>NC_044292.2:0-4800000 GCF_004027225.2 Strigops habroptila
TCACTCAAGCTCCACCTTGAAAGTGAAAAATACTATTAAAATGACCCAAAAAGTGGGGGGCTTTAGGGAAGACATCATCGTGGACGAGCTGAGGAAGACCCCATCAGCTGACTACTCTCGACTCCCGGGACCGGTCGACGAGCTGTACCTTTCTTCCCCCCATAGGGACGCCTTTGGGTAAGACTTGCACTGTATCCAGTGCTTCCCCGGGAAAATTAGGAATCTCTATATAGAGTCACTTTTTACTTTTATACTTTAAAGCCAGGCTGTATTATTCATAACTTTGTCGCTCGGTTGTATACTTTATTATTTGCACGTGCTTTTGCAGACAGTGTATTTATCACCGGCAATCTCCAAGAACCTGTATCTGATGCTTTAATAAACTGCACTGTTTAAGTAGCTAATCGTAAATCTCTCATTGAATGCGACCAGCTCCCTCAGTGTGGCCGTGCTAGTTCGTGAGCACGATTAGACTGAAGCTGCAGTGCACTATTAGTGCATCCGGAATCGTGATTATTCAATATATTGAATGCGACCGGACTGATAGTGGCAAATTGGGCATCACTCAGAATCTAAGCCTAGCCGCACCCAGCCCCTCTAATATCTGAGGATCAGCTGGAAAGCAAGAGGGTTTTTTTTCTGCCAAATTATTTTACCTTTTCACACAACAGAAAATTGGCGTAGTCGGCAGGATTGCCATGGATAAACTGCTGCAAAAATATGATTGTGCCCCTTCCCTGGCTGGGAAGGAGTGGGCCCAAAAATTTTGGAAAGATGAAGAGAAAGTGGTAGAACGTGTTGAACAATGTCAGGCTTTACAAAAGATCAGAGTGGGAAAAGCTAAAAATTTTATTTGTGCAGTGTTAGGTGCCTTGTTTATCTAGTGCACAAGAAGAAGCTAAAAATGCCCCTGCTCCTAATCTGATTTCTGCTGCAGAATATACATCTCTGAAATCAGAAAATGAGGTGCTGAAGTCATCATTAGCTTTTCATAAGGAGACAGGAGAAAAACTAGAGGCTCAAAATGATGAACTTGCAAGCGAAAATGAAAAATTAGAAACTCAAAATAATCAACTTGCAAGTGAAAATGAAAAATTAAAAACTCAAAATGATCAGCTTGCGAGCAAAAATGAAAAACTAGAAGCTCGAAATGATGAACTTATATCACAAGCTGATTGATTTGGGGTTGAAAATAAGATCTTAGGATCCCGAGTTGATCGATTAATGAATCAAAATTATCAACTTAAATTACTATTGGAAAAGGTGAATGGGCTGTTGGATAAAACGCAACCTTCTGCTCCGGTCCAGCAGATTCGTAGGTTAATGCGTTGCCCAGCTCAGACAGAAGATTTTTGGTCTGACAGTGATGATGATGAGGTGGAAGGGACCCTTGCTTTTCAATCGATTCCCTTACGACCTCTGATTAAAACTGAAACTGCTGTTGATCGTGATGAGGAGGTCCACACTATTGTGCGTACCACTCCATGGTCACCAACAGAATTTCTGAAATTTAAGGAAAAATACTCAAGACAGGCAGGAGAATCTGAGACAGAGTATCTATGGCGAGTCTCCCTTCAGGGAGGAGATATGGTTATGTTAAATGAGCAAGAAGCAGGAGGTTTTTGGGGGCCTGGAGTATTTTTGACTACCTTGCCAGGGGATCATCATTATTCCCTAACTGCTCGAGTTGCATACTGGGCAGGTGGTACGGACCCACGGGAGAGAGGGGAACCACTATCGATCCAAACCACAAGCTACACTGATCTAGCTGGGGCTGTACAGAAACAGCTTGCATACAAGCAATGTATAATAGAGATGAGCTGCGGAAATCCCCGATGTCAGCACCTATTGGTCCGGATCGATTAAATCCTCTCATTCGGGGTTTTCCTAATTGCCTCCAAACATTCTTAGTCAATATTCAGGACCGCATACGAAGTCAAGGTCGTAGGCGAGGTCAACAGGCTTATGCACTAACCTGGAACGAGTTTGTACAAGAAGCAGACAAATACAGACGCCAAATGGGCTGGGTCGGCTCATTCAGAGAAAAAACCCCCGATCACACCCGAAGGGTTCGCCAAGTCTACACTCAAAATTCTAAATCTGACCAAACTTATACTCAAAATTTTAAATCTGATCGGTTTTCTACCCAAAACTCTAAATCTGATGGGAGGTTTAAACCTAACAAGGAACGGAATGAATTGTGGCGTAAGGCCCTAAGTCTGGGTATGCCTCGACAATTCCTACATAGTTTCTCTACAGAGGATCTCCATATATTCGTCCGATCTCTATCTAAAAAGAATAACCCGGTAGGGGGAAAGTGTTTAACTGGAGAATCCCCGACCCATGAGGAAGGCGTGCCCTCTGCACCAGAATGTAACCTGATCAATCTGTCAGAATCCCAGCAAAGAAACTTGCGTCCCCGGGGAGGGCAGTGAGCCACCCTGCCCGGCGGGTGTTAGCAGTACAATGGCTCTCCAATAAAAACTCTGAACCTATTATTGCCATTCTGGTCGGACCCCAAAGAATATTAGTAAACTTTCTTATTGATACTGGAGCCCAAATGTCAGTGATCACTAATGAGACAGCACAAACCCTGGGTATAAAACCTACCCAACGCCGAGTTAAATTCACAGGAATTGATGGCGTGATAAAGGAATGCCCCACTGCAAAAATAACCCTCTGGTTGCCAGAGGAACAGAGACTGACCCGGGCGGAAGTATTAGTGGGTGCCACATATACCAACCTTCTAGGATTGGACATATTGTGTGGACGAACGTGGAAACTCCCAGATGGAACTATGTGGAGTTTTGCAGGACATGAAAAGGAATCAGGCACAATGAGGTTAAGTCTGCTAGAAACATCCATACCCTTACCTGCATCTAAAGTTACCCATGTCAGGCAATACCCCTTGCCTGCAGCAGCACTTACAGGGATTGACGGGGTGGTGACAGAGTTGGAGAAAAGAGGCATCATTAAAAGAACTCACTCACCCTATAATTCACCGGTGTGGCCAGTAAAGAAACCCACCGGGCAGTGGCATTTCACAGTAGATTACCGACAGTTAAATGCCAATACTGCACCCCTAACTGCGGCAGTTCCAAATATTGCTGAAATTGTGACAATGATACAGGGAGCTGCCCATTCTTGGATGGCTGCCCTAGATGTTAAAGATATGTTTTTCATGATTCCTCTCCTTGAGCAGGACAAAGCACAATTTGCGTTCATGAGGGAAGTATATCCAATATACTTTTGGATATACAAGTATATCCAATATACTTTTAACCGACTTCCACAAGGATATAAACATTCCCCCACCATTGCTCACAATGCTTTAGCTAAAGTCTTAGCAGAAATTCCTGTTCCACCTGGCGACACTGTATAACAATACATTGATGACATCCTAATAGGGGGAGAAAACCAAGAAAGTGTAAAAGACACAATGGAAAACATTCGGGGAACATTACTCGAACTGGGCTTAGAAATCCCAGACTCAAAGTGTCAGGGACCTGCACAAGAGGTCAAATTTCTGGGCGTCTGGTGGGTTAAAGGAGCTGCTTCTATCCCGCAGGACACCCTAAAAAACCTAGAACATGGACAAAATCCATCCAGTGTAAAGGAATTACAGCAAGTTTTGGGAGCTCTAGGTTACTGGCATAAACATATTCCTGGCTTCTCCATTATTGCCAGTCCCCTTTATAGTTTGCTCAAAAAGGGAAAAGAGTGGGAATGGGCTGAACAACATACCAATGCACTGGAATTACTAATAAAAGAGCTAAGATTATTCCAACAGCTTGGTCCTATCCACCCAACTGACCCTATCCATGTAGAATGGGGGTTCAGCGAACATGGCTCTCACTGTAACTTATGGCAAAAGGGGCCAGAAGGACCAGAAAGACCACTGGAGTTTAGCTCTCACTCTTTCAATGATACCGAAAGGAGGTATTCGGATCTTGAGAAAGGCCTACTATCCCTAGTGCGAGCAGTGAAACGAGCAGAACAAATAAGAAGAGAACAGAGTGCAATCATTCAGGGGCCTTTTCGCCTCCTAGATGTGGTCCGTAAAGGAACGGCACCACCAGCTGGCATTGCCCAAAAACCTACAGTTCGTAAGTGGTATGCTTATTTAGAGGGCATTAATGAAATTATGCCAGTCTCTGAAGGCAATGTTAAAGTATCCAAACTGCAAAAGGACATAGATGGCACTCTGTTATTCCAATCTCCACTGAATAAACCATCTCCAATTCGAGAAGCACCCTCTCTGAAGGAAGGCAGTGATCTTACTGGAGTGTGGTTTGCAGATGCCTCATCTTATTGAGAGAATAAGTGGAAATACAAAGCTGTAGCACTGGAGGTAGTAACGGGGGAAAGAACATCTGAAACAGGTGAAGGAAGTGCACAAGTAGGGGAGCTTAGAGCAGTCCTACTAGCTGCACAACACGGGGCTAGTCACATTTACACTGATTCATATGCTGTTTTCAAAGGAGCCACCAAATGGGTGGGTCATTGGGCAGCAAATGACTGGCAGGTGAACAGGGTCCCAGTTTGGGAAACCGATAGCTGGAAACAACTGTTGGAGATAGGGGGACAAAAAGTACTACATATTGGTTGGGTAAAAGGACATGACCGTTCAAACTCAATCACTGCTCAATTTAACCAGCAGGTAGACAGCCTCACGCGACTGAGGCAAATTGATATTTCAAATGATGCTCAGAAATGGGAACGCTTACTCGAATGGTTACATGTTAAACGTGGCCATACCGGATGGGCTGATTTATATCGGGAAGGTTTAGCCCGAGGATGGCCTGTATCGGTTAAGCTGTGTGAACAGGTAGTGACTGCCTGCTCACAATGTCGCTTACGACTCAATAAAGACCATCCGAGTAAAGCCCCTCCTTTACATATTCGGGACAGGAAAACATTGTGGCATTCCTGGCAAATTGACTATATTGGACCATTGAGACCATCAGGTGGAAAGAAATATGTCTTGGTGGGAGTAGAAATCATCTCTGGACTCACTGTGGCCACTGACTTTACATCAGCCACAGGAGAAAACACAGTAAAGGGCCTTAAGGAATGGTTTAGCACACTTCCCCTTCCAGAGGAAATCCAAAGTGACAACGGGTCACATTTTACAGCCACAATAGTACAAGACTGGGCCAAAGAAGAAGGGATTCGGTGGGTATTCCACACCCCCTACTATCCCCAGGCTAATGGCATTGTGGAACGCACCAATGGATTGGTTAAGCGTTTTGCAAAAACTCATGAATCTGGGTGGCATTTGCGATTGAATGATGCCATCTATCAATTGAATAACAGATGGAGTGGAGATGGCTGTCCCAAGAAGAAAGCTTTTTGTGCATCTGCTAATGTAATCTCCCCAAAGGTTCATACCAAGCCAGAGGAACACCTTACGGGACTTCACACCAGACAACCGGTACTGGTGAAGATGCCCCAGATTGGAACAGTACCAATGGTACTAGTTACACCCAAAAATCCCTATGCATGGGAAGCCAAAGACTGTTCAGGAAAGGTACACCGGATTAGCACCCGGTGGATCTCACCTTCTTTTTAACCCCGTTGGTCAAATAAGACCGAGCATGTTTCTCTTCCCTTTTTGTGTTCATAGGAACCCTAGATGAACTGCACGTGGATGCACGGATTGGCCTACGCTAACCTCGAGTGCATCCAGGGAATCTTGTCACTCATCTTAGCCATAATATTATTTCTGTTGTACATGATTGTTTGCAAACCCAGGTTTGAAGATAATGAATCAACGAATTGTATCAACGACATTATGTCTTATCTTAACAATGCAGGTCCTTCTCGCTATAGACCTGCAATGGCCCTGGTCTCAAGCTCACATAAAATACACAGGGAGCATGGGATTAAATTCTAACAAAGGCTTAAATCTGTCAACGGTGGTGATGCATGGGACGGAGGTGTTCTTGGGAAACGAGTGGGGCTGGGATAGCACAAACAGACTTCCACAGTTGCTGGGGGCAGTGGGAGAACAAATAAAGGTAGGATGCAGGGTCATCAATGGATCCACTCACCAACGAGTAACTCAAATCTCCGTAACTGAAATAAAAACTGAGGAGAAACAAATAAAAACCTGTGCTGAGGAACGATGGGACTGTTGGTCCAATTTTACTTTGGTCCAACCAGTCTTTGTGGTCTGCCTCTGGGCACAAAACAGCATAGGGTTATCCTTTAAATTCAAGATTAACACCATGACAACAGCCTCTGTGCCAAATGTAGAAGACACGGAACCCACACCCCAACCAATTTTTGAGAGTATATTTACTCGGCCTCCTATTAGTCTAACTCCTTACATTTTCAATATCGGTCCTTATGTCATCAAAAATACTGGTCAACAACAAATACTGTTTAACCCATCATATTCCCTCAAGCGAGTGGAACTATCAATGCAGATTAACATCTCTATGATCAAACCCACCTGCTCACCATTCCTGGGTACATCTTATGCAGGGTGGTCAGCATGGTTAAATGGACGAAACCTCACCCCCTCAAGACGACCAAAGAGAGATGTGACCGGTATCTTAGGAACTGGACTAGGAGTCTTAAATAGCATAGATGCTGAAGTACTTGCCAATAAACTAATCACAACGACCAGTGATCTAAACAAATTGAAATACCCTTTGCGGTCCTCTCTTCTAGCTTTGGGAAATCACCAATAGCTTTTATCGAATATATTACCTCAATGGGAAGAAACGAGTGAAAAAGACCACCAACTGATCATAAATGCACTTGGTGTAGCCCAACACAATGTTTCTCTAGCTCTCAGTTGTATCCAAGCCCAACTGTGGATGCAATCAATGACAGCTGCAATTGTAAGGGAAGGTGAAGAAGGCACCTTGCCCACTGAAATTTGGAAAATAATATGGGATAATGCAATTGAATTTGAGAGGAAATTTCAGTCTTGGTGGTACCTGGTTAACTTCACTTATGATCCCACTGAAAGTAAAGTCACTGCTTTTGTCTTAACGATACGCAATGCTTCGGTATACACTATATACCCAATCATTGCGCTGGGGTTGAATCACCACGGGACTATACTCTGTCCAATAGAACATAGAGTATGGGCACAAAACGAAAATAAATGGCAAACTGTTGATGTTGATGCATGCACGACACGAAGCCAACAAGGATTTATTTGTGAGAGTAATACCATTAAAGCGCAAGACATTTGTCTTGACACTGAACAAAATGTTTGCCATTTTGAAATACATCCCAATGAAATTCAAAAATCTGTGCTTATATATGTTGGAAAAGGATGTGCTTGTATGAG
Organism: Strigops habroptila; assembly: GCF_004027225.2. Lineage (NCBI taxonomy): Eukaryota > Metazoa > Chordata > Aves > Psittaciformes > Psittacidae > Strigops > Strigops habroptila. The sequence continues at coordinate 7,310 of NC_044292.2, forward strand.
AACTCTTTGTAATTCTGTACTGATAGATGACACTGTTATAGGTATAAATAACCACTCGAACCTTTGTGTTTGTAACTTCACTAACATTATTGGATGCGATTTTTATTATTCAGCTCCTGTCACATCTCATCAATTGCTGCAATCTGACTATACACTGACTAATGATCTACTACTCGCTCCTATCGGAATGAACCTTAAGTTAGTGAAAAAGCTGCTACACCATGATGACTTGAAGCAGTTGTTGATCCAGGCCAGAGAGTGGACAAAAGACTCTAATTACCATCCACCATGATGCGGAAGAAGTCCATCAAGTGCTAGAAAGAGTCAAGAAAGATGGAAGACATGAATGGTGGGACACTCTTTTTGCATGGTCACCAACCACCACAGGGATTCTCAACAGGATGCTCCACCCTGTTGTGATCTTGCTAATGCTCACGATATTATGTTTTGCTTTGACAATTGCTTTGTATGTTAGGCTTTGGATTATGATGAAACGCTTAACTCATTTGATATCCCCACAAGATATATCTGTCCTCGACAACCCTCACTCAAAGAGTATATGGGATATTCCCAATTCCCTCTAAGTATCGTGAAGCTTGAGTGACTATAGTCATGGGGTGGAATATGTGGGATAATTACTGAATATGATTTAGAAATTAAACTTATATTTAAAAATGTAGCATTGCTCACACATAAAGGAAAAACAGACTTTCAGGGTAAGATGCAGCTGCACGTGGTATGCCAGGAATTCAGTCCACAGCGGTTCCCGTGGCAACATTGCTTGACGGAGGATGGAGCAGAGTGGAGATTCTGTGGCCAAACTCTGTCCCAACACCAGCAGAGATGGGAACTCGGTGGTACTTAAAACTGATAAGCTGCATACTTGCTGCCCTGAGACAACGGCCTGTCATCTTTTGACAAAATGCTGTCCTTTGTGTGAACTTTGCTTCATTATAATGCATTTTAATATGAAAACACACCTCCACCTCCAATGCTACCCACCTCCAAAGTGAGACCACGCCTCTTTGAGCATGCTCTTTGAATTTTTTGTGGCATATACCTTTAAAAGCGAAGCGAGGAAAATTTACACCAATAACAATAAAGGTATGTATGACTCGAGTCACTCAAGCTCCACCTTGAAAGTGAAAAATACTATTAAAATGACCCAAAAAGTGGGGGGCTTTAGGGAAGACATCATCGTGGACGAGCTGAGGAAGACCCCATCAGCTGACTACTCTCGACTCCCGGGACCGGTCAACGGGCTGTACCTTTCTTCCCCCCATAGGGACGCCTTTGGGTAAGACTTGCACTGTATCCAGTGCTTCCCCGGGAAAATTAGGAATCTCTATATAGAGTTACTTTTTACTTTTATACTTTAAAGCCAGGCTGTATTATTCATAACTTTGTCGCTCGGTTGTATACTTTATTATTTGCACGTGCTTTTGCAGACAGTGTATTTATCACCGGCAATCTCCAAGAACCTGTATCTGATGCTTTAATAAACTGCACTGTTTAAGTAGCTAATCGTAAATCTCTCATTGAATGCGACCAGCTCCCTCAGTGTGGCCGTGCTAGTTCGTGAGCACGATTAGACTGAAGCTGCAGTGCACTATTAGTGCATCCGGAATCGTGATTATTCAATATATTGAATGCGACCGGACTGATAGTGGCAAACTGGGCATCACTCAGAATCTAAGCCTAGCCGCACCCAGCCCCTCTAATATCTGAGGATCAGCTGGAAAGCAAGGGGGTTTATTTTCTGCCAAATTATTTTACCTTTTCACGCAACACCCACCCAACGCACCCAAATACCCCCAAGGCCCTCAAACACCCAAACCCACCCCAAAATATCCCCCAAAACAGCAAACTACTCCAAAACATCCCATAACACCCAGAAGCACCCCTGAAACACCTCAAAAAAACCTCAACCCACCCCCACAACACCCGATGGACACCCTAAAACATCCCCAGAGCCCCCAAAACACCACTGGGATCCCCCAAACTCCTCATGTCCTTGTCCCCTCCCTGTCGTGATGCCAAGGCCTAAATCAATCCCTAACCACTAACCCTAAAACCTATCCCTGAGTGAACCCCCTGTTCCTGACCCTAACTCTAACCCTCACTTATTTTTATAATGTTATAATAGAAATGTAATGAATATTATTATATATTATAATAATGAGAGATAGGATTATATAATAAATCTATACTACTTTTATAAATTATACACTCTAATATAAATGCTTTTCAGCCCAGTGGGCCCATGACACCTCAGGCCATGGAAGATGGGGGGAGTCACCCAGAAGGGACGGGTCGCTGCTTGGGTCAAGTGGGTGTTGCTCAGTGGATGCTGAGCGATTGTATCGGTCATCGCATCTGGCTTTCAACACTGACCCTGTCCTGGCCCCTTTGCTGTGGCAGCAGGGGCTGGACGTTTGCACTCTTGGAGCTTGGCTCTTTGGATGGGCACGGAGCTGGGAGCAGCATTATTTGGCTGCGGAAGCGCAGCTCCCGAGTGTTGCTGGGGCTGGGGCAGTGCTTGCCAAGGGCAGGGGAGGCCCAGCAACAGCTCCTGTCCGGGCACTGTTGCTGCGGGAGCACAGGGGCTCCAGCGGGCATTGCCCCAGTCAGGATTGCACAGGGGTGGCCAGAGCCCACCAGCTCCTTCCCACCTTCCGCAATGCCCGGTGGGCTTCCGCGCACGTTGCCAGAGCCAGGCAGGTCCCCTTGTGCTGAGCTCCCAGTGACAGCACCAGCAGCTGCCCTGCCCAGGGGCTGCTCCTGTCCTCACACCTTCTCAGCACCTCTCACACCAGCAGCTCCTGCACACACAAGGCTCCTGCTTCGCCCCCAGCACCTCTGCAGCCAGAGCTGAGCACCAAGCACATCAACAAGCCCAGGGCCTCCTCCTCACCTCTCCCCTGCTCCTCCAGCTGGGATGGCACCAGCACATCTCCTGACAGCTTCTCCTCCCTTTAGAGCACGCACCCACAATGTGTTTCACGCGAACACTGAAGTAGGATTGAAAAGTCAAAGAACACGTACCTGGATGTGCAGGGCAGCCAGGGGAGATGCAGCCTCCCCAGGGAGGGGTCTCCCCTGCACTGGTTCCTGCAGGGCTCTTGCTCCTTAAATAGCCCATGCTCACCGGGGGGGCCCCTGTCACAGTGGGTGTCTCCACAGCGACCACCACGGCTTTGTGATGGCAGCAATATCGTGCCCATGGCCACTGGGCACCCAGGGGTGCTCCAGGTGTCTCTCCAGAGCAGGGCTTCCCTCTGCACCACCCAAGGGACAGGAGAAGCCAGGTCCGTTGTCGCGGGGCTGGCTGCAGGGTGTGAATGTGGGTGTGCAGCCAGGGGTGCCCAGCGCTGTCCTTGCGAGCAGGGTCCCTGCACCCCAGGGGCTGTGTGCCGGGGCAGGGGCTCTGCTGCCTGCCAGGGTCAGCACTCAGCCTGCCCGGGAGCTCCCCACGGTGCGGGGGGAGAAGCTGGGGGGGAAGGATTGACCCCAGCAGGGCAGCCAAAGGGTGCTGCTGCTGTAGAGAGGGTGCTGTGTGAGTCAGGGATACTCACAGCTCCAGATCAGCCCAGGGTGATATTTCCAAGGGGACTTTGCAAGGGGAAGCTCAAGGCAGGGGTTGCTATAAAGACAAGGAGCTTTTCTGAGCCTGTGTTCTTAGTTTCCTATTTGCGATGAATTTGGGGGTAGAAATGAAAAGGAGCTCTCATGCTTGAGCAAGTCAATGAGACTCCTGATGCGTAAATGTGGGTGACCAGCAGGTCTGATGTGAGCATCCTGAAGTGCCTTCAGCCACTCCTCTGCCTATGGACAGCACCAGCGTCATCCATCAGGCTTGGTCTGACCTGCCCTTCTCCACCTGCAAATAGGAACACATGCCCAGGCAGTTCCCTTAAAACAGGCAGGTTTGTGTAGGAGCAAGGTGAGTACAGAGAGGCTCAAATGAGGTCTGTGAGCACTCACGGGGAAAGACATGGGACAGGGAAACACCTCCCAGCAGGAAAATCTCCAGGTAGCAGGGATATGATCTGGGAACGGGAGAGAACTAAACCCAGCACTGCTGTGGCAGGGAGAATCCAGAACTACCCATGTGAGCTCTTGTATGCAGAGCCCTTCCTCTGAGCAAGGCCCCTTGGCTCCTCTGCCAGCCAGCACAGCTCTGCCCCCAGGGCCGGGGCTCCAAGGCATGACCCCCCCTCCCCTGCAGGCAGAGCTCCTGCAGAGTCTGTTGCTCCACCCCCTCACCACCCCCCATATTTAAGTCTGCACCACGTCTGTCCACCCAATCGATTCGTTAACGAGTTGGTGCATTATTCATTCATGAATTCATACATTTGTGAATTCATCCTTTCATTCCTTCGTCCGTTTCTTTCTTTTTACTGAATCCGAGTTTGGGGGTTTTAATTTTTTTATTTTTTTATTCATTCATTCATGTTTTTATCTATGTATCTATGTATCTATCTAAGTATCTATGTATATATATACATATATACATATATACATAGACACATAGATATATGTATATATCTATGTGCCTATGTATGTATCTATGTATGTATCTATCTATCTATCTATCTATATCTATCGCCCTCCCTCCGCAGCAATCACCTGCTGGCCCTGCACCCCCCTCCAACCTCCTCCCTCCCGTCCTGGTGGGAAGGCTGCTGTGTAAAGGAACACGCATGCACCCGTTTCTTTTTGTGTTCTCCTTCCCTTTCTCCCGCGGGTTCTGGTCTCGGTCTCGGTCTCCCCTTCCCTCCCTCCCGCTCTCCTTTACCGTCCGCTTTCATTGGATCTTGTTTCTCGTGGCCGGGAGCCCGCCCATCTCTCCTGTCCGGCAATATTCCGGCTCTGCCGTTGGGGACTGGGGCTGGGGGGGTGTGGGGGGTGTCGGGGCCGAGCGCAATGCCCGCGGGCGGACTGGGCAGCGCTGGCTGCAAAAGAGAAGGTGGCGGCGCTGCCACCAGCGGAACAAACCCAGTTCATGTCTGTCTGCGGGGGCGCGCGGGACCCCCCGAGAGGCCCCTGGACCGACAGACCCCCCTCAGCCCCAGCCTGTGCGTGTGTGTGTGTGTGCGTGTGTGCGTGTGCGTATGAACATCCAGGCCCTTCCTGTGTGAATCCACTTTCTGGGGTATGCTGTGACGAGACAGTCAAGCAGCCAAATCAAAAAGGTGATATTAAGATACGGAAGACTGATTATGAAGTTTCTCTTTCTGTGTAGGTCAGTTTTACAATACATATTTTTAATCTATGTACACATACTTTAGAATAAATATGTTTTAAGGTGAAGAAATCAGTCTTACAATCAGTGGGGAGGTCATAATACATTTCTGGCATTTAGCTCACTGAGTGATTACTGCAGTGTTTAATCCAAGTAAGCAATAGAAGTGTGCACACTGGACACCGGTTCCGGCAGTCTGATCGCTGTGTTTGAATTCTCCAGCCACGCTGCAGTGTTGTTCACCCCCTGCCCAGGGAGAGCCTCCGACTGTCAGCGCCAGCTTTGTGCAGGTGAGTGCAGCGCACGGAGAGCAGGGGGAAGCGGAGGAGACCCCGCACATGGACTGCAGGGTTCTGGGCTTGTGGCAGGAAGGAGGGAAGTTTGGAAATGGATCTGCTTGAGAAAGAGAAAGTAACGTGGTTTCAGAGCAGCACTGAACATGACAGGGGCAGTGCTGTCATGCAGGTAAGGTGTCAGGGCAGCAGCATTGCGGGTGTCCTCATCACCGGAGAGTTTTTCCTGTAAAAGTGTTATGTTTGACTACACCAGAGTTTGCTTTAGTTCACAAGTCTCTGTTTATCTTTGAAGAATGTCCTTGCCTGCACAAAAGGAGATTCTTTAATGTTATGGAAATACTGGGAAGCAACTCCACTTTTCTGTCCCAGACAGCTTGCGGCAGTCCTGAGTTTCATTGGATGAATGAGAAAAACTAAGGTGACTTTTGGAATTGGCCCCACCTCAGAAATATCTTATAAAAGAGAACTCCAGTACTTCCTGTCGATGCTTTCTAGAATTCTGGTGGGAATTGCACCTTATTGGGTGGCCTGGCTTATGAAATAGCAAAAGAACCTCAGAAAAAAAAAATGCCCGGGCTTCCTTTTACATTCCAGCAGCATGCAGGTACTTTTTATTATTTTCCGAACAGAGGACAAGCAAAGCAAGTTCTGCTTGTGTGTGTTGAAAGAGTTGACCTAAGCATGATATATCATCCAGTTTCCTGTCTTGCAGATATCAACATTTTTCTTTTTCTCTTTTTTAAATGTTTTTTTTAAAAAAAAAAGTTTCGCTTTTTCCCAAGGGCAGGAGGGGCAGGGCTTCCAGTGCAAGGTGGCCCTGAAGCTGGGATAGTCCCTGTGCCAGGAGCTGTCCTGCTCTCGGGAACCTTCTCTTCAGCTCTCTTTGGACCCAGCCTGGATGTGCTGGGCTTCCTCCAGCTGCCATTGCCCTCAGTGGGCAACGGGGGCACTTGCTGGATCTGCTGCTGCACGTCTGAAGGGAAATGGACTTGGAGCTGTGACTTGTTGTGCTTCACAGGGGAATGGTTCAGAGAAGTCGTCCTTGGGATTACTGAAAGGGCTTTATTCATGTCCAATGGTAATTGATGAGCACTGCTTGAGCTCAGGCCTCTGTTGCGGGTACCAGCGTGCCAGTGGCCCTTTCTGTTGCAGGGCTGCTCTCTGAGTGCAGCCTGGTCCTCACAAGCTGATCCCAAGCAAGGGCCTGCAACAGCCCCATCTATCAGTGGAGGAGGACTCGGCTGCTCTCCAGGTGAGTGTTGGAAAGCAAGAAGACCTCCTGCAAGCAGCTGAGCTGTGCTCACTTGTTGCCCAAGTGTCCCCACGCAGGTGTGCCACCCGAAGGGAGGACATCACCTCCAGGAGCCAGGACATCCGCTGAGCGGCGGCTGCTGGACGTGCTTCTGCGGGGACACAGAGCAGCTGCTGCTGCCCACAGCTTGGAGGAGGCAGGGTGAGGGCTGGGACCGGCTCCCCCGGGGGCACATCAGCTCTCGGGAGCCTGCGAGCCACAGCTGCAGAGCTGGAGCCACGGTTCCAGCTGCTGGCTCCTGCCTGTCCTGCCACACCGCTCAGCACTGCGCTGCAGGCAGCCGGGGCAGGGCAGGCTCCGGGAGCACTGGCTGCGGCTGCAGCCAGGTGCTCCTTGGGCAGCCCCTGGCAGCACTCTGTGGGGAGGATGGCATGCTGCCCCAGCCCAGCCAGATAAGCTAGCCTGCACAGGGAGTCTCCAGGCCTCCCTCCAGCTGCTCCACAGAGGCACTGGGTGTCCCCAGCAGCCCCAGGGGTGGGGATGGGGCTCTTCAACCCCACAACGCGCTTTTCTTCCCAGCCCCTCTTGGGAGCAGGGAGCCAGCTCTGGCCAAGTGCTCTGGCCCCTGACTGCTCTTGGAAGGCATCTCCTCAGCCAAGCAGCTGTCCTCCTGCCTCTCCTGCAGGAGCTGCTTGCTGTCCTGCAGCAGGAAGGACCGAAACCAGAGGGGATATTCCAATGACCTGCCAGCATTTTGGGAACTGCAGGAGGCCCTGGACCTTGGCGATGATGCTTGACCTGGGAAGCCAGCCTGCGCTCCTGCTGGCCCTCATCTTGAAGGTGAGCTCTGCTGGAAGAGCTCCTGGCTGGACTGGAGCATTCCAAGGCTCACCTGGAGCCCTTGGCACTGCAGGGCTTCCTCCGAAACATCCCCGCCAAGTTCTCATTGTCGACCTCTACAAGGACTGGGCTGGAGCCACGGAGGAGTGGAGCAAGCAGGCCAAGATGGCGGAACGGAAAGCATGAGTGTGGCCAGCAACCTGCCTGACAAGCAGAGACTGGTAGTGGCTGGGACTTGCCTGAAATGGGACCATCTCCTTGAAAGGCTGACTCTGTGCTCAACATCAGCTTTGTGAACGTGGTGTCCCTGTTCCCTCAGGGTGTCCGGGAAGTTGCCTGCAGCCAATGTCCTCCTCCTCAGGTGTCTGCTCTAATTGCTGCACCGTACTGGCTGCGAACCATCCACCAGCAGGATGACCTCCAGCAAGTTGGCCATTTGCTTTGGGCCGAACCTGCTGAGCGCTCCCAGTGAGGAGCTGCTCCCACTGCAGGTCATGATGGAGGTGACTGACAAGGTGCCTGGTCTTTACCACCTGCTGCAGCCTTCCCACAGCATTCCAGGCAGCTGGCTTGAGAGCAAGGCTTTCGCATGTGCAGGTAAATGTGCTGGTGGAGTTTCTGATTGACAACTGCAGTGACATCTTTGAGGAGGAGGCAGCTTCCTGCCTGCCAGCCCAGGAGCTGCAAGCTCCCATGCACAGAAGCACAGGTAGGAGCAGGGACCGACTGTTGTCACAGCCTGGGGCTTAGGACACAGAAACCTTAGCATCGAGAACACAACCGCTGGAGGGCTTTGGGTGGCTTTGGCTTTAGCTGTTCTTTACTTCCTTCCACAAAGTCACTTGGCCTCACATGCTTTTGCTTTCTAGATGTGCATTTGGAAGAGCAAAGAAGACCTGAAGACAGAAAAAACATGGAGGACCAGGCTAAACCCTTTCTGGGTACATCCACCTCTGTCCTGGGCATTCTCAAAGAAGCTGGGGGAGACACAGGGCTGGAGTCCAAAACGGCAGACGTATGTCAGCTCCACAAACACTGCCACAAGACACCTCAGCCAGGAGGGGAGTTTCTCACGTGGCCATGCAGTTGCTCTGCCTCCTCCTGGCAGCCCATCTCTTGTGCCTTTGGGGTTCCTCCTCCCCCTGGAAAGACACGTTGAAAGGAAAATTGGAAAGGTTTTTTCTCAAGGGCACAAGGCATGTGCTTAAACAAACAAAATCCCCACACAAAGACAGTGGGGAGGAGCTGTCAACCTCCATGGGCTTTTGCTTAGGTCCTGCTTCACCACAAATTCATCAAGCCTCTTTTGGGTTGGGTGGGCTGTGCGAGAGGTGCCTGATGCAAAGCAGCATCTTCTCAGTGGGGCTGAGGTGGACTCTGTGCAATCACTCACTCACTCCTCCAGGCTGCCTCTTGCCACCTGCTAAATCCAAATGTCTGCTTTAAGCACCTTGAACTTGGGCTCCAACCATCCCTGGCAGCACGGCAGGGTCCCTGGCACACCTGGCACTGCTGAGGAGCCTTTCAGATGAGAGCAAGTAAAAGGAGGCAGCTTTGGGTCAAAGAAAAACTGACTCCAGTGGACCGTGGTTTGCCCAGCTAATCACACAGTGGGATGGAAAAGATTGCAGGCTCTCTTCGGGACAACTGAAGAATCCAGAAGAGAAAAGAGGCCTGGAGAGAGGAGAGGGAAGGCCAACCAGAAAGAAAGAGGAGCAAGAGAGAAAACTCTCTGGTGCGCATTTTGCAACACTCTGGAAACAAGTTGGTGGACTCTCAGGTGGCTTGGTCACTTGGAAGACTTTGAAACAAAGTGGTGGACCCCTGAGCGGTTTGGTTACACGGGAGGCTCTGGTAAAATACTTTAATCAATGGTGGATGTTATTCTTGAGGCGAGAAGGAAAGTGGAATGAAGAAGCTTATGCGGAAATATTTTTCACTTTGAGATATCATCTGGAATGGCAAAAGGATTGTAGTTTTAACTTTGCATCCCAAGGCCTGTTAGTATTGTCCTTGGAGAAAGATAGTAAAATTTGTGAAACTCTGTTGCCCTTTGTGCAGCATAGGACAGTTATGCACTAAACACCTGAGGAATGTGGAGGAGGATTTGGATTCGATGGTAGCCCCCCAGAGAAGGGGTATTGTGAATAACGGGGCTGAAGGTGCTGACGAGATTAAAGCATAAGCAGAGGTACAGGCACTGGAAAGGGAGATGTTAGAGGGGGGCTGAAGGATTTTGCCCTAAAGCAGGGCAAACTAGGGGGAAACAAGGGGAAACTAGGATTGTGCCTTTAAGACAAGATGTGGGCAATGATGGTCCGGTCATGATAAAGTTTTTTTCTCCGAATGAAGAGACCCAGCCCATTTGGCATCCGTATTTGTCCACTTCTTGTACAAATTCACTCCAGGTTAGTGCGTAAGCCTGTTGGCCTTGCCTACGACCTTGACCTTGTATGAGGTACTGAATATTGACTACAAATGTTTTAAGGAAATTAGGGAAACCGTGAATGAGAGGATTTAGTTGATCTGGGTCAATAGGTGCTGACATCGCGGATTTCCGCAACGCACCTCTATTATACATTGCTTGTATACAAGCTGCTTTCTGTACTGCCTCAGCTATATCAGTGTAGCTTGTGGTTTGGATCCATAGTGGTTCCCCTTTCTCCCATGGGTCCATACCACCTGCCCAGTATGCAGCTCGAGCAGTTAGGGAATAATGATGATCTCCTAGCAAGGTAGTTAAAAATACTTCGGGCCCCCAAAAACCTCCTGCTTCTTCCTCATTTAACATAATCATATCTGCTGCCTGAAGGGAGATTCACCACAGACACTCCGTCTCAGACTCTCCTGCCCGTCTTGAGTATTTTTCCTTTAATTTCAGTAATTCTGTTGGTGACCATGGAGTGGTACGCACAATAGTGTGGACCTCCTCATCAATATCGACAGCAATCTCAGTTTTAATCAGGGGTCATAAGGGAATCGGTTGAGAAGCAAGGGTCCCTTCCACCTCATCATCATCACTGTCGGACAAAAATTTCCAGTCTGAGCTGGACCTACGAATCTGCTGGACTGGAGCAGAAGGTTGCCTCCTATCCAACATCCCATTCACCATTTCCAGTAGTAAATTAAGTTTATAATTTTGATTCACCAGTCGATCAACTTCGGATCCTAACATTTTATTTTCACCCCTGAGTTGATCAGCTTGCAATATAAGTTCATCATTTCGAACTTCTAATTTTTCTTCTGTCTCTTTATGAGAACATAATGATGACTTCTGCACCTCATTTTCTGATTTCAGAGATGAATATTCTACAGCAGAAATCAGATTACGAGCAGGGGTTTTCTTAGCTTCTTGTTGTGCACAAGATAAATAGGCACCTAACACCGCACAAATAACATTTTTACCTTTTCCGACTCTGGGCTTTTGTAAAGGCTGACATTGTACCACTTTCTCTTCATCTTTCCAAAATTTTTGGGCCTACACGGTCCCAGCCGGGGAAGGGGCACAACCATATTTTTGCAGCAGTTTATCCATGGCAATCCTGCCGACTATGCCAATTTTCTGTTGCGTGAAAAGGTAAGATAATTTGGCAGAAAATAAACCCACTTGCTTTCCAGCTGGTCCTCAGATATTAGAGGGGCTGGGTGCGGCTAGGCTTAGATTCTGAGCAATGCCCAATTTACCACTATCAGTCCTGTCACATAGTGTGTCAGGCTTCAATTAGGAATTTCTTACTGTATATGTGGGGGCATAAGATAAGCTCCAGAGTAAAATTGGAATATTTAGGAAAAAATTGTTGGCTGTAACACTCACCCAGGAAAGCAGGAAAGGGGAGAGCTGCCCGGGAGGAAAAGAGTCAGAAAGAAGGATTACATGGAAAGGTTTGTGAAGAGACTCTTCAGGTTGCACTGGAAGAGGGAATGCACTCAGAATCCAAATAAACATCAGAGATTTAGTGAACTGTTAGGACAGTCAAATTATTACTTTACATGAAGATTGAGGAGGAGTGGGGGAAGATTCGAAAGTCTCCTCAGCAGAATCCCTGGCTACAGTTAGGTTAAGGAAAGAAAAAATTTCCTGTAGAAAGAGAAGCTACTTTTTCTGTTATAAATACTAGTAAATGTAATTCAACAAACAAAACAGCTTCAGTCATTGTTGCCACAGAGTGGGCTGCTGGAGCACCAGGAAGATCGCAAAATGCAGAAAGAGTAAGTATTCGTCTGAAACCAAAAGTCAGACTGGTAAGAGAGAAATAATATCCCATAAAAACGGAAGACTAGAGCCTCTAATAGAATGTAAAATTTTGGGAAAAAAGGGACAACAAGATGGATTTTTTTTTTCTAGAACAAACTCTTTCAGCAGAGAAATGACCCAGCTGTTTCCCATGTTTCCATGGAGGGAGCCCAGAGGGGCAGAGGCAGTTCCACCTTGGGCTGGGCCTCTGCTGCTGAGCTGGGCCGGGCTCCTGGGACGCAGAGAGATGCTGGCAAGCGGGCAGCACTGCAGAGAGACAGCTCTGGCCAGGAGCAGGGCTGGGGCACTGCCTGCAGGCACCGAGGGCAGACCTGCGAGCCTCAGAGAGCTTAAAGGCACTTGGCAGTGGAGGATGCTGAGAGCTGCCTGCAGGAGAAACCTTCCCAGTCCTGTGCATGGTAAGGCTCTGGGTGCAGCTGCAGTTCCTGGAGGGATCTCCTCAAGCTGCTGCCTCAGACAATCCACGGGATCTGTCAGGAGGACTCTCTTAGTTTCTGTGTGTAGATAAGGAGGAGGATGTGCTCCAGAGCAGGGCTTCCCTCTGCACTGTGCATCAGCACACAGCCTGCCAGGGAGCTCCCCACAGCTATGGCGGAGAAGCTGCGGGGAAGGAACAACCCCTGACAGGGAAGAAGTATTTTGTGCACTTGAGAGGGTGCTGCGTGGGTCAGGGCTGCTGAGCTCCACATCACTCTTACTGTGTTTGCAGACGATCATTCTGAAAGACACAGAGGCAGCGTTTACCTGATAGGGAAGGATTCTGGGCTTTGATGTTTCTCGATCTTGACTGGCAGGTTGGGCAGTGGGAGCTTTAGAGAATGCACTGAGTCTTGTCAGGATTTGTGTGAGCTGCTCCTGAGCCCCTGCACCGGCAGAGATGCCCCTGGGCAGAGCCCTGCTGCCGGGAGCGGTGTGCAGGGCAGAGCTGAGCACACAGCCCATGGGATGGGCTCTGGGAGAACTGAGAGGGAGCAGAGCTGGGCACAGAGCAGCAGTTCCTGGCAGGGACAGCTCCAGGCAGCAAAGCCATAGGCAGGGAGTGGGGGAAAGTGCAGCCCAGGCCTGGGGAGAGTGCATTCAGGAGGGTGCCACAGCGAGTTGAGCCCTTTTGTCTGTCCTATGCTGAGGTTGTTTATACCTAAAAAAAGTCACTTGTCACCTATGACACTGGGGAAAAAAACTAAACCAACCAACCTCAGAGACAAGCATGACCAAGTCACGGTGAGCCTCACTTCTGTAGCCAGAAAATATTCAGAGTCGTGTGGACATAAACTGAAATTCTGTATCTGTATCTCCTGTCCTAACAGCTCACTGCCTTTTTCTCCTTTCAAGAGTGCCCCGTGCCCAGAGACAGCAGATGTCCACCGGCAGCTCCATCATCCAGTTCCTCCTCCTGCCATTCGCAGACACGCAGGAGCTGCAGCTCTGGCACTTCTGGCTCTTCCTGGGCATCTCCCTGGCTGCGCTCCTGGGCAATGGCCTCATCATCACCAGCACAGCCTGTGACCAGCACCTCCACACCCCCATGTACTTCTTCCTGCTCAACCTCTCCCTCCTGGACCTGGGCTGCATCTCCACCGCTGTCCCCAAATCCATAGCCAATTCCCTCTGGAACACCAGGGCCATCTCCTACAGAGGTTGTGCTGCACAGATATTTTTCTTTCTCTTCTTGTTTTCAGATAAGTATTTTCTCATCAACATCATGTCCTACGCCCTCCTGGGCAGCAGAGCTTGTGGCCACATGGCAGCAGCTGCCTGGGGCCATGCTCTTCTCACTGCTCTGCTGCACACTGCTGATTCGTTTTCAGTACCCCTCTGCTGAGGCAATGCTGTGGACCAGTTCTTCTGTGAAATACCCCAGATCCTCAAGCTTTCCTGCTCTCTCTCCTACCTCAAGGAAGTTGGGTTTCTTGTGGTTGTTACCTATTTCGCACTTGAGTCTTATGTTTTCATTGTGGGGTTGTTTGTGCAGGTCTTCAGGCCGGGGTTGAGGATTCCCTCTGAGCAGGGACACCACAAAGCCTTTTCCACGTGCCTCCCTCACCTGGCTGTCGTCTCCCTGTTTATCAGCCCTGGCATATTTGCCTAACTGAAGCCCCCTCCATCTCCTCCCCATCACTGGATCTGATGGTGGCAGTGCTATAGTCAGTGGTTCCTCCAGCAGTGAACACCATCATCTGCAGCCTGAGGAACCAGGAGCTCAAAAATGCCTTAAGGAGACTGATGACTAGATGTGTTTCAGCAGCCATACACTGTCTGCTTTCCTCTGCAAAGGGCTCCCACTGTAGGTCATGGCAAGGCCAAGTCTGTCTTTCCTACGTTACAGTTGGTGTTTTTTCCACATGTGATGTTGTTTTCTTCAAAGACAAGTCAGTATCCGCTCATATTGTGTGATACACAGAATTTGTGTCAAGGAGGTGTCTCCTAATATTTAAGGGAAATAAATAAACCTGCTGCAACTTCTTCTCTGTGATCTGTCCACACATAGCAGGAAGGAAGGGGGAATGAAATCAGCTTTCTGGCTGTTCCAGCTCTGGGACGGCTGCTTTGTGCCTGGAACAGTAAGGGATCTTGAGGATCCCAAAAGCCAAGGCTGTTGTGCAGGTGTGGGGAGATGGGATGGCACGGGGGGCTGCAGAACTCTCAGGGTGTCCTGGGGAGGAGAGCATGGGAGACAGATGTCCCTGCAGGCGACTTGCAAAGGCACAGTCTGGGGCTGCCTGGCTGGGAGCAGCCCATGGCAAAGGTCTGGGTGGGCAGGAGCTGGACAGGAGGCAGCGTGTGCCCTGGCAGCAGGGGAGGATGGCAGCATCCTGGGCTGTATGACCAGCAGCACAGCAGGAGAACAAGAGAAGGATGCTCTGGAATACTCCATCAAGGTTTCAAATCCCCAGTTCATGAAAGACACTGGCAAGCAAGAGTAGGTTTAGCAAGGGGCCCTCAGGACAGGCAGGGACTGGATCACGTTGCCTGTAGGGAGACGCTGGAGGAGTTGGGTTTGTCCAGCCCAGAGAAGGGAAGGCTGATGGAGACCTGAGATCTTGGGAAGGGAAGTCTTTCAGGGAATGCGTGCCTGTACCGGCAAGGGGGACACGGAGAATCCAGAGCCAGGCTCCTTACCATGGTGCATGCTGGGAGGACAAAAGGCAATGGGGGATAGTGACAGAGGAGAGGTTCAGCCAAGATACAAAAAAATCCCCTTTTTCCCATAGGCTGAGGCAAGTGCTGCATCAGGTCCCCCAGAGAGGCTGTGCAATCTCTGGCCTTGGGGTTTTCCAACTTGGACTGAATCAAGCCTTGAACCACTTGCGCTGACCCTGTTTCTGACAGATTGGACCTGAGACCTCCTGGGGTCCCTTCCAGCCTATGTTCTTTTATGATCCTGCAATAATTTGGTTATGAAGGGCCACAAAGATGCTCCAAGGGCTGGAGCACGTCTCCGATCAGGACAGGCTGAGACAGCTGGGGGTGTTCAGCCTAGAGAAGAGAAGGCTCCAGGGAGACCTTACTAAGCCCGTAGCTAAACAAGGCCTACAGGAAACCTGGAGATGGCCTTTTTAAAAGGGTGTGTAGTGACAGGACAAGGGGGAACAGCTTCAGATATTAGATTCAGATATTAAGTTCAGACATTAGGAAGAAGTTCTTCACAGTGACAGTGGTGTAGTACTGGCAGAGGTTGCCCAGAAAAGCTGTGGCTGCCACATCACTTGCAATGTTCAAAGCCTGGTTGGACAGGGCCTTGAGCAACCTGCTCTAGTGGTCCAATCTAAACCACCCCTGTTATGCCCAGAAATACCCCTGAATATTTCAAAAAAAACTACCCTCAAAACCACCCCCACAATGCCCAATGGACACCTTAAAACATCCTCAGAGCCCCCAAAACACCACTGGGATCTGCCAGACTCCTAATATTTTGGCCACGCCAAGAGCTTTGGCCAGGTGCCCAGGCCTGCTGAAGTGTGAAGGTCATAGAACTGCTGCACCTTCACGCTTTCCTGCCTCTTTCCGACAGTCGCCATGAACATACACATGTACAAGCTATTGAATACACTGTGACAAAAACATATATTTTCTTACGTCTCTCAGTCACGACAGGGAATCAGCTCTCAGCTGGGTTTCCAACCGTTACACAGAGTCACGGCCAAATACAAGCGGAACAGAGGTAAGCATAATAGTAATCGTTTACTTGTGGTCCTCTGCAGTTTCTCATGATCTCACCATTGGCCATGTGAGAGCATTGGCCAGGCGCCCCATTGTGGCCAAGTAGGAAGGAACTGCACGCCTGTATTTTCCTGCCTCTTTCAGACAGTCACGATGAACATAAATATATGTACTCTACTGAATAGAGTGTGGCAAACAACATCCTTTTTTATGTTTCTCAGGCATGAGAGGGAATCAACTCCCAGCTGCATTCCCATCCATTACATCTGGGCACCCAGTGTCAGTGTCCCAGCACCTTCAGAGGTGTGAGATTTTTTTTTAAGATCTAATCATTTTAAGACTGAATTTCTGTCTCCGCTCTGCCTAGTTAAAGCCATTCCCCCTTGTCGTGTCCATACAGGCCCTTTTCCAAAGCCCCTCTCCAGCTTTCTTATAGTCCCTTTAGGCTCTGGAAGCTGCTCTAAGGTCTCCCCGGAGCCTTCTCTTCTCCAGGCTGAACCAGCCCAGCTCTCTCAGCCTCAGATGTTTATCTCCTGGGCTGTGGGTAAAGGCCAATGATCCACAGAAGATGTGGATGAGAAATTAATAAAATATACTATACTTTCGTGTACAGGTTTTTGCAGTCAAAGCAAAATGCAACAGCTTAAGAGCTTCACCTTGGAAGCAATCAAGACTGCTACCAGGTATGAAACAACTCATATGTCAGTAATATTACTTGAATGCATAAAATTAAGTGCAAGTAGAGTTGGTGTATCAAAACATGTTGGTGAATTTTCTAAGTTCCTTAATGAAATGTGCCCTCATAAAAAATCAAAAACCCAAATGTCTCGAGGCTCAAAGTTTCATATGAACACGTAAGAGAAGTTTTTACCTGGATTCAAAGCTCTTATTCAGACCTGATTTCATTTCTAGAAGAGGATTTGTGTCTACTTCGTGTTTAGCCTTCCCTGGAAGAGGGATTCCAAGTGGCAGGACCTGAGGAACTGGGACAGAGCCAGCCACCACTTTCTCCACAGCGCTCTTTAAAGAAGAAAAACAAAAAGGCAGACAATGTTTCTGAACAGAAGAATGCATTGAGAGATATGGTCTTTTCATGTGATTCCTGTCTTCACTTGTTTCTCTTAAAAGAGAGAACACCAGATTCTTTAAAGTGTTATTCCCCATTGCATCATTTTCACATTCCATGCAACGTCCTAACAACCATCCCAACTCCAACTTACTCTCCTGTTGCAGAACTGTGAACAAAGCTCGAGATGAGCACTGTTGCTTTCATTTCACTTTGACCTTCCTTGCTCAAGTCTGGTTCCCATGCATTCCAGGGAAACAGCTTTAGCATCATACATCAATGATACCTGGTAGGAGTGAGTAACGGGGAAGTCTCTCCACCCTAATGGCACGTTGGAGCCAGCCTCTTCTTTCACTGCAGCCACCTGAATAGATACAAGATCAGCTTCTGTATGCATTAAGACTATACCTATTAAACAGTTGCCAAATATGATTTTTTTCATAATTTACATAGGCATTATCCTGTCACACAATTCAAGAATGACAAATTGCATTTGGATACAATAACATTTTACAATACAAACAGATGTACTCCAGATCTTGAGAACTGATAGGGACTTCCGTCTCTAGGAAGACCATGGCAAAGAACTGCATTTTTGGCCTTTGACTTTCTAGGCATCTGTGCTGTCTTACTATTTAAGATATGGCAAATGTGAAGCAGCCCTTGGTTTAAATTATGGGCAGAATGCAGAATTCTAACCACAAACCAATGAGGATTTAAGCTCAATGCTTTAAATTCAACTAGGACTCAGTGAAGAGCCAGAACAGAATGCAGATATGAGGCCTGTCAGGGCTACACCCGGGGGAACACTGTTTTTGCACTCATTCCCCATGATCTTCCCCCCAGTCTGTTAACATGTTGCTTTGAAAGCACTCAGAAGACTTCGAGTGTACACAGTTATTAAGAGCAGGTGATGGATTTTTTCTTCTTGCTCTGTAGAAGGACGGTTGTGTTACAAGTGCCTCCTTTCCAAACCCTTCCTCACAAGCTGAATGCTCTTCTAATCTCTTCTGTGGAGCAGCTTTTCTGTCTTAATAGTGAACTTTCCTTCGGCTTGAGAGAGCAATTGCGGTTTTTAGGACCATGTTCCATAACTTCTTCTCTGCTTTTCATATGCAGAATCCCCTGTGGCTCTCCTGCACAGCATTGCTCTCTCAATTCTGCTTCTCAGCAGACCAGAATACTGACAGCCAGTAACGTGACACAGAAGCTCCTGTCAGGAGGTGTGCTGTCTTGAGTGCTTGGATGTGGTGAGCCCGGCGAAGACATGCAACATGGTTTTTCAAAGCTTAGGAAAACAGAGGCTAAGGACATAGTTGTACAGCAGCAAAAAAAACCCAAAAAACCCTGCAGTGCAAGAGGCATAGTAGACTGGTTTATTCCTTTGTGCATTTTTCCTTTTTAATCTAATGTGCTACAAATTGCTAAAATTTACTATTTCATAGTTGAATGAAAACTACAGGTAGCATGCTTTAAAAAATACAAAAAAGTGAAGGGAGATGATGAAAAAATGTGACTGTAGGGAGACAGTAGCCTTTACCTGGCCTGGCTTTTTCCCATCATGCCTTTGTGTCATTCTAAAAGATAGGAGGCTGGATTTTTCCAACAAACTGTGCTTCCTGATCTGTACCTACCTTGGCTTGTCACAGAGCAGCAGAACTCTGCTCCTGCCTGGCACTGCCTTCCATAGAACCTGCCTGGCCTTACGCTACATGAAGTGGGAATGTGGGTGAACTAAGCTGCAGAGAACAGTGTTCAGAGAACAGCAGAGATCTGTGCTTCTCTTGCTGACTTGCTACCTTGTCCCTTCCATAAAGGAATTATTTGACTCCTTGATTGTCAAACAAGGAAAATTTATGAGCTTCCTGGGGCACCGGTCTGGTGCCAAAGTTTATGTCTTGACACAACCTTATTTCCATGACTCCGAAATCTGTCACATCGAAGGTAAGTGGAAAATCTCTTGATTCATGGTCTAATATGTAGCTTGGGGGCCTTAATCCAGATGAGCAAAGAATTGAAAGAGGTTTAGTGACTTCGTGAGTCCAGTACTTTCCAGAGCTTTCTGTAGAGTGCTGTTACAGTTGAGGTCTATGCCAGGTTGCATGTGCCTTGGCATTTGAATCCTCTATGCTACAGCTGAGAATGCATTTTAACATCTTCAGCTGCTGTAGTTCAACCATCTCTTGCAGGATTGCTTCAGGCTTGAAGGAGGAGCTCTGTGATGTGTATCAGCAACTGCAGTCTTGTGTGAAGGATGTGAGATTAATTGCAGCAGAAAAGCATCTGCCACTGGATTGGGCTCATGTTGGAGGTTCCTGCTGTTGAAACTGGGGCCTGGAGGTCTGAGTTGGTTATGGTGGTCTCATACCAAGTTACGTGGCCAATCTATTAAAACTGAAATTGCAGCTATAGTACAGAAAGCCTCTGGTAGCTCTATTGCTTTGCCTGGCAAGGTTGAGGGTTTCCTGACCATATCTGTACTACAGACCTTCTCCAGCATTTTTGTCTTCCAGGCTTCCCACATCAAGTAGAAAAAGTACTGAGCCAGACTGGCATGAAGTTCAAGGAGCTGTGTCTCACCGACAGCCACTCTAATCCCTCCTTATGACTGCCTGGATAAATGCCAGCTTGCTGGCTATGCTGACGTCAGGGTGGAAGGCCGCTCTTGGTCACTGCCATTATAGGATGCCATATCCATGTGCCTGGTTCACAGATGCCCTCAAACCCAGTTTGATTTTTGTGTCTGGCCATTGTCCAGGTGTTGTAACTGTTATAGATCAGCTCAACCTCCCTGTTTTTCCACTCCTGTTTCCATTCTGCCTGAGCTGAGAAATGTACAATCATAGACTAGTTGAGGTTGGAAAAGACCTCCCTCCACTGAGACGGCAGAGCGAAGGGTGCACACAGTCCCTCCAACATTGCCGTGCCACCCACAGGCTTCTCTCTAGGAAGCCTGGCTTTCTCCTTGTCTCCCTTCAAGTGTAGTTTAAAGCTCTTTCAGTCAGCCCTGCTAACTCCTGTGCTAAGATCCTTTTCCCCCTTTGAGAGAGGTCTACCCCATGTGCCGCCAGCAGGCCTGGTGTTGTGACCAAAAAACCCCAATTCTGCAGGTGACACCAGGCCCGGATCCGGGTATTTGTCTGCTGGCTCTTTCTGCTTCTTTCCTCATCTTGCCCTGTAATTGGAAGGATGGAAGAGAACACTGTTCATGCTTTGGATATTTTAACTAAGCATCACGAGGCCCTGAGGTCTTTCTGGATGGCCCTTGGGCTTTAGCAGAATATTTCACCTGTTTCTGGTTAATCTCATGGGGTCGCACATCAGGCTTGGTGAGCTTTTGCCTATAGATCTGAAGTTTGTCTAAAGAAATAACACTTCAATCTTGAGCCCCCTCTGCTGAAGGGCCTCTTGCTGTGAGGTCAAAAGTCACACAGACTCATTGCCATTGCTGTCCATTGTTGCCATTGTTGTTGCCATTGTGTTGTCCCTAAATCCCGAAGCTGGACTTCTCAAAATGTTTTACTTCCTTACGGTATTTAATGACACTTCAAGGAGGTTTTCATTTCCGTGTTTCCCAGAGGGGTTTTCCTGCTTTTTTTTTCTATATGGATACTGCAAAACATTTCTTTGCTGAATTTGGGCATATAGCATCTGTAAAGTAACTGCACACACAGCTGTATCCCTGGACGTGAAGACAGGCTTTGTTCTGGGGAAGTGAATGCATGCTGGGAAATTAAAGGCATTTTGAAAGCCTTCCCGACACCAGGAGAAGGTGCCAATGGGCAGGTGGGAAGTACCAGAGGGCTCAGGAGGGACTTGCCCCTCAACAAGCTGAGACCC
Organism: Strigops habroptila; assembly: GCF_004027225.2. Classification (NCBI taxonomy): domain Eukaryota; kingdom Metazoa; phylum Chordata; class Aves; order Psittaciformes; family Psittacidae; genus Strigops; species Strigops habroptila. The sequence continues at coordinate 28,265 of NC_044292.2, forward strand.
CCGTGCCATGCCCAGCAGGCTGCTCGGGCACGTCGGGGTGCTCCCGGGACCTGTGAGCTCGCTGCACCAGGCAGCTGTGGCAGCCTGTCGCGCAACTCAGACAATACGTCTCCTGCCCTAGCAGCAGACTCAGGTGCAGAGCCAGCAGCTTGTTTCCTGGCAGGAGATCTGTGAAACCAGGGGCACAGGCAGACCCTCCCCACAGCAGTGCTGGAGGACGCAAAGCCTTGCCTGCAGACCCCATGGAGGAGGCCAGTGCAGCATGCACAGAGGCTGGCTCTGCCCAGGCCATCAGGCCCCAGGAGCAGCTCTTCTTGAGCTGGGGGCTTACAGGAACTTGCTCGGGGCCCGCCCAGTCCCTTGGATCCAGCTCACTTTCCCCACAGCCACCGGCACCCTCCCGCACGATGGCGCTCAATGGTCAGGAGGTGCCGCCCGTCCCTACTTCGGGCTTTCTCCTGGAGCTGCCTCAGGGGACAGTGAAGCAAAGAATCAAACTTAGCATCCAATGAGACTGTTCAGCCGGTGTTCTTTTATTGCAGAGCTGGGGGTTGCACTGGGATTTCTCCTCGCAAGAGCTCCCCAGTAATCTCAGTACATATGCCAGTACATGTTTATATTTTCTTAACACAGATACAGAAACTTTCTGTAGCATGTCCCACCCCATTACAAGAACTGGGTATGGCATGAAGTTCAATATTTCATGGTCTCTGCTGCCATCTATTGACCACTTACTAGAACTTCAGTCCCTCTGGTGGTCGTTTACTTCCCCAGGTGGTCTTGCTTTCATCATCACTTGTCCTTTAGTTGCCTTTTAGCTTAAGGATGCGCAGTTTCTGTTCTAATTACATCAGCTCTTTGGACAAGCTTCAACATTTGTTGGCAGTTGTTTCATACGGACAAAGAGTCTTTTTTACAGTATACTTACATCCATCCCATTCTAGCAACATGGTTACAATTAGTGGGCCTTGTTTGCAATAGATTAGATAGGTGAACAACCAAGTGAATTGAGCAATCTGACATTGACAAGAGTTAACAGTTTCAATGGAAAAATATTAACTTCTTGCTTCAGTATGCACACAAATATAGAAGCACATTTCGATCAGCTCAATCACTTGAGTACATGCTACACCTTGGCATGTCCCGCCATGACAGAAGGCAGTGTATTAATGGCAGGACAATAAATATTGGTCTTCCACTGTACTTGTATTACCCCTACTCTGTCTATAATTTCATCACCTTCATTGTTCAGGTGTTTCTACCTCTCCTGATCAAATGGCCATGCCTAAGGACATCTTTCCAGCAGACTATCTGGACACGTGGACGTTGCTCTCACGTTTCCATCTCCACTTGCTCTTTGGTCATTCAGATCCTCTCAACTCTCTGGTTTCTGCTTTGAGCTGCAGGCAGTTCAAAACTTGCCCCTTCTTTCAGAAGTCTGGTTAAAACTTTAGGCAACACCTTAATTATATTTATGACTCTCCTTTCACAACTGTCATTCTAGACCTGTTCTACCAAGTCCCTTGTGCAAGGGACACATTAGATGCAGCTTAGACTTGTCATAGAGCTGAGGAGGTTTAAAGTTTAGTAGATTATATATTGTGTAACTTGTGTTTGTGGGCACTGAAGAGAAAGCTTCTCTGTGGCTGGTGCAGCCCAGTTTCCCCAAGGAAAGCAGGAGGGAGCTGGTGTAAAGGAGCTGCCCCATCCAGCTGCAGACCTCAGTTGAGGAGTTGCATGTGAGGAAAAGCGCTGCAAGCCTCAGGGGCCGCTGAGGGCACTGTCCCCCCACAGGTGGTAAGGACCGGAAGGAGTTTTAGTTTTAGGAAGGAAAGCAATGAGCAAGAGCAGTGCCATTGGCACTGATGTGGAGCTGACGGCATGTAGAAGAAGCCCGGCACCAGATTTCTGTCCTGGTTCCTTGGCTGTGGGAGCAGAGACTGGACGTTTGCACACAGTGAGCTGTGCTCTAGGAAGACTGAGAGTGGGCACCAGAGAAGCAGTACACAGAAGGAGTTTCAGTTTTCTGTCCAAAAGCAAGGAGCAAGAGCAATGCCAGTGGCACCGTTGCAGAGCTTACTGTGTGTAGAAGATGCCCAGCACCAGCTTTCTGTTGGGTATCTTCTGCTGTAGGAGCAGGGGCCGGATGTTCGCACTCTCTGAGCAGTGCTCCAGGACACCCAAGAGTCGGTACCAGACAAGAAGTATATAGAATTTGCTTCAGTTTTAGGTGGGAAAGTGAGGAGCGAGAGCAATGCCGGTGGCACCGTTGCAGAGCTCACCGTGTGCAGAAGAGGCCCAGCAGCAGCTTTTTATCTTGGCTCTTCGGCTGTGGGAGCAGGGCCCAAGACGTTCATGCTCAATGCCACAGGCTCGGCACAGCCTGGAGTGGGCACCGTAGATGTTGCACGCAACTGGACTTTTAGGTGGGAAAGCGAGGAGCGAGAGCAATGCCGGTGGCACCGTTGCAGAGCTCACCGGGTACACAAGAGGCCCAGCAGCAGCTTTCAGTCCTGGCTCTTCGGCTGTGGGAGCAGGGCCCGGACGTTCATGTTCAATGCGATGGGCTCGGTACAGACTTGAGTGTACATTATAGATGTTGCACACAATTGGACTTTTAGGTGGGAAAGCGAGGACCAAGAGCAATGCCGGTGGCTCTATTGCAGAGCTCACCGTGTGCAGAAGAGGCCCAGCAACAGCTTTCAGTCCTGGCTCTTCGGCTGTGGTTGCAGATCCCGGATGATCGTGCTCAAGGCGAAAGGCTCGACATAGCCTCGAGTCTCATCGCAGAGGATGCACGCAATTGGACCTTTAGGAGGGAAAGTGAGGAGTGAGAGCAATGCCGGTGGCACTGTTGCGAACTCACCATGTGCAGAAGAGGCCCAGCACCAGCTTTCAGTCCTGGCTCTTCGGCTGTGGGAGCAGGGCCCAGACGTTTGTGTTCAATGCGAAGGGCTCAGTACATACTTGAGTGTACATTATAGATGTTGAACGCAATTGGACTTTTTGGTGGGAAAGCGAGAAGTGAGAGCAATGCCGGTGGCACCATTGCGGAGATCACTGTGTGCAGAAGAGACCCACCAGCAGCTTTCAGTGCTGGCTCTTCGGCTGTGGGAGCAGGGCCCGGACGTTCATGCTCAATGCAAAGGCCTCAGCACAGCCTCGAGTGTGCACCGTATAGGTGTTGCCCGCAATTGGACTTTTAGGTGGGAAAGCGAGGAGCGAGAGCAGTGCCGGTGGCACCGTTGCGGAGCTCACCATGTGCAGAAGAGGCCCAGCACCAGCTTTCAGTCCTGGCTCTTCAGCTGTGGGAGCAGGGCCCAGACGTTTGTGCTCTACGCTCCGGGCTGCAGGATGGCCATGAGGTGGGAACCGTGGAGGTTGCACGCAATTGTACTTTTAGGTGGGAAAGTGAGGAGCGAGAGCAATGCAGTGGCACCATTGCGGAGCTCACAGTGTGCAGATGGGGCCTAGCAGCAGCTTTTAGTCCTGGCTCTTTGGCTGTGGGAGCAGGGGCTGGACGTTCGCACACTGTGCTCCCGGGCACCCTAGAGCAGTCACCAGCTATAGTCATAGCAAAAATTTTTAGTCTTTGAAAAAACTGTCATGGAAATCTTCCTGTTTGTTTTTTTTTCACAAAGATTTCAATTTTTAATTTTGGGTTAAAATGTTTAGAATTGGAACTCCTGGTTCTTTTTCAATTTCCTTGTTTTACTTCCCAGGCATAGATACATAGAGCACTTTTCAATTTCAACAATGGTGTATCGGTGAACAAGTGTAGAATATTGCACAAAGGGTAGTTAATAGCACAACTCAGGCATACCTCTTTATTAGTTAGAACTTGGTAAGATTCTTCACCTTTCCAGTAATAGAGGTCTAGAATTACTCTGTTGAATTCACTGGTTTGGGTATTTATAAGTGTAAATGTGAGCAGAAATTCTTGTTGTTATAAGGAATTGAAATGCTCATCATTGCTGTAGTCTTCTAAAAGGGTGTATTTATTCCCAAAGTGAAAAAAGTGAAAAAGTTAGTATAGGGAGTGCGGTAAGATCATAAGTAAGTTGCAGTAAATGACAGAGTAGTGTTTCATCCTGAAACAGCTGGTTTATTTGGGAACTATTTATTGACTTACAGATGAACTTCATGGGTTAAATGCTTTGCTGAAGTAATGGAACCTGGCTATGAAAGACCTCTAGTCTGTCAGTTCACACACAGGAAATACCTGAAAGCAGAGCTTTTGTGAAATGACAAGGATCTGCCAAAGCTTCTTTTACCTGTCACTTTGGTTCTGCCCTATGCTTGAACCTCTTGCTTCATAGAACCTGTCACTGAAGTTTTCTTTAGCATCTTCAGCCAAGAGTTTACAGACAGGAATTCTTGAGTGCCCAAGTATACTTTCTGGTTTCATTCCATTCACAACTGAACAACATAATCCAAAACCCGTAGGCGAAAATTGGATCTGACGGGTTAGATTGTAATTTTAATAAATGTCAAATAATTAACACCTAGCCTGGAGTACAAGAACACCATTAAAAATGCTCAGTCAGATACTTAGAATTTTAGAAATGCTATCACGAAAATGTCTTTGCACATGTCCCCTCCTTCTAACATGGTTTTTATCTACAGTACCCAATCAGTCCTAGCTTCCCTCATCAGTTGTCTTCCTCCCTAGTGAGCAGGTCTCCTTCCTCTCCAGGCCTCGTCATGAGTTTCTTCTGGTCTAAGGTTTTTGATCTCTTCAGCTGACTCTTTCTCCTCTATATGAATTATGTGGCACTTTCTTTCCAAGACTTTACTTCGAAGGTCTCCTTAAAAGCAAAGAAGATAGTCTTCCTCTTCTCAGTTGCTGTTCCTAGCCATATGCTGATGAGGAGAAATTGCTATAAAGTCTGGTTTTGCTTCCGAAACTTCATGTGGGAATTCAATGATGTGAAGATACTGCCCAACAGGCAGCTTTGGGAGCTGTGAGTGGCTTGAGAATGCATAGAGAGAACGAATTTATTAGAGATCTCCCCACTGAAAATCAAATGCATTCACCATGAAGTTTGTGCAAGGTTTGGATTTTTGTGAGGCTTTAGGTTGGTTGGTTTTTGGCTTTCACAGCTTCTCAAAATGCATGTTCCTGATAAAAGAGTTACCTTGTAGTAGGGGAGTTCAGGAAACCAGACTGAGGCAAATGTTCTGCTCTAACACTTCAGAATTTAACTGGCTTGTAAGTAGCTGAATGAAAAACAAGATCTCTTAAGTGCCAGATAAAGCTCGATTTCCAGACTTGTGAAGAATAACTATGAAGTCAATGTCAAGTAATGTAAACCTTGAACATGCTTCTTTCACTAAACTTAACTATTTCAAGTAGACTTTCTACACAGGGGGAATTACTATGAAGTGAAAAAGGTGTGAATTTGCTGCAAACTGGCTGCTGCTTATTTGCTCTCTGCTTGGACATACTGTACATTTGGAAACTTGCCAGCTAAAGGCAAGTATGCACTTATTTTCTTGTAACTGATTGCTTTATAGGAGTCTTCTTGCACTTTCTGGTTGCGCAGGGGAAACCATGAACTTTGTAGAACTCCAGACAAAGACTTTGACATGAGGTAAGACCAAGCTAAAGTCAAAACTGGTGCCCATGGATTAATTTGTATTAATGCAAAGGCTGGGAGTGGAGAGGCGGGCCCAAACCAAAGGATGCTGTTGTGGGTCATTGAGGCTTACAGTATGATGACTCCAGCAAACAAGCAGCAGAGAAGACTTTTGTTTTAAGTTAAACCAGTGCTAAGGAGTTGTGAAGAAAGGGCATGAAGGATCTTTAAAATGCCTCAGCCTCCACATGATATTACCCGTCCAACCTTTATTACCCATCACTTTCTTTACAGCTGTAATGATCAAATGGCTATCTTGTCTGGACCGGGGAAGATTCACCCTTGAGCCTCTCTCTTTCTAACAAGGTATGGGAGGAAGGGTGTAATACAAATAACATTCAAATAATAACATTTTTGTCAAAGAGCTTTTTCTGTGGAGAATGATGATATGAAAATCTACCACTCTTCCAGAAGCTGCAGTCAGAATTACTGAAAGTACAGACGTGATGTGATCTTTCTTCTAAGGTCACCTCTCTCTCAGCCAGCTTGTGGGCACAGTAATTCTGTGAGATGGTTTTGGTTTATTTCATGGAAGCCAAGTCTTTCCTGAGAGCACCAAGTTCTCTGTCAGCTCTTCTCATTTTTCAGTCTGACTCAAAATGCACTTTAGTTTTGAAGCTGCTGTGCACCAGAAAAAGACATTTTATACAGATTCTTTTTGTGTTACATTAGTTATTTTATCACTCTAAGGTAGTAGGATTAGTTGAGACAGCAGAAACAGAGTTGCAAGATTATTATCCACGTCAACTTTATATAAGTGACATCTATAAAAGAAATCTCATTGAAAATTCAGCTATGTTTTTATTATTAACATCATTAGTCTGACACATTTTTAGCTGCATAAATTTTTGTTTCAATCGAAGTCCTGAGTGACTTAAACTGATCAAAAAGGGAATAAAATGACAGATATATCATCATATCTTGGTTTGCATATGTACACCAAATCCAAATCTCTGGTAGCAGAAATGCATGGTTATACTTCCAGAAAATTTGACTGCTTAACAATACTAAAAGTGACTTTGCTGCTTCTGGAAGGCTAGAATGCAGCATTGCCATATATTTTACTATTTAAACTGAGGATATGTTCTGGTGGAAGTAATTGGAATGAAAACTGGGGCACATGAATGGAGTCAGTGGGCTTTGTGTGTGGAGATTTATAGATCTTGGCTGAAGCAAGACTTCTTGCATTAAGACTGGTATCAGCTAAGAAGCTGCTTTTCTCCTAGTACATCCAGGTTCTCTGCTATCTGGAAAACTCTTCCAACAGCTGTGTTGTGGCCCAGTCAGCAAAAACAATTACTCTTGACAACATTTCTGAGCTTCCCTCAGTCAGGAGTTGGCTGTTTCACATAAGTACATTTTGACCTTATATTCTGTTATTAAAAAAAGAAAAAAGTCACCTTATCATTGCTTGGGAACAGACCAGGATGCATCTCCTTCCTTTGGTTGTTCATTAATGGCCAAGAGATTTTCTGTGCTCAGCAAGAGCACAGCTGATTGAGACAAAAGTCACAATTGCAAACAAATAAGGACTAGTCTGATCTTTATTTTAGATTGCTGATTTGTGTATGTATCAAACTACATGTGAAGCAAGGAAACTGATTTCTTTTTCTGTTATTTTTACTAAATAACAGAAACACCCTATGAGAATGTCCATCTGCTGAAACTACAATTCCTGAAATGATTTGGGATTTCCCTTGTGTACTGGGATTTGGTTGTGACCCCAGCTCATTATAACCAGATTTTTTTCCTGCTGGTAACTCTTGTCTTAAGCCATTCTTAAGTTTCAACAAGTATGCAACTAGAGCTTCATAGAGTCTTCCTTATTGATGACAGTGGACAAATATACCAAGGTAAATTGCTAAATCAATATAGCTCTGCAAATCATGTTATCGACAGCATCTGCAATGCATATAGCAGAGTGGTTTGACTGATGGGATATAATTAAATGGATTGACAAATATTTAGTATTAAGAATAGTAGAAGTGTATGTGCCAGAAAATAAGTGTCAGTACCAGAGTGGTGTAGAGGGACACAATTTTGCCTATCTATCTGTGGCATACTTGGCATAAATGAGATTCTGTTCCTTCTTACAAGGATTCAGACAAGTTAAAATACTGTGTCACCTACAGCTAGTTCAAACTGCAATTGCTTGCTTGCTGTGTGATGTTTCTCAATGAGATCACGTTGCACCAGAGTTGCCCTCCCTTCCATCTGTCCTCTTTAGGCTGCTATAAGATTTCCAGAGAAGTTCAGTGTGTTGGCCTCACTTACAATGCCTAAAATCATTGGGATGCTGAATGGTCTCCTTATGTGTTGTTACGACAGTGTCGTTTTCCAAGATCCCCAGGAAGAGAGTTCCCTGATAGCTAAAATGCCACTGAGAGAGGTGTCAAGAAAGTAATTAGTGGTGACTACTTGCTTTCCTTCCATTAATATTTGAGATTCTTTGCTTATCATTACACTAAATTCCTTATGCTTTCTTTGCTTTTTTCAATTTGTTAAGAATCCATCTTTCACTTGTACCCACTATAGCATGTAGCACATATCCCAACAAGTGCTGCCTTTGGTACTACTGAGAGCTCTTAGTGGAGTATTAGTGTTTAGATGTTTACATTAGTATAGCGGTGTTTCATCTAGCTAAGTAGCAAGCACTTAGTGATTTTTCATCAGCATACTGCAATGCTCTGAATAGCAACACTGACAGACAATGAAATACAGATTTTAGACAAAGTTAATTTAAGATGAATCCTTTTAAATTTCTGTCGTGGTTTAAGCCCAGTGTGAGGGAAGAAGAGGGGAGAGTGAGTGAGCTGCTGCATGGCTCTGAGTTACCAGCTGAGCTTAAAACATGACAATTTCACAGTCTCCTTTATCTGTTTGACAGATGTTTAGAGATGACACTTCTCCATGTTTTTTTCACTGATACAGCTAGATGTATATTAACTGAACATACTTCTTTAAAAACAGAAGGAACCATGCTTAAAAGTACAATTTGAGACTAAAATCAGCCACTTCAAAACCAGAAAGTGTCATGAGTACTTTTGCTTGAACATGTGTGTAATAATGCTATTTCTACAGTATTCTATTACTACTTTCTTTACTAGGCTGTCATTGTTTGCAGCTCAATAAATAGACAATGGGCATGTGTTAAAGAAACTTTCCTTCATGGCTTAGCTGGGTCTCTGCATTCATTTGCTCCTAGTATCAAGCAACATTTTACTAACTGCTGATTTACTGGACCTTCTCTGATCCCCTCCACCTCAGCTTTACACTACACACACATGATCAGCACAGATCAGATACCTGGTGTAAAACTTACCTAAGGACTAACTAAGCTTGGCATTAACAATATTAGCTAAAGTAGAAAATGCCAAGCAACCTTGTGTTTGGGTTTTGCTATCTTTTGCACCTAAAACAAAAAGAGATTTGAATGTTAGAGACGGATGCATGTAATCAAATAGATATCATAAATAACAATAGCATGCCTTAGAGGGGTTTTCCCCTTTTTGTTCTGATAGACATTGTCCTCTGATGGAAGAGCAGAGTAATCGATGAGGGTTGTTTGCTTCTATTTGTTCTGCTTATTTTTGTTTTAATGTTATCTTAACATAGAGGATTATCTTCTAGGAAATATTGGCAATGTTTAGAGAACAATAGCGTAGGTTTGTTATAAAATGGAGGTGCTTCTTCCATGATAGGGCTTCTTTTGGGAAGCCCCTTTCATTGTATTTGAAATCAAAACACACAAAGTCTGAAATTCATGCATTCACTTAAAAGTGCATGCAGGTTGTAATGTTCCTATGAAACCCAACCTCTTCACCCTTTTCATTGCTGTTGCTTTTATTAGGGACTTGTAATAGCATTGTGTGATGTAATAGCCTTTCCAAAAAGCCAGCAGCAACAATAAGCACTTTCCACTTCCCACCCATTTTAAATATCTAGGTCAAGTGAGAATGAATTTAAGACTAAGAATTTCTAAGAAGGATGGCAGTGGGAAGCCTCGTTTCACTTTGGGCGTGTGAGGTGGATTCTTTCTTCTGAGGAGCACTGGTCTCCCACTGCCACCTTTCCCTCTGTGAGACTGCTACTTGAACCTTTTCTCTGTATCCAAGTCATCTCCTTCCACGAAGCTTTGTAAAGCTTAATGACAGTGCATCCTCAGCCAAATTTAACCAATGAGCTCAGAAATCATTGACTCCATTGATTTAAAAGGAACTGAAATATGTATATATACAAAATGCTCAGTATGCTTATTTCAGTCTTAGCTTTTTTTCTGGAAAACAGGTCTGAAAACTCTCCCTGTTGCCAGTCCTGGGAAAGTCTGTCACACGTGATTTTTTTGTAATTGGATACTTAGGTTTTATATCAGATGTGTTGACCTCAGCAGTGTAGCTTACGGAGGCTGAGACTTTCCAGGCTGTGCCTTATGTTGGTTCCTGTCCTTTTGCTAGAAAAGCTTAAATGGGAGCTGATCAGAAAAAATAAGAAAAAAGGGAAAAGGAGAAAAAACAAACAAGAGGGGAAAAAAAATACAAACAGAGCTCACCAATTGCCCTGACAACTATATAATTTGAAACTGCACTCATAAATTGGGAGAATTCCCTATTATTACACAAGATTAAGATGTTTTCTAGCCCATTATTTAATTAGGAAACCCAAGAATGTTATATTTGGACATTCAAATACTTATTTGTCTCTAGACCTTAATGGCATCCCTACCATAATAGCTTTTATAGCTAAGAATGGTTAGAAACTCAGAAGTAACCTGACAGAGTGAAGACAGGGGGTTAAATTTATGTGTCACATATACAGTATGCAATGATCTGAAGTGCCTGGGTTTTATAAAATGGTATTGTGGGGAAAGAAATAGAGGCAGATAGTTCAAAAGAAAAGATTTATAGCTGTGAGTTAAAGAAAATATTTGCATCATCCCCTGTGGAATGCTCTCATCTTTGGTACTCTGTCATGATGGCAATGAGGTAGCTGTGGGTCTTCAATAAAATAATCAGTTATCCATCTTTCAATCTTTTCCCCTTTCTTTTGTTTTTCTTTTTGCTGATAAGAGTGAGAAGAAAAAAAAAAAAAAACAACAAAAAAACCAAACCATGGGTGTGAGAATTCGAATTCTCATTTTCCTGAGCACCTCAGCAAGGTTTTCAAGACAGTCTGTCTCTTTTTGAAGTGGCTAACTTTTACTTTTGGTAAAACTTTTAAGGCAGATAAGAAAGCTTCATGACATCTTAACCCAGCTAAAATCTTCCTGAGCACCAGAGCCAAAAAACGTTACCCAGAGGTACAAATGGAAGTGAGTGAAATGACGAGTGGCAGTCCAAGGGGAATGATGGTCAGCAACGGGAATTAATTTCAAGTGCGATTGGAGGGAAGAGAAGGATTGTGAAGATGATGGTCCGTGGTATGTCGATGTTTAAATTGCAATAGGTAAAGCCTAAACCTCCATGGAGCCACCCTGGTTGGTTGTGAATTTTCACACACTCCTCCAAGCAGGAGTAGAATGACTGTACTGAGAAAAACTGAGCGTTTCTTACTGGGAACTCTCTTGAGGCATTTGCAGCTCTTGAGAGCATGGCAGATGGACGGGGCAGGGCTTGGACTCATGCCTGGCCAAGGCTTTGGGTGCTGAAGTGCTCTCTGAGGGCAGCCTAGATGACTCAGGGGCCTGTGTTTCTGCACAGCCAGCAGTGTGCCTCGAGTGACAGCCTTGATGCATGCAGCCAACCCACAGAAACCGAACAGCTCCGGGACTAGTGATTGACACGGTTTTGTTTGTTATTTTTTTACTTTTCTTTTTTGGGCAGTCCATCGTCTTCCCCTCCCCCCCTGCACACTCCCCTTCCTTCCAAATTGTTTTCTCAGCTTGCTTGAGTCTCAAAGCCTGTCTCCTGCTTGTCTTGAACATCTGAAATAGCTCTGCACTGAATGAACAGATACGAAGCAAGACTGGGCTGGACCCTGGGAGGATCTTGACTCCAGGAGGAGCAGCCTGGCTGTCTAACCTGTGATGCTGGGCGCTGAGGAGATTCAGCACCACTGCAGATGGCCGCCTGCAACCTGGCACTAGGACTGTGTATCCTGCTGCTTCTTCAGGATATCCACACAGCCCCACAGGTAAGGCAGAGTGGCACCAGGATCCTGCATCCCCTCAGGATGCAGAAGCCTGGAGAGGTCTGGGGTCACCATGGGCTGCAGGGATATCCTGCCCATAGGCTGAGTGCTGGGTAGGGGGCATCCACAGAAACGGACTTTGTGCAGTGCAGGGTGGTAAAGCTATAAAGCAAAGCTGTCAGGTGATAAAGCTATAAAGTGAGCAACCAGGAGAGTTTGCCTTCTCTGGGAAATTTGCAGGCAGGAGCAGGGGATATGAGCTATGATCTGCATCTTTTGGTGGCATTGCTAGTGTTACTGCACCTCCAGGCACATCACAGCTAGGGAATGAGGAAAGATTTTATAGAAGTGGGGGACTGTTCTTGTATGTTTGGGTGAGTGGCTTTTATTTTCACCTGGATGGCCAGGTGCTCTGTGAGAGGCACGTTCCTTGCAGAGTTGGGTTCAGAGGGCTTCTGCTCATGCTGCTAATGTGAGTCAGGGCTGGTAAAATGAAAGGTGTAAAGGCAAACAACAGTAAAATACCTTCCCTTTTACAACTGCACATCCCTCTGACACTGACTTCCTCATGAATGGGCTATTACTTCTTCATCAAATTGACTTAAAATAGACATAGCCACTAGTTGCACTCAGCTGATGCTGTAGATGCAAGCTAGCTCCCTGCTGAGATGGTATCACCTCTCATGGGTTTCCTTCCCCCCCGCCACCACGTGCTCCCTCCTGCCTATTGGATCCTGTGACGTCGAGCCCTCAGCTCCTGGCATAAATCCAGGTAATTTCCCTGGCTGACACGCACACACATTAAAAACCAAAAAGGTCAGTCGCAGAGGCTCTTTGCACTGGTAAAGTCAAGTAGGTGAGTGATTGCACACCGTGTGGGACCATGGGCTTGGCCATTTTCCCTTGTAGTGGAAGTATGAGCATAAATTAGCCCAAGGCACCTGTCTGTACATTGTAACTGAATAATATAGCCTATCACTTGGGCTGTCAGGAGATCCTTTTCCAAGAATCTGACTCTGATTAGATCTCTGAAAATAACTAAGTCCTGCATCCTCTTCACAGACATTTGAAAAAGATCCTCCTGGCTCTTTTGGTAAGAGTAGGAGTTTGCCCTTGTGTGTTTAGTTGTAAATTCCCCTCCCACATTGCAAGTTTCCTCTACTTTGCCCTGGTTATCTGTCCTGCCACTGTCTCCTTCCTGAAAAATAGAAGGATCTCTGTTCTGTAAGATTGGAATCTCTGGTTCTTACTCACCTGAGGAATACTTAGGAGGGCATTCAGACAAGCTTGTCCAGTCTGTTGAATGCAAACTGCTTTAGGCGAAAGGCATAGAATTATAGAATTGTTAGGGTTGGAAAGGATCTTAAGATCATCTAGTTCCAACTCCCCTGCCATGGGCAGGGACACCACACACTAAACTATGTCACCCAAGACTCCGTCCAACCTGGCCTTGAACACTGCCAGGGATGGAGCATTCACAACTTCCTTGGGCAACCTGTTCCAGTGCCTCACCACCCTCACCATAAAGAACTTCTTCCTTAAATCTAACCTAAACTTCCCCTGTTTAAGTTTGAACCTTTTCCTATCACTACATTCCGTAACAAAGAGTCCCTCTCCAGCATCCTTGTAGGCTCCCTTCAGATACTGGAAGGCTGCTATGAAGCCTCCAGTGAGCCTGCTCTTCTGCAGGCTGAACAGCCCCAACTTTCTCAGCCTGTCTTCATACGGCAATAGAAAAAAATATGGTATTTTTGCTATTTTATATTGCTTTTGGTGTTATGTTCACAAAATGGGAGGGGCAGAGAGAAAACTTGGTTTTCTGATACTCTCTGTCAACATTCAGACTCACTGCAAAATCACTAGTTGCCTGGAATAAATACGTAGATCTTGCTGGGACAAGCAACTGGCTTTTCACTGTCTTTCTGTACTGCCACTATCATGGCAACACTTGCTTTTACTACTACTGAGGACAAGTGATAGTATTTAATGTGAGCAAGTCACAGTTTATTAATTGTATTTTAAATCATATTCCACCTCACCTGAGCCCAAAGTTTGGGTTTGTTTTAATATTCAGTTAACTTTCATTTGCTAATAATGTCTTTACCATCAAACGGATGAAGCTTAACTACTTGAGTCTTAGGTTATCAGCTTCTTTTGTACTGTTGGAATTTGGATAGAAGCTTGAAAGGTAGTCAACTGTTTTGCTACAGTATTAGTCAGTTCTAGAATAGCCAATGCTGGAAGAAGATTTTGGGTATTTTACCGTAATATTCTTTCTTCCTGACTTACAGCTCATTTATAGCAAGCTGTTTTCTTACTCTGCCTCACCATCACTTTTTCTCTACAAGCTCAAAACACCATAAGTAAATGAGTCAAACCTTGTCCTTACTGAATTGCAGAGTAGCCTGCTGAATTCAGCCCCATCTTTACAATTGCCTTTATTTAAACTGAAATAGCAAACGTGTAGATACAAAGAAAGTGAGAAGAGTTACAAAATCCCATTTTGCAAAATGAATTCTAAAAAGCGAGCACTGCAAAACCCAATGCAAATCTGTTTGCTTTAGTTACTTGGGCCTTGAGCTGCAATGCTTTAAAAAAAGACAAAACGCAGTTGGCCTGATCGGTCAGGAAAAGCACTAAGCCAAGGGATCCCTGGTCAGCCTGTTACAGAGCAGTCCAAGCAGGATATGAATTGTGGCCTTTTCTTTCACAAGATGTATTCCAGCTCCTGCTAAATCAAACCCCCTTATTTGAAGTGCATGCAGGAAAAAATTGGTGAAATTCAGTCTCTGTCTCCCTCCAGTTGAACAGTTCACTGAATCCAATTTAAGAACTTCTTGCATTAGAGCAAAACCAGACACAAAAGACAAGTTTGATACAGATTCATGGCTTGCTCAAATTGGTTCAAAAACTGTGGGCAGGTTGTGTTTGCAGTGATGGGCATTCTGCTACACTGGTGATCGTTTGCCACACCAGCTTACCTTCTTGGTATTTTAGATATCTATCTGTTCCTGTACAGCTGGCATAAAGCAGCATTAACTCTGCATTGTGTCCTCATGCCCAATCCAGATCAAATCAATTCTGATACAGAAGACAAATGCAGAAATAACACCTCTGAGGTTTCCCATTACAGCTGTGTCTGTCAGCAGAGACCTGTCACACAAAGATGAGGCTCTGCTCCTGGCTACACAGTGCTACCAACTTTCTCGCACTGAATTTAGTGCAAGTGACTGTGCAGCCACAGGGTGAGTTGTTTCAGTGCAGTAATCCCCCGAAAAACAACTTCACAAATTCAGAAAGCAGAGTTTTCAGTCAAATGAACTCCTAGAACTGAATCATCTCCTGGAAACACAATTGCTCTGTCTTAAACAATAAAGGAGCTAGAGGGGAAGGAAAATGTGTGTACAGGTAAGAGAGAGAAAGTGGTATTGCACCCTTGGATGGCAAAGAGCCACAGGATTAGCATAGCTGTAACAGACACATATTTCTACTTTGCTAATCCATTCTTAGTACAGACCCATCCATTCAGAGTTCCCTCAGAATTAGAGGGAAGGACGAAGACCTACTGTCCACCACTGATGGATTCCTCCCACCACTCACCAATACTTCTATGATCTTCTTTGAATTTAAAAGCTTTTTAATAATACATATTAAAAATCAGAACTATCAGTACTAATGGACAATATGTCATTGGGATAAAATGTGTATTTCTTCATTGAGAATGAATTATCTTTTGGAGAAGGGAACAGGGAAGTGTACAGTGTCTCCTTCTATTTACTTCGGGCAACACCAGGAAATGGTGCCTTAGGAAGTGAAATGGTGCTAGAATTCTAAATTTCCCTGGAAGAACCTAACTTCTGTTTCTGTGTGTCTTGAGATTCAGACAAAAACGGATAAGGAGGAGGGACAGTCAAAAGATGAAAGAGAAGATGACTTTGAATGTTAGTTAAACAGGATTTTGAGGTTAGTGCCTTTCATTCTGCTCGTTGCAGAGGTGAGGAGAGTTTGTTCTGTAAAGCTTATTGGAGATTTCCTTGATGAAGACAAGCTGTGTGATAGTTGTTGCTGAGCATGGATTATACCACACTTTTTAGTGTTTCCAGGAAGAAGAGGGAATGCAGTAAGTGGTAAGGGGTAAAGATGATGGAGTGAATCTTCTCTCACTGGCTAACTCAGAATTTCTGTAAGCCAGGAGAAATGGCCAACACTAAGTGGAGAATTTCTTAGCACTTTCTTTTTTCTGGGCCTCTACACACAGGCACCATGGAATCAAGAAGGTGAACCCCAACATTCATGGCCGCTGGTTTTTTGTAAGAAAGTGATAGTCTTGGGGTTTTGTAATGCGAGGTTGAAACCTTTTTTGCTTTATCCCTTCCTTTCATTTCAAGAGCTATTTATGAGCAACTAGGACCAGCTAAGTCAAACCCTAACCTTCAGCTTCTGCCTAACAAAGAGTCTTAATCTAAATAAACTGATTCTGCTCTGGAAAAATCAGTTTTGCCAGTGATATTCACACAATCCTGAGCCAAAGTAATCATGGTTTAGTTTTTTTGTTGTCTTTTTTTCTGTGACAGGGTTATATTTCCATTGTCATCCTTGAATGTATTAAAAATGGATTGTCTGATTCAAGTTCATCCTAACAAGTGGGATAATGGTCCAAGGCAGAAGACTTCACTATATTATAGTTAAACCTTCTGTATCTCATTCAGTATTTTATAATGCTTGTTATTTTCCAAGCACTCACAACCAGAAATATATTAGAAAGGCTGAGAATTTTGTTGGCAATGAGGGCAGAAGAGCACAAATGCTTGTCCTTCTGCTGTGTTCTTCTTGAGCCCTCATTTGATGAAGTACTTTTTACATTAAATTTCTCCTTTTCTCCTTGCTGCCCTTGTGATTCCCTCCCTTCTTTTAGGTGATGCTTGTTCTGATTAAGGCTTGACAAGGGGGATATGATCCTTAAAAGCTTCCACTGTTGGCTACTATCATCTCAGTCACAATACACTACATAGCCAGCTCCCACAGTTGCAGCCATTGGCAGCGCAGCTCAAAACAGGTCTGTGCAGCTCAAAACAGTGTCTCTGTGCTGGGGAGATCAGTGCTGCTACTGCTGGTGGGAATTTTGCTCAGAATTTCCCCTCATCTGAACAGGATCATTCTGTGCTGTCACCAGATTCCTTTTGTAGTCACATGCTTTTCCCCTGCCTGTTTTGATTATGAACACCATGGGGTGTCCAGCTGAGCAAACTGCTTACCCACAGTGGAAAGATGCTTTTATGTTTCACTGGAAAAGCCAGAGAGAATGTACAGTGTAAGTTCTGCTGTAAGAGATTGACCTATCCTGGTAGCAGTTGTCTTCCCCTTAGCAATCGAACTGCAAGTGTTGGCAGGATAAGTGTTTACAGCACCATAGGCAACAGTTTAGAAAAGATTTGGTAAAACAAACAAATCTGAAGTTGAGGACCCAGTGGGACTGGAGGGACAGTGTGTCCTGTATGCCCTTATAGAGCCTATCTGGGTTCCGTGGTGCTACCACCACAAAAAAACCTGTAGATTGACATTAGACCCCATTCGGAGCTGGGAATGGAACCACTAACTTCGAACATTAAGCTACAGGGACCTTTTTCTGCCCTCAGCCTTGTGGTGGCCTCACTGTCATGTTGCTGCAGGTTTATAGAGTTGAGCCTGGAGGTCCAAGCTCAGTACTGGACTACTCAGACTACAGGAGTTCACGCAACTCATTTTGATATTACCAGGTGAGGATTAGAGATCCAGATCATGCTCCAGCTGCAGTTTGTAGTAGCCTTACCACTACACAGGAATGAGAAATTGCTATTGAAAATAGACATGTTGGTTCAACAGCTGCAATTTCTGAGAAGTTATGTACATATGTTGCTTCCATAATTCTGTGGAAATCTAAAGACTTTTTTTTTTTTTGGCCAAGGCACTGAAATATTTTTCACTTTCTAACTGTATTGGTTAATCAGCATTAAAATATTTTGTAACTCCAGCAATCAGTTGTCATTCTGTCCAGGAAGAGCAAGACAAATATGCATGAAATTTTTTGCAGTCCCTCCAAATTTGGATGGATTTGCTGGTTGATGTCTAGATTTCTGCTGTTAAAAAGGAGCAGGCAACAGCTGTGGAACAAAAAAGACCTGCAAATATGAAATCTAGAATTCCCCGTGTTTCTTGCTGAATTGTTTCCAGTGATCTCTTCCTGAGCTCATCAAAATGAAAGAGCAAATGACAATATTTTAGTGCAAACTTGCACCCTAGTTGTAGGTGAGATATCAGAGGTGGTATTTGACATGTGGGAAGAGTAGTTACAGGTGGTAAACTGAGATCAAATAGTTTGGGTTGGAAGATACCTTAAAGATCATCCACTTCCAACCCCAATCCTCATCTCCCAAGCCTGTCTTTCCTGAAGAGCCTGTATCCTTCCACTCACATGTTCAGTTGTTGAGTGGGTGAATTACCTCAGTTTAGGCCTTTTGCTACCCACTAATAATGCACATTTTTGTTCCTTTTTCACTTCATGTCTTTGGCTGGTTGTCTTTTTAGTTATTACCCTGATATTCATTACATATAGACAGAAAAATGAAAACTACATTATCCTTGTGTGGCTGACTTTCCTTTACCCTTTTCCTAAAAGTAACCTCATCAAACTTCTGGAGAAAATGAGTTGGCACCATCATCTCATGGAAGACTTGAAACATTCTGAGACTGTGGCCTTTCACTTCTGCTGTTTCTTCAAGTCATATTCTTTGCCTTAAGGTGCCAATTTGTTTCACTCCCCCAAAAACTCATGGAAGTTTCGGTGGGTTCCTAGTGCAAGATTTTTTATTCCAGATGCATAAAAACTTGAAATTTAGTTTACAAAATGCCTTGCATAAGTTAAGAAGCAAGGCCCATATCATTTTTAGTGACACTGGCCTTCCCATGCATAAGCAAAGCTTCCCCAGTATTGCTTAGGTAGTTTATAGTGAGGTTTTAAGCCTGAAGTGCTAGAGGTATAGGGACTTGGTTTGTACTCAGGGCCTTACCTCCAAGTGTGCTGTCTACAAAGAGCCAACCTTTCTGCTTAGTTTAAGAGCAGAACTTTGCATCATTGCATTGCTGTTGCAGGTCACATTAGGAATCCAACATCTTTATGATTTAGGGGCGGGGGGGAAATGACAAGAATAGGGAGATGATAACTGATACTGAGCATTGATATGTACATTATTTGTAATTGAAAAGCTCTATAGGAAGTTTCATACTCATGAAACACCTCTACTGAACAGATGGCAGCTCTTAAAGACATTTTGCAGACATTATGCAAAGACATGTCTAATCCATAACACATTATGGGTTAGAAGTAGTGGGGTCTTCAGAAAGTGGTTTCTCAGCCATAGGAATCATGTCGTGATTTGTTAAAATGACTTCTTTTTACAGCAGAGCACCTTGGGCTTGGCTCAGTAAACAGTAAAGGTGGCTACAATGTTGGGCTTGAACTGGATACTTGAAGGAAGCATTTGTTGTGAAGCTATGGATGTCATGTATTATGTAGCTGGCTGTAGTATATAGCAGCCCTCTTGTGGAAAGGGAAAGAAAAAAAAAGGTTGAGTACTCTTTTGGATGTGTATTTTCATAATTTGTGTATTATGTATGCACGGTTCATGCAGTAATTTATTACAGCACTAGAATTAGGTCAAATTCATAATCAGAATCTGCATTGATGTAACTAAGAGCAGAATCTAATCCTAAAATCCTGATTTCAGTGTTTTAGACAAGGTTATCTCTTTAAAAAGTAGCCCTTCCCTCCTACTTTTTACACTATTCTTTTAAAGCTCAAAAGAGACAAATATGAGCTCTAAGTTTATGTGCTGCATAAATCATTCAAGAATATTGTTCCCACCCTGATTTAAAATTCAACATCATTCACAGCCAGTTGGTTGCCCAGGAGAACCAGGAAGAGAAGATCAGGGTTTTGTGGTGATTTCCCATAGCTCTTACAGAGAAGCTAATCCAGGATGACTTAGCTACAGCCAGGATGCTGTTGATTCTTGAGTTTTCTTTATAAAACTATTTACTTCACTTCACATCATTGAATTCACTCCTGAATGAGCCTTTGTCTAGTGACTGATTTCACTGTGTCATTTCCTGTTACTCAATTTAGTCTCAGAGTGGCTGGCTAACCAGGGTACTCCTCCACGCAGATGCAAGGAGATTCCACTTCCTTTTCCTACAGCCCAAGGCTTTCTCTTCAGAAAAGAAAAACACAGGGTGCACATTTGTAAACTTGAGTCAGGCTGAGCAAGCAAAGATCTGCTACTTCCTCTATAGAGTAAGCTAGAAAAAATACTTTGTAGAGAGGCTCTGTGACCCAGTGGTTACTGCAGAAATGTCAGGCAGGATTTCTCAGTTCTATTGTAGAATTGCAGTCTGGTTTGGGTTAGAAGGAACCTTAAAGCTCATCCAGTTCCAACCCCCTGCCACAGTGCTGGTCCCAATACAAATTTGGAGCTTGATAAAATTTAATGGGGTTTGTATGTTTCTATTTCTTGTCCTTATGTTAATTTTGTCCTTGACTAAAAGTTCCTGATTTCTGATGTAACCTGGGGCAAGTAAAATAACTTTTGTGTTTTATGGCCCTGTCATGAAAAGACCAGTGTATTAAACAGGAGAACACGGCTGTGAAATTAGTGAGGTAGTGAGATTCTGCACTGCATACAAAGGCAGCAGGAGACAGTAGGTATTATTTCAAAGGCCAATCAGAAACTCATCTACAGAAACTGAGATGTAGGTTTTTCTGAAATATTTAACTGCTCTACCAGTATCGTGTGGGAAAATCTCTGGGGAATCTGCTGGTTGAGTCTTTATAAAAAAGTGCCGTTTACACCTTCTAGCAAATACTGAAAATTCAGATAACATTTCTAGGGGATTATTAAGGGACATGCCAAATTAAAAAATCAGATTTTCTTATCAGTAAACTTGTAGCACTGTAATTTCCCAGAGCATGTAGTGGCCCTGCCATAGGAAAATGAGGGTGGTGAGATGCTGGCACAGGGTGCCCAGAGAAGCTGTGGCTGCCTCATCCCTGGCAGTGTTAAAGGCCAGACTGGACGGGGCTTGGAGCAACCTGCTCTAGTGGAAGGTGACCCTGCCCATGGCAGGGGGTTGGAACTGTATGAGCTTTAAGGTCCCTTCCAACACAAACCAGTCTGGGATTCTACGATTCCATGATTCCATTCCTACATTTAAATTACTTTCAGACAAAAGAGTCTGCTGAGTGAAGTTGCATATTGAATTATTGTTAAATACGCAGAATATTGCAATCTTTGCTTAAGCATATGGGCAACAGTAATTTAGTTTCTTTCGGGATACTTGAACTTTCAGAAAGCTGTAGGCTTTTCCTTACTGCCTGCAGCTACCATAAATTGAGACAGATACTGGGATCTGCTCTAATACAGAACTGATGGTTTTCTAATTGTGTCTTTTGTTTCTTTCAATTTCTAGACATCATTAACCCCATCTCATACTTGTGATACACTTCAGAATTGGTTCTATGATGAAACTTCAAGAAGCTGCTGTTACCAGTGTCCCTCAGGTCAGTATGTTTACAATTCAGTCAAATTAACATGGAGCCTCTCTCAGAGAGATAGTAGGAACTATGTGTATCTGCAGAGTTACATTTTGTCCTTGAAGCTAAGTGCAATTCTATGAACCACTATCTAGTGTGGATACAGATGTGAATTTGTTCTTCACTGCCCTGCTCCTGTTCAGGCTGCAAATTGCAAGCAAGATAATTTGCTAGAATTTTTTGTGGATATTATTCATTGACTTGACACTCTGAAGTAGCTAGAAGTAAGCAGGTCTAAGCATTCATTTCAGCTTGCCTCAGCATATGAAATAGCATAGTGAAATTAGGCTAAATAGCTTTCTGATCAGAGACAAAAAAAAACCCCACAACATCAAGGTGTGGAAAATCTGTCATTATCTTCATAGTCAAAACAGTTGAGAAAATGTCTCACATGAGAAAGGGAACAGCCCCTTGTGAGGGGACACAGCAAGCTTTGCCGGAAGCTGGTTGTGACTCAGAGACGCACATGGTCAGAAGCAGGAAACACCTTGGTGAGACTAGAGTTCTGGAAATGTCTGAAACAATCCCTATTAGCCTAAAAATCCCCTCAGTGGGTGGGGCATTTCAAGGTACTTCACCATCATCAATCTCTTCTTATAGAAATGTTTTTCTTTTTCTTTTTCTTTTTTTTGAGAGGAAAGTTTTGACATTCATTTGTGCACTAATGGTAAAGAGGGCATTAGCTCTCAGTTGCTAGCATTTGCATGCAATTACATCGGGGTTCCCACTGGGACATCTTGTGCTGCTGGCCACATCACTAGATTCATTCAGAAACAGTAAAAGTAAATAAGACAAGGGATGGAGAAACTGATGCTGTAAAAGAGCCACTCCCAAGAAAAGCTTTTTTCTCCTTCAAAACCATATTTTGCACAAGCTCCCATAATGACAGATGTCATAGTGAGGTCTTGTGAAAAGCAGAGATCTGATTTATATCTGGCTGTAACAAACCACCAGTCTCAATCACTTCACCTCTGCTTATTCTTGCAACTCATTTTGTTGCCACATCCTCATGCCAGTCTTGGACATCTCTCCCCATCCTCTAGGGCCTCATTCACAACAGAAACTCACAAGAATCCTTTTTCATTTTAATCTTCTACTATTCCTTCAAGCGATATCCTGTTCATATCTGCTACTTACTGCTCACTGCAAAGAAAGAGAAGCTTTTCTAAAATTCCATTTAATCAAAGTGGAGCATCTTGAACTCTGGACGCAGCCTGCCTTTACTTTCCTTGGTCTTCCAGCTCACAGATGTACAGCCTTCAGTCTGAGCACACTGGCCCACATGCAAGCCATCCTCTGTTTCAAAGTTAATTTCAAGATAAACTTCAAACCAAACCTCAAAAGATCATACTAATCAATTTCCACAGCTGCCACATCTCTTCCATGTACTTAATTCTTGTGCAGGTAAAATGATACTTCATGCCTGGGATACCAGAAGAAATAGACAGGATTTCCTTCTGTCATTGCAGAACAAAGTATTTCCCTCCTGTCAAGGGGAGTAACGGAGACTTTCATGGGAAATAATGGTATATGCTGGAACAGCTCATATTATGCAGAAGTTGGCATTCCACTTCACTTCTGTTTATGATTTTTTAACCTTTTTTTTTTGGTTGGGTTTTTTGGTGGGGGTTTTTTTGGAGGGGTTTAGACTCCAAATCAGATATCCAGCTCCATGAGATAGTGCTGCAGTCAACACTCAAGATAGTTTCCCACCCACAGTTAACAGCAAATCCTCAGGAGTGAGTGAATGCACGTACTCATAAAAGAAAAACACTTCAAACACTTATTTCATCTACTTACTTTCAGGACATTTTTCTGTACAGGTGATTGCAGCTGGTGACTTTTATGTGGTTGTTGAGCTGTGAACACAGTCCATGGAGATCAGAACCAGGAGACACTGTTAGGCAAGCTTCAGAGCTATTGCACCTGGGGCACACATCCCCCAAGGGAGGGACCCATGTGTACAGGAAATCTCAAATAACTGAAGTTAAAGCTTTTGGGTCATTGGGGAAGGAAGGGGGAAATGACACACATGTGCAGGTACACGTGTGCAGCTTGAGTGCTGAGATTCCGCAATCAGCTGTCACCTTGAAAAGAACAGTCTCAGACAAGTAGTTTTGAGGAGGTGTGAGTGATGTGGTTCAGGCTTGTCTGGTGGTATTTAGTGGGCCAAATATAGCACAGCTGTTTTTACCTGCACTCCCACATCATGCTTGCCAAAATGCATAGCGAGTTATTTCCCTGCTAGGTTCCCCCTCCCTCTGGTTAACTCTATGATTGATTGCTGCAGGCTGGATGCTGAAACTCGGTGTCATTTCTCTCCTGTTTCCCACCTGTGAAACATTCAACTCTTCCTATCTTTATGTTGTTACTTTAGCTGTTCCTTTTGCTTTGTAACTGCTGCTGTTTCTTATCCTCTGTTATTTCTACCTCCTGGCAAGACCACAAAGTCACAGCTTACCGCTATGCCTTCTAATTTCTTTGGTACTATGGCCAGTGGTAGAATACCTCATCTGTTGCTTCAGGAGCTGAAACATTAGGAATGCTTCTGTCCCACCCTTTCCCATACTCCTAGCTGGTTATTGTGCCTAGCTTGCCAGATGGATGCTTTTAAAAGCTATTCACTAGAAAATGATTACCCAATATAAGCACAGAGTCATAGAATAGCTTAAGTTTGGCAAAGACCTCCAGAGGTCATCTAATTCAGCCAGCAGCCCAACCTCCTGTGTGCTGCATGTACACAGAAGGCCTAGGAGGTCCTGGGCACTGTGCATGCAGTGAGCAGTGGGTCCAGGGCAGTTGGATATGTTCAGCAGAGATACACCAGCATCAGAAAGACATACGTGTTATTTGATTTGTTTAAGGAAAACACTTGGAAAATTAAACCATCTCACAACTGTCGAGGCAATTGTAAAACTAGAAGGACTGCTTAGAAAGCAACCTACTGCAAACCTGCTAGGGAGATATAGGGCATGGTTCAGGGAGCACCATCTTGTAATTTTCCATTCTGAACATGGGAGGTGGGGTTATCCCTGTTTGAATCCACATGCACCTAGGTGATTCTGGCAACTTTTGAAGGGAAAGTGATGCTTTAGGTAGCAAAATATCAGGACTGGGTTGCTCTAGTCAAGAGGAAAACATGGAAAACAATTGCCTGTGAACTTAGTAATGGCAGGTCAATATTGCCCTCACCACAGCTTTGTCATGTGCCCGTCCTGCAGCAATCACACTGACTGCGATAACACCATGCGCAGTGTTGCTGTAACAGGACAGCTGTGATCCCTTCACACTTGAATGGGAAAGGCAAAGCCCTGCTAGAGAAACCAAATGACACATACAAAGAGAGGACTGTGGTAGTGTGTCTAACAGGTGAATGAGTATACAAGAACACTGCAGGATGGTTGTCTCCTGGTATTCTGAACTGGTATCCTGTATATTTTCATTTTATTTTCTGTCTCCAGGCTATGTTAAGAAGAAAGCATGTCCTAGGGACCCAGGTGAAGACTGCATAAGGTGTGGACCTGAACAATATGTGAATGAAGCATTCCAAAAGCCAAGATGTGATGCTTGTGTATCATGCACAAAAGGTTTGCTTTCCCTCACACATACCTAACAGTTATATTTTCTATACATATTTTATTTACACTTTATTTATATTTTATTCATTCAGAATTTCCAGCAGCAAAATTATCCATCCTTGGTTACTGGTCTAGACAGCAGAATGCTACCTGGCACATAATCAAGGTTGCTTCCTGTGTGACCTGGGTCTACCTAAAAATTCTCTCATCCAGTCCTATCCAAGCCTGGTTTCTGCTTTCTGTCTTATATTACAAGCCATTATCTACAGATTTTTCCAATTCATGACTTAAGTTGTCATTGTGAAGAGTGCCAGCAGCCTGTTCTGATTCCTGAGCCGTTGAACTGATGTTGCTCAGCTTTGGCCCCTGCTTTGCGTTTTCCTTGCAGGGTGATTCTTTGTTACCACATCTGGTTCTTCCCCACAGAGTCTGACCTTGTGGAGAAAGAGCCCTGCTCCTTCAATTCTAGCCGTGTGTGTGAGTGCCGACCAGGCCTGTTCTGCCAGACCCCTGTTCTGAACACCTGCATACGATGCCAGCAGCACACTGTCTGCAAACCTGGTTTTGGAGTCAAAGTCAGAGGTAGGAATTCCTGTGGTCCAGCTTACCTTTGCTGAGCTTGGCCATAGGCCTGGACCTGATGCATTTTGGTTGGTCAGTCCTCAGTCATGACTTTTATTCAGGCACCTCGACAAATGATGTTACTTGTGAAGAGTGCCTTTCCGGGACCTTCTCTGATCAAAATTCCAGCACTGACATCTGCAAGCCCCACACAAAGTAAGTCCATAGATCTTTAACGTGACTAAGTTAGTTCATAAAGGACAAAAAGGGACACTCGTTGCTTCTGCTGCAAAGTAGACCAATTCCTCTTAGAGGCAATGGGATAACTTTGGGCCTGTGTGCAGTGCTTAGAAGGCCTCTTTATACCTGTCACACGTATATGTGACATGGAAGATACTCTTGCCTTGTACCATGGCAGTTTCCTTAGCACTGATACACTGTTCTCTTTCGTTCCCTAGCTGTGCCAAATTAAACAAAGTCGTGTTAAGCAAAGGAAATGCAACACATGACCAGGTTTGCCTGGACCAATTGCCCACCTACCTTACCCCAAACAGTTTGTCCATGAGGTTCAACAATGAAACAAATAACTCTGACCTAAGGAGGTTTGAAGAGAACCTGGTGACCGTCACTGGCATCCTTGTAAGTGCCACAATGCCTGAAAACCCCAGTACAACTGCTGAGGAGAAAGCTTGGGCTGGCACCTTTCCCACCTCAGTCAAGGGGGACACAACAATGGAAGGTAACAAAGATAAAGCATTCACTCTGTCTAGCGTGTTTTGTTTGGATATATCTTTGGTAAAGGCAATTTTTATGTGGGAGCTTCCTGCAAATCCCCTACAACTTGTGAAATTATGTCCATGCGTCTATGTCCATGGGTCTATGTCCAAACATACAGATCTACTAATAGTTCCCACTCTGGCTTTTCTTAGCCTTTCCTGTACTCCCTTTCCCTTTCTGCACTACAGGTCTAGTTCTCTGGGGAGTGGTTCTCTCTGTGATTGTGCTACTTGTGGGCATGCTGTCATTTTGGAAATTGAAAGTTTGCAAGAAGCAGATCTTCATCCTCAAAGGAAAGCGTGAGTTTTTAAAGCTGTTTCCTGTTTGATCTCCAAGTATGTGCCAACTGGGAACTCAAATATCCCAAAATGTTAGGTAAGGGAATGCTCACTACAGCCTGGTGAAGGTGGGCCAGATACGGTTTCTAGGCAAACCGTTGATGCAGCATGTTGGAGAACGTGAGAGAAAGATGGAAGCAGCTGAGAATTTATGGAGGAAGATACTGCAAGCCAGGTGGGGAAAGGGTAACCAATGGTTTCTTCTCTCAGCGCAGACTCTAATATTAAATGATACCTGAAGTGTTTTGTGAGCATTTGTTGGTTCTGGGGATGAGGTTGAACTTTGGGCATGAGAGGAAGAGTGATTTTTACTGATACTGATTTTCTGCAGCTTTGCCTAAACTTACACATGGGGTGTGCTTGCAGAACCACATTCCCTCTTTTATAGAGAAGAGGATGTGCGTGTTGTAGGTTGGTTGTAGACCTGCGGGTGTGGTAAAGCTGTTAGAGCCTGTACACTCCATGATGAGTTTTACTAATGAATGGTTTCTTTTGACCAGCACATCTGCATTCCATCCGTTCATGCAAATCCAGGCTCAAATCTCAAGGTGACTGATGGACCAGGAACTGTAATCCTTATGTCTAAAGAATAAGTGGATAGTTTTAATATGGAACTTTATTTTATGGATTTTTTTATTTAACACGTGGAACTTTTCCATGTCAAGTGTATGTCTCTGCTGACATGCAAAATGCCAGTCCAGTTGTGTGTTCAGCGCAGGCAGGTGATGCTCTGGCAAGTCACTAGGTGGCACTTTTTTCCCACTGAACGATGTGTCAGTGCAGGGAGGCTTTACTGGAAAAACGCCCCATTAACGTCTGGGCACTCAAATGTCTTCCAAAAAGAGTGGGTGTTGGCCATAGCAACCTCTACAG
Source organism: Strigops habroptila (assembly GCF_004027225.2). NCBI lineage: Eukaryota > Metazoa > Chordata > Aves > Psittaciformes > Psittacidae > Strigops > Strigops habroptila. The sequence continues at coordinate 55,782 of NC_044292.2, forward strand.
CTCCCCTGTAGCGTACACATTTTGCCCAATTAACTAATTCCTATCTCAGTATTTCCATTTCCACTGACCTATTCTCTTCTGTTGTGGTAGATTCTCCTAATTACCATACAGTAAAGCTTTATACACCCATTTATTCGGGAATAAAATTTAAAACCTCTTGTGTGCAGCTTAATTTTCTCATAATGGAAATTTTGGTTTTTCACTTTCTTTACATAATAGAAACTGTTGCCGTGCAGCGTTATAGATGCCTTGAAAATAAAGGTGGCTGCATGTCAGGGTGAAATTAGATAATAAGCCTGAGCCCATCTAGTTGCATGGTGCTACAGAAGGATGCTGTACACTCCTTTCTTCTCATTTCTCGTCTTTCCCCAGTGTTACTTTCCTCAGTCCTTGCATAAAATCCTATCATCCCCTTAATCCTTAACATTCACCTTGACCACACGATGAACTGCTCCAACTTGTTCCTCCAGTAAAAGTTAACATTTTTTTTATTTAAAAAAAAAAAAAAGCCTGTCTTCTGCTTCTCTAGAGAGTTTAATCAGTTCATCATTTCACATTTCATTAGATGAATACCAGTTGTGGTGTGCGGAGAATGATAGGGATGGCCACAGAGGGTTTTGGGGAGAGCAGGACCTCAGAGTCTTGGCAGCAATATGCTGCTGGTTCACCTCAGCAGTGTCATGTAAGTGTGCCCTGAGTGGTAATGAGATCCTAATGCAGGTGGGTTGGGCAGCAGAGTGGTTTAGGACATGGCTGGGTGACCTTTCAGAGCAACTATTCACATTCTTGTGACTGCTGTGAATTTTCTCCTGATAATTTTTCCTGTTTCCATTGCAGGTCATGATCTAACGAACAAATGTACAGTAAGTGTGAACAACATTGCAAACCAGATCCCTTTCCATTCCAATGTAAATAATGATATTTTTAAATGTCCAGTTAAAAAGTGATGGCCTTTTTGTTTGGACTATCCTCAACAAAGCATGATCCTCTAGGTGCAGCGATGAGATGTGCTAGGGCTTGCTACTTTCATGTCTTGGCCTATGTTTAATGTGGTGTTATATAATGTGATGCCTCAAGTCTTGCTTGTGAGGGGACTATTTGGTTTGGTCTTACACCATTAATGTTGCATTCTGTGGGGCAAATCCAAAATCCTAGGATGAACATGCTTTTTCCACCTCTTGGGACAACTTTGTCTGTCAGCCCCATTTTATCTTACTCCAGTCATACAAGTGGGATTTGATCTTCTTTTGTCTCCCCTCATGTCACCTTCCCTCTTTGTAGGATTTGGCATGACTGTAGTGAGGGCACACAGTGGGTATTGTTTGTCTGGAAGACTTTCCATCAGGACCAGCTTCTGGCTTAACAGTATGGTTTGCAGATGAACAAGACAAACCTCAGTCAATATGGTAACAACAGAAAGCAGTTCCTCAGCTGCTGAAATCATCACAGCTCTGATTCCTCCACTTTCAGTGAAATTACAGCAACTTTCACCCTCTGAGTCTTCTCAGTTTTTACGCTTGTTGTCTCTGAATGTCCATATCTGCTAAAACACTTTTCAGACTGTTCCTTTTTTTGTTTTTATATCGGTTTGCTTTTAAAAGTTGTGCATCTGCACACATAAAAACCACTACTTATTCTAAAATGATCTGCAATCAGATATCATAATTTCACTGTGTCATTGCTAATTCCTGAATTGTGGGGAGCTTCCACTCTTGCTTTCATAGTGAGTCAGACATGAGCAAGAGTTTTAAATTGCACATTTAAAAATCTTCCTTGTGGAAACAGAAACAGAGCTAGGAACTACCAGAAATTTGTGATGCAGGACCTTCAACCTCTCTCAGATTCTGGCTCCTCTTTTAAAGGACTATTTGTAGTTAATTCTTCACCTAATAGCTAGTCTGAGCTTGTTTCTCCCACCTGAGGTCCTGCTAAGGCAATTCCATTTTGAAGTTCAACCAGTTCAACCTCTGGCTTGTTTTGTTCTCCCATAGGAGTGTAGCAGGTCTTTGCAAAATTTAAGAGGAAGTTATATATTTTCACATATATTCCATATATGTTCAGTTTTGACTGTTAGACTCTCTCACCATATGACTACACATCTGTACAGGTTTGCCCTCTGATGCTTATCTCACAACTAAATATGAAAATCCCTTAAAATTCTTACCTCCAGCATCTAACATACTGATGTTATAGTCTTTGCTGAAAAGTGCTGCTGAGCTTCAGCCCCCCAGAATGAAGCTGCTACTATATTACAGGATAGCAGACTGCAGCAGAGCATACAGTGGAAGACTTGTGGCAAAAAGTCAAAGTAGCAAATAGGTGAATTTACGAAGGTTTGTGGGCATCTAAATTGCAGACAAGGTAGTGAAATTTACCAAAGCATCCAAGCAGGGCCAGGAAACTGGATTTCAGTGGAAGTGAGGTACATTCTTGCAAATGTCATCAATTTAGTTTAGAAACACTATTTTTAAATATGGCCTTAAGTGATGCAGAAACTGAAGTTCCTAAATCAATTTTTACTCCTGTGACAGTGGTGCTATGAAGTACATCAGGTTATTCTGACTCCCACAGAAGGATTCTGTAGACCTACTGCAATCTTCCAAGTCTTGTTTTTACATTCACCTCACTTCTACTGTCTTACATCAGCAGATCATACTGGCTACTGACAGTGGTCCAGAAGAGAAGGAATTAATTGACAGAACTCTCCCTTTGGAAACCAACAATAATTTGGTCTCCAGGACAGAAAATGCACATAGTCCTCCTCTGAGTCTGACTGATGTGACACTGAGCAGTGGAAATGCCCCAGATTGCCCCATTGATTCTCAAGTGAGAGACCACACAAATAATCGAATTGGTGAGTTTTGCTTTTATTTTTTAACTCTTGCCTTTTCAATTTTTCAACCATGGGCACATCATGTCATTCTGAGATTGTTGGTAAACTGCAAAGTTTCCCAAGCTTCTAAGAAAGATTGGGGCTGAATCTCCAGAACCTTTGACACACAAATTCTGGTACATCTATTAATTTTGAGTATTTTCTTATTTTCACATTTTTACTGTGCCTTACTCACTTATGAATCCACCAGAAAAATGCTCTTCTTCCTCTTTTTCATTCCAGAAGATGTAAATTTGCAGAAGAAATTTGAAATCTGAAATATGTCAGCTGGAAAATCATGCTGTAATACTTAGTGAGAGTTGTACTTCACATGTCTCAAGATATCATTTTCTTTTCTTGATTTCACAGTAACAGCTTGAGATGTGTCTCACATATGTTCCTGTAAAGTCTTTGACCATTGCACAGTGTAGTAGATAAAGTCAGGCAAGGAGGCTTAGTCACAGGGGAAGAATTATTACCTAAGGCACAGCCTACATGAGACATTCTGGCAATGTTTCCAAAGCCAATTTTGAGGTTATTTAAAGGGGCTTTTTTGAATATTGCTAGAGCTGACTTTTCCTTACTAAATGCTCTGATTTTTCTGAGAGTGGTCAACTTGGGATGAATGTGATTATTTGACTTACTATACCCAGAAATAGTCAAGTGGTTGTGAACAATAACCACAGCGTCTGATCTGCAGCATCCTTCTGAGTAAAATGTAGTGGTCCAAGCCATAGCAAAGGTCTTATTTACCTTTTGTAAAGGGTCAACAAGTTGGACACAAGGTTCAAGTCTATCCCAGAAAATTTTGTAGTTGATTCTCCACTGGAAAGAAACTAGTTTCTTTGCTGGTCCTGAGACCCCCAATAATTACCCAGAATTTCTGCACAGTCCTGATCCCTGCCCAAAAGCTGCTTTTAATGCAGATATTGTTGCTTCTCAAAACAGCAGGAGCATAAATCTTGGATTGTCTGTACCTATCTTCCCCAGATCCCAATTAATTGCTTCTTCTCTCGTGAATATCTTACTACCTTTTCTAATCTGTTTTTCTCCTGTAGTCCTTGCTATAGCACAGTGGCTTCATCACACAGGAGGTAGGTCTGCTGGATCTAAAATGCCCGGAGCCCCATTGCCAGTGCTCCAAAACCAGACAGTGTAGTATAAAATGTTCAGGCCTTCTTTTATCACTTAGTATGTTCAGTGCTTCGATTTCAAACTTAAAAGCACCTTATAAATTAACAACAAAGTAGACAACTTACAACGTGCAAATCCCAAAAGCTTTAGTGGGTTAGTGAATTCTGTGTTTTCACAGTGATGGGCTTGATCTGCAGGCTTCTGATTAAAAAAAGAATGGGGGGGGGAAATTAAAACTGAGAACTAAATATAAGTTTGCATGAAATGGAACCATCTCTAGGGTCAGCAGTGATTGTTAACTACGCTCAGCACTGTTTTTTTCCTTCCTCAGAAAAAATATACATCATGAAGGCTGACACTGTTATTGTGGGGTCCATTTCAGAAGTGCCTAGTGGCAAGAACTGTACTGCTAGAGAATGTGAAAGTAATGTTGATGCCGAGGAAAACATGGAAGAGGAACTAGCAATGCACTATCCAGAGCAGGAAACAGAGTCTTTTCCATGGAATGACGTAATGGTTCCTGTGGAAGAGGAGGGAAAGGAATTTCATCACCCCACCACTGCCACTGAAAAGTGATAATCCACCGAGAATATATGTGAAGTTACAGAAACATCCAGTGTGACGCTAAGCCTGAATCTAGAAGGGAGGTAAACACAGAGTGCCTTAGGTTATCTGAAAACCAATATAACACACTGCAATACGTTCAAATGAGGAATGCTAGAACCTACTTCATCAAACAAATGAAAGGATCATCCAAGCTGTTGGTCTTCATAGCCGACACCAAGTATTTCTCTTTCCCTCTCTCCCAGTATCACGCTGGAAACAAATATGGATCAAAGCTACAAAATTCAGAAGACATCTGGATGCCAACTTACGTTTCACAGCTTGTTTTCTCTGCATGAAGGAATGGATTGAAATCTATATCTGATTACTTCTATTAGCTACGGAAATTCTAGCCAGAATTCTGAGTTGATGCGTTTCATGTGTTGTTTCTATTCCAGTATGACCAGTACTTTCAATTTTCGCCTAAATTTTGCCACATCTGGTATTTTTCTTAAGGTCTCAACTCTTGACTGAAAGTAATAACAATTTCAGTTTTCCCTAACACAAACAGAACTCTTTAAGTTTTTGGATTTCATGTTTCTTGAGGAAATAGGATCAAAAGATGCCACACAGGCCTAGAAAACAGATGGCAAATAAAACTTGAGGCCACTCTTTCTAGGTTTTGGGTTCTGATTCATGTCTTTTGACTACTCCAGATCATCAGTAAGTGTTCAAAATGGCCTCTTCTGATGGACGCCAAACTGGCTGAACATTTGGAGGTTGGATGCACTGTGGGGTTACCCCAGTGTGGAGGCTATAAAAAGGGAAATGAAGAAAATAAACTATTTTTCTATGAAAAGGAAGGACTGAAAACCAGGCACGGCAGTAATTTCCTATAACACTGTTAATATCTCTTGTTTTAGAATTGCTCATTAATCATCAGGGTGACACTGATTGGCATATCTAACGTTTAAATTTTTTTAAACATCTTTTTAGATCTGTTTTGTGGTCAACTGGCTTGTGTTATGCTATTTCTCAATCTTTCACACTGTTTGATAACTGTAAATGTAACAGTGCTGACTGTGTTTTTGCACAGAACAATGGAAAATGAACAATATGACAAAATGTGCCTTAATAGTAAAAAAAAAGAACCACAAAAACAATTACTTGCTTTGTAGTTTTACCCTGGCCAGAGTACTGTGGTAACAGCTGTGCAACTGCACATCTTATGTCTTAGAACACACAAAAGGAACCTTGAGAGCATAAAACCCACCTTCTTGGGGCAGATTGGTAGTAGGAGCCAAACATTTTATCCCTGACAGTCATGGTAAGAGATGTTATTTAGGAAGAGCACATAAGCCTGGTTAATATCTGCTGTTCATATTCCTGAGTTCCACAGCATCAGTTGTAATTGGATTAAGGATGTTGAAGAGTTTGTCCTAGCCTTTAGCATTCACTCATACTGCCATTAATTTTTCTTCTCTCTTTTGAATTTCCTGGTACAATCTGCCTCCATAAGCAGATTATGTTGCCATACGGAGGCAGATTATGCCTCCATAAGCAGGTATGTTGCCATACCTGTGGCAACAGACTACAGACTACTTCTTTACCATGCACTGGGTAAAGAAGTACTTTTACCACTTTTAAACCAATGTCTTGCTTAGGTCAGTGAGTGCCACTACTTTTTGTATTGCAGAATTTCGTGCAATACTTAGTTGCTTTTATAAATCTTGATTGTATCCTCCTCAGCCTCCAAGCTGAGTTCCCACCTTTTTATATTTCTCAGCTAAGTTGGATGTTCCACTGCCTTGGTCATTTTAGCTGACCTCTTCCACATCTTCCCTAATGTCACTACATTCTTCTGGACACTTGGAGGCCAGAACCATGCACTGTACTGAAGAGGGGCAGACCAAGGTTTTACATAGTGCCAAACTGTTCTGTTATTGGCGCCTCTCTGGATGATGCCCACCATTTTGTTTGCCTTTTCTTTTGGCTACCCCTGCACACTAAGCAGATGATCTCAGAGAACTGTCAAGCATGACTAAAGGATGGCTCCTCTAAGTGGTAGCTGCTAGACATGAATGCACCATGTATGCCTGGGTTACATGACTTTTCCCTAGATGTATTGCCCTGTGTTTATGTAGAAACTGATTTGCCACCTTTTTATGAGCTCTTTCTGTCTTTGTTTCCCTTGTTATGTAACTCCCTGGAGAAGTTTAGTATTGCCTTCTCTGCGTAGGTGCTTTTTTCTCCAGACCGTTGATGAAGATATTGAATAGAACCGGCCCCACCAATCGCCCCTGCAAACTGTTTTCTACCCTGAAAAATGAACATTATGCTGTGCTCTTTCTTTCCTACCTTTTCAACAACCATAACTTCTGTATCCTGTTACCTTTTAGTAAATCCATAAACTGATCTTTCCTCCAATCCTGTGAGAGCTTTGGTTTTCCACAACTTTAGGTGTGGAACCTCATCAAAGGCTTTTTGAAAACCCATGTAGTAGGTCCATTGGGTCTTGTGTATCCAGTAACCCTTACACTATAAGGCAAGGTATGTTATTAAGATTTTCCGACTGAAGAAGTAAATCCAGAGAAATTCCTACTTTTCTGGAACCACAGCCCCAGAGATGTGGTGGGAGAATCTCAGCATTATGGGACCTAGCCATCTGACTGACTTCCATCAGCGGATAATCTACCTATAGTACATTTGAACACGGTGTAATTTCAAGTGTTGTTAATTCCAGTCTTTACTTCTTGAATTTCACTCTTCTCTGCAAGTCTACGACATAAAATAATTTCTAAAAATAACTATTACCACTGTATATTTTAGTTTGTGTCCCAAGTCTTGTCCAAGAGGCAGTAACTGAATCCTTTCTATGTACTTCTGTGTTTGTACCTACTTGGTTTCTTTCAGAAGATAAGTTGCTCCTAATGCTCAGATTAAAATGTCTTTTGGCTATCAGTATTGCCATGTCGGTGGCAGTTACATGGGGTGAAGAAAGAAACAGAATTCACATTTTTTGGTTTAAGTGCTTGTTGTGCAACAGAAGGCCAAGTCACCGAGTTGTGTCATAAAACAGCAATGCAAGGAAGAAGAACGAACTGTGTGGGACAAATACTAGACCTCTTCCCTCACTTCCAGTCAGGATTGTTCATTGTTTTCCAGTCATACACTTTATTCTAGAAAAACACAGGCACTTCTATTTCATTTCAGACAACAACAATTTGTGTATTCACAAATTGTGAATGACCCTGTTCACCTGGCCATGATGGTTAGAGGGTGTTCTGTAATGACAACTGCTGGACCAGGCTGCCCAGAGAAGCTGTGGCTGTCCCATCCCTGGCAGTGTTCAAGGCCAGGTTGGACACAGGGGCTTGGAGCAACCTGCTCTAGTGGAAGATATCCCTCCAGCTGGAAATGGATGAGCTTTAAGGTCCCAAACCAACATATGATCTGATAGTTTAACTCTGTATATAAAGAAATCTTTTTTACTGGAACAGTTTTCCAGGTGAATCATATGCATTGCAACCTGCTAGATATATTATAGTTGGTTGGGTTAGTAATGCTGGTAATCTGTGAATTAAAAATTAGGTGGATTTTAAACCATAGCCACACTTTTCTTGTCTGACCTGTAAATGTTTTGATGTTGATAATTTCAGCATATATATCAGTTGCAGAAAAAACACTTGTTCTGCAAGAGAGCCACTGAGGCTATTAGTCAACTGGAGCGCTTCTCAAGAGCACAGCAGGGCTGAACTGACTCTGAAGTCTCTCTGTACCATCCCTGCAGCAGGCATGAGGGGACGTACTGTGGCGGTTACCAGTGAACGCTGGGACACTGCCAAAGGGTGAGTTCGGATTTGGGGGCTAATGGAGCATCCCCGGGGCTGAAGACACCCTTCACACGGGATGGGAATCTCTTGGCAGATAGCTGGAGCTCCTTTTCTGTCCGGCCAGCTCCCAACTCCGCTGCGTAACCCGCGCGTAACGTTGCTAAGAGGCGGCTCCGCGCTGCTCCCGCCTGCCGCGGGGCGGTGCTGGGACCGAGACAGAGTCTGCGGCAGGGTCCCGGCAGCCGCCCGCTGCCCCGCACTCGGCGGCGGGATGGGGCTGCGCTGGGCGCTCCTCGCTGCGCTCCTCCACGCCGCGGGCGGCCGGACAGAAGTGAGTGCGGGGGGGGGCCGGGGGCGGCCGCCGCCGCTTCTTGGACCTTCGTACCGGTTGCAAAGCCGGGGCGAACCCGGCATCGTGGGCACTGCGGGCGTCGTTGTACTGTGTGCTGGCAGTCCCTGGAGCTAGCTGTACCCCTCGGCTTGTACCCAACTGTGATCCTAGGGAACCTCAGCCCCCATTCTTAGGCTTCTTTAAAGTTTATTCTGCTCCCTTTGGCTATGTCGTTGTTATTTCCTGGCTTCCCATAGCAATGACTAATCTTTTTTCCTGGATTTTCATTGGAAATGGGCTGAATTATGAGGCATGCTTGAATGTTTGCAAAAACTGTGAGTGTCCTGGCAAGTGCAGTGTGTAAATCTGTATGTGTTTTACACCGTTGTTTAAACAGGAGGAGTTCGTTGTGCTCTGTTGGATCCCTAAAGGTATTCCCTATTTACACAGAAAAGCCCTTTAATTTACATCTAAGACGTGATGTAATGCAGCTGGGACTGTTCTCTTCTATATCCACTATTTGGCAATGAATGCTTTTAAGTATTTAAAACAAAGTGCTTGATGGGATCTATTGGACTTCAGTTGTGTGTATGCTGTGCTGATGTATTGATAGCATTTTTCTAGCTGATTTTAAAGTGTCCCGGCTTGTGAAGATAAACATGGGAATGGTGCTGAGATGTCTAGGTCATTGCTGTTTCATGGATGTGTATGTTGTGTACGTGTTTATTTGTATTAGTTCAGCCTTGATAAGACAAAGGTTCAGAGAAACCAGGTGAGGATGTCAGAATGTGTACTGAACCCAGAATTACTCAATGGTCTTTTAAGGACTCATGGGTGAGAGGTAAGAGGGCTGTGGGTGACCAGCAGCAGCTTTGCTGTTGTACATATTCACACTTGTGATTGTTGTATCAAAGTTCATGATGATTGAAAGTCTTAACAGAGCATTGCAAAAGCCATCTGTGATAGAAGCAACACTATCTCAAGAAAACAGTGTGTTTCAAAGCAATAGAAAACTGCCAATTCTGACATTTGGCCTCAATAGAAGACAGTTATCCAGTTATCCCCTCTGGCAGTGTTTCTGGCTGGTACACCTGGGGTCTCTTGGGAAGCTTCTTCATCTGCCATTTACACCTGGGGCTCACATAGCTCCTTGCCTGCTGTGCTCTCAGTGGTAGGTATCACCCTGTCTCCCTTAGGTGCAACTTCTACGATGTCTCCACATAAGGTGAAACCTGATGTGGCCCATCCTGACTTGCTGATCCTTTCTTGGGAACCTGCTCATCACCTGCCCTGCTCTGGCAAGTGATGAGGATACAGCCTGTCTTCCTGCCTCTCAGGCCTGCAGTCTAATTCCTCTTGCTTTCAGCCCTTCTGTGAGTATCTTTGTTTTCCACAAGGGAACTGTTTAAGGTTCATCAGCTTTGACAGTGCCTGTTACTGTAAGTGCCAGGTCTTGGTTTAGTGCATAACATCATTTGTTAGGGCAACCTGTGGGAAAACAGACCAACTTTTGGATACATAAGCCTGAAGTTTTGAAACAGAAGAGCTGGTATTCCTGAAAATGTGTATGTTTTCCCAAAGGCATACGTAATAAAATATACTATGTCTTCCTACAAACTTGGACTTGCTTCTATTATGTTGTATGTTGTGAATAGCTTCCATATTCTATGCAGCCTCCTCCCATGTCATTCTGGGAATACGTTTTTGTGTTATGGTGGTGAGTAGCATGAAGCAGACTCTCTAACAGTAAGCAAAATGACAGCGTTCTCAGCGAGGGGGAATGCGGACTTGTAAATCTGTTTGCATGTGGCTACATAAGGACTCCTGCTCTACAGAAGTACAATATAGGATGGGAGAAAAGTTCACATAATGGACCCATAATCTTAGATATTTGCAGGAAAGCAGCTTCAGAAGCAGCTTTATGGGTTGAGTATAGTTGGTACAGCCGGATACAACTCCAGCTGGTTTTGGTCAGACTTGCTGGTATCCAGTGACTAATCTTCAACAGAATTACTTCTGTAAATGACCAGTTTAAGTATTTTGAACAAAATTCTCCTTTTTCCTGTCGTCAGCAGGTTTGATAGCTCAGCAAACGGTATCTCTCTACCTCAAGTCTTTTCCATAACAACAGACTTTTACATCAGAGTCCTTGGTGACTTCATTGTGGTTTCATATGCGTAAAGAACATTACACACCAGATGTAGTTCCTGTTCAGACTCCTTTGTTTGACAGCTTAAGTTTGAAGAAGATAACTGTATGAAGAAGAGATCAATAAAAATGTAGACACGTGAGTTAGGATTAAAATATATACTTAACTATCTTTCTTTGAATGGCCTCCTCAGGTGAAAATTTGTAGATTTGACTGCTGACCTTGACAGCTTTGATTAAAGTAGTTCACATTGGAAGTAACTGCCAAAACTAATGGCATCCATCTAGTGCAAACAAAGCTGAGCTTTGTGTGTGTGTGTGTAAATCGTACCTGAGTTACAAGTCCCTTTCAGTTTCCCATAATGTTCTTTGAGAACACTTGGCAAGAAATTGTCAATTTTATGTCATTGAGAGCTCAGCTCATCAGATAAAATCTCAGGGAGATTGTATCAGACAGTAGAGAGATCCTTTCATGCACAACTTAAGAGAAGTAGATGTGAACCCAAGAACCAACAGGTTTTCCTGTGTCTTTAACTCACAGGGCAGTATTTACAAGACAATGCAGAGTATGAGATAAGAACATTTTTTGCCGGGAAGCTTCACCAGCAGGATAATTTGTGATGTGGCTTAGTGTATTTCTCCCTTTTTTCCCCCTCTTTGTCTGCTTTTGCAGTGAAGTTTTCTGTTTTAAAGCGACTCTCAAGTGCTTGTTTTAATGAAGTTGATCATAGTGACTACAAAAATGTGATATTTATTCTTTTAATAAACAAGAAAGTAACTTAAATGACAAATACTTTTGATGAGAGCAGAGCTCTTCTCCTTCAACAGATTTTAGTGTCAGCTCACATTTGCAAATGGTGTGGCTTATCATTGCCCATCCTATAAGGGTATAATACCAAGTCCAGCTTTAACAGTTATTACTGAACCTAGAAGGTATTGAAAAGCCTTGATTTTCTTTTTGAATTGCTACGGGACTTATTCTCATGAATAATGATGAAACCGATAATGTTGAAGCCAGCCTCTTGGTTTTGCTTCAAAGTCCCTCAATCTTTATGCCAGCCCCTTTAAATAAGCCTACTTAACTGGAAAGCAAAAATGGGTGGCCAAAGTTTGGAGATATCTAGGGCTGCAACATGGTTCCTGCAAAACTGCCTTTCTTCTCAGCAAAAGACATAGAGAAAAACTTGTAAAATGCAGCTTGTGCTCAGCAGCTGTTTCTTTCTTCACCCACTCTGGTGCTTAAGAAGGAGAATGATTATTGTTCTTTCTGGTCATCCTTCCCCACCCTATCACAGCTTCTAGCCTGTTAAAAGCATCTTTACAAGTTTGTTCTTCAATTTGCAACTTGGCTATTTCTTGTTGATCTGGTTGTGAGCAAATGGGGCTGGTATTAGTGAAATGCACCCCAGCCTCCCTGGCTTTGAGTCTTTAACTGGTGAGAACAGACCAGAATTGTCCTGATGCCTGGTCAGTGCCACCAGCTTTCACAGTGTTGTAAGTAGGAGCTGTGAAACTTCTAATTGAATTGTTTGCTTTCCTTTTTTCTTTTCTGGAATGAATATTGAAACTGAAGGTGGCTTTTCTCTGCCTTCATGTTCTCAGGAAAGGTTCTTTTTGACACTGATCATTGAGTAGATGGGTAAAACCCTGCTTCCTCTATATATCTAGGTAAGAGGTGAAATATGTCAACAAGCTGCATAAGAAAATGTTGGGTTCCCTTTAAGCAATTGTTGAGTGGGAAGTGTTAGTCTACTAATGTGAAGACACAATAGACAATCAACATGGGTTTTTTTCAGTATGGAGGAAGAATATTTTCATTACCGGCCTCCCAAGAGCTTGTTCCTGTTTTGGTTTCTCATTTAAATAATACTTTTAAAGTACTTCTCTAAATGTGTGTTGTTTATACATGGAGCAATTTCTTCAGACTGCAGAAAACTGAGCTGTGACACATACTTCTTAAGCAGCATCTTTCTGATCTAGCAGGAAACTCCTACGCTCGTATGACCTAACATTAGCCTTTTTCTTCTGAGTGAGTCTATTTTTCCCTTTGAAAACAGATGGCAGTTCCTCAAATATTTTAACACTTGTTCATTCAAGTCATTGAGGTGTGCTGATTGGTGTGCGCTGAAAAATTAGATATACTGTATTTCATGACTGTTTCTTATGCATTTGACCTGCCATACGAGGTAAGGTTTCTAATTTAATTTAAGTCTTGTAGCCAGTTGCTCCTTTTCAGAAGCAGCAGTGCAGGTTCTGGAGACATCTTTTCCAAAGCATCAAGGTCTTTCTCATTCAGAAAGGAATCACAAAGTGTCTGGAATAATAAAAGCCTTTTTTATCTTTCCTTTGGTGAAACAGTTCTAATAGTACGAGTTCTTTGACTGAAGGGATGGGTTATCTTGCCTGGATATTGCGTGGGTGTAAGTGATAAAGAACATAAGCACAATAAAGAATTGAACTTAGTGTCCAGTGTCCTTTGCACCCACTGATGAAACCAGAAAGGTTCCTTCCAGTACTGCAGTAGTGCCAGGTCCACAGCTCCCTCTTCCACCACCTCAAGAGGCCTGAGGGAATTAACAAGTAGCAAAGCCAATCTCCTAGTTTTCAGATAGGGCTTTAAATGTGTATAGGGAATAGACCTACTAAGTAAGAAGGTATCATTTTTAACATAACCACTTTGCAGAAAACACTTCTCCCTACAAACCCACAGGTAAGAATTCAGGTTTCACTGGTGTTTTGGTGAAGGCTGTTTGAATCATGGCAACAGTGAAGAGGTACTGAGCCCTTTGGTTCAGGGGACGCAGTAGTGGTCAGGTGAGATGCTAATCCCCTAGTTCCATTGCATTTGAACATAAAACTTGGAGAGATCACTTTGTGACAAGAGGAACTTCTAAATGGTCTCAAGTAGCTTATACGCTGTGTGTTCTCCTGCAGCTTTTTGGCATCTGATGCTTTCTGTTCCAGCAAGCCTACATCAGTGCCTTGGAAAGGAAGGGGCTTATAATTGCACTGATCTTTTAGTGTTTGTCTTTTTTGGATCTCTATCTGAGGGTCAGAATGCAGAATGCACTTGTGACTCATGATTTTCCATTTATTTCTCCTAGGACTATTCACTGCCTTATACACCAGAGTCTGCACAATGCAAAGATCCCAACACTGAATTCTATGAAGAACTACTTAATAAATGTTGCAGCCAGTGCCCTCCAGGTAGGTTATAATTTAAATTATTACTTTGCACAGCCAAATTCAGTCAGTTTTCAGATGAGCATAGGACATTTTGATTATTAATATATCTGAAGAGCATTGGATTTTTGCTGTTGCAATGCACTCTAGCTGGAAGACAGTAGAGTGGTGTGACTCTTAAGAGATCTGCAGAAGAGCCACATTGTTTATCAGAACTGGAATTCTCTTATCAAGTTCACCTGGCTGGGGCTTATCAAGCGGTAGGCTGCTGAGCTTTTGAGCACCACTTTGCATGGTGTTTTGGGTATTTTTAAGTCAACACTGGGGGGGAGCAACAGCTCACTATGGGAATTACAGAAATCAGAAAACACGTGTCAGATCCGAGCCCACTACTAACAAATATATTGTAAAACAGGGCATAAGGTAGAGCTTAGTTACTGTATTTTGATAGTATCACTTAAATAAGGGGCTTTCCATTGCACGGGTTGATGTATAATTACTCATTAAAGGAGTTTTGCTGTCTTTTACTGTAAATCAGACACTGCAGACCACTGTCAGAGACTGGGTACAAGACTACAGAAACTGCCTGTCTTGAGGTGTCGTGTCTTAAACTCCAGTGATAATTATTAGCAATCTTGTTAGCAGAAGCTGTTGACTGCAGAAAGGCGGCTGTGTGGGTTTGGCTTTTTTGGGGGTAGAAATGCTGTTTGGGTATCTTAATAATAGAGGTTTTGCAACAAGTTGTCATTATATTATTAGATTAAACACAGCAAAAAACTGCTTTTCCCTTCCCTTCCCCCCATTACTTGCTGAGCAAACAAAATCTGTCTCAGTAAGTGCTGAGTTCCTGTCAGAGAGATTCGGAAATTTAAGCAGGAAATCATGTGCTGAAGCAGCCACAGTTGCTTGAATTAACCAAAAGTGTCTAGATAGATCTGCCCAACTTCCTTTGTTAAAAACACAACACATGAAAGGTGATAATTCGTAGGTTAAATCCTCTTCTGTTATGGTATGTACTGGTCAGTCTACTTGTCCTTAATTTTAGTATTTTAGAATAACAAACTCTGGTCAACAAGTTGTAGGAAGTCTAAAAATCTTTATTTTTGTTATTACGAATTTGAATATTTTTTTTTACTATAATTTATCAAAAATTGAAGCCTAAATCAGTAGCAGGTTGTGGGAGGCAGAATTTTAAGCTTCAGATTAGTACATGGAAAAACAAAGTCTTTGGAAATAATTCCTATGGCTCACCTCCAGGGCCTGTTCTTTTGGAGAACACAGATTCTCTGAGCAGCTCCAAAGACTTTCAGTGTTATTCCTGCTTTCTGTGTATATTTTCCAGGATATTTCTGTACAGGATATGAGACATTGACTTTTATCTTCTTCCTCTCTTCAAGCAAGGGGGAAATGGCAAATGAGGTGTTTTCTTTTCTCCAAAATGGATATGTTGGAACTCATATTTGCTTATTCCCACCACTGCACTGAACTCTGTTGTTGGTGAGAAGAATTGGAGAAACTTTGACAGCTTTAGATTTTGTCTGTAATACCAGTAGCTTCAGAAACTTGTTGCTTTGATCTATTAGGGCTGACTGAAGAGGTGAAGGAAAAAGAGTGAGCTCACACCGCTTTGATAGTGGCAAGTGGTGAAGTTCTAATTCAGGTCTGTTTATGATAATACTTTATTATGCCTTCTTCAC
Organism: Strigops habroptila; assembly: GCF_004027225.2. Classification (NCBI taxonomy): domain Eukaryota; kingdom Metazoa; phylum Chordata; class Aves; order Psittaciformes; family Psittacidae; genus Strigops; species Strigops habroptila. Next base: position 71,523 of record NC_044292.2, read on the forward strand.
TTGCTGCCTGTAGTCTTTCAGTAAAGGCCTCACCCAGATACATCACTCTAGCACATGCCTGACTTTCAGCATGAAACACCATCCTCTGTTTCACCACCGAACACAGCTTCTCTGAGGGTAACAAGTTTGGTTTATGTACTCTGGTAGCTGCAGCTAAGTATATGCTGAGGAGTTTTGTTCAGGATTGAGGCTGCCTTGGAATTCACTGAACTGAATGCAGGAACAGGGGTCAAACATTAATAACACAAAAACCATCAGAGTTTCCCTGTACATACATGCAGTCCTCCTTGAAATCAATACTTGCTTGGTATGTTATCAATCTCATAGCTGCAGTGACAGGAAGGGGTTTCCACAGCGAAGAAGGAAACTTACCTTAAACAATTCCTAGCGATCTTTTCCAATGAGATGCTTTCTCTGATTTGTTTTTAATAGGTCAATATAAGACAGAGAGCTGCAGTCACGCTGTGGACACAAAGTGCAGTCCCTGTAGACCTAACACATATACAGAAATCTGGAATCTGTCTCCTCAGTGCTTTGCGTGCTCACCACCCTGCAGGAAAGGTAGGACTGAATTAGCAAAGATGCATTTGGGACTTGAACAGCCTGCTCAAAAAGTGGGCTTGGTTTAGCCTAGTCGTTTCTCCTAAGAAAACTAGGAGGTTTTGTCTATCACTTCTCATGCTTTTGGTACTTTGAAGATCTGGGTAAAAGAATCAGGGAAAAGCCTTGCAGAGGGCCCTGCATCTTTTTCTTTCCAAGTCCTAAAAATGTGATGCCAATCTTATATTCTTGGAAACTAAAGCACTGCATCACTAAAATAGATCCACATGTCACCAGTAGAATAACTTCCTGCTTACGCTCTTCAGCCAAGGGAGCTTAAGACCAGACTTGCACTGCAATAAATGGCTAATTCCATTTCCAGCATCCAGTCATGATCTGCATAGACTACAAATCTTAGTGTGGCCCGCGGATACTGCAGTGATGAACACAGGTAATACAGATGTGCATATTTATGGTTATAATACAACATAATGCAACTGCAGGTACAGAGTTTCAAGTGTGCATTCTACGGATGCACATTTCTCCTTTCCTAGAGAGAGGAAACTCTTCTGAAAATGTAGCTGTTGGGGCATATAACATATTTGTTTTATGATGGTATACTAGCCAGAAGCTATTCTCTTTAAAGCTATGATTTTAAATGTTGCTAATGACATCTTGCTTTATTCTTGTTTCAAACCCAGGATTTGTGCAGAATCAAACATGCACTCCATCACAGGACAGAATCTGTAGCTGCTCACCCAATGAGTATTGCATTTCAAAAATATACAAGTACTGCAGAATATGTAAAGTGCATAAAAAATGTGGAAAAGGTTACCGGGTTTCCAGGAGAGGTAATTTAATTCTTTAATTGTTTTACTGTATGAAGAGGGTTATTTTTTTGTGTTAATCATCCATCAATATTTCTGGATCTGCCTCCAACTCAGTAAATGACAGGAATATGGTCTTTTAATTCCCTACAGTTAGTCACTCTTTTTAGTGCAAGCATTATCTTAGCAAGTAGGCAATAACTTAGAGCAACAGTATTCTCAAGAGGCATATCCAAAGGGACATGTTGCAATCTATTACTACCATGTATCATAAAGTTCTCTAACCCAACTTAATCTTCCTTTGTTATGCTCTACTGTGTTACTTACTATGTAAGTAACTCAGATTCAAGACCACTTCATTCCTCCTTGAAACAGGGCTTCAGGTTTTGGTTACAAATGTGCATATTTATGGTTATAATACAGTATAATGCAACTGCAGTTACAGTAATGGTGACTCTGTGCTGTCCTGCAGAATTCATCTGGCTTTATTAGATGATGACATTCACCACTGATACTATAGCTGTCTCAAGATGATAAATGATATTCAAAGATTATCATTATCATCACTGGAACACTGAGTATTTTTAAGAACCTAAGAATCATTTGAAAAGATACAGAAACTCCAGCAGAATGGAATAGGTGGTCAGTCTGTCAGGGACTAATGAAAAAGTTCAACTTTGTCTGCAGTACCACTTTTTAACCTTTTGGTGGGTTTTTACAGTCCTTTTCAAAGACTGGCTATCCAGGGGACCACACTAACAGCTGATTAATCTCTGAGTTGTGCTTGGGTTGAGTGTTTCAAATTTATCTCTTTTGTGAATGTATTTTGTGTACTGCCTCTGTATCACTTCGAGGAACTGTATCACAGACCTCGATTATTCATTCCTGATTCTCACTGGATGACTAACTGGAGTTTTCATGTTTGTTTAAAGGGACAGACAGCACAGACACAGAATGTAAACCTTGTCCTCCTGGCACTTTTTCACATGAGGAATCTTATGATACCAGCTGTGTACCACATAAAGTGTAAGCCAGTGTTTCCATCTGATAGCAACCTTAACTGTGCACAGGGTTACTTTCTTTCCTAACTCTCTTTTTTGCTTTTTGCAGTTGCAAATCAGTGGCTGTTCCTGGAAACAGCATAAATGACACTGTTTGCAGGGACTCGGGAACAGCAGTTGCCACAGTTCTACCTAACACTGTTTTGAACCTGCTCCTGACTCAGAGCTCAGCTTCTAACAGACCTGAAATAATAACTCGACCTGTCACTTTAAACTCTGCATCTGACAATTCTCACATCATCGGTGAGCTATTGACTCATTTAAAGTCACTCTGGTCTGCCTAGGAAGCAAGTTTATATTTAGTTCTCTGTTTCTTTCCAAGACCAATTACCTGTACCCAAACAGAATCTCAGACGAGCTGAATTAATTCAATATGACACTGCCTGTAGTGAGTTGCATAATATTTACCTGTGCATCTGTGCTACCCCAGTGCATTCTACAGGCCTTGCAATTCTGGAGATATTCCTAAAAAAACCCAAACTAGATTAGACAAGGCATTTCCTGAGAACTGCTACTATGAAGGAGCTGCTAGAAAAGGTCAGATTTCTAGATTCCGGGCTGAGCCAAACTTGACTTCATAAAGGTCCTGGTGAGAGGGCTTTGGAGACTTCTGGCAGCCTTTCCTGAGACAGGAATTCCTTACAGCATCCACAACGGTGGATGTGTTCTCTCCTGTTCACAACTTCTCCAGAAGGCATTCAGGAGCATTCTGGGCTGCCCGGTCTTGTATTTAACAAACTGTTGCTAGCTTAGAGAGACCGATCTAGTGATTGAGGCTGAAAGTGTGTCCTCACTTTCCAGGACAGGAAAATTCCACGTTATGAAGTGATGAAGACTGAAATGAGACCTTGGTATCTGACAACAGAGGCATCAAATCTGAATGTCAGACGCACTGATACTTGTAAATTTAACTTTTGCAGCCATAGACAGAAAATCACAAAACTGCTGCTTTCTCATTGGATCCTTTGTCAGATCAACCTGCTAATTTATCTTTTTCATTTATTTTCAGGATCAGTAGCAGGCCCATTGTTATTGTTCCTGATAATCAGTATTCTGGGGTATTGCTTAGTCTCCAAAAAAAAAGGTAAGATTCATGAAGTGAAAACAGCAGATCTGTAAATACTGGAAAGAGCATCACTTCATTTCCTACTAATTTAAGGCCTCTGGTTGACTGACATTAGTGTCTTAGAAGATGGTAGCTTTCTTTGAAGCTTTTCTTGTGGCTGGATATGGATGAAGTATCACTAATGTGGAGATTATTTGATGTCTAACAATGTATGAGCTTATTTTTTTCCTAAGGGGACAAGGTGATGAGTTACAGGTTTCTGCATCACTGGCTGGCAGCCCATAGCTTCATGAAACCCTGAGGAGCTTTGTCAGGATTCCTCTGTTCCATTGGGACGAAATTGGCAAAAAGCTTCAACAGAAGAGACACCAAGAGAAAACTCATGCAAATCAGCTTGAGCACATGAGCTTTGTGGCTACAGAAAAACAGAATTAAAAAAACACTCCAGGAATTCCACACGTCTTTAAAGTATCTTTATTAAGTTACATGGGGTGAAATTCATCTCAATACAGGGATAGAGTGAGGCAAATGTCCCATTCAGATCTCTCTCATTCCTCAGATTTTAGATAATTGTCTAAACATAAAACATCTTAGTGGAGCTGGGCAACTGTACAACAGTTGTACTCCTACTGCAGCTTGTTTAAATATGTTGTACTTCCTCATTCAAATATTAGAAGTTATCAAATGTTATAATTAAGCAGTCATGACTGTAGTTTATTGTCATTTTCCCTCTGACTTCATACTAGAAAAATTATTAATTCATGCAGGGGTCTTCTTTGCTTGCTGGTTAAATTTAAACCACTTTACAAAATTAATAAAATATAGCTTTCAACATTTCCAAGCAGTGCGTAATAAATGTACATTTGGAATTTATTCCAGTAGAGGGTATCACTGAGACTAGTTAAGAAAGCAGCTTTGGCAACTGAAACAAATATGGGTGCTAATTAACTGTTCTTCCTCACTTGCAGCTCCTGTATTCTCTCCACCAGCCACAGAAGCAGATTTGGTGAGTGTCGCTCCTTCTTTACATCTTTTCCATCCCTTTAAAAGTTACACAGAAATCATGCAGTCTTATCTAATTACAAGAAGAAGAAAACTGCACAGCAGAAAGACAACTGGAATGAGAAGAGGGTGATTTGGTCCTCCAGCTGGAGCGTAAGATGTACCTTAAATAAATGACATAATGTACTATCCTCACTTTATGTGAGGCTCTATCAGCAATAAACCATAAGTGTGCGTCAGAAGACCACGACAGGGCCTTTTCTCCCAGTGTAACCCTGTACGTGCCCTCAGGAGACAGGTTCATTTTCCTGAACAACTAATGAGCTGGTGTGAATTTTACTCAGTCATCACAAAGCAAATAACAACTATCAGGGGTTCCTTCAGCTGCCCAAGTACTGACCAGTTAGTGTTTTTTAAAAAGATTAATGTTTTGCATTTCTCTGCAAATGTTCCAGCCTTTTTCCCCCACAGAAAAGCAGTGTGACAAAAAAGTGAGAAATACAGGATCGCAAAACTCCAGCAGTTCCGAACATGACGAACAGCATCTCCTGCGAACTTCTGGGTCCAGCAGCAGCTTCCTGAATAATCCAACTGGATCTGCAAGAATCAGTGTAATAAGTAACAAGAACAATGAAAAGAAAAAAACAGAAGGATTTCAGCAGCAACATTCAGCTGCAGAAGGATGTAAGTGTCACAGCAGAGACAGACACAACTCTGCGAGTTCAGGTAAGAATGTATCAGAATGATCTAAAACCACTTGAAATTTGATTATCAGTTGTGAGTCTTTTAGCAGAAGTTTAAATAGGATAAAACATCAAACTCATGTTCAGCAGAGAGAGTATTTAGTAATCGAGAAGAAAAAGTGATTGTTTTGTCAGCCTAAGGCAGCGAAGAGTATGCTTAATGGAGCAAAAGCTGTTTGCAGACTAGGGGATCAGTGTAATCACAGGCATGTACCTGTACATGGAAGTAAGAGCCAAAGGGAACAGTAAAAAAAGCACATTGTCTGAGGCAACTGTAGTAGCCACAGATGGGTAGGGAGCTGGCTCTAATCCAGGGCTCTCTATTAATTTTTATGGCTTTTTGGTGGGATGATTTCATGGTACCAAAAAACCCCTAAAATCTTAGCAGATCAACTCCACCAGCATGCCTAAATGAAGTGAAGCCAGAAGATACTTAGTGTCTATTTTAACATTAAGTCAAAGAACTGGATAAAAGAATCCAACTGTGCTATTCTGAGTTTCGTTCTTCCCTGTTGAATGTGTTTTCTGTTCATTTGACAGGGCATTCTGGTAACGGAGGAACGCAGGTGAATGTGACTTGTATTGTTAAAGTATGCAGTCCAGACTGCAGTTCCCAGTTCCCAGAACAGACTAGTTCAACTAGCATGGATTATGGAAACGCTCCCTATTATTCCCCAACAGGGGAAGAAACTCCCCTTTCAAGAGAAGAACACCTCTTAAACAAAGAAACTGAAATTCAGACCTCAGTGGAAAATGAGGACAATTTACTTCAAGGCTCACTGCCAGAGGAAAAGAAGTTTCCTCTGGGTATTGAAGATGAGGGGATGAAAACCAGTTAAAGGAAATTACAGATCATACTGACTGACTTACAACATTCACCAAACAGCCCCTTATCTTCCAGAATAATCATTATGTTAAATGTAGCATTCCTACAGAGACCTGACATTTCAGATGAATATAGACACTGAGGTTTGGAGTTTTTTAGTCTCTTTTGTCAGCTTTGCGAGTTGAAGGATGATCTTTGCAGTTTAAAAAACTTGAATGCTTTTTCTTTTAAACTGAATGGCCAACTCCTCCCCTTCTTCTGTGACACTCTAGAGAGACCTTTACCAGATTTGAAAAGGAATATTTTTTTTCTAGCTTTATGCTGTTGATTTTTCTCCTGAGACTCTTTGTGATGATGACCTGGGTTCAGGTATGCCACCTGGCAAGAACATGGCTGTGACCAGCACTTCTAAGAGACTGGAGTTAAACTTTCATGCAATGCTAATGAATTCTTCATTTGACTTTAATTTTAAAACTCTTGCATTCAATTTCTTGCATTCAATTTCCTGCATTCAATTTCCTGTCCCATATCTTCATGGACATATTGGCCCTCATCATCCTGGATATTTCTTTTATTATTACAGTTTGCTTTTGCTCATTATTGGACCAAACTTCAAATCAACCTTAAGTGTATAAAGGAGTGAAATCTTTTACAGGACCTTTTTTTTACTAGATTACAACTATTATGTCTGAACAATGGCATTTCATTAGCTGTACAGTTTATTTTAGAATAGAAAATCTAGATTAAATAGTTGTATCTTGGAGTAAGAAGTAAGTTCCTTTTACTGACAGCTCTAAAGTTTATCATCTTTGTGTCCTGGCTGATTTAATGTGGTTCCTTGGTTGATTCTGACCTCATTTTTGAGGTTAACCGTAAACCCAAAATATTTTTCCCTGTGTTCCAGTGAATATTAGAGAAGACCCATGCAAATACGTATGCCACATAGCTCACACCTGTTGACCTCAGGAAAAGAACTCTTGATGATGGCATAGTATCATCTGTAAAAAGTGGGATTGACTCAAACCTCGGAACCAGAAAATCCTGTTCTCTTCTTGCATGACGCTGAAGATCCAACCACCTCTTACAGGAAGTTATTAAGGTTCTCCTTGAATCAAGTGGGAGTCTTTTGGTTTTGGAAGTAAATTTTCAGGATCCCAATTCCCATAATTATATATTACAGCTATGACCTACCCAACAATTGTGGCATCAGTATTCAACCAGAATTTGCAGTTTGGCTTTGCAATGTCTGAATTACATTGGAGTGAAGTCATACAGTGGGCATAACTTTTTTTTCTTTTATGCCATAAACTCTACTGTTGGACTAGATGATCACTGTACTTCCAACTGAACTATTCTACCTCAAGAGGAACTAAATGCAGTACTTATTGCTGAGGCCTTAGACTGGAAAAGGGCATTTTAGAATAGCATTTATTCTACAGCTACAGAAGAGATGCAGGTTTTAAAAATACAAATGTTAAACTTCCAAAACACCTATGAGTTTTATTAACATTACTGCTGGAACTGAGAACTGGCAAACAGGTCTTTAATTCTACTGTGAAGAAACCTTTTACAACTGTATATTGAACTTGAATGGAATATTCAGAAAAGACTTTGAAAATGGGCACACTGAAACTATTACAAAACTGAAGGATTTAGGCAAGAACCAAACAGCGCTTTGGGTCTCTTGCACTGTGCTGAGTATTCTCATGTCTTGTCATCTTCCAGTATTAGGACCACACTGAAGAAGCAGTGGAAGATATTTTTAAAAACGTTCAAAAGGAGGATCCTGTTACAGCAGTTAATTACTGGGTTTTCAAATTATGGAGCTGTGTTACAGAAGGAAAATCTAAGTTTTATGTTGAAATAGGAAAAATGTGCTTGCATCTGCTTATAAAAAATAAAAGGCTGCATTTTTGTCATTATGTGTGCCTTTAAGTTTTCTGACGTCTTCATTAAACTGAAGGAGGTTGTAGTGAGGTGGGTGTGGGTCTCTTCTCTCGGGTAACAAGGACAAGTGGAAACAGCTCAAGCTGCACCAGGGGAGGTTTAGATGGAGATGAGGAACAATTCCTTCCCCAGAGTCACCGTCCCTGCAAGTGTTCACACACTGTGTAGACGAGGCCCTCAGTGACATGGGTTAGTGGTGGCCTTGGCAGTGCTGGGCAACGGTCGCACTCGATGATCTTAACGGCCCAACCCTGTTGATTCTGTGATTCTATTCTAGAACGGGTTCTTCTGCACAAATTAAGTTGCTCCGTGCCCAACGACTCTATTTGATCATTCGATGGCCTCATCACGAGAGGGCTGACCCGCTGCGGTGTGCGCACGGACGCAACCGGCCACCAGCACCGGCAACCAGTATGGCTCCTCCACCGCGGCGCCGGTGAGCACGGCCGTGACCGCGGCCCCGGCGCGGCAGGCGGGCTCCGGCTCTCTGTTTAGTCGGCGGGTGACAGCGGCCGCGCGGGCCCTCGGCCTGACACGCGGGCCCTGGGCGGGCAGACTGGCGGCCCGCCCTCCTTCGCGGCCTAGTTCGCCCGCCAGCGCCTCGAGCGGCGGCGCCCAGGGGAGCTGAAGCAGGACCGGCCTCACAGGCCCGCCGGGCCGGCTCCGCCTCAAAGAGGCGGGGAAGGCGCACATCGATAGCTCAGCGTTCCTCTGTCCAGGCGAGCCCCCGCCGGTTGGCTCGGATCGATTGGCGTGCGGCCCGCCGGCCCCCCGCAGTGTCGAGGAGGCGGCCGCCACCGGGCGCCCAGGTAGGTACCGGCGGGAGGGGGTCGCGGGCAGCGCCGCACTGTCGGCGGTAGGCCCCGGCTGTCGTTTCCTCCTGCGTCAGCTTCAGCTCACAGCTCGGCCGCGACTGCACAGCACGGGCCCAGCCCTAGAGGGCCCCTCCCTGCCTCACGCCCCTCGCGGGGCTCCGCCCCGGCACGGGGGTGGCGAGGGGCAGCCGTACAGTGCCTCGTCCCACCGGCTCGGGGCTGGGTCTGCGGCCGCGGGCGCTCCACTTCCCCGCTGCGTGCTGCCGCCGGGCCGGGCCGCGCCGCGCCGCGAGGGTGTCCCTGAGTCGCCCCTGAGGCTCCCGCGCCTGTCGCAGGCCGCTCGCCGCTGGCCACTCCGCGGCTCCCTCAGGGCTCGCTCCCGCCGCCCCGGGCAAGGTGACCTTTCGCTTCGCCTCCGACCCCCGGTGCGTGCCAACAGGTCGCCTCCGACACACGCGGGGTTTGCTTGTGTGGAGAGAGAGAGAAGGGACCGGCTACTGAAGGCTCCTTCCCGCCCTTTTTTGTGAGGGCCCCTGAGGAAAATCCCCCTTCGCCTTGCCCTGACGGGCAGCGCCGGCCCGGCGCGCTCGCTCCTTGCCGAGCAGCCCCGGCCCCGCTCCTTCAGGGCCTCCCTCATCCTCCCTGTTGGAAAAATTGCATCTTTTTTCAGAGAAAGCGAGCCAGCCGTGAGCGAGGTCCTGGCTTGGACTTTGAGTGTCATCCTGATAAGCGGTCACTGTGCCTTTTGTACTGTGTATGCCAAGGAAACAAAAACGCTGCTGTAGAAAGTGTTTCGTTTTTGTTTTCCACTGGTATAGCAGTGGACTAGAAAGTTACACGTGTAAAATCCTTTAGACAGTTGAAAGATTTCCGAGTAGTTACTTACGTTCCACAAGTTTAGGTTAAGGGGTTGATCTACTTTATTTACAGTTCTTACGATGACTTGAGGCATGGAGTTGTTCATGCAGCAGAGGTTTTCAGTCACAGGCATGTTAACCTGCGCTTCTGTTTCTTCAAGATCTTGCCTCTGATTTGCCTCCCAACACCTGCAGAGGACTTGTTTTATTCACTTTGTTAAGGGTGACATGACAAGGATAGCTGTAATTGCTTTTGTTTGAACTTCAGCTTTCTTGTCAATTTCATTAGAATAAAACCCCATGGTGTAAGGTGGTGGCTCACGTGTACAAATGCTCGGTCTTTATCCTATGGAATAATACTAACTGTTATGAAATTTTGTAAAGACAGAAATGTTAAACTTGCTTAACGTGAAGATACATCTTTTTTCAAATGTAACTTCCCTGGGTTTTTGATGTTTGTCTTTCTCTCTGCATGACAGAATAATTTCACTTCTGAGTCTTTAGATAAAGCCTTTAATTATTTGCTTAATTCTGGTCATTTTATTTAACTATATTAATTATTTCCACTGGCTTTTTTTTAAAGAAACAAAGGCTTAAATGGGGCTGCCAAAAATCAAGCAAACATTATTATGGGAAACCCCTGAATCTTAATATAAAATGTAAAATGTAACTCTAGAAGTTGTTCGTTTTTTCTTCCGTCAGATGTAAGTGCCATAACTTGCTTTTTTGTTCTGTACAACTCAGTGTTACGTACGGTGGTTTAGGGAATTCAGTGGGATTGGACTTTTCTAAACGTGGGACTGATACATTTACTGCATCCTGACCACAAGATATGGCCTGTGTGCTTTTTTCTTTACTGTAATAACATGCTTGATCTTGCCCTTGCGGAAGCTAATAGTAGAAGAGCATGAAGGGAAATGTTTATATGTATGACCAGTATTGCTTCTCTCATGTGCTTTCTTGTCCTTCCTTGATGCAGTAGTCTGTGCTGTCACTTTGAAAACCTGTTGGAGTAACTGTTGATGAGCTATTTATGGGACTTGGATCTGATTACTTCCTACACTGACAGCCTTCCTAAAAAAGAGGTTTGGGGAGGGTGAGTTATTTCACAGATGTCGTGTAAGAATTCTACAAAAATCCAGTCAAAGGCTCTGAGCTGTTACTTTAGACCAGGCTTCCAAAACCAGAATGCTGGCAACTTGAAGAAAATGCTGGCAGCAGAAGTCAAGGAGGCCAGTGCAAAGTTGCTTCAGATGAATGTGGAATTTTAGTCTTTTCTTGAAGAGGACTGTAGATTGGCCTTGTTGGTTATTGCAACAAAATGTGGTGTTTTGGTTAGAAAAGGATGGAAAGATAAACTTAATTTGCAAATGGAAGTGGTCTGTAATTGTCAAAGCTCTATATGAAACTCTGATTTGAGACTTAAAGGGCATAGCATAAAGTATTTTTTTGGGGTGGAAATCAAGCTTAGTGTTTTTACTGCTTTTTAGATCAATTACAGTAAAAATTACAGTGATAGCATGTGAGCTCTGCTGAGAGTGTGTACTTCAGGCAATCATTTTCTTCATGTTTTTTCTTTCAGAGGGAGACTATGGAACAGCAATCCAGAAAATGACAGAAAAACATTAGTTGCCCTCTTCTAGGACAGTCATGTTGGAAGGATTGGTAGCCTGGGTCCTCAACACGTATTTGGGCAAATACGTCAATAACCTGAACACAGACCAGCTTTCGGTTGCTCTTCTGAAGGGTGAGGCTTTGGGGTATTTTCTGTAGTATTTGCATATTGTGTTTTGTTTGGTTTTATTTTTTAAAATTGTGTTTTTGTAATCACTGGAAGGTGGAATAGAAACAATCACCTAATACTGTGTTTAACATTTATATAAACCCTTTTCATATAGAGTTTTGTGCTAGCACTTTACCTGATCAGTCAGATCTCTTGTGTGCCTCTCTTTGTTGCTTTTTATCAACACTATTAAACCAATTTATAAAAAACATTCAGAAGTATGCTTAGCATGTTTTATCAGGATGTGTAATTTATATAATATTTGAGTGACATTTTTCTTAATACTGTTCAGTAATTTCCCTGTTGAGGGAATGTGGCAGTATTCCATAGTCTTTACCTCTTACATTTTGGTGCTAGTAGTTAAGTTAGTAATGAAGACTTCTGGTTTGTCACGTTATGTCCACAAGTCTTGTACTTTTACAGAGTCCTCAAATCAGTGCTTTTTAATTTACATTTTGCTGCTGTTACCTGCTATTTCTGGAGAGAATGTTACACTTCAAAATGTTCTTTTCTGGGCATGCTTTTTGGAGTATCGAGAAAATACTTTAAGTATCTCTCTTGAACAGAAAATGAGGAGATTTTTCTTTGCTTACATCTGGTTAGTTAACCATTTCCTTGGTTATATCTAGTAAAGTGCAGATCTAAAACCTTGCAGAAGATGGCTTTTAGGTGGCCTCATCAAATAGTTTGAGCACATGACATTGGAAAATTAACAAGTATATTAAATAATCATTGGAATTGTAGCATAACTTGAAGTGGTAGGTTGGCTGTTCCCATCCTATCAATCATTTTAGGCTTAGAATGTTCAAGTTGGCCTTCTACAACATAAATGCGTTTTTGTGCTTTGTACAGGTGCTGTTGAATTGGAAAACTTGCCACTAAAGAAAGATGCCTTGAAGGAACTGGAATTACCATTTGAAGTAAAGGCAGGTTAGTATTTTGCTTATGTGTGCAGGACAAACATTTATAAACAGGCAGTATTGCATAATTTAGAAGAACCTTTACCTGTGAGTCAGAACCTTGAACAAATGAGGTAGCCTGGTTTTTAGGTTCTATTCTGTTTCTTGCACCACTTTTTCTTTCAGGTTTTGCAAGGGTGATGAAGTACATTTACACAGGAATCTGATAGAATCTCTGTTCTGTATATCTAGGTTTCATTGGCAAAATAACACTGCAGATACCTTTTTATCGTCCGCATGTGGATCCATGGGTGATATCTGTCTCAAAACTGCACTTAATTGGTGCACCAGAAAAAAAAGAAGATTTCGATGAGGAAAAGGAGAAGTTGCAAGAGAGAGAACACAAGAAAGCCCTTCTCCTAGCACTTGAGGAAAAATGGAAAGTGAGTCACACTTGTCTTTCATGGTGAAGAACTGCTGTGATAGATGGATTGCATTTAAGTCTCCTAACAAATTCCTAGGAGTTCCTAACAGATTCGTAACAAGTTCCTCGGAGAACAAATGCATAGGAAGCTAAGTTAGAATTTGATTCATACATGCTAACATGGTGCAGTTTCTGCCCCACCTCTGTCGTGCCATGTGTCCCACATATGTTGGAAATACTCAAACTGGGGGGTTTTTATTTTCTCCCTGTTCACAATAATTTCAGGGTAACAAGGTGTATTGTTTCCTGACAGTTGTTACAGTGTTGGTTAATGCTTTATCCCTATTTTCTGTTTCAGACAGAACAACAACAGAAAGGGGAATCCTACTGGTACTCAGTTACTGCATCTGTAGTCACAAGAATTGTAGAAAACATTGAAGTAAGCTTTTGCATTGTAGACCTTTTCCCACTTGTTAAGAATTATCTGTGCCCACTGTGCTTTACGTTGTGTAGTCCTTAGAGGAGAAATACATAAATCAAAGGTAGGTATTTGGCAGAGGACAGTCCCTTTTCAGATTGAACCTTCATAACTTCAGTCTTAAACTAGTCCTGATGGGGACTTCTGGAAAGGATAAACCCTCCATCCTGCTTTTACCAAGGGGAAAAACATAAACTTTTTTTTGTTTGTAAAAGTAGGTAGATAATGAATTTGCATGAAATTTGATGGCTTTTGCTCACGTTTTAATTTTTTGATTTATAAACCCACCAAAATATTTGGTTGTTTATGAAGCAGAGGAGCATGAATTGTTTTGATAAAAAGATAATTCATAAGGAAACAAATGTCTCTGCTGGTCAATGATTTGGATTATTTCACTGCGTGTTGTCTCTCCAGTTTTTTAATTATTCTTTTTCTACTATTAATAAAAATCTGCCATGTATCTCCTAAGTTTCAAAATGACTTGAAAGTATGGCTGTTACACTCTTGCTTTTTCTAGTGGAAGTCCTAATGTAGTTAATGACATTTTTAGCAACACTTACGTCATTAATCATTTGTGTTTAAGAACCAGAAGCTGTCTAAATATTACTTGTTAGAGTTTGTCTGCCACCATGAAAGGATTGTCCTTTCTTTCTCCTTATGTGCAGATAGACTCACTATATTATTTTGTTACATTTCAGCTCACTAGAGGCATTGGTTTTACTAATGTAAAATCAGTTTGGGTCGCCTTGTATTGTTAATAGTTTGAAACTCTGGCCTGTGCTGATGATTCTAGTACATGACGATTCTAGTCTTCGGTTGGCAGTTACACATTGAATTACAAATGTAATTCAAATTTGCCTTTAAGATGGAGAATAATAGTAGCATAGCAAAATAAAGTACACTGCCTTGTGACAGTGGGTAATTGTGTTTTGGGAGAAGGGCAGGGAGTAGTGGTATCTGAGGAGAAGGTTGAACCAGAGAGTACAAAAAGAGAAGAGGGAAATAGGATTTCTGTGAGGTCTAAACACCAGAAATTTGTTGGAGAATTGCAGAAATTAAATACTAAATTTCTTCAGTATTAATGAATAGTATTACTGTCTGCTCTAATGAAGTAAGTAGTTGTCTCTAATGGGTTTTTTTTCTCTGTTTAGTTAAAAATTCAGGATGTGCACTTGAGGTTTGAAGATGGTGTCACAAACCCTTTGCAGCCGTTTGCATTTGGCATATGCATCAAAAAAGTATCCATGCAAAATGCAGTATTTGAACCAGTGAGTATAACTTTACGTATGAACTCATGGCAGCTAAGATGTGGTGCTCTATTTTATGGATGCTAGTAAATATTTAGTAAAACATAGGGCATTTTAATAATCTCGTTATTGTAAGAAATTGATTTTGGGCATTTCATATTGTTCATTGAGTATGTAGAAATAAAAATTACATGGCACGTGGTGTGTGATCTTGACTTTATTCCACTTTTCTCCTTCAGGTAGAGAAGCTGATGCGTAAAAAACAGTTGGATGTTGCCGACTTCAGTGTTTATTGGGATACCAACTGCACTTTACTAGGAGACCTGCCTCCTGGTCAGCTACAGGTACAAGAGGGAGATTTTGCATATGAAAGAGAGATTGTCATTTTTGTTAGTCTCCTTCCTATTTTTCAGACCTAATTGACCTAGAATTTCTTGGATCTGGTGCTTTTAAGAGCAACAGGAGTTTATGGTTTCATGCTGTGATGATAGGATACATGCGCAACTCACAAAGGCTGTGCTGTGAAATACCTTGTTTTACCTTTGAAGAGAGAACATGTTTAGGAAGTTTTTTAATGGACTGACATGCTAATAAAATGTATTCTACTTCATGAAACCAATATATCCTAATAGGTATTCCAGTATTCCACACTCATTTCTTAGATAATAAATCTGCTTGTAACCCACAGGAAGCAATGGATAAAAGTATGGAAAGTCGTGATCATAATTACATCATGGAACCTGTATGCACTTCTTCTCTTCTTAAGAGAAATTGTTCTAAAGAGCCTTTAAGATCACGCCAGACTCCACGGCTTGAGTGTGACATTCAGCTTGAGACTATACCCTTGAAGCTTTCACAGGTAAATACCATCCTCATTTAATTCTCAGTATTTGAAAAAGAGACTGTTGAGAAGCAGGGTAAATGAGGCCATTGTGAACTCTGTGCTATTAACTGCATTAGGCTGCTTTGGGTGTCCGAACTAGTTGGTCTCAAGATTCTTGGGTGTCTGTATGCTGTATTGCAGACTGCTTTATGGTCAGTTTCTAGCAAAATGACTGATTAAAGACGATAGTCCTGCATGTTTTGGTTACCACAATGTCTACAAATTCAAACTGGTTTGACATAGAGTGTATTTTTTACCTTCCCACATGCTCCAACTGTTGTTTGTATGTCAGTGCTTCTGAAGATTCTGCTGGAAAAATGCCATCTTGAATTAGTTATCTCTAAGAAAACAGGTGCTGATTCTGACAGTGAAATACCTGTAGGGATCATAAAACTGGGGTAGTGATTGGAACAGCTTAAATACCAATTACTGTAGCTTAAGACTAGTATTTTCTCAAAGATTTAGTTTTAGAGGCAACTCAAAGGGACATGAATAAATAACAAAGAAGTTGTTTGTATTAAACCCAAGCATTCAGAGTTATCTTACTGCAGCTGATTATTGCAAAAAAACTTACATTCTTGTTTGTTCATTATAGTAATAGGAGGGAAGTATTTGGGGGTTTTACTCTATAGAATGTACAATAGTGGCTGATGTTAGGTTGATAAGCTGACATGGGAGGAGATTTCATTCTCTGTGTTTGTAAATAAAGAAACCTGTAAATTGAATGTCACACACTAACTACTAGCTACTGGGAGAAGATACGTGATACTAGAGAACCAAATTATGAATTATAATTAACATCAACCTTAATTCTGAAGCCATGTGCAGGTCAGTGATGCAGATAAACTAAACCTATGCTTGGGCTTTTGTTTTGTTTTTTCCTTCCCTTTGCTTTGGAAAACACTCCAGTATTGCCTAATTGATCTGTGTATTATTTTACTAAAAGATGCAGTATCAGCAGATCATGGGATTTCTAAAGGAACTGGATAGAAAGGAACGACAGCTTAAATTCAGAAAGTGGAGACCAAAGGTTTCGGTAACAGCGAAGTAAGTATATCTACATGTGGTAGTGTTAATATGATATTATAAACTATACTAGGGAGCCTCGATGAAGACAAGTATAAAAAGATAGATCATAATCATATACTAGAGTTTCAGTTTTCATGTTTTGTTTCCACACCTCATGAATCAGTTTTAAATATTCAGATGTAATTCAAACTTAAAATAGAATTATTCTTACCTGAGGCTTTAAATCCTCTGTCACAGCTTCCAAGAACTGAAATAAAGTTGGAGATTCTACCCCAAAGCACACATTCTGGTGGTCTGAAATTTTCTTTGTGCAGAGAGCTTCTCTTAAGATTCTTTTATTGATAAATAAGCAAGATGGTATCAATTCAGGCCAGAGGTCTATGTAACTCAACCTTTTGTTGTCTGTGCCTGATCCATGACGGCTATACTAAATCCCACTGGAGTGGTGGAGACTTCGTAGAGGACTTTCTCCACAACTGGCAGAATTGGCCCACGTATGCTGTCTCTAATGCTGCTGCTTTTCCTGACCAGTTGCCCTCTGTTTTTTCACTGAACCTCTCCTGGACCTATCACCAGTTTAACATGCATGTGGTTTTTTGGAAATATTGGTAAGAGTCATTTACAAATGTTTCAGCTGCCGAGAATGGTGGATCTTTGCTTTGAATGCTAATCTGTCGGAGATCAGGGAGCAGAGGCAGCGCTCCACCTGGGAGTTTGTATTACATCGGGCCCAAGATGCAGTGTCTTACACTGACCTGTATTACACCAAGTTGAAGGGGGAACCACTGTCTGCTGCAGAGCAGGTATTTAGACTTGAGTTTTCTACAGTGTCGATTAATCATCTTTGATTTGATTTGTTTCATCTTCTCAAATTTTTAATGTTCTAGTTTAGACACATCTTTAGTTTTACTGCAGGCCGTTTTCACTGAAGAGGCTGTCATTTAACTGCGACTGAGTTTTTAATACTTGAAACCTGGGCTTGTGGGAGGTGTGGGTTCTTCTGCTTTTGTTTTGCTATGCAAAAAGCTGTGTTTTTTTGGGTTGGTTTTTTTTTTTTTTTTGAGCTGTCACTGGTTTTTACCAAAAATAACATCAACTCTCACAGAATGCTCATGCCAGTCTGTGACATGCTTTCTTAACTCGTGTTCTCCGTAGACTCAAAAAGTATTTACACATCAGAAGTGTGTCAGGTCACCCATGTGGCTGGATAGATAATGTGGAAGAAATTGTGGCTAGTTGACAGTGTATTTAGGGGTGCTTTGTTGTTTTTTTTTTTTATGTTTTTCCACAGTCTATTTTAGGATGTAAGATGTAGAGGTAAAGTGCCCCTAGTAATGAACCTGTGCCCTACTTCAGAATGAGAAAACCCCATGACCTGTAATTAGCTGCTTTTTGTCCTTAGGTGTATTGGGACTTTTTAGTTAAAACAGCTCAGGGCACCATTTACCTCACCTGTCTTAATTACAGGTGTGATTCTGTTGATACTTCTATGTAATCCTTACTTGTGTTATTTAGACATGAACTGTAGCAGTTCGTCAATGTACTGGAAATTTTCTAGTACCTGCCAAAGCAGGAAACTTCATATAGCTTGTGTTGTCTGCAGCAGAGCTGTGAAATGTAACAGGGGCAATGCCACTGGGCTGGAAAAATGTCTTTTGCTTGCTTGTTCCATAATATGTTTTTTTAGGCTTGGATGAATCATAAGCTTCCACAAAGGACTTCTTAATCAGTACAAAGAGGACAACATGTCTGAGTACCTGAGTATGAATACTATGTTGTCCTGATTTATGCAGTTCATTTCCTGTACCTTCTTTACTCAAGACAGAAGCTTTTTTTGCTCCTGGCTATGCTAGGCGTTCTGTTAAGTCAGGTTATTTTCCATGGCTTAAATTTTGTGCTGCCAACCTTGCTTCTGATGTATGATAGAAGGATATAATTGCGCAAGGAATTTTTACCATGAAAAGTGTTAAAATAAACTATTTTACAATGCAAACAAACTTTATTTGTAACACGGGGGAATGTCAGTGTTATGGTTGCCCATGTGACTTCTGTTTATTTCTTCATATGCTGAGGCACTTAAATAATGCCATGAATGACATGTTAAGGTTTCTCAATGAATCTCTAACTTACAGTGCAGAGATGTTTGACATGTTTGTGAATAAGATGCTGTATTCTTTTAGTGCATTTACTTTACCATTTTTGTCTTTTCAGGCAGAAATGCATCGTATTGAAGATGAGCAAACTTACGAAGAGTTGAAGATACTATATGAGATAGTTCATGATAAAATTCATGACTTAGCTGAGGTGAGGAACATTCTGCATACAGGGTAATATTTGGCATCTTTATGAGAATTATTCTGAGATTTTGTGTTCTTTTCTGCTAGAGAACGTTAGCGTGTGTTTGCTTTGATTTAGAAGTGTGGCATTACTCATAGAATCATAGAATAGTTTGGGTTGGAAGGGACATTCAAAGCTCATCTAGTCCAACTCCCCAGCAGGGATCAAGGAAATCTTCCACTAGGACAGGTTGTCAGATGACTTCTTATTTGACTTGGTGTCTCTAGACTAAAATTTAAATTGTGCCATATGGCTTCATATATAAACATGCAGCAGGTAACTGATGATAGGTTTCCTGTTTCTTTGCTGCTGCTCTCCTAATAGGCCAAGTATTGATTGAAAATATCACTGCTGGCTGATAGAATGCACAATGCTGAGTAAATAGTAGATGGAATTGCATTTTTATTGTGATGTTTTTGTATACTTGTGGTATTCTTATACTTACCAGCAGTAATGTGTCTGTCTTCAATGTTCAAACATAGAGCATTAAAGAGCCGTTGCCTTATTCCCCTGGAGGGTCCCCTACAGCAGAATCTGCACATGGCAGTAGCACTGGAATGCTGCAGTATCTTCAGTCTTGGTTTCCTGGATGGGGAGGTTGGTATGGATATGCTCAGCAAACATACGAAGGGGAACCATTTGAAGGGCTGCTGACAGACCCAAAGGAACAGTGGAATCCAGAGGACATACTGGGTATGGAAATACAGGGTTTTCTGTTTCTTTTTAAGGCTGTGAACTCTACCATAGTTAGATACTTGTTAAAGGTGAGCAGAATCACCTCTTTGGTTCTGTCAACTACCTGTCTAAAGCTTATTAACCTGTTAGAAAATCTCAGTACCTGCTTATTTTAAAGCAATATATTGAATACATTTGCTTCCAAAGCAAAGAGCTTTGGGACTTTCTCTGTTCAGATGACTGGGTATAACATTAACAGTACTGGATTATTGGGGTCTTCATAAATTTAGGTTCACATTACCTTAATTGAAATAGAAGAGTTCTCCAGAATATTCAGTTTTGTTAAAGAAGAACATGTACCAGCTTTATCTTTTATTTCTATTTTTCTTCCCTAGAGCTGGGAAAATCTTTATTTTCAAATTCAGAGAAACTTTTCTGTTCTTCTGTAGCCTTCCAGAAACTTGGCTTACTTAATGTATTGTTTTGTATTTTATTTAATTAGGTACAGATGAGTTTTTTGACCCTGCTGCAGATGCTTCTAGCATGAATACCTTTACGAAGAGAGATCATATTTTTGCTAAATTAAATCTACAGTTGCAGGGTGGCTCTTTCACTCTGTTGCATAAGAATAAGAAGGTGGTGCATGCTGAGGAGACTGCTTTTATGCAGCTGGAGTTTTCAGGTATTAAGTCAATTTCTGTTCTTTCTCCAACAAAGGCCAGAGCTTTGTCTGCCTTCACACCTTCCTTTGACTTTTGGTTTCAATTCTTTAAATGACTATACTGAAACAAAGTTCAAATTGAAAACATGAAAACAGCTTGTGGAAACTCATGTATCAAGTGAAAATTAAGTTTTTCCAGATGTGTGATTTCAACATGGAAATCTAACTTTAGACATTGTTATGTGTGAAAGGCTGGCAACTATAGCAATATATGCTTGACAATCATTTAATGTATTCCAAATGTCCAGGTTTAATTATTTTAGTAAAAATAAATAAATATATATGCACTTCCAAAAGACTTGTTTGTTGTACGATTTATCTGACAAATTTAAATAAAAGCTATGCTGTGTACTAAAAGAAATTAAAGTATTTTATGTATTTATATTCCAGGTGTAAAGATCTTAGCGGAATCCCTTCCTCGCAGAAATTCTTCCCTTCTCAGAGTTCAGCTTGGTGGTCTTTTTCTGAGGGATTTGGCAACAGAAGGGACCATATTTCCTGTTCTCGTTTTCCCAAATCCTGTAGGTGAACAAAACCTCCTTAGGTTACTATGTGAGATACATGTGTATGAAAATAGTTATATTCCAAAACTCAACACTTTTCTTTGTATCTTCTCCCAGAAAGAGAACCTAAAATTCTTGAAGAAGAATTCCACTTGTTGAACTTAACTTTTCCCCTCCCTTTCCAGAGATCATTCATAGAACTCCTCATTGTTTGCTCTGTATGCTTGTAACTTTAATGTTACAGTTAATAGGTGTTGGGAAGAAGATAATTTGTTGAATGAGATATGATATTTGGAACAATCAGCATTGCTGCTTAATCAGTGGTGGTTCTTTTTCATAAAGCTTTTTGGTCCAAGTAAGGTTTTACTTCACCTGTATACTGTTAAATTAAAAGCAGAAATACAGAACTCTTCTTTTTTTCTTCTGAATCAATTGCTGAAAAGGTTTCAAATATCTCTCCTGAGCAACCAAAATTTGAATCTAATTCCATGAGAATTTCCCATGTATTTTGTGCTTTGTAATTTGTAGAGTGGTGACTGAAATCTGCCCTTCAGACTTCAGGTTCTCTGCTACACAAGTAGATAGTGTTAGCTGCTTAGTCATACTTCCTCCTCTTGTTTGACTGCATCAGGGAAAAAAAATGTATATAATAATGTCACACTATACGAATAATTCACTTATAAAGTGACCATAAGGCTAATACAGAAAAGACTTTTGTGCTTTTATCAGTGGCTTGGTTGATTTTGTCTAAACAAGATTTTTCTTTTAAATTCTTCTCAGCAAAAGGAGGTTGGCTGCATGTCTTCCTTTGGACTCCAGAATTTGTCATCAGAAATGACTAATCAGAACACTGGTAAAGATTTCATTCTGTGTTTGATGATAACAAGCATATCAGATGATTCCTCCAAAGCACAATTTCAAAACTGAGTGCTTAGAGTTTGAATTCATGCAAATGCTTTTGCAAGTAGTAAAGATAAAATCATAAAAGCTTTGTTCAGACATAAGGGTGTGGGTGAGGTGACTTTAAAGAAAGTAAGTAAGAAAACAAGTATTTTGAGACAGCGAAAGTTGCACTTGCTCTTTGTCTTGGTTTAAAAGAAGAGAATATGTTGTTAGGACTTCAACATTAGGACCCCAGTTCTGAAAATGTTTCTGTGTATACAAACACGTTGAATACTGTTGACTGTAGCAGTTGATCATCCTACTTGCATTTCTATTATTGCAGAATTTTCAGATATGTACTGCTTTCCTCCAGTTAAATATTAGTTATTAAATTCTGTGGGGTTTAGTTTTTGCTTTTGTGCATTTGTTTGTTTTGGGGGTTTTTTACAACTTCTTTTTGTAACTCATTTTTTATTTGGTTGCAGATCCTGATGCCCCAGTATTTGAGATGCTTTATGAAAGAAATCCAATCCACAGCACTTTTGAGAGGCGCCTGGAAGTCAGTACCAGACCTCTCAATATTATTTACAATCCACAAGCCATTAAGAAAGTAGCTGACTTCTTCTACAAGGGAAGGGTTCATACCTCAGGTTAACCTTTAATGTGTTTGTTTTTTGGTGGGGTTGGGTTTTCTTTTTTTTGGTGGTATCCTATCTTTTATTCTCTTTGATTTTTATTTATTTTCATTCTCAGAAAAGCATTAATCAAAGAATCTTCATTTCAAATTAATACCCTGAGTGTTCACTGGGTGTTTTTTTTCCTCCTGTTACAGCTGTTTCTTTGTTTAATCGAATCAGTGATTTGATTAAACAGTGATTGAGCAGACTCCTGAAACTTCAGCTTTAAAATTATAAGTTGCTTCTCTATGCATGGTGGATGTTCATGCTGCCTAAATTAAAATGAGTAAATAAGGAGGCCTGTTTCTGTAATCTCTCCTAGAAGTTGATGGAGAACAACAGAGTTTTGAGAGGACAGTTAAAAGCAGAATATTTTTTATAGTAACGATACAGAGGAAATTGTGTTCTAACTCCTGTTGTATCCCTTTTGATGGTTGAATTAAGTCTGATCTTTGAGGAACATTATTTTTAGATGTTAAACATACTGGTTCTCTAAGTTTCTAAGGACAGAAAGATTTAGGAGTCTAGTACCTGAGTGTGTAACATAAAGTGTCTGCTTTTGAGTTTCAGTTGTTAAAAGTTCAGTTTCTGAGGAGGTGAGAGGTGAGAACAAGGGACATCAAAATGTTCTTGAAGTACCAAGTCTTTTTCTGTTGATTTGGGCAAATACCAAAAGATTTAAGTTACCTCGCATAAGGGCTGGGATGATAGTTATCTTTTCTCACAAGATGAGAATATTCCATAAATGTTAGAGGTAAAGTTTAAAACAAACCAACCAACCAACCAACCAAAGAGACTTCTACAAACTTCTTAATGTTTAGTCAGAATTTCCTCTGTTGCCATACTTACGACCTTTCTGTCTCCCTCAAATTTAGAATTCAGTTTGAAGGTCTGTAAAATAAAGACCAGAAGAAGGTTTGGGAGTGTTTTTTTGGTGGGGTGGTTTGATTTGTGCTTAGATGCTTCTTTTTTCCTCTGAGACAGCCTGGTGTACAGGTACAGCAAGTGGCTTTCAGCTGCAGTGTTTTCCTGTCCTGTATTTCACTACTAAAATTTTAAATAGTTCTTTTCTCTCTTCCTTTTTTTCTTACCCTGTTCAGTAATAGATGAACAAAATTATACCTAGTCAGTTTTGTATCTTTCGTGCAGGTTTTGGATATCAGTCTGAATTAGAGGCAAGAGTGGCTGAAGCTGCCAGAAGACAGTACAACAAGCTGAAAATGCAGACAAAAGCTGAAATCAGGCAAACTATTGATCGTTTACTTGTAGGAGACTTCATAGTAAGTTTTTGCCTCTAAATGTTTATGTAGGCTGTTTTGTTTTGTTTTGTTTTTTTTTGCCATGTGTCTTAAGACTTGAAGCTCTAAAGAGTGGGGTTTTTTGTTGCTGTTTGTTTGTTTGGTGTTCTTTTTAAGTAAGTGGGGAGTTTTACCTGTGGTATTACAGTATTCCTTTTGCTGTCAGTCCATTTTTGTGGTGCGGACCTGTTGCGATTAATGGCAGAAGGGTGTT
Organism: Strigops habroptila; assembly: GCF_004027225.2. Lineage (NCBI taxonomy): Eukaryota > Metazoa > Chordata > Aves > Psittaciformes > Psittacidae > Strigops > Strigops habroptila. The sequence goes on from NC_044292.2 coordinate 95,257, forward strand.
TTTCTGTTCTGGATCCTCACATGAGCTGATTTCATGCTAGTATATTGGCTCCAGTGTGCACTGGAGCTCTGTTACATCAAACTTACTGAATTTGTGTAAAGCTTATTTAGAGATTATTTTCTAAATGAAAAAATTATTCTACTTTATTTGCTTTTTGCTTATCTGCAGTTCTCAAGTGGTAGTAGTGTGTGTATCAGTATCATTGATCCCTAGCTTTGGAGTTAGCTATATTGATGCAAGAGACCTGATCCAGACTCATGTAAAAGGTAGATGCCTTCTATTAGCTATGCAGGTAGATTCACTCTCCTTGGCTCACAGATGGGGACTCCCTCTGGCAGGGGCTTCATTGCATCTCTCTTAACGTGGGATATTTCACCTACTGAAAATGTCTCTTCATGGACTATAATCGGAGTCTGTGGTCTGACAGGCTACCAAACCATGGTATGGCTCAATTTGTGAAGATTAGCTCTTCAGGTGAAAAAGTGGCTAACTACATTGATTTGACTGATGTGGCTTTTCTTGCATGTGAGGGGAAATTATTTCTTATGGCCTATTATATCTTCTTAACTTCCAGGAAAACAGCAAAAGCTGGACTGTGTGCCTTGATATTTCTGCCCCTCAGGTGATCTTTCCTGATGATTTCAAATTTGTGGATCCAGTGTTAGTTGTTGTAGATCTGGGAAGAATATTACTGACCAATTCTCAAGGTACAATCTAGAATTATTGCAGCTTTCCTTTTCTTTCAGTCTTCTTCCAGAAACTTGTCTGTGTAGAAAGTAGAGATGTCTTAAGGTTATTTCCCCTATATATGCATAAAGTTTCACATCATAATTCTGCTATTATCAATAAATATTCAGTTAAGATTGGTTTCAAAAATAAAGTGGGGGTGTGCAGAGGTTTTTTTGTTTTGTCGGGGGTTTTGGGTTGTTTGGGGATTAACTTTTAAATTAAAGGCTCCCATGGGATATCTTGCACTTCATGAAGGCTGTGAGCAGATGTGAAGCTAGTGCATCAGGCACTTTACCATGAGATGATTTTTGGCTTAGAATAGTATAAGATTTAGCTATCAAATGCTTTTTTGGGACAGTGCTCTCAGTGAAAGTACCTTTGAATAAGCCCTGCAAGTTTGAGTCGCATGGATCTCTGTTCTTAGCATGTGTCTATAGCTAGCTGAATGAAAGTGAAAGAAAATTGGTGTCCTGTGTTTGTGTCAAAAGTTAGATCATTGCTTCTTAAATTATTGCTTTTTTCCTGTTCCAATAGGAAAACATTGCAGGAAGATGAAAAAGAAAGTACAGTGGAACTTGTAAATAAAATTAGACCTACTTAAAATGTAGCTGGACTGTATGGTGTGTGAGGATATGCTAAAAAAAAAAATAAATTGGAAGAGATATCTATGTGGTATGCAGTTCCTTTTTTAAAAAGCACAGCTTAGGATGAGCTGCTCTGTGGTGCAGTGGAAAGCTGAGGTGTGAAGCCCAAAATTGGAACAGTGGAATGTTGTTACTCTGGATATCTCCGAATGATTTGATCTTTTCTTGCATGAACTAATCTCTGCAGGGATCCAGTAGCTTCCTTTTTAGTAAATTCTGTCTTATGGCACACTAGAAGGACCCCCACAAATTGTTTATGCAAGACCGGTTTGTAGTTCCCTGTGTAATTGAGGCATTGGGCTGTTCAGAGTAGCTTGAGCTTAAAAAAGAAAAGAAAAAAGAAGGTAAAAAAGGATAGTTTTGGAAGGTGTTCCTGCTTTGTAGAGCATGATAATAACATGAAAATTAATATTAAGGAATAAAGTTAATTGAACAAAACCTTCTGATCATATATTTATTGTAGTTAAGTAGCTCTTACCTTTCAGTTGGATTTGAGGGTCAAAAGAATTTCATAGGCAGAGTAAGGGATATTATTTTTTAACAACTTGATTAAAAGTAAATCTTATAGTAATAGTAAGTGGGTTAAAAATGAGGCAATAGTGTCCTTTAATAGATTCCATAACACATTGTGACTGACATCTGCATGCATGTCGAAGAAGTGTAGTAGATTTCCTGTTGAGAAAATAAAAGGGACAATGGAGGGAGAGAAGAACAGTAGTCGATATGCTTTGTGTTTAAAAAACACAGCTTCAGCCAGGATGATCAGGTAATGATGGGAATTAGCAAGGAGGGAGAATACTTTAGTTTACTTGTTTGCTGACTGTTACTTTTCTAATCCACAGAAGAATCTAAAAGGAGCACAGATACTTTTTCTTCAGAAGTCAATGAACTGAGTGATGAGGAATATAAAACACCTCTTGCAACTCCTCCCAATACTCCACCACCAGAATCTGACACTAACAGTGGCATGAAAATGTCTGAATTTACTGGACTAGAAATAAGTGAAGAGCATCTACAAGCACACTTAATGAGTAAAAAAATGTATGAGAGATACACACTTTCATTTATGGACCTTCAGATCATGGTAGGCCGAGTGAAAGACAACTGGAAACACGTTCAAGATAGTGATGTGGGTCCCACTCATGTGGTAGAAAAATTCAATGTTCACCTGCAGTTGGAGCGCAGGTTGATCTACACGTCTGACCCAAAATACCCAGGAGCTGTCTTGTCTGGCAGTCTGCCTGACTTGAAAATCCACATCAATGAAGACAAAATACTAGCTCTGAAGAACTGTTGTGCACAGCTGAGTACGTCTGAAACTAAGTCTTCTGATGCCCTACATTTAGGGAAAGACAAGATTTTTGCAGAGGTAGACCAGCTTGGCAGTTTGCATGATTCTGTGATGAACCTAACCCAGAGTGTTGTGATGCTAGAGCAACACACCAGAGAAGTTCTTGTTGAGTCTCAGCTGCTTTTGGCTGAATTCAGAGTAAACTGTATGCAGTTGGGTGTTGAAAGTAATGGACGATACATCTCTGTACTCAAGGTTTTTGGCACCAATGCCCATTTTGTGAAAAGGCCATATGATGCAGAGGTGTCCCTGACTGTTCATGGCCTGTTATTGGTTGATACTATGCAAACATATGGAACAGATTTTGATCTTTTGATGGCTTCTCATAAGAATCTGAGTTTTGATGTGCCAACAGGAAGTCTTCGAGGCAGCAGGGCTCAGTCTCCAGTTTGTGGACCACGTGATGCACGTCCCATTGATGCAGCTAGTTTGGCAGAGAGATGCACTACAGCCTCAAGTACATCATCTGGTAACAATGGAAAAGATCAAGAGTCCCTGATAAAATTAGAGTATCAGTTTGTGAGTGCTGAATGTCCATCAATGAATTTGGATTCCAGTCTGCAGGTGATCTCTGTGCAGGTGAACAACCTGGATATCATCCTTAACCCGGAGACTATTGTTGAACTGATTTGCTTTCTCCAGAAATCTTTCCCGAAGGAGAAAGAAGATTCTAGTCCTCAGCCTTTAATAACTGACTTGGAAAAAGATTGGAGGGAACAGGAAACCTTCCAGTCAACTTACGTGCAGAATACAGAGGTAGCAGTTGATATTCACTGGTTAAATATACTCCTTCTCAGGACAGTTGGCATGACAAATGGAGAAAAATATGGTAGAAAAATTGCAACAGCCAGTATTGGTGGCACCAAAGTCAATGTCTCCATGTGCAGTAAATTTGATGTAAATGGCTCTCTGGGATGTCTTCACCTGATGGACCTAACACAAGATAGCGTTAAGAACCAGTATGTTGTCAGCATAGGGAATACAGTGAGGTATGAAAATCTCATTGGTGATGTAGATTACTTGGAATCTTTATTCTTCAGGCTTGATGATGGGAATAGCCTTCCAGATGCATTAAGTTTCACTTTCACAGAAAAGTCAAAAGAGGAATGTTCTCTGAACCTCAAAATGGCCTCTTTACACTACAACCACTCAGCTAAATTTCTGAAAGAACTAACTTTGTCAATGGATGAATTGGAAGAGAATTTCCGCAGCATGCTGAAAAGTGCAGCTTCAAAAGTTACCACTGTCTTGGCAACTAAAACTGCTGAATACAGTGAAATGGTTTCTTTGTTTGACACAACACCACGATCAAGAGATGTTGCCAACTTAGAAGATAATGAAGGCTATGGCTTTGGATCACAACCACTCAAAATTGATACTATTAAGCTTATATTAAATGTAAACATTGAGTCACCGATTGTCTCCATACCTCGAAAGCCTGGTAGCTCTGAACTGCTTGTAGGTCATCTAGGACAAATATCCATTCAGAATTTTGTACCAGGAGAAGATGAATCTACAAGTGATAGACTGCAAGTTGAAATTAAAGACATTAAAATGTATTCTTTAAATAGCAGCCAGTTTACAAGCAAGAAGGAGCCTGCAAGTGAAGTATCTCGGGGGCTGCATTCTTCTTCAGGTCCTGCTAGTATTAGTAGCCAGGACGAACCCCATTTTACTCGTCATGACTTCTTTGAATCGTTACATAAAGGCCATGGTATGTTAATCAGAGAACTCTGAATTATTTTAATATGAGTAGTGGATGGTACTAAAAATGTGTATTGACCATAGGTCTGTTGTATTTTCTGTCTCACCCATCCTCTTGAAATACACTGCTCAATTTTAATTACAAAGGACAAGTTATTTTATTTATATCCATTATTAGTCTCCTAAATAAAAACTGAATAGTGTCTTTCATGCAGAAGTTTAACATAACATAGTTATATATACTTATTTTAGCATTTCTAAGAGATTCTGAGCAAGTTAAATAGCTACTGTGTTACCTCTGCTGTGTAGTCTTTACAGGATAATCAATTCACTTACTATGATACTGTTTTAATTTGACTTTCTCTTAACAGCTTTCCACATTCTGAATAACACCACCATCCAGTTTAAGTTGGAAAAGATACCACTAGAAAAAGATATAACTTTTCCTCTGAGTAATGAAGACTTTGGAATATCAAGCATTATGAAGATTGAAGGGAAATTTGTTAACCCTCTTCAGGTATAGTAACGTAGTATTTCCCCCATCAATATAAAAGTATTTCCCTGCGTAGAAGATAAGTAGTTTTAGGCGAGTATCTTCAGGTTTAATATGTTGGTAGTTGAGAAATCAAGTCCCTATACATGTAGTTAGAAGAGACAGTCTTAAGTCATAACATCAATGATCAAAATTTAATTTCGTTTTGGAGCATTTTAGACATCTTTATAATTTAGTCTAACTTTTCCTTACCCTGAACACCTATCACAGGAGGAAAAATAAATGTGTCACTGTCCAAATATGTTTATTTGCAGTTCTAGTAGAAACTAAGAATTAAAAAGCCATTATCTTGAAAAAATCTCTTCAGGAATAGAGATTTTAAATAGAGAAAACTGCAACTTCTAAAGCTAAGGAGACAATGGCCAGGTAGAATCCATATATAACGCTATAATCTCAGCATGGTAAATTAAGGCTGGTTTGTATGATGAGTTATTTTTAACTAACACATTCCCTGGGAATACAAGGTATCTTATTCTAGGATCCTATATTGTATGTTTCCAGATTATGTCATCTTGCAGAGCTAATACAGAACTGTTTTGCTTCAGTTTTGCATTGTACCTTGTTCTGGATTATTTTTTGCTTGTGGACAACTTAAGATTTGTCTGGTTTGAAATGCCACAGTCTTTCCACTTGTGAGTTTTAAAATAATAGGTACTGATTTTATTAATATAGAGAGCTCTAATGTAAGGATTGTTTCTTTTTTCTACATTGTAGGTGGTGTTAGCAAAACATGTGTATGAACAAGTTCTTCAGACTCTGGATAATTTAATTTACAGTGAAGACTTGAACAGATTTCCAACCACTTCTGTGTCTTCAACTTGTCATAGTTCTCCTTCAGCATCACTTCACAGTACAGGCACAGAATTCTCAAGTGAACGGAAAGAAAATGGTTTATTCAGCCATTCTAGTTTTAATTCTGTTCCAAACAAGTTGGTAGCTATCAGGGAAACAAAATCTTTTACTCAGATTCAGGCAAACTTTCGTATCTCAGAGCTCCAGGTGCAGTTAAGTGGTGACCTTACACTCGGTGCACAAGGCCTTGTCAGCCTTAAGTTTCAGGATTTTGAGGTTGAGTTTGCTAAAGATCATCCTCAGACTTTGTCTATTCAGATTGCCCTGCGTTCCCTGCTGATGGAAGATCTTCTGGAGAAGAACCCAGACTCTTTGTACAAGAATCTCATGGTGTCCCGTGGAGCACCCAAGCCATCCAGTTTAGCACATAAGGAGTATCTTTCCCAGTCTTGTCCCTCAGTATCCAATGTAGAATATCCAGATATGCCACGTTCCCTGCCTTCCCATATGGAAGAAGCACCTAATGTCTTTCAGCTGTACCAAAGACCAGTTTGTGCCTCCCGTAAGAAGCAAAAAGATGATGCTGATTCTGAGTATCCTCTGACTCCACCTCCTTCTCCATCAGCAGACAGATCCAAGTTGTCCTGTGGAAAAAGTAACTTTGATGATTCATTAGTTCATATCAATATATTTCTAGTGGATAGGAAACATCCTGAATTTTCTTCTCGCTATAACAGAATTAACCGTAGCGTAGACGTTGATTTTAATTGTCTAGATGTCTTAATAACTTTGCAAACTTGGGTAGTGATACTGGATTTCTTTGGGATTGGATCCACTGCTGATAACCATGCTATGAAGCTGCAACCTGAAGATACTCAGCAGGCAGTCAAATCAGAAATAAATACCTTGTCAGCTTCTCAAGCCCAAGAGCCTGTAAACACTAAGCTGGATCTGAAGGTATACTTGAGATGCAAAATAGTAATTGGATTGTCTGTCATAAAACGTCTGGTTTATAGGAACTTAAGGTGACATTTAACTCAAATGTTTTATGGTGTAGTGGAGAAATGTGCATACATTCAGAAACAGTAGATTTAAAGTGTGTGTAGATGTAGTTTAAAAACAAATGTGCAAAAGTTACAGAAAAGCAAAACCTTTGCAGACTGATTGGCTCCCTTGCTCTGTGACCATCAGACTTGTGTATAGCACTTGAAGGGATGCTGAAGTAAGAGTTCTCCATGTTCATCAGTGGAGCTCTTATGGGTAGAGTTTGGCACCCCTCAGCCTCGTCCTGTCTGCTCTGTGCCTGAGAGTCTGGGGAATGTAAGTCTGTGACTCTTTTTTCTCGGGATCATGCAGGGCATAGATTAATTGTGGTCTCTTAAATGAGATGGTTGCTTCAATATTGTGGACATGACATACTGAAATTGGCACTGTGCTGTTCTAGGTACTATGGAGTTTATTTTTATTTAAAAGCTATATACTTTAATAAGTATATAGCTATATATGTCTATATATATGTATAAATGTGTATATATACATTTAATTATGTGTGTGTTTGCCAAGAGGTCCTGCAGTCTAACATAAAAATGACAAGTCTTGAAAGAGAAAAGGATGAAGCGAACAGTGCTAGGATTGGTTGATGACAATTCTGAGTTGCTTGGGAGACCTGTTAATGTGCAAGCAAGGAAGTAAAAACGTTACCTTCCTTCAGTGTCTCCCAGTCAGCTAATTCTTGTTTGCCATTTATGTCTTGAAATGCAATTGTCTTGGAAAAAAAAAGCTAACAAGATTTTCCAGCTGTGAAATCACTTTGTTTAATACCAGCCTGTTCCTTTCTGTTTGCCCAGGTCCATTCTTTATCATTAGTACTGAATAAGACAACTAGTGAGCTTGCTAAAGCCAGTGTGTCAAAACTTGCAGCTCACTTGGAAGTGATTGGTGAGTAGATTGGAGGGCTAAGGTTGTATGAAGCTTGAAGTAGGAGGGGGTGTGCACTGGTGGCGTGGTTTGAAATGGGGGCTTTTGTAGAGCTCATTGGGATTTTTGTGTGTTTGTTTCTGGGAAAGAGGCACATTCTCTTCCTGCTGCTGCTGCTGCTGCTTCTGCTTTTTCAGGCTTGATTTTAAGTCCTTGCCTCCCTCCCAGTTGTCAAACCCTTGATCATTTTAGTTGAGGTTGGCCAGGATTTTAGTACTTCACTTTCACAGAGCAGAACAACAGTATATTACTGTTTTAGAGGAAAAAAAGAGTTCTATTTTAGTTTTCATGAATCAAAGTGGTGTGATCACATTTTATATGTGAAGCATAGAGTTATGTTTGGGTTAATATAATCTTTGTAGCAAAAAGACATGATTTTCTTTGAACATGAGATTTAATGTTTAATTAATGTGATTTAATTACTTGTAACATGTTTATCCCACTAACAGAAACTTTATAGAGTTTTAGTACCTTATCTGTGCTGGAGGATACTAATTGCCTGGCTTTTGTTTTGCAGAGGGAGATTTAGCCCTGCAAGGAAGTATTGGAAGTCTGTCCTTAAGTGACCTTACAGCTCATGGAGAATTTTACAGAGAACGTTTCACTACAAGTGGGGAAGAAGCACTCATTTTCCAAGTCTTTAAGTATGAATTTAAACTTCTTGTGACTTAATATTAGCACCATTAATTCCCTGCCCCCCAAGAAAACCAAACCAAAACCCAGAAAACCCCACTAAAAACCAAACCCACAGCTGTCAGGTCTGCATGATTCTGCTTTGGATGCTTGTGACTTAAATGAGACTTTGAACATTTTCAGTCATAAACTTTTTAACTTTTCTTTATCCTGCAATGTACATGGCTTATCAGGAAAAATAGTTTTTTATTTTGTCTAAAGCTGCTTTTGACAATATTTAGGTGATAGTTTGTTCCTAGATAAAATACTAAGTTGTTTTTTAAGTTGGAAGAGGTTTTCAACTGATAAAACAGATTTTCCATTGCTCCTTAATTTTGGAATTAAGGGTTTGCTGTCGTCATAGTGCACTCTTGAAGTTCTTCCACTTTGTGTAAAGCAATAGTTCTTACCCCGTGACATTTCATGGTTTTCCACCCCCTCCTCCACCTGCTGGAATTAATCAGATTAGAAATTATCCAAGTGATGTTAAGGAATTAACTTCAAATGTAACAGCACACAGATTCAGAGTGGAATCTACATAGTATCATGCCCTACTTACCTTATAAGCCACTCTTCAGATGTATAAAATCACCAAAGGTAATTCTGTTAGCTGTAGAGATTAGAGGTACGTTCCAAATGTAGAATTTTCCTGTTTGCTGAATTAAAACTCAGTAGCACTTAAATGTATGTAATTCAGAAATAATTAATATAAACCCAGGTTTTCACACTTTTAATTGAAATAGTTTTAATTCTACACTGTGCACATCAGTTACGTTCTCTGTATTACTATCTTTAATGTATTACTATCTTTAGTATATAGTATTACTATCTTTAATGCAAAACAATAGCCCTATTTGTAAAACCTGGCTAGGATAACTATAGTTTACTTTCAACCTTTATCAGATATGGGCGGCCGGATCCATTGCTCCTACGAGAGTGTGATATTCGTGTCACTCTGCAGATGGCGTCTGTTCAGTATGTGCACACTCAGCGTTTCCAGGCAGAGGTGGTGTCATTCATCCAACATTTTACTCAGCTTCAGGATGTCTTGGGATGGCAAAGAGCAGCAATTGAAGGACAAACAGTATGTCTGGGGGTTTTCTATTCTTTCCTAGCCTGTTTTTCACAGTTGAATTGCAGTATAAAATTTATCTTAATGCATCAACTCAGGTGAGTTGAAATGATTAGATTTTAGAGTTCTGATGTTGGTCGAGATTGCTCATACTGATCTTGTAGTTAAAAGACCTTATTGAGGACTGTCCTGCTCCTGTTTGAAAGCATAGAATACCAATATGCACATTACTGAAAACTTTGGCACTTGGGTCCTGCAGCATGCACCCATACACCTATATTCCTTTATTTGTGATGCTGGACAAAAAGGGCTCAAGATTTTATTTTGCCTTTTCCTCCACTGTTCACTAGGTAGTTATAATACCTAACTAAGGAGAACCGAATGAGAAGTCTTTCTTTTCTACTCAGGTGTATGTCTTTGAATAAGGATGATGGCTGGTAGAGATGCCAAACTTCTGCATGATAGAGTAGATAAATAATCATGACAGTCATAGCCTATTTTGTACAAAACCTAATGTGGGAGTGATGAATAGTTAACAGTCTTGTTCAAAAAGTTGCTTCTCATAGTTGGAAGACATTTAATACTTGCCTATGTTAAAATGCTTCATTGTGCATCAGGAAGTTTGACTCTGATTCTGAAACACCTCTTCCAAATGATGCTTTTTCCTCCTTTTGTAAATATTTCTTTTTAAGTAATTTTTAAGTAGTGAGCTGAGTAGTGTCTGTTCTGCCTCTTTGTGGTGACATTATGCTTCTCTCCGTATTACTGCACATACTGCACAGGTGTGTGCTGTTTGTGTCATCATCCTTTTCTAATTAGCTTATATTTATTTTTTGTACTGAATTTTTGCTCTTCCCAGGTAAGAGATAAAGCACAGCGAGCTTCCCGAGTTCTTCTTGATATTGAGGCTGGTGCTCCTGTTCTGCTTATACCTGAAAGCTCAAAGTCTAATAGTCTTATTGTAGCTAATCTTGGAAAACTGAAAGTCAAGAACAGATTCCTTTTTGCGGGTATGCCGGGCACTTTTTCATTAAAGAACAAGGTAAGAACATTACTTCTTAATTTAGCAGCTTGGGTTTTTTTTCTAGTTCTTGTGCATTTCATTTCTATATCAAAATGGTAAATGATTCTTACACTTTATATCTACACTTCGTGCTACTAGTAGTGAACAGTCCATGCCAGTTCTGTGTTCACAGTCCATTACCCAGTCTGTGCAGGGTAAGCTGCTGGACCCAGCCTGCTGATGATTGTACCCAGCTGCTCCCTTCTGCACCTGGGCTGGCTTTCTGAGACTGTCCAGGCAAGGGAGCTGGTTCTGTGGAACTTACTAGAACTGGCCTTATAAGGAGGCAGGACACAGCTGGGCGCACACCTAAGTGTGAGAGCATAACAGAGTTTCAGCTAACCGTGTTTGGAAGCTGCTTCAACTCTTAAGCAGGGATATTTCAGCAGTGCGAATAGCAGAAAACAGAGATCTGTATGGGGTGAGACTTGCTGGAACACACTGGAGAACAGAACAGGTTTGAATTGGGGTTTTTGTTTTTTCTACTTTTAATGAAACCGAGCGTGTGTAGTTGCTTTGATTACATGAAATTTAATGAAAGGTTTCCAGTGAATGCTTGAAGGTAAGGCTAGGCGCAGAACAGGGAATAGTTGGTGTTGCTGGTGAGAGATGCAGCCGTCAAGTTTGGGGTAAGGAAGATCCATCTTGCTGGCTTTCTATATCTAACCTATGCAACAAAATGGGTAGTTGTTCTGGGAATCCCCTAATCCCATTTTAAAGGGGGCAGAAATTAGGTAGACTGAACTGCTTCAGCAGTTTTTTGGTGTGTCTGTTACTTCTATCTGGTTTAAATCTACCAGTGTCTTTGCTGTAAAGAAATCCTGGACTGTAATATTGAGTGGTCTTCTGTACTCAAGTGTGCGAGTGTGATTAAAGGTTTGTGGTAGATTCTTGAGTTAGAAGAAAGGATGTATGCATAGTGATTTTGTTTCAACTTAAAAATACTGTGTTATGTAGCATTGTGGAAATCTCGAGGTTTGAAATGGGATCAGGTGGTGTTTGGGGTATTTTGTTTTCATTTTTTCTCTGTCCTATGTTTATTTTTGAGGATCGGATTTTACAAGGCAATGCATACAAGGATCCAGTTTTTTTTGAGGTATTTTATGGCTTTATAGTAGCTTTCAGGTGATTCTCATTCATTTAAAAAAAGGAAATATTCTTGTGGAATTTAGCACTTCAAAAGTTCCTTTATACATTAAAAATGACGTTTCTGTTCTAAAGACTGCTGAATTCTGTAAGAATAGGATTTAAATTTGCTGTGGTGTGCTCTTTACGCATGTCTGAGGAGCTGTTAATTTGTATTTATTGCATAAATTGATGGATTTATAGATGATCTGGTCATTTTTCTTTGCATGTACTTCTTAGTCTTGTCTTTACAGTATAAACTTAATGTCTTCAAATTCTTCATCTTAAAATCCTTGATCATGACTGCAATGAATTTTTCCGATGAATAATATTTAAAAACCACGTAAGGCAAGTAAGATTAATAGTTAAAAACCCAAAGGAAAGTCTATGGGTAAGGATTTTCCAGTGCCATCAGAAGCTGGATACAGAAAGAAGGTGGGAAGTGGCAGTAACAATACTAGTGTCACAGGTAAAGGAAGCAATCCCAAAGTAAAGGGGCAAGTGGATCACTGAAGCCAAGTGACTGTTACCTGCTGGGGCATGTGAAGCTGAGTAAAATTGAAACATGAGATTAATAAATCAGGACTATTGAACTATACTAGTGAACTATATACTCGTTGTAGGTTTTTGCTGCTAGACAGCATCATGAAGGTGGAAAAGGTCTTAAGATTTCCACTGGATATGTGGTGGGGGGGAAATGTCTAAAATGTTACACATCTGTAAATGAGCTTTTCTTTTTTCACCTGTGGGCATTTTAACAATAAGGGCAGAGATTTATTCTATCTTAAATTTAGCTACTGCAGAATAAATTGGGGACACAGATTCGTCATGGTGACTGAAGTATTTAAAGTGCATAAAATAACTTCATGTATAGAAGTATTTGTTCCCTTATTCTAATAAAATACTAAGTTGCTGACATGATCTTTCAGAAATAATGATATGTCTTGTTTTCATCTTCTGATGATGTTCTGAAAACCAGCTTTTTAACAGTCTTTATGCTACAGAAATGCTTGATATCTTGACAGCCTTACCCCTCTATTTTGTGTTCATTTCAGTTATATGTTTGAAGTTTCTTTAATTTGTTCAAACCCCACTGGTTTTGAATTAATTTCTTACTGGCAGATTTCACAGGGTTCTTTTTAAAATGTTGCTGCAATAAACTTTTTTTTCTGTTAAGGTTATAAGAAAAAACTTCAGGCATCTTTCTACAGTAAAAGATACTGGCATTCAAATAAAGTACTTGTGGTTTTTTGACAGGAATTTTTTTCAACTTGAACCTTGGTGTATTGGTTCCTTAGAATTTAAATTAAAAATTTATTACTAATTACAAAACTACTTTTATTAGCAGGATTCAGTTCAGTTTTCATCTCCTTTGGGAACTCCTAAACATAGCATGAAGAAAACAACAAGTGCTGATGAATCAAAAGTAGCAATGGAAGGATTGTTCATGAAAAAATCATCAGGAATGAACACGTCTAAGCTGAAGAGTGAGCCTGTGCTGAATACTCTGAGTAAGCAACAAGGGCAGCAACCAAAGCTCCCTGTTGTATTGAACCCTGACAGCCCAGGTACGTGACAAACACTAGAAACTCTACGTAGCTGCTCTTTTTCCTTGTAAAATAATGCAGTGCAGTTTTGCTTGTAACCTATGTGACACTGACAGAGTAAGGCTCTGGGTCTAAAGGTTGTAGGTTTAAAAGAGATGACTTGTTAGTTTCAAGGTTGGTTTTTGCAGCTTAATGGATTAGGGAATTGTAGTTCAGTTTCTGGAAGACCAGTTCTGCAATTTGGCCATGTTTTGAGATGCACATTACACACATATAAGGAGTATAGTTGGACTTTTAATTAAGACTTTACATTTACCTGTGAGTGAGCTTGATATCTGGTAGTTACTGATGAGTGTGAATAAAAAAGATTAAAGAAACTGAATAACTTCCAGGAGAAACTGTATTTGTTTTGTACAGATTTTTTTTTTCTTTTTCCTTAATGTGTTATCTCCTGTGCACTTGCAGAGGATCACATCTGCCTCTTAGACTGCATTGTGGTTGATCTGCAGGACATGGACATATTTGCTGCAGAAAGGTACCACAGGGAGTATTCAAAGGCTATGGAAGATACTAACGCGGACTTGAGCTTTCCATCCTACTTTGTGAGGCAGACAGGAGGAAGTCTATTGACAGAACCTTTCAGGCTGAAGTTACAAGTAGAGAGAAACTTAGACAAGTGAGTTTAAACAGGATCACTTTATGCTGTCAGCCTAAACCCAGTGTTTTAGTTGCCTGTTACTTTATCTTAAATGTGTCACCTGCTGTGTTATAGCACCTTAAAATACTGATGTTTTTTTCCTTTGTCGTAGAGAGTTAAGTCATGCAGTTGCAGATATATCGATACATGGCAACCTGTCATCAGTCCATTGCAGTCTGGATTTGAACAAGTATAAGCTGATAAGAGGACTGCTGGAGAACAACCTTGGGGAGCCTATAGAAGAGTTCATGCGGCCTTATGACTTGCAGGATCCAAGAATTCATGTAAGAGGAACTATATGCAGTTGAAATTCTGTCTTGAAATGTCAGGGGTATTTGTTTGCTCTTCATGGCAGGCTTCTCACCTAAATCTTTAAAAAAAAATACCCAAACTTCTAGAAACTAAAATCTGTTTTAATAATAGAAGGTACCAGAAACAGTTCGAAAGAATTGTTGGCTTTTTGGGTTTTTTTGTGGGGGTAAGTATGGTGATGTTTTAAGAACAAAGAAGCTCTAGAACAGTAGTGTGGAGGTGGATTAACTTCAAGTTGAAGGCTACACTGTTGTGAAATGTAACTTTGCCCCAACAATGGTTAGTGAAACTCTTTGAAGGAGAAAGATACAACAGCTCTTTGTCTGAAATAACAAAATTTAATTGAGAAATGAAAGTTAAACAGATGCTCTTGAAAAGAATCTGGGTGTTTTCCACTTTCAGACAGTTCTGAGTGGAGAAGTGTATACTTCTATGTCATTCCTCATCGACATGGTTAATGTGAGCCTGGAACTCACAGATCCAAAAGGCAAAGATGGATGCAGCTCTTTAGCCAGGTATGAATTTTGTTGTTACTGAATACCTTATCCTGAATAATATGCTAATCTGAGAGATTGTAGGACAGGAGTTAACATAATACATGAAATTATGGTTTAATAATGCAATGAAACAGAATTTTTTAGTTAGAGTCCAGATTGAGAGTTTCAGCTGACCTAAAGGATGGAAGTGAATGGCACTGTTCAGAAGATACTGTGCCTTTCAAGTTGTCCTTCAAATCAGAGTTTAGTTATCAGTTGACTTGGCCAAGACAAATGGAATCATAATTAAGAAAATGTTGAGAGATAATCTTAAAAAACCTCAGACTTCTGCTGTGTTGTTTTGTTGGGGTTTTTTAATCCGGAAGGTTCTGTATCAGTGGAAAATATTATTACCTACAGTATAGATCTACTTTCTGTCTCTGTGACATGAGGTGTGATTGTAGTTGCTTTAGAAAATATGTAAATGGAAGATATCGGCAGTATACTATGCACACATTTAAAACAAGGGACTTCCAGAAATAAATGAGCTCCAGGACTCTTAAATACATTGTTCTGCTTTTTACTCTCCTAGGTTTGATTTCAAGAAATCCAAGTTGCTTTTTGAAAGCTCTTCAAATGGAACAAAGTCTGTAAATTTGGTTTCTCATTCCATGATGGCATTTGACACACGTTACGCTGGACAGAAGTCTGCTACAGGCACACCGAATTTATTCAACTGCATCTTTCAGTCATCAAAGAACACCAGTAGTCCAGGAGCAATCCAGATTGAATTGCACTTCAGGTTGGTAATCCTGGGATTTACGTGTTTGTTTTTAAATAATGACATACTTGATCAGGATTGTCCTGTTTTTAATGTAGCTGTTACTAATGTAGACAAAACTGCTGGCAATGTATTCAAATCTGAAGACATTTTTGGGGTGGTCAGTGGTGCTTGATGGATGAAATCTGCAGTTATGCGTTATCTGAAGGTTGTTGGATTTATTTTTTTTTCCCCCTCATTGCAATAAACTTTAGGTTTAAATGTGTAGTGAATCGGATGAAGTTCTGGCCTACTAGAATCAGCAGTGCTTAAAGTCTGCCGTATCACTTGTATGCTTGCATATTAAAAATAATATAATACGATTTTATATGTTGCACGAAAGCTTTTTCCCGGTAGGTGTCACACTTGCCTTTCTGAGAGAATCGAATAAGTACAGAAATGGCACTTCTTTCACAAAACAGTCTCTACATTCTCTTCTCTATTCTGCCCTACCCTGTTTGTTTTTCCTTATCCAGATCCCTTAGAATGCTTAAAGGCACCACAGTGGATCTCTGTTTTGTTCTAATTCATTATTGAAACCAGGAATACAAAGTATAATGTCAGTATTTACCTGTAACAACATGGTGTTCTGTTGAAGGATGTTAAGAAGCAAAGAAGAGGGTGAAGTGATATGGCTAGAGACATTGCTTTTGCCTTTTATCACGCTCACTGACCAAACTCAGCATTCTAACTCTTACATAATACCTTCTGAAACAGTTGCGGGAGTAGCATAGGAAAAAATCTGTGGACTATTTTAGTCCAGTAGAAAATCTTGGAAGACATTTGTTCATAAAAAACCAACCAAACTTCAGGCAATTGAGAGAAATTTGTTGTAAAGATTTGGATAATGCCTGATGGTTTCGAGTACTTCACAAGTGTGTGTTCAGAAAGACACCAAGATTTTGATTTGAACGGAACTAAAATGCAATGGGATTTAAAAATAAAAAACTGGAGTGGTTTTGGTGTAACTGGTGATCCAGTAGCTGCCTAGATTGGAGGTTAGCTTGCCTAGTACAGCCTAATCTGGTTATGGGTGATAGTTTCAGGGATTTTCTTCCTAACTGTTACGTTTTTAAATTTTAGCCACATAAGCACGTGTTAGGTTTTTACTGGTGAGAGCATCCTTGGCACTAGATGTAAGCTTTTGCAGAGCTCAGTGATAGTATTATACTGGCTCGTGCCCTTTGGAAATCTCCTGGAGAGCCAGGGAGGGTTAAAGGCTTTTGCTGTTGGAAGCAGTGCAGGCAGCCTGCTTCTCACAAAGGAACTGCAGTCCTTTAGAGATTTTATAGTTAAGAGTGTGGTGGATATAAAATTGTTTCATGGTATTTAAGCGCTTAGATTATTTTCCAGTTAGCATGACCAGATATAATTGGTATTCTAGAGCATGAAACCAAACACTTTTATCCCCCCTAGCCAGATACTCAAAATGGGATGCTAAAAGTTCACTAAGGCTGGCTAGCATTTTTTCTGAATGACAAAGCAGCTTCCTGTGCTGCAGAATGCTGTCAGGGTGTGAGAGGAAACACATTGTACATCTAATGCTTTAGAGGGATATGGAGCCAGGTCTGAATTTCACAGGCAGTACGTTAGGTTTGATACTAAACAGATGTAAAACAGTACTAAAAAGATCAGTTTTAAAATTGGAGACTTTGCGAAGTAACACTGATAATGTCAATGTATTAAAGGAGCTTTTGTAAGTTCATTTCTTGTTGCATAGTTTTTCAGTTCAACTTTTGTATCTTTACAGCTTTGAATTCATGCAGTTAAGATCTGTTGCGTTTCTGTGGGTGCAGCGACTTGATATATTTCAATCTGTTTAACTATATATATGGTTTTTAAAGGCCAGACACTATGTAAATTAAATGTATCACTATAAAGTTCCATGTAGTTCTTACTTGCTGGATAGTGATAGTTTTCTCCACCATTTTAAATATATGCCAGTTCATATGTATTCTTCTCTCTTCCTAAAAGGTCTACAAAGGATTCCTCCAGTTTCACAGTTGTTCTGAACAATCTTCGTGTATTTCTGATCTTTGACTGGTTGTTACTTGTTCATGACTTCTTATATACCCCTGGAAGCAGCAAAAAGCGGGAAACTCACCTTTCTTCCCGGCAGCGAACTTACAGCAGTGAAACAACTGTAGTTCCCAAAGCAGTGAAAAGTGGAGTAGTTACAAAACGTTCATCACTGCATGTGTCTACAGAAAAACAACTGGAAGTTAAGGTTAATGTGACAGGTAAATATATTCTTTTCTAGTGCCTTTCTTAGGAGCTTTTCTGATAAAAAGCCATGCGCTAGTGGAAAGACAGGTCAGTTAAAGGACCTGCTACAAATGCTTAAAATACCTTAGTGATATTTCCAATTGCCTTGTTGATTATTTGTCATTTTGCTTTGTTAAGGGACTGAATTTGTGGTCGTTGAAGACATGTCTTGTTTCGATACCAATGCCATTATTCTGAAGGGGACGACCGTTCTCACTTACAAGCCCAAGTTGTTGGATCGTCCTTTCTCTGGTAGTTTGTTTGGCATTGAGGTAAGAAGAAATAAATTAGTTTTTGTAAAACATCTAAAATTAGAGGAGCTTGTGAAGATACTTTACTATAAATATATAAGATGGTTTTTGAAGTTTGTTATTCGCAAGTTTGTGAGTAGGAATTCTGAGTATGCAAAGTGACCTTGCATCCTCTTCAGTAGAGCAGAACGAGAGCTAGGGTGTTGCAGCCAGTCTTGGGGAAACAGAGCTGAAGAAGCTCTGAACAACTGAAGAGAGAGCAGTAAGAACATTCAGAATTGAGGGTTATGTAGTGTATATAGGGAAAGTTTAAAAGAACTTGCTTGGAAGAAGAGGCTATGCAAAGATGTGGGAAAGCCTAAATGTTATTGTAGGCCTAAACCCAAAGAGTTTTCTGTATTGGTGATAGAGTTAACAGTGGAGTTAAGTTTAGCATTAAAGGGAATATTTGGTTGCATATCAGAATCTCTTTTCCAGAGCTTACAGCACAGCTGGGCACTGGAAGAAATTGTCTGGAAAAGTTTTGGAATCTACTGTCTTAAAGTTTACAAAGGAATTCTCTGTAGAAAGCAGTTTGTTCATGGCTATAGTCATGTTTTGTGGTAGTCAGTCTGATTCTGAGGTTCTTGCTAGGCCTTTTCTCTCACTTCCTAATTTTTTTAAACCCATTTGTAATTTGTAGGTGTTTTCATGCCGGTTAGGAAATGAGCAAGAGACTGCACTGTCAATCATTGATCCAGTACAAATTCAGCTGGAGCTTGTTGGGAATGCTTCCTATCCAAGTGGTTCAGGTCTGTTGGATGCTTTCAATAGTGAGGATTTTCCTCCTATTCTAGAGGTAAGATTAAACTGAATAAAACTGCATGCAGTAGAGAATACTGGACCATGATCTAGCAGAGAATACTTTCAAATGCATAAGAAAAGAATAAGACAGATTTTTCCTAAAGTGGAAAAGGCAAAGAAACAGAAAGTGCACTTAGTGGTAACAAGGGAGGGATTTCTGGGATATACTATGGAGATGAATAGTGGGGAAAAAAGTAGGCTGATAATGTAGACATGTTAGATAGTTACTAATACCTGGAAGAAAAAGATTTATGGTCTATATCTCAGTGCTTATTAGAGGGGAATCTATTTAAGTCGTCTTTTTACCATTATATTAAAGAAAAACTTTTTTTTTCTTTTTTTTTTCCACTGACACATGCTTTTAGTTGTTAGTAAATGATAATAAGCTTGGTAATTTTATTACTGGAGGTTTAAAACAGTGTGGTCATCAGATTCTAATACTAAGTTTTATCTTCCTTTGGGAAAAGCTTTGTTAATATCCGAAGTACACAAGAAAAATATGTAGAAAAGGGTAATCGAATCTTATTTTTTAATTTTTCATTTAGATTCACTTGCAAGCGCTGGATATCAGACTGTCCTACAATGATGTTCAACTGTTCTTGGCAATTGCAAAGTCAATTCCTCAACAGACTAGTGTAGCTATGCCTGACACAACTGTATCGACTGCTGAAAATACTGCTAACCCTTCCAGTTCAGCACTGGTGAATGAAACTTCCTCCTTGACACATGAAAAGAGAGATACATCTAAACGTGTGTTGGATCCTGTTCTTGGTATGTTTATAACTGCTGGAGTAAAGTAATTTTTTTATATCTAAAGGAGGTTTCTGCTGTGTGAAGCTAGACTGTATGCTTAACACAAAAGATACTGATATCTTCATATGTAAAGGCCTTCATTAATTTGAATTATCGATGATAGCATTATAGTGATGATACTACTTTAAAAAGTAGGGGGGTTTTGGGTTTTTTCTGCTTGCAGTATGACATTGGGTTGTTTTACAGTTTATTTAGCATCGCTTGTCAGTGTAAAATTATCATGGAGTACTTCATATGTAGCAGTGATTTAAAGGGGGAGCGGGGCTACCTCTTCAAACACAATAAACTGATAGTGAAGTAGAAAACATCACAATTACTAGTTAACCTCTTTAAGTCTACCAGTCTTTGACATGCTTTTTTACAAACAAATTTACAATGTGTGCAGTCAGAACCACTGTCTTACAATAGTGAGGAAACATACACTAGTGAAAAGGCTTCTGCTTTGTTACTGCACTGGAGAGTCATGTGGGGGAGTTCCAGGTAATGATGTTCTGAATGAAGGGTTGGTTTACAAAATTGTAGTCCCAGCTGAAATTCATGGAGTACATTGGCTTCCTGTAGGAGAATAAAAATAGCTCATGTACTCCAGAATATCAACATAATGGGTTGGGGGGTTCTGTTTTAGGTTTATTTTTGTCAAAGCAGTGCTGAATCATATGCTTTTTCTACAGTTGTAATCTTATACAAACAGACCCCTATTTTTCATACAGATACAGCTTGATTTTAGAAATGAACACCAGTAGATAACTGTCACAGATTTATGGTTATTTAACTGTTGAATTACAGAGGTGCAGCTGGCTCGCCTCCAGGAGTTGGGATTCAGTATGGAAGATTGTCGTAAAGCTCTCTTGATCTGCCAAGGTAACCTCAAATAATCTCAGCTGGCCTTGCAGATTTCCTAACTTCCGACTAAGTAAACACTTTCAGGCTGTAAAGTATCTGACGCACAGGCAGTATTTCCTTCTCTTTACTTTGGCTCTGTGTTAGCATATAATCTTAAGCATTCTCATTTTTCTATTCTGCTGTATAGAACCTACCCCTGAAAGGTTCTTCTTGCCTTTTGGGATGTCATATGTGGAGTGTTAGAGTGTAGAGTGTATTTTTGTCTGGGGGGTTGGATTGTTGTTTTGGGGTTTTGGTTTGGGTTTTTTTTTTCTTTTATGGTATAACAATTTTTTGCTATCATCCACCTCCTTCTCCTTAGAGCATGTGTTTTCATCTCTCCTTTTTGAATCATATATTCTATCTACTTCTACATGTAATACATGAAAAGAGATAGAGCTTTAACACAAGTGACTCTCTTTCTTTAGCACTGTCATGTTTCCCACCTTATTTATAGGCATTCATAGTATTAGTATAGCTTTATATTATGTTGCCACTCAGTATGCAAACTTGAAAACGTATTTCTTATTGTTAGAAAATACTAATGTATTTGTAACCTTCTCATATTTATGTTATTAAATAGAAGACATTCAAAGTGCAGTTGGTGTCTTACTATACTTCTGAGGAAAGAGGGAATTAGTTTGCTTGCATATGTTTTTTAAATAAGTACATTTCATTGAGAAGGTAGATGATGACTTACGACTTGTTTGGTTTTGTCTAAGGTGACTTGAAAAAAGCAGCCACTTGGTTATTTAAGAATGCTGAACCTTTGAAATCAGTTTCCCAGGCCTCTTGTGGTCAAGATAGCCAGGGGATTTTGCCTTTTCAGTTCATCTCTGGAGTGGAAATAAAAGCAGAAATTATATGCATTTGCTTTATTGATGACTGCATGGACTGTGATGTTCCCCTTGCTGAGTTAACCTTTTCACGTGAGTATCTTGTTTTGCTGAGTGAGCTGCATAAAAATACTGCCAGTTACTGTATGTTCAGCACCATGCTCTTGTTTCTTAGGGCTTGTGAAATTTTAACTGGGGGGGGGGGGGGGGGGGGTGTTGGGGTTTTTGGGTTGTTTTTTTTTTAAGTTTTTGTTTGTTTGAAGTTTTGTTTTAAGAAGATTACAGTGTTTGTAAGATTCTGGTTTCAGAACATAATAAATGGAATCTGTCCTGAGCATGTTGTAAAACATTGCTGGCTGCAAATGTTATTTGAAGCATATTATGATACACTTTTTGTACCATTTAAATTTAAAAGACAAGACAAAACCTTCCATAGCTTACTTAACACTTCATGAAATTGGGAAATTTGATTGTTTTGCATTAGTGTAACATTTACTGTTTTTTTGCAGGTTTGAATTTCCTTCAGCATTTGAGAGCCAACCCTGAAGGCTACGCTCGTTTTACCCTCTCTGGAGATTATTACAATCGTGAGCTTTCAGGTGAAATACTGGGGAGTTTATTGTTTTCTTCAGTCAAGTTCAGGAAAACAGCCTTGCTTACTGCAGTAGCCTGAACTTCACCCAACATGCAGTGCATATGAGGGAATGTGAAAGGTTGAATTTTGTGATTGTGTGTGTGTGAGAACATGTGATCCTAAACAAAATATCCTGACTTGGTATCAGATGGAGGGATGTGAAAAGTAAGGAGCTTGCTTATATGAAGGTTCAGAGAATCAAAGGCTGGTTTGGGTTGGAAGAGACCTTAAAGATTATCTCATTCCAACCCCCTGCCATGGGCAGGAACACCTTCCACTAGACCAGGTTGCTTCAAGCCCCGTCTAACTTGGCGTTGAAAGTTGCGCTGAAGCTTTCGAATGTAATGGCATAAAAAGGTTATCCAGGAACATGACAGTTGGGTAACTAGCTGTCTTTGCATTCACTTCTCTTTTTTAGTATTTTAATTGTTTTGATGCATTCAGTTTGTTACTTATTTCAGGAAGGAAAAGCATGTGAGGGTAGGTGAATAGGCTGAAGACAATGGATTAACGTAAGACCATTATAATTTATATTTTACGTATAAAATAGCAAGTTATGCCTCAATACTGGTCAGGCATAAAAGAAATAATCTAGTTATGTATTTTCTCTGAATTGAGAAACTAAATTTTCTGTTATAAAATTGGTGACAACCACCTCAGGAATTATCTGTCAGTAACTAAGTTACTGAGTTTTTTTGTTTTTAAAAATGCATAGGATGGGGTTTTTTTAAATAGCTTTTAGACCTTTGTGATACTGAATGTATGGCCAAATGGCCAACTTAGGTATAATTGTGTTAAAATCATTTTCAAAACTATGTCAGAGAACCTAGTTCCAGTTAACTTCAGTATGAAGCTGTAATTGCCTTCTAATGCATTCCTTGGAATTAAGATATTTCCAGAAGACCCAACATCCATTATACACTGGTTCAAGTGAAGGAGCTGGAGCAACTTTTTATTAACTATAGGCTTACAAGTTCATCTTGAATGCAGACTGAAAATAAAGGGATCTCATTATTAAAGTTGCATTATTAAATAGGTATGTAAACAGCATTCCAATGTGGCCTTCAGATGTGTAATACATGTGACTGTTTCTGTTCGTTCTCAGGCTGGGAGCCATTTATTGAGCCTTGGCAGTGTTCAGTTTCTTGGCAACAGCAAGCTTCGAGCCGCCTCCACCCTTCCCGGCTGAAGCTGGAAGTAAAGGCTGAGCACCGTCTGGATATAAACATTACCTCTGTCCTCATGGGTATGTAGGAATATTCCCTGAGAGCATCACTGTAGAGTCTAGTTTTCAGTGTTTCAATGTACTGAAAATCACAGGCACTTCTGATTGCTGGTGTCCCAGAGATGAAGGCAGGGAGATTTGGTGCCAGTCCCTATGTACTTCCCATGATATTGTACAGAGGTGTGCATTTAGGCAGCTTGTATTTTATCAGATATCGTGGAAGTGTAAAGACATGAGCTACATATTTTAGAGGTTAGTAGGAATTCTTTCTCTGGTCATAGAAATTCTATCAAATTCATATGCCACTCGAAATTTAGTTTTAATCAGAAACAGGCTTTCATCTAAAGCTTTCCCTACTTTACAGTACTTAAAAATACTTTGATGAGCTCCTCATTTTTCAACACCCAGGTGTAGTGGGGAGCTACTCATTTCAGTTCTGTGGTCTCTGAGAACCTGACCTGTTGATTCCCACCTCAGGAAATCAAAATATTTTGTTCATCATTAACTCAAACTTCATGTAAGCTTCTGTATTGTGAGCTTATGGTGGTGTGCATTTCCCAAAAAGTTGCTTATTCTATATGGAAATCTGAATGTAATCTGACATAATAAGAAAAATGTTGATGTCTGAGCTTGCAAATGTAACAGAAGAGCCTTCCTTGTTCCTTCATTTCTCCTGCAATCCAGTGGCAGAAAGAGAGAGACAAGGTGGGAGGGAAAGAAGCAAGTCAAGGATTCCTAAGAGTTCCCGTCATGCTTTTTAATACTAGTGATAACAAGTAGTAAGACTAGTTTATGATTAAAACTGTGCCAGAGGACTCTGTTGGTGTCTAGGTATCTATTTAGGCAGGAATGTGCATGTACCTCTTAAAAAGAGTATAAAAAATAAATTAGACACTGCTTCTACCATGAAGGTATTTAAGGTTAATTGCCTCCTCAGGGAGAGCTCTCACACTGCCACAGGAGTGCCTTAAGAACATGGAATTCCACTGAAAGTTTTCAAAAAGGAAAAAAATTCTTAAGAATATAAAAATATTCAGCTTTGATGACACTGCTGTGGTTGCTTGTTTGTTTTCGACTTATGTAAGTGGCTCATAGAAAAAGCAGTGAAATAAAACTTCTGCCATTAAAGCGAAGTATCTTCAGTGTTAAGAATGTAACATACTTTCCAATTGCTTTGTTTACTGCCACCTTGGAGACATGTACTGTCTATGTTTATATTCCTCCAGAGCAATACACATGTACCAAACAGTCCTGGATGGAAGATTACTGTAAACAGGACAAAGAGGTGAATGTAATCAGTACAGAAGACTGGATGGGTTCTTCGGTGGATCCACCATGTTTTGGGCAGAGTATGATCCTCATTAATCACACTTTATTAGAAACAGTCCTGACATACATAGTCATCTGTCTTATGTATTACAAACATAAGGATTTGGTGTTCATAGCATACAATGAATGGTTAATGATATTTGGCAAAAGACAAAAATGCTATTTTCTGTTCAATTGTGTTCCATCTTTAAAACAAAAAACCTTTCTGGCTGCTTAGCCTTGGGTGAGAACTTTGCATGGCTACTTCTGCTTCCTTTTTTTCCTCACACTTTCTCAGTTAATGAGTGACTATCCTGTCAAAGCTTAAATAAGAGTGTTGGCGTTAGGGTGTGTGCAGTTCAGAGGTGATCTTTTCCTTTCTGTACCCCCAAAGACCTGCATGACTAAGTTTCTGGGAAAAAATGCTGTCATGTTCATGAAACAATTCTCTAAGTAATAGCTCTTGATATGTGGCAGGTCTTTTCAGCTTCTTTTCTCCCAGTGTTACTTCTGGGAGAAATTTCAGCAATTTAAATGCCAACTTAGTGTGAGCACATCGGTAGAGATTCATACACTGACTGCATGATGCCAACTGTCTGTCTCTTTCCTGATGCATGATGGGGAAGAGTCTACCTGTTACAGTGCGGTTTTTCTTACCTGCTAACTTTGTCTTTCCTGTCTGCCAGGCCTTCCTCTTGTCTACCTTAGAACTAGGAGTACAGCCAGTTTGACTAACCTAGAGCATCAAATCTATGCTAGAGGTACTGTATAGCACAGAGAGACAAAAAGGGGTTTTTTTTCTTCTTTGGAAGGCTTTCGTACAATAAATACTGTGTTTTATTTGTGACTTGCTGATAGATGGCCTCTATATTTAAAAATCCCCAGATATACAAAACCCTCAAAACCAAACAACATAACTGCTACTTTGCTTTTAAGCTGCTCAATTTAGGATTTTGTGCTGTCTTTCTGTTCCGTCAGGGAAGAAGGGAGAGGTATAACTAATCCTGAATAGGAAGACTGTCTTTTTGAGGAAGATTATAAGAATTACTGACTGTTCAACATCCCTTTTCTAGAGAGACAATATAGTGTGATTAAAAACAGTGTCATAAAATCACAAGATTTTATGTTCTAAAAATACCCAGCAGTATGTTCAATATCCATACTTATGCTTGATTCACCATGTGTATTGAGCTACTTTAAGATGCCTTCAGAAGGGACAGTCTGTTTTCAATAAGCCTTCAGAGTAAGGCATTCCTAATAAATGTCTTGTTAATTTGTTCTGTATTTGACAGTATGGTCTTTGGCCAAAACCATGCAGTGTAAAGATTTCTAAGAAATTTTTGACATTATAGAAGACCAGACAGCATACTTGATCAATATGCTGCCCCTGAAGAAAAGTTGCTGAATGAGAGGACAGAAAACGTTCTATAAATCTACATCTGTGGCCTGTTAGACTGCCCCTTAGGAACATTTTCTCTGAGTGGTTGCAGACAGTTCATAGATGTTTAAAAAAAAACCTCAAAAGGGAAATGATAGAAGGATTTATTTTTCTGAGGTATTTTTCAGAAAGGATTTTCTTTGTGAAATCGAACAGACAACGCAAACCTCAATATTTATTTCTTGGCTTTTAGTGGCTGTTACAACTAAATTACTAAATGAATTATGAAAAAAACCCTCCTTTTAATGGTGATATTTATTTTCAGGCAATAGTCTCAAAATGCAACTTCTACATTATGTTTTCTTTGGAAACTCAGGCCATGGTCCCCAAAATTCTTTTTTAAAAGTCTCAATAAATTGGCAGTTGATTAAATGCCAAAATAAAAGTTCATTTGGCTTCTGGTCTGTAATTTTGTAGAACCTGGGCTAGCCAAAAATATGGTATAAAGCCAAGCTCAACACTGAAAAGATTGTTTTATTTGCAATTGGCAACAACCAGTTTTCATTTTCAAGACTTCCATCTTCTTGCCATTTAACTGAAAAGAACTTTCTCTGTAAGCTTCAGAGAGATCAGATTTAAGTCCCCACTTGCAGTGTAAGTTATACAGGAATTTGTTGTCATCCCTTTAGAGGAAGGTTGTATGTGATCATCAGTAACTCCTTCAAAAACATACTTGCCCACTACCGCTTCTTGTCTCTGTAAACCTGTGCTGAAGGTTACTAGTTAGACACATGTGGTGGGATGGATGAGTTTCAGAACATGGAGTACTTGAACCTTGATATCAGTCAACCTCTGGAGTGACTGCAGATAAATTCTGTGGAACAGATTTAATTTCTGTCTTGCCTTTAAGCAGCTGATTTATTGTGTGCACCTTCTTTCTACTTCTGTCATTCAAAAAGATGTATGTATTTAAGTAGCAGCATTTATCTTCCTTTTTAAATAAGTAACTGGAATTTGACGGGGGTTTTTTTTCGTCCTGTCCAAACACAGTAAGTATTTTCACAGATACGGTGTACTGCAGTACAGAAGATGATAGTAACATTTGTGTGCTTGTTAGTATAGTAATGCATATTAAGAAGAAGTCAAATGTGATAGGTGGAGTTTCTTCTTCTGGGGTTTTGCTGTCCCAGCATTTTAACAAAGCCAGATTACCTTTTGGTTGCATCAAATTATTTTTCATACTTCGTTTTAGTAGGAATTTTTGTGTATAGGGAAATACTGCTACTTGCTCAGTCTTAGAGGATACAAGTCCCATTTAAAGGGGATACCGGATAGTCCTGTATTTGTCATGTTGAATAGAGCATTATATGTTTTATTAATCATAAGTGAACATGTGTTTAGTACTTTATGAGCCTTTGGATGTACTTGAAAAGTTACTGCTTATGATTAGGTTTTTAGTTAGGTTTTCCACATGTTAGAGCTGGAGTCATTGTGCTTTAAAAGACTTCATATGAAGAAACAAAAGAATATTTAGATGAAGCTCAGTTCCTGACAGGGGCTGATGTAGGGGAAGACTTTGTTTGCTTTGTACCATTTTTGTAGTAATTACTAAATTTTAACATTTTTAGTAATCTGTTATTCTGATTCTTTGATCTGTTTAGTTAGTGCAGGTTGTGGTTCTCCAGCCGTTGTGACTCATCCTACACTGGCATCTGATGAATGCTTCTCTCCTAAGCATTTAGACAAATCTTTATTCTGTTTTATAGCTGAAATGAAGACTCCAAAACGTAGGCAACCATTTGTTCCATTTGCTCTAAGAAATCATACTGGATGCACACTGTGGTTTGCTACCCTAACTACAACTCCTACCCGGTAAGAAGCTGTTGTGGAATCACTGTGACTGTCTGGCTTCTCTCCTGTGTCAGCCAAACCCTACTGTTTTCAGTACTTTAGTTTTCTTCACGAGAAACATAGACAACTCCCAGTCTTTCTTAATTAAGAGCCTTTTCTTTGACAATAAAATTGCTTTACAACTAAAATAAAGATTATCTTTCTTCAAGAGGCTCAACAGAGTTAGAAAACCCGTCAGAGACATTCATAGAATCATGGAATAGTTAGGGTTAGAAAAGACCTTAAGATCGTCTAGTTCCAACCTCCCTGCCATGGGCAGGGATGCCTCACACTAGACCATGTCGCCCAAGGCTCTGTCCAGCCTGTCCTTGAACGCTGCCAGGGATGGAGCATTCACCACTTCTCTGGGCACCCTGTGCCAGTGCCTCACCACCCTCACAGGGAAGAACTTCTTCCTTATATCCAGCCTGAACTTTCCCTGTTTCAGTTTGAACCCATCACCCCTTGTCCTATCGCTACAGTCCCTGATGAAGAGTCCCTCTCTAGCATCCTTGTAGGCCCCATTCAGATAATATAGGCCTCCTTCATGGTACGTGTGTGTTTACTGCAGGAATGTATAGACTGAGGCAGAATAAAAAGCACTTGTTACTTGAAGTCGTTACTTTGTCAGTTTGTGAAATGATGTGATTCTTTTCTCAGGGCTGCCCTGTCTCACAGTGGGAGTCCAGGTGTGGTTCCTGAGGAAAACGGGACATTGCTGGATGATGCCCACAATGTCAGTGAATGGCAAGAGGTTATCACTGGGGAAGAGATTCCATTTGAATTTGAAGCTAGAGGGAAACTCAGACACAGGTGAAGTGACCAGGCTGAGAGGTGTGTTTTGACACACTCATGTATGAAACACATAGGATCATAGTTGTGAGGACACTAGCAGATGTTAAATAAAAAGTGGATATTTTTTTAAATCTCCTGTTGATATTTTGGTTTTAATAAAACTCACGTGTAGAGCGAAATTATCAGTTGTCTAGAAACCAGCATATTGGTGGCAGCTGTTCCTAGATATGAGTTGGATCATCATAAGCTTTTGAAAGACGTAGGGGTCTCAATTGCAAATGTGTCCTTTATTCTAAATGGAGGGGAGTGGACACATTGGTTGTTGAGCATAAGTGTTATCAGTGTTAAGAACTAGAAGAATATGTTAACAAATATGTAGTACGCTTTTATTTTTGCTTACATGGTAGTTGTACTTCTGTATGTTCATTAGGGAAGGTGGAACAGTTGAACAGATACAAAATCATGTCTGTCTTGATCCATGAGATGGAAAAATCTCTTGAGACTTTTTTTTTTAGCGCTTCAGGGAGATTCTTTTTTTCAGAATCTGGGGGATGTTCTTGGTTTGAACTGTTCGACGTTTACACTATGTAATAATGCTTAATCGTAATTTAACTTGATCTGATTTGGTAGGCACACACATGATCTAAGAATTCATCAGTTGCAAGTGAGAGTGAATGGCTGGGAAGAAGTCAGTCCAGTGTCTGTAGATAAAGTTGGAACGTTTTTCCGATATGCTGCACCAGATAAGAACTCATCCTCTTCTACTGTAAGTTCTAATTTTGAGTGTTAGTTTGAAAAGAATGTGTGATCTGAGAGTAAAGATGTCTCCAAGATTTCGATCTTAAACCAGCTGCGGTATGAGATGGTCCTCTTCCCAGTTAGCTTGGGTTGGAACAGCTTGGAGATGCTGGGTTCCTAATTGGCAGTTTTGTGCACAACAAAAACACAGAGTAGTCGGTGGTTAGTCTGTGCTTCGCAGTCAGAGCTTCCAGTGACGCAACTAATATATCAGTGTCATGGACTCATGGAGACTGAGCTTTAAATCAGCACAGCATCTCAGCAGCTATTTTTATTTCTTCTATTGCAGGAATGCTTTTCATGTGTTTAATTTGCTTAAAATAAATAACACTGGCAATTTCCTGTAAGCCTAGAGATTGTTGAAATATGTGGCTGCTTAGACAAAATATATTTGTCATGAAGGAAAAATGCAAGTGTAATAATCAGGAGGCTGGCAGTTGGTGGTTCAGGCTCAGTGATCAAAATGATCTCGTGGATTGCAAAACTAGTTAAGTTTTGAGACCAGCTACTGAAAATTGTTGAGCACTGGAGAAGTTGGAAGTTGAGATCTTTTGGGTATAAAACAGGATTAGAATTTAATTTCATGAGACTACTGACAAGAGCCAGTAGTCTCTGATTGGAATCAGAGATTTCTGATGCTTTCGTATTGAAGCATAAAAAGCATCACTCTCTGTAACTTGATTATTGACGGGAAAGGATGCAAATTAACGAGAATTGCTGTTCAGAAACATCTTCTGTAGCTTCTTTCTTGTTTTTCAACAAACCTTCTTCCTTCAACTCTCTTTTCAAAGCAGTGTTACAAACAGGTTTTGCAAACAGATTTCTGAAATGTTGCCAAACTGTATTGAAGATCAGCTCAACAAAAAGTGATAGAAGTATTTAGTTTATTCTTCTGTATTAATGTTCTCTATTACAGCTGAGAGTAATAGCTGAAAAGTTGAACAACTTTAACTTTCTTGTTTACTATTCTCTCAGCTTGGAAGCCCAATAAGTAGAACAAATATAATACATCCACAAGTCTACGTGAGTATATATTTTCATTATTTGAGAGCTGCTTAAAGAAGTCTTGCTTAAATAAGACTATCATAATTCTACAAGTGAACTGGCCTTTCCATCCTTCTAGAACCTTTTCAAAAGTGGAAGTCAAGCAAACAGAATGAACTTTCAAATAAGTATGTGAATTCCAGCATGTGAGCCCATATAAAATGTGGGTTTCAGGATCTAAGTGGACTTTGTTTAGTGTAGGAGATAGAACACCTCAGTAGAAAGGCAGCTAAGAGTGAAGGAAGTATGAATATTTTAAGAAAGCTCCGCCTTATTTATTTTAGTCTTGACAGATAGGAATGATGAGTGGCTGGTAATTATATGAGGCTTGGAGTTCAAACTCCATGAATTTATGGGATAATGTAATAGAGAATGTATAAAGTGTTCTTCTAGGGTCTGTATTGCTCTTGTTTGAACTTGCATCATTCTGAAAATGATGATGGAGTTACTAGTACATAGAATTGCTTTTTCATAGTTAATTTTATTGTGTTTTGAAGAGGAGGTACAGGATTATAAATCCTTATTGTCAAACTATATATACCTTAGGTGTTGCACGTGGTTGGACTCAGTTGGCAAGTTTTTACTCTGGCAGTTACTGCTTCAAAATTGAGGTGTCCCTCTTCTAGATATAATCATTACCTGAGCTTTTTAATGCTTTTAAATATCTTCCAGTTTTCTTCATTGCCTCCAGTTCGTGTGGTATTTGAAGTTACCATGGAAGGTAGTGCTCGGAAAGTGATAACAGTGCGCTCAGCCTTGATGGTGAAGAACAAGCTGGAAACACCAATGGAACTAAGGCTAGACAGTCCTTCAGCTCCTGACAGTAAGTGTTGTATGTTCCTTACATACTGTGGGGAATCTTTAGCTTCATCCCCAAGGAGATTCACCCATCTGTACAACAAAGTAGCCCTCCCTGGAGGGGAAATGGGTAATATTAAGAAGAAAATGATCAGCAAAGTAATCTGGAGAACCCACTAGGATTTTTGCTTATTGTTCAGGCAAATGGAGAAAGCCGGGGCTCTGCAAAGACTGAATCTTACTTATGTATGTAGCATGTAATATCTTTTAGCAGTCGTCTGGAAAGTTTGGGGAATTAGCATGCAAAGGGGCAGTCTAAAAATGTAGTGATAAGCTCATGGTGTACCCAAAATGTAATGAATGAGGTCTTTTTGAAATAAGCATTTTCACTAAAGCATCCGAGCAAGAAGAATTTGAATTCCAGCAATTTTGTCTGGTTCCTGTCTCAGATTTATACACCTAAGTTTGTCTGCTGCCAGATTATTAATAGGGCTTGAAACAATGGGTTGGGGTTTGAAACATACATAAAGTACCTGGTGTTTTATGTTAAATCAAACCAGGTTGCTTCAAAAACTTGGGACTTACTGTATGAAAAGTTTTATGCTTTCCAGTAAAGGGCCTGTTTTGATACATATATTTTCTTCTCTGGTTGCAGAACCTGTAGTTCTTCCAGCAGTTATGCCAGGAGATTCCTTTGCAATTCCATTACATCTTACATCTTGGCGTTTGCAAGCCCGGCCAAAAGGAATGGGAGTCTTTTTCTGTAAGGCTCCAATTCACTGGACTAATGTCCAGAAGACAGCAGAGGTCTGTAGCAGCAAGCAAGAGTGTCATTCAATGGAGTCTGAAAACAGCCGGTTTTTCAGGTAATTAAGACCTAATTATTTTTCTGTATTATCTTCTTCTGATAAATGAAATACTGTGAAAGTGAACAACGGGAAAGAAGATCCTTAGAGATGAAAGCTGCTGCAGTTTAATGGGATGTTTTGGTTGGTTTGTTGACTAATGAGAAGGCATTGAAGCATAACTGCCGAGTTTCTTCAGGACTCCTTGAAGCCCCTTTGACAGTGCTAGTTAGCAAATGTCTGAGAACACAAAGTAAGCACACTATTAATATTTATTGTAGAAAGGAAAAGGTTAGGAAACAGAACGTGCGCTGCTGTTAAATTATCTAGTCTGCCTCACTGAGGATAATGGGGGTTTGCCATAGTGTGTTCCCAAATACTCATCCATTGTCATGAATGTCCTGTGCTCTGTTCTAAGCTCCAAAATGTCACTGCATGGTGAGGACTTCAGTGGAATTTTGTAGTTATGTGGTACGATGGATTTAGGGATGCTCTCAATTTAGGAAATACTAGAATAGAGATTATGGAAGTTGTTTCAGGAAGAGACCTTTGCATAATGTTTATAGTTACTGCTGTGTGTCAGTTCCATGGTTCATTTCTTAATCTGCTGGTTTTGAATGTATCACAGGGAGGAAAATTAGCAAATTATTTAAAATGGAGGCTTGCTAACTAATGAAAAACTGAAGTGTCCGGTGGCCAAAGCAAGGATACATCTACTGGGAAGACAGACATGTTCAACATTTATGCTTAAGAACATGATTATACTCTAATAGTTAAAATCTATTTAGTGATAGTTGATAACATGTTTTTTCAAATTTATGGAAGTTGGTAATCTGCAAATGCAATTTTCTGTTAAGTCTCTGAACAGATGAGGCTTTTTCAGTAACTAAATCAATTCTTTTGATTAAAATCAGGAAACTCCCATTGTCTTAATGTTAGGCATAAATACAAAATACTTTATAATCAAACTCCAAAGTGCTTATGTGGAGAATAATTCTAAATGATGGTTTTGCTGTCAATCCTGAAAGTACAACATGATGCGGGATTCAGTGCAGTACACAAAGACAGGGCTCAATTATTCTGTCAAGTTGATTGACTTCTCACATGTGTCTGCCTTCACAGGTTTTGTGTGGCTATAAAGAAAGAAAATTACCCGGATTACATGCCTTCCAACATATTTTCTGACAGTGCTAAACAGATTTTCAGGCAGCCTGGGCATACTATTTATCTATTGCCAACGGTGGTAATCTGTAACTTGCTGCCTTGTGAACTTGAGTTCTACATTAAAGGAACACCAATTAATGGGACACTAAAACCTGGGAAAGAGTCAGCATTGCACACAGCTGATACATCTCAGAACATTGAGCTTGGTAAGGTTCTTTTTCAGATCCCACTTTCTGATCTTCCTAGAGGAGTACCTTGGTATAATTGTTTCTTGTATAAAGAACCATAGTATCAAGAATGAAACAATTGAAAGCATTTGTATGATGATCTTATTGGGTTGCAGGGCTTCTTATAGTTAATAACCAAGTGCCCGCATCCCAAAAGAATTAGGAATATTGCCATCATTCCCCAAATTTGTCGGCTGTCTTGATCTGTTCCTCATTCGAGTCTTTTCTCACTTTCCTGAGAGTGGAAACTGGAGAGAACAGCGATAAAGAAGGGGATAAATAAGTTCTCAACATTTTGGATGGTTTTGCTGTTCTTTCTGACAGAAAAAGTTGGTGTTGAGAGTATGTATGGAATTATTCAACACTGGCTGGAGTTCTGATGCTTAAGGTGGTAATTAGCCCTAAGCAGGGTTCTTCATAGAACTTTTTTTGCTGCTTGTGACTTAAATTGAGGCATTTCTTTATGAAGTCAGAGGTTACTATGCTGGGTAGGTTTAAAAGTTAATCTGGATAAGCTATATGAAATACTCAGGTTCAGCTGTATGAAACACCAGCCTGTCTGCTCATCAGGAACTAATGTTTCTGTGTAGGTGATGTTTGGTTTTATTTTTGTAGGGATATTGCTGGAAAACTTCCCAATCTGCAAAGAGCTGTTGATTCCTCCTGGGACACAAAACTACATGGTGCGGATGCGGTTGTATGATGTCAACAAACGACTGCTAAACTTGACCATCCGGATTGTGTGTCGTGCTGAAGGTTCTCTAAAAATACTGATTTCAGCACCATACTGGTTAATCAACAAAACAGGTACGTTTACAGTATTTTCTGTAATCATAAACTGGGAAATACAGATTCCATGCAGTGTTAGGATATTCCTTAATTTGAAGTAGTTTTTACTATTCTCATTTAGTTTGTGCAAAGGTGAGGCGCAGTTTAATACTCCATCTTTTTGTGTTTACTTAAAGGATTACCACTTATCTTCAGACAAGATAATGCAAAAACAGATGCTGCAGGTCAATTTGAAGAGCATGAGCTTGCTAGAAGCCTCAGCCCACTTCTCTTCTGTTATGCTGATAAAGAACAGCCAAACTTGTAAGTAATACTGTAAGAGCAGCAGACAGGAGGAACCTTACAAAGTATGAAAGTAATTCACAGAGGGTTGAGTGCTGATATATTAGTGTGAATATTGTGTAGGAAAAGTCTTTCCCTATTAAGAGAACCTGTTAAATTATTAAGATTCTAAATACTGAAATAAGCATATTGGATCTTTAGACATTGCCTACTGAAAACTCCTTGGTTGGCTAATTCTGTTGTGTCTGCAGGCTGCTTTGGGTTTATTTTGCATGTTTTGAACTCATCCTTCTTTGTAAAAAAAATCAAAAACCTTTTGAAGAGAATTACCAAGTTGTATAAATTACTTCGTTACCACTAAAAAAACCCACCCCAAACCCTTAATCCTAAAATCTGACTGTTAATAGAGAAGTAGTAGCAGTCACTTAGTAGAAAGACCACGTGCAGCAGAGTTACTGTGATTCTGATGTAAAAGGAAATGGCAGGATTTCAGAGAGGAAACTTTTCAGTTACTTTAACTGGCAACAAGAAGAGAACTTGCTTTTGCCATGAATATAAGAACATGATTTAAAACAAACTTACCTGAAGTGTTCTGGGATTCTTGCTCAAATGAAGAACAGTTACATTTATCACAAAAATTTATTCCCCCTTTTTTTTTTCCTTTCAAATTAAAAAGACACACAAATGTTGTCGTGGTTAATCAGTCTGAACATTACCAAGCCTTTTACATGACATGGTCACTGAATAATTGCTTTTAATATATGTTAAAAGAGCTTCTGGCAGAAATGCAGAATGGATTAGTCAAGAAGAGATTTATTGTGACTTCTAATGTTTTTATATTTAAACCTGGGTGTTCTTTTGTACCTGGATATATGTTTGATCATCAGTATTGTGTTGATACCTGATCCTTCATTTACATGAGTAAATCTGTGTTTTCTTCTTGCCCTTAGTTGTACAATGCGGGTTGGAAGAGGAATCCATCCTGAAGGCATGCCTGGCTGGTGCCAGGGTTTCTCCCTGGATGGTGGTAGTGGTGTCAGAGCTCTGAAGGTGATCCAGCATGGAAACAGGCCAGGCCTCATCTACAGCATTGGTATGTGCTGATGGGAACCTTTGGGAAATACTGTAGAACTTGGGAAGATACGATGTCAGTGGCACCAGAAACAGAACAATTGCAGCAGGGAAACATATGTTGTTATAGGTTTTTGAGGGTCCAGAGAAAATTATTAAACAAAAAAGAGTATTTTAAGTATTTTTATGTCTTTGGTTTTAATTTCACTAGTTTAAAAATCAGTTTTGAGTTATTTTTATTTTCACATTTCATCATTGAGTGTTAATATCTGCATTTACACATTGTTCTGTTTCTGTATCTTTATTCCTACGTTCTAATATACTTAGAAGTATGTTAGATGTGCAGTTTCTGCCATACTGCTGCCACAGAAGTAGCAGATTGCTGACCACTTACAGTGTACAGAAACTCCAAATAATCAAAGGCAGTAATGCGGTGGGATTTCATACCTACTTAGAAATAGCACAGCCATGTGAACTTCAGGAGTCCAAGAAAAAGAACCTTTGTTATGTGAAAGATACCGTGGCAGATGTCTCTTTTTTTTCTCTTGTAAGTAATAGCTTTATTTTTCACTTGTTTCTATCACTAGGTATCGATATTAAAAAAGGTAGAGGCCGTTATATTGATACATGCATGGTAACATTTGCACCCCGTTACCTGCTAGATAATAAATCAACCTACAAGCTTGCCTTTGTCCAGCGGGAATTTGCCAGAGGTCGGGTAAGATGCTTCCTTTTGTTACTTGTTAGTACAATACCTGCAGTCAGTCACAGCATCTTCTAACCAAAAGGAACACAGGGGTTATACTTGAAAATGTTGTTGGCTGGTCATGAGGATCTTTCTCAGTACTCTAGTAACAGCATCCACCTAACAGAATAATTGCTGGGTTGCTATCTGAGAGGTATATAGGTTAATACTATATATTTTAATACCTGTAGGATATGTATTTACCAATTTCTGTTACTAGGGAACATCCAATCCTGATGGCTACATCTCCACGCTTCCTGGTTCCAGCGTCGTGTTCCACTGGCCACGTAATGATTATGATCAGCTGTTATGTGTGAGACTAATGGATGTCCCAAACTGCATTTGGTCTGGGGGCTTTGAGGTCAACAAAAATAACTCATTCCATATTAATATGAGGTAGCTATTATATGTAAATCTTCTGTAGCATGCTTCCCTTTTTTGGTAGAAGCAGCTGTTGAACAGCCATGACTGTGGGTAAGGCAGATCAGAAGCCTACTCTTACTTCTCTTTCACTTGTTTGTTCTTGTTCAGGGACACCCTGGGAAAATGTTACTTCTTAAGAGTAGAAATTACTCTTCAAGGAGCCACATATCGTGTTGCATTCAGCGATACTGATCAGTTACCGCCACCTTTCCGCATAGACAATTTTTCCAAGGTAAAAGAGAAAATAACCACTTTTCCTTCTATTTCTTAATAAAAGAAGAAAAGTAGGACTTTCATGTTTGTTAGAAGAGGGAGCTGACTATCTTATGAAATAAAATGAAAGTGTGTGTAGCAAGAGGTATCTGTAGACAGTAATTGTAATTTTCTGCAGTTTTAGTAAAAATTGGTAGTACTCTGCTGCTGCTTGTTCAAACAATAGCGCTAACGTTTGGCTTTCATGAGTGCATTAAAAGACTTACAAGAAGAGCATTATTACTAATGAGAAAATTGTGCTAGTGTGGTAGTTTCTAATCTAACTTATGTTATTCTCAGCACTTCAATAACTTTTGAAAAGAATTCAGGCTAATGCTACCACTCCCTTTCTCTGTCCTTGGGCTTCCCTATCAGTGCTTATGAAAATAAGAGAATTTACTTAGTCACTGTATTTTACAGTGACTGACTGACTGACTGTCATGTGATCAGAGCAAGAGACAGAGCTCTTAATAGTTACTGGTTCTCATTCTGGATTTTGGTACTGAATTGTTAAATAGAGGTGGGCAAGTCTTCAAATTTTGATTAGGTGGGTTCGAGATGCTACCATGGCACTAAAGACATTCTGTACCTTGGATGACAGATAAAAGCAAAGATGACATGTCTCATCCCTTTTGAGACTCTCTTTAATTGAGATCCGAATGGGAGAAAATAGATGCGAAACCACTGGGGAGGGGAAGGAGCAAGCTGAACATGTTTGTGATCAACTTCTGAGAAATGAACAAATGACAGCAAAACATGTGTCTGGTTAACAATTTCTGTGTGAAACCAAATCCTCTCTCATAACTGTTGCAGGTCCCAATTGTTTTTAACCAGCACGGTGTTCTCGAGCCAAGACTGTACACTGAGGTGAAGCCCTTGACCTCTCTGGACTATGCCTGGGATGAACCGATTCTACCACCTTTTATAATGCTCACAGTCAAAGGGGCCGGCTCCTCGGAAATCGTCTGTAGCATGAATGACTTCCAAGAGAGCAAACAGCTTTACTACGAGAACTTCATCTATATTGCTGCTACATACACTTTCTCAGGGTAATTCTATCTACTAGATGAAAATATGTTGAATGTTCACAGTGTTCTTTAGGCTTTACATTAATATTCTCTTAATGGTTGCCATTGGAAAGTTATTCAAATGCAGCTAAACTTGTGTCAACCTTGTAGCTAGCAGAAGAAATGCCAGAATTCAGAAGTTAAGTCTGGCAGTTGGTGAGCCATGTGTCTTACCTTGTTTGTGATAACTTGGCTTTATAGGTGCAGCTTACCACTGTTTATTCTATCACATAGGGCATCTGCTGTGCTCCCACTGTCTGATCCTGGAAGAACAGGGATGTTTAGAGTCACATCCAGGGGCTTAATTTGATTTGGTGTATAAAGAACATTGACTGCAGGGTGAATTGTAAACTTGCACTAGTTGATACGCTATTGAAAACAGCTGTGGGAGATTGATACATGCTTTGTTGCTTTCCTCAATTTAAGGAACTCCTTATATTGGATGGATTCCTTGGAATCCATCTGCTTTGCCTGAGAAGTTCCTAATCGCAGTGAGAAATCAAGGCCCCTTTTTAGACTATACTCAAATTGACAGCTTGCATTGGTAATTCCAAAAATACCGAGAGGGAAAAAAAACCCCAAACAGTATAAATTTTAGTCTCATAGGCTGTATTGGAAGCATAAGCTTCCTCACTTGGATTTTGGTACAGATATAATCCAGTCTACAGAAGCAGCAGTTACTCTGAATAAACATGATGGTGTTTTCTTGGTGTTCTAGGTTACAGGAGCCAGGTGTAAGACCAGTTGCTTCGAATAAGGATGCTACATATGCAGAGCTCGTCCTTGATGTTTCTCCAAAGACTCAAAGAGTTGTACTGAAAAAGAAGGTACCAAGATATATTTGATTCTGTTAAAATTCTGTTGCTGTGTGCTGAAGTAAAATCATATGCTGGGAGAGGGGAAAAATAAGAACGTTTTCATGAAAACTTTTGAAGAACGGAGACAGACTCCACTGAAAGTGACAAGTTATTGCAATTGAAGTTGCTTGAATTATGGCGGTGCTTCTGTATAAGACTTTCATGGGGGTGAGGTTGACAGAAAAGGGAATTGGAATAAAAGTAGTAAGGAATGTTGTAAATGCCTGTATGACAACCAAGTGTGATAATTATGTGTTGGATGTTCTAATGAAGTTAACAAAGTAGGGCATGCTTTCTTTTTGGTGCGTTGTAAGCTATGACTTCTATTTCTGGAGCTTTTAAGAAATAGAAACTGTATTTAATTATTGCTGAGATTAAAAATAGCTTGTAAATACAACGTTGCATCTAACAGTGCTAATGTAGGATGCATATTCATTGGATATCAGAGTTGAATTAGAAGTTTTTATACAAACTAGTTCCTAATTCTAAGTCAGGGCTCAGAATATAAATATATATTCAAGTCATTCAAAGAACTATAATTCAAATCATCTGAAAGCAAAACGGAACAGAAATATCTGTACTGCTGTGTTCACTTAAGTGTGGATTTTTTTTATGCAACAGGAGCCAGGAAAACGATCCCAGCTTTGGAGAATGACAAGCACAGGAATGCTTTGCCATGAAGGTTCCTCTGTTCCTCAAAACCCCCATAAAGCGTCTCCTCGGAATGTGGACTCTTGTATGATTTTAGATATAGCAGGCCTGGCGGCTGTTACAGATAACAGGTATGGCAAATACAGTTTCTCAGGATATTGATGTAGATTCTGACCGTGTCTTTGAAAGCACTCTTAACATGATGTTCCACAGGAACAAGTTGCCCGAAGAAGTGGTAAGTGCTCCAACCCTGGCAGTGTTCAAGACCAGGTTGGAGAGACCCTTGGGTGACACGGTCTAGGGTGAGGCGTCCCTGCCCATGGCAGGGGGGTTGAAACTAGATGATCTTAAGGTCTTTTCCAGCCCAAACTATTGTGTGATTCTATGATGTTCTCTGAATAAAGAAAGAAATTATTCTGAAGGCATGTAGAAGAGTTAGATTTTATCTGTCTTTGTGAACAGACCTTGGGATCACTTTTGTGTCGTGGAAATATTTTTAAAAACATGGCTAACATATTTTCAGCAGCTCGAGAAGAGCACTTCAGAAGTGAGATTAGGGAAATGAGCTTGAACAAAATTAAGGTGTTTGCCATTAACTCAAGACTAGAACTGGCAATTTGGCATGCTTTCATTGCAGGTATGAGCCCCTGATGTTGAGGAAGCCTGATCGACGGCGCAGCACTACCCAGACATGGAACTTTCGTGACGGAAGGTTGACCTGTGGTATTCATGGACTTGTTGTCCAGGTCAGTACTGATTCTATGTTGAACTTGTGTTGACTGCTGCCGATACAGATGACAGAGTCATTTGCGTTTAGGATTGAAGCGAGCTAAAAGCTTTCAGGCCAAAGTTCAGATTACAGAGGAAATCGCGCTTGAGCAAACACTTCACGTGGTTTAAATTCATGGTTGGATGTTCTTACCAGTTTCAAATGATTAAACATCTTGCACTATTAATTTGAAAGTAAAAATTAGTAGTACATCGTTGTTGAAATATTGCAGTGTAGGGATAAATAAGGCCTTGATATTCTCATGCATACCAAATGTGCACATGCTGCAGATTGTGTCCATCAGTGTTCCTGATGAAGTCAAGATTTGTGTATAACCAAACACTTCTCACAGTGGCG
Source organism: Strigops habroptila (assembly GCF_004027225.2). Classification (NCBI taxonomy): domain Eukaryota; kingdom Metazoa; phylum Chordata; class Aves; order Psittaciformes; family Psittacidae; genus Strigops; species Strigops habroptila. The sequence continues at coordinate 136,050 of NC_044292.2, forward strand.
GTTCTGGCATTTTAGTAATAAGAATTTTGGAAGCAGTTTGAACTGTTTGCTCTGTCTTTGTGTTCCAGGAAACTCTTGACTTGCAGACAGCTAGCGCTTGCAAACTATTTGATAAATCTGCCTGCTGATGGTAGCATTTATGAGCACAGAAACCTGGATTGCTTTTAAAGAGTCTAGAATTAAATGTCAAAAGAATTTTGATGCTTTTTTATTTTTCCCCAGACTTTTAATATATGTATATAGTTATCTGAAGCCTTTCCCTAGCATGCATTTATTTTTTTTCCTTTGCTCTTCTTTCTGCAGGCAAAGGGAGGAATAGTAGGCCTTCATGATGGAGCAGAAGTTGTTCTTGGTCCTGATACTTCACTTGATCTTTTGGGGCCAGTTCCACCTGAACAGCAGTTCATAAACCAAAAAATGAGGCCTGGGTCAGGAGTACTGGCTGTTAGAGTCATCCCAGATGGGCCAACTAGAGTTCTACAGGTGAAAACCCTTCATTAACTAGAATCTAGTTTCATTATTTGCTTGTTCTTGAAATATCTTTTTCTGTATTGCATCTCTAAATTCCTACCAAAAGTTCCCGTATAATAATACAAAGCGGGAGGGGAATATCATAAACCAGAAATAATTACAAAAAAAGTTTTCACTGTACTTATTTTTTAAAAGATAATTTTATAAGGTAGGACAATATAACTGTTACTTATAAATTGGAAAGTGCTCATTGTAGTAATGTATTTGTTTATCAGATAATGGATTTTAACCAACGTAGAAATGATCGTTTATCCAGTGAAGGAGATGAACTTCCCGTTACAGAACAGGATCTGCGCAAGTTGAAAAACCCAGATACAGAGCAGGAATTAGAAGTAAGATAGTATGACTGGATCTGTCTCTCTTATTTATCATTTTCCTTTCTAGATTTTAGAGGAGGTTGGGGGGAGCTGTTAATTTTTCCCCATGATGACCTCTTGTTAAGAAGTTGTAGATTTTCCTGCTAAAACTCTTCATACTTAGAAGTTGGGTTTATATGTGTCAACACCTCTTTATTCAAAGACTAATTGTCAATGAGCTGTTCAGACTCTCTGGAGATGAGTCTAAAAAAATAACTTCTTTGCAGAAGCGTGTATTCAGTATCACAGGTTTTTTCAGTGTTGGTTGGTAAGTGGGATTTTTTTTTCCTCTTCAAATGCTCTTTTCTCAGGTGCTTGTGAAACTGGAAGGTGGAATAGGATTGTCTTTGGTCAACAAGGTTCCTGAAGAGCTGGTGTTTGCAAGCCTCACAAGAATTAATGTCCACTACACACAGCTGTCAACAAGTCAGGTCCTGGAGCTCAGTGTGCAAGACATACAGGTATTGCTATTTTGAAACCAGTGTATTTGTTCATGGGTCTTCTGTGGGTTTTGTTGTAACAGGTTTGCAAAATGTTTAGAGCCGTTACTGAGATTTCAAATCTTATACATCATAGAAGTTTCAGATTGTGTCAGCGTTTCCTTTTTTCATGTCCTCTACTTAGTAATAGTTGAGACAAGGATATATTGTATTTCATGCCATGGATTTCGAATAGACAAGTTAGAATCTTTTTTATATTGCAAACAGGTCAGTTTGAGGTTTTTCTCCCTTCCTGGTTCTTTGTCATTGTATAATGAAAAAGCAGCTGTTGAAAGCAGGAATCCTAATGCTGGTAGTACCACAGTATAAATGACGGATCATGTGCAGATAAGACAAATATAAACCTCTTATATTTTGTTTACCAACAGATGTTGGTTTTGACTTTGCAGAATTTTACCTTAACCTTTGTTTTCTGTTCACTCTTTGAAATTCAGAAGATAAGCTGAAGATCATAAAAACCCTCCTCTAAATTATTAGAATTCTGTTTCCAATATGTGAGATTTCCTGGGAAGGGGAATTGTGGGTCCTGATGTAGATTACACGAGATACTTAACATGCATCAGACAAACTTCAGTGCAGGAGCAGCTTAACTCTGGGAGTGTTTAACAGTTTTGGCTGTGTTTTTTGAAGCAGGAAAAAAAGAATCAGAGAACACAGCAGTTTTATTACAGGTTTTGTTGGTAGTTAACAGCCATTTTTTAAATGGAGGGCATTTCCAATATTTGTTTGGTATAGTCTCAGTGGTGATCAGTAACCAAACCAAGTGTATTTAGTACCTCCCTGGCTCAGGGACCAGGTGTTTCTGAAAGCTTTTAAGTCCTTGGTTAAGGAAGATCAATCTTGTTGTTTATTGTCACTTATTCAGATTCTCTTGTCTCTCTTGTCCACTCTGTAGGTGGACAACCAGCTTATTGGCACCACACGGCCTTTCATGCTCTTTCTGACACCTAAGACAACTGAGAATGAATCCGTGGAGGCTGGTCCTGCTGTACAAGTAAATGCAATGAAATTTCCCAGTAAAAATGCACTGACTGATATATACAAGGTAAACAAACCACCATCCTTTGATTGTGCCATGCAGGTGTTAATCTGTTTAAACGAACTTTCCTGTTCCTGATTTTTACTAGTACCCCGAATTCAATAATGTGAGAAATATACTTTGTTGAATTAATACTGAGGCTTAAAGGAGGCTATATCCACCTTCTTATGGTCATAAAGTTTAAAGCTACAGTACAGTGATGAACAAGATAATAAATATGTTTCAAAATAAAGCAGATTAGGCCGGATCCCTGTTTAGTTTCTGTCTGTGACTTTACTTTTCAAGCCAGTTACTCTCCTCTCAGAACTGACAGGTACCATAGAGAACCAGAATATTTGTGTATGCTTCTATTGAGTTGTGTACAAGGTTATTACTTCTCTCTGATAAGCTGTTATCTTGCAGTATAAACCCCGTTCTGTGTACTACAGCTGTTTGGAAGTGTGTCCACCAGCTGTGGTATGCATTGTGAGAGCAAACTGGAATTGCTTATCAAGACCTATTTTCTCACTTGGAATCTTCCCCCATGTATTTTGACACTATTTTGAAAACAGCTGATTTCAGTGTTGGAAAACAGCTAAGCATCAGATTCTGAAGTGTTAGTATTAGGCAATGAAGCACAATACCTTCCAAAAATTGAAACAGTTGTCAGTAGTCTAGGCAACTTTAAGTGAAGAAAACTGCCAAAGACATTTTGTAGGTGGGAATTTTACTACAGATCCATTCCAGTGAAAGTGCTCTGTTGAAGTAGAACATATTGTCCTATTTAATGGCTTACATGGATTATATTTTGAGTGTTAATATTGTAAACTGAGACTTGTTTATCCTCATAGCACCTGATGATCACTGCTCGGAAGTTCACTGTTCAAATTGAGGAGAAACTGCTTCTGAAGCTGTTGAGTTTCTTTGGCTATGATCAGTCTGAATCAGGTATAATATGAAGTTACAAAGACCAGTTTTACAACATACAGGAGTATTATGATGTTTGCATCTAAAATAAGGTCAAAACACCTGGCAAACTCTTTGCTGCTTGGAAACTTCTGTTGAACAGAAAGCTGGAACGCTGGTGTCTCAGTGACCCCTGTAAAGGTCTTAAAGTACATGGTATTGGGGTAATGACTGATGTAATGTGCTGTTGTCCAGTACTCAGTGGTTGAGCTGAGCCTCTGTGGGAAGGAGTTTAGTATTTGTCTTAAGTTCCTGTATCTGGATTCATCTAAATTGGGATAAAAGAAATTGTGTTACTAGGTTAGCAAACCACTTTGTTTAGTAATGTTTGTTTATTTCAACCCAAGGCTAGAAATGGGATTTCTGTTCATTTGTTCTTGGGCAGTCTTCCTGCTTAACAGAAGGAAAATTTTGGCTGCCTGACCTTTGAGTTGTGGCATCCATACCCCTGGCTTTGATTGTAATAGAAGTGTTCTTCCACTCAATGAGGCAAGACAGAGCTCTTAAATCTTCTCATAGATATTGTTCTAATCCTTCTGTTGCAGGGTTTATCTGTTTGATGGAAACTTTCTGGAATGTCTGTTTTGGAGTGGCAGTTGAAAAAGTCACTTTTATGCAGTGCTGTACGTAGGGTTATATAGTAAAACAACTGTTGCAGGAAAAAAATATTTTTGTCATGATTCCAAATGGGGGCGAGCCTACAAATGATGCTCAAGAGTTCTGTGTCTTGCTAATCTACAGTATCTTCAGATTTGTCTCTGGAAAAAAAAAGAGTATTACACTCCCCAGTTTCACAGAGCATATAATGACTTAGAGCTGTAGTGATGAGGAAGAAATCAAGATTTTGAGTTTTGCTCTTTTGCTGTTTACTAATCTGTCCTTTGTTTTGGTTTACCCTAATGCTTTTGCTGCTTTTTATTTCCTTACTACTATACACCTTGCAGTTTGTCCACTGATGCTGATGATGTCATCAAAGATTCAGACAAAAACTATTTTGTCATTTACATTCAACACGTTTAGTTGTTCAACCTGGATTCATAAGGCTTTGTCATCTCTCATCCTCCCCCTGCTTTCTCATACCACCAAGATGCGCTTACGAATAACACATGGACTTGTTAGTGTCAACCAGATGTGGCTCACTCTGAACATAAATTGATTGATTGAATGGTTCCATGTAGGCATTTTGTCCATTCAGTGTGATAAATGAAAAGGTGGTCACCTTTGCTTGCTTTGTACATTGTGTTGATAGTTGAGCTTTTAAGGAAGTATAGAGAAAGTAGAAAGAGGTATTGTAAGACCATGACTACACAGTAGGAAACAGTGCATAGTTTGTATCTCCTGGTTTCTCTATGCTGACACAGATAAATTAGAAGCAAGATTAAAAGCTCAAGTAACTTCAACTATGCACTTGGATGACTTCTTTTTACCTAGCTACAAATACAGTCAGGTTTTAAAGATGCAGGCAGATCTGAAGAAAACATTCTTAAGCCTCAAAGGTCAACCTTGTGTCACAAGGCATGAGTAATTCTGCTGGCTACAAAAGCAGTTGCACATACTTTTTATTTGTACAGAGAATCTATTAACTCTTTATGTATTCATAACCCCATATTTATTTATCTATAATTTATCTGATTCCTGTGTTTTGTCTGGGTGCAGAGGTTGAGAAGTATGATGAAAACCTCCATGAAAAGGTTGTTGAACAAGGTGGAGGACAAAAGCGATACTACTTTGAAAACCTGAAAATTAGTGTCCCTCAAATCAAGTTGAGTGTCTTCACTTCCAACAAGCTGCCTCTGGACCTCAAGGTATGCCAGTGCGTTCACAGAGTATGCTTCCAAGTAAAGAGATTCTATTGTAGGAGGAAAAGGGAACAGCAGCTTCAACTAACTACTGTTAATTTCTGTTTACTCTTCCATTATTTAAGTTACAAATAATAGAAGAGTTCCAGTAGCTTCTATTATTTAATGTGCATAATTTACAGTCTCTTCTGTAATATTCTTTCATTTTTGTAATTTCAGTTGAAGCACAGCCAGCTTCACCTAACTCACTACTTTACAAAGGATCTTAGTTACATTCGTGGTAGTGTAAAGAGCTTAAAGGGAGTGTCTGTCGAACAGAAGGGCTGATGTGAAGAATTAAAATAAGAAGTTGCTCAACATAGGGAGCAGAAATACAGGACAACTCAGAGTGTTTTCATCCAAAAAATGTTGTTGCAGTAGGAGGGTTTGCATGAGCACTGTGCAGTTTGGTTCAGTATCGAATTGAATTCAGATTGAGTGTGGACTTAGAGAAGTGGAAAATCCTTTGTCCCTTTCACATGGTAATACATGTTGTGGCACAGTTGTTCAAGTGAACCACGGATTCCAAATTACAGCAAGAAGATAATCTCACCCAACTTGTGCTACCAAGCTGTGTGTTGGGACCTTCTTGGACCTAACAAGGTGGCAACGGTCTGCAATATTTCAATTCCCTCTGATCTAATGCAGCTGATTTCCTCCAAGGTGAGGGAGCTGAAGCAAGACGAACCGACCAAACCATAAAATTCCTCCCCACTGTGGAGGAACTGAGCTGCTGCCTATTCAACTTCTGTGCTCAAAACCCAAAATCGAGACACTGGGCAGGCTTTTTTGTGCCCTTGATATTAAGGACATTGGGGTGTGCAAGCTTTTAAAGAAGTTGAGTTTTGTGTTACTTGTTACTTGTTACTTTACATGTTACTCCATGTAAATCGTGGAGTCCTGCGAGGACGACCCAGGATATCATCAGTCCTGCATTCTTTTATTGTTTTTACCAACTCCTTGTGCAAAGGAGGAACATTGAGCAGCAGCAGCAATACTCCTTGCCACTGAACATCAGCAGTGTCTTGAATGCGTTTGCACTTGAGCTTCAACTTCAAAATGCTTATCATCTGATTATCTCAAATTTAGAGAGAAAAAACAGTGTTAGTGATGGGTGCCTTTAAGAACCCAGTAATGCACACTGTTCTGTTTGAATTTCCTACAGCCTTGGGTATATGATTGCCTCTAGATGTGTCTTGGCAGCCACCAGCAGTGTTCCCAAGAGAAGGCTTGGCATATACATTATTTCCCTTCCCCCTAAATGATAACGGTCACTGACTGTATTCTGGATATTGACTTCCACATAAAGAATTCCATTCAGTTTTGTAGCAGAGTTCAGGGTGGGAGGGAGAGAATAATCACAGTAGAGCCTTTGTAGAAGTTTTTCTGACTACCTCTAATGTTCCTGGCTTGGGCATTGCTGTCTGGTAATTTGGTGTAGAGAGATTATTTTTATTGGGTACCAATATTAACAAAGTTGCCTTTTAGAATATCCGATAGTTAAACAGGAAATTACTTCCTACCCAAGTGAATAATGAGGACTAGTGTAGTTAGTCGTCCATTTACTGAAAAATAGGCCCTTTCTTACTTGCAAACTGAACTGAGACCTGTAATGTACATTAAGTGCCTGCAGATGGCAGAAGACCTCACAGTACCTACTACCAAGCGTGCTTTCGTGATGAACGTAGATATAACACAAGTATCAGGCTTCTTACTTCTCCAGATTTTCTGATGCTGGTGACTGTGCAGATGCGATCATCAAGACCTCAAATAGAAAGGATCCCTTTCTTTCTTAAAAGATTAGTTCTCTTGTTAAATTTTCCAACATTATTTATGTGTGTGCATATACAGCTATATAGCTTGTCCACCCTAAATGGGGGATTTTTTATGTATAGATTGTACATGTTACAGATAGCTCATGGGCTAATTACTGCTTTAGTTTTCTTCCTTGAAAATTATTGAAAAAGCTTGTTTAAAGTATCTCAGTACACCACATAATGTTAAGAAATGAGCCTCAGGTTTGCAAGAAATTCCAGCTCATCCTGACACTTAATCCAGTCATAGAACTTCAACAGGGTGGAAAATACCCAGTTTTTAATTCACTACATATCAAAGAAATTCATTTAAGGTTGTGTTTAATTGAACATTAGAGCAGTTATGGCAAAGTGCTAAGTGTAGAATCTTAAAAACATTTTGTTTTGAACCAGATTGCATCAGGAAGGGTGTTTAGTGACTGTGTTGTTACTGAAGAAATGCAGTTCTAATAATGGATCGTTACTTACAAGTCAAAGTTTTGTGGAGTGCTTGCCCTCTCTATCGAAGCATCTGCATGGCGGTTGTACACTGCTCTAGCGGCTTCAGTTAATTTTGGGTTGTTATCCATTTAAAGATTAATTCACTTGGGTGCTGTGGATGAGAGAGAGAAAAATTAAAGTAGCAATATCTTTTATTTAATTAGGCATTGAAAAGCACTCTGGGATTTCCTCTAATCCGATTTGAAGATGCTGTGATTAATCTGGATCCTTTCACTAGGGTCCATCCATACGAAACTCAGGAGTTTATCATTAATGACATTCTGAAACACTTTCAAGAGGTAAGTATCTTACAGATCTTACTGTGCCAGAGGCTGAGCTTCTCTTGATCAATGAGTTCTATCGTCAGGGTGTGGGAATGCTTTCTTGACTATTTACGTCAGTGTTAGTGCTGTGTTGCTTTGGTACATGGAGAAATAGCATCACATGCTTCTAAGAATACACTGCATTTTAGGATTAAACTGTTGTTGATCTTACTGGTATTCATGTATTGATTTCTTCAGTAAAACAACCTGGGTTTGTATATCCTTTTATTGTGGGTGGGACTTTTCATCAATCGTGCTGCTGGTAGTGTGATCCATAAGTGATATTTCATTCTTCCTGTTGATTTTCCAGGAGCTGCTTAGTCAGGCAGCAAGGATTCTAGGCTCTGTGGATTTCCTTGGCAACCCTATGGGTCTGTTGAATGATGTTTCAGAAGGTGTTACTGGACTTATAAAATATGGCAACGTTGGTGGTCTCATAAGAAATGTCACACATGGAGTATCAAACTCAGCTGCAAAGGTAATGATTATGATATTAATTAATAAATTTGATAAAACAGTAAGCAAAAAGTAGTGGGGAAACGAGTTAAACAGAATTATTGACCATCTTTAAATTGCTTTATGTCCTGCTCATTTTGTAAAAATTGATTTTGAACTGTAGATTTCTTTGGAATCACTTCATATGTACACTGCAGGGATGCTAGGGACCCTGCTGCAGTCAGGGAAACCACTCAAGACCTTACTCTTGATACACATGTATTTGCAGGTTAAATGCACAGTGAGAACTAAAATGTTGCTCAGGTGTAGCGTCATCTCCTACGTGCAAATGATGAAAGTTATGTGTATAATATGTATGTATAAAGAGAACACTATAGACATTTGGAGTATTTGAGGAGTTTAGTTGAACAGGGGTTGTTAGCTTTTATTTTTGATGTGAATATCAATTATTGTGCTAACACTTCAGTTAATTTTTTTCTATGCCAAATAGCAGCAAAGAAGGGAGTTCCTAGATTGCTAAACATTTATCTTTAGTTTAATTCCAAAGTCTCTGCATGGTTGAACATTCTTTTGTACTTGCTGATAATGACTGAGGGAATTCAGTTATATCTGTGTTATCAGTGAAAATAACTATCTTTAGTGCCAGAGAGTTATGATCTGCAACAGCAGCCATAAAGAGGAAGTGGGTTTGATCATGGTTGATACTGTATTTGATAGTTCTTGAAATATGTTCTTGAAATAGCTTTCATTGCATACGTGGTGTGTCAACATGTACCTTAAATGAACTTTGTGATCCCAGGTAGAACTGGCATAATGCTTTCTTCACATAAGGATGTGGTGTTAAATTGTTTTTTTGAAAATTTTTTGCTTCCTATTGTTGTCATTTTTCAGACTGGTAAGTCTGTGCATCTGTATTATCATGGTTTATCCTTTCAGAACGTAATCCACCTATTTGTATACAAAGAAATTACTTCTTTTGCCCATGTTAGTGGGAAAAAGCAATTCAGAAGATGAAAAAGGTGACATGTAGAGTTTGCATAGCTACATGTAGCTCAAGACTAACATTATCAAACTGAGTTAAACTGCCAGAGAGATCTCCAGCCCGTCACCAAGTGCGGAGCTTTGAGCATGTCTAACCCAGCTAGACGATAAGCTGAGCCATGGGTAAGATAACACACACCTTCTCTATTGTAATTATCTTGTTCCCAGCATTAGCCCATTTGGGGCAATTCCAAGAAATTCAAACAAAATACTGTTGTGTTGATATTACTGTCCTAACCCACACTAGGTGGTTGTCTGTACTTTCTACTCATGGTTCCAGTCTCTTGTGACCCATCCACCCCACCCAATAGAGTGTTTCTTTAGGGTTTCCTTTCTGTAAAGTGTTGTTTCCTCATCACAGTCACATTTGCAGCAACAGTCTCATAAATCTCTCTTTAAAAGGCACGAGCCTTCCTCTGTTTCCCACAAGGGCAAGGTCATTCTCTGAACTTTGGAGTCATTTGTAACCAAGGGGTTTGTGAAGGCGATTTTCAGATGTAGAAGGGCAGTTGGATGCTGAACTCCCTTCAAAATTCAATGGGAGCTGAGGGCCTGCTTTCCATTTATACCTTTGAAAATCACCCCATGGACTATTTATCTGTCTTCCCAGGTATTTTTTTCTTTCTCCTTGATATATCCGAAATGTCTGTGATGCAAATGTCACACAGTTCCCTTTTAAAAGCTTTTTGTATGGGTTATGGATTTGTCCTTTTGCAGAACAAGGAGAGAATTATATCATTTAGGAAAGCTTACTAGTACATTATGGAATTCCTTGATTAATCCTCCTTCCAAAACATGGATCTTAATTCTACATAGAAAATAATAGTAAAAAAAGGCTTAAATGATCAGAATAATTCTTTCCTTTATGTTGCACTTCTTTAGGCACCTAATTCTGCTAGAAAACTAAGCCAGAAATGTCCCTATGATAAGAAATTGACATTTCAAGTACAGTTTGTGATGTGTTATATACATGGTACAGCGTAGAACTTTGTCTTTTACTCCCCTCTGCTCTATCATGTATGTGCCTTACGATTGTGTCTAGGACGTGAAATTTTGGGAAACAAAAAAAATGTAATTCCAATTACTCGAGAAAAACATGACTGAAGTGATAGATCATTTTCGTCTTGCTGCTGGTGCTCTATAGGGAAAGTATTTTAAAGTATGTTTTCACTGCATGAATTTCCACCTGATGCAGCTGTGCTGCAGAGGCCTCCCTCACCTTCAGCTTGTTGTGTGGAGCTGGTAGCTACTGCAGCTACACAGGCCAGCGTTCTGCACAGAAATTGGTGCCTGGAACGCCACCCATTTGGGTTGGTTTGAGTACCTGACTTGTAAAGTGTCTAGAATAAAAATCTAGCCTAGATTTTAAGATGCATTAGCTTTTAAGTTGTGGCTAGAGAGATAAACCTTAATACGATAATCATCACTTTAAAGGAAGCACTGCTTGCCCGAATTGAAAAGGAAGCTATTGGAGTTGTATCTGGTTTTGTCATCTTATTGCTTTTCTATTTTATAGTTCTGCTGATTATCCCTGCAATGGCTTTTCCATGCATTTCGGAACATGAAGTGGGTAATGCCGTCTTTCAAGTGGAGAGCTGCAGTGTATTTAAGTTGGCACCAAACCTTAGGTTAAATAAAGTTCACTACAGACAGTTTTGTAGTTTTTATCCCTTGGAGACTCCAAGTTCTGTATTTTAAGAAGTTCTTTGATCCTAAATATAGACACCTGGGGGAATTTCATTCCCTCTGAATAGAGACTTCTATAGTTGCCATATGCATCAAAATGTCTTGCATTCTTGGCATCCACACTTTTTCTTTTATATTTCCCCTGTTAGGCATGATAGCACTAAATCCTAAATTATTCCTAGTTCAGAGGTGATTAATTAGAAATGAATACTGAATACTGAATTAGCATTGGAACAAAAATGTTCCATAGCTTGTGTTGTCCACATGGAAAATTAAGCGTGGTTGTGTTACTGGCAGATAGGTGTTGTGCTGACTTAATGAAATAACTGGTAGTAAGGGATTGAAAAGATTAATCAACTTGTCGATACTGTATTTAATTTGTCTGATCCTTTCAATCCTTACAAGGAATTCTGTTATCTTTTATGAATTATGAGCATGTAGTGATGTAGTTGTCATGATTCTGCAGCTGGGCTTCGCTTCTGGATGGAAATAATTCTTGTGTCCCTCCCTCCCAATAAAAAGAATTTCATGAACTTTTTGAAAGAGCTTAATTTTCATATTGAACTTTGAAGTTTCCAGTGAGAAATTTCATTAGGCTTCTTAAAGGAAGGTAAAGCAACAGCCACAGTTGAATTTCCTCATTAGGTTTTTGTGGAAGCTTGCAGAGTTCTGAGAGGTGCAGGCTTCCTTAGGCTTGGAGCAGGCACCCAGGGCGCCAAAACTTACATACAGAGAGGAGTTGCAACATATTGTATGGTGGGTGTTTGTTTCCTTTTATGGGTGAGGAAGAAGCACAGTTCTGCTTGGACTTCTGCTTGGACTTAGATTCTGTATCTATTTTAATTCAGTTCAGGGTGCTGGCAGAGGTGTTTAGGTGCTTAACAGAGGTAGGAAAAGAGAGGTGGGGTGTTGGAACCAGGTAAGAAAATTGTAAGCCTAGTAAGGGTACAGATACTGCTCCTGGCAAGTGTTTGACATGGAAGCGTTTGTAGAAGAGGAACATGAAAGCAATACGCAGGGAAAAGGGAGTTTTAACCCTCATTGTAAGATAAATCAAAGCAGAATCTCAAGTGGTTGGCAGAGGCAGAAGAATAAAGATAACTGAATGGAAAATGAAGAGGAAGTAATAAAGGGATTATTTAAAAACAAATCATGAACAAGTGTTTGACTTGTACAAATGTTAACTGTAGCAAAACTGGCAATAAATAACATGAGGAGTAGATGTAGCAGAGCTCGGAAGGTAGGTACGATTTATGCAGGTTCTGCCTAGGAATAGACAGAAATGTTTGCAGAGCAGTCAAAGCTGATGGTTCCCTTTTGTTTGAAGCTTCTTAGTTCATGTAACTAACCACTCTTACTCCATACCATTCAGAAGCAGGAACAACTGCCTCTCTTTGGAGACACTGTGGTTTAGTAGTTCAAGGAATATTAGCTCAAAATGCAATTCACGTAGCTGAAAAAATAAATCATATCTTGATGAGAGGGAACTTGTGACAAAAGCCTTTGTATATGAGGCCTGAGGAAGATGTACTTGGTGGTGTTTTCCTCAGGAGAGTATTAAAACAGTCAACTGATAATGTAGAACGATCATGGTGGCATTCAAGTTCTGAGTTTCCTACCATTCTATATGTGAAAGTTTCTTTTGACTCACTACTCTTCTGTTTAACTGCTAAGAGCAGAATGTGAGTCATCACTGGCAGCCTCATACTGGACAAAAATGAGGAAGGCTGGAATACATGTCATCTTTGGGGGCAACTCTAGAGATTTACACTTGTGTTTTACTTGGGGAAAGCTGACAGTTGTCCTTTGCAAGGGAAGTCCAGGTACTGAAGTTGTGGGATTTAGTAGCAATGGCCATAAAGAATTTTTTTTTTTTTTTTTTTTCTGTTCCTAGAAGTGATTTATACAGTTCAGGTCAAATGTAGCATTCCCTGTGGTTCCTTCAGTGTAAGCGTCAGGTTTTTCTCCCCGTGTTTTCTCTAGTGATGTGTAGGGGCTGCTGTGGTTCTGGTGACACATCCAGGTGGCACTGCAGATTGTCTTCTGTTTACCCAGCACTCCATTCAGAGAGGAGCAGTTCACGTGCAGGTTCAAGTGCTGAGCAGTGAGAATCTGCATGAAAATGTGCAGATGATGAGATGGAAAGTAATTGACATTCCCAGGCAGAAATTTTCAGTGCTGGGAGGAGCACTGTAGCTGAGGCCATTTCCTCGTTTCCTGGCAGTTTTAAAAGACAGCAAGTTTTATGGCCAATTAGTGACAATCAAAAGCCATGGAAATTGTCACTTTTTATGTGCAGAACATCTGGTGTCTGTAATCAGTATCTTTGAAAGAGGTTTTAGGATAAAGGATTGTCTTTGAGAAGTTTGAGGTATTATTTTGTTCTTCCTGTTTTTCATTTGTATCATGGGATAAAATGTGTGTGGCCGGCATCCAGGCTGGAAGTTTCCTTCACAGTTCAGGTTAAATTCAGCCTTTCTTTTGCAAAGCTGCTTACACAAAGTATTTGTGAACAGGCTTTGCCTACAGTGTATTTTTATGTGGAGAAATGGGCATGGGTAAGATCAAATGAATAGTGATGAGTTCTGTGGGAAGAACTCTTTTGATCTGGACTTGATGTCTTAAACGTGCCCATTTGGGATCAAACTGACACACTGGTGGTGGCTTCGAAGGAGCCTTTTCCAGGAGAAATTACTCAGTCAACAGTGAGGATCCTGCAGCAGTGCAACAACCACAAACAGAGAGATGCTTGTCTGTGTACAGAAAACTGCAAGTGGCATTGAAGGGTTTTACCAGCTGATCTTCTTGCAAAATAGAATAGAATGTTCCTGTTTTGCTGACTCATAGGGGAATTAAGTGAAAAAAGGAGAGTTTAAAATGTGGTATGCAAAAATGTTGCTAAATCATAAGCTGTGAAATTAGAAAGAGACATTTATCATGGAGATGAAATGAAATTTGATTTTAACCTGCAGTTTTGGAATGGTGAGCATGTCATGAAAAAGGCACTTATATCCTATGTATCACCATTAGCATCTGAAGGGGAAAAAATGGGGTGTGGGTTTGAAATTAATTACTTCAGTCTTGACAAAAGGCTAATTACACCTCCCTACTGTATAGATAAAGGTACATAGTATATGTTAAATAGTGCAGATTTAAACTTGAAATTCCTTGGCTGTGTGTTCCTGGGGAATGAAAAGAATATTTTTATATCCATGGGAGATGGTCAAGTTACTTTCTGAAGCTCTAACAGTAGATGTCTGACATCAGTTCAACAGATCCAAACTCATCATCCCTCTGAGCTGTTCACTATTTACGCTGCACATGGGGTGGCAGGGCGGATTATCAGGTTTGCATTTAGTTTTGTTTGGAAATCTAGTGGGACGCAGGAAACTGGGGGGAGGTTTAATGGGAGGGTCTTTGAGACCCCAAGTGTGGTCACAGGGGAATATGGCAGAAAAGTGGCTGGAAGGGGACTGACCGCTGGGGTTTACTGTGGGTGCAAATGCACCATGAGGATAAAAAATCAGCAGAGTTGGTAAAGATGATGTTAAAACCCAGCCCTGAAATGCTGCCCTCTAAGTACGTCGTTGTTAGGTATTAACTGTGGGAACTGAACTAGATCTCTCCAAGCTTTTTCCTGTGTTTTCAGTGTACAGAGGGGGTTTTAAGGAGGGGGGTGGAGTCGGGCAAATAATTCCATTCCCCAAAAATAAACAAACAGGAAGACCTTAAAGCTCTGTAAGAGTTAAATCTGGGGGGATGGGAATTATCTGTTAAGAGTATTAGTTGTTTAATAAAGCACAGTTGTCCTCCAGATGAACCCGCCAGTGACTCTGCAACTGGGGTCATTCCAAGTTCACGCTGTGGACTTTTGCTGCCTTCTGTGTCTGTGAGAGCAGCCGGGGTTCCCGCAGGGATCACTCACTCGGCCCCGTAACACGAGCCCATGGCCAGGGGCACCTGCTGGTGCAGCCCCGGGGGCGCCCCAGGGAACCTGCCTGGCTCCGGGGAGTATGGAGGGAACCACAGGATCTGGGACCCCGACCCATCCCGCATCCACACAGCAGCGTGCTGGGGGCTTCACAGATCACCCAGCCAACACGCTGCTGTCAGGCTGCATTAGGAAGCTTAGTTAACTATGGGATGTAAGCTAATTAAAGCTTAACTCAGGTTATATGACATAAATAGGGGGGGAGAATGTGGCACAGAATCTCAAGCAGCATATATTTGTTCAGTGGGAAAAGCCGTTGCCTCATGGTCATCAGTAATTTAGAGAGGGTCAGAGTTTATGTCTCCCTTAAAATGAGAAGCTTATGATAGCATTTTGTATGTTCTAAATTAAGAGTGTGTCAGTCCTAGTCCCAGCTTCACTATACATTTCTCTCTGCACAATTTGACTTGATTAAAAATGCATTTCAGGCTTAGTGTGAACGGTCCTTTCTGTTTGGGCTTAATAGTTGACCTCGGTATGTGTGCAAGTGTGAAGGAAAGTGTAAAAGTCTGTAGCATCCGAATTCAGCTGAATTCACAAACTCTCCTGCTTAAATACCTGAGTAACTCTTAACAGACTGACTGGAGCTGCGGTTAAAAGTAGGTTGTGGGACAACTTCACACAGCTAGGCCCTGCAAATCTGACAAACACCTGCTATTGTTTCACATACTTAAAGCATTTCATTTTTCACTCCTGGTGAAATGGCCACAGTGATGTGAGGGAGGAAGCTGTTGTCTGCTTACTGACTTCCAGTTTGTAAAATTAAGCATGTAGTGCTTCCATTCCATCTGAGGATGGCTGACTGCTCTAAAGCCCTTTTTTAAGCACAAACCCTAACAGCATGGATGCATGTCACATTTACACTGTGATGATTTTTTCCTCCGTATAGTGAAATAAATGCTTAATTTTGAACTGTTGTATTTTACTCTTGGAAGTCAGCGTAAAAATTGGCTTCCTCTAAAATACCTGGAACAGGATGGAGAGATGTAGGAAATGAAGGTGGTTTGTAATGATACTGCTACAAAGCAAGTAACCACAAGGGATTAAACTTAAATTTAGATTTTGAACATTCAGACATAGTCCACTGTATTTAATCACTTGGCTGAACACAACTGCCGCAACTTCTGTTCAGCAGGGAAGGGAGTGGGATACTCAAAGTAGCCTCTAGTTTCTAATACCATCAATCTACTTAAGTTCCTTGTATAATTTATAGCTATGCTTTTTGTTAACTGTTTTAAATACATATAAAATACATGTTGACATTTTATTTCAAATATATTTAGTTATATCTAAAGAAACAGGTCATTGTTGCATGGTAGAAAGGCAGCTTATTAGTGTTTGTTTTAAAACTTGAAAAAATAATTATCTGTAAATCATTTTGTAATATATAAGAATATATATTCTGGGGCAAAGGGTCACAGTATTTTCCAGCTAATATTTACTGTGTGTATGTAAATATTTATTTGGATTTTAATGTTAGGTTCACAGTATGCACTGATTTGAGATGTTATTTCCTTTCAAGTCTCTGAGATGCCTGTTGCTTCTGTTGGTAGTACATCAGAAGGAAGGTAAACGTCAAGGTAGCAGAGGGGAGGAAGATGATGTTCCAAAACCAATGTTCCTGCGAGGAAGAATGTGTTTAACAGAACTTGCATTCAGATATCTGATAATCACTGTTCTTTCTTTACCTATCCAGCCTTTGTTTCCTGCTATGAGCAGCTCTTCTCTTTCATGTGGACAGTTAATTATATTTACGGGAGTTAATGTTGAAACTGTGGTTTGATGTTTAACCATCATGACTAGGGATTTTCATGTTTTGGAAAATGTACGAGTGTGTGTGAGAACCAAAGATGACATAATTTACAATTTACATTAGACTTTCTAACTTAAATAAATTTTAAGTACTCTTTTCTACCTTGCTGAAATAACTGTGCTTTAGTCTCTGATAGCCAGCTTTCATTATTGGAGATAACAGTGTGAACATCATCAATATGTGGTGTTTGAGATCTCTTTGAAAGGTGCTTGGTTTGGGGTGACAGTTGAATGCAGTTCAACAAAGCCAAGGTGAGAACTGAATAAACCCTGTGATTTCTACTTCAAATGCAGCTGCTTGTGAGTTTTGCACAGAAGTTATAACTGACCTATTTCATCACTTTCTTCCTTGAAAGTCCATCGTGGAATGTTCTGCTTTGCTCAGTCAATAATATTTGTAAATGTACCATTCTCTGATGTTAGAATTACAATGGAATGTTTGGACTAAAGTCACAATTGTGTTTTTATCCTTTTGGGATGTCCTTAGAGGACCAGGCAGTGCCAAGAGCTTAGCAAGACTTTAGAAGATGACTTAAACTGTATTTCCATGCTGTGTGCTTCACGCATCTGGCGTAGAGGGAACATACAGTACAAAGTCTAGAATTAGTTTTCATTTGCTTTGAATTCTCCCTGTGCCCCAAAAGCCTTATTGTTTGGCACCAACTTTGACTCACAAACACTGCATGTGGCTGGTTTTGTTTCTCTTCTATTGCTTGAAACAGTGGTACAAGTTATTGTGGCAAAACTTTCTTCGTATTGGTCCTTTAAAAATAAAACAAACACCAAAAAAGCCCAAAACATGAGGTTAGTTTCTTGTACAGATACTATTTGAACTGCTTTTGCAGATCGTGGTAGATGGGTAATATTCATTGGTGACACTGTGTAAATGTAAAAGAAGGAATGATGAATCTCCTGTTTACTGGAGTCTGCAGAGGCGGCGGCTCAGGCCTGCCTGCCCCAGGCTTGGGGCAGTGCAATAGCATTCCCAATAATCCTGAAATGCTGGGAGTGGTTTACATGTTGTTCCAAAGATAGTGCTCACAGTAGCATAATATCCTGGAATTTGGAGGGAAATACTTCACCCGCCTCAGGAGGATCAGTTTGTGTTAGACCCCATGGGCTTAAGTTAATGAAGTGCAGTGGGGTGTATTTTCCACTTGCAGTACATTACCAGTTAGTAGCGTCACATCATATGTCAACCTGTGTGGGATGAAAACCAGTGATCAAGTGTCTTTAGAATGTAGACCTGGAAGAAAAGGCCAGTGTCTCTTTGCAGAGGGGAAATGCAGGAGGTACATTCTGCTCTGGGGACAAAAAAAGTCAGAGGAGAATGAGGGTATCTATGGATGAAGGTGGCCAAATGCTCAGATGACTGGAGCTTTTTGGAGAGCTTTTTCTGTCCAGGTAGAATGGATGAGGCAAAGCGTTCAGCAGTGCATTTTAATGATAAGGTGAAATATTTTTAGTACTTGAAATGACAGAACTTTCAGTGAGTAGATCCACACTTTGCTTTGTTTGGAGATGGCAGGTTGACAGGCAGAATACCCACCTTCATGTACTTGATGTGTGGGCTGGCTGCATCAGTAATGCTGTCATGTGCCTTTTGGTTCAGAAGCAGGTAACTTAGCTGGTACTGAGGTATCCTGATGGAATTCTGTTTCAAGGAAAAGGATATCTGAAACAGGGAAAAATGCAGAGATAAAAGACCAAGTTACTAATTTCTTTTTTTCACTGGCAAGCAGACAAAGAACTCATTATGAAAATTAGGATAGAGAAGGAGGGAGACTGGTTTTTAGAAGTCCCTTGATTAGTTTCGTGTTTGTTTGGCAGACTGTTGTATTTAGTTATGTTGGTATTTACATGGTCTCAAGTAGGCTTTGAAGTTATCAGGTCACACCTTATTAGGAAAAGCTAAGGAAGACAAGGGTGGATCACACTTTTGGTGTCACCTTTGTTTATCTGGAGACTATTTTCTGCATGGCCAGGTTAACAGCTCAATAAGCCACAATCACTGCTCTTCCACAAGTCCTAGTATCTCGGTATTTAATATTGCACTTCTCAAAGGAGGCACCTAAAAGCCAGACATCTGAGGGGGGAAAGGGAAGTCTGCCTTTGTGCTTTAACATGTTCAAATCTCCCTTTTAAGTTTAAGTTGGACTTAAACTGCTGAAATTTACAGTGGTTGGTTGAGTTTTTAATCATAGAAATCTTTCTTTTTCTTTTTATGTATAGATACAATCCCATTGGCTGAAATAGGCTTCAGAAGCCATTTCAGGGACAGTATTTCTGAGGTGCACTGCAAAGGATGGTTAGGAATTTCTGGTACCTCCATCAGTTATTTCGCTCACATGGTATTCTCTCTATTGGCAGTACAAGAGATGGGGTAGGTCTTCTTAAGATCGCAAGAGAGAGTAGCACTGACACTACTGTCTGAACCTGTATTGTTCAGGAGGGACCATTCCTGGGTGCTTACTGAGGGAACCCGCTGGGTTAGGTACAAATGGAGCAGATGGCTGCGAAAGTTTGTTAAATGAGGCCAGAAAACAAACAGTACCCGAAGAGGAGGGGTGTCAAAAAGTGGTTCAACGTGAATTCATGTTTCGTAATTAATGTGAGTTGAGTTTAGATTTTGTCACCTGTATCAGGGCAAAATGGAAACATTTTGTGGTACATTTGGTACATTGGAATCTTTAAATTGTTCTATTTACAGCTGCAGTTCAGTGTTACTTTCTAAATTACACAAACAGAAATGTCCCATTTAACTTTGGTTTTACGGTTGAAGGAGACAAGGACTTTAAACCATGTGCATGTGATTTTTTTTGTTTGTTTTTTTCCTTACTAAGAGAGTAATTTACTATTACATTAAAATTTTTGCTATACACTAAACCAGATTGTTATTGACTATTAGGTGTCAGATTCTTCTTTACAGAGGAAGGAAAATCTGAGGAAAGACTGGACTATATTCATTGGAAAGGCTGGTGTGGTGGATCTGGCGAACTTAGGCAGGGGAGGAACAAAAAGAAGCAGCCAGAGCTGTAAGGAGAGCTCACCAATTTTGACCACTGTTAGTAAGTTGGTTTATTCTTGCTGGCTGGTTCATCATGCACTAATGTAACTTTCAAAATGTGTTCTTGAGAAATCATTTTCAGGCCTTGACAGATTCCTTAATGAGGTTTGAATTTTGAACGCTTATTGAGCCTTTTAATTTTTATAGTGACTACTCTAATCATCTTAAAGCATTTGTCCAGAAAACCCCCCAGCCTTAAACATGGTTAATAGTTAGCTTCAGGTTGATTTGTATTTCCAGTATAATTGTAAAAAAACCAACATCTACATGAGGTTCACAAAGAGGTCAGAAGTAATTCAGTCCCTGATCACTACGCTCTGGTTAGTGTCCGTGTGATCAAGTCACAAGAAGGGTCATGGGATTTCATTCCATTCGTGTTGTCTACTTGTTTAGATAATTGGAGCCACTGGCCTAGTTTGTCTTTGAGCTGCAAAGAAAGATCTAAACCCAGGACATGGTGTCATCAGTGAAAAAGTGACCAAAAAAGGAGGGGAGCCTCATTGAATTGTGCACATGAATTAACTGTTTGTTTCTTGTTTCATCTTTAGTGGTATTAGAATCAGAATTTCACACCAGGTTTTAGTTGTCTCCTGGTGCACACCTTAATCACAGAGGGTATTTTAACATGACTAATAGGGATGCAAAGGAGATAGTATCTGCAACAGAGCTGAGCTGAGCAACAGACAGGGCAGAGTCTGTACACAGCACGTGTGGCAGAGGAGCTGTGGTCATGCAGGACAGTTACGATTTTCACCATTGCTGCAGCCATCGAGTACCTTGGACATTCCTGTGGCACCTGGAACATTCCCCAGCCCTAGTCTAAGACACAACAAAGCATTAAATTATCATTCCAGGGGAAGTTCATTTGTTGATAGAAACTTGGAAGAAGGCTGCTGCTGTTTGAGGGAGGTACAGAAGATGACCACCTACATAGAACCAAAAATAGTTGGGTTTTAGAGGTTATTTTAGGAAAATGCCTGCTAGGAGTCCTTTTCTATAATAATATCCTGAATATGAGGTAAGGTTTTGGGTTTTTTGCCTCCCTCCCTCCACCAACCTTCTGGTTTATATCTGATTACATCAAACCAAAGGTCAACACATCACAGTAGCTCATTTTTATTTGGTGCTTTTTCATTGACTCGTACTCAGTAATGGTCAGAGTTCTCAGAACATGACCTGTTTGGACTCATATATTGTCTTTCATCTTTAAGTATATCTCAAGTCTTCCCCCACATTGTTTAAGGTAAGTGTGAGGAGAAAAATGCTCCACCCACACACATATTCAGGATTCCCCTTGGGCTTTTGTTTTACAGTGTGTAGTACCCATGGACACTTACCAACAGAGCTCTCTTTCAGTGGATCACCCCATGCGGTGCAGTGAGCATCACGGTGCTCCCCCAACAGCATTCTTGTGAGGTTTTGGAAGGTTACAGTTGGGTCACTGGCACTTCTTTTGGTGCATCTTTCACAGGCTTCATTTATTTTGACTTGACCACTGCAGTGGGGCACCTACTCAATTTTTACTGTCACCTCAGGATTTGAGTTGCAGCAGGTTAATGTACTTCAGAGATTTTTCATGGCGTGACTGTGTATATTTAACAACAGGAATCGTATAAATCTGTGTTTCACTGCTAGAATCTGGGTGTTTTCTTCAGTAAGTGTGCGTAAGAGAAACACCTTTTGTTCTTTTAATAACAGAAAAGGTTCCTCTCTTGCAGTTTGCTGGGACCTTGTCAGATGGTTTGGGAAAGACAATGGATAACAGGCATCAGACCGAACGAGAATACATACGATATCATGCTGCAACTAGTGGAGAACATCTCGTGGCTGGAATCCATGGACTTGCACATGGTAACCCTTAGCTGCAATTTTAACTCATTTCTCTTTTAAAAGCAATGATGAGATTGAAAAGAACGGTTTGCATTACCCTTGGGTGATTATTTGAAGCCAGGGACGTGGAGCTGTCGCAGGCTTTATGTTTGAATTGGTATGCTTGCAGCGTGGGGTGGGGGGATCCTTTGGTTCTTAAGTTGACAGAAACTGCATTTAAGAGAGGAGTCTTTTCACATGTAACTGGGTAAGAGTTTTTTGGCAAATTAAAATGAAGTTTCAACGAAAGTTCATCCAGAACTTCAATTTCTTTGTAGAGGCATAAAATACCCATGCAGACAGGTTTCTTGAGGGCCAGACATTAAATTACAAATCAGTACAGCTGGATTGTAGCTGTCCTCTCTTTTCTTTCAGTTCCAGAAAGCTGAGGTTCCTCAGAACCAGTACATCAGTTCAAAGTAGCATTTCACCAGTTGGGTTATATTGTTGTTTTGTTTTGGGGTTTTTAAGTCTACTAAGAACAAGAGAGATGGATTTGTGTAAAAGGCAGTGGACTAGTCTTAATTTGGCCAGCATCTCACATCGATTTAGCTTGTGATTTATCTGTTGAAGAAAGTTAAATCAATACAAGCCAAGTTTAAATCAAATATTTATGTTTTGCATCTTCTTGACTCAGTTTGTTTAAATGTCATTCTTTTAGTGCAACGGTTGCAGGCTGTGTGAAGCTAATATGGCTTTCACTAAAGCAGCAATCTTCTCTATGCTGAGCAAAAGTCTTTGTGCTGGGCTTTTGTCATAAGGAGACACTGTAGGTATTTAACTGCCTTGCCAGCCTGCTGCTTCTCTGCCAGCTTCTTCTTTTCTTGCTCCATGAGAGCATGAGAAGTTCATGAGAGGTTTCTCTCATACCAGTGTGCTGTAAAGGCTGGTATCAGTTATATTGGAGAAATGCTGAAATTGTGTTGTATTACCCATTAACTGGCAGGACTGTTTTAGTCTTAATTCTGTAGAGGTTTTAAATGTTCCTTATTCAGTTTTGTTCACTGTTTGTTTTTCAAAAAAGCAAATATCTGCTAAGTCCTCTCTGTTGAATTGTAGGAATTAGCCATAAACTGTAGTTACTCAAGAGAAGTGACGTAAATATTTTGTGCTTCTCAAGTTTGGGAGTTAAGGTGCTGTATTTCAGTTACAGACCGTGGGAGAATGCCTGGCTGCTGGAAGCTCGAGAGCCAAGTGGTGGGAAGTGTTTTTACATGGGGGCTTAAGCCAGTTCACTAAAGACATCCCAATCACATCATCCTAAGTTGTGAAATCTGTAAAGCAGGTTCTCAGATCAGGTGAACTGTTCCAAGTCTTTTGAAGCCTCACTAGGCTCTTGATTTCTTCAGAGCATTCAGGTTCCCTGCAGTGAAGATGTGCACAGAAACGTGTCAGCAACATCACAGTTAAAATCACACAGGGCCAGTTTAAATTCACTTTTTCCAGTGGAGAAATGCACTTTTCTACTTTCTGTCTCAAATTGTATAAGCTTTTGTGATAACAGGATGTTGTCACATTGTAAGTAACTGCTTCACCTCAGGAATAGATGAGGACTGTTTGTGTAAGTACAGCTGGGAAATAAAATAACATAGAAAAGTTTTAAAATACACATATTTAATGATGAATTAGATCTTCTTCTGTGGGATATTGTTGTCTGTGCCTGCATGTGTGCGTATACAGAATATAAAGTCATGAGCTCATGTAACCCATTTTGACACAGTTTTTGTGTTACATTAAGTGCCCAGTACGTTTCCATCAGGCTGCACAGTAGATGGTTGAGCCAGACAGCACTAGCCGTGCAAGGCTCTCTGATGCTTAGAGGCGACACTTGTGGCCTACTCTGCTGTTCCTGTCTTTGCTAGGAATCATTGGAGGACTGACAAGTGTAATAACTTCAACTGTGGAAGGTGTGAAGACCGAAGGAGGTGTCAGTGGCTTCATATCAGGCCTCGGCAAAGGGCTGGTGGGCACAGTAACCAAACCTGTAGCTGGGGCTCTGGACTTCGCATCGGAAACCGCACAGGCAGTGAGGGACACGGCAACTCTGAGTGGCCCCAGGTCAGTGAGCAGTTTATATTTCTGATCAATAATACTGTGAAAATGTGTATTAATACCTGCTGCAATTTCTGATCTGATTATCTTTCCTTACCCAAAGAAACAATAATTTAATCAAATTTGCTATGAGCCATTATTAGAGCTGTAGCCCATTTCATTCAGTTTGCTTTTTCTGTAATAGATGGCATTACTATAACAAGAGTGAGATTTGAACAGAAAAGCTACAACATAAAATAGGAATTATTCAGCTACAGCATTAAAGGAAAGGAAAATTTTCAGAAAGCTATAGGGAATGACATTAAACTTCTACCATGGAATCCTTATGCAGAGTTGAAATGGAAGAGTTCTCCTCCCCGCTTTACCTCCAGCTTCCACTTAGCTGTGTAGAAAAACATTTTGAAGAGTTCTGGCATCAATACAGCATTGTTATCTTCCAATTTTCATTTTCTACAGTGGTTTTCACTTATAGAAAGTGTGGCTAATGCCCTTATGTCCACATGCTTACCTGTTTACCTGTGTATGTGTGGATGTTGTGTGTCAGCACATCAGGACAGAGGCTTTAGCTTCCTTCCTGTGTTCAGTTACAAGCTTCATGTGCTCTCTACAAAATACAGTGATTATGTTTAAAATAAATGGATGTTCATTAGCACTGAGTGTGAATGTGGAAGCAGGAAAGGACCAAGTTCTAAAAAGGCTTCTCTGAGAGGAGATTCTTCTTACTGTTTGTGGCCAAGAGTTTACTTTGTATGACACTACCATGCCAGGAAGTCCTGATATACATACGTGAGATCTTGTGTGCTGAAGAAGTGAAAGACAATCCCGAGTACATTTTATTGTCAGAAAGTTAGAGAAGAATGTTTGCAAAATGTTGGGGTTTCTTGTCTTCCCGTTTGGCTTTTCGATTTCCTGTGTTTCATTATGCCTCACTTGGAGTCCTGGCATGCCCATTGTCGGTGTTTCAGTAAAGAACAGTGAGGTTGATGAAGTGTGAGTGAGGTGCAGGAAGCATTGAAGAATGAACCTAAGCGTACTTTGCTGTGAAAATGGAAGTGTTCACATGTGTACGTGTTCTGTATTTGGTACTTAGCTTGATTTGTAAAACCAAGAGGTCAAGGATACAACTTGGTAAGTACATGTGCATACACAGAGTTACACAAGAACTCTTAAGTGCATCCCGGAGAAACCACATCTACTGTTTTGCTCATACATGTCTTAATTTTGTGACTGTACAGGTAGGTTGATTGATTGATTCAGAGGTGGGGAGAAACACACCTGGCTGTACTGTTAGTTGTCTTACTAGTTGAGCTGTGTTTTTATTATAGTTTGCTTCAAGACACACATATACTTGAAGTTCATGTTTGACATACTTCTGTGAGATAGAACCTCTATACAGTAGCAATGACCTTATCAACAGTTGACACATTAGATAGCAGCTGGGAAAGGGAGAGCCTCCAACCACCTTATCTCGTGTCTGCCTGTGTGACACATCTCCCTTTACCTTGTTCACTGTCAGTTAAGAGATGAGGGTAAGACAGATGAGCTGAACCACAGTTTTGCTTCCACTAGGTTCTGAAATACTGTTGTCATAGATGAGTACAGTGAAATGATTTTAATGTCTGCACAGACTCTGCAAAAAGTTTCTGACCCAGCAACCTTCTACAAGGGGAAGCAGAACAAAAAAGAAAGAAAACCCTTTCTCAGTTACTTCTCCAGTCTACAAAATCTGATGAAAACATTTTTTTGGATAAACAAATGTACTTGAGAATATGAAGGTAATGTAGGAAGGGGGGGGAAAAACAAAACCCAAACCCACACCACCACCTATAAGCAACTTTGTGCTCATGTTTTGTTTAGTAACGGGGTTTTTTTATGTGCTTATATAATGAAGCAACCAAATTGTTCTTTTGGGGATATAAAAAACCCCAGACCATCAAAGGATTTGTACATGTTTCAGGCTGCTGTGTACCACTATCCCCCTGCCGCATTTGTTAACTGTTCAAATATGTGTGGTTTGGAATCAAAGCCGAACAGTGTTCCAGCCCCAAGCTGCTGTCGCCTGTTGAACAGAATGGTTTTGCATGCTGGGCTGTGTAGGCTCCTCCAAACTAAGTACACAGCACCAGCTAACCCTGGAATGTCTGCTTATGGTGGTAACTGATTCTCAGGGTCGTTTTGAACTTTGAAGAACCTGAGTTAAAAGCGTGGTAAGAGCGGCCTGACCTTATCTGGAGACTGGGTGCAGGTTTCCAGTATTGGCGCAGAGTTGAGTCAACCAGTTAATTCCAGTTGCATTGAAATAGTGCGATACGTAACCCTAAATTACAGGCCCCTTGCAAATCTCTAATGACATGGTAGAATTTTTAAAAAGCCCTCAATTTAAGCTGCTTGACTTCAACCATTGGATCAGTTTTGGACAAGATGAAGAATTTGAATTGACGTTGTAGGTTTTCCTAAAAGGCACGTTCTAATTCCAGCGAAGTTACTGAATTGAACTCTGAGAAAGACCGTAGCTGGTGTTACTGTGATGCTGCTACGAGGACACGAGTCTCTTTCGGCTTCAGAATGTGCTGGTTTGTGTTGCTCGCACAAACCATGTGTGTGGAACATGGAGCCAAACTAACAGGGCTGAGATGCAGATGATGGCTTTATAGCTGATGGTGGTAGTGGAAAAGGTGATGTGTTTACAGTGCTTTTTAAATGTGACTTTAGGCTGGACTTCTTCAAGGCTAATCTTACAACTTATTATGTAATCATATAATTTATTATGCTTGTTATTTATGAGTAAAGCTGCCTTAACACTTCTGAATTTTAATGTAGAGGGGAGCATAAAATAGTTGTGACAATGCAGTGTACATCTAATTTATAAACACTTAATCCTGGGACTTGATACCTTTATTTGAGTGGGTTTTATGTGTTCCAAGTACTCCAGTGTCACATACGAGAATTCTGATTATTTCCATATTGGTCATATACTGCCAAAAGTCTTGAAGGCCAGTTCAGAACAAGAAAGCTGTTATGTCTCTAGATATGCTTGGAAAGATCGCTCCTTGAAACGTGTTTTAAGTTCTAGTGCAGCACAAGGAAAGAACATTTATATTTAGACATGTGTCTAACTTACCAAGTAGTGCAGGAAACTGCCATCACAGCTTTCTCTCAGGCTTCTGCCAGGTCAGTGCAAGTTTAAGATTAGTTCTGAACTGTTGCAGCAGTTAGTGGTGTTTTCTGATAGTCACAAGGTGAAACTTACAAATAAGGAGGTAACTTCACAACCTGCCCAATCCAAATGAATTCTGTCAATGAACTAGACTGTATTAGTAAAGAACAGTTTGGGGCTGGCCAGCCATGAATAGGCACAGAAAATTCTTACGCAAATATTTAATTCTTTTAGCTATACTCCATCTGGAAAGCAGTAGCCTGTGCTCATTGTTCTTTAGTTCCCCACTTCCATGCCGTCACTCAGAAGTGTGCAACCAGGCTGCAAAGTCTGAGACAGTGTCAACAGCATGTGGTTTTTTGGTTGGTTGTGCATCCATCTCTCTGTCCATTAGCTGTGATTTTGATTGCAAGGTCGAAAGCAGTAGAGTTGAGAGCATCAACATCAGTGACACTCAGAAGAAGTAGAAAATCTGGACCTAATTATAGGGAACACCAGCTCAGCTTATATACTGCACAGTATGTCCTCAAGGTTCTCAAGTTTTATAGGTAAATATTGTTTGAACCTTAACACCTCTATATGTGTCACAAATTCTGTCCTGACGTTAGACTTGATCTAGATCTGACTTCAAGAGTCATTACAGTAATCAGATGTGTATGGGCCATGACTCTGGTGAAGGAGGCATTATTCTTCTCCTGGTAAGCCCTTCCTAAGATTTTCATAGTAGAAACCAGAGAGAAAATGTATTTATTAGCTGATACTCATTGTGCTGTGTGAATCTGGAAGTGCTGCACACAAGACAGCTTAGCTGATTCATTGCTCTGATCTGTGAATGACTTGGGCAGTGTGATTTCCTTGATATCCTCTTTCCTCTTTTCATGGTGGGATATCAGATTTTTATAATGATCTGTTTTCTTTTGAGCAGGTTTGTCCGTTTCATTCTTATGGCACTCTGTTAAATGGCTGTAGGTGTTGGCCCCACCTTCAGTCACTGTCGAACTTGACTTTATGGTTTCCATTCTTCTGTCTTTAGTCTATGCAGATTCTTCCATTGCTGCTGTTGAGCTGCTTTGAAATCCCCCAGTCTGTAAGTTCCCATCAGTACTGCATGAAAAGTGACTGTCACGTCCCTGCTCTGTGACAGGCCGTGCTCTGCAAGTCATCCAAAGCTGTGTTGGCTGGGTTTACTGCCATATCACATTGCAAATCTATACCCAGTTGTCTTCTCACTGTTTTCCCGCAGGCTTTTTCCTGTATTTCATTCTATTTTACTGCTTTGCAGGGATCTCCTTGTCATTTCATATTTGTGTTCTGCATTATTTTTCCCCAGATGAACCAGGTTGCAGTTTTGTAGGTTGAATCCCATTTCATTTCCTGCCATATTTCTGACCTCTTCAGGTCCTTTAGTACTTCACTGTCCTCACTGGAGTTTTAAAAGCCTCTTAGTTTGTCCTCTCTATATGTAACCTTAAATGCTGCTTTTACTGGAGCCTTCAAGTTAGGCAAGCCTGGGTTTGTCCCCAGACATTTTGCAGCACCTCAGCAGACGCTTCCCCCTTGAAACTTCAATCACTTTCTGTTACCAGTCTCACCTGCTCAGGAGTCTTCTATTCACTTTTAATTTATCACTGATAACTTTCTGTAGCTCTGTTCCTGAAACGTCCGCTCTGGCTCACTGAGGAAGAGGGTGTAGATGTTCTTGGAGGGTAAGTTGTTCCTTAACTGCAGCCCTGCACCTCATCAGTGTGGACCATTTAATCTCAAAACCTTACATTTTTTTTCTGAAAATGCACCTCAGCTATTTTAGTTTCTTAACTAGAAAGAGACAATAATCCACCACCCAGAACCTGAAATGATTTCTAGATAATAGAAATTAGATAGGTTGGATAGAGCCTTGGGTGACATGGTCTAGGGTGAGGTGTCCCTGCCCATGGCAGAGAGGTTGGAGCTAGGTCCTTTCCAACCCAAACCATTCTATGATTCTATAAATGAAGTTACCCTTAAGAATGAACAGAAATGCTTCTCTGTTCCTGCTGTCTCTTCATTTGTTCCTCACTGCCATTTGACACGTCTGCCTTGTAGCTGTGACTGTGGTTTTCTTTCTTACAGCTCTTTGTAAGAATGATTTATTTTTTTCTTGCCTTTCCCCAGGGTTATTTCCAAAGCAATGACTCAGGTTAGAGAAGCGTGGCCTTTCCTAGACTACACAGC
Source organism: Strigops habroptila (assembly GCF_004027225.2). Taxonomy (NCBI): domain Eukaryota; kingdom Metazoa; phylum Chordata; class Aves; order Psittaciformes; family Psittacidae; genus Strigops; species Strigops habroptila. Next base: position 165,218 of record NC_044292.2, read on the forward strand.
AGTAAGTCTCACGTGCTGTACATCGGGGAACTAATAGTTTTTGTCAGAGAAGTCTCAGGTAATGATTATATTTGACTGGGAGAGGAGTCCTGTCAGGATTGCTTTGCATATTCGTTCCACCAGTCTACAGCCCCTCAGAGCTCTGTGGAAGGAATCCAAGCAGTTGAGGCATGTGGTTACTGTTTTGGAGTGCCTAAAATCATGAGAATTGAGGATGGAGTGTGCTGCCATCCCACACTTGACTGCACTTCTCAATCTCTACATACTCATACAGTACAGCGGAATTTGCTGTGCATGATTGAAGAAAGTAGCTGTGTTGCATGTAGTTTTCATGATCTAGCAAAGAAAGACAAACCTTTAAAACATTCATTTTGCTTAATAATATTTTATTGCAGAGTCTGTAATTCTAGAACCACACATATAAAAATGTTACTATTTCAGACCCGTACATTGGTTCATTGCAGGAGAGCACTGTTAGCTGCTCAGCACCCCCAGGAGTTTAGATGATGTGGAGATCCAAAGCTCTGTGCCAACAGAGCCCATTCCCTTTCCTTTTGGTACTTGTCACAAAACCAAACTGTAATGCTTTTTGTGCATGACTACAAATACCTCATTTTAGGTCTGAGTAATGTTTCTAGGAGGTTCTTGCTAGGTGTCTGCATTACCAGATACCATTAACATTTGGAGTGTTTGTGAAATGAGTTGTCATTACAGTTGTCTTTGTCCCCTTATTTGAGCTTGACTCAGGTGACCTATTTGGAAGGAGTGGAATTAAAACCCCACAGTTCGGACCTACAGCATACTTCATTAATGTTGTAGAGCTGTGGTTACTTTCACATCTGCTGTATATGAATGTTCTAAGTAAAAGGAGGTTTTAGGAAAAAAATATCAATTACTGGCCTGTGTTAGGCCATGTTTAATTGTACAGGTCTTGCATTTTACATCTATTAAGTAGATGTAAAGTATTTACATATTTACAGATCTATTTAGTAGTATCTTATGAGCTACACTTGGGGTAGCAGGGGCTGAGACAGGAAAACCTGAAAGCAAACACTTTACCTGTTTGTAGAAAGACGCTTTTTGAAGCCCAAGGGTTACAGCTGCTGAGGTTCATAAGTGCTCCCTTCGCATTGTACTTCTGGGGTTTTGTGCACCCTGCATATTAGCAAAGAAGCTCTGGATGGTTTAAATTCCAGTAGGGAGTGCTAAACCTTTAGTTAAAGCTTGTGCAAGTTCTTTGGTTTAAAGCCTTTCTGCTTTGCCATGTCAGAACGTATTCCTACTGCTACAACTGAACAAAAGCCTGGTTTAAGAAAACTGCGGTCCCTGGGTTCACCACTGGTAACATGTGTGTAACATTAAAAAGGGAGGCTTTATGAGGGACCAAACTGTCATTCTAAATACCAGCATCTGTTTTGTAAGAAAGAAAGATTTTCCACTCAAACATAGTGTTTAACTTGACAGTTGAGGGCAGAAAGATACCCTGGATGCATTCAGGCTGTTGGTTAAAGACAGAAGGGGACAGAGGCACTGGAATGGAACATTGTGAGGGGAAGAGTAAAAGCTCAAGTGAATAGTTAGATGAGGGTAAAATGTGAAACTGCATTTTCCTTTCGATGTCCACTCATTATTAGCAACAAATAATCTCAAAGAAATGAATGAATACAGAGTTCTCACTGTGATAGTCACCACAAAACCAAGATATTTACTAGTGCCTTGGTAAGTTACAACTGGAGGCAAGTATATTCCCATCAGTGGGTAAAGGAACTTACCTGGCTTTGGTGTTAACTGGGACTGCTGCTGTGGCTGAGTTCAGAATAGGAGCGACATAAGCTTCTGTTGCTGGAAATTAACAGTGTGGGTACAGCACTTGCCTGCAGCCAAGGGCAGTATTTAGCCATTGACTCAAAGGAATGCATCCAGACAGGAAGAAAAACATATTTCCCTTGAAAATCTGCACATTTTGTCAAATTATCTTACATGTCAGCAAAAGCTTTTGGTCACCAAGGCCAAAAAGTGAAAGGAACACCTCTTTCTGTGCTGTATGTTTCCTGGTTGCTGGCATTCACGTGCTTTTTAGATCTTGACTTGGAAAGCCCTTTGCTAAATGGTGCTGCTGTTTTGGTGTATTCTATGGAGCAGTTTTCTTGGGTTGAAATTATTGGAGAGCGCTACAGATTTAACAAGTCTGCAGTGGCATCTCCTAGAGTGGAATTGGAGACTTAGAAAAAATGAGGCTCATGCATTAGCATCAGCAGAACAAACTGGAAAGTCACCCAAGACCTTGCAATAAAGTATCCACAATTTCCATTCACAAATCTACTTGCTTGGAATTAGGTGGGATAAGTTGAAAGTGTATATGCACCAGAAACGAACAAAAGCTTTATTCAAAACAGACGTGGCTGCTGGAATGTACCAGGACAAATCACCAGACTGCACTGAACCAGTCGGACTTGATCCCCAGACCTGAAAAAAGCTTAATGCACATTCTGTGGGTTTTTATAATATCTTTTGGCCCTCTTACTAGTATTTTCAGTTCATAAAAATAGCAAGGAAGATGAAACTGGTGTAGTGGAACGGGAACCAGCATTTGTCTATTTGCTCCTTGCTAAAGCAGCAGTGGCAGGAGCTACTGGCCGGGGCACCCACCACGACCGCCTGTGCCACAGGGGTGAAGGGGCTGGGGCAGCTTTCTGGGCATTGGTTTTGTTAGTCCTGGTGGGGATGAAGGTGAGCACAGGCAACATCTGTACAGAGGAATGGGGACACGGGTGCCTTGTGTTATGCACATACCCAGTAAGTCCTTGGGAGGGTCCGCGTATGTGTTTGTTTCTCTTGCATGTATCCTGAACACCATCTTTCAAGTTGTCTTTCCATTTGCTTTCACTCCAGATTATTTTACCTGAGATCATGTTAAAGGTTTCTTTACAGCCTTAATTTTCTGACCTGTATCAAGGAGTGGCCTTGAATTACCACAGTGATAAAGCTTTGAGTAGATAGTGTTTGAGCATGCTCTCAAGTGGGCTTTTCCCTTCTGAGACCAAATATAAAGATGTAGGAAATGTCTGTTATATACAAAATGAAAATCTGCTCTATATACTGTATTTCCACTAGTTTTGTGTCTTACTAGAGTTACTTGCCACGTCCTCCTCCCAGGAATAAATACCCAGGCATCAGGTTCTTTGAGGTTACTCCATGTGTTTAAAATGGTAGCAATACTAAACCATGTGGTTGGTCAGGTACTGTTTGTACTGACACGTTTTATTTTCAAATTAGAAGATAGAGCATCTCTTTAAAGCAAATACCACTTCTAAGCAGTATTTCAAGCCAGATTAGTTGAGGTTCATATTCATGTAGTAATTACAGGCTTATGTGAAGCGAGGGACCTTGTGGTGAGGTATGTGCTAAGGTGCTGCTGGGCTCTTCACCTGACTCTAGACAGACCTTCCCTTTGTCATTAGCTGTGAGGTTTTCTGCTCAGCCCAAGTCCGGTGTCTGTAGATGGGAGCCCAGGGCCTGCTGGGATGGGGTTTTACACTTGTGCTGTCCTTTTGCCCTTCCACTGAACTCTTTTCATTTCAGTCATGAGCAAACAGTCAGTGCCTGAACTAACAACCCTGCAATCCTCCAAAGCACGCCTCGCTTACAGTACCAAACAAAGGGAGGCCCGCGTGGGCCGGCCCAAGCCAAGGAATGCAGCTTCGGGGTTCTGCTCCATAAATTTAACCAGCACGACAAAAAGGAGATAATATGAGCCTTCGTGATGATCTGAAAGGGGGAGGTTTGTGTCCCATTGATTGCGGTCTGGCCTATTGCCAGGCCCCAAGCCTGACCGACAGTTGAACCATATCGTTAAGGCGTGTAATACAGCTCAAGTCTTGTACAGCAGCCAATGAGTACATATCCAGAGGGCAAAAGTTTATAAAGAGTTGAGGCTGTCCTGTTTAACCCTCTCACACTGCATGTAATATATACGGCTGCCATTCAGAAATAGTCACATTGCTATAAAAATGTAAACCTTCAACTTTCTTTAGTTGGGGGGAAAAAAAAATCCATATGTGTGTGATTTGGAGCATGCAGCAGATTTATAAAGCAATCAGAGAAAACCAGAGAAAACTGAGTTTTATTTAAAAAAGAAAAAATCCAACCCACCTTTTTTTCCAGTACTACTTCACCCATAGTTACTTCTTAGTTCAGAGATGTCTTCTGGGTTGTTCTACAAACTCTTTCATACAGATGGAGCTATTTATTGCCTTGATGTCACCTCATTTAGCATGTGGCTGGTATTTTTATAGATAATTTTTTCACCTAATGTTGCCGTTAACATGTGGAATGCTCTGTATCAGTTCTGTAAGTACAGACAGTTGATTTGAATTTTCTTGCAACTGCTAACTTTAAAAATCAAAACGAACTGAGTAGCTCTTGGTTAGGTGAAGCTTGTGCTGGAGGACTCTGCTGTGCTGGCTGCAGCCCTGCTTGTACTAACTGAGAAGTATATAAAAGAGGGTCTGAAGAGAAAACACATGGAGTCATCACAGTTCCTCACACAGCTCTTCAAGCACACCTAGCCCCTGATGTCCTGGTTTGATTGTTTGCTTTCTTCCCCAAAGTGGATTGTGCTTTCCCAGGAAAGTAGGAGTACAATAAGGAAAGATTCCTGTTACACTCCAAGAAAAGTGGCTGTGTTTGCATTTACAACACATGGGCATTAGCACTGATGGGTTTTGAGAGGACTATTATAAACATGAGTACAGAAGTTAGACCAACACTCCATCTATTCCACTGCCCTGCCTGCCAGCAGACTGTATTCAAAAGTTTTAAGTCCTCCTTGCCCAGTGCCCCGAGGCACCATAATGCCATGGCCCTGGGCACTTTAATCTTCACCAGTGCATGTTCAGCTCCCGGTTTTCAGATGGCTATTTGCAAGAAAACCCTGCTAGGAACTGTACCTTTTACACTGAATCAGGAGGTGAAGGGGAGCATTTCGCAATACATTTTCAGACAGGAAACTTGAAGGTGACATCTCTTGTCATCACTGTGATGCACAGACAGGCAGAGTCTGGGTGATAGAGGTAATAGAGATTGCAGTGTTACATTTTGTGAACTCCTTAAGTTTGATGGTGTCAACGTGCTTCCAAAGGTGTTTGTTTGCTGGACAGCCATTAGTCAGAGGGGGAGGAAGTGCCAAAGGATGCACAGGGTAGCTGGTGGAAGTGCGATGCAGTTGTCTGGGATGCAGGCACACGCAACTTACATCTTGGATTTGTAACAGACACTGTAAGAATGTGCTGTTTGGGTGAGTCCAGCTGTTGCTCTGCTGGTTTTAAAGAAGTGATGCTTGAGGTCGCAATTAAGTTCCTCTCACTTCCTTTTGAACTTGAAGCCCAAAGAGGTTGTACACAATCATACACCCAAGGAACAGATTTCAGTATAGTTTTGACCTTGTATATGAAGGAAAGGGGGAAGGGGAAGAAGAGCTGCATCTCTATGTTGGCAGGAATGGCCTACATGATAAGCAGTTGCTTCCTCAGCATGCTGCAGTTCTGAAGGTATATTGGGTCAAATAAAGGTCTTGAGTATCTGAGCTGGTAGATCCCTCAGAAGAGGAGGGATTTGACTGTAAGTGGGAGGTTTTAACCCTAGACACCATTTATTTGCATGTTTCTGCCTGAAACTAGCACTTTGGGAACACATTTAACAAGCACAATATATTCCATGCATTTGCTGGAATAAACAGCGCATATAAGCTTCCTCAGATATGCGATCAGCAGGGAGCTGTCTGGCTCATGATTTTACACATTCTTGCATCTAACTGAGACATTCTAATGCCAAATCCAATACTTGGGCTGCCTGCGCTGCGTGTGTTTTTAACACACCTTAAATGCATCTGTGTCCGAGCCGGTGACTGAATTCCATCAGAGCCAGGCCAGAGCTCTGAGCTCAGGAGCCAGGTCTTCCAGAGATTATCTGCCTGTTGGGAACTGCTCCCCCAAAGTCCAGTGCTGGGCAGGAGGCAACTGCACTTAACCCTTTGCAGTGCAGCACCACCCTCTGCCAGCAGAGCCACATGAAACCTACATGGCCATGGGGTTTTCTGAGGTTGGGCCCAAGTCATTTAATGCTCTCAGATGCAGACAGCTAGCATGTAAACCCCAATGCTGTCTGTCCCATTATGCTCAGTAAATTCAGGGAATGTTCCCTCTTATTGCAAGGGTTATTTCTGTTATTTGAAACAGAATCATGGAAATAATGGATTTTTAGCAAAGGGGTGATATGAAATCCAGACTAAATCAGAAGTGGCATATGTTTGTTTTCCATATGCCCCTGTGGTGTGACTGCGTCAAGTGCAGTTTGTTGCTGTGATGGCTGAACTCTCAGGTTCATTTTTAAGGTATATATTGTTTAGCATTTAATTGATTCTGGCATTTCTGAGTATTCTTTACACCGAGTCCTTCTATTACATGTCTGTGAGACAAGTACTGTCTTCATTCTGTGTTCTGTTGACATGACGTGCATGGGATGATGGTACTTAAGGCTGCAGGTGCATTCCAGTTCTGAACCCCAGTCACTGCAGCAGGTATTTTAGTTATTGCATGTCTTGTGGTAGAAGATGTAAAGCCATTCCTCCTTGAACTTACCAAAGCAAGTCCCTTCTTAAGGTCTGAACTGCACTAAAGCCTCCTTAGACAAAGCACTCCCTGTATTTATGAAGCAGACTTTTTCCAGAGCCAAGTAAGTAACAGGTTTGATACTACGTCTTGAAAATACTAGCAGCAATGGAGTTGTTTCATAGGCTTCTATTAACCTGCCAGGTTTCCTTTGTTTGAACTAAGGTTAGCTTGTAATTATTTCAAGGGATAGAAATTGTTCCCAGGCTGACAGTCTGTATGCCAGGTTACAACCCAGAACAGCCTTTCATCAACAAATTTTATACAAACCTGAAAAAACAAGTTTGCAATGGAAACAGTGACAGAACCTGAGCTGTACCAGAACCTTTACTGCTTTGAATGGGCTGGGGTGATGAGGTTAAACTGGAACTCCTTTATGAATGTGATGCGTCAATGACAGTTGCTGGAAGCTGTGACAGTAAGAACTGGGTCTCACTGGAGGAGATCATTGCCAGAAAGCGTGGGGCAGAGCCCTGAAGCCACAGAGCTCTTTGGATGCCCCATCTGGCTGATCTGCCCACTGGTGTCTGGAGCTAGAATGGACTCGAGGCTTGGTGCCAGACAGGCAGTACAGGTACAGCAGGTGAAGCTTCTTCCATTAAATACTGGTTTCAGGCACCAGAACTGCATTTCCTGGCACTGAGAGCTGTTTGTGCAGGATTTGGGGTGTCCTTGCGCTCCGCTGATTGTGGATCAAGGTCTGTACACATGCTGCAGTTGGGCTTTTTGGTCAGGTCTGTAGCTGCCAGTGCTGCTCTCTTACTAAGGACAGATCAGAAATCCCACAGATACATGTGGGATTGGACAGTTGTAGTGATGACTGTGTTGGACATTGGGATTTTCCTGCTTTTTTTTCTCAGGAGACATTGCTAAATTTCCCGCAGTTGCTTTATTCTGAATAGTTATTCTGGGTGTGATACTGGGGAAATGAAAGATAGACATTTGAATATCATTTTAGAAGAGCAGTGTTTTGTTTCACAGACTGTCATCTGTGATTATACAAAGTTTGATAGCTTCTAATTTTCATTTTTTTTAATGGTTTTGTCAAAAATACACTTTGAGAAAATTCTTTAGGTCCAAAATGCCTAAAAGATGAGTAACAGTTCCTGTTTTCAAAGCCACTGTGTATTTATGCACCTCAGCAAGAATCACATCTGTAAACCTGACAGGGTGACATGTAGTAAAGGAACAAGAATAAGCAATTCTGTAAAACATGGGATGTCTTGCATAGTTTTTTGGTCATGGTAAGTAATTATCACTGGTAATACTGAACAACTTCCTTACCTCAGTGGGTTGTCATCTGTTTGATTACAAAACAGCAGAACCACACGAGTTGTGTGAGGTGGTGTGCAGAAGGCAGCCAGTGAACACCGTGAGCTGCTGCTAGTGTGCCTGGAGTCATCTGCCGTGATTCTCCAGCGTTTAGCTTGGTCTGAACAGTGAAGCACCGAGTGTGTGCCTCAACCTTCTGACACCAGTTCCAATCTCTTTGTGTCTTCATTCAGCAGCACTCTTCCCTGCTGTGACTAGTAGACGTGAGGGCATTTCTGTCTTGTGTTGCCTTTGTGTGCTTATTAGAAAAGAATCAGCAAATCTGGTGAGTGCATGTTTAATGTAACGCAGATGTGGGCACACCACCGGCTGCTTTACAAATCTGCAGCTTTTTTATTTCATCAGTGTTGTTTATTATTTACAGAACGTAACCTGAGACAGTAGAACAAAGTTTTAGATTTAAAAAATCGAGTTGTGTGGAATGTTTTTAGCTGTCCAGACCAAACAGAGCAATTTGCCAGGGGGGTGATGGACTAAATCAGTGCAGTTTATGCTCATGCTAGTGGCACCTGGTTGAAAGCAGCTGACCTTATCACTAAGGTGAGGATTATCTTTTATCGCTAGGGTGAATACTTAGGCACAGAGGAGCAGTGGGGGCAGTAAGCACTGTACTCTTAAGTACTTCTTCCTTCTAAAAACAAAAACAAAACCTAAACCCAACCACAACAAACCCACAAGGCAGAAGTTGCCAAATCCACTGTGGTGGCGGCCATTTGTAGGACTGGTACATGCTCTCTGACCTATTTCTGAGCCAGACATTACAAACCAGCCAGTGTTCGCTGATGTTCTGGTTTCTCCAGAATAGGTCTGACTAAAAGGCCCTGTTCTTGCCTCATTTTCACAGGAGTCTTTCCTGCAGTGCTTCAGGTACCTGTTCTCATGGTACTGCAGCACAGTTGAACGTTTGTCTGGAAGATGGCTAATGTAAAACCCATTCTGCAGCGCTGGTGCTAGCTCCTGTATGAACAGTTATCCAACTTTCCTGAATGCATCATAGGAAGAGTGTCCAACTAAAAAGTTACTGATTGGCCAATAGTTAATCAACAACAACATTATCTGACCTGCTGTGGAAGGGAAACTATTGAGAGAGAAACCTGATGGGTTAATGGTTGGACTTGGTCTTAAAGGTCCTTTCCAATGTAAATGATTCTATTCTACTATACTTCAGGTATTAGCTCTTAAAGTTTGTCAGTAGAAGCTACAGGTGCTGTAGAGGTTTACAGCCTGTGGGGGCTTCTTGGCTAAGTGAAACTTTGCCATTTTGCTGGTTTTGGAAGTTAGGAAGTAGAACAAGTAGCAAGAAGTAAGTTACGCTGGTTGGAGCCCTTTAATTTCTTTGGACCTTTTCCTCAACATTTTGCATTTCATGAAACAAGCACATACTTTTGTTTACTACTTTGTAAGAATCCAATAGGTAAAACAGGCACTTCTTCCCCTCTGGTGTAGGTTTGGAACAATAACATACAACTGTACGTGGCACAGCTGGATCCTGGTTATAGCTAAAAAATCTAAGGGGCAGGAGAGGTGACTTGCTCCAAAGTCGTCGTACTTACTAGTGAAGTGCTAACCACTGCACACAGCTGGTACTCAGAAGTCATACCTGGGTTGTGGAAATAATCTAGTGGTTAGGTAACCCTGATTCAGAAAAAGGCCACAAATGGAAGAATATAAGTAATAGCAAGTACCTTTATGCAGCAAATTGCAGTTTTCAGACTGATATTTTTTAGCTTAGATGCATAACGCTGTAATTAATGAACGAACATCTAGCCAAAAGCAAAGCAGTGCAGTGGGACAGGTAGCAGTGAGAACATCTGTCAGCAGAGGGAAAACTGAAAATTTGACTAACAGCGTCTTACTGGCACTATTAACGACAGCATTTGTTATGGTTTCTGAAGCCCTTGCTCTGTTTCACATTCTTTTAGTTGGAGAATGTCCACTTTTCATTTCATCCTCCCTGCTGACAAACTGACTTTCTATCTTAGCATAACCACAGTTCAGCTGAAGTTGAAGTCAAGAGCATTCTGTCTCTCCTGGTTTCTTTCAAAGACGATCAGTGATAAGCACTACTTCTGAGCTGCTGGGGTTCATTATGCAGGTCAGGGATGCAGTAACCTCATTAACAAAATCAGAACTTACCAAATAGTCATAATGTATTAATAAAAGAAATTGGCTGATGTTTTCCCTGCTGTGCTGCGAAGTCAGTATCTTTGGCTTCTATACCTTGTTTGGAAAATGCCTTGTTGATACCAGACAGAGCAGGAACAGCCAAAACACCGAGAGGCCCATCACGCAGGGGGAGAGCAGCAAATGTGATACTAAGTCATGAATGACATATGAGAGATGGTGTTCCAGTAACGTTTACTGCAGCCAAGAAGGGAAGGGGCAAACTCCCCCCCCAGCCTGTTGCCATTGAAAGGCAAAGGTGTCAAAGACTCAAAGGAAAACAAATTGTAAAAGGGTACCTGGGTTGCAAGTCTGGGACAGGGTGGCTAAAAGGGAAAGGTGACACAGAAACTAGGCTCCGGAGGAAACAGCTGCAGAAAGCAAAGCTTAGAAGGCAGCTACTCCTGTGTGCTAGTGCCAGGCAGCTTAGAAAGAAAACATGTCCTAACATCGGATTTTTGTCCTGTCTTCTGTTGGAAAAGGATGGGAGCAGTTCACTGCACAGGGTCAATACAAACACTCAAGACAGAAGGTGGAGAGCACTAATCACAACTAGTGCATTTGTCTTGGAAAGTTCCTAACAGCAGCAGCCTGACAGAGATACAAGAAAGCAGGCAGCAGACCCGGGGTGATGCTGTTGGGAATGGACAGAGAATAAAGCAGGCAGCCTGGAATACAGTTCTTCAGGGGTAGGGCATTCCAGAACTTGAAAGGAATTCAGAGTATTATTTTTTAACAAAATACTACTAAGGGAGGAACCTACCCTGCAGTTCTTCAGCGCTGGGGCCAGTATCGACCTCTGATGTTTGTTACGCCACACGTATGTGTCTCTTATTACTGTCATTTTTAATAGATGCTCAAGAAAGGTAAGTTATGCTAAACCCTACTGCAGAACCTGTAGTTAATGTGGATTTTTCTTTTGTCTTAGCTGCATTTTCCTATTTCCATAACCAACCTTTCAATGCTTTGAAATAAACATGAGCTCTATCTAGGTTGATGCAATCTTGTTTTCTATAGAGCAGTGAGAAGAAACAGATCAGTAAAACTGTGCTGATAAATAGATCCCAAATCTGCAGACAGTGCATCACTCAGCTTAGGTTGCTCCTTCCTATTAATTTAGCACACTGCCCCTTACCTGAAGAAGAAAACTAGGAGCCATTTCTTTGAAATGTAAAACCAGATGAAGAGACACCATGTCTTCCACATCAGGTGTTACAGAATCTATTTGCTGTATTTGCAAAGACCTGGTAGTTCTTTGTCACACTTCACAGTTCAAAGTAAGTAAAACTTTGTGTGCTGACAGGTTTAAGTGGAAGGGAAAGTGCTGCTGTTACACTAAGTCATTTTTCTATATCTATATTGCACGCAGGACACGAGCAGAGAGAGTGAGGAAGCCCCGCTGCTGCAGGGGACCGCAAGGGCTTTTGCCCCGCTACTCAGAAAGTCAAGCAGAAGGACAAGAACAGCTCTTCAAACTGACTGACAACATCCAAGATGAGTTGTAAGTACTGACTAAGTTGCTCTAAGTAGTTATGTTTGCTGCCATTGTATCTTCATGTCTTTGAGGAAGAGGGACTAAAACTGCTTTAGGCACCCACATGCACACGCATGTTGTTTGTTTTCCCTTGATACCCATTAGCTGCACAGCAGGAGCACCTCAGCACCTCTAGCCTGTCCACTGGCTGTACACAGAGGTCACTACAGGTGCCACAGGACTCCTGTGGTTCACATACAGGCTGGGGAAGAAGCAGATCTTCAGTTTGTTGACTCCTGTTCCTATTAAAGTCCATGGTCCCCTTCTATCATTACAAAAGATGAAATCTCAGTAAGTTCCTGAGTAATCATTAGTCCATTAACAATGCATGTCCAACTCTCCACTGATAAAACAAGTGTGTGTTTCAAGCCTGTGCTCTTCTTCTGTGTAACATTCATCCAGGCATTACCAGTCTCTCTTCCCTTCTCTGTCCCTTATCTCCCATTCCACACAGCCCAAGGCCTAGGAGAGTGGCTGGTGATTCATGACAGCAGAACATGGACCACCACTGACCAGCACAGTGCGCTCTGAGGTGGCTCTGATTTAGAAAGCCACTAACTTGGACACCTGTGGTACATGTTATTCCTGAGCTGTTAACAGCCAATGACCAAAACAACCTGCAGCTTGCTTTATTTAATATCCTAATTTCACCAGCGTCAATGATCAGGCTCTGACAGACACAAGACACTCTACAGGCTCTTGCAGGCAGCTGAAGGTAGAATCCAATCTGCTACTTGCTTGCAGCCCTGTGATCTCACACCCTTGTTAGCCTGTTTTCATCTCATTTAAGTGTCATTATGCATATACAGTCTGGGCCTTAGGTAGGGAGAAGTGAAAGAGAGCCACTTGTGACCAAAAGCATTGCCAGCTCTTAGCAAGTGCACCCATAAGCAGATCAGTGGGCTTTTGTCATCTGAGTCACACTGTTCATTCACTGTGACTTTCACCATTAGGAACATCATTCAACAAGAAAACAGCATTTCTTGTCATGAAAATAAGTACAAGATTATGCCTCTTTTATCCTAGCATCGTAATCAGAAACACATTTAAGGACCTGATTATTTGCATATTTTCCTTCAGAGTTAAATCCATAAAAGGGGGTTTAATACCTTGCTCTACTGTTCTAACTAAATGTTTCCACATTTTTTTCCAGTTAGGCTGGCTGTTTCACTTCTGGAAAATATTGTGTAATTACTTCCTGATGTTGTTAAAAACCCCACAAATTCTCCAGAGATCTGGTTGCTTCTACTTTGTTCTACTGGATCATGTTTCATTTAATTTTTCGTTTTATTAATTTGAGATCTTTTTAATATTGTAGAAGTATGAGTTTCAAAAAAAACAACTAGTAGTATCTTCAAGTAGTATCTTAAAAGGTTAAATACCAATTTTGAGAACTAGACACAGAGAAGAAAGTAACAGTTGGCAAGAGCAAATGGGTAATGATGCATGACTCAAACTTGGGACAAAATGTAGAGCCTGAATACAGAGCAGCTAATGTTTCTATGCTTTGCCATTAAATCGTTGACCTCTGTTTCCATTCCTCAAAATACATACATGACACCAGTAAAAATCTTGTACGGAAAATTAGATTTATAATCTGTTGTTCTTACAGAGAAAGTACAAACCCACAGCCCGATTACCCAGTCGCTTCCACTGAATGTTATAGTAGCTTTGCGGGCTGCAGCTCTCCTCATGGACATCCCCCATCCATCAGGAGAACAGCTGTGCTCCTTTTGTGGGTGGACAAAACCACCGCAAGCTTCTCAGCCTCCCTGTGACTGTAGCGAGAGAGAGAGACACAGCGTTCAGGGTGTCTGGTGATCACCTTTCAGTCTTCCTCTGCTGGAGAAGCAGCGGAGCAAGTCAGTGTGCCATGAAGTTGCCTCTGGTTCTGCATGTTGTGGAGGCCTGACTCAAGTCAAAGCTAGGACCTCTGTCAGATGCTGTACTTGCTTTTATGTGTCTGTCCTAAGGAACAAGACTATTATTCTGCAGGCTATAATGCTGCTCTCTTTTAAAATTAAGTTTTCTGTGACAATTCATAAAAAAATAATCACTCTCCACCCTACTTATTTCCAAGACAAAGACCTTACCGCAAAGTGTCTGAACTCCTGATGGAAAACTGAAGGGCAACTGCTAGTTTCAGTAATTGTGGTAACATCTTTCTTTCACTTAGGTTTGGTTTTTTTTAAGCTGAAATAAATGGGTTTGTCCATTTTGTTTTACTTAAAGGAGCACAATTCAATTTTCCTATCCCAAGTTTTATCCAAGGTTAGAGCTGGGCACAGTATATTACAGGCCTTTTTTTAATTAGAAAGGCTGTGCTCTTCTCAGCACTTCAATGACAGGGTAAGTTGTTGACTTGTATAAGTACGTTTGCCTTTCCCAAGTGTATGGAAGCAAGGGCACTTGTGAGCTGACATGGCCAGGAGGCACAGGGCAGGGAAAAGACAAGGTCAGTGCACAGTACAGTCTTTCAGAGAACTACCAACAGAAAGTTACTGGAATTATTCTTTTACACCACAAAAAGAAACCATGATCTGACCTTGAAATATTTCTGGCTATTAAAATTCCATTTATAGTGATGGGTTGGTTTGGATACAGCTCAGAGTAATTTGTGCAAAGTGTTACTTACAGGGTAGAGCTGGCAGTAGCTTTAGAGATGGGAAAGCTTTTTTATCTACCAAAACCTCCTGAGTATTAGCAAATTTCATTGATTTCAGAGCCAGTGGAGTACTTTTTGCACAAAGTATTAGGACAACAGCAGACTTGTGTAAGCAACGGTTCAGAAAATAGTCATTTTGAACCTACCTGACAGCAGAAGAATCTTAGTTTTACAGCTGTGCTTCTGCTGCTCGGGGTTGCTGATGGAGCATTACTACTCTGTGTAGCATGCTTCCATAGTTATGATTTCATATTTAATTTTCTGAAACTTTCAGCATTTCAAAACCCCCACTAATGAGGTTCATTTCAGTAGTAAATGACAAGTGGGGGAGAAGCTTGTATGTGACCTATCTACTTCACTTTATGGTTGTTTTTGTTTCACATTATTTTTGTTACCTACCTTTTCAGCTGTCATAATTCTCAGTATTCTGGACTCACTCTTTTCTACCTCTACTATTCATCACTCAGACTAATCTCTCTGGGGAAACCTGCTTGCTGCTTAACCTTTCACCCCTGTGTTAAACAGCTAATTTCTCTTTTCTAGCTACTGATCCAGGCAGCAGGTTAAACTTGTTTTTTTGTTTTTAAAGGCAGGGGAGGTGTGTGGTAAAAGGAAGCATAGCAGGTTTACAGTGTGTAGAAGGATAATGCTCTTGTCATAAATGTCTGCAAACCTTTCACGTATCAGCACTGGAACTGAAGTTAGTCACAATTAAGCTTCAGTATTACGACTTGCAGTGTTCCGATGCGAGGAAATTACTCTTCTTAAGCCTTGTTAAAGGATATTTTTATATGCCCTTTTAATGTCCAGAGCTAGAAGCCAGACATGTACTGCTAATATTTGATTTACAGCATGATCTTTTTTAACTGGGTGAGAGGATACTTCATCAGCTTGATTTTTTAGAACAGTTTAAATACAGACGAGTTGTACATGTTACATTATTAATTTTTCTGAAAGACTTTCACAGGTCACAAAACACAACAGGTGAAGACATTTGTTAGGTTACTATTTCTAGCTTCAAGTGACTAATTTTTCTTTTTTCCCTTCTTTGCAGCTTTATAGCAGTGGAGAACATAGACAGCTACTGTGTTCTCATCTCATCTAAAGCTGTTTATTTCCTGAAGAGTGGTGATTACACAGACCGCGATGCCATCTTTCTCGAAGTCAAGTATGATGATCTCTACCACTGCCTTGTTTCAAAAGACCATGGGAACGTGTACATACAGTTGACGAAGAAAGCTGTTAATACCAGTAGTGGTGTAGCTATGCCAGGCCCATCACAACAAAAACCAATGGTAAGGATCTAGCACCTATTATTTCATTCATGTAGGACTTTCTTTTCCCCTTTATGCCTGTACTGGTGCCCAAGTGTTTGTAGTCATTACTGTTTGGTTTCCTGTGCTGCTTAATAATGAAAACCTTGTTCTGTTAGCAGTGAAACCAGTGGCTGCTGGAAAGGTTTGGGTGACAGTACAACTTTCTCCCTAAACTCCTGAGAAAAGCTGAAGGCACAATCTAAAATACTTCTGCAGGCAGAAAAGTTATAGTAGGAAATGTGAATTTACCTGGAAAAGGCTGTTAACTTTACAATACGTACATGAAACTTACTTAAGTAGTTTTCTGCCTATTTAGTCTTCTCTTCCTATAAATACTAAGATTGGAAAGAGTGTGTCACGCATGTACAAGTCAGTCAGAACTCTTACATGTAACACCCACTGCAGTAGTTGTTTGGGGGTCAGTTTTACAGGCAAGGTGACAAGCTCACCCCTGACCCACGTCAGTTTACATTCCAAACAGACAAGCCGGATAAAAAGTAAGAGGGGAAGCGAAGGAAGTAACTTCAGATGTTGCAAGATGTTTCTGCTCTCATCCTACAATACCTACCAGTATTTACCTGTCTCCCCCCTCAGTTCTTCCTTACTTCAGCCTGAGAAAGAATCACCACAGAAACATTTCTGTTCCTTACAGGAGACTTCAAAGCTAACCCATTCAGTTACTGAAGTGATAAATAACTGTATTCTGGTTTAGGTGACAGCAGTACCACATTATGAAAAATCATGTTTTCTTTGCAGGTGAATGTGAAATCTGAAGTTCTTGCAGTAAAGCTATCTCAAGAAATAAACTATGCAAAGAGCCTTTATTATGAACAACAGCTTATGTTAAGACTCAGTGAAAATCAAGACCAATTAGAGCTGGACTCTTGAACCTCTTCTTACTGCCAGAGTGAACTGCAATTACTGGTCTGGAGCTGATGGTATTCTGTCACTAGAGAAAGTCCTACATGGTAAGGAAATACATGATTGTAGTATTCAACTAAATGGATCACTGTGTGTAAGAAAAGAAGGGAGGTGGGCTTGGTGGGCTTTCTTTTTTTTAAGCATTAGTTGTATAACAAAGATATAGCTCAAATGCATTTGGTTCTGGGACATGCCCTGTATTTTGCTAACATGTATATATGTAAAAGAGTTCCATGTAAATAAGAAAGTACAGACCAGGGTGGTGGTATAAATAGAAGTCTGTTTACTGTGTAAAGAAATTAAAGGAGCTGTCCGAGTCTTACTGCACTACCTGAACTAACCCTCGTGTCTCTTTTTTGTCTCTTGAGAAAGCTGATTTTCACAGTGCAGGAATGTAGGTAAATGTTTAAAAGATAAAATCAAATTAGGAGTTATTTGCAGCTGTTGGTGCACGGATATCCTGTGGTTTGGAGCTTTAGCATTGTGATTAGGGTGCATTGGTTGGGGTTGGGTTTTTTGTTACATCACTCGTACGCCTAAATGCACATCTGCCTGCTGCTCACTGAGACGTCCTCCTCATTTTTAACAAAAAACCTGCATTTTGTTGCATATTGCAGTGAGGACTCACTAATTCAGTTACATTTTCAAAATATCAGACAATCAAAAGCTGATTCTGCTCCAAAACCAGCACTCATCCCTTGCAGAGTCACACCCCGGAAGGCCCCTGCTCCTCAGCTGCCTTTACAGTAATTCAAATGAGCAGCCTTGGCAATTGAAATCTTTTTTTTCCCTTCACTCAGACTGAAGTGTTTATAGTGTGGAATTCTGCTAGTATTGGGAATGCTAGGGATGGGGGGAGAGAACATCACTGCATCATTTGTCTTCATGACAACCTCTTCAAAGTTAAACTTTTGAAATAATAAAAATAAAATAAAAATAACATGCTTTTTCAAATGTTGTACATGCAATCACTGTTTGTCTCATCAACATGAACCAAACAGAATATTGAGGAATGAGGTGTACTTACATACCTGTATGCACAGAAATAAGGAGATCTCATCCACCTCTTTGCTCCCTGGAGACGGTTCAGGGCTGTGTGCAGGACAGCATTTTGCCCTGCACAACACAGCTTTCCTACAATGCCTGAGTAACCAACACTCTAAAAGGGTTACTTTATAAACCTCTGACTTAAACTAAGAAGCCCACCATAGCTTTACGCTCAAATTTGTTTAGCTTTTAATAACCTTTTGTAAAGGCATACAGAAATACTTTTAAACTGCAGGTCAGAATTAAACCAATTCTCAACTCCTGTAAAGTGAAAAGTGGAGGATTATTGTGTAAGGAGGAAATGTTGGATCAGTAGATGTGTGTTTGGTGTGTGACTGGAAATTAAATCCATAAGGTCCATTACCCAAATGAAACTGTTTAGTGCAATACTTTTGTCTACTTCTCCATATAATTTTTAAGTAAAATGTAGAATTCAACCAGTGCATTGGCTCAACAGTGCTTTAACGTGTCAGTCCTACTGCACACCACTACCAGTGTCCCTGCTTCTCTCCCCTGTAAAATTCTTTTTTAATGCAGCAACTACCAAGCTGCTAAAGATGGTAAGTAGATGGAGAAGGAAAATAAGAAGTAGTTCATTGCTCTTTGTGGAGAATTTACAGGCAAATGGCTTGAATACTTAAGTTTTGTAACAAACAACTGAGTAAGGAGCTGATGTGCAAACATCTGAAGAGCAGTGTGAGAGTACACCCCCTTTGAGTTACCTGACCTCAAGGAACCACAGCAGAGAATGGATCTAAATTTGTGTAGTTGTTTATTTCTTTTGGACTGTGCTTAACCTGTTCTTTTGACTTCTGGTAACAATTAAGCACAATGTTTAAGCCTTTGAAAAGTCTACCCATGAGCCTAGAGCTCGTGTTGTCCATGAGTGCCATGGTCCATGTGTACCATGGACCATAAGTGGCTTAGGTTAGTCCAGAATGTTAGGATCCTGCTCCCAGTGCTATGCTCCTCTCAGTACAGCAGCCGGAGTTCCTCACTTACTCGCCTATGGACAAGGCCAGGTTTTCTCTTAATGGTACAAGCCCAGTGCTGATGACAAGGACTGATGTACAGGCAGAGCTGGAAGAAGCATCCTGCCGCAATTAGTATTCCAAACCAAACTGAATCAGAACTTTTGGTTTTTAAAAGTGCAAATGCTGTTACTTATTGCTGCAACCCAACTATTTTTATATAATTTCAGAACTCTTACTGTGGACTTCCTATTGCTATTGGCACTACTACTACTATTACTCAGTGAATAAATATAACTTTCGGATTCCAGGGGCCATACTCAAAAATAGTTTTCAGAGGATGTAGAGAGTAAAAAGTGCAAGTCTCCAGCTCAAACACAAGCAGTAAGAAGACAAATGTAACAAATAGTTCCATTTACTGAATTTTGCAGGTCTTCAGGTTCTGAGCCTTATGTATGCTTACCACATTGGTTTCATTGCTGGAGGTGTGACTGCTGCAGCAATGAAAGCAGATTCAATCTTCAAATTTCAGAAGCTGGGGAGGAAAAAATTCCCTGATGACAGACAGAAACACAGCTTTCTGCCCGCTGTCCCCCATCCTTAGTACACAGCCAATACAGTTCAGGGAGGACAATGCTTCCTCATGCCTTTCTGCTCAGGTCTTTATAAAAAGCTGCTCACTTTCACACTCCAATAAAGATCAAATACCCCATTAGCTTTGGTTTTACCTGTATTTTTTTTGAGAACTGTACAACTTGTTCTGTCTCCCCTGCCCAACTTTGTTTTCTTGCCGGAGTTGCTACTGAAGAAATGTAAAACAAAGATTATTGACATGACATAAGAGTTACATCACAGTAATTCTGGAGAAGTGCAATAAATTGATTCCACCCACACTCTTCATGTGCCCTTGCTTACAAAACCATTAATGATGTGCAGGAACAGAAATCGACTGTAGAGAACAGGAATGAATAGTGAATAATAGTGGAGCTGCAAAGCCCCCAAGACTGCTCTTATATCCTCCAGTTCTGATGTCCGAGGTAAAACCTGGACGATGCCCTGGAATGTTGGCTGTCACTGTAGGTCAAACTCAGACTTACTTACACTGCATTGCTCTGACCTGAACACTTAGGTGATCTGTCTTTGAGATGGTCTGATTCATCCAAAAGTCATTTCAGAGTGGGAAATCAGATGCTAAGGTACTTAAACTTCAAAGAAAAAGCACATCTTGTAAAATAAAATCCAGACATCTTTTGTGCCAGAGTTAAGGCAAACACTACATTTCCAAAAGAAGGGTACTTACTTAATAAAATTTTACCTGGGAAAAATGCATCCTAATATTCCTAAAACCCAGCCCCATGTGTGCTGCTGTCACTAAAATGAGACAGACCTGTGACTGAATTAGGTAAGCAAGTTTTTAATATGCAAGATACGCAGAAGAACACAAATGGCAATGTCATGTTATTCTAGAAGCAATTCTGGACTAGCAGAACTACAGACCTTATAGTCCTTCCTTATCTGACCTAAATCCACAGCAGTGGCTGCAAACTCGTATTTTGTTGCCCTGTGTCTGACAAACCAATGAAAACATGGCAGAATTACTATTTTGGATCATATTGGCTTAATCGCTATGATGTCCTCATGGCTAATGGGAATGCAACAAGGCCACTTCTTTGATGAGGAAACAAGGTATTACTGGGAACCAAGCTGGTACTGCAGAAGTACAAAGGTACGGGCATGGCTGCATACTACACCTGCCAAAAGGGCAAACCCCACACCACTCACCACTACCTCGTTCTGTAGCCAAATGTAATTCCTGGAGACAGTCCTCAGCTGGTAGCAGGATCTGGCACTGTACAGGTGGGGTGAGTGGATGAGGTGTGTGCCCACTTGCTGCCTCTGGAAGAACAGCAATTAATCGCTTTCTGAAGCCACAGAATAAACTGGAAAAAAGTGTGGTAACTTTCAGACGCTTTACTCAAACCAGGGGTGAGGTTCTACATGTATGTACGCACGCATCTTACTATGGTATGATCAGGCTGAAACATTTTTTGTTATAGTCATGACTGGTTCATAAGCAATTCTGGTACTTACTTAAACTTCAACATTTATAAAGTCTAGGTAGTGAAACAGGAACTACAGAATGAGCTATGCTTGAAATGAGGTAAACAGTGTGCAAGATGTGGACAACATCCTTCCCTTTCCTCTGCTCCTGAGCAGATTGCCAATAAATCAGCTAGATGATACTATCTCAACAGCCTCAGTTGTGAATGCTTGTTTACCAAAGCAGTGCAGTGCTTACATTTTTGTGGAGAGAATGGAAGTGGCTAAACAGTCCACATCTCAAAACAGAAAAATCATCCTTAGACTGCCCCTACGACAACGAGGTTTTGTTCTACTTGATATCCCATTTCCTATAGCTGCATGATGATAGTTTTCAGCAGCTATTTTCTCAACAATAGAATAGTTTCTAGGATCCTACACCAATTACATGGGGTTTAACTTTTTTTCCTCTCTGTAACACAGCTTAGTACTGCCCTGTGCGCAAATCCCTAGATGACAACTCCTTTAGGAATAACCTTGCTTGTTTTGCTTCTCTTAGAAGAAGATGCCTCTATTTGCTAATTACAGTGATTTAACTTCTGGTACCTGGGTCTGAAAAAATGGTTTCCAGGAGTATACTCTCTTCAGGTTGCAGGCTGCTGCAAAGGTATTAAAAACACATAAACAAACAAACACCAAAAGACATTTTAATTAAGTCAACAGTTGCTCCAAATTGACTTACACAACCTGGTTTCTTACAAAGAATAACACTCTGTGTATGTATGCTTATATATTTCTTAGTACACCACACACGTGGGTTGTATGCATATACATCCACACATACTTGTTCTTGAAAACGGATGGCCATACTCCAAACTATTCTTAAAAGCACAGTTGTTACCAAGAAGAAATATACAGTAAAAAATTAAAAATAAATCAAACCATACCCAGAGCTTTGGATTCCAGTCCAGCCTTCTGTAAAATTCAAGCTTGATAGTAAACTCTTAATCAGGACACCTTATGATGCTTAGTTTTAATAAATGTAGGGCTAGGACCAAACCACTTCCAATTTCCCACTTGTATTTTGGATTGAGCTTTATTACAGCCTGTTTATGACAGCCTACAGGTAGCTGGCCCATGCTCTGACAGCCTTACAAAAGGAAGTGGGACAGCACAAAGCTATCTATCATCTGCCTCAATAATACCATAAAGTTACTTACCTGAGAAAAAGGTTCATTACCAAAGGCCACAGGTCAGTTGGACTGAACCATAAGCTTTTTGTAGCTCTCTATCAGCAGATTTTCTGAAGTGCGAGAATGCGAGGACAAAGCAGCTGTGTACATACGGCTGAGGCCTCACACTGGCCAGCTTTGCATGTGTCTCATAAGTGTAAGTGCAATGGTAATCACGTGAAGGGAGGCCTGCCAGAAAGAGAACAGTTACTCATTAAGCACTGGCAAACACTGGGGGGAGGAAAGAAATGATTTTTGCTGTTTTCCTCAGTAGAATGACAGCACATTCTATACAGCCATAAAAATAGCCTTGGAGCAGTTGCTGTTACAGAAGAGCTGCATGCCTACTGCAGTATACCGGTGCTGACAATGGCCTGGTGTGCACTGACAGTGCCTCAGTGCCATCAGGCTCCAGTATCACAAGAGGGGTTTGTTGGGAATTTTGGGGGGTTTGCCTTTGTGTCGGGTTTGTTTTGGTTTTTTTCTGTAGCTGACACACAAGCAATTGCCCCAGCGATGTGCCCAGCACAAAGAGTTCTCTCCATGGACAATAATAACCTTGCACCTCAGGCCTGCTCTGGGCTGACTCAGAAGTACTAAAAGGCCACAAGAGAAGTAAACAGCTTTCATGTGCATTTACATTTTGGATAAATGGCTGGGTCACCCAGAGGACAAGGACTGTGTATAGGAGCTACAGAACAATTGTTTCTGCACACTGAAAATGCCAGCAAAAAAAGTCCCCTGGATGCTGTAGCTACAGAGAAATTTTAACAAATAAAAGAGAAATCTGTCATACCAACTATCGCACAACCCTCCAGACACAGCAAAAGCAAACATTTGCTTTGACCTGGGAGGGTGACTCACCATTCCTGAGGACTGTTGCTTCAAGGCCCTTGGCAAACAATCCACAATCAGCAGTGCAAACCACTGGGTATCAAAACAATGGTGGAGCAAGAAATTTGTGCCTGCATATAGTTTTGGTGGGAGGGGAGGAAGGCAAACCACCATCTGCAGGACCAGACTGCCTACACCCCCCCAGCCTTCCTTGGTAAGGTCAGGTCCCGGCCACAGAAACTCAAGACACCAAGGAGACCACCACCAGCAAGGGTTTCCCCCTGCACATGTGCAAGTCTAGTCCCTCTGAATAATCCTCTGTGTGCCAATACATTTCTCAGGTTTTCTTTTAATCATAAAGTATGGAAAGAACAGTATTTGAGGTAAACATCCCAGAAATACGATGGTTATATTTAGCACTACCGTCTGTGCCAGAACACATCTTTCTTTGTGGTGTAACAGCAGTTGCAGCATGAGTCCTCAGAGGATTAGGCAAAGACAGCATACTTACATGCAAAGTTCAGACAGGTATATGTAGAATACAAGAACACAATACTGTATATAAATGGGTAATGTTATTTTTTCTGACTTAGCTCAATATAAAGCTGATCTCCAATCATGCTATTTATAGAATCGTAGAATGGTTTGGGTTGAAGGGACCTTAAAGCTCATCCAGTCCCAACCCCTGCCACGGGCAGGGACACCTTCCACTAGAGCAGGTTGCTCCAAGCCCCTGTGTCCAACCTGGCCTTGAACACTGCCAGGGATGGGGCAGCCACAGCTTCTCTGGGCACCCTGTGCCAGCGCCTCAGCACCCTCACAGGGAAGAGCTTCTGCCTCAGAGCTCATCTCAATCTCCCCTCTGGCAGGTTAAAGCCATTCCCCCTTGTTCTGTCCCTCCAGGCCCTTGTCCAAAGCCCCTCTCCAGGTTTCCTGGAGCCCCTTTAGGCACTGGAGCTGCTCTAAGGTCTCCCCTTCAGGAGCCTTCTCTTCTCCAGGCTGCCCCAGCCCAGCTCTCTCAGCCTGGCTCCAGAGCAGAGCTGCTCCAGCCCTCGCAGCAGCTCCATGGCCTCCTCTGGCCTCGCTCCAACAGGTCCATGCCTTTCCTGCACTGAGGGCTCCAGAGCAAGATGCAGTTACTTGCTACCTGTATTAGCTTCCTCTAATGCTTCTTGAGGGCTTCTCTAATCTCTACCAGCCTCAGTATGCAACAGTATGTCAGCCTGAAATTTGACCACCTTGTAGTTTTGTGGCAGGAGAATCTACTGCTCACAGTTCTCACTCTTAGGTCTTACAGCATGACCACTAGTTACTAATTGTATATTTTGCTTCACTGACACTAATTTCAACTGCTAATGCTACCTATTAAAAAAAATAAAAATAAATACACATATATTAAACCAAACCAGTATCTACCTGGAGAAACCACCTGCTGATAAAACATAAGCAAAAATAAACAGCTGCCAAGTCCATAATCACACTGAGATCACACCAAGAGCTGACATTTATGAGCAAGTTTAAGAGCCAATTCCCCAGCTCTGAGCTTCCTGATTTCAAATGCTAAATCCACATAACACAGACCTTCACCCACCTTTCCTTCTTTTCAGTAGCTACCTTTATGCCCTCTCCTTTGAGCACACACCAGAAGGAAGCTGACATGCAGAAGAACATGTATTTATACACCAGAAACCCAGAAGGCATCACAGGACATCCAGAAATTCCCACAGCATCTGTTGGATGCACTCAGCATTTGAAAGACAAGCATCCATTGCCAAAGCAGAGGTTACATGCCTATTTGAATTTTAACCATCAACGAGAGGCAGCTTAGCACTAAGCCTTAGCTGTACATTCACCCAGAGATTATGGTATTACTGCAGGATCTCTCTGCTGTGGGTTCCTGTGGAGGTTTGAAATAACCCACACACAGCATAAAAGCCCACTTTCTCACCTTGCATACACCAGCAATCCTTCTAGACTCTCACTGGTAACTGGATTGCTCTGGGGAAAAAGCAGGTTTCTCTGTGTCTTTCACACACAAATGCTGAAATACGAGCAATTTGCAACAGAAACCATGCCACTGACCAGCTGATGATCAACACAAGCATAGCACAGTGCCTGCACATTCCACAGAACCCCTTCTAGACTGCATTCAGCAACACTTCTTCCCACAGCCCACACTGAACAGGTAGCAGTAACCAACAGGTTTCCACCCCAAGCAAGACACGCAGAAAAGCCTCCGCACTTGCTCTCCCAGGACACGCAGAGAGGAGGCATTTCTGGACGTCTGGCTCCTACTCAGGAGAGAAATGTTTCCCTTAGCTTGTGAAAGTTACTCAGGCTGAGCACGGTAACAGGCTGAAGAAGCCGGCTTTCCATTCCCTGTTCCATTACTCTTTTTGATTGGCACTTTAATGAGGGCGCCAGGGGTCGACCCCCTGCCAGGGGGCCGGTTCATGCCCCGTTTATCTCACAGTCCATGTAAGACTAAAATAACACGCCAGGCTGAGTTTCACTGGCTTGTGATCCAACAGCCCACCATGATGGATTGAGTGACTGCAGCAAGTTGGCAGCTAAAGTGTGTTGTAACAGTATCTTTCTGTCAGCACAACACAATGAATTTGCTGATTCCCGGGCTTTCCCAGCATTCACCATTACCATCGGCTCAAAATTTGCTAAAGTTCATTTTCCAGGGGGCTGCAAAGTGATAATAAATAACATACCAAAGGTTACGCCAAGCTTTTCTTCCCCTCAACTGTCCTACTGCTGACAAAGTAGGGGTTGTGGTGCCAGCTTTACTACACAAGAGTACACAAGAGCAGCCATAAATCCACTTGCTTTTCCAGAAAGGAAGAAAGGGGGCAGCTCTTTTCATTGCTCTTTTCATGTGAGCTCATCCTGCCAGGCCAACACATGCTACACAGGACTTTTCACCCCCACACACAACAGTGAATACAATCCAGCACCAGAGGAGGTTGCTATGTAAAGCACTTCTCTCCAGAAGAGCTGTCAGCTTATCTGGGGTCTAAGTTCACAGGCTGCAGAAACATGGCCAACAAGCCACAGTCCTTGTGATCCTTTTACTTATCTGCATGGCTTAGAACCATCAAAATAAGCCATAAGGGAGCTAGAAAACACAAGAATCCTATGTGAGGGATGTATTATGCTTTAGATCCCTTTCTTTAGTATTATAAAATATCCTCATATCTCCTCTACAGGAAAACCCCAAACAGGGTGGTGGGGTTTTTTTTTTTCCCCTTTAAAAAACTTAGGAATACTTGGAAATGGACTGAATTTTATTAGTCATCTGAAGAGGCCCTCCATGTCCTCTTACTAACCAAGACCTTGTCTCTGTGCCTCAATACCCTTTTCATTTTCCTTGCCACTGCCTGTGAAATGAGCAACTCGCCTCAGATACTGGGGAGAACATTCTTATTTTCAGTTGTTGCCATCCCAACCCCTCCCAGCAAGAGCGAACAAATGAGCTCCACACGAGAAGTGGCTTTTCACTTCCTGTATAAGGATTTTTGACAGCACAAATTTCAAGCTACAACTCTCCCACTCTCCAAAGTCAGTTAACACTCTGCCCCTGGGGTTAATAAAGAGGGAGGGTGAATACTGTTCTTGCTTAGGGGAGAACAACTCCATGCATCTGTCTGACTGTACCTCTACAGTTGTCAGTTTCTTTTAGGCTTACACAAGACAGTCTAACACAGCCACAAATACCTCTAAAATCAACTTCAGCTGCCCTAATGTCAATGTGTTCTGAAATATTTCATTGCGGGCATCCAGAACTGATCCAGCCTCACCCCTTTCCATCTCTGGGACTCCAGATCTAACTCTGGGCAAATCAAATGTGTTCCTGCCAACGAAAATTACTAAGAGAGAGGAGGATTGAGGAAGGTAAAAGAAATGAGAATACAGATGTGGAAAGGACTCAGATAGGCAAGATCAAGGAATAACGCATAGGGATTTGAAAAGAAAAGAACGTGACGGGAAAACAGGGCCAGACTAAGGACCTGCTTGAAGAAAACACAGCTGCTCTCAATAGCAGTTTACTGTTTACACTGACAATACAAATCACTGCACAATACAGATTTCAGTTCACAGGCCTGGAGAAACAAGCCTCATGAGTTGAAGATCTATTTGTGAGAGAGAAGAAACAATCATAACTATGAACTGGAACAGCAGCAGCACATGGGGTCACTACTGGTGCAAGTCTCTGCTAGTGCAGAGTGTGTAATTAGCCTAATTCTTTGCAGAAGTCCTCTAGAGAATCCGGTTTGTAGTTCTGGGCACCCCAGCACTGCAGCCTGCAGATACATTACTCATCTAGCTTTGAACCAGCTCCCTCAGAGACTGCCAACACCACCGCCACAGCACAGCGAGGTAGATGTGTTGTGAACATGGTTTGAAGCTTTAGTGAAGCTGCTCACAGTCAATCGACCTTGCTCGTTCAATTCCAGCTCCTGTCTGCCTACGTAAGTTGCTGTAGCCAAGCCGTAAGTGTTCCTCTGTGGAGAGCTAGATGCTTACACCTCAGCACAAAAACACAGAAGACGGCCTACAGCCAGAAAGCCTGGGAATTATTAAGAAAAACGAGTGGGTGGGAGAGCTCAAGAGACTAGTGGGAGGATGCGGGAAATCAGTAACACTGATTTGAATAACTGGTAACAATTATTGGGTCTTCTTTGCTATGAATCATCTCTCAGAGACTCATCATTTAAATGGTGTCACTCAAGGGGCAGTAAAAAATACAGTAGAAGAAACAAGCCTGCCATGATACAATGGTTTCAAGCCACAAGGTGAATGGCCGAACAGGTCTGGGACATTTCACCAACAAAGGAGCAACTTTTGTGGCGGATACACTCTAACTGACAGGTCAGACAAGCAAATTTGTCTTTAGGAAGATTATGATGCAGCTTGGAGCTTCGCCGAATGTGCTTAAAGGAGAGGCCTCGCTCATCTGATGATCACTGAACTTGTCCTTGCCCCATCCCCTTCCCAGTGATGGTATTTGCATTTGAAAGTATAGGTTGTAAAATTAGCCAGCCAGAACCATCTCAAAGGAACAAAACTGAACCAGAACAATGAAGCAAAAGCCCAAAATAAGCAAACAACAACAACAAAGTGAGTTTGAACAGAAACCATTCTCTGACTGGGCTCACCAAACCTCGAGCTGCTCCTGTCGTTGCAGGGGAAGGGGCAGCAGAGAGCAGCGCTGCCTTACGCAGACGTCAACTACCTTTTTTAAACAACTGCATGAGAAGAAAACCTATTTGATAAACAACTAGTTTATCAAACTAGTACCAGCGGCAACAGGCAAGCTCAGAAACTCAAAAGCAACCACACTACAGTTCATAGTCCTTTACACCACACCTTCTAACAGATCCCCCCCTCTCCCCAATCTACAGAACCATGGCCCTCTTCTGCCAACAGGAATACTGAGCTGCTGCATTCAATTCACATGTGTTTCTCACCTGATGGGCAAAATACCAGACTATTAAAAAAGCAAATTACATTCTCACCCTGTGATACAAGAGGTGTCTGCAGACTGCACACAGTAGCAGTAAGCTCTGCAGTAGGCATGGCCCTTCTTCCCACACTTCCTCCCCAGTTTTCCTGTAACCTAAAGTGGCACCACAGGATGGCTGACACCAGCTGTTCTACTGCAACACAGGGCTGACCTGGATGCACATCTGGACAACGTGCTTCTGTTTGTCTGAGCTCCTGTCCTTCCTCAGCACCCAGGAATTTGGGATACCAAGGGAGATGCTGTCAGTACTACTTTGCAGCCAATCACCTAACATAAACCTGAGGAGCTGTATGTGAACTGACATTTACGCACAGTCAGTCCCAGAAGAACTTGACCTTCTTCCCAGATCCAAAATGGGGGGTAGAAATCATCACTCTGCATTGAGCACAGAGCAGGAGGCAAACTGAAAATACTCACTGCTCTAGGAAGGCCCACAGCTTCCTGAAGTCAGAGATTATCTCTAGGTTTATACAATGCTTTTCCTTTTTAGACACAGAGCTCCTGGCATTCACTACCATCACCGGCAGTGAAAGTGCACTACCGGTAAAGGTTTCTTAAGGAGGTGTCTGCAAGGACCCGTTTCACTGAATTTAGGCACACACAGGACTTAACTCCCGGAAATACTGTGCATTAGACATGATTTTACGGGTTTCAGATTTTCTTTACCTATGATGAGTGAAAAGGAAAAAGTAAGATCAGAAAACTCCAAGTCCCAATTTCGAAACAGTTATTTTCAGCCTAAAAACTAGGTCACAGTGCTTTACCAGGTGTTACTCTCCAACAAACCTACCACAGCTACAGAACAGAAAAACGGGCTAAGAAAGTGTATCAAAAACTTCGGTCTCACCACTACACAGATTGCGGTGGAGCAACTCTTAAACCCCAGGAACTTGGTGCTTTCTTGGAAGAGGAGAGAGGGAGAGGAAGCACTAGGGATTTAGGAAAGGGTCACCAGAACAAAGTCAGCTCTTGGTTCCATACTGCATCTCTGGAGCACAGCCCATTGAATAGAGGTGACATAAGAGCACAAGTACGCCATGTCTCCTTATCAATATATATTATTAACTAAGAAAAATTATGAAGCTTAATGGTTAGCATAATGCTACGGTTTTACAACATCTGTCAGCAATTATTGCCCTGCAAATGCAGAAGAAAAGTCAGAGAAATATAAACACCAGAATTCACTGCATTTCCATCAGTCTTGTGTTTTCCCACAAAGAATCTTTAACCATCCCAGTTTAGACACTGTCATTTGTTCCTTGCCCTCTCCAGAATGGAATTTCTTCCCGATCCCCTATGATGAGAATTATTGGTCCTTGTTTTAAACTAGAGCAAATAATGACTAAACCTCTCTGCAACTAGTGGTGTTAACATCAGTGCTCTTAAGACAGCAATTAGAACTACAATATTTCTTGGACTCAAAACTGCAAATCAAACTCTTTTCAGTTCCTGCTCTCTCCTTGGCTATGCTTTATGCTACAGCACAGAAAGGTGGCAGGGAGAGCAAAGATTGTGCTCTACTTGAGTTGTACTCCACCTGTGCAATGCAGGGTGAGGAACAGGTTAGCTGGGTGAAAAGTTCACTGCAAGCTGAGCTGTCTGTTTCTCTTGCTTAATTTATCCGATATTTGGCTAACCTTGCTCTGAACCCAGCCCCCAAGACCCCCTTCCTCTCATCCCTCCCCAGTGGGTTCATGTCAGCCAAAGACACCGCCTCTTGTTCCCTTCTCCTGACCCTGCTGAATAGAGCGGGGGCTGGGACAGAGGGCCAAGCACAGCCTGAGAGCCCTTGCGCTGGGGAGGTAATAATTATTTATGCTCTACACTTCAACAGGCCTCATCCTCAGCAGCGAATGGAAAAGTTCTGCAGTCAGCAGCATTGCCTGATACTGTGCTCAAGCTTATCAGTTTTCCCAAGGCTGGATGGCACCCACCCTGCACACCCCCATCTCCTCTGCAGCCCAGCGTTCTTCCAGGGATGCAGCACTTCCTAAGGTAGCCTGTAAGAGATTCCTGAACCACTCTAGAAGCCCCTGCAAGGGGGCTGTCACACAGTTCCTACTACTTTCATGATCTCCAAAATACCAGGTTAGTCCAGTATGTCCATTACCTCGTTTCTGCAGCTCAAGGTCCTCAAAAAGAACACAACAGACATACTTAAAATACTGCGAAGAACAGAGCAGTAACACAGAGCACAAGCAGGAAGACCCTAGATGATTTTCCTCCCCTCACATCCCATAAGGTCAGTGAAGGAAAGGCTGGGGCAGCGAGATGTGATACTGCTGCTCTTTGGAGGAAAGGACTCCTGATCCGTGGATGTTAATGCATCCATAAGCTACTCATCCTGCAGAATACAGAAAAGGTTCTGCTCAGAAACTGCCCTTTCAGTCATATTGTACAGCTTTCCCACACATCCTCCCCCTGTACCCAACAACAGTGTCACAAGATCACCCTGAAGTCACCCCCACCGTGCCAGCAGTAAGCAGGGCACAGGTTTCACTTCCTAGAAAACACACTCAATGCTACCTCTTGATTCACACGTCAGAGCTCCCCATCAGGTGAGACAAACTGGTGAAAAAATTGCCTGAGAACCCGCATTTCTGGCAGGGTTTCATTATTTTCCTGCTGTGTTCAGGACTCTCTGGGGCAACACAAGGCGTGCTGGCCTTCTCAATGACCGGATACATCACCAGAAAACAGCGCACAAACCCAACCTGCTGTGCTTTCACTGCTTGACCAAGCCACCAGCACTCTCTTTCATGTTCAATCTTGGACTCCCAAGAATCAACACACTTCTGTACTCGCCTGCTGGCACTCTCTGCCTCTATGGTGAGCTAGGATGTGATTAACAGAGAAGAATAAATATTTCCCGTAAACCTTAACTTCCATTTTACTCTTTGACCCACAAAGGACCTTAAGGCTGTTCCACAGCTTTGACACACCTAAGCTGCTTTAGCTCCAGTAGAAACCCTAACAAACAGCTCACTATTATTATTAAACTGTATCATCACAGTGCCCCAAACCCCCATTACAGTATCACTGTACACACAGAGAATGAAGTTGCTGTCCCACTGACTGGGGGAGCAGACACAACCCGACAGCTTTACACCAAGTGGAAATTCCTTGTGGTCCAAGAATAATATTAAACTTGCTACTCAGGATCACCAGATGACCTCGCCTTGATACATGGCTTAATTTCTCTGGAAGCAGTACAGACCAGAGTAGTTCTGATGTGGTCACTAATTTAGTGACACCATCCATTTCACCACTCCCACACCAAGGTAGCAAAAGACCAGTTTGCAACAAGGGGTCCTTGTTACTAAAGGAATCCTGAGCCCTTATCACAGAACGTGATCCAGCATCCCCCACCTAACTCCTGCACGTTTTCAAGGCATAAAAACTGCTAACAGCCAAGCGTGGTTGTCAGGAAGACACCAGCCTTCAAACTGCTACATAAGAGGACAGGGGACACACACCAAACCCTCAGCCCACACTGCATAACTCAACAGTATCTGCATTTCTCAACCGCAGGACCAGCCCAGACACTCAGGTATCGCTGCAGCAGGACAATTAAACTATTAAAATAACAAACAACCTATATATACATTTCTATACAATGAGTTCTTTGTGCAAACTTTCAAAGCCTTTGTTACAAGGTTTTAACACCTTTTCAAAACTGGTGAAACCGTTCACACGCAGGTAAAAAGGCACAGGACTGATCCGGCAGATGACAAAGATAAGGCATAAAATCAACCCCTAGAGTTCAAGTGCCACATATCCCAGTTCTTTGCTCCTTCCATCCACCACACAGAAAAGCAAAGATACTTCAAAAGATACCATACCAGCATGGGAAAATTAAAGACAAGCTGAACTGCAATACAGCTCAGATCGTTTACAACTTGTGGTTATAGATTACCTCTTCAAATAAAAATAAATAAATACAATCCTTGACGCGGTGATTTTAATCACTTAGGTCAACCCCCAAAATCCAGCTTTTGTTAACAAAAGAGCGAGCTTGTGAAAACCCAGGCGTTCAGGGAAACAGCTTTCACTTTAAAATGACAACATACAGGAGGTAATTAACAGGTCGAGCATTAAAGGAAACCAATGTCCTCTTCTCAAGGTATCCAACTTAAATGCTTCTACTGGTTGTGGGGGAAACAATGATCAATCAACAAAAACCCCAAAACAACCAAACAAACCCAACATCTCTGCCCCCTCCTTTCAAACCCTTCCCATTATGGAAGCATAAGAGGGCAGCAATCAGAAACTCGGCATTTTGGGATCTCTCGCAGGTTCTTTTGTCCTCACAAATTCCATAAATCGGAGGAAATCTCTCCCCCTGCAGCCGCAGACAGACCTGCACAAACATAAACCCTCCACTCAAGGTTCAATGCACTTCCACTTGTTGCTTCTGTGGCGAACCCGTACCTGGATTAACAGCAGAACCTCGTGCTTAAGGACCAGGCTGACGACCAGCAACTTCAAATATGATGCTTAAAGCGAAACGGAACTACAGCCAAAGACACAGAAATGACCCCACCACAGCAGGGCTCCCACCACAGCAGGGCTCCCACCAAAGCCCTCCCCGGCGAGGCGCGGGGCTACCTTCGCTCCGCGGCTGTGGGGCACGTCGCGGCTCAGGCGGGTCGCCTACGGCTATCCCGATATATCGTGGTGCTGATGCTCCTTCACAAGCCGATAACGACTACTTCGCAGGCCGCGCTGCCCCGTGCCCACCCGCCTCCGGCCCCGCTCCTCCCTGAGCCCCGCTCCCCGCCGCCGCAGGGGCCCGGGGGACGACGGGGGCAACAGGGCGCGTTGCTCTCCAGGTGTGGGGTAGGTTGGGGTGGTGTTTCCACAAATTCCCCCTCATACAAACCCCATTCCTGCTTGCCTCAGCGGCCACCTCCCCTCTCTGGAAGGTTCTGTGGCGCGCGGGCCCCGCCCCTCACCGTTCTAACACTTCCAACGGTTCCAACGGCTGCGCGGGAGTTCATCCCGCCGAGGCAGCGCCCAAAGCGGGCAGCCGAGAGTGGCCGTCCCGCGGGCGGGTTTGCTGCCTGCTGATCAACCCCAATGTTGGCAATTGCCCACATGTGGGACCCATTAGGGCGTTCAGAAGGAATTCGCGTTCGTTGTTCCACTTGAAATGCAAAGGTTATAAAATTTAACGGCCATATGACAAGGAAACTATATGAAACACTCGGAGATTTACACTTTACACTCTTCAGGCTTGTGGGCTGAGAATCGCTTTACAATAGACGACGCGACCTGTGGTTTGAGCACTGAGGTTTTTCTGGCAGTTTTCTTGTTTTCCTTTATTTTCCTTTATTTTTCGACCTTGCAGCTTAGTATTCAGTTACTGCAGCAGCTCCGAAGTAAAACAGAAACACAGCTTGTATCTTCTTTCAAGTATTTATTTCTTTTGTCCTGTTAACGTGAAATAATGAAAGGAATTGCAAGGATTTAGGAGGGGAGGGGTAAAAAGAATGAAAGCAGGAGAAAGGAATAAAACCCCACACATAATGGCTTGATTTCTGACAGCATGTGCAGCGCAAATGAACAGTAAACACATACCACGGAAAAACGCAAACAAAGGCAGCATTTGCTAAAAGTTCCAAGGGAAAAAAAAAAACCATCACTGGTGCCCCCGAGCAAACTTTGTGATTAAATCCTTGGAGCCTTCACTTCCCTGAGCCCATTTAGCACAGCAGATACCTTCCCCAGACCCACCTCGGGAGAACAGGGCTGGCTTGTCCAGTGTGGCTTGGTTTAAGGCATGGAAATGTTGCAATGAGGGGAAGCTGTAATCTAAGCTAAGTACGAGTGTGAAAACCCCATTACAAGTTTGTCACTGGGGTTTGTGTATGCAGGGCAACGTAAGCAACAGTTCATGGGCAAATACCTAATTTTGTGGTGCTTGTCGGACCCCTTGGCAGTGGCAGCACTTGCCTCTGATCCATAGGCTGGGAGCTTCCTATGCAGACTGCTGTCATGCAAAGGCTTTAGGGTGACCCTAAGGGTTGTACCATCAGTACAAGCGTGTGTTGTCTCATTCTGTGACACCGCAAGACTGCATAATTTTCTGTTTCACCCTTGCCGTCTGAATGGAGTACAATGGAAATGCTCTGGGAAGGGCAAGATTAGCAAAGGTGTCTGTCAAGATACTGTCCTTGAGGTTTGGAGAGATGGGTTTCAAATCTATACCCTGAAATCAGAGTGAAGAGGGAGAATATGAACATCAGGTGAATGAAGTTATTCTCTGCAGCAAGCACAACCTTCTTCACCTGTGTTCTCAGTGCACTCAGACTGCTGCTTTTCTACATTTGCTCACTTTCCAGATTGAAGTGGCAGATTTATAACAGTTGTGGGTTTATTTTCTTAAATGAACTAGGGGGGAGTATGCAGCAAAACAAATACCAAGGAATCATAATGCCATACCCCTCATATGAAAATATGCCATGCCCTGATGTCAGGAGGTCACTTTTATGTTAATTAACTATTTGCAGGATCAGCACATCATTCCCTGATGATCTCAGGCTGAGAGACATGAATCCAGCGAAAGAAACAAAGCTAAACTGTGGAAGTAAAAGCAAATGCACTTTTGACAGTATCCCAAGTTAGGTTTTTCCCTTTAAAATATCTGTAAGCACATTTTTGATCACAAGATTGGAATATGTCATGAGAATGCATTCAAGTATGCATTTGCATTAATTTTGTTGCCAGAAGCCATCTCACAGTCATCCCCAGACATACTGGAGCCCCTAGAAAGCTTTCTGTGGGATTGGAGGGCGTCCAGCCTGGGGAAAGCAAAGCCACCATGGGATGTGGATGGCCAGTTCCACAGGAACACTACACATTAATGAATGGCAAGCGCTCAAAGCAGTACTTACGGTGAATAGCTTGCAAGGAAATCACTGGTTGAGAACTGTTAAGCATATAAATATTTGATAAATGAAAATTTGAAAGAAGTCTATTTAAAAATAATCCACTGAAAGAAAACAGGTTAATTTTACAGCAAGAATTTCCATTGCAAACAGTAATGCTAGCTGAAATGATCACAAGAGCAGAAGTGGCCCATACAGCCTTAAAGCATATCCGAGATGATCCATACTTCATACTGCAAAAGGACACTTTTAGGTATCATCAGAACAATCTATTTTCATATTCCTGAATGGTAAATTATCAGAAGGAATCCAACAGCAGTGCTTACCCTGGGTAATGGAAATACAGGGCTTGCACTTCAATTATTCAGACAGATGGAAAAGGTTCATGTGTCTTTATTTTCTATTTGAGTACTGATCTATAAATGCCAATAGATCTACAGTTTGATTCCTTGTTGCAGAAAGCAAGGATGTTGCACCTACACCTACCATTTGCACTCTCTGGACTTTTCATGCATATACTGCCCATTTCAGCAAACTTTCCTGCTTTCATGGCTTGACTTATAGCTCATGATTCTCGTTTTAACTATAAAGTGATGTTCTGGGCAGCCACTAACAGTCCTTCCCAGTTCAAACTCAAATCCTGTAGGTGTTAAAAAGAATGTGCAGTTCTCAACTTGTTAGGTTGGCTTGCTGGGATTTTGGTACACTTCATGCTTTAAAGGAAGCTAATCTCAAAGATTCTTAGGGCAGTTTGCAGTATTAATGCATGAGAAGGTGTGAACACCAGCACACACAAGTGAGAGACTGCTTGGAGGGAAGGCACAGGGGTGAACAACCTGCATGCACAGCTTTCTGGCTCAGAAACTCTCGTAACACAGTCCTCCCCAACAGGAACAACTGGAAGAGACAGCCAAAATGCTGAAAAATGAAGGAAACAGCAAAAATCAGACCTAATATAAACCCAGCTAAAATAAACTCAGCATGGCTCCTGTGGCTCATTCAAAAGAAGGTCTTCTCTGGGAGTTCGTTTACAAGAACTCAGTTCACTGAAGAAGAAAGAATATAACTTCCTCTGTTATATGCTGTGAGGAGCCATTGGCAAACCTGACTGACAATATTAAGAGGTTTTAAAGGGAAATACTGAAGATTGTAACACTACCTACGAGATTGCATCGTAGGAAACGTGACATCTCCAGCCAGAAAGCCTCAGTGCTCCTGAATACTGGGCTTAAGAGTTTGAAAGAATTAAGATTATTTTATTAATTGATGTAGGGATTGAGAGCTGTGAGGAGTAACTGCCTGAATTAAAAACAAATTATAGCTTTAACATGAGAAAACTTAAAATTCTATAATTATAATTTGTTTGAACAGAGGGGATGTGTATCAGGACATCTGGTTTTAATACTGGAATGAAGATGCATCGACTCTACGTTTAAACCAATCAAAGGGAGGTCAGAAGGCTCAGTGCTGTAACCCTGTAACGATGGAAGCTGAGCAGTCTATTGAATGTTTAAACACAGTTGTTGGTACTTTACTTCTTTGGGTTTTGACATATGCAGCAACTTTTGCTGCAGGACATCGACACTTCTTTTTTTCATTACTTGTCTGTGTCAGCATCAAGATCCCTCGAAGAAATTCAAGGCTGTATTTCATTTGATGTTACACTCCAAAGTGTAAACCTCACACTGTTAAACCTCAGCTACGCCAACAGGACAACAGAGAAGCTGAATGTTTTAGGGTTCAAAGGTATTATAATAGTTATTTTGGGTGAAGGAGGGATTTTTGCAATAGCAGACAGTTGGGAAACACGTCAGATCACTAATACTGAATATTCAAGAATATTAGAATACTGAAAGTTACAGACTATTCAGCTGCCAAAGCACATGCACTATTGCTTGCTGGTGTCTCTCTACTGCCTTTGCACAGCCCTTAGAATAGTAACAAACTGTTGCCCAGCTCTACAAGTATTCTCCATGAGTTTGCAGCCCTAGTGGGAATCCAGAAGAGATCACAGGGTGTTTTGTTGGTGGGGAAAAGAAAGCAAAGGAATAGCTCACAAACTGAATTGTGATTCTGTTTAATCCTGTTGCTGATTTGAGTCTGTCATATTCTTCCCATGTTATTTATTGTTTCCCATAGGGAAAATGTGGCCTAAGACCTCAAGGAATCAGCTAAGAGCTGCTGTACCTTCTCTTTCTGGTATCTGAGCGAGCCTTCTCCATTCTCTAAGGCTGAGACTGAACTGAAGAATTGCTTTGTTCTCGGATGGATTTTTTTTTTTTTTAATAAGCAATTATTTTGCTATATTGAACAGTTGAGAGAGCACAGACTTGTCACCTCTGCTCTTACTCGTAACAGGCAGAGTTGCAGGGGGTGTAATGACCATGTGAGGGAACTGACTTCACTATGGCATGTCTGCATGAAATCGGCATTCCCAGCAGGCTCAAGGAAGAGGAACTGCGTGTTCCACTATCACTTGGTTTCCATTATGACCATTTCCATCTTCTGTTTATGTTCTTCTGAGATGAACCCTTTTTATTATAAATCTTGATTTCATATGACAGCATTTTTCATGTAGCTAAATATTCCAGAAACCCCTTCATTTATTGTAGTCCTTCCTCTGCACAAAGGCACAAACAGTTGACTTGTCTGGAATAGATTGCAATGAATTACCTCCTTTTCTTACAGCTAATGTTAACAGTGTAACATGGCAGAGCAGTACCTGGGAACACTCATCAAATCAAGAGCAATGCCCAAAGTAGAAGCCTAATGTGGAAAAGGAAGATGAAGCAGCATTTTGGTTAACATATTCACTATGCCCAGTGTTTGCACATAGTGGTTTAAGGGAAGGAACTAGTCAGGGTTCAAATCTAAGGCAGGATTTCTGGGAGTCACGTAGGCTACTCTGACACCCTTAAGTGCCTGACCTCACTGCAGTACTTGGTTCTGTACTGGCTATCATGTGTCATCTCATTCTTTAACCTGGATTTTTCAAAAGCATCTCGTGGGACCACGTTTAAATCCATTTGTTCAGTGCTTCTATGTATTGCAGTTTTCCATGCCCTCTTCCTCTGTACCAGTGCACTGTAATAGTGGCTTGCTCAGGTAACCAGTCTCAGTAGCAAACTGCCTCAGAACACCTGTACAAAGTCAATTTTAGAAGCCAGGGTCACTTTCATGCAGAAGCCAGAAGGCTTCTGACATGTCCAGATTTAAGGCACTGATATTCCAACAGTATTTCCCTCCATTAATTCCACATGGCTTTGGGAATGAGGATGCTTGGGTAAGACGTCAAACAACAACTTTTCACTTCTGTATTCTTTTCATTATCATTTGATTAATATAGACAGGGAAAACTCATGCCTAGGATGCCTGTCTGTGAAAAGCCTGTACAACACAGAGGCAACTCTTTCAGCTAAATAAAATTTGAATTAAAAAAATGCTTTTGAATAAGAGAAAAGCAGGAAACTGAACCACATCTACTTGGGAGCACTTGGTCAGGATGATTACTAACAGAAGCCAGAGAACCACAGGTTCTTCTAATACCTGGTCACAATGGATGATGCAAGAGAGAGCAAACAGTAACTGGCTACAAAGTTAATGAACTGCTTTTTAGGGCATGGTGACCCATAAGAATGAAGAGTAACAACGTGCCACTTTTATAGACTTTGGATGGAAATCACATGCCTCTACTATTAGCTAACTTCAAGAATACGAGGTGGTGTCTCACTACTGTCTGTTTAAGGCCACTGCACTCCCCCTAGAATTGCATCTATCCTCTATTTTATTTTCTTATATACTTACTCATGCTCGGCTCAAACTGGAGTACTTTCTTCCCTCATTTGAGGAACTGTTTTCTAGATTTATGCACAAAATCAGCATATACATTTGCCTCGGGGGTTTTTTTCTGCATTAGGGTGTCACAATGCCCATAGCAAAGGTGAGCATAAGGAACTATTAAGTTTGGACTCTGTGTCCCCAAGGGTGTGAAGATACAAATGGTCTCCTCAGAGGTCTGTGGTTTTCAGTTGTACCCAGTCCACACAGTTTGTTTCTGCTAAAGCATTGGAGGCATCTGTTACAGAAGCAAAAGAGGGAGTTATGTTTCAAGGAAAGATGACAGGAGCAGGGGGAACTCACTACCTGCCATGGTACCGGCAGCATTCAGGTCATCCTGTGTCTTCCATAAATAGTCTACAGGCTGGGGTAGCTCAAACCCATCAAAGCAAAGCCTGGTCTTCTCCCTCGCACATTACCTTGATGATCTGACTCTCCTCAAGAATACAGGAAGGGTTGTTTCTGTTGAAGCTGCCAGTCCCTGAAGGGATTGAAGAAAGGTACTGAGGTGATTTTAGTAGACTAGAGGGTGGGAAGAGGGGCAGTTTATCAGTCAGAAAAGTGAGCGAATTGCCAGCTTCCTGTAGGAAACACTGGGTAAAGGAGAATAACTAGCAGGGAGAAGATGAAGTTCTGCTTTTCTTCATGTCACCTCCAAGTTAGTGGCTGAAATCTGTGAGAGAGCCAGAAAGCCTCAGCACTCCTAAATCTGTCACTATTCACATCTCAAATCCTCCTTTAGCAAAGAGGATTCTGTTCACTAGAGAATGTAACTGCTGCTTGTGGCTGACAGGTTTTGCTCAGTCTCCAAACTCTAGTAGGCTGAGAAGCAATAACAGGTTGGAGGATCTTAGCACCAGGGAGGTAAGAGATACAAAGACAGCGCAGAGTATTCTGACTCTCGGGGTGGTTGGTTGGTTGGTGAAAATGCAAGATTACATTTGACATAATCTTGCTTTACACCCAAACTTATGAACAAGTTGCTGTCAAAAAAGTGGCTGTCACCCAGATTAAGTTTATTAAAGCTACATGAAGAAATAAAACCAAAATAGATGACCCAAGGTCACCCTGTATTCCTAACAGTTGCAGTTCAGCTCGAGGAAAAGCACGAGGCCAAATTAATATCTGCTACAAACAGATGTATTCTCTTCAATATAAATGCACCCATTTATGCTCTGCCTGTGCTGAGTCTGTGACTGGGTTTTTATGAGATTTTGGCAAGTGCAACACTA
Source organism: Strigops habroptila (assembly GCF_004027225.2). Taxonomy (NCBI): domain Eukaryota; kingdom Metazoa; phylum Chordata; class Aves; order Psittaciformes; family Psittacidae; genus Strigops; species Strigops habroptila. Next base: position 205,433 of record NC_044292.2, read on the forward strand.
TCTGTTAATATCTGAAGGTGGGAGTGTTCAGGGAAAGGCTTGTGAGACAAGATGGGATCATACCCACCTACACTCATTATCACCTTATGTGAAAGTACAACAAGTTCCTCTTTGCGAATATCAGAATCACTTGCCCAGGCACTTTCTGTGAAGTAACCACCTTCAGAGCTCACTCCTTTTCTTCATCCTGCTAAAACCAAGCCATCAGCAGGGTTATGGCGGGAAGAGCCTTTTAAAGTTCACCAAGGGTGCATGAGGGAACATGATTTTTGTCTTTTCCTCAGCAAAACCAAAATACAAAGTTACATATGGAACATGAGGAATCAGATTTACTTACACAGGACGCCTCCTCTCCCTGCCCTGCCTTGCTGATTTTGCAAAATACTTTGTATGAACACCAGCCTCTGAAAGCACCTGGAACTGAAAAATCCTCCCATTAAAACAGGGTCTTTTTATGTCAGGAGAACGTATGTCCCAAAACAGCGAACATTTCTCTATAGTTCAAATCTTAAACCAGCAGCAATCTCCTGTATAAAAGTGATGGTAACAGGTCTTCTATTTCTTTATAGATTGGAGCAAGTAAAACTAATTTCATACGAAACTTCCGTGACCTGTTCCTACAGCTTCACCTAGATTCCTCCAGCAGGATAATAAATACATACCCAGATTTCAATTTACTCCACACTCTCTGTATGACATCTGGCTTCAAGATGGTGGCCCGGAGAAGTGCAGTGATGACACAGGAAAACAGAAGGGGAAAAAACTAGTGCAGTGGAAAGCAGGAGGCAGTGGAGAGAGCAGGGAAAACCAAAATTTAAGTAAGTCAAGAGGCGGAAATTCCTCTGAGAAGGCCTTAGGCTTCAACAAAGCTTGTGGACATTTGCAGCACTTTGAGATTACCCAATACTAACCTTATGTGAAGGGGACAGTAGACCTCAGCAGGCATTCCAGAGGAGCCCTTCTATAAAAAACAAGTCTTCAAATGTATGCATCCAAATTTGCAAGTAGCTCACTAGATGAAGAGCATTCTATCTTGCAACATTCACAAGAGAAGAAACTCACTTACCCAACTCTTCCTTACTATCTGAAAAGCAAAATCAATGTTTTCCTCATTATTTTCTGTTTGCTGCATACCTCTCCCCCACTGTGACTGCTATTTGACCTGCTGTCCGCTCAGAGACCCTGAGGGAAAGAGAGAGGGAAGTTTGTGTGTGTGTGTGCATGAGAAGAGTGAGATGATGAGAGTCTCAGCTATGTTCTGACTTGTTTATATTCATTAGAAAGAAATCAACAGCGCTTGGTATGTAAGACAACCTCTGATGATAGGGAACATCTTTTATGCAGCACAGGAAAAGAGCAGATTCATCTGAGGATTTGGGGATGACTGGGGACTTAATTTCAATGTGTGTATCAGCTTTTACCTCCCTTTTGTATTAGGATGTTATCAAATAATAGAATCTCAGCATAAAGGTTTAATTCAAGGAGGACTGTGCCCTCTTTCACCAATTCTGTTTGCTCTTGCATCCACAAGTCTGGCATGCCTGTGATTGATTAATGAGAAACCAGAAAGGATCAGAGTGCATAAGGGTAGGTATGTCTGATCATCCCTTCCCAAGTGCCTTGTGATAAATATGGTACCTTCAGTGTTATGCCTGGCAGATCCTGGAAGGGTTCTCCCCTCATTGCACTTGTGTTTTCAATGAACTGGGTTTCTTCTCAAAAATTGACAAATAACAAAGCTGAAAGCATCTATAAGGGTAGGTGTCAAAATCACAGAGATCAAAGTTGCTTTTCATCCTCTCCAGAGAGCCTCAAACATTTAGGAATTCAAAACAAAACTCCATTGTAAGAAACGTTTCCAAAGCTGGCACAGTGCTACAGCTTGTATGTTCTGCACTTGGAAAGGAAGCACTGACCCAGCCAGGAGAGCTCCTCAGAACACCCCCACATGCAGAGGGGCTTGTATCAGTGGCACCTCGGGTGCTGTCTTCCTCTCGAACTGCTCAAGAAGATACATAGCTACTGGTTTTTAACATTCACATCATTGCACCTAAATCACTGGTCTCCATTCTACATGGCAGACCGAAAGAGTATTTCAAATACAGCTCACAGCTTTTCTGCTGTAAATCAGGTCTCTCAAAGGAAATGATATATTTAGGCATATGAGGGTTTTCCTCTTCTAAACTTTTGTACAGAAGCTCTTGCTTTATGAAGAAATACTACTTTTCCTTTCTAGAGCATGTTCCATTTGAACACTAGAAATATCTGCTTTGCAGGTCAGGTTTGAAATTATGCAGTTTGCCTCAGGTTACACAGGACATTTACAGAAAAGCTTGAAATTCAACTCAGGAGCCCTAAATTCACTCCTTTACTTTAACCAGGTGGCCTTCCTTGAGGCACTTCATTCAGGTGTTCTCCAGTTGGGCTTGTATTGCAATTATATTAATTCCTCTTTTAGTAGTGTTCCAGCTACGTTACTGTGCCTAGTGCTGCACACTGCATCTGGCATAGGAATGCAGTGTTGCTCTTACTAGGCTGTCAAAGAGAATGTATCACTACAAAAATAAATAATGTCTAGCTGCTTCTGGCATTTCAGTCCAAGCAGTATTTATCACTTCTGGCTGAACAGTGCCTGATTCAATGCCCCTAACAAACAATGGGTATAGTCCCAGCTGAATTCAATGTGCATTTAATCAGGTCTTTGCTAACTGTGCTTCCAAACTTCACATTTCATAAGGACTAAAGTACTGTCTCTTTCGTTTTTAGAGCATTATTCCACTTACTTCACTGTGCAGACTCAAACAATGGATTTTCTTCTGCATGGATTATGTCAGTGAATGTATGTTTGTATAAGCAGGCTCTAGTTTTAGTTCCAGATTTAGTTCCTCCCCAGTGTGATGCTGCCTACATGTGTGGCAATCTGGGATTAAAGCTGAAAATATATATGTATTTTATCATAAATGAACAAAGATATTCAGAAAGACAATTAAATTTCATAGATGAGTTCAGTGACAGAAAGAATCTTCCACTATTCAAACTGTCTGTTCTTTTGACTGAGCATTCCCCTCCAGCCTTCTCAGGTGAAGGAAGACAGCTTTCCTGAGCCCAGCACAGTCCTTCCAGACAGAAGTCCTGGGTGGCCCTTACCAAAGAAAACATTGCCCCACAGTTTGTTCCTTCCCTGGTGTGACTTGGGAACAGCTTCATCAAGGGATGTAAAGTGAAGGAAGGGAAGGAAGCTTCCATTAAATGTCTATAACTTTTAGTTCTTCAAAGTATTTTTTCAGTTCCTCATTCAAAAAGCTGAAATGAAACCAGAAGCAGTTTGCAATTGCAGTTCCTCTGAAGAGGGGAGAAAGAATGCATGGGGTGTAATGTGCTGAGACAGCCTACAGACACTTTAGGAACAAAAATTACATCTTAAAACTATAAGTAGATTTAACAATTGAACTCTAAAGAATTAACCATCATATAAACATTTCACACTTTTTGTTTTTCTTTCCAAGGGTCCATAGTCTAGTCATTCAATCCTGTGCAAAGGTCATGTTACTATGGATATGACCTGCAAGAAATGTGTTGCCTCAGAGCAGCGCAAGTCACATGAACAGGCTGAAAGCCAAGACTGCTGATTCACAGCCTTGTCAGGATTTTCATGCTTGTGCTGGTTCCACAGAAGAACAGTCCTTGCACCACCAAGTCTATGTTCGTCCTTTGAAAGTGTTCATGCAGGTGTAGCTCCCAGAAAACTTGTGGATTTCTTCAAGTGCTGCCTGAGGGAGAATGCTGCAGGAGAACCAGAAAGAAAATAAGCAGACCAGACAAACAAACCTCTTAGTCTCTTCTAGTAAGAGGATGTGTAAATATGCATTTATGTACACACATACTTAAGCATACATATTCTCAAAATCAGCCACTGAGGGTGCACAGACAAAACGTGTCAGTATCCTGCTGTGAGTAGGTCTAAACGGAGAAAGTTCTATCAAGTTGCTCTTTCTCTACAGAAATATTTATCCAAAAAGGTCTACAAAAACTGTAACTTGGAAGATACCATCATGTTTTATTCCTCCCAACTACTGTGCAGAATCTTGTACTCTGAAACACACAGATATAACCTGAGTGCTCTGGTTAACTTGCCATCTGTTTGTGCTAGGCATGTGGCCTCCTTATCATAAGGTATGGACATAGGTCTGATTCCTGACAGCTACTGTAATAGAAAATGAATTATTAATTTTTACATTACAGGAGAAGGAGAACGGCCCTTTTTCAGTCTGTAGAACTTCTGGGAACTTTTGAGAGTATCCCAGAGCAAAGCATTTATTGTGAATTATTTTTCTTGTTTGCAATGAAGTATTGTAACTATTTTCCACGAATTTCATGACCTCGTTTCAGTGCCTGACTGAAGCAGGTTTTCCAAAGGCTTTAATGGAAACTCTCATGGAAACACAATTTTAAATGTCCTTTCTCTTCAGTTGTTTCAGGATATGAAGTTATGAATTTCTTTCCTTAGGGATTTTAGAATTCCTGTCCTAATCATACACAAAAATACTTTTTTTAATAGTTTCATTGCTTTAGCACAAGCAAATACAGCTGTGGTGTACATACCCTGTTGCACAGAAATCCTTCACAACACAGCCTGGAGCCCAAAGAGTGGCTTACTAAATCCAAATCAGCTCCATGCATATGTTAATTGTTAAGAAATTTCCTAGATACAAATACCAGTTTGGACCTCAGGAATCCAAATTTGGGGAGTGAAACTGGTTTCATAAAGTGGTCATATCCAGGGAAAACATCTATGAAGAGAATCTCAGGAAGTTTTTGCTTCTATGTCTTTCTTGGGAAGGGATGGACAAATCTGATCCTGGATACGGGGTTACAGCCAAATTGTTTGACAGACACAGAGGGACTGTTGCCAGTCTTGCCAAACTGGTGAGGCTATTGCTGGGCAAAGGAAATATTTACCTCTTTAGGATGACAAGAACATGCATTGTCCACGGAAGGAGCAGGAAGGCTTGATTCATCTGAACTGCTTCTACTGTCCTCCTAGCCACTGTCTCTGGCTTGAGAGGAGGAAAAAGATTAGGGAACCTGAGTAAATAAAGTAAAAAATAAAATAATTATTTGTTAACCAACCTCCTGCTTTAAGATATCACTGTCCAAGTCCTGTTACTCACTAAGCTATCGCTGGTTACTGGCATTCAGACATGCCCCAAAGCAGGCTGGAAGAAGCAGAAAGTTCCAGTTCCAGCCAGAATGCTGGAAGCAGAAAGCCCAGTTCCAACCAGTACTGCTGGGTTAGCTAAATGTTATGAATGTACATGTTGGTGCCTTCAGGGAGAAGTGGCAGAGTGTGCTCAGAACCTTGATTCAGGGATTTTCTTAAACTGCATGCAGACTAATCCCAAAATGCTGTCATTTCAGTGTTGGTGTTTTTCTTCTTCCTCTCTATTGCTTTTTGCTTGATTCAAATTCTTGACAGGTGAAAGGCAAATATTGTCTCCCATTGCTTTTAATACCAAAGAGAAGGCTTTTCCCAGCTCTAGCAATAGCTTGACATTGCAGATTTTCTTGTCTAAGAGAGCACTAGCACTTAACTATATTAATAAGTTACTCTGTCCATTGTAAAAGATTAATTTGGTCAGCTTGTAGTCTTTGAATTTAGCTTATTCTCTTAGATAGAGGTTGAAAGGAGGTACTGACAGCTTTACTTCAGTAAGTGGCTGTCATTCTTTTCAGTGGAAAATAATTAAGTATTTCAATGAATAAAGAAGGAATTTGTACTGTTAATTCTCAAGTAATTTATAGACTGCTCCTCTTAAATGACCTCAGCCTTCAGATTACCTCCCCTCCCTCTGTGGTGACTGCATATGGCCTAAATACACTCAGGGAAAATAGCTTTCAGCTTTCTATACAGAAGCGAATGTCCTACTCGGTAAGGCAGGCTGTGTGAATATGCCAGCAACCGAGGGAACCAGTCTGATGAGTCCCTGCTGGCCTAGAGTGACCCTGTGTTCCCAGGCAGCCAAATGAGACATCAAATTCTCTTAACTGAATGAAGCATTAATTAGGAGTGTATTCTGATGACTCATTTAAAATGAGATGCTTTATTCTAGTTCCCCTGGACTGACCTGATTCTCATGCCCTGAAACATCTCTGTGCTGGTGTGGAAGGGCAGGACTGTTGTGGCATTCACTCCAGGGCAGTCGAGCAGCCCTAAGGTCAGGCTCTCCATAAAGGCAAAGGATGAGGCTTTGGAGGTGCAATAGTCAATGGCACCAGGGATGGCTGACAAGGCCAGGACAGAGTTCAGGCAAACAATGTGTCCTTTCTGCAACTCCAGCATCCTTGGCAGGAATGCTTTGGTGGTCTGAAGAACAACAGAGTTAAAAAAAGAAAAAGGTTTGTTCAGCAGAGATACAACAAAAACAACAGTTACTGAAAAAAATAAGGTGACAGAGAGACAACAAACTGTGCTGTTCACTGTGCTAGGAAAGGAGTGGGAAAGGACCTTGTTGCTTTGCAATTCTTGGAGATTCTAAATGCACAGTTTGTGTAGAAACAAACCAAAATCTCTCTCCTCTGATATTCCACACACATCTCTGTACAGAGCACTCTCCTCTGTGAGCTCAGGCTTTCTCAAAAGAAATCAAATGTTTTACTGGAAATCACAGAATGGGGATACAAGAGCATCAAATACCGTGTTACTACTGGGAAAAATCAAATTTTTAGACTTTTTTTCCCCTGGCCTTTGCCCCTCACATTGTTTTTTCTGTCTCCTTTTCACATCAGACTCACTTCACCAAGCATTGTTTAGAAAGACCTAGTAACAGCCAAGTTTTTGCTGGCTCCTGTCACTCTCACTTCCAATTCCGAACGCATGTGATACAAGAGCTCCTCTTACCCAGAACTGCCCCAGGGTGTTTATATGTTGTGATTTGAGCAGTGCATCATCATCGCTGTCCATCAGACTCTTCCCATGGACCACAGCAGCATTGTTCACCAGGATAGTGATATCACCCACCTGCAAAAACCCCAAATTCCTTGTTACGACTAATACCTCTCCTCGTGAATCAGCAGTCATCACTAGATCTGAGTATCTATTATTACCTAAATATGTTATTATTTCCATAGCTTTCAACATTCTTGTTTACATGGCTTGTGATCACTTAGAACAGGTAGCTGAACTCTGTACAATACAATCTGATGGTCACCCCTCTTTTTTTCCCAATTTGCCAATATATTTTTTTCCTTATCGGAGTCATTACTCAGTGCTGCCCACAAACGGTGTTTCTACACAGAAACTAACCTTTTCCCGCACAGCTTTGGCCTGCCGATAGACCTCCTCTCGATTTCCTACATCACAGACGAAATAATGGCATTCTGTCCCCATCATCCTGATTTCCTCTGTGGTCTCCTTCAGGCATTTCTCAGTTCGACCCCACAGGATGATCTGCAGCAAGAAACTTTTGTTAGAGTCAAACTGCTTCTGCTTCAAATCTAAAATAATTAAAACATGCTTCCTAACTTCAACAATTTGATGGATATCTTTGTTGTGTTTTTACTGCCAGCCCTTTGCATTGTTTCATTTAGAACTAACAATGATTTTCTGTTACATGGAGATGGGACTTGTGTATCCTGAAGGTAGCTGTATCCTCTTGCTGATACACTATTTCCAGGTTCTTTACAAGCAACACAAAATGCCACATCTTTAGCCTAAGATGACAAATCTATGAAGCACTTGGCAAATTTTCTGTATCATGGAATTTCAAGTCTATCCCTACTTTTGCTATACACACATACAGATAAATTTCTTCTAAAATCCCAGACCCTCCTGTATATCTGGTATGTTATCTGCTTCTTGTTCTACATTTGGAGATAGCATCTGCTCTGCAGTAAAACATGTTTTTTCAGCATATCATCTGTAACTGTTTGCAGTGCTGTTTGCAGGCTGGTGTCCTAACTGCAGTTCAAACAAGAGGTTCATCCTAATACAGACATCTGAAGTCAGAAATTGCCAGCATGAATTTATTTTGCAACTAATATATGCAAGATCCCACTCGCCACTCCCATTTAACACAGGGAAGATCATACAATACTGCTTGTACAAAGAACAATTCTGAATATCCATAGAAACAAAACATTTGGTGCTTCCAGCACTTTCAAACATTCGTCTACAGATGAAAAGATTCAACCAAAACATTTTTTCCTCGTATATAACCTTCTTTTCTATTTTTTTAAGGTTACTTACCTGGGTCCCCAACCATTTGCTAAATGAGTTAAATTTATAGTTAATCCCATTTATAAGTCATTGCCACATCTGTGAACATAAACACACACGGACTGATACAGTTATAGTCTCAAAATCACCAAAGGGCTAATGAGTTGGTTAACTAGGAACTTCAGAGCATGTATAAATATGCCAGAGCCACTTCATGGGAAATCTTATCTCAGGTGAAGTAATTTTCAAGGAAAAACCTATTAAAAACCTTCAAAACTGCAGAAAAGCATCGGGCCAAAAATGGAGCTTGTGTATTGGCCTGTCCTCGAAAGCCTCAGCAGATCACCCTTAGCTATCAGGCTTTGACATCTGCACAGAGCTTGTAAAACCAATGGCTATTTACTCACTGCTGAACTCAGAGCTAGACTGGGGGATAATTCTTATGCCTACTCTGCAGACTTGACAGGAAACCAAGAACATGTGAGAAATTTCACAACCTTTAAGGAAATATTGACAAAATACCATTCAGCTACAAGCACACACATACTTGCTCTCTCTTTCACAACCTACAACTCTGTTGAAAAGGGAAGAAAAAAACCATTACAAGATGTCAACCGTAAGCATCAAGTCTGATGCCCACTCTGAGTTTGCAACAGGGTGAACTTCAACCTCTTAGGACTGGACCAGTCAAATAAGACACTAAAAAATGAACTGACAAGTTGAAGAGTGATGAAAGGCAGGAGAAGAAGAGAAAGAGAATTAATGTGGCAGACAAGGCCAGGCTGGACAGAGTCTTGGGTGACACGGTCTTGTGGGAGGCGTCCCTGCCCATGGCAGGGAGTTGGAACTGGATGATCTTAAGGTCCTTTCCAACCCAAACCATCCTATGCTTCTATGATTTTATGACAAGGGGAGTGAGGCAAGAAACAGACCTCGCAAACCCAGCACTCCAGGTTTCCCACTGCTATTGCAAAATGAAAAGTAGATCCCTCACTCTTCACTTTAATCTGTTTCAAACATCCACACAGCCTCCTATTCCCAAGAGCTGCCACTGATGCACCGAATGTCAGGAAAGATACATGGAAGAATCATTAAGCAAAGGACAACCTGTCAAAGGAACATCTGTCTGTGATGCAACTCTTGGACATAACATTTTTTATGCCCCAACAGTTACTTTGGGACCTTTAATATCCTCCAGGTAAGTCTTGTGAATGACCCCATTAAAATCTGGGCCATCTGGGGAAGACAGAATTTGCTGGTTCTCCTGCTGACAGCATTAACTTCAGCACTGATTCTTTTTCCATGGGAAGTTTGTGTCCTTGATACTGTTCACACTCAGGTGAAGGCTTCAGCCCGCGTAAGAGAAAAGCAGTTAATAAAAGGCCTTCTGTGAGAAGGAAAAGTTCCCCAACGACAAGGTGGGAAGTGAGTTTTCCTGCCGTCACTGCTGCTACTTTTTACAGATGGATAAAACTCAGAACTCAATACAACCTGCTTTTGGTCCAAATTCAAGCTTGACTGTTCCTACAAGACATATAAGACTTTCAATTTCTCTCTGACATCTGGCCAAATTAAATTGGCAAGGGCTTCCCTCTGGCCTCTGAGGATATCACATCTTACAGAGAGGCAAGACTTTTAGTTGCTGCATTAGCTTCCTAGTTGAGGCTTCTGTTGCTCCTGAGCTCTGTCTTCACAGAGGGCTTTGGCTCAGTGTTCCTGTGTAGGCAATACTTGTCTCCTTTTGCTTGCAGCCATTTCACCAAGGTTGTCCTAGGTCCACTATTATGGCCTGAGATTTCCTACAAACCTCCTCATCAGTCCCCTGCTCTTCTGAATTCACCTCCTTCTGCAAAATCTGCAATTAGATGAGTTGCTGCTTATGACTTGGAACTCATAAGGTTGGGTTATTTGTAACATTCTCACTAAACTGAAGAGTCAGGGATAATCGTGCATGTTTCCAATGCTCCTGAACAAACCCTTCTGCTCACTTCGGCCTGGAGAGAATGACTCTTACAGACACAGAAATGCCTGCTTGGGACAGAGGAAAATGCAGAGGAATAAAGGAGAAAAGAGACACGGTGTTCCTCATTACATAGCCTGTCAGGATGTTGCACAGCCACCCATTCACGGTTAATTTAATGGTGGATAGAGGAATATTTAATTTGTGTTTCGGATAAGTTCTTGGACAGTTTTCCGTCCTGGAAAGAATCCAGCTCCCATTTCTTCTCCCCCTTCACCTCTCGTCATCCTGTCCTGCCAGCCCCTCCCTACCACACTAGACACGCTCTCCTTTCAGAGAGTTACTGACCAGAAAATTGCAGAGGGCAGGAGCCCGAGGAGGTGGTTTAATCCCCGCGGCAGCTCCTGGAGGCTCCCTGCCCGCCGGTTACCCCTGGGTGACCCGGGTGGTTGGCAGCCAGGGAGGCAGGTGGAATGTTACAGCAATCTCTTGTGCTCGGGCTGCAATGAGAGCAGGGCAGCAGCAGCGCAGGCATCTTCCTACTGCTGGGCGTAGGAAAGCAGAGATTTATGGTGACAGAGGAACTGAGCACGCCCTCCTCTTCATTAACTTGAAAGTAGGCAAGGACTGTGACATCACAGCTTAGTGCAGATTTTCCCAGGATTTATTCATGAGCGAAGTTTTGCAAAACAAACCTTATCTCTAGATCTTCTCCCCTCTGGCAAGTCGCAGAGCTCCTTATCTGGCTTTAGGAAAATCATTTCAGCTGGAGTGGCAGGCTCCCTAGAAGCTGCATCCTGTGCTCCTGGAGGAGTCGTTTAACTCTGGACTTAATCTGCTAATGAGACATGCCCTGAGGTCGGAGGGGAGTCAAAAGGAAGGTTTTAGCTGCTGTTGCACTAAGGGAAGGCTTTCTGAGAGAGGCCTGCACTGGCTCCTGGCCAAAAACCCCAACCCTGATTGCAGGTTTAAATCCTGATTTGCACCGTAATATAAGAGTTATGCTTTTGACTGGCCACAAAATCAGATAAAGCCACTAATTTATATAAACAGGTCTAGATTGAAGCTACTATCAACCACAATATACACACGTGATCTATGCTTCCAGAGTCTTTAAGTATATTATTGGTGCCGGAGATGAGGTTAGAGCTAATTTTACATCATTTACAAGGCTACTTAACTTGTTTGGTCTGATTTTATTGCTAGCACAATTCGTGAACAGCAGCAAAGGAATGTTGCCCTTTTACATCGTCAATTGATTTGGCACTGTATCTTCAGCAAACCCTGTGTGCTTAGAATGTATCCCTCCAGTGAACTACACCAGTATTGGACAGGTGTCCCACAACAAAAGCATGTCTGAGACTGAACATGTGCCATTTCTTGACACTCCCCTTAGATTATCTGGGTTGTATTTTAGTATGGACTTGTTCACTCTTAGTCTTTTCCAACACAACAGCGTGTGTTGTGATTAGCAGATAAAACTTCCATTCCAAAAGCTTCTGCAGTTTTATGATTCATGAAGCAAATCTCTGCATCAATTTGGAGACACTGAAAGATGAATGTGTTGCAGAGAGACATGGCAGTGCCCTTCCTGCCTGCTCTTGGTATTGCTACCACCACAAATCAACCACAACTCCTACCCACGGATCAGCTGAGATAAGTAGTTGGTAGGTCAACACATTTCATTCCCCCTTTCAACCTCCTTCCTAGTCCAGTGAAACAAAAGTTGCTCTGTTTGAGCTGGTACCTGGAATTGCATAGCCACCTTTGTTCATACAGAGAGCGCCTTTCTGCACCCAGAAAGCTCCTGCATGCTTTTAGGAAGTACTAAGTGGAGATAATCCACTGAAGTATGTCAGTCTTACCCCATGTATTTACAAAGCCTGGTGGTACTAACTCCCAGTTGGTCCTCTGAAGAAATGCACTCCAGTGTATCCCATAATCCTGGCAGGGTTTTGCACACGATGAGAAAAGCCTCAGAAGCATTCATGTGTTTTGCCTGTCAACGGCATGAGGGTTTTCTCCTCCACCCCTTCCCCTCTATTGCCCCCAGGGCAAAGCCAGGCAAGTTCTGTCAGGAGCTGGGCATGGGAGAGGCCTGAAGAGAGATGACTGGAAGAGTGAAAGGTGTGGCCCTCCAGTGTGAAACACCAGCCTTCGCTTCGGAAAGGAGAAAAGAACCTGGGGATGCCTGAAGTAGGTCAAAATCCTTAACCGAGCCCCTTAGCGAAACTTACTTAAAAGTAAGCAAACAAAGCAGGCTGGTGGCAAAATCTTCCCAATTCCCACAGTGGAAAGTGCATATCAAAGCTGCAAGGGACAGGTATAAGAGTTTACAGGTAGGCCTGGGGGAATCAAGAGAGTAAACCTGTTCTACCCACAAGCTTTTCTAGGTTAGTATTTAGAAGCTGTAAAGACATTAGACTATAATAATTGAATTTAAATTTAATCCTGTCACCATGGTAAACACAAAACACAGACTTCATTATAAACTGCTTTGAGTTAAGGCCAGGAGTAGTTTTTAAGAGAGAAGTGTTAAAAAAAATTACTGTTAATATACAGTAATGAGATTAAAAGGTAGGTGTAAAGACACTTCAGAAGGTGAGTAAAAGCGTGAATTCCAATTCCTTTAGTCTAGAGTCAGACCTTTTATTACTTTATATGTTGATTTAGCACTCAATGGGATTAACATTATTCACCTAAACCACAGTCAGTTCCATTTGTAGCCCAGTCACCCCTTCCTTCCTCTGAAGGAAACAAAACAGCACCTAAAAATCAGAGAAGTATGTGAACACCTGCCTGCTATTCAACAGAGACCTTCCTTGGAAAGAAAATGTGTAATTTGCTGTCTGCATAGAGGCATTTAAGACCAGCTCCCTCTAAAGAAGTGAACAAATGCCTACTGTTCTCACAGTCAGGACTATTTAAGGACAGGTGGCCCCATGCTGACTTTTTTCCAGTGGTTTTTCCAATTGCTTTCGTCTGCAACATGAACTGCGACTCCAGCCTGCCTCAGCAGCAACACTTCCCAGCTCTGTTGTGCAGAGCAGTTGAGGAAGGGGCAGGGTGAGGGGTTGTTTGCAAGAAGAGGTCACGCAGGAGTCAGCCTTTACAATCCTATTAACGCTGGGACAGGGTCAAACGGAGTGCACGTTCCAACCAAAGCACCAAGTGGCCGCAAGCTGTCACCCTGCAAAAGGTCCTGGAAGCTTTTGTGGGGAAAAAACCGACAGATTTTTAATGGTGAATGTCTGCCACAGCACGTGTTGGAACCGGCGTCTGCTCCAGGGAACCAGAGCACACAAAGAAACACCCAGCCATAAAATCCTCTGGCTGCAAAGCAGAAAGAAGTGCCTTATCTGGGGGATGGGGAGAGGGGTAAGGTTTTTCAACCGGTGTATTTGAGGTAAGGCTTTGTAGATACCTACCAAGAGAAATATAATACTCCACCCTGTAAAAATAACTAGTGTGCAGCCACCTCTGTTTGCTTGGCATGCCATCCAAATAATCCACTTCCATATGAAAACGTCCACGGAGATCTCAGGAAATTGTGGGGAGGGTAAATATGCAGGTGCAGAAAGGGCTTTTGTACTGTGAGCACAGCAGACAGGATGAAGGGATAGAAAGCCAGTAAATAACATTTCAAAGGGGAAAAAACAGAAATAACTGGATCTCTGAGGCAGAAATGCCATGGTCCAACAGGACAGAAGGTTTGCACATTTCAAACACAGCAGAAGGTTTGCACATTTTCCTTCCAAAACCCTCTGTTATTATTTTTACTTACTGCATACACCTCTCAGGGTAACTGGTTCTTAACACAGGGCAAGTTAAACGTTCATGTAATACAGTTAAACATTTACTAGGACAGAAAGTTATGTTGATGCTGAACTGTAAGAGTGTTTGCTTTTGTAGAGCTAAAAACAATCAGAAATTTAGATTACAGGGTAATGTTAGAGGTAAAGGGATGTGTGAAATTAAAAACGCAGATCCAACACAGTGTTATTTCCATCACCTGAGTGGGTGAAAATTGCCTGGTTCAGCCAACGGTGAACTGAAAACTGCTACTTCTTAACTAACCAAAAGGAAAAATCAGACCTAACATAACTTTATGGAAAATAAGAATTAAAGAGCTACCAAAGGGGTGCCAATAGAACTGGATTGTTAGAGTTTGCCTTTATATTTCTGAGATGAATTCTGTAACAAGGGCCTAATCTTGAAGCACTGATTGTTTTTAACTGGAGTGGCCACTGCATCACCTCCTTGAAGACATCACTGAGACTCCTGGGGCCAGAGCCCTGGGCAGCCTACAGCAGGATTAGCGGTGCTGGGTTCCCAGTCCGAAATTGGCAGCTTTAATCCAGAATGGGAAATGTATTAGAAGCTATGAGGAATGAGGAAAGCCACAAAGAATGTTTATAAGCCTGAGGAAGACCTAGGCAGCCAGACAGCCCCAGCTCTTGCAGTAACATCACAGAAAAGGAAGACTAGGGGAAGTGTTTCAATTTATTAAACTGGAAGAAGGCTTGTAACAAAAACAGACATGGAAACCAAAGGATGAATAACATTTCTAATGCTGTCATTATAAACTGCCCTCCAGGAAGGTCTAAAATATGCTCCAGATCATCCACGTGCATAATATGATGCAGCTCTTGACTGAAAAAATAATTTCTCCCACGAGGCTACTGGAGAAGTATTAGGAGTTAAAATAGCCCACATTAAATTCGTACATAAACCGAACACTAGCAACAGCTCCAGACACGCTCCCCTACACCCTCCTGTCTTTGCCTCCAGAAAAAGAGAACTGCTGTCATCTAAAAATCATCTAAAAGCTGTCAAAAGGAGCTTTTCTTATAAGTATTTTAGCCAAAGAAAGGAAGGATACCGCTTAGAAGAAAGCAATATTTAAATGCTTACCGGTTTCATGTATTTTTATGTACCTTTCTAAATGTTATTTTTTAATGGTGGCTGTTGCTATGCAACAGGGCAGAATTTCTAAAATCTATTCATCTGTTGTACAAATGACAGTTTTCAGCACACATTTAACTCTCTCAGCCTAATAACTCAAACGAGGAGGATGGGGATGAGAGGACTGCAAGTTCCCAGAGCTTGCATCCCCAAGGGGTACAGCAGGGTGATAAGGGTCTTTCACTTACTATACCAGTTTTGCCAATATGCTGTTAAGATGAAGTAGCTACCCTGCTTGTAAAGCACATAAACCAGCACAGCTGTAGTTAAATACAATGATATCTACATGTAGAAACAACAGTTCTCACCATTGCTTTTACCCAGAAATGATGAAAGCAACTCTAATCACATTCTGCTGCAATGATATTATTTAAACTGGCCAGGCAATCACAAACCAAGCTGCAGCATATTAATAAGTGACAACTCCCTAGAAGTTACCATCCTTTGGATGTGACTGTATCACATATGTGATTTTTAGGCCACTGCAATGCACAATGAAGTTAATTCACTTCAACATGAACATAAAATTAATTCAGGTACAACAGAACATGAGATAAGCTTTACTGTCCAGTACAATATATAATGTAGCCTGGTCAATACCTAGGATTTAGCTGAGGAGGCCGTAATACAATATTGAGGCACAGTAATTCCTTGATGTGTTCAAAGTCAGTAACAAGCACAGTTCAATGCTATGAGGGTTTTCTACTTACCAGGAGACTGCAAAGCAGTGGGGATCTGTAAACTACTTCAATGAAGTGTGTGAAATTGAGCCCTAAAAATCAGGCCTAGTTTGGGTTGACTCGCATTCACTGTAGAACAATCTTTTTTTCCACTGGAAGATATTTATGGGTACGCAGAAAGACAGACCCAGATGACCTAACTGACATGATTTGCAGGGGTGCTGACTGACAGCAGTCAGTGGGAAATCCGTATCAAACTGTCATGGTTGAAACTGCACTTAGTAGCCTAGATCCAAAAGTGTTGTAACTGGTTTTACTGATTCTAGTGGCTAGAGCAGCCATTCTGACTTCATGTATTGCAGCACAGTTCATCCTCATTACACTGACTCCCTTTGACATAGATCTTTTTTCAATCCACAACCAGCGTTCTGATTATTGGGTTGTACAAACAATTTCAATGACAAAATCCTGTTCTTGTAATAGAATTTCAATGGTTAAGAATTCTCAATCCATTATTTTCCCTTTTAAGGCAGTCAGGAAAAGAAACTAAAAATGACTTTACAGAAGGAGTAAGACACTTTTTGAGCTCTCTGGTTTGCAGAGCTGCTGGGCTAAAACAAGATGATGACAGTGGCCAAAGCCACCAGCACAGCACTTCCTCTGTGAGAGCAGTAAACAAGTGCACTGATGTCACGAGGAGCTGGCTGACCCGCTGATGAACTTGGGGCTGTAAAGGAGATACAAGGTGCCAGATCACTATGCGCACACACTTCCCACACACATACACACACGCATGCACACACATACACGTCCTCACAGCAGAAAAGGTGTCACAGAGTAAACTGCACCAGTTGCATATCATCATCTAGGGAAATGAAACCCTGAAAAACCCCTTTGATGGCTGAATGTTCTGCTTTTGAAGAGGCAAACCTCTCCCTTCCATAAAGCACACATTCGAATCTAAACACAACATAGACAATTGTCTCCAAGGGGCCTGGATTAAAATCAAATAGCAAGCAACACAAAGAACACTCTGCAACACTACACAACCAGCATATCTCAGAACCCCAAATCAAACAGCTCTGTTCACTGAGACAGGGCTCAGTTTCCCAAGAGTCTTGGAAATGTTCTTACATCATTTCTGATAGCTCGCTGTGGTTGGAGCCAGCCCTGTTCTATTACCACTTTGGGAAAGAAGCACTTGTACCAGCTGGATGTCTTTAATATTCTACTTGGAAGCACGAGCTCTTTAAGGCAGTAAGCTGGGTTTTGTCCTCTATAGTAAGGGGTTTTTTTAAGAGGTAGGGCTCAGGGAATTCGAGTTTGTAGTCAACATAAAACCAAGCTGCTAGAAGCAGACATCAGTATTTCCTATCCTCTCTCCAACATGCCACAGCCAAGTCTCGCCCAGTGAATGTGCTGATCAGGGAGACAAGTTGTCTCTGTTTACTACTAGCAAAGTGATTAAAATGACAGACCTGAGACAAACACTAATTTAATTTTCACATTGAAAATTTGTGATTGTCCACTGTTATTGTTGATCCATTCTTTCTAAGGGCACTTAAAGGTGAACTGTGCGGTGTCCTTACAACATCCACTCCCATTGTTATTTTAAGTCTAGTGCGTTTGAGGTTTTCCTTAAGGTCCAGTTAAACTATTGTCTAACAATTCCTGCTTTCAGGAAAAGTGGTGCAAGTCTGTCCACTCCTCAGATATGAAGAAAATCTTGAAAATGTAACTTGGGTGTGATTCACAGGGCAAATGGAACAAAAAACCAATTATAACTACTTAAAATACCATGCTTTTGTTGAGTGGTAACTCCTGACTTCTTAATGTAGGCCTACCTATGCAGGAAGCATTTGCTGTTCAGTGAAGCTTCTAAGAAACACTGAAATGAGGTTTTGTTCAGTGTCTGAAGTTTGCACCTGATACAAGTCAGCACTCACGTACATTCAGTTCACAGTTTCAGCCCAGGACTCAGTGGGAAAAAGGATGCATCTAAAAGACAAACACTACCTGTTGATGTAACTGGTGGAACCTGGTATCTGCGCTGACCAAGAGGAGGAACGCTGGCTGAATGAGCAGACAAGCCTGAACTCCATTTGCACCTATTTTAAATGGCTGCTTCATCTACATAAGGGATGAAATATATTATCCAGGTCATACAACTGCCACCCCACCTTTATACCTTATATAGACTGATTCTAACCTAAAAATATGGCTAAAAATATGTCATACTGCAGGATAATCATAACCCAGGGCATCATTTTTACACCACCTCACACGATGTATAATTGTATGTTGTTTAAGTGTACTCAGAGGTCCAACTGCCACTGATTTCATAGTGAGAGCCAGCTGTATCTCAGAGTCACATACATAAAGCATAACTGATTTCAGCAGAGCTGAATTTGTGCTTTCAAACACTATTTTATTGCTGTAAGTGGAGCACTGTCACGTTTGCTCTGGCAGTGTTAGACAACAGAAACCCCCATGTTACCCAAAACAAGCTCTGTGGCACTGTATTCAATAACTTGTAACTAAGAAGGTGGCAGCATAAGGGTGCCTGTCCACAGAATCCTTCTGTAATTATGCACAGTTTATGCCTAAGATAATAGGATGAATAATTTAGATTGGTTACAAACTCTGCCAAGGTAGCCATCTATTCCCAAGTCTATTAATTAGAATCAGTTTAATCTCCACTGGGATAAAGGTCAAACAACATGGATTTGACCCTTTTCTGCTGGCGTCAGTGTTATCAGCCAATGGATCTGGCAGTGCCTGGGTCTGACTTGTTTGCCTTTTCAGCATGTTGACATAATACTTTGAAGAACAGGGTCTCGGCCCAGCTAAAAAGATCTCTCTAATAATTTCTGCTTTATATTCCTGATAAGCACACAGGTTTAAGAATTCCAGAGTTTGTTCTCTCTCGGTGGGCAGCTCTGAGGCTGTTCTCAGTCTCCCTTTCCTACGCAATACCTTACAGCAGCAATGGTATTTGATTGATATGTTCAATTCACTCCAGAAATCCAAGTGAAAAATGAACATTAAAAACTAACCAACATTTGATAATAGATTTTAAAGCAAGCACTTAAAATCAATAAGCATTAGCTCACATTTTCAAACCATCCAGAAGGAAAGATACAGAATTTCTACACACTTGTCCAATTTTTGTGGCAGGAAACAAAGGAAACTATTGTCTTTTTCTCTTCTCCCCACAGTTCGTGTAGAAGTACTGGCTACTCAGTGGAGTTCATCATCATCATCATCTATTTGTCCTAGTTCCCTAGTTCTTCTCTTGGGAAAAATGTCCTAATACTTTCCTACCTCTCAGCTTACTGTGTTCCTGGTCTGGCTCTGGCTGTGCGATGTAAAATCAGCTAGCTCTTGATGTCCTAACCTTGTGTCTGCTCTCTTTGAATGCTGCTGATCTGTTTGAGGAATGTAATTCAGAGTCTATCCAGAGTTTTCCAAGTGGATTTTTACTATCCACTGTATAATATCACCCTATCAAGACAGGTTTCCACAGCAAGGTAATAAATAAATAAATACATCTATATATCTATCTTTGATTCCTTCTAAACTCTTTAGTCAGAATGCTTAGAAATGTGTGGAGGGCTTATGGTCACACTTAAAGCAAATTGCTCTGCCAGACTAATGAGACACTAGCTCAACAGCATGTTGAATTCATTTTATAATGCAGTAAAACCTACCTATATGAGTCAGTGCTTCAGATGCAAATAGTTCTACAAATCTGAGACAACTTTATCCCAGCCTGTGCCAGTCTCATGACAAAATGCAACAGAAATACAGCAGCACACTTACAAGCCACAGTAGGTGATGAAAACACACAAATAAAAGAGGGATGGATCACTTCAGGTTAGCAAGGTGAAACATCATAGACCAAACCCATCTTGCCAGCCATGCAATTCAGAAAAGCAGCCTTGTTCCTTTCTTGGTACAAGTAAGATGAAGATCACAGAATGACATAATGGTTGAGGCTGGATGGGACCTCTGGAGGTCATCTGCTCCAACACCCCTGCTCGCAATCCCAAACCTAGATTACTGCTTCAACCAGGTCAACTCTCACTTTGAATCTCCCTGCCTCCCCTTTAAGCTTTCCAGATCTAAGCTTCTATATTGGCTTTCAAGGCTGCTATCCCCACATTACTGATCACCTTTCATTTAGCATCAGATCTCCTACTGCAGCCTTTACTTCCCAGCATTAACTTTTAAAAACCCCTTTGTGTTTTCCATCACACTGTATGCACCTCTGAAAACATTCCCCAAAACTCTTTGTTGTTGCTCTTCAAATCCCACCTTAAAACTTCCATTGCTGTGATGCCTTTCCAAAAACTTCAAAATGGCCAAATGAGTGGTGCTGAAACCACCATCAGTACAGACTCCTGTGTGTGTATTCAGTTGCTGCCTTTCGTTTCACACCTGTGTTGTAAATCCTGAGGTAAGCATCTTCCTGATGTCCTTATACAGCTCATTTAGCATCTTTATGCTAAATAATTTCTGGTGCATGAGTGGGTTTCTGAGGCGCTGCAACAACACTAATATATGACCTCGTCTTTAAAACTTACTTCAAAATTTCTTACGGCACTGACACAGTCCTTAGCTTTTGTGGGAAGCCTCATTTAATTGTTTTGGTGCCAGTCCTTAAGCATTTTAAGGAGTGCTGGCTTTTGGTGTGCCAACACAGCACAGCCTCACTGGGACAATATTTTCACCTGACATCACTGTAGCATGGTGTGAGATGACAAGCCTGTTACTCTGCAAGTTCCACTCCTTGTTAACATTATTTATTCTCCTTACAACATACCCAGTAACAAAAGACAGGTACGTTCTAAATTATAAGCTAAACCAGCTCCATCCGGAATGCTGCTTCACAGACATCAACAGATCTGATAGCAGATAAATTCTGGCTGTACTTGCCAACCAGAGACACTTTGTGAGGGTGTTATTTGAAGGGCTGGCCTTGGCATGGGCACACACAACAGGCTCAGTGCCATCTGAGCCTGGGACTTGGAACAAGGGTTCTTCTGCCCAGCCTTAAATTCAATCAACAAGGAAGCGTGCTGCCAGCAGGAAGCTGTTAAATAAAACTGCTGTCAGTATAGAATCTTTATAGAAAGAAAGCTTTTCTAGAGACCATAAAGCCACTCAATCAAATTTATGCTCTCACAGTTTACCAAATGTTCCAAGTTAATACATTATTTTGCATGACATGGAAAAACATTCACTCCCCAATTCTTTTCAGGTACTTCTGCTTTCTGCTAAGTTATGACATGCTCTAATAGCTCACTGTAAGATTAAGTGCTTGAATTTAAATAAGATTAAAGTAACCATCATTAAAATATGCCTGAAACTGCTCAGTTCCTATGTTTGGGGTTTTTGTCAACCACACACACCAGGAGAGATTAATTACCTAGAACCTGATGTGTGCACTATGGGTAAATATTCTCTTATTACTACTACTAATATTGTCTTACCTATAACATAGAAAATGCAAAATTTCTTTTGAGATCATATTATTTTTCACTTTGAGACATGTCAGATTGCCTTTTCAGATACTTATTTGCATCTCTAAATCACTACAGAGAAATCCATTAGATACACGGACTGTATGTCATTCTGGTGCCTCAGCAGGGCATAAAAAGCATTCAGGATGTGGACAGATGGTCTCTTGACAATGCTGTCTTAGTACTGGAATCTAAAAATACGTATGTAAATTTTATGCTGAGCCTTTTAGAAATGATTATGCACCAGGCCAACTCAACATCTGTTTGTGCAGCACATTCACATACTGGATTTGCATGGGGTAAAGTACATTGGAACTGTGTCCATTTCTTTTATAAACACAATTTTAAAGGCTTTCTGATTTCTTTATGTTAGAGCATGGTGCCTGTTAAAACCAAGTACATGGGGATTCATCGTCTTCCAGGAACCACGAGTTTCTCTCAGCTCTGAAATGATGTAATTTTAAATCAGCTCTTTTCCTTCTATCAGAACTAACCTCTGGGGTGGCCAGTTCATGTTCTGAACTCAGAACGAATTGCAAGGTACATGTCAGAAATCAGTTAGTACTTGCAGAACACAAGTGTCTTCTTGATGACTGGCCCAGCTGCAGTAGATTTAAAACCTGACAGGCAGCAAGCAGAAGGGCTTCCTGAGTTTACTTCAGGTATGCTCTCCTCTCTTCCCCACTCCTCCAGCACATTATCAGCAATGATACACCTTTGTACATGACCAAAGAAATGTTTACAGGTTTGTAGCCCATCTGGATGGAACTCCATGGCAGATTAAAATTCCTAGAATTTGATGTCAGGTTCTTCTTTAGGCAAGAGCTAACTCTCAAATACAGTTTAGAAAGAGCATTCTGCAGGTTCTGAAAGTGGAATCAGGGATGCATGTTGAGAATGACCAATATTTTCAGACATTTTAGATTAAGAACTCTTACTGAAATCTGCGTGAGATACGGTTAGCTTTTGTCCTACATGTTCAAAAAGGTCACAACTGTGAATGACTTGGAGTATCCATCTCAGTATTTTGCTTTCTCTTCAGGAGATTAGTATTCATTACCTTTCCAGCTCTAGTCACAATGCAGTTAATCTTTTATCATATAGCATCGGTATAAGTTATAAACAAGTATTTGAAACTGGTATATACTTACAGAAACCAGGACAATAATATGTCAACATGATTCATAAAGACCAAAGTGAAATATTCACTGAACTACAGATGCTGTTTGTGTAGCTAATGTGGGAGGAGCATGCCATTGGAAAAACTCATTTCAAAACTTGCCAAATCTCCCATTACTGGGAATACAAGGCTAAACTCTAAGACCTGATACCATTTTTTACATAACCTCTCTGCAATACTCTCATCCTAACCACCATTTATAGCCAAAAATCTCAAGCAGCTAAATCTCTCCAACTATACAAGACTCTCAAGCACCTGCATCTCCTCTGAGGTTTTCAGTCCTGTTGAATTCAGTGGAAGACTGTGGGAAACTGGCTCCCAGTTTCAGCAGCAGCATGGGCTTGCACAGTTCTCATCCCTTCCATGGTGTTCCTTCCTGCAGTGACTTTTTATTACAACCCAATTGTAACTGAACTGAAAGAGGATAGCACACTCCAATGACAAAGTATCTTCCTAAATGAAGACATTAAGGTCTGACTTTGTTGTGAAAATAATGATGGAAGGAACAGTTGAGATTTCAGTCTGGAGTTTTTTTGTAGCCTGAACAAAATCAGGAGTGATACAAGCACAATACAAACCCAACCACCACCACCAAAGATCCCTGATTGCTTTTCAAAGCAGAAGTTTAAGAATTGCCTTCAGGATCTTTGTTTGCTATCCCATAATCATGACTGATTATTGCACTTGTGGTGTTCTACAGCTGCCCATCACACTGCCGTCCTGTTAAAAGCACCTTGCAGACAGAACTGTCTAGACTGCAGTGCGGACAGAGCGGGGTCATGGCTCTCAGGCGGCACATTCCACGTGAGAGCGAAGCTTCCGTTTGGTGGTGGTGATCCCAGCTCCCTGCCATCCTGCAAGGGCTCCTGTCTGCCCTGCTACTCCAGACTGCTTCCCTCATCACTGCACAGGCATGCAAACCCTCTCGTCTCACAGTCTCCTGCAGGACAGGAAGTGGATGTCCAGAGGACAAACCAGTGAAAGGAGAGATCTTCCAGTGCATTTACGAGGTCATTTCTTGCACAGTGAGGAATGTGAAGAACTCTTCAGCTCCTCTCTGCACTACTGTCACGCTGACCCAAGGGCTGCCCCTAACCCATTTGGTATTTTAGAGGCATCTCTCACACCAGAACATCCCTGATTCCGTAGAAGCCCTACGGTTCATGCATCGAGAGCTACGGTTACCGAAAAGCTAAACATATCACAGCTGGAGGGGAAAAAAGGAAAGCCAAATAGGAGCACAAAATATACAAGCTGTGAAAGAAACTGAGACCATAGAACTGATCACAAAGGAACTCTAGGAAAGCCCTGCTGTATAAAATCCCTTGTAGATATGCTGCTGAAGATCCATACTGCTGATTTCTGAGCTCAGAGCCCTCCATGTAAATAAAAAACCTAAGGAATATCAACAGGTTTTGACCAGTCTCCTAATAGGAAAGGCCTAAGAAACTCTTCCAAAGTCACTGTCAGATAACTTCGAATACTAAGATACATACGCACAGTGGGAATCTGTTCCTATCCTATATCTTTTTCAGTTACTTTTTTAGGTTTTGGTGGCATTTAATAACTCAGAATGTCTAAGAATCAAACATCTCTTTCCTGTTCAGTCAGACCTCAGATTAAACAATGTGTGAACAAAGTAAGTAAAAATTACAAGGGATGTTTTTAGGCCTCAAGGAAATGCCTGCAAACCTGACAAAGAGCAAGACATGCAAATGACATACAAGACATACGAATCAAAACTTCATCACTGGAGATCATCAAAACCAGGGCTGACAACTCTCTGGCAAAGGGGCTGTAACAGCAAATGCTGTAGGAAAAGCAAATGGCTTAGAGGAAACCAGAAGCATTTTCCAACTCTTAAGCACCGGTGAATGAACCCATTTGAGCCCCTACGTCCTCCTGCCTACTCACATCTGTAGAGAGCTGTTCTTCTACACAAGAAATACTGTTCAAAGGGGCCAGTCTTCCCAACATTAACTCGTTTATACAGTATATTCTTTGCAAAAGACCATTAGGCTTTGGAACTGGATTTTTATTTCATAGGCATTAAATCATAAACTCATAAAAATCTCTCCTTCTCTTGTTTCATTAACACTGATCTACTCTGCCATTTTGGCTCACCACAGAATATTAACAGGTAAGAGCTTTAACAAAGCTCCCAATGTGTAAGCCTGAGGCAGAGACTGTTCATCAAGTACTTTTAAGGTGTAGCCAAAAAAATCTCACGAGTAAAGCCAGCAACAGTGAAGATTTTGAATGTTGCAAGCAAGCAAGAAGGTACCAAAGGCAATAAAGTACATTTCTCCAGTAATTTCTTTCAGCCACAGCAAAGTAGCTCCTCAGCCAGCACTTCTGAATCTGGCCACATCTCTGAGGAACAGCATGAAAAGTTGAATTACAACACTTGAGTACTTCCAGAGAGCATTCAGTGCTATCCATCCTTCATAATAACACTAACATGTCCCCTATCATCTGTAAACCACTCTTCCTCTGCATTCAGCAAATCTACATGCTTTTGGTTTTTTGCTGGAAGTGCTACAGGAAGCATTTAAATACACAATGCCTCCCATGACCAAGGAATTTCTGAAAACTTCTACCTGAAAGTAAAAAGGGAGTATGGATCCTTTGAGCTCTTGGTATACACCTGCACAGGGATGATGTAATGATGAAAGCTGCTCATTGCCTAAAAATCACTGGTAGTTTTAATTGAAAACAAAACTGAAGACACATACTTCCAAAACTGGAAGTACAACTGGTACCGACCACTTTGTCCCCTTATTGGCCATCTCATCAGTGAGGTCAATGAATAACCATGAGAAAAGACACAGCACCTCAGAAAGAAATGTCTCCTGGACATTTATCTGTCCAAGTCTCACTGAAGGCACAATGCCAGAGCAATGGATTAAAAGAATGGGATTAGAGAACGGGAATCAGGATGGATTTGCATGATCATGCCCAAGAGACTTTTGTTGGATTGAGAATTTCAGTCTCCATGCTCAACTGCAATCACAGAATCAACCAGGTTGGAAAAGACCTTTAACATCATCAAGTCCAACCGCTCCCCAGCACTGCCAAGGCCACCACTAACCCATGTCACCAAGGGCCTTGTCTACACAGGGTGTGAACACTTGCAGGGACGGTGACTCCAGCCCTGCCCTGGGCAGCCTGTTCCAATGCCTGAGCACCCTCTGGGGAAGAAATTGTTCCTCATCTCCATCTAAACCTCCCCTGGCACAGCTTAAGGCCGTTTCCTCTAGTCCTATCAAGAGGAGATGGCTGGGAGAAGAGACCAGCCACCTCCTGGCTCCATCTTCCTTTCGGGTAATTGTATCTATCAAGCAGAAGACACTGTATTTCCATTTATATGAACTTTTTTGGGATTTATTTCTTGCCATCTTCATAGCTTTAAATGCTGGATCAAATTTTAGAGTAAAAAAGTTGCAGATGTGACTATTCATAATCTTAGTGAGATACAACGCTTGTCATCTGACGCGAAAACTGCTCAGATACATCTCATTCGTGATTAACAAAACCAGCCTGTGAAAACAAAGATAGAGTGCAAGATGCAATCCAATCCAGTCTAATTATCAGAGGAAATTTCAGATGCTAACAGCCTCAACTAACCTATCTTTCAGAAGATTCTAATCTCAAAAATATGGTTATATATCGCCGCCTACCTCCAAAACTCCGTCACTATGTCTGTGTGCGCAAGCGCCGTGGTGGGTTACACCGCACACCCCCTATTAGAACCTGAACCTGCATGTTCCTGTTTCTGTTCTCCTCCAAGTAACACTGTGCTTGGCCTCAGAATTTCAGGCCTTTGGTGGAAGTGTTTTTCTAAACTTGGAATATTGTGACTACGAATCTGCTATACATTATTAATGAGGATCAATAATTCAAGCTTTGCTCTAACTGTAAAACAGTTAACCACTTACTTAAGAAAACAACAGAAACATACAGCAGTGACTTTCGACAGGCCTCACTGAGGGATGACTTGCTAGCCACTTCAAGCCTTTTTAGTTTCTTTTTGATTGTCTAAGGCAAAGCATAAAATCAAAGAGTAGTGCTGAACAGAGGTCTTGTGTTCTACATGGAAACTGCAGCACATTCACAAAGTCAGGGCTGAGCACAGAAGGCAGGAAAGAAATGAAATCTCAGCACAACGGGAATGAAAGCTACCACATCCAGGTAAAATTGTCCTTAAAAACGAGAAGGAAGACCAGAATAAGCCTACTTTAGTGTTGCAGCGAAAATGTGCCTCTACCAAAGGCAGAAAGGCAGTGCCACTGCCAGAGAGCATCAAAACTTGCTGTGTGCCATATCTGACTTACTGGAGAGCCATGATGGAACTGAAAGGAGAATCTAATTCCAATTCAGTAAAAGCAAATACTGGATCACCTTGAGGACAGACATGAAAAAACCCCATAATGCAACCCCCCGCCAAAGTTCTAAATAGTAACTAGGAGTCACACAGCATTTCACAAGACCACATGAGATAAGAACAAAGGTTCCCAAAAGTCATTTTCCTTTATTCTTTCCTTCTAAGATATGTAGAGATGTTATAGATAAAACATACAAATGAACTACAGTCTGTAGCTGTTTACAGTCATTTCATCCTCAGCTCTGTATCTTGAAGAGCTCCCTCTTCTTTGGCCCATGTCACCAGGTTCATTAGGGCTGATGGCCATTGTTCACTGTCCAGCTCAACTGCAGCTAAAGCAGCTCTGGAGCTAGCTGGAGAAATGGTGGTACTTCAATACCAGAGCTCAGCCTAGCAACCAGCCGGGCTACATAAATAATGAAGCATGGTATTCTAACAGATAACATAAATACACTTCCAGCAAATTGCTTGGGTCCAAAGGTCAGGCAACTTGTTTGCTCTGTCTTCCAAGAATTTGTAAATCTCAACATGATGTTTAAACACAAACATCTACAAACATCAAAGTTCAATGCTGACATATTTTACACCTCAAACTTGCATGCCAGAATAGCTCTGTATCACACAGAGAAAACTGCAAAGCATGTGTAAGGAACTGACAAAACACTATGCAAATTTTTCTTTAAATATCCTCTCATTCTGTATTTTTCTCCTTCTTTATTCTCTCTTGACTCTCATTCATCCTCTCTCACACAGAGGAGTACTTATGCAGCTGTCTAATTCCATGATTTCTGCTTTTCATTACCCATAAAGGGGCAGATGAAACTTTAATCTCAAGCCTTGTTTCAGGGTATGTGTGGGCTTTGTATTCCTGATTGATTCACACACACGGAGATACCTGTACTTATGAAAACACAAGGTCTGAAGGTAAATCATGAGTTCCTGAGCTAGAGAATGGACACACCAGCTACACTGGCATTTCCAGGCTGTTGTGCAGACAGACCAGGCTCTCAGACTCTCTCCCTTTCCCTCTTTCCTAAAGGAAATGTGCAAACAATCTCACAGCTCCTACTCACATTGTGCTTTTCTTCCTTGCTACGTTCTCATTCATCTTACCTTTGAACAGCTCTGGACTGGCCAAAAGCAAAATACAAGGGACTTCAGAAAGCACAAGAAATGAGTTTTGCAAGTGGGAAACCATCGGGGTGAAACTGAACCCTTCTCCCCACGTTCCCAAGAGCCAGAGCCCTGCTGCACACACCATCTGCCCCTTTCTGACTCAAGACCCCTCGGGGGTGACATGCGCAGTGTCACGCTGGGTGACAGGCAGTGGCAGTCTGGCTGTGCCCAAGGAGAGCCTGAGGCAGGCACCAGAGATCAGCTGCGCCCTCCCTGCTTGTACTCAGTCCCAGCAACCAGGACTGCCAGGAAGCAGCCCATGAATAGAAATGCAAGCGAGCACTAGCTTCACGCCTGGGAATCACCTAGCTCTCCTCTCCCTGCCACATAAAAACCTTGGCTGGAGCAAAACCCTCCACTTTGTCAGCAGAGAATTCACAAGGGAAGCCCTTTCTCACCGTCCCATTTTCTTAGATGAGCTGGGAAGAGACAGGCTGCGGGGAAGGAGGAGAATGGGCAACTTATGAAATGTTAGTCAATGTAATGGCTCAGCACGCTGGGTTTTCACAAGATTAGTGCCCCTTCTCCCCTCTCCAAGGTGATCCCATCAATCCCACCCAGAGAAAAGGCTGTTAACCTCCGAGTGGAGGGCTCCGGGGCAGAGCAGCGCAGCGCAGCAGGTGGGAGCTCCCCTCACACCCATGCTCACCTTCCTGGCTCCTCGCTTCGCGAACTCCCTGGCCAGATGCCGGCCGATGCCTCTGCCGCCGCCAGTGACCAGCACGTTCTCCGCGGACAGGTCCCGGAGCTTGGCTGGTAGCACCATGCACACGGCAGCTTTCACCACCAGGTAAACCATCTGCAGGGGGAAAAGCAGCAGAGCTCCCAGCCACTTCCAAATCATCTTCTTGTTCCAGGCAAGCCAGGAAGGCAAAATCCTCTTCCAACCCTTCACAAAACCAAGCTGACAGAGAAAGAAATCCAATACCCTTCATGCACCCCTAGATGGGTGACAAGTCTTCCACCCCCTTCCAAAACTTGGGGGGCAAGAGATTCCTGGACTGGAAAAAAGCCTTCTGTCCCCCTAAAAAAATTGGGGCAGGAGTAAAGTAGTGCAGAAGACCAAGTCACTCCCCTGTTTCTTGATGAGTGTCCTCTGGGATTGTCACAGACAGGTAAAATGGTTTCCTTGCTTTTTAACTGGAAGACAGGGCTTTTAAATTAAAAGAGAGAAAAAAAAAAAGTGAAATTAAAAGTAACCATCCATCCCTCGGCTTCAAGGACCAACATAAAAATCCAGTATCCAAATGGAAGGTTTTTATATTTGGAAAAATAAAATAAAGCAGCCTATGTCTCCAAATTTCAGCCTGCAGTGCCTTCCAGGCAGCTCATTTCTATTCTTAGACTCAGGAAATTGCTTAAATAAGACAGAATTGCCAGGACCTTCTTTTTAAGAAAGGCTCAACTCAGGGTAAGGTTGTTGGTTTTGTTTTCATATCTATAAATATCTGTAGACGTTCTGTCCTGAGCCGGTTGCAAAGGTTGAGCTGATAACCGCCTCTCGCTGCCCCCTCGCCTGGTTTTTCACTTGGAGTATCTGAGATCACAGAGCAGGAATTACGCCGTGCACTATTTCAGCGCTGGCTCTTGCTCATTTCTCCCTATTGCGCTCTCTGCCTATCACAGCCGCGGCGCTGGGGAGGTTTTTATACCCCATTAAGCCTGATTGACAGTTAAAGTGTTGGGGAGCTCTCACTACTGTTGCTGTGAGTGGCTGGCTCGGCTCTCCCCTCCCCCGAGCTCTCCCGCAGCCGCCGCACACCAGCTCCAACACGCAGCCCGAGGCGGGCGCTGCCTGCGAGTCGGGGCTCGCTGCGTGCTACGGCGGCCCCCGGGCTCCGCCACCCGGGCAGGCAGCCTCTGCCCCCCGCCCGGACCCCCTGACCCCGCTGCCCCCCGCCCGGGACCCCCTGTTCCCCCACCCGGACCCTCAGCCCAGGAACAGGCAGGGTTAAGGCTGAGTTCAAGTCTTGGAGCTCGGGCACAGAAGTGCTGGCCCAGGATAACTGGTGTGGAGGGGAATGATTTCTTCAGCGCCAGATTGCCAGGCTGGATCCAGCTAGCCATCAAAATCTACCACTGAACCAATGTTTTTATGGACAACACAACAACTCATGGGTTTTCCATGCTGGAAGATGCTTGCACTGCTGAAAACTGGTGCTGGAGTAGTGGGACAATAAGAGGCAGGCTCGGCGTGAAGGAGGGAGACACTTCCTCATAACAAAGGGTGGGTTTTTCTTTCTCCTTTTCCAAGCCCTTTTTGTCCAGTTAGGAGGGCACAGTTGTAACACAAGACGGACTCCATAGCACTTTGGACTATGTTGTAACAGGAGAAAGGGCAAAGCTTATTGCAACACGGCCCCCCAGCTTGGTTGTTGGCACTGTAAAGCATGGAGCAGGTATGTTACGTTTTAGCTGCACTGATAAAGCGTTTCGGAGGAGGACCTAACTGCACATCTGAACTGAGAGCACTGCTGGGAGCTGTGACGGCAACCAGAAATAACCTGATAACCCAATATGCAAAGCTTTGAAGGTGTCACAAAAAGCTCAAGGGTGGCAAACCTCCATTCCTGTCTTCACAGATGAGTTGGAAAGAACTTAGACTTTGTATATATCATTAAGAATGTGCTAAAATGAATCCAATTCTACATGTTAATTCAGGAGGTCGGGTCTATATCCACTATCCTGGGAAGCCATCTAGCGGTAAAAAATACAATTGCTGGAAAACGAGACGTTTGAAAGACCTTCCAACTTCTTTCTATCTATCTATAGTTACTAAAACACCACTGCAATGAAAGTGTATGATCTAAGCACTTACACATAGGTAGCCAAAGTATATTACACAACCAATAGAAATTAATTAGGAAGCTGAATCCTTTTAAAAAGAAATTCACTTTTATGCTGTGGAATCAATCAGACATTTCTGGAAGCAGGCATTGTTCAAAGCGGCCCCACAGTAACAGTGTTCAGGGGTTAGTTTTTCGCAAAGAGAAGAGCAACCGAGTTTCTGGTGCCACCCACATTTAAAACCTTTATCACACACAATATTTTTAACATAAAATATGAAGAACATCTAAATCCTTTTCATGAATGAAAATGAATTTCAGCTCTGTTAAAAGTTCCACCAAAGTTTTCAGAAGAAAATAAAATCTAGAGAGAAACTTGCAGAGTTCTTACCTTTAAATGCCAGGTTTCCTCATAAGAAATAAGCCATACAACTATCACTGCATCATCGTTGAGTGTCAGGAGAGAGCTTTTTGGAGAGAAGAAGATGCAGCTCCTAACCAGAAACTGTAAGTCTGGACAGATTGTTGGGATCAGGTGGTATTCCCTAACTTAGCTGCATCTGAAATAACCAGAGCTCAGAGACTTTCCATTGCTGCTTGGCAGCGTTTAGCACCTCTGTGTGTTTTTACAGTAATACCTTTGGAAACGGAGCTAGGGGAGGACCTGTCATTCCAATTTTCCTCTCAGTCCAAAAACTCTGAGGGGGAGAGAGAAATTACACAGAGAGCCTAGTGTCTGGTTTAGACTAGAATGACTCAGTGTCTGGACTGGTAACAAATATAACAACTTGCTGGTACGGACATAAGGAGCCATGTTAAAAATGAAAGGATATGAAGTTCATCAAAGTAAATCCGATTTTTCAATTCCTGAGTTCAGTCTTGTTATGCATAAATCACCACAGACACGTTTAAAATAGGAAAGTCAGCAATATTACAGTTAACCTGTTCATATTAAAACCAAAATTCACTGTTAATTTAAAACATTTGCAGATTCTTTGAAGCCAGTGGGAATGGAATAATCTTGTAAATATGGATTTCAACCTCTTTCCAGCTTCAAGAATACCTTAATATGTATTGGAAGTATTTGTGGGTTTTTTTCATTCATTATGATTTTGGTTCACTGATCTATGTGCAAAGTTGCTACCAAATTTGGAATGGGAGTAAAAAGACAGTTCTAGATATTTAAATTTTCCTCTTAAAATTTCTTGGAAGTATGAACTATTTTACTTCTTTACTACTTTACTTCAGATTTACCTTGAAGCACTGAAAACCAGGAGTTAGTACATTGTACAAATGTACAAAAGCAAGAAGCAAAAGCAGACTTACAGAAAAACTGAAGTTACCACATCTTGCCTGTAATAAATCTGGTGAAAAGTACATGCAACTTAAGAATTCGCCTACTGTGGCCAACAAGTCCGATAGCTTCAAATTCTACACATACTATATAGAACACTGAGAACAGCTGAGGTTTGTCCCTCTTAATTGCAGTTCCACTCTGAAAAGTGGGGAAAAAATAGTATTCTGGGATTGTGCTCTTCTTTGGCAAGAGGTCTTTTCCCAAACTGTCACCTTTACAAAACCAACATGTGCTTTTGTTCAAAGAGTTGATCTCTGGCTGTGAAACCCCCTAAGCAGACCTTCACGTAGGTTTGGTTATCCAGATGGCTTACAGGAAACATCTAGAGGCGCAGACAGCCGCTTGGTACACATGTTGTTGATGGTAACTAGGATCTGTCACATCACAGTAGTTGTTCCTGACTGTAAGTCAGAAGCTGTTCCAAAGTGAATCCCTTCATGTTTCTGCTCACAAGTCCTTCGCCAGGACTGGCCTGTTAATTTTGTAAAACTGCATCAGTTGCTATTGCTCGGTTGCAGAATTAACTTTGTATTTTGGATAGTTGAGCACAGTACTCAACTATTTGTTTCCTATAAAGACACTTATAACAAAGTATAAATTGAAAAACAAAAACCAACCCAGACGCTTGGTTTAAGCCCTTTTCATGGCGCTTTACTAAACTTTATTCCAGTTTGCAACAAGGGAGTCATGTAATACATCTCAGCAGCAACTCATTTAGTTTTCGCTTCTACTTGTCTGGTTAAATTTCTGGGCTTGTACTTTTAAACAAAAGTGTAAAGGAATATAGCTTTAATAGAGTTTTATGAATCTATTCTGAATTAGTAAGTTTAAATTTAGATCATCCCTGAATGAGCCATTCCTGGGACCACAGCTCAGAAGATGCCTTTATGTTTTCTGAATATTTAACCACAATAGTGCCTAATTGTAATAGCCCATCTTAAAAGTAAACCTGTTGTTCACATTTAGGCAAGCTAATGTAAAGGTTAGCAAGGCCTTTTGTAACTGAAACCCAGCTTCTGGATCACAGTTAGCACTCTCAGAGTCACAGAAACCTACTTCTTCTTACTTTCCCAGTCTTGAAGGAAAAAAGAGCAGTGAAAAAGCAACATTTACCTCCAGAATAAGTTGAAACACTCTCCTGCATAACACACTTGCATAACATTCATGTCTTGCATACACATCGCTTGCATAACAAAGGTCCATTTTTGCAAACAGTGTTACATGGATCTATGAAGAGGCTCAGGTAGAACATCTGAATGCTTAGAGCTTCATGTTGCACATCTGTGTGTTGGCAGAACTCTACACTGGCTCACAGAGCCTTTGCAGCTAAGTTCCTAGCAAACTTGGAAGTCTGTGCAAATGAAGTTGCTAAACTGCAAGAACTTTTGACAGGAAAAGGAGCTGGAAATTAAAAGCATGCTCAATGCATGTCTGAAAGCCATTTGGGCTAAGAATTCTGTGTTTTCAACTTAAAAAAACCCCCACCTAAATATATACAGGACATTGGTAAGCAGATGGGAAAAAACTGGGAACACAGAGCAGCACTGTCATACAGTGGAAAGTCTGTGTTACTGGTGTGTCAAGTAATTGCAGTTTTTTACATCAGTGCAAGGTTCTTGACCATGGCCAATCTATCACAATCACAGGTTAAAACTAAACCTCCTTTAAAAAAGGAAAACCTTTTGCCAAGCTGGTCTGGTTTTTGTTACATGAAGCACTGCTGTCAGATTTGGATAAATCAAGAGCTAAATTTTTGTGCTTCTCGATTTCATTCTTCCCTTGAGTTCACATTTTCCATTTGAAATGTGTCCCAGTGGTTCTATGATTTCACACTGTCCTTGTATGTGCTATTAAGCATTAAGAGTCTGATACTGTTGCCTTGTAAGCGGAGCTTTGCCATGGACTAAACTCAAAGGGACCAGGTTTCTGTTTAACTTCCAGCCTTGACAGAAAACAGCCTGTGTCCAGCCTTGTGCAAAAAGGCTACATGTGGATGTGTCACTGCTTTCCCAGGGTCTCACAACAAACCGATATCATGAATAAAGATATAACAAATGTCTGAGTAATTCTAAATTCTAGATGACATCCCTTTCTAGATTCGAGATGTGTAAAGATAATTGTCTTTACAAGCAGTACAATGTTTTCAAAGTGCACACAGGTGCTAGCTAGAATTCAAAGGGATGCAAGAGCAAGAAATGAAAACATCTTTCAAATTCTTAGTCATTTTAGTATGTGTAACATTTTGTCATTTGTACTAATTGTCCTTCTTTTTTCTTTAATGCTTCTATTAGAAGCCAAATCTGTCTCAATCTGTTATCCTTCTCCTTCATATTGGAAGACAGAACAGTGAAAAATACGTGTAAACAGGAATGGAGTGACTACATTTTGTTAGACTGACTGATTCATCTTATGTTCTCTTTATTTACCATTCCTTCTGACTAATTCCTCAGTCCTGACAAAACTTCTAAGACACACAAGGCTTGAGGAAGGCAGAAGAATAAAGCCCATAAGGCCTTCAAAATCAAAGCAGCTTATTGTTTCAAGAGTCTGATCTGAAATCCTACTACACCAGCGTGATACAGATTTTGACGAGACCAGGACGGGAGGTTAATGCCTGTAGTAAATTTGCACTGGAAGCCTGTAAACTTGCTTAGGAAAAAATTTTCAGACAAAATGTTCCCTGAATCCTTTCTAGCAATGTGTTTTTAAAAGAATTCATTACAAGCAGCTATAATTTCTTTCTGAGCTAGTGGTTCACTAGTACAGGCAGAGGTGAGATAATTCAAGTCCTCCAACTGTCATAACCTTCTTCAGACTTGACAATTCTAGAAAGGAAGCCCAAGAGAAGAGGAATGCTAGGAAAAGAATGCTGTTGTCAAAGGCAAATTTGTTTGGCTAGAAGGCTAGGAGGGGTCAGCTTCAGGTGTATGAATTGATGGGGGGGAATAGAACCACATTATAGATTGAGGATGGGAAAAGATCTCTGGAGAGATTCAGCTGAGCTAAGGGAAGTCACAGAGGGATGCTGAGTTTTTCATTCAGACAGAGCCCACAGTACTTTTGCTGACGGTCTGAGCAATGGAAGGATTTGAATTTTTAGCAACTTATCTGATATCTCTAGAACTTCACTCACTGTTAGCAGTAAGACAATTTGCTTGTTCTTGCTGAATCACTGCCATTACCCCTACAAATTGCTATCACTGATCTTTTTAAGGGACGAGCAGTTCTGGAGGAGGACACTGGAGCAAATGATACATGGGGTAAACAACCCAGGGCTTCCAAAGGCAGCTGATCCTTCAATTCATTTATGGGGCCTGCTGCCTTTTAAAAAGTTATTTTATCTTTCCTGACATGCACAATGGCAGAGGGCAGTGAGGATCAGCTGATTCTTTGGAGGAAGAAAGATCCATTGTAACAGTAGCATGCATAAATCCAGATGTTTCCTAGAGGCTGACCTATAAAATAATGAACAGAGATGCTTCTTCCAGAACATTCCTCCCTGCCCTCCAATTAATGACCAACACTATTTGAATAAAAAAACATCCCTTATATGAACCAACTAACCCCAAAGTCCAAGACCCCTCTTCAGAGGCCTCGTACCTCCCCTCCAGTCTCTCATTAGATGCTCGTTGCTGAAAGTCTTGACATCATGGAAAAAAACCATATATATTGGGAGCTCCTAAGTGATTTGGGGTAATCTGGATATGCCACAATCTCCTCACAGTTGATAGTATCAGGGGGGTGTTTAAATCCACCACAAAGAAACTAAAAATGAATAAAGAAGAAACGTCCTTGTACTTTCACTTGTCCTATTTAAAAGTATGTTTATATGGGGATGTTCGGAACTTAAAACCTATTACTTTTAGGAAGGATTAGTAAAAACCATTAAACCCCAACCCAGATATTCCTTCTCAGAATATAAAAGGAGCCTTAATTTTTGCTTGAACTTACATGGTTGGTTTTTGTTTGGTTGGTTTGGTTTAGGTTTTTTAATCATTCCAGTTAGTGTACCCCATAGGTCTGGATGAAGTAAGAAGTTGGGAGGGTGCAATTAAACATCCTGCACCCCACAGTGATGGAAGAGATCCATTATTCCCCAGCTTAGCCAAACAATTTGATTCAGTATTAGAAAGATGCTTACTATGATCAGAAGCTGCAGGCCTGCTGAGTTAAGCCAAGAGTTCCATGTCATAACTTACATGGATTTCATGGTTTTCTTACCCTTAACATCTTTTTTCCTATTTATTTATTTATTTATTTTCATTTTAAACCACATAATTCAATCAGTTGTACTTGCTCACTTCCAGTAAGTTACGGATTAGACTTATTCTCTTAAAAACCCAGCCTGGTCACTCATCTGGTACTTTCTTATGGCTCTTCTTGTTTATTCTCATTCCACACAGGTAAATATTGGTTTACCCTATTGACTAATTCACATGAATGTTTCTCACTCTTTCCTGTAATGCATATTTCACAAAAATGGGATTTTCCCAAGCAGATATATTTCATCTGCTTCTTTTAAGGGTGTAAGAAAAGCTAGGAAGGTCTCACCTGGTTTTGAGTCAAGATCCTGCTTTGTGAGGGAATACCACTACAAGTCTGTTAACCAAATGCAGAATCTTATGGCTCATAGAGAGGAGTATCTCTCTTCTATGACCACGATTACAAGCTTTTACAGGGGTTTTTAAATGGAGTATCTAGGAGATTAGTGGGGATGAAGAAATAGTTCAGGGCATTGAGGGGCTAAGCATGGGTTGTACTGCTTATGTCATGATGAGTTGGCGTTTCTTTGCTTTTTACTTTTACCCAAACAAGTTTTTTCCAGTCACATGGTGGACAGAAATACATGGAGTTGCACCTGGTCATACATTCCTTCGCTATCATCACCTCTGTTGGTACAAGCATTTGGTCATGTGGTCTGATCACAGCCTAAATGACAGCAAAGGATAACATTAGGTTGCCTCAGCAACAAATAGTAAACTGAAAGTTGTAAAGAGATCAAAATCCTTTCTTTAGAATGAATCAGGATAGAGGGTTAGGGCCAAAGTTCTCCAAGTGAAGGTGAAGTTTCCCTGTGGACAGGGAGCTTCCACATAACTGATAGCTCCATGTGAATCTGTAAAATCTAATTTTTTCAGATGTACTTCAGAATGTCTGTTCTGGCTGCTGTGGCCAACAGGACAGTTCTGTTCTAAGCTCTCTGTTCGAAGCTGTGTGCCCCAGCAACATAGCAGGGGAAAATATGATCAGCACTAAGCAAAAGCCTTAGAATCATACTTCAGATCTACTCCCAAGAGCGTAACTCTTACAGTTCCTGAACATGGAGACTGGAGTTCAGTCTTCCACAGGTTCTTAAGGAGAGGTAGTACCCTTCTGTACTAACTAGTACACTTGCAAAAAATTCCATCTAGCTTTTGAGGCCCATAAAGCAGAATACAATTAAAGCAGCTAAAAAATAAAGTTCATTTGCAATTTTGGAATATACAGAATAATGACATTTCCTGGATGTGAGTCTTCTATGTATTAACTCTGACCATGCTAAAGGAAGCTGTAATAGCCGGATGTTTGGATGCTGCCAGCATCTGGCAGCTTTATCTGTAGGAGGAGGGTGGAGGAGTTCTGGTATGCAAATGATTTCTCTGTGGAGTCAGTCTGGAGGATATAAATATTGACAGAATCACATCACTGACAGAATCAAATCACACTGTTCTCTAATAAGTTATTCCCACCAAAGAAAAATGGAATCCTTTTATGCGTTGGCTTTAATAGCAGGAATTCTGGTTGCTTTTTTATTACTGGTTTTAATTGCAACTTATCATAATTCCTTCAAGGTAGAGATTCCTCCTGATGCTGACCAGACACTAAAGCTCCGCTTCTATCATTACACATATATTCTGATGGAAATTCTGGTGAGTTTATCATGCTCTGTGATACTGTGATTTTCAGGAAAAGAAAATTATGAAGATACGCATCTAAATATTGCAACTGTGTGTAATGGGAACCACACGGTAACACAGGTTTAAAGATCAAGGCCAAGGTTTGAGTTGGTATTCTATAGTTAGAAGCAGCCAGTATGAGGTGAGTTCTTTTAAATACTGAGATATGCATTCTTATACTGCAATTGTAATTTGGTTGCCTTCTATAATGAAATGATTGGTCCTGTGGGTGACAGGAGGGCTGTGGATATAATTTACATGAATAGTAAGAACCAACCTTCTCTTTCTCAATGCACTTCGATATATTTAAGGTGATTTCCTAAATTTTGAACTATTTGCAGTAATTTTCTTACCTGCGATTCTTTCTGTGATTCTTTCTGTGATTACTGTGTCCTAGTTAAATACCACAGAACCATGCAGGCTGGAGGGCACTTCCAGAGGTTGTCTAATGCAACCTCCAGCCGGAGCAGGGTCAGCTAGACCTGTTATCACTCATTATTTAAGTACTTGTAAGCCAGATTCACTGTGCCATGTGCTTTGCCATCAGAGAAAGAAACAGCTTGTGCCCAAAAAGCCTTCAAAGGTGGCACCAGGAGTACGTAAGAGCAGCCTAAGCCCTATCACGTCTGGCACACAGCACATCAAAAGAAAGCCTGCAGGAAAATCATGGAATGATTTCATTAAAGTTTGTATGGAGCTCATCTCAAGTAAAGGTACTCTCTGATCCCCCAGTTATACGTAATGAAATGAACGTCGTGCCTAAGGCCCACATCCTGAAAGGTGATTTGGGGCACTCTAATCTATTAAAGACTTAATGTGGTTTGCTTGAACTTACATAGCAGCATTCACCACATCCAGTAATTGTTCCTGGTTCTCCAATGGCCCATGTACCTTTCTGCATTGTCTGGCATGAAAGAAGAATCTGCTGTTCTTATGTATCTCACACTGATTTTCATGTTAAGCTCTATATAAACTTAATACAATAATATGACTGTATGTTCTTAAGTTCTCTATGTTTCCATACTTGGTCGAATGAAAAGATTCTTTGAGGTGATCTTTTTAACCTGCTTTTATAGCTTCTAAGTGGCTGTTATTCAACAGTACCTATTCTATCTTCATTGATACCATGTTCCAGAAATTTCAGTTTCCTTTTCCTGGATAGTTTTAAAGATGCATTTTACCATTTGCTGTGCACTGAATCCATTCAATACCAGATTTCTTTCAAAAACCTTTAGACATCTGCTGGTACTTTTGGCGAATTTCTAGCTTTATGTTTCTACCACAGAACTAACCCTCACAATGAGGACTTCACAGGGTTCTTACAAAGGGCATGACACTTTGTGCACTGAACATGTGCAATCAACATATCCTGCTCATTCTGATGAATGCTGCTCTTCCTGTGCCAGTGATGTGTCTGTTTGTATTGTATGTTGCAGTGAAGACCTCTTTTGACAGTCTTTTCCTCTTTTCTTTCATCTTATTTGTGGTATGTCGTAGCAAAACTGCATCGACAGTTAAATGTGTGCCTTCTACAGCATAAGCATCATACATGTGATGCTCCTGCTGAATCTATCCACATACTCTGCCATAAAGACATCAGTGACAATCTCAAATGGAAGTGATGAGAGAAAGCCTCCTAGCTCACATCCTAGCTTTTGTTTTAATTTGCTCATATAGATCTGCATTTAGACTAACTGATCAGATTGCACTGTGATATAAAGCTTTGATGATTATTATTATTAGTGGTGGACTTGGCAGTCCTGGGGTAAAGGTTGGACTTGATGATCTTAAAGGTCTTTTCCAACCCAGCTGATTCTATGATTCTATGATTTTGGCTGGCAAAGCGTAACACTTCAAAGTGACTGACAGAAGGACTATCTAATGTAGTTTAAGGTCAATGAAGCTCAAATTGAGTGGTTTTTGCTAGTTAGTATGTGATTCTGTAATCATTTTAAAAGTAAAAATCTGGTCCCCATATGGCTTTCCACATAAAAAGCCAGTTTGTGCCAGAATTCAGGTGTTCCAGCAAAGAGTTTTTCGAAGACCCTATTTCACTGGAAAAGGTATGCTGACATGGGGATCTAGGTCCTCTTTTTCTTACATTTGTACACATTTTAGAACCTGGCTTATATAAAATGTTTCACTTATTACTGATCACTGCAACACTGATCACATTTGTCTAGGAATACTCATACCTTTCATTTTCTGAGTGCATTGCTATTGTTTCTGAAGTGTTTTGTAATTATTAAACTTAAAGAAGTTTAAGTTTAAGCTTTTCAACAAAATACATACCAAATTCTCTGTTCTCCTTCATGACAGTGTTTTCTCTGAATTTAGAGATGCCTCTGTGATGTCAGAAGCTCCTAAGAGAAGGAAAGAAAAGAGGATATTTAGATAGAATGCTCTGTAACCAAGTTTATCATGTATATTAATGGAATCTGAAAACTGTTAAAACTCAGGGATGTTAGAAAGTACAGATGAAATTAAATGGCAATTCTGCCAATTTCGGCCATCCCAAAATCATGTCTCTGAGAAAAAGACTGACTTAAGAGTCACGAGAGGTTTTGAAAATTGCCATTTGGGGAAGGCCATATTGACCCTGTGGTTTCTGACACAAT
This sequence comes from Strigops habroptila, assembly GCF_004027225.2. Lineage (NCBI taxonomy): Eukaryota > Metazoa > Chordata > Aves > Psittaciformes > Psittacidae > Strigops > Strigops habroptila. Next base: position 246,215 of record NC_044292.2, read on the forward strand.
TGCCTTGGCTCTTATATTCATTTTCCCCTTTGCCATGATACCTACAAAAAGTTTTCAAGGCAAGAACTACATCTATCCATTTGTCTTCAGGAACTGGGGCTTAAAAACCCAAAGACTGCTGGCAGCTGTGGCACAGAGTGCTGTGAAAAAACTCCAGATCATCTCTGGGTTCCCATGTGTGTTTCTAAATGATCTTCTAGAGAGAAGATCATGGCCCCATGGCTCATGGTGGTTTCTTTTATTACTCCACACCCAACTTGTTCATTGCAGCCTGGTCTAGATTATTAGGAAGACAGCTTCTGTGTTGTTTGAGAAAGGCCTTGGTGAGGAACTGGGTGTTGAACACACTTGAACTACGTGTCATTTGGCCTCGTATGTACGTGATAGCTGGGATCATGCACCTAAGGAAGTTCTGCCTTCTTGTCTTACTCAGGCATTCTTTCATGGCAAAATCACCGACTGTTGCTCAGGAGAGAACAATACAATCTGCAAATTGCTTCTAATGATTGTCATCATTCCAGAAGAATGAATTATCATAGTCCATAAGGGCAATTAAATCACCAGTTAATGGGAAGGGAACTGTTGTCCCTAGCAGGAAATGCATCCATTACGACATGTGTTCCAACTAAAGGGGGATTCCAGTGTGATCTTCAGGCTCTCTGATCTATCAGCAGTTGACCGGCCTTAAGATAAGAAAATGTTTTGATACATGTAACAACCTCCCCTTCTTCAGAACATTCGTTTTCCCTGATTAGATGTACGAGACCGACTCCAGAGCCATTTCATGAGTACCTGTGAGATCTTGATAAAGGCAACCGTTTCACTGATGGAGATAAGATTCAGAACCATTTTCAGCGGTTATTCATTTAGGCCAGCAGCCCTTCATTATTGATTATTGGCACAGTGAGCTTGGCCTCACTGACCCTGTGGCATGGGGATGACCCAAGAGCACTAAGTCCCCGAATCTTGCACTTTGGCATGAGCCTTTTTCTCCCAGTATACTAAATGCAGCCATGCTAGGGACATTTTCATCACACCTAACCTTAAATACTTTAACTGAGGCATCTGAAGTACACAGGCTCCCCTTCTAATCAATGGAGATGAACAGACATCTCCAGAGCATGACCTGACACACTTGAAATTTGAACTGTCCTCAAGAAATGCCTCTTTCTCTTCACTGATTAGAAAAGGAGCCTCAGGCCTCATGACTCCTGACTTCCATACCTCAGCAAATACCTGATGTTACTCATGGTAAATCTAGACCATGAAAATTAGGTGTTTATACAATGCATCTCATGGAACAAGTATTATAACATTCTTCCAGAAATAATGGTACCTCAAATCATGAAGATGTACATTTTCACTTTCATAACTGAGATCACAAAGCCACTAGAGTTATTTGTGGTAATCCTGTAAGGCACCAAATAACCAATACAATTATGCTAAATATAGTATAAAAAATGTAGGTTGTGGCCTTTTTAGAGTGGGAAGACCTGAATTCCTAAACTAATTCCAAGTTTTTCCTGTTATATCTATATCTAGGCAAAGAACTTAGAAAGTTTGGGTGTCTTCAAGGAGCACATACTTATAAGGTTGCTTGTTGATGGACTGCCAGCATGCAGGGATTCAAAGTGCTTCATAAAGGATCTGCATTTTGATGAGGTGCCGGTGAGAATTTACTGCCCAAGAGTACCAGCTGCAAACAAACGGAGAGGAGTCCTCATCTTCCATGGAGGATGTGGGATGTTCGGAAGCATCAGTAAGGAACTGAAAGACAAAATACCATTATTTAGGATTCTTAACTCTCTATTTTTAATAACTCTCCTGAACCTAGGAAGTGACTGAAGATTAGTTTGAGGGATTGAGAGATAGAAAGCATTTAATGTTTATTTTACTTTTAAAACTCTCTAATCTGCCCTTATTTTTGTAGGATATTGCGCTCTTTATGACATATATATTCCTTACAAGAAGTGGTGCTGCTAAAGAAATACTTTCTTCTTTTGTCTGAAAACCAGACAGAAGTTGTTAACATCTGCATTCCTCCCTTCGGTCTCTAACTGCAGCATGTTTACTGGGACTTCTATAGTGCTCATGGCACTTCAGGTGGTCTTATAGCAGCCACTTAAAAACGTGTCCACGATGCATGTACTTTAGTTGTCTTTTTTTCCCCAGTTTAATTTATTAGAGAAAGCAGATAACTGCAAACATGTAATTTAAAAAGTTCCAATTGAAAGAACACATCATTGAGCAAATACCTGTAAACCAAATCTTCTAAATGCAACAAATTCACAACTAAGGTTGAAGAAAATTTCAGTGTATCTTTAAATACATTAAAAGAGGCATATTTCTGCCCACAACCTTACCATGGAATAATTCTATTAATTAGACAATTTACTATAACACAACATGCACGTCTCAGATTTCTGCCTGAATTAGCCACACAGAAATGTGCTGATTTCACAGGGGCACACCAGCTGCACCCTGCATTCTTCAGCAAACAGTCAAATCTCTGCTTCAAAATTCATCTAGACTTAGCTATAGTACTACAGTTAACATTTCCACAGCAAAATGGTATGAGATACCTAAGTCAGCCTCAGCCTTACAGTTACTTAAAACAACGTAGTAAGCTTTTACAAGGATCTCAAGCTATTTTAGCCTTTACAACCACCCTAGGCAACTGTGTGTAATAATCCTCGAATGGTTTGGTTTAGAAAGGACTTTAAAGCTCATCCAGTTCCAACCCCTGCCACGGGCAGGGACACCTTCCACTAGAGCAGGTTGCTCCAAGCCCCTGTGTCCAACCTGGCCTTGAACACTGCCAGGGATGGGGCAGCCACAGCTTCTCTGGGCACCCTGTGCCAGCGCCTCAGCACCCTCACAGGGAAGAACACATTCAATCATGGCAATAAGGGATGATATTGCTTCAAGTATTCCCAGATATTAATTACATCAACACCATTTGTTCTTCAGGAAGTCATGAAAGAATAAGCCGGTACATAGCCAGAAAGACTGATTCAGTGGTTGTGTCTGTTGGGTAAGTGACCTCCATTCCGTGTACTCCCAGGATTAGTTAGTTCCCTCTGACCCCCTTAATGATGCCCATTCTGTATTTACATTTCGTTGAATGTAAGAAGAGAAGCTGAGCTCTAATGTTGTCTACCCCTCTGCTGTTGATATGTGTGAGCAAGCATGTGCCATGAAATGGCAATGAGAAATACCTGATACAGGTTTATAAAGTTACAAAAGTTCTATGTATGCCAGCTATTTTCAGAGGAGCAGATCTGTTTGGTTTATCACCACAAAAAATCATTACCTTTGATAATAAGGAATTATAAAGTGTTTTCCTAATTTCAGTTTCTAATATCTTTTTATTCCCTGGTTATCAGGATGTTTATGAATCCATTGAATTAATTTCACAGAACAGTGAAAAACCATAGAAGCAGAAGCAGTGTGCCTCTGCAAACAGTGAAGGGTCAAGAGAGAATGCCCACACTGTTACCTCTGTAGTATCTACCTTCTTCCTTATTAAAATTAATCTTCTCCAGAAAGCCCTAAAACCATGAATACAGAGAATAAAGAACCACGGCTGTTAAAAATGTAGTCTTAAAGTATACTTCAATGTCATTGAAATCAAATTACAACACTTTAACTTGCCTGGGTTCTGACTGTTACACCTGCCTTGATTTTCAACACATAAAGTAAGTTGGTAGTTAAGAAATAAATAAAGGGATTGTTACTGTAACATCCCTCTTTTGTAATTCACTTGTTCCAATTGATACCATAAATAAAAGAATTGTCTACAGGAAGCTATTTGTCACCACAGTACATTTACTGTACGGTGTTTTATAATGTTATTAAATTATTCTTTTTATATTAAAATGTAATAATAATATACAATACTGTACCAATATAGAATAACCTAATAATTAGTGTCCCCAGTGTAAAAAGCTCAGGAGCCAGAACTTGGCTGGATCTTGTGGGTTTACACAGGATTACTCACAGCTATACACACATCCAAGGTCAGTCCGAGTGGGACAACTGCAGACTTCCCTGCAGGCACGAACCTGGATCCCAGGCGGATGCACTTGGATCAGGTACCGAGTAAATGCATGGCCTTGTATAATGTGGGGGAATGGACTGCAAGACTTAAGCCCTCACATGCTTAAATTACGCAAGAACAAAGCTCAGTGCTGATGGTCTCGGGGAAGCTGTTCTGTTTGCTTCAGAGGCAAAACTTGAAATCAGTTAATACTGCTTTGGGCGAGTTTTGCGGATGCATGGGGTGCATGTAAAATGAGCCATTTGCAAGTAGATGTATGTGTAACAGTAGTTCTTTTATGCATTTCAGGTACGTTTTATCTCCTGAGCATGAGTATCCAGCCCAAACTCTGGACTGTCTCACTGCTACCATGCACTTCTTGAAGACTGCAGAAAACTATGGGGTGGATCCTCATCGGATTATTGTTTGTGGGGATAGCGCAGGGGGCACTTTTGCTGCTAGTGTTTGCCAAGAACTGGGAAATAGAAGAGATATCCCAAAGATACGTGCCCAGGTACTGATCTATCCATTTCTCCAAGCACTGAACTTCAATCTGCCATCTCACCAGAAAAATGCTTTCAGTGCCTTCCTGTCCCGGGAACATACAGTCAAGTTTATCCTGAAGTACCTGAAGAAGGACTGCTCTATGAAGGAAGCTGTTTTGGCAGGCTCTCACATTCCTGAGAGTATGAATTTGAGATACAAGAAATGGATAAATCCAGATCTTATCCCAGAGATATTTAAGCTGGGTTATAAACCACCGTTACCCAGTTCATTTCTACCTCAAGTCCATGAAGAAACAAAAGAACTGGTTGAGACAAGATTGTCCCCACTGTTAGCAGAAGATGCTGTTGTTTGCTGCCTGCCTGATACTTGTATCATCACCTGCGAGCACGATGTGCTCAGAGATGATGGACTCTTGTACAAGAAACGGTTAGAGGACAACAATGTCAAAGTGACCTGGTTCAACGTGGAAGGCGGCTTCCACTGTGCACTGGGATTTTTTGGTTATGGTATTTTCTCTTTTCCATCATCAAGTAAAATAGTGAACCACACTGTAAACTTTATAAAAGGCTATTAAAATGTTTTCTCCAATATAGTGTACTGGTATGCAAACAGAGGATGTTCCAATTAACCAGCTACTAGCTATTTGTGTGGTAGAACATTACAATCTAGGTCAGAAATAATAAGGTCAGCATGGTCTGCTGAGTACTGATTTTCGGTTGCTTTTATTTGGGAACATGATGTATTTTTCATCTTATTTTTCCCCTTTGTTTAAAAATCCCATTATTTGGTATATCTGTTTTGCTGTTCTCACGTTGTAAGAAGTTTCATTCTCTTCTTCTGTCGAAGAATAAAAACTCACCGTAGTAAAAGAACATTCTGAAGCATGCAATACATGAGTAACCAGCAATGTGCATCCACATCTCCACGTAAAACACACAAAACCAGCATAAAATGCCCCCCCAAAGCCTCTGGAGAGTAACAATACTTTCAGCACTTCTGAGATGAGTAGTAATCATCATCAAACTATGCGTATAGGCAACCAGTAGCTTTGGACATGGTTGTAAGATCTGAAGGAGGGAATTGGGTATATTTACAAATCTGATTTAAAAGGGAAATGGGTGACATGGAGGGAGTACAGAAGCCAGCTGTGCGAGATGGATACCTGGGTCTGAGACTGGCAGCATAGATGCAGTGCACAAAACCAACTGAATGTCCTCTAAACTATTCTATAAAGTTCCTTTCTGAGAAGCAATTGGTTGTACTCAGGTAAGACAGAAACATAGTGGCTTTTGCCTTTTTGTAATCAGACACATCATCAACTTCTTTACCTGGAATTTGGAGAGAAAGTATGAAAACAGCATGGAATGTGCCCAAATAATCTCACAGAATGAATCACAGCATGGTTTGGTTTGGAAAGGACTTTAAAGCCCACCCAGTTCCAGCTCCCTGCCACAGGCAGGGACACCTTCCACTAGAGCAGGTTGCTCCAAGCCCCTGTGTCCAACCTGGCCTTGAACACTGCCAGGGATGGGGCAGCCACAGCTTCTCTGGGCACCCTGTGCCAGCGCCTCAGCACCCTCACAGGGAAGAGCTTCTGCCTCAGAGCTCATCTCAGTCTCCCCTCTGGCAGGTTAAAGCCATTCCCCTTGGCCTGTCCCTACAGGCCCTTGTCCAAAGCCCCTCTCCAGGTTTCCTGGAGCCCCTTTAGGCACTGGAGCTGCTCCAAGGCCTCCCCGGAGCCTTCTCTCCAAGCTGAACAATTTCTGTGAATGAACTATTGAACTATTTCTGCAAAGATCCAAAACACAAAGGAAAAGAAAAATGTCAGCTGAGTTGTTATATTGCTCATTAGAACAGATCCACCTTTACTAAACACAAGATAATTGCCACTGCATGTCAAAACAGCTGGTCACGCAATGCTTACGAATTGTAAAATCACTCTTATGCAACCACCTTGCACTTGTAACACCTGAGCACACACAAGTGTGGAAAGAGGTTAGTCCCTATCTTCATTCTCTGTCAGCCAAACTGTGAGTAGGAAGAAAATGCTGGGTTAAATTCTCCGTGTTGTCACCATGTTAATTAAATATGACGACAACTTCGCAGTTACACCTCTCTGCAGCAACAGGTTGTTACTTGTGAATTCTTGTTCTCCAGCTCCTTGCAGCAAAATGAAATGATGTTTCTTCATGCTCTGTTGACAGAACAGAGTGTTTTCTTTTTCCTATTGCAGGTACTAGCAATTTACGCTTCAAGCAAAGAAATTCTTCCAGGGGTAAATAACATGTTTAAGTTCCAGATATTCCACTGTTTGAGGGCTTCAGGATTTGCCTTAGTTATGCAACCAGATGTGAAATTGGGGATTAATTGTGGTTTCTGATCTCAACATGTTGATAGCTGAAGCTAGGCCAGCAGAACCGGTACCTGCTGCAAAAGCTGTGCAGAAAGCTGGCTAGTATTTGAGCAGTTAATCCCTGGGCTTCTGCCTTGAACAAGATGGCTTAAAGCTAGCTTGGGTGTGTCTCCATGCACCTCATCGAACCTGTGAGAGTCGTTAGCTTATCTTTATTTGGGGTCATTTTTAACCACACTTCGCTCTTGTTTGCATCTTCAATACCAAGCTTGTTCTCTTGATGATTATTTGCAGGTAGAGATGGTTGGAAGTGCTAGAACTAAGAATGTCCATACAATTCCACTTTGTATGTTGTAAGTTATGAGACAATCCCATATGATCTCATATTGTTTTACACATACCTCATTCAGCACAGCATGTATTATACTCCTTGTTCATTCAATACTTGTTTTCTTTCCATTATTCACTTTCTGCCTCATTTATAGGCCAATGTCCAAACTCTTCACTGATCTCCTGAGATTTTTCCATGGTCCTTTATCTGTAAGTCTTTAATTTATTAGAAATACTAATAAATTTATAATACATCAGCAGTATTATTACTCTTTTGAAGACATACATTTTAATCTGTCTTGAGGGTTATAACCATGGCAGTGCAGATGGCTAAGCAGGGAACAGCAAGTCCTGAACTCCCATTTTTTAATAGTGACTCCCATATTTTCTAAAATTTAGGCAGTCACAAGATGGAATTGTCTCCATGGAACTTTCTGTCCTCTACTTTCTTTGAATTAATTCCAGCTCTGCTGTGTCTTGTATTGCTAAGATAGAACATTTGTTCATTTGAAGATATTTTATACTTTCCAAAGCATGGAATTAATTTTCAAGTACTTAAAACACAATCGGTGACAAACTTGCTGTGCTCCTACTGAATTATGCACACCAATGACCTTCCACAAGGAGTTATCCATACGGATACAAGTGTGAACACCCAAACTAAGCCATTAACGGATCTCCTCAGTGCTTTGCACATAAGCTGACAGCCAGTGGCAGTCAGAGTATGTTGGTGAGGACTGACCAGGGCTCACACTTCAAGCACCAGATGGCCCTCACGCTCTGCAGAACTCCCAAAGGGCTTCTCGGGACAAGCATCACCTTTACTGGGAATGCTTCCCGGTATCCAAGAACAAGCATCTATTCACACCTGCTGTGTCTGAGTCTAAGCAGGTGAGCACCTCGTTGACACCTAATCAGCACCAGAGACAGGCAGAGAGTTCCTGGGACTGCTTGAAGACTATGTGAGGAAATAGTTCACCTCTGAGCAACTGGCTCAGTCTATTTCCCTCACTATGTGCAGCTACACAAGAGAGAAAAAGCTTAAGGATGCCAGCCCAGTATTGACAAGGTTTCAGGCACGACATTTAGCTCTTCACTGGAAATTAAGGCAGTTCCTGGGGTAGGAGAAAATGGGGGTTTGGCCTCAGGAGCCAATTCCTTTGCTCTGTCCCCCAGAGACAGACATATCTCACATATCTCAAGTTATAAGGTTAAAAAATCAGAAGCTGGAGAGAGCATACATTTGAAAGATTATTTAGGGAATGGTTCTCCATCCTGGGATTCAAGCAAGCTTGTAAACTGCTGAGACTATGTTTATAAAACATTAAGGATTACCCTGTACCTGCAATGCCCAAGGAAAAAAAAATGTATTACTTCAGGAACTAGTTTGTTTCTTCTACAGATGATTAGCAGATTCCAGCATATTCAGTCTTTGTGTGGAGCCTCTGGGGCTGGTGGTTTGGCTGTGATGTCTGGAGCTAGTTAACATGCCCCAAAGATCTTGTCCAAGACCTGTTGGTAACTGGCTACCTCAAGGACTGGCACCCAGAAGACTTAGAAAACAGACCACCAATAGGTGGTAAGAACCTTAGTACAAAGGATCTGTTACAAGTGTCAGAAGACTTCTTAGAACCCCACAGGGGCCAGATCTGATAATCATACTTACACCACACCTAACTCATTAGGACAGCACAGTTTCACACAAAGCTGATTAATTACTTTCACTATTAAAACACTAAAGAAAGGAGCTGCAACCATGTTTTGTGTAACAGTATTTCCTAATGATCTTGTCTGAACTGTAAGAAAGCTGAACCTTATATGCACCTTGGTGCTGACAGATCTGAATTCACCCATTCCATTTCCCAAGAGTGGCCCAACCACCAGCATGCCTGTCACCAGCATCCCTCACCCAGCTGGGCAATGTGTAATTGCCACAAAGAATAAACCAAAAGGAACCTGACTTTAGCCTCAGCATGTAAACAACCTTTGGCTAGGCAGGGAGAGGGAACGGGGTCATTGGGAAAGGAAAGTCTGCAGAGGTGTGGGATACAATGAAGAATCACTTCGGGCAGAGGGAACAGAACACGGGATCAGCCACTTCTCAGAGAGCGTATTACCAGACTGGGAAATGAAGTTCCTTCCTGTTTATTCTAAACAATTAATTTCTAAAGTCAGGAATCAAGCCTGAGGTCATCTTTCCTATGCAGGTCATGGATTATGCATTGTAAAGCTCTGGGGTTCTCTGTACCTAGTTTCATTTTAATATACATCTCAAGGTCAGCTCATCAGCACTCAAAGTGTTACGCACTCATTTTACCCCTACGGCTATTTTTCAGAGTAAGAATTTGTTGCCTTCACATTTTGAGCAGACTGGCAAAAAGACACCCAAAGGTAACGTCTCATGAGCCGAAAAAGCTTTGCTTTACAGATTTTTTGTTTCAGGTTAAATCTCAGCACTAATAATCTGTGTAGTGAAAGATCTGTTCATTCCAGAGGCAGGCACAGATCCTAAAACTCACCACAGAGTACACAGAAAAGAGTAGGCTCCTGATGTCTAGTCATTGCTACCAGCACTGAAACCATGAAGTCCAAGTCTACACTTCATCAGCTGCAATCACATTTCTACCTGGAATGACATTTGCAAGTAATGCACTCATGAGAAGGTGGAGACTGCAGTACTGTAAGGCTCGACCAAGCCAAACACAAACCAACCAACCAACCACAACAGTTGGTTCCAGGCTTCTACCTCCTGGAGAAAAGCCATCAAGGAGGATGAAGCAAGAGGCAAAGCACTGACACTTGAGGCTGCAGCTGCTTCTGGTTCCATTAGATTCAAGAACACAAGGGCATAGCAGGGTACAGAATCAGTCATCAAAGGTGATTAAATGTGTTTGTGACACTGAAACCCTGATTTCACTAAAAGTCTGCAGAAGTAAGGTGTGAAGGTGGAATAAATTAAAAAACTGAGCAGCTCTGAAGATGATTGCTAAGAAATCCTGTTCTACAGGAACTCAAGGGAACTCAGGAATAATACAGACCTGAGTGTGCTCAAGAACTAAGGAGAAACGCAACAAATCCTTGTCTTCTCATAAACTGACACAATAAATGATATACAAAGCACTCGTTCTATAGTGATGGGCACAGACCCAAAACATGTTCACTGCAAACCGAAAAACTGCTTATGCAAGCTTCTCCCATGACTAACTGTTAGTGTCTGTTTAATTGTATGCTTTGATTGCCACATGTTTTCATCTTCCTATTGGCATTTTTAAAAGGTGGATGATGGGATATGAAGAGAATTGCTAATCCCATGCCTTTACCTTCAGAAATCCTTCAAAAGTCAGAGGGGGAGGGAAGCCACAGCTGGTTCTTCAATTTGGCTCCTCACAGTACACTGAGATGGGACTGCTTCTAGTGATTTTTCTTGCTGTTTTGACTTTCTTCGTGGCAATGGCATTCTACTACGAACACCCCAAGGCAAAAATCCCTCATGGATTTAGTCAGCGCCGAAAGCTTTACATTTTTCATCATGCCATGAACTTTGGGTTTGGCCTCGTAAGTAAAACTTGATTCAAGCTAGAGTTTTTTAATTTCATGTCTGATAAAATGCTACTGGATTGATGAGGGGGGTTCTTTTAAAATCAATTTTTAAATATATTGCAAATATGCAACTGGATTAATTTGGTGATTGTGAGCACCACTGCAGATACCTTTAGCTCAGCAGGGTATAACAGACCCTGCTGCTTGCTGTACAGCACCAAAGGCAACATGGAAAGTAAAATCCTGCAGACTCTGTAATTCCCAGTTTTAACTTATGTTTTAGCTTTCTGATCTGGTTGCCTCAATGCTCAATGCAGTGCTGGAAGGCTTAAGCAGTTTACTGCACTGTGTATGTGGAACTTCTGCTCTGTATAACACAGTGCTTATTTAGACAATGAGCAACTAAATGATGTCTGTGATCTCAGTTCTCTTCTACAACTGTATCACACTACTTCTGAGCCATCTGAAAGACATTGTCTTCTGCCTTTCAACATGTCTACATGACTCTCTTTTTTGAGACAGGACACATAATATGAAAGCTGTCTTTCTGTGTCATTGCTTTTGGCACATTTTTGATCCTCCCTTGTTTTTTACCTTCTTTCTTTCCAAAATTAAAATGAGATTTCTACTTGTCTTCCTGTTTCACCAATTATCCTTTCCTGGATTAAGTGCTGCCACTGTCATTTTAAAAACACTTATTGAGTGAAACCTAAATCAACATTCTTTTCTTTTGGTTGTATAAACTGTGAAAAAGACCCTTCAGTTTCTTTGGCCTGTGCATTACATTTCACTTTAGCTCCAGGCTCCATTATTGTTTCTCCCTCCTTTTCCATGCTACACTGCTTGTTAAGCTTTGTTTCAAGTAAACCGGTAAATTCCTGGGAATGAGACTCATCATGTCCCTTGAGAGGTGCCCCACCAAGGCCTCAACACTGCCACGACACTAAAGCAATGCAACGAAACAGGGTAGTAACAGAAGTCAAATTACATTTTCTTACATCTACTGTACAAAGTGTGGACTTCCACATTTTCAAAGCACTGTATGAAGACTCTTTATCCATTAGACAAAGTTTTATCTTTGTGTAATTCATTTGTAAAAAGCTAAACTGCAGGATTTAAAAATTTACTGGTGATTAATGTACTTTTAAACTGCTGATCTTATAATTTAGAATCCCTTCTGCTGGCGAGAGAGAGGCCAGCGCTGTACCACATCACCTCAAAGGAGCACAAAGATAAGAATACTTATAGAATCACAGAATCATTGAATCATAGAATAGTTCGGGTTGAAGGGATCTTAAAGTTCATCTAGTCCAATCCCCTGCAATGAGCAGGAACATTTGCAACTAGACCTGGTTGCCCAGAACCACATCCAGCCTGGCCTGGAATGTCTCATGCATGGTTATACAAAAGTTTAAATGCAAGTAAAGTCTGAGCCATGTGGCAACTCTTCATATTGCTGTTAGGCCAATTACTTGTGCCTAAATAGCCAAACCCTTTCAAGGGATGACAACCCATGATGTCAAAACCGCGGGGAACATTAAAGTTTACCAGCACACCCAGTCTTCAGGTGGGACAAAAGATGCATGTGAAGTCACTGGAGACAAACCAGTTTGAAGTACTTGTGCTCAGGAGAACAGATTTTATGAAGAAATGACTGCATTCACCTGTGAGGATCTACTTCAATAAAACCAGCTGCATCTTAAGATTAATAGAACTTCATTGAAAAGTCTATTAACTCATCCTTTATTTTTTCATCTAATTTATGCCTATAAGAAGCTACACAATAGCCAGGGGACTTATCACTGATCCTGTCTGGGAAATAGGCTGATTAAATTATGCTACCTACTGTGTTAATAGTTCTGTAAGCTGCCTGTACCCAGCATTTAGTCAGAAAGGCTGGCACAGTGCAATCTTGTTGAGTTCTGGGCTGTACCTGGTAGGCTTTTGTACCTGTGTAAAGAGCACAAAGGACCCTAACACCAGGGATTTTTTCCTACTGATACAAACTAAGCCAGGATTTCACCACTGAAGAATGAAATAATTTGCAAACCACCATGCTCTCATCTAACACTTCTAACATAACCTAGAAATTGCCACCAAAGCTAACCCTACACTCTGCTAAATAGCACTGCTAAGAGTTTTGCTAGAGACCTGAGATGGGATTCATGAGCCAAGTCATGTACTTCTGCGGAAGCAGCTCTCAGGCAGGCTATCCCACAGGCTCAAAGGCCTTGCTTTTGGAGGAACATGGGCACAGGGCAGCTCCAGAATATAAATCATCCATTCCTCTCCAATCTACTGCTATTTGAACTTCAAATGTTGTTAAGTATTACATTACAATGAAGATCTATCCGAACTGTCTCCTTAACTGGTCACTTCATCGTAAGAACCATCAGCAGACAAAGTTTGAACTAACCACAGAATTGTAAGTGTTTGCCGATCAATCTCCAGGTGAGATGGAAATCTGCACTAATTTGTGGTTTCTTTCTCAACAGGCGAAAGTTTTGGAAAAAGTAGGTATCACCTCAGAGATGTATTTCCTCAGGGCTGTCATGGATGGAATACCGCCATTAAAAGATGAACATCTTTTTATCAGGGACTTAAAGTTTGAAAAGGTTGAAGTAAGAATTTACCAGCCCAAAACATCAACTACTGGCCAAAGAAGAGGAATCCTTTATTTTCATGGAGGAGTTGGACTGTTTGGAAGTATTCGTAAGTAATATAAATATGAGCTATAATTACACATAGATGTGGTTTCTGATCTGATACAGTATTTCTTAGATGACAAGAAGAGTTAGTAGGTGAGGCATTAGATACAAGAAAATTAATTTCAGGGCAGCAGAGTAATTTTATTTCCATGCAGTAGGTATGTAAATTCAGAGTTACGCTGTCTTTATGCAGGTAGTGTATCTAGAATGTTTTTTCTCTGATCATTTATAATACCTGTTTTCTTCCTTCTTCTCCTTCCTGCATACAAGAAAAGCGGAAAATCTCATTAGAATTTTATTTCTTATTTTAAAGAACCCAATTTGTGTTGATATGTGTGTGCAAGCTTGTGTGTATGCGTATATACTGCTGTCTGTCTTAGTGGCAAAACAAGGAAAAATGTTCAATTGGCAACTGAAATGCAAAGGCATAGTGGATTAGGTGGTGGCTCATGCACAAGAAAAATTCTTGTGCTGGATTTAGCAGAGGGTTTGGTTTTGTTTGGTGTTTTTAAATAACTTCTCACTTTCAATACTACTTTAGAAGTGGCATCATTCATTCTATTCCCTAACTTCTCAAAGAGGAGACTGAAACAATGCATTGGTGTAAATTCCAGGTTTCTTACTGGCAAGATCCTACAGATGTAATGAAATTGTGAGCCATGTCCAGATCAGACCATGCCACAATAAGAGAATCACAGGGCAGAGCAGAGATAAGAATTTCAGAATACTTGCATTCTACTTATTTTTAAAGCAAGCTACAATTCCACTGAAATACTTTGTACTACAGGGGCCTACGAAAGAACATGCCGCTATTTTGCCGGACAAAGCAATTCAGTGGTGGTGTCTGTTGGGTAAGTGGAGTCAATCCAGACACACAATGTGACAGCCGTTCACGCCTCCTTCTAGGCTTGGAAGTCTGTAGTGCACAGTTAGAGCAAGCTTCAGCTGAAAGCCAACACTGCGTCCCAAGTGCCACTGCTTTTGCTAAAAGCACAGTTGCCCAGAGTACTAAATACTCCTCTTAGTAGGCGTTCTGAAGATCTGGTGGGGGATATGCACATGGATATCCACATTTAACCTGCAATCAACCCGAGATGAACATTCAGTCTTTTTCTGATGAGCTGTAATGCATTTTTAAAAGAACTGATTTCTAAGCATTCAGGAAAAGAGCTGATGTCCTGGAAATGGATTAAATTCTAGCAATTACTATTTACATCCTAAAATACTTGAGGAACCATTAACTCTTACTGATTCTGTTTATAAAGAATTCAGTTATAGAAAACCACTGAAAACTTTTCAGATTTTCATTATCAATGTTTTGTGCTCATATTCTCTAACAATTTGTTGGGAAATGTTCACTTGAATTTCTAAGTGGAATTGCTGATAACTGATTCATACATATATCAGATCAAGTGCCTTGCCACCTAATCCTACAATAACTCAGCACATGCCTAGAGTCACCTAAAACGTAGGTAAACGTGTATTCTGCAAAGATAGAATAGTGGACTAACCCCCCAAACATTAGCAATAGTAGCAAATAAGCCATTAAAAGCAGTAATTATCATCAATTCCATTGCTGTAATTATAATCTGAGTATTTCCTGTCTTCAGAAAGAAATACGTGAATGAAGAGATGACCATGTTTGAACACTCTCACCCCTGTTTAGGTATCGCTTAGCTCCTGAGCATCCATATCCAATCCAGTTTGAGGATTGCCTCGCTGCCACCATCCACTTCATGAGGACTGCACAAGACTATGGGGTAGACCCTGCTCGCATTATCATCTGTGGAGATAGTAGCGGAGGTACAATCACTGCTGCTGTGGCCCAAGCACTGGTGAACAGACGAGATCTCCCAAAGCTGAGAGCGCAAATCCTAATATATCCTTTTCTGCAGGCTTTGGACTTTGATTTGCCTTCTTATCAGCAGAACGAGGGGGTGCCCATTTTGTTAAAGGAACGAATCCTTTCTCTCGGTTTGAGGTATCTTAATAAAGAATTGCCTGTCACAAAAACAGCATTTAAAGTATTTAAAGGCTATCACGTTCCAGAAGATTTGCTACAGAAGTATCGGAAATGGGTGAGTTCTGACATCATCCCTCCTGAGTTTAAAAGAAGAGGTTACAAACCGAGGACAACATATTCATTCTCAGAAGAAATCTACGCACTGGTCAAGCCTGTTTTTGACACTGTTTTTTCACCATTGCTAGCTGAAGACAGTGTTATTGCTCAGCTACCTGAGGCTTTCATTTTGACCTGTGAATATGATGTGCTTAGAGATGATGGACTGCTTTACAAGAAACGATTAGAGGATCATGGTATAAAAGTGACCTGGTGCCATTTGCAAGAGGGATTCCATGGCACAGTATTCTTAGCTCTTTGTGGTGCGCTGTTGTCATTCCAATCTGGAAATAAAGGCCTGGAAAATATAGTACATTTTCTAAGATTGATGTAAAATTCCATTTCTTGCTTCCCTTTCCTGATTCAAAAGATTGAATCTTTTATTGCTTGCAAAGATTTTTAAAAAACCTCCTCGATTTTCCTTTTCTTAAATCATCATCTTAAATTTCTGCATTGCATCTGGCCTCTTTTTACCCAATAAACTGATTTGTTGATGGCTTTTGCTTCATTTTCTCTTATGAGAGGCAAAATCAGGCGAACGTACCTTTCTTGCCTCTCCCACCTCTTCAGAGTTTTCTCCTGTACCTGTAAAAGATCTGGCCCCCATGGCAAGTGTTTTGCAATGCAGTATGCCTCAATAAAGTTCTGGTAATATTAAAGCATGAACTGCGATTTGAGGAGAACTAAGGGCAGGTAACAGGGCATGAATCTACAGGTTAAGTGTGTAATGAGCATGGTCAATGATTTACTGGTGAAAGCTGGTGAAAGCTAAATTTGAGGCAAGCTTAAAGAGAACCAAATGCAGCAGAACAGATGTGAGCATAGACATAAAAGAAACAAGTAGAGGGAAAGGGAAGGTCAGGAAAAGGGAACTAGCCTGAAACTACAGATGTTATGAAGAGTATTGTTTAAGGAATACAACATCCATTAAAAGAATCATGCATACATCTTTCATATACAGATGGAAATACACAGTAATATCAGTTTATAAAGAGTTTGTACTAAGTGGAGGCCTGCACTGGCTGAAGCAGGAAGCACTTTCTTATAAAGTGCTGTCATGGTTTCAGCCCAGCCTGTAACTCTCCCCTTCTTCCCTCCATGTTCCCAGAGGGATGGGGAGGAGAACAGAAAGAATGTAAATCCCACGGGTTGAGATAAGAGCAGTCCAGTAACTAAGGTATAATACAAAACCACTACTGCTACCCCTAGCAGTAATAATGATTAGGGAAATAACAAGGGCAGAGAATATAGCACTAAAAGGGGAAAAGGAAAATAAAACAATAAACGCAAGTGACGCCCAACACAATTGCTCAGCACCCGCCGACCGATCCCCAGCCCAGCCCGAGCAGTGATCTGGACCTTCTGGATGACTTCCCCCAGTTTATATAGTTTATCAGCACTGTTCTCAGACTAAACTCAAACCCACAGCACTGCACCAGCTACTAAGAAGGAGAAAAATAACTGCTACAGCTGAACCCAGGACAAGTGCCAAGGCAGAGAAAGGAGAATGAAGGAGAAAGAACCCCCCCCAACAAACAACAAACAAAAAAGCAAAGTTCACGTTGATCTTAAACTGTTTACAACAAGATGAGAGAAATGATCAAGTAAAACAATACGAATAAAATGGCATAATAAATGTGTGAGGCTTTTGTCTTGGAAATGTAAGCAAGTATTGCCAAGAAATGTCAGTAACCGTTTTGATGACACATTTCTCCTGAGGTGAATGTCTCACAGTGTAACTGTTTCCTCTCTGTTTCACTGTATTTTTTTATCCTGCATTACAACGATTGATGTCATTAGACACTAATGTCTTAAATTCTTCAATAAGTTATATTTGGAGGCATGATACATTTCCATGCAGAAATGGGAGCAGGGCTAGGATGCCATCTTACAGTCAAAACTTCTAACTTATCTTTGCCTAAATTAATACCTAGAACACTATGAATTACTTCTGTTCTTGTTAGGGAAATTTCTAGCTCTAGCGTTTAAAAATAAGAATCTCTTTCTGATATTATTGTGTTTTCTGCCCACCACTGGCTTATTTAAGCTATAATCAACAGCAAAGCATGCTGCAGACAATCATGTAAGTTAAGTGTTCAGACAGAAGACGACACCCTACAAACAACGGAAGGATGCTCTGCAATGCTTGTCATGGCCGTGTTAGTTATATTCAGTGTATGAGAAAATAAAGGCTGCTAGAACAATATCAGTGACATTTAGTTACACTCATTCAGTATAGGCAGGAAAAAGAGGAAGTTTTACAGGGCTCTTCCATGTGGCTTTTCTGAATGAATACAATTTGAACAAGCAAAAAGCCCCAAAAGTCTTCTACAGTATTTTCCTGATTTCTAGGCACACATACCAGTTAACACTGATTTTTGAATGCTACTTAATTTTCATATGGGCAACCTATGCCATGGATGTTGAGATATACTCACTCCATTGACATCAGGGGCAGTTTGTCCATAAAGTGATACAACATTACACTCCTAACACTAAAATACAGAATTTGTCAGACTAAGACAATGGCTTAAAACTGATAAATCTCTCATGGGTATTAAACCCCCCAAAAAGACATGCTGAAGATACTACAGATCTTTCTCTTTTAAACATAGGTAACTGCTAGGTTATTTATTCAAGGAGTCTTTGCCTACGAAGAACTTAGGAAAATACAATCTTAACAAATAAGTTTCCTTAGATGGGGCAGTTACTTCCCATCTAGACAGAAACAACCAGTTCCTTCCAAAAGGGAAGGTAAGTATGCCTGAGGCAATAATTTACTCTAGAGTTTGCATCCTGAGCAAAGAGACAGACCATGCCATCATGCTCTCCAGGCAGTAACAGGGTGTGGACAAAGCTGGTGCTATTATTAACCCCAAATAACATGGACATGAGCCCTGTTTCTTTAGCTGGTCTCTAGGCTTTGGCACAAAGGCAGTGTGACACAAGTGAAAGGATTCAGGAGCAGATCAGAACACTGTCAAGACCCAAAACCTACTGAAATGCTGGAAAGTTCAGTACAGCTGGGAGGTCTTAACACTATTTGAGCAGCTGTGTGTTACAGAAGATGTTAAAAGAAATTAAGGGAAAGTAAATTGCTGTGCACCATCCCCATCACCAGATGTCAGTACACAGCTGAGTTTTTAATGTCAGCAGAATAACCTGGCAAACTTCTCTGTGTTCAGCGCACCAACTCTTGAGTGCCCAAAATACATTACAGCAGGTCAATCTCTGGTTTAGACGTAAGTATTTTCACTGAACCTGTTGTTACGCCTTCATAGACTAAAGCTGTATGTTTAAATAGAAGATTACCTGCTCTACACTAATCAAGTTACACTTGTCTGTTACAGAAGTCTACAACTTCAACTATCTTCTGCTTTGCTATCTTTACATCACCTCTTTGTACCACTCTAGTTAAAAGTCAAAATACAACAGCAAGTTGTATATTTTTATTTTTAAAAATAAGCAGGCAATTAGAAAACATTCCAAATTTAGTAACTCTATTATTTATAAATAATATTATTTATTTAAAAGCATTTAACATTTTTCTCTGCCTATGATGCCCATTCTCTGTACTGCTCCTGAAATAACCAGGCACAATCCTGCAAACTATGGCTGCTTTTATTCCTGTTAATCTTCTTTCTCTGATTGTCAATTTCCTCAGTGATTCATTGTGTTTGCTGACACTCTCATGATCATGAAGAAACTGCTAACCTACATATTTGGTGTAATGAGTCTTAGACAAATCCAGCCACAGCAAATTAAGGTCAGCTGCAGTTTTTATATTCACATTCAAACTACTTATCACTTAATAAGAATACACTTTGGTGTGGTGACCTGTCATGAAATCCCAGGTGGATGTTTCAGAGCGGCTTGTTTGGAGTCCATTTGTGTGGAGCAGAGTTCACCCACTCTTAGGAACAGAACTGCACAGCTACCGAGACACGTCCAGATGTTTAACCTAAGAGTCATTTGGAATGGGTAGACTTCAAGGAACAACTTAGAAAGGAAAGGTTAAAATAAAGATTTATGGCAGCCTAAATGGAAGATGGCTTTTAGTCACGAGTAAGAGCAAAATGCATAGGGAGTAGCTACCAATTTGGGCGGGGAGATGGAGATAACTAATAGGGAGGACACCGAAAGATGGGTAGGAGGCAGGCTAAATGGAGGAGATAGATCAAGCAAATACCTAGCACCTTTAAAAACCGGTATCATAGAGCACATACTAAGCTGTAATTGCCACTGTACACGGCATACTAAATCCATTTCACAGATCAGGAGACCAAAGCTTACAGGTATGAAGAGGTCTGAGATGGTTTCAGTCATTTGTTCACACAAATACAAGAAAGGAAATGTGAACTGGAGGACAGTGACTTTCTTCCATGCTCCACTTGGTAAAACCAAGTTAGTTAAGTTGCACTATGGAGTCTAATTGTGCTACTAAATTACCTGGAGTAGATAAACAATATATATTTATTTTAAAGCCAGGTAAATTTATACTTACCAGAGTATTTAATTTTGAAATGTATATTAAAAAACCCCTCAAAACCTGACAACAGATCATATTATTTCTCTTTTAATCCTCTTTGGAACACATTATTTTCTCCTGTTTTCTTAGCTTTATGCCTTCCAGGTAGTTATTAAGCCTGGCTATACCTGACAGAATCCATAACTCAGTTATTACAGCTGGCTACTGTGACCATGCTTTAGTTAATCTCATAGCATTTCCTGTATTACACATAGTCACTCCACAACAGCCAACTAACCATAGGCTAAGGGTAGGCTGTTTTCTAACACAGCCCGCAATCAAAAGTGAAATGTTTTGCAATTCTTTAGAGAAAGACATTACAAGAAAAACAGCAGCACATGACATTCAGGTAAGCCATTAGCTCCAACTGCCCTGACACTTTTGCCTTTGGTTTGAAACCTGCCCACCTCTTCTGCTGATAAACAGTTGATGTGACCTTGATGAGCTTTACATTCTCAGTGTGCAAAGAGGTCTGATTCCACAGCTACATAAGCCTTCAAAACCCCACAGGTTAAGCCTGAGGAAAACCAGCAAATATTTCTTCGAATATGTACTGTTATAATACTTTGCCTTCCCATCATTATTACAGCCATTACAAATAGGCTGGAAAATTAGGAATGTATTTTAGAGGTGACTAACATCTTACATAAAGAGAGGCTCGCTGATGAGAAAATGGGAAGAATTGACTCAATTATTCTCATTCTGGACTCACCAACTGATATATTAAACATACCAGTTTGCAGCAACACTAAATTCAATGAATAAAGTATCAGTTTTGTGAGCTACGAGCTGACTTTAATAAGAATAAAGAACCATATGTATTTCCATAGGGCACCTTACAATGCCAAATCCCAAGCTGTGTTCGTTTTCTCCAGTTTAGTGCAATCTCTTCAAACTTCCTCAGCTAATGCAAGGCTGTTCTTATCTGCGGACAGGCAAAGATCCTGTGGAAGCTGGGGTTTTGCAAAGAGCTTGCTGAAAGAATAGAATGGATGTAGCAAAACACATCAGCAAACACCTACAGTTTAAAGAACTACTGCTAGTAGCTTTGTATCTGGGATGGATATCTATCTACTGCCAGAAAGAGAAGCAGCCTTTTTGTTTGCAAAGACATCAGGTACTCACTTCATGGAATGGATTGAAGGGAGATAAACCAGGTTTTTTTTGACAATTTAACACCTCAAAACCAACGAGAAAAACCCACAAAAAGCCCCGCTGACTGTTAGAAATGTGCCACCTGACAGTGGTCATAGATATCTCTGCTCCTACATCAGTAGGAACAGCCTGACCAGGCTGGAAAGGTTTGAAGCATCTCTGAACAAGTGTCACTACAAAAGTGACATGCAGCCACAGGAGGATAGGAGTCACAGGAGCATTTTGGAACATAAGGCTCTGAGTATAATAAAACAGTTGTGCATATGAGCATCCCAGAAGGACTGAGCAGCTCTAAAACCATGGGATTTGCTTGATTATGCAAAACCATGGAAACTGTGGTAACGGGACAGGGAGGAAGGACTCAGGAGCTGACTTAGAAGAGTTAGAATATGCTCTGATTAGGCATACTCAGAGTATGCTCTAAGAGTAAAATATTAGGATATTAAGAGATTAAAAGTAAAATATGAAGAAATTCTTCTGAAACATTACTTAACCAACATTGCTTTAACAACAGAAGGGCTATAATGCATAACAGAAAGATTTTTGTTCAGACTGGCATGACTGTACAACAGATTCTTACTGAAGGCAACTGCAGGGGCATAACATCAAAAAGCAAATAAAAAACCCCACAAACTGTCCCTTTCTCAATTTATTTTTAAAATAAAAAAGGCAGTCGAGAACTATTCCTTCCACTCTATCAGATTCTTCACAGTTTCAAAACAGAGGTGGCATCTCTGAAGTGTTTTCGTTTTGATTAATGGCGTTTAATTATTGACTCACTGAATATTGTGAAGAAAAGACTCCTGCCAATACAGCGTCAGCAACAGCTTATCCAGCTCCAGCAGATACACGTCCTCCGTGGCATGAGGCTTTCATAATCTGAACTGCTCTATTCCAAACATCAGGTATTTCATTAAATTGTTGTTGGCTGTTCTTAAGAGTGTCAATTACTGCCAATGCAGTAAGAAGTGCCTTTGTGAGTCTTGATCAAAAGTTCTTTCGGAAGCACGGAGTTTTCCTCCTCTGAGGATTCAAATATAAGACATCACTGGGAATGCTGAAATACAACATTCGGAGCTGAGCTCCATGTCGTAATTCATTTCAGGATATTCTGATTGATGGCACAGACATCAGAAATAAGCTCTTAGTATGACCTGTGTTGTTCTGCTGTTTGGAAACCCAAATACTCAATCAAAACCCCACGGGCTATGTTCTATCATCACACTACACAGAGACTATTTACGGAACTCGTAACTAAAAACATCAACAGATGACCCTGTTGTGCTGCGGGAAGAGCCCTATGGATAGATGCTGACAAGCTGAGGCCAGAATGAGCACTGACCAGGAATACCAGGGTTTGGCTTCAACACTCTGCAGTCTGATGTTTGTAACACACGGGATCACTTTGTGCTCCACGGAAGGGGAAAGGCGGCCCCAAATCAGCCAACCTCAGCAAAGAAAAAGCCCTTACTGTGAACAACTGATGATTCGTCTATTTCACAAACGTTGGCGTAAATTTACTTTCCTTTATCTCACACATTGTTATCTCCACAAGCTAAAATTGTGCAAATCAGCTGCCAGGATTGCTTTGTTTTAAATACTTGCCAATGAAGCTAAGGACTAAAGCAGTCTTCAGGCTGGAATTTCACTTTAAAAGCCAGGTCAGGAAAAGGTCCAGGGAGCTGCAACTTTAAAATTGTGTGGAAAATGAAATTCCAGTGAGAAGAAAGTCAGAAAAATTATTTCACTATAAACTGCCATCAACTTCCATCATCCCTGTATTCATCACGCCTCTACATTGAACTACAAAGAATTGCAATCAATGTCAAATTCTGAGTTTAATTGGTGAGAAGCTTTTACCAGAAACAGTCTCCAAACACACCAGTGTGTATCTGAAGAGACCTTAGTGTACATTAAGACTTGCACAGACACATTCATGCTTTAATTTTGGTTTAAATGAGTACCTGTGCTCAGTGTATAACCTGTGATGTATGTGATGTATGACTACATCACGTTAGCTGCACAAGATGTTTTATGCAAAGATACTGCTCTTCACACTGGAGTAGGAGTACAAGTAAAATCAGTGCTAGACAGTGCAAGTCTTAATGTACAGTATAAAACAAGGTTTATTAAAAAAATATGATTTTTAATGAATATCTTTCTTCCCAGAGAAGTACGTACCTTGATGACAACTGCAAGTAGCCCCACATGACTACAGTTCAACACTGCAACAGGAATGTCTATCCATAATGAATTCACAACAAAATAAACACAGACCATCTTCAAATACGGACTCCTCTGAATAATCATTTCTCATTGCTACTGAAGAGCTCATGGTACAAGTCAATTCCATACAGTTGGAACTCCACCTTTTGTAAAGGGTAAACTGTCCCCCTGCCCTTTTTTTAAGTATAACATCTTGTTGCCAGTAACATCATTAGCAAAAGAAGGGTGGAGAAAAATAGGATGTTGCAACATTAATAAACTTTTCATTTCTGCTTATGAAGTGAGTGCTTAGTCTCCTGTGAAGACACCTCAGAACCACTTGAGAACAAGGCTTGAAGCAGCACAGGGTTTTCTTAGCATCCACATCTACTGAAGTGAAATGGCATCTGTTTATGTGACTTTAGCAACAATAGGGATGGTTTTCATCTCTCCTGTTGTAATACCAGCAGTGTTTTTCTGGGGGGTATTTTATGATCTTTTCAATTCAGAACTGCCACTCGGAATTGACCAACCTCTAAAGCTGCGGTTTTATCATTCAGTGATGATTACAACCATGGTCTTGGTAAGTGAACTTTCTTAAAACTGGGGATTTTGCTTTTATTTTGATAGGATAGTTTGGAGCTGGAAGATAATGGCTTAAGAGAGAAAAGAAGAGGAAATTCACCCCCCTGAAACCTGTAAGCATAGTCGTATGAACCAAATTATATTATCTCATAAAACTGATATGACTAAAAAGCTTTTCAGATTTTTCAGTGCATCTGTCAAACTGCAGCTACTTTACATTGGAAAACCATTTCACATGAAAATTAAAACCTGCCAACTGTATGTATACTGTACCTCGTGAACTGCACGTACATATAATGATGCTGTCTATCAGAAGCAAGGCAACATTGCTCCTCTTCTTCCGAATTCTTTCTTTTCAACAGGGAAAGATTTTGCAGAAGCTGGGGATCTGCAGTGACTTAAGCTTACTGCGAATTGTGCTCGATGGAATACCACCATGCAGAGATTCTAGACTTCTTATCAAAGACCTCAAAGTAGATGAAGTACCATTGAGGATTTATCAGCCCAAATGGCCACCTACTGGCAAAAGAAGAGGCATACTGTATTTTCATGGAGGCGCTGGCACATTTGGAAGCATTAGTAAGAAAAGAGAAAGTTTTATTTTCAAAATCAAATCCAAACCTTTACATTTTTACCTTCAGACACTGTCAATATCTCACCTGCTCTTCCTACTGACAATAGCCTTTGCAATCTCACTACTAACTGCAAAGCGCCTCGCAGCATTAATAGCCTAGTGCACAGTTAAGGGGGACTCACATTTCTACTTCCTTTGGGCTACAGGCTCAGTTGATGAAAGCAGATCTGAGGTTTCTAAATCCAGAACTGTGATCCAGAACCCCCTGGGTCAGCTCTCAGCTAACAGCTGAGGGACTCCGCTTCTCCTCCTGCTGCCTCTGAGAAACATTCATTTTGCTGGCGCAGGGAGAGACCATTGAAACAAAACTCATAGGTCACTGGGTGGGAAGCTGAGCTCACAAGATGTTCTTGTACCTTAACTAACGATTAGCTGAGATACAGCAGCAGCCCCGGAGTAAGGGTTTCAATCCATGTCTCTTCCCTCCTCCTCTGTTCTCCATCTTTGCCAGAAATTAACTTAAAATCCTTTTAGGTTGATAGAGAACTCAACCTAGGTTCACTTTCAGGAATTATTACATCTTGAAAATGGCAATACTGTTGCTAAAAAAAATACATTCTGGCTCCATTCTTTGGAGCAATGCTTTGGTTACTTTCCAAGGACAAACTTTTAGGTTTGGCTCTCACTGGACTAAAGCATTTCCTCTAAGTCTGGATAGGGCCTCAAAGTACAGAATTTAAATACACTTCTGTGCCCAGCACTCATCTTTTGTGTAGAAACCCTATGAAACTGTTTCTTAACTTGCAGTCTATGCATCAAAGGAAAGTCTAAAAGGTAAAACATAGTCCAAGAAAGAATTTAAAGAATACATTAAAAAATAATGTATAAATATATTCCCATTCATGCAAACAAGGAATCAAAATCAAGGAAAATATAAATAATAAATAAGTATCAAAAATAGAACCAATCTGGGGAAGTTTGATCCTTGTGGTAACACTGCACAGAATGCTTTAGTTCTTTTTCAGAACGGAAGATAACCCTTTGATTGTCTCAGTAGCTGCTCTCAGCCTCCTCCTATCTGTTCTGGATCTCCTCCTGAGCAGCCAAGTCAGTGCGTGCTTTGCCTGGAAGCCAAGGCACCTAACATGGAAATGTAGACTTCATTCCAGGGGTCAGACAGGGAAGTCTGAGGTTTGAATCCTTTACTGTTTCACAGGGTAAGTCTCCACTGCACTCCAGGCAGACTCCAGTGATCTGCAAATGAGTTTGAGAGTCTACCAAGTTTTGCTTAGCATCATGCAGAAATAACAATGTAAATTCCAGTAACTGAGGTTCCATTCTACGCTGTGCAGAAATAATCTACCCTTGTTTTACTGCAGAGCATGTTAGTCTGGGTGGAGTGTTAGGCTGGCACTAGCTGCGATGCTTCTAGTTCTAGAGCTAGTTTGGGTGGCAGCGAGGACTCAAGATAAGCTGCTGTGATTTAAGTGAGAGGTAAATTCCTTTCACTGGCAGAAAAAACCCCACACTACAGTTGTAGTTGCCATAGTGCGGTGGCAAAGTTGTTGTTGTTCACATGCCATTACGGTAATACCCACACTGATACACTGACTGTAGAATGTGACCTTTCACCTATATTCACATTGGTACTTGGTGACAGGAGAGCAACTAACATCGTGTCTTCTTCCCTGTGAGGGTGCTGAGGCGCTGGCACAGGGTGCCCAGAGAAGCTGTGGCTGCCCCATCCCTGGCAGTGTTCAAGGCCAGGTTGGACACAGGGGCTTGGAGCAACCTGCTCTAGTGGAAGGTGTCCCTGCCCGTGGCAGGGGGTTGGAACTGGATGAGCTTTAAGGCCCCTTCCAAGTTGAACAAGTCTGGGATTCTATGATTCTATGTCAAGCTTTTAAAAGGACTTGGGGAATCTACATACTAGTAAGCCTGAAGTCTGCAACTAGCACATTAGCAAAAGCTACAATGAACAAAATCAGCGGACAGGTAAATGCGACTTACTCCCTAAAATCCATACAAATGGAAGTCATGCTTCGCAAATCAATTTAAGTTTTTTTAAATGAGTCAGGAAATACATCAACAAAGGAGACTGAGTTGATAAAGCCTACTTTGATTTCCAAAAGAGCTTCTTAAAAAGGCTACACACCCATGACACAAGAGGGAAGGTCTTTCATTTGTATAAAAACTGATTAAAAGAGAGAAAAAAGATGAGTTCTGGGAGATTCCTGTGAGATTCCCGTGAGATTCCCATGAGGAGATCTATGCTGGAGTCAGTGCTAATCAATTTAGTCAGAAAAAGAAAAGATGCTGAAAGCTGATACGAAGTCCTTTGGGGTAGTAAATGGATGGCTGAAAACCTGCAGAGTGTCTTTATGATAGCAAAGGATTAGATAATAAAATGGCAGGTGAAACGGTGTGTAGAGAAGTCAGACATGAGCACAGCATCCTACCTTTATAAATAAACCAATGGGCTCTAAGCAGACTTCCCCCTTGCAAGAAGATGATCTTGGGATTATGGTAGAAAATTGCCTGAAAATGTTGACTTAGTGCCCCGCAGCAGTCAGAAAGCAAACAAAATGCAAGGAATTATTATTAGGAAAGGACAAAACTGGGAACTTCTTTATACCACTGTAATAAACCCATGGTGCATGTAAATATAGTATACTGCTTATAGTTCTGGTTCCCATACCTCCAATAAGATATAGAAGTACCGAAAGAGAAAAGTGCTGCTGTACAGAGAATGAGTAGGCTATGATCCTTCAGACTCAGACAGATAAAGACAGATATACTAAATGTCTACAAACCATGAGAAGCACGAGAAGTTAAACAGGGAATAATTATCACCATTTCTTACAGTACAGAAGTGAATGTCACCAAATGGAAGTAGTGAAATTCAAAGCGAGCAAATAGAAACGGTTCTTTACACCTTTGTAAGCAAGCTATGGAATTCCTCACTGCACGAAGTTGTTAATGTCAAAATCATGGCTTCAGGAAGTGGCTTGATAATTCAGGGAAGAAACATTAACCAAGGGCATTAAATATGAAGACAAAGTTTCTGTCTCAAAGGAGTGCCCTGAGCCTCGGCTTCTTGTCTGCTTCTTACTACTTACGGTTGCTTGCCCTCAGGTTATGCTTCTCCTTAGAGAGCACCATCTGAGATGCGATACCACCCTAGAGAGACATCTGTCTGTCCTAGTACGACCATTCTTACACGCTTATATTTTGCCCTAACAGCCACCAACCAATAACCAGAAAGTACATTACCAGGTAAAGACCACAGCAGAAGTTACTCACGGGCCTCACGTTGCAGTGCCTTCCACGAAGTTCAAGGATCTAAATTTCCATTTCAAAAGGATATTTGATTTTTTAAATATCATTTCTGATTAACTTTCTCTTTAGGAGCCTTTGAAAGAATATGCCGCTATATGGCCAAAAAGTGCAACTCAGTGGTTGTGTCTGTGGGGTAAGTGCTACTTTTACATCCAAGTGTTTATGGTAACACAGTGCACAGTTGAAACCTATCCAAAACCTATGCTGAAAACATTTACTACTGTAAACTGTGCTCCCTAATTCTTCACTTTAGCCTTTTATTTAATTTAGAAATGTGCTTATAGGCCAAGCATTCAAAAACAGCTATAACACCTTCAGTTTGTCTTTCCAGCCTACACCGGTTAAAATGAAAACTAAATGGCATTTTTATACTCACTTTGACAATAACCATGGTATCTTTGACATTCCAGTTATCGTTTGGCTCCTGAACACCCATACCCAGGGCAGTATTTTGATTGTCTCAATGCCACCTTATACTTTATGAGGAATTTAGAAGAGTATCATGTGGATCCTGCTCTCATCATCCTTAGTGGTGACAGCTGTGGAGCTAATTTTGCTACAGTTATTTGCCAAATATTGCTGAATAAAAGAGATCTCCCGAAAGTACGTGCTCAGGTTTTACTTTATCCAGGACTGCAGGGCCTAGATTTCCAGCTGCCTTCCTACCAGCAGAATGCTTCAGTGCCCGTGTTGTTTCGGAAGTTAGTTGTCTACTTCTGTTTTCGCTATCTTAATAAAGAACCATCAGTTTTGGAAGATGTCATCCAAAACCGCCATGTTCCAGAGAGCATGAAACAGAAATATAAGAAATGGGTAAGTGCTGACATTATTCCTGACAAATTCAAGATGAGAGACTACGTACCCCAGAAACCCACCTCATATAAACCTGAAGTCCACGAAGCAATCAAAGAAATTTTGGCAATAACATTTTCCCCACTCTTAGCTGAAGATTCCATTATTCGCCAGCTCCCAGAATGCTACATCTTGACCTGTGAGTTTGATGTGCTCAGGGATGATGGGCTGTTATACAAGAAGCGATTAGAGGACAATGGTGTTCAAGTGACCTGGTATCATTCTGAGAGTGGTTTCCATGGAATTTTGTCCTTTTTCGGCTATGGGATTTTTTCCTTTTTAACTGGGAAAAAGATAATGGATAGTACTGTGAATTTTATAAACAGCTTATAGAAGTGTTTTTCAGAACAAAGATGCAAATCTTACTTTATCCTTGGTGAATTTACACTTGGCAAAGAATGTAAACACTTTTGATACTGGATTTTGATGGATTTTCCACTTTCTAATTTCTGCTTCTGCAGTGGCTCTCAAACAAACGTAAAGATCATTTAAAGCACTACCATTCCAGAAAACACGATTAGAAAACCCCACCATTAAGGTAAAGATGCAGAAGTAGGCACCTGGCACACACTGTTTCACTTCAACTCTAGCAACTGTAGTATCTTTGCATGCCTGACACTCCTTTGAGACAAGCAGCAAGAACACCTCTTCCTGAGGAATGCTGAAGACAACAACTAGGCTCTACTCTGGCCTTTGTGAACGACAGAAGATGTCTAGGGTATCAGATGGAGAGCACAACGACTCAGGTTCTGTGAAGCCTTATGTCTGGTAGTGAAATTGCAGCTATGCATTTTAATTCCTAGGGTTAGTGTGCACAAAGACTACACTGTTCTTGAAAGTCTCCTTCTTCAGGAGAAGTGCTTCTGTCTGAAGCAGAAGTCCTGAACTGCAACTAGTATGGGGTTGATTTTGTTTGAAATCTGAGAAATGATGTTTCGTTTTGGAACTTGATTCTTGAACTGGAATCCCTAAACTGTAACGAGTGTGTACATGTTACGGAAGGGCAAACGTGAGACTTAGTTTCCTTTTTGTACTCTTTTTCTCTTAAGATTATCTTATGTTCAAGAGGACCTTTTATGTTACCTGTTATGCTACGTTTGTTGGGAAAGCTCTGAAGATCACAGATGTAAGAAAGCAGGAAAGCACAACATTATATTCTCTTATCACTGTAATGCTGTGGCAATTGTGATGCTTTCAATAACAAAAAAATAAAAGCTAGCATTTCAAATACTTCTCTTACAAAAGCAAGTTACATCTGCTAAACACATACTCACTGATAAACCTAAATGAACACCTCCTGGTGAGAGGAACAATGCAACACTGCAGAGAGAGACCACGCTCTTGCTAATCCTACAAAATCTCGTTTTTTAGAAAGTTTTCTTACTCAAATGACATGGTACTTCCCCATCACTTACAATTTAACATAAGAAACCCCCAACAAGAAATTCTAACATGGCTGCTTAACGAAGTGACATTTTTACCTTTCATTTCCCTGAGAATTTGCAATTTCAACAATGTTCTGACATCCCAGTTGTTTGAAGAGTTGCAGACTCAGATTCACAATCAGTATCTCAAGCACCATTTAAGTTACAGCACCTCTGCAGTAGCATGATCCCATTCTACATTTGTACAACCCATCTCTACATTAGCACAATCCCATCTCTACATTTGCACAACCCCATCTCTACATTTGCACAACCCATCTCTACATTTGCACAACCCATCTCTACATTTGCACAATCCCATCTCTACATTTGCACAACCCATCTCTACATTAGCACAATCCCATCTCTACATTTGCACAACCCATCTCTACATTTGCACAACCCATCTCTACATTTGCACAATCCCATCTCTACATTTGCACAACCCATCTCTACATTAGCACAATCCTATTCTACATTTGCACAATCCCATCTCTACATTTGCACAACCCATCTCTACATTAGCACATTCTCATTCTACAGCAAGAACAAGATAAAACAGTTTGATTTGAAACTCTTTAATCGCTGATCACCTTAAGTCATTTTATGTTCTACCTGTTGCACACTGAGAGTTACTGAAGTTATCTGGTAAGAGGTAATCTGATCATGAATCTAAACTCAGCCTCTTGTGGGTTTTTTAACCACATTCTTCTTTTAGAAGAATACACAAATACTAAAAAACCTGAGATTGAGGTAATGACCTAATTTTACAAGTGTACCTTTCCAAAAACACATTGGTGACAATCCATTTGGCCCTTTAGCAATTCCAAGAGTATGCTGGCATAAATCTCTTAACGAAATCAAGAGTTTCACCAACTTATCTTTCGTGAAATAAAGGGAGAAGGGGGAAAGAAAGAGGGAGAGGGCAAGATACCAACTAAGGTATTTACAAAAGGGAGGAGAAAGGTTTTTACTAGAGCAACCTTATGACGAACAAAGAATCAGGAAGTAACAAGCCAAAGATATCTGGGAAAGTCAAATCAAAGACATTTCAGACCACTTTGCTGCTCAGCAAAATGGCAGTTGTATACACACTGCTGGTGCTATTCTTGGCAGTTTTTGTTGCTGGATTTGTATTGCTGGTCTTGGGGGCAATGAATTTTGATTTCTCCAACTCAGAAATTCCTCCTGGAGTGAATGAGCCAGTAAAGCTCCGAATCATCCACATCATGTTAATATGCAGAGCTGTGGTGGTAAGTTAACCTGGTGGGGTTTCTGGGGGAAGAATGGTGAACCTGCAGATCTGAAACTTAATGCAATGCTAGAGCCCTGCTTGGAATTAATTTCCAGAGAGGAAAGCAGGGCCTTGCTATCATGCTGCATGTTGGATTTAAAAGCTTGGTTTTCCTAGAGAAACCTTGACCAGATTTTGACACTATGCTGCATTATTACAGTCCTGCCTGGCTCTGACATTAGGCAGGATGTAAATGCTGCCTAACACAGCATTTGAAAGTCTGACCATGCCTCTACAACGAATTGTGCTAACCTAGCAATAACTTGATTAAGACCACGTCTGCATGTTGGATCATTTGTATTTCCATTATAGGATCAGAATATATCAGATGTCTTTGGGCCATGCTTTCAAGCTTTCCTTAGACTTGGGGATGAGGAGTTACCTACTTGAAGATAAAATTACAAACTGAACGTTTCAAAATTGCTTTGGGAAAGGGGGATTTTTTGTCACACAAGTGACAAAATCAGGTAACCTTGCCCAGGAGGAGCTGGAGGAATTCCATCTCCCCTGAACATGTATTTGTAACTCCTGCAGCAACTGAGCAGGCTTCTCTGATGGGAATGAGGGGCTCTGGCCAGCCCAGCTGCTTCAGGTGAACCGGTCTGGAGGAGACTGGAAACTGGTCCGCAAGAGTTGAAGCTCCTGTCAGCACTCAACTTCTGCTGATCTCTGCTGACACAGGATCTCGCTGAATCAGGAGTATTTCATGTAATGATAGGTGTATGGATGCTGTGGTGACAGAAGGTGCTAGAAACACATGAGATAACAGAAGTAATATATTTAATAAATTACTTAAACACCTCCAAAAGGGAAAAACTATTTTAAATGTTTTAGAAAAATGAAAAATCTCTGCCAGATATATTCTAGATTACAGCAGACCACAGTAAAGAATTCTAGATACATATTCTCATGCTTTGGCTGCACACAAGTTGTGATTAGAAAGAGATTACTTCACTTAAGCAGCTGGAAAAGCCAGTTCTCTCCTTATCTTTATATGCTGCCCATTAGTAGCATGAACCAGAATTGTATGCTGCAATGTCAACAACACAGGCTGGAAAAACCCAAATAAATTGAATGTAAAGGTGAGAATACTCTTTGTAGTTGTTTTATTTCTGCTTGGAAAATAGCAAATACCAAAGAATAAATAATTGTATCATGTTTGTACCCAATCAGAGATACTAAGACTAGTTTCTATAACGAATTAAAATCAGCGTGTTGCAAAATGTATTAGTTTCTTCATCACAAAAATCAGGCATGGAGAACATCATAAATAGCTGGAGTTGCTGAAGAAAAGGTCTTTCATAAGTAAATACATTGTGAGTCACAACACTGTGCTGACAAGCCATACAAATGTAGTGGTCTAAGAAGAAATATTCATAACAAAATACTGAATACTAAAAGCTTGCTCCAAATCTTCATAAGGACCTAAGTACTACTTTGGCATGACTAAAAAATATATTTCAAAACAGAGGTTATGCCTTTTTTTTCTCTTTTTGCAAATTTATATCGGACTAGTAGCTCTCATTTGTATTCTTTTCATCTTCTGGTGCCTGGCATGAATATCATGATGGCAAGCAGGAAGAACAGAAGTTTAAGCCTACTAAATATCTCAGGATGTTCTTGCTAGTGCATTGCACACATCAGTGAAGACCTCTGAGATAAAATCAAAAACCAGTTACCAAATATATTTCTCAACTTAGTCAACTCTACTTTAGGCAAGTGTCCACATGAGGAAAATGAGCACCAGAACTATAATCTTTCACTATGTTTTCACATCTCCTCAGGGGCAAGGACAGAATATCCAGTGAAAAGCAAACTCGTTTCCAAAGTTAGGTAAGGGACCCCCTGAGAAAGCGAAGGGATATATTTCACCAGTGTGCACTACTTTGGGATTATGTTCCTCAGTGAATGCTGCTGTTCATGTGTCCTCTCATGATGCTACTGCTATTTGTTCTGTTGTACTATACCTGTACTATTCAAATATTTTATGGTTGTCCTAAAATATACAACTTAAAGATCAGGAGTATACTGCCCATACAGTTTCTTTAGTTTGGAAAATACAGAATCTCTTGAGTGAACTCCATGTTCTCTTTGCCTTTGAACAGGGAAGGATTTTGGAAAACATTGGTATCTGCAGTCAGGTTAACTTTGTCCGGTACATGCAAGATAGAAAGACTCTACGAGAGGACCCAAAGCTCTTCATCAAGGACCTGTGGTTTGAAAAAGTGCCTGTAAGGATTTATCAGCCTAAAGCTCCATCTGCCCACCAAAGGAGAGGAGTCATGTTTTTCCACGGAGGAGGATGGGTATTTGGAAGTCTTGGTAAGATATCTAACAGAAGAAAAATATTATAATGTAGTTAAAGAAGTATCTACTGCATAAATGAAGCTGATTGTTGCTTGATCTGTAGCAGTTATGAAGTTGGGAGTATAACCACAGATGCAGCCTCCTAAGTCCTGCTGTCAGAAGAAAGAACCTGCTGTACATTATGTGATTTTTCTTAAGGACAATGAGATATGAGGGGGGAAAATATAGTAAGCAAATACTGAAATAGGAAGATGAGGGGGTGCAAAAGAGCTGAGGAGCTACGTAGGAAGGGGTACAGAAACTTAAGAGAATACTTTCTTCTTGCAATTCTTTGACTTATGCAATAGACAAAATTAATACTCTGGCAAACCAAACCAAACCAAACCCAACTCAACCCAAACCCCACCAAATCTGTTTCTTTCAGAGACCCATGAAAGGCTATGCCGCTCTATTGCCAAAGAAAGCGAATCTGTGGTTGTATCTGTTGGGTGAGTCTCTCCTCATGCTGTTTGTCAGAGATTATTTCCTACAGTGTAAACATCACTTCACAGCTTCCCTCACCACAGCAACAACCATTTTCAGAGAATGTGTTTCTGTGGGGCTTGTCAAGTATGTGATTTACAAATTCACTCTGCTCTTGTTCGGAGCCACTGAAGAATGACTCAGGCTAAGTTTTCACTGTCTGACTACATCACAAATAATGCTTTGGGATACCCACCTGGAAAATGAAGTTTTGAATCCCTGTTTTCAAATTCCAAACTCAAAACTGATAGTAAATGGATAGTAAGCCATACATCCTACTTAATTCTTATTCAAGGAAACTCTGCTTGATGCTTACAGATGCACAATATGAATGACAAGATAATATCATCACCAATATACTGACATAATGACTTGCATTATAAGGATATAGTTACACCATAACAAAGCCATAAACCAGATGTATTGTCACTTCTATCAGACCCATGGACAGCTAAAGCATAAAATGACTAAAGGACTGCTGATAAAAACTAAACATAGTTGGCAGTGGACTACTATTGTGTTGTCAAAGACCTGAGAAACGCCCTAAACAGATGATCTCCTAACAGGTTAATCTGCACCACCTGGTCCAACAACTTGCAGTTTATTTATGATCAACCTGTGGAGAAAGAGAAAATTCTGAAGTAATCAGGGTATTGCTGATTGCAGGAACCAGTGTTTTCAGCAATACATTTAAAACTCATACTTCCTTGTCTTACTTTTGTTGTCTCTTTCTGTGTGCCAGGTACCGTTTAGCCCCTGAACACAAATACCCTGCTGCATATGAAGACTGTCTTACTGCCACCATACACTTCATGAAGAACGCAGAGCACTATGGTGTGGATCCTGCCAACATAACTGTCTGTGGGGATAGTGCTGGGGGCAATCTGGCAGCTGCTGTTAGCCAGACCCTTGCAGGTAGATCAGACCTCCCCAGCCTGCGTGCTCAGGTCTTGATCTACCCAGGCCTGCAGGCCCTGGACTTCAATTTACCATCCTACCATCAAAATCGAGGGGTCCCTCCCTTATTCCGAGAACGTGCTGCTTTCTATATGTTACAGTACCTAGATGGGAATGCATCAAACCTGGAAGAGGTCTTGGAGGGTTCCCATATTCCTATGGATATAAAATTAAATTATGGGAAGTGGGTGAGTCCAGATCACATCCCTGAAAAATTTAAGGTCAGAGGCTACAAACCACATGTGCTACTTGACTGTTCAACTGAAATTTATGAGACAGTGAAGAGATTCTGTGAGCCCAACCTGTGCCCGCTGCTGGCTGAAGATGCTGTGATTCAGCAGCTGCCTGAGTGTTTCATCCTGACTTGCGAGTATGATGTGCTGAGGGACGATGGCTTGCTTTACAAGAAGAGACTGGAGGACAACGGTGTTCCAGTGACCTGGTACCACCTCGAGGATGGATTCCATGGAATCATAAATTCATTTAATACTGACTGGTTGTCATTCCCATCTGGGAAAAGGGGTCTTGACAATATTGTGAACTTTCTAAACAGCTTATAGAAACAATTTTCTTTCCTTCTGCAACAACTGACAAATTTCTGTAGTCTTTTATGCTTCTAAATTCCATATAAAAGACTCAAATAGGACTTCTATGAGCAATTATGCTGCTGTGACCACTGGAAAAGATATTTCAAGAATGCCATGAAAGTTTCTGTTCATGCTGTTTGAAGTATTCCATGTGCGGTCTGCCTATTTTAATGATCTATTTGGACTAGACACTTGCTATTCTCTCAGTAAATATTGAAGATGCAGTAAAAATTTAAACCAACACTGTGTCTGACCCATTTTATTCTATTATGATCGACTGTTTAATTCTTCCCAGAAGGTTGTATTTTGGCAAAAGAGAAAGATACTGATATTAAAATGCTATAATGCAGTGCCTGTGATATATGCTACACGTAGCATCTGAGTCTAAGATTCCCAGTCTCCAGCTATGTCTATGGGCTAGGAAACTGGTACTTTAGACTCAAATAAATGAAGTCCAAACTGCAACTGTCCACAGCAGCTATGTTTAAATTATAATGGAAGAAACTATATGTTTTCCTATGGTTATCAAACTTGTAAGTATGCTGAAAAACTTGTCCTGTGCCTAAATACTCTAATAACAAAATAAGATTGATACATTTACTTTTGTAGAGCACATTAGCTTCCCCCAACAGGTTAGTTCCCATTTTCTTTTCTAGATGTCCTTGTTAAAATTATATACTCCAAACTGCTTAAATAACGTTCACAATACAGGGAGCAATATGCTGTTGCTGCAGATCAGCCAAGAGACAATTTATGTAAGATGCAAGAGAAAATTTAACCTCCACCTTAGTTGGCTTTCATTGTCAATAGCAACCCATCATAAACTAGACCTACATTCAGTACTTAACTGCTATCTCTGAACAATCATTCATATCATCCGCAATCCAAGATTACCATGCAGAATGCCACATAGAATACCAGGCCCTGCACCAGTCCCACAATTAACATAAAGCTAAACAGGATATTACATACATTCTCCTCTTGACTCTCTTCCAATGTGATGCATGCCAGCACCTTACACAACATTTACAAGTACTCTAAGGTGTTTGGCACCCAAGAGATCAGTTGCAACTTGGACTGCTCTAAGGTTTACTTTCACCCGAGAAAGGTGCATCAAAGATAGGCACAAAGACACCTCACCTTTAGTTAAGCAAAATGGCATCTTTTTATATACTGCCAGTGGTACTGCTGGTGGGTTTTATTGCCTCATTCATACTAGCAATTAAGAGAACTATTCAATCCGATTACTCCAATTTCAGTATCCCTCCTGGAGTGAATCATCCTGGAAAGCTTCGAATTATCCTTGCTTCTATGATTGGTACATCTGCAATGGTGAGTTACTCTGCCATGAGTTCTACCAGTAATGTGGCTTAGGTGTTATTTTTGTAAGGTTCTATGTGTAAATACCAGAATTCTGCTGGCTGCATCAAGACTTAAATGATGGCTTTTGGTTTTGGGGGGCTGACTTTAGAGGATGATTTTGGTAAAATCATTTCTGTCACACCTCAAAGAGTTTCAGTCAGGTTTTCCCTGTTACATAGGGATGAAGCCAACCTTAAGTGTCCAAGCTGCACCAGCTGAGCTTCCTTAATTCAGTTTAAATTAATTCTTTATAAAAAGTGAGATTGCTTTGATTTCCATTTCAGCTAAGCACAGTTGATGGTTTTAGGCCATTCTTGGGGCTTTCCAGTAACACTTCAGCAGATAAAACCAGACACTCACAGGAAGCCTTACAGGAATGACTTCTGGGTTGTATAAGGCTGTAAGTGGTGGGAAGCTGCTACGAAACCGTAGGACTTGGAGACACTGAGATGGAAACTCTTGTCTCCCCTAAGTCATTTTGCCTGACAGAGCATGAGTCAGACTCGTGACCCTACCTGCTCAGGTGCACGGTGCCACAGCAACCCCGCTCGCCAGAGCGCGGCGCCTCGCAGGGGACCGCCACGGCTCCATCTTCTCCTGCACCAGCTTTCTGGTGAGGACTAAACCAGAGCAGCCACTCAAGGCAAAGGTAGAGGCGAGTGGCTCTGGAACAGGCGAGGGGCTGTGGAACAGGTTGAACCTCGTCAACACGAAGCCCGAGTGCTCCTCAGGCCTCGCCAAGAGCAGGGTCTCCCTCACGGCAACCGGCCTCGTGTGGCCTGTGGCAGTCCCCTGAAGCGGCTGCTGACTGTCCCCGCGGAGCCCGCCGTCCGCTCACCCGGACTCTCCTCCTTCTCTTCGAACAGGGGAAGATGTTGGAGAAGATGAGGGTGTGCAGCGAGATCGCCTTCACCCGCTACGTGGGCTCCAGGAGGAAGCTGAGGCCGGACCCACAGCTTTGGCTGTCGGACGCGCGGCTCGGCCGTGTGCCGGTGAGGGTCTACCGGCCCCGCGCGCCTCCTGCAGGCCCGCGGGCGGGCGCCATCTTCTTCCACGGCGGCGGCTGGCTGTACGGCGGCATCGGTAGGGCAGGGCGGGCCGCGCCGCAACGGTCCCTCCCCGGCAGCGCTGCTGGAGGCGGGGAGGGAGAATTCTGCCCCGAAACCTGGCGGAAAGTCTGGAATCTGGCTGAGCATCCCCGCCATCTGCGGCCAGCTGAGCGCTCCCGCGGCTGCCGGCCCTGAGGGGAGGCGGCAGGGCTGAGAGGAGGCGGCGTGTAGGGGTCGGGAAGGGCGCGGGAAGGGAGGGAAGAGGAGGCGTCCGCCTTCCTTTGCCTATGGCATGTGGAAACGGAGCGGGCACATAACGATCCCCAAACGTTTTGCAGATTCCCATGAAAAGATTTGCCGTTACATTGCCAGAGAAAGCAACTCGGTGGTTGTGTCAGTTGGGTGAGTTACGTTGGTACCATCCTATGAAAGTCTTTTTGCTTCTTTTCACTTAGCACCACAGCATTACACATACTGTGGGAACACTCCTCGGTAACCATTTCCCCAGGATCCCAGATAGTCAGACAGAATTCCAAGGGGATGGTTTTAATTTCTTCCTCCCCACACCAGTCTGCTAATGCAGGGAGAGTGCAAACAGACCCTAAAGTAAGGTTCATGTACTTTCCCACACGGAGCTATGCTGGCACCACACAAAAAGAAGGAATCCTTTCCAGAAGAGTTTTGTAATGTGTTGAGAACTAAGAAACCAACTTCGAAGGTGGTGATTCAGTGATCTGTTTAGGTAAATATAATCCCTCTATAAACTTCAAGGTGCTTTCTAACCATAAGAATCAATTGCTAATATATTCTAATACTAATACTACTGAAAAATCTCTCTGTCCCAGTTACTTAAATAAACACAGAAAAAGAAAATAGAATAATTCACAAGGGGAAATATCCTAAGTACAGGTGAGGTACAGACTGGTTAAATTACTTCATCCACAAGCCAAATGCAGTCTACACCAGAAGTATAAAATGAACTGTATCGTTTAAGTTCTGGTCAGTCCTGTTCTCAGAAGAAGATCCCAACTATGCCATGTCCTTGCAACTTCATCCTACAGGCTATCATTTATCTGTGATAACTTGCTGGACAAATACCTGTTTAGCTGATAATAACACAGGCGTTTGTTTTTTTTCTGAAGATAAAATACTCCAAACAACACAGGGAAAGCCAAGGTGCTGTAGGAAGTTTGTATTTACAGTTATGACATTCCTTTCTCTTATTTTGGTTGTCTCTGTGTGCCAGGTATCGTTTAGCCCCCGAACACAAATACCCTGCTGCATATGAAGACTGTCTTACTGCCACCATACACTTCATGAAGAACGCAGAGCACTATGGTGTGAATCCTGCCAACATAACGGTCTGTGGGGACAGTGCTGGGGGCAATCTGGCAGCTGCTGTTAGCCAGACCCTTGCAGGTAGATCAGACCTCCCCAGCCTGCGTGCTCAGGTCTTGATCTACCCAGGCCTGCAGGCCCTGGACTTCAATTTACCATCCTACTATCAAAATCAAGGGGTTCCCCCTTTGCTCCGAGAACATGCCATTTTCTGTATGTTACACTACCTAGATGGGCATGCACTGCATATGCAAGAGGTCTTGGAGGGCTCTCATATTCCTCCAGATATGAGGCTGAAGTACAGGAAGTGGGTGAGTCCAGATCACATCCCTGAAAAATTTAAGGTCAGAGGCTACAAACCACACAAGCCCCATGAATTCAAGGCTGATTTTTTTGAGAAAGCAAAGAGATTCTGTGAGCCCAACCTGTGCCCGCTGCTGGCTGAAGATGCTGTGATTCAGCAGCTGCCTGAGTGTTTCATCCTGACTTGTGAGTATGATGTGCTGAGGGACGATGGCTTGCTTTACAAGAAGAGACTGGAGGACAACGGTGTTCCAGTGACCTGGTACCACCTCGAGGATGGATTCCATGGAATCACAAGCCTCTATGATTACTGTGGCTTGTCATTCCCATCTGGAAAAAGGGGATTGGATAGAATTGTTAAATACATAAAAGGCCTGTGAAAACAAGTTTCCTTCTTTATACTTTTCCCACTAACGCCTCTGTTTAGGCTCCCAAACCTCAGGTAGTAGGTAAAATGTGATCATGTGAGTAGGTAAAATCAGCAAAAATGTGATACTCTTTGATGTGTAAGAATACCTATTTTGATATTCATGAACTTCAGATCTGGTCTTTGTCCTCATGAGACTATTGTCAGTCCAGTCTCTATAGCCTTAGTATTTTCCACATACTGTGTTTCAGTCCCTATTCTTTCAAATCAGTATCTGATTGATTCCTTGTATTTAATTACCAGATTATGTACTTCTATATAAATAATGTTTGTGGAATGACTTGGATTAAATAACTCCTGTGAATTACAGCCAGGGTCTTTGTGATGTCCATTTGATAAGCTCCAAAGCAGGACTTAATTTTATTTAGCTAAAAAGTACATGGTAGGTACATAGTGAGCTGGAGGGAAAAGTTAGAGGAAAGGTCTGGAAATACAGGCAGAGATGAAGTCTTGGTAAGGAAAATCAGCAGATATTCAGTGGGCATGACAGATCCATGTCTGCAGGAGCACTAGAGGCCTGAGTTAACTGAGGACACCTTGCTGGAGGCAAGTAAGGGCTGCCCTGAATTTGAACTAACTGTAGCTCTACAAACTCCTACTTAATTTTGGGATGTTTCCATTATGCCACTGAAGC
Source organism: Strigops habroptila (assembly GCF_004027225.2). Classification (NCBI taxonomy): domain Eukaryota; kingdom Metazoa; phylum Chordata; class Aves; order Psittaciformes; family Psittacidae; genus Strigops; species Strigops habroptila. The sequence goes on from NC_044292.2 coordinate 287,253, forward strand.
TCAGGACAAGACATACTGGTTGAGAGGGAACACAACATCGGTTTTAGAAAGACAGCAAGGACCGGTGAACTGGACTCGATCTGTGTATACTGGAAGGTTTAGCTCAGAGACAGAAAATACGAAGCAAAATTTTCTCCTGTTATTTCAGAGAATGGTTCCCCAGTGTTATATTTTCAGAATTTGTGCTGTGATGTTTTTCGTACTTTGAGTTTCCTTTACAGGACAAGATAGTGTATTCCTTGACATGATGCTCCATTATACCCTGCTGATAAAGCAAGGAAAAACAGTCGTGAGAATGCTCAAAATAGTAAGACAGAAAAATTAACAGCCTAAGGAAAAGATAATCCCAAAACTGAGGAAATCAGAAATTCTTACAAGAAACAGTGTCTTCCATTCAGCTGTCACAGTGCAGAGGCAGCCCTTCCTTCAGGTTCCCGCACGCTGCCGTTAGACAAAGAATCCCTAAATTTAAGGACAAACTACAAACGACCTGCTCCGGGCGGTTTGATGATGAATCCGTCAGGGACACAGGATGCCTGCAACCCGCTGGCGCTGCGGGTTTCCCCGCCTCTTTGGAAACGGCAGCACCCGGCACAGCGCCCGGTCACGCTCCCGGCCCGCCGCGGGGATGCGCGGCTTTGCGGAGCGCCTTTGCCGGGCGCGCAGGTCACGCACCGCCTCCTCCTTGAACCGAGATTACTGCGCGGCCCCCGGCGGCCGCGCGGCCTCCCCCCGGGGCTCGCTGCCGCCCGCACCATGACCCCGCGGGCGGCTTTGCGGAGCTGTCACAAACGGCCCGTGACGCCGCCGGCCCGGGCCGCGGTCGCGGTGCGGAGGGGGGCAGGCGGGAGCTGCCGGGCCCCGCCGCGGGCCGTGAGCCCCCCGGGGCCGCCGCCGCGCCATGGCGCTGCTGCCCGCGCTGCTGCTGCTGCTGCTCCTGGGCCTGGCGGCGCTGGCAGCGGTGCTGGCCGTGGTCCTCCTCTCCCTGCCCAGCTACGACATCCCGCCCGGGGTGAACCAGCCCGCCAAGCTGCGCCTGGTCTTGGCCGTCCTGCTCGGCACGGCCGCCCTGGTGAGTCTCGCCCTCCGCCCGCTTGTGGTTCCGGGGGGCGGGGGACTGTTTCCACCGAGCCCGGGGGGTTTGCACGTCCGGCCCCTCGCCGGGCATCGCCTCGCGGGGAGGGCGGGCAAGCCCCGGCCCGCGGGCTGCGCTTAGGGAGGCAAAACCTCAGGAGGCTGGGTTCAGATCCGCATGTACTGCCCTGGCTGCGGCTCCCCGCGGGGCAGCACCTCACCGGGACCCACCTCCCCGTCGGAGCGGCGTGCTGGGGCGCCTTAGCGGAGGTTGCCAAACAGTGGGGCTGACTGAAGTCTCCAGTTGAGAGCTGAGCTGGTTCTTGGGCTGATAACTGCCCTCTGCTTTAGGCGAAGTCACCTTGCACAAGGAACACTGCAGCCCTTCAAGGGCTCCTGCCGCGGCTGACATTGATGGTACACAATCCGGTTAGGGCTGCTTTACTTAATCCGTGGACTCCCTTTTACAGCATTGCATAAACGGCATTAGAGCTCCCCTAAACTCTTCCCCTGACACTAGTTGTATCTTTTAATGTTTTTAAATCTTCAGTTCTCTCCTTTAGCCACAACATCGCTTTTGCTATCATAAAGACCTTGTTCTCCACGCTGCTTCATACCTACACCATTTATATCCTCTTGAAAGTTACTGTCCAACTACTTAGCTCTCCTGAATCCCACTGCCAGGTGACAATAAGGGAGTGGATAAAGACAGACTCTCACTGAGCATTTAAAATCGTTTAGTAACTGAACTGTAACAGTTTGTTTGATTCCATTAATTAATTTGGTTCCCAACTTGTTTCTTCACTTATCACATCAGATTTCTGAACACAGTGTGGAGGAGCATTGCAAGAGCATCAGGAAAGGAACTTTCTTGATTATGCTCAGTAAATCTGTTGTGCAAATAAAAAGTGGTAACTAACTTGCACAATGCAACTCAGTACTTGAGATTTGCAAATTCATTGAGTTTTATGGTCTAATTCAGGAATATTAGTTTATGCAATGAAGAACTATTAGAGGTTTTATTGCTGTTTCTACATAGGACATTTCATTGTCATTGTGATGTTGCTATAACAAAGGTGTGCAGGACAATGCTGACAACTAAGTGTGTTCTCCAAGGCAGCCACTTTGAATAGCCTGTATCAAATTTCTGATGTGACACAGGATCCGAGTAATGCAAGTATATTTTTTACAGTCTACAGGATACGAGAGCTTGGGAAAATTGTTGTGGGTTTGGGGTTTATTCTGAATCAAAGAGCTTTATTTTTATCGGACAACAGGAATAAAATTGCTGTATGTGAAGACTAGATTTTTCAGTCTGATTCTTCACATTCCAGTGGTTCTGGTACGATAGAAAGTAAACCTAATCCAGGCAAACTTGAATACTGCTTTCTGGCTCCTCTCAGTGAGGGGATCTCTCACTTCCTTAAGACTGGGCATTCCTATCAAGAAAACCAACCATGGAGTTACTTTTCCTCACTGTTTTCCACGAGTTTATTAAGGCAAAACCCAAGGACGAACCAAGCAATGGGAAGGAGCTCTCCGAGCAGTACTTAGAATACAGGAAGCCATTTAGAGAAGGTTTGCAATACGTCTGCATGGCCATTATCCTCTGTGAACAGCCCTCATGGTAGTTATTAGTCTACCATCTTGTGCTGTTACTGTTGTATCTTCTTACAGTGTATTTGTGTTTTACAACATCATTACCCTTCTGTGTTTATATTTTCCCTGAAATACAGTTCAATGTGAGTATGATGCAGGGTTTTTATATGTTGGCTAACTCAAGACTTGTAAAGAAGTTAATTTCTTTTACCTTTAACAGGGAAGGATTTTGGAGAAGACTGGACTTTGCAATCAAATCACATTTGGCCGATACGTGCGACAAGGACGGAAACTAGGGGTGGATCCAAAGCTCTTTATCCAGGATCTGCAGTTTAACAAAGTACCTGTGAGGGTTTATCAGCCTAAAGCTACTTCTGACGGGCGAAGGAGAGCTCTCATCTTCTTTCATGGAGGAGGCTGGGTGTTTGGAAGTCTTGGTAAGATACTTGCTGGAAGGACTGTAGTAATGTAGAAAGAACATTCTCATTTTTCTATAAAATTGAAGTAAGAGGAGGGTTCAGCATGGGATTTGGGAGGAAGTCTGAAGACAAATGCATGCCTTTCCGGAATGAACATTCCCTAGCTGTCTCAAGGATTAGGGCAATAGCACAGCACTAATGAAAACATTTCTTTTCCAGATACCTATGAAAAAGTATGTCGCTACATATCCAGAGAAAGTCGCTCGGTAGTTGTATCTGTTCAGTAAGTGAACCCTGCCCTCTTCTACTCTTTGGAGGTGATTGTTGCTGTGGTGTCATAGCAGAGCTGCACTGGATTTGGAGATGTGCTTTTTTTGCGGAGAAATTTCTATTGGATTCAGTGAAGTCCGTAAAGAGACAAACAGTGATAATGGAGATTTCATAGCTCATAACTATTCAGGCCCTGATACATGCAAAAAAGACCCAAATGGAAATATTTGACACACTAAGAAAATCTATAAAAGCCAGTATCTTGAAGCCAAATCTTCCTTGTGCCAAACATATGAATAAGATCCCCAAAATAACTGTATTTATAGAAAGAGAATAATCACACCGTATTACTCCCACTTTACACATACAAAGCAAAGGCACAAAATGATTAAATTATCTTGTCAAGGATGCACAGGGAGTTTTCAGCATGACTAAGAAATGTACAAAGTCTCACTCAGACTTGTAATCAGAAGAGAATCCTACTTTACTGAATCCTGGTGATTGAGTTCACAGTTTACAGCTTACCTGCAGTCACTAACTGAGAAACGCCTGCTTAGGGGGTAATGAGTATCCTCACCTAGAAGAAAAACACCCTAAAATGATAGGGCTGGAAGACAGCATAGGATACGATTTCCTGAATAACACCAACAACATTGCCTTCTCTTACTTTGGTTGTCTCTTTCTGTGTGCCAGGTACCGTTTAGCCCCTGAACACAAATACCCTGCTGCATATGAAGACTGTCTTACTGCCACCATACACTTCATGAAGAACGCAGAGCACTATGGTGTGGATCCTGCCAACATAACTGTCTGTGGGGACAGTGCTGGGGGCAATCTGGCAGCTGCTGTTAGCCAGACCCTTGCAGGTAGATCAGACCTCCCCAGCCTGCGTGCTCAGGTCTTGATCTACCCAGGCCTGCAGGCCCTGGACTTCAATTTACCATCCTACCATCAAAATCGAGGGGTCCCTCTCTTATTCCGAGAACGTGCTGCTTTCTTTGCTTTGCAGTACCTCAATGGGCATGCACTGCATATGCAAGAGGTCTTGGAGGGCTCTCATATTCCTCCAGATATGAGGCTGAAGTACAGGAAGTGGGTGAGTCCAGATCACATCCCTGAAAAATTTAAGGTCAGAGGTGTTAAGCCACGTAAGTCCACTGATTTTATTGCTGAAGTTTATGAGACAGTGAAGAGATTCTGTGAGCCCAACCTGTGCCCGCTGCTGGCTGAAGATGCTGTGATTCAGCAGCTGCCTGAGTGTTTCATCCTGACTTGCGAGTATGATGTGCTGAGGGACGATGGCTTGCTTTACAAGAAGAGACTGGAGGACAACGGTGTTCCAGTGACCTGGTACCACCTCGAGGATGGATTCCATGGAATCATAAGCCTCTATGATTACTGTGGTTTGTCATTCCCATCTGGGAAAAGGGGATTGGACAGCGTTGTTAACTTCCTAAAAAGCTTATAGCAAACATCTTAGATTCCACGAGTCTGTTCTAGGAAAATGTCCTTTTAGGATATTGAATATCAGGTGATGGGTAGTCAATCAAGAGCAGCCACTAACAATGACAAACAAGGCTCATCAGAACCTCATTCCAGCTGTTAGTTGGAACATGGAATATGCAAACCTTGTACCACGCTGCAAGCCCTTATCGTTAGCTATGTCAATAAAGAAGAACATAATTTTGAATGGACATCCTGGTTTGTTCTGCTTCTTTAAGATAAAATTTCTCCATGAAGAGAGACGGTGTGTGTGCAGGTGCGTGTGGTGCGGTCTATAGAGGAGTATGTGCTTTATATCAGGGTGTTGTGGGACAATACGCTGTGCTCTGATTCTGAGCTGTATTAGAGAAAATATCCAGCTGATTTTCCTGGAGCCATTGTTTTGGTCAACAGGAAGTAGAACGTGGTTACTGGAACGACAGTCACCGTGGGGATAGCAAACACAAATGGTTCTGTGGCTACGCAGTTCCATGCCTCACTCACATCACCCAGCACACGGGCAGGCAGAAGTGGAGCCCCTTTCTGCCCCAGTTTTAGTGCTGGGCTACTGAGTAATCTTTCACCTACGTAACTTGAAGGACAATTCCAACAACCACGGGGGGCGATGCTGTTGAGACGAAGACATATGATAGCATCGCAAAACGATGGCCAGGACTGGTGGAAAATTGAACCCACATATTCCACTAAAGTTCTCATTGGAAACTGGCTGGAAGAGAGGAAAAGGGAAAGATCCAGTCCTGTGGAGGTAGTGTACTGCTGCAGTCGTGAGCTGCAGCCCAGGCTCATGTCGGAAGAGTAAATGAAAGGGAGAAGGATGAGTACCTTGCTTGGCCTACCTCATTCTGTTCGTGATCTGCCATTCTTCTCCCTAAGTCAGGACAGAGCAAGGCCTGAGCACAGGTTATAATGTGTGGTTCCCACTGCACGTAACCTCAGCCAATTAAAAATGCTATAGCTCTTCTTTTGGCAGTCACTTCAGGCTGCTTTACAGCTTATATACAACAACAATATATATACCAACATTAGATAAAAGGCTTCATTAACCTGTAAGTTAATAGTTACTGTTACTTGCACCAGAGGATCTTTTATAACTTGGATATTGGTGTAATTTGCTGGTGTAAACAGAGCTGCTTGCAGATTGCATGGCCTGCTTAAGAGCTGAGCAGAATTTCAGCATTAGACATCTAACTTTGTCAAAACATGTCAGTTGGGTTCAATAGTAGAGCTGTAGAGGGCAAATCCTCCTGACTCTGCTAAAATGACTTCCTTTAGATTTTTTTTTTCCCCTGGAGCAAAATGCTAGACTATACTGCAGAGGCTGACCTGCTGCAGCAGAAGCAGCAACAAAGGGACAGAACAAAGCTCCCAAAAGGGTTTATTAGTTCACGTGGCAGGGGGAAGTGTTTAACACCGTGAATAATTCTTCAAGGGCTGCGCAGTATCTTCCATTTACACCAAGGAATCCATCAGAATTTTACAGTGGTGGGTTATACCAGCTGACTTTACCATCTGAGAAAAAGTACATAGCACGACCTCTGTCCAAGTAAGTGCTTTTTAAATGCAGCTTCTGTAATTATCAGCTTGCCTTAGCTGTACTGAGTGTTGCGTATCTCTCTAGTTCAGGAAAGACACTGGGAAACCGAACTGCAGCATATATAGAACAGACTTCGTTTCCTTCCCAGATCACAAACCAGACCAAACGCTAAGGAGAGCCATGGTGGAAAAACTGGAGGTAAGGAAAAGAAATTTCAAATTAACTCTATGTGTAAAAGAAGATGCTGCAGCTCCATGGCCAGTTCACAGGATCCAGAGCCCCCTTGCTTGTTTGATTCAAGCAGGATGCCTTCCAGAGGTAGCAATGGCACATGCTTCTTGGCACTCTGGTTGTTTCCCAGTCTCTGCCTTGGAAAGTGGCCAGGGGACATGAAGAAAACCAGCACATTACTACCAGCTAGGACTGGGGATTGTGTCTTCAGGGCATTCCCTGGGCTTTAATATGAGCTTGCTGATAAAAGAGGATTATTTCTGTCAGCACACCTCCACTTCATAGTAACAAACTGCACTTAAACATGTCCCAGATCTTTCACAATACTTTTCCCACAAGGATCATCCGCTAGAATGTCGCTCTCTCCAAGGTGCTTCTCCACCCCCAAATATTCTTACCATCTCTCCTGACAGACAGTTGGAAGGTAGTAAACGTAAGGCTAGTGCATACTGAAAAGCAGCACCAGACAATCAGCTTTTCATTTGCAGGCTTCTTAGATGCATCTGCAAATCCGTGATGCATGTATTGAAATGAGACCAATCAGTTCTCATTACATACTGATGTAGTTGCTTAATTTAACTAGAAATTTACTTTACTTGAAATGCAAATGCCCTTATTTTCAGGGACTAAATTCTAAGTAATGTAAGTACTGGCCAAGTTTTATGATATCACTGGGAGGACAGTCTGGCTCAAAAGCACGCTAAGCCAGCTGAGGGCTGTGTACAAAACCAATCAATCCGTGTGGTTTCATGTACCTCTCATTTCAGGGCCTGCCAAGGCAGCACTTCTTCACCCATCATGAGGAGCCAAGAAGCCGCAATTTAGTATCGGAGTATGATGATAAATACAACAGACATGGTTACAACCCTGTGCTGCCTCCTCTCCGCAAGTGGAGTGGATCCAAGTCTTCCTGGATTCCTCAGAAATCAGATTTCCCCATTACTGGTAGGTTTTGGCATTATTAATTCAATCAGATGGAACATGGTGCAGTGGTCAATACATAGACTTCGAGCCAGGAACCTCCTGTTTTAATTCTTGTGGTGAATTCTGGCTGACATCTTACCCAGTCCGTAGCTTGTTTTTTGGATTGATGAAGTGGAAATGTTACCCATACAATACTTAATCACCACAGGAAGCAGTGAAGGGTAGTGCAAATGAACAGATTTCTCTCCCCTATTCAATAATGCAAGACACCAGCTGAAAACAAAGAGAGCTGTGAGACACAACTAGCAGCAGAATTCATGGAGTATTATTATGTTTCTGAATTTAAGTGTACATTAATGTACATCTCTGTTAACTTTCTAAGTATCTACCAGAAAGACTATGAAGAATCAGGACTCCTTATATTTATACAATTAACGCTGTCCTATCAATATTTAAGACTGACTTTTCCCTTCCAGCCAGAGGGTAGGCACACATGCCCCGGGAACAAAAAGATCCGTTTTGTCCTTAATCTGCTGTCCAAATAGTACGAGTATTCCCTCAGACATCTGTGGAGTAAAAACACCAGGATCAAAAGTTTAATTCTATCATTTCTAATAGTCAATCATTTCCTGTCTCAGAACCACCCACCAACTATGGCCTTCTTGAGCACCTGATGAAAAAATGGCACAAGAAAGAAGCTGGAGTGATGAACAGCGTCTACACCATTTCCTATGAAACCCCATCAATTCCTGCTTTTGCTACTCATCATCTGAGACAACCACCTAAAACTCCTGGTCTCCCTTTCATCCAGGGAAGTCTTCCCCAGAATGTCAGTGGAATCCTGGACTATGAAAGGCTTAGAAATATCTGCAAGTCATCAGCTGACTGGTGAGAGCCAGCAGAGCAAAGGGACGCCTCTGTCTAAACTGCTTAGGGTGACCTTAAGTACTACTTAAATTAGCTTTGCTCATGGACGTGGGAATGATCTGTTCCATGCACAAGCAATGAGAATTAGGTCATCTAGGCAGAGGGCTGTCTACTAGTTAGAACAAGTTGCTGGTTACATTCTGTCTTGCAGATGGCTGGGAAATTTTCAGAACATATTAAATCACTGAAAAAACAATTTAATCTGTTGGTTTCTAGTCAATTAATAGTTGCAGAAAGGAAAAAACCAAGAGCAGGACTGAACCTGAGAGGATATAAATCTCTTAATTGCTTTGTCCTTGGTTGTGTTTTCCATTTTCACACAGCTTGCTATCCACTTGTTCAAAGACAGGGTAGAAAAGGAACTTGTGTTATTCCATTATGTGCCTAAAACATCCAAGAATAAAGTAAACATATGGAATGGCTGCCTGCCTAAGGACAAGGGGAACCAAGGTTTCTCCCAGTGCATAAACAAGCAGACCTTGATTACCCTTGGCTTTACATCCTGAATGGCACTTAGTGGTAGATAAGCTGCAGAGTAAACTGCATTAGCCAACCTTACATTACCAAACAGTAAACCTAGAAGAAATAGCTGTGGGTGTCCTTTATACTGCTGAATGGGCCACCCTGACACTTTACTCAGTTGAGAAAGCATGGGAAGGACCTATGTAGAAAGTGCTGGCAGAATCCAAATTCTTATTACACTGCTGTGCAACTTCTGCATCTAAACCACATCTGGTCCTGAGGAGCTATCTGCAAGGTTCAGCTGCTGCTGATCTGAGCCTTAACAATAAACTTGTAGCAAGTTAAAGGCTTAGATTAAATATATCTGGATTTAATTGAGTGCATATTTATCTTTTCATCGATTTTGCTCAAAATTAGCAGCAATATATTTATTTTTAGGAGCAAGATAAAGTATACACCTTAGTCATGGCACAGACAAGCCTCTGGCCATGGTCTGTACAGAGTTTTACCTCTGCAACGTTTCAGTCACTGTGGTTGAGGTTTGCTTTTCCAAGGTTGGATTTTCAAACTGAAGGACCCTGATGGTTCAGATGTGTGTGTAGAGCAACAGTGGCACCTATTGGCAAAGTAATTCCTCACCAAGCTGGGAGAGATCCCAAACTGTCTGCGGGGCCCATGAATCAGAAAGCAGCTTTGGTAATGAAGTCTTTTAGAGATGCAAGAGCCCTGATAATAGCAAAGCATCATCTGGCGTTACTTGGGCTTCAAAGCCCCAGGGAGATCAAAGGCAATGAGAAAAAACTGAAAGCAAAAGAGGGGAAAGCAGCCATTGAAACAGAGCCAGCTATTAGTGCTGTGCTGCAGAAAACATGTTCTCTTGACAAAACAGCTTTAAAATAATCCATAAAGAAGGTATTGCTCACAATGGGACACAAATTGGCCGCTACAGAAATTCTTGCAGCCACAAAGAAGTCCATACAGATTAACTTTATGACTATAGAAATACGACTATTAAAAATGTATTTTTCTGTTTATTACCCACATGCTAAGCTTTTAAATGAAAATACCACTCAGGCATGCATCCTAGTAACACAACGAAGCCCATATGATGTGTAGAATACAGCTTAGAAAACTACACAAAGATAGTCTTTACTTCATGCAACTCTCGGTTTGCTTAAAAATCTGCTCATCAATCATTCACAGTTATTAAATATTTACAGTAAATGAAACATTTACGGTTATTACCTACTGTGCTTCTAGAATCAAAGCGCATATATGGAAAGAAATGGCCGGATGATGTACAGGGAATTACTGAGGTGCACAAGTCCCACCTATGAAGCCTCTGCAAACATTAATTCCCAATCTGGAAGCTGGGCAGCGCTCCCCAGCACAGGTCTAAGCTGTTCAACTGCTGAGGCATTTATGAGTAAAATATAAAACTACAACACTGAAAGGGACCACACCAAGCTCAGTAGCTAAGTAGATGAAATGCATTTTGATAGGGAGATTCTTAAACAGACAAATGCACAACTCCACAAGACATGTCAGTTGTGATTAATAACACCCGGGAGCAAAATATCCACTTTGAAGTGTTTAACTGATTAGCTATTGTCACTTCAGCAACACTGAGCATCCAGCCCAGATATAAGTCTGATGAGGAACGGCTGAGGGACCTGGGGGGTTCAGTCTGGAGAAGAGAAGGCTCAGGGGGGACCTTATCGCTCTCTGCAACTGCCTGACAGGAGGATGGAGCCAGGAGGGGGCTGGGCTCTGCTCCCAGGGAACAAGGGATGGGACAAAAGGAAACGGCCTCAAGCTGCACCAGGGCAGGTTTAGATGGAGCTGAGGAACAATTCCTTCCCCAGAAGGTGCTCAGGCATTGGAACAGGCTGCCCAGGGCAGTGCTGGAGTCACCGTCCCTGCAAGTGTTCACACCCCGTGTAGCCGAGGCCCTCAGTGCCATGGGTTAGTGGTGGCCTTGGCAGTGCTGGGAATGGTTGGACTTGATGAGCTTAAAGGTCTTTTCCAACCGGGTTGATTCTGTGATTCTATGGTATCTAGTGAGCTTTTTGGTGACTCAAGCCTCAAGCTGAACTGACGACAGAATCCAGGCTTCTCCATCTCTTGATCTAAGTTCAGTGAAGGAGGAATCAAACACCACCTAGCCAGTAACCAAAACTGAATGAATGTATCTCAAACGCATTGCTCAAATATTCTAGAAGACAAAATTTCAGACAGAAGAGCACTGACAGTGAAGCTTCCTCCCCTTTTCTTTTCCCTACAAAATGTAGTTGACCTAGATTATTCCAGACAGAACCCCCCAAAACAGGAAGGTCAAGCCATTGCTGAAAGCAATGCTGCAGATACATGGGTACTCCAAGAATACCTCATTGATATTTTCTTGCTGACCATTTTTATTAGGTGGGTCATAGAATCATAGAATAGTTAGGATCGGAAAGGACCTTAAAATCATCTAGTTCCAGTCCTAGGGTCTGATCCTGTATGTCTGTTTTATTCCCAATAGATAGAGATAAGAATATACATATTTTTTTCCCAACTATTATACTGCATTTGGCACAAGTGCATTGAAGTAGGAAAGGCAGATAAAAACGGACACCTACACCTATAGACAAAAACGAAGGGTATCTAAGCTAATTCTTGCTGAGACGAACAATATTGTTTTAATCAGTTACAATATTGCTGTGCTAGAGATTCCTTTAATAATAAATACCCTGTTGTGTCTAATGCAAATGTGTTTCCCAATTCCCTCAAATGTTCAGAAATTACAAGGACTTTTATTCAAGATAAACCCACCAGCACAGAGGTCATTTTGCCTGTGCTTCAAGAACAGGCAAAAACAATTACAATGTTCACAGCTGCCATGGAAAAGAGGTGAGAAAATGTGAAATATCATCAGTAAAAACCTGCAATAACTCAGAAATCCGTTTACCAGTAATGTAAAAGGCAGCCAACTACTGAAAATGTACCACAGAAGCGCTGGGTTACACTATGAAGATGCACACTTTTCAGAAGGAGGGGATATTAAGAGATCAACTTGAAATATAGACCTGGTGATGAACACTCTTGAACTTGGAGACCTCTGAAATATGGATCCAGTTCAGAACTTCAGTATATTTGTATCAGATAAGTAGGCGATGTTCTGGCACGCTCTGATGCTGTAAGGCATAATTCACTGCTCTACAACAAGCACTTTGGGATTCCTGGGAATTGTTACAATATGTTAAGGACTACATTTTGCCAACACATCAGATTTATCCAAGCTTTTTAGAGAAACTTTCTTTTAGTCTCAGGTCACTTGTGACTGGAAAGAGTGCACCAGTCTCTTCAGGTTTTCATGGAGTAAATAGAGGTTTTGATAAAACCTTCTAGACAGCCTTGATTGCATGAACTCAGACTCATACTTGAACTTCTGTGACATTAAAGAGGCAAAGTGGTAGCTGGAATTGATGCACATCTCTCAAAGCAAGCGTGGTTCTTGCCTTGGAGGAGAGTGATGTCAGCCTGGATGAGCTGCACAAACAAGACGACAGATTCTTTGGACAGAGCATCTCAGTCAGGGTCAGGACTCCAACAAGGAACACTGATTCTGGCTGGCAAGGTCTGCAGTAACTGGGGACTGCGGGTGCCAGCTGAGAAGGGAGGGTGGTCATAGAGAATAAATGGCAGGGATTCAGGGAAAAGAGAAACGGGCCATTGACAGGAGGGTGTTCACATGGTCAAGCAGCCTCTTTCGGAAAGTTATAAATATTCCTTTGGAGGAATATTTAGGTGCTCATAAAGAGCTATCCAAGTCAGTTAACTGGTAAAACAGCTTCACTGGTCTGAATTTGAGCGCTGCCTAACAGTGACACAATGGCTGCCAAGTCCTGTCCTCAAATCTGCCTGTTCCACTGCACTGATTTCTTTGAACAGTACCTCTAAGCACATAGAGCACCTGGGATTCAGGCTCACCCAGCTCCCAAAGAACATAAAAAGCTTTCTTTGATGGCAGTCACACAAGGCACACGTATCTGGCAAAGCTTGTATATTTAAACATACAGTTTTCATATTGGTGATGAAAACATCAAATTACCATTAGTGTACCTAGTTTTTTCCTTGTTTAAATTTTTGTAGTGTGTTGAACTGAGCTGAACTGATCAGCTCTTAAAAAGCACCATCTTAAACCCATGCACTGATAGCCCATAGGTCTAAGCAATCTAAACAGATGTCATTTGCAATACACCTATGATGATAATCATTTACTGTGAGGGTGCTGAGGCGCTGGCACAGGGTGCCCAGAGGAGCTGTGGCTGCCCCATCCCTGGCAGTGTTCAAGGCCAGGTTGGACACAGGGGCTTGGAGCAACCTGCTCTAGTGGAAGGTGTCCCTGCCCGTGGCAGGGGTTGGAACTGGATGAGCTTTAAGGTCTCTTCCAACCCAAACCAGTCTCGGATTCTATGATCTTACTGCCATACAGGGTTGTAACACTTCAGGAAAAAAAATTAATAGCTTGTAAAAATAATTCGTATTTGGTCCTTCTTTTGTAGACAGCACAGCTTTCCTCATAGAAATACTGTTACCCATTGACAGGAACTACAGCTCCCATCAAGACCTTCATCAAACAATGCAAATACCTGAAACCAAGAGCTGTGTCATACAGCTCTTAAGAGTGGCAGAAAGGACCACATAGGGGCACAGTCCCACTGATTTCAGTAAGATTAAGTTAAGCATTAAGCAGGGTTAGGTCCTGCTTACTCACCCCAACAAAGAGTGCATAAACTTCCCAAAACCTGCCACATTCTTTGCAGAAACATCTTACTTGGTCTGTACTCCACAATCCTATTTCAAAGGAGCCACTTGTCCTCAGGAGTAGCTACAAGCCACAAAAACGCAGCAGCTTGTCATGAACCCGATCTGTGCTATGAGCTGTCTCTAATAAAGGCATTCCCTGGGTTCTTTTTTTGGTCTTATTTTCTTATAATTTAAAATCTACACAAATTTTAAAGGTGATTTGTGGGAATTCACAAAGGAGTAAGTTTGGGATATTGAAGAACTGTAGAACAGAATTCTATTTGTCTCTATGTAACTGTGAGTAGCTCCTAAGCTGGCTGGTGTAGAGAAGAGCTCTGTCCTGACAGGGTATAAAGGAAAGCATTTTGTAGCTGCAGTGATGGGGGCATTTGCTCTGGGCATGGAAGGACCCGAATTCTATTCAAAAATGACCCATAAGGAAATCATTATATAAATAATATACCTGTTCTTTGGGGGCAATAACCCAAACAATAACTCCTCTGCTAAGAAGGAAAACGTCTCTAGGCACAATCATTTCATAGGGAGTTGCTCTTTATTGTCACATACTTCTATTCTCGCAGTTGGAACAGCCCCTAAGGATACTGGTGTTGGTGTGCAGGACTTGCTTGTAAACAGACCATATAATGACAGCCCCGGCCCAGAGAGCTCCCAAAGAGCTCCCAAACCTCAGGGAGTTCCATCAGGATCTCAAAAAATACCTTGAATAAGACAATCCACTTCTTTAAAATAAGAAGTCGGGATTGGCTGCACAAATATGTACTTGCTTCAGCGCTGGAAGTGTGTGACTTAGGCTGCTGCCTCATGACATATTTTGTGTCTAATTTAAGGAACTGTATATTTGGACACGAGGGGCTGGATACCTGTCAGGTAAATAGTACAAGCTGTAAATTTTCACAGCAGATTTAACACTAAATTTAGTTCGCTCTATATATAAAGAGGACATTGACCTGGTGGTAGCCCTTGTCCTTGACAGTGGTTGGCCTGAGAGGTAGTTAAGGATCCATAGAGGAATGCTGCTGAAGTCTCCCTTAAGTTCCAAACAGCTACATTCTGCCATGGCAACCCTGACATCCTTCATGTCAACGACTTCAGCAGCTTCTGCTGGCATGGAAGCTTATAGCTGTGTCCTCCCTAGTTCACCTCAAGGTGGGGAACACTCATACAGGACAGGAAAAGACTTACGGAGAAGAGGCTTACAGGCCTAGGCTTCTTGTGTCTCAGCCTAGAGCCAATAAAGAGAAACTCTTGGATTTTTGAAATTAAAAATAAAACAATTTTGAACTCCTACAGTGATACAGAAGCTATGGCTTTGCACATTGCTGATAACTGCCCACAGAGCTGGCTGTCTAATTTAAGCTCTTTGAGATATCTAGAAGGCGGCTATAAAAATCCACTGCTTTGCACAGGCGAGTCTGCGTTTTTCTTCTGTTCCCTCAAACACTTGAGTTTTGAAAGGACCTTCAGTTATGTCAGTGCTCCCACTGGACAGCCCACTCGCCATCAATACTCCTGACATTTTGTGCTATATCAGTAATTTTACTTATAAATACATACTTAGCCCAATCCAAGTACTACTTTCTGTAAGAGACGTGGACGTTCTTCACCACGTGTATCACTACATACTTCATGGTCACAACATTACTGCTGTTACTTATAAATATTGAAAGCAAATCACTTAATCTAGCCTCTCACGTGTTTTGGGCATAAATACAGAAATCCCACCGATAAACACAATCTCAGTACAATCTCCACCAGGTTAGGGCAGACCAAGGTTTAGTCTACACCGACCTAAGGGCACTGCAGGCCTGCAGGGAGGCAGCAGGTGGCACAATTCGCTCTGGAGACAGCACCAGGGTTCTCCGGCATCTGATTCATGAGGAGCTGTCTCCTGGCCTCTGGTCTGACACCCCGACCATATGTGGGCACTGAGGCTCACTGCGCAGCGTGCCTAAGTCCGAGCGCTAGCCACGGGCTGCTGGCCAAGCACGTGCCGGGCTGCACCCCCAGAGCGTGAGCGTGATCCCCTCCCCCTCAGGGAGGGGATCCTGCCCCTCTGCTGCGCTCTGGGGAGACCCCCCCTGCAGCCCTGATCCAGCTCTGGGGCAACAGCACAAGAGGGACGTGGAGCTGCTGGAGCGAGGCCAGAGGAGGCCCCGGAGCTGCTGCGAGGGCTGGAGCAGCTCTGCTCTGGAGCCAGGCTGAGAGAGCTGGGCTGGGGCAGCCTGGAGAAGAGAAGGCTCCTGAAGGGGAGACCTTAGAGCAGCTCCAGTGCCTAAAGGGGCTCCAGAAAACCTGGAGAGGGGCTTTGGACAAGGGCCTGGAGGGACAGGCCAAGGGGAATGGCTTTAACCTGCCAGAGGGGAGATTGAGATGAGCTCTGAGGCAGAAGTTCTTCCCTGTGAGGGTGCTGAGGCGCTGGCCCAGGGTGCCCAGAGAAGCTGTGGCAGCCCCATTCCTGGCAGTGTTCAAGGCCAGGTTGGACACAGGGGCTTGGAGCAACCTGCTCTAGTGGAAGGTGTCCCTGCCCGTGGCAGGGGTTGGAACTGGATGAGCTTTAAGGTCCCTTCAAACCCAAACCAGTCTGGAATTCTATGATCTGGTGTAGTCACCTCTTCTCAATTTAAGGTTAATGGGTACCTCCCTCCTTCTTATGGGGAAGGAACGTCTACATGATCCTGAAAAACAGCGCAATATCTCTGTTCAGAGGACGTAGCTTTTCCAAACATTTCAAAATCCCCAGAGATGAAAGGTGCCACTGTTACTACTCTTTATTTCTACTACAGTACAAATGAGGTCAAAGCAGGGTTGGCAGTAAACTGTGTTTGATTTCACGCAGTCAACACAAAAAGCAGACCTTGGCACATGTAGCTGTTACTTGGTACATGCCTGATAGACAAGGCAGCAAGAGGTCTTGCTGCCCCTTATGAATAATATTTGTTCTCTGGAAATAGTCAATGCACTTACTGAGAGGGTAAGTGAATGACAGGAAACATTGATGCAAACCAGCCCAAAATGACCTGCACTGTTTTAACATGAACAAATTGCACTGCCACACAAATCCATGCGATTTACACACTGGTCACCTTCACCTTTCACACTCCATGATGTGATTTCTGAAGACTGTATTCAACAAACATTGCTTTTCAGGGGGAAACCAGCCCTTCGTTAGTGATTACACAGAGGCAAGGTGATTTGCCTGCAGCAGGAGGGCTGGAGAAAATACAAAACGGGCATTTTGATCCTTATTTCCATATTTTAAACACTTGACTAACCCTTCTCCCTACAAAATGCGAGTGTAGCCCAAACTGTTCTGCTCGACTGTTCAGACAGTGTTGTCAGCCCACTGTTAGGCAGGGTTGCTGGTCTGTACCTGTGTTGCTGATTAATGACTCTCTAGCTGGTCACTTCACAGAAACAGCTTCTTGTTTTCTATTTATAGGGACTATTTGCAAAGCCACCTCAGTCAGGGCATTGAAATCCCATAATCAGCAATCTGCTACAGGGATAAATATGTTCCAATTAATATTAAATGAGAAATGTGCTATCTCCCCCCCTTTTCTTTCCAGAGCTGCTAATGAGGAAAATCAAAATAGCATTTTCCAGTGCACTGGTGACAGATTTAATGTGTTAAAGTTTAAATGTGAACACGAACAAAGCACTCTCAAGCCCCCAAATACCAACCCTGTTAATGGGAAAATGTCAAAAATGCCTGTGAGGTTTCAGATGGCCTTTTAAAAAAACCGAACACTGGCACCAAACCCCCAAAATAATGGACCAGCTTGTTACCAAACTGGAATAAACCTCATGTTCTTCTGAGGTGAATGCAGCTTTGGCTGATGGTGCTAGTTCCACAGTCTTAGAGCTCAGTCATCTGCTTCCGCCTGGAGCTACGACAGCAGGCGCAGAGGCAGGGGGAATTTATTCACAGTGCTCTAATTTTGTTCACATTTGGTAGAATAAAAAGTGTATTTAGCTTCAGGGAGTGAGAAATAGCAGCTTTTAAACCCTGTCTCGCCCAGAGCTGAGTGCTGTGCAACCGAAATGGTGGAACTTGCCAGCTTCAGAGTTAAAAAAATATTTTCCTTTCCTTAAAACACACTGAGTCACAGCAAACTCCCAAAGGCCTATTTTAAGGAGTCCTACCACTGCTAATTATTGTCTTCCCCTCAGAATTCTGCAACAGTAAATAATTTCCTTATTTTCACATATCTGATAGAATCCCTATATCAGGAGCACAACAGATTGCCTATATAAAATAAATAGACATGCAGATTTACTGTAGTATCAGCCACTGTATGACTAAGTTGAAATACTTTAGCAAAAATTTACTGTGAAACTAGAATTTAGCATCATAAGTCCTTAAACTCTGCTGGAAGTGGCATCGTCTATATATAACACAGCAGGGACCCAGATTATATTTCCAGGGGGAAATTAGGAATTCTGCAGCATGAGGTGCATTACATATGGTCCCAAGTAAACTGAAAACAGTGGAAAGATTTCCAACAGTTGTAAAGACTTAGGTCAGGCTGTTAGTTCTTAGAACTGCAACTCTCGGGACTACAAATAATTCCATTTCTAGACTGTGATGATTCACAAGAAATCCCCCTTTTCTTGTATCCACTTGTCGACTCGCACTTCAAAGTCTTGGAGGACATTTTTCACCCTCTCCTCTTTCTTTATAGATTAACTCACACACTGTGCAATTAGCCAGCCTCAACCTTTAAACAAAAAACTGTCATTATTAGCTTACGGTGGCAGATCCTGCGCAGCACCACCAAACGTTTCTCCTTTGGTTTCAGGGGAAAAGCCGGATACCCCCTTTGCCCTCTTCTTCTCCCAGAATCTTGGGACTTTCCAGAAACAATCACAAGACATTGTAACAAAAGATACTCACTGCAATTCATCTGTGTTTAATTATCCAAGAAAGCACACGCTGGCATTGATGTAGACATGGGTGGGTCTACAAGCAAGTCACTGGTGTGAGTGAAGTGTTGGGAACGCAGCAACTTTTAAGCAGCAAACCAAATAGGTTTCTTTTTTAAATAAAAAAATGCTGCAAGTCTCCAATTCCTAAACCCAGGGCTCAATTCTGTGCTTGTGGCACTTCAGCTGTAGTGCATGGAGCTCGACTGTTTTGGTGGGTTTGCAGCTTGTGCCACGTGCTGCAATTAGACAATTCCATTGCACCCAAACTAGTTAACGCTGCAGTTGCAGCAGTGGGATGTCTTCGATCACTGCAAATAGTAACAGCACTCGAACTCCCAGCTTGTATATACAACACAGCACTACCAACTTCAGCATCATCTTTTCTTCTCCAAAAACTTTCAGGTGACATCCTGGCCCCACTAAAATCAGAGATAAAAGTCTTATTTATCCAAATCCATTAGACATGCAAAAAGATCCCAGATTTGTCATTTTTCCCCCTTCAGCTTCACCTCTCAGCTCTGGGGGCAACAGCACAAGAGGGACGTGGAGCTGCTGGAGCAAGGCCAGAGGAGACCCTGGAGCTGCTGCGAGGGCTGGAGCAGCTCTGCTCTGGAGCCAGGCTGAGAGAGCTGGGCTGGGGCAGCCTGGAGAAGAGAAGGCTCCTGAAGGGGAGACCTTAGAGCAGCTCCAGTGCCTAAAGGGGCTCCAGGAAACCTGGAGAGGGGCTTTGGACAAGGGCCTGGAGGGACAGGACAAGGTGAATGGCTTTAACCTGCCAGAGGGGAGGCTGAGATGAGCTCTGAGGCAGAAGCTCTTCCCTGTGAGGGTGCTGAGGCGCTGGCACAGGGTGCCCAGAGAAGCTGTGGCTGCCCCATCCCTGGCAGTGTTCAAGGCCAGGTTGGACACAGGGGCTTGGAGCAACCTGCTCTAGTGGAAGGTGTCCCTGCCCGTGGCAGGGGTTGGAACTGGATGAGCTTTAAGCTCCCTTCCAAACCAGTCTGAGATTCTGTGATTCACAGACAGGGCAATAATGATCCATTCACTTGCACCAAAGCTTTGCCATCATGAGTTTGATTTCAGAGACAATTGCCTTCAGGTCTTACAGCAAAGTGCAAAATACACGTTTGAAGACATTGGCTTCTCCACAGTACAAGATGCCACCCAGGACAGAAATTCCAAGAACACATGCCTTTAAAAAATAACCTTTTTAACAGACAGCTGTTGGTGCTACACATCTAACCTCAGACAGTTGGTCGGTCAGCTTAAACCCAGGACAGGCTGTGCCCACCTCCACATGGAAACCATACCACATCATCAGCAAAATGTGTTGGTGTTACAATAGAGGCAGAATACAAAATCCCTACAAGTCTCCTCTTAGTAAACTAAGGGATCAATTCCCTAATTCAGCTAGGAAAAGTAATCAAAGCCACATTCCAGCCAGCAGACAAACAAGACTGTATTGTTTATCCTAAAATAAACATCATGTGAATGCTCTACTTTGCCAAGAAAATGAAGATAATTAGGAAAGGGAATCATCACCTTTTGTATACTGATCTACTAATTGACATGTTTTGCCCTAGCTTAAAAGTATGCTAAGAAGTGACAATTACATGTGTTTGGGGGCTTTTAGAGACTAATTTTACTTCTTTGCTGTTCAAAAGCCTCATACAGACCTAAGGAGTTCCATGTAAACTTTAGGGGCTTTTTTATGTTGTATCCATACTTACAGGGATCAGGTGTATTTCAGCCAACGTTTAAGTAGTTCCTCAATTGGGAAGAAGGAAGGAGTAAGAGGGAGAGATCTGAATTTGCGATACACCTGATTTTACCCACCAGAGCAAATGTGTTTTCCTGAGCAAAGGCAGACAAGACTGAATGAAGTGCCTAGAAATTGTTACAATTGCTAAATCTAGAGCACATTTATTACAATTTGCTTAAAATAAAATGGATTTGCCTCAATATCTGAGAGTTATAATGAGTCCAAACACTTAAAAAAAGATGGGTTTTTTATTGGGGGCATGTTTTGCTGGTTGGGTGTTTTCCCCAATTCATCAACCTAATCAGATTCTTATACATGCTGAGCTCTTACTGTAACACCTTGGGTATAATACCACATAAAGAGCAGCTCCAAAACACTGCTAAAATATAGCAGAGACCAATATTTCTGCATTTAGGGAGGCAGGATGTGCTTGAACTGAAATTTAATCGGAATGCCAAGGCGTCCTTAAGTCTACATGAAAGAGAAGGCACAGGCGCTAGTTAAGCAGTCAGAACATTGCTTATGGATGCAGTAATCACAACCTGCTGCTGTTATAATTAATAAAAGCAAGAAAAGCAATTAGAGACTTACTTGAGTTATCATAACTAAAAACTTTATCAACAAAGCCTAGAAAAAGCAAAGTAATAATCATATTTATTTATAAGGATAATTGAATAAATATTTCCCCATGAAAATACCTTGCTGCCCATTGGTGCGATGAAAATCCTGTTGTAAACCTGAGCGTTAACTGCCTGCTCTTTTTTACTTTGCTGATTGTGTTGAAAAGGAAGCTGTTTGGAGCAGGGACAGTTTATCTCCTTGTTGCAACACAGCCTTGGATGCTGACAATAATTCAGCAGCTAGGTTACTGCTGTTCTGTATTTTACAGATGTGCTTCTTTTACCGGCAACTTCCATGATTGCATAGCCCACAAATCGCCTGTTTCTCCTCCTACTTCTGCTTTTGTCACAATTCTTTGTTTGAATGTTATTCTGCTTTTAACTTGGGCACTGTGCAGACATAGGGGATCCTGAGCTTTGACTGGAACGGGGAGACAGAAATCCCATAACCTCCTAAAGTGAAGTGTTAGAGGGGAAGGACAGACGCAAGTGATGATCCCTTTTGAGTGAATCTCTGGCAAACATTCCACTGAGTCACCAAAAGGGGGGAAAAAAGCCTATGAATTTCTGCTGAGCATTTTTTCCCCTTTCATTTTAGAGAAACATAATGTTTGCTTGGAGGTACTCAGCCAAATGGCTTATGAATTGGGAATCTCCCAAGCTTTTTTATTTAAAGAACTCTTGCTACTTTTTTCCAGTAAGTCAGCATTACTGCAGTAAACACTGAGCCTTTCATAACCTTCCTATGTGTGATCCCTTCTCAAAGTCACTCTGCAATCAAATGTACTGGGATTTCATAATAGTAATTTGCCACACTCAGAAATAGGCTTAATCGTGCTGGTGTCACTGGTATCATGTGAACATCACTCAGTATGCTGTGCCCTTCAGATGAAAGCCAGTGGTAGAGAGAAAGGACAAAAAAAAAGGAAGAGTAAGAGAACATTAACTCTTTCAAGTCAACTACAGCCTCAGTCTGAAGCTGCACAGCTACTGTCTATGGTGTTCAAACATCAGGAATATTGACTGGGTAATAAAGTCCACCTGAAATCTCTGATACACCTGCTCCTGTTGTCTCTCATTCTCTGGAGTGAGACACCTACTAATTTCCAAAGCCACAAGAAAGGCATCATTCCCAATGCCCACAGGCTGTTAGCAGATCTTGACTAGTTTGTCAGGTTTTAAAGATACATTTCCATCCTTTTCTGCCTTTTTGCAAATTATTTTGTGAGGAGTTTCCTAAGCTTTTCCTGTAAAAAGTCTTAGAGATCTGGAATTCACAAGAAGAGCTTTAATGAAAGCAGCAGTGGGTAACACCCTTTAAAAGAGGTTCGCACCCCCACATTCACACAGCTCAGTGCTTTTCTCAAAACCTTCTCCTATCAAGTCACACCCCCAGCAAAGCCTTTAGTCATTTCCATGGTTGTGTCAATGAATCAGGGAAAAAAGAACCACCATCTAGCTGAGATTGACCAATCTACCTTGGTCACTTGAATTATAGGAACTTGAGCGGATTTTTACAGTGGCGAGTGCCACTGACTGATGTGATTGCTCTTAAAGATTATCCAGAAGCCTATTTTTGCTGAGTAAATAGAAAAATATTAGTCTGGTTAGTTCCATACATTCTAGCAACAAGCATAAACTACAGGCTTAATACTGCAGGGTTGTTCAGGCTATGGATTAGGTGCATTGTGCCTGATGAGGATGTGTCTTGGTGGATAAAGCTTTAACCTTTGTAGCTGTTCAGGATATTTATGAACAGCATGGGAAAAAAAAGGAAGAGGAAAAAGAACTCACTAAATCAACTAAATCCAAAGCTGTAATATTGGAAATGGCTCTAATGTCTCAGGTTATATTTTTAAATGCTTTTCTCCACAGGAACTCGTATTATACAAGAGATCAGGTCTTCAGGTAAAGAGGTAACGCTAAACTTAAGATTTCGGATTTTCAAACATACTGACATTATTTGGATACCTCCAATTTTTGGCATTTTCCAGGCAGCAGGAGCTCAGCACTTTAAGGTCAAATTCCTCAGGATATCTCAAGCTGCACACTCAGAATCAGTAGTTTAGAAAGTGTTTGCCTTTAAGTCACTTGTTTGTTTCAAGAATTCCTTTCATAAATTGTCTGAGAAATCCACAGTGATATTTAGATGCTTTGGGGGGACTTCCCTGTGAGTCCACAATGTAAAATAATCAAACTAATGTAATATCCTAGTTTTGACACTCAGTGTGGATGTCTCTTCCAGTAATCGTTTTCGTTTCATTCAGCCCACTCCAGTTTTCTATCAGGAAAGTCTAATTTTCTAAGTGACTCCAAAAAAGAAACAGTAATACTTTGGTGAGCTAATGCATGCATCCCTGTAATAGCTTCATATCCCATTGAGGTGTGTGTTCTTCATGACCTGACTTGTCTACAGACTCACGAAATCGCCACAATTTGGTCTGTGGAAGTTTCAGGCTGTCCTGTTCTCCATTCTCTCATAAAGAACACACATGTGGTGGGAGGTCCCGAGATGGCACAAAGCAGGAAACCCCACAGAACTATGTGTGCAGTCACTTCAGAAATGCACTTCAAATACTGCACCTCCGCTGCTGGGGAAGTGAACAGTAATTTTGGGGAGGTTTGTGCCTGCAAAGCAGTGTCAAATTTGCTTAAAATAGTAGGGAAGATTTGAATACTGTAGCATATATTAGGCAATCTGTTCAAATACAACTAATCATTGGTTTCCATTTCTGTTTTACCATAAACCTAACTCCTGAATTACTTGGGTACTTTATTAGTAAAATTAAGTATTTTTATCATTATTTTTGAAACTGTTGAAGGGCATAAGGGGGAGAGAAATAACATGGAGAATGATACCTGGTCATATTCCATGGACAATCAGCCTGAAATATAATGCCAGGGCCTTCTACAGAAATTATTCATAACCAGCTCCCCATGAAGGTGTTCCATTACTCCCTGGTCTCTCTCCTGGACCCAGGAAATCTGTTGTGTTGACAGTAGTCTCCTGTGGTTGTTATAGAAATGCCTTCAACTATGTTGTCCAGTTCCTTCTGATCCTGGGGTTAAACTCCTTCAAAAGACTGCCTGCCAGGATAGAGGTCTAAGCTCATGTCAATGTCTCTTTAGAAATGCATTAACAAGTTGCTCCACATGTATAATTAAGAGGGATGAAGGAACCCTAGACTGTCAGAAAGTCTGTTCTCCATCCCAGGACATCTCTTATGCTTCTTGATACTTTCCTTTATGGTGTTATTTCTAGAACATGATATAGTTTACCACGTATTATTCTTGGAAACCTAAATCTTATTAAAAGTCAGAATAGCGTAATAAAAGGGTTTTGCCTCTCCATGAATCTTTTATACAATGAGCTCAAAGTGTTTCAACAGAGCTTGATTAAAAATTAAGCTTCTGTACAGCTGCATCAGGCAGGTAAGTAGGATCATATCCATTTTACAGATGGTTAAACACACAATAGAAAGGTTAACTGCCTTGGCCATGGCTGCTCACTGAGTAAGCTGCAGCGTTGGGAGTGAGAACCCAGACCTGAATAAATAATCAATAGAAAAATGGTGGTTTTAAGTTTCATTAAAAACAATTTTCTCCTAATGGCTCTTTTAACCAAGTGAGATTAAATGAGTCAACCAAAAGATGTGGTTTCAGCTCAAAGGAAACATTACTGAACCCTTTTGCTAAACTTTATACAAAGCTTAGGTCAAAGTGGAAGAGAAATCTGACGTTTTGAAACCACAAGTTACTTTCTGAGATTATTTGGAAAGAATTTGTTTCACTGCTGAGTTTTAACAGGTGAAATGGCAGGTTTCTGGAACTGCTGTGAATAAGTCAGCAGTGATGAACTCATTTTCTTCAAAGCAACAGTATTAATGAAATATATCTGACATAGTTACTATTCAATCATATACTGAACACAGAAGTTCCTTCTTTCTGAAAAACAGCATTACAAGCAGCAGGCTCAGAAGACGGGAGTTCTGCCCTCAGAGCTGCTTTTCCAATATCTACACAAACAGATCCCCAAAAGCCCTGTGAGGTACACAGCAATGCCCTGAACAGCACATTCCCACCTGTGTCTTGCATGTAGGGTGACAAAAGCATGTACATAGGTTTAAGCCTGAGCTCTTGTTCCTTCCTGATTTGAGGGCTTTAGAAAGCATGTTCTAGGTAAGGCAAACGCAGCTGCACAGTGCATGCTGTGCTGACAGTGCTGAGAAACAGATTTCTCCCTCGGTGGCTCTGGCAGAGCCAGCCATGGACCACAGGAAAGCAGCCTCTGTTGAGCTGATGCTGTGGCTTTGGTGAATGGGCAGAAGTAGAGAAAACACGTGCAGCACTGTGGAAAGTGGGATTTGACTGAGCGATTAAGTCACCATCCATCTGGTGGACACAACATCTGTTACTGTTACTGTCTTGATAGCATTTCATTTCTTTTAAATCCCTATCTTAAAGCTTTAATATCTCATCCATTTTAAATCACTTCATCTGAAGGTGGCAGCAGGGGGGATCATCTAGTAAAGAACGTGGAAAAAAGAGACAGACAAGTCTTACACATCACTTTGAGACAAGGCTTCTTGTACTTTTCCATTTAAGATTGGATGCCCCTAATTTTCTAGTGCTGCAATAGAAGACAGACCGAAAGGTTCATTTTAGCTAACAGTAGGCGGTGGAGAACAGTTTTATAACCCCAAAGTTATTTCCATTAATGAAGTGAGTGCCCTCACTGACACTTTCTCTAAAGGCATTTTACTTGATAAAAGCCTGCAGTAGGGGGGCAGTGGGGAATCTTCTCTTCCATGTGATTTACATCAGGTTGTCAAAGACTCAAAGTGGTAATAGGTAAATTTTAAATTTATTATTTTCTGCTGAAACTCAGCTTTGGAACCAATTCCTGTGTGACCATGAGTTTTAGAGAGAAACTGTGCTAAGCCTCGATTTCTGTGCATGTAATACAGTGAAAGGGGTACGTAAAGTACTGTCTGCCAAAGCATGCGTACTGCTTACATCTTACATGTGTACTGCATACAAACTGCAGCCAGTGATGCTGCAGGGATGAAAATGAGGTACAGTAATGATCCTGTACCTTAAAATCTCTTTCACGTATGTCTATTAGATCAAAGATCATCTAAAACCAAAACCAAGCAATCAGTCTAAAATCCCTATCATTGGATATAACATGTGGAGAAGTAATAAATTAAACCAGCATGGCAGAGATGCTTATCCAACAGCTTAGTCTTGACAAAGTTATCTGATTTTTGTTTTAATCAGATCAATCCTGTATGCAAGAAAATCCCTCCTTCATACACCATCGGAGTTAAACACCCCCATACCTAACACATCCCTCAAGAGATTAGTGTGTCATCTCTCTACCACTCAGCTGAGAGAAATAATGCTCAAGTTTGGTGCCTGTGTTCAGCAATACACAGCTCTGAAGTCTGCAGTAAGAGGGATGCAACAAAATAGGAAACATCTGATTCCTCTGCCCTCTGCATTTTAAGAGGGCTCTCCAAAAAATGTCTGTCTGTATCTATATAAGTGTACCACCAAGGAGATTCTACAAACCAGAGTGGTTTGTGTTGGAAGGATCTTAAAGCTCATCCAATTCCAACGCTCTGCCATGCACAGGGACACCTTCCACTAGACCAGGGTGGTCCAAGCCCCAGCCAGCCTGGCCTTGAACACTCCCAGGGATCCACAGCTTCTTTGGGCAAATGACCCCGCACAAGCCTGGCTAACATAATCACTGCTCCCACCCCTTTAGCCCCTCTGAGGACAAACGTATGTCTGTACTACCTGTTCTGACGAGCCTTTATTTTCCTCAGTGCAAAAGTTACTACTGTAGTTGACTGTGGTGCTCTCTGGAACCTATCTTTCCATTCACACCAAGATAGGTTATGATCTTGCTTGATTCTGGTGGGAGGAAATGACTCACTATTTGTTCTGTAGACTACAAAGAGATACCTTGAAGCAAAAAATGGCTTTGAAGTGCCAGCTTGCTTCATAGAGCAGACGGCTGGGCTAGGCCGAGGTTAAAGATGTTCATTATAAATCCATCTTCAAACTAGGACATAGATGGACAATGATTACCAGATTGAGGGAATGTACTTAGAATGGCAACTTCTATGTTGCTGCCTGAGCTATGCAAGACTGCAGCCAAGTTTGGTAAGTAGGGTCAGATCCTCCTTTCACAGAGCACAGCACAATAGCACTGAATGCAGAAAGAATCTGGAAAATGTGGAGGGCCTCTCTTTGCACAGTGTCTGCAACCTCCAAATAATGCCACCTACAAGCCGAAATAAAATTAGCGTTTACCTTCCAATGCAGAAACCACAGACTCAGTTACTAATGTACATACAGATCACCACTACAAAAGGCCCACATTGAGCTATTTTCTTTCTCTCTGTATGAAAACGTAGAGAATAATCACACACATACACACAACTGCAGAGTTTCCACTGTCCAATATCTTCATTAGGCAAATCAGCATATCACAGCAGTAAAGTTAATGGAGTCCTACAAATCTTTACCAGATAAGTACTGGATAACCAATAATTTAGTAGTGAAATCTGAATTGAAGCCAATATCCAAATGCCATATTTATATGGAATCTTTTGAAGCTCAGAGACCTGTCTTCCTATATTCAAGTATACAGTTCATATTGTTAATAAGGGCATCTCCATGCATTTGCCCAACTGACTAAAATGACCTTAAGGGATTTATTCTGGTCATTTCCTCCTCCGACCCAAACTCACATCTGAATCCAGATCTTCAAAGGATCAAGAGAGTAATACTTTAACCCACTGCAGATTGCAAACCTAATCTACTCTTGAGCAACAGTTTCTCAATTTGAGAAAAACTAGTGGGCAAAAATAGCTTAGGATTGTTTGTCAAATACATTCACAGTCATTTCATTCCCTCTTAAATGTCATGAAGATCAAACTTGATTTCTACTGCAAAGTCTTTCAACACTTGCCCTAATTAAAGAGCAAAATCCCCACGCAGCAGCAGCAAGCTATGCCTTGGAACGTCAGTTAGCTGGACTGCAGCACAGTTAGGTTTTAAGCAAAGGTCACACAGCTGCTTTCCTGCTCAATTCTCCATTCCTTTTTGCTCATTCTTCCAGCTAAGGGGAGTTTCTAAGGTGGTGTTCAACATCTGTAGCCTGGACTTTGCTTAGCTATTGGTGAGTAGCATGACCAGGATAAAAAAAATAGGAAGAGTCAAAACGACCTCACATACCAAAACGACTGAAGCACATCTTGCTCCCACCATTGTCTGGAAGGATGCTTTTGACTTTCTCAGTTGAGCTGATAAAAGATTTTTGTACAGCCTACCGAGTGACATCTCCCATTCCAGATTCAAATTAAAGCTTTTAAATAGGCAAATGGTACTTTGGCCAGGAGTGGTAAACTTTAAGAATTGAACTGACATCAATTTCTGCTTGAAATACTGTACTGCTTCATACCTGAGTGCAAACTGACTGACCTTGAGACTTCAACACTGCTGACAAACCAGTGAAAAAGCAGCTCTGAGAGCAAAACAATGCTGCTTTGAAGCAAACTTGACTCTGCTGAACAACCTTGGCCCAAGCTGTTTCACTCCTCATTTGCTGCTCACCTCCCTGCAAACTTTTCACTTCCCACATTACTAACAGCAGAAGCCTGCTCTCAAGTGTTTACTCGTATGTTTTTTGACAACTCCCCAAAAAAGCACATTTGCTAAGCCAAAGTTACACAATTTCACATGGCTTCATGGAGCTCTGGGTGGGGTGTGAGAACTGATGGGAACTGGAAAGACACATCATAATTCAGGCATTCTGCTTTGCAACAGAAGGTCTCCTGTTGCTCTATCAGCTTAAAATGCAATAGTTTTTTTCCTGCTAATACTTTACATAGATGGATGGTTGGTCAACATAAATAAAACTGTGTTTGTCCTAGTCTGCTGGTTGGTTCTTGCTGGTGGTGATTTGTGTTGCTGTACCCTGCAGAAGCAGTACCAAACTGGGATTCTGTTGTTCTAGATACAGTCAAGGTATGAAGATACAGTAACCAAGACACAATGGGAAAGATGATGGCAAGATGAGAGCAGGAATCTGATTAGAAAACCAAGTATTTGTATTACGAAACATCATCTCTCCTTAGGTGATATATCTGAGGTTCTGCCATAGCTATTTTCTACACTTCTATGACAAGGTTGTATTGCTCTAAGGTTAAACAAACTAAACGTTATCAATGTTAACCTTACTAAATGTTTAACCTTGTTAAATGCTTAAGAAAGTTAAAAATGAAGTGAGTGCTTCTGGTGGCTCATGCATATTACAGGCTGCTTGGCACTTCGAGTCCATGGCAAATCTTCTTCTCCAAGAAATTTAATTCCCTAATGTGTATTTCTGGTTTCTTTTTGCAAAGAGTATGCAGGCATTCAGCATTTCAGTATTACCACAAGGAAACACAAGGACTTACCTCCACAGCAGAGCATCCCAGGTGCCACTAGAGGTCAGTAAATGAGGTTACACCACACATAACATCATTCTCCGAGAGCAATGGTCAGATTTGGAAGATATCCCAACCCCTGCTCCTTTATTTTGGGGGACATGAGCTGAACTTAGAAACACACTAAGCACACTAAGCCCTGGAAGCTAAAGTAGTTTACTCACGTAGCAGGTAGGCAGCTCATACTGATCAGGAAAAGGTCCTGCATAGAGTTGCTCCCGTGGGTTTGAAGCCAGGACAGAGGAATCTTCGCTGGGGATGAAGGACTGTCTCAGGCTCAGCATCCCCATCAGGCTTCAGCTGTTCCACTGAGGCTGTCTACAGGGGTGATAGTTACAGCAAGCTCTAATATTGTTACACACACAATCTTCACCCTATTGCACAAGTGTGCACACCCTATCCACACATATAGGTGATTGCACAGAGTTCTTCCCACTGCTGAAAGACAAGACCATTTTTGATCATCTCTATGTACACCAGGCTAAATTTTCACTGTCAGCGTACACTGGCTCACTCTCTACTATACACCAGAGGTAGACAAGCAGTGTGCTCCTCTTTAAGAGCTTCCAGAACCATCCCTTCAAGGTACTTCCCCAATGCATTTTAATGCTGCTCTAAAAACCGATCCATTAATATTCACATCTGAGTAAGAACCCCAGCAGGACTGAAGCTGCCCCAAAAGGATGCTGGCTGACTGAGGATGAAATGCTGGGTTTGGACAGTGCCTTCAGGTGAGTTTCATTTTAATACTCTGTGGATTAAAGGAGGTTTTATTTAAACCAAAGCACACACTTCTAAAAAGCCAGACCCTATCTCAATTACATCATGCAGATTTGCTTTCCTGCACATTTTTTGGATCCTCACACATACCAAGCTCCAGCATTTCATCAAGGAGACATATCTGCAGGCAGTGTGACAGCTGCTTCCTGGCTCTTTGAGCCTGCAACATTTTATTTGGGTCATGCATAGTATCCTTCCTTCCTCTTGAAGCAGGTAAAATGTCTCCTGTTTTCTGAGAGCAAGAGATACCACCACTGAGGTAAAGCCATTTTAGAAGGAAAACTGGAAACGAAGACAAACTTTCTACTGCACATTTAGAATCACCTCCGGGCAGTGCTTCTCGAGCTAGCAATGTACTGCACAGGGAGCTAAATTCAGCTCTTACACTTGGCACCACTGTAGCTTCACTAATGGGGGTTACCGCAGACTGAGAAGGGAGCACTGGATCCCACCCACAGGAGCATCCTGGCATGGGAATGCTTCCCACATCCACAAAGCTGGAGATGGCATTACCTCCACGTTATTACCTTTGTGGAGGTAAAACTGCAGTAATAATGCAGCCTTTAGGCCACAAATTTGCTTTCAAAGTTTTGCAGGGATCATTATGGTGATCACTGGTTCTGGCAATGCTCCAACAGGAGAATGTTTTGCTCTGATGATTACATAAAATAAGAAAACTCCCAGTAAGAACTAAATCCAAGTTCTGTCTCGCTAGCAATAAGAATTATGCCAAATCAATATTAATAGTAGGTAACTGCTGATGCTTCTGATGAATAAATATTACTAACTGGATAAGTTCAATACTTATGAAATAGACATTACTTAATAGGGGAAAATATCATTAGGGTTTCTTATCCAGAAAAAAACATACATTGCAAAATGACTTTGATGTGATGGAGTATCCAGAATGGCAGGTTCATAAGTAAAGCTTTACTAAGCCTTGCTCTTCAACTTGCACTGGATTATGTGGGTGTCAGCTTGGTCTGTTCCTTGCTGTTCTGAAGGGTGCTACGTTCCAAATATAATCAGTGCTTTCAGGACTTTATGTTGTGTTGAACAAAAAGCTACAAACTACAAACAAATCTAGATCTTCATTTTGAGGCACCATGGTAGGATGAACCTGCAAGTAAGAGCAGAACCCAGTCAAAATAGTTGAGTTTGAGATGTGACCTCTGCAACATTACTCAGCCTTATGAAACAAAACCAAACCCATACATTTGTTACCAAAGGAAGGGTAGACACTTGCTGAAACATTCACTGATGTCTCACTGAAAAGTGTGGTAGGACAAATCATTTTACTAACTGATGACAGGTTTTGTGTCCGTAATAAAACTTACAGACAAAAAAGTGTGACCCAGTTTCTTGTTCCATGACTGAATAATTTGCACAGCTCTAAATATAAACTGTTGATAACATCTGTATGTGTTGCCAAGGCACACACTTCACAAATTGCACCAGGCAGCAAGTTGTGGATGTCCAACCGCACGACAAAACCCCGCTTAGAAATGATGAATCAGGCACAGTTTTTCTCCTTTTTTCATACCCACATACAAATAAACATGAAAGCCCATGTTGAAATTATAAATATATTTGTGTTATTTATAATCATGGCACTACACAGTGAAAATCATGTCATTTCATTTTTCTGGAGAGAATCAGAGTAGAATAAGACAGTATCAATACAGAATATCCTCCCACTGCCCTACGTCATTCTGTTTCAATGTGTTTGCAGAAATAACAATCTTAACAACAGTAGCTTTAGGTGGCATTGAGTAAGCTGTAGAGCTAACAGAAATAAACACTCTCGTCCTGGTTTTGACCTCAGCATGTTGCAAACTCCATTGCAAATGCAGTTGGCCAGTGGATTAATGCCACTGATGTCAGTGAAGTCACCTTGATATGAGATCACATTAGACCTACTGTGTAACATCTGCTTCAGCCTAACGTCTATAATCAGTACACATTGCCCCGGCATAGTGTGTCCCCCCCGCCCGCATATCTCAAAGCACTTGAGAAAGCAAAATAATTATGATCTTTGTTTGATAGGTAGTGGAACTGAGGCACAGGCAGATAGTGATTTGCTGGAGGTCTTCTACTTGATCATTGTTAGATGGAGACAAGACCCCAGAGTGCCACATCCTGAGCTTGTTCCTTAGCTACTGGGCTGGATTACCCCGTAACACACAGTGTGGTTAACTCCTGTCTGCCTGAACAATACGCACAACAGATAGAAGAGATTTGGAACTAACTGTCCATAAAAGACCATTCATATTAGCTGAGCAAGGCAACATTTTAACCAAAGAGTGTTTTAGCATTTACAGTGGTTAAATAGATGCTACTTTTTATCAGATCTAATTCTTTGATAATAGCATACAGTCCTTAGATCATTTACTACTATGTTTTTAAGCCCTCACAGCTACTCTAGATATTTAAATACACAGTGCTTTAAAAAAATATTTCCATTACAAATATTTTAAAAATATACTTATCCTAAAAAGCTGTCCAGCACTATTCCAAAAATCTTGTGTAATAAATGTCTTTTTTTTAAATTTTAACAAAAATATCTACCCTTATATAGAAGAGCTCAAGTTTTGACAAATCTATAATACAGTCAGAAACATCTTGGGCCAGATTCCACTCTTGTTTATACAGTTGCCAATTTGGATCATGGTGTTCATTTCAGTTGCGCTACTCTAGTACAATCAGGAGCCAAATATAGCCCTTGGTATTTTAAAATAACTAAATGGACTGGATACTGCAACAGTTATTTGTGCCTGGCATTACAGGGAATGGAAATCCTTTACTTCATTGCACCTAAAAATGCAAAGGAACGTTAAACTCAGTATTTGTGCCAAAACCAAAGAGGTGCCAGGCAGCTGCAGTGGATGACTCAGACACAGAATTGTGGGGTTTATAGAAAAAGTTTCTTTTGGCTGAATGATGTCTGCAACTGCTGACATTAAATGGAAGATGAATGCTTATAAAGAACATTTGTAGAGAGAAAACACCAACCTTCCTCTAATGCTTTCTCTCATTCCAGGAATCCTTTTAATCACATTTTGTTACTTGTGTGAGCTTAAGAGAATCTCTCACTACTTAGACCCAGGAAGGACACTATTTTAATTGCTTCCCTATTTTCCAGCTGAAATGCCTCCACCTCATCAGTCCTTTTCAAAGTGTGATTAGAACATGTTATTAAACCCTTATAGGGATCTGCATCTCACCAGAAGGATGAGGTGGAAGCCAAGAATTATTAGTCTTTTAAAACACTGGAGCTTTTTTTTTTTTGCCTTTCTCCTTTTTTTCCTCCAATCTTCCATTTTAAATGCAGTGTTTGATTAAGGATCACAGAAATTGAGCCTGTCTCATTGCACCAGGTTACATACGTAAGCAAAGCTAACAGTCTTGGATGCAAGCTCCAACTCCATCCTCACCGTCATCTTCATCATCATCGTCATCTTTACTGGGAGCACATCTTTGGAAGCAGTGTACTAGAGTTGCTAAGAAGAAGCTTGAGAGAATAGCAGCAATGGAGACTGCGACTCCAGAGAAGATGATGAAAAACAGGTCTGTCAATGACAAACTAAATTTGCATTCACTAAAGCTGACCTCAGATAATTCATTCAGAAAGATTCTTCTGTTTTCTATGGGCAGGGAACACTGGATTTCATGGAGACCTGCAAAGAAGAGGAAAAGGGAAACAAATCAGTGGACTATCAGTGAATCTTTCTGTTGCTCTGGTCAGAGACTGAATGGCTGAAGAGAAGTTTTAGGGTTAATTCTAGGTTTATGAATTTGTAGAAAATTCAGGAAAATAATGGAACAAAATCTGTCACTACCCAAAAACCATTACACAACCCCCTCGAGTGGGTAATTAAGTTAGTATAAGTTAATTTCACCTTCAGTCTTCCAGCGGGTCAGGTGTGACCTATGACCAGGATTATTAAGATAAAAAAAGCCAATATTGAACCCTGGATGCATCTAAA
The DNA here is from genome assembly GCF_004027225.2 of Strigops habroptila. Taxonomy (NCBI): domain Eukaryota; kingdom Metazoa; phylum Chordata; class Aves; order Psittaciformes; family Psittacidae; genus Strigops; species Strigops habroptila. The sequence goes on from NC_044292.2 coordinate 321,583, forward strand.
TCTGAAGGCCTGGAAGCACTGCCCGGCTACTCCATCTGAACACAAATTCTGACTCCAAACAAGGGTAACAGGCATACTGAAGTTCATTCCACACCACTTTTTCCATGTAGTTCCAAAATCACAGTTGTATTTTTCTTCTGGTCAAAACAGAGGCTTATGTTTAATGGATGCTTATCTGTCTGTGACCTGCTTTCACCTTTTCTCTCTGCCTGTCATAAGGACATGCAGTCTGGTAGATATTATTTCTCCATGCATTACCAAAGTATGCCTAGAGCTGGGTTTTTCATAGTGAAAGCAAAGAAAAAAATCCATTTTTAAAACCTGATGAGAATATAGTTTGATACTGGGCAGTAAAAGCTTACAGTTCACCGCACATAACCATCTCCCTCTTCATTCATAAGGGGAAAATCAGGAGAGTCTGTTAAAAGGGTTAGAATGGAACAAATAATGACAGGAATTAAATCTGTGTGGCTGTTGGCAAGATGGTTTTTATCTTGCTGCTAAGGATACAAATGTAAAGGGGAAATACAAGAGTTGTGCATTAATGCCAGAACTGCTGCTGGTTTCCTTGATACACCTTTACTCTTTGCTAGTGATCACAGGATGGATCCCAGTGTTTGACTCTGAACTGGTGTGTGCACAAAGTCTAAAGGGTGTTTCCATCACACAGCTCTACCATATAACCAGTATGTCACTAAATAAGGAATACATGGCAATAAGATTTCCTCTGCTTTTGTGAATCTCATTTTTCTTGTGGCTGAACAGCTGTGGTGTATGATATTTTACTATTAAACCCAGGCTCCTAGGGTTAGTGGTGCAAACTGGTCCAGTCCAGCTGTTAGATTGATTTGAGAGGGAGTTTTAGCAAAGTCTACTATGGATCCAATGACTTCCTTGACCTTTTAATGATGATTGTACTAAATTTTGATCCCTAAAAGCCAACCTGTATCTGCCTGAAGTTCTGTTGCTTTCGGTCTTTCTCAGGCTCCTCTCCCCAACAACGTAATAAAAGCTACCAGCAGAATAGGACAACAGTCAGCATGCCCAAGGTTTCCTCTAGGCAAACTGCCACCTGAATACATGCTCCATTTTCTCCGCTGAGCCTGGCGTGCACTGGTGATGCACACCAGATGGTGAGGCAACCTGCTCTGCACGGCTCCGAAACCTCCTGCCTGTGCAGCTGGCCTGGAAGGTAAAGGAGACACACTGTTTCCAACATCCTCTGAGGCACTTGGTGATCCAGAAGCTGCAGTATTCATATATAGGGTGTCTTGTATAGAAGCTGACATACAGGAGCACCTGAGTGTGCCTTTGACCGCACAGATGCCTAGGATACTGTTGCATTCTCTAGCTTGTGATAGAGCTCTTTGCAGAAACCTTTCTATGGAAAGAAGAGAGAGTTGTTCACCAAGCCCATATTTTCTTCTCATCAAGACTTGAGAATAGCAACCTTTGGGTTAATGGGAGAAACATGCAAGAGGGGACACAAATGGATATCCTTCCCTATTCAAAACCATGAGATCCACGGAAAGAGTGAAACACCACAGGCTGGAATTCCAAGCCCTGTGTCTTTTTAATCAGAGTTGAAAAAGCAAACACTTTCAATAAATCAACATGATGTTCACAGTAATCAAAGCAGTTACTGCTGTTGTAAAGAAACAGCAAGAAAATGAATGTAACATACTGCACATTCATTTGAAGAGGAAGTTCCTTGCTAACAGAAAAGAACATTGCAGTATTTTGGCAGAAAATCCTGGTCCAGTTGAATATGGGACCCGAACAAATTCCATTTCTCTTGTAGCAAGCACAAGAAAAAACAAGTTTTTTCTTTTTCTAAACTTTCTATTTCAGACCAAATGCAGAAGAAATTCTCTGGTGTCCTCACATGTCACCTTTTAAAGTGACCCCTGTGCCAGAGGGGCCTTGATGAGCTGCAGTATCAGACCTAAGCTTCCATAAGGAAGGAAGCAGAAAAAGAATACATTATGAAAAAAGACTCCAAAAGATAACTCCTGTTCTAAGTAGTTTTACATACTGCAGCCCTTGCCTCTAGAAATAACTTAGCATGGTAGTATTTGCCCAGGATCCTAGAGATGGAAAACTAAGAGCCCACTTATTCTTTACCATTACTAACAGCATTTTTGCTATAGATCGAAACTGAGCCTGCAGACTGTGAGCATTATTCCCATTCCCCAGATGCTTTCACCTAACATCACAACACACAGAATAAATAAAGAATAGAACCTGCAATATACCAAGTCACTTAGAGGGTATTTCTTGTTACGAATGTACTGGGATGATTTCGAGTCTGATTATACAACAATGAGAAATAAAAAAGCTCCTCCCCATGTAGCCATGGGTACTGGAATGTAGGTCATGTTCTCAAACCAAATAGATTAGATGGGAATTTTCTACTTGCTTTATTCCGTGACACTCCAATGTGTTAGCTTAGCCTTAAGTTTTTATAGAATTCCCATGTCATGGAGAATAATAGATGCTAATGGGTGAAATACACCACCATGAACCAGGGGCAGCGCAGAGGCCCTACTAGATCCCAGCTCTAGTTTCAGCCAACCTGCGTATGCACCATCTCTTCAACAAGACAGGAAGGAACTGACCTCCTCTAGCCACACAGAAGGCAGTCAGCTAAAATTGTGCTGGAAGCAACCTAGGAGGACTGCAGAGCTCGGTGGAAGCACATGGCAGCGACTGAGGAGGGAGAAACATCCTGCTCAGTGAATGTTTCTCTTTGCTGAGTTGTGATGCTACTGCAAACCCCAGTACAGGTAACAGTAGCTTTTCTTTCCACTCCAAAGCGGATTTGGAACAGGCTGTTCATTTGCCACAGTAGTAAGACTAGCAGCTGTATCTCCGGTGGCACAAGGAATTTCTCCTCCCAAAGCCAAAGCAGTGATTATTGCACCAGAGCGCCTAACTGCTTACCTGAAAATGTCATCAATAAGTCATCTTAATGCATGGCTGCTTAAGATGACTTATGAACAATAAATACCCTTTCATCTGCTTCCTTCCAAAGCAATACATAACTTTTCATTATTTAAAAGTAGGTTGTTCTTACGACACGAGGATCCGGTGCGTATGGAGAACTGATGTTCTGTACTTCACCTGTGCAATAAATTCAATTTTGTTCTTTGCTTGGGCAGGAAACAATCCCAGGTCATCACACACCCTCTGCACGAACAAAAGAATAGCTTCTATAAAGTGATCAGTATTCATTACAAAGTGTGGCGAGGTTTCTGTCTGGGCGATTCTTCTGCATATAGACTGGCTCAATCAGATTACCTGTCCCCACACACAAGGCTTCCAGAGGACAGGAGAGTGCCATTTAACCTCAGTGCTCCACTTTCACACACTTTAGCCACTGGAATGCTAGTTTTTTCATGTACTTTCTTTGGTTTTTTCCTCTTTGTTTGCTTTTCTTTTGTTTTTCTGTGGAACCTGTTCAATTTAACCATTTAAAAAAAAACAGACAAGCTTCTTGAAAGGGTATGTCAAAGATATTTAGTGCTTGGCTGCAGCAAGAAAACCTTTGATGATAGTTATATATATACCTCATTGCTCCCACAACATGTTCAAAGAGTTGCTTCTTCATACCAAACAAATCTGTAAATGAAATAACAAGTGTGAGTGTTATAAATATATAGCTTATGTTATTTTGGTCAGGGCAATCACATTATCTGCAGTGACTCCAGCTGGCCCAAGGACAATGTCACACAGGCTGCAGCTTTCTGCTACATCATCTGAAGCAGCAGATGCACTTTCCTGGCAGGCTGTCACATATTGTTTTCTTTTCAAAGGGGAATGCTTTGAAGTGCCAGTCAAGGGACAGGTGCTAGATTCTACATAGGCTTGTCTCAACACAGAGACATAAACCGAGATGAAAATATGGGGCTGTACCCTGAGGAATAGATCGTCTCAGTAACATGGCAAGTACGAAAATGCTGGAATTCTAGAACCATAATGTTAAAAGGAGAGATGTTTTTAAGCAAGAGGTATCACTTACTCCAGGTCCACTCGACTCTATTTTAAAGGACTCCTTGTATATTTCTGTCTTTGCTTATTTCTAATACCTATGCTAACTCTATCTTTTATTGAAGAACTTCTGAAGTTCATTATTACTCGAATATTATGGTCTGTTTACCCTCAGAGGGAGACTTACCCACTATAATTTTGGATGCTGAGCTTAAAAAGAGGCCTCAATTCTTCTGGGTCTTTGTAGAGTTCACAAAAATCAGGTATCAAAAGAAATAGTTTCCTAACATTCAGCAGTGTACAACAGTGTGACACCATGAAAACAGTCACTCATACATACACTGGTATGTATAGGAAATACACCCAGAAAAATACCTGAAGCCATAAACATCCAAGTGAGCTTCATGCACACATGTTCATTACCATCTACGCAGTAAATGTAAAAACATTATAATATGCTATTTGTTATTATTTTTTAAGTAAAATTTATATTCGCCCTTTTGGGTGGAATTCAGCTGTTCTCTCACATTGCTGAATGCAGTTGACACAGACTGAAATGTTTAAATGTGGCATTTTATTTCTCATATGATATTTTTCCTCCAGCTATAGTTCTCTTTCATCTACTTAAACACTGTCACTAATGCATTAGATGTATTAATAAGCATTGAGAGAGGCATTGCCTCTGAAGAGAGATGAATTCTCACTGGAAATAGCCTCGAGCTATCAGAACAGGCTTAAAAAACCTGCAGCCTAGATTCAGGTCCTTAAAGCAAGTTTTTTTTATAGCCAAGTGCCCTAGAGTCTCACAGACCAACATCAGAGGGTTCGTAACAGTATGTCTCAATGCCTAAATATTAAGTTTAACGTTAGGTGTTCACATCTTCAAATGCTGTCCTCACACCTTCAAGATGGATGTAGTCCAAATAACCTTAAGATGGAAGAAACTGAGTGAAAAGCCAGTGGCAGTCAGATCATTTTACTGAAAATGACTAGGATAGCAAATCATGTATTTATATATGCGTGTATATATAGAAACAGATTTTATGTACTTCTTAGGGAATCTAATTTCTGCTAGGAGTTTCTGCTTGAACAGAATAAAAACTGCTGAACTGTGTGAAATGTCTTAAGGCTTTTAATTCCTTTCCATAAAGACAGATACCATGTTCTGTACCAGTGATGTGCTAGCATGTGCACAATACTCAGGGAAGAACTGAATGGCTGTAATGGACAGAACAGCCTGTCCTTTTTAGCTGAAGCTTGCTCTGGTCTGTATTAGCACATGAAGTTAAGGCAGCCTTCTCTACATAACAGATAAATAGGTACTGATAAAGAATGCTAAGATGAGATGACTTACAAAATGCTCAGTTGTGTCACTGGGTTTTAGTTAGACAGGCAAATGAAACCTCTGCTCCCATATAACAGTGATGCTTTGTTCTGAAGACAATAGTTAACGTTTTCCGTGAGCCCAGGGCTACTGTAACAGCCTGGACCAGTGAAGCAACATGTTCTTTTATTTACAGAATAAGCTTAGTAATGGATCTTAGATTGGAATGGGATTATAGAAAGAGCCAGAGAAGCGAGAGATGATCACCTCGTGGCAGTCCTTCTAAACAGGCTTACACAAATCCTTCCATTCTTCTCACTACACCGATTCTCTTCTGAATCTCCTGTTTTCTTTTAGGACTGAATTCAGCTTGAGTTTCCTGCTCCAGAAGGCTGCTTATAGTCTCACTGTCACCTGCTCTGGCTTTTTTCCTATGTCCTCTTCCTGCCATCCTTCTGTCCTATTCTTTTCCATAGACAGCTTTTACCTGGAAATATGCCAATTTAGCAGAATTTACTTATCCATCCATATAGATACTAGCTACAGAAGTCCTTAAAGCAGTTAAACAGCATCTGCATCTGTATCAGTATTAGCATACAAGCCCCTTTGAGTATCTTAAAAATCTGCAGTCTTGTGAACAACACTTTACAAAGTGGAGCGACATTTGCCCAGATGAAGAGGGAAACACGGTTCTCGCTGCATGTTTGTGTTGTGACACAGCATTTGCAGCCACTAATGAACTTTCTTCATCTCAGTGATTACCTTAGTTTTGGATACAGTCCCGCACATGGAGCCAGTTCTCTCTTCTTCAGGCTTTTTTCACCAGTTTGGCTTCTAGTGGTGTGAAGGTAAGTGTTAGTATCCAGGGGGATGGAGCACTGACACTGTGCTAGCTAATCCCATCTGCAAGTCTAACACTGAGCGCTGATCCTCACGTTGAACTTGCACTTCTTTAATGTCAGACATTCAGAACATCTGTTTCCTTTATTTATCACACAGACAGCACAAATCTATCTGGAATTCTGTTACTGGCCAATTCTGAATGAATTTTTCAAGCTACCAATAAGAATGCTCAGTCTAAACCTCATCAAATTGCTAAAAACCTGATACTGTTTTAACAGAGGGCAGCAAAATTTTTCATTATTGCAATGGATAGTGGGAAACTCGAAGTCTGTATTAAACACAAAAGGTTGGGAAAACATCACTGCATTCAGCACAGAAAGCACAGACACTGACTATTTCTTGCAATCCCAGAAACTACACAACTTCCCCAAAACGTTTTTCCAAAGATAGTGAGAAGAAAAAAAGTAAAGAGCAAAACGAGGGCAAGGAGACACTGGAGTCACCCTCCCAGGAATCCTTCAACTCTAATTAAAAGTAATGTTAAAAATGCATTAGTCATTAGCAAACAAGGTCACAGGCACAGCTGCCCAAAGCATGTTCTCAGAGAGTAAAAATCAACAACGGATCTCTACAAAGCACTTCAGTGTGGCCACTGCAGACTAACGTATGTCCTTGTTACCTGCGTTTTATCTGAATCCAATCCCTTCATCAAGATGGGATCCTCAGGGGGATTCAAGAAACATTTTTCACAGTGCTATGCACTAATCTTAACAGGACCTTTCATCGGAAATTGATTCCATCAAAGCCATTCGTATTTAAACACAAATGGGAGCATTCATAAACCTCAGTTCTGCAGGTCATGTGCACCAGCAACAGCCTTTTGCTGGATGAGCCCTCAGTTTCAGTGTTCCTAAAAGAAGTAGGTTAAGAGATGAGGTAATAAAGGAAAAGTGCATTTTTAGCCCAGAAAAAATGTGATACAGAAAAAGCTCTGAAAGCTGAAGAAAGCCCTTCCAAGTATGAGAAAGTGAGTGTATTTTTGCAGGATTTCCAGCTCTCTCTGAAGTAGAAAATGCAAGAAATCTCAAAGATGACTCTCGATCTCAAAACAACGAATGCCAAATTTCCTTAGACTTGGAACCTGATGCCCTGAAATTATTTAACTCAACCTATAACCACCCTTCCCTTTATTCGGCATGTCTCCTGCTTTTAATCATGTTTTTCTTAATTTCTTCTGTTTGGGTGAGAGCCCAAACAAACTCTCTTCTTCCCCCTCTTCTTTCTTCAATTCTCACTTTAGAGACTTGAAAATTGCTTTTTGTAATATTCAAGATGGATCAAATATAGGCAAGCAGAGAATAGATCTATCATCTCTAGGAGAAAGAATAATAGTTATAGTCTCTACTTATCACCTTTGGTCTTCACAATTCCTCCGTCTACTTTCAATTTGTTTTTAATCAATAACCAAATCAGAGGGAAAAGACTGTGGTTTGGTTTTGGAGTATGATGAACATTTTGGTTCACTCTCTCTTTACAAGTAGAAAAATGTTTGCTGTTTTAAAGTGCTGGGTCTGATTGCAGGTAAGGTGCTGAGTTTCATGCCAAAACTTTTAGTGCAGTTTCCTTAACAAATGTGCCTGCAGAGGTGGCATGCAGGAGCATTCACTCACTGCCAAATTAAGCCTTTAGTTAGACATTTAGGTTAGGTGAATAAATGCAGGGATCTGCAAAATGATTCAAACCCCAGCTGTTTGTGTGAAGCAACAGGTCAGCTGTGCAAAGGCAGCTCAGCTGGGAAGAGGCTTCACAGTCAGACAGTCAGACAGGTCAGGAGGAGGTAGATCTCCACTAGCTATTTCTGGAAGCATGCCAGAAAGAATAGACCTGGCTTTTGCAAAACTAAGCAGTTGAAGTATGGCTTTTGTTCAGAGACCTTAATGACAGAAGCATCCCAAGCCAGCGTAAGACACAGGACAGGGTACAGAGCCTTTAGTTTCTTTGCAGTGCTTCTCATGAAAGGCTGGGGATCACCATTGTGAGTTTACTGTCATTCACCCTTCCACAGTTTCCCTTCTCAGTAAACCCAGCTAACAAAGTCTGCCACTTAGGGGCTGGGGAACTTCAACGTGTCACAGAACCATTGTGTACTGCTCATCACAGTTTATTCTTCAGGAAAACCAGAAGAAAAACACCAGCTAACTCCTTTCTCCTTCCTTAATTTCCCATTTGTACAGGCCACGCAATGCAGATGCTGAAGTAGAATTATAAAGGAAAACCATGTAGCGTCGATAAATGAGCTCTTCTCTTGGCTCCTGAAAATGCACCCCTTTTGCTTTTGCTGTATTTGCAGACACAATGTGTGCTGCCCTACTTAGCTTGATGCGTTTGCTGCCAGAATACTTCTGTCTCCAGCCTTTCAGCAGTACCCTGAGGAAGGCAGGAAGGCAGGATGCTGGATCTTTCAGTGAGTTGCTCTTCCCACCCCTGCCAGGAAAGGCCACGCGAACCGGCCTGAGGACAAGTATAGCCACACAGTGCAAATGTGATTAGTTCTTAAAGGGTATATTATTGTGGAATCATTAAAAACTGAAAACTGGATATAAAATGCAATCAGATCATAATCCTAAGAACTAGTTTTACATTGACTTGCCAAAAGTTGGTTTGAAAGGCAGTGAATTGTGGCCATGTGGTTTTAGAAATGGCTTTGAGACAGTTTTTCCTTTTTTGGGTTAATTTTGCCCTCTGTGAATAATGTTTTGCTGGTTTATTACAGGAGACAGCCAGTATGTTTGTGGCAGCAGCTTGCTGACTCCACAGGCTTTTCTGCATACAAGCACTGGAGCTCACTGGCTGCAAAGATATCAGGAGACTTGCTCCTGGGAACAAATACAAGCAGGGGGGCACGTCAGAGGGACAGCTCTGATTAAACCAACCATTTGAGCATTTGCTCCTTCCCTCCTTGTCTTCCCAAATCAAATCTAACTGAAAGTTTGGAAGATGCGGATGAAGGAGTCATTTTTTAGCTATTTGGCTGAAACACAACTGTGGATGAGAGAAAATGCTGTGAGAAAGCATCTCGAAGCTTGCAACACACTGGGAACACTGGTAATACTATGGGAGAGCTCAATCACTTGAAATTTCCAGACATAAGTTCAGAGATGCTTTAAAGCACTGACAGGGTTGGGGCAGACTCTCAAACTGAATAGGCTCAGTATGGATAAAGGGGAAGGAGCAGAAGCTCATTAAAAGAGATGGAAAGCACAGAGAAAGCGAACTGATGTTTAGCGTGAGAGATGGGCAAATACTTGGTTCAAATAGAGCAAACTTTAGCTAAAGCATCATGGGAGGTGTGAGAACAGGCCCAGGTTTGGTTCTGAAAGAACAGAGATGAAAGTTTCACTGAGGGAGAGGGCAAAAACGCACCAATTTTCCTCAAATGAAAAGTGAGGAAGCTGTGTTCCTCCTCAACACAGCTGCTTTACAGCTAAGGATATTTAGGGCAACCTAGATGCGTATATTAAAGAAATGCTACCCAAGGTCAGGAGCGTAGGAAGAAACTGAATAACTGACTACTGATCAAGAAAGGAGAGAAAAGACCTCTGAAATTTGTAGCCTCACTGTTTTTCTTCTTTTTTGTCTGAATTCAAAAGAAACAGTTACTGGACCACAACCCATTCTCCTGAGCTCTTCTCCCTCAGCCTTCTAGTTCTCACCATCTTCTGTCCCCCCTCCGAGACAGTGATTTCACGTCAGGCAATGCCTGTACAGCCTCTGTAGCCCTTACAGAGGTTCTCTGCTCCCAGCAGTTTGCATCTGGGCAGCTCAGTGGCCTAAGATTATACCCTGGTGCTTGTTCAGAGACATGAACCGGGAGATGATCTCCTGCTAAAGCTGGATTAAGAGAGGCTTTAGGGTCGGATGGGATGCGTGGAGCAAGAGCCTGGATTCCCTATGCTTCCAGTTTTAATACTGTTTTCCCCTCCCATGCTTTTCTGAAAATTACTGGCCCAAATACAAGCATTATATTTGGGGTGTTCCAGAGCCAATTCAATTTATTCCTAGTATTGGAAGCAGTGCTATTTTAATGAAAAAGAGCCCGAATCAAGCTACCAAAGAGAGTTTCAAACACAGAGTATCACAACAAAATACTTCCAGAAAAGGGCTGACAATCACAGGTGCATAAAATGGGGATTTAACTCTTCTGTAGCAGCTTTAGAGCTGATCAGCAAGATGAGAGAAAAATCACTTTTCCTAAGGAGTTGCCACAGAATATTTAGCTGCTCTCAAAGGGCTTATTGTAGAAAACATTATTTACCAGAGAGAAAATGACATCTGGAAGAGAAGCAGCCTGGGGCTGAATGTATTTGAAAAGCCTCTTTCACTGCCTATGTAAGTTTAGTCTATAAACCAAAACTATTAGGGCTTAATTTTTAACTTGTATTTCTTAACTGGGAGGACGGGCTGCTGCTAAAAAAGCCAACATTTTAATGGACTCCTTTGCAGAAAGCATGCAATTACGGCTGGACCAAACTGCAGTGTGGGACACTGCAGGCAGCACACACACAACCTGACCGAGAACCCTCCTGCCCTCCAAGACAGACATATAAGGAACACACATGCTGTGCTGTAAGGCACCGAGCTTTACCTTTCTGGAGCTTCGATGCATTGTCCTGTATCCAGCTGAAAAGACTGGCAAAGTCACAGTCACAGACCCAGGGGTTGCCCTCTAAGCGTATAGTCCGCAGGGAGGGAAGCGCTTCTAGGATTGCCACATTGAGGCTTTGTAAGTTATTGTCATTCAATTCTAACACTTGGAGCTGTTCCAGGTTCTCGAAAGCAGCCTCATCCACATCCACCAGGTTATTGTTGCCAAGGCTCAATTTTACCAGTTTTTCTGCTGATTTGAATATCCCAGCATCAAGCTGTGTTAAATTATTGTAGCTTAAATCTAAATAGAGCAGTTTGGTAGACCTGCTAAAAGTGCCCTCTTCTAAAGAGGTGAGAGAGTTATTCCTGAAGTCCAAATAGACCAGATCTCCATAAAATATAAAGAAATCAGCTGGTATCACCTGAATGTTGTTATCAGCTATAAGAAGTTTCCGTACATCCAATGGAAATGAACTAGGAACACTTGGGAGTCCTTGATCCCGGCAATCTATGGTGTGGTAGTCCATACAGCTACAGACAGCAGGGCAAAAATGACCCACGGGTAAGAAAAGCAGGCAGACAAAGAGAGAAGAAGGCAGAAGGCAGGAAGGAAAGCATGGCAACATCGTCAAGGATCTGAAAGCTGTGATGAGCACCACTTCTAAGAGAAAGACATTTTGCTCAGCTGAGCAGTAGTGCCTGGTACTTGTGTGTGTGTGTGATTGTATCCAGGAGATCACATATCATCATAGATCCGATAGCAGCAGCCTTGGGAGGGGGAGGGAGAATGACTGAAGGAGGGAGGGAGGCAAATGTGAGGATTTACACTGTCAGAATGTTATAATGCTGCACAGTGCAAGGGAAAGCGATGATTGGGCAAGCAGAGGATCTCTCAAAGGGCTCCCTTTGCTTCTGTGAGCTAAAAAAAGCCGAGAGCCTGCTCGCATATTTGCTGTATATTCCAGCAAATGGGAAACCACACCTGATCCTGTGACTCGGACAGCAACAGCTTATGCTTAAAAAGCCCTCCAGGTAATAAACCCTAATGAAATCACTGATTTTGTTTCTTTGCTTGAGCCTACCTCCACGTGAGCAATGCCCTATAGAAATGCAGGTGAGGGTCAAGGAAGCATCCTGGTTCACTGCTAAGGACTGTTCTCCCTTTCCTTTGCAAAATAGGGAGCAGAAAAGCACCAAAGGGGGAGCCCCTAAGACAAGGGGCTTGGGCTGTTTCTGCATATGACTCATTATCTTTTAACCAAGAAGGATAACCTCCTATAGCAACAACAAATATGGTCTCAAGAGTGAGGGGTTTTCCCTTCCTGTTTCAATGACCAAACCAGCTACTTTCTAATACAGCACCAGTAACGTCTGTTGGGCCACATAAAGGTGCAAATTGTGGCTCAAATCTTCAGCGACTTAAAACTGAACAGATTTTCTTCATTTTCAGGGGGTTGCAATATTTGACAACCCACCTGCCTGTCTCCCATGGGCCAGCAGAGATGATTTTGCAACAAGGCATCTGTGTTTTTCTGACATCCCCAAATCCACACCAAGAAAGGCAAGTCCACTGCCAGCTGCAAGCTTAACTTTTAACTCCATCCCTCCCTCCTCATGCACATTGTGTAAGCAGACAGAAATGGGACTCTGGTGCTTGGGCCATACCTATGTCTATGAAGGAAGATTTTTCCAAAGAGACTGGTTGTATTTGTGTGCATGTGTCCTGAAGATTAGAGCACAAACTCAAACACCTTTGGAGAGCTCATTCCTGTGTCAAAGAGAGGCCAGTACTCTTGATTTAAGGTTGTACTTCATCATTGAATTCAGAGTATCTTTCATCCAGGACATGGTATAAAAACTTTCTTCTAAAACAGCCTATCCTCCCAAGATACTGCACTTAAACTCACATAATAAAGCAGGATTATCAACCTCTCCTTCAGTAAGGACGTAGAAACACTGAACTGCTGGGAGGGAACAAAGAGGGAGCCAGACTGTTCTCAATAGCACCCACTAACAGAAAAAGAGGCTACGGGCACAGATTAAAAGCCATCTGAAGACAGGAAAACACTTGTCTTTTCCTGTGAGGGTGGTGAGACACTGGAACAGGTTGCCCTGAAAAGTTGTGGTCTCCATTTGCAGAAATATCCAAGAAGAGAAATCTCCCATGCTGCACATGGGGCAACCTGCTCCGACCCTGCCTGAGCAGAGGATTGGACCAGATGATTTCCAGAGATCCCTTCTAACCTCAGAGCTGCCAGGAAATGAATGTGCCAGGAACACCTTTGAACACCTCTCACGTTTTGCAACACTTTGTTTCTAATTCCTAAGTCTTCTAACTAAACCACCTTGAGCCAGCCTCTAGATCCCTGCCATAACCACAAATGCTGCTCCGGGTAGTTTTTACGTCTTGAATCACTTTTAAAACACCACCCAGAAAGAAATGGGCACAGATGCCTTTATAAATCACCAGGGAAAAGCCCAACTAAATTCCCAACATGATCATTTCAAATATTTAACTTTACATTACAGAGGAAGTGGAAGTTTGATAGGCTGCCTATGAATAAAAATAGTAAAACCCTTCATGCAAAGTAACTCTTACGATCAGGACTCAATGAATCAGCATCAACAAGTAACTGCATCTGCTGTATCTCATGCAGAAATGATGCTTTTTAAACTTTTAAGGCTGTATCTTGCAAACACTTTGCTCCTGCTGTAACTTTATGGTTTTCTGCCTCTAATTCAGTTCAGGCTTTAGGTCAAGATGAAACTGTTCCTAACAGAGGAAAGCAGATCTGACTCAGTATCTTGTAGTAATGACAACTTTACACAGAGATCTAGCTATTTAGTGAGTTTATAATACACAGACTTCAGGGTCCCTAGGGCTCCTCCTATGCAGACCCACCTTTCCCTATCAAATGTACAGAATCAGGCTCTGACATTTTCTTTTCCAAGACACCTCAGCGTTATTATGCTGATTTCACAGATGGGAGACTGCAGACAATAAGGCACAATTTGTGAAAGATCCAAGAACATGTTAGTGGCGCAGGCAGGAGCGGGATTCAGCTTCCCTAAAAATTCCACCAGCCCTTGCTAAAACCACCAGTCTTTTCTGTACAGAACAGACCTTCCTTTTGGTCAGGTGCTCACGTGTGTTCTTTACATCTCATCCCCAGAGGGTAAGCACTGTAAGCAACAGTATCTTCACAGCTTATCCTGCACACTTGCATGCAGTTTGCATCTTCTCTGTAGAACCTGTGGAGCTTTCCTGTCTGAGAGGTTTGTGAAGGAGTTGGCAGGAGACTAGAGATTACTGGCTCTGGATATTTTGGGATAGGTATCCCGTAGGTTTGTCAAACATCATCCCTGCTCCCACAGCATCCAGGCAAATGGATTTTCACTGCCAACATGTCCCAGCTACTCCAGACCAGGTGCAGTGCCTGCCATCACAGGCCACCTGCATGGTCTGGCACCTTTCTCCTGCTGTCTTTGATTCCATAGAGCTTCTTCCTGAACTGTCTTTCTCTGGATAACATTCCTGTTTCATTTTGCCTGCTCAGCTTTCATTCCTTAGCTACCGCTTTTTTCTGTATCTATTTTCCTCACAGCATAAAAATTCTCTGGTATTATTTTGAAGCTTCATTCACTTGCCAGACATTTCAGGCAATTTCGGATAGCAGGAAGGAGGTTCTGCAGCAAAGCTTTCCATCTAATAATTAAAGCTTTACTTTTGTCATCTTTATTTGCATCAGTCAGTCACAGTAACCTGTTCTGCTACATAAGGGGTTAGCCTGCTCTCTGCTAAGTGCACAGCACCCTCTTGTGCCCTGCAGGACAGCGGTCATTCCACAGGCACCCTGGACTCTTACGAGCTAGGAGCAAGTTTTACCATACTCTTATAGCTTATCAATGCTCTCAGCTTCCCTTCTTCCTCTTCCAGCGGCCTATTTAATCACTTCATGCAAGAAAATAAGAGATATAATCCCGGAGGTGTTCTTATGTGCTATTTGGTGATGTTCTTTTGGCTATTTGTTACAGTAGCAGGGACCCTAAATCACAGATTGACAATCACCTATTGCATGATCGCATTGAAGACATTTTTCAGTACCTCACAATGGATCATGCATATCAGGATTTTGTTTGGCTTCACCTGACACTATGGTAAATACAAAATTGCTCCAGTGAGTAGTCTCAGAAATAAAGATTTGTTCATCATCTACGCTTCCTCAGCACTCCCAAGCAAAGCCCTCACAGCTTTCTCAACTCTTATCCCAAAATACTTCCACTACTAGATTTTAATTCATTTACTTTTGAAAAAGCACAAGCTTCCCTATTAGAAAATGATGTCAAACAAACCCCAAATAGTCTTCTCTCCACACAGCTGGGATCCCACACAGATCAGACCTCAGCTATCTGCCATTTACCCGTGGTCCTGGCCTCTAGGCTCCCCTAAGGCAAGAGGTACTGGGTTTGAGGAACATGCTTGTACTTCAAACAGGCTAACAGTTTCATAATCAAAGAACTTTGGAGGAGTTTGTGTCAAAACCTTTTGTGCAGAATGAAGCAGCAAAACCAATTTCTCTCCATACCTTCCAGTTGTAGGAGTTGAATAGGCAGAACAATAACAGCAGGCAGGATTTGGACTAAAACAACAAAGATCTGGCTTTTCATTTCTTCAATTTTCTATTCAGGATACTGATAAGAGAAACCTCTAAAAGGAAACAGTGACAAGCCACACTGGTCCTGGATCTTTAGTGTGCTTGTAGCACTACATCATGGCAAGCAGGAGGCAACAAACAAAACCCATTTGCTTCTTCATCTAGTGAAGTAAGAAACAGCTTTGGAGAAAAAGGACAAAGATTCCACCTTAGGAACTTCCAGCCTTCCCCTAAAAAGTGCTCAAAACCTCCTGGAATAATTTGAGTAATGGAAGAAAAAAAAAGAAAGAACATGAAGGATTCCAATCTCAGCCAACACATCCTTACCTAGAAGGGACTGAAAATGGTCCATCCCCATTCACATTTTTTAAGAGCTCATTAAGCATATTTTCCCATGAAGGAAGTTATTATTCCAGGCTTATGCTTCATTAAGGCACATGTCTTGTCCGAGGCTGCTGTACCAGGTGCACACAAGGGCTGCAAACAGTTTTCCTCCTCACTCTCATACATTGGCAATGCGTCATGGGGAATGGTGTTCAAACTTGAATGATTAAATGCATGTTAATCCATCAAACACTGAAATCAAGCACTAACCAACAGCTCTGAACACAAGTGCCATTTCTCTTCAGATATTTACCATTTTGGCTCCAGTGCTTTTTTTTGTTTTGAGAAAAACCTTCCCCTGCTATGACCAGGCATGTTATATGAATGGAGCCAAAGGGCACTTTTGGACGGTTCCCTCTGATCTTACATCTAAGAAGGGCTGAAAAAGCGAAAGATTCCTTTGTCTTACAATTTCTGAGATGTAAGAAACTGTGAAGTGAAGCTTGGGTTACACCTGCCCAGCCCTTCCCTGCTGCTGCCATGCCACTGGGAGGGAAATGCCATCAAAAATCAATCAACATGGCAGCAGCACGGATTGAGTTTGAAAACTTCAGACACCGCAGTTCAGAGCCAAATAAGACCAGTCTAACCCCATCAAAAGACTTCCACCATCTGCTCTAGAGAATGGGGCTTACACAGGTGTGTGGTCACTGCCTTACTGTAAACCATGGACAATCTCTAAAAGCATCCAGGAGAGATGGAGCAGTGTAAATTATATTTTCCTTTTCCCCCAGGAATGAGTTTGCATCCAGCCACTACAGTGTAGTCAAGCCCTTGCCCTCTGCTTAGCTGATCCTGAATTACTGCAGCTTTAGAGCAAATTAAAGGTGACTAAAGGTGAAAGTTCTCCTGAGCACAGAGATGTGCTCATGTATATCCACTGCTACTCTTGTATGTAATAAAGTCACAAGTAAAGCTGGGCTCAGGTTTCTTCTCCAACACTCTTTATGTGGGCAGATTCACCAATGGATCTGTCAAGTTCTGAAAAACATTGAGTAGATCAGAGATTCTTTAGAACCTAAGAGTTTCTAAATAAATATATATATATATATATATATAAAAGAAATCCACCATCAGAGTTGTAGGAGAAAATGTATGGAAGCCAATGATTTTAAAGTAGTGGTTGGAGTGCAACATAACTTTTATATCTGAAACTTGTTTCAACTTGCACCTAAACAGCGAAGGAAGTTGGAGCATATTCTCAAAGCCCCAAGATACGACAAAATTTAATCCAGCTCTGATGTAAAGCCAAGCAGATTGTTATTTTTAACCCATGACTGCTATTAAAAAGCAAAAGACAGGAAACTAATAAGTCTTGGGGACTGATTTCCTCCGAGCCATGCCCTCCACACTCATCCTTTCCAGCCCTCTAGAGAGCAACTGCTGAACGCTCTATGACAGCATTGAACGTGCCCCTGTGCAATCTGGCTGAGCAGAGGGTGAAGTGTGACAAATGGTGCATGTTCTAGCGGAGAGGAGGCAAGTTATCTTTCAAGGAAGGAAACTCAAATTATTCTGAATATCTGGGAAGCAAATTTGTGTTCTCTCAGTAGGAAGCAGATAGTCTTAATTTGTACCCTGTGCAACCTTGAAAACCCTTTGGAGAGTTCTCTTTGTTCTAATGAACAGCAAATACATTTATAGCAATTAAAACGGTCGACAGCTAATGCTTATTAAAACAACCCCTATATATTCTTTGAGTATAAAACCTCTCTGGAGGTCAGCACAGTACACCAGAGAAAATAAAAAAAAAAAAAACCACAAAAACTCCCCCAGCAACCATAAAACCCCCCAAACAAACCAAAATAGGCCCTGGCTTGATTTTTCTATTAACATTATAACATTAATGGGCCAATTGTCTTTTCCAGAGCAAAGGAGATGCTGCACTTGTGAGGATTTTATGCAAATTCGTACTAAAGATACAGCCAGTACCAGAAAACCGCTCCATTTACAAAGGCACAGCTAATTTAACTGGAGGTCAAGGGCTTTTCGTGACTCCTCAGTTTGCTTTGATAAGGGGATTTTACAAAGCCATTAAAAGCCACCTTCCTTGGCTCTATTAATTTATTTGATGTGGTAGAAGCTACTTGCAACAGGGGCAAAGAAACAGGCTGGATCTTCTAGACCTTTGTTTGAATGCAGATAAACACACCTCCACCACTCCACCCCCCAGACAGTCATTTGTGTTCACTGCCCTCCTCCCATCTACCACGCTGACTGTTGCTGCATACCCTTCATGGATTTAAATGTGCAGAAAGCACACGTGTCAGTGAGAATTCCAAGCACCAGCTTAGTAGAAATCATGGAAATAATTATTACACAGCCCTCTGTTGTCCTTTGCCATGAAAATATTTCATGATGTCCTGGTTTCAGCTGTAACAGTCATTTTTATCTCCTTCATAGAATCCCAGACTGGTTTGTGTTGGAAAGGACCTTAAAGCTCATCCAGTTCCAACCCCCTGCCATGGGCAGGGACACCTTCCATTAGACCAGATTGCTCCAAGCCCCATCCAACCTGTCTGTGATTCTATGATAACTGAAGTATCTACAGTCCTGTTCATGGTAGGTAATCCTGGTCAGCCACTTGTCTTCACTCTGAAGTGATCTTTCCATCCTCTCACAAGTCGCTCTGGTTATACACAAGTCCAGTGCCCCTTAGGCAATGCAGCATATTTTGACTTGATGCCTTCTGACATTTCACTCGCCTTGGTAATAAGACGGGTAAAATGTCAGGTGGAATCATATCAGCGAGTGCAGCCATCCCCAAGCGGGAGCTGTCTGGAGCCTTGTAATGCTGCCTCTGGATTTGCTTTTCAAAAGCATGTTGATAGACAATGCTAATTATTACAATGACTGGTTTCAGAATTGCTTCAGGAATTACTTACCTCCCTGACAATGAACTCGGGGTACTTCTCTGGCACCTAACCTCCCGAAGTCTATAACAGGCACACTTTGAATGGTGCATTAGCAACCACCAGCACAGCTGGTCTCTTAAACACAACTTCTGTCAGCCTACATGCTGATGTAGCATACCATGTGGGTATACGTGCCCAGAGTGGTACAGTTTTAAATATCGGAACTTCAACAGTTTTAACAGTTTTAAATATTTAAATATACAGTTTTAAATACTGGAACTTCAGTAGGACCCTTAGTGGTGGGAGTTGGAGATGTCTTATTACTTTTTGCAGAGTTCCATCTAAACCCCAGTGCTTTACCTTTACTTACACTTACAGTGTAATACCTCAAGGCCTCAGTTTCCCTTTTTTAAACAGGAGAAGGCATAAAATTGCTGTAAGGATGTACAAGGTATAAAAGATATGGGTCTTAACCCCTTATTTTAGGAGGGATCTCCTTTGCTATGAAAGATGCAGTATTACCAATAATGCCTGCAAGCAACTGAAACTGTTAATATTCCTGGTATTGGACTTGGTGTACAGCTGCCTACGCCTACAAAGACATGAATCATGGTCCTCTAATACAGTTTCCTACAGTGAAACCAAGAAGATATTAACATTCCAATGAAGAAAAAACCTCTTGATTCTCTTGAGTGAAATAATTTACAGAATAGAGACAGTGTTGGCACTGGAAGGAGAATCTGCAACACTTACTGCTACTCTGATCTGCTGTGTAACCTTGGAAAAGTCACTCTGGTGCTAAGTGCCTCAGTTTCCCCACAGTTTCACATGGAAATAACTAGAAGCAGCAACAGGATGGAGCATTAAAGTTAGACAATATTCACCTCAGAAGCTTTCAGCATTTCCATTTTAAAAGGCATGAGCTTTTAAACATATATATTTTAACAACACGATAGTGCCTGGATCTGAAGACACATGGCTTGAAGCTACTGAAGTGGTGAGCAGGCCTCCGAGAGAGAAACTCTCATCTGCCTTTGTGTATAAACTAATTCTAGAACAAGACAGGTCTTGCAAATAGAGAGCAACGCATAAAACATTTATTTCCTAGTTTAAAGCATGAATGAACTTACTCCTTAGATAGGAAAATCCTGCATCTGAACTTCCTTCCCTTCTCTCCCTCGAGTTACTACTGACAAGCCAACACCACAAAGCCTGATCGCATGCAACGGTTTGTGCAATGCAAAGATAAGGTCTGTCTGTGAATTCCAGTTGAATCACATTACTTTAGGTCCATGTTCCACACTCAGGCTGGGACTCCACCATTCTACACAGTCTGAAGTAATCACTTCATTTAATCCAGACATTAATGATTTATAGCACAGTTCAGAGAATTAATCAAGCCCTGAATTTAACCCTTGTTTTAACTATGCTAAACGTGCTTTAGATTTTTTTGGTGTCCTCTGTTGCTTTGTTGCCATTCCTATGATACTTATTCACTTCACTTTTCAGGAAAACAATCCAATATTATAAACTTTTGGCCAAAATACTTATAAAGCCATGCTATTAGTCTGGTATTTCTCCTAGACAAAGCATTAGCAGTTGCAGCTGAGACCCTTTTTTAAATTCAGTGGTATAGTGTTTCATTTTAAGAGACTACAGTACAGGATTTGTATCAGTGCAATAATATGTGAATGAATCCAGATTTTACAAAATAGCTGAACCATCCAGGATCCCTGCCCCAACGTCAGGGCTTCGTTTCATTTTCAGCTGAGGTATGCTTTGCCCCTTAATACAGTGCTTCAGATTGCTGCTAGCTGTTAAAGTTGCTTGCTTGCCAGAAGGTGAGCTGGGGGCCACCACAACAACCGTCATTTCAAGCAAACCCATGGTTTCTACTGCTGTAAGATCACTGAGCCTTATTTCTCTCACCAAACCTTTCACAGAAGCATGTTTTCTCAAACCCATTTGGGCATGTAGCCAGGGTGGGAAAACATGCTGCTGCTTGAAGATGTGGCAGAAAGGTTGCAGTGCAAAACCTTACTTGTCTGGAGCACATTTCTCTGCTCCATCTTCTCACTGGGACTAGGGAAGTGAGCACATTTTGAACAGTACCTTTGAACAGATCACTCCCTCTGCTGGCTGCAGAGATTGTCTCTTGTTTATTCACTTACATTATTTGCAGATAAATCTCAGTTATATGAAACGCATCAGTCGGGAAACGCCACTGGAAAACATCACTCTGCACACCCATGTTCCCCACATTAAATACCCATCCACACACCAGCCTGTGTTTCTACCCCTGCCTGCCCCCCCATCTGAAACAACTCTTCTTTCTCTCTTTGCACCTCCTTTATGAAGCTGCTTATTCTTGGGAACACGCTTTGTATAGAGAAAGGAGAAGAAGCAACATTATACACATTTTCTCCCTAAAATCAGAGTTACAAAGGGAACTTTGTCACGGAACTTCATGGGGGTAGTATTTCTCCCTTATTCATCCATGTATATTTTATTTATTCTAGAAGACACACAAGCTTATTCAAAGAGACAACTACAAATCTACAGACCAACTGGCTGCACCCATATGCTGTGTGTGCCTCAGTCCACCTCCTTGTAAACCTCAGCAGATCCTGCTCCATGCTGAAGATGCCCAGGCTGCTGGTGGCCTGGGCTGCTGGGACGCAGGACACTCAGGGACCATGCTGGGTTCTGCCTGGGTTCCAAGCAGTGTGACCTCAGTGATCCGAGTGTGATCTCGGCCACGTTGTCAGGATTACAGCATTTCTTGGTGCACTTCCAGCACAGTAACACAGTTTTAAATGTGTATTTAAAACCATTAGAGCTTGTAAATTCCTAATGAGGGGCACTTGCACTGTATAAATTTACTATAAAAGCCATGAAAGTCTTTGGAAGTATTAAAAAACAAACTCACAGAACCATTTTGTAATAAATGAGACTGAATACGCAGTATTTGTGTGGTTTTTAGCCCCCTCTTGGCTCCATTGCTGTGTTGCTTTCCTTATATAACTGTTCTAGTTAAAAGAACACTCCTGACCTAAGAAAACCTACGTCAACCTTATAATTTTTTGTTAAATACCTGGTGGTCATCCACAGGTTTAAAAGTAGTAAAGAGTGGGCATCCCATATTTAACTCTGAGTCACTCCATTGTATGTCACGTAGAGACGATTGCTGGCAGCCTCTGCAAGGGCTTTTTCTGGATAAAATACTTATTGACAGAAATCCCAACTCCAGTTGAATCCTCAGGAATGTGCCCACTCCCTACAGCTCTTACACCATATGTAACCTGTTGTATCCCATGAAATTTATATTTTCAGGACTGTTCCTCCCGAGAACTTCACTCTGAGGAGAAAGCTTTAGTAAGAAAGCAGCTGAGCAGCTCTGCTCCAGGGGCCTTTATAAACAGCCAACATACATATCTATCCTCTTGAGAAAGGCAGTGTCTACCAAATGTGTCCTACTCCCTTCACGCAGGCAATGGTGTTACTCTTACTTAAAAATATAAAGATTATAAATGATGATTTTGTGTTAAACAGCCCAAATTCTGCTTCCAATGAAGAGCCTTACAGTAAAATAAAAAAACCCCCAAACCCACCATTTAAATTTTGAAATTATAAAAGGAAATAAATTCACTTGAACATCAAACCACAGACTTTGAAACATCAGAGAAATCTTGACATTTTTTCATAGACCAACTCACTCTTACAGGTAACTACTGTGTAGCCCTCTCTACCCTTTCCCTCTCCCAGCCCATCTTAATGAAGTCTTTTGAGGACTGACTGAAAAGCATCATGGAGAAGAGCAGCTTGTACAAAGACCAATTGCCCCTAAATCTCAAATGAAACTATTGCAAGCGTAGGTGCTTGTTCCTTTTCTGTTAGATACTAGTTTGAGAGTCAAATGAATACATTTGGATTTCCTGGCTTGGATGGAACCTGGCTACTTCAGAATTGCTCTCTCCTTCAGCCATCCTGCTGCACAGCCCTGAGGCACAGGCTCAGTCTGTGCCTATTTATCGGATCATGAAGTATTTTAGGTTGCCTCTATGCCCCATAGATTGGAGCACTGGTTGTGAACACTGGTCTATATTGATTTTGGTGAAACCAAGTTCTATCAGCTGAAAATCTAGCCCCATCTCTAAAACTGACTGAGAAAGAACATTATTCTAGCTTAAGATCTTCGACTATCCTGCATTGTTGCCATGATTCAATTGAATAATCTCTTCTGTACATCTGACAGCCAGGGTTGCTCACACATCTGTGCATGTAATACCTTACAGCAGGAGCACAGATGGTCAGGGAACAGAAATTGATTTATAGCTGCTTATCTTAAGAATTGCTGCATAATATGAATATTTGAGTTTGTTAATACTAATACCAATCCCTTCCTACAGGACACATTTTACTTTTCAAACAGTGAATTCTTCTGTCTTCTATCAGCTGCAAGGCTGACTTCACATTAAAAGTGGCGTTCCTGCCAGTCAGAAAAGGCTGCCTGAAACAGATAGGTCTTATAGTTCTCCCATTCCCTGACAATGAAAAACTTCTAGATTGCCCTTTTCTCATATCTTGCATATCAAATGCATTTCCAGACATTAGGAACTAAAAGCACAATGACTCTAAACCAAAAGCTACCACAAAGCCATGCCTATTTGAAGCCTATGCAAATCAATGAAGAGATATTATGGACTTCAACTTTAACAGTTTGTGAATAAGGGAAGGTAAAGACCATTTCTGAGGGCAAGAGTCTGTATTTCTGCAAAAGCCTTTTAAGAATCTTTGACTTCCATGTAAATAACCCCATAACATGGGAACATAATCATCCATACTCAGTTTCAAGTCCACTGTGTAGACCTGCAAATGTATATAGTGAGATGACTTCTTGACATACACACGCATGTAAAAAGGTGACACAAATATCTCATCTCTTGAAAGAGGAGTATCCAAATTACCCCTCTACTGTCCCAAAGTCTCACAAGTTGTCAGAGACTGGACACTGGTGACAGGTTTCAATGTCCTGGATTGGGCCTAACACTATTTCCCATGAATATGCAGCTCATGGGCTGCCAGAATTTCTCTTTCCACAGAACCGTGACCAGTACAAGTTTACTGTACCATCAGTACATACAAAATAAACCAGTATTTCCTATTCTTTCACTAGAATTACACTCAAAAAGTGGAAATTAAGCATTCAATTTGATTATATCCTTTGCAAATCTGCTCTGGAACTGAAATGATACTATCTCTTTCTGTTGCCAGATTTCCTGTTTCTGTACCCCAGGGGCAGCTGCGGGCCCTGCAATATTTGGTCAGAAGCACAGAAACTGTTTTCTGCAAGCTTTATTAATTTTCAAGCCATTTCCTGTTTTCCCTTTGCAGCCAAACCCACCCCTTTTGGCAGGTATTGAAATACAAAAAACACCCAATTCAGTTTTAGGAGATGTGTGAGGTAACCTGTCAGCAAATCATGCTGTACAGAATTGCCCATCTCCATTTTTGAATCCTATCCATAATAGATTTACTCTTTGAAAACATTAAATCAGAAGCAGAGTATCCACAAACCAAATTCTTCTGGAGGTGGAAAAAGAAAGCAAATTCTGTCCATAGGTTGCGTTTTTCTTAACTGATGTTTAGGCAGCTTCTTGTGATATTTAACCCAAACCTGCAGAAACCTCCTGTCCAGTTTGAGACACTAAAGCCTGGGCTTGCAGAGGGGACAGGCACGCCCGGGCCTGGACATTGTACAGGAGCTCTGCATGCTTGGCACTCCTGAACTACCATCCTAGAAGACTCAGGTGTGCTCAAAGGGTTTCTAAAACAGTCAAACACAAGAAAAATCAAATATCAGTTCTGGTAACACAGCCCTAAGAAGTTTAGACCTCTCTCTGTATATATATTTCCTTGTGGTTTTGAGATAGAAGTAGTGAAACGGGGCATTATTCCTGAAGTATCTCAGGAAAATAGTAATAATTTTGTTGTCATCTGAGGTTAAGTACAATTAACAGCTTCATGCAACATCTGGAGCTCTGTTACAACCATCCTTTCTTCTCTCCAGCCCATTAACCCCAGGAGCTGAGTCAGCATTTTCCCCAACACTCGTTGCCACACTCTGCCCTATGGAGCATTCCTTACTTTCTGGATCACAGTGTTTGCTTGCAAGGAAAGGAAATCTGAAGCTAGATTTTTACAGTGTAGATGAATTTAACGTACACATAGAGCTTATTCCCATGAGCAGCAAAATGCAACCAATTCCAGGATAAACTGCCAAACCATTGCCAATTATAAGGCCAAACAATACCAGGGAAGAGATCACCATAAAGCACTGCACTTTCAGAAGGGTGTATGTAGGCAGATAGACCAATGCTAACACAAAGCAACCTTAATCAGTCCTACAGCCTCCGAAATTGAGCTGCCTACATTCACCCCCTGCATGAGCAGAGTTACACAGTTATCAGAGCAAGGCTGCCCTCATTCATACCAGAGCTGCTCTTTAAAGGCCCACTGATGACAACAGGGAGTCTTCTATTGACTTCAGCACTCCCGGGTTCATATTGCAACACTGATTCAGGGCAAAACATCATCCCACACTTCTGCCACTGAGGCATAACACTTTGAGGATACAGTCACTGCTTTTCTACTCCCCCAGCTCTGTTTCGTTCTTTGCTCTTGCTGAACTAGAGACAGCCTAAGCCTCTCAAGGCTGCGTAAATGACTGATACAGTCAGGCAGAAAGAACAGATAATGAAATGAAAACATGAGGGCTGCTTGTACTCTAGACCTCTTCCACCTCCTCCCTTAAACCACTGTGATTAAAAACACACAGAGCTGCCTGGCCAAAAAATTGAGGGGAAAAAAAAAAAAATAGGGCACCCATACACTCATATCCTGGCAATTTGTGGGAATTGTCAGAACACACCCAGAACAAAAAAGACCAAATTACGACATCTCTTCACAGACCTAAACCTCAGTTCACTGCAGCGCTGGAGCACATGTGCAAGTCCACTCCCAGAGACACATGCTTACATAGAGAAAGCGCTTAACTTCTATTTTGAAGCAAGCAGAGCACATACTTCAGTGCTCCTTTAAACACAGATGGATTGTTAAATCAGAACCTAGAATAATTCCTTCATTTTCACAAACCCTATTGGTTTAACAGAACTATAGTATGGTAAACTACAGTTTCATTAAAACCCCTTGATTTGTTATGGCTCAGAGGAAAACTGCTCCTTCCTCTCTCCCTGGCTCCCTCCTCTCTCCCAAGGGTATGTTGGCTCTTCTGAAAGAATTTAGTTGATGGTTTAAATCAGGGAGCTCAGCAATGGCTCCCAGCCTTAATCTCCTTACTCAGCAACATGCTGTCCTCATGAGAAGGCAAGTTCCTATCACCGTTGTCCTCAAGGAACAATTCGTTCAACACTAACAACAATTGCATTATTCCTTAAGGACAATTAGTAAGATGACAATTAGAAAGACACTCCTAGCTTTTTCACCAATTTGGTTTACAACTGTAGGCAAATTCCTTTCTCTTTGGAGCACAATGATACCGTGACAGAAGCTGATTTTATTAAATTCTTCATAGCTCAATAAATTTATCTAATGAGTTTTTCTTTGAGCAGCAGCAGAAATAGCTGCTACAGAAGAAACTATTCCTTATTGAGAAGAATAGTAAAAATGTTAAAAAGTATTGAAGTAGCCACTGGAACTTGGACATCTTCAATTCCTGAAAGCTCAAGAGCTCCAGTTCTATACCCAGAATACAGTACAGTTTAAAGGAAGATATTATTCCATTCAGCAAAGAGCTTATCCTTCTTTAGAAAGGCTTATTCTTAAACCTGAGGCAGATTTGTTTCTATGAATAATCATAAACGTGACATGTCTTCAGAGCACCTTTGAAGGAAACTGAATGAAATCCTAAAAATACCTTCTCTTTGTTCCTACTAACTTGTTAACATTAAGAAATCACTGTTTGTTCCAGCTTGTCTTTTACAGTGTACTACATTCACTTTTGGTTCTGAAAAATACAGACAGAATTCCAGATGTTCTGCTCTGATATCGTAAACATGATTTGTTTCCATTTTTCAAAGTAAGTTTCACTAAAACTGACATACTCACCCAGCAAATCTCAGCTTCACATGATGGCATTGCCCAATAAGCAAACATTCTCTAAGTAAATCTGAAGGTGCATTATTGAGGAATAAATACCCCCAGATTTTAAGACCCATGACATGCTGAAAGTTAGTAGATGGCAATATTTCACTGATTTTCTACAGAAATGAGCCAATATTGCCTGTTGTTTCTTTGCATTAACATTGACTGTTTTAAATCCTGCTCTCCTAGTCATCTTCAACCCAAAGAGTACAATTACAGCACCATAACTTAGATCTATAGCTATCAAATTCCTTTGGCACCTATCACTTTCAAAAGAAAAGCCCTGTGGAAGGTGTTGCATTTCCCACCTGCAGCCCTCTTTACATTACTATCACTGCTTATGTTTGGACTTGCTTTGCTCCTTTATAGCACAACAAAGCATTGTGGGGTCAGCTCTGACCATCATTCACTGAGCAAAACAATGTAGCCATGTTTCAGAGTTGTTTTTTAAAGCTTATGCCTCTTCCACAAGTGTGCCCCACTCTCCTGCAGAGGTGACCTCCTCCACAGCTCTCAGCAGAAAGAAAACAAATCTGTGCTTCAGAGCCTGATGTCCCGGCACCACAGGACTTCCAGGTACAGAAACTCAGGGAGGTCACATACTTCCTCCACTCAGCCATGTAGCACACTGGTACATGTGAACCCTGATTAAAACTCGCATTGCTAAAGAGATGTCAATCACTAGATTATTACTTGCCCAAGACAATGGAAGATTCAGAAAAGGATTAATATAAATCATTTCTTCCCAAGTCCTGCTTCAGTCCTGTCTAACAACCATTACTTGTGAGAAGTAGTATGTGTTACGGATGTTGGTAGGATGTTCATCTAGTCTTGCATTCATGTCATAGAATGCTGACGGGCAGAAACATACACAAGAAAATATCTAGTCTTGTACAGACCGTTGTACAGCTTTACTACTAACAGTTACATACTTTCCCTTAGAAAAGGGAAAAACCTCCATCTCTGCAGGGTTGTATTAGCACACCAAGACCAGCAAGCCTGTGGGCAGAGACTGCTGCTGGAAGACAGCTAGGATGTCACTTGAGGACACAAGAGAGACTCAACATGCAGAAAAATTCAGACAGTATTTACTGCAGAATTAAATATCCTGTCCCAAAACTATTTCAGTCTCCCTAACTGCACATTCACTACCACGCTTGCTCAGATAAACATGGGGGCTTGCTTTGAAATGAACAAAACCATCGGTTCCCTGCTGGAAATAACAGGAAAAATGTCCTTAGTGTTGTTCCTTAAATATTTCTTAAGGACAGTTTGCAGAAGGGAGAGAACTCCCTGAACACCTCCCTCTGCCTAAATACCCTTTCCCCCTTTACTAAATAAGAGTCTTCTGAAAGCCACAATAGCTCCTGTAACTTTAAACCTGGGCTGAGATCATCATTTTAGTACTGACCAAACAGAGTGCAGAGGGCGGGCCTGGCTCTTCTTTGAGGACCACCTTAGGCATGCTCCCACCCCTTGGCTAAAGCAAATAATGCTGACTCCACTCAGCTTTCTTTAGTTGTACAGTTATCATCTGGGGAAACCTTCCCCCTCTACACTACAGCAGTTAAAGGAATATTTGGAATAGCAAAGTATTTTTTTGCAGCGATTTCTCTTTGTGATCTCAATTCTCCAAAAAATTGATCTGAATTTGAATCCATCTGGTCTCAGGATTGGAAAACTATTCTCCAAGCAGATCAAAGATGTTTATTATGATCAAAGTTCAATTCTTCATCTTCGTTCTAGGGAGTGTGCCTTTCATAGCACTTGCTGAAGAAGGTAAGAAGAAACATTGGTTAAAGTGATTTCCAGTTATTTCCTGTAACGTAACAGTTTGTGTGCTTATTCATAGCCAATATAGTCACTCTGTCCTGTTTATGAAACTTGCTTTTGAAACCTTAAGCTACTCCTGGGCATCTACTATGGCTGTAATCGGGAAACAAACACATCCAAAGTTTTCAGATGAGTTATGCTCTATCAGAAAAGCATTTTCTGTGTGTCTGTGTAAAGGAAGAAGGGTACAAGCAGACAGGGAAGGCAAAACATCAATCCTTGGAATGTTTGTAGTTTTACTGTATATACACAACGACAACTGCAAGCAATAATTTTGTGGTAAGTGACATTTAGGTGGTGAAACTCTGTGACAGTAACTTGTAAATCTTTCTGTTCAAGAGTTTAGCTTCTGTACTTTGAGGCACTACAACAGCTTAGAATTTGAGCCTTATGCAGGGTTTTGCTAACACTAACTTAGCCATAAGCAATGTATACAAGTGAGGGAAACCAGGAAGAATTATTACCCAAGACAGATTTGAACAGCACTATGTATCTACTCAGAAAGTTTATTTGGCAAACTATTTATTTATAGTTTTTTAAGAAAAATGAAACATACACTTTAAGGTAAAACAGATTAAGTCTTCTTACAGCTAAAGAAGAGTCTGATTAACGGTAAATCAGGATTACCCTGAGCAGTACTTGATTCCAGGAATTTTGCATTCAAAAACCCACTCTTTATGAATGAATTGGCCATCAGGCAACGTGCCTGATGTATGAGGTATGTGCAAACAGAAAGTATGCCTGTCGTGGTAAAATACGGCTGCTGTTGCTATGAGACATGTCCCAAGTCCTAGTGCTCTGAAAACAATAATCAGAGACTCAACCTCTTTGTCTTCCAAAGTGTAAATCTACTTGTCTGACTTGGATCTAGGGACCCTAACTGAATGATGTGACCTGATTTTGGCTTGGTGGCAATTGGTGTCATTCTGCTGGAATGATGGAGCTATATCAATACACAGGATGTGTGGGTGTTGGCTTGAGACTTCTAATGGTAATTCCAGGTGCTCTGGACTGGATGTCAGAATGGGAGGCTGGAAGCTTGGAGTTGCACTTCAAAATTTCACAGAAAATGTAAAGTCCACAGAAATTAGGCAAGTCCTAACTATTCCTTTCTAGGCTCACCCAGCTAGCTTACCTGAAAAAGCACCAGTTTTACCTGGACCAAAGCTTAAAGCCTCATAAGAAATGAGGAAAACCCATCCCGATTTCATAGAATTCTCTTCAGCAGTTTCTCAGATACCAGAATTACAGGAAAAGGTCTTTCATCTTCAGGCTTTTGAGGAATTTTTAAGTATATTTTCCTTCTCTCAACCCTGAGTGAAGGAGCCCAGCAATGCTCAGGTTGAAACCCTGCCAGCCAGAAGAACGCTGAAGTATTTCCTGCGTGCAAGATTCTATTTCCAATATAGTTTGCATTGAACACAGTTGGATCTAGAACACAGTTCACAGTATTTAAGGCTTTCTGTGTCTCTTTGGGTTTTATGACTTCATGTGGAACAAGTAATTTCAGATAACCTCCAAAGGACACACCAGGAAAATAGACTCCAGATATAAAATAAGTAAGTCTCAATTATTTAGCATGTGTATCAGTGCTGTTTAGTGATAACCATTAGCAATTACAAGTTAGACCAGACTTAGAATGACAATTCCACCTTGGGCAATCTGTGCCTGCACTGACAGTGAAAATGGAAGAGTTTTTTAGGCTTGTATAATACTCAGTGGAGGGGGTATGTTCAGATACCTGAACCTCTGGGGTAGACAATTTGGCCTGAGGGTTTCACAGGAAAAAAGTCCCCTTATTCGACTCTGATACCTCCTAACCTTGACGAGGCTGCAAACAAATCTACAGCTATCCTTATGTTATATTTGGACACCCTTTTATGGATTGAGACTGACTCAAGAAAAGCAGGTTTGTTTCAATCAGGAAGTATATTTCCAAAAAGATTATTATTGGTTCCAAATTCCACCTTGAACTGCCAAATAAACTGAATTCAGCTATTGATCCTAGTTTTAAGCATAGCATTTTTCACCTTTCAAGTAAGGGATCCACAATCTGAGTAGTTTCATCAGTATCTGCTGGTGGATAACACTCTATTTGTGTTATCCATTCATAGTTTAAATCCTCACTGAAACAGCCAACTATTTTCTTGTTCTTACAAGCATGGAGAGCCCCGAGCACTCTATACAAGATAATGAATCTTTAGACTATTATAGGCTAAATATTTCCTATTCAATGATTAGCAAATAATTTTTGTCCTGTGATCCTATTCAGCACATAAGAACTCAGGCAAATCTTTGCACACAGGATGAGATCAAATGAATTTAACATGATTCTTTCTGGGCACAGCATTAATCAAACAACTAAAAGCACAAGTGCTTTATGGAGGTGACATTTACTAGTCCAAAACCTTTCCCCTGGTGCAGGTAATCACTGCAGGGAAGGAGGTGACTCTATTGGCAGTCACACAACATGAACAAAAACTAACATGATTGTTTAACAAGTTACCACATGTCACTTGAGCTGCATCAACTGTCCACATGCCTCATCTTACCTAGAGGCAAAGATTAGATTATACCTCCTTATGCAAGCCTCAATTAAACAGGTTTATATCAGGTCATGTTACATTACGTTTCTGTTGGACTGTAAGTAAGCACATCGGGTAATTCTGGTGAAAAGTGTTTATATGGTAAGAAATGAAACTGAAGTTTACAGTCAAGTATGAAAGACTAAAAAGCACTTCATGTTTTTCAAAATCATGAAGACCAGAATTGACAAAATAACAGGAAAGGATTGTTTCAAACGGATCTTGGTTTATCCAAACTCTGTTGCCAGTTCAGCAGCAAAACTAAACAAAAAAGTCAGGCAACTCCAAACATTTCTGAACATCAAATTGGGTAACTGCTGGTAGTACACAAAATGAACCACCAAAATGAACAATCACATGTGACTCAGAAGAGTCAGGTTTGTAGTCAGTAAGCATGACAAAGCCTTTCATCCTGCATCTGGCGGCATCATGACTGACGAACGCACCTGTGCATGTGTCCCCACATAGGCCTCTGGTAAACTACATAAGCATGACATGAATCTAGCTCTATATGTCCAATACCCAAAACTTAATCAACACAAAAGAGGAGAAAAACATCTTAATGGATCTCAATTAGTAGGTCTGCAAATTAGTGACTCTGTTTTGCAGTATCTTGGTAAGACACCAGCAGAGAAGAGATAAAATTTGCTCTCTCCTCTTCACTGGGAAAGCAGAGAGGCTTGCCCATCCCTATCGCAAAAGATAGTTTTTGAATCTGTGTAACTTTACAAGCAAAAGACTCCTATTTAAAAGCTTACAAGTAGACTTTAACTCAGGCTGCACAGTGAAAACTGAAAAAAAAGCACCCAGATTCTCAGCTCCTGGAATGCAACAGTTTCCACTGAACTGATGCATTTAGATCTAGAACTTGAAAATCATCTGCGGAAACCAGCAGCTGAGAACCTCGAGCATGTTTTAATAGAAAACAAAAAGCCAGTAAAGCAAGGATAACCCACAGCAGGCAGGCTGTTGGGCTCCGAGAGAAGCACACAGTGTTTCTTCCTCATGTCATCTGAGGCAAGCCATACATCCATGCAGACCACAGAAACTACTGTCTGCCCAGCTCTAACACGTGATGTGTCTCAGCCGCACGTTTGTTTTTGTTGGTTTGTTTGCTTTTTGTCTGGATGTGGTCAGGGACTAAAGGATGGAACCCAAATGCTGCCAGGTCCTACTATTCACTGTATCCTGGATCCATGCTGCAGGCAAGGCATCCTCCAAAAGGGCCTCCTCCAAGTTGTTTGTGCACATACCATACCCTCAGCTTGAACTCATGCTGCAGCAAAGCTCCCATGGCTGTGTGGGGCACAACGTGCTGCAGAGCATTTCAGAAAGAGATGTAGGATTGGGAGTATAGTTATGCTGGGATGTTCTACAGAGAAACAACTGAGAAACGACGAGATAAATTTACTATTGATTGCCAACTCACTGTCTCAGAAGCTCAGCCAAAGACTCTCAAAGCAAATAGAAGCCGATGCTGAGCACATTCTCACGTTGCTTTATGACTTCCTCATGGGTTTTTTTTTCCATCTTTGTATTTGTTGATTACAAACACTACGACATCCAGCATAAACTGCATCAGAATATTCCTTTGTGAGGGCACAATTCAGCTGTGTACACCATTTCAGGCAAATACATATTCTTTTAGAAGAGTTTTAGTAGTATATGAGATACTGCTAAATCTGTAAAGGGGACACACTTAATTCCAAATGCATATTAAAGTGTTATTATGACTGTGAAACCCATCCAAATATTAGCTAGTATGTTATTAGTTCGTATCAAAGTCAGACTAAACATATTTGAATGGATCTTGCTTACAGTGTAGCAATATAACGCAGCTAACGAAAAAACGCTGTGTGAACAAAGTGAAAGCCTGACCAGTTTCCAGTTTAGTATGCATATCCCAAACTAATGAGTTAAGAAATGATCATGCAAACAGTTCTGCTGGCAGACACAAGGAGTTAGTAACCTTCATCAAGGCAGCTGTGAAAGGGCATATGGTTATAGTCTCAGAGCTCGGGAAAGGAAGTGATTCAGAGGAAAAAGATTAGTTTATTATCGTATTAGAGGTCATTTCCTAATTCCTTTCATCTGCATTTAAATATACCAATATTTGTACACAGATTGTCTGCTTTCTGCTGTACATAGCCTCAAGATTTGCTGATCCATTCTATGAAATTTTTACAAAGTTTTATACTTTCCTCCTTGTCTTAGCTGCAACACTCCTTGTGAGCAATGCAGTGATAAATGCATTAGGTGCCACTTAAAGAAAGATGCAGAAGAGACTTACATTTTGATCACAAGTCCAGTCTTGTTGCCCCAGTCAAACCCTTACCGCTCAGAGGAAACAACAAAGTTGCTAGTAAGACCTCAAACAGGGCAGCAGGGTCATGGGGCAGAAAATACCAATAAGAAAGTGGTTTAATCCCACATTCATGGGATAACAACTCTGAATTCAGCGTATTTACGAGATAAGAAATCAGAGAGTGACATAGCAACAGTATTAAAACATATCTTAGAAGATTCACCTCTAGTTCTCTAGTTCTCCAAGGAATATCCCATAATGGAACTAAATATTCTCTTCCTTCTCAATGCCCACAATTCTGTGATCAATTCTATCATGCACCAGAATAAGCTTAGTAAGTTACCACCGTTTCCTCCTGCGGCTTTGTTTCATAACTTGGTTGTGGGTCATATACACATCACTGCTCTTCAAGTGCTATTTTCCTCTACATCACCCA
The DNA here is from genome assembly GCF_004027225.2 of Strigops habroptila. Lineage (NCBI taxonomy): Eukaryota > Metazoa > Chordata > Aves > Psittaciformes > Psittacidae > Strigops > Strigops habroptila. Next base: position 355,603 of record NC_044292.2, read on the forward strand.
GTTAAAATATGCTTTCTTTTGCTTTTCTGTGGGTATCATATATGGCTGTGTAGAATATTGTAACATTCAGAAGCCACGTGATTTCCTTCAGAAGCAGCAGAGTAGTTCTTTGCCACTTGGCACTGTAGATTTTGACTCTGGTTTTGTTCCTTTGGCTAAGCCAGTCATAGCAATAGAAACCATCTGTAGTAGGGTGTGGTGACCAAAGGAAACGTTTCTGACAATTCAGCAAAACACTGTCATCAGGAGCTATGTGGAATACCTGAACAAAGGCAGCCATACTCTGAAGAAGGCTGAACTAAATCCTCTCTTGTGCATCACGGCCGCTTTTCAGCTGGCAGATATAAGATCACGGTATTTTGTCATCCAGCTTCCTTCATTACATAAAGCAAAGCTGCCAGTCCTTGTGAATGGAAACTGCAGTAAGCACTGCAGGATTCAGACAGACAGTACATACTTTCTCCTGAACAAGAAACCTAGACACTTCAGCATATGCCAGGGCATTTCTTTCTTATGGCACAATACATTAGGCCAACTACCAGAAGGAATTAACACAAGATGCTGTGGACCCAAAGAGGATAAGGATGCCAAGTGCTCAGGGTACTGCAGATGTCCTGAATAATGATGGAACCAGAGGTACAAATGAGAATTTCAGTTCTCATTAAGAACTTCCTTTCTAGAGCCTGAAAATTTTAACTGTCCAAAACCTCAAAATGCAGAAGGTAAAACTCAGGATAAACTATATCATATTCCTCAAACCCTCAAATTTTCAAAGTCCAAAAAGTTCTGTAGCCTGTACTTGGCAGTGTGAGACTATTTCACACACACAAAGACAACTATATGCTTTTATAAATCCCAGAAAATACTTAAGCAACTATAGAGAAATAATGGAAAACTCTTTTCAGAGAAGGCTGGGCTGATGAGGTCAGCTTTGGACCCAACAGTGGACTATATTTAAATTGAGGATGAAGCAAAATAACTGACAAAACTGTTTTTGAAAATCACAGAGCTGCTGCCGAGACATTATGTATTCTGAGAGCAAATACCCCACCAAATCACCCAGTTTTGTTCAGCTTCCACCACCATTAATAAAAGTTTCTACTGAACTAGAGCTGAATTGATTCCAACAACAAGATCCTGACTTTAAGACTCACTTTACTCAAGTCTGTGAGTGAAGAATACTTCCTCAGAAAGGGAATTCCTGTAGCAGGACATAAACGCTAAATAAAATTTGGGCAAAACAGGACAGCCAACACACATGTACACACACAGTCCTTCAACCACCACTTGGCCTGGAACCATTCAGGAAGCAGATACTGAAAAACATCAGTCAAGTCCAGATGTTCGCTCAGTAATATCTCAAATAGGAGAGGGGTATCTCTCAAGTGACCTGTCCCACTAAATTCTTTCCCTTGCTTCTCTAGAGCAGCACTCCCCAAAGCACATATCTGGCACAGCCGGATAGAACGAACTATGATATCAGTAAGATACACATAAAAATAAAGTTGAATTCTAAGATCAAAGCTTTACAAAGTTTGACAGTTCACCTGCTGATTTTTTTTTAGCTGTTATAAATAACTGAAGCTGCTTTTATTTTAATAGGAGCAGAGGGGCAATGAGCAATAAAGGTTATTTCAGTTCTTGCTGGAGGGAATCCTTTAAGGTTACCCATTTTTATCTACTGGTCTCTGTGATAAGAAATGGAAACATTCTATTTTGAGGGCTTCCTATTTCAAGGACTAAGCTAAAATACAGGCTTACAACTGCCTTTGCCCACTAGTGGCTGGGTTTATTCAGGCTGCCAGGAAAGAAACAAGATCCTACAACATTCATCTTCAGAAGTATCTTTGTTAGTTTTGGAGATACCTGAAAGAAATGCTAATGAACAACAGTTTTACCACTCACAACCACCGTGCTTTGAAAGCACCCCTAAGAGGTTTTTCTAGTAAACTGCCACTCCATGCATAACAATGAGCAGTGAGCTCATCTTCCCCTAAGTGGGTCATGGGATGCTTAACCATGGGATGGTTTCAAAGCAGTATTAAACTTTTAAAGGCATCCCATTTTCTCCTGGTGTGAGAAGCTGCAGGCTGATAGCAGCTGAGGACTTTGAACTGAAACACACCCAGCTGGAACTCTGGCAGAAAGAAATGCAATGATTCATTCACATCTGCAGCAACATATAGCTGCAAACAGAAGAGGCCATAGTTAGTGCTGGTTGGAGACAATCACAGCACTGTGAGGCAATGTTTTTATTTACAGCCTCCTCTAAGATCGTATCAAGAACATATGCAGAAGCACTACTTAACCCTATGGCTCTTGCTACACTCACCCACATCAGACAAACCCAACAAATAACTAAAGCACATACACCCTTGCATCCTATTTACAGTCTCTTTGATGTCAGTGGTGTATGTGTCTTGTACCGGGTACAGGGAAAGACATTTCAAGTCAAATAGTTTCTCTCAATTCCATTTAAATACTTTTTACTTTATTACAACTTTCCCTGCCAAAGAGTTGTCTGGTATCAAATATTCCTTCTTACAAATGTAGTATACTGATAACTTACATCCCAGTCTGTCTTTTGGTAGTTAGTAGTGTGTGCTTAACTACCACCCCCACTGTCTGGCCAGAAAAACAAACCTGGAAATACCATCCAGGGACTATTCCCCAGCAAATCCTGGAGCTCAGCTTCTACACAGTATTATGTGCATTGGACAGGACTGGGACAAGACCTTCATGATGACAGAAATCAGTGAGCTTGAGGCATGTAATAAAGGAGTCATAGTATTCTAGTTTCCCTTTACAATAAAGGAGAGGCAGCACTACCTAGGGTGACCCAAATCTCAGGTGAGCTGAATTACCTTCTAGATTCATCTTTCCCTACAGACTATGAAAGGAGACAAGAGCAAGCAGACATTTTATTTAGGCCCCTTTAAGAACCTAAAATTAGGCCAGATTAATCTGGGCAACCTCCTTTTGTCAATCATTGTACAGAGAGGGCGAATGCACTGAAGGAGATTTTCTACATTTCACTCACTGCCAGGAATCTGCAATAACTTTATGACACAAAGAATAATTATTTCATGTTTCTTTGTGACAAACTAATTCTTTCCACTTCTGTTGTGTGACACTGCCTTCACTGCCAGGGAACTCCTCAGGGCTGAAAGCTACTGGTATGCCAAGAGTATATTCAGAGAAGAAGCTGCTTGTTAATACACAAAGTTAACTTTCTACTTTGGGTTTTTCCTTTGGCAATTGGTTCTCTCCATCTGGGCTTATTCTGCAACTGGTGAATGAGGGACATTCTTTCAGTTCCAACTGGGATTACAAGCTAAACTGATCCATACACAATTCGTGTTGAGCTCTATTGCTATTTCTTTCTTTACACTCACTATTTACAGAGCATAATCCCCATATTGTACTTTAAAGACATTCACAAAAATATTATAAAGTAGTGCAGTATCTTAGAATGCCCTGATATGCAGAAGGTGGCTAAAGCAACACACCTAAGTCAGGCCCCTCTATTCTATCTCAACAGAAAATATTCAAGGCTGCTCCCCTAGGATATTTCAATCAAAAATGACCAAAACATCCTATTTCTAAGCTACTCAGTAAAAATAACTTACCCTGGCCTGTTCTAGTCTTTCCATGGATTAGAAGGCGATTTTTTGGGAGACTGACTGGCTTAATTAGACCTCATGTTGGCATAATATGAATATACTTTCTGCATCTCTTTGTGTCTCAAGTACTACTCGCACAATCTTTTGGCTCTTCAAATGAAAGTGTATCTGCATTTGCTTTTATAAAATTCTATTTACTTTAGTAAACATGGAATTAGAAGTCTAAGTTTAGATCAGTGTTTGGGCTCCTGGCAATGGGACAAAGCTCTCAGTCTTACAATGCTAGAGATGGATGAAAAAGTGTTAGTTTGGTTCAAAACTGAGTTTTGGGAGCAAAGAAAAATATTTGCAAGTTTCCAGTAGAATTCAGATGAGAGTTTCAAGCAAAACCAGAGACTGCTTTTTTCCAATGTCAAATCATTCATCCTCTGTATGAAAAGTTTCCTTTAAAGAGCCCAGTGCAATTTTGTTACTTTTTTTGAAATTAAATATTGGCTTTTTCATTTGAAATAACATTTTTATTTTAACCTTCAGCCATCACTGCAATATTTCCTGGCAAGGACTTAGTGTTAGGCTGAAAAAAATATAAACTTGGTTTCAAAATGTTTGGACAAACTTTTGCTCCGATTGCTGGAATTAATGTTAGATGCAAAATTTGAATCACTTGCAGTAGCATCATACTGTGTATGGTCAGTTTTATGAATCAGCAAGAAACTTAAATGATACTTAACACTGATATTACCAGTTGTCTTCATATATCCATCTTTCACGTTCCACCTTGTTCCATCTTATTTTTCCTATTGATGAAGTCAGAAGTATTTGTAAAGAAAATATTGTGTAGGTCAAAATTTAAGTGTCTGTTATACCAAAGAACACAAGCAACATATATAGGTCTAGAATGAAAAGGGAGACCTTACATTGTTACATAAAAAATCCCTATTCAGCAATATTCAGCAAGTAAGGTTTGCAACTCAGGAAAAATCTCTGAACAGATTTGTGGAGGAATATTTTCTAAACTATAGCTACACCCATAAACATTAATGATAGTTCTAAAAATAAAGGTTGCAGCTGGGACTGAGCTGAAAGATGGGAGAAAGCTCTTACTATTTTAGAAAGTGGAAGATGCTTGAAATAATTTATCGAATACATCAGTTAATGCTTAACTTGAGATCTGGAGTAGTTGCATCCATCTAGAGAGAAGGGGCAATTTTTTCCTTAAAGAAATCTTTTCTTGGACAAAGTGTTTAGTAACGAGTAAGCTTCGAGGTTGTGCCAGAGTCAAGTCATGTGAATTTCAGCTCTTTGTCCTGCACTTTTGCACAAGAGTATAGCAGAATTCAAAGGTAATCCAAGTAATTTTGCAAACCTATGTGCGCAGGGAAAGGGAGATGGAACACCACTCAGATCTCATGTTTAACACAATTTCCATGTCAGTGTAGGCAGGACATCTGACTACCAAGTAAAATGCTAACTCATTTCCTAAAATTTTATTCAGCAAGCTCAGTTCTAGAGGGAGAAGAAAGTACAACAACAGATTTCAGAAATGACACAGAACTTGAAGAATTACCAACCCTGGTGAGTATCATTCTGAATAGAGGTTCCTTTAGCGTACCCTGATTTTGTATTTCTGGTATTGTCTTAGATTTTCAGTAATCATTATAAAGAATAATCTTGAGTTCTAACATAAGAGCTCTAACACCAATGCCTCTGCTTTGCAAGCAATCAGGTTGAAGGTGACAAAGTTGAAAACACTTTTTTTGGCAGTAGTTCTGTGCTGTAAAAAGCATTCATAGCTGCTTATGCACTGACATTTACCTCTAATTCAGTATCTTTCCATTAACTTCAGTGAAACCAAACTGACAAACTGTAAAAAAAGGAAAAACAATGAAAAAAGGCAGGTGTGCAATATTCTGCAGTGCTGTCCTATGCCTTCTGTAGTGCTACTGAGAGGTCATCGCACCTCGAGAGCCTCTGGTTGGGAAGACAAATCAGCTTCCTTTTCCTGTCACTGTACACAAGTCAGAGATGACATATGGTAGCTATGAAATCCTCTACCTGACAGTCCAAGAGATTTAAAATGCTTATTTCATACACACAGACCAAATGTACTGAGGTTTTTCTTTTCCCCTCTTTTTCCCCAAAAATTCTTGTAGTTGCCCACAAGACTACAGAGTGTAACCAATCTCTTGCAGTTTGGACAACTGATGACCACAGAAAGTGCATTTGCCCCAGCTGAAGACAGTGATAATTCTACTGGTTACAAAGTCAACACAGAAAATGCTGATGGTAAATTCTTTTATTTGTTTTATTATATCAAAGTTCTACTGCCACCTACTAAACAATACCTGGAAAATTCAAATACTAAGTTGAAGGCGGTCTCAAAGGTAGCATTGCTGAAAGGAGATTGCTAAAATTACTCCTTAACAATCACTCTGCATCCTAACTTCATCACAGATGTGCACTGACAAAAGGAATGAGTTCATTCTGTTCACAGTGGTTGTTCTTGCAGTTCACTCTCATACCAGTAAAAAGGAAGAGAACACAAGCATCGTAATTTCTGCTCTGATATTCCAGTCATATAACACTAGCAATGACTGTTTTAAGTTTAATGAATCTCATTTTAAAGTGGTCAGATGAACCACTATGAGAAAAGAGATGGTTTTGTTTCCAGACCAACTTTCTGATAGCCAAATGCAAATTCAGCACAGTGTCTAAGAAAACTCAAAGAAACCATTCTTCATTTAATGTGAACAGTAGTAGGTGTTGCCAACAGATGCTCAGTGTGGCCTCCACCTCAAGTACAAACTCAACAATCCTATTAGAAATAGTGAAAGTCATTCAGCTTCACAGATACATCAGGTTCCCCTATCAGAACACATTAGTGATAAACTCAATCCAATGAACAGCATCTGTCAACCCCATTGCAAGTCAGTTTGTTATTAGCATATAGGCTTTGCTTTGAAACAGATAGTCAAATCAGACCTGGTGGCAGTTGTGTTTCTACAAAGTCCTGTAGTATGTATATTGTTCACTGCTTCTTCCCAAAGTAGCCCAAGCCAATTACCTCTAGACAGCAGCTATGAGCAAACACTTCTCTCTTTGGCTAGCTTCTTTTTGAAGCTTTCATGTTCCACAGCAGTTTTATATCCCTCAATAAACCAGACACGTTTGTTTAAAAATTGTACATGCTTTTATCTCCTTTCCCAGCCTGCTTGTCTCTGCTGAGTGTAGACTTCTCAGCTTAGCATTAAATAACAAACTGTTCAGCAGATTTGAATTTTATATAGAATTTTCAGATGTTTCCTAAAGGATACATGAAAGATTAGGGATTACATACTTGTAATGTATTCAAAGTAGTATTTGTGCTTCATCTGGTTTTGATGAGTTCTCAGCTACAAATTCCAGGATTAGAGAAGTGTACTAACCAGATTTTGTACAATCTTCCAGACACAAAAGACTACTTAAGGAACTTGAGGATCTTTCAAACTGACAAAAAGCCTTTACTAACGAAGAGTAGTTCAGCAAATAAAGTTCTGCCTTGCTGTCAGCATAGCAGCATAAATCCATCTCAGTTAAAATCTGATTTCTATCTTAATCATTTTATACCAGGTATATCCTTATTGATCTTGATGTGATCACTCTAAGCTTCACTAGTATATATTAGATCAATCAGTCCCTTTGATTTTAATTTCTACTACTTTGGAGAGCTCTTTGCATTCATTCTCTCAAGCTTCTCATTTGCTCACTTCCAATTAAAAGAACAACCTATTACACAACCCTCAAAACACTGCAATAAGAGTTTGATAAACTTTTTCCTTGGATGAGTAGGTAAGTTTTCCTTGAATATAGCACTAAAAATTGGGATGGAAAACTCCATACAAAGCTGAGCAAGTAATTAAATAATTGTTCTCTCTTTGGCTTTACAGGCAGACTGAGTGGGGAGCCAGAGAAAACTGAAAAAGGTATTAAACAGAAGTATCCCTCATAAAAACAAGGGAGAACTTAACTGCCAGGTGATACCCTTCAAAAAGCCACTAGTGATGGCCATGCTATTCTTAAGTAGAAGTCCTGGGAGGAGCCACGAGCTGCCCCCTGAACTGCCTCCTCTCTTTCACCCTGTTGCTGTCACCATGGCCACATCTCTTCGGAGCCCTCCAGCCCAAAGGCACTTTTATTGATTACAAAAAGCCTCCTAAACTTACCCAACCTACTTCAGAGTTCACAAGATAAAGGAACTTTCCCCAGAGTGGGATGCAGCAGAACAGTGTCAGTCCTACCAGTAGCCTCCTACCAGTGGTCTCTATAAGAAACATCGTAACATTCTCATTTTTCTTTCAGGTGGTCTGGAAACAATTGCATTAGTTGGAATAATTATTGGAGTCATAGTTGCAGTTGGAATCCTTGCAGGAATCATCATCGCTGTTGTAAGGAAGATGTCAGGCAGGTACTCGTAAGTAAATTGTTACTCAGGCTTTTCAAACAAGCACCATCCTCTGAGCAAGGTCACAGGGATTGCTTTGGAAATTTCTAATGTTGTTTTGACACAATAACCTGTTTCATGACCACACAGTGTCAATGTGAGGTGGGTGATCTAAACCCACTTACATACTTCAGAGAAGTTAGTCAGACGCTGTGTGCAGTTATAACAGTCATCAGGTGCATGGGTTTTGGATTACTCCATTGCACAGAGGTAAAATCCACTATGAAGTATTACAGGACCAACTTCTAGAAGTGCTGGATAACATGTGAGCACAATTGATCTTTATCTTATTACTCTGGACATTTGTAGAAGCTGTTCTGGTATCAACAAGATTCATTAATGCCATGTAAACCTGAAGTGCTTATAAACTCCAAACTAGCAACAAAACCACACTACGTTTAACAACTACTATCAATACAGCATTAGGATAAAGCAAAATACGAACTGGAAAGTGAAATAAGGCATACAAGAGGAGGGAGAAAAGATCACATAACATTTGGGTAAGTATGAACATAAAACATCTGGGTTTCTGTTCTACAGGCCCTGAAAATAGTTGAAGCAAGCAGCCATGCCAACTCACCAGCAAAATAAAAGTGCTTCTTATAAGAACTAAAGACTATTCCTGTCTCTGTGTGAGAAGATGATCCATGGAAAATATGGTTGAAGAATTCCAGATCTATGGGGATCCCACACAACTCTAAGGACTCCCACTGCCCCAGACTACAGTGTGGAATATTTCATAAGGTTTTTATTAACCAGGAGTTCACTAGAACAAGAAAATGATTATACAGTAAGAAAAAACTCAGCAGCAATGAGATTTACATCTGAAATGTGATTTGCAGTTAATATATATATCCTAGCTTGATTGAAAAAAAAAAAAATAAATCTCCAGAATCCTAAGTGATTTTGGCTGGTTAAGTGCTTGTGGCATTTTTATCTACCAAATGATGTATCAAAAAGGAGGAATTGGCTTCAGAGAGAACCAATTATTTACAAGATAGATATTGGAAGCTAAATCTTTCCACTATTGATACAGATTTTCTGCTCTTGATATTTACATTATGTGGCAAAACATGGTAGGCCCAGCTGGAACTGACCTACCAACTGAAAGCTTGCTCTTCTGACTGCTGCACCAGGCATTTCCTGTCTTCTCCTGTTGCAGAGACATGCAGTGATTGAAATACACATCCTGAATTAAAGGGTGCTTGGAAAATACCCAGTTTTGATGGGTCACTTTAAGCAGTTACTCAGCCCACTTTAGAGCTGATATGTAGAAGCTTTTGAATTAGCATATACCATTTTTTTCTTTCTAACTGTATAGTTGGCTTGTTTGAAAACACGTGTGCAACACAAGAACAGAGTATGTTAGTAAGGTATAAAGCATCTCTGGAGTCCACAGCTTTTCTGCGGCATGTGGAGTGCTGCAGTACCTGAATTCACAGAGTTCAGAGCAAAGGCTCTGTATGTCAAGTGATATGCATCATGTTTTCTAAACTTTAAGGCACTTAAGTGTTTGGTGTAAAAATCATGGTAATCCATATGGTCAATAATTGTTAAACATGTCAACTTAACCATATGTGCTTTTCTGTTTCATTCATGTGCCTTGAACTATCATTTCAAGCTTTGGAAATAAAAATTATAATGTAAACTGTCCTATTTTACAGTGTTTATTTTCTCTTAAAAAATTATAAAATGTTTTAAATTTCCCTCAAATTTCCCAAACAATTTTGCAACTTATGTGGCTCATTTCTGCTTACACTCAAAAGCTGCATAAAACTAAAGGGACAAATTAATGATACCACTGTACAACGAATGCACTATATAAAAACTTGAAACAAGTTTAAACCTAGTGTATATCTTAAATCAGTCCTTTACTAACACAAGTTGGGATTGGGCATTTTTAAAGTACACAATTCAAGGCCCAAAGTAGGCTTGAAATAGGTGGAAAAGTTTTCACAACCTCTATGAAAGCCACAGGACCTCAGTTTAACTTGGTTTTCTAAAGGCAGCTGTTTAACTCCAGCAGCAGTAATTTTTTTACCTCTGACTCACTGCATTCTGCAGCATTACTCATGTAACAAAGTCATGCAGTGAGGGTAAACTTTCATTTTTGAAAGTTCCGGTACATCAAATGAGTTATCTTCCAAGAAAGCACGTCTGAAGTCTTACAGATGAACACATGAGGTCCCATCCCTGAAATACAATTCACATACACCTTAATCATCTTCCACTTCCTGGGACTCAGTTCAGTTGAAGACTGAACTTGGCTAGAAGAAGTTTAACTTTTCATATTAGCATCCTTTGCCCCTGTACTTTTAGGTTACAGTACTTAAAGGGGACCAGATTAGTTCAGGTATCTTTTTTCCAAGTGTCCATACATACCACTGGTTTTTCAAAGAAAACGATGATGAAGTTTCACACATGACTGTTCTATTTGCTTGTTTATGTGTATGAATTAGCTAAAAATGCATTTTAACTCATACAAAAGCAGGAAGATTACAGCTTTTTCTTATCAGGACAACATAAAAGAATAGGAATTTCTGTTACTCTAGATTTAACAATTTCTTGTCTATACTGGAAACTACCCTGTAACATGCACTCTGTGTCTGACCAAATGCATGTCTCATGGAATTATGAATTATTCAGCCACTGGAGGGAATAGCACAGATGTCACCAGTTTCTTCTGCTACTGAGGAATTTAACTTCATGATACAAACATTCTAGAAATATTGACTAAAAATCCACGCAGAGGTCTATATTCCATATGCAAACTACTGCAGCCTTCTGTGACTGAGCTTTTATTGACTTGTGTGATCTATCGCCCCACTACTAGTTCAGGACTTCAAAGGTAGGTTAAACATCAGCTATCTTTTTGTTAGAATCTGTGTGGAAGATGGGATCTTTTCTGCTTTGCAAGAAGTCACACAGCACATTAACCTAGGGCAAATACTTCTGTAAGCTGAAATGAATGATCTGTACACATGCTTGCAGAATCAAGGCCCAAGGTCAGGGGACTTCCTATGCATGAGGATACACGAGGAAACAACAGCTCCATACTTTCAACAGCTGGCCAGGTCTGATTTTTATTCACAGGGAACAACAGTCAATATATCAACACTTGCTTTTAAGTTAAAGCCATTACTCCTGATCACATTCATTCCTTTATAGTTAGTAACAGTAATGTTCCCTTTTGCAGCTTGGCTTGCAGTCATAAATGTGGCTCTCCCCAACAGACAAGCAGGCACCAGGCTTCCTGTGAGAATGCCAGATGTCACTAAAAAGTATCATAAACATAGCTGTCCCCTTGTGTTTGTGTCCGTGTGGAAGATACACATCAGTATACCATGAAAGCAGTGACTTGATGCATCAATATTTATAATACTTCTAGGTATCCATACAGCAATTCTTACAGGAATTCATCTAAGACATGTTTTTACTAAAAGACCAGAAAATGTCAGAAGATAAATTCAATAAAAGTAGCAATAATTAAGTATGAACCAGAAGAATCACGGAGATCGTTACTCCAATCAATTTTCAAAGTGTTCATTTATAGTTAAATACCAATTAAAACATTCAGCAAATGCTTTTAAACTATTTTAAGAGCACCTGCAATACGCTATTGAAGTATCCTAACCACAGATTATTTCATTAAAGTTAAGTACAACCTGCACATTAACATCTGTCAAACTCAAAAGCACTGATGTATCATTCACATGAGGATGGCAAGCACCTCCAGTTCAGGAGAGGAGGATAGAAAGATTATGTGACTTGCCAAGGGTTATAACCACAGGAAAAGGAAGAGCCACCAACCCAGAAATCTCTAACCATTAGTCCTGTCACAGGTCCATATGAGTTCAGATGAAGTGATGTTCCACTATGGCTTTTTGTAGCTTGATCCTTAATACTATTTAATATCAGATAGTAACAATAGGAAGAAACACTTACTGAATCTACCAACAACCCTCAGGTCAGAAACATGCTCTGGTGGTTTCTGATCAAAAATCATTCCATTTAAAAACATCTCCTCCACCACCTGAAGTTTTGCACTGTAGATGCTACTGAACTGCTGCAACTCAAAGCCTAAATCTTAACTGGCCTACACCATGTCTGAAGACACTGTTATACCTATTTATACCTATCTTCCTAGATAAGGCATCAGATTAATCACAGCCATCCTTTTCCAGCCAGCTTTTTAATCCTAAAGCACTAATTATAGTGAAGTTCTCAGCATCTACTTTTGTTAAGTAACTACTGATGGATACAGAAGGTAGTAGTGGATATGTAACTTAACACTAGGTGCCATAATGAGAAGGCTGAATTAGGGCTTTGTATATTTCTCACAGCTGCAGCATGGAGGATTTATGTATAAATAAACCCAGCATCACACCAGCCATGTGTCTTTGTCCAAGCCTTGTGGATTTAGGCACTGGACCAAACCCACAGCTCCCCCTGCTCTGCAACAAACAGTTGGACAGCAACACAAAGGTCCCCATTCAATCATGTAGCTTGGAAGGCTCTTCCAGGCTGAAGAAGTCACATTTTCAGGCTCCGGTAAGTGCTAAATTGGCAAGTGTCTTAGTAGGCAAGGAGTGCTGCACATTCCATGCATTTTCAAGGTTGTGTTCCATTTCCAGAAAGCAGTTGGCAAGGACAATTGATTGAGAGCTCAGAACCAAAACCAAACAGTGCCATCCACAAAAAGAGGAAAATGGAAGGAGAAGCAAAAGTAGAGAACTGCAGAATATTGTCTTCAATAAACATTCAATTTTCATTCACATTTCCAGAATGAGCTGAAATAAAACACAGGACTTGCCCACCTGTGGGGGTATTTCAGATGTGAAGCTACATCAGTAGTGAGATAAAACTTGTATCAGGTGAAAAAATGTTTTGTTCTGACAGATTAGAAGTTTGTCTCAAACACATTTGTTGAGGGTCAGGCATACAGGGGTTCTAATCTTTCCCTGGGCTACGCTTCAGGTTAACAGAGGATCATAGATCTAAGTGTCCTCTGGGATCCCACAGCACAAATACAATGATAAGAAACCACTCAATTCATCCTGGGCTGCTCTTGCAGTATTAGTGTTCCACTGCATAGACATACAATATCCTTATTTTTATGTGCAACCGGGATCCCTAGAATTACCAAACATTAAGCTTTGAAGTTCACTCAAATGCACTTGGATATGACTGAGGACATGACTGGATATTCTTTTCTACAACTGCCCTTAAAATCTTCTGAAATAGGTTCTTCAAAGGATAAAGAAGGTACCACTGCAAATTCTATCCAAGTTGAAATAAAAGAATACTGACTGGAACAGATGGGTAGAAAAGAATTGTTCTTTCAAGCACCCAAAGTCATATCTTCCTTCTACAGCAACTGTTGAATCAGTAAGTGTTCACATACAGATTCTTCCAGAAAGAATCATTTGCTTTTAAGCTTACTTTTTCCTTAACCTAGAAATTCACAAGGTAAATCTCAAATGAAACTCTGATGTAATGAGAACACAGCTTTCAAAAAAATTGGCTTTTGAAAGATTTCTACAGGGTCCACCACACCGTCCAGCAAACTGCACCAATACTGAAGTATCCTGCCAGAAAGGTTCTGCTTCTCTAGATACATGTTACTGAGCCGTGTGCTGGTTCTGTTAGACTAGAGCTCTATTCATTAGGAAACTTCCCACAATACACTAACTATAGCCCATTAGAAAGTCAGATGGATTTGACGATTTCTGCTGAGTATTTCCTGGTTTTTGACACAAAGTGCAGACCACAATCAAGTGTAGTCTTGTAACACTTCATGATGCACATCACTAAGAGCTTTTTTGTGTTTATAGTTATACAAACCCCAGGATGCACTTCTCTGCAAATGAAGAACTGCTTTTAGACAATAAAGACTGAGTTTACAACAAATTTTTGCACGTCTCTCCTCCGCACTGCTAAATCTACCTTAGCAAAATGAAAAGGGACAAAGGCTTTTTCATGGCTTACCTTCCTGAAAGCATCATTAATTATAATGAAGTTCTACAAAGTAAACTTCCATCTTCCATGCTCTGCATCTTATTTAGAACTGGGCTATTTTTCTTCTGAAATGCTCCAGCAACACTGGTATAAACCAGGTTTACTTTTCCTAACAGAACATAATCTAGGAAGACACTGCAGCAGCAGAAAGTAACTGAAGTAATTGCAACCTTATCTTCCAACAGGAAAGAGAGCACACTAAGAGCAATACTGATGCAGTGCAGCAACAATTCAATTAAGACCCAGGCAAAAAAAGAAGCTCCCTCTGGTTTTTGAGGGGAAAAATGGTAGCAAAAATCTGTCCTAATTGTCAGAGAAGCCCTCTTTTTCTCCTGTGTAGAACAGGAAACTACTGATGTTTTAAGAAAATTGATTTTTCTGTACTACATAAGCCCTTTAATTTTCCCTACAATAAGACTGTCATCCGGTAACAACTTAAAGGCAACACTGACCAGCAAGTGAGTTAAATAATTGACTAGAAGTGGATGAACCTAAATCCTTAAAGCACTTCCCCCCTTACCACTGAAATGACTAAATGTTTTTCACAAAGCAATTTTAAATGCACTGGTGTTTGCCGTAGGAAATTAGCGCTGTATGTCTCATTTGAGCTGGGAAGCAACTCCATTTCCTGCTTTTATCAACCACATTATCCTCAAATAACACATTCCTTTAGAGTCCCATGGATATTTTGCCTTGCAACATTTTTGATTCATCCTGTGCAGGAAGGAATTAGCAGCTTCAGCAGGTGTACTCAGGGGAAAAGAGATGGGAATGTCAGCTCTTCCTCATTTCCTACCATTTTGCAAAAAATGCCACATAAACTGAATAAACAGCAATAACCGTGCATAGCAAATCACACACTAGCTTCATTCTGAAAGGAATTTCCTCTCCTGTGCACTTAGCCCTGATGCAATAAAGATGCACTAAGAAATAAGGGACAGCCATTTGCAGGATTGTCAGTGTTTCCCTGCCTATACTCATACAAGCCATTTACACAACGAGAATTAAGTCTGCTACTCACATCTTAGACACAGCTTTAGAAATTGGTGATACAAGAGACTGACTTAAACAGCCCTTAAAGGCAAGTTGTAGAGAAAAATACAGCTTCAACAGGCAGCCTTTGCTGTATCAGTAATGTAGTGGAAGAATTTACATGGTGTAAGTTGCTGCATAAAGTTACTTCTGTGATCTGGAGCTGGACTTAGCCTGAGGAAACTACTCCTGGCACTAAGATCTGCCTCTGTGTAAGAGACAATATTAATGAGATTATGAAAACATACATTGCCATTAACCACAACTCCCAGGGGAGCAAACCTTGCCAACTGTTCATTTAACCTTACAAACGCTGAAATTAAACATTTAACTCCAGAATTATGAAGTTACTCCTTGAAAACAGTTTTCCTGATGGCTTTCTCCAGCTCATCTAGTCATGATTAATAATTAGCTTACTTCCACAATAAACATGCTTGACTGACTGGGTGGAAAGTAATAAAGTATCTGAGAAGGTAAAGCATGCTTGCATTTCATGCAGAAAACTAAACAACCACCACAACAACGACTTAAGATTTGATACACCTGACAAGCAATGTATAAAGAAATACACAAGCAGAACACTAAAATGAAAGACTTACTTCACACTGCAGGCTAGTATTGCAGAAGCACATAGTGAACTGTACCCTAGCACCAGCTAGTGGTAAGAATTATTGAAAGCATTTTTACAACACAAATGAACATGTTCAAAATAGAAAAGCTTCAGGTTATTATATATTGCCTCCTAGCTGTCAAGCCTGATTTTAGTTTTAAAATGCTACTAACAAAACCAAAGTTACTACTGGTTTCACAGAGTATGCCTACCCCATCTACCCTACAGCACCTGAAGTGGTTTTGATTGTTCCAGTTGTTTGAAGTTGGAAGCAGCACTAGTACAGACACCAGATGCTTTCTCCATACTCAGTGCTATTTCACCCTCAGAGCCAGCTTATCACTACGTAAGTACTAGGCAGCCAAAAGACTAATTAAACACTATTCTTACAACACTTCCCCTTGCACAGAGTATTGTCAACATCTTCTCTCAAAATAAATACTTTTGTTGAAGTTTAAAGGATTAATTCAGCTAAGAAACTTGTGGTCAGCCATTTTCTGGACCCAATCCTGTAGTGTTTGAATCAGTTTACAGAGACAGTCCTACAAGATCTGCTCTAGCTTGCAAGGGATACCATCACATGCCACTTGATAAATCTAAATTTATCCAAATTTAAATGGTCCTTATCTTTATCCCTGTGTCACTGTTGGTGTAATTGACACAGATTCCTTTTAGTCAGTTAGTAGGAATAGTACATAGGTAATGGCTACTAAATCCTACAAAACTTACCTGATGGACTGAAGACATCAGTAGCTGTCAAGATCTGGAGAGGGCAATGTTCAAGTGAACCATGTCTATTCAGTCTTAGACAGAAGCCATCTGTTCTGTGGATGGAGAAAAACATCTTAGGTTTCACAGCCTGTGATCAGGAGGTAGTGAACTGACCTTACTGACCTGACACCATTACTCTGCCCATCAGATCTGCTGGTTACCTGTTGCTAAAGTCAGTCACATGTGACTTTGGGAAGGCCACTTGGAGCCTGCATACGGAAGACAAATAGCTAAGGCTAGCTAAAATAAAGTGGTACTGAGAAGCTCTGCATAGCTATAGGAAAAGAAGCACTTGTCCTAGCAGAGGAGCTTGCATGCAGTATAACTGGCAAGCAATGAACTCTGACACGAATGACAAGCAAACCACGAGACATTTGAGAGTAGAGGAAAACTCCATTGGTAAGCTTGGACAGTGCTTTTGGTTGTGAAAAATTAGATTTTTATAAACAAAACCTGCTACTGCTTCAAATTACCCAGGCTGTAGAAATCCAGGACTCTGAAGGACCTTGACCCTAAGTTAGAAAGAATAACTTAAACCAGAAAGAAGCAAAGCAGCAAGAATACTTCAGTGCTTGAGTTTTAAGAGTCTCATTCCCCAGGAAATTTCAAGCACAAGCTAAGTAAATATCTTAGTAGTTCAGCCAATTCTTTGTTTTACCTGTAAAAAAAAATGCTCTTTAAGTAATATTACCTTTTTTTCCCCTAAAATTCAGAGCTGTTAAATGACCAGTAACCCCAGCAGTTCAACTGTGTCAGTCTCTCCCAGAGAAACTATTAGTTTAAGCCATAACACATAGCACATTGTCTCCTGTTTCTAAGGACAAACTAGAATAGCACAGAAACTTGATAATAGAGACCTTGTTTCCATTAACATG
The DNA here is from genome assembly GCF_004027225.2 of Strigops habroptila. NCBI lineage: Eukaryota > Metazoa > Chordata > Aves > Psittaciformes > Psittacidae > Strigops > Strigops habroptila. The sequence goes on from NC_044292.2 coordinate 373,012, forward strand.
ACAGCAATTGGCCATACTGGTATCACTTGGGGCTGACTGGTTTCAAGGCTGCTTTAGACTGATGAGAAAAATCTAGTATTTTTTCCTTCCATGGCTCACTAGGGCTTCTACACACAAGAATTTCCCTGTCTAAGCACGTAAGAGTCACTTTTTCAGTCATTATGACTATATTGAGTCTGATATCCAGATTTACAAGAGTTTTCACTAGTATTTGTCTCTACTGTGGGCTAATATTATGTGTCTGCTTCTGCACGCCCAGGCAACTTGAAAAGGCAATTCCTAAATTTAGAGAGCATAGCAGCAGCAATATTGGTATTTTCAGAATATAGAAAATTTAAGTGTTCAGATCTTCAACTAAAGACTTGTAGGCTTCTCTGACCACCAGAAATAGTGTAAACTGAAGTGCAAGTCGACTGGACCACCACCAGGTGGTATATAATCTCTATGTAAATGCAGGGAAAATAAAGATGACTTGTACACACATAGCCAGATGTAGCTAAATTTCAAGCACAAATAAGTGACTACAGTATCATGAACAAAAGCAAAAGCTTTCAGGCAAAGAAAACTGAGAGGTCTATCAAGCAATAAACGGGGCAAGAGAGAAACAAAGGCCAGCACAGACTATGCCAACAGAACAGCTTGTTCTGTTCAGTATGATTGAGTGACAAGGTCTGGAAAAACAGGATTAACAGTCACAGATGTGTCCCAATACAAGTGAAGAATACCACAAGGAAGCAACTGAGGTATAGAAGAAGAGTGTTTGAGACAAGGTTGATGTTAGAAGCTGTATTTTTTTTTGTAAAAATGGATGTTTCCTTCATGCTTCCCTGACAGCCAGCCAAAATGTGTCACCTGCCTTTTTAATGCTGCCTGTCTGTTAACCTCACTGGTTTTGGACAGCTCTGAAAACAAGGAATGGTTGGCCTGCTGTAGCATTTCTCACTCTGGGAAGGCAACGTGTTTTAGTAACCTTTGTAGAGACATTTATAATTTAAATGAGCAGGTTGAGAGCCCTAGGATTCATACACATACCACCTCTACATCAAGTGTGACACACTAAAATATTAATCTGAGTTTCTACTATTTAGTGACTCTAAACAAGCAATATCAATCCCAGGCCAGACAGAAAACACTATCTTGCTTCTCTACACCCTTTTCCACTTTTTGCAAATAAGCATACAATGACACTCCTGAAATACAAATCCCTTTATCCACATAAGGAACTCCATTTGTGTCAGTACTTTGGTTATCAAAGGTGAAAGAAACACTAATGATTTCCAGAAAGAAATGTAGCTTCAAACTTTGACAAAAATTCTGCCTTGTTGGAGTCTACCATAGCTTCAAAAACATACTGTCCATACTACACAGGTCTGCAAAGTTTCCTCTCAACTGTTAGTAAGGCCTTACAGCAACACAGGAGGGAGTCTCATCCATGTTTTCCATTTGGTAGTGTTTTAAGTGAAGTATTGAAATAACACCTAACATTCTATCTGTGAATAGTAGCAGGTATTAAAGAAATTAATATGTTTAATCAGAAGGACACATGCCAGATTCAACTACCTCATAGAGCTACTGCATTTCTTTAAAAGAAAGGGTGTTAAATACTAGTGTCTCTGTGGTCCCCCTTTCACTTTTAAAGCTATACATTAACTGAATCACGGCAGCACAGAAAAGTGTAAATGATTCAGAACTTGGATAATCAACAAGAAAACAGGAAAATACACTGCATTACAGGTCTTCCTACATTAGAAGCATATGGAAAAAAAGTACTGAAGGTAAAGAGGTATTTTACTCACACTCAATGCATGTAGACTAAGTATACAGAACTTGGTTAAGTGACAGCTAGTCGGAAAACTATAGTATCCATTAACAGTTGAGCAAAGCACAGCTGCTTAGAGCAAGTGATAGAATAAACCAAAAATACACCAGCTGGGAAACTCCTAGTAAGGCCCCTAAGGCAGAGTAACTGGAATCCCCCTAGCTCAATAGATGTAAACTGAGCTGACAAATTATGTCTTATGCCTCAAGCTTTTCCAGATCTTGAAGCCTGCTTCCACAGACAAAGTAGAAGTTTGTGTCTGTGGGTACCACAGGACTCTCTGTTCTTGTGCCCCAAAAGGCAGTAGACATTTGTGAAGATGATTTTAGAATTTAATCCATTACAAGTCACTGCACAAACACCACAGGATTCTAAGAACAGCTTTACTGCCTCTTGCCTACCCTCTTTTGGGTAGAGTTAATAAAATAACTAGGAAGTGTTAAAAGTTAAGTAGTCTTCATAAGTGATACATAGGTATAGAAAGCGTCATATTGGTTTAGCACTATATTACTACATAAGAAAAAAATTATGCTTTGGAGCAAGTAGAAACAATTTAAGGTTTAAACTCCATTCACTGAAAGGCTGATTAAGAAAAAGCAAATATCAAAACATCTTTTAAAAATATTTAATTAAGGCAAGAAAACAAGCTCAGCTGTATGACACCCCTATGCCATCACTGCAAAAAGCCAAACAAAAACCACAGGAAAATAAAAAAGGAAAGACAAGCAGCCTCCCTGTAAACAACCTCACCTCCATGCTCCAGTCTTCAGCCTTGAATTACTCTGGCCTTCCATCATGACTTTTAAAGGGACATCCTCCAATCAGTAGCACGGTGAGCCTTCAAATTAAGACCCTGAAGGGCCAATGTAGCCTTGACAAGGAAGGAATAGAGAAGTAGCATCAGTACTTGAGCAAAAGCCTTTACTTCTTGCATCCTTAAATGAGTGAGTAAACATTAATAGTTACTCAAGTTAGACAAGCAAAATAAAATGAGGATGTTCAAAGGAGATGTTAAAAATACCAATGTTTTGTCCTTAGTGCTGCAACTTGATATGTACCTTGTCTCATTTAAGATTTCAATAGCAATGCCTGTAGAACACAGAGGAAAAAAAATATAAGGAAGTAGGAAGCTAATAGATTAATGTATTTTTTCAAAAGGTGAGGTTTGATCTCTTTTGGAAGCTTTTTCTTGAGCCGTAAATGTTAAGTAAAGTCATAATTTGTGTTGCTTGTGATACTATCGGCAAACCTTATACTTCATCTTGAAGGTACTCTAGCTGATGCGGTATGTGTTGTGTTCTTGGTTTTATTTTCTCTGTTATAAGGCTCTAACATGCCAAATTGGAGCCTCAGCTTTTCTTATAATTATCTTCAAACTTATGCAGGTGTAATTAGTCAGGCTCACTTATGAAATTAAGTGTTAATACAGCTAAATTAGAATTAATTTAGCCTAATAAGCTAATCTAAACATATGAAATTTGTTGCTATTAAAATCACAGGGTTTAAAAGTGATTTTGGTGTATCTAAGCAATGTTTTAAAATTTAAACACATTCTGAGTACTCCAGGTGGGAAGATCGCTGTGTCCTGTTATTTTTCAGTCTGCTGCCACAAAGACATTCAAATTCTCCGGCTTCAGAGCGTGCATTTTCCTTATGCTTGAAATGTTGTCACTGTAACTATTTTTGTTGGAAATATGGTGGATTTTAAAAATGCTTCACTTTGATAAGAGGGAGTAGCCAGGGGACTCACTTGGCTAATTGTTAAAGAAATTTTCTAGCTCATGGAATGTAATTTCTCCATCTTGGCACAATATGAGTACTTTGTGTGTCCAGGCTTATTGCCAAATTTCATGTCAGTTTCACAACGTATGTGAAAACAAAGCCATGTAAAACACTTCTGAACTTTCAGTTTCTAATCTGTAACTGTATTAATGCCTCCCATCGCCTACTGGTTTAAGTCAGGGGCTTTTCCTCTGGAAAAAAAAGGTCAAATTCTTAATATTTCATTGTAAAAAATAGTCTTCGCCAAGGAGGATTACACGTTTTTTGGCAGTATTATGAATATAGAATTTAAATGACAAATAAATAGTTTGCTCTTCAAAGAGACAGTTATGCCCTGCAGTACACATACAAACATCTCCCAGGAGGTGACTATGGGGTTGTTTTTTTTCTCTTCACGTACTTGCTCAGAAATGAGAGTGAGAAAAACAGGGTTTGTATAGACCACACCATTAAGTGAGGGAATCCCGGGTCTTGGCCTGTCACAGACCGCTGGCCCAGAGAACCCGCCCGCGCCTTCTCAGGGGTGAGAACCTCTCCCCACATCACCTCGTTATTCAAATCGTTTCCCCTCAGACACCTCGTTTTCAGTCAGAGGCGAGAAAACCACCTCCCTCCGGAGCTGTGTTAGTACGAGAAGAAAAAACAGACAAAAACAAAAAAATAGGGGAAAAGAACCTGCTCTTCTCCACAGCTCATCGTCTGGGATGAGGGTGGTGGCCGGAGGCCGCGGGATGAGCTGACGGGGTCTTGAGGAACGCCGGGGCTGAGGCGGGGGGCAGCGGGCGGGAGGGGGTCCCGCGGCGGGGGAACCTGCCCGCTGGCCTCCCCCCAACGTCACTTCCGAGGCTGGAGACAAAATGGCGCCCGCACGGTGCCGGAGCTGAGGCCGCTCCGCGCCGCTCCGAGCCGGGCCGCAGGCGGCGGCAGCGGCGCAGGTGAGAGGGAGGCGGCGGGACCCGTCGTGTTGCCCGCGGGCGCCGCCGCGCCGGAGGGCGGGACGGGCCGTGAGGGCGGTGGGCAGAGCCAGCGGCGCGGCGCCGTGCCGGGGGCGCGGCTGGGAGGGGGCCCGGCGCGGGAGGAGGGGACCGCGGCGGCGGCGGGCCCGCGGCGGAGCCTCCTTCGGGGGGGTGGAGCCGCCCCGGGGGGGACGCGGGGGAAGGTGGCGGCGGCGGCTGCTGCTGCAGGTGCGAGGAGGGACTGAGGGACTTGTGCTCTATGGGAGAGCCTGATGGAGAGCGGGGTCCGGGGAGCGAACGTGAGGAGGGGGATGGCGGCAGAGGCCGCTTGGGAGAAGGTGTTCCATCCGTTGGGCTGCAATTCCATGATTTTTCCTTGAAATCGCAGCCTCGGAGGTGTCAGCTGGCAAAGCAGAGCTCCATAACCGCTGCCAACCCGGTGCTGCGAGACAACTGTTGTCTTCCCAGTAGTTCGCAATACACCGTCTTCAAAAGTTTTGGCAATTCACATGCCTTAAAGCTCGGTGCAGATCAAGTGTCTGCCAAGCTGCGTGAGAGGGGCTTGGGGAAATTGATTTCAGGATTGTTTTCCTCACTGGAAATGTCTTTCCTAGGACATGTCGCATAAAACAGAGATTTGTTTCTTCATGATGGTGCAGTAGTACCATGGGGAAGAATGTTCCTGCTGGGGGAAGGGGGTTGGAACTAGATGTATCTTAAGGTCTTTTCCAGCTCAAACCATTCTATGATTCTGTGATTGTGGTGAGAGAGAAAATTTGTGACAGATCAAGGGAAGTACCTTCAAGCAGGTTTTCTATTTGAAGCCAGAGCAGTGTGTGGAGCTTTGCTGATAACTATCTCACGAGTAGGTAGCTGAAGTCTGCAGCGAAGTTTCCAGTGGTTTCAAATTCATATGAAGCTGCAACATTTCCATTGTGAACTGGTAAAGAAAACTTTAAATTGTTCTCAACTGTTGAAGAAGGAAGGGAAGGTTTTGTGGTTGCACCTGATGTCTGATCATTCAGTGCCAATATAAGTACTTTTCTTATTTTACATTTGAGTAATCAACAGTGGACAGCTCTTGAGAACAACAGGATTGGTTGTGTTTCTGATGCTGCTTCAGTTTGCTGTTTGCAGTCTATGCTCTTGACTTTGGGCATGTTATTTGGATGCAAAGTCTTTTTCAGTTAATTCACACATATGAAGTAGATCAGGAGAACAGGAGATGCACAGCAGTGTGGTATGCAATTATTGTGTTGGCTTAAGACACTTGCCATGTTTTAATAAAAATTGGGAGTGTGTTAAGATTTCAGCTATGCTTTCCTTGGTATGGAGAGGCCTCCAGCTGTTGAAAGGTGTGATGGTGAATCCTTGAGAGCATTGGCACTCTTCAGATAGAGAACTGCATCACTGATACAGTGACTTTTAAGAAACAAAAGAAATACTGGATTTGTAGAGACAGCAGTGAGAACCATGTAGTAGTTCCTGTTGGTTTTCAAGCATCTAGCTCCCAGGATTTGATAGGGCAGAAGTGTGAAGAGCCCATGGCATAGAGCATAAAAATGAGGCCAAACTTCACTTACAGTATAAGCCTAGTTATGTTAAATAAAAGGCAAATCATCGCTTTGGATAAAATATCTTGGGTAGAAATGTCCTGATGAGTGTGGTGTTTGGAGATTCCTGAGCTGATCACTGTTTAGGGTAGCTATGGGGATCCGAAGAACAGCCTTCTTCCAGTGTAGCATGGGAAAGGGGGGAAGTATGTTGAAGGGCTTATGTACATTTGTATTATCTATCCTTATTTTTCTACATGAGCATTTGCTTGAAAATAGAAGTAAAGCAGAAAGTCAAAGTGAACTACTATTTTTCTGTAAAAACTAAAATGGCTCTTGCAGTCCATCTCCAGTGCAGTGACGTCCTCATTCCACTGTTTTACATAAAAGGCTTGATCCTTAGGGGTAAACAAGTGGGAGTATATAAAAGAGAGCTGAATATTGTTGCTTACTGGGTGGCTGTCTGTTGAAAACAGAAGTTCACAGAGATTTAGAGGTGACCACTGTGGTAATGTTTTTCTGTGTTATTAGTATCCAGTTGATAGTTTATTTGCAGTGTGCCTGCAAGACCTTTGATTGCGGATCTGAACCAGAAAACAAAAGACTATGGCTTATAGGAATAGTGCAGTACTTTGACCATTATGAGTCACTTCAATACTGGTGAGATGGGAGACTGCTACTTGTATGGTTTTTATCAGGGATTTATAAACAGCTGGAGTTCATAAACTCATGTGTGCTGGATATCCGCATCGGCACACCTTTTTAAAGTGCTATATATTTGCTATTATACTTGTTAGTATATTTATTTCTACCAACGTGGTTTTTTCTCTGGTGGTATTCTTACCTGAAAAATCCTTCTTTTCTGTCTCTCTATAAAAACATGCCTGTAGACAAAAGGGGGTGGCTGAGTCCTGTACTGTAAAAAGAAATGACAGAAATGGATGTCTTCACGTAGTAGCAAATCAGCAATGTACTTGTCTGAGAAAATTTTCATTTGAATTTACTGTCTTTGCAAGTATAATTAAAAGTGTACTTCTGTCTGAAGATTGGAATGGTATTTCTTTATATTTGCAGCTCTTAAAGACTTATTATTTTCTGTTGGCTTCTCTTGACTAGTTGCTGTTTATTTAATAAAGTTGAGTTTTATTTTTGTGTTTGTGATTTCTTGGCTGATTTTCTCAGTTATCTGAATAAACCTTCCTAAGGTATAGCAGTTTATTTGGTTACATGGCAGCAAGTAAAGCCTTTTTTCCTAATCAACAAAAGGCAATAGATTTTTGTGTTCAGAAAATCATTGTTTGCCTGTTTTTTTCTATATTCTTATTCTGGCCGTCTCAAGTAACTGAACATGCTTTCAATTAAATGCCCACAGATAGTGCTTCCATTTCTATTAAAAGCATATTTTAATATTTAAGAGTTAACATGAGCTTTAATTTTTTTTTTTTTTTGCAAGCTTTGTTTCACCAAATACATAGAAAAATTGTGGATTAGAGCAAAATACTCTAATTACCAACATACCATTGAATTGGAAAAATGTAAGTGCCCTGATGTTAAAATAAAACCAAAAAATGATGTCCTCAACTAAAAACTAAAACAAAGAGCCCTGCTGTGTCCCAGCCTGAGCCCCTGGTCATGAAGAAAGCACTGTTGAGACTTTCAAGTTTTGTTCCTGGTTCTATAATGAACGTGTTTTTACCGGAGCAGTGACGTAATGCATGTCCCATTTTCAGCTTCCAAAATAGGATTGATGCTCGTAGGTCTGGTTTTTCTTTTTTCTGAACTGCAAGCAGCAGTTCCAGTTCTCTTTCAAAGTGCTTTTTGATTCTGGGGTATTTAGTTTTTGAAAAAGACACCTATAGAAATTATAAATGTGGTTTATAAAATCAGAAGGTAGATTAGTAAAACCTAAAAGTACCATCGGATTTAGTTTGAAAAAGATGATCTGTAATGTTAGTTTTGCGTACAATGACTTGCTCTTGTTTGCAAGCTTCGTTCCCAGCAAGTTTCTTTTTCCTTTTTTTTTTTTTTTTGGTAAGGGAATATTTAAGAATTCTGAAGTGTAGAATTCAGAAATAAGGTTAAAATAGTTTTTGTTTCAAGTATTTTGTTTTAGTGTGACCACAATATTTCCTTAAACACATATGCCTTGCATATTCTTCTCTAAAGAAATACAATTTCTTGCTTAACGATACCTCTAAATACACTTTTCTGATTGTATGATGCAGTAGATCTTTTTGTGTTTGTTTCCCAGATGCTTTAATGTCTTGAGAAAATGTATAATATTTTTGTACTCGTGAGATACAATAGTAGGTAGTGGTTTGAAATGAATGCAACTTTGCTGTAGTTTCTGGAAATGAATGTTAAAAATTCAAGTTATCGGACTGGTCAGCTTGCTTCATTTTTGGCATAGAACCTTTATTTAGCTTTTCTTAGGTACTTAGTGAATTTTCAAAGTTTGTTGTGGTAGATATTATTAACAATATTCAGGTCTTTCACTGTCAAATGCTGTTGCTGCTGAGTTAGGAGGAAAGGTTCAATACAGTTGTTACCTCTTTTTGATGGAGCTGCTGATGTGATTTTTTTCCAAAGTACTAACACAGTTGTAAGCTATTGCTACCTTTAAAACTGATTTAATGTGGTCATCATTGCTTCTTTAAGCTTAATATATCATAATTCTCCTGCTGACAAGCTGGAGCAGTAACATTTTCTTTGGGGCTTTCCTGGAAAATCTTCAATTGGACTCGAGTTGGCGTGTAGCTAAAAAGTCATTAGTGTATGAAGTGAAAGCTTGTTCCTGCTATGCAGGGACAAGAGTATGTACATGGTTGGTAGTTATTGATCATAGGTGCACTAATATTTGTGTAGCAGTTGTGGCATTTGTTTCGTATTTTCTTGGGTTTGTTGAATTTTGTACTAGAAGTTAAAGTGTAAATTTAGCATTGCAGGTACTTTGTCTTCATATGTCGTCTTTCAACTAGATGGCAAGAAAACTAGTGATTGTACATAAGTCTGCAAGACCTCTTAGTTTCTGGTTTTCTCCCCCCAGTGCAGTTAATCTTGCTTTCCACATCACTGGGTTCATTGTTAATAAAGTAGGTAACAGAGGAAGGAAGAAATGGGGAAATATTTTCAGTCTCTTTTTCAGTTAGAGAGCTCATATGAACTTGTCAATACTGCAGGTATATGTGCGTGTTTTAAATTAATAGCATTATAAATACTTGTTGAAGCTTTTGCTTTCCTGTAGCTTAATTTCTCATTTAATTGTTATTTTATGGTCAGCTGGTTCCTCTAGTGACTTGTAGCTGAAAGTGTATAGAGTAGCGCAGTAATCTACCTAAACTGTTATGTGGATGTTTTAAATACATCAGTATGTTAAGATTTGATGTCATCAGGAAATACTACTGGGAGGTTTGACTACAACCAGTTCTATAAAAGCTGAATAAAGCCTTTATAAAATTTGTAAAAATGCTAGGCTTTTTTCCTAAAAAAAAAACAAACAACCTCTTTGAAAACAATATTAATTCAAAGCAAAATAATGTTGAATTAGTCTATGAAATACGAGAAAAGTGTATTTTTACTGCTCAAATGAAACAAAGTTAAAAAGGTTTTGACTGCTTTTCAAATCTTTGACTTATCTGTTTAACAACTTGGTAGGAAAGCTCATTTGAGAGGAAACTCTCAGCTTGACGGCACTTTTGCATTGAACCCTTCAACCCATCACTTAATTGGTATTTACTTGTTGTCACTCAAATTCTTTATGTATAGTGGCTGAGAAGTGATGGTGTTGAAGAGTTCTGGGTTCAATGCCTTCCTCTTTTACCCAGTGTTGAAAATTATGTGTGTACGTCAGATGACTGTCATTTACCATCATGTAGCATATGTGTGCTTCTTCCAGGAGGCGTTTTTCCAGTGTTCAAGGTCAGGTTGGCAGAGCCTTGGGGAACATCATCTAGGATGAGGTGTCCTTGCCCATGGCAGGGGGTTGGAACTGGATGATCTTAAGGTCCTTTCCAACCCAAACCAGTCTATGATTGTATGATTCTAAATCACCTTCCAGAACCATAACAGAAAATGCTTATGTGAACACTTAAGCCCTTGCCATTGAGGGACTGATAATCTTCAGTGTGAGGGAGGAGTAAAGGTACAAATAGGCAGCTGGAGACAATAACCACTTAAACTGGCAGCTACAGCCATAGTTGCTCTTCAGGCTGAGCTGTAAAATCACATCAAGAAAAGGATCTTGCTTTTGTTGTCTTTAGGTGAGTAATAATTTTTTGGTTTGTAGCCAAGTATAGGAAACCAAAACATTTGCTACTAAAAATAAGTTGTTTTTCCCACTAGGAAATGTTTTGATGCCTCTTCTGCTATCCAAAATATTTCATTTATAAATTGACATTGTGTGGGTATTGTCCCAGTGAACAATGAGTAGGAGCACTGGATTTTTCGCTGTTATTCAGGCCTCATCTCAAGTACAGAAGTTTTTGTCAAGGCAAGATTTAACTGTCTCAGGAGTGACTGTAATTAGTAATGAAACCTGTGGAGCATTCCTTACTTGTCCTACTTTGGTGTAGGCTGTGTTCTCTGTAAGAGAGAAAATCTCAGAAAATCAAATGCTTGGGATGTATTATTCCTAGGAATTGATTTCCTTCAGATGTCTAAAAGCTGTTCAGATGGAGCTCCTTTATCCAGCAACTGGTCTTTGCTGGCAAACTGTAAAGCCCACAGAACCAGCTGCAAAACTGGAACTGAAATATGGATGTTTCAGCTTTTCGTGTAAATGCTTATGTAATATGAAAATACTAGGACAAAAGGGAGTTAATCTTGGAAGAGCTGTATGCAACTGAAATATCCTTTTCAAGGAGTTTTTTCCTTTTCTTAGGAATTTCTTAATGCAGTATTTGTAAGACATTCGGCAGTATTTTCACTGTTATGCAGCATTAGGAATTTTTACAGTGCAGAGATGTGAAGGATTAAATGAAATTTATTTGAAGTAGTTACATGAAGTATATTTTTCTGGAATGTATTTCAAGTTAAATACTAGTGTTTATTCAAAGTACTTAGTAAAGAATCAGTTAATCATTGTTATGATAGAAAACTGAAGACGAGGAATAAATAGCAGTAATTGAATGAAGTGCTTTGAGTGATTAGGTACCAGTTAACCTCCAAAACAGGGAATTGTTCCTTTATTGGAAATTCTATGTGTCACTGGGAAGGATGGGGTTTCCAGCCTCCCTTGCAATAATGCTTTATTTATGTATTAAAAAGAAAGAATAAAGGAAGTGGGTCGATGTACTAGACTTTCAGGTAGAGCAGTGTTCCGATTACTTTTGTACTAAGTCCTGAGTTTCCAAATTTGATGCCTACTTGAACTAGGAAACCTTACGAAATCCCAGGCTTCTGTTAAACAAGAATGCCACATGCATTAGTGTAACAAAATACCTCAATAAAAGGCTTAATTTTAAGCAAGAATTTCCTGTTTCTAATATGGGAGCGTGGAGACTCAAACGCGTACATTTTGTTAATTCAAAAACCATTAAAGGTGTTTAATAATGCTTTGATATTAAATTCTGACTCCTAAAGTTCTTAAAAGTACTTATTATTGACCAAGCTCACTTGTTTTTAAAAACAAATGAAACAATCAGACGAGCACATTTCTGTTGCATCGTCATTTAAAACTGGCAGATTAATGGTAGATAATAATCTTGAGATTATTCATGTTCATTTGAACTATAACAACAAAACCATAGCTTGGAGCAGATTTTATTTTTTTCATAAAGCAATATGCCCCTTCGTGACAAATGCTTTAGGAAGAGAAACTCCAGGTCTGTGTGTGCTTTCATTGTGCGTTTGTAGGTAGGTACATGTTACAATTGTCTGTTTTTCTTTTTAGGGCTCATGTAATCAAAGGAGTTTCTTTGTTGTGTGTATCTTTTCAGAACGCAACAGGAATTCAAAATGAATCAGGTGAGTATGAATGTAAGACTTTAACAAAATCCTTAGATGTTAGACAGTTAATAAGAAGTAAACTATGCACTATAATAGAAATGTGCTTTCAAATCTTCGATGTATTCAAATTTCATAATCCTTCTTTCCACAATGTATGTGTTTGTGAGAGTTATTTTATTCACTTCATGATTTAAGTGTTTTGTGTATGAGTTGCCTTTAACACCATGTAAGTTACTACTGTTGGCACCTCTTATAAGAGCACCTTTTCCAGAAAAATCAATTTCATCCTGAGGCTTTTTGTAATAATTCAACTCCTTATGAAAGTGCCTTGAAAATTGAAGGCTTCCATTATTTTTTTTTTACACCTTTTCTAACCACTTTACCATTTCAAACGTGCAGTGAACAATCTGTCACAGAAATTCATTGATCAGGAAGTTTCACTCTAAGCTTTTTCCCTAGAATCGAGTGAAAAGACTGGGGAAGCACTTTTCTTTTGTCATGTGTCTATAGGGATGCAAGAATGTCCTGACCGAAGGGTTTTGTTTTAATTGGTGCCAAGTGTGCATGATTTTACTTTGCATTTGTCTCTCCAAATAGGAATGGCACATCTGTTTGTGTGTATCATGCACAATTGTATTATTAAAAGATTACTTATGGAAAAAGTACATCTTGCCTTAATTTTTTCTCAAAAGTACTTCTCTCTTTGGATGATCTCACAGAGTCTCTTTGGTGTGGGAATGTGAACATAGGCTATTACATGAAGGAATGCCGGTTTTAATTTGCTAAAAAAGTCAGTTATGTACAAAAGTAATCTAAAATGCTTTGTATACTTTTCTTTATTGATGTCTATGTATTCGAATGTGTGCTTTTATTATTCTTTATGCCCTTTTCTGATCAGCAGCGGCATTGCTCTCAGTGATGTTATAGAAGTATACACATAAGCAAATGCAGTGTGAAGTGGGTTGGTAGGATGTTTCCTGTTATTTTTTTCTTCTGATTTACGGTAAAAAAAAAAAAAAAAGTCTTCAATACATCTGTTTATTTTAAAAGTAAAAAGCAAAATATAATCCCTATCACAGCCTTGAAATATGTATTGTAAAATATGTATTTGTGTAATATACACAGACATTATCATACCTACATATACATGTATAAATGACATTTGCGTTAGCACAGTTTTAAGCCTTAGCAGTCTCATTTGGGGTAGGTGGCTTGACTCTTGTTTCAAAGTTATTTCTATTGAGATTGAATGTTTACACCTATAAGGTTTGTTTTGAACGCAGTCAGTGCCTGTTGCTCTGTCTGCTTGAGTAATAAACCTGCTTTAGTAGTCCTTCTGATAGGCTTTGGATTCTGCTAAAATTTGAAAGCTGTAGATCCTATTCTTTAACTCTTATCATTGACTGTCTCCTTTCCATTTATGTGTCTGTGTCCCATCATGTCCTATCTGTTGTGTTCTCCTGCTCCTAAGCTGTTTCTAGAATTAAGATTTCTGAATTGAAACAAAGCCTTCATCTTTCTCGTTGGGCTTTTGCATTTAGTTTCTGAAGTGCACAGAGCTCATGTGGCATTTTACTGTTCAATTACCATTCATGTGAAGTCTGTATTTAGCATGAACCCTGGGGTGTTTTTTCTTGCAGTGCGCTTGTCATTTCATTCACTGTTGACAAGTTGTAGTGCCAGGTCTGTATAAGAAATGTTTTTGCATGATGCCAGAATCTTTCAAGTGTTCTTTCTGCTTATCTCTGCTTTTGGTGTGACTTCAATGACCCTGAAACTAATTGGGCTATTCTTAATTAGGTTTATATGAAAAGACCGTTAGTTTTGTTGTTTGTCCCATAGAAATCTTGAAGAAGGGAAGGAAAACCTTTTCATAAATACTTCCACATGGCCGCCTTGTAGTAAGGAGAAGGGTTAAAAAAGCAAGCTGTTGTTGGAATTAGTATTTTCAGGTTACCAGGAAGATTGCTGTCTCAGGATAGACAGGATTTGTTCTCTTATCTGGTTTTAAAAGAGGCCTTCCTTTAATATGTAAACTCCTCCATCAAATATGCTGAATAATGTATTATAAAAACACCAAGCAAACATGGGGGTTTTATTGCCTCTCAGACTGCAGTAAGATAGAGTAGGAAGAAGGTTGTGTGCTACCTGCAAAACTGCATGGGCACCTATTAAAAACTGGGGTGGTGTATGTTAGCAAATGACTCCTGCACTTGTACTAAAACTCCCTCCCCACATTCTTTCTGATTTTTTCAATGATTGTTTAAAATATTTCCAATACATCTTTAGTTTTCAAGCACCCACAGTGAAATTGTGGCAGAGAGGTAGTTAGATAAGGTTCTTGCACAGAGACCTTTCTGCTTCTGTCTTCCCTTTCTTGTGCTGGCTGGTTTGTGTCAGTAACCTTAGTCTCTTTACCGTCTTTTCATAACTACCTCCTCTGACTTCTCTGCCCTGCCTCTCTCTCTCAATGGCATCCTTTCCTTTATCTTTTCATTTATCTTAACCCTCTTGCCACCAAAACATGACACTGACTGAATGTTTGTCATTCACTACACTGTTCAGGATGATTTTTTTCGTTTTTGCTCTAATCTCTGGTTATCTGTAAACATCTTGTTGCAGGTACTGTTCCTGCTCTGCTTAAATACTGCTTGTAACATTATAGTCTAATTTGTGGTTGCTCCATAGGTACGGTTATATTGATAGTGGTGTGAAAAATTGCTTAATGTGTTGAAAGGTACTGTCAAAGTGATTGGACTCTGAATTTGATGGAGATAAGAGAGTTTCAGTTAAGGCACCCTCAGATGATTTTTGGCATTGTTCTTAAGTCACTTCACCCTGGCTGATTTGATTGAAGCAATGTAATATTCCTGGTGATCTTCAGAGTAAGAAGCTTGAAAGTGAAATAGGCCTCAAGTGCTTTTGTAGTCAAAACTGCAGTCCTGGAGTGGGTGAAAAATACCATGTTAGGGCTTCAGTTAAATGCAAAAGTTGGCTGTAGGACATGCACCAGTACACCATCCTTATCAACAGGAGATTTCTTTAAAATGTGATTAAGTGTTGGTGGAAAAGTGATCGAAATACAGTATTTCGTCTTATGGTAGACAGACATTCCTTGGGGACAGGTTGCGATCTGGAAAGTGTTTTAAGTAGCTACATTTAAATTGCAAATAAAATGAAATTGCAGTGATTTGACTAAACTAAATTGTTGTTTATTTTACTGTTCAGTATTTGGTTACTTATTACCATTCGTTTGAGGTGTGAAATGTATTGTTATGTCCTAGACCATAGCCAGTTTTCCGGTACTTGTGAAATCCTTTAATATGACAGCTGTCGAAGGAGTCTGAGTGTTGTGTTTTCTGAATGTAGCTGCGAGTCTTTGATTTATGTAGGTAGATGCAAAATAAAGTTCTGATTCTGAATTACTGCATACCAATAAACTTAAATGATGGAACAGTTTTGGGATATTTATGGCTAAACTATTAAGGAATATGCCAGACACATCAGAGGACATAACACAGTGCAGGTCCTTTCCAGCCCTAACTATTCTATGATTACACTTCTGTCTTAAATCAGTTGAGTCTAATTTTTAAAGTTTTGGTAGGTTAAAGCTTATTCACAGGCTTGAGATTTTTAATTGCTCGTCTGGCTATGGTTGTAAAACAGTCAACCCAAACCCCAAAATGAAACCCGACCAAAAACCCCACCCTGCTTTTGTTAGCCTGGGACTAGAAGTGTATTGTTCTGATAGCTGTCTTGTTCTCTCTCTCTAGTCCCCTTCATCTATGCCTAGATATAATTTATTAGAAACCACGGTGAAAAACAGGCTTGGTTCTCCCCAGTGAAATCATGGCATAATGTACTGGAACGGTGTTTAGGTTTCTTTGATATGCTGAGAAGAGCATGTTTCTTTTTTGTGGGAGATGTGGCTTCTTGCGTATCAGTTCAAGGCTAACAGATGTCTGAAAATCAGACTTCTTTCATCACTATTTTTCCTTTCGGATTGTTGGAAGAGCAGAATAACACTTAGCTCTGCTTCGAATAGCCTTCAGCTATTACAACTAAAGATTAAGGATTTATTTTTATTTCACCCCTCCTAGTCTCTTCACTCTCTTGGATGGCATGGGATTTCTGGCATTCTATTCCTTCCGTGGTTTCCAGTTTTGGGGTCTTTCTCTCCCACAAATAGCTCTCAAGGATATGTCTGTGCAGCTGTTAGAGCTTACCAAGGCAGCAATAGAATAACCTTGCTATGACTCCAGTTTTATCATTTTTCTCATTGTTGCCGTTAAAACTGGCAGAAGACGTTGTTGTAACTTAACTCACAGTCAGAAATGCAGAGAGTAATTACCGTACACAGCACCCTCACAAAGAAGGGGTGCCAAGTAGAAAAGGTTGAGGAGCTCAGTTTTGCTTTAGAGCTAAAACCCTGGAATTTGATGGCACATAGAGATGCATTTTTAAATATATTTCAGTAAACTTTCAGCATAAGGTATTTCTGAAGTGCTCAATGGAGAATGCTCTCAGTACTACTCGGTGTATGAAAACTGCTGTCGTATTTATGGTTATGTAAAAGCAAGAATAATTTCCAGAAAGCCAGGGTTTACTTGGACAACTGTAGTCTTGCCCAAGTTGTTGTTACTTCTCAGTTTAACATCTTCTAAAGCTTGTTCAGATCTTAAATATAGCATCCTTCATCCTCACCAGGATTTGTTTCTGACCAGAATGATTGAAGTTTGATGTCAGGTAATTTTAGGGCTGTTGCATGTGGTTCAACATAAGACTAATTCTCACCAAGCACGATTCTTTCAGAAGTGGACAGGTTTTATGAGAAAATACATGCTTGTAACTTTGAAATTCTGGCCATTTTTATCAGGAAGAGTGTTTTGGTGATTATAATTAGGTAATAGAGCAAATTGTTTAATGACAAGTCTGAGTAGCGTTTACTGTGTTCTACAAAGAATAATGTGAATAATATGTTAAGCTGCCTGTTGAACCTTGTAGGCTGCTTAAAATGGAACTAATCACTTACTAGACATTCATAAATCATTTATTAGCTTTCTGTTGCCTTTCAAACTTTAATATAAAAATACCTTAAAACCTTTTGTATTAATTACATCCTGCTGGCTAAGGATTCTGAGCTGTTGATTTATTTAGGAATTATGATTAGCAGGATTCTGAAATAATAAGTTTTATGACATTCTTTAAAACCTTTTATGATCTCTAAAAGCTGCTTTTTTAGCTTAGTCTGTTGGTTGCAGAGCGGTAAACTTGGCATGCAGATACTCTAATGTCGATCTGTGGAGTGAAATGGCATGCTTGTAGGTTGTAAATAGAGCAGTAGAAAGACAACAGTAGACACAGTAGTAGCTCCGTGAAGTACATTAAAATACAAGCTTCATAATGTCGGCTACTCTACTATGAGGGTACTACCCATGTTACTAGACCCCAGGATGTGCGGGGTAGCTTGTCTCTGTCACCTAACATTCAGTACTGGGTAGTACAGGGTGCATCCATGTTTATGGCAGAGTAGATGGTGTATCCCAAGTGCAAGTTCTACTGTGGAGTAGTTAGTATACTGCAACATCCTTGATTCAATAGGTAAAACAAGTAGCTTCTAATTTTTATGAACTGTATGTACTTCTTGGAACTTGGAGTGTGGTTTTCTCCGTAAGTTACTGTTTAGTCTTTCTCACAAGTAATACATTTTCACATAAGCCAGTACCAGAAACTACTTAGATTGGTTTTTGGGGGCTGATTAGATTGAGTATGCTCGGTAGTCGTTTGAAAAGGGGAAATAAAGAATTGCTAATATATGTGAAATTATCCTCGGTGCGGTGAGTAGCTGATGTCCTGGCTTCCAGCTCTATTTCCAAAGGCATCACTTGTGTGTTTCTGGGCAAGTTATTCCTGTTACTGATGCTTTACATCATTCTTTCCTTTATGCATAGAGGCATAGACAGTTGTTTAATTTGGAACTTTAATGTGCATGTTTAGGAAATGATTGACAGAATCAAAATGGAAGGTTTGGACCCTCAGACTATTAAGTGCTCTGGAGCTGGAATTGCCCTTTGGTTTGGAACTGAGATGTCCTTATACTCTAAGGGGGAATACCAGTTAGCTTTCATTATGAACACAAATAATGCAACACAAGGGCATACTCGGGAAAATTGCAGTGTATCTCAGTTGTCACTTGAAAGAATTGAAGGATTCTTTAACAAATATAGAAAATGGAAAATACTTAGAATTGTTTAAAGTACAAATAAATATTTTTCAAATTTAACAACTTTTAGCATTTAATTTCCTACTTTTCTATTAATAGACATGCCTGTAACAGTTAAATATATATTTTTTTTCCTTCCTGTTGGTCACCATTACTTTTTATGGACACATATTTATGTTAAGTCAAACAGAAAACGAAATGGATGGTTGATGAGACATACATGTTTTTTCAGTCAACCTTTTCATTAATGCTGTCAATTCTGATAAAGATAATCTGCACAGAATCATAGAATCAACTGGATTGGAAAACACCTTTAAGATGATCAAGTCTAGCCGTTACCCCAGGGCTGCCAAGGCAACCACTAAACCATGCCACACATCTGAAGGTGATCCAGTCAAACCTATATGATTTTACTAAACTTTACTAAAATTTGCTTGCTAAGAAAGTGCTTTACTGACTCAAGCAAATGTATTTGATCCACATTTGTTCTACATTTTGAAACAGAATTTGCAGACGTTGTTCAGATGTTAAGAAAGATAACAATGCAGCTGGCGATGCTTCAGCACAGCATCAGTTTACATTATACCTCTGTTGTAGGGACTTTTACCATTTTATTCTTTGAAAGAAACCAGGATTTTAGAAAACTGTCAATAGGATGGTTATAAAGTGAAAAACCTCTTAGTCCTCCTGTGTTCTGGCTGTTTTGCTGCATACTGTTTTAATCAGTGTATTTTAGAGTGGCAGTTCACTTGCCTCTCGCTACGTCAATTGTCAGTAACATGTTTCAACAGTATAATTTGGACAAATGATGTGTATGTCCTGAAACACTTCTAACAGCTCTGAGCTTCTATTTGATATTCAAAAAGGACACAGCTAATGAAGACTTCCACTAAAAGCATCATGTGTTGCTCCTAAATATACCAGCCTTTCAGAAGCAGGCAGAAATATTTTCTAGCATAAGAGATCGTATTTAAGATCTAGTATACAGCTGAAACAGAAAATAATGAAAACTTTTAATGGCTTATTAGCAGAAAAGTTTAGGTCTGAACGTGAGGTTAGGTTGTTGTAGCTGTCTGTAATGTCAGGGTGCCCTCGTTTCAGCTGTAACAGTTACTTTTCTCCTTCCTAGTAGCCGGTGCAGTGCTGTGTTTTGGCTTCAGTCTAAGAACGATGCTGATAACACGCTGATGCTTTAGCTGTTGCTCAGTAGCACTTACCCTGATCAAGGACTTTTCAGTCCTTCGTGCTCTGCCAGTGAGGAGAGGCACAAGAAGCTGGGAGGGAGCAGAGACAGGACACCTGACCTAAACTAGCCAAAGGGGTATTCCATCCCACAGCACACCATGCCCAGTATAGAAACTGGGGGGAGTCACCTGGAAGGCCCAGATCACTGCTCAGGTCAGGCTGGGTATCGATCGGGCAGGGGGTGGTGAGCAATGGTATCATGCATCACTTTGGTTTGTTGTTTGTTTTTCCTTTCCCTTTTCAGTTTTATATTCTCTCCTCTTGTTATTTCCCTTATCATTATTAGTATTATATTGTACTTTTATCTCAACCCATGGCGTTTACATTCTTCCCATCCCGCAGGGGAGGACAAGGGGAGGTGGGGGGTGAGCGAGCGGCTGCATGGTTTGGAGTTACTGTTGTGGCTTAAATCACAACACGGGAAAATTGATCTGTTTCTTTTACTTTTTAACTGGAGTCAGACTTCCCAGGCAGGTTACATAGAGGCTAGTGTGTTCTCATTCTATATGTTATTTTGTTGAAAAATTTGAGTCGTCTAAAAATAGAATGAAACATATTGTTTACAAATGTATAATCAACAATTCTAATGCTTCAGTGGAATACTTCAGGAACTGGAGATTTTTATAGTGATAACTCATAGATACTAAAACGCTTGGACTGTTTCTGTGAACACTTATTTGATACTTCTCTGAAGAAAATCTCAGCAGGTAGATGAATTTACAATGTATTTTATCTGAAATTAGGAAGAACTTTAATCAGAAAGAGTACAAAGGAATGTTCTCTCAACATAACATAGCATGTAACAATGCAATGTTACTGACCTAATTCCTTATTAAATGTAGTTTCTTATGGCATAGCTGATCAGTAAAAATAATGCAACTGAAAACTGCTCCATGGGTGAGTTTCAGGTTACTGTATTAATGAGCGGTTTCAAGAGTTAGTACAAAGCCTGAACTCATATGAAAACTATATTCTGAAAAAATACACATATTTTGCATGGTATAGGACCACAGTACTTTTCTGTTCATTCATCTTTAGGTATAATATAGTTGTGCTGTCAGGTAAGTCATATTCAGACAAGAAGAAGAAAATACCTTTAGCTCTGTTCTCCAAGTAACTCAAAGGAGAATCTTTGAATTCGTTTTTAAGGAGAGGGCAGAAGGAAATGAATGTTACTGCTTGTGAACAAAACACATCCATTAACTAAAGCAAAATAATAATTGCAGCAATTGTAGTTATCAGTGTTCTGTGTATATCTCTGATGTGGTCATAGAACTCTACATTAAAGCATAAACAAGTGTAATAAAAATAACAATGAAAACTCTGGTTGAAATGGCAATTTGGAAAATTCATGTTAATATCAAGTCAGGAGTTTTTATATCTTATATGAGTTGACAATCTGTTGTACTGTTGTTTGTACCTGTTGATGGTCGTGGCCCTTCTGGCTTTTTAACTTGTAGAACACAACTGAAGCTACTGTCACTGTGGAGACCTTGGATGATGTACCTGAGCATGTGCTTAGGGGGCTTCCCGAGGATGTGAGGCTCTTCCCATCTGCTGTTGACAAGACACGGCTTGGTGAGTGCTACAGCTGGGAAAAGGAGATGAAGATCTATACACTAGATCACGTGAATTACAGTTGCTGTGAAAGCTTGGTGCCTTTCTGTGCTGAGTAGAGATGATATCTGGTACATTTATCTGAAATAATTTCTGTTGGAAAGAGTGGACATCTTCCAAGTTTCTCCAGCATCTGAAGACGATGTTCCTGGAACATCAGAATTGTTCAAAGATGGACCAAGATGCAAAGAGATTAGATTATAAAAATAACTGATACGTTACTTCACTGCTGTGTTTTCACTTATAACAGTTTGACTGTTACCAGCTTTGTGTTTTGCAACTGTCTGTTGTCTCTCTTTAGAATGCTGCATCTTGCTGTCCAATCAATATAGAAAGTTTAATTTATAAGAACAGACTCGGTGCAGACTTGAAAGCTGCTATGTGGAGCAAAGTATTGTTTCTGTAATATATCCAAAACACTTGGCTGCTTTTTTTAATGCAGTGGGAGAACTTTGATGGAAGTCAGAATTGCAGACTGGATACTTGATGTTGAAAGCTGGTGGTTTGAGGACTAAGCCTGACAATAGATGCATTACTGTTAGTAACAGCTTATAAACTCCTTGGAGCAAGGTTAATCTTTTCTGGTACGAACCTGATCTAGCATGGTCTGAATGAGAATGTTGTATTTAATTAACAATTACTTGTCAATCTGTTCTTAGTTTTCATGCTGTAAATGTCAAATGCACGTGTCCATTTTCAGTTCGGTTAAATCCTGTCAATAAAGCTTGGGCAGATGCACATATTTTAACCAATCCTAAATGATTTCTCCTTAAAATATAGTTTCCATTAGTTGTAAAACATTTGAGAGGGCTTCATTTGCCTGGCATTGCTTCAGAGAAAGCAAATACAATTTTTGTTTAATAAGATATTTACACAGCAAAACAGCTGAAATCTGAGACTTTACAATGTAAAACCTGAAATGCTTTTACAATGTTTTCAATATCACCTAAAGTACAAGAAAAATGAAGGTTGTTTTTATCTTCAGAGCTACAGTAGCCCATGAGCAAAGAATGAAACTAGATAAATGCTTAAAGCTTTCATGGTTGAAGTGAGTTTTGGAGAGAGGATTGTTGGAATTCATTTTAGTGAACTTCAAATTCCTTCTCGTGATCTTGATGTAGAATGCTCCCCCATCTGAGACAGACTCATAGGATGTTCTGAAGAAGAATGATTTGTGAGTAGAAGATTTGCTTGAGATAACTTAGATTAGTTTTAACTACTGGTATGTGTCTCTTCAGGTGTCTGGGCAACAAAATCAATTTTAAAAGGCAAGAAGTTTGGACCATTCGTTGGTGACAAGAAAAAAAGATCCCAAGTTAAGAGCAATGTATACATGTGGGAGGTAAGAAACAGCTTGTCAGTGGAAAAAGGTGTCTGTCACTAGCTCAAGGTTTTGTGTTTAGCCTTTATTTTTTCCAGAGATTTTAGAAATAGACATGATGGGAAATAATTGCCATCAGTCTATGTCTACTATTACAGTTATTTATAGACACTTGGATTGAGCAACCATTCTGAATTGCTTTAAACTACTGGCATAGTTTAAACTGCTGTATTAATTTTCTTACATATTGTCTCTGGATCACACCTCTCCTTAAGAGTCTATTGCTGCTAAAGCTTTGCTTTGTTGGCTTGAATCCTGAGTAATATCCCTTCTGCAACTGAGTACTGTCAACTGCTTATGAAATTAGGGAAACAAGGAGGATATGGAATCTCTTCAGGAAGCCCCAGCAGTCCTCCTCATTTAGCTCTTTGAAAACCAGCTGTGTTATGGGAATTGGTTTTCCTTTTGGAGCTTTTGTAAAACTTCTCGACTTGTGCTGCTTGTGTTTGCGCTTGCCTTAAAGCAAATACTGTCTGGACAGCTGAATCACACTTTAAGCTCTACTGATAGTCATAAAATCTCAGATATAATGTAGATTTCAAAATGTAGGTGCCTTAATCTGGTCTTGAATCCTATCTAGATTGTCTTCAAGGCAGTTCATAACTACTTCCAAAGGCTTCTTTAGTGTTTCTGAAGACACATAGAGCAAATGGCTTTAGCAAAGTGAATGGTTGAGGAGGGGAGGGGTGGAGGAGCTGTGGCATACCACGTTCTGGGACAGTTTACAGCTCTGTAGGCCAAAGATACTGATAGTAGTCATCCTTCTGGTCCCTGGCCTGCAAAAGTTGAGCTGCATAAACCACTGGATACATGCAGATACATACAAAACAATGTACATGTTTATCAGAGGAGTTAATCTAGAGCAATTTCCTGTAAATGCAGATTCACATTCAGGAAAGTAATAGTGTTCAAATACAATGTTCGTTGCATTGAGCTAATGTTATCAGAAACTCCACTGCATGAGCTATCTCCAGTTTTGATCTGGTACAAGAACACTTAGTGAGATTGAATCAGCCAAGTAAGTTATTGACCTTGTGGTTGTTTTTCTCAGTGCTGGATTTTGAGTGTTCTCAGTGGATGTGTCTTAATATTTTTAAAATTTATGTTGAGAAATGATAGTTGCAAACAAGCTGCTACAGAATTCTGTAGTTTGCACTGCAGGCGACAGTGGGAACCCTTGCTAGATGGCAAAGGAATCCTGTGTTGATTTAATACTGATTTTGGGTTTGAAAAAAAGCAGCTAAAATGAGACCGCAACAGTTGGCCCCATATGCTGATATCTGAAACCACTCCAGAATCTTCTCTGTTAGAAAATACGGTTTGTGAAAGACTGGTGGTGTGTGGGAGTAGTTAGGTATATGGACCTCCAACCAGGAGAACCACCTTTTCCACGAGAACCCCATTTGTTTCTTTAGTAAAGTTAAACTGAAGAATAAATAAAGCTTCTCAAAGCTGCATCTCTAATGGATTTTAATAGTTTTGAACTGTCGTGCTGGAGGATCCCTCTGAAAGCCATGAGTCCTGTGTGTCAGTGCCATGTCTGAGGAGAGAAACAGAGACTTGAACATATTTTCATTCTCTGTCGGAGAAAAGCCACTGATAAGAAAATGACAGCGAGTGAGTGAAAACCAAGGGAATGCCGCCAGGCGATTCGGAATGACTGGCACAAGTGTGCTGAGTGATCTTTATTGTGGTTTGCAGGAATCGCTTAAAGTCACAGTGTCCTACAGAGGACTTGGAGCTGGTTCCTTTCTCACGGTGCACAAGGCCTGTAAACAATAATCTGAATTAGAAGCTTTAACTACAAAGTAATGAAGTATTTTGCTTTGTGTGAAAACAGTAATCAAGTAATGTGACAATTTAATAAAGTAATACATTAAAAAAGTAATAAATCGTTATGTTTTGCCAAATCTTCCTTATCTGCTACCTTTTCCACAGCATTGTTCAGCTCTCTTCTTCCATTTTAACCAAAAGAGTTGCTTTTACAGTCTTGGTCTGTGCAGCTGTTTGTGCTCTTTCATATTGCAAGGGCTGGGTGTGCTGATGAACATTCTTTCAAAAGTCAGCTGATGAAATCCATGCTGGAATAGTTTAAGTAACTTTCTGTTTGCTTGGAAAGAAACTAAGATTATTTGAGAGTATTTATTGAAACTTTATTGATAAAATTCTGTTTTATTAGACCAACAGTTTATCAACACATAAGAAATGTATTAACTTAAAATTATTATCAAAATTATTAAATTAAAATTATTAAATGGTTCTTGTTTTAAATTGCTGTAGAAATGAAATTGAAAATGTAAAATCATAGAATCATAAAATGGTTTGTGTGAATCACAAAGCTCATCCAGTTCCAGCCCCCTGCCCCGGGCAGGGACACCTTCCTCTAGAGCAGGTTGCTCCAAGCCCCTGTGTCCAACCTGGCCTTGAACACTGCCAGGGATGGGGCAGCCACAGCTTCTCTGGGCACCCTGTGCCAGCGCCTCAGCACCCTCACAGGGAAGAACTTCTGCCTTATCTCCAACCTGAACTTCCCGTTTAAACTTATCACCACTTGTCCTGTCGCTACAGTCCCTGATGAAAAGATGGTTTGAAAATAATTACTTGTAAGTAAGTATCAGGAACAATAAAAAGCTACAACATTGTGTGACAGAATGGGAAGTTTACGGTGGAATCGGAATTTTAGTGTATTCCTTATGTGCAGTGGTGCTACGTGAAATGTAGCAGGAGGTAATGAGCTAGGGAGGATGGATTTTGGAATGAGCTCTTCCAGGCAGAGGCTGATGTTTAGAGACTTGACCAAAAGGAAAAAAGCAAGTAAGAAAATACAGTAAAATTACACGGGTTTCTTTTTTCCTTTCTTGTTGTTCTTAAAACCTCTGAGTACCTCCAATACTTCTGACACGTTGTGTACCTGTTAGTACGTCTGTGTTCGGAGACAAAGTGGTGGAAGAATGATAGTTCCATTTGCCAAAGTGGTGTGTTATTTGATTGGGGAGAAAAACCATATTGCATCCACTGATGACTCTTCTTATAGGCATCTAACTTGGATTATAAGAAGAAGAGTGGGAGATGCAGAACATGTCTTGAAAGAGAAGCAGAGTTGCCTGTCACCAGGAAACACTGAAGATGTCAGTAACCTTGCTTTATTGCAAGCTGTCTTGAAATGTAAAACAGGAGTAGGTGTTGAAATTTTTTCTCCAAGAATGTAGACCAAAGAATTTACACAGCATCTTGGAACATGCAGCAGTTCATTGACATGGGCAGTTTTTTAAGGTGATCACAGGGTTTCTGAAAGGTTAAGATCTTCTTTAATACCCTGAAAAAAGATTAAGTATAAATTATGCTTTGCTTTTCCTTCCCAAATAAAGCAAATGCTTCTAACTTCTATAGACTTTTTCCAATTCATCAGAAAGTAAAAATAAAGCTCTATTGCCTTTATATCTTAAAATCAATCATTTTAGTAAATGCAAAATATACGGAATCATTTCAGGCTTGCCAGACTGAAAAGAAAGCACAAAATGTTCTAAGTATTTTGGCTTTTGAGCCCAAAACTTCTTGAATAGGAAGTTCGTTTCTTTTTCCCTCAATTGCAGCAGTTCTACTAAAAAGCTTGTAGAAGACCAGCAACGCTTCCCCCTGTACAGCCCCTGTGTTTGCTCACATCCTTTGTGTTATCTCCGTCCTTAGATGATAACAACTACTTTGTATAGCTTTAAAGTACATAGAGTTTTAGTACATGCACACTTCAGTGTTAAGAGTTGTCCATTTGCTTAATGCCATTTGTGTCTCACAGGTGTATTACCCAAATCTGGGATGGATGTGTGTCGATGCAACTGATCCAGAGAAAGGGAACTGGCTGCGGTATATAAACTGGGCACGTTCAGGCAAGGAGCAGAATCTGTTTCCCCTGGAGATCAACAGGACCATATACTACAAAAGTTTAAAGGTACTGATGTCTGAAGAATCAGTTACTGCTCTGTTACCTTTTATTATTAATACTTCTAATTCTCCTTTATTCAAATCCTATTTTTTTTTTTACATTTACATTGAACAGATTTTGAAACATTTTATGAAATATAATTAAAATATTGCAGATGCTATGTTTCATCAGTCTAAATTCTTCTGTGCCAGTACAGTTAACATTAAGATCTACTGTTAAAATATAGGATATGTATGAACACTAAATCTGTCATTTTAATGATCTGCTGTAGCACCAAATTTGATACAAACTAACGAAGAACTATAGCAGATTACATAAATGTTTTTTCTATTTCTGTAGATACTGAGACACTTTCTCCTGAGGAGCTTTTGCAGAAATCAGTTATTTTTATGGTCTTTGCATCAAATGTCAAAGATTGGTTGTCAAGACACTTTTTATAGGTAGCTTCATGAAACAAATTTTCCTGGGTTTATACCATTCCAGTTTTATTCAGGGAGTGGGAGGCAGGAAGAAGGGTGTAATTCCTGGGACATTGTATCTCCCAAACCAAGAAAAAAATTGGTTTAACTATAAGTAACGGTAGTAACTAACACACTAACACCCCAGTGTTAGACTACTGGGGCTATAAAGTATTATTTGAATCTCTGATCAAGAACCTACCAGCAGTCAGTAGTAGCTAACAACTGGTAGCTCAACTTTGTTTTTATTTAACATGCTTTTGTGGGTTTTCGGTATATTCAGACTAGCTGTTAGGCTATTGCTGTTTCTTACGTTTTGCTTGTAAGGCTGACAATATCTATAAGTAACCGATCTTCACTTAATAAAAGAATGAGTTTGGTATCGTGCAGTTTTGAAGTTATAGACAGTGTAGCAATATGTAAAACTCTTATATTTTAGGTCACTCAAACTAAACACTTCGACCAGTCAAACTAGGTTGAAAAAAAGCCCAAACTTCCAAACATGTTCTGATCTTTCTGGTAGCTTTGGGATAGCATTCAGGTAGAGGTTCACTGTTGCCAGCCAGACTATTGACTTCAGTGTTCATCCACTGAGGGCAGGCTCCCAGTGTGAATCTGTAGCCAGCTTGGTTTTCTCTGGACACTTTATCTCAATTTGCCCATAGTCACACTAGTTCATTAACATAAGTGCTCTTTTGGAGTCACTCTGACATTGTAAATTTCTCTCTCATTGAATGTTTTCAGCACTTTTAGAGGTTTTAGTCCTGATAAAAACAAGCATTTGCTTATTCCAGGTTTGTTTTCTGATGGATAATATTGCACTTTGGAAAATAATTGTACCCCTAAAGAGGCTGACAATAACAAATACCTTGCCTCAGCATGTGAAATATCCTTTTGTTCCTTTGACTGTCTTCCCTTGCGACCTGATGAATTTTATCCTAGTAGGTCTTGCCAACAAGCTCATGCTGCCAAGCAGCTCTTTCTGAGGATTGTTAGAGCAGCCTATAAGGATCAGTTGTAGTGTTTCAAAATCAGTCTGGGATTTGTTGCAGTGTGGGGTTTTGAGTTTGGGATGCGAAGGGGTTCTTCAAAGAGCTATCTTCAGTAGCATTTATTTGCCCCTGCAGCAACCACTTAGATCTGTGTGCACTGTGGGATTGTTTCTTAGCTTCGGCTCTAGGTTGGCAGTATCAGTCCAAGTCAAGCCTCTGGAAATTCATCTTGGTGTTTGCATTGTATGCTAGTTGGAGGGAGTGTTCCATCAGGAATGGTGTTACCTCCAGGCTGCCTCTGTGCAAAGGCTTGCTGCTGTATTTCTTCGAAGCCAGTAGAAAAGCAGCAGCCCTGAGTAGTTTTGGGTTTGGGTGACACACACAGAGGTCACTGGGTATAGAACCATCGAGTTCTGTCCTGTAGACATAGTTCCAGGAACGCAGTGTGGTCATGCTCAAACTAGTTCTGCATGAGCCAGGGTAGGATGGCTTCTGTTAGTAATTCCAGCTTCATGCTGCTCAGGAGTAACCAAACAGTTTCCAGGACCGAGTTAGTCCAAGAAACCTTGCAGCCAAGGTTCAGTGATGCTGTTATTTGGTTGTCACTGCAACTACAACACTCTTGCTTCTCTGGACAACCTGTGCCAGCGCCTCAGCACCCTCACAGGGAAGAGCATCTTCCTTATCTCCAACCTGAACTTCCTCTGTTTCAGTTTGAACCCATCACCCCTTGTTCTGTCGCTACAGTCCCTGATGAAGAGTCTCTCTCCAGCATCCTTGTAGCCCCCTCCAAACACTGGAAGCTGCTCTGAGGTCTCCACGCAGCTTCTCTTCTCCAGGCTGAACAGCCCCAATGTTCTCAGCCTGTCTTTGTGTGGGAGGTGCTCCAGCCTTGATCATCCTCGTGGCCCATTAAACATTCAGCATTCAGTCAGCATACTGATAAATCAAGTCAAGATTTAGACAGTCACATTTTGTGGTTTTTAATTGCACAAGTGGACTATTCTTGTAGTTTAATAAGAATATTTAAAATCCAATATTCTCTTTAATTTCTTGTCCATTCCAAGAATACGAAAACCAAAGGAAGGCATTAAGAAATCTTGTTTTGTCTAGTGTTTTGTAAACTTATTTTTCATTATTTAGTGACATATTTATAGTAACCAGGCTTTTAAAATAAAGGTAGTGAGAAGAAATTGGAAGTTAAGCTACAAGTGACTGACAGTGTAAGAGAAGTATAACATAGAGGAGGAGATTTTGAATGTGTGGTGTCAAGGGCAAGTTACTACATTAAAGCATTTAAATATTGTCTCTCGTATCAGTTTTTACTATCCTAACCGCTAGAAACTGCGGGGAAAATTCATGCTTTGGGGAAAAAAAAAAGGTGCTGGTTTTGCTTTCTTTACAAAATACGGTTGCTTATATATCTGCTTTTTTTATTTAGAGGTTTGTTATTGTCTCAGCTTCTGTATCAGGTGGTGTTCTTGTAGAGTCCATGTCGGTCTTAGGTTCACATCACACCTTACCGATGATTGAGACAAAAGAAAGCATATAATAACATCTTAACTGTCTTTCTGCATGTGTTCTGTGGATGCACTGCCATTTCAAAACTATTATAAATTACCAGCCTAAGTATGTACACATGGTTCTTTCCTGATCTTTATCATAATTCATGAATTTAGGGGAATTCCATTTAGTGATAAATCAACAGCACTGTTTTTATTTACCCTCAAAAGAGAATTTGAGTGGCTTATACTTAATTTTATTCTGCTTTAGCTCAAAGTATTTAAAACATTGTCATGGCTCCTTATTTATTTTTTTCGCAAGGTTTTCCTAAGCTTTTCGTGGCTTGCTGATCTGTAAGTTCAACAGGCTGATTTCCAAGCTTCAGTGCTGAGATGAGTGAAGTCCAAATTTGTTTGGTGAAAAGAACCTCAGAACTACACAGAGCTTTAACTTCCCTGTTCTCTGCCCTAAATGAATAGTAATGGGATAAAACACTTAAGTGAGCACAAGCATTCTCTTCATCCTTACTGAAGGACTGAGGATATCTGGAGGCTGCTTTGCATATGCTTTCCCCAGGATGCATATATGAGAGTTGGTTTATTTTGATGAAACAGCTTAAACTCATTATGGAGTTTCAGAAGTTCTTCCTGCCTCTCCTAATGAAATGAGCCAGTTGAATAGTGTTGTTCTGCACAGAGCACAGGACTTTGTAATTCCTGAAGAAGCAGAATTGCAATGAAAAGTCAGTTCCAAACACAAGTACTAATGCCAATAGCTGTCCACTTTGGTTACACTTGGTGAGATAAGGCCACATTGAGGTGCAAAAGCACAGTGTGACAGTTAAATGTAGTGTCTGGGGTGAAAAATTTGTACTCTAATAGTAGATATTTTATACAGGCAAATGCCTGTCTCTGTACAAGACACATTGTGGTGCTTGTACATGGAGAGTGAATTTAATTTTAGACACTCTGTGCTAGAACTTCTTAGGATATGACTTGTTAGGATATTTTTGTAAGGACTTTTATGACTTTCATTATCGTGACTAAGTGGATCTGTTAAAGATGGAGTTAGGACTTTTTATAAAAGCAGGTAGGGACAGGAGAAGGGGGAACGGCTTTAGCCTGCCAGAGGGGAGATTGAGATGAGCTCTGAGGCAGAAGCTCTTCCCTGTGAGGGTGCTGAGGCGCTGGCACAGGGTGCCCAGAGAAGCTGTGGCTGCCCCATCCCTGGCAGTGTTCAAGGCCAGGTTGGACACAGGGGCTTGGAGCAACCTGCTCTAGTGGAAGGTGTCCCTGCCCGTGGCAGGGGGTTGGAACTGGGTGAGCTTTAGGGTCCCTTCAACCTAAACCATTCCATGATATATCTCTTGAAAATAACAGGTTCTTAGATTACTTTAAACCTTTTGAACAGAAAATACTCAGATTAAGAAATGCTAAATGTTGCAGTTAAAGCACCAAAAAGCGTGTGGGAGTTATTAACCTGATGAGCGTTTCCAAAAGCCTTACCTTTTTTTAATCAGGCTATGCCAACCTGATGTGGCTACTCAAACAATCTGTAGGTAATAGTTTGAAGGAGGTTGGGGTTTGGGGTTCTTGTTGAAGGGTGTCATCAGTAAGAGATGGTGTTCTCTAGTGGTGTAGTAGCGGTAGAAGTGGCACTTGGTCAGTGTAGTCCTTTTCTAGCTCTACTGATAGTGCAGGAGTGTTTTAATTGTCTGGTTTTGAAGCTGCTGCTCCATCTCATTTCAGAAGCACAAGGTTAGAGGCCTTAATTTGGATTCTAAAGTAGTTACACCAGAACTAAATTCACCACGTTGAACATTAGCTCCAGCCATGCAGCTAACAGATTACGTGCTCCTTATCGTCTCATGTTTGCATTGCCTACAGTTTTTGGCAGCTCTTTTCTCCGAGGTTTTGTTTAGATGATAAGTTGTTTGCATCAGACAACTTTTCTTCATTCCTTGCTGCTAAACAGCTGTGAAATGGGACCATGCAAATGGGTTTACCACTCTTTACCCTATCAGGCCTCCAGAACTATTACAGAAGCCAAACCGTAGGCTGTGCTTATATTATAACTTAAACAGTTGTTGGGATCTTGCATCTCTTGTTGTTCCGGTATCTGGGGCTGTAAAGATAACTATCACCTTTATCAGGTGCTGTGAGACCTACCAAAAATAAGTGCTTTAGAAGAGACAAATATTACTATTGTTCTTAATACAAAACTTCCCTTTGGCTTCAGACTTGAAATAATAAGTCTATGATACCCTTTACCTGAATGTAATCACTAAAAATAGTGTCTCATCTCCACGAGCCTGATGTTTGCCAAGCCCTGGGAAGATTTTAGGTCAGGTAAAGGAAGGATTTAAGGTGATTTTTCTTGGTTTTGGATAGAATGTTTCAGGAAACAGAGAGATAATGGTGAAGATGTTAAAAAAAAAAAAAAAAAGTACAAATACATCTTTAGTCTGCAAACTGGGGGACTTTGTAGTTTGATACTACTTGAAGGAGCATGTGAATTTATTGGACAAACTAGAATAGAAAACAGCCTTTTCCTGTACCTTTAGATTTTGTTCCAAAACCCAACCTTAGTGGATGACTGAACTTAAACTCACTGTTTAATGCTTTGTATAAGGTAGGTGTGTTCAGCCTGAGTCTTGCTAGCAGCTCCCTGGAAAGAAGGACCCTGTGCAGAGCAGTAGTAGCACGCACCGGGGGTGCACTGCTGTGTTTCATCATAGAATCATAGAAAGGTTTGGGTTGGAATGGACCTTTAAAGCTCATCCAGTTCCAAGCCCCTGCCACGGGCAGGGACACCTTCCACTAGAGCAGGTTGCTCCAAGCCCCTGTGTCCAAACCTGGCCTTGAACACTGCCAGGGATGGGGCAGCCACAGCTTCTCTGGGCACCCTGTGCCAGCGCCTCAGCACCCTCACAGGGAAGAGCTTCTGCCTTATCTCCAACCTGAACTTCCCCTCTTTCAGTTTGAACCCATCACCCCTTGTCCTATTGCTCCAGTCCCTGATGAAGGTCCCTCTCCAGCATCCTTGTACCCCCTTCACACACTGGAAGCTGCTCTGAGGTCTCCACGCAGCTTCTCTTCTCCAGGCTGAACAGCCCCAATGTTCTCAGCCTG
Source organism: Strigops habroptila (assembly GCF_004027225.2). Lineage (NCBI taxonomy): Eukaryota > Metazoa > Chordata > Aves > Psittaciformes > Psittacidae > Strigops > Strigops habroptila. The sequence continues at coordinate 405,558 of NC_044292.2, forward strand.
TCTCCATACGGGAGGCGCTCCAGCCCCTGCTCATCCTCGTGGCCTCCTCTGGACTTGCTCCAACAGCTCCATGTCCTCCTTATGTTGTTGTTATCTTTGAGACAACCCGACATTGGGGTTTCCAGGCACTGTAATGGCTCTGCGCTGTTGTGCTGCCCGGAGCGGGGAGGGTGCTCGGCGCTGCACACGCTGCGCGCCCTCCAGCCGTCAGGGGGCGCAGTCGGCAGCCCCCCCCCCTCCCTCCGCTGCTCCGCGCGCGGGGCGCCGCGGGCTGCGCGGGGCACCGCCGCCACTGCCGACGGCGCCGCCGCGGCCGCTCCCCGCCCCGCGGCCCGCCGCCGCTAACAAGCCGCCGTCTGATTGGCGCCTCGCCTCTTTCTTCTCTCCCGGCAGCCAATCGCGCCCGGCGAGGAGCTGTTGGTGTGGTACAATGGGGAGGACGACCCGGAGATAGCCGCCGCTATTGAGGAAGAACGAGCCAGCGCCCGGAGCCGGCGGCACTCCCCGAAAGCCAAGAAAGGTAAAGCCCTGCGCGGCCGCGCCGCCGGGCCCCGCCGCCCTCCCGCGCCGCCCGGCCTTGAGGCGGGGCGGGGGAGACCTGCAAACTTTTCCCGGGTGGGCAGCGGGGGCCGCCGTGACCTTCCCCCGCCGCCGCCTCCTCCCGGGCCGGAGGGAGGGCCGCGGGGCGGAACGTGGAAGTTGTGGTGCCTGCGGCCCCGCTGGAAAAGTTGGCGGCGGGGCGGCCGAGGAGGGAAAATGTGTCCGTGCAGCGCGGGAGGGGAGTGCAGGGAGGAGCGGGGCCGGCCGGGGCTGCGGGAACGGCCTTTGCGCAACAGCACGCGAGGCCCTGTCAGCCTCCCAAAACTATAAACTTTGTGGGTGCGGCCGCCGCTGTTAAAGCCATTCGCAGGCGACGGGAGCAAGTGGAGCGCGGCCGCGGAACGGGGCTGCTTCTGCGCGCGGGGGTATTTGTGCACTTGGCTCGGTGCGGGTGGAAAACTTAGGGCTTTGTGGTTTTCTGTGGCTTTTAATTTCTTGTTGTTTTGGGGGTAGTGGCGGTTTCGTGGGGGATGGAATGCTGCAGGCAGTGTGGCTGACTGCTTGTGGCTGGCTTTGGGAGGGGAGGAAGGATGGGAGAAGGATTTCGGGGGGGGGGTACACACACATTAGTCTTTGCGTAAATATGTATGTCAGACCAGACCTCCATTATTTTTTTCCATGACTAATTCAATAGCAATATGTTTTGGAGTGGTTGTGCCTCCACGCATGGCCTTATATAACTGACATTTTGACTACCGTTTTAGGCCAAAATCGCAGTAGAAGCTATCACTTGGAGGGAGTAAATAGCAAAAGGAAGTATTTACAGTTGCAGCAGGAGGGAATCAGTTCCTCTTGTAGGTGAATATGTGTGTGCTAGAATTCTCTGAAGATTACAAGTGAACCAAAGAAAGGAGATAATATTTCATCGTGGGTTTTTTAAGCTTAAAATTTCGGGCCTGATCTTCCTTATAGTGCCATTGACTGTGGAACTCACATTGGGAACGAGCTCAGATGTTTAGGAGAACAGTTAATTATATAAGTTTTTCTATTTTAGAGACTGAGGAGGGATTTAGGGGGAAGAAATGGTGCAACACAGTTGTTCTTTTCAACACTAATTTGTAGATTAAGCGCAAACAAACTGAAATGCAGGCCCTGAGTTTTAGTTTGCTGCCTGTAATGAAAAGCATATTTAGCACGTATAGAAGAAATGCTTGGTAAATTGCAGGCTGTATTATGCTTTTCCCTAAATGTGCATTATCTTAGCAAATAGAATCTGTGTGCCTGGGATTTACCTGAAAGGCTAGAAAAACAACTTGAAAGAATTTGATTATATTGCAAATCAGAAAAGCCAGACAGAATAATTGCAAAGGTTATTTTTTCATGGCATAGAAGTTTTGTTTGCATTCATGAAGTTATAGATCAAAATATCAGTAATTTGGTGGTTCAGTGGTTTTGGGTTTGTGCTATTTTATAGGTTTAAAGTTTTAACTGTTACAGGGTTTACAGATTTCAGACTGTCAGAATTGGCCTTTTCCCCCATTTTATAAACATAAGCTCCTTTCCAAGGCTCACAAATACATAAAACAAATAAAATGCAACACTAAGACCCACCCCAAACACAGTAGAGATGAAGCGTTTGAGAATAACCAAGAATAATTCGTGTGTGGGATTATACTCTTGTATCATGAAGCAGAAAAACCAAATTCTTAATCTTTAGTTGATTTGAACTGTTGTGATTACAGAGTCCATATCCATGCTGTAAAAGATAAGGCAATTTGTAGCATGTGCTTTCTTCTTTTCTAATACATGCATATTTTTAAATGATACAGTTCTATTTTTAGTAGGTTTCATCGAAATTATTTTTACTCTTCTACATTTACTCTCAGTTATTTTAGTATTTGTAGTAACATCTGCTAATATTTGCCATTCACAGCAATTTTCTTGTAAGAAACGTGGTATTTTTGTGCTGATTCGATAGCAATAGCTGCAGTTAGGATTCCAAAATGGTTTCTACTGATATTCCTTCTTTTGCAGATTCAGCTGTATCTCTTGGATATGGAAGTTTCTTAGCCCTGGGCTTTATGGGAAAGTAAAGGAAATTGTGACGAGCAGGGTTAAAAAGTGATTAAGAAAATTTAATGTAGCTACGATAAAAGGGGGGTGGCAGGGGAAAGATGTGGTTTAACTTTGTGCATGTGAATAATCAGGATACGAGGTAATATTTTAGATTAAATACCAACTTAAGCAACTCGCTGGAGAGCTCCTCCAGAGGGCTCTGAAAGTGGAATTTATTGGCTGCCTAAACAGATCAATTCTTTTTTTCTTATAAACTTCCCTTTGGCCTGTGTTGCAGGTTGTTGTCTCTTCACTGGGGAGAAAATAGAACTAAGTAAAAACTGCCAGGTTTAAACAACTGTGAATGAGTGTGTCCTTTAGAAACACATTTTCCAGAAAAGCAAACTGGCAGTTTAATACCTAAGAAATGACTAGACATTATTTGAGCAGTGTATTAGAATTTAGTTATTTAAAGCATGTACTTATTAAATAGCTCATAATTATTCTGTGTTCAGTAAAACAAATATCCTTTTGAATTTTTAATGCATCTTAGGCCTTGTCCTTGGACAGTTAAGAGATCCATCATTTGACAAAGAGTCTATTTATTTAATGAACTCTGGGTATATCAGAAAAGGTGATCGTTTCACAGATATTATAAATGGGACGTGCTTTGCCTGATCGATTGAGGATTTCAGTATTGTGAAACTTTTCACCTTGCAGTGGGAATACTCTTTATTTCTGACTAAATCCTTACATGGTGTCAGTTCAGACTGTCTTACCGTAAGAGATAGGCCTTACTAAACTTGTGAAGTTGAGATGGCATTTCAGAATCAGAGCTGACCAAGTCTAGACACAAAGTACAGATTGAACTGTTTTCCTTGCCCTTGATCTGACCTCTGTTTGCAAGTGATTACTGACACAAGGTTCATAATCTCCTTTAGAGCATGTTTAGGATGGCACCTGCATTCTCCTCTGTGCACCAGTCTTCTCTGACATGTTTGCCCAACAAGAAGGTGGGTTCTCACCAAGAAGGTGGGATCTTGGTTAGGCCTCAGTTGTGTTTCTCAAAACTCACCTGCTCTTTACTTGCACAGCTTCAGCAGTTCAATGTCTTCCATATTTTTGTTCCTGTAGTCTGCATTCAAATTCCTTTACATCTCCCAGGTGTTAATTTTGATAGTTACTGCCTGGCTTCATTGTAGGTTTTCATAGCTGGAATAAATCCTTTACATCTTCCTTCTGCCATGCTCAGCAGCTTAGGAGACCTTGAGGAAGAGAGGCAGTTCTTACTTATTTTTATGCATTGAAACATTGCATGTTGTTGCTAAGCTGATGAGTGCATTTGAGAGTTAGAAAGAATTGTAGTAGGATCAAAGGATATTGGGGGGGGGAGAGGAGAGAGAGTTCAACACTAACTTTGTGAACTTGGGTAGCATCAAAGATTTTTAGCAGAGCCAACCTTATTGTCTTTGACATGATGACTGCGTGGTTCAGAGCCAGCAGCTGCCACAGCATGGCCAACAAGAAGCAGAAAAATGAGCTAAGGCGTTTTTTTATTGCTTTTGCATTTTCTGAAATTTAATTTATTTGTTTAAGTGTTTATCATCTGCTTCTCTCAGGTTGTAGTTAAAGTGCTTCTGTCCTGCCTGCCAGGCTTGGAGGAAAACTGCTTCAAGTCAAATACATTAGCACAAGATTTTTCGTTAATTCCCTTTCTAAGGAAAAAAGAGGACAACTTGGCTTTCGTTTGACAGTTAAGTTCATGTGTTCTTCAGAGGAGCAGTGTGGCCATTCTTTCATCTTTCATTAGGGCATTTCTTCTTTTATATGTGACAGCAGCAATACGTAGTAGTAGCAAGTAATAGTGAAGATGAGTGTTTCCTTCAAGAACACTTTTGGAGTCCTGGCTTCAGAGTCAGTCTTCCTTTCAAAAGCAACTTTCAAAAGTAACTAACAAAGTGTTTGGAAAAAAAGGTGGTCGAACGTGGGAATACCCAGTGGTTTTATCGGACTGTAATCTGGTTTAAGGTGCTGTGTAGGCTCCGAAGCGCAATCGAACAATGCTAAAATAATCTAGGCAGTTTCTGTTATGGATTAGGTGGCAGATTGAAAGTGTTCTCGAAGGAAGATGGCTACTGATGTGACACAGGATGAAAGTTTGCTCTGCTACGTGCTGCTGAATAATACCTTTAAAAAACCCCAAACCTTTGTGGGGGGAGAAGAGGGTGATGTTTTACTTTTCCTGTGCTTATTTATGGTAGAGGTTCCACGCAGTGCTGTGCAGCTGTAGCCGTGTCTTAGCTGTGCTCCACTTTGCACTTTATGTAGGCAACAAACCCCAGTGGCATTATTTGTACTATTGCCTGGTATGAATACTGCATGTGCCTTTCATATCTTCTCTGTACAAAGTCACGCTGTCAAGAGCAGGGGGGAAAAAAGTCTTTAATTTCATTTTACCAAAAGCACATGCTGCATAAGGTGAATTGAGTAGGAGTCTGTCATGAAATGAAACGACCTCTTAAAAACCCCACCTCTTAAAATAGAGTCTTCTGTTGTAGTGAGGGCAGAACACCTGAATCAGGTTCACCTGTATCTTGGACAGCCTCTGGTGATTATTTATTGTAGTGCAGTTTTAAAATCTGAAACCATTGCTAATAATTCTTTTCAAACTTTATTGCCTTCAGTGGCTCTACTGCTGTCATAATGTTGCTCTTTCCCATAATTCTTATCAGATTTCAGGGAAAGCTTGAACTATGGGGTAACTCTTGGTAAGACTGTCCCAGAGATAGTGTGAGGTCAAGGTGGGTGAATTATGAATCAATTCTCACCTGCTATAAATAATTATTATGCCTTGGTTTATACCAGTGTGAATGCAAAGTGCAACTTCAGGCTTTGGCTTCACAGATTCTAAATAAATGCTGTCATAACAAAAGTTACACCGGATTTTCTTTTGTCTGTAAGCGTGACTGTTGCTGAAACAGCCTCCAGTTGCTGCTGCAGGAAGGGGAAATGTAGAGATGAAAGAAGCAGGTTAAATTCTGTGGCAGTACGAATCCTTGCAGGTTTTTTGGTGAATACTTTCGCAGGCATTCTCAGTTCCAAATAATTAGCTGTACTTGAGAGTCACATAAATAGGCATCCTGTTTATGAAATGGCCTTGGATTGCTGTCTGGATGTCATCACAAATGGAAATCATGGCCAAGTGATGTCTGTTCTTTAAGTTACATGAATTTATTAGACAGACTTGTACTTGGAGTAGGTTTGGAAGTTTATTTCCAAACAGCAAAGAGCTTCTGAGAAAAGCGATTTTGTGTTAATTAGAATGTAGCTTATAGAAGGGTTCTAAAGTTCTGTAAGTTGTACACTTGTAGCAAGGATAACATGAAATGATGTTCTTACCTAAGCTTTGTTTCCAATAGATTTACTGAAAAACATAGATAGGAGCTCAAGGCTTCAATATTTCCTAGCCAATACTGAGAAAAGGCAAGGGCAGGAGGGGGGGAGGGAGGAGGTCAGCTGTATCTCTCATGGCAGCTTCTATCTGGTGACTATCTTAATATATCTCAGGTCATCTAACTGGTGGAAATTTTCTTTTATCCGTCATAAATGGGGCCTTTTGATTGGGAGACTTGTGTTAACTTTAAATTCCCATCCTCACTTCTATAGCAGTGCCACCAGTTCCTATGAGAGCTGCTGCTCTGAGCTTTCCCAAGCAGCAGAGTGCAATTGCTGTGATTCATTCCAGCCTTGCTTCTGCCTACGGGCTTAAGAATAGAAGATAAGCCTTCATTTCACAGGGAAAAAATAAGTAATCTCTATTAAAATAAGTAAATGAAGAATCTACACTAAATTGCATGTATTGACTCCTTAAACTCCATATTTCTACGTATAAATTTTTGGACATACGAAGCCTTAGCGCATTTCAACCCAAGCTATTCTATGATTCAGATGTTTCCCAAGTTACTAAAAACCATCAGTGTTTTGGCTTTAGTCAGGTTGTGTTGTATTTATGTGAACATTGGGAAACGTGTTTACTTACATGCTGTAATTACAAGGGTAGGGGAGGCAGTATGCTTTGTTTCTTCTTCAGAAGCCTCAGATGTACTGTTGTGTACACACTCCCTTTAGAAGTTTCCACATGTGCAGCTGGGGATGGATCCCCTGGTGCTATCAGAGCCTTGGCAGTGCGGGACTGTGACATTAGCAGAGCATCACAGTATGTATTTGTACAAGGAGTGGCATCAGACATCCTCATGTTTGCAGTGTGGGCTTCTGGCCAGTGATGCCACCAAGAAAGCAGAACTTCCATAAGAAGAATTCAGCAAAGGGCTCGAAGGTGGCCAGGAATGCAGTGTAAGGACTCAGTGCTGATTGTCACATCTTTGTTAAAACAAGTACTATGAGCACCTTCCATGCTGTGCCTGTTACTTTATCTGTTTCTGTGTCCTTAACCTAAAATAACGATATGGCCTTCATGACTGTAACAAGTTGGCGTATTTCTACCTACTGAGGTATTTCTGGTTAGAGCAAATGTATATATTTATCTAACGTAATAAAAACATTTGTCTTGGGTTTCCGTGTTTTTCTTTATACTTTTGTGTTTTTCAGCCACACTTTCTGGTATGATTTTTTCCAAAACAAAATACATCTCAGCCACAGTTGCAGCATTTCCTGGCAGATTTACTCATGCTGTCTCCAGTTACATAACCTACAGTGGGGAGTGCAGCGAGGCAGCAGGCAGCTTTCCAGTATTAATCAATTTTTTTCTATTGATTAGGGTTATGTTTGAAACTGTGAGTGACCTGGAAGAAAAGCAGATTGGTATTCCACTGCTCACTCTTTATTTTAGTAAAGACAATGTGTTCTGAAGTGATTCTCTTCCTTTCTTAGGAAAATACGTTTTTAATTTTCCTGAAAATAAGTTGAAAGTTACTGAGTTTCTCTTGAAAAGCAACTTTCCTTGCAGGAATATTGCATTATATTAGATTTTTCCAAAAGTTTCTTAGAATGTTCCCTTCTGAATCACAGAACTGTTTAAGTGCTTCTGTTTAACACCAGGCGCAGGAAGCCAGGTGATTGCTGTTTTAGGAAAGAGCTTTGAGGTTAACAGATTTGGAGGTTATGTTCCAAAGCAGGGAGGGGATGAATTCCTGCAGAACAGGAGAATAGACACTGTTTTCCAGAGTGAAGTGAATGCTTTTCCTTTTTATTCCAATGTGTCCTGTTTTGTGATTTAGAATTGTCCTGTTGCTCATTGTGTACAGGAGAGCAAACACCATGAGTTCCTGACTGCCTTACATGTGTTAAAGCATTTGGGTTTGCTCTCTCCCTCAAGTCTGGATGACTTCTATTCACATGAATAATCCTTTCTTGAATTCCTTTGCATTACCTCATGTTAAGTCAAGGGTTTACCAGACATGCTGTGATTTCCTTACTCTCCTGTGAAGTCTCCTTACTTTTTTTGTTCTATATTTGAAGACTCTGGCTTTTATGGTGGATACAAGGTAAAGTCAGTCATTGACTTTCAGTGTATTCTTGTTCTGTTTACCTCTAGCTTGAATCATGTCTTAGTTTAGTGAAGACTTTAGGCTCTACTTGCAATGAGAATCTTCCTTACCTCTCAATCGTTCTTAGTGCCTTTCTCTAGATGCTTTCTTTTTAGGCTTCATCTTTTCAAACCCATTTGAAAAATATTATTGACATTGATTCTGTAGCATTAATGGTACTAAACTTCAGTGCTTGTTTTTATTACAATTTACCATAATTTTGCATAAACCATTTATTTCACTTGAATTGTTTGGGGGGAACATCTTACACTGAGGGCCTACCTACAGATGCCCCGTGTAATTCACTGTGCAGTGCTAAACAAGCACATTTAACTTCACGTGTGTGCATACAAAGTCTTGATAGCTGGTTATTTCTGGGGAGAGATACAGGCTCCATCTGTGCGTGCATGGCTGAGAGCTGTTTAATTGTGAGATCTCTGTAAGGTAATTTGTGTTTGTGAAGTCTCTCTGCAGATTCTCATGTCACTGGATTACGAAACTGCAGAATATCAAAGTAACTTCATAATCCACTTATTAATTCTTCAGTACATTTTCCAAATGAACAAAAAGGAAAAGCAGTTGCCAGTCTGGAGTGTACTTATTTTTTTTAACATGTCAAACCTTCATATTTATTTTGTTATTCCTGCCAAGAGGCTTACACAGGCTGACAGGAATGACTTTGTTCTGAAGAACTCTCACTGGCCTTCACTTGCTGTGTCAAGTTCCTCAAGGAAATGTTACAGCAGTCGAAGTTTTTACTGTGGGTTAGTGAAATAAGGCTCGCTGGTATTTCAACATCCGTAGCTAAGAAATCAGATAATGTCTGACCATCAGATATTCACTAGCAAATATTTACTTACCTTTTAAACACTTTTTCCCCAGGACTGTGCAAGCACAATATTTATTTGGATCACCAGTGCCTGAAAGTTGTTTAGGATGAAACTCTGAGAAGCACTTAGGAGATTACCATAGTTGCTGTTAAGAGTTAATGCTGTTGTCACACTTTCTATCAGAGTTTTGCAAGAGCATTTGATAGACTCTGATTAATGCTTTCAACTTCAAAGAAGCAGTATTATTAATGTGATGATTGACACTAGTGAGGGTATTATAATAGCTGAAAATCTATCATCTGGATTATTATTACTGCAGAATGCCATGGAAATGGGTATCAACTACAGATCTATCCTAACTTGCATTGAGAGCCAGATGCCTCATTGAGTCAGTCAGCTATGAATCTTGTTTTATTTGGCAGTTGAAACAATTCGATTGTTGAATGGGAAAGACTGAATGATTCTGAAAGTGACTTGATTACATACAGATTTTTGTAAATTCTCTTATGCATTGCCACTGCTCAGAGCCGAGTCCCATACAGGCTTCCTGTGCTGCTGCCAGTAAAATTAGGAACGAAGTGTCTAGACAGTAAGCTCTGGTGTAAAACCGCTCCACTGCAGCGATAGCTTACCTCTCTTTACCACTAAGTTTGTGTCAGAATGTTAAGGTACACACCTTTGCATAGAGTTGTACTCTTGAAAGGAAACTTGTGTGATGTTGCTGCCAAATTAGAGCTGTCTGGGGCTTTTACCGAGTAGGTCATACTCCATTTCAGTGAATTGAGTAAAAAATTGACTTGCCCACAGTGTTCTGTTTCAAGCTGCAGGTGAAGAGCAGAGAGTCCAGTGGTTCCGATCTTATGGACCCTTGTCTCAGGGAATGCAAAAGCAAAGTGGACTTTGTGCTACAGCTTCACTTATAGCTACCAAATCCTTAACTGTTCAGTGTCAGCCTACAGTCTCTCGGCTCTCCACTCTCACAGACCAGAGCTGTGGATTTTTTCCAGTTCCTTGCCTGCAAATGAAAAGATCCAAGTTACTTTTCAGTGAAGTTTGCTTTTTTTGTTGACATTGTATGCTATGAAAAATGTGTGCCAAAAACTTCTCCAACTTACATTTGATCTAAACAGGTTAATCTTGAAGGTAGCAGTTAACTGAGCAGAAGACACATACATTTGTGCTCTGACTGTGGTTTCATTTAACTTTGTTTGAAAAACGGAGGGAGTTGCCGTTCATTGTAGTGACTTTGAGCCTATAGACCTTGCTTGGTTTCAGAAACGAAGCAGGTACCAAATTGATGTCATCTGGTTTGGGGAAAACAATAAATTTAGTAACTTCTGTTGTTGGCTCTGTTAACTTGAGCGCCAACTGTTGCTGTTGTTCTGTGGTATGCTCTTGTGCATCTTGACACATGCACTGGTTGGGCAACTGGAGCATCACAGTTTGAATTCCTTTGGAAGTATAATTCAGTATCTCTTCTACTATCAGAGAAGACTGAAAAGCATTTCTCAAAGGAAGTATCAGTGGGCTGCACCTGAAGTGAATGAAGGGCTTGGTTTCGCGGAGGAAGCTAAGCACATCTCAGTTTGTCAGCAGATAGAAATGATTTGGGGTCTGTATGGTACCTTAAAATAACAATTGTACATGTTGTTTACCCTCTTCTTTATCTACTCGTATATATTAGAAAGAACCTGCAGTGATATTCTGCCGTATGGCCTTGGATTGTCACTCTGAGGTTGGGACGTTGGAAGGAGATGAGTTTTTTTCCAAATTTAACAGATGCAGAGAAGCAAAATTTCCATGCTGCAAATGTCATGACAGCAGCTGCTGATTAACAGTTAAAGAGGTTCCTTGTTGGATTGGAGACCCAGTTCATGAAATGCTCTAAGATTTTTAATGGGGACTGATGGAAACACACTACATATTTACTGTAGCATGTAGTTGGTAGTTCCGTTTTTGTCATCTCTGCTTGAGTTGGTAATCGTGGTGTTTTCCTTGTACAAATCTGAGTGTGTGTCATTTGACATATGTTGTTTTTACATCTCTGTTCTTAGTGTTTGAGCAGAACACTCAGGGAAGTTAATAATGCTGTGCTTGCAGTAAATAATAGCCCTTAAAACCGTACAGAAGAAGAAATGCTGTTTAAGGCAAGCTTGCATTGCATGCCAGAACTGATACCTTGGCACTTTGGGGCGTGCTGGTGACAGGAGTGTGGTAGAAGGGTGTGTGCTATGGGGAGTACCACTGAATATGGTTTCCAAAGTAATTTTCCTTTCTAGAAATACAAGATAAGATTGTATTACAAATCTATTGGATTGCTGCTGATAACATTAAAAGAAGATTTACCTCAACAAAAACTTTGTGCTGTGTTTTTCCCCTCTTGAGTCCCCAAAGTAGAGATTACGTCTGCAAGTTGTACTGAATTAGAATAAGAGAATAAAGCTAAAGGAAAGGAAAGAGGGAATGTATGCCGAGGAGGGGACGAAATACATTGTAAAGCAGAAGAGGGTGATTTTACTGAGAATATTTTACTGTATTGTTGGAGAAAGATTTCTGACAGATGACATGTAGGTCTGGTAAACAAAAGGATTCAGTCGGATAAAGATGAACAACAGGACCAATTTGAGAACGTATAAATAGAAAACGTTGAGTGCGACCTTGTAGCAGTTCTGAGGGGTTGAATTTTATACATAGAGATTTAATCTGGCAGTAGCAGCACTGTCTGGATCCTGCATCTGTGAGAGGCTTTGCTCTTGTTTCTTCAGTGTTAGAGACTCCTGTTGTAGTAATCCTCATGCTCCGGTTCGATACAAAGGCAGTCCTGTTTCCTGGGAATTGTAGCCCTTGTACAGCTGCGTTCTCCAAGTAAAGCCACAGCCCATGTCTGGACAAACGTTTGGATAAACTGCGCTTTTGGCCTTCCAAGCAATTGCAGCTTTTCACCTTTCGAGAGTTCTGTTTGGTGTGGTGGAGTGAAACTGCCCTTCATAGGAGAAGGCCACCTTTAGCAGCAGTGTCTGAAGAGCATTAGCTTTGGGGTCTGCATGTGGACTCAGCAGCCCTTCCAGCTTTCTTTCTTTTTTATAAGTATTTTCTTTTTCTAAGTGTGTGGCTGCCACTGTTTTTGAATATATCCAGTGTGTCAAACAGCAGAGTAAAATAGAAGTCCTAAGTAGTTACTGCTAAAGATAACTTAGCTAAAACCTCTGGATATTTTTAATCTAACCCTCTCAAATGTTTAGTGATCCAAACAGGGCTGTGACAGATATTTGTGTTATTTATTACAGATCAAGGCAGGCTGATCTAATAGTGATCGTATTAAACTTTGTGGTGCAAGTCGTTGTGTGGGGTCTTTCATTTGCGTTATCTTACAGATGAAGCTGTCAAAATGCATGTTATTTCTTAATTATCTGAGTCTAGCTTCATGTCAGGGGTAGAAAAACATACCAAAGAGAGCTATAGTGAATGTAGAAGCACCATGTTCTGGATTCAAGTAAAAGCTCGTATTCGATAAAGCATAGATTTGACTTTTGAGTAATTCTGTGTGTTTAAATACATACTTTAGATGCTCTATTTTTAACTGAATTGGCCATAAAAACTGGCTAAATATAGAGAACATCAGTTATTTCTGGAAAATCTGTATGTCAGCTGTCATTTCTTTTGCTGTTTCTTTTGTTTTAATGCTTAGCAAACTAAACACTAATGGAATATAACGAGAGAAGGCTGTTGATCACATTTTCTGTGAGGGTTGGCTGTGTCAGTGGTGCCTGTGGTTGGCTATCAAGTGACTTACTAGGAATTTGTAGTGAATGGTGGGAGGTTGTGTTCTTGGGGAGGGTAGGAGGTAGAAATGCTCAACTATGTTGAGTGATGGAGAAATTCTAGGGCAAGTTTGAGTGCATGTTTGTGTGCTCTGCTAATTTAGTTTTAGAAATATTGGCATGGGGCAGGAATAACATTTTAAATCTTGCGAAGATGAAAGCTCCATGTTTAATTATTTACATTTAATAGTGTCATCACAGCTCTCGTGTGGGTTAAAACTGCACAGAATTAAACCCTGTAGATGTTTGTTTGCTGTACTTGGTAGTTGTTAGGTGACATTCTGTACCATTTAGGTCATTATGGATGATGTCTCAACCACGACAGATGAGTAAGTCTTCTTGTCTATAAACTTAAGACTTCTTATGATTTACACTAATGTTAATCAAGAGGCATATCATATTAATGATTTGCACGAGATGCTGCCAATGTGGATGGCATACTACTGCAAACAGATAATATAAACCACTTTTTGCCCCTCTTACTGTTACAGAGGAAGATGGTACATGACTAACTTAAAAGCCAGGAAGTGTAGGAAGAATACTGAAGAGAATTCCTATCTCAATTTTTGAGGACTGGTGTAATATCACATATTTAATATTTCCACTCATAGGATTTTTCAGACTAAATGATTTTTTACAGCTGAATTTTGTGAATAACTTTGGCTAAGCTTTTCTGGGCTCATGAAGAGCTCCACATAATGGCAATATATTCCCTTTTTCTTCTTGCAAACTGTTGCATCATTTCTTTACGTTGGCATGTAATGTTTCTTGTACTGGTTATTATATAATTCAAGAAGTTTGTGGTGAGATACAGTAATTGTGCTAGCATTGAAGTGCTAGCATTGGAGTGGAGACACTGCCAAACATTTGCAGAAATTGCTGTTTTAAATAGCCCAGCTCAGAATTTTCTTACACTTTCCATGGCAACAAATTCATCTGTTATGCAAATGTCATATTAACAGTCTCTGTAAATGCATTACTCTTTTTCTTTTCTGCAAAATGGATATTTAGTGCTTGGTACAACCATTTCAATACACATACGCAGTTGGGTGTGTGTGCATCTGTCTTCAGGTGTTCTGAAATACCTTCCCAAGGCAAGACTTTATTGCAACTTACATCATCTGGTTGGAAAATGCAGTGATTAAAATGCTACTATTTGTATGGGAGGTGATGGTTAATGTGTAGCAGTATGTTTATACACCAAGCAGTTTGATATTAATAGAATCACTGTGAAGTTTGTCTTCCATGCTTACTTGGTTCCTCTTTCTCCTGCTTCTACTGGGTAAGCTTGAAAGTGTCTTTTTAAGGAAGAGGAGATGCTGGAAAAAATCACAGAAGAACCTTTGCTCACTGCATTTGCCTTTATTCTTGATGTCAAGCAGCCTTTTATCTCTGCTGCTGCTGTTCGTGGTCTTCAAACAGAGGTAGTAGCACTGGGCACTGTGTTTCAAATTACAGTGAGGAAAATAGATTATCTAAAACAAGAGGGCATGCAGCTTCTCTTCTGAGACCTTGCTGCCTTCTCTAGCTCTGAATTATTCTCAGGAGTCAGAAGTTAAAGTTACATTGTGATGGTTTTTGGACCTTGAAACAGTTCATGTCCATTTTAGTGCTTCATTTGCTGAACAGTACCTAAAATTATACTCTCATAAACTTGTTGTAGCTGCTGACTTTGTAATGGTGTTGCAAGAAAAATGCTCTATCAATTCTTTATCGTATAGATTGAGGAAACCAGGGTAATAACCACATTTAAATTTTGCCTTTTTCTTCAGGTTTTCATACATCCTTGACAGCATTGTTGAAATAGGCCTTGTTGAAAGAGGCGTCTTGATCATCCTGTGTGTAGCCATTCAGATTTGACATGCTCTTTAATCAGGTGTTTGTTTCAACAATTGATCTGTGCCTCCTATAGATTGAATTTCACCCTTAGAATTGCTGGAATATGAATAAAAATGTGCTGCTTTGGCATCTTTTTTGCATCGTTTTGATTTCAGTTTTAGAAAGATTAGTCTTGAAAATGGAAAAGTCAGTGTTGCCATACGTGGTCTTACTTTTGAATCCGAGAGATGCGTACCTTCCTACCCAGGGGAAGAATTCTGTCAGAAGGTGTTAGAAAGGGTTTCATGTGTGCATGCAACACACATGTATAGCCAAACTGGAAAATGTTACTAGTACAGCATCTCTTACACTAACAATGACAAAAATAAAAGTTTTTTCTGGCTTGACTCATAACAGTTCAGCCTGTGGAAAAACCCCTGCCACCAAAACTGTTCTTTGGCATCACTTGAGTATCTGAGCCTTGGGGATGTTGGGAAGCATCCTGGTGGGTTCTGTAGTGCTTTATCTTGCCAGTACAAGAGCATTTTTCCCCAAAGCGTTTGGTGGGCAGTGGTTTCATGTTCTGTTTCGTTTCAAGTTGGAAGCTTTAAGTTCAAAAGACATTCCTTCCCCAGGTAATAACGTGTGTGTGTGTGTGTGTTCAGAAGTACACTTCAGAGTTTTTCCGCTCAGCTTGCTCTAATCAAGTTTCAAAGCAATATGTAAATGCAAGTAGATAAAAGGAACTTTGGTGTATTGTTGTATTAACAGTAATATTACATAGAAATGTTGGAGGTTGATGTTATAACGCCTAAGTAACTTTGTTTTAACAAAGTAGAATTGCTGTGATGTTTTCTTTCAAGGTTGTAATCTTTTCTTTTCCTAGCCTAGTATTTACTAGCTTTGTAACTTGTCTATTTTTTGTGACTTACTCCTGCTACTTTTACGCTCATTTCCTCTCTCTCCAATAATTGGCAGCGTGACACTTTGAACAATGTAGTGAATAAACTCACGTATCCTAAATCACCTAAAACTTTGGACAGCACTTTCAAAATGGTTTAATTGTGAGATGGTAGATGCAGCAAGTCAGATATTCTTTGCCACAGTAATGTGGTAGAGGTGTAAGTCTGCAGTGCTTAACTCTTCAAACATGGATAAGGAACTATGTAATGAGCCTGTGTCTACTTTGACGTGTGGCTGTTGGCTTAGATCTTGAAATAAAATATTTGCATAACCTTGTGAGTTTGAGGTCGTGTTTTCAGCAAATTTCTGTAATCCCTATGATTATATGAATAATCCTCATATATGTATTTATATATATCAGACATGTCATACCTACCAGCTTTCCTAAATGTTAAAGAGTTCTTCAGTCCTCCCAGTGTCTGTAAGGAGCTCTTAACACACAGGTATGTTGCTATTTATTCAGCCAAGTGGTTTCTGATTTGGCTTTGCTGCCTGAGCAGGTGCTGGCAGATAACAGGAGAGGTTTTGTAAACAGGATTTCACTCTGTAATGAACTGTGGCTAATGGTGGAATGAAAAAAAGTAAATCAAAAAGCAAAGCCAAGACACTTAAAAGCCAACAGGGGAAAATGTGTTAAAAGAATAGCCTCAGAATTCACATCTTCGTAATGGGCATCTTGAATTCAATACTTTTTTTTTTTTGTTGGTGCTTACTTAATTTACTGTTTAATAAATTCCATTTGTTAAATATGTAAGGTCTTTAACATTGATGTGCTGTGACATTCACAGTTGGACAAGATTCTAAGAAATCACTGCAACATGTTTCTGTGTTTTTTCATGCTCCTCCAGCCAACACAACTTGGGTTTAATTTTTTGGAGCCATTTATGCTGTTATTTTGGATATGGCTTTTTTTGTGTGCAAAAGGCATTCATCTTTTCTAGCCTGTCTTCCAGAACAAACAAGTAGTCAGATTTTTACCGATGCCTGAAGGTTTAAGGAATGTACTTGAAAAGCAGGACATCTACCAGCATTCCGGGTGTAGGGACAGAGGAATTCTGGTGCACAACAAGCAGTTTCTCAAATTAAAAATAAAGTTGGATCAGTATTTTAGAATTCATTAGTCACAATAATGTGGAAATGATCATGCTGTTGTCTTCTCTGAGTTTTCTGTAGGACTTTTTAGCTTTTATGTAGACTTATTCTTTATTTCATTATGTCCAGTGCCAAAATACTATTCTAGAATAGTAGCAACCACTGCATGGGATTGATGCAAACTCTCACTAATCCGAACCAGTCTCACAGGGATTTGACTATCAAGTTTATGTCATTACACTATAATTTGCATCATGAAACTGTGTAAGGATCTGTGTTTGTCAGGGT
Source organism: Strigops habroptila (assembly GCF_004027225.2). Classification (NCBI taxonomy): domain Eukaryota; kingdom Metazoa; phylum Chordata; class Aves; order Psittaciformes; family Psittacidae; genus Strigops; species Strigops habroptila. The sequence continues at coordinate 422,511 of NC_044292.2, forward strand.
ATAACATGGAAATTTGTCCTTTTCCCTTTGGCCATACCTTTGCAAGGTGGCCACACTCACCTGTGCCCTAAGAATGCATTTCGAGGGGTCTCTTCTGCACTGATTTCCAGGAGACTTGAGATTTGGGCAGGTATCTGTGGTACTTTCAGACAGCACAGGTAGGGTATGGGGTAGATATGTTACTGGGTTGCAGTTAGTTGTTGGCTACGGATTTCAAAGGAATACCAGAAACTTAGACCAGTGATTCTTTCCCTTATAAACACAAGATTTTTAGGGAGGCCTATTTCTGTCAGATTTCTTGTAAGGGATCAAAACTGTTCGAGGTCAGATGTGAGTGTCCTTGTTCTATGATCTTAACTGTGAACATAGAATCCCAGACTGGTTTGGGTTGAAGGGACCTTAAAGCTCATCCAGTTCCAACCCCTGCCACGGGCAGGGACACCTTCCTCTAGAGCAGGTTGCTCCAAGCCCCTGTGTCCAACCTGGCCTTGAACACTGCCAGGGATGGGGCAGCCACAGCTTCTCTGGGCACCCTGTGCCAGTGTCTCCTGGTGCTGCACTTAATGGTAATTAAAGATAATAACATTTTTGTACAGTTTAGCAGCATTTAATTATAGAATTCAGCTCCAAGTGTATGGACATACTGTCTTTAACTTCTTGCCTCCTGGCATCTGAGTGTGCTTATTCCATCTGACCAGAAATAACTCTGGTTTCACAGTTCCATTAGTATTCTGGTTAAGAGCGAAAATACAAGCACAGCTAACTGTAGGTTGCTTTGAGGTATCTTGGTTTGATCAATAAAATGAAGTATGGGAAAATAAAGTTTATTCCTCTCAAATTCTTACTCTGTTGTCATCTGATCTCCTATAGTAAGTGGGACTAATGATTATCTGGATATTGGCAGTAACATGAGATCACCTGTGGCTGTTGCAGTGTTTGGGCTAAATGTATACAGGTTTTGTGAAGGTTTAAAAGCAGATAATGCTTGTGCTGACCTATCTGCAGCATAAGTGAAAGAAAGGGGAAAAAAAGGACCATATTTTAAAATGAAGTTGCAAGCCAAATTGATGCATTCCTCTTTCGATCTTTGTCACTGTAGACAAGTAGCTTCTTTCCGTCTGTTTCTTTCATTCATTTTCCTTTGCATCTTTCTTTTGCAATTCTTTTAATGCACATGCACGTATATTAAGTTCTGCCCTTCATTTATTCTTTTGTCATTGTTTCCATTTCACTTTCCCTGTGTTTCATTCCTGTATCTTTCTTGTTTAGACCAAGTGGAGGATCCAGCTGGCAGTAGCAGCCATGTAGGACCCTTCAGGAACCTGATGGTAAGTGCACGTGTGTACTTATACTCAGGCTTCCACCAGGTTCTGTATTGTGAGCCATTTTTCCCCTCCTGCAGGCTTCCGTTAGTGCTTGACATCTGAAACAGTAGGAAAACTAAGGGACAGACCTTCTTGGGCTACTCCCTGTGATATCCTTTACATCAGAATAGTAGGTTGTGGTTTTTGTTGAAAATCTGCAGGAAGAAAATTATGCCAGTGTTTCAGTGTACATGGATGTTGAGAACTCCTGGAAGAAAGTCTAGCAAAAGCTATTAAACATCTGCAGAAGTTCCTGAACTCTAGATCTGTGAAAGCTGAGAGAGTATATCAATGAATTACCACTTCACTGTTACTCTGATCTTAAATTCTCTTCCTGGGCATCTGCTATTGAACATTCAGGGCCATGAAGTAGACCCATCTGGGACAGTCATTGCCATGCTTGAGTACAGTGGATTCTTTTAACCTTTACAAGAACGCTGCAACCTATAAAGTGAACAAACTAAAGCTGGTCCAAGGAAAACATCAGAAATTGGTGGTTGTCTCTAGTTGATAACTGTCAGACACTGATCTGGCACAATCTAGAATTATGTGTGTACACCAGCAAGTTTGCTCGCTGTTCTGAGTAAGGGCAAGTAGGTGCTAGATGAATCTTGTCTTCAAATGCATCTATGCTTCAAGGCCAAGAACTTGAAATGTTTCCAGCCATACCACTGAGCAGGTTGCATTGTGAGCAGGTTGCATCTTTGGTTTTTAGGAGTGTGGCAGGAGAACTTGCAAATGATCTTCCTTCCATAGCATAAGGAAGTATGTGATTTGAGTAACTCAAATGTGCATACAGATCCTGCTATTCTAGTGATTTCCCAGATTATAATTGGATTTGAGATACTGTAAATGTTACATTCTATAAATGGACAATGCTTTGGAATACCTGTGCACGCTTTAGCACCTACGAGTGATTTTTGTTGTTGCTTTTACATACTTGACCTCGCATTTTAAAGAGCACAGTATATTTCTAGTCCTGTTGGAGGAAAGAATTAATTGAGTCTGAGTTTGAAGGCTGTTACGGTAACGTGTCGTTATGCTGAAATTCAGTGCTGCTCTAGAATTAAATGTAGAATTGCCCTGTGACTTCATCTGCAGTACTGTCTTACGTTGCACTGTCTAGTAGAACACTGTCTCTAACCATGACCAAGTTTGGCACAGATGAGAGGGGCCTGTTTCCACTCTCACTTGTAGAGATGAGCCATAAATCTAGAATTTCATATTTTAAGTCATTTAAGTCAAGATACTGATGTTGGTCTTGAAATGCTGAGCAGTCTGCAGAAAAATTGGCAGCTCTTAAAGGGTTCTAGCAGTTGAATATGTTTTGTTAGGTTGGTCCTAAGTTGTACTATGAGGTATGTTTGGTTCCCTTGGGATGTATTGAAATTACACATTTGGATCTTTTACCTAGAAATGGAACTGTTGGTTGATTATGGTACTGTATGTTGCACGAGTGACTTGGGCATGTATTTCTGGAAGCTTATTTGAAATACTTTGTACTCAGGCTTGGTACTAGCGGTTGTAGTTACAAACATTGGAAGTGCTGATAATAAGAAACTATGTTCAAGCTGGACGTTCAGTAGCCTGTCAGGGAAAGATGCGCTTCAACTCCTTATGCCTGTGTGAACACTAAAATACACGCTGCATGTTCTCACAGCTTGCAGGTGTTTGGTATAAAATACGATCAAATGTTGAATCATCAAATAAGCCACTGTTCGTTCATTATGGGCTGTTTTAGACAGAGGGATTGTTATAATATCTGAGGATATGATGAGATAATTGCTAGTTCATGTTAGGAAGGGTATGTGTATGTTTTCCAAAGGTGACATAAATTCATTCTGTGACTATTGCAGTTTCTCAGGCTAAAGGCTATTGAATTGGAATTAGGAAATTAACACAAGGGTAATTACATACGTGAAACTGAAAGACACCAGAATGTGGGGAGAGCCTGTGAAATGTGAGCTCCTTGAGAGGAAATCCAGATAATTGCTTAGATAGAATAGAATGTTCAAATAAACCCAAGCATTTCCTTTTAAAGCTGACCTGTCTCTGATCTGTTCTATTGGAGGGGTGCATACTTGGACGTTTTCAGTTTGAATAGAGGAACATTTTCTAAAAGGCATTTCAGTTTCTTGGCTCAAGATGCAAAAAAATATTTTCAGGGAAAAAAAAAAGAGGAGGAACTTGTTGACAGGATTGTGGGTTGGAAGAATGTGCTTCTAAATGGGTTTAGGGCTATGGTGCACACTTCTGATTACAGGGAAGGGTCAGTGTGTTAAAGTAGCATTTTCAGTGTTAGAGAAGGAATTTGTGTTAGAAGGAGGAATTTGGCTTGCTGCTTCTGGACAATTCTCACCCCTAAGAGGTACTGTGTAGAAGTGTGATGTTTCAGAGGAGATGGGTGTCTCAGCTGCATTGATGTATGTAAAATATGTCTTTACAATGAATGAATTGGAAGACCTTAAAGTTTCATTCGTTACTGCAGTTCTTCCTATAATTTCCATATGTTACAGGACTGAATTTTTAAGATTAATGGAAAAAATTAGCAGATGTAACTTTGTAGTGCATTGGTAAATGAAGTTACAGTGTCTGTACATCTTGCGTCACTGATTAAGTCTTTGCATACTGCCATTCTCCCCTAATCTTCCTTGTGTTCAGCATCCTGTGCCTCTTAATTTTGCCAATAGAACACGTTAGAAAATTTGTTTGTGTTGGTGGACATGATGAAATACCTTTATATTTTACTGTAACTGAGTTCCATCTAGTTTGGTTTTATTGTCTTTGCCTTGTTGGTCAAGATCACACTGCTTTTAGTTTTCTCATAATGTTATTACTTCATTGCTTTTATTATAGCTCTTCAAGTCATTATTCAGAATGTTCGTGCAAGTAGGGAAGCCTCTATGGGTTTCACTTCATCGGATCTTCCAATTAGCATTGTATGAAGACATTACACATTTTCCATATGCTTTTTGGATATAGTAATCCAGTAGCCATATGAAGGTATTTGGTGACTGTATGGTATGAGCTGGTTAACTCTGGACAACGCATTTTTGTTATAGTCTATTCTTGCTTTGAAAGTGAGTAAAGTATTTCAGAGTCTTAGGGTTTTAGGCATTCATTGTTGTCTTCTAATTTCTTCTGGGCTCTAGAGACTTCTTGCTTTATCTGAATGCTGTCCTTTTTACTGATGTCATAGGTATTCTTCAGGAAAATGGGCTTCCTACAGAAGTGTGTTATATTCCAAAGCTGGGGTTTTAATTCTGCCATTCAAATATGAAAAGCAAATATTGTTGAGCAGGAATAGTGAATGTTGGTCATCTTTTCTCCCCAGGAAAGAAAAAGACTCAGGAAGGTAAAAAGGGAAAGAAGGCAGTGGATACAAAACAGAAGAAGGCTGATTTGGATTCTACTGCTGCAGATATGAGGGACTCTAAAGAGGGTGAGTTCTTAAGTATCTTATTTTTTTCCTTCTAACCTTCTTTTTGAATCAGAGGATGCTTTTTGTCCTGTTCAGTGTGTTTTGTTAGTGTAGCAAAGTGAACATGTTTATGTTGTTTGCCCAAATGTTTGTTTTTTTAGTAAGGAACTTTGGTATTAGAAGTATGTCATTAAGCATGCAGGACTGGCAACAGGGAAACCAAATGTGCTGTAAAACTTAGACATAAATCGAAACTCTTTAGAACGAAGAGTCTTTGGAACTTAGTTATACAGTCAGTATTTATTGTTATTTAATGGAAATCAGTGTCATAACAACATAAATGTTGGTTATGTTGTGTTAGAAAAAAAGGCAGAAGAAAGGTGCAGTGTACTTCGAAGTGTTTGGTAAAAATGTCTCATGCTTTTCTTTTCCTACTCTGTGTGTCAGGTCGCAAAGAGGAAGATGAAGCACCTTCTGTTTCTGCTGTACTGTCCCTGGAACAAACAGCCGTGATTCAGGAAATGGTAAATCAGGATGTACTTCCAAAGCTGATGATCCCTAGTCCTACCAGTGAACCACAAATGGTAACTGAAGATAAACAAGGAGAAGCAATAAACTGTGCATCAGATGATTTTGATGATGAAGATGAGGAGGAGGATGAAGAAGAAGAAGATGAAGAGGAGCTAGAGGATACCAATATGCCTAAAGAAAATGCTGAAATGCCTTTGGTATGTGAAGAGAAGTTAGACTGCATGGAAGAGCAAAAGAGTACATCAGAAGAATCTCCAGAAAGCTCTCCAAAGAAAAAACTGGTTGTGAAAATTCCAAAAGCAAGAGGTGAATCAAATGGGGATGTTCCAGAAACATTCATGTTTCCCTGTCAGCATTGTGAGAGGAAGTTTACAACAAAGCAAGGACTTGAACGCCACATGCACATCCATATATCTACTGTTAACCATGCTTTCAAGTGTCGATACTGTGGGAAAGCTTTTGGTACTCAAATTAACAGGCGAAGACATGAGCGACGCCATGAGGCAGGGCCAAAAAGGAAACCATTCTTAACACTAACGTCCTCACAACACTTGGATAATGTTGCTGATAACCAAGTAGTTGTGGATGATGGTCTTAAAGAGGACCTGAATGTTTCCAGTCTTGTGCAAGACTCTGTTGTCTTGGATTCTGAGAAGGTTTCCCAAGAAATGTCAAACTCTGCTTTTGCTGAGGAAAATAAGGAGCCCAAAGAATTGCATCCATGCAAATACTGCAAAAAGGTTTTTGGAACTCACACCAACATGCGGAGGCATCAGCGTAGGGTTCATGAGCGTCATCTTATTCCCAAAGGTGTCAGAAGAAAAGGATTCTTTACTGAAGAGCCACCGCTTCAGACAGAGCAGGCCCCACCAGTCCAAAGTGTGTATATAGCAAGTACAGAAATAGAAGAGGAGGGGGAAGTAGATGATGTCTATATTATGGATATTTCCAGCAATATCTCTGAAAATTTAAATTATTACATTGATGGTAAAATTCAGTCCAACAGCAGCACTAGCAATTGTGATGTGATTCAGATGGAGTCCAACTCTGCAGACTTGTATGGGCTAAATTGTATCATCAGTCCAGTCACAGTGGAAATTTCCCCAACTCTAAAGGTTACACAGACACATGTGAATGAACCTCCTAAGGAACCCTCTAGCAGTGGGAGCAATGAATCCAAAAAGAGGAGAACTGCCAGCCCTCCTCTTGTACCAAAAATAAAAACTGAAATAGACCCAGATCCTGTAACTCCTACTAGTTCTTTAAATCTTCCTCTCAGCATTTCAACAGAAAGCTTACCTTTTCAGAAAGAAAAAGGTGTTTATTTGTCATCAAAATTAAAACAGCTTCTTCAGACACAGGACAGTAAGAAGATAACTCCATCAGGTGAGATCCCTAAACTAGGACCTTCTGTTACATCATCGCCTATTTTGCCTCCAGTATCCAGTAGATTTAAAAGAAGGACCAGCTCTCCTCCCAGTTCTCCACAGCACAGTCCAGTACTTCGAGACTTTGTCAAATCAGGTGAGGGAAAAACTGCGTGGAACGATAATATTCGGAGTTCAAAAATGCCAAAGTTAGAAAGCCACAGCAACTCACCTGCTTGGAGCCTGACTGGAAGGGAGGAAAAAGAGACTTTGAGCCCTCTTTGCTTTGAAGACTATAAAATATCAAAAGACTGGACAGCAGCTCCAACTTTTGGCAGTGTGTGCAACCAGCAGCCACTGGATTTATCTAGTGGTGTGAAACAAAGGTCTGATACCAAGAATAAGAACCAGGTTCCCTGGGAATCTGTTTTAGATTTAAGTGTGCATAAGAAGCCTTGCAGCGATACTGAAATTAGGGAATATAAAGAAAATTCCATACAGCCAACCTGTAGTGGTGTTAAAAAGAAGAAACCAACCACTTGCATGTTACAGAAGGTTCTGCTGAATGAGTATAATGGAACGGATGCAGCCACAGACAGCACACTCGGGGTGAACAGGAGTGTGAGCCCAAGCAAATCCCTGGAGCCTCAGGCAGAACCTGACGTGGATCCCAGTCTATCTGCGTTGTCTTCTGTTGACACTCAGCCCCTCAGTTCTTCCGTTTCCCCTGTACCACAGGCATCTGCTGTACCTTCCATCTGCCAGCTGCCTCCTTTGTTAACACCAACCAATCCTCCTTCCCCTCCTCCCTGCCCACCCATGTTAACAGTTGCTACGTCACCTCCTCCCCTCCTTCCCACAATGCCCTTATCAATTCCAGAAGCCTCTGCCAGTGCCACTAACACTTCTTCTTGTCCATCGCCACTCTCTAACACTACTACCCAGTCCCCGCTACCAGTTCTTTCACCTACAGTTTCTCCTTCTCCATCTCCCGTTCCTTCTGTTGAACCTCTTATTTCTGCTGCTTCACCTGGTCCTCCTACGCTCTCTTCCTCATCTTCCTCCTCGTCTTCCTCCTCTTTCTCCTCTTCTTCATCTTCATCATCTCCGTCTCCACCTCCTCTTTCTGTAGTTTCTTCTGTTGTTTCCTCTGCTGATAATCTTGAAAATACTCTCCCGATAATAAAACAAGAAGAAGCTGAAACTGAACAGCAGAAAGCAAGAGAAGATCCTCATACTTCAGGTGAATCAGGAGTAGTGCAGGAAACATTCAATAAAAGCTTTGTGTGCAATGTCTGTGAATCACCTTTTCTTTCCATTAAAGACCTAACAAAGCATTTATCCATTCATGCTGAAGAATGGCCCTTCAAATGTGAATTCTGTGTACAGCTTTTTAGGGATAAAACAGACTTGTCAGAGCATCGCTTTCTGCTTCACGGAGTAGGAAATATCTTTGTTTGCTCGGTCTGTAAAAAGGAATTTGCTTTTTTGTGCAATTTGCAACAGCATCAGCGGGATCTCCATCCAGACAAAGAGTGCACACATCATGAGTTTGAAAGTGGGACTTTGAGACCCCAGAATTTTACTGACCCCAGTAAGGCAAATGTGGAGCACATGCAGAGCCTGTCAGAAGATTCTTTGGAACCTTCTAAAGAGGAGGAAGATGAAGATCTAAATGATTCCTCCGAAGAGCTTTATACTACTATAAAAATAATGGCTTCTGGAGTAAAATCTAAAGATCCAGATGTTCGTATGGGCCTCAATCAACACTACCCAAGCTTTAAACCACCTCCATTTCAGTATCACCATCGTAATCCTATGGGGATTGGAGTTACAGCGACAAACTTCACTACCCACAATATTCCACAGACTTTTACTACTGCCATTCGATGCACAAAATGTGGGAAGAGTGTTGATAACATGCCTGAATTACACAAACACATATTGGCCTGTGCATCTGCCAGCGATAAAAAGAGATACACACCTAAAAAGAATCCAGTACCGCTCAAACAGACAGTGCAGCCCAAGAATGGCATGGTGGTTATAGCTGGCCCTGGGAAGAATGCCTTCAGACGTATGGGTCAGCCTAAAAGACTTAATTTCAATATTGAGATTAGCAAAATGTCCTCAAACAAACTCAAAATCAGTGCATTGAAAAAGAAAAACCAGCTTGTCCAGAAAGCTATTCTGCAAAAAAAGAAAGCCGCCCAGCAGAAGGCAGACTTGAAAACTCATCCGTCCGAGTCAGACCCTCACATCTGCCCCTACTGTAATAGAGAGTTTACTTACATTGGCAGCTTGAACAAGCACGCGTCATTTAGCTGCCCCAAAAAACCCATCTCTCCCTCTTCTAAAAAGAATTCTTCAAAAAAGGGTGCAAGTTCTTCACCTGCAAGCAGTGAGAAAGGCAGCAACCAGCGCAGGCGGACAGCAGATGCAGAAATCAAAATGCAGAGCATGCAGCCTCACTTGGGCAAGACCAGAGCACGGACCTCAGGACCTGCCCAACTCCAGCTTCCTTCTGCATCCTTCAGATCAAAACAAAATGTTAAATTTGTACCTTCCATTCGCTCTAAAAAGCCAAATTCATCATCGTCACTGAGGAACTCTAGTCCTGTGAGAGTGTCCCGAATGTCCCACGTTGAGGGGAAAAAGACTAAGGTGGTCGCTAAGAACAGTTCCTCTGGAATCTCAAGCAAAGCCTCCCGGAAATTGCATGTCAGAATACAAAGGAATAACAAAGCTGTTTTGCCAAGTAAGTCTGCTGTAGCAAGTAAGAAAAAGGCAGACAGATTCATGGTAAAAGCTAGGGAGAGGATTGGAGGACCTATTACACGAAGCCTACAGCAGGCAGCAAATGCAGAGGCAGCAGAAAACAAAAGAGATGAAAGCAGTGCAAAGCAAGAACTGAAAGATTTCAGGTAAGCATTTAATTTGAAGTTGAAACAACACAGGAACACGTTGCTTGCTGATTTGCCATATTTTGTGGTCTTTTTTTTTTTGAGTTTCTCATACTTAAATAAAACAAAAAGTTGTGTTTCCTAAACCATGGTTAAGTAGCTGTCACGCTGAGGTATGGTGTACATACTGGATGCATTCTTTCATGTTGTCATGAAATAATACATAGTTTGTATAGAGAATGTCTTTAATTATAAACTGAATTGAAAACTCTGGAAAAAGAAATGTCAGTACCTGAGTGCAAATAAACTGAACATCATTAAACTAAATGGTATGGGAGACACTGAGCTTGTATTTGATACCTGGCATATATGGGGGCCCAAAATCCTTCTAGATTTAGTTTACGGCGGTTGGCTAAGCTAAAAATCATGACTGCATTTTTTGCTCACTAAAAGAACTTGCGTTGTTGGTCTTGAATAAAAAGCATTCTCTGCATATCTTATAAAAACCAAACCATGACCAAATACTTCAAAGATGTATGTGCATATTGAGTCAGATCAGTGAATACTTAATAGAAGGGAAGTAGATGTGTAAGAAAACTTACATGAACATGTAAATTTCTTAGAAGTTTCATGCTCTTATGTTGCAGTATAAACAAATTTTATAATGAAAGTTCTATTTCTTTTTGAGAAGAAGCATTTTAATCACAAGGAAGGGTAATACTTCAATAAATAAACAAATAAACTCTTAATCTACGTGCCTGAGTCCCGACTCACATCTTCATGTAGTCTCTCAAATCAATAGAGTACTTTGCAAACTGTTTGTAACTGTTAGTAGCATGCTCCTGGCCTGCTGGAGTTGAATACAGGTGCCTCATTTGCCCAGTAACTTCCACAAAGCTCAGTGGTAGTTAGGAGTTCCTTTGGTTTTGATAACTGCAGTGCATGGCTGTGCTTAACACCAGAGTTACGGCTGAAGGTAGTATTTTTTAATCAAAGTAATTGGCAGTGGAGGAACTGGCAGCCTCCTTCAGAACAAGCAGAATTTATCAGGTGTCAGAATCCAACCTTTGCAGCTTGTGTGTCGTAAAGTGAAGACCTTCTAGGTGAAAACGTTGAGGAAATACTTTGTAAAGTAAGGGTTCACTTTAACAGAATTGTTTCAAAGCACTAAAGGGGAACTTGGCTTAAAACAGTCAATACACCAATTAGGATGTGTTGAAAGAGAAAAATGTTACTGGAATTTGGAGACGAATAGGGTGAAAAAAATGCCTTTAAGGAACAAGAAATGTCTACCAGGCCTGTTCTCTTGGGACATAAACATCTCAATGATACTAATTCTCATCAGCTGCTCTTTTAGTGTTGTGTGAAACTCTATTTTACATGGTGCCAGAACAGATCAGTAGAATTTGAGGCTAAAGTGACACATCTTTCCATCTAAATTAATCGTTTGGCCTTGGGCAGAATAATGGAGTACTTGGAAATTTGTGCGTATGGAAATTGTTCAGTAGTATTTGGGGTAAATCACAGTTGACCTGGGGCAAGATTTCCTTGACTCTCTCAAATCCTGTTAGTTTACTTTGGCAGCTTGCAGCCTTGACTGGTTTAATGAATAGTTATGCTAGAAGAATTCTTGCTTTTTGTTTCTAAAGTAATGTTCATAGATCTAGATTGTGTAGTCAACTTTGTTTTTCTATCAAGTATATAGTATGAAGAACTTTTTTGCCTTCATACACTACTGTCAGCACAGGCTTTGATTCTACTCTATGTAGGCACTGTATTTTTTTTTTTCTTCCAGGAAATCTTAATGCTTCATATTTTTTCATGTAATATTTGTCTCCAGTTTGTTTTCCACCTATCAGTTTCTCTGTGTAAACATACTCCGTTCACAAAGAGTTTGTTTTGTCATTTATCTTCAGTTTCTTGTCTTTTATTTTCTAGGAATCTCCTGTAAAAACAAAACAAAACAAAATCCCTTAATGACATGATAGAGCTGTTGCATGCTCAACTTAGGATAAGCACTACGCCAATGGATGTGAAATCCACCAAGCTTGCGAAACCAGCTGAAGCTGACTCACAATCATAAAATTGCCTGCAGGCTTCTTGCTAATAGTCAGGGTCAGGCTTAGATTGTCTTATTCCATGCCTGACACACATGCTGGGCTCCAGGATGATTCAGTTAGAAGAGTACTATTTGAAACAAAACGCATGTGAAACCACCAAAAAACCAGTGGATTAACTAAACCCAGTCTACCCTTGTGTTTGCTTAGATCCTGGAGTTGCCCATACCTTCATGAGTGGCATGCAGGCAGGTCAGTGGTGTATTTGGCAAAGCAGGATCCTTGATTTTGTCAATAATTCAGCGTAGATTCAGGGACAACAAATGTTGCTGCACTCAAAGTATTTTTGTCATGTATTTAGTCTCTTTTGTCTAACTGAATCAGTAGAGGCCAACCTAGCACCACAGAATCTCCTTTTCTTCCCACCTCCTCCTCCTCGCTTTCTGAGTCTTTTAGATATCCGGTATACAATGCGGGAAAAGCCCGATTTGGATGTTTTATGGATTTTTTTCCAAATTCCTATTTATACATGCAAATGAAACTTTATATAACAATGAAATACTGATATCAATTTCTAAATACCATATATATAATGAATGCAGTGTATCTTTTTATCGATAAGAAGGCTATAGACCAGGACTACATACCTGTATATTTTGAAAGTTAAATATATAATTACTCAGAAAGGTTGTACACCTCTATCTAATAACTTAAGACAACAAATTAGTCTGTTGTTGATAACAGCTTTTTATGGAAATGCCATTTCTCATGTGTTCATACAGCTTTCAAGATTAATGACAGAATGGATGGAAAAGTGACTTGTTTCTTTACACAGCCACCCCTTTTATTTTTTGTTCTTGACTTAAAAAAGTAATCTACCTCTTAAAATTTGTAGTTTAATACTTTGTTTGGTGAATTTGTGCCACTTTAACTTTCACTTTCACTATCATTCCCATTTTGTTACATTTCTGTTATGGGGACTTTATGTTGAAATATTGTATAAAAGCATTTGTAGCAAGTTTAAAAAAAAATAAAATATTTAAAATTATTTAAATTGTTTTGGACACTTCAATTGTACTATATGTGATTTACATTTTACATCAATTTCAGTTTGTTTTCCTTTTGGGTTGTTAATCTTGGAGCATGTTCCTGTATTAAAGTTTGCTGTTAGTTATATTGTTTCTTCTATTGGAGAGTGATATAAAGACTATTCTAATGAAAACATTAAAAATTACAACTTGATGTAAAAGTGGGGTTGTCATTGCTTTTGAACATTGTGGCCTTACTGAAGGTACTGTAAATGCAGGTAAGCAACTGAAGGGGGACTTTCTCCTCCAGCACAATGCATCAAGTAAGTTGCAGATGTATTTAAGAGTCTCGGTGGTCTTGCAAGCACTTAATGACCAACTAGATGGAACTATCCTGACACATTTTATATAACTGTAACCAATAAAGTCAACTTTTTACAAACTTGTGGGAAACTTGCCTTTTGTATGGAAACCAGATGGACCAGGAGCAAAGCAACAGTGTACATCTAGAAGGAATTAAGTGTGCTTGCATCCCTTACTGGTCTACACCCACTTCACTGGAGCAACTTCATACCAGTTTGACGCTTAAGAGTTAGGCTTGGGTTTTCATTTTTTAATTAAGGACACAATAAATTTATATTAATTAAAAGGACACACTTTAGCTTTTTTTGGTACTGTACTCTTCTATTTGATATGCTTTAAACTTGTGAATTAGTTTAATTTATGAAGTACATGTGAAGAGTTTTGGTTCTGAGAGTTCCGGGTTGTTGTATTCCATCACCAAGATGTACATTCTGCCTCCTGCAGTGGAGCTGGAAGCATCTGTGTCCATATTAGTGTGGCGGTTGGATGGAATAACGTAATATCATTAAGACAATCAATGTTACAGTAGCCAATTCCTTAACATATTCATTACTAATCCAGTAGTAAATTAATATTTGATGTGTTTGTCTATTCAAATTAATACTTCTGTTTGAGTAAGATTCTTTGGCAAGAACTCCCATGTTATTTTCTGATGTGACATATTCCTTGAACATGTTATCCTCTCCAGAGCCAAGTTTTCCCTGAATTTTAGCCAAGAGGAAAATTCTGGTACAATGAGGCGGGAGTTCTAACTTTGTTCCCTGGGTGTTTTTGCAGGCACATCTCTCTTGGGATACTGTACACTGCAGTTTGATAGCTGCACCGTGATGGAAGAGGTGAATTCTAGCCTAGCTCACAGCAGTGCTTACATGGTAGGACAGCCACAGCGAAAGGTTTTTATATTGATTAGGTTTTGATATATTTACCTAGGTGAAAACATTTTGGTTTGCATACCCAGAATTGTATTTGGATAGACAGAATTAGGAAACATGGAAAAAGAAGGAAAAACCTCTTCCACAGTTTTGGAGTTGCTGCGGGTGGGACATAAGTTTCCCCTTACCTACGTGTTACTGCATCTTTCATCTCTTGCTGACAAGTGAAATACCAGATGCTCTTTGATCTTGCTGCGGTGTCGCTGTTTTGATCACCTTGTAAGGGTTTATTAGAGATGTCTAGCAGTGAACTGATCCAAAATAAACCAGTTTCCATCCCTCATTCCTTAATATGATGGCAGAGATCTTGTTGCCGTTGTCTGTACTCTTTCTCTGCTGTGATATTGAATCCTGTGGTAGCCCCAAGGATGCTACCACACCGAGACAGATGTTCACATGTACTTGTACGTGCCAGTTCTCAAGTGAAGGGCTGTATGATGGAGATCTCTATTCCAAAGTCAGAGCTGACCATCGGGGAACAAGTTTCATTCCTAAACAGGCACCTCATCATAGGTGGGAAATTTAGAACTTTATAGTTACTGTTGCATCTCATCTGCGTAGCTGAATTTTTGTGGCTTTTATAGCTGCCTCTTTATGATCTGAATGCAACAATAAAGCTGTAATGATGCCCACAAAGTGCTGACGTTGCTTGAAGTGCATCCAAACATGCACTGAAAGCAATTAAACCTGTCCTGTTTACAGGACTGACACGCTGCTGGCGATCAAATGTCAGTTTAATAAAAGCAGTAATGCTGCAGTGTGTGTGGGGATGGAAGATGTAACACATTGTGATTACCCTCTTTTTTTCCATTATCCAGTTTACTAGAAGGAGTTAAAACCAGCTCGTATCAGAGAATGTCTTGAATGTGGGATTTGACACCCTGCATACAGTGTTTCCTGCCTTGATCTGCAAGCTCCTCACCCTTCCTTTGTGTAAGATTCCTTTGTGTAGCCGATTTAAGCTAGTGTATTTCTCATACTATGTTTTGTCAACATTTGGTGTTGTAAGCCTCTTACTTGAAGTTTATTTGTAGTTTAGTTCCTGATGGTTTTCTTTAGGGAAATGTCGTAGAAAACTAGATCCTGGCAATTTGATGTGTGCATTTTTCATTTCAAATGCAGAAATGAATAGCACTCCTCTTACTGAGGTTTGGGACTTCATCTCCAAAATTATGGGGCCAGTTCCAGCTTTTACTGGAGTCAAGTTCAGCTGAGAAGCTGAGTTGCAAGTGATAACCTGTGACAGACAAATAGCTTGTGAATGACCTTAAAAAGAGAACTTGGAAGACCTCACATACTAATTCTACCTTTTATTTACTACATGTGTGATCTGAATGAGTCTCATGACGTTCTACTTCTATTCCTGATGAAAATGAGCTAAAGGATAGATTCTGAGCAACAAGTGCATGCTGTTCTGGATCTGAGCTTTGTGGTAAGTGAGTTATGAAAAAGGGGTAAACTTCTACATCAGCTATTTAGTTAAACTGGTAAAGAACTAGAAAGAAACTCTTGGGACTAGCTTGAAATTTCATAGTAGTAACTGAAGATACTTTTGATACCAATATAGAGCAAAGCTGGTTTGGGGTCACCCCTATGCAATATTTAGAATAACGATACTTGTTGTAGAGTTAATGCTACATTGTGTTTGGTGGTTTTAGGGTGTAGCTGGAGTTTTGAAGAGTACTTAACAGCTAGAAGCTGTTAAGCTTAAATCTTACAGATGTTTAATGGGAACCCTGTAAAGCTTCACCTACACAATAATCTGAGTTCCTTTCTGAAGCAGATTGCTTCATGTAAGCTTTGTGGATGGACAATTACCCAGTATCAGTGAACTGAGAGTTCACAGCTACTCAAGAGATGTCTTAGAAAACACTTGGGAATAAAGTACAAATTAAAATGCTTAAGAGAGTTCAAAAAAGCTGATATTCTGATGGCAGTGAACCCCCCATAGTGTCCTATTGATGTATGGGCTGGATTTTAATTACAGACTTGTACACTGTATTTTGGGTAGAAACCATGTCACATAACTCAGGGTGGAGCTGCTCTCTAGTAAATAGCAGCTCTCTAGTGGAAGAGGGTATGTGTAGGACCTCCCAGTGGTGGAACAGTGGGAAGCTGAGGGAAGTAATTCTGTTTCAGAGCAAGATGCAAATAAAACACTCTTAAGAGAGGCATGATACATTAAGTGTATGGTTAATGGTCCATTTCACACACCACATAAGACAATTAGAAATGTTAAAGTCACTAAAAATGGATCTTTATGCCATACATGTGAGTGTCTCAATGTCATTTCCTAAGCTTGCTTTGGGACATTGGCTTTGCAATTTAAAGAAGGTATTTTTTGAGTGAAATTAATACCAAGTTAGCATTTCAGTGCAGCTGAAGTCGGTGCTGCTGTGTGCTCATCACTTGCAGACAGGCACAGGTGCCCCCAGTGATTAAAATGTGACTAGATACTGGACCCAAGAGTGGGAAAGGAAACTGTTGGTGTAAGCAGGATCACTGGTGGAACTCAGAAAGGAGGTACCAGAGTCCTGTTGCTCTGCACCAGTCTCTTCAGCCACTTGCAAACTTTTCCTTAGTCCAGAGGAAGCCGCCTTCCTACCGAGGCACCTCTCACTACTCCCCCTGTGTACTTCATCGCTTTGCATTCTCATTTTGCAGCTCCTGCACGTTTACTTCTCTTAGTAAGTCTTTAAAAATGCTTTTGGTAGAGTGTGCTTTTGAAAGCATGTGTTTGAAAAAGAGCATTGAGATACTGCTGGATTTTTTTTCCACAAATACAAGGCAGTAAAACACTGGAAAAGGGAAGCTGGAGCAGGCATCAAGTTGGAGGGAGGCTTTTTTGTTAAGAGATACATAGCTGCTTCATCTTCCTAATTTATTCATAGCTGGAATGATTCTTGGACATAGTATAGTAAGCAGCAACATGCACTTTGTGTGTATGTATCTCTACTTACTTTTTGTAAGGCTCGTATGTTTCACAAGCCAGCCAGGGTCTCTGAGTCATGGTTTGGATGAAACTGCCAAAGGGTTGTGAGAAACAGCTTTGGTTATTCAGTGGGTGATGTTCCGTTTGTCAGAAATGCGGGCTCAGCGTTCGGGCTGTGTGGTGCAAGGTAGGATCACACGCTGGAGATGTGCTGCCCTTCAGGCGAACAGCAGAATTGAGACTTACACTGCTCATAATGCCCTGTGTCAGTCAAGAGAAGGAGACTAACCTCATTTGTGGGTCTGTCTCAGCAGAGCCTGTCTCAGTGCCTTCTGCAGTTTAGGGCCTGCTGATGCCTAAATGCCAATGGTAAAGTGAACACGAGGACTTTGTTTCAGGGAGGTGATTCTGTTGAGAGAGCAGCAGATGTGCTGCCTGCTGAGGGCATTTGAAGGCCTGGCAACAAGTGGGAACAGAAGAGCTCAGTCTGTTCTCGCTGCAGGTTGAACCATGGAGCACGGGCACTGCTCCAGCACGGGTCCTGGGGGCAGTTTGTGTCGGGAAGTGCAAAAACCCTCACTTGAGCAGATCTTGTAAGTAGCAGTTGGTCATGATCCAGCTGTGACCTGCTGGTAGAACTCACTTAGTGTTCATTTAGGTGCTGTGATTTCTGCTAAACATTGTAGTGTGGAAGGAGGCAGGAAGAGGAGAGATACTGAATTCTTCCATCATTGAGCTGCTGTGAGTGACACACTGAAACTCCGCTGTCACTGGAGTTTGACTGAAGGTGTTTTCCCCATTCACTACAGCAAATGCTTTCACTCCTCTTTCTTTTTAAATCAAAAGCACATTTTGTTCTGTGGTTTCTTTATGTAATAAGATGTGCAGGACTGAAGGGTCACAGTAGTTCTGATAGTGCATAGTTCTGATGCGCTTCAGTGATCATTTTGAGCTCATTCAGAGTAACTATTTCTGTGTAAAGCTAAATAAAATTGACTACAGTCTTCCCTACATATGGTAAAAGTTTTCTCATTCTTTTCCTGTCAGGAATGTGATTCAGTAGATAGAAACTTTTAAAAAAATTATCAGATTAGTTTGTTTGACGGTGTAGAACATGTATTTGAGTACTGCTATTTTTAATGCAACATTCTTCACCACCTGCCTCGCACAATGCTCTGTGCTGCTTTAAAAGGGCGGGAAGATAAATTGAGGATGTGATACTGTTCATCTAAATTTACAGACCTAGACCAAGATCTCTTAAAGAAACTAATAATGTCTGAGCTCGATTTGAGGTACTGTCAAGGAGACTGATTTCCTGAAAGCTCCGTAGCTGAATCTCTGTAAAGTGGCTACTGTAGATCAATAGTTGCTTTTGAAAATCTAGGGATGTTTAAGTAAAATGGCACCAATTTGGGGTATTCCCCCAGGTGAGTTCAGGCTTGGTGTGACATTTATTCATTTCAACAGTTTCAATGTTGGTTTGGTGTTTGTCATTGCAGTTAGTAGTGGTCTGAAGCAGGATTTCACTTGGGAGTGGAAGTAAGTCAACAAAGAAGAAACTTGAACTCTAGAGCACATGCATGAGACAAAGCAATTCTGGAGTTACAGTGGGGGAGCAGTGCTGCTTTAAAGGTCTGAAGTTCTCTGAAGCGCTGTGGTTAGTGTGCTGCTAGGAATCTTCTTGAAAGGTGAGAATGCAAAGGATCTCAGTAACACGTTTTTCCAGTTTAGATTCATGAAAGGCCTGACCATAAAATCATAATATTCATGTTCTGTCCTTCAGCGTCACCTGACTGCAAGATAAAGTCTGACGTGTTCCAGCTTTTTCACCCGTTTCATAAACACACGTCTCAAAATAGCTGCAGTACAGCACGTTAAGGTCCTTTGAGCTTGATGCTACTCCCCCAGTTTTGGTGCACAGAGGCAGGACTCTGCGTAGAGGAGAGGCACATCCTCCTCCTCCAGGAATTCTATGGGCAAACCTTTTGTTCTGCTAAACAGTTTGTTTCACTTAAAAAAAAAAAAAAAAAAAAAGAACAAAAATAATAATTGTTTATGTAATTTGTGGTTGAAGGTTTTCCAACTCCTTGTTTCGTGTATTTACTTTCCCATTAAGCAATATGCTAGTGCAAGAGTACATGCCAGTTGGGTTAGCAGCACCATGCTTTAGTTCTCACTCAGAGCAGAAAGGCCAGAACTCTCAGTTATCCACACCCTGAACCCCCTTCCTTGCCTTTGGCCTGTAAAATTGCCTGGCCCAATTCTGCAAAGCCAAGAATTCAGGCTCAAACATCCAAATCTCTGTCTGTTTTCTCCCAGGTTGTCTATTTTAGTCTGTGTCAGCTTAGACATAGTTTTATTTAAGAGTAGGAAAGACTTTTGATAGACCATGTCCCTGTCTATTTTTGGGAGATAAATTGGAGTGTGTAGGTCTGAAATCTTGGACCATATGCCTGGGATTTTAGAGTGTAGAAGCCCGGCAAGAAAAACACACTTTAATTGAGGTAAAATACGAACCTGAGTTGCCTGAGTGTTTTGTGCGTTGACTTTGCTCTGTTCACTGAATGTCGCTGATGTGACCAGCATCACCGGATCACTCCAGCCTTCGTTCCCACTAGTAGCATGGTTTATTTTTCTGCAGCATTTCCAGGGAACTAAAGTAAGAACTGGGAAGAACATTCATGCACGAGTGTGGTAGGAGAGAAGGTGATCTGCATGAAAAATACCAAATGTATTTTGAGAATGTCTGAGGGAAGGGGGTGTGCGGGGAGCTGGCGCTTTCACTGCAGCGCACTGTGTGTGTGCCGCTTGCTTCAGTGGCCTGGGAAGGTGCATGGAAGTAGGAATTTGGTTTAGACAAATAAGGTGAAACTTCTTAAGTGTTCAGGAGACAGTTTAACATGGCGAATAGTAACGCAGGGTGGTGGCAGAACTTTCACCTTTGTTCCCACCTCTGCTTTAAGACTGCAGATTTTCTGGACAACCTTGGCAAATCCCTGTCCTTCTGACTCAGTTCTGCAGCTTAAAAATGGAGATTACGGGACTGACTCACACAGCAAAACACTTTCAGGTCCAAGGATGGGAGACTAAACCATGGGATTTAGTGTATTTTTATTGTAGCAAGTCTCACCACACTGAGTGATTTGTCTTTAGTTGGGGTGTGCTTTCAGTTGAGAGAGAAGTTTGGGCCTTACGTGTTTAAATAATAGCATCATTTAACTTTGGTTTAGGTTTAATTTACGGCATAGCTACTGGATTTACCAAAACTGTTTATCCTGATTTAAAAGCCCTATTGACAGAGAAAACGTGGTGTAGATGAGTCCTTCCTGCTGCCTAGCATTGTGTTTCTGTGCCCTTGTTAGCATAGTGTGTTTTCTGATGCTATTCCTTTGTTTTCCCACCCTTTCCCCCCGCCTTATTCTGGCTAAGGCTGTTCCTGAACGATGGCCTTGGCAAAGCTGGTGTAGCATGGGGTGTGCTGTAACGGTGCGCAGCGTGGCTAGGGTACCACCCCTCACCCCTTCCTGATAAATCCTTGTTGCTCGGCTGCATCGGCACAGGGTGCCCAGGAATTCCTTTTCCTTTGCCTGTCTCCAGTTACCATGCACGGGTGATGGTGGAAGCAGGTGCAAAGTGACACTGCTAAAATTAGTAACCTCAAGAGCTGTCCCTACATGCGATGCGGGCATTTCAGCTCCCACCCTGCTCTGGGATCTGCTTCCCTGGCAAAACCAGGGAGTTCCTTCTAAACCAGCAGAAATCCGGCATTTCTTTAAGGAGAGTCTTTAAACATGGACTTCTCAGTCCAGTTTAACGCCGGGACAGAGCAGGGCACCCTTTTCCTTGCTGTTCTGGCATAGCAAACATCACGGCTGTGCCAGTGCTTTGCCATGAAGAACTCCAGTCTCTATTTAGAAAAACAGCCCCTCTTTGTCTTCTTCCTCTAATCTTTGACTTCCAAACAATAAGCCAATTATCTATTTGCTCTAAAGCAAGATGGAATTAGGGGATGAAGGATCCCTCAGTTTTGGGGGAGGATGAGGGATGTGCATCTGAAAATGCAGGTCAGGTTTTCTCAGCTCTTTTGTCTCTTTGGATTTGAGGCTTTCGTTTTGTTTTGGTTGAGGTTTGCCACAGAATCTCGTTGCATGCAGTAACACACATATGTTATTGGTTATAGGACTTCTACAAGTCACAATGAATTTTGTGACATGAAGCATTACTTAAATGGAAACCAAATAAAAAGAAACCAGAATTTCTCTCTTGTAGTTGAAGAACTGAAGCCAAAAAAACTAAACTCATTTGGGATATTCTGCTGTTTCCCTTTGTAACTGCCCTTATACAGGACAACAAAATCCAGCCTTTGGTGGTCTCCTTGTTACCACTTTGTGATTCTTGCATACTAGATGGATGCTTCAGTGTTCCATTCACAATGGCTGCGGAGTATGATTTACATATAACAATAACAAAACGTTGGCAGAGGATTTTAACCACAGACTCTGATTTGGGAAGAATGGAAGTGCTTAATCTTCAAAACGTCTGGTTTTGCTTCTCTGTCGTAATGGAAAACTTGGCACTTCTGTAACACTGTGCTCCAGAACCCGGGTGTAAGGACAAACAACTGAAATCTCCTTGAAAGGGTGTATGTTGAAGTCTACAAATAACCTGGAGAAAACTCCTGACTTTTACCTTTGCTTAGAGATGTTTTGTAATGAAATGATGTTTCAAAGCTGTTCCTTTGAAAGAACGTGAGCAATGGGGTTTGGTGGGACTTCTGAAGGATTTGCGTATGGAAGGTTGGGATGGAACTACAGCAGGTTTGGGAGGTGATGGGGGGAGCTGATGTGCATCTGCACACACCAGGGAGGCACAAGCATGTGCAAGATGGCAAAAGATGCTGAATGTGTAAACAAATAGGGGGTGATTTTTATATCTTGTAGTGTAAGGAAGTTGACCTCGGGTATATGTTGGAGCTGAGGTTGTATGTTTAGAACAGCGCCATAAACCTTTCTGCTTCCCTTGCTTTGACTCATGTTTTCAGGCTTGCTTATTGACATCACAGTCAATGGAGATGTAAGAAGCTCAGGTAAAACCTCTGGTTTTCCCTTTGGGATTCTTGCAGTTAGTTTAAAATTTGAGGTGAAATAACGAATCATCTGCACTAAAGGCGCTGGGGCAGCGCTCGCTGCAACAGCCTCCGTGTGTCACCGTCAGTTCTGTCAGCGCTGCAGTGGCAGAAACGTGGTGCACCTTGCGAAAAATGACCAGCTCTGGTATCCTGCTTATGGAAAGTGAAGTTTCTTTTGTGTAAATCTGTATCTTAAGACGTGCTGTGGACTGTCCTGAGCAAACAGACTGTGACTCTTCTAGTTGCTCTTTACATCACTGTGGATTTGTCAGTCCCAGTTGGAGGGTCTGGGACATGGGGTGGGAGCCTGGACGCTGCTTCCTGTTGATACTATGTGTTTTGTACGTAAAAAACCTTATCAGGGTAAGTTCAGAACAAGGCAAAACCCCTCCTTGCCTTCAGAAGCAGCTCTCAGTACTTGCAATGTGAGTGGAGTGTATGGTTTTTTCCTCATACCTTAGTAAAGCCCTATAGGGCCCTAAAGCAAGTCTCTGCTTTATTCCCCCAGTACCCTAATGCATGTGTATGAGTTTCTTCTGCCTCTCTGTACAGTTACAGGCTCCGCATGGCCTCTAGATGTCCTTCCTCCTCTTCGCATAACACCAGCACCAGGCAATGCAAGAAATCCAACTGCACCGCACCCCACTTCCTCAAGGAATAGGCTCTTCTGCATGTCCAACCACACCAGGTAGGGTGGTGCAGCCGGGTGCAGCCGCGGGAGGATACACAGGGCTGCCCGTCCTGTGCCTCTGTGGGCAAGGAGATGCTATACAGGAGATAGCAGATGCAGATATTACCTGAGCCTCAGAAAACTCACAGTGTTATTGCCCTTGTTGTGAGTGGTCGCTGATAGGAAAGGAGGTGTAAAGCAGGAGAGCTTTGTCAGAAGTGGGGCCTCTCGGTTAAATCCAGCACAAGGCACATGGTCTTTGCTAGTGATGTGTACTTATATAGTCCGGATCAAAAGGATCTGTTGGGGCAGAGTCAGCTCTTTAGCCCCATGGAAGATGCGAGGAGATTTTTCATTCATTTATGAGCTTTTAAGACATGAGGTGTTTTGTTGCTCCTCTGGATGCTGTGGGGGGGCTTGAAGATGGTGGTAATTTTGGTAAGGATGAGGTTTGTCCCCATCTTAGAAGAAGTGCTGTTTGTATGTGATTGTAGTAGAGGATAAAGTGCTCTGAGATCTTTTATGCTGAATGTGTAAACGCTGAACAAATATTAACTCTGACCAAAAAACATATGCCTGGGAATGTGTGTTGTGGCTGGCTGCTTTGGTTGGATGCCAGAAGCTCCAGGACCACTATTACAATGCAAATTGCACTGCTATAATAACATACAAAGACATTAGCTGGGGTTGTGGTGAGATAAACTGGTGTAATGAAGCTTATAGAGGCTGGGACAAATTAATGACCTGGCCCAGTGGTATTGGTGAAGCTGAATGGATTTCCTGTTGGTTGACTACACACAACACTGTCTTCTGCTCCTTCATTTCCCTATCTGTAACGCATAGATACCTCCTTTATACTGCTGTAACAGCTAAGGAACATGATACATGTGTAAAGCTAAAGCTGTACCAGCAAAATCAAGATGCTGCAGCCTGAAATTTATTCTTTAAGTATGTTCAGAAAAATAACTTTTGGGGGACAAGTTAGTGAGATTGTGAAGTTTATTATCTCCTGAATAATGGGAGTGTCTGCTAATGAAATATTAACGTCCCTCCCTGAGGCATAGACCGTTCAGTTGTGGGAAGCCTTAACACAAAACTAACTTAACACAAAAGTTAAATCATGGACATCTCCTGCCTGCTCCCAGCTCAGTGTAACGGGGCAGGTGCTCTGACTGCTGATTCTTAAAACTGACACTGATTAAATGCAGCTTTCTGTGTTTTCAGGTACTAAGAACTTGGAAAAGGTGAGGTGAAGTGATCCTCAAGCATTATCCTCTCCTGCTTTTTCTCAGACGAGGTGAGACGGGTTCCTCAGCAGGTAACAGGGACAACGGTTTCTTCTGCTGGAAGCACTGGCTCGCTCGCTGTCACATCGTCCTTCCTTCCAGAGGGAGAGAGCACAGAGCAGGGCTCCTGCCTTCTCCAGAGAGTGATGAGCTGTGGCTGCTGGTGAGGGGTGATCTCGGGGTCCCCTGTGCATGGAGTCCACACGTGCACATCCAGTGTGGAGAA
The DNA here is from genome assembly GCF_004027225.2 of Strigops habroptila. Taxonomy (NCBI): domain Eukaryota; kingdom Metazoa; phylum Chordata; class Aves; order Psittaciformes; family Psittacidae; genus Strigops; species Strigops habroptila. The sequence goes on from NC_044292.2 coordinate 446,716, forward strand.
GTGTTCAGACATTTGCAGGCAGATGAAGAGTGTTCAGAGGGGTTGATGGGTCTGGATGAGTCTCTTCTTCCTGGTGGAACACAGAGGGATTTAACATACTATGCAATTCAATTCTGAAAAGACTGTTACATCCTTTCAGTTCCTACTTTACATCCTAACGGGTAAAGAACTGGGCATCCCATGGAAATCCACTGAGGCGAGTGGTAGGTTTTGCTGAGGTTTCCACATCTGAAGTCTGGGGGTACCCCAGTCTCTTGACTTTGTACCATTAGCTTTAATGGGCGTGATGCCATTGCTTTCCAAGTGGGTCAGGACCCACTGGTTTTGGGGAAGTCCAGCTGTGAAGTGCACTGGTCACCCAGTTTCATAAAGGGATAAGCATCCATTTCTCAAAAGCTGCCATTACCTTTTTTGCCAGCCTGGTGCTCTTGTCATAGTTGGGATTGGTTTACTTAGTGAGAGTATCAAACATGCATGTTGCTGTGCAGTACAAGCGACACTTCTCCTTAAATACAGAGCCTGTGTTTGCAACCCTCAATACAAGCATGTTGTGTTACAGTGGTCCGGCAGAGAGGGCATCCATGGAAGTAGCTGGCAGCCAGGATAGACAAGTTGCAGAAACACACAGGCCACTTGGTAGAACACAGTGCAAAAGGGTCTCTTACCTCTTGCTCCAAAGTGGTGACAATCACATGTTGGTGCATCATCTGCCAGGGGTGCTTCTCCAGGCCCCTTCATCTCAACATGAGATGAAGGGTTCCTCCTGTCAAGATAAGTTATTGTAGGATCCCTGCTAAGGTAGCATCCGGGTTTGGGGGTTTTCAAGGAGGCTGGGGGGGGGTGATTGCCCTATTTCCCCCTATTTCAGCCAGTTTATTCCTCTCCTTGCCTTTGCAATCCACACAGATAAGCACACATCTGTGTATGCACAAGTTAGGTAAGAAAAGATAAGTGCCCGGTTGATACTCCTTCCCTGGAAAAGTGAAAAAAGGATCAATTTTAGATATATCTTCATATATATATGACATATATATTAATATATATGTATGAAATTACTGAAAACAGTTAATTTTGTATAGTTTTGATGAAAATCAAATTGTTCAACATGAATCCAAAAGCTTTAAACAAGAAACATTGGGTTTGTGCATTGTGAAATTGTTTTAGCTGCATGTTGTTTGAGTTGGAAAGAAAAGGTTTTCAGGATCTTCTATTACCCAGCTACAGATTTTTTGGGAAAAACCCTTGTTGGAGGCTTTCTAAGTGCAATTGTGGTTTGGGGGAAGACTGAGCTGCTGAGAACTACATGAGCCATAAAAAGCTACATCCCCTTCCATGTTGGAAGTTCAAGACTGAGACCATTGAGTGCAGGCCTTGTGGGGAGAGCTCGTGCCACTGCTGGCTGCTCTGGCTCTTTCCTAGAGTGGGAAGGCTTTAGGATTTGTCCCCTCTTGAGCTTTTTTTGCTAGCAATAATTTCCTCTTTCCCTATGTGATGTACCAATCCCACATGAAGGCTGAAGCTGTTCACAGCAGCCTGGGAAGACTGAGATTCTCATCATCCATCCAAACTAGTTGGAAGCGAGTATCCAGATCTGCTTGGCAGCTTGGTAAACTGCGGTCAAATAGCACAGAAATTAAGTTCCTGGCCTTATGTGTATCTCAAAGAAGCTGGCGTGTACATAGAGCTCTCTGATCACTTCAGCTCGCTTCAGTTTTGCACATTATGTCTTAAGTTTTAATGTATTTTCTCTCCATGTTTTCTCCTTCCTCTCATCATCTAGTACTAGTATGGTAAACCCTGTTCTTTCAAACAGGAATTCTCTTCCTGTGTGTCTGGACAGCATCTAGATCATCTGAAAACTGAACATACAGAGCTAATAAAACTCAGCTCTGATCTCCTCTGTCTTAAAGCACCAATATGATGTTCCCTTGCTTTTCTGAGTGCAGAGATCACCCTGGCTCTATAAACGTTCACTGGTCACATGAGGATTGTTGCCAGGGAAGAGCTTTCTTGCCATGCAGCCCAAATCCTGCTTTAAACACTCCGTTCTGCTGAGACCCCCTCAACTTCCAGCAACAGTAAGTTAAATTCAGTACAGAGTTTCTGGCACGGATGCTGCTCAGTTTAGTGTCTTTAAGGCATACCAATGAGGTTAGAAGAGGTCACTTTTGTGCAATTTTTTTTTTGCTGCTTTTTTTAGCGTGGTATTAACGATAATAACTGACAAACTCAAGGAGAGAAGTGTGTAAATTGCTGTGATATAGGAACATTTTTTTCCCCAGAAGAATTCTGATTTCTCACACGAGCCTGTAAATATGTATTTACACTTTTCGAAGCACGTCTTTATGTCCTCCCTGGTTTTAAATGCTCTGTTTTTAAAGTTTTATAATGTGTGTTACTCAACCAAGAGACCACAGCACACAGCTTTATATGGTACTGCTCTGTTTGAGGGATTGAAGCTGTGGCAGAAGAATATCCATGCCACTGACAAGAAACACCCCACGGTTTCACCAGACTTTTCCTTGTTTTCCCTCAGATAACAAATGCAGGAGGTTGGGGAGGGGGGGAATTGCTTTTTCTTGCAGAAAAAGGATCAGTTCAAATGGTGTCATTTCTCTGCTATTTATTCACAGTAAATTCAGGAAAATTTGCCATTTTTTGTTGCCCAAGGCAGAATTTCACAGTTTTGCAGCAAATTTTTAAGCTCCCCCCGTGCCTGCTGCTGAAACGTGGAATTTTGCTCTTGGCCAATATCCCAAGTTCTCATGAAAATCCAAGGAGAGGGTGGGGAACAAGCTCAGGTTTTGCATGTAGGAATTAGTGACACCGGTAGCTCCGCAGTGCTCTCGGGACAAGGCTGATACTGAGACGTTTCTTCAGAATCAACTGTGTGGAGATGTGGTGTAACCTGGTTGGTCTGTGGGTTCTGACCATTGCTCTGGAAGGCTGAAAGCTCTGTTGTCTGTCTGCCGTGTAAAGAAAAAGAACAATAAATTCATGTGACAAACAGCATTATGGAAATACTGATGATTATTCCGGCAAAGGAAGTGTTCAAAATGGAGATTCCATGTATTCCAGCTCTGGAACAGTGGGATGGGTGGGGTTTTCTGACGGGTGGCAGGAGGGAGGAAGGAGATAGAAATGTCACTTTGATCTGTCGAGCTCCAGGCATGTGAACAGTGATTACTGCAGACTGAATTCTCCCAAGAGCTTCAGACTCTGGGTCTGCATGCTTGGATGAGCAGCATGGAAGCTCTTTGTAGTTTGGACTCTCCATTCAAAGCCCAACCTCTTGTTGGAGCGTTGCGGGAGCAGCACAACACGATGAACTTCAAGGGTTGCTGTAGCTATGGGAAGGTGAAGATTTGAGCGGGGTGTGAAGTGGGAGGTGTTTTGTTTCCCAGAAATGATCCCTTTTTCATTCATCTTGGTTCAAGGATTTGCTCCATCACACCTCGAGAGGAATTTTATACCTTTCCAGGGCTGTGGAACTTAGCGCTTATGTGAGGGACTTGGTGTGCAGCCATTCATCACTGCTGCATTAATTCAGCTATTAAAAACAATAGCACATACACCAAACAGGTTTGGGAACAGGTGACGTATAGTGTCGTGGTTTGAGCCCAGCCGGTAACTCGGAACCACGCAGCCGCTCGCTCACTCCCCCCCCTTCTTCCTCCCCCCGCTCCCGGAGGGATGGGGAGGAGAATGGGAAGAATGTAACTCCCACAGGTTGAGATAAGAGCAGTCCCGCAACTAAGATATAATACAAACCACTACTGCTACCACCAATGATAATAATGATAAGGGAAATAACAAGGGGAGAGGATACAATTGCTCACCACCCGCCGACCGATACCCAGCCCGACCCGAGCAGTGATCTGGGCCTTCCGGGTAACTCCCCCCGGTTTATATACTGGGCATGAGGTGCTGTGGTATGGAATACCCCTTTGGCTAGTTTGGGTCAGGTGTCCTGTCTCTGCTTCCTCCCGGCTTCCCCTCCTCCCTGGCAAAGCATGAGACTGAGAAAGTCCTTGGTTGGAATAAACATTACTTAGCAACAACTAAAAACATCGGTGTTATCAGCGTTGTTCCCAGGCTGAAAGTTAAAAAACACAGCACTGCACCAGCTACTAAGCAGGAGAAAAATGACTGCTATAGCTGAACCCAGGACATATAGGTATGACTATTAATCTCACATAGGCTAAAAGGGGCTTTTTCACCCCAGAAAATCTAAAGATTCTTTATGCATTATAAATGTGATCTGTGGGTAAAAGGTCATTGCTGTCACCACTGCACCTCGCTGCCTTGCCTGCAGCAGCCTCACAGCTCACAGTGCTGCAGCCTACCTCATCTTTATTAAATGCCATTCAGCTTCAGTTACTTGTGAGTGATCAGATTTTGCTGATCATTCCCTGCATGAGGAACTTCTGAAACACTCTTTACCTAAATAGCTACGTACTTCCATTGCTCTGAACCACCACAGGAAGCAGCACTAACTACTCTTTTTTTATAAGAGCTGTGGCTTTTGGGGGAAAAGACTACCTTCAAAAACAGGTAAGGAAAAAAACCTACAGTGAAGCTGCTGCCTTAGGACTGCTTTACTTACACTGTATGTATTGTGCTGCTTGCAGCTGCTGGGAGGCAGGAGGGTGCAGAGAACAAGATGCTGCTGGGGGCAGAATCCCCTCATGAAATCTCCGGATGGGGCTGTTCGAGACTGATGCTGGTGCCAATTGTAAATGGTCTTTCGAGGCAATACGACACCCAGAGCATTGTGTATGCTCAGGAAAAAACCCCAAACCAACACTTAGTGGACATGGAACACCCGAGATCCCCAGCATCTTGTCACCTTGGATGTGAGCTGTGGAAGAGCAGTAGAAATAGAAAAGTACATCAAGCACTGCTGAGTAACGTTTTCCTGCACTATGAGCAATGGAGCCTTTCACCTCCAGGCTGCTGGCTTGCACCAAGCCAAGGGCATTGCTCAGAGGTGGTTGTGGCTGGTGATGAGCAGCCTGGAGGGAAGGAGCAGCAATGCTCCCAGCCCGGTCCCACAAGGGCACACAGGGCACACAGAAACAGCGCTGTTCCTTCTGATGTTAGAGACGTTCCGCTGGGTTTAGGGATGAGCCAGCCTGGCAAGCTGGCAGAGGAGCACGTTCTGGCCTACTGGTCATGAACAATCACCATTTATTCTCCAGCGAAGAAGAGGAGGGGGACAGACAGGTGCTGGGGGGTAGGAGAGAATTTCAAGCGGTGCTGCATTTGTTTTATGGCTTGCTTTGCAGCTGCCTTGGAAGGAGAAGAGGCAGTTGTTAAAGATTAGAATGCTCTGGAAATATTATCTTAGATATGAGATGCTAATGCAAATAGTCTCCCCCCTTTTTTCACTGCTCTGCTAAGTTTTGGGTCACCTTGACTTCCACAGGGCTTTGCAGGGCTGGATTTCTCTATATTCATTTTTCTTTGCCCTTGTTTTGCTGGTGCCTTTGGCTGTGCACAGAACTAGGCAGGAGGGTGCTATCTCCAGGCTCATGCCCTCCTTACCCTTCCAGCTGAAGCTCTGTGGAACAGACTGTTTGGGAACAAGCATTACATCAGAAAATTGGGACTATAAGACATCTTGCTCATTGTTATGCTCACATCCTGTCATCTACATAATATTTATACATTGAATCTTCCTACAGCTGGAATACTTAACTGATACTCCCTGAACTTCATTCTCTGATTTCCCTAGGAAGTGCAGTGATTAAGGCTTACCTAGGGTGCAGTGATTTAGGAATGCATCTTAATTTAACCTTGAGATGTGACATACTCAGATGATTTCCTTTAGTACTCTGTCCTAGTAGATAATGTCTGTACCTGAGTTCAGCTTCTCTTTGTGCCTAACATCAACTAATTAGAGTCCTTTCATAGTTGGTATTTCTTTTCTGCAAGGATGTTTATACATTAAATAAGCCATACTTCAGTCTTACTTTGATAAACTACCCAAAGAATTATTTAAGTCTTTTAGAGTTGGACTTTTTCTCTCTGCACCACTTAGATCATTTCCTTCTGTGCCATTCCAACTTTTACTTTTTGGAAAGAATAAAACCCAACCAAACAAAATTCTCTTTTGGCCAAGAACTAATGGAGGTGTCATCTGAAGGAAGGGGGACATATGTTCAATTGCTGTAGCTGATGCCAGACCTTAAGTGAATTGCTTCAAATTCATTGTGAGTTCTACAAAATACTCAGTTTTCCTTGCATGACACAGGCATAGAAATTGCATAAACATTCCAGACCTGATCTCAGTAGTGTTGTCTGCAGAGGAATAATTGCATCCATACTTCCCCATGCATCCAGCCAGGGATTTGGCCAGCCTTCCTCATCACAGTGTATGCTGGAAGCAAATGCAAAAATCCTTCTCTGTTATTTTTGGTCAGTCTCTGCCTTGTAATGGTGAAACACTGACTTCTGACACACAAGAAATGAGTTCTCACTTGTTACCATTTGTTGCTGGTGACACCTCACTAAGGGTAACATCTGAATTTGTCTTTGTTCTTTCCTGAGTCCTCCTCTATTCCACAATCCTTTGCTACTAAGAACACTGTTGTGAATAAAGCCCCTTTCTCACACAGGGTGTTTCTAGAGATGTTAAATATCACTGTAACAAAATGCCCATTCTATTGGTGTAGTGAGTTCAACCAGTTCTTCTTTCCTACATTTTCACATGGCACATTGTGGTCTGTTCAGTAAGATAATTAGATATGGAAGAGAAGCAGATACCCATTAAGCTGGCAGTTAGCAAGGGTCTTCTGTCCCAATGTGAACTGCTTCTATGCTGCTGCCACTGTGGGCTGGGTGCTGGAGGTGCACAAAGCCCTGTCAGATCGACTGATCATCAGTGTGGAGAAAAAGAGCTATTACATCCTCATAGAATGATATGGGGAGACTTGTGAGCAAAGATGTTAGTTGTTCCAGGTCGAGTGCTAGTAAAGGTGCTTTAGATGGACTTTTCATTGCACTTGGTGATTTGATGGTAACTCAGCTACAGCGTTATTAAGCTCTTGTGTTACTGCATCAGAGTGAAGCTCCTGATCAATAAATTTGGCTCCATCAGTGAAATCCTTTGCTAAGCAGAGATGTTATAATCGTATTGTCTCTGACCAGGACACTGACATCAACCTGGGGCAGAACAAGGCTCTTCTAAGAAGGGATGCTATGGAGTGGTCTGGTAGATCTGAGATCAAGGGATTAGCCCACTTAAAGTCTACTGCAGTATTATTTGCATGGATTTTTCCTTTGAAAAGGAAGCAAATGCCCAGCTGAGATCATCTCTCTCTTTTTCTTGGTAATCACAAGACCAAAGCTGCTAAGGTGCTATCTGAGACAAAGCTCCCAGGAAGCAAAGGCAAATAAAGACAGTAAACTTTTACTTCTAGAGATGGCTGTCGGGATTTTTGCTGACAGAAATCTTTTCATACATATTTGAGAATGCTGCCATTGTTTTTATGTCTCATGAAGCTTAAGGAAGCTGAAACTTCATGGTTTAGCACACAGCTTGTGTTAGAAAGCAGAAGAGCAGAATAAGCTCCTACTTACTAATGGGTAGGGATTGACCTCCCTCTCTCTTTCACCTTCCTTCTGCGCTCTCAGGGCAGCGCATGGATGGGTTCAATCACTGCATGCAAGCATAGCACCTCTTAAACTGAGCTCCAAGTGTCTTAATAAGGGTCACATTATCCCTAACACTATCATTTTTTTCCTTTCCACCTAAGAAGATAAGATAAGCTTTGAGTCAAGTTATCTGTTTTATAAGTGGTTATTTTGTATGTGGGACGAATTGCTGTAGCTGATGGAGTTACAAATGACACCTGCATATTGGTGGGGACCGTATAGAACCTTCTACATGTTAGATAAAGCTCAGATGTTGTGGTAAGCACAGAAACCCAGAGGAGGAAAGCTGGCATTGGATCCTGCACAGGAATGGGCCCAGGAGTACACTTGGCAGCTGCAGTTAAGTAAGTGGAAAACATTATAGGAAATTTCTGCATCTCATAGAGGGTAGTTTCTCAGGATCAAAATGTACTGAGGTGAGGTGGAGCATCCCTTGGCTTGCTGTTCAGCGCCCAAACAAGAGGGCTTGTTCTCTTGCTTCTGCTCCTTGGGGACATGGACTAACTTGCTCTGAACAATGGTGTTAAGTGAAGCATGGTGGGTTGTGTAACCACTGCGTGGCTGTGCTGGACATGACGCCCCACATGGAACCACCAAACCCTGCAGATACAGGAGGCAGGAGCCCACTGTCCCTCAGCACTGTAGCTACAAGGTATGCTCCAGAAATAGCAAACAGGCTTTGACACTTCCCCCTTTCTCTATTTCCTCTCTGGAAGCTTTCTTACACCCAGGGTACCCATCCTACCAGTGACAGAGTCCTTAGCACCTGCACAATACCCATTTTCTAAGACTTTTGATAGTTGTTTATTGTTTTTCAAGAACTTTGAATGCACTCCTCTAACGCATAATGGAACTGGGGAAAACTCTACCTGGGAATTGCTCTGCAACACTAAAACCCCCTAAAATCCTGAAAAGCTGGAAAAGTTTATTAAGAAAATAGGGAAAAGGGACTTTCAGGCATCCTCTTGCATAATTTTTTTGTTTGGTTGGGTTTAAGTTATGCTTCAATATTTCAGTGCTAGATGCAGCTATGTGGTGGATTTTGCAGATACGTGATACATGATCAGGAGTACATGTTGCATGAGGTGATGCCAGATGTAGAACTGGCTCCCTTTGCTCTTCGCTTGCCCCTTCCCACCCAATTAAATGCCACTCTTTATATCAGCTTTTCATGGCATTTTGCATAGTTTTAAAGCCTGCTCTTGTAGGCTTCAAATATCAGCAGGCTTTGCTCAAATGCCAGCTTGCTCTGGGCAGCTGGACATGGTCAGAGCAGGCAACAGAGTGCAGAAGGAAGAAAACAGGCACAGGAATAAATACCTCAAGATTGAGGACATCTGGACCCTGCACTTAGCCTTGTTGAACCTCATGAGGTTCACATGGTGCCACTTGTGGAGTTTGCCCAGGTCCCTTAGGATGTCAACTCAGGTTTGTCAACTGCACCACACAGCTTCGTGGCATCTGCAAACTTGCTGAGGGTGTGCTTGATCCCACTATCTCTGTCACTGATGAAGATGTTAGTTATAGGAATCATTATAGAAAGGAGCAGCCTCATGGGGAGCAATAGCTTTCTCAGCACAGAACTAGTTTAAGCAGCTGTTAAAGTGCTACATCTACCAGTTTCCTTGGACTATGAGGGGAAGAGAGTAGATACAGTAAAATGACAAAGCTGGGCTTTTAGGGCAGCACCAGCTCCTGGCTGAGCACCCACCCTGTGTGGTGACATTGCTGGATGAGCTGTGCCTGCAGCGCAGACCAGGAGACGTGATTTCAATTCTCCACTGCTAAAGCACCTCCGGGCGGCCCTGGGCAAGTCTCTTTGCCTCTCCCTGCTGCAGACAGGAGCTAAGAGCACCTCCCTGCTGCACCCGGGGTTTGGGCTATCTGCAGGCGACTCCCATACTCCGTCTGCTGCTGTAACCCGGCAGTTTTCCATCTGCGGTGTGTTGTCCCAGCGTGACCTTCCCGCCCGCAGCCCTCCTGGAAAGCACCCGTGACTCACAGAGGGCTCCTGGAGGCAGCATCCTTTGCATTAGCAGAGGGAGTTTTTAAAACGAAGATGAATCAGCTGCGCCAGACTTCCCTAGGAGTTAACTCCTGGTTTTTCTTCCACGCAAACCACCCTGGCTGATGTCCCAAGAGGCGCAGCAGCCCCAGCCCTGCGGGAGGCAAAGCCAAGGGCATCCATGGGCAGGTTTTTGGGTACCTGCCCTACCCTCTCTTTCCCCTTTCCTTGGAGTACCTCAGGAAGCAGGCGTGAGGGGGTTAATGCTCCCGGCTGCCAGGCTGAGTTAGCACTTCCATGTGCCTCCAGAAGAGCTCCCTGGAAGAGCCGCCGCATCAGGGCAGAGGAGAGGGAGGGACACTGCAGCAGGGCAGAGGAAACGTTATTTAGCGGTGCCTCCAGTCTCCTCCCCCTCGCCTGTTTTGCTGAGGGAAGGGGAGAGCGGGCTGAGAGGAAGGAATAAACCGCGCAGCGGGCTCACATTGAGGGCTGCCGGAGCCCTGGAGTGCGGGGCCTGCGCCGGGAGCCGCGGGGACCGCACCGGCTCTGCGGGGCTCCTGCACTGACCTAACGTGAAGGTTGTGCTCGGAACCCCGAGAGCAGCGGGCACCGCTGTGGTGCTTCAGCATCTGCTGTGGCCTCACTCAGCGGCTGGTGACAGAGGCAGGCCCGAGGTGGCAGCCTGCAGGGCGGCCTTGAGGTTCAGGGTCCAGCCGCGTCCAGGGTGGAAAGCTCCTTGTGTTCCTTGAAAGAAGATGTGTCCAAGCTCATGGACAAGGTAGCTGCTGGGTTTGGATATTTTGGCTCCACAAGAAGAAAAGAGACTCATGTCTTTGCTATAACTATGGATGATACCCCAGAAGAGGTCAATCCTCGTTGTTTAATGCTTGTTTGTGCCTGAGGCCACCAGACCTGCCTGGGACACATCGCAGGACTCCTGGGAGAGGCAGACAGGTCTCAATGAAAATACCAATGAGACTCAACTGAACACATGCGTGCTGTTGCTCTCCCTTGAAAAGGGAGAAAAGAGCATCCTCTGGGCTCAGGAAGAGGCACCATTGCTCAGGGCGGTCCCCTCCTGCCTGCTGAGGGGGGACAGAAGCTTCTCAGAGCTGCTGGGCTCAGCCTCATGACTAACAGGAAGGACTCGAAGATTGCTATGGACTCCTCTCTGGTGACCTCCAGCTCTGCAGCAGGCCCTGTTACCTTCTCACATGTTTTCGGGCAGCAGTGCCAGCTTATGGAAGCAGGTAAGAGAAAAACGCACGCAGGTACAACCTCATCATCCTACATCTCATCTCCTGGTTTGCAGTCCCCTGATCTCTTCCCTGTCATTGTGTTTCCCAAGTTCTTCATCAAAACTGGTCTTATCCAAAGGGAAAGTTGTAGTGACTCCTGTTACATTTGTGTGCCTGCCTCAACTTCTCCCAGAACTACTTAAAAGCTTTGTGTCTAAATAGTTACCACTATGAGGCAAGGGTTGGGTTGATTGCACATTTTTGGGTTAATGTGGTCTGGAACAAACTGCTCTTTGCCTGGTAGATGATGTTACCATTCTGTTTAGATGTGTACACAACAGGTATAGCAATTTTTCCAATTTCATAATGATGCCTTTCCAATCAGAGGCTGATCTGCTGTTTTAGAGGGTGACTCTTGCACTACAGAGCCTCTCTAGGTGTGGATCTCTACTTTGGTATTCAATTTTACAAAGGACAAAGTGTTTGGTTGTTTTCCTTTGCTTATTCTGGCTGTTTGTGTTACCATAGCACCTATAAGCTCTATTTCTTTTCCCAGTTGTTTTCATACATTTGTAACGCATCTACAGATGGGCCTGGTTACATGTTGTCTGTGCCTTTTGGATATTGAGGGAGTGTGTAACATGACTAATCCCAAATGTTCCATTGTTGCCAACTGCTTTGCACTAGCACCCTGCATCCTCCTTCATACTTGAGTACCCAAGACTGACAGATTGGTATAACGAATTTTGCAAGACTTGCTCTCTTTTTCCTATCCCTGCTTACAGGTAGCTTGGAGAATGGATGTATGTATTTATTTGCAGCTGTGGAGAAAGCCTGGGTTTTAGCAATGATAACATCTGCTCTGAATTTCTAGGGCTTGCTTCACTGGGGCCTACTTATTACTGTTTGATGGTACATGTATATTGCGAGTATGTTCTCCAAAGTGTCCCATCCCTTCTTTCTTTTTCTTCTTTTCTCTCTCTTCTCCCCAACCAATTCTGTGACTAATGATGTTTGATTGTAATGTTTCTATTTCTGTGGTGAGATACAAAATATTACATATTGGGGATTAGCTGCAGGTCTGTGGGTGACTCCTGTTGTGCCTCTCGTAGTACTTTCATGGGCTGAGCTAGGAGAATGACTCCTTAGCTGACAAATACTCAGCTCATCAAGCCTGTGACCATGCTGCTGCCTCCAAGGAAATGTCAGGCAGTTTTGCAAGAGGGTTTGGTATTAATATTCTGTATTATATGGCCTGGGATCAGTCCAAAGGTGCTGGATCTGTTATATCAGATGTTACACAGAGATGTGTGAAAAGCTCTAGTCCTGGGTGAGCAATTTGTTTTCCAAATTAGTAAGACTAATCAGCTGGGAAAGCACAGGTGATAATTATAGTTTCGTTTCCCTTTCCTATAGAAACCCCAGAGAGGAAACCTGTGATTCCAGGACTTTTGAACCCCACCTCAGTAACGTAACCATAAGATTTTCTCCCTTTTGGTGGACCATTTTAGCAGGATTTTCTAGATATCTTCTAGAATATCTTCTCAGGCACATGCAGCCTGCAGGTACAAGGTACAATGCAGTGTAAGGGTGGCTGCCATGAGAGTCACTGATATTCAAAGCAAGTGTGTAGATATGTGCCCTATACATCTATTTCTATTCTTATGGCAATAACAATATAAGCTCAGCATACCTGCAAGCAGCATTTTGGTTGGTGTGTTTGTGGATTTGCCTGTGTTCATAGCACCTGTGCAAGCTGCCAGTGTACTCTGGGGTTTTAATGTGGGCAGAAGGGATGCCCTAAGGAAGCAGGAGTGGATACAGGTTTGGGATGCCAAGCTCCAATAACTTAGTTAGGTCCCATGCTCAAAGTGACACTTGGGATGAGCTATAAAAGGTCACTACCTTGTGTAGGGCTGCGCAAGTGCCTTTACAAACCATAAAGCCAAGATCCTGTGAGTCTTTTGCAGTGGTTTCTGAGGAGCTGTGTGTGGGGTCAAGTTCTCACCTGTACAGGCCAAATTTCATGAGCAAGACTTGTAGGCACTCAAGTACCACATCACTGCTGATGGTAACATTTGGGCTGTTCTTAATAACGCTGTGATGTGCTTGAATATTAAAGGTTCTGGCCTTAATAAAATGTCAGGTTATGTGCCTGGAGAAATACTGAACTCCAGATAAATCACAGAATTGACAGCACAGCTTTCATGTACCACCTGGAAAGATCTCAATTTTCTATAGCTTCTGCCTTTGTTACAAGGATTCTTCTCCCCCAAGGCACCTGCAAGAAGAGCTGGGATCTGCTTCCAGAATATGTTTTGTTTTTTGTGTAACAGTGTCTGTCTCTGAAGGAGAGAGCAGAGGGTGTGTGATGCCCTTGCAAATGTGTGTCCCCTCGTGCCAAATGCTGCTCTTCAGTAACTTGCTCTGAAAAGCCAGTACTGAATGCCTTGAAAGTTAACTTGTCTCCAGCCAGCTGCACATCTTCTCAGTTGATGGAAGGCTTGAAAAATTTTGTGTATCTCATTCTGCATAATTGGCTGATTATTCATGCATAGCTTTTGTAGATTTGCATAATACCCTGGGATGTAGTATGGTAATCACAATATTAGTCTAAAGAGTATGTCGTCATATGGGAGTCCTGCTCCAAAGCTGTTTCGTCCTTTGTGCAAGTACTTGATCTCTATTTAACCTCTAAAGCACTGTTTACTTGTACATTATATAGGATGCTTTCTTGAAAATTAGTTTTCTATCTTCCTATTGTACCCTACTGTACTGTTGTTGCCTACTTTACCAAGTTTACTATGCCTCCATAGGTTTGTTTGGTGGGACGTGTTCCTTGCAGTTACATGGGGTTTTATTTGCACTGAGCACAGGGAGTAGTGCAGATCGGAGCACTGCAGCTGGCTTAACTCCTCCTTTGGAGCTCGCTGACAGAACTCCAGTTTCCCCAGGCAGTCAGTTCTTCATGTTTCAGGCTTTAAATGTGCCTGATGCCTGAAAGATCTGTCAATGTCATCTGGGGACATGGTCACCTTTCAAGAGAGTGTGATTTCAAAAGAGGGGCTGTAATTCCTATCTAGAATTGCTCAGAGAATAAGGTTTTCATTTCATGGGCAAGCCATGCAGGTTGATTGTTTTTTCTCACCTGGTTCAACCTAAAAACAAGGCTGGTGATTTCCAAAAGGAGTAATCGGGAAAGAAGCTGTCTTCATAACCTAACCCTAAATATTCCGTATCTCAGCTGGAAGTCCTGTCTGCCAGGGAATGAAGGAGCACCTTTCCTGTTTGAATATTGCCAATACTGGGATGAAAGGGTCTGGGATTTCTCCATTTGGCTGCTTCTGAATGTAAAAATAATAACAAAAAAATGGTAGTGCCAATCATAAATCTTTCAGACTTAAAAATGAGAGAGACTGAGAATTTGAAGGGTATTTGCCCTCTGCCCTTTCACGAAGTATTGAATATATGGAGTGAGACCAGACCTCATGGGGAGTTGAGGGCTCTCTTGAAGAATTAGGCTTAGCAGAGAAACCACTTTCTGCACAGGCAAATTCCAAGCAACTTGTTCAGCATAATGCAGTTTTCTGGACTTACAGCCTTGATTCACTGCTCCATTAGATTGTCCTTTTCCATATATTCTTTGGCTCGCAGGTGCTGCTGTTTTGTTAGGCTCCAAGTTGGTTTGTTTTTATATCTTTCCAGTTAATTTTCCATTGGTTATGAAAGAAGGAACTTGGTTCAAAATGGACCAGAAAGAACAAGAAAGCTTTAGGTAATTTGAAAATCATTGAGGCTTTAAGAGGTTGCACTGAAACTTTTACCTACTATCTTTCAATTACATACATATTATCCAGTATGTGTATTTTGTATCCCACTTTGATGGTTGCTTCCCAAATGGACATGAGTTTCATTTGGTTACTAAGTAGAAAATTAAGGACGTGATGCAAAGTTTTTAGGAATTTTTTAATGGAAATTAATGTGATGTGGCTCAAAGCTTTTGCCTTCCTAGATTTGTAGTTTAGCTCTTGATCCAGTTCCTTGCAAGAGCAATGTGAGGTATAAGAGATGTGGCATTAGAATAAAGTTATAGAATCCCAGACTGGTTGGAAGGGATCTCAAAGCTCATAGAGTTCCAACCCCCTGCCACGGGCAGGGACACCTTCCACTAGAGCAGGTTGCTCCAAGCCCCTGTGTCCAACCTGGCCTTGAACACTGCCAGGGATGGGGCAGCCACAGCTTCTCTGGGCACCCTGTGCCAGCGCCTCAGCACCCTCACAGGGAAGAGCTTCTGCCTCAGAGCTCATCTCAATCTCCCCTCTGGCAGGTTAAAGCCATTCCCCTTGTCCTGTCCCTCCATCCCTTGTCCAAAGCCCCTCTCCAGGTTTTTTGTAGCCCCTTTAGGCACAGGGAAGTGCTCTGAGGTCTCCCCTTAAGGAGCCTTCTCTTCTCCAGGCTGAACATTTTTCCTTGCTTGAATTGGAATACTGAACATTTACTCAAGGAAATGCCCTGATTTGTTGCATCGGACACTATAGGTGCACTGACTTGCTTTTAAGCAATTCTAAGGTGCTGAGCTCACAGCACTGCACTGCCTGATGAGAAAGGAAGCAGAGAGCCGCAGAGCAGACAAATTTGCCAGTATACAAGCAAGGTCTGAGGGCGAACCAGCCCTGACAGCTTTTAAAGAAGGAGAGTTACAGCAGGGCAGGGAGGGGTTATTAAAAATAAATCCTCAGGTCAATGCTTGTCTGTAACTTAGTGCATTTCCATGTGGGACACTGCTCTGCCTAATAACTCCTTTATAGCCTTTGTTAAGAAAGCTTCACTAATATCATTGCTGATCTAAAGCACGTATCAGGCATGTGGGAAGAATTTATGGGGAAAATCATAGCCCCTCATAAAACACTGAAGGAAATCTCTGACCTTTCAAAATGAGGCTGAGGAGCTGAACATTTGCCACCTGTGCTCTCATATTTTTTTGTCCTTCAGTCCCTCGTGCATTTTTCCTTGATTTAATTAAACACCAACCAAACAGGATCTGGTTTCAAACCTTTTACCTGGAGCTGAAACAGAGCAGAGGTGATACGGTTTTACCTTCTTCCCAAAAGCAGAGGTTAGGAGTGCCCATTAGGCACACAGGGAGCCACGTCCCTCTCCTGCCACATATGTATGATACAAGATGATTTAACAGGTTCACATCAAAGCTGCAACCCTTTCTGGTCTTGGGTTTCCTTAAGCACAACCCTTCAGTGAGCTCAGACTCGACCTATGAGAGCATTTGAGCTAAACCATCGTGACAGCTCTTCTTTCCTCCCATGGACAACAAGAGAAAACAGTCCGCATAAAACCTGCTTGGATCAGTTGGCTTGAGACCACACGGAATCAGGGCTGGAAATGTGTTTCCTGGCACCCAGCGCATTAGGTTTCCTACAGGCATTAGTCTGTAATAAATTTTTCGTGGCAACAAGTTGTTTCGTTTGCTCTCCCAAGAGAAGACCCTCTGTGTGTGTGTGTGTGTGTATATGTATACAAAGACACTTTGTTTCCAAAGATGATTGCAACAGTCTTGATTAATCAGCGTGCCATGGGTTAGGTCTGTGCATGAGCAGAAGATTTCCTATTTTTGGGGAGATAGAAGCAGAAATATATATCTGTTGAGTGAGGTGAGATGAATTCCAGTCATCTCAAAGGCTGGTCCTCCTGGGCGATAGCCGTGTGATGCTCAATGCAGGTACCAGAAGGTTGGACTTGATGATCTTATCTTTTCCAACCCAGTTGATTCTGTGAAGCTGTTGGGCTGTGGGCCAGCCCTGCAGACGCCTGGAAAGAAAATTTACTGCAGTGTTACAAAATGAAGGCCTATTATTTTGCTGAACTTTCATAGCAGGGAGGGGAATGTTGCTTTTTCCATTTTACTAAATCTGCCTGCTCTTGAAGATTGCTGTTTTCCCTTGGGGTGGAGCTGTCATCTAGCTTTACATCCTGGTATTATGGCAGGCTTTAGCAGCTTGAAAGCAACCAGCATAAATCTCTGTGCTCAGCACTATAGTGCTTGAGAACATGTAGATGAGATCCCTGCCAACTTTCCATGCATGATATTGTCATGCCAAATAACCTTGTGTGTGTTGGTGTAGAAAGAGGTGTCATTTCTATCAAACCCAAACCCCTGTTTTTCTGAGATGACAAGAAAATGTATCAGAAATGAACTACTCCAAAAGCCCGTTGTGTTTTGGGGGAGAATAGGATAATCTGATTCTCCCCAGGGCCAGCTCCAGCACTAGGAGGAAAAGTCATTTACGTCTCCCCAGAAAAGCAATAAGTAAAAATCCTCCTTGACAGATGATGTGCTCCTGCCTGAGCTGAATAGATTAAGGGGCCACAGAAATGAAATGGGAAGATCACAACTATTTTTCTTATCCACCCAGTAGAATGAGCTGTTCCGAGGGATAAAAAAAGGTGACATTTATCTCTCCCTTCACTTTGTTAGGTAGCACTGCACTCCTCAGGAGGAAAATGCTGATCAGTGCCTTGTGGATGGAGTTCACTTGCTGTTTATGCCTTCTATTGCTTTACAATGTTCTCCTTTTCATCACAGCAATATTGTGCTGTTGTTACTTGTTGGGGAAGCCACAGGTGACCAGAGGGTGCTGCACAGGGCCCTGAAGGGCAGGGGCACAGAAGACAATTACTAGCTAACACTCTAGAAACATTACTGTGAAGTGCATGGGAAATCAACAGAGATGGCATTTCAGTGATCAAAATGTGATCTAACAGGTTGGAGGGTTTGTTGTGTGTGAATGGTTTTCCTTGTTTGGGTTTTTTGGACTTGAAAAGCTCATGGGAATTGTGACGTGGCTGAGATGATGGGTCAAGGGTCTCTTACAGCAGAGCTTAGCTGTTTCTAATGGCCAAATAGTAGATCATGTCCTGAGGGCGATGGATTGTACCTGCTTTGAAGAGGGGAGAAAAACAATGTTTTCCAAAAGCATGACTGTAGGGCATCTGGGTATTAAGTGAGGAAAGCTGTACTTAGACTGTGGCTAAATCCACATTTCTAGAGATGGATCTGGTGCTATACTCCCTAAAGTAGTGCTCTGAATACAGCAGCAGCCAGGAGTTGAGCAAGATGCCCAGTGCTGCGGGTCTGCTTCTCCCGCTCGCCATGGCCAGGTAACTCGTGGGAGAGTCCCTTGGATATGTGCTTAATCTGCCTAAAACCCGAACAGCACAGACTAGCCATTGGATGGAGGAGGGGGCATGCTAATAGGTATGAAATTATGTATATGTACCTACATTTCTCTATATAATACGCAACAGGATGGGTTTATTCTTCAAGCTGCAAGGCAAAGCTTTTCCAAAGTGTTAATACTGCTGTATGCCATTAAGTGTCTGACCAAAAAACCCCAATGTAACAACAGAAAACAGAAAGAAATAATTGAAAATACTTTTCTTTGCATAAATTAAATACAATTTTTCCCCCGTCACCTCAACAGAGAGATTCAATCACACAGCACCTCTATACTAACCTCTAGCTGATTTCCTCCTGATTAAATCATGGGTAGTGCTCATCTGCACTCCTGGCAGACAAATTTGGGTTTGTCAATGTTCATGAATAGCAAAGTAGAAGGATATAATAATTCCTTCAAATTGAAAGCAACCATCATATTTTTGTGACACCAAAATAATGAACTGGAAACATGCATGTGATTAGATTTGCAGCTACAACAGGAATTAGTTATCCTTTCTTTCTTTGGAGGTCTCCGAGGCAATTTTAATGGCCATGCATTGTTAAAAGGAAAGTGGAATGAAAGGCATTAAGCAACGTGTTTGCCTTTACTGTGCCTTTATCCTATTTTATGGTAGGTGGGTTTTTTTGAGAATCATGGAAATGGATATTTTGCCTAAATTCTGATATGAAGTAAGTATTTTACTAAAAATATTTTAATTGGGAAACAGGGAACAAGGTTGAGGTATTGCCGTTGTACTTTATCATCCTGGGTAATGCAGTGGCTGCAGTGATGAAATTGAAAATGTATGAGCCTTTCCAAACCAAAACATTCCTCCAAAGCCAAAACACACTACTCCTGAAATAGCTGTACATTATCCTGGCTTTGAGTGAAATAAAATATATGAAGTCATATGAGATGGAGAAGCTATGTTTGAATTCCATTAGTTTTGGGAATATAAGTGTAGTGCCATCAAACTTCTGTGTAAAAAGAAAACAGGTTAGGATAGAGAAACTGATGGGTTTTCTGCAGAAGAGAAAGACAATCTGTGTCCCAAGGGTGGTGGCAGAGGGGTTGCAAATGAGGAATATTGCATTTTTGCAACATCATTCTACAAGGCTTGGTTCAAAAGCAGTTTTTAACAGCTCCCAGTAAAGCAGCTGGAGATGGTGACCTTGGAGCAAATTGCCAGCAGCCTGGTTAATGGTACAGTGAATTCATCTTGGTACGAGCTCTGCTTCAGCATTGCTCTGCCCTTTGGGCTTCAAGGCTGAAACTGCTGCCCTCAACTAAATGGTTAATGAAGTAAGTTAAATTTCAGGAAATTGAAAGAGTCTGTAAAGGCCTGGGAAAATAAAAGGCATCTGATGATCTGAGTGTACACGGAGCTTGCAGCAAAATGAAACTTCATTCTCCCCGCAGCATCTTTCTGCATGGGTAAAAATAGTTTCTGCCTCTCAACTGAGCTGCTCAGGTTATCTTCCAGAAGTGCTTATTATTAGCTCGCTTTTGCAGACAGCGAAACAAAGGTACAGTGTACTTCAGTGGCTGCAAAATTAAACAGCTCAGCCTCAGATTTGCCAGAAATAGCCCTGAGGTTTGCTGACTGCTGGTGCTGTGATTCTGCAGAAAGCTCTGGGAGAGGCAAAGCAGCAGCAACGCGAGAGCTTGCAAACATCAAGCTACCCCAGAGCGATGGGATATTCTGTCCTGAGCAGCCAGGGAGGGGAGAGGAAAACAGGTCAGCTCTGCCCTTGCTTTGAGCGTAAGCCTGGCCCGAGTTGTTCACAGCCAGGGACTTAAACCTGCAGAACTCATAGGAATTCCTCTCTGCTCATTGCCATTATCCATCTGTCCCATACCTCCCATGGATGTAATTAACTTTTGTGTGCTGCCTCTCCAGAACTCGGTTATGTGCCATTTTCTGTAATGCTTGATCAAAACACAGCTATATCTGGAGAATTGCAGGTAAGGGCTCTATGTTCCAGCTGCTGTTTGCCCAAGCAGAAGGCAGCAGGACAGTTCCTGCATGCCTCTTCAACCCTGCTTAAGTCTTCCAAGGCAGTGGTTGCCAGGATTGCTTTAATACCTGGAGGATCACTTGATTTTATTGGTCTATGTTCAATGTTCAAGGCTGCTTTGACAACTGTCTAACACAAAGACATGTTTCGATGATAAACAACCCTTGTGTGCTTAACTGGGAGTGTACCTATAACATCTATAGGCTTTAAATAATGTTTAATGCTTTCCTGAATGGACTGTAAGTTTCACAGGGCAGGTTCACTCTGGTGCAAAGATACTCCAGTTCCCTTAAATAATCATGGAATCATAGAATGGTTTGGGTTGGAAGGGAGCTTAAAGCTCCTCCAGTTCCAACCCCCTGCCACGGGCAGGGACACCTTCCACTAGAGCAGGTTGCTCCAAGCCCCTGTGTCCAACCTGGCCTTGAACACTGCCAGGGATGGTCTGAATTGGAAATAGTCAAAATGGCCTGGCTGTGGCAGCACAGAGCTCTGAGCAGCTTAATTCACTCTTTTTATCCTTATTTCTCAGCTGCTGCAGGTGGAGCTCTGAGCACCCATGTTGTGTACGCTGTCCCTGACGTGCAGATTTGCACTCCAAATGGTTCCAGTCTGTTTGCAAAGTTACCTTTTAATTTGGAGGTAGCAAAGTCTTTCAGACCGTTTCCCATGGGTATTTCTTCCAGTAACTTATAAAGGGTTTCAGCCTCACCAGGTATTCCATTTGCAGGTTGCCAAGAGAGTTTTTTTCCTTGCTGTCTTAAGAATCTCCAGCACAGGGTGCTGGAAGGGCTCTGTTTTGTTTGGGAAGATTCCAGTTACATGTCAAACAGGTTAAATCAATGTAATTTCTACGATTACAAAGGAATAGAGCTTCCTCTTTCTTTCACCTGCAGGCAGGTAGTGACGGCAAAGGTCTTTAAAAAAACAGCTTTATCCATGGCTTTAAACCAAATCTCACTAAATAATCCAGCCCCCCTCTTCGACACAGCTCCCTGTCAGCCTGTACGTGGCTTTGGCCCATCCACACAACCTGAATAATTCTGTTTTTCTAGAAAAGCTGCTATTTTTACAATAAATATCCTTTCTGCTGCAGTGCTGACCCCCGGTGGCTGCTGTGCTGGTGCCTGCTTTGCAGTGCTGGGGGATAACAGCCCTTTGGGTATGACTGATTCCCTGACAAGTGCTTGTTTTAAGTAAAAGAAGTTTTTTGGGAAAAAAGAAATGTATTCTGAGAGGCAGAACAAATGTCTTCAAAGAAACACAGACTTGTTTTTTAAATCTTTTTTCCTTGTTTTATTCAGCTTGGGGAATATATTCCCAGTGGCCTAATGCAGAACTGTGAGCACTTTGTCACAAGCTTATCTTCCAATTTTCTAACACAGACTTGAAAACCAAAGAGCCATCATCCTGAATCCCTATGGATTTGAGTCAGGCTGCTGGTATGGGCAGCCCCAGCTGAGTTGACTGCTTAAAAATAAGTAGGAAAAAGTTTTTTGGGGATTTGATTTATGTTTCTACATGTGCTTTACAAATAATTACTTAACTGAAAGCTGAGAATTTCTTTCTGCTCCCCAAGAAGAGTTAACAATGTGGGAAGTACAACAAATACATCGAGTTATAAATGTTGGCTGCCCAAATTGATAAGTGAAGATTTGTGTTCTGTAAACAGGAAAATGCTGCTTTTGCAGATATAAAAAAGCTTTCATCTTCAAGGCAAACTGTAAATGAACTAGAAGGGCAATTTAACATTCACAGTTGGTTAAACTGGATTAACTCTCATAAAGATTTCTGCACATGTAGTAACCCCAGAAAAGGAATTTCAGAAGTGACATCATTTTTCCCCATCAAGTTCTGTATTTTCATTATAAATTTGATATTCCTTTGAGTCTGAGGTGGCAGAAGTGAGTGCTATGGTTTTCTGAGGGGCTTACTACCGTGGAATATCTATTGTTCACCATGTGGAAAACACTGAAGACAACATAATCTCCAACTTTTATGGCAAAGTACGCACAGGAAAGTTTAAAATACAAATGATGTTCTCCTGAATCTAACTACAGGAATGTAACTGCATCTAATGCTGATTATCCTATTGATCCTGAGTATTTTACAGTGTTCCAGATACACCGAGGAGTCTGATACTTCAAATGTTGCCAACAATTAAGCATACATTTACATTTATCCACATAACACAAACTCAGGCTGGAGCTGCTGCTTTGCCTCAGAAGTAGAACAGGGTGTTTTAGCTGTTTTTTCTTTTTTTTTTTTTTTTTTCCCTTCCTTTTCAGCTTTCCAAACCCAGCTGCCCCCCATTACCTGGGAATGCCCCAGTGCTCTTTGACTCCAGAAGAATTACGCTTTCCCTGTAGAGAGAAGGATTTTGTTACGCTTAACTTTCATTGAGCTTGATATTGTTTCACTTGAGGCTTGCTGCTTTCATTCTTGTTGATTGAATTAGTGAATCGTGGCTCAAGATTGATGCTTTCCCCTTCCTCCCCTTTCCCTTGGGGAGTGCATTTTGTATGAAGTTTAAAATGATTAATGGGAGAATGTGATTGTAATCCTTTCTTTTAAGAAAGGCTGAGTAGAAATTGGTAGGCTTTGATACCAGTACTTGTGATCTTAAACAGGGATTATTGGCTTCCTGTTATCTTGCCTTTTATTGGGCATTTGTTACAGCTGCCAGTCCATGGCAAAACCTGGTTTTGCAAGTATCAGCGGAGGGTTGGTAGGTTAACGATGGCAAGGATTTCCTCAGGGCTCCACTGTTCTCATCTATAGGCTTTGGGCATCTTAAATGGACAAATCTTAATCTGACTAATGCTGCTTTCATTTAACTATTCACCAAAGTTTCTGATTTAGACAATGCACGGGAACAGGCCAGGAGAGGGAGGCAGAGTACGCTGCAAAGTCCAACTCAAATGTCTCAGAATTTATGAGTGTAAAAAGGTTTGTACTGCATCAACCCACGACCCCACCACAGGGATCAGCACTGGGGCTCTCCTGCACTCTCCACCATCTCAAGCCATTGCTCGTGGCCATCCACTCAGGACACAAGCCCCTTGCAGTATCAAGTGAAGCTGTTCTGTGCTCCAGGTTAACTCTCATCCATCCATTCATCCTGCAGTAATACCAACTGTGCAACTCTTACAGTCAAATCCTCCTTTGCTGGTAGCTTGTGGTACCCCAAGGATGGTGTGTGTGGGGTTATTGCAATGTGTGAATAGGTCCAGCAGATCCTAGGCCGAAACCTAATTCCATGAGGTGATGGCTGTTTCAGGTTAACTATACTGTACAGATTTAGGTTCATTTCAAGGTAATTTGGCTAGTTTAATGTAATTTGATGATTACAAGCAGCAGCATTTGGTTTATCAAATAGGCCATTTTTGGTGTAAATTGTTTTGATAAATGGTCTTGATAAATTTAAGCCCAAGAAATGTTCATCTGTACAAATCATGCAGCTGGGATTAAAACAATTCATTAAATAATAAAATAATAATGTAATTAAAAAAGGAAATAAAAAATTGAAAATCAGAGCTTTTGTGTCTATGGCTTTCTCCATTGTGAGAATGTTCTTAGTTTCCCAAACTGAATAGCAAAATCCCAAAGGAAAACTCAGTCTTCTCTCATCAGCCTGTCTGCTATCTGCCATTTTGCTGTAAAAAAAAAAAAAAAAAGGTGTTTCAAGGAAATAAGAAATCTTTCGGGAAACTGTAACTCTTACAAGAGTCACATCAAGGGCCTCTCGTGCTTTTGGGGATCAGTCCAAACTCATCAAAGAGTATAGAGTTCTGCCCTGTGTAAAAATTTTACTGGAGGTCCTGGGCAGCCTTCAAAACTCTTCTGGACTGCATCAATTTGATTTAACTTAACTTCATATTAGAGTAGATGACCTCAAATTAGCCTGGAGCACGGGCACTGTCCTTAATACAGGATTTTGCCTGGTGCATATTTAGTATTGACACTAGGACAGCGTGACCAAGGAAATGACAAAAGCCTTTGCATCATGGCTAAGTGTGAGGAAAGTTAAATTACTGCCTGGTGTTGCTTGCAGTACCCCAAGAAAGCATGGAGTTACCCATGTCAGAAATAACTTACCCTAAAATAATTGTGATTGAAGCTCAGGACAAGCTGCACATTGAACTTCCTGCCAGAGAAAAGGTTTTAGCTAAATAAAGTTCTGGTGAACATTTACTCTCATAATTCAGTGGTAATCCTGCTGGGGAATTCCTCTCAGTAACTCTTATTATTAATTAGGTCAACTAAAATGGGGGATTAATAAACATTGCACCATCTTGATGTGATGTTCTTTGTTTATTCCCATTTTACACATGGCATATGTGAGGAACGAAGACTTTTCCTCATTTTTGGTAGGTACAGAGGTATTGTCTCACTCTTCAGACATAGCCACCAGCTCTCAACTAAGGGGTTTTCACACTGATAGCTCAGCTGGAAACTTCTCTCATCCCTCATTTGCCAACACAGTGCATGGCATCTCTTGCAGTTTCTCATCCAACATTGTACTCTGCCATTTAGCTACTCAGGTATTTAGCTAGTTGTCATAGAAAGAATTAGGGATAATGGGAATCTTGTGTGTGAGGAGGCCTTGGTGTCTTCTAGGTCTGGACCAGCAAGCAATGGTATTGAAAATCTCAAATCTTCCAACTGGCTCGTCTGTTCCTTAAAACCACAGCAACCTGACTGCAAACCTGAGCACGGGGGTGCTCCTGAGGTGTGGGTGCTCATGCAGCATGCCCCAGACTTCTGCCTCATGTAGAATTCCTGGGTGGCAGCACAAGGGGTGGTGGTGGGATCAGCCTGAGAACAAAGCAAGCTGGTCAGCTGAAGCTTCTTTGATCTGCTGATTGTTGGTTTTGCCAGCAAATACACCTGAGGCTGGGCTAACCTTTCTCCATCAGCAGCCTGAGAATTAGTGATGACATTTCTTGTTAGAAAATAAACTCCATGTACCACTTTCTGCCTACGTTACCATGGTTTCCCCCACCCCTTTACAAGTCTAAACTATTAGCACTCTAATGCATCATCTAGATGATGATTTTTCATGGCTTCATGGTCTGCTCAGACCTCTCTGGTCTTGTCACTGAGACATGACAGCTTTTTTTATAGCTCTCTTGCTAAGAACAGCTAATGGGAGTGCTCAGCAATTGAAAGGTCAATGTGATAAGGGGCATTCCCCTTAGGTACCTGCATTCCTGTATCAAAGCCCATGTGAGGAGGGAGCATGACACAGTGTGAACCTGACTTAGTGGCAGACTACAGCAAAAATGAGGAAGGATGGGTGTTTGTTGAAATCACTCTTGTTACCCATAATCTGGAGTTTCTTGAGTGCTGGAAGGAGGTTGTTAGGCTCCTGAACAGCTCCTTTCATTTATTTTACTACATGGAAAGAAGCATGACCACCGTCAGATGCATCCCTTCAGGGTGCATTTTTTGTACGTGTTACAAAACGGTTTTTAAGTATCTGCTGTGGTACCATTATTTCCTTTAATAAACAGAAAAAAGAATACGATGAGAGAGAAGCTGCTAGGATTGTTGCGCTATAGCAGAAAGTCATGTGTTTGAAGAAAAGCATTTACCATATTTACTAGGGCACATGTGGTTAATAAATGGATGAATAATTAAGCGAACTTATACATAATTAACTTTGCAGTCTGGGTGTAGGACTAAACTGGGCAGACCTTTTGTCAAGATGTACGCGTAAGATCAAATCCTTATGGAAGAGCAAGAGGCTTTGAGCAAGTATTAGCTGTTTTCCCGATGAATTTCCAATTAACCTGACTGGGGTTTATTTTGTTTGTATTTATTTTACCAGTATCTTTTATTATTCTACCACACGTGTCTCAGCCCTACCCCTACAGCTTATCATGTATGGTGTGATTTATCCCTTTCTGTTCAGTGCTTCAGGCTTCACTGTGTTATTGTGTGTAGTGTTCCACATAGAAAATGTAGAGTTGCAAAACTTTTTGATGGAATTCAATATGTAAAGCTCACTGTGATTCAGGGGAAACTGAAGGCACAAACTTAAAGTTCTCTTAGATTTTATAGGGTTTTTTCAGCCTAATTTTCGTTTTTCTCCAGCTTTGCACCTCTATTTTTTATTTGGTTTTTAGAATCTTCTGTTTTCATTCATATATATGTGTGTGTGTATATATATTATCCTCTTAAATGGATATTGGATGTATCTAAGAGTTGTTGCAGATGTATTTCACTCTCTGTGTGACTGAGTTATTGGGTAAGGATCTGGTCCTTGAAGATCATGAAGGTATTTGAGCAGCTCTGGATCCCCTTTGCTGCTTGGTGTGTAAATGAGTAGCGAGTGGAGCGAGTGGCAGTGGAGCCATCTCCTCTGTTGT
This sequence comes from Strigops habroptila, assembly GCF_004027225.2. NCBI lineage: Eukaryota > Metazoa > Chordata > Aves > Psittaciformes > Psittacidae > Strigops > Strigops habroptila. Next base: position 473,242 of record NC_044292.2, read on the forward strand.
TATGGGAACACCAACAGTGGGGTGCCAGGGAAGGCAGCAGAGATGGTATTTGCTGAATGACATGTAAAATCAGAGCTCTGGAAGGAATGGCTCTTCCATCCTCAGAGAAATTTATGCTTTTGTACGGATGATCTGAAAACAAGCTGCTTGGAAATAATACAGGGTTTGGAGGTGTAATCCATGCTGGTAAAAAAGTATGCTTTATGTCTATGTGTTATTGCTGTGCAGCCATCTGCATGCTGTTACCTCTGGAAACATATCTCCACTCTGCTCTATACTATCACAATAACTGTCATAGCTGCTCGAGACGTGCAAACCCTCATTCACTGCTCTCCTGAATGGCTTTTTCAGTTTATCAAATTATTGTGTGCTTCAGGTCCTGAGGTTCAAATCAGGGTCTGCAGTGCTGAGCTACATCTATTTCACACTGTAATAACAGAGGCTGTACAAGCGTTCAATACAAACCAACTTGCATTTTGAGTAGCAAGTCCTCTTTGAAGCATGAATAAGAAAGAGGATGCGAAGTCTTGAGGGGTGTTTTGGGGTGAGACAGTGCAGACAGGGTGGCTCCAGTGCAGCTGTGCTTTGCAGCCATCAATATTCACAGACACAGGGTTAAAATCAGCAACCTGGTCTAGTGGAAGGTGTCCCTGCCCATGGCAGGAGGTTGGAACTGGATGAGCTTTAAGGTCCCTTCCAACCCAAACCAGCTTGGGATTCTATGCTGCTGTCCTTTGCCATGGCCATGCACCCAGTTCATAGGCTGGCATGGGAATCTATGTAAAGCTTTCTGGCAGTGACTGTGCAGCTCTAAGTCTTGTAATGTTTGGAGGCTACTTCAGTATAGATTAATTTTAGGCTATTTTGGGTGGAGGATGTGAGCTGGATAGTTCCAGGCTTCATTTAAAACACTTTTTCCTACTTTAAGACAAGGCAAAGCCTTCTACATTTTGGAGCCTGTTCAAGCATGAAGTTCTGAGCTACAGCAAAGTATTTAATTTTATTACTTTTCACTTGATCTTTCTTCCTAAAAATGTCTAAAACACACAGAACATTAGAAATGCTTGACTGCCTAACAGTGAAACTGCAGAAACTTTGGCATTGTATCTGATTGGAAATTCAAATGGGCTTTGCTAGCGTGAATCTGAATTCATCTTTCAACGTAGTACACATGGAAAAGGAGGAGGGGATGATGTTACTAGAAGTTAGAATTTGTGTAATAATTTGCATAGATGATTCGCAGCATGGAGGTGTCTAAACAGTATTAAACCTCATGTTTTAAAGAATAGAATGAGGAAAAATGAAGATGACTTTTTCTCTTCTGAAAAAAGTGAGTTGCATTTAGTTACTGTGTTCTATTTTCAGAAGCACTGAGTTTCCTAAACTCTCCCTAATGCTTCTCTCTAATACTTGCTGTGCCTGTAGGGGCTCCAGTTGTGGGGTCTGGATCTTGCTGTTCCATTAAGTCCATGGAAAGGCTAGAAAGCTGGAAAAGGTGTATGTGTGGGTTTTGGGGCCATATCCCCTGTCCCCATCTCCAGAATAGAGATGTTGCTGAATGAGGGTGTTTATGCTATTGTGTACTTCCCCCAAGACACTATTTTGCCTTCCAGGTTTTTCTTAGGCATTTTTCACTCGATCATTTCACATAACTACAAGAAAAATCAATAAAGCAGCTACCTCTCTCATAGTTTCCTTAAATATCATGATTTCATGGTGGCTATTTTTTACTTTTTCACTTTCTTCCCTGCCCTCACCTAACCAGGGATTAGAAACTGCTGCTCATCAATGCCAAGTTTAAATCTGCTAATACCACAGCATGTCTGGCATGTTTGAGAGAGACCCATGAATGAAAGAGAAAATCCAGCCCCACCTTTTCAGTACTGCAAGTTGTTCCAGAAGGAAAAGAAAACCTGGAATGTTGCAAGCAAGAAATGCAAAGGTGTGTTTTGCCAGCTGAAGAACCACAGATCCTTTTGCTCATTTGGAATTTTCTTCTTGGTTTTGTGTGTGTGTTGGTCTTCTTCAGTTCTATGCATCACCAATAGGAACACATTGGGCCTAATGACAGTAGTAGCCTTGCAACACATTTAGTTTATTAAAGGGAATAAGAACAGTGTGGCATAATTCTGTGCCTCATTCTCCAATCAAAAGTAAATGCTCTTCAGTCTAACCTCCATAGTCCTCCTGGAGAGACTTTACAAATGTGCTTATGCCTTGGTTTTGGAAGGGAACAAATGATACATCAGTTAATAAAGATCAGTAATGTAATATTTTAGATAACTCGGTTTGTCTTGTTTGCTGTCAAAAACTCAAATGCCTGTTACTCTGCTCAAAAGCTCATCAGAAGAAACCCCCTCTAGGTCAAGAAAAATGTACTCCGTATATTAATGTAATCACAAAAGAGAAACTTTCTTCCAGTGATGATTCCCTCTGGATAGCCCAGGAAAAGAATCATTATATCAAAAAATAAAGAGTTTTACAATTCCTCACTGCAAATCTGACTGACTTCTGTGTCTTTGTGAAAATGCAAGATTCTTCTTTTTTCTTCTCCTTCTGTAAGAGCATTCATCTTTAGGGGCTGTTTAGTGAATCTGAATTGCTGAGGAGCAGGTGTAGGAGGTCTGAACAACATCTGTGTGACCACTGATGAAAACATTATGACCATTATGGTAAAATAGACAATAATATCTTCTGGTTGATGTGCTAGAGCTATGGGCATGGATCTCGCTGTGCGTGTGCCCGTGCATACATCCCCCTTCTTCACTTCAACAGCTGGCCTGGGAATTGCAGTGCTGTATGCTGGCTTCTTGAAGCGGAGCTGTGAATCATAACCCAACTACACAAAAAGGCACCTCTGTTGAAAAGTCAGTAAGCTTTGTCAGAGATCTGATCTGCTCCAGTTCCCAACAACAACTGCTTTTTACTGCTGGTGCAACACAGGCAGTACAAGCTGGGGCTTTAATGTGATGAATAAAACAGGGAAAAGAAACCCCAAACCCAACCCTTGTCTGAGGAGCTTTGAGCATTAAGACCTTCCTTTCTGATTTGGAAGTGAGAATAAGGTATTTCTAGAATCAACTATTTTAGCTTGGAAACTTAACAAGTTTTAGCTGAAGGCTGGGGAGAATGTATGCCAAAATGGCCAGCATATTTCTACTTTTTTCTGTACTGCTACTACTGATACTATGAAAGTATCTATACTACTAGAGCTACTCCTTTTTGTTATCAGATCCTTCTACATCCAAGCTAATAGGCTGGCTGCAAAAGGAAAAGTATTTCAGAAGACAAAAGAAGTTTTTCCTAAGACTAATCCTTGAAAAATAACCAAACATATTTCTTTCTGTATTTACCAGGTAATCTTTTAGATCTGATGCTAGTGTGTAGGAAGCACTTGCTTATTTTACACAACGCTTTGAGATCAGTGGAAATGAAAAACAGTGTAATTACCCTCTGGCCTTTTATCTTTCTGTGGTATCATCTCTGGAGAATGCCAGGAGGGGGTAGAGAAGCTTTTGCACAGTGGATAATCACAGCCATTAGAGGAAACAACACTAACTTAACATCACCTGCATTTTTCTCACTAAAACATGGATATTGGAGCCAGTGTTGGTCCATTACTGAAATCATGCAGCCAAGAAACAGCCACACTCATGGTAGGAGCCACATGAAAACCTGAGTTTTGAATATTCTAGTAAATTCTTAAAATATTCAAAGGATTGGTGTGATAAAATAGGGGTGATGGACACAAAGAATATGAACATCTGCTTTAAGTGCAAAGTACAAGTCAGCCTTAATTACAAGTTTGGGATCAATGCTGGTGTATTTTGAATGTGTTGGTGTGTTGGTGAATAATTAATGAGGGAGTGCAGTACAAGGATGAAAATCTCCTTTTCAAACTCTATTTTGAGTGAAATGTAAAACTCTATCTTGGGCAAATGCTGACGCTCTTTAAAAGAGGGGAAGGAAAGGACCAGATTTATGATGCCACTGGAGTTTCAGAAGTGAAGCAGCAGTTTTATTCAGTAGTTAAATGCACATGAAGTGTTCCACCCTCTCTAGTTTGTCATTATCCCTGATCCAGGAGCAGCAGTTGAGTGAGCAGGATCTGTAATGGTGTGGCGAATATTCACATGTCAGTAAGATCTTGGCTGAATGTCACATCCACTTAGCAGTGCTTGAAGGAGAAAGGAAATCACTCTGTCTTGCACCCCTAAGAAAGGTCAGACCATTCATTTATCTCTGTTTGTCTGAAACCAATTGAAAGTGTGATGCACGTTTGTCACCTAAGGATTTTTTTATTTCATTTGAAGATGGGTTTGTTGGGGGACAAACCACCAGCAGCTCTGAAATCTTGTGCTGGCGCTTTACTTCCCAAAAGCCTGTGGGATTAAAATCCAGTTGTGCCTCTGTTCAGTGAGGGTTTTGGTGGAGAATCCAATGGGGATGCTCTTTGCATTATATATTGGATATAATATTGGGAGTATAACAGGATAATTCTCACTAGAAAACTTATATGTCCTTATATTAAGTCGAATTTTAATCCAGCCTACACCACCATCCTCAAACAACAGTCAGTTTCTGCAGTTCAGTTTATCTGTGGAGAAATTTGCAGTGACAATTGAGGTTGTGCCCTGGAAATCGGTTAACATTCAGTATAATGTATGGATGCTGGTCCTGATAGGCTCAGAAAAGCAATACGTTTTCCAAATATTTCAGAAAATAATAGTATTTTTTGTTTTCCCTCTGTCTTGATGCACATTTGAATGGTTCTGTAGGCAAAATAGGGATGAATGTATCATCCCACCCTAGAGGTGCAAGGTGGGAGGGATGAAAAGGCGCTGTATCTACCAAGGGAGAAGAAGTAGCAGTGCAAAAAGAGGCTTGTCCCTGGGTGGAATTAGCTTGTCCCTCTTGAGCTCAATTCATGGCTGTCGCTCCAGCTTACTGTTGAATGTGGCTGATGAAATTTTACCTAGAATGCATAAAATGCAATACTATTAAATTCTAATGTAATCTGAGGCAGAAAACAGCTACCAGTGCATGCACAAATGCTGCTGTGATGAGTAATAGGAGAAAAAGAAGGTCTGCTATTGCATGGATTTGCAATGGAGTGAGAATAGAGGAGGCTTTGGACATAAACACGTGGGCAATGCTCTTAGTTGATTTGGTGCAACAGAGCATGGGGCTGATATCAGCTTCCTACCGAACACCATCCTTACACCTTGGTAGTTTGATCACTTGTCTTAATTTTCAGCTGTCTCAAAGTGCATCCTGATAAACTGTTGATAAATCAAATAGATTCCATCAGATGATCTGTAATGGAGCATAAGTGAAGCTGTAATAAAGCAAATAGGCTCATCCATATCATTCTAGATTTGCTTTTGAACTGGTATACAAAGTGCCGAGACAGAGGTGAAGTGGTCGGATGATTTAGGAAGAAGTGGATGAGTGTCTAAATAACAAATGATCCCAGGAAAAATGTCACATGAGAGGTTTTATGATGTATGTTAATGTTGTAGAATAAGTTACACATGAGATGCATTGTCAAGGAATGAAAATATTACCAGGTTTGTACAATACTCCATGTGATGAAGTGTTCCTTAGGTGAGAGGTGCTGCTGCAGTGACACTGACATTGCAGCCAGTTACCAAGTGACAAAATCAAGTAATTTATTGTAATTTCACAGTATTTTTTTCATGTGGAATGAAAGGCTTCATTGACTCACTTTAGTCTGTTTCACCATATATTTTTCTTATGTTTTTAGAGCCATTTTCTCAGCTTTGCACAAGATTCAAATTTTAATGCAGTTGACAACATAAAAGCCAAGTTTATCTTTAACTTTGTTATGGTGATGACATTTCTCTGCTGGAAGCTAATGTGAATATTACATGGAAAAATACTTTTTGTAGCTGGAGAGCCAGTGTAAAGGGACAGTCAAAAACCCCTAAAAATGTAGCAGCACGTTTCAAGTCTTTCGTGTAAGGTAATTTCAGTCTATTTGAAGGACTTGAGACAAGCACATGCCTTCCAGTGCAGTTTTATATTTCCTCCCACTTCTGGTGATGAGAAACTCCCCCTAGAGATGCTTACTTCAGGTGTAACTTTCTGAGAAAGGTAGTGGAGCTGTTGTAATTCCTAATCCCGGTGTAAACCTTACATATAATGTAAAAAAAATCAAAGTAGGTAGAACAAGCACAATGCTTGAAAATCTCCACGGACTGTGAAACCTGAGTGTGGCAGCAAGAATCACCCAAATGAGTATTTTTTAGAAACCATTTGCTAAGCATCTCTATGGGGATGGCAGAGGTCAGGAGAAATAACTTAAACAACTTCCACTGCTTTATCTGCACAAAGCATTTAGAGAAAAGTGACCTGGAGGAAGTACTGGAGAGGTGCCAGAATACACACAGGCACCTGTTGAGGATGAAAGGTAGATTGGGGTCATCTCTCTACAATGGGTGAAAATGGGTTACGAAAAGGCAAGGAGTGAGGGAGGTGGGCAAGGAGAAGGGGCTTTTTCGGTGGTCCCAGGAGAGAAATGGGACTGGTTGAAGGAGCACTGCAGACTCCAACATAGACAGGAGAGAAAAGCAAAATCAATCAGGGTTAATGATGGTCCATCTCCCTTCTGCCCTGCATGTGAGAGGCAAGGGCAGAATGGGGTGATAATGATGCATGAATAATTGCAATGACAAAACACCTGCCTGCCAGGGAAAAGTGGTGGATGAATTCCTTATTCATAGCTTTAAAGCCTGCATATCTAGCTTAAGCATAGCTGAGTTTGGGGAATAGAAGTCAAGAAGATGAATGGCTGGACCTCACTGAATTAAGAAGGATAAAATAATGCACACTGTGTATGAACATAGTACCAGATACATTCCATTTCACAGATTATATGAAAATCAGTGGTGTTCAGAAGAGCAGGACAACTCCCTGCCTGTTTGTTACTGTCAATGCAGTGTGGATGTGATTAGAGGGTGGTCCTTTAGGGAGGAAGAAGAAACTTCTTTCCCCATCTGAACTGGAGAAAAACCTCAGTTCAGATCGTGGCTGCAGTAAATATTAATTATATAAAGAGGAGGGATGGCTGAGAATAGCACACCCAGACTGGCTGGTAGCCCAGTGGCTGAGAGACCTGCAAGGCGTGAGAGAAGGCAGCAGAAAAATCCACGCTTTGGGTGGTTTGGACCAGCAAATGAAACTAAATTTCCCCATATTTAGGACTTCCTAAAGAAAAGCAAAAAACTCCTGTTAGTACCTTCATAAAATTAATGCATCAACAGCAACCCAAGAAGGCAAGAGAGTTTCAACCACAGCCAAAACACGGCAATCTAGAAGTCCCTTGCAAAAGTAGTTTGGCCATGTTATGTTCAGGCTCATGTCTTACGATTTATATTAATGCAAAGGGAAAATCTAAGGAAAGGACTGAGTTCAGTTGCTCACCACATCCTGATTTGCTGCTTATTGAAAATAACAGCTTTGCCTGTTTATGTTCACCTCCCACTAAACAGAAAGTTGCTGCCAGAAGCTCAGGGCATTCTCTCAGCAGAAAAGCATCAGTCTGGAGGGATGCAGATTTGTGTCCTGCTGTTGACTTGGAAATATACTGTCCAAAGGTTGCATCTTAACTTGTCTTCAAGAAAAGGTAAACGAATGAATTGCAACTAAGCATCAAGTTTAGACAAATACTCTTTGGATCCAGAGGCCCGATAGTTCCCATTGGCCACAGCCTGTTATTTTTTGATGGAGATAAACAGAGGCCATTCAGGGGAGACCTTTAAAAGACAACTTGCCAAATGCAACCTGGGTGTTTAAAGTCTCAGAGGTGCTTCCCATCTCACTAGTGTCAGATGGTCTTTTACTTTCTTGACCGTCAATACAGGTAGCCCATTTGTTTTCTGATCTTCATTCCTCAGTGCTGTTTCAGAAGCCCAAATGCATAGAATTGGTTCAAAACCCACCTAAATATCTAAGGTGGGTTAGATCTAAACCCTGCACCTAAATCTCTAAGTTACCTGAAGTGGAAGGTCTACTCGGTTTTTGTTTATTGATGTATTTTAGGTTTCCTCTTTGTCTCAGTTCTGACTTGAACTGGTTTGAAAGCTCACATCAAGGAAGAGCAAGCTGCACTAGGTACATGATGGAACTCCTGAATCTGCATGAGTATTTTGATCTTGCACCTCCTATTTAACTGGGGCAAACTTTTAAAGACACCCTGTGGTTCAGTGCCTAACCTATAAAATGACATACAAGGAACACGGTATCTGCCAAAGGCTTTAGGAAACAAACCCTACATGCATCCTTCTTGAAGAATAATAATAATGAGTTCATATGTACCAGAATTCCTCATCTTTTTGCAACAGCATCAGACACTGCTCGCTGAAATCCACGAACAAGAATAGCAATGACTGACTGGTTTTTGGTGCCTTTTTTCCTCTTTCTTATACATAGACTCATTTTAAGGAGGACCTTTGAACGTTGACACAATCCATCAGCTACCCTTGGAGTAGAAGTGAACAAAATCACTTCTGTCTGTAGGTGTGGGGGCACTAAAATCTGTTGTGCCTGAGCTGTAGAGAGCCTACATGCGGGGATTATCAGCACAAGTACTGACCAGTGCAGCACTGAGTTGCTTTTGTAACATTTGCTTACACACATTAGCACCTGCATTGCCAGTTTTAGTTCAGATTCCACAGCAATGCCCTCCCAGTTCAGAGGAAGAAAAGAAGTTTTCATATCTTCTCTTAATTTCTTCAGTTTAATCTCAATATTTTGAATCCTGTTGGTGCAGTCCTCATCACCCTGTTAGATTAAAACCAAAACCACATCATCTAAGTACATTTACCTTGTTTCTAACAAATATGTTGCCATGGGAACTCACTGTTGCTCTAGCTGCTGTGCCAGATGCACCAGCTCTCTGTCCCTGGGCTGTTTTAGTTTTTCCAATAAATTAATTGCATTTAAATTAAACATATTAAGTGATTTCTTGTCAATTAATTTGAATGTTAAGCTGGGTACTTGCAGAGTTTCTCTTCCTACTCACCCTACAAGATGAATTAACTCCTCCAGATATTGTAGTCCATCACATAAAGCTGTGGTCTTCCTCAGCTCTCTGCAGTTGGAGTACTCACTGCCTGCATGGGAAGTAATCAGTGGCCAAAGTAATTGCTTTCCACAAGTCTGTTCTCAGCTGTCATATGTAAGCTCTAATGAAACTGTTTCAGCTTCCAGGAAAAAAATATTCAGCGGAAATGTGGTGTAATGGCAGGTGGAAAGCAAAGCTGAGAATGGAGTTGAGTTTGTTTAGCACATCAGATGTTCATTTGTTGGTCCTCTTTGGAGGCATTCTCTCCAGTGCTGGCTCTGTCATGCTTCCTCCTTGCATTCCTGCTGTGGGAGGAAGTTTGTGTTCCTCCCAATGTCCCTATTTTGTGTTAAGGTAGTAAAAGATGGGGAAGATTTCATGCATAATGCACAGTGGGTGAAGAGCATCCTTGGCACAAAGGCAGACAAATGACACAGGGTTGCTCTGTACTTTGCTCATGTACATTCAGCCAGTGGTGGGGACTTGGGGAAATACTTAAATTTTAACTTAAAAAGTCAATAAAAAGATTCTCCAAGAGTTGTTTCTAGATCTGAACTTTGAGAGCTCATCAGCAAATGAACCTATTGCTTAGATTTGTAGCAGGCCTCCTCCTAAAATTCGGAGTTCTTGGAGCAGAATGTTTGCTCTGGGTACATGTGCTCAGCACTAGCCTAAAGAAAGAGAGGAAAAGATAGTGACTGTACGTAGCAGTCTTAAAACGCTTTATAGACAGCTTCCTGATCTTCAATCCTAAGCTGTAAAGAAACTGACTGATAAATTCGTAGCCTACAGGGAAACCTTATTTACAAGGAAGGCAACAGAAACATTAATGCATCTTTATTAGCCTTATTTAGACCATATGCTTCCTTCATGGTGGGAAACTGCAGAGTCCCTGCAGTAAAGCAGCAGTGGGTAGATGCTGAGTTACAAACTGCTGATTTGCATGCTTGCTTGGACCTCTGCAGCTGCTGGGACTTTCTGCTGCAGTGAGAAGTAGGCTGATAATCAACAAGTAATGGGAAGTGGAATTTTCTTTGTCTCCTCCAGGATTTCATGGAGTAACAAAGTTATGGAGAGTATAGAAAGGGAGAATGGTGATTTTAGAGGAGGGGGGTGCACAAACTGGAGTTTGTAAGCTTTGGTGTTTCTGTTTTCTTCCAGTGTTTGGAGGGGGCTACAAGGATGCTGGAAAAAGGGACTCTTCATCAGGGACTGTAGCGATAGGACAAGGGGTGATGGGTTCAAACTGAAAGAGGGGAAGTTCAGGTTGGAAATAAGGCAGAAGCTCTTCCCTGTGAGGGTGCTGAGGCGCTGGCACAGGGTGCCCAGAGAAGCTGTGGCTGCCCCATCCCTGGCAGTGTTCAAGGCCAGGTTGGACACAGGGGCTTGGAGCAACCTGCTCTAGTGGAAGGTGTCCCTGCCTGTGGCAGGGGTTGGAACTGGATGATATTAAGGTCCTTTCCAACCCAAACCATAGATTCTATGATTCTATGTCTTACAGCCTCCTTGTCCCCTGAAATCTTCCCCCCATAATAGAGCTAGGACATGCCATGTTTGCGGTTTTTGTTGTATATTGCAAGATAACCTCTATCAGAGTTAGGAGATGCTGTCCTGCACCTGCGAAAATGCCACAGCTGTGTCTTACACATCACTGGGAGATAAGCTAGTTGCTTTGGTGGAGGATATTATCTATAGGCATGTATTACCTGTAAAATTGCTCTGTTCTCATCTGATTGAAATAGATGCATTTTCTTTCTTATTACTTATCTTTGACTTGGATTTTGATAGGCTTTTGGGGTTGAGATGCCATCAAAATCACTATAACCCAGAATTTAATAGCAAATTCTATGCGTTATTCCTTAGGATGGTTAGAAGTGTGTTTGGATTAAGCTGTAGTTACTTGGTTTTTAATGGATGCACGCATTTTTCTGCATGTGTTTAGATAAATCAAGTGTAGGCCAATGAAAAGGAATTAGAAAGTTGATTACCATAACTTTGAATTTGATTTCCTCTCTGGCTTTTCCTGTTCCAAGCGTGTTTCACTTTGCAGATTGTTTTGCTTGGTTCGGGCCAGTGGAATCCTCGCAGTTTTTCACTCAACACAGTGAACAGAAGAGATCTCGCTGCTTTTAGTGGCAACAGTTTCATTGCCAAACTTCCCTTGGCACCTTTGAAGCTTGATTTGTTTATTTCTCTTTTTAAAGGAATGAAAGTACTTTATATCACCCCATAGTGGTTTCTTGCTCTCCTGTTGAGTCTGAATTTTAAACTGAAACGTAAGCCTAAGCAAGCAGTCTGATCATTCCTAGCTAAAACTTTCTACAGGCCAATTGTAGCTGGAGAATGACAACATTCCTATTTTGTTCCTCATCATCCATGAAATAAATAAACAAATCTGGAGAAATGCATGGAGAGAATCTTGGGGGCTCTATTAATGCCAAACACAAAGAAGCTCCTGCTTAGATTGTACTTCTTTGATTACTCAACTGAGTTATTAGATACATGTAGAACACCCATTTAAATGTAAATCCATTCTCCTTCTGTAATAGATAAATGTGCTTTGCCTTGAATTTGTAAGCGGAATACACTTTGTAAGCAGAAAGCACTTTGATGTAGTGACTGGAACTGAATAAAGCCAGTCAGGAGACCGAGGGAAGGATGCGGTTGGCTTTAAAGTGAATGGAACAGAGGAGTCCCTCAGCTAGTTAATTAACTTCAATTTCTGTTTTAATGAACTTTCTCTGATGCTTGTTTAAGTATCCAGATGCTTGCAAATATTTTTCCCCAACAACAGGCTTTTGTTGGCGTGTCATAAATTATACATGTGGGGAAACCTCTCTTCTGTATCCCAGGAACCATACTTTGGTATTTGCGCTGTGGCATCATCAGTGTGCTGGTGGTTTGGAGAGGGCAGGTGATCAGAGCTGGATGTTCATTACAGGTGACTGGTCTGGTGAAGCTCTTCCCAGGCTCCTCCTGCACAAGGAGGACTTGGGTTAAATCAGATTTTTTACTCCGAATAGCTCTCTGTTTGCTAACAAGAATAGAGGAGTTGAGAGAACCTTGTTCTACTAGGCCCAAGTTGTCCAAGGTGCATGAAGGTAGCCCTTCCCACAGAGGTTATCCTTAAATCCTCAAATGTTCTTCAGGAATTGGCTGTGCTTATAGAATCATAGACTGGTTTGGGTTGGAAAGGACCTTAATATCATCCAGTTCCAACCCCCCTGCCATGGGAGGGATGCCTCACACTAGACCGTATAGGTTCTGTCCAACCTTGCCTTGAACACTGCCAGGGATGGAGCATTTACCACTTCTTTGGGCAGGCTGTGCCAGGGCCTAACCACCCTCGCAGTAAAGAACTTCTTCCTTATATCTAATTAATGCCAAGGCAATCCCCTCTGCTATTTGTTACACGAAACACTGGAAGAAACTTAAATTTCAAGATGATGGTGCAGCAATGTTTCAAATCACACTGTGCTTCTAGAGAGAGGCTGACCCAAGCCCTGGGTGATGGCACTGCCTGGTGGCGGCTCCCAGAGCAATATAATAAATGACAGTGCCAGTGTCGGATACTCGCCTGGGGTGGGATTTCGGGAGCAGCCCATGCTGGCTGAACTCTTCAGCAGGAGCAGAGTTAAGCAGCTTTGCAGTGCTTTGGAAAATCTCACCTAGCAGCAAAGCTGGAATAAGCACATCCGAAGTTAACAAAGTCGCATGTTTGGATTTCAGTCTGAATGCAGTAAAAAAGAGGAATTGTCCCGTGGGTGAAGACCTGGGCTGAAATATGGGAGAGCTGCCTGCAGGGACAGATTACCATCCCTCCCACCCATCCCAAACCAAAGGCAGATGTTTTCCTCTTGCTGACTTTCCATAACTCGTCCTGCCAAGGACTCCCTGTGCGCTGTTGAGAAAATCACTTGTTCTCTTACATCCAAATTCCTTTTTACAGTTCAGCTCCCACAGTTTTGGCTTTTGTTTGCTTGTGATAGAAATACTCTGAAAGAGGAAACGTCTTCTGTATTTTACACAGCAAAGCAGGGCTGTGTTCTCACAAATAACTAGAAAAGTACAGTCAGGAAGCAATGGCAGTTTCACCTTGGTAGTCTGTTAGAGGTTTTCCATTTCCTTTATCCTGGACTACTTGTATTGTAATTGCAGATGCAACTGTCCTTGTTAAATGAGCAATTTCAGTATTCTTCCTATTCATGCTATTAATTGGATGCTTAATTCTTTAAAACATCACAGTTGTCTGTGGAATGAACCAGATTTAAAATCTAATAGTAGTAGCTGAATAACCACATCTGCCACCATAGAGCTCACTGGAGCTGCAATTAGCCAGTTAAAGCCATCAGACATCTGTGTGTTAAGAGATTAGGTCCCACCTGCTGCTTTCATTACCTCGGTGAGAAGTGGGTGCATTAATGGAACTCCTCATTGTGGCAGCATATTTTCAGTAATTGTGGTCAGCAGATTTTGTAGTGGTGGCTGCACTAAAAATGCACTGGGGGGAAAAACATATTACTGGGCTGCATCCCCAGATGCGTGAGCAGCAGGTTGAAGGAGGCGATCCTGCCCCTCTATCTGCTCTGGGGAGACTCCACTTGGAACTGTGTACAGTTCTGGTGTTCCCAACACAAGAAGGACATGAAGTTGTTGGAGCAACTCCAGAGGAGGCCATGAGGATGATCAGGGGCTGGAGCACCTCCTGTATGAAGACAGGCTGAGAACATTGGGGCTGTTCAGCCTGGAGAAGAGAAGCTGTGTGGAGAGCTCAGAGCAGCTTCCAGTGTCTGAAGGGTTACAAGGATGCTGGGGAGGGACCTTCATCAGGGACTGCAGCGACAGGACAAGGAGTGGTGGGTTCAGACTTAAATAGGGGAAGTCCAGGTTAGATCTTAGGCAGAAGTTCTTCCCTGTGAAGGTGCTGAGGCGCTGGCACAGGGTGCCCAGAGAAGCTGTGGCTGCCCCATCCCTGGCAGTGTTCAAGGCCAGGTTGGACACAGGGGCTTGGAGCAACCTGCTCTAGTGGAAGGTGTCCCTGCCCATGGCAGGGCCTTGGAACTGGATGATCTTAAGGTCCTTTCGAACCCAAATCATACTATGATTCTATGATCTATTTCTGTTCAGGTGGTAGGAAGAGTCTCTGGTTGTGCTCTGTGTGCGGAGTCCTGTGCAGATTCAAAAGTTTTTTTGCAACGGCTTGCTTTTACCATAATGCTTTTAAATACTTGTTGGAGTTGGGGTTTTCTTTTAATGTTTTGGGCTTTTTTCACACTACCCCCAGCACCTGAGATTGCAGGCTGGGAGCCAGAGGAGCAGAGTCCTCCTTGCAAATAAATGATAAAAGGGGGTGGGGGCCTGCCTTATGTATCCCTTGCAAGAAATAACCTTGCAAAAATCTGACAATTGATTTCGGACCCTGCAAGTGCTGCTTTTATTACTTATAAATGCCAAGGAAGAAGTGAAATTGCTTTTTATACTGTAACCCTCCAACCTGGGGAAGTTGCTGTTGAAGTCTCTGGAGGAGATGGCTTTGCTTAATCCTCTTAAAATTGGTGTGAGTGCTCCAGGTTATTCTGCTGTTCGAGCCCTGTTTGTCCTTGGGTTCTCTCTTGCTGCTCTGCAGATGGGGGATATGGTTGGTCTTTCTCGCAGTTTATTCCATTATTCTGGATCACTGGGATGTTGGTTATAAACTGACTCTGGCATCCCAGGATGCCCGGTGTAAGCACCAGCCCAGTGTTCTTTGAGACCAGGAGGGTATGGGGCATCTCTCTGATGCTTCTTGGGTTACTGGGAAAGCAAACACTTACAGTCACACTTCTACACACCAATTCTAATGCCCAGGCCACAAAATCATCCTTTTTCAGATATAATACACCAGAACACCAGCTGCTACATCTGAGATGTAGCTGTGTTGGGTTTTCATTGGGTTTTGTTGTTTTTAGGCTGTTTTTTGAGTTGTTATACCAGAAGCTTGATCTTGGCTCTGTGACTTACCTGCTCTTGAACTTGTTTCCATACATTTCTGATCACTTGTTTGACAGAAGGGATAATTAAAAAGAACATGTCTGGAGATATGGTGGAGACAGTGGGATGGATGAAGCTGTTTGCTTTGCTGAGGTTGTGCTATAAACAAAACCTTTTACACTTTGGGCATAACTGTGTCTGGCAGAAAGAGGATAGGACAGTTAACTTGATGAGGATTTATGTCTCTTGGGTTTCTCTGTCTTTATATACTGTTTATGATGGAATCTGAGTTATTAAAGCTAGGTGACTGATGTACATATACAGGCCAAGGAGTGACCCTGAGCCTTTGCTAAGCTTTGAAAACCTCAGGTTCATTTATTTACATTTTCTTTCCGTGTCTCTAAAACTAGATTGGAAAAAAAGGAGTTCAGGGCTTGCCTGAGAAGGGCAGTGAAGGAAAATTGCCCTCAAAGGTGATACAGTTGTTGTGAACATGTTTCTACAAGTAAGACTGAACTAGGGGGCTGTTTT
Source organism: Strigops habroptila (assembly GCF_004027225.2). Classification (NCBI taxonomy): domain Eukaryota; kingdom Metazoa; phylum Chordata; class Aves; order Psittaciformes; family Psittacidae; genus Strigops; species Strigops habroptila. Next base: position 488,831 of record NC_044292.2, read on the forward strand.
CTGGATTCTGCTACAATTAGAGATGGAGCTTTGTACATTGCTGTTTTGAATGCTTATGCAAGTGCTCCACACCTCGTGTCTTGGTAACAGCTACTCAGTATTTTAGCTTAAATTGATGATGCATAAGCTGAATATGTTCTGAATATGAAGTGTTATTCTAAGAGATCCTTTGAACATATGAGGTACAGCATTAACGAGCTGTGTGTTACCTGCATCATTGATGGTTTTCCCAGTGCTGAGAGCCCGAGGGACATAACACTGTGAATAGTGATGGACTTGCTTCTTGAGGTTTTGTAAGCTCTCAAATTTGCCCATGGTTTTGGGTTTTAAAGATATAAGAGAGTGCAGATCTTCTACAGCCACCTGTTTTAGTGTCCAGCCAGTAAAACCTGACTTAATCCTCTTTGTTCAGGGATGCTATGCACTCAGTTTGTAGCATCCCAGGTCTTGGAGCACTACTTCTATTTCCTGTATTAATTATTCCTCCCTAATATCTCAAGACGAAGCCCCCCCCAGCTTTCTTAGGCACTTTTAAACTTGCAGCATTCATGTGGGCACAAAGCAATGGAAGAAATGAGTGAATTCATCCCTTGTTTCCAATTAGCTTTGCATGTGAAGTAGCCTGGGCATTGACTTAGCTCCACGCTGAGGAGCAATACTCTACTGGGTCAATGACCAGCAGTTAAGTAGCCCCAGGATACCCTTTAAGGCTAATAACAGCCTCTAAGTAATAGCATGGATCAGTCTGCCAGGTCAGAAGCTATTTATTGTCAGAACCTGTGGCATTACAGCATGCTTTCAGATGCTTTCCCTCTCCAAACTATTTTCTAGACACAGCCAAGTTTGAGCTTACGCAAACTGATACTAGCATTTAATTTTGAATGGGCTAATTAAACTGACCACCACAAAACCTTAGAGGTCAAGCGGAGTTTTGGCTTCTATCACTTAATTCTATTTTTCAGTAGGACTTGAACAAAATGCTGAGGAAGTGTAGTCTCTATGTCAGAATAGCACTTATTCCCTTTAGTACCGCGTATATTTAGACTTCCGCTCAGTACTATAAATGCCACTTTGTTTCCCAACATTTTCCAAGGGATAGAAAGGATCTGGAAAGCTTCTTTAAGTTGTTAAACAGATGCAGTAATATGCAAACATGCAAACAATTCAGATCCTAATCAAATACAGAGAATTATTTTGTTGAGCAAGCTTGGAGTTTTAATAGAATTAAAAATGCAACTGGGTTCTTGTTGAAGGTAACATAATCCCCACTGTGGTTATGCTGGTTGGAGTTTTAAATTCAAAAATATATGTATATAAGTCTCTTTTGCAAAGCACTGTGATGCCAAAATATGCCATCTGTAATGAGCTGCTCCTCAGCTTTGGCTGTATAATTTGTGCCCTTAGATTATCGGGCAATGAGACTCTAAATATGTATTTCATATGTCTTCAAAGGTTTTATTTGGCTGCCAGCCTGAGAAGTATCAATATTGTAAGGATTAAACAAACACACAATAAAATAATCTAACAGAGAGACTAAACCAATCCAAAAGGAATGTTTGAGTTATGTAGACTTGTTGGACAAGGGAGAGAAATCAATGTGCCAAAGGCACACTGGAGCAGGATGAGTGTTTAGAATCATAGAATGGTTAGGGCTGGAAAGGGCCTTAAGATCATCTAGAAACACCTTCCTCTTAGCTGTGGTTCTGCAGGACTCAACAAAACTAATGGGCAGTCTGCAGTGTTGGTGATGGGGGGACTTGTCTGACCTGCAGCATCAAAACTGCTTTTCCTGGGTTTTGTTTTTCTGCCCTGGGAACAAACTCTTAGCAAAGTGTGATTCAATGGTATGAGATTGCTTTCACACAGGTGAATAAATGATAGATGTTTGTCATTATGTGGATAGAGAAAACTTCTGAAGGCAATAAAATGTCTTGAGAAGGAAGCGGGTTTAGAAGGTTACAGAAAGCACAACCTACGGACCGTATCGTAGATGGGCCAGAAATGGGGTTTGGGGACAAATCTGTAAATAACAGCTCTCTAATTGACTCAGGAACCATCACTTGTACAATTAACTCCTTTCTGCTGATGTTGGACATGCATTTCTTTGATCTATACAGTGTTTGTAAGATCAAATCTGTAGTTTTTAACTGAAAATCTATGCAGCTGAAGAAGATTAACATTTTCTCAAGTAGGATGCTGCCAGTGCACACAGTATTTCTGTCTGATTTTAAAGTTGCAGGAGCTTAGACTGTGGAAGTGCCATGTTGGCTGTCAGATGTGAGCGGAATCAGAAGTTGAAGCTGTTTTCAGTGGGTCTGTATTGGATCTTCATACTTAGTTTAGTAATCTCTGTGAACATGAAGATTTTGGAGATCTTCTGCTGACTCTGAGCTCCCTGGGGCTAGCTACAAAGATGTAGAGGGTGGTGAGGCCCTGGCACAGGTTACCCAAAGAAATGGTAAATGCTTCGTCCCTGGCAGTGTTCAAGGCCAGGTTGGACAGAGCCTTGGGTGACATGGTCTAGTGTGAGGTGTCCCTGCCCATGACAGGGGGCTGGAGCTGGATGATCTTAAGGTCCTTTCCAACCCAAACCATTCAGTGATTCTATGATTCTATAGACTCATAGAGCTGATCCCATCAGGGGAATCCCTGAAACTTGTAAATCAGGCAAGGAAAAATGCGTAATTATTTCCTGTGATACATTCTCCTGCATTGCACAATAATAAAACAGTCAAAGCTGCATGCCTAACAGTCAAAAGACTGTTTTATTATTGTATCTTTAACTCCTGTGCCTTTCCAAGATCCATATTTCCATGAAAATTCAAGGTGGATGGCAAATTCCTAATCTCCCAGCCAAACTGAGTAGCTGGAAAGGAGCAGACAATTAAGATGCATGATGCTTTGCTCTAAGTGACAGACCATAAATCACAGCCTGTGGAATATTGCATTTTAATGCACTGCCTAACCCTCATGCTCAGTGTACCACACTGCAGAGGAGCCCTCACCATAGCTTGGAAATGAAGTCACTCTTTGAGGGAGCTCACACTGAAGCTATAAAAAGGTGTCAGGCCTTTGGTATGATGTTTGCAGTAATAAAGGAACAAGATTCTGAATGTCTGCTTGCTCTCACTTTTAGAGGAGGTGTCTAGGAACTTAAAGGGGGTTTATTTCTTGCTGTTAATGCTGTTCGCAGAAAGGTTTGTGAGAAGAATAAACAAAACCCATGAGTTGAGGCAAAGCTCAGAGCAGACTCCCTAAGATTTGCAAGGAAAATGTTAGCTCAATGATGTGCTTGGGCACTTACTGATCCCTATAGTCAAGAAATACGGGCAAGCAAAAATTCTTCTGAATAGAAACGGATGTTACAGGCACACGCAAAGCCAGAGTTGTGATTTTTACCAAAAACTAACATAAGAATGTTGCGAAGTAGCAGCACAAAATTTCCATGAAGTTCCGTTTTTCTCTGATTGCTCTTTGTCTGTAACATTGACTGCCTAATGCACCATTAGGAGAAAATAAACAGGGAATGGGCTGCCTGGAGTAGTGCACATGGATTTCTCTGAGTTCTGAGATGGTTCCCAGCTGAGTTTCACTGCTCTTGTGGGGATGATCCCCACCTGAACCTGTCCTGAATGTGGGGCAGGCTCCCCACAGGAGCTGCTGGGCAGTTTGGGTTGTGGGGACCTGCCACTGGTTTTTCCTTTGACTTCATAAGCCGTTATGAAGCTGGTTCCTTCTTTGAGAAGATGCCCACCTCTGTGTGAATTCCTGCTGTTTCCCTGCCCCTCTGAGTTCCTGTGACTTCTCTATGACTCACGTATTCTCCAGAATTTGACAGGTTTGTTTCTGTTATTGATGAAGAGTCAAGTGCATGCAAAAGTATAAATGGGAGAGAAGGGAAAAAATATCCAACCCCCCAAACCAAACAATGTAGGAAGGAAGAATTGATGTTGCCTATGACTGCCAGCACGTCCTACCTTCCTGTAAATGAATTCTTTGCAAGTGGCGGGGAGATGGAGGAGATTGTTCCTGGTCTATCACTCCAAAGGCCAGAGCATCCTCTGCAGAAAGGGAACCTGGCAGGCTCTGACCTCCAGAGCAGCTTCAATCTACTGCAGGCTCAGATATAAATATCTCCACAGGCACCGAGTGCTGCACAAGTTATTTAAAGGAGAAACACATACCTTTGTGCTGGGGGCAGTTTATGTAACTAAATGTGGGATGATTTAGTCCTATTGACTCCAGAATGATGGTGAAGTGACACCCAGACACCAAAGATTGTGTTTGCAATTCAAGAGGGCAGCAGTGTGGACAGTTTACATGCGCTTATTTAGTATTTGCTCTGGATGTATTAATGACCTCTAAATGTTCTATAGAGGGTGATATCCTTTTTGCTAGTGAATAAGGTGTGTAGACGGGCCTCAATACCTGTGCTATTAGAAGTCCCAAATTCAGCTGGAGCCAGGGACCAGCAGATAAACCCCTCCACAACACCTTTTTCCTGAGCTGAATGCTCAGTAGAAACCATGTCCTTGTGTTTGGAAAACAGCAATGCTCTCTCTCTCCCTGGTGTGCTACCAGGGAAGGTTTGGTGATCTCTGGCCTAAATGGGTCCTCTCCGCTTCTCTTTGTAGTGATAGGACAAGGGGTGATGGGTTTAAACTTAAACGGGGGAAGTTCAGGTTAGATACAAGGAAGAAGTTCTTTACTGTGAGGGTGGTGAGGCCCTGGAACAGCTTATCCAAAGAAGTGGTAAATGCTCCATCCCTGGCAATGTTCAAGGCCAGGTTGGACAGAGCCTTGGGTGACGTGGTCTAGTGTGAGGCACCCCTGCCCCAGGCAGGGGTTGGAACTGGATGATCTTAAGGTCCTTTCCAACCCAAACCATTCTATGATTCTTCTTTCAGATGCAGAATTGTCCCCTGCCTTCTGCTTTCCACCCAGAACTGGTGCTCATTTCCACCTGCACTCATTTATGTGTTTAGTTATTTTGAAACTTAATGATCAAAGCATAAAGTTATAAAAAGGTGCTTCCCCCCTTAGATTCTGGCATGAATAATTCATATGTGTGTGTGTGCGTGTGTGCGCATGCATCACTCACTGTCACATACAGCATCCTACGCTTGGGACCTGGCAGATGAAGAGGTCATCCCTTGGCCTACCCGAATGTGAATTCAGACCTGAATTTCCTTTTTGTCTTTTTCTTTTTTCTTCCTCCAGGTTGGCAGGAATGAAAATGCCCCAAATTATCCTGAATTTCTTATGCATAAAAATGCATTAATGATCAGGCAGTTTTATGCTGCTTGAGCTTGTTAGACCTTGGCAGGTGTAGGAGTTAGATTTTTGTTCGTTAGATTTTGTTAGATTTTGAGTTTTATTTGCCTGAAATTATAATAGAATATTCCACACATTCTGGAAAGTCATAATCCACCAATTGAGAAATACTCAGTGTCTGGGTTTACATCAGTTTAACCAGGAGAAGAATTTCACCTATTTGCTTTCCCATCTCAATGCCACATGGAAGCCACATAATTATTTCAGCTATATGAAAATTGGTGTATTTGTGATGAAACCAAGTTACTGAAAAATACCAGAAATTGGTTTTACTGAGTATAAAAGGAACCTCATTTTTGGCTAAGCCCCTCGTAGTGCTTTTTATGAATTCATGACTCCTGCTTTTCTCCCCTCTCTCATTTGAGGCAACTTCAGAAGATGCAGTTGGAGGCAGAAGGAAGCCACATTCTCAGATTTCCAGCCAAAAGGGTGCCCTTCTCTTTTTTCATCTCGTGTTTATTATTTTACCCCATCAAAGACACAAATGTCAGCTACTTCTGTTAGAGGTAAAGCAATGTGTAGGAGTAACCAAAGGGAAACAGGCTGGAGAGCTTTCTTAAGAAAGGAGAAGTCTCATTGTTTGCTCCTTATCGACGGAAAGCAATGGTCACATTAAATGGAGCTGGGAATGGGGAATAATTAATTCCTCTGGCTGAAACTCTGTGTCGTCTCTGCATGTGAGTAGGGGAGGGACGAAAGACTTTTTGTCTCTCTGTTTCATTTCTTAAGGTTATTGTGACAACATCCCCCTCCCGCATATGCTCAGGGCTGCTGTAAAGCTCATCCAAACTTTGCTTCCCATCAGTGACAGTCAGACATGGGTTTTGGCACATCTGTGCTTATGTGAAGCCAAAAAAAACCCCTCTCCCATCAGCAGCTGTCAAACCTACAGGTCTGAACGAAGTTGTGTGGATGGGATGATGTTTTTCCTCTTTGTTTCCCTTTCAAAGTGAAGAAGGATTACCTTGGCCAAGAATTAAGTGGGAAGGGAGTAGATGCTCATGTGCTTTTGTAGTCTTCCTTTGCTGAGCAATAGCCAAAAGGAGGGTTTGCCAACAGGCAGAGAGATTTCAGCGCAGGAGCAGAGGAGTGGTTTATCTTCTTCAGCATTACACATCTATGGATGGCCAAAACCATGTGTGTTAAAGGAAGAAGCAGTATGGGCTATACTGCATGTTGTAGAAAAAGCTTTAGTAATTTTTTCCCACGGCTGACCTAATTAGAATATCTCTTCCTTATTCTTATGATAATTTAGACTATGGAAATAACTGGCATAGGGAGCATCTGCACTTCTGGTTTGTATTCTTACCTTTTGTTTCTGAAGTGTTGGGTAACTTAGAGACATACAGGACAGAGCATGCCCCCAGGAGCTTTTGTGCTAAGCAAGGAGTATTTGGTTTTACTATATCAGTATTAATCTTACAAATGTCCCTGTTCCAACATGCCTGCACCTCTCTCCCCCAGATGAAAAAGAACCATGCTGTGGTTTAGGGTACATTCCCAGCTGTGCCCACGCTGCACTGTTCATTACATTCTAAGCACACACATTGCAAAATGGGAATCCCTTCCTCAAGCCCTTTTAAGACCTTGCATGGGGTCAGTAGGAGCTGTGAACTCTTCAAATCGTGTTCTGAACAACTTCACGTTTGTATTTGCTTGCACTAATCAGTTTCTGTTATCACTGGATGAATCGCTGCTTCCCCATTTCACTTCTGGAGTTGCCATAGCACGGTGATTGTGGTCCAGGTTGAGTAATTTGATTCATTTATCACTATCCAGAACCCACTTCAGCAAAACGCTTAAATGTGCTTTAAAATGCTGTACTTTCAAAGAATTAAAATAAGCACTTGCTTGAATGGTCTGGAGGTGGGGAAAGTTGTGCTAATCATACCTAATCATACTTTTTCTTACTCATATTAGTGATAAATGTTCCCACCTTACAACCTTTTGCCCAAAGTAACAATTGGATATTAATAAAGTCAATAAGCAGAACCAAATACCATCGGTGTGTCATTCCTGATTAGATTTGACATTGTGCTAGTATCTATCTTCCAGAAACTCTGTCGCATTGACAAAGCCTTTCCTGCTGGAATCTGGCTTTCCATTAGAAAACCATCCAAACCATCCAAAAAGATTGAGTTCAATTCAAAGATCATTGATTTGCTGGAAAACAACCATGGGAAGTGCAGGATTTGGTGGATGCCTTTGAAGCACTCCTTATTTGATTTTCTTTTGCAACCAGATGCAGAAGAAATATTGAGTAGAATTGCTTCAATCTGAATGCTGCTCCATGGGGAATAGTGCTGCAGCCAGTAGAGTTGGTTCATATATATGTATCATATGTGTGTGTGTATATATATATATACACATATATATGTATACGTACACTGCATCCCAGACTGGTTTGGGTTGGAAGGGACCTTAAAGCTCATCCAGTTCCAAGCCCCTGCCATGGGCAGGGACACCTTCCACTAGAGCAGGTTTCTCCAAGCCCCTGTGTCCAACCTGGCCTTGAACCCTGCCAGGGATGGGGCAGCCATAGCTTCTCTGGGCAACCTGTGCATGTATCTATGTATGTAAGCCTTTACCAGCTCAGTTGTGACAGTGAAAAATTCTACCCAGGTCCAAGTAAAGTTCTTCTGTTATTATGAAAAATCTCCTACACGTTTTTATTTGAACCACATTGGAAATGGAATCTTGACTAAATAGGTTGAGAACAGTTGTAATGTGTTAACATATTGACTCTGTACCAGTAAATACTTGGTTTAATTTGCATTTGTGAGAAAATCTTCCCATTACAATTGCAGCAGAGTGTGAGCTGTGGAATGGGGTAGAGTTTTGGGACAAGGCTTTTACACCTGATTAGCACTGCAGTAAGGGAAAAGTACTTTAAAGAGCATTAAGGAAAAACAAAAAGTCGTTAAAAACATATTTGTCAGCTTCCAGAGATGCTAATGAACAGGAACATAATGACATTAACAGCTTGAGATCCTCTCCTTTTCTGGGGAAAACTTTAGCCTCACATACTTCTTTCATCTTGGTATGGAAATGCACACTAATGAAGGCTCTTTTTCAGGACAGGAGCTATTTGAGAGTTGGAGATGTGGCAAAAAAAAAACAAACCTTATGTGTAGAGCAGCTCCTTTAATTCGTTTAACATGTAAATAAAAGCCTTTAGGAAAAGCAACATGAGGCAGCTGTGGATAAAGCAAAAGAAAAGGGAGGTCTGATACCTAAATGTTATTTTTGGTGGTGGTGGAAGCACTGTGAGGAGGAAAAACCGGGGAGAAGGTGTCTGCTATTCCTTCAGCTACAAACATTTCCAAGGCTGAGGAGCAATTCTGGAGGGAGGGAGGTTGTTTTTGCTTTTCATTAGCCTAATCTCATCTGAGTTTAATAGCAAGAACATGATAAACCTCATGTTCTTTTCATTAAAGAAACCTGTATCTATTCTCCTCTAGTTCAGAGTGTGCTATCTGCTGGCATTACTAAAGAGTTTATCATTTTGACTCCTCATGCAAATCACAAAGGGGTTGGAAGGATTTGATCCACAGCTGCAGAACTTCTGAGGTGAGTCCAGTGGACTCATGCATTGTAGTTGGCACCTAAATGTGCTTTAGGCAGATGGTGCCATAGACTGTGCAAGCAAATTACTTCTTGACCACAGCTACTTCTCTGTATTAATTCGTAGCTTTATATTTATCCTTTATTCTTGTCAGAATACTAATGGAAGTATTTTAAAGTGTAAGTTATTTACTTTGAAAGGTATTAATCCAGTAAAAGGAATCAGAATCACAGCCAAAACAAACTTAAAATGTGGTTTTATTTGTTGCGGTATAAAAGTAGTATCTGTGTAACTCAGACTGAGAACTACATCTGCTACAGGTTTCCCATTTGTATCAGGGGAAGAGCAATGGTTGAATGCTGAAAATTTATTCAGACAGTCAATCTAAAATGAGCTGACCTTTTCAAGCAAGGGAGCTTTCTGGTGCACTCATACAGCCTATAGATGCACTTATCTTGCCTTTTTCTCATGTTAACTTCATAACCTCTGATGATAACTTCATAACCATCAGCAAAAAGGCCCTATTAATGAGAAACATGAAGAATAAGTGTAGTGTGAATAGTGGAATGAAAAATGGAATGTTGAAATTGCTGCATACATGTAAACTCTGTGCCTTTGTTCCGTGTGTAAGTGCAGTATCACCAGCTCCGTGCATTCACACAACGTGATGTTTCAAACAGCATCTGTCTCCCACCTCTCTGAGAGTGTCTTAAAATCAGCTTTGAAATGTGGTTAAAATGCACACTTTGATTCTCACTGTGGCATTTTCAGTCTGTGCTTAGCTGCATTTAAGATGTGGCTTTCCAAAACTGAAGCAGAGCTGTTCAAACCGTTGCATGTTTCCAAGAGATGGGCTCTGAGAAAATAAAGAGCTACTTAGGGGTGAAATAAAGTCACAGCTGCTGTCAGCTACAATCAGAATAGAAATACTGCAAATGGTAGTTAAAAGGGAAGAGGAGGAGTCGTCTCCCAGCACCTCCTCTGGTCTTGCTGTTATTATGTCTGCTGTGCCACTAGTAAATCAGGAGTAACGCCAAGGAAATGAGTCAACGGAGTCCCACAAATACAAACCACTCTTCAACGGGAAAATCAAACTGCTGTAATATGTGAATCACTTCTTGCCCTCTGACTCTCAGTTTTGAAGGGTTTTTTTTGTGTGTTGTGTTTTATGAGCTGCTTTTCAGTTGCTTTTTGGCCAAAGCAATTCTCCTGCAGAATTACTGAAGTAATTGCTACAGCTGAGGCCTTTGTAGACACCCACCATGGCAGCTCTCCATAATCTAATTAAGAGCCAGCTACAAGCACAACACATCTAAGGTGTCCAAAGAATCCTTTCTGGTCTTTGCTTTTCAATGGCTACCTTTTATTTTCCCCTTTATCAGACTGAACAAAACACATGCTATAGCTCAGGCTATCAATAAGTGTCTGAAGATTTTCCTAGCTTGGGATTTACTCGCGGAGAAATTTGGAGTTAATGGACCTGTATGCGATGTTGTTGCTAAGAAACCCTGGCTTGCCTCTGTAATGTCCTTTTGCAGTTTGGCAAGTGCTTCCCAGATGGAAAAGCCTCTGCTTCATCCCCTCTGCCTTGCCCAGAGGAGGGTGTGCTTCACACACAGCATGCCTAGCTAAGCCCCACAGTGCCCACCACAAAATGAAATGGGAAGCCAATGATGTCCCCTATTTTCTAACCACCTTCCCTCTTGGTTTCTCAGCTCACAAACCTCCTGCCTGCCCTTTGCACGTGCCTATAGAAAATAGTCTATTTGCTGTCTGGGATTTACAGCTTCTCATGGCAGGGATTGTATTGCCAGCCTCACATGTCTTGTAGCTAGGAGATGTTGTAACCTGGCTCGAGACAGAAGGACAATTTAAAAGCATAGCCCATCCATTTTACACGGTGATATGCAGTTTTCTTGTTGCCATGGCAAAGCTGGAAAGAAGAGCAGGGAGTCGTTCAGGTGAGGGAATGCTGCCTCGGTGGGCAGGCAGAGAACAGGTTTGGGGTTGTTTTCTTTTTAATGGGGTGCAAAAATCCCTGGGAATGAAACCAGAGACCTGTGCTGTGAGAGTTTCCTTGAGCTACCACCATCTGTTGGTCTGAGTTTTGTATGGGAGAGTCCAGGAAACCTGCACTAAGCCCTTATAGGCTTCATGAGACTTCATTTGAAGGAATGAGTTTTGTCCAGGTCTCTGCTCTGGGTGTGCTGTTTGACACTGGGCAAGCAATGTAGTTCTTCTGGCTTTCCTATTCTGTCTGTGGTTTCTGATATGTGTGTGGAAGGAGAACACTGGAAGCTGGGGAAGAGGATGGGCTTTCAAAAGACCAGAGGTCCTTTTTATGGTAGGATTCCCCAGCGCTTTTCCCTTCCCCAAGCTGGCAGAGCAGCCCTTTGGGTATCTGAAGCACTTTGCCCAGTCATTGATGACTCAGCTCTTGTTGAGTTGACTTTCCGTGAGCCTGAAATCACTGTGAGACATTGAGGAAAAGGAGTGCATAGGGGAGACATGTCATTCTGTGTTACATCAGCATAGATAAGGATGGTGTCCACCAAAGACCCTGAAGTTACTCTGGTGAGAGCAGAGGTGGCCTGGAGGTATTCGGGAGGTTATTTCTGACTTGCACAGGACTGAGCATATAATATTTTACATTGCTATTGAGCTCTAGCAGATTTGGTGCTGATCTCACCCGGACTTTGTAAGAAATAGAGTAAATAAACCTCTTGCCCTGTGTGGTCTTAGCTTGCCCCCTGCATCTTCTAAGAACACCCTAAATATGACACCAAAATTAGTTTATGGAGCTGTATTATAATTTTCTTCTCTTTCTGTCTTTCTGGTCATAATTAACAGGGACAATTTCTGTCAATCAAGTGTCAAAATGAAATGCTTTCCCTTCATCTATCAAAACGCTTGTGCCTGAGAGAATGGTTATTCCCTGAGGCAGTTGCCAGGGGAGAACACAGAAGATGGTCCCAGGTTATTAACAGGGTGAATTAGCTTTTCATGTTAATGCTGCTGTTTAAGCATGTTTGGGAGCCTCAGGAAGATGAAAGGCTCCCAGAAACTCTAAGGCATTCTCACTGCCAGCTGAAAGAGACTCACACAGGGAAAGACAGTTGGAGCTAGAGCTGCTCAGCATCCAAAAAGTGAGTCTGTGTTGATCAGCTCCAGGGTTTTGCAGGGTGGATTGGCTATCAGAGCAGTGTGGGCATGGCAGCAAGTAAATGTGCTTGCAGGTGCCTCATTTGGAGGCATCTCCCACCCATCGAGAGCTGGGCACCCAAAATCACTGCCCCCCTTGACCTGCACCGTCGGAAGTATTTAAGCTCCATCCTCAAAAGCAAGTTAGATGTGAAAATGCCACAGTTGCTCCAAGACACAGGAGCCAAAGAACCGTGGGTGTGTTTGGAAACGAAATAAGTCTCTGAGTCACTTCAGGGGGTTTGAACATTTTAATCAAAACCTTTTCTCTTTACCTGATACTCTGTGTTATGGAGGAAAGCATTTTTATTTCTCTCCTGCTCTGCTGCTGTTGTGGTTTTACCTGCTTCACACACCACTGGGGTATTACAATGATCTCACCTCTCCAAGTGCCTGGCTGCCGTCTGAGCTCATTGCTTGGACTTGGCACAGGAACACGACTGTTGGAAAATCCCAGTCCTTCCAAGCATTGCTTGCAAAGTTCTGCTTCCCCAGTTGCATACTGGTGGCAGTTACTCCTCTTGTCCTTTATTAAAGTTTCATTTCATTGCCTTGCCAAACAATCTTGCTGCAAAGGCTACAGATGAAAGCAAGTAAAGGAGGTTAATGCAATATGTTATCCCTGTCGACAGGGACATTTGTTTCTTTCCTGCTTTCCTATTGCTGAAATAAATGCCACCAGTGACTGTTTACACATGCAGTGTAATTTAGATATAACATGTGAAGTTGGCCAAGAAGTCAAGGTTCAAAGCTCAATCACAAAACCTAAGAAAGTCAAACCAAGGAAGGCATTGTCTTCTGCAGCTAGGGGAAATTCAGAACAAATTATTCCTTCCCTGGTCAGCAACAAGAAAAATGCACTTGGTTCAATGAGGCTTTAATGTTATGAGATGCTCCATCCCTACTGAAAATCCCTTTGATTGCAACAGAGGTAAAAACACCTTAGCAGAGCATCTAGAAAACCTAATAAATAAAAAGTAATAATTCCAACTTAGACAAACATTTGGATGCTGTGTAATTAATATTGAATGCTCTACTATTGAATGTTCCTCTTTGCTGGGAATGTCATCATTCTGACAAATGATGGTGCTCGGGTAGAATGAAACATCGCTGAAAAGGAATGGAAGGTGCCCACGGAAATCTGTTAAAATGCCATCCTGAACACAAGAGGAGGATGTGCTTAAATATCATCAAGACTTGAATGTTCTCTAAATGCAACCTCACAGTTGACATACCTTTAAAAATATAACCCCCTCCAATCACAGTTTAACACATTTCCTGCCATCCCTTTTTACCTCTGACTGAGTGAGGAGCTATTCCGAAATATATTGTCAGGTCAGATGAGAAAAGGAACAGCAATTTGCCCTTGATCTGGGCAGCTGCTCCAGAGTCATCCCTTGGTCCCTCTGACGTACACAGAAGCTTCAGGTACCTTTATTCTGTCTGTGAATCATGAGCCTCTCGTGAACCTAAAGCAACACTCATGCTAATATATTTGTTGCAAAGGAGTATAGAAAGAGGAGTTTCCTTCACCGCAGCTTGTATTTCCCATCTATTATTTTTAAATAAAAAATAATTTTAAAGACAATGACATTTATTGCTTTTAAAGATGATAAAATCCCATTTTCTGGAAAGTTAGGCCTGTCAGTTGTTCTGACTGCTTGACTCATGCTCAAGTTACTACTTCTTACTTAGAGTTGTTTGAAGCTGAGGATACAGACATAGTTGATGACAGGATAATATTCTTCACTAAGAATACTCTCTTGCTGCATTTTATAGACATAGTTAACAGAAATAACAACTTTGAATACTGGTCTGAAAAATCTGCTTTATTTTAGAAGCAGTTTGTTCTGTTCTGTGCCCATAAAAATAAATGACACACTGAAGAATTGTCTTGAAAGTGAAGCTTTTTCTCCAAAGATGTAATCGTGTCAGGGTTATTAAATGCAGAATATAGTCTCATTTTAACTTCAATTGCATGGATATGTTTCTAGACATTTATTTTTATCCCACATGAATAGTGTTGTTGATCTTGGTTGCAGTGGTACAACGGGCAGTAATTGGCACAGTAATGTCAAAATTGCATAAATTACAAATAAGCCAAAATATCCATGGCATTGTACATACAGAGAGAATTCAGTTCTCCCAGGAGCTGAATAGTTTATATGACTAAAAAAAGGTCTGGATTTCTCAGTCCACAAACCCAGGTAATGTTATTTCTGCACCTTATGGATTAATGGGCTTGGATGAGAAAGAAATGCAGTACTAAAACAATGAACAGGCAGGAACCGGCGGCACGTGGCTCCACGGGCAGTATCGGAGCAGATGTAGCATCTGGTGTGGTCCTCAGTGTCACCTTTATCTGCAGCAGGAACCAAATCCCATTCCCAGGCTCTCAGAGACAGCTGCTTTTGTGCGAGTGCTTGATAAAACTTGACCCCCTGATCCTCTGTACTCAGCTGAGGTTTATCAACCTGTGTTTCCAGTGTTTGAGTTTTAGCTTTTTATAATGCTCTGCCAATATAGGTTGTTTTTTTAAGATGGAATTGCTAAGCCCCGCATTTTCTTAGTGTCACATCTTATGGTTTAAACAGCAGAGCTGCTCAAGGAGGCAGCTCCCAAGGAAATTTAAATACTTGTTTAAACGCTATCCTCCATCCTTTCTTTCAGCTGTGAAGAGCAAATATAGGCACATTCAAGGAGAGATTTGCAGTTGGCCAGTTTTCATGACTTTAATGCAAGCCTCATAATTGTTGACATTTTTTCTTATGTGACAATTCTGTTGGGTTTTGTTGTTGGTTTTGGGCTTTTTTTTAAGTTTCTAACATTTCCGGTTAAGAGAAGCACCATCTTAAGGGTGAAACAAAGATCTCAAGAGCTGATGTGAACAAACCCATTTTGTTTAATTTGTATATCTTGTCTTTTAAGCCAGTTTCAGGATTTTGGTGGCCCATTTGGATTATTGCAACCCCAGGAGACTGGCAAGACAATATTAGTCTCTCAACAGTCAGAACAGCACATAACTCCACTTTCACTCTCTTCCAGATGTTTGGTGGAAACACATCAAGCTCAGTTGTCTTATAACAATTTCAGTTCATTCAAACCCCAGAAATGCCTGTGATTTGTTAAATGCCCTTCAGGAAGTGTTTTCTTCCACCTTTGGCACCGAGGAGACAGAGCATCCTGTTTGCAGTAGGAGCTGCCTGTTAAACCAGAACAATTCCTGATCTGTAGTTGAATGGCTGGGAAAAACCAAACGAGTCCCTCATCAGTGGTAGCATCTTGCCTTTGTGGTTTATGATGTTTCAATGGGCTACGGAACTTGTATTTACAGATGGGAAACTGAAGCTCTAAGGGTTTAGGTGATCCATTTAAGATCCTGGAGCCAATTTTGGGCAAAGTAGGAGCCAGTCCTCCTGTAGCCCAGCAACACACACCACTGCTCGTATGCAAGCACAGATGGGCATCGCTCCTCTGAAGTCAGCTCATAGCAGCTGGATATCTGGCCCATGATGTCTTTGTGTTGGCACGCGTCATTTCTGTTGTTCACTTCCTTTGTATCTAAATAAAGTAGCTATTGTTTATGAAATAAATCACAGAATTAGCTAAAGAGGCCACGTAAAAATGATTACTCAATAGAAACAAGGAAGTAGCAGCTGTAAAGCCACCATGCCTTGTCCATCTTTGGAAAGGGTTTTTCAGTTCGCGGAAAATGTAAATGGAGTTTCTCTTGCAGAAGTTGAATGTACTGCTTTGGCATCATGCCTTCTGTATTTCCCCAAGTCTGACATTGTTCCTGGCCTGGCAGTTTGTAGCTCTCTGGGGAGATAAACATCTTGAATATTTCTGTAAACAGCAACAGTCCAGCTGTAAAGGTTGGTGGAGGAGTCATGGGCTCTTTCGGCTCTTTCGGCTTTAAAGCACTACTGAACGCAGGAGGACCCCGTTGCTGGAGGCTTTATTCTGTGCTCTGACCTGGTCTCCCCATCGTAAGCATAATAAAACATAAAAACATAGCAGAGGAATTTATTTTCATTTGGGGGTTTTGTCTTAGGGTGAGTGGTAATATTATTTATTACTCTAATACAGCTGGGAGGGAATAGGCAAGTTTTTAGGCATGTCATGACTTCTGCAGCTCTCCGGTATCCTCATAGCTCTAAGTGAGACTATTACCCAAAAAGAACTGTTTCTCTTCTAAATGATCCCTGGCAGTATTTTAGCTAAACACTGGGCTTTCTAATTTGTAAAACTTTGGCCAAACTCTGGTTCACTTCAGCTTGCTACTGTGAGGCAATAGCTGTGATTTAGAGATGAAGAAACTGAGGCAAAGAAGAAAAATCCTTTCCAAAGGGCTGATAAAAAAATCCAGAAAGACACAGCAAAATCCAACAGTTCTCCTGGATACATAATCTCTGTAGGTTTTGAACAAGAGGTAGTTTCTCCAAGGAGAATACGGATACTGTCCTCATTGCATGGTTCTCAAACTCTCATCCCTTTTCTACTCTCTGCTAAAATATGTGCTTTTCAATGGAGTTTAATGACAAATTACAACATTTGTTTTGGTGTTGCTGGATTTGAAACACATCCATGCTTTTAAGAACAGATGAAAATTGTTGTTTTAATTGAAATAGTTTAAAAGTTCAACTTTGAAGGAATTTTCTACACCCTTAAAAAAAAGGTGTAAATGAAAAACTTTGATTAATCAAGAGCTGCCATGACTCCACAAGAGCTCCACTTCTTGATGCCATTTTTCATTTCTCAACAGGTCAGATTTTTAAGGAGAAACTAATAAGCTGAAAAAATGACCAGCTTAATTTCTGAGCATGTTTTCCTCTGGCACTTTGAGGGCATTTAGTGGTCTGATGGCTTGCTTTTGCAGCTGGGAAGCTCTGAGTGCAGCTCTTTGCCAGTTACACACAAAACATTTGCAGCCCAAAGAGGCCAGCTCGTTAGTAATTACTGTAATGAGTTCTTCACAGTGTTTCTCTGAAAGGTGATTGAGCCCCTAATGCAGACACCAGATATTTTTTTGTTCAGTTAATGGTGTGGTAAATTATTCCTGCGAGGGGGCTCAGTGAATGCCTCCTTTGAAAGAAGTTAAAGACCACAAAGGAAAGAAAAAGCTGTAGGTCTCTTCCTACCAGGAACAGGAGAAAATATTTATGGAGTGTTTCAGATCTAGATCTTCCCACTGTTTCTACAGACTGGGACAAGTTGGGTCTTCTAAAGAGCAACTGGCACAACCAAATGGAAGTGAGAAGTGCTAAACTGGTACAAGAGAAGGGGAGATGATCTTCATGAGCTTGGCTTTTACAAAGGGAAATTTCTACTGCTGCTGAATGAGTAAACGATGTGTCCAAACTCTACTAGGAAATGCTACAGTGGGGAAGGCTTCCTAATCAGTCATTCATCAGGTAAAAAGCAGCTGTTGCATGTCTTGCATGTCCTTTTTCTTCGCACCCAGCAACAGATCCATCAGCCAACCTCAGTAGTATAAATAAAGATGGGCATTATTTATAATTTAGCTCTAGAAAGATCTTATTTTTATACACTTATACACTGAATGTGTCTATGTGCTGCAACACTGAACTGCCTTAAATTTCCATGCTTATGTGCACGGGGCTGTTTGTATATTCATCCCAAAGCCAGGATTTGGAGCTTTCACAAAACCACTCAATTTGTCCCAAAACCTTTGCAGACAGAAGCTGTCATTGCCAAGGCGATGCGGAAGTGTTTGAGAACTGGCTGTGATTTAGAGGAAGGAGAAAACATGCCCAGGCAGCAGAAGGGGAAGCCTTGTGCTCAGTGGCCTCTGGTTGTTGTGTTGGTATCACCTGCCTCAATGCTGAGAGCATTCATAAGCATTGTGGCCAAAATGCAGTGGAAATGAAAGCTCAGAGCAGCAACAAGCTAGATTTTCCTCTTACAGTTTTGGTGAAAAGTGAGTGTGTTTGGAGAGTGGGATCATTATTCTTGGGACTGAAGCTGCACAGAAATTTATTATTTCATTATAAAAAGAAATTAAGAAGTCAATCATCTCAGCAAAGCAGGTTTAACTGCTCTTCAAAAAGAGGAATCTATTGGGATTTAGAATGTGGGAGGTGCTGAAATCCTCTGCTGAAAGGCAGCTGGGCACTTCAGGCACCCCGCATGTTACAGAGACCTGTGGCTGAATGGTGCAGTGCTGCAGATCATAGGATCAACCAGGTTGAAAAGAACTTCAAGATCATCAAGTCCAACCATTGCCCAGCACTGCCAAGGCCACCACTAACCCATGGCACTGAGGGCCTCGGCTACACGGTTTGGGAACACTTCCAGGGATGGTGACTCCAGCACTGCCCTGGGCAGCCTGTTCCAATGCCTGAGCACCCTTTGGGGAAGGAATTGTTCCAAATTTCCAGTCTAAACCTCCCCTGGTGCAGCTTGAGGCCATTTCATCTTGTCCTATCACTTGTTCCTTGGGAGAAGAGGTGGACCCTACCTCACTACAAGCTCCTGTCAGGCAGTTGTAGAGAGCGACAAGGTCCCCCCTGAGCCTTCTCTTCTCCAAAATAAAATGGGGAGAGCTTGTAATGGAAAAGCCTGAAGTGCTTTGAATGTTTTTTTCCCTCTCTGCAAAAACAATGCCTGTAGATGTTATTCAAGAAGCTGTTTAGTAATATTACCCAAGAATTGCCTGCATGCATCAATCCTCTTGCTGGACAGTCAAACATCAGCAGGCGAGGTTGCCCTGGCAGCCCGTAGCGCTAAAGGCTGCTCCGTGCTCGGCTGGCGTGGGTTTTCCAAGGATCTGTGCATGCTGCGTGGCTTTTTGGTTTTCTCTCCAAAGCCTCCAGTAATGGCTGTGAGTTCTGACTGCTTACAGAGGAGTCCAGCTTCAGTGTCTGCTTGGTTTTTTCACAGCAGAGTCAGCCAATAAGCCCAGAAATCCTTATACAGCATCCCTTGATAAAATCATGATAGTGTCCATCCTCTTTCCTGTAGCCACTCCTGCTAGCAATAATTAATTTTAGACTCTGCTGGCTTTTGTCAGTAGATCTCAGAATATAGTATTGAAGGTTTATTTTATTTTGTACTCATCTGGGCACTAGCTGAAGCGTATAAAATGGGGTCTCCTGGAGCAACTTCATTGCTTCAGCCTCTTCCTTGAAGTAGGCTTTGGAGCAAGTTTTTTTTTCCCCTCATCTCTGACAGAAAGCAATTTCCTTCCTCCCCTGCACATCCTTCAGGCTCTGGTGATTCATGCCCCGAAGCTCCCTGAAGAAAACCAACTTTGTTGGCCTGTTCTTGCTTCTGTGGTTGGCAAATGGTCCTCACCTGAACCCTCCCAATGCAGCACATCATCTCTGATAGGTGACGGAACCTCCCCAGTGAGGGACACCGCTTCTGAAACACACCATTTTCTCTCTTCTTGTAGGTGATGTCAAAGCACTAGTGGAGGATTGTTCTGGCTTCTTTGCCTCTCAAAATTGTTCTTCGCAGTGAGGAAATGGTGAAATGGGAACGGGAAAAGCTGGGAAGCTGACAGGGCTTTGATAGCTGTAACTTTTACCTCGCTGGTTGTCTCGCTCTCGCTTGCAGCGTTACTGATGTGTTATCAGCCTGAAGCCAAGAGGACTGATACAGCAAGGGAAAATTGTCATTCTTTTGTTCTTTCTTTTCCTCTTTCATTTTAGAGGATCAAGAATCCGAGCTGAATATGCCCATGTTTAGATCTGAGGTCCATAACTTATGTGTTTGGGAAGAAATTGCTGGGTTTAGTTGAAGTGTTGCTCAGCAGAAATGTTTAAAGCTTAACTCTCCTGCTCACTTAGACTTTTAGTGGGCACAAGGCAGGAAGTTCCTCTTGATTTAAATGAGAAGTATCAAATATCTTCTGCTTATGAGAAGTGCCCTATGGAAGCTGGGTTGCAGTCTGACACAGGACATCCAGAAAACCAGTGTCAGAAATGGTTTGGTTTTTTAGGCTTCCTTTGGTTTTGCTTTGTGTGTAGGCTGGAGGGTTGGAAACGCAGCTTCTGCTTTCATGAGGAAGACTTAGCTGCTTTTATTTTCAAATACAGTTTCCATTGCCTGCATGGAAAAAGATTTGTTTTGCTAAGCAGAGTTTAAACATAGGGCTATGGCAGATGCTGTTAAAAATCAGAGCAAGTCAAATACTCATCTGCTTTTTCCGCCTTCTCACTGGAAAATAATTCTTCTGATTTCTCTAAACCAAGAGAATTACAAATGAGAGGAGTGTTTGCCCCCCAGAGCTTAATGTGCCACGTATTGCTCAAACAGCACTAAACTTCCTAAAGGGAGAGAGCAGAAATATTGGAGAATATAGAGCTATTGCTTCAGATAAGATTAGAATAATTTACGATAACCTAATATTGTTTAGATTGAATTACTTTAACATCACAAAGTTGGAAGAACTGCTCCACATGCCCGTTCCTGGTCACAGTCAGCGTGAATCTGGCAGGAAGCCATTAGCTCGAGGAGGAGAACTCTGGTGTACATTCATATTACTGAAAGCAGATGTGGGCTTCTGGCTCAAGCCAAAATTTCCGAGGATAAAGAAAAATGCTCTGTCCTCAATTCTGCATAAGCCAGAAAGGATGGAATGAATCAATACTTGTGCAGGGAAGACGGCTTTCAGGATTGATGTGTCTGATAGAGATGCTAGTGCAGCTTAGGAGTGATAAGTAAATTAAACCTGCTGCTGCCTGCGTATAGCCATATACCTGCTGCAGTTGTGTATGAGAAGCCTACAGCTTCATAGGGTCATATAATGGTTTGGGTTGGAAAGGACCTTAAGGTTACCCAGTTCCAGCCCTCTGCCGTGGGCAGGGATACCTCACACTAGACCATGTCGCCCAAGGCTCTGTCCAACCTGGCCTTGAACGCTGCCTGAGGGGTTTGGGTATTGGCTGGTGTGAGGACATACAATTCCAAAATGATTGCTTCCTGGTGACTTGGAGAAACTCAGCTACCCTGTATCCACAGCAGAGCATCGCTCTGAGGTACCTCTGGCTTTGTGTGCATTGACTCATGAGGAGATGTTTGGTTTACAAGCATGATGCTGGACTGGATTGTGATATACAATAGTGTGTGATGTACATAGGTCTCACCCTTCAGTAAAATTGTTATGTAGTCAAGATAGATGTAAGCTTTTGCTTGCAGGCCATCAAATTCTTGGTAAAACTGTTTTTGGAAAGTGATATGTGCTGGAGAAATCCTTGTGTGCCTGTGAATGGAGGAATGCTAAGCCCTGATTTTCTTTCTTTCAAGAAATAAAACTTCTCTAAGAAGGCAAAAGCTTTCCATGGCTTTTAGTTCCTCACTAGCCTTTTCGTTAGAGGGGAGAAAAGAAAATCACATCAGCACCACCCTCTGTGCTGGAATGAATCCTTCTGCCTGACTTGCAGAGATTTATAATAGAAATGCTGACAGACCTTTATTTATAATGGTGCGAACAAAGCCATGGTAATGGGCCTCAGAAAAGAGAAAGCGCTTAAACTTTTAGATGCCTGAGTATGGGAAATGAATGCAAAGACTTTCCAGAGGAAATGTTGTCCCTGGCATTGGCACAGGACGTGTGTGTTGTCAAAATACACACCGGAGGAGACCAGAAACCAATGGGCGATGCAAGCACCCTACTGAACAATTTGCACACCCACATGTGAGGTTCGCTGCCCATGGCAGGAGGTTGGAACTGGATGATCTTAAGGTCCTTTCCAACCCAAACCAGTCTGTGATTCTGTAATTGCAGCTTTATACCTTCATTTACAATATGTGGACCCCCTCAAATCCACTTCTGTCTCCTTCTATGCTGATGGACCATGCATCTTGAGTGCAAGCAGGGACTGATGGTGGGTCTGCTGCTTGGCCCCTCCCCTGTCTGTGTCTTGCTGCCTACATGGTGAGGGATGATTTGTGGCACAGGTGACTTTTGTCTACATGTTATCAACAAGTTTTGCTCTGGAGAGCAGCACTGAAATGTTTTGGCCAGGGGCAGTGTTTCTAGAGGCTCCTTCATCTTCTTGTTTTGTTCAGCTGTAAATGAGGTATTGACGTACTGAACTAAACAAAACCAGCCTGTATGGAATTGTCAGTAACAGCTCTTTGTCTTGTCCAGTTTAACCTGAGAGGTCGAAAGCAAGAAAGAAATATATTTGTAAATCTGGGAGGGAAAAGTGAGGGAGGAAAACACAGCTTTTAGGCACGTGGTCTGCAATCACTGCAGTGCAGAGGGAGGGCAGCATGAGATGCATCCAAGCCCTCAGATCTCTTTCTGGCAACGACCAGGACAGAGTACTATGGAAGAAGGCCCAGATGTCACATAGTCAATATGTTAAACTGTACAGAGAGAAACTGTGATGTTGGAAAAACTTCCCAAGTGTGCTGATGGTCATGTGTTACTTTACTTAAATTTTAATCGTAGAATCAGACTGGTTGGTGTTGGAAGGGACCCTAAAGCTCATTCAGTTCCAACCGCCTGCCACGGGCAGGGACATCTTCCACTAGAGCAGGTTGCTCCAAGCCCCTGTGTCCAGCCTGGCCTTGAACACTGCCAGCGATGGGGCAGCCACAGCTTCTCTGGGCACCCTGTGCCAGCGCCTCAGCACCCTCACAGGGAAGAGCTTCTGCCTCAGAGCTCATCTCAATCTCCCCTCTGGAGGGTTAAAGCCATTCCTCTTGTCCTGTCCCTGCAGGCCCTTGTCCAAAGTCCCTCTCCAGATCTTTTGTAGCCCCTTTAGGCGCTGGGAGCTGCTCTGAGGTCTCCCTGGAGCCTTCTCTTCTCCAGGCTGCCCCAGCCCAGCTCTCTCAGCCTGTCGCCAGAGCAGAGCTGTTCCAGCCCTTGGAGCATCTGACAGTCACAAGACGAACACACATAACCACCTTAGTACACTATCCACCCCAGTGATATACTTGTAACTGTGCTGGTTTGCCGTACTTTGAAGGTGCCATGGATGCAGGACTCAGCAGCTTTGATATGGAGGGGGCAAGCCTCTCTTTTGCTGGGTGGAGCAACTTGCAAAGCTGAAATCCCTGTGTTTGAGTGGCTCAGGCAAAGCAGCCCAGTGCTGTCCAGGCTGCTGGGCTGCAGCCTCTCTGCTTTCCCAGTGAACACAGCACCTGTGTGTGACCCACTGCCACCCTGAGCCCACGCTGCTGCACACTTGGGAAAGCTGAAGCTGGTTCAGTTAGTTATTGCAAAGCCCTTATCTTGAATATGATTGATGGTATGGTTTAAAATGGAGACATCCATCATGGTGAGCCTCAAATACCTTTTCTATTAGCGGTGAGGTACATAAATATCCCAAGCCTGGGAAATCCTCCTAATCCCCCCTAAAAAGTACTTTCAGTAAGGAGGATTCTTTCACTATTGCATTTTGGAGACATACCTGGTTTCTGTTATCAACTTTTGCCTGGGGAAGATTTGCTCTTGAATGAGTATGGTTTCTGGCTAATATTTGGTACTTTGAATCTTGTGGTAAGATCTTCTTTGGACAGAACTAGGTTGAGTGTATTTCAGTTGCCTCATGTTCTTAAAATCAGTTTGTCAAAGAGTCATAAATAACACATTGCCTTATTCATAAACAGCCTGAGCAAATCGGGCTTTGCAGTATGTACAGCTGAAGCACAGTTCAGCGTGTGTGACAGTGATGTGTTACTCTGAGCTGCAAAACTTATCAAAGGGCTTCACTTCATGAACCACTGTCAGGAAGAAAATACACTGACGAATTATTGGAGCCTCATTTATTTAATGAGCCTACAGTAAAAATGAAAACTCCAGCCTTGGGATGGGTTAAAAGCAAATTGCATGGTAGAGCTTTCAAATTTGTAGCAGAACAAAGCTTTTCATTGGGCAGAAGAAATACATTTTGCCATTAGTTCTGATATTACAGCCTGTATAAATTGCAGCTCATAAAGTGTGTGGAATTGCTGGAGGACTCCTGTGAGCCGTGGAGCTAGTGATTTCTGCTCTGCATGACAGGGAGCAGAATTCCATGTAGAATATCTGGGGTTTGACCCTGTGAAGGAGAATTTAAATGATTAACAGTGTCTCAAATACCTATAATTGTGAAGAAAGTAAATGACCACTATTGAAGTTGTTTGTCTTGCTTTCTCCATACCCTAGGTAATAAAAAGCCAATTTTTCTGGCTTCTGCCATCATGTTGCCTCAAGTTCTGGGTCCCAGCACATCACAGGGAGCAGGTTTCTGAGCTGGGAGTCAGGAGACTTATTTTTCTTACTTTAACTCTAGCAATGAGCAGTTATTTGACCTTGGGCAATTTATTTGTTCGCAGCTATACATTACAACTGCCATATCCTAGGAGACAAGGCTCATGGATCTTCAGTTTCACCTGAAAGGACCTTCACAGAAAGGATCTTCAGTTTCACCTGACTTTTGTGAATGCTAATATGGGACAAACTTCTGAAAAGTAATATTTGTAACCAACTATTCTGTTTCAGAATGTTTCAGTGCATCTTTGTTCCCATCCATATATTCCCTTAGCTACTGCTGGGATATAAATCTTTGAGTTAGCTTTAGAGGCATGTATACCTATTGGTTACTTATAATTATTGATCCTTAGAGCAATAACTCTGTGCTTTCATAACCCTCATGGCTGTTGCAGCATGCATTTAACTATTGAAAATACAATTTTGGCACTGCAAAATCACATTGCATGGTGAAAACTGACTGGATGTGGCTTGACTGGGGGAGCAGTGAGACTGCGGTGCTTGGATTCTAATTGAGTCTGTTTGATATCTGGAAGTAACAAAAATTAAAACTGTAGTGTTCATTTAGTATTAACACTATAGTGTTAATTTAGACCATATCACCTTGTTTCTATTGCTGCAGTTCTCCATCAATATTTGACTTTACGGTTGCCACTAGTCTTTACCATGCCTTTGCTGGCATTCACAGCAGAGAAGGAAAGGGAGGTCATGGGGACCAATTTCCACCTACACCTTTCAAAAGCAGATTGTATGGATTCTCGAACTGAGAAATGGTGTCAGCTCCTTCCAGCACAGTTTCACTCCCATTTTGCTTTCCCTCTCTGTCTCCACAGCTGTGGAGTCGCTGCATTCCTTGAACGACCAGATCTCCCATTTCATTGTCAACAAGTCAAAAACACTGGATGAAGATGAAGATGCTTTTTTGCCCAGCGAGAAAGAATCCCTCAAAAATGCCATGATGTTGATGAGGCACCTCCTTATGGATGCACAGGTAGGAAATCAATAAACTCCCATTTGTTAGGACATAAGGAAGGCACATTACATAGATCCAGAGGCAGTGCATCATTTTTATGGACAGTTTTAACAGTGGAAAACATTAGTCCCTGACTCTTGTTTAAAACTGTCTTTGGCTTCTGAAATCTGCAGCTGTGTGAAGGACATCTCAGTCATGGAGCATGTTGCTTGTGATGGGTCTGGATCGCAGATTTAGGGTTGAGAATTGCTCTGAAGTTTCAGGAGAAAAATGCAGCATCAGCTCTAGCAAAAGAAAGTCATTTTGCCACTGAGCATCTGTGCTGAATGCCAGGTTTAGACGTGCCAGACGCATAACTGAGCTGTTGGTTTAGCCATGCTCTGAAATGCCAGTTAGAAGTCATGAAATGATGTGCAGATGTTTCTTGTGCCTCTGCTGCTTTGACATAAAGTCTCTGTAGGTTTCCTGAATTCTAGTGTGCTTCCTTCATCCTATAAAAAAGACTCCTTTGAGATATTTAGTATAGGTATTCCCTTTTGGTCTTTATTTGTGAAGCCTGGATGGAAAATGGCAACTTGTAGTGGAGAGTTGTTTTGGAAACAGGGTGTTCTCCTCTCCCTTCTCCTCTGGTAAGCTCTAAACCCTCACAAAGCAGGTCTGAGACTGTCCTGAGTTCTCCAAGGCTGGCATCACACAGTCTGGGCCCCACGCTTGGACCACTTTCATGGGGGATTTTTTGGTCTTGTGAACATCTTGTTGGTATTTCCCATATTGCAGCTTGTGCCCATCGCCTCTTGTTAGATGTCTAACAAGGAAATAAAAGAGGAGGAAATTATTCCTGTAAGGATTAGCAAGATAATAATCTTCAGGGTTTTTCCTGATTGCTATCCCATGCTAACCCTGGCTTGCCATTGCAAGTACCAACATGTGCCAGTGCTGGTAGTGTTACTGCAATTACCCAGTGCTCCATTAACCAATGTGTCCCCAGGGCCCAGGTTCCTGTGACTTGCTGCCAGCACTTTACAAGTGTCCAAATGGAGGATGTAAGCAGAGAAAGCTACACATTTTTGTGTTTTATTCCCATATCCTCCCATGTGGAGTCTGATGGTTCTCTTATCTGCTTCTCTTACTTTCAATGCCTTTGGTTCTAATTACTTTGGCTAGTAGGGATCTTGTTGCATGTAAGAAGTGGCCTGGGATCTCTGCTATTAGTGGCATATGTGTTTTAATGTTGGATATGTTTGCACAGGGAGTCAACCCAGGCTTTGGAGGCTGTGGAATGCACAGTAGGCAAACCATTACAACTGTGCTCAGGATTTCATTTCAATGAGTATGGTGTTTATGTTCCTGTGATATGTCTAGCCAAGTCACCTCTATTTACCCCAAACCAATGGACAGAACACTGCTGAAATGTCACAGAGAACACAAAGGGTTAGATTGTGCATTTGGATTTGCTCCCATAGCATGTGCTGCAGGTGGGAATACATAGGGGAGTCAGGCAGGAGAGGAGGCAGGTGCTTACAGGCATCTGCATCTTGCAGATTAAAATAAATACGGGGCAAAAAGGCACCTACTGATAATCTCCTTCTGCAGGAATCCTTTTTTTGGCACTTGAGAATTGCTCTGCTACTTATCAGTTGTCCTGAATGCATGTTAAGTGCCTGTGATAGAGTGACTGATTAAGGAAATGCTATTAACAATGGGGAAATGTCAAGTGCTCCTGCATCCTCATGATGTGCCTGAATCCTGGATCACTTCCCAGAAAGGACAGGACTGTTTTCTGTCTGAGAATTTCAGGTTGGAAGGATGACAGGGTGAGAAGTGGTCGTGGTGAATAATAAAAGGATGGAACTAAACAAGTGACAACATCAAGTACAAAAAACCCCAATAAAATAAATCCTCTGAGGAAACATGTGGCTGGCAGCAAGCTACCTAAACAGGAATATCACCACCAGTGTGTGCATATAAAGTACTTACTAACTCTGACTGCAGAGTACCCTATGGCTCTAATTATACAGGAGGAAAAAACATCACCAATGCAATTATTTCCCTTTCCTTACCTGATCTCATTTCTTCCCAGCTAGTGTTTTTTATGGGAAGATGGAGCCCTGCAGCTCTAACCAAGATTGATTGTGCAAGGTTCTGTGCAAAGATAAGCTGAAATCCAATGCTTGACCCTTTTACTCCCTTTTCTCCTCTCTTGGTGTGGACCTGATTTTGGCTGGTAAATCATCTGAGGAGAGAACATCCAGCTTGAAGTTTTGGGTAGAAATTAGCTAGACTGCTAACCCACTAGAAGTGATGGAGCAAAGGGGAGAGTTAATGGGCATTTCTCACTTCTCTGACACTATGAATCTGCTTTGAAAGCACAGCCTGTGGGGATGATGTCTCATGTTTGCTGTCTTTCTGATGTGGAGAGAAATTGTACAAAGTTTAGTAACCCTGCATGGACAGCAGCAGGCCAGAAGATGTACCATGGATCTAACTTTGATCTTGAGTCATTTTTATGGCTGAAGATGAATCATGGAACCAGTCAAACATAGTTTTCCACTATGGAAAATGCTATGAGCATTTTTGGACCAGGCTGCGCTGGGGACCATGTGCATCTGCCTGTGAAGCTGCACTGAGAGGGTGAAATAACAAGGATGCCTATCAACATGGAGAAGAGGAACCACAGCACAGAGGCGCTGGGGGGTTTGTTCAGGGTTTCACAGCTGTATTTTCTGGTAGTCAGAATGTGAACTCCATGTTACTGAGAGTGAGCCCAGTCCTTTCATTAGGCCATATTTATTTCTCCCTCGGCTTCTTGGAAGAACCTCTTTGCCCATCTGTTTTGTCAATTTACTCTACTTTTCACTGATTTTCATGTCTCCGTTTTTGCAGTAGTGGTGTACAAGTAACTCGTGGCAGTGACTATGGCTTTATAGGAGAAATTTGCTGTGCTGGATATCACTTATTGGTAAACACAGGATAGAGAAACAGGTAGAATCGGGGGGGAAAATCATCTCATCTCCCGTACGTGATAGGGCTTTCTCCCTGGGAAATGGGACATTCCCTTGCATATTTTGCACTCTTCCTGCCTTTATAAATGTCATCAATGTCAACTGAAGTAGCACTGGCAGGATGAGTGTGAGCAGGGTGCTGGGAGCTGGCAGAGAGGCTGCTGCTGCTATGTCAGCCCCGTCAGCAGTATTAAACTGCATGCGGGGCTAGGTAATAAGCTCTGTGGAGTCTCTCAGCAATAGGCTGTCAGCTCAGATTCTGCCCAGGGAAGACAGTGATTTAGTGAAAGCCATTACAGTCTGCGGGGATCTCTTGCCCCTGGTGGTCTCCATCCATTAAACATCCTGGATAGGATTTCCTCATCGTGAAAATACCCTGTTGGAGGGACTGCTCACTGACCTGTACGCTTGCTGCTGGGCTGGCAGAGCTCTGGAAAGGGAGCATCACCCTCCCTCTGAGTGAGGGTGGGAGCTCTGCAGCCAGATTGCTCCTTTCTCATATTTGTTTCAGGTTTGCAGCAGCTTTCTGCTGTCAGGCTGGAGGTACAAAGACATCACCTTCCCCTAAGCAGTGCTTAGCAAGTCATCATCTGCATAGCGGAGCTGAAGAGGGAAGAAATCCAAGGGGAAAATTGAGATAGCATTATATGAACTAAAAGGTGTACTTAGGCAATGTGGGTGCATAAAAGCAGATGGAAATAAAAGGTGCGCTTATTCTATGACATGTTCCATCCTCCACATGGTATAGTAATGAATAAACAATTTCACTTCTGCCAGACAGCCCCGTGCAAGACGCTCCTGCAGGGGTATGGCAGCCTATGATAGATTGTCACTGTTGTCAATCATTTCTGACAGTCCTATTATGCTCAGAAAGGATGTTTGCTCTGTGCATGTTGTTTTATAATCCTCAGAGGTGGAGTTTTATAGCCTAGCAGTGTTTTTTCCTCAGACGTTTCCCTAAGCAGGATTTATTGCTTCTGAGACACGTGAGGTGAATCCATTACACCTTCAAAATGTAAATCTCCCCTCAGCTTTGCCTAAATTACTTTTTGGTTTGTTTTCTTTTACTTGACTTTCTGTTTCTAATTGCTATGGTGAGAGACTTAGCTGGCATGGAGCAGGAGGAACATCGCATTCTAAGGGCTTAGTCATATGCAGCAGCTCTAATGTAGCAGTTTGCCCAAGCAATTTGCCTAATGAATTGAAAAGGTCCATCCAGGCACCAGCGTCAGCCTTAGATGCAGGGTAATGTTCTCTCTTATATGGGAGAACACATGTAATTTTTCTGGATGCCTGACCTTAAAAGCCAAGCTTGCAGGAAGTGCAGTACATTTAATTGCTTCCATAAAGTGTTTAATTGACTTCAAGTGGATTTTAAGTTCTTCGGTAGAAACACTATCTTTTCATTCAATTCCTTTCCTAACAGTGTTGTGATTATTGTCTGGGCCCTCTTAGGTCTTGTTATAGAATAGACATAGAGACAATCTTTTGGTTTGGACTCAACCTTTCAGAAGCAATCATACCACAAATGATGACTTAAGAGCAAGATTAGCTTAATAACCTTCTAGGGCACCTGACTTTATCTGGCTTTCAGTTGTTGACTAGGCATGAGAGCATGAGGATGTAGATATTCAACCACTTCTCCACCAAGGGGGTCATTTCTTTCTTAGGCAAAGATAGAAAATAAATGTGGTGGTACTTCTAGCATAAGTTATTAACAAAACAGTATGGACATTCCCCCAAAATCAGAGGAGAAAAACCTCTTTCATTTACATTTAGAAGTTCTTTTTTTTTTTTTCCCCCCTTTAAATTCTGGTGTTCCAGCACTTTAATCTGGATAAAATGTCTCCAGCTTTTGTTACCTAGTGGGACAAACCTTTAGCAAGTGTCTACCAAGACAGGTTTGTGGGTATTGCAGGGCCGTCCAGCGCAGGTCCACACAGGAACATGTCCAGGTGGGTTTGGGATGTCTCCAGAGACAGAAACTGCACAACTCCCCTGGGTAGCCTGTGCCAGGGCTCTGCCACCCTCAGAGTAAGGAAGTTCCTCGTCATGTTGAGGTGAAACTTGTTGTGGTTTAGTTTATGGCCATTGCTCCTCGTCCTGTCACTGGGCATCACTGGAAAGAGTCTGGCACCATCCTCGTGGCACCCACCTTTGAGCTATTGATGTCCATAGATGAGATCTCCTCTCAGGCTGCTCTTCTCCAGACTAGCCAGGCCCAGCTCCCACAATCTCTCCTCATGAGAAAGATGCTCCAGACCCCTGAGCATCCTTGTGGCCTCCGCTGGACCCTCTCCAGTAGCTCCTTGTCTTTCTTGTACTGAGGAGTCTCCATTCTTTTTCCCACTTTAAAAAAGTACATATTTCTTGAGCACTTTTCCATACTAATCTTTTCTGCAGTAGTGTCTCTTGTCTTTCTAAGGTGGCTGTTACTGAGAGGGCTTTGATAACAGCTGCAGAACTAATAGCAGAGCAGTGCTATTTCATCAACTGACCTTTAAAGAGAATTCCTATTTTCTGTGGAGGTCTGTTGTACAAACCCAACCATGTTGTTGCAATATTTTGCTTGCTAGTTAAACGCTTACCACCATCTGCTCCTCAGATTTTTAGCAGACCATGCTTCAGGAGCAAAACCCCACGACCTTTATTTTCACACGAGTGGGTCATATTAACATCAACAGGAAAAAAAGGGAAGGGAGGATTTGCTCTTTGTTTCAATAAATTTATATTATTCGAGTTCTGAAAGCATCCTCACCACACTGTGATGTGTTTCAGAGGCTGCAGAAATAGGTATAATGCTAATCCTTTGTTATGGAATATTACCAAAATGCAATTGTCAGTTGGCAGTCATATATGTCAGTGTTCACATTTCGTAAGCTGCTTTGGCTTGGAAAAAAGCTTCAGTTAAAATCAGGATGTATTTAAGGGAAATCCTGAAAACCAAACCTGCTGCTCTGCATATCGTATTTTTTTATATTAAACTTGCCATCCCATTTCTCTAAGAAGAAATCTTGTTATTTCCACTATCAAGCCAGCAGCACATCTTCTAATGATCCCACTAGGTCTAGTCTGAAAGGGAGCTCAAAAGACTCTTGCTCTTGTTGAAGGATAAGAAGTTAAAACACAGAACCTAGCAAGCTTCATCAAGGACCATGTTGTGCCTAATGACATCATTAGCATATGTGATGTGAGCCCCATTTGCAGCGCCTGTCCCTAAACATGTAGCTGACAACCCACTGCCTCTCTTCATGCTCAGGGAGAGGAAAAATTGATTTGTGGACTGCCTTTATTAGTTCAATTTCTCTGGAGAATGATGTGCTGTATAATGAGGGGAGATCAAAGATAGATACCCTTAAAATAGGTGTGCTGTAACGTGCCCGTTGCTGTCTTTACCAGCACAACTCTGTGCATCAAGAGTCACCGACAAATGGTGGGGCTTGGTAGGAGCTGTGGTCCTCTTGAATGTTATATGCTCTTGGCACTTACTTAGCACAGGAGGAGCAGGTTTGTCCCATGTTTTCCTCTGTCTGACACCAAAACGTGTGTTGAGCCTTGGGTGCTGGGTAAGGATAGTTGTCGCTGTATGTTTTCAGTGTTATTGCTTGGCAGAGTTGTCATCTGAGGGTCACGGTGGTCATTTAGCTACAGCTGTACCTTGGCCAGGCTCTGCTCCCATCCTCCTCTGCGACTGGGAAGAAAAAGATGTCTTGAATGTGTCAAATCCTTATCAGCACAAAACATGACTGCATCATGAAGAGAATCACAATTCAGCTGGTTCCTCACGAGTGGATGCTTGTTGTGGCTAAGGTTCCTGCCATCCCTCTGTCGTGGTGCTGTGTCTCAATTTGCTCCTTGCCCGTGTGTGCAGTGTGTGTTGCAGTTCTCAATGTGCTTTGCTCTGTTGCTGCAGAGCTGTGCTACGGGGCAGTGGAAAAAAGCAATTTCCAAGGCAGGGAGGAGACAGTCATTGTATTGCAGGGCTGAGCATTGGGATGAGGGGGAAGGTCAGCTTAAATGATCTGATTCTGGAAATGAAACAGAATTTAGGAGGGAACACAAAACTCTGTCATAGTGGGGGCCAAGCCTGGGACCATGCAAAGGATGGATTCTCTTGCCTACCATCACTGCAATAAAATATTTATATCAC
Organism: Strigops habroptila; assembly: GCF_004027225.2. Lineage (NCBI taxonomy): Eukaryota > Metazoa > Chordata > Aves > Psittaciformes > Psittacidae > Strigops > Strigops habroptila. The sequence continues at coordinate 521,288 of NC_044292.2, forward strand.
TAAGTAATGGTACTGAAAAAAACCATTACATTTACTACCACCCAAGTCCTGTAAGATTGGAGCTGATGGTAATGCATTGGGTACAAGATGCTTCAGCACTGCAACATCGGGTTGGTTCTGATTTCATTCTCCCTCTTTCTTATTTTGCTTTCCTTTAGTACTGAAAAATGCTCATTATTCTGAGTTAGGTTTGATATTGTGGTTGAAAGCTCAGAAATGTTTCATTATTTGCAGCTGTGCAAGAGTAGAAGACTTAAAAAAACCCCAAACACTTGTACAAACAGGAGAGCATAACCTCATGTTTAAAGGGTGCAGGAGTGAGACTCTCAACAAGTCTATTATTCGTATAATTGCTTATAAATTAGTATTGACTTTTATGTTTTCATTATGGTGTGGAGGTCAGCAAGAGAGAATGGTTATGCCAGTGGAGAGGTTGAAGTCGGATGTTGTACAGCAGCATGTCAGCACTGTGCTTCAGAGGGAGAGAAATACATGTATGTGTGGCTATATTAAAGGATATAGCACTTGAGAAAACAAGATAGACTCCTTTCTTTGAGTCAGAGGGAAACCAAGGCTGAGTAAAAGAGAAAATGCATAAAGAAGCTGAGATCTCTGCAGGTAGATAGTAGATACCCAGATAATTCCGATTTCTCAGCTACCTTCAGCCACAAAATGCCCTCACACCTCTGAGCAGGGAGTCCAGGACAGAGCATTTCAAATGCAGGCTCCTGTTGAATGTCAAAGAAAAGAGGATGACAATTTTGTGTCACTTCAACCATGATGTATATTCATGAGGGGGGTGCATATGTGTGTGTGTGTGTGTGTGTGTGTGTGTGTGTGTGTGTGTGTAAAAGCTCTGTAAGCTTTAATGAGAGTCATGAGAAATAAACGATAAGGATCTTCCTAAATGTAGAAGCAGCAATTAGGGAAGACCAGAGTGTATCTGCTATCGCAGCACTTTATCAGCAATGCAGAGTTTCACTTAATAACAAAAGAAAACTCCAATTGTGCAGCCAAAAATGAAACACAAAATCCCAGTTAGCTTCCCTCTGCGTTCAGGAAGCAGACATGAAGGACATGAAGACTCAGGAAAAAGGGTTTTATTCCCTCCAAGTGCTCAATATGGTTTCTTCTGCCTGGAGTCGCTCCATTTCTAGTTAACAAACAAGCAAAAGAAGACCCCACAAAGCCCCCAGAGCAAACTGCATCAGTACTGTGTCACTGTAATAAGCCACTGGGAAGCCCAAGAGCTCCATCATCAAGCAATTCCTCCTATGGAGCCAGCTGCAAACTTTCCCTCCAACCTGTAAGCTCAGGGGTCATCAAAGCTGAGCCCAGCTGGGAGGTGTGAGCCAGCCAAGCTTTACAGTTTTATTTTGTCTCAGTAAAACTACTAACTATTGAATGGCTCTGTGAGATAGAGCAGCCTCTGTGTTCTTCCTCCATATCTTGACACTTGCTATAAGTGCTTGCTTGATAAAAATTAACTGATTTCTCTGCATCCATCCCTTAGATGCTGGATAGGGAGCTCATTTGGCAAGGCAAAATCTGTCTTGGTTTTGAAAGCAAATTCAAATGGAAGAACTGGTTTTCCAAAGAGTGTGCTGGGTCTGCTATTCCTGCTAAAAGAGGCAAAAATATTCCAAACAGCCGTGTGAGTTAACCCTGGCAGCAGATCTTGTCCAGATGTTGTAAGCCTTTAGACTTTAACTCCTTCTAGGCTGTAGGTTAAGCTGCTTGCTAGTGAAAGCATCCATGTTAAACACGCTCTGTCTGATTCCATTTGCACAGAGCTTTGGCAAACAGTAGATTTTCTCTGGACTCAAATTTTCTGAGCAAGGAGATGGATTCACTGGTTGCAAGACCCCATCATCACTTCAGATCTGCTGTTCCTGTTGGAAAAAGTGTCTTTTATCTGTAGTGTGAATTTAACGATGTAATTTAATTCCCATCTTCCTCATTTATCTGTGAGTTGGGAATAGTATTTGCCTACTTTACAGTGATGGTGTGAGGCTCTTCATTCATTAATGTGAAAAAGCTTTGAGATCCTTAGGATGGAAATTGCTTTAAAAGATGCTGTTAATAATAAATATCAAGTAATGCACCTTGGTACCTCTTAGCAATAATTGGTGCTATCATTTCTGCCCAAGCTTTCCATGAATTAAAAGGCTGTGAGTGGGACTGGAACCACGAATGGGATTGGGACCAATTAACATGTAATCACACGTTGAGTTTTATATCTTTGACTCTCCTGTCATGGGACTCTTGGGAAACTCCCCATGGATTTTAATGGGGCAGTGTCAGAATTCGGCCCCAAAGGTGTCTGTGGGACAACTGCCAGATAATCTGAGTTCTTATGGTAGCTCAGTTTCTTAGTGATTAAGCTAAAAGCAAAACTATGCTAGTTTAATATTAACATAAATGGAATTAGCCACTCTCTGTTAAATGTTACACGAAAATATTCATTATAAGGAAACCATGACTTTTTTTCTTTTGATATTTGAATTTAATTGAACTATTTTATTGCAATGCTGATTGATAGTTCTTGACCTGCTGCTTGTGCTTAACCTCCACTTTAGCATGTGGAGGCTGGAAAACCCAATCATTTGCTGCTTGGTCACCCAACTCAAACTTTTATTAGGTTTCAGGCATGCCACACTTCCTCTCCTAAATGTGTACATGCTCTGAATCTGTATCCCAGGTAAATAAAGAGCTCGTGTAAAGAAATTACCTGACCCTTCAAATATATCAACATTATTTCTATGGAAGGGGAAAGCACCGAACCCTGAAATGACACATGGGATGGAGCCAGGAGAAAGGACCATGTGAACTAAAACCAAATTAATGCATAAGAAAGCTGGTAGCCAGTAAAGTGTGAATTTAGAGCCAAGTGTTGCCTCCTTATCAGCAACCCTGGCATCCCCTTATTTATTGCCAAGAATGAATTGCGTTGCATGAAGCACTGTGAACATTGCTGGTGCCACATGGGGGAGATGTTGAAGAAGAGCTGGATTGCTCCATCCTGGCGCACACGACTTCCCAGGGCAGAGCAGTCTGAGGAGTTTAGGAGCCTAATTCCTCTGAAGTTTCCCTCCTATATCATAAGCATTTGAATAAACCCTATAAAAGGGACCTGTGGCAAGCCATCTGAAAAATTGTCTCTCTTGGCTTGAGAGTGTATGCAACATCTAGCAGTGGCTGAAGGTGCTTTTGTAAGCACAGCCACAAAGTGATGAAGCAAGGTAAACTAAGGAGTGATGCAGTCAGAGTGCTGAATCACTTCATTGTGATGCAGTGCCTTCTGCTAGCATCACTGCATCTCTTGCACCTCTTGTCTTGGCAAGCAGTGGTCTGCAAGGGGGGATTTTGAGGAGCAAAGAGAGGCGTGTGGAGCAGTTGGCAGGATTCCTTGCTGCTCTTTCCTTAATATAGGCCATACACATGGCTTGTGATTTCCTCAAGTCCACTGGCCATCTTCCTTGTTTCTTCCTAAAATAAGACTTTTCATGCTGCCTGTGAATTAGTGGTTAAATCTTAGTTGTGCATGAGAAGTCTCCAGAGAAATGGCTGTAGGGAAGGAGAATCGATGTACCATGGGAAAGCCAAAAAAGTTAGGTTTTCTTTTCAAAATAGCTTTCTAATATTTGATTTTTTTTTCCTGCAATAATTTAAAAATAAATGTTCTTTAGAGCTCTGATATATTTTATAACATTGTAGCAGCTGGGTTAACAGGTACTTTGGAAAAGGGGAAGGGGTTGTGAACATAGGGGTAGGTATCCTGGGGAAAGTCAAGATATCCTAATTTTTTAGCTTGAAAGAAAGAGAAAGAGAAAAAGAAACAGAAAAAGCTGTGAATGCACAGTGCATTCCCCAAAAGCAGGAGGGCTGAAAACATGCTTCAGCTGACTGCAGGGGAGCTTTGCCTCTTCTTTCAAGCATGACCTTCCCTTTCTGGCCACAGACTGCCAGAGGCTGAGAGAATATAGCAACTGCTTTCCTGTCTGTCTTTCTGCATAGAGGAATTCCAAATCACTGCATAATGTGTGCCCCAATTAATATTCTCCAATTGTTTCCATTTCCCTTCCAAATGATGTCAGTCTCCATTATTTTTGGCATAATGGTAGTAAGAGGAATGTCTGTTTTTCTGAAATATTTAATCTTTCATTTTGGTGTTTGTAACAATCTTTACACATCTCAGGATTTTTCTTTTGCCTTTTTTCTCCATCTGGTTTTGACTTACATGCAAAAGACCTAAAATAAAATCATGAAAACTGTCTTAATCCATTACTACTCAGTTTGTACATTATTAATAATGAAGGCAGTGTAATTAGGCTGCAGAATGCTCAGCGAACACAACATTAAGATGTCCTTAACTAACATCTGTGGCTAATGCTTGTCTTATATTAGCACAAGCCACCAAGATTCTACATGAAAACAGTATTTGTGTCTGGCATTGCTTTTACAGAATACAGTGGCTTCAGTTTTTCCTAGCTGCTAGTTAGAAGAAAGCATAAAATTCACAGTAATGACTGCTCAGCTCTAAGTGCAGATCCTGGTCTCAGCATCGGTTTTGCTTTGCTGAAAACTTCTTCCCCTGTGCCCTTGGTTGTCAAGCTGATGGGATGCCACGGGCAGAAACTCCTCTCTGAGAGGTCCTTCTTTCAACACTTGCAGTCTTCTTTCCCATGGCAAGCCCCTGTTATCCTCATCCCCACACTCAATAGAGCTGCCTGTGAGGAGGCCAGGAAGCAGCAAGGTGCTTTCCCACTCTTTCATCAGTGTAAGGTGGTGATGCGATCCTCTGCCCGTGCAGTCCTGAGGATCGACCTGTGACATGGCAGATCTCTTGAACGAGAGGCATCAAAGACATCTCCCTTTTGACTTGTTGCTAAGATGGGGGCAGGAGATTGTTCATGCACATCTGGTGCTGCAAGGACATTGCTGCCACAAAGCTACCCATGTCCACCATGATCCATCCCTCCCTTTTCAAAAGCTTCGAGCTGCTGGCAGGGAACTGAAAAGGGACCTTTTGAAGAAGACGGGTGTTTCCCAGGGCAGGTGTGTCAGCCATAGTATCTTTGGCAAGGGCTGTTATTCCAAAGCAAACTGCTTCAGAGTCATTCCGAATGATTTCAGGTTAAATCCTTCCAATGTTGGCCAACCTTGGGCCAACTTTTCAAATCTCAGCTCCTTTGAATTTTCACAACATAATTCCTTCACTGTTTTTGGGGGGGTTCCTTCTCTACCACACTGCTATCTACCACACTGAAATTGGTGCAGCAAAAGAAGCCAAATTCTTCCTTCAGCACATGGTTGTGTTTACACAAATGGCATCTGGCCTGAAACGGGAGCTGAAGTGGTACTCGGAGATCCTTCCCATGTGGTTAAAAATGTGGAGGAAGCAGTTCCCATGATTACAGACTTTAAAAAGCCCTATGAATACTGCACTTGAGTTTCTGTTAAAAAGCTGCGGCAGCAACACTCTAACTCATATCAGTGCATGCAACTGAACGTGTAATTATAACTTTTCCATGTGGCCATTTGCTACTTCCACATCTGTCACTTTCTGTGACACTGCTGGGGTGAGGGGGAAAGAGGGTCCTCCAGCTCTAGGTGCCCACATTGGGTTCATCCTGGTTAACCCTGGAAGGGAGAAGACTATCTGAAAAATTCTATTAGTATCTTCTGTTCAGTCTCTGACCTGATGAAGGGGTTCTAGGTCAACAGAAGTGTTGCTCTGTAGGCATTTACAGTCACTGTTTTTGGGGGGGTTCCTTCTCTACCACACTGCTATCTACCACACTGAAATTGGTGCAGCAAAAGAAGCCAAATTCTTCCTTATTTCTTGGTGTAAACTTGGAAATAAAGGGGAATCTGCAATCACTAATCATTGTTCTTGCAGTCAAAGCATGGCCATGATCCACTGCCAGTGTCCCCTGGATGATTCCTTGCCAAAGCACCCAAACACTTCATTATCTTCTGTATGGACTTGAGAGGAGGATGAAGCTGTTATTATCCAAAACACAGGTGGAAAACTGTCACAGATTGCTGACTAGGGCAGTAAAAGACAAGTACACTTTGGCAGCAGGTACTGTAGCTGGGGCTTCATATGTGTGCACATCTGAAATGATAACTTTAAAGAGTTTTAAAAATAGAGTTTACAGTGAAAAGTTGCATAGAATAACTATGTGCTGGCCATCATAGCCATAGAAAAGCTGATCCTATCTGTCCCTGATCCATAAGCTCTCAGTTGGCTCCTCATCCATCCCCAGGCAGAGCTTCACGTGCTCCAGCTGGTCATTGACATACAGGGTGACACCCCCTCCTCATCTTCCCTGCCTGTCCTTCCTGAAGAGCCTGTATCCTTTTATTCCAACCCTCCAGTCATAGGAGTCATCCCACCACATCTCCGTGGTGCCAATGAGATTGTAGCCCTGGAGGTGTGTGCACACCTCTTGCTTGTTCCCCATTGCGCATGTGTTTGCATTTAAAGTTGGGCAACTGCTGAAGCTGATTTACTGGCTGGAGTGGCTGGAATTCCTTTGTGCTGTTCTTCAGGTGCTCCCCTCCTGACCTGTGATCCCTCTTCAGGCTCTGGACCTCTCCTGCTGGCACTGGCATCAAACTGGTAGGAGAGAGATGGATTGAGGTTCCCCTCTGCTGGCAACTTCAGTTCCAAGCCCTCTTCCTGAGCCTGGCAAGCTGTTGTTAACATAACCCTTCCTGTCAAAGCCAGAATTATCAGCCGAGCTGAATCTTCCTGCTGTACTTACATTGCTCATATGATCACTGATGACTCTGCACAAACAAGAAAACAAACCAGTCCTGCAGCTGTGCTAATGGAGCAGCTCCACTCAAAACATGGAGAAATGCGATGTTTGCAAAAGGCAGAAGGGAATTGATAGTGGAAGGGATTTTATTGTGGCACATTTGAGAGTAGAGCACACAATGGATAAATGAATAAAGACCTTACAAAAATACTTGGCAGCAACTCCTCTAAATCTCACAAGGTGTAAGTTTCTTATTTGAGTTGATTTACTGGTGTGACAAAGAAGCAATCATCCTTAATCAAAGTAACTCACTCCTGTGTATGAAAGCTGAAGTTAGATGAAGGTCATGGAAAAGAGATGATACACTAGCTTGGGCTGTTTAGTGGCTGGAATGCAGTAGGAAGCCCATTCTAGAGGGGAAACAGATTTATGCAAATGCTGATTATTTTTAAAATGGATTTTTTTTTTTTTAAGTAAGGTTTGTATCTACAGCAGATTCACAGATGTGATGTTCTGGAGTGTGCACAAAGGGATGATTTCCACACTGCTTTTAATAGCGAGAGGTATGTATTGAAAAGCATTTGGTATTCTCCTGGAGGCAGGGAGGGAAGTAAAGATTTGGATAAGATATGCAGGAGTGGAGAAGTGATACTGCTCTGTGGGTGTCAAACCACATTTTCTGGGTCAGCTTCAGGAGACTGAGCCACTGACACGTCTGAGGAATTTCTCTCTTGTGCGTAATCAAGATTTCTATCTCATGCCTAAGTCCGTTTCTGTTTAGGTGAGTGTCTTCCCTTGTCTTTTGGCCATGCAATGTCATTGCTATGCTCCTCACCCTGCTCAGGTCACGCTAGCCCATATAGTGTCCCGTCAAGGAGGATGTTGGTAGACATCTTATTCAGCAGTTTGCTGATGGCCGAGCCCCAAATAAGGCAAAGCTGAACAGGCAGAAGCCCAAGAAACCTTCAAAATGCTTATGCTAGTGGCTCTTAAATTCTATGTTTTGCCTTGAAACTCACTTCTCTAGCTGAAACGTTATTTGCATTCTGTCTACAAGTGAGAGCAGTATCTAAATTCAACCAAAAGCAATTGCTGAAAGCAGTGAGAAGTGCCAGTGCCAGTAGACAACAGCAGTGAGCATTTTGGTGTAGAATTATCAACACCTTTCTTGCTCCTAGCATTTGTCATTAAGAAACTAAGTTGAAAACTGTATTTCGCTTGGATAGCATAATGCATGACCTTAGCAATGCTGAACGGACACCAAGTCCCTTAGAAATGTTATTTAAAACTAAGCATTTTGCAGTGAGGTCTATTTTCTATTCTTCTTGTCCCATGGACACCTGTGATGAGTCTGTACCTTCTTATTTCAAAGCTTCCAGGAGGTCTTGGAAATTTCTGAAGAATATGCTTATACATTTTCTGTTTGCATAACGAGTAACACAAACATTCCTGGGGACTGCAAACAGCATGGAAAGCAAACAAAAGATTGACTCCTAAAGGCTGGGGACCAGTCCAGTATCATAAAAGCAGTAAGTTATAATATAAATAGCATATACCTATGGCAGCTCATGAATTAAATTACATTTCCAGGAGATCTCTCGTGGCAGCCTACTCACATAATATAGTACGTGCTCAGAGGCAGGATTTAACTGATACAATGAAAAAGGGAGAATTAAAGGCTTCTCAAATCCCAAATGTGCCAGCAGCTGCAGGTCCATTTGGGGAAGCAGCTCTGGGACCCACATATGTCCCTCCTGCAAGGATGGAAACCCATTACATGACACTTGTGGAGAATAAACCTGGAGGGGAAACAGCTTCTCTGCCCAGGATAAATATATAGAAGTTAATCCACTGGGAACCATGCAAAAAAAAAAAAGTGGTAGCAGGTGGCAGCACTTCTTTTCACCCTCCAGAATATGTATTTAGAGGCAAAATGGAGAGGAGGAGCCAATTAGTGGGATTACTGAGCTTCAAGAGGCAGGTGCTTGCATTCCAGCTAGGAATCTGCTGCTTCTTATCAGATGAAATGCAGGTGCTTTATATACAACAGGGGCTTTGGCCACGAAGTTGGCTTAATTAGAGAAGCAGAGAATAAAGAGAGGTAAGACTCAATGGGAGCTTGTTTCCCAGTGGCCAAAGGACCCATAAAGCAGTGTTAAAAGTCAATAAAACCGGAATTTTCAGAGCTGAGCAATTATGCATGTTCATTGTGGAAGCCATAAAGAGAAGGTGATATGTCCTAAGTGGTCTTTTGAATGGTGAGGAACAGGGAAACGGCGATAGCTTCCGTCTGTATGATATTGCATCTGTGTGATGTTGCTTTGGGGTGTAAGGAATAAAATGGCAGAGAAGTTCTGGATTTGAACAGAATAATAGCACTGTGGTCATACATTCCTACTTCAAATACAGGAAAGTGAGCAGTTAAGAACAAACCTATAGCTTAGCTCCAGAGAAGAGGCTAAAATAGAAATACTTTTGCTTGTCTGGAAGTAGCTCTCACTCAATCTGATCCTTGTGTGTCTTTTCCTGGCTGGAAAACAGATGGTCTTTATGGGCAGAGCAGTGGGAGCAAGGGCTCCAGGCAGCACCGGGAGGGCACGGTGCCCATCTCCTGCTGGAAGTCCAGGTTTTGCAGTGTGCTCCAGCAACCTGTCCTGGAGAGCAAAGGAGGGACCTTAATGGAGCTACAAAGTGCTGATTAGTTTGTCTTAGTCACAGTTTGGAGCCCTGAGGTCTTTGTTGCAGGGAGGAGGTGGGAAGGAAAGCAGGGGCTGTGCACATCGCTGGCAGAGGCAAAAGGAAATCTGGGGGAATTAAGGATCCCATGTGCTTGGCTTAGGGCTGTGTGTGCTCCAAGGGATGGCAAAGCGAGTCAGGGCTCAACAGCATCGGGGCATCTGTTTTCAGTTATTTTGGGATCAATAAAAAGGAAAAGAGGGAAATAACTTTGCTGAGGTGTATTTTGGGACATTCAGGCCGTGTTTCAAGTGAGGAGCAGTGCTAAACAGTTGGGAATGTCTCCACTACCTGAACTGCTGGCTCTCACCATGTACTGCGTTCACCCATCAGGTTTGTTGCTTTCTGGTGTATAAAAGGAAATCCATTGGTGCTGCAAAGGATGCTCTTCAGCAAGCAGTCTTCTTCCCAGACAGCAAAGCTCCTGAGATCTCATTAATTGCTGCAAGTGTATTGATACTATTTTTTTCTTGCTATTTTTAAAACATGGTCACTTGTAACTAAGTAGGATTGGTGGTCAAATATGGTTGTAATATAAGTAATAGTAGTTTCCTGGCATGTCACTGGATCAAAGCTGAAGTCAATAGTTTCAAAATGGTTATAGTATTTATGAGAGATGTGAGATTGAATGGTTTCCATATGTAGATATCATTGTTTTTGTAGAAATATTTATTTTAGTAGTATTTACTTACAAACACACGTATGTTAAAGACCCAGGTCTCACTTGCTATTACAGACATGAAAGGCTCTGGTGAAGACAAGTTTTGTTTTGTGTACACACAACCTTGCAAGGAAGAAAGCAGGACTTCCAAAGTGAAGAGCAAACCTCTGAAGCGTTGGGTGACCTTCTAAAATAGGTGGACTCTTGGGGTCATTGTCATCATGTAACCACTCAAGCTATTAAAGGTGAGCAGAGTGGGGGCGCTGAAAAAAGCTGCCTTTGTCCAGCTCCTGTGATGCTGAACAGTGTTTGTAACTGGGAACAAACAGCAAAGTTCCTCAGCAGAAGAATAGACTGGTAAAAAGCTGCATTAGAAAGAAACCTCCTGAAGTAATGGGTTCAAACTGAAACAGGGGAAGTTCTGGTAAGATATAAGGAAGTTCTTCCCTGTGAGGGTGCTGAGGTGCTGGCACAGGGTGCCCAGAGAAGCTGTGGCTGCCCCATCCCTGGCAGTGTTCAAGGCCAGGTTGAACGGGGCTTAGAGCAACCTGCTCTAGTGGAAGGTGTCCCTGCCTGTGGCAGGCAGTTGGAACTGGATGAGCTTTAAGGTCCTTTCCCACTTGAATTATTCCATGATTCCGTGGTCTACCAAGGATAGTACCAGTGGGCTTTGCTCCATAGGTGTCACAAAAAAAGACGGCAGCCAGAAGGCAGTCTGATTTCTGGCATGAGCTGATTATGAAGCACTTGGTGGTGTTATGGTGTTCAGCTGCCTCAGGCCAAAGGAGGTTAACTGAGAGTCCCAGGATAGAAATCTCAGCCTTGTGCTGCTTATAAAAGTGAGAGATCTGAGCAATGCATTTTTAAACAAACCCCAAACAAGGCAGCAGCTGGAGGTATTTGTGAATGATCCCAGGCTGAGGCACTGACTGGAAAATCTTTTGTGGATTCCTGAGGCTCAGGTAAGAAACTGAGCAGAGAGCTGGATGTGCGATGAAGTAGCCCAGAGAGCAGAGAGAGCTGTGAAAGAGCTGCAATTATCTTCTGACAAAGCAATTAAAATTTGACAAGCAAAGACAGTCTCAGGCAGCAGAATGAAGCTTATAGAAGTGGACAGGGCTCCAAATGTGAGTTTCCTACTGAATCCATAATACCATGAGGGGAATTAGTGCCTGAGGCAGAAACCTGGGTGACATTCAGTGTGAGACTTATACCCCATGGAGCCACACTTAACTCCTCAAATACACAGAGAAATAAGGAATTGCCTCCTGCTCGTATCTTTCACTAGGTAGGTATTTAGTGATTTTTCCCTTCACGGTTCCCCAGTGCTCCAAACTGATTTAGCTAAAGAAAGATCTTCTTTATTTCACTTTTTTCTTTGCTTGTACCCTGGTCTTGCTTGTACTTTGGGACAGGAGAGCAGGAAAACCATCATGCTTGAACATGTTCACTGTCTAGGGCTGATGGCTTTTGAGCAGGGAAAGGCTGTGTGTGCAGTTACTCAGCCAGTTGTGCTGCTATGCTAAAGAAATGGTTTTATATAAATTTCATTACCTTGTGGAGGTGGATATTTGGTCTTTTCTACCTGTATTTTGCTATTTACTACTAACTAAGCCTTGTTTAAGAAAAGTGGCTCTATTTTAGTCTTGTCTCTCAGATGTGATGAGAACACGTATGTGCCTGGCTACTGCTTCTCTGTGGCTGAGACCCAACAATCAAAGCCCAAGCCCACTCCAGGACTGTCACCAAGCCTGCTGTGGCATTGTGTGTGAACTCCACGTTTTCTCACGTTTGAGTAAACTGGCTCAAGCCCTTGCAAATCTGGAGGAAATGTAGTGCAGGTTGACTGCACAAGCGAGTTGAATAGTTTGCACCAAATCTGTTTTGCTGCTTCACACTGTAAAGACACTGATCTGATTATCCCTCTTTGCTTTAACTGACAAAATGTACCTCGTTGGTGTTTGCATAATTAATGCTATAGAGTTGGGCTTTGCTCCAGCGCTGTGCCAGGAAATGCTGCGCTGTGCAATCTGCTGCAAAGCAGCATTTTCTAGGGCGTTATTTTTATTCTGATGCTGTAATATTGGAAGCCCTGCAGTGCATTGGCTAATGTGGTGACTTCTGTCTCTTCAGCACAGCAGTTGGCTCTTCCCCGACCTATGAGAGCTACAAATCCCATTAGTCTAAAAGCAACGTGAGCCTGAACATCTTCCTGCTTGCAACTCCAAACTGCATTTGTCTACTAGATGTATCTACAGAATCTGGTTGTAATTGTGATTTTAAAAACCTGCTGGAGCACCAGCCACCATGAGGTGGGAAGTCAGAGGGAACTTACAGAAGCTTCGTGCAATGGGTTTTGTGGTGCAACTTCCTGTTTAGATTGGAGAGTACTTGGATCTCTGCAAGAAAGCTCATCATGACTGGGGCTGTCTTGGTGCCCAGAGGATATATTTGCTATGAGTTAGACTGATTTGCCTGGGGAAAGCCTTGGAGGTCGCCTCATTACTTCTCTGAATGATCCACAGACCTGCTGGCCAAAAAGGAAATCCTTTGTCTTCAAGAGGAGGGAATATTAATATTGACACCGTGCCCCTCTTGCTAGTGTGTGGTGATACAGCAAGCAGGGAATGTAATGGGTAATAGCAAATAATGTAATCACAACAGGGAAACAGTTTAATCAATGATATAATCAAACAGATGATTATACTCTAATAGGGAGAACGTCCCTTCCTTCCCTGTGCAATCCATAAGAAGGCTACCTATGGTTTTCACTGAGCACCTAGCCCTGGAGCCTTTCTGCCAGTGGAGTGAGGCAGGCACTCAGCATCTGCCTTTTGCTGTAAAAGGATTGAGAAGGGTTTTTCTTGTTGTTCCTTTTTCTTTTCTTTTTCCTTCCAGCTTCCTCTCGCGTGCTACAACCCCCAATGTCCTTCCCGTCAGTAGGATGCTCGACCAAACGCGCATTACCTGGTAGGGTGGAGTAAAAGCTGGGAATGCTTTTGACTTTTCATTCCTGCTTTGCTACCATCTTGCAGAGTGGTCTTGGACCAACAGCTTAACCCCTCCTGTCTGCTCTTCCATCTGTAAAGCACAGCAAGATTACTGCCTTCAGTCACAGGAGTGTTTGCCTTGGCATGAGTAGAGTGGTTATTGATACAGCACTGTCCTGATTTGAGGAGCTGCTCTAATCTATCTTTCATAGCTTTAAAACAATAATGGCAGAAGGTAGTGGCTTAAACAACCTGGCACATCTGGCCAAATATCAGTGACCAGCAAATTGCGCCAGACCACTCAAAATGCATGAGGAGAGTACCTCTGTGCTGGCTGAAGACCTGTTGTGTTTCTCTGGTTTTCAGTTTGCAGTGGTGGAGGGAAAGCAGGTGGGTAAAGTCATACTAAGCAACTCTTGGTCTGTTAGGAAAGTCTCCTTTTCACAGAGCAGGTATATTGCTTTGCCTGATAAGCACTGTAACCAGCCTGATTTGTCAGGATAAAATGCAGCAAGCACAACATCAATCTCCTTTAGCCAAATGAAAATGATGTCTTCCCTATGGATCTCTGTCTTCACGGATACAAGAGGCTGCTGCCAGCAGCAGAGGTGTTTGCTTCTAGGAGCTGCCCCTTGCGGTCCCAAAAGTTTCAGTCTGGAGATACAGTTTGGTATCCCAAATTCCCATGAACTGTGTTAATTGCTTGTTACCTGGGAAAACCACTGCCTCCTCTGTAGCTCTGTTCTTTGGGAGTAGGGATACGGAAATAATTGAGTCTGAAGATCATGGACCTGGTCTCCATTCCTGTGTCGCAGGCAGGAGGAGCTGTGTGGAGGACAGTGATATAATACCAGTATGAGATGAGGCAGAAATGAGAGGGGGCTGAAGGCTTTTGCAAGGCAAACTGCAGCATATGCTCCCATTAAATCTAAGCCTGACAGTGTGGGTGATGGGTTTGTTGGTATTGGGACAGTCAAAAAGCAAAGGGCTAACTTAATGTGTTCATCATCTCCATCTCCATTCCCTGTTATTCATTATGCTGTGATCAAAATGAGGTGTACTGTACTGAACAGAGTTAGAGTTCAGCTTCTAACTCAAATGTTAAAAAAGCCACAGGACTTCTCATTAGGAAAATAAAGTTTGGTTCTAATAATTAGTCAAAAAGATATACTTGAATTTCAAGTTTACTTTCTTCTCTTAGATGGCTAAGAGCAATGAACAGCTTGTTACTGAATAAATGGACATACTCTGCTGTACTTACTGCGTTGTGCTAACAAGATGCTTTCCCTTCTGCTGTGTTGAAAGTTTGTTGGTTCCTTTTCGACAGCATATATAGAGAGGATGGGTTGGTTGTGCTGATTGTCAATGTGTCAGAGGGTTTACTCTGCTCCCAAACCCATGAAGCTGGTGGGATTCAGTAAGGAGGCATGGCCTCACCAAAAATGACCTGGGACCAGGTGGTGGAGCCTGTTGCTACCACCTTATGCAGTCCCCAATTAGCAGGATTTCTCTAAGATCACTTGTACGAGTGGGATATATCAGTGAATCACTCCCCTTGAGGTTTGTTTTCATGAGTGTGTGGAGACAACTAATGGGTGATGAGAAAAGAGATTGATTGCTGTGTTGAATGACCAAACAGCACCTCCGAAATAAAGGAGAGGGGGTGGGTAGGCAGTGGAGTTCTATTACTGGAAATCTAATGTTCTTTGTAATTCCAGGATAAAAGGAGGAAGAGATTAAGTGAGAAACCTAGAGGGACTTTGAAAAGAAACCCCAACAAAACCCCCAAACTGAGTGTATTTTTAGTGGCCATAAAGCAAAGTGAAGCTGGTGATGGTACTCCCAGGCCATGCACCTTCCCATAGCAGAACAGTAGGGAGCATTAGTGCTAAAGCCAATATTGGTGGTCCAGTAACCCTCAGAGAAAGGGACATCAAAGCAAAGTGCACTTCTGGGTAATTTTGTAAGCTAAAAATATGGATAAAATAGAAGTAAACTTTGCAAAAATCATTGTTAATCCTCTTAGGAGCTGACCAATTGCAGCCTGTAGGTGCATGTCTGAGGCAGGGTAAGTTGTGAACGCTGATGTCTGGCAAGAAATGGAATTTCTAGAATTGCTAGAATAGCCATTATAATAGAGGAGAATTTGCGAGTGGAAAACATGTTAAAAGCATCATTGTTTCTATAATCCCTCAGTGACTGTTGTTCAACCCAAGCTTCTTGGTCTTTTTCTTTCTGTTATTAAAGGGGTCACTGTTACTACACATCCTCCGCTGATGGCTTTGTTTCCTGCAGGAGCTGGCTGAAGGTTTGTGCTCATCTTCCAGCAACTGTAGCCTCCCATTTCCTCCTCTTCCATCTTTTCGTTACTGAAGTAATTCCTATCTTTGTCTCCTGAACCGTAGTTAGGTTGTGAATCTTTTCCAATTCTTTCCCACTTGGCACAGTGAAAATAACTTTGCTTTAGCACACCAACAGTTAATTTTTCAAGGCATCGTTAAGTAGAGCAACTTAAAGAAAATCTAAATCAAATAAACTAAATAAGAATGGGATCTCTTCTGTGGATTTATAGGTGGGAAACTAAAATGTTAGGGGTCATGTATTCATCTGTCAATGTGTAATGCAATTAGACAAGATAATTGGGCAAACTAACTTAAAATGTATAAACTTCTCTTCATTAGCTTTGATAGCAGTGCACTGCCATTGGGGGTGGGTGTTAAGCTGCAAAACTGAGTCTGGATTTAGAATCAAGGCTATGGGGAACATGCATCCAACCTGCTTTCCGAATGTCCCAGGCTCAGCTTACAGGAGAAACACTGTCAGAGAATCATAGAATGATTTGGGTTGGAAGGGACCTTAAAGCTCATCCAGTTCCAACCGCCTGCCATGGGCAGGGACACCTTCCACTAGAGCAGGTTGCTCCAAGCCCCTGTGTCCAACCTGGCCTTGAACACTGCCAGGGATGGGGCAGCCACAGCTTCTCTGGGCACCCTGTGCCAGCGCCTCAGCACCCTCACAGGGAAGAGCTTCTGCCTTATCTCCAACCTGAACTTCCCCTCTTTCAGTTTGAACCCATCACCCCTTGTCCTATCCCTCCAGCCCCTGATGAAGAGTCCCTTTCCAATGCCCTTGTAGACCCCCTTCCTACATTTGGTTTGCTTCACATATCAAGTGAAGAGGATTCAATAACTGAAAAGACAGGGGCAGCTGTAAATATGAACCCAGGAATAAATACCTCTTAATTTAATCAACACTTTATTTACTTCCTAGGGATTTTGGTAATCTGTTCACTTAGGTTGCAGATTTTACTGTGGTATCCCCAGATCTCTTGTGGCAATGAAGCACCACACTGGAAGATAAAGAAAAGAATGGATTGGAATTACAAAACCCTGAGCTCTAGGGTACAAGTTTGGAGTGTGTTCTGCATGTTTAACTGCCCATTTGATCATATCCCTTGCACATATTCATGAGTTTATATATGCCCTGCTATAGTTTTTAATAGCTGGCATATTTCAGGCATTGAGTCTCTAACAGTCATAGGAAAAAAAGTCAAAGTAAGCTCTGTAACAGGTAGGTTTAGAATTAGCACTGAATTCAAAAACAGGTTCAGTACTTAATGAGAAGCTATTAAATGTTGTACTGACAATTTTGTTAAACTAAAGTAAGGCAGCACATTTGATTTAGGCTATCCAAGCTTTCTATTCACCATGTGTATGAAGTCTTGTGGTAGTAATCAACTGGCTATATTCAAAGGAAATTGTTTCTTTATAGTTTAAAGTGTGGAGACTCTTCTAGATAACCATATATTGCATACAGCAGGACCCTTCTTTAGTACATTCAGTGTCTGGAGAAAGGAGAAAATAGCAAAAAATTAAGGGAGAAATTGAAGAGCAATGGCCTTGAACTGTAGGGCCCTAAATCAGCAAAGCACTCAGGCACATGTTTAACTTCTAATCTCTGTCAGGTTTGATGAAGGGGTTGTGAACCCAAAGGCTTTTTTCCAGTTACACCAGCAGATCTAATGAAAGATACTAATTCAGGCTAAAATTTTGTCTCTTATGTCTGCAGACCATTACCCAGATCTGCATTGCTGCTGCCTTGCACCATGCAACCTGCAGGGACCTTGGTTATTGATGCTGCTTGATTATTGATGCTTATCGATGCCTTCAGCAGAGGCTTTTCTCAAGCATGATTTGTGGCATCAGGAGTAAGATTGCCTCAGATCCTTTTTAACAAAGTAACGTATATTATAGCTGAAGGTAGAAAAAAGCCACGAGCTTCTGAGTCGATCAAACAACAGCATGTAGCATCGTAGTGGGTTTGTTACTGCAATTTAAACACCAGTTAAGAACAGACACCAATGAGGGGAGGGATGATCTATTGGCATGAGCCTGAATTCCATTGAGATTTAGCATTTAAGGTAATTACTGCTCTGTTCCTTCATGTTTCACGTACGGGAAGCTCTTGGATAATTATCAAGTTCAGAGAGAAAAGCACACGAGTAGAAAATCTGTGGGTTTTAAAGATGTGCTTAAAGGTGGCTTTTTATCTGGCGTGAACTGTGGTGTTCAGTTAATAGACATGGAGGCATTTCTGCTGCTCCAGAAACACAGTCAGAGCCCTTTAGAGAACACAGCTAAGCCAATAAATCAAGCACAAAGAGGGGATGGTGCCTTCTCTGTGCAGGGCTGGGGATGCCGGGCTGCAGGGGATGCCTGGCTGCAGGGGATGCCCACACAGGCGAGGCACTGGGGGGACAGCACCACTACTGGGGTGAATTAAGATAGAAATGTGGCCGCAGTCCAATGGGAATCTCAGAGCTGTAGCTTAGGTGACAGAGGAGGAGGACCCCAACAGGGGTTTAACTGGGGTTTATTGGCAAGTTATGCTTGTCCCCATTGCTCAGCTTTTCTTCTGCTATAAGGCTTTAGTTTTCCTCTATGAAGGAAATTGGGCAGAGCTGATGAGATCTTCCCTTGGACATCAAGTGCAGGAGAGATGATGAACC
The DNA here is from genome assembly GCF_004027225.2 of Strigops habroptila. Classification (NCBI taxonomy): domain Eukaryota; kingdom Metazoa; phylum Chordata; class Aves; order Psittaciformes; family Psittacidae; genus Strigops; species Strigops habroptila. The sequence continues at coordinate 539,453 of NC_044292.2, forward strand.
TGATGGGTCCTGAGCAACCTTTGGCTTATGCGACGGCTCCATCCTGCCTGTGCCAGGGTGGCTGCTGTCCTTTCTGTCCCCCTCGTCCCCTGCATGCCTGCTTACAGACAATATATCCACTGCCAGATGCGATGTATTGGGACCCCAGTCATTATAGATTATGTGTTGGATGATCTTGAGCACCACTGACAACGTGCATTTTCAACAGACAGATCTCATTAGCTGTTTCTGATTTCTCCCTGAGGATGCATTTTGGAAACCACCACCTTGGTAAAGCTCTCCAGTAGGAATTGAATGATGATGCACAGTACTATGAAACCTAGACTCTGACCATGCTGGGTTAATAAACCCCAGCAAGGTACCATAACTCACAAATGAAAGGCCTTAATTTTCACAGCCAGGCTGCAGGATCTAATTGAGGCCAGTGGTGCAATTCAGTGTTTGGAGAGTTTCTGCCTTGTCTAATTTATCAATGGATTTTGCTAGCTTAATACTTAAAAAGTACATAATTTCGGAAATGAGCAGCTAATTGCAAAGCCTCCACTGCCGGGGACATTGGGGTGCTCTCATTTGCCTGGGTTAGTGGGATGTTCTTGCTGCACCGTGGGCTGCTCCTGGTGATAGGGGAAAAAAGCAAAGAAAGGGGATTATCTGTGAAAATCTGGGCTTAGAGCACCTGGAAAACTAAGTCTCTTCAGGGCAGCCAGCACCCAAACCCACACAGAGATGAGAGAGGATAAGAGAGGATGCCTTTAGTGATACTATTCCCCTGTAAGATATGTAGGATATAGAGGCTGTGTGAATGGTCTCCGACACTCCTGTTATAGCACTGTGAGCTATAAACATTTCCAGAAGAGCTTTTATTTCGTTATCAGCTCTTCTAATCATGTCTCCTACTAGAAAATCACCTGGGAGAAAGAACACTGCTGCAGCAAACTCACCTGCGTTGGCTGGTTCCATTAGAGAGCTGTTTCAATTCGTTTGGGAGGCAGATATCATCCCCCTCGTGTTCATCTGGGCAGAGTTATAGCCATAATAAACCATTTTTTTTAGCTTCAGGTAATCAAATATCAGTTGTTAAGAAAAACCAAAGTATTCTGAGTGTGTCCTCTATGTGTGTGTTAACTACTTGTAGGAGGATTAGGGTTAGGCAGCCCCTTTTTCTGGTGTTTAATGCTGTGCTCAACCCATCTTTGGTCATTGTGCACACACAAATCATCCTGCTATCTGCTGTGCTGGAGCACATGAGAGCCCTGCAAAGGGACAAAATAGCCCAGCTTTGCCAGGGAAAAATAATGGGTCACACTGTTATTCATCTGAAGATCCATGTGAGTGATGTGCATGATCAGAAGCATAAACTGTGAGAGCCTGCTCGGGCAGCGGCTGCTCGAGGGCTGCCCTGGTGGGACCAGTGTGTGGCTGGTTCATCATGGAGGAAGGTTCTTTTCCCACCATCCTCAGCCAATTTTGCTCATAAAACCAATTTCAAGTGTTTTCCTGCTTTGTTGCTTCTCTCCATTTGGCTGGGCATATGCTGTGAGAGCTGGGGGATTCGTTGCATGGGGTTTCTGGTTGACGGGAGACCCTCGTTTTTGCTGAAGGAGCTAAATATCTTGCATCAGATTTTGGAGCATCCACCGCTCCGGTGCATGAAATCGGTGGGGAGCTGCATGCTCTTCAAGATTCAGATCCCATTTAGCTTTGATTTGCATCTGGTATCTAGGGCAAACTCTGGGAAGTGTCTTGTTTCATCCAGTCTCACTGATGTCTGTGATTTTATCAGAAAGTCTCATGGAATTTGGTGTGGTTTTTCTTCACGTCCCAGCTTTGCCCATCACTAGATCACAGCAGAACCTCATCATTCCATTAAAAAAAAAAAGCCTGTGTCCCCTGGAATGTTGAGTAACAGTCAGGAAAACACAGAAGCTGCAAGAAAAAGAGAAGACAAATTGCAAGAAACCAGAACTTTCTATTGTGGACATCTTGCAAGGGTTCTCCTGGCCAAAAAGCAGAGGGTTTGGGGCATCTGGGTTTGAAAATGCTGCAGGAGAGCAAGCAACGTGGGGTAATGGAGGAGTTTCTGGATGTTTCCATGTCATTTGGACAGGCAGGCTGCCTGGGTTTGTCACAAGTAAATGATAAAATCGTTTGGTTTGTAAGAAGTAAACGATGTTTTACCAAAGCAGGGAGAAAGTGGGGGAGTGATTCCGCTGGCAAATATGGGAAGAGCTCTCCTGGTCCAGCCCTACCTGGTGATGCTTCTCCCACCCGTGGTGTGTTGTTTTGCATTGCTCCTTTGGCAAGTCCTGGTAGCAAAAGCTTTAAAAATTAAGAAATAGGGAACATCTGAATGAGATGAAGTATTTTTTACTTCAGGCACAGAGCAGCCACCCCGGGACAGGACTTACTGCAAAGGCAAACAGGACAGTGAGTGTGTGAGCAAGAGATGCTCTTTCTGAGAAGCACATGTTCTGGTGTTGGAGGGGATAACTGAGTGGGGGCTCTGAGTGATTTGGTGCAGGAGCAGGACCTGGGGCTGTAGTCAGCCTGAGACACATCCCAGTCGGCTGCCACCACCCGGGTAGAGCATCATCCACTTGGCACATTCTCCAACTTTGTGTGTGGGGTTGAGATGCGCCCTTTGGCCTTGGTACCCCCATAGGCATTAATCTTGCATGAAGCTGTGGAGGCTACCGTATCCGCAGCTCCCCCAGCTCTGTCTGGGAGAACCAGACGGCTGATAAATGTTTGACCAAAGCTGCTTCTCCCATTTTTTATTCCTTTCCTTCCCCTCTCTGCACACCCAGCGTCATTTCTCACATCCCCAGAGGGATGGAAGGGAAAAGGCAGCACTTTGCCCATGGCTCTCTGATCCCTGCCCACGCTGGGTCCCTATGTGTTAATGCCATGCATTCTGCAGCGTACAAGGAGGAGAATTTCCTTTAAACACTTGGAATCAGGGAGATTTCCCACTGGGTGGCTGCTTGTTTTGTCCACAGCCATGACTGCTTTGGGCAGACAGTTCTAATTACAGATGTGTAATTGCAGAGTTGCGCTCAGTCGTCCCAATGAGGGATGACTGCAGGCAGAGCCATTCCTTGGAGAAACGTCAGCTTTGGGCCTCCAGCACCAGAATGAATAGTTGGGTATATTTCTTCTTCCCTCTCTCTCCACCCCAGCATTCCCCAGGCTCCGCGTATCCTAACTTTCACACACCCAGGGAGGAGCAGTCATTGTTATCTCAGGCCCATAAGCCAAGGAAAGAAATATGAGGACAAAAGAGCAGTTTGTTTTGTTGGCTTGTTTTTTGTTTCCTTTCTCCAACTCCACAATTCTTATGTTACTGAATCATTCTCTAGTTCCAGCCTGCTTTAGGATATCTTTTGCCAGCCACGATGCCCTATGGGATTGCCTTTTCTCCCCCATTGTATTCACATACTTTCTTGCAGATAATAGTGAATACAACATTTTGCATCACAGCACTTGGAGAAAATACTGTGTACTGTCTGACAAGGGGACACCCAGATGGCTTAAGGGAAATTGTCCTGCGCAAGCCTCTAAAGGGTAGAATAGGTGTAATAAAAACCTATTGTGGTTGCACAGCTCCCTGGTGTGCTGCTGCTCCTCAGCACAACATTGCAAACATCATAGTTGCAGAAATAAAACAAGTATATCTAAGCAAGGCAACTTTACCTGCCCAAGCCCAAAGCCCATGAGCTGCAGTGGTGCAAGGTTTCCATCGGGGCTGGCTGAGCATTGCCTCTGGATTGCTGCCTGTGTTCCGTGGGGCTCCAGAAGTTTGCTGCAATGGGAGAATTTGTCACTCTGGCACCTCCTAACACGCAGGCACTGGGGGTGATGTGCCATGATTTAATCAAAGCAGAGGCCAGCAGCCAGAGCTGTAGTAGGAAGGAGGTATGTGTGAGTGCGTGGTGGGGTACCCTGATCGTCTATTTAATCACAAACTTCTCTACCTCCGTATTTTCCTAGTGCAGTTTTCAGTGTGGACTGGATTTTGTTGCCTTGTATTTAATTACTATGTGTATTCTGTTTAATTTGCAAACAAAAATTTACTACAGGAATACAACACAACAGAAGGGCACGTGTTTAAAAATAATCTCAACTGTTTGGGAGGCAAATAAGAACTTTCTAGCGAGGTGAGAATGAGAACTATGCACTTAGTGCCGCTCATAGATACGAGTCATGGAATTCACTTGCAGATCTCAAAGCCTTTGAGAAGATAAATTGACATTTCTTAAAGGGGAGGAGGTTGGCCACACAGCTCTGTGCTAACTCATCACCAGCAAAGACAGACAGGGTGAGCCCTGGTGATCACAGCTTGTCTAGAGCATTTGTCAGAGCCTGCTCAGATGGTGGTGAGGAAAAGTTTATGTTCAAAGAGACATCAGCGTTGTGGAAATATTGCTTCTTGGATGCCATAGCATCCTGCAGCAATGTGGGCACTGATACCCACATACCTCTGTGCTCTGTGCTTCTGCATGGAGGATGAGGCATCCCGCTGGGCCTCGCGATGCCTTGGAGAGGAACGTCCTTCTAAGTCCAGATTGCAGATGCAAGGCTATAGGGACTGAAAGCTCATTGGGTAAATGCAAAATGATCACTCAGACAACTAGCTGGCTTCATTGTTTGGGCCATTCTTCTAAGCTGATTTCAAACCCCAAAATTTCTGCTGGAAAAACTTGTAAAACAGTAGGTGAAGAAATGATTTGAGAAGAATTATGCATTTGTCTCTTCCTTCCTCTCTTTCTTTCCCCTAGACTGAGAAGCTGTTCTCCAGCCCTCATCTGGACACAAACCTAAGTAACAGTCTTAAAGAAGAGAGTTATGCTAGCACAGTTTTAACTAGCTCATGCTGAAGTGCCTTGAGGTAGATGGCAAGATGCTCCCTGACTGTGTCCATGCATGCCCATGCGGTGCATTAAGACACGTGTGGATAAGCAGGGCTGGGTATCGCCTGTTAGCTTGTGTGTGGCTGCCCAGCTCAGTTGATTTAATTCAGGACTGCAGGTCTGTGGCCATAGCAATTCAGAGCCACGCTACTTAACCCTGGCGTGGATTTTGCCAGCAGGGATGTTATTTCTCATAAGATACCCCAATGTATTTGTTTTCATACTGGCTGGCTTCATCTGCAGCCTCTCCTGGGTGTGCCACAATAGGCATTTCATCTACCTGGTCAGAAGATGACTACAGTGAACTGCAGACACTGCATTTGTTTCAAATTGCATTGAATCCTGGGCAGGAGTTATTCGGTCCTCAATGTATGTCAGGAATGGTAAGTGGCAGGTGCCAGGGCTATGTTTTCTTCCTTTTACAATCGTCTATTCCCAAATCAGTGATTACAAGTCATTAAAAGCAACAGATTTCTTATTAATGAGTGCTTGGTGCCAGCCCTGGGGCTGTGCAGTTTCATTTCCAGTGCTGATTTGGCTGTGCCACCTCTCCAGAAGCAAACCAGCTCCATGTGCTTCCCTGACGTCTGCCACTTGCCTGTTGCTGCAAGGATTCACTTGTGGCACAGTGAGAACTCTGCAAAGTGCTTCATTTAAAACCAGTTCTCTTTAACTTTAGACAGCTGCTTATTTCTTGTCCTTTATTTATTTTCATTGCTAATTGTGCCAGCACAGAAAGAGACTTCTTTTTTCTCCCGCTAAAGCTTTTCATCCACTTCTAATGCCTGTGGTGTACCTGAGCTCACGCTCTGCCTGTGAGTTTCAGACGTGTTTGCGTGAGGAACGGGTTCCCTTGACAATTTGCTCTAAGGAAAGTGCCAGTAGGGTGGGGAAGTGCAAATAAATGTGGGTAAGAGGCAGGACAACAGGGAGATGGGAAGAAGTCCCAGGAATAATTTGCTTAATAACATGTCTTCCTACCTACAAGCACTTAATGTTCCGCTTAGTCACTGAACCATGAAAGGTTATAAATTGCTTGTTTATCTACTTAATTTCAGATGTTTTAATTCTCTGCATGACATTCAGATCCCTTTTTCTTAATTCTTCTGCTTTTGTGCACTTAAAATGTTGTGGCAATGGTTCAAATGAATAAATTTTAAAGTAAATTTAGGATTTCACGGGCTTATTTTTCCCCAGCATATCCATTTGGGGGCTACTTCTATTCATTGGTGGTAGTATGTTGTCAGCAAATTGTGTTTTCATTTTTCTAAGTAAAATGCTGTTAAAATCTGGGAGAGGATTTAAAGGGAAAAGACTCTTGCTAGGGTTCACCCCAGCTGTGAAGGGCTCAGGTAAGAGCCCAGGAATGGGTAATCACAATGTATGAATCCTGCTGGCTTTGGAGGAGTCAATGGAAACCTGTGAATTATCTGCTCCAACCGACTTTTCCAATGCTTCCTTATGGCCTGCAAGAAGCACACATAAAAAAGCATGTGCGTTCCCATTTGAATCAAACTGAAAACAGAAAAATAAGCCAAATTTATAATAAAATATCCCATTTTCCTTACTTTGTCCTTGCCTCCATCACCAGAATCAAACCCGTGTGTTTTCCTGGTTGCTTAAGAGCATACAAAAAACTTACTAAATACATTTTGTTGCCAAATCATTTCTAAGCAAAGTTTATTTGTGTTCATTGTGTTTAATTCCTCTTGTAAATACTGTGTGAAGTGCTTGTTGTTGTTTAAAGGTGAGCAGCCGCAGTGGGTTGGAGACAGCTCAAATGAATGGATGTGTATGTCAGAAACAATATTATCTTGCTTTTTTTCACCAAAACTTATTAATTTGGGGCTATTTGCATTTCAAGCTGTGATTTTGTTATACAGCAAAGGTGTAACGATGGCCTTCAGAAGGGGAGATTGGTTTTTTGCCTTTACCTTCTCCTCTCCTTCATTTATCTATCAGTAAAATGGAAACCTGTGAATTATCTACTCCAAGTGAGTTTCCCAATGCTTCCTTATGGTCTGCAAGAAGCTTATGTAAAATACACTGGAAAAATATTAGCTGTAATTCAGTGGAAAATGAAATTTTCCAACCCCCTAAACACTTTACATCAGCATAACTCACACAAGGAAACATACTAAGGAAAGGTTCTGGCATCCCTGAACTTCGGTCTTCACGTCTTTATTTGACTGTGGTCTAATTCTGGCCTTACCTAAATAACAGAAACTTTTCTAGTGCTTCAGTAGGGGTTGGCTTAGATCTTCTCCTTTTGGTGGTCAAGGTCATTGCTGTTCTCCAAGAGATGTTTCAAGGCTCAGGGAGTGCCTGGCAGAGACCTACAATGCACAAAAGCAGCTTTGGAATTCCTTTGTCTTCCTGGAGATGGTTTCCTTTCCCGGTATACTCCCTTGATTATAATAAATCCAACACATTGTTCGGCATTTCACGCATCACTGCTTTCTGCTTCATACTGACTTTTTCCTGCAAGAAGGAAAAGATTTAAATCAGTTTTGCGTTCTTTGGGTCCTTTTTCTCTTCAAGCCACCAGCAAAACCTGGAAAATCTACTAAAAAGCAGGATACAAGTGGTGGTTATCTTAGATCCTAAACTATGTTCTTGCTGGGAAACCTAGTTTTGAGGTGTTATCACTGAGTGGAGATCAGGGGCAGGGGGGGCCCAGCCTGGAAATGGCCCATTGACACATTCATAACTGTAATTATGAAAAAGAAAATGAAAGCATCTCCCTGATGATGCAGAAAAATCTCCTGCAGGTCATAGAATTACAGACTGGTTTGGGTTGGAAAGGGCTTTAAGATCATCCAGTTCCAACCCCCTGCCATGGGCAGATCCTTTTCTTACCACATGAGCATCATGGATCTGCAGAAGTTAAAACCAGGGGATTTTTCACTCCTTTCTTTGTTCTTTGTGGAGCTAAAATATCCACACATATATATATGGTTATAAGTATGGAAGTGTATAGTCATACATATATAATCAATATGTGTCACTTTGAGGGTGCATTGACCCAGCCCAAGTTTTGCTTTCCTTTATTTCATTCCTTTGTTTCTAGCTTTGTCCTTCTTCAAACTATGAATTTCCTCCATGTCTTTGGCACTGGTGTATTTTCAGCATATTCAGCCTTGTATGTCACCTCCCTGTGCTGCACGTATTAGGGATCCTTTCTAACCTTTGCAGTAATTGAGTGTTCCAGTAACAGGTCATTTGGGTGGCTTTTCTCCACTGTGAGGTGAAGGTGAGATTATTCGAGGGTCATTTCACAACAGGGTGATATCTTCCCTGATTTGCAATGGGAACCTGTTATTATGCAGCTTGAAAACCTGCTGCCGGTTTACACACATACCTCATGCTGCAGACTCATATCTTATTTATTGTCCACCATTTAAATGAAGTCACATTTACTGGGGCTCTGAGGCATCTTTCCCTCCTTAAATCTCTGTTTCCAATTACTTTCCCCCCAAGATGCCATTAGTTTGTATTTGCCAGGTTGCATCTCATTCTGTTTTCTGTCTTTTTGTTTAATAACAAAAAGCAGAAGGGGTCACTTTGAGGCAGTGGAACTAATGGGCAATCATGAATATTAGGGAAGCTTGAAAAATTATTAAGGTGATGAAATCTTCCTCATGCTACATGCTAATGAAAACTCAGCATGTGGCTGTTTCTGAGATAATCCTATTGCTAGACTGATTGAAATATCATTGTGAGAGCTTTCTTCCATAGATACATATTCTAAATATACACACATTTAGCTTTCCGTGAAATTAGAGTTCCTTATTCTGCTTTCCATGAACTCTCATATGAAATATATTAGATGGATGTCTGTAAAATCTTACAAAGCTGCCGTTGCTTGACATTTTGTGCATCCTATGGGGTGATAATCTTGAGTAGCCAGCTGAGCAGGCAGACACTCAGTGTGTTGTACCTCCTGCCTGCAGCCGGTTAATGCCTCCCTTGCAGGTCAGTGGTATAATGCAAGATGGTGACTTAGTGGCCTGCTGGTCTACAAGGAGCTGAGTACAAAAGATTTTTATACAAATATTGGAAAATGGCCATATTAAAAGTCAAAATGTTCCCATACTTTTCCTCTTGCCAGGATACAGCGGTAATGCAAGCACAGCTTTATTGGGATGGTGTAGGGATATAACAGTTTCTGTGTGAGCCTGAGTTACTACTTAGTGCAGTTTCCAGCAGTCACTGCATGTTGCAGATACTACATGTAGTTGGGGTTGGTTTATGGCAGTTAGGTGGTTAACAGGTTAATCACTGCTGTGGTCCTTCCCAAACCATCACGAGGTGGCAAGCGGTCAAGCTCTTTGAATGCAGCAAACCTCCACTCATGGGACTGCCATGGGTTCCTCGTGTGCAGGGGAGTATGAAATAAAACAAGGGAAGGGCTTTTCCCTGCATGACTCCTTCAATGTGGTTTGGGTGACTTTTATTAGCTGCATGGGTTGAGTAAAGCCCCAGTCTGGGCTCGGGCTGGAACAAACATCTGTAGCTGAATAACTGCCCTAATGCAGCAAACACATAATGAAAAGTGTGGATTGTGTGCTGGGATAGTTTTTGATTCAGTACAAGGAAAATTCTCTCCCCAGTCTGAATGGCAGCTATTCATGTCAATGAGAGGAGAGAGGAGGAGTCAGGACAATTTTACTAACCTTTAATAAGGCTCTTGATCTATTTATAAATGCCCATCAATGTGTGGCTGTGCATTCAGATGGCAAGAGTTGAATACAAACACTTGTTTTCTTTAATGCACTAAAACCATCTTGGACTTTGTTGTGGGTTTTATTTCAGTTAGCTGGCAATGTTTAATGTTGCTGCAGCTTGGTTCCTCATTACCCTGGGGGTGACTGCAGGACTCTTCCTTGGGAGTGCCCTCCTTACCAGCCCAGGATCCACATATTCCTCCTCCTGAAGAGTCCCCGTTGTCATGTGTGTTCAGAGATCCCCCTTTGCTCCTCACTAATCCTTTCACCTTCATCCTTGTCCTTCAGCTTCACCTTTCCAGATATGGATCCCACTACCATGTCTACCAAGTTTAGGTTGCATTTGAGGGGCATTAGCACCTGTAAGGATAAAGCCTGCGGGGTTAACACCTCTGAGAGCTGCACCAGTGCAGGAGATGGTGAGTGACTTCCTATGTTGCTGTCTTTCCAGCTTCGGGGAGTTGGTAGCTTGAACTAGTCTCTGTTAGTACTAACAGACAATTCCTGCTTATTTTCCCCAAGAAGAGATCCCTTGGTGCTGGCCTGACTCCCTGCCAGGCTAACAGACCCCTTTTACGATTTTGGTTTTATGAAATAAAAGCTGTGGCTATTTGGATGCGTATCTTTCCCCATGGATTTTCCAGTGGCAGGGTTGCTGCACGTGGGGCAGGCAGGCAGCCCAGCCAGAGACTGGCCTGAGCATTGTGCTTGCCTGCTGAAGTTCATGCGATAAACAAGGGGAACTGGGATTTCAGAGCAGCTTTAACATTCTATATAATCTATAAAATACAAATATTAATCAATAACATGTCAAAATGTGCCTGTTAAAAATATCCCAAGAATATCCCTATTTTGTCCAAGTTAAACTGCTGGGTGGCAGTGTGGGATGGTAATGGCCACCATGGCTTGGGGTGGGAAGTGATGCTTGAATAGAGAGCCATTAGTGTGTTTTATTGACAGTGAGAAAAACCTTTAAGTCTAGACCTTATACAAATAGTTGCTGGGGGGGTTGGTAATATATTGAGCCAGATTCTCAGAAATCATCAGCCTGGAGAAGAGAAGGCTGCGTGGTGACCTCATAGCAGCCTTCCAGTATCTGAAGGGGGCCTACAAGGATGCTGGGGAGGGACTCTTCCTTAGGGACTGTAGTGGTAGGACAAGGGGTAATGGGTTCAAACTTAAACAGGGGAAGTTTAGATTAGATATAAGGAAGAAGTTCTTTACAGTGAGGGTGGTGAATCACTGGAATGGGTTGCCCAGGGAGGTTGTGGATGCTCCATCCCTGGCGGTGTTCAAGGCCAGGTTGGACAGAGCCTTGAACCACGTGGTTTAGGGCAAGGTGTCCCTGCCCATGGCAGGGGGGTTGGAACTAGATGATCTTAAGGTCCTTTCTAACCCTTACGATTCTATGATTCTATGATTCTATGAATCTATGGCCTGTGCTCTCAGGCACTCAAATGATCAATTTTGGCCCTAAAAGCTGCGAAGCTGCTAATCGTGTGTGTTCCTGTGTTGCACTTCACTGGATCCAAAGGTCCCAACTCTGTGCTTATTTTGTCTTTTTTTTTTATGTACATCCACACTCCTTGTGGTGCAGAAGATGAGACTTGTACACCTACTGAGTAATCCTGTACACCAAACCCTTCCTCTGATGGAAAGAAAGGCCACCATGGTCTGTTGTACTTTCAACAGACCTTTCTTGACTCTTTTTGTACCAGGCTGTAGTTTGACGTATTATGGGGGTGTTTGTGAGGAGGAAAAGTTTCTGCTTAACTGCATCTCTGGAATTATATTCCAGAAAGCTTCTCCTGATATTTTCCATCACATGAAGCTAACCTCGCTGGCTTTGTGGGTATGTGTCTTACAAATGTGCTCTCTTCATGAAAGCTTGGGAAATGCTCTGAAGCCCGAGACTGCAAGAGCTGCAGCAAGGACCAAATTCATGCTATGTTGTCATAACAACAAACAATGATTTGAAATGCAGATTTTTCATCTTTACTCTTTAGTTGTGATTGAAAGCTGTGGAAAATGGGGGATCTGCTGTACTGAGATTGTGCCTATTAGAATAACAATGTGATAATGGAAGTTGGTAGGATGCCCGAGGGATAAAGAGTATGATTTATGAAGCATCTAAACCAAGAATTATATGTGTTTATAGGTTGGCCTATCCATCTATTTTTATTCAGACTTCAAGACTGGCGTCACTGCTTGGGAAGCTCTGGGATCTCTGGAAAAAACTGCTTTACTGCAGGTAAAGGGTGAACTTTTGACCCTCTGATAAACCCATGGAAATCAGTCTTTGGTGTTTGTTTCAAAACACGTGGTTCATCCGTTTGAGCAAACTAATTGAGTTTGCTCTGTTATGTGCAAATAGTTTTTACTGCTAAAAAATGGGCTTTTCTTTTTCCAAGGAAGGACTCGTGGCATTCCCCCATGTCTGTCACTTCATTAGCCACAGTGCTGGTGGTGTCCTGCTTTTGTGCTGGTGCCAGAGAACCACCTCGGCTCCTGACTCAGCTCATCACAGTTGAACCCCATGCAAAGACCCCATGTAGGTGTTCTCTGCATCTCCATGAATGCCCCCCTGAAGCCATGTCCTGCCATTGCAAATCTGGGGCAAAGGAGCATTTCTGCTGTGGTTCAACCCGTGTGTGGCTCCATCACTGAGTCCTTCAGAAGAAATTCCCACTGCTGTGGGACATCCCAGGGTGCAATCCCTATTGCTCCACTTTGGTCAGGTATTTGGGCTATTGCAGAGCAAACACAGCTTCAGGGAATGTGTTTTCTGGCACTTTCTATTTTGACCCTGCAGATCTCTCTCAAACACCAGGAGTTAGCCAATTTCGTTGGAACTCAGCAGCCAATTTTCAGGAGCGATGCCTCGCTCTGCTCTTTCCACCTCCCAGCTTGCTTTGTGAGTGCAGAGGTAAGCAAAGTGCCAAGCTAAATGCAAAGGGAGAGATGGATGAGTGGAGCAGGGGTATTTTGGGGAACATTTCTGCAATGCTGAAGAGCTGGTTTTGAAAACAACATTTAACATGGGAAACCTGCCCTGCAGGACAGCATGATTTTGCACAGGGATGCTCAAAACTGCATTCCGGCTTGCTCAGCTGCTCCCTCAACAAACCAGTAACACTGGAACACAGAAATGCCAAGGGTGGCTTTTACGGCATGGAAAATAACCACTGGAATGTCGATGGGCAGACAGGATCAAAAGTAAAAGAACCCCAAAAGATCTTCACCCCATGAACTGGTTGATAAATCACAGGAGAGCAGTAGAAGGTTTTTCTCCTCTACTTACCCAAGCATAATGCACTGCTCCGTGTGGTTATTTTGCTCTGCCAAACAGCACTTCTTCCAGAAGTGGATGAATCACTTTTTCCTAAATTATCCCGGTTTTCGTATGTTCTTTTCCAGCTTGTGATACAGGATGCAGTGCACCAGCCACAGTGGTGCCTGGGGAAGAAGGGGTGAATGTAGAGTCAGTGCTCGGCCACTGCTCTTGTTTAATATTTTATAGTCAGATATTAGAAAATTACACTCTGCATGTGAACCCCAGTCTGTTTTCTCTATCCTTTCTGGCTCAATTCACACTCCCTTTGTTACTTTTCATGTTTCATGATGCCTCAAACGTCAGAAACCTTATTTTCCTTGATAGGTTTTGTGATTTCCTTAGTCATCCATATCTGCCTTGGGTTTTTTCTTGTCCTAATATTTCTGAGAAGCCAACTCATTTCCTGAGCTTTAGACAAGGGCTTTTTCTTTTCCTTTTTATTTCTAATCTTAATTTCCTTTTTCTATCCCTGTCCCATCCTCTTTCCACTCCCTCATTGATGCTTTTCCTGTTACACCAACACTTTTCTCAGTTTGCCTGGCTAAAATCCAGTGATTTTGATTTTTTATCCAAGAATAATCATAAATAGGGTGAATATGCTCAGTGTGTCAACACAGGCAAGATTTGTTCTGAGCAGTGTAAATATTCTGGAGATCCGAGCGCCCTTGAAATGAATCTTTCACCCTTTGGAGAAAAAAGTGCTGATGGCATTTGTTCATGCTCTGCAGAGAGCGGGGCTGGGCAGGAAGAGCACATCAGTAACCTGCAGTAATTTTCAGACACATACTGCCACCATCACCTATAGAAAGAGCAGTTAGACAAGAAAAAGATAGGGGAAAAACCAGAAGCAAGTCTTAGCTCCAATTATTTCTAGTGACAGATGCAATCTCCAAAGCTGCAGAGATTTCTGCGTGCTTCAGATAACTCTTTCCCCTTTGGATGTCTTTCTCTGAACCTCTTTCAGCATTGCCTTGCTGCAGTGGTGGGATGGGCTGTTGGCTCTGGCCTCAGGTCCAGGCTGGGGGCCTGGGGCTGCCACTGGTGCTGGGGTCCTGCAGCCAGCCCTCTGCTTCCCCTGAGATGCTCCACACTTGATTTGCACCCTTAGGAATGGGAGTGCTTAACTGTTGCCTCCTCTTATCTAATAATAATTCTGGAATAAGCAACTCCTATTAAATACTAATTTGCTGTTTAGGACACTCACTACTGTTGCAGCAGGGTAATGGCTTTGTTAAGAGATTTTATATGCTAAATTATACTCTGCGTTTTATTCCTCATAGTGGAATTTATTCCTTCCTCCCACACCTGCAGGGTCGCAGTTGCAGCCTCTCTCTTGCCCATCTTCCTTAGCAAATACCAAGGCAACGCATTCTTAATATTTCAGCAACATCTATTTCTTCTGTCAACAATCTGATCCTGGTATTTCCAGAGGCCTCTTGAGTGTCTTTCAATGAGCCTTTCTTTTGTATTCCACACTTTGAAAAGAAAAAAATATAAAATCTTTGTCTCTATCTTAACCCCTAACACAATTCCCGTGCTCCTTCTCATTCCCACCTTCCACCCCATGCACGCACGCTCCCTTCGTGCTGTTTGCTTCTGCCGCTGATGGCTCAGGGACTTCTTCCCTCTCTTGGTTATTTCTGCCTCTCCCCCTTCCTGCACCCTGCACTGTTATACATCTATTTCAGGCTGGATGTAAGGAAACAATTTTTTACAATGAGAGCGGTAAAACACTGGCACAGGATGCCCAGAGAGGTGGTGGATGCCCCATCCCTGGAGACATTCAAGACCAGGCTGGATATGGTTCTGGGCAACCTGATCTAGTTGAAGATGTCCCTGCTCATTGCAGGGGGGTTGGACTAGATGGGCTTTGAAGGTCCCTTCAACCCAAACTATTCTACGATTCTATTTAAATTAGTCCAGGTCATGCAACTATTTTCTTTGCACTGTTTTCTACCCTTCTAGTACCTCAGTTGTCTTCCCCCAGGGACTTCAGCTTAAGAGTGTGTTGCCCATCAGAACAAATTGCACACCTTGACTAATGAGTGGTGGCTGGTTTGGCTTTACAGCAGCTAATGATCAGGTCAGGGATCTGTGAGTACATGCCATTGGTGTTAACTAATGTGCATCAATGACGGGGATATTTCAGATGCAGGCGCAGAAATGGGGATGGATGGATAAGGTTGGCAGGTTTAAGGTTCTGAAATACCTGAGGTGCGCTTATTCAGTGGGCTGCATTTACCAGGCAAGTCTCCATCTGGCCATACATTTGTATTCATAAAGCAAAATGTTTCCGCCTACTAGTGAATAAGACGTGAACTTGTGCAGTCCCTCTCCGAGGGCTTACACAGCGCGTGGCAGTGACGGTGCCCTCTGCAATTTTACTCCATCTGTGTTAGGAAAATGGGCGTATTTTTCAATGGAATAAATCAACATAAAATCCCAACACAGACAACACAGGTCAAGATGGTTTTATCCCTGTTTATAGATCAAAGTAAATACTAGACTTCCCATTAAGGCTTGCTTTAAAGTGAATATGTGTGTTAAAACCCTAACTGATTTTTCTACAAATAGGTTGCTAACGTATCTTAAACCACATTCCTCTTAATCCAGATACAATCACAGGGCTTTTACAGCTGGGTAAGTGCTCCTCTAGCATTTCACCTGGGAAGATCAGATCAGGAAAGCTGCCAGGTTATCACCGGACCTGTTAGCAAGAGTTGGGGCAATCTGCAAAATCATTGCAGCTCTGGGGTGAGTTATTTTTCTCTTCATTTTTAATCATTTAATTGTTTCATGCCTGCCTCTGTGGATGATAACAATAATTGCAGCATTTTTAAGGCTGCTTTGTGTAGCTAAACCACTTTAGAAATAAGGGAAGTGGATTTATTCTCCTTTTAAGTGTGGAAAGAATGAGGAGTGGCTTGGCCAACTCCAGTCATCGCGGCTTGGAGGGGGGTGCAGGAGCCCAAAAGATCTTTGTAGAGGACAGAGAATCAGCAAGAGCTAGAGTGCTTTCATCCCAGTGCAGCTCAGCAAGTTCTCATTCATAAGAAAGATGAAATCTGGTTACCTGCAGCTCCTTGCGCTCCTGTTTTCACATAGGTTGGGTGCTGCTGGGTGGAGGGGAGCAGTCACCTTGAAACACTGCTCTTGTTCTGGTGGGGACCTTGAAGTCACGGAATAAACTCAACCTCTCCTGAAGTTTCCTGACCAACTGGCAGGAATAGCTCGTTTACTCTATTGAACTCTGGATAAAGATTCAGATTGTTGTGGTGCTTTGTCAGGGTGAATCTGTGGCTCCCATATTTCATCTGATTCTATCCAAGATACTTCATGGTTTGAAAAAGCTAGAAAGGAGAGGGGTTGTAGGACAAGAACAAGGAGTTGTGGGGCAACTAGGTCATACAAAGGACCATGTGATGGAGACTGAAATCTGGGAGACTTCAAAGCAGTTTATTATTAAGCATAAACCCCATGCATTCTTCTTCTACTTGGACACATGGCCTTGTAGCTGCCAGGACATAATTCCTGGGATAACAGGTCGATGTTGTCTGCGATCTGTGTGTTAGGAGAGGATAGTCCGGAGCGGTTCACACCTCACCTGAACGTACTGTGTGGGCAGCAGGAGTTCAAGAAACACCAGCTAATTCCTGATATGGTCCAGAAATATTTTTGAATTTTGGTGCTTTGTCCTCAAAACAGAATTTGCATTTGATTTACTGCCCAGGATGTGTTTGATCACAGCTTGAAGAACAACATGGCATGTAGCAGCCGTTCCAGGCAGCAAGGGAGCCCAAAGCTGTTTTCTTTATCTAGCTCTGTGTTAACAGTCTCTGTTTTAGCATTTTGCCCTTTCCATGTAATCAAGCAACCCCTCTAGAGCTTTCTTAAAGTTTGTGGAAGGGTCCAGGTTAGTAGCTATTTAAACTGGTGAGTTTTTAATCTGAAGCAGTAGAATTGTGTGTTTCCTCGTGCCAACCAAGCGAGGCATTTGGACAGGCAACCAGCCACAGGGAGAGAAAGCAGCTGGCCCATAACCCCTCAAGTCCTCTGTATTTTCCCTTGAAGTGGAGTGATGTGGAGAGTCATCCACTGGGTTCACAGACTGGCTTTTCCACATCTGAAACAGCCATGGATAATCCCAGCTGGATCAAAAACCATGGCCAGAGCTGCAGTTCCTCCAGATGCTGCTGGGTGCTGCCATAGCTAATCTGCTTTTGTCCAATACCTGCCCTTTTAACTCCTTGCTGTGTGCTACATACTAAACATGTGGTGTTGTGTTGGCCAAAGCAGACACAAGGTGTTTCCTAATCCATTTCAAGTAGTGTCAGAAATCGCCAAGAGCCACTTCACAGGGAGTCGTGAGGAGAATGTTTAACTCCCCCTCTTTGCAGCATGAGATATTTTTGGCCTGTATGGCTCTATTATGGTGCTAAGCAGTCTAAAAATGTTGCTTTTTTCCTGCTTTCATCATTTTACACCAAATACAAAGTGTCATCTCTTTGCCAGCAGATCGTGGATGGGGTCTGAAAGTCCTGATGTCATGTGCCACAGCAGAATGCTCTGCAGTTATCTGGGCTTCGAGGAATCTTTCTGGCATTGCTGATAGGTCTCGGGTTTATGCAATTCAAATAATTTGTTCATCATCTTACTCTTCCATGCATATTTCCATCCAGCCATGGAGAAACCCCCTATTTTGAGGCTCTCCTGCTGTTGCAGGTGTAGCTGAGCTGCTAATAGAAAGCTCTCTGGCAGGACCTTGGTCTGGCTGAAGTTGGGTGAGCTGCAGGCAGAGCATGGTACTATCACCGCTCACTTCTATCAGGCAGCCCGTGACACCAAGTTTGGGGGAGACAAGAGTCAATTTGCCTGTGAGTAATTTTGGCAGCCTCACAGTTCCTTTTAATCAACTCTTTAAAGACTTCACAGCTGGTGGTCAAGCTCCTGCTGCAGATTCAATGGAGCAATTTACTCTTCTGCTTGTCATCATGTCTGGATCTATTGCACGGTGACACGATGTCACCTGAGGCATTATGACAGAGCTGTGCTGCGTGGTGCAGGCCCTGGAGCTGTTAGGCATAGAATCATAGGATCAGGCAGGTTGGAAAAGAGCTTTAAGATCATCAGATTCAACTTTACCCCAGCACTGCCAAGGCCACCACTAACCCATGGCACTGAGGGCCTTGGCTACATGGGGTGTGAACACTTCCAGAGACGATGACTCCAGCACTGCCCTGGGCAGCCTGTTCCAATGCCTGAGCACCCTCTGGGGAAGGAATTGCTCCTCATCTCCATCTAAACCTCCCCTGGAGCAGCTTGAGGCCATTTCCTCTATGTCCCTACATCTACTTACATTTCTGCACTGGCACAGGGTTATGCAGATCTTTGATGAACACCAGGTTCAGGAGGTGAAGCTCATGTGGGCAGTATGGACACAGCAAAGGACAGAGTGCATCTTTTCCTTCAATTTCCATTTGGCTCCTCATGAAGATGATCAGCCCACCACAAAGATAAAAGCCAGTAATAAGATGGTCTTGTCCATCCCTATCACATGAGCAGGGATGCATTTGGGATTGCACCCTCTGGTGCCTGTGGATTTCAGCACTGAGGAGTCTGCTTGGCCTCATAGAGCATCCACAGCCATTCAGCTCCACCAGCCACTGAGGAGTGGCTGCACAACATGGTTCCTCTCCTGTACACTTTGCTGCAGGCACTCTGCTTTCTCTGTAGGACACAGGAAACGAGGCTGATCTATGCGCCCCTAGTTACCCCACTGCCTGCAAAGCTGCTGCTGGCAAAACCTCCCGGCCAGTAAATATGTTTTGTTTTAACTTGATGGGCTTTTTATTATTGCTGTTATAACAACCCTTAATCATCTGGCAATCCTGAGCTCTCCTCAAGGGGGAAAACAAAAGATATGCAAACGGGCTCCTAATGGGAAAATGTAAGTCAGTTTGACACCGAATTCCCCCTGCTCCTGGAAGATCCTGTAGAAAAACAGATTGCCAGAGCTGCAGCAAGAAAACTGCTTCACTGTTGTTGCTGGTCTATTTTTTCTCTGCCTTGCCATCAGAGCAATTATGCACAGCTCAATGGAAAAGCCAGCTTTGGACCCCAAACTGAGGTCTCCCTCTGATCCCCAGCTTGGAAACAGTGACCTGCCTGATGTTCTGTTTAATAATGCATCATCTTGAGACTGTAAAACCCAGAACCCACCTCTATTATTTGTAGGCTTGTAGTCAGGCTACTTAAGCATCAAGTCTTTAATGGTAATTCTCCTGAGGTCCACCAGCAGATGAGATCTCTTTCCAGCTGGAAACGGTGGGAATGTGCCTCAGCTGCTCCCTGGGAGATGGGTAAAAAACCCCAGCTTTTCTATAAAAGTAGAGGAGTCAGGATGTGTTTGGGATTGTGCTGTAACCCAGGGATGAACTACTGAAGGTCCAGAGCCAACTCTGGTATTTAAACAGCTCATATTCCATTTTAAGGTATGTTGGAATCAACTTTACATTTTTGAGGACCAGCCCTATTTTTTTCATCTTGGAGTTGCTTTGTTAAGCAAAAAGGCTGCAGTTTTCCTGCAGCTGAAAAGCTTTAATGCCTTTCACTAAAGCAAAGAATGAAGTTGCGTTTCTCTGATCCCAGGCTATTTGGCAGAGTGCTTCATATCACTCTATTCACAGGAGACATTATTACCAGAAATACAAGCAGGTTGTTATTATTCATGTTCAGCCTGGCTTTTGATGGGTCTCTCCAGGACCCACTTCTATTCATTGTTTATTTTCATTAGTGGTTTGAATGATGTAAGAGATGATACAGCCACAAAACTTGGGAATGGCAGGGGGTGGAAGAGGTTGCAAGCACTCTGGAAGATGGGATTGTGACTCACGTTGATCTTGGCTCATTGCATTGCTGCTCTGCATAAGGTGAAATCCAGTTTCAAGCATAGCAAAGCCTTTCTCTTAGCAGGGCAAAATCAACTCTGTGAAATGAGGCTTAGTGACCTTGGCAGAAAGTATTTGGGGTCCCTCACGGATCACGGTAAAACCATGGCTCAGCAATGCAGCACAGTTGCTAGGAGAGAAAGTAAATACCATTTTCAGAGGTATTTCAAGGTCTCTGCTTGGTTTGTCTCGGGATACATCAAGGCCAGGTCTGGGGGAAAGTCTAGTGCCTGTCAGGTTAGTGGGACATGGGGATGTGCTACTTATAGATGCTGTAGGGTCTCTGAATGGGATTGTCAAGGCTGGTCTGGGGTTGCATCTTCCATGTCTGGGGCAGGAGATGGGACTGAATAGACTCCTGAGACCTCCCTTCCCTGGCATTCACAATTACCTTCTCCTTGTGTCACCGAGCCACCCAGCTCACAGCCCAGCAATAAACACATTATGCTAGCAGTATTTACAGCCTCATGTCTAGATAAAAGCAGGTATTTATATAGTTGCAGTAAACTCAGATCTCTATCTGTGCCACTGCTTCCGCTTGCTGTTTAAACCGGTGATGGAAGAAGGTCTGGCATTTTCAAGCCTTTAAATGTTTTATTTAGAAAATAAATTTGAATCTTTTTGAAACTCCTCCTGTCTGAGGTAAAGCCCTGAATTGCTCCAGAGCACTTGAGTTTTGCTGCCCTAAGAGAAAGCATCTTTAAGTAAAGCAGCTTGAGTTTTGCTTTGGCAAAGCTATGCCCTGACTTTTTGACACTATCAAAATCAGAATCAGCTTTTGTTAGTGAGAAAACAAAATCTAAACTTCCTCCAAATTTCTGCAGAGGTGGATAACCTGGTCAGGTCCCTGCACTTGTATTAAACTCAGGCTCAAGTAATGTAGGTTTTCAAAACCAAATCTCTCTTAGTTCTTGGCCTATCCCTTCTTGGCTGCATCACTCAGATACGTGGTGTGAGCACTTGCCCTGCTTGCGCTGAGGCAGAACTAAATATGTCTCAGCTGGTTGAGGTTGTGGTTCCAGTCCCCTGGGAGCCTTAGAGGTCCTTTGAGGGGTCTCTAGGACTTGAATAAGAAGGAAGGCTGCATGGATACCTCAGAGCAGCTTCCAGTATCTCAAGGGGGCTACAAGGATGCTGGAGAGGGACTCTTCATCAGCGACTGCAGCGATAGGACAAGGGGTGATGGATTTAAACTGAAACAGGAGAGATTTAGGTTGGGTATAAGGCAGAAGCTCTTCCCTGGGAGGGTGCTGAGATGCTGAGACAGGGTGCCGAGAGAAGCTGTGGCTGCCCCATTCCTGCCAGTGTTCAAGGCCAGGTTGGATGGAGCTTGGAACAACCTGCTCTAGTGGAAGGTGTCCCTGCTCAAGGCACGGGGTTGGAACTGGGTGAGCTTTAAGGACCTTTCCAACCCAATCCATTCTATGGCTCTATGATTCTATGATGTGATAGAAAACTGTGAAGTTCCAGGTGAAAAATGGTTGCAAGCTTTTGGTTTAGACTCTGAATGCATATCCAGTTTGTTTGTTTGTTTTTTTAACCGCATTGCTGCTGTATGGAGACAGTATTTTCCTGAGGTGGGCACTGGGGTAGTGCTTATCTCAGAGTAAGAGAGCTTTTAATGTGTTAGCCTGTTAGAGGAGATCTCATTTAATCGTGGCTGGACTGACTCTATTATTAGCAAAGTCCATCTTTGTTAGATTTCCACTGGAATAAAATACTATCTAACCCCATAACAGATTCCCTTTCAATACACTACTGGCAAAGATCCTTGCGAAGGCTGTTTCGAATACATGCTTGGCAGAGCTCTGGGTAATGAGATTTCCATTGAATAAGCTGTTAATGGAGCACCTTTTAATTCAATTCAGATAATGAGAGAGGAGCCCTGGGAACCGGGAGTCTCCAGTTTCATCTCCGGTGGTGTCACTGGGCGAGCGGCTGGATGTGTGTCACCATGGCTGCAGGATGGGGACACCCTCAGCTCTGTGCTCAAGCTCAGATGGGGCTTGGAAATTCCCCAGAAGTCATCCAAATGTGTTATTGGGTGTGATGAACTGACTTGAGGACAAGCATTTCTGCCCCTATGAGCTGAATGATGGTTCCAGGTTTATTGTTTGATGTGTGAAGTGGGGTGACCTTGAGTAGAAACTTTCAGGGGAACATCTCTATGTAACTTATAGAATCATAGAATGGTTTGGGTTGGAAAGGACCTTAAGATCATCTAGTTCCAACCTCCTGCTGTGGGCAGGGACACCTCACCTTAGACCATGTTGCCTCTTCAAACCTGCTTTTTCCTGTATTTCTGGAGATACTCAGCCTTGTTCCACCATTTGTTTCCTTTCTGAATAGGCAGTAGCAATTGTCCAGGCATTGAGAGAAAACCCTATCTCTTTCTCCTCCCAAATGCCACTTGTCTGTTATTCCAGCTTTCCATCTCAGTTTGGGATTATGAGTGGTCAGCTTTCATGCTACAAATCTTTATAATGGGATTAAGCGGATAAGGATATGTAGAAAATGATTAGTGCTCTCCTGGGAGCCATTAATGGGTTTTAAAGGCTCTCACAGAACTAACACCTACCGAGTTATGTTGTGCAGGAAGAAACTTGCACTTCCTTTAACACTAATTTTAGAGAGGCTGCTGCTGTTTGGGTAATAAGTATTGATTCCTCAGAGATCTGCAGAGAATTGTCAAGCATATAGATTTAATCAGAAGTGGGATTCTGGTTGTAGTGCGGATCATATGTAGAAAATCACACATTTCATTAATGATTTGGAGGATGAAGACAGGCAGGCAAGATGAGAAGTCTCCATTTCCCTTCCTCCTGGTCCTACACTGCTCTGCAGGACCAAACAGTCCTATGATACGGTTTAGTGCTGGTCTTGGTAGTCCTGGGGTAATGGTTGGACTTGATGATCTTAAAGGTCTTTTCCAACTGAGTCTATTCTAGTCTAGTCTGTTTTATGATTCTAAACCCAGCACATCTCCAGCCATTCCTAGATGACCCATGGGGGCTGCATTGGGGCGTTTGCACTCCAGAGCATGGTCTGATGTGGAGGTTTGCAGCAGGTTGAGTTCCCCAGTGCACACAAATACACATAGGAGTGCAATGGGGAGAAAGAGCTCCTCCACAAAGACTTTATTTCCATCTCAAACACCACAGTGATGAACTCTTTCTCTGAAGGCACCAGCTATCCTGGTCTTCTGTAGATAAGAGCTGCAGGATTAGCTCCCCCGAAGGGAAACCCTCCTCTTGCTCTGAGGATTTGGTGTTCTGTGCCAGCTGCTCAGCGAGATCCGTGTGCAACCCAGTTTGTGTCACAGCCAACCGGCGTCTTACTCCCATTTAGTGTGTTTGTGGAGCATGTCAGGAAGCTGTGTCTTTTTTATGACTGTGCTGGCTGGAAATTACTGCTGCAATCAGGCAGAGGGACAGGGACCCCCTCTTGTTCCCCATCCTGACAGTGTTGTGCATGTTTTGAATAGAGATACTACATGCTGCTCCTGTCGTCTTCTGAACAGTCTGATTATTCCAATTGCACTTGGATATCATCATGGTTTATACTTTTTAAACACAGCAAACTGTTGTAGGGTGAGGAATGGATACAGAGGTAAATAGACATAACTTGGTGAAGAATGAACTGCTTTTAAAGTCTGGCAAGTTCCCTTACTCAAAACATTAAACTCAAGTGCAAGGCATGAGAAGAGCAAATGGTGAACAGATAGCAATAAATATCATCCCTCAAGGTTGGGTCCCTGATGCTGAAAGTAGCAGCTCCTTGGGGAAATGCAGGGTTGTGGGACAACATGGCTGGCAGCCGAAGTAGCCCTTCTTCAGATGTTTCCTAATGAAGTTCTGGCTATTAATCTGTCTTCCTGGGTTAAAGTTCTTCTATGAAATAACAAATTAATGTGAATCATCTGGAGGTACAGGCATGAGGTACATGGCACCACCATTGAGCTGCTCACCTGCCCTGCACTCCTGAGTGCAGCAGAGAAAGGCATCCTTCTCCATCCATCAGCTGGGCCCAAGCAGGAGAAGGTCTCCTCCTTTGGTGAACTTTGGGCTGAGATTTTGGGATTTATCATGGCAAAGCCTGTGGATGAAACTCATGGTGGAAATTAAAGACATGCTGGAACTGAGGACCTTGAAGAGCCAGGGGAGATGACAGCAATGTGTGCATCTGCCTGTCCGTGCAAGGTCATCCACTCACTGCCAAAGTATCTAAAAAGCTTGTTAGGAAAACAGGGGTTGAATTCAGGCCATAACCTGATGGCCTTGAGCACCCCTGCTCTCAGCCCCTGGAAATGACAGGGATTTTAGCAAACAGGGATCTGCTCACCCTGGGGAGCTTGTGATTTAGAGTGACCTTGCTGAGATGTGAACTTGCCCTTCTTAGGAGCTTGCATCTTGAACCCAAACATGGTTGGGGGTGCTTTTGTCTCTTGTGGGCATACTGACTCTTTGCCCCCAGGATGCTGCTAATTCTTTTTCATCTGCTGGGCTCTTGATGACCCATTAGATTATAAATGTTCAGGGCCGGGTCTGTCATCTCCTTTTATACAAAGTGGAACAGAAGCTGGATCTTAAAGTTCTTCCTAGGCACAATCATAATAAATGTGGTTAATATGTGAGGGTATAGTGTGACTTCTATTTAATTTGTGAGTGAAGGAGGTGGTTAGGAGGGAGTGATTTAAGTCTCACATAGCTTCCCCACAAACCTGAATGCAGGGCTGTCCTCTGTCCTGTACCAGCTATCCCTGCAGTGCTAGTGGCTGCGGCACAGAGCACCCAGCTCACAGCAACACTCCCACCCTCAGTTCCCCTGTATCCTACTGCATAAATCCCCACCTCCCCACACCTTAGGAGGATCTGAGTGCAATTTTCCCTAAACACCTAATTTTCTAGCAAGCCAGTTGCACCTATTTTCGAATATGCAGCTGTGACACTGTAATGACTTGTTCTGGGTGCCCTCCTATCTACGTGGGAGCAGCCGCAGCACCCAGCCATTCTGCTCTGCTTCATCCTTCCCTGACCTAAGCTGCTCACAACATCCTGCTCTTATTAGGCAAGAGAAGCCTCTCAGCAGCTTGGTGTTTAAGATAGATGGCTATAGGCCATTAGCAACTGCCCAAAAGCTGAGCTCTGCCTTCTAAAGTGGCTGATCCTTCTGATCGGTCACTTTTATTAGTGTGAGATTTGACTTGAGAGACTCATGAGCACAAAGACAGACTTCTTTTTCCTTGGGTTGAAAGTGTGGATGGAATTTAAACCAGGTGAGGAAGGAAGTTATAAAATATCTCACTGTTATTCACCTTTATTGGGCAACATGCGTGACGTAAAAGGGAGGGGAGGAAAATGCATCACTGGAAACTGAGACAAGCTACATGGAAAGAGAAACCCACAGAGGCCAGCAGAGATTTATTGGCTCACCTGGATTAAAAATGCACATAAAAATTCACCAAAGAACAACAAAATTAAAAATAAGAAAATGGAGGAGTGGGATTTACACATCTCTGCTTAGAAAAATAGCATTAAAGTAAGAGATTCTGGGCAAGCAAGCATGAGGTCTGCTACATGGATCTCATGGACACCAGTGACTGTCCTGTCTGCCCCCTTGGTGAATCTATAGCCTCATAGATTACTTTGTAATAAACTTTTTAGGACTTCAGTTCATGTTTTTTACAGAACAAACCAACTCCCTCCTATGCTGTGTAACTACTCTGACCTAATCGCCTGTTGGCACTTATGGACTGTGAACTGCAAGAGATTTAATCTAATGGGGCAAAACAAAGCTCAAACAAGTCCCTAAATGTGTGTGTGTGTGTGTGTGTGTGTTTTAGGTCTCACCTCTGGAGTTGTTACTGCTCTCCCCAGTAAATAATTTCACTGATTACATGTTTCTAGCTATGCCTTGCACAGAAAGCACATGTGAAGATTGCTGATTTCAGCAGGGTCACACAGAGAAGGATTTGGATCATGAAAATCCCATTGTCTTTCAGAAGCTGTTAAAATGCCATTAAAGACAGCAGACAGTCAGTGCTCTGGCTCAGAGTTGTTTGGGTGTAGCAGAATAATTCCCAGTTTCCAACAGAAATTGGCAATTGCTTCTTGGTTTCAAGGCTAACTTCGAGTACCTCTTTGTTTCGTGCAGCACAGCTTTCCTCTCTGAGTAGTAAGAGATGATTTGCTGGATGTCTTCTCTAAGCCTTGATGAGATCTAAGGTTGAACCTTCAAGAGATTAAATATTTTTCAAGAGTACAGAGCTACACACAGAAAATTAAATAGCCAAAACAACCCTGTTCTGTGGCCTGCAAGCAGAGTGTCAGCCCACCAGCAACATTATTTCCACTATGCAGTAATAATGTAGTTGCTGTTTAGATAGCCAGGAATGTTGATAAATGATATCAAAGGTGGTCTTCCCTGGGGTGGATGGAGGCACCCAGGAGTGACATTTTGTTCCCTGTAGCGTGTGGCTTTATCATCTGGCTGTTGGTTTTTGTTATCACCTTTTCCCTGTGAAAGCCCTTCTGTTCCAATCACTTCTTGGTCTTCTTGGCATAAATTGAACAGACTAAATTATTTATGCCTGGGTGACTCTTGAGTAAGTCTTGCTGGATCAGGCCTCAAATATCCCATCTCTTCCTTTCCAACGTATCCATATTTGCATGTGATATTCTGGGTGGATTAACAGGGTGGTGAATTAAAATAAAGGAATTAGTATACTATTTACATGTCTGAGGATCAGCCTCTTCCTCTGTGTGCTTGTGCATATGGATTAGGTGCGTTACAAGAAATCAATGTATTCAATTCCTACGGAGCTGCTGGAGGTATCTCAGGGTTGCAGGGATGAAGCAGAGGTTTTGTCACTCATCAGTAAACATTGCAAATGATCCATTAGACAGGAGATGTTCAGGACAGATCTTGATTATCAGATCTTCAGATTCTTAAGCCTCTTCGAGCTGCATGGGGCTACCAGGGCTGCTCCTGCCAGGAGCATCTCTTCCCTTAACAATGCTGCAGAAACGAGGGCTTTTATCTCTATTACCCCAGCTGGAGTACTGCGTCCAGCTCTGGAGTTCTCAGTACAGGAAAGATATGGACCTGTTGGATCCAGAGGAGGGACACAAAAATGATCAGAGGGATGGAGCACCTCTGCTATGAGGAACGGCTGAGAGAGTTGGGCTTGGTCAGCCTGGAGAAGTGAAGGCTCCATGCGACCTTATTGTAGAACTCAGTTCTTAAAGGGGGCCTATAAGAAAGATGGGGAGAGGGTTTTGAGCAGGTCCTGTTGTGACAGGATGAAGGGTGATGGGTTTAAACTAAAAGAGGGAGATTCAGGCTGGATGTGAGGAAAAAGTTCTTTACAATGAGGGTGGTAAAACACTGGCAGAGGTTGCCCAGGGAGGTACTGCATGCACCATCCCTGGAGACATTCAAGGCCAGGCTGGATGTGGTTCTGGGCAACCTTGACCTAGATGGAGGTGTCCCTGCTCACTGCAGAAGGGTTGGACTAGATAAGCTTTGAAGGTCCCTTCAACCCGAAGTATTCTATGATTCTACGCAATGGCTCAACCCTTCATCATCATCTGTGCGGCGTTTCTCTCATTCCATTGAATCTGAGGCACACTGCAACTATTGAAATTAAACAACTTTAAAATACCAGAGCAAACAGCCCTGATTTGGAATGAATCACCATTTTAATTTGACAGTAAGCCATCCTGCTCTGCTTGCTGTGATTTCTCCTCTCCCCAACCCACACACAGAGCCTGCTGCAGGGTGTCTGAGGGAAATGAGACGTACAGCCTGCCCTGCCTGGTAAAAGCCTATTTAAGTGATCAGCCATAGACTTGGGTGGAATATTAGGCAGTAAAACAGGTTTTCTAGAAAATGAGATTGCCCCCGGCACTGGTAAATCCATTCAAAGATTGAAGGGAGTCGGGTGGATATGGTGACATTTGGCAGGCAAGAGGTATTTTTCTTTCTTAATACTTCATATACTGAGAGACTATAAATTAAATAGTTTTCAAATACAGGACCCAATCCTGCTCTTGTCATTGCTTTGTACCTCTCTCTGTCTCACTTATTTCAGAGGTCTTTACACTGGGAGAGAAAGCTGGGATGTCATTTCTGAAATAACATTTAAATCCAAACATCTTCCTTGGTGTCCGGTAGGGTCCATGCCTGTGGGAAGTGACTGGTTCTGCTGCATCAAAAATTCGTGGTTTAATGGGTGGAGAAAAGCAAATGAATGTTTTACACAGACCAGGCAGTGATGAGGAAGATGATTTTGGCCTTGGACATCCCTCAGAAGGGATCCCCCATCCTGGTGGTGTGTTTGAAACGCCTGTGATAGATCTCTCTCTAGGTTGGTTTAGCAAAATGCTGATTTCTTTGAATGAAGCAAGATGGGAGATGTGTGCAATGTGTGGTGTTAGTAAATTAAGAGTTACAAATGCTGCCACCTCCCATCCCCCTTTGCATATGTTCCCACTTTCCCCAGTATTAAAAAACAAATAGGCTGCAAAGCAAAACTGTCTTGAATCTCATTGCCTCATCTTCCACTTTACAAACAGTCTTACAGGTCCTACATACCAAGTGTATAGTGTCAGTCCTGGCTGTACAGAATAGGACCATAATAAAGACAGTATGTCCATGGCAGGGGGTTGGAACTAGATGATCTTTGAGGTCCCTTCCAACCCATTCCATGCCTCTATGATCCTATGTTCATGCCTAGTCCTTGCTAGATTAGCTTTTAAGTATTTCTGTTTTCCAAGAGGAAGAAACAAATAAATGAAGTGCTCTTTCCTGGGGCTGCAGCAACTGTTGGGAGGATTTTGATTACTGTTGGCCGAGAAATGCTGGAGAAAATGTCTGTGATTAAGTATTTAGTGTGGGGCTTGAAGAGCCGAACCCCAGCAGTGGCAGAGGCCGCAGCGGTGGTGTCCTCGCAGCCATTGGGTGGTAGCAGGAGGTGAGTCTGGGAAATGCAGGATATTTCCATTCCTTTCACCCAATATTTTCTCCAGAATTGGAATAAAGGAAGATTTTCCAACAGTGCCGAGGCAGGACTCCTGCAGGGAGGAGAGCAATTGGTGCATGGGTGGCAGGAGAAGAGCAGAGGAGCAGGGACTAACCTCTTTGGGTATCAGGCTGGATACAATAGAAGAAGGTGTAAAACTGATGTAAAGCTTTGCCTAGCAGAACAAGCAGTTGCATTCAGGCATTACTCCCCTCTTGCCCTCCTGTAAATCAAGAGGAGGTTTAACAGCTTCAGCAAAGAGCAGACTTGGCATCCCCAAGCTTTAAGGGAGGACTCGGACAAACTTGGCAGAACACAGGGCCTGATTTTTGGGAAGTGCTGAAGGTAACTCTGGCTTCAAGTGCAATCCATGGCAGCTGCAGGTGTTTGGGTCTGGCAGACTAAGAAATACAACCTCTCCTCTGCCCAGCTTCCAGGAATATTAAGAGGCTGCTGTTAGCAAACTGCTCCAGCACCGTCTCCAGTGTACGTGCCAAGTTTCAGCCTGGTGCAATCTGAAAAGTGAAGATAGAGAACCTGGGAAATTGAGATGCATAATGGAAGCACTGACAGATGCTCAACTGAAATATTTCCAGGCCCTGATGGCAGGATAATTTTGTATATCTGACTTTATTTTTAGAGTTTGATTGATAGTTGCAAAGAGGGAAGAGGAAAGCTAGAGTCTTTGTTCCGAAGGAGTCTGCAAGACCAGGTTTCCTGTTGTGCCATGTTACAGTTACTTTCAACATGATCCTTGTTTCTGATTAAAATAATTCAATGTGTTTCTGCAGCCAGCGGGAGGCTGAAGCAGTTTGTGTGATGTGAAATGTAATAAATGTTTCTGAAGGCAGGGGAAAAATATTTAGCAAATCTAAACTAGAGTCAAGCCCCATCTCTCTTAATTTGCGTGAACAAGGTGGTAGATAAGGCTTTGGCTTTTGCAGAGCAGGAACTTCAATTACTCACAGGAAGTTTGCAAATTAAGAAGAAGGAGGCTAACAATGAAAACCATTTCCTTAGGTTTCACGTTCTGCAGTGTGATGAGCTACAGTTTAGAAGTGATTAAAACTATAGCAACCCTATTGCCAATGCCCGTGTGCTCCAGATATTTATGGCAACAAGTACATATGCCGTCTTCTCCCAGTAGCCAACTGCTACTGGTTTATTGCCTTGTGCTGTGGGAAGGAATTATTGGTCCCTGTTGGGATTTCAGCGAGGGCCTGTGCAAGCAGAGAGACATTTTGAAGGAAAAGCCTGCAGGAGTAAAACCTCAGGCTGTGAAAACAGGTCGTACCTCCTGCAGATGGGCAGATGAATGGAGCGACTGTGGACGGGGCTGTGTTGGGGATGGTACTGTGGGAAGGCAAATGCAAGGAACCTGTGTTTCCTGTATAGATATAAGGAAGAAGTTCTTCCCTGTGAGGGTGCTGAGGCGCTGGCACAGGGTGCCCAGAGAAGCTGTGGCTGCCCCATCCCTGGCAGTGTTCAAGGCCAGGTTGGACAGAGGGGCTTGGAGCAACCTGCTCTAGTGGAAGGTGTCCCTGCCCGTGGCAGGGCGTTGGAACTGGATGATCTTAAAGTCCTTTCTAAACCATTCTATGGTTCTATCTCCAAACTTGCTGGCAGCTCCAGAGCCTTCTGGCCTCACCTGGACATCTCGGACACTTTGGTCTTTCCAGGGAAAACCCAAAGGCATAAGATGTCAGAGGTGACTGTCACCAACCTTCCTTTTGTCATTATGAGCTCAGCCCAGGGAAAGCTGTTGATCCTCTGTGGAGGTTTGATCCATGTCTAGATCCAGCCAGAGAGCTCATATAGTGAGTTTTTGGTCTGTGACTACAGAATAAAGAGGCTCAAATATTGTACCAAGAAGCTAAACATAAGCCACCCTATATAAGAATAAAAAGCTTTTAAAAGTCAGTATTTCAGCTGAAATGGAAATGGGGCTATTGTAAAAAAGCCTCAGTGATGGGATATTTGAGGAATGTGGATTATGAGATCCAAAAGCCCCAGATTAGTCTGTGCTTGGTTCCTCCGGCCTCTCTCAGCAGAGGGATGAGATGTGTAAAGGGATGAAAGCAGGCAGGAGGCCGGCAAGCCAACAGCCCCCCTCGACCCTCTTTAGTGACAGTTCCATCAAAATCAGCAGGAGCTCATTTTTAGGCATAACACTTGTGCGTAAATCCCAAGGATAGAAAGATCAGACCTAAATTTAATATAGCTACTAGTGCTTTCACAGTTGTTTTATTTATTTTCTATTATGGTTTTTTATCACCCTCTTATTAGGCAGCAGCTATTGTGTGGCCGCTTTCAATCTCCTTCCATCAGGAGGCTGCATTGATAATCAATTTTTTGAAGCACAGCTCTTTTCCGGGTTTGAATTCTTTGGATTTTATTAAATAAATGTGCATTTGTGTAGAATGGAAACTTTGCTCCTTATCAGGATCATCTGTCTTGGTGAAATGACTTGTAACAGCTGCTCCATGAAGCACAATCTGATAGAAACACTGGGACTAGATATAAACACAAACATTAGTCACCATGGAAACAAAAGTTACTGTGCGATGGCTCTAAAAGCTGTGTTTCTATATGTTTCTTTATCCTAACTAAATATTCCCATGCGATTTTGCCAGCCACTTCATTTAAAGCAGTCTAGGTGTTCTGCTCGAGTGCATACAAAGTGCTTGGGAACGGCACCTTTAGCTTTGAGTGTTAAAATCGGTGGGATTATTGATTTATCCCGACTCACAGAGGCTGAGCTGGGTCAAACCAGCATTTTAAAATAGCAAAGGGCAAAGTTGAATGTAGGAATTGTGGAAGAAAGCGCTTGTGCTGCCAGTTTAACCCAGTTCCAGACTGGGATGCATCCCACCCCATAGGTATTGCTGTGAGCGTGGTGTGAAGGGTTGGTGCTGCTCTGCCATGTGCTGGGCTGTAACTGGGGTAACTGGGGGGCTTTGCTCCTCTATCTGCCAGTCCTGTCACTTCTCCGGGCTTTTAAATAACTACATTGCAGAAGGAAGGAGGTTCGTGCCCTGCCAGAAGGGCTGCAATCAAAACCCAGCTCCTGTCGACAGAGGAGCTGCATCTTCAGATAACCCTTGGAGACTGCTGAAATGAAAATGGTTGCTGGATGAAGACTGGCATCTTGCAGGGTGGAGCCAGCAAAGACCTGGCAGGGGTGTTTGCCAAGGGACAGACATAACCGCTGCTGGGCAAACACAGGTCTGTTTGAAGGGAACAACTTGCTCATCTGGAGGTGGTATCACAGCTCAGGGTGCCGTGCAGCATCTGTACATGGCCCTAAAACCTCCCCACAAAGGAGATGCTGCTCCTGTGCTTGCTGAGGCCTTCAGTCTCCTTTTTCCAGGAGTTTTAAGGAAAACCACAGTCACCATAGCAACGGCGCCATGGCACATGTGGCTTCCTGTGGCACACAGGGTGGGACTGGGTGGCTTCAAACAGGGGTGTGGGGCTGAGCACCTTAATAATGGCTGAAGCACTGCCTGTACTCACCCCCAAGCCTTGCAAAGGGGATGCACTCAACCCATGTGTTTTCTCCCTTGGGTTGTTGATGTGGTGAAGGTTTAGGTGCCCACAGGGAGCTGAGATACAGGTTTTCGTGTTAAAGCACTTCATGCATCACATCCCTGTCCTTGTGCTGTTGCTGTCCTTCCCTGTTTGGGCAAGGAAATCATTATAAATTTAATATAAATAAATATAAATAAATGTTTAGCATCCACTTTGGTGGGCGCCTGTGCATCCTGATTTCGTTGTGTAGACAATTATAAGGCCACCTTCTGCCTCACCATGCTGATTCTGCAGCCATCCAGTCCCACACTGCTCCAAAGGACTTTTCTGCAGCTTTTCCAAAGGTTTTTTGCAGCCCGACTCACTCTGCAGCATCGGTGAGCAATTGAGGTGGGTTTAGAATTCCATACTGGTTTGGGTTGGAAGGGACCTTAAAGCTTATCCAGTTCCAACTGCCTGCCATGGGGGCCACAGGTCTGTGTGTGAAGGTCTTATCTCTCCAGTGACTGACAGCTCCTGGCAAAATGCATTTGGCTGGGGGCTTTTCCTTTGAGAAGTCCCATGTCAGAAAACAGTGATGTATAACTGAGTGAGCCCCTGGGCACATCAGTTGCTCAATCAAAAGAAAGGTAAACTCCAAATTATTTTTTGTCTTTAATGGCTCCTTTCCATAGAAATCTTGCTCCTAGTTATAGTAAAGATCTATTTTAAAGGAACAGAGAAGAAAAAGCAAAGAGCAGACACTTAGGTGGCAGGCTCCCTTTGAAGTCTGGCTGCTCCTATCTCTGTGGTGATTCAAGATCATTTTGAAGATGGTGGTGAGTCGACTTTTATCCACCTGGGAAGCCCCAGGTACCACAGGTCTCACTGACCCAACCAGCACAGAAGGATGCTGAAGCTTAGAGAAACTTACTACCCAAATCAGTGTCACAGGTACCAGGGGCTGAGTAAATTAACTCTAATTAGGCAAAATTTGGGACAAAGTGGAGAAAAGCATGGAGGAAGTGTTTGGGGTTTTTATTTATGGTATGCAAAGTCAGGTTTATTTCTCCATGGGAAATTTAAGTGTGCTTTCTCCCCCTGTATCTTTCTTCTTGTTTTATCACTCATTAATTTTACCTAAAAACCCCTTTTTAACTTAACCCCTCCCACTTGATGGAAAGCCACACTAGTTAGTGGCACTTGAGCTAAACCAAGGAAGTGAAGTATCCCGGCCTGTCTGAATAGCCAATTCCTGCTGAATCTGCCGAGATTTGGGTATCTCATTCACTGCGACTCCTCCTCCTCTTTGCAAATCCCAGTCTGGCTGCTCCTAGTAAGTCTATCCCACGCCAGACTGAGCCGTGTTGGCAGGCACCGGGCTCAGCAGAATAAATTATCCCAGTTTGTCAGCTCATTCCCGCCGACTCTTTGCAGGGATTCCATTAGTGCCGGGGAGAGGGGGGTGTTGTGCTCGTGTAACCACGTCGGGTTTGGCCTGGGTGCTTATGTCATTGTACCCACAGCAAACACTTAGAATAAATATTAAATAATCCTACAAAGTCAGACCTTGTTTACCACTGGCAGCAGCAGCTCCAGCACTGTGAATTGAGAGTGCAGAGGGGGAGGTTTGGGCCATTCAGCCCCTCTGAGGAGCGATTCACCATGTGCGGACAGAGGGAGATGCCTCCTGCATAACTAAATGGGTTCACTGTGCCATTAGGATTCACAAAGCTGTGAGGAGTTGTCCCATTGATGTCCCACCCGACTTGCAGCAGCACTGGGGTGGGATGGGCTGAAAACCTTGCTCAGTTTGCTTTGTCTTCTTGTGGTGTTTACCAACCCTTGGGACACCCAAAACACCTCTTTTATCAAAACAAATAAACCAAACCTACAAGGATAATAATAATTAGAATATTATTATTAGAAAGAATACTGATAATGAGAAAAAAAAATGGGGCCTTGTTCATTTACCTCCCTTTTCTTTTGAGTTTGTATTAAACCCCTGAAGGTCAGCCCAGCAAAGCACCATTTCAAAGTGCATTCCTAAGGGCCTGTGCCTGCAGTAAGCTCAGGGTATGATCACAGGTACTGTGAAGGATGTGAGAAACATCCAGTTGTGGATCAGGATAGAAGAAAACCCCAGGAGATAAAGGAATCGCTTCCAAAGGGATGGTTTCATGGTCGTGGCATGGCCACGCAGGCGCTGGTGACCGGGAAGTAAGGTTTTCAGTGAGCCACTGAGTGTTTAATCTGGGGTTTTCTAAAGCATGATGGATTCAGGCTGGACAGTAGGCAGCTTCCCCAATTCCAGCATAATTGGCCCTTTAATCTGCTCAAGAGATTCCTGAGCTGGATCCTGACACTGTCTCCTCCTTTTGATGAGGGTGGTACAAAAAGGAAAAAGGAGGCAAAAAAGAAAAGGCACATGATGTGAATTTATTTGCATCTCCCAACAATCATCCAGTCATTCTGCCCGGGAAATGTGTGTCCTGCTTAATGCTCCTTTATGCAGGTTGTTTTTATGATGCCAAAGTGGGGGTTTTTTTTATTTATTTACAGATTTATTTTGCAGAGGTGGAAAACAAGAGGCAGAAAATGCCTTTTTCTTTTTAATTTCTAATGATGTTTTATTTTGTCAGCAGTGCGGTGCTGGGGGTTGGCTGAGCCCCCTGGCACGTGGGACGACACCAGCTCCCCAAGCCCCAGCTGTAGAGAGCCACTGGAGCAAGTCCCAAAGGAGTTGCATTTCCTACAGCAATAAATGCGGTTGCCAGAGCTAAGCTTTTCTATCCCACTTTTATCACCCAGTTTTGCCCGTTACAGACCAGAATGACACATGAAACGGCCCCGATGTTGGTCCTGGTCAGGGACTGAGCCCCTTTGATGCCCAGAATTTGGGTATTTATAAAACATAACTAAATCCAGGTTGCCCAAGAAAGTGGTAAATGCTCCATCCCTGGCAGTGTTCAAGGCCAGGCTGGACGGCGCTTGGGCGACATGGTTTAGTGTGAGGCATCCCTGCCCATGGCAGGGGGTTGGAACTGGATGATCTTAAGGTCCTTTCCAACCCAAACCATTCTAGGATTCTATAAAGTCAAGACTCCAGCTCCATATGTCTCAGAATCCCAGAAAACTGCACTGTAATGTTTTTGTTCTGTTGTAGAAATATCTGGAAGCGCAGAGTTGTTGGGATTTGGGAATGGGTGCCTTATTTCAACTCCACTGGCTGGAAACGATGCTGTTGCATGGAATAATTACATAATAAATTTGTTAGAGGAATATAAAGCCATAAAGGCACTGGTAATGGTTTGCAGTTTAATAGCTGAATTGTAAATGAATTTTCCTATAGCAGCTTTAATATAGCAGGCGGCTACAATTAAGAGAACATTCTTTGGGGTGCCTTTAATCCTTTGTCATTGTTGTGAAGTTCAGTGTCATTAATTTTCCAGTTTCAAGAATCCATAGAGTTAACCACATCAAGCCATAAATAACAACTTTGAATTCCTCTTCAACCAGCAGAATATCATCCTGGAGAAGGTGCTTTGAGCCCTTTTAGTGCTTATATTGTCATCACTCCTGTGATGCATTGCATCTTCTGCGATAGTGGTGGAAAGCAAAGAGGATGTCACCATATCTGGCTTGGGTGGAATAGACCCTGCTTGTAGCGTTTAGCTTATGGTTTTTGTTTATTGTTATACTTATTATTTATATTTTTTTTATTAGTGTATTTTTTTTATATATTAAGGCAAGTTGTATGGGGCTTGGAGCAACCTGGTCTAGTGGAAGGTGTCCCTGCCCATGGAACTAGATGGTCTTTAAGGTCCCTTCCAACCCAGTCTATTATGATTTATTTGTTTGATAAAAGAAGCTATAAATGGAGGTATGTGGGTATTGCAGAGCTGTGCATGTACCCCCCACAACCTCAGAGCTCTCTGAGCACAGGGGGTGCCCATTTTGCTTCCACTGTGAGGATGCTCCATCCAGCGATGGAGCCGTTATCCCCCCTTGCATGAGATCATCCCCCTCTGCAGTGTTGATTTTTCATTCTTCTCCTTTCCAACATGCTGTATCTCAAATGTTGTTCAAAATCAGCTCAGAGCTTACTCAGAAACAATTTAATTTCAGTGGGTGCCCCCAGACACTGACACTGACCCTTCATGTGGCAGCTTCAAGCAACAGGGTCCCTGGCGCCGGTTGCTCTTGGTTCGCCTCATCACATTCCTCTTTTTCTTATGTTCGCCTAATTACAGCTTTCCACTTGGATACCAGCATCACCTCGGTGGCCTGGGGTGAAAGAAAATACCGTGAAATACTGTATCAGCTTTGCTTGCAAGCATCTTTGGGGTAATTTAAGTTTTGATAATTATTGATGGCATATAATTACGTTGCCAATAAGACCTGCTATTGCTATAGAGGAGCAGGGAACTGTTGCACTGCAGTGTGTTGCAAATGCAAATTGACATAGGCAACCCTCACCTGACTGTGGTGGGTGATAATTAAAAGACACAGTTGCATGTAAGGGCCAGGGAAGCTGATGGAGACCTGACACTGCTCCAAGGGGTGGCTCTGAGTTCCCTCCTCCCAGCAGTGGATGCAGTTTAAGGGGAATTTATAACATAGTGCATGTCCTAATGCAATTTTCTCTCTTGTGCGTCCTTATTGCTGTAACTTGAGTTTCAATTTCATGGGGTTTTTTTGTTCATGAGCCCTTAATAGTTGGTAATTTGCTTGTGCTCTGATATGTGGTGTAATGTGTACAGCCCTGCCCCACTTCCAGCAGGGATTTGACCTTGTAGTTATCCCTCCATAATCATAAAAAATCCACTCCCTCGTTGCATTCGAGGAAGCAATAGAGAAAAATAATGTAGTGAAGATTGGTCTTGACACGCTCCCTCCCCTTCCTCCAAAGCTCAGAGTGCAGCAGTGCTGTTTGCAGGAGCTGCTCCTGGATGCTGGACATGGCTGGAGCACCGGGACGTGGCTGTTGTCAGGGCACCCCTCAGCCTGTTCCCAGCACGGCTGAGTGACCCGAGTGGCCAGTCCTGCGTCACCGCACGCGCTCAGGAGGACGGAAGGCAGCCAGGAGGTGACTGCAGCCCTGGGCTGGGAGAACAGGCTGGAAACCAGCTTCTGCCTCCCTCCAGCCCCCGAAAAACACACTTCACTTGGCATTTGCAAGAAAACCCTCTCCGAAGTCCAGTACAGAGTCAGTGATAGCTCAAGCAGGGGCAGTCTGCGCCTTGCTCTGAGGTCTGTGGGGCACAGATGATTTGTAGGGTGCTACAAGACCTAGCAAAATCAGGGTCCCCTATTGCAGAAAGTGCTACTCATCTCTTCCCCCAAAATCCTAAATATACCTTTGGAGCAGGAGGGTGATCTGGGTGCAATGCTGCCCTGCACAACTAGCTCCTGCTGCTGCCTTTAAGGGATGGGATGTTAACTGCTCTGGAGATCAGGGATGTGATTCCTACTCCAGAGCCGCCACTGTCCCACCAGGAATCTGCTGGGGGAGGCAGAGCCATTGTGTGCAGCAGTGGGTGCTGCTTTCTGGAGCATTTGTAGATGCAAATGGGGAGCAGAGGAGGGGGAATGGAAACTGTAAGAACCCATTGTAAACCAAAAGGCGCTGCGAGGGCTGAAATCTGAGCTCCCAAGTGGGAGCTGGAGTCCATCCCATTGGACTTCAGGCAGTAAAAAAGCTTCTATGAGGATGTTTCTGATGGACTTTAAAATCCCTGACTCTATTTCAAATACCCTGTGCGAGGTCGTGCCACTGAGTGGATACACTGCAACTTCCTCAATCTTGGGAAACTGCAGGAACAGTTTCCTTCACCCCTCCACCCTGACATTGAAATGTGCCACCTCCCATTTTACCACTGTTACATGACTGAGACTGGTTGAACTTGTCATACATCCCCATCTGTGTTAGCTGGGAATGGGGGTAATTCCTGTAACGTGGGACAATTTTTGCCCAGCACAGGAGCAGGTCGGGCTTTTTATCTAACACGTTCTTCACCAATATAAATATATAAGTATAATAAACAATTATGATCCAGTTTCTTGGGTGGCTGCACACAGCAAGTGGATTTAAAATTCATTTCCCATGGGTATTCAGGCTTCAAATTCACTTTCTATGAGTGTTCCTGCTAATAAAACTCCATTGCACAGCAAAAGAACACGAGAGAGATGCAAATATGATAAGGACAAATTTTCTCAGGAGTTCAAAGGGATATTCCCCAAATTTTTGTTATTTTGAACTATTCTTCCCTGTTTTCTAGAAAAAGATTATTTTATCTTTACTCCCCAAACTCAGTGAAGCATCTGTTTGAGGTGTAATACGTATTCCCTTGTGCTAATGGAAAATGTTGTTACTAGCAAGTAAGGAGTGTATTTAAAACCTGCTTTATCTTCAGGAAAAGTCTCTTCTAAACCCACGTGAGTTATCGCCATCCTGATTAACAGCTGTATTTCACCACATCTTGTAGTGTAAGCCTGGGGTTTTTCCAGTAAGACTAAGGGACATAAAAGCCTCAGCTAATGTCGAAATGCAGAGGGGAATCAGAAGCCAATTTCCTAACTCCTTTATGCCCCAACTCCTTTATAACCCTGCATTATAAGTCTGTTATAATGCAAGGTTATAAACCCACCTGAGCAGGATTTTGGTGCTGTTTTGGTGGTTTGCTGCTCCTGGTCTTTTCCCCTCTTTAAAGAAGCAGATTTCAGATCCATATTCTCACACCTTTGTTTCCCCCTGATTTTCTTTGCTCATCTTCCATCTAGTGCTGCCCTCAGTTGCGAGGATGCTGGAGATGCTTCCTCTTCACATGAGCTAAGCTCACGTTTGGAAGGACTTTGGGGTCACTGTGTCTCCTTTTTGCCTCAGGCAGAGGTAGCGTTGTTTTGACATCTTCATTTAATTTCCATCCTAGACTTGAAAGAGATGCAAATGAGCAATAATGAATATTTTCAGTAAAAGTGTCTAGACACTATATCTGAGGAGGGGATAATGATGCTGCTGCTTTCTGGAGTCTGGAGTAGACCCAGGTCCCTGTATTATATTTTTTTGCCATCAGGAAAGATAACATTTATTTTAAAAAACCTGGAATTTAATGTAAATGGAATTAGGGTAATTGCTAATTATGTAACTGCAAATGAGGCAGATCTGTATCTTGAGGAGACCTGGGCTGGTGCGGATTATGAACCGTTAGTTTTAATGGGGTGTCATCAGGAGGCAAGAAAATCAGCCTGATAGTCCTAAGTCATTCCTCCTGCTTGTCCTGGAACCTTTGGATAGTGATGGGTCTGAGGTATGGAGCATCACCCCCTCTCACTGCAGGTCTGGCCTAACATAGAATCATAGGATAGTTTGGGTTGGAAAGGACCTTAAGATCACCCAGTTCCAACCCCTGCCATGGGCAGGGACACCTTCCACTAGAGCAGGTTGCTCCAAGCCCCTGTGTCCAACCTGGCCTTGAACACTGCCAGGGATGGGGCAGCCACAGCTTCTCTGGGCACCCTGTGCCAGCGCCTCAGCACCCTCACAGGGAAGAGCTTCTGCCTTATCTCCAACCTGAACTTCCCCTGTTTAATCACAGAATCACACACACAATTACAGAATATTTTGTGTTGGAAGGGACCTTAAAGATCATCTAGTTCCAGCCCCCTGTCATGGTCCACCCATTCCCCCTTGTCGTATCGCTGCAGTCCCTGATGAAGTGTCCCTCTCCAGCATCCTTCGGACACTGGAAGCTGCTCTGAGGTCTCCACGCAGCTTCTCTTCTCCAGGCTGAACAGCCCCAATGTTCTCAGCCTGTCTTTGTATGGGAGGTGCTCCAGCTCCTGGTCATCCTTGTGACCTCCTCTGGACTTGCTCCAACAGCTCCATCCTAATATCAGTCTAGAAACAGAAACGTGGATGTTACAAAAGGTACCATGATTTAACTTTCCTTTTCCCTTCATCTTGCACTGTGACAGAGTGAGCTCTGATACTCTGAGGTGTATTTCCTACACCTCATCTCCCACCATTTCCATCAGGTTTGAGGTCCCAGGTTTTTCCAAGCTTGTTTTCCACCCCTGGCCCCTGGCAGGATGACAAACTGCACCCAGCGCCTGACAAAACTTCATCCTGGGGGTTTTGATGGAGAGAGTTTTCATTTTTCTGTATGTACTAGAAGGAAATTAATCAAAAACCTGCCCTAGAGCCAAGTAGTGTGTTATGAAGTCACTAACTTTATAGGATAAACATATCGTCCTCATACGAGCTACAGAACGTGGGTATTGGAAAAATTAACTGCACTTGAATGGGTTTGTAGATATGTATCTCTGTATCCATAAAACCTACTGACAGTGAGCAAACACAGGAGCTTGGCAGTTGTCCTGCTCTGTTTAATTGCCATCGATAGGTTTTATATGTATCACCACCTTAAAATCCTTCTGCCAACAATCCTGCCAGCTTAGTGATTTTGCTCCTGTCAAACGCTTTCAAAAGGAGCTTGAGCAGCAGGTAGAGGGAGGGGATTCTCTTCCTCTCCCCTCTCCTGCTCTGGAGAGACCCCCCCTGCAGTCCTGATCCAGCTCTGGGGCAACAGCACAAGAGGGACGTGGAGCTGTTGGAGAAAGTCCAGAGGAGGCCCCGGAGCTGCTGCGAGGGCTGGAGCAGCTCTGCTCTGGAGCCAGGCTGAGAGAGCTGGGCTGGGGCAGCCTGGAGAAGAGAAGGCTCCTGAAGGGGACACCTTAGAGCAGCTCCAGTGCTGGGAATGGCTTTGAACTCACTGCTCAGCCTCACCTCCAGTTTTCCACCAAAGTGCAGGAACTGATAAGAAAGCCATTGAGAGCCTGGGGATTGCTTCCCAACCATGGGCGATCCTGAGAATGGGGAGTGCTCAGAGGGGGGTGATGCTCTGCCTGGGAGGTGGCTCGGACAGAGTCTCCCCAAGGGAAAAAGGAGAAAATGCAGGAATAATGGGAATCATTTTAGATCGTTTTAACTGTCATATATCAGAAGCAAAGTAAACTGCCCAAGGGAGTTGACAGCACCTCCATTTGATCTCTGCCATGGGATGACTTAGAGCCAGAATTTTTCAAAGCTGTTAATCACCTCGATATTGATTTTATACTGAGATACTTTATCACACTTGTGTGGTTGGGGCTTGGTTGTTGCTTTTTGCCTTAAGTAATCTATGTCAAAAGTTGAATATACTTTATTAGAAGCAGCATATCCCCTGCCCTTCCTTGGCTGGGGGTTGCATTAGGGTAAATCAGCCTCCAGCAGGTTTCATTAATAACTCCTGTTTAGACAAAGCGTGTGCTGGGGCAATACCTAAAACTTAGGGGGTTTGTTACCATTTTCTGCACTAAAGTAGAAAATATGCTGAGCCATTTGGAGTCAAGCAGCCATTCCTCCGTGCTTCCAGCTTTGCATTCCCTGGTTTTTAACCCTCATCTCTCCTCATTCATGTGGAAGCACTATAAAAACTGCCATCACAAGAGGATCCATGCTCCTCCCAAGCGTGGCACTGTATGAGAGTACCAGTAACTCTCTAGTTCTTTAGGCAAGAGATGAAGGAGTTGTTCCTCATTCAACTGGAAAGGCTTGCTGGGGTTTATGGGATGCAGTAGGTGCCCTTTCCTGCTGGGTCACAGCACCCCTTCACACACAGTTTGAGCTATCCAGTGAAACGAGGTCTGCAGTATTTTCCCACCTAACAAAAGGAATCAGGTCCTTATGGATTATCTCATGTAATGGGATTTCAATCCTGAAAAAGTATTATCTCTCACAGTCTCCAGCCCATATGCTTTATGAACACTTAAGGAGATGGCCACCAGTACCCTCCATGCCCCGAATGCATAGAATCAATGAATACTTACTGAAGCCTTAAAATATGAACATAGATCACGTACTGTGTATCTATATGAACATTGCTCCAGTTTTCCAGCTGCCTTCTCAATGCTGAAACTTTATGTATATTTTTAGAGCTTTCATATTTTAGTGGGGAATGTAATTGTACATTTGTAACCTTGAGCAGCACAGGGTTAGTCCACCCTGCTGGTACCATCTCAAAAATAAAAACAAGGGGAAAAAGGAAGAAATAAAGCTACTTTTATTGTTCCATAGTCCCCAGCCACAGCCTTTTGTTGCAAAAGC
Source organism: Strigops habroptila (assembly GCF_004027225.2). NCBI lineage: Eukaryota > Metazoa > Chordata > Aves > Psittaciformes > Psittacidae > Strigops > Strigops habroptila. The sequence goes on from NC_044292.2 coordinate 582,050, forward strand.
TGGTTTGCCAGGGGGGTCGTACCCAAACCTGGTGTGCCCCAGTGTCTGTGCTGCTGACAAAACAAGGAAGGATGTCAGCACATCAGAGCTTGAAATGAAAAGGAATGGTGCTTTGCCCTGGATAGCCTTGTAAGAGTAAATGAAGTTTCACTCTTGTCTAGATTGTGCTGTACAGTCCCCGAAGCACCGGTGGGAATTTTGTGGATGCTAATGGGCACCCTGGGTGGCAATTGGCAATGGGGGAAGCTGCGCTGCGCATCCTAAATCTCTTCTCCTTTACTCTGTGGAGCTCTCCATTTCTGCATTAATCTTAGGATTATTTTAGAGCCCTGAACAACACTTGAGACTTTACCTTGTACTTGCTTCAGAAACATTCTAGTAAAAAATTACATTTCTCTCTAGCATCTTCCTTTTCCAGGATGCTCTAGCTGACTCTTCGCATGTGCTCTGCCCTGCAGACCCTGGTTCTTGTTCTGTTTGCTGGAGAGAGAAGAAAGGGCTGTTCTTCTGCTGTTTTGCTGGTAGTACTTTTTGCCACCATTTAAACAGATGGGTCCAAATGTTTATTCCTATCTCCTGCCCAATTTAGGACAGTGGCTTTGCCTATGATCTACCAGGCTAAAGCATCTAGAGGGTTATGAAAATAAAAAGGCATCTGAATTTCACCATGCCTCTTGCTAACGTCAAATCTTCATAGGAATTGACTTCACAGGACAAAGAAGCTGTCAGATGAACGCTGATGCTGTATTAATGATAGGGTACATTGACCCACCCTGGTGCGTCATCATTGCTGCCAAAGGAAGCATGGAGGCAACCCATAATCACCTTTCCTGCATCTGTCCCACTAACACCTAATTTAAGTATATATTTGTCTGCTGATGGATTTCATGGCACCTATTATCCTGCTATCTAAGTGCTTCAGGATTTCCCTATTCATTTCAGTTTTTATATGATCCTTTTAACAGTGTCTGAACTGCAGGTAAATCGGGTCCACAGAGCAAATGTCTCTGCAGCCTTCCCGTTCCTCCCTTCCCAAAGAGGACAGGTGATGTCTTGCAGTAAGTCAGTGGGACCTGATCTCTCAAATCACCCCTTCAGTTCTGCAAGAACCTGGCCTCGGTTTTCCCGAGGGAAAGGATGGGGAAATGGAGCTTCACACAGGCTTTGCCTGAAGTCCTTTCTCTTTGCTCCCTATTTTTCTGTTCATTTATGAAAAGCTGTTAGTGCAATCCAAGCAGTGTAGGTACCATGTGTGCATGTTTGGGTCCACGCTCGCTCTTCTTGCTCCTGCCTGTGCATTCCCACTGCATGCTACTGAGTTATTTTGTAATCCCTGGCTGCACTTGTGGGTCTCCATGACTTGCTGGTGTTCCATCCACTCACTGTGGCCAGAGGTCCTGCGCTTTGCTGAGCCACTTCCAAGCGCCCAAGCAGCTCAGCACTGAAACCACCTGGAGAGGCCAGTGCCAGAGATCAGGGCATCCCTCTGCATCCTTTTTCATTCTTCGCGGCTGGGGACCGCTTCAGATCAAGTGGCCCCCTGCATTTGGTCAATGCTAAAAACTTCATAGCCTTACGGATATTTTAGCCCAAACTACAATGAAAACAGTTTCTGCATCAAAGTATAACCAGGCAGCTCTGCTCACTTGGATGCACCTTTGGAGCTCACCTCTTCTCTTAGCAGGACCTACAACACCCACGTAGGAACAACCAAGCAGACTTGCTCCTGGATGGGGAGAGCCAGGCTGGAGAGCACCACAAATCAGAGGTATCTGTGCAAGCAAGCAAAATTATCAGAGCACCATGGTCACTATTCTATATGCCATGGAAGGGAGCACTTCACGCAAAGTTTGTAGTGAGGGAGGTTAAAACAGGAGGGTGGAGCAGTGTTAGATTTTTGTTGAGGTTTATATAGTGAGATGAAGATGAAGTCATCTTGGAAATAGCTGCAGCAGGTCAACCATGTTTGATTGTGTGAGTAATGGCTTAATTCACCTTTCAGGTGCACAGACCAACCCCAGCCAGGTGGGAGATGGGCAATGGTTTGTATCTCTCAGATGATAGATGATCAAGGCCAGGTTGGATGGGGCTTGGAGCAATCTGCTCTAGTGGAAGGTGTCCCTGCCCGTGGCAGGGGGTTGGAACTGGATGAGCTTTAAGGTCCCTTCCAACCCAAACCAGTCTGGGATTCTGTGATTCATTAATGGGAAGAAACCCCCCAATTTTGCACGAAATCCAAACAGGTTTTTTTAAGCAGAGACCCTGAAGCTCCTGTGTAATTTCACTTACAGTTTTATCAAACTAAACAGCAATGAACTGCCCTCAATAGTCACAAAAGAAACCAAGAGATATTCAAAGTTTGGGGTACCTTGCAGCAGGAACTCGTCACTGACACCAGTACCTGCTTGTGAAAAGCTGTCTGCTGACGTCTTCCCCATAAACATTTAAATACAGGCAGAACATACACAGATTCATTGGAATGCTGTAATTCATTAAACAAATGTTAGCTTTAATAGGGCCATGTAGAAAGACTGGTGCCATAGATGCACTCAGCTGTGAAATATGCTGGGGAAGTCATTTGTTTGCAAGGGGTCTAGAAATCTGCTTCCTATTAACAGAGAATGGCTTTACAGGAGAAAAATCTCTGGGAGCACATTTTTCTCTCAATTATCCTTTCTCAGCGGGATTCCTCGAGGCTTGCGCCAGGTAACTGAAACGTGCCTAAGCTGGGGGGTTGGTTCTGGGGTTTGTTTTGATCCATTAAGCTTGTATCTCACTGCAGTGATGTAATTCCCCCAGTTTGAGACACTTTATAAACATTAAAGGGTTTGTTTTCACAGTCCTGGGGGATGTGCAGCACAAAAAGGTCACTGGGACCCTTTCACCAGCGCAGAAATGGAGATGGGGAAATGTGGCACTGCAGCATTGCAGGGAAAAACAGACTATTCATCTACATTTTTAACCTCTCCATCCTTAGCTCTGTTTAATCCCATTTTAATAACTTATTAACTAAAGCAGCAGCACATTCAGCTACTGCGCAGCAGTAACACATCATAGAATCATAGAATGGTTTGGGATGGAAAGGACCCTAAGATCATCCAGTTCCAATCCCCTGCCATGAACAGGGGCACCTCATGCTAGACCATGTCACCAAAGACTGACCAACCGGGCCTTGAACACTGCCAGGGATGGGGCAGCCACAGCTTCTCTGGGCACCCTGTGCCAGCACCTCAGCACCCTCACAGGGAAGTGCTTCTGCCTCATATCTAACCTGAACTTCCCTGTTTCAGTTTGAATCCATCACCCCTTGTCCTATCGCTCCAGTCCCTGATGAAGGTCCCTCTCCAGCATCCTTGTAGCCCCCTTCAGACACTGGAAGCTGCTCTGAGGTCTCCATGCAGCTTCTCTTCTCCAGGCTGAACAGCCCCAGTGTGCTTAGCCTGTCTTCATACAGGAGGTGCTCCAGCCCCTGATCATCCTCGTGGCCTCCTCTGGACTTGCTTCAATCAGTAAGGTTTGTTTAAGATGCTGCTATGTACTCCAACAGAGGAAGAAAAGAGTTGGTGCTCCATGTTTTAATCATAGAATCCCAGGCTGGTTTGGGTTGGAAAGGACCTTAAAGCTCATCCAGTCCCAACCCCCTGCCATGGGCAGGGACACCTTCCACTAGAGCAGGTTGCTCCAAGCCCCTGTGTCCAACCTGGCCTTGAACACTGCCAGGGATGGGGCAGCCACAGCTTCTCTGGGCACCCTGTGCCAGTGTCTCTTCCTGTGTTAAGAGAGAGAAGAGTGGGGTCAAATGAAGTTGTAAATACACAAAAATGTGACCTTTGCAGAGGGGGAAAAAGAAAGTTGTAGACATGAGCAACTATTGTGGCTTTGATGGAATTACTTAGTGGAGATGTGCTACAGAAGACACTTAGCCCGGGGCACACTGTGCTTTCTCTGGTGGCTGCTGCTGAAGTTTGCTGGTTGCTCAGGCCGGATTTTCTTGGTGAGCTTTTCTTTGCTGATGAATGGACCCACAGATGTCTCTGGTGACATTTGGAAGGTGCCAAACTGCTGCTGTTTGCACTGCGACGTGCCAGGGTGTAACAAAACAGAGGCACAGAGCGAAAACCCTGCCTTTGGCGATGTTTTATCCCATCACAGAAGGTCCATTTTAAAGGATGTGCTGAAGGAAGCTGTTGATACCCACAGCCCTTTCAACTGGAATTGTTACTGCAAACAGAGATACATGGAGCAGATGAGGAATTAATGTAAATATACAGACAGAAGGCAATTTTTTTGGGAGGAAGTGAGGCACAAGCAGATAAAGAGCGATCAGCAGAATTTACATAAGCCTTCAGCAGCCCAGAGGTCATCATTCTGCAGGATGACACATTGAAATTCAGTTTTATTAAATTTGGGCTGATTATTTAATTGGAAAAGAAAGGATTTAATTGAATCGAGTCAAAGGGCTGTATTAGCTTACGTTCAACCTTAACACACAAGGCTTTCCCCATTTAGTTAAACCGGTTCCTTTGCATATTGTACATCTTAAACCATTAAAAGTGGTAATCTGAATAGCAAATTAAAGTGTTTGGAAGGCCTGGGCAGTACTCGTGTGCTACTCAGCCCGTTTTCATCTACTAAACCTTCACACATTACCTTTACTGCACTGTTTAGGTTGAAAGAAGAGTGAAGATGATGGGTAGAAATCTCAAGTCTCCGTCTGTGTTTATGCCATCTGTATGCTCTTGAGGAATACCCTGCCCGGACATGATGCTACTACTGGAACATGTTGCCCAAAATTGAGGGATTTTTTCAGCTGTTCAAGGCTACCCCCTTGCACCACCTGAGAAGATGCTGAGTGTAGCTACAGCTGAACGCTGATTTGAGATTTACTGACTTGGGTTTCCTGTGTGTCCTTAGGAAATATTTCTGACCTCGCTGTGCCTCATCTGCATGGCCAGGCACTCCCATCCTGCAGGGACGTGGACTTGTTGCCTGGGAAAAGCTGGAAATAAGGAAAAAAAAAAAAAGAAGAAAAGTTAAAGTGATTTTGGGAAATAATAGGTTTCTAATTTTGGCCATTTAATTAGCTTTTAATTTAATTTTTTTGTTAATTAAAAACTAACAGGAAAAAGAGAACGAGGCCCAATTCATTTCCTAATGCTTCATTTTATCCCAACTTTGAGGATGTCAGCAAAGGAGTAAGAATCAGCACAACCCAAAATAACCCTCAGGTACTTTGAACGTGCACCCTGGTGATATTTTTAATGTTTTAATCCTTCCTGAAGGCCATTTTGCTACTAAAGCACTTGGGAAACCCCTCTGCTGGCCCATGCTCATGCCTGCACCCTTTGTTTTCTACCCGCCTCAAGCTCTGGCAGCTATCTCAGGATGCTGCGATGCTGTGCACTCCTTCCAGGCAGAAGCTTGCAGAAATCAAATCCTGCTTTGAAAGATCAGAATCAGTTTTAGATGGACCCAACTGTTCCCTGGTGAGAGTGGGAGGAGGTCTGGGGAAGGGGAGAAAATCTTCCGAGGTATATTCAGGGGAATATCAATAGAGAAACTGAACATGACTCGGCTTCAGTGTGCGCTTGAGCCCAGAACCCTCCCATGCACTGGGCTGCACCCCCAGAACATGAGCAGCAGGTCAAGGGAGGGGATCCTGCTCCTCTACTCTGCTCTCATGAGGCCCCACTTGCAGCACTGTGTGCAGTGCTGGTGTCCTCAACATAAAAAGGATATGGATTTGTTGGAGCAAGTCCTGAGGAGGCCACAAGGATGGTCAGGGGCTGGAGCACCTCCTGTATGGGGACAGGCTGAGAACATTGGGGCTGCTCAGCCTGGAGAAGAGAAGCTGCGTGGAGACCTCAGAGCAGCTTCCAGTGTCTGAAGGGGGCTACAAGGATGCTGGAGAGGGACTCTTCATCAGGGACTGTAGCGATAGGACAAGGGGTGATGGGTTCAAACTGAAACAGGGAAGTTCAGATTAGATATAAGGCAGAAGCTCTTCCCTGTGAGGGTGCTGAGGCGCCGGCACAAGGTGCCCAGAGAAGCTGTGGCTGCCCCATCCCTGGCAGTGTTCAAGGCCAGGTTGGACACAGGGGCTTGGAGCAACCTGCTCTAGTGGAAGGTGTCCCTGCCTGTGGCAGGGGCTTGGAACTGGATGATCTCAGGGTCCTTTCCATCCCAAACCGTTCTATGATTCTATAAACGAACTTGAAGTAATAAGGCAGATTTTTTATAGCAAGGTTATTCATTTATGGATGAGTCCACAGCCAACTTTAAGCAACATATTATTTTAAATAGCGTACTTGCTAATGCAGAAATTCTCTTGCTTTGGTAAATTAAAGATTCCAGCATTGCCAGTATAACAACTCAACTGCTCTATTATTAAGATTAGACTAAGAAGCACAGTTTGGACTGAGCTTCAGCAGCTGAATGTGTTCTTGGAAGGCTCAAATCAGTTTTTACCTGATTTTTTATGATAAAAATAATGTGACAGAACTTTAAAGCTGAGTTTCTTTTGCTGAAGTTTATGCTTTCTCCAAGGGCAATGGCAAAGTTTTGCATATATGTTACTGCAGTTGCACATTCAGGTTATCTGGTTACATCCATGATTCTCTCATTTGCAAGCACAGTTTGCAGCAAATACTCATGCAAATAAGGCATGAAACAGGGCATTTATTTGATTAGAATTCAGTTTCTATATACACTTAAAGAACTTTATCTCATTCAGGGATGGCTGCATAGATGATGAAGAAAGAATCTCAAATTCTCCTCGAGGGTTGTTTGTCCACCCGTTGGGAATTCATTAAGGAAAACAGACCTTCCCACTGATATTTCAAGTGCTCTGGCCCAGCACCAGTGCTGGGGTTGCAGACACTGCTGGAAACTCTCAATGAAAAATAACTTTCCCTTCAGAATCCACCACACCATGTATCTAAATACTGGATTATCTTCGGTTTGCAAAATCCTTTTACAGATTACAAGGTCTAGATGCTGCTTGATAAGGACTTGGTCCTTTTCGCTCTTGGAGAGCTGGCTGTATGCACGGTCCCGGTCAGGTCTGGAGTTTTTGGGGTCCTGGGATGATCGTAGTGTGGTTTTTCAGCTGACATGATAGATTTACCTGATATCTGTTCCTAAAAGCTGTCTGGGGACACTCATGCCAAACCCCTCTGCTTCTGCAGAGCCACATCCCAGCACTCCCTGGGGACAGTCCTGCGGGACAGCGACATGCTGCTGCTTTATCCAATCTCAAGCCTCTCCCAGAGTTATCTTTGCAGCTCACTGAGTGAGAAATCCTTTTCTATGGTTTTTGCTGCATTTTGGCTAAGGTCTCTGCAGTGCCAGTGGTGATGCAGAAGGGCATCCTTCGAGTTCAAGGAACTGCCCCAAATTCTCAGCTGATTCAGCCAAAAGTCTGAGTTTAGGCAAAAATTGGGGGAAGGGGTTACAACATGGGCAGGATTGTTCCTCTCTCTTTCCTTAAGGATTATGATTTTCTCTGGCTTTTCCCTTGGTAAGAGCTCTTCCTCACCAGCTTTGCTTCCTGCACCCACTGACGTTCCGCAGGGCCCAGTCTGTCCCTAAACCCACCCAGTTCCTAAACCCCTTTATGAACTTCTGGAGGTGCACATGGCTCAGGCAAAGCCACTCAGTGCTGCTGCCTGTGGCTTTCGGGAGTGGGGATGGTGCAGCTGTGCAGGTTTGCAGGCAGCACCGACTCACTGCGGCGGGGACGGCGCCTGCCTGCATCGCTGCCTTGCTGAGGACGCTCAGGATGCAGCTCTGCGGGCTCGCTGCAGCCCAGGCCCTGGCAAACACGCAAGTGGATCTCTCGGAGGCATTGATAGGGAAACATCAGCGCTCCCTCTAGCAGTCGCCAGCGATGATACCAAATCATTCTCCATTTTTCACCCTGGGTTCGTGCCACATGAACCGTCAGCATAAAGGCTCCCGCATTATCGGCACTGACAGCATACAGGTTGCTCTTCCCCCCCGCCAATCCTTCCAGAGGGAGTTTGGGAGCCCGTTTCACCTCCACCTGCTGTTAGGGATGCACCTTTTGGGGTGAACCTGAACCCAATTAGCAGAAAGGCACTTACTGAGCAGCAGTTTCAGCACATGGGCTGTGGGCACTGCAGCACTCCCCGCAGTGCCCCTAAACGTCCCGAGAGGGGGAATTGGAGGGTCTTGCTATAGATGCAGCGCTGCCACAGGGCTCCCCCCCCCCCACCTGGCAGGAAGGACCAGCTGGGGGGGGGGGAGCAACAGGTAGGGGGTGCACCCCGCTTTGCACAGCACCCCTCCTTTTTGTATCCTCCTGGCACCGCACTCCCCTTGCGCAGCCCCCCCTCTCCTTTGCTCCCTACTTGCACAGCCCCCATTGCACCCCGCTTTTGCACAGCTCCCTCCCCTTTACGCACCCTCACACCGACCCCCTCCTTGCACGGCCCCCCTTTACACAACCCCCTTCCCTCCCTTCTCCCCCACTTTGCACGGTCCCCCCCCCACCCTCCTCCCATCACTCCCCCCCCCCCTTGCACGGCCCTCACCCCCTCCCATTCACAGCCCCCTCCCCTCGATCTCCCCCTCCGGCACAGCCCCCTCCCCTCTCCCCCCAGCCCCGCCCCCTCTGCCAGCCCACTCCCCCCTCCCACCGTTCCCCCTCCGGCAGCCCCTTCCCGCCCCCCTCACCCCCCCCCCCGCCGCTCCCGCTCTCTCACCTCTCTCCTCCTCTTCCTCCCTCCCCCAGGCCAAAATCCTGCACATGATGGACGACAACAAGCAGCTGGCGCTGCGCATCGACGGGGCGCTGCAGGCGGCGGGGCAGGAGGTGACGGCGCTGCGCGCTGAGCTGGCCGCCACCGGCCGCCGTCTGGCCGAGCTGGGCAGCGACCCGGCCATGGAGCACGGCCCCCACAGCGCGCAAGGTGAGGGGAACGGGGGGGAATGAGGGGCGAAGGGCGGGGGGGGGTGGGGTGTCTTTCCGCGGCCACCGCTGGGAAACTGCGTCCGTTCGTGGCTGGTTTTCATTATTTGTTTGGGGTTTCGGGGTGCTGGGGGGTGCCCGGTGCGTCCCGTCGGGACCCGGCTCCATCCGCCGGTGGTGGATTCACTCCTCTCAGGTTTGAGCAGGCTGCGAATTCCGTGCAGCTTCTTCCGCCTCTTTAAGCTTCAACGCGCGCCCCCTCGCCCAAATGGGGACCCCTCCTCACCATTCTCCCTCCTCACCCCCCCCATCCCCAGCGCGGTGCTCGACCCTTGCCGTGGCCCCGCACGCCGGCTCCCCCGGTACCCCGCTCCCATAACCGGTTTCGTAATTCGGTCGGGAAGCAGCCATGTTACAGCCGCGCTCCGGCCCCGCCGCTCCCCGCTGCCGCCGGCCCGGGGCTGCCCCCGGGGCCCGGCACGTCCCACCGCCGGTAGGGGCGGAGGCGAGACCCGGGGACAGGGGCTCCGGCCGCCCCGGCGGAGCAGAGCCCGGTGCTGGCTTCACGGAGCCGACCCACGGCGTGGCTTGACCCAGTGTGGGGCTTGCACAGCCCCTATGCAATACACACACCCCCCTCCGCCCCTGAACCCCCCCCAAAAGTTGTCGCCAGGTCTCGGAGCTGGAGCAGTGGAGGCTGAGCGTGGAAAACGGGGTGCAGGGAGAGTGATCTGTGCTCTTGGCTTTGAGTGAAGGTTAACGAAGGGGGACTGGGTTGCTTCTGCAGAGCTTTTGGCGGGGTTTGGCTCTTGCCTGGCTGAAATTCGCTGTTTCCTGCTAATCAAAGTAGTGCTGCCATCACTGCTACTTCAGAAACGTGGAAATACAAATATGTGTATATATTGTTACCGAATAATTGCAGGTTTGCCTGACACTTCACCCTGGAGCAGCCTTGGTGTCAGAGCTAAAATAGTGTCAACCCTCCTATTTCACAGTAACTGAACTGAATTTACACCTGGGTGATAAAAACATCAGTAGCTGTTACTTAGTTGTTACTTATTTACTGCAAGTATCTCTCGGTAGGGTTATTTGGGTTATATAGGCATTATTTAACAGTTGCATTTCGGTTAAGCTGTAGGATTTTAAAGGTAATGGTGGGCATCCCTGCTCCCTTCAGCCCACTGCTTGTGTTGTGGTGGTGTGGCATTAATGCAAATGGATTTAGAGGGTTTAATTTGTGGATTTGTTCCATCTGCTTGTTGTATTTAGCTGGTTTGGCAGCAGGGGTGTGGTGTGTGAATTCCACTCCTTAAACAAAGTTAATCAGTCATCAGGTGGGTTTGTTGGGCAGCAGGAGCTGGACCCAGCAGAGCTTCCTGGTCGCTCCAGGTATGCGAGGAGTGCAGTTACGTGTGCGGTCAGGTATGTTCAGAGCTGATATGCGTAGTGCTTGTTGGTATAATGAGAACTGCACCCTGCCATGTGCTGCATCCAGGCTGCTGAGATGCTCTTCTGTTATAAGAATCTGCTGAAAGGGCAGCAGGAGGATGCCTTCCTCTCCCAGATCAGGAATGCAGCCCAGGAACATGCTGTGGAGGGCACCAGTGTGACTGTGGAAATGCAGCTTTGCAGCTAGAAAAGCAGGTGAAATCCTTTGGCTGCTTGTGCACACACCTATTTTGGTGCCTGTGCTTCGTGTTTTGTTGCGTTTCCTCTCCAGAGAACTTGTGGAGGGACGCAAGTTTTCGCAGGGGGCAGTGCCTTTGTTCCTGCATGTGCCCAGGTGCGGAGGGATGTGTGTGTGGTTCTCCACGGGTCAAGGTTTTCCTCAGAGGTTGTCTATTCTGTTGAGTGATGGAAAAACTCCTCTTTGGGGTTCCTTTACTCTTGCCATGCTGGAAAACAGTTGGTACATTGTAATGGTGCCAAAGAAGTGTGCGTGTTTCTCCTTCATAACTACAATTACACGTGTGCTGGAGTTGTGGGCTCCCCGTGATCGGTGGCAAAGAGTGGTCCTGTCTTAGGCTGGGTGCAAGACCAGCATCTTCAGCGCTTGCTGCAGTTGCTGGAGGGTTCATTCCATCTCCCCACTCTAAGTTGGCAAATCTGGCTCTGTGCTGATGTCTAGGAGCGAGGATGCTTCCCTAAAGAGGAAGACTCCATGGCCTTGTAGCTGTAGCTGCATTTTTTTCCCCCTTCCCCATGAGTTGAAGTGGCTATTATTTAATATATGATGTGTCCAGCCATGTACCACTGGTCTTGTAACAGAAGCCAATCAGTTAAGTGTAAAATTACACCCGAAGAGCATTAGTGGGGAGAAGAGGGGGAGAGTACTTGGTCTCCACAGAACCCGTTGATTAAATGCACTCTGTTTTGGGTTTCTTCCCTACATTTGGTACTGTTGTTTCTATACTACCATAAATGTTCTCCTTCATCACTCTGTGTTTGTACAGACAGGCCCGAGTTATCTGTAGTGAGCCTTATGCTTTTCGTCAAGGATTCTGAGATGCCGTTCAGAAGGATGGGGTGAAGACAAGTCTCTCTGAATAGCTCTGCTGTTGTGCGTCTCCTAAGTAGGAGGGTTGCCAAGCTGCTTGATTTACAAAATACATTAGTGGAAGGCGGGAGGCTTGAATTGGGTGGGAAACTGCTTACCTGTGAGTGCAAATGTGGGATGTGCTGGTGGGATGGATGCGTGGCGGGCATCTGTTGTGGTCCTGGTGGAGAATGACGTGGCGGAATTGTCAGGTCCCTTCGCTTGGTGTGGGAAGGAGCTCGGTGATCTCGTGGGTCACACAAGAGGAGCTGAATGTGTGCCTGTGTGTTATACTCAGTAATTAATACTCAGTTTGTGGAGTGTGTTATTTGTATAACTATGGTGCAGCTTGAGGCAGCTCGAGGTAATAACTCCGTCCCTTTGTGCACACCGAGACTTTTCTGCACTATAATGCCCTATTTTTGCAGCAGCGAGGTGCACTTGGTTTACCCAATGTGAAACAAAGCTGGAGGAATTCAGCAAAGAGGGAGAGCAGGAGCGGATGGTGGGTGTGTGTAGGTAGGCAGGCATGGAACTTGTTTATTGTTACAGTCCTTAGCGTGAGCGTTAAACATTCAAACTCTCAGCCCTGACAGTCTCTTTTAAATGGTGAGTTTGCTGCAAGAAGTATTTTGGCTGCAGCCTCTTGTCTAAAGCTGGATACAGCTCAGGGTGGAAATCAATACTTCATGTCCCTGGCGCTTAGCGCAGCAATTACAGGCAGCTCTCGGTAACATCACTGCAGCCGTGTGTCAGCATCCTCGTGTTTGAATTCTTGTTTGAATTAGGATGGCTTGAACTAATTGCGAGCGAAAGGCGAGCCCTTGCCCTGTGGTCCAGGTCAGGCTGCGGCAGCAGTGGGATACAGAGATGCAGGCAGAGCATCGCAGCAAGCGCTGCTGCAGCTTAGTGGCCTCTGTTGGTGCTGAGTGCACCTCTGGGCTTTTGGGTTGGGGTCATTGCTGAATCTACACTTTTATTTTCAGAAGTTGGAGTAAAAGCAAGATCCATGGGGAAATGCAGAGTTTGGGTGCAAGGACTTGCCATGCTGAATCATAGAATGACAGACTGGTTCAGCTTGGAAGGGACCTTAAAGCTCATCCAGTTCCAAGCCCCTGCCACGGGCAGGGACACCTTCCACTAGACCAGGCTGCTCCAAGCCCCTGTGTCCAACCTGGCCTTGAGCACTGCCAGGGATGGAACATTTACCACTGCTTTGGGTAGCCTGTTCAGGCGGTTGGTCCATTTAACCTGTTGGTTTTGCTTTAGTCTCCTCCCTGCGTTAAGTGGAAAACACCTTAATTAATTAATGTTGGTGAAGTGCTTGAAGATGTAAAACGCAATCAATAGCTGAGTGTTGTTAGTAATATCTCCTTCAGCATTTGGCTTATCGTGCTTTCTATTTCAGAGCATCAGTGGCACACAGTGGTTGCTGTCTCCCAGCTTGTGGAGCTGGGGATGGTGGGGTTTGCATGGCTGCTGCCAAAGTTCAGCTGGGAAGGGAGCAGGAGCTGCATCCTGCTCCTGGAAGAAAGGATTTCTCCTCCTTGCTGCGCTGTGATCACAGGCGTGTGCAGCATAAGGAAGATTGCAGTCCTATCTTGGTACTTGGTAAGGCTGAAGGGCCAGAAGGACCCTTATGACAGCCAAATCCAGGGTTTTCTCTTTTTCTCTTTGATCTCTGTGTACTTTCACAGCTCCAATGCAAAGACTTTGACTTTTGCCCAGGAGGCAATCAGTTACTTCTGTGCTGTTGCTATTTTGCGAGTAATCATCTCGGGCTGTTGAAAATGTACCATTTTCATCTTTTCACAAATCTTCCCTGCTATTTGTTCTTCCAGAGCTTGAGAGCTGACACTGTAAAAGAACCTGCAGAATTTGGATGCTGTCAGGTGCTGAGAGTCTTGCTGTACTATTACTTTTTCTAATAATTTCCTACTTTATTTACCTCTATCCTGCATAGTTCCTGGGGTGAGGAGCAATTAGTTTCATGCTCTGAAACAACTTCATGCACTGGGAAATAAATCCTTGCATAGCCATATTCACATGGTTGGTTTAGATGCAAGGAACTGGCTGCAGATAGCGCTTCAGGTCCCCATTACATATTAATACAAGAAAATCTGCATCTTGATATGAAACCCTGTTTGATGCTGAGAGAGATTTTGTGGCTGGGGGGGCTCATTGACCAGCCTTTGAGGGCAAACTCCTTTCCTCAAGTGATTCCTGCTTCTCTCCTTGCACTAAACAGGGCTGAAATACCTTGCTTATAAGTTAGGCACTGAACCTCAGCACCAGCATGACGTAGAGCAAAGCTTCAGTCTCCAGCTTATTAAAATTCAATTCTCATAATTTCTTGTTGACAGTGAAGCATGAGATAAGAGCTCTTGGTACTGACGCAGCAGCTTGCAGAACCGGAGTGCTCATAACGCGGCACAGTGTGTGGAGCCAAGCTCTGCTTACCTCTGTGCACAAACTCTGGGGGATCGGTCAATCAGGGACCTTGTTTTTAGGCTACATCCTCACCCATGGGATGCTGAAGGCTCAGGGAGTTGCTCGTTGCTGCTTTGCAACCTATTGCTGCTTTCTCTTGCTGTGTAATTTTGCTTGAGTCTTTATGGCTGATGCTTTCAGGTATTGAGATGGATTTTGTGGAAGCAACAGGTCTGGAGGCTTCAAGCTAGACTAATGTATATTTTGGTGTTGGGAGTTGTGTTCTGTGTTAGGTGGAATGAGTTTAGCTTTCTTCATTAGCAGCAGGGCTGAGCTGTCTCACCAGAATACAGCCATTGAATAACTGCTGCTGAAAGCATTGGCTGAATTCCTTTCCGGAGTCAGTTTGTTTGCAGGAGTTGCAAAGGGGAGGTAAAGCTCTTCCCAAAGTTTTCCTTGTGCCAAGTAGGGTAATTGGAGGCTTGGAGGTATGAGGGTGAGGGTTTGGGGGTGCCTTCTCTGGGGTGAGAGGCTGAGTGATGGTGACAGGCTGTGAACCAAGGGGACCTGAGGTAACAGAGGCTGTGTGGAAGGACAAAGCATTGTTGGGTAAGGACAACTTTGCAGAGGTATTGATTATGATTGAGTGTGACATCGGCTGGAGGCAGCAGCTCCCAGGGTCATCCTGATACCCTAGTGCCCCTTAGCCCCGCTCTGTGGCTTCAGTAATCTGATAAACTGGTTATTTCTCTAATCTTGTTAGTCCTGTCCTTCCCTGGCTCGCTGGGATGGGACAGAGCTGCCTGTGTGTGATGCAGGCTGGCTGCTCCCAGGTGAACCTCAGTGCGGGTGGCTTTTAGGACACGTTTCTGGTTTTCGGATGTGCCTGATGAAGTTTCTGTGTCTGAAAACTGCTTAATTGCAAAGACCTCAGCTTTGGAGTGCAGAAGATGAGCTGCACCAGGGAGCTGTGTCTGCATAGAGCTCCTGAGGAGAGATGGGCTATTGTCATTAGGATTTCGGATGCCTGCGAGGTGTGAGAGCTGCAGCACACAGGGAGAAATGGAAAACACTATTGAGAAATGGAAAATGGAAATGGAAAACACTATTGAGAAATGGAAAACACTATTGAGTTTTCCTTTTCAAGTGTGTGGTCAGCTGCAGATTTCAAGTACATGCAGCACCACAGCTACAGCTTGCTCTTGGATTGCTTGGATAATGGGAAAGGAGCAAAGATACCCACAGAAGTCTGAAGGAGAATGCGGTGCTGTCATAAAGGCATTGTGGATCTCCTACGGGCACCCAGGAGACTCAGCGTTTGGGAGAGGATCAACCTTATCATTGAAGAGGGACTTTGTGATGCCCTGCTGTGGCATGGCTGCATCCCGATCTTGGAGAGTCGCCTGTGTCTCTTGCTTCCTTTCTGGAAGGAATCTCTCTTCTGAGGGCATCTGTAAATCCATTTCTCACCCTTCTCAATCCTTATGGAGTCGTTCTGCCTGGTGTCTGTTCATGCTGCTTGTGCCTCTAAATCAGAATTTCACAGGTTTTACAGGCTGCACCTGGGAGCTGAACCTTTGGGGTTATCTGGTGTGTCACAGCCTTTGCTGCTGCTGTCCCTGGGGACGCGCTCCTCTCCCGTGCAATCTCTGCTTTATTGTCCCACTTCTCTGGGTGGCATCTGGAGGAGAATCCCAAACGTCTCCATCACCTCCTCTCTCATGAGAGCGTGCATCCTCCTTCACTGAGGAGTTCAATTGCCTTTCTGCAGAAAATAGCATGCACTGGCAGGGGGGAAATATTGTTTGGTCTGCATATGTGTGATCTGTAGGATGTAAAGAGAGCAAGCAAGCACAATGCTATGCTGATGCCTATCTCTGACTTCTTTTTGCAATGGCAATCAAACCTGGAGAGCTGACACTGCTGTGGAGAAGTAGTTTCTTTGCAGAGAAGATGAAATGGAGCTTGTGCCTCTGCACCAGCAGATTGAGGCCATTAGACAATGTTTGAGGTTTGTAACTGAGAGCTGCTCCAACATTTGAGTGTCTGGTTTCATTTACCTTCTAATTCTTACCAAAACATGGGATTTGCAGAAGTGGACCTGTCTTTCTGATGCTAACAACCCGCGCTGGCCAGTATGTTAACTTGCCAACCAAGTCCCTTGGCCACCTTACAAGTGGAGGGTTTTCCAACAGTGGGTGCCTGTAAATGTGCATGTCGGTGAAGCACACTTCTGCTCCAGCCTGTTATGTTTAAGCAAACTGTCCATCATCCTCCCCTGGAAATTACCTGGGAAAAGTAGTGTAGGGTTAGTGTTGGCCTTTGCCAACAGGCCCAGTGCTGGTTCTGTGCTGTAGAATCAACGAGGTTGGAGAAGACCTTAAGATCAAGTCTAACTGTTACCCCATCACTGCCAAGTTCACCATTAAACCGTATCACTGAGGGCCTCATCTACATGTTTCAGTCATGCAGCAGGCTAATTGCCCTAAGGAACAGCTTCTCTTGCTCCCTTTTAGCAGCAGAGTATCTTAAAATGCTTCGTTTGGTGTTGTGTTCTCATTTAGGTGTGCACAAGAGCATTGTATACCCTTTAGGGATGGGTTAAAAGGTCTTTGTAAGATTCTGCTTTTGTGCTTGGGCTGGTTGGAGCAGTCTCTGCCCTCCCATAACAAAGCAGTTTTTCCCAGGATATTTCTGATTGCTGTAAGATACTGCTGCGGGTCGAAATGTGCTGTAGGCTCACAAGCATGGGAAGTGTTTGCCTGTTTTCCAGGGAGATGTGCTGCATTAGGAGTGGAAAGCAAAGCGAATTGATTTGAGGAATTTATTTTTGATGTCTAGATTTAGACAGTCTAGACACTCTCTGAAGTTGCAGGAGAGGGGGAAAAAGAACATCTTAAAAGAAACCTCTAGGACTGCTGTAAAGGTTTTAGGGGACTACACGGAGGTTTTGAGTTGGAAAATGCATTTTGAATGTTGAATAGCAGCTGCCCTCTGATGTGGAAGTTGGGAGGGTACAGCATGTCTTGGCATGGCCATTGCAGCCTGTTGCGTGGGGTCTGGGATAATGGTACTGCTGGAGAAGACCTTGTGGGATCAGTTCTCAGCTCATCTTGCTCATCTGCAGTGCTTCTCTGGGGTAACTCCTCGCTGAGGAAAAACAGAGCCCAGCTCCGAGTTGCTCATTGGGCATCAGATGCTCCCTGGGAGCTGAACAACATCGCTGTGTGGTTTCGTGTGACAGCAGCACATTCACAAAACAGATTCCTCCTCCTGTGGTGGCAAAATACTTCCTCTGTGTGTTTTCATTGTTCTTTCTAGCCTTAAACACACCCAATTACTTGTCTTTATGTTTCTCTATTACTGCATTATCTGCTTGGGCAAAAGCTGTCGTTTTATCCACCTGCAGATTCTTAACGTTAATTCCTTGAACTTTTATATCCCCCCATAATGTGTCTGGAGTTGTTAAATGGCTTTGCCCAACTTGTAATGATTTCTTTGCTGCCAAAGTGATGGCTCAGGCAGGAGAAGGGGTGGGAACCATTTCAGGTAGAGATGCAGTGTGCTCCCTGCCACATTTGCATCATTTAATTGAATCTGCAAAGATCATTGTTGTCATCCTTGGGAATGGAGCTCGTTTTAGAGCCACACGGGGGTTTGTTCAGATGAGTTTGTTTCCTGCATGATCTGCCTTCGTGGTCAAGAAGCATCCAAAACTGACAGTTTGGGGTGAGAGGGCTGAGTAATGAAGTTCCTAAATTTCCATGAAAAGCAGAGGGAGTTGGTGGGGCTGAAGCTCCTGTGGGAAAAGCCATCAAAACCAGAAGTTCATAGCAGCATGGGTCTGAGAAACCACAGGAAGGCCACCTATTTAGTGGAAAAAAGCTGTATTTAATGCCACAAAGGCATATTTTGGAGAGGTGTGTTGATATATAAACAAAGATGCTGCAGGATTTAGTAATCACAAAGTACTGAAGCAGTGGTTGTGTTGGCATCAGGGTGGATTCCTGCAGGGCCCTGGATGCTTTTGGTCAGTTGTTGGAGCAGTTGGGAGAGGTGGTGGTGGGGATGAGCCATGGGATGGTGGGGAGCTGAGTGGCATCATTTCCTCCTGGGGATGTCCCCTGCTTAGTGCCCAGTGCTGCCCTGTCCTGCTTTAGGAGCTGCTGAATGACCAGTCTTCAAAGGAAAAGAACGGGGTGAATGGGGCAGACTGGAACGGGGTTATGAGCTGCCACCTTGGCCATGTTCTCATGCCCATTGGGTGGCTTTGGTCCAGCCCTGGGACTGGAGCTCCCAGGAGTTGATTACAAGCTGCTAAAGTTGTGTAAAGGTCCGCCTGCTCCCTGGAGCAAGACATGTGGACGCTGGACACATCACTGGCAGCTGCTGAGGTTGCTCCAAGTTGGCCCTAAGTACAATCTATTGTTGCTTTCAGGCAGAGAAAAGCTTCAAAAAGCACTTTGCGTTTTTGCCATCTTTGCAGAGAACCTTTCAATGCTCTCTTCCTCATTGGACGTGCAGCATTTCTAAGGGTATCTTGGCAAATGATCTCATTTAACACGTCTACACCCTGCTTATCACTGCGGTTTCTGAGTGCAGTCATTAGGGACCAGTTTGATTTTTGAGTGTAATTCCTCTGATGGGCGCATTTGCTCTGCAGCAGCGGAGCATCTTTGAGCATTACATGTATAGGAAGATTAATAGTTTGAATACCTTGTAGGTTCCTTAAAGGTTCTTTTCTTTTTCATTTAAACGAAGCCATATTATCTTGGGCTGAGGTTTATTTGATGCTGCTGTGGTTTGTGAACTATAGTGCTTCCTGTGCTATAAGTGTTGGACTGCTGCACGTGAGAGTGTCTGTAGCCCCTGGAATCGTAGAATGGTTTGGGTTAGAAAAGCTTTAAGATCATCCAGTTCCAACCCCCTGCCATGGGCAGGGACACCTTCCACTAGACCATGTAACCCAAGGCTCTGTCCAACCTGGTCTCGAAATAGCCTGATGTTAAATCTGGATATATAGTTGTGACTATTTTATGTTAGTTTTACTTTGGGTAGGGGGAGTACGCATAAAAAGAAGCCATGAGAGCTCTGCCTATTCATCAGTCCAACAAGAACGTGGTAATGGCCGTGGTAATGGCCATGGTAATGCAGGATTAAAAACCCATCTGCAGATAAAGCATTAACTCCACTTGTTGCAGCATTGAATGATCCAGATGATATCAGACGAGCAGAGCTCGGTGGTGGGCTGGTGCCAGCCTGTCAGCACACACACCTTTCACCTCATCGCAAAGTTTAGTCAAACCTTGCTTTGCACGGTCACGTTTTCCAGTGGATGTGGATGTTGCACAGGGAGGAATCAAGTAAATCCTCGTTGGTAAGAGACCCTTCTTGGACAGGCATGGGATAGTATTTGGGGATAGATTTGCAGGGCTCCATCTTACTTCAGGGACTTTATTAATGTGCTGATATACCCAGTTCTTGGACACATGGGCTTCAGTGCTGCTACTAAGATTTAGTTCCTTTAACTTCGAAGGGCCGTTTCCACCCCTTGGTGCCATCCTCACACCACGACGTGGTACCAGCTCTGTAAGAACGTGGGAGACCTGAGCCAGGTCTTTGCCATAGCATGAGCCAAGCCCATGGGGTTGAAAGTTCTGGTGAGGTATTTTGGCATCTGTGCCCCTTGATCAGGACATACATGAGGGTCTTTGGCTGTTAGGTGGTACTTGCTGCAGAAGCTCATGCCCAGTGTCATCTCAGGCTGAGTGCTTGATCCTCTAGTGTATTCTGAGCTGGAGCAGCTGAGCTTTTGGGCACTCTTGGAAAAGGAAAATTATCGGAGCCTTGAAGACTTTCTGTGATTTATGCTGGTTCCTTTTAGTTGCAGCTGCACATAAAGACTCCAAATTGGGGACATTTTGCTTCACTGTGGTTTTTGTGAGGTAGCTCTCATTTGCTAATTCCTTTTTGGTCGTTACTGCTGATGTAAGTACAAGCTTATCCTGCAGCAATGTTTTGCATCTTTCCTGGACTTGAATCAGTGAATGAGTGTCGATATCTTTGGGACAATCTGGCAAAGAGAGGGGAAGTGGAAAATCTGGAGTGATGCTCTGAAGATAATTTTGTTCATGTTTTAGTATCAATGGTCCAAGTCACTTATCAAGCCAAGTATCTTGAGTGAGAGGGGTGAATTGGGTATTGCTGGCTCTGAGTAGATGACATGAATGGATGTAGTGCCGGAGATAACCGGTAGGAAATTATTAAACACACTCTGGCTCCTCTTGAGTGTGTTTTCAGTGTATCGTGAAGTTCTTTAAGTGTGTGTACACAGTTCAGAGGGTAATACCATTAATTAGACCTACAAAAAAGACTAATAAGAAAGTATAACCCTCTATAGTATACAAGATTTATCCCTGATTAGCAGAGCTGCTCAGATCTCATCGTAAATCTGTGGAGAAGTCATTAGGAGACCAGTAGTAAGTTGGTAATTAACATCACCAAAATGTTTTCAGTGTTTGTTCTGTTCCAAATGAGTGGAAAAAAAAGGGTAAGGAACACAAACCAGCACAGAACTCTGAATACAGAAAAAAGCACAAAGATCTTCCTTTATTCCAGTCTATCAGGGAAGAAGGGTTGGAAGAGGAAGCACAGGGTGCTATAGATGTTATGGCTGAGACTTGAAGTAAATCACAGAGGATGGCAGCTGCCTGCTTGCAACTCATACCCTCACCTGTGGCTTTTGTGGGTACCACAGTACTGCGCCAGGGCCCTTTACAACATGAATCCCACACTGAAAAGTCTTTTTTTTGCCTCTGCACAGATCCAGTTAACATCAGGGAGAGTTGCAGGAGCCTGTCTGGAGCAGAACAGATCCCACAGATCATCATATAAGTGCTATGCAAAACACTGTATTTTATCAGTGTGCTCGTACTCGAGCTGGGTAGATATTATCCTGAGCAATATACAGCCAATTCCTTCTGACTTTCAGCCAAAACCTCGCCAGATAGAGAAGCAGCAGCAGCAGCATGTGTGCTCGTGTGCTGCTGCCAGCATCTCCCTTTCCTAACAACAGGAGCAGCGTGCAGGAGAGCTCTTCTTCACAGGAGAGTTGTTCTAGAGATTATAGAAGTATTATCACGATGAGGTGCTGGTCAGGCTGAACTCCATAAGCGTAAGCACGGTGTCTGTCTGTCTGTCTGACAAGTGCTGTCGCCAGCAGAGATTCCTAATGAGGAGCCGTTGCCGGTGTGTTATCCTGCTGGGTTGGGATCTGCACACGGCAGTTTCCTTCCTGCCTGTTTATTCAGGCAAGCATGAACTTGCTTTGTTAGTTATTTCACCCCTTATAAATGATGGCTAGCATGGAAGATTAGCTACTTTCTGATGAACTCAGGAATGTGTGTATATATTAAAAGATTTATATTTTCAATTCATTTTTGTGGTGGACAGCACCACAACCAAGAGAATTTTGCTGTGGATGGTACCTGTGCTGGAATTACCTTTGCTTCTCAGCATTTCCTTTAAGCTTATTTGCATGAGGTTGAACTGCTAAGCAAACATTCCCTGTGTTTTAACCTGTTGCACAGCTGCACCATGCCCTTCTTCCTTACCCTGCTCTGGAAATGAAGGTAGATAATTGGAGCTCCCATTGTGCGGATGTGCTCACCAACACAAAAGGCAGTGAGGTCCTTTATCAGCACCTTGTTGATAAAAGAGGGCACAAAAGCCCTGGCGTGGACCCACATCTCCTACTTATTTGGAGATGAAAAGCTCTTGAGGCTTTGGTTTGTTGTGAAAGTTAACTGCAAAGCACTTGAACCTTGGCAGGGCTCCCACACCAAAACTCATCACGCCCGAGCTGAGCCTGCCGACAGGTACGGGTCTTGTCCGGGCTGGTTGCTGGGGCTCCTGTGCAGTCACAGGGAGGGATGGTACCTCCAGAGGACATTCCCCTTGATATTTTAGACATCCCAGGAGGAGATGGAATGGTTCTTGGGAGATGCTGGTCTCACTGGCTGTACTGTGATCTAGGGCAGCAGGTGAGATGATTCCACCCCAACGTCAATCTCTGCCACTGGCTGCAGCACTACTGAGGCACCACTTCAGCTTAATTGAGGGTTGCGTTTTGTAAAGGCTGTTGTGCTTGCGTTAAATCATGTCTGGAGATGCCTGCAAGCGGATTGGTTCCTCAAGGGTGTTCCCAGCACTGCTCATTGCCCAACACATCTCCACAACTCACACAGGGAGGCACCTCTTCTGTTAAATCTTGGTGACCCAGAGCATCCACTGAGATTTGCTCGAGTCTTTTGAGATCGTGACCCACATCCACGACCTTTGTGGTTTTGAGTTGATCCTCCAGGTCCTTCAGGTGAAGGTGAAGGAAAGGAGGTGCTGGCGCTGTCAGGTGAATGAACCCAAAGGCCCTGCCTCTTCCAGCTTTGCCTTGCCCTGTTATTAGCATTTAAATAGGCTCAGCATAGGAGCTTTCACCATTGCGGTGCTCTGAGAGGTGGGAAGCTCTCCTCTGCCAGGCTGCTCTGCACAAACCTGAAAGAGAAGCAGGAGTAAAAGCCAAGCCACATGATTGCACGGGGACAAGGTTTGTTGTGGGTGGCTTTTTTGTTTGTTTGTTTTAAAGATGCTTCCTATAAGTCCTTCCTGGGCAAAACCTTATGCAGCAAGTAGCTGAGGGATCCGGTGAACTACAGATGGGAGGTCAGGTTGCAGATATTGCCATGCTGGACAGCTGCAGTGGAGATGGAGGGTCTAAGGCTTGCTGTTGTGGGGCTGGTTTGAGCAGGTTGGGTCAAAGCTGATGCTTGCTGTATATGTTGCTTTGCATTTCATCTTTCACTACAACCTCCTGATGGTTTTATTAATGCCAGGGGTTGTACATGCAGGAGGATGTGATGGGGAAAGCACCACCATGCCTAAGATTCAGCTTGATTGTCGTAAGAGGGGGCAAAAAACCCCTCTAACAGTCTCAGAACCAGTCTGACAAAGAGTATGTTCCCTGTTTTGAGTCTCCATCCTCCATTTAAAAGAAATAAACTCACTGTCCCGGTAGTATCATTTTCTACCTGAGCTTTTATGAAACAAAAGTAGATGTTACTGATGTGGCAGTACAAAGGAAAGAAGTGATGTACAAAATGAATTGCCAGTTTGTATGTGTTCCTATATTGGTCTTGTAGCATTTCTGTTGGGCAGGCCAGAGCACAACATTCCCTACTCACACCACTGGAGTATGATCATATCCGACTAGCACAGATGAGGATGCTGTATCTATGTCTCAGTGAATTTCATCCCTTGGTTCACATGTGGTGGTCCTCTGGGGACTATCACAAATGCAGTATTACCGAGTACAGTGGCACGTTTGATTTATCAATTCTATTAATGATCTGGTTGAAGGGAAAACCAACATGTTAATTAAATTCACAACTGATGATGAACTTGGTGTTGTGGACACCAGGCAGGACAGAGATTTAGCATGGAGAGGAGCGTTGGGATGGCCAACAGGCATGTAAACTCCAGCATGCTCATAGTAGAAGACAAAAATGGGAAGAATGGGGATTTGGTGGGAAGATGATGCTTAGAATAAATCAGTGTTGGGGTGTCTCCAGTTTCCACTGATTGTGGCCAGAATCAGTGTTGCTGTAGGTGTTGCAGGCTTCTACTGGTGTGTACTGGTGCAGTGGCAATGGGGGAATGCTAGGTGTGTTCATGCTCAGAAAGACAAGTTAATGTTTAAACAAAAAAAATACCTGCAGGTTGTCAAGGGTGAGTATTTTGTGTTGATGGTATTAACATAAATTCAAGCCGACCCAAGTGCATGGGGATAAACCCAAACATTTACCCTCTGACTGAATGTGATTTTCACTGTTGGCTTTGGGCTGGTCTGTGTTTTGCATTTCTTTTCTGTGGGTTTTAGTAATGCAAACAAACAACTTGGCTTCACCTTAGGTTGTACTTCATTTCCAGTTTTCTCTTGATCCCATGCATTAACATGCTTAGTAGGCAAGCTGCAGGTAGGGAAGAAGAGGATGCACTTCTTTTAGTTTGGGTTTCAAATGTGTGTTTTCTAGAATGATGCAAATCCTCTGAAGTCCAAGGCTGACCAGTTTCTCTTGAAGAATCTGCCCATATGAGTATTCCTATATGAGATACTAAGCGCCCAGCCACATCCATAGTGTGTGTAGCCACATGTCCCAGGCTAAATGCATATATCGCGGGCTCTCAGCTGCTGCCTGTGCATGACCTCCTCCCCCTGGCTTTTGGTTTGTATTCCTGACCTTCCAAATTGTCTCCAGCTGAAACTCTCCTGTAAAAGTGAGCTCAGTTGGAAAATATTCCTGTGCAAAATATTAACACATTTGGGGGAAAGCCTCTCTTGAAAGGTGGAGTCAGCAGTGATGTATGAAACCAGAGATGCTTTATTGCACTAAAGGTACCTGTTGATTATCTAGAAGGAGAAAAATGCACCAAACCCAACTGTGAATTAGTGTATTGAGCACTACGAGGGCAAGTTTAACCAAAAGCCTCCTACTCTTCATCTAACTTGGTGCAGGTTATCAGAGGCAGGGATTACAGGACCTGTTGGCAAGGAATGACATGAATTATTAACTAACTAAATAAAGTTAGTTTTGGACACTAAGTGAATTAATTTCTCCTTGTCATAACCCCCAGTCCACATGAACAGCACTCAAGTTATTAACAGAAGAATTTTTGCTAGCTCACTAGCTTCTTGGTTGGAAGAAAGATGGTATTTTAAAGATCAATTTACTATTGTTCAGGTCTTATTATGCCACCTCAAAAGACACCCAGTGGTTTGGATTTCTTATTTCTGCTTGAAGCGTTTTGCAATTCATAGAAAATGTAGTACAAGGAAAAAAGAAGAGAAAACTTTCTGCTGTATAACTTGGGGTGCAATTAGGAATTTGTGATGCCAGTCTGGATCTGAGTAGTGCCAGGACTGCAGCAAGCATTAAAGCCCTCAGAAGGTAAATATTGCTAAGGATGTAACACAAGGAGTCTGGGAGATCACCCAAGCCAACAGTGTCGAGGGGATTTATCCACCCCTTGATGCTTGAAGGCTGTGGAGAGGGGGATTAAGGGCTTGTAGATCTCACAGACCATGGATGGGAAAGACTTAGGATCAGGGAACAACTGAATGTTTGAGCAGTCACCCCTGGAGGTATAAGGTTGGGCGCTCAGGGATGTGGGCAGAGGAATCTGTTGGGTTCACACCAGCACTGAGCATTACTGCAGTGCCACAAGGAGATCCCTTACACTACGTTCTGGAGGTGCTCTTGAGATGCTGAAGCTGATCCAGGAGGAGCAGGGTCCCCCCCTTCATGGAGGGAAAATCCAAACCCCTCAACTTTGCTTGTTCTGCTTCTGCTGAGTGTCCTTTGAGTACTGGTCCTATACATCAGGATGGGAAGAAACTACATGGTTAAAAGCCCTGGTTACAGGATCCCTGCAAAGATACCCAGGTTGTGCTGGTAGTGATGATTGTGTAGTGAGCAAAGGGCTGAGCTTTGCTGTAAAACACAGGTTCCTGGTTGTGTTTCACCCAAGAGCATGGGTTTGAGTAGTTGTGTGATGGGGAAACATCATACTGCCCATGGAGGTACGTGTGGGAGAGAATGAGGATGTAGAGCTGAACCCAGAGCAGTGAGAGGCAGGTTTGGTGCTGTGCATCCCCCACCTTTTCTCTTCACCATTATATAGGGCAGGGGCTGAGTCTGGTCAACATGCAGCACAGAGGGACTGGATGATATTAAAAGAAAACTGTGAGAACGCTTCCTGCGCTGATTGCTTGAAGGCATCCCCTGTTCCCCTGGCTGTTATCTGCAGCAGCATCCCTGTCCCCTGCTCCTCCAACAG
Organism: Strigops habroptila; assembly: GCF_004027225.2. NCBI lineage: Eukaryota > Metazoa > Chordata > Aves > Psittaciformes > Psittacidae > Strigops > Strigops habroptila. The sequence goes on from NC_044292.2 coordinate 607,837, forward strand.
AGCAATTACTTGCACAGAAGCCTGCTTGCTCCGCGTAAGTGCTTGCTCCCAGTAATGCCAGGAGAAAGCCACCGCTTCCCACAGCATCTTTGTAGGTGTAAGAGGAGGTGTCCTCTTGCAGAAAGCCCCATGGGCACGGGATGGGTTTGCACCTTGCGTGGTGTGAGGAGCTCCTGCCTGGACCGGCACTTTTTGTATTCCAGAAGTTTTTTGCATGTCAAAGGGGTGTGAGGGTGGGAGAGACGGGCTGGGGGGATCTGGGAGGGCAGAGGCAAGGTCTTAAAAGGAGTTTTCAGCAATTTTAAGGTGAATTGCATTCATGGAATTGCAATAGGCTTTAACTGTTCCTGCCATTCGATGTGTCGGAGGAGATCAGTCACTATTTGGGAAGATTAATGCCTACAATTCAGATCACACTTGTAGGGGTTTTTTTGTTTCCTGGCGTTTTCTTGTTTTACTAATTGCAATTGTTTCACATCCTCTGATCTATTCTACTTCTTAATAAGGCATATAATTCATGATTTAAATGGTAGTGTTCTGATAATTAGATGAGTTATTTTTGTCAGTGCTGATTAGTTGGTAAGTACAGATTAATCTTTGAAGATGTGATGTGGTCCCTTGCTGGTTTGGTTTCAAAGAGGTGATGTGCCACTTGTTTCACGACGTTCCCAACAACTTCAGCCCTTCCAGTGGGAGGAAGGTGCCGACGAATTGAAAAGGGGATTTGAAAGGATCTTGTTTTACCCTGCAGAGGCTTTCACCTCTGCAAACTGACTCGATTCACCCTCTCCCTCAGCAGTTTCTGCAACTTGTCGCAGGGGACTCCACACAGCTGCCTTCCATCTCCGATGCTTTCCCACAATACGGCAGGACCCATCAGTAAACAAGGCATATTGCTTTTCACTCTCTGACAGTTCATTATATGGTGGGGCCTCTTCAGCACGCGTCACCTCCTCTTCTGGTGACATCCCAAAATCTTTGCCCTCTGGCCAGTCCATGATGACTTCTAGAATTCCTGGACGACTGGGATTTCCTATTCGAGCTCGTTGTGTAATTAGTGCGGCCCACTTACTCCATGTAGCATCAGTTGCATGATGTGTAGAGGAGACCCTGCCTTTGAACATCCAGCCCAGCACAGGCAACCGGGGTGCCAGGAGGAGCTGCGCTTCAGTTCCGATCACTTCTGAGGCAGCTCGAACCCCTTGAGGTACACATCGGACTTCCCCATCTTCCCGCATTACCCACCAAGTATATCCAGATCCCTGAGCAAAAGCAACCCCACGAGTGGGTTTGCCTTTACCTGAAGCAGGAATAACCCAGACTGTCTTCCCCAACAAATTCTTTATGTGCACCACAGGAACTTTATCCCCCTCTACAGTACGTAAAAGTTCTGATTGGGCTGGGCCAGCCCTGAAAATTGCAGCTGACCAAATACCATGCCGTTAGGCATGATAGCACATACACTACCCCATGGAACTTCTCAATGCACATGCTTCTCAATGGTTGGAGTTTTACAGTTTTACCCTGTAAAACAAGAAAGTTTTGGGAAGTTGAAATTGCAGCTCCCTGGGCAGGCAGTGTCTCTGCCTGCACTTGCTGCTACAGGGGTCCCCAAGTGGGGTGTTGGGATGCACAAGCAGTATCTTGCATGTGGCAGGGCATAACCGGCCATTTGCTAGATGTGTCCTAGAAAAGCTTTGCCCCTTCGCAAATAGAGCCTTGGCCTTTTGATTCCCCTGGAGTTAGTTGCAGTGAGGGACAATGTGGGCTTTGTGTTCCTGTCCCCGCGCTGGGGGGCGGTTCCTCCTCTCCCCCCTGCGATGCTGACACCGGCGCTGTTCTCTGCTCATGATGCAGAAGCTGTTTGTGGGATTAAAGCTTTTTTAGTTCATTTGAAGACTGCTTAATGAAGGGTGTGGTGGCCGAGGGGAGGGAGTGGGCACCTGCACACCGCTATGACTCAGGTGCAGATATCTTTGGGGTGAGACATCCCAGCATTTCCCATCCCCTGCAAACTAGACCAAGTGAAACGGTTGATACACTGCAGTGTAATTAAGCATGTGGTTTTGGAGTGGCAGCCTTCTCCTAGATGATGTGAACCATGCTGCTACAAGGAATGGTGTAGTTGGAGCTGAGCCATCGCATTATTCAAGACCAGATCTCTGTGAAGAGGGAGTAAAGCAAATGTTTTTTGTCACTACCAAGGAAACCACAGTGCTCTTCAGTGGCTCGTTTTCATTGTAGGCTGTTTCAATCCTCCCTGGTTTAGCAGATGGCTCCAAACACAAATAAGCCTCGGGGATGCCTATCGCTGCCTGTGACCCTGGGAAAAGTAGAAATCACATCGGAAATGAGCAGGGATGAGGAGATGCCTGACATTTTTCCTGAGCAAATAAATGTGGCATAGGGAAAGCTGGAGTAAGCTCTGTGTGTTTATCAGTGCTGTGAGCAAACCCCTCATACCACCCTGTGATGCAAAGGGTGTTCCTGGTCCTTGGTGATTAACACAAGGATGTTAACCGATGGTCTCCGTATCCACAAAGGTGTTGTAGGTTTTGCATGTGTTTCCAGAACCCCTGTGCCTGAGGGTGGGTGTTGAAGTCATGTGGATGTTCTCCTTTGAGTTACTAGGGGTGAATTTGGCACTCGCTGTGTCTCTCACGTGGAGATCCAGTTATGAGCAATGGTAGGGTGGTTGCACAGGCTTTGGAGGTGAGTTTGCTGACTAGTGTAAAAGCAGTGCAAGAGAAGGATTTACCAAAGCAGGAACAGAGGAGTGATACTGAGGGTTTCCATGCTTCCCCTGTTGGGGGAAGTCTGTTGGCTGTGGGCTCAGCAACTGGAAATAGGGCCCAGGAGGGTCTGCCACGCAGGCAGAGGCGAAGCAGAGAAGACCAAGGATTTCTCTGTCACCCCAGTGCAGTCTTGTAATGCAACCTGGGATTTCCAGCCCCTCTTTGCTTGGGCTGCAGCACTGGAATCAGCACATTGTACAAGAAATGGCCTGTGCTTTATGCACCAGCTCGTGTTGCTGAAGAGGGGGTCAGAGTGTAAGTTGGTTAAGCGGACGGATTGCCCTGCTATGTTTGCCACAGGATAATGGAAAATTCCTGTCAGGAGCCTTGCTTGATCTGGGGCCAGAGGAAACAGGATGAAGACTATTCCACTGGCGAAACACTAGAAGAGTGCACTGTGCATCTTCCGGCGCCTGCTGCCAATGTTTTTATAGGCTGGAGACTTCGTTTTGAAGAGAAGGAACCGCACGCAAGGCCAGCCTGCAGCCGTGCCAGGCTTCTTGCCTTGTGTCCCTTGCACTGCCTGTGTGCCATTCGTGTGCCTGATTTTGGAGGACTGCATGCACAAAGCCTGCCACAGCTTCATTTTCTGCTTCCCAATGTGATGAGAGGAGGTCAGGGTGCGTGGGTGCCCTGCAGTTAGATCCTGTGGTCAGTGTCCTCATACGGCATATCCAGCACATCAAGTCTGCTGACAATAAGAACTTATCAGGGGTTGCAATAGGCTTTACAGCCTTTTGCTTTCCCCAAGTGGGTTTGGATCCATGCTGCCTCATGGAAATATAAAAATTACCATCAGAATTTGTGGAGTTAAAGGGAAACTTTTAGGGAAAACTAGTGTGTAGTAGAAGGCTTTGAAAGGAAGTTTTAATATTAGGACTTTGTGGTGTTTCCATGTTACAAAGCCATTTGTGGTGTAAGGCTTTTGACTGAAGGATTCAACTTGCAGCTCTTAGACTGTTATCATTAATAAAATGACTTTGCACTTTGATAGTCTCTTTCACTCAAGGATCTAAAAGTACTTTAAAAATGCTAATGAATTAAGCTCCTTGATAGCTCTTGAGTGCAGCTCTTTGTACAGGAATTTGGTCCAAAGCCTAGTGAAGTCAGTGGAAAGATGTCCATGTCATTAGCTCAGGCAAATCCCTTAATCTCTCTGTCCCTGCTTGTCCCATCTGCAGCCAGAGCTAATGGCATGGACATCTTCCCATGCCAGGAGTCCTCATCCATTTCCCATTGGGATTTTTTTTGGAGGAACCCATGGGAGTAGCAGTGCATTCAAGGTAAAGGAGGGGGACAGAAAGATTTAGGGTTATGGATCTTGTCTGCTATCTATTAAGGTCAGAGATTTAAGAGGAGTCTGGGCTGGAAATAACATAGAACAACCCTGTAAGAGAAAGACCTGTTAGCCCAGTAGCGATGCAGTGTAAAGCAAGAGCTCAGTGCTGTTCATGTGCCATTGTGGTCCAACTCAAGGAGCAGTGCTTTCCTCTAGGAAATCTGCAGCAGTGAGAGAGCTTAACCATGTCTCGTGGTTTCCAGTCCAAGTCCATCCCATGAGCTTTATTCCTTTACCCATTTTTAGTTTGTTGGAGGTTTGCCAGGAGTTTGGGATCATGCTGCGGAGAAGACTGTTCCTTCTGCTGCAGGACGTAGCTGTGGACATGAGCAGCTGGGCTGTAAGGAGGAATGCATTGCTCCTGATGGAAATTCTCTTCATCCTTCATCCTCATGGATGTCAGCTGAACTAACAGGGGAATTCTTGTTGCTGTATTAAAGAAGATAAAAGCAGTTATGCCCCTGGCACAAGCAGACACAAGGTGCTGCAAACATCTTGATGCCGCTTTCCTCTTCCAGCCGAACAATGGGTCATGTAATGTCCTTAGGTCTGATCAGCCGTGACAATCTGTATGTTATGGATTCTAGCTCTTTGTCACCCTGTTACAATCTCCCCTCTCCCCTACCTTTCATTAATTATGTCTCAAAACTATCTCATCGCTGCTGTGATTATTTTTTCCAGTGGATAAGCCTGTTAGAGATAATCTGGTTTGCTGAATTTCCTTTCCGCTGGGCAATCTCCTTAATAGCCGCCTCGGAGGATTGCATTGTGTTTGGTATCAGGATGTGGCTTCGTATAAATATTCTGTTTCTCCGTGGTTGTTCTGCTGATTAAGGTCTGTCTTTCTCCTAAATAAATTGTCTCATTAAATACTTCCGAGAGTGGAGAGTTTCATGGAGACTTTAGTGCATGTTTGGTACTTCCAAGCAAATCACATTGGCCAAGATGGTCAAAATTCACTGGTCATTTTGGATATGTCAACTTTGACAGTTCAGGGGCCAAAACAAAGGGAAGAGGAGAGAGTTATAATCCTTAAATGTGACATCCCTCATACTAAAGGATAGAGTCCTATGTGGTCGGTGGTGGGTATCCCCTTTGGGATGCCCCATGGAGAAAAGAAGGTGACCAAAAGGCATATTCTTTCTTTCATCTATTTCCCCACTATGCAGCAATCAATAACATAATTTAATCTCTTTCAGAATTCTAATCAGATTTCATGTAACCTGATGAGGATGTTTGCCACCACTGCTCCTTTGGAAAAAGCTCATTTTCAGCCCTTTTAAAAACAAACCTCTCTCTTTTTAGATGTGCTTCAAGAATGCTTTTTCTTTTCCCTGTCCAAATCAGTGCTGGATGGAGGGTCAGGAGATGAAAGTTCTGTTCCTGGCATTGCCAGTGAGTTGCTGAACAATCTTGAGCAATTCATTTGATCTTTCTGTGCCTCATTCTCACAAATAAGGATGCTGGTAATAACTTTCTATTGTTAAAGCTTTGGTAATAACTTCCCATTGTTAAAGCTCTTAAAGCTCTGGTATAGAAAGTGCTATATGGTAGTTAGAATAATTATTGTAATCATTTGCAAGTTAAGGCGCTGGAAATAGAAGTTTCTGCAATGTAGGACCTTGGTTCTTGTTGAAGGGAATTATGAGAATAATTTTGGCTGGAATGACCAATCAGATGTGAATAAGGTAACTGCTTCTATTGAATTTACAGTCAATGGGGAGCTAGATGATTAAAGGGTGGAAGAGTGGGTGGAAGGTGTAGGTTTCCATTTGAACTGTCCTGGGGAAAAAAGAAAGCCTCTGCTCACTCCAGCTGATTTTGGTCTTGTCTAGCACCTATACACCATGTAGGTGCTTTGTGTACATCAGCGTTGAGCCATTTTGGCCATGATTAAAATAATCACAAACAGAAAACGAAAACCCGCCAAACCCAGTGACGCTTCCCCCCTCACTGCTCCTTGGGCTATGGCTGCACAGGCTGACCTCATGCAAGGCATGAGATCTTGGGCAACATGGCCTAGTGGAAGGCGCCCCTGCCCACGGCAGGGGGTTGGAACTGCATGATCTTAAGGTCCTTTCCAACCCAAACCATCCTATGATTCTAAGGAGGTAACTTTAAGCAATAAAGGCAATATAACTGACTATGATTGTCCATACGGTGCCTAGATATGGCAGTTATAGGTGCGTTAGGATGATGGAGAACTAGCGAAGTTTGCTCTATACATTTCTTGACTCTTGGCTCTTGCCCTGTCCCTTATTGTCTTTAATTTACAGCTTGCTAAAAATAGGTTCTTGGAGAAGACTTGAAGCTGTTGAAATGGAGGCAGAGCAAGAGCGTAAATCACTTGACAGCTCATTTCCTTATAGCAAATATCTTACTCTTATGACTCTATGTTTAGATTAAGGAAGGAATAAAATGCAGGAAGAATTCGGTTTGGTTACTATCTGTTTCAGAGGTATTTCTTTTTAATAGCATAACTAGATAGGAATGGGACAATCCTGTAGGAAGGGCCCAAACTGGACATCAGTTCTATCTTTTAAACTTCTCAGATTTGGGGGTTTTGGGTGCTGGTGTGGAAACTAGAGCTGTGGCTAGTGCAGGAGCTGGGATCTGAGCTGCAGCACTGTGCACGGCTCTGCAGAGGAGCAGCGATGCTCACACTGAGTACCATGGCACTAACACATCTGGGCTGGGGCATTTCATCTGATTCTCCATGAGATGATGCAGAATATGCCTCCTCTTCGTGTCTGCAAAGCTCTTTCAGCCTTTGTTGTCACTGACCCTGTGGTCAGCATTGAGCCCCATTCCTGCCACCAGTGGGAACTTTGCCAGTAAGTCCAGCCGGGATGGGATCAAGACCTTGACGGTTGTTTCCTTTCCTTATGCACGCAAGGATCTCCAGAGCTCTTTGCAAACACCGTTTCACCTAAGGCACTCTTGTTAGGCAGGGCAGAGGTGTTATTCAGTCACCAGGTTAGTTTTATTCTCTTAGGATATTTGCTTTATGCTCTGGCTGGGGGTGGGAAGCTGGTCTTTGGGAAGAAATGGGCAGCTTTTTCAGAAGACCTCCATGTTCACCCCTGCAAAAGCCACGTTTCAGAGGGATCTGGTGGAGGTTACCTGTGTTTTGATGCATGCTGAATTCCCTCTAGCACTACATCCCTCATAGCCGAAGCTGCTGTTCCCGTTGTTCCTCACCACTGCAAAGGGACCAGCCAGACGAGAGCAGGTCGTGCCAAAGCTTCACAGTGCAAATGAGAGTCACGGGATCAAGGCTGTAATAACAGACTTCATCATCTGTTGTGGCAATATGTGTTTTAGATGAGTGAAATTAGAGCCTTGTCTTGCTGGGTGCAGCTCCTGGTAATCAGATCCATTATCTGAACATCGTGCTGGTTTATCACAGCAAATATTGTGGTGGGTATTTGCATCGTTTAATGGCAGCTTGGGAAAGATGAGTCCTGCTTCCAAATCTGACAATAACCTGTGATAAGATCACTGACAAGGCTCTTATTTCACCTGAGCTGCTACTTCCCTAACCTTAATGCCTTTGCAAGGAAAATGCTATATGACAGCCAGGGGTGATTAGACTTGCGCTATCTATCGACACTGCACAACAAGAAAAAGGATTTATCAGCATCCCAGGAGGCAGAGAACAAATTTAGGTCCTGATCTTGCATATGCTTATGCAGCTAATTAGCTTTGCTCAATGGAGCCCATTCAGCCCATAGCACTTGTCCTTCATCTGTTCAGGACCACGCGTGTGAATGCTTATTGAAACGCGAAGTCAGTCGGGGTATTGTTGCATGTACGTTATTTCTTATGTTCTTGTTTGAAGCGAGGAACAGTCTCTCCTCTCCATTATAGAAATCACTTTTGGTTCTGAATGCAATACAGCTATTGCTGGGAAATTACAGCCCAGGTAAACTCATGCTTTTCAGTTCCCAGGTCTGAAATTGCTGAGCTTGGCTGCTTGGAGTCAGGAAACGTTTAGTGCTATTTGTCACCACGTGGGTTGATGTGGCTTTAGACACGGGTGTCATGCCAGCTCTGGGACTTTGAGTAATAGGCACATAATGACTGATTACCCGATTGTTGTCGGGTGGTTGTGGATCAGGACCTTGCTGTCTTAGCAATTAATCTGCTTGTTGATAACTGCTTGACCAAATCCTGATGGGATCTCTCTTGTCATTTCCATCATTTGGCAGCAAGAATTGCAAGGAGACTTTTAGCATAAGTTCCAGTTTAAAGTGTGCTGTTTAAGGATATAGGAGTACATAAAACTGAGTGAATCCTGTCTGCAGCAGGCAAATAAGAGTGTGTCCAGATGGGCTCTGTGCACTGAGCCAGCCAAGGACCTTCCTGCGTTGCTGGGTCTGCCAGGCACTGAGCTACTTTTACTTTGCTTCTACATTAAAGCTACTTTGTGATAGCTACAGCCAAACCCCCACGATTTACGTAATGATTCTGTGTTAATGATATTAACATAATGGTACTAACAATCACAGAATCAACTAGGTTGGAAAAGACCTTTAAGATCATCAAGTCAAAAAGGCAAGTCTGCAGAGATTTCTTCTTCCATTTGACCTTGAGTGCTGATGTTGGACTGGCTCCGTATCCCTGTTTTTCACCCGTGTTTGAACTTAAAAGGTTCTCTAATACCCAGCTCAATGTTTCTGTTTTGCTTTTTAAATTCCTTATTATTTCCCATGGCTGTAATGCGCAGTGATGCCCCATGCCAGGTCATTTCCAGGACTTGGACCCAAATTAGATTCAGTAGCTGGAAGGCGCTGAGCCTCAGAAATGTTTGTGCATGATTCAGTTCCTGGAGGACAAAGGCTCATCCTTGGCCGTGGAACATCATACACGCGACTGCTTGTGCTTCCAGGCACTGTAAGAAGAGAAACGTGGAGGCAGGCTGTTCCCAGGATAGTCCTGCTTAAAATTTCCCGCCTCACTTGGAGTTCTCTCTCCTTTCCCAGCCACATTCTCCCTCTGAGTCTTTATCAGATGGTAATTAGCATTCGTTCCCACCCAGCACAGGGGTGGTTATTAAGGGTTTTGAGACAGCTTTGCAGTTCTGGCTCTGTTGCAACCCTCCTGATGAAATCTATAACCCCTTCATGCCTCAGCTCCCCACCTTGTGCCGCTCTGCAAGTGCCCCATGACCCCAAATGATTGAATTTTAGCTGTGCTCAGCTCAGGCATCTTGTGATGTGTAAGGTTTGGGAATAAATAGGCTTATGGCAGGATGTGCTGCCCTGGTGTGACTTCCAGCTTGCTGTTTTCTAGAGTTGCTCCAGTTGTATGGTCCTGCAGAGCCCAGGGACTCACTGGTGTTGGTTGGAGACCGATTTCAACTTGTAGTTGGAAACTCCAGGATAAGCTGCTGCCTGCCGGGTCTGTGCTGTTTATTACCTAAGTCAGCAGATGCCATCACGCACTTGCTCGCTGTTGCTCCCTGCTTCCTTTTATTTGCATGCCTGGGATTCTTGCTTTCAGCTCAGCAGCAATAAATGAGCCATTTGCATAATGAATGGGTTTAAAATCTGCATCCCTGCAGTGTCTTGAGCCTTGCCGTTCAGAAGGGCCTGTTTTCCATGAGAAGGTGGCATAATTCAAAAAGCTTAAATTCCTTTGGGAAAGAGAAGTTTGGATGGGAAATATGCAGGTTATTTTTCAGCTCATTTCTCTCATGGCCACGTGGTGCCCTTGCCCAGCTCTGTGAATGCAGAATCATGCAGACTTTTGAAACAAGCAGAGAAAATGGCAGAATCAGGCTGGTTTGGGTTGGAAGGGACCTTAAAGCTCCTCCAGTTCCAACCTCCTGCCATGGGCAGGGACACCTTCCACTAGACCAGGTTGCTCCAACCTGGCCTTGAACACTGCCAGGGATGGGGAAAGCGCTGGTAAAGGTTGCTCTGCTCCACTTCCTGCTGGTCATTTGCTCTAGGAGTAACTTCATTTCTCCATGCCTTGGTTTGGTGGGGTTTTATGCAAACTTGCTGGGGAGGTTTGTCTTTGCTCCTGGATGTGGAAGGCAGCCTGGTTTTGAACTGCGGCTCTTTCACTCTGTCATAAAAGAGCATACAAGAGGTTTAGTTTCCTGCCTGTATCTCCTTGAGACCCTCTGAAAAAGATGAAAAAATCTATTTTCATCCCATTTCATGCTCTCCCTTCTGCATTTCCCTGTACCTGTTACCATCCTGGCAGCAGTATCTTCTGGGATAAATACATGCTTAGTGCACTGTCGTCACCCTCCTGCAGGGATGCTCCCTCCAAGGACAAGTGTATCAACAGGACATGTGGCTCTTGGGGCTTAGCAGAGGAGTGTTTCTAGTTGTGTGCTCAGAGGCACGTTAAAGCAAAGGGGCAGTTCAGGCGGAGATTTGGGCTAAAAAGATGCTGAGTGCTCCTGCAGAATAGCAGGAAAAAACCAGTGCAGAGCGCTGTGTGTGTGCTTCACAGGGGTTTCCTTGGCAACTTCTTCATCTGGTCTGCTGGACGTTCAGGAGCAAAACAATGTGTTGACATTTGGTGCTTGGGAGGTGTCAGTCCCTTCTGAGCCAAAAGGAGGAGCGTGATTTGCCCTAATAATCCAGGCAAGGTGTGAGCTCCCCTTTGTCCCCATGGATCCTTTGGGAGTAGACCTCACCTGTGGCCCCAGGCCACCAAGTGCCCAAGATCCTCCACCTGAAACTTGGGCATCCCTCAAACATAGTGAGGTATTCCCCACCCCTATTGGGATTATGGAGCAGAAAACGGGGTGAAGGAACCCCCAGAGCGAGCCCTGCCACCCCCAGAGGGGCAGGAGCCCTTGGTCCTTGTGTGCAGGAAGCATGCTGCTGTTTCAGTGCTGCTGAGAAGCCCCACAGCTTGGCGGGTGATGTGTTTCCTAATCATTCCTAACACAAAAAGGGAGGCTGAATAATGAGCAGCAATAACTCTTTGCACGCGTTGGCATCCCACTCACTCTGATAAGACGTTGCTGCCTTCCGAGTCCTTTCAAATGCTGTCCGTGTTTCCAGGGCTCTTCCTGCAAAAATGCTGCAAGGCACCAGCTTCTGTTTGTTTTCCTTTAAACTACTCTAAAATCTCCATTCACCAAGTTTGTGGAAGCTTCATTTGAGGAAGAGGAGATGAGTCCGGTCGAGTTGTTAATGGAAAATGAATGTGAATCAAAACCCCCAGACCAAACCCCGTAATCTCTGCCCAACACAAGAAAGAGCCACTTCAAGGAATAAAAGTAGGAAAAAATAGGTTGGATTTAATTGCTTTGGATGCCCTGTTACAGCAGAAGTGTGAAAAGACGATAAAGGATGTAATTTAAAGCTCAGCAGCGGTGGAGTTGGAAGCGCTGGCGCACTGAGATGGATACTTTATCCCCAGCACATCTCTGCTGAGTTAAGATAAATGTTGAGCTATTAAGTTCCTGAGAGCAATAAGAAGCTGGGAGAAGGTCACTTACCATTTCCCTGATTTTGGATTTGCCCCTGTGCTGCAGCACTTGCTCGCTGGTGCTATAAGAAGGATCCCTTTTTTCCTCTGAGATTGCCCCTAATAAGCACCACCACCCCACCCCACCCCAAATTCTGGGGGCTCAGGACAGCTTCACTCAGGGCACAGGGAGATGCTTCCCCTTGTTGCTGCAGGACAAAACAGTCAACTACAGTAGGTGGGGATTGCAGGCACCTTCCCAGGGTGGTGGGAACCCCATTTTGCCACCCATTGGCGTGAGCAAAGCCCATGAAGCTGGGCTGGCGCTTGTGCTGTGTAGGCAGAGGCTGGCAGCACCCGGGCTCTGGCATCAGCACATCTGTCTGTGGTAAAATGCTTCTAAAGGGCTTTAAAACTCATGGTCACCTTCTGCTGAGCAACTCCAGGTAGAGTTGTGATGCTCAATGTTGTCCAGCCAGGTGGAAATGGAACATGGGCAGCCAACAGCATCCACAAAACCTGTGGCACCCCAGTTTTCTTGCTGTCCTCCCCCGAGCTGGAAAAAGCCGGAGCAGTGGGAAGATGCCCTGGGGAATGTAACCAGGCCAGTGGCTCTCCTCTGTCCTCCTGCACTAATCCAGATTTGTCTCCAGATTCGGGAGGCTCTGCCAGGTAAAAGACTGAAGTGAATGGAGGACAGAGGAGGGGAAGAAGATGAATCTCCCGCATTCGTTATTCTGTATGCACAGAACATCAAAAGCACTAATGGGAAAGCCCTTCTCTATCTTTCATCAAAGCAGCTGTTGAGATTTGGAAGGCTGATTTCTTCTCAGTAAAATATGTATGAATGAAGCAGCTGTGGGGTGCTGCTTGAGGAGGACAGCAGGTAAATGCTCCCGCTCTGCTTGGTAAATGTGTTTTCCCACTTGGTCCTTTTTTCTCCTCTTTTGCTTTATTTGTGTTACTTCTGTTAGAGGAGGTGGTAGATGTGTCGGGATGAGCCGGGGCTGGGTTTGAAAATCACAGCGATGAAGATGTATTTAATTTCTGCTTTACTTAAATGAATACGGGGGGGAAAGGGATAAACCAGACCTCAGGGAGACAGATGGGGACAGCAATGGGGGTTGCACCCTGATTTCTCTCTGAAGTGCTTCCCCATTTGACTTGAAAACCTCTTGACTTATTTCTGTAGCTGACAATTCATCAAGGGGTTCTCTTTCCCCTCTAAGGCAGGTGATTGCACTGAACTAAATGAGGTTTATCTTTTTTCTTCTCTAGTATTTAGACCCACCCACACTTTGGGAGCATGAAATGATTTATGAAGGGGTTTTGATCCCTGTTTATTAATTCCTAATCCCGATTTCTTATTATTCCTTCTAATTTTGCATCATCACTGGTAAGGTCGTGCCGAAAGCATGGATAAAGAGCTAATGTTGAGTTTCTGTATCAGGTGCTTAGAAATAAGAAACTCACAGAGGGGAACCTACAGCACCCCAGTTCATCCAGTGGGCAGATCCTGCTGTCACCATGGATGTGTGGGATGGCAGACGCCAGGTTTGTGATGTGGCACAGTGTGGAGACAAGGAGGAGAACATGGGAATTCTTGGGCATCTCCAATAGCTCAGTGTGTGTCAGTGCAATGCATGAGGAGGAATACAGCCCTTTAATATTTAAAGCTGCGTTAACAGGAGGGTATTGTGGTCTTTCAATACAGATACTTTGAAATGTGATAACTTTGGTCATTGAAGGATAGTATCAGTAATTGTGTAAATATTGTTGTCGTTATCAGTTGGCACAAATCAGTGGTGTAGAACTGGGGCAGTTCATTGCAGTCTTGAAAAGTTGTCTAGATCCAAGGGCTGGAGCAGCTCTGCTCTGGAGCCAGGCTGAGAGAGCTGGGCTGGGGCAGCCTGGAGAAGAGAAGGCTCCTGAAGGGGAGACCTTAGAGCAGCTCCAGTGCCTAAAGGGGCTACAGGAAACCTGGAGAGGGGCTTTGGACAAGGGCCTGTAGGGACAGGCCAAGAGGAATGGCTTTAACCTGCCAGAGGGGAGATTGAGATGAGCTCTGAGGCAGAAGCTCTTCCCTGTGAGGGTGCTGAGGCGCTGGCACAGGGTGCCCAGAGAAGCTGTGGCTGCCCCATCCCTGGCAGTGTTCAAGGCCAGGTTGGACACAGGGGCTTGGAGCAACCTGCTCTAGTGGAAGGTGTCCCTGCCCGTGGCAGGGGGTTGGAACTGGATGAGCTTTAAGGTCCCTTCAACACAAACCAGTCTGGGATTCCATGGAATCTCAAGATGTGTAGGTGGATGAGCCTATAAAAATAGGAGCAAGTTGCCTGAGCTTATTTCTATTTGGAAACAGTACATTAATGCAGTGAAGGAGTGTGGAGTTCCAAGCCTGCAGTTTAAGAAACAGAACTGCAGACTTTGCTGCTGAGGTTTGCATGTCTCCTGCCTGGTGCTCCCCAGTATTGGAGGTGGTCACACATGTGGTTATGGGTAGGTGGGAAGTCCTGGCAAGTGTCCTGAGGCTTCGTTTCTGCGTGGCAAAGAGAGAGGAAACATAATGACATTTTGCATTTGTCTGCTCTTTTAATGTTTCTTTTATTTTCTGTGTATTTTGATATTACGAAGCCTCGTAGAAGACTTTGTTATTAGATCTTTGTGTTAATTTAGCATCTGGTCAAACACTGTAATGCCTCTTTCCAATCTATCTTGGCAAGAGGAATTCCCTGTTAAGGAGACTTACTGTACTTAATGACCATCATGATGGTTTGGTTCCCTTGGTCATGGTAAAAAATGCCTTTTGGTGATGCTTTTCCAGGGAGAGGGTGCCAACGAAAGAGCACTTGTGGCCGGCCTATTCCCAGCCCATCACTGCAGCCTCTCACTCGGTGGCACAGTGCTTCTCTGGTGTCAGCAATGCCAAGCTTGAGCCATAATTTTGGGTGCTGGAGAGGGACTCTTCATCAGGGACTATAGTGACAGGACAAGGGGTGATGGGTTCAGACTGAAACAGGGGAAGTTCAGGTTGGAGATGAGGAAGAAGTTCTTCCCTGTGAGGGTGCTGAGGCGCTGGCACAGGGTGCCCAGAGAAGCTGTGGCTGCCCCATCCCTGGCAGTGTTCAAGGCCAGGTTGGACACAGGGGCTTGGAACAACCTGCTCTAAGTGGGAGGTGTCCCTGCCCGTGGCAGAGGGTTGGAACTAGATGATATTAAGGTCCCTTCCAACCCAAACTATTCTGGGATTCTATAACACGTCCCCACCACGGCCATGGAGAGGAGAGAGCCTCCCCCCTGCTGAGCTGCCCATGGCTTGTGCTTAATGGAGATATAAAGCTTTGCATGCTCGGCGTGGTGTTAACTCTCTGGTCCTAACATGGCTTCAGCAGCGAGCAGGAAGGAGATGGGCTATTAATCCTCCTGACATCCCCTTTGAATACCCTCATATTTCAGTCCTGTTAAGCAGTTGGGCTGTTGTTTATGGGTTTCGTGATGAAAGGAAGAGCTGTGCTGAGCCTCCAAAATGCTGCTTTACTTTTGTAACCCTCCGTGATTGCAGGCAGCTGTCTCACCATCACTGTCAGCAAACCTCCTCACATCCTGCCCCAGCAAAGCTTTGCTGGCTGCTGGGAAATAACCACAGTTTTGTGCAGATCTGCTTGCTTGAGGGAAATAGCTGCTTTTCAGTGGGTAACCCTGTTTCCCCTTCCCTTCTGGGCTGAGAAGTGGGTAATAGAATCATAGAATTCACTAAGTTGGAAAAAAGCTTTAAGCTCATCAAGTCCAACCTTTCCCAGCACTGCCAAGGCCACCACTAACCCATGGCACTGAGGCCTCGGCTACATGGAGTGTGAACACTTGCAGGGACGGTGACTCCAGCACTGCCCTGGGCAGCCTGTTCCGATGCCTGAGCACCCTCTGGGGAAGGAATTGTTCCTCAGCTCCATCTAAACCTCCCCTGGTGCAGCTTGAGGCCGTTTCCTCTTGTCCCATCCCTTGTTCCTTGGGAGCAGAGACCAGCCCCCTCCTGGCTCCATCCTCCTGTCAGGCAGTTGCAGAGAGCGATAAGGTCCCCCCTGAGCCTTCTCTTCTCCAGACTAAACCCCCCAGGTCCCTCAGCCGTTCCTCATCACACTTGTGCTCCAGGCGCTGCACCAGCTCCGGGGCCCTTCTCTGGCCCCGCTCCAGCACCTCAATGTCTCTCTTGCAGTGAGGGGCCCAGAACTGACACAGGATTTGAGGGGCAGCCTCACCAGTGCCCAGCGCAGGGGGACAATCACTGCCCTGCTTCTGCTGGCCACAAACACTATATGGGCGGTGGGTTCCCCTCTGCCTCCTTTCTCCTGGCTCTTGCCTCGCTGCTCATTCTTCAGAGAGACTTATTGAACTGGATTGTGGTGTGTTCATTAACCTGCACACTGCTTTCCTCCCTGTGCTTGCATGGCTTGCGTCTGCTTAAAAACGCAGGACATCAGGATGTTGGCAAACACAGAGAGAAACATTGAATGTAGATGGATGTAGTCCCTGGATTGATGTATTATTCTGAGCTGAGCCCTTTGCTTTCGCTGTAACGTAGCTTGTTAACCAAGGCTAATCAGAAGGCCTGTTCACCAGACAGTGGAAAGCAGTGGAAGCACAGCCTCCTAATGCTGCAGGCTGAAACACAGCATCGACTGTGCAGGTTTTGGATGAGGCAGCGCTGGCCTCAGTAGTAGCTCCCCCAGCCTGTGCTTTATTAGCCAGGTTTTATTTCTTCCAGTTGGCATTCCTTAACCCCAGGGGTTTTCTGGTGTCCATCTTGCTTGCACGTGTTTTCCTTACCCTGCGGGGTGGAAAAATACCTTTTTGCTTGTCTCTGCCATGTCCTGGTGCCAGCTTGGATGTCTGTGCTGGGGAAACCTGGGCACAGGGGTGCTGGGACCAGGGGTAGGTGGAGGCTGCTGCATGGTTGGGTTTGTCACCAGCCACAGTAATTGCATTTAGTTGTCAAAGCAGAGTTTTCAGACCTGCTCGATGGGTCTGAGGGCCCCCAGAAGCAGCAATATTCAAGCTATACTTTTGTCTGATCATCTTGCAGTGAGTTTGCTGGATGCAGACGGGCCAATGGAGAGATTGCACTTGTAAGAGGGAGAGAGGTGAATCCCACCCAGTGCATTTCTTTCCCCTCCCAGACAACTGTGTAGCTACAGCTCCGTGCTCTGTGCAGGAGAGGCTTGCAGTGACCTGTGGGGCAGGGAGCTTCCCTCCTTCCCCCTCCACAGGCTGTAATTCCCTGGCATTATAACCTGTCGTTTCTGTAGCATACCCAAGGAGCTGGGAAATAATGTCTTGAGCCTAGAGAACAGCAATGATGGGACCTCCAAAGGGAGGAGAAACGGCGAGATTAGAGCAAGAAACGAAGGTTGTCGTTTATTTCTCTTTTCCATTCTTCCCAGCCTAAATAGCGGCCACATTCCTGGGGATCCCTTTACTTTGTAGCTTTGAGCTTGTGGTTTTATTTAAAGCCAACAAATGCTGCCAGTTCCCATCACCTAATCAAAGCTCTTCTGCTGAAGGGCCGGCTTCAAATGAGCTCGTGGTCTCGTTATTCCATCCCATTATACCCTCCGGCAGCGGCTGTACTTCATAACCGCCCAGGAAGGCTGACAGGTAACCAATGAGATGCATATTCCAGTGACAACCTCCTGCCCTCTGGGGAGCTGGGACCCTCTTCAGTGCTGGAGCTGGGTCTCATTGTGGCTGGGTTCTTCCCAGAGAGCAGCTGGGGCTATTGTCTGCCCCTCACTGCCCAGCGCCAGGCCATGGAGCAGCGAGGTTTGCTCTTTTGTTCCCTTCTAATGTCATTGTCATTTCATTAATTTCATTGTATGTGTTGCCATTAAATGCCTGCATGTTTGTTGGCTTGATGGGAAAGGGAAGAAGAGTCACCCAGAGATACGCAAATGGCCGGGATGGAGAAGGGTGGGAGCTGGGAATGTGGGGAGGGGAGAGGGAGGAAATCTGGCTTAATAATTCGATCATTGCAGCTAGATATTGCACCTCAGCATGGCCTGATAGTGTATTAATTTATACTTCATTCTGCTGATGGGATCCAGCCCGCAGCCTTATCACCACCACTCTTAAATCAGTGTAACACAGTGCATGTGCTGCTGTGTGTCAGGCACCATAGAAAAGGAATTGTGCTGATTTTGGAGCATTGTTTTCACTTCAACTCTCCCCGGTGCTTATTCGTGGTGTTTTATTGTTTGTCACAATGAAACATGGAGAGACTGAAATATTTGGATATTTTATGTTTTATGCTCATGCCTGGGGAAGGGTGGGAGGGTTGAGCTGGACATGAAGGGGATAAAATGGGATTAGGAGGGATTTTGGGTTGGCTGGGGTGGAGTGTGGAACCTGGGATAACCTGGTGGATTCAAGTTATTTTCTCCTTTATTTCTGAGTTAGTTGTGGGCTGTTTCTCTGTTTACTGCCAAAATCAAAGCGATGCCAAACGTGGCTGGTTCTGTTCCGGAGGCAGGTGCTGGTAAATCCAAGGCTGGGGATGCATCAGTGAGCTGCAAGCAGCATGTCTATCCAGGCACACAGGCCTGGGGGAGGCAATATTGGCTACAGCACCTTGTTTCTGCAAGGAATTGAGATGTCATTAGAGCAGCTCAAATAATGGTCTGTTAGTGAGCGCTGGGCAGCCACAGGTGAGACCTGGGTGTCTGTGCTGTGCTCTCAAGTGGCTTTATGCATCCTTTGGTGTAAACCTGCTGCTGTGGAGAGCTGGGAGAGCAAGTTTAGGGCTGCAGCACATGGCGCAAACTGAGTCTGTGGACAAGTGAAGTCTTTCTGTCATTAAAGTGAGTTTTGTCCTTCTCTATCCTCTTCTGGCTGAGATGCATGTAGCAGCCAGAGGGGCTCTAGGAGCACGTTTTATTCAACAGAAGTTGCCTTCAAATTCTCAAGCCCCCTGAACATGACAGCTACTAAATCACCTGATAATATGCAGAGAACAAAGCTGTCCTCTGTGAACAAAGGGGAGATAAGGCTCTGAAACCGGGGGAAGGAACAGCGTAGTAGTAGCAAGGAGATGGTGTCCCCTGGGTGAAGCCAAGAGCCGCCAGCAAAGCTCCAGGGGTAGAGAAACCTCCCGGTGTGGTAAATAAAACCTCAGTGATGGTTGCCAGTGATGGCTGAATCCATCAGGCTATGCTCCAGATGGTGGTTGGCCACATGCTGCAGCACCTAAAGACCAAGGAAGAGCCGCATCCAGGCTTGGCTGCAATTTGGGTCGAATATTGCTCAATTCCTTTGTGACTGTCACAAAGGAATGGGATGTAGATTTCCACTCAGTGTGGCTGTGTGAGGATGATTCCCAATGCAGCTCAGCTTCCAGCAAAACGATGCAATCAAAACCCCACCACTGTTTTCCCCCAACAGCATGTTTTTTGCCACCTGAGGTTTCCCTGCAAGCTCTTTAACCTCTTTCAAGAGAGTGAGAGAATGCTTCTAATAGTCTTTTGATGCTAAAAAGTTAATCCCTCAGTCCCAGCCTGGTGTAGCTGTTGGACATGAGCATCATGCAGACAGCGGGGAAGCACGCGGTGGTGTGAGAGCTGCTTGAAACCCGGGCTGGACGTGGTGCACAGTGGTGGATCAAGTCTTTCTCTTGCGCTTCCGCAAAGTTCTTTGCTCCCTGATGCTGCTATCTAAATAATATCAATAATTCAGGGCTCAAGCTGGGTGTGGATGTGCTTCATGAGGGTTCTGCTCTGCACTTAAGCAACTGCGCCCAAGCCGGCAGATGCCACCTCCTCTGCTTGATGGCTGTGGCTGCGGCGCACAGGTCCAGGGGAGCAGCAGCGGTCGCAGCAGGAGCCCTTTTCAATATTTAAAGAGTATTGATGGGTAAGTGAGGCTGGGATGTTACAAACATGGAATGTCTAGACGTAGCAGAACAGGGAGAAGCTGCTTTCCCTTATGCATGAGGCGCAGCAGGAGAAAACAAGCTTCATTTTTTCTTTTTCCAATGGAAAAGTTGGGGGTTTCCCTATCCTGCAGCCTCAGCTGGCAATGCTGGGGAAGCACATTGTGTTGTGGGGAAAACTGGCTGGTGGCTGTAGGTACCTCCAAATCTCTTCACCAACCCACTGCTGTTGGCAGCAGTGGCACATGCCTGGAGAAGAGAAGCTGCGTGGAGACCTCAGAGCAGCTTCCACTGTCTGAAGGGGGCTACAAGGATGCTGGAGAGGGACCTTCATCAGGGACTGTAGCGATAGGACAAGGGGTGATGGGTCTCTCTCCCTGCCCTTCTCCTTCTCCCCACTGGTTTTGGTGGGGGAGCAAGAGGCAGGATCTTAGTGTCTATATTAAATGGTGAGAGGTGTCCTGCTCGGGTGACTTCTGTAGAGTCACCTGTAGAGATCTTCTGCTTTTTTTGTTTCTCCCTTCTCTGTGATCCAATGGTCCTTGTCTCTCCATGCTGTCAGGGCAGGGAGCTAATGAATTTTACCTGTCTCTCCTATCAATATTTGTGTCAGGAAAGCATTTGTGCGATTTCTTAGGGAAGTCTCTCTTCACTGACCTTTTATTTTTCCTGTGGATGGAGTGTTTCTTCTTTAACATCCTCTGCAATCTTTGTTTCAGCTACTGCTTATTCTCTTACTGTTTTATACACTCTTATAATGTCCTCATTTTGCATCCACATTTCCTGGAATGCTTCCCTGCTCTTCAATCCTTGAAGGGCTGCTCGTGGTACCTCTCACAGGTGGCAATGGCCCACATTGCGTCCTTTGGCTGAAGGGCACCATTAACTCTCAAGCATATTCCTTTATTTTGAAACACTTTTACTGCACAACTGCACTTGAGTAAAATGTGGACTAAGAGCATCTAACAGTTGAAGAGGCACCTCAATGCTCTGTTCTCATACTGCTTTCCATTGATGTAGCATCTTGCTTTTACCCGTCTCCAAGTCTGTTGGAGCTACTGAAGTGACTTGAACTCAACTGTTTCCTTTGGACCCGTTTCCAAGTCAGGATGTTGGAATGACTGTAGCAGGACCACGTTGCATGTGCATGTGATGCTGACCATCCCCACCCCAGTGCTTGGAGAGCTGGTAGCCATGCAGAGCTGTGTCTTTAACTTTAAGACCATGAATTTCCTCATAAGGTTTTCTGTTTCCTTTCTTGGTCTTTCCTTTCTATTATGTCATTCCATTTATCCCAGTACTTCAGTAAAGTTGGTGGGCTGCTTAGAAACACCGAAGAAAGAAAATATAATGGATTGTACTCAGTATTTTTGAGAGCAAAATGTTGGAGGCCACCTTTTTTCTTTAGGAAGAAAGAGAAATTACAGGCTTTTCATTGCAATTCCAAAGCAATAAGGTTTTGTTGCTCCAGTGACCATCTGCAGCACCCAAACTCTCCTGGATCTCTGTTGGCCCTTTCTGCCCTCTGCATGCCATGCATTCCTCATGTCCAGATGAGCTGGGCTCTGGGAATTCTCATTAGTTGCTCATGGCCCCCCTTGGCTTTCTACCATTTTCCCAAGGCTTCTGTCCTTAGAGGAATTCCCCCATTTCCTCAAATTCCTGTGTACAGCTTTCAGTTTAGGAGAAGATGCCCTGGCACAGAGCAATGGAAATCATTTTGGTGACATTAATGGAATTGGAGGAGCTGACTGGGAGTTTCCTGGGTTGCTGATGGGAACAGACTGCTGGCTTCTCATTCAGCATCCTGATTAAACCTACCCCAGGAATCGCCACATGTCTTACCCTGCTTTTGGGGCGTAAATGCCCGCTCTGGGTCTTTGCAACTAGTACTTTAGGTTGTTAAGATGACATAGTGGAGACCACTAAGCAGATAAACACCAAAAGCAATGATGATTTGTCCTTGGAAAGCTCCATGGGCAGTTCGTGAGGAAAGGGGAGATGCATTGACTTGGACATCTACTTACAGAAAACAGATGTGTAAGTTAGGAAACGAAAGTGATAAGTCTGCACCCATATGGCAGCCCTCTCACAAGCATTTAGAGTTGCAGCTGGCCGTGAATGGCTCTTAGTTTCTGTTCTGAAAGACAAGAAACTCTTGTAAAACATGAAAATGGTTTTGTTTGTGTCCCCACTTCTGTTGGATGGAGCAACCTCCACCCTGCAGATGTTCCTTGTGTGGCTGGGAAGGAAGAGCAGGGGTGTAGATCACTGGGACAGGTTGATGGGTTTACCTTCCGAAATGCCAGGGCCAAAGACACAAACAAGCAGTGCAGGATCTGGGCCAGTTTCTGTAGCTGCCAGGGGCTGGCACTGGGTGGCTTTTGGCAGCACCCACAGTTGGGTTGGGTTTTAAGCAGTCACAAAGTCTAGTTTCTTGCACAAAAAGGGACTTCTTGACTTGCTGTCGTGGGCCGTCCACAGCTTCTC
This sequence comes from Strigops habroptila, assembly GCF_004027225.2. NCBI lineage: Eukaryota > Metazoa > Chordata > Aves > Psittaciformes > Psittacidae > Strigops > Strigops habroptila. Next base: position 629,816 of record NC_044292.2, read on the forward strand.
TTCAAGGCCATTTCTGCTTCCTCTCTGCCCAAGCAGGCAGGACCCCTTGAGCCATGGATGTCCTGGAGGTACCTCCAGGAGGGCCCACGTTCTGCTGGTTTGTATCTCAGCTCTTTTCCCCTTTCTTCTCCCCTTTTCAAGCATATAAAAAGAGGCAATTTTCAGGCTAATTATGGACATGTTATTTTTATCATACCCATTTGAAAACTGCTTTTCAAGCACGTTGGGACTTTGTGGGCTGTGTGACCTCCTCTGTGTTGGAAAGCCTCTTCTGCTGCAGTCCTCCGTCTCCTCTCAGCTCACGGTGTCTCCTCCTCAGCAAATCCCTCTAAATCCCTTTGTATGGGAATCCAGTGGGTTTTATCCGTTATTGTCTTAAGTATGCAGTCTATGAAATTGGAGTCCTTTCCCCACAATATCATAAGGAGATTAAAAAGAAATCCCAGATTTATGGGAAACAGAATGAATACATTTATAACCTGAAGGAAAACTGTAGAAATGGATCATAAGGAAGCATTTTAAACTTTGGATCCCAGTTTAACCCCATAATTACTGTTCTGGGGTTTGGTTTGTGGTGCATGTCCCCTGGTTTTTATCATTACCTTGGTCCTGCTGCTGGTGCCCTGTCCACCTGACATCTCAGTTACAGCAGGGCTGGGCTGGTTTTGTATTTCCATCTCTGTTTGATGTATTGTTGCACCCTAAATGAATTTCTTACTGATCCTAATTGCAGACCTGTTGAGTGAATGGGTATCTGGGGGGGGCTATGTTGTAAACGCTGCCCAACTTCATGAGACAGCCATGCACACATGAGCATAGCTAAGAAAAGTAAGTGCTGTGAAGTAATGAAGGAGTCTGGTGTTCCTCGCAGCCTGGCTGAAGTCCATGTCCTCTTCTAGTGCTTGCCCGGAGTCCTGGTTTGTAAGAAAAACCACAAAGCACTTACTGAGGCCACAGGTAGGTGGAGTGGTGGGGAATGAGGTCCCAGGCAGAGTTCTGGCTTGCCAAGGTTCATGGTTATCCTTTAGCAGCACCGCCCAGAGCCAGATGCTTGCTTGGAAGCACATGTGGCATTATCCAGGGACTCATTCCACTCCCGGAGCAGCAGGTCCCTGCTGTCCTTCACTGATGGTGAGCAGCTCCCTGCGCTGGACTCTCAGAGCCTTATGGTCTGTTTTGTGGCTTTCACTGATGTGAAGGCTTTGGCAAGGAGTGAGCAGGATCATGAAGGTTGGCCTCCCACGCATTGGTCTGTGGCAAGCCTAATATCTGCCATTGCTGTGCTGGTGGGAATTGCCTTGTCTTCTCCTGCTCCTCTCCCATTTCTCTGTGTTAAGTTTGTATCTTGCACCGTATCCCGAAGACTGGGAATCACTGGGAGAGAAGCCATCCATATATCTCACTAGCACCCTGCTCAGGTGTGTAATCATAGACTCACAGCATGGTTTGGGTTAGAAAGGACCTTAAGATCATCCAGTCCCAACCCCCTGCCACGGGCAGGGACACCTCACACTAGACCATGTCGCCCAAGGCTCTGTCCAGCCTGGCCTTGAACACTGCCAGGGATGGGGCAGCCACAGCTTCTCTGGGCACCCTGTGCCAGCGCCTCAGCACCCTCACAGGGAAGAGCTTCTGCCTTATCTCCAACCTGAACTTCCCCTGTTTCAGTTTGAACCCATTACCCTTTGTCCTGTCACTACAGTCCTGTGATGCTTTAGAAAATCCCACCCATGGCCCTCTGGTCTGCTCTCGGGACCCGATGGGAGATGCCTCTGTGTGGCACTGTGAATGAAGGTGTATTAAACTCAGAAGCAATGACAGCTATGCCAAATTACCTGTTTAAATGACCTCAGTAATTATAACAGGAGAGTCAAATGAGGCTAACAGGCTATCTAATAGCACAGGCAAGGCTGTAATTTACTGAATGGAAGACCATTAGAAACTTGCAGGGCTAAAGACTTGTCTATGAAAGAGACTGGGATAACTGTTTTATAAACCTGGTGAAACCCTGTTGGCTAACCCATTTTTAAAGACAATTTAGTGCTTGCTTCAGATAAGAACTGGTTAACACTGATCTTTTGAGATACCTTTCTGGTATTGCCGTGTTTTCTTAGGGTTGGAAATAGGATTTTGTAAGGTGAGGGAAGACTCTTCACTTGTGCTTTGTTTAAGCAGGCTTAAGGCTGACTCTGAAACATCCCAAGAACACAAAAGATCCGGGAGCTCAGATTCCCCTGGCATCCTCAGGAGCCCCAGCTGCCATGCCTCCCGCTGAGGAGGAGCTCAGATGCTTTGCACATGCCATTCAATCCAAATACTTGTGGTCAGTCCTTTTGGGTTTTGCTTGACAGTGGCAGCGGTTTACTTAAGGGCAAGGCTGATCTGCATTTGCTGCATCCCGCTTGGCAGCAGAACTCAGGGGCTTTCTTATGTTGAAGGCAGCTGAGGAGGAGAGCTGGGCATGTACCATGGTATCAGCTCTTTCCAGCCTTTAGAAGGGCAGCTGCTGATGGCTGATGTCCTGGCTGGTGCTGTGTAAACCTTTGCTCAGGGTTGGAGCTAAGAGGTCTATAGCATTTAGTGGACTCATCCCGGAATCAATAACTCTGGCACCTCCTGCCTCTACCCCCATAGATCCCACTTTCTTTTAAGCTTTCTTTTGCAGTAGAAGTGGTAGGAAAAGGTGGAAATGCTGCCACTGAGGTGTCAGTGTTTGCTGTGGCAGTTGGCAGCGCTGAGCACTGTTTGTATTGATTGGAGCGGAGGCAATTAAGAGTCTCCCACTGCTTTCACTGGAGGTTTTTCTGCATAAGGAGGCTTGAAGCAGAGGGGAGGACCATTACAGCATATAAACACCATGCAGGCGAGCGACTGGGGTCTAGAGGCATCTTGCAGCCTTGTTGAGGGCTGAAATATATCTTGCTGACTAGCAAGGGGGGCAACAAGAAGCACATGGCTCAGCAGTGGCTTGCTCCATGGCAAGGTGTCATCCCCTTTTACAAGGGGTGATGAGATGTGGAAGTGGGGCCAGACTCCTCCTTCCTGGCCTTCATCTTCAGGGTTTGCCTCCAATGCAAATTTCTCAAGAAGTTCCTTATTCCTGGACTTGTTCTTCCTAAATCTGCCCATATCTCAAGTCCTTTTTTGTTGGTGGGAAATTATTTCTGTCCAAGGAAGCTGAAGCTCTGAAAGGATTGTTTGCACAGAGGAGAGCAGACCCATAGCATATAAATTGTCTGCATGGAGAATTATATGGTGCTGCTTCCTCCTTCTCCATCCCATGCTCTGGGTTAGGGGTTGGCATTGGCCAATGGGCTCAGTCCTTGGCTGCTGCAAGTGTTTCATTCCCAGCAAGGAAGTAGTTTCCTGTGTTTCCTGGCAAAAGTTCATGAGTGTGAAATGTAAGAATTTGGGATGGGTTGTAGGAAGTTAATTTGATCACTTGGCAAGAGAGTGGCTAATCCAGTTCTCATGTGTGCTTTAAATCTGTGTAATTTTGTCTCAAAAGAAGAGAGTGGCAGCAAAGGAGCTTGGTTCTCAGTGCATTAACACATCCCTTATTGTCCTGATGTCTTTAACATCTCTCTTTAAACATGATATTCTGCACTGGCCCTTAGAGACCCCAAATCCTGTTTAGACAAAGGAAGCCTTGATGAGACTGGACGTTTCTAATTCAATAACGTAGCTGAGAGAGGCTGGTGTGAAAATGCTGGAGAAGAGAGTAAAACTCGACCTCCTCTCACTCATGCTGTGATAACCCCTTCCCTCTTATGCAGGGTTATTTGCTGGGTAATCAAACTGTGTGTTTTATTTAGTAGTAATGTTGATAGTTGATTGTGGTGGGAGGAAGAGCTGGAGGAGGGTGTTGGAGATGCAGCAATCATAGAATCATAGAACGGTGAGGGTTGGAAATGACCTTACGATCATCATTCCTGGCTTTGGAAAAGGAAGCACAGCCCTGGTGCTGTGCCGGGCAGGTAGGATGTGGCTGCTCCGCCAGAGAAAGGTAGATTTGACATTAAATAGGAATTGCAAAAATGCATCTACTTACTTGCAACAAAACAAAGCAAACCACCCAAACTGGATCTCATTTTTACATTAAAATGATGCCTTTGCTCTCAGTTCTAGTTTGTTGGCACGAAAACTTGGTTGCTGCTATAATTGAGAAAAGCTGGAGGAAAACATGTTTTCTTTTTGTTTTGCTTTCTTGAGCATTCAACAGCTTTAGGTACATAGTCTGAGTTTTCTGCTGTGGATATAGCTTCCTTTTAGCAAGGGACCAAAAGACGGGGTGAGACATGTGAGTGCTTAAAACTCATCTTAGAAATAAGGCCAGGTTGGACTGGGCTTGGAGCAACCTGCTCTAGTGGAAGGTGTCCCTGCCTGTGGCAGGGGGTTGGAACTGGATGAGCTTTAAGGTCCCTTCCAATACAAACCATTCTATGATGATTATATGAACTTAGGATGGCTCTGTAGTGTGTCACAAAGCAGAGGAATATCCAATTTATTCTCTGAAGCTTTCTGCTTTGATCCCTGCCACAAGAAACTCTGCCCAAGTCCATAGTGCTGGTAGGGCAGCACTGAGACAAAAGAGAGCAAAATGCAGTCTCTCCAAAGGACTAAAAGCAGGGCAGGTCTCTGGGCTGTGCAGAAGGAGCAGGAGGGGACTATGGAGAAGTGCTTGATGGCCTTGGTAATGGCCAGCCCCAGCTAGGAAATATGAAGTACCAGCACATTAAGCCTCTTGTTTGCTCTAAGCTGTTTGTTTTGCTGCTGAAGGGTTTTGTAATCTATTTGGCTGAGTGGAAGCAGCCAGAGAACATCCTGCTCTGAAATTCCCTCCTACCTGTGTTAGATACATATATATATTTATAGATCTAGACAGAGAGTTTATTAAGCGTATGCTTATTAAATGCATGTGTGTTTACTGATGCGGAGTGAGGGGCATTTCTCTTCTCTAGTGCACTGGGATGCAGAGCCCAGGTCAGTACAAAGCAGGAATACAAAAAGCTTTCTGGAGGGCTGGCTCACATCCATTATAGTTTATATTACTAAACACCATAATCCTGTGAGCCTTCACCTTGTAATATGATAATGGCTTATTAAAGCCAAGGCAGGGACTTGGGGAGGGAGAATCTGAGGTTTGGGTCGTCTTATTTTTTCCTTCTTTTCCTCCCTCCTGCTGTGGCTGAGCCATTTCTCTCTGTTATTCTCCATTCATCAGATGCTGCAGCAGTTTCAGAAGTTACCACTTTTAAAGGCTATAAAAACATCAGGGTTTGAATACCTCATGTCTTTTCCAGACAAGAGGGGCTGTTGTGCTCTGCTCCCTGAGATACCAGCTTTCCCCACAGCCCTTATGCCTTCTCCAGGAGGAAACCCAGTCAAGAAACAGTCATGCACTGGTGGAGTTGAGGGCCATGCTGAAAGGAGGTGGGAAAGGCGTTCCTGTGACCATCTATGTGCTCTGCTCTGTTAACACTTGGCAAAATGGTGTTGTTCGAATAGTAGTGTTGGAAGCATCTTGCAGCCACTTCCCTGTATCTCAGGTCAAGGGCTGTGCATGTTTCTTGGAAATCCTGGTGAGGGAATTGTGCTGTGCAAAGTGCCAGGAGTGCTGAGGGGGAGGGAGCTGCTGCTGCTTGGGAAAGAAAGCAAGGATGGAAACAAAAAATGCAGAGGAATGTGCCAGCCATTATTTGCAAACTCATTAACTTTGGGTTTGGGAGCATTTGGCAGCTCTGGGCTATATTCAAAGTGAAGGCAGATACTCACATAACCCCCCCGCCCCAGAGTGGAGGGAAGCCTGGATGCTTCTTTATTGCAAAATACCCTTTTTCAAGCTTTTTTCCTGATCAAAAATCACCACCTTGCAAAGTCAGCTCTGCTGCTGCTGTTTGGTTTGGGGTTTTTAAAGCCCTTTAGATGGGGATGCTGCTGTCTCCTTTAGCTCTGAGCTGTAGTGAAGCAGCGCTGCAGTGCAAGGCTCCACTCCAAATCCTACTGTCCAGCAGCGATGGGATGTGTTACTAACTATCAGTGGCAACTTGGAAGCCGATAAAGATCTTTATTATTTTACAAGCACAATAATTACTACCTGGAGATGTTTTCCTATAGCTTAAGTGCTCTGCTGCTCCTCTGGATATAGAGGATATACACGCTTGTTCTCAGCTGCTTGAATATCATCTGCAGGACCCAGGATTCCACCCAACACACTGAATATCAAAGCATCACATTGGAAGAGCTGTTTAAACTGTTTTTCTTATCCCTGCTGTTTGTCAATGCAAAAGCAGAAGGGGCAGAAGAAGAGATTTGGATTGATGTGCTTGTTAATGGATGTTGTACCGAAGGACCCCTTCACTTTGCTATCTGGGAGCAGACAGCCCATTGTCACACCACAATGACTTGAGGCAGCGGTCTGTGGTGGGGGACCACACTGCTGGGTGTCAGAGGAACCTGTACCCCTCTGCCTTATCAGGAGGTGCTGTCAGAGGTGGGAAAACACGAGGGGTTTGTCTCAGCTGAGCTGGGGTTAAGCTGTTGTGTGCAGGAGCATCGTGCTGTTGGTGCACTCTTCCCATGTGATTTGTGTGCTCCTCTTGGAGGGGGGGAATTCCTGATGGAAAATGCTGGATAAATGACAAAGTCTGATCCAAGTCTGGCTGCAAAATGATAGGTAGGAGCTGGCAAAAAGCCAGGAGTTATTTTCCATACTAAAAATACCAATATCCATGTAAATCTGTATCCATATTAAAAACAGTAATTTCCAGATGAATGTGCACAGACGTCACTGGTGTAGGAGAGTGATGGAGAGTGGATGTAGGAATGGCAGCGCTTGGTGCGTATGGATAGGAGCGTGGGAGGGAGAAAGAGAAATGGATCCAGTGCTTGTTGGTGGCAGGACTGTGGAAAGAGCATTCCTGGATGTCATTTTTGAAATGCTTTGGTCACTGTTGGGTAGCCGTGAGGTCCCCTTTGTGGTCGCATGGGCTGTGCTATCGATCTCCTCACTAGCCCGTGTGTCCAGCATTTTGGACAGCCACTGAAATGCTGCCTTGGGCACAATGGAGCTGGAGGAAAGGTGGGAGAGCCCACAACAAAGCAGTGGTTGAAGGGGACAGGAGGTTTGCAGGTGGCAGCACTGGATGAAGATGCGATGCTCGGGTTGGGATGGTCAATACTTCTCTGCTGTGTCAGTTTGTCTTGGGCCTTTTTTTTTTATTTTTTTGTTCTTTATTGAAATACATGAGGGGTTTTTACCCTGCTTTGTCTTCCTTGGAGCACATCAGGTGATATATAAAGAACTCCCTGCTGGGTTTGGCTGATCTAAATGTTGACAGCATGTCTCCACCATGGGATACTGCCAAGGCATGGGGGATGTGGTGGAAACCAAAGGGTGGGTCAAAAGGGATGGTAAAAGTGGTAAGCTCCATGTTCTGAGGTCTCTGAACTCTTCTACCCAGCTTCTCCAGGTGCTCCTTTCCATGGCAGCACGTGGCATAGATCTGCAGATGCAAAGCCACTTGCTGGGCATGACCTTTGGGTGGCACGTATATTGGTCCCACCACCAGTGTTTTGCCCAGTACCACACAGTTCCATTGCAGGGGACCTTCCCCATCCCTCCAGTGCCAATTCCAATGTAAATACATTGGAATTTGGCTGGAATGTACCAGCGTGGGTACATATTTTTCTCTCGGGATGTCAAAAATGCAGTCTTTGCCATTATAGCTCACAAATGAGCAGATCACGGTTCCTCCGTGGTAATGGATCTCCATCAATTTATTTCTCATTAAAAATTTTATGCGCTGCAATAAAAGTCAATAGTGAGAAAACAGTGGAGCTTTATAACCTGTTAAATCAGCTTATACAGCCTCAGGCTGTCGGCAGGGTTTAGACTGAAACCAAATCAATCCAACGTCCTCCCCCATCCTGCAACTGCACGATGCTCGATACAAAAGAAGGGGGAAAATCATTGCATTTCAGTGACTTGTAGTAAAGACATTGGCGAGTGGGAGCGGGATCGATCTCTGGATGATCTGCATTACAGACAGCTTGCCTTTTGCCTCCTTTCTGTGCACATGAAAAGCAAAAGAAGTTTGGGTGTGAGGGAGCCTATAGTGAAACCCTTTAATTAACAGTGGATTAGCACTGGAGCAGTGGAAGACTGTGCCTCGTTTTGCTGGGCAGCCAGGCGGGCTGCTCATTACTGTGAGGGCAGGAGGGTGCAGCAGGGTTTCCCTCCACTGTATCCCTTTCTAGCAGCAGATTTGCTCCTTACAGCATTTGCTTCACTTGTCCTAATGGGAGCTTATTCCCTCTATTTTTATTCTGATCAAATCTCATTCATTGCCAACTCCGAGTTCACTCGTGCTCTCTGCTTTTGAGAAGGACTGCACTGAATCTCAGCATTGCATGCACACACGGGAGTGGGGTGCACTCCAAGTGATACTGTGGGAGGGAAGGTGTGGTGCCTTGTGCCAGTGCAGAATGTCCCCTCCCTGCCATTGATTCGGTTCTGTCGCATCTAAAGGCTTTCACCACGGTCCCGCTTTGCTGGAAGTGCAAAGGAAGGGAGAAAAATCAATTCCCATCAGCTGAACAGTGCCCTTTGATTTATTGCTGGAGAAGGAAGGAATTCTTTATCTCCTTCTCCTGGAAGGGATTGCTTTACTGTTTGTTATTAGGGAACGATGCTGTAACAGCCCCCTTCCTCCAAACCCTGGTATTTTGATAACCTTTACCAGGCTGAGGACGTTCCTTCTCCTGTTTTTACTGTGAGAGTTCTCTTCTGGCTGAGTAATTACAGGTATTTAGTTAGTTCTTTAATTTTGAACCACAAGGCTGTGCCGCTGCCATCCCCACAGAAGCAGAGCGGGTGAAGAGACTTATTTAATTTAATAGAATCGTATCATGGAATGGTTTGAGTTGGAAGGGACCTTAAAGCTCCTCCAGTTCCAACCCCTGCCACGGGCAGGGACACCTTCCACTAGAGCAGGTTGCTCCAAGCCCCTGTGTCCAACCTGGCCTTGAACACTGCCAGGGATGGGGCAGCCACAGCTTCTTTGGGCATCTCTCTGTGTGAGTGGAACGAAGCTCAGACAGGCCTTGCAGGCATCTGGGCACAAAAATGGGCCCCCTGGTGTGCAGTGAAATGGGGCAGTTGTTAATCTGCTCTGCTGTGGTGGTTAGCAAAGATCCAGCAGTTCCTCACGCTTCATGGTACATGGTGGCTTTGGCACTGTGTTCTCTCAGCTGCTTAAGTTACTTCTGAGCCCATTCTTGCATCTGATTGGGGTGATCTAGCATGGTGTTTTGGCCTGCAAATGGAAAATAGCCCTACTACACACAGCAGAGGAGGTTGTCTTGGTCGTCCTTGCCTTCCAGCACTAGTCGCCTCTCCTGTTGGTGTAAACTCACGGCAGAGCATAGACATAAACATGATGATTTGCACCCATTGAAGGCTTCCCTGTTCCTTCATCTTCCAGCTGAGGTCCAGAGCAGCAGCAGGAGATGGGCACACGAGAAATCAGACCTCAGAGTGTTCCTCTACAGGGGAATGATCTGAATCATAATGATGGCAGGATGATGTTTTAATTGTCTGTAACTGCTAAAGCAGGTTAATGGCTAAATGAGCAACCGCAGGTGCCCAACTGGCCTCATTCATTGGCAACAAGTGCAAGCTGGTACCCTGACAATGGGATTAGTGCTAATTTTGCATCTCTGCAAAAACATCTATCCCTTTTGGGGTCTGAGGTTGCTTCTGGTCCTCATTCCTGACCCTCTGAGTTGAGGTCAGAGGCTGTTAGCAGTAGCAGGAGGTGGGTGACCTTGGTCTGCTAAAGCTCTCCTCGATGGCAATGCAAGGCGAATTCTTCATGCTGAAGCTGCTCTAATCAATGCCTTTCCTGCAGGGTGACTGATTCACAGATGGGTTTGTATGTGGGCGATACCAGGACTGTGCAGCATCAATATGTGTAATTTGGGGAAGAGGGAGAGAATTCAGACTGTCTCAATTCCACTTAGTGCCAAAATCAGCTTGTCTCCCCTTTTAGTTACTCCAATAGCATTTATTTTTGCAGCTTTCTGGGACATCAAGGCTTTGCATCATACACAATCCATCAGTTTAATTCCCTCTTTAAAGCAGTGATCATGAGTCTTAAAACAGAAAAGAAGCAAGCAGCCTGGTAGGCAGCAGGGAGCTTGTTTCTAGCCTCGGGCAATGCAGCTGCAGGCATTGAGTTCTCCTGGAGGAGAACCCAATAACAGTCCTAAGTCTTTTGGGCAAATCCCAATTTTTTTAAGTAGCAGTTTCGTGCAGATGAACTTAAGAGCTTTGTGAATAAAGAGAATGTCTTTATAACCCAACTGTGGGCTGGTTTTGCGTAGCTGGTGGTGATATCTACTCTGACTGGGCTTGGCTGAAGCTACGGATTCCTAGCACGTGCCTTGAATGCTTTCTCTTGAGTCTTTCCAACTTGTCCATTAGCAGGTAATAGGGAAAGTGGGAACATCTGAAGGGAGTCATAGAATCAATCGGGTTGGAAAAGACCTGGTCCAATCATTCCCCAGCAAAGGGAAGAGTGGGTCTTGGAAGACTTGCATGACAGAGGATGCTGCCCACAGCTCTCAACGCAAGCAGAGCCAGTTGGGTGCTCCTTACATCCCTGGTCCAGCTGCAGCGCAGAAATGCTCCATTATTGATCGCCAGAGGTCAGCTCAAGGTGGGTCTGTGACAAAATGTTGTTTTATGAGTGAGGCAAATGAGATTTTTAATAGAGTTGCCACTGAAGGTAAATGAAACACAGGGGTGGTGACCCTGTGGAGCATGACCATCACTCTGGGTTGTAGGGATGAGTTATGTGGTGCTGAGGGAACTTCAGAAACCTGGGACTGGTGTTAGTTGGGGCTGAGTTCAGGTTTGAGTTGAAGATAATTCAATTTAAACTATTGTGATTGATTTCATCCAGATTTCTTCTGCGTGATTTTTGTCTGACTTCTGCTCTAGAGGACTTCTTTGTTGTGGTATCTATTGTTTCCCTGGAGCTTTTGGTCCCTGTTGGTGAAACATGCCAAATCGTGCTGTGGCAACCATATAGAAAACTCCAGAAAGAGTAAAACTTAAGGGGGAATAAATCCAAGAGGGTCTGTTGGACTTGTGCAGAGCTTGGCCAAGGACCAGAACGTCTCAAATGTGCTGCAGAAGTCTTTTCCTGCAGGATTTAACAATGTAAGGCAATTCCAGAGCTCCACAGCATTCCTTAGGAAGATTATCATTCTGCCTGCAGTAGGGACAAGCCTTTCTGCAAGGGCATCCCAGTGGTTCTCTCGTGTACTGGGGTCGAAGCAGGTTGGTGGTGGTGTTGCAGCATTAATTTCTCTGCAAGCAAAAGGTTAACTTGAAGTTTTGTGGGTTCCAGAAGATACCAGCGAGAGCAAAGCCTTTAATTTAGTGCTGTTATGTAGATGCAACAGAGAAATGTACTTCTGAAGGAGAAAAAAGTTGGGTGTGTTGGATCTGAGGAGATGTAGGTCTGAGAGCTCCGCTGCTTCTTGGGAGCCAAAATAAAAGGAGAACTCAGTATTTCTTCTGTCGATTTTGCTATTAAGAAGAAAAGAGGCAGGAAGGATGGAGGCTTGTCAAAATGAGTTATTAAAAGTCATACTTCACATTTCCTTCCAGCCTGAGAAAGCAAAACGTGTCCTTCGCTATGATAAGGCTGCTTTTTTATCTCTCTTTTTGTTCCAAGGAAGCATTTCCAAGCAGTAGACATGCAGTTATCGCTCTGCAATAACTCGTCCAACATCAGATTCCTGCCACAAATCTTCTGAGAACAGCCAGAATCAATAGCTGGTGTGTGTTTGTTTTGATACAGCAAAGCAAGGGGGGGAAGGAACTATTGGGCAGGTGAGGGAAAACAAGAGCTTCAGCAGGTTTTGTTTGTATAGAGTTGTTGGGTTTGTGTTAAAAACCAACTGAAATGCAAGCACCAGCCAGATTGGATTCAGATTCAAAACACACACGATGCTCCTGAGCACAAAGACTGCCTCAAAGGAAAGATCTGGGCTTTTCTAGCTGGTATTTCCCAAGGAACATATGAATTATTATGCCCTAGCTGCCATTCCCACCTACCAGCTCCGTTACAGTGTGAGGTGGGATCCTGCAAAGGTGGTCCCAGCACTGAGCATGCTCTAGAAAAATTTGGGGGGGGGGGGGGGAGGGGTGTTTGAACCTTAGGGATCTGCAACATCTCATTTAGCCCAGGATGGTGACTACGTGTACAAAATGCAGCTTAAAATTTGCCCCCACTCACTTGGTGCAGGGGGAGCTGCTGTGGCTTCATGCAGGCTTTTGGCTTAGGGAATGGTCATGGGGCTTGTCCTGCCATAGAGCTCCCAGAACCAGCCTGGAGAAGAGAAGCTGCATGGAGACCTCAGAGCAGCTTCCACTGTCTGAAGGGGGCTACAGGGATGCTGGAGAGGGACCTTCATCAGGGACTGGAGGGATAGGACAAGGGGTGATGGGTTCAAACAGGAACAGAGCAAGTTCAGGTTGGATGCAAGAAAGAAGCTCTTCCCTGTGAAGCTTCCCTGAAGCTCTTCCCTGTGAGGGTGCTGAGGCGCTGGCACAGGGTGCCCAGAGAAGCTGTGGCTGCCCCATCCCTGGCAGTGTTCAAGGCCAGGTTGGACACAGGGGCTTGGAGCAACCTGCTCTAGTGGAAGGTGTCCCTGCCCGTGGCAGGGGTTGGAACCGGATGAGCTTTAAGGTCCTTTCCAACCCAAACCAGTCTGGGGTTCTGATAATGCCCCTTGCAGAAGCCCTAATGCTGGTGAGAGTCAGGTTGGGGGTAAAAGGCCAAGACCTCAGAAAAGCCATGGATTGTCGATCTGGTTTATGCTGCAATTAGAGGTGGCCAAATTAATCATGGGAAATAAAATCATCCCATGAATGTAGCTCTTTTTTGTGCGCGCGTGTGAATTAATTGCAACCCTATCGAGGTCTGTGCACCAGCGCTGGCTGCTCATCCTGCTCTATGCGGCCCTTCCTTGGCCGGGGGGTTGACTGGATGATCTCCAGAGGTCCCTTCCAACCCTAGTGATTCTGTGATCCATTTATAGCTCAGGTCAATAATTCCTGGCCCAGCAGATAACTCACAGCCCATCTGTGTCGGTGTTTATTTGCCATAGGGGCTCAGTGTATCATGGGTCTGTCCCCTGGTTGAAGGAATGGAGAAGCAAAGAGCAGGTGCTGCCATCTGCCCATGGATGTGAATAAAGCTATCCATCAAAATAGCATAGTTGGGTGGTGGTGATGGGGAGCTGGAGCATCCTCTCCTGAACATCAAGCATTCAGGGGGGCAGCTCTGTCATGCCTGTACGCGTGATGAAAGGGGAACATGCTCCCCACTCCATGGATGCTGCATTAAAGCCATGTACCTCCTCCATTCAGCAGAGGAAGGGGAGAATCTATCCGAACCCCTTACAGCTATTAAAATTGGAGTTTGCTGCCTGTTCCTAGGGCATAGGTATCTTTAAACGTCTCGTGCCACCCTTTAAAAGTTGATCTTTTTGGTGCTGCGGCCCCTGGTTTTTAACACTGGCTTGCTGAGGAGCATTACGCTGCAGAGCTGAGTGCAGACGTTTCATTTTCACTTGGATAAGGCAGGCATGCAGAAATTATCAGCAATTAAAGTGTATTTGACATGATACAAGCCCAACCTGCTCAGGCATGTTCTTTTCCTGCGTTATTGGAGAGGGTTGTAGAATTAAATTGGCTTGAGGGTGGGGGAAAGAGCACTGGGAGGGTCTGCACCCCCAAAGCACACCTTGCTGCTGCCTCCCCTGTCCTTGGAACCACAGGAAGGCAAAAATCACTCCAGATTGGAAGCCAGGGGGTGTTTTCCAGGAGGGGTGCGCAGCCTCTGGAGTCAGTTTTGCAGTACATGCAGCTGGAGCACCAAGTGCCTCCAAAAACTTGAGCTGCATCTGTGCATCCAGGGTGCTGCCGGTATGGGAAGCAGCCGGCTCTCACGCATCTCCCCCTTGGGTTGTCCCTTGCTCTAAAGCTTCATCCCATACTGGATGCGGGGGGGAGGGAGGGGGCTGTGCATAGCAGGAGGAAATACAGTTTTCGTTGTACACCCATTTCAAAGAGACTTTGTAGATAGTGATCTTCCCTTCATCACGATGTTCACAGGGATAGGGCAGGAGGGTGGAAAAAACATGGGAGAAACTCAAACAGCCTTCGCAGCACTACGTTCCCAGGGTGGCAGGGATGGGGTGGGAAGTGGCACAAGTGGGTGCCTGCCTGGTCTGCCCCAAAATGGAATCCCCTGCCCCAATACTGCAGAGCTGGTGGTCAGCAGCTTCCCAGGGGAGGTATTTAAGTGGCTAATGCCATTAATAAACACTGCCTGGGACTTAGGAAGGTGGCAGTATCCAAAGGGACTTTCAGTGGGATTTAGGCACCTAACCGGCTTAGGTGCTTCTGAAAATCCTGCTAAGCTCTTAACTAGCTGTTGGCAATGTGACGTGAGGGATCCCAGCCCTGCACACATCCCGGGTGCCAGGGCACATGGCATGCAGTGGTACAAACAGGGGCAATTCTCCTTGTACCCCAACTTAACCCCATGCTGCCGGTAAGGAATAGAACTGAGCCATCTGCTCCATGCCTGGAGCCTTTTCCTGAATCACCCATCCTTAGCTCAAACAGAGTGAAAGGACGTGTTCTTCATTTCAAATGATGGGTTTTTTCCCTTCATACCACCCTTGGCACAGGTTTTCCCATTTTTCTCACCCCCCTCCAGCATTTCCCTTTTTTGTGCCCTTGGGCTGTTAAAAAAAAAGCCCCAAACCAGCAGGAATTCTTGGGCTGAGTTGCAAAATCAGGATCCCTGGATGTGGGGGGAGTGAATGGGAGACAGGAGCAAAGTACTCCGGGTTGTCAGAGCAGTGCCAGAGGTAGCTGTAATTAGGGTAATGGCTTCAACTGAACTTGGAAGCTAAGTAAAGAGGGTAAAAGTTGAGTTGGAAATGAAAGGTGGGACCGGATGGCTGCGGGAATCACTGGTAGGATCTGGGAGCTTCCCAGCCATGGGTTGGTGGTTCCTGCCTGGCCCCCCCTGCCTGGGTATGGGGCTGCTGGGGGGTTCTCCCAAAAAAGGGGGTCAGGGAGCTTGTGTTGGGAGTGTGCGTTGCCTTGGGGGTGGTTTTATTCCTTGCTGGGACTGGACTAGATTTGCGATTTGGAGTGGGTTTGGAGGAGTTCTGCATGGCAGTATGTGCTGTCCCAGCTGTAGGAGCAGAATCCAGCCAGGAGGCAGGAAAAGAGATTAAAGATCTAAGAAACAAAAAGCAGGAGGATTTGTAAGCACGCCGCGGCTGGGTGATGGTGCTGCGCGCGTCGGCTGCTTCTTTCCTAGCAGAATGCTCCCCATGTGCATTCAGAGCAAGCTCTGCTTTCAGGTTAGGGATAGGTCTCGATTTGTTTGCCTCCTGTAGGAGCTCTGGGGAGAGTTAAGCTGGCTCCTACCTACATGGGTGCTGCAATTCCCAGGTGGCCGTAGCAGAGCTGCTCTGCCCCAGGGCTGGGAGCATCGCTCCTGCTGTGCTGGTGATGCTGGAAGGGCTTGGCTGGCCTGTGGGAGCTTGCTGGGTCAGAGGAAGAAGAAAACGTGCCAAACAGGCCCTTTCCTCTATTTTTGTCATAAAGGAAGTGTATTTGATATGCAGATCACTAAGGGGAGTTAAAAAATAACTGTGGAACCACAAATGTCTGTTTTTGGCATTTTAAGGGAGTTTTGTTTAAATGATATCCTGGGCAAATGAACTGGGCTGAAGCTGCAAGTGGCTTGGTTTAAACCCAGCATTACTATGTCCAGGAAGCATGGTTGAGCTTAGGCCAAATCTGTAGAAAGGCAAAACTCAGGGAAGCTTCAGGCTCTGGCAGGGCCCCGGCATTTACTGAAGCAGCACTGGGGTTTGGGCTGGAGGGCTTCTATAGAATCGCAGAATGGGTTGGGTTGGAAAGGACCTTAAAACTCATCCAGTTCCAACCCCCTGCCATGGGCAGGGACACCTTCCACTAGAGCAGGTTGCTCCAAGCCCCTGTGTCCAACCTGGCCTTGAACACTGCCAGGGATGGGGCAGCCACAGCTTCTCTGGGCACCCTGTGCCAGCGCCTCAGCACCCTCACAGGGAAGAGCTTCTGCCTTATCTCCAACCTGAACTTGCTCTGTTCCAGTTTGAACCCATCACCCCTTGTCCTATCACTACAGTCCCTGATGAAGGTCCCTCTCCAGCACCCTTGTAGCCCCCTTCAGACACTGGAAGCTGCTCTGAGGTCTCCACGCAGCTTCTCTTCTCCAGGCTGAACAGCCCCAATGTTCTCAGCCTGTCTCCATATGGGACGTGCTCCAGCCCCTGATCATCCTTGTGGCCTCCTCTGGACTTGCTCCAACAGCTCCATGTCTGTCTTATGCTGGGGACACCAGAACTGCACACAGTGCTGCAAGTGGGGTCTGGTGTCGATGATCCAGCATGTGCTTTTGAACCATGCCCTGGTGCAGCTCAGTTTTCCTCTTCTTATTCCCACTGTGTTTTATCCCAAGTCAGAAGAGGCGCTGGGATGCTGTCAGCAGAGCTGGTGGCTGGGGTGACACCTCCTTGACCCCCCCATCCTCACATTAAGCTGTTCAGATGCCCTTTGCAGATGAGGTTTATTCAGGTGGGGTTTATCGAGGTGGAACAAGCCTCCTCCCTGCAGCGACGCTTCATGCACGGCTGCTGACGGGGTTTATCTCGCTGTGGATAAAATATTCCTTTCAAATGCACTTGGCAAACAAATGAGCGAGGCAGAAATACAGATTGTGTTTGCTAATGGTTATGCAGTTGCCAAAGAATGTATAAACCGCTATTCACTGGGAGGGAAATTCCTCTCTTTCATGGGAGATGTTGGAGCTGGAACGCTTGGGATCGCAGCGTTTCTGAACTGCTATTTCTTAGTCTGCATTTTGGTGCAATTCTTTTTGGGGAGGGAGTTAACATTGGTGTGACAAAGGAGGGCCAAGCCAAGCCCTTGGTGATGCTGATTCACAGTGAGATCCTCTGGTGGGGTCTTTAAGCAGCAGAGATAAATGCCGGGGGTCTGCTCCATGGACAGAAATGAGGTCTGTGCTTGTGTCTTTAGGGCCCCAGCTTCTCTGGGGAGAACTGCTACTTCGCTGTGCCCTGAAACATGGGTTTGGAGCTTAATCCAGTTAGACGGCACATTCCCCAATTCCCTGCCTCCTCCTTGGGTTTGTTATTTCTGGGATGTTGAATGTCTTGTTGCAGTGAGGATTGAGAAGTTCCGTGTCCTTGTGTAGCTTCCACTGAGGAGGAACGATGCTGCTGTGCCAAGGGCAGATTTTGGTGCTCAGCATTTTCTGTGGGCAGATGCAGTCAAGGCAATATACAGGTTTATATATGCGCCTATTATATATGCATATAATAAGGCATAGTGGTGGCTTTGTGGTTAGTGATTCCTGAGCAGAAAGAGGCCTCACCCAGCCCTGGGGATGCATCGGCTGGTGCTGAGCATCACAGCTGCCCTGTAGCTCCTCAAATCCACTGGGGATCACTTCATGGGATTCCATTTGGAATCGGAGTTTGGCTTTGAAGTTACTCTTCGCAGCTTTGGGGATAGAAAAAAGGAGAACTGAGAGGATGGGGAGCTGACTGATTATATTCATGTGTGAAATCATCTATTGCAAATATTATATCTTTGGAGCATGCCCTCCCCCGTTTGGGGTGTGAATTTAAAACATGCTTTTGATTTTGAATTAAACACTTTAAAAAGGCTTCCACATATAAAAGAGGATATTAGAATGCATTGAATTTTTCTTGGGAACCCCTCCAGAAGATGGAGAGGGCCCAAGAAGTGCAGCCTCTGTGGTGCGTCACTGCAGGATCCATGGGGGCCGGTGGAAATGCATGAGAGCTGGGGGGGAATGATGTGCATCCCGAAGCAGGCTGTAAAATCCTACATAACTAAGCCAACTTTATACATGGTTTATGCCCTGTCACAGAATTCCCCTTGGCATGCTGGAGGTTGTATCTCCATCATACCAGTGGTCTGCATTTCTCCCCCAGTGGAGTAAAGCTCCACTCAAGTTGCTGTTAAAAGAGCAAGTTCTGTAGAAGATGAGGGGGGAAGAATCAATGTGCAGCCTTTGGGGGCCTGAGCATCCTCTTCCTCAACCTGGCAGCCTCCCTTGTCCCTCCTGGGCTGTATATTGCTGAGTATAAAAGGGCTGTGATTATGAAAATGGTGTGTGGAAAAGAAATTAGCCTCTCATTTGAGTTGTCCTAATGACACTTCCAACAACTGCATTGGAAGATAATGCGCTTTGCGGCAATTACAGAGCCAGAGAAATGCTGTGTGTGAATGGCTGGGATTCAGGCTGGAAGCTGGGGTGGTTCTCTGGGGTTTTTGTTAACACACAGCTGCTTTGTATCGTGTTTTGGCAAGACTTGCTGAGCTGTCCATCTCCCTTCTGCTTCCCCTCATGGGGTTTAGGGCTGGCTTCCTTCATCCCCCAAATCCCATGTTGTGCACTCACTGTGAATGATACCTGCACTGCAGGGATACTGCCAAGGGCTCAGCATTTGGGTTATCTTTATGCCCCATGATTGCTTCAGAGCAGACACTGTCATTTGCTTCTCCCAAACCCCATGGGAAATATAAAAATGAGCTTTCTAACTCCCGTTTGCATGCGAAGGTGCTGCCATTCCCTGGGGCTGTTGGGAATATGAGGGGCCATGGCACCATTACATACTTCCTAACTAAAAAAATCAGGAGGGTTGTATTGTGTTAGGAGAATATTCTTGAAAGCTGTGGCTGCAGTCCCTGCTGAAAAACTCTTTTCTCTTTGGAAGCACATCAGGTGCTGTTTGCAACAGGTTTACAGTTCCTCTGTGTTTTACTTGTATTTTTCCTCAAAAGCTGGTATAAACCAGCGAGCCCCGTGTTAGCAGTGCTGAGCACAGGTATTGAAGGCTTACAAATCATGGAATCCCAGACTGGTTTGAGTTGGAAAGGACCTTAAAGCTCATCCAGCTCCAACCCCCTGCCATTAGACCCCGACACTAGTCCCAGACACCTTCCACTAGAGCAGGTTGCTCCAAGCCCCTGTGTCCAACCTGGCCTTGAACACTGCCAGGGATGGGGCAGCCACAGCTTCTCTGGGCACCCTGTGCCAACGCCTCAGCACCCTCACAGGGAAGAGCTTCTGCCTCAGAGCTCATCTCAATCTCCCCTCTGGCAGGTTAAAGCCATTCCCCTTGTCCTGTGCCTACAGGCCCTTGTCCAAAGCCCCTCTCCAGGTTTCTTGTAGCCCCTTTAGACACTGGAGCTGCTCTAAGGTCTCCCTGGAGCTGCCTTCAAAAATCCCCTTGAAGTTATAACTGGGACCAGTGGTAGGAGGAGTGCTTTGTGTGGTGCTGGCCCTTGCACAGCCTGGTTTAAGGAGACAAATTGCTCCAGGTAACTTTATCTGTGGCCCTAGATCTGAAAACGAAAACGTATAAAAGTAAAAAAATATAATCTTTTCTCAGTTGCAAATCACTTTCCAGCAGCAGAACAGTTGTTGCAATTCCCAAGGGCGACTTAACTGAAAAAACTGCATTAAGTATTGCAGAGAACATCCAGTTCTCCCCTTATTTATAGCCGTGAAGGCGAGGGAGAGTTTCCTTTGTACGCTTTATCTCTAGAGATGTTGTTTGTGATGCTGTGAAGCTGAACTTGCCTCTTGGAGTTTTTCCCTGGATGGCAGCCTGCATTTCCAGCCCTCCTCAGGACTGCAGCCTCCACCCCCGAGAGGGGCTTTCTGGCCGGTTGGTTACTTCCAATAAGGCAGGGATTTAATGACACTTTAACTTTGCAGATGGGCTGGTGTGGTGTGGCTTAGAGGTGCTCTTCCCCATGTAAGAAACCATAGATACAGCACACCTAATTTCCAGGTGTCTGTTCCCGAAACTCCCAGCGTACAGGTCCTGCTGCACATCTCTATTGCTATGTGGTGATTCTCCGCAGTGCTTAGCACTGCCAATGCCTGGAAAAGCTGTTTGTGCTGAGTTCCCCTGCAGCCCTGCTTTCCTTCCTTGGCTGGAGATGGATCAAATCATCTCCCTCTGCCACGCTTTGGAGATAAGGCAGAGGCTGAGCAAACGTGCCGCTATCTCTGTTTTAATTTGTATTTGCAAATAGAGTTGAGCCAATTCCTCTCTGCCTGGATCAGCCCCTCTTATCAGAGGGATTATAACTGGCTTCCTAAACAATATAATCCCTGTAGAACCCCCAGCAATCTTTCAGGAGGATTTTGCAAGTGGCCAAAGAACAGAGTAAAATCTCTGCTGTGGGATTGATAGGTATCAAATCAAGCTTATATCTGGCCATGTGTTAAGGAAAAAATACAATGCTCTGTGTCTATGAATGCAAGCGGCTGTATTTTGCCTTGTTTCCTCTCAAATGATCCCTTGGTAGAGCCTGATTTATGGCACAGCAACTTGAAGGTGCACGAACCGTGCAGGTTTGAGACTTGAGGTGTCCAAAGCATTTGCTGCAGGTCTGGGACTTTTAGATGGAAATATCTTTGCATTTATAGGCCATGTTTTGCTGTGGATGCTCTGGGGCTGCTCTCCATCCGCATCACTACTCCCCAGCCCCTGGGGTGAGCCTGGTCCATGCTTTTCTCCAGGATGTGCCATGCTGCTGGTCTGCAGCTCTCCTGGGCAGAGGTATTCATGCCTGGGCAAGTTTGGCAGCCCAGAAGATGATTTAGTTTCCAAATCTCTTTTACTGTTTGTTGGTTTTTAACTTTAGAAACTCAGTGCAGGTCTGGCCAGCGGTTTCCTTGTTGCTTGCTGAGCTGTCGGTATAGCATGTGAGTGGGCAGGCTGGGTTACTAAAGAGGTTTTGGTTTCCTTGTTTCCCTTTTTCCCCTCCAATCAAAGGAAATGGATAGCACCACATAGTTGTGTGTTGCACGATTTGATTCTTGTCCCAGGAACCGCCTGGGATTATCAGTTGTCTTTGGATTTTAATAGCATTAACTACAGCATAGTCATGTTATTTTAAAATCCCATCTCAAGTTGCCTTTGTCACGCAGAAGCAGACATTGCCTGGGCTGTGTCTTATTCCTCCCTCGCCTGCAAAAATCACCACCAGAATGAAGAGACAGATTTGGAAGGTTAAAACGTCCCAGATTGTTTCCCTCTCAGTTGTCATTTTGTCATTTCGGGATGGTTTTGTTTTCTTTCTATTGCATCAAATATTTGTAATCCTGCGGGGAACTGTGGTTTGAGGGTGAATCTCACTCAAAAACCATCAGGTTTGGGGGGTTTTAGTCAGTTCTGTGACATAGAAGGGGAGAAATTGGTGAAAAGAGGTTACCAACCACAGCTAAACTTGGGGAAGGTTGGAGCCGTGCTCCTCTTAATGCCCCTTAACTGGGGATTTGAAGCATCACCTGAGACTTGTGTATTTAGAAATATTGAGCTGTTGGACGCAGATATTTCACCCAGCCTGGTTTTTAAATGTTTCTTTTGTTTTTAGTTCTGGTCTCACAGGCAGCCCCTGAGAGAGAGCGGCCTTGGCCAAGGGCACACACAAGGCACAAACCAGCTGAAACACACTAAAACCCTCCTTGTCTTACTAAGAAAAGAAATAGCTCTGAACAATGTTGAATCTTTGAAATCTTCTGGATGCGCTTTGTGTGAGGTGGTGGGAGCCCCATGTGTGAATGAGCACTTGTGTCTTGAAGTTTCCCAGTTTTAAACCTAATCCTGGGGCTATTCTTGAGCATCAGGCACGTCTCTGGCTCCAGGAGACTGCTCTATGGAGTGATCCATAGAAACTCTGACTTACCATGCTGAGGGTTTAGGGCACAGCAACTTAATCCATGGCTCTAACCCAGCTGAATCCTTGATGCTGTTGGGCTAATCACTTGGACTTGGATTCCTGACACTGGCTTTTCCCTGGAATTCCCCTTTGTTTCATCCCCTTAAAAACGCCTCAGTGCATTGTGCAGATGGAACCAGCCATCCTTTTCCCACGCATGCTGCTTGCACCAAGTCAGATCATAGAATTCATTACATCTGCATTTTTCTTCCCCTTCCTCCAACCCCCAAGTTGCTTTAGTTATATTTCTGTTATCATTGGCCTGATGTTTCAGTACACTGATATTTGCTCTGGGGCAGTGCCCAGTGCAGGGCACAGCTCAGGAGAGGTCCTATGAGGGCAGTGTGGAAAAGGTGCACGACATTGAAGCCTGTATTTATAAATAGGAAGATTTTTGTCTTGCTCAAGTAATGCATTGAAAACCCATATTTGAATTATTATTCTTGATCACATGCAGTTCTGAATTAATAGAATTGCCTCCTGGGGACTTGTCTTCTAGGGTCATGTATTACTCTCTTCATTTTCTAACTCCAGCTATTTGAAGATCATGGTTCAGGTTATAAAGTAGATGTGGAAGAGGTAAGGGTTCCTTTGCTTTCTGAGCCTGTGCAGTACCTGGGGAGGGGGGAAATGCAGAAGTCTTTTCCGTACTGGGGATGGTCATGAACATTCATTTATAATCTCAAAGCTGAGATTTTCATGAGTCCGTTTGAGATAAAAACTGAGGTTTGGGAGGGGAAAAAAATAAGAATTCAAACCCAGTAATTACTATGAGACTTGTGACGAAGTAATGAAACCCGGCAGCTCCTGTTGTTGCCCATCTTGCTCCAGTAATCTCTCCCCTCTTTTCTTCTTTATTCCCTGTTCCACTTCCCTTCACTGATGCCCCTCATCCTTCCCTGGCACTCACACTGCACCCCAGTGCTGATGCTGGGAATATCAAGGATGTCATATCAGAGCCCAGATCCCTTCCCATGGCAGTGCCCCATCCCGTGCAGGGGCAGCAGGACCCTTTAAAATAGAAAGGGCACTGGATGCCTCCTGGGGAGCTTTGAAATGCATTTAATGTAGTTTAAAAACCAAACCTATCCTCCAGCTGCCTTTTTCCAGCCATGGTGCAGTATTTGGGTCCATGAGGAGCCAGGTATAAATGTCATGTTCTCTTGCAGCTTGATGTTCTTGGCTTGATGTTGCTGGAGGAATTGCAATGCTCAACCTCCAGGGGCTTACTGCGTGTCCCAGATAAAACATTTCGGAGCATGGCTTCTTCCAGAAAGCATCACTGTTTTGCTTCATCTGGTTGGAAATAAATATACATGAGGTTTCTGTCTCAGCTGGGTTGCTGTGCTTCCCTGCATCCCTGCCTCTTCTGGGATGTAGTTTTCCACCGTTGCAAGAGTGGCCTCCCCAGTGGTACCGATGCTGAGCTCATTCTGTGGGGATCCAGCACCAGCCTCGCGTCTTCAGCCTGATGCTGCCAGAGCCAGGGCTTTCTACTGGGTTTGGTGTGCTTCTTCTATGGCTGCTGCTGCTCCATTTCGTATTATTTATTAGAATTCTTATTTGAAAATCCTGATTGGATTTTCTGTTCCCAGCCCTGGGCTTGTGCAGTGCAATGCACTGAGACCTGACAGCGGCTGCCCGCTGCCTCCTGGCTGATGGTAATACAAGGCTGTCACTGTTAGTAACTTTGCAGCCCAGTGCAACACTTAATCCCAGGCAGGAGCCACGTGCAACCCTCCGAGCTCTACCTGGTGCATGTATAATAGAGGTGTGCAGCGGACACAATACTCCCATCAGGGAATACTGTGGGTGTTTCAGAAAGAAGCACATTTTCATAGAATCCCAGACTGGTTTGGGTTGGAAGGGACCTTAAAGCTCACCCAGTTCCAACCCCCTGCCATGGGCAGGGACACCTTCCACTAGAGCAGGTTGCTCCAAGCCCCTGTGTCCAACCTGGACTTGAACACTGCCAGGGATGGGGCAGCCACAGCTTCTCTGGGCACCCTGTGCCAGCGCCTCAGCACCCTCACAGGGAAGAGCTTCTGCCTCAGAGCTCATCTCAATCTCCCCTCTGGCAGGTTAAAGCCATTCCCCTTGGCCTGTCCCTCCAGGCCCTTGTCCAAAGCCCCTCTCTAGGTTTCTTGTAGCCCCTTTAGGAACTGGAGCTGCTCTAAGGTCTCCCCAGAGCTGGGCTGCTTTAGCAGGGAGGAATCTGCTTGGAGCTGCACAGCACCATGCTCTCCATCTCCTTGCTGCAGTGCAGGTATTTTTATCTACTATATATTGTTCTCAGTAGAATTATTGTGCCCCCAGCCTGGAGATAAGGGTTGTTACTAAATGAATTTGAGCGCTTCCTTGAAGGTTAAACTGCTGCCTTGCCAGTTGGTAAGATGCTTCCTCTCCTTCCCCTCTGCAGAACACACGTGGGCTCCAGCCCTGATGTGGCAGTTTTGTTGAGTGTTCCTTGAAAAAGGCAAGTATTGGACTGAAAGGCCACATTTATTCCTCTCAATTGGTGGCTCTTCTTGAGCCCTTTCTTATTAAGATGCCCACCTGGGTGCCAGCTCTCAGGTGGGATGCTGCAACATCGGAGGAGGTAGTGCAAGTATTTCAAGTCACAAATCTAGGAGAGCTTCCTATTGGCATCTCTGGGAGTATTCCTGTAGGATGCAGGTCACAGGAGGGGGTCGTGGTGTTTTTGGGTGCTCCTCAAAAACCAAGTGGCACTTGTAACCCCCCTCAGTGCAGTGCAGGGGTGTAATTTTGGCAAAAAGCACCCAATTCTTGGTGCACCGTCATGGTGACGCAGGTCCTGCAGTCTGGATTAAGCCCAGCACTGGCATCTTCTGTAGGTGTGAAATCAATCAGGTTGGAAAAGACCTTTAAGCTCATCCAGTCCAACTGCTCCCCAGCACTGCCAAGGCCACCACTAACCCATGGCACCGAAGGTTTGTGAACACTTGCAGGGACGGTGACTCCAGCCCTGCCCTGGGCAGCCTGTTCCAATGCCTGAGCACCCTCTGGGGAAGGAATTGTTCCTCAGCTCCATCTAAAGCTCCCCTGGAGCAGCTTGAGGCTGTTTCCTCTTGCTCCATCCCTTGTTCCTTGGGAGCAGAGACCAGCCCCCTCCTGGCTCCATCCTCCTGTCAGGCAGTTGCAGAGAGCGATAAGGTCCCCCCTGAGCCTTCTCTTCTCCAGACTAAACCCCCCCAGGTCCCTCAGCCATTCCTCATCACACTTGTGCTCCAGGCCCTGCTCCAGCTCCGGTGCCCTTCTCTGGCCCCAGCACCTCAATGTCTCTCTTGTAGCGAGGGGCCCATGGCAGTGTTACAGCTGCTGATCTTGTCCTGACAACTCCCCTCCCCAGAGTCTGGCATGAAGAGATTGGGATGGAAAACACACAGAAGATGTACCTGTTGGCCGCTCTGCCCAGTGGTTCATTTTTTCAGTTGGTGACCGAAACAGCAGTTTATTTAGTACTGGCTTTGGTGATATGGGGCCAGTTGGTAATTAGAGGCTACTGTCAGGTGGGTAATATTAGGAATATACCTGGAAGCTTTCCCTTCAGTCCTGGAGTCATTTCTCCGTCATTATAACTCAGCTGGAAGGGGTTGGTCACTTCACTGAACACAGCAGGGTGGCAGCATCAGCTCCAGTGCACTGGATGGATGCGAGGATCCGGCTGAGTATCCCTCCCTGGTGCAAGGTGAAGGTTGTTCTGCAGGTCCTTTTGTCAGTGGCCACGCTGGTTAACAAACACACTGCTGCAGGTTTGTAGAAGCTGTTAGCATGAATCATTAACTCCTCCTTTTAATTATTCAGTTTGTCTCTTCTAAATTTCTGCTTTAAGTGGAGCTAATAGGCTTTGCAGAGGACGCTTCCAACCACAGCGGTTCCTCCCCGGAGGAGCTCTGTCTGTGCATTGCCAGCTAATCTCTTTTCTTCATTATCCCTTATCTTTCTCTAGCTGATTAATTGCTTTCAATTGATTTATAAATATTCTGTTGATACACAAGCGGACAGGAGGGGAACGGGGTGCATCCAGGCACATGGGGTCACTGATCCATGCAGCCCCCCCTGGGATTTCCTCACCTGCCTTGCAAAGCTGAGTGATTTCAGCCAGCCTTTATTCCCTTCTCCTTTTTATTTCCTGCAAACCAGTAATTGTGCTGTAGCATCATTTGGACTCTATGCACGTGAACGAGCCCTGTTGCTTCTCATGGTGCTGGTTGAATAGCTGTTGGGTCACTGGTCTCAATCAAGGGCACACTAACGTGGGGTTTGTGCTTTGGCAGCTTCAGCCGGTGTGATGCAGGTTTCCAACTCATCACATCCACTCCCAAATCTGTAGCACATGGCCCCAAAAATGGTAGTGGGTGAAATGTTTACCTTGCAACTTTGGGGCTGCTGGAGGGGTAGATGAATGGGATGTGAATGGGATGAAGGTGGTCTCTGCCCAGCATCCTCTCCATGCAAAGCCTGGTCCTGTGGCTCGTGCTCAGTGAGCTGCAGGTTTGGGGTGTAAAGAAATAGGGTTTGGGTAACTTCTGTTGTCATAAAAAGATGGTTTCTGTACGGAATTCCCTAACGCAATGACCCTGCCCATGGCACTGGGGTTGGAACTAAATGATCTTAAGGTCCTTTCCAACCCTAACTATTCTACGAACATCTTGCTGGAGTTGGTAATGAAGAGAGATCATTAGAATTGCTTATTTGAAACTCTCTGGAAGCTAAAGGGCAGCTTTAAAAAAACAGGCAGACAGTAACGTCTGGTTAGTACGAAGATAGTGCCCAAATTGAGAGTTGAGCTGCCCACCTCTGTTCCTATTAAAATCATGCGCATCACTGAGGATATCAAGTGATGTTTAGAAACAGCAGCCCATTTGTACATATGGATAAAGCATTTCCCTTTCCTGGCAGGCTTCCTCACCTTTTTTTCTGTTATTTCTGTGTGTGCAGGCTGTTCCCTGCCAGTGTCCTCCTGGTCTCTACTCAAATGGGCTGAATGGGGTGGCCCTGGGGACATGATGGCCCTTGGTGGCCTTGCAGTGATGTTCCTGGCTGTGCTGCAGGTGAGATAAGGCTTTGAAACCTCAACAAGAAAAGGTTTCCGGAAGTTTGAGACCTGCCACGTAGCTCTCAGCTTTGTCGCTGTTTGATTATTAGTTTGATTTCTCATTCTCCTCTTTCACTATCAAGTGGCTGGTGGCACAGGCACAACCTCAATGTATAGCAACTGAATTACGTGTTGCTAATGAGAGATTGCCAATTGTGGGGGCTGTTCTAGCATCCCAGGCTGCTGCTTTAGTGTATATTTGCAGGAGTTGTGTCTTTTCTTTGTCATCATAGATGGTAATATATTCGCTGCAGCATGACATAGGATGAGGTTCAATGAATAATGTAAAACCTGGAATAACACTGAATCTATATTGGATGTGCTTTTTTCCCCCAGCGTTGTTTTAGAAAGGAAAATATTGATTCTGGTGGGGTTCAGGGTTCAAAGCTTTCAGAGAGCCCGTGTTTTGCTGATGGATACACACATTGGGTGGCCAGCCCTGCTCTGTCCCCTCCATAGCTGTAAATGTCAGGCTGTGGGTGCCATTCTCACCTCCCCACATGCTCCTTTAGCACTGATGATGCTGAGGAGGACAAGAAGGAGTCAGGGATATTTGCCACTGGATCCAGATGTGGCAGGAGCATGGAGCTGGTGGCACCCTGGGCAGGGAGCTGCAGGCAGTTGGGAAAGGGCACAGTGGAGGTTTTGGGTGCGTGGCCCATAAGTGCTGTCAATATAGAATGGTTTGGGCTAGGAAGGACCTTAAGAGGATCTAGTTCCAATATAAACTGATAATGAGCTGAAAAAGGAGGATTTGTGGCTTTCCTTCCCTTCTAACTGCCCTGCAGAGGAGAGGTGCTCATTGCCCAGGATGGAGCAGGACAGGCTCTGTTGGGGCTTCGAAATCAGATGAAGCCGCCCCCCCAGAATAGATGTAGTTTTCCCCCCAGTTGCTGTCTCTGAATGCTGACTAGGATGGATAATTTCTATTTGTTTTCCTTTATTTTGTAACCAAATTCCCCCTATTCTGATCTGTATCATTTATTTTTGCAGGCCATTATCTTAGTCTCATTACAGCCTTTTAGCATTTGAATGACAACATTGTAAAGGCACCCAGAAGTTGTTAGGCATTAAAATGTCTGTGATGATAACCATAATTCTCATGATAAAATAACAAACCACAATAGAAATAAGCGTTAGTTCAGGAAACTATCCCAAAATGAGATTGCAACAGGGAGCACGGGAACAAGCATGATGATGTTTGCCCTTTCCTCATTACTTTTTTGCCTCTTTACAAAGCAAGTGCTGGTTTAAAGAAGAGGAACGTCGCTGTGTATGGGCTGGGGAGGCACATAAAAGAAAATAAATGGAGTATTTCTTTCTGTTGAGGTTTTAATTAATCACTGCAAAAACTCTGGGCAATGCACGTGCGATTTCAGGAGCTTAAAATACTCCGTCAGAGCAGGAGGAGGAGGAGGTGCTAAGTGGTGCCAAGTTCCTGAATGAAAATTACTCTGGTTTTGGAGCCAGATCGATGTTAATTAATCCTTCGCCTCACACGTTCCATTCTGCAACCTCACCACCATCAGTGTTTAACTCGGTAAAAGCAGATGGAGGCTTCCCAAAGAAGCTCCCAGCCGAGCGCTCCCCTTGGTGACAATGCCAATTTGTCACGAGTGAAGTGTTTGACAAAAAGGTGTCATTTTTGAGAGGAGTTTGCCTTGAAAGAAAAACCAAAGGGAAAAAAGCAATCAGCTCTGTTTTGAAACATCTCCTTGCTTCGGTGTCATCTTCTGCAATAGACAGGGATGGAGAAGGTGGTTTCCATGGTGGAAAGGAAATGTTTTAGCAAGTTTTCCTGGAAGTAGGTGGCATTTTGCTGCAGGAGATCTTCTATGAGGGTCAGAGCCAGCTGCTTGTATGCAGCAGCGTCCCCTTGTATGAGGTCTCCTGGTTTTTGTGTTCCAATCAATGTCTCGGTGGTTTTTATGGACAGCTCTGTTCTCCAGCACAGACGTAGCTCAGTAAGGACCAGCTCCTGTCCAAAGGTATGTAAGTGCGTCACTGACCTTCTGCAGAGGTACTTCTCATGGGGCTTAGGCTATTCAGCAGTCACTGCAGGTGTCTGTGCCTTCAGGACAACAATAGACATCAACATCCATATGGTCGAGCTGCATTTCATCCACCTCCAACTGCCATTAAGTGTTTTGGTGAGAACGGAAACTTTTTGAGTTAGGAACTATTTGAGCTGTGAGATTCCCAAAGGAAATATAGAAACAAGGATGCTGGAGAGGGACTTTTCATCAGGGACTGTAGTGATAGGACAACGGGTGATGGCTTTAACCTGCCAGAGGGGAGATTGAGATGAGCTCTGAGGCAGAAGCTCTTCCCTGTGAGGGTGCTGAGGCGCTGGCACAGGGTGCCCAGAGAAGCTGTGGCTGCCCCATCCCTGGCAGTGTTCAAGGCCAGGTTGGACACAGGGGCTTGGAGCAACCTGCTCTAGTGGAAGGTGTCCCTGCCCGTGGCAGGGGGTTGGAGCTGGATGATCTCTAAGGTCCCTTCCAACCCAAACCAGTCTGGGATTCTATGAAAGGCCAGCCCCGTCTGCACCAACACCCAGTGCCTGTCCCCTTGCCAGCACAGGCGGCAGCCGGGATCCGCGGGAAGTGACTCAGTGGACAGAAAAAGGCCTCAGCTTCCTCCTGGCGTGGGGCTGGTGTCACCTCCCTGCCCCAGCCAAGGGACAGCAGCCACTGCTGGCCATGCAGTAATGGACTGCTCCAAAGCAAGGAGAGGAAGCCCAGGCCCCAACCCCACAGTGCAAACCTGGCCAAGGCACATGCTGCCTTTTCATTAACTGCCACCTTTTTCCATGCACCTTCCAAAAGGGGGTTTCAATTAAGCAGGAAGAGGAGGGGAGTCCCTCGAGGTGCCACTGCTGTGTTAAAGAGCAGCGGGCCTGCACCCTCTCAGCACCTCCTACTGCATGTGTGTGTTGAGGAAGAGGATGGGTGCTGCAGGTGTGAGTAATGCTGCTTGGTCCATCATTAGTCAGCCCAGTGGGTTGGAGGAAGCTCTGAGGAGCTGCTGTTGGGAATCTTGTGCAACGCTTGTGACATGGAGAACCTCCTCCCTTTGCTTTGGACTGAGGGCAACACTGCTGTGCACCGTGCTGGGGCAGATCACACCAAGAGGTGTGCGGTTACCTGTCCATTGGGCTTGTTTATAAAGCAGAATTGAATAGGCACGTTCTCCCAAACCCAGCCGTGTTTCCTTGCTCACCTGGGGGTGCTGGGGCTGCTGCGGCATCCCCACTCCATCGGGAGCTGAGTCGGCACGAGCGGGCGCGCTCTGACTTGATCCCTGGGGATGGGAGTTGTGCAAACAGGGAGCGATGGGAGGTGATGCGGCAGCCAACAGTGGAGCTTTCATGGGCTTCAAGGAGCTGAGGCTGGCGATGGCTGAGGCAAAGAGGGCATTGCGTACCCTGGCAGCGATGCTGCAGGCAGTGCGAGCCATGTCAGTGCCGGCCCATTGGAGCGCAAGCCTTAGGAGAAGGACTTGGGGGTGTTGGTCAATGAGAAACTGAACATGACCCGGCTTCAGTGTGCGCTTGAGCCCAGAACCCCTCCGTGCGCTGGGCTGCACCCCAGAGTGTGAGCAGCAGGTCAAGGGAGGGGATCCTGCCCCTCTGCTGTGCTCTGTGAGACCCCACTTGCAGCACTGTGGGCAGTGCTGGTGTCCCCAACATAAGAAGGACATGGAGCTCTTAGGCAGTTCTTCCCTATGAGGGTGCTGAGGCGCTGGCACAGGGTGCCCAGAGAAGCTGTGGCTGCCCCATCCCTGGCAGTGTTCAAGGCCAGGTTGGACACAGGGGCTTGGAGCAACCTGCTCTAGTGGAAGGTGTCCCTGCCCGTGGCAGGGGGTTGGAGCTGGATAGCTTTAAGGTCCTTTCCAACCCAAAGCAGTCTGGTATTCTATGATTGCATGCACTGGAGTTTGTCACAATGAGAACAAGAGTTTGTTGCAAAGCAAAACCAGCTCACTTCCCCTTCCCAAGCAGCAGGGTAAAGAGCAGGGCAATGCCCGGCAATAAGCCTGGGGCTGAGGAGGGTCATGAGGAGGTGGATAAGGACCGGGTTTGTTAATCCAGGCTTGCTTGGTGCAAGAGATGACAATGCTGCATCTCTTCCTAGCCAGGGGCGGCTCGCTCCTCTGCAGTTACACTCTCACCTGCTTTCCAAACACGTAAAAAGCACATGCCTATGGGGTGTGCCTCAGTTTCCCCATGCCTCGGATGCTGCTGTTCCAGGGTGGAGGAGCTGGCTTCATCAGAGGCTTTGCATTCTGGGCACTGTTGAAAAGCAACATGAGGTGATATTCTGTCTCTGGTTGTGTTTTCTTAGCTTTGAGTCGGCCTTTCCCTCCTGGGTAGAAGAGAAGGTGCCTCCAATGTTTCCCCGGGCCAGCGGCCACCCAGCCCTGAGCGGCATGCAGCCAGGCAGTGCTCATCTAGTGAGGACAGCAGCAAAGAGACAGGCACTGAGACATAAACCCAAAGTGCTCCTGCCCAGATCTTCATCTCTTTGGTGGGGTAAATAACATTTATAAGTGAGTCTGCTGTGGAGGGCTTGGAAATATGTGGCCCGGGCAGGTAGATGAAGCGCAGGGAGCAAAAATTCAATATCAGCCTGATGGGTTTCAGAGAGTTGAGGGTTTCTGATGTACATTTATGCTGCTTTTACTATAGAAAAGCAAGGGGCCCCTACTTCCTCACTGCGTTTTGCCGTGTTCCTGCTCACCCCCTCCCACCAGCTCCCCTTCTCAGTCCTTCCTCGCTGAGGGTGCAGCCATGGGGGTTTGCAGGGATGGGGTCCTGATGGTGCTCCTGCAATTGCAACCTACCTGGAGAACACAAGTACGGCAAGAGGGAGAGTGCTGCATCTCCTTCCCTTGCAAGCAGCAGCACAGGCTGCGTGCCGGCCATGGGGCTGCTCCGCGGCGTTACCTACCTCGTGCCTCAGTTTCCCCGCCGCAGACATCGCGGAGCCGCGGGGACATCGCGGCGGGATCCGCTCGGGGGGTGGCGGCGGCGGGAGCGATGGCCGGGAATCATTTCCGCCGCCGGCCGCGCTCCGTGCTCCTGCGCAGCCCTTTGCTCCGGGGCGACGCGGGGAGCGCTCGCTGCCCCGCGCCCCCCATCCCATGCCCCTTGGCTCGGCAGCGGGCAAAGCCACTCCTCTGCCGGGTGACATCAGGCCGGGGAAGCGCCGCGACCAGCGAGGGGTCAAATTCCCGGCGCAGGTAGCGCCTCGGTACTTCCGTGCAGTGCAGCGCCGGGGCGGAGCCTGTCCGGGCACCCCCGGCCACGGGCACCCCAGCCCTGGGGACCCCCAGCGCCGCCGGCCTCCGCCATGAAGTCGGAGCAGGAGGAGAGCAAGCCGGGGCCGTGCCGCTGCGAGCACGGCTCCGCTCCGCGCCCGGCTTATTGTTCGTGCCCTTGGGGCCGGCGAGGGGCGGCGGGGAACGATGCTCAGGGCGGGGTGCTGTGCCCATGCTTAGCCCATGCAGGTAAGGGAGTTTGGGGAGGGTCCCGCTGCCTCGCATGGCGGTGGGGGGGGGATGCAGCCCAGCAGAAGTGCTTTTCTTCCCCTTGCTTTGTGCTATTGTAGCTTGCTTCCTCTTGGAAGAGCCACAACAACGCCGGGCGACGGCAAGTGTGCCTTGAAGCTCGCTGGGGCCGGGCAGGAGGGTGCTGCGGGGTGCTGTGCTGTCCCCAGCACCAAGGGTGAAGCTCAGGGCAGGGATGAGGGTTTTTGGCTCTGCTGCGGCCGTGGGGAAGGGTGAGTGAGCAGCTTCCCGTGCCCCCGTTGTCCATTTTGTCTCATGGAGAAGTTGGAATGTGCCCGGAGCTTGGGGAGGACACAGCAGCCAGTTCTGGGGGGCTGCTGCAGGGGGTTTAAGCTGTGTGTGTGCTTTTGAAAGCCTTTGTAACCTCCAGCCTTCTGCCCCCCCCCCCCCCCCCCTTCCTCTGCTGGTGTGCACAGGTTTGTATCAGGTTTTATTTCTTTCCGTTGGCTGTGAGACACCCACCAGCATGTGAACAGGGCAGCTGAGTGAGTGGGCACCTTACATGGGGGAAATAATGCTTTTTGGGGGTGTGGGATGCCAGGACGCGGGGGGAACTTTGCTGGCAGGTGGTCTCTGCATGTCCTGCCCCATGTCCATGGGTGGTGCAAGCGCTGGTTGATGGTGCGTGGTCAGGGTGTATGGCTGGGGGTCCTGTCCCCGGGGTGCAGCCATATGGAAGCACAGAGGCCAAGCTGTTGTCTAACTTAGGGAATGCTCAAAGATGGTGTTTGTAAGGATTTGCACTTGTTAGGTGAAAGCCTTAACCCAAACTAAGGAATGTCTGTATCCATGTCCAGGAGTGACATGTCGCTTGCTCGCAGCATCAGGGCAGTAAGCAAGGGATGGAATCTAAACCTCTCTTCTTTAAAAGATGGACGTGTGGAGCCAAAATTCGCCTTATTAGCCCAAGAGGCTCTGCAGCGTGTGGCTGAGCACCCCGGTACCCACCCCAGAGTGAGTGGTGGTGGCCAACAGCTCCTCTGAGGTGGTGCAGTGTGCGGTGCCATGGGGAGATGCCATACACAGGGATGTAGCTGGGATGCACGGCAGTGGGAATGGGACGAAGTTATGGCAGGCAAAGGGTCCTCGCACTTATCCTCTTGAAGAAATGATGCTGTGAGGGGTTTATTTTGTGCTGCTGTGAGTCCGTTGTGGTGTGCAGGTGTCAAGGGGAGATGCTGAGTTTTGAACCAGCACATCCTGGGCAGCAGTAGCTGGGTCTTTGTGCAAATCCAAGCGTATTTTGAACTAACCAAAAGCTTTATTGAGTGGCTGCAGTTGGTTTCCATGCTGTCACCCAGCCCTGTCCCTGGTGATACATGCTTTTGCTCCACATTATTCCTTGCAAAGATGTGCTGAGAGGGAAAAATCATGACTTGTGCAGGTCATTTGGGAGGAGTGATGGGTTAAACCTTTCTGCAAGCGACCTGGATCCCAAGCTGTGGAGCTACCTAATGTTCAAAGATGATGAGATGCTCTTTAAAATACTTGGTTGACTCATCCCTTGGTCTTGAATTGTTATTTTAATCAGATAATGTTCTTTATCTTATGACCCTTCTTGGGCTGTCCTTGGACAGAGATGTGTGTACATGTATATTTATGTGTGTGTATCTATCAATCTATCCTAGGCCATAGCTCAGGGCAGCTTCCAGCCATTCTCCTGCTGATGTCCTGGATAAAAACCCCCTTGACTTGTGCCCGGCAAAGCAAAAAGCATCTTGCTGGTAAACATGCAAAAGCAGCCCAGAATGCTTATTTCACCAACATGAATCTTTCTGTTGATACTGCATTCATTTTTAATACGTATCCTCCAAAGACAGAAACACATGTACAGCAATCGTGTCAGCTGAGTTACATGGAAAAAAAGAGGCTTTTAAATGGATGCTTTTAAAGAGATGCCTGCTCCAAGACCAGTAAAAGAAAGGATCTGTTACTGAGAGGAGTCCAAGATGGGATTTGCAGGAGCAGGAGTGGAAACTTAAGCCCCAAATGCTGTCTGGAGGTGTTCACTGCAATTAAAAACACCTCAAAAAATCTTATGTATGATGTCTGTTAACACTCACCAGTGCTTGAAGCATAAAGGATGCAGAATCTGACAGTGTCACCAAAGTCTAATGAAAACAGCCAATTATTTCAGTGTGGTTGGTGGTTGTCAGCAATTAGTGCAGGGAATGTTTAAATTGTATTAATTTCATTGCAGCAGATTTGGAAGGGGCTGGAATGAGCTGATGTGACCTGGGCGCTGCCTCCTTGTCCCCTGGGAATTACAGTGTGCAGCCAACATCCCCCTCCTTGAGGAAAGAGGTTAAAAAGAGGAGGAAAAAGTAAAAATGGGCAAAAATACTGGGGAAAAAATGTCCTGTGGGAGACTTTGCACCAGGGTTGTTGCATCTGGGAGATGATTCCTAATAGCAGATTTAACTTTGCACCCCAATGCAGTTCAGCAATGCAAGGCTGAACTGCAGAGGCTAAACTGAGCCCCAGTCCACATTCAAGAGGGTTGATGCTCACTTCAAGGCACATCCAGCTTCTTTGTGGCTGCAAACAGAAGCACAGCCCCAGCCAGCTTGCAGGAAAGTGTGTGGAAATCCCTGCCAAGCTGTCTGTATGTGGAAGAAATAGAGGCTGGAATGAGGTTCCTGAGTAATTGGCCCCATTTTCCTGGTTATTGGAACTTAGTGTAAGGATCGCTAAGAGCTGTCTGCAAATGGCACTTCTCAGATCGTTTATTTAGGTGCTTAAAGTTGACATAGACGTGAGGATTTCCTACCCCCCCATTTTAAAATGAAGTTAAGGTTTCCCTTTCAAGTCAAGTCGTTCTCTTAATGCAACTTATGCAAATAAACCAGGCTTTCTCCATAGGACCCTCTTGAGCTGGAGATGCTGATGCAGATGGGATGGAAACATGCAGGAGAGCGATGGAGAGCAGATGCTTGGTGCTGGAACTGCTTTGGGGTATAGTTTTGTGGGTGTGATTTTGGTGGATGAGCACTGATAGGCTGAGGGGGACAAGGAGCCAGGAAATCCAGAGCAGGTGGAAATCCTGGATGCAAATGAGGGTAATTACAGGTGTAAGGCAGCATCGCTGCTTTGGTCCAGCCTCTGTCCTCCTGGCAGCAGGTACTATGAAGAAGCCTGATATAATGCAATAAATTGCTCATTAAGTAGTTTCCAAAGGAAACCAAGGAGAGCAGGAGATGCTGTTGCTCCCATTGCTTCCTTGAAATGCCAGTGTCCTTCCCAGAAAACCATTTGAAAACTTGCTGGAGAGAGTTGCTTCAAAGCCCGTGCCTAGTTTCTGCAGCAAAGACATCCACTGGCAGCAGCACTGGGAGGGAGTTGGGAAGAGAGCAAGGACTTCAATGCTTGGTGATGTATTAAAAGAGCTGACAGTGTGTCTTTCACTGTTGGAGCCCAGCAAGGGGTGTAGCTTTTTGCATGTCAAACCTTGGCTGCATGGATTGTGCTTTGCAATCTTTATTTAGAAATATCCATACAAAAAAATGGATTGTGCTTTGCAATATGTGTATTACAAAATACATGTATACTGCAAAGAGAAATACATATTGCAAAGCACAACCTATTTTTGTATAGATATGGATGTACCTTGAATTATATACCTATAAAAGGAAGAAGCTCAGGTATCTGGCTGATCCTGAACTCAGTAATTCCGGTGTCTCCATAGGCTTTGGCTTGCAGCCGAAGTGCATCCAGTGGCGTAGGGAGCGTGGTGCTGCACATACAGCTTCTATAGAGCTTGGATTTTAATATTTTAGTAGTTTCTGCCTCTGTCGGGAGCCAAGTACTAAGTTGGGGATTAAATTGCTCTGTTAGAATCATAGAATCCCAGACTGGTTTGGGTTGGAAAAGGCCTTAAAGCTCCTCCAGTTCCAAGCCCCTGCCACGGGCAGGGACACCTTCCACTAGAGCAGGTTGCTCCAAGCCCCTGTGTCCAACCTGGCCTTGAACACTGCCAGGGATGGGGCAGCCACAGCTTCTCTGGGCACCCTGTGCCAGCGCCTCAGCACCCACAGGGAAGAGCTTCTGCCTTATCTCCAACCTGAACTTCCCCTGTTTCAGTTTGAACCCATCACCCCTTGTCCTGTTGCTGCAGTCCCTGATGAAGGTCCCTCTCCAGCATCCTTGTAGCCTCCTTCAGACGCTGGAAGCTGCTCTGAGGTCTCCAGGCAGCTTGTCTTCTCCAGGCTGAACAGCCCCAGTGTTCTCCCTTGTTGCATGCTGTGGAGGAGGAATGCTCTTGAGTTCTTTTGCCATTCTCTGGCTGGGACCGCAGGGAACGATGCGGTTCCAGGGAAGCTGCATTGTGCAGTGCTTTATAGCGAGGAACTTAAGCAGCTGCAAATCTGCTTTTGGGCCATGCCCAAGGACTCCTCTGGGATTCTCTGGTGCGGAAATCCCCTCTGAGCTGCCCTTCCTTAGGCTTGTTTTCCCCTCTTCCCTGTCCGGAGGGGTCCCTCCGAGGTGGGGGTTTTCCTTGGTTCCCACTGAAACGTTGCAGTTTGCAGAAATCCAGTGGGGTCAGTCACCCTTACACAAACTGCCCCGTGCCCATCCTGCTCTGCTGATTAATCATTTCCCTGGGAATAGCTCATTGGATCCCCTGAGTGAAGCAGCTTGTAGCAGAAGGTGAACATGAATTATCAGTAGGGTGAAGAAAATGAGCAGTTAGTGGCAGCCACTGGTGTTCTGTGGCTTTTGCACAGTAAATGTCACACCCTCTTCAAGTCCCTCACACCCACCTTGGGCTTCCCAAGGGCTGGAAGGGAAACAGCGTTTCTGCAGTCCCTGGGGAGGATGCTTTTGGCTTTGGCCACTTTTCCATTGCTGCTTTCTTGCACAGCTTTCAAGCCAGCACGTTGGGCCGCTCCGAAATCCACCGCCTGGAGCTCGGACTGTTCTTCATTAGTGACTTTATTGCTAAATAATTTCCAGCCTGGGCCTTGCTAGCGCTCAGACGGGAAGCATTTCAAGTATGCAAACCAGATTTTATGCCTTCCTGGCGCAGCTGCCGGCCGGGCCGGGGGGAGCTGCCTCTCCCCGTCCCGCTGTCAGCATCACCTCCACATGGAACTGCCCCAGCACTCATGTGGAGACACCTTAGCAAAAATACAGGGTAAAACCCCTCTATTTCGTGCCCGGTTGGCATCCCCCAGGCTGACTGATACAGGGGGAAAGGACCCCAGTGCAGTAGCTTGGAGAGGGGGCATTTCTTTTGTATTTCTACTTTATTTTTCTTGTAATGTAAACTGTGTGCTGAGGGATTTATTATTCTTCTCCCCACATCCACGGGTATGGTGCAAACTTGAGAAACAAATAAGGTTTGGGGGGCCTACAAGGATGCTGGAGAGGGATTCTTCATCAGGCGCTGTAGTGAGTGATGGGTTTAAACTTAAACTTGGAACAGGAAAAGTTCAGGTTGGATATAAGGAAGAAAATCCAGGAAAGCACTTTATTAACTAAGCAGTGGATGCAACTGTAGGAAACAAGATCACTGGAGCTTTCCAAAGGGGCTGGCGTGCGCCTGCAATGCAGTTGCTTCAAGGGGTGTAGCGGTTGCTGGGCGAGAAATTCAAGGTTCAAGTCTGCAGGTGAAAGCATCATCTTCCCCTTTCCAGTCTCAAAGTGGTTTAGTTGGATTCTGTTGAGTTCTGAACACGTGGATGGCTGGAGGCAAAGCTGACGTGGGTTGTATGGGGCATAGTGGAGCTCAGCAGCCTCCGTTGGGCACTGGCCATATGAGCACTGTCTGTGAGTGGTTTGGATGGGGAGGTGGTTCTTTGTTTATTATTACTATTGTGTATTAAACCAGCACCGTTAAACCAGTTTATGATTGCCATTGTTATTGTGTATTAAACCAGAAACTGGTATCCAGTTTCTGGTATCCAGTGGAAGCTCCCTGCTCCCTACCCGCTGCCTCCTCATCGCATCCCTCCTCTTCCTCCTTTGGTCTCGGGGTGTGCTGCTAGCACTGCTGCAGGCTTTGGGCTGTGCAGAGCAGCTTTGCAAGCCGGGGGGAGTCACCCCAGCAGTGCTTCCCTTGGGGCTGAGCCTGCAGCGGGGCCGTGCCGGGAGCCGTTGGTCACTTCCTCGCATTGTGTCTCCTCTTCCCCCAGCGCTGCTCCGGGAGGAGGTGGCTCAGCTGCAGGAGGAGGTTCACCTGCTCCGGCAAATGAAGGAGATGCTGACAAAGGACCTGGAGGAGACGCACGGCAGCAAGTCACCGGAGGTGCTCTCGGCCACTGAGCTCAAGGTGCAGCTGGCACAGAGGGAGCAGGAGCTGGCGCGCGCCAAGGAGGCTCTGCAGGGTAAGAGCTGCGCATCCCTCTGCTCACACACCTCTCCCCAGCGCCCCAAAGCTTCAAGCAGTTAGTTAAAGAGGAAAGAAAAAGCCAAGCTTTTCGTGAGGACTATGCGGGGTGTGTTAGCGGTGTGCACTGGTGGGGGTTTGTTTGCAGGGTAGCACTCCCCAGAACCTCCATACTGTCCTGCACTGGTGAGGGGTGGTGTGGAGCCAGGATGGACCAGGGTGCAGCGATGGGCTGGGAAATGGGGTGTGAGGGTGTTGCAGCATTGCAAAGGAATTCCTTCACGGCTGGCTATAGAGTAGAGCCAAGAGAGCAGCTGAAATGCAGCTGGAGACGTTTACAAGGAGGGGATGGGTTGGATTTGAGCCCCTTGGACTTGTAGGAGGGAAGCAGTGAGTTTGCTGCTGGCTGCAATTCTCCTCCTCCTGCGTGGAGATACTAGTCTGGGTCTCCAAGTGATGTGCAGGGTCTCCTCCTTCGTGCATTGATCTGGGTGTTTTCCTGTGGTGGTCAGCGCCATACTCTTCCTCCCTTGCCAGTACCTGCATTGCAAGCTCGTTGTGAGCCCCAGGACCAGGGTGTGCAGAGCAAAACACAACACTGCAGCTTTTCCTCCTCCAAAATGAGCTGACAATGAGTCTGGGCAGGATGTTTCGTTAGCTGGAGCTGGCGGATGATCCTGAGCGAGGGAAACCTCTCATGTGTCAAACCCTGGCAGCTCTAAATATCGTATCATAATAATCATATCAAATCCCCAACATACCGAGTATAACTTCCACTTGTCAGCTCCTGTTTGTGGATTATGGAGAGAGGCTGTCAGAAGTTTTCAGGCTCAGAGGCTGAGCAGCACATGAGGAGCTGCAGGGAGGGAGAGCCCCAGCCCAACATGTCTCCCTCTATCCGGGATGCGTGGTGGGGAAAACAGGGAATTGGGTTCAGTCCATATCTGGGGAGGAGAGTTCAGAAAACTGGATTTTGTCGCTCCCTGATTTATAAAAGCAAAAAATCAGCAACAACCAAAATATCTTCACAGTCTCAGCGCTCCTCTCCCCCTCCCCATGCCCCCAGTGCAGCCTCCGGCAGCAGGAAATGCTCTGGCTTTATCCAACTGTAATTAGAGAAGAAAAACCTTAATTAGAGAACATTCGCTCTGTGTGGACAGGGAGGGGAAGTGCTGATAAACAGAAAAGCAGAGCTATTTAAGGACTGCAAAAAAAAGGAGGAATAAGTCATCTAAGAAGCAGCAGTGGGGTTACACGCGCTTCTGTGGAGGGTAGTGCAAGAGAGCGAGTTTGCCTTGAGAAGTGTGATTATTAGAGGAATATAATGTTGGGGTTTTATTGGGCTTTTATTGGCTGCTCTATGAGCCACTGGGATTAGTTTTCCAGGACTTCTCTGCAGGTGTGATGGCTGGGAAGCAGGAATCTCAGCTTGCTCTTGGAAAGGGACATAACAAGAAGCGTATTTGAATTGATGCGCCTTCCATCCCGTCCAATATTGGAAAGCTTTCGTGTAAGTTGGAAGAGCTCTCTCTCCGTGCTGGATCTGGGCTGGAGGCACTGGGCAGCAGAGCAGGCTTAGCACGGCAGTGGATCTGGAGATGGGTGAGGTGGAAACGGGATCAGCAGCTGGAGGAGCAAGAAAATCCTTTTTCCTTTCCATGAAACATTGTTCCTAGAGAAACTTAGCCAAAAGGGGCGGAAAAATGGCTGTAACTGCGCCTGGTGAATGGTTGTGCCAGGAGAAGTGTATCTGCTGAGAGAGGCACTTGGGGAAGTAATGGCTCCATATTAAGGTGGTGCAAGGAGCCCAGGGAAACCTGACCGTGCTGTCCTGTAGCTCAGGGCTTTGTGTCGGTCATGTCCCGCAGCCAGAGAGCATCTCCCAGGCACAGCTCCCTCCTCACAGCGTTAAAGGTCCTCGCCAAAGGATGCTCCATGCCTGGCAGCATCAGCTGCAGTATCCCTGCACCTGCAGCAGCACGCTGGGTCGTGTGTAATGTCATTAGCAGATAAGTTGTATGGAAATCTGTCACTGTTGCTGGCTCCGAGCCTGGAAGCACAGCACAGGCGGTTCAGATGGATATTGGCTCTCACCGTGCCTTAGCACAGAGGGAAGCAGAGAGGGTTTGCCAGTGGGGTTTGCTTTTGGGGGCTCCAATAGTTTTAACAGCCTTCGTTCTGCACGGCTGCACAGGGTCTGGTTTGCGATGGTCTGAATGGAGGAGGTGGGTTCATCTTCCCTTCTCAGCAATGTATTTCCAGCTCTTCCCAGCAGCATTTAGCACAGCGTAGAGCTGGCGAGGAGCCCGTGCAGTGTCTTTCCTGTGCCGTGCTAACAAGCCTTTGCTGTGGAGGGAGTGAGCAGGGATCTGGAGCGGCACAGGGATGCTCTGCGGGAGTAACTTGAGCAGTTTCTGTATCCCTGACAGCATGTGCTTTATGCAGCTTTATTGCACTGTTTTCTGGGCTAATTCCATCTCATGCCCTTCTTTTTAATCAGTTATCATCCAAATAAAATCCCGCAGTGCTATATCCTATCATCCTCCTCTCCTGTGCTAGGACAGGGACTCTGGATCGTGCTTACAGTGTTAATGCAGTTATTTTCTTCCCTAGCTGGACAGGTATGGATGTGGTCTGGCTTTCTGATACGGAGATCTCGGATGGGAGAAGTTGCAGACAGCTTTATTAGTGCTGGTCCTGCTGCGGGAAGGGACCGTGCCCGAGCGCCTGGAGGCCTCTAGGAGCCTCTTGGCCGGGTGACATCTATGAGCATGTGGGCTGATGGCAGAAACCCCATTTCTGGGAAGGTTTATCCAATATGCTGGAGCTTGCCTGCGGGATTATCATGTGGAGAGCAAACCTGGTTCCTGT
Organism: Strigops habroptila; assembly: GCF_004027225.2. NCBI lineage: Eukaryota > Metazoa > Chordata > Aves > Psittaciformes > Psittacidae > Strigops > Strigops habroptila. Next base: position 671,642 of record NC_044292.2, read on the forward strand.
TTGCTTTTTGAATGCCAAGGTGGAGACCTCAGGCTGGTTTTCCCTGCTGCTCGAGAAGGCGTGAGCCGACATCTGCTCCACAAATGGGTTGTAGCCTCATCTCCTCCCTCCCAAACTCATGGCTCGGAGCTGTGACCCCCCCCTCCATGGGAATGGCATTGGGGCTGGGACAAGCCTCTTACAGAAATCCCCAGCCCCCCTGACTGGCTGCAGCAACGGGGTGGGTAGCAAAGAAGCGAGTGGATGAGTGTGCTGGTGGATGGACATCCCAGAAGATGGGTGTCCTGGCAGATGCGTGTCCCAGTGGATAGGTGTCCCAGCCACAGACCCAGCTGAGGGAGCTCTCTCCACCAAAAGGACATGGGGCTCTGCACAGAAAACCTGTTCTTCTGCTTTGAATACGTACCTTAAATTCCCAGCAGAAGTCATCGACCGCCTTGTTGCCTGTTGGGGGTCAGGTTTGGAAAGCTCTTGGCCTTGCAGCAGGGCGTTTCCAGGTAAATTCCCCCAACGTGAATGACTCACCTAATTTTTTCCTGACATTCCACATTGCGCTCGAGTTTCCTGCCTGCACCACAGCTCTGCACGCTCCGAAGCCAGCGCTGCTCTGTCTGATGCCGCGGAACGCTGACGTCTTCAGCAGCAAGATCTTCTCTGCAGATGGTGATGTCTGCACGTGCCTGTTTCATTACAAAGCAAGGAGTGGTGCTGCAGTTCCTGCACAGGGCTGACCGGTTTTATGGCCTAGTCATGGTGGCAATATTGAATTTCATGGTTGGAATAGAGAAACAGGAGAAATTAAGTGATTGTTAATGGGACGGGGGGGGTTACGTGTTCCTCTGGCATGGGGCATTGCAGAGGCTTGAGTGGTGTGTCCCTGAGGGATGCCTTTCCCCATGTTAGAAAATAAGGGTATGAGTCAGTAAGTGATAAAGTCAGCTCTGGTTCTGTTCCTGTCAGGAAAATCCACCTTGCACAGGGCAAGAGAAGTACTCACTAGTGTTGGGAGTCGTAGGGAGCTGCTCTTCAAGAGGGTTGGAGATGGACTGCGTCCACTGCTGTTGCCCTCACTTGTGTTTGGGCTCTGCTGCTTCATCCCAGGAGCAAGAAGCCAGATCAGAGATGCTATTTCTGTGGTCTGAACATAGCTGTTTTCCATCTAGTATCACATTATCAAGGTAGTCAAATTAAACATTATCCATATGTCCTCCAAGCAAACCTGGGCTGGATGGTGTGACCCACACTATCTCATTTTCCCTTAATGTGATATTAATAATATTGAAGGGGGGGTGGTATTTAGAGCAGCCCCCAGCCTGGCAGGGGTAATGCCTGGTTTTAGCATGCAGTAGCTAACTCCTGTCCAGAAGTTGTTTGATGTCGAGGCCAGGCAGGGCCATGGGGTGGTGGCACCTCTGGTGGGGACATTCAGCTGGGAGTGATTAGAATGTGGCTCGGTTAGGTAAAGCTGAAACAGAAGGTGCTGGAGGGGGGGGACCTCAAGAGGAACCCAGTGCAGAGCAGGTCCCATCATCCTTGTCCGGGAGGAGCGATGCTCAGGAGACGGATCATGTGGCAGGAGGTGGGAGCTCAAGTAACAGGAGCGCAGGTTGACCTCGCACAGCGTTAATGGTGCAGTGCCTGCACTGTGGGGATGGGGGGGTGCGGTGAGAGCGGGGGGGGTTCACACCACTATTCCCAACCCACCTCTCCCATTGTTTGCTGCTGGGGCTGGTGCTGAGTCCAAGGGATCAATGGGATCTCTCCCATCACTTGCTGCTGGTGCTGGTAGGACCCCCCTCTCCTTCGGCCATGTGCTTTGGCTGGGAGGGGAAATAAATCATGCAGATAAGCTGCATGAGCTAAATACTTCCTGCTCATGGTATGGGGTTAGGAGTTCTGACTCTCTTGTTGTCTTGGGTTTATGAACAGGTCAGAGGTTTTGCCAGAGCCCATCGTACAGGTGAGCTGTGGGAAAGTGTATTTAGATATTCCTGGGGGGGTCGGGCTACAGAAACCTGCCCTGGAGCATCAGATTAAAGGGGAAAAACCCATTTCACCTCCTTGGATGGCCCTGATGGCCAGTGGAAAGCTCCTTTCTTCCTCCTTGGCTGCTCCTGCTGGCGTGCCATGGATTGCAATGGAACATTTTCCCCCACAAGTAATTAGCTGGGCTTGTTTGCTAAGAGCACATGAAGGTGCTGCATGAGGCTCGTTGCAGGAGCCGCTGGCAGCCCCAGCTGCTCGCTTCTGCCCAACTTCTTATTTTCCTTCTGCCTCTTTCAATTAATTTCCTATTAATTGGGTTTGAAATGAAGTTCTCCAATGACGGATAAATCTTCTTTAAGCTCAGGAGCTGATCAGTTCCGGAGGAGGGAGAGCAATGGTAATAGGAGGAAAAAGTGTGTTCATTTTAGCACATCTCTCCAGGTATGAACTGAAACAAATCGTGAAGTGTCCTGTGGGGTTAATAGGGAAAAGCCTGCTCTTGCAATACCCAAAGGCCATCATCTTCTCACAGCACTGGTTGGTGTGAATGCTGGTAAATAGTCAACCTTTGGAGGCAGTGTGTACTCTTCTAATAGGATGCTGCCACTGATTAAAGCAGGTTGTATGCTATAGGGGACTCGCTATTTAATGAAATTCATTAGGAGCCTGTTGTTGCCTCCAGCATGAGAGAGTGCAAATGTGATTTAAACTTTCCTAAGAGCATCTCAGTGCCCTCGAATACATATATTTATGTGTTGTAAAGTGTTTGATGCTTAAAAATAGCGGGGGTTTAGCAGTGCATTATTCTACCGGGACAGGGCTGAGACCAGGGTTAAGAGGGGCAGAAATTCCGCCTTGAGAGCCCAAATCACTTAATGTGTCCTCAAGCTATGGCCAGTGTGGTCAGGTACTGCTCTCTGCGGGGTCTGGATCTCACCCCGGGATGGCTCAGACAAATTATCAGTAATTTTTGTCTTTCAGCAAGTTTTGAGGTCATGTGAAATAACTGCCCAGGGGAAGGTGGTTGTTAAATACACACGAGCAGTGGGAAAGGGCTTTTCTATAAACTTCAATGTTGTCCCATTGTGGTTATTTTTAGAGGGTTCTGTAGTGATTTCCCAAGCTGGGAAGAAAATAAGGAAAGTCCTGATGTTGGAAGGGGCTGAGTTGTCCCGCGAGGAGTCATGTTCATGGATGTGGAAGAGTAACAAGCACTCCCTGTCGTGAATTGCTACGACATTTCTTAGCTGGTTTATTGTTTTCTGTGTTTTGATGCTTAATGTTGGTCCAAAGAGTTTCATCTCCTGGTTTTTAACAGATAAAAATCTCTGTTGTCCCAAATATTTCCCTTTTCTTCCACTACTGAGTCTGATTTCCCACCACCACCACTTTTTTCTCTGCTGGCCCTCAAGCCCTCTCCCTTTCCTACTGGCTCCATCCCAAGCACTTGCTTTATTTTGCGTCTTCCCAGGACATACTTACAGTAATCCGTGTGCACAGAACAAAGTTCCCACCTGAGTAAATATCTCCTTGTTGTAACGAGCCTGGTGGCTGCAGTGCACATCTAATGGCACTGCTGTCCCTGCTTCTACACAGGTGGAAATGCTTTTGAAATGCTTTTATTGAGCATTTAACAGAAAGTAGATGGGAGGGATAAGTGTTCCCAGGTATAGGAGGATGAGAACAGAGCTCCCAGGCACGAGTTTTCCTGTGCTGGGAGAAGGCAGAACCATGAAGCCAAAGGTACCAAAGGTGCTAATTGCACAAAGGAAACTGGTTTCCTTTTAAGCATGCAATGACAATGGTTTTCTTATGTTCTTCAGTCCAGTTGTTATCCCACATCAGGAGGGGCTCAGAAGCATGTTGTGGTGGGGTTTAATCCCCGGGTGAAGTGACTTGTTACGGGAATAGGGGTAGGAAATGCAGTGGGGGCTGAAACGCTCAGTGTGGATTTCCGTCATAGAAATAGGTTGGACCTGTGCTTGTACCTGGGGATGGGTTCCACTCGTGATGGTGCTGTCATCTTCTGGTGACTTGTGTAGTACAGACAGCTCTTGGTGGCTTTGGGGGTGATTTTTCTGGTGGGTTTGAGGGTTTTAGTGTATTTAATATAGAGGGACAACTTGCAATGCAGTGAGTGCAGGGAGTGTTGGAGGGGCAGAGGGGGTTTCATACCATCCCAGTCCCTCAAGAGCAGCACTTCCTCAGGGTGGAAAAGCATGTGAAGTACTGGAATGAAAACCAGTATTTGTATTCTGATTCCTAAATTGGGTATGGGTTTGGTGGGGTGTATCTGGAGCAGGGTGCCACAGGACAGTGCTGCCAAGGACCAAGTTTAAGGATGGGCAAAGCACTTAATGTGTAGATATTCCTGAAGCACCTTGTCTGACATGGTATTCCTGGAATTCTTCCTGGTTTTACCAGGCTCCCAGCAAGCTGGCCCTGTGTCAGTGGTACTTAGAAGTGGGGAAACATGAAGGTCTTGATCCCATCCTGTGGTGTCCCGACTCCCCTGATCCCCATGCAGCATCCTTGAGCTGGAAGGGAGCCGTGCCCTGGGCTCGTGGGAGCGCTGCTGGAATCTGCCTCACTGCTAAAAATAAACCTCTTGTGGTTTATTTATCCTGGAAGGGAGCAGCAGGTTTTCCTGCGCTGGGCTCTGAGGCTTGGCAGCGGTTTTGCTCCTGAATCATAGAATCCCAGACTGGTTTGTGTTGAAGGGACCTTAAAGCTCCTCCAGTTCCAACCCCTGCCACGGGCAGGGACACCTTCCACTAGAGCAGGTTGCTCCAAGCCCCTGTGTCCAACCTGGCCTTGAACACTGCCAGGGAAGGGGCAGCCACAGCTTCTCTGGGCACCCTGTGCCAGCGCCTCAGCACCCTCACAGGAAAGAGCTTCTGCCTTATATCTGACCTGAATCTCTCGTGTTTCAGTTTGAACCCATCACCCCTTGTCCTATCACTCCAGTCCCTGATGAAGGTCCCTCTCCAGCATCCTTGTAGCCCCCTTCAGACACTGGAAGCTGCTCTGAGGTCTCCACGCAGCTTCTCTTCTCCAGGCTGAACAGCCCCAATGTGCTCAGCCTGTCTCCATACGGGAGGTGCTCCAGCCCCTGATCATCCTTGTGGCCTCCTCTGGACTTGCTCCAACAGCTCCATGTCCTTATGTTGGGCACACCAGCACTGCACACAGTGCTGCAAGTGGGGTCTCACAGAGCAGAGGGGCAGGATCCCCTCCCTCGACCTGCTTTTTTTCAACCTGCTTCAAATCTGCTTTTCCAGGGGCTGAACTGCCCCTTGGAGGGCGGGTGATGAGCAGGAGCCACAGTGGGGATGCGATGGGCATGTTGGGGGACTGCTGGGGATGAATTCAGCATCTGTACCCAGCCCCTGGGGTTGTAATTTTGTACTTTCTCCTCAAATAACCTAAGAGATGGAGGCAAGGGGCTGTTGTGCCCCTGTGCTTGAGCTGTTGTCTCTCCCACAGCCATGAAAGCCGACCGCAAGCGCTTGAAGGTGGAGAAGACGGACCTGGTGAGCCAGATGCAGCAGCTCTACGCCACGCTGGAGAGCCGCGAGGAGCAGCTCCGCGACTTCATCAGGAACTACGAGCAGCACAGGAAAGTGAGTGTGGGAGCCCAGCACCATGGGCTGGTGGCGCTGGGGGGCTGCCAGCAGCAGGTGAGCATGAAACCTGGTTTGCTGCCAGGCAAAACCCACCAAAGCGCCAGGTTGTCTCTTGTAACTGGGCAGATGCACGGGCTGGGCCGTGGCAGATTAAGGATAAATAAATACAGCAGGAAATCAGGCCGGTGAGCCAGACCTGGGAAATTCCATGTCATTTTAGCCAGCTGCACAGCAGGCATCCATCCCAGGGAGCACTGGCTGCATCCCTCAGCTCCCTACTCCTGCCAGCACAGGGCTCTTGTGGTACCTGAAGGTACCGTACACCCTTTGGCACCACAACAGCCAAAGCACCCCCAAGATGGTTGTGGCAGAGTGGTCTGTGGTAGCACACGGGTTTCCCCTTCCTGATGGCTTCCCCATGTTCCTGCAGGAGAGTGAGGATGCAGTGAAAGCCCTGGCGAAGGAGAAGGATCTCCTGGAACGGGAGAAGTGGGAGCTGCGGCGGCAAGCCAAGGAGGCGACGGACCACGCCAGTGCCCTGCGCTCCCAGCTCGACCTGAAAGACAACCGCATGAAGGAGCTGGAGGCTGAGCTGGCCATGGTGAGCTTGCTAACACAGTGGCCGTGACTCGAGGGTCACAGCTCAGCAGCTTGAGTGCTTCAAACACCCCAGCAAGTTTTGCTGAAGTTAAATCTTTATTGCAATATTGCATCTGTTTGCTGCAGTGCTTGCACGCATGCCTTTTCAGAAGGAGTTGTATTATTGCAACACTGGCAGAAAATGAGTCCATCACTAAAGAGGAGCTGGATATCCTCTGTCCTGGGAGCAACACGATCATAGAATGGTTTGGGTTGGAAGGGGCCTTAAGATCATGCAGTTCCTACCCCCTGCCATGGGCAGGGACACCTCACACTAGACCATGTCACCCAAAGCTCTGTCTGGCCTTGAACACTGCCGGGATGGAGCATTCACAGCTTCCTTGGGCAACCTGTGCCAGGGCCTCACCACCCTCAAAGAATTTCTTCCTTTTATCCAACCTGAACTTCCCCTGTTTAAGTTTAAACAAGTTGGGTGTTTCTGTGCAAAGGGGAAGGGTGGGTTTGGTGCAGTGTTGCTGCTGGTTCTGCTGCTCTGGGTGATGTTCACATGGTTTTCCCCCCACCGTCATCACTGCCTCGATGTCCTTCCCCAGGCCAAGCAGTCCCTTGCCACACTGACCAAGGACGTTCCCAAGCGCCATTCCTTGGCCATGCCGGGCGAGACGGTGCTGAACGGCAACCAGGAGTGGGTGATGCAGGCTGACCTCCCGCTGACGGCCGCCATCCGGCAGAGCCAGCAGACCCTCTACCACTCACACCCCCAGCACTCAGCAGACCGGCAAGGTGAGCACCCCGCACGGGTCAGGGCATGGGCAAGTTCATAGAATCCCAGGCTGGTTTGTGCTGAAGGGACCTTAAAGCTCCTCCAGCTCCAACCCCCTGCTACGGGCAGGGACACCTTCCACTAGAGCAGGTTGCTCCAAGCCCCTGTGTCCAACCTGGCCTTGAACACTGCCAGGGATGGGGCAGCCACAGCTTCTCTGGGCACCCTGTGCCAGCGCCTCAGCACCCTCACAGGGAAGAGCTTCTGCCTCAGAGCTCATCTCAATCTCCCCTCTGGCAGGTTAAAGCCATTCCCCTTGTCCTGTCCCTACAAACCCTTAGTGCAAAGCCCCTCTCCAGGTTTCCTGTAGCCCCTTTAGGCCCTGGAGCTGCTCTAAGGTCTCCTCTTAAGGAGCCTTCTCTTCTCCAGGCTGAACCAGCTCAGCTTTCTCAGCCTGGCTCCAGAGCAGGGAGATGGGAGGATGAGGGGCCAAACCCGTTTTGGGGAGCTGCCTTACTCCTCCATGGAGTAAAACGTAATGGGCAAAATGCACCCCGGGTTTTTGGAAGCGCAGCAGCAGCTTCGCACGGTGTCAGCTTTGCCAGCGTGATGGTAACTCCCTGATGCCCCCCTCTGCCTTCCAGCGGTCAGAGTGAGTCCCTGTCATTCCCGGCAGCCGTCCATCATCTCTGATGCCTCCGCGGCCGAGGGCGACCGGTCGTCCACGCCGAGCGACATCAACTCGCCCCGGCATCGAACGCACTCGCTCTGCAACGTAAGGCACCGTGTGATGGGGGCTTGCTCCTGCTGGGGGGCTCTGGGGATGCTGGGGGTCCTCTGCTTCCCAAAATGACGTTGGTTTTGGGGTGGGTGTGGGTTGGAGGTTTGCTGACCTGGAGAGCTGCTTTCCTGGGAACTTGTCGCAGCCCCACAGTGATTCAGCTGCCAGAACAAGTCGCTTTGAGGTGGGGTGGCTGATTCATTTATATCCATCTCCTCTGCCACAGGGGGACAGTCCTGGACCGGTACAGAAGAACTTGCACAACCCAATCGTACAGGTAAGGCACAAATCCCTGTTTAAATCTCACCCATGAGACCCGTCCTGTGCCAGCAAGTACTTTCAGGGGTGCTCAGTGGCATTGATTTGTGCTATCCTGAATTATAAGTCTCAGCTGTCTCAGATTTCCATGTTTTTCTCCAAAATCCAAATAATGCCATAGGTGGCCAATGTGATCAGGGCACATCGTGGCCTAAATTGTTGTAAGGCAAAGCCTGGATCAGGTTATTTTTCTGTATTTGACCCTCAGACATTGGGGTATTTTTGCAAGCCATGCACAGCCCCTTCCCTGACCTTACATTCCTGGAGCTGAAATCCTGAACCAGTTGAATTAAGAAGCCAAAATCCCAGAAATGTGGGGAGGGGGCCCACTGCGAATTTCACCACACGTTTTGGGAATATGGCTTTTATTCTTGGTCCAGGACCTTAACATTGCTTGCCCAAGGAAGTGGTGAATCTTCTATCCCTGGCAGTGTTCAAGGCCAGGTTGGACAGGGCTTGGAGCAACCTGCTCTAGTGGAAGGTGTCCCTGCCCGTGGCGGGGGGTTGGAACTGGATGAGCTTTAAGGTCCCTTCCAGCACAAACCAGTCTGGGATTCTATGATTGCTTTGGATCTGGACCTGAATATTTCTGGGACCCAACCGCTACAGTCCATCACCCCTGATGCATGGTGGTGAATGAAAACTCAGTGCCCAAACCTGTCCCCTCTCCCCCTGCAGTCTCTAGAGGACCTAGAAGACCAAAAGAGGAAAAAGAAGAAAGAGAAGATGGGTTTCGGCTCCATCTCCAGAGTGTTTGCCCGGGGGAAGCAGCGCAAGTCCCTCGACCCTGGCCTCTTCGACGGTACGGCCCCTGACTACTACATCGAGGAGGACGCGGACTGGTGACCCCCTGTGCTGGGCGAGCACTGGGAGCCTCTCCCTGGCCTCGCCATCACCGATGTACATACCCCAGCCCAGCCCCGCCTGTGGACGTGTTACCTGTTGTCTTGGGAGCGATGCAGCTGTGTCGTAACTTCAGTTTTGGCCCCTTTTCTTGTGTTTTTTCCCCCATACCGGTAACTCCTTTGTTGTCGCTTCAGTTTGTCACTTTGGGTTAGTTTTCCTTTTTTTTGTTGCTTGGTTGTTTTTGTTCTTTTTCCTCCTTCTTTTGACAAAACTTGAAACTTGAAGGACTGCTGTGTCTGTAAATACCAGAAATATTGTGCACTTTGTGCTTGTGACGTCTCTTGTCCCAAACCCGCTGTTCTCCGGAGCCCAGCCCATGGGATGTCCTCGCTTGGGGATGAAGGACCTGCTCAGCTGAGGGACCTCAGACAGAAAACACACAAGATAAGTGGAGAAGAAGACTCTCTCATGTGCTGTGATGTCTTCCTGGCCCCACGGAGGTGACCCGGGCTGGATGTTAACGCCTGCCGGTCTGGAAAGAAGTGTTTTAACGTTCCTTTTTCGTTGTTTTAATTTATTTGCACAGAGCCAGAGGAGTTATTCTAACTAAATTATTGCAGAAGTTTGGGGAGTTTTTATATTTTTCCACGTCGGTTGGGATGGGGCGGGGAGGAGGAAGGGGGTGTTTGTACTGTACTGTCCTGGGAAGCTGCTGCCGGGGGAGCTTGGAGCCATGGACACCCCCCCCGGGCTCCCTTGGCCCCACGGCTGCAGATGCCCCAGGAGCACTTAACGCCTTGGAAAACGCAAACCTAAACACATGCCAGGAAGTCGGATGGGGGGGAGCTGGTAGGGGCTTTGCCCGCTGTTTTTCCTTGCTTTTGGGGGGCTCACCCTTTGCTTCAAGTACAATTCGGGGGATCCAGCATGAGCTGGGAGCAGGGGGAAGGGGATATCCTGAGATATCCCTATATCCCAAGATGGGGCCGGCCACCCCGCTCCCGTTTGGGGTGTTATGGGGGGCCAATCGGTACGAGTCCCCACTGGAGAGGTTTTGAAGCACAAAGTCTAACTTGTGCTTCCAAATCCCTTGGGAAATGCCCCAAAACCACCCCCCCGGCGCGGCGGCCGCTTCCCCTCTCCACTAACACACGCCGCGCTCTGCTTATGCCAAGATAAGTACCTTATGCTTTAATGCTTACGATATAATTTTAAGCTCTTAAAAACAAAACGATGTATTAAGATTTATTTAATGATGCTGTAATAGTGTATTATTTTTCTTAATTCCGATTCTGGTTAAAAACAAAAAGGGGTATTTTGTCTTAAATCACCGAACTGAACCGCCGGTGCCCTCGCGCTGTGGATTCCTGCTGCCGGGATGATGCAGAGAGGCCGTGGGGAGGGGGGTGAGCGAGGGACCAGTGTGGGGCAGCAGGGCAGAGTTTGCCCCATGGCGTCTTTCTCTGCAGAGAAGCGTTTTTATACGTTTTGGGGTTTTGTTGGTTTGGTTCTTTTGGTTCTCCTTGAGTTCCTATAACTACCAACCACCCGAGCAGATGAGCAACCTCCGTGTTATCCAGTAGTTTCCTTTTGCATTTCAGCTTTTTATTTTGTTTTGTAAATTAGGAAATAATTCTAAAAAAATTACTAAGAGGATGATTTATTTAAAAGAGAACTTGGAGAAATAGCATATGAATTATGGGTAACATTAGATTTAACTTTTCCCCATGTGAGCGGGGGAGAATCCTTGAAGGCATGGATGCAAATATAAAATTATAAAAGATCTAAATAAAGCTTATTTTAAAGTATGGAGGAACTCCACGTGATTTCATTGCTCATCAGACAGCAACCCTGGGCTGAGGTTGGTTGTGGTACCGGGCACAAGACACATCACCCCTGCCCTGATCGAATCTGGGGTCCGTGGGGTCATGGGGGGATGCAGGAGAGGGCTGCATCCATGGACCAGCTCTTTCCCAGGACCAGATGCCGGCCAAGTGCTTGTACCTGGGTGCAGACATGGGGCCATCGGTTCATTTGTATAAAATTCAGATTTAAGGATTTAAGGTAAGCAAAGCTTTGGGAATGTGGGGGAACAGCCAGATGTTTTCCTCGGGTGTGGAAGATGTAATGCTGAGGACCAAGAAAAGCAGGTGATTTTGTGTTGTAATGCTTGTTAGTGGATAAATTATCAATTTATGATTGGATAATTTATTATTAATATTAATAATGTTAATCCAGTGTCTGAAGGGGGCTACAAGGATGCTGGAGAGGGACTCTTTGTCAGGGACTGGAGTGACAGGACAAGGGGTGATGGGTTCAAACTGAAACAGGGGAAGTTCAGGTTGGAGATAAGGCAGAAGCTCTTCCCTGTGAGGGTGCTGAGGCGCTGGCACAGGGTGCCCAGAGAAGCTGTGGCTGCCCCATCCCTGGCAGTGTTCAAGGCCAGGTTGGACACAGGGGCTTGGAGCAACCTGCTCTAGTGGAAGGTGTCCCTGCCCGTGGCAGGGGTTGGAGCTGGAGAAGCTTTAAGATCCCTTCCAACCCAAACCAGTGTGGGACTCTGTGATTCTATCAAATGGTACAGATAATGAGCCTTCCTTTTTTTCTTTCTTTTTTTGACAGAATCCTCCTGTGTCTGTGAGCAGATGCAGAGCAGGTAAGAACCACCCTGATCTGAAACGGAGAAAAAACCCACCCCTGGAAGCCAGCTGGCTTCCCATCGCTATCATCTGGAGCTGTAACAGTCTCCTTGGTGGCTTCATCCCCCCACACAGCCTGTGTCCCCCTCGCAGAGGGCAGGCCAGGGCTGCAGGAGAGCCTGTCCCTGCTGCGCTGCTGCATCCCTGGCCCGCCAGTCCCACAGCATCCCCGCTGCAGCGTGCTGCGATGCTGCCATCGTGTGAGCACTGCCTGAGCCTGTAAGACCGGGAGGGGGGGGGGGGGTGGGGTGTGGAATATGTTTATTTTAGGGCTGACTCGTGGTGTTTGTGCACTTTGCACCCATAACGTTGCTCTGCAGTCACGAGTGTTTCCTGGTGAGGACTTTAGACCGAGAAAGGAAAATGTCACAGCTCTGTGCCAAGGCACAGCGTTGTGCTCGGGTTATTGCGCCTAAAAGCAGTATTATTATTATGTCATCTGAACAGTTCTCCCTTTTTAACAATTTCCTTGGAATATAAGAAGCTGTCTGTCCCCTCCAAACCTTCATTGGCCTAAGCTGAATCATAGATTTCATTAGCAAATAATTGGGTTCTGCCTCCTTGGCCACTAATACATGGAGCAGTAGAGATCCCACTGCTGACCATTGAGGCAGAACCTCTGTCATCCTCATCGCTTCTTTCTTAAATATGATTTAGGGCAAATTTTTCCCTTAAACAGCTCTCTGTCAACTTCACATTAATCCCTCCTATCTTAAACTAAATACTTTTTTCCTCTGAAGTGTTGTAAGAAATGCTTAACTTAAATATATCTTCATTTTTATATCTAAATATTTTTATCTAGATTATTATATCTGCTGCATCACCTTTGGATAGGAAAGCACTGATTTTTGTATAAAAAAGGAATCCAAATTAGATGAGTCTGTCATGAGCTATCTTTGACAAAACCATGCTGTAATTTAGTCGTCTTTCTGTTGCCTCTCTGTGCTTCTGCATGCACCCAAAGTCTGTTCTCAAGTCTTGCAGAGGCAAAGTCACATTAAAAGGCCTTATGCCACGTGAAAGTCACATTAAAAAGGCCCTGCAGAGCACACAATGCTCCTTACCAGCATAAGCTGGTCTTGGTGTTGTCCTTGGGTGACGTTATAACTGTCACTGTGCATTATAACTGTGTATTACCTGTCATGCTGCAGCCATGCACTAATAACCTGTGTATCAGGAGTGAGTCTGAGGTGGCAGCAGGGCTGAGTCCAGGGGAGGTTTCCTGCCTTGGCACAGACTTGCCCCATTGCTTTAGGCAGGTGATGTCACCTCCCTGGCTCGGGTTTTGCTTCCAAGAGCTAAAGCTGTATGTGCAAATAACTGAGTAGATCATCAGGGTGGTCGGTGGGTCACAGGCTGTGTGATGGGGGCTGCAAAGGGTGGCATCTCCCCAAACGCTGGTGCCAAGGGCCATGGCTGAGGCTGCTGGAAGTGTGGACACGTCCCCATCTTTTATTCACCCCTTTTCAGTGGTCCTTGAAGGAATCTTCTACTCTTACTGCTTTGTGTGTACGAAGCCAGTGTTGGAAATGCCTTTGTGCGAGTCCTCACCTGCACAGCCCGAGGGATGCAGCAGTGCCTGGAAGCATTCCCCGCAGCAGGAATCCTGTGTGGCCTTTGGGACATCCTGCTCTGCCGACTGTCCCCCACTTCAGCCCCTGTCCTCAGCTTCCCACTGGCCGGAGGCAGCCACAGGCAGCAGCACAGACCAAGTTGCTCTGCACCATCCAACTGGGACACTGAAGCTGCGCTCAGGCCCCATGTCCAGGTAATAAGGTTTCCTTGGAGTGTTATGATGGCTGGTGAGTGATTTCCCAACATTTTCCCATTCTCAGGCACAAGCCAGCCCTCACCGTCTGCTCCTAATTCCGCAAAGCTACATTAAACCTCTGCCCAGCAATCCAGCCACGATACCACCATTGCTCTCTTTTCCCAGCCCTGTTATCCTCAAGCCCCAGACCTCATATTCCCGAGCCCTTTCTTGTCCTGAGCAAGCCACTTACTTCCTGATGGCACAACCCAGAACACTGAAGCCCTGATGAATACAAAGCAATTCCTCACCCCCTCTCACGGCTGGTGCTGGCAGTGAGGGGCTGGTTCTGCTGCCCAGCCAGGCTGTGCTTTGGCAAGGCAGAACTGAGCCGGAGCATCGCGGGTGAGCTGCAGCAGCCCCGAGGCTGGCGCCAGGAGGAAGCAGCAGGTTACTTATTACTAACACAGCAGCTCTATTTACGCTGTTCTCCAGGCTGCAGACGTGCGGGTGCTTGAAAAGGCAGACGCTGACCTGGCACGGTGGTTGGACTGGTTGTGCTGGAACCACCTCGATGTCCCGGCAGCCCCTGGGGACACCCGCACCAGCAGGCTTTTCACCTCACCAGGGAGATGCTGGCAGGTCACATCCTCCCATTGGGAAAGCACAGCACTGTGCCAAGCAGGAGCATGTGGAAATGCTTCCCAGGAGGCTGCTTTTCCTCTTTTATTTCCCGCTTGCACTGCAGGTTCCCAGCCCGTAGCCTGGCAGAGGGGCTCTCTAAATCAGGGTATAGAAACTAAGGCATGGGGAGGAGAGACACCAGTATAGACCTGTCGGCTGAGAACTGGGGTCTGAGGGAGCACGTCATGGAGCAGGCTAGGATGGACTTTCATCCCAGGGCAAAGCCGGGGCTCTGCCGTGCTCCGTATCCTCATGGGAAATGCTGGGAAAATGAGCCTGGGCTGGGAATTCGGGGTGCAAGTGCCCGGGACAAGGTTGTCCCCAGCCCAGGGAGGGGGAATCAAACCTCACCTCCCTGAAAGGCTGCACTGCCAGGCAAGGGTGGCTCGGGGCTGTAGGACCAGGGATATGGGGGGGAGTAGAAACCTGAGCATCCCCTCCAGATGCATTATAACTTGTAATTAGTTGTTATGAAATAACTCTGTATTCATGGGCATGGGCAATGTGGGGGCTCTGCAGACCTGACTCACATGGACGGGCTTTTCTTCCTTCAGGACAAGCTGGCTGCGGGTGTCCAGGAACGGCTGTGACTGGAGCAGTGGGTTCCGCTCGCTGCTGGAAAGGTTTGGAGGATTCCCGGGATGTGGCTGTGCTCTGGGCTGGGCTTTGCAGGGGTGATTTTATCACAGTTGGGAAGCACCTTGCTTTGAGCAGGGGAAGTGCTGTGAGCAGTTTCTGCCGGTAACACAGGGTAACACGAGCCCCTGGCACCTCTGCAAGTACCAGGGCATCAAATGCCCCTCTGAAAGGCTCTTTTGTTGCCTGCTGATGGCTCCCGGTGGGGCTCCTGTTTCCTCCTGGGTGTTTCTGTGTCTTTATCCCGCATGTTTGGCTGGATAAACAGCCAGGAGAGATACCAACCCACCCTGGGAATGTGTGCAAGGGAGCTGCCCGTAGATAAATACCCACCCAGGATGGCTGCTATAGCTGGAAAGGCAAATGAGACAAGAATATGCATGGAAATGCATTGTCCCAAAGCAAAGTACACAGCGGAGGAAGGCAGGAGCATTCGCAGCCACCCAGGCTCTGCCTGCTGAGGGGTGCAAGCGAGTCCCTTAACTTAAGGATGGGCAAAGCAACCAGGGTCAGGGAGAGAGGGGAGAAACCTGCTCCAAAGGGAACAACCAAGCCAAGGTGGGGGATGAAATGGCTTGAGTGTGCCCCTGCAAAAACATGCAGCTGCTCTCAAAGACCCATTTCTGGTCAATATTCAGCTTTGCAGAGCATAAGGAGCCACTTTATGAAGGTGCCCACTGTGCTCGGTCCCCAGGACCCATCGCAGGGTGAGTGACCTTGCTCCAGCTCAGGCTGGGCTCTCCCTATGCATCAGTGCCAGTTAAAGTGCATTTTCCCACTGGTTTCTGCAGAGAAACCAATTCCCTGCTGTAGGCACTGACTGCCGGAGCTACCCAAGACCACAGGGTTGTGTCTGGCACTGAAAGATGCTGCGGGGAGGGGAAGGAGAGAAAGAATTTGCCTGAGGTGGTGGCCAAGCCTGAAAATGCAAAACAAGGCTCACAGGTCAAACCCCATACACAGATCGATGTAATGTCATTTTCTGTTGTAGAACTGCTCTCAAATTAGCCTTTGATTAGAGAAGGAAGGTATGGTGAGCAAGGAGGGGCAGCCCTGCCGTGCACCAGGAGGAGGAGCCAGGGCAGGTGAGCCAGTGGAAAATACCATTGGTTCCATGTGGGATTGCTCTCGTAGGGATTGATGCAGCGAAACCAGGGGGATTTCCCACCCGGCATCCTGAGCAGCAGTGCCCTCGAGGCAGGGTGGTGTCGTGCGGAGTCACGCAAGGGGATGTCACAAGTTGTGTTGGGTTTGTGATGGCTTTTGCCTCTGCAGGGCTTAAGGGACAGGAAAAACTGCAGGGGCTGGTCCAGCAAGTGTGGCAGTGCTGCTTTTCACTCGTGGCGGGGGGAAAACCCACCCTGAGCGTCATCTCCAAAAGAGTTTGAGTCCTTGGTGGTGTTTATTACCACGGCTGGGTGTGAGAAGGGTCAGGAAAAACACATCCCTGTTGACGCTGGGATGGCAGCTGGGGAGAGGTGATGCTGGACATGGTGTTAGTTGTGATGGGGTTTGCTGAAATGCAGCTGCAGCTCAGCGTCCAGCTGCCCCATTGTGCCACTGTGCCAGGAGCATGCTCCCACTTTGGCAACTATTGGATGTATAGCGCATGGAAAAATTGATCCTGACCCTCTATTCTCTCTTGTGAGACCCCACGTGCAGCAATGTCTGCAGCTTTGATGTCCTCAGCGTAGGAGCTCTTGATGTAAGTCCAGAGGAGGACACAAGGATGATCAGGAGCTGGAGCACCTCCCATATGAAGACAGGCTGAGAACATTGGGGCTCTTCAGCCTGGAGAAGAGAAGCTGCGTGGAGACCTCAGAGCAGCTTCCAGTGTCTGAAGGGGGCTACAAGGATGCTGGAGAGGGACCTTCATCAGGGGCTGTAGCGATAGGACAAGGGGTGATGGGTTCAAACTGAAACAGGGAATTTCAGGTTGGAGATAAGGCAGAAGCTCTTCCCTGAGAGGGTGCTGAGGTGCTGGCACAGGGTGCCCAGAGAAGCTGTGGCTGCCCCATCCCTGGCAGTGTTCAAGGCCAGGTTGGACACAGGGGCTTGGAGCAACCTGCTCTAGTGGAAGGTGTCCCTGCCCGTGGCAGGGGGTTGGAACTGGAGGAGCTTTAAGCTCCTTTCCAACACAAACCACTCTGGGATTCCGTGGTTTTTCAGTTGCATCTTAGATCGGTTCACTGCTTCCCAGAGCAGCCCATAATCCCATGCAGAACTGCAGCTGTACCTGGAATGGCTCTTCTGAGTGAGCAGGTGGTGAACTGGGAGTGTTTATAGAGGGCAGCAACCTGATAAAAGCACTTTCCAGGTTCATTGCAACCACCAGCCCGGCTCTGTGGGGATGTTGGCTTTACCTTGTGGGACACAGCGATGAGCCCAGGTGGTTGTGGTTCCTCTAACGAGGTTTCTGCTGAGAGCTGCCTGTTTGAGGAAAGGCTCCGCTCATTCGTGAGGCAGTTTCATGGTGCACATCCCCCACAAGTTGCTTTTTAAACTAGAAACGGGGCTATGAGCACTGTGAGGACTCTGCTTGGAGCAGGTGACCCAACCTGTAACCCAGAGCTGGGATGAGGTACTGGAAAACATATAGTTCTTACCTATTCCATGGTGGAATGTATGGATTGCAGGAAGTAGGTGCTGCAGGAGCCTCCTCCGAGGTTCAGGGACCCCAGGAAGCAGGCGGGTTGGGGCCTGTCCCCTTTGCTACCGGGTGCGCAACTAGTGTGGGAAAAGGAACACATTTTGCTTGGCTACCACCAAAGCACATCTCTCCTGTGACTGAGCTCGTTGTTGCTGCAAGCACAGACCTTTTGGAGAAGGGGAAGCAGAACCAGCCTGTGCCACCCCCTGACCCGGCTGAGAGCTTCCAGAAAGTACCGAAAGGAACCACAGCTCCGGAGAGGGAACAGAGCGGACGGTCAGTGATGCTCCGTTTCCCCTGTTGCCCGCACGGGGAGCGCTGCCCCAGGGCCGCCCCGCCGATGGGGCCGGGCCCCGCAAGCGCCGCCCCGGGAGGGCCGGGCCGGGAGCACCGGGAGGGACCCGCCGCAGCCGCCGCCGCCGCCGGGAGGTACGTGGGGCCGGGCAGGGGGCTGCCGGACCCCCAGCCCCGGGAAGGGAGGAGGGAGCGGGGTCTGCGCTCGGTGCCGTCGCACCGGGGATGGGACCGGGACGGGGAGGGCGTTGGAGGCGGGACGGACACGGGCTGGGCTCGGTCCCGCGGCGCTCGGGGCAGGGAGCGGGACTGGGTCAGGCTCAGACCTCGAGGAAGGGACGGGACCGGACTAAGGCTCAGTCCCGAGGCAGGATCGGCTCGGGCTCGGTCCCGGGACGGGGCCAGGCTGGACTCAGCCCCAGGCTGGAGCTGGGCCCCCGCTGGGCTCTTCCCTGCACCGGGGGGCCACCAGCCAGGGCTGGAACTGCCCCGTGTGGGGCCATGGGTGTCTCTGAGCGTGGCCCGTGGGAGCGAGGGGTCCCTGATGCCGTCCGGAGCTCAGCCCGGTTTCCAAAATGTGAAACCACCCGAAGGGAAACGCGCCCAAGCCGGGCTGTGTGTGAGCGGCACGGGGGGGCTGGGGTGGTGGTGGTGTGGGGGTCACCCCTCATGGCACATGAGTTGGTGCCCTGCGGGTACTGGGGTGGGCTTCTGAAGAGTGAGGAAAAGAGCGGTCACCCTTGGGGAAGGATCCGCTGTTTCAACACGGGTGTCAGGAGGAAGGAAGGGTGTGAGTGAGCCCCGTTCCAGCCCACCAGCCCCTTTGTGGCGCTTCCCATGGGAGCCGCATAGCACAGACCCATTGCTTGAAGGAGTCCGGCCCGGGGAGGTGCAAGGGACGGTGTGTGCACGAGTGTGTTTGGAAAGCAAACAAAGACAAAGGGAAGGGAACCTGCACAGGGCAGGTCTGTGCCGGGTGGTTTGTGAACCGAGCGCTGGTCAGGGGGTGGCAATTCTTCCCACTGTGCCATTGCTGCCAAACAAAGAGTGCTTGGAGCTTGGAAGGGCTCCGGCAACTCTGCCAATGGCTCCCAAGTGGAGCTTTAGAGAGAAAGCAGCCCTGGCCCCCAGCACGGGCACCCTCCTGCACTGTGGGTTTGGGATACAGGCTGTGACAGTGGCACCTATCTCAGGAAGCTCCTATCTCTGCTGTGCTGATTTATTCCTGAGAGGGGCAGGGGAAGAACTATGGAATTCTTGGGTTTGGAAGGTGAGCTCGAGTTGGAAACCCCATCAGGGGGGTGTTTCGGTAGCCCAGGAGAGCAGGAAGTGTGCCAGCCACATTCCACCTGCACTGAGCTCTGTCACAGCCCCACACTGGGATTGCTGGCTGCTGGGGGGTGTTTTATGGACTTCTGCTCTGCTTGGGTGGTTTTTCCCTTCCGAGCCAGCTCTGCATGTTTGTGTGTGTGTCAGGAGCAATCCGTGTGTGTGTGTTCCCCATAGCTACTTAAAAAAGGCTGTCTCGGGATCACGGAATGCCCAATGCCAGTGCAGTGGAAGTAGGTTGAGGTGCCGTGTTGCAGCAGAGGGTGTGCGCGAGGGAACCCCACTGCTTGTGCCCTGCTGAACTGAGCCGGGTCTGTGGGAGCAGCTCTTGCTGTGGGCAGCGTGCCCCAAAGCCGTTGTTTTGTGGAGGTCAGTTGGAGCGTGGCGGGGTTTGTTGGGAGGCAGGTCCATGTGAACAGGACCCCACAGTGCTGTGTGTGACACAGGATGCCCTTGGCTCAGCCTGGTGGAGCCCACGTGAGGGGAAGCTGCACCAGGACGTGTGGTCCTGGCTTTTGGCTGCTGGTGGGATTTCAAGCTCCTTAAAGTAGGGAAGAAGTTCCTTTGATTAATCCATTTTAACCCAAACCAGTCTGTGATTCTATGATCCTGCAGCTTTCCAAGGCCCTGGGTGTCTTGGTGTGGCAGCCAGGAAGACAAACCTCCTGGATGGCCATGAGGAACACATGGGTGTGTGGCTGATGAACCCAGCCCTCACCCGAAGTGACTCGGAAGTATGAGATGCCTTTGATTTTTGCTATGGGTAATGACACGGGTGGGGAAATACCTCAGGAAGGAAGTGCCTGGGGAAGGAGCACTGTTTGCCCATAGGCCTGGCAGATAGCTGAGTGTTGGTGATGCTCAGCACCATAAAGATGCTGCCCACATCTGTACTCATATGAAGATCCTGGGAGGCCAGGGCAGGGCTGTCTGCTCCCAGCTGGAGCCCGGGAGGAGTGATCCCTCCAGCATCAAGGTACGTGTCCATCTCGGGAATGCTGCTCAATGTGTTTCTTGTTCCCAGTGTATTTATTAAGCAGAAACCAGTGTTAAGGCTCTACCAAATCTCCTGCATGAGCTGTGCAGGAAGCATGGAGCAATCTAATCCCCAGCAAACCTCTATCCCTATCAGAATACGTGTGCCCGCCTGGGTAAACACTGGAGCTTTGTGCCTGGCTGCCCGGCCGGCTCCATCCCTCCCCCTGCATCCTCCATCACTCCCTTGCTGCCCCATTGGCTCCTCTCTGTCTTGTTCTTGCTTGTTGGTGGTTTGAAAAGTGAGGGGAGAGGTGGTGCTGCTTTGGGGCCCAGTGAGATGAAGGACGTTGCTGAAACCCAGGGTGAGGATGAAGAAGGTGGTACCAGCAGCGTGCCAGGTTAGTGGCTTGCAGCAAGCTGAGATAAGGTTCCGGGTCTCCCATGGTGTGATAGGAGCTGCTTAAAGCACTCCAGGAGGGCTGGGAAGCATTCCGAGGCAATGGGAATGCCAGATTTAGCTTCGGGGGACATTAGAAGGGCAGATGGGTAATGTCTACAGGCGCTGAAAGGCTTCAAAGGAGAGGGTGGTATCTGGCACAGAGCGAGGTCACAGACCAAAAACCATGGGGGAAGGCTGCTGGAACAGCTTTATCTTGGCAGGAAACAGCAGATCAGGAAAATTAAAAAGAGGACAAAAAGTGAACACAAAGGTGCGAAGTGGAATTCAAAAGGAAGCAGGAAGGAGACAAAGCCCAAGCGCTGTGATTTTCCCAGGCCCGGGCACACAGGGTAGGCTGGCAATTCAGCTCCCTTCTCTAGCCCCAAGAGAGGCAAAGCCCCTAAAGCTCTGGTTTAGCAGCCCCTGGTCACAAGGTGTTAGGCTGGTGTTGGCTGCCTGTGTGAGCCGGGCTTGGGAATAGCCACGGACACCGCACACAGCGGGCTGGACCCAGCGAGGGCTCACTGACCTGCTGTGGGAGCCTGTGCCAGCGTGGCCGTGGTGGCTGTGGTAGCATCATTATCCCCAGGAATAAATGGCAATGTCCTTAAATACAAATTTAAAAGGACTCTTTGTCCAAGTCCGTTACTGCTTTGCAGCAAGAACTGCTCTGATGCTATAATGAAATTATGGCGAGAAAGAGGGTCTGGGAGGCGGTTTCTCATACTTCAGTGGCAAAGTTCAAGCTGATCATAGAATCATGGAGTGGTTTGTGTTGAAGGGACCTTAAAGCTCATCCAGTTCCGCCCCCTGCCACGGGCAGGGACACCTTCCACTAGAGCAGGTTGCTCCAAGCCCCTGTGTCCAACCTGGCCTTGAACACTGCCAGGGATGGGGCAGCCACAGCTTCTCTGGGCACCCTGTGCCAGCGCCTCAGCACCCTCACAGGGAAGAACTTCTGCCTTAGATCTGACCTGAATCTCTCGTATTCCAGTTTGAACCCATCACCCCTTGTCCTAATGGCTGCTGTGTAGTGACAGTTAAGGCTCAGGGGGTCTGATTGTGGAGCTTGTGTGACCTGTGTCACTTCAGCAACCAGTGGTGACAGTGTCTGGAGTTACAAAGGATGTAGTGGTGGCAGATGCCTTCAGCTTCAGTGGTGTGCAAACGGGGAGGGTTGTGAGCCCTGGTTGCTGTTATTCTGCAGCCCTCAGCATGGCTGTGCGGGTGGATTGCAGCATCCTGAGCCCGGGAATGGACCGGGAAGCCTTGGCTTTCCCGTGATGCCCTTGTTTTGCAGGAAGCTGCAGCGCCGGAGGGCCATGGGGTCCCTTCTGGGTGGGCTGGGAGAAGGGGGGAGCACCTTGTGCAGTGTTCCAAGAAAACACTGCTCTTTGCATGGTGTCTGCAATAGTGCGATTGAGGGAGAGTTGTTAAAAATGAAACTTAAGGGAAAAAAAAGCTGGTGAAACAGCTCCTGAAGTGTCCATCGGGAATGCCGAGAGCAGTGAATGTGGGTCGCATTCCTGTGCGCTCTTGGCAGGAAGCATAAGCAGCAAAACATGGGAAAGCCCTGCTAGTCTGCACGGGGCTGTCCCTCCGAGTCACTCTGTTCCCTGCTGAGATGCTCTAGAACAGGCTGGGTGTTTGTCCAAACAGCCAAACCGGCATTTCAGCGCTGCTTTTCCCAGCTCAGCTTCATGGCACTGGATATTTCCCTCCCCACTGGAGCAGGGGAGGGAGCTCCCCGCATCCTCTGGGCTGTGTCTGACCAGGAACATCCCTACTGCTGGGGCAGGTAGGGTGTGAGCAGCCAGAAAGGTCTAAAACAATGAGAGAATACAGCCCGAGTCATGACCTGCTGGGTTTGTGGTGTTGGTGGGTTGGTTGGTGTGGTGCCTCCATGGGGGGGTTTGTGGTGTTGGTGGGTTGAACCCTTGTGTGACGAGGCTTCTGCCACTGCAGGAATGAGGTCGAGTGGTCACCAATTAGCAGGGAAGGTGGTTAATGAGAAGGCAGGTTGGGTGTAAGCATGGAACAGGCTGCCCAGGGCAGTGCTGGAGTCACTGGAAGTGTTCCCAAACTGTGTAGACGAGGCCCTCAGTGCCATGGGTTAGTGGTGGCCTTGGCAGTGCTGGGGAATGGTTGGACTGGATGAGCTTAAAGGTCTTTTCCAACCAAGTTAATTCCGTGATTCCATGATCCTGTGTTGCTCCATCGCGGCACGCTGCGAGCCGTTCATCACGCTCCGACTCCTTGGAAGCCCTGGAGCAAGATCATCCCATTCCCTGTGACTGCATCGGGGTTTCACCCGCTCCCTGAATGCAGACTCATTTCTCGCGAGCCCATGACAAAGCTGTTGCTGCAGGAGCAGGCAGGTGGTGTCATGGGAAGGGAGAGATCCAAAGGTTGCAGAGGGCAGGGAGCACGGTGCTGCTGCGGGCAGCGGTGGGTGTTGTGTTTCCTCATGAGTCACCTCGATGGGGCTGGAGTTTCACCAGCAGCACCGGGATGTGGAGCTGACTCCATTGGAGCTCTGCATCCCCAAGCTAGGAACGTTACTGTGTAGGGCTGGTGTCTCCCACAGAGGGGAAGATGCTATCTGCTGCCACCCTGGCTGCTGCCCGTGCCAAAAGCCTCCAGGCTGTCTCCAGGCATGGTGTTGGTGTGTCGTGCTCAAGAAAGGGTTGATCCCAAGCCCTCCCATGCTGAAATAACAGTTGGGAATGTACCAAGAGGAGTCATAAAGTGCCCCTTGGCTCCGGCAGCCTCCAGGGAGCCGGTGAGAGGTGCGGGAAGCCCAGCCAAGCGCAGAGCAGGTGAAGGCGCTCACGGCTCTGCAGCCACACCAGTGGAGTTTAATGATTCAGAGATCCGGGTGTAAATCATTGCCAGCGCCACAGGCGTGCGTGGGACAGGGATGAAGGTGGGTCTGGCTGCAGGGATGACCCTGTGCCATGGGCAGACAGGGGCTGGAGCAGGGCTGGAGCACCCTTTTGCCATGCAGATGGGTGTCCATCTCAATGGGGCTGCCCCCACTGCTTCAGACAGCGCCAGGGATGCTGGACCGGAGGCAGAGATAGCAGCAGCTCCTTCTCTGGCCACTGACGTCAGGGTTATTGCTAAAGCAGCGATAAGCACACACTCTGGAGAGCCAAAAGAAGAGCTAATTCAATAGAGACACAGACTTGTATGTCAGGTCTCCTGCTTTAATCTGATTGCGAGGGATCTGCACAAAACTTTCAGGCGCAGAGATGATGTAGAAGTGTAAATCCTGCCCTCTCCCAGGGGTCAGGTGCCCCAGGGAAGCCAGAGAGACTGGGAACAGGCACGAAGGTTCAGGCCCCAAGTTTAGACTGGAGAATAGGAACAATTCCTTCCCCAAAGGGTGCTCAGGCATTGGAACAGGCTGCCCAGGGCAGTGCTGGAGTCACTGGAAGTGTTCCCAAACCATGCAGACGAGGCCTCAGTGCCATGGGTTAGTGGTGGCCTTGGCAGCGCTGGGGTACTGAGAACCCTGGCACGAACATGAGGAAAGCAGGGAGGCTGCAGAGGAGGCTCCAAGGCTCTGGCGGAGCTTTGCTGCAGGGACCCAGGTGACTGGCCCGTGGTGCAGAGGAAGGGGCTGTGCTCGGAGCTCCATCTCCCCCAGCCGAGGTCAGGAGGGTGAGCTGCCGGGATGCGCTGCCACATGCTGGCTGGGAAAGCAGCAGTTTTGCTTTCCTTTCTCCATGCAGGGAGGCGGTGCAGGGCAGGCAGCCAGCGCCGCAGGGAGCCCCGCTCTGTCTGCACCAGGGGTAAAGGAGGAGTTGTGCGGCTTGAAATTTGTTCCCGAGCATTTCTAGGTTAATGTGCAGAGACAACGGCTGCTTGTCTGGGGCAGCGCAGCTCCAGAGAGCGTGGAAAGTTGTTTTGGTGGCATTCTTCCTGGTGCTGGGAAGAGGTCAGTTATAAGGCTCCTAAGGATGGTCAGTCTGTGTCCTTAGCACGTGTTAGTGATTCAGTTCCTTTCTAAGCTTGGTGGCTATTACAGCCAAGAAGGCAGCAAAGGGTCATGATGAGAACAATCAGCAAGGATTTTGCTGCCTTGCTATGTCCTAATGTGCTTCCCACAGGCACACTGATATGAGATTCCCAGCATTAGATGGGGATGGGGATGTTATCCCAGCCACTGAAATGGTAGCTGTGTAGTCTTTTCCTTCCACTATGCACTAACCATTGCTTCCCATCTCTTCCCAGAGCTCACCGTCTGCCTGGGGAGGGGACCACATGCCTGCGAGCAGGACTGCAGCCTCCCAGACCCGAGCCATGCTGTAGGGAGGGGACTCCCAGCCAGCAGCAAGAACAATGGCCCAGTCTCGTGCCAACGGCTCGCACTACGCCCTGACGGCGATAGGGCTGGGGATGCTCGTCCTCGGCATCATCATGGCTGTGTGGAACCTCGTCCCTGGCTTTGGCCCTGACAACAAACCCACTACCCATGCTGGGAACAGCAGCAAGCCCGACCGTGGCAACGGAGGCACTCTGAAGAGCAAAACCTTCTCAGTGGCGTACGTGTTGGTAGGGGCGGGTGTGCTGCTGCTGCTGCTCTCCATCTGCCTCAACATCCGGGACAAGAAGAGGCAGAGCGAAGACATCGTTCACGTGCAGCACCAAGTGTCTGTGGAGCCCTCGCACCAGGAGGACAGGTAAACCTTTAGGGGGAGAAAGGGAATGGGATTGAGCATAGGAATGGAGCCAAGGGCTGCTATCCTTCCTCCAGGAGGTCCGGACCAAGGAGCGTAAGGCTGAGAGGGCTGCAATAAGAGAGCACGTGTCATGGTTTGGGGTTCAAACATGTGGAGATGAGGAAGGAATGATTCCAGCTGTATACATGGTGCTGTAGGCAAAAGGGAGCATTGTTTGTGTGTAGGCTGGGGTCTGGACGGAGCCGTGGCCCAGCCAGCCGTGCCGAGACGTGCCACTCCTGCCTTTGTCACCACACAGGCATTGTGCTGAGGGGGAGCGCTGCCGGCAGTGGTTAATGGTTAACGCAGAAGAGAAGCCTGCTGCTGCAAGCCGGGCAAGCTGGGCCAGTGGTGGTGGTGGTGGAGAGAAGCAGGGGATGGATGGAGGAAGGGCTGTGTCTCACTGGGTGCAGCCAGAGGTGCCAAGGAGTCTTTCCGCTGCAGCTGGGAATGGAGTTTAGACCTGGTGAAAGTCTGCAGGGCTCTCCTGTTTGCTCAGTAAAGTAAAGCAAAGGCTGCTGCAGCAGGCACAGGCTGAGCAAACACAGGGCTTGAGAAGGCAGGAGCAGGGCAGAAGTCCCCATCCATCGTGGCCGTGCAGGGAATCAGCACAGTCCCTGGTGCAGGCTGTGGCCAAGCAGAGAGAAGCAGGGGGGCAATGGGACAACACAGGGTGTGAGGAGGCAGGAGATGATGGCTCTGCTGGCTGCTGCATAGGGAGTGCTCTGGGGGAGAGGTGCCATCTGTGACTGCAGAGAATTCCTCTGCATGCAGATCCACCCAGAATACTGGGTTTCCCTATTTGATTGTAAAGGTAACTTCATGCTGCAAAAGACATGTCTATGTGTGCAGGCTGCATGCAGGTACTTTTGGTATAGGGGTTAAAGTCTTGCAGAGCTGAATTTGTTTGCAGAAAAGGTAGATACCTACCTCCAAAGACATTGGAGTGGCAGAGGGTGATGTCCCTTTCAAATGCAGTTTGATTGATAGTTGAGAGGGGAAGAGAGAAATCAGTGTTCTACTGGGGGAAGGAATCACTGCTGTGCAATAGAAAAAGAGGTCTTGAGGGCAAAGAAAGTGATGATCAAATATGGATGTATGTCACCAGGAAGTAAAAACCTGTCCCAATGTAGGTGGGTTGTGATCTGTCAAACAAAAAGGACCTTGTCCAGAGAAGGCCACGGAGATGCTGCGAGGGCTGGAACTGGATGAGCTTTAAGATCCCTTCCAACCCAAACCAGTCTGTGATTCTATATAACACAGAAGGGAAAACAATTTGTTAAGGGTTTGCAGAGGGCGTGGTTTTATCCTCTCCTCTCCAACATCTCCCCACAGCGAAGCTGATGTGCTACTGACGGCCTCATTTTTTCCCTTCTAGCCAAGAAGAGGACGACGACACTTCTTCCCAGTACTACGTCCCCAGCTACGAGGAGGTGATGAACACGGGCTACTCTGAGCCCAGAGACTTGGACAGGAGCACCAGGATCAGCGTCTCCCTTCCCTCCTACGAGTCACTGACGGGGCTGGATGACAGCACCCCGGCACCCAGTGCCGTGGGCACGGAGCCGGGCACAGAGCGGCCGCCCGGGCAGCACAGCTCACGCCTCAGCAAGCGCCTCAAGCCGCTTAAGGTCCGGAGGATCAAGTCAGAGAAGCTGCACCTGAAGGACATCAGGTTAAACCTGGCGCAGGGGAACAGCACTGCCCCTATCACGATAGAGCCGCTCACCCCCCCGCCCAAGTACGAGGAGATCCAAGAGAAAGTGCCAGGGAGCCAGCAAATGACTTAAAAACCCACCCAACCAAGCAAGAACCTGTGATGCTGCTGGGATTTGGGGAGTTTGGGTTTTTTTAAAGCAACCACACTTAAGAGGGGCTCGGTTTGTGGGTGCAGAAGTGGTCAGGGCTCCCTGGAAGCTGCAATGTGGAGAACACAATAGGTGCACAGCACCACAGCACAGGGACAGGATGAGTTTTTCCTCTTTACAAAAGACTATGTAGGGAAAGAAGCCTGAATGCCAGTGGGTCTGGTGCTGTGAAGTAAACGAAGGCTGCAAGTACCAAAAGTGTAATTTGTGGTGGTACTACATAAGGACCACCCAATGTGATTCTGCTCTGGATTCCTCAGTACAGGAAAGACATGGACGTGTTGGAGAGGGTCTGGAGGAGGCCACAGAAATGATCAGAGGAATGGAGCACCTCTGCTATGAGGAAAGGCTGAGAGAGTTGGGCTTGTTCAGCCTGGAGAAGAGAAGACTATGGAAAGACCTTATTGCAGCTTTTCAGTTCTTAAAAGGGGCCTATAAGAACCACAAGGAGAGACTTTTTAGCAAGGCCTGTTGCGACAGGACAAGGGGTGATGGGTTTAAACTAAAAGAGGGAGATTCAGGCTGGATGTGAGATAAAAATCCTTTACAATGAGGATGGTGAAACCCTGGCACAGGCTGCCCAGAGAGGTGGTGGATGCGCCATCCCTGGAGCCATTCCAGGCCAGGCTGGATGTGGTTCTGGGCAACCTGCTCTAGATGAAGATGTCCCTGCTCATTGCAGGGGGTTGGAACTGGATGAGTTTTGAAGGTCCCTTCAACCCAAACCATTCTGTGATTGTATTCTATGATGTACCTTCTCACCTCCTTTTCTCCTTACTCCCAGCAAGATGTTTCCAAGCCACCAAACTGATACTGAACAAGGATTTTCCAAATGGATAAGGAAAACATTCCTTTTCTTCTTGTTTTTGGTGTCTTTTCTGTCTGAGTAAGGGAAACCGCGTTGCCAGAGTTCACTGCAGCTTCCTCCTGTCTGAGGCTGGGATGGTGGCCTGGAGCCAGCCCCAGCTCCTGCCAAGTCTGTGCTTGCTGGTGGGAGCTCAGAAACAGGCCCTATGCTCCTTGGGAGGGGATGGATTTCTTGCCTTGGTTGCTGTCTCTGTTGTGTTTTGTGTTCTGATTCAAAGGGGTGTTTGGAGGATGGATCCAGGGGTTTGGGAGCTGAGTGCACAGCTGCCAGGAGGTGCGCAGGGTGCAATGACTGCTGAGCATCCTGAGCAGACCTGCTCAAATAAACACTTTGTACCTTGTGTTTGTGTGTGTTACACTCTCATGCGTGGCTATGGCCCTCTCCAAGCTTTGCAAGTGGTCCACAGCGTTTCAGAGTGGATCCTGCTCCATGGGTATCCCGGCCATGCACCGCATCCTGGGCTTCCAGCAAAGCAATCCATGACAGTCATCAGCATGCTCAGCCACAGGCTCCCTCATCTGGTCTGAATGTTGGTGGTGTGGGTAGAAAGCAGGATCTCCCAAGGATGTGTAGGTGATATTGGTGTAGCCAATCTGCCCTCTGCCTCTCGGCTGCTGGTACCATGTGGCTTTGTTGGGGTGATGCTGATGTTGATGTAGTTATGGATTGTACAGCAGAGCTTGACTTGGCAGTGTGGTTGACCAGAACGAAGACAAAGGGGAATTGCTGGCCCAAACCCATATAGCAGTTTCATTAGTAGTTATTTCATATTGCATCTCTTAATTTCTGTTGTTGTGTGGCAGGAATTTCACTTTCCTGTGCCCCAAGGCACGATCTCAGGCAGGCACAATAATACAATTGTCCAAGGGACTCCCTTACCGAAGAGAAGGAAACAAATAGTAGAATGTAACCTGGATTGAGGGAGTGGAAGGTGTCCCTGCCTGTGGCAGGGGGTTGGAACTGAATGAGCTTTAAGGTCCCTTCCTACCCAAGCCATTCTCTGATTCTGTGATTTCGGGTCAGGGAGATCCCCATGTTGTTCTTGTTGAGAGGTTGCAAAGGTGGTGCAGCTCCTTGGAAGTTGTCTCGCAGGCACATTTACCCCTAAGAGCCTGTCCCTGGTGGGAGGCAAGGCATGAAGTCCTCTCTCCGTAGTGAAGAAATGCAACCCTAACAGTTGTCTTAGGAAATCTGGGTTAATGAAGTGAAGCTTCTTATCTGAGTCATTGGTTTCATCAAGCTTCTTTGCCAGAAAGTCCTGTTGAATGAAACTGACTGGCACAAGCAGCATCTTTCCCAATGTCTCGTGTAGGAAAAGAGCTGGAAAACTGGTGTGAAGTGCAGTCACTGCAGTGAAACAGGCCGTGACTAATGCAGTCATTATGCCAAAAATGCCCAAATGGCTAATGAGCATCTCCTGCTACTTGCATACTTGTCCTTTGGTGGTATTTGGAAAGCAGAGGGAGGATGTGGGATGCTGAGAAGTGTGAGTGCTCCCAGAGCCGTGACCATCGCTGTCCTAGGATGGCTCATCCCCATAGCACTAATATATTGTAAGGGAATGGTTATTCCTGAAGGTGAGTGCGATGGAGGGAAAATGTCCTACAGCAGATGCACCTAACCCCGACCTCAGGCTGTTGTTCCCAGTTAAGACACGTGCTGGTAGGTGAGAAATGGATGTGCTTCCCCATGCAGTGTGTAAGGTTGCACGTAGATCTTGGATCAGTATCTCTGGAAGGTAACTTGTGTTCCATGTCAACCCACAAGACCTGATATTAATGCAACTCAGGAAGCACACAGTGTTATGCTCCAGCTGGATTGGGGCTGGAAAACCTCAGCTGCTATATTGAAGTCAAAGCACTTGGAAGGAGATGAAGGGATGAAAACACTGGCAGTGGGAGCCAGCACTGGGGCATGCGCTCAAGTACCACTGTGGTTTGCAGAGTTCTCCTTTGTAAAACCTGCTGCTTCTGCCTCAAAATGAAGCATGATAAAATCTTACAGGACTCACTACCTGTTCTCCTGTATGAGTTTTGTGTGCAGGTCCCCTTTGTGCCTGAGATTCCAAGACCTGCTTGTGTATGCATGCACAGGAACCATAAACCAGTTTGGGTTGGAAGGGTCCTGAAAGCTCATCCAGTTCCAACCCCCTGCTGCAGGCAGGGGCACCTTCCACTAGAGCAGGTTGCTCCAAGTCCCGCCCAGCCTGGCAATTAGTAACTAATAAATAAAACAGAGGAGGCGGAATAACAATGTCCTGGCAGGCTGTGCACCCCCGGGAGATGTGTGATAGATGGGAATGTTCCCATGCGTGTCACAGGCCGGCAGGGAACGCCGGTGCGGGGCTGTGTTGTGCTGCTGGGTCAGTTGCTTGGGAAAAGGAGGAGGAAAAAAACCACCTCAACCAAAACAAAGAGAACACACACCCAGGAAGCAGCGGGCTTCGGCGCGACTGAGGTTTCCAAGGCTACTGCAAGGCTCTGGCCAGCCAGAGCAGAGCTGCCTTTGGGTTGATTTTGTGTGATTTCTAGTGTATGAGTTGGTCAGAGGTTCTGTGCGTGTCTGTGTGTGTTGGATGGGGGATTCCTGAAGGAGTGGTGGTTGTTTTTCATGCAAGGTTAAGGGGCTGGATGATGCGAGCCTTCCTAAGGAGCTCAGAGGGGTGTTTTCAGCTGAAACCACACACCACGACCATCGGCCAGCACGAAGGGTCTGACATCGTCCTGAAGGTAGGGGCAAGGAAGCTGAGTGGTGTAAATGGGTGGTGGTTTGGAAGCAGGGAGTAAGATGCCCATGGAGGGGCATTGGAACTGGATGATTTAAGGTCCATTCCAACCCAAACCGCTCTACGATTGCATGATTCTATGCACTGGGGTCATCAGTGCACAGCGTAGGAGTTTCTAGCCTGCCTGTGCTGGATGTCCAGCAAGAAGAGGAGACCTTGCAAATCAGTAACCAAAGCAGAGCTGCATTCTGGCAGGTTTCTCTGCTTGCCTCTTGGTTGCTAGTCCACAGGTGTAGCCGAGCATCACGCAGCCCTCGAATTCACTGCCTCGGACAACAGCTTCTGCCTTCAGGACCTCAACTCCCCCCATGGCACCTTCATCAACGGCTGCCAGGTCCAAAACGCAGCCGTCAGAGTGAGTCCAGGCGATGTCCTGCGCTTCGGCAAAGGGGGAGCAGCTTTTGAGCTGGTGGTGGACGGGGCTGCTCAGGTAAGGATGGGTGCTGCTGCCCGGGGAGGGGGTCCAGGGAGCGGGAGCAGTAGCAGGCTCCCAGGCGCGTCTGGGTGATTGATTCCTCAGGGGCTGTAGCGATAGGACAAGGGGTGGTGGGTTCAAACTGAAACAGGGGAAGTTCAGGTTGGAGATAAGGAAGAAGCTCTTCCCTGTGAGGGTGCTGAGGCGCTGGCACAGGGTGCCCAGAGAAGCTGTGGCTGCCCCATCCCTGGCAGTGTTCAAGGCCAGGTTGGACACAGGGGCTTGGAGCAACCTGCTCTAGTGGAAGGTGTCCCTGCCCGTGGCAGGGGTTGGAACTGGAGGAGCTTTAAGCTCCCTTCAACCCAAACCATTCTATGAGTCTATGATCCTTGGGAAAAGATGGAAGAGGAGGAATGAAAAGCTTGAGCTCCCTCTGCTGAAAAACTCGGGCAGTTTAGCAGGGAAAAGGAAAAGCAAGGGAGAGGATTCCCGACAGGAAGTTGGACATGAGCAAGAGTAGGTCTGGAAAATGCCTTTTTTACTCTATTTGCATTTTATGTCTCTTCAAAAACTACATACTAACAGAGAAGGCGAGTTTTGAATCAAATCTTTACAGCAAGTGAAAAGGTCCAGCCCCGATGGGTGCTTTGCTTGGCAGCAGCGTGTGTAACGGGAGCTATCGTGGTCTGGGCAGCAGTGTCAGGGCATCACAGCGACCTTGTCTTGCAAGAGAAATGCAAAGCAGCTATCAACTGAGACAGAATGTAGTCGAACACAGCAGCAGTTTCCAGTCTCCAGGAAAATAACTGTTTAGGGATGTCTGTGGAGGTTCTTGAGACTTTGGGTTATGAAACAATTAAGGATTGGTGAGTTCCAGTGTTGGTTTTGTTATCTGGGCTCTTGAGGAGTGCAAAAACATAGATACTAAGAGCTCGAGAGTATGTGTGTGTAACATGGCTGGTAGTGGGGAGTCATGGAGCCTGGTCTCCCAGCAAAGGAAACTCACTTGGAGCCAGTTTGTGCATCCAGATATGGGGGTTTGGAGGTCTCAGCAAGAATCCCAGCACAGCAAGCAGACCTGCTGACCCCAGAGTTGTCCAAGAGAAGTGTAGAAGATGCTGAGCTGCAGGATGAGCCGGAGCAGTGGGGTTGCCAGTGGTTGAGTAAAGCTGTTTTTTGCTGGAGCAGCAAGCACTTCGATTTCTGACAGTGTATGTGTAGGATGCACACAGACAAGTAGTTTTGAACGGTGACACAGAGGAAGCCCTGGGGGTGCCTCTGCATTGCTCTGGGCTTTGTGATCTTCCTCTGGTGGAATAGCTTTGAAGCCTGACCCTGCTGGCTGCAGAGTGCATCACCTCAGCATTGCACCCTGTGAAGTGTTTGTGGTTCTAACACAGGGAGGTCTCTCTCATTTTCAGTAGTATTAGAGGAACATCATTTTCAGTAGTATTAGAGGAACATGTTGTAAAGATGAGCATCACCCAGCGAGGAGTCACATCCCTGCAATGCCCTGGAGCGCAGAACAAGTGCCCACAGGGACATTGCAGCTGCTGGAGTAGTGGGAGAAGATCTGGGTGGTGTTCTGCCTCCAGGCCAGGTTCAAGGCCATGTTCAGCCTTTGTAATTGAGGGCTACATGTAAGGCAACGTACGAGACCTTGATGGTGGAAGCTCTGCTCAAAAGGAGGACAGCAAAAGGAGCTCAAAAGCTCAAGAGCAGTGCAAGGCCCTACGTTAGGGCTGATAAATGCAGTGGCAAGGCATTTATCATGAGAGTGCCATGAGAGGCTTTAGTTCAGCACAGAAAATGGGAGAAATGGCAGGGTAGGACCACTTGTGTGTGAGCCTGGAGAGGTGTGGAATGAGGGCTTCCAGGTTTTGCAAATGATGTGAAGAACGATGGTTGTCAAGTCAAGAGGGGGAGGGAGGAGCTCCAAAAGCAGCAAACCCCAGTAATTCCTTTGTGTTCCAGCAAAGCATTTGGGCTTCCTGAGTTAAATCTGATCCTTGGGCGATGGAAATGGGAAAGGACTAAAATTCCGCTTCCGCTCAGATCTGTGCCTGGGTTTTGGGCTAAAACCCTCCACAGACCCTTGCTGATAAGACAGTCTTTTTCCACTGTAGGTGTCCAATCTCCCCATGAAGCGTTGCACAGGGTGGACTGGGCAGCTCCAGGTGGCTGCAGAGCCCAAACCATCGACTCCTGCATCTCCTGCCCATCTCCCCTTGCTGCAGTGGCAGCATCCCCCTGGCTCTCCAGGCAGATGCGCTCCTGGAGCCACTGGCCACGTGTCCCATCCACTGCTGTGGAAGCGACCCAGGAGCGCCTGGGCTCGGAGCATGGCCACCACCGTCTCGCTGGATGCTTTCAGCAGGACCTCGGCGGTGAGGCCAGGTACTCCCCGATGCCACCATGGTGCTTCATAGCCTCGTGTCCTCTCTGATCAGCTTAACGTTGAGTGGAGTTGATGTGAGTGGTGGCAGTTGTGATTTGAGCTGGGAAGTGATGAGCATTGCCAGCCACTGGGTGTGAGTCCTAGTCCCACGCAGGTCCGTGATGTGGTCCTCGGTGGCATTTGGGTCAGTAAAGCAGTGAGCTGTGACATGCAAAGGGGAATGCCATTGCCCTGCAGCTGAGAGGGACTTTTCCTCTTCCTTTTTCCTCATGTGTGATGACTAACTCTATCTGCACTGGTGATTCATCCACCTATTTCCGTCTCCTGATTGAAGTGGTGTTCTTTCCTCCTTTGAAGCGCGGTTTCTGGCTGTCTTGAGTGCTGGAGCTTTAAACTAGGTCTGCAGTTGTGATGCTTCTGAAAATAAAGTATGCAAGAGTGACAGAGCAGAGGCAGGGGCTGGGAGAATAGTACAGCTGGAGAACAAGGCTTTTGACACACACGGAGCTTGTTATGGCCTGATACAGAGCTCAGTGGTTCTCCTGGCTTAGGGTTGAATCTTTTGAACAGTCATAAGTAATACAAGAAATCTGCAAAAAAACTGGAGAGGGGCTTTGGACAAGGGCCTGTAGGGACAGGCCAAGGGGAATGGCTTTAACCTGCCCGAGGGGAGATTGAGATGAGCTCTGAGGCAGAAGCTCTTCCCTGTGAGGGTGCTGAGGCGCTGGCACAGGGTGCCCAGAGAAGCTGTGGCTGCCCCATCCCTGGCAGTGTTCAAGGCCAGGTTGGACACAGGGGCTTGGAGCAACCTGCTCTAGTGGAAGGTGTCCCTGCCCATGGCAGAGGGTTGGGACTGGGTGAGCTTTAAGGCCCCTTCCAACCCAAACCAGTCTGGGATTCTATGAAGACAAAGTCAATTGTGATACTTTGAAGTACCACCGCTGCTCCAAAGCACTGTGCGCTCCTGACAGCATCACCGAAAGGTGTGCACAGGCAGAACTTGAACCCACAGTGAAGGTAAAGGGATGAAGCTGCTGCCTTTGAGGCATTTTTGGTTCCCAAATGTGTATTATTCCTCTCTACTGTGCAGACTGTTTGCATTCTAAGTGTCTTTTTAGTGTCAAATAGTTGGTTTCTCTGCTGGTTGTGACCCAAGACCATGAAGTAGCTGCTGCCTTACCATAGTTTTGAGACTAGTGAGAGGGATGTTGCAAGAAGCATGACTGCTGCCTGCTCATGCTGATGATGCTGCCTGCTCATGCTGATGATGCTGCCACCATATTTGCTCTTTTCCAGTCTCAACCAGTGTCTTGAGTGATGGTGCAAGTGGCGTGGGGAGAGCCCCTTCGCTCAGGACTCAGGATGCAAAAGAGAAGGAGAAGGTGATGCTGGGGAAGGTGTGAGGAATGCCAACCCTCATCCTGGTCCTTGGCAGAGCCTTGCCTAATGCTTGTGTCTCCAACCACAAGTCCCTTCAGGGTGCAGGGTCTGCTCCCCTGGATGGGGTGGATGGAGCATGTGGGAGAGCCAGGGTGAGCAGGTCCCATGTGGTTGGTGGCCAAGAGTTGGTCCCCCCTGGTGTCATGGTAGCTCCAGGCTGTCAGATGGCACCCTTACTCAACCCACAGGGTGAGAAGGAGGAAATGGGTCGCCTCTCTGGTTTGGAAACAGAATCAAAGCAGAAAGATGCAGCAATAAGAGATCTGCAGGAGGAGATCGCAGCGATGGCAAAGACCTTGGCTCAGGTGGCGGCGAGGAATGAGGTGGAGCTGACCCAGAAGCTGCTCGCCTTTGACCAAGAGCTGGAAGCCAAAGCGGAGCTGATCAGAGCCTTGAAGGAACAGGTACTGAATGCTTCCGTAGGCAGCAAGTGGGGCAAACACCTTTCTGACACAGGTAGATTCACAGTTTAACACCCAGGTTACCAGAGGAGCAGGTCACATGTCATGAAACAGGGAAACTAGGGAGGGTTTTCTTCTTCCAGTTGTTTTGTTTTGCACATTTGCTTCGCTGTGTGCAAAGAAGCTGTAAATCAATTTCCCCTGTACATGGTGGGATCTGCAATGCTGCAGTGGGGAGGGAAACAGCACCTTAACCAGCCTTTGGTGGGGCACATGCACACACAACCACCTCAGGCCATACCAGCTCCAAAAGAGGTGATGAAATACTTTGTGCTTGTCCTGATGCCCTGTTGTGAAGAGGAGCTTTTGCTAAAAGCAGGGTCCTGGTGGAGAAAAGGCAATGGAATTTTGGGTGCTGTTGGCATCACTGCTGTGGCTGCACTGAGGTGAGATGATGTGCGGTGCCTGTCTTCCCAGCAGCTGCCCTTTCTCTGAAATGAATCTAAGGTGACCCTATCTGAAGCAATGGCTGCTGAGAGTTAGTCAGAGATGCTGAAGAGTAACCCCATCAGACCTGGAAGCGCTGGATTTCCCCCTCTGAAGGGGGCTGTAAAAGGTACTAAATGGCCTGCCAAGGAACATGGACAAATCTGTGTTTTGCAGATCCACAACCTGGAGAAGGGCTCGAGCCAGGTTTTCAGCCATTCCCTTTATGAAAGAGACCTGGAGATTGGGAGGCTGCGGAAAGAAAGCGAGAAGTTGAAGCGGGACCACGCTTTGGCTACAGGTATCCTTTCCCTAGGGCTCGGGGAGGAGCATGAAGCCGTTTGGGGCTGGCTCTTGATAATGAGTGAGCACTGACAAATGATTTATAGTGACCCATAGAAGTCATCTGACCTGGTTTCTGTGTCCTGAAGCTCCGTGAGAGTTGCAGATGGTGTCTGATGTGACAAGTGCCCCTGTAGCAAGGGACAGTGCGGGGATTGTAGGCAGCGAGTGATGGGACCAGGCAATCTGGTAGGGGAAAACAGCCTCAAGTGGTGATGAGGGCAGGCTGAAAGCGGTGCTGTTCTAGGGCTGCCATGCACACTGGTGGGGAGACCTGGCCCTCAAGCTGCTACACGGCTGCATGTGGCTGCAAAGGCCACCCCAAACCAGAGGCCTTTCCCAATGGCCTGTATCCCTGCCTTTAGTGGGCACAAGGCATGCAGTGGGTGCACAAAGCATTGGCTTTCAGAATGTGTTCAGATCAGAATCAGGAGCATTCTGCCAGGTTGCATTGGAGGAGATACGGGAGCAATATGGGCTTTTGGCAGGGAGGAGGCATCAGAGACATGGATCTGACATAGCAAAGCAGAAAGCATGGATCTGTAGGAGCTGCTCATCCCTCAGGGAGCATGTGCTGTGAGGCCCCAAGGAACTTGTCAGTGATGCTGTCAAAGAGCAGTGTCCAGCACAGCGTGCCAAAAGCTGGACCTGCTTCCCAAGGCGGATGATTGTTGAGGAGGGAGGATGGATGCTCGAGGGTTTTGGCAGGGATGCACTTGGGTAACCTATGTTCTATGTTCTCCCAGGTCTAGTGACCAGCCTGCAGAGGGAGATTGCTGGGAAGGAGCAGGAAATCCAGCAACTCCAGCAAGAGGTTGAGAAAGTGAAGAAGGGGAACAGAGCAAAGGACAATCAGCTGGCAGTGCTTTCAGCCAAGGTTGACAGCACTGCCTCACATAGGGGTTGACGTGGGAAAGCGGTATGAGAAGGGTCACACTTCTCCCTGTTAAGGACTGTAGCAGCTGTATTTGCATGGACATTTATTAGGGCAGTTGTAACCCGACGGTCCTGGCTGTTTGCAAATGGAAGGGGCAGAGCTGTACCCCTGGCCCTGCTGTGATGGGGACACAGAGCAGTGTCACCTTCCCCGGCTGAATCCCCCTCCTTGTTCTGCATTCAGGTGCTGTGTGCCCTGGATTCCTGTGAACACAGTAGCTGTTTGTACTCATGAAGTGCTTGTGCCAAGATCCTCCTGAGGAGCCATGGAAACCCCTTCATGTGGCTCCCTGTGGCCCAGCCTGTTTTTCCCCCTCTAAACGCAGCAGGTTGTTTCTCTGTGTTTGCAGCTCTCTCCTCAGCTGGCAGAGCTGCAGCATCTGCATAATGAGTGCAGAGCAGTGCTCTGAAGATGAATGATGTGCCCTGCTTTGCTGAGGAGCAGCCCTTTAACCAGTGGCAAGGGAATTACATGCTATTTTCATTTCATATGTGCTGGACATGTCCATAGGTGGATGTTGCTGGGTCTCTGAACTGGCCACACTCTGTGCTTAGGCAGCTCATAGTCAAATGTAAGGTCCTTTGAAGCAGATAAATTGCTTCCAGCAGGATGAGTTGGGTCCTAGATCTCTGTTCAAGCTCAGTCACCCTGAGTGCAGTGTTATCAGAATGATATCGTCTACTTCTTTGGACACAGTACCTAAAGGGGGCGACAAGAAACCTGGAGAGGGGCTTTGGACAAGGGCCTGGAGGGACAGGACAAGGGGAATGGCTTTAACCTGCCAGAGGGGAGATTGAGATGAGCTCTGAGGCAGAAGCTCTTCCCTGTGAGGGTGCTGAGGCGCTGGCACAGGGTGCCCAGAGAAGCTGTGGCTGCCCCATCCCTGGCAGTGTTCAAGGCCAGGTTGGACACAGGGGCTTGGAGCAACCTGCTCTAGTGGAAGGTGTCCCTGTCCGTGGCAGGGGGTTGGAACTGGATGAGCTTTAAGGTCCTTTCCAGCACAAACCAGTCCATGATTCTTTAGGCACTCGAGCTGCTATGTGCGGGAGGGGGACCAGGTGTCCCGGGTAAGCATCCTTCTTTGGTGGCCCAGGCTGCTCATGTTGAGGTAGAGAGCGTGTCCCAGAGGATCACTCTGTGTTTTCCCCTGCTCTGTGGATGCGGGAAGACCTGGAGTGAGGCAGGAGCTGCACACACAGGCTTGCAGGAGAGGCAGATGGGTGCTCTGGGCAGGCAAAACGGAACACCGATACCCTGGAATGCCAAGCTGCGAAGCACAGTCTGACACGGTGATCAGCCTGGAAATGTCTATTTATGTCATGTTCAGCTCTGGACGTTTTGAGATAGCATTTGCTTTCTTGCATCCTTCCCCCTGTCCCTGTTCTACTGCTTCTAAGGCCAGAGGAATTTCTCCCTGTCAGCCATGCCCTGCAGATGCTTCTCCTCCTCTCAGCCAGGTGATGCTTTAATGGCGATGGTTTTATACAGGCACTCTTGTGCTCTGGTGCCTTGATGGCCCCATCAAGGGCACTTCGCCATGCCATTAATATCTAAGCACGGAGCTTGGCTTCAGCACTCAAGTATCTGTTGACATTTGCTGCAGTATCTGCCTGCCTTGATAGTTTTTCTCCTGTGTTGCCATTCATTCTAGTGCTCTAGAATCCGAGAGGAAATGAAGCAGGAACTTGGAGAGCGGGAAGTAACGGCATGCCGGAATGTGAGTTTGAATTCATTTGGGGTGATGGAGCACATGGGAGAGCTGCAGGAAAGCATTATCCAGGGAATAATTAACTGGGCATTTTAAGGGAGGTGTTTTGAGTCTGGTTCCTGTAATAGAAGGTGCATAATGAACCAGAGAAGCGTTAATTGTAGCACTGGGTTGCAATGCAGGCGGATGCAGCCAGAAAGAAGGGTGAAATTCCACTGGAAAGTCGGTCTAACTAAAGTAAATGTAGGCAAGAAGGAGATTCCAGAGCACACAAAATGGGATAGATGGGGGAAACGTATGGCTTATCGGTTCAAGTCCTCCCGAGAGGCAATGCCCAGCCCCTCTGGTGAGACCCTCACCATCATGGGACTCTTGCAGCGCATCAAGGAGCTGGAACACAACCTGGAGAGACTGCAGGGGGAAGTCCAGAAGTATTGCATTGAGCAGGAGAGCATTCGAAGCCAGCTGGCTGAGAAAGCCAAGGTAACAGCCTGGCTGTGGGGTGTGCGGTGGAGAATGCAATGATGAGCACCAAGCCCTGGGAATGCAGGATGTGTGGAGAGGGGATGCAAATATGCAGAGCTCTGCCACAGAGCCCGAGGGGAGAGGCTAGCTCGGGTAGCAGACCGTGTGGTAGGAAGTTGAGGATGGATGATGTCCAGAGGGAAAAAATGGCTTTAAGGGTCTAATGCCACAAACCCACCCTCTGCAAAAGGATTGCTGCTGCTCTCCTGGTATTGCAAAGCCGTGCTTGGAGCTGGCTGATGTGAGCAGTGTGTAGCTGGGGCAGAAGTGCTCAGGATACGATTCCGGGGTATTGCTTTGATATGCAAATGCTCTCATTGTTGCAGGCTGAGGAGGAGCTGAGGGAAGCTGGAGCCAGACAAGCTCTGCAGCTGCAGGAGATGGGGCGCAGGGAGCGCCTGCTGCGAGCCGACCTGGCCCGGGCCAAGGAGCAGGTAGGGATGGGAACAGGGATGGGAGCAGCAGCACCAAAACCATGGGGTTACCCATAGGGATGGTCATTGTGCTTCAGTGCAGGCAAAGAAATAGAGTTCTTGAGCACCAAACCCTGGCCCGGGGCTGAGCTTGTGGTCAGATGCTTATCCACAGGATTTGTGTTGGCAGCGTAGAAGGTGTAATAGGGCATGGAAATGCACTGTACTCTGTGTAATCATAGTTATCCTGCCCAGGACCTGTGCAAACCCTCCTGTGTGCCTCTGCAGTCAGACAGCCCTTTGCAGAGTAACATCCTGCTACAACACCAGGATAAAGCCGTGCTTCATACAAGAAGGAGGTGCCACCTCCCCTTTAAACACAACGTGGAGTTTTGCTAGCTGGAATTTGTTAGGAATCCCACTCAATAAGAGGCCCCAAAAGCTCTGAGTTTTTTGATCACACATTTGGAAAATAACCCTGGGGTTTGTGCAGAGCAGAGCCCAAGGGCAGCCTCAAGCTCTTAAGGGCAGATGGAGACTTTTGGGCCTGCCATGTGGGTTAGCACAGGCACAAAAAGCACTAAGCTGGTGGGAATGGTTGTTGTCATCTCCTGCAGAGAGGCTGGGGGTGGCGTCCTCAGCCTGCTCCGGCTGTTTCACAGGAGGAAATAAGTGCCAGCCACGGCAAATCCCTGCTGGAATGTAGGATGGAGCATCCGCCTGGCACAGGTGGTCTGTCCTGTGCAGTGTGGACCAGCCCCCTGGCCCGGGAATCCTCCTGCAGCTGTAGAAGGGCAGCAGGAGACATCAGGATATTGTCAAGGGATGTTCTGAGGAGGGCAGGAGCTTGCATGTGGCCTCAGTGCTGGAGATGGCAGGCACCGGGACACCCTTGGCATTGATGGATTGGGCAGAGCGGACCAGCAGAGAGAAGTGATCAGTGATTTCTGTTCTCTCGTGTTGATCTGTGCTGTAGCTGGAGTCCTTCAAGACCCAAGTGATGCGAGCCTGTTCCCCAGCAGCAGCAGGCAGCCCAGGGAAAGCCAACACGGAGCAGCAGGTGAGCTTGGATACCGGTGCATAGAGATGGTGCCCCCATCCTCCTGGCATGGCTTGAGTCGGTCACGGTGCCTGCTCCATGCACTAGTAGTGTCCAAGGCTCTCCAGGTCATAAGCTGTTCCACAGCTATATCAGGTTAATGACACTGCTCTTTGATATGAAGGAAACAGGGTCCTTTTTGTCCTCCCAGCCTGGATGGAGTCAGTGGACTCTAACAGGAGTCTGACATGGCTACCAGTGTACAGCAAGCCCCAGTCGTTGCTTGCTGGGACAATCTATGGTCCCTCAGGTGGAAAGGGTATTGATATAGTGTCTTGTTCTCCTCTTCCTTCTGCTTTGCCAGGTGATAGAGAAGGTCAGGCAGATCTGTGATGAGAGCCAACACAGTCACGAGAGAGAGAAGTGTCTGCAGGAGGAAATAAGCTCCAGGCTTGCAAAGGAAAAGGAAGTGTCTGCAAATGCTGAGG
Organism: Strigops habroptila; assembly: GCF_004027225.2. NCBI lineage: Eukaryota > Metazoa > Chordata > Aves > Psittaciformes > Psittacidae > Strigops > Strigops habroptila. The sequence goes on from NC_044292.2 coordinate 712,861, forward strand.
TGTTCAACAAGTCCCTGCAGGAGCTCCAGGTCAGTCTGTTCAACTGGTGATCAACTGGCAGGACACGAGCAGCACAGGGCATTTTTCTTGGCCTGAGGATAGGTCAGAGAAGAGAGGCTGTGTCTGGGCGCTAGCCAGTGTGCAGCTCTCCATATCCATGAGAATAGAGCCCCAAATGTGTGAGCTGGAAAGAAATATGAGGTGTTGCAGAAGCGTGTCTGCCCCTGGGCCTGCCAGGAGTCGTTCCCACCAAGGATATCACAGACTGGTTTGGGTTGGAAAAGACCTTAAAGCTCATCCAGTTCCAACCCCCTGCCACGGGCAGGGACACCTTCCACTAGAGCAGGTTGCTCCAAGCCCCTGTGTCCAACCTGGCCTTGAACACTGCCAGGGATGGGGCAGCCACAGCTTCTCTGGGCACCCTGTGCCAGCGCCTCAGCACCCTCACAGGGAAGAGCTTCTGCCTTATCTCCAACCTGAACTTCCCCTGTTTCAGTTTGAACCCATCACCCCTTGTCCTGTCACTGCAGTCCCTGATGAAGGTCCCTCTCCATCATCCTTGTAGCCCCCTTCAGACACTGGAAGCTGCTCTGAGGTCTCCACGCAGCTTCTCTTCTCCAGGCTGAGCAGCCCCAATGTTCTCAGCCTGTCTCCATACAGGAGGTGCTCCAGCCCCTGATCATCCTTGTGGCCTCCTCTGGACTTGCCCCAGCAGCTCCATGTCCTTCTTGTGTTGGGCACACCAGCACTGCACACAGTGGTGCAAGTCGGGTCTCACAGGAGCAGAGCAAAGGGGCAGGATCCCCTCCCTCGACCTGCTGCTCACACTCTGGGGGTGCAGCCCAGCACAGTGAAGCCGGGTCATGTTCAGTTCCTCATTGACCAACCCATATCAACCCAGGGCTTTGTCAGGGATGTTGTGTTCATTGCCGAGCCCCATTGATCCAGCTTAGTCACTGGGTGCGTTTGTTCCAGGCTTGCCTGAACAGCTCCTGCAGCAGTGCCAGCCTGCGAGGGGAGCTGGGGAAGCTGGAAGCAGTGCGCCTGGATCCTTCCATCTCCACTATTGGGATGGCAGCAGTGGAAATGGCACGTGTGCTCCTGTCCTGGCTGGAGGGAGCAGAGCAGCTCCTGGCTGGTGTGGGGATGGACCTGCACAAAGGTCTGTGTCCTGCTGGTGTCCCTGGGAACAAACCTGCTCCAGGTGGGATGTCCTAGCTAGCCTATAGAGGAGAGAAAGTCCAACATGAGCTGGGCTTGGGGGTGTCAGGCCCCCACGTTGGAGCAAATCTCAGGCAGTTTGGGCAACTAAGGAGCCAGCTCAGGCAGCGTTCATGCTCCTATTGCCTACCTCTGCAGCACTGGTCATCCATCTTGGTGTGATCTATCCCTACAAGGCTCTGCAATGTCTGCATGGGCAGACCCCATCTACCGCCATCATAGTTATGGCATCAAAGTGGGATTTGCCTTGGTGGCACATGGGAAATGCTTGTGCTGGCAGAGATTTGAATCCCTCATCTCTAGGCTCCACATTACTTTGTCTTCCCTTTCCTAGGCCCCTGTTGTGGGGTTGGGCAGAGCAATTGCATGGAATTTGTTAGGTGAATGGTGCATGGAAAACACAGCAGCTGTGGAAGGAAAAGACCTTTAAGCTCATCAAGTCCAACCTTTATCCCAGCACTGCCACGGCCACCACTAACCCATGTCACTGAGGGTTGTGAACACTTCCAGGGACAGTGACTCCACCACTGCCCTGAACAGCCTGTTCCAATCCTGAGCACCCTCTCACACAGCACAGATCTGTGTCTGTCACCCACATTGTGCTGTGGAGCATCGCAGCAGAGGAGTAATGCCTCTGACAGCAGTGTGGGACGGGGAGCATCGCTCCCATGGCAGCATCACCATGGGATGCCTGTGCTGCTTCACAGGGGTGCAGGACGTGCCATGTGCTGGGTGGCAGTGGAGTGGAGCTGGGTGGTGTTCCGTTGCTGAGGGTGCAGGAGGAGCTGTGAGCCTGCTGTGGGTACCAGAGTGGTGATTATAGCACCAGGAGCATCGTGCAGCAACAAGCCAGGCTTGGCTCTTGCAGAAGTGTTGGGCATAGAGAAGATGGGGTGACGCAGCAGGGTGGGTGACAGCGTGTGACAAGGAAAACAAGTCTTTGGGTGGGAACAGGCATCTGGGCTCTGTGCACAGCCAAGCTGCTTTCCAGCCATGTCTCAGCAATAGCAGCGATCTCCAGGGCTGGGAATGTGCTGCAGTTCCATAACTGCAGCAGGGAAACCCTCAGCTGGCCCCAGGAGCCTTTCCAAGGGGGTCTCTGAGCCTGAATCCCAGAGCAAGGGGCTATGAGGGGCTCCAGACTGCGGAGGGTCACTGGGTGCAAGGCACAGCCACTGCCCATGAGTCTCTCTCTGACACCAGCACATCCACTGCCCAAGCCTGGGAGGGAAACCCAGGTCCAGTGTGTTTCCTGGGTATCCCAATGAGCACAGGGAATGATTGTGTGGGAAGTTAGTACTGATCTCTTCTCCCTGCTGCCTATGGACCTCCATCACCAGGCAAGGGGATCAAGGGCCAGCAATGGCTGAAGTGAGTTTTGCAAGGGGGCGAGCAGCATCCCCAGGCCTCCGAGGATGCTCCAGGTCCTACCCATGGGCTGTGTGAGCATCTTGCACAGGTAGGCTCCCTTGGCTCTTGCAGGGCTGTTGGCTGCTCTTGGGACATTGGTGGAAACCAGTCAGGAAACCGCACGGAGGAATCAGACGTTACAGGTACAGACACATGTCCATAAACCAAGGTGATTTGGGATCTTTTTATCAGTGAACATGATGGTAAGTCCTAAGTAAGCTGGTGTGAGCTCTGAATTGGGAATGGGCAGTAGATGAGGTCTCCGCATCTGCAGTAAATACAAGGGAAGGGAGAAGATAGAGCCCAATGTCAGCATGTCGGTATCCCTAACGTGGTGAGGATGGAGGGTATATCCCTGTACGGAATTGTTTGTGAGTGAATAAGCAGGAGGCTTATGTCTTGCCCTGCTGCTAAGGTGCCTGCTCTAACACCTCGGTGTCTGCTGCGTCCCTGTAGGCACAATTAGAGACAGCCCAGGAGTCGCAGGCAGCTTTGCTGCAGGAGCACACGAAGGAGCTGGAAGAGAAACACGAGCAAGACCTGCAGATAAAAATCAAGCACGTTCTGCTGGAGAAGGACAAGGAGAGCAAAGAGGTACGGGGGCACTGGTATGTCTTAGGAAAATGACTGCTATGCAAGAAGAATAGGTGTCTGTAATAGTGTTGCCCAGCAAGAGGAAGTCTTTAGCCCCGAGCTGTCCGGATGCGGTCCCAAGAGCCCAAAGTACCCACTGGGAAGCACTGGGAAAAAGCAGATAGTGAGGAGCACGTTGAGCTCCTTGAGCTTAGGAAGGCATTGTGTTGTCTGTAGTAAATGGAATGCAAGCGCAGGTAGGCTTCCTTGCCAGCCCTTTGCTCCCTCCTTCTTCTGTGCTGGGCTGCTTTTAGGTCTGTTTTGGCTGGAAAAGTCTATCCCTGTGGGGTGGGGAACCCTGGTGGATTCCTGCTGGGTCACCCTCAGCCCAGGGAAGCCCAGCTCATCAAGTTGATGGTGCAGGCCATAGTGTTATCCCTAGCGTAACCTGGAGCTTTGCTGTGTCTTTATGGTGTGATGGGGACAGCATGTTCTGGTGGTCTTTAAGACAGTTTCTAAGGTGCTTCTGTGTCTGTCACCTCTGAAATTGCTGTTTCCCAGTGTTGGGTTCTCTAAGGAGCAGCTGCTCCTTCTTCACCTCTGCTTTACCTCTCCGTTGTCCCCTTCCTCATCATGTTGCCTTGTGTCCTGCTGAGCTTTTCCACTCTAACTTGCCCCTGCTCCAGGGCAGGGACGCTCCTGCCTGCTTTCCTCCTCGGGCTTGAGGTCTTTTGCCTGCTATATGGGTTATTTTCCTGTACTGAAACTGTGAGCTGTCAATTCCCAGCTCCTGGAGAGCGCTGTTGCCGCGGAGAAGAGCAAGTGCAGGCAATCCCTGGAGGAAGAACAGAAGAAGATCCAAGACCTGGAGAGCCACCTGAGGAGCATGGCTGAGGTCAGTGGTCTGCAGGGAAGGTAAAGCAGAACTACTCACCCTTGGAATACATCTGAAAGCGCTCTGTAGCATGCTGGGCCACTTGGTTAGGGGCTGTCAGTGGACTGTGGGTTCCCCCCTCCCCAAATACACCTCAATGCATATCTGCAGAGAGAAAGGTGGTTCCCTGCAAGCTTGGTACGTTCATTACTGCTCATCTCCTCGTGTAGGCTATAGAAAGGAAGTCAAAGGAACAGGAGGTTGCTGACTGCAAGCTGCAAGAAGCTGTGCAGAAGCTGGAGGAAACCACAGTGCGAGAGGTGGGTCCAACACCCTGTGTGCAGGCAGAGGACATGGCTGGATGTGGTTTCAGTGAAGGAGGCTTCTCCGGTCCCTGGTTGCAGGGTGCTGCAGCCTCCCCTATCCCTGAAATCCTTCCCTTCCCTCTGTCTTTCTGCCCACTAGCCAGGAGAGACGATGCGGATCATGATCCCAAAGGAAAACACGTGCAATGCTTCCAACCAGCATCACTCACCCTTGTTTCCTAGATGCTGTTACAGCAGCGGGTGCTGGCACAGGACGAGCAGCTAAGGACCCTTCAGGAGGAGAATGAGTTACAGAGGCAGAAACTGCAGGAAGAAATAGAGGGATATAAAGAGCAGAGCAAGCAGCACGCACTGACAGTTGTGGCTTTAGAGGAGAGGTTGCTGGAGGCCAAGGAGCAGCAGAAGACACTGGAGGAGGAACACACAGCACTTGTGAATAAAATGAAAGGTAGCTACTGCATGTGCACTGGGAACCTTCCTGGTTAACGTGAAACTCATAGAAAGGGAGTAGTACATTTGCTGCTATGGAAAGGGTCGTGTATGATATTGATTCAGGTTTGCCTATGGCAGAAAGAGCTCAGTGAAGTCCCTGAAGCAGCTGTGTCACAGGGAGTTGCTCTATATAGGTCTGTGGCTTTGGCGACTGTCAGTAGCATGTTGTGGTCATAGACAGGGCTTTCTCACTGGAGAAGGGCTCTTTGCCCTCTAAAGCAATGAGACTTTGGACTGCCCCCAAGCAGAAGAGATGCTGAGCAAGGAAGGATGTGAGGAACCGTCTAAGCACTGTTAGAACCAGGCCCTAGGAGGTACAATTTTCCAAAACTGACATTCCTCAGTCTTGAAAGGAGGAGGAACATCAGTTCCTCCTCCTTTCCATGAAGGAAAGGATGTGTGTGTCAGAAGCAAAGCAGGCCAAATGTGTGTGTTATGAAGCAGTAACTGGCCTTTGCTGCTGTGTCCTGCAGGATTTGGGGGTGACACTTGCCAGGCACCCTCGGGGGCTTGGCTGGAGGTTTGTCCTGCTGCAGAGTCACACGGTTGTCTGCGGTAAGCAGCGCTTGCTGGTGGTGGCCTTGTTCAGAGGGGCCTGGAGAAGAGCAGTTACCCCTAGGAGAGCTTAGGAGAAGCTGAGGGGGTGACTGCAGCTTGTCCTGAGCTCTGATTTGTCTGTGATTCTCTTCCTTAGGAAGCTCAGGGAGGAGCTGGTCATGGCACAAAACACGCTGCTGTCCAAGGAGGCTGCCATCTCTGTGCTAACCAAAGAGCTTGTGGAAACCAGAGCCAGGCTGACAGACATGAGAGGTGGGTGAGGCGTGGTTTCCATCTTCCCATCCCTCTTCTGAGCATTAGCAAGGTGGACTCATGCAAGTAATGGGAAATAGGTGTTGCCACACTCAAGCAACACTGTTGTGATCCATTCCCTTTGGGTTGGTGAGTTCCTCCCTGTCCTTGGCTAAGCAATAGTGGTGATGGTGGGTGAAGGTAAGAGGGTGGAGATGGGGTGGGCAAAACTGAGGCATCTTTCTCAAAACATCATTGGTGAGCTCCTTTGAGCCTAAGACACCCAAAGCCTTGCCTGGGACTCCTCAGTGAGCACCATATGCTTTAGGGAGGCTGTTGCTCTGCAATCTGAAGGGAAATAGCTATAGCAAGTGATTGCTCTGGCCTATGTCCATGCAAAGAGACTGGCTGTGCAGTGATTTAATAGAGCGAGGTCTAAGGGGACACGTCCATGAACATGGTTTCACCAAGAACTGCAGATCCCCCAGGGCTGGGCAATGAGACAGCCAGAAACCCCTAAAGCTGTTGTATCCCAGGGGAGCTGAGTGAGGAGCGGAAGGTGGAACTGGAGCAGAACCTGAGCCGGCTGAAACGCCAAGAGCAGGAACTGAACCTGCTCCGAGAGAAGCTCTCCCGGATGTCCAGCCTGGTGGAGAAGAAGGATCAAGCCCTGAAAGCAGCCACTGAGGAGTTAAGGTGCACGATGCTGTGACTGGATGCTTTGCAAAAGCTGTTCTGTAGATTACCAGCGGCTGATGGCATTTAGGTATCTCCCGAGATGCAAAAGGCACGTGGGAGTGAGAGCATTGGAATGGAGCAATGTTGTCTCTATGGAAGTGCCATGTGAACTGAAACAGGGCTTTAGTGGAGCTCGTGCTGGTGGACGTGTAACTAAGTCACTTGTAACTAAGTGAATGTTCCCACTCACACCATGGTAGTCATTGGTGGTGCTGCTCTCCGCAAGCTGTTTGGGCAGCCTTCATCTGTCAGTGTCCCACAATGGTCTTGTCTCTCGGCACAGGCAAGCCCAAGCCCACTGCCAGGAGCTGAAGGATGCCCAAGAATTGGCAGAGAAGCCGGAGGCTACTCCAGGAACGCCAGCACAGGCGGGAGAAGCTTCTGAGCAGGTAAGTGCACACAGAGGCTGCCGAGGTCTGGGTTTGCTGAGAGCAGTGATAGCACATGGTGTTTCTCAGCATCATAGAATCAATTCGGTTGAAAAAGACCTTCAAGATCATCAAGTCCAACTGCTCCCCAGCACTGCCAAGGCCACCACTAACCCATGGCATTGAGGCCTCGGCTACACGGGGTGTGAACACTTGCAGGGACGGTGACTCCAGCCCTGCCCTGGGCAGCCTGTTCCAATGCCTGAGCACCCTCTGGGGAAGGAATTGTTCCTCAGCTCCATCGAAACCTGCCCTGGTGCAGCTTGAGGCCATTTCCTCTTGTCCCATCCCTTGTTCCTTGGGAGCAGAGACTGACCCCACCTCACTACAACCGCCTGTCAGGTAGTCGTAGAGAGCCATAAGGTCTCTGGCCAACCTCACGCCTGCTCAGAGCTGGTGCAGGATCTCTGGCCACCCTTTCCCTCGTCAAGGGCTGCAGATGCTGCAGCTTTGCTGCTGGCTGATGAGCTGATGTTTGCACAGCACTTTGGAACCGGGAAGTGGTGTGTGTGTGTGCTAATGGTGCTATAATTGCCAATTAGAAGGGATAGCAGCGTGCATGTGGAATGATCTGCAAGCACTGCCTCCTGTTCCCTTGCTGAGCAGTAGATGCTGGCTCTATTCGTGACATCGCCGGTGCTAGGGAAGGGAAGAACAGAAAGGTGGTTTCAGCAGCAGATGGAGGGACTGTAGGAATTGTACATCCTGTACCACAGCAGTGGCAGACAGCATGCCAGCAGGGAAGGCTGGCAGTGTGGGGGCCAAGCAGTGACTCACAGCCAGCTGACAAGCAGGAGGTATCGCTGTCCTGTTCTGCACATGGTGATGGGGAGCGTTGGAGGTGTGGCCCAGCCTAAGCTGCGGTTCAGGAATAAGCCACCTCTCACTAAGCAGTACCACAAGCCAGCAGCAGCCAGACCCGAGCGGGCAGTTTAGAGCCATCAGTAGCCGTGTGCAGGGCACGACAAGCCTGCCCCGTCCCAGGTTTTGGATGTTCGTCATTGTGCCGCAAGCTGGATGGGGCTGCAATGGACAAATCACAGAATCACAGAATCAATTGGGTTGTAAAAGACCTTCAAGATCATCAAGTCCAACCATTCCCAGCACTGCCAAGGCCACCACTAACCCATGGCACTGAGGCCTCGGCTACACGGGGTGTGAACACTTGCAGGGACGGTGACTCCAGCACTGCCCTGGGCAGCCTGTTCCAATGCCTGAGCACCCTCTGGGGAAGGAATTGTTCCTCAGCTCCATCTAAACCTCCCCTGGGGCAGCTTGAGGCCATTTCCTCTTGTCCCATCCCTTGTTCCTTGGGAGCAGAGACCAGCCCCCTCCTGGCTCCATCCTCCTGTCAGGCAGTTGCAGAGAGCGATAAGGTCCCCCCTGAGCCTTCTCTTCGCCAGACTAAACCCCCCAGGTCCCTCAGCCGTTCCTCATCACACTTGTGCTCCAGGCCCTGCACCAGCTCCGGTGCCCTTCTCTGGCCCCGCTCCAGCACCTCAATGTCTCTCTTGCAGTGAGGGGCCCAGAACTGAAAGGCACGTGTCTGTGTGCATGGATCTAGTCTAAAAATGAATAATGCCCGAAGTGATGCATAAATGCAGGCTACAGAGTGGGTCGGGATTTGTGCCTGGAAGAAGGTAAAGGCAAATCCAAAGAGAGAAATGCTGCCAATGGCCATTCAGAGCTATGCACCATCCCTCTCCTGCCTCTCTGGAGCATTTTCAGGGCTTATGTCTCAGATGCTGCTCTTGTACCCACAAACCCACTGAGCGGGTGTAGGGTGAGAAGCTCTGTGCTTTGCTCTAAGTGACCGGTGCCATTCAGCATTTAAGCTGGGTTGAAGCTGAGCTCATGTTGAGTCAGGTCAGTGTGAGTGAGAACCGGCTGCTCTGCCTCTTCCAGGAGCCGGCGCTGGACCTGGCCAACCTCGGCATGAGATGCCGAGGCCTCAGGCATGAGGAGACGATTCAGCGCCAGAGAGAAGGCTTGGCCGAGCTCCGGGAGAGAGTGAAGGTGCTGGAGAAGAGGCAGTCCTCAGGTATGGGGAGATGCATCCATCTGGGAGGAGGCGGCTGGTGAAGGGGGTTAGAGGCAGAGATGGAAGCGAGCAGGCACCTGGCGATGAGCACACCCACTCTGTGCTTGGGTGCTGCTCTGCTCAAGGCGAGAGCAGTTATCACCCGTAGGAGCTGAGCCCTGGGTGTTGTGGTCTTGCAAGTGCTGGATGTTGTGAGAATCTTCTGCCTGCCCCAAATGCATTTTCTCTCAGTCCCTTTCCATCGTCTATATCCCTGTATTGAGAGCACTATGGTAAAGCAGCACTGCCTCTGTTAGGAGCTACAAGTAGAGGAGCTGTTTGTGGTGCGAGCTCTGAATGGTCATCTGCAAAATAGGCTGGGGAAACAGGGGCCAAACTCTGCAATAGCCGTGTCTGCAGGGAAAGCTGTCGCAGGCTCAACTCCAGAGCCCATGCATCTCTCCGTGCACAGTCACCGTAAGAGGAAACCTGGCAAGTCTCAAAAGCAGCTGAGATATGAAGCTTCAGCATGTCATACAGAGAGTGGGACAACTCAGTGGCTGTTCTTTTACCTCCAGCTACCATGATGAAGAGTTCAGAGCCAGTGGTGGTCCTCACAAGAGACTTAGCAGAGGAAATAGTCCAGAGAACAGGTCATGAGAAGGAACCCGCACCCGTGTCAGGACCAAATCTGCAGGCCAGCAAGGTAAGGAGGCAGTTTGTGGTTCATGGTGCCTGGGGCTGAGTCAGAAAAGTGTCCTCTGTAATAGGGAGAATTCGGCCTTCAAATATCCTAAGAAAGAAGCCAGAGGGGGAGAGATGGAGATGGAAAACCTGGCAGCATGTGAGATGCTCAGCCCAAAGCCAGGCATTCCATGGGCTCCATTGCTCTTTCCCTGTTTGTGCAGGTTCCTGGCTGTGTTGCTAATGGGGGCTCACACGGGGCAGCGAGCCGGGAGATGGGCGACATGACAGACTTTGGCGAGAAGATGGTACGTCAGTGGTGGACATGTTGAAATGGTGCCTGGTGCTTGAGGGTGTAGGTTGTCTTCAAACACGTTTCAGATGCAAGCGATGGGCATCCACAGGAACGTGGTCGAGGAGGAAGTGTGTATCACAGGAGGCACTGGGTGTCTGGCAGGACATCTTGGTACCCAGCATGTGCAATGGTGCCCCCCAAAGTCCTTGGGGGTGTTACCTTGGGCAGTGAAGGCTGATCTTCAAGGAGAGGTGGGGTTGGTGAGGTCTCAACCAGGGAAGCAAACAGACCTTTGCTAACCTAGATGCTTGCTAAATGATGTGAGAGAGGCTGAGGAGTGATGATGGATGCTGGAGGAGGTGTCTGTTCGTAGCGCAGCTGGTGTGTTATGCAAGGGGGTCTCTTCCCACAGAAAAGGGCAGGAAAATGTCCAGCAGGGAAAATGGATCATCTTGAAAAAAGGAAAAATCCAACCCCAAAGAGTTGTGCAACTGGGAATCAAATCCCAGCTGGCCGGAGCTGGGAATCGAATCCCAGGCTGGGATGTGCTCCAGTGTGGCATGTCACATCCTGAGTGCCTCCAAGCACACAGCCCAAAGGAACCACAGCCAGGAGTGGGTTTAGGAGCACTCAGCAAAGGTTGCAGAGGGGAAGCACACCCTGGAATGAAACACAAGGAAGCAAACAGCGTGTTCTGTGTGACACTGGCATCTCCTGAGCTGGGCAGGATGGAAGCAGATGGCTGAGCGGTGGGATGCAGTAGAGTGGAGGAGTTGGCAGGGCAAGGAAATAATGCACTCCCTGTTCTTCCTGCAGTACCTGGATGCAATCGGTGCCCTGGGAAGCCTGATGAAGGTGAAGGAGCTGTCGGGATTGCAGTCTTTGAAGCACCTTCCTCCAGAGGAGAGGGGAAAAGCAGAGCTGCAGAGACGGAAGGACCTGGAGCTGCTCTGTCATAAGATCAGGAACCTCAAGAGTCGCCTGGAAAGAAATGAGGAAAAGCTGAAAGAATACGAGGGCAGAGTGGAGCAGCTGAGGTACTGAGAGGCGAGGTGACCATTGCCAGCCATGGTCTGAGTGACACCTCGTCCTGGGGTGCCAAGGGACAGGGGGCTCAGGGAGAGGAGCGGTCTGGTGTCAATGGTGTTCGCATGAAGCAAGAGGTCTGTTAGTGCTGACACAGCCACCCAGAGCCCATTTCTGGGCTCATACGCTGAAGCCATGAAGAGGCAGCATCTTGGTCTCAACAAAGGTGGGAGCAGAGGGAGTTTTCTGTGGTGCAAGGAATCAGAGCAGGGAAAATGCCTGCTAAAGCACACGCAGGTCCTGGTGATGTGTTAGGCACTCTGATGTCCTTGAGCATCACACCATGGAGGGTGGGATGGTCCTAGAAGGGACTCCAGCGTGATATGGCTTTTCTCGGAAGCTCTTGCTCCCAGGCAGAGCCTGGCTTGAGGGGGGTTGATGCAGGTGACAACTTGTCCCCCCCATTGTGCACAGGCTGAACCAGGCGTCCCTGCAGAGGTGCCAGGAGGAGGTGTCCAAGCTAGAAGAGGAAGCCTATAGGGAGGCAGAAGAGAAGGCTCTGCTGCAGGAGGCTCTGGAGAGGACACAGCTCCAGCTGAACCAGGAGAAGAGGCAGCAGCGAGCAGCCAAGCTACACAAAGGGAAAACACGGGAGCAGGTGAGCAAGGCCCATGAGGACAACTGGAGCCAAAGGTCCCAGCGCCTGAGTGTTCAAAGGCAGGTCACGGTGGCCAGCAAACACCTCCAAGCTCAGTGAGGTGCTCTGATGAAAGAGGCAGGTGTGAGGGATGCACAGCCCAGCCAGAACACTCCACTGTTGGTAAGATGCCCAAGGCAAGCCCTGCAGGTAGAAGGGATGTGACACTGGTGTTATCCAGAGCCTTGCAGAGGGTGGGAAGGTGCGATGCTCTCTGGTCACTCAGTTGCACACAACAGAGGTAAGGAGGGTGAGTGAGCTGTGCACTGCCTCAGATATCTCCCCTCATGGGTGCAGATACATGATGTTGCACACTGAAATGAGCACTCTGGAGGCGTTTGGTGAATGAAGAGTGAGGGTTGGGGTGAGAGATCCATGGGGCTGAAAGGTGTGAGAGTGTTGTTGGCTCTGGGGATGCCTCTCTTGTGTGGGACACCTCACAGGGTGCTTGCTGCAGCCAGGAAGTTCACAGCAGAAGCTGTGAGCCCTATGTGCTTCCCTAGCTCCTGTGATCCGTTAGGAATGCATGTTGTTCAGGCTGCCGGGTACCACAGGTGGCTGTGCCCTGCTGCAACCCCAGCTGGGCAGATGCCAAGCCAAGAGCTGGATGCTCCATGTGATACCCAACTCCTCCACCTCATGCAGCATCCCTCAGAGACCTGGGATTCTGTGCTCCATCTGACCATCCTAAGAGGTTGGACATCCCAGGGTCCCACTGCTTACCTGCATGCAGCATTCCCACTGCTGGAGATGGAGGGCAACGTGCGTGTAGCTGTGTTGAGGGATCTGGGCCATGAACGTGGTGTTGATGTCTCTCTGTTCTGCAGCCTGGAGCCAAGAAGCCTTTCTGCTCAGGCAAGCTGAAGGCCAAAGAGCACACAGCAGAAGCTGTCAAGATGGGAAGTGCGTAGGAGAGGCACCACATGGGCCTTTGGTAGGTGAAGGTCTGCAGTGGGAGAGGGTCATCATGCTGTGGACTCCCTAATGTCAGATGTGGTACAAGGCATTTTGAGGAGCCCCTGTTGGAATCCCATAGCTCCAGGGCATGCTGGTGTGTAGGACCTTATTTTCCTGCAGCACGGGTCCCATGGTGTGTGATGGGATCTATGGCAGTAGAAAAGGTGGTGTGGATATAACCTATTGTATAGATTGTGTGTGTATAGACATGTGTGTGTGAATAGAGCCCAGTGTATAGACTACATGAGTGAAGTCAGCCGTGTGGGTCCTTGTCCTGTTGCTGCTGAAGCAGCCCTGCTGCATGGCCACATTGTCCCATGCACTTCCACTTGCTGTGTCCTCCTGTGGTGCCATGGGGAGCAGGAGCATCAGGCACGATGCAGAATGGAATCACAGGAGTGCATCACTGACCAGAGCACAGTGAGTGCCCCTGTACCAGTGGAAGGGAAGAAGAGGAGCAGCCCCTGGTTTCCAAGGAGCGGTGGTGTTCTGGGGGAAATTGGGCCGCTCCAGCACTCGTTGGCCCTGTGGCCGCTTTGCTTTGCTCAGAGCAGCCTATGCAGAGTCCTCTGCAGAGCTTTCCAGCCAAGGATAACGTGGATGTGAGCACAGCCTCTTTGGGGTTTTGTTGGTATTTGTAATAGAAGTCAAAGGTTGGGAAGCAGCACAGAGGGGCTGTGGCAGGAACTGTAGCATTTGTGGATGTGCTGTTGGGCACCCATGGGCACACCGTGGCTGATGACTAATTTCTGGTGTACATTATGTGGTTAGTGGCTGTGCCACAGGGCTCTGGCCGTGGCTGTTTCCCCCTTGATGGGCTGTGGGCTTCCAGCTGCTGGCCTGGGTTGATTCTGGGGCAAGGCATGACCTGGTTCCCCTGGATAGTTTCACAGAATCATCAGGGCTGGAGGGAGCTCTGGAGATCATCCAGTGCAACCCCTGCCAAGGCAGGGCCACCCAGAGCAGGGCACACAGGAATGTGTCCAGGCGGGTTTGGGATGTCTCCAGAGAGGGAGACTCCACAACCTCCCTGGGCAGCCTGTGCCAGGGCTCTGACACCCTCAGAGTAAGGAAGTTCCTCGTCATGTTGAGGTGAAACTTGTTGTGGTTTAGTTTATGGCCATTGCTCCTCGTCCTGTCACTGGGCAGCACTGGAAAGAGTCTGGCACCATCCTCGTGGCACCCACCTTTGAGCTATTGATGTCCATAGATGAGATCCCCTCTCAGGCTGCTCTTCTCTAGACTAACCAGGCCCAGCTCCCACAAATTTCTCCTCAAGAGAGAGATACTCCAGACCCCTGAGCATCCTTGTGGCCTCCGCTGGACCCTCTGCAGTAGCTCCTTGTCTTTCTCATACTGAGGAGCCCAGCACTGGACACAAGGTTGACCATTCGCGGCCGGGCTGTGCTGCGGGAATCTCCTGCGGGTTTGCTGGTGGGGTCGGGCTGCTCCATGATTCCCGATGCCGAACCCCCGCGAGATGATGGATGGAACCGGACGGAGCCCGTGGGAGCCGCCTCCCCGCTGCTGCTCCCCGGGCATCGCTCCTGCACCCCCGGGCGCTCCCGATGGGGGCCGGCGGAGGCAGCGGAGCGGCGGCGGGGCCGGACCCCCCCGCGGCGGGGCGGGGCGGGGAGGAGCGGCCATCCGGGCACCATGGCGGCGGCGGCGGAGGAGCTGTCGGGGCGGCGGGGCCGGGGACCGGAGCCGGGGCCGGGGCCGGGCAGCCCCGTGGGGCGGGCGGGGTTCGAGGGTTCGCCCGGGGGCGGCCGCCGCGTCTTCAGCCCCGCCGGGGAGTTCCGCGAGTTCTCCCGGCGGCAGCTCCGCGACATGGAGCGGCTCTTCCGACAGTGAGTACCGGGGAGAGCGGGGACCCCTCGGACAGCATCACCGGGGGCCGGCGGGGGGACTCCCGGCATCCCGCGGCAGCCCCCCGCTGCTCGCAGGACACATGCCCCGGTGCCCTCCGGCCCGGTCCCTGCAAGAGGAACCCTCCAACCCCTTGCAGGAGGCTCCCCTGGCTCCTTGGAGGAGGCTCCCCCGTCCCTTGCATGAGGGATGCCTGGGATACCCCCAGCTACTTGCAGGAGGGATCCCAGGGACTTCCCCCCTACACAGCTCCTTGCAGGGGGATGCCTGGGATACCTTCCCCCTCCCCAGCTCCCTGCAGGAGAGATTCCTGCACACCCCCAAATCCCTGCAGCAGGGACCCCTGTCCACCCCATCTTCTGGGAGGAGGGACCCTGGCACCTTGTATTGCAGTTGGGGAAGCTGGAGGGTACCGCAAGGGACCCCCCTGCGTTCCCTGTGCTGCAGCACCGAGGGGTCCCCGCTTCTCGGTGTGTCCTCAGCATCCCCAGCCTCGCTGCGTGCCACCACGCACGGTGGAGCGTGACTCGGTGCACAAGCTCGGCCCCGGGGGGAATCTGGCATCGATCCCTGGAAATTTCCAAGGGGAGACTGAAATTGCAGTGTCTCTAACCACGGTCACACCAGGATGTGCCGGGGGACAAGCGGGGTGGCCCAGAGCATCCCTACGGATGGCGTGGAGGCAGCGTGGCTCTGGGGAGTATGGAGAGGAGCGAGCATCCTGCAGTGTGCTGCTGCCTCTCGACCCATCCGGTGTAAACCAGGGGTGAAATCTGTGTAGATGTGCTGCAGGCTCTTGCTTGGGCACAGCAGGGGGAAGTGCAGGGGCTGGAGGCAGCGAGCCCCAAGGCACAAGGCTGGGGGGGCTGTTTGAGGTGCAGGCAATGCTCTGCCAGCATCCCAGGCAGCGCAAGAGCCCCGCTGTTCCCTGCTTCTTCCCACCCGGACACAGCAAGCGGGAAGGGACTGCTGTTGCAGTCTCTTGGATGCAGCCTGGGGGTGAGGGTACAATCATGCTTGGGGTCCCCCGGACCAGAGCACCCATCTGGTGATGCTGAGCACGGGTGCTCATCGCGGTGCAGATGGCGTGTGGTGGGAATGTGGCCGGCACCACGCAGACAGGGAGCCAGGCACACGGAGCAGACGTGTTTGCTCTGACACTGCAGCGTCTCACTGCAGCGAAAGGAGCAGCGTGAGGCAGCCCACGGCGGTTTGGGAGCTGGGAAAGGGGGTTTTCCCAAGGGAAGGATGGCGTTGAACCATGTGCTCTTTGTCACCCTTGCGATGCAATGATCTGGCTGTGTGGTATAAAGTGTGGAAGGGGTTTTGTGCCGCTTGGGAGAAGCAGAGGGATGCCGGCATCCCTGAAAAGCAGAGAGGAGGGGAGTGAGAGCGAGGAAGTGCCCTGCAGCTGGGGCATGCTTTGCATGGGGTGAAACAGCAGGGCCAGGCTGGCAAACTTGCCGCTTGCAGAACAACTCTCTGTGTGATGCTCCAAAAGGGGTCTCGGAAGCAGGAAGTGTGTTGGGGCTGCTCCCCCAGCCCAGCTCCTGGGTGACAGCAGCGGCAGCAGCAGGGCCAAATGCTGCATGAGGGTCCCCACAGCGTGGGAGAGCAGGAAGGCGACATGGACAGAGCTAAACCGCAGCAGGGAAGGTACAAATGAGTCACAGACCTGCAGCATGGTGAGCCTGGTGCTCCGCGAGGCGGCTGCAGCGCCGCAGGCACAGCACAAATCAGCCACCAAAAGGAGAAAGCCTGTTCGTGATGGGTGAAGCTGCTCGAATACTTCTACATGGCCCTGGGCTGGCTGCAGGGTCTTCTCCATCCCTGTGGTGGTGCCCAGGGGCGGCGGTGCGGTGAAGTGCAGTGGTGAGGCTTGCATTGAGGACGAGGGGTATCAGGGGAAATGCAGCCGCCTGCCCTGTGGAGCCACATGAGATCTGGAGGGTCTGTGGGCAGAGAAAGAATCACAGAATCAACCCGGTTGGAAAAGACCTTTAAGCTCATCAAGTCCAACCATTCCCAGCACTGCCAAGGCCACCACTAACCCATGGCACTGAGGCCTCGGCTACACGGGGTGTGAACACTTGCAGGGACGGTGACTCCAGCCCTGCCCTGGGCAGCCTGTTCCAATGCCTGAGCACCCTCTGGGGAAGGAATTGTTCCTCATCTCCATCTAAACCTGCCCTGGTGCAGCTTGAGGCCATTTCCTCTTGTCCCATCCCTTGTTCCTTGGGAGAAGAGACGGACCCACCTCACTACAACTTCCTGTCAGGCAGTTGTAGAGAGCAATGTGCCCGGCTCTCTTGGCCAAACCCAGGCTCATGGATGGATGCTGAGGGTCTCTGGGCAGGCAGGAGCCATCACCTGGAGGTGTCATAGCGAGGATGACGAGGTGTGCTCGGGCTCCGGGCCCAGGGAGCCAGCAGCAGGTTTGGCAGCATCCCGAGGGGTTCTCCTGCCAAGAGCCACAGGGAAGCAGAGCCGATCCCGGATGATGCTCTGGGGGCTGTTAGTGGTTTGCCGGCAGCTCCCTGTGGTCTGGCGAGCTGCCTGGGGGTGTCGGTGCCCATGTCCTTGCTCTTACCTCCTCCTGTGCCTGGTGCCTCGCTCCCTGGACAGAGGAGACGCGGAGAGGGCTGCATGCACTCAGCGATGTGACAGGACCGTCCCTCTGTGCTGCAGGTACGATGCAGGGAAAGACGGTTTCATTGACCTGATGGAGCTGAAGCTGATGATGGAGAAACTGGGGGCTCCACAGACGCACCTGGGCTTGAAGAACATGATCAAGGAGGTGGATGAAGACCTGGACAGCAAGCTCAGCTTTCGGGAGGTGAGGGCATGGAGGTGCCTCAGGTGCTGCTCGCCTCAGTGCTGGGCTGGGGATGGTTCGAAGGTGATGGGGGGGGTCTTGTGGTGGCTTTGAGGTCTCGGGGGAGCCAACACCAACGTCTCCCTTTGCAGTTCCTGCTGATCTTCCGCAAGGCAGCAGCGGGAGAGCTGCAGGAGGATAGTGGGCTGCACGCCCTGGCCCGGCTCTCCGAGATCGACGTCTCCACAGAGGGAGTGAAGGGTGCCAAGAACTTCTTTGAGGCCAAGGTAACGAGGTCCGGACCCAGGGTGGTGGTGTACAAGGGCGGTTTGGTGCCAGCTCACTGGGAACAGCGTGTGGGCAGGAGGTGGGGATGTTGGTGGGGTCTTGGTGGACCCAGCCAGACGTGCTCCATTGGCAGGTACAAGCCATCCACGATGCTAGCCGCTTCGAGGAGGAGATCAAGGCAGAGCAGGAGGAGAAGAAGAAGCAGGCGGAGGAGCTGAAGCAGAGGAAAGCAGCGTTCAAGGAGCTCCAATCCACCTTCAAGCAGTGACGGGGCGCCGACACGGGGCCGGGCAGGACTGGTGTGTGGTGCCTGGAGCCGGGAATGCCGCATGTGCCACGTATCGACTGTAACGGGAGCGATGCCCGAGCTGTGTGCCTGTGACTGCCCAAAGGCCGGGCTCGGCACAGCGCCCGGCTCTCCCTTCCCCTCGCTGTGCTGCCTGTAGGTGTTGTTCATACCCCTCTATTGTCCCCTTGCCGAGCTGCCCCTGCCCCGAGGGGCGGCAGCACCGTGTCCCCTGCCAGGGGCTGCTGCCGCCGCGGCGGCCGTGCTGGCCCCACGCTGTTGTGTTGTGCATGCACCGTGCAGGACACGGGGACTCACCCGGGGGAGTGTCACGGTGACTTGGTGCCTGTTGCCATTGCTGACGGAGGGGTCCGTGTGTGCAGTGCTGGGGGGTGGGAGCCCCCCCACTGGTGTGCAGCCCCCCGGGGGCTGTGTCTCTGTGTTCTAAAGCTGTGTGCAAAGGCAGCTGTTGGCTCTTGAGGCTGTTCTGTGTTTTCATGTTGTATTTGGCCCAGGAGGGCGAGTGTTGTAGCCACACGTGGTCGGGTGAGGCTCCCGTGTTGGCTGTACTGACATGTCTGTCCCGCGGTGTCCCCCCGAGCGGCGGTACTGGGAGGGGGGGTGTGTTCTGTGTCTTTTGGGTTTTTATTTTAATCCCAAATAAATATTATATTTCTTAAGCTGGGTGCCTGTGTGTGGGGCTGAGGTGCAGCCGTGCTGGGGTCGTGTCCATGGCAGTGGCAGGAGCCACATGGGGAGCGGGCACCCCCTCACTGCTGCGGGTGGTGGTGAAGCAGGATGAGCCATGGAGGTGCTGAGACATCAGCGTGGGAAGCAGTGGGGGCCTGATCCACATGTGGTGTTACTGAAGGTCTTCAGCATCCTTCTGCCATGGGGCTGGCCCCCCTCCTGCCCCGCTCTGTAGCCCTGGGGGCACCTGTAGGGTTTTGGCTGGCCTTGGCCATGTGGAGAGGAGACCCTGCTCCTGTGGTGCATGGGGGGAGCAGGTTTGGGGGCTGCATCCTGGAAGCTGGGGGGCAGTTGGGCTGCCCGCACCCCATAGAGAACAGTGTGGCTGTGGGGCTGCGTGTCCCCAGGTCATTTCCAGGCATCCCTGCTGTGCCACGTTGGATGGGCAGCTGTGGCTGTTCCCAGGTGGGGTGATAAGATGGAGCAATGGGGCTGAGGAGCTGCCCCCAGCGTGGGACAGTCACCACATGTTGGCCACTGGACAGTCAACACCAAGGTTTCAGGGTGCTATAAGAGGGGTGAGTGCCCCCACTGTGCACTCTGGACTGCTGCAGCCATGCTGGGTGCTCTGTGTCTCGTCGTGGTGCTGGGCTACGGTGGGTCTGGGGGGCAGGAGGGGATGGGGTGGGGAGGGGTGGGACCCCCGCAGCCACTGTGGCCCTGAGCAAAAGGGGTGCAGGCAGCCGCTGAGGTCCCTTTGCCGGTGTCACCCAGCCTATGGATATGGCCAGCCAGCCGCAGCAGCGCTGTATAGCAGCCGCGTGGTGGGTGGTGAAGATGCTGTGCCCCACAGCTGGCCATGGCAGGTAAGGAGGGATGCAGGGATGGGGGTGGGGATGGGGTCATTCCTGCACTGATGCTGTGCCTCTGCTGTCACAGATCTCACTGCAGTACAGCCGCAATAGGCAGTGGTATCACACATGCGGCGGGACCCTGATTAAAGCCAACTGGGTGCTGACAGCTGCCCACTGCATCAGGTGGGTGCTGGGGTGTAAGAGGGGGGTCCATGTGGGGAGGACAAGATGTTTATGGAGACTGACACCCCCATTTCTCCCCTGGAAGCTCTACCCTGACGTACCGCGTGCTGCTGGGCAAGCAGGTCCTGTCGGAAGAGAACGAGCCGGGCTCGGTGACTGTGAGTGTGGTGAAGACCATTGTGCATGAGAAATGGGACTCCGACCTCATCATGTAAGGGATGGGATGGGTCAGGGGTGGATGGGGGGAGTATTATGGCCAGGTTCCCCTTCCCTATGGATCAGATCTTTCTGTCCCCACGGCTTGGCTCTCCCAATAGCAATGACATCGCCCTGGTCAAGCTGGCAGAGGAGGTGCAGGAGAGTGATACCATCCAGGCCGCTACCCTGCCGCCCGCCGGGCAGATACTGGAGAACAACTACCCCTGCTATGTGACCGGCTGGGGCCGGCTCTGGAGTAAGTGGGGGTCCATGGGTGTCGTGGTTTGAGCCCAGCCGAAACCACGACAATGGGGAGGAGCCAGTGGGGTACAGTGTGGGTGCAGGGTGTGATGTGTGCCTGTTGCGGCAGCGAACGGGCCCCTGGCTGACGTCCTGCAGCAGGCACTGCTGCCCGTGGTGGAATATGACATCTGCTCCCAGTGGAGCTGGTGGGGCAGCTACGTGCTCCCCACCATGGTGTGCGCCGGCGGCGATGGTGTCATCTCCAGCTGCAACGTGAGTGTTGGGCAGGGGGTGGCAAAGGTGGGTGCAGGGTTGGTCTCCTCAAGGAACAAGGGATGGGACAAAAGGAAACGGCCTCAAGCTGCACCAGGGGAGGTTTAGATGGAGCTGAGGAACAATTCCTTCCCCAGAGGGTGCTCAGGCATTGGAACAGGCTGCCCAGGGCAGGGCTGGAGTCACCGTCCCTGCAAGTGTTCACACCCCGTGTAGCCGAGGCCTCAGTGCCATGGGTTAGTGGTGGCCTTGGCAGTGCTGGGGTAATGGTTGGACTTGATGATCTTAAAGGTCTTTTCCAATCTCATTGATTCTATGGCTCTATGAGGGGCAGGTTGGCAGCGCGGGGCTGTGGTCCTCACTGGGAGGTGAGGGGCTGGAGGTGGGTGTCCAGAAGGGGTGAGTGTTGAGCTGTGTCCATGGGGACAGGGGGATTCCGGAGGCCCCCTGAACTGCCCACAAGGGGACGACTGGGAGGTGGCCGGTATCGTCAGCTTCGGCTCGTCGCTGGGCTGCAACACGCTGAGGAAGCCGACGGTGTTCACCCGTGTGTCTGCCTACATCGACTGGATCAACGAGGTGGGTGCCCCGTGCTCTGCCCCTGCGGGGGGGCTGCCCCTGCCCAGCCCGGGGGATCGCTGCCATTTCGTCTCTCTCTTGTTGTTGGCAGAAAATAAGGAGCAACTGAAGAAGCGGTGCGAGGGGCAGTGCGTCTCGAGCATGATAAAGGCAAAAGTGCAGAGCTGGTCTCGCTTGGTCTCTTTATTGAGCAGAGGTGGAGCTGGGGGCAGGCACCCGTGGCTGTGTCTCGGGATGCTGGGGTTGGAGGGGTCCCCATGTCACTCAATGGGGCCAGAAGGGTCCTGCGGGTACTGAGGCAGGCTCAGGCTGTAGTTGTGGGGAGTAAGGGTGGGATCCGTGCCCATAGCACCAGCAGGCTCAAGGCCTTGCTGGTCGTTTGGGGAAGAGGGGCTGGGGTCTAGTTGTGGGGGGCCTGGTGGGAGGATCTAAGGAAGCCAGTTGGCCCATGGGGGGCACTGGGGAATGTGGTAGCTCCCAGAGTGCTTTAGGGGTCTTGAGTGTCGTTGGGACTGGAACAAGCTGCCCAAAGAGGTGGCGAATACCCCATCCCTGGCAGTGTTCAAGGCCAGGTTGGACACAGGGGCTTGGAGCAACCTGCTCTAGTGGAAGGTGTCCCTGCCCATGGCAGGGGTTGGAACTGGATGAGCTTTAAGGTCCCTTCAACCGAAATCATTCTATCATTCTCTGGTTCTGTGTCTCGGGGGACTTTGCTGGTCCTGGGTTACTTGAGGACAGGTGAATTTTAATGGGGGTCTCAAGGGTTGGTCCTTGGGGGGCTGATTGGTCCAGGGAGGGGGGTTCCAGGACCTGCAACATGACACAGGAGCCGAGCATCTCACTGTGGGTCTCCTTCCACAGTGTCTGGAGAGACAAGGTAGGTGATGGGTCTGGCCAGGTGGTGCTAGCACCCCAGCTGGGGGTCCCCAGGAGGAGCCAGGGCTGCCATGGGAGGGATGTGGGGGTTTGCAGAGGAAGGAGGCGCCGTGCCAATGGGAGCGGGTGTGAAGAGGCTGCGGATGGTGCTGTACCATGAGCCCCCGAGAAGAGCCGCCCAGCACCACTGCGGTGCTGCTGTGCCATCCCCTTGTCATGGGTGCTGGACCCCAGGGGGGAGCTTCGTGGCAGGGGAAGATGGATGGTGGTGCCTCGAGCTCTGTGGGGAACGTGATGGATGGTGCCCAGCTTAGGAGTGATGCTGCCACCAGACTGAGCGACATCATCACCAGCCTGGAGAGCGATGCCATCGCCTGCTCTGGGCCTCAGGAGCACCAGCGTGAGCCCCAGCGCTGTGGGAGCCGCTTGCCTGGGCTGTGGCTTGCTTGGGGCAGGGTTGTGGGTCCCTCTGGGGACCGAGTGACACTTGACAGCCCAGCCAGAGGTTTAGTGGGTGAAGAGGTGCATGGGGAGGGAAGTAGTTGGGGGGCTCTGCTGGGTGCTGTGGCAAAGGGATTGTACACATCACCCCATGGGGTATTAAAGACCTGCTCAGAGGACGTGTGGAGATGGACCATGTACCACAGGGATGGCTCTTGGGGGTGGGAAGAAGAGGCTGGGGAGCAGGACCCCAACCATGCGAGAGGCACTGGCTGGTGTTGCAGTCACATCGAGATGTGCTGTCATGTCATGTCCATGTGCCAACCTGCGCACTGTGTCCCCTCCTCAGACATGGTGTGATGAGCGTGGCAGCCCTGGGCATCACTGCTGGGGTTGGTACCCAGCAGGTCATGTCCTGCAGAATCAGTGGTGGTGGGGATGGAGCAGGAGCGTGGCTGGCACCGGCACCCTCTGAGATGTGTCTCACCCCAGTTAAAGATGTCCCCTCCTGCAGGAGGTGGTGGAGGGTCACAGGCCCTGCATGAGACTTGGCTAAACTGTGGTTCGTAGTGAGACCCCACAGCGGTGTGTGGCCTGAGCGGGGCCAGCAGAGTATCCTTGGAGGGTGTGAATCCCTGTGGTGGCTGTTTGAGCATCCAGCACGCTCGAAGGACGAGGCGGGGTGTGCCGGGGCTGTACTGTGCCGGGGGGACACAAAGCACCAAGGTGTTGCTGCTGTAACTGCCCATGTGCCTGTATGCTGACAGAAGGTGACCCCTGTAAGCCATGCTGGGCAGAGGAGTGGCCCAGCTAGGTTGATATCGATATTCATGGGTGATTCCCAAAGCATCCCTCGCTCCCCCAGCAGCACGGAGGCAAAGGGGCACAGCACAAGCTGCCTTTGCTGTGCTGAAACACACCAGGAGCGTGCAATGCCCCAGGCAGTGAAGACGGGCTGGGTGGGCACCCATCAGCTCTCCATCCTGCTCTGCATGGTGGCACCTCCCTTCCCCACATACCCTAAGGCAGCTGCACCTGCCGAGGGCAGCTCCTCAGTCTCTGAGGATGCTTCTCCCTAAATCTCCACATCCATCCAGAGCCATCCAAAACCATCACCACAGCAGCTCATCCAGGTAAGCGCTTAATCTCAGCTCTGAGGTTCAGAGGAACCCTCATCGGGTTCCTCTGTAACTAACTCCCCATCGGTGCTTGATCGCTCTTCCCCTTTCGGAGCAGCCTGCAGGAGATGCTGACCTGGCACTCACAGCACGGAACAGACGAGGAAACACAACACAAAGCATTTTCTTGCCTTTCCCATTGTGTTTTATTAAAAATATCGATCACAAAAATCATTCCATGCCACTTGACAGACTTTGATCCCATCAGTTGGTTTTCCAGGCAGAGAAGGCCACAAGTGTGGCAGTCACCAAACAGAATACCCTGAGGCTGAGCACGAGCACATTGCAGCGAGCTGGAGCTGCTCTCCTCTGCGAGCACAGAGGCTCTAGGCCAGCACGTGCCTTGGCAAAGGGGCTTCCTGCTCCATCCTTACCCCTTCCCATCGGCACGGTGCCAGTCTCCATCTCATCCCTGTTTCACAGCATTCACAGGTGGCATTTCTCAAGATGAACATTTCGATAGACAGAGGAAAGGCACCGTGAGCACGGATGCAGAGTCCTGGTGGGAGCAGGTTTCCTCTGGCTGCGGGGGAAGTAGCTCTGGAGCTTGGCAGGATCCTCGGAGCGTCATTTGCACTTGAAGAAGAATTTTTTACGGAGGAAGTTGAAACAGCCTGGGATCTGCTTGTACTTCCCCTTGGCAGACACAGCGTTGGCCACCTGAGAACAAGAGGAGAGTGGATGAGGAGCAGGAAGAACAGGGACAGGGAACAGGACTGTGGGATGTGGGAGACCTCAGAGCAGGATCTGAAGGGGGCTACAAGGATGCTGGAAGAGGGACCCTTCATCAGGGGCTGTAGCAACAGGGCAAGGGGTGACGGGTACACATGTACCATGGTGTCTCAGGAGTACCACAGAGTACAAGCAAGCACCACGGGCATCTCCAGGCACAAGAGAACCAGCAGGACTTCCCCAAGGGCATGATCTGCCGGGACATATGGCAGCAAGCTCATGACAGTGACCCAAGTCCCACGAGCTTGGACTTTGACACTTACCCGCAGTAACATGTTCAGCAGGTCTTCTGAAGGGGCATATTGATCCAGCACACTGTCCAGTGTTTCCACATACCACGAGCCACTCGACACCTCCCTCCAGGAGACAAAACCTGCAGAGGAAGAATGAGAACATCATTGCCAAAGACAGTTTTCTGTTCTCGTCTCACCCAGTTACTGCCATCTCCAGTTGCCCCAAACCACCCCCCGACTGTGGCACTGAAGCTCCAACGTTTTGGCCAATTCCCCTGGCTATCTCACCTGGAAAAGTTGAGTAGGAGACCAAGATGTCACTGGGAGTGGGCAAACTGGCTACAGCATCTGACTCGTCCACGTTCCCTGATGGAGCCTGGAAAGGAGTCGCATCCGACTCCACAGAACCTCTGGGAGCTTCGTCTCCAGGCGAACTGGAATCCACTACAAAGCCTCGATCTCTTTGCTCTGCAAAAGGCAGCAACAAGTCAGTTCTCAACGGTCGTTGTTACTCAATTGCTCAGTGGTAAGAGAAGGCTGGAGCACCTCCTATATGGAGCCAGGCTGAGAACATTAGGGCTGTTCAGCCTGGAGAAGAGAAGCTGCGTGGAGACCTCAGAGCAGCTTCCAGTGTCTGAAGGGGGCTACAAGGATGCTGGAGAGGGACCTTCATCAGGGACTGGAGGGATAAGGGGTGATGGGTTCAAACTGAAAGAGGGGAAGTTCAGGTTGGAGATAAGGCAGAAGCTCTTCCCTGTGGGGAACAGGGTGCCCAGAGAAGCTGTGGCTGCCCCATCCCTGGCAGTGTTCAAGGCCAGGTTGGACACAGGGGCTTGGAGCAACCTGCTCTAGTGGAAGGTGTCCCTGCCCGTGGCAGGGGGTTCAAACTAGATAATCTTAAGGTTCTTTCCAATCCAAACCATTCTATGATTCTAGGACAGCTGGAAAAGCAGGCACTGAACCACAAAGGAACATGAAGCCAAAGCCTAACCACACCTCCAAAACCTGCTTATGCCCAACAGCCAACACGCTACCAGAGCCAAAACAAAGATTCACCTCCACCACAGGCCTGGATGAAGAAGAGTTTGGGTTTTCCTCTCAAACTCGGGCAATTGGACCCATTGAAATAGTTCACAATCTTTTCTATTGGAATGGGTTTTCCATCTGTTCCGTAAACGCCGCCGGGAAACTGAATATGGCTTGTCTGCAAGAGGAAAATCCAGGAGCCAGTAATGCAGAAGGAGAGGCCAGTGCTGAGGGAACCCACCTCTGATGGGTGCTCTGCAGCCTAAAGTTCCCACAGCCAGGCTTGATTCCTCATGTTTGCTCCTTGTCAGGGTGAGGGGACAATGCAGCATCATCTGAAATATGCTAACACCCATCCTCCTATAATCTAACCCCTAACCCACCTCTTCCAGTGATGGGGTTCTTCATCCTCTGGGACAACAGGCACTTAACATCCACCATTTTCCCAACAATCACTCTCCCCTCCCCATTCTATGAGGCCCCAGACTTTAAACAGGCTTTCCTACTGATAGCATCTCCCCCATCAGAGCTGGAGGCACAGGAAGGACTGAATGGCCACAGCGTGAGGGTCAGCGCTGCCTCCCTTCACTCCCTGCCTGTCATTCAGGTCCAAATTATACAGCCCAGCTTCCAAACCGGAGAACACTTGGCAAGGCTGGATCACACTGTGCTGGAGAAGCAGAACAGTTTGTACCAGGAGCAGTTCAGTTTGTATCCTCAGCCCAGATACAAAATGTAACTCTGCAATGTGCAGCAGCAGGGGGAGCAAAAACCTTGGGAATGACCCTGTTCCCACGCAGGCAGCCTCACCAAGGGCAAAGGGAGAGATGGGAGGAACCCACCTGGCAGCCGTGGGAAAGGATGACCACAATGCAGCAGTCCAGGGCGCTGTGGTCCCGCCGAGCCAGCTTCTGCAGCTCTGAAACCATGTCCTGCGTGGGAAACACCACAGTACAGTTGTTCAAACCACACCACAGATTGCTGCTGGGGACTCCTCTTACCACAGACTGGTTTGGGTTGGAAGGGATCTAAAGCTCCTCCAGCTCCAACCCCCTGCCACGGGCAGGGACACCTTCCACTAGAGCAGGTTGCTCCAAGCCCCTGTGTCCAACCTGGCCTTGAACACTGCCAGGGATGGGGCAGCCACAGCTTCTGTGGGCACCCTGTGCCAGCGCCTCAGCACCCTCACAGGGAAGAGCTTCTGCCTCAGAGCTCATCTCAGTCTCCCCTCGTTCTCTATCTGCTGAAATGCTCCACTTCCTATTAGCAGAAAACCTTGGTTTACTTTCAGTGTCTGCTCCAGATGATTGAGCTCCCCCCACTGCTGTGAGAAACAGCCAAGGACTGTACAAGAGGCAAATCCCACCCCCCGCCACACACAACCCAAAGGCTGCCCGAGCTATGGCACAAATACAACCTCACCCATTTCCCTGCAGACCACAACCAGGAATCAGAGTTCAGGGGTAAGGGTGAAGAAGTGAAAGGTCCTCTCTCCTGCTACCACAGCGTGGTAATGAGATAAGAGCAATCAATTCCTTCTCTGAGCAGCGCAGGCCCTGGCTTTCAGCATGCTGCAAACACGGGGGCATTTCCCATCACACACACTTCCAGGGCTCAACACAGTGGCCTCACCTGAGCTTCCAGGTCCCTCTGAGTCAGGACGTCGAAGCTCAAGGCCCTGAAGCGCTTCTCCAGCTTCTCACAGTCCACGTCGGAGCCGCGGCGAGTGCACAGACCCGAGTCTGCAGCGAAGTTGATGTTGTTGAGGATCAGGCAGCGCCCGCACGGATCCGCTCGCAGCTGGTAAACCTGCCAGGCACACACACTGCAGTTAAACACCCTCTCATCCAGGTGTCTGCTGGCTATTCCTGCAGGACGCAATGCCAAGGAGGAACAGGAGTCCTTAAAGCAGCCCAGTTCACAGCTTTTTCACCTCTCCAAGCCTAAGTATGGATAAGAGCCTCCATTCTCCAGGCATACATTGTTATCAGCACCAGGGAATGCAAACCCACCCACCAAATTGGGTGGGAATTTGTGGAAAGCAGCTGCTTCTTCACCCACAGAGTCTCCAATGGCAAGTTGAAGCTTCTGAGAGGATTTTTAGGCATTGTCATCAAATGTGACCACAACAGCCCACATGAGGAGCTGAGAATGGGGTAGAAAAATCTCCCCGAGGCTCAACTTTACCATCAACAGCAGCACCACAGGAATTTCCTGAGGGCTACCCTCAACCCTGTGCTTCCAAAGTCTAAACAGGATCTACCACAGAATCACTAGTGTTGGAGGGACCTCTGGAGATCATCCAGTGCAACCCCCTGCCAAGGCAGGGCCACCCAGAGCAGGTCCCACAGGAATGTGTCCAGGTGGGTTTGGGATGTCTCCAGAGAGGGAGACTCCACAACCCCCCTGGGCAGCCTGTGCCAGGGCTCTGACACCCTCAGCGTAAGGAAGTTCCTTGTCATGTTGGGGTGAAACTTGTTGTGGTTTAGTTTATGGCCATTGCTCCTCGTCCTGTCACTGGGCACCACTGGAAAGAGGCTGGCACCATCCTCCTGGCACCCACCTTTGAGCTATTGATGTCCATAGATGAGATCCCCTCTCAGGCTGCTCTTCTCCAGACTAACCAGGCCCAGCTCCCACAATCTCTCCTCATAAGAGAGATGCTCCAGACCCCTGAGCATCCTTGTGCCCCTGAGCAATGGCTCAGATGACACAGAGCAAGAACCAGCTAACCCCGGGTTAGTTCCTGGCAGCCACCCACGAGGCTCAGAGCCTTTGCTTAATAGGGAATGTTTTCAGCCCAACCAAATACTGACCAGATCCCGGTTCCACTTGTCAACAGCCGAACCTACAACACACAACAGAGACACAGGATTTAGCTCTCCCACTCTCCAAAACAAGGTGTTACCCATCTTCCTTCCAAAATCCATGTCGATCCTTCCCTGTAGGCCCTGACACGGTGGTGGTGTGTATGAGCTCCCTGGCTCTCCAGGGCAACTTGGGCCACGGCTTACCCCGGACTGGCACAGGAGGCACCCGAGGTCTTTCACTCTCTGCTTGCACTGGGATGGACAAACGTTCTGGAAGGTTCACATCTGTAAAGACAGAGGTCAGTCAGATCTCACTTCTACCCCTTCTGACGTGACACTACAAGTAACCAACCCAGGGTCCCCAAAAGGACCCTGCTGCGAGGCTGCAGTGTCACATCATGTCTGTTTTCCCCTTTGGAGGGTTTTACAGACTCAAGTTTCTTCTTACAATGGCACAAGCTGGATGCCCATGCAGATTCAGAGGAGCACAAGGTGGTGAGGACATGGCAAAATCCATTCTCACCCAGGTACTGGGGAGGTTCTGTGCAAAACCACAGAGAAGGGTGCTCCTAACGCCACGAGCACACAGCCCAAGCTCTGCACAGTAACCTCGACAAGCCCTGCTCCAGGATAACAGAGTGTGGCAGCAGGTCGAGGTGATCCTCCCTCTCTACTTGATCCTCTGATCTGAGGCCACATCTGGAGTCCTGTGTCCAGTGCTGGGCTCCTCAGCACAAGACAAGGAGCTACTGGAGAGGGTCCAGCGGAGGCCACAAGGATGCTCAGGGGTCTGGAGCATCTCGCTCTTGAGGAGAGATTGTGGGAGCTGGGCCTGGTTAGTCTGGAGAAGGGCAGCCTGAGAGGGGATCTTATCTATGCACATCAATAGCTCAAAGGTGGGTGCCAGGAGGATGGTGCCAGACTCTTTCCAGTGATGCCCAGTGACAGGACGAGGAGCAATGGCCATACACTAAACCACAACAGGTTTCACCTCAACATGAGGAGGAACTTCCTTACGCTGAGGGTGTCAGAGCCCTGGCACAGGCTGCCCAGGGAGGTTGTGGAGTCTCCCTCTCTGGAGACATCCCAAACCCACCTGGACACGTTCCTGTGTGCCCTGCTCTGGGTGGCCCTGCCTTGGCAGGCGTTGCACTGATGATCTCCAGAGCTCCCTCCAACCCTGATGATTCTGTGACAATAAAACCCAGGACTTCACAGACTATGACCATGGTGAGATGAATCCCGACTGCCACCACTTCACATGCTGCTGTTTGCCCAGAAAACAGTGACACCCTCGAGTCTTACTTTCATGATGTTCTTCCCCAGGTAACTCCAGCTCGACAGGCCTCAGGTCTACCAGCTGTGGTGGTGCCGACGGGCATCCACACTCCTCAGCCAGCATGTCCGCAAGGTCTCCCTGCCCTGTGTCCCGCAGGATAGAGAGGAACACAGGGAAAGCCCGCTTCCCTCGGGTCTCCAGGTCGATGACCAGCTGCCGGGCTTGCTCTCCTCGGCTGCCAGCGCTCTGCAGGGGAGGAAACCCCAGGATAACACATCGACATAAGGATGCTGGGGAGGGACTCTTCCTTAGGGACTGTAGTGGTAGGACAAGGGGTAATGGGTTCAAACTTAAACAGGGGAAGTTTAGATTAGCTATAAGGAAGAAGTTCTTTACTGTGAGGGTGGTGAGGCACTGGAATGGGTTGCCCAGGGAGGTTGTGGAAGCTCCATCCCTGGCGGTGTTCAAGGCCAGGTTGAATGGAGTCTTGGGTGACATGGTTTAGTGTAAGGTGTCCCTGTCCGTGGCAGGGGGTTGGAACTAGATGATCTTAAGCTCCTTTCCAACCCAAACCATTCTATGATTCTATGACACCGAGCTGAGGTGTGCTGCTGGGCCCGCCCTTCCGACTGATCTCCACAGAGGGGAAACACGGGTATCCACACGGGGTGGATGAGACTGAGACCCAGCGGGCAACCAAACCCCAGCCCTGGTGCCCCTCCGACCACAACGCCTGGCTGCCTGCCCCACACAAACCACATACATGGCGTGCAGGGAGCACCCCACAGCGCACAGGGCAGGGTATGACCCCCCAGGCCGCGCCGCGGGGCCGCCGCTCACCTGCACGTCCTCCAGCATGTGCCGGGTGAACAGGCCGCGCTCCCGCAGCGGGCCCCAGAGCGGCGCGACCCGCAGCGCCGCCACCAGCCGGGCCCTGCCGCGCCGCAGGGCCCGCCGCTGCGCCTCCTCCATGCCCGCCCCGCTCCGCCCGCCGCCGCCGCGGCAGGAAGCGCCGCCGTCTCTATGGTGACGGCGGGGCGGGCGCGCCGGAAGCGGCGGCGCAGGCTGAGGGCGGCCCGTCCGGTGCCCGGTGTCCGCGTCCCCCCTCCCCTCCCCCGCCGCAGCCATGGAGGTGGGCCGGGCGGGCCTGGCCTGGGCCGCCGCGCTGCTGCTGGCGGCGCTGGGCGCGCAGGCCGCGGCGGGGGACTTCGACCCGTACCGCGTCCTCGGGGTCGGCCGCAGCTCCAGCCAGGCCGACATCAAGAAGGCCTACAAGCGGCTCGCCCGGGAATGGTACGTGCCCGCGGGCGGGCGCACGGGCGCGGGGCCGGTCCGCGCCCGCTCGGTTGGCAGGGTTAGGTCGTGCTCGGGAGGCGGTGGGGGCCGCTGCACCCCCCTCAAGTCCGGGGCTTGAGCCCAGCGCCCGGCTCCCCTCGAACGCGTCCCAGCCGCGCTGCGGTTCGGGTGTAAAACCCTGCGGGAGCCTGCTGCGGGCAAAGAAGTTCCCCCCGACTCAGCAGGAGCCTGTAATACACGAGGGTGTGAGTCTCAGTGTGGTAGGTCGATGGGCAAGGGCAAGCCAAGCCCTGCATGCAAAGCGGAGTGTGCCGAAGGGATGAGGTTCAACAAGGCAAAGTGCTGGGTGCTGCACTTGGGTCACAACAACCCCCTGCAACGCTCCAGGCTTGGGGCAGAGCGGCTGGAAACTGCTCATGGGAAAGGACCTGGGGGTGCTGGTTGATGGAGCTGAACATGAGCAGCTTGTGCCCAGGCAGCCAAGAAGCCGCCAGCATCCTGGCCTGTATCAGCACCAGTGTGGCAGCAGGGCCAGGGCAGTGACTGTCCCCCTGTGCTGGGCACTGGTGAGGCTGCACCTCGAATCCTGTGTCAGTTCTGGGCCCCTCACTGCAAGAGAGACATTGAGGTGCTGGAGCGGGGCCAGAGAAGGGCACCGGAGCTGGTGCAGGGCCTGGAGCACAAGTGTGATGAGGAACGGCTGAGGGACCTGGGGGGGTTTAGTCTGGAGAAGAGAAGGCTCAGGGGGGACCTTATCGCTCTCTGCAACTGCCTGACAGGAGGATGGAGCCAGGAGGGGGCTGGTCTCTGCTCCCAGGGAACAAGGGATGGGACAAGAGCAAACGGCCTCAAGCTGCACCAGGGAGGTTTAGATGGAGATGAGGAACAATTCCTTCCCCAGAGGGTGCTCAGGCATTGGAACAGGCTGCCCAGGGCAGGGCTGGAGTCACCGTCCCTGCAAGTGTTCACACCCCGTGTAGCCGAGGCCTCAGTGCCATGGGTTAGTGGTGGCCTTGGCAGTGCTGGGAATGGTTGGACTGGATGATCTTGAAGATCTTTTACAGCCCAGTTGATTCTGTTATTCTGAGGACTGTGGCAGGAGATGTTTTCCAGGAAGAACACAACAGACACGTAGGGCAGCAGCAGTGGGGCACATACGCAGTCCCTCATCACAGGGGGAGATCAGATGGAGGGACAGGTCTGCAGGCACACAGCGCGTGTCCCACTGCTGTGTTTCGGGATGGGGTTTGGGCAGGGAGAGCGTGTGCAACCCCATCTCAGCCTCAGGCGATGCCGCTGCACAGAGGCCGATGGCTTGCTCTGCCCCCCCGGGGGCACCACTGACCCCTTTTTCGTCTGGTTCTGGTTCGTAGGCACCCTGACAAAAACAAGGACCCGGGAGCAGAGGACAAATTCATCCAGATCAGCAAGGCTTACGAGGTAACACGTTCTTGTCTCTAAACACCCACTGTCATTAGAAGTGAAGTGACCTGCTTTTTCTGGGTATGTCTGCATGGGAAAGACACTCAACCCTGTGGAGCTGGCTGCTATTGACAGCATCCTCTGCTGTCCCAAGAGAGAGGCACTGGACATCACCAGTGTAGCCTCTCTTACAAATATTTTACTCCAGATCTGCCCTGTTCTTGCTCAGACACCTCCAAGGAGGGCAGAGCAGATATTCACTGAGCACAAAGCAGCTGGGCAGCCTTGCTGTCCGTGTCACACATACATCTAAGCATTTGGGGATGATGTAAGCAATTTGAATCACTGCAGGGCTTTAGTCACTTCAAATTATCCCTTTGCATAAGTAGCTATTTACACATTGCTCTGGCACAGTGACTCAGTATGTCCATGGCAAGTGAGTGGAGCCCATGGAAATAAAAGCAAAGCCTCGTCTCCCAGCTGAAAAATGCAGTTTCTCTGCAGGAAACTTTGCTCGCTGCCAGAGGATGCAATGAGATGTCATTCGCAACGATGCCTTGAGAAAACCCTCCATGGTCAAGCAGATGCCGGCAAAAGCTGCTCCAGAAAAGAGCATTAATGCTCAGGCAGCGTGACATTCGGGAGCAGCAGAGCAGTCTTGATTCACAGGCTTTTTTTCTCTAGGCTTTGGCTTTTTTTACCCTTATTTACCACAGCAAGCCCAGAGGCAATGCAGTAGTTCCCCTTTTCCAGCACATTTATCCTTCTGATACATGGCAGAGGCTGCACCTTCCCTCATTGCCTGTCCTTCCACAGTTGCAGTTAGTTACTGAGGGGTTATTGTCGAGGTGCTTCCCCTCATGCTGTCAGCCAACCATTCTTGTATCATTTACTTCCCAGATCCTCTCTAACGAGGAGAAGAGGGCAAACTTTGATCGCTATGGAGATGCTGGGGAAAGCCAGGGCTACTCTCAGCACCAGCATCGCCAGTTCCACCGCTTCCATGAAGGGTTCTATTTCGACGAGTCCTTCTTCCACTTCCCTTTCAATTCGGAGAGGCGCGACACCTCCGATGAGAAGTATCTGCTCCACTTTTCCCACTACATCAATGAAATCGTGCCGGATAGCTTCAAGAAACCTTACCTCATTAAAATCACCTCAGACTGGTGCTTCAGCTGCATCCACATCGAGCCCGTGTGGAAGGAAGTCGCTCAGGAATTGGAGGCACTGGGTAAGGATGAGGCCGTTCAGGCTGAGCGTGTGTCCCTTGCCCAGCAAGGCTGTGGCCATCGCGTTTGGCTTTGGAGGACTGAGTTTAACCTATAGATTTCCTTGGGGATTTATCCTAATGGTTTTACAAATGTCAGTAGTCATTGAATGGTTTGGGTTGGAAAGGACCTTAAGATCCTCCAGTTCCAACCCCTGCCACGGGCAGGGACACCTTCCACTAGAGCAGGTTGCTCCAAGCCCCTGTGTCCAACCTGGCCTTGAACACTGCCAGGGATGGGGCAGCCACAGCTTCTCTGGGCACCCTGTGCCAGCGCCTCAGCACCCTCACAGGGAAGAGCTTCTGCCTTATCTCCAACCTGAACTTCCCCTGTTTCAGTTTGAACCCATCACCCCTTGTCTTACCACTACAGTCCCTGATGAAGAGTCCCTCTCCAGCATCCTTGTAGCCCCCTTCAGACACTGGAAGCTGCTCTGAGGTCTCCACGCAGCTTCTCTTCTCCAGGCTGAACAGCCCCAATGTTCTCAGCCTGTCTCCATACAGGAGGTGCTCCAGCCCCTGATCATCCTCGTGGCCTCCTCTGGACTTGCTCCAGCAGCTCCATGTCCTTCTTATGTTGAGGACACCAGCCCTGCACACAGTGCTGCAAGTGCGGTCTCGTGAGAGCAGATAGAGGGGCAGGATCCCCTCCCTCGACCTGCTGCTCATGTTCTGGGGGTGCAGCCCAGGCCACGGTTGGTTTCTGGTCTGCAAGCACACGCTGCCAGCTGATAATCAATGAGGCTACAGGCTAGAAATGAGGAAAAATCTAGGCCCAGAGATCACAAGGGCAAGATGCTGTTTCTACTGACCCTATGGCAGGTGCCTTAGTCCAATGTTGATGACAATAAATGATGGCATGACCAAGGGCCAGTCGTGCCACCACAAGGTCAGGCCACCAGTGTAAGCGCTGTATTGCTCTTTGTCCTATGCCTCAACATTAGAGTTCTAGAGCTCAACATTAGAGCTCAAACAGTGAAGTTTTGAGCCTACTGAACACATCTGGATGCTAAGGAGGTATTTTGTACTTGTCCCTCCACCCCAGCTGCCTTGTTTTCCCCACAGCTGTTGCCTGCAGGCACTTCCAGAAACACACAAACTCAACAGGCAGTTGGAGACAAAGGCAGGGTAGTTCCCCTTTACTAAGATGTTT
The DNA here is from genome assembly GCF_004027225.2 of Strigops habroptila. Lineage (NCBI taxonomy): Eukaryota > Metazoa > Chordata > Aves > Psittaciformes > Psittacidae > Strigops > Strigops habroptila. The sequence goes on from NC_044292.2 coordinate 747,382, forward strand.
CTGCTTGAGGTTTTAATGTAACATGTGAAATACCAGTGAACAGAGATGAAGAGGACAGTGTGTTCTCTCTTCTCCCAAAGAAAAAGTGACAGGACAAGATGAAACAGCCTCAAGCTGCACCAGGGCAGGTTTAGATGGAGCTGAGGAACAATTCCTTCCCCAAAGGGTGCTCAGGCATTGGAACAGGCTGCCCAGGGCAGTGCTGGAGTCACCGTCCCTGCAAGTGTTCACACCCCGTGTAGCCGAGGCCTCAGTGCCATGGGTTAGTGGTGGCCTTGGCAGTGCTGGGGTAAAGGTTGGACTTGATGAGCTTAAAGGTCTTTTACAACCTACTTGATTTGATGATTCTAAAACTATGAATTTTAAATGCATGAATTTGAATGCATGAGTTTAAACCTTCAAGGATTGTGAGAGGAGAGCAGAGAGTTGTGAGGGATGGTCCCATGAGTAACTCCCGAGCAGGAGAGATCACCTGTGATCACATGAACCCATTCTCCTTTTGCAGGAGCAGGAATCGGGGTCGTTCACGCCGGGTACGAGAGGCGGCTCGCCCACCACCTGGGTGCACACAGCACCCCCTCCCTGCTGGGGCTCATCAACGGGAAAATCACCTTCTTCCACAACGCTGTGGTTCGGGAAAACCTGCGGCAGTTCGTGGAGAACCTCCTGCCTGGGAATCTTGTGGAAAAGGTACGCTCCAGCACGGCTGGTGTGTGCTGCTTCTGTGTCTGTGTATTCATCTCTCCTTTGCTGTTCTGGTGGCTAATCTGTTCCATTCAGCCCCTGAGCTGATCTACATCACAACCACAAGAAGATCCAACCAGGGCCAGGGAAGTGAGGCATTCCAAGAGCTATAATTACAGCTACAGACCCTGGAACTGTTGGAAGCAGCCGTGTGACGTGGCTCTGTCACACTTCTCATGGCAAAAGGGCAGATCCCATTACTACACAGTTAAGCCAGCAACGTGGCATGCCTGCTGCTCTCCCAGCTGTTGTGCCCCATGGCTGCCAGAGCCATAGGAAAGCTCCCCCTAGGTTAGGAATCCTTCATGCCCTTCCTGCCTACGGGATTTCGCTTCCCTTCTTTCTCAGGGTTTCATCCAGCTAGCTCAGGTCTCGTCTACGTCCACTTTCAGCATACTGTGGTTGGGTCAGCTCATGGAGCACTCACCTGTCCGTCCTCTGCTTGGAGCCATGTTTTCCCTTGGGAAAATGCCCAAGGGCTGCCCTCCAACAGACTCTTGCCTTGCTGTCCTCTGGGTATCATAGTTTTTGCCCCATCTTGTTCATGTCCCTTCCCACAGCCATCACCAGCAGCAGCAGCCTGCTCCTCTCCCTGCAGGCCCCTCAGGAAGCTGTGATCTCCCTTTTCTCTCCTTCCTCTAGGTCAGAGAGGTACCATGGCTGAAACAGAGCAGGTCTGATGGAGCTCACAGGTGCCTGCTAACTCTTGGCTTTCCTCTAAATATAAAGCCTATGGCCCCAACAGGAGAATGACAGTGGTCTAGAAATGGCATTGACAGAGGTGCAATGACAAAGAGGGTCAGCAGGGAGTCAAGACTGATGGTTTTAATTAATTTCCTGTATCAAGAAGCACATATCAGGCATACCTGTTGGAAAGAGACCCCCACAGTCTGCTTTCTGCAACACCCAGACGGTGTTTTGGGGCTCAGTTCTGGGACCCCTCATCACAGAGCACTGTGTGTGTCTGATGGCTTGGAGCTTAAACTAACGTTCCAGTTCTATTTCAAGATTACAGATAAGAACTACATCCGCTTTCTCTCCAACTGGAAGAAAGAAAACAAGCCCCACGTCCTTCTGTTTGATCACATGCCAGTTGTGCCATTATTGTACAAGGTAATGTGATTTCTATTGCTGCATTGTTAACTTGCTCATAAATCCAGCTCTTCCAAAAGAAGATGCAATATCACTGTGAGCAGAGGCAGGCTGATGCCTCCCAACACTGCAGAGCGGTTCTAGGAGAGGTGATGTGTGTCACTTGAATGCAGCACAGCTGGATGACTGACTTCGTTTGGAGTTTGTTCCTCTGTCCTGCCACCTTTAGTGGATGCCAAGGTGTGGGTGGGCTTTGGAGGCAGTGGCAGTAGAGGCGTGTACAAACCTCTGTTCATACCGAGACATTTCTTGTGGCACATCTAATTTGGGTGACTGGAAAGCCTGTTTCCTTTTAAACAGTGGGAGATGTTCTTGAAGCAAAATCACTGTGGGCACATGGGGGAGAAAATGTCCTTTGCTCTCTCACACAAACACCCACTGGTGCTCCCTCCCCATCCAGCTGACTGCCTTTGCCTACCGAGATTACTTGTCCTTTGGTTATGTGTATGTCGGACTCCAAGGCACTGAAGAGTTGTCCAGTCAGTACAACATCAACGTCTACACCCCCACCATAATGATCTTCAAGGAGCACATCGACAAGCCCGCTGATGTTGTACAGGTACTGCACAGAGCCCTCTCCAGGAGCTTCTGTGAAATGGAGCTGAGGTTTTCTGACTGAGCAGGCAGGGAGAGGGTCGTTGGTGGGGCATTTCAGAGTGAACAGCATTCGTTCTCAGCATGAATTCATCCCTTGGCAGAGGCAGAGAGCAACCATATAGAGGGAGGAAGCTCAGCAGGCACCAGCTGTGGTGTCTGACCTTGTGAGGAGGGTGGCCACAGGCAGCTTCTCAGCCTCAGGGCCTCAAAATATCTCAGAGGGTGGGATTTCAGTGAGGATTGTGATGGCTGGCAGCCTTCCCCAGGCTTAGACAGGAATATTGCAAGAGCTTTCCTCCCCTCGTCCAGCTCATTTCTGACTTCTGCTTTCTCTGTCCTCACCAGGCACGAGACATGAAGAAGCAGCTCATTGATGACTTCCTTTCCCAGAATAAGTTCCTCATGGTGGCCAGGCTCACCAACCAGAGGCTGTTCCAGGAGCTGTGTCCCGTGAAGAAGTCTCACCGTCAGCGAAAGTAAGGCTCTGCTGGTGGCACATGTCCTCTTTTGTTCCTGAGGCTCTGGGGCTGCTCCTACAGGCTCCTGTTGTTTGATTCTGAGGGAGAAAGGAATCGACTGCATTGGATCATTCTCAGCATCCACACTGTTCGATGGGGTTCTGGCTTATTGGGATCATTCCAGCTAGCAGAAAGGGGACAGTTGTTTCCCCTCACATCCAGAATGATTCCTAATCCTCCACCTCCTTGCATTGTCTAGGCACTGCGTGGTGCTACTTACTGGAGAAGGAGAGAAGTTTGCTGAGGCTTATGAAGCATTTTTGGCTTTTGCTGTGGCCAACACAAAAGACACACTGAAGTTTGTGCACATCTACAACGATCGGCAGCCGGACTTTGCGGATGCTTTGCTGATGGATGAGGAGAAGTATCGGGGAAAATCAGCCGTGAGTTTCCTCTTGGGTTCTTTTTCCCTTCATCTGTCATAGAATCATAGCATGGTTTGGGTTGGAAAGGACCTTAAGATCATCCAGTTCCAACCCCTGCCACGGGCAGGGACACCTTCCACTAGAGCAGGTTGCTCCAAGCCCCTGTGTCCAGCCTGGCCTTGAACACTGCCAGGGATGGGGCAGCCACAGCTTCTCTGGGCACCCTGTGCCAGCGCCTCAGCACCCTCACAGGGAAGAGCTTCTGCCTTATCTCCAACCTGAACTTCCCCTCTTTCAGTTTGAACCCATCACCCCTTGTCCTGTCGCTCCAGTCCCTGATGAAGGTCCCTCTCCAGCATCCTTGTAGCCCCCTTCAGACCCTGGAAGCTGCTCTGCGGTCTCCACGCAGCTTCTCTTCTCCAGGCTGAACAGCCCCAATGTTCTCAGCCTGTCTTCATACGGGAGGTGCTGCAGCCCCTGATCATCCTTTATTTACATAAAGTGACACGATTTGACATTTTTGGTCTGACACCTAATTCTGGGCAGTGATTTGAAGCGTAACATCTATCTAGATAGAAGTCCCTTCTGCTCTGACACCTCTGGTGTTATTGCCTCATCCAGGTGGTCATTTTGGAGAGACGCAATAACGCGGGGAAGGTGGCCTATAAAACCCTGGAGGAGGCCTGGCAAGGCAGCAAAGAGGACAACTTCATCCTGCTGGATCTTCTGGACCAGCTGAGGACAGACCCCAACCTCCTCTCTTCAGAGACTGTCCTGGCAGACTTGAACGATGAGCTTGCTCCCGTAAGTGCATGGCCTTTCCAGCTGCCTAACAACCGTGCTGCCCTTTTCCATGGTCCCCTGATGGTCATTCACAGGCTTTATGCAGATTTTAATATACCAAGGCAAGACTTTTGCAGGTTTTCCTGCTCCTGGAGGGAAGGAAGCCCGTGGTGTGCAGTGATTGTCCCACAACCTGAGCCAATTCAGCCCAGGGTTCTGTTTAAGGGGCACGAATCCTGTCAGGGCTCTGGATAGTGGGTTTGTCATTTGCTTTTTCCTTTTTTCTTCTTAAACAGATGTTCCTTATCCGATGGCTCTACTCCACACTGGACTATCTCTCAGACTGCTGGGATAGTTTGTTCCACAGTAACTGGTACGGACTGGGTGTTTACTCTCAACAGGGAGTGGGATTGCGGGTATCTGGTTCAGGTGCGTAGGAGAAGCAGGTTCTTAGTAACAGAAACTGGGAACACGTCAAAACACACAGGGACCTGTATTCTTGAGATGTAGGTGAAGAGCAGTGTTGCCACAGTGACATCAGCTTCTGCCTTGAGCGCTGGGTGCTTCAGCCTCAAGGCCGAGCAAGCGTAGACATGATGCATCCGTCGTTGTTCTTGACCACTTCCCTGTGACCTTCTTTTAAAATGGATCCATTTTGATCCTCCTTTGGGGTGGGAGAAGGGCAGAGCTCAAAATCTTGCTTGTCTATAAGGCCCCAGAAAACAAGCCAAGGCTCTGGGGAAAACTGCACAGTATTACCTGAGGTAGACAGGAGCTGAAATGCAAGCAGAAACTGTGCCACTCACAGACCTGATTGCTGTTTGCACGTCTTCCCCTCAGGCGAGAAATGATGCCACTGCTGTCCTTGCTCTTCTCTGCACTCTTCATCCTCTTTGGCACTGTTATTGTTCAGGCTTTCAGGTGAGTGCACACCAAAAGGCCCTCAGGGATCTTACAGTCCAGCCACGAGCACCTCAGTCCCATCTGGTGCCTTAAACACACTCAAGATCATCTTCCTCTGCAGCGATTCCAGCGACACAAGGGACTCTCCTCCCTCAGAGAAAGAGGAAACTGCAGCAAAGACTGAGAAGAACGATGCAAGCTTCAGCAAAGAGAGTAACAGGTTCCCTCTCTAATTTCTCCACAACTGTTTTCTGCCCATGCCAGCAAGACAGGGCTGCACAAACTCAGTTATTCAGCAATTGCCACCACATTTGCCCAGACAATATCCTTGTAGTCAGACTAAAGCTCTGCCTGACTTGTTAAGGATCCAGGTCTGGATCTGTTGCCCTGGTTAAACTGGCTTTAGCTACCGGGCTCAGGGATGGCTTGGCATCAGGAGCTGGGTTCATGCTTTCTCTGTCCTTGGTTACTCGTGATCCTGTGTTCCCCTTTCACTCAGTCACTGTTTCATTGCAGCAGGATTCCCAAAAAGGGCTTTGTGGAGGTGACGGAGCTGACGGACATCAACTACAACAGTAACTTGGTCCGTCTCAGGCCGGGTCACATGAATGTGGTCTTGATCCTGTCCAACTCGACCAAAACCGCCCTCCTTCAGAAGTTTGCCCTGGAGGTCTACACGTTCACAGGGTAGGTTGGGACCCTCGCCCAGGTTTCTGCTACTGTTTTAACAACTTGCATAAGGCTGCTCTGTTGCCACCGTCGGAGTGGTGTCAGCTCACTTGCCAGGAGGGAGCTGGGTGGTGTCTGTGCTCATTAGTGGCCACAAGCCACCAAAACCCAAGTGGCCTTTCCCAGCTGTACTCAGCAAAGGTGACCAGACAGGTCTGGCACTGCCACCACCTTGGCCATACCCATGTTTCAATGAATAGAGAGCATGAGGGTGCCACACACTAGGCAATTGCCACCTGCGCTGAGCCAGGGTGAAAAAGGAGCTGCAGCACCACAGCTCTGTGCCTGCCCTTGGTTACAAAAGCTGTCCCTGTCCAGCAGGAATGTGCCCTGACTCAGGAGATGTGCTGCTCCTACTTCTCTGAGGTGCTGAAGCGGGTACATTAAGATCATCAAGTGGGATGAGGAATGGCTGAGGGACCTGGGGGGGTTTAGTCTGGAGAAGAGAAGGCTCAGGGGGGACCTTCTCGCTCTCTCCAACTGCCTGACAGGAGGATGGAGCCAGGAGGGGGCTGGTCTCTGCTCCCAAGGAACAAGGGATGGGACAAGAGGAAACAGCCTCAAGCTGCCCCAGGGGAGGTTTAGATGGAGCTGAGGAACAATTCCTTTCCCAGAGGGTGCTCAGGCATTGGAACAGGCTGCCCAGGGCAGGGCTGGAGTCACCGTCCCTGCAAGTGTTCACACCCCGTGTAGCCGAGGCCTCAGTGCCATGGGTTAGTGGTGGCCTTGGCAGTGCTTGGACTTGATGATCTTAAAGCTCTTTTCCAACCCAATTGATTCTATGATTCTCGTCTGCAATTCCCACAGGAGCAGCTCTCTTCACTTCTCCTTCCTCAGCCTGGACAAGCACCGGGAGTGGCTGGAATACCTGCTGGAGTTCGCCCAGGATGCGGCCCCCATCCCAAACCAGTACGACAAGCATTTCCTGGAGCGCGACTACACGGGCTACGTCCTGGCTCTCAACGGCCACAAGAAATACTTCTGTCTCTTCAAGCCTCACAGATCGGGGGATGAGGGGGCGTCACCTGAGGATTACAATTCCTCACTCCATGCAGAAGCCAGAGGGAAATCCTCCTGCAGCCCGGGATCTAGATCCATTAAAACCAAATTACACAAATTGTCCTTTTGGATGGAACGCCTCCTCGAGGGTTCCTTACAGAGGTTCTATATCCCCTCGTGGCCAGCACTAGACTGAGGCATTTTAAAGAGGTTCTAACAGACTTTTTATGAAGACAACAAGGGACAGCTCCCTCCAGCCATCCACAACCAAGCGTGATGAATGGACCTTAGGGTTTAGATGACCTCCTCCTAGGGCCAGCGACTAGAAAATACCTCCCCGCGTCCGGAGCCCAGGAGTGCAGCCAAGTGCACTGAACCTCCCTCCACCAACTTGTCGTGCATTTGGACACCATCCTACCGAAGAGCCAAGAAGTCCGTTTATCCCCTTCTTGTCCCAGATCTCCCCAGCTCCACCTCTCATTTTACCTCGGATGAAGAAGAACCCGCGACTTCTTGGCTGCAGCAACTCAGGCCGGGCCGAACGTGGCTGGTGGCACGGGCCAGGTCGTGTTTCGCTCTCCCCTTCCCCATGTGCTTAGCCTGTGGTGCATGGTGTAACACTGGCGAGACCCTGCAGACCCACCTGGGCCCTGCCCGTCCAAAAGGCCTCCTCCCACCAGGTGGTCCTACTGTCTCAGCTTTCCCCGTGGTAAGTGATGTAGAGTATGGTCGGGAGCATCTCCCTCGTAGCAAACCTGTAGCTGGGACTCACCTGTGGCGTGTGGTGCGGGCTAGTAGGTGATCTGCATGTTTTCATGCTCCTCCTTGTGTCATAGTTCCACGTGCTGCTTCACCAGCCAAACCAGGCCCAGGGAGGGAAGGAAGGGGTTTTGCAGGGCCATACAGACTGTCCAAGTGTTGAGCCATTTAAATGTCACATTGATTTTGTTCGATGCCTTTCTGCTTCTGTCGACTTTAGACGATGTATCCTAGAGCCATAACTTTACCTGCGTCCTCAGATCGTAGGCGTGAGCTGCTATGAGCCAGTAGATGTGTAAAAGAAACTCTCCCTAGCTGCCAGGGAGTTGGGCCGGGCTCCTTCCAAACACCCTTATGTCTGTAGTACAAACCGACCCGTCTTTGTGTCAAGGAACCTGATTCTTTGACAGCTGTATTCTTGAAACGTTGCCCCAAAGTGCTGTATCATCGGACTGTCATGTACGTGTGACACTGCTTTTGGTTTACGTGTGGGTTTAAGACTCTTGGTTTCAGCCTCTCACCTATTTCCTTCTTGCCACAACCCTTTGTTCTCCACACGCCTGCTGCTGCCTTGGCTTCTTCCTAGGTTTGCATTAGGGGTTTGTTGTCTCCTGGAGGTCACAGGGCTGTGTGAAGCCAGAGCAGCCGAAAAGACAGGGTTTGGTTTATGCTTTGCTCTCACAGCTGCTTCCAACCCCACAGCAGGAAAGGGCAGCCCTTGGTGAGGCAGAGGGAAGGTGAGCAGCAGGCTCAGGGTGACAGCGTCTGCTCCTCACAGCAGCATCCTTTTTCTTTGCATCTGGGACTGAAATTCAGAGCTTCATGGTTCTGTGATTCCATGAAATCCCGTGGGGTTTGCTCTTCTTTCCACTGCTCCAGGGCAGACACTGTCACTGAGCTGGTACTTGCTGTGCCTCCTCCAGCCGCCCCACATGGTACCAGGTCGCTGTGGGGGTCCAGCACTGCTGAAGCAAAGGGATCTGAGTGGGGTGGCCTTTGCCAAAGGGCTCCAAACCTGATGGTCGAGCCCTTGGTTCAGCACATGGTGTTAATTAAAAGCTCACTCAGCCCTCACCACCTTAGTTACCATCTTGAGCAGCCCGATAGTAGGAATAACTCTGCCAATCTCCGAGCTAGATGCCAGTCCCATATGAAATCTGGGAACGCTCAAGTCATTTTACTGCCAACACACCGTAGTTGCTCACCCCGGGAGCAGATTGACGTGCTTCAACCACCACAGGTATCTCAAACACCATGTATGATGTACTTCCAAATAAAGGCTACGATGCTACCAACTGACCCTACGTGAGGTTACTTAATCTGAGCTCAGCAGACTCGGCAGCTCATGAAAGAGGCACTAAAGTGGAGGGAAGGAAGGACAGGAGGAAGGAAGGTGAGGGCTTCTCCCTGCCCAAGAGTTCCAATGCTGAAGTAGAGCAGGAAGGGGAACGACTTCATTTTCATCCAGGCAGAGCAGTCGTGCTTCTCCCGCAGCTTGCTGTGCAGGGAATAGGTTTTAGCCAAGTGGAAGGCTCTGCATGGCTTCTGAAAGCTTTGCAAAGGGCAAAACCCCGCTCTCTGGGTCTCTTCAGCTGGTCAGAATCCAGGAGAAACCCCTTGACACGTTAAAAGAAGTGCCTAGTGCTACAGCAAGGGAGCTCAGCCCTGCCCCAAGCGAGAAGAGAAGGCCACAGAGCCTTCAAAATACCCTTTGTGTCCTTACCCCTGCTGGAACCCTGTTTGGTTTCATTTGCTTCTGAGCACAGGTAACCCCCCTTTTTAGACTGGGTTTGGTGGAAGGGGTGCTCGCTGCAGCCTGCCCTTGCTGGGTGGCAGCACAGCTCCGGGGTAGCCGTAACTCTGCCCTTCGTGGCTTGTAACTGGGTCCAGCAAAACCAGTTTGTGTCACTGTTTTAGGGACAAAACCTCCTTTCATGGGCTGAAGCAAGCTCCAACCTGTTGTAAACCCCTCGCGTGGTCAGCGTGGAGCGCCGGGTGCTCAGCGTGTGGGAGCAGAGCGTGGCCGGAGGCTGCTCGCACCCGAGCTCTGTCCACCCCTATCGTAACATATCACCCATGGGATGCACTTGTGGTGGTTTGTAACCCAAAGAGCGAGGCAATTCGGTCCTAGAGCACTATTTGAGTGACCCCTGAGCAATCACACACTGCAAAGGGATCCGAGGCTGTCACCCAGCTCCTCCTGCACCCAGTGTGCAGGGCAGCAGCTCTCCTGCCTCCGCGCTGCCCTGTGCCCGCAGCCTGGTTCGCTAAAGGCAGCCTGAGAAGTAGGACTGAACTAGGTACATATATTTTGCACTTTTGATACTGGGGAGGGGGGAAAGGTGGGAATTAACTTATTTGGCAAACTTGTCTTTTTTATTTTGTGGTTTTGGGGGGTTTTGGTTGGTTTTTGTACCTGTGACCAGGCACCGGCGGCGTTTCGGTTTAAGGCGATGACAGATTCGCAACCAAAATAAACTATTTTAATGTGTGATGAGGTGGCTCTTGTGTTTCCGTGGACAAACAGATCCCAGGAGCACTTTAACCTCCCCTGGTGTGGGCGATTCCCGGTTATTCTCAGCAAGAAATGCAGCCAGAGATTCCCTTATCCCCACAAATGAGCCCCAAAGCCGCACTTGTGCCTTCCCTTCCTCTACATTCATCCTCCCACTGCTGCACCTTAGTGAGAGAAGCTTTTTACCAGTGATAACTCCGCTTCAGCTTTACCTTTTCTAGTGGTAAATGGTGTTTATTCCTTATTGCAAAACTTGGCTGCAACCACGAAGCCTCGGCTGAGCAAACCCTGCCGCTGGGGCAGGCGGGAGCTGCCCTCACATCGTCTTCACCCCAGGGAGAACACAGAGCATCTCAAAGAGCAGATTTGCCCCCAGCAGGGCTGTGTTACCTGAAACAGGCAAAAATGGGGGGAAAACCCCAACCCACCAATGCCCAAGAGCTCTCACCATGGAGGTCACCGCCTTCGCCAGGCACACGTCTCACTCTCCACTGGCTTTAGACTCACCGGAGACGTCGTACATGGGTGCGACTTCGACAAGGTCACAACCCACTATGTTCAGGCCTCTGCAGCCACGAATGATCTCCAAAGCCTAGGAAAGAAAACAGGTTTGGGATCAAGAAACACACCTGAGGTAGCGGAGTGGTCAGGGCTCTGCTCGTCCCAGAGATTGAAACCCAAAGTGTCTGGGTCAAACTGCGTCAGGTTATAGAATCCCAGCCTGGTTTGGGTTGGAAGGGACCTTAAAGCTCACCCAGTTCCAACCCCTGCCATGGGCAGGGACACCTTCCACTAGAGCAGGTTGCTCCAAGCCCCTGTGTCCAACCTGGCCTTGAACACTGCCAGGGATGGGGCAGCCACAGCTTCTCTGGGAAAAGTCTGTGCCAGCGCCTCAGCACCCTCACAGGGAAGAGCTTCTGCTTTCTGAACTTCCCATTTAAGTTTAAAGCAGCATTTCCCAGTTTTAAACCCCTGTTCAGCGTTTCCTTCCCTCATCCCCGCTATGAAATGCTCCCTGCTCTCCTGGTAATGCTTCCCCTTGCAGCACAACCTCGTCTAACAGGAGCGAAACCATCCCCTTCCCCTGTGGAAACAAAGCGCATCCCTCACCTGCGCCGGCGTGAGCCCGGCCACCTCCGGCGTCCCGGTGCCCGGCGCGTACGCGGGGTCCAGCCCGTCGATGTCGAAGCTGATGTAGACCGGCCGGTCCCGCATCTGCTGCCGCACCTCCGCCATCAGCGGCGCCAGGGACCTCATCCAGCACTCCTCAGCCGGGACCACCCTGAACCCCTGCACAGGCACACACAGGCAGAGCAGAGCATCCCCTGCCCCAGCGCGGAGCCTCATTCCCTGCTCAGCTGGCGGCTCCAGGCACTGGGAGTGCTCATCCCATGGCAGGGGACAAGGCACAGAAAAGACATTTCTTTTCCTGCTGAAGCCAAGGGAGTGTTACTGACATGGCAGCATCAATGGCAGGGAAAGGAAGAAGCTCTTCACTGAGCTTACCTGTTCCCGGCAGTACTTGTAAGGATCGGGATCATAGGAGGAGCCCCGGATGCCGATCTGGATCACGCGCCCACAGTCCAACAGCCCTTCCTCCACACAGCGCCGGAACGGAGTCCCGTGGTAGATCCTCTCCCCCAGGGCTCTGTCTGCGGTGTCGGTGTGAGCATCCACGTGCACCAGCCCCACGGGACCGTGCCTGGTCCAGACAGAGCGGCCACGTCATTCCCCATCCTGGCAAAGCAAGAGCCTTCCCAAGGCTCCTTCCCAGATCCTTATTCTACATCTCCAGGTCAGAAACATACCTTTCTGCCATGGCCTGCAGGATGGGGTATGTAATGGTGTGATCCCCACCTGCAATGGCACAGGGAAGAGGCTGTAACACACTGCGAGAGGTGCTCAGCACTCACCATGTTTGCTCTCGAGTGATGCTTTTCCCTCCTTGCTCTTATCCTGCACTTGTTTATACACCCCAGGGCTTCACTCCCGAAGGAAAATAAGGCTCCTGGATACAGGCTGCTTCCTCTTTCCTCTTCCTTCCTGGTGCATGGCTGCCAGCAGGGCAGACTGGGCTTATAAACTCAGGACACCATCACTGCTGGTTTGTCCCTCATCACTCCATACACTCACTTCATCCAGCAATGCCAAGCTCTGACAGGCAGGAACTTGAACACTGGCCCAATTCATGCCCTGTGCAGAGCAGGATGATGCTGGGTGCGCGCTCAAGCTCGAGGCCTTCCAGAGGGATACAAACTGCTCTTGCTTTGGGTCCTGCCCAACAAAAAGCCCATTGCTGATTGTATGTAGAGCTAAGCTTTGGGCTGTGCTTGCAGGGGAGCACTGAAACAGGCTCTTGGCTGAGTCATCCTAGGTTTCGACACAGGAGGCATCAATGATGGCAGTAATTTGGCAGAGACTGTTCAGCCAGGGGAAGAGAAGCTGCTTGGAGACCTCAGAGCAGCTTCCAGTGTCTGAAGGGGGCTACAAGGATGCTGGAGAGGGACTCTGCATCAGGGACTGGAGTGATAGGACAAGGGGTGATGGGTTCAAACTGAAACAGGGGAAGTTCAGGTTGGAGATAAGGCAGAAGCTCTTCCCTGTGAGGGTGCTGAGGCGCTGGCACAGACTTTTCCCAGAGAAGCTGTGGCTGCCCCATCCCTGGCAGTGTTCAAGGCCAGGTTGGACACAGGGGCTTGGAGCAACCTGCTCTAGTGGAAGGTGTCCCTGCCCGTGGCAGGGGTTGGAGCTGGAGGAGCTTTAAGGTCCCTTCAACCCAAACCAGGCTGGGATTCTATGACATTCTCCCACAACACAGCACGATGCACAGTGCAGGGCACAGATTCATCGCTCACCTCCTGCTGCGTTCACCCTGAATGAGGGGAGGAGTTGGGACGAGCCGGGACACCAGGAGGACGCGGGTCCTTACCCAGGGTGAGGGGCACGCAGCCGGAGCCCACGATGTGCTGGTAGGACCCACGGATGAGGCGGCAGCTCTCGGGCAGGTTGTAGGGGTTCACGTTCACGTCCCCGATGTCCGCCACGTGCAGGGAGTCGAACGGGGCAGCCCCGGTGCTGCCATTGAACCTCCGCAGCAGCGACGACTCAGCCCGGATCTGCCTTGGGCCGAACCTGGGGACGTGCCCCAGGCGGGAACAGCCGCTGGGTGGGATTCCCAAAGCCAGGAATGGGGAGTGCTGTGTCACCGCCACCAGCCCTTACCTGGCTCCCGGGCGGTTGGACGTGCCCGTGTCCAGCGGGACGCCCACAAAGGCCGCATCCAGCCCCGCTGCCGACGCCTGGACAGGCAGTTTCATCATGGAGCAGATCCCCACGGGCCGGGCCACGGCCTCAGCGCTTGGGGGCACGTTGAAGCTTGAGCCCCAACGGGCCGGGTGCCGGGGGAGCCCCATGGACACAGCGGGTGAGGAGCCAGAGGAGGCCACTGCAGCGGTCACAGGCAGCTCCTGAGCGGCCGCCCAGGGCAGGAGGTGGCTGCAGCCAGCCCGGAGCAGGCGCCTCATCCTGCCCCACGGGCAAGAGCCTCTGCCCCACATGGAGCGGAGCAGAGCAGGGAGCACCGCGGAGCCTGGTCTGCCCCGCGCGAGTGGCACCAGCGGGCAGAGCTTCAGCCTCTTCCCTGGTGCCTCCCGCTGCTCCCCAGGGATCAAAGTGCATCCGGACACTGCGCTGCTCCGGGATGGGCAGAGCGCCCGCTCCGTCCCAGCACCCCCTTTCCCAACGGCATGGGCTGCTTCTGGCAAACACCGGGAACAAATGCGGCAGCGAGGGGTTCCAGTGAGCCTGCCTGGGGGTCAGTGTGACAGGGGAAGAGGGAAACATTCCAGACCGGCTCCCCCGGTGGCTGCAGCCGGGCAGCGGTTGTTGCGTTCACAGCGGGTACTCTCAAACTGCACCTTTCAACAGCCGCCGGAATGCTGAGGATCACCAGAATGTCCCACTGATGACTGGGAGGCTCCAATGTGAAAGGAAAACAAAGCCTCAGTGGCCCCACAGACAAAGTGAAAGCAAAGGGGATGCAATAGGAGGGATTTAATACCCAGAGGTGGTGCTGTGGGACAAGTGTCCGAGGGCATTTTTGAGGACAGAGATGACATGAGAGTTCCAGGGTCTGGAGTTACACAGCACAGATCAAACCCTGCTTGGTCTGATACTGACACGCTTGAAACCTGGCAGCTCTGGCTCCCGATTCTGCTCCCTGCTCATGTAGTGATTGGAGCAGTGAGAGAAGGGGCACGGCAAGGGGAACATCATGGGTGATGTTCCCAGCAGAAAGCCTGCTCCATGCACTGGGTTTGGACATGGAGTACAAGTGTTTTCCATGCCCTGTACCGTGGGGACAAGGGAAGCCTCGGCACACCAACAAGCAGAGCTGTGTCCTGCTGATCCAGCTCCCTCTTGCTGTCTCAGATCATGGAAAGCAGGAAGAGCGGTGTGGGAGCAGGGAGCTACCAAGAGAGCACCAGCATTTACCCATCCAAAAGGACCAGCCCTGCTGTGAGACACGGGTCAGATCTGTGTCAACACGGTCTTTTTCAGCAAGTTTGTCCCCAAAGAGCTCATTTTCCCTGATTTCCCAGGCTCTTTGCTGAGCCCCTTCGCAGGCTCCATGAACAGGGCTGCCCCCTGCTCAGGTGCTGCTGAACCAGGCGCTGCTTCAGTGTGTGAGAGCCTGATGGCACGTTTACCGCATGATGAAGAGGGCTATGAGCCATTGACACACAATGTCATCGACCTGGAAACCACAGGAGCAGAGAAATGGGCACAATCTCGAGGCAAAGTCCATTCCTTTGCAGGAAACTCCACTTGGGGGATAAAAGAACATGTTCCACAGACAGCACCATACAGAGCTGGATGATCTTTCAAGGCTACATTGCCCCAGTGCATCTGCAGCCTAAAGCCCAGACCCAAGAAACAGACAAATGAGGCAGAGACCCCATGCAACAGAGGAGCATAAACTGCAGTTTATTGTGCAGCAATAACCTTCTGCCCAAGTTCCTCTAAACACCAGTCTAGACATGAAATTGAATGATGGTTTCATAAATGTGACTGTTGTTGTTCAAACCTTTATGTGTCCTCCCCAACCAAAGGATATTACATCATTGAAAAGCAGGTCAGTAAAACAGAAGAGCATCACATTGTGTTCTTTAAGCAGGCACTGCTGCTCAGCCCCATTTTAATGCAGTGTTATCCCTACCTTGACAGCCTGGCTCAGCCCTGACCCACCGCTCAGCGATGCCAGTCAAGACACAAACCTAAGTGGGGTTTGAGCTCAATGTGCTTCACATACAACTCCCGAGGTGCTTCATGGTGTTATCATCAGCAGAGAGCACTCCTGACGCTTGTTACCAGGCAGCACCTCACCAGGAGGCTTTGGCTGTCACTCCACAGCAAGATCCATCCGTGGCTGCAGAGGAATACCATCCTCAGGGCACCACTGGATTCCCTAAGGACAGAGAGATCACACATCCCTTTGCCAGCATGGCTTTCTCCATGTATTGTTTCAATCTGTGATGCTTCGGTGTAAAGAGCAGCTACACAGTGCGTCCTCCCCACACACCCTCCTCTTCATTCAACACATGACTTAGCAGTCAACTAAGAATTCCCAAATGTGAGCAAATCCAACCACGAACCTCAGGACACCTGCAAGGTCTGCACACCCTCACACCAAGAGAGTAATGAAGCAAAGGCAGCTCCTCTAGCAGGGAGAGAAAAGCAGCGTGTGCTAATGCTAGAGAGAAACCCAACCTCTTACACACAGGCCTGCAGTTTTGTTCCCTGAAGTGCTACAGGGTTCCAGGCAGACAGAAAAGACAGACTCTCGTGTGCCCTCAAACAGAACCCTTTATCACGGGCTTGTGCTTCACCCAGACCGGCTTCTCCAGGCCAGCAGCAGGAATATGGCTGCCCAGAGGTCTTCATAGTCAAGGTTTGCCAAAAAGCACATCTTCATTTTGGTTTCCACCTGGCTTCTATCCACCAGCCCCTCCGTGAGCAGGGTGGCTGCAGACTGGCAGAGGAGCCAAGTGACCATCTGGTCGGGTTTCAGGGCCTGGGTCGCCAGGATGCTTTCACCCCAGAGGCTCAGGTGAAGCACGTTGGCAGCAACTCTGGCAGAGAGTCTCTGCAAAAGGAGGGACAGGGAGGGTTAGCTCATCCTGCTGCACTTCCATGTAGCATCCACACTGCCCAAAGACCCCCGGGCCTCCTCTAAGGCACCACACAGTCCTATGAACTGAAAAGCTCCTTGTGTCTATTAATACTGGGCAGCTGCATGGACTCCCCCAATTCCCAACACAAATATCCACTGAAATCACAGAATCCCAGCCTGGTTTGTGTTGAAGGGAGCTTAAAGCTCATCCAGCTCCAACCCCCTGCCACGGGCAGGGACACCTTCCACTAGAGCAGGTTGCTCCAAGCCCCTGTGTCCAACCTGGCCTTGAACACTGCCAGGGATGGGGCAGCCACAGCTTCTCTGGGCACCCTGTGCCAGCGCCTCAGCACCCTCACAGGGAAGAGCTTCTGCCTCAGAGCTCATCTCAATCTCCCCTCTGGCAGGTTAAAGCCATTCCCCTTGTCCTGTCACTGAAGCTGTTCAGGGCCATCTTTGAGAGGCCACACTGCACCTCAGCAAAGACTTTTTGCTTGTCTTTGCTCGTTATCCAGACTGCAATGACATCTGGATTGCAGCCCCCCTGAATGTGCAGCCCTCCATGGCAAAATGATCCACAGACAATAGTCCCAAAGACCGGTTAGATGCCAGAGGTCTTCAAGACATCTTCTTACCTTGTTGGGATCCCTCCGAAGCAGCATCTTTATCACTTGCTTCACCTCGAGGGGCACACGGTCGGGCAGGCTGGGCAGCTGGTCTTCATGGTAGCTTCTGCTTTCCAGAGCCGAGGCCCCGTGGCCATAGAAAGGATTGGCCAGGCCAAGGATTTCATAGGCGATTGCTCCAACAGCCCAAGCGTCAGATTTACTGTAGTTGATCACTGTGCCTGGACCAGGCGAGGCTGTGATCACCTGCACAGAGATGGGGGTGTTCAGACAAACAGCTCTAGCGTGGGCTCTGTGTAACACTGATTTCCAAGGCTGGAGTCAGCATTCCCACTGTAATAAACCGAGAGAGACTGAACCCAAAGCTGTTTCACCTAAATCTCTGGTCTAAATATTCCTTTTGGCATGCCCATAGCCTTTGGCACTGCTGTCCTGGGTTCAGCTATAGCAGTCATTTTTTCTCCTGCTTAGTAGCTGGTGCAGTGCTGTGTTTTTTAACTTTCAGCCTGGGAACAACGCTGATAACACCGATGTTTTTAGTTGTTGCTAAGTAATGTTTATTCCAACCAAGGACTTTCTCAGTCTCATGCTTTGCCAGGGAGGAGGGGAAGCCGGGAGGAAGCAGAGACAGGACACCTGACCCAAACTAGCCAAAGGGGTATTCCATACCACAGCACGTCATGCCCAGTATATAAACCGGGGGGAGTTACCCGGAAGGCCCAGATCACTGCTCGGGTCAGGCTGGGTATCGGTCGGCGGGTGGTGAGCAATTGTATCCTCTCCCCTTGTTATTTCACTAATCGTTATTATCACTGGTGGTAGCAGTAGTGGTTTTGTGTTATACCTTAGTTGCGGGACTGCTCTTATCTCAACCCGTGGGAGTTGCATTCTTCCCATTCTCCTCCCCATCCCTCCGGGAGCGGGGGGAGGAAGAAGCGGGGGGGGGGAGTGAGCGAGCGGCTGTGTGGTTCTGAGTTACCGGCTGGGCTCAAACCACAACAGTTCTTTTTGGCGCCCAACGTGGGGCACGAAGGGTTGAGATAACGACAGATCTGACCAGAGTGTGTTTAATCATATTTGTGATAAGCATTCATTGTTATTACTCGTCACAATGGTGATTATTTGGCTCTCAGACTTGTTGCGCTTGATCTCAGAGTTTCAGCATGTTGTACCTTACTTACAGCCACTATTTGCTGTTTTAGCGTTTATTGGCTGGGGGGCCTGGGCTAAGGTTCTTGTTTCACTGTACTTCATGGTAATGACTTGTAATACAATAGACTCATTGATCATGAAACTGGTCTGGTTTGTGCTTCCAGCGTGGCCATCACCACTATACATTGGGAGGTATATAATGAAATATTTTAGCAATTGCATATCTTTTTTTTTCTCCTCGGGGGGTAAACTTACGAAGGAAGCATTCTCTTTCACCCCCCGTTCCCCCACCAGCCTATTTGCAACAGCAATTGAGAGTTCTGAAGGTTTTAGATGGCCTTTGAGTACCCTTGAAACCTGCCTGCTGATTGTGCTGGGGATCAGCATGTTGGCACACATACGGAGTGTGTTTTACCCACGGCCATCCCGTCGTAGGAACATCCTATTTCGTTTAATGTCAAAAATTCAGCAGTATCAGGTTCGAATCTGGTCTAGGGTTAGACGACGATATAGGAGGACCACCAGGAGATTTTCCCTGAGGCTGGACAGTTATGAGTGGCAGGGTGTGTGGGATAGTATGGGCAAGTACCTAGGCCAGTGGGCCCCTCCAGTGCTTTGGAACTTCACCACTGAACAAGTGCAACATCCGGAAAAACTAGTAAAACACTTAAACGAGGTGTGCTGTCGTCCTGGTTATACCAGAGAGGGACAAATCATGGCAACGTGCTGGGGCTTGGCCTATGCCTACAGAGCCCTGCTCAACACTATCCAGCACCTTCAAAGGGAAAAAAATGTCTCTGGATCTGATGGCAAAGCAACAGACAACGCAGCTATGCCAACTACAAGCACAGCAGCTACTCAGACCCTGACCACAACAGTCAACACAGCTACTCCAAGTACAGCAGCTACACCAACCCCAGTGACAAGCACAACAGCTACTCAAACCCTGACCACAACAGACAACGCAACTACTCCAACTTCAAATACAGCAGTTACACCAACCCCAGTGACAAGCACAACAGCTACTCAAACCCCGACAGCAACAGACAATATGGCTACTCCAAGCACCGCAGCTACACCAACCCCAGTGACAAGCACAGTAGCTACTCAAACCCCGACAGCAACAGATAATGCAGCTGTTGGTGTTACTCAACTCCCAAGCACAACAGCTGCACCAACCCCAGCAATAGACATTGCAACCACTCCAATCCTAGTGGCAGACACTGCAGCCACTCCAACCACAGTGACAAACACTGCAGCTAAACCAAATGGCCAGTTTGTGACAATGTCTGTTGCCCCTGTAAGCAAAAGCAAACGAAAGGCACAAAGAGCAACCCGTGAAGCGAAGAAAGATGAAGACCCAATGCCATTACTATATGCAACAGCACCTGAACAAGAGTTACTACTACGTGGGTCAGAGGAAGAGGAAGAAGAAGAAGAGGTCACTTCTCGACCCCGGACCTCAACCGAACTACGGAATATGCGAAAAGATTTCACCCGTCTTCCAGGGGAGCACATTGTCACCTGGTTGCTCCGGTGCTGGGACAATGGGGCCGACGGTCATGAACTAGAAGGTAGGGAAGCCAAGCAGCTGGGATCACTTGCTAAGGAAGGAGGAATTGACAAAGCGATTGCAAGAGAGAAGCGAGCCCTCAGTCTTTGGAGGCGGCTCCTGGCAGCTGTGAAGGAAAGGTTTCCCTACAAAGACGATATTACGAATCGCTCAGCCAACTGGACCACGATAGAGAAAGGCATCCAGTCCCTGAGGGAATCAGCCATTATAGAGATGATCTATCGTAGGCCGGATTCCAGGAACACATCCGTAGACCCAGATGAAGTCGAATGTACACGACCCATGTGGCGGAAACTTACACGGAGTGCGCCATCATCGTATGCCCACACATTGGCATCAATGACCTGGAATGACGGAGTATCACCAACAGTGGATTTCCTGATTCGTCAACTCCGAGAGTTCGAAGACAATCTCACCCCTTCCATCATTTCAGCTGTGGAAAAACTGTCCCAGGAGTTCAAACAATTGAGAGACGATTTATCCGATCTATCCAGCTCTCCACGCGTACCAACCCATGTCTCAGCTATCAACAGAAGGCGCCCTACTGCTCGAGAAAGAAAATATACGAGGTACACGCCACGGGCCACCCTATGGTTTTACCTGCGGGATCATGGAGAAGACATGAGAAAGTGGGATGGAAAACCTACTTCAGCTCTGGAGCAACGGGTGCGTGAACTGAAGAGGAGAACAATGGTCAAGGATGATCCTCCCAGGAAAGCTGCTGCTCCAGTCTCTGGCGAGCAGTTTCCCAGATGGAGCGAAAGAGCTGATTTTACTCCAGCTCCTGTGATAAGGAATACTAATCCCTTTCTACAAGACAGAAGTGGAGAATTTTGTGATCACTATTAGAGGGGCCCTGCCTCCAGCCAGGTGGAGGAGAGGGATAATCGGGTTTACTGGACTGTGTGGATCAGATGGCCTGGCACATCAGTCCCACAGAAGTATAAGGCTCTAGTAGATACCGGTGCACAGTGTACTCTGATGCCATCAAGGTATCAAGGGGTGAAACCCATTTCTATTTCTGGAGTGACAGGAGGATCCCAAGCATTAACTATGCTGGAAGCTGAAATCAGCCTGACTGGGAGGAAGTGGCAAAAGCACCCCATTGTAACTGGTCCAGGGGCTCCATGCATCCTTGGCATAGACTATCTCAGGAGAGGGTATTTCAAAGACCCAAAAGGGTATAGATGGGCTTTTGGTATCGCTGCCTTGGAGACAGAGGAAATTAAGCAGCTGTCCACCTTACCCGGTCTCGCAGAGGATCCTTCTGTTGTGGGGTTGCTGAAGGTCGAAGAACAACAAGTGCCAATTGCGACCACAACAGTGCACCGGCAGCAATACCGCACCAACCGAGACTCCTTGATTCCCATCCATAAGCTGATCCGCAGACTGGAGAGCCAAGGAGTGATCAGCAGGACCCGCTCACCCTTTAATAGCCCCATATGGCCAGTGCAAAAGTCTAATGGAGAGTGGAGATTAACAGTAGACTATCGTGGCCTGAACGAAGTCACACCACCATTGAGTGCTGCCGTACCGGACATGTTAGAACTTCAGTATGAACTGGAGTCAAAGGCAGCCAAGTGGTATGCCACAATTGACATTGCCAATGCATTTTCTCAATCCCTTTGGCAGCAGAATGCAGGCCACAGTTTGCTTTCACTTGGAGGGGCGTCCAGTACACTTGGAACCGACTGCCCCAGGGGTGGAAACACAGCCCTACCATCTGCCATGGATTGATCCAGACTGCACTGGAACAGGGGCAAGCTCCAGAACACCTGCAATACATTGATGACATCATCGTGTGGGGTGATACAGCGGAAGAAGTTTTTGAGAAAGGGAGGAAAATAATCCAAATCCTGCTGAAGGCCGGTTTTGCCATAAAACGGAATAAGGTCAAGGGACCTGCACAGGAGATTCAATTTTTGGGAATAAAATGGCAAGATGGACGCCGCCAGATCCCCACAGACGTGATCAACAAGATAACAGCAATGTCTCCACCAACTAACAAGAAAGAAACACAAGCTTTCTTAGGTTTTGTGGGGTTCTGGAGAATGCACATCCCAAATTACAGTCTGATTGTAAGCCCTCTCTACCACGTGACCCAGAAGAAGAATGATTTCAAATGGGGCCCTGAGCAACAACAAGCCTTTGAACAAATTAAACGAGAAATAGTTCATGCAGTAGCCCTTGGACCAGTCCGGGCCGGGCCAGATGTGAAAAATGTGCTCTATACCGCAGCTGGGGAGAATGGTCCTACCTGGAGCCTCTGGCAGAAAGCTCCAGGGGAGAAAGCGACCCCTCGGCTTTTGGAGTCGGGGATATAAAGGATCCAAGGCCAGCTATACTCCCACTGAAAAAGAGATACTGGCAGCCTATGAAGGGGTTCGAGCTGCCTCAGAAGTGATCGGAACTGAAGCGCAGCTCCTCCTGGCACCCCGGTTGCCTGTGCTGGGCTGGATGTTCAAAGGCAGGGTCTCCTCTACACATCATGCAACTGATGCTACATGGAGTAAGTGGGCCGCACTAATTACACAACGAGCTCGAATAGGAAATCCCAGTCGTCCAGGAATTCTAGAAGTCATCATGGACTGGCCAGAGGGCAAAGATTTTGGGATGTCACCAGAAGAGGAGGTGACGCGTGCTGAAGAGGCCCCACCATATAATGAACTGTCAGAGAGTGAAAAGCAATATGCCTTGTTTACTGATGGGTCCTGCCGTATTGTGGGAAAGCATCGGAGATGGAAGGCAGCTGTGTGGAGTCCCCTGCGACAAGTTGCAGAAACTGCTGAGGGAGAGGGTGAATCGAGTCAATTTGCAGAGGTGAAAGCCATCCAGCTGGCCTTGGACATTGCTGAACGAGAAAAATGGCCAGTACTTTATCTCTATACTGACTCATGGATGGTGGCAAATGCCCTGTGGGGGTGGTTGCAGCAATGGAAGCAGAGCAACTGGCAACGCAGAAGTAAACCCATCTGGGCTGCTGCATTGTGGCAAGATATCGCTGCTCGGGTGCAGAACCTGGTGGTGAAGGTACACCACGTAGATGCTCATGTACCCAAGAGTCGGGCCACTGAGGAACACCAGAATAACCAGCAAGTGGATAAAGCTGCTAAGATTAAAGTGGCTCAGATGGACTTGGATTGGCAACATAAGGGTGAATTATTTTTAGCCCGGTGGGCCCATGACACCTCAGGCCATCAAGGCAGAGATGCAACATATAGATGGGCTCGTGATCAAGGGGTGGACTTAACGATGGACACTATTGCCCAGGTTATTCACGAATGTGAAACATGTGCTGCAATTAAGCAAGCCAAGCGGTTAAAGCCTCTCTGGTATGGAGGACGATGGCTGAAGTACAAATATGGGGAGGCCTGGCAGATTGACTATATCACACTCCCACCAACCCGCCAGGGCAAGCGCTATGTGCTTACCATGGTGGAAGCAACCACCGGCTGGCTGGAAACATACGCTGTGTCCCATGCCACTGCCCGGAACACTATCCTGGGCCTTGAGAAACAAGTCTTGTGGCGACACGGCACCCCAGAGAGAATTGAGTCAGACAATGGGACTCATTTCCGGAACAACCTCATAGACACTTGGGCCAAAGAGCATGGCATTGAGTGGGTATACCACATCCCCTACCATGCACCAGCCTCTGGGAAAATCGAACGGTACAATGGGCTGTTAAAAACTACACTGAGAGCAATGGGTGGTGGGACTTTCAAACACTGGGATACACATTTACCAAAAGCCACCTGGTTGGTCAACACTAGGGGATCTGCCAACAGGGCTGGCCCAGCCCAATCAGAACTTTTACGTACTGTAGAGGGGGATAAAGTTCCTGTGGTGCACATAAAGAATTTGTTGGGGAAGACAGTCTGGGTTATTCCTGCTTCAGGTAAAGGCAAACCCACTCGTGGGGTTGCTTTTGCTCAGGGACCTGGATATACTTGGTGGGTAATGCGGGAAGATGGGGAAGTCCGATGTGTACCTCAAGGGGATTTGATTTTGGGGGAAAACAGCCAATGAACTCAATTGTACGCTGTTGCCTGCTCTATAACACTTTTATAGCCCACCAGCTAGATATCTTCAGGTCACCAGCCATTGACCCTGACTTCCCTCCGATCATCACCTCAACAAAGAATGAATTTTGAGGAAACCAGATGAGCTCAGCAGTGACCAGATGAGTTTGGCGGTATCATCAGCAGGCAACAACCCAACACTATGTACCGTCCCTCCTGCCCTGAAAGACTATTACAAGAGATGGAGCCTGACATCATGGACTGGATGAGTTCAGCAATTTTACAGGGATTGGTCCATGGACTAGGGAACGATATCTTTCTCTGTGTGTGGGTGTATATATATGTGTATATATGGGACAGGGGTGATGGTGTGCTGAGAGATGTGGGATCTGAGCATGACGTGAATGGTATGGAATAAGGGGTGGATACTGTCCTGGGTTCAGCTATAGCAGTCATTTTTCTCCTGCTTAGTAGCTGGTGCAGTGCTGTGTTTTTTAACTTTCAGCCTGGGAACAACGCTGATAACACCGATGTTTTTAGTTGTTGCTAAGTAATGTTTATTCCAACCAAGGACTTTCTCAGTCTCATGCTTTGCCAGGGAGGAGGGGAAGCCGGGAGGAAGCAGAGACAGGACACCTGACCCAAACTAGCCAAAGGGGTATTCCATACCACAGCACGTCATGCCCAGTATATAAACCGGGGGGAGTTACCCGGAAGGCCCAGATCACTGCTCGGGTCGGGCTGGGTATCGGTCGGCGGGTGGTGAGCAATTGTATCCTCTCCCCTTGTTACTTCAGTAATCGTTATTATCATTGGTGGTAGCAGTAGTGGTTTTGTGTTATACCTTAGTTGCGGGACTGCTCTTATCTCAACCCGTGGGAGTTGCATTCTTCCCATTCTCCTCCCCATCCCTCCGGGAGCGGGGGGAGGAAGAAGGGGGGGGGGAGTGAGCGAGCGGCTGTGTGGTTCTGAGTTACCGGCTGGGCTCAAACCACGACAACTGCTCAGACCATTGGGACACTGGGAGGAATCTGGTCATTGCACCCAGGCTTTAGCCATTGCCCCTGACCGGCATTCCCACGGGCTATTTCACACTGGGATTTCAGACAGGCAGGAGACAGGCAGATGAACTGCACCAGCACTTAAGCAAGCCAAGGTCAAGCAGAGAGTTGAGGGTGTCTCTGTTTTTCTTACAGTTATTATCAGAGAATAAAGAGAACAATAAATAATTTCACAACCACCCTGAACTTCATCCAAAAATTACTGTTGCAACGCAATGAGTTTATCTGCATAAACTTCTTCAACAGCTACAGAGAAAAGGCCCTGAGAGAAAAATGAAAAGCAAACATTTTGTGGGAAAGGTCAATTCTGCTTCTAACGGCGACTGGTTACATTTCACCTTTTAGAGCTCAAGGTGTCTGTTCCACAACTGCTCAGCATGGGTCTGAAGAGGACCTCTTTCATTAATGCAGACACGTCTAGCAAGCATAACTCAAGTGAAGACATGGACCTCCTACACTGCCTGAGGGGACACTGCTCGCCATGGGTGACATTAGTTATGCAGTAACCAGCATCAGGTTATTCTTGCATGACCAAGTTATGTCAATAAGGAGGAAGAGGTAGAAAATCGATCTGGCAGCAGAGGCTTTCAGGAGGTATCAATGGGAACACACCAGAGAGCATTGGTGTGTACACATGGGGAAGGCCAGGGAACAAATCCCAGCAAAGCAATGCGCACGCTTCCCCTCTGCCGCTTTTAGACCTAATCCCACCCTTTTTCAAGTTCTAGTCACAGCCTGCACCAGAGGCTGGAGCTTTTCATCCTGACAGCAGGACAAGCAGACAACCAGCAACACAAACCACTGCTACAAGGGGGGTGTACCTCGGGTGCCATGAGACAGCCGTTGCCGCCCCGATCCACGTAAGAGCTGGTGAAAGGCAGTCTCAAGCCGATGTTTTCATCTGCCAAACAGCACCCAAAGTCTGTGATCACCAGCCAGGGGCAGCCAGCTGCAAACGACACAGGGGAGCAGAGTCAGCATCTGGTTTGGGAGGACCTGGTGGTATCAGACACCTCCCATTGCGAACACCACACATCTGCCTTGTTGGCCTCCTCCCGATTCATACCCATAAACACTCGACCCAATTGTCACCATCCCACCGTGTTTCCATGCTGGCAACTATGTCATAGCTTTCCTGCTGCTGGATTCCAGCTTCTCCTGTCTGCTGCCCATGCTGTGTGCATTGGCGTAGATGCACTTCAGTTGGGCTATCGATCCCACCACCTTTTTGGGGGGAGAAGCCCTAATTCCTACGTGACCATTCTCAGGCACTTCTATGGTTTCTAACACAGAATCCCAGCCTGGTTTGGGTTGAAGGGACCTTAAAGCTCCTCCAGTTCCAAGCCCCTGCCACGGGCAGGGACACCTTCCACTAGAGCAGGTTGCTCCAAGCCCCTGTGTCCAACCTGGCCTTGAACACTGCCAGGGATGGGGCAGCCACAGCTTCTCTGGGCACCCTGTGCCAGCGCCTCAGCACCCTCACAGGGAAGAGCTTCTGCCTTATCTCCAACCTGAAGTTCCCCTGTTCCAGTTTGAACCCATCACCCCTTGTCCTATCACTACAGTCCCTGATGAAAAGTCCCTCTCCAGCTGCTTTTGACTTTGACACTGTTGGTTCCTTTACCTTCCAACCCATGTTCCACCATTCCATAACCTGACCATGAGGTGTGATTTTAAGAACTGCCCTGTGTGATTCAGCTACCGAGATGAGAGCCAAGGGCCTGAGCAAAGGCACTTCCAGCATCACAAACATAGCCTGTGATGCTCTGCATGGGTTACTCTGCACCCATCTGCTGGTTCACTGTGTCGTGCAGTGCATCACCTCAGCAATATGCTGCATCTCTCCACCTGATTACAGCACAACGCTCCTTTCAAGCCTGTTTTAATGATCCAAAACCTGAGGCATAGATAGTCATCTATCAGTGAGGTCCCCAGTGCTGCAGCAAGCAGTAAGCTAAAAACCAAACCTGAGCTTCTTCAAAGGGTTTGATGCTCATTTTTCCCCCAAACCTGGGTAGAACTTCCCTGTACACCCTCACAACTACACCAGCTCTGTGCCTGACTTCACTGGCATTTAGACTACATACAAGAATCGAATTCAACCAGGATGTTGTCAGACTTCAGGTCTCTGTGAGCTATTCCGTGGCGAACGAGATGGTCCACACCTTCCAAGAGCTGTAAAATCATCATCGTGGAGAGAAATACATCCGGACTGCTCTCCTGCAGATACTGGCGCAGTGTGCAGGGATAACTAGGGAGAACAAGGAAAACCTTGGAATTAGCATCCTGGAAGCTTATGGCTTGTAGTCCAAACTCAGTGCTGGCTGGCTGGCAATACAGCACTTGTATAGGCCAGATTCCTCCTGACCTCCACAATGCCTTCCCACCTCCCAGCCTCACCCTGACACCACATCCCTGTCATAGAATCATAGACTAGTTAGGGTTGGAAAGGACCTTAACATCATCCAGTTCCAACCCCCTGCCAGCTGTTCTCAAACCCTCTGTTTTGTAACAACACCCACCACTGAACTTTCAGCACAGAGCTCAACAACCATGAATAAAAGCAGCCTCTTGAACAGGGGCTCCGGGTACACAGTGGTCACTCTTGCAGGTTTTTATGCAATGGTGTTATATTTTGCATGTAAGAGGAGGCAGGTTAATGGTGAGGATTGTATGAGCAAAATGAAGAGATGTGCTAATTAGGAGAAAGAATATGGTCTTGGAATAGAGAGAGGACAGAGTGCTTCTCCAGGCACAGGCAGAACAAAAGAGTGGGAAACAGAAGGTGCTTCTAGGTTATGCCACTGCAATACCCATTCAAAACCAAAACCCAGCAGAGAAAGCCGAGACACAGAGCACTCATAAATCTCATCAACGATTCTGTCTCTAGCGGTGTGTTCAGACCAGGGGTGAAATTCAGCCTTCGAAGGGCAGACAAATGGGGACAAGCTGCACATTTCTCACTTTAATTTGGGGTAATTATTAAAAAGAACAGCTTGTTTTCATTGTCGAACAAGAGTTAACATCTCAAGGACTTGGAACAGGTCACAGGAGGTGTTTCCAAGAGCACACTGCTTTTTGGCAGCAGCCCAGGGCAACCTTTTGCAAGGACCCATGCAGCAGCAGCAGCAGAACACAGAGTCTCACAAAAACCCTGAGTCACATTAGCAAGCTTCTCTGTACCTACTTCTTCATCACCAGGAAGAGCGTGCGGCTGTGACCAATCCCTCTGGGATTCAGGCTTAATGGAAGAACATCGGGATAGTCTGCAAAGGCTCCAGGCAGCAAAGGGACCGAGGACGTGAATGCTCGGATCACCTGGATTATATTCGGATGAGGTTGCAACTTCTTCCTCCCAAGGATGGGTTTCCTGTGCAAAAGGGTACATACCACAGATGACATTGGTCTCCCGACCAGCTCTGATTTGTCACAGTCACAGCTCTGCTGTTTCTGCAATTACTTTTCATTAACAAGTCCCATCCTCCCCATCAAAGGGTTCCAAAGCAGTGTGCAAACATTTATTCTGCAGTGAAATCCTTCTTAGAGAGAGCATTAAGGCTGCCCAGTGCAGATTACAGGACTGCGCATTAAGCAGATACTCAAAGGTTTCACATCCTGGAAACCATTCAGTTAGAACCAACAGGGGCAGGAACCCCCCTGCTCTCATGGCCCATTTCCTTACTGGTTTCCCACACCGATGCAAAGCAGATCCACCACAGCAGTGGGCAGGTCCCAGCACCACTGGTGGCTGTTAGAAGGGCTCTGCCATAACTGGATTTCCCTATATACAAAGGCCAAATGGGAAAGAGTGGTGCTTTACCAGTGCTACAGACAAAGCTTTGCTGAAAACCCTTACATGTATCATGCAGCCTTCCATTTTATTCAAACCCTACCAGCCCTTCCATGCTGCTCATAAAGGCAGAGCTGGTCATGGGCTGCTTCCTGATTCAAAAAGAACTACAACAGCAGCTTCAGAGAAGAAAAACACAATTACTTTAGTAGATATCGAATAAAGGTCAACTTCACATGAGAGTCTGAATTATCAATTCAGACTCTCTATTCTACGTCAGAGGCAGGAAGCACTCACTACAATGAAAGGTGGGTTACCTATCTGTGCCTGCAAACCAGATCCCTCTCTCCTCTCATCCCCTGAATGCCAAACAGCCCTTTGACTGCTCTGTGGCATTCTCAGCTAGTGCCGTACCACCAATGTGTTGGCAGCTGAGACGGATTTGAAATGTAAATTGGACAATCTGGACTGAGGACTCCATTGTTTCAAACACAAAGATGCATTTTTGAACAAGCAGACAGATAACTCAGGGTCATTTAAAAGCTTCTGTGCGGTTTTCCACCTTCATGCTGTCCGCTCACTTCTCACCCAGGTGAGAGAGGGAACAGAGACATTTCCCATCTTCTTCCTCACCAGTTTCCCTGCGCTACAAGCTTCAACCTTCCTGCCCAGCACACATTCTACAACCAAACCACTTCTAAAATAATACAGTCAAATTGCATTACAGCCCAATTGTTTAATACAGCCAGATTGTTACCGATTGTAGGTGTGTACTTCCTTAACTAAACAGCACTGTGATCCACATTTAAAGGATGGCAAATCAGAAGTAGCTCCTCCCAGACTTTGTATCAATGCACTTTGCATATGGGGAAACTGAGGCAGGGGCATGGTTGTGCCTGGCCCCAGTCACCCATCAGACCGCTGGCTGGTGCCCAGTTGGTCCCCAGTTATTGGCATACCCTCCCAACACCCTCCTGGACTACGCCACCCAAGCCAGTGTGGTTTAACTGTAACACACCGTGCCACAGTCTGCTCCTCAGAGTAAAGGAGACGGTGTAAAATCACTGTTTGAATAGCAGAACTGCCGTGTGGTTTCCCAACTCTGCTGGAGACAGGCACACCAGAGGAAAAGCCCCGGAGCAGCCCCATTCCTGAGCGATGTTTGAGGTGCTGTCGTTCGGACAAAACAGACACTCTTGCTTGGAAAAGACCTTTAAGATCATCAAGCCCAACCACAATCCCAAGACTTTTTATCTGCTTTCAGGAGCTATTCTAGAAACCTGTGGCCATCTTACCACCACAGAGGTGCTGCAGAATGAATGGATGGATAAAATTAGCATGTCACCGTTTGCCTTTGCCATAGCGACTGTACCTGCGGCCAGGGACAGCTCCGTATTCTCCAGCTAAGGCAATCCCTGTGGCTGGAACAAGCTCTCGGCCCATAGCATCCAGGATGGCTTCGCTTGAGGAACCAGCCTGCAACAGCAATTACGCATCACGTTGGTTTAAGCTCTAAAACCACCCGGCCTCAATACAGACAGAAAGCAGATAATCCTGATGCCAGTGCTGTATCCGCACAGTTAGATGACACTGAAGGGACTCTCTCCTCTGCTTTGAAAATCAGGGAAGGCAATTAACTGCTTAAAGAACTTACCAAGGGATGTGGCAAGGCCTTTACTTGCAGAAAGAAACCCAGCTGTCTCTCCAAATGCATCCTCGGCTGTCGTTAACACTCGCTTTCAACTTCAAAACCTGACTGAAAAGCCCACAGCTAAATGCCAGGGCACTTCTGGAGCCCAAGGGATTCCAGATATTGGCATTTTGGAAGACTGTCCTAGAATTGTCACACCAAGTGCCAGGAAACCTCTCCCAAGGGAAAAGCCACGGGGAGCTTGTGAAATGTGGAATAGCCACACTGAGGGGCTGGATCACCAGAGTCACCCGGGCTGGGAACCGTGAGCACAGATCTCATCCACTCACTGCACGGCCAAGGGACCCAGCACGCAGGTTCCTGCCCCACGCCCCGACCACAGACTCACTCGGCTGCACTTGGCAGAAGGAAAACCTCTGTCCTGACACGGACAGGGACACCGATTCCTGAAGCAGTGGCAGCAGTGGCTTTCCCAACCTTACCCCTTGCATTACAGCCAGCTCCGGAAAAGCTTTTCTTCCAAACCCATCACTTCCACAACCAACAACTCCACCAGCAGCAGCTCTCGATGCCGATCCCAGAGGAATGACAAATGCTAATTACCTGCTCTGGGATTGCTCACCACAATGGACGTCTCCAGTGTCACTTATCAACAGCTTTGTTTTGACATGCTCATCGTGCACTACATAATTAGCACCTTCAACACTTCAGCATTCAACATTCCAGACTTCTCCAGTGACAGACAAGACGAGGAACCGACTCCTTACCGAAATGTTCCACATCATTTTGATAGCTAACGGAAATGCCTCCTTGGGTTGGTGTTTCACTACGGGCTCCTCTTCAGCTGCCTGTGGAGCTGGGCCATGCCCTGCGACGTGGCTGCTCTCCCCACAACCCCGACCACGGGGGGAGAAAGGAATAGCTGCTTCATAGACTGCGGCGCTGCAGCCCTTCCCGATGGGTTGGCCGATGAGATATTCCTCCAGCTTGAAGCCCTGCCAGCGGAAGGAGCTCAGGGGATCTTTCTGTGGCTTGTTCTTCCCAACAAACACGGTCTGAAAGGAGTAAGAAATGATAAAAAACCCACTTGGTTATTAAAGAACTCCCAGTGAAGGAGAAACTCTCTCGCTGTTGAAGCAGTATCACGCACCCTGTTGGGTTGGTCCAACCTGGAAAGCCATTATCAGACTCTAACCATTAGGTTCAAATCACTGTAACCAGACAGAAAATAACGAGCGGTCCATTTATTTAAACAAATAACCCCTAAAACAGTCTTTACCAAAGGTGCCCTTTCCGAGCGTGCTGAGGATGCACAGGAAGAAGAGGAATGGGGAGGAGGATTCATTTGCTAATCTAGAACATGAATAGAGACAAGTCGAACTAAATCATCGAATCTCAGATTGGTTTGGGTTGGAAAGGACCTTAACAACATCCAGCTCCAACCCCCTGCCACGGGCAGGGACACCTTCCACTAGAGCAGGTTGCTCCAAGCCCCTGTGTCCAACCTGGCCTTGAACACTGCCAGGAATGGGGCAGCCACAACAAGATGTGAGAAAAGAGAGCACAGGAGAGCACAGAGCAGCCACGACCCTACAGGTCTGGTGGTGCCAGAGCTGGTGAGGAATGTGCCCCGGGACAAAGGGACACAGACTCGGGGACAGGGGAAAGGGGAACACAGCAAATATAACTCCCCAGCAAGGGCAGGGGAGGGAAAGCATCCTGAGAAACCTGAGGGAGAGGCAGATCC
Organism: Strigops habroptila; assembly: GCF_004027225.2. NCBI lineage: Eukaryota > Metazoa > Chordata > Aves > Psittaciformes > Psittacidae > Strigops > Strigops habroptila. The sequence goes on from NC_044292.2 coordinate 779,240, forward strand.
TCTGTGGGAACGTGCTGGTCCCTGGCTAGCGGTGACTGCTGGCACCGAACACCAAAGGTCTATTTTTACCCATGAAATCTGTTCAGCACCATCCATCCTGGTGCCCTGCCAGCACCGTCTGTCTCGGGAACAGGGGACAAAGCTGGGGGCTCAGCACCAGCCTCCTGGGACATGAGACACCCACCACCAGGGCCATGACCCCCTCCCTTTGTGGGGCACAGGGGGTGAGGGGGTCCCCACAGTGAGGATCCTCCAGTATCAGCTTTAGGGCTGCTGACAGGGAGGTTTCCCCAGTACCTGTTTTGTGGGGTGTCTGCGGGGCTCCTCCAGCACTGACCTCCCACTGCCTTTCATGAGGGGTGTCTGTGGGGCTCCCCACAGCACTGACCCCACATTGCCCTCCTTGAGGGGTGTCTGTGGGGCTCCCCACAGCACTGACCCCACATTGCCCTCCTTGAGGGGTGTCTGTGGGGCTCCCCCAGCACTGACCCCACATTGCCCTCCATGAGGGGTGTCTGTGGGGCTCCCCCAGCACTGACCCCACATTGCCCTCCATGAGGGGTGTCTGTGGGGCTCCCCCAGCACTGACCCCACATTGCCCTCCGTGGAGCTCCGCTCGGTGCCGCCGTGCGGGGCCCCGCAGTCCCCCGCGTTCCCGCACCTGGATGTGCCGGCACGCCGCCTCGGCCCGTCGCTGCTCCTCCAGGCGCGGCTCCACCAGCCCCAGCGCCATGGCCAGCGCCAGGCAGACCCCGCCGCGGCCCCGCCGCGCCACGGCCGCCAGCCCAGAGGCCGGGCCGGGCAGCAGCAGGCGGCGGGCGGCGGGCAGCCAGGCCAGCCACGGCCGCCACGGGCAAGGGGAAGGGGAAGGGGAAGGGGAAGGCGAGGGGCCGGAGCGGGGCTCGGGGCGCGGGTCCGGGCGCGGGGCGCAGCGCAGGCGGCAGCGCGGAAACAGCCGCAGGGCCCGGGCCAGCAGCAGCCGAACCGCCATGGCTGCGGCCTCCGCCGGACCGCCCCGCCCCACGGGGCGGGGAGAGGGGCGGGCAGAGGGACGGGGCGGAGCGGGATGGAGCGGGGATGGGGCGGGGCATGGAATGAGGCATGGAGCTGGACGGAGCGGGGATGGAGCTGGATGGAGCGGGGATGGGGCGGGATGGAGCGGGGCATGGAATGAGGCATGGAGCGGGGCATGGAATGAGGCATGGAGCGGGATGGAGCGGGATGGAGCGGGGATGGAGCTGGATGGAGCGGGCATGGAGCAGGATGGAGCAGGGCATGGAATGAGGCATGGAGCGGGGCATGGAATGAGGCATGGAGGGGGGATGGGGCGGGATGGAGCAGGGATGGAGCTGGATGGAGCGGGCATGGAGCGGGATGGAGCAGGGATGGGGCGGGATGGAGCGGGATGGGGCGGGGATGGAGCGGGGCATGGAGCGGGCATGGAGCGGGATGGAGCGGGGCATGGAGCGGGCATGGAGCGGGATGGAGTAGGGATAGGGCAGGATGGAGTGGCATGGAGCTGGATGGAGCGGGGATAGGGCGGGATGGAGCGGGGATGGAGCTGGATGGAGCGGGGCATGGAGCGGGGATGGAGCGGGATGGAGCACGGCATGGAGCGGGGATGGAGCAGGATGGAGAGGGGATAGGGCGGGATGGAGCGGGCATGGAATGAGGCATGGAGCGGGATGGAGCGGGGATGGAGCTGGATGGAGCGGGCATGGAGCGGGATGGAGCAGGGCATGGTATGAGGTATGGAGCTGGGTGGAGCGGGGATGGAGCAGGGATAGAGCTGGATGGAGTGGGCATGGAGCGGGATGGAGCGGGCATGGAGCGCGATGGAGCAGGGCATGGAATGAGGCATGGAGCGGGGCATGGAATGAGGCATGGAGCAGGGATGGGGCGGGACAGAGCGGGGATGGAGCTGGGTGGAGCGGGCATGGAGCTGGATGGAGCAGGGATGGAGCGGGAGGGAGAGGGAATGGAGCGGAGACGGAGCAGGGATGGAGCGGGCATGGAATGAGGCATGTTACAGAATGGAGCAGGATGGAGCGGGCATGGGGCAGGATGGAGCAGGCATGGAGCGTGATGGAGCAGGGATGGGGCGGGATAGAGCGGGCATGGAGAGGGATGGAGCGGGCATGGAGTGGGGCATGGAATGGGGCATGGAGCGGGATGGAGCAGGATGGACCAGGATGGAGCGGGCAGGGAGTGGGGCATGGAATGGGGCATGGAGCAGGATGGACCAGGATGGAGCGGGCAGGGAGTGGGGCATGGAGTGGGCAGGGAGCGGGCATGGAGCTGGGCATGGAGCGGGATGGAGCGGGCATGGAGCGGGGCAGGGAGCGGGCATGGAGCTGGGCGTGGAGCGGGGCACCAGCTGCACACTGCCCCGGGCACAGCCTGGGCACGGCAGGGTGTGCAGCAGAGCGCAGCCAGGGTACGGCCCGGTGCATCCAGGGCACGGCCCAGGACAAGCTGGGTGTGCCTTGTGCTCGGCAGGGCAAGGGGCACGGCACTGCCCCGGGCACAGCTTGTGCAAAGCCAACGTCCCTGGTGCACGGGACACCACGGGGCAGAGCCCTGCCCTGGGCATGGCTTGTGCACAGCCCGGGGCACAGCCCAGTGCAAGGCTGGGCGCACAGAATCCCAAACAGGTTTGGGTTGGAAGGGAGCTTAAAGCTCCTCCAGTTCCAACCCCTGCCACGGGCAGGGACACCTTCCACTAGAGCAGGTTGCTCCAAGCCCCTGTGTCCAACCTGGCCTTGAACACTGCCAGGGATGGGGCAGCCACAGCTTCTCTGGGCACCCTGTGCCAGCGCCTCAGCACCCTCACATCCCAGGTCAGAGCTGGGCACGGCCCGTGCAGGGGAGGGCAGGGGGGCACTGGCTGTGTGGACGGCACTGCCCTGGCCACACACTGGACCATGCAGTGTCCTGGCCGTGTCCTCCCTGCAGCACCAGCACCCTCCTGCTCTGCCCAGGCACCCGCTTCCCCTGTCCTGTGATTCGTCGTTGGCTGCAACCACAGGAGATAAACCAGGACTGCTTTTATTTCACTTGGGCACGGGCAGTGTGCTGGCTGGGAGCTATAGCACATTCATTTGTCACTGTGCATAATTCAATTAATAGTACAGTCAGAAAACAGCATTACTCTGGAGACAGAAAACCCACCCGAAGCCCTCAAAAAGTCCTCTTCCTCTTTATCCCCACAGGTGGAATAAAGGCAAAGAGAACAAGCCAGAGAGAAGCGAGCAAAGGACACGCTCAGTGTGATAACCGGTTCCAGCATGTCACCTAATCTGAACTGGCTTATTAATAACTGCTGGGGTTGATGGACCCTTCCCTTTTTGCTTTCACTTCTCCTTCAGAGTTGAAATATTCAGCGTTTTTCCCCTACAATGACTTTGCATGATTCAGGAGTGGTTTCTGTACCAACAAGCCCAAGCTTGAGCTGTGCATCAAACTCTGTCTGTGAACTAGCCCCTTGCCTACAGCAGTACCTGGACACTTTCCTAATAACAGGGGATTTCTACAATTTGATTCCATTTTTTCAGTGCTGAATCAGAAGATGAGGAGAGGAATGGGTAACTTAACACTATAAACGCATTTCCCATTGCATCGTCCCCAAAAAGCTGCTTACACACCAGGGAATTTGGGGAAAACCATCCTCCCCTGCTGCCAAAGAGCCACAGCTGGTGCAGCCACACTGCTCACACCTTCTTCAGGTCCTCAGGGCCAAAGGGGAGCGGCAGCAGCTCCTCCAGCCTCTTGACAATATAGCTGCCGTCTGCTTTGGTCAGGTAGACATCCCAATCCGTGCCGAACTGGAGGGGAAGAGAAGGGAGAAGTGCCTGTGCAAAACCTCCATTTCTTCCTCAAGTTACCCAAACAGTCATAAAATCATAGAATGGGTTGGAAGGGACCTTAAAGCTCATCCAGTTCCAACCCCCTGCCATGGGCAGGGACACCTTCCACTAGAGCAGGTTGCTCAAGGCCCCTTTTTGGCCACGTTCACAGGGAGCATCCCCCCTCTATTGCACGTTTTGGGTCAGCTTTTCAGCATCACTTCCCGCAGGGCGTATTATTTTGGGTTCACATTCTGTGGGTCTGCCCCCCTCAGGGTGAGCCCTGATGCCTCCAAACCTGCTGAATCTGGTCTTCAAGCCAAGCCTTGCCACACATTAAATATTAACCACCCCAAAATGGGCTGCAGGGGCTGGGGTGCCTGTGGGGAGGAGGGAGGTGAGAGTGGGATGGGCTCCACTTGGAGCTTGGCTTTTGCAGGAAAACCCCCATTTTCAGGCTTGCTGGAGTCGTGGCAACAGCTCCAGAGCCAAACACTGCACCCAGCAGCTCCCAGCAGGAATAAACCCCCTGGGGAGGGTGAGTTAATGGATTACCCTGGGCACCCGCTCCCAAGGAACAGGGAGGAAAACCCTTTTCCCATCAGAATGTGCAGTTTGAGGAGCTGGGAGCTGGGGACAGTGGGTTGCAACCCCCCGTGTGCCCCTCGGGGTGGTTTAGGGGGAGATTCCCGGGGTCAGGGGATGAGATATGGGACCCCCACATGAGCTGTCACCTCTCTCATCACTTGTCTGCAGGCACCGCAGGGTACGATGAAGGTGTCCCTCATGTCACTGCCAAATGAGAAGGGCACAGAGCTCAGTCTTACAGAGGGAGGGGGGGAACACTTGCAGAAGACCTTCCTGCACCCATAAATACAAAGCCACAGCACATTTCCCCCCAGTTCCTCCAAAATAACCATGCAAAACCTTATATCCCCTTGGCAAAACACTCAGGTTGCTGCAGCAGAAGCTGCCCCCTGGGTGCATGGAAGGTTTTCCCACTCTCCCACATACCCATCCCGTGCTGTGCCCTTACCTGGTGATGGCCATGGCCCTGAAGCTGGTGTGCCCCTCGGAGATGGCTTTCTGGATGGCAGTGCGCTCGGCGCACACCCCGAGGCTATAGCAGGCGTTCTCCACGTTGCACCCTGTGGGGAAGCCCCCAGCACCCACTCAGCCACCCCAAAACCCTCCAAGCATCCCTCCAGGTGAGCTATTTTAGTGAATTTGCAGGAAAAAAACCCATTTTCAATGCATAGCACCCCATCCTGGGCTGTTCCCAACACATTCCCCTCTTTTCCCATCCACCGCAATCTTTGGCTCGCTCTGGGTTTGTGGCTGCCAAGAGGCAGCTCGGGGAGGAGACCAGCGCCTCACACCAACCCTTCTACACCCCATGCATGGCCAAAGGGACCCCAAAACGCAAGGAGGGGGGTCACACCGCCTCAGCTTACCGGAGAAGATCTCCCCACTGGCTGTGAGCAGCGCGGCGCCCACTGGGAACCGGCTGTAGGGGCAATAGGCGCAGTTCTTGGCCTCCTGGCTGCGGCGCAGCAGGAGCTGTAGGTGCTCCCCCGGGGGAGCAGCAGGGGCTGGGTGCTGCCTGTCACCCTCCATTCCTGCACCCGCCTGCCCTGCCCGCTGACGCTGCGGTTAAATATTTCCTCGCCTGGAAAATAGGCTGGGCAGCGCTGCTGGGATAACGCCCCGGCAGTGAACCGCGGGAAGCATCCCTAGGGACAGCCCTGACCCCCCAGGCATCACGCTCAGAGTGTCCCGTGTCCCCTCCCCATCTGCTGCCTCATGTTTTCCACTTTGTCCCTTTTGTACCTCCTCCTTTCTCCATCCCAGCAGAGCGTTTTCCCACCGCCGCCGCCTCGATGCGTTGTTTTCTTTCCTTCCCAGTTGAAAACTGGTTGTGCTGCTTCACAGTGAAAATGTCATTTAATCACTCCTTGGGGGGGAAGAAACAACAGGTCCTGATGAGTGAGATCAAAAGAAATACATGAATTTGATTGAAAACAGAGGGAATAATATAGACATAATATATACACACACCACATTTTCCCACTTCTTTTAACTACCACTGCCAGGCAGCAGGGAAAGCTGGCTGAAGGTAGAGCTGATAAACCCATTTTGGGATACCCTCAACCCCAGTTTGCCTGGTACTTCCATGGGAATCAGCCCACGTGGGGTAAAGCGCTCCCAGGATGCTGGGCTGATCGGCAAATTGCTCTTTAATTAGAGATATCTCTTCTTTAAGGACGTGCTGGAGGAGCTTCTTGCCCCATTTTCTGGCTGCACAAACGGGTGTCCCGGCCCCCACTGATTTATTACTGGGTTTTTGACGAGTTTGCTGGATCTGGGGAGGATTTTGAGCTTACCCACTGGTTTTGGGAGCAAATCTTGGTGCTGGGTTGCTGCTGACAAGCCACGACAAGCTGGGTCATGGAACCGAATTGGCAGCAGCCTCCGGTGCCTTGAGCTGAGAATGGAGTGTGGGGCGGGGGGGGGGACCACGGGAACCACAAGAAATCAAACCCAGGATGCTGAGATCAGTATTGTCCCGTGGGATAATGGTACAGCCCACCTTCTGCACACTGTTCACCCTGGAACCTAATGACAACAGTCAGCTACTTGCAAGAGCGGTCACTCAAGGCAACAGACAGCTGGAGGAAGGACTGGCAACCACGAATCAGCTCAGAGCCTTATTTTCAGCTTTCCAAGCGCAAATCCTGGTTGTTTTCCCAACTGAAATGAGCCACAGACGCTCCTGTGCCCCATTACATGGTGTGATGCCCCCAAAACCTGGGGGAGAAAAGGAAACCCAGGCTAAACTGGACTAAAACTGCTGTTTTACCCCTTTCTCCTCCCCATTTTTCAATCCCAAGGCAGCCGGAGCACCTTCGTGGGTCCCCAAGCCCAGGGGTCTCCCTGCTGCATCCACAAGAAGCCCCATAGGTGGATAGGTGGAAAACGGGGTTTGAGGTAAAAGAACTGAACCCTGAACAGCCTTAGGCTCTGCTGTGGGGTTGAAATCTCACAGGTACCCCCACAGAGCTCCCCCAAAATTCCCCCCAGGCTGTGCTGTGGGGCAACATTTCATTTTGCCCAGAGAGGGGCCATCCCAGGGCCTTGCTGGAGTGAAAAGCAACAAGTGAACAGCCAAAAGCTCGGCCCAAGAGGAGCAGTGAGGAGGTCTGGCTGGCTTGGGTGTAATGGGATGAAAAATGAGGTTTCTGGAGCAAAACATGCCAGCAAACCCTCAGGATATGCAAACCCCCAGGATCTCCAAACCCCTTGTGCAAGGCTCAGGTTTGGGGAGAACCCCCCTCTTTTCTTATTCCAGGGCCAGAAGCCGACATCGAACCCTCCCCGACATCAACTCCCTGCATCCTGCCCTATTTTCCCCCCTGGAACGGGCGCTGGGGGTCCGGCTGCTGCATGGATGGAGGGAGGAGTGCGGTGATTTCCCAGCATCTCTCTTTCCCTGCCCGAGCACGAAGCGAGCGCGCGTCCGGCGGCGCGCACGGGGAGGGGGGGACGTTTGCCGACGTTTCCCGGCGTTTCCCCGCATCCTCGGGGCCGGGGCGACGCGGGGAGGTGGAGCAGCCCGCGGGGAGCTGCATCCCCGCAGCCGCCGAGCCCACCAGCAGGCGCAGGAAGCAGAGTCTCCGCATCCTCCGTGGAGCAGACGGCATCGGGATAACGGCATCGGCATCCCACTGCGCTGGGGTAGGGGCTTCACACCAACACACCCCCCCGGGTGGGGGGGTGCGGGGACAACCCCCCAAAAGCCAGATTTGGGGTGCGGGGGGTGTGCGGGGACCCTCTGCTTGCAAGCGGGTCGGTGGGGGCTGTCGCGGCCGAGCTTAGAGGAGCGTGGAGCGACCCTCGGCAGAGCGGAGATGCTGCCCTGGCGCCGGAGCAAGTTTGTGCTGGTGGAGAATGAACGTAAGTGCAAGAGCAAGAGCCTGGGGCCGGGGCTGAGCTACGCTGCGCTGCTGGCCGGGTTCCTGCGTTCCTGCCCGGACCTCCTGCCCGAATGCCCGCTGGAGCGGCTGGGCAGCGTCTTCCGAGGCAAGCGCCAGAAAGTGGAGCTGAATAAAGAGGACCCGACGTACACGGTGAGGTACCTGGGCAACGCCGTCACCCTGCACGCCAAGGGCGAGGGCTGCACGGAGGAGGCGGTGGGCAAGATCTGGGCGAAGAGCGACGCGGGAGCCAGCGGGGTCAAGATGAAGCTGACGCTGGGACCCCAAGGCATCCGCATGAGCCCGTGTGAGAAGGGAGCGCGGCGGCCGGGCCACGCGTACCTCCTGCACCGCATCACCTACTGCGCCGCCGACCGCCGGCACCCCAAGGTGTTCGCTTGGGTCTACAGGCACCAAGTGAAGAACAAGGCGGTGGTGCTGCGGTGCCACGCCGTCCTCGTGTCCAAAGCCGACAAGGCACGCGCCATGGCCCTGCTCCTCTACCAGACCTCTGCCTCCGCCTTCAACGAGTTCAAGCGGCTCAAGAGGCAGAACGATTTCCGCCACGTCCAGCAGCAGCTCCTGGGTGATGCCATCGTCCCCTTGGTGCCCCTGCGCAGGCTGCTCAACGCCAAGTGTCCCTACCGCCCGCCGGCGGAGCGCGCCCGCTGCGCCCCTCGCCTCAGCTCCATCCTGGAGGAGGAAGAGGACGAGGCCTTCGGCAGCGGGGCGCCACGGGGGGACGGCGCTGAGCGTGCGGCCGTGCTGCGGCTGGCCAGGGAGATGCGGGGCTGCAGCCTGCGCGGGCCCCGCGCCATGGCGTGCTGAGCTGGGCACCCCATTGCGGGGACCAGCTGAAGCCGGACCCCCCGCCTTGGGGATGGATGTGGACAAGACAGTGGCTTCATTCGCAAGGCAGCGCCCTGGGGAGGGGGGGGTCTGTGCTGCACCCCCCCATTCCCACACACAAACCCGCTCTCATGCCTCCTCCACAGTGGCCATAATAAAACCAACGTGTGTTTTCTGCGGTGTAGCAGCGCCTCTGTCTCGCCTGCACCGCGGGAGAGGAAGCGTTAAGCTCAGCACCGAGGAAACTGGGGGGGTTAAACCGAATTTACCCCTCCAAAGGGGAGCCAAAGCGGGGCTGGGGGCATCCAGCGCTCTCTGCACCCTCCCTGCAGCACCAAGGCTGGCAGAGCTCTTGCCGTAGCCATGGCAACTTGCTTTTATATATATATATCTCTATCTATATAGAGCTGGGGGGGTGGCACAAGGCTGCAAGGGGGGTTTGGCCCCTTGGACCCCCCCTGCAGAGTGGGGTTTGCCCTCAGCCCCCACCTCCCACCCCAAAAGCAGCACCAGGGCCCGAAAATCAACTCATTTACACAAAATCACTGTTTTTTCCTCCCGTTTTGCTGCTTTTCCAGAATAAGCAAAAGCAAAGGGATTGGCGGGGGGGGGGGGGGGCGGGAAGCAGGGTCTGTGTGTCCCCCCCCAGCACAGGGCTGACAAGAACCCTGCATGGGCTGTGCAAGAAGGACCCTTTGAAATGGGGTTGGGGGCTGCTACCCTATAAACCCCATGCCCAGGGGCATCACCATGGGGGGGTGGCCTTTGGGGCTATGGTGGGGGGGCTACTGCCCCACACCTCGGTGATGGGGGGCACCCCCCTCCCCCTGGCGCTATGGGGCTGGTGTTTGGACAGATCCCCACACACACACCAGCTCAAAGGGGGGGTGAGCTTTATCCTGACACCCCCCAGGCTTTGCAGGGAGTGGGATTTGGGCTGCCCCCCACCAAGACCCTTTGGGGTGGGGGGGACGGGACACGCTAGGGATGCTCCCCCAGTGCCTTGGGGGGTATTAGGATTCGGGCCCCATGAAGGGGAGCAGGGGCATGGGCCGCCCCTGCAGGCCCCGCTGGCCGTGGGGCGGGGGTATGGGCCCCCCAACAAGGCCCTTTTGGGGGGGGGGGGGTGTTTCTCTGCGCCTCCATCCCCTGCTGAGCCCCCCCACCCTCCAGCCGCGGCGGCCCTGGAGGACCCGGAGTCTCTATGGTGGCGGCGCCACCCGCCAGAGCGCCGCTGAGTACGTCATCACTGGCGGCCGGTTGCCGCGGTAACAGCAGCGGCCATGGAGGGCGGCGGGCGGCCGTCGCTGGGGCAGGCCGCGCTGCTGGCCGCCAGCACCGCGCTCACCGCGCTCGTCTGCTCCGTGTACCGGCACCGGGCCCGCGTCGCCCGCGGCCTCGAGGTGTGTAACGGGGGAGGGGGGGGCCCGGGGGGCGCGGGCCGGAGCCGCGGCCTGGTCCCGCCGCCTGAGCCGCGGGCTCCGTTTCACTCCCCGCAGGGCGCCAGGAGGGTCCGGCTGGACGGGGACCTGCGGGCGGTGCTGCTGGAGGCGCCGGGGCGCTGCGTGCCCTACGCGGTCATCGAAGGTAGGGGCAGGGCCTACTGCAGGCACCTACACAGGTGTATGTGTATATATGTGTATATATATGTATATATATGTATATATATACACGGGGGGGTAGGGGTTCGTGCTCCCCCTCCAGTGGAAGGTGTCCCTGCCCGTGCAGGGGTTGGAGCTGGAGGAGCTTTAAGCTCCTTTCAACCCAAACCATCCCATGGTCTCCCCCCGTCACCTGGGCGCTGGCTCTGGGCAGCACAAACCTCCCAGCTCTTGTGCCCCTGCATCGTGTTGGGGTGCTGCTCGTACCCGTGTGCAGCGGGCGGCTGGGGAGCGCCTCTCACACTCACGTCGTGGTTCTCCCTCAGGGGTGGTGCAGTCCGTGAAGGAGACGCTGAGCAGCCAGTTTGTGGAGAACTGCAAGGGCGTCGTGCAGAGGCTGACGCTGCAGGAGCACAAGATGGTGTGGAACCGAACCACACACCTCTGGTACGTGCCTGGTGCCCGCGAGCCGGCAGCTTTCACAGCAGCCACGGTGCCCTCTGGGGGTCTGACACACTGAAATGCCCTCACACATGGGCAGAGTGAGCAAGGTGCTTCAGAGCTGGACCCACAGTGGCCCTAATTCCTACATGAGCATTCTCAGGCGCTTACGTGGTTTCTAATGTAGAATCAGAGAATCCCAGCCTGGTTTGTGTTGAAGGGACCTTAAAGCTCCTCCAGTTCCAACCCCTGCCACGGGCAGGGACACCTTCCACTAGAGCAGGTTGCTCCAAGCCCCTGTGTCCAACCTGGCCTTGAACACTGCCAGGGATGGGGCAGCCACAGCTTCTCTGGGCACCCTGTGCCAGCGCCTCAGCACCCTCACAGGGAAGAGCTTCTGCCTTATCTCCAACCTGAACTTCCCCTCTTTCAGTTTGAACCCATCACCCCTTGTCCTATCGCTCCAGTCCCTGATGAAGGTCCCTCTCCAGCATCCTTGCAGCCCTCTTCACAGACTGGAAGCTGCTCTGAGGTCTCCACGCAGCTTCTCTTCTCCAGGCTGAACAGCCCCAATGTTCTCAGTGTGTCTCCATACAGGAGGTGCTCCAGCCCCTGATGATCATCGTCATGTCTGTCAATCCCCAAAACAGGCCTTTGGGGTCACACTCACCTTCCCCTTTGCTTCCTCCACTTCTCCAGGAACGACTACGAGAAGATCATCCACCAGAGAACCAACACGACTCCCTTCGACCTGGTCCCTGCGGAGGACGGTGCCGCCGGCGTCACCGTGAGGGTGATGAAGCCGCTGGACGCGGCCGAGCTCAGCCTGGAGACGGTGTATGAGAAATTCCACCCCTCTGTCCAGTCCTTCACCGATGTCATCGGGCACTACATCAGCGGGGAGCGCCCCAAGGGCATCCAGGAGACGGAGCAGATGCTGAAGGTGGGCACGGCGCTGACCGGGGTGGGAGAGCTGGTGCTGGATAACGCCACCATCAAGCTGCAGCCCCCGAAGCAGGGCATGCCCTACTACCTGAGCGCCCTGGATTTCGACTCCTTGCTCCACAGACAAGAATCCAACGTCCGCTTCTGGAAAATCCTGACTGTGGTTTTCGGCTTTGCCACCTGCGCCATCCTCTTTGTCATCCTCCGGAAGCAATACCAGCACCACCGCGAGCGGCAGCACCTCCGGCAGATGCAGGATGAGTTCCGGCAGGCTCAGGAGCGCCTCATGAGGGAAATGAACGTGGAGGGGGCAGAGACGCTCAAAAACGCCTGTGTCATCTGCTTGAGCAACACCAAATCCTGCGTGTTCCTGGAGTGCGGGCACGTGTGCTCCTGCAGCGAGTGCTACCAGGCGCTGCCCGAGCCGCGGCGGTGCCCCATCTGCCGGCAGCCCATCGCCAGGGTGGTTCCTCTCTACAACAGTTAAATTCAGTGCCTGGGGGGGTGGGGGGGGAGCTTTCCCCTCTCACAAAGGGGTGTTCTCACCTCGCTGCTTGGGTCTGGGGAACGGGAGGGAGCTTGAGTGAGCGGGTGCTTCGAGCTGGGGGGCAGAGCCGGTGATGGTGCAGCTGATGGGGGCTCATGTCGTGCTCTGGAGGCTTTTGGGGGGAGATGAGTCCTCACAATGGGCTCGGTGCTTGGCTGGGAGACATGGTTTGAACCTCTTCAGTTCAGAGTTGGACTCCTGGGGTTTGCTTCATAAACCTGCAGGCCCTTACCTGGCTTACAAACACACCGTGGGGAGAAACAAAGTGTGTGAGGCTTCTCGGAGGCTGCAGAAGTGGGGCCACGCTGGCACCCAGCGCCGGGGCGCGGGTTTGTGTGTGGATACAAGTGATTCTGCCATCGTCCACAGCGTTGGGTTGGGACTGTATTGCACCAGGACACGAGAATGGGGAGGGAACACGCTGTGGCTTGAGCTGGGATAGCAAAATAGGGTGTAAAGTAATAAAACAGGCTGAAAAGTGTGTTTGTCTCGGATTGTTTCAGGGGTGAGGCTGCGCTGATGAGCCCTGGAGCGGGGGAGATCGCCCCAAGCTGTGGTCAAGGGTGGGGTTGGGATCCTGCTCCCCCCATGCTGAATCCAACCCCGCTGTCCCCTCACCTGCAATGCTGAACCCACAAAAGGAAAACTCCCAAATCCCTCACTTTGTCACAAATCACGTGCAGCGACAGCACCCTCGAGGGTTAACAAACCCAACGCCCCACTCCAGTTAATGTTTGCTGTGGGGGCCCTGTAGTTTTGATTAAGCACCAAGTGGGCAGCCCCTGTTTTAGGGGCCTGGAGTAGGAACATTCAAAACCCCCAGGATTTGGGGGCAGAGCACATGGAACATCAGCTGTAGATGGCGGTGGCTGCCTGCCTGCACGCTGCCTGCACGCCAGAAAGCCCAGAATCCCAGTGGGAACAGCCAGGATCCAGCTGGCCGAGCCCGCCCTCCTCTCCCTGCGGTTCCTGAGGACCAACCACCCCGGAAAGCCTCGTCCCCTCCTCAGGAGCACCGGGAGGGACACACAGACACACGCCCCAAGGCAGAGCGGGGCAGGATGCGGCCTCGGCGCTTCGCCGGGGGATCGGAGCTGTCACTGTCACACAGAGCCTAAAAATACCCTTGTGGGGGGGCTGTGCTTTCCCCATCCCCTTCTCCTCCTGCTTTCCAGCTTTCCCCCGCGATAGCTCGGGCGGAGACGCAACCTTATGTAAGGAGCTGACAGCTCGGGGGTGTGCGGGAGCGGGGCTCCTGGTGCTGAGGGCTCGGGCACACGCAGGCTTGGGAGGCAGGAGCAGCGCAGCCCAGCCCCGGGGCACGGGACACCCTGTCCTGAGCCTGTCCCCAGCCTGTCAGCCCCAACCCGAGCTGCAAGTCCTGCTCTGGAAGCACGCTCTGATCGTAGCTGTGTGATGGTGTCCCTGCCCCTGGCAGGGGGTTGGAACGGGGTGATCTTAAGGTCCTTCCCAACCCAAACCAACCTGGGATTCTGAAGGAATCCATGAGCAGAGCTGTTGTAACCCAACCTGTGGGAATGGGCTTTTTGCTGCCCTCCCCACTGCGCCCACACTGGGGTTTGCGGAGGGTGCAACAGGGATGCCAGACCCCCCCCCAGCCCTGGTCTTCCCCACACCGGGCCTTGGCCGGGCTGGCTCTCTCTGCTGGGCAATAACCACCATGGCCGGCTCTGCTGGGAAAAACCCATTGGAAAGGTCTCAGCGACCCCAAAGCCCTCCAGCAATCCCCTGGGAATGGCTTGTGCAGGGACACATCCTGAGGACCCACAGCCACGTGTGCCCTGAACGACTCCCTTCATTGCAGCCCCCCACAAGTGCCAGAGGCCCCACAACGGCTCATTTCTGCTGGGCTCTGTAGGGCAGATGTGGGGCTGAGGCCACATCCCTTGGGGACAGGCGCTGAGCTCCCCAGACAGAGTTGTGGGGCAGCTTCTGGCTCCCCAGGGATGCTGTAGGGCAGCTTCTGGCTCCCCAGGGATGCCGTAGGGAAGCTCCGGGCTCCTTGGGGCATCTCTGTGCTCCCCAGGGATGCTGTGGGGCAGCTCGTGGCTCCCCAGCAGTCCTGTGGGGCAGCTCCGAGCTCCCGGGACGCGGCGGGACACTCCGGTGGGGCAGCCCCGGGGGATCCCCGAGGGGTCGCCCACCGGGGGCGGTGCCGGGGCCGGTACCGGGGGCCGATCCGCTCCCGCCCCGTCCCGCCCGGTCCCGCCCCCCGCTCCTCTATCGCTGCCGCCGCCGGAGCCGCCGCCGCAGCCGCGGAGCCGCCAGCAGCGCCGGGCCCGGCCGGGATGTGACGGGGCGGCCGCCCCGCGCCCCGCTGCGCCGCTGCCCCGGGCCCGCGGGCCCCGCGCCCCGGGAGGCTGTCGGGGGGCGGCGGCGGCGGCGGGCCCCCCCCCGCCGCTCCTATGTCGGAGGGGCCGCCCTACGGCGAGGGGCAGCTGGCGGGGGACGCGGCCGTGGGGCAGCTGCCGTTCCCCGTTCGGCTCCGCGGCCCCGACGGTCTCCTCGCCGGCGGGCAGGGCAAGCGGCCGCCCAAGCTGGGGCAGATCGGCCGCAGCAAGAGAGGTGGGTGCGGCGGGGACGGGCGGCGGCGGCGCGCACCGGGACGTTCCCAGGGGATGGAGGGACATTCCCGGGATGGAGCGTCCCCGGGGACGTGGAACACCCCGCGGGGTGTCGGGCATCGTGTCCCCGGGACCTTCCCGGGATGGAGGGAAGCGGGAGCATCCCTGGGGATGGGGCACAGCGCACTGGGTACCCTGTGGGGTGTCGGGCATCGTGTCCCAGGGACCTTCCGCAGGAATACAGGACACCGGGGACTGTCCCCAGGGACAGGGCACGATGCAGCGGCGTCCCTGTGGGGTGTCGGGCACCGTGCCCCGGGGACCTTCCTAAGGACAGGGCAGCGTGTCCCGGGCTCTAGGACAGCAGGGATCTTCCCTGGGGGCAGGGCATCACGTCCTGGGGACAATCCCCGGGGCATAGAGGTGAAGGGACCTTTCTCGGGGACAAGGCACCGTGCCCTGGGGACCATCCCCGGGGTGTAGGAAGGGCACCAGGCACTGTGCTGGGTACCGGGTACCCTCTCTGGGGACAGGACACAGCGCACCAGGTACCCCCCAGAACGTCAGGCTTTGTGCTGGCTTTGCTACCCATCACACCAGGGGTGTGGGACCCCCAAAACCCACCCGAGGGTGCCCACCACCGCGGGGTGACCTTGGGCTTGGGGAGCAGAGCATTCACCACGGTTACGCTGGGGTTTTCTTCTGCTTTCTAGTGGTTATTGAAGATGATCGAATCGATGATGTGCTGCAAAACCTCTCGGAAAAAGCCCCTCCTGGTGTTTAAAGCCTCCCCGGGGACACTCGGGGAGCCGGGGGGGGTTCGGTTTACAATGGCACAGGTTATGGGCAGAAAATAACCACCACCAACCCCCTCGCCAAGACCGCAGCGCCCGTATGCTGAGCGAGCACTTGGAGAGCCGTCCCCATCGCACAGCAGCGCAGCCTCTGCCCTCCAGGAGCCCTGCCCAGCCACGGCCACCAAACTACTGATAAATCGCTGGAAAACGAGATAATCGGGAAAAATACCCCCCCCCCCAATCCCTTATCCCAGCCTGCGGCACAAGGGATGAACGGAGGCAGCGACACCGCGGCTTGGAATCACTCACGATTCCTCCTCTGGGTCCGATGAACCTTGCGCCACACGAGATGGGGGGGGGGGGGGCAAGAGGGGAAAAAGGGGGTGGCAAAAGATGGAAGGGGTGGAAGCGGGACCCCCCGGGGGTCTCCCCCCTTTCCAGGGGCATTCCCAGCGGGCACCTTGTTTACATTATTTAACCTTGCAAAAATGAATCCGTGCACTTGGATGTACCACACTCCCCCCTTTCCTTCTGAGGTTGGTTTGTTTTTTATGTTGATGTCTTTGGATGTTGGAAAACTATATAAAATATATAAATATCTCTTTCATTTTAGTCATGTTTTAAGGTTCTCGAGGGGGAAACCCCCAAACTTTTATAAAGGAAGGGCCTAGAGGAAGAATCGCTGGCTATTTTTTAAAGCTTGTATTTCTTGGTTGCTGTGAGCAAAGGGACAGATTTTATATGTACAGGGGGGTGGGGGGGTGCTCGGCTTTTCTAACTACCCTGCAGTCTGTAGTGTGGTGATTTGTTTGGTTTGGGGTTTATTTTCCTTCTATTGTGGCAGTTTCTTTAATAGACTGTATTCAAATGATATATAGATAAAATAACCTGATGTAATCACAAGAGTGCCAAACACTTGGAGATGCCAGAGGGCAGCGATTCCCTCCCCGAGTCGAGCAGCACTTGGGGTTTTCTGCTCTTTCGAGGGCTTGGTCGAATCTCTCGTGGGGTTTTTCTTTGACTTCTCTTTTCTAATCTTTCTTTTGAACTATTTTGCATGACGTGCATATAAAAAAAGAGGAAAAAAAAAAGAAGCCTCTTGGCGAGGGCTTGTTCCTTGTTTCTGTTTGCGACTGAGTGACCGACCTCCGGGCAAGGTTTTCTTTCCTCCTTCTCTGAGATATTGTGTATGTTGCACTTCACTCCACAGGGCTATTTCTGCGATGTCCAAATAAAGAGGAAAATGAAACAAAAATGGTAAAAAAAAAATATATAATAGTAATAATAATAATCGATGTGGCTCTGCCGTGATTTCCCACCCAGCGCTGCGAGTCCCCGCCACCCAAATAACACACCAAATAAGCTCCAGCTCAGCCCCCTTGGGATCTGGGTCATGCTGTGCCCCTAATAATTAGTTATAATTAATATTTATCTGTGGGATTCTTCTGTTTGTTTGATGGGGGAAGGCCTCTGGGGCACAGATTCATGGGGAAATTCAATGCAAGGTCCCAAAAGCGGCTGCTGGGGATGCAGAAAGGCATCGTCCCCTTCACTACTGGGAAAGCTGTGGGAAATGGAGATTTTTATGCCGGGATTGCCCGTCTGCCCCGCTCCCTTCCCACCAAAACCCAAATCCCAGCTGGTCCCCTTCAAACACCACCATTAATCACTGCCTGGGCTCATAAGAGCCGTTATGGCTCTGCCCGTGCAACCTGGCGCATGAGAAACTTCAGTACCAGGGGAGTGAAAATACAACCACATCGGGGGTAACAGGTCCTGGGTATGGGGGTTTATCCTAAAGGAAATAATATAACTATATACATACAAAACTACAATAATATAAAATAAATCCCTAATTATTTTCATTCCCCCCTCCCAGTGGGTTCAGCACAGGTTGGACTCAGTGGCCACCAACAACCCTTTGACCCCAGGGTTGGTGAGCCAATGCACCTACAAAGCATGAGCTAGGCCATGGGAGGGATTTTTCCCTCCCAATCCAATGGGTTTTGCCCAAGCCAGCATCCAAGTGCGAGCCCAGGGCTTTGGGAAGAGCAGACAAAGCGCATGGAGGAGCAGAGCATCCTACATCCGCGGAGTAGGCAGTGCTGGACAGCTCATAAGACACATCACCATGGGCTGGATGCAGCCGCTGGTTAATTAGATTTACCAAAAAGCCACTATTTTGCATGAAAACCTCATCTCTGGGTCTGCCAGACCCAATTGCACAGTCACCCATGCATCAAACACACCTCTGAGCACTGAAACCCAGATGCTCCAGGGATGGGGTCCATGCATGGCCACAGGAGCCCCCCCAAAGCCACCTTGACACCCAGGAGCAGGCAGGGCTGAACCAGAGAAAGCCTGAGGGGGAAGGGAGGCTGAAAGAAGAGGCGATTCTGCTACATTATAAACTGCTCTTTTATATGCATCTTTCATGCACGACACATAAATAATGGAGCAGGAGAACCCGGTGTGCCACGAGCTCACTTACAGGGAGGATGCGGGATGGAGGGATGCGAAGAGGGGTGCAGGATGGGTTTGGGGGGGAAAGACATGCCCAAGAGGCCGAGCTGGGGATCCCCAGCCGTGCATCACCAGGAGATGATATTCTGAAGGAGGATTTAAGGATTAAGCTGGCCACGGGGCAGGAGTTTATTACATACATTATTTAACAGATGGCCCAACGCTGCCTGCGGTCTCCCCGGTGACCTTGGCTGGGAGATGCCGGGACCAGGCTCTGGTTACAGGGATCAGAGGAAAAGAATCCCCCCTGGGGAGCCGGCACCAGCAGCTCCAGCATCAAATCCCTATGGAAACAGCCAAAAAAACCCACCCAGCCCCAGCCCATATGGGCTGCTTGTTTTGGCAGCGGTGGGAAGAAAATAAAAGGAGAAAAAATAAACCCCCCAAAAGCCACAATGAAAGAGGTGTTTGCAGGTTTATTCACCAAGAGGAACTTGGCACCTGTGGCAGGAGCAGGATGCCAAGGGACAAGCGAGGTGCAAAGGGCCCGGTGGCACTCGGAGCACTTACAAAATCCCACTCCCTTACCCAAACATGCCCTTTAACCCCATTTCTGCAGGGATTCAGGCACTGGGGGAAGGTGCTAAAGCACTTGCTGCCCCAGCACAGCGGGGCCCTCACACCCAAGAGCTGGGGGGGGCGGTATTTATATCCATCTCTAAAGCCAGTCATTTGTACAGGCTTGAAGCCCTCGCAGCAATTGCAGCATCAGCCCTTTGCGTCGCATAACCCCCCCCCAGGGGTGATACCAGCAATGGGGGGCTCAGGGCAATCAATGGATGCTCATTTTGGGTCATTTCCCACCTCACCAGAGCAGTTTGCAATAACCCACAAGCAAAAAGCCACCCCAAAGATCGAGGGCAGTGGGTTGCAGCAGGCAAACCCCCCAAAGCTCTTCCTCCCTCAAAAGGATGCCCATGGAGCAACTGCCCAAAATAAATAGTCTCTTTTCTGTTTCCTTCTTTCCCACCAGAACTAGGGCACGTTAAACTAGGCCAGCACTCCCCTGCAAAGGGATTTATTTGTTGTGGGGGGAGCCAGGAGGGACGGAGTGGGACAGGGAGCAGCGTGTCGAGGGCAGGGATGCTCCATCCTGCTCCCAAATGCCATGGGTTTGGGGAATAAGATGAGGTCAGTTTTCCCCAGTCTTTTCCTTATGGAAAAACCGCAGTCGCTCACAATAGGGCAGGTTTAGTGACCTTTGGTGGGGAAGGCAGAAAACTGGTTGTTTTAGTGGTATCAAACCCTTTTTGATCCTTCGAGACTGCTGGTGTTTTCAACCACATGGGGCTAATGTTTTATACCAACAGAAAACCTGCTTTAGCAAAATGGGAAGTGGATAAAACCATGAAGGGAATTCTGCCCTGCAGAAAACCTCTGGTCTTTCTCCTACTTTTTAACACAGGAATGAGAAAAACCCAGTGGCTGCCCAATCCCATGCTCCAAACCTCTGAGCCCTGCTTGGTCTGGGGAATTTTGGGGCACAGCACCCTTCTGCTGGGTGCTCCCCCACCAAAAGGGCCCCTTTTTTGCCTAAATCCCGTATGCCTTTGGGGTGTGCCCTGGGATAAAGGTTTCTTGTGGTGTGGACCCAAACTGCTGCTTGTCTGGGGGGCTTTGGGGGGCTGCAGGTCCCCCATCCCTGGGCTCTTTGTCCCACAGCCACTAGAGGCCACTGAGGCTCTGTGATCCCGCCTGTTATCCCTGTGGGATACTCGGACACTGCCATTAGCACCCAAAGGGCTAAAACTGGGGTGTGGGAGGGGAAATAATGGTCAGAGGCAGCAAAACTGGGGGGAAACAGGGCACAAAAGGGCTCATCCTCAAGCTCCACTGCTCCCCCAGGGGCACCCCCCCACAGCACCCTATAGGTGATGGGGAAAGCACCTTTCTCACACCAAACCTGGTCCAGCCACTCGGTTGCCCTGTGATGAGCACTAATGGGATTTTGGGCATCTCCACCAAGCAGAACGTCTCCAGAGGATGGGAAATGCTGCCCCATGCTCAGCTTCCCTCCTGGACCACGCGTGGGCTCACCAGGACTAAACAGAGGGGTCAGGAAACCGCTTCCAGGATGCGGCATTTCACACCCTGGAAATATCCTCATGATAATCCCAAACCCTTCCCTCTGGGAGGTGGGAAGCAGAGCTCCTACCTCTCCAGGCTCCTTATTTTTGCCTGGAGTTAAGATTCTGAGGATATTCTAAACAGCTGCTCCCACTAATGAGAACGAAGCAGAGCATCAGACGTCTCCATTCCTACATTGCTCAAGGTGTCAAACTGTTGCATTACAAGAACAAGTGGGAGACACCTCACCCAAAACATGAGGAAAGTTTCACTCGGAGCTAAATGCAGCAGCAGATGCTCAAATCAAACCCAAACCTGAGCAAAGCACCAGCTTCTGCAGCGCTGCAGATGCTCCCCCAGTGAAACAGGCAAGGTTTGGGGGGGGATTAATTACTTTTTGGGGGTGGGGATGCCCTCACAGCCTCAGTGGGTAAAGGAGCATCGCTGCTGCCTTCTCGGGGCTGCCCCAGTCCCCAGCCTCATAGAATCCCAGCCTGGTTTGTGTTGAAGGGACCTTAAAGCTCCTCCAGTTCCAACCCCCTGCCACGGGCAGGGACACCTTCCACTAGAGCAGGTTGCTCCAAGCCCCTGTGTCCAACCTGGCCTTGAACACTGCCAGGGATGGGGCAGCCACAGCTTCTCTGGGCACCCTGTGCCAGCGCCTCAGCACCCTCACAGGGAAGAGCTTCTGCCTTATCTCCAACCTGAACTTCCCCTGTTTCAGTTTGAACCCATCACCCCTTGTCCTGTCACTACAGTCCCTGATGAAGAGTTCCATGATGCAGCATGAGGGTTACGAAGGAACCAGAGGAATTAGGGCTCCCTCCATGCTAAGGCAAGGCTATTATTAATAGATGTATTTCTGCAGAGACAGCACCTGCACCAGCCCTTTGCTTCACCCACCTCATCCCTCCCAGTGGCTTTTCAGCACCTTCCCACCCCGCTCACCCTTTCCCACGGCGTTGCTGCGATGAGCAAGCGCAGGAAGAGGGGAGCGAAGCTGCGCTGGGAGCACCCCCTGGTGTCCCCAGAGCATCACCCCCTTCCCGGGCTGAGGAAATGAAAGCGAATGAACCCGAACCACCGAACCACACAACGAGAGCCCCGGGCAGGCCCCGTGCGCTCCAACACTGCAAATACCCCGCGGTGAGTCACGGCGCTGGGTGTGGAGATGGGGCTGATCCAGCTCTGAGTCAGCCACGGGCCCCGCAGCCGGTGCTTGCCCCCCCCGCAGCTCCCGGCTCCCAGTTTTGCTCCCAACCTGCACAAACACAAATACACACACCATGACTCAGAGGCACGTGGTGGGGCTCAGCCCGCAGCACCCCCCAACCGCCCGCAGGGAGCCGCAGGGATGGGGGTCAGACACTGCAGCACCTCTCAAAGGCCTCAGAGCACCGAGGGTGCTTGAAGGGGCTCTTTGAAATGGGTATTTTTGCAGGGGCTCACACACACATATGTATATACGCACACAGGAGGTTCTTGCTGATGCTGCTGCATGGAAGCACTTTGGATTTGCCACCTAGCTCCAATTGATTAGCATTCCCTCAGCTTAGCATCGCTTTAAACCTAAAGCACCAACTAATTCCCCTGGGTCATGGCCAGAGGAAGCAGATACAGAGCTGAGACTCTGCCCAGGGTGTGAAGCCTCCAACCCAGGACACCCACATTGTGGTGAGTGGTGGGTGCTGCTGGAGCTGGGAAGCTCACCTCCCAGCTGGGTGCGATCCAGTCGCAGCCCTTCCCAAGCCACAGCATCACCAGCGGGATGGAAACCAGGAACAGACGGGGCTTGTTTTGGAGGAGCTGCCTTTGGAAAGCTGCTCTGGGTTTATTTGCACCTGACCTGGACAAATCCAAGGGGAGAAAACCCTTACAGCAAACATGCTGTGCACTGGGTCGAGCGATGTGTGAGATCCAGCGTGGTGCAAAGCTGAGCTGAGCACTGGGTGTAACCACCCACAGGGCTTAACCTCCCAACAGGGTTAATCCCCAGGTTAATGCACCATCCCCATAGCGCAGGTTAAGGAAAGGCAGAAGCAAATCACCCTGTGCCAGGAGTGGGATGAGACCCCAGCAGCATCCTCAGCATCCTCAATTGGTTTCCATAGCAACAGGTTCGGTCCCAAATTGGCCGCGGGTGCTGGGAAGGCAGGGGCGAGCTCAGAGGACACCCAGCACAGCAAAACAAGGGGGTTAGTAAGAAAAGCTCACTTTGCACCTTGGTGCGATGGGAGAGGTATGAGGGGGAGGCTGAGGCCAGGCTGCTGGGGCTGTGACCCCCCAGACCAGCCCCATCATGGGGCTTGGGGAGCTGCCCCCCATCCCACCACCCCTGTAAGTGAACACGCTCAGCACAGATCCTCATCTCCCGGTTCAGGTGGATCTGCCTGTATCTGGTGTATCCCAGTTTAACCTGTTTGCCAGGAGCAAACAGCCACGAGACCCCCAAAACATCCATCCTACAGCCCTGAGCACCAGCAGTGAATGCAGGGAGGGCACAGGCAGGAGGGAGAGCCCGGGTGGGTGCATGGATGCTCCTGGGCACACAGATGCCTGCAGACCCCCACAGCCACCCACCGCTGTGGCCGTGCCCAACGCCTGCAGCACTGTTACACAAGGCTCCCGGCGCTTGCATAAGCCACACACAGCATGAGCAGCCCCAGGAAGAGAGGAGAAACGAGCAGGGACCACATCCAATGCTGTGCTGTGGGATGGGGCCCATGGCCTGAGCCTGTCTCCTGCTGGGGACATGGTGCTGCCGGAGCCATCGCTAATGTGGTGGGGTGACCCCCTGCTGCAGGACCAACCCCATCCCCTCACTGTCCTTGCTGGAGAGACCCAGAAAAGGGGGAACTCAACCCCAGGAGAAAGGTGGCAAAAAACCCAAATCCAGTAGCAGCAGCAGCACACACCAACCCTGAAGCATCCAGCACCCGCCTGCATCCACTTACAGCCCTGGGACAGGATGCTGCGAGGGCTGGAGCAGCTCTGCTCTGGAGCCAGGCTGAGAGAGCTGGGCTGGGGCAGCCTGGAGAAGAGAAGGCTCCTGAAGGGGACACCTTAGAGCAGCTCCAGGGCCTAAAGGGGCTCCAGGAAACCTGGAGAGGGGCTTTGGACAAGGGCCTGGAGGGACAGGCCAAGGGGAATGGCTTTAACCTGCCAGAGGGGAGACTGAGATGAGCTCTGAGGCAGAAGCTCTTCCCTGTGAGGGTGCTGAGGCGCTGGCACAGACTTTTCCCAGAGAAGCTGTGGCTGCCCCATCCCTGGCAGTGTTCAAGGCCAGGTTGGACACAGGGGCTTGGAGCAACCTGCTCTAGTGGAAGGTGTCCCTGCCCGTGGCAGGGGGTTGGAACTGGATGAGCTTTAAGCTCCCTTCAACCCAAACCAGTCTGGGGTTCTATGATGTCTGGGGGTATCCCCAGGGAAAGATCATTTTCTGAAGGCTCTGAACCAAGCAGGATGGGGAGTCACTTTGCAGGGCTCGGGCAGGCTGGGACCAGCATCACTTGCTCCCTCTGTGGAGAAGCACGCATGTGGGCAAGCCTCAGCCTTCAGCTCCAGTCCTCACCCCAGGAGGAATCAGCACTGCTGTTAGACCAGCATCACATCAGCAAACAGGGATGCATTTGGCCACCCCCAAAATCCATTGTTTCTACCCATTGCAGTGCTTTGGCTTTGACACATGTCACTGACTTACACTAGCACATGGCAAGAGAGGGCTGCAAGGACCCACAGCCCCAAGCAGAGCACATCCTCCAATGGGTTTACACCCCACAGCCGGGTGATCCCAGCTTCCAGGGCTTTTCCAGGGTGATTTTACCCCTACACCTTCCCACCCCAAACCCACATCACCTCATTGCGCTGTCCACATCCCTCCCTTTGCTGCCTTGTGCACAGGAAGGGTTAACAATAGCAAAGCCCTAATTCCATGCGCAGGGCAGGAGGGGAGGCTCTCAGACCTCTCACTCGTGAGCATCTCCAATGTGTGTTCAGCAGATTCAGTGATTTCAGCAATTAGAGCAGCCTCCTGAGGGGCTGCACATGGAGGGGACAAGCACGAGCTTGCAGGACTCGTGCTCACGTTTGCATCTCATCCCAGCACATCCTGCCCCGGCAAAGGTGACTTTACAGGTGGCAGGAAACAGGCAGAGCCAGAAAAGGCCACAAAGGGGGAAAGCAATCCTCCTGGTTTAAACACGGCCCCTCAAATCAATGCTTCAAAGCCATGAGCATCCCCAGAACTGAAGCAAACACTAACCAGCAGCCCTTGGGCAGGATTGCCAGCTCCCCGCAGCACCAGGGAACCAGCTTCCCTTGTCTTTCCTCATGTAGGCTGGGGAATGGCACCACAGGGGCAGCAGCCACCCATAGAGCAGAGCCCTAGGATAAGGGTAACCACCATTCATGGGAGGGTCAGGCTCCCCAGAGCCTTAGACATGCCCCATCCCTCCTCTGAGGCCCTCCCACAGCTCAGTCTCTGGTCTTCTATTACCTTTAGGACAAATAAATCACAGAAACCCATTGCAGCTGTGCTGGATGTGAAAAACCAACCCAAAAAGGGCCCAAACTCAGGTGCTTAAAGAGCTCCCAGCCCCAGGGTGAGCATGGGCAGGCTGATTACACCTAAAGCACATCATTAGGGCAATGCCCAGCAAAGTGTATGTGTGGGGCTCCCCTAAAGCCCCACTGAAGCCTCCGTTTTGATCGCAGGAGGCGCAGGGTGAAGCCGAGCGGAGGGAGGTGGTGAAGGCAGCTATTTCTGCACCATGTCAGCACCCACTGACAGCAGCCGTGGCAAAGCTACAGGCGTATTTTTATCTATGAAATCCATGTGTGTGTCTCTGTGTCTCCACGTTAGCGGGGCTGCAAGGAGAGGAGCTCGCTGAGCTGGAGCTTGGGGTCAAAGCGAGCTGCTGGCGGGCGATGGGCTCCTCATGTCCCCTTGAAATCCCTTCTCCTTCCTTGGGCTCACTCTTTTCTCCCTCGGTTTCTGGGGCTCGGGGATAGAGCCGGGCCAACACACCCGATTGTGTAACGTTTCTGCTCAGAAAGCTTCTTAAACAGCCACATATTTCTATTGGATTTCCCTTGCCCTTCGCTGCTGATTACTGAAGTATTTATATATAAATAGAAGCTGTCTTCCCCATAAGCTGCTTGTTTCTCCTAATTAACTTGGGCTGCTCTCATCGGGATGCTCAGCCCCTGGGGTCTGGGGGTGTCAGGACCCACTGGTGCTCGGTGGACCCAAATCTGCCCCATTTCAGCTGTTGAGCTGGTTCTGAGGATGTGAAACCCTCCCAGAGCCCAGCGGCTTGGAAAAGAAATCCCTTTTCCCAACTTGATGTGCTCAGGATCTGCCCCGGCATCCCCCCCATCCACCCATGTTCAAAGGAGAACAGACACGACTCCTTCACCGCACCTTCCCCTGTCCTCACAAAGCTTTCCCCTAATTTATGGGATGTCTCGATTTGCTAATTATTTTAATCATTATTACTCATCTTTCCCCTTCTTTTCCCCCCCTTCAAAACTTGGTCCTGAGCCTGTCAATCACTTTAATAGCTGTTTACAACCTATCATCAAGTCTTGCATAACATCCACATGACTTCGCTCAGATGCCTCCGACACCCAAAAGCTGCCCCTGAGCTCTATTTCGGGAGCGATGAAGCCTACGGCACCAACCGGCTGCATCCCCCACCGACGTGCCTGGGCCCCACAATGGGGAAAATCAAAGGGAAAACCATCCCCAAAGCAAAACAATCCTGTAGATAAGATAAAACAACCCCCACGCCGCTCCCTGGGCCACATCTTGGGGGTGAGAACTTGGCTGGGTGGCTGCTGACCCCCTCCCCAGCATCACACCTCGCGTCGATTTGGGGGAGATGCGGAGCAAAAAGCATCCGGAGCACCCCTGGACCACTCTGCGGATGCTCGTGGGGCGCTGTGGCTGCAGCGTGGCTTCTGCCCCTCCGCTCCCCGTGGCAGCAACGGGGGACACACACACACAACGCACAGCAGAAGCTGTTGAAAAGCTCCTTTTCCATCAAAGTTCTCGCTGTCGGCGGCGGGTTGGCGGGCGGACGGGGGCCGAGCCGCAATCTGTGCTTGAGTGGTGCCGACACGTTGCCAGCCCTTTTCAGCAGGCGATGGCTGGGTTGCGGGGCGGAGGGGGGGGACACGACGGCTCTTTTTTAAGCTCTCCCATCCTCCCCCTCTTCTGCAGGTTTCATAACCCTTCAAAGCGAGGAAAAGCTCCTTCGGCTGCAGCCTAATGAGCCCCTGCGGGTGTTTGGCAGCAAAACGTGGCTTGTGGCCGGACAGAGGGGTCTCTGTGAGGTCCCACCAACCACCATAACACCCCCAGGACCCACACTGGGTGCAGGTTTGCATCAGGCTGCCCCAATTTGGCCGTTTCTCTCCTCAAAACCCCCCCTGGTTATCAGTCTCGGGCTGATGCTGCCCAGGGCTGGGAAGCCTCCCCCTCCTTGTGCAGACACTGTGTGCAAATATTTATGTACACAGAGCAAAGGGGCTTATTTATTAAGCTGTATCCAAACTAATTTCTCTTAATAAGGCACTCGCAGTCACCCCGGCAACAGCATCGGAGCACCCTTAAGCCTTAAGATGATGATTTAATGGGGTGAAAATCCCCTTGGATGCAAAGGGGGATGCTGAGGGGATCCTCTGGAGATGCTGTGGCTGGAGACACCCTTCCCCACTCCTGGGGAGACCTATTCTGTCCCAAGAGGAGGTGGCAGTTCCCAGCCTCTCCTACCAGCCAGCTCTGCTCTCATTAGTGGTCTAATTAGCCAAGCAAAGGACACCTAATAAATTGAGAGATGGCAACTGCTGGTCCTTCTGCTCTGGTCCAAAGAGGGCAAATTGGGCCGTAACTATCTTTTCTTTTTAAATATATGTATATATACATAGATCACCAAAAGCAGGCGAGCATCAGGGTGGATCCTTGCTCACCAAGAGTAAGAGGTGACATAGCTCCTGCCTCCTGCTTTGGGTTGGAGAACACAATGGCTGCTTTATGATATAATCCCAGCCTGGTTGGTGCTGGAAGGGACCTTAAGATCATCCAGTTCCAACCCCCTGCCACGGGCAGGGACACCTTCCACTAGAGCAGGTTGCTCCAAGCCCCTGTGTCCAACCTGGCCTTGAACACTGCCAGGGATGGGGCAGCCACAGCTTCTCTGGGCACCCTGTGCCAGCGCCTCAGCACCCTCACATGTAAGGAAGACACTCCCCAGAACCTGAAGGAAGCTTCTTCCTCTCTGAAATCCTGCCCTTAACTCAGGCACTAAATCAGGATGGGGGTTTTGGGGGGAGCCACACAATGCTCCAG
Source organism: Strigops habroptila (assembly GCF_004027225.2). NCBI lineage: Eukaryota > Metazoa > Chordata > Aves > Psittaciformes > Psittacidae > Strigops > Strigops habroptila. Next base: position 806,765 of record NC_044292.2, read on the forward strand.
CCAGCTGGGGTGCTCCAATGGAAGAGGGGACCCCAGGAAACCCACCCCCCAACAAAGGACTCGCAGTGGGCAGTGAAGCAGGCTGTGATTTACTGGGACAACACCACTTCTGCAACAGAGAACACGACCTCGGAGAGGGGACCCCGAGAGCAGGGACCGGAGGGATGCTCACAGACCCGGGTACCACTTACCCTCCACAGACAGACAGACACGAAACATAAACCTGCTGAAACACCACGAGGCTGCTACATGCCAAGGGAGGGAGCAAAAGGCAATAGGTTTCTGATGGGCTCCATGGGCATTGCAGCCACGGCGTGCGATTCCCTCCGTAGGCACTTGATCCGTGGAGCTGCCACTGGATGGATCCTGCAGGAGAGCCCGTCCTGGGATGACCAGGCAGGGTGCAATGCTGCTGGGGCTGAGCAGTGAGCTCCAGTTGGCACAGGGAGAGAATTGGGAAGCACGGGAGTGAGGGCACCAGCTCCTTGTGTCCCAGGCAGCAGGTTTAAGGAGACTCACCCCCTTCATGTCCCAGCATGGACCATCCTGGAGCATCTTCCGATGCTGAGCCAGCCCCAGCACTGGGCAGAGACAGCGTGTACAGCACAGCTTGGGGCTAGAGAAGCAAGAGCTCAGTGAGAGCAGCATCAGGCTCCAAAAGGGGCTCACCCATTTCATCTCCTTTTCCTTCCCTGAAAGACAAGGGGATGGAGGAAGGGCTGCGCCAATGCCACGTGCTTGCTCCTAAATCCAGAACAAGGGATCTGGTGAGTCCAGAGTGGGGCTGACACTCGTTGTCCCAATGGCTCCAGATTAACAGAGCACTGGGCAGCTTCTGAGTGTTTTGGGAGAAGCAAGGGGTCAGAAACCAGCTCAATAGTAACTGCAGGAGGGCCAAGATGCTCATGCCCTGGGAATTAACCCTGCTCTGGTACAGCCACAGGGGCCAGAGCGGGTGGTGGTGGGCAGGGAGCTGAGGAAAGACAGAAAACAAGAGGTAGGCTTTGCTCGAGAGCTCAAATCCTGCTGATCTCCACCAGCTCTGCTCAGAAATAACACAGATTTGGCGCAAAGCTCCTGCTCACGGTGCTTTGCTAGGGAACGGGGGGATGCTTTCCTCCATGGGAAGGTTTCTTTAAGGAGGAGACAGCCTTTCCCATAGCCCCCCAGTTCCTCAGTTTCCCAACTCTCTGCAGCTGGTTTTCAGCTCTTACACTCCCCTTCTTACCTGTCTCCCCTCAGTAGTGGGCCCCAAACCCTTGTGCCTGTGCATTGACTGCATTTCCTTTGAGTTTTCTAAGCCCCCAGACAAAACCAGACCAAGCCAACCAGAACTGGGGCCTTTCCCAGCAGAAAACTGAAGATACCCCAAAACCTGGAGCCTCTGTTTCCCCCTGGGAACACCACTGACTCCTAATAACAAGTGAGCTTCTGGTGGAAAACTGCCCACCCTCAGCTTCTCCTCCCTGCCTCCTCCTCCTCTTTCCATCAGCTTCTGGATGCCCTCAGTCTGCTGTCAATGACAGTGGATAACAAAGCTGCAGTGTGTGTCCAGCCACCTCTTCTGTGGAATTTGTGGGATTTCTGGGATGCAATTTGCATCCAGCCACCTCTTGGCTTTCAGCAGCACGAATGCCAGAAGCAGAGATGAGGAAAGCGATGGCTCCATGTGGCCTGGGAGGGCTCTTCCCCTCTTTTCCCTTCAAGAGAGTTGAGGCAAGGGCAGGTCTGGCCGCGGCTCTCGGGATAGATGCTGCAGGGGCTATGGCACAAGCTCAGGTTGAGGCTATCTATCCTTGATAGAGCAACCGTTTGAGCTGCTGGATTCAACAGCAGGTTCAGAACCAACAGATCAGTGCCTGGGAGGCTCATGTGAAGAAGAGCCTTGGCAGGGAATAAAATCCCTCCATTATTTGAATGCAGGAGATCTTGATTTGGCATCAAGCGCAAGGGGCTGGGTCCCCTCCTTCAATCAGGGCCCGTCTGAAGCTCCTAAGGCATGCTGTTGGCTGCAAGGGGTCTCACAGAGTCCCTCTGGGCCAGCACCGTGTGGATGTGACGGGCTCATTGCTGGACTCAAGGCAGCATCCTCCCAGCCAGGACAGTGGGGCTGCTCTTCAGATGGTCAGTCCCAGCTCGGATTCCCTTTGGTCCACGAGACGAGAACGTTGCCAGAGGTTCACCTTCACCAAAAGCCACCCGAGATGGCAGGAGCCAGGCAGGAGCCCCAGCAGAGCAGCAGCTCAGGGCTGGGGGGCTGCAGCGGGGCTGGGCAGTGATTTGGGGCTGGGAAGAGGCAGCCAAGTGAGGACAGGGCAAGCTGAGCAGGCACCGGGGATACCTGCTCTGGGAACAGGGCTGAAGCCAGGACCAGAGGGAGCTGCTGTAGCTGGAGGTGCTGCTCCACTTAAAAACAGAGAGCAACCCACCGCGGGCAGCCAGAGGGTACCTTCCCAGGGCAAAATACCAACTGCTGAGCACTGATTTTGCCTGAGCTGCTGCTGTCTGCAGGGCTGGCTCTAATAAACGCACACTGTCCCCGTACCAGATGAACTGAGCTCCTTGGAGGTGTTTCCTTGAGGAGAGGTCCCTGCTCCTGCACCCTCCTGGCTGAGCTGCCCAAGCCCCTCTCCTCACCCTCTTTACACGCTGCTCGGGTTGTAGCACAGCAGGTTGAACTCCAGATTCTCATCCCAGTGACGGAGCAGCACGAAGAGCTGCTGAGCTGCAGCTTTCACCGTGGCCAGGCTGTATCCCTCTGGGAAGTCCTGCTGGCTCAGCCACAGGCTGGCCTTGGCAGCCACCAGCTCCCACTCGATGAAGTAGGAAGCTGAGCTGTTCTCCAGCCAGGCCAGGGCCACCGCTGTGGCCCACAGCATCCCCTCCGGCTCTGTCTGCTGCTGCAGCTCCATGTCAAAGAGCAGTGCTTGGACCTCACTGCTGTCTGTGCCCGAGCCCCGGCTGCTGCTGCCCTGCCACCCCGCTGAGCCTGCCGTGCTCTCTGGGGAGGAGAAGCGGCGGATGGTGATGGCTGGGGGGGACAATTCCTTCTCGGCTCTCAGGGCTCTGGAGATGCTTTCCACCGCGCTGCCCGAGGAGTGGCGGAGGCGCCCGGCATCCTCCGCACCCAAAGCGGTGTCTGTGGTGGTGGGGCTCTTCCCGTGCCCATTGGGAACCAGGAGCTGCTGGTTGGAGCTGAGTCTTTTGTGCTCCGTGGAGGGACTGGCTTTGGTGCTGTAGGAGCTGGAGGGGCTGAGGGCCAGGCGGTGGCAGGCGAAGGGAGATGTCCGCTTCAGCTTCTCCATGGGGATGTTGACGGCATCACAGAAGGCTGTGTTCATGAGGAAGGCACCACAGGCCAGCTGCAGGGACACCTGCAAGGAATGGCGGGCACACAGGGGAGCTCTGAGATACCAACTCTGGGAAGTTCAGGGAAAAGGCGTGCACAGATGGAGACATGGGCATCAGAGACAGCGGGAGGCAGGATCCGAGGGGATCCTCCTGCCTTTTGCTCCCCGGCAGTGACCACACAACCCCAGCAAGGCCCAGGATGAGCTGCTCACCAGGGGAAGGTAGTCTATGTTCTCATTGTCGCCCTCGGAGCTGCCTTCACTCGCTCTGCTTGGAGACTTACTCATGAACCCCTTGGCAGCTCGCATCAGCAGCCTGGTTTTGTTGAGGGTGAGCCTGCAGGAGGATGAAAAGGTGGCTATAACCTCCGTGATGCCCACCCTCCCCTCCTAAAACCACCCCTAGTCCCCAGAGACTGGCATCATGCTCAGTGTTTGCATTGGACCCATGGAGCAAGACATCCGCTAAGGTCAGAGGAAGGTGGAGCTGGGCCATACCTAGCAGCAAAGAGGCTCTCGATGGATCTTTGGGCTTGTGCAGAGGAAGCAGACAGGCTCTGTAGCGGCCCTGGGAAGAAGCACAAAGCTGGAGGTAAAACAAGGTGCTAGAGGAGGGCAAAAGGGAGCAGAATCTGCGCTGGGACATGGGGCGGCTCCTTCTGCTGCTGAGTCTTTGGCAAAATCCTTCCTCTCTCCTCGCCTCACGTTTCCTATGAGATTCCCACACCTCTCGAAAATGAACCATGATCACGGCCAAGCTGGACCCGCACCCTGGCAACACCATCGGCTCCTCCCTTACCTTCAGGGAGCCCACAGCGCTCCCAGGCAGACAAGGAAGGGGTGCTGCAGGGTGACAGGCTGCTCTCCTCCGCACCTGCAATGGAGGAACCACATCAGCAGCAGCACAAATCGCTGTCACAGCATCACACCGGGCTGCAGCACGGCCACTCTGCCTCCCCACAGCACTACTGGGTTAAAAAGCCTGGTGAGGGGCAGTTTTAATTCAGCTGCAGATCTGGTGATGCCAGATGAGGTCCAGCACAACCAAGGATTTGGTGACAAGTGTCTCACATCCCTTTGCCTCTAATTGCAGCCGGTTTCATCCCTCATGTTATCTGCTTTACGTCTGCTAATTAACTTCCAAGCACTGTCAGGAGCCACTGCCTGTGATCTGGGTGTTCCAGGGTAAATTGGAGCTTCTTCCCTGGTTAAGGAGATGGACTCCAGCCAGACACGTGCCTGGTGAGCACCGTAGTCAGAGAGGAAGGCAGGAGAAAAGAAGACGAAGAGGATGCCCCTTCATAGACTAAAGCACTAAGGGCAGCACATCAGGAATGAGACAAAACCCCAGGGAACTTACTCATGCTGTAAAATCCATCATCTCCGTTCTGGCCACAAGCTGAGTGGGGACGTCCAGGGGAAAAGCCACGATGCCTCCTGTTTCCCGACCTCAGGCTCCGCTGGCTGCCTTGCTTGGATGCTGCCCCTTGGCACAAGAGAAGCAAATTGCCAGCGTGAGAGAGGGATTGACACACACGCGATGCCAACAAAACCCACAGGCTGATGAGCTGAGTCATCTCTGGGCATCCAGACCTTTTGCCTGCCCATGGGGAAGAGGTTCTTGCCACCAAGAAGCGGCAGGCACGCTGTTAGGCTCAGCATGGCCTCAGGCACAGAGTCTGGCACTGAACTGAGCCGTGGCCTCATGGGGTTTGCTCTGAGCGAGGTTTCTCCCCCCCAGGACAGTGTCCCCGTCCACCAGCCCCATGTTACCCGTGTGTGTGTACTCGACGATGGTTGGCAGGTAGGTGTTGGTGCTCAGGTCCACCGGCACGAACGCTGTGTACTTGCTGATGACGTTGCAGGCTTTGCTGGTGTGGACAGCGTTGACCTGGTACCGGCGCCCGGACCCTGCCACAGGGGAGACACCAGGTTAGAGTCCACATACCCCATGGGCTCCATTCCAGCTCCCCGCCCCACCTCCACGCTTGGGCCCATGCCCAGCAGGGAATGTAACCCTCTAAACTCTGCTTCTTCCACTCTTCTTTTACATGCACATACGCACTTCATGGAGGAGAAGCTTGACGGGACCCAAGGACATGGCAGGGGTTGGAACTGGATCTTAAGGCCCTTTCCAACCTAGACCATTCTATGGTTCTATGACATGTGCAGCCCAGAGCAGTGATGTGCGGCTGCTGTTGGACCCTCCGAGTTTGATGCTGCCTCCCAGCTCCAGGTAACTAACTCCTTAAAGATAACCCAGCATGTGAACCAGAGGAGCATCAGCTCGGGCACGTCGCTGTGCAGAAGGAGGAGAAAAGCACAAGGCAGCTGGGGAGGGATTTCATTTGGGAGCTATGTGAGACATTCCCTAATATTTCGCCACTGCCTGCCCTTATGTTAACTGGAAGGCTGCTGGGGAGCCCACACCAAGGCAGGGCAGGGTCTGCCCATGGTCAGCTTGGTTGCTGCACGTTACCATGCTCGATTTCACACTCCCTCTCAGCAAGATGCTCAAAGTCCCGGGTGACCGACTTGGCCGCCAGGTGGTGGAAGGTCTCACTCCATGGGTCCGTGTCACCGTCCTCTCGGCTCTCCCGCTCTCGGAAGAGAGGGCAGATATCAAAGGTGACCTCCCACTGCACGGGCTCGTTCATCCTTAGCCCTTTCACCACCGCCTTGCAGAGGGTCCTGGGGGAACGTGGGGAGCCGCAGCCAGCGCTGAAGTCCAAGTCCTGGGGCTCCCAGTCAGAGGAGGTCTCCGTTTCAAACGTGAAGGAAGGATGCTGGGCAGACTCTGCAGAGAGGGGAGAAGCAGGGGGGTTAGTCCCATCTCTGGGAGCTGAACTCCCCAAAACCACAATTAATACTTCCTAATACCCACATGGATTGCAATGCACCACCACCAGAACCCCAGTGAGGCTGTGCTCCCCTCTCCCCATTACCCAGGTCCCCGGGGCTCCGGCTGTCTGATGAGGACCGCAGCCTCCTGCTGGCATCGAGTGGTCCCAAGCCCCTTGCCGCTTGCTGCAGCCCATCCAGCACTGGCGGGGCCTCGGCGTCGTGGCAGAAGGACATGCAGCCCCGGTGCAGCAGGGATGGACGCCGGGCACCCAGCATCCTCGTGGGGTTGGCTGTGAAGGGCTGGGAGCAGAGCAAACGTTAGGGCTGGAGCTGGCTGCACGGACTCGCTTTGCCCCTTCTGATCCCGTCTGCTCCCTGCCTGATCCCAGCGCCAGATGCAATGGTGCAAATCATGCCCTGGCTGGGATCTGTGCCCAGACAGAGCCCTCCTGTCTGTGATGGGCCTGCAGGGTGTCCCAAAGGGACCCTGGCCCCGAGGCTCCTTCCCCAGACATGCAGAAGGTGAAATATGAGTTCCATCCCTCCAGACATTTTAATGACTTCACTTGGGAACCAGAGGGAAGAAGAGACAGGAAGATCAAGGACCAGTTGCTTGGTAACGGGAGGAGAGGCGCAGGGGAGAGCGAGCAGGGAATTTTTATCTTTTTTCTTTTTAATGAGACTCTTTCTCCACTTTCAGGATCATGAATCCCCCTTCCAGCATCTCCTGTGCCAATTCCCACAGGAATATCCCCCTCTGCACAGCAGAGACACCGAGCTCCGGCTGTTCCTATCCCATTCCCAGGGCTTTGGGGAGGCGCCCCAAGCCCCCACAGACTCTCCATGTTCTCTGCACAACACCGGCGAGGGGCAGAGGTGGTACAAAGTGGTGGATCTCAGGGCTGGATGGAAAGATGCTTTCTCTGGGCGGCAGGAAAGAACCTGGCCTCCATCACCACCCAATTTGTGATGCTTTATGAGACCAGCAGCAAAGCGGGAGGCAGGCAGCCCCAGGAGCTACTTGCCAAGCTAGGACTGAGATACTTCAAAGCCAGGCGGTCACGGAAGCTCCTGCCAGACCCTTTTCACTCAAAACCTGCTCCTTCTCCTGCTGAAGCCTTCAGCCAGGCAGGAGCAGCGCTGGGGGTTTAAGCTGCCCATCACAAGCTCTGACCTTTCCTTCCCAGCACGGTGCACACGTGGAGACGAGCCGAGGGCTCACATTCACACCCCCGAAAATGTCAAGCCCTGGCAGCAGGACCTGGGCTGGGAATGCTGCTGGAGCCCTCGCTGCAGGAGAGGGAGCAGAAGCATTTAATTAAGACCAGGATACACACTGTTAACTGTTCATTGCCCTCCAGAAGGGAGTCGTTTCCATCCCTGCCTTCACGCTGAGCACCCTGCAGGCAGGAGGATGCTCTGTGGAGCTTCGCAATGCAGGGGAGGTCACTGGCACCCCTAAGACCCACCACTGCTCACCCTTGGTCAGGCGATGCCACCGGAGGGCAGAGGTCTCATTTCTCCCTGCCCAGCAGCGGCCCTTCTTCCCCTGCATCCCCTCATCTCACCTCCAGCCCCCCTTCACCCAGCCCATCTCTAACCTGCAGCAGAAGAGAAACGAAAGCCCCAGACATCCTGCTCTGAGTTTCCATGGGAACAAAAGCGCTGCTGGTCCTCCCAGCCCTGCAGATGCTGATTTCAGAGCAGAGCATCGTGGTGATGCCAAGGATGGGAGAAAACCATCCCTTACCTTTCCATAGACCAGTTAAAATGCTGTCCCCAGTTTCAGCTGCTATCTGCTGCAGGCAGGGGACATAACACAGATCTATCAGCACACAGTTCCAGGTCTCAGCCCAGTGGCTGTGTTTCCAGCTAGAGCACCAGCTGGATTTGTTGGACCTGTTGGAGCGAGGCCAGAGGAGGCCACAGAGCTGCTGCGAGGGCTGGAGCAGCTCTGCTCTGGAGCCAGGCTGAGAGAGCTGGGCTGGGGCAGCCTGGAGAAGAGAAGGCTCCTGAAGGGGAGACCTTAGAGCAGCTCCAGGGCCTAAAGGGGCTCCAGGAAACCTGGAGAGGGGCTTTGGACAAGGGCCTGGAGGGACAGGCCAAGGGGAATGGCTTTAACCTGCCAGAGGGGAGACTGAGATGAGCTCTGAGGCAGAAGCTCTTCCCTGTGAGGGTGCTGAGGCGCTGGCACAGGGTGCCCAGAGAAGCTGTGGCTGCCCCATCCCTGGCAGTGTTCAAGGCCAGGTTGGACACAGGGGCTTGGAGCAACCTGCTCTAGTGGAAGGTGTCCCTGCCCGTGGCAGGGGTTGGAGCTGGAGGAGCTTTAAGGTCCTTTCCAACACAAACCAGGCTGGGATTCTGTGATTCTTTGATCTGATTTGGGACTGACTTTCTTTTCCCTACATGGTTGTGATGCGCTGCAGCACAAGGCCTGGACACAGACACACACACACACACATATATATCTATATCTCAGGACCAGCGAGAGGCAGGCTCTTCCCCTTACGCTCCTGAGATCTCCCTGCAAAGCCTCTCTGGGATTAACTCACCTGGAGATCCCCCTGCCAGGGCTCGGGGCTGACCTGCTGCAGGTCCTGCAGGTGGGTTTTCCGCAGGGGGTTCCTCCCCAGGGCAGTGTCGGGATCACTCGCTGTGGGCACCTTCCTGCAGGGCTCGTGGTCAGCGGCATGGGGGGTGCTGTATGCCCGCCTCCTGGAGGAAGCCTTCACATCCATTCCTGCGTGTGGGAGAGAGGATCAGCTCCATCCCACTCGGCTCATGGTCCAACCCCACAGTCCTCCCAGGGGCGATGGGGCCACATTCATCCCTGCACAGCTTTAAGCAAAGCAATGAAAACACCAAAGGAGATAAGAGCCTGCATTAAAATGCCCAGGGGTGTGAGGAGAGCAGGCTGGGGAGGCTCTGTCTGAGCAGTTTTCAGCCAGAACAAACCTGCCTGCATCTCCCCAAACCTCCCTGGAGAAGACAAAGGGTTTACTAATGCAATTTAATTAGTGCAGACGTTCTCCTGTCAGAGCAAGGGTAACATTTCACTTGGAAAGGCAGGAATTCTCACTGCTTTTGACAAGGTTGAGGGGATGTGCAGCACAGTTCCTCCCTGGATAAAAAGGGAGAACTTCCCATGAGTAACAGGTTTCCTTGTCACGTGGAAATGCAGCCAGCTCTGGGGTGCAACCAGCCACTTTACACCACACAAGCACCTGGCCAAACTGTGACGGTGAGGGTGACACTTTGATCCTGTCCTGGTTTTGGCTGGGATAGAGTTTATTTTCTTCCAAGTAGCTGGTTCCGTGCTGAGTTTTGGCTCTAGGCTGAAAATAATGGATCATTCTCCCCCTTTTCTGACTGCAACATCAGGGCTTGCAGGGAAGCGACTGCTCTAGATAGGCATCTGCTCACTCCTCTCCTCTGCACACAGGAGGGCAGCTTGGGAAGCTTGTCCAAATTACATGGCCAAAGCAAGAGCTGCTTTGAAAGCCTCCAGGGAAGCCGGTTCTCCAGAGCTTCCCTTGATTTCCTGACAGGTTTGGATAAAACATCCAAACCAAACAGGCTCAAGCCTCAGGAGATCTGTCATCCCTCCCGCAAAGCTTCTGTCTCTTTGCAGAGAAACAGCCAGGCAAATTGGCAGAGCAGAGACAGAAGCTTGATTGGAAAGACAGGGGCATCACACCCACACTTGTACCGGTGTCCGTGTCCGATTCTCCCCCGGGCTCTCTGCCCACCACCAGGCGATCGGGGCAGCAGCCCTCCGGGTCTCTGGAGTGGTTCCAGCTCTCCATTCCTGCTCCCTCCTCCTGCGAGTGGAAGAAAACAGAGCTGCCCGACTCCTGGGAGCGCATCATGCTGTACCGTCGCCTCTTGTCCTGCGGGGAAGCAGAGAGAGGGAATAGGTCCTATCACTGTGTCCATCACACGAGAGGAGCACCAGCACCTGTATCCAAGTTCCTGTTTCTCCCCACTGTCTCACCCACCATCTCCCTTGAGGACAGAAAGAGACACCTCCTGACCATGCAGAGACAGCCGCTTGTGTACAAGCACACCAACACCCCTGCTCCCTGTACAGCCTCACTCCATGCAGTGAGGACTCACGGATCTGGGGTTGGAGATGTACGAGGAGGTGTCGCAGACGATGCCGTAACCAACCAGGCGGTCACCAGGGAAGAGGCAACTGGTGCTGATGGGGGAAACCAAGACCTCGGTGCTCTCGGGGAAGACCCACTCCACAGACACGTCACTCAGGACCGGTGCCATCGCCTTCTTCAGCGACTTGATCATCTGGAGCAGGAAGCAGAGGGAAGCGGTTACACCACAACTGGATGCTGCATGTGCCATAGTGCACACACCGTGTGCTGCAGGGAAGGGGAAACTTCCCCAAGCAAATCCATCAGCTGGTTCCTACCTTCTCCTGACCTTAGGTGGGAGCCTGCTCCCTCTTACACTGCTCTGCACCGACCCCATCCCCTTAGCATGGTTATACTGAGGGCAGCGGAGCAGATACGGATAAAGCACGAGGCTGATCTCACAACACATGTTGCCCAGCTCAGAGCAAAGTGGGAGCTTGTGGCCAAAGGCACCCTGCTCGGGTGAAGGCAGCATCTCCTGCTCCCCACAGCAGCCAGGAAATGCTGTTGAACTCCACCTGTCTAAGCCCCAAGCCTCAACAGTCACGCACCAACTGACAGCACTGCTATTTTTGGTACCTTTCTGGCTGGAGATGAGCGATGCTCTGCCAGTTACACATGTGGAGAAGACCAATATGCATGGACAAACCTAATAGGTAGCCATCTTCTGTGCACACCAGGGGAACTGAACACCACATTTCGAGGCAGAACAGCTCCAATATTCTCTATTGTTCACTGCTTTTGCACAGGCTCAGGAAGACACACCAGGCTGTGTTTTATAAGGCCATTAATTGATGCCTCAGACTGCTGAAGGCACAGCCCGCAAAGCTCTTTATTAATAGCTCTATAAAAAACCCTCTCCCTTCCCTGTCTTTGCTTTTAATTTACATCAGCAATGCTGATGCCGTTCTGTGTTAGAGAGGTTTTTGTGTGCTCCAGGTTCCTGCAGAGGGGTGGACTGCTGAACTCCATCTTTGGAGATCAAGAAGGTAGAAGCCAGCTTTTTAGGAGCTAAAGGCCCAATTGCCTCTGGGTTTAGGCACCCAGCAGACGATGGTCCAGGCACCGTGGCGGACAGAGCCGTTCTCAAACCTCTATTTGAGGCGCATCAGTTTACTCCATGGGGAGAGAGGAAATGAAGAGGCTTCCCCTGTTTGCTTTAAAGTTGGCTTAATAGCAACTGCAGCGTGTTCCTCTCGCTCAAACCCTGGCTGCTCCTCGCCTGAGCAGCGCCGGGGCTGAGCCTGGCTTCACAACTAATTGGCTGCTCGGATGCTGGTCCCTCTGCCCTCGCCGGTGCCGGAGGCAGCAGCTCCTTTGAAGCCCGAGCTGCTGTATCGCAGCCATCGCTTCTCCCCATCCCTGACAGGGGTGAGCGCCCCCCCGCTGCCTCTGACAGCTGGGGATGTAGATGTGCCTTCATCCCTCCCCGCTCCCACCTGCAGCCGAGTGGGAGCAGGAAGGCAGCGCCGGGACGATGGGAACAGGGCTCGCTCCTGGGCCGCGGCAGCCGCCCTCGCTGTACCGGGGCGCTGCAAGAGCCTGGCGGGGGGGTGCCCTCCCTACCTTCGGCTGCAGCCTCTCACCCTCCGCCAGGAACTCGGCGCTGCCCCTGGACACGGCAGCCAGCCCCCGAACCAGCCTCCTGCAGGCGCTGGGCCCCATGCCGAAGCTGTAGCACCTGCACAGGGAGACGGAGCATCAGCATCCAGGGGAACACATCATTCCAGCCCCCGGCCCCCGCTGCTCACCCACCCCCTGCAGGCAGGAGACCCCCTGCCCCGGCTTCATCCCGCTGCAGGACCCCGAGCCCTTTCCTCCTCTGCGGACGCAAACAAGCTGCTTTGCTGCCGGTTCAGCTCTTCCCCTGCTGAGTGTCTGTGGTCAATGGGCACTAAAGAGCCGGTAATGCTCTCTGCTCACAGTTAAAACCAAGGAAGGAGGATCCAGCCAGGCGAGGCTGCTCCCCCGACTCCCAGCTCCATGAGTCAGGGTTTGGCTAAAGGCTGCAAGCCCAGAGCCGAGCTGGAGCCCGGATAGGGAAGGCAGGAGCGAGTGGTGCCTGGTGGGGATGGATGCAGTGGGAAGTCAGGAGGGATGGGGATGTGGGGATACGGCATTCAGCCAGGGCAGTGGATAGAAACCACCTTCAGCAGCAAACTGCATCCACACCAGGGGCTTTTCTCTGAGAGGTTTTTCATCCCCAGCTGGCTGCAGATCTTAGGTCAGCCTCACACCCCTCTTAAATGAGGTTCCAATCTTCTTTTGAGACAGGGATCTGCTGGGTGCTGCCTTTCAGGGTCACTGATTGCATTTAGCCCACCACCACCACTCTGCAAGAGCAAGGGATGGGCTACACTATACAGCTGGGAAGCAGTTAGACCCCCATATAACAAAATCCCCACAGAACATCTTCCCTGACAAGCCTGAAGTCCAAGGGATCGAAGGGGAATGAGGTTTTCCTACATTTCTCTGGTGTTTCATGTCCCTTAAAGAGGCAGAGAAAGCAGAGCAGCCGTCAGCAGGGCTGGGAGCTCGATGCACAAATTAGCTGCTTTTTACATTGCTGTCTTTCAGCACATTCAATTCTGCACAGCCCCATCCTGGAAGCAGCTGGGGCCAGACCCAGATGTGCTTTAAAAAAACCTAAAGCCCCACCACGGCGAGGAAGCTCGTTCATGTGTCAATCTCTCCTAGCAGGAAGCATCAGTCGAGAGCCTGTGAAGTTGTCAGCCCAATTATCCTGCTTTTGATTGTTTCAAAAGCATCTGAACTTCTGGGATCTGTTCCAAACCCTTTGAGGTTCTCCCATGGCTCATACCAGCAATCTCTCCTGCCTCTGTCTCTGAAAGGGGGATGTCTGTGAGATGGGGCTGTGTTCAAGGAGAAGCATGTCCCCACCACACCAGGCTTTTGCCCCCTTGGCCCTGCTGCCCTCCATACCTGGTGGAGCAGGAGTGGTTTCGCAGCAGCTCCAGGACCTTCCCTGTGTTGCTGATGGCCCCATTCGTCAGCAGGAAGAGCAGGCGGGGATGGCCCCTGTGGATGGGCTGTCGAATGACCCACTTCAAAGGGGATAAGATGTTGGTGCTACCCATATCAGCCCGGATCCTCTTGATGCTCTCGCAGGCGATGGCCAGGCTCTCCTGCCCAAGAGCAGCAGAATCATCAGCCTCTGCACCAGAGCACCAAGGAATCGTGGCTGCCCCTTCACCCACCTCACAGTAAGTCTGACTGGCAGGAAAGAGGGTCTTGAAGGTGGATCCAAACCCAATGACGTTGAAGAGACACGCTGGCATCAGGCTCTTGAGAATGACCAACAGGGCATCCTGCGGGGTGGAAAGCGAGCAGATATCAGGCACTCTGAGTCTCTCCCTGCCTGCACCAGCTCCACCAGTCAAAGCTCTGCCCAGACCCATCACACCTTATTCTCACTTGCATTTAGCTGTGGGCATTTGATATTAAACCAACTGCTGCTTGTACAGGCATCGCACCAAGAAATCACTGCGCGTTACTCTGCTCTTTCCAAAGCTCTTTAATATTTGGGTCCCAAAGCAGTGGGGAAAATGGGGAGCCTTCAAAACCAGACACAAAAAGGAGCTGAACAAATCTTTCTGTTTGTTTTTAACTGATGGGCTCTGTGCTCGCAACACGGTGCTGCAGCACGGAGCTGGTGGGTGAGAAGCAGAGTGTGAAATTGAGAAGTGCGACACGCAATGCATTTCAATGTCCAAACTTGCAGAAAATAAACAAACAGCTTAAAGTCACACAAAAGGAAAAGCCTCCCCCATCCCCAATTCTCTTGTATTCATAGCTGGCATCAATTAAAATAACTGGGAGAGACAGTTTTTAGCTCTTTTCTTTACCAGCGGTGGTTATCTAACATGCCTATTCCTGGTCTTTACATAAGGGAAGAGCGACTTAGATTGTCTCAGGCATCTGTGATGGCCGTGGACAACTCCAGGAGAGAGCTTGTGATAGCAGCAACTGGGCAAGAGCTGCCCAAGGAGCTCCAAAGCTTGCAGGGGCAGCAGGAGCAGTTAATGTGGCAGGAGAGGGAGGCCAGTTGAAAGCCAAGTGCTGGCAGAGGTCAGGAGAAGCTTGGTTCTTTCTGCTCATATGCTGATAAAGGCAGACTCCTGCCAGTCTGCCGAGGGCAGCAGAAACCCTAGAGCCAGCCCTGAGAGAAGAGCTGCCAAGGTCAAACAAGCAAGAACAGCTTCTTGCTTTGTCATCTGCAGTGGCAAAGACCAAGTAAGCGCAGAGGGTGGGTTCTGGAGCCGCATGGGAAGAGCCGCAGGGAAATGGGTGGTAGGTCAGTCCCATTCCTGACCACGGTAAGACTCAGCAGCGAGGCAGAGCCAGAGCACTGCAGGATGATGTATGAGAGCAGGGCTGCCCTTTAGCAGGCTCTGGTGTACTTTAAACCAAGCTGTTATCTCAAACCTACGAGCATATATTTATACTGCTGCTTCCCAGATGGCTCCTGGGATGGCAGTGCTTCCAAACCTCAGCGCTGACATCCCAGCTTGGAACTATTATAAGGAAAATTAAAAACCCCCCAGATTCCCAAATATTTGTTAAAGCACTTCCCAAAGTGGGCATCCGATGCCTGCTTCCTGCTTCAGCAAACAGAAAGAGTTATTGCTTCTTGAGGTAAATATTGATCTCAATCCCTTTGCACTCAATATCTGTACGGCAACTCAATGAGGAGAGATGTTTGCCTCCAGAGAGGTCAATTCCCAGTTATTAGCCTGGTTTTGCCAGAGACATGGGCATCATCATGGGCCTGGCTCTTCCCCCTGCCTGCAGCAGGATGGGAAAGGAATGAGCTGCAGCATATTGAAACCCCTGAACTTTCCACCCAGCCTCTTTGGCCAAGCACCTCCCTGCTTGCAGTGAACCATGTCCTCCCCACTGCATGTAGCTGGACCATCCTCTCCCCATCTGCATCTCTGCAGCAAAGCTGAGGATGATGCAAATGTCTCCATCAATGTAACCCACCAAGAACAGCCCCTGTTCTGAGGTCCCTGAGGTTTGCAAGTGATAAAGAAGGATGGGAGACTCAGAAGTGGTTTTCTCCCTTGAAGTATCTCCTCTGAAATCTCCAGTATCTCCCCCAAAATAGTTTTCCAGAAGGGGAACAGCCTTTTCCCTGTTTTTACAGCCTCCTGTGGATGGGAGTCCCACCCCCACGGGACAAAGCAGCCTCTAAGAAGGCTGCAGAGACTGCGGTGCCCAAACACATCCACGCTGTAAGCAAAGCAAAAGTCCGGCCTAGGGCGGAGATGCCTCCTGATTCCCAGGCTCCAAAACCTGCTGAGGGAAGGGGGTACAATCTCAGAGATATCCTGGTGGAAGCAGGGACAAGGGACAGCCTCCCTATCCCAGGGTAGCTGCTGCAGCCATCCTCAGGCTCCCCAGCATCCCAATCCCTGCTGCTGGAGGTGGCCATCCTCCGGCAGTTCCCATGGAAACCAGAGACAGATGGATACGGGGATGGGCTGGAAGATGGACGAGCTCGAGGAGTGGGTCTGTGTGAACCTCGTGAGGTTCAACAAAGCCAAGTGCAGGGTCCTGCTCTCGGATCAGGGTAACCCCCGGTATCAAGACAGGCTGGGGATGGAGGGGATGGAGCAGCCTGAGGAGAAGGCCTTGGGGGTGTTGGTCAATGAGAAGCTCCCCATGACCCTGCTTCAGTGTGCATTTGAGCCCAGAACCCCCCCGTGTGCTGGGCTGCACCCCCAGAGCGTGAACAGCAGCTCAGGGAGGGGATTCTCCCTCTCTCTTCTCTCTGGGGAGCCCCCCCTGCAGTCCTGCATCCTCTGCGGGTGCACAGGGACACCCATCAGCAAAATATCTCCTAAGGCACGGTCAGCATTGACCTGAAGCTTCCCTTGGAGCTCCCTGGAGACTTCCCTCCTATGCAGCGATCACTCCAAGCCCTCATGGAGACAGGGAGGACTGGAGAAGGGATGTACACGACACACAAGCCAGCGAGAGGGGGGAGAAAACATCTTTGCATTTGATGTGCTGGCAGGAAGAAGAGGAACAGAACCGGGAGTCAGCTTCGCTGCAGGTACCTAACAAGCCACAAGGTTGTGATAACTAAAGACCCAGCATATAATTACCCCCCATCCCCTCATAATGAACACTCATCAGCACTCAGCAACCCCCACTGCTCTCTAATATCCATCCCTCATTGGCATACAGGCACTTCCCCTCCCATGTGGTACCTTCACACAGTTGATGTTCACACCGCTCATGCTTCTGCTGCGGTCTATGAGGAAGATAAACTCTCCTTGGGCTTTCCGGAGGCCTGGCTGGACGGTCGCCAGGTCGGGGCAGAAGCTGAGCATGATGACAGGGTGATGGGGGATGTCCTTGTTCAGCCGCTTCCTGATGATTTCCATCTGCAAGAAAGAAGGAGAGAGCTCGAGAGGGTGATGATTCTGCCCCTTGTCACTTGGAGGGGACTCAGAGCAGGGCTGAAGGGGGAAGTGTGTGGCCTTGTTCTGGCCTCAGTGGTGACAACACAGAGCTCAGGCTGCTCTCCAGGTTGTTCTGCCCATCCCTCTGTGGAGCTGCTCCATGGGTGAACAGGATTCCTGCCTCCTCCAAGTCATGGTCACACTTTGCCCATGGGTCAAAGGCTGGCAGAAAGCCTCTACCAGGGCCCCCAGCACCCAGGGAGCAGCTTCACACTCAGATGAGAGCCTGGGGAAGAAATGCAAAGGTCTGGCCCTACACAGCACCTTGCACTGATGATTCTCCAAACATTTCTCTAGATCCCTATGGAAAACCTGGGTCAATTGCACAGTTTAGTATCACATTGAAAGGTGAAACCACACCGGAGGTTTTGCGCATGGTCACTCGATAATGAAGTGTGAGATACAGCCCTCAGCATGCTGTATTCACTGCTTTGATTCATTCCTCCCACCTCTGGTTTGCTGCTGTTCCTGCCCATTTCCTTTAGCATCTTATTCTGCATGGATTGAAATGCTTTGGGAAGCCAAACTGATCACTCAGGACACCACTTAGCAGGAACCCACACGATCGGTGCCTCTGTACTCCTCAGAGCTCCAACAGCTCTCTGCATTTTCATCCATCTTCATTAAAAACATGATAAAATTACACCAGACAAAACCTCCTGTGATGGGTTTATCATCTGCTCTCATGTGTACAAAGCAGTCCTGGGTTCACAGCCTCAGCTGCAGCGAATCAGCTCATCACTGCTTTCGAGGGACCCCGCTTCAGTGCTATCATCCCTGGGTGTGCAGCACAGAAACACACTCCACAGCAAACATCTCTGGCCCCGGGGGCTTTGGTTGCCTTTTATTTCCTCTTTCAAAGGCTGTTTCAGCAGCAGCAAACCAGGCCCCAACACCCAGGTTCTTTCCCAGCCGTGAGTCACATTCCTGGATCTATGAGCTAAAGAATAACAGAGTCCCTGAGGATCGACACATACACAAGAGCTTCACTTTCAGCTCTGCCGCTTCCCCGACCCCGGTGAAATGCGGTTCCCATTCACAGGAACAAGCATCTCGCTGTCACCCTCATCCTCCTGCATTTCCCTCTCATGCTTTGCAGTACACATTAGTCAGGCACCGGGGAATGAAGGGCTCTTTTATCCCCGTTCTCCTCCAGCCAAATGACATTATCTTGTGTAACATCTATTCCATAGAATCCATAGAATCCCAGACTGGTTTGGGTTGGAAAGGACCTTAAAGCTCATCCAGCTCCAACCCCCTGCCATGCGCAGGGACACCTTCCACTAGAGCAGGTTGCTCCAAGCCCCATCCATCCTCTACCCACATACTGAGCGTGTTTTCTTTGCTTCTTGCCTTTCACCATGCAGTTGTTTCCAGGTCCTCCTGGGGCAAAGAGGTGGGTTTCTTGCAGGGAAATAGCTCCGGAATGATCCCCCCACACTAGATAATGTGACATGCTAAAGATACAGGAATAATTAGAGATCCATCTGAGCCACAGCGTGGGAGTTCCACTTTGTTCCCCCTGCTGCACACCACTAGAGGAGACGCTGCAGGCACAGTCCTGCTCCCCCATCAGACAGCGCAGGGCAAGAGGGATGAGGAGAGGGTTGATGTTCTCCACTGGCAGGAGCAATCCCCAAATCCCGGCAGCACAGGGTGCAGCAGGTTTGGGGTGTCTGCCAAGGGGGGAACCAGGCTCAGATCTGTGGGTTTAAAGGGAAATGAGCACCCCTGGTCACCAGTGATAACATCGGGGTGTGTAAAACAGGTACAGCAGGGCTGTGGTTACATGAGTGCGACGTGAGCCATAGGGGAAGGTGCCTACCCTGGAGATTGGGAGGGTTCTGAGCAGCCCAGTCCCCTTCACTGATCCCAGACACACGGATGTGGCAGCTCAGTGCTGGGCTGTCACTCACTGCTTCAGAACTGCTGCAGGATGAGACACAACTCCCGAGCGGATATTGCTCTATTTGCTGATCAGCAGAACAAAGAGCAGTTTCTCCCACCTTGTCTTCTGTTCAGCTCATTATTCCAAGCAAAAATCACTTCTTCCTTCCTGACAGCTCCAGAAACAGTAAACATTTACTGAGCAATTAAAAGGATATTTTATTCTATGTCACTGCAATAACTATAATACCCTTAATGCTATAACAATGCACCTATCTAATTATGCTGTGCTAGACTAGCGCTAATTATACACACAATAACCAGCTCAGATCTTCTTCCACACTCCGTTTATCAGAAGCACTGAAGAATCTTCCCCTCATCCTCCACAGAAGCCCCTCTCTGAGGGAAGATGCTGCAGAGCTCATTGGGCCAGTATAACATCTAGTACTGCAGGCAAGCAGGCAATCATTCCCTGCTCAGCTCCAGTCCAAGCCTCAGCTACCGCCTGCAGCTTGTGCTTCTCACCTTTTTCTCAGCACTGGGGTCTTTCTTAGTGCCTTTAATGAAATCGTTCTTCCCCTTCAGGTGTCGTTCATACTCTGCAGGTGTCATGTCACCTTCTTCCATTAAGATGTGAGGCATGTGGGGCTCTGGAAATGCAGAGAATCGGGTGAAGAACAGCATTATCTAAACGTGGGGTTTGGCAGAGATGCAGGAAGCCTCAGTTGTGAAAACAGAGCAAGAGCAGCACGGACACCCTTGAGAGGATCCAGGATTATCTCCTGGGCAGCCTAAACCCTGGGAGTATTTGTGAAACCAGAGCTAACCCAGCACTGAGGAGGAGGATCCCGGGAAGGGGCAAGATGTGGAGCTTCTCTGGGGAGACCTTAGAGCAGCTCCCAGAGCCTAAAGGGGTTACAAGAAACCTGGAGGGGGCTTTGGACAAGGGCCTGTAAGGACAGGCCAAGGGGAATGGCTTTAACCTGCCAGAGGGGAGATTGAGATGAGCTCTTAGGCAGAAGCTCTTCCCCATGAGGGTGCTGAGGCGCTGGCACAGGGTGCCCAGAGAAGCTGTGGCTGCCCCATCCCTGGCAGTGTTCAAGGCCAGGTTGGACACAGGGGCTTGGAGCAACCTGCTCTAGTGGAAGGTGTCCCTGCCCGTGGCAGGGGTTGGAACTGGGTGAGCCTTAAGGTCCCTCCAACCCAAACCATTCTGTGGTTCTGTGATGAGCAGCAGCGCAGCAGCACAGGAGCAGCAGCGCAGCAGCACAGGAGCAGCAGAGCAGCAGCACAGCACCTACCGCTGGGGTGGATCAGGATCTCCACGGGCCTGTCGAAGGTGTGTTTATTGGCCAGAGTGATCACGATGCTCTTGGCGGAGCGAGCGCAGGGGTCGGCGTCTGCTCGGATCTCGTGTGTGGGGCTCTCAACACCTGCCCAGGGAACCACGGTGCTGTCAGGGACTGAGGATGGGGAGGACGAGGGAGGAGAGGCAGCAAGATGGCAGGGACAGGAACCGAGCGGACTATGAGATGCTTCTGCTGTATCGACACACCATGTTAACACCAGCACTGCAAATCCACCCCAGCACAGTAACTTGCCAAAACAGACTCCACATCGTGGGTGGCAGAGAAGAAGGAAGAGTGTGGGCATTGCCTTGAGGAGTGATAGAGCAGCCTGGTGCAGCAGGACAGCCCTGGTCCTACCTGCCAGCAAGCACGGCCCGCGGATCTCGAGGTGGAAGCTGAACTCGTACTCGAAGGGGTTGGTGGCCTCAGCGTCCAGCAGCTGAGCCAGGCAGAACCTGCTCCCTGGCTCCGGGCTCCCCGGTCCACAGTAGTGCTTGTCCCTGCCAGGAAGATGAACCCCAGTCAACACTGTGCACGTGTTATATCCCCCCAGGAACTGCAGCTCTGCTGGATGAGAAGCCTGCAGCATCCCTCCAGCTCAGACTGGAGATGAGGAACAATTCCTTCCCCAGAGGGTGCTCAGGCATTGGAACAGGCTGCCCAGGGCAGGGCTGGAGTCACCGTCCCTGCAAGTGTTCACACCCCGTGTAGCCGAGGCCTCAGTGCCATGGGTTAGTGGTGGCCTTGGCACTGCTGGGAACAGTTGGACTTGATGAGCTTAAAGGTCTTTTCCAACCTCATTGATTCTATTCTATTCTGTTCTATTCTTTTATATTCTATTCTGTTCTATTCTTTTATATTCTATTCCATTCTTTTATATTCTATTCCATTCTTTTATATTCCATTCTATTCTGTTCTGTTCCTTTATATCCTATCCCATCCCATCCCTGCAGCAGAAGAAGGCTTCTCCTCTGCCAGTCCCACATGCCCTTGGACCAGTCCCGCGCTGTTCGTACGTGCGGAGCTGGAGGCTGGGAATGCTGCTGGCATTGCCCAGGCTGGGCTGGGGGACCCTGGGCACACACACAGCCGGCAGAAGGACCCTCACGGCCCCACTGGGCAGTGTCTGCAGCTCGGAGGAGGTGCTGATGAAGATGGAGACGCTTTCCAGGGGAGGCACCGTGCCCAGGTTAGCCACAAACGCAATCCTCTCCATGTCCTCGTCCATCAGGATCCTTCCTGCACAGAAACGCATCACAGCAGGGAGACGCGGTGTCACAGCCATGCAAGATGCTCTCCCCAGCCCATGACCACCCCAGCCCCAGATCAAATGCCCAAACCAGCCCTCACTGCATCAGTGTTTCTCTAAAGAGCCCAGGCCCCAGCTGCCTGCTCCTTCCAAAAGCAACGATGCGTTCCAAAGTGGATGAGGTAGGGACACAAGCATCACAGCCCAAGGCTCAGCCTTTCAAAAGGAGCCCCCTCCATACCATGGCGTATGACAGTCAGACCCCACCACCACCTCCCCATTCCCTGTTCTTCTTCCCCACGGCCCCCTCACCACTTCCATCGCGAGCTCTTCCATCAGGGAAGCTGCAGCTCCCGAAGTACGTGTCATCTATCTTGGCTTTGTCTTTGATCTGCACGGTCACGGCACGCCGGGACACGGCCGCCTCGAAGCCAACAACGGTGGTGCACTCATCCAAGGGGAAGACAAAGAGACCTGCAGCCAGGAGGGGTTTTAGCAACACCAAACACTTGCCCAGACCCGCCGGCCAGGGCTGCAGTGGGGCAGCTCCCCCCATGGCACTGCCCTGCTATTCACATTTCAAAACACATAGAGTCATGGAGTCAACCAGGTTGGAAAAGACCTTTAAGATCATCAAGTCCAACCATTCCCAGCACTGCCAAGGCCACCACTAACCCATGGCACTGAGGGCCTCGTCTATATCTTCTTTGAACACTTCCAGGAATGGTGGCTCCACCACTTCCCAGGCAGTAAAAGCCCTGTAGCTTTGAACCATACAACTGAGGACACAACCTGGTTTCTCTTCCCGCAAGCATCTAAAGGTTTAAGGCACGCACAGAACCCAGGCCCTGCAGTACCCGTGGCTCTGAAGCTCCCACTGCAGCTCCCGCACTGGGAGTTTCACCCCATGGAACTTGCCTTCCAAGGCCTGTGGTTCTGGGTTGCGGTAGGTGAGCAAGGCTGTCATCCCGAAGGCATAGCCGCTGACACAGGAGGTCACCTCGGACGCGGTGAGGGGCAGCGGGCAGCGGGTGGCCCGGTTAATCAGCCCTGGCATCTTCCCGGGGGTCTGTGGGTGCTGGTGGGGTCACACACAGCGAGCTGGAGGAATGTGGGAGGGCGAGAATGAATGAGGAGCCCGCATGAGGTGTCCCACCAGCTCAGTGTGGCTCCTGCAGCACTGGGGGCGGAAAGGTGGCTGAGCCGGGACAGGATGAGACCTCGGCTTGATGGCTCCACTGGCGGGGATGGGGATGGAGACACTGGTGGGAAGGCATAAGGCAAACACGTCCCTGCTGGCACAAGCGGGAGGTTCGGGTTAAGCCTGGCTGGGGACAGGCAGCTCCAGAGGTCAGCGCTGCTGTGGTGGGTCAGAGCCATAGAACCAGAGTGGTTTGGGTTGGAAGGGACCTTAAAGCTCCTCCAGCTCCAGGTCCCTGCCACGGGCAGGGACACCTTCCACTAGAGCAGGTTGCTCCAAGCCCCTGTGTCCAACCTGGCCTTGAACACTGGCAGGGATGGATCACATCCCACCAGCTCCCTGCTCCAGGCTGGGCACGATGGGGGAGCAGCTTCTGTTGTCCCTCCTGCTCCTCCTCACCCCCAAACCGACAGGTTTCTATGGGACAGGGCTGCGATCCTGAGAGTCCCGCTTCAGCCTCCATGAAGGCAGCACCAGCACCCTCCTGCCCTCCCTCACCCTCCCTGCACTCGGGGAGGAGGCCCCGCTCTGCTGCCCTCAGCACCGCATCCTTCCTGCACAGGCTGACTCATCCCTCCTCGCTTAGCACAGACATTCAGATGCAAAGAGGCTACTTCTGCCAACTTCAAACTCTCCTTTCCCCGGAGCAGGTTTTCCTGTGTTCCAGCTTGTCTCCCCCAAGACAGAAGGTTTCAAAGGAGACCTTTCAGGTAGCTCTGGGGCCACATCCAGCTCCCCTGGGGCAGCAGGAGAAGTTGCTAGGCAGCAGTTCTCCCTGGCTGGCTCTGCAATGCTTTATGCAGTGATTTACAAGGCCCAGGAGAAGCCAGCAGCAGGGAAATCCATCAGTTTCTCATTTCCTAGCAGCTCTGCGTTATAAAAACCACCTTTAGATGCAAATGTTATGGAAGATGTGAAGGGCAGACATCAAGGCCATGAGCTCACCGAGCACCCAGGCAGGAAAATGGCATTAAGAGAGGGAAAAGGAGAGCAAAGAGGGCTGGCCGGGATGGGGAGAGCAGCCAGGGCAGATAAAACAGCAGCGAAGGTGGTGGGGGGCTGTAAGCTCCAGGCAGATTCCTGAATCCCAGCCAGCAACCCTGGCCATTCCCAATTCAATCCTCCTCGCCTTCCAGTGCAAAGGCTGATCCCACCCATGGAGGTCGGGGGATGCATCCAAGGGGAACAGGAGTTCTCCATGAGCCCAGGGAGGCCATCAGGCACCGGGATGCTCTGATCCATGCTAACAGGGTTAGTAAAGGCAGAAGCTGGCAGAGAGAGATAAGTGAAGGTCATCTCACTGCCCCGATGTGGCAGAGGCCATCAGGATACTGGGAAGTGATTCAATGTCCGGAGGGGAAGAAGGAGGGGGGTTATTTTGCCTTTGGGAAGAAAGAAAGCAAGAAGCATCGAAGGGAAGATGCTCTCTACCAGCCAGAGAGGTGAGTTCTGGCTCCAGGAGCATGGACCAGCCTGGCAGCTCTCTGGGCTGCAGAGCCTTAGGGCAGAGCTATGGGTGAGATCCAAGCCCTTCACCTCTCCCACACCCTGGCCTGGGGACGTGCCTCTCCCACGGGAGCTGCTCTGCCAGAGGGATTTCTGCATCACCCAGTCAGGTACAAGCGTTAAGGGTCCCTTGGCAGGACACAGAGCCCTGTGTAAAGCAAGCGGGAGAGCAGCACCTCTCCTGCAGCTCCTGCACGGCTCAGAGGAGCCCTGCACCAGGCCTGCCCCACAGGGACAGGGAGGGCTCCAAGGGCTCTTCCCAGCTGCTTTTCCCCTTGGGATGAAGACCCCTGGGACAGAGCTGGAGGCATCAGGCTGCTGCCAGCGCAGCCCAGGGGCTGCTCCACACAGATCGTGTCACCATCGCCATCAAGTGACTGCAGCGTGGAAAGGGGAGAGCAGGGAGGCTGGCGTGGGGGGAGCGGTGGGAGAGGCGGCATCTCCCTCCCATGCCCCCTCAGCAGCCCGATACCAGCCCCATTGCTGCTCCCCACCCTCCCTGTGCTGATCCGGGAGCAGCACTTGTCCCCGTCCAGGTCTCAGGCTGTATCCCCAGGATGGGAGCTGGCAGGACCCCCCCATCCCCAAAATCAGCCCAGCATCACTGCTGCATAGAGCATCCCTGCATCCATCCAGTCCTCAGCGTGTCCCCTTCCCACCAACACATGTGCCCTGCCTCCTGCACGCAGCAGGCGTGGGGCCATCCCATGGACCTGGACAGACCCCTCCTGACCCACATCCTCACACTGCCTTTGGCATCCCGGGAGGAGAAGGGAAAACCACTGGCAAATGCCTTCAGGCAGCTGCTGCATCAGCAGAAACACCCCACATCCATAATCCCACCGAGCCAGGGAGCAGCTCGGGGCTGGGGGCAGAGTTTGTCACACTCAGGACCTGGCACACCAGGATGCTGCCTTTTCCCCTTGCTTTGTAAATGCTTTTTCCTTGGCAACCTTCTCTTCTTCCTGGCCACAGAGGAGGGATTGATGCTGGCGATGTGCTGCTCCAGGTTACGTCCCAGCCAGTTTCAGCGCAGGATTAACGCGGAGGTGCTGATGCTGCTCGACGTCTGCAGACGGTCCCTGTGACGTGCGGAGCCTGCATCCCCAGCGCAGGCTCACCCCGAGCCTGCAGCACGCTCTGCCCAGCACTCGGGTGGTTCTGGGGCCGCATTGCAAAGGGCAGGGTTGCAGAGGGTGTCTGGATGCCTGCAAAGGGGATGTGATGCCCGGAGCGCTGCCTCGTGTCCATTGGCATCTCTAAGCACTGATGCGCCCTCAAAGCATCCAGCTTTTGACCACGCATAGCAAAGACAGAGGCAGAATAACGCTCTTCTAAGGTGTGTTTTCAGCCATTGAATAGAACAGAGCAAACCAGGAGCACGCAGTACAGGGCCCAGCTCCCAAAGCAGGCTGTGGCCACCACCATCAGGTCCATGGCATCTACAGCCGACAACAAGCCACTAAGAACCACACCAGCACTTGGCAGCTGGGATAAAACCGTGTCCTGCCCGTGGTACATCCCCATGGGAAGGGGTCCAGAGGCAGCTCCGGCTGCCCAAGGCACACACGCAGCCGTGTGCAGCCCACCCTGGTGCCGCATGTTGTGCCGGACACAGGTTTGGGTGCTGAATGGCTGCATCACCCCACTGCAACCTCTTACCAGCCCCACAACTGGTTCCCCTGGATACCGCAGCCGCAGGTCCCAGCCGGAGCCGGGTCAGCCCCGCACGGCTCGGACCGGGTTTATGGCAGCTCGGTGGAACGTTCCTTCCGCTTCATCTGTCTCAATCAACACTGACATCCAGTGGCCCTTCAGGGTGATTACAGCCTGTGCCCTGCGGGGATGCGCAGGGAGCAGCCCGCCTGCTGCCGGGAGCCTGTTGCACCGCAACAGGAGCCTGTTGCGCCACGACCCTTCCTTGGGGTCTATGGGAGCTGCTGGGCAGCCCCCACGGGGAGCAAACCCGAGACAGGAGACACCCTTCGGGGCTCTCCAGCAGAGCCGGGCTTTGGTATTCCCTGCTCCGGGAGCAGCCATGGGCACGCTGCTGGAGGAGCCCTGGCTTCACCCACATCAGCTGCAGGTCACAGCTCGGACATGCAGGACCCTTCCAGCCGCTCCCCCCAAAGCAAAGGCTCAAACCCGGCCAGAGCAGTGGGATCAACCCCTGAAGGATTCCTAGGAAGCAACAGGAGCAAACGGCACAGGCAGCACTCTGCTGTCCCGGGGCAGGGAGGGGCTTTGCTGGTTGAGGGCAGCTCCTATGGAAGAGACACAGAACACAAGCACTTGGGCAGCAGCACCAGAGGGACGTGGAGCTGCTGGAGCGAGGCCAGAGGAGGCCCCGGAGCTGCTGCGAGGGCTGGAGCAGCTCTGCTCTGGAGCCAGGCTGAGAGAGCTGGGCTGGGGCAGCCTGGACAAGAGAAGGCTCCTGAAGGGGACACCTTAGAGCAGCTCCAGGGCCTAAAGGGGCTCCAGGAAACCTGGAGAGGGGCTTTGGACAAGGGCCTGGAGGGACAGGCCAAGGGGAATGGCTTTAACCTGCCCGAGGGGAGATTGAGATGAGCTCTGAGGCAGAAGCTCTTCCCTGTGAGGGTGCTGAGGCGCTGGCACAGGGTGCCCAGAGAAGCTGTGGCTGCCCCATCCCTGGCAGTGTTCAAGGCCAGGTTGGACACAGGGGCTTGGAGCAACCTGCTCTAGTGGAAGGTGTCCCTGCCCGTGGCAGGGGTTGGAACTGGATGAGCTTTAAGGTCCCTTCAACCCAAACCAGTCTGGGATTCTACGACCCACCACAGCAGACCTACAGGAACCTCTCATGGGAAGCTCTGAGATCTGTTCTCCCCTCACCTCAAGCTCCAAGCTGGAAACCAGCAGAACAGGCACCGTGCTTCACCCCAGGACCGCTGTGGACCCGCTGGGGGGTGGCAGCGTGGTACCTGCCACCGAAGCAGTGACACAGATGATGCAGCACCCGGCTGAACCGTGACTGACAGCCCCGAGCAGAGGCAGGTCGTGGAGCCTGTCAGTCATCCCCCGGCCCCAGAGCTGGGTCTCAAGGACCATGATTCATGTCCCAGGCCCTGTTTCTGGAACCATCACTCAGGTCCATGGGCAGACAGCTTTTATGACACAGGGTTTGGTTAACCCCTGCCAGCCAGTGGCTGGAACAGCTCTGGGCTGAGCCACAGAGGGAGGTTTTAGCCCAAACGCCCTTCAGATGTGCTGGACCTGCAGCAGCCAGCCCCATGCCTGGATGGATCCGGGGCCAAGGAGACACACAGAGTCCCCTAGGAGCAGCACAGCCCTTCTCCATCCCCCCAGGTGGCAAGTACAAGCCGGGTCCTTGGTGTTTTGAGCCTCACCAGGGGGCTCAGAGTCCCCCCTCGCCCTGCCAAGGTCAGTCCTCCCTTATCCCAAACCAGTGTGTCCACAGCTGGGATATCCCACCCAGGAGAGCAACAGCCCCGGCCCCCCCAGCAGCATCCTCCCCATCCACAGAGGACAGTCCCTGTTGCTGTCTGGACAGCTCTGGGAGAGGAGGGATGCTGAGGAGGCTCAGCATCCAGCTGGGAAAAGGCAAGGCAGGGAAGCAGCAGCTTGCAAAGTGTGGGCTTGTGCCTGCAGAAATATTATGACAGGGAGATCTGTTCAGAGAGCAGCTTTGTGCTGAGATTGTGCACAGCCTGGGGAAGGAAGAGCCCGCTCACACACACACACACAGACACCCGGAGGCACACACAGCCCTGCGGAGCACAGCCCAGCCTGCTAGAGAGGTGCAGAAAGCAACTGGAGAGCAGCCACTGCTTTTCTTACCTTGCCTGGCAGAAGAGAGAGGAAGAGGAGGAGGAGGAAGGGGATGGGGAGGGTTGGAGCAACTTCACCCACTGCAGCCGCCCCCTGTGCCTGCCCTCAGCGGGGTTTTGGGGCAGGAAGGGCAGGAGAAATCCCGAAGGCGGCAGGCACGGCTTCAGGCTGCTTTTGTCTGGGAAAGACAGGGAGAGACGGAGATAAGCACAGAGAGGGAAAGGGAGGGAGAGGGAGAGGGAGCAAGCGCCAGGGCTGGCGGGGGGAGCGCTGCACAACAGCCCTCAGCAACCTGTGGCATCCCGCCCTGCCGGGCGTCCTCTATGGGGCAGCGGTGCCGGGGGGGACCCACACCACTCACCCCTGAACACCCCCCGTGCACCCCCACGGCTTCCACACTCCCCCCGGGGCTGCAGGGCGAGGGGTGATGCTCAGCGGTGGAGGAGATGCTCTTCACATGGAGGGCTGGGAGAGCAAGGGGGGTGTGAACTGCTCTACCCTCCCCTGGGTGCTCCACAACCGGCATGGGAAGAACCCCCCCTTCTCCTTCTGCCTTTCACTTCTGTTCCCCTCCCTTGGAGGATGCTCCTTTAGCCCCCCCAAATCAGGATGCATCACCTTTCATCAGCCTCTTCCACAGCCCTAGGCCACCCTCCCATGCTGTGCTCCCTGTCCCCATCATCACCAAGCACCCCCCGGCTGTGGGCACACAGAGGGAAAGGGGAGCGATGCTGGACCAGAGGGATGTGCTCCTGTGGGACACAGCCCCTGCCCCGAGCACATCGCACTGAAATGCAGGAGAAACCAGCTTGTAGATGAAAGGGGAAACTGAGGCAGCAGGAATGGCACCACCTCCCAAAGCAGAGCTGGACCTGAGCGTGGATCTGAGCACGCAGGTGGGTAAAGCTCCTCATTGCTGGTACCTAAATTCTGGTGTTGCTGCTGACAGTACTGAAAATACCATCACCTCCCTGTGGAAAAGCTCCATGAGCTGCAGGAACACAGAGGGTTTCCCCCTGCCTCACCCTATGCTGAGACATGGATCCAGCTGGCTGGTTCCAGTGTCCCATCGCTGACCCAGGCATTAATCCACCACCAGCAGCACAGCAAGCCCCCAAACCCACCCTATAACCCCCAGATCTCCCTTTGTGTCTGTGTTCTGATGGCCCCAGAGCGTTTTCTCCCTCCCCTTGTCCCTAAGCACACGTCTGTGTCACAGGAGGTCGGGGGTGACCAGACACAAGGTGTCTCTATTGAACCCTCTCGTCTTCACCAAGGACATGCTTTAGGGGCAATGACAAGAACTCTGGAAGCAAACCCCCAGACAGGAGCTGTGTCCCTGAGCCCAGCTCCAGAGCCTGGCCTAAGGCCTGAAGCTTGAGGATTTATGGCTCTTTCTAGACAAATAAGCACTAAGAAACCCACATCCCGTGTTCCCAGCGCCTGTTAAAGTGTTTGTTTACTGCGGCTTCTGGCTCCTAGGAAGAAAATACCATATGTCAGGAGGAATCCTGGGATCCACACCAACAAATCTGGGAGCTGCAGCATATTTAATTATAACAGCAAGCAGGATCCAACGTGGAGATGGGAGACTTTGGGAGAACAGAAACAGAGCTGGTTTAGGAAGAGCTAATATTGAGAGCTGAAGGTGAGGTTGCATCACCAAAGGGATGCTCAAAAGAAGCTCACGGGGGCCTTGGACCAGCCTTCACTGCTCATCTTCCCAAGGTCGGCCTTGCCTGGGAAGCCCCACCATCAATAAGGGCCACCTCTCCCTGGGGAGCAATGTGATGTGCTGCAGCAGGGGCGTGAATGAGAGAAAATTGGGGAAAACAAGCTAAAAATAGAACCTGAGCTCAAGAGAAGCCCCATCTCTGCACCTGGGCTTCAGCCAGGATCAGGCAAGAGCCGGTGGTCAGCAGTGTCTGAGCACCAAGGCACAGAGAGGAGTGTTCCATAGAATCCCAGCCTGGTTTGGGATGGAAGGGAGCTTAAAGCTCATCCAGCTCCAACCCCTGCCACGGGCAGGGACACCTTCCACTAGAGCAGGTTGCTCCAAGCCCCTGTGTCCAACCTGGCCTTGAACACTGCCAGGGATGGGGCAGCCACAGCTTCTCTGGGCACCCTGTGCCAGCGCCTCAGCACCCTCACAGGAAAGAGCTTCTGCCTCAGAGCTCATCTCAATCTCCCCTCTGGCAGGTTAAAGCCATTCCCCTTGGCCTGTCCCTCCAGGCCCTTGTCCAAAGCCCCTCTCCAGGTTTCCTGGAGCCCCTTTAGGCACTGGAGCTGCTCTAAGGTCTCCCCTTCAGGAGCCTTCTCTTGTCCAGGCTGCCCCAGCCCAGCTCTCTCAGCCTGGCTCCAGAGCAGAGCTGCTCCAGCCCTCGCAGCAGCTCCGGGGCCTCCTCTGGCCTCGCTCCAGCAGCTCCACGTCCCTCTTGCGCTGTTGCCCCAGAGCTGGATCAGGACTGCAGGGGAGGGTCTCCCCATGTTCCTTTTTACTTTACCCTCATTAATTAATGTCTCAGCCTTGCTTTTGGCTCCCTGCTCTGTTCCCATCGCAAACCTCCTCGCGTTCAGCTCCTGCATCCAGCATCCTCCTGGGCACTGCGATGAGTTGCCATGGCAAAAGAAAAGCCCTGATGTCACCTCTGCAAATGCAACTGCTCACCCCAAATTCACATGTGTGGCTGGGGAGGGGGGGGATCTGATGGACAGAAGGACACGGGGCTTCCCCTGCCAAAGAGGAAACGGAATTCAATGGGAAAGCATCAGGCAGCAAGACTCAGGAATCAGGGGGGTGAGTTGGAAGGAAAAGAACCATCAGAGAGGTGCCTGAGGAGCACTTAGTGCAGGGCCTGGGCTCATGCGCTGGTACCAGCGGTGCTCCACAGGGTGCGGGCAGGATTCTGGTGCACAGGAGGAGGTAACAGCTCACCTGGGAAGTTTGGGGTTGTGGGAACAACAAAGAGGCTCCATGTCTCTGTTAACAGGACAGGGAAGTAACCATCAGCTTGGGACCTTCTGGCTGATGCCTCCGGGATTGGCCTCTTACCATGTAATAAAACCCAGAGCCAGCCCCTCCTCGAGGGCTGCTCCTTCCCCACGAGGTTCAAGGAAGCACAAATGCTGCACAGGGCGAGGAAATCCCGCGGGCTCTTCCCAGGTTTTGTTCCTTCCTACGTTCCCCTTTGCTCACCTTTACTCCCGGAGCTCTACAGAACAGGTTTGAGATCAGGTCTGATCAGCTCCTGCCCCACAGCAAGAGCCGGGGCACAAGGGACTGTGCCATGTTCCTGACTCATCCTACAACTCGTTTTCCACCTACCTCTGTTTCAGAGGCAGGAATTGCTGCGGCTCCTTCACACATGTCACAGCCTCAGCGATCCCCCCAGCCTCGGCTCCCAAAGGGATTCCAGCAGGGGCCAGCCCCACACCACACAGAGCCCAGCCCCACACCATACAGAGCACAGCCCCACACCACACAGAGCCCAGCCTGACCCCAGCCCCACACCATCGAGGGGGCCAGGCTCGACCCCAGCACAGCCCAGAACGGAACAGTGCCGCTCCCGCCCCAACATCCATTCCTGCCCTCTCCATCCATTTCTCACCCTATCAATTTCTGCCCTTCCCGTCCATTCCTGCCCCCCCATCCATTCCTGTCCCATCCACTTCTGCCCCTCAATCCATTCCTGCCCCCCCCTCCATCCCTGGCCGCCCCCCGGAACGCCGCGCCGCCGGAACGCCGCTCTCACAGCGCTGTTGCTGCCGGGGCCGGGGCTGTGTCCGTGCGGGCGGGCGGGCGGGGCCGGGGCGGCGCAGGCGCTGTCCCGCTGCCGGCGCCATTGCGGCTGCTCCCGGCGCCAGCCCCGGCCCGGACATGGCCACCGACTCCTGGGCCCTGGCCGTGGACGAGCAGGAGGCGGCGGCCGAGTCGGTGAGTGGGGCCGGGGGGTGGCGGGGCCGGCGCCCCGGGGAGCCGCGCTGCTGCCGTGGTGTTGTGCGGCAGCAGCGGGGCCCTGCGGCAGCACCGCCCCGGGGCCCGCGTCTGCTGCGGGAGCCGAGCCCCCCTTTGTGTGCTCCGCTTCCTCTTGAACCCCTTTTCCTTCTCGTCGCTTCCCTCTTGCCCAGGCGCAGGAGCCGCTCACCCCCATGCACACACAGCCCCGTTGCTGCTCGCCCTCCCGGCGCGCTGCGGGCCGGGAGCCCCAAAATCCCCTTTTCCCCTCTCGTTTGTAATGATACGAGCGGTATTTGTTCGAGGTTCGGGGTTTCCTCTTCCCCCGCGCTGCAGTTTAGGGTGGGAGAGTGTTAACTCGTGCCCCGGTGGTGGTTGGACCCTCGGGGCTCCGCTCCCCATCGCGTTTTGGGTGGTAGAACCAGCCTTGGGGCAGAGGGACCGTGTCGTGCCCTGGGACCGTGCCTGGCTCCAGCTTCCAGCCTCCCCTTTGCCACCAGCAGAGCTGTTGGGGGCGGAGATGCAGGGTCAGGAAACAACCCCCTTCCCCATGTTACAGCTTAGAGAAAGGTGTATTTCTGTTCAGACCCGTGGAGTGAAGCTCATCTCGTGGACTTCATCCCATTTCCCCCCAAGCGCGGGGGTTCGGTGGGCTCTGTGCAGTAGTTGTAGCTGGTGGTGGGTCCTGGGTGAGAGCTGACCTCACAGGGAAGAGCTTCTGCCTCAGAGCTCATCTCAGCCTCCCCTCTGGCAGGTTAAAGCCATTCCCCTTGTCCTGTCCCTACATCCCGTGTCCCAAAGCCAGAACAACTCTGATGATGTGTTTTTCCTTGTCTGTAGTTGAGCAGTTTACACCTGAAGGAGGAAAAAACCAAACCAGATGCCAATGGTGAGTGACAGCCTCTGGAATGGCCGTGGAAAGGGCACAGTGTCCTTCCATTGCCAAATTCCCAATTAGTTAAGGAATTCTGGAACAGGGGAACATAAAGCTAAGATTAAAGCTAAGATTAAAAGCCTCACATGCTGGTTCTGCTGGGCTGACTTGTTAAGTGCTGGTTTGCTGTGTTCAAGGAGCAAAATCTGTTGGTGTGATTGACAAACAGCAGTTTGGCCGCACGGAGCAAGTGGTAACTTGGGTTTCTTCCACACCCAGACGGAGCAGAGCTGTTCCCGTCAGGAAAATGAGCCCTTCTGTAGCTTGTCCCACAATATGGGAACCCTAAAACCCCTCGGGGTGGGCAGCTGCTGAGGCCTGAGCTCACATCTGCCCCAAACCTGTTTGGCTTTAGGTGCCGTTGTCAAGGCAGATGACAACATTGAGAAGACGGAAGATGAGGAGAAGGGTAAGTGCTGCCAAAATCCTTTGGCAAGGAATGTTGGCAGGAAATGGTTTTTGTATGTAAAGTAAGTCTGCCTTATGTCTCAGGTTGGCTGGTCTTGTATCCTGCCCCAAGGACTTAATTGCAGGACATGTCCTTCCTCCATAATGCTTTTAAGGCCATTGGGTCCTGTAATAACTTGGGAGCCTCCTGGATTAGAGTGGAGAGGAATAAGGGGATAGCAGTATCCTCAGAAGCAGGGCTGGCTGCAGGAGCAGTGGGATAACCTGGAGCTGGAATTGCTGTAGCAACCAACACGTTGTGTTTATGAGGTGGCTCTGAAATGGCTTTAAATCCTTCAGAAGGTGGTGGTAGAAAACAGCTTTATTAGCAAAACCCTAAGTGCAGCAGTTTCACCTCCTGCTTTGAGCTCATTTATCCTCAGCCCTTGCTGCATTTCAGCCTGGGCATCTTTCAAACTTGCTTTAAATAGGAAAAAGCCCACCCTAATAGGTGTCTGTCTGCCCACATGTTGGATGATAGTGAGGCTTTGTGAGGCTTCAGACCCTGTCCTGTCTTCCAGTTAGATCCTGCACTATAATATCATAAATAAGGAGTTCTGTGTTTGTTAAGCCCCCTTTAAAACAGTGCTCACTTTGGTTTGTCTTCCTGGGTGTTAAATGGGAATCTGGGATATCTTGATAGATTTCTCACTCAGGTTTGGGCTCTCTTATGCCATCGCTCTGTAACGGAGAACTTCAGTGTTTGATCCATCTTGTCCTTTTTGGCTGGCTCAGTAAAGCCGGTTAAAGCGCAGCAGGAGCAGCACCGGGAGCAGGGGGTGACCGAGTTCTCTTTCTTCCCCTCCTCTCTCCGCAGAGGACAGAGCTGCCCAGTCCTTGCTGAACAAGCTGATCCGCAGCAACCTGGTTGACACCACGAATCAGGTGGAGGTGCTGCAGAGGGACCCCACGTCACCCCTCTACTCCGTGAAGTCTTTCGAGGAGCTGCGGCTGTAAGTGCTGGTTGCTTCAGGGCTGCTGGAAGGGTCGTGCTGGGCTGAGCCAGAGGCTTCTCTGCACTGAGCTGTTAAACCTGGGAGCAGAAACAGGCAGCAGGCTCCCTCGTGACTGGGGTTTGCAGTGTATTGTTTGGCCCACTCAGTCGTGGGAAGCCTCGTTCTTGAGCTCAGGGAGAGCTGCACTGACTCACTCGTGGGGAGGTTGCAAGAGCAGATGGGAGAGCTGATCGGATAGTTGGAGCCTCTCCTTGTGTCCTGAGACATTCCCTGCCTGCGTAGGAGAGAGCCTTTCTGCGTCAAGTTACTGCACATTTATCATTAATGAATTAGCATATCATTTATTGTTATGGAATCACAGAATCATGGAATGGTTCAGGTTGGAAGGGAGCTTAAAGCTCCTCCAGCTCCAACCCCTGCCACGGGCAGGGACACCTTCCACTAGAGCAGGTTGCTCCAAGCCCCTGTGTCCAACCTGGCCTTGAACACTGCCAGGGATGGGGCAGCCACAGCTTCTCTGGGAAAAGTCTGTGCCAGCGCCTCAGCACCCTCACAGGGAAGAGCTTCTGCCTCAGAGCTCATCTCAGTCTCCCCTCTGGCAGGTTAAAGCCATTCCCCTTGGCCTGTCCCTACTAAATTGATGATTTAAAAACAAGGAGAATGATCTTATCCGGGTGCCTTGTGAAGGCTTCCATCAAAAACAAGCTCATTTTAATTCCTGCCAGCACTATCATCAGCTCTGACAACACTACTCTGAGTTTTCACATGTGGGTTTTGATCTCCAAATGCACCACAGAGCTCGGGTGAGGTGAGGTGAGGTGCGCAGAGGAGGGAGGGCTGTCCTACCGGGGGGTGTGAATTGCCAAGAGAGACCTTTTCTGTGCTGGAGGCATCATCATTTTGCTCCTGCAAATGTGGGAGCACTGGCAGGAGGTGTTCCAGCAGCACAGCAGTGTTTTGGGATACAGGATCTTTGTTTTATTGATGGAAGGAATGAACACAACCATCTTCTGTTCCTGCTCTCTGGTTGTTTGTGAAGGTCCACAGCAGCAGTGAATAGCACAAAGAGAAAAGCTTATCTCTTCTCTGCCAGCGATACCAGATTTGTGTACTGGGAAGACGACTCCCTATTGAATACCTTTTCCAGTGGGGATTCCAGAGCAGTGGTAGCTGTATTTAAGCCATAACATGCTAAAGAGGTTGTCCTGTTGCTTATATAGATGATCTCAGGTTTGTTGCTCTTTTGCAAGCTCCACAGGGAAATGGGAGCCCATGAGGCTTCACTGGGAAACGGCAGGATGTCGTTTTGCTTTGTTAATGTGAGTGGTTGAATGTCCACCCAAAGAAGAGCTGAGCTCCTGAGCAGCCTGTTAGCCTAATTCCCATCTTCCAGAAGCCAAACAATCCAAGGGAGTTAATGATGGGCCCACCCAGACTAATTGAGGCTTCGTTTTGTTAGGACTTGGTGTATCCTTGGCAACTGTTGCAGAGTTGGGCTTTGTGTGTCTTTGCTTTTGAGCAGCACAAGGTTACGTTTTCAAAGAGCTTTTGTTCCAGCCATCATCTGAGAGGAATATAGGAGATTTTAAAAGCATGTTGGGCTGAATGGGAAGTTCTTAATAGCGGGAAGTGGTGGGCAGGAAACCTGTAACCTGCTCTGAAAGGAAAGCCGTTGCTTCTGAGCGCCGCTGCAGCACTCCAGTGAGCCCTCGGAGGTCATCAGCTAAGAGTTCACCAGCACTGGAACCTGAATTTTAGGCTGTTCTAGGATCTCCTTGTCTACACAAGTGCCTGCTGAGGCCAGAAGGCAATTGATGAGCATTTGATGATGAGTGGTGTCACCACAGCCTTAGGTTCGAGTGCCGGGGTAAGCCACGGATCGCTGGGTGAAGTCCCAGTGAGCTAAGCTGATTAGCACTTGCCAGTTCTGTGCACTAAGCCAGCGTCACCCTGGTGCTAGGGTGACAGTTTGTGTCACAGAATCCGTCACACTTCCTGAAGTCCTTACAGAGATTCCACGATGTTACACTTCATTCTGTTCCTTGTACGCTGAGGTTGCTTTGCCCCATATTTGAGTCTTCAAGGAGTGGGCTGAAATGAGGCATAGCTGAGGAAAAAGGGATTGGCCTGAAGGAGAGGATTAATGCTTCCTGTGCTGGGATTCCTGGGATTGTTGGAAAAGCTGCTTTAGAACAAGGAGCCCAGTGCCAGCCTTAGAGCTCTGACACAGGGTTATCCACATGCAGCGTGACTGAGTCAATAGAGGGGTTCTGCAAACCTTCCTTTCCAGACCTCCTGCTGTCACTTGTGTCTGGGCAGACACTTCACTGGTATGATTGAAGCAGGTGCACAGAAAGGGGCAGCTCTGGGTCTGGTTGCAAGGGGGGGTTCCTCACCTTTTTGTACACAAATGAAAAGCAGGTGTACTTTAATAGATTGTAGAATCCCAGACTGGTTTGGGTTGAAGGGAGTTTAAAGCTCCTCCAGTTCCAACCCCTGCCACGGGCAGGGACACCTTCCACTAGAGCAGGTTGCTCCAAGCCCCTGTGTCCAACCTGGCCTTGAACACTGCCAGGGATGGGGCAGCCACAGCTTCTCTGGGCACCCTGTGCCAGCGCCTCAGCACCCTCACAGGGAAGAGCTTCTGCCTCAGAGCTCATCTCAATCTCCCCTCTGGCAGGTTAAAGCCATTCCCCTTGGCCTGTCCCTCCAGGCCCTTGTCCAAAGCCCCTCTCCAGGTTTCCTGGAGCCCCTTTAGGCACTGGAGCTGCTCTAAGGTCTCCCCTTCAGGAGCCTTCTCTTCTCCAGGCTGCCCCAGCCCAACTCTCTCAGCCTGGCTCCAGAGCAGAGCTGCTCCAGCCCTCGCAGCAGCTCCAGGGCCTCCTCTGGCCTCGCTCCAGCAGCTCCACGTCCCTCTTGTGCTGTTGCCCCAGAGCTGGATCAGGACTCAGGGGGGGTCTCCCCAGAGCTCAGCTCTGGGGGTGCTCTCCAGCACACGGGGGGGTGTCACTTGTCACCAGCCCTTGTCCTCAGGGCTGCTCTCAGTGACAGTATGCAAACTTGTGTGTTTCAGGAAACCACAGCTCCTGCAAGGAGTCTATGCCATGGGCTTCAACAGACCATCTAAGATACAAGAGAACGCGCTGCCCATGATGCTTGCTGAGCCGTATGTACACATCCTGTACTCCCTTCCAGTACGGGAAGGATTTGAACAATACATTGTGCTGTTCCTGAGCTCTGGATGGGAGGTGGGGATGGGGATGCTGCCTGGGCTGTGGTAGAAGGGTTCCCGTGCTGTGGTGTTCCTGTGGCACCTTGGATTTGTCCCTTTCCTGGGGCTGAGGCTGAACACACAGTGCTTGGCTGAGGTCAGACCGGTTTTCCTGCTTGGTGTAGGGTAGAAACTCATGGAGGTGCAGCAATCCCGGGTGGGTGGCTGCAGTGGAGGTGCTGTGTGGATTTCCTCTCTGTGCCCCTGAGCTGAAACGCATTCAGTGGGAAGACACTAGGGGGAGATGTGTGAAATGGAAAAGTACTGACAGCTTTTCCTTCTGAATCTCCATGAAAGAGGTGGTAAAGGCCAAAACCCCGTGGAGTGTAGCTGGCAAAGTTAGCACCATTGCGGAGCAGAGGTAGCTCTAAAAGGTATTCCAGTGCCACTTGCTGGGGGTTTGTTGTCATTCAACCCCACGAGTACGTGTCTGGGTGGTTCCTCTGGTTGAGCTCCTCTTGGTGTGTGTTCTGCAGCCCACAGAACCTGATTGCACAGTCTCAGTCCGGCACTGGCAAGACGGCTGCCTTTGTCCTGGCCATGCTCAGTCGTGTGGAGCCTGGGAACAAGTATCCACAGGTAAATCTTCTGGGATGTGGCTGTTTCAGGGGTTTGCGGTGGTGAAGTGCCACCTAGTGAAGCTGGGCTTCTCTTGAGACCTTCCGTAGTGAATTCACAGCTTGATGAACCCATCTCTGTGATGCCATTGCTTAGCAGGGGCTGGGGATTTGGGGATCTCATCAAAGCACCTTTAATGCAAAAGATGTGGAATTTGCTCACAACTTGCTCCTGTTAGTCCCTGCCTTGCATCACTCAGGATGGTCTGTGAGGAGATAAATAGGGGGTATCATTCTGCAGAAACTAAGAGTAATATTTAGAATTTGGGGTAGAAGAGCCAATATCTGTGACAATAGAGCAGACAGTGCCCAGAGAGAGGCCTTTTTAACCCCATTTCCTTATGAGACACTGGAGCAGTTTTACCAAGGCTGGGGTTTTTTCCTGGGAACCCACTGTTTTACCTCTCAGTCGAAGTGTCTGTGTCAGGTTCTGTGTCACTGCTGTCCAGATACGCCCCAGCAGTGTGTGTGCTCTCAGTTCTGAGGAGCAGAATTGAACACAAAAAGCCAGGAGCTAAGCAGCTGTATCACATTGGCTCATTCCCCTGTGAAGGACAGAATGCCAGCAGACCTGCTGGGCTTCCAGAAACTCTTCCATCCTCAGGAAAACCTCAGCGAGGATTCTCAAAGCAAGTGTGATAGCATTGCCTGTGGTGCTGAGCATCTCAAACACGTTATCCCTCTGTCCCACCAGTGTTTGTGCCTTTCCCCAACGTACGAGCTGGCACTGCAGACAGGAAAAGTGATTGAGCAGATGGGGAAGTTTTATCCAGAGCTGAAGCTTGCCTATGCTGTCCGAGGCAATAAGTGTGAGTACAGTGACATGCTGCTGCAAGAGGGTTGTGAGTCAGACTGGAAATGAGACTACAGTGTTGCTTGGGTGCAATCCAGTAACCCAGCAGTGGAGCAGTTGAGGCTGGTTGGGAGGGGGGCAGAGCATTCCACTGTGCAGCTTGTCTTACCAAAGCCTCCCTTTCTGTGCTGGCAGTGGAGAGAGGTCAGAAGATCTCAGAGCAGATTGTCATCGGCACTCCTGGCACTGTGCTCGACTGGTGTTCCAAGCTCAAATTCATAGATCCCAAGAAAATCAAAGTGTTTGTGCTGGATGAGGCTGATGTGATGATAGCAACCCAGGGCCATCAGGACCAGAGCATCCGCATTCAGAGGTAAGCACTGGCTGTACCTTGCCCGAGGTGATTTTGGTGCCTTCAATTACAGCTCTTCTGTAACACAGGGCCAGCAGGGTTAGATTCTTGAGTGGTGTCTTCGCCGATGAAGCAACAAGATTAAACTGATATATTTAGCTCTAATCCAGCTGGTTACTAGAGGCAGAGTGTCAGGGGGTGACAAGCAGTTTCATTTTCTTACAGAGTAAAAAGCCTGTCCCTGGAGCAGGGTTTATTCATTGGTAAGAAGGCAAGTCTGGATGCCACTGGTCCGTGAGGGAGCGATGAGGTGTTGGTAAGATTAGTGTTAGCCCTTCCAGCCACTGGAATAACTGTGCTGAGGTTATTGTTCTGCTTTGCCCATGGCTTTAATCCCATCAGGAGATCAGGGGGGGTGACAGTGTTGCATGGGAACCCTGCCCATTCTGCTCTCTCTTGCAGAATGCTCCCCAGGGACTGCCAGATGCTGCTGTTCTCAGCCACCTTTGAGGATTCCGTGTGGAAGTTTGCTCAGAAAGTTGTTCCTGACCCAAACATCATCAAACTGAAGCGAGAGGAGGAGACACTGGACACTATTAAGCAGTACTATGTTCTGTGCAGTAACAGAGATGAGAAGTTCCAGGCTCTCTGTAACATCTACGGCGCTATCACCATTGCCCAGGCCATGATCTTCTGCCATGTGAGTCCTTCCTGGGAATGTCAGTCCCAGTGATCCCAGTAGTGTCTCCTGGTGCTCAGTGCTCACAACCTGCCTGGGCACATGGTTTGGAAACTGAGAACCCGAATTGTCCTGTTCTTTGGCTTTTCTGGCTCTCTCATTGAGTGAAATCTTGGGAGCAGTGATAGCACTAGAATCATAGAATCATAGAATGGTTTGTGTTGGAAGGGACCTTAAAGCTCATCCAGTCCCAACCCTCTGCCACGGGCAGGGACACCTTCCACTAGAGCAGGTTGCTCCAAGCCCCTGTGTCCAACCTGGCCTTGAACATTGCCAGGGATGGGGCAGCCACAGCTTCTCTGGGCACCCTGTGCCAGCGCCTCAGCACCCTCACAGGGAAGAGCTTCTGCCTTATCTCCAACCTGAACTTGCCCTGTTTCAGTTTGAACCCATCACCCCTTGCCCTGTCACTACCGTGTGTTCCCACCTCACAGTGCTGTGCGCCCCGCTTTGTGTTTCAGACTCGGAAGACAGCCGGGTGGCTGGCGGCTGAGCTCTCCAAGGAGGGCCATCAGGTGGCACTGCTCAGTGGGGAGATGATGGTGGAGCAGAGAGCCGCCGTCATCGAGCGCTTCCGAGAGGGCAAAGAGAAGGTGCTGGTGACCACAAACGTCTGTGCCAGAGGTAGGACATGGCAGAGCTGGGCTGGGCTGAAGCAGCCGTTCCTCACGCAACAGATAAGCTTGTGGAAAGAAT
The DNA here is from genome assembly GCF_004027225.2 of Strigops habroptila. Taxonomy (NCBI): domain Eukaryota; kingdom Metazoa; phylum Chordata; class Aves; order Psittaciformes; family Psittacidae; genus Strigops; species Strigops habroptila. The sequence continues at coordinate 847,357 of NC_044292.2, forward strand.
TTGCATCCTCGAGTGTCCCAGTCTGGACAAACTGGGGTCCTTAAAGTGATTCCTGCTGCCCGGGCTGTGCAGATAAAACACAGGATTCCTCAGAGGCTTCCTGCAGCTTGAGATGAGAAAGTCCATCCTGTGAGGAGCCTGCTTGGAACTGCTGAGCCTCTGTCTTTAAAATAGACATGTGCCAAAATATGGAAATCTGGCCTTGAACACTGCCAGGGATGGGGCAGCCACAGCTTCTCTGGGCACCCTGTGCCAGCGCCTCAGCACCCTCACAGGGAAGAGCTTCTGCTTTATCTCCAACCTGAACTTGCCCTGTTTCAGTTTGAGCCCATCACCCCTTGTCCTGTGCAATTGTGCTGTTGGGTCGCCTGGGTCTGGTGAGCAAACTGCCCATGGCCAGAGGCAGCTGCTCCTGCTCTGAGGTGGTTTAATAGTTGTGTCACTGGATGCTTTCTGTTTGTCAGGGATCGACGTGGAGCAGGTCTCTGTTGTTATCAATTTTGACCTTCCTGTGGATAAAGATGGAAATCCAGATAATGAGACGTATCTGCACCGGATCGGACGTACAGGGCGCTTTGGCAAGCGAGGACTGGCTATTAACATGGTGGACAGCAAGCACAGCATGAACATTCTCAACAGAATCCAGGAGCATTTCAGTATGTACCTTCAGGCTTCCTTCTGTCTCTAAAGTTAATGTTGTTTCTGTAGGGTTTTGGCTCGCTGTACAGTGAGCAGATCTAATGGGTGTTTGTTGAGCCTTAAACTGACCACAGAAGGGCACATCAGCTGTGTCCTCTGCAGTCACAGAGTCACAGAGCAGTTTGGGTTGAAGGGACCTTAAAGCTCCTCCAGTTCCAACCCCTGCCACGGGCAGGGACACCTTCCACTAGAGCAGGTTGCTCCAAGCCCCTGTGTCCAACCTGGCCTTGAACACTGCAGGGATGGGGCAGCCACAGCTTCTCTGGGCACCCTGTGCCAGCGCCTCAGCACCCTCACAGGGAAGAGCTTCTGCCTTATCCCCAACCTGAACTTCCCCTGTTTCAGTTTGAACCCATCACCCCTTGTCCTGTCGCTCCAGTCCCTGATGAAGGTCCCTCTCCAGCATCCTTGTAGCCCGCTTCAGACCCTGGGAGCTGCTCTGAGGTCTCCACACAGCTTCTCTTCTCCATAGATAAACCTCGACTCTCTGAGAGCAGCTGAAGGAAGCAGCTTTCCCCTCTCTGCGTTACAAACCCTGACAAGGTTCTTTCTCGTTTTTCCAGACAAAAAGATCAACAAATTGGATACTGACGACTTGGATGAGATTGAGAAGATCACTAACTGAAGCCCAGCTGCTGGAGCCGGTGCGTTCCCTGCTGTGGAAGCTCTCCCACTCCAATTGGATCAGCGTTCGGATTGGCACGCCTCAGCTAGTCCCAAAAAGGACTCTCTAAGATCTGAGTATACAAAAATTACCTCATTTAAAATTGCAGTTGGACTTCAAATTGTGCAACTTGTAGGGAGGAAGAGGAAATGTTTACAGAAGCTTTTAACATTTCTTAGTTTAGCCTTAAAAATGGGAAGATCTTTTGAATTCTAAGAAATACACTTGCCAAAACCTGGGCAATATCGAATTATCTAAAGCAAATTGAAGATGACTAGAAAAGCTTTATTGCCTTGAATTGGAATTCATGTTCAGCATTAACCTGATCAGTTAAAATCCAACAGCCGAATAGATAATGGACAGAAGGAAAGAAATAAGAACCCACAAATATCCACAACAAACCCCAAACAAGGCAGCTGGCTTTGGGTGAAATAACTCAACTTGTACAAAATAGGATGTCATTCTCTTTGGCGCTCCCCTGAGCTCTTTAAGCCTCCTTTCTGGCTTCCTGATGGATTTGCCCTGCTTTTCCTTACATAAATTGTCCTAAGGATGTCTCCTTCTCGCAAACACAGGTGCCGTGTTGCTTTTGCTGGGCAGCATTTTCATTGAGTTTGTCTTTGAGTTGCTCGAGTGGCCACTATCTGGTGGGGATGGAGCTCAAGTACAGCCTTGAGAGGTTTGCCTGAAGCCTTTGGCCTCACCGAGGAGTAGGTGGATGGGGAGGGGTAGTGTGAAGGGATCTGTGCTAATGAATGTGATCACTAAATTCACCTCCATGCAATGCTAATGGTAGTTGGCCTGGGGGGCAGTCACCTTCAGGCACGTTCTGAGATGCTGCTGTGGAGCCCAGCATGAATAATGGACAGAACTGCTGGGCTGCACCCATAGGGTAGGACTCAATCAATCATGCTCGCTTGGATTGACCAAACCCAACCCTTTCAGACCACCACATTTCCCCTGTTCCAGTCTGTTCCAATCCCAGAGTTTCGAGTTCAGTGGCTCAGCCAGCTCCCAGATGGGAAGCTCTCCCCTTCCATTGTGCTCATAGTGCAGTCCCTCATCCCAGGGGATCCGTGCTGGAGAAGGAATGATGTACAATCTCCATGCTCGGGCTCTTGGCTCGGTTGGGACCATTCTTGCGTGGCTTGTTCCCAGCCTGGTTTCCAGGGAGAAGGAGGCTCCTGAACTAGAACTTAGGGTGCATAGCTCTTTTTTTGGGGGGGGGGAAATGGGATGTGCTCAGTGCAGGAATCACTTCCAAAACCAGTGTATAAATTGTAAATTTAACTAGGACTTTCGTTTCTTTGCAATTTTGGCCATCATATTCTGTTCAAAGACAGGAACATGAATCCTTTTACCAAGTAAAAAAAAAAAAAAAGGCTCATTTAAAAATGTACCTAAAATTTTAGGAACTCGGGCACCCTTTTATCGATTTGTACAAAGGCTTTAGTGAAGAAAAAAAAAAAGAAAAAAAAAAAACAACTTAAAATTAAACTTTTTGTATTCTGGGGTGTATCTATTTTTATTCTGTTGGAAACCTATTTAAAGTGGCAGGTGAGTGAGTGCGTGGCGAGTGGAAGACTTGTTGCAATCACCTACTTTAATAGTACAGCTGAATGACCTGGTGACAGCAGAGGATTGGGTTGAGTTGTCACGAAAGCTGCTGCTGGTCCTGTGTGCTGTTTCTAATGTACTTTGAATTGGAATAAAGAACACGTAACTGAGCAATGCCTCTTCCTGCTTCAGTGCTTTGTTGGTTTAAAGCCTTAAATAAGGCCATTCCCAGCCAGGAATCCGGAGTTTTCTGTTTATGTCATGGGGTGAACTGCACCTCAGTTAATCTGAGATTCCTAAAAGCTTATTATATGATTCCACGCCATAAATGAGGTCAGGTAACTGCTGCTCCTCCCTCCCTGGTGCTCCTTGTGCCAGACTGGGCAGAGTTGCTGCTGAGACCTCACCTGCATCCATCCCTGGAAGACTTCTGAAGGGAAGAGAAGGGGAAGTGGGGGAGACAAGAGGTGTTTTCCCTGCGCTGCACTAGCCCAGATCAACACTTCATGTGATTTTAGAAAAGGAAATAACTAATATGCCCATCTTTGGAGATGCTGGAGCCTGGGTGAAGTGGTTAGAGGACCAAACACATTCAGTTTTATCTTAGATGGAGATGTTCAGGAGGAATAAATACCCTCCAGCTTGAGAAGTGCTGTCCCCTGTGATCCACGTTGCTCTTTCCTCTTCTGTCCTTGGTTAAAGCGTCAGCCCCTGTGCCCTCTCAAACCCATGTCATGGTCACTGTGTGCCTGGCTGTTAGCACTTCATCTCCTGCCAGCCTGGATTTAATGCAGGATGGAGATAGGAGCTCCAGGAAGGCATGTGCGAGGTGCTGGGGACAAATTGGTTGGATATTCCCTGAGGCTGGATATTCCCTGAGGTACCTGCCATCAAATTAATGTGTCCAAGGAGATGCAATGGCTCCAGCTCACAGAAATCATGGAAAATGCAAGTTTCAGCCTAAAAGGTTTTATTGATTGCACTACCACACAGCATGAAAACACTCTGAAATGCAGCAGTAACACACACACCACGAGGAGGAGGGAGTTAATCACCTGACACTGAATGAGACACACAAACCAGCTCCTGTTCCTGAAACACAGTGAAATACTTTGCTCCCCCCCACTGAGGTTTGCCTAAAAGACATTGAAACCCAGATGTTTCACTGTCCTGCTCCCTCCCTGAAGCCACCAGGGTTGCTGCTGCACAGCCACCTGCAGCAGTAGGTAACAAACACACACCATTTCACCAGGTACCATGTGTAGGGAGCCACTGGACACTTGCTTTAGGACAAGATGCACTTGGTCAATGCCAGCACCAGCATTCTGCCACTGCTCTGGTTCTACTGCTCTGGATTGGTTTGGCACTGAACCGTAAGAAGTTCCATTAGAAACCTAGAAGATCCGGTTTGTTTAGCACAAACATGTTGTACTGACTAAAACCTGCTAAAATCACCCCGTGAGCCTTTATTTAACGATGGTTTGGTAAAACCTGCTCTGCTGCATGAGCCCAGTCCTCAGGCAAATCCCAAGGCAGCACTTGCTTTCTTGGCCTAACTCATTTCAGTGTAAAGGGGCTAAATGGAAGTGTTTTGTAACATCCCACCATAACTATCCATCTATTCTTACCTATGGATCACACGAGTTGGAGGAGAGAAGGAAAACTAAGTGGAAAATCCTGGTGCTCACCAACACAGGCAAAATAACAACTGTTTGTTCCAAAAAGGACGATGTAGTCACACTCCTCAAAGCTGCACTGAGGTTACTGAGGGCTGAGCCCCCCAAGTGTTTCACCATCAGTCAAGCCATTTAATACTTCACCATCATGCATTAACAGGTTATTACAGTTGTTTCTGGATGGTTTGGGGGCTTGAGCTCCATCTCAGTCACTCTCGAGGTGTTCAGGATGATGATAACCCACTGAAGATGGTCCTTCAGAGTAAACCAGTTCCCTTTCTACCTTCCCCAATAGGTGCTTCTGCATCCAGATCCACTGTGGGAAGTGGTACCTTCCCAAAACACTGGAAAGAACAAATGGAGGACTCTTGGAAACATCAGTCTTCAGAGGAAAACATCAGCAACTTCAAACAAACGAAGGGGGGTGGTGCTCAGGAAGCAATTTGTGATGGCACACGTGGACAAAGGTGCTGTTTACGTAGCAGGTACATACACCTGAAACACCATCTCGACACATATACACAAGTCTGCTTCCCAGGGAGGGTCTGGAAGGTGACAAGATGAAGAAGTAGGCCCAGGAAACATCAAACTCTTGAGTTTTCAGGTGAAGTGATGGATCCCACTCAGCAGAAGGACCCTAAAGGTCAGCATCGTGCTGCTCCTTCTGTCGGATGCACAGCACAGACTTGTGCAGGATCCCACACTCATGGAGGGACCTCGTCAGGTCAGAGAAACTCCTGCGGGGCACCTCCATCGTTTCAACACTGCAGCGCTTGTACGTGGCTGACGTTTTCTGCTCTGCCATGGCAAGGACCGTCTGCAGACTGTCAGTGGGCTGGAAATGGTGTTCAAACCTCTGCCCGGAGGGCGAGCGAACAGCGAGCAGCAAGTGCGGCTCTTCCTTTGGCAGCTCTTCCAAACCTCCCAAAGCTGATGTTGAAGGGCTCATTCTCCCTCCTGGCTTCTCAGGAGGACATTGCTTGTGTGAGCTCTCCAACAACATGCTGGCAGATCCTTGTTCTCCAGGAAGAGTTTTCCCTTTTGGAATGTCTTCCCGCTTCCCACTCACCGTCAGCCGGTCGGTCTGTTCAGCCACTGCTTCCACAGTGCTGCTCCCTGCGCCCTTGCAGCCGATGGAGGGGAGCACCCTGTACTTGTTCAGGGAAGAGGAGGTCCTCAAAGGCACGTGCTGCAGGAGCTCTGGGATCTCCTCAGGAGACACCTGGCTGGTTGGGAATGCTGGTTTCCTGAACAACGCTCTCCGGCTGCTCACTAGCTGGTGAGGAGCTGGTGGTGGAGGTGAAGATGGCACGTGGCAAGGACAGGCCTCCGTGCTCTGAGAGTAGTTGAAGCTGGACCTGGTGCGCCCCTTGGCAGATTTTGGCCTGGTGACGTGCATGGTGGTGGTGTCCGACCACAGGAAGGAGGCTGCTGTGCTTGAAGGGAAGCAGAGAGGAGATGGTGCTGAGTTCAGCAGAGCCGCTGTGGCCATTGCTTCTCAAGGCACCTGTGGATGGGGCAGCAGAGGGAAGAGTTACAGGAACTGGCCTGGAAGCTTCTAGAGAGCTTAATGTCCCCCTACAGCTCCCACTTCTGTTCCTGCAGAGACAGATCAAGTTCTGGTGTGGGCTTTAGGGTAAGACTGACTGAATTTGGCTTTCTAAAGATCTCTGAAGACCTCTGAGACAAGTTGGATTCAATACAGAGAAGCCCATTCTGACTTCCGTGACCAAAAGCTGCTCAACAGAGATTGGTATTAACCCCTTATTAAAGATAAAGCCACATTCTGCTGTGTGTTTCCCAACTTAAGCTCCTCTCAGACCACTTGTGCTTTAACAGGACAAAGCAGTCCAGAAGCCCAGAAAACTGGGCCACAACCTCATAACAACGTTCTGGAGAAGCCCAACAGGGTCATAGAATAGTTTGGGTTGAAGGCACCTTCAAAACTCATCCAGTCCAACCCCCTGCAATGAGCAGGGACACCTTCATCTAGGTCAGGTTGCCCAAAACCACATCCAGCCTGGCCTGCAATGGCGCCAGGGATGGGGCATCCACCAGCTCTCTGGGCACCTTGTGCCAGTGTTTCACCACCCTCATTGTGGAGCATTTGGTCCTCATGCTCAGCCTGAAAGCAGAGGTCATGCAGCTCCTCTGTGCCTTGCCCAGCAGAAGGTATCAAAGCGGGGGGGGAAGTCAACTGCGATGCCCTGCGGCTCTCCAGCAGTGCTGAAGTCGGCCTCACCCGCTGCCCATCGCCCAGATGGCACAAACAGACAGAAAGGAACAGCCCCCGGGGCTGTTGCACTGCCCTTTGCCAGCCTCGCGTTCCCCAATGCTCGATTGCTCCTCTGCTCCTCCCTGGGAGCAACCCAGCACCGAGCACCGCCACGGCCAGGTCCCGGCGGAGGTGTGCCCTGAGCACCGCCAGCACGAAGCTGCCTGGGGACAGGGCGAGCTGCCCCTCCGTGAGCCTGGAGCAGCGCGATGGACACGGCCACTGCCCCAGCGCCTCACCGGGGTGTCCCTGGAGAAGGAGGGAGGAAGGGAGGGACAGCGCTGTGCGCCTGCCAGTCACTGCCTCCAACGCGTAACTCCAGGGCAACAACAAGCTGCAGCTGTAGCCTCTGAGCAGGAACTCCGGGAGCACCCCGGGGGTATCACCGGCGCGGTGGGTACCCCCAGCACAACCAGCCTGCCAGAGCCACGGCGGGGCCTGCCCAGAGCGCGGGTCTGGCCCCTTCAGCGCAGACTGTAGCAGAGGTTTATGGGAGGAGCTGTTCAAACACGGTGAGCCCCACACTGCCTGGGGCAGGCACCCGCAGCGCGGCCCCACAGCCCCGCTCTGCGCCGCAAGCCTGGCCCCGGCCCCACCGCTGAGCCCAGGCCGGGGCCCACGGCCGGGGCCCACGGCCGGGGCCCGCAGCCAGGGCCGGGCCCTGTGCCCCAGCCCCGCACCCGGCCCCAGCCCGCGCCTCACCTGCCGCCCGCGCCCGCCGCCCAACAGCGCCGCGTTGCCACGGCGACAGCCGCACTTCCGGTCGCGCGGCAGGCCCCGCCCCGCCCCGCCCGCGCCTAGCCGTGCCCCGCAGGGTCCCGCTGCCCGCCGATCCGCGCTGCCCCGCTCCCGGGAGGGGGTTCCCGGTGCGGGGCCGGGCACAGCCGTGGCGCCCCAGCGCGGTGCGGGGGTGCTGTGGGAGTTGGGGTCCCCACGTACGACACGGGCTCAGGGGAGTCAGGGAGGGGCCGCGGAGAGGATCCGGGGGTTGGGGATCGAGAGGGAAACCTCTCACGCTGAGAACAACCAACCCCTGCGGGGACCTCCCCGGGAGGGGGTAGCTCCAGCGCTGCACGCCGTAACGATCCGGCTGGATGGGTGCTGGGACCGAGCCTGGGTCCTGCTGTGCCTGGGAAGGTTGGACCGGATGAAGGGGGCTACAAGGATGCTGGAGAGGGACCTTCATCAGGGACTGCAGCGATAGGACAAGGGGTGATGGGTTCAAACTGAAACAGGGGAAGTTCAGGTTGGGGATAAGGCAGAAGCTCTTCCCTGTGAGGGTGCTGAGGCGCTGGCACAGGGTGCCCAGAGAAGCTGTGGCTGCCCCATCCCTGGCAGTGTTCAAGGCCAGGTTGGACACAGGGGCTTGGAGCAACCTGCTCTAGTGGAAGGTGTCCCTGCCCATGGCAGGGGTTGGAGCTGGGTGAGCTTTTAGGTCCCTTCCAACCCAAACCATTCCATGATTCTATGATCCTTGCGGTCCCTTCCAACCTGGGATTCTAGGATTCAATGGTGTAGATGTGATGCTGCTGCAGCCGGTTGGAACATACCTGAGTCAGGAGATGAGCACCATGCCCCAGTGGAGGGTCTGCGCAGGGATGGGTCTCAATGGTGCTGTGGGGCAGCTCCTCCACCTCGTGTGGGGCTGAGGCTTCATCCTAGGAACACAAGGGAGAAGGGGGTGAGCATGGGGGTGGCAGTGGGGTTCCCTCCCAATCAGCACCTCCAAACCCCATAGGGGAGCATGATACCGAGGTTGTCCCTGCCCCCCCCAGGAGCTCTTGTGTCCCCCAAAGCAAAACTGTGCCACTCGCCTTATTTGAATACTGAAAACCTTCTTTTTAACCCCGAAAGATTAAAACAGGGTGTTAGAACTTCTCCTGAGCAAATGCACGGAGCAACAGGACTGGGCTTCCCCCCTCCTGCGACGTGACTTTCAGGATGGTGTGACTGAACAGCTTCACCCCAGCGATTGCTGAATCAAACTGGACAAATCAGCACCAAACTCACGAGTTTTGATGAGAACACCTTTAAAAATGACACACAAGATCATCCAGGGACCTAAACCAACCACCCTGGGGGGCTTCAAAGCTTTCTTTGTGCTGGGAGAGCTGCAGCCTGGAGCGCTGGCAGGGCCCTGAGCCAGTTTTCCTTGTGGGAATACACCACATCACGCTGACGTTTCCATCGCTCCTCGCTAATCCCTTTCTAAACCCACCTCTAGCTAACCAGATGCTTCTCCCACTTACAGATGCCCATCAAAGGAGCAAGGAACAAGCAATAACTAACTTATCTACCATCAAATTGGGGCTCTCCACCCTGCCGGGGGGCGGAAGATCAAGGCGAACCCGCGCACTAAAAGGTAGGGAGATGGTTGAGTATCAGCTCATCCCGTCCTCGGGATGTTCTGGACTATTGCACCGAAGCCGCGTGCTTTTGCAGATCAAAGGGTTGGGTATATTTGCACTTCAGCAAGGCCCTGCAGAAGCAGATGTGCAGTTAATGCCCCTCCTTGTGTGCTGCAGGGGAAGGCTGGAAAGTTTCATCTTCCCGAGGGGATAACAACTTCCATGGGTGCATTTTAAGCCTTGGGGTTGTGGTTCCATTGAAGAGAGGGTTTAGCTTCGCGCGCTTGCTCTCCTGAGATCCTCCACAGGGAGAGAGGGCTTAAAATGAGTGGATTTGGTTAAAGCCACCTTTGGATCCCCAACTGTGTGATCCCAGCCCCTGGATGGTGCCTTTCACATGGGTTTAGTCGAACTCCACAGCAAACCTCCAGGAGATCAGGGCCAACACATGAGCAAACACATGAGCAAACCCACCGCGAAGGGCAAGGACCTGCAACACCAAAGCATGTGGGCACGAGCAGGGCAGATAACAACCTCCACCACGGGGAGATCTTCTCCCATGGGAGTTTTGTGTGGATGAGGTGGGAAGGGAATGATTAATCATCCAGGATGCCATGGTTTTGAAAGTCAGGTGGGGAGAGGAGGGGGTTTGGGTGTCGGTGTGGTGCCCACTGGTTTGCATCGTGGCATTTTGAGCTGGTTCCTTGTGCAGATGCAGAGTGGGAAAAGCCTCTCAGCACCCCTGAGGGGGGAGGCAGTGAGCTGCTGCCCCCCAGCCTTCCCTTACCAGGCTCGGCTGGCTTTTCATTCCACTTGGCAGCAGGAAAGAGAAGGTCAGAGGGAAGAAGAGCCTTGGACGGACCTTGGAGGACAGGCGGGAGGCGACATCCCTCCAGTGAGCAGCTTGAGTGGCTCTCAAGGGGTTCAACAAGGGGATTTCTCCTTGAATACAGACCCCTGAGCCAGGTTCTTACCATTCCCTCCCGGAATTCCCTTCCTAGGAGTGTGGTTGGTCACCGAGGGTGGAGGCCTGCATACCTTAGTGTGTGTTTGCCCTGCGGTTTAGCAGGGAAAATAGCAGCTTTTGTTTCTTATCTGCCCAGGTTCTTGCCTCCCTTGTGTCTTGGTATCATGTCTCAGTTGTGGTGATTAAATAAACTCAATTCAGAAGCATTCCAAGTCAGGTTTCCATGGCGATTGTGATGATTCCATTTCACAGACCCCTCGTCCCTCCCTCTCCCAGAGTCTCCCATGCCCTGAGGGCAGGAAAACCACAGACTCAAGGAATAGATGCAGACATGAGAGGGGGCAAGGGAAAGACCAAGAGGAACCACCTCAGAGGTCGCAGGGTGTGAGCTGACAAAACCAAGCACCCTCTTGAGACAACACTGAGGCCAAAGTGCCACCTCTGCAGCTGGAATAGGGACGCAGCGACCTCTGTGGTGCCAGCTCTGTGTGTCCTGGGCACAAATCCCGTTTGTCCTGTGTCTCCACTGAATCCTGTGGATATTCAAACCACAGCCAAGACTTTGACCAACTCATCCAGGAGAGATGGAGATGGCCCGAGGTGGAGACGAGGAGCAGCTGAGCAGAAGCGAGGTGGTGGAGGGAGCATCACCACTGGCCACACTGGCAGAAACTCGTGTTTCTCGCAAAGGGGAAGGATGGAACCTTCTCCTTCACCGAGGGCCCCATGGCAAGACCTGCTGCACGGTGACAAGCACCAACAGCACAGATAGAGGAGGGGGTGGACCTCGCCACCTCCATAAAGCAAAGCCACTAAGCCAGCAGCCTTGGAGCTGCGAGGTGCAGGCGAGATAAGGACGGGGGGAATTTTATTGCCCATTATTCCGTCAGGAGGCTGCAGCAGTGAGCTCCTGCACCAGCCCCACAGGACAACCCTTGTGTCCCTGCGCACCTCCCTGCCAGGCGCTGCATCCCAAAACCAGCATCAAAAGGCCCCATCAGGAGCCATCTGTGTGCACTCGGGCACGGGGGTACCTTCGCAATGCTGTATGTCCACAGTGACACTAATGTCACCCTGCTCCATGCCCGTGGCGCAGGCGTGGTGGCTTCCGTCCTGCCCTTGGGGTGCTGCTCATCGCCCGCTGTTGATGTTTCCTCCTCCAGGACCGGTCTGAGGATGAAGAATCTCCTCTTTGTCCTGTTCTTGGCTTGCGGTAAGTGCCCTGTTTCACTGGGCCAGGCTGGGACATCTTTGTGTGGCAAAGGAGACTTAAAAAGCCCTGGAGGTCGTCGTGGTGGGGAGGATTTGGGATGCTGAGATCCATATTTACCTTAAGAGGCCCTGGAGCCTGTTGTCACCAGCATTCCTGCCTGTGGCAAGCCCACAGCTGCTGAGGGTTGCAGGATGCAGTGCGGCACAGCCTGGTCAGAGCAATAACATCCTGTTGGATGCTGGAGAGGGACTCTGCATCAGGGACTGGAGCGATAGGACAAGGGATGATGGGTTCAAACTGAAACAGGGAAGTTCAGGTTCGAGATAAGGCAGAAGCTCTTCCCTGTGAGGGTGCTGAGGCGCTGGCACAGGGTGCCCAGAGAAGCTGTGGCTGCCCCATCCCTGGCAGTGTTCAAGGCCAGGTTGGACACAGGGGCTTGGAGCAACCTGCTCTAGTGGAAGGTGCCCCTGCCCGTGGCAGGGGGTTGGAGCTGGATGAGCTTTAAGCTCCCTTCATCCCAAACCATTCCATGACTCTATGATTCTGCCAGACTCAATAGGGCAGCTGCAGAGACCAGACAATCCTGAGGGGTTTTGGGGATGCTTCCCATGGTTCCCATGCCCAAAACCACATATTTCCAGACTCCATTCCCCTTCCTGAGCGAGGCGCAGGGAATGCCGCTGTGTGCTCACCCCGCACCAGCCCGTCCCTATGCCCCCGCAGGGCTGCTGCCGGCTCGCAGCAGCGTGCTGGAGCTGGAGCGGATGATCAGGGCGGCCACGGGGAGAAGCGCGCTGCTCTCCTACAGCTGGTACGGGTGCTTCTGCGGCATCGGGGGCAGAGGGACCCCGGTGGACTCCACCGACCGGTGAGTACCTGGGTAACCCGGTGCAGGGTTGTGGGGTTCCCGAAAACCTCCTCGCTGGGCACTGGTGTGCTCTGGAGAGGGGGTTTTGAGCTGTTCCCAAGCCACATCTTACCGCAGCCTTGGCCATCCCCTCCTTCCAGTCACCTTAAATTTGAGGCTGGACCCTCCTTCACCCTCGAGGTGTGGTGAGGGTCCACACGGCATCCCCTGTAGGTGCTGCCATGCCCACGACTGCTGCTACAGGAAGCTGAGAGAGGGCACGTGCACCCCCCTGATAACCCCCTATCGATTCGATATTGCTGATGGAGACATCATCTGCAGTGAGTACCACCGAGCGGGGGCCCCACGGAGGTGGGGAACCACCTACAAGTCCCCACAGCACCCCAGGGACACAGGAGGACATCCCCCCGGGATGGAACCAGCCTGGTGCCCTGCTGGGTGCGCACAGGGTGCAGCACATGACAAATAAACGGGAATTGCAAGGGATGCAGGCAGCTTGGAGAGGGCGAGCACTGGGCACGCTGCTTCATGCTCTTCCCCTGGGCAGCTCCAGGCACTGGGGGTGCCCTGAGGGCCCCCATCGCTGATGTGGAGCAGAAAAGCGGTTGCAGGGCCCTGTGTCTCCCCCCGCAGGCGATGAGCAGAGCTGGTGCAAGAGGGAGACCTGCCTGTGCGACAAGGCGGTGGCTTCGTGCTTCGCGAGCGCTTTGCATTCCTACAATAGATCCTACCTCTTCTACTTCAAGCTGAAATGCCAAGGAAGCAAACTCCAGTGCTGAGCAGGGGCAGTCTGCAAGCGAGGCTGCAGGGTCTGACTGGCTTTCTCCATTGCTATGGCAAGAAAAGCCTGACGGGGGACTGAACACAGCCGGAGCCCGCGCGGTGATGCTGAGGGAGAGGAAGGGAACTCACACACTACGGTTGGAGATCCCCCATTCCCAAAAAGACACCTCAGCTTCCATTCATTTGTCTCTTCCTCCTCCCTTTTCTCTCTTCATTTCATTTCCCAGCAAAGGTAATAAAAGGTATCCAAAGTGATTCTCCATGGTGGTTTTCCATAAGAGCCGCTGAGGCACTGCAGTGGTGGCAGCTGGGCTGCGAGTTTGGGGGCACTTTTGCATCTCACACTGTAGCCACAGCAGAGTCTGACACCCCAACATTCCCATGGTCCCAACAGCAGCAGTTCACAGGGTTTGGCAACAACAATAATCCCCCACCGCTGAGCCCTGATGACAATGGGGATTTTTGTCTTCTCTCAACAGCCTTTCCCGGTAGCTGAGCTCATCCCGGAGCTAAACCAAGATGGTGCTTTAAGGGGCAGGTGGGATACGGCCAAAAGGTGTTATTATAGGAATAATGGAGGTGGGAAAATGTGGGAGATGGTTTGGGGCCCTCCCATGGCCAACACGAAGGCTGAAGAACCCACAGAGGAGGGATGATTTCAAAGCCCCGTCCACCCCAAGGCGGATGCTAATGCAGTTGCATTGGTGACTGAATGGTTTCTCCATCGGGAATGAGCTCTGCGTAGGGGCTGCAACGAGAGGTGTGAAACCAGAGAAATAGAGGGAAGCTGCATTTGCTCACCACAAAACATAGATTTTGGTTCATTCCCCCACACTGTGGGTGAACATTTAATCACTCAGAGGCTGCATAACCTGTGTTTCTGGGAAAGGCACATGTAGAGCTGCTTTCATTGTAGCCCAAACGCTTTCCCAACCTGATACAGCACCGTGGTGCTGGGAAGGGCAGAGAGAAAGGCCCTTGGGCACCTCTGGGCTGGGACATAGAGCGTTGGCTTCCTCCTTGGGCTGGAAATGCTGCTCTGACAGCTCGTCCTGCCCCGTGAACACAGCCAGGGTGCTGGGGGATTCCTGTAAAGGGGAAGGATGGTGCCTTCTCCTTTACAGAAGAGCCCAGTCAGCAAGATTTGGGCAGAACAAGCACCTGGCAGCAGGGAGCAAACTATATAAAGCAAAGCCAGGCAGCTGCGGGGCCCTGAAAGCGAGCAGTGGCTTCCCAAGGTAAGCAGGAATGTGGGAATGCTGCTCCTCCCTTCCCTGCTTCAACCAGCGCAAGCAGGGAGCGAGGTCCATGCCGGGAAAGCAGGAGCAGAGGAGAAGCTCCCTGAGACACCAGCCCAGGGGCAGAGCAGCGGGGTGCAGCCCCATCATTCCTCCTTTTCTTCCTTTCCCTTCAGTTTGCCTTGTCCACTCCTCCACCAGCCAATTCCCACTGCTTCCCATCCCCAACACAGCCTCACCCCCTCACCCCCAGAAGTGGGAGCATCTCTGCCCCCGGGTGAGGGGGCAGTACCAAGGCAAGTGGTTCATAGCCCAGGGGAATGGTTTGGTTTTCTCTCTCAGGGCTGTCAGAAAGATGAACTCCCTCCTCGCCTTCGCCGTGCTCATTGCATGGGGTAAGTGTCCTGCCTCGCACCACGGTTCTCCATGATTAGTCATGGAGATTAGTCCGGTTTAGTCATGGAAATTAGGACCAGGCTGGTGCTTTCCTGACCCTTTTCCATCACCAACCACGCAACAACTCTCCTGCCCTGAGTACCCTGCTGCATGTACTGTCTTTAAGACATCACCAGCCCGGTACCAATCTGGGGGCTGGAGATGCTGTTGGGGGGCTGGATGTCAGCATGAACCCCACCTATTCCCCCCTCCCCAGCCTTGTCCCCAGCTCATGGGAGCCTTTGGGATCTGCAAAAGATGATCACGAAGGTGACGGGGAAAAACGCTTTGCTGCATTACTCCTTCTACGGCTGCTACTGCGGATTTGGGGGCAGAGGGCAGCCCAAGGATGCCACGGACAGGTAAGAGCCTGCTTCAAAACCTCCCTGCCCGGGCATGGCTTTAAATGTGGGGGGTAAAGGGGAATAAAACCACCCCCCAAAGCCTCAAGGTCCCACATAGGTGCTGCCAGCTGCATGATGCCTGCTACAACAGCCTCCTGCGCCACCACTGCAATGCCAGCGTGCAGAGCTACCGCTACGACTGGTCCAGCAGCAGCCCCTCCTGCAGTAAGTAGGGACCTGGCAAAGGGGGTGTCACTCCCCCGAAGCCGGGGCTGACCCTGGGGTCCGCTCTGCCTGCAGGAAAGGGCTCATGGTGCTCCCAGCTCTCGTGCGAGTGCGACCGCAGCCTGGCGCTTTGCCTGAAGAGAAGCATCGGGAGCTACAGGAGGCGCCTCCAGTTCTACCCCAAGCACTGGTGCCGGTGATGGGAGCCGGGATGTGGGGCCAGCTTCTGCATCCACACATCCCCCCATCCCTACTGGTGATGGGAGCCGGGATGTGGGGCCAGCTTCTGCATCCACACATCCCCCCATCCCTGCCTGGACAAACCACGTTAGTGCTGCTGTGAATTCAATCCGAGTGAAAATAAACAATGTGCTTAAACCACCCCGTCTGTGGGCAGCAGAGAATTCCCCGTGCAGAACAGCGTCCTCCCCAAACCTTGCAGGAACTCCGTCTCGGCCCCTGCGTCACGGGGCTGCAGCCCATGGGGACGGGGGGGTTTGGCCAGCGAGGGAAGGGGCGTAGCAGAAAGCATTTTTGGGACAGACATTTCGGCACTTCCAGTCGGGAGCGCGCGGGCCGGACGCGGAGGGACGCCGCTCCCCGGGACAACCCGGCAGCGAGGAAGGGGAGCCGGAGCCACCCCCGGTGAGCAACTCCCCCCGTGGGGTGGGCTCATTGCTGCTGCAGGAACAAAACCACGGGGGGGGTTGTGCTGGAGAAGCTGCTTCTGCTGCTTGCCACGCCTGGAGCTGAGGTGTCGTTGCTCTAGGACAGAACCTCAGCTGGGATGTGGCAGTCCCAGGGGGTAGCAGCGCTGCCGCTGCAAAGGGATGCGCTGGGTGCTGAAAGCAGCGGGATGGGAGGGAGGAGGTGCTCGGGTGGTGGGACAGCTTCCAAAAGGGTTTGCTTTTGGCCAAGAGGCAGCAGCACAGATGCGAGAGGGCACGGCTTGCACCCTCTGACTGCGGGGTGAGTGGACCTGACTTCAGAGACAAGGGTTGAGCCTGTCAACCAGCCATGCTGCCTGGCTCAGTGCGCCCTGTTTCTCCTCCCAGGCCTGGCTGAGAGGAAGATGAAGGTCCTGCTGACGGTGGCAGTGCTGTTTGCCTGCTGTAAGTGCAGCCACCCCTGGCCCACAGCTGGGAGCCACGCTGCAGCCCTGTGCTGATGGGGGGAGCACCCCCAAACCCCTGCGCACGCCACAGGGACACTGTCCCCATCATTCCCCAGGCCTTGTTTCTGCATATAACCTGCCAAAAATCACACTTTCTGGTCCCTTTAGGTGTGTTCACAGCCCATGGGAAGCTCCCGCACACGTATGCACCGGGACTCGAGGGAAGCACTGTAGGAAATCTGACCCATGTTTGCTCCTCGGCTTCAATGGACCGGTACAGACAATGCTGCCCCTGGGGGCTAACGCTGGCCCCAGGGTAACCCCAGGGGTCATGAGCAACCTCTAAAGCTTTGCAAGAAGCAGATAGGCAGCAAGAGGAGGGTAATAGGCTTTGGGGAAGGGGGAAAGTGAAGTGTTCACCCCTAATTCCAGCCCTGTAGTCAGTAGGGTTGTGCCAGCAAGAACTGCCTGAAGTCAATGGGATGGTTCCAGAGGAGAAGGATGATCCTGAAGCCAGGATGGTCCCAGAGCTGGACAGAGGTAGCACAGGGAAGTAGAGAAGAGGCTTTACATAACAACAGGCTGGGAAGAGCAGCTCCTGGGTGGTGTAGAGCAGGAGGAGGATGCAGACACTGGTGGCTCTTCGCACCCGGCTCGCAGAGCCTGTTCCAGGTAGGTCAGCAGCTGCTGGTGCCATGTTCCGGATGAGGCCAGGCTCTCCTTCTCACTGCAGGTGCTGCCGGCTCCGTGCCTGCTGCTACGCCAGGCTGGCGGCACGGCGCTGCCGCGTGGGACCCATCCAGCCCCCCATGGCCCCCCAGGCGAGACTCCCCACCTGCAGTGAGTCCCTGCAGCCGCGCTTCAGGATCCCTCTTTCCAGACCATTTCCCTTCTTCTCAGCGCCCTTTCCCGGGGCAGCACTTGGGGAATCTTCCCTAAAAGAGGGTCTCAGATGTGCTTCTCTCTGGCCTCTGCAGGATCTGGGACGTGGTGCCAGAGAGCCGCCTGCAGATGCGAGCGGGCAGCCCAGCTCTGCCGGCTGCGCAGCCGGTGGCTGCTCCGGCGCCGCGGCAAGTGCCGGGGACGAGCCGGGTGGTGTTGAAGCCAAAGGGCTCTTTGCATTAAAACCACCTCTAGGCTGATGAGCAAAGGGACGGCGCCAGCAGCGTACCCCAGCCCTGCTGGGTCTCCTCCTTGGGGCTTTCTGGCTTCGACACGAGGACAACCACCCTCTCGTGCAGTTGTGTCAATGCACGCTGGATCCGAGGAGGGGGAGCAGCTCGGATGCAGTGTCTCAGCACAGAAAAACAAGGGAGGGGTGGCCACCTGCTCCTCATCGCTGCGAAGGGCGAGATGGAAGCCAAGCGCTCATTTCCCCTTGGCTTGGCTCCTGTGCAGCCTCTCAGCTCCCTCTGCTTTTCGCTTCACTGCACATTCTCTTCTGTTGCTCCCAAATAAAACCAGAGAGCACAAAACTTCAGTCCTCGGTGTGCTGTGACTCTCGCAGGCAGCGACCACCCCTCGCAGGCAGCAGCGAATGTCTTAGCTGGGTTTCCTGATGGAATACCCAGTGAAAATGACACCTGAGAGGCGCTGGGTCTCCCACTGACACACATCTGCACGTCCCCCCTCATCCCTGGGCCTTCAGGCTCTGAAATGCGCAGTTGTTCCGAGATGGAGCAATCAAAGCTGATGCAAAGGGCTGTGGGATGCTGGGGGAGGGCCGGGCGCTGGCAACCTCTGCTGCAGCGGGGTGGTCAGGAGCTTGCCTCGCAGCAAAACACATTTCTCACTAGAAAAGAATGTTTTGGCCCAATTCTGCAACAACCCCAAGCACATCCCCTAGGAACAGGCAGTTCAGGCGCTGGCTGCTTCCCCTACCACAGTAGCATCCCCATGGTGCAGGGTTTCTGCCCGGCAGGTTGGCCCACTGGGAGGTCCTGGTTCTGTAACACCCCCCGTGGGGCTCAGCAGTGAGGGAGAGCCACAGGAACAGCCAGGAAACTTGGCATCAGCAGCTGTAATTCCCACCCCGGCTCATGCCAAAGGTGAACTCAGTGGCACCAGGAAATATCCCTTGTATCAGCAGCGCTTCCTTCTGGCTGGAACCCAGCATCAAGCTCTGCCAGCTGTGCTTATCCTCAGGGAGACCAGGAAGGAGAGGGCAGCCCTTCACCCAGCAGCTGCTGTCTGCCAGGCATAGATCAAGGATCAAATCCTTGCCGAGATGATCACAGATGGATTGCAGGTCAGGATGAGCTGAAACACGCTCTCCTGTTTAAATTCGGGGTCAATGTTAACTATTTATGTATTTTTCTGCCTGGAGATCTGGCAGTACGAACCCATCCATGCACCTCCAGACACTGCATGCCCTTCTGCTGCAGAAGTTGTGTTCTGCATACCTCGACTGAGAAACACAATCCACATCCTCCCAGCAGGCACTTGGCCTGGGAGGTTCTTATTTCTCTTCTCTCACAGAGTCTTTCACTTGGAAGCTCAGCCAGGTTGATGCACAAAAATACACCTTAATCCCAAGTGGTAACAACTAGCTACAGCCTTAGAAAATCCGGACTTATGGCTCATTAAGTTCCAAGGGGCTACTTAAATCAGCCCAAAGAGCTGATGAGGGAAAAGGCACGCAACAGAGGGGGAAGAAACTTTGCCAAGGCCCTGACCCGAGTTCCGTCTTCCCACCATATCTCTGATTTCCATGCAAGCCACATCCTTGTTCCCTGCCTCAGTTTTCCCATCAGTGACAGGGGGATTTCCTCGCCCTGGCTCATGCCAGGGTTCCTCACAAAGCGGAGCAAGCTCTGCCAGAATGAAAATGCTAAATGACCATTCAGCATCATCTACTGCGTTTAGAGATGCTCTCCAAACAAACGACCACCATCCTCCCCTTTACCCTCCCAGCACACACCCCCTGTGTTGTTTTCCCTTACCCTGCTGCTTGCTTTAATTTCCTTCTACATAAATTATAGAATCACAGAATCAATCAGGTTGAAGAGAGCTTTAAGCTCATCAAGTCCAACCGCTCCCCAGCAGTGCCAAGGCCACCACTAACCCATGGCACTGAGGCCTCGGCTACACGGGGTGTGAACACTTGCAGGGATGGTGACTCCAGCCCTGCCCTGGGCAGCCTGTTCCAATGCCTGAGCACCCTTTGGTGAAGGAATTGTTCCTCAGCTCCATCTAAACCTGCCCTGGAGCAGCTTGAGGCCGTTTCCTCTTGTCCCATCCCTTGTTCCTTGGGAGCAGAGACCAGCCCCCTCCCGGCTCCATCCTCCTGTCAGGCAGTTGCAGAGAGCGATAAGGTCCCCCCTGAGCCTTCTCCTCTCCAGACTAAACCCCCCAGGTCCCTCAGCCGTTCCTCATCACACTTGTGCTCCAGGCCCTGCACCAGCTCCAGTGCCCTAAATGTGAGCCCAACAGCTCACACGGTGGCCCCTGAGCAACGCCTGCTCTGTTTTGAGAGCAAGACAACGCACACATGAGGAAAGCAATGGAGCAGCCCCATACACAAGGAGCCTCTGGGCACTGACAAGCTTCTACTAACAGGAAAACCAGCACAGAGGCCTTTTGCCCAGTCCTATCTCCAGCCACAGCCCATTCTCAAGGACCACCAGACCTTCCTCTGCTCACAACGATGCATCTCACCCACTTTGGTATGTCAGAAATGGAGGATGCTTTGCACTGGCTGCATTTTCTCCCTGCCCGGTAAGTCAGGATGGAAAGGGTAAGACACAGAATGGTGTTTTCTAACCTAGACATCAAAAAACTGAGTCATCCAGGAGCAAAGTGGTTCCTGTTTTCCCATTTTTCTCAGGGAGGCATCGGGGTGCTTAGACACCCAGAAGCCACACACAGACTTGGCTCCAGTCTGCCCCAGTCCACCAAAACCTCCCCTGCAAAGGGCTCCCCCAGCGTAGGGCTCCCCACAGCCGGCGCCTCCAGCAGCACCAAGAGAAGCTCACACACGTAGTGCCACCAAAATGGTGACATTTGTCAATATTTGCCCACTTTGGGTTCTCTGAAGGAGGGGCCATGCCAGGCAGGCCCACTGTGCTATAAAAGGTGTGACTGGCAGCACCTTGGGCTCACCCGGACATCGGAGCTGCTACCACCAGATATGAAGCTCTTCTTGCTGCTCCTCTGCTGTGAGTACCCTCCGTGGCTGAGGATACCCATAAACAGTGAACTGGGGAGGGTAAAAATGCTCTTTTTTTGCTAGAGGGGTGGGACAGGGGTTGCTTTTCCCAGTGCTCCTCACCCCGCTGTCTCCAGTGGCAGGGCTGGTCCTCGCTGGCTGCAACGTGATCCAGTTCGGTTCAATGATTAAGCACAAGACGGGGAAATCACCGCTGTCCTACAACGGCTACGGCTGCTACTGCGGCGTGGGGGGGTCCAAAAAGCCGCTGGATGCGACCGACAGGTAAGTGAGGACCAGGCGCTCCAGCCCTCCTTGCCTCCCTCTCCCTACATCCAGTGCAGGGAATGCTCGCCCTGCTCCTGGGAGCTGAGATAGCAACGCAAAAATCATTGCTTGGCCTCAGTACCTCTTTAAAAGTTGCTCAGTAGCAGCAGATGATGGGAACAGGGCACATCGGCGTTGCTTCTGCCCTGGCAGCACTAGGCAGAGATGCGTTGGGTTCTACCTACCACATGGGCCAACTGAAAGCAGCCATGGGGAGCTCTGCAGAGTCACCGCAGCAGAGAAAGGGGAAAGGAGTTAGAGAGGGGAAGCATTTAGAGAGCTGTTCTGGTGATGCCAAAGGTGTGAGTCGCCTTCCCATGCTCCTGCAGCATGGGCCGTGCCGAGGACAGCACCTAACCCAGGCCCAAACGGGAAACGTCCCTCATGGTGCTGTGCACTACAGACGTTCACCACCACAGCACCATCCGAATCACCCCCTGTCCTGCCCTGACCCCAGCTCTTGTGCTCGCAGGTGCTGCCATGCTCACGACTGCTGCTACAAGAAGCTGTCTTCCTCTCGCTGCAGCCCCAAACTGGTCACGTACAAATACTCCACGCAGGGAAGCCAGATAACGTGCGGTGAGAGCCGGCGCGGGGTCAAAGCCAAAGGCACAACCACACACCTCTCCTCTGAGATGGCCTTTAGACTATTATCCTGGCTTGGAAACCAGCTGGGAAGAGGGTGGAAATGAGGGAAAAGTGCCAGGAATAGGGCAAACATTTATTTGGTATGAATATGGTGAGGTTTAGAGCTCGGAGACCTCCCAAAGGAGGGGTTTGCCCTTCTGTAAAGGCCAAATACTGAAGGTTTGAGGTGATCCTCCCATCTTGGATGGGGACCTGGCACTGCTGCCTCAATCTCCCCAGAGCAAACATTGTCTTTTCATGGTGAGTGGATAAAAACAAAGCACTTCCCTGTAATCTGAGCAAATATCTATACATGCATAGATAGATAAAGCAACCTAAACAGTTCCTTTATGGTCACGCATGGTTCGTAGCCAGGTAGCCCCACACACACACAGGTCAGGGGACTACCCAAGACACCCCAAACTCAACACGGGGGCTGCGTACACCACGGGGACGGTCCGAAAGCCATCTCCTGCCTCTCCCCGCCTTCTCCTGTCTCCATCCCCCCTCATTTCCTTCCAGGAGCCGGGACTTGGTGTGAAAGAGGGAGCTGCGAGTGCGACAGGCGAGCGGCGGAGTGCTTCCAGAAGGCAGCCAGCACATTCCGCAACTCCTACAGGAACTACCCCAACTCCCTGTGCAAGGGCTCCACTCCCTCCTGTTAGACACGCCGGGGACACCCAGAACCTGACAGAAATGGTCTCCACTGGGGGCTTTTTGCCTTCCCAGCAACCGGAGAGAACCCGGCTTGGTCCTGAGACACTGAAATGGTGTCTGGTGCCTTTCCCTGGCACCCAGGGAAGCCCCCACTCCCCACAATGAAATCATAAGAACAAGGAAATCATGCAAATAAAAGTTCATTTTCAAAGGCAATTTGTAAAGCGCATCTGGCGTTGGGTTTGTGCTTGGGGAATTGGTGGTGGAAGGGGTAGGAAACAGCACAGGAAACAACACAACTTCAAGGCTGATTTTCTGAGGTAAGAATTTAAGCTCACGCACAGTTTCGCATCTTTTTCTTAAAAACCATCTACAGAAATGACATTTTGGGTAAATCTTGAGCTTCAGAGCTAAAAAAAGCAATTAAAATAAGCAGCGAGTGGCTGCTGCACCCCAGCCCCAAACCCAGCTCCCCGCAGGGAGCTCGGCCATGACACAGCCCCATCCCGCTCCTAATGGCTGTTTAAGTAATGGACACTCGCCGAAACCATGGAGGAGCAGATGGGGGTGTCTGCAGGGCTCAGGGTGCCCCTTCCCTGTGTCTCCAGCAGGTCCCCATGGAGCTGGAGCCAGCCGGGCAGATCTGCTCAGGCTGCAGCCACCTCGTCCTCCACCCAGCTTTATGTGATCCCCAATTAGCACTAACAAGCCAGCCCTGGAGGCACCTGGGCTTTAATGCCACCTCAGAGAGGTGCTCTGTGAGCTGGGGGTCCTAAAACACAGGTGATTTAAGGGTGTTTTGTTTGAGGTTTACCTCAGCATTGAGAGCTGCTAACCTGGCTCCACTGCACCACGAGCAACATCCTCACCCCTTCCTCATGCTTCCTATGGAAAACATGGTGTAACTCCAAAGCACCTGTTTCTCCTTTTAACTCATTTTTTGGTGCCATTCAAGGGCTTTGGGATGAGGAGAGAGCTCATGGAACCATGGAATCAACCAGGTTGGAAAAGAGCTTTAAGCTCATCAAGTCCAACCGTTCCCCTGCACTGCCAAGGCCACCACTAACCCATGGCACTGAGGCCTCGGCTACACGGTGTGTGAACACTTGCAGGGACGGTGACTCCAGCCCTGCCCTGGGCAGCCTGTTCCAATGCCTGAGCACCCTCTGGGGAAGGAATTGTTCCTCAGCTCCATCTAAACCTCCCCTGGTGCAGCTTGAGGCCGTTTCCTCTTGTCCTGTCCCTTGTTCCTTGGGAGCAGAGACCAGCCCCCTCCCGGCTCCATCCTCCTGACAGGCAGTTGCAGATGAAGCCAGTGCTGCCCCCTGAAGTTTGTGCCTGCAAAGGCTCTATCCAGGCAGCGAGGAACCATTGCACAGCTCCGCACAAGCACAACCCATCCCTGGTTTATACAAACCGGAGTGTGGGTTGTTCTTCATGCACAAATTCCCTCCTTTCCTGCAGTTTCCAAAGCCCTGCAGATCTGGATATGAGGGATGACATGACTTCTGCTGCCATTGAGGCACTGCAGATGAAGCAAAACTGTTAAACCAAAGCAAGAACAAGGTACACCAGAAACCTGAGTGGCACAAGCAGACAGCCCTCACACACATAGCAAGTACAAGACACACTTACGGAGATCAGACAGAACTTGGTTAATGCTTCAAACACCCAGTTCAACCGAACTCCTTAACTGCAGAGGCAGAACTGGGGGAAAATCACAGGATCCCAGCCTGGTTTGGGCTGGAGGGAGCTTAAAGCCCACCCAGTTCCAACCCGCTGCCACGGGCAGGGACACCTTCCACTAGAGCAGGTTGCTCCAAGCCCCTGTGTCCAACCTGGCCTTGAACACTGCCAGGGATGGGGCAGCCACAGCTTCTCTGGGCACCCTGTGCCAGCACCTCAGCACCCTCACAGGGAAGAGCTGCTGCCTCAGAGCTCATCTCAATCTCCCCTCTGGCAGGTTAAAGCCATTCCCCTTGGCCTGTCCCTCCAGGCCCTTGTCCAAAGCCCCTCTCCAGGTTTCCTGGAGCCCCTTTAGGCACTGGAGCTGCTCTAAGGTCTCCCCTTCAGGAGCCTTCTCTTCCCTTCAGGCTGCCCCAGCCCAGCTCTCTCAGACTGGCTCCAGAGCAGAGCTGCTCCAGCCCTCGCAGCAGCTCCGTGGCCCTCCAGGAAGGGTGGTGGTTGATGGGATGTGCGGAAATCAGCTTTTTGCTCTGTCCTGCCACCTCCTCACCTTCAAGAGGCTGCCAGTGACACGGCAGGCCCGGCAGCACTGAGAGCACGGGCCTGGCCCCCTGCCCACCCGTGACCCTCAGAGATGTCATCCAGCAGCTGGGAACCAGCAGCAATCCTCCAACACCCAGGGAACACGCAGTGCTGCCTGTCCTATGACCGCATGTTACACAGCACAGCTCCACCAAAGAGTAAACACCAGCTATGAATCAGGATGTTCCTTTTCTCTTGTTCCTCGCCTCCCTTCCTCCTGCAAGGAAAAATCCACGACCTGTTTACAAAGCGAATTCTCTGCATAAATCCCTGAGGAACATTGCATAAGTATTCCCTCGAAAAAATACATGTCAAAAGGGCAGGGGGAAATTTCAGCAGCTTAAGGAAAGACACAAACCAGACAGGATGAAAGCTTTAACATCTCTGGATACAGAATGTCTATGCAGGTACAAAGTTATCCTGGCAAAACTAACGAGAATTGGACCGGTCTAACAAGACTGTGGAGCCCAGCACATGAGAAATTCATTTTAATCATATTACACGTGGAAATCAAAGCATTTTCAGCCACGTATTTGGTTACAGGTGTCCATGAGCTGAAGGTCAGCATCTCTCTTTGCTGTTTTAAGAGGTGTTGCTCTTGCAGGCTCACCCATTTACCCTGGACACGGTGAGTTTTGCAGGTCCCTTCATACATTGGAAAGCTCAGCTTCCTTCCTGCTGGCTACAGGGTAACTCCCCTCAAGGCTCTTCAGGCTCCAAGCAACAATAATCCTTTTATCAGTCTGCATCAGGAAGACAAAAGAGCAATTCATTAACATCAAAACATCCTACAACTGCACATTCTTATCTTTTCAGACTTGCAGAACCCACCTGCAAAGCAAAACACAGCTGGGCAAGACAAAGGTGACACGTTCACCTGAATCACCTGGCTATCCTCAGCTCCTCACACTGGTGAAGCAACTCCTTTCTCCCTTCAAGCCATGACTTGTGGTTCTTTCCATTACTGTAAAAGTGACTGTCATAGAGAAAAAGAATGCCAGGAAGCAACAGTGCTAACAACAGGCTGAGGCTGACGTGAAACAGATTTTACCTAAGTCATTTTCCACCAGAAGAACAGTACTGTGAATTCAAGGCTCATCCACCCTCTTCCCACCTATGGAATACTACTCAGGCTTCCCTCATGCCCCCCAAAGGCACTCAGAGCAGCACGTAACCCACTGCTTCACTTGCCAGACACTATGTCCCACCAGAAAGCAGAAGAGCTGCTTTGTGTTACTTTTTATTTCCACCAAGCTCATTACAGGAACCAAAGGAACCTCTTCACCAGCATTAAAGCCTGTTCTCCTACACCACCAGTACTGAGAGCTCCTTTCTTTCTATTCTCCAACTGCTCTTGATAAACAGTAGCAGAGCACAGAAAGGAAGAAGTACCAGCTCAGGTCTTGGCAGTTCAGTCAGAAAAGGCATTTGTATTTCTGCGCTGATTTGGAAACTCCAGAGAATACATGGATTTAGCATTCCTTACTTTCAAAAAGACATGTCTAATCTCTGCCCTGGCTGATGAGGTGCCTTCTGTTATCTGTTGTGCTTCCTTCAAGCTTAATGCTTGATAAAAAAACCAGAGTGAAGCTGAAACACCACAGCCGTAAATCGAGGGCCAAGTCCCACAGTCCTCACGCTTCAGCCCAAATTCACAATCCCATAGTGGAAAGCATCTCAGGATTCGGGCTGTACATCCTATGGAACTCTGTGAACTTCCCAAAGAGGAGTTTAAGACGAAAACATCCTACCCTGGAAAAAGCCTGATTTATGAAGAGCAAAGCAGGCAGAGTTCCCAGTGAGCACTGCTACTTGGAACCTTGTTCCCAGGCCTTTGGCTACATTAACTTCATTTGAAGACTAACAACTATCAAGTTCCTGGCTTGGACTAAAGCTCTGGAGTAGCCCAAAAGCTCCAGAGTATGGCAAAGGAGATGAGATTCCTGATGTCCAAGTAATAACACTCAACAGGAATCCCATGCCTGCTCATGTTGTGTTTTACAACCTCATCCGGGATGAACTGGCTCTGTGGTCTCAGCAGCCCACTGGTATTACTGTACTTATGAGCTGATCTCAAACTGGATGCAGCAATCCCATTCTCCCTTCATGTATTAATCACTTCTCCAACAGCCTAGTGCAACACAAGCAGTTCTAGTTAAACTCACCCCTGCATTCTTGCATGGGAAAGAAGAGAGGAATGTCATGGTTGACACAGCACTGGCTGACACCTTTCAGTTTGGAAAGGATTCTAGGATTCTGTTTGCTCTACTTAAATAGGAAAAGAAGAGAAACCAAACCCCTGAGTTTTGTTAAGCTTTCCCTGACAGCAAGATAAAACAAAGCTCCTCCAAGTGTAACCAAGTAGAAAGTTACTTTAAAAATAAATAATCTCAGCACATCAAGAGGTGTCAAAGCAAACCTGGCACTGCTGGGTGAAGAAATGGTTCTCACCTTCATCTAACTCCAGAATCATACACCCAAGTCTCTACTTTTTGTTAAGTTCAAACAACTCTTCTCACACACAGGCTGATGCAGAACTACTGCCCCACAACCGAGGAAACAGGAAGTTCATGTGTGCTCAGAGATCTCCGCAGCAACAGATAACAAGGAGTTCTTGGAAATCTGCTTGAGGGCAAATTGTCTTCCTCAGTTTTATTTGGTTTTCTCACCAGAGCACTGGGAACACATTCACTCATATGTTTAGAGCTCCTATGGCCTTCACCAAGGTGACGTGGTTGGTTGAGTCCGTGTCTCTCCTGCCACTAACTGGACAATTACTTCTGTTGCCCAAGACCTTTTGTCGGTGCCTCTCTTCCTGCCTCTTTTTCTTCTCTAGTCTCTGCTGCTCCTTCTTTTGTTTTTTAGATGCCTGAAAGGGAAGGATCAAAACACTACGTTGAAAACACACAGCTTCTGCTCAGTGGGGGAAAACAATACACCGGAAAGGAGATAAGCACACAGCAAAGCAGCTGCCAGAGAACGTTTATTCCAAACTACTTATCAGGACTTTATCTTGTGGCATTTTGGGGAAAGCAAAACATGTCTCTACTAAATGTGTCAGAGAAGTCACAGCTGTAGCAGCCACAGAAGCCAGTAAGCGGAAGCTGGTTTTAATTCAAAGGGAAGACAGTTGCTGATTAAGCAACCCAAAGTATTCTCCTAATCGTAAGGGATGTGCAAATCCCTGGCAAACCACCCTTCACGTACCTTTGGGTTTCTGCTAGCTCGATTCTCTTTGTAGGATTTAGGCTGTCCCTTGTGGTTTTCTATTTCACCTTGATGCAAGCTCTGATTTCCAGAGATTCTCGAAGCAGTTCCATTTTCCTCCCCCAGAGCTGGGCTGTGCACTTCCTGAGCTGTGCTCTGGGGATCGTGCTGCTCCTCAGTACCTACCAACAACAGACACACTCTGCTCAGAAGCTGCCTTCCTGTCAGCCAATTCCTTCCTCTGGAATTTCTGGAACAGGGGCGGCTTTGGCAGCTGGACTGAACCTGCCCTCACTAACAACCTTCCTGAGCACTGGGAGGCTGAGGAGGCAGCACAGCCAACAGCGAGCTTCAGCTGCTGCTGTCCCTGTTGAACTGCTGCTGACAGTGAACACTGACATCAGACAGTGTTCTTGTGAAGTACCAGGTGACAAACTCCATCTACTTACTGATTCTCTTCATTTCATTCATTTGAAGGACGGCAAAGATGGCAGATTCTACATTGTAGTCTTCCACTTCCAGAACCTGGCTTACTAAGTCAATGTCCTGTCCACAAGAGGAGAAAGATTAATGCTGAAGAGAGTGACTTCAAATCACTGACCTACATTCATTTAACAACCACCTGCACCACGGAGAGGGGCTGCTCTCTGCTCTTATGGCCTTTCAACTAGCCTGCATTCCACTCCTGAAAGAGGGGAGAATATTAAAATCCTGAAGACATCAGTTTCAGGGTAACTGTTTCACTCGTGGCCTTGTCTGTTCTGAGCATTCACACAGTGCAAGCAGCAACCTGCAGGCACCACACAGGCTGAGATCCAAAGATCATCTAGTCATTGGGATGTTCCAACTACAGACATCCTCAGAGGATTTCTTAGGATCATAGAAGAACTTCTGCCTTATCTCCAACCTGAACTTCCCCTGTTTCAGTTTGAACCCATCACCCCTTGTCCTACCGCTCTAGTTCTGGTGAAGAGTCCCTCCCCAGCATCCTTGTAGCCCCCTTCAGACACTGGAAGGTTACAAGGATTTCAAATCTTACAGAACTTGTTTCAAAGTGAATTTTCTGAGAGACTGCAGACAAACCATCCAAAACGATCAGCTGTCCCCACAGAGCACAGATTTCATCTGCATTGAAGGGTTGAGCCCAGGATGAAATGCATCTTGATTTATGGCTGTGGTACTTAAATTGTTCAAAGAGGAGTATTTTGTAGCATTTTATCATGAAGGTTTGAACACTAAGTACAAAAAGGCTGCTCAATACTCACTGAACATCCAGTTGCATTACACACTTCTTGTATAGCATCTTCCATCTCAACCTCGATCTCGTCTTCAGAGTCTCCCTTCTGTGGCTTCTCTTCCTCCTTTGTACCCGACTCCTTTTTGCAAAGCAACTGCAAGAAAAACAAAGCCAAGATCACACAAACATGCAGCAATTTCATCATATGCAGTGAAATAAAATAGCTGACATCAGAATAGTTTTCATTATTATGGTACACTTCTCAGATATGTCCTGGGTCAAAGCACCTTGGAAATTGTGTGACTTCCACCATCACTGACACTGTTTCCCACTGAGCAAGCTTTCATGTACTACAGGATCATGGATACTACCAAACAGTCACTGGCTTTTTAAATGAAGTATTGATTTTATTATACTACCACACATTACCTAGTTATGTGCAGAGAACCTCTCGGCCTGAAGGGAAGAGAAGGCTCTGGGAAGACCTTAGAGCAGCTCCAGTGCCTAAAGGGGCTCCAGGAAACCTGGAGAGGGGCTTTGGACAAGGGCCTGGAGGGACAGGCCAAGGGGAATGGCTTTAACCTGCCAGAGGGGAGATTGAGATGAGCTCTGAGGCAGAAGCTCTTCCCTGTGAGGGTGCTGAGGCGCTGGCACAGACTTTTCCCAGAGAAGCTGTGGCTGCCCCATCCCTGGCAGTGTTCAAGGCCAGGTTGGACACAGGGGCTTGGAGCAACCTGCTCTAGTGGAAGGTGTCCCTGCCCGTGGCAGGGGGTTGGAACTGGATGAGCTTTAAGGTCCCTTCAACACAAACCAGTCTGTTTCTATGGATTCTATGATTTCCAGCTCTTTCCTCCCTTCCCTTTGTTTTTGCATTTGAGGTGCATGAGTGTGTAATTTAGGTGAAGTTGCTTCAAGACACCTCCAGCCCACATCACAGCATCAGATTCAGGACTGATTTCCAGCCCTGTAATTGAAACACTTCACAGCCTGCCTCAGGAGAGCAACAACCTGAGGGGCTTTTCTATCTCCAGCACAACACAGGGACCAAACTCATGGCACAACCTCAGTGCCAACGAGAAAGGAAATCAACTGGAAACTGTTTTATTTATCACCCTCTGCTGACTTGGGTCATTCTGTCATAACCAACCTCCATCTGAAGATACGCTGGAGCTTCAGAATCATCACTGATCCTCCTCACGCTGTCGTAGTGCTCTCCGTCACGATAGGCGATGTGCAGCTCCCTCGCGTTGCTTTTGTCTGTGCCACGGATCTAAAGACAGGAAAGCAATTGCAAAGAAGGATTTGGGATCGACTCGAGCATCGCATTTGGCCAAGTATTCATTTTCCGAAGCAAAGGATAAACACCGTGATGGCAGCAAAGTATGGAGCTCCTGAAGCATCTTTAAACAGGAAGAGCTGATCTAATAATCCAGATGTGCCTCAGGGAGCGCAGAGAGGCTCAAGGCTGATGTTTGAAGCCAGATACACAACGTTGGGCCAGTTACATCATAACAAACCAAACATGGTGTGGAAATATTTCAGTGGAAAGCTCAGAAGTAGTTTCTAAACTTTCCACATGAGTTTTCTGCTCATGTTTCAGTGACAGCTCCCATTGAATGCCCAATGCCTTTTCCCTTTTCATCAGCACCAAGTACAGCAGCTCCCGTAAAGAATTCCTGCTCTGTTATCTGTACTGATGCAAGAATAGTTCCTACCCTGATTGTCATGTCTCAAACCATCAGCTAACAGCTACAGAGTGTTCCAACTACTGCAAGGAACACAGAAAATTCCACTGGGTTTGCAGATCTCCTCTGCTTTCCCGTCAGGAGTTCAAAGATCTCACAGCTCTCCTGGAGAAGATGGCAGCAAGCAAACAAGACACACTTGCTTTAGGGCTCCAGAATTTCCCAATCCTTCCACATCTTTCAGTCAGCTCATCCCACTTACAGAACACACATCAAGTCACCTTTCAGCCTTTGTGCTGCACTAACAGCTTCAGACTGCACACAGACAGTCTCCATTCACCCGGGTTACACTTGCTCACCTTTAAGTTCCAACTCAGTACTTAAGACTTTCCTCCTGCCTTTTATCCTATGAAGTTACTTAACACGTTGGAACTCAGTTAAGATTTATTCTCAACATTTCTCCTCTGCCAGAGCCTGAACAGGTATCTAAAACCATCCCAAAGCTCTTGCGAGATTATCCTGAAAATCAGCCCATTTTGCTCTCAGCAGTGAAGCCTCTTTCCACAACACACTGGAACTGTAAGTAAAAGATAGCTGCAGATACAAAATGGAACAAACACTGAAAGAAGGTAGAGAATTATCCAAAAAGCCAATAAAATAACCTGTCTGTCTGAGCTGAGCTGAAGCTCTGCATTTACAGCCACTATCAGAAAAGGTAAAGGGTGTTTAAAGCCCTAAGAAGTCCATGCGCAGATGCCACCTCCCATGAGCTTCTGATTAAGTCAGTGCTCTGAATATTCCAGCTCTGCTGTAGTGGACACAAACAGTTCTCTTAAAATTAAAGGATAACTCACTATCTGCTTTAGAGCTGGGACCAGAGCAGATATTCACAGCATCTTCCTGAGCTGCCTGTCTGGAAATGCTCTCTCTGGAATCTAATCTTTCTGAAGTTTTACTGGGGCTCCAGAGAGACAAAGGGGGGAAAAATGTCAAAGTATAGAAAATGAAGAGAAAAGGGTGTCCTGGGTTGGTCAAGTCTAGCAACTGGCTAACACTGTCACCACGTCGTGATGTCCTGAGGTATCCTCTGTGCAGGCAGGAGACTCTTTATGTTCCAGCTACTAACAGGTCTCTACCAACACCATTCTCAAGAGCCTAAGACAGCCCTTCACTACAAGACTACCCTCAGGCAAAACAGAACCTCACCACAAACTCTGGATTCCCAACCCTGGAAAGGTCAATGAATGGGGGGGGAAAGAAAGAGTTTAAGCTATTCAAGAGGACATGGAAAAATACTGATAAGAGGTAAGCACCCTGAGGTGAGTATCCGGTTCAGAACAGTAACAGAACATGAACTGTAGCCCCAGGAGCTTGCCTGCAGGGTCACCACCTCCATACACTTGCAGGTCAAGCAGTTGAGTGTTATTTATCTGTCTTACTGCCCATGGCTGCCACAGAAACAAGAGTTCAAACTCATTTGGGTTCTGGAATCCACCTGACGCTGTCTCAGACATATTTAAGACACCACTGAGAGCTTCTCTCTGGTCTTTTATCTTTATTGCCCTGTTTAATCTATGTCCTGCTTTGGTTCTGTCTGTAAATTGGGGCCAGACACAATCCTGACTTGCAAACAGGTTCTCACTTGCTCAGGGAACAGGCAGAGATAGAGCACGGACCCATTCCATACATAAAGCAACAAAAGGGGAACAGGAGGGACCTGCTGGATCACTTGTCCCAGTGCCACTGTCAGAGGAAACCACACTGCACAGTCCCCTCCAGAAGCTGATTAAACACTGCCTGAAAGCTTTAAAACATCTTCCCTCTTCTGCCCAGTCCCGAACCTGCCAGAAGCCTCCTCATTCCAAACCCCATGCAGAACTGATGGAGCTTCATCCCAACACCCTGCAAGGACTGCCCTGTGATACCTCCCTTCCCTATTCCTGAACCTTACTGTACACAGGCTTCCTCAAACCTGGCTCAAATTCCTATCAGAAAAGTCATGGCATGCATAGTCTGATCTTCAGGAGACAGAAACATACCACGGAAGCCAGTAGTTTAACACAAAACTAAACACACTGCTCTGTCACCACACACTTACCTTTCATGCATTCATTGTTGTCTTTCGTTCCCTCTCAGAACCTGGAGTGTTTCCCCCTCCCAAGGTTGAAAATCAAGCTCAGCTCTACCCTCTGCCCAGCTGAGCACAGCCACTGGCTGCTCTCTTCTAATAAATCAAGAAGTTTTAACGCTATTCAGTCATCAGCTAAAAATTAGGCCAAAATACAGCAGTTTGGTTTCTCACCTGCCAGAGCGGAGCGTTCAGCTGATGAATAACCACGTTCATTTGGTTGTTCCTTGCAAAGGCCACAATAGCATCGTTGCCAGCAAAGGTACCAGGCTTTGCCAGGTTGGAAACTAAGGAGAAAACATTCAGAAGAGTTGGAAAGCTCCTTTCTGACGCTTCCAAAAGCACTGGAGGGATAGCGAGGAATGAAACTTCAACACAAGCCCAGGAAATTCTGGAAAGGAAATTCCAGCTGTGGAGCACTGACTGCTGAGGCAAGAATTTGGCAGCAACTGAACTCAATGTGCCTTAACTGACCACAGAAACCTCCAAAAACCACAGTAAACCCTTCGATTATGCAAGGCCACCAGCTCTGTGTTGGCGTGGAGGGAAGACAGCCACATGCTAAGTAACCAAGTGCTTCCATGCATCACCTGCATGAGAATTGGCACAGCCTCAAAGCTGCTAGAACAAAGGCCGGGCTTGTCTCTGCTCTGGATCTTCCCCTGGGATACATCTATGAAATACCAAGTGTCGAGGAGAAAAGAGAACACAAAGAAATCAGCCACTCAACACCCACCAGCAGTCAAGGAGAGAGAGACCTCTTTTACAAGGTCTTTGTGAAAACACCAGATTTTGACTCCTTGACTTTTTCTGCTTCTTTCTCCGACTTTTTCCTAAATTTAAACAATTTCCAAGATGAATTTCATGGAATCAGACTGGTTTGTGCTGGAAGGGACCTTTAAAGCTCATCCAGCTCCAACCCCCTGCCACGGGCAGGGACACCTTCTACTAGAGCAGGTTGCTCCAAGCCCCTGTGTCCAACCTGGCCTTGAACACTGCCAGGGATGGGGCAGCCACAGCTTCTCTGGGAAAAGTCTGTGCCAGCGCCTCAGCACCCTCACAGGGAAGAGCTTCTGCCTCAGAGCTCATCTCAATCTCCCCTCTGGCAGGTTAAAGCCATTCCCCTCGGCCTGTCCCTCCAGGCCCTTGTCCAAAGCCCCTCTCCAGGTTTCCTGGAGCCCCTTTAGGCACTGGAGCTGCTCTAAGGTCTCCCCTTCAGGAGCCTTCTCTTCTCCAGGCTGCCCCAGCCCAGCTCTCTCAGCCTGGCTCCAGAGCAGAGCTGCTCCAGCCCTCGCAGCAGCTCCGGGGCCTCCTCTGGCCTTGCTCCAGCAGCTCCACGTCCCTCTGGTGCTGTTGCCCCAGAGCTGGATCAGGGCTGCAGGGGGGTCTCCCCAGAGCGCAGCAGAGGGGCAGGATCCCCTCCCTGAGCTGCTGCTCACGCTCTGGGGGTGCAGCCCAGCACACGGGGGGGTTCTGGGCTCAAGCGCACACTGAAGCCAGGTCATGGGGAGCTTCTCACTGACCAACACCCCCAATTAATGCAAGTTTAATAGCTCATTATTCTATGTAACAGACCCAAAAGTAAACTCATCGTTTCTAAAAACTAGAGATGAGCCCTCCCACGGTTCTGGGACGAGGAACTTTTTAGTAAGAAGCTACTCCAGTGAGACGTAACCTCATCACACAGTCACCCCCTCCATGAGTGCCCTGTGCAGACCATACCGTGTCTCTCAAAGGGCACATCATCCTCCACGAAGGGCTCAAAGTCCTCCTGCTGCTGGATCATGTAATCCACTGTCTCCTGGCGGTGCCGGAGGTGGTTCCGCGAGTGCCCCTCAAGCTGGTCCCCGAGGGCCCGAAACAAGCAGTTGCTACAAGGGAGAAAGCAGAGGTTAGTGTGTGTGACAGCTCCATACACCACTGAACACAGGACTGGTCCAGCAGCAGAAAGAGGGTGGTGTTAAAGGGCAAGAGCTGCTCTTTCTGCCCAGAAAGTTCAACATGGATATGAATGTGCAGCAGCACCTCCTGCTTGTTCTTTGTATGGCTGCTACTGGTGGAACTCCTGGTAAGAACAGAAGGTTCTGAGTGAACACTGCAACAGTGCAAGTCAAGGACAGCAAGAACCAAAGAATGGTTTGGGTTGAAGAGACCTTCAAAGCTCATCCAGTTCCAACCCTCTGCAATGAGCAGCGACATCTTCAACTAGAGCAGGTTGCCCAGAACCACATCCAGCCTGGCCTGGAATGGCTCCAGGGATGGGGCATGCACCACCTCTCTGGGCAGCCTGTGCCAGGGTTTCACCACCCTCGTTGTACAGGATTTTTATCTCACATCCAGCCTGAATCTCCCTCTTTTAGTTTAAACCCATCAGCCCTCGTCCTGCCACAACAGGCCCTGCTAAAAACCCTCTCCTCATCTTTTTTATGGGCCCCTTTTTAGAACCGAAAAGCTGCTCTAAGGCGTCCCCTTGAGGAGCCTTCTCTTCTCCAGGCTGCCCCAGCTCAGCTCTCTCAGCCTGGCTCCAGAGCAGAGCTGCTCCAGCCCTCGCAGCAGCTCCGGGGCCTCCTCTGGACCCTCTCTCTGCCGTACCGATGAACAGTGCTGGGCTCAGCTGCCTTAACCCAGCCCTGAGCCAAGCGACACAACGCAGCCAAGGACAGCCCCACGACCCGCTCAGCCACCCCCGAGCAGACACATCTAACGCAGCTTCCAGCCCGCACGTCTGCACCTTCCCTTGCACCGCTCTGCAGCGACAGAGCCCGAGAGCAGCCCCCGCAGCCCCAGGGGCACAACCACCCAGCAGAGCCTTCTGACCCCCGTGGGGTGCCCCGGGGAAACGCTCCCCGCTGCGCTGCCCCGGCCCCGCTCCCCCGCGAGGGGACAGCCCTCAGCGCGGGGGGCCCGGGAACCGCCAGCCTCGGGGGTGCTCACCCATCGCCCGGCACCTCCCGCAGCTTGAGGCCGAGGGCCCGGAGCTGCCGTGCGAGGCCGCCGCCCGGTGCGGGGCCCGGTGCGGGGCCCGGTGCGGGGCTGTGCCGGGGCCTGCGCGCCCGCCCGGCAGCGGCTGCGGCAGCGGCACCGGGCCGGGCCTTGGCCGCCGGCTTGCGGGACATCGCACCGCGCCTGCGCCAACCACCCCTCACGTGGCCGCGGCACCAGTGAGAGCGGCGCCCGAGCGGCCAGAGCGCCGCCCGCTGCGCTGCTGCCCCCTGGCAGATCCCTCCAGGAGGAGGAGGAGAAGGAGGAGGAGGCGGCTCGGGAGGGAAACTGAGGCAGGAAGCAGAGGGCTTCCTCGGGATCCCCGCCACAGCGTCCCCTGCTGCCCCAGCACGGCTCCCACCCACCGCTGCACCCACCCCTGCGTGGGGACCTTCCTTGTCCCCTCCATCCCGCGCAGGACGGGTCCGTGCAGAACTGGAGCAGGAGATGCAGAATGAGGCAGGATTTGCCCCCCCACGAGGCGGCACCACAGGAGCACGGCTGTGGGCCGGGACAGCTGGATGTGTAACACACATCCCATGCCGAGCCCTCGTGTCCCAGACCCCCAGTTCCAAGAGGAACCCACCAGGCTGGAGAAGGGGCACAGCACAAAGATGGGGCTCAACCAGAGCGCAGTGCTTGGGGAGGATTCCCTGCGCCCTCATGCTCCACCACAGTGGCCAGTTGGAGAATGCACCGGGCACCATGAGCACACTGGAGTTACTGTTATTCCAGGCTCACTGTGCTGGGAAGAGCCTGTTGCCACAACAGTGTGAGCCACAGCGTGAGCGCAGGAGGCAGCTCACGGGGCTATTACCAGTATCAACACGGATGTTGTGTGTATTATTGTGCTCAAGGCGTATGGCAAGTGAGTGTTTTACTCTGGAATGACACAACTGCTCCTTTATATCTGTTTCCTGTCATAAACAAATCCGTAAGGCATTCCTTACAAACATTTTCTTAGGCAAACACAGTGAGAGCGGGAAAGCAGGAGGAGTGCGTACGCGGGCTGCAAATGAGCAGTGGCTGACACAGTACCGAAGGGCTGCAGGCAATGCAGGTGAGTGCAACCTGCACCACACCGCTGCCTCCAGCACGAAACTGAGCCAAAATCACGGCAGCTCCTTTGACACTCAGCTGAAGTGTGGGACAACACTGAGCAGGCACCTTTAACCCAACGTGAACAACTGAAACCGGGGCACAGGGACCGCAGCGGTGGAACAGCGGTGCCGAAACCACAGCCTGAGTGCACAGTGTGGCTTCCTGAGCACCCCCCAAGATCACACTTCCACCTTGAGGACCCAAAAAGCATGAGGACTCACCAACCCACAACGTGCTTCCCACTCCCTCAGTGAGCCATCCTCACACAGGTCTGTAGCAAAACAACCACGTGTCTCGACCAGCTCCGAGTTCCCAGAACAGGATTCATCCCACCTGGTTTGAAACTCCTCCAGTTCGGAGCACAGCTGCCTCCTCTAGGTGCCTGTTCCATCTTCCCAACGTCTGTGAAATGGTTTCATGCTGTTCTAATAATTAAGAGTCAGTAAATTGTAAGACATTTCCATTTTGGAGCTGACAGAGTGAATCTGAAGCTTCTAAAGCACTGTGGAAGTGCCAGGTCTGGCTGCTGCTTGCCCAGATCTCTTCTAACAGCATTAACTTACTGATGAAGAGGTATGTGAAGTCCAATAGAAAATTCTCCTGGTTTTAAGCACAAATGAGTCTTGTAGCTCCCCAGCCCGCTTCCAGCCACTCCTGCACTTCAAGTGAGTCTCACTTCTGCAACTGAAAGATCTTGGACCTGCTCGAGCAAATCCAGAGGAGGCCCCGGAGCTGCGGCGAGGGCTGGAGCAGCTCTGCTCTGGAGCCAGGCTGAGAGAGCTGGGCTGGGGCAGCCTGGAGAAGAGAAGGCTCCTGAAGGGGACACCTTAGAGCAGCTCCAGTGCCTAAAGGGGCTCCAGGAAACCTGGAGAGGGGCTTTGGACAAGGGCCTGTAGGGACAGGCCAAGGGGAATGGCTTTAACCTGCCAGAGGGGAGATTGAGATGAGCTCTGAGGCAGAAGCTGTTCCCTGTGAGGGTGCTGAGGCGCTGGCACAGACTTTTCCCAGAGAAGCTGTGGCTGCCCCATCCCTGGCAGTGTTCAAGGCCAGGTTGGACACAGGGGCTTGGAGCAACCTGCTCTAGTGGAAGGTGTCCCTGCCCGTGGCAGCGGGTTGGAACTGAATAAACTCTAAGGTCCTTTCCAACCCAAACCAGTCTGGGATTCTATGATCTTCAGGCTCCTAATATTTGGGGTCACCCACAAGTCCATCAAACACATCGGCAGCAATACAGCAGGAACGCCCAAGCACTTTTACAAAGTTTGCTTACGACAAAGCTCCTACTATTTCTGAGCAGAGAACAAGCTCTTCTCACCTCATCCCTTAATCTAATCTCTGGTTCAGGAGATTAGTCTCTTCCTGAACTCCTTGCCCTCCTAAATTGCCGTTGTTCCATTTCTTTCTGCTGCTCCTCTGCTGGAGGGAGCGGCTGGTACATGGTGGCACAGTCAGCCTGAGCGCTCAGGTGCATGAGGGTGCAGATGCAGTATGGGGTGTCTTCTACCAGGAATGCTGACCTCATCCAGCTTTCCAGTATTAGTGATCCTTCCTTTTCTACCTTCCTTCCTTCCTTAGGATTCTTACTGAGAGAGCAGCTGCATTTTATCCCTCAAAATAAAAAGGGGAGAGCCTAAGTCATGCTTCAGTTCAGACCTGAAGCCCCCTGTTGACTGAAACCAACAGGGATGCTCCTCGGGTAAAAGAGTTGGTAATAATCAGACATTCAACACCCAACACTGATAATCTCAATCTTTCTCTTGTGCTGCAGGGTAACAGCTCGAGGGTAGTCGGTGTTGCTAAACCAAGAGCAGACTTCCTACCCAGGCAGCTCAGAACTGGTGATTCTTCTGCTCTCCCTAATCAAAGCCCTGCTAATCAGTGTTAATAGCAGATCATTCCTCTGAGCTCCCTACTGGCCAGCAAAGCAGTGTGTAGAGACCCAGTTAAATGGCTTTCAACATAAAATACTCATTTAGTAATAATGTTAGAGTCTGACTATCACAGTGAGCAAAGCTGCAGCCTGCTAATGCCATGGGGTCTGCTTCCGGACAGGAATTGCTCAGTGAGATTATCAGCCCTTGTAAAATGTCTTGGCCACGAAGTTACTGATTAACTCAGGTCCCCATCTCATAAAAACATCATATTGGAGGAGCACAACATGCTTAAACCTGTCCCTAACCAATCATGCCTACAACAGGAATAAAGCAACACATAAAAGGAGCCAGTAACTCAGCAGATCCTTCAGCTAAAGGGAGAAAAACTGCACCGAGGTGTATCTCCATGGAGAAATCCACTGAGAAGCTGAACAAGGAGCATGGATCCACAGCTCCTGGAGCACCACAGGCTGAAAACCAGAGTCCTGCACCCGCTGTGGAATGTGCTGCAGGAATGAGCAGTGCAGGACCCCAAACAGAGGATGTGAAGAGCCTGGGATTCACTGAAGAATGTGTTAAAGAAACGGAGAGACCTTCAGGCATGGAGCAAGACAGTCCCGATGCCTCTAAACCAGCAGTTTTGGAAAGAGGCTGTCCCAGCTCAGTGCCTCTTGTGCTAACAAACAAAAACCCTCCTGAAGGACATGGTTTGGAAATGAACCACCAGTGTTCGACCACATCTATTGATTTGGACTGCCTGGTCTGCTTCAACAAGTACAGCATGAACAGAGTGCCCAAGCTCCTGGACTGCCAGCATGCCTTCTGCGCAGTGTGCCTCAAGCTCATCCTTAGGAAAGATGGGAATACCTGGATAATCACCTGCCCTCTGTGCCGAAAAGCCACTTTTGTGTCAGGAGGACTCATCCGCACGCTTCAAACCAAAGAAGACATCATGAAGCACTTGGAAAGCCCCAGTTCACACCCTGAGGTACACATCTCTGCCACAGGGCTGGGCAGCAGTAGCTGGACTCGGAGCAGCCGAGACTTGCGCTACAGAGATGAAAACGTCCCAGCAGACAACATGCTGGCTGTGCAGAGACTTCTGCTGCTGCTGCTGCTGGCGGTGATCCTCACCATCCTCATCCTCCCCTTTATATACTCTGGGATGGTAAAATGGGTGGTTTGTCTCATGCTTGCTTTGGGGGTGGTCATGTCTGTGGCGCTTTGCTGCACTCCTAAATTCTTCTGGAGGTCTAACAGGGACGTGCTCACCTCCTGCCACAAAGAGACCCACATCGCTGCTATAGCCTGAACCAATAATGGAGTGGGCCTGCCTGCAGAGCTGTCTCATCAGTTTGCTTTTGTTGTTTTGCTCTTGTGT
Organism: Strigops habroptila; assembly: GCF_004027225.2. Lineage (NCBI taxonomy): Eukaryota > Metazoa > Chordata > Aves > Psittaciformes > Psittacidae > Strigops > Strigops habroptila. Next base: position 887,384 of record NC_044292.2, read on the forward strand.
CATCTCCTGATCAGCACTGCAGAACGTTATCTGAATCTGAGAGATTATGTGCTGTGAAAATCCCATGGCTGTGCTTTTCCCACTCTCAACACAGGTACAGCTTTTCTTGGGAGACTGTGGGGAAGAAGGACTGCTACCTCAGGGACTGGGTGCCCAGCCTCAGGGGATGAGAGGCTTTAACCCACGTTAGCACTTGAATCCCCACCACGGCCCAAGTGCTTATGGCACAGGGATGGGAACGGGACTGGGAAAAGGGGATGTCAGTTGATGCCATTTTAAGTTACACACTGTATTGGAGAAGAAGAGGCAAAATCAACACTCCTAATTCTGAGTCTGCAGCTTGCCAAGGGCAAATTCCCCATATTATTCAGCACTGAAACAGTTCCTCTCACCTGAACTCCTTTATCTGGCTACCTGCACCACCTCTCTTCTCACCCTCTTTACACCAAGTACGACATTGCCCTTGGAGATGCTCCCCCAGATCAACTGCTAGGAGATACCACACGTGATATTTTTATATGGAATGTGTCCATTAAAAGTTTAAAAGTATTAATTATTTGCTCATTGACTTCTGTGTTTCGATTCCTCACCTGAATTCATGCCAAAACATTTCAGTTTCCTCACTGCCAGGAACTATAGCTGAGAAGTGTATTAGGGAGCCAGCACACCTGAGCTGGGGAGTAAAGCAAAGCAGTAACGTGTTGGTGGTTTCCTTTCTTTAAAAGAAATACTTAGTTGTAAAGAAAATACAAAAATTAGGAGATTGCCCCAGTTCTGTTACACTTTAAGAGCACCACAGATCTCCATAGACCTTGGATTCAGCCTGTGGTAAATATTTGTGTTTGATAAGAATGGAAACTGACGTTCTGCAGTTGCTCAGTATATAAATATACTCAGTGGCTCACCTGCAGATAAACCAGATTAGACTGAGAGGGTAAGGAGCTGTTGTCCTCCTGGAGCCTTGGGAAAACCAGGTCTGTTCTCTGATGAAGAACACAAACCTTAAGGGAAAGAAATGCTTTTCCCCCCCCTCATCTATCTGGACAGCCACTGCCTCACTGCAGACACGTATGTAGTAACGTTTGCTAATGACCACCTAGAAAAAAGGGGTTTCAGTTGGGAAAAAGCAGGTACTTTGAAATCCAAATCCTGTGTTATTCCAAATACAGATTCAGCTGTACTGAAAATCACTTCAGAACTCTTGGCAAGTATCTCAGCTCACCGTCAAGTTTCTTGTCGAGTTTCCTTCACCAACACTAGTGGGTGACTGGTACTCTAAAGGTTTGTAACAAATGTGCTAATGCTGGCCTGGACATAGCTTGCATGAACGTACCAGAGTAAAAGGGGTAAAGGAAAACTGTGTGCTAATGGCTACAGAACACTGATCTCATAGATAGCAAGGAAGAAACAGACTGTCCTAAAGATAAGATGACAAAGATGATCTGGACTAGAGCCATAAAGTGATCCAAAGTAAAAAGAAAAACATAAACCTTGGGAACTTTGCCTAAGAGGGAAGAGACCAAGCAGGACACCAGCCACCACCGACTCCAGAAGGGTGTGTATGTTGCACCCAGTATCAGTTTGCCATCATCAGTGAAGAAACACAATGAAGATCTGAGAGGCAATGTCCCTTGTCCTCTGTATCACTCACAACGGAGCCTGGCCAGTCCACAGGGGCTTCTCAGCACATGGGTGTGAACAAAATGAGATCAGGGAATGCATGTGCACAGGAAAAATGTGTGTTACACATCACCCTGCCTTTCCAAAAGGCTGCATTCAATTTTATTACACTCATTTCTACAGTGCCAAAACAAAAGGCCAGCAAAAAGGGCTCCCCTCAAGGCAGCATACACCAGTGGGAAGGAAGAGACTGGACCTGTGAAAGAACCCCTGTGGATCCACGCAGAAAGGCTATCAGCCATGGAAATCCAGGTTTCCACCCTGCTGCTCCCAAGCCTGCGTGCAGCAGTCCAACTGAAATGTTCCGTCAACCTCGAGAGCCTCTAACAACCAGTGGATCAGAGTTCATGGATGTTGGTGGGAGTCATTAGGCCCTAGAAACCGGTATCTGCTGATTCTCATCTGACAAGATAAGGCTCGATGACAAGGCAAACCTTCGTAGCAGCAACTAAGTTTCTGGAGAAAAGGCTAACAGGATTGTATTGCTAGTCCAAAACGTAAAGGGTTTGCTTGATTTGTTTCATTCATGCTAGTCTTTGTGGCAAGAAGATTTCAGCTCTGAATTACCTTGCCCTGCTTGTCTTACCTAGCTGGCTCCTAGTTTTGGAGACTGATTAGTAACACACTGTAGCTTAAGAGAGAGGTTCATCATGAGAAATGGGCCCAGGCAGCAATATTCAGTTGTACCTGACAAACTGCATAACTATTCCTGGGTTAATGGCTGGACACGATGACCTTAAAGGTCTTTCCCAACCTGGTTGATTCTATGATTCTATCTGAGAATTGGGATTTACAAAGACAGAATCCCATGGAGATATTAAGCACATGATAAGACCCAGCAGCAGTATTTAAGGTTTATAGTCTGTAGAGACAAAATCCTTCAAAGGTGCTTTGTTTAACAATGCATGTACACAAATGAGTGCTAAAATACGCCTCTCCTTTTGTCATGCTGTGCTCCCACTCTGCCTCTCTACCCACAGGGCCCTTCCCAAAGCCACAACTTCTCCCATCCCAATCCCTTGTCAGGTTCCTCCTCAACAACCAGCACCACCATCGCCCACCAGAGTCACTAGTTCCTTACGTAAGGGAGAGAGACAGGTGCCTGAAAGATTCCGAGTGTAGGTGTTCTCAACTCCTGTTAAATGTAGAAGTCTCACTTTATCTACAGAACTTTAAATTATCCATAATTGTGCTGGCTTTGACTCCTATTAAACTCTATAATGAGATCCCAAGTTAACAACATCTGGTAAAACTCACTCCTAATTGTTATTCCACTCAGCTCATGTTTTGGTCCACTTTTAACAGCTCTTCTGTGTTATCACGCAGCTAGAGACAGGCGAAAATAACACATTTCACACTTCCATATCGCTCATATTCTGTACACAGAGAACTTTAGATCTTCAAACACAGAACTGTCAAATCTACAAGAAACTAATTAGCAGATCTTGTTCTGAGAACAGAGATTTGTGTCCAGGCAATTCTTGACTTCTTGTGAACCATTTGCAACTTGTCCATCGCGTTGTACAGTTACTAAAGTAAAGTAGATCCCTTCTGCACCTTAACTGGGATCAACAGAACTCACCTTCTGAACTTCAGTGTCACCTTTAACAACTCCATGACAATGCTGCAAATGCCTGTACGGCACATGAGTACTTGTGTGAGTAAACCTGAGGGGGTCTAATATTAGTAGCAAACAACCAGCACAAGATATTTGGCCAAACTGAAATCATCTTTTAACCAGAGCCCAGATTATTTTAAACATTTATTTATAAGTAAGTCCCACATAGCACATTTTCAAGTATCAATCAGTCACCCCAGCTACCAAGCAACCCAGCTACTGTTGCTTTTTGTACAGAGAAACTGCTCTCCTTCCCTTGGAAAAAACACTGATTTCTCCAAAAATGACTGCACACTGAAATGGGGCTCCAGCCTGAGGCTTCTCTTGGAGTACATTTGTTTCTTAGACCCCCAAAATACAACTCAAAATCTTTATGCTTGAGTAGCTGAACTAACTGCAGAGCATTAGGATTTCTGCAAGGCCAATGCACCACATCGAGCAAAGCCTGTGCCAGTAATGCTGCTGCTACCAGAAGCGATGTATTTTAAACATAAGAGATTTTAAACTGGAACAGGGAAGTTCAGGTTGGAGATAAGGCAGAAGCTCTTCCCTGTGAGGGTGCTGAGGCGCTGGCACAGGGTGCCCAGAGAAGCTGTGGCTGCCCCATCCCTGGCAGTGTTCAAGGCCAGGTTGGACACAGGGGCTTGGAGCAACCTGCTCTAGTGGAAGGTGTCCCTGCCCATGGCAGGGGTTGGAACTGGATGATCTTAAGGTCCCTTCAACACAAACCAGGCTGGGATTCTATCATAAAGCAGCCATTGTGTTTTCCAACCCAAAGCAGAAGGGAGGAGCTACGTCACCCCTTACTCTTGGTGAGCAAGGACCCACTCTGACGCCCTCCTGCTTTTGGTGATCTATGTATATATACATATATTTAAAAAGAAAAGATAGTTACGGCCCAATTTGCCCCCTTTGGAGCAGAACAGAAGGTCCCTTCCAACACAAACCAGGCTGGGATTGTATGATTTTATATGCCTTGCCCAATGAGTGCATAGATGTACACACACACGTACTTCAGCTTCTGTTCATATGTCTTTGGGATCCCGCCCAGTAACAGCACACCACCAAAGCTTTCATTCTCCTCAGAGTAACCCTCACAGACCTCAACCTGTTCTTCACGGAGGTGGCAAATCAGCCCTGGGGCAGCGACCGGAGAGCAGCTTCAACAAGTGCACGTCCCTACCTCTGTCGCCCTCCCTCAGCGAGGGAGGAGGCTTTAAAGGGAGCAAAAGGGCTGGTACCTGGGTGGGCCACTGACGTGGTGGATAAGGCCCAAGACTGCGGGTAAAGGTAGGCTGCGAAGGAAAAGCAGAGCTCCCCGCACCTCATGGCGGACACGGACCGACCCCCCGCCCCACGGAGGAGCCGGGCAGGGGACCCGCCGCCCGCCATCCCCTCAGCGCGGCGCGGCTCCGCAACCGACGCACCCCGCTACGCAGATCGCGTATGGGGTTCCGGGCCTGCCCAGCGCAGCCCGTACGCAGACTGCGTAGAGGCGGCGGGCACGGCAGGAAGGGGCGGGCAGGAGGCGGCGGAAGCCCCGCGGCGGCTCCTGGCGGGGACGGGGCCGGCGGCAGGTCGGGTCCGGGCCGGGAGCGGGGGGAGAGGGGCTGGGCACGGCCGGGTGCAGCTCCAGGGGCTGAGGGGCGAGCGGGGGGACGGGACCCTCCCCTTAGGGCGCGCTATGCTGCCTGCTGCCGGGGCTGTTCCTCTCCTCAGTGCCTGTCGGAAGTGCGGGTTGCTGTAAATAAACCCCCGTGTTCAAGAGCAGACATTACAGACACAAAAGCCTTGAGGTAAAAGTGAATCTCGGCAGCTGTGGAGGTGTGTTCCTCACAGCTGAAGGGTTTCCTTCATGTTTTAGTGGTTCCTCCCTGCCGGTCACCGCCCGCTCCGCAGCTTTGCCACCGTGTGTGTGCTGACATCGCTCCTCAGTCACTGCTGCTGCAAGCGGCCGGATTAACCGAGCCAAACGCACTCGGTTTGGCGATAACTTAAGCTTTTGGCTTCTCCGTGTCCCATCTGAGCTCTGTTTTACATTTACATCTCTGCAGCGCTGTCTGTATCCCAGACTGGTTTGGGTTGAAGGGACCTTAAAGCTCCTCCAGCTCCAACCCCCTGCCACGGCCAGGGACACCTTCCACTAGAGCAGGTTGCTCCAAGCCCCTGTGTCCAACCTGGCCTTGAACACTGCCAGGGATGGGGCAGCCACAGCTTCTCTGGGAAAAGTCTGTGCCAGCGCCTCAGCACCCTCACAGGGAAGAGCTTCTGCCTCAGAGCTCATCTCAGTCTCCCCTCTGGCAGGTTAAAGCCATTCCCCTTGGCCTGTCCCTACAGGCCCTTGTCCAAAGCCCCTCTCCAGGTTTCCTGGAGCCCCTTTAGGCACTGGAGCTGCTCTAAGGTCTCCCCTTCAGTAGCCTTCTCTTCTCCAGGCTGCCCCAGCCCAGCTCTCTCAGCCTGGCTCCAGAGCAGAGCTGCTCCAGCCCTTCTGAAGCTCTTGGAGATGAACGTGTCAGCAGTTCGATCACTTTTGTCGTAATTTAAGACAGAGATGCCAGCATCTCTGTATTTCTTCTCCCAGCAGCAGGGAGCGTGTGTAATGTACAGCTTCACATCCACAAAAGGATTATTTTCCTGCTTCCCAAACAGGACTGTGGGAGCCGCTGTGTAAAACACACCACCTCTCAAGAAAAGGTGGTGTGAAAAGTCAGTGCTGGAAGTGATAAAAAATTTCTCTTTCAAGTGACAGTTCAGATTATGGTGATGCTGTTGATTGCTGAATCACACTGCTCGAGCCAGAGATGTGAATTCCAGTGCCCCAGGCTGTAAATAACTTTTGGGCTGTATTTCTAGCTCTCCATTCCCTCATCTTGGATTTAGTGGTGCAACTTCTTGGCTCAAGTTTTCTTTACTAAATCGCTTATTCCCCTTTTATGCTTTTACACTTAATCCAAGCCCATTTTTTACTAAGTATATATGAAGAAATAGATGCCTCCTTTGAGGGACACACATCAAGCTCGCTGATCAGAGCATCCTCAGAGCAAAGTCTTTCAGGAACTAATTCTAGATGCTCAGCATCATGAATTATTTGTGGCATAGCAGCAATAAAGTTGCACGCAAGAAGCTGCTCTGGTGTCACTCCGTAACTGGTCATATCCTTTATGTTACTGGGAAACAAGGTTAAACAGTTGTACTCTTTCTGGATCATCCTTTTTAGCTGCTTCACTTTTCAAATGAGCCTGTGTTAACAAATCAATAAATCTATCACAGCAGGGAAGGGGATTTTGTCTGCCATGCTAAGCTAATAAATCTGTGTCCAGAGGTGAGTAGACATGCCAAGTAATTGTAAAGTTATTAAAGCTTTTACAGGTTGGATTTTTTCTGGGCAAATCGCTCTGCAAGTCTGGATGGTTTAGGAAGATCAGAGCCTAGCAAGTGATGTGAAATGGATTTGGGAGTCCAAATGCAGGCTTTGGAGCTCCCGAGGTAGTAAATCAACGCTGGGATTTTGTAAGAGGATTCTAGAAGGCACAGAGGAATGGCTCACACCACCTCTGCAGCTCTCAGGTGGATAGATCCCAGGCTGCCCAGGGGAGCCTAATCTGGCCCTTCCCTTCTCTGGTTGGAAAGAACAGAGTTAGTTCACTCCTGTGGACTTTGTGCTGCCATGTTGCTGGAATGTGGTGTTTCCATGGAAATGCACCGAGATATCTTAGCCTTGAGGCACGGATGGCACCAGGACGTATCGGTCTGAGTTGCAGGGGGGCTGAGCTCTCCTCCAGAGCGAGGCATGAGTTATGCTAACCATTGGCCCTGGAGAGCTGAATTTGCTGTTTGTGTGTACACCAGCAGTTAAACACTGCAAGCCTTGAGAAACACAAATCGCCTCCAATTCATTTCTGAGTGGGAAGGGAAGACAGACACCTTTCCTGGTGACAGACAGCATGCAGATAATCAAATCTGCATGTTTAAAAAGAGCTGCTCCTGTGCTGCATTTCTTTCTTCTACAACTCTAAAACTATCCCATAAATGCTGTCTGCACCCTCTGAGATTCGTTGTCATGTCACAGGCTCCTCATTCCTATTTAGCCACTTTCTACATGGTTTGGAAAGAAGGAAACATTTAAATAGGAAGTAAATAATGAAATACACTTAGAAACCAATTGAATCTTGATGAAGTCAGTAGACATTTCAGGTGATGTGAGCGAAGCTTTGGAGCAGGTTCTTACCCACCTTGAATTGCGAAACGAGCTGTAGTCACGTCTCCTGATTACAGTCATATTGATTAGTCTCTTGTACAACCAGGGCAGCTCCTGGGCAGCAGTTATAAGCTGTTCAGCTGGAAGTGTGAATGTCTGTGCTCTGAAAAGTAGTATCTTGGCTCAGCTCAAGGTCTGTGTGGTGCAGGGCTCTTATGTTTAGGGACAAAGCAGTGGCAGGTTGTACAGAGGAGAGAATGGCACAAGCAAAGCATGGCAATGTCCACGGGGCACATTAAATGTCCTTCTCATCGGGGGCTGCAGCTGGACTCAACTTTCGTGATGCTGTCAGCAAATAAACAGAGGAGCAATTTGGGTTGAGGATGAAGGAGGCAAATTATTTCCCAGGCAGCTGTACTGGTCCCTGCAGAGCTTTTATTCTACATGTGATTTTTGTGATAAACACATGAAGGATATGCCTGAATGGAGCTTTGACTTCTCCTTTTGCTGCATGAAGCATTGTCAGCTCATTTTGTGCCAAACATTTGAGAATTGGTGGACTGAAGGTGTCCTGTTGTCTTCTTTGGTCACAGTGCCATGTGGTGGGGGGATACACAAACAGGATTTAACACTGACAAGTGTGACAGTGAAAAATCACCAGCACTTTATCTCTTTGCTTCCTCGTTTCCAACTGTTCGTTATTTGGTTTTGATTTCTTTTTCCTTCTGCTTTTCTCTTTGTTCTTGCAGGTAAAAATGGCTGCAGACGAGAAGTGGAAACGTTGGGCTTCAAAGCAGCACAGTGGGGCTGGAGAGGCAGGTGAAAAGGAACCGTGTGTGCTTCTGGGCCAGCAGCTGGCTGAACCGGGAAGGTTTGCTTATGCGGCACTTTGTGGGATATCCCTTGCATGGCTCTTCCCTGAAGAAGAGCAAAGGTACTACACAGGATAGCAAGGGGTGAGCAAAGGAGGCGTAGCAGCTCAGCTGGAGCTGGTTTCAGACTCTGCTGGGGTCTTCGGAAGTTAGGGAAGAGCTTTTTGGCATTAGATGTTAATAGTATTGACTTTCTTATGCCTTTAAGTCCTTTATACTTCAGGCATCCCTTAATACTGCAGACTTCAAAGCCTGTCTTGAAGCAAGGTCTGGCCTCATTCAGGTTGTTTGCTTGTTTGTTTGACCAGCTTGTGTAGCAATTTGCCTTCTGCTGACTTCTTACAGTGCTTTGATTTTTGTGTGAACTGTAACAGCTCAATGTTTGAAACCAGAGACCTGCCAAAATACCCAGTTACGGCGGTTAACTGCAGCTCTTGCCTTACAGCTCCTTCCGGACAGGATTCATTGAGGACTTTGTGAAGTGGCTGGACCTGCCCGATGCTGTCTTATCTGCCCTGACAGCATTTGCTAATGGCTTAGGAGCTGAAGGCACAGAAACTTTTGCCCAGCTTTTGCTGCAGGATCCCATCTTGAAAGAAAATCCAGTCATCATCACCCAAGTAAGCTCGTGTGCTCCCCTCGCTCTTGTTTGCTTTTGAGAAGAGCTTTGTCATACGTGTCTGTCTGACACTGAGGTTCTGTTTGCACAGTCAGGAAGTCAAATCAGTATTCCTGGTATGCATACATTTCTGAGGAGCCGTGTGGGTGACTGGCATTCTCTCTACCCATAAAGAGCTCATAGAAGTGATGAACACGAGGCGCAGTTACTGTCTGTTGAATTAATGTTTTGTGCCTTTGATACTCTTGCTCTAAGGAACAGAAAACTGTCAAACTTTTTACTTTGACTATATTATCGCGGTGGTTCTGATTCCTGTGAGTGTTCTACAGCTCTTGGTGAAACACTGAACATGACAGACCTGATTTTCACTTGTTTCAAAACCCCTTCACCATACCTGTAAGACAAAACGCTCTACATACATGCTCCAAACAGCACAATTTCATTCTAGGTATTTCCAGGGACTTTTTTCCAGAGTCAGCTTTGGCCAAAAGGAATGAAGTTACTTTGGACTTTATTTTCTTTCACCGAGAAAGTATTAGTGAGATTGGGACTGCTCCATAAATGTTCTGATGTAAAAGCTGACACAAAGATAAAAGAGGTGAAGCATTTCTGTGGCATTCACCTTTTGCTGCAGACTCTCAGCTGGGGAAGATATCTCCTCATCCAGCCTCATCTTATGCTACAGGGGGCGAAGAGCACAGAAGGCTTCTGCTGCTGCCATGCATAATGTGGCCACTGCCACCTCACATGCTGCACACAAGGAAACAGCAAGACGCCCTGCATGCAGATAGTGATATTGAGTAATCACATGCTCCTGCCTGGCAGAGCAGCACATATCAGAACGTGATAGGAGTGAACTGTCTTGGTCGTCATGACCAGCTTCCATTATCTCTGCCGTCTTTGTCTCCTAAGCCATAAAAGGAGGCTCCGTTCCAAATATCCAGTGTTACAATGCCCAAAGTCCTGTAACAGTCTGAGTACAGTGACAGAGAGTCTTAAGCTTAATTAATAACTTAAGACAGATCTTCTAAAATAAGAGCATCTCTTCTGATGTTGTTTGCTCAGAACCAGTAAAGCCACACTCGCTTCTGTCTGCATTTAGATGGCTTGGTATTTCCCAGGTTGATTCCCATGTTCTCTCTGCTTCAGGATGGATTTTCTGGATTTAAACAAGTCTTCCTGCATTGCTGCTGACTTAAGGGTGAAATTTTGGTGGAATTTAGCTTGTGCTTGCTCTGAGCTTATGTTGCATGAGGGCTCCACTTACTTTTACAGAAGTGGCTCTGGATTAGCAGTAGCACGTGGTATTTGCTCTGAGCCAGAGAACTGAGGCACTTATCACCTGGGTTCTGGTGGAATACAGGAGCCAGAGATAACAATTCTTTGATTAGTTAAAAGTAAAGATCAGGAAGAGCTGTCAGACTAATGCCACAACATCTATACCTTATGCATGTCTATGGGCAAGGTGATCCAAGGAAAGTTAGAATTAAAGACTTTGAGAATTACAAAGACTTTTGTAGGGCAAGGCAAGCAGAGGCTTGCAGGGTGTCTTTGGGAATACATAGTGGCATGTGGGAAGCTTCGGTGTATCAAGCTGAGATCACCTTTTTCCTTCTTACCTGAAAATAAGCAAGCTCTGGGACAAAGCTTTGTGAATTCTTGCTCTGTTGCTTTATGGTGCTCTCACTTCTTTGTATTCACTGCCAGTGATGCAAGATTTACTGTTTCTTTAACAAGTACACACTTTAATTGCTCTGGGTGTTCAGTGGCAGGGGCCTGTCAGCACTAATGCTGGCATTTCTGAATGCCCTCCATCCCAGAGGTGCTGAAGGGCTGATCCATGAAGTCAGGAGATTAGAGGTGAGCTCACATGGATTCAACGAACATTTGAGGATTATGGATATTTATCTTTCTTTGCATTCCTTGAGGATGACTAATACAGGCAAATGTTGGTTAACTCCATCCTTTGAGGACAGCAGTCATAACACACGGGCTGTGGGTGTGGTATGAGAAGGCAGTGCAACAAAAAGAGGTGATGATAGGTGAGAAAATGCTGAAACATCTTATTATGAATTCATTGGTTTTTCTCTGAACATACTTGTGTTTTGTGTTTGGGTGCTTTCTGGTGTTGAAGAAATGGGTTTTGAACTTGCAGCAATTCATCGAAACCTGGCAAAGACTCTGAACAAAGATTTCTTCCCTTTCTTTGTAAGGTTTCTCAGTCCTGCAGGTGAAAGTCTTGTGCATGGAATTCACAGGGAGAGTTCACAGGGAGATCCAAAACACCAGCTTCCAAATAAGACTGAAATATAGTAACTGCTGCTTAGAGGAGGAAACCAAACTACTTGTGAACTAATCTAATCGGTGCTGATTGGATTCCAGATGACTGCACAGGAGTACGTGCAAAGCCTAAACCAGTTCCAAAGAGCTGAGAATGCTCATTGGTACAGATGCAATAAAAACAGGAGTTCTAGTTTATCACCTGATTACCTCTATCCATCCTTCACCTTTTGAAATGCATGGATGGAAAAGCTTAGGCCAGCAGAGGGGGAGAATCCCCTCCCTTGACCCGCTGCTCATGGTCAGGGGTGCAGAGGAGGCCTGATTCAGTGACTTAACTTCAAAGGCTTCACACACTGGAGATAGCAAACCAAGGCTTCTCTTGCGTGAGCACTCTGGCCACAGGGGTGCAGGATGAAAGAGCAGTGATGACTGCTTTGTGCAGTGCCCAGCCCAACAGATACCTTCTGGAAATCCTGTCCCATTAGGTTCCCTTCTGAAATCCTATCCCATTAGGTTACCTTCTGGAAAGCCTATCCCATTAGGTTACCTTCTGGAAAGCCTATCCCATTAGGTTACCCTCTGGAGATCCTATCCCATTAGGTTACAGGACAGGCAAGCAAAAGAAGTCTTCTCCGTGGAAGGGAACAGCCGCCCAGATACTCAGCAGTAGAGGTGGGTGGGTGGGTGAAAACATTTGGCAGCAGAGGAGTGAAGGTTCTGGGGCTATACCTGGTGAAAAAGCACCAATAAGTGGGAGCTCAGCTGCCCTAATCCTTTGGTTTCCCCAGAATGCAAAAGCTCTCTTTGCCTTTATGAAGTAGCAGACTCTTCTCATGTTAAAATGATATTAGGAGTCCAGGCACTTACTTTCACCTGGTTAATATCTCCAGTTTGCCCCTCTTGTAGCAGGAGTTGGTTAAGGATGGCTTGTTCTCCTTTCTGCACTTCTCATGCAGCAGGGAAAAGATTAGAGACATTTTTACGAAACAAGTTTGCCTTAGGAGCTTCTGGGAGCAGTAACCATAAACTCCCTGGCAGCCTCCTACATCTTTGGCTGCATTTTTTGTGTTCCCAAAGGGCTGAAGGATTCTCTGTAAAATTCAGCTCTGCTTTATATGTGTGTAGGAGAGGGAAGACTGAGCGAGTGCTTAGTGTTGTAGCTACAGAAAGAACGTAACAGTTGTCCAGTGACAATAAAGGAGGAGAACACAGCAGTAAAACCACTGCCCTCTTTTTCATGGCTTTTTCCATAGAAACCATCTATTAGATTGATTTGGTTTTCAAATTCTTTTTATGGTTAAGAGCCAGCACGGAAGTCAAGTCCCTCTGTCTTGACAGATGGTCATAAATTCTGAGTTTTCTATTTTGGAGCACTACATCCAACAGAACTTCATGCCAGTTCAGCCTTACTGCCTAGAGCTATGAATTCCCAGAATGCCAAAGAAAATAGGAGCCACTGGTCCATTTGAGTAGCATTCAAACCTGTTCCTCATTGAAAATAGGAGTATATATGACTACGTATGACCAAGACAGGCTGAGAACACTGGGGCTGTTCAGCCTGGAGAAGAGAAGCTGTGTGGAGACCTCAGAGCAGCTTCCAGTGTCTGAAGGGGGCTACAAGGATGCTGGAGAGGGACCTTCATCAGGGACTGCAGCGACAGGACAAGGAGTGATGGGTTCAAACTGAAAGAGGGGAAGTTCAGGTTGGAGATAAGGCAGAAGCTCTTCCCTGTGAGGGTGCTGAGGCGCTGGCACAAGGTGCCCAGAGAAGCTGTGGCTGCCCCATCCCTGGCAGTGTTCAAGGCCAGGTTGGACACAGGGGCTTGGAGCAACCTGCTCTAGTGGAAGGTGTCCCTGCCCGTGGCAGGGGGTTGGGACTGGATGAGCTTTAAGGTCCCATCCAACACAAACCACTCTGGGATTCTATAGAGGAGAATTAGAGCCCTGTGTCTCCAAACTTTGAAGTCCAGTGTCGTCACAGTGCTTTCAATTGCAACAGGATCACTAATAACAAAAATTATGGGATGCCTCAGCATATACCAAGCATTATCTACTTCTGTCCAGCCATTTGTACCTGCGTATGGAGAATTTTGTACTGGAAGTGCCTGGCTTTGCTCGGTGCTGCCTTGCTGAACTGCAGCTTGCTGGCTTGCCATATTGATGACCTGTCATGCTGCAGTAATTGAATCATAGTTCAATGGGTTTCCATGCCTCTGCTTTGATACCTCCACACATATATCATCAGTTTTAACTGGAATATTCTTTTTTTCCTTTTAGGACCTTCTATCCTTCTCTCTCAGAGATGGTAAGTTCACTCAGCACTTGTTCTTTGTAACAATAATGTAGATGAGTTTACATCTAGTACTTTAAAATGCTCAAAAACCTCAAGGTACCATCCTGTTTAATCTCAGCTTCCTTTCTGGCAAAAGCAGCACACTCTTTCCCTGCGTCCACCTCAGGAAAAGCAGCTGCTTTATTACAAATCATTAATCATACCTGTTAAAAATGGAATTGTTTATCTCCTTACCTTCGCATGCCATGCCCTGGTATGCAGATGTGATGGTAGAGAAGTTCTGAACTGAAATACCCAGAGAAGGATGGGGTTTCTCCAGTGTTTCCAGGCGAGCAGGTGACCTCTTTCTTTAGGAAGGCAGGAAAGCTGGGAGGAAAATGCCAGCAAATTTTCTGCACATCACTTTTTGCCTAAAAAGAAACCCAAAAAATATTCAGGCAATGAATTCCTGAGTGTCCTGGGAAGCCCATTATAAATAAATGTGATTTTACTCATCTATGACATTACACATAAAACAATTTTCTGCTTTCCAATCCGTACCATGGGTTAGTGTGATAAACTTCATGAAATGCAGACTGCCTACTGAACAAAATGTTCATTTCTAAAAGTAGCCTGGTTTATATCACCACTTGCAGGGTTTAAATCTCTGTGTTTTCACATGTTCTCACAGGAATGAACTCACTGGGTGCTGATTAGCCTGTGTCACTGCAGAACAAAGTACCATTTTTGTGCTTGCTTTATTTTTCATGGAAAATCGACAAGGCAGTTATTGCAAAACTACTTATTTTGCTAAGCTGGAATTGAAAAGAAATATATTTTCAAGCCTGGCTGACTTGCTGCCAAGCTGGCTGAGTAAAAAGCTGAGTTGTGGATTAGCAGACAGGAAGCAAGAAGGAAGGAACACATGCTTGGGCTTGCAAGATGTGACACATGTCAGGGATGAAGTGAAGATAAATCCTTGTCCTTATTTCTCAACTAAGCACAAATCTTAAAAGTAGTAGCATTAAAGGCTACCAGAGTAGTTTGGTATCTTGGTAATGATGGTAATAAACACATATACTTAATCAATTGCCCAATGTTATATTTGATCTACGTGCAGTGGGTATCAGAAGCAATCTTTGTAGTTGGTTCTTGCTGGTATCTTCCAGATACCCTAGCAAAGCAATTGCATTTTTCATCCCAGAGTGCACCAAGAACTTTGACAAAAGCCCTCCGCTGGGAAGCAGCAGGTGCTACTGAGAGAAACACATTCAGAAAGCAAGAGTTGGCACAAATAATTGAACATCTATTACACTGAAAGTGTCTTTTCTTTAAGAACACCTGCTTATAAGCACAGGAGTAATCATTGCTCCTGTCACACATTGTCTGAGTGCACTATCCACTCCAGCATCTCCTGCAGCAAGGTATAAATGCAGACACTTGCCAGTGATGCTGCTGGGTGAGCTGGTGGGTAGCTTTAAACTCTTGTCGCCAGCAAGATGAATTAAATAGAAAGCTTTTAAAGCTGCATCTTAAAAATATCATATCTTGTATTGGTGCATAGTTGAGATGTACTGTGTCATGTTAGACACACACATATACATATATATTTACTATTTTCAGGCTTGCTGGAGCATTCCTCTGTTGAGAAGGAAGATGCAGCCAAAAGGCCTCTATCACAGAGGATGAAGACAGAAGGATTTGAGATCCTCTTTGCCACAGAGGCAATTACCTGGTGCAGTGCCTGTTTGCAGGAGGAGGTTTGCAGGGCAGAGGACTCCCCATTTATCACTCTCTTCTCTAGATAATAGGAGTTGTGTTCAAAGACATGGAAGAAGAAGAGGGCCCAAGGGAAGGAGCTGTGCTTGTGTATGACATGATCCTCTAGCACAGCTGAGTGAGCTACTCGCTGTTTAATCAGGTTGATGCAGACTGATTGATCTCCTGCTCTTCCCTCTGTTTCAGGGCACTACGATGCTCGAGCCAGGGTATTGATCTGCCACATCACCTTGCTGCTGAGAATCCCCTTGGAGGAGCTGGAAGTCCTGGAGGAATCTCTGCTTGAAAGCCTGAAGGAACAAAAAGAGGAAGAGTCAGAGTAAGAACATTTGGGTTGACTATGGGATGAAAAAACACTGTCCGTGCTTGAAAGGTCAGCAGTAATCTCTTGTGCCTAAGTCCAGTCTCTGATCATTCCCCTCATGACTCTTAGTGTAATCATTTATGGCTTGATTAGGGTTGCAGAGCCCTCACAGCATTTCAGCTGCACTGAGGAGCAGGGAAGGCTCAGCCTTCTTAAAATGTGAGCTGAGACCCAACCTTGCAAGCTGGTAAAGGCCACTGCACATTGAACTACCTCATGTCCTTGTTCCAGTTGCCTCTCCTAGACTGTAGAGTCTTGTATCTCATCTCTTGTCCCAGTATTCTTCAGCTAGAACTGCCTCTTGCAGAATGAAATTCCTGTAAATGTCAGGGTTAGATCCTCAGCTGCTCATTTCCTATGGATCTGTCCTCTGTGCCTGTTTGAGAGAGTTGTCCAACTCCTATTGACATCTGAGGGCAGTAGCCTGCAGCTTTAGATACTTGCAGACCTGACTCCTAAGTCTGTGTAAATAATACAAGATTTATTCTCTAGATCACCACTTTTTAGATGTGAAACAGCCAAAACGTTGTTGCTATCTACAAGAAATGTAGTATTGTTATATTCCACTCATCAGGCAGGAATTGTGCAAAAGTTTAGCAATATATAAGGCAGTAAATATGTCAGTAGTGGACTTTCCAAGGGATCATTGAATATTTTTGTCTGTCGGCTCAGCAAACAGGTTATGAGATTAACCTGAGTGCTAATAAAGGCTTTAATCAATGCCCCTGACACAGTACAGCTCAGATGTTACAGTGGGGTCCAGGCATTTGATGGGGATCTTTTAGTTAAAGCTTTATTTAAATAAAGCTTAACTTTATAGCACACTGTAAAAAGGGAAAGTCAGAACAATCTCAGAGATCACAGACTGCTAACCAGGACACCATTTAGCACGCAGGAGCATGGGTTGCTATTAATGGGGACTGTTTTGCTGTGGCTTGTGGAAACAAACTCAATCCTGGGCCTTTAGCACAGCAAAACCCTGATGCTGAGGGTGGTAATTCTGTATTGGCTGGACTATGGCTGCTGTGGCACCGAAGAAGTTAGCAGTGTGTCTGATAATGGCAAGAGAGACTGGTGAATTATGCTGCATACTTACAAACATGGCTTTCAAACACTGCAGCTAGCCCCCGTGGGGTTTGTGCGTGGTGAAAACTATGGATTTCACTCTTGTTCTTTGCCCAAGTTGCAGCCATGGAGGTAAATACCTATTAGATCAGAGGAAGAAAACATCTTTATAGTGAGAGTCCATTCCTGCAGTGCTAAAACAAGGCAGAGATTTGTGGGGAGTCAATGACCCTTTGCTTGTTTTAAAGTTAGGAGTCAATGGGGAAAGGAAGCAGAATATGAGCCTGTCACCACTTTGGGCTCACAGACTTTTGGGGTTAGGGAGTACACTAATACCTGCTTAGGATGCTTCCAGCTCTGACCATCCACTGGAAGAGGTTTTGTAACAGTAACACCCAAACAAGGTTTTGGCAGCTTCTGCATAGGTGGTTTTTCCTGATATTTGTTAGCAGAAGTTTTTCCTCCTGCCTTTGCTGCTGAAGATGTGTTGGACTGTGGCCCAGAACCTGCAAGGTTAAATGTACAATCCTCTGTAGAACAATGCTCCAAACACTTAAATCCATATTATCAGCACCAGACATGTTCTGACTTGCAGGTGTGAGCCTCTCTTTTGTGCAGGGTTCTGTAAGAAACTGGAAACAGGACATCAGTGCCTCACTCACGTGTTCTCCTGCCACTTTTCATCACTGGAAAATGACCTGAAATTCCACCTATAAAGTCTCTCTGAACATAATTTGTGGTCCAGGCAAGAGGCTGCACCACCAAGATCACTGAGGGTAGAGAAGTACAAGAAGAGGCAGTTAACTACCACAGTGGATAAAATGCAGGCTGCTAATCAAGGGATAATTGTAGTGCAGAAGCTATTAGGAAAGCAAAAGCAGTTGCTGGCAGCTACAGAAGGAAAGCAATGGCAGGTAAAACTTCTCATGGCAGTGGTTTTACTTACTGCATCTTCAGGCAGGATTTAGCTGTGAGCTATCTTTATACTAACACAAATTGCTCATTATTGCAACTATAGCTGTATTTCAGCTCTCTGGATGTCATTATTTTCAGCGTGAGACAACAGCACGTTGACTATAAAAGCTGATGAACCACTCTGCGGAACAGAAATTGCTGGATATTGCCAACTTAGGTATTAACAGACTGCAGCACTTGTTTAAAGAACACCAGGAGTGAATTCTTCCAAAGCCAGCATTGTAATGGGGGAGTGCATGCAGAAACCAGGGCACATCCAAACTCCCCTTTGACCATGGGGGTGTAGAAAGTGAACTTAGTTAAACAGAACTGCAGAAGAGGTACCAGTGCAGGCTGCAGTGCTGTTCTCTGCAGACAGTTACTGTCTGCAGCTGCAGAAGGTAATACGTGATGGAGGCTTTTTTGGAGGATCTCTGTGGAGACAAAGTGTTGGTGCCATGCAAGGCAGTGGGAGTTCTGCCGCTGACTTCAGCGACGCAGGGATTTCACCCACTGTGCTTCATTCTCCTCCTGCTGGGCTGTACAAAGCTGTGTATTGTTTGGGACTCGTCTCAAATTGTCTTTATCAAAATTACAGTGTGCTTAGGGGGTTCCAGGAAGGATTAGGCAATTATATGGATAATGAAAATCCACAATTAGGCTAGGATTAAGAGGGAAAATATCCAAGTTTGGAAGCAAGATAAATTCTCATGTTTCAAGGCCCAGATTAACCTCTGCATAAGCAAGCTGGAAGGAACCTTCCTCTGTAAACAACTTATTCCAGTCCCCTCTGGTTCTTGCACTTTCCTCTGAAGGGGGAAGCATTGCTGGTAAGAGAGAAATGAAAGACAGTGGAGAGAAGCCAAAAGTACTGCCTAATAAGCGATATTTGTTCCTTTTAGGTTGATATACCTAGCCCTGATAAGCTTGTTAAAATGTAGCTTAAATGCACACAGACAAATGAATTAATGACTGTTTAATACCTATTCTATGATTACATTGTGATATGCAATTAGAAAGCAGCTCAATATACACACTGTTGCTGGGAAATAGTGCAATTCCATGTTTGTTAGTGCAAATTCCCCCTATTTCCTTTTGTTCCAAACACTTTTCCTGTTCCGACTTCACTTTCTTGTGTTATTTTAAGACACACAGGCAGTAAGTGTCTTAAATACAGTTAATATCAATATAGTTATTGAAATGGCTTTGACTTTTTGTTTCTTATTTCTTACAAGCTTCATCCCTATTGGGAAGGGTTTTCCAAGTAAGTAACACCTGTTGGCTTTTGTCAGCAATTAAATGCTTTCAGTTTACATCTGTGGGTTTATGTCCGTGCTCATGAATCTGAGTGTGTTGTCACAGTCCACACCTGCATGTTACTTTTTACTGTTCCCAGTTGGGAAATTACACTGAGGGGAATAAAAGCAGGTTCTGATGCAGCACTGTAACCCATCAGGCTTTTCCATCAGTGTTTGTGATTCTAATCCCCATCCAGAACTGCAAAAGCAGCAAGAAAAAAGAAGGAAAGAAGGAAGAAGCTGAAGAGGTACCTGCTGATCGGGCTGGCAACCGTCGGAGGCGGAACGGTGATCGGTGAGGCTGCCCCAGGCAGTGTGGAGACCTGAACTCCATGCACAGCACTAGAGGCAGAGAGGGGAGGGTATGACTGAATTACACATCCAGCACCAGAAACCATCATATCTTTGAGCCCAAGCTCTGACTTGAAAACATTCCCTGCTTTCCTTTGCCAAACTGAAGGCAGCATCTCACTTCAGAGAGCAAAAACCCACCCCAAGCAACCAACCAACAAAAACCCCCACAGCAACAAAAGAAACCCCAAATCCAAGAAAAGTTTCAGCCACACGACTCTAAAAAGGAAAGAATTAGCTGGGAAAGTTATTCCAGGGTAGCTTCACTGGCTGGGGGAGGTAGTAAACTGAGGTTGTCACCCTTAAAACATGTTTTCTTCGCTTTCACTCTTATCCTTTGTGTTATAAGAGGATCAGATCTTCAACTCTCAATTCAGAATAGTGTGAGACTAGATCAATATTTCCTAAGCAAACAGGGCATAGCTCACCCCAGGCTACCTCACATTCTTCCTTTGACTTTCATTTCTGCTGAAGTCAGGCAAAGAATCTGTGCAGACTCAGGGCCTGGGGAGGGTCTCAGAAAGCCCCTTTATCAGTGATGCCCAAAAGACCATCATTTGTCCTCCTTCAGTAGCATTAGCAGCACTCACACAGCACAGGGAGTTGACTGCCTGGTTTTTAGAAGTCATAATAATCTAGTGATGTTACTTGTTGCATCTTCAGGCTTGACAGGGGGTCTTGCTGCCCCCCTGGTTGCTGCGGGAGCTGCTACAGTCATTGGAAGTGCTGGAGCAGCTGCTTTAGGTTCAACTGCTGGAATTGCTGTCATAGCTTCGCTTTTCGGAGCAGCTGGAGCTGGCCTTACTGGTAAGAGAGTGAGCACACATTTCTCAGCTACTGAGGCACAGGATCATAGGATCATAGAATGGTTTGGGTTGGAAAGGACCTTAAGATCATCCAGTTCCAACCCCCTGCCATGGACAGGGACACCTTCCACTAGAACTGTGTAGCTCCTACTGACCGAGTAGGAAAAGAATACTTGGTATGTGGTAATGAAGGAAATGAAAGCTTGCTGCTCTGGGTTAGGAAGATGCTGCCATGGAGAGCAGCAGCTCTTACACCTGATGTCTCGCCTGCAGCAAAAAAGCCTTCTGCTGGTGGAAGCAAGGTGGAAGCAAGGACAGGCGGCCTGGGCAGAATACAGGAGCATTGCCCGAGAAGCTAGGGACCAGGTTAGGAAAGCTAAGGCCCAGCTAGAATTAAGTTTGGCAAGGGATGTAAAAGATAACAGGAAAGGATTCTATAGATACGTAGCAAATAAAAGACAGGCTAGGGACAATGTAGGCCCTCTCCAGAAGCTATCAGGAGAACTGGCTACCATGGATTTGGAGAAGGCTGAGGTTCTTAATGACTTCTTTGCCTCAGTCTTCACCAGCAAATGCTCTGACCACACAACCCAAGTCTTGGAAAGCAAATGCAGGGACTGTGAGAACGAAGACCTTAGGCCCACTGTAGGAGAGGATCAGGTTCGAGACCATCTTAAGAACCTGAACGTGCACAAGTCCATGGGACCTGATGAAATCCATCCACGGGTCCTGAAGGAGCTGGCGAATGAAGTTGCTAAGCCACTGTCCATCATATTCGAAAAATCCTGGCAGTCAGGTGAAGTTCCCAATGACTGGAAGAAGGGTAATATAACCCCCATTTTCAAGAAGGGGAAGGCGGAAGACCCGGGGAACTACAGACCAGTCAGCCTCACCTCTGTGCCTGGCAAAATCTTGGAACAGTTTCTCCTGGAAAACATGCTAAGGCACATGACAAACAACGAGGTGGTTGGTGACAGCCAACATGGCTTCACTAAGGGGAAATCCTGCCTGACCAATTTGGTGGCCTTCTATGATGGAGCCACGGAACTGATGGACAGCGGCAGAGCAGTTGATGTCATCTACCTGGACTTGTGCAAAGCGTTTGACACTGTCCCGCACGACATCCTTGTCTCTAAATTGGAGAGACATCAATTTGATAGATGGACCACTCGGTGGATAAAAAACTGGCTCGATGGCCGCACGCAAAGAGTTGTGGTAAATGGCTCGATGTCCAGTTGGAAACCTGTAACGAGTGGTGTCCCTCAGGGATCGGTGTTGGGACCGGTCCTGTTCAACATCTTTGTCGGCGACATGGACAGTGGGATTGAGTGCGCCCTCAGCAAGTTTGCCGACGACACCAAGCTGTGTGGTTCGGTTGATACGCTGGAGGGAAGGGATGCCATCCAGAGGGACCTTGACACGCTTGTGAGGTGGGCCGATGCCAACCTTATGAAGTTTAACCAAGCCAAGTGCAAGGTCCTACACCTGGGTCGGGGCAACCCCAGGCACTGCTACAGGCTGGGCAGAGAAGAGATTCAGAGCAGCCCTGCAGAAAAGGACTTGGGGGTGTTGGTTGACGAAAAGCTTAACATGAGCCGGCAGTGTGCGCTTGCAGCCCAGAAAGCCAACCGTATCCTGGGCTGCATCAAAAGAAGCATGACCAGCAGGTCGAAGGAGGTGATCCTGCCCCTCTACTCTGCTCTTGTGAGACCCCACTTGGAGTACTGCGTACAGTTCTGGTGTCCTCAACATAAAAAGGACATGGAGCTGTTGGAGCGAGTCCAGAGGAGGGCCACGAGGATGATAAGAGGGCTGGAGCACCTCCCATATGAAGACAGGCTGAGGAAGTTGGGGCTGTTCAGCCTGGAGAAGAGAAGGCTGCGTGGTGACCTCATAGCAGCCTTCCAGTATCTGAAGGGGGTCTACAAGGATGCTGGGGAGGGACTCTTCCTTAGGGACTGTAGTGGTAGGACAAGGGGTAATGGGTTCAAACTTAAACAGAGGAAGTTTAGACTAGATATAAGGAAGAAGTTCTTTACAGTGAGGGTGGTGAAGCACTGGAATGGGTTGCCCAGGGAGGTTGTGGATGCTCCATCCCTGGCGGTGTTCAAGGCCAGGTTGGACAGAGCCTTGAGCCACATGGTTTAGGGCAAGGTGTCCCTGCCCATGGCAGGGGGGTTGGAACTAGATGATCTTAAGGTCCTTTCCAACCCTTACGATTCTATGATTCTATGATTCTATGATTCTATGGTGTTGCCTCAAATCACAGAAACTCAGAAGGATCAGGCTGGCTCCATACCAAGCTCTAAGTAATGCATGGACTGGCTGAGGGTTTTGGAAAGGGAAAAACAACCCTATCCAGGTTACTCTGAACTTCTGCTGTTAGCAGAGTCTGTCCTTGCTGTGTGATTTCTCAACTCGTGTTTCTGCCTTGCTGTTTGTAGGGTACAAGATGAAGAAGCGTGTGGGAGCCATAGAAGAGTTTGAATTCCTCCCACTTACTGAAGGAAAGCAGCTTCACATCACCATAGCAATTACTGGATGGCTGTGCACGGGCAAATATGGTAAGAACAAGATGAGAACACCAAGAAAAGCCTGAGAGCCGTGTGTGTGGGTCCCACTCCAGGCAGTGTTTGTGCTCTTGTGGCTTCCCCCCACTTGCATGGCCTGGTGGCTAAAACAGATCAACTCTCAACATGAGACTTTGTAACCCAGTCTGCAATCCCAGTCAAAACAGAGGAAAGAGAGAGGACACCAAGTTGGTAGGGATAGTAGGAGTGATAGTCAGAGCAGGATTGTTTGTGTTGATAAATGCTGTATGGTTTTGCTAGGAAAGGTCTGTCTGGGGTGGATCATTTCCAGCACTAGTACAAAGTGTCTCACCTATCTGTGAGACCTTATGTTTCTCCTCCAGTAATTAAAAGAAAACAGCATCTTTTTTCTGTCTCAGTGTCTGCCACCTAATGAGCTTTATTGGCAAGAAAGTTCTGTCAAGTACACCCTGTTAAACACAACGCTCAGAAGCTGAACTTCCAGGCAGCAACCTTGAAAGGTCTGTAGTGTTTTGTTTGCCAATAGAGCTTGTCACATAAAATATGCCAACTGTCTGCTGATACATTCAGCAACCTGACTGAACAGCTGCCAGTTTCTTCCAAAGCCTCATAATTAACACTGGATATCATTAATGCAGAAAGATGTCTCTGTCCTCCCCCTTGTTAGGTTGCAGCTTGCTGTCACAGGAAGGTTATTTTCACTTTGCAGTACTGTGCTTTGGCTTCTCTCATTGTTTGCTTGCCAGGGGTCCGAATCCTCGGGGTTGGAGGGTTCCCAGGCACTGTTACAAAGACAAGTGTGTCCCTTCAGGAACCTTTTTGTGTCTCTTTGCCCTTAAAAGGGAGTTACAAATGACACACATTCTTCTTCCATAACCAGCCATCTGCTATAATGTTTTCAAAAGCAAAACTAGGATTGTCATCCCTTTTCCTCCTTACAGCTGTGTCTGTCTATTTACACACTCCCATGACTCCTTAAAACAGGGACTGAGGATGGGATTTTTAGGGAATTCACTCCCTTGTGAGCTTTGAGCTCCCAGAAGCTGCCTGTCTGGATGTTCACAGAGCTGAGAGTATGTTGTGGTGTGATCTGGCGTGGGGCTCTCTACCCTGCACCCTTTGGGAAAGGAACAGTGTGGGAAGGGGTTTAATTACTCGAGATTAAAACTGCTCTGTCCTTCAGAGTTCATTTGCCGTTAACAGCATTGCCAGATCTCTCCTGGCCACTTAGTCCAAGCTACACTACAAGCAGGAGAGACAGAACAACTTAATTGTTCTTTCAGGCGAAAATCAGACTTGCACAGTGGAAATCATCCATTATGTCTCAAACATCCAGATACTGCTTTTGATTAGCACCTGGAGGGAAGAAACCTCAACTGAAGCAGCTAACTAGGCTGGATGGCAAAGTAAAACTAACTGCAGTCTGGAAGTGCTTGTTTTCAGACAGGGCCATTGCTGCAGTCGTTGCCCACCTCACTCAAGTGCTGGGAAGATGCTCTGCAGTGGATTTTGACAAGATCTTACGTGTTTTCCTTGCCTCTGGTCCCACTGAGCTCAGTCCACGCAGCCGTTCAGCACTCAGCTTTCTCAGGACAGGCCTTCCTTTGGCCTACATGAGAAGGGGGAGCTGCAGGACTCAGCCTGATGTCTGATGATAGGAGGAATGTCCTTAATACCTGACATAATTAGTGTTAATGTCCATCTGTCTGGGCAGTCTCTGAGTCAATTGAATGGGTCATGAATTCTGAGCCTGTCCATGCTGAAGCCTCTTTGCCAAGGCAGCTAAAGCTGCACAATTACTTACACAGACCTAAACCAGTGCAAATACAGAGTCTAAATCTTTACTTTTAAATCCGACTCCTGATTTTCACAGTAGATCAGTGCATTCCAGTGTTTTGCAGGTTCTTCTGATTCTCTGTTGGGCTCATCCAGCCAGGATGAGCTCTCGTAGCCATGGCTTCTGACGTGACTTCCAGGAGTCAGCCACTGTTGTGCTTTCTCTGACCATGGATTCCATCTTTGCAACCTTCCTCAGGGAGCTTCACAGCACCATGGAGCAGCATGTTGCAGTCAAGTGAGCAGTATTGTCTGGCCTGGGAATCCAAGTACTTGATGGAGCTTGGCAATGCTTTAGATTCCCTGCTGAATGGTTTTGTGAACATGATGGCTCAAGAAGCCCTAAAATTCACTGTCTTGTCAGGTAAGGACCTAAATCACGTCAGAGCTGCTCAAGTGGCTCTTGTGCAGTTTCGCTGTTGATGTCTGTTTAAAGGAGAGGCTGAGCTCCTTCTCTGCCACACCTGTAGTTTAGATTTGCTTTCCTGTCCTGCTGTGCCTGTGTGGCATTGACTCATGCTTTTAAAATGACAGCTGGAAACACCTTCCTTGACGTGTGACTCTGTTTATTTCTGTGTTATTACACCGGGGTTTACTGCTTTACATAAAGCTTCCAGACATGCAGGTTACATTCATGCACAGTGTCTGTTTGTCTCCGTATCAGAACATCAACTTCTTTCTTATCGTTCATCTAGCAAAACATTGCTCAGATCAGCTCTTGGGAAAGAAGAAACTGGAAATGACAGCAGGTCCCAGGTTTAGCTTTCAGCTTCAGTGACCTCTCTTGCTTCTGATGTTTCCTAAGAGCAGCCCCGATTCGTGACCCTGCTGTGCTGTTTGCTTTGTGTGTGGCAGGTGTTATGACAGCTTTGGTTTGGCCAGCCTCGCTCTTGACTGTTGCCGGTGTCATTGACAACCCCTGGGGAGTGTGTCTCCATCGCTCTGCTGAAGTAGGCAAGCACCTGGCACATATCCTGCTCAGTCGACAACAGGTAACTGGTTAGAAATGATCCAGGAATAATGGCTGGAAGGGATTTGGCCCGTGGAGGTTAAGTTTTAGAGTCATGCTCCTTAAGTCTCAAGTGATACCTTTTCAGGGACATAAAAACTAATATTAATATGAAAAAATGCTGCATGAATCTGGTTCATTGGGGGAAAATAGGAGATCCCAAGTAAATCAGAGAAATCCTGCTAAGATTTGTACCATCTAACTTAAAGCTTTTCTAATGGAAGAAGAGGAGATCCAGGTCATAAATGACAAGAGTCTTGACCAGCTCACAAAACAGCCAGGCCAACACACCTAGTGGAAACCTGAGAACAGAAAGTAAAGATAGGTGAAAAGTTAAAGAGAATAAAGAGTGTTAAAAATGCTCCCTGATAAATACAAGGAAAGGCAACATACTTGATTTCATACAAGCCCTTTGATTCATTTGGGGGCATTTGTTACTGCCTTTTAAGCATCCTCTGTTGTGAAAGCACACATTCCAGTGCTGGGAGCATCTCAAACTAGTTAGCATGATGGCTAGAGAGTCCATTGCACACCTCCTCCCTCCTTAATACAAAGAGCATTTTATGTTCTTGTTGAGATCAGGCTCCCTTTGATCTCACAGAAAATCTCATTAGCTTACCCCACGTCACGTTGAGAACAGCCACACAGCGCTGCTGTCACTCAGTCTGAAATCTAGAAATGGTCAATATCTTTGTCTTACACCTTCTGCTTCTGTTCATTGAAGCATTTCTAGGAAGAGTTTGCTCCTTGAATTAGACTTCCATTTGGAAATCTCAAACCAATGACACCTTCTGGGTGGTTTGTTTGAAGCATCTGCTTTATTGTAACTTGTGCTCATTAGATTCTTTCAATTGATTTTCTGAGTAGCAAAAAGATACCAAATATCAAAGTATAAGTGTTTTGCATATCAGGGTCTTGGGGATCTGGTGGCCAGTCTCCCTTTCTGGGTCTAGAATAGTATTTGATGGCATTTCCTCCTTTCTTTCTTTCTTAGGGCAAGCGACCTGTCACACTGATTGGCTTCAGTCTGGGTGCAAGAGTCATTTACTTCTGCCTGCAGGAAATGGCTCAAGAAAAAGGTAAAATTCACCTTCTGATCTTTTTCACCTTCATTTTCCTCACTGCCAGTAGAGAAGGTTTTCTTCCAAGAGAATCATAGAATCAAATCACGGTTTGGGTTGGAAAGGACCTAAAGCTCCTCCAGTTCCAACCCCCTGCCACGGGCAGGGACACCTTCCACTAGAGCAGGTTGCTCCAAGCCCCTGTGTCCAACCTGGCCTTGAACACTGCCAGGGATGGGGCAGCCACAGCTTCTCTGGGCACCCTGTGCCAGCGCCTCAGCACCCTCACAGGGAAGAGCTTCTGCCTAAGATCTATATAAGAGGAAGAGTTCTTCTGGAACAGAGCTTGGGTCTTCTAGGGTAGGACAAAAACCTTAAACAAAAAGGTTTTGAAATGCATTTAGAGCCCAATGCTACCGTCACTGCCACAAGTTCAGTGGATTAAACCCACTGTGCTCACTCGAGGTGCTCAGTGTGTCAGTTTGGTCTCCAGCCTGTAAACAACAACTTGACATTTTGTGACATTCAGCTGCTGGATCAGTCTGTGAGAGCTGCCCACACGATGCTGTGGTCTTGGCAGAGGATGGTTTGCCTTTATTGGAAGCTCTCTGTAGCTATTGTAGCTGATTCCCTGAGTCCTCCCTTCCATTTAAGTCACTGAAATGCCACTGTCATCTGCTATTTTCATGGTAATTTTTCCCCAAAGTCAAGTATAAAACCATCTGTCAATTTATTACCCATTGTGGTTCTGTTTATTAATAGATTCTATTTTTGATTTAGAAAGAGAATAAAATCATGATGATCAGTTGATGTAAATTGCAACTTGGAGTTGAGTCAGTAGTGAGTGTGTGCCTGCACTTCCCCCTCTGTGGCAATTTAATTCATTAACCATCCAGCCTCGCAAAGAGGCCCTAATAAATAAAGAGCTTTATAAAGGAAAATGTTCAATAAAGGCCAGGAAGGTGGGAACAGAGTCAAGTGAGGACAGAGCAGGTCAGCAGTTTCTCTCTTGCCAGCTGTGTACCAGAACTTCACTTCTGGTTTCAGATGTGAGCCTTCAAAACCAGGAATTCTAGCCTCAAAATAAATCTAATCAAATCCAGAATGATCCTAATGGAGTTCTCCCAAAGCCAGAACCCAGATCCTAATCTGGCCCTAAATCTACTCTTTTTTGTGTCCAAAGAATGCCAGGGGCTGGGATGTTTCCAGGTTTTTATTTGATGGTGTGCAGCCTCTCGCTGGAATAACGGGGCTGTAGCTAAGTACTACAGGAAAGGAAATCATGAGGGGTCTTTAAGGTTGGCTGCCATTCTAAAGACATCTTACATTGTAATTCTGTATCACAGCAGCTCCCCACTGCACACTGATTTTTCAGTTCCTTAATTGAATTATGAAAGCTGAGCTGTTGGTGAGATGAAACGCAGCAAGTTCAGTGCACATTGCCAAGGCCTTCTTCACATGCACATTCTGGCGCGAGCCACAGAAGGAATGAGCTGGGACCTGCGACATCTGAGACTCATTTGGGTTCGGGCTCAGATGTCTCACACAAAAGGAAAACAAGGCCCAGGCAGGCAGCCTTTTGTATCCAGATGGCAGTGGCATTTCTGAGGACAAATAACTAAGCCTGGATTATGCAGTGAAACACCAGGGCAGAAACTCAGATGCTGTTAACAGAAAACACTTCTGCAAAGCAATGAAATAACCTTTGGGACTCTTAATCACAAATGACTTTGGAAGCCAGAGCTCAGGAGGTTTTCAGAACATGGCATTATAGCAGAAGATGTAGCAATGACCCATCAGAGACAAGTTACTGCATGGGGTGGTTATTGGTCATGTTTCTTCATCACAATTCCCATGCATTGAGTGAGTAAGAAGTGTGAACTATTGAAAATTGCTGCTACCACCAGAACCTGCACCTTGAAACCAAACCAGATGAGGGACCACACGGTGCTGATTTGTCTGATGCTGAAGAAGCTCTTCCCTGTGAGGGTGCTGAGGCGCTGGCACAGGGTGCCCAGAGAAGCTGTGGCTGCCCCATCCCTGGCAGTGTTCAAGGCCAGGTTGGACACAGGGGCTTGGAGCAGCCTGCTCTAGTGGAAGGTGTCCCTGCCCGTGGCAGGGGGTTGGAGCTGGGTGAGCTTTAAGGTCCTTTCAACACAAACCAGGCTGGGATTCTGTATTCTGTGATCTTGCCAGGTTTTAATTTTTGCTCCTTTTCTTTTTCTTCATTTTCCTGCTTGTGCAGCCTTTACTGTTCTTCATCACAGAACAGATTTGCAAACTGGGAAATAGAGTGTCAGCACTGTAGGGCTCAGTGGTTTGTTCTCAGGTTTCTGTCAACATTCAAAGAAAATGTGTATTTTTCAAGCATTTTAGTTCTAAGCAAGAAATAAGCTGTACAAAGCACTGGAGAAACAAAAGCTTCCAATACCTTGCCCAAATGTCCAGGATGCTGATGAATTAGCTGTGTGTTTATTCAGTTGGTTCACACTGTGGCCAGGGAATTTAGTACCTTGGTTGGAACAAGCTCCCCATTTGAGAGGCTTTGGGTTTCTATTCTTTTTGGCTTAAGCTCTGGGTGTCTTTTTCATTGCCTGTGATTATGGGAACAGGACTTTATTGCTCACAGATTACACTAACAAAATGGAATTGCTCTTTGCTGTTCTCCATTGGTGCAAAATTTGCTTTGCAATAAGAAATAATACCACAAGAGCTCTTTTGGATTGTTGTCAGGTGCTGGGATTTACACTGCAGAGAAAGACCCAGGCACTGCAGGCAGCTCCCAGTCCTTTCCTGCTGTCAGGGAAAGGAAACCAATTGATTTACATGTAAAAAGCCAAGCCAGGCAGCACCTCCCCATCCACACTTGAGGTGCTGTGTACTCATTCCCGCTTTCACATCCCCACAAACTTCAGCACACTATCTTACAGCCTGCAAAGGCCAGCCTGGGAATGGTTTGGCTCACAGCTTGTGAGTGCTGGGCTCCCATGGGTGGAGAGTATGGATTTGGCATGCTGTGCCCATGAGTCTCCAAGGATTGTGATTTTCGTTTTGGTCTATGATATCACTCTTGATCTGTCTGTGCCAAGATGATTTATGAATAGATATTAATATATTGGATGGGATTTTAGGAAAGTAGCAGAGCTGCCCAAGATTTCTCATTCAATCATGGTTTCTACTGGAAATTCCCCAGCTGCAGCTGTCTCATAAGAAGAAGATTTATTATGCTTCAAAGTCAACATTCCTTTTCAGCAAATCGTGCCCTGGGCATCCAGGTTAAAGTGCCCTTCAAGAAAATCAGACAAGTTTGATAGATTGTCAAAGTGGGTCTGGGGAGCCCCCCCCCCCCCCCGCAACCTGCATCCAGCTCTGGGGCAACAGCACCACAGGGACGTGGGGCTGCTGGAGCGAGGCCAGAGGAGGCCCCGGAGCTGCTGCGAGGGCTGGAGCAGCTCTGCTCTGGAGCCAGGCTGAGAGAGCTGGGCTGGGGCAGCCTGGAGAAGAGAAGGCTCCTGAAGGGGAGACCTTAGAGCAGCTCCAGGGCCTAAAGGGGCTCCAGGAAACCTGGAGAGGGGCTTTGTGTAGGGACAGGCCAAGGGGAATGGCTTTAACCTGCCAGAGGGGAGACTGAGATGAGCTCTGAGGCAGAAGCTCTTCCCTGTGAGGGTGCTGAGGCGCTGGCACAGGGTGCCCAGAGAAGCTGTGGCTGCCCCATCCCTGGCAGTGTTCAAGGCCAGGTTGGACACAGGGGCTTGGAGCAACCTGCTCTAGTGGAAGGTGTCCCTGCCCGTGGCAGGGGTTGGAGCTGGAGGAGCTTTAAGCTCCCTTCCCACACAAACCATTCCAGGCCACTTCTCTCTCTTCCCATCAGCTTCCCCCTTTTACTGCCTTAGGATTTCTAATTTTCACATTTACTGACTCCAGCTTGAACTGCAGACACAGAATTTATGCAGACTGATGTTCAAGAGCCTCCTTTCCACTGCTCCTGTCTTTAAACCACAGAAGTGATGATTTCTCCATAGTACACATCAGAACCTACCCCCTCCTTCACGGATGTGTAAAAATACATTTCCTGCTCTGTCTTCTAAATCTGAGCTGTTCTACTTTCATCTCAACAGACTTCCAAGGCATCATTGAAGATGTGGTCTTACTGGGAGCTCCAGTGGAAGGAGATCCCAAGTACTGGAAGCCTATTACAAAAGTGGTGTCAGGCAGGATCATAAATGGTTACTGCAGGTCTGTACATGCTTCATTGTCCTGGTGTCACTTTGACGTGATTTCATACATTTCTCTCTTTTAGACATTTATAAGTGAGTAATTGTTCAGCTGGTGAGTACATTGATTCAGTAGCACCAGAGGCAGCAGTGCCAGAGCCTCTTTGTGCTGAGGGTCTTCCTCAGACCAACTGGGATGACAGTGTCAGGAGACACCTGAAGGCTGGTCTGTGTCCAGCTCTCGGCTCTCTGTGATGCAAAGGGAGCCTGAGGTGCTCAGTGTGTGTGTCCTGTTTGTACAGTGGCAGTGTTATATCTGCTTAAAGCTGGGTCACTGTGTTTGTGTGCATCATTTGACATATTCTAAGGGCCCTTTCAATCTTATCTTTGTGTAAAGGACTGTAAATACAGCCCCTTTAGTTCACTGACAGTTAAAGAATGAGAATTAAAATCTATGAAAGCTTTGAGATGCAATTCACCAGGGTCTGCCTGTGGGGAGCGAGCTGTGAAAAGTGCAATGGAAGGGAAGGAGCTCAAGCAAATTGTTAGCTTTTTGTATCTAGAGTCAGTTTCTGGTCAAGATAGTCCATATGACCAAGATATTTTACTTACGAAGGAGGTATAGCTGGAATAGCTGTACCAAATTTACTAAGGATGGGGAAGAATAGAAACATTACCTTGAAACCAAATAGCAGCCTTTAACACTGTGCAGACAACTGCTTTGCAGAGCTGTGCTGGGTGAGGAGAGGGAGATTCAGAGGCATGAAACAGCTGAAGCAATCTTATAAAAGCTAATCGAGAATTGAAGTGATGGTATCAAATCTAATGACTCTGTATTGGGAGATAATTGTGACCAGAACACTGCTTACCACCACAGTTGGAAGAGGGGACATTAACATGAAGGAATGAAGCAGGGAAGACAAAGAGTATGGAGAAAATAAAGTGAGAAATAACCAGGCAAGAAGGTTAGCAAAGAACATGTAACTGCAAGTCAAGGCAGCTTATAAAGCCATGAGCCTGGGTCAAGGAGAGCTGAAAATGCTGCTGGTACTTTCCATACACACATACATATGTGTGGCTACATGTACATAGGTGTGAGATGAGGAAGTATTGCACTACTGTGCATCTAACATGGCCTAGTCATTTATAAAGAGCTCAATAAAAGAATTAAAAGCATTCAAGATGAAAACAACAAGTGATTAATCCCATCTGTCAGATCAGCTGAAGATTGTTGCTTTTGTCCTTTCTGGATCACAGGAGGTTTTACAACTGCTGGAGGTGCAAATCACTTACAGGAGTTCTGCATGTGACAGAAGGAAAAAGCAATTCCTGCCTCCTTGGGAGTGCTTCTGGGGTCCTCCAAGCAGCCAGAAATGCTGGATGCAGTTGTAGCATGGAACTGAATTTGCCCAGGCAAATATTTTTCCTCCCTGTGTTATACAAACCCCAGTGTTGCTGCAGAAAGCTCAGTGTATTCATTCCCTATAACACAAACCCCCCTCCCAAAAGGTCTTGTTACAGTTCCAAAGCCTGCATATGCTGTTGGAATAAAGCAGTGTGTGTGTTTGTACCTCTGTGTGTGCTGTAATTTAGTTTGTCTCTGCTTTGCCAAGCCCAGGAATTGAATGTGGAATGCAAAATGATGTAGAAATTGTAGCTTGTTGCTCCCAAATAGGAAGAAGCAGGTGAGGAGCCTATCACCACTCTGCTGGTTCTCCACTTGGCCCTCAGTGCTGGATCTGAGGGTTATTCAGTTAGTATGAGGGCAGCTAGAGGAGGTAACTGAGAGATATGGAGAGCTTATGAGAGGCTATTAGATATGAGAGAAGAATTATACATTTAGTGGTACAACCTCACCTGATTGTGATTCCTCTGGTCTCTCGCTCATACCAATTGTGGCTTTGTTCTGTCACTTTAGGAGTAGCTCTATTTAGATCAGATGAATTACATTGAATAGAATTCCTGCATGATTAGATTTGGGCCCAATTTCAGAGACTCACACAGTTGTTAGGTTAATTTGTTGAACTTCAGTCCAGTGTGACTTGTCTCCTTCAGCTTTGAAGCCTGAAAGGACACAGAGAGTGAAAGCCAACTGTCAGAGCTGTCCCATCCCGTTTCACAGCAGGGTTGCAAATTCCTAGTGGGAAACCTTAACCAGCTGGGTGAGACTCACTCAGGCTTTGAGAGAACCCATGCTTGAGTAGCAGGGATGCATTGCAGAGGTTTTGCAGAGCTCTGTGTACACTTACAACTTGTAGCATAGACCACCTTGGAGCAGACAGGAGCAGCCAGAAACGGCTGCCCGTGCAGGTGTATCTCACCTCCTGCCACCACAGAGTACAAACACCACTTGCACCCAGCTTAAATCTACTCCACAGTGGTTGGGTGCGCAGGTTTTACGCTGTTGCTCAGCACAGAAGAGGTTATATATTGCCATCATGCTACAGTCCACCCTGACGCTGCCACAGTGACTTATGGCAATACTTTAACAGTGGGAACAAACTCTTCCTTGTCTGTCATTGAAACCATGTGTTTGTACAGTACCTCCAAATCAGGAGCACCCCGAGGAGCTTCGCAGTTGATATTTATGTCAGCAACATTGGTGTTGGCCTCGTTGTGTTGGCAGCTCTCTACAGGCTGGAGAATGTTCTACCTATTAGTACATTAAAAAGATTAAATATGTGAATGTGTTGCAATCTCTAAGCAAATACAGAAAGAAATAGAAGGATCAGACTTTTAAACGTGCTGCACATAACAGAGACTACACCCACGACCCAGGCTTCAATTCAGACTTACACAGCCATGGCCCAGGAACCTGCTGGGATCTCTACATATGACTTTGCTTTGGCAACAGGATTTATGCACACTCTTCTGCTCTCTCCTAGGGGGGACTGGCTGCTGAGGTTCGTGTACAGAACCTCTTCTGCCCAGATCAATGTTGCAGGCCTCCAGCCAGTCGACCTGGATGACAGGAGGATGGGAAACGTGGACCTTTCATTTGTAGTAAGTACTACTTCTGATTTTCTCAGTGTTTCCGTTGCTTGCAGCACTGCAACCTCACAGTCATTGACTGGGGGAAGATGGGATCCTGAAGAGAGCACCTCTGTGTGCTTCCCTTCCCTTGCTCATCTCACACCACTGTAGATTTTGTTGCCCAGCCAGCACTCAGTATTGAGCAAAATAATGAGAATCTGCCTTTCTTTTTCGGTTATGTTTGGGATTTTTTGGTAGTGAAATACCTCATCCTGGATACAGAAAATGCCATTATCTCCAAGAAGGACCTTGTTCTTGACACTGTCTTGTCAAGAAAGACCTTGTACCTAAATGCCAGAGAGGGCACATAGGTAGGATCAGCAGCTGGGAAACCTGGAGCTCAAACACGCTGCAACCTGCAGCCTTGTCTTGGTGGAGCCTTCAACACCATTCAGGTGCATACAGGGACAAGTCCATAGACCTTGTGCCTTGGTGCCCTGGGCTGCACTGGTGTCATGGTGCAGGAACCACCTTGTAACTGCAGCAGCTCTGTGAGGTCAGTGACCAGTTTGGTAGGTCCACACCTGGGCTGTGGCTTTGTTCAAGTGGAGGTCTCCAGGAAACAGGAAGAGACCCACCCGTGTGCCCGGCAGACATCAACTTCCTCAAAGCTATCTGGAGTCATTAATGAAAAGCCACTGGATTGCATGGCTAGCAATATTCAACTCAATTACCTTAAGCAAACTAATGATCTCATTGCCTTGTCCTCACTGATGAGTGAGCTCTTCCACAGAAAATCATGCAGAACTTCCTTGTTTATCCATATTTGCAGTAGTCTTAGACATGCAGTTCTTGTTTTGCCACATCTTCATGCTTTAATTCATGTTTCACTCTGCAAACTGGACTGGAAGATGCTCAGTTTGTTTCCATGGTCATTGATCAGCCACGGCTCCTCCTGAATGTGCCCACTGTCAGTGCTGCTCCGGAGCCAAAGGCACTTTTAAGTGCTTTCAGATTTGTTGGAGCACCAGCCTGCTGAGCCTGTAAATACACAACTGTTACCAGCTCAGTTCATTCATTATAACTGAGCCATGGCCAGCCCTTGCCAGAAAATACAGGGCTTAATGCTCTACAGATCAAATAGAGACTCTGCAGAACAGACTAGAGGCTTCCCAGAAGGAAGTGCTGTAGCAGAGGCTTTTATACATGGTCCAGCACTGAAGCTGTTCTCGTATCTTTGCATCTCACTGGGTTTTCTGGTTTTGCATTTCCACATGTGCCCAAAGGCAATTTCTTCGCCATCCCCAGAGCTGCCATTAGTCACTTGTGAGCAGTGACATCAGTTGCTGGCATGAAAAGAAGAATGGCCAAAGCTGTCAAACAGTGCTGGCTCTGGGCTGCCTCCTGTCAGCTCAGCCCGTGTTACTCTCCTCCTTTTGACTTCTCTTCAGAAATCCTCTTTCTGTTGACTTTGTGCTTCCTGAACTTTGAATTCCCCAGAGCCCTGCAGGCTCCCTCCTGCCTGGCTGGCAGCAGCCCCCCCAGTGTCCCCAGAGCTGCAGTATTTACAGTTCAGCCCAATGAATAAGCTTGCAGAGCTGCTCATCTTCCATTGCTGTGCATCTGTATCCCTGCTGCGCGATGCCAAGAGACAACCCAGCGCTGCTCTCCTTTGAGAAGGAGCTGACACTTCCACTTGCTTCATCTGGCTGCAAAGCACTGGGGTTCGGAGCATGCCCTGCAGGGGGAAAAGCCTCTCTTGAGAAGGTGTCATTGTCTTGATCCATTTTCCAGACCATGGAGCTTTATGAAAAGAATTACAGAGCATTCTGATGAACATTTGACAAGTAAAAGGAGCAAGAATGGGGAAGGAAACACTCAGGGGCAATATGTTTTAAAGCAAAGATGGATTTTGCTGCAAATACAGTGCAGATTTTCTACAATGGAGAGTGGCTCCATCCTTTGCAGGATCCCATCCCCAGGAGTGTCCTGGCAGGAAGAAGAAAGGACAAGCTGTGCCAGAATAGCAAAGCATAGGTGATGCAAAGGTGCTCAGTGTGAAAGTATTATGCAGGCAGCCCCAGTGATTTAGGCACCTCCCAGTCCCTCTGTGATGAAAACTGGGCTGGATGCAAAGAGCTTGGTTCTCTTTACTTCAGCATCCTCAAATAAATGGAGGACTAAGAGATCTCAGTATAAACAGGACTAAGAGATTCCAGTATAAACAGGAATTCACCTCCAAGGCATTTATTGCATGTCTCTCTTGATTAGTATGGTTTTTATCTGGCTGTCAGTAAAAAACCAGAGAGAAAACTGTCCTCCCACTCGGCAAATGCAGTTATAAAACCTTCCTAATGGTTACAATGGGGCTGATTTATCCACTAGATTTATTTGACAGCACCTGTTACAGAGACCGAGGAAGCAATCGAGCTGTGGTGGGTTAGATTGATTGCTGCTTGTTCGGATGGGCTATTGGAGATTACAGCCGGCATTAACATCTGCATCTTGCAGAGCTGCTCCCGTCAGAGCACAGGCAGCGTGTGCTCACCCAGGGTCCCAAGTCAAGAACAGGGGCTTCACTTTCTCTGGGCAGTTTTACTGCTGCAGAAACCAGGAGTGGACTTGGAAGCAAAGGAGCAGGAGGAATGTGTGGTGGGAAGTCCAGCAGAGAGCATGGGTGGGCCGTGATGCCTTCCAGTGTCTGAAGGGGGCTACAAGGATGCTGGAGAGGGATTGTAGGGATAGGACGAGGGGTGATGGGTTCAAACTGAAACAGGGGAAGTTCGGGTTGGAGATAAGGCAGAAGCTCTTCCCTGTGAGGGTGCTGAGGCGTTGGCACAGGGTGCCCAGAGAAGCTGTGGCTGCCCCATCCCTGCAGTGTTCAAGGCCAGGTTGGACACAGGGGCTTGGAGCAACCTGCTCTAGTGGAAGGTGTCCCTGCCCGGGGCAGGGGTTGGAACTGGAGGAGCTTTAAGCTCCCTCCCAACCCAAACCAGGCTGTGGTTCTATGACAACTACTGCAGAGTCAGTACTGTTCTCTCGTCAGTCCACTCTGAAAACTGTCTTAAAGATCTGTACACTGTGATGGAGTCCTTCCTTTCCCATGCTTCCAGTGGCACATAAATTCTCCTTTTCTTATTCTTCATCAACACAGGTGGAGCCTGCCCTGGCTCTGCCGTGTGGTGTTATCACCACTCCTCAGACACACTGACCTGTCCCCTGCCCTCTCCACCCAGAACTGCTCCATCACTACGAGAGCAGCATCACAGCTCACCTCATCACCAGGGAGGGGGCTGCAGCCTCAGGGGTGGCATCATTTGTTTTCAAAGCTCCCATAAACTGACCTGTGTCTTTCTGGCTCTTACTGCACCCGCCAGGAAGACTTCAGTTGGAATTTTAATAGCCCGTTATGCTCAATGACATATTCCTGGTCCTTTGGGGTGGATTTGAACTATGAAAACCTTTCCAAAGCACCAAACTGACGGCTCCTTCCAGCTGACTGATGGATCCACCTGAGCAGTGCTGTCACCTGCAGTCCTTCGGAGGTCTGGCAGGGCAGTGCTGTAGTCCCACAGCAGAATTAGTGATACAGGCAGCTTTTGCTTGCCAGTGAGTCAAAGCAACCATAAAATCAGATACCACAGGGGAGAAGTCGCTGATGCATGCTGATAAACCTACCCCACTGCTTGCATTTCCTTATAACGAGCATAAACGTATTTGCTTTGGTTACAAGAACACTATTCTATTCCATTTGTTCTGGAATTCCTCCTGCCCTTTGTTCTGACAGATATCCAAGCAACTTTTTATTTGCCTTTAATGCTTTTATTGTTCCTTGCAACGTTTTCAGTGTTCCCATCCCATCTCCAGCGCAGCCGACCCAGCGGAGGAATTCAGCACCTGAAAACAGGCTTTTGAGAGATGGAATCACTACATTTTCCCACCAGGATGGCTGCACAGCTTGAAGGCAGCAAGGAAATGTGTTTGCTGTTCTTCTGCTGATGGCTCAGTACTTAATGTCACAGTACAGTATTTGGCACATCTATCCTATAGCAGAGAAAGAGTCCTACCTCCTCTTAATGCTTCTCAGGGCTTGCCTTGGTCTGGCTTTGTGGAATCCTCTCCTGGGCCATCCTGGAGACAGAATTGAGTTTCCTTTCAAGACATTGAGTGGTAGTAGCAGAGCTGCGGCATGGGACAGGCTTTCAGGAGGCCTCAGCTTCTCTTTTAGCCGCACAGGGAAGGTTCAGCTCTTCAGAACCGCTCATACCAAGCATCTCTAAGTGATCCTGGTGCTCGAGGAAGAGGAATTCCCCATTGGATTAGTGGAAGCTGCTGGATGCTGAGGAGTTATGAAAGTCTCGTCCTTAGGGGGGCAGAGGAGATTTGTTCTCCCTGACTAATAACTAGAGAACTTAACAGGCTGAGAGGTTCCCCAATGCTGACCAGGGCAGGTAGATGGTGACTGTGGAGGTTTCAGAACACACAAACCAAGAGACTTCCCAACCCCTCCCAGGAAGCCCGTTTCCTTCTCGTTTCTCTCTACCTTGTCCAACACTGTGCTCATTTCTCTCTGTAGCTCCAAGTCTCCCTGTTGAGGAGTAAAAGGTTCAGGCTTGTTCAGAGAACAATGCACACAACAGCCAGTCCATTAGCCCTCAATGGTTATTTAATTAACTAATCTGTTCAAAACAGCCAGAGCCTGTTAAGCCATCTGGGCTGGTTAAAGTCACATATTGCATTACTAATGTGCTGATTAAAAACTTCACTTTGCTCCAAGTCCCAAGTGCATCCAAATGTTACCACTCAAAAGCTGCTTCGTGCAAACAGCTCCGAGGCTTGAATTCCGCCCATGCAGGAAAGGAGGCGGCTTTTAGGCTTGGGTCAGGGTGTGCTGCTAAGCCCGGCTGCTGGCTTAGCAAGGAAGGAGCCAGGCTAGCAGGGAGAGAGCAGGCTGGGTTTTTTGCAGCCCCTTCCTGGGAAGCAGGAAACCTGGGAATGTGGTGTTGGGCATTCCCTGCTGTGGAAATTCCCTAATTCCTAGCAATATTTGGGAAAAGAAGAGGTGGTGTTGCCTGAGAGAACTTCCTGGCTGGGTCGGGAATGGTTTAAACTGTTAGAAATTGAATTTACCAGAGATGCTTAAATATCTCAGGATGCAAATCATACCCTGTACAGGACACCTGAAACAGAGAAGGGAGCTTCTGCCTTCAGCCTGTTGGCCTTTAGCATCCAACAATAATCATGGAATCCCAGACTGGTTTTTGTTGGAAGGGACCTTAAAGCTCCTCCAGCTCCAACCCCTGCCACGGGCAGGGACACCTTCCACTAGAGCAGGTTGCTCCAAGCCCCTGTGTCCAACCTGGCCTTGAACACTGCCAGGGATGGGGCAGCCACAGCTTCTCTGGGCACCCTGTGCCACCCTCACCACCCTCCTGGTGGAGTATGATCACTTGCGGAGGAGGTTATCTCTCCTTCCTGAGTCCTGCCTGGAATGGAGTATTCAACCTCTATCTCAGAAGGGTTTATCTTATCATGGAAATCACCCACAATAAAACTGTGTGCGTTTGTGTATTGTTGACTTTAATTTGGCTCAGGCCAACCTCAGGCTCGTGGTGTGGGCCAGGTCAGTGTGCCTTCCAGCCAAGAACCTTTAACGCACTTGGTAGCTGTTGTGAGATTTAATGACTATGTTCCAATTAAGATAATCTTTGCTTTTAGGGACCTACGGCACAACGAGGACACATGATTTAGCAGAGAGCAGGGAACTGAACTAAGACAGCTTGTCTGGGTGTCTCTGCCCATGGCAGGTTTTGCTTTTGTGGTACCCAGAATCTGGGGGTTTGTAACTCCGCAACGTCCAAGCGCTTAAACACGCACCCCTTAGAGGAAAACTAATCCAGGAGCAGCGTGTGCCTCGCAGGGAGCAGCCAGCTCAGGTTATTGATGGGCACCTCCACTTTTCAGACCTCTTTCTTCCATCCTTTCAGAGCTAAACCCAAGTCTGATGATGTGGTGGCTTCTGAGCTGAAGGACTCGACTGAGCTCAGCATCCCGCAGCTTTCCCACTAACAGGGCTCTTGTTGCCTGCAGGTCAACGGCCACCTGGACTACATGAAGCAAATGGACACGATCCTCAAAGCTGTGGGCATTAAAACCAAGGAAGAGAAGGGCAGTGGCAGCCTCTCCTCCCCTCCAGCCAGGAAATCCGAGCACGCAGCAGGCAGCGGGACTCGGGAAGAGGAAGGCTCTGGGCAGGAGGAGGAGGATGCGAGTGAGGCTGTCCCAGCCAGTGCTCACTGCCCAGATCCCCCCAGCCCTGTCCTGGGAGGAACCAAGGAACAGGCAGCAGGTGAAGGAGCACATTAGAGCTCTTTGTGCTGGGCAGAGATGCTCAACCAGCACTAAAACCGCTTCCAAAGCACCGTCCGCTGCACTGGCATTCCCAAAGGAATATCGGTAGCGCCAGCAGAGATGCAGCTGCAGGTTTCAGAACCTGGAGCGTGGCACTGGATCAAAGCCTATGGAGTGGCTGCCCACAGCATCTCCCATGGACGAGAAGGGGCTGATTCCTGCCTGAGTCAGCCCTGCTCCTCAGGAAGCACCTCCCTCCTCGCACAAACTGGGTTCATCCTGGAGGGAAGCAGCTCTCCCCGTCAGGGGCTGTGTCTCTGCTGGTGAACTCTGGGGAAAGAGGTGGCTCTGGGGGTATTTTTAAGCATATTGTGGAGAGGGGCTCTAGGAAATGAAAACCACTTTTGGAGGTTGATTTGGCTTTTGGTTTCCAGGTGAGCTGGTGCACTGCAGGCTCTGGTGTCCAGCCCCATCTCAGCGCCCACACTTCGGCTCTGCTGAGCAGGGAGGCGAAGGGCTGGGGCTGCCTGGCCCCCTCCCCTGTCTGCTGGGGGTTTGCTGCCCGGGCTTGGGCACTTCCCCATCAACGAGCCTGGTTCCCTGTCTGCAGGCTGAGAGCAATGAGTGCTCGAGGTGGAGACACACCTGGAGACCCCAGGTGACACACAGCAGAGCAAACAGAGCGGGCTGGTTGGGATTTATTACTCTCTAAAACCTCCTTCCAGGCTTTGCAAGCCAGCAACCCACAGAGACTTTGCTTTTGTGTCCCACACACTTCTCCAGCCTTAAAAGCCCCCTCTAGGCATATTTTTCATTGGCTTAGAATAAAACCAATACTTGGCATAGGATGAATCTGTTTGATTTCTACCTCCTTCCATAAGAGCTAATTGGCATCCACTCTCCTCTCCCCCAGTCTCACACCAGAGGGAGGGACCTCACTTTACATCCCCCACCACCAGCTCTTTTCTGGCCTGTTTTGCTCCTAAGCCCAAGAAAACGTGTCTACCAGGAACAGGGCAGGAGGAGAAGCCCCCTTGTGCGGAAACACCTCCAGATCTGGAAGGTCTCCTTGACTCACGAGAGGGGAAATAGCGTGGTTGCAGCTTCCCATTTTGGTTCACACTGAGTCCTTCTCCTCCCTCCCTGTCCCAGCAGCTACTTTAATAACCGCCTTCCCTTCCCTCCCCGGGCTTTCTGCACACCTTACCTGGAGGTGACTTCTCCTGAAGCCCAAAGCGTGGCTGTTTTGGGGTCTGACACTGGCTTTTCCTCTCCCCACATCTTGCTGCCGAGGGGGCTCGATGCTGCTCAGTGCTGATTCCGGAGCAGGACCTTGGAGACATCCCAAGGGTTGGGAGCCCCCAGGGACCAGCCCGTTTTGCAGGTCAGTGTTGCTGCTGTTGGCTGCAGGAAAGGGCTGGGATTCCTCCACGGCATCAGAAGGTTTTTGTCCACAAGCAAACACCTTCTTACACAGACCTGGCTCGAAGAGAGTCGTGTTATTGCTTTTGAACATTTGGCTTGAAGAA
The DNA here is from genome assembly GCF_004027225.2 of Strigops habroptila. Lineage (NCBI taxonomy): Eukaryota > Metazoa > Chordata > Aves > Psittaciformes > Psittacidae > Strigops > Strigops habroptila. The sequence goes on from NC_044292.2 coordinate 929,068, forward strand.
GTGGTCTCGCTCCATCCGTCTCCCACAGCCTGTGCCTGCTGAGCCGGTCACCTCACCCACTTCACCGGGTGTTCTCCAACTCCTGTCACTGGAGTTACAGTCAAAGTGTGTTTATACATACAGACATTTATGGGCGGATGCACCCACTTCTCTTCCTGCTCGATACCAAACCCCGTCTGTCCACAGGTAGGTACCAAAAATGCATGAACCCCTGTGCTGTTTGGACCCGGGCTCAGTCCTCTGCTTGTCACAGTCACTCACCGCTGGCCCTGGAGGGCATTTAGAGCAAATAAATGTGGATTTCTTCATAACAACCACTTGTTGTTCAGTTCTGGAACATACGTGGGTGATGTGGAAAGAAAACCAATGTGATTTGCTTGGTGTGTGGTGGCTTCTTCCAGCATCCGGTCCCGCAGGGATGCTTTGTCTGGACAACAGTGAGTTTTGGGAGTGCAAACTCCTTCGTGTGAGCTTAGAAACAGGCAGCAGCCTTGTAGGGTATGAGTCCAGGGGGGCAGCAACCAGCCCCCAGCCCATCACTGCATCAGAAAGGCACTTGAGGAGGGATTTGCTCAAAGCATTCGTTGGGTTATTACTCTTTTTAAGTGCCCACTTGCTGCATTAGTCACTTTTCTCTCTGCTTCTGGCTGTGGACGGGCTGGAATTGTTGTTTAGAGGACAATATTTGGATAGATTTTCATTGCAAAGGGAATAAATATGTCTATTTTTTAACCACATCATCTAAAAATTGACGGACTGTCAAAGTATGATGGGCACATGCCAAAAATAGGAAGCTGTGGGATGCAATCCAAAGGGAAGCTTATCTCCTGTCAGGATACCCAGAGAGCCACAAACAAGGCGAACACCCACACCTTGCTGAGGAGCCAGAAAGTGGTGCTGAACATTGTGCATCACATTTAACCCCCCTTGAGCAGTTTGTGATTAAACACGTCGGTTTCAGTGTGCTGCTGCTCACTGCAGCACAGATACAGTCCAAACCAGGTGAAGGGATTAAGCTCCAAGAAGATGGGATATTCTGTGGCCTGAAACAGCCCCAAACCTCTTGGCCAGGGGTCATGGGATGCTGTTTCCCCTGTTGCTTTCAGTGCATTTGGTGATCCACCGAGCTGTGGGAGAGGGAGATGAAAGCCAAGCCTTGGTTTAACTTTAGGGAGATGTCGGCTGGTGGAAGATGTGGTGTCCAAGGCTCAAACTAACCAGAAAAGGCCACAAGAAGCAGCTCTCGGAGGGGGACAAGGGCTTGGTGATGGCGAGCAAAGGTGAGATGGGAAGAGAGAAGAACAAGGCAGGTCCGTTCAGCAGTGAAACAGGGCTTGGCACGGCTCCCTCTCAGGCCACGGGGGCGCCGAGCTGCCGGGGCTGCAGCTCCGTGCCGGGGGGCTCCACGCTGAGGGTGCCCAGGCGGGCGCCGGGGGCCGGGAGCAGGTTGTGTTCATTCCCCAGCACCCCCGAGTCGGTCTCGGCCTGCAGCGTGAGCACGTTCTTGAGGGACGTGGCGGCGCGGGCGCCGCTGTTGGAGTTCCGCATGGACAGGGAGATGGCGCTGAGCCGCGGCTCCCCGGAGCGCCGGCAGCACGGCAGGTATTTGCCCATGGCCCTCTTGAAGTCCCTCATGAAGAGCGGGTAGATGATGGGGTTCATGGTGCTGTTGCAGTACCCGAGCCAGGTGAGCACGTCGAAGAAGCCGGCTGGAACGCAGCCACACACTGCCTGGGGGGGACACAGCAGGGGTCAGCAGCGTGTCCCACCTCAGCCCTGATCCAGAGCAGTTTCCCAGCCATTCCAGCACCTCCCCTTCAAAGGAACCCTTCAAAACCCTTTCAAAGAGCTTTTCCTTGATGTTGCTCCCTGGGGAAATCACAGAATCAACCGGATTGTAAAAGACCTTTAAGCTCATCAAGTGCAACCGTTCCCAGCACTGCCAAGGCCACCACTAACCCATGGCACTGAGGCCTCGGCTACACGGGGTGTGAACACTTGCAGGGACGGTGACTCCAGCGCTGCCCTGGGCAGCCTGTTCCAATGCCTGAGCACCCTCTGGGGAAGGAATTGTTCCTCATCTCCATCTAAACCTGCCCTGGGGCAGCTTGAGGCCGTTTCCTCTTGTCCTGTCACTTACATCTTTGGTCCCGGAGCCTTTCCAGCAGTTCCTGCAGGTGCCCAAGGTCGAACCCATCTGGTTTCGAAGTGAAAACCTGTTGAAACCCCAATGTAAAACCCACCCGAGCTTTACCTGTGTCACGTTGGTGACGAAGAAGGGCAGCCAGGCCACGAAGAACATGCCCAGCAGGATGCCCAGCGTCAGGCTGGCCTTCAGCGCCTTCTTGCTGTGCTTGTTGGTGAACCTCCTGCTCTCGCTGCCGGCCGCGGGCTGGCTCGGGGCGTGGGGAAGCTGGAGAGGGAGATGGGACAGTGAGTGATTCCCACCGGCTGGAATACCGGCAGCAGCCTCCAAGGAAAGTGCCATTTGATGCTGCAGAGCCTGCAGTTATTTCCCTTCTCGCAATGGGCAGGAGGGGAGCACACACTGCACTGCGAGTCGGGAAGAGGAGGCAATAGAAACCCTCAACATGAGGAGTACTTTAACTATAAAATTGAGGCTTCCTCATCAGGCTGTTCTTTTACAGACAACCCCAGCTCAGACAGGGCTTTGGGGAGGATGAAACATGCCCTAAAGAAGCAGCTCGAGCTGCTGATTAGAGCAGAAACTCTCTCTTTAAAAGCAGGACATCAGAGATTTCAGCCTACAGAGACCATAACTCAGTGCTCTGTCCACTCTTGCAACCGAAAATGAAGCCATTAGCTCAGCCCTCTGCCATAAATAAATGAGGGCCCGTTGGCACCCAGCTTTGGGCCCAAAAAGAGAAGGAAAATGTGGTTAAAATGATAAAACTTGAGGATTCACTGCCTGAACCTCCTGAGACATGGGAGGTGGATGCTGGTTTCACACAGAGCAAAGCACTCGAGCACCTCAAGGGCTGCAGCAGGTTGTGTTTGCAGCACCCAAAAATCTGACTTCTGGGGAGAAAAGGGACATTTGATGATGTTGTCTCTATTCTTTCCTTCTCATTTCCCTTCGGAAAGGCTGGTGCATCCCATCACGTGCAGGAGCTGGGCAGGTCCCAGAGTCTCGGCTGCTTTTGTATAAGAGAAAACAACAAACTAAATCAAGGTATTTAAAGGCAATTAAGTTTGTCATTTCCCTGCAGGATCCGAGGTCAATAAAGCCTATTACAGGGAATTAAAGCTGTTACATTTAGTGGCAATTACCTTCTCCTGGAGAAACACAAACAAGTGCAGCCACGTTCTGGTGATAAAAGCCACACGCACCGGTTTGAGCAGTGATGGAAGGAGGAATCGTGCAGCTCCCGTTAGACATCAGGGAGCAAAAATAGACGCTGGCTCTTCCAAAGGTCCTCTCGGAATTTGGTATTTGCTGTGATTTAAACTCCTTCTCCCCCATCTGCCTCACACCCACCACGGCCAAGATTGAGGAGTGGGAAGTCAGAGAAGACTAAAAGCCTCTGGGAGGACCCAGCCAAGAGGGGGGAGAAACTCCATTCATTTTCGCCTGGATCTTAATGTATTCCTCATGCTTTTCCTGTGCTCCTGAGCAGCTTAAAAGCTGGGACAAGACACGGGGGACATCAGAAGACACCAAGGAGGTGGACGGATGCTGCCCAAAATCCCCCCTGCAGCCTGGCTGCCAAAGCCCTTTGCCAGCTCCAGAAGGCACAAACACCCCCCTGGCACCCAAACCACGGGTGCCAGCAAGGGGCAAGGTCCCTGTGGCCACCTTACCTGTGGAGCGCTCTCCTCGGTGGTGGCAGTGGCCACGTTGGAGGCGAGGGACGCCACCTGCACCGCCTGCTTGCGGGCTGCCAGCAGGATGCGGCAGTAGGTGAAGGAGATGGCGGTGGAGGGGAGGAAGAAGGTCAGGCAGGAGGCCACCAGGGCATAGGGCAAGCTGACCAGCAGCCGGCACTGGTCCTCGTCCCCACGGGAGGTGACGTTTGGGGACCGGACCTCGAACTCCAGCTCGTGCCACCCCATCTTGATGGGCAGGAAGGAGGCCAGCGCGGCCAAGGTCCAGGTAGCCAGGATGAGCCAGAGGGCCCTGCAGGAGGTCATCCGCAGCTTGTACTTGAGCGGGGAGATGATGAGCAGGTAGCGGTCCAGGCTGATGATGCAGAGGTTGAGGATGGAGGCGCTGCAGCACATGACATCAAAGGAGTACCAGAGGGAGCAGAAGTCACCCCGCAGCACCCAGCGCCCGTAGAGCTGGTTGAGCATGGCCGGGGGCATCACCACCAGCCCCACCATCAGGTCAGACATGAAGAGAGACACCAGGAAGTAGTTGGAGGTGTTGCGGAGGGAGCGCTGGGTGACGATGAGGAGGATGAGGAGGAAGTTCCCCGCCGTGGTCAGCAGGATGATGAAGCAGAGGAAAGCAGCCACCCAGCTGCTCCCCACCAGCAGTGAGCGCTCCCCCAGCACGCTGGCGTTGGGGGCTCCCAAGTCACCCTCCATGAGGAGCTGCAGGGACCTTCTCCAGCGCGCCCTGGGCTAGGTGATCATCGCCGGGGCGAGAAGAGCCATCTCTGTGTCTCCGTCCTCCCTTCTCCTCTCCTCCTCCTCTCCCTCTCTTCCCCCACTCTGCCTCTTCACTGGCGATCAGGGCAGAGTGACATTCCCAGGAGCCCGTCAGCAGGAGCAAGGTTCCCCTCCCCATTACTCACAGCCAGGCGTTTCCTCATCCCTGCAAATACCCCTCCTCCGGGATGTCCCTGGACACTGCTTCCGGATGCTGGGGATGCTCTGGGCACCAGGGAGGCTTGAGATGCTCTGGATGGCAGGATGCTTGAGGTGCCAGGGATGCTCTGGATAGCAGGATGCTCAGATACTCTGGATGCGCTGGACCAGGGAATAATCTGGACCCCAGGATGCTCCAGATGCTCTGGACCTTGGGATACTTCAGATGCTGGGATGCTCTGGACCTCAGGATACTTCACATGCTGGGATGCTCTGGACCTCAGGACCTCTGGACCTCAGGACCTCTGGATGCTGGGGATGCTCTGGACCCCCGAGGCCCAGCACTCGCCCCCTGGCTGGGCTTGGCTCCCTGCAGAGCTCTGTCCCCCGGGGCAGTGGGGCTGCACTGAGCTCCTCTCGCTGCTGCTGCAGCCACAGGCAGCGAGGAGAGGCAGAGCTGGGAGCTGCTCCCAGCCACGCACCCGCGAGGAGGAGGATGCAGCGCTCGGGAGCGTGGGGAGGTGTCTGTCCCCGTCCCCGGCAGAGGTGCGTGCAGGGTGTGTGTCCGTGTGTCTGTGTGTCCATGTGCAGGTACCAGAGCCAGACCTTTACCTGCGGCTCCCTGCTGCACAGCAAAGGATGCAGAAATGCCGATTCGGAGGAGGTGGGGCTGGGGAGGGCGAGAGGAGGGGATGAGATGAAACGAGATGCTAATGAAAACAGGGATGTGCTCTGAACTCCACAAAGTGGCACAGAGAGAGTTCCCTTTTCTGCCTTAAAGAGACAGCCCGCACCGTGCTCTGCCTCCCCACGCCGGCAATGGAGACCCCACCTTGGCGAGGCAGGTGAGCAGTGACCCCCCAGGCCAGCAGGTCCATGGGCAAGCCCAGCCCGTGCCAGGCTCCATCCTCTGCGCTGGCTGATTTAAAGCAAAGCCACATGAAAAGCACCAAACCCTGCGCACAACAGCCCGCTCCGAGCAGCCAGAGGCACAGGGAGGATTTGCTGGCTGCTTTTCCAGCCATCTGCAGCCAGGGATGGAGGGGGTGAGCAGAAGCCAAGAGAAAAGGCTGCACCACACCAGGAGAGCATCAGCCTTCCCCTCTCTGCTCCAGGGTTACCTGGGCTGGCCTCAGTGCAGCACGTCCCTGGATGGACCCACGGCAACTGCCCTTTGGCAAGTGGGAGGCAACACATCAGAGGACCCAGCAGGTCCCACTGGCTTCTTCATCCCTTCTAGTTCAACACTTGTAAGTCTTTAAGTGCTGTTAGGTACCTTCTGCCACCACCTCCACACATCACAGCCAACACCTTGGTGCTTGGCAGGGACTGCTTTGGAGTTTTTAACCACCCAGCTGCCAAAAGGCTTTTTTCCCTTCCAGTTCCTGGCTGCAGTTTCTGTTGGGGATGAGCAGAGCCAATGGCACCCACCTCAGCACAAACCAGAGCCGGGCATGTGTGTCTGCTGTGGGGCACAGGCTCTGCCCCCTCCTCCCCGCTCCACCACCACAGCTCATGTTATCACGCCTCCCTGGGCAGATGTTGGTGCAGATGTGGGGTGAGAGCCAGCTGCGCACGGCCCCATCCTGCTGCAGCCCCAGCACTGGCTGCACTGCACAACCACCCACCCTGGCACAGGGTCTCTTCACCAACACCTACTTTTCTCACCACCTCTTCAACAACTTTGTGCTTTCCTCGGTGGCTGAACGGGCCCTTGAGACCTGGAACCATCTCAGAGCAAGGGATGGGGATGGTGCAAAGCAGGGCTCACCTCTGTGCATGGACACAGCCCATAGGCACACCATTGCTGCCCCGGGACCCCTGCACCGCTTGAAAGCACTTCCCTGGGAAACATCTGCCACCGGCGGCAGGACAAGGACAACCAGGACAGGCTCCCCTGGCGCTGGTGCGTGTGTCCGCGCTCCCTCTGCTCCCCAGAGCCTCCCCCGGCTGCTCCGAGCCAAACCCCCGCGGCCACCCCTGCGCCAGCGCGTCCTGGCGCCGGCCCAGCGCAGCGCACACACGCGAGGCTCTGATCGCAGCGGGAGGGAGCTCGGAGCAGTGTTTGCACCAGGAAACCCCCACTTCCTCGGCCCATCTGTGCTGGGAACAAGCAAGAAACCCACCCCGAGCCCACACTGCGGCAGCCTCCCAGCGAGGACACATCAATGCAGCGGCAGATTTATCCCAGCTGGCTCTGTGCTCAGTGAGGAAGTCGTGCCACAGTGCAAAGCCACGCTTCCCTCCCAGCCCTGCTGCACCCCAGCCTGAGGAGCAGCAGTTTAGCTCCAGAGCTTTGGCTTCGGAAGAGATAGGATCAGGAGCGTGTCCTCCAGCACCAGAGGGAGGTTTTGTGCACTTGGTTTGGATGTGGTTGCTGGGGAAGTGAATCTGAATCGGTGGAAGCAAAATGAGGAATGGCTTTAACCCGCCAGAGGGGAGATTGAGATGAGCTCTGAGGCAGAAGCTCTTCCCTGTGAGGGTGCTGAGGCGCTGGCACAGGGTGCCCAGAGAAGCTGTGGCTGCCCCATCCCTGGCAGTGTTCAAGGCCAGGTTGGACACAGGGGCTTGGAGCAACCTGCTCTAGTGGAAGGTGTCCCTGCCCGTGGCAGGGGTTGGAGCTGGAGGAGCTTTAAAGGTCCTTTCCAACACAAACCATTCTGGGATTCCCTCAATCTGTGAAAATGTGTTAAAAAAACCTGCCTTAAACGAGGTCCAAATCCTACCATTGCCCCTGCACAGGCTCCTCTGCTCCGGCACTGCCTGCGTGCTCTGTCCCTGTGCTGCATTCCAGGACACATCTGCAGGGGATCGTGGCTTCCACCAGCTCTGCTCTCCCGTACCACTAGCAGGGAAAGCAAAACCAGGTTGTCAACAGCCACCCGAGTGTCAACATGGCAAAGGAAAGGGCTGGTGAGGAGAAGGGGAAGGCTGAGGGAACTCAGTGAGGACACCCAGGCAGTGCAGGGCTTAATGCAGCAATCCCAACCAGTGCCATCTGCCCTCAGATTCCATCCTTTCACCGGGATTGCTCCTGAGGGCTGATTTTGGACAGAGCCTGGCTTAGCTACCTTTCATCTGCAGAACAGCCCTCCATGGCCTGCGCCGAAGCTCAGGTTGTGTTGAAAGGAGGTGGAGACATCCTGCTTCCAACACCTTGAGCTGCAGCTGAACTCAGCCCATTTCCACTTACACCAATAAAAGGGCCTCGTGACAGAGGCTGGTGACAACATGGGTTTCTGTGATTCTCCACCTCTTCCTGGCTCTCTGGAAAAGCTCCCGTCCTTGGGAAGACACTTCGCAGCCAAAAAACATTATCTTAACACACAGGACACCTCCACCCCAACAGGGTCCTTCCTTTACAGCCCATCCCCTTTGCTGTGGCAATTGCTGCCTTAATGCAAACCCCCGGAGAGCTGCTCTCCAAACATGTGCGGAGCCCCCAGAGCCTGGGATTCATGGAGAGGGGCTCTAAGAGCTGGTGGCTTGCATGGAACAGCCTCCCATCCCACCAGGAGCAGTGGGACCTTCCCCAGGGTCAGGCTCAACCAGGGAGCACCATCTGATTGTCTCTGGCACAGCCAGGCTGGGTGGCACCAGTGGGAGCAGAGGTTTGCAAGGGCACACTCTGCCCTGCCCAGGGAATGCCTGATCCCTTGGAAAATCCCTTTTCCACTCTTGGAAAAGAGCCCTCTGGTTTCCAACCAAGGTGCTTGGGTCCCCTCCTCACCCAGGAAGGGATGTCCATGTCCATCTCCATGTCCATATCCATGTCCAAGTTTGCCTTCCTCCACTCCAGCAGCACTCCCAGTGCCAGTGAACATCTGGATGCCACTAAACGCGCTGGATCAAGAGTGTCACCTAGTGGCAACAGAGCTGATAAAGGTTCCATGATCCCACAGAGACCCCACGCACTTCCCACACAAGTGGGGCCCGGCAGCCCTCAAACCTCCAGGCTGCAGCAACCTTGAGCACAGCAGTGCCTGATGTGTCCACATGCAGCCCACATGCTGGGAATTTGGGGTGGGTTTTCCTTTTAACAGCTCTTCCTCCTAAATGGAATGCAGCAAGCTAACAGGAACCACCGCTCTCCGTGCCCTGGAGCCTCCTGTGCTGCTGTCCTGGTGCAAACAGCTTCACCCCGTCAGCCCTGAGGAGCCTACTGCCAGAAACCAGACAGGCATCAGAGCGCTGAGGGATGGAAGTCAGAACTCATTTATTTAAGAAACAAAAAAACCAACCAAACCCAACCAAAATCCTTGTAAAAAGGAGGGGGAGGCATCGAGTACAAGCTCTGGAAGCTCTTGTCAGGACAGCGCCAAAGAAATCAGCTTTATACAACAGAGAGAAAGGGGGAGCAGGAGGGGCCCAGGGCTGTCCCCACCCGGAGCTTCCCCAGCCCGGCACGAGCAGCCCCCTGCACAGGTCCATCTGCATCCTGGCACTCGTCCCCCTTCTCCCTCCACCACCCTTAAAGTGCAGCAGGGAGTGGGGGCAGAGGGGCTGGTTCCCCCCCGACCACCCCAGCCTGCTCTTGGCCTTCCCCTGTGAGCCAGGGCAGTGCCCGTGGCACGATCCAGCTCCCTCGTGATGGCCCCAAGGACCAGCAAGGTAACGGCTGTTGCCATCACGGATCCCAACAACCTCACACAGCCCCAGTGGCACATCCTGGGGCAAAACACTCCCCAGGAGCTGCTTAACACAAGAGGGTTGGGGTTGAATGAAGAGCCAGCGAGGAACAGCACATCCAGCTCAGCTCCTGAGGCAGGCAGGGAAGGAGGGAGGAAGAAGGGATGCTGCTGGTCCCACACAGGAGAGCTGTGCATCTCTTGTGGGCCTGAGACACTGCATCCCTTCCTCCTCCACCCCAGGTACGAGCCATTTACAAGAGCAAAACCCAGAAGGACTCAGCAAGGGCTCCACAGCGGGTTCAGGAGCCTGCAGACAGCCCCTGGGGAGCCCAGCTCAGCTCTCGCTCTCAGCCAAAACCCCCTCATCCATGTTCCTGCTCCTCTCAATATATTATTACTATTATGTGCAAGTAGTTTTGCATCAGACACCACCGAGCCCTCCTCTCCCACCTTGCAGCTCCAGCCCCTCAGCCCTGCTTGTGCCTCAGAACGTTCCTCCTTCCCTGGGGGGGGCCGTGGAGAGCAAAGCGTGAGGGTAGCTATTAGACAGGAAAGACTCCACCACCCCCCTCCCTCCCCAAACCCCGGCCCCGTCCCTCGCACACACACCCCCTGCCCACACGGACAGTCCACAGGGGCCAGGTCACTCGTCACCCTCCTCCTCGTGGTGGTGGTGGCTGGAGGCAGGAGGTTCTTCCACCTCCTGTTGGTGGTGGTGGGCATAGTGATGGGGGCTGGGACCTTCAGCGGGCATGTTCTCCTCCGCGTTCAGGTAGACGTTGAAGAGGGCTCCCTCGTGGCTCGGCTCCTTCCCACAAGCCTGGCAGCTACAGTGAAGTATCTTCTCCACCAGCTTGTCCACCCTGGGGATCTCGTCGTTGCCTGGACAGTCCAGTGTCACCTGGGCAGAGGGATGAGGACACAGGGATGAGTGTGCGGGCTCAACGCCCGGGTGGACATCGTGCTGTGGGTCTGACCTGCCCCCTGCCCTGCAGACTTGGGGTGCTTTAAGCCAGAAGAGATGATTCATTATTCATATAAAGAAAGCTCTATTGTCAGTCTGCAAGGCAAGAGTTCGCTGGGAATGTCTCACAGGGACAAGCTGCAGGGAAAATCATGGGATCATCATAGAACCATTGACTGGTTTGTGTGGGAAGGGAGCTTAGAGCTCCTCCAGTTCCAACCCCTGCCACGGGCAGGGACACCTTCCACTAGAGCAGGTTGCTCCAAGCCCCTGTGTCCAACCTGGCCTTGAACACTGCCAGGGATGGGGCAGCCACAGCTTCTCTGGGAAAAGTCTGTGCCAGCGCCTCAGCACCCTCACAGGGAAGAGCTTCTGCCTCAGAGCTCATCTCAATCTCCCCTCTGGCAGGTTAAAGCCATTCCCCTTGGCCTGTCCCTCCAGGCCCTTGTCCAAAGCCCCTCTCCAGGTTTTCTGGAGCCCCTTTAGGCACTGGAGCTGCTCTAAGGTCTCCCCTTCAGGAGCCTTCTCTTCTCCAGGCTGCCCCAGCCCAGCTCTCTCAGCCTGGCTCCAGAGCAGAGCTGCTCCAGCCCTCGCAGCAGCTCCGGGGCCTCCTCTGGCCTCGCTCCGGCAGCTCCACGTCCCTCTTGTGCTGTTGCCCCAGAGCTGGATCAGGACTCAGGGGGGGTCTCCCCAGAGCGCAGCAGAGGGGCAGGATCCCCTCCCTGAGCTGCTGCTCACGCTCTGGGGGTGCAGCCCAGCACACGGGGGGGTTCTGGGCTCAAGCGCACACTGATGGGGTGTGTTGAGCACTGACTCAAGCAGGATGCTGCTCCCAGTCACTACTGGCACAGAAACCTCGGCAGTAACTCAAAGGCCACCCACAAGACACGCTGCTGAGCATCTGAGCGAGTCTGGACTAAACCATCTGCCCCAAGGTCTGAGCTGAAAGCGCAGCAGAGCTGAGCCCAGCATCCTGGCTTGCCTCAGAGGCAGGGTTTATGGCTCTGCCAGGATCAATGGGGGCACGGAGCCGTTTGGACTGGCAGATGGGCTGTGGGAAGCACTTGTGGACATCAAAGAAGGCAAAAACTCCCAAGTGGGAGGAGGCGAAAACAGGAGTGGTGGGGAGAAGAGGCACGAGGGATGAGCACAGGGATGAATAATGCAGGGTCTGATGGGGGATACTTCTGCAAACAGTGATAAATGCATCACTCATCACTGCAGTCAAGTTGTTGCAGCAGCCCCTTCCACCAGGCATCTCGAGACAGGGTGCTGTCACTGAGAGACACCCACAATTACGCATAGGGAAACCTCAGGGAAGGAGAATGACTTGTCCTGAAGTGGTGGCACAGCAGAGCTGAGAGCCCCTGAGCAGAAAGACCCCTGGAGCAGGCAGGGATACTCACGATTTCCCACATGGACTGCGCTGGCATGCAGGAGTCGCAGTGAACCAGGGACTCTGTGGACTGAGGGAAGGTGTTGGGGACACTGTAGCTGAAACACTGTCCCAGACAGGCCCTGCAAAGTCAACAGGAGGGGTGAGACCTCAGGAGAGGTGCCTGCTCTTCCCAACAGAGGCAGAAGGAGATTCCAGTGAGTCCGGAGGCAGCCAGGCAGAAGCAGGACATTGTGCCTGGCTTCCTGTGCGAGTGGCAGCCCCAGAGCCACTGCAGTGCCACTAGCAGACGGAAAGGAGCTGCACCCAGCTCCGCGCTGGACCCGTACCTGTTCTGGATGGACTTGGACTCGCAGCCGCTGTGCCCCACGATCTGGGTGATGTTCTTGGCCTCGCACCAAGCGCTCTTGTCGGGGAAGAGGGCGAGCTTGTTGATGGGGGGGGGTGCAGCCAGGAGCAGTGCTGGGAAGAGGGCACCGACCACAAACCATAACATCATGGCCAGCTCTGCCAAAGTCCTACAACTGCACACAGGGAGCAAAGCGTTAGTAGGGATGACACCGGGCAGGCTGGCCTGCTCCTCCAGCCCCACAGCAGTGCCTGGCTGCCCCAAGCACAGGTATGTCCTGGTGTGTCAGTGCTCGCATCTCCCTCTGCAGCCAAGGCGGCTCTCCCAAGCACTGCACAGGGAACAGGACATGCTGCTCTGTCTCTTCCCTCTTCAGCACACAGCCTGGGGCAGGCACGTACCTGCACTGCTTCTCCCAAGCTTCCTGCCAGGAGCTTTTCATCATTTCCCAAAGCTGGGCTGGCTGTTTGCAAAACAAAGCATCACCTCCACGGGCCGAGAAGCCGCAGCACTGGTTTCGTGTGAGGAAGGAGCAGACTTCCCGCTTCCTTTTCTCCCACCTTTACAGCCAAGGCTGGCCTTGCTGCGAGCCTGCCCCGGGCCGAGGGGCAGGAAAACCTCTCTCCTCCTAGAAGTGCGCAGCAGGTGTCGCTGCAAGGCAGCAGCGAGCAGGAGAGCTGGAAAAACCTCCCTCCAGAGGCCAGGAACCAGCAGCAAAGACCAAAACAGCATTTATTTGTGTAGAGCCGCTCAAACCCAGCAACCAGGACGGGAACCGCGTCTGTAGACAAGGGGGGTCCCTTCAATAACAAGCACAAACCTCGCTCACAAAGGTGGTCAGAGAAATCCCACGCAGGGTTTCCTTGTGGCCAGGCGTATTCCCGAGCCAAGGTGCCTGCATTAACACTCCCAATCACTGGGGAAAGGAAGATGGAAAAGCATCATAGGAATAGGGGAATTTTTTCCTTTGTGGGGTTTGGATGCAATCGCAGTGAAAGGCTTTTCTAAACTATTTGTTAGAACCATGTTATTTGTTATTTCCTTCTATTTATTTATCCAGACGAAGATCCAAAGCCCACACTGGAAAGGCTCCTGTTGATCCCCAGGGCTCCTGGGCCCAGCCCTCGAACGCTTGCTGGGGAAGGAAAGGAAAAATGCCTTGTTTATCAGACAGTGGTGCCGGAGGCAGCTCCGCGCTGGGCGTTCCCCTGGTCTCTCCACACAGTGTTCACCAACCCCTCCTGAGCTGCAGGACCACCACCATAGAATCATAGCATGGTTTGGGTTGGAAAGGGCCTTAAGATCATCCAGTTCCAACCCCTGCCACGGGCAGGGACACCTTCCACTAGAGCAGGTTGCTCCAAGCCCCTGTGTCCAACCTGGCCTTGAGCACTGCCAGGGATGGGGCAGCCACAGCTTCTCTGGGCACCCTGTGCCAGCGCCTCAGCACCCTCACAGGGAAGAGCTTCTGCCTTATCTCCAACCTGAACTTCCCCTGTTTCAGTTTGAACCCATCACCCCTTGTCCTATCGCTCCAGTCCCTGATGAAGGTCCCTCTCCAGCATCCTTGTAGCCTCCTTCAGACACTGGGAGCTGCTCTGAGGTCTCCACGCAGCTTCTCTTCTTACATGATTGAGATATTCTACAAGAACCTCTCATAGCTCCAGCTCAGGTATATTAAGGTCATTATGAGGCAGAAGGTTTTGTCCTGTTACCCTTTCATTGAGCCCAACCTCCTGGATCTGAATTGAGAGACGAGAGATGCTGCCCCATCCTCCATCCCAAGGCAGCAAGAAAAGGGCATCCTCATTCCCTGGTCCTGGGATCTCTGGAGGAATCAGGAAGGGTCTCTGCTAAACTCCCTTATTTCCTGGTGATACAGGAACTGTAATCATAGAATCATAGAATGGTTCAGGTTGGAAAGGACCTTAAGATCACCCAGTGATGGTTATAATGCAGCAACAGCTTTACAGCCCTGGCTTCCTAATCCTCCCATCACTCGCTCATGTGAATCCCCCCAGTCTCCAGCGAGAATACCTGCACAAAGCAGGGTTTCGAGTCTTGCTTTGAGATAAGCAGAGGGGTTTAGCCCCTGAACTTGCAGTGCCATTAATGAGAGCAGTGTGGTTAAATACATTTGTCCTGAAGACAACATTTAGGGCTTTCTTCTGCTCCCTGAAGCTTTATTTCCATGTCAGTGGGGGAATTCTGCAACTTCTGCTAAGAACCCAGCTAAGCTGCACACACACACTTGGCTTGCTCAGCATCACTCTCATTCCTCAAACACCAGCAGCTCTGTGCTGAGGAATCCCGCTCCCAAAGGCAAGTCCGAGATCAGAGCTGGGATGTGACCCAAACAGCAATTCCAACCCCCCGGGGAAGAGCCGAAATTCCTCTGGAGTCAGCACACAAGTTCACTTCCACATGCCCGATTAGAGAGCAATTTCCTTCTTCCCAAAGAAAGGTGGTGGCTGGGGTTTTTCCAGGTTTCTACGCAACTCTACCCAGCAGCAGAGAGGCAAACACTGCTGCCTGTGCAGACAGACCTGCTCCCCTGCCACCCTTCTTTGCCCTGGAGGGACGTGTTCAATAGAGAGGTGTTTGCTGGTCAGAGCAGCCCCATTGCCAGAGGCAGGAGGGGTCATCTCCAAACATCTGGGCTCTCTCGCTCTGATACAAGAGGAAGATGAGTGAGGTTGTGCTCTGCTAACGCACAGGACCTGGCCAGGATTCAGGAAAGCACTTAAACATGTGCTTAAGCTCTCTCCTTTCCTGGGCAGGGATGTTTTAGTAAGCAGGGCCCTAGCAGAGGTGAGCAGGGAAACCTCTGCAGAGCTGGAGCAACTACAACTCTACCCCGTTCTATCCCTCACTGACTTTAAGCCTTGAAGCAGCCACATCCACATGGTGTTTTCCTCCTCCCAAAGAATGCCCTGGAACACGCAGGGCCACATTTCTAGCAAGTACCAAGGTTTATGCCAGTGCTTAGGAAAACATTTGATGCAGCTGAGTTTGGGAGGGAGCTTGGGGCTGGCAAGAGCCTGCTCGCACCCACGGCGTGTTCACTGGCATAGCTCAAGCCAGTCATGCGAACAGAGCTGCCACTAGAGCCATTCATCTACAGCAGCCATGGGGGGAGAGACAAAAGCACCGTGTTCCTTCTCCCCCTGGCTGGGAAAGGGAAGGGAAAAAGGAAGACGAGGCACCCGAGCAGGTTTGCAAACTCCCGATTAAATAAAGGCATTGAGCACATTCCTCTGTGACAAGCTAAATTACACGTTGCAGCCCCTAAAGGAACAAGTGTGTGCTCCCCAGTGCTGACCCCGGCCCTGGCCTGCCAAACAGGGGCTTCTTTCTCTTCTCCACACCGGGGCTCAGGGTGTTTTTCCTGCTAGTCAAAGCTCTTCAAGCAGAAAGTTCAGCTCGGTGCCATTAGAGCCATCAGCCCGTGGGGTCTCTGCCCTCTCACCCTGCATGGCAGCCTCCTCCTCCATCCCTTCAGCACGCGTTGGAGCAATCAAATGACTCAGCCCTTGAGCCTGGCACATCCCAGGCTCCGGAGACAAACAACTTCTGAGCGCACGCACAGCTGCAGCCTTGCGCTGAGCAGCTCCAGAGCCCTTTTCCAGCCTGTCCCCGTGTCCCTGGAGCTGAGGGGCAACATGTCCCAGCACTGATGGGTCTCAGATGCACCACCTCAGCATCCCTTCGGTGCCCAGAGGGTCCTGCTGCAGGCTGAGCCCCTTTGAGACCTGGTGTTAACAGGCTCAGATGTTTTGTGTCACCTCGAAGAGTTCCTTCCTCCCATCCCGGGGGCTCCCAGTACAGACCCCGCCAACGCCTGGAAGCAGCTGGGAAAATCTACATGGTTGCAATGAGGGGAATTACCTCGGAGGCCACATTCCCACCATCCAGCCCACAGCTGTTCCCGGCCACTTGGAAACCAAACACTGCTGGAGGAAAAGAAAAAGCATCTCATCAGTTTTACCCTCTTTTTCCAGTGGGAAGTTTACACCATCACAGAAGAGGAGCCTGCAGGTGGACACGAGGAATATTTCATCAGTAGGTTAATATAGTTATAGGTACTTTTCTTATCCAGGATCTTGCAATTTTGCTTAATACAGTAAACTACAGACACGGGTAGATTGTTCTCATGGCCACATCCCAGGTTCTGAGAGACAAGAAGCTCCTAAGCTTTACACGCATTGCTTAGCCAAGGCTCAAAGCCTTGGATACAGCACAGAAACAGCATCAGTTCCATGCTGCAGCTAAGGAAAATGAAGTACAAAGCTGGGAAACTTGCCCTACCTCAGTGCCTAACTCAGATCCAAATCCTTGTGTGAGATGCAGAAGATCTCAGCATGGACAAGATGCAGGTTTCAGCTCCTGGTGTGGATCAGAACTGGGATCTCCACCTTCCTCCCTGGACACAGGGCTGTCCTGCCTGACGGAGCCAGCTTCCCACCCAGCCTGGCGCTCATGCCAAGCTGCCCACAGCAACCCCAAGTTGGTGTTAGACATGAATCACAGCACTTCTGGGTCCTGCCTTTGTGTTCAACTCGTCATTTGTGCCATTCTGCTGCATCAAGCTGCCACACGGCACTGCAGGGAGAAGAGGAGGCACCAAGGATGCACTGCTGAACGCACTGCTCCGTGTCTCAGTTTCCCTGCTTGGAAGAGCAGAGACAGGAGAATGCCGTATGCCGGGTGAGCTGATGGGTGCAGACAGAGTGGGAATGCACAGGGAGGTCTTTGGAATGCCAGACTTCCTTCGAGGGAAGAGGCTGCAGGGGCAGGAGGGGAGGGAGGGCTGCCAACAGCCCTTGCCCCACACGATGCCAGTGGGGAGTCACACAAGGACACGGTGCTGCAGGGTAAGGAGAAGGGAAAGCCAAGGGCTCCAGTGGGATCTCTGCTGTTGTGTGGAGGTGGCCAGGAATGATCTCCTTGCAGGTAGCTGCACATGCTGAAAGGTTATTATTTAGGCACCTGAAAGCAAGCAGAGCCCCAGTAGTGATTTGGTGGCAGCTGGAAGGAAACGTGTGTGTCCCACAAAGAGCACAGCTCTCCCCAGGGACAGGATTTTGTCTCTACAGGAACCTCTGAATGCTGCAGGGAACTGCCTTTGAGGAATCTCAACTCAGTATTTGCTTACATGGAAGAAAAATTATATTGAGACAGCATCATTCGCAGGAAAAGTTTCAATCTAACCTGGGAAAACTTGAAAAGTCAATAAAAAATATCAAACCCACTGATTTTATGCAGTGCTTGTCCTTATTTAACACTTCCCCCTTTTTGCAATCTGCATTTAGCTAAAGCTTTACATTTGTCAAAAACACAAAGTACAACATCCCCTGGGGACTCTACTGTTGTCTCTGCAATAGCCCAAATTAATCCCATGATGCATTGATAGGGGAGAGGGAAGAGAAGGATGCCCTGAAAATGTCTAGAGGTGATTCTTGAGGCCAGCAAGGCGTAACTGAGCACAAAGTCTGCTGAGCTGCGAGCTTCAGGCTTGCTTTGAGCTGCAAAAGCTGGGAAGAAATAATAACACATAGAAAGGGAACTACTACAGCAGGGTGTTTGATATTTAACACGCACAAGAATCAGTCCTAACAACGCTTTGAGAACGGAGCAAGAGCTGTGTCATGTGTGGCTCTGGCTGCCTCTGCCCCTTTCCAAAGCAGGAGATGTTAGAGCTGCCCTTTCTGTAACAGATTCATTTCCACTCGAGCATGGTTGGGTGATTCACAGAAATAAAGCAGAAACAGAGCAAAGCACTGCAGCAGTTTGAAAGCCCTCTCCCCTCCCCAGTTCTAAAGCCTTTGGTACACTGGGAGTTTAAATCTGGCCTCTCGACCATGCTCTGAGCACTCCAGAAACTCATTTCTTTTGCAGCTGGAAAAAAAATCCCAGCTCCTTCACCTACAAAAGCCGTTGGAAAGCTCTCTATGGACTTAGCTAGGCTTAGAACGGGGTCCTGAAGGAGCTCTGCTGGAAAAGGGACACACTAACAGCCTGGGGAGGAGGCGAGAGTAATAGAAACTGTTCCTGCTAGTTTATTCCAATTGCTCAATTTCTGCAGCATTAAGAACAATCACAGACAGGAAAATGCATCAACCAAAAGCACAGGAATATATCCCAGCCCCACAGTACCCTCCAGTCCCCCTCTTCTTCAAGCGCTTGCTCAGAATGTGGGGCTCTGCTCTGTGGGACCTGGAAAACAAGCCTGGAACCAGCTTTGGGGAGCAGCAGGACTGGGGTGCTTGGAGAACTGGGGGAATGGAGAATGTACAGGCTCCACGTGAGACCCCGTGCAAGGCAGGACTAGTCTGCCACATGCTTTGGCTGGAGCAGTCCCCAGCGCTGCAGCTAATAGGAGCAATAGGCACTTGCAAACACAGCTGGCAGCAGTGTCTGAGCCAGAGGCCTCGCTCGCATGTCTGGACCTGAAGGAGGCTCAACTCCCTCCTGCGTTTCCCCTGGAGCTGGTGATTCCCGCACAGCCATCCCACACATCCCTCTGGAGCAGCACTGCTGCTGCCTGCGGCTGAGGGTATCGGCTGCGGGACGTGTCCGAATGCGAACTGCGGATGCAAACCCCTTGGAAAACCCCGATCTCTGCAGGGACTGCTGCCCTCTAACTGGGCTGTGATCCCTAAAGCTGCCCCAGACCCCTGCAAGCATGCGAAGGGGCTGCCTTTTCCTCCACCACAGCATCACTAACCCGGAGCCTGACCGCTATCCCTCACCGACAGCACATCCCCCAGGCACCTAGAGCACAGTCACCATTTCCCCTTGCTGAAGCCACAGCTTCTCCCCTCCTTTTTTGGTTGAAGCAGCTTTCACAGGGTAAAACCCCCTCGGCCCCTGGGAATGGTCTCAAGAGCCGCTCACATCACCCTGTGCTTGCTCTGCAGGCAGGCACCAGGCAGCTCCCCGGGGAGCGCGTCTCCCAGCAGGCCCAGTTCTGCTTTCACTTACAGGAGTGAGGTAAACTGGGACCGGCTCCTCCGAATGACTCCAGTGGTGCAAATGAGATCAGAATCTGGCACCGCTCGTCTTACAACAAGCAGAACTGGAACCAGATACAACCAGTTCGTAGTGGCCACCGGGACTGTGGTTTCTCTCTGAGCACAAGGGCCACGGAGCAGGCAGGGACGGGAGGCGGCTCGGGTGCCACCGCGCTGGTGTTCAGCTCCCTCGCTCATTCAGTACCAAACTGGCACAAAAACATCAAGCCCTGTCCTACCCAGCAGGGTTGTGCCTGTGGGATCAGGTTCCCGGCTGCTGGAGAAGAGGGAAGGAGAAAGGGGTTTGCAGCTGAAGCTGTGGATCTTTCAGCAATGGCTCAGGATCCTTCCTGCCGTGTCCCTCTCCCTTTACACCCTTTCAGGTCACAACAGCAGAAATCCAGTTGGCTGGAGCACTGGTTTTCCCTCTTTTAATCTCGGCTTTACGCCGCACCAACCTCCTCAGTTTTAAACCTAACGTCTGTGTTCTTCGCCCATGGCACTGACTGCAGTATCTCCAATTCCGAAGCATAGAAACACACGGCAGTGCAGGGCCAGAGGCTTTTGGGGTATCACAACATCTCGCAGCCCAGCTGGTACATGCAATTGCTACCAGATGCTGGGGGCTGAGCTCACACCTGACATTTAGATAGTGTCTCCCCTCGAAGTGCAGGATTGGGCACCATGACCACAGTGAGATAAAACTGTGAACCCAGTGCTGGTCCTTTCCCCTCTCTGGACAGGTCGCCTGAGCTATGTATCAGAGAAGAAGGAGGTTTAAGCCACATCATCGAGAGTGACCAAAGCGAGGGCCCGATCCTGACGCCATTTCCAAAGCTCAACTCCAAAGCACTGTAGTTTTGGCTGGAATGCGGGGAGCAGCCCAGCACAGCTCCGAGTGCTGGGTTGCTCTGTTCCCACCATCGGTGCTCATTTACACCCCGGTCCCCTCCAGCCCGTGTTGCTCCCCCCTAAACAGCGCAGTGTGAGGAACAAAGGTCTGGGGAAGCAGGAGGCACAGCGCTAATGGGAGGCACAGAGGACAGACCACCCCTCATCCCACCCCAAAAGCACAATGTTAGCAACCAGTCAGGTTTTTAAGACTCTTCTCCACGAGGTTTCTTTGCCCTCAGCCGTGCTGGAGCCCCCCAGCACTCTGCTCCTTGCTTTATCCCAGAGGATCTCTGAGCTGGGCAACTAGAGGAGGGGTTTTTCCAGCCGACTTCAAACAACAAGGAGCCGGAGTGAGGCTGGAGCAAGTCCTCGGCTCTGCCTGCTCCACAGGGATATAGGAGCTGGTGGAGGGACTGCTAACACGTTAATGGATACAGCATGGAGCCTGGGGAGGAATTCAGCCCAGGAGCTCACTCTGCTGCTCGGGCAGGTTTCCCACTCTACCAGCTCAACACAACCTTAGCAATGCCAATGCACAAAGTTACTCCAATACGGGCAGGTCTTCAAGGCTACTTTAAAAGCATTTTGGCTCAATCCCGCACTTCCTGGGCACCCAAAAATTCCCTCCAGCTTTCCCTCGCTCCGGAAAGGCGACCGACCGGGCACTCAGGAAGCCTTTGCTCATTCACCCTTTTTGCAAGACCACAAAATCCCCAAGCTGGAATCCAGCTCGGAGAGGTCAAGCCAAGAGCCCGGATTCTTCTCAGGGCTGTTTGCAAACACTTGGGATTTTTAGACCAAAGGCAAATTCCATTTCCCATCCTGCGGTTTGCAAATGGGAGGCAAAGCTGCCTTTTTGGAGATGGGAGACTGCCTCCCAACAGCAAAAGTGCCCATTATACACAGCTGATTTTTGGCTGGTTGGACATTGCAAAGAGGACATGAAGTTCTTAGGCTAAAAATACGAGGGAAAATCCGGGCCTCGCCGTATCTTTCCCACTCATTTCAGTGGAGCGCAGATTCTTCTCCAAAGAAAACCTACAGGACAAAGCTCCCGTGCCCCAAATGCACAAACACTCCACACAGGCTGACTCCTGAATTCGATGGGGTTAATCCTGTATATAAATCCTATACAGAAAAGTTAGGTTGTGGAGCAGAGCGTAAGATTCCCGTACAAGTGCCCTCGTAAGAGAAATGCTAGTAGGCAACAAGGGACTGCTTGGATCTACTTTAACGCAGCCTGAAAATGAGCTCGAGCATGTTCTGACCCCAGAACATCTCTCAGAGAAAAAGAGAAACCCCATTGTGCATGAAACTCGGAGATTCTTGTCTGTAACAAACAAGAATTGCCACAACAACCGAGGCAAACTGAAACACTACGTTACAACTCCAGAAACAGGTAGAGAGATACTGGATCTAAGCCTTTGTAACACACGAGCAAGCACAAAACCTATTTGTAGGATACAAGGGTGTAAATTCATCCCCTTTTTCAAGTAACAAAAGTTCACTGCTTTGCCACCCAGAAAATCCCCTTCCTTTACGCTGCCCGAAGCACTCCCCGTCCTCTGCCGTTGCGGTTAATCCATAGTCGGAACGTTCCCGTTCTTTCCTCCGCACTTTTGTTGGAAACCCGAAGGCGATGGGAAGGACTCTGCACCGCAGATGTGGACCAGCACAGCGCGGCTCCCAATCCCTCGGCTTTGACTTTATTTGCGCTAAAGCGGCGGTGGAAATAGTTTAAGGTTCGCACAGCAGCTCCCCCGACCTCCGCCTCATCTGCAACTCATTTCTGGCCGTGGCCACACTCTCATCCTCCCGCCACCGATCACCGGGGGGGAGCAGAAGGGAAAGAGGCGGAAAACCAGCGGCGGAGGGAAGGCGGCGGGTGCGGGGAGGGGGGGAAGAGGCGCGGAGCCCCGCGGTACTCACCACCCAGGCGTCGTTGGGCACAGCCCATGGGCTCCGGGGCCGCGGCGGGCGGCTACAGCCCCGCGGTGCCCGGCGGCTGCCGCATCCCCGGCGCCGCGGCCCAGGGAGGCGCGGGGCGGGCGGGACCGGCCACATCCCTCCTTCTTCCCTCCTTCCCTCCCTTCCCTCCCCCCGGTGCCGGGCTCCGGGCGGTGCCGCCGGCCCCGCCGCTCGCGATTGCACAATCGGGGCGGGAAGCGAGAGGAGGGAGAGGAGGGACGGAGCGAGGGAGCGGCCCCGGTGCGGTGCGGTGCGGGGAGCCCCGCTCGCAGCTCGGGCTGGGCGGTGGGGGCACGGCGAGGGCCCGAGAGCGGCGTGTCCCGAGGAGGAGAGCTGTGTGCGGAGACTGGCTCCCGGCGTTTGCTCCCGCAGCGACATAAACAAAGTCTGGATTGGGCTCACTGAACGCAAACGGCTCCTATTTAAACCTAATGCTTCATAGAGAGGGCTTGGGGTAGAGTCCTGGCCGCAGCAAAGGCTTTGGGAAAGTTCTGCAACACCAGAGAGGATGGGTTTCTCTTTTCTTTTTCCTTCCCTTCCTCTTTCTCATCCTTCCCTTCCCTTCTCTTTTGCTTTTCCTTCTCCTCCTTCTCTTCCCTTCTTCTTCCCCTTCCCTTCTCTTTTGCTTTTCCTTCTCCTCCTTCTCTTCCTTTCTCCTTCCTTTCTCCTTCCCCTTCCCTTCTCCTTTGCTTTTCCTTCTCCTCCTTCTCTTCCTTTCTCCTTCCTTTCTCCTTCCCCTTCCCTTCTCCTTTCCCTTCCTTTCTCCTTCCCCTTCTCCTTCCTTTCTCCTTCCCTTCCCTTTTTCTCTCTCTCTTTCCATTAAAGAACTACCAGCCAGCCCCGATGCCAGCGAAGCCCATCCATCTCTGTCTTTCAGTTGCAGTAATTGCTAGAGAGCGGAAGGACTCTGTTTCTGTAACGGTGCAATTAATCTAATGGAGGCCTCCACATTAAACACTGGCACGGCACTACCCAAAGCAGCAGATACCTGCAAGGCTTGGATGGGCTTTGCTGGCTCCTGTTTGTGTGGAGATTTGCATAGAGATCAAAGAAGGAGGAAGAGGAGGTGGTAAGAAGGCAGCAGCTGTGCTGAGAGGAGAGCTGGCAGTGCTGCTGGGCAGCAGCGTTGGGGCTGGGGGTTAGCTCAAGGAACCTGCCAGCAGAGGAACAGTTTCCTGCTGCTCCGTTCCTTCCAGCTCCAGGACAATAGGAATTTGTAAATAGGGTGGTAAAACCCTGCTTCCAGCATCACTTTCTTACCTTGCTAGATACATCCTACCCAGCCCCAATCTGTACTCAGCTGCTCAGCAACAAAAGGGCCAACAAGAGGCAGAGGAGAAGCCTTTCATCATGACCATCAGAAGCTTGACTCCTCATCTCCCAGTGTGGTCACCCACTGCTGAACCTGGCCTTTTGGCTACTCTCTCCCTGCTCCTCATGGCCAGCATGACCAGCAGGGAGCTCCTGCCTGGGAGACCATTGTATTCCGAATGCCCCATCCCTGGCAGTGTTCAAGGCCAGGTTGGACACAGGGGCTTGGAGCAACCTGCTCCAGTGGAAGGTGTCCCTGCCTGTGGCAGGGGTTGGAACTGGAGGAGCTTTAAGCTCCCTTCAACCCAAACCAGTCTGGGATTCTATGATTCTATGAACAATATAAGGAGTGAAAGAGGAGACATCTGAGGCTTGGAAGCAAGTTCTTGTGTCTGTGGATAAATGAGGGCAAATAAAGTGTAGACATAACCAGCTACAAAGCTGGTTATGACCATGGGCATTAAAGTGAAATTCACCCAAGAGTATCTGGTCCATGGCTCAGTATTTTGATGGGTTTTGTGGGATCCTCAGCACTGGGGTGTGATCAGGGTGAGAGGAGCACCAGGCTGCATGCAGAGCTGTGAGCCAGCCTGCAGCTCATTCACTGCTTCCCACCACTCCTTCGTGTTACAGTTCTGTAAGCAGCTGAAGAGCAGAAAAGGGGAACACGGCAATCTGTGTGTCTGGGGTGGGAGCAGAGCTGAGGTTTTGTGGTGTCAGAACCAGCAGGCAGAGGTGCTGTGTGACCCAGCCGGCTGGAGGAGGAGACAACCTGCTGCTGTCACAGCCCTGGGCTGACACTCTTCCCCTTCGTCTTCAGCAGCACTTTTAGGCTCTTGCTCCACATCCACCCCTCATTTACCAGCTCCACATAGGCTCATGCTGGCCCCTAACCCACCCATGTCAAACCATGCTGCTGTTTTCACGCTGAGTGCTGCGACACAACACACCTTCACTCCCCAACAAGAGCCCATTTCATCAGCCTCTTGTTCTCCGCTGCACACAGATACCATATAAAAACACAGAGCCTTGCCCAAAAGCTCCACACCCCCACCTATGCCTTCCCCTTTCCCCTGCTGCTGGATCACTTTTGTGCAGCGAGACGCAGCAGAGACCTGCTCTCCAGTCCCCAGGAGCTTCCTTCCCCCCTCCCTTGCCCGCTGCTGCTGTTTTGGGCCTGCTGACAAACGCCCACAGTGCCAGGGGCTCCCCGCGTGTCGGGACAGGACGAGGAACTGTGGGTGTGAGAATTAAAAGGGTGTATGTGTAAGTTAAAAATAACCCCATTCCTTTTATTGGTGTCTTCGCGCAGATTCCAAGGCTCCCTGCCCAGAGCTGCCTGCTGGGAAACACGAGGGGAGAGGGAGCTGGGAGAAGAGAGGGTGAAGTGAGAGCGTGTGTGTCTGAGGGGCTGCAGGGAGCAGCCGGGGGGGAACTGCCCTTCACATATCCCCACCGCTGGGCCCACGCTTTGTGTGTCCCCCAATGACTTGTGTTTTGTTCACTGTCCCCAAGACACACCATGCAGGGACCAAAGAAGGGCTCTCAAGGGCTAAACCCCAATCCCAGATGGGTTTTGGTTGGAAGGAACCTTAAAGCTCATCCAGTTCCAACCCCCTGCCACGGGCAGGGACACCTTCCACTAGAGCAGGTTGCTCCAAGCCCCTGTGTCCAACCTGGCCTTGAACACTGCCAGGGATGGGGCAGCCACAGCTTCTCTAGGCACCCTGTGCCAGCGCCTCAGCACCCTCACAGGGAAGAGCTTCTGCCTTATCTCCAACCTGAACCTACCCTCTTTCATCTTAAAGCCATTCCCCCTTGTCCTATCTCTACATACCCTTGTACGAAGGGTACAAAATTGCATTGCAGCTCCCCAGAATAGAGATGGCTCTTTACCAGCTCCCTTCCTTCGCTGGAACATCACCTGCTGAAGTTAAACTCCTACTTCTTGGTTCCTAAATAAGCCCTAAGACATCTCCAAGCACTTCAAACTGCTGTGTGTAAGGGCATACACGCCTGAGGTGAAGGAACCAGCACTCATGCCAGGAGATGGAGGCAAAGGTTTTGCTACTTAAAAAGCTGGGGGGTGATTCCCATCACCATCTTGGGTAGATGAAGGGAAGGGACAGTGGTGGCAGGTAGGGTGTAAGGAGCACGTGGCTAACAACAGCATGCTTGTCAGGTCAATCCACCCTGAGCATCTGGTTTAATAACATATACAGAGGTAAGGAGAGGCTGGAGGGGAGGGTTCAGCCACGGGAGGAATTTTAACCAGCCACCTCCATCAGCCACAGCTTTAGGGTAACAGATTTGAGCTCTCTACTGAATCCCTTTGCATAAGCAAAGCAGAAAGGCACGAGTCCTAGCGGTAACTTGGCAAAGCTCCACTTGCCTGGCCATGTGTAGGAGAGACCTATGGATGGACCTGCCTGGCAGGGACTGTGCTTGGTAGTAAAGGATTTCTCATAGAGCTCATTAGAAAACATCTGGGCTCAGCAAATGACCTGGAATGCGACTCGGCAGCGGGGCGCTCCTCTCTTCCGAGTGCCGGGAATGCGAGCTCCCGCAGGGTAAGACTCCAGCCAGCTGTTTCCTCTAATCCCATCAGCCTTCCCTTCCACAGGGGTCCGAACGCTCGGCGGGCAGGAGAGGAGGAGAACGTCCCCTTCCCTCCCCTTGGTGACTGGGATTAGTGGTTTCTCTCTAGTGCTGTGCCAATGCATTTTGGGGCCCTGGGGCAGCAGTAAAAACATGTACCCCTCCCATCGCTGAGCAAGTCCAAGTGTGTTTAATCACTCCATTTTCCACCTTGCCCAATCATTCCCTGCTCCCAGGCATTCTAGGCCCCTCCATCCCTCCCTTCCCCAGCAACTCATGTCATGCAAAATCCTTCCCTATTCAGCTCATGTCTGCAGGGGCAGTTCCTAGCAGGGAGGGCTGGGAAGAAGCTGTTGGGCTTCCTTTGCAGGTGCCTTTTCCCTATGCGTTCAAACAGCTTCTCTCTTTCTACTTCCAAAACACCAGTTTCCTCCGATTCCAACCAGCTAAATGCCCTCTGATAACCATCTTCTCTGCTGCTGCACAACTTCCC
Source organism: Strigops habroptila (assembly GCF_004027225.2). Taxonomy (NCBI): domain Eukaryota; kingdom Metazoa; phylum Chordata; class Aves; order Psittaciformes; family Psittacidae; genus Strigops; species Strigops habroptila. Next base: position 955,458 of record NC_044292.2, read on the forward strand.
CCTGCTGCAATAGCTCAGAACCCCTTCTTATAGCAATTCTTTCTCTTGCAGCACTGCCCGAAGGCCCCGGCCAAGCTCAGGGCCTCGTCACAATAGGTGTTTGTGTGTGTTTAGAGACAGTTCTGGCACCGAAGCACCTACAAACTGTCAAGCAGCAGAACAAACACAGAACACACACATGTGTGCAGGGAACATTTTGCACATTACCAAAAGGAAACCAGCACCCGCCTGAACCGGGGTGACTCAGCCCACTGCAATATTGAGCTGCTCTTGCATGTTGCTGCTGAACAAACTCTCTGGCTTCTAAGAAAAGCATCCAAAATCCGAAGTGTCCAAGTGCCAGTTTCTCAAGTGCTGCTGCAAGAGAGAGTCAGCATTCTTCAAACTTAGGGTTTAAACTTTGGGTAACAGAGAAAGAGGAACGTATCTATGGATTCACTAACAGCCCCCCCCCCCCCCATACAGAACACAAATGCCAATATGATTCTTAAAGTGATAACATGATTTTCACATTTCAGAGGGTTCATAAAATCATACAAATGTGGCACCCTGAGAAATCTGCTCTCATTGTCTCCCTCTCCTCCTGCCCTGAAGCAGGGCGGTGATTTCACAGAACCCCAGCCTGGTTTGGGTTTGAAAGGACCTTAAGATCACCCAGTTCCAACCCCTGCCACGGGCAGGGACACCTTCCACTGGAGCAGGTTGCTCCAAGCCCCTGTGTCCAACCTGGCCTTGAACACTGCCAGGGATGGGGCAGCCACAGCTTCTCTGGGCACCCTGTGCCAGTGTCCCAGTACCCTCACAGGGAAGAGCTTCCCCTGTTTCAGTTTGAACCCATCACCCCTTGTCCTATCCCTCCAGTCCCTGATGAAGGTCCCTCTCCAGCATCCTTGTAGCCCCCTTCACACACTGGAAGCTGCTCTGAGCTCTCCACGCAGCTTCTCTTCCCCAGGCTCAACAGCCCCAATGTTCTCAGCCTGTCTCCATATGGGACGTGCTCCAGCCCCTGATCATGCTCATGGACTCCTCTGGACTTGCCCGAGCAGCTCCATGCCCCTCTAGTGTTAAGGACACCACAACTGCACATAGTTCCAAGTAGGAGCAGAGAGCAGTAGCTCACAAGAGCAGAGCAGAGGGGCAGGATCCCCTCCTTTGACCTGCTGCTCATGATTTCTGGGTTTGTGAAGCAGGTAACACTACTGCAGCTGGTGAAGAACTGAATGAAGCTGACCAGGAGCTTCTCCCTCCTTTCTTGAACAGGCTGAGACATCTGTGCTAGCACTGGACCAATTTTGGGCCAGTCTGGGTTTAGTTTTGGTAGCAGGGACTTGCCTCAGTGGCTGCTCCAGTGCACGACAAGAGTTAATGTTGAAGCCTTAGTTAAATAACCACAGGCTCATCCCGTGCTCAGAGGAGTCACCGTGACCTCTCTATCTGCCAGCCTACCTCTAGTTATACCTAATATGGATATAAACCCCACAACGCTGCAGATAGCAAACTAGAGCCTCCCACAAGCATATGGCACACTAGGGTGCTCCCAAAGATTTCAGAGGTATTTCTCAGGCCCTAAAAGAACCCAGTAAACTTTCTCTGTTCCGCCTGACATGGTGCAGACATTCCAACCCAGCCCTTCCAGTGCACCTCCAGTCCAACCTCAAGTGCTGCACCGAGGGGGAGGCAGAATACCCTTAAAACTCCTAAAAAGAAACACACTCCTTCATCCACCCGGAGATTTATGAACTGAACGTGAAGCGATAAGGGCATGACCTTTCCTAGGAAGGGGCATACGCTCCTAACCCAGAGCTGGAGCCTTTACAAGCACTACCAATAAAGACTGCAGATGAAGAGTGATTTATTAGTCACCAACAACTTTCTCAGCATCTTTATAAGCTCCAGGAGGTGGGTATCCACCACCACGAGGAACACAGCTAGCAATGCTGTACAGCAAAGTGCTGACAGCCAGAAGTCGCAGGAGAAACAGCGATCCACAGCTGAATTTCCATAAACTATGTTCCCGTTTAGCTTCAACCCCAGTCAAGCGTTTCACTGTGGGTGGGCTATAAGCTGGACTCTCAGAGCAGTTAAGACACAGGACACGTTGCATACAGCTGCCTACCAGAGCTGCTGTGCCAGAATTTGCACTATTCCCATTTACAAAGGCAGAGCTGGGGTGGGAGATGAGGAAAAAGTTTATTTCTTACTGACAGGATGTGTGTGGTAGGGGGAAAAAGCACCAAACCCCATCCAGCTCCCAGCAAAAGGGCAGCAGTGCCTTGTGGATCCAGGATGCTGTTGGGAAACGTGGGTTTCCTCACAGGTCCCTGATCCTGCACTCCCCAGCTCTGCCACCAGCCTCTCCCTTCTAGCTAAGAGCTATACCTTGTGGTAGATCACTACCACGACACCCACAGCCTCCTTTAGTCCACTCATGCACCCACTGCTTGTGTTTGCAAACAGGCACCTTTGTGATTTCTTCTGCACTGCTCCAAAAACCCAGAGGGAACCCAATAAAAATATCTGGAAAACCAATTCCTTCTCCTTTGGAGAATCATCCACCATGAGAAGCCTCTGGAAGAGTTGAGTTACACCATCACTGCTGTGTTTCCATTACTGGAATGATAGTATCTCCTTGATCTCCTCCCTCCATCTCAATCTGTTACCTAAGTTCATATCTAAGGTACATCTACTAAGGCAGTGACTGTCTCCTGGAATTATGTGTATGTCACACCTAACCCAGCCATGTGCTATTCCATGAGATGCAAAGAATTGATAATACATTTCAGTATTTACCTCCTCATCAGATTTAGATTTACACAAAGTCAGTATTGAGGATCTCACTGTTTTACACCTATTAATGATTCCATAAGCGATCACCTGCCAGATGCTAAACCAGAATTCCTGCCTTATCAGAGCTTTGCCATTAAGATTTTGGGGCAACTTGAGGGTAGTGAATGGTTGCAGACCGTACGCCTCTGGAGTCTCCCAGCTTAGGAAGTGGGAAGCCTTCCCCTGAGGCTCCATCTACCAAGTAAAAGCACCATCAGAAAGGATGGCTGCTCGAGGCAATGGCTCCAGACTCAAACTCGGGTCCCAGCTGCTCGCCAAGTTCCCTCCGAGGCTTAGCACTGACCTTGTCTACAGCTTCTCCCATCTTTATAATGGGAATTCCAAACCCTTCCACCTCCCTGGATCCCATCTGTTTAGTTTGTAAAGTCTCCAGGGCAGAGACTGGTTTTTATTTGTGTGTACAGCACCACATACAGCAAGGTCCTGATCTTGGCTAAGGCACGACTGAAATACAAAGAAATGACGGTGTCTTGATCAAACATGAAGAACTCGGATAAACAAGAGAGAAGCAGCTTGAGACTTTTTTCCCTGCAGTCTCTGCTTTTCCATGACTTGTTTATCCATCTCAAGGCTTCAGCAGACATCTAATCAAGCTGTTAAAGAGGCGGATTTGTGTCCAGTCAAGCACTGAGGGAGTTGTTAAACGTTCAAACCCAGTTCTATTCAGCAAACAGCTTTTTTTTCCTCCTTCTCCTAGATAGTGGTATCGTTTCTTTACTCACTGTATACTCACCACTTTCCTATTAAAATGGCATTGGGGTGCTACAGTAACTTCCCCACTAAAAGGTCTCATTAGTCTTGGGTAGGGACACCTGACTTTTTTAGGCCTATCTTGTTTGCCCTTTTTGGTACCGATCCAAATCCCGCTACAGTTCAGACAAGCAATGATTTCAGCAGGCTTAAGAAAGAAGGAAAAAGGTGATAGTTTCCAGATGAGTGTATTATACTAAATTTAACATGCCTTTTGGTACTTAGAATTTCCACTTTTCCCCCTCAAGCAGCAAGAAACCGTTCCTATTCCAATCTCAGCTGGGAACAGTATGGTCTCATTCCCACAGAGGGAAATAGGAGATATTCTGCACAGCTTACACGGACAGGTTCAAAAGTAGGATTTAAAGAATACAACTTTAATTAAGCCGGAAACAAATACAGGCCCGTTATGTGTCAGTTATACACGTGCATATACATGTAGTAACACAAACAACAAGCAAGGCAGCTGTGAAAAGCAAAAAAATACACGTTCTTACCCCATTTGAAGAGCACTTTAAATGCATTTAAAGAGCAATCTTAAATTCCACTCTTTTAATTGCACACCTCTTCCACACTCACCCCAGTGGAGTTCCTATTAATGAGCAAAAACACTTGTTCTGATCATTCTCCAGCAACAAAAGACACATTGTGAAACGGTATCTACAGTGGAACCCTCTGAGTTCCAGAGCCAGAACCACTTGATCACAGGCCACAGAAGATCAGACAAAGTAAGAATTAACGACAGAAAGTCGTATTTCATAGAACCCCAGCCTGGTTTGTGTTGAAGGGACCTTAAAGCTCATCCAGCTCCAACCCCTGCCACGGGCAGGGACACCTTCCACTAGAGCAGGTTGCTCCAAGCCCCTGTGTCCAACCTGGCCTTGAACACTGCCAGGGATGGGGCAGCCACAGCTTCTCTGGGCACCCTGTGCCAGCGCCCCAGCACCCTCACAGGGAAGAGCTTCTGCCTCAGAGCTCATCTCAATCTCCCCTCTGGCAGGTTAAAGCCATTCCCCTTGGCCTGTCCCTACAGGCCCTTGTCCAAAGCCCCTCTCCAGGTTTCCTGGAGCCCCTTTAGGCCCTGGAGCTGCTCTAAGGTCTCCCCTTCAGGAGCCTTCTCTTCTCCAGGCTGCCCCAGCCCAGCTCTCTCAGCCTGGCTCCAGAGCAGAGCTGCTCCAGCCCTCGCAGCAGCTCCGGGGCCTCCTCTGGCCTCGCTCCAGCAGCTCCACGTCCCTCTGGTGTTGGGAGCCCCAGAACTAAATGTTGGATTAGAACTTAAGCAGCTCATAGCAGGGCAGGACAAGGCATTACCAGGGACACTAAGAAAACCCAGAACTCATCATCGTGGCCCAAATGACACAGCATCAGCTAAAGCTTTTTCTGCACGTTGGCAGTGGTTACATTCAGTATTGCTTTTGGTTCTCCCGTTTCTTACCCAGGTTGATGCTCTTCTCTCCAGCTGAACCCAGACTGCTAGCACCGCAGCACACACACACACAGAGAACTCAATAAAAACACTTTCCAAACCACAGAGGAGCTATGGCTCCAAAGTACATAGCTCAAATTAAAAATTGGGGCCAGATAAAATGATTCCAAATTGGGAAGAAAGCAAAGAGATCCTGTTTCCAATAAGCTGTTTTGACCTGACTGATGAATGCAGTCCGGCAAGGGAGGAGGTGGAAAAACAAGGACATGCTCAAGCAATGGTCCTGGATGGTATCATGCTTTGACAGTCTTTAATGCTGCTCTGGCATTAAAGCTATTTTATTTCACAAGTCCATTGCTCTAGGCAAGCTCTTCAGCTCCTGTTGACTCTGGGCACAGCTCAACGTGTTTCTTCAGTGCACAAGATCCACATACAAGCCCCCCAGGGGGATGTGGTGGGGCAGGACTGCTGTGGCACCCACACCAAATCTCAGCCCCATTGCTGAGGAAGGAAGATGAGGAGCTTCTCAAGCTCTCTGAACTCAGCACACTGCCCCTCGGTCCATCCCCTTCCGGTTTTGGCACGGTTAAAGCAAACACAAATATTGCACAACTTGTTTTCCATTGTGTTTTCCTTGCTGGAGAGACATTTTTTTGGTCACTTTTCCATCTGCCAGCACTCACCATCCAGCAGAGCAGGTTTTCAGTGACAGAAAGCTCTATATCCATCCATACTATTCCCATCCTATCTCAGGAGACGTGCATTTACATCATGTGCTATGCAGACAACATGCAGCAAGCATGGGACAAAGAAAAAGGGTTCACCTCAATAGCCAGACAATAGTGCTGAGTAAAGCAGCTGTGAAGACAACCTCTTGAGTCAGGAGAAGAGCAGCAGACAACACACTGACAAGTAATTACAAGGACTAGAGTAAATGTAAAGTAGAGGGGAGTACTTGGACCAGTGACTTGCAGAGGTAATAAAGAGCTTTAAATATCTGTGACCCATTCCCAGACACTGAAACCTCTGTGTTCTCCCCCAGAAGAGGGGTGAAAAAGCAATCAAGCCAGAAGGTAAGCTCAAAGCCAGATGGCAAAGTGCAGCTGTTTAATTCACCCACTACCCTGGGAAGCTTCAAACCTGGGTCACTCCGTGGCTCAGAGCTCCAGGAGACAGCACTGGTTAGCTGCAATCACACAGGATTTGCCCTTTTGGATTCTGCCTCTTTGGCCATAACTCCAATTTTAAAGGGCAACTGTACAAACAGGACATAGGAGTATTTATATTCCTCTCCAAACACCAGCACAAGCAGCAGGGGTCTGGTGGGTGATTTATGAGGTGGGAATGCTGCTTTGAACTGTATGTTAGATGGGGGTTGTCTTTCAAGAGTGGAGAGGAACATACGACGGCTGTCTCTTCTGAAGAGCTCTCAGTGGCTCTTACCCATGTGGGCACAGCTGCTAGGTACTCACACCGAGGTTCTCTCCTTCCATTCTCACTCATATACAAAGTCAACACACCAGAGAAGGCCATTTTTCTTTTATTTATTTCCCAGAAGAGTTCTTCCTTGCACGTTCCAGACACGATACAAAACAAGCAACAGAACTTTGCTTCATGTACAGAAACAGTTTGTTGGAGTATAAAGAGTTACTGGTGATCATTACTGAAGAATGTTGGCTTATTCCAGGGGCACTTCAAGTATTCCTGAGGAATAATCATTGATTTCTCCTTCCTTCCCACTGGGATAGTCTTAGTCATTAGTCACTGTTCCTGTAAAGCAAGAAGGCTTATATTATTAAAAAGCCATTTGGGTTCCTTACATGGAAGGTGCTGCTCGATGTAAAGCAAGCCACTTGGCTCCGAAACGTTTCCAGAAGGTAGGCTAACATTTTCATCCTTCACTAGACTGAGAGCTTGAGCATGGAGAAGTTAAGCAGCTATTTTCATACCAGAAGCATGTTCTCATGCACATAACTCCCCATTCTGATCAAATGGGTACTTCAAGGAACCCCAACGTTACTGTTCAAGGTAACTATTCGCAGACTGAATAGAAACCAGAGAGAAATCAAAGCCACAAAGGGCAGGAGGAAAGGCTCCAGTTGCCAGCCTGTATTCTTGCACATCAATATAACCCACACTGCATCAAAGCACAGGCTTGTGGGTTTGGGGTGATAAATAATAGAGGCTAAATAACCTGAAAACCATGATAGTTCCCATTCTGCAGGGAAATCTAGGCCTTGTAATTCGCAGCCTCCAAATAATTGCTAGATGTTGATTTTAAATTCAGCTGAAATCACAGTGGAATCCACTTGATCAAATTACTTAAAGAGCCCTTGGAATCTTATGCCCACAAATGAAGACTTGGCTGCATTTAAGTAGTCTCCTGGTCTAGATGAATGGCTCTTGCATTGATGAGTTTCATGATCAAATTACTAACCCAAAGGATGGGCACCGTGATTATCCAAGCTGCAGTTGCAACAGCTCCAGAGTCACCCTGTAACCTCCTGACTGGTATCCTGAAGGTCCTCTGTCCTCTCTCATTCTCACTTAGGATTCTGAATTAAGAACTTGAGCCTGAACAATCAAGAATCCAGACTGGATAAAGCCCCAAGTAACCTGGTCTGACCTCAGAGCTGACCCTGCTTTGAGGTCACAGCAGATGACCTCCTTGAAGTCCTTTCCAACTCGAGTGACCCTGTGATCCTATGAACTTGACAGGTTCAGAAAACCAGAAATAATTTTGTTCAAATTAATCCACGTTACATTTCTCTCTCAATAAAGCTGAGTTTCTTGCAGGATCTCACATTGTGACAAGTTAACACTTGAGCAGGACTCCGTTTTGTAAAGGAAGTCCTACAGAGTTTAGTTATAACCGTTATTTTCTAAGAAAAAACCAGATGAGTGATAATGCAACAATATTTTCCATGTTCCTAACCAACAGAAATGAAATAATTTTGTTGTAATAACCCCAGAGCCATTATCCATGACACGACATTTTGGAGAGGATTAACAGCATTAACCATTAGATGGCTTCATCCACGACCTCCCTCTCTGTGTGTTCAGCCTCCCTGTGCCAGAGAAAGCCAGTGGAGACAGTGCACTGGAAACTATTTGTCTAGTCCTGCGCCATGCAGGCAGCTGTGCTGCTTCTCTGAAGTGTCCTTTCAATTACCTCATGCTTCAAAGGACCACCCTTGCTCCAGCACACAGCTTAGTCCTTAATCCAAACAAAATCCCTTACTGGGCTGACCCCAAAGTCAGTTTTCTGTTGCTCGACATGCCTAGTAACAAGCATCCTTGAATGAATAATGCTCGCAGGGCATTTACCATTCACATGAAGCCACAGACATGTCATTCCAGCTTCTTTCTGGAGATGTGACTTGGAGGCATACCCTCAGGATGGTGTGGAAAGCTATGGCATTTAATGTTAGCAGATCTGGCCAGCAGAGTCCTGCACATGATGTGGATTCTGGGCTGGAGCTGGCAGTGTTGTAGCAGCTGCACCTAAGTCACTGCTTCCCTATATTGCTGTCTAAAATATCTTATCCTGAAGAAGCTGGTCAAGAATCTTGTTACCATTTCCCTTTCTTAACAGGCAGCTGAATGTCTTAAACGGGTATGTCTGGTAGGGCTGCAGAGGGCTGGCAAAAGCTCATCTGCCAGTGAATCTGCGGGGAGTGGACTCAACTTCCAGCTGTAGATGCATCAGCAAAAAGAGGAAAAACACATTCAGGATTCCTTTCTCAGGCAGGCGAGCACTTTTTGTGTTCTGTGTACTTGCCATGAGAAGCTCCTGGCAGAACATTTACCCCAGTACCTTCTGAAGTGCTAAAGTAACTGTAAATATGTCCTGGTGGATGCTTCTGCAGGGCTGTCTCTGAAGTGCTTTCAGCAGTATATGGCTTTGTGGATCCAAAATGTGCACACACCTTCTCTCCCCCCCCCACCAGACACCACAATGATGAATTACCATAAAAACAGCCCCAACTTTTACATGTGAAGAAATAAAGACAATATGAATGGAGTCAGTCTGTGGACTTAGTGCACTGTAGGCAGTTTGTGAGTGAACAAATGGTTCCTGCTCATTAATCTGTTTTTAAGTATTTTCTCTTGGCATGGCCAGTGACAAAACTAAACTCATCTAAATGATCCTCTTCCAAACTATTTAAAGTGTACAGTTTCTTCGGACCAATTATTAGATTCCAGCCAAACAAGCCACAAACCTTACACGTGATTATTATTTTCATGTTGACAAACCCCAAAAACCCCAACCGAAAAAGCAAGCAACCAAAAAACCACTCCCCAAAAGATCACAGATCTGTTTCCACAGCCACATCTACCTGACATGACATTCAGTCTCTTTTTAGCTCATCTCTTTCAAAGTCTGAAGACAAAAAATATCTTACCATTAGTTTTTCAGCTTTCCTATTATTATTATAGTTGTTTTCAGGTTGTGGGCAAACCTACCTGCAGGATCTGTTAAACCAAGTCTATGTATTCAGTCCAGTAAGTTTAGTGCTAAACACACCAGATATTAAACATTACTAAAGAGCAGGGGAACTGCCCAGCTTTGGCACCACAAGTTTCTTCTTCCCAGTGCTCTTCTGGGAAAGGCAGAAGAGTATCTATTTAAATGGTGTCTAGGTGCACCATTCTCAATTAAAACAGTTCCTAGCTAATAGTAACTACTACTGATACTTACTTTTACAAATTTACCATGGAGAAGATATGGAGACTGGAAGTCATGTTGACAATTGGAATAAGCCATTCCTAACCCCATCCCTGACCCAAAAGCGATAGGCCATGTCCTTCCTGTGGGGGAAGGCAAGCAGAGAGGAAAAGTCCAAGTCAAGAAAAGCTGTTTATTTCACATGACAGTGACAGCATTGTTAAATAAGCACCAAGAAAGAATAAATTACTGGGAAGAGGCATATTAGGCATTTTCAAGTTCTAAAATCAGCTAAAACCCAGAGCACTTCAAAACAACAGAAGTAACAGTAAGATATCACATTGAGAATTCAATGGAGAGCAAGCTCTCAATTCAAGATATTACTGTAAACTATTCTCTTACCAAAGCATAACTAAAGAGGAATTTAGATCAGTTTTAAAACCCTGGCAAGCCTGGCATAAACTGATGTCTAGACACATGGCTCCAGTCATTTGGCTCAGGGTTTCCTGCAATTCCAGCATTTGAGCTGAGCACAGTAGGAGCTTAGAGAGGTGCCTCATGGAACAACCTTGTTACACAACAGTTAACACTGCACATAACTCCATGTCAACTCAAAAGACATGACCAATAATGAAAGAATTGGTTTAACATGCTGATTCTCACATGCCTCAAAGATTTCTTGGTTTTAAACTGCACCTACAAGAGACAAAGTAGGGAACCAGGCAGTAAAATTCCTCCAGTATACTTACTTTTGAAGAAGATGACTGAGAAAACAATTCCTAATCCAAACCCAGCACCTGCAAGAAGAAATGCAGTGAGTCAGAACTAAGCTATAATGCAAAGTAATGGCAAAGTGATTTAGTTCTTTACAGGATTTCTTTGTTCCCACTCAGGAATATCAGACTACCTGTAGTTCAGCACCAAACAGAAGTGTTCCTAAATAGCAATACTACTTCTTGTTTTCTTAAGTAACTGTAAGCAGCTAACTCAGATTAGAATCCCAACACAGACCATTATCAGAGAGATTTGGGCACCAAACCAGACTCTCATCCCAGAGAAAGTTACTGAATTTTTGTCACCACGGACAATGTGGAATTAAGATTTATTTGGCTCATTGTCAGCAAATGAGAAACACTTAAATGAAAACTTATTGTGTCCTTGAGCTTTAGATTTTGCAGATGGATATCTTATTGTATTTCGGTTATCTCACTACTTTAACTGCTTCAATGCATGTCCTGAGGGCAGCAAAACTTTGATGCTTTGTGTTACCCTATACCTTACAAAAGAAAGCTCCAGGCTGCTTATCTTTCACATCCACAACATTCATTATGGAGCATATTTAAATACATTAGGAATGAATGACTTTTCACATCCTTAAGACTATATATAGAAATAACTGCAGCAGTTGAAAAAAAGAAGGAAAGAAAAACCATCCAGCACCATTAAAAACTCAGCTGGTGTATTTAAAACTGACTTTTGCTTTGCTTGGAAGGTGAGCTGATGATTTGTTGCAAGTCAGGCAAGTCTGCAAAACTCCTCTCACAACCCAATAAATAGAATAGGGAAAACCTGGAGCTCAGTGGGTAAATTCTACCTTTAATTTTATCCACTAAAGACAAGAATTTGAGATAAGGCACAGAAGTACAAAAGTTTAACAAAGGAAAAAGAAATAAATCAGTCATGCCTATGCTCATGAAAAAAATACCCCAGAGTTTCAGGTTTGCAGCAAACACATCCTGTTATGGGCTTCGATTCTCTCCCTTCTCTACAAGAAATCTAACTTAAGTCTAAGAAGTTTAATTAAAGATACATTATCTTTTTCATATATTCCTAGAAGCATGTGATCCTTACTTCAGCTCCTGTTGAACACATTACCAAGGGGGATGTGGCCAGCACAACGCCAAAGAATCCAATACCCTCTTGGCACACAGCAGTAGGTCTTTTTTCCTATGTTTCCTTCTACTCTTTAAACCTTTTTCCTTGCAAGAAGTACATTAATGGCAGCTTGAAATGAAACAACACTTCCTGCACTAGTAGTACATTAACTAAGCACCTCATGTTTGTCATTGATTATAAAACGATGAAGATTACACCAGAGGTGACCAAATGTGATCAGAACAAAGCGCCTCATGCTTACTCTCCTGTTAGGACTCACTATCTGTATTTACTGAGGGCTGGAAATCCAAGTTGCTTTTGAAAACTCTTCACTTTCCTACAGCTTTTCGACTGTGACAGAAGTAACTACTTTACCAGGTCATTACAGCTTTGGAGTAGACTTACGAAACATGCAAGTGGAGGGGAGAACTCTGCCTGCCAAGTGGTCCTGACACAACTCCCCCAGCCACCTCAGCAACACAAGGGCAGGTTTTAGCTCTAATCATTTGCACAGCTAAGGGGAAGTCTCAGTTCCTCGGATGTCTGGTTGGAGCTTCAGCCTTTTTCTGCATTTCAGACAGTGAGATACACCACTTGGAGCATCTCATATGAGCAGCTAACTGCTCGCACTGTATCACTGACCAGCACTAAGATGTGGACTGGAAGAGACATCATTGCTAAGAGCTAGTTCCTCCCCACGTAGAGCCTTCCTTCAGTACCTTTGCTAGAATACAGCTGTGTTGGCTCTCACGGAATGTTTATGCTATTAAGAATAATGACTATCTTCAAGAATTCATCCAAATGACAACTGTTTGGCCCTCTGAGCCGGCTCCCTCTGCCAGTCTTCTCCTGTAATACACAGTCTGCTGCCTTTTGGGTTTGGGCTCTCGCACTGTAGGTCTGAAAAGGACTTTGCGGAGGTAATTTCTGTACAGACAGCACTAAGCATTGTTTGAAGTGCCCCGTTCAGAAGGCCTGCCATGCAATGGTGATACTGGTCCTAGGAAAAGATCCCCCTTGCCAAGCCAAACAGTTTAGCTAATCAATAAGAAATGATTTACAGGATGACAAATCCTGCATCATCTCTATGCACAGCCCAGCAGTTTCTAATGTCACCACATTTTCCACATTCCCAGTCAAACCCACATTCTTTTTACCAGCCTGATGGTAAACTGCTTACTTTCTTGCCTTCAAAAAAAGCCTGCACTAAGGAAGCACTAAGTTAATACAGTTTCTTTCCAACCACTTCCAGAAATAGGCATTATCTTATACTCTTTTCACCTCCTTCAAATGCTCTCTCCCATTACAGCCCCATTTGTAAGGGCTCCCACACAGATGCCATCAATGCTGCTTCCCGCTGGCTGATGGGGAAGCTACAAGATACTCTTAAAGGTGATAAATTTATTATCTCTGCCAACTGCTATTCAGCCTAAACCAAAACCTAGGTCTTGCCCCACACTAATACCCAACACCACTGTGAAGCTGCTGTGGTCCAGCATGACTGAGTTAGGAAAACCCATTCTGTCTTCCCTAAGAAAGCTTTTATCTGAACCAGTGAAGCTGAAGGGATTCTTCTTCCGATGTAGAGGCTATCTCTGCACCCTGTCCCAGCAGGAAGAGGAGTATGGAAGCTGATTGATGGTACATATCCAGGGCTTTGCTTTAAGTAATTAAATGCTCCAGAGAAGGAGGAATCTGACAGCTCGTGGGTTTTTGTTGCTGTACAAGAAGGTAACTTGATAAACAAAGCCACAAACATACTGCAGCTTCCCTTAGTTTTGCTCATTCCTTTTCTTCCTGAGGAACAGACTACAGTCTGTGCTGCAAACTGGTGTGGATCACAACACCCAGCCAAGAAATGCTCAGCTGTGCCCCCCCCACCAGCCAGTGCATACACAGCATTTGCTTTTTTAGTTATAATGTTCAAGCACTGGGTTTACCTAAAAAAACAGAAGTTACATGTATCTTCTTAGCCTGCCTGGTTAAGAACCCATTTCTGTGGATACTTTGTCACTCATCTTCATTCCACTAGAAAGTATTTGTGGTTATGTGGTCATTTCCTGTGTCTCCAGGACCAGGAGGGAGCTAAAACCATCTCATTTTGGGAGCAGAATAAGGCATTTCTCTTTAATTCTATATAAAGTTACACCAGAGATAAACAATGGCAGAGCTGTTGATGGCTTTTACAGGTTTAAGTTCTCACATGCTCAATTTCCTTTATAAGAGGCAACATGTTGCTTCAAAGAGCCTCCCACCTGAGCAGGGGACACTCAGTCTGCAGCTGTTTCTACTAAAGATCAGCACCTCTAGGCCAGGCTTTAACTCCAGAACAATAAAACATGAAAGGTTTATCTTACAATAAAAACAAACGAACACGGAGAAGCAAAGGGCTTGATCCATGCAGGGCACATTTCTTCTTGCATGAGAGACTCTTTGGAGGAAAAGGCCACAGGAAGGAGTACAACTCATTTTTCACCTCCTCTGACAGTTTGAAATGTTTAACTAGAAAAACAGCCTCTTCTACCCCACATCTATCACCTCAGCTTCAACTCAGTGTCAACAGGGGACAGGACAGCTCTATGGACATCTTACTCCTGCTCCCCAGTAAGTGTCCTGGCCGTGTGGACCAGCCACACGGAACGGGGATTAGGCACAAAGCCCAGCCTCCAAAACTTCTTCATTCCTGGCTTGTACACCTTCCAAGAAAAATGTCACAGTACCTCAAATCAATGCAGCACACAGAGAGCACGCGCCACAGACCCAACAGGACATCATAAAAGTGTCTCAGAGAGAAACACAAATCTTCAGGACGGGCTCCTGCCCCCTAAGAACATCTGGGAAAAGCTGCTTCTATAAATTTAATCAACAGCCCCTCCAACAGTGCTACTACACAGTTCCTTCCTAGGCTACCCAAGTAGCTACAGGCTGAAGCAGCTATAAGGCTGCCACACCTATGTACATAGAATCATAGAATCGAGCAGGTTGGAAAAGACCTTTAAGCTCATCAAGGCCAACCATTCCCAGCACTGCCAAGGCCACCACTAACCCATGGCACTGAGGCCTCGGCTACACGGGGTGTGAACACTTGCAGGGACGGTGACTCCAGCCCTGCCCTGGGCAGCCTGTTCCAATGCCTGAGCACCCTCTGGGGAAGGAATTGTTCCTCAGCTCCATCTAAACCTGCCCTGGGGCAGCTTGAGGCCGTTTCCTCTTGTCCTGTCCCTTGGGAAAAGAGATTGACGCCACCTCACTACAACCTCCTGTCAGGCAGTTGTAGAGAGCAACAAGGTCCCCCCTGAGCCTTCTCTTCTCCAGACTAAAGAATTTTACACTTTTCTTCAATAGCTTGAAACTTAAAATAGAAGGATTAAAATAGAAGGACTAAAATGTGCTCATTGACATCTGGCTGTTACTGCAGTGCAGCTGTTACTATAGCACTGGAAGTTTTTCAATTACTTAATCTGATGATAAAAAGAAAACTATTCTTTTCCTCTGCTATTCCTTACCCGCCAGCACAAAGCAGAGCTGCAGCCTCCTTGCCTTCACATTCTCTTATTTGACAAGTAAAAGAACTAAATTACTGAACTAAATTACTGAACTAAAATCAAGAAGCTCCTGGAAGATGGTGTCTTGTTCTAAGAAAACAGCAACCACCCTGTACAGACAAGACTCTCTAAAATAGGTCATGGACTTGTCCCAACACAGATTTCTCCCCAGCTAGGAAAAGAGCTTCCATTAGGATCAAGAAAATGTGTCAAACTGTTAGTTTCTCTCTGGGGACAGTGACAGCAACAGCTCCAAGGTTCAGCAGCAGATCTCACCCATGGCCCTGATGCACTGGAAGTTCCAAATGAGTATCAGCTCAGTCCAGCACTAAAATCTGCTTTAGGTAAGGAAACACCCACGAAAAGTCAGGATCTTCAAAACAAAGGCGGCAAGCAACTCTCAAATCTGTATTTGTACAGTGTCTGTCCTTCTCCCTCCAATCCCACTTTGTCAAGATACAAGGATAATTGTTTTGCAAAAACAGGGAGCAGACACTTCTTGATGCTCCAGTCAGAAACCTGAGACCATGAAATCACTTCCTTACAGAGGGAACTAATCTTAAGCAGACCTTTAGAAAGGTCTTCCATGGCAGGAATCAGATTTTCTTCAGACACCAACTCTGAAGCTTTCATTCTCATCTCCCCCGTTGCGTGGAGTGTTTATATAGCAGAGAGAAAAACGAGCAAGGACACTAGAAGAAAACATCATGAAACTGTACACCGAGTACTCGAGGAAGAGGGAGGGAAAAAAGTGTGCTTTGTTTTCTGCTAGCGTTCAGCTGCAGTAACACAGAATACCTGGAATGACAGGATATAAACATCCAAATACCTTTAGAATATAAAGATCCTGACATGCTTCCAAGAGCTGCTTCCACCCTTAAGCACTGCTGCAGGTCATCCACGGCCCAGAGGCTAAACTGAGATAAACATCAGCACTTCTGCAGATGGAAATATCCCTGTTAGCCCATCACCTCCCAAGCAATCACAATGATAGTCCTGTAGTGGCCCAGGAACTTCCCATCCTCACACCAGTGAATGAGCTAGTGAGGGGGCACAGCATTTCCTCCTTTCTTAAAGAGGGGAAGAGAAGAAGAGCGGAAGCTACTCTCAACAGACAGTGCAACAAAGGATCTCATGAATATCAAGCTTTTAGGCAAAATCAGGGTTGCACTTGCTTTAGAAGCACACATATAAGAAATCAGCAAGATAATTATATGGAAAATACACCTCTGACAAAAAAACTTTACCTTGTCTTCCACAATAAAATATTGCACTAATGGAAACAACAGCATTGCTAAAAAGAAGAGTTTAGCTGGAGTAAACATATCCACACGTAGGGCTTCTGCAAGCCTTGCTCTGAGGGTTGGCAATCACCCTTCTTCACACCCATCCAATGTAGGTTGACCAGTACTGACGTCTACTGGCGCAGCTAAGAAACAGAGGCAGTTTGGAGCAAGAAGCCTCACGATGGCACCTCACTCGCAGAACAGCTACAGAAAGCAGCCTGATCCTTCTCAAATCTCTCACCATTAATTTGTTACCAGCAAGGATGTGCCAGTAGCCCTGAAAGGATTTTCTCAGAGGACTGCATCTGACATAAAGAACAAAGAGTTGTTTCCACCTGCTGCTATCAAGGACCAAACAAATGGTTTAGGATATCGCTTCACCAGAGTCCACTTCCCCTGGACCACGTCACTTCATGCCACCTCCCAGACAAGGCCCAGCTGGCATCTTATCAATGCAGTAGCGCAGAGAACAAGGAAGCAGTGCACCTTGGATTCCTTTCCAGCAGAGGAGATGTTACGTAGGCTGCAGGGGTTGTAAACAGCCTCACTATCAGGTGGGTATCACAGATCTTCTCTCAGGTGTTGTGACACACCATGAGTGTTGCCAAGAGCAGGCTGAAGCGAGGGTTGAGTAGGGCTTCCCCCAGTGTTGCTCACAGTGTGCAAGGGCACACATAGGCAGGGCAGAGCTCCCCAACTCCATGGGACAGCCAGCGCAGAGAACATCAGGACACAATGCAGGCAGCAGAAGAGAGACCTGGATTCCTAAAGATTCCCTGCCTTTTTCCTCCAAAAGATAACCACCCCTTAATTTGTAGGCAGTCATTGCACTCAGAACTCTGCAAACAACATAACTAAATATTGCCGCTGGATTTTGACTAAATGCCTATTCTCAGAACAGCATTTAGCCACCTCTTCCAAATCAAACATCATCTGTTGGCTGCATTGCCTCCCTGCACAGCCTAAGCCATAAGCACTTAATATTTACACTACTCGGGCTGCTGCAAGATCAAACTAGTAGGATTGGATCTTCTCCTGTACAAGAGGGGAAAATAACTTGAGGCTACAAAGAGCTCACATCACAATGCAGTTGTGTGCTCACACAATATTTGTGTGCTCCATTATTAGAAACAAAATCCCAAATGAAGAACAAGTTCTTTTGACCTGGTAGCTAAGACTGAACAGCCACATTACAATCACCAAGCAAAAACACTCCACAAATCACTCCAAACCAGGAATTTCAGGATTTTTGTATATTTGGAGAAAGTCTAATCCAGATTTCAGGAAGGATAATCAAGCTTTATCATTACATAGACTGACTTGATCCTATTCATAACCATGGGAAGGCTTATTTAAAAATACTGACAGTGCAATCCATACAATGATTCCTTCTGAAATAGTCAATCTGTGGAATGACACAAACAATACAGGAACACCACTGCTATTACAGAAACAGCCATTCAAGCAGCCCAGATGAAGCAAGCTTGAAGAAATCATGTAGCAGTTGTAGGAGAGCTCAAAGTGTCCTTTTCTCTTACAAAATTCCTATTAAATGGAAATTAGAAGTGTTTGCTTTTCAGATGTCAAAACAGAGGATTAGAGGAAAATGAACATCCCTACACTGGGTTATTTACAAGCTTCCAGGCTGGATTTTGGTCAGTCACAGACATACATCAAAACATTTCATGCTGAAACAGAAAAAGAGAAAAAATACAAAGAGCTTCAGCACAGCAACTTAACAGACAAGGCAAGAAGCAAACAGCTTGCCTGGGGTTACCTTTCAATGTCAGGTAAATTAGTGTTCAACTCACTTAAAACTACAACAGTTTCAAAACAAACCAACACACAGAGGCACACAAAGCTCCCTCCCCTCACACATACACTGTTTATTATAGAATCCCAACCTGGTTTGGGTTGAAGGGACCTTAAAGCTCCTCCGGTTCCAACCCCTGCCCTGGGCAGGGACACCTTCCACTAGAGCAGGTTGCTCCAAGCCCCTGTGTCCAACCTGGCCTTGAACACTGCCAGGGATGGGGCAGCCACAGCTTCTCTGGGCACTCTGTGCCAGCGCCTCAGCACCCTCATAGGGAAGAGCTTCCCCTGTTTCAGTTTGAACCCATCACCTCTTGTCCTATCGCTCCAGTCCCTGATGAAGGTCCCTCTCCAGCATCCTTGTAGCCCCCTTCAGACACTGGAAGCTGCTCTGAGCTCTCCACGCAGCTTCTCTTCTCCAGGCTCAACAGCCCCAATGTTCTCAGCCTGTCTCCATACGGGAGGTGCTCCAGCCCCTGCTCATCCTTGTGGCCTCCTCTGGGCTTGCTCCAGCAGCTCCATGTCCTTCTTATGTTGAGGACACCAGCACTGCACACAGTGCTGCAAATGTGGTTTTGCAGAGTAGAGGGGCAGGATCACCTCCTTTGACCTGCTGCTCACGCTCTGGGGGTGCAGCCCAGCACACGGGGCATTCTGGCCTCAAGCACACAGTGAAAAGGGGTCATGGGGAGCTTCTCACTGAAGTACACCCCCAAGTCCTTCTCCTCAGGCTGCTCTGAATCACTTCTCCACCCAACCTGTAGCTGTGCCTGGGATTGCCCCAGCCCAGGTGCAGGACCTTGCACTTTGCTTTGTTGAACTTCATGAGGTTGGCATTGGCCACCTCTCAAGCATGTCAAGGTCGCTCTGGATGACATCCCCTCCTTCCAGCATGTCAACAGCACCACTATTGCCTCCCTGTTCGCTGGAAACAGCATATAACAATAATTTGTCCAAATGTGCAGCCTTGCAGAGAAAAACCAACTCTGCCAGTCCCCCATGAGTAACTGTCTTTCCAATCAGTTGAACAAACAAAACCTTTAGCCAGGGTTTGGAGCTGGTAGGATGGAAGACCACCACAACACTACCTACTTCCTGTCCCTTCACTGCAGAGCTCATCTAGTAAAGGGAAATAAATGGTTGTGAAGGTTGGAAAAGACACAGGAGCTTATAAAGCTTTGCAAGCTGGGAAGAAAAAGAAAGGCACTGTACTTAGATTCTCCTTCCCCACACATGAAACAAGCAACTTCTCTGATGGGTAAGAAAAATCCTACCAGGAAGAACGATGGAACAGAAAGTTAAATTATTTAAACGAAAAGGAAATAAAGGGAAAGAAAGGGAAGGGGAACAAAATACCTAAACCCATGCTCATCACAGAAAACCAAATAAATACCAGTCCTAGCGAAACGGAGGTGGGCACATAAACTCCACTGAAGAATGTTTCAGTGTTTTGTGTGGGTTTACAGCACTTTACTCTTCGAACTGGAATACCATCCTACCAACGCCTGACAACACATTCTGTTTTGAACAGGAAAAAGAGGTTTAATACCAAATGACAACATGCATAAAGGTAGTGCCCAAGAAGTCAAAAATATAATACAGCAAAAGATGTATTACAAGATAAATATGTAGTTTGGACATTTCAGTGGCAGGAGATCAAGTTTCATCTGGGAGCTCCATCTCCAACTAAAACAGTAGAGCACAACTACAAACACATCGGCTTACACAAGGGCAGTGGTAAGCCAGACAGACTCACACAAGATAGGACAGGCTGCAGAGCCCCCAGCTAGTCTTTAAACAACATACTAGTGCTAATAAAGTCATCCTCACAGCCACTACTTCCCCTTCTCACTCTCCTGTTTCCCATGTCCCTCCAGCCCTCAAATTCATCCACAGGAGTTACCTGACTCTACAGTTCTCAGACACTGGAGAACTGTCATGTGTGCAAGGCATCAGAAATTCAGTGCTCTCCTCTACTTACAGGTCTGGAATGTGAAAACACAGGACTAATGACAACGTTTGTCTTTCCCCAACCACAGGCTGAAATGATCTCTCTGATATTAGCACTCAGGAAGGATGTAATGAACGTACAGGAAGGAAACTGCAGCCACCAAAAGCAAAAGTCCTACAAATAGAATCATAGAATCAAGCAGGTTGGAAAAGAGCTTTAAGCTCATCAAGTCCAACCATTCCCAGCACCGCCAAGGCCACCACTAACCCATGGCACTGAGGCCTTGGCTACACGGGGTGTGAACACTTGCAGGGACGGTGACTCCAGCCCTGCCCTGGGCAGCCTGTTCCAATGCCTGAGCACCCTTTGGGGAAGGAATTGTTCCTCATCTCCATCTAAACCTCCCCTGGTGCAGCTTGAGGCCATTCCCTCTTGTCCCATCCCTTGTTGCTTGGGAGAAGAAACCAACCCCACCTCACTACAACCTCCTGTCAGGTAGTTATAGAGAGCAAGAAGTGAGGATTCAGTAAACTTCTGTATCCCACATAATAAGCAACAAAATTCTCAAGTAGGAAGGGTTTATTTTCTTTCTTTCTTTCTTTCCAGTATAACAACTGCCCTTGATAGGTTATTAGAACTCCAGCAAACTTTGCAGTAATATTACAAAAACAATCACCACAACCATGCAGGTTTTTGAAGTCCCTGCAGAGAAAACACTCATTTCCACTGAGACAGTCTGAGAAAGTTGGCATTGTCAGCATGCAATTAACAATCTGTGTTAATTTGTTTGATTCTATGATTCTATTTGTAGAACTTTTCCTTTTGCTGGCTACAGTTTCCTTCCTGTATGGTCATTACATCCTTCCTGAGTGCTAACAGCAAAGAGATCGTTCCAGCCAACGTTTGTGTTAATGCAACTCACTTTGCAGTTAAAAGCCATCACCACCTTCAGTCACAAACTACTGGAGTATGAAGCAACTTTGTAGGAACTTTGGAAGTCAGAACAACCTCAGAGTTTGTCGTTGTTAATACCGTGGAGGAGGTCACCAGCACAGACACTTCGGCTACTAGATCAATCATAGAAGCACACAAAACAGAGGAATGCTTTCACACATGAAAAGAAACATGTGTCTGAGGCCATCACATGGGGTTTAGTGCTAAAGATATAACTAAAGAGCGGCAGCTCATGTGCTGGTTTTGGGCAATCTAATGAAAAACATTAATTTTATTGAGATCTTTACCCAATGCCATCCTGAAGCTCACACTGGGAATCTTGGTCTAGAGGAGGAGTGCAGAAAGTCTAAGCACATCTTCTTTTGCTGCCACTTTAAGATGGAAAACCCCACCAAATTAAGAGAAAAGGCTTGCTCAAGAGACACGCCGCATCGAAATCAACCCTGTACCCACATCTCTCAGCCTTCCAGAGAGGCTTTCCATGCACAGGATTCCTACATGTTCATGCACAGCTGCAGCATGGAACAAGTTCTTGTTTATAATTTGGCATACTTAATATCTTATGATAAAGCAACCAGTGCTATGGAAACATAAACAGATCTGGATGTGTTTGTCAGACAAACCTGAATAGAATTTCATAAGGCAAAACATTGCTCTGGAGCACTTGACACTTTTCAAAGGCCAGTTATAAACAATGGAAGTTTCAGTTTACTTAAAACTATTAAACAGCTTTTCTAATGGAAAAGTATTAGGCAACTAAACCCCCTGAGTTCCTCATCACCTTTCAAGCATAAAGCCACTACAGCAACAAGAAATAAACATTCACATTTCTCAGATATAATTTATGGTCCTAAGAGAGACATCTGCACCTACATGGGACACATCCCTTTGTGTCAGATACTTCACTTCTTGCTCTGTACATTGCATTTAAAGATTTGTTTTCATATACACATCAGAAAGCCACAACTTCTGCCTAGTCAACTTGCCAGCCTGTCACATGAAGAGCACAACCACCCATAAAACCCACAGTTCTAAGTGACACGTTCTGAAGGGTTGTTGCAGATCTGAAGCACCACAGTGCTAACTCTGGGGACAAATAAACACGGAAGAAAACCGAGAGAACTGTTCCCCTGTTTAAAGAAAAGTGTTACGACTGCTCCCCTCCTTAAAGCACAACTCTCTGCAGGGTTGGGACACCGGACGGAAAGCTTCTCAATGTCAAACTCCACACACTGTACTAAGCAACACATGCCAAAGCTATCAGCGTGTCACACAGAGCACTGCTTTTAATAAACACAGCCCACCTCGTACGCTGAGTGATGTGAGCAGCTCTGCACAAGCAGGTTTTGAAAACCAAGCCGCCGTCAGAGCGCGACTAAAGGCGGGCAAGGTCGGGGCCCTCATGGCCGCGGTGATGCCAACCCGGGGCCCATTCATTCAGGGCGGGAGGCGTCCCGCCGGCCGCGGAGCTCGGCGCTGAGGGACATTTCACACGGAAACCTCTCATCTTCAACAGAGGGACTAACCAGAGGTCAACACCGACCCGCCGCTACCGGACCGCGGGTAAGCCGGGGCCGGGCCGGGCGGGAAGAGCCCGGGGCGGCCATGGGAGCGGCCCCAGCGGAGGTCCGTGCCCGCGGCCAAGGTCACCTTGCCAGGCCCGGGGCCGCCCGGCTCATCCCCGCCACGGCGGCCCCGCTCCCCGAGGCGGCGCTGCCCTGCGCTGAGGGCGGAGCCGCGGGACAGAGCCCGCTCCCGCCCGCCGCAGCCAGAACACCGCCGAACTAAGCTGGGCCCGGGGTGGCGGGAGGACACCGGGCCTTACAGCGCCCGTCCCGGCCGCACCGTGAGGCTGCACGGGCGGCGGCTCTCCACAGCCCCGAGGCGCCCGGCTGGCCGGCACCGCTCCTCCCCGGGTCCTCCCCCTCCGCCCTGCCCTCCCCGCCCTTACCCAGCTTGACGGCGGAGTCCGCCAGACACCGGTCCCACTTCCTGCCCAGCTCGCCCTCCGACGCCATCTTGCCCGTCCCCTCCCACCTCACGCCGTGCCCTCGCCTCCTCCCCCAAGAAACTCTTCGCGAGATCTACCAGCGCGGGCAAGCGGTGCTGCGCCTGATCTCGCGATATTTGCCTCGGGCCGCCGTTGTCAAGGTTACCAGCGGGAGGGCGCGATGGCTGCCGCCCTCAACCTTGGGCCCGGCCCAAAAGCCCGTTTCCCCCCGCAGGACCCGGCCCCCTACAGCCCTTCCTGGGCCACATCTGCTCAACTACAACTCCCGCTTGTCCTTGTTAATCCTCGTATCCCTCAGCTTAAGGCAGGATGCCCATCTTGAGACAGCCCCCTCCACCCCAGCTTGGGCCCACCCCTGGTTGACCAGCTCCCCTCAGGGCTCTCACCTCATCTTTGGTAAGAGCCTACATTTAGCCCCATCTGCCTCAGAGTAGGCCTATCCCACTAGACATGGCGCTCCAAAAACCCTGCAACCTTGCTGGCTGGCCTCAACTTATCTTCAGAGCCTGAAATGAGGTACAGGTGTGTGAAAAACCAGCTGCTGCCAATCCCTACCCATCACCTCTTAAATAAGAGCAACCTAGGCCCAACACCTTCTTGTTTAGTTGTAAAAATAAGCAGCTGTTCTATGCAATAGGATGCTAATATTAAAGTAAGGAGTCATGGGAAGGGTTCCCAATGATTTATGGGTCTTTGGCACAGCCTGAAGTGCACTACAGCATTGTAGAACCAGCAACGTAAGTGTGAATAGCTTCAAATGTAATGAAATTTGTGTTGCAAATGTTGTGGGGGCTTTTCTGGAAGTCATTCTCTAGAAGCCTTGTGGAAAAAACATAGGGTGTTTTTCAAGTACTGATGTCCCTGTTTGTACTGGGTAAGGTAATTTTTAGCTGCAGTTGCTTGTTTTGATTTCTGACAGTGTCATCAAGCTGCAGAGGAGGAGGCTTTACTGCTTCATAAAACTGGAAGTTCTTGAACAAGTCAGTTAAAGACTAAAGCAGCAGATAAGAGTCAAAACACTGAAGTTGGCAGAAACTTTCTGAAGTTATGATGGTTTGTGGTCTTTCGTTTGCCTTAAAAGTATAACTGGGTTTGATCTAGAGTAATGATGAAAGGTTTTTCCTGTATTTGGTTTAGTTCAACTCCTTCACATATCACTGCACAATCACAATTGCCCATTATTTTTACTTAGTTCGAAAACGCCTTTTTAAAATCATTTTTTGGAAGGCACATGGTTAAACCAAGTCCTTGCAGGTTCAAGAGGTTTCCCTGGAGAAGGCAGGTCTTGTTCTTCTGTAAGGAGAGCTTTCTATTCTCTTTTTCCCCCCTGCAATTTACTCACATCAGTTTGCATTGCTGCAGAGTTGTATCAAAAATAGAACCATGCATCAAGTTACTTATAAAAACACCAACATGATGGAGCAGGTTTTGTCCCTGCCAGATAAGTGTTTTCTGAAACCACTGTCTGCTGTGCCAGCTCCAGCTTCCCATTTCCAAACAGCTCTGGAAAATAGCAGAAAGGGAAAGATACCTGAAGCCGCCTCATTTTTCCCCCCAAAAAAATTAGATTTTTAAAAGCAAGCCAGGAATGTGGTCTTCTGTTTGGCAAAAAACATAGAGCCAATGGGTAGTCTCACTTCACACTTACTTTCAGGCTGCTAGGCTGCCTGGAAAGTGCTGTTTCTCTGGGGATGAAGGGAGTTGAGGTGAGTTGTTGGACTGGAAGGTGCTTCATAAATGGTCCAGTTGCTGTGTAATGGGTCTTGATGTATTTTGACAGCCTTGCGTCAGGAACCTGGTGCATTAAACCCTTTGGAAGGAGATGGAATACTTCAGTGTAATTGTTTTGAACGTTCAGCTTCCTTCTGAGAAATCAGTCTGCTGCCTCTAAATCCCAGAGTCACTGGTGATCAGAGGGGGCCTCTGGAAAACATTATCCATTAAGGATCTAGAACACATTCTCTGTACCCCTTCCCCATCCCAGGGAAAGATTAAGGCAGGAGGGAACGTGTCCAAAGACAGCCTTTTCTCTCCATTGCCATAGTTACTTGGCAATTAGACCCTCTCAGTGCAATATTGAGTATTTATTATTGTGTGACTCCAAGGTAATGCTTAGAAGGTGTGGTTTTGAAAAACCTTCTTTGCATTTTCAAGTGCAGCATGTGGTGTCCCAGGGTTCTGTCCCTCCCTTCTCCTCTCACACTCTTTTCTCCTTTCCAGTAAATAAACAGAGAAAAAAAAACAAAGCAGGCTGCAGTGAAGCCAGAAAGCTTAAAAAACCCCCCCAAATCCTGCATTTATCTGATAGAAGTTGACTTCTAGCAGGTTCAGACCTTTTTTTTTTAATTATATACAAATGTGTGTATTAAATTAGTAAGACTACTCAGAGGCTAAAAGGTAGGCATGGACTTAAATAAATTGGTGGTTAGTTTTTCAACTGATGCTCATCAAACAAGCTGGAGGTAAGATGGGGGATATAAGGGGAATAAGTACCACTATTATTTTTCCCAGTTTCCCTGGTGTCCAGTGGAAGAAGCCATGCAGAGGGTATGTCCCCACATGCATGTGGAGGTGAGGAGCTTCACCAGCCAGAATTTGAACCCCCTTTTTACTGTAACAGACTTTAACTGTTCTCCCTAGCTTTTACAGTGCAGTATAGGGTGGTTCACCCTCACCCCAACAGGTTTTGTTTTCAAACTCCCAAGGAAGTTCCTTTTAAATGCTCATCCTTCCCCCAGCTGAGTGTATCACCTCTTACCCTGGTTTCTCAAACAATCTTCTAGCATCCCTCCTGTCACGTTCCCCACTGGATGCTGACAGGCTCCCGATCTCCTCTTTTCCAAAGAATATACATGTAGGTCCTCCCATTATTTTAAATAACATGAATCACCTCCCCCACATGTGTTTGTTATTTGTTTTCCTGCCAAGAGTAGCAGTGATCTGCATAGGAAGAAGGCAGTGTAGGAGTTACCCACTTGAAATGGTTGACACAGCCTTGGTAGTGGGCCCCACTTTGCTGTCTGCACCTCAGAACACTTCATGTTACAGAGAGATTTGGACCTGAGCAGGAAACTACAACTCTTGGTCATCACTTTGGTTCATTGGGGTTTTTTCCTCACAGATACAAGTGCAGTCACTGACGCTCAGTTTCCTCTTTGAAAGCCTTCTTGCTATCCAGGCAACACCAACAAAAGTCTATGTCTGAGGAAAAAGAAACCCTCAGCAGGACTTTGCCCTAAAGTGGGAAAAGTGCCAGAGCCTCCATTAAGTCTACTTTGCAGCTATTGATTTGATGTGGAAGGCACTCAGGTGCTGTGGGGATGAACAATAGTCTAAAGGCCGAGGCAGCATTAGGAGAGACAGCTTGTGATGCTGAGTGAAACATCATTCAGCCTTCTCACAGCGATCACATTCACATTAATAAGTCCATTTTCTGGCTGTGCTAATGCCTTTGCTTGCTGGTTTGGCAAAGCTGAAGCTGTATCAGTAGCGTGGTACCACTGCTTCCAGCTGTCAGGTACAGCTGAGTGAAGTGGAACGTTGAAAACAAGAACAAGATGTGTCGCAGCTCATCGTGCTACTTCTGCTTTATGCTGCTTTTGTGGTGAGGTTTGCCCCAAAAATCCCTGGAGGAAAAGCACTTCCATGGAAAGACTGATGTGAGGTTTTGCTAATTTATGTTACAGCATAAGCACCACTTCTCATCTTTATTTGATGTGTACTATTTTAGAATCTCAGAGTGGTTTGGGTTGAAGGGACCTTAAAGCTCCTCCAGTTCCAACCCCCTGCCACGGGCAGGGACACCTTCCACTAGAGCAGGTTGCTCCAAGCCCCTGTGTCCAACCTGGCCTTGAACACTGCCAGGGATGGGGCAGCCACAGCTTCTCTGGGCACCCTGTGCCAGCGCCTCAGCACCCTCACAGGGAAGAGCTTCTGCCTTATCTCCACCCTGAACTTGCCCTGTTTCAGTTTGAACCCATCACCCCTTGTCCTATCACTATAGTCCCTGGTGAAGAGTCCCTCTCCAGCATCCTTGTAGCCCCCTTCAGACACTGGAAGCTGCTCTGAGGTCTCCACGCAGCTTCTCTTCTCCAGGCTGAACAGCCGAATGTTCTCAGCCCGTCCCTATTCGGGAGGTGCTCCAGCCCCTGCTCATCCTCGTGGCCTCCTCTGGGCTTGCTCCAACAGCTCCGTGTCCTTCTTGTCCTGGGGCACACCAGCACTGCACACAGTGCTGCAAGTGGGATCATTTTTGAGGTTAGGAGCAGGAATAGGAAAAGAAGTTGCGTGTGTACCAATAGAGGTTTTCTAATGAACAAGCCTGTGAGAGAGTTCTATTTTTCAGCTCTTCCAGGATGTTTTTCCATGTGTCCATGTCACTGGCTAATTCTATACAGATTCTAACCAGTGAACCATGACTATTGTATTAAGAAAGAATCCAGGCCCTTACCAGTCTTTTGGCTGGTGTATTAGCAAGCTTCCAATTAAGTGCGACGTGTCAAGGAAAAAGTAAAGGAATGGAAAGTTTTGTTTCCTTCTGGTGTGTTTAATCAGCTTCTCCTCGATTCCTTTTTAATGACACGCTACAGACATTATTGCTCCAGTTAATGACCAAGTTTGACAAGAATGTGCTCAGTACTCTCTTCGCTCAGGGTCAAGACAGCTCTGAAAGCTCCTGTCTATCACGTTTTCTGTGCTGAAAATATAACGTTAAAGAGCAGTTGCAAGGACAGAAACAAACAGCAGCCTCAGATACACAACTAAAGTGGAAAATAAGCAACCCCAGCAGTCCTGTAGTCCCCTATTCTGGACTGATATTTAGAGAATTCCTCCTAGTCCTTTTCTGAACAAGCATTGAGGGGTTTCTTGATGTGTCTTGCTCACATTTGTCCATCTTGTATTAAACATTTCATAGAATCCCAGACTGGTTTGGGTTGGAAGGGACCTTAAAGCTCCTCCAGTTCCAAGCCCCTGCCACGGGCAGGGACACCTTCCACTAGAGCAGGTTGCTCCGAGTCCAACCTGGCCTTTAACACTGCCAGGAATGGAGCATTTTATGGAGTACAGTTCGGTTGGAGCCTGTGGGATATATGAGAACAGTGTGGCTGCAAACTGCTCCAGAGTGAGTGTTCTCAAAATGTGGGCAGGTGCTTTTGGACTGAAATACAGCAACTTTGATCAGTGGGTGAGGGTCTTACTTTATATGTGTGTGGGGAAAAACATGTCTTCTATGTCCAAGGCAGGAGATGTGGAGATGGGACTTTTAAAGTGACTCTGCAAATCCCCTCTGTGTGCATGTTGGCTTCAGTTGAGTGGCCAAGTCTGCTCTTCAGGCTGTGAAAGGAGAATGTGGGACATGACTTGGTCTTACCTATTTTCTTACAGTTATAAGAGAATGCTGAGAGCCAGAAGAGCCTCGTACCCCTGGCAATACGTGTGCTTGAGTGGTGGGTAACCTTTAATTTCTCTGTTGTTACTGGGACAGTGCTGGCCTGGAAGCAGAATGTCTAATTTTTGGCCAGTATATGACATCTTATGCTGCCAGGTTTATTGTCTTTTCCATTAACCAAATGAGCAGATCTGCTTGGGTGCTCAAGTGGGGAAAAAGTCTGGGTTTAGCATTACCATTGGGGGGGGGGAATGCCTCAAACCTCCCTCTAAATGGGCAATATGTTGGTTTTCATAAAACGTGGTATTTGGATTTGCTCATCAGCTCCTGCAGTGAATAGGGAAACTCTTAAAACCTTTATATTCCAAGAGTCCCCTCAGCAAAGGTGCTTTGGGATTGGAATTGTGTGCTATTTTGACAGTGTGTACAAAGATCTCCATAGTGAGAACTATCTGTGGCTGGAATATGGAATTCCAAACCATTGGGAAGGGTTGTAGGTACCTTTTTCCTCTGTTAGTTTCCAAGAAACACTGGGTTTTCAGCCTCAGCTCGAGCGATGCTGCTGGGTTACTGCCTCTGACTAATAAAACCCAGCAAGTGAAACTTTACCATTGCTGGAAGAGTCTTGCTGCAGTAAATTCAATTTAGGAGAACCCCTAAGAAAAGTTTACAGATCTTTCAAGTGCCATGAAAGAAAATGTGCAATTTGACCTTCAAGAAAAGCTCAAGATGTCTTTTTTAACAGGAAAATAGTCACTGGAGCTGGGAGGCTCCTCTAGGACCTTGTTTCTAAGCGTGTTCTCACAGGTGCTCTTGGTCCTGGCTAAACACTGGAATAAACAAAATCAAGAACATTTTGCCATGCCTGCAGGAGGATAAAATAAAACCCACACCGGGCTGGACCACAAATGCCTCACAAAGTCCTGCCTAACCGTGAAAAGCACTTTGTAATGCTAATAACTATTTATCCTTTGGCTTCCTCGAATATAATCAACTGGACAGGGAAAGTACATGTCGTTGGGAGTTGCTGATTGCAACATCAAAAGCCTTGTTATTCAGTGCACGTGAATCTGATGCCATGTGGCCATTAAGCTGTCAACTGACATCATTGTTTGCTGCTTTTGTTTATAGACCCTGGATTTAAAGATGCACAATCCCGAGGGAAAGCCTCTTGAGCACATCCTTGTCTGTCCAAGTGGACGATTCCATGCTGGGAAGTGTAGGAAATACCTGCAGCACAGGTAACACCACCTCACCCCACACAGATTGATCACAAGACCCTGGATTTGCTGTATTTGGTGTCAACCACTCCCTGAATCGCAACAACCTGTAGTTAGAAACTACAACTGTAGTTAGATACGTGGAGCCTTCTGCCTCCTGAGATCCACCCCAGGCTGCAAACTGCAGCCTCCCAGGGAGAGCCTGGTCCTACATCTTCATAAACAAACAGAAAAGCTTCCCCTTAAGCATGTCCTGCTATAAACAAGCAGAGCAAGCAGCTGCTCCTCATTTGAAAAGATGTTACAGCCATTTCAAAAGGAATCTGCAAGATCTTCTTAATGCAAATATTTTTGAGGGAAAACAAAAAGCAGCTGTTTATTCTTCTTTATACCTATTAGCAGGAAAATGGAATCCAGGATGCTTGTATTTCTTCCACTAAGAAAAACATCCTCTTGGCCTCAACATTCATTTGGATCTCAAATTGCTTAAAATCTATTTGGCTGTGTAATTCTGCTGTTGCTCTGCTGCTTCAACCAGCAGCTACAAATAGTTGCTGTTCATAATGATAAAAACTACTAAAAGTAGTTGCTGGATACTTTGCATGAGTTTTGTGTCGAAAATAGTGAAGTTTAGAACACGTGTTTTCCAGTTTATCAATTCTGTCCTCCCAGAGCGTGCCCCAAGGAGCACACACACATCAGATGTGTGGGTCCCTCTAAAATGAATTAATAGTTTGCCCTCTGTAATGAGCAGGTTTGTTTTTCACACTGGTATCTGCCTCTGAGGGAGTGTGAGCACTGGAGGATCTGGGAGATGGCAAAACAGGAGACTCTTGGTATTGCTGCAGCTTACAAATGGGCTTTCAGGTTTGCGTTGGAAGGGAGCTTAAAGCTCCTCCAGCTCCAACCCCTGCCACGGGCAGGGACACCTTCCACTAGAGCAGGTTGCTCCAAGCCCCTGTGTCCAACCTGGCCTTGAACACTGCCAGGGATGGGGCAGCCACAGCTTCTCTGGGAAAAGTCTGTGCCAGCGCCTCAGCACCCTCACAGGGAAGAGCTTCTGCCTCAGAGCTCATCTCAATCTCCCCTCTGGCAGGTTAAAGCCATTCCCCTTGGCCTGTCCCTCCAGGCCCTTGTCCAAAGCCCCTCTCCAGGTTTCCTGGAGCCCCTTTAGGCCCTGGAGCTGCTCTAAGGTCTCCCCTTCAGGAGCCTTCTCTTCTCCAGGCTGCCCCAGCCCAGCTCTCTCAGCCTGGCTCCAGAGCAGAGCTGCTCCAGCCCTCCTTGGAAATACCTTTCAAGGCTGTGTGGCTGCTCTACTAGAGGTGGCAAAGTTACGTCCAAAGGGTTTGTTTGGTTATCGATGGGGCTTTATGTGCATTTTTTTTTTTTCCTTGAAGTAATGTAGCTCCTGTGTTTCCTGAGATTGTTGTTCTGTTTCCTACCCTTTGCTTCCCAGGTTCTGGGAACCCAAAGGTTTTTGATTTTCTGATCAAAAACCCAAAGGTTTTTGATTTTCTGATTAGCAATACATCTACATGTGGTCGTTGTGCAAATTCAGGGTGAATGGTTGGGCTGTTGCAGCAGGATGCGCATCCCAGCAGTTCAGTTCCCTGGGAATCAAGTGTGTTCCTCTCAAACTGTGAGCTACGGCTGATTTGTCCCATTAGGTTAAACGAGAGCAGCCAGAGTTGTTGTCTTTCAGGAGGTCTTTGGGATCTGAGAGCTAGGAATGCTCAGAGTTGAGCCACAAGCATCTGTTGGGCTGTCTGGGTGAAGAGCTTGGCTTTGGTCATGTCCTGCAGGAAGGACATTCTCTGGTGGCACATCCAGAGCAGGATCACAGCGGTTTGCACCTCCCCTGATCGGTGTTTCCAGTTTTTGTGGCAAAGTGGGGAAACCCAAGGGCTTTGGGCTCACAAGGGCTGGGTCTGCAGCACAGGAGTCCGAGAGCTCTGCTGGATGCTGGCTGGCTGGTTCTCATGGTGCTGGCACCAAAGCTATGGGCAATGAGATCAAAAGAGCTGGGAGGAAAGCGATGCCATGCCGTGAGTTGGGGTAGCTGGGTACACTGCAGCTCCCGAATTCACACCTCCATAGAGAGGTGCAAGTCTAGATTCCGGGACAGAGATCACTGCAATGTGGATTAATGGATTAAGGGGGAATACGGTTTCTTTCTGGGACAGCCTGAGAGCAGCAGGACTTTTATTGGCGTGTACCCCCTGGTTTGCTGATTTCCACCGTGCATTTGGGGATGTGAATGGGGGCTGATCATCAAACTACCTCAGCGCCTGCTTGGCTCCAGGTCGCTCCCTCCGTGCTCTGTCGGAGCGCGGTTGAACTCCCGGGAAGCTGTGCTTTTCCACTTAACTCCAGCAGCCCGATGCTGCTGAGTTCCAGTTGGTTTTCACTCGGTTTATAGCCGAGCAGGCGCGCTACCGGCAGCGCCGCTCCATCAGCGAGGTCCGCTTTGCAGCACTGCTGGGCCTGCCAGGCCGTTATATCGTTCAGGATGCTAATCACCCGCGTCCCACTTGCCTCCGTTCAGCTCCGTTTAAAGCGTTTACAGCCGCTTCCCGGCCGCAGGTGCAGCGGGACCCGGCGGGCAGCGGGACCCGGCGGGCAGCGGGACCCGGCTGCCGGCGCGCCCTCCCTCAGGCCCCGCCCCTCCCCTCTGATTGGCCGCTGTCCTTCCGGCGCTCACCCCCGCGCTGGAGTTGGTGGCGCCCGCGGCGCAGCTCCCCCCGAGGGGAGCGCGATGGTTCCTTCCTCTCCGCGCCCCCTCCCCGCCCCGTTCGCGCGCCGCGCTCCATACTTGGCGATGGCCGGCGAGCCGCGCGCTGATTGGCGGGGCGGCTGAGAAGGGGCGGGGCGGCGCGGTGATGACCCGGATGTTCACTCCTAGGCAACGGCGGAAGTGGAAGGGCCGCGGCCTGCCTCGGAGGGAGACCGGACGGGACCGGGAGGCGCCGCCGTTGCTACCGCCCAGCGCAGCCCCGCCGAGCCGCCATGGTAAGGGCGAGGGGGCCGGGCCCGCCCCGCGCCGCCCGCCGGCCCGCCCCGTCCCCATCGCGCTGGTGCCGCCCCCCTCGCTGCCCCCCCCCCCCACCCCCGCGGTCGTTTCCCCGGGCGGGCGGCGGAGCGAGCGGGCCTCGCCCGGCCTCCCCGGGGCGGCGGTGAGGGGCGGCCCCAGCCCGTGCTGCCGGCGGAAAGGGAAGGGTGGCCTGGCCGGGGGGTCGGGGGTGGGGGGGGCTCCGGGGGGCGGGCAGCCGGGTACCCGGGCGCGTCCGGCTGCTCTGCGGGCCGGTTACTGCCCGGTTTGCGCTCTGCTGGCCGGGGCGATGTTTACAGAGGGAACGCTTCCGCTTTGGACGGTGAGTGTTGCCGCTTGATGTGGCTGTGAGCGATGAAGAGCGGTGGGGGCCGTGTCTGCTCCTGCCGCTGGTCATCAGCCCCGCACCATCACCCGTGGGCTGGTGTTTCCCCCGGCAGCTGCGCTCGCTGGTTAGGGTGTACCGAGATCTCATGGCATCCGCAGAGTGCAGGGCAGCCGAGGCAGTGGGAGCAGGTGATGCTGCAGTGGTGGGTGCTGCTCCTCACGTGGATGGGAACTTTCTGTTTTTCAGAGGAGAACCTCTAGTCCCTTGAATCATGTAAAATAACCTCCATCTTGCCGTGTGTTTGCTGAGTGGATTAGCCCAGGTCACGGAACCTTCCTGTTTCATTTTGGCAGCATGTGTCAAGGGGGCACATTGCACCAGCTCTAAACAAACACAACAGTGGGACCAGGAACTGGCCCAGGCCCTGCCTGGGTGGATATGTGCTTCTGCAGAGCCTGCCTGGGGCACTGTAACCCCCGGGGATGTAACCACTGGTGTGGAATCACTGGAGTACTTTACAGTGTTTGGGAATTTGTCATTCAGGTTTCCAACACCATGATTGAAGGATGTTGAGATCTAGTTAGGTTTTGAAAAAGAACAGCCCAGTGCCTGCAGTGTAGCAATGTAAAGGCTAGTCGAGCAAGGAAGCACAGTCCTTTAGTTCTTACCTTCAACCATAAGAATTTCAGAAGCAATACCTTATGTTTTCTCTTTAGAACTGAACATCCTGGCAATCCTGCCACCTGCATTATGCAGGACAATCATAGAATCCCAGGCTGGTTGGGGTTGGAAGGGACCTTAAAGCTCATCAGCTCCTTTAGGCCCTGGAGCTGCTCTAAGGTCTCCCCTTCAGGAGCCTTCTCTTCTCCAGGCTGCCCCAGCCCAGCTCTCTCAGCCTGGCTCCAGAGCAGAGCTGCTCCAGCCCTCGCAGCAGCTCCGGGGCCTCCTCTGGCCTCGCTCCAGCAGCTCCATGTCCCTCTGGTGCTGTTGCCCCAGAGCTGGACCAGGACTGCAGGGGGGGTCTCCCCAGAGCGCAGCAGAGGGGCAGGATCCCCTCCCTGACCTGCTGGTTTAGATCTTTAGTTTCTGGTGAAAAGTGAAGAATGGTTGAGATCAAGGTTCTGCTCCTCTGTTCTTGTTTGAACAAATGAGAGGCTGTACCTGACTTCTGAGTGTGGGTTGTGGCAGGATGGAGCATTTTATTTCAGCTGTGCATCTTATTTTAAGATACTGAAATCTGTATGGGCGAGACCTGGCTCTAGAATTCAGGATTCCTACAAACTATCCTAACTCGTGCTGTGGGCAAAATCCTCACAGGAGAAGAATTGAAGGAAAACAGTAGGGTTCATGGAAAATAACAGTGGTGATGCATCTTTTAAGGTGATGTGAAAGCATGCTGTAAGAAGAATCCAGTCAGGGTTTAAGTGTAACTATATCAGTATCTGCATGCTGGAGAGGTGCTCTTCATCAGGGACTGGAGTGATAGGACAAGGGGTGATGGGTTCAAACTGAAAGAGGGGAAGTTCAGGTTGGAGATAAGGCAGAAGCTCTTCCCTGTGAGGGTGCTGAGGCGCTGGCACAGGGTGCCCAGAGAAGCTGTGGCTGCCCCATCCCTGGCAGTGTTCAAGGCCAGGTTGGACACAGGGGCTTGGAGCAACCTGCTCTAGTGGAAGGTGTCCCTGCCCGTGGCAGGGGGTTGGAACTGGAGGAGCTTTAAGATCCCTTCTAATATAAACCATTCCATGACTCTATTTTGGAGGAGGTAGAGCACAAATCCATTAAAAGCTTTCCGAGTGCTACAAGCTTTTGCTGGCTTCTGATTTCTTCATGTTCAGTCACAGAGACCACAAGGCGTAGGAGAAGTTTGATCAGAACTTGCAGCACTCTGTGCTGGTCTCGGATAGGGAGTGGACTTCAGGGATGAGCCTGCAGCAGCTCTCTGTTACTCGTGTTGTGGTGGCTGTGTGAGCACGTAGAGTCACTCAAAGAATGTGCCACCTTAAGCATGGCTTATCTGGGTGCAGTAGGGGTGTGAAAGATGAATCACTGACTTGTCTGCTTTTAAAACACACCTTTTAAAGCTTTACTGACTCTTAAAATTATCTTAAGGTTCTGCAGGTAGTGCAATTGCAGCGTTTGGTTTAAGTGCAAAGCCACTCTTCAGGGTATTTCCAGGATCCTTCATGACCCTATGAAGTCAGAAGGGAGCACTGGAATGCTGAAATGGCCCTTTCATTGAAGGCTACAGCAAGTTCCCCAAAGCTGAGAGCATCTGCCATGGTCCAAGTATTTCAAACACCTCAGTACTGCGGGGTTACCAGTATCTGTAGAGCAGAGACATGGGAACCTTTAGCTCCTCTGCATCACCTCACCTCGAGTTGCTGCTGGTGAGCTGAAAATCATCTGCGTTTCAAGCAGGTGCTTGGTGAAATGGGGCAGAGCAACACATAGAGCTTGAAACCTGCCTGGATGGATGCTGTGTCTTGTGCTAAAAATAAGCTGAATGCACTGTGCAGGGCAAAGCAGGGCTTGGGAGAGCGGATCTGCTGAGATTGATGAAATTGTGGGTTATAAATGGATGGAATTCAGTTACTCTTTGTAGAAAGAAAAATCTTCCTTTCCAGGTTGTGTGAACTGGCCTGAGCACGTTAGTGAGGATCTCTCTGCTCTGCAGCTCTTCAGGAAAAGGTGGATAATTGTAGCAAAGATGTCTCGTTTAATCACCCATAAATTCAAACGTCTGGTGTAGTGCTGGCTGCACAGCATCCAGTTGGAGCACCAAAGCCCAGGCAGGGATGTGTGCTGTGCTGCTGACACTCAGTGCATGAACCCCATGTGCTGCTCGGAGTAACTGATGTGTTCAGGGTAGGGGCTGTTTGTCTCGGGCAAGCACGTTGCTGCTTGATAGATCACTTGGGTTTATGCATCTGCTACCACAACTGTGTGAAGTGATTTGGCAAACTGGGCACGTAAAGGTAGAGCTGTTCTGCTGCTCTCTTGCAAGCTGATTGTGTGGCTTTGGAAACCCAACTCTACAGAGTGAGAGCCCAGGGGAGGGTTTCAGTGCCCACAACGAGTCCTTTGCACCTCGTGCCTTCTGAGAAACACTGACTTCAGCTGTTTTGTAGAGTCCATGTTTTATTAGGCAAGGCGAGTACATGAGCTTAATAAAATGTTATCTTAAAAGGCAAATTCCCAAAGTAATCAAGTTAGAGGATATCACTGGGGTAGGGAATACTGCCATTGGAGTGATGCTTAATCTTGTGGTTTATTAGTGAGGGGAAAACATTTGCGAGCTGGAGTTGTTCAAACAGGATTTCCTCATATGGTAAATATATAGGCTGATATCTTACTAGTTGGCATTTGGGAGTAAAGCAGAATGAAAGTACAGTTCAAGTCTCTTGAATGACTATTTTTAGTCCTTGTTACTGTAGTTGAGTAGAGGAATGACTTTCTTTAGGGAAAGAGACCTTCCTGCCCTATTCAGTTTCCACCTGTATGGCTGTCAGCTCTGCTTGCCCCCTGTTGGCTTCCATGTGTGAAGGACACTCGGGTTGTGCATGGTCCTCCAGCACTGTGTACTCCTCTGGTTTGGCTTTGGGTGGGTGGGTACCTCTGAAGACTTGGAGTCTTCAGGGGAGTGCTGGTGCTTGTTCTCTTACCTGCCCTTTGGAGGGGTGTTTGGTCAAGTCCAAACGGCTCCTTACCCCGCTAAGTAAACTTGTAGAGAAGTGTTCTGTTCCCCTTGACCTGGTGCACATTGTAGTAGTGCCACCTCGAGCTGAAATAGAACTGAACATGTTTCAGTGTGTGCTGAAGAGAGCAATATTGAGATGTGTGTGTTCTGGAAGGTGCCTGTATGTATAGGCTGCATGAGCTGGAGTTTAGCTCCATGCTAAGCCCCGCTTTCTTACCCCACTTTAGTCCAGTCTGATGTTATAAGGACTCTTTTTTTTTAAGCAATGACATGATTACTCAGGTGTAAGATACTGAAAATGATGTTGATCATCTGTTTTTATTCATGT
Organism: Strigops habroptila; assembly: GCF_004027225.2. Lineage (NCBI taxonomy): Eukaryota > Metazoa > Chordata > Aves > Psittaciformes > Psittacidae > Strigops > Strigops habroptila. The sequence continues at coordinate 992,595 of NC_044292.2, forward strand.
TTTTATTCAGTCACTGTGCATTAGAGTTTCCCATTGATTTCTGCTTGGGAGTTCTGAAGAGTTCAAAAAGCCCCAACAAAAGGAGAGGGGCTTTGGACAAGGGCCTGTAGGGACAGGCCAAGGGGAATGGCTTTAACCTGCCAGAGGGGAGATTGAGATGAGCTCTGAGGCAGAAGCTCTTCCCTGTGAGGGTGCTGAGGCGCTGGCACAGGGTGCCCAGAGAAGCTGTGGCTGCCCCATCCCTGGCAGTGTTCAAGGCCAGGTTGGACACAGGGCCTTGGAGCAACCTGCTCTAGTGGAAGGTGTCCCTGCCCGTGGCAGGGGTTGGAACTGGAGGAGCTTTAAGCTCCCTTCAACACAAACCAGGCTGGGATCCTATGAAATCTTTGCTTTCTCCTTAATGCACAAGGTCCAAAGCACGTGTGTGCTTCAGTTCTTCCTTATCCCTTGTGTTTTATGGGAAAAAGGGTGAAAAAAACCCCAAACTCATTTAAAACCAGGGGACCTCAAATTTGAATTTCTCATATAGATGAAACCTGTGTGGTGTGATGGAGCAGTTAATGCATCTGAACAACAAGTTTCCTGAGCTTCCTGCTCTCTGGAGCTGGACTTTAGCCCAAGGTTTGTTTGCTGATAGATTGTGTTAACCAAAAAGCTTCTCTACCTTGAACATAAAGATCAAGAATTCAGGCCTCTGTGGTGGAAGTGTAGCTGCTTTCAGCTGGAGCATAAAGTGATTCTTCATCTTTTGTGCAGTGCCTTCTTAAATACTTCATGAATGGGATGTTCATGTTAACGTGGGGATTGACCATGTGCAATGAGTGGATACGTGGCTAGGAGCTGTAACAGAAACTTGCAGTGCAGTTGGAGAACATTGAGCTGTTGTGGCTTACTTGAGCTGAATAACTCAGGGTTCCTGTCACCTGGACCTGATGGAGTGGCCAAAATTCACTTCTGTGGTTGTATGCCCTGAAGCAGGTGCTTCCAAAGGGGCTGTGTGGGGGCCAGGTCGGACAGAGCCTTGGGTGACACGGTCTGGTGTGAGGCGTCCTTGCCGGTGGCAGGGGTTGGAACTGGAAGATCTTAAGGTCTTTTCCAACCCAAACCAGTTTGGGATTCTGTGATTCTATAAGTTTGAGCTCGTGCCTGTGTGGTAGATGAGCTGTTTCCTGTTGAAAGGTCCTTCACAGGGCATGAGGGTGGATGCTGGTTGAGCAAGTTTGAAGTTGAGCTGAGAGGATTTATTGTGGGAAGAAAAGGCTGCATGTACTTGAGGAAGGTGCCTTGCTTGGTTCCCAATTAAAATGTAGTAATTTTCCAGAGCAGGTGGTGTCTGGGCAAAGCCAAATGCAGACACAATCCTGTCTGGGTTTTTAAGTACAATGATGTTGTGAGTGAGGAATCGAAACCAGGATCTATTTCTTGCTTGTGCCCAAAACAGGCTCTGTTTGGAATTACTGTAGCTGCATTAGATAATACATTGTGCTGTGTTTCCTAGAGTGTGGCCTGAGCCTTGGCATCAACTATGAGATTAATTTTCCTGTGTTATCTAATGCTGTTCTTTTGCCCTACCTTCCTCTTCTGGGGATTAGAAGGAAAACGTGCAGCTTGCTTTGAACTCCTGCTTTGTGCCACAGCTTCCACATTGGGCTGAGGCATTACAGCTGGACTTATCTGGCTGCTCTGCTCATAAATGACACTTTATTCCATTATATGCAAATGAAGCCACCTTAGTTTCTATTTCACCAGCACAGCCTGTGTTGCTTTTCAGTGCAGGGTTGGTTTAGGAGTCCTCACTCTCACTTTAAAGCCATCACTCCAAGTGCTTGCAGAGCCTGTCCTTGCTGCTGCCCTTTCCCTGGTGCAAAGAGGACGTCCTCCATGGCTTTCTGTTACAGAAAGTGGAGCTGAGTTCTTTGCATTCTGGTGCATTGACTTGGAATTTCAATCACGTCCTTGTTGCAAAGTGGGAGGTTCCCAGCCTGGGTGAAAGCAGAACCCAGGATCTAACAATTTTAGCAGCATCAGCTAAAACAAGACTGAAACCAGCACTTAAGTAAGAGGATTTTCTGCGGAAGGAAGAAGGGTTGAGGCTGCATTGAAGACATAAGCTCAGTGGTTGCCTGAAGCCACCATAAATAAAATACTCTTTATTCTCTCAGGGAATTTGGTTTGCATTTCTTCAGGTGATACTTTCTATCTTTCTCATTAGACAAAGTGCTGAGTTGGGAAGTGCTGGCCTCTTACCTGCCTCCCCCAGTTATTTTTGCTTTGGTAAATATCAGGACTTAAATAAAGCTTCCTGCTTGCAGAGGTGCCTCTGCTTGCAACTTGAGACAGGCTCAGGAAACAAGAGATGGGTCTTTGGTGAGTTAATTCATCAGAGGAGAGAGCCCTGAAATGGAGGAATGAGGTAAAACACCAGCTGCATTATGCTGACCACAGCGGTTACTTGCTGCATTTACCCACTGAGTCCTGTTGCTGGGCAAATTTAGGGGTTGTCCCAGAGAGTTTTGGGTGTTACAGTAAGAACAGGCATGGTATTGGCTCAGTGTTGACAGTGCTCCACTGGATGGCCAAATACAGCTTTCACATTGCCAGTCAGTTCTTAAAAAGGGCCTATGAGAGAAATAGGGAGAGACTTTTGAGCAGGGCCTGTTGTGACAGGACGAGGGGTGATGGCTTTAAACTACAAGAGGGAGATTCAGGCTGGATGTGAGGAAGAAATCCTGTACAATGAGGGTGCTGAAACCCTGGCACAGGCTGCCCAGAGAGGTGGTGGATGCCCCATCCCTGGAGCCATTCCAGGCCAGGCTGGATGTGGTTCTGGGCAACCTGCTCTAGTGGAAGGTGTCCCTGCAGAGGGTTGGACTGGATGAGCTTTAAGGTCCTTTCCAACCCAAACTATTCTGTGAGTCTATGGCTGTACAGGCAGAGCTATTTCAGAGCTTGGTAAGGTGAAAACTGCCCAAATGAAATAAGTATCATCTTTGTATTAAATTAAAGGAAGAATCTGGCATGGATTGAAACTGGCTTTGAGTGTTACATGAAGCACGGTTCTGCATAAACTGCCTCTATCTCTTAAATGTATTAAGTTTTGTAGAACTTACATGTATTGTTAGGTCACACATTGTCTGCAGGTTTGACTTGAGGGGAGGTCAGACATCTTCAGAAGCTTTGAGGGAAGCCATATAAAGACTGACAGAACAGGCTAGTCTGGGAATTATGGCAAGGAAAGGGATTCCAGGGGGCGTGAATGTCTTGGTAGGTGGAGATGGGATATTCCTATGGCCTATATGTATGCAAAGTCATTACCTTCCTAGTTTAAGACTTGAACTCCTTAGCAGTGAATCCCTTTGGATGAAGCTGAAGTGTCCTGCAGGCTCTGTGGTGTGGTCAGCAAGGGGAGTCTTGCTAGACACAAGCACAAGGCATATTAACCTACTTTACTGACCTTCTAGGCAATGGGAGAAGGCTCAGGGATGAGGGCTAATGAGATAACCTCCCCTCTGTTCTCCCTGCCTTGCCAGGCATCCCATTCCTTGCCAGAGTTATCCTGTGAATTTACAACCCTGGCTGATCCACGTGGGGACACTGGGAAGTGCTGAGTTGCTGTGTTAAACTGGGCAGCTTGGCAGCAGCTGACCGGGGGCTCCATAGCCAGGCTCTGGGAAGCAGTGCGCTGAACCTGTTGGATGTTGGTGGTGGTTGTGCTGTCAGGAAGCATGTCAGTGTTTGTTGTCACCTTGGTACTAGAGTATAGGCCTCCCTGCTGCTCTAAGAGTGTGCATTTTCTCAGGTGTTTTTGATGGAAGTAACTTCTCGTCTAGAATAACGTGGGTTGCAGTTGACTGGAAGGAGAACCCGGATCTGTCAGGCCAGGACCAACCTGCCAAACTTGGCTCTTTCTGCAAGAGAGAGAAAAAAGTCGCCGTTTCAATTGAGCAGTTCCTCTTCTGCCACTTGTGACCAGGCTGATCGGGATGTGAAACAGGCAGCACACGGAATAAAAGCATTTTAGAAAGACCTTTGAGTATTAAGAGGATTAAAAGACAGCAGCACAGACAATACATTGCGATGTTCATCTGACAAAGGGCAGTGTTGAATCTCAAGAGCTGTTGTATTTACAGTAATTATGGTTTCAATTAAAAAACCAGTAATTGGTCTCTGTAAAAATAAAGAGGCTGAGTTGGGCACTAATATCTGAATGGAAGGCAAGATGACAGTGAGGCCGAAAACCAGGTCATCAGACTTAGGAACCAACCCAGACCCACTGTATGAGCTCATTTCAGGGGCTGAATGAACCCAGGCAGGCGGTTAGTAGTAGGTTTACAGAGAAAGAATGAAGTAACGGGGTGGGTGGATGGGGATGAGAGAGTATAAGTCAGTAATTTGGGATCCATCTGCAGGGTGAAGCTTGGAGCTGCCCAAAAGGAGCTTGGAGAGGTGGGTTGCATGGGAGTTGCTACAAAAGGGCTGTCGAGGTCAGGAAGAAGATCCTGTGAAGGATTTCTTGTGTCATGGACACTGATCTGTCTGGTGTGAGCCAGTGCAGTGGGGAAGGAGGGTGCTTAGGGGTAGCTGTAATGGTTTTTAGAAAGCAAGACTTACTTGTGTCCATAGTGCCTTAATATACACCCCAGTATTGGTGAAGCTGCAGGAAATGGTTGAAGTGTTGAACTGCACAGGAAAATACCGAGAGACATCAGAAGGTTAACAGGACGAAGGGTGATGGCTTTAAACTAAAAGAGGGAGATTCAGGCTGGATGTGAGGACAAAATGCTTTACAACGAGGGTGGTGAAACCCTGGCACAGGCTGCCCAGAGAGGTGGTGGATGCCCCATCCCTGGAGCCATTCCAGGCCAGGCTGGATGTGGTTCTGGGCAACCTGACCTAGATGAAGGTGTCCCTGCTCATTGCAGGGGGTTGGACTGGATGAGTTTTGAAGGTCTCTTCAACCCAAACCATTCTATGATTCTAAGTAATACCGAATGGTTGCCCTGTCAGTAAAGCTGTCTGTCTCTTGATGTCTGTCTTCCAAGAGTTACGCATATGCTTATGTTCAAGCCAGCATCTCTTCTGGTACTGAAACTGTCCGGCAGATGTTGTGGGCTTCCTTACGAAGGGTTTGCAAAACCAGGACAAGTTCTCGTGTCTGTGTTGTGACAGCTTTGGGGGTTTTCTATTTGGTTTAACAAAGATTTCCCACCTGTAGTTACATCTAACAAAGAAAATGTTGCTTTGTGTTAAATCTAGACATAAAAGGAGGAACTCACTGTTGTGCAGCAACATGAGCCTAGTTAAACATCTTCCTGTTAATTAGCAAAGAGGGTCAGCTCTGCAGTCAACTTCAGTGCCTCTCAGCCCAGGTACTGCAAAAAAGCATCTCTGACTTTCAACCTGTGCAACTTTTCTGTGTAGCTGTTTTGCTCCTCTCCCCATCTCACTCGTTGGTGTGGGGCTCGTGCAGTCACATTCACCTGATGCTGTGCTTTATTAGGAAATGACTTTTTGCAAACTTTATGCTTCACAGGAATTCTTGGCACTGGATGAAAGTCACTAAATTGCATTGTCATGTTCAGTGGCAAGTTTAATAAATAAAACATTGTTTCTGCTACCCAGAAGACAAACACTGGTGCAGAAATCATTAATGAGCCTGGCAAAAGGTGGAGGGCCTCTTTGCAGGAATCATGGAATCACAGAACTGCAGCATGGTTTGTGTTGAAGGGACCTCAAAGCTCCTCCAGTTCCAACCCCTGCCACGGGCAGGGACACCTTCCACTAGAGCAGGTTGCTCCAAGCCCCTGTGTCCAACCTGGCCTTGAACACTGCCAGGGATGGGGCAGCCACAGCTTCTCTGGGAAAAGTCTGTGCCAGCGCCTCAGCACCCTCACAGGGAAGAGCTTCTGCCTCAGAGCTCATCTCAATCTCCCCTCTGGCAGGTTAAAGCCATTCCCCTTGGCCTGTCCCTCCAGGCCCTTGTCCAAAGCCCCTCTCCAGGTTTCCTGGAGCCCCTTTAGGCACTGGAGCTGCTCTAAGGTCTCCCCTTCAGGAGCCTTCTCCAGGTTGAAATCCTTGTTGCTGCTCCATCCTGCTCTTCTGCTCATACGTGGTGGCTCTTCTCCCTGCTCAGGTGATTGAGGCTTGCATTGGTCTTTACATAAACGAAAGCAATGGATGTTAGATTAGTTTTGCAAGTAGGTGCAATTATCTGCTGTCTCGAAATACATCCTTGGTGGGAAGGAGGTGCCAACAAATGTTCATTTTCTTCACTGTGTACTGTACATCTTTAGATGTGCTAATGGGAACTGAAAAGCATCTTGTGGAAAACCAGCTACGAGTTTCAGAACATCCTTTAGTAGAAGCTGAATTGTTACCTCTAAAGCAAATTGTAACCTGCAGTCAATGGCCAGCTCTAGACCCTCTGGGGTTTTTGGTTTCTTCTCAATAGGTATAAACCATTTTGACAAATGGTTGTTCCATGAGATCGAGCTTCTTAATATCATGCAAGCACCTCTGGTTTATGTAGAGACTAATGGCTGGAAATGCCTTCAGTGTATTATAATTCACTTGACAATTGTTTCTAGAGCTGAGCCAGGATGTTGGGTAGTGTCCCGTGAACTGTGCTGAGCACATTTGGAGGTGAGAATGATGAAGCAAAGTCAAATACCAGGTATGATTGAAAGGATGCTTGGAAGCAGGTCTCTAAAGGTAAAGCAACAAACAGGCCTTTCAAACCTTGATGGGCTCGTTGAGCTTGAATGGAGGAGGAGATCTCTTTGGTGGTTGCTCCTAGAAGACTCTTGCCACTCTGTCTAGGACTTGGCATAGTTGTGCTGTGAGCCTGACATGGTGAGAAGTATCCAGTGTCATCAGCATGCTGATGGCAGTGAAACCTAAGCTGCCTCATTGCTTCCCATAGAGTATTTTAGTTCCCCTGTGTGAGTCTTCAGAGCAGATGTACAAGTTACTCGTTCCTTCAGAACCTCTGTGAAGAAGAGATCGCTTGTGGGCACTTGTCTTGCTGAAGTTGGTGTGTACTCAGGTTCTGGACTGGTGTAGAGCAAACATTGGTCAATGGTTCTGAGGTTTGGAGCAGACCTCTCACTGTTTGACAAGTGTGTACCAGTGTGTTCCTCAGTGTGTACAACACCTACTCGTGAGTTCTCACAAGCTGTGACAGTGTTTTCAGTTGTTAATTGGGGTTAGTTCTGCTTGTCCATAGCATGTTCTAATGTTTTACGTATTAGAGGAGAATAAAAGCAATAATGTTCTGCAGGAGAACATCTCTGAGGGGGATTTGCTGACGCAAAAGCTGGGACATGACTTGTGCAATTGCTCTGTAAGTAAATACTGGTTACAGGGGAGCTGTGGGAGACTGAGTACAGCAATTTCTGCTAAAATCTCCCAATCCATCACTTCTTGCTTTAATCTTTCTCACTTGTAATTCCTGGAATGAGCACTCTAAACCATTGCTCTGTCTGCTTGGTTGTGACCACAGCAAATGGAGCTAAACACGTTACTAACCACACACCGTGGTCAAAAGCCACTGGATCACATCCTAACTGAGGAGGCAAAGCTAGAAGTAGCTTAAGAGAAGGAGAACGTAGTCTCCATCAGTGTCGTGTTCTTTTAATACTCTTTGACCTGTTCTTTCTTGACTCTCCACAACGTAGTGTAGCTTCAGGTTTTATTATATCTGATTGCTTCTTAAATATGCTCTTGCTGTTTCTCCCACTAGTCCACCTTGCTGTCAGGGAACTGTGATTTATAAGCCCATTACAAATGGGGTTAGCTGGGATCTGCCAGAGGAGGGTTAATAGTCAAGGGAAAAATAATGTAGAAAACCAGATTGCAAGGAATATGTGCAGCTGATGGGAACATCATGAGGGCAGAGCTTGTCTGGGATTCATAGAGCACACACAGTTATTCCCCTTCCCATCCAACAGCCTCAAAAGTGAATGCTGACAGCCGAGAAGGGAATCCTGTGACTTAACATACTACTGCACTTCTTATTACATGGGGTTTACAATAATTCAACCCTTTGCTAAAGCTTCTTGTAGTAATACTATCCTATTGTGTAATTTGAAAAGGGAGTCTTCTGCCTTTTGGGCGCTGGAAGTTGGCAAGGATTAAAATGACAAGCAGGAGGGGAAGCTGGGGATCTGTTTCAATTAAAAGAAATTAGTGTGTTAGTACCACAAAGCTGAACCATTAGTCAGACATTCCTGGTGGGAGAACTGACAGGAAATAATATGATTTACAATCTGGGGTATGTCTGCAACATAAAAGGAAGGGGGGAAAAAAAGAAGTCATTTGCTGGTTGTGTACTTTTGGCCCTGGGTTAATTTAGGAAGAGGTTTTGCCGGTAAACTGACCCGTGACCAAAATGATCTGACGTGGGGCTGCTTCAGATTGCATCAGTTGAGCAAATGGTCTGGTTTTGGTGTCCCTGCAGGTTTTTATCTGATATTTCCACGGAGCTGCTGCGAGGGCTGGAGCAGCTCTGCTCTGGAGCCAGGCTGAGAGAGCTGGGCTGGGGCAGCCTGGAGAAGAGAAGGCTCCTGAAGGGGAGACCTTAGAGCAGCTCCAGGGCCTAAAGGGGCTCCAGGAAACCTGGAGAGGGGCTTTGGACAAGGGCCTGGAGGGACAGGCCAAGGGGAATGGCTTTAACCTGCCAGAGGGGAGATTGAGATGAGCTCTGAGGCAGAAGCTCTTCCCTGTGAGGGTGCTGAGGCGCTGGCACAGACTTTTCCCAGAGAAGCTGTGGCTGCCCCATCCCTGGCAGTGTTCAAGGCCAGGTTGGACACAGGGGCTTGGAGCAACCTGCTCTAGTGGAAGGTGTCCCTGCCCGTGGCAGGGGTTGGAACTGGATGAGCTTTAAGCTCCCTTCCAACACAAAACCATTCTGTGGTTCTGTGGCTTCTGTTCTTTGCAGATTGAGATGCCAGCTGGTACTTTAAATCTGGATAACTTTTCAGATGCCAGTCTTGAGCAAAACTTGTGTCTGAAGCAGCTTGAAGACTTGTTTTAGCTGTTATAACCTAGCTTCAGGGTCCTGACCACTGTGGCATAACAGGGCCCAAAATGGGCCTGCAGTAGAAGTGTTACATTTGGTTTAACACTTTAAATAAAAGGTTTATTCCTTTCTGGCAGGAAAGATTTGGTGGCCCAAGTGCTTATTTCCCAGAAAGAGCTAAAATAGGGCGGTGCTGCCACTGCAGGATCACTGAGCTATCTCAGCATGTTTCTCTTGGGTCAGGAGTGAGCTCAGGGTAGTGTTAATACAGAAACACAATGCGGAAGTGAAAGCAGCCTGGCTTGCTTCTTGAAGAAACTGCCTGACTGTTTGTGCTCAGCACTAACACGGTCAGATGAGCAGGAGCTGTTGGAACAAAGCTGTGACAAGCAGGGAATTAAACCTGCAGGAATCCCAGGCACAGCTACAGGTTGGATGAAGTGATTCAGAGCAGCCTGAGGAGAAGGACTTGGGGATCTTCTCATTGTCCAACACCCCCATGACCCAGCTTCAGTGTGTGCTTGAGCCCAGAACCCCCCCATGTGCTGGGCTGCACCCCCAGAGCGTGAGCAGCAGCTCAGGGAGGGGATCCTGCCCCTCTGCTGCGCTCTGTGAGACCCCACTTGCAGCACTGTGTGCAGTGCTGGTGTCCCCAACATAAGAAGGACATGGAGCTGCTGGAGCAAGTCCAGAGGAGACCATGAGGATGATCAGGGGCTGGAGTACCTCCCGTATGGAGACAGGCTGAGAACATTGGGGCTGTTGAGGCTGGAGAAGAGAAGCTGCGTGGAGACCTCAGAGCAGCTTCCAGTGTCTGAAGGGGGCTACAAGGATGCTGGAGAGGGACCTTCATCAGGGACTGGAGGGATAGGACAAGGGGTGATGGGTTCAAACTGAAAGAGGGGAAGTTCAGGTTGGAGATAAGGCAGAAGCTCTTCCCTGTGAGGGTGCTGAGGCACTGGCACAGACTTTTCCCAGAGAAGCTGTGGCTGCCCCATCCCTGGCAGTGTTCAAGGCCAGGTTGGACACAGGGGCTTGGAGCAACCTGCTCTAGTGGAAGGTGTCCCTGCCCGTGGCAGGGGCCGGAACTGGATGAGCTTTAAGGTCCTTTCAGCCCAAACCAGTCTTGGAGCTTTAAGTGCAAGTGCAGTGGCTTAGCCTTTGAAATGAGTAGAGCCACAGGTTTGTGTAAACCCTCTTAAAACCCAGAGTGTAGGTTAAGTCTCAGAAGTAGCAACTGAGAGTTGTCAAAACTTGTGAGTGAAGCCTGGGAAGTTCCCTAAGTGTATGCAGTGAAATGGATGGGTGAGGATAGAAGTGCAAAGTACTTGTAGACTCATCAGGTGGAGAAGAGGAAAGGCAGTGCAGTGTCACTGGTCCTGCCAATGCTGTGGGTGTTTCAGAGGTGCTGGGTATGTACCTTGGCTTGGAATAACCTTGTTTATCAGGTGACAGTTCTGTGCAAATTAAAATGCAAATAGGGTTTATCCCTTTGGCTGGGCATGTTTGGGTGCCATGAGCTCTGGCATCTGCATGGCAAGTAGTTTACTTGCAAGTTTGGGTTATCTTGGGTTAGCTCCTGTTGCTCGATGTTATCAGCACACAGTGTCCTGGCCAGGGGACCCCTAAGGAACAGCAGCTCTTCCTGAGCCCTGTCCCCCGATCCAAAGGAATCATGTAGTTTAGTGGAGATGACAACTGGGAGTTAAAAGGAAGTTCAGCACTCTGCCTGGTTTAATTTCCTGCGATTTGCATACCCGTAGTAACTTCCTGGCTTTTTAATTGGTGTTTTCTGCATTGGAGGGCATGTGCCCACACTCAGCCTTTAAGCAGCATTCCTGACAGTGTCCAGCTGTGCCTCTCTGCAGCTACACACTTACACAACTGGTTGCTTTTCAGCACTACTTGTTTTCCTTTGAGCCTCTACACAGTTTCAAGGTGACCAGAGACCTGTGGCTGTTCTGTGAGGGTTTCTCTGGTGGCAATAAGCTAAGTCCAGCAGAGATGCTGAAGAGAAGAGCAGATGTAGGTGAAGGAAGCTAAGCAAACATAGCTACTCCTATAGACATATTCGTATCATTTTCTCTGTGGTAGTGCCGTGGGAATGCTATAGCAGATGTTTAGATTCTAGATAGCCCAACATCTTTAGAGGAAACTTAGGAAGGAGCTTTCATCTAAGCTAATATTTAGAGTCTTTGTGATCTCTAAATCATTCAAGGACTTGAGCTGTAATAAAGCTTCATTTAGAATTTGTCTGAACTCCCTATTTCTCTACAAGAGCTCAGTGCTGGATGAAACAGAGCAATGGTGGAAAACAGCCTCCTATCAAGCAAACACTAAGCTCATTACATCCTGCAACCTCAAAGAGCTTGGCTTTGGGAGCAGCCCAGACTGGGAGCCAGCCTGTCTGATACCTGCTCAGTGAGCAAGGCTTTGTAAGCCTCTCCATGGCTAGAGGCAAGGTTCGGTAGGAATCCTTTGTCTGGAGGTGTGCTAAGAAACCATGGCTTCAGTGTGCAGCTTACAAGAGAAGTAAGTGGAAATCCAGAACAGGTGAAGTTCAGAGAAGTAGTTTGGGTCAATGTGTAGGAAGGTAGGTGGCACAGAATCATAGAATCAGCTAGGTTGGAAAAGACCTTTAAGACCATCAAGCCCAACCATGAGCTCATGAAGAACACCACCTTCTTACACAAGATGTGTGAAGGCTTTGTGGGGTTTTTAAGTGCCACTAATAACGTGCCAGTTCAGAACAGCAGTAGTAGAACATCCCTGGGAGTGTTCCCTCTTCCGTAAAATCAGGGAACCACATGTTGCTGGGTTTGGCACCTTGGTTGTGGGTCCGATCATTTTGTACCTAAAGTACCTCCGGCAGCGTCTGGAACCAAAGGATGTGTTTGACCACAGACCTCGGTGATAAAACTTCACTTACAGTGTAAGAACCAGAAGCAAAAGATCCTGCTGGAATTACCCATCCAGTTCTGAAACAGGACACAGCAGATGTGTGCAATACCACAAGGTACCACTTTGCTCTCTAATCCCTGTGCTTTGTGTTGCCTTTTTGGCTGTGCCAGCAGGGATTTGTACCCGATTAAAGTGACCATGCAACCACAGATTTAGGGACAGAGATACAGCAGAACCTGCCTTTATTTCAGTGCTTTAAGAGCTCTGTTGACAAGCTGTTGAATTATTTAAATGCCCTGCAAGAAGACTGGAGAGTCCTGCTGCTCAGCTGTGCTTTTACTGCTGTGATACCAGCAAATACTGTTAGTATGTGCTTGTGTGGTTTTGTTTGTCCATTGCACACAGCCACGGCTGAACTCCTTTAAGAATCTCTGCCTCGAACAGCCTTGCTTGTGTCTTTTTACAGCAGCTATTGAATACTGTTACAAAACCACTAAGTCCAGGTTCTTCTGGTTAAACCATAAACCACTGCAGATATGTGAGCAACAGGTCAAAGGAGGTGATCCTGCTCCTCTGCTCTTGTGAGACCCCACTTGCAGCACTGTGTGCAGTTCTGGTGTGCCCAGCATAAGAAGGACATGGAGCTGCTGGAGCAAGCCCAGAGGAGGCCACGAGGATGCTCAGGGGCTGGAGCACCTCCCGTATGGAGAGAGGCTGAGAACATTGGGGCTGTTGAGGCTGGAGAAGAGAAGCTGCGTGGAGAGCTCAGAGCAGCTTCCAGTGTCTGAAGGGGGCTACAAGGATGCTGGAGAGGGACCTTCATCAGGGACTGGAGGGATAGGACAAGGGGTGATGGGTTCAAACTGAAAGAGGGGAAGTTCAGGTGGGAGATAAGGCAGAAGCTCTTCCCTGTGAGGGTGCTGAGGCGCTGGCACAGACTTTTCCCAGAGAAGCTGTGGCTGCCCCATCCCTGGCAGTGTTCAAGGCCAGGTTGGACACAGGGGCTTGGAGCAACCTGCTCTAGTGGAAGGTGTCCCTGCCCATGGCAGGGGCTTGGGACTGGATGAGCTTTAAGGTCCCTTCAACCCAAACCACTCTGGGATTCTATGTAAATACTCCTTCATTCTGTGCAGTTCATTTCCAAACTGTGGCACTGTGTAACACTTACTCTGGGGTTGTGGCTGTGGTGGTGAGTTTTAACATCACCTTTTCCTGGGTTTCTTTGTCTATTAAACAATTCCATCTGGCAGAGGCGGATGCAGCACTTCCATAAGTGTTCCCACGATCCGAAAGTGAGGAGTGTGACCTTGTGACCATGTGCCAGCTTCCCTTCCTTGATGTGAGAGATAGCGGGAGGTAAAGACAATACTTGGGAAGAAAGGTCCCCTGCCTGAGCTTGGCTGCTGGGGCTGCGGAGGCTTAGGCCATCTAAATAGTATCTTTCTCTGGGGACTGAAAGATTAGTGGGGAAAATTGAGTAGTTTTCCCTTCCCCTGAACATCTAATAAAGATAAATAAGTTTTGAAGCTCTTGGCTGTTGCTTTTGTGCATGAATATGGTGATAGTTCAGTGATCGATTTGGGGTGGCTTTCCAAGATAAATAACTTCACTCCAGACTCATTTCAGGCCAGGATTTCTTATCAGAGTAGTTAAAGAGCATGGAGGGAGGTTTTATGTACGTTGCTTGAAGGCATCTTCCTTCAGTGACAACAGGGTCATGGATTTCTGTCCTTGGTGTCAGTGCATCCTGTTTCTTGGGCTGAAAGCTCACATCTTCAGGAGGTTATTGCAGATATATGGAAGATCATGTCCTATAACCTGAACTGGATGAGAAGTAAATATATCATCTCCCCAGGCCAGTCTGTGTGACTTGCTGGCTGTAAAATGCTTATCTTTTGCTAGGGAATGAGTAGTACCTTCTACAGAGCAGCTTTCCTGATGGATGTCTACTGACGTGAGGGCTCCCTCCTTTCCTCATTCCAAGGGTATGGCTTAATTGCAGGAAACTTTGCTTCCTGCTTCTCCCTGACCTGGGGGCTGCTCCTTGACTCATGTGCTAATGTAGCTGCTTTAGGTTTGAAGCCTTTCTTGACTAAAACTTTTGGAGCTTGGCACATCACAGGAGGGAGAAATTAAAGCTCAGCTTGTTGTACATGGGTGATGAGAAATGCAAAGGGAAAGGGGAGGGCAAGAAGCAGTGGAACCCAATGGCTGTGCTTCAGCTGCTGCTGGCCTGATCAAAGTAACTCCAGCAGATTTTGGGTGCTGTTAGGCTTGCAGGAAAGTGTCTGTTTATATCTGTTGGTGAGCGGGAGAGCTAAATGTCATGTCCAGAACATGGGTCAGCTCATCAAGTGTTGCTGGTAATGTGTGCTGCATGTTGTCTGCCTCTGAAGTGAAGTTTAATGGGGTTTTTGTGTGTCAGAATTGGATGTGAGACCAGCTGCAATGAGCCCTTTGGAATATGTTGCTGTGATTTCTTAACTATAAAGACTCTGCTTTCTCTGTTACAGGCAGCTTTTGGTGTGTGTGTTGTAGGAAGAAGGAAATCATGGATCATACTTTGTGTGTGTGTTTCATTCTGGTTTTTCAATAAAGAAGGAGGGAAAGGGTGCTCTGTATTGGAGCAGGTTTTGTCTTGGATACGAGTTATCTCAAGCTGAATGGCACAATACAAATGAGGAAATGTTCAAACTGCTTTGGGAGAGGGAACTTTCAGTTCCCTACCCCAGATTACTGTAGAGATAGCACAGAAAACCAGTGCACTAAACATTTGCACAATGTTGGAACCAGTTTTTGGGTGAGGTAAGGACTGGACTCCTTTCCATCAACAGCACCGTGTTGAACTGGCAGCATGACCCCAGTTAAAGGTGTGTGCTTAAATCCATAGTCTGTAACGCTTTTTGCAACACCAAGTCAATAATCTGTGCTCAAATGGTGCTGAGCTTTATTGAAATCTGTTTGTACTAATACAAAACATACTGCTGCTTAGGACTAGAAACTGGATCTCTGGTATTGGAGGAGGCAGCAAGCACTGTAGTTCCTGTACGTGTGTGTCAATGTGTTCTGTGTTCACCCTGTGATGGAATATCATCAATAACCCTGTTCTTGTTTCTGCAGAGTGACCAGCAGCTGGATTGTGCCTTGGATTTGATGAGGCGTCTGCCTCCACAGCAGATAGAGAAGAATCTCAGTGACCTCATTGACTTGGTGAGTATTGGATGCTCCGACCCGAGCCCTGGGTGTAATGGAGATCTGGTGTGTAAGAACATCTTCTGAAGCACCTCAGAGGTGTGGTGATTTGTTTCTCTCCTTGTCCAGTGGCAAGGTTGAAGAATACAGCACTTGCCCAAACGATGTCAGGAGTCTACATGTTTACTTTGGGCAAGCCAGCAGGTCCTACTGTGTATGCATGGACATGCTTTGGGATGAAGGGGCATTAACAGCTTTCTCGATGAAGTCATAACTGGTTTGGAGGCTGCTGTTTAGTAGAAATAATTTGGGGGAGTTTATACAAAGTTGATGCATGTCCTTGTGCATGTGTGGTGTCTCCTGAGGAGTTACCTGCCTGTTTGTAGTTTGACACAGGACCCCTGCAATGGGTGTGCTGTGGCACTTCAAAGAGGTTTGTGATACAGAATATGTCAGAACACCCAAATCTGTTTATAATTTATGCTCTCTCAGGTGTTCTGCACTTCAGTGAGTATCCAGTGGCCAACCATCTTGTGCCCACTCCCTGTTTTCTGCTTGCACCTGAAACGGTGGTTTTCCTTTTGTGAATTGCTAGCGAAGAAAACTAACTTAATGAGCACTGACTGTGCTCATTACACAGGATTATGATTGCCTCACATCCTGTGATGCACAGTTGGGCTATAAGAGGCTACTGAGTGTCAGTTGCTCCTTAAAACACTGTGTGGCACAGTTGCCTGTGGAGTAACTTCCTGAAATATGGATTTAATCTATACAGAACCTTTTGTATGGGTAGCTGGGAAAACTTATTTCTGTTGTCCAGTCAAAATATATTCCTTATTTCTGACCTAAGCTTCTAAGTCTTTGCAGACAGAGGATATTGAGGCTGGAACAAGGCTGTTAGACCTTTGAATTAAGCCTTTTGTCTTATCTGTAGTGGCTGACTTCAATTTATCAAACTCTACTTAAATACTGCTTTTACTTCCATAAGCCAAGGTACAGGTAAGAAAGCTCTGTGGGTCAGAAAAGAAATGACTCCCTGCAGGAAGGGATTATTTCTCCTTCTTGAAACCATTTAGTAATGGGCTACATCTGTGCCACCAAAACTCTTGGCAACCTGAAGCATCACTTTTGTGGAGGTAGGACACAGGAATGAAATCACTGCTGTGATCTGAGGTGACATGGTTGGGTTTCGGGTGAAGTTGGGAGGACTGGACAGGTATCAGGGTTTGAGCAGCTCCAGGGACCATTCCAGACAAGCTGTTTGGGGAGCTATGTGAAGCTTGGCTGTATAATTGGTATGAAGTTTTTTTAATGACTCACAAAATTGCTGCTTACCTCTAAAGGTTGGAATTGCTTTTGGATGGTGCTCATTAGTGCTCTACATGCTTTCCATCAGCAACGCGCTCCCCGGGCTTCTCTTCCTATTGCAAGTGTAACATAAACCAGAGCAGTTGGATGCTTGTTAGGAGGAGGGTCTGTGTGATTCCCACATTACCCATTGCAGGCCCTTCTCTGGGGGAGAAGTGAAATGATTTGTTAAATCCAGTGTGATCTCTTTATTGTTGAGACATCTGTAGAGCTCTTCTGCAGCTGCTCTCAGCCTGACCTCCACAAGGCTGAAGTCTATGTTCCAGTTAGCCTGTATGCATTGCCACCTGTAATAGTTCCAAAAACATCATAAACCAGACTGCAGCAATAGTTTTTTGACCTTTTTTGGCAAGTTTCATCCAGACCTTTAAAGCTGACATTCTCATTCTGTTTCCTGTACCATTACTAGACAATAACCTCCTTGAAAGGAAAGGTCAAACTCCAAATGCATGGCAAGTGTGCACAGGTTCATTAAATTTGTGATAGAATTATAGAATTAACTAGGTTGGAAGAGACCTTTAAGATCATTGAGGCCACCACTAAACCATGACACACAGTTATAGAAGATGGCACCCTGATTTCTGCTCCCTTTGTGCTTGGTTTCCTTGCTTCATTACACTGCCATGCTGCAGCAGACATGAAGCAGAGCCCACATCATCTTTTTCTGTGTGAAGCTTAGGTTATTACTTTGAAGTCTGCTGCAGCTCAGCTCGCCGTGGTCTTTCCATAGGAACTGATGTCCCGACTGAGAGTGAAGCTGCTGTTTTGCTGTTTAAGATCCATTGGAAGGGAGATGAAGATGGACTTTTGTAGGTTGAAGGTTGCCCAGAGAAGCTGTGGCTGCCCCATCCCTGGCAGTGTTCAAGGCCAGGGTGGACACAGGGGCTTGGAGCAACCTGCTCTAGTGGAAGGTGTCCCTGCCCATGGCAGGGGTTGGGGCTGGAGGAGCTTTAAGGTCCCTTCAACCCAAACCATTCTAAGACTTAAAAACGTCTTAGTTTTGGAGAACATTTAATATACAAATATAGCGGGGAGCTGATGTCTACCCCCAAGGCTTGGAATTCCTTGTGGGAAGGATAACAGCATGAAGGTCCCTCTTACTTTGTCAAAGCCATCCTCTGCTGCTACTAAGAGTATCTTGGTGCCAACATGAGTCCATGGAACGTGTTCAAGGCTGTATGTTACTGCCCCCAAGTGTTGGGCTGCCAAGGGAAAGGGCCCAAACTTAAACATGACGTAAAAGGGTGGATGGAAGAGGAGAATTTTCAGGTCACTGGCCCTTATCAGACCAGACACTTCTCATTCATTAACAAACCAGTTTGTGGTTTGCCCTTTTACCACATCTGTTGTTGCACAGTCTGCAATTAGAGTTCATTAGAGACCTTGTCAATCACAGGACTCCAGAGGTCCAGTCTGAAAGAAGCTGTGCTGGTGCTGGTAATGTGCCTTGGCATGGGGGACACTGGTTGGAATTCAGTGAGCCTTTATTTGTAAATAGACTATTTGGGGGCTGTCAAAATGTCCTTCTAAATGTCCACAAAAAGAGTGCAGTGGAGGCACATACCTTTTTAATGACAACTAATTTAACTAGAATGATTTTCCATATAGCTCCTTTGGAATCTGGGATAACTGAAGCTTTGGAGCATCTACCTGTGAACCAAGTCTGAACTGCAAAGCAGTTTGCATAAGAGAAGTGTTAAAGGTGATTGCCCTGCTCTGGAGTGCGTTTGTGATAGGCCTGGTGGTAGCACTTGTAACATTAATACAACTCTTAGCTGTGTAGCATAAATACTGTCTCACCTCTTCAGTGCCTCACATTGTCCAGAAGCTGCTGCTGGTGATATTGTGCTTCTCCTAGAAGTCAGTTCTGAATCACATCTGTTCTCATCACTTGCTGAAGGAGTATATTAAGGGTATTTTCTAGGTGGAAATGGTTTTTGGTATCACTGAAGTAAGGAAGCTGGGAGAGCTCCCTTTTTTAGTTGTGTCCTTTCCAAGAGAAACCCTGAAGGAGGCATCTGCTTTCGGGTAGTGCTGCCGTGAAGGATCTCTTCCTAGGACGCCTTCCAGCACAGTAACAGGGCAGGTCAGTGATAGATGCTGGGTCACAGCCTCCAGAAGCCTTTGGTGGGTGTTTCTGCAAGCAGCTTCACTGATGTGGCTTCAAGGGAGAGCTGGGAGCTGGCAGTTGGATCTGTTGTGCTCATGGGCCATGTGCAGCAGATAACGGGTCTGGGACACGATTGTCTCAGTGACTGTGCTCTCCAGCTTGGTGGCAGTTCAGCAGGTTCCCCTTGCAGGTAGGAGTTTCCTGCTGGGTTTGGTTTGGATGTTTGCCTGTGTATAATATAAATTAGATGGAAAATCTAGCTGAGTCAGGAAAATCTGATGGCAATAAAAGGGATGGAGAATTGTCCTTACGCAACTGCAGATTCACCAGGAGCGTGGGGCTGCTCACAGCCACAACCACCTTCCTGTCTTTTCCCGCTAAGCCTGGTACTCAAATAAAGCTCAGCTTATTCCCCAAAGGGAAAGCTTTCTGGAAGTACAGGATCAAGTTATGCTGCCATGGAGGAGTGGAGTTTTGTATAGATACAGCAGCCAGTAATGTTACTGGTTATGTTTCAAGGCTCTGTTTGCAATTAAAGATCTAGGAGGTGATCGTCTTTGCTTGCTCATCACAGGAGAATGCTGCAGTATTTTTAGCAGGATGTGTTACTCTCTGAAAGTCCCAGAATGGAGAATTTAAAAACAAACTCAGGATTTTGCAATATTTGCACAATATTCAGGACCTTGCTTCATGGAGCTGATGTGCCCCCAGGCAAGTCTCAAGTCTGCCTGGATGCCTTCAGTAACTGAAGATAGATGAAGCTAGAGAATGTATCCCCCCCCTGCCCAAGGCAATCTGCCTTGCTTGGTGTGCACAGCCCATAAAGAACATGAGACTGTGACTGGAGCTTTTTGTGTTTGGAGTCCAAAAGCCTCTGCTGTATGGAGGAGAAAGATAAAATAATTGAGTGCAGATGGCAGCTGAGCACCTAGTGATGGGGAAGGTGGTTAAACCCCATCAGACTCAGTGCAAAGAGAAGCAGAAGTGCATTGCCAGCCTCGTGGTCTCAAAGCAGAGTGTGTGACCTGTTCTTCCTGGCTTGGATGATAAATTCTATGCCACCAGCAGCCTGTTGGGATGTGAACATGAGGATTATTGGCTAAACGAGGGGCTCTGGCTCTCTGAATGGGTTTATGGTTGTTGAGAGCCAGTTTTCTACTCGGTGAGGGGCTGTAAGCCCGAGTTTTCCAGCTAGAAGAGATTACCACTGGATATCTTGATGGCAACAGGAGGTAGCAGTGAATGTATGTAAATTGTTAATGTGAGGCTTGGCTTAGAGCTGCAACCCCACTTGTAGGAGGTTGTAAAAGGGAATTTCACTTCTGGCTTCATAGTCACTTACTCTTTTTAAGCCTAAACTCTGCCTTTCTTTTCTTCCAAGCTCCTGCCTCTGCACTGCTGGTGTTAGAGACCCCTAAAATGTCTGTTTAAAGGAGTGTGTGTGGGGATCACTTGGTGAGCTTGAATACTGATTAGAAACCTATCTAATCTCTTTAAAGATGGGGGGGGGGAGAAGCTGGGACATAGCAACATCACTGGTGAGAACATGCCTCTGTATATCCCTTCACTGTGGCTGGATGTCTCCAACACCAGCTGGACTCTTGACACAAATAGTCAAGACTTCCCAAGATATTGATATGCTGTGATGGCTCCTGGGACTTGGGACTGGTAATGAGATACAGAAGCCTTCACCTGCCAGGTCACTAGTCAAAGGCTGGGGCACTCCAGTTGGGGCTGCCAGATGGCTGGCTTTTGTTTCCCATAAGCCACAGGATGGCGGAATGCAGCAAAAGCCCTATTTATGCAGCAGATCACCGGAAGAATGCAAGGATCCTGGTTTCTGAACTTTGCAAATGGAGCTCCTGGAGCTGAATAGATAAATCCTGTAATCAGTGTTTCTGCCATGGGCCATCACTAACTGGACAAGGTGGGATTGCCAATTCCAGTTAACATTTTGCCTTTTTCCAGAGAAGCTGATTAGTTTTCATTTTGGTTTTGCTAATTCTTGCAGTGCTCGAATTCAGTGCAAATACTTGAATAAAGCTGAGCTGTTTCTCCAGTATCAATTACATCTGGTCTTGAACACAAAAGTCCATTTAATAAACAAAGCTTGAAGAATGTGTGGCCCTTGGACATCTGATGGATCAAATTAAGGTTGAGCAATGTGTGGATCTGTGGGAGTGACTTTCCAAGTGGTTTTAGGTCCAAGCTGAGCGGAGCCAGGCTTCCTTCTTGGGTTTCCACAACATCCGTTAGGCCGTGGCTGTGTTCTGCAGGAACAGGAAATTCTGAGGCTGTGCCATGACTCAGAAAAAGTATAATAATGTTTTATTAGATGCTGGCCCCGAGGGGAAGGATCTGAGCTGAAGAGGGGGAGTTTGCAGGAGTGCCCAGTAACTTGTGTGGGCTCTTCTTTGCCATCGAGCGATGTCCCCAAGTGATGTGAGCAGTGGTTTTGTACACTTCTGTAATGGTATAAGTTGTCTTAATAAAGAAAATCAGGTCTTTGCATGCAATGAAAATACTCTCTTTCCTCTTTGGATGTGGCTTTTAATTAAAACCTGCTCTAGTCACATGTGTGCTGAGATACCTGCGTATTATAGCTGTGAATTCAAAAGACAAATGGATCTGAGCTCTGCCTTTCTAAGCTCTTGAAGCTGTCTTCATCTTCCTTCTGGGTCTTTAAGGAAGAAATGTGTCTTCTCATCTTTAATTTTGCTGCATTTAGCATATTTTTCCAGTGTGTAAAGGTTCCTGTGGAGCTCTTGCACGCAACTGACCTCTGAGTAAACATGGGAAAAAAGAGGCTATTTCCAGGGACAGAACCTTGCACCAGCAACACTGCTGCTTCAGTTGTAAATATGATTCACTTCAGTCAAGGCGGTAGGAGAAAACAACAGCCTTAATGTACTCTAGTTGAGTGGCTTAGTAAGCCACTGACTGTGTAAGTGCAGGATTTGATTGCCCAACACGAGCACTTCTAAGATTGGGCTGGGCAGGGTGCTGGGCTTCTACTCTCCATCATGCTTTGCCTAGAAAGGTTGGACCAGCTGATCCTTGAGGTCCCTTCAACCTTGGTGTTCTGTGATCAGAATCTGATGCTCAAAGCAAGGCTGGGAGTGTGTGTAAGCCATGAAGAGCTAAAGCATTGGCCTTGTTGCTGCTGAACTTTTTAGATGCTAGTTAATCATATTGAAATAATTCAGAACGAGTTGTCTAGTGATAAAGTTCCTTTAACATAGAGTGGGTGAAGAAGGAAGGATTATTAGTTGGCTGCTCCAGAGTGTACGGTTCAGCTTTGGCACAAGTGATTATTGTCTTGATAGCAGCACAGTTGACTTAATTAAAACACTGTCACATACCTGCCTTGCTCTGCTGGAGATACTGTTACCCAAGACAACAGAATCCTTGTTCAACATGCAGGATTATGCTTAACTCGCTTTTCATTCAGCTTTTCCCCCTCTCTGTACTGCACATTCATTGTATATCCCACAACCACAGTGCTCTGTTGCGTGGTATGTGCTCCTGAATGATGCTGCTGTTCAGCTGCGTGGCTCAGCCCAGACCCCCAGAGCTCCTCCTCCTTTCTTCTTTTCTAATGCCCAGTGAGGGTGGTCTCGCTCCCTGACTATCCTACAAGCACCATAATAGATGATTGAGTGCTTATTTGTGGAAACATGGGTGCATTAGAGTCCAGAGTACACTGTGGACCGAATGAAATTAATGATGGCCTTTAGCTAAAGACACAAGGTTAAGCCTGTATTCAACATGCGGCCTCCCACTGCTTGGAGTGGGGCAAACTTGTGTCAAAATAAAGGTGGGAGCCCAGTCTTTGCTTATAAAACAATCCTCATTGCTCCAGTGTTTTCAACTCCAGTGACACTTATTTATAGTGCAGTGATGAATGAAACAACCCCCCTGCTTTGGTATTGCAGTGTTTGGCTGGGGGAGTGGGTTAATTCTTGCCTTTCTAAATTGAAGTCCGAGTTCCCTATATAATGACTCTTGGCACCTAAATTCATTTTGGCTTTTCAGTTAACACAGAACAAGCTAATAAGGAAAATTACCAACACAGATCCACTGTTTGAGACTGGAAACTCAGAGGATAGGTTGGTCTCCCAAGCAGAGTTGTCTTTGCTGGGATTTTGGATGTTTTCTTGCTAAATATAAACTGAATGTGCACAAAAGTGATCAAAATGCTTTGGGAAGACTCAATGCTTGACATGGAGAAGAACATAAGGAAAGGTATATGCGTAGTGGAAAGTATTGCTCAGTGCTTGGCATTGCAGCAGCTGGCTTAGCCTGGCTGGGCCAAATTCCATATCATGCGTGTTCTCCAATGCAAAAGGATCTAAATTCAGAAGGAATCAAATAGTCCTCGTGAACATGCAGCTGAAATGTTTTAAAGCTGCAGATTATCTTGTTCAAATGACTGCATTTGCCCTGTAAAGAACTTGCCAGTATAGAAGAGGAAAACCAGTAACGCCTAATCTTGTAAATGCATCCTTACGGAAGTTACAGCAGCTGTTGAAAGTTGATGTAATAAATGATACAGAAATGGTTCTCTTGGGATAACTGTGGCCACTTGGGGGAGTTGCTGATATTAGAGGAGGAGTTCCATCAGCTGGAGTATCTCTGTTCACTTTAGAGACACTGCCTGAAATTGTCTAGTTCATTCCAAAGTAGATGAGTGGGTTTTCTTCCCTGTTTTATCCTGAAAGAAGGAGAAGAGATATATTGCCTTATGTCCTGTGGGGTGTCTGTACCAAAGAGGTAATGGATATATAGCATGCTGTTACAATGGAGTATTCTAGTGTAATAGCATGCTTTAGTGAGTATCTTTCTCCTATGGAGCCAGGCTGAGAGGGCTGAGCTGGGTCACCCTGGAGAAGAGAAGGCTCCTTAAGGGGAGACCTTAGAGCAGCTCCAGGGCCTAAAGGGGCTCCAGGAAACCTGGAGAGGGGCTTTGGACAAGGGCCTGTAGGGACAGGCCAAGGGGAATGGCTTTAACCTGCCAGAGGGAGACTGAGATGAGCTCTGAGGCAGAAGCTCTTCCTGTGAGGGTGCTGAGGCGCTGGCACAGGGTGCCCAGAGAAGCTGTGGCTGCCCCATCCCTGGCAGTGTTCAAGGCCAGGTTGGACACAGGGGCTTGGAGCAACCTGCTCTAGTGGAAGGTGTCCCTGCCCATGGCAGGGGCTGGAACTGGAGGAGCTTTAAGGTCCCTTCCAACCCAAACCAGGCTGGGATCCTGTGATTGCATCTTAAAAACATATGAGTTCCTTCTGCTCAGTGAGAGGTTTTTCCTCTCCCACTAAGCCCTATGGGAACACCACACCAGGCATGTGCTATTTTTAAAAGAAAGTTAAACCTAAGCGTTAATCTTTGGATTTTTGTAAAGGTTGTAAATGCAGGTGGTTATTGGGAGCTTTTCTGGAGGGGCTTGACTCTGTCGTGAGTTTGGGGCTTCTTTTGAAAATGCTTTGTATGTGTATTGGAGCTTGAAGACTTGTCCAGCGAGACCTCTCATGCTCCCTTACCACATGTGTAGTGTAGGGCTTTTCCCAAAGAAATGGAACAGAAACAGAGTCTGGGAAAAATGCCACTTTTCTCCAAATGGTGTTTTCATCACCATTACTCATTCTAAATGCACATCATTTGACTGCATTTGAGGTTGAAGAGACTGTTCTAGACACTTATCTCGTGCTGATGGGCAGCTGGCCAGGGAGCAGCCGGCAAGAAGAAGAAATACATTCAGCTGGTCCTTTTAGGAACAACATGGAGCAAAGCTCTTCGTGATGAGGTGCTTTGGGTCTGCTGTGTGTGCACCTGAAACCAAAGCAGTCATCTCAAGTTGCTCTCTGCCTGAAGAGTCAGCCTAAAATTAATAGCTAATGGAGAAGCGAAGGAAGAGCCAAAGTGGAACCAGATGGGCTCGTGGCCACAGATACATCATCTCCACTTCACTTGGGCCATGACACTGCTGATTTCTAGCAGTATTAGGGTTGTCTGTCTTCAGAAAAAGTGAAAGATTTTCCTAAAAGCTCTTTGCTTCCTGTCCACCTTTATTTGTTCCGTGAATGTGGAATGGTTTTGAGGTTACTTCAACCAGCTCTTGAGTATCAGATGCTGACTCCTGGAGAAGGCATCTAGCTTTATATGAATACCTTGTTAATCTGGGCCCTTCAGGTATCACTCACTTCCACATTATGCCCTATATAGACCAAAGTAAACCACCTCAGACTAATGGTTTTGGGCTTTTCAGCACTGTCAGTAAAGTTACCAACCATTATCTTGATTTTTCCCCTGGTGTGTGTGTGTTGCAGGGTGATTTGTATGCTTTAGGTGTTGCATTTCTTGCCAGCCACATCTTTGTCCTTTGGTTTTGGGGGTTTTTAGGTCTTCTGTGGTTATGTTGGTTTCTATTCATCCCTGCTTGCTTTAAACTAATATCCTCTGTATGTTACTCCCTTGGGATTGGGATTGGGAATGGTTTTGTTTCAGGCAGTTTGATCTCTTGTGTTATATCTAGTGCATTGAAATAATTTGTGCTTATGCTTTGGGCACTGCCTGCACCTCGAATTGTTTGGTTTCAAAGGGACTTCTTCCCTTTGAAAATGTACTCACACAGGTCACTGAAGAGCTGGCTGGAAAAGAAGAAAGCACGTGTCCATATTTCTTCATTCCTCCTCCCCCTTTTCATTCCTCTTGAGTCGCGAATTCATCACTTCATGATTCATTTTACCCTCGATTGCCTTTTGTCTTCATGTTCTCAATCAGGTTTTCATCTCTACAATGGAGAATGAGGTGCAGAAGAGATCCCACATTCCTTATTTCTTTTATCTTCCGTTTCAGCATGTTGTCACCAATATATTCAAGAACTTGCCGATTGTCCTAGATCCTGTTGCATTCCCAACTTGCTGTTGGGAAAGGGCGTTTTACTTGAGTCCTTTCCCTTGCAGTGAAATCTAGAATGCTTTTCCCAAGGGAAACACACAATGTGCTAATTGTTTAGTAATAGCTTCAGGAATGATTTGTTGATGGTCCCTTGGTGCCCTAAAGTATGTAGAGAGATAGAGTTCCTGGAGGAACCACCAGTGTGGCCAAAGCCTGCAGTATGGGAGTATGGCTACTGATAACAGATATCGATATTGATCACACGATATTGATATGGATGTTGATCACAAGAGGCCACAGGATGGAATTTGCTTGTGCTTGCATTCATGGTACCTTCAGGCTGCACAGTGTCATCTCTCTGGAGTACATTAAAGCCTCTCTGCCACATTGAGAGCAGATCTTGTGGTCTTTCCCTGCAAGAAGCACAGGGGCCAGCTGGGGATCTGAAGCCGTTAAAGCTACCTGTGTAGGAGATGTGTTTGACTTTGCATGTGCACACACAGACACGCAGATTTTTACTAGCCAACGTGGTAATGTTTGGCCAGCTGCCTGGAAACTATTCCAAACCCTAGCCAGAGCAGGAGCCTGTGCAAAACCCGCTCTGGTGGACGGATGGTGGGTGCTGTATTAGCAGCTCCCTCATTTCTCTCCATTATAAATATTTACCTTTATTCATCAGTCCTTGACAATCACTTTACTGGCTGGCTTTGGCAAAAAGCTAACACTGAGGATGTATATATTGAAATGTACTGGACCACACTAGTGGTTAGGTAATGAAAGCTGAAATTACTGGAGATGGGACCATAGGCCTGTGTTGTACGTAAAGTGCAGCTTGTTTTAGTTCTGGTTTGAAAGGGTTTCTGGCTCTGGGGCAGATGTGGGCTGTGAAGAGCAAAATCTGTTCTCCAGGATGCTGATCCCTTTTAACCTGAGTGTGTTACCCTCTCTGCCCTCCAAACAGGTCCCAAGCCTCTGCGAAGATCTCCTCTCCTCCGTTGATCAGCCACTGAAGATTGCGCGAGATAAGGTGGTAGGAAAAGACTATCTATTGTGTGACTACAACAGAGATGGAGACTCATATAGGTGAGTTCATATCCAAAGCATGGAGCTAACTGGTTTACTTTGTAAATGAGAGCTGTGTACAAGGATTGTAACCCCTTCTCCTTCTTATTTTTAGCCAAAATACAAATTTAATGGTGTTAAACTCAGTGATGAAGCTGTGACTGTTTCAAATCATCTTCTCTTTAGTAAGACACTGGCTACGGAAGTTGTTCTTAGTATTTTTGGAATGTGAGAGAGCATAAACATCTTCATTTCCAGACCACTGCAGAGTGCCTCAGTTTGTGGCTGTGGAGGCAGACAGCCTGCTTCACCATGGGCTGCAGGGAAATCTGCTCCGCTGCCTGGACCACCTCCTCCTTTCTTCTTCACTGACCTTGGGGTCTGCAGGGCTGTTGCTCTCACATATTCTCACTCCTCTCTCCAGCTTCAGTTGCTCCTGTGTGGCAACTTTTTCCCCCTTCTTAAATACATTATCCCAGAGGTGCTACCACCAATGCTGACGGGTTTGGCCTTGGCCAGCAGCAGGTCTGTCTTGGAGCTGGCTGGCATTGGCTCTGTTGGAGATGGGGGAAGCTTCTAGCAGCCTCTCACAGAAGTCACCCCTGTAGCCCCCTGCTGCTAAAACCTTGTCACACAAGGCCAATACAGTCCCCATGGTCTGTCTCCAGAACAAGTTTGTGTTTATTCTAGAAACCACAGTGTTTCTGCACGTTTTCTTTACTGCAATTTGCAGTCATTCACTGAAGCCTAAAATGTAGTGATGTTCTTTTGTTAAGGGGATGACTAACATTCTTCTCTTCCTGTAGTACAGTTATGTCTTAGAGAATTAAAACCAGTCACATCTCTAAAAGAAATGACTGTGAGGGCCTTGAGATAAAAATTATGGCCTTGTTATGAAATGAAACCATCTATTGTTGCAAGGTTGCAAAATCCGTGGCATGGATACCAACAGAAAAGAGGTGGTGCAAGCACTCGGTTTAAACAAGATCATCTTCCCATACAAAGCAGAGGGGGTTGCCAGCTGGGAAAGGCATTTTCACTCCTGTTTTGCAAGGGATTGAGTCTGATTTTGGGCATGCAGTGCCATTAGTTCTGGATGAAAATCCTAAACACCCAAGTGTTTAGCAAAGAAAAGGAATCCCTCTCTACCAAAATAGCTGTAGAAAAACCCAATGGAAATATTTGGCCAATATAAGCTGTATGCAATTACAACAGAATGAATTTTGAAGTAGAAGGGGCTGTAATACTGGAATGGTACAATGAGTTTTCAGTATTTTGGCTGCCACTTTGAGCACAGTCTCTCTTTGAATGTATTTATTTTATACCTTGCCATTAGGATGATTACAGTTGAGAGACTATAATCCCTCTCTCCCCCTTTTCTGCACTGCCTGGCTTTTCTTAACAGCTATACTGACCGTGGCCTAGTTCCAAATATGTAATTA
The DNA here is from genome assembly GCF_004027225.2 of Strigops habroptila. Taxonomy (NCBI): domain Eukaryota; kingdom Metazoa; phylum Chordata; class Aves; order Psittaciformes; family Psittacidae; genus Strigops; species Strigops habroptila. Next base: position 1,020,583 of record NC_044292.2, read on the forward strand.
GGAATCACAAAGCTCATAGTCCAGAAACACTGTGAATATTACATCACCTCCCTTCGACTCTCTTCCCTTAACGAAGGGCACTAAGCTTTGAAGTGATGACCACAAAATCATCTTCTGCCCTGAGTTACAGGCTCAGCCGCCCCACTGCCTTCTGGTTGTGATTAGAAGGGTTACATCCATGGCTCTCCTTGTAGCTTGGGTGTAACAGCTTACATTCTTAGTGCTAACAATTGGAGCTGATCTGCAGTCAGAATCCAACATTGCTCTGTACAGGTTTGCAGTAGGGTTTTACATTCATCTGGCCAGAATGTTTAAAGAATTCTACTTTCAAGTGGAATTCCAGGGAATATTGTGACAATTCATTTTTCCTTTGGCTCAGGCCATCATTGCAGGAGCAGGTAAGCTTATAAAGGATTCTAGATTCGTTGGTATCAATTGCTTTGAGTTGTAGGAAAGATACTTAGCTACACTGAAAGCATATCTGTACGTGATGTACACAGAGATCATGCTGAGATTCATTTTGCCCTAGAAGCAGTAGGAGGAAATGATAATGGATGCTGAGTTTGGCAGTGCATCTGCATTGCAGCTGAGTGTAAATCTGGATTTTTCTTTAAACATAGCCTATTGCAGTGGGCCAGGAAGCGAGGAGGTCTGTGAGGTGAAGCGTTCCCTCGTGTTCTTTAGGGTACAAGTCTAACACTGAATGTTTGTTCAACCTGCTACAAAGGAGCCTGCTGCCTTTTAAAAGCATTTGTGCATTAAGCTCATCGCCTCAGCCGGTCAGATCTACCTTAGCAGCTACATGCATTGAATCAGGTCTAAATTAGTAGCTAGAATAGAGTTTTATCACTTCTGCCCTCCATAGGGTGTACTCCTGCAGCTGCAGCCTCTCTGGATAGATCCTGTCTATCTTCTGGGTCTTTCAAGAGCTGCTTTCTCACTGCAGTTGTGATCTTTCTTGCAGTCCCCTTGCATCCTGTGTAGGCTGTTGACGTCTAGCACCAGAGGCACAGGAAACTTGAACAGGCACTTGTTAAACAGTGCTGTGACACGCTGCAGTAACTACTAACACTTGCTCCCCCCCTGCCCCTCTGTGTTGAATTAGTGTGTGTGGAAACCCTTTCTTTCAGGTTAGTTTCATGCTTGACTCTGAAATTTGCTCAGTCTCTTTTTTTCTGAGAAGATATTTAAAGAGTTACAAGAAGGGAGGACTCAGGGGGTTTGAATCACTTTGACATTTTCAGGCCTTATTAAGTAATGGGGTTTCAAAGAAGCTATTCCATTTGTTCATATAGAATAGGCATAATGTATTAATTGCTGGCATTAATGAATGCTGTTCTTTAAGGCTTTGGATTCAAGCCTTAAAGATTCTGGATTGAAGTGATTCTTCCTGCTGGAATTGATTGGTCTCAGCTCTGTTTCGTGAAGTAAATTCTTTCCTTCAGCACAAAGCAAAAGCCTTTGAAAGCCAGGCAAGGCTCACATGTGCACGTGTTAATCCCGTTCTGTGCCTGTGTTCAGACACTGTTATTCATACCTCATAAAACCTGAAGTTGTTACTGGGAAGTGCCTCTTACACTAATTTAATCAATTAGGCCCAAATCTTGGAGCTCTGCTTTTAAAAGCTTTTGATATTTCCACAAAGATATCTCAGAGCCACACGGGCAATTACAAGTCTCAAGGAACACTATTCCCTGCCCGCACCACGCTGCATCCCCAATTACTGCCCGCTGCAAACCGAACACTGGGGTTCCTCTTATTGGAGAGGTTGTTAATTGCATTTCTTTTAATACTAACCCAAGGATTTCAAAGCATTCTGCAGACAAGTGAGCTTCATGCTGCTTGGGCAGGAAAGGTGGAGCTAGATAGTTAGGTTTCCTACTGGGGATCAAGTTTATAGGTGTTCTTTTCAAGTGGTTTTACAATTAATGAATGAAAACACTAATACATGGTATTTCTTTTCTCTTTGATTCTTTTTAAGCTTCAGTGTATGTATGATCTCAGTCTTCAAGTTTTCTTTCCAGTCACAAGCAACCTAAAACCAGATTATTCTCTATAATAATCTATAATACCTGAAGGGGGCTACAAGGATGCTGGAGAGGGGCTCTTCCTCAGGGACTGGAGCGATAGGACAAGGGGTGATGGGTTCAAACTGAACCAGGGGAAGTTCAGGTTGGAGATAAGGCAGAAGCTCTTCCCTGTGAGGGTGCTGAGGCGCTGGCACAGACTTTTCCCAGAGAAGCTGTGGCTGCCCCATCCCTGGCAGTGTTCAAGGCCAGGTTGGACACAGGGGCTTGGAGCAACCTGCTCTAGTGGAAGGTGTCCCTGCCCGTGGCAGGGTTTGGAGCTGGAGGAGCTTTAAGGTCCCTTCAACACAAACCAGTCTGGGATTCTATGATCATAAAGTCAACTTCCATGAGGAGGTGATCAGTTTGCCAGTCTTCTGCCAGCTCCAGGACATGGCTATCTTGGCGAACATTTATCTGGAGCATTGAGCTCCTGCTGGATAAGAGACTAGCAAATGCAAACTTCCGTCCATCTGGAACTGCTGAAGGATGAACTGCCTTTCTTCTGCCTGTAAACAGGTATTGATCCAACACTGCATAGAAAGCTGCTTAGTTTGTTATTTATATTCATGCAAATGGACATGACTTTGTTAGATTCTGAATATTAATGATAAAAAAGGCCTTAGCTCCTACATTTTGTGTTAATAGAGCGCTGGCTTTTAAGACCAGATACAAAACAGTACAAAAGATTTTTGCTCATGGTTTGGCCTGTTTATCTTCATGCAGTGACACTAGAAAGGGAGGCTGTCCCTTCCAGGAAAAGAACAGGCACTGGAAACAGTTCAGCCCATCTTCAAAGTGCTTTATGGATGACTTCAGTGCTTGTGGAAAACCTCCAAGAGAAAAGGTGGCAGCTCCTTCACTGTTAAATTATAGAATCATAGATTCACAGAATGGTTTGGGCTGGAAAGGACCTTAAGATCATCCAGTTCCAACCTCCTGCCACAGGCAGGGACACCTCACACTAGACCATGTCACCCAAGGCTCTGTTCAACGTGGCCTTGAACACTGCCAGGGATGGAGCATTTACCACTTCATTTGTTCCACAAAGCAATTATTTGCTTCTGATTTAAGATCTTTACTGCTGGGAATGAGCTTTGATAAAAGCTGCTGTGGGATGTTTGGCCATTCAGGTGGTAACTCCACAAGTCTCATAGGGCAGCATATGCAGAAGTGAATATCCTCATGCTCAGCCCATCACAGTTTACCCCTTCCTCATATTTAGACTTGATTTTCTCCATGCCAAGAATGGATCACACCAGAAGGTCGGCTTTTGGAGCTTCCCTTGGATCTTCATGAATAGATAATTTCCAGTTTCTTCCTATTGTAGCACTTCTACTCGTGGGAGCAGCTTCTCATGCGCGTAGTCTTGCAGGCACTTCTGTGAGTGCTCCTGTAGTAACGTTGGTTTGTGGAGGACATCAAACAGCCCTGGAATCCACATTGGGAAGGCAGAGCTTTTCTTTTTTAATATAAGACTTCAAGGTCCCTGACTTTGTCCATACATTTCCACTCCGAGTGTGTTTGATCACTTTATTAAATGGAATCCTTATGCGGAATTTGGTGCCAACAACACTGAAACCTGTTAGCTCAAACAAAAACCATTCTCTTTTAGGGAAATTAGAGGTCTGACTTTTGAAATTTAAGTGCTTGTCCCTCTGCCTTTCTTCAAATAGCCTCAGTGTAAGCTTTGAAATGTTTCAAGTACTCTTCGACAAGATGAGAAGAAAGCACAGGGTTGTGTTATGAGGGGGTTTTGTTGGGTTTGGGGTGGGTTTTTAGGTGAAGTAGCAGCTGGCTTCAAGCATAATGAGTTGAAAATGCCCCAGTCTGCTGATGGGACAGATCTATGTTACTGGGCTCCTCTTTGAAGGCCATTTCTGACCCTGCAGAAGAGAACTCATGTTTGCAATGAAAGTAGCTTGCGCATGAGTTCTGTGCTCACTGGTTTCCTCGGACATGAAGGAGAAGCATTGTGTGCTGAATTCACAGAAAACAGGGGGTTTTGCAATCAGCCTTTTAATGTAGAGAAAGAAGAGGCAAGTGCATGCTAGTGAGTGCTGCTGCTGAGGCAGCAGTACACTCGTGCATTGCCCGGCATCCAAACCCTGGCTTTGCTTTTGCAGACTTCATGATAGCAAAGTCAATGCTCTGTCTGCCTGAGGTGGTGGCTCCAGCGTTGGACACTGGTAGGGTTTGGCTGGACAGGGTGCTGGGACATGGAATCCCAGCCTGGTTTGGGTTGAAGGGACCTTAAAGCTCCTCCAGTTCCAACCCCTGCCATGGGCAGGGACACCTTCCACTAGAGCAGGTTGCTCCAAGCCCCTGTGTCCAACCTGGCCTTGAACACTGCCTAATGGGTGTAGCTGTGCCATTTGGGAATCCTGCAGATAGCACCAGCAGTGCATTTGTGTGAATCCCATGCAGATTTTGGAGTTGCTGCGTGAGGAACACTGCTGTAGCTGTCCACTCTTCTCCAGAGCAACCAAGTTGGAAGCAACTGTTTCAAAATGAGAGCCACCACCTGAAAAACACTGCTCGGGGTAGATGTGACACAATGATTTAGCTTTTCCTGGTGTCTCACCTTTCGAGTCAGATGTGGTGGGGAGGAGGGAAGGGCTGTGAAAGCACAAAGCCAGAGCAAAGCAGGGCCTGTTCTTTGTGCTTTGCATTAAACAGATGTCAGACCTAGATGCCTTTCTGTGAAATGAGTAACAAATGGCTACTGAGGAAAAAGCCTTTCCGTATGGACTGCATTAAGACCTAGTGCTGGTAGGCTGGAGTGTTGTGAAAAATGAGTAGGTAAAGGGTAGAGGCACCTTTCTTGAAACCAGCGGTGATATGTATAGGTTGGTTATTCCAAGGGGAAATGAAAAGGAGAATGCAGGTTTACAGCATGGGAATTATAAAAGTCTCAAGCAGATGGGCAAAAGGCTTCCATTAATCTTTTAATACCAAATCTTTCATTAAGAGCACAAAAATCTCTTCCACACCTGCAGAAATCGTAGTAAAACCTGCTGCTTTACAAAGCCTGTTAAATCCTTCCAACTGCTCAAACGTTTTCCTAATGTTAGGCTAAAAGGAGAGTTTATTTCAAAGGGAAAGAGTGGAAGAGAGTTTGGAGACAGCAGTGTTTGGCTCCGATACTGTCAGATCCCAGAGAAACTACACCATCTATTTGTGTTTGCATGAGACTATCTAATGTGCCACAGCTGAGGCCTCATTTTTGTCTATTTAAGAAGGAACAGATTGAGACCTAAGCATGATTATTTATACAGTAAAAGCCTGAAGGGGGGGGAGTGTTCCCCAGGTACACTGTGAGCTGTGAGGAGCTGGTGTTCCCTCGTTGTCAGTGCTGGGGATGGCGTTTGAGGGTGCAGTTCTCACAGATGGATTGCTTTTGGTGCCTTTTGGTATTTTGGGGAGTTCAGCATCTGTGGCTCAGCTCGGAGCCTCCAGTCTTCAACCTTTCAGAGTTTGTCTTGGTTGTTTAACCCTCTGTTTCCCTTGTCTCTTTGGCAGATCACCATGGAGTAACAAATACGATCCTCCTCTGGAAGACGGTGCCATGCCATCTGCTCGCCTGCGCAAGCTGGAGGTGGAAGCCAACAATGCCTTTGACCAGTACAGAGACTTGTATGTCAGTTCTACCCTACAGAGCCCTCTGCTTTCTTTGTTTCCTTCAGCAGGCAGGCGGGACACACCGTGGGTCTAGAAGGTGGTCACTAGCTGCCTCTGAGAGTGAGGCACCAGGGGTAGCAGAGGGAGAAGGGTAGGCAGCCCCTGAGCTCCGGCTGGGAAGCTTATCCACTGTGATTCCGTGATAGGAAACATGATCAGATTTGTCAGCTGATGCCAAAGGCAGTTGCTGAGGTGCTTTCCTGCCTCCCTTCCCCCTTTAAGATATTAATGGTGTCTTTGTCCTGAAAGGACCTGTGTTCTCTGTGATCTTGACTAAGTTCAGTCTTAAACCATCTGCTTTTTCCATTCCCTGAAGACTGAACTCTCTCAAAATATCTATATATACTGCAGCAAGTTTCACATCTTCAGTAAAATGACAGGAGCTAGCAAACTGAAATGCAGGAGTTGATGGGGAGTCATGTACTGCTGCAGGGGCATCCTCTGATGCTTGTTTTAGGCCCTGCCTTGTTAAGGAGGTGTAAAGCAAAGGAATTAATAGAGTGTAAAGATAAATGTAAATTAGGCAGTGTCTGGTTTAAAGCAGAGGTAGGAAGCTGTCTGGGTGACTTGCCCAGAGGAGTTGTGGATTCCCCATCCCTGCAGTGTTCAAGGCCAGGTTGGACACAGGGGCTTGGAGCAACCTGCTCTAGTGGAAGGTGTCCTTGCCCATGGCAGGGGTTGGAACTGGAGGAGCTTTAAGGTCCCTTCAACCCAAACCAGGCTGGGATTCTGTGATGACTTGCAGTTGAACAACTTTTCCAGACAGTGGGACCATGCTGGGCTTGCACTGCAGTTCCCATCCGAGGTCTCCTGGTGATGCCATCAGGTCAGCTGTCAGCTTTATAGGTTGTGGTCCCCTGAGCAGTGGTGGAATGGAAATAGTAACGCTACATCTGAAAAGCAAGCGTGAGTTGCAAAGCAAAATTAACTTACTGCTTTATCCAGTAATGGGTACTGGAGATGCCTAATGACCATGAAAAAGGTGAACAAACTTCATTGTTGCTTCATGTTGGCCAAAACTGGAGATAAACCACATCACTGGCTCTAGTTCCTCGTGTGTCACTGTGCTGTTACAGTGCTAACAGAAGCAGGTTGCCAGGTACTTTTCTTGCAAGAGTCTCTGCTCATTTTCAGATGTGGCTCGAGGTGAACGTAGCCTGTCCAAATGTGTGATCTTCACACTTTTGTTACAGTATCCAATTTTTGCTTCTTTTCATCCATTATTTTCACAGATATGCAACTCCTCTTGTCAGGAACAGTTGTTTCTGGTATCTGAGCTTACTGAAAGAAAGGAATTTTGCATGTGCAGTGGAGAGGTTTGCAGTTACCCCCCAGGTGCAGAACAGACCAGGACCAACAGGTCCTTTAATACACTAAGATGAAACTGAGGATGTTTATGGAACCAAGGTTGTCTTTCTAAACCCCTCTCTGATCAGATGAGCGTCAAGTCATGGCTGGATACACTAACTCCTTTAGGAAGGTTTCATAGCTGGAGGGCAAGCATGGTACAAGGTGCTCTCAGGCTTACGTGAACCTGTTCAGCACGTGGTACAAGTAGTCACAATATATTGTGTGGAAGTAAAAAGCAAGATTAGATTCAATTTCATCTTTCACTTGGCCAGTCCAAGCTTTATAGGCAATACATTGTTAAAGGGAAGGATCCTCACAAAGACTTCATTCTGGTGTCATCAGCCAGAAATGACGGAGATGTTGTGGCTCGCACTGCGCTCAGACGAGATAAGCACATCTGTCAGCACCCTGTGCTTTGGTGCATGTTCTGAGCTCAAAAATGTGTCAGAAAATGAGGAGAAGGGTGCCTGACATTGTGCTGAGTGGTGTGAAAATTGGGGCATTCTTTGGAAAGAATTTGCAAAGCTAAAAAAACTTAACCTGGCCGTTGGAAGGGTTCCTCATGCTTGAAATTGGAAGTGATTTGTACTTTACCTACAACAGAGATTTGGATAGAAACATGCTTTTGTTCTAGTAGTTGGACTCTAGTTTCCTTAATGAGACAATTGGATTTTGTATTTTGACAGCAGAAGCTTAATTTTTACTTGGAGATTGGAGGGGGGGTGCGGTGGGGGTCACAGCTTTCCTCACTGCTGCTTGCTGCTCGTGCCAACGTTTCGGGTTGGGAATTACTGTTAACAATTACCCACATAACATCTGCTGAAGCCAGCTGGGAGGCTGAAGTGTGGGGAAGGTTTTAGTGGGAACAAGACGGCAATTGCAGGGGTGTAATTTCCATGGTCTGATAGAGCTGGAAACTAATATTGTGTCTGTAAAGGCAGAAGTAGGGCTGAGGCAGAAGCTCTTCCCTGTGAGGGTGCTGAGGCGCTGGCACAGGGTGCCCAGAGAAGCTGTGGCTGCCCCATCCCTGGCAGTGTTCAAGGCCAGGTTGGACACAGGGGCTTGGAGCAACCTGCTCTAGTGGAAGGTGTCCCTGCCCGTGGCAGGGGTTGGAGCTGGAGGAGCTTTAAGGTCCCTGTGGCACAAACCAGGCTGGGATTCTGTGGTTAAGGTGTCACTGGTCTCCTGCTTTGGCAGCTTGTGGCACAGGGAAAGGAGCGCATGATGTGTCAGTTCCAGGACAGAGTGATCAGTGTCATTTCAGATTCCAGAGCCAGTGACAATAGAGGTTTTCCAGTGTTGTGGAATATTTCAGGCTCATTTAAAAGCATTGATGTATTAAGCAAAAGAGTAAGTAGTGTGCTGGCAGCCTTCAGTACTGTGTATCTTGTGGAAATGATGGTTTCTGTTACATGAGAAGATTTATAATGGAGCCACCTTCCAGTAACAGTGTTCATTTTGTAGCCAGTGTGCAAAAAACCTTTCTTCAATTGACCTTAATGGTGCCTGTTCACTCTGATGGGGTTGTGTCCAAACAGACTGCTCATAGGTGACACCAAGCTGCTGGATACTTCCCATCACAGAGTTCTTAGAAACTGTGAGTTTAAGTGCTGTGCCTGTTGCACTGTTTGACTTTGAGCTTGCATTGCAGATTAAGAGGATGAATATGATGCTGAGAGACAATCCTCAGGTCTGACACATCAGCTTCTCATACAGCAGTTCCTGAAGAGGCTGTTCTGTCCCCCTCTATAGGGTAGAGAATGTTTTTGGGCTACACCTCTAACCACAGCTCTGCTGTGTTTTATGGTAGAGAGGTAGCAGTTAATACAGAACCAGTCTGTAAGCAGTCACTCATAGGGAGCACCAGGCGCCAGCGTGCTTGGATTTCCTGGGTTGTTAGATATTGTGTTCCTAGAAGGAAGATTTCTGCTGTGATTTCCAAAGCAGTTTGTGGCTCTGTTTCCAGCCCCACTGGGCTAAGCTGCTGGATTTGTGCTGTTGCAGTCTAGCCAGGACAGACTGCCCTTTGCAGAAGGGTGATGTGTGTCTTCATACCTTATCTGAGGTATTAGGACTTGTCCCTTGCTCTGCACTATGCTCACTTCACTTCCCAGCTTTAAAATACATCTTACACGGGTCATTCCAAGAGAAAGGTGTTTGCTTTCTGTGGAAAAATAAGTGCTATTGAGAACATGTGCTGCTCCAACTCTGCTCTCAGCATGTGGTCCAGGCTTCCTCTGTCTTTTCTCCTGCTTTACCTTTACACACAGTAAGGAATAATACCACAGAGTTCATCTCAGGCATCTCCCAAGACTTCAGATGGTTTCATTTTTCCCTTGTGGCAGTCCCATTTGGCCCACATACCATTCCTTGGTAGAGTTCTGTTTTAATCAGGTGTGGTGAGTATCCACCTACATCTAGTGAGTCATTGCATTTAGTTGCCATTTCCCAAGGGGTTGGCACCTGCTAGTGGGGGTGTTTGGAGGGAAACAGCCTGTTATGCATTTGCTCATGGATTGTTTCACACAAATTGGTCACATTTGCTCTTAAATCTTAGTTTTCTCCCCAAAAGCTTCTTGGCCTGCAGCACAGTGTGTGACTACAGTGGGAAAACAAGTAATATCACACGGGGTTGTTTCAAACTATGAAAGCTTGAGAAGAACAACTGTGCTGAATGTTCACCACCTCTTAACCAGGGCTGAGTTGTTGCCTGTAAGTGCCTGGTTTAATGCAAACTCCGTTTAAGTACCTCTAGAGTTGCCCACCTTTTATTTCTGGAGGCACATTCATGTCTCTTTGGGTTAAAGAGGAATTATCCTAAGTTTTCATCCCTCTATTATAGCTGTTAAACAACAGCCATATTTCTTGGGCATCTCTTTACCAAAATGCATGTCACTTTCCCCAAAAACAACTGCTTAATTTTGGTCTCCTGCTGCCAGCTTTAACTCACACGCTGCCTGAAGCTAGTGCCCTGCTCTGTTTCTGTTCAGTAGGTTATTATTCCCAGATGGAAGTCTAGGATCTTACACCCTTCACTTAGAGCCTTGCTTCTCCACGTCCAATATGGTGGAGATAATTCCTTCAAACACATGGTTGTAATTTATTGCCCTTTGCTTGCCGTGTGTGTGTGATGGGTTGAAATCAAAGCATAACGAGGAACAGGGCAGCTGGGTAAATCTATCTATTTGGGACTCTTGTTTTGAGTTGCAGATAATCAGTGCTTTAATGAAGTAATGGAATCGCCCTTTGTTGTCTGGAAGAAATCATTCCTGAAGTGATTAAATAGACCTCCCTGGGGAAGGATGCTGCTCGTCGGAGTATTCCTACAAACAAGATGAGTTTTGGCAACTTTGGACTGCTTTAGGAAGCAGACACACCTTCAGAAAGCTCTTCCTTACTTTGTTTCTTGGGTTAAGGTGGATTTATTGGTGCTTTTGAGTTTTAACAGCTTTATTAAAAAGAAAAGAAAGATAAACCACTCATTTTAATAACTTTGCTCCTTAAAATGTTGTTGATCAGAGGTTTGTGTTCCCTCCACAGTGAGCACTGAAGCCTTCTGAGCTTCTGCTCCTCTGTGTTTTGCTGTTGATCCATTTTCAATTTGCTATATTAGAGCTCTGGATAAGGAATTTGGTAGGAGCGGAAGGAGGTCTGGGAGAGGATTGACCTCTGGAATGTCTTCACTGTGTGTAATCCTTTTATTATTGAATTTTGGGTTGGAATCCAGTGCAAACGGAGTTAGGCACTCAAATCCTGGATGGTGTTAGCAGTGCTGAGCGTGGCACCCCTGCCACCCAAGCACTCGCAGTACCCTTTGCAGTGCAGACAGCACCTAAACTGAGCCTCCACCACCTTTCTTCCTTCAGCTGCAGGACAGAAGGCTACAGAAATTCCCTGTATGCCTGTGCCTTTGGGAGTGTGTGGATTCAGGAGCCTTTTGCCAGGGAGCCTGAAGGGGCTGCTGGGCAGGTACAGTAGTGAAGTGCCAGTGACAGACAGAGCTTAGCCTTCAATTTGCATTTCTTTGCAAGGTTTGTGGCAATTGCTCTATTTATCTGCTTGACCCAATTGATTTATTGTGTGCATGCAACAGCGTTGATTGCACCGAGTGAAAGGAGAGCACCAGGGGTAAGAGGTGTGATGAGTGTTTCACAGCCCCAGTGCTCGTGCCCATAGGTGTGCATGGGGGAGCATCCATTGCCTGCAGTGCAGCCTTCAACTCAGAGTGCTCAGGCAGCCGTGAGCTCTTTCTGTAAGCATTCAGTCCGTGTTTAGATGTAAACCTAGTTTGCCTAAACTAAAGCCCCATGGAAAGCTTTGAAGTGACTTTATTGCCATTAGCTCACTGTTCCTCATTAATGGTTACTAGCCCTTTGTGATGCCTTTCTCTTGGCCATGGTGGTTGCTGTGGTTTTTCACAGCAAGGGCCCTGCAGATTGAATCCAGATGCATTTGTTATGCATCCCAGCACTAAGGAAACCTGACTTTCCATCTCACTGCTGGCTGGGCTTCTGCACAATAGGGTGTGACATCAGGATTATGTCATCTGTGAGATTCTTGCCTCCGGGTTAGGCTGATAAGTACAAGATGAAGTCTCCTAAGACAGACCTAAACTGCCAAGATGCTGCTTTAATGTTCTGGTGCTTTTAAAATCACAAGCATGATGTTTTCCCAGGGACATTGTTTAGATGTAAGAGTAAACAGAGCGGGGTTGAGGTCCCTTCCTTAACTTGCCTGTGGGCAGCTCAAAACTCAAACCAGAATCAATATTGAGCTTGCTGATATATATTACATGGATTAGAATAAACTTAGAAAGAAGAGAGAGGAAAATGAAGCTTTGAAAACTTCAATTAGTTGCTTTTCTTCTGCTTTTTTGCTTTCTTTGGGTGCTTCATTTTGGAGCAGCTCGATCCAAACCACATTCTTATCTACTGAATCGGAGATACTTGGAGGAGGAGGAGTTTTTCCCTTGGGTTCCCACGGTTCTCTGTGATTACACAAAACGTGAAGGCTGGAGAGGGAAAGCATTAGCAGGTCAGCACTGATGATGCAGTGCTCTCCTTAAACACCGCTCTCGGAAGGTTTGAACTCCCCAGCAAGAAATTACTTACATGCTTCCAAAAGTGGAGCGAGGCTCAACTGTACCATGTCAGTTTGTTACGATGTGGAATTTCTGATTGTCTCTAACAGCACATGCCTCTGCTTGCTCTCAATAGAAATTCACTTCATGTTCTCACAAAGGTACAGCGTTTTAATGATGGAAAATTGAAGACAGAGTAACTTCTTGTAGCATATCTGATATCTATATGGAGAAAGAAATATGTCACGTGCAATCTGTAGTCTGCACAGAACTCTGGCAAACTTCATACATGACACAGAGGACTTCTGCTGCTGCCTTTTGCCCTCCTACCCATAGTTGAATTTTAACTGGCAGGGTCCAAAACGTGCCAGACTGTTGGTGGATGAAGCAGAGCAGGTCGGGCCAGCGGATGGCTACGGGTGAAAGACTGGGAAGCACTCAGTGCTTCCTGGTAGTTAATGAACCACTAACACATTGGGGCATGTTACAAAGTGCCCCATTGTCCTGCTTATTAGGTGGTTAATGGAACTGTTTCCAGGTGACTTCTCAAAAGGGATTGGGTCATTAGTTTCCATCTGCCAAGAGCAATTGGATGGTAAGGAAAATGTGAGCAATACATTGAGGATTGTTTCTTCAATAATGAAAGGTCCCGGAAAGCACAAAATGGGAGGTTCTGGGAGATTTTGAACCTTCAGGATCCCATTGTTTGGATACTGTTTTCCTTCCTTGCAGAGTTCTTGCACTTCACAGCTCTGCTTCGCTGTTTGAGTCATCCTGCCGTGGTCCAGATGTGTGTTTTTAGGTACAACTGGCACTGAAGTTACACATACCTAACCAGATTGGTATGTTTGCTCCAGGGAGTTCTGCACCTGTGTGTGCTGGAAAGAATGCGTGTAAAATACCTGTGCAGAGTCCACAAGCATACTTCAGGCTGTGTTCATAAACTGGGGTGGAACAACCCTGCTCTGTACACACAAACATTTTACCTTCCTCATTTGAAGTATTGAGGTAACGTGCTGAAAGTGTTACACAGCTGCACGCCTGGGACAAGAGGAGGTGAGAGGGAGAACTGTAAATCATCTGTGCTCATGCCAGTGGGAGAAGTGTTACATCCTGGGGAGTTCCTGGTCCCAACCTGTCCTTTTCATCAAAGAACAGGCTCCTGAGCCTCATTACTAGAAAGCTGGATGGAGGACACAGGCAACAAAATGCCTTAGTGACAACTCTGATCTCTTCATGCTGTCTGTCCTGAAGACTTTTCCTTCTCCCCTCTCTTGAGCTATGAGTTGCAGGTGATTGGAATGAATACCTTAGTGATGGTTTGGGTTTGGTGGGGGGGGGGGGGGGTGCTGAAACTTGCCACTTCCTTCATATTTCTGTTGCTATTTCTGTGCTGGTTTGAAATGACAGGGGAAGGACTGGGTGCAAATCGTGCCAAGTCGCTTGCCATTATAGTCATCTGCTTTAATAGCAGTTGAAGTGGCTGCTGCCTCACCTAGGTAATGTTTTGGGGTTGCTGTTAGACACCAGCTTCTCACATTGTGACTTTACTCGTTGTCACACTTGTAAAAACATTTGTAGCTGCATGCTCAATATTTTCCTTTGGGGTAGGTTATTTAAATGACAGGTTTCTTGGAAGTCTGTTGATCTAAATAGATGGAGACATTTGCCTTTGCTCAGTTTCTGTAGCTGGAAGGAGCAGCGAGGCAACCTTTAGGGAAAATAAAAAAGCAAATCCCTTTTGCTGCTTTAAATGAGGCAGTTTGAAACACTGTGCAGCTCCTTTGAAGGTTTGCATAGCCCGAGCTTCCAGGTCCTGGTGCTTTGGCTTCAAGGCTTTGTGGCTTAGTGCTGTGTGAGCCTTAAGCCAGCGCCACCGGGTGGGTTTTTGTCTCTGGCTCTCAGTTTCCTGGCTGGAAAATCCAGATGTGTTTTTATGGATGAGTGATTTGGTTCTGAAGTGTAATTGAAAGGCAGAGCTCTTGTTTTTACTGCTGTGGAGTGGAAACTCATTTTCTCAGTATAGGGTCCAGCATTCGTTTGCAAAGCTTGTGAGAAGCAAAATGCTATCAGGAAAGGGCCTTTTCTGATATGTCCTTTAGTGGTAAAACAAAGTGATTAATGTGTCCTCCTTTCTTGAGGTCTATGCTGGAAGATGGGTGATTTCCTCCCCTGTCACATCCCTCTTGAAGCTATGGCTTTGTTCTGGCCACGGCCTCTCAATTCCATGGCTACAGCTGGAGTTCCTTGAACAAGTTTCCATCCTGGGTCTCCACCCGCTTCAACTTCAAACACTTCATAAAGCTTTGGATCACTCTTAGCTTAAATATTTTCTTTTATTTTTGCATTTGTAAAGTAGGTCAGGTTAAAGTGTGACATTTTTTGTATAGAACAGCTTTTTCCAGGGGTTCTGTGGTCGGTGAGTAACGGATGTAGAGCTGCAGTGTTTGATCATGACATTCTGACTCGAATTGATGCCGGGGGAAAAGCTATTCTGAGTTGTGTGAAGAGAATGAACGGTTACGTTGGGCCTTATTCCTTGTAGTCGTCTTCCTGGGCAACTGTATAGGAAGCAGTTTTACTGGAGGTAGAAGAACACTGGTTGTCCTCAGAAAGGACAGGGACAGCATCTGGTCTTTTAAGGTCCCTTCCAACCCCAACCATTCTAGGATTCATTTGGCAAAGCTTTAGTTGTTGATAAAGGGACACGACAACTCTAAGTCTGTGCTTTTTCTCATTGTTTTATAGCAATCTTTTGTCTCTAGGTAAACCCAGGGTACAACCTGGAGAGATCCGTGTCCTTAAGCACAAGAGGAGCAATTGCTTTGCTTTGAATTGCTGTCCTTTGAAAAGGGTTTATCTTTTGGAGATGTTTTTGAGGTGGCCCAATACGAATTCCTCCTTCTTCAGACCTTTTGTACACCTCAGAAGCATCTGCTCATTGTGTTGTGCTGAGCCTTGGGTGCTTTGGGAGAGAACTTCTGAAGAGGACAGGTTGCCTTGAGGTTTTCTTGATTCCATGACTACATTGTGCAGGAGGAGAACGTGCCCCAAGCAGGGGCATCCAGAACAGGCCATCAGAGAAGTTTCTATCCAACCCAAGAGCTAGTTAGTGCTTCAAAGGGTTTTGCTGCAACTACTGCGTGTAACTTTGAGCCTGTGCTCTGCTTTGCCCATCCATTTCTTTACCAGAGAAGATCATGCCTTCCAGGAAGCTTTTCCAAGCTGGTTACCTCTCCTGCTTGGATTTTACTAAGTGCTGCTTTTTCATCTGCGCCGAAGGGGTTTCTTGGAGGTAGTGCAGCCTTCCTGCAGCAAATCCAGCTTCATGAATGTACATTTAAATTCCTAACAGCCTGTCATCCAGTTCTCTGTTATGTAGCAGCCAGTTAACCTGTAGGACTGCTTTATTTTTCCTGAAGAAAGCAGGTTTCAAGGAATGTTCCCCTCTCCAAACATGCCTTTCCTGGGCTTGGATCACCCTCAGAAATCCCACTGCAGTGCATTTTGGTGTGAGGAAAGGTGCAATCTCACGGAGTGGTCAGTGACATGTATTTTCTCCCCATGAAGGAGGAGTGATATTACAATGCTGAAGCCCAGAGACGCCTTGGTCAGTACATACCCCAGTGTGCCTTGGATTCATGCTGGTTCAGTCACTGGCATTGTTGTTGGAGTCTCAGGATCCTGGATCTGGCCATGGCAAGGCAACTTTATTGAAATAGCATGTTGGTATTTAAAACAATATTAATACTATATTTAATTCATTAAATACACAAAGGCAAGTTAAAGCGTTTCCATGTGTGTGCTGTTAGTTCTGGCGGGAGGTTCTTCAGATGGTTTTATGTGGTTTCAGACAACATTTTAGCACATTCTTAAAATACCCACAAAAGCCTTTATGTAAAATCTCATAAAGGTGAAGCACATAAAAATGATTTTTTTTCCCTGTTTCATGTCATTAGGATCAAAGTACAGTAGGTAAGAAGAAATTTCCAAAAGCCTTGTTTTGGTCTCTCTCTTAATGAATGTTTCATGCTCACAAGAAGCTCATAAAGTGAGTAATGGGGAAACTGTCTGCGCACACAGTCACAATCTCAGTGCCTGACAGGTCATTTCGAGTGAATTCACTACATTTGAATATTTTCTTAAGCAAACTTGGTCTAGAAATGGACAAAGAGCTTCAGCTCTCTGCCCTTTGATACACGCTGCCCTTCTGGCAAAGGAAGGGTCGCTTGGTCTGGAGCTGAGGTTTGCTGCAGGACTGAAATTCCCATTAACTGCATTAACCAAAATCCATTTGTGAACTCCCCTGGGGATATAAAAAGGGTGTTTCTTGGTTTGTTAGGTTTAAATTGCCTGCTGGAAGTCTGGCTTTAGCATGCCTGTGGAGCAAAGGGGTTTCCTTTCTTAAGGGTATAGTATCAGTGACTTGACAAATGTCATAGGACAGTGTATGTTGGCTGCTTACATGTTCAGACTAAGCCTGGTGATGAGTAGCAGTAGTCACCTATTAAAAGTAAAACGATGTGGTGAGTTGCTGTGAAGTCGTGTTCCCCTCCTGGCATCAGCATTGGGTTTGCTGCAGGCTTGGATGCATGCACTTGAAAAGAATTGGGGCTCTTTTGGTCATTCTCTGTGTGCAGAGAACGTATTGAAAGTTACCCGTGGTGTTCACATCAGCTTCCCAATATCTTTTCTCCTGGCTTGTAGAAAGGCTGGGTTAGTGTTCTCGAATCCACAACACTTCATAAAGTCCAAAGTGCACAGTAAATCACATCTTAAGTGCCACTAACAACCATGAGGCTCGTGTTTGGAAAGGAGGGGAGTGTGACGGTGCGAGGGTTCAACAAGTTCTTCACGTTGGCAGTGAGTGATGCTTCTCTTCCTCGCAGAAGAGGAGACACATGCAGATCTGTGGGATCATCTTGCTCATCAGTAAGATGCAGGAACAGAGTGGTTTAATCTGTGTGACTCAGGGAACTGTCAGTCCTAGCAGCTCCTCATGTCTTTGGATGGGGAGCTTTTGCTGTCTCCAAACCATGGATTCTCAGGTGTCCTGTGAGCCTTACACGCAGAACAGGAGCGAGTACTCAGAGCAGAAATGTCTGACTACTAAAATCTTGTGTCATTCATCTTCTGGCTCAGCTGAAGTTGCCTCTCCTCCTTCCCTTTGCAGGAGATGGTGGCTCTGTGCAGCATGAGTTCATTGCTGAGATCTAAGAGTTGTGTGCCAGGAAAGAGTGTTCCCTGCTCAATCCTCCCTGTGGCTGTTTGGTAACTTGAGAGTAGAAGCAGTTAGTAATGTGCTGTGGGTTACGGGTTTGGTTTTCTAGAAGCCAAAATTGCTTCTTGTGCATCTTTCTCCCCACGGTGTTGGGTTATTTACTGTTATTTCAGAGTTGCATCTTCCATCTGGCACATCAGGAGCCTTGCACCAGTGTTACAAAGGAGAAGCGGGGGTCTGCAGATGTCATTGCGTTGCTAGCTTTCTAAGAGCGTGCTTTTTGCTAACAGAAACCTGAGCTTTAGGTAGTCCAGCTTCTTTTCTGTTGTACCTAAAGCTGGAATAACA
The DNA here is from genome assembly GCF_004027225.2 of Strigops habroptila. NCBI lineage: Eukaryota > Metazoa > Chordata > Aves > Psittaciformes > Psittacidae > Strigops > Strigops habroptila. The sequence continues at coordinate 1,038,329 of NC_044292.2, forward strand.
TGTGAACCTCCACAGCATCCCTTCGTTTTGAAGAACCTTGGGTTCAGTTCAACTCTATTTGCAATAAATCAAGAACTCGGCTTCACACAAACTTGTGAGGCAGCAGCACAAAGCTACTTGCTCCCTTTTGTCTTAATTAACAGACTTTGTTGTAAAGAACTTCCAGACTTTCCCAATAGAGAGAGAAAATGGGGGGGAGGAAGGCCCAAACTATAAAATAAAGCCTTACTCTCAGCCTACTTTGTAGTTGTGCTTTTACCAGCTGTTGTAGTTAATTGGAATCAGAGGAATTGTTTGCTCAAGTACTGCAGGAATCTGTAACTAGCTCTGTTTCTCACTAGACTTTTATCCTCCTTTACAGAAATGTATTTGTAATGCAAGTCTCTGTATTATAAAATGATTCCAACTGCTGTGTTTGTAGGTATATAACTGCTGAGAGGGCGCTGGCTTAAAAGAAGGAAAACTCTTTACTAGGATGTGGAGATTCTGCTTATTTAAGATTATTAGTGATATCTGACGCTGGCTGGGATCCTGCTTACTTTTAACATGCAGATTGCATTGCATCCTGCAGGTATTTCGAAGGTGGAGTCTCCTCTGTCTACCTCTGGGATCTGGATCATGGCTTTGCCGGGGTGATCCTCATTAAGAAAGCTGGAGATGGATCAAAGAAGATTAAGGGATGCTGGGATTCCATCCACGTGGTGGAGGTTCAGGTACAGCCTCTGGGGTAGCTGATACACCGAAGTGCAAACAAACCCCAGTTAATTCCAGCCAGTTGAGGAGCACAGGTGTTCTGCTGAACAATGCAATATTGTCTGAGGGGCTGGGGCTGCTTTCCCCTGTTCATTTCTGGGTATTCCCTGAAGCAATTTGGATAGAGATAAGTCAGAGCTATAATCAAAAAGAATCCCAGAAGAATTGGAAGTATGTTACTTTCTGTGCTTGTGAGCCTGAGATTGTAGATGGTTTTTTAACATAAAGGTCTACAGATGAATATCACTAATGAGGTAATAAAGGCAAGGTAATGGGAGGTGAAATGGCTCCAACTAGATTTGCTTTGGAAAAGACGGGAATGTGCACACTTATTTCTAGGAAACAGGGTGTGCTATGTGAATGAGGTTACACATACCTGTCCTGGTGCTTGTGGGGTCTGCGGGGCCAGCCACCATTTAGTTTTGGGAGGGATTTTAACCTTTTGTCTCTATCCCTTTTGTTATCTAGGAGAAATCCAGCGGTCGTACTGCTCATTACAAGCTGACCTCCACAGTGATGCTGTGGCTGCAGACTAATAAAACTGGTTCTGGTACTATGAACCTTGGAGGAAGCCTCACCAGACAGGTATGTTTGTATACTGGCATGAATGGATGCTGCAGACCCCAAAGGCTGCAGACCCCAAAGGCTGCAGACCCCAAGGCTGCAGACCCCCAAGGCTGCAGACCCCAAGGCTGCAGACCCCAAGGCTGCAGACCCCCAAGGCTGCAGACCCCAAGGCTGCAGACCCCAAGGCTGCAGACCCCCAAGGCTGCAGACCCCAAGGGTGCAGACCCCCAAGGCTGCAGACCCCAAGGCTGCAGACCCCAAGGCTGCATACCCCAGGCTGCAGACCCCCAAGGCTGCAGACCCCAGGCTGCAGACCCCAGGCATGCCTTTCCTTATTTATGTACCCAGTAGCCCCAGTCAGGCACAAAAAGTTGCTTTTGTGAGGTGTTGTATAAACATCTCTCCTCCTGCTGCGTGTGCAGCCCAGTGAAACAGTTAATGCATATGTGTGTGATTACCAGGAAGCCCCTTGAACTTTGCTTGGTGTCAGAGTAGCTTTCAATTAAACATAGAGAGCATTCAGTAGGAGTTTAGGCTTGCTTTTAAGTCTTCATTTGCCCTCTGGTATTCCTAAATTTTTATACTTTGATATGCATTACCCAGGCAGTTTTATTTGTAAGGTTTGCCCACTTTCTTCCTGGAAGATTCCAACAGGATTATAAAAATCCAAGATGCCCTCTTCTGTTAGTCTCTCTTTGAAAAGCCATCAACAGACCTCTGTTTTGCATTGACTGTAGGATTCTTCTGTTCTTCAAGACATCAGTTATCTTTTAGTATCCTCCTTTAGTATTTTCTTTCTGCAATACCAAGACACTGATTTATAAAATCTCTTGAAGAAGAAGAAAAGAATCTCTTCTAAACATCTGGGGTTTGTGCCGGTGTTACTTTGACTTCCTCTTGAGAGCTCTGGTTTTGGCAGGGCAGGTGCCAGGCTGATGAGTGCTCAGGCAGTGCTGCTGTCTCAGGCTCTGGCAGGCAGGATCTGCTGGGCTTGACTTCCCTGGGGGAAGGTGCTCCTGCCCCAGCCACCTGCCAGAGGTGGCCATCGACCTGCTCATGCTGCTGATGACTTGTGGTTGCTTAAGATGTGGGCTGTGGAAATCAGTGACTCGAGCAGGGTAATCAGCTCTGGAGGACAGAAGGCATATTGTATGGTCGTGAGAGACTGGCAGTAGCTAAAACTCCTTTATGAGGCTTCCCAGGGCAGACTGTTGCTCCCGATACAAAGGACAATGCAGACTCTGTTAAACACTTCATGTTCTTGTCCAGGTTTGAGCCGGGAGGAGGAAAGAAGGCTCTGTGATTGCAGAGAGGAACCAGGATTGTGTCAGTATTGCAGCTGCAGCAGCTTGGCCTAGACCTGGCTGATCTTTCTTTCCACGAGGTTGATTTCCAGAGGAAGCTGATGGAAAAGCAGGCAGGGATGAGGCATGTGGAGGCAGTTTTGAGCTTTGCAGTAATTACACCCGAGTTATGGTGACCCGGACAAATACTTAATCACAGGCCTTCCTAATACTTGAAATCATAGCTGTGAAGTGGAGGCCAAGGGCTTGACTCTGGCCATGGCCTTCTGGTGCACAAGAGCTGTGCCAAGGAAAACAAGAGTCTGTTGAGAATGGGTGTCCTCAGTACACCTTGGCCTGGGCTGCTTTAGGCCTTGTTTCGTTTGACTTTCGCTCGCTGAGCTTCAGCAAGGAGATTCATGCTTCTGTCATCATTTGAACAGCAGAGCATTTCATTCATATGTGATGCATTAAAGCAGGGGCCTGCTTCCAAGGTAAGTATCCATAAAAAAGCCACTGGGGTAATGATGCACTGCTGCTACACAAACAATGGAAACTTGAGTTTCAGAGTGGAGCTTTGGGCTGGAGGTTTTCTGTCTGTGGATGTCATAGAAGGCTTAATGGGACAGAATCCACAGCAGAGAAGGAAAACCTTCATGCTGCCTTGAGCTATGGGAGGAGGAGCTGTTTGTCCTGAGCCATTTATTTAGCTGTAGTTGGACTAAACTCCTGAGTTCAGGGCTTTTACTTTGCTGTAAATCCAGTTTGCTGTATCACCTAACGACAGCAGGGATTGTTTTTCACTTTCTGATAGGCTTTTTGTACAGTCTGCAGCAAACTTAGGCACCAAAAGTAGGTTTTAATTATCTCTTGATTGCTATGGTACAGATGACACCAGTATCTGATCTCCTAACCATGATTTTGTGCATGGTAAATTGTACATGATTTTGGTCAACTCATCGTTTAAGCTACTTGACCACCTTTGATCCTACGATGTGAATAGCAGATGTCCTTGTGTTTCAGTGGAAGCTTTTGAAGTGTTCACAAGCTTTGTAATATCCTGGCTTATAAACTGATGGCAGAGAGAACCTTTGAGTGCTTTGAAAGGGAAGTCTGTTGAGAGCCATTACAGTTTTGCTCCTTAGCTGCAAATCAGGCACTTCTGGAGTGATGAACTTGGTGGCTGGGAGCGGGCGCAAAGGCCCAGCTCATGGAATGCCTCCTAATTCCGCACCTCTGGCAGCCACGAAGAGCTGGGCACGGCTCACGCTGAAGTGCTGTGGGAAGCATTTGCAGCTTCAGATGGAAACACTTGCTCAGTAATTCCCCTTCCTAATGTCTGCAGATTACACTTGGCACAAGTAATGGAGATCTGTGCATGGACAGCGTGGTAGAGCTCAACTGGGATCTTGAAGTTAGAGAACAGTGATTTCTAGACTCTGCTGTCATTTCCCACTGGTGAAATACCGTTGTCCTGCATCAGACCCAAACACAGAGGGAGGTTTTGTTGCCTTTGTCAAGACTGTTTGGAAAAACTTGGCTTTGCATTTCTTGAATATCCCCAGACTCTTGTTCCTCGGAGGCTCCACTGAGGCCATCCCTCAGCGCTGCACCGAATGTCTAACAAGGATTCTTTGCTCTCTCCAGGACACCCGGTATTGAGTGTTCTTACACCTTCATTGTGGCCATGTGATGCTATGTTCTGGGTAGATACTACTTGGAGGTCATGTCCCTAGACTGTGTCTACTCTAATGTCACTGAGAAGTGACACATCTCTTCCAGTTCATCAAACTACTACTTTTCAGTGGGGTTCCCGTGCAGTTTTTCATGTCTCCTCCTTTGTTTATAGGGGGAAAGTAGCTGTACAAGCATTTTATGTTTGTAAGTGGACAGAATGAGTAAAGAGGGAGAACCACAGTAGATGGAGGAGTTGGAAACCTCCTTTGTGTAGCTTTGATTTACTTTACCTGATGGTTTTGGAATTGGGATAGGGAAGGAGCAGAGTGTTACACACGGTCTGCCTCAGTGAGGGGCCACGGGTAGAAGTGCTGTGTGTCTGAGGGGAAGGGACAGGACCTGCTCCCTTCTATTTACCACAAAGGGAGAAGTGCTTGCAGGGAAATGAGGACTGGCAGCAGCTTTTCAGTTACCTTGCACGTTCTCCAGTGACTGCAGGTAAGTGCCCTGCCTCCTGATTCAAGCCAGGTGCTTGGCAGATGGTTTTCTCCCTGACAGGCATTAGGGTCCCGTCCTCTCTGTGTACATTGGAATCACTTGTGTCATTTGCCACGGCTCTGCATTGCTTTGGCTCAGTTTGGAGGTTTTTAGGCTGCACTTTAAGGTAAGAGCAGCTGGATGATCCGGTTTCATTTCATGCAAAGTAGATGTAACATTCCCGTTTTCTGGCAAATAGTCAAAACTGCACTTTGTGGGGCAGATTTCTGCAGCCCCCTCCTTAAAAGCAAGACTTAGCAGGTGCCTTTCGGAGGCCTCGTTGTGCACAAAGAACCTGTGTGTGTTTCCTACACCACCATGACCATTGCGAGGAAGTTCAAGTTTGCTGAGAAAGAAGTTGGCTCCAAACCTATCGTTTATTTACCTCCGGAGGTGCGGAAAGGGGAGGACATGAGGCTGGGGGGGAAGGGAAGCCTGGGCTTTCACATTAAACCACCACAGATATGTGTTGATTTTCATCCTTGAAATGCTCTCTAGCGAAGGTGGAACGTTCTGCAGGGCTGGATGAAGGCTGCTCTGTTGCAGACCGAGCTCTCCCTGCGCTCAGGAAGATGTGCCCTGTGGTCTGTTACTGCTCCATAAAACACCAGCAGAGACATTCTGCCATTTGTCATAATAGGTGACTCCTCTGAGGCTTGTGCTCTGCAATTAGGAGAGTCATATATTTTCATCAAGTTGAGCTTTCATGTGAGGCCTGTCCCACCGACTTCCAGATGTTAGAATGTTAAATGAGTTGGGGAGTGTTTTCCTACCAGAGGGATCTTCCAGTTGTAGCTGTTGCAATCCTTAAGCTCTCTCTCAGTGGTTGTCCAGGTTCCTGGAAGGACTGTCTCTTTCACTGCTAACTGAGCAGTATTTTGGGATGCAGAGGATAGCAGGGATGAACTGAACAGTAATTGTCCAGGGAATTACTTCTGCCTCACATGAACATCTGGATTTTACATCCATATAATCAGTTCTGTAATGGCTGGTTTAGATAGAGAGTAGATGAGCTGAGCATCTACAGACTTCATGGCATCCAAAGCTGATGTTGCATCCCCAGAGTTCCTCATGTTTTTGATGGGACAATTTGGTAAAGGATGTGGGATAACTTTGGTTACACCAAATAGAGTCAATAGCCATGAAAGGGTGAGGTAAGTTCTCCACTGATTTCTGCAAAGCCGCAAGCTGTGTGGAGCTCACAACCTGCATTTATCTTCTTACAGTTTGAAGTAGGAGTGGGAGAGGCAGGGCCAGATTTTGCCTTGCTGATATCCAAATAATTCCACATATTTTCCACCTGGAGACTCGAGTCTGCCCCACTGCCTGTGGCTTGGGAGCCTTTGGCTCGCGCTCTCTGTTTATGTTTCATTAAAGAGATTCCATGTTGCTCCGTGGCCAGAGCAGCTGTGGATGTTGTCAGGGCTTCAGAGCAAAATGGTGGATGAGTTTCCTTCTTATCTTTCTAGTATTTTTAGATGCTTTTATGATGAACCAAAGTGTTTTCTCCAACTGAACTTTCTCGCTTCGTACTAACTCTTCCTCCAAATAACATCTACGGAAAGCCCAAACAGCTGCTATATTCCATGCAGGAAACATCCAGAGTGACCAGCCAGCCATCGAGAGCTTAATATACCCAGCAGAGTGAGCTTCCCTCTGAGTCAGACTTGCAGCAGATGGCTGGGAAACGAGGCGAGGAAGCCAAGCAGTGTATCTCGATCGGGAGAGGAGCGGCTGAGCCGTGCGCATTGGACTTGGCTCCTTAGCGTCAGGGTTTTGGCTGAGCTCTGCAGCAGATGGGGAGCGACAGTGGGAAGATGGGCTGCTTGTTAGCATCAACTTCCAGGGTGGAATTTCCCCCTAGAGCAAATTAACCCCTTTATTTAAGCAGCTATAGTCTTTCTGCTTAGGTCCGGGTACAGAAGGAGCCTTTAAAGCCCCCCATCTACTGCTGTTTGTATAACCCGGCTGCTTACTGACTCCAAACTCCATTAAAACAGCCTCTTGGAACATCTGGGCTCCTCTAGCACAGAAAAATGTTTTCCTTCTGGCAGCAGTTTTTATGGAGATGTAATAATAGATGTTTTGCAAGAAGATCAAATCATTCTATTTTCAGATTCTGCTGCTCACCATTGAGCTCGGCCTGTCCAGGTGTGGAGGGCACTCAGGGGGGAGCCTGTGGAAGTAAATGAGCCCCTGCCCCAGCTACGGTCCATTTGCTGCTGCCTCCACACTCACACAGCATGGACGTGTGTGCGTGTAGCTCAGAGTTCTGCTCTCCAGGCAGAATGTCTCCATCACATGTAAACAAGCTGACTGCAATCTGAAGGAGAAATTAAACGTCCTTGTTCTCTTTCTTCCCCCCCTCTTCTAGGTTATCTTTTGCCTTGAGGGTTCCAACTAAATTACATGCTTCCCCAAGCCTGTTAGAGACTTGGCTTATTAGAAGAAACCTGTAGCTGGCCCAGATTTTTCAACTCTACCCTGAGGGAAGGATATGAACAGATGGATAAGGGAATTCAGTGGGATTAGTAAAACCCTTTGAAGATTGTTCTTCCCACTACATTTTTCTCCCGGTTTTGTGTTTGTGCCATCTCAGCACATTTTGTATCAGTTGAGGTTCCTGGCACTGGTGTTCATTGTTCAGCAGCTTGTCCATGTCTAGTCAGAATGAACTGGGGAAGGCAGCCTTTTCCTTAGCACAGATCATGGATTGTCAGCCCAGGCCATGAGGGATGTTTTATGGGGCAAAGTGTGATAGAAATGAAGCAAATGCTGCATTCTGCAGAACCAGCTCCATCTTAGGGATAAATATCTCACCCAATTCAGGTCCCTGTCTTTGTTCAGCCACACCACCAAGAGCGTGGTATCATTATACACTTACATCGATCCAACTCTGAATTTCTACTGCAAAAGGCCAGTTTGCTGCTTCCCCCCACTCTTACTGCTCTGTGCTTCCTTCCCCCTCATAGCTAAATGCTGGTTCAGCTTTGTGGTCTGAAAAGAACTACAAACCATCACATTTCTCTTTCCATATTATTGCAGCAGTTGAGATCATCACCAGCGTGGCAGGGAGTTGTGGGGTTTGTGTTCTCTGCACCTTCCTTCTCCACTGGCAGGTAGATAATGTCTAAGGTGTCTTTTGCCAGGAGATGCTGAGAATGGAGAATGTCCCCTACGTGTGGTGAGAAGTAGCATTTGAGGCAAGGATGAAGAGAAGCAGCTGGTTTTGTAGGGATAGTTCACATCTGTTACACTGCCTGCACCATCCTTGTGTGTGTCTCATCACCAACAACCTTGTTTTCATATCCACATGCTGTGCTGCTGCGTGTTCCATGTTCACCATCACACATCTCCTGCAGGCCCTTGGTAGGTAGGGGCTGACAGTGTTGTAGGGCCTGTCTGCACCAGGGATCTGCAGCAGGGATTAGTTTGATTCCTGGGTTTTATTACACTACGTTTCTGTTATCAACGTGTGAGACTGTTGAGTGCTGGGAAACTCTCAGTAGGTTTCTAGTCTGTTTGCACATAAAGAAGAGTTACTCCAGGATTTGAGACGCGCTTGTTCCATCCCTTCTCTTGGTAAGGAAAGCTGTCGTGCACCTACTGCCAGATTTCCATGTTCTCAATGGGTCTGTGTCCTTCCTTTCCAGATGGAGAAAGATGAGACTGTGAGCGACTCCTCTCCACACATAGCCAATATCGGACGCTTGGTAGAGGTAAGTGCTGTGAAGCCACTTCAGCTCGAGCCTGCTGCAGGTTCTCTTGCCTGTGTTTGGTCCTATCATGGAATGGTTTGGTTTGGAAAGCGCCCTAAAGCTCCTCCAGTTCCAACCCCTGCCACGGGCAGGGACACCTTCCACTAGAGCAGGTTGCTCCAAGCCCCTGTGTCCAACCTGGCCTTGAACACTGCCAGGGATGGGGCAGCCACAGCTTCTCTGGGCACCCTGTGCCAGCGCCTCAGCACCCTCACAGGGAAGAGCTTCTGCCTCAGAGCTCATCTCAATCTCCCCTCTGGCAGGTTAAAGCCATTCCCCTTGGCCTGTCCCTTCTTGCTCTCATACAAGTCCATCGCCAGGTCCTGTCCCTTAGAATTTTGTTGCCCTTGTCTTTACAAACAAGTTATTTATTTCTACTGTATCAAGCCCAGTGTTTGGGGGATCAGTATTTCTCCTATCAGGGCTTCCAACCATTTGCAGATACAAAAGCACTGCTCAGCACTTTGTCTCCTGCTCATTAGAGCAGTAACCTCCCTGTAAGTGCAGTAGTAATAGTTAACAGCTTCCAACGCCCGTGTTTGCTTCTACGATTGCTTTTGGGTGGCGTTATTTTAAGTCAGGTTTTGTTACACAGACCCATCCCTTTCCCTGAAGGTTCAGAGTGTATCAAGTGCTTATTAAATCCACTGGAATGGGTTTTAGTGCTTGATTTTATGGCTGTTGTCAGTTGCGGATGCTCAGATGATGAGTGAAGGTGTTGCCTCCCCAGAAGGGCTTTGCTGCAACACTATTTTGCTGTCTCATTGCACTGTCTCTGTGGTGGTGGTGGTGATTTCCTTCATCTTCGTGGCCTCTTTCGCAAGAGAGGAGGAAATTCTCAGCTCAGATAGACTCCACTGGATTTTCAGAAGGAACTGGGAAGTGGAAGGAGGGGCAGGAACTTCCTTGTCAATCCTTTTTCCAAGTTTTTGGCTTGAATGAAAGTGACCTAATGAAAAAATGCTGCTTGTTTACTTTCCCAAAAGTGTTTGCCATGGCACAAAACAACTGACCTGGTGGTTGTGCTGAATGACTGGCTGGGACTGGCCACTTCCAGGGTGTTCAGTGCCAGGAAATGACAGAGTAAGGTTGGGATGAAATCCGTTCTCCTCTGCAGCTCAATGCAGATAAGTGATAGCTGGACAGCAGCTGCCCTCTTGTGGTGCGAAGGATGTGTTGTAGCCCGGAGTAACGGCTGGGAGGAGAGGGCAGGAACAGAGCTGGGCCTTTATTCCTTTGGTGAGAGCAGAGAGAGAGGCTTGTACTGCCCTCTGAGAGTTTCAATAGTAGGAATACACTGGACCGAAGTGGCAAATGTACAGAGCAGCTCCAGGGCCTAAAGGGGCTCCAGGAAACCTGGAGAGGGGCTTTGGACAAGGGCCTGTAGGAACAGGCCAAGGGGAATGGCTTTAACCTGCCAGAGGGGAGACTGAGATGAGCTCTGAGGCAGAAGCTCTTCCCTGTGAGGGTGCTGAGGCGCTGGCACAGACTTTTCCCAGAGAAGCTGTGGCTGCCCCATCCCTGGCAGTGTTCAAGGCCAGGTTGGACACAGGGGCTTGGAGCAACCTGCTCGAGTGGAAGGTGTCCCTGCCCGTGGCAGGGGCTGGAGCTGGAGGAGCTTTAAGCTCCCTTCCAACACAAACCAGGCTGGGATTCCTCAAGACAAACACACACAGTGCACAGCAGAGTGAGTGCCCATTCCTGAGAACTGACCTCACTAAATACCTGGTTTCTTCCTTTTCATTTCTAGGACATGGAAAACAAAATCAGAAGTACACTGAATGAGATTTATTTTGGAAAAACAAAGGACATCGTGAATGGGCTGAGGTAAGGGGCTTCCTGCTGCCCGTTGAACCCTCTGCTTCCCACAGGGCCCGTGGTGCTGCCCCTGCCAAGCACTGAGCTGCTTTTGCTCACCGGAGCTCCCCTCCCCTCCACAGCCTTGTCACATCCCTCATTGCGCACCTCCCTGTGCTTTGGAAGCATGATTTGTTGTGTGGAGTTTATGGAACACTTCTACCTTGTAACTATCGGTTTGAAGTGATGTTTTAATCCTTCGTTCCCTCAGCAGGAGGAAAACAGCCCAATTGGTCACACTTGTATTTCAGGATTACTTTTAATGAGGAGTTTTACTTTTCACAGTTGAAAGCTGTGCTTAACTTCTGACTTCTCTTTCTACTCTTATTAGAAACAGCCAGTTGGTCCCAGAGTTGTAACGTTGATGGTTTGTGGTACTTAGACTTTGTTTTAAATGCTGTCCCTCTCTCAACACCACTGGTCAAAATACAGTGTCCAGATGAAGTGAATAAACCCCCTGGGCCTTTCTGTAGGGAAAGTATGCTCTACTTGTCAACCCCTGCTCATTTCTGGTCAGGAAACCCCAAGCTGGTAGTTGTGCTCATAGGGGAAAGTGATGCCAAATGATTTGGTTTAAAACTGCAGCTACACCTCCAAGCACAGTGTGGTAATGGAGAATTAACCCCTCCGTGTGCTGCTCTTCTCTCACGTCCTGAAATGTGGAAGAAGATGGAATAATGGTGCTGATTAAACGTGTGCTGCCTCTGCAGCAGCACGGGCAGGGGAGATGAGAGAGCAGCTGGGCTGGGGTTTTCCTCCAAGCCCAGCTTTCATAACAGGCCTCTGTTTTCATTTGTGGTGTGCAGGGGGTTCGCCAGGAAGCATTTATTAACATTAAATATGAAATAGAGTCCTTTTCCTTGTGAGTGTTGCCAGAAGCTTTTGTAATTGAATCTGTTTCCTGTGTCTCCGCATTGCTCGGTTTGAGTCATGGCACTCTGTGCAGCGGTGGGATGATCAGCTCAGCACTGGTAACACACAGAGCATCTGCCTCTTCCTCTCGCCTTTTCCCTGTCCCTTCTAACCTTTGTATTTCCACTCCTTCCTCCCGAGTGTGCTCTGGTGGTTTCCAGAATCGCAGCTCTGTGTTACTGAGTTCTTCTGACTGTTCTTTTCCCTGTTTACCTCCCTCGTTTCTGAACTGCTCTCTGTAGATCTATTGATGCTATCCCCGACAACCAAAAGTATAAGCAGTTGCAGAGGGAGCTTTCTCAAGTGTTGACCCAGCGCCAGATCTACATCCAGCCTGATAACTAAAGCACTCCAGGTACCCCCTGCCTGTGCGGTGACAACCAGCACTAAACCAGGACTCACCAGCCAAGACCTCTGCATGATAACCCAGACCAGAACTAACCCCTAACTCCCGCAGACTGGGCAACAACGCCTGAGCCGTGCTTCACCCAAGGGTTATTTCCTAATACAGCCAACTAAACGCTGTGATTTTTGATGTTAGATGTTGCTCCACTTGGAGTAACATTTGGAATGTCACGCTCTGGGATGTGGCAGGATTTACCACTTGGCACTCTTAGCTTGGGAGCAAGGAAGGAGCATGTGGTCACAGCCCCAAAGTGGCGTTAGCTTGGAGTGATTCGATCCAGAAGCCCTGGGACTCTGTCCCTTGTTACACCATTTCAGTGAAGAAACTCCTGCTAATCTGAACATCCTCCCTGCAGGAAGGAGTGAAATCTCGGAATTGTCACAGTTCTGAGGGGAAAAAAACCCCCAAACCTGAGTGTTACTCCCCATGACTCCTGAGTAAACGTGAGCTCATGCCACATGCACATCCCTGTTTGCCTGGTGCATCTTGAATCCCTTGGAGCTTGGAATCCCATCCTGGTCAAGCTCTAGTGAAGCGTTTTGAGTCTCTGCTTTGTGCTCTGCACAGCCTCTGAAGGGCTTTGTTCCTGTGCTCACATTTGCTCTGGAGCTCTGGATGTCCAGCAGTGACTAACCCTGAGCCAGTTTAACCTTCCACTCCATAATGAGTTGCAGATGTCTTAAACATGTTAAGCTGACGAAGGGAAAAATGCTCTATTTGTTGATAATGGCCAAGAACCACTTCTTCAGCCTGTGACAAATGCAAATAGCAAATGTATATATTCTTATTAAAGCAGTGGAAGTCTCCAGAGACAAGAGAATGGAAATAGTGTTTAAAAAATGTTAGGAAAACAACTGCCACAAAGAGCAGCCTTGTTTACAGGAGCAGCATCCAGGGAAAGAAGGGAGTTTTGAGTCCTGAAAAGGGTGTGAAATTGGGTTTGTGGGGGGAGAAATCCTACCAAATCCTGACCCCTTCTGTGGGAGCAGCTCCTGAAAGGTCCAATATTATTAGTCTGTCAATGATCATACAGAAGAGGGCTTTTGAAAAGTGGGAATTTCTTCCTGTCCCATTGCAAACGGAGGTTCCTCCACAACTCTTCCAGGACAATGAGCCAAGATGACTCCTAAAAGATGTCATTTTTCTTCCACAACCAAACTTGTAGCAAAAGGGAACCCCTGCAACAGTCTTGCTGACAGAATCTCTGTTCTCCTTCAGCTGATTTGATTCCCCAGTGCCTGTAGGTAAGGTACAAACTGGAAAAGCCAATTTGGGAACAGGAATCCGGCTGCTTTTCCCCCTTCCCGGTGAAGCCACCGGAGGGAGGTTTTACTGCAGCTGCTGGACCCTGGGTGAACAGTCTGCAAAGGGCTCAGGAGCTGCCCCGGCCCTTCTCCCCTTCCTGGAGAGAGGCTGGATTTTCTCTGCCTTCCCATCACGGTCCTTTGGAGAGCAGGAGTGCTAACACCCTTCGCTGGTGGGACACTGGGGCTTTTCCAAGCTCTAACATAAACCAAACCTGGGAATCTGCCTCCAGCAGCTGGAGGCTGAGCGGAGCCGCTGGGGCATCTTGGTGCCATCCTTGCTAGAGTGACGTTTGCTTTGATGTTCTCACTGGAGTGTTCACTTTGCCTTCTGCTTTCCGTGTTAAACCAGGCGAGCTGAGGTTGGTGTCCTCTGAGCCGGGGCTGAGGTGCTTCTCCTTCCTCCTGCCCCACGTGCCAGGAGACCCTCGAACCACCTCCTCTCGCCTCTGACTCGCGTCTCCTTCTTCCCCGCAGGTCTGTGCAGACTTTTGCAGACAAATCAAAACAAGAAGCTCTTAAAAACGACCTGGTGGAGGCTTTGAAGAGAAAGCAGCAAAGTTAAAGTCCTCTCCATGCTAACAAGACATGCCATGCACTCGTTAGATTCCTTTCTTAGAGAACTCATCCCTCCCCTTTGCCCTTTTCTGTTCCGTCACGTCACGATTTGCATTCAGTACTACCCATGCAACGCCATCTCCTCCCCATGAATAAAGCTGTACAAACTTTTTCAGTCTCTGAGGCCTACTTTGCACCACATTTTACTCTTGAGACCTTAGGCTATGTCTGTAGAAGTCCATGTATTTTTTTTCCCCCTTCTCCTCTTCCACCTTCCCCCCCCCCCATCTATATGCATAACCACGGATCATTGTTTGTCTTCTCCTTCCCCCTCCTCCTCCTCCTGCCTTTTGTTACATTGGTGTAAAAAATGTAAAACAAGAATTTATTAAATACTGTGGTGTGTGAAAGAAGAAGAACTGGAAAAAAGAAAAAAAAAGACTAATAAATCTATTCCACGTATGTCTGGGGCTGGGCACAGGGAATGGCTGGTGGGAGGGAGGGGAGAGGGTGTTCCTCGGGCTTGTGCTGTACTGAGTAAACCAGTTGCAAGGAGCTGTTGATGAGGAGACCTGCTGAAAGTTCTGCTCTTCCAGAGCCTGGTTCCGAGGCGCTTTTCTGTCGATTTTTATGGAATGCAAAAATGGGTTTTCTTTTTGGTTTGATTTTGGGTTTGTTTTTTTTTTTTTTTTTGTAAAGCTTAAATTGAATCTACATCTGAGACTTGAGCCTCCATACAAAAAACAGAAAAAAAGAGAAAAAAAAAGACTAAAATGACAATAAAAAACCTCCCAGGAAGCAGCGTGTGTGCCACTGGTGTCCTTCTTATTTCTCTTCCCTTCCTTACAGGGTTACTTGGGGGTTGTGCTGGCAACGCTCTCTCCTGCAGCGCCTGAAGCCATCGCTGGGGCTGAGGTAGGTGGATGTTGCTTGAAAATGGTGGCAAAAGTCAGTAATCCAACAGCCTCTGCGTTATCTGGCCATGGAAAGTGGGAAAGTGGCTTTTTCCCCCTTTTTTTGCCCTCTTTTTCTCATCTCCAGATGAGCTGAAACTTGTTTAAAGAGGGTGGGATGTCCTGTTCCCCGCACATGGAGCGTGGCGTAGCTGCGTCACCCACGGGCCTGATGCCCTTCCAGGATGCTGGCACTGGGATGTCAGCATCCCATGGCTGGGATTGGCACTTCCAGCATCCAGCAAACATGGGACAGATGGATTTAGAGGAGGATTAGTCCAGCTTTGCTGGGTCTGTTCTAAATGGCTGGGGGGGAATGCGTGTGTCAAAGCATTCCAGTTCACTTGGCAGCTTGAGGTGGGTGGTTCCAGCCACTGGTGCTCACCCAGAAGCTCCTCAGGTGGGTCCCTGTGCCATTTGTGTAAAGCTCCCTCCTCAAGCACTTGGTGGGCCCCTGCCCAGCTCCTCTCTGCTGTGGTTCCAACTGATCCTGGTGAAGCCGAGGCAGCAAATACCCACCGGGGTGTTCCTGCCTGTGGAACAGTGGAATTAGCCTCTGGGTGAACCCGTGCACATGGAGACTTGGCATTGCTATTGATTAACGTGCTCTAACGTTGCTTTTCCAGTATGACCCGTTTCACAGCCCCACATCTGCAGGTGATTATGGAGTGTGCACTCAGGGGCCTCTGCTCTGGAGCCCAGCTCACACAGGTCAGGCTGCTCCGAGCCCTGTCCAGCCTGGCACTGGCAGGGATGGGGCATTGTTCCTCTTTCTCTTCTCCAAGCCCCATAACCTGATGGTTTGTGCTCTAACCCCCAGCTCCGGCAGCACTTCCCCACTGTGGGACCAGTTCTTCCTGGTTTGTCCCTGATTTGTTCTCTGGTTTAACACTTCCCTCTGCAGAACCTTCCGTTCCCAGCTCTTTGGGGGCCAGGGCTATGTTACAGACTCAGAGGGAGGCAAACCTCAGCCAGAGGCTCTTTGTGACACCAGTTTCCACTCACCCTGATGGTTGCCGGCACATTAACTCCCTGCCCCTGCAGCAGCAGCCACTCACCTCGTGCCATCATCCCCAGCCTGAGGGAAAGAAAAAGGAAATCAGTTTTGTCCTTAACCTGTGCTTTGGATACACCTCTGGGAACAAACTGCGGGGTTTAGAGATATATATATTTACCTCTTACGTTGGAACTTCCTTGTCCAGCATAAGAAGCGCCTCAGTGAATCAGTGCAGGGCAGTTACTTAGTGTTGTGAGTGGCAGGGATGTGGCTCTTTGTCTCAGCCAGGCCATCCCCGGCATTCCAGGGCTGGCTGAGGCTACAACCCCTCCTTGGATAAAGCCAAGCCCCAGCGTCTTTGTAATGAACAGGAATTGAGGTCTAATGAAGCTGTGCTCTCTACCTTGCTTGGAATCTGCTCCTGGTTTGTGTTAGTGCTGGGTACACGCTGTTTTGCTGCAATTCCTAGGGACGGACAGCAGAGGAAATGTTGCTGGCTCAGGGATGAGGAGGAGCTGAGCAGCTTCAGTGAGCCTGGAGGGGGAGAATCACGACTTAATGCTGTGAAAAACCCACCCACTTTGTTCAAGGGGCTCAGAGAGGCTGAAAAATACTTTTTCTTTCCAAAACTAAATGGGGCAGCTCCAGAGATGGGCACAGCTTGTGTCTGTATTAACTTGCTGGTGCGGTTTGATGGGCACTGGGACTCCCATTCCACACGTGATCCAGGCTGTGCTGTGTAGTCCCAGAGCTGTGGTTCAGCTGCCTCCGTGCGAGGGTGAATCAGGGAAGGAAGCGACTTCCTCGGGAAGGACGAGTGTCACAGGACTGGCTGAGGCACTGTCAGTGGGTGATGATAGAGCTAAAGCTGCACGGGGACAGGGAAGTGCTGGGTAGTGGGGAAGTGGAGAAAAGGGGAGCAAAATTAGAGTTAATGGTGACTGCAGGGAGGGGAAAGTTCTTGGTTTTAAAAGGACAAGTTCATAGAATCATAGAATGGTTTGGGTTGGAAGGGACCTTAAAGCTCATCCAGTTCCAAGCCCCTGCCACGGGCAGGGACACCTTCCACTAGAGCAGGTTGCTCCAAGCCCCTGTGTCCAACCTGGCCTTGAGCACTGCCAGGGATGGGGCAGCCACAGCTTCTCTGGGCACCCTGTGCCAACGCCTCAGCACCCTCACAGGGAAGAGCTTCTGCCTCAGAGCTCATCTCAATCTCCCCTCTGACAGGTTAAAGCCATTCCCCTTGGCCTGTCCCTGCAGGCCCTTGTAAAAGGACAAGTTGTGTTAGTTTTTCTTGAAGGGGCTCCAAGTCTCGGTTGATTCTCCTCTTGCTTGCCCTGTGAGATGGAGCTGCTCCTGCCCAGCAGAAAGAGCTCAGCACATGGGGACCCAGCTTTTCCCAAGCTGCTGCTTCCTTCCACTGTTAAGAAGCCACTGCGCTGGTGTGCAGGGCCCTGGGAGGGGATAAATCCATCAACAAGAGAGTAATAACTAAAAAGCAGAGCAAGCAGAGGCAGCATCAGCCTTGATAACCACCTCCACAGCTCCCAGAGAGCAACGGAGCAACTTCCCCAAGAAACCCACGCAATTAAAACGAGAAGTCAGAGCAATGGGGGCTGAGAGACACAGTGACAAAGAGGCAGGAGCTGCCAGATGAACTGGCCAAATGAAACCAAAGGAGGCACATGGGCAAGGACTTGTTTTATAGACATGAGCCGTGCTAATTAAAGCAGGTTTGTGTGGAGTGAAACACTTTGGTTATGCTGCTCCTTCCCTCCCTCCTTCTGAATGGGTCCAGTCACTGAGGTATCTTCTAGAGTCAGTGGTGGAGACACGAGGCCCACAGAGGTAACTGGTGCTCATGGTTGTGGTGGGCCGCTCATCTCCATCCCCTCCCCACAGCCCTTCCAGCTCTTCTCATGTTTGACGGCGCTGAGGAAGCTCCAGATCACCCCAGAGAGGCAACAGATAAAGAGAAGTGACTGGGCTCAGCTGTAAGAGCTACAAAGAGCAACCTTTTGAGGTATTAAGTTATTCCCTGTTCATCCCAATAGCATCATTGGTATCAAAGAGGCACGAGGGCTCTCAGCAGTACCCTCTGCCGCCCGGCTGGGCTTTAGCAGCACAACATGTCAGCCCCTGGCTCAAGTCCTCTTCTCCCAGGAGCTGCCGGGGTGGAGGAGCTGGTTTGCCCAGCGCTGAGGTCAGCTTTTGTGTCCGCATCCTGCTCTTCTCCCTCCGGGGCAGGTCCCTCTGTCAGCTCTCCAGGCTGTCCCCGTGCTCCCCGAGAAGAGCACCCCTCTCTTCATGGCTACCAGGTCTTCCTCTCCGATAAGCAAGGAACTGGAAGGAGATCTGAGGAGAAGTTAAGGCTCCTCCCACAAGCAAGGGTGGATCTATGGAGGCATTGGGTCTCATCACCTGAAAAAAGGCTGTTCGTGCCAGGAGATGACAACGGGATGAGCTTAGTGAACACGAGGGACTGAAGCATTCAGCTGTTGCAACACCATAGGTTACTCACTGGCATATGAGTGAGCAAGGACAGCTCACAGCAACCACTGAGGAGCACCAACCCACCCGCTGCTGCCTAACCCTGCCTGCCCCAAGGTGGGACTGGATCCAGGAGGGAAGCATTGGCAGGGAAAGGATACAACTATGTCGAGGGAAAGGACGCCCAGGCTGCCCACCAGCCAGGGGAGGTGGTGCAGGACGTAGTCACCTTCACTTTGCCCTGGCTCAGGGTTCTTCAGGAGGACACTGAGGCCGTAGAGCGAGTTCCCCAGCATCACCAGGGCAAAGAGGGAGTAGGAGATCCCGATGGTGGATTTCCTCTTGTACTGGAAGAAGAGAGGCCAGAGAGAGAAGTTTGGGTGCAGCTCTCTGGAACCTCATTAGGAAGTAGTATTAATCACCCTCCCCCCAAAAAAACAGAAGAAAAAAGGTGGTGACTCAATGCTAAGAGCCTTTTAGTTCCCCCTTTGCTTATAAATCAAGAAAAATGAAAATCAGTTTTGGAGCAGAAATGCAGAAAAATAGTCCCTTACGAAATGATCAGAGATGGGGCCTCTGAGCAAAGAGGAGGAAGGCGATCCCGCCACCACTTCCATCTGAAACCCCAGGACCTGTCCTACCACTTACATTCGTGTAGATCTGGGGCACTCGGGAGCACAGGTACAGCACAGAGGAGACGGAGCCGATGGTGAAGCCGATGATCTCGCCCCTGGTGAAAGGCTGCAAGGCAAAGGGGGGCACTGAGCAGCCCCGTGGTCTGAGACATGCGCTCACCACGGCTCCGTGCCAGGCCCCAGCATGGCCAACTCCTGCCCTTCATCTCCCCACTGAGCACCAAGTGCGATGCACTGGTCCAGCAGGACGTGCCCACCCCACCGGACACTTTATCTTCTCCCCACCATCACCCAGCTTTAGGACCCAGCTCACCTCTGACACAAGCTCACCCACGTGAGTGGAGAGCAGGGACCTTCCTTTGACCACCACCGGGTCCTGCGCCACCGCAGCACCTCTGCCCAGGAAGGAGACGGTCGACAGTGTCCCCAGGGAAAGGAAGACGAAGGCTGCGTTGATCTCGGCAGTGACTGTGGGGGATCAAAGCAGAGGCTGCTCAGTGCAGCCCAGCAGCCGTGGTGGGTGCCAGGGCCCCCTCTGAGCCCTTCAAGCTCTCTCTCATCTCTGCGGTGGCACAGTCAGTGCTAATGGCTGCTGTGGGCACTTTATCTCACAGCGATACAGGCAATTTGTAAGTTATCAGGGAGGAAACTGCTCCTATCTCAGCTGGCAGGGAGAGCACTCGAGCTTCTTTGTGCTTCAAGAATAGTCCCCTCCATCTAGAAGCTTTTCACAGGCTTAACTCACCACAGTGCACATTCAAATCCCTGCCAGACTGAGCCTCAACAGCAAGACTTGGGTTGTATTCTGGCAAGAAGCTCTCCAGCATTAACAAAATGAGACAGCTGATGGGCCAAATACCAACTGGTTTAGTAAGTTAATGGCTTTAGTAAGCTAAATAGTTATCAAGGTCCCAGGGATGCCTGTTGTAGTTCAGAGATAGCTGCAATGCTAAAAAGTGGATTTCCTCTTGCTGTTCAAGCCTTGCAAGCACAGTTCAGGGTCCCTTTCTACTCCATTTGAACAGGGAGGAACTTCTCCGTCACACCAAGGCTGCCACTAATTGTAAGAGGAGCACTGACCCCTGAATTTCTTTCTGTAGTTAATGCAGCTCCCAGGGGGGTTATTTTCAACCCAGACATTGCCTGGCTGTTTGCAGAAGCCCCAGGCATGGCTTGTAGCTATTTGGCTCTGGTAGGAGCTCAGGTTATTACAGAATCCCTCAAGCTGGAAGGGACCCCAAGGATCATTGGGTCCAACTCCCTGCTCCTGGCAGAACTACCTAAAACCAAACCATATGACCAAGAGCATTGTGCGGATGCTCCTTGAACCCTGACAAGCTTGGTGCCATCACCCTGAAGAGCCTGTTATGGCTACTAAGACAGAGGCAGGAGTAGGATAAGCAGTGGGAATGCTGGCTTTCAGGAGCAGCAATACCATTTCCTCTCTCAGTGATCCCTGGTTATTATCCCATTTTTCCGTCCTGACTAGTCTTGATTCATCCCAGGTAGAATATGATAATGATGAAACTTCAAGAAGAGGCAACAAGAACCCCTACAGCTGGGTTTAAAAAGACCAGCAAGCAGAAAGAAGTATCAATGCATCTGGAAAGCACCTCTGCCCCAACACATCTCCTCAGGGATTCCTCCCCCTCCTGGATGCACAGCCAAGGAGAAGTCAGCCCAAAAGCCGGCCCCACCACCTCGTAACCCCAACTCACATCCTCCACCCCGGTTCTTCACTTTGTAGTAGCAGTAGAGAGACAGCATCACCAGGTCTGCGAGCACATAGTAAATAGCTGTGTAAACCTACGGGGAGAAGGATGGGTTGGTTCTACCTGCAGAAGGGCTTCCAGGTGATGGCTGGGATGAGCCAATATCCCAGGGGGAGAAGGAAGTATCCCCAGGAAAAGGACACGGAGCATCCTGGGGCTGTTTGGGTCTCTGGTGTTGGATTAAGCAGCACCCATCCCTCCTCCCTGCAGTTCAGGGTGCCTGAGAGCCAACCCAACCCCAGCAATTTGGTTGGTACCTGCAGGGGCAACTGATGAGCCAGGAAGGAACCGATGAGGTTTAGGAGGTCTCCGCCCAGCCATCCCAGCAGGAAATATATGGAGAGGGCCCGGTCCATGATGCCTGTTCTGCAGGCTTGGTAAAACTGCCTGCAGAGACACAAGCCCCCGTATGGTTCAGTGCTACCTGGAAATCATCCCCAGGATTCCCTGTTGCTCCCACCTGGATCATATTGCAATTGCAAAGCACTTGGTGCCAGGAGCAGGGAGTAGGGATTCCCTCTAGCTAAGCCAACCCCTGTAAGAAGTCCTGCGACCCACTGGGTGCTTGCATCAATACACGGGGCTCAAGCCCTTGTGATCCATCCCTCACGCAGGGGGAGAAGGCAGCAAGGAGAAGCACCAGTTGCAGAAAGTGCCTCTCTGGTTATGAAATAACCTGATGATACATCAAGACCCATCACATCCCCCTGCAACGGTTGTCCCAGCACTTCCAAGAAGCCCAGGGCTCCGGGAAGCATTTCTTCCACACGCAGGACCTGCAAGGACTGCATTGCAGTTGGCTTACGTGGGTTATTTCAGCTGCCAAGTATGATAATAGCAACATAACAACAACAAGGCTGTGCTGCCAGCTCCCTCTGCACCCCTTAAATCCAGGCTTTCCAAGCCCCGATTGCTTTTGCTGGGGAGAGTTAATAATTGAGGCAGCTCGAGCTTGAAGTTTGATTGTTAAGAGAGGAGTGTTGTCCCATGGGAAGGGCTCGGCCGGGTTTGGGAGCGATGCTTACGGAAAGGAGGCAGCTGCAAAGCAGAAGATGGAAACCAGACCCAGGATAACGCTGGCGATGTCCCGGCTGTCCTGGGCACACTCATTGAACACATCCATCACCCAGCGGGAGCCGTTGGGACAGTCGGAAAGATTCCCGAGCTGGAGACGCCTCCAGTGCCGCGGATCCATGGTCCGGTGCCCGGGTGGTGGTCAGGTGGGATAATGCTGCGGGAAAACATGAGAACATGAGCAAAACGTGGGAAAAACATAAGAAAAAGTTAAATAACGCTGAGGGAAAATAGAGATCTATTAGGAAGAGACTCTCAGCTCCTCCAAAAGCCTTGCAAAAACCTCATTACCGGCTTTAACTTCGGATCCAGTGGGATGTCCGGCTGGGAATGCCGTCACCCAGCAGGATTTGGCCTCAAACAGCCGAACCCCTGTGGAACAGGGATTCACCCCACTGCTTTACTTGCCTTTAACTCGGATGCAGCGGGATGACCGGCCGGGAATGCCGCCACCCGTCAGGATCCCGCCTCAAAGAGCTGCTCCCTGCGGGACAGGGACTTACCCTCACTCCACGGCGGCCCTTTGGGAACCGCCTTTATTTCTCTTCAGAATCGCGTGGGTTGTGTTGTTTCTCGTCCCGCAGTCTCCTTCCTCAGCCGCGCTCAGGAGCTCGTTTTGCTTCAACACCCGGCTGCTTTTTCAGGTAATTTTTTGCAAACCCACCGCTTTTACCAGAACCTCCTGCTGCTCTCCGTCTCCCGCTGCCTCCCCAGCAAGCTGCCGTTATCCCACCGGCCCGATTTTGCCTGAACCGGGTGTTTTTCGCCCCAAACCCGGCTGGCTGTTCAGCGCTCCCCTCAGCGCCGCGCAGGCGCGGGCGGGGCGGGAGCGCGCAGGCGCGGTGCGGCGCGGGCAGCGATGGCGGCGGCAGCTGGTGGTGCGCGGCCCGCTGTGGTGCTGGGCGCCATGGAGATGGGGCGGCGGGCCGGGCCCGAGGCGAGCGCCGCGCTGCTGCGCGCCTTCCTGCGCCGCGGGCACCGCCTGCTCGACACCGCTCACATGTACGCGGGGGGGGAGTCGGAGAAAATCCTGGGCGCGCTGCTGGCTGCAGGCACCGAGCCCGGTACGGCCGCGATGGGGTCGTAGTGGGGCTGGGGAGGGCGGGCGCTGAGGGGAAGGGTGTTCCCTGACAGGCTGGCGCCATCCCTGAGGAGAAGGGGCATACGGCGGGCCCGCTCCCCGGGGATAAGGGTCTCCTCTGCCAGGCTGGCGCCATTCCCGAAGATAACGGGCTTCCCCTGGAGCTGGCCCCTGAGGAGAAGGGGTTTCCGTGCCAGGCTGCTGCCGTCCCTGAGGAAAGGAAGGGACTCCCCTGCCATTGCTGACCCCTGGGCCTTGAGAAGGGCCTCCCTCTAGGGCAGACCTGCAGTCCCTGAGGAGAGGAGCCTCCCCTGCGAGGCTGATGGGGTTCCTGAGGAGAGGGGTCTTCCCTGAAACCCCCCAAGCAATGCTTGTGTGATGCCCCTTATCCCTTTCCTGATGCTGGAACCATCCCTGCTCATTCTTCCTTTCTCTCTGCCAGTGCAACTTGCCACCAAGGCCAACCCCTGGGAGGGGAAGTCGCTGAAGCCCGAGAGTGTGCGATCACAGCTGAACACATCCCTGGAGAGGCTGAAGAGGACAAGTGTGGAGCTCTTCTACCTTCATGCTCCCGACCATGGGACCCCGATTGAGGAGACGCTGCTTGCCTGCAATGAGCTGCACAAAGAGGTAAAGTGGGAAGAGCAAGCCTGGAGCATCTCTTGGTTCCTTCCTTCTCTTTACCTTTTGTAAACCAGGGCTGCTTGTGCCCTTCTGCAGTGCTGGGTTTGCACAACACTAGGAGGAGAGGACACACAATGGCCAGGGCAAAGCCCTGACTAGCACTCTGCTGCGTGCTCACGTGGCGCACTTTGTTCCCAAGAGCTCTTGGAAGCATGAGACCATCTGGACTTTGCTTTCAGTGTTAACTGACTACGTTAAGATTAGTGCTGGCAGTGGGTGAAAGAAGACTTCCTGAATTGCATTAGTCCAGTAGTGGCATTTAAATTAGAATGAGTGAATTCAGAATGAACAGAAAATGGGAAATATTTCTGTTGGGTCTTATAATTCATAGAAAAGGTGGGCAGCGATGAGCAGGGAACTCCGGACTGAAATTTGGTGCCTGTTCTTTTCACTGTTACCTTGCACTTTGTAGGTACAAATGCACTTCTAAAATCTGGACCTGAATATTCCTTTTATTTCTGTGCAGGGGAAGTTTAAAGAACTTGGTCTCTCGAACTACGCAGCGTGGGAGGTGGCAGAAATCTGCACCATCTGCAAATACAACAACTGGGTGATGCCAACTGTGTACCAGGTGAGGGATGGGGGCTGGCCATGGCCTGGCAGATCTTTTGTGGGGGCTGAATCCAACCAGAGGAGCACAAAGGTTCAGATCAGAACAGCATAGAACTGGTTCTCAGTGTCCTTACAGCAATGGGCAGCTGCTGTGGGGAAGTGTCTGGGACTCCCAGATCTCGGACCAGCCCCCAGATAACGCAGCAGAGGAAGCTGTGGCAGTCAGCCTGGGAAGTGCTTTCAGGACACGTGTGATTAGAAGGCTGAGGTCACTTCTGGGAGAAAGCTGAGTCCGTGTTTGTTCCTTGAGTCAGTGACTCCCTTAATGTGGAACTGAAAAATTAATGGCTTTAGGTCTGTTCCTAAGCAGATAATAACCTTGTGTGACCTGAAGCTGCTATTCTTTGTAAGAGCACTGTCAGGGAAGGGTGGGGAAAAGGCTATTCAGGTGCCCACTGCCCTGAGCCAGTGTTTGGAGTTCTTTGTCTCATCACCCTTGTGCAGGGCATGTACAACGCGACCACTCGCCAGGTGGAGGCTGAGCTCTTCCCTTGCCTGAGACACTACGGGCTGCGGTTCTACGCCTACAACCCGCTTGCAGGTACGGGGAGGGAAAGGGCAAGACTTGGAAACAAAACCCGTGCAAAATGGGGGCTGAAGAAGAGCCAACCCATCCCCAAACGTGCTGCTGACCCTTTGCAGGAGGGCTGTTGACTGGCAAGTACAAGTATGAGGACAGAGACACACGCCAGCCCACAGGAAGATTTTTTGGGAATGACTGGGCTCAAGTTTACAGGGACAGGTATGTTTTGAGCTGATAGATGAGCAGGGAGATGGGCCAGGAATGATTGCTTAGAAACCCACAGCAATGGTCAGCTGAGAGGAAGCAGAATTGACCAAAGCTTGTGTCTGTGCATGTGGTTGGGGCTGTAGCTCGTGACTGAGCTTTGCAGAGTGGTTTTTAGGCTCAGCTTCCTCCAGGCTTACAGTGGCAGGTTGCAGAAGTCCTTGGAGGCTACAAAGAGTTGCATGGGGCTTCCTGAAAGCCTCTTGTACTAGATGGGAATATAGACGTACCACTCACTTGAGATCCTGAGGGCAGTAAGAGGGATTTTGTTGGGTTTTTTCTTGCAGGTACTGGAAAAAGCACCATTTTGAAGGCATTGAAATAGTAGAAAGAGCTCTGAAAGATGCTTATGGCTCTGATGCACCAAGCCTGACCTCGGCAGCTCTGCGCTGGTTGTACCATCACTCCAAACTGCAGGTGAGAGCCAGGCAGCTGTTGTGGCACACAACCAGGGCAAGGTTTGTTAATCTGCATGTCCTGTGGGCTTCTAGCGTTCCCAAGGGAATATTGCTACATGACTCTGCCTGCCACGCAGCAGGAGCAAGTTGGCTCTGTATTTCCTCGTGGTATCCTGTGTTTGTGGGATTGGGAGAAGTGGAAGATATTAAGGGGCAGTTACTTCCCACCCAGACAGCAAGGTGACTTCTCATCAAACTAGGAAATTAATGATTATATTCCCCATCTCCCCAGAATGTTCTTGTAGCTCCTTGTGAAGTAGGGTTTGGCAGCTTTTGAGGCATTGCCACAACGTGGAGATGTTCTGGCCCTATGACCAGAACTTCATGGTGTCAGTTGTCTGAACACCCAGCAGCCACTGGCTGCTCTTTACTGGAAGGAAAGGTTTCAGCTGTGGCTTGGGAGGTGAACCAGGTTTCTTTTGGGATGAGCAACACCTCTTATCGCTTTCCAGGGTTCTCTTGGAGACGCAGTGATCATTGGGATGTCCAACTTGGAGCAGCTTGAGCAGAACCTCAACTACAGTGAAGAGGGGCCCCTGCTCCCGGCCGTGCTGGAGGCGTTTGACAAGGCCTGGAGCCTGACTGCCTCCGACTGCCCCAACTACTTCCGCTAGAGACCAGGGTAGGGACAAGAAAGTGGGTGCCATGGGGGTGGATAATCAAGCGCAGGAGAGGTACTTACCCACCCTGCCCTTCTGATCAACATGCAAATGGGTTTGCTGCTGTGCTAATACTAATGAAGCTTTGTAGGAATCACTACAGCTGTCAGCACTTGGTGTGTTGGCCGTGCCTTTGTCCTCCTCCCCTCCTGGACCTTCAGCTCTGTGCAGCACACTGTGATTTACGCATGTAGTTAATAGGGGAAAATGGACACGTAACTGGATGAGGGCCCCAGTTCACCTTTAATGTGAGATTTTAAATAATCACATACAATAAAACCTTTGTTTCACACAGCCCCTATCTCTTAATCACAATCTATCTCTTAACCCACAACCTGGCTGGCTTCTCCTTATCTATGCTCTGCAACCTCGAGCTCAACAGCTCCTCTGGGTCAGAGGGTGGGAGCAAACCCTCTGCAACATGTTGGAGAGGGTCCAGATAAGACCCACAAAAATGATGAGGGGGACAGAGCACCTCTCCTGAGGAACAGCTGAGAGAGTTGGGGTTGTTCAGCCTGGAGAAGACTCCAGACCTTACTGTGGCCTTTCAGTTCTTGAAAGGAACCCATAAGAAAGATGGGGAGAGACTTTCTAGCAGGGCCTGTTGTGACAGGATGGGTTTAAACTAAAAGAGGGAGATTCAGGGTGGATGTGAGGACAAAATCCTTTACCATGAGGGTGGTGAAACCCTGGCACAGGCTGCCCAGAGAGGTGGTGCGTGCCCCATCCCTGGAGCCATTCCAGGCCAGGCTGGATGTGGTTCTGGGCAACCTGACCTAGATGAAGATGTCCCTGCTCATTGCAGCAGGTTGAACTGGATGAGCTTTGAAGGTCCCTTCAACCCAAACTGTTCTGTGATCTTTCCCAGTAGCAGGCACACTGTGTCCAAGCTGTGTTACATTTATGTGCTTTCATGTTCAGAGAGGGTATTTCCTCAGATCCCAGAGTACTCCAACAGTAACAGGCAGCAGCAACAACCAGCTGAGGTTTTATATGTACATTTATATATATAAAAAAAGCATAATTAAGGTCATCTTTTATGAAGAGTGTATTTGAACAGATAGTCCTTGTCTTGTCCTCCAGGTGCAAATAGGGAAGGGAAACCTCTGTTTCTAAAATAGAGCTGTCTCGTGTCCAAGCACAAGGACTGCTGCTAGTCCTCATTGCTGTCATCATCCTCCTCTTCTTCCTCCTCCTCCTCCTCCTCTGCTGCATCTCCCACAAGCTTCTGGAAGTCTCCAGTCTCCGAATTCCACAGAAATTTAATGGTGACTTTAAACTCTGCCATCTCGTAGCCAAAGAGTTTCTGGGAAAGGACACAAAGGTGTCATTCCTGCTTTAATTCCACAGCCTGCTTAGCAGAACCACATCCAGGAAATAAACACCACTTCCAGCTGGGACCTGCAGCAAAGCAGGAGCTAAAATAACTGCTGCAGTTCTAGCACTTGTGTTAGGAAGGTGTAAGGATGTTTGCAGCCCCCCACTGAGCAATACCCAGCAGTGCTGCTCACCTTCACCCCAGAACTCACGCCCTACACCACAATTAACCTGAGAAATTAATTAGTTTGTATTGGGGAACACAGGGGCTCACACGGATGCCGTATTAAAAGGTTACTCACCAGGACTCGGGCTTGTTCAGGGGTGAGAACATCCCCTTCCTTGCAGACTTCATAATCTGAAAGCAGTGTCACCACTCCTGCAGGACCAGAAGCTCTTGAAATAGGCTCAGAAATGCTGGAGAAGCCCAGGGAAAAGCAGGGCTCTCACAAACACCACCATTCCCTGCAAATAGTGAAACTCCCCAGGAAGCTGGGCGAGATAAGCTCTAAAAACCCCTACATCTAGTTTCTGAACAGGACGCAGACGTGCTGGTGGTCTCCACTGAAGGAAGATGGTACCCAATAGCTGGTTGCTGGCTCATCCTCTGACAATGGTTTGGGAAGAGCAGCACAAGAATATAATGAGTTCTAGCACCAGCCAAAGAAGACTAAAGCTGCCCATGGGATTTTCTCCAAAGCTAAACTCTCTTATTTAACATTCAAAGACATTACCCGTGCAGGTGAAAGCCAAGCTCCCCCTCTCAGCCCTGTCCCATACCTTTCTTCAGCGCCGTTGGCAGCCCCAGCTGCCGCAGCTGAGGCTCCATGGAGTGAGGAAACTGCTCCAGGGGTCCCGTGTCCAGGCTCACCGTGTACGTCGCCTTGTTCCCTGCACGGGCAAAGTCCACCTCTTTGAACTTGGAGAACCACCTGGGACAGGGATAGGTAACAAGAGCTTTAGCTGCAGCGAGTTCTTCCCTGCTGTTGGGAAGATGAGTGGAAAAGCCTCACGAGATCCTCCCTGCTTGAAGAGAAACATCAGCGAGTGATGTAGACAAGGGCAAGGAAGACAAGCAGCTGCTCTGTGTTCCAGCCCCTCGCTGCACCAACATGTACTTACTCATCCACCTCATCTTTGGTGCGGTTGGTGAAGAGGAGACCGACTTCCCCCCGCAGGTGTTTGCTGACCTGAAAGACAGAAGCCATCATGGGACTCGCAGTGTCCAGGGATCAATCCTGCACCGGGGCAGAGCTCTGCCAACAACAGGCATGGGTGCCACAACACCGGTGGGTTCTGTTGCAGTATCTGAGGAAGCTCAGCTTTATGGGGGCAAAGCTTCCAGGACACAACCCCTACCTTGTGCAGGTTCTCCTTGTACTCGCTGCTCGGCTCACGTCCCAGCGCCACCATCATCACTTTGTTCTTCCCGAAGAAGATCCTGGACCGGCGAGAGAAGAAGGACGAAGCGACCATCAGCCCCCGGGCCACGCTCCCCCCGCGGCAGCACCCCCGTGCCCCCCACCTCACCGGCTGTGCTTCCAGGCGTTCCGCACGTCCTTCAGCTTGTTGTTCCTCATGTTGGCAACGGAGAAGACGAAGATGTACTTGTAGGTGTCCACGCATCTCCGCAGCTGCAAGGCAGCGGTTAGCGGGGACCGGGGCACCGCGACACCGCGCGGGGCCGGGCCGGGCCGGGCCGCACTCACCTCGGCGATGAGCGCCTGCTTGGCTTCCAACCCCTTCCTGGGCGTCCGCGTCAGGGAGACTGCGGGGAGCGGAGCAGGGAACGCGTTAGCGCGGGGGTGAGCAGGGCCGCGGGCGCCGGGACCCGCCGCACTCACCCTTGCGGTCCCGCCTGGACTTCGGCATGGCTCCGCCGCCGTCGTGCTCCGAGGCCCCCGCGGCGGCGCTGTGCGGGCTGCCGGGACCCGCCTGGCGGGCTGCCCCGCGCGGTGCCTGTGTTCTCTTCCCGGTTCCGCGCGGGGTTGGCGGCGCAGGCGGCGGCGAGGGCAGCCCCGCGGCGTTAAGGACCCGTCGGCGCCGGGAGCGCTGCCATGGCGGCGGGGCTGTGGGCGCTGCTGCTGCCGCTGGCGGCCGCCGTCTATGAGGACCAAGTGGGCAAGTTCGACTGGTGAGTGCTGGCGGGAGCCGGGGGTGCCTCCTCCTGCGAGCCTGGGGCCCGCCGTGCTGCCCCCCGCTGCGGCAGCCTCCCGTGGGCCTCCCCCTCGGCGAGGCGCCCCGCGGTCCCGGCTCAGCCGCTCCCGTGCCTCTCTAGGAGGCAGCAGTACGTTGGGAAGCTCAAGTTCGCGTCTCTGGAGGCCTCGCAGGGTTCGAAGAAGCTCGTTGTAGCCACCGAGAAGAACGTCGTGGCTGCCCTGAACTCCAGGAGTGGTGAAATCCGTGAGTGGAGCGGGGTTTGGTGTGCTAATGGGTCAGGCGGGTTGTGCTGTAGGGCTTGCAGCCGTGTGCTGTATAGGGCTTGGGGGTGTTGGGTGAGGAGAAGCTCCGCATGACCCGGCTTCAGTGTCCGCTTGAGCACAGAACCCCCCCTGTGTGCTGGGCTGCACCCCCAGAGCGTGAGCAGCAGCTCAAGGAGGGGATCCTGCCCCTCTGCTGCGCTCTGGGGAGACCCCACTTGCAGCACTGTGTGCAGCGCTGGTGTCCTCAACACAAGAAGGACATGGAGCTGCTGGAGCAAGTGCAGAGGCCACGAGGATGAGCAGGGGCTGGAGCACCTCCCGTATGGAGACAGGCTGAGAACACTGGGGCTGTTCAGCCTGGAGAAGAGAAGCTGCGTGGAGACCTCAGAGCAGCTTCCAGTGTCTGAAGGGGGCTACAAGGATGCTGGAGAGGGACCTTCATCAGGGACTGTAGCGACAGGACAAGGAGTGATGGGTTCAAACTGAAAGAGGGGAAGTTCAGGTTGGAGATAAGGCAGAAGCTCTTCCCTGTGAGGGTGCTGAGGCGCTGGCACAGGGTGCCCAGAGAAGCTGTGGCTGCCCCATCCCTGGCAGTGTTCAAGGCCAGGTTGGACACAGGGGCTTGGAGCAACCTGCTCTAGTGGAAGGTGTCCCTGCCCGTGGCAGGGGTTGGAACTGGAGGAGCTTTAAAGTCCTTTCCAACCCAAACCATTCATGGAATTCTATGTTTTACTACTGAAAGAGTGATGCTGCTAACGTTGCTTTGTCAGTCTGAGAAGATTCATCTGGCAGTTCAAAAGCTGTTGCTTAGGGCACGCTGACTGTTCTCTGTGTACGCTTATGGCCATAAAGAGCCTACGTTTAAAAATAACCACAAACATGCTTTTGGGGAGCAGATCTTGTTCTCACATCGCTCTGTTGTTTTCAGTGTGGCGCCATGTAGACAAGGGAACCTCTGAAGGAGCAGTGGATGCGATGCTGATCCATGCACAGGGTGAGGAGAACACACAGGTGGTGTGCTGGGGCTGGGGCTTGCCCTCAAACTTGGGATCTCAACCATGTGTTAGACCAGGAGTTGAACTTGCCAGAATTTATCGCCTTGTTGATCTGTGGTGGCTACATGTTCCATGTTCATCTTTTCTTCATTTCCTGGGCAGATGCTATCACTGTGTCCAATGCTGGGCGTATTCTGCGCTCCTGGGAGACCAACATTGGAGGGTTGAACTGGGAGACATCCCTGGACACTGGCAGGTAGGCTTTCCTGTTTGTAATGCTGTTCTAGAAGGAATAAAAGGGTTGTTGACCTTCCTGGACTTGCATTATGGAGAAAGATTGGTTAGACGGATATATGTTTCCAAAACAACATTGGGGTGAATTCTTTAGGAAGGGCTGAACCTTCCAGTTAAATCCACTTTTATTTCTTAGCAAACCATTTAGAGGAAGAGATGTGTGGTTTTTACATGGATTAATTTACTCGTTAGACAACAAGTTCAACATGCGTCTGGTTTGGGGGGCTTGGATTCAGCAAGTGCTCTCTGCTGAGATCAGCAAGGGTACATAAAGTGGGATATAAATTGTACTTCACGACTGATGTTGAGTGTTTAGAGTGGGGTTTTTTATCTCTTAGAAGAAAATAGTTTTCTAACTTCCTGCCTGTGCTTAGTTTCCAGGTGGCTGGTTTGGTGGGGCTGCAGGACGTGGTGAAATACGTGGCAGTCCTGAAGAAAGCAGCCATCTCTCTGCACTACCTTTCCAACGGGCACCAGAAATGGGTGGAACACTTGCCAGAAAGGTCAGAACACCTTTGAAGTGTAAACTTCTGACAGGGAGCTTGTTGCCTCGGAGAGGAAAGGATGCTCTGCTTGCCTTTTGCTTTTGAAAACAGCTGAAAAGAGTGATGTGAGAAGATGCTGCTTCATGGTTGCTGCGTCTCTTGCAGTGAGGGCACGCAGTACCAGCTGCTGTATTCCCGTGGGACTGGAGTGATCCACGTGCTTGGAATTGTTCCCCAGAGCCACCTGAGCATTTTAACCTTCAGTGTAGAAGATGGAGAAATTACAAAACAGGTAGTGCTTGATTGTGGATCCAAAATACTGAATTTGGTGTTAACAAATGTACTTCTAATTAGATGGGCTGTGGTGTGCAGACTAATTACCTGTTGTGGTGTGATGAAATTCCCTTTCACCGTGGCATTGCTGCAGGCCAGTAAATGGGTTTCACTGCTGAAAGCAAAACTGGGTTAGACTTGCAGCCTGGAAATCTCAGTTTCTCCCAGGGTCATGAGTAGAAATAACTCTGACTTAAATTCTTGCTTGTGTCCAAGTTGGTTCTGTGAAGATTTAGTTCTGTTGACAACTTTGTTATGTCTCCCTTGGCAGATCAGAGTAGCAGCCCCGTGGCTGAAGAGCCTGAACGGCGCGTGCAGCGTGGTGGGGGAGGCAGTGCTGGTGTGCATGGACATGGACACACGTTCACTCTACGTTTGCTCCTTGGAGACCGAGCAGGAGATGAGGCAGATCCCGCTGCAGGTGGGAAGTGCTTAGAGAGAGTTGTGTGTAATTCATTGTTCAGCTGGTTTGGTGCCTGACTGAGCCTGGCAGTGGAGGGGGTTCTGTCTTTAAACTACAGAGTGATTGAAGAGATAAGGAGGGGATTGTGATCCGTGCATTGAGGCAAGGGAGAGAAAACTCTTTGTCTAATCATTCCTTCTGGATCAGTGCCTTCAGATCTTGGCTCCAACAGGATGCCTAGGCCTCCTTGCTTCTGCTTTATTTATCCTGACACAGGGAATCTCTTCATAAAACTTATATTACTGCTGATAAAAAGAAGCTATTCGTTTCAGTGAGAAAACAGCGTTCTCATGAACACATCTCCCCTTCACAGTCACTTGACCTGGAGTTTGCTGATGGCTTCCAGCCCAGGATATTGGCCACTCAACCCAGTGTAGTCAGTGCTTCACGGACTCAGTTCTTCCTGCAGCTGGCTCCGAGCCACTTCTCTCTGCTGCAGTACAAACACGGGCTGCTCAGCCACCTCCGGGACTTCCAGCAGGTAACCGAGATAAATGTACTCCGGTGAAAGGGCCAAATATAGCTTAATGTTCCTTAAAACCTCTGTACTAAGCATTGAGGGAGCTGCTGAGCTGCTTATTTCAGTGTGCTCTTGGCTGCGACACTTGAAAACCATTTGATTTCATTTACACTACTTGCTGAACTATTCCCAGTCTGCTGTCAGCACTGGGGTGGTGCCCTGGTTTTGAGGTGGGTAGAGGTGTGTGTCTGAGTGGCTGGTGGTGTAGCAGTACTTCTATTACACCAGCTGAGAGGTTTTGAAAGCAAATGAGCTTTAAAAAGCTGAGGAACACTGGACAGAATGATTCAAAAGCCTGTGGCAGGTCAGCTGTGTCCATGTTTGAGGAGTATGTTCAGTCTTAGATAATTTCATTTGGTAAAACAATGACATTTAAAGTCTGGCTGTGAAAGATCATCTGGTTTTGATTGGAGTATGGCTTAGTTTGGTGCACAGGTAGGTTTTGATGAGGTTTGGGGTTTTTCTTGTTTCTTTTATAATTTCCTGCTCTTTTTTCTTTTCAGGCAGCTCTGGTGAGCTTTGCAACAACTGGGGAGAAGACCGTGGCTGCTGTCCTGACCTGCAGGAGTGAGCTGGTGAGCACAGTTTGCCTGCACTGTGGAACCAGCACAGCTCTAGCATGGATCTGCCCGGGGGGGGTGGGTTCCATAAGGGTTTTCCTTCATGGAGGAGGACTTAATTAGCTGCTTAGGCATATGAAGGCAATGGTAATGCAAGCAGGCCTTGATTAAGGCTATTTGTGGCTTGGTGAAGCATGTTGTCCTGTGTGCAGCCTGTTTGAACCTTGACTGAGGTGGGCATGTAACCAAGGAACCACTTGCAGAGGATTTCAGTTCTGAGGGTTGCTGAACATAGCAAGGTCTCACTTTTATCAGAAATGGAACAGAACAGGCTGTTTCCTGCCTGTTTTGAGAGTCAGGCTGAATGTCACTTGTCAGGCACTCAAAAACCTGTTCTGTTTTGTCCTCTTACTGGGGTCTGTGGCCATGTTAACTCCTCCCATCCTCATTTCAGAAGCCTGGAAGTTCTGATGGCCTGCATGCTGGACGTGCTCTGGAGGATTCCCAGAAGCAGGTATGAAGTGTTCCCAAGAACAGAAGTGCTCAACAGTCCATTTTATTCCTTTGTGTGCAGGAACAGAATGAAAAAGGTGTCACACCATCCTTTTGGAGACTGTGGCAGCCCCATAGTTGTAATCTGAAGTTATCCTGAAGCCACAGTTCTTGCTGAATATGAAATCATTCTGCAGAACTTGGTGTGGCACATGTGTTTAACTCAGCTGTTTTCTGCCCGGTGTTACAGGACTCCTTAACCTGTTCCAATCAAACCTACAATATTAATCTCTACCTGGTTGAAACTGGACAAAGATTGCTGGATACCACAATTACCTTTAACCTGGAGCCGAGTGGTGCCAAGCCACAGCAGGTGAGTGGGGAGAGATTATTTCAGTCCTGTGGTTTATCAGACTTGCAGTGCCCTCCCTACCCTGCTGTGGCAGACTTGGTAGAGCCTTCCAAGGAGCTCCCCCCGTGGGGGGCAAGGGGAAAAGCATTCTGAGGGTATGCTGGATTGCTGCACACAATCGTGCTGTCTGCTCTTGGTTTACCCAAGAGTTCTGTTTTCTCCAAGGACATGATCATTAACCTCACTGCTTCATTTGCTTTTTGTTCCAGCTATACATCCAAGTTTTCCTGAAGAAGGATGACTCCGTGGGCTATCGGGCCTTGGTGCAAACAGAAGACCACATGCTAATGTTCCTCCAGCAGCCGGGTAACTGGCACAAACAGCAGCTTGCTCCATTCTTAACAGTGCACACCTTGTCACTGTAGGCCAGGAAGAAAATTCCAAGTCCCAAATGATTATGTTTTGTCATTGCTTTCTTTGGAAAGCAGCAAAATGGTTTTAACTGGTCTAAGTCACATTCCCTCAGTGCCATGGGTTAGTGGTGGCCTTGGCAGTGCTGGGGTGAAGGTTGGACTTGATGATCTTAAAGGTCTTTTCCAACGTGGTTGATTCTATGATTCTATGAAAGATACTGGAGACTCTTTCACCCTCGTAAGACATCTCATCTGAGAAAGCAGTTCTGCCACGTCCTTTGTGGTAGGAGGAGAGTCCAAGTCCTGTTACAGATCTTCCTCAAAGTTTCTTTGGAAAAGATCCTCATGGCAAAAATGTTAATTTGCAGGAAGGGTTGAAAGTTCTTCTCACTGACATGAACTTTCTAGGGCTGAAAAGGAATCCGGTTGTTCACAGTCTCTATCTCTTACTTTAAATAGACTTAATGACTGTAACATTTTTAAAACACCAGATCATAGAATCATAGAATGGCTTTTACTGATCCAGTGGCTTTTCCCCAAAAGTGGCTCCAGTTGTGTAAAGTGTTTGTCTTTTATGACAGAGCTAATTGCATGATATTGGATAGGTAGGTAGATAGATAGATAGCTGGAGGGATGTTGTTTTGCCTTTCATTAAGAGCAGTGATTTGCATCTGAAGGGTCCCCTGGAAGATATTTCCTGTATCGAGTGAGTCTATTCCCAGATATTAAGTATCTTTTTCCAATATTTGCCTCTTATTTCTTTCCAGGAAAAGTTGTGTGGAGCAGAGAGGAGTCCCTAGCAGAAGTGGTAAGCTTGGAGATGGTGGATCTACCTCTGACAGGCGCCCAGGCTGAGCTGGAGGGAGAATTTGGGAAGAAAGCAGGTAAGCCATAGATGTAATAGAATTACCTCTGTGAGTTTGCTTTTCTTCCTGCATAAATGTATTGATGGTTTTCTTTTTCCTCTGAGCTGAGAGGATTCTAGTTTCTACTGATGGAAATTAAACCAAGCAGAAACAAACCCATTTCTGTCTGAACTTTTGAAGTCCAATGCCAAATGCAGATGACATGAGTGTGTTACATTGTTGTATTAAATAACCAGCCAACAGCAGTAGGAGGGATTTTGGCCACCTCTCCTGAACATTTCCCTTTGACTTTTTCTGTAACACTTGTTTGCAATAGCCTTTTTTTCCTCTTTGTTTTGTTTTCTCTTGCTGTCCTGGATGCAGCCATTCAAGGTAACCTCTGCATGCAGTGTTCCTGACACTTCCTACAACTGCTTCCTTGTGGAGTCTGATCTCTGCTTGCTCTCCTCAGTGGTGAAAGATAGTTGAAGTCTGGTGTTCTGTTTGTTTCAAGAAGCTAAATATAAACCCTGATTGGGCAGAATTAAGTATTTCTTTACTTCAAAGGCTTCTCTTGCTCTGGGTTATGAGTGCAGAGGGAGATACAGACCTTATAGGTGGGTAAGCTTTAGGTGGGCACTTACTGTGAGTGTACCAGTGAGAAAGAAGGGATACAAAGGAAGAGATGCTGTATTCTGCATGAAGGTTTGTTTTCAGTTGATGGGGATGTCTTCTGGAACGAGCTATACCAGCATCAAGTGGGAAAAAGTTGGTAAATGCAGAGTCTGCTGTAGAAATGGTAACTGTAACTGTGCTGTTCTGGAGTGGGAGGCAAAGAGTTATCGTAGGTGCATGCATGCCAGCATTTCTTCTTTATGGTTGAGACCATCATTTCAGTTATGGAGTGGTGCATAGTGGTTTGTTCTGTTGTTCTCATGTTGGTCCCATTTGCAGATGGCTTGCTGGGGATGTTTCTGAAGAGGCTCTCCTCCCAGCTCATCCTGCTGCAAGCCTGGACTGCTCATCTTTGGAAGATGTTCTATGATGCCAGGAAACCCCGGAGCCAGATTAAAAATGAGATTAACATTGACAATTTGGCCAGAGATGAATTCAACCTCCAGAAGATGATGGTGATGGTCACAGCTTCAGGAAAGGTGAGGGAGCCAGGCTAGGAATCTGTTTCCAGCCTGTAGCAAGGAGCCTCAGCTCTGGTTTTAGTCAGGTGTTGGGCAGAACATGGCGAGAAGATGTGCAGAATGCTTTGTGGTAGCTTTGGAGAGGGACCAAGTCTCTTCTTTCTTTGTCATACCCTGAAGAAAGATGCAGTGCTTGAATGCCAGAGTTGTGTTGTTCTAAACTTGGGTTTTCCTGTGTCTCTGCTCAGCTTTTTGGTATTGAAAGCAGTTCTGGCACCATCCTGTGGAAGCAGTACCTCAGGAATGTGCGACCGGGCTCCTCCTTTAAGCTGATGGTCCAAAGAACAACAGCCCATTTCCCACACCCTCCACAATGCACCTTGCTTGTAAAGGACAAGGTGAGTGCCTTTCCTTTCTCCTTCCACTGAGCTTCCTTAGCTTGGAAATGTGTGCTTTGAAAGAGTGGAAAGAAATATCTTTTTTTGGGTATTGTCTGGTTGTCACTGACGTGGGGACAGGAGGAGAGTGTGAACACCCTGAATCCGGGTTGTGAATAGTCGACAGTAGTAAGCAACAGGGAGAAAATCAGCTCTTTCTTCTGCCTTAGAAAAAGTTTTGCATCTTGTTTGTTTTATAGGAAACCAAAATGAGCTTTCTGTATGTCTTCAACCCCATCTTTGGGAAGAGAAGTCAAGTAGCTCCCCCTCTTTTGAAGCGTCCAATTCTTCAGACTTTGCTTCTGCCTATTATGGATCAAGATTATGCCAAAGTACTACTCTTGATTGATGATGAGTACAAGGTAAATTGCTTTGCCCGGTGATAGTTTTCCTCATGTTTTGATTAATATTCCCCTCCCTTTGTAGCAAGATTAAAATGCCATTGAGTCACAGTTCCCACAAATTGATGAGGTTATTCTGGTAAAACAGACCTCATCCTGATAAATGTGTTTGAAACAATCTTTCTGTGCTGCTGTTTTATTGGGCTTTGGTTGTTTGGGGTGATTTTTTATGTCAGTTGGGCTTT
The DNA here is from genome assembly GCF_004027225.2 of Strigops habroptila. Taxonomy (NCBI): domain Eukaryota; kingdom Metazoa; phylum Chordata; class Aves; order Psittaciformes; family Psittacidae; genus Strigops; species Strigops habroptila. The sequence goes on from NC_044292.2 coordinate 1,075,794, forward strand.
AACCTCTGTTTCAATTCTTCTTTTCCAGGTTACAGCTTTCCCAGCGACTAAAAACGTCCTTCGGCAGCTGAGAGAAATAGCTCATTCTATCTTTTTTTATCTAGTTGATGCTGAGCAGGGAAAACTCTCTGGATTCAGGCTGAAAAAGGTATGAAAAACTCATTACAGTCCAAGTCCTAAACATCCTACCATTATTATCCTCTGGATAATGTAGATCTCTTCATTTGGTTTAAGGAGTTTTGCTCCAGACAGAAGAAACAGTTCAGCCTCAAAATGTGCCCAAGAAACTTAAATTTCAAAAGCATTTTACAGGCAGAGATGGTGTCTGTGGAGGACAAGATAAAAGCTCCTACGTGGTGCTTTGTTCCTGCAGGACCTGACAACAGAGGAGAGCTGGGAGGTGGTCATACCCACCGAAGTGCAGAGGATAGTGAGCGTGAAAGGGAAGAGGTCCAATGAGCACGTGCACTCCCAGGGCCGGGTGATGGGAGACCGCAGCGTTCTCTATAAGGTGCCCTTGGAACTTTCTGTTGGCTTTTTGTTGCTGCATTATCCCTTGGGAAGATCTCGGCACTCTTTCTAGGTGCTATGTTGAGAGTAGCTGCCCTGTGGTGCCACTTTTGCTATAGATGCCTCGCTGTCCACATACTTTGTTTGTTATATGCTTAATTCCAGATGAAATGCAGATAAACAGGGGGCCCGTAGCACTGAAGTGAGGGTGGTTATCTCTTTTTCTCTAGTCTTTGAATCCCAACCTGCTTGCTGTGGTGACAGAGAGCACAGATACACATCACGAGCGCACGTTCATTGGCATATATCTGATTGATGGAGTCACAGGCAGGATCATCCACTCCTCAGTGCAGAAGAAAGCAAAGGGACCCGTCCACATGGTTCACTCGGAGAACTGGGTGGTGGTAAGGAGTTGTTCTTAGCTTGTTCTTTACGTTTGGGAGGTTGGGCAGTTGCTGAATCTGTGTGGAAAAGACTCTTTGATCATTCTCTCTGATTTTTTTGGTGATTTTTTGAGATGTGTCTTTTGTGAGACCCCACCTGGAGTAACATGCACAGCTCTGGTGTCCCCAGCACAAGAGGAACGTGGAGCTGCTTGAGCAAGTCCAAGGGAGGCCCCGGAGCTGCTGCGAGGGCTGGAGCAGCTCTGCTCTGGAGCCAGGCTGAGAGAGCTGGGCTGGGGCAGCCTGGAGAAGAGAAGGCTCCTGAAGGGGAGACCTTAGAGCAGCTCCAGGGCCTAAAGGGGCTACAGGAAACCTGGAGAGGGGCTTTGGACAAGGGCCTGTAGGGACAGGCCAAGGGGAATGGCTTTAAGCTGCCAGAGGGGAGATTGAGATGAGCTCTGAGGCAGAAGCTCTTCCCTGTGAGGGTGCTGAGGCGCTGGCACAGGGTGCCCAGAGAAGCTGTGGCTGCCCCATCCCTGGCAGTGTTCAAGGCCAGGTTGGACACAGGGGCTTGGAGCAACCTGCTCTAGTGGAAGGTGTCCCTGCCCGTGGCAGGGGTTGGAACTGGATGAGCTTTAAGGTCTCTTCCAACCTAAACCACTCTGTAATTTCCTGCTCCCTCTCTCTCTACTGACTCTGCTTGCCTTGTATTCCTAAAACCCTTCTCTCATTTCAGTACCAGTACTGGAACACAAAGGCGCGTCGGAACGAGTTCACTGTGCTGGAGCTGTACGAGGGGACAGAACAATACAACGCCACAGCCTTCAGCTCCCTGGACCGCCCGATTTTACCTCAGGTTCTCCAGCAATCTTACATCTTCCCATCTGCCATCAGTGCCATGGAGGCCACCATCACCGAGCGGGGCATCACCAGCCGGCACTTGCTCAGTGAGTATGTCCTGCTCTGTTCTGCATGTGCTGACGCTGCCTGCACAGGGCAGTTTCACACTGAAATCCAAGCAAAATCCGTTTGCCACCAAAAGTGATGCCTGTGGGCTGCTCTGGCCTCCCAGCAAGAGCAGGGATAGGCACCAAGACAGCATTTGTGTGAGCTGTTAGGAAATGCTGTCAGAAACGGCCACTTTTAAGGTGTGTCTCTTTAATGCACAGTTGGGCTTCCCTCCGGGGCCATCCTCTCCCTTCCCAAGGCTCTGCTGGATCCTCGTCGCCCAGAGATCCCTACGGAACAAAGCAGGTAAGGAAAGCAGGATAACCTGGACAGCTTTGAGGAGGGATGTGTTTTGTGTGTAGCACAGTTGTATCACGTAGAACACTTTGTCTGGACAAGGGCAATTCTTGCATGAAATGAAGTGAGGTCACTTTGTTCCCAGTCTGTGACCATGGAAAACGTTTGTGATAGAACTGATCTTACCATTAGCAAAATGAGTGTTGTCTCCACTCTAAGAAGTAGCAGTCAGAGTTACTGCCTGAAGCTTTTACAATTACACTTACTTTTAGCCCTTGAGAAGGCTGCTGCAGTGCACTCTGACCCAGTGGCATGTTTGATTTTCATCTTGCATCAGAAACGAATCTGCACTGAGAAAAACCACTAAATTTGCTGTTTCAGGTCAGCTTGTGATGATCAGACCTGAAATGCAGGTGATGTCCTCCATGTGCTGGCTGGTTGGGTTTTGATTTCTCTCTACATGCCTTTCAGAGAAGAGAACCTGATTCCATACTCCCCTGATGTGCAGATCCATGCTGAGAGGTTTATCAACTACAATCAAACCATATCCCGGATGAGAGGGATTTATACAGCCCCCTCTGGCCTAGAGTCTACTTGTCTGGTGAGCACGGGCTGGAGCCTTGGACGTAGAGATGGGGAGGTTGTGGGTGATGCTGCAGCCTGTGGCAGGGAGCTCTGTAACTGCTGATCAAGTGGCTGCTCAGTGCTTCAATGTTTCTTCTTTTAATCAGAACTATAGACCCAACTCAATCGGTTCTGGTGTATCAAATCCTGTGCTCAAGTTCTGGGCTCCTCACTGCTGGAGCAGGGCCAGAGAAGGGAACGGAGCTGGTGCAGGGCCTGGAGCACAAGTGTGATGAGGAACGGCTGAGGGACCTGGGGGGTTTAGTCTGGAGAAGAGAAGGCTCAGGGGGGACCTTATCGCTCTCTGCAACTGCCTGACAGGAGGATTGGAGCCAGGAGGGGGCTGGTCTCTGCTCCCAAGGAACAAGGGATGGGACAAGAGGAAACGGCCTCAAGCTGCATCAGGGGAGGTTTAGATGGAGCTGAGGAACAATTCCTTCCCCAGAGGGTGCTCAGGCATTGGAACAGGCTGCCCAGGGCAGGGCTGGAGTCACCGTCCCTGCAAGTGTTCACACCCCGTGTAGCCGAGGCCTCAGTGCCATGGGTTAGTGGTGGCCTTGGCAGTGCTGGGGAACAACTGGACTTTATGATCTTAAAGCTCTCTTCAACCTGATTGATTTTGTGATTCTATGATCTGGTTTTACACCAGATTTACACTGCTCCATCCTTGGCAGTGTTCAAGGCCAGGCTGGACGGAGTCTTGGGTGACATGGTCTAGTGTGAGGCATCCCTGCCCATGGCAGGGGGTTGGAACTGGATGGTCTTAAGGTCCTTTCCAACTCAAACCGTTCTATGATTCTATGATTCTACACTCAAACCTGCATTTAACCAGCTCATGCTCTCATCCCTGTAGGTTGTTGCATATGGCCTGGACATCTACCAGACCCGAGTGTACCCATCGAAGCAGTTTGATGTCCTGAAGGATGACTACGACTACGTGCTCATAAGCAGCGTCCTCTTTGGGCTGGTTTTTGCTACCATGATCACGAAGAGACTGGCCCAGGTGAAGCTGCTGAACAGGGCCTGGCGCTAAGGCTGCGGGCCCAGGGAGGACTGTGGCTGGAGAAGACATCTGAGGTGTGGACTGGCTGAAGATCTGCCACGCCATGATGGGGTTCAGTTCAACGTTCCAGCTTGTTTGATGGGTGCAAACACCTATACACATTTTTGCTGGAAGATATTTGGGAGGAAAAGGTGCTAGTGCAACAACACAACATGCTGCCTACCTGTCTCCCAGCGAGAAAAAATGGAAGAGAAATGGAAAAAGAGACATTATTACACAGTAAATCTCCGCAACGTCCAGTAATGCCCTAAAATCTGCCATGACATCATCTCCCTGATGTTAGTGAAAATAATACTAAGGATACTCCTGATCCTCACCTCTACCTCAGCAAGAGGAGGACACAGGGGTGTTGGGTGCTGCGTGTGCTTGGTACCACTTGAGCTGCTGTGTGCAAGGCCTGAGAAGTGGAGGAGACGTTGGGAAGAAGGTTAGAAGTGGGGTGGATGCTGTTGGGAAATCGCCCCATGGGGTCACTCCCACAGGGCTGTGGGAGGAATTTGAATGTAAAATCTCTCCATGTTCTTTATTTATTATGATGTTGGGTTTAATTTTGCTGTATTTGGTGTACAACACTGGGGTAAGGTCTCATCATGGGTGGGGAGTGAAGAACCTCGCAGTGTTCCCCCCAGTAATGGCCTTTGGCTCTTTGTATGTAGATTTAGAATCACAGAATCAACTCTGTTGGAAAAGACCTTTTAAGCTCATCAAGTCCAACCATTCCCAGCACTGCCAAGGCCACCACTAACCCGTGGCACTGAGGCCTCGGCTACACGGGGTGTGAACACTTGCAGGGACGGTGACTCCAGCCCTGCCCTGGGCAGCCTGTTCCAATGCCTGAGCACCCTCTGGGGAAGGAATTGTTCCTCAGCTCCATCTAAACCTCCCCTGGTGCAGCTTGAGGCCGTTTCCTCTTGTCCTGTCCCTTGTTCCTTGGGAGCAGAGACCAGCCCCCTCCTGGCTCCATCCTCCTGTCAGGCAGTTGCAGAGAGCGAGAAGGTCCCCCCTGAGCCTTCTCTTCTCCAGACTAAACCCCCCAGGTCCCTCAGCCGTTCCTCATCACACTTGTGCTCCAGGCCCTGCACCAGCTCTGGTGCCCTTCTCTGGCCCCGCTCCAGCACCTCAATGTCTCTCTTGTAGTGAGGGGCCCAGAACTGACACAGGATTCGAGGTGCAGCCTCACAGTGCCCAGTGCATGGGGACAGTCACTGCCCTGGCCCTGCTGCCACACTGGTGCTGATACAGGCCAGGATGCTGGTGGCTTCTCAGCTGCCTGGGCACAAGCTGCTCATGTTCAGCTCCATCAACCCAGCTCTTTTCCCATGAGCAGTTTCCAGCCGCTCTTCCCCAAGCCTGGAGCATTCCATGGGGTTGTTGTGGCCCAAGTGCAGGACCTGGTACTTTGCCTTGTTGAACCTCGTCCCATTGGCCACAGCCTCTTGCTCCAGCCTGTCCAGATCCCTCTGCAGAGCCTCCCTGTCCTCCCGCAGATCAACACTCCCACCTGACTCGGTGTCATCTACACGACAGCATTGCCGTAACTCATTCTTTTCAGTGAGTTGTGCTCCCAGGAGAGGCCGTGTCCTGTCATGTACCTGCCACGTGTGCAGAGAGCCCCAATAAAGCCGTGTCAAAGAATCCCAGACTGGTTTGTGTTGAAGGGACCTTAAAGCTCCTCCAGTTCCAACCCCTGCCATGGGCAGGGACACCTTCCACTAGAGCAGGTTGCTCCAAGCCCCTGTGTCCAACCTGGCCTTGAACACTGCCAGGGATGGGGCAGCCACAGCTTCTCTGGGCACCCTGTGCCAGCGCCTCAGCACCCTCACAGGGAAGAGCTTCTGCCTCAGAGCTCATCTCAATCTCCCCTCGGGCAGGTTAAAGCCATTCCCCTTTTCCTGTCCCTCCAGGCCCTTGTCCAAAGCCCCTCTCCAGGTTTCCTGGAGCCCCTTTAGGCACTGGAGCTGCTCTAAGGTCTCTCCTTGAGGAGCCTTCTCTTCTCCAGGCTGCCCCAGCCCAGCTCTCTCAGCCTGGCTCCAGAGCAGAGCTGCTCCAGCCCTCGCAGCAGCTCCGGGGCCTCCTCTGGCCCCGCTGCAGCAGCTCCGCGCTCCCGGCTCCGGGACGCCCCCCCCCGCGCATGCTCCGCCGCCAACTTGCTGACTCACGTACTGCGCACGCGCCCGGGCCGCGGCCTCCTCTTCCAATCAGAGGACGCGAAGCGCGCGTCCAGCGGCGCAAGGGGGAGGGGGAGCAGGGGAGGCACTTCCGGCCCGGCGTGTCCCGCCCCCTCCGCCGCCGCGGCTCCCCCCTCCAGCCCCCCCCCTCGCCCAGCGCAGCGGCAAGATGGCGGCGGGCGGTGGCGCGGGGGCCGCGGCGGAGCCGGGCTGGGAGGTGGCGGTGCGGCCGCTGCTCTCCGCGTCCTACTCGGCCTTCGAGATGAAGGAGCTCCCGCAGCTGCTCGCCTCGGTTATCGAGAGGTGAGCGCTCACCTGGGCCCGCCCGCGGCCCTGCCTGCCCCTCTCAAGCGGCCTTCCCTCAGGGCGGGTTCCCGCCGGCGGGCAGCGCTGAGGGGAGCGGGGCTGAGAGGCCGGTGCGGGGCGAGCAGCGGCCCTGCTCGGGGCTGGACAGCGGCTGCTACCGGGGCGAATAAGGCAGCCCCGAGCAGTGTCCGCGCGGTTACTCACGCCCAGCCCGGCCCCGCGGACTGGGAGGCTCTCGGGGTGGTGCCCTTGGGACCTAATAAGCGGGGATGAGGATGCACGCCCGGCTCCTGCGCGGCCACAGCCAAAGCGGGGCTGACCCCGCGGAGAGGCTTCGGGACGGCTCTGGTGTTTGTGCCGCTGTTCAAGCGGGGGTCAGGCTGCGCCGTGAAAACTGTCGTGTCACTTGGCCTGGTGACGGGCTCCGGGGGACGCGGGGTGGCACCGGCTGCCTTTTGGGTTCCTACCCGGGGGACACTGCTCGCCTCTTAAAGAGAAATAAGGCTGAAGCAAACCGAGCCTGCCTTTTGCTAACAGGAAAGTTGGACTTGGAGGTGTTTAATTTAACTTACAGCTTATTTTACGAGCTAAAACACGAGGTGTGAATGCCACAACGTTGCGCTCAGCTACAGAGATATAACCCTGAGCACACGAAGTTGTTAGGAAACAAAACCCAAACACTGCACTGAGGAAGGTGATAAAGTAAAGCTTTATGGTGGTGTGCTCAGTATGGAATGGCTGATGTGCAACCAGTGGATGCTTCAGGTCAGTGTTCTGTGCGGATCATATACTAGTGGTTCACCTAGAGACTGGGATCTGCTCAGTATTGATGTGATTTGGGCAGTGCTGAGGCTGAGCTTTCTTTTAATCTGTTTTTTTCCAAGGGGGTTTAGTCTGGAGAAGAGAAGGCTCGGGGGGAACCCGATCGCTCTCTTCCAACCCAGTTGATTCTATGATTTAGGGACCATTTCAGCTTCGCTTTTCCTTGTGGAGCTCCACTGCCAGTGTGCCCAGAGGTCATCATTGGAGTGTCTGCAGTTGCAGGAACACTAAAGTGGACACACCAGGCTGTTGGGAGAGGTTTGTTTCCTCTGCTAGTGACAGTGAAGGTTTCACTTTCCGCTTGAGACAGAGGTTTGAGTCGTGTGCCTGATGCTCACTGTGCTTGATTACCAGCAGGAGTTAACATGAGCACAAGGCTTGGGGACAGGCTCTCATTTCATGCCTTGATATAACGTGTGGCAAATCCCAGAGGGGGGAAGAAACTCCAGCTTGTTGTGTTTGGAGCCGTGCTCCCCCGCGCCGAACAAATAATCTATCTTTACATTTCTAATCTAAAGTATTTTATCTGTTGAAGTTATTTTTGGAAGATGATTGTTGGCTCTTGTAGTGAGACTGTTGGTTGACACCATCTGCAGAGTGGCTGGATTTCCTCTTAAACAAGCATGGTGTGATGACAGCAAAATCCCAGAATCACTAGTGTTGGAGGGACCTCTGGAGATCATCCAGTGCAACCCCTGCCAAGGCAGGGCCACCCAGAGCAGGGCACACAGGAACGTGTCCAGGTGGGTTTGGGATGTCTCCAGAGAGGGAGACTCCACAACCCCCCTGGGCAGCCTGTGCCAGGGCTCTGACACCCTCAGAGTAAGGAAGTTCCTCGTCCTGTTGAGGTGAAACTTGTTGTGGTTTAGTTTATGGCCACTGCTCCTTGTCCTGTCACTGGGCAGCACTGGAACGAGTCTGGCACCATCCTCCTGGCACCCGCCTTAAAAGCACTAACTCCATTCTTTCCAAAATAAACTAATAAACTCATTTGTTTTAACAACTTTTATAGCTCACTTTGAAGTTTAAGCATCACTGAGTTCCTGGAGTTCCCCTGTTAGCAGGTATGTTCAAGAATTAGTAGACTTTGGCCTCTGGTTTGACACAAGTGATGGAACTGGTGGCTTAGAAAGACGCAGCTGAAGCGGAACGTGGTTTACAAAGCCTGTGAGGGTGCACTGAGGCTGGTTTGCAGGGAAGGGTTTTCCACAAGGGAGAACTCCTGCACCTGGTGCTGTGTCTTCGGGAGGAAGAGGTTGCTCTTGTGCCTGCTGCCTTACATAAAGGCTCTATTTTGGGCCTGTTTGGGATTTGGAAGCAGAACTGAGGCAGGAGGTGGTTGTTGCTGACAGGTTATGTTTGATATTGACACAGAGGCTTCTCGCTTAGCGTGAGTAATGAGCTTCCCTGGGAAGCAGAAGTTAGTTAAGCAGTAAATAGCAATACAGTAGCCTAAAGTTGTTGTTAAATCTCACTGTGGATGCATTATAACACTCTAGCACATCACAGATTAAGCTGTTATCTCTTACTTATGTTTATTTGCAAGGACTTGATGGTTAGTTGACAGATGCCTTCCACTTTTCACCACCATAACAGATCCAAGCCTCTTCTTGCCCAATCCAGATGGAATTCCCAATCTTGTTCTGGTTTCTTACACCTTGTGGGTGTTGTGCCTTGAGCTGCTTGACCTGTACAGTAGAGCAGTTGTTGAGGAGCTGCCAATTGCTCCTGTACTGTGTTATTCCCAATTTGTTCTTTTAATATATGTTGCATACACCAAGTGCTGCTGATTGATAGTTGGCATAAAGAGGTAGGTGCGCAAAATCAGTGTCTGAGTATAAGAGCACAGACTTTTTTGCACATTGAGTCTCTGGGCTCATTGCCCATCCATGTGCTTTGGGCAGGAGTGGAGAGGTGAAGCCTGGTGAGCAAGATACTGGAACTCGGTCATGTTGTGCCGCTGAATATCTTCCTGTAAAGCCTCTCCTAACGGCTGCTTTTCTAGTTCAGCTTTTTAGGTAGGCTTACTAGGGGCCAGAGAAGGGCACTGGAGCTGGTGCAGGGCCTGGAGCACAAGTGTGATGAGGAACGGCTGAGGGACCTGGGGGGGTTTAGTCTGGAGAAGAGAAGGCTCAGGGGGGACCTTATCGCTCTCTGCAACTGCCTGACAGGAGGCTGGAGCCAGGAGGGGGCTGGTCTCTGCTCCCAAGGAACAAGGGATGGGACAAGAGGAAACGGCCTCAAGCTGCACCAGGGAGGTTTAGATGGAGATGAGGAACAATTCCTTCCCCAGAGGGTGCTCAGGCATTGGAACAGGCTGCCCAGGGCAGGGCTGGAGTCACCATCCCTGCAAGTGTTCACACCCCGTGTAGCCGAGGCCTCAGTGCCATGGGTTAGTGGTGGCCTTGGCAGTGCAGGGGTGAAGGTTGGACTTGATGATCTTGAAGCTCTTTTCCAGCAGAGTTGACTCTGTGATTCTAATGAGGAAATCAAAGCTGCAAAGTTGATGAGTGTTTCTCCTTGCCCATTTCTTCTGGAGAAATGATAAATTCTGAAGTTTCTTCTGTTTCAGCCACATCTCCCATTATGACTGGAAACGATGACTTGGGATAGGAAAGCGAAGGCATCTGGGAATGGTCCTCTTCTCCCTCCCACCCCACCAAAGCTGGCCCCATCATGTGCTGGTGGGCCAAGGGTTTGTTCTGCTGGGATCTGCAGCAGTGCTGCTCGTTGCCAAACTTCACAAGCCCTGGGTTTTGCTGGGTATCACGATGGGCTGATGCCTTCTGCTCCCCACCTCCCCTCCAGGCATAACCACTGCCACCAGAGGTGGAGAGGGCTCTGTTTGAGAGGTCAAGTTGAAGTGGGTGGTGAAGATGAGTCCTATAATCTGTTCCTCCAACTTGCTCATTGAATGAAAATGAGGAATAAAGTAGTTTAAGCAAATAGTAGGCAGATATCCACATCCACAGTTGTCTCACAGGAAGCATTAATGGCAGAACCAGCTATGGAAGCAGAGCGTGGTTTCTGTTCTCGGGGTGGTTGTCCTCAGGTTTCTGTGCCAATGGGCTGTAGTGTGACACTGCAGCAGCCTTTAATGTGTCATTTCTGTGCATGGATGTTCTCCGTGGCCAGCAAGCCTCACGGAGAAACCCCAGAGACCTGAGTTGCAGTGGGTTAATGTGTGTTTTGCTTTTCAAACTTCACTTTTGGTTTGAGTTGGTGTTGGATTTGAAGTCACTCTGAGCTTTGTGTCGGTCTGTGTGTGGGGCAGAGTGCTGCCCGTCTCTGAAATGCCAAGTCTCTGCCCACGAGGCTGATTCCAGGGATTCATTTTTCTCCTCTGTGTGTTACCTTCACAAGTCTTTGCTCCCCAGCGTGTCACAGAGGCTGCCTTGTGTGTTTGTTGGTATTCTGCAATTGCCTGGTTTGATCTTTCTGTTTTGTGGAATTGCACAAACTCCAGTTGACTCCGTGCTTTAACAGAAAGGGAATGCCAGTGCTCTGGTGCTGGCACATCCTGCAGAGCATTACAGAACAAACAGGCCAAACTTTATGGGTAGCTGAGTTTAGAATAACTTGAAGATTAATGAACCTTCAACTGGGAGAGCCATAGCTAAAGAGGCTAAGCTGTTGATGCTGTATCATAGAGTCACAGCCTGGTTTGTGTTGGAAAGGACCTTAAAGCTCATCCAGCTCCAACCCCTGCCACGGGCAGGGACACCTTCCACTAGAGCAGGTTGCTCCAAGCCCCTGTGTCCAACCTGGCCTTGAACACTGCCAGGGATGGGGCAGCCACAGCTTCTCTGGGCACCCTGTGCCAGCGCCTCAGCACCCTCACAGGGAAGAGCTTCTGCCTCAGAGCTCATCTCAGTCTCCCTGTCAATCATTAAAGGAGAAACATTTGCAGTATTGGAATTACTTCCTTACATTTCCCATGTGGATAGCGATGCTGATACCATGATCCATTTGCTGCTGGAGGCCTCAGCCCCGAGGACACAAGAGATGGAACACAAGGGAGAGGACTGTGCTCTCAAAACTTTGATTTGGAGAGCATGTGTGATTTCATCAATCTTGTCTTACACCTGTGAATAGATACAGCGTATCCTGAGCGTGGTGTGGTGCTGCTGTCGTGCTGTGAACAACTGACACATCTCCTTTTCTCCTGTTGCAGTGAATCTGAAATCCTGCACCATGACAAACAATATGAGCCTTTTTACTCCTCCTTTGTTGCACTTTCTACGCATTACATCACTACCGTGTGCGGTCTAAGTAAGTGTTCCCCCTCCTTTGCTTCTCTTGCTCTTGTGCTATGACTGGGGTGTAGAAAAAGTGAACTGGAACTGTTGTCCTTTGTCTCCAGGCCTCTTTTTGAGTCAAACTTTAAAGACAGAGAGGATGAGACCAGCACTGCTAGCTTCTGTACTGGCACAATGTCAACTCAGATGGGAAGGGAAACTTGTCAATAGGAGGATTTGGCCACCAAATACTGGACAGTGCTGACTTTTTGTTGCTTATTCATTGGCCTGACTTCATTTAGGGAAAACAACTTTGAGTCAAATGAAGTTTTTAAATCAATTTTCAGGCTTTTTAGATTATTCTTTATCAGTTGTTTTAGTTTGTTGGAATTAATGATCAAAACTTTGTGACTCAAAATACTTCCTATTATTTTGGCTGTCAGAATTTGGCAATTTCAGCAAAAGAAGTGGTTTAAGTCAACTTGTTTCACGTTCTTCAGTGCTTCTGCCAGTATTAAGTAATGTTGCTGAGGAAGCCATTTCATCTGAATTACCTTGCCTGGGTTCTCTCTGCTTTACTGCCATTGCTTGGGTTACGTTTTAATGAGACTGTATTTATATTGCATCTGTGTGTTAGGCACAGTAGCTTGTGAGTGCATCCATGTTGCACATCCCTCTCTTTTAGTGACAGCACTAAGAACAGATTACTCTGAATGAGTTTAAAACTTGTTCTGAGTACAAGTATCTCCTTTTTTCAGTACCAAGAAACCAATTGCAGTCGGTGGCAGCTGCTTGTAAAGTCCTCATTGAATTCTCACTGCTGCGACTTGAGAACCCAGATGAAGCATGTGCTGTTTCACAGGTGAGAGCTGGTTTTGGCTGCATGAGTGTGAAAATGGGGTTTGGCCTCTAATTCGAAAGTATAATGTTGCATAAAACAAAGTTAATGAAGGTGTACTGCTTCAGTAAAGTGCTGAGGCTTCCTTCTGCACCCTTTACTCAGAATTTCAGGTGTGAGCAAGCTGAAATAAAGGTGACCTGAAGCCTTGGTTAATTCTTCTGCGATTTCCTGTGGTCTGATTTGGTTTTGTGTAACAGCCTTGATCAAATCAGTGGAATTCTTAAAGGTGGGTTCTTTCCCCAGTTGTGTTTCAGTCGTTCTGGGAAAGCTGAAAGCTATTTCAAAGAGGAAAGGCATGTGAGAAGTGTTCACATAATGTCACTTCTGATAGGGACATAATGTCACTTCCTTTAAGCATTAGCGTGTCATAGGAAAGAGTGCTTTTCCAGATGCTTTTCCATAACATGCACATGGGACAATGTTAGTGACCTGAATTACCTGCAATCAGTGGTAATACCACTAATACCATGTCTTTGGTGTGAGATCAGAGTGGGTTTGGAATGTTGCAGTAGCCTCACTAGCTGAAGGTGCAGTACTCTTAATGCAGCTGCTTAGAATAAATGCTGTTGAGGAATAGTTGGAATCAAGAGAGTTTAAGTTGTACTTGATGTCTTTTTCTTTGTAGAAACACCTCATTCTGCTGATAAAGGGGCTGTGCACGGGCTGCAGCCGCCTGGATCGGACTGAAATCATTACCTTCACAGCAATGATGAAGTCAGCCAAGCTGCCTCAGACCGTTAAAACCCTCTCTGATGGTAGGGGCTTCCATCTATGTTTATATCACTGAAGCACTTGACTTAGGCATAGAAAATACTGTGGGTTTGGTGTATGAAATGGTGCTTTGCTGATTGCTCTGCAGTAGAGGACCAGAAGGAGCTGGCCTCCCCAGTGAGCCCAGAACTGAGACAGAAAGAAGTGCAGATGAACTTCCTCAATCAGTTGACATCAGTCTTCAACCCTAGAGTCTCGTCATCACCATCTCTCACACCAGAGACACAGGTAAACAGCCAGCCCTAGAACAGGGTTGAATTTTAGCATTAGTAATGTTGGTGCAGGGAAGGACAGAGCGCAGTCAGTGGTTGTTTTTTAATACACATGTGTAGAGAAAACCTTTCTTAAGTATTTAAATCTTACTTGCATGTTGACAAGTGGCAAACAACACAATAATAGTTTTGTTGCTTCATTGACCCGAATGTTCAGTGATGTTCATAGCTCTTTTGAGTTCTGCTGCTGCTGCACCTTGCTCCTGTGTAGGTACTTGCTGCAATACCGTGTATTTTTAATGCTCCCATAATGATTTTAGGTGGAAGGAGAGAGTGAGGATCAAGCTTCCACAGATCAAACCTCTGCAGCAAAGACGAAAAGCATATTCATTGCTCAGAACGTGGCCAGCCTGCAAGAGCTTGGTGAGAGCCAGCTTTTTAGGATCTGGGAAGGGGTAAAAGAGGAAATGTCTCTCCAGTGTTACATCGTGCTGCTCTGAATGGGAAGGATCTGAAGGTTTTACTCGTTTGCATGCTGATGTTACTGGGGGAGGTTGTGGCTGTGATGTAGTTTTCATTGCAGAGGAGATGAGCTCAGTATGTTTGTATGCAGTCACTGTGTTTTGGGGGTAAATAAGGTGGACCATATAAAATAGCTTATGGGATGGATTATTGAGGAGGTGTGAATTAGACCTGGTGTGTCGCATAACATGCACACAGAGTTTTGTGACACCCGTTTCGAGTGTGGCTGAAAACTTCATCTGGTTTATGTGTTGTAAACTAGTATTTATCCTGTTACCTCATCTGTGACGATATTTTCTCACCACAAAGAATAAGTAAGTCAATTACTGATGACCATTAGATCTGTTCTTAGAAGCTGAAGTTATAAATAACACTTCTGGGGGTTTTTTTGGTAGGTGGTTCTGAAAAGCTGCTGCGAGTGTGCCTGAACCTCCCCTACTTCTTGCGCTACATCAATCGATTTCAGGATGCGGTGTTAGCCAACTCATTCTTTATTATGCCAGCCACTGTGGCAGATGCCACTGCTGTTCGCAATGGGTGAGTGTCTGTCCTTGCTCTCCTCTGGTGGATGCTGGGTACACTGTGTGAGAGAAAATAACTGTGCTAGCTATGCAGCATCAGGGAAAGTGCTGCTCCTGTGAGGTGTCAGATCTCCAGCAGGGCCAGGGCAGTGATTGTCCCCCTGCACTGGACACCGGTGAGGCTGCACCTCCAATCCTGTGTTCAGTTCTGGGCTCCTCACTGCAAGAGAGACATTGAGGTGCTGGAGCGGGGCCAGAGAAGGGAACGGAGCTGGTGCAGGGCCTGGAGCACAAGTGTGATGAGGAACGGCTGAGGGACCTGGGGGGTTTAGTCTGGAGAAGAGAAGGCTCAGGGGAGACCTTATCGCTCTCTACAACTGCCTGACAGGAGGCTGGAGCCAGGAGGGGGCTGGTCTCTGCTCCCAAGGAACAAGGGATGGGACAAGAGGAAACGGCCTCAAGCTGCACCAGGGCAGGTTTAGATGGAGCTGAGGAACAATTCCTTCCCCAGAGGGTGCTCAGGCATTGGAACAGGCTGCCCAGGGCAGGGCTGGAGTCACCGTCCCTGCAAGTGTTCACACCCCGTGTAGCCAAGGCCTCAGTGCCGTGGGTTAGTGGTGGCCTTGGCAGTGCAGGGGTGAAGGTTGGACTGGATGAGCTTAAAGGTCTTTTCCAACCTGGTTGACTCTGTGATTCTGTGTGTACATTGCATTGCTGAACCTTAGCATGTGTCGTTACTATAGATTTCATTCGCTGGTAATAGATGTGACCATGGCACTGGATACTCTGTCTCTGCCTGTACTGGAGCCCCTGACACCCACACGGCTCCAAGATGTGACTGTTCTTGCTCTCAGCTGTCTCTATGCAGGTGAGTGGATTTCTTGTATTTGCTCTGGAATTTTAAGTCTCTCTTGCCTTTGTTCTGCCTTGTTACCTGCATATTTAAAGCTCATCCCACAAGTAACCTTTATTTCTCCTGAATTTGAAAGCTCTGCAGCATACTGTGCAGCATGGTGACTGGGTTCAGATGAGAATTGTTAGAGTGGCACTGAAATCCTGGTATATTGTGCAAATGTTCTTGTCAGTGTCTGTGACAAAGACCGACTCAGCATCCTCTTCATAGCCGCTGATTTCTGCTCTTTTAATGTTCAGAGCATGATGTATTTTTACAATGCTTATGGCTTCAACTTACTTAGTTATACCCCCAAATCAACCTTGTTTCCCAGGAGTGGTTTCATACACCAGCATCCTGAGCGTTTAATTGGTATGGGTAAGATTTTAAAGAGATATGGGAGTAGAGTACAAAGATTGCCTTAAAAATGGCATTGAATTCCATGGTAAAACATTTCCTCCTTTAATTGTTCTCACGTGTTTCTCTAGGGCAAAACTTTACTCCTTTGAGGGTAGTTCAGAAAGATCTTTAAGCTGTCAGCTGTAATATGGAGTATTCCCTGCTCCATTAGATTTATGGGCATGTTTGCTACTGCTTGGTTTAATATGCAAAGCAGGAACATTGAGTCCTGAGATTGGCTCTTAGTAAGAATGTGACCTCTTGTTTTGAATCAGGTGTGAGTGTGGCCACTTGCATGGCCATCCTGCACGTGGGTAGCACTCAACAGGTACGAACTGGGTCAACAAGTTCCAAAGAAGAAGATTATGAAAATGATGCTGCTACTATTGTACAAAAATGTGTAAGTAGATGAAAGAGCATGATTGTTGTTTCATTCTTAGCCAGTGAAGTGCATAGAGTTTGTATTCCTTTGGATAGCAATACATAGCTGTTATTTCTAGGCTTTAGACTTGCCTAAGGAAGTAATGAGGTGGTGGCTAATTGTAGAGGGCAAAATACAATTGTATTTGGAGCTTAACTTAAATATCACCATGGCTTTGGATTTATTTTCAGCTTGAAATCTATGAAATGATTGGACAAGCCATCAGCAACTCACGCCGTGCAGGGGGTGAGGTAAGATTTGTATCTTGGGAAGCTCTTTCACTGGTTTTGTGCTGGTGTATTTTGGCATTTGGATTGACACTATTTTGTCTTTTTGATGCCTTTTTCCCCCCCTTCCCTCTTCATTTTTGGCACAATAGCATTATCAGAACTTCCAGCTGCTTGGGGCTTGGTGTTTGCTAAACAGCCTCTTCCTCATCTTGAACCTCAGCCCCACGGCCTTGGCTGATAAGGGAAAGGAGAAAGATCCATTGGCTGCTCTTCGTGTCAGAGACATTATTGCTCGCACTAAGGAGGGCGTTGGGTCTCCCAAACTAGGACCTGGGAAAGGGTATGTAAATACCTCTCTGAAGTCATTGCTGTCCATGTGTCTAACCATGCCCAGCAAGCAGCTACTATGGAGTCTTGTTGGTCTCTAAAATTTTATCTCCAGTTGTAATTCAAGTCTTGATTCTTGGGAAAAAGTCACTGTCTTCTTCAGTTTAGCAAAGCAGTCACTACACTCAATGAATTCCTCTCCCTCCCCTTGAAATTAGAATCATAGAATCCCAGCCTGGTTTGGGTTGATGGGACCTTAAAGCTCCTCCAGCTCCAACCCCCTGCCACGGGCAGGGACACCTTCCACTAGAGCAGGTTGCTCCAAGCCCTTGTGTCCAACCTGGCCTTGAACACTGCCAGGGATGGGGCAGCCACAGCTTCTCTGGGCAATCTTTTCCAATATGTTACCACCCTCATAGAGAAGAATAATACCTAATCTAAATCTGTCCTCTTTCGTTTGAAACCATTCCCCCTTGTCCTGTCACTACGTGTCCTTGTAAAAAGGATTTCTTGTAGGCCCTTAAGGTATTGCAAGGCCACAATAAGGTTTGTTTCCTTTATGTTTCTGTAGGCATCAAGGGTTTGGTGTTCTGTCTGTGGTGCTGGCAAATCATGCTATCAAATTGCTGTCATCACTCTTTCAAGATCTGCAAGTGGAGGCATTGCACAAGGTATGTAGGTGACTTATAAATTCTTGTGGAACATTTTGCCTTCTCCACTGAAACACTCTTTAAATTCTCCTTTCACTGCCATCCTGCAGGGCTGGGAGAGCGACGGTCCACCAGCAGTGCTGGATATCATGGCTCAAAGCACGTCTATCCAGAGGATTCAGCGGCTCATAGATTCTGTACCACTCACTAACTTGCTGCTGACTTTGCTATCTACTTCCTACAGAAAGGTAGGAATCAGATGGAGAACTTCTGTGGCTGGGGCACTCCTACTAAGTGCCATCCCCATGGAAAATTCTCACTTTACAAGCTGTGACTGTGCTAAGAAGAATTTAGAATTCTTTCAGAAGCTGTCAACTGGAGCCTCTCTCTGTTTTCAGAGATGTAAAGTTGGCAAACTTGTTCTAATAAATTCTTTTCTGTAAACTCAGTGGTATTTGTAAGTTTAGGGAGGATGTGAAAAGGCTACATTCAAAACAGATGCTTTATGTTAGAGCTGTTACTTGAAGTGTTGCTTACAAGCTTGGCATAGATTGTTTTCCACCATCCTGTGGAATTTTTAATACCACTGCAAGGGAAGAAGCCTTGAAAACCTGTTCATAACTTAGTTGAGATAAATTTGCTAGAAGAAAATGAAGATGTGGTAGGAACTTCCTCTTGTTTTCAAATTGTTATTATTCATCAGCCTAAAATTAAACTTGTTCTGCTGTTCTCCCAAGGCTTGTGTCTTGCAGCGTCAGAGGAAGGGCTCCATGAGCAGTGATGCAAGTGCCTCCACTGATTCTAATACTTACTACGAGGATGATTTTAGCAGCACTGAGGAGGACAGCAGCCAAGGTAATAGCAGCAAGCAACTTAAGGCAGGATTTTACAGTGTCTTTCAGATTTAGTGGGAACCTGGTTACTGGGCTGTTGCCCGTGTTCTGCAACATGGAATGACATGTAGTGCTGAGAATGTGAACCAGTTTGTAAGAGCTGTTTGGCAGAAGCAATGCTGACTGTGCTTTTTGGTGTAAACTGAAGGCTGAGTGCCTGGGATTTGGCAGTATTTGCTTAAGAGGAGAGTGGAAATAACTACTTCTTGTAAGCTCCTGCTGGACTTGTGTAAAAGTGCTTAGCCTTGTGATTTGGGAAGGAAAATGAAGATAGCAGATGCCTTAACCCCGCTCACTGAAACTCTTTTCTAAGCTGAGTAGTTTGCATAAGGTATTTGCTCATAACATTATGCTTTTGTTTTTCCTGCCTCCTGTGTTAGACGAGGACAGTGAACCAATCCTTGGGCAATGGTTTGAAGAGACAATCTCTCCAAGCAAAGAGAAAGTGGCCCCACCACCCCCTCCTCCACCACCCCCTTTGGAGAGCTCCCCTAGAGTGAAAAGCCCAAACAAACAGACTGCTGGAGAGAATGGGAACATCCTGGCCAGCCGCAAAGATCCAGAGTTGGTATGGGAAGGTCCTGAGGCTTAGTGAAATAACTGCTGTGCTGTAGTGTTGTTGCCTTGTCAGTGGCTGAGTATGTTGACAGACAAGATAAATGTGAGGTATTTTAAGTACATTGCTGATGGAGAATCAGTGGCTGCCTTGCCTTTGAAGAAAGATGTTTCCTCTCCTCTTCTGTCAGGTGGAATAGTATTTGTTACTGCCAGGGAAGCAAAGGCTGAAGGTAATATCTATTTGGGTTACAGAGACAGAGGGAAAATGAGGGCAGAACTTTAAGCAAAATGACTTGCTGACAGAATGCTTTTAGCTCCAACTCCATCAGGGAAAGACAGAAATAGACACTGCAGTGGAGAAGTGAGAGCCTTACAACCTTGTCAGAATCTGTCATCAGTCCTGATACAGATACAGGACAGAGTGCAGTGAGCTGGGTTGCAATGGGTAAACCTGTACTCTGGAGGGTAGTTCGGGCACTTGATCTGTTTTGCTGGTGTTTTAGTTTTTGTTTAACGTTGCTTCTATAGTGTGTTTCTCCTTTCTTCCCAGTTTTTGAGCCTAGCTTCAAACATTTTGAACTTCATCACTTCTTCTATGCTGAACTCCAGGAACAACTTCATTCGCAACTACCTGAGTGTGTCTCTTTCAGAGCAGCACATGGCTACACTGGCCAGCATCATCAAAGAGGTGGATAAGGATGGGCTAAAAGGTAAGTGAGCAGAGCTTCTGTGTTATGGAGCACAGACTGTAGGAGTTAGAGGGGTGTGTTGTCCTAGTTTCATGTGGAAATTTGAAATGAAGGAGAGTAATGGCAGTAAATGGCTTGATCCCTGTCTTACAGGCACGTCCGATGAGGAGTTTGCTGCTGCCTTGTATCACTTCAACCATTCCTTGGTGACCTCAGATCTTCAGTCCCCTGCTTTGCAGGTAAGTCTGTGATTGAATCTATAAATAAAATGAAGAAGTGTTCTGTCTGTTACTGTCTCCACACAGATGTTCCACACCTGGAGTAGTGTGTTGATGATTCCATTTAGCCCTAGAGTATATTCTTTTGCAAACAGCACTTGGAATGTTTTGGCTCTAATGAGGTGGATGACCTTTGCAGTCATCCAGTACAAAACATCCTGCAGAGTGTAAACTTAACATCCAGAGTTCACATTAATCCACTGAACTTTGAAGCTGACGAAAGCTGAAAAGGCAATGAGTTAGTATATTTTGCTTTGGAGAGTTGCCTCTATCCATGCTTTTTTCAAGAGGTATTCCTGCAGATTTGCTTTGCTGTCAGGACTGATGCCAAAAGGCCTTGGAATTCTCTCAGGAGAGAATCAAATTAATCCTTTTGCTTTCATGTGTTGACTCTGTAGCCTCTAGGTTTCTTTGCTGGGTCATGGGCTGACCTGACTAAATATTTAAGTAGAAGCATAAATCTGCTTGCAATCAGTGAATTCAATCCCTATACTTTTTGTTGACTACTGTAGGTTTTCTGCCATATTTAAAATACTCTGATGGTTTGTGGGTTTTGTTTTAAAGCAGTTGAACTTTTCAGAAATCTGCCTTTTTACTATATTTGAAAAGCAGCAGCATTGCTGTGATCACAGAATCGCAGAATGGTTTGGGTTGGAAAGGACCTTAAAATGATCCAGTTCCAGCCCCCTGCCACAGGCAGGGACTCCTCACTAGACCATGTTGCCCAAGCTTCTGTCCAACCTGGCCTTGAGCTCTGTCAGGGATGGAGCATTTACCACTCTGGGCACCCTGTGCCAGGGCCTCAGCACCCTCACAGGGAAGAACTTGTGCCTTATCTCCAACCTGAACTTCCCCCATTTAAGTTTAAACCCATTACCCCTTGTCCTATTGCTCAAAGAGGTCTTCTGAATTCTTAGATACTGAACATAGTAGCACAATCTCTCCTGTGGTGATACTGCAGGAAATGAGTAGTGCTCATTAATGCCATTTTTTATGCATTGATGTTAAAGTTGCAAGTTTATTGTATTTCAGGTGGCACAGTGACAGCATTCCGTGTCCCTTGGTAGCTGTGCTCTGTGTTTGAGATAGGAGAGGGATTGCTGTGTGAACCCTTAGGAGCTCGGAGAGCCCTGCTGTTTGTTCACATCATGCTTTTAAAGCATCAGACAGGATTTGCCTCTTCTTAACAAGTCTCTTTTGTTCCAGAACACACTTCTCCAGCAGCTGGGAGTTGCCCCTTTCTCGGAGGGCCCGTGGCCTCTCTACATCCACCCTCAGAGTTTGTCGGTGCTCTCGCGACTTCTCCTCATTTGGCAGCATAAAGCTACTGCCCAGGGAGATCCTGATGTTCCAGAATGCCTTAAAGTCTGGGAAAGGTGAGATACTTTTATGTTAAGTTGAAAGTCATCTCTTAAATCTCTTTGTTTTCTATCAAGGGCAAATTGTCTGGGACCAGCATAACCAGTGTGTGTGTGTTCTCTGAGTGGGGATGGTGTGTGATGTTGGGAGGAGCAGAGGGTCAGTCTGTGTGTTGCTGGAGTCCTTCACTTAGACCATAGGAAAGAAAACCTACAATCAGGATTTAAGTGGGTGAAAGCTAAATCCTGGTTTTAAAAAGGGAATGTCTCATTTCAGCAGTTTTCTGGTAAGTTCTGTTATGATGGTGCCAAGATTTTTGCTTTCTGCCATAGTGTGTAAGTCTCTGCTAGGTTTAGCTGACTTGAAGCGGGCAGCCTTTCCTGTGGGAACAGGTTTGCATCTCTCTTTCTTCTTTTGAATGGTTGTTCATATTTTCCATCACAAGTAGGTTTTACTGTTTGCACCATCTTATTCCAATACCTCATGTAGTGATAATCAGTGAAATTGCCAGTGTTAGAAGAATAAGCAGAAAAGGAAAATGATGAAAATGTTTCTCCAGCCTAGAGTTAAGAAGGATCTAAGCCAAGAGAAAAGTAAACTTCATAAACTTCCTCTCCTCTTGTCAGGTTTGTGGGCACCCTGAAGCAGAATGCCTTGCAGGGGACTCTTCCCAGTGACACAGAAGATCTGAATGTTGAACATCTCCAGTTGCTGCTGCTTATTTTTCACAATTTCTCTGAGAGGGGCCGCAGATCCACCATGATGCTCTGTATCCAGACAATTGTGGAGCTGACAGGGAACATGGATACCCAGCAATCTTCTGTCCCACTTATCGTGGCACGTCTCCTCTTGGTGTTTGACTACCTGCTCCATCAGTATTCTAAGGCCCCTGTGTACCTCTTTGAACAGGTAGGATTTGATGTCGTGTTCTGGCTATTTAATTGGTCACCCAGCAGAAATGTGTAACAGGCAATTGCTTGGTGTGTTCTGGTCTCTTCATGGCCTTTAGGAGTAAATTGGGTTTGACGTTGTTACCAGCTTTTAGAGTTATAATGTGTGATTAAACTACAGTTGCTGAGTCCTAGCAGCAGGTTCTGTTTGAGTGTGAATTCCTGGTGTAACTCGTGTCCTAATGAATCCTGGTACGGGCAGGATGAATGCCCCATCTTATCTTTCAAAATCTTGAGTATTTGGGTATTGAGGCACCATTTCAGGAACACCTTGTACACTGTGTCCTTACGTTAGCTTTTCACTGTTGAGGTTTTGGTCACTGTTGTCATTAATGGGATGCTGGTGTTTTGTGCATGGCTTTTTCAGTGGGTAGAAGCTTGACCATTGATTTTAACTGCTCACTCCAGAATAAAAATCATCAGAGTGGACAAGGGGTGATAGGTTTAAACTTAAACAGGGGAAGTTCAGGTTAGATACAAGAAAGAAGTTCCTTACTGTGAGGTGCTGAGGCGCTGGCACAGGGTGCCCAGAGAAGCTGTGGCTGCCCCATCCCTGGCAGTGTTCAAGGCCAGGTTGGACACAGGGGCTTGGAGCAACCTGCTCTAGTGGAAGGTGTCCCTGCCCGTGGCAGGGGTTGGAGCTGGAGGAGCTTTAAGGTCCTTTCCAACCCAAACCATTCTATGAGATAGGGTCTGGAGCTTCCCTTGGAAGCTGGGAATGACTGTGTTTTACCAACAGGGTTGTGGTGTTGGTGGTTGTATTTCCCCCCCATCCCTAATGACAGAGATGCCACGGGTGGTTTTTTGTCTGTGTTTTTGAACTTAGGTCCAATACAATCTGCTGACTCCACCCATTGGGTGGGTGAGTGGGTCCCAGGACAGCAGCAGACGAACGTCTGTCCCACTCTATCACGGCTTTAAAGAAGTGGAAGAAAACTGGACCAAACACTGTTCATCAGGTAACAAAGACGATGTAAGGAATTTTTGATTCCCAGATTTGCTTTTACAAATCCCGGAGAGCCCTTCCTGTGCTCTGGTATAGCTTTTCCTGCTTCTAATGGGCATAGCTAAAAATGTGATAATGCAAGAAAAGTTGTATTAAACAAAACTATTGTCATCTAGGAGTATGCTGCAAGTAACTGAAAATAAATATGGATTTATTGTACCAGAATTGTAGGAGTAGGAAAACCTTGGCTGCATATACCATAGGTTACAGCACATATAGCATGCCATGGAGCAAGCTTAGTAGAATCTGGTAGTAGTAGTCTTAATGTGAAGGGTGGTGGAGATGGAGGAGAGAGTATAACACAATACTGCCTGATTAAAACCAT
Source organism: Strigops habroptila (assembly GCF_004027225.2). Lineage (NCBI taxonomy): Eukaryota > Metazoa > Chordata > Aves > Psittaciformes > Psittacidae > Strigops > Strigops habroptila. Next base: position 1,099,057 of record NC_044292.2, read on the forward strand.
CACTTGGAACATTATTTTCTGTCCTCACGTTCCAGATGCAGTTCCACAGCCCCGGTTCTACTGCATCCTATCTCTAGAAGCTTCTGAAGATGATCTGAACCGTCTGGATAGCACGGTATGGCAATTGCTGTTTTAAAGACCTTTCTGTTAGCCTTTACGGGCCATGCAGATTTGATGAGTGCCAAGGAAGATAGACAAGAAGGGAAGAGTTGATGAAGCAGAGACACCAGAAGTTTTTACTAAGTGGAGAAAGGGGTAGTGGCTGGATAAGATAATATGGGTTTGCTTTATGCACCTCATTTCAGGGAAGCCAGTATGCAAAGTCTATGAAGACGTGTTGGACTACTTGTAGTAGTGCTTGTGATTCAAATGCATATGCTGTGACAGAGCCCTATCATATCCGTGCTGATTTTTCCGTGCTGCTGAAACATCTGCAGCAAAGACACATGGCATTAGAATTATTTTCCCATAATTTAGCTCCATCTTCCTGGGTTTTGTTTCCTCACTAAATTTGTTGCCATCAAGGCTATGGGCTTGCTTCGTGCATGCTCCCTTCTAACCAGTTCATTGGTGCTCTGACTGGGGAGAGAGATTCCCGGCAGAGCTAACTTCCTGAAGTTCTATTTTGCATAGTTTAGGTCTATGGGTGTTCTGAACACTTCAGAGCTTGGCTGTGTATAAACACAGAGCTGTGCAATTGCAAAGCAAGGATCCTGACACATCATTTCTTGCAGGTTTGTGAGGTCCTTTTCTCTAGGACTACAAAGTATGATGAGCTTTACACAGCCCTGACTTCATTGCTTGCTGCTGGGTCACAGTTTGATACACTCAGGAGGAAAGAGAACAAAAATGTCACTGCACTGGTAAGACTATTGCTGTAACATTGTTTTCAAACTTTTAAGCAAAATATTTAGCTGAAGTTTTTTGGACAGGGTTGGAGTAATGAGGAACTTAAAAATCCCATAGCTAGAGGCAGCATGTATGGTGGTGGTACATCTTATGAGTTGCTAACTCAGAACATGTTTCAGACTTGCCCTGTGTCCTGGTAATGCCAGGAGGTCTGGCTAGAATGTGATGAAGCAGAGAAGAAAATTGTGTAATCTTTCGTTTTTCTTTTCTCCTCTTTGTTGCATAATTACATAGAATCCTAGAATGATTTGGGTTGGAAAGGACCTTAAGATCATCCAGTTCCAACCCCCTGCCATGGGCAGGGATATCTCACACTAGACCGTGTCGCCCAAGGCTCTGTCCAGCCTGGCCTTGAACACTGCCAGGGATGGAACATTTACCACTTCTCTGGGCACCCTGTGCCAGCGCCTCAGCACCCTCACAGTAAAGAACTTCTGCCTTATCTCCAACCTGAACTTCCCCTCTTTAAGTTTAAACCCATCACCCCTTGTCCTATATGACACAAACTCAACTGTGGAATGTGTTCATCTCATGTGGCACATCTACAGGAGTCTGAAGTCTTTGAGGAGATCATTTCAGTAGCTGTAATGGTTGAAACTGCAATCTTTCTTCCCTAATTTGTCCAACTGTTACTTGTGTTTAGGAAGCCTGTGCACTTCAGTACTACTTCTTGATCCTGTGGAGGATATTAGGGATTTTGCCTCCATCCAAAACCTACATGAATCAATTGGCCACGAACACACCAGAGATGAGTGAATGTGATATTTTACACACCCTGCGCTGGTCTTCCCGCCTGCGAATCACGTCTTACGTCACGTGGATCAAGGTACAGCCTCATCCTTACAGGGGTGTTTTGGGATGTTGTTGAAAGTAGGAATGTCAATGCCTTGTTTTTTCCATGCTGACTGCATGTGGGATTCATTACATGGGTGTGATGGTGAGAAATGGGAACTTGTGGCCGTGTTCTCTAAAGCTTTCTAGCCTGCTTATTGGCAGAGTGGTTAACTATAGAGTGCTTCTGAAGTGTGACAGGTCTATTTTTGGCATCTGTAGGATCACCTGACCAAGCAGGGCATGAAAGCTGACCATGCTGCTTCTCTCATTGAATTGGCCTCCAGCAAGTGCAGCTCAGTGAAGTATGATGTGGAGATAGCAGAGGAATACTTCGCTCGACAGGTAAAGGTGGTGTGAATGCAATTTTGTATACGGAGCTTCTGGTTTGGTGGCATGATTTGCACTTACTGCTCCATCCCTTTGTATTTTAAGATCTCTTCTTTCTGTGGTGTTGACTGCACGACTATTCTCCAGCTGCACGAAGTTCCCAGTTTACAGTCCATTTACACCCTCGATGCTGCAATTTCCAAGATTCAGGTTTCTCTAGATGAGCACTTTTCCAAGCTAGCTGCAGAGACTGATCCACACAAGTCTTCAGAGATAACCAAGAACCTCCTCCCTGCTACGCTACAGCTTATTGACACCTATGCTACGTTTACCAGGTACACTCTTAGGATCACCAGTAGGAATACAGTTTTCTTGTGTGCATAGGGCTTTCTTTGCATTTGGTTTGTTGTTTTCTTAGAGGTAGGTGCCTTTTTACATTATAGTCCAGTATAATTACTCTTGACTTAGGTCCTCTATAGTGTTCATTGTTTTAAAAGAAGAATGAATAGCAGCTTCTCAAGCCATGTGTATGAAGTTATTGTTTCCAAGCATCCTTCTTGTCTGATCTTTCAAGGCTTTCTTGCAAGCTTGCAAACCCAACTTTTCCTCCAAAGATGAAACCTCCTCTTACCACTGTCTAGGATAGTGCCACTTAAGGTTCTTTCAATATTGAGACTGTCAGACCATCAAGAAAGAGAGGGGAGGTTAATTCTTACATTAAAAGTCTGAAGTCTTCCAAACTCTTGTTAGAACCTATGGAGAAGAAAGCAAAAGTAACTGAGCTTTTTCTTTTGAGTGGTCACTTTTCCTGGTAGGTAGCTTAAAGAAGATAAAAGCCCAGAATTCCCTTAATGGTGAACTAAGAACACAAAGTGTGGGGCAGAACTTCAGGAGTTTGCTTTCTTATCTGTCACTATATTGACATACTTAGTTCTAAAAGGCAGAGCTGATTCCTGAGATGCATCCTTTCCATCCTGAATGCAGATCTTACTTGCTACGGAGCCTCTCTGAAGAGGGCTCCACTGAGAACAAACCCTCTGAGGAGAAGCTACGAGGTTATGCTGCTGTCCTGGCCATTGGATCCAGCCGTTGCAAGTCCAATACTCTAGGTGAGGGTACTGGATGGTTCAGATTTCCTCCTCTGTGTAGGTAAAGCTTTGTACAGTGCTGCAGACGTTCAGTTTCAAAGCTGTGTATGTTGGCTAACATTCTCAACAACGTTGTTCAGGTGAGTGCATTATCCTGTCAGCAGCAGGCTGGGAAGTCTTTTCCTTTAGCATCCCAACAACTGAAAAAGTTGGGCAAACCTTGAAAGAGCAACTATCTTGTGGGCTTACCTGCATTATTGAAATGCTTTTGTAACCATGTTGATGCTCTGGTGGGAAGGGGAATTCTGAAATACTGATATGTTGAAGACTGCTGCAAAAGAGTATTTTTGCCATGTTTTCTGTGGTTTTAATGACGTGGAAGAAACTTGGAAGCTCTTGCAAACTTAAGGATAATTTTGACTTGTCAAAAGCATAAAACAGTGGAATTACACCTCAGTTTAGCTCCAGCTGTGTCTTGAATAATGATCTAGTTTTAAAATAGCATTGCAGAAGCATTCCAGTTTTCAACAGGACCCATGAAATGACTCAGTGTTTATGATTCTGTATTAACTGCAGGTCCAACACTTGTTCAGAACCTGCCATCAGCTGTGCAGACTTTATGTGAATCATGGAACAACATTCATACAAACGAGTTTCCAAACATTGGCTCGTGGGTGAGTCCAGCTTTGTGGATGGATCTGGTGTGATCCTAACTCCATAAATCACTGGGAATGGTGGGCAGGGTGTCTTTCTGTTAACGATAAATGCTCTGATGTCTGCGTGTGTCTCAATCCTTAGCGCAACGCCTTCGCGAATGACACGATCCCAGCAGAAAGCTACATCAGTGCAGTTCAGGCTGCCCACCTCGGTACTCTCTGCAGCCAAAGTCTACCTCTTGCAGCTTCCCTAAAGCACACCCTTCTCTCCCTGGTCAGGCTCACTGGGGACCTCATTGTGTAAGTGGTGCTTTCTAGATGGCATTCTTGCTGTATCCATCTGTCTGCTCCTGGGAATGTCTGTCTTCATCAGCCCCTTCAGGTGGAATGCTTAGTGAACTGGTACTATGCTTGGAACTAAGTCTTTAATGGAGTTACTCTTAGTTTACTAGAAGTATCATGTATTTAAAATTCCATGAATGAAAGACAGCCTTTTTGTCTTGATTTGCTATCTCTAGAAGTCAGACTTCCTGAGAGAAAGCTTTAATACAGTTTTTCAAATAGGAACTTGAAGAAACTGGGGTATAAACTGAGACAATTTGGATCTAACAAATACATTTGTGTTTAGTTATCATTCACTTGTGTGATGTTTTCGAAGCACAAGGGAAAAGTGAAATGAAAGGATTTTTTTTCCAGGGACTTACTCTAAGATATTCTGAAACAGAAAAATAGTTGTTGACACTGCAGATGAGTCCAAAACCATAAGTTTTCACTCTACCAGTAAGTGGTAGAGTGAATGTCTAGGAAAATGTAGTAACTGTTCATATGCAGAAGAAATGTGTAGAGTTTTCCAGATGAAGACTGTTTTTCTGAGGGGAAAAATGGCTGAGGCAGTGTGTTTATCCCACCTTTCTAAGGTGGGTTTTATCACTAACTTCCTCTAGACTTGTGCCTTACTTGTGTGACTGCTCATTTATGCAATAAGGGTGTTCTCTGATACATCATGCAGAGAATTAACTTGTTTGCTTTTTCTTTTCAAGCTGGTCAGATGATTTGAACCCACCACAGGTGATTCATTCCCTATTGCCCCTCCTTTTGGAGACCAGCACAGAGAGTGTGGCAGAAATAAGCAGCAACTCCCTGGAAAGGATCTTGGGCCCTGCAGAATCTGATGAATTCCTGGCACGAGTCTATGAGAAATTGATCACAGGATGCTATAACATATTAGCCCATCACTCTGATCCAAACAGGTAACGGGCTGGGTGGCTTGTGGTTCTCCTCCCACAGAGCTGTATACAAAGAATTACTACAGTATGTTTAAATATCAGTGTCTATTGAACAGCTCAAAGGCGAAAAATAGCTTATTTTTATCTGTTGAAGACTTGTATATTTGCAGACTAAAAGTATGAGATGTCTTATTTCATTACGAGAGTTTCCAGCACTGCTGTTCAGGCAGTGGGGATTTGAATCATCTCTTGTAAATCTGGATGGAGCACGTTTTGTCTGGATAGTTTTTTATTTCAGCAAATAGAAATTTATGGAAATACAAGCAGGAAATCAAAGCTGCAGATGCTGACCTAACTTGCTTTGTATTCCTTTGTCTCTGTTCTTGCTGTTTGTAAGGATGGCTAATCCCTGCTTTATCACAGCAAACTAGGCAGATTTTGCCTTCCCACCCCTTACTCACTGTATGTATAGAGGGAATAAGCTTGGTGCACAGATGTTGATTCTACCCATCTGAAACATAAAACCATTAGGCATGATGATGCTGCATCTTTTTAACACTGATCCTCTCTGGGTGGAAAGTATTCAGAGGGAGATGTACTGAGCCTTCTGGTAGAGGATGTAAATGTAATTGGATTTTACTTGCAGAGTGCTTTGTGGAGTGGGGCTGAACGCAGGAGACTATGGAAGCAGTAACACTAGGAGAGACTTACAGTGTAAAAAGAACAGCCATTTATAGGACTTTGTCGTGTGAGGTGTCTGAAAGGTCTAGATTATTCTAGGTTTCTGACTGCAGCTGTGCATCATGTGCCACCTTTTTCCTGAACATTTGGTGGATTTACTGTTTAGGGATGGTCGCTCATCAATTATTTTACTCCAGCCTTTTGGAAGGAGAGCTGCTTTCAGTGAGCAGAAAATGTATTAGACTTGTATTAGCAAAATGGATCACTTCTTGACTCTCTTAATTGTTGGAATTGCTCTTCTGTATTCTGATTTAATTTGCATCTTTTGATTCTCAGTGGCCTGGATGAGTCCATCCTGGAGGAGTGTTTGCAGCATCTGGAGAAACAGCTGGAGAGCAGCCAGGCCCGAAAAGCCATGGAGGAATTCTTTTCAGAAAGGTGAAATATTCCTGAAATTTGTAGCCCAAGAATTTGATTATTCTTCCTTTTCCTCTCAACTTGTCACTGTCAACACCTGAGGGGTGTTAATGCCATTGCACAGGAGCCATGTAAAGATAGGATACCCTACACACAGTGCAGGAGAGTGTGAAAAGACTTTCTGTGTGGGAGAGGACCTAGGTCTTTGTCACTCCAAATGAAATATTCAGTGAGTCCTCACCGGTGAGTGATCACCACTGGGGAAACTTGTCAAAAGCATTAGAAGGAGGGTTTGAGAAGTGCTGGTCTATGAGGCAGTCACAGATCAAGCTGCAAAATCCCAAGTTCTCTCAGTGCTTCCTCAGGCAATAGGTTGGTAATTTTAAGGGTGGAGGTGGGGTGTTGGCCTGACTTAAAAGTATGAAGATAAATCGTGGTGGAAACACATGGCACAGCACCGTGTTCTGAAGAGATGTGAGGGTGGACTGGAGGAAAGGTTTTCTCTGTCAGAAAGCCACCCGTTCTCTGGTTGTTCTCTCTACTTGTTCAGCAGTTCAGAACTGAAGCAGTCTGGGGGCTGTTAACATGGAAGGGAAAAACAGGCAAGAAAATCTTGGTTTGGAAACCACTATAAGCCCTTTTGAGACTTGTTCTGTGGAGACTGCTGGTATGCACCTCAGGAGCTCATGAGATTTACAAGGTTTAGTCTGAGTTAAGGCTTCATTGTTTGTCTGAAAGCAGTTTCTGTGGCTTGGCTGCTGAGCACTGTTAAACCAAACCATTGCCAGTCTTAAACAGGAGGGCAGATACAAGGGCAAGCGTAAAACCAGGAATGGGTTGTATTTTACAAAGCTGACTTAATTTCCCCTCTCCATCCAGTGGAGAACTGGTCCAGATCATGATGGCCACAGCCAATGAAAACCTCTCAGCCAAGTTCTGTAACAGGGTGCTGAAGTTCTTCACCAAACTCTTCCAGCTGAGTAAGTGATTGTTGAATCTCTTCTGTCCTGCCTTTGTCCGCTTTATACTGTTCTTATATTAGACAGTGACATGAAGGTGCTTGAAAGAAAAGCTGTAGGAGGAAGTGGAGTGACAGCCTCACACTTTAAATGGAAAGCCATCTTCAGACACGTTCACTGTGGCATCTGTCACTCACCAGCCATTTTCTCCCCCAGCTGAGAAGAGTCCCAACCCCAGCCTGTTGCGACTTTGTGGCTCTTTGGCTCAGCTGGCTTGTGTGGAGCCTGTACGTCTCCAGGCCTGGTTAACCAGGATGACCATGTCCCCACCCAAAGATTCAGATCAGCTGGATGTTGTGCAAGAGAACAGGCAGCTGCTGCAACTCCTCACCACTTACATTGTTAGGGAAAACAGGTAGAGTACGACCTTTGTCACTCCTTTGGTGGGCTGGTCAGTTCTTTTGTTCTCTAGATGTGCAGATTACTTGTGATTTGCTGATGGCTTCTTGTCCTCAGCTTTCAAATGAAGTGATGGGGAAGGCATGGGTGATGTGGGGCTTATTTCAGTGGGTGATGTACCTGTCTTTGTTCTTTTTGATCAGCCAAGTTGGAGAAGGTGTGTGCACTGTTCTCCTGAGTACTCTAATACCAATGGCAACAGAAATGTTGGCCAATGGTGATGGCACAGGCTTCCCTGAACTGATGGTCGTGATGGCAACTTTGGCTAGTGCAGGACAAGGTGCAGGACACCTCCAGCTTCACAGTGCTGCTGTTGACTGGCTGGGCAGATGGTAAGAGCCAACTGTATGCTGCTAGTTGTTAATTTGCAACACTGAATTCAGGGACAGAAGTTCATGTTTACTGATACACACTTATTTTTAGTTTATTTTTTGTTGTTTGGAATAGAAAGTGTCTGAGAGAGGCTGATCTGTGTGTGCGTGTCCCAAGAACAACCATATGTTTTGTCTTTTCCACTCTTGATTGATTTAATTACTGCATGTATACATTTCCTATTGTTAATCTAAAGCAAACTCAATGCTTGAAGCTATTGGTCAGAGTTTGTGCTTCCAAAAGACTGCAATGGTCTTACCCACTGTTTCATGTTACAGCAAGAAATACCTGTCTCAGAAGAATGTGGTAGAAAAGATGAATGCAAACGTCATGCAAGGGAAGGTAAGACGTGAATGTTGCTTAACTTGCAGGAATTAATCTCAGGCAGGAGCTGTACCAGCTGTCCTGGTTTGGCTTCATACAATCATAGAATGATTTGGGTTAGAAAGGACCTTAAGGTCATCCGGTTCCAACCCCCTGCCACGGGCAGGGACACCTTCCACTAGAGCAGGTTGCTCCAAGCCCCTGTGTCCAACCTGGCCTTGAACACTGCCAGGGATGGGGCAGCCACAGCTTCTCTGGGCACCCTGTGCCAGCGCCTCAGCACCCTCACAGGGAAGAGCTTCTGCCTTATCTCCAACCTGAACTTCCCTGGAGTGGGAAGTTTTAAAGCGGTTTGGTCAGGGGGGGACTGTTCTATGCTCTTATGGGATCTAAGTATTGCCTCTCATTTTCATTCATCTCGACTTCACAGCATGTGACTATCCTGGAGTGTACATGCCATATTGTCTCCTACCTGGCTGATGTCACTAACGCACTGAGCCAGAGCAGTGGCCAAGGACCAAGTCACCTTTCTGTGGATGGAGAGGAGCGGGCGATTGAGGTGGATTCAGACTGGGTGGAAGAGTTGGCAGTGGAGGAGGAGGACTCTCAAGCTGAAGATTCGGTAGGCAATAGGCACAGTCAGTGCTGCAGATGAGTTGAAGATCTATTTTGCAGCTTCCAAATCAGTATTCCTCAGGTTATGAATCAAGATTTTGTTGTTGTTGTTTACTCCTAATGTCAGAATGAGTGAAGAACTCCAGCTGTCAGATCTGGAAGAGAATATCTGTCATTTCTGCATAGATCTGCTGACTGTGTAATGTCAACAGCAGTTAAATTATTGGGGTTTTTAGAAAACAAAAAGGAAGAAATGGAGTAAGACGGGTTTGTTCCTGTGGGTTTCTTTGTCAATTACTAGCTTGTATATCAACAGGCAGCTTAGATTAGGCTTTTAAGTGCTTTTGGGTGGGAAACCCAAGCTGTTATTAATGCAATCTTTAAAATTTGTCATCCAAAATACATTATTTTTCTTACTGTTTTGTTTTTCTGATTCACTCTTTCATGGTGCTACAAAATGTTCCCATCTCCTCTTTCCGTGTGGTTTGATACCAGCTGCCTTCTTTTAGTGAGGTGCTGCTAAAACTTCCTATTCTCAAAATGCACATTTAGTGTCTGAGGATCGTGTTCTGTACCATGTGCCTTTACTGTAGCTGCAGGTAGAACACCTTTCTGAAGCAACTTTCTTCTTGACAGGATGAAGATTCTCTTTGTAATAAACTCTGTACCTTCACCATCACACAGAAAGAATTCATGAATCAACATTGGTAAGCAGCCCAAACTTGTGTTCACAGTTCCAGCCTGGCGTTTCTGGCCATTGAGAAGGAAACATGCAGTCTGTGGGCCTTCCTCAGGCATTGGATCTTCTAACCCATCTGGCTTATTTTGTGCAGGTACCACTGTCACACTTGCAAGATGGTTGATGGGGTCGGTGTTTGCACAGTTTGTGCTAAAGTTTGCCACAAGGATCATGAAATTTCTTATGCAAAATATGGATCATTCTTCTGTGACTGTGGAGCCAAGGAAGATGGCAGTTGCTTGGTAAAGTGTCTTCATGTCAACATACAAGCTGGTTTTAATTCAGGTTTAAAGTCTTTTGTGGAGGTTTCTGTTCTGCAGTGAGTTATGTCATGATACAAGCGTGTTAAGAGTGCTAAGACTTCAGCAGGATGCTGTTATGTTACTTCTTTAACCTTGCAGCAAAGAGAATTGCACTTATTTCTTTAAAATTACGTTAATTTTGCTGCTATTACAATCTGTATTCATTTAGTCAGTGGTAAAATTGATCTGGTTTGGGCTTTAAGCATTACTCTTGTCATTCCCAGGCTTTGGTGAAGAGAACTCCCAGCAGTGGTATGAGCTCTACCATGAAAGAATCTGCCTTCCAGAGCGAGCCCAGGGTGCCTGAGAGTGTCATCCGACATGCCAGCACCTCTCCTGCAGAGAAAGCCAAGGTCACCATCAGTGAGGGGAAGGGCCCTGATGAAGAAAAACCCAAGAAGAGCAGCCTGTGTAGAAATGTTGAGGGCTGTCGAGAGGAGTTGCAGTCCCAGGTATAACTATCAGCTGGCTGTTAAGAGAAGATGGTTTATGATGAGGATCTGGGGCAGACTCTGTTGGTTATCAGCCAAGTTGCTCGATTTTTCTGCTCTTCTTTATGATAAGTGGGATCATAAAAGTGGTGTCAGGCTGTAAAAAGTGGTTGACGTGCAGTTCTTGTGAATACTCCAAGCAGGAGCATCTTGTGCCTTACTTGCCTTCTCTGTTTCTTGTAGGCCAACTTCTCCTTTGCACCTTTGGTGCTGGAGATGCTGAATTTCCTGATGGATGCCATTCAGATAAACTTCCAGCAAGCTTCAGCCATGGGGAGCAGCAGTCGTGCACAGCAAGCTCTCAATGAGCTACATACTTTGGACAAGTCAGTAGAAATGACAGATCAGTTGATGGTATGGTACTGAAGGAGTGAATAGATCATGGATAGGTGGGGGCACTTCTAAACAGAAAGAATTCAGTGATATATCGTTGTATGCTTTTACCCATGACCCAGGTCCCAACTCTGGGCTCTCAAGAAGGTGCTTTTGAGAACGTCCGCATGAACTACAGTGGGGACCAGGGCCAGACAATCCGGCAGCTCATCAGTGCCCATGTGCTGAGGAGGGTGGCCATGTGTGTGCTCTCATCCCCACATGGACGTCGGCAGCACCTGGCTGTGAGCCACGAGAAGGGCAAGGTGAGTTCTCTAACACTGTAGAGAATATTGGATTGTAAAGGAAGAGGAAACAGCCTCAGAGCACTGAACAACAAACAGAATATGCCTGTTCTGAGATCTGGGTCTTCTGCAAAGTATTGCATAGCTTAGAAAACCTCTCATTCTTCAGAGAACAGAGTTCTTCCAGAGGAAACCTGATCACTTTCTACAAGTACCTGAAAGGAGGTTGTAGTGACATGGGGTCGGTCTCTGCTCCCAAGAAACAAGGGATGGGACAAGAGGAAACAGCCTCAAGCTGCGCCAGAGGAGGTTTAGATGGAGATGAGGAACAATTCCTTCTCCAAAGGGTGCTCAGGCATTGGAACAGGCTGCCCAGGGCAGTGCTGAAGTCACCGTCCCTGCAAGTGTTCACACACTGTGTAGATGAGGCCCTCAGTGCCATGGGTTAGTGGTGGCCTTGGCAGTGCTGGGGAGCGGTTGGACTTGATGAGCTTAAAGGTCTTTTCCAACCTGGTTGATTCTATGAAACAGTGAAAAGTGTGGGGACGCAGTCACAGAGCTGAAATTGAAATGGCTTTTTACGTTGAGTTGTAAAGTTGGGTAACAGTTCATGTTGTTCTGCAGATCACAGTCCTTCAGCTCTCAGCATTGCTCAAACAAGCTGACTCCAGCAAAAGAAAACTGACCCTCACTCGTTTGGCATCTGCACCCGTTCCATTCACTGTGCTGAGCCTGACTGGAAACCCCTGCAAGGAGGACTACCTAGCCGTGTGTGGACTGAAAGTGAGTGCTGACAAACCCTTTTCTGGGCACTTGGGAGCACCAGCTCAAGACTAGATGTGTGTGTTTCCTCTGAGGAGCTAGTGCAGGGCTGGCTCAGAAAGTCAGTCATGAATCATTTTCCTACTAGATGGATGGAGTAAAAGGAGCAGCACCTATCTGAATAATATAATAAATGAGGCAGTGCCTCAAAATAGTACTACTTATTGTAGTATAGGCCAGTTTTACTTAGGATGGGAGTCAAGGTTTCATCATGTGAAACTTAGTGTCTTAGAACTAGTCTGTAACAAATAGTGTTTTGTAGCAAGGACTCCTCTTTTTTGTATGCTCCCAAATTCAGGTTCAGCTTTCACAGTGCAGAATCCACAAATCCATTACTCAGCTAAGAACCAACTGGATTCTGTGTGTTTGAGGCTGGGTTTTGGTTTTATTTTCTTTACAAACTTTCTTGTCATTCATTTCAAATGTAGGAATTTTAGTCTCACTCTAGGAATCATGATTGGCACCAAGAGCAAAGCTGGCTTCAAAGTCCCGTTCTTGGCTTCAGGGCTTCATAAACGTTTTGTTCTCATATTTGACCAAGTTTTTTCATTACTCCAGGACTGCCACGTGTTAACATTCAGCAGCTCTGGATCAGTCTCTGATCACTTGGTACTTCACCCCCAACTAGCCACTGGCAATTTCATCATTAAAGCTGTGTGGCTGCCAGGATCTCAGACAGAGCTTGCTATTGTGACTGCAGACTTTGTGAAGGTAGGTTTGGTCATAAGCTGTGGATTGGAAGGTCTTTCAGACATTAGAGTCTGGATCTTTGTGGAGTTGCATGTGGAAGAATGGGGTAATATTCTTTGTTAGAAATAAATTGGCAATACGAATTTGTGGTGTTTGTTGTCATAAGAAAAAGCAAACCCAAAGAACCCAAATTGCAAAAAAAAGAACTGTAACATCTAATAGGTGTTCCCTTGTCTCAACTCTTGTCTGTTTGCACTGTTTTGTGTCATCAGAGTGAATTCTTTCTCTCATTCTTTCCACAGATTTATGATCTCTCTGTAGATGCCTTGAGTCCAACTTTCTATTTCCTTCTACCGAGTTCCAAAATCAGGGATGTCACTTTCCTTTTCAACGAGGAGGGGAAGAACATCATCGTGATCATGTCCTCTGCTGGGTACATCTATACCCAGCTCATGGAAGAGGCGAGCAGTGCCCAGCACGGACCATTCTATGTCACCAATGTGCTTGAAGTCAATCATGAGGACCTAAAGGTGCTTGTGACTTCCCTGTCTTGCAGCCTGGGCTGCAGTGGCTTGCTCTCTTTCATTTGGGTTTTCATTGGAAGGCAGAAGTTCCCTTTCTTCCTTACTTTTTTCCTTCTTCCTTTTAAGCCCCCTGATCTAGATCAATGAGCACACTGTTACTCTAAAGAGAGAAATATCCTTGCAGGGAAAGGGGGTGGGGGTGAAAATGAAACCCCTTGATCCTTTCATCTGGGAAATGGAGCCTGTTTTCCATGGCTGGCTCTGAAGTCGTGCCCAGCAGGATTTCTCAGCAGGGAGATGGCTTCAGAGCAGTGCTGTTCTCAGAGCAAGGCACTCCAAAGGTGCAGTAACCACAGTGGATGAAGTTACTGGCCACTGCTGGGGCTGCAGAGGTGGAGTGAGCCTTTGTTTCTGGTTAATAGCAGCTCTCTTCATGTCTCACTCAGCGTTTTTACCTTAGCTTGCTCCAAACCAGGGGGATGGATGAGAAGCCCTCAGGAAAGCTCTTTTATGAGCTGGGAACATGGGGAGTGCTCCATGTGAGGCTGTCAGACAAGTGAAGCACATTGATGTGCTAACTGAGGGTGCTGCCTTCAGCCTACGGGTATGAAAGCCTTTGAAGTAGCTGATGGATGAGTTCACCAAGGAGTTCAGATCAGAAAAGCAGCATTTCTGGCTGCCTTCTCTCACTGGTGGGGAGGGAGTAGGGGAGAGGCTTTTTGGAATGAGAATTGCAAAGCCTGACAGCATGTTTCGGAGCATGTGTGTTTATCTGGTGCTGTTTCTCTCTGATCCCACAGGACAGTAATGGCCAGGTAGCAGGAGGTGGTGTGTCAGTGTATTACTCCCACGTGCTGCAGATGTTGTTCTTCAGTTACTGTCAAGGCAAATCCTTTGCTGCCACCATCAGCAGGGCCAATCTGGAAGTGCAGAGGCTATTCCCAATTAACATAAAGAGGTGAGGCCCATGGGGGAGACTCCCCTGAAGTTTGAATTTCTATTTGTTATTAATAGACATTAATTATTATTAACACCCCAGCTCTGAGTGGCCAAAGCTTGGGCTGAAGATCCCCTTTTTGCCTGATGATTTCTTGCTGCTTTTCAGGGTGCTTCTGCCCTAATTGCAGAATGATTTGGAACCAAAGCTGGCTGTTTTGGCAGTGGGGCACATATGCATTTTTTCTTCCCACTGGTATTTCACAGCAGAAAGGTGGCTTCAGAGCAGTCTTGCTGCACAGTGCAGTGCTGCTACTGGTGCAGCAGCTGGAACTGATGGGATTACCCACCCTTGTGGAGGATGCAGAGCAGGAAGCCTTTGTTTCCTTCCAGCACCAGTACTGCAGTGGACCTTGTGTGTTGTGCACATTAAGGCTTATTTTCAGACTCCCTTGAGGGAAACCAATCTCTTATGCTATGAATGCGGCAAGAAAAAAAGCTGTTCTGTCATCTGTTCTGACAAGCAGAGCTGGGCATCTAGGCCACAGGCTCTTCACTACTGTGACACAAAGCCACTGGCATGAGTAGGCTCTGTAGAAGGGTCAGAGTTCCCTGCTTGGGGTGTTGAAACATGGAACTGTGCATGTGTGCAGATAAAAAGATAGCTGAAAGCTGTTTTAAAATGACTTCCTTGGTTTGGGGCATAAAATGTTAACAAGTAAGTGTCTTGCCTTGAGTTTTGGGTAGGGATCAGGGCTGTGAATTAGGATGCTTGTGCCTTCTGTCCACTCAAGTGGTGGTCTCACCTGTAACCTAGGCACTGATGCTCCTGGCTGTTCATTAGTGCAGTGCTTTGAATTCCTGCTGAGGACACAGCTTTAGCTGATTGGAATGCTGATGAATTTTGTGTAGTTTTTGTGTAGTTTTCATTCTTAAATGAATGCTTCTGCCTTTTGTCTCCTGCAGTTCAAATGGTGGGAGTAAGACTTCCCCAGCACTGTGTCAGTGGTCTGAGGTGATGAACCATCCTGGCTTGGTGTGCTGTGTTCAGCAAACCACCGGCGTCCCACTGGTGGTGATGGTGAAGCCAGACACCTTTCTCATCCAGGAGATTAAAACCTTGCCAGCCAAAGCAAAGGTTAGTCATGGTTCCCTGTATTTTGGGCTGTTAAAATGTGGTTTCTGGATGTTCTATCAACAAGACTTCATTGCAGTTTTTCTAATGCAAAGAGTTTGTTTCTTCAAGCAGTTGCCAGGTCCTTTCATTGACTCGCATTGCTTGGCTTTGCAGATCCAGGACATGGTGGCCATCCGTCACACAGCCTGCAACGAGCAGCAGAGGACCACTATGATCCTCCTGTGTGAAGATGGCAGCTTGAGGATCTACATGGCCAATGTAGAGAATACCTCCTACTGGCTCCAGCCCTCTCTCCAGCCCAGCAGCGTCATCAGCATCATGAAGCCAGTTCGCAAGCGCAAGGCAGCTGCTATAAGTAAGGGCCTTCTTATAACATATCTTGTGCAGGGTAGTGGTGGTAAAGGTAGATGTAAAGATTGATCAGCATCATAGTGATACTTAAAATGTTCACTTCTGCCACTTACTGGTTAAGCTCAGGGCTAAGTACTGGCTGAGTCTGGGTAAAATGTTTCCATAGATGTATATGGCTCCATAGGTGTATGTGGCTAAGAAAGACAGGCTGAGAACATTAGGGCTGTTCAGCCTGGAGAAGAGAAGCTGTGAGGAGACCTCAGAGCAGCTTCCAGTGTCTGAAGGGGGCTACGAGGATGCTGGAGAGGGACCTTCATCGGGGACTGGAGTGATAGGACAAGGGGTGATGGGTTCAAACTGAAACAGGGGAAGTTCAGGTTGGAGATAAGGCAGAAGCTCTTCCCTGTGAGGGTGCTGAGGCGCTGGCACAGGGTGCCCAGAGAAGTGGTAAATGCTCCATCCCTGGCAGTGTTCAAGGCCAGGTTGGACAGAGCTTTGGGCAACACGGTCTAGTGTGAGGCGCCCCTGCCTGTGCCAGGGGGTTGGAACTGGATGATCTTAAGGTCCTTTCCAACCCAAACCATTCTATGATTCTATTCTGTTATTCTATATAAAAAACCATAGCTATCTGTCTCACACAGGCATTTCCAAAAGAGGCAGGTTCATTCTGCAGCTTTTTTGCTGTAGCTGTGCCTGTTTTGAATGTATTTTATCAAAACCACCTCTCCTTCTCTTTTAGCAACTCGCACATCCAGCCAAGTGAACTTCCCTATTGACTTCTTTGAACACAACCAGCAACTCACAGATGTGGAGTTTGGAGGCAATGACCTGCTGCAGGTTTACAATGCTCAGCAGATAAAGCACCGCCTCAATTCCACGGGCATGTACGTTGCCAACACAAAGGTAAGTAGGGAAATTTGGGGATTCTGTTGGGCTTGTAGCTGATGTTATTGTCCAGATGGACACATGCCTTTTGTTAGAAGTCTGCCCAGCATACTGTTAGGTAAAGAGCAGAGGCACCTGAGTACAGCCTTCAGATTCTTAGTTTAGGAGAGAATTTCTGACTTCACCTTTCTGAGCTGTGATTTGTCCTCTACAGCCTGGGGGTTTCACCATCGAAGTGACAAACAACAACAGCACGATGGTGATGACAGGCATGAGGATCCAGATTGGCACACAGGCAATAGAGAGAGCCCCCTCATACCTGGAGATCTTTGGCCGCACCATGCAGCTCAACATGACCAGGGCTCGTTGGTTTGACTTCCCTTTCACTCGGGAGGAGGCTCTGCAGGCTGACAAAAAACTCACCATCTTCAGTAAGTCTTTGTTACTTGTTTGCTTTCAGTACCTGTTGGTTTTGCTTGGGTGGGTTGAGGCTTCACCCCATAGGAGAGATCCAGAATCTGTTTGTTTGACCTGAGAAGTAGTTTGAGGGGTGGATCTTGAACATTTAATAACTTACTGCCTGCTTTCTTGCTGCAGTGGATGAATGTGCAATAACTCAGCTCAGTAATTCTGTGTTGAGGTAATAGAGAAGGAAGGTGGCCTTGAAAAGGAGATGAAACTGTCAGAGTGGTTGTATATTAACAGCACAGCATAATCCCTATCCTGACCTTATGAACTATTCTTGTTTGTATTCAAAAGCAACTGGCTTGCTGGTTTTAAGCAGTTTCTCTCATCACTGCAGTTGGGGCTTCTGTGGATCCTGCTGGAGTCACGATGATGGATTCCATCAAAATCTATGGCAAAACCAAAGAGCAATTTGGATGGCCCGATGAGCCCCCTGAGGATTTCCCTTCTGCTTCAGTGAGCAACGTTTGCCCCCCAAACCTGAATCAAGGGAATGGCACTGGAGACACAGAGTCAGCTACGCCCGCTGCTGCCAGTGGGACTGTCCTGGAGAGGTATTTCTGCAGTCTTCCTTTGATTTATAGTTGCTGTAGAGGGGACCTAGATACACTTGTGTGCCTTTCTTAACTGGGAGAACTTAAGGGAGTTAGTGAGTTGTTGCCATACAAAACAATAAGTGAAAAGTCAATGATTATCTTCCAAGGA
Source organism: Strigops habroptila (assembly GCF_004027225.2). Lineage (NCBI taxonomy): Eukaryota > Metazoa > Chordata > Aves > Psittaciformes > Psittacidae > Strigops > Strigops habroptila. The sequence goes on from NC_044292.2 coordinate 1,116,589, forward strand.
GGGCTTTGTGCTCACTCTTTCTCTGCTGGAGCAGCTGGATAGATCTGTGTGCATGCTTTGTGTTGCTAAGGTCATTTGTTTCAGCAGTCTTGAAGAGCTAAATGAAGTTTCTGCCTCTTTGGTACATGTCCTCATTTCAAGCTGGCCCTGTTTCATTCTCTAGAGCTCATAAAGGTTGGGCCTCTCTGGAGTTCAGGCCACTTTTGAGGGGGGCTTTGTGTGTAAGTTCACTTTAGGCAAGTGGTTCCCACCACCTTACCTTGTAGCCCGTGTGTCTTGGGCTTCACCATTGTGGTGGAAAAAGTGCTGGGTTTTTTCCCTGCCCTATCCCTACCAAGAGTCAAACCACAAGGGTGAGCTGGGCACATATTTAGCAGAAGACAGAGACTTTGAGCTCGTACAGCCTGTATCATAAGGGTTGTAGGAAGCCTGGCAAGGATAGGAGGGAAACAGATCAAAGAGGAACTAGCACTGATGAAAGATGAGCATTTTAAGGGGTATGCTGCTTGACTGTGGGTAAATGGTGGTTAATTTTGTCTTACTGAAATTGCCAGGTAAAGGTCAGGGCTTGAAGTGGTAGTTCTGTCCAGTTGGAGACCTGTTTGGCCATCCCGTAACATTTTGTCTAATAGTGGATGGGTTTTTTTTTCCCTGGGCTTATTTTCTCTTTTCTTCCCTCCTCTGCTGTGACATCTCCACAAGATGTCTCTCTCAGCGCAGACATGCTGCCTCAGCTTTCCAAAGCAGTGGGATTATAGTGTAAAAATTCAGAACCAAAAGAAAATACTCTCTTTATTTCTACTTAACGTATAACAGAAGGCAGCATGGTTACCTTATAAAGGGCCCCTTGAGCAGGAACAACTAATGGCAGGCAAGAGGCAGCTTTCCTAGCAGGAGTTTGGTGTCTGCACTTCAAATTGAACCTTCAGTGGTGCTTTAAGCAGTGTGCTTGGCTTCTCTGTGCTAGGTGGCCTGGTTCTCCTTGATTTCTTTTGCTATGGGGCAAGTGTCTGCTGCCCAGATAGAACAAACTGTGTATAGCGCTCCCCCAGCTTCCTGACTTCCCCATTTGATTTGCCTTTTGCTTATAGAATGTCTCTGAGGGAGTTGTTCTGTGAGCTTTACACATTTCTTTTTGTTTGTTTTTTTTCCTTTTTCTTTGCTCCCCCAAAGTTCTGAATCTGAGTCCCTAACCACCCTGGACCGGTTAGTATGCCATCCTTTTCTCTGCACGAGTGAGTGTGTGTCAGAGAGACAGAACACATGATGTGCCTTTTGTTGACTGGTTCTTTTATTACTATTTGTTTTCCAAGTGCCATTTGCTTCTTTACATCCTGGTCGTTGCATGGCAGATGGTTTAGCAAAGTGTAAAAATGAGGTGGTTTGCAGATTTTTGCTGTCTACAGCATAAGTGTGGCTTGTTTGACAGACTCCTCTTTTGGCTTTGTTCCCTCCTTCAGTCTTTTGATCCCACTGATATTCCCCTACCAGCTTTATGGAGAGTGGCTGTGGGTAGGGCACTGTGTTATTTACCACCACCAGATCAGACAGTTGTTTCTTCTACCTCATATCCAATCCTACACTGTTATTCTCCCCTTAATCCTATCTCTTCCCTCCTTTTTCCTCTGTTCTTGCACTGCTCCTTCTGGTGTGTCTGATGGCATCTCAGATAGGTCTACCACGAGGCATCAAGTGCTGCAGGGGAGGTTCAGCACTTTGCCCTGAGTTACAAGTAAGGTTTTCCCTTGGGGCAAGTGTTTTACAAGCCTGCCTTACCACTGTCAAAAGTTTGGACCTCAGCATCTCTGCCTTGGGTCATACCCAGCGCTCCAAGTTAATTTTCCTTTGGAATATTTTGTGCTGAAACTCCCAAATTGGAAAGAGCAACCTGTGTGGAAATAGCGAGCGAGTAGAATCTTGCTCCCTTAGCAAAGTCAGTTACGCTTCTTCCCATGTGTCACACCACCCCTTGATCTGCAGTCATATGTACGTCTGTGGGCCATGGTGAATTGGTACTGTCAAGACAATCCAAGTTATCCCTGCTGCAGGCTGCGTAAGGAAACATTTTATCCTCTTTGGGAGAGAAAAGCCCCTGTCTTTCAGCTGTGGATTATTAAAGCAGTCCTAAGTTTGTCTGTGAGCGTGAGCCAGGTTTAACTCTGGTCTGTAACACAATGAAATGATATGCATGGTGCCTGTGGCAGGTTTTATCATGCTTTGATTTTGTACTTGGCATTCGTTAGCTGTCTCTGAGCTACTCATGACTGTAGCCCGCATAAAGCAAAGTGCTAAGGAGAGAGAAGGGTTGCTGTACTCAAGCCTGCTTTCCTTTCTCCCTTCAGGCTAGTAGTGAGTTCTTTAGAAGCGCTGGAAAGCTGCTTTGCTGTAGGACCAGTCAACGAGAAGGCAAGTAACTTTCTGAATACATTCTTGAGCTTTCAGAGCTGGGGGAGGAGGGGCAAGATCAGCAGCACCTCCTGCAGCCCTGGGGGCCTGATACGGGAGAGAAGCCACATCCGTTTTGCTCAGAGCACTGATCTCAAAGTTGACTTAGCAAAGAGCATGTGAAACTAGTTTGGAATGACAGTTGGCATTTGCATTTATTGCTGGTGGGGTTTTAGTGCTGAAGAGTGACCTCGTTTACTAAAACAGCAGGGGAGAAGCCTCAAAAGGACTGTTCTTATGTAGACATGTAAATGTTCCTTAAATGCCAAATAATAAGCTGAGGAGGCTACTAAAACGGTGTTGAAGGTAGAACTTGCATAAGGGGAGGGAGCTGCAGGTACACTGAGAAATCAGATTCGTGCATCACCTTAATGGTAAATGTACTGAAGAATGTTTCTTGTCTGTTCTTGGGAGCAGGAGAAGAACAAGGTGGCAGCTCAGGAACTGGCTACTATGCTGCTGTCCATGCCAGCTCCTTCCAGTGTCCAGCAGCAAACCAAGAGCCTCCTGGCCAGCTTGCACACCAGCCGCTCGGCGTACCACAACCACAAGGTAACACACTGCGAGGAGTTCAGTGACTCCTGTAACTTGCCAGTTTATGGTTGAGGTGCAACGTGCCCCTCATGCCTTCCTCCGTGCAGTGTGAACCTGCTAGCTACTTTTCCATCAGCTCCTGCTGCCTGCCTTGCTGGCTTTTCTGTTTCACCAGAACTTCACTGCTTAAATGCTTTTTGAACATTTTGGGGGGAAATAATGTCAATCTAAGAAATTGGGATCTTGAAACACATGAAGTTTGCAAACTGTGTCTCTAGCTCTGCTTTCCATTTCCACAGGCATCTGGCTTAGGGTGATAGGAAATTACCAGGCTAAGTAGTGGTTAGACTGTGCTAATGTAATTGCAGTTAATGCACAGATGCTTGCAGATAGCCTTTGCTAACCACTTGAATGATTATGTTTCTACACTGGTTTTTCCATCCACATTTAAGCCTGAGGGGAAGCAAATGTGAAAATCAATTCTCAAGCCAGATTTCTTCTGTCAGAGGGTGATTTTGTAACATTAGTTGTTCTTCCTAAATGACATTGGCCAAGAGTTAAAGCAGCCAAGAGCTTACAGCAGCGAGCATCAGATATCCCTGGGATCTGTCCTGCAGTTGTGCTTCAGTTGCTTTGTTGTGCTGCTGTCTGATGTTTTCCTTTCTCTGTGTTATCTTTCACTTTACAGGATCAAGCATTGCTAAGTAAAGCCATTCAATACTTGAGTTCCTCAACGAAAGAAGGAAAGGACCTTGATCCTGAAGTGTTTCAGAGGCTGGTCATCACTGCTCGATCCATTGCTATTATGAGACCCAACAATCTGGTTCACTATACAGAATCAAAGCTGCCGCAGTTGGAAACAGGTAGATGAGTCTGTAATATTTTCCAGCTTTCTGTTATGGTGATTGAAGATGTCTTGGGGTGTCTGGCTCGGTGTGACAGGGGCTGTATTTGACACGTTAGGTGTGTGACGGTCCTTGTAATGAGGACATCAGAGTCTAACAAAAGTCATTTTGAATAAGATTGGTGTTACCTGCTTGGTAATGCTTTCCCTGCACATACCTGACAAGTGTTTTTTAATCTGTGCAGAGAGTGAAGAAGGGCAGGAGGCCCAGAAACAGGCTGAAGGAGACGGCTGCACCTTTATTACCCAGCTGGTTAACCACTTCTGGAAGCTACATGCATCAAAACCCAAGAATGCCTTCCTTGCCCCTGCCTGCCTGCCAGGTGTGTTAGCTCCTCATCTGCTATTGTCAAGCTTGTGTAGTTTGAAGGATCCTATTTTAAGCTTGTGAACAGAGAAAATTGTTCTAATCTAGGCTTATGATGCTAATGATGCAGTGTGTGCTAAGGTGTATTTGCAAATTCTACTCTAAAGCTTTTGTTCAGAAGTACGTATATTGTGCTAGTAAAAAGGTGGTTTATTCACATTTGGCTTCATGAGGGGTGTTAGAAGATATTCAGTGGTGCTGGTATATCATGTGCCCAGTGTTCTGTTAGACAAGAGTGGTGTGTAAGTTCATTTTGGATTAAAAATTCAGTGTATTTGTGGTGCTGACATTGTGCCTTGAAGCCTACAAACAGAAGATGCCTCCTGCAGTGTCTCACTCTGTGTTCTCAAATGGGAAGATTATTGATCACAGTTCTACTTTTCTTCCTCCTTAGGTCTCACTCACGTTGAAGCCACAGTCAATGCTTTAGTGGATATTATCCATGGATACTGCACGTGTGAACTGGATTGTATCCATACAGCATCCAAGATCTACATGCAGATGTTACTTTGCCCGGTGTGTAATCTTGCTCTGCTCTGCTTCAGCCTCTGTAACGCTGCACCAGGGGAGGTTTAGATTGGATATTAGGAAAAACTTCTTCACCAGCTGGGTTGTCAAGCAGTGGAACAGGCTGCCCAGGGAGCCACCATCCCTGGAGGTATTCAAAAGACAGGTAGATGTGGCATTTAGGGTCATGGATTAGTGGTGGCCTTGGCAGTGCTGGGTTAACGGTTGGACTCGATGGTCTTGAAGGTCTTTTCCAACCTAAACGATTCCATGCTTCTATAATATGAAGAGAATTAAATACGGGTAGAATGATAATATGTAGTACAGATACTAAACAGAGGCATGCAGCCAAAAACGTAGAGCCAGAAGTGAAGGAAGGAGAAATTTCTCTCTCCTTGTGTTTTAGTCATGTTTGTCATGCACTGCATGTGGAACGAGAAGTATTGCTTTAGGACTGCTGGGGGAACAAGGAGTTTAAAAGTGAGCAGTGACTTACGTCTTACATGAATCATGACCAACAGAGAGTCATAAGTGTATTTTTAGCTATCCTTCCAAATATTGTGAAGAAACACTTGAAGCTTAAGAAGTTTCATGATTAATTATTAACCCTCTAGGATCCTGCAGTGAGCTTTTCCTGCAAACAAGCTTTGATCAGAGTGCTGAGACCAAGGAACAAGCGGAGACATGTCACTTTGCCATCCTCCCCTCGGAGCAATACTCCTATGGGTATGCAAGATGCATTCATCTTTGCCTTTAAATGAGTGTGACCTACTTTATTTGTCAGAAAAGACCAGAAAATAAAGTAGTCTTATAAATTGGGGCTAAAGAAGACTGGAACCAGTCTTTCTCCTTTCTCTTGCTCTGTCTTAGCCCCTAACTCCCTTCTTTAAAAACTAAACATTCACCTCTTCTGTGATGCTCTGGGATTCATAGAGGGGATCTCTCTGAGATATACTCCCCTTTCAGTGACGGGGAAATCTGATTGTTTTATCTAGGGGATAGTAATCCAGACTGTCTTAGTATTTCTGTGCATATTTTCAAGTCCTTCTAAATAAGTCATAAAGATGGGTGCGGACTGAAGTTAGGGTATCAGGTTTTTGTACAAGAGATGCTTTTTCAGCATTGATGTGAATTGTAGTTGTGCTGGAATGTTAGTGACTGGGGGTAAACTGAGGAGTTTTTCCAGCATCACCTTGTTTGTCATGGTGTGAGGAAAGAGGGCATTTATGAATGAATCCTTTGTAACTCAGGAGATAAGGATGATGATGATGACGATGATGCAGAAGACAAGCTGCAGAGTTCTGGCATAGCAAATGGTGAGCACATCCGACAGGAAAGCCAGGAGCAAAGCGAAGTTGATCATGGGGACTTCGAGATGGTGGTAAGTCCAGAGTGCTTCTCTTCAGAGCCTTTCAAGTATGTGAAGTACTTGAGTTTAATTGGCTTGTGATGAATCAGTTTATAGTGCTCTGTTAGCTGGTGGTGGTTTGGTGAAAGTTCTCACTGTGTTTCCTCTCCTTAGTCTGAATCTATGGTTCTGGAGACTTCTGAAAATGTGAATAATGGGAACCCTTCTCCCCTGGAGGCTCTTCTGGCTGGAGCAGAGGGATTCCCTCCTATGCTGGATATTCCTCCAGATGCAGATGATGAAACAATGGTGGAATTGGCTATTGCCCTGAGCCTGCAACAAGATCAGCAAGGTAAGATGTAGGTGGTGTTGGCAGTCAAAAAGGTAAATAAAAGATGAAGAAACTGGGACAGAAACAAAGCAGGTGCTGTTGATGTCACCACCAACAAAGCAGAGACAAAAGAATGATGAAATGTACAGAGAAGGCCAGAGTTAACATCCTTCTGTCATAGAAGGAGACTCATAGTTTGTTTTCTTCTTGCAGGGAGCAGCAGCAGTGCACTGGGGCTTCAGAGCTTAGGACTGTCTGGCCAAGCACCCAGCTCTTCTTCTCTTGATGCCGGAACACTCTCAGATACAACAGCATCAGGTAACTGTTCACTGCAAAGAATCAGGCTTTTTTGCTTTTGACCTAAATAATAACTTAAAATTTGTTTGTAAAGATGGTTTTGAAGAACCAATTATTACTATTGGCTTTATGTATGTTTGATAGCATGTTTATGGCCTTTCCCTGCTTTGAAGGACTATTCCTGTAGGCTTCTGAGGAGGCTATTTCCTCTCCTTAAAATAAAGCAGACCAAATAAACCATACACTTGTATCTCCTCTGTATTTATACACAAGCAGACATTGGTCTTCAAGTAACTTGCATGATTATCTATTTGATGAGGAGGTTTCCTTCTCAGGGTATCTCCCCTCCCCTGCTTTTAGCAGGCTTAAATGGACACTTCTAAAGTTCCCTTTTGATTTGTAGTCGAGAAACGACACAAAGCCCAAATCTTCTTGGCTTTTCTTTCGTAGCATGCATGCCTTTTGAAGTTCTATCAAGGCAGTGTTTTTACTTGTAACAGCTCTCTTTATTCTCTTAGCTCCAGCGTCTGACGATGAAGGCAGCACCGCTGCAACAGACGGCTCCACTCTTCGGACATCACCTGCAGACCATGGTGGGAGCGTGGGCTCCGAGAGCGGCGGCAGCGCGGTGGACTCCGTCGCCGGTGAGCACAGTGGTGAGTGTCTCTTGTGCACCAGTACATCTGGTTTCTACTGTAACAGGACTTCACCAGAGTGAGGAGGACTGAGTAATCCCTGCAAAGAAGGACTCTCAGTTCCAAATAGACGATGCCATGCAGCAGTGTGTGGTTACTGCAGACATACTAATGTATAGTTGTGTGCAGACTATCTGCTCACTTCTTGTAGTTCTCTACAAGCGTGGAGTCTGCAGTGGCTTTTGCTGGCCTGTTAAAACAGAATGCAGTAGCCTAGAGCAAGACTGAAAGAATTCACTATGCTGCTAGGTAAGCTTGGATGGGATAGAATTAATTTCTCTCTTTTTTTTTGCTTGGGACTGTTACTCAGGTAAAATAATCACAGACTCTTCTATAAAAGCTATGTCTGTGCTGCCCATCCCCACCTTTTCTGACTCAGTTTAAATTACTGCTGTGGAACCAATTCATTTTGGGCCACAAAAATGAGGGTCATAAAGCTCTTCTAGCTTTATGAAGATCAACAAAGACACTGTCTCTTTAGAATCATGTTCCAAAGTACATTCAGCTGTGTCAGTTGCTGTGGAGCAGAGAAATGCAAGTTCAGTTGTGCTGACATTGTCTTTCCCTGGTTTTGTTTTTCTTTCCCAGTGTCTGGCCGTAGCAGTGCCTATGGGGACACGACAGCCGAGGGCCACCCTGCTGGCCCAGGCAGTGTCAGCTCCAGCACCGGTGCTATCAGCACTACCACGGGCCAGCAAGAGGGAGATGGTTCAGAAGGGGAAGGAGAGACAGAGGGGGACGTCCACACCAGCAACAGGCAAGGAAGAGGCTTTGCTTTCCTCTTCAAGAGTAGCACATCTGGTCTGCAGAGTTGTTTAGAGAAGTGGACTACAGGTGCTGAAGTTCATGGAGTGTGATTTGTGATGTGTGTGATTTGGATAGTAAAAATTGGGAGTCAGAAGCGTAGAACAGAGCACACTGCCATGGCAAAATACCTCCCTCTGTGCATTCACCATGGAACGTGCCACCAAACTGCTGCCTGAGTGATGAAAAAGTCCTTCATGAGTCGAGTAAAAAGAGGAATCACCAAAATATACAACTTGGGAAGCTTGTGAAATTTAGTCTTTAAGAGAAAAGTAAGTGCAAGAGTGCTGAGCACTTTGGGAAAGATCCGCAGGTTTTAGTTCTGCAGGAAACATGCTCAGTCCTTTTTACAGAGCAGTTTGGAACTGATTTGTAGTGTTTGTTCCTATACAGTTGAATTCTGCAGGTGGTCATGGTAGGCAGAGTAGTTGTGAAGTGAGTAACTGTGTCTGTTGTCAGAGGTGCTCTGCCAGTCTTTGTCAAGATGATCTTTGACATCGCTTGACTGCAAAGTCTGAGGGATTCCACTCCTCCGTGTGTGTGGCTGTGATGACTTTAGGATTTCCTCATGCTCTGCACTTGTGTGGTGAATTGCAGTGCTCTGTTGGGGCTCCTGCTGGGTCTAATGTTTCTTGTGATGTGTCTGATTCCTGGCTTCTGACTTCCCAGGCTGCACATGGTCCGACTGATGTTGCTGGAGAGGCTGCTGCAGAACTTACCTCAGCTGAGGAATGTTGGAGGGGTCCGAGCCATTCCTTACATGCAGGTAAGTGAGGAGGGCTCAGGAGTTAAGCCTAATCTCTTAATCACCACTACTATTGCCTGGTTTCTGTTTGCACATGCTTTTCCCTTTCTCTTTCCTGCCCAGTCACAGTGTGTGAGTCCATCTCTGAAGTGTTTGCTCTGTTGCACAGCAGTCCTTACCCATTGACCTTTGCTAGACTTGTGCCCTTTCTCAGTGTGGTGTTACAGCTGGCTGATGAGCCTGCAGGCTAAAATCCTTGAACTCAGATGTATTTGGGTCTTTGGGGTTTATTCTGAATGGTCAAAATCAGGTGTGATGGTGCAGGCAGGATTTGGGAAAGAACATAGGTTAATCAAGATAAAATCAGTGATGTCTTGTGAAAGATCAGCTTGAAAACATGGAACCTGTCTCTGTTTATTCCCTGCCTTCTATTGCCAGGTTATTCTGATGCTCACAACAGACCTAGATGGAGATGATGAGAAAGATAAGGGAGCTTTAGATAACCTTCTGTCCCAACTGATTGCAGAACTGTGCATGGACAAAAAGGTAAGCTGTAGTGTGTGCACACTCTTGATTTGCTCTTTCTAGACACAGTTTCTTTCCATGGAGCAATTAGATGCATGGGACTCACAGAAACACATTGCTGTATGGATGTGTTCAGGCAGTTAATTTCTCTTGGCTCACTTCACATAAGGTAGAGAATGACAGGGGTGTAACTCTCACTGTTTCCTGGTTCCAGTGTCTACAAGCGAGCATGAAAACTTGTTTTGCTTGGTTAAACTCTTAAACCAGACATGAACAGTAATGCATACATAGTTTTTTGATTGTATAATGTTGTTCTCTGGCACCCAGGCCACTGTCTACCCTTACATTGAGGAATTTGTGTTGCTTTTTTAGTACTGCTGCTTAAGCTTAATGCTTCATGAGGATCAGAGCAGTGAGATGTAGGTGCTTAGGACATTGTGCTCAGCTCCGTAACAAGGAAGCTCTCTCTTTGCAGGATGTGTCTAAGAAAAACGAACGTTCTCCTGTGAATGAAGTGCACTTGGTGGTGATGAGGCTGCTTAGTGTGTTCATGTCCAGAACTAAGTCAGGATCCAAGTCTTCCATTTGTGAGGTACCTTTTTCAAATTGCTTTGCCAGGGGGGTAATGTGGAAGGGGAGAACTTTTTGGTCATCAGAGGTGGTCTAGAAGCTGCTAACAGAAATAGCTGGTCTGAAACTGAAAAACAGGTAAAGCACTTTGGAAAAATGTATGAGGAATCTGTAATGTTACTTGACTCCTGTGAAAAAAGATCTTTGAAACTCAGAATGGGGGAACGGGGCATGTAAAGACAACTGGGTTCACTTGTTTTGTGCACAGTGACTGAGTTAAGGGCAGCACATTAATGATGGTATTTCAAACGGTCTGGCACGTTTTTTCCTTGCCTCTTCCTGGTGCTGAAGGGGTTAAAGAGGATTTGTAATGTGATTATTGGAAAGCAATATGCTGCTGTGTCAACGTAAAAGTCGCTAAGAGGATTCCTTAGATATTTGTTGCTAAAAGGTACAGTAATAAGGCATAAAAAAGCAGTATGTGTGGTGGGAAGGAGATTAATAAAAAAGCATAGAGGTTAAAAAATTTAGTCTGAACTGCATCAAATTTTAATGAGCTTATGAGCTGTGGGGTTTGTTTGGATTTACAGCCCTGCTTTAATAGTTTTATTTACAGTGGCTTTTTTCTCCAGCCTTTGTTATTCACTTGAGCTTCCCACAGAAATCAAAGCTCCTCGTCTTGCAGAATGCAGGTGGAGCAATACCTGGGTGGAGCAGAGCCTCTGAGCTGCATCTCCAGCAGGGACTCTTTCTCTACCAAGAATTCCCACCCAGCTGGCCAAATCCCAGAGGAACAAACAGAAATCACAACTTAAAAAAAAAAAAAAAAAAAAAAGATAAAATAAAGAAGGGGGGTTGTGAAAGGAAAGGCAAAAAGCCCTCGTTGTCTAATCCATAGCAGAGTGGCCTCTGGCACATGTGTCGAGGGGAGATTAGACTTAAGAAGAGATTTTATTTGTTTTCCTTTACTAAGCGCTTGTTCAAAAGAGTCTCTGTAAATATTTGAGTTGCTTTTCATAAACACACAAAAAAAACCCCCCAAAAAACTCCAACCTCAAACAAACCCCAAACTTAAAAGCTGCCTCTAAAGTTCCATAAAAACCTGCTCTGTTATCCACACTGTCAGCAACTGCTGAGTGCTTCTCACAGCTTCCCCTGCCCTTCCAACACGGTGCTTCTCAGGTGCTTTAGTAATCCAGCTCCTCTTTGTTTCAGTCTTCCTCCCTCATCTCTAGTGCCACTGCTGCTGCATTGTTGAGTTCTGGTGCTGTTGACTACTGTCTGCATGTGCTGAAGTCTTTGCTGGAGTACTGGAAAAGCCAGCAGAATGATGAGGAGCCTGTAGCCACCAGCCAGCTCCTGAAGCCTCACACTACTTCTTCTCCACCTGACATGAGCCCTTTTTTCCTCCGCCAGTATGTGAAGGTGAGTCCTAGCCTATGCTGTTAGCTTTACATGACCTGCATTAAAAGGCTGCTACAGAGAAGCAAGTAAAAGCATCCTTGCAGAACTGGTTTTCCCTTAGTAGTGCAGTTGAAATCCTGTCCCTATAGCATGTAGTGACAACTAGGATTAGTCTGAGTTCTCTCAGAGCGGCCCAGCTCGCTACATCCATCAATGCACTCCTAAACCAGGCAGTTCTGTGGAGCTGCTGTCACTGTTTCTGGTTGAAGGGAAGCTTCTCCATCTCCTGATTCCTCGTGCTTGGCAGGCAGAATTCTGAACCACCGCTACTTCCTGTGGCAAGGAAGCCTAGGAGTTGATGGGGATTTCCACCCTAAACCCTAGGCTTGTTCTGGCACCATGGTACCTTTATGCTGCTGGGGAGGGGGGCTCTGATATATGTACAGGTGCAGTGAAAAAAGTCTAGTTAAGTGGAAGAATGTCTCCTAAGTTGAAAGCTCTTGTGTTAAAATGCCTTATACTGCAGACTAGCCTACTACATCTTCATAGTTGCTGTCTAGTTAAAGTCCTCATGCAGGTTTGTTGGCTTGTTTTAATCAGCTGGGAGAGTTTTTTCTGGCTGCAAAGGTGCAAAGCAGCTTTGTTTTTAGCAAATCAGTAAGTGCAGCCTGGAGCTTGTCATGACACCTCCCTGGGAATGTTCAGTGCCAGAACCTGAGGGATTGCTCTTGCTTTCAGGGTCATGCTGCTGATGTTTTTGAGGCCTACACTCAGCTCCTGACAGAGATGGTGCTGCGGCTGCCCTATCAGATCAAGAAGATTGCAGACACAAACTCCCGCATCCCACCTCCCATCTTTGACCACTCCTGGTTCTACTTCTTGTCTGAGGTGAGAGCATGATAGACCTATGGATTTAAACAAAAACGTTCCAGGAATTTTACCTTTCATGGAAGAGATAAGCTTTTGCAGAATTGATCTCAGATCCATCTCTGATTTTTAAGCCTCCTTAGAAGAAGGTGAGCTGTTGGCTTTGTTTTATTCCTGTTGAACAGGAATCTATAGGAAAGCATGTGTGAAAAATAACAGTGCTGCTATTTCCTATAAGTCAGTGTTTGCTGCCAGAAAATAGGAATTGAAAACCCTCAGGTGCTACATGCTTGGTACTTAACTTAGTCCTTAAAAAAGAAATCAATAAGGTGTTTGGAATATATCTTTTCAGTTCCTTTGGTTGTATAGCTTCCTAGTTGAGATCACATCTTCCATTTGCACAAGCGTGGGGTAGGATTTCTTTATTAGGCTTGACTAGCTTTTTGTTTGAGGTCATAGATGACAAAGGAGGGTTTTCAGAAGCAGTTTCACAGTGGCACAGCTCAGGGTGCTGCAGTGTTGCTATGGAGCATTTCTTCTGCCTGTAACTTACTCTTACAGGTGACTTTCCCATACCTTAAAGGTGACAGATTCAGGAATATATCTCCCCTATCTTTTCTTTTTGAAGGAAAACACATGATGTTTTTGTTGGCACAGGTTGCCTGCTGCTGAGTTCACAGGGCTGATGTTGTGGCCTTTTCTTTGTCTAGTACCTGATGATCCAGCAGACTCCATTCGTGCGCCGCCAAGTCCGCAAGCTTTTGCTCTTCATCTGTGGCTCAAAGGACAAATACCGCCAGCTCAGAGACCTCCACACGTTGGATTCCCATGTTCGTGGAATCAAAAAGCTCCTGGAAGAACAAGGCATTTTCCTTCGTGCCAGTGTGGTCACAGCAAGCTCAGGCTCTGCCCTGCAGTACGATACATTGATCAGCTTGGTAAGGAGAAGTGTGCTGCTGTGCTAGGAAAAGTGTATGTTGCATTGATGTAAGATGTCAGAAATACTGACATGGGGTTTAATCCTGTCCCATTGTGCCTTTCAGATGGAACACTTGAAGGCTTGTGCAGAGATTGCCACACAGCGAACAGTAAACTGGCAGAAATTCTGCATTAAAGATGACTGTGAGTTCTTGGAGAGTATTTGAGGGAGCAGAGGGGATGCATTACATGTCTTGGTTTGCATCGAGACTTATCAGATGGGAAAGCTCAGCAGAGAAGAAGAGGGGGCACAGCTGAGAGTTTGGAGTAGGACTGAACAGTTTCCAGTACTAATTATCACAGTGCTCTAATTGCATCTGTTCCTCAGCTAAAGGACACAATCTGGTGTAATGGATAACTCACAAGAACAGAAATAGGAGATCTGTGTTCTCTTGCTTGAGCTGCTGTTGTTCCAGTGTGTAATTTGGGATGAAACACTTTACCTTGGTGTGCCCAAACGTGCAGTGCAGGGACAGGAAGGCTCTGTGAGTTTGTGGGATGGTCCTTGTCACATTCAAAGGACTTTTTGTTTTAGGTTGGGGGTTTTCTCGCTTGCTTGTTTCTTTAGTTCAGGCTTCAAAGATTTTCTTCTTCTCTCTGCAGCGGTTCTCTATTTCCTCCTTCAAGTCAGCTTCCTGGTAGATGAAGGAGTGTCACCAGTTCTCCTGCAGCTGTTGTCTTGTGCTCTGTGTGGCAGTAAAGTGCTGTCTGTGGCTTCATCCTCTGGATCATCAAGCACCTCGTCCACCTCTGCTCCTGCAGCATCAGGCTCTGGGCAGCCAGCAACACAGAGCAAATCCTCCACTAAAAAGAGCAAGAAAGAAGACAAGGAAAAGGAGCGAGAGGGTGAGCTGCTGCTGTGCCCTGTTCTCTGTGGTGGTTTTAGAGATAAAGTCTGCTCCTCTCAGCCTTTCGTAGTCAATTTAGAAAGAACTGCTTGCTTCTTGTTGTGATAAATACCACTGTTGGGAAAGGGTCATAGACTGTGGCAAGGGCACTTGCAGACTCCAGCAACAGTTAGGAGAGAAGAGCAGTTTTAGTGTATGTATATTGGAAAGGAGCAAAGATGAAGGAGTAAGCCATAGAAGCTGGGGCTGAAATGAAGTGCTGAGTACATCCCAAACCCACTGCGAGTATTTATTAACTTGAGTGGGCTTCACGTTAATGTTATGGAAGTTACTGATTCTCATAATGAAGTAGCTTCCACCCAACTTGCCTGTCCTAGGCTGTAGGAGGTTGACATGCTCATGGGGATTAAAACAAGTACTGGACATGCACACCCAGTTAGTTCTGCTCTTCAATGGTAATGTTCAGACTTGTTTCCTCTGGCTGACTTGTAAACTATATTAGAGCCAGGGCTGCTGCTTAATGGATACCCAAAGTCCTGGGAAAGTAATTAAGCTTTCCTATAAAAGTCCTGGGCATAAATTCTCTCTTGGCTTTTCTTCAGGGAACTGTTTTGGCTTTCTCGGAGATAAATCTCTGTGAGTCTTCTTACTGCCCCATGATTGATCCTTTTCTTTTTATCAGGATGTGTGGCACATTTCTCATACCCTTACCAGCACGTTTTCCAGCAGTTTTCTGCTGTGTTAGGAGTACTAAGTCACAGTTTTGGGAAAAGAAAGGAACATTAAACTTGCTTGTTGCCTGAAACGCAGTTACTTGTCCCCGTTCTCCTGACTTTATGATCTATGAAATGAGAAACTGGCCTGCCTGAGAGATACTCTATTCATCTGCTTACTTAAGTGTCACTGTGCCACTCGGTGTCCCCTAGGTGAGGGTGTTGGCAGTCAGGAGGATCAGCTGTGCACAGCTCTGGTGAACCAGCTGAACAAATTTGCTGACAAGGAGACCCTCATTCAGTTCCTGCGCTGCTTCTTGCTGGAGTCCAACTCGTCCTCTGTGAGGTGGCAGGCACACTGCCTCGCACTCCACATCTACAGGTGAGCTCCTCTTAGCCAGTCTCAGCTCACTTATGCACAGTTCTGTCCTTGGGTGAGAGTTAATACTTGAGCCTCCTTCCTGAAGGATGCTGAAGCTTGCAGATGATGGCATTCCCTTCACTTGCTCACACTGTTATGCAGTTATTGGGGCTGAAGGTAGAAGTTGTGATGTAATGATCAACTTGAGCTGTCATCTGCAAGAAGCACTTTATTTGCCTGCAGGCTCTGTCTCTGATGTCTAGGGGGGTAGGTATTTGTGGGCAGGTGAATTTGTGAGGCAGATGCAGACTCATACAGTTGTGAAGTTGGGAGTTACATAGGGAAAGGGCACAACTCGGGGTGCCGGAGTCCTTCAGAACTTTACCAGTTGTTGCAAGACAGCTGCTTTCATTTCAGAGAGTGCTGGCAAACAGCTGGTGGTTGTAAGTGATGAGATTTAACTCTGTGCACTCCAATGTACAGGAAGATAATGGTTTCCAAGCTTGGTGAACTGTAGCACGTGTCTTCCTTTTGAATAAGATTGTGTGCCATGCAGTCTGTGTATCTTCACAAGCCTAATTGTATGTAATCTATTCAACAGGAACTCAAATAAGTCTCAGCAGGAATTACTCTTGGATCTCATGTGGTCAATCTGGCCAGAACTTCCAGCCTACGGAAGAAAGGCTGCCCAGTTTGTAGATCTCTTGGGATACTTCTCCCTGAAAACACAGCAGACTGAGAAAAAGGTACAGTGTCCTCCTGAGGAGGAGGTACAGCATCCCAGGTCCTGCTGCTTCCTATGAATTATCACAAATGATAAATGAAATCATGTGAATTACCAGAAACGATAGAGCTGGGACAGATTTTCTGTCAAAAGAGCTTCTGTTGGAAATTTTTCTTCTTCCCAAAACTGTTAAAAAAGGCTCCTTTAGGAATCGAGCAGTGTGGATTTTTTCCTTTTCTTATTTTGGGGGTTTTTTTTTGAGTGTCTGTTAATAATTTTCTTTAGAAGAAAACATCTTTCCCACAGGAAGCCTTTGTGGGAAAATACATTTATTTTGCTACCTCCAATTTATAGGTTTTTGATATTCCAGTTCCTAGAACTCTTTTGTAACCAAGACTGTTGAACAAAGGAAGTGGCAGGATTTCTTAGCGCACCAGTGGGCTTGAAAACAAGTAATTTAAGCTCACTGATACTTGCATGTGTATGTTTAAAGAGCTGGGAATGCCTCACAGATCTTGGCAGGCAGTTACAGAGACTGCCTGACAAATAGCACTGTTATTGTGGTAAAGGTTTAATTTTAGGATCTGTTGCATTCCTGGGTAATGATTTAACCACAGGAATTTCACTGGTATAGAGCATTCATCTTCTGGGGGACCTGGAATGCCACGAGATGAGAGATCTTTATGTCTTTCTAGCAATAAACAGGCTGAGAAGACAATATTTTCCTTATTGTGTTGTTTCAGTTGAAGGAATACTCCCAAAAGGCTGTGGAGATCCTCCGCACTCAAAACCACATTCTTACCAACCACCCGAACTCCAACATTTACAAGTGAGTTACTCCTGACTTTGATCCATTTCACTAAAGAGCTTTTCAGCAGACGTGGGGATGCAGCTTTTCTGCCATCCAGAGGGGAATGCACAATTCTTGTAATAAAATCCTGGTGGAGGAAGGACCCCTGCTGAGATTGTGTGCTCGCTGCAGCTGGGCTTGGGGGAATAGAGATTCCTTTCTGCCATCTGAAAAATGTGACATTCTGCCTGCTCTCAGCAGTTGGGCTTTAGCTTTTTTGCTTTCATTGTTGGTAAATGTTACAAAATATTAGGATTGGAGAGTACAGACTTGCAGATTTAAGCGCTGTGTACTTAGTCATAGCTTTGGCAGTTGTTAATTAGACTGAAATGCTGCCTAGTGAAGAACAGTAATGTTCAATCTGCTTTATACTGTAATGCTTTTGTTCCTAAATCTGGGGCTGGGGACTGCAGGTAGATTAAAACTATTCTGATTGAATGGCTTGTGTTTAAACCACAGTGAATGCCAAATTACATGTGTCAGTGTTCTTCCCCTTGTTCCAGCACTCTGTCTGGCCTGGTGGAGTTTGATGGCTATTACTTGGAGAGTGATCCTTGCCTTGTCTGCAACAATCCAGAGGTGCCCTTCTGTGTAAGTAACTGCTGTTCTTAAACCCTTTCCAATTATAGGGAGCCGAAATGTTTACAGCAGTGATTTGCTGTGTTTCTGAGGGTTTGGAGCTGTAATCATATAGGCAGTGTGCCCTTGGTTTTGTTTTCTCAGTACATCAAGCTTTCCTCCATTAAAGTGGACACGAGGTATACAACAACCCAGCAAGTGGTGAAACTCATCGGCAGCCACACCATCAGCAAGGTGACAGTGAAGATAGGAGACCTGAAACGGACCAAAATGGTCCGAACCATCAACCTCTATTACAACAACAGGACAGTGCAAGCCATAGTGGAGCTGAAAAACAAGTATGTTCACCATGGGTTTTGTGTGCAAGTCTCTGAATTTGACATTATGATTTCTGGTGAGGTGCCTAGCTCCTTGTTTTAGCTAATATTCCTCTGTCTGTGTATGCAAGCTTTGTACACGCTCAGTGTTGTCATCTAACATTGTTGTGTGGAAACCAGTTTTAACACCAAGAGCACCTCCTGGAGAGTTTGATTCACAAGGGGATTTGAACCTTGCAGCATGTCCAGAAGTGCAGAAAGTGTTAACATCACTTGTTTGAAGCCATGTAGTAGAACTAAAACTTAGAAGTTGGATGGGCCAACTCTGGGCTGCTGCTTTAGGTGTGAAAAATGGCTCCTTTTCAATACATTGCTCAGTCTGGAGCCAGTTCTGCTTATGTGCCTTCCCTTCTTACTTCTTGAGATGTTCTCACCAGAATCAGATCTTTTTGGCTTAGGGATTAATCTGTGCCTGCCGCTTATTGCTTATTTGAAGTCTTAATCCTCTGTGACATCACAAGTGGCTGCTGCGGAGAGGATTATGATGTCACAAAGAGAGGATTCTGACTTCAGGTTGAGAATAAGCAGTGGGAGCAGATGAGATCTTTAGAAATAAATATCCTGTTTTCACGCAAATGTCCTTCCTAATAAAAAAATGGAGGTGAAAATCCCTAGAAAATGTCTGTAGAATTAAAGTTTTTCCATGAGGCATCAACAGCTCTTTAATCCTAAACAGTCTCTCTCTCTATGAAGAGGATAAAGGCTTAAAATGTATTTCTGGCTACATATCATGTCAATACAGAAGCTAAGGAAACGAATCCTAGAACTGCTCTCCATTCATCCCATTTAAAGTAGATTTGGAGCTGAGACGGTTGCGTTTGGCTTCTCTTCAGGCGTGGGCAGGCAGGGTGCTTCCCAACCAAGCCTCTTTCTTCCCTTTTCCCAGGCCAGCTCGTTGGCACAAAGCTAAGAAAGTCCAGCTGACCCCTGGCCAGACAGAGGTGAAGATTGATTTGCCGCTGCCCATTGTGGCTTCCAACCTGATGATTGAATTTGCAGACTTCTATGAGAACTACCAGGCTTCCACCGAGACCCTGCAGTGCCCCCGCTGCAGCGCGTCCGTCCCGGCCAACCCCGGCGTGTGTGGCAACTGTGGGGAAAACGTGTACCAGTGCCACAAGTGCAGGTATGTCACCCTCCTTCCTCCCCACAGAGCCAGCACCAGGGGTTTACCAAGCCTTCATGCTGTTGCCCACGTTGGGTGTTCAAGCAAACACCCTGCTATTTAAACACACGATTCTGGTTAATACAACCGCACGATCAAATTAGTCGAGAAGTATAAAACAGGCTTACAGGGATTTAATGTTAATACAGGCTAACAAAGGAAACTGATGGCACAATGCTGAAAGAACACAGAAGTTTCACATCAAGCCCTCAGAAGTTCAATAAGGAGAATTCCCAGGAGGAGGTTTTTTTTGGCCTGTTTGTTCCAAGGGCATGAGGCTGGAGTTCAATTAGATGATTGCGGGGGGGGGTTCCCCACAGGATCCCTGACTTACTGTGCTGGACAGACAGTGCTTGCTTGTCTGTTCAGGGCTTTTGTTGTCCTCTCCTCATTCAGAGCAGGGCTCAGGGTGTAATTTACTGTGTGCTATTCAAGCTTTCACTACAGTATTCTAAATCCTTCTCTTTTGTGAGTTTTGTCTCCTTATCTGATATCTTTTCTCCCCTTATTGTTGCCCCATATTTCTCTCTAATCCTCATGGATTCAAGGTGTTTAGCAGATTCTTCCCATAGATTAGGTGATTACTGGTATATTGAAAGTTTTCCACAATCCCTTCTTGAATTATGGGAGCTATAAATCAGTTCATGTCATGCTGCTCTAGTCTGCAGTGGGATAATAAGTATGCTGTAGCTAGTCCCACTGCAACTGGGTAAAGAGTGAAAGCTATTGAAAGCCCAGACCTTACAAAACAAAATGATTCCCTTTTATCTGTGTTCTCCTAAAGGGCACAGTGCCCTAGTCTGAAGTTCAACTGGGAATTACTGTAGTTAAAGTAGAATCGTTAGGAACAAATTCACACCTGTTTCTGCTTTTTCGGGCTGGAATGTGGCACTGCTTCTCTAAGGGGTTTATTTGGTTGCCCGATTTGTGGGTTTTGATGCACCTCGTGTATTTCACTTGTGGCTTCCCCAGGCAGGTTGGTAGGTTAGACCTTTTAAGGGCCATCCTCTTGTTTTACCTGAGTCCATTCACAACTGTTTTCCTTGCCTTGGTTACCCTGATAAAGCTCAGCTGCATTCAGTGACCTTTCTGGTTGCCCTTCAGATCCATTAATTACGATGAGAAAGATCCTTTCCTCTGCAATGCCTGTGGGTTCTGTAAATATGCTCGCTTTGACTTCATGCTGTATGCCAAGCCCTGCTGTGCAGTGGATCCCATAGAAAACGAAGAGGATCGAAAGAAGGTGAGCTTAATAGCAGAGTCATTAATGGAATGCTGTATCTCTTGGCTGGATCAGCAGTGTAGGGATATCAGAGGTCCATCTCTCTTGGGAGTAACATGAACAGCAGTGCTCCTTCGAGGCTTCTCACTGACTAATGCATTCCTTACTTACTGTCTTGCTCCACCAAATAAGTAGTTCTTCAAAAGACATAATTCAGTGCTCTACTCACAAACTAGCTATCTAGTACTAGATTTCTTTACCTTGCTGTACAATTTGGGGGGTACTGTATGCTTTATCATCCTGCGTGAGGAGCCCTGCTAGTGAATGAAGAAGCCATTGCACTGAGTGGCCTGTCAGGCTTGGAGGCTGATGGTTGTAGTTCTGTAGAAGTAAAAATAGGATCTGAAATAAGAGTTTCCTTTCCTTTTTTATTCTCAGGCAGTAACAAATATCAACACTCTCCTGGACAAGGCTGACAGAGTGTATCACCAGCTAATGGGACACCGACCGCAGCTGGAAAACCTGCTGTGTAAAGTGAATGAGGCAGCCCCTGAAAAGCCACAGGTAACAAGGGATAGATGGATCTTGCACAGAACTCAAGGCGAGTGAAAGACTGGCCTTTACTCTGCCAACAGCAACCCAAAGTCCTTGCTCAGGTGCTGTTCTGGTTATTTTTGTGTGTAGTCTCCATATGTGATTCCTTTTTATTTTCCTCTCTGTTCCAGGATGAATCTGGTAGTAGTGGAGGGATAAGTTCTACCTCAGCTAGTGTGAATAGATACATACTCCAGTTAGCCCAGGAGTATTGTGGTGACTGCAAGAACTCTTTTGATGAACTTTCCAAAATCATCCAGGTATGATGTGCTTTGATGTGAATTTGATTCGTGTGTTTTCTTCTGTCACCAGATACAGTGCATCTCAAATACAAAGTAAGATGTTGTCATCTGTGTTTAATGCTATTTGTTAGCAATCGGTGATCACCTGCATATTTTCAGGGAAATAATAATTTCTAAAAGCTATGGTTACATGAATACTATGGGTTTGTCACATTTCCAGTGTATGTAATACAGACAAGAAGCCTCTAAACAGGGCAGGTAACTGGGAGTTAGGCTGGTATTTCAGATGGATTTCCTAAGTGTGCCGTTGACATGAAGGATGTCAAGTTGTGTTTCTCCACAAAATACACAGTGTAAATAACCCGTGAATGGGATGAGCAGTTATGTGCTTCCTCACAATTCCACAACTTCCATTTCTCCTCCTCTGTGCTTTCAGAAAGTGTTTGCCTCTCGAAAGGAACTCCTGGAATACGATCTCCAACAGAGAGAGGCAGCAACAAAGTCCTCGCGAACCACTGTCCAACCCACATTTACTGCCAGCCAGTATCGTGCCTTGTCTGTTTTAGGCTGTGGCCACACATCGTCAACCAAATGCTATGGCTGTGCCTCAGCTGTCACTGAGCACTGCATAACATTGCTCCGGGCCTTGGCAACCAACTCTGCCATCAGGCACATCCTTGTGTCCCAGGGCCTTATCCGAGAGCTCTTTGACTACAACTTGCGCCGGGGCGCAGCCACCATGCGGGAGGAGGTCCGACAGCTCATGTGCCTTCTGACCAGGTTAGATCTGACTCCCTGCATGCAGCCCTTTGGCTTCAGTGAGCTCCTGTAAATGCACCATCAGAAAGGAGTAGCTTTCTAGGGGAGATATCTTACATCAGCAAACCATAGACTCTAACTGCTTGTACGTTTGTTATCAACTAAGCTGAAATCCCAGGAGCTTTTGGTATTTAGTACAAGCACGGCCTGACAGTGTTCTCTTTTCCCTTCTGGAATTAGGGACAATCCAGAGGCCACACAGCAAATGAATGACTTAATCATTGGGAAGGTTTCTGCAGCTCTGAAGGGACATTGGGCAAATCCAGACTTGGTGAGAGATTCTGATGTTTTCCTATTTCTTTTTTCTGCCCCTCTGCAACTGCTGGTGTGTTCTAATCATTGCATCTTCTCTCTTATTATGTGCTGTTTGCAATAGAGAAGGTGTTTGTGTCTTGATAGGAATTAAGATAAATGTCAGAGTGGAGCACAAAATGATGTGCTTAGGTATATGCCTGCATTTCCTCAGGCAGTTCTGCCTGTTGTGGCTGTTGTTCGCAGCTCTCAAACAGATTGCCATTCATCCCAGATGGGCACAGGATTAAATTTGCTCAGATCAATGTGTTTTGAACGTGTGTTTTTTAAATGTCAGGAGGCAGAAAGGACTGCTGCACCACCAAGACTTCTTAAACCTTTGAATGTGTGTCTGTTACAGGCCAGCAGCCTCCAGTATGAAATGTTGCTGCTAACAGATTCCATCTCGAAGGAAGACAGTTGCTGGGAGCTCCGACTGCGTTGTGGTGAGTTCAAACAAGTAGTGTGAAAACTTCATTTTAAAATGCTATGCCCAGATCCATGCGCTATAGTAAGATTTCTTTCTTTAAGGAAGGGAACTGATACTGACCCAGCTTATGATTAGGTTTAAAAGTGGTGTTACCAGCAGATGGCTTTGTCTTGAGGTAATGTGTTTCTTGAAACAGGAGTGCTGAGAAACAGAAAGCTGGAGGTGTAATGAGAAGGATGACAAGGCTCTCTTGCTGTAATAAAGTAGTTGTTTTCCACCCATGGCTGCATGAGAATGTGATAGTTCTGCTTGAGGAGATGAGGTCTTGCCTAATTCTAAACACTTTTAATGTGCTGTACAGAGCTGTGGAGGTGTACTATCTGCAGATCTGGGATGAAAATGTATGTCTGTGTCTTTCAGCTCTCAGCCTCTTTCTGATGGCTGTGAACATTAAGACTCCAGTGGTTGTTGAAAACATCACCCTCATGTGCCTGCGCATTCTTCAAAAGCTGATTAAGCCACCTGCTCCAACCAGCAAGAAAAACAAGGTACTGCTTTGGATGCTGAGCACAGCACCTGAAAACTTGCTGACTAAGGTCTGGCACACAGGTCTCAGTGATTAATAACATCATGAGGAAACCAGCACTTGCTTTTCCTGGTCACAGTTACTAGGGAAGCACAAGTCCTGTGACTCTTGTCTTTGCAGACTGCACATTACAGCTTTCCATGTCTTACTGTTCTTTGGTGGCTTCAGCCACCACTTTTCAAAACTGGGCTTTGCTTTTTTCCACTCAGATTTGAGGCATGGGGTAAGAGCTACTTCAGAGCTACAGCTTGGTTATTTTGGACAGGCTTTTGGTTCTTTCAGTAGGATCAAATACCTAAACATGGTAGGATCAAGTGCTTTTGACTCAGGTTTTTAAATACTGAGCTACAATTATGATAAAAATGGTGTTGATTGTAATTTAGGACAACATTTGCAAGGAGAAGGTATGTTTCTGCTTTGATCTATCCATCTGATAATCACAGATGGATGTCAAAGATGGCTTTACTGATATTTCAGTAGTAACTGGAATGAGGCACCTCTTGTAGTTCATCATTAACAGAAACTTTATACCTTGCTGTTGCTCAAGAACTGCATTTACCTGTTCATGGCACACACACAACCAGTGATTCACCTACAGGAGCTGCTCTTTAGGGAACAGGCTGTGGTTTTCTGAAGACTCATAGAGCTTTTTCGTTTGTTAGGATGTGCCTACGGATGCTCTCACCACTGTGAAGCCTTACAGCAATGAAATCCATGCACAAGCTCAGCTGTGGCTCAAGAGGGACCCCAAAGCATCGTATGAAGCTTGGAAAAAGTGCCTCCCTGCCAGAGGTAGTCCTGTGCTTTTGACTGTGCAGTTTTGTGCAGGAACATGTGTGTCCCTCCAGGTTTAATAAGGAATGTACTTCTGTTGAATTGTGTTGGCTTCTGTCCTGTGACATCTGATACCATCTTCACTCTTAGCTGTGTAGTCCTTAGAGATTGTAGGACTGACTTTTCTAGGCTGTGTTGCTCAAACCCTAAGCAGAACATGCCTTGTCCATGAAGATAATGAAGGGAATGTGAAAAATGAAACTGGTTGTTTATTTAAAATGATACCAGTCATCCGAATTCCCTGAGAGGTTATGGGATTTGCATCTGGGTGGGAAGTGAACATAGCTCCACACAGAGTGTAAATGGCAGCACAAAGAAATGAGAAGCTACTCAGCTTCTCAGCTGGACTTTGGAGAGTTCCAGTATGGAGCAAATAACACAATGACAGCTTGCAGCTAATAGGTGCTGACAGTTCTCTTGAGCTGTGTTCAATATTGCAGGTATAGATGCCAATGGGAAATCTCCCAGCAAAGCTGAGCTTCACCAGCTCTACTTGTCAGAAAAATATGTCTGGAAATGGAAACAGTTCATGAGTCACCGTGGGAAGAGAACTTGTCCTCTGGATCTCAAGCTGGGACACAACAATTGGCTGCGACAGGTAAATGTGGGTGAAAGCTCCAGTGGGATGCAGTGGGCAGAGTTAATGGTCAGGGATGTTTGGTAGTTTGCTGCATTTGATGCCCTTTGCACAGCAAATGACACCCTCTTCTAATGCTCTTCCCTCAGGTGCTGTTTACTCCTGCCACTCAAGCTGCAAGGCAGGCTGCATGCACCATAGTGGAAGCTCTGGCCACCATCCCCAGCCGCAAACAGCAGGTCCTTGATCTCCTGACAAGGTATTTCTGTGTTGCCACACTTGACAGCTCCAGGATTGTTTTTCTTTAGTTCCCATGAGAATCTCTGCCTCCTTCCAACTTTTCTCTCACCTCTCCATTGTGTACCTCTGGTTCACAGGTCTTCTGGGGCTGGATTCTAGCACTTGCTTAGCTGGGATGGTATTGATTTAGGGAGACCTGTTTTTTTGCTGTCTGGCAATAAGCTATTGCAGTCCTGTACCTTTTCCAGAAGTAAGCAGATGGTGTTCAGCTGTGTGGACATTTTCCCTGCCTCTTCAACAGCAAAATAATAGAGTGAACTCTCTTCCAGCTCTATGACATAATTTATTCCAATTGAGGCTAGTAGCACAGTTGGGGGGACTCCTTTTTGGGACAAAATACCACTTTAACCATAGTAATGACTATCAGTTATGCTTTTAGCTAGTAGGACCATAGAGAGGATGGATTCCTGGAGGCTTTTTCTTTCTTTCTGTGGTGTCCTGAAGCTGTGAATGCTGCTTGTTACTGTGAAGTGGTTGTCAGCTCATGTTTCTCTTCTCTAGCTACCTGGATGAGCTCAGCATTGCTGGCGAGTGTGCCGCTGAGTACCTGGCACTGTATCAGAAACTCATCAAACCAGCCCACTGGAAGATCTACCTGGCAGCCAGGGGGGTTCTGCCCTATATTGGCAGCCTCATCACCAAGGTATGGACTAGTATGGAGGGACTAGAAAGCCAGTTTGGCTTTTTTGCTTTGAAATCTTCATCTGTTTGTTCAGTGCTGACCGTTGCCAGGTTTGCGAAGTTCACACTTATGCGCTGTCATCTCTGAACTAAAAGAGCTACAGTGGGTTTAGCCCCAGCTGTAGCATTCCTCAGCACAGACTGGCTGGGACACATCAACAGCTGCTCTGGGGGCAGCTATGCTAAGGGGTATAAATATTTCTACACTGTGTTGGCACGAGGTCCAAGTTGGAAGCTGCCAGACTGGACTCCGAAAGCTCTTAAGGACAAAGGAGGATTAGGTGTGCTACCATTCTTTGAGTGTGAATTAGAGCCTGTTGGAGAAGCAGCACTTTCCAGTTGCAATCTTTAGAGTGCTAGGGCTTAGGAGTATTCCTTGGTGACCCCTGGGGCACTCCAAAGAGGTAGATGACAGCCTCTGTGGTAATGGTGGCCTTGAATCCATCATGGAAGGCCACTAGAGCAAAGCAGTGGTAATAGCGCAGTACAGGGGAAAAATGAGGAGGATGTTTGGTGTAGTTTTTCTCTCCTCTCCCCTTCCTTCCCTGCTGCTATGTTGCAGTTCTGGTTTCTCTGTGTCATTATTGGCATTGCAGTGTCTTATCCTAATAGACTTGTTAATTATTCCCAGGAAATAGCTCGTTTACTTGCCTTGGAAGAAGCAACACTCAGCACTGATTTGCAGCAGGGATATGCCTTGAAGAGTCTCACAGGTATTTGGAGGCCTCGATGCAAGTCCTGTAGTAGGATTAGAGATGGGGTGATCGTTGTTCTGTAACAGCATGTAGCAAAATTTGAGATGTGATTTGGTGTTTTGCAGTTGGATTTTTGCCATTGATTTAGCACTTTACCCCTAAATAGGTTTTTCTGTATTTTTATGGTCAGTTTGAGCTTTTAGTTACTTGAAATGTGATAACATATGAGAAAACTTCAACGTAGCACTTTTCTTCTCCATTTCTTAATTACATTTTTTGTACAGTTGAATTCCTGGAACCATTATATAGGATGATTTATTCCTACCTGTTGTTTCCTACCTGCTTACTCTACAGCAGCCTTTCTTTTTTGAATCTTCTAGAGTATCGTATTTTCAAGACTTGGTTGGAAATGAAAATACATCAGTAACTGGGTCATTCTTTTTTAGTATCCTCTTCCATTCAAAAATAAATGGACTAATTCATAAAGCCTGGCTTCTTGCAGGAAAAAAGCATGTTGAGAAATGTGTTATGGGAAAGAATCCAAGTGTTTGCTGATCCTTTATTATAGGAGTGACCGATTTGGTGATATAACTGTTAAGTCACTGCACTCATCACATCATCAGAGCCAGCTTAAAGATTAGATGGGAGCAGTCATCTGCTTTTGAAATACCTTGTGACAGAAAAATGTCAAAAAGTGCAGAAATGCCCAGAGAAGCTGTGGCTGCCCCATCCCTGGCAGTGTTCAAGGCCGGGTCGGACACAGGGGCTTGGAGCAACCTGCTCTAGTGGAAGGTGTCCCTGCCCGTGGCAGGGGTTGGAACTGGATGAGCTTTAAGGTCCCTTCAACCCAAACCACCCTATGATTATATGATTTTTGTGTCAAGTGCTCAGAAAGCTCCTTACACCCTTTCCTCATTCCCTCACCATGGTCCCACATGGTGTAATTCACAGGGCAGCACTCACAGGCCAGGGCGTTTTGCCTCCAACTGTTCACAGAAGTGAGCTTTAAACCACAGGCTGACAATGGGACTTGTAAGAAGCCATTTCCTTGTGCTGTTTTGATGATGTTGTGCCCCGTTTGCTGACGATATGAAATCAAACCCCCTCTTCCCACTTCCTGAGTATCTCATTGCTTTACAGGTCTTCTCTCTTCCTTCGTGGAGGTGGAGTCCATCAAGCGGCACTTCAAAAGCCGCCTGGTGGGTACAGTCCTGAATGGGTACCTGTGCTTGAGGAAGTTGGTGGTACAAAGAACAAAGCTGATTGATGAAACCCAGGACATGCTGCTGGAGATGCTGGAGGATATGACAACAGGTAAAACCAACCTTGGTTCAATAAACCCAGAGTTTGGGGCAACCATGATGAAAAAGCAGATTGCTACAGCCACACAAAGGACTTCTTTCTGAAAGACTGCTATAGTGACGGGGTTTATGGCTTGGACATTCCACTAATTCCTTTTGACACAGAAAAGGTAAATAGCATTCCTGGAGTTGTCTCTTATTTTCCAGGAATTTAAACCTCCTCCTTTTATGGGATTGTTTTACTGCAGCCCAACCATGCAAAAGAGTTTTTCTAATAAACACACCAATAAATAGCCTTTCATCTTTTAAGTAATGGCTCTGCAAAAGAAGAGGGCACCAAAGTGTGGTGCTTATTGCAGAAGGATTTATTGTGTATGCTGAGGTAAAATGGAACCTGTAAAATTGACTCCTGTGTCTCTTTTAATACTTCCATTTCTTGGCAGGCACAGAATCTGAAACCAAAGCATTCATGGCAGTGTGTATAGAGACTGCAAAACGTTACAGCCTTGACGACTACAGGACTCCAGTCTTCATCTTTGAGAGACTATGCAGTATTATCTATCCTGTAAGTATAGAGAAGGCTGTAGCATCACTTATAGACTTCTTAAATAGATACAGTTGCTTGCAGTTTGGCAAAAAACCCAATAGTGTCTACAATAATGATTTAATATCAGCCAATGTGGAACTGTAGTAGTATCCTATTTGGGGGTTTTAGCATTCAGGTTCCTTGCTGTGGCATGCTCTGTGCAAAAAGCACATAGTATTGTTTCATGCTGAGGAATTTGCTTACTAAATGATAGTAGATGTCCTCTAAGCGTCATGTGTGTGGCAACATACAGCAGGTTGTGCCAGTAACAAAAGGACTGAAGGTTTAGGGACATCCTGTTACTTGCTACCATAAAAATGCAGGAATGGGAGCATGGTTAGGGGAAGACTCACTCACTGCCTCTGCTGCTGTTCTTTAGGAAGAGAATGAAGTGACCGAGTTCTTTGTAACTCTGGAGAAAGATCCCCAGCAGGAAGACTTCTTACAGGGCAGAATGCCAGGAAATCCCTACAGCAGTAATGAGCCTGGCATCGGGCCACTCATGAGGGACATCAAGAACAAAATCTGTCAGGACTGTGATCTGGTAGCTCTGCTGGAGGATGACAGTGGAATGGAGGTGAGAATGCATAAGGGTGTATTTCTTGTGCAAATGCATGGAGCTGCCATTTCTAAGCAGCTGGTGATTGCTAGAACTGACTTTTTCTTTTCTCCCTTTCAGCTTTTGGTGAATAATAAGATCATCAGTTTGGATCTGCCTGTGGCTGAGGTCTACAAGAAGGTGTGGTGTCCCACTAATGAGGTATGTGTTATCTTTATGTATGTTAGCAGCACAAAGCACCTGTCCTTGATATTACCAAGAAAAGAGGGTTGGGAAATAAAAATAACATGAGTTGGGATTTATTTTCTAGCATATAATTTCTTGGATATAATTGGTCAGCACCTTTTTGTGCTCTCTTAATGTCTGTTACTTAATTCTGCAACATCAGGGGTTTAAAAGCACATAATGCTGACCCAGGTGAGTGTATTGAACTTTGCTGTGTAGCATATCAGATATGTGAACGGACTGCCTGAGTAACAAACTTTCTTACATTCCTTTGGGGAAATAGCTGAACTTTGTGTCACTGCTTTTCAAAACACATTTCACACTCCATCTGCACATGACAGTTTAATGTGTGGTACAGACAGGGACACCAGATTGCTCCATCTTCCATCAGCTTCAGAGATGAACCCAAGTTATTTATGCAGAGAGCATCCAACGTTTCTCTGTATTACTTTGTACTTCTGCTCTTGTGCTTTTCATGTAGGGATCTCAAGAACTTGACAGGTTTCAGCCTCCCAGTTTGTTCTTAGTAGTGTGTATTGCCTGTTTTTCAGAGGAAGAAATGGATCCAACAGTCTTAAGGGATTAGTCCACCATGTCCCAGAAGCTTGTTCAGAGGTGGATATGGTCCAGAACAAGCTCTTTCCTTCCTTTTCTCGTAGCCACTAAAATAAACTCCCACTGAGAAGGAATCCATCAGACTAAATATTGCTTGTAACAAATACGTTCTTTAGAAGCACTGCTGTTAGCATGTAAGATCATAAAAGTGTTGAGCTTTCCTCTGTCTCCCTTTGTGTGCACCTCGGCAGAGCGCTTCTGGAGCTGCGGCTCACGTTCCCTAGGAAATAGACAGGCGCACAAGAACATAACCTCGGGCCCCTTTTTGTTTCCCTTGTCTCTCACTGGCTTTTTTTGTTCATCTGCCATTTTACCAGGGCCCCTGTGGTGTTAATTGCTGGTCGGTAGCGTGGCCTTTGAGCAGATCTTCCCCCTGGGGCTTTCCCTCTGCTTATGTATTTGCTGTGACATTAAGCACTGCTTATTCCACATTAGGCTTAGTGCGCTCTCTGACAGGTTTTCTCTCACAAGGTTTCCTGCTCCCAAATCTGGGATTTTGCTTTTCTGCTTTTTATTCAGACCTATGGATTAAAATGGAAAGTTTAGTGATATGCTGTCAGTATTTCCAGCTGGAAATGCAGCTGGAAAACTGGCCTTTTCCCAGGGCTTTTAGCAGAGCTTGTGCTTCAGTGGGTTTGGCTGTATCATTTTAGCAATATACTGTCTTACTGAAAGCTCATTAAATTGCCTTTTCCTTCTGCTCTTCCATTTTCCATCACTGCAGATTTTATCTATTCAAAAGCACTTGTCCAATTAATCTCTCCTGCTTCATTTACTGGGCTGTGCCTGATTCCTGTACTTCCCAGGTATGCTGTGCAATACCCTCAGAGGGAAAGGTTGCTGTGGAAAGCAGGCGTTTCTCTATAGAAACACATTTTGCTTGGCAAGATCCTTCACTGGTGCTAAAGGAGACTGTTGGAGGAGATATAAGGAGGAGGAGACTGTTTGTTAGCAGCCTGTCAATCTAACTGGCAGTGCCAGGAAAAGCTGGACAGACCAATAGATGAGATAGTGATGTTTTTGCAGGTGGTGGCTTTACCGTTGTTTTTAACTCATCTCGGGGAAGAATGAGGAAGTGAAAGATTTCTGTGTTACCATCCACAGTGAAAACAGCAGGAAGGGAAACTGAGGCTGGAGTGTGTGTTACACACTGTAAAGAGAACTGGACTTGTAGATAAGTGTCCACAGAGATGCAGTTAATAAAATGCTCTCCTGTCTTGCAGGGGGAGCCGATGAGGATCATTTACCGCATGCGAGGGTTACTAGGAGATGCAACTGAGGAATTCATCGAGTCTCTCGACTCCACTACTGGTAATACATTTGTCTCCTGAAAGCTGGGATTAGATTGGAAATCTGAGGTTCACTGCAGAGCACTGACACTATTATCCTTACAGCAGTGAGCTTGAAGTTGATTGACGTTGCTTTTGCTACGTTTACCTGCTTCACCTGGAGTGGATTTTAACAAGCTTTTAAATCTACACTTTGAATGTGAATACTTGTATGGCACAGGGACCATTCTGCCTGGCCCTTCTTCATATTCCTGCCCATAATTCTTTCTATATTTGATACAGTTGAAGTGACTTGAATTGCTGGTGAATCTGTCCTACCGTACTCTCCATTTTTGGTTCACTGTTTTGCCCCATGGACTAAGCTTGCCCTGCTGTGCCTGCTTCCTCTCTTCACAATCTGTGTCTGTTCTGCAGATGAAGAGGAGGATGAGGAAGAAGTGTATAAGATGGCAGGTGTCATGGCCCAGTGTGGAGGCTTGGAGTGCATGCTCAACAGGCTGACTGGAATCAAGGACTTCAAACAAGGACGTCACCTCTTAACTGTGAGTCTCAGCTTCTGGTCTTTGGGGTCAAGAGTTACACGGTGGAAAATGCCACAAGCATTAGTGAAGTTTAGTCTGATTTGTGTTGCACTTGAAGTGTTGGAGCAGAGGTTTCAGGTCACTAGTTAATGAAGACCTGAGGAATTCCTTCTTTCCCTCTCCCATTCCTTCTGGTTAACAATACTTTGCAAAGTGTGTAGAAGCTGAGGAATTGGTAAGACTAAATTCTGTCTTGCTAGAGGGAGTGTGTTCTGCCTTGGCCTTACTTGAG
Organism: Strigops habroptila; assembly: GCF_004027225.2. Taxonomy (NCBI): domain Eukaryota; kingdom Metazoa; phylum Chordata; class Aves; order Psittaciformes; family Psittacidae; genus Strigops; species Strigops habroptila. Next base: position 1,148,186 of record NC_044292.2, read on the forward strand.
ACCAAAGGTGTCCTAAGCTTAAAAACCTGGCTTGTACTTCACCCCAGTAGGCTGGAAACTAGCTATATAACTGGGTGCTTTTGGTTTCAGCAGCAAAATCCTCCTACTCATTCTGAAGGTACCATTGAAAATGCATTCTCTGTATTTTGTAGGTACTGTTAAAACTGTTTAGTTACTGTGTGAAGGTGAAAATAAATCGTCAGCAGTTGGTCAAGCCGGAGATGAACACTTTGAATGTCATGCTGGGAACCCTTAACTTGGTAAGGACAGCCTGGACTTCCATAAAGTCCATGTTTTCCATGGACTCCAATGATTTTAAGCTACCTCTGTCTGTCATGCTGCCTTATGGCATCTACAGGAGATCTGAAACATTGCTGGACTGGCACTGCAAATTACCCGTTAGATGTTCCTTATCTGTTATGAGTGGAAGTGTGTGGGTCAGTTAAACCAGTTCCTGCTGGTGTTCCAATAACTGCTGCCATTTTCTCCAGGCTCTGGTGGCTGAGCAGGAAAGTAAGGACAGTGGAGGAGCAGCCGTGGCAGAACAAGTGCTTAGTATAATGGAGATCATACTGGATGAATCCAACGCAGAACCTCTGAGCGAGGACAAGGTGAGTGCCTGGGGCTCAGTGCATGAGTGGGAATGTTGGTTTGGATTCAAGGATTGCAAATATCTTATTAGTGATGCTGAGCTTCAGGAGTTGTAGAGGAGTGCTAAATAACCCTTGTTATGCTTGCTGGCATGTCTTGGCAGGCCTTGGAGGTAGGACAAGAGGAGTGCCCTGAACCAAAAGCACTGCAAAGCTGCTTTAGGATGATTCTTGCGCAGTTGTGGAGGTTATTAGGCACTGCTTGGATCCCTTCCTTGCTGCTTTAGGCCACAGGCCAGTGGGAGACAAGAAAAGACAGCTCTGCCTTGTTTTTATACGTGTTGAAAACATGGTTGATTTTCAGCTAACTGAAAATAAAAACTGTATCTCAACCAGCCTGAGAATGAGGAGAGTTTCTCACTCATCTCTTGAAACTGTTGGGGTGTGGGAATCTGATGTCCCTTGGGTTGGAATCATTAGACCTTTTTGAGTGGAAAATGCTTTAACAGTAGGTGGAAGAAGTCAGGTGTCAGCTTGAGGAGTCGATACAGCCATTCCGCAAGACATTTGGGAATGAGGCTGGGTTTTGTCTTCATCACGCTGTCTTTATTAGGGCCTAGACCTCTAATGCTTCAGGAGTAGTCTACCAGCAATTAGTGAAGGTTTTCTTGAAGGTTATAGATTCGTTCCTCCACATAAATCATGCTGCATTCTTCCTTTGCAGGGGAACCTCCTCCTGACTGGTGACAAAGACCAGCTGGTAATGCTGCTTGATCAGATCAACAGCACGTTTGTCCGTTCCAACCTCAGTGTCTTGCAAGGCCTGTTGCGCATCATCCCTTACCTGTCGTTTGGGGAGATGGAGAAAATGCAGATTCTGGTTGATCGATTCAAGCCCTACTGTAACTTTGATAAGTATGTTGTCATGTTTCAACTAAAAGCACGTGAAGTCAGTTGTACTGACAAGTCTGTACCTTTTATTTCCTCACTGATGCTTACTTCAGTGTAATGCAAAGCTTCAGAGATTCCTAGTGCATAAGCTTAATTTCCTATTTCACTCCTAAGCCATTTGTGAAAGAAATATGTGAGTGTAGCTGAAGAAGTAGGGCTTTAGAGTGTATTCTGAGATGACAAGGGTCTGAGTAGCTGTTCTGAGTCTCTTAGCTGAAGTATACACATTCAGCAATAATGCAGTGAGAATTACAGGCAGAGATGTTTGGAGAGCCTCCAAGTTACCATTTCTTCTCTTCATTCAGGTATGACGAGGAACACAGTGGAGATGATAAAGTTTTCCTAGACTGCTTCTGTAAAATAGCAGCAGGAATAAAGAACAACAGCAACGGCCATCAACTGAAAGATCTCATCCTTCAGAAGGGAATTACACAGAATGCCCTTGACTACATGAAAAAGCACATTCCAAGTGCAAAGAAGTAAGAGTCACTAGTTAATGTATGGGATAATCCTGAACATCCTTCTCTTGTTTCATCACCACAACAATCTTCCAAGCAAGCCATTAACAAGTCCACATTCAGAAGCATTTAGACTTGGTATGGCTGTGGTGCAGAGAGTCTGGTGAGACAATGCCACTATAAGGATGGGCTAAAAAGCCTGTTGTCTTCCCATTTGATACCCATCTGAGCTGAATTCTTGGATATCACAATGCTTGTATTTCCTGCCTGCTCTTTACCTAGTGCACTGTAACAGAGCTTTTGATGGCCAGCTTGTGAACACAAAACAAATCCCAAGGCTAAGAGTTGACACTATGGGTATTACCATGCACAATGGGGGAGTGTGAATGTCACCTCATTAATTAATGGAGGAGGGACACAGGGGGACAGGTGCTTGTCCTCCCTGCAGGCTGTGCTCTGCCAGCTCTGCTGCTGGCTGACCACCAAGTGCCTTTTCAGCACGGGTGACTGCCCTTCAGCTGCTGCCTCTTGTTTTCTGTGCAGTTTGGATGCAGATGTATGGAAGAAATTCTTAGCTCGACCTGCACTTCCTTTTATCCTTCGCCTGCTCCGAGGACTTGCCACGCAGCACCCTGCTACACAGGTAAGGAGGCTCTTGTGAAAGCCAAGTAGGACACGGCTGGCTTGTTACACTGCTTTTAGTGGCTGTAGCTGAGTAGTTACTTCTATAGTAGTTGGTTCTACACTGGTTTTTGTTGGGCTTGGAGAGACACAGCAGCTTCAGGTGTTGCCTTCTAGTCTGTAAGAATCTGGAGGGCACAGATTTTGACTTCCGTATCTTCTCAGTCTGAGTGCTGTGAGATGTACACACCAACATGAGAAGGTATTTTAGGCCTGTGCACTGTATAGTATTGATAGGCTTCTCAGGGGCTGATGCTGTTTTAAGAATGCTCTTTATCCAGCATCCACATCTGAGGCCAGCAGAGAGGCAAATTTCCCTTCTCTCATACACAGTTTTAAGGTCCAGGGCCCGTAGTGTAGGAACATCAAAGAGGAAAGTAAGACACTTAGTAAAACCAGTTGTAGATCAGTGCTTCTGCTTTGCTGTCGTGGGTGGGATTAGAGGGAACAGTTACTGCCACGTGCACCTTTTCTCTGAAGGAAGTGCCGTGTTTCAATCCCTGTTAGGTGCTAATAGGCACAGACTCCATTACCAACCTGCACAAGCTGGAGCAGGTGTCTAGTGATGAAGGGATCGGCACGTTAGCAGAGAATCTTCTGGAGGCACTAAGGGAACATCCAGAGGTGAATAAGAAGATTGATGCTGCCCGGAAGGAGACACGTGCAGAGAAGAAGCGTATGGCCATGGCAATGAGACAGAAGGCCCTGGGCACCCTGGGGATGACGGTAATGTCTGTTTGCACTGATGGCAGACTAGTGATCTAATGATCTTTTATTTGTGTCTTGCTACAACTGCCACACAAGGAATTGTGTTGAATGATTTATTGACAAATATTGCAAAGTTCAAACCAACAGTTTGCTGGGAGAGTAAATACAGTTGCCAATAGCAGGCTGGGAAATGGGATGGGCATTCCTGTTCCAGTGGTGGGGTTGTGGTGTTCATCATTGTCTTTTTAACCTCCTTGAGCTGTTCTCTCTTTCAGACAAACGAGAAGGGTCAGGTAGTGACCAAGACTGCACTGCTTAAACAGATGGAGGAACTTATAGAAGAACCAGGTCTGACTTGCTGCATCTGCCGGGAAGGATACAAGTTTCAGGTAAAGTTGGATACATTTCCAAAGCCCTCTCACCAGCTGAGGGATTGACACAAGGGTTGGTGTGTTGGCACTGGGAAATCAGAACTCTCAGGTTTTGTTCTTGGGATCAGTAATTCTAGAGGTGGTTGGGAAGTGGAAATGTGTTTCCAATGGAAACAAAGCTGGATGTTTTTAGTGAAAGCTGGAAAAAGGTTTCATAGAATCATGGAATGGTTTGGGTTAGAAAGGGCCTTAAGATCATCCAGTTCCAACCCCATGGGCAGGAACACCTCACACTACACTGTGTTGCCCAAGGCCCTGTCCAGCCTGGCCTTGAACACTGCCAGGGATGGAACATTTGATCAGTTTAAGTAGGGACTGCGAAGATGAAATCCAGTGCAGTGTAAAAGCAGTACAAAGTGTCAACAGTTGCAGAAGTGGATGATCTTTAACTTTAGCTCTTGTGTCATTGCAGCCTACAAAAGTCCTTGGGATTTATACTTTCACCAAGCGTGTTGCACTAGAGGAGTTTGAGAACAAGCCCCGAAAACAACAAGGATACAGCACAGTCTCTCACTTCAACATTGTCCACTACGACTGTCACCTTGCAGCTGTAAGGTATGTTCTGCTCACAGGCTGGGCAGTGGTGGCTGATGTTATGTTCCAGGATGGTTTGTGAGCACTTGGCCTTGTAACTTGGGATAGGTTTGCTCGTGAGTTAATCACTTTACAGCCTGGGCACATCATGGGCTTCTCTGGTGTGGTCTGCTTTAATGTGCCAAATAGAGGTCAGGCCTGGACACTGAAAAGTGAACTCCATAGTTTAAAGAAGCTGTGGAATTGTCAAATTTTGATGGTTTCTTAGCCAAAAACTTGCATCTTTCTAACTTGCCTGGGAATGGCTCACTTTCTCCATGCAGGCTTGCTCGTGGCCGTGAAGAGTGGGAGAGTGCAGCGCTACAAAATGCCAACACCAAGTGTAATGGGCTCCTGCCAGTCTGGGGACCTCACGTGCCAGAGTCTGCTTTTGCTACTTGCTTAGCAAGGTGAGTAGGAAAAGTTACTTCTCGAGCTGTTGTGCATTTGGGGAGGTACTCAGTATGTTACCACAGAGGCATGCTAGTTTTAAACCATAGAATCAAAGATGGGGGCAGCTAAATCTTAGCAAACCTAAGCTATTTAGAGTCCACCATCAAGAGCACATCTCCTAAAATAGTGCAGGTGTCTGCTTCTTGGCTTCCTATAAATAAATAAATTCATTACCTCCTTAAGCCCAAGTTACTCCTGAAGCTGCAGTGTGAGGTGACAGTATCGATTTATTTGCAGCCCAATGACCCCCTGCTTTACAAAAGAAACTTGTCTGACACCAGAGGATTCCCTTGTGTAGAGTTCCAAACCTCTGTTGGATGGTAGTGAGTTACAGTAGCCCAACCACTTCCCTGGAGCAGATGGTTCATCCTGTTGTCAGTATTCTGTTCCACCTTGTGATGGGTTTGTACAGTCAGGTTAGAAATCAGGAGTGGTAACATCTTTAATTCATTTCAGCCAGGGAGCTGTATCCCACGCCCTGGACATGGGAAAATAGTATTGATGGGTGTATATATATATATATATATCTGCAGATGGAATTGGATTTGCCAGAGTAAGCTGAGAGCCTCCCTTTAGGGATGTTAATCGAAGGTAGCAGTGATTGCATTTCATATCCTGTTCATTCCTTGAAGCTTTTCAGTGAAATACTTGCTCAGATTTTGAGCTCTGCTGTGGAAGAATAAACTTTATCAAAGTTTTTCAAGGCTTTTAAGAAAGTAACACTTAACTGCTGTTTTTCAGACACAACACGTACCTCCAGGAGTGCACAGGGCAGCGGGAACCCACCTACCAGCTCAATGTCCATGACATTAAACTGCTCTTTCTCCGTTTTGCAATGGAGCAATCATTCAGCGTAGATACTGGAGGAGGAGGAAGGGAGAGCAACATACACCTCATTCCATACATTATCCACACGGTGCTCTACGTCCTCAACACGTCAGTATCTTTACCTCTGCTTTCCACTTGTAGTCTCAGAAAGGTCTCTCAGGGCTGCACTCAGGGCTTAGCTGCATGTATGAGGCAAGAAAGATGGGAAATCACACAAAAGCTTTAGGAGGAACCAAATTGCACATCTTAAGTGGGCTTTTAGAGGTTTACATTGGTTGGAGTTGCTGCCTGAACATGCAGGATAACAGGGAACCTATTGAGTAAAAGCAATTGGGAATTAGCTTCTCTTTCCATTCTAGATGTAATTATTACCTCTAGAGTGAACAACAGGGTTATTAGATGAAAGGAACACTGCCAGCTTCATTTTCTCTGGAGCAGACAGAAGAGAGACACTATGATGAAGTAATTGTTAGTTGAAAACTTAACCCTGGTATCATTTTATCCAGTATTAAAATAACATAGAAATAACAGTCAGTTTTGTTTCCAGTTTTGACATACTGGAATTCTCCTGTAGTGTTCAAGGCCATCAGGTTTGCCTGACATTAAGACTCTTTTTTTCTATTATTATTATTATTATCATCATCATCATCTTACCAATGAACAGCAGCCGAGGAACACTTCTGCTGAAGTGTTTCAGTAAGATCTTCTTTATGCAAAGCATGAGATAAGGGCGTGCTTTGGCTTGACACTAAGTGTACAAATCTATAGGTACTTAAATGCTTTGGAATGCATGAGCTGGTCCTGATAATACAGACCCCCATGTGACAATGTAATGCCCATATGCCTTTTATTTGGGTAGTTAGATACTAGAAAGACTAATTAAATGAGGTTATAAGTGTTAAAATACACTCCTCTTCAACCAAGGTCACTCCAAATGTAGTGCAGGGAAATCTCTCTCATTTTCCTGCCTGGAACTAATCAACATTTTGGCTCTAATACAATTTGTCTATTGTTTTTACTATCTATCTCCAGATCCCTGTGCTCTTGTTTTCTGAGTCCCTTGGGAGACAAATAAATGAAACTATTCTTTTCATCTCATTGGGCTGCTTGCTGGCACCCGAGAGCCCAGAACCCGCTGTGTGGCTCTGCTATAAAAATGCTTCATGCAGTTTCCAGGCATTATTTTTTCCTAAAGACATGATGATATTAAATGGAGAAAATGAAGAGCTACTGGTTCGCTACCAGCTGCAGCATGTAGTAGATGAAAAGGTCACACAGGCACAGCTTTATCTAGTAGGATGCTGCTTTATACCTTCCTGATAGGGAGGGTGTATCTAACCTATCTTGCCCTGTTTGGCTGGCAGCCTCTTCCCAATGAAGTAGAGCAGTAGACCATGATAAAGCATGATACATGTACATAAAGTCTGCTGTAACACAGAGATTGCATGGGCAGCTCTGGGGTGTCAGGACTCCTGAAGAGACTGGAGCTAAGGCAAAGGAAAATAAATATATATATATGTATAAGCTTACAGTAAATACACTTTTTGGTTTTGAAATTGGCCTTTATCCTCTCAGTGATTGCTTCTGAATTTGAATTTTGCTTTCTGAATTGCATGAATAATATAAATTGATTCTAAAGTCTGGTGTAGAAGCTGCAGTCATGTGCTTAGTGTCAGGTGGGAGAAGGTGCAACCTGAACACATGGACTGGTTGGTCTTACTCTATTTTTTTCTCTAAAACAAGGAAAAATAGCTCTACAGTAGTATTGCTCTCTACTGGGGCAATGCCAACTGCCTTGCAGGGCTGTCCAGCTCCGTACACAGCTCCAGGGAAAAGTGATGCTAGGCTTGCATGCTTCACTGGGAGCAACTGCTCAACCGGTGAAGGAATTTGGGAACAACCTGATAGTGCCAAGCCTGCACTGCTTTTTCCTGTTCAGGACTGCAGGGATGCAGGCCCTCAAAGCTCCTGAGGAGCAGCAAATTAACATGTAAGAGCAGAGCAGCTGCTGAAGCTTTTCTTGTGTTTCAGAACTCGAGCAACTTCGAGGGAGGAGAAGAACCTCCAGAGCTTCGTGGAGCACCCCAAGGAGAAGTGGGTGGAGAGTGCCTACGAGGTGGACGGGCCCCATTACTACACCGTGCTGGCACTGCACATCTCGCCCCCCGAGAAGTGGAAAGCCATGAGAGTGGAGATCCTCAAGAGGCTCCTTGTCACCTCCCACGTACGAGTGGTGTCACCAGGGGGAGCCAGCAGGTTAGCCATGCCGCTGCCAGCGTGCTCCTGTCACTGTCACAGCGGTCAGAGCCACAGGCAGCTTATGGGGAGAGAAGGAAAGGAGTGTGTGTGTTCTAGAATAGCAGATACTAACCCTTCTGGGAAGTTTTGTACTCACTGTTGCAGAGGTATGAGCAGGAGCATTCCATTCTGGATGTTTTCTGGATGAAGTAGTTGATCGGTGGAAATGATGCTTTTTTTAGGACTGTAGCTAAAAGTAGGAAAATTATAAGTTTAATGGCTTTAACCTGCCAGAGGGGAGATTGAGATGAGCTCTGAGGCAGAAGCTCTTCCCTGTGAGGGTGCTGAGGCGCTGGCACAGGGTGCCCAGAGAAGCTGTGGCTGCCCCATCCCTGGCAGTGTTCAAGGCCAGGTTGGACACAGGGGCTTGGAGCAACCTGCTCTAGTGGAAGGTGTCCCTGCCCGTGGCAGGGGTTGGAGCTGGAGGAGCTTAAAGGTCTCTTCCAACCCAAACTATTCCATGATTCTGTGATGCTTATTTCCTCCCTATATCAAGTGACATGTAGTAACACTGTAGTAACTTCTGTTGTGTGCTGTTTCAGAGCTGCTAGCATGCTCTCTGCTTGCTTTACTAAAGAAGCTGTTTCTGTGCTCTTTTGATCAGTGCTCCAGCTTCTTTAAATAGAAAAATAGAAATAGAAATCAAATGCCATTGCTTTTAAAAAAGAAAAAAATCAATAGCAGCTGTCAGGCACTTGAAGCACAAGAATAAGTGGCTGTGCCTGACAAAAGCACATATTTCCAGAGAAGGAAGGAGAATTCCAGTTGCTGAAAAGATGATTTTAAATAGCTGTCATAATTAGGAATAAATTCATTATTATTCTAAGTCGCCTTAAAGGGCATTCTTATTCTGATGACATTAATTATGTGTTTGATAAAGTCATTACATTGTAGTAACACACAACACAGCATGCATCAATGCTATTAAAGGCATCAAAAGGGAAAGAGCCCTTAAAGGGGCTCCTGTATTGATTTCTCTGCTAGTTTCTGCTCTTCAGGCTCAGCCTGCTCTCTGTCTCCTATTTCCACCGCCCTGCCCGAGTTCTGGGAAAGGGGGTTTAACACTTACAAGAGATGTTGTTGTGGAGGTCTGCTTTCTCAGACATAAGGGTGTGCAGCTTTCATGTGGCTTGTGAAGGAGACTCGTAAAGCAGAGCTGTGGGTTTGCTGTGGATGTTTGGTGGTTTTTATCCCTCAGTAAAAGATTCTGTTTCTGTCGCAACTTATTTCTAACCATGTCTGTAATAAAAACATATTGAGACAGATATAGCAAGAAACTTCCAGCTGAAGCGTCCAATCTCTGGAATTTGAGGGGAAAACAGTCAGAAATAGTTCTTGGGAATTATGTCAAGGTTTATTCAAGGACTTGCTTTAATCCCTGCAGACTAAGAGAGCACAAAGCCTGCTGCTGATAATACTTCTCAGCAATAGAAATATGGCAGTTCTTATTTCCAAGGTCTGTGCTTATGTATTCTTGTGGAAAATCAGGAAGAGGGCGATGGATGATGAAATGCTCTGCAGATAAGGGCCAATACCTTGAATTTGAAGGCCAAGGCAGAGAGGAAGGCAGTTTCTGTAACATCCGAGTAATGTGTCTGCATACAAAGCTTACAATTAGCATTCCACATGAGATGCAGTACAAGGGGGTTATCTGGGAACACCACCATTCAGAGTACATCGGGGTGGTGTGGGCTGAAGGTTAGGGAGACACAAGGACTCATTGCTACCTGTACTGGAGGAGATGGAGAGAAGTCACTGTAGGAACCAACAGTGCATCTAAAAGCAGCTGAGGATCAATTTGTGATCCTAAAAAGGGCCTGAAAATCTTATTAATGAACATGCAGGCAATATTCTGTATTCCTTCAGACTCAGTTAAGGCAGGAAACAGTGCCTGTGCCCTGTTAGGTGTTTTATACAGCTGCTCAGCTGGATTAGTCAGTCTAGGGCAGATTTGAGGAGAATCAAGCCCAAAATGTCTTCTGTCTGCCAGGAGCTGCAGTTATCACAGTTTGTCTGCAAGACCAAAGGGAGAGATTCTTCGTTTTAGAAACACTTTTGTTTAAACCCAAAGATGAAAATGCCAGAATGGATTTGTTCTTTTTCTGTAACTATGACTTACAAATGCCAAAGAACTGAGTCAAGTGACCGATTACCTGCTTGTTATTCCTGAACCAAGAATTCTAGCTAGAAAAAGCCTATAGACGCTTCCCAGTGTAGCTTTCATCTGGATTTGGGAGGAAAATATCCGTCTGATTTTTTTCCCTTCGCTCTGACTGTGACCTTTGTAAAATATTCATGAAGAAGCAAGGTTCCTGAAGCATGGATGTTTAACTTTCTGCTGGCAGCCCACGTACAACTGCTGAGCCTGAACCAGCTTACATTAATGACAAGGCTGCAGCTATTACATGAAGTAGCTGTTCCAGAAGGTAGCTACCAGACTTAACCCACAAGGGCCTTTTAGTTTTCAATTAAAGGAGCAGACTCCAATTAGATCAAACTCATTCACATAAAAAGAAACCCTGGCTTGCAGTATTTGGGAGTCTAGAATTAGCCTCGCTCTGAGTTGCTCTTCTTCCCGTGGAAATTTAGTCACCTTTACTAATTGGTTTTCCTTTAAATAATTAAGCTTAGTGCCCAAGCAGGCTGCCACCTACCAGGCTGCCTGTGTTAAGGGCAGACACACAAATGTAACCTTTGAGAAGAGCAGAAAAATGCTTTTTTCCCCCCCAAAACTCCCAACTGGTGGCAGATTGCAGGTCAGACAATACCCTTTTGTCTTGCTGACTTGTGTCAGTGGCAGCTCATCTAGTTCTAGATGCTTAAAAAAGGGCTTTTTCTTTCCAAAGCTTTTAAGTGGCGAGCAGGAAGGAGCATGTGATGGAGGCAGATGTACCTGAGAAACGCAGGCAAGAAAATTCCAAACCCATTAGAGTTGCTGGCAGGAGGTTCCGCCTTGCCAGAACCTGTTTGTGATTAATCCTGTAAACTTTGGGAGCTGTTATCCCAGGACAGCTCTGCACCTTTTAGAGCATTTCTTCAGCCAGATGCTGAAGTTCCAAAAACCAAAATCCTTTCACAGTGATAGAATAATCGAGAAGGTATTAAACGGGAATTCCTTCATTTCTTTGAAGGCAAGATATTTCCCTTGGAGTCTTTCAGAAATGCTTTTGTGAGTTAGAAGCAGAACTGTGTTCTCTGCCATTGATACAGACTGTGTCTGAAACCTCCATTTAGTTATTTCCTCAGGAATCTGCTGCACAGTGAGCACACAGCTTGGGGCTGTGAGCTGTTTCTTCCGACTTGGCTGTTGACTTCCTACTAGTCTCAGCAGTAAACTTCCCTCTGTGCTTGTTTTCTTCCTGTGAAATAAGGTTTTATTGGTTAACCTGCTCTGGCTGCTCCAGGCACAGCTGGTCAAGTGACTTCTTAGCCATAGGAATTGTTGCACAGAGGTTGTGGATGCCCAATGTTTGTTTTGTGTCCAAGAGCACACAGCAAAGCTTACTCGGAGCTATTCCCATGTGGATTATTGATAGGCTTTTTGGCTGTTTCAGCTTTCATGCTATTCATCAAATGGGTTACCAAAGCATAGTAAAGTGATTAACTCCAAGATTGATTTCATTATCTTCCTAGACTGGCAGATAAGACAGTGAAGGACTATGGAACATACCGCTCTGGCCTTCTCTTCTGGGCCCTAGTAGATCTCATTTACAACATGTTCAAGGTAAGAAAAAACCTTGAAGTTCATTGATACCAGCTTTCTAACCTGAGCAACTACATGTGTTGGAAATAGAAGGCAGAGTTTGAAGCCCCTTTTTTCCAAGATCCTTGTAAAACATAAAACTTCACCTTGGATGAGCAGAAAGGCCCTAAGAGGCTGCCTGTGCTTATGGCACCTATTGCCGTTTGGTGTCTGAAGAATTGAGAGATTTTTTCCACTCCTAGATTGTGCATTTGCTTATGTTTTTTCTGTTCATCATTCACTAAAGCAAGGATATTCACACCTGCCTCAAGGAAGCAGTGGGTAAGGAAGGAGATAGGGGCATCCACCAGAAAGAAACCTGCAGCTTCCAAAGAGGGTCAAATAATGAGAGTGAGAAAATGCCTGTGACCTTGCTTTGCATTCTGTACAACAGTCACATATGGGGTAACCTTCACTGTGTGGCAGGGGGTACAAGTCCAAGAGCAGCAGAAGGAGGGATCAGTTACTGTTCTACACAGTTACTTTTTGGACTGATTTGGTCCCATTTTCCCTGTCATAGAAGGTGCCTACGAGTAACACAGAGGGAGGCTGGTCCTACTCTCTTGCTGAATTCATCCGAAACAATGACATGCCAATACACGAAGCTGCAGACAAGGCCCTGAAAACCTTCCAGGAGGAGTTCATGCCAGTGGAAACGTTCTCTGAGTTTCTGGATGTGGCTGGTAAGTGTGCACTTTCCCTTTTATAGGCTGCCTTATGCAACTCGTGACTGCTGGAGACAGCAGCATTCCTGACACCGCTGCAGCAGCTTGTTTGTACTCCTGCTATTGCCTAAGCTGTTCCAAACACAGTTGGGAGGCAACACTTGAGCATCCCCAGGCAGGAAAATTTCTCTCACCTGATCCTGTGGGTCCTCAACCTCCTCTGTTAAATATACATATTTTCATCACAGCTTAAGGGTGTTTTGGGGAATATGTGGCTTGGAGGGTGATAAACAGATGTGACCATGTTCTCAAGGTTGCAGTTCAGTGCAGCAAGAGTTCCTGCATAGAATCATAGAATCATGGGATGGTTTGTGTTGAAGGGACCTTAAAGCTCCTCCAGCTCCAACCCCCTGCCACGGGCAGGGACACCTTCCACTAGAGCAGGTTGCTCCAAGCCCCTGTGTCCAACCTGGCCTTGAACACTGCCAGGGATGGGGCAGCCACAGCTTCTCTGGGCACCCTGTGCCAGCGCCTCAGCACCCTCACAGGGAAGAGCTTCTGCCTTATCTCCAACCTGAACTTCCCCTCTTTCAGTTTGAACCCATCACCCCTTGTCCTGTCGCTCCAGTCCCTGATGAAGGTCCCTCTCCAGCATCCTTGTAGCCCCCTTCAGACACTGGAAGCTGCTCTGAGGTGTCTCCACGCAGCTTCTCTTCTCCAGGCTGAACAGCCCCAGTGTTCTCAGCCTGTCTCCATAGGGATTTTGTATCCCCAGGAGTCGGGACATGCTGAAAATGAAGGTGCAGAGAAGCTGCTCTTGCTTCTGTCACAAGTTAGTTGTGCCCCAGGCCAGCCTCTTGCTGTCCAACATATGGAGCTGCCAGGCAGCCAGCTAGCAGGGTCCCTGCAGTTGCTCACTTGCACAGGAACACGTGCCGTATGGATTTAATGCACACACTTTTGGTCCCTTCTACATCCAACAAGGGTTTATCTTTGTCTTGCCCATACTCAAAATAACGTTGCAGCTGTCATTATTAACTTAGACATGCCCTAGCAGAAATCCCCAACGTGGGCAGGAAAAACTGCTTTGTGGATCTAATTCTTCTGTATTATCTTCTTTTGTTTTAAAGGACTCTTGTCAGAAATCAATGATCCCGACAGCTTCCTCAAGGATCTTTTGAACTCCATCCCCTGAGCCACCAGCACAGCGAAGCGTTGGGCAGAGACTACACTAGCTTGCCTTCCATCCCTTTGTGTTCCTCCTTGTGCAGTCTGTCCCTTCCCTGAGGAGTGCTGCAGGTTTTTGGGAGGAGTTTTTTGATTAATTCTTTTTTTTTTTTTTTTTTTTTTGTTGGTTTTCTTTTTTTTTTTTTTTTTTTTTTATTTTCTACAATTTTTCTTGGAGTGATTTGGAATTTAGATTTGTTTTATCTTGTATTTCAGTGCTTCTATCTGTAAAGCCTTTGTGTATTCAAAGCTGGTTGAAAGAACTTGTACAGAGAGGAATCCAAACCAGTAAATCTTAATGCTTTAGTGTGCAACTCTTTGAAGTTAAATAAATTGAACAAATGGGTAAGATGGGTTTGACTAGTACTTGAACCATGCAGCAGCCTAAATGCCAAGTTCTTTCTCATCTTTTCTTTCAGAGCTCCTTCTCTCAGGGCTTGGAGCTGCTGCTCTTTCCGGCCCATAGTCTGGACTATGGGAGACACAGGAAACAAAAGGCTTGTAGCAAGCAAGAAAACAGCCTGACACTGTCTTTACTGATTTTACATGCAGAGCAGGTTTCCCCTTGTGGGACATGAGCCTTAGAGACTCGTGGACTGCAAGGACAGCATTTCCCTCCAGCCCTTCTCCACCTGGGTGGGGGCATCTGGCCCTGCCACCATCCCCTGGTGCTTCGCATTGCCCCTCTCAAGGCATGTTGCATACTCAGTGTCTTCCTGACTTCACTCTCACCAAGGCTGTGTTCAAAGCAGGCCTGCATGCTGTGGCCTCTGGTCGTGTCGTACCGGTGGCCACGTTCCCTCTCAGAGGGGTGCTGCTGGCCTTGAATTTTTCTCTCTCTGGTAAAATTCACAGCTTCTGCAAAATGCATGGAAATGCACATGGAAATGCACACTTCCTGAGCGGCCACTCGCCCCTTTGGTAGCTTCCATTTTGGTGTGCATGCCCTGGCCTGACACCAAGTACCTGCTTTGGATACAGCCTTGCCTTTTCTTACCCACTTGTGCATGCTGGTAACTTACCTTTACCACCAGTTCTGCTGTCCTGTAACCCAGCTGACACGTGGTTAAGCTGGAATCTAATAAAGCTTTCCCTGTCTTCCTTGTCTCTGTTTGAACTTGAATTTCCGCAATCCTAACACAGTCCCATCCCATAAATAGTAATTATTTTAGAGGCTGAATAACTCAGCAACCTATTTGATGCCTTTTGTTCGTGTGGAGCACATGTTATGATTTGGCAATTAGCAAAGGGGTGAAGGCCCAGGTTTTGTCTTCTCGCCTCCGTGGGTGCTTATGTCATTCCTGGCAGTCAGATTTGCTTCTGGGGAGGAGCACTGAATAGCAAACCACCCTGAGAAGTTGGGGTTGGTGTCTTACAGGGGACTCAAGGACATGTCAGTGGCTGCTGTGTTGGTTGGGTAGATGTCTCTTGCCTTATGAAGGTACAGGAGGCAGGCTGATGTGCGGACTTTGTTCTTTAGTACAGAAATACTTCGTTTTGCCTGCCTTTTAACCACATAAAAGAGAAAAACACACCTTGTTTTAAAAGCCCTGTGAAGTCAAACCTAACAGTCTTCTCTCTAAATAAGCAGCTGTAATAACCTCTGAGTGGTTGCACAAGCATTGCTCACCGATACTGGTGTGTGGTAGCTTGGGCAATGCTAAAACCCCTTTTTGAGTAAATGACCTTTCAAATCAGTCTGATCCCTGGCAGCAGCTGGGAAGGAACAAGAAACCAGGTTTTTGTGACTGTGGTTCTAAAGGTTCTCACACCACGGAGACTTCGGGTGCAAGACTGAAACCCTGCCACATTCTGACTTTGGATTTTGTGTAAGATTGACTGGTTAAGCTTGGGACAAGAACTATGGATGTGATTTGGGAAGCTGGGATGGATAGTGGGCTGCATTGCTCACCTACACATCATCTCTTCATAGACAGGTCTTCTCCCTTCAGCCACAGCCTCCTGTGCCCAGCCATCCCTCAGCTTCTGCTTCTCAGCCATTGTCTCACTGGCACAAAGACAGATGTTACACAAACCTCGTGCAGCACCTTCCTTCACCTTACCTACAAGGTAACTTCAGCATAGCTCCAGTTTTTCCTGCTGCAGCTCCATTTCTGTGGCACAGGTCTTTTACAAAACCAGTCTCTACTCTTGCACAAACTGGTAGAGTTTATACCAGCAAAAGAATTCTTTTTCTACCTGTGCAGCTGGATCAGCAGATCCTTAAACTTACCAGGAGCAGAACACGGTCACCGTCTCTTCGCTGATGTTACTACAACCACAAGGAGGAAGGATCTTGAAGAGAGGAAATACACTGTGTCCTTAGCAGTGTAGGCACAGCTGCAGTAGCTACTCAGAGCTGTTCTAGATGGTTTTGCAAAGGCCCAGAGATGTATTTTGAAAAACAAAGGGGACACATCCATGAACCACAGGAGGGCTTGAAAAGAAGGTGGAAACAACACGATAGTGCTTCTGCAGAGCAGAAGAGCCTGGGAGGGGCTAAAGACTCACAATAATAACCTCAGAAGACAGAGAGAGGGACAAGAACAGAAGTGTTTTGGAAAGTTTCAGCTGACACAGGCCACACACAGAGGCTCAGACACTCAGTTTGCACAGGCTCCAACATCCCCCACGGGCTGGGGAAGCCAGCAAAGACTTTCAGGGTGAGTGTGTTACTTAAATTAGAAGTAAGAGAGGAGCAAGACTGAGGGAAAATGCCTCAAAGCAGGTAAAGTGACTCAAACCGCTGAACCAAACCAGCAGCTGAACACAGAGACTCAACCCCTCTCCAAAAATAATACTTTATTTGCAAAAGACTTCCCTGGGGGGGGAAACCCCTTTGTGAGCACAAGAACCAGGGTGACCTGGGACCTGAACAGAACTGGGGCCTGCTCCGTAAAGATGGGAAGGCCTTGACCTTCCCCCTTGTATTTCCTGATGGTTTCATCCTGCTGCCTCTTCCCTTTGCTATTCCCATTTCAAGCAGGCAAATGCTCTTCTGGAAGCTGTACACGGCTGGGTGCTCTTCTGACCAGGATGGGAAGCCTTCCTCCTGCTCCTCTGCCCTGCCACCAACGCTTCCAGCTGGCTCTCCATCCAAGTTTCTCTCCTGTGTTTGCCTCTTACTGCAATAGCCTGGAAGTATTTTCCGTCAAGCAGTGGATTAGGGCTGCTGAGCATAAACACACTGTGAGCTGCAGTGTTTCAATGCCATTAAGGATTCCCTGGACTTTTTCCGATGCAGGAAAAGCGATTTATCTCCCTGGACATGGATCTGCGCAGCTTGTTTTTCAGGCAGGGGATGGACACGTGGATATGTGCATTCAGCAAGACCATGGTGGAGCCTCGATGATTACATGGGCACATCTCAAATACAGAAATCTGGAGTAAGGAGCCTCTATTCCCTTTTGCCAAAGCTTTTGGGGAGCCTGAGGGCACACTGTACCAAAGGTTACCTCGGTATTAGACAACAAAATCCCCTTTCATACAAAACCATTACCAGTTCCTGCCATGGCAATGATCCAGGAGGCTACAGCAAAGCAGTGAGACACCAGACGTGTGCCACGGGCCACTGAACCACATAAAAACAGCTCCGGCAGCGCGGCTTGTGCTTACCCGGGCAGGAAGGTTTGTGTCATGTTTGCTGAAACGGGGTTTGATGGTTTTATTTGAACCAAAATGTCTCCCGAGGTGCCCAAACCGCTGGCTCTGGGAAGCACAGAGGCTTTTCTCTTTGTTGGGTGGCTATTTCACAGAATCCCAGCCTGGTTTGTGTTGGAAGGGACCTTAAAGCTCCTCCAGCTCCAAGCCCCTGCCACGAGCAGGGACACCTTCCACTAGAGCAGGTTGCTCCAAGCCCCTGTGTCCAACCTGGCCTTGAACACTGCCAGGGATGGGGCAGCCACAGCTTCTCTGGGCACCCTGTGCCAGCGCCTCAGCACCCTCACAGGGAAGAGCTTCTGCCTTATCTCCAACCTGAACTTCCCCTCTTTCAGTTTGAACCCATCACCCCTTGTCCTATCCCTCCAGTCCCTGATGAAGGTCCCTCTCCAGCATCCTTGTAGCCCCCTTCAGACACTGGAAGCTGCTCTGAGCTCTCCACGCAGCTTCTCTTCTCCAGGCTGAACAGCCCCAATGTTCTCAGCCTGTCTCCATATGGGAGGTGCTCCAGCCCCTGCTCATCCTCTTGGCTTCCTCTGGACTTGCTCCAACAGCTCCATGTCCTTATGTTTCCCAGGGCAAGACCCCAGTTTGCTCATCCGAAGGGCACAGCGCGGGGCTGGACCGTCCCACCCCTGCTGCTGCAGGAAGATCTCACCAGGCTTTGCCAGCCCAGCCCTTGCTGTCTCTGTTGCAGGTATAACTGCCTTTGCCACACGCTGGGCACAGCCCTTGCAGCACTTGCTCTGCAAACACTGGGCACCGTCGCGTCGGCTTTGCCGTCTGCCTGGGACCACAGAGCAAATCTTCTGCTACATTCCCTCCCTGCCCCAGCCACACCTTTGGGGCAAGCCTTGTTTTCAGGCTGGGGCTTCTTTCTTAGCAGTTTATGCCCCAGTGAGCTCAAGGGCGAGGTCTGACATCCTCCAAGCAGGTAAGGGACAGAAATGAGTACAAAAAATGAGTATTTGCCCAGAGAAGCTGTGGCTGCCCCATCCCTGGCAGTGTTCAAGGCCAGGTTGGACACAGGGGCTTGGAGCAACCTGCTCTAGTGGAAGGTGTCCCTGCCCGTGGCAGGGGGTTGGAACTGGATGAGCTTTAAGGTCCCATCCAACACAAACTAGTCTGGGATTATATGATTCTATAAAAAAGCACCAAGTCCAGGTTCCCAAATTGCCTTTACATTCACAAGTGAATCCAGGCAAGTTTCCAGCCGCTGTGGAGAGCAACCAGCCCAAGGAGCAGCATTCCCAGAGCATCCCAGGAGACCTCCCATGGTCCGTGCGCGCTTATTTAGAAGCCACCCCTTGGGTCGCATCCCTGCCAGATTCTGGATCAGAAAATCCAGATTGGCCTTGACTTGCAGGGGTGATTCACAGCTCAACACGTGCAGAGCTGAGGGCACAGCGGGGAACAAGCTGTGCTGCTTGCAGAGACCACCGAGAACGATGTTTGGGTGAGTGAAGTTCAAAATCACTTCGGGGACATCTCTCCCAGCATGTAAAGCTGCCCTGTGCCAGCCCCAACCCCCCGACCCTCCAGTCCAAGGGAACTAGTCCAAGGGAATAGTTATTCCCTTGCGGGTTTCCAAGAGAGGAAAAACATTAATCATCAAACTCCCATTTCTAGGGTTTTTTTGGCAGAATTGATCTTACTCATTCACATCAACTCGAGGAGGAACCGGTTCCATCCCTTTTATCAATACCTTGGATATCAGCAGAGATCCCCCTCCCAAAGGGAAACATGCTGGTAGGAAGAGATGCTTTTTGGCTAAGGGGCCCTCAGGTATCACCCCCCCATCCAATTTGGGGATGGGGAATGTGGCTCTCAGCCCGCTGAGAGCCCACGTTCTAACTATGATTCTATGATTTTCATAGCCTTTATTAGCAGGGTAATCCCATGCTTAGTGCTATTCCCCACATCCAGGCTCTGTAGCTGCAGGTCCCAGATTTGAAGCAGGAGTTACAATCCCTCTCCAAACCTCTTCTGTCCGCAGTGATTTTTCCCTTCATCCCACCATTGCCATGGACCCAGGAGGGATCAGACACATTCTCTGTTGCCTCAGTCGCACAGCTGGGTGCCACAGAGCTCTCCTGCCCCTTCCTCCACCACCCTGGGAGCATCAGGCACCTCACAACGGATTTCCCGCTCCGAAAAAGCCCCAAAAGGGCTTCCTTCTGGAAAGGTGCCACCGCCCCGACACTCCTCTGCCTGACTCAGGTCCCTTCCCTTGTACAATAGAAACCACTTTCAGGTGAATCATAGCCCGAGCTGTGGGCCAACTCCAGCCAAACCTGGTGCAACCCTCCAGCGCGGCCTCAGTGACCCGCACATGCCCAGGGAGGCCCCAGGAGAAATGGTTTGGTGTAGATTTGGGGCTGCTGCAATTCACCCTGACTGGTTCCGCAGGGGAGTACATTGATATTGTATTGCATTAGTCTTAAGCCACCAGGGAAGCAGGATAACACCCTCCTACAGCCTTTCTCAGCTGGGGAAAGTGGATGGTGTAGAAAAGGGCATATATGAAACAGGAATTCATAGAATCCCAGACTGGTTTGTATTGGAAGGGACCCTAAAGCTCCTCCAGTTCCAACCCCTGCCACGGGCAGGGACACCTTCCACTAGAGCAGGATGCTCCAAGCCCCTGTGTCCAACCTGGCCTTGAACACTGCCAGGGATGGGGCAGCCACAGCTTCTCTGGGCACCCTGTGCCAGCGCCTCAGCACCCTCACAGGGAAACAAAGGAGATGCTTTAACTTGGGGAAGGAGGCCAGGGCAGGCAGGGATGCCCACTGCTGAACAAGCCATTGGGCTCCAATGGTTCAGATGCAGAGATCTTTGCCATAATGATGATAACCCCAATAATTGCTGTTATTAATTATAATCCCGCTTACCGCTTGTTCTTTCCCATGTGTTGTGGCAACAGGACCTCAGCAACCCTCAGGGCACACCCCTTGGGTGAGTGGGTGCTGTCCTGCCCCGAGATGAGGAGATCCGGGTGGGAAAGGGCCCGGGATGCTCCTGCAAAGGCCCAAATCCTCTGGGGCTTGAACACGAATTACCACCTTGGGGAGGAACGAGAGCCAAAAGCAGCATCCCAGGAGAGCACGTGTGCCAGGAGGATAAAATCTCATTTTCAGCTCCTAATAAGTGTTTGGGATGGTGGGTTGTGTTGGTGCCTCTTGTTGTGTTCACTTTGGCGTTGCCACATGGCCCAGGGAGCTGAACATCTGTGTCGGGATGCTCCACGAGCTGTTCTTTGGGTGTTTAATCCCCGCAGCTTCTCCCAGGCCATTTTTATTAATCTCGTTTAATGAACACACACGAGCGCGTTCTGAACCCAGCACCGGCCTTTAATTATTCCTACTATTGCATGACAACAAACTGATTCCCAAATGATGACATCAGACATTAAAGGTGCATCTCCCAGGTGCCAGGTCATTAATGTCTCTCTTCCCTCGGTCCGTATTTCACTGCTGTAAGCAGTTTTGACAGAAGGAGCTCGCTGACTGCATCAGCTGGCGCAGGGGAAAGGTATTTACCAGCCATAGGCTGTGTTACGGGCTGGAGATCGTTGGAAACTGGGTGTCTAGTTGTCAAGATACTCCACCCGAGGACCTCTCCCTCAGAAACACCCCTGGACATTGGGAAATCCAAGGGGGAACCACTCTGACAGCTTCAGCTCATTGACTCACTCTGCTGACACCAGGTTTTCTTGCGGGTACCATGAGCATCCCTCCAGGTTCAGATGGGAGGTGAGGGGCTGGAGTGGTCCAGGGTGTTAGAGCACACAGTATCATCCCTATAGGGCAGAGCCCCTTGTCCTGTGCTGGTGGAGAAGGAAGGGAGGTGAGAAATGCTGCCCAAGGAGCAGGATGCTTGGAGGAAACCCAGCCCCAGTGCAGAGTGGGATGTCCAAGCCAGCCACATCCAGTACTCCCATCACCAGCTCCCACCAGGAAGCTTTTCTTCATCCTGTGTCATGCAAAATATGTCAGGCTACAAAACCCACACTGCAAGCAACGAAAACACTTAGCTAATGGCTTCTGGAAGAGAGATTGAGATAGAGAGCTAAAAATATATCCCACTTCAACCTCACCCTCTTCTGTGCTCTGAGCTTTGAATGCTGCTCAGCCCATCACTGAGCCCAGCACAGGTTACAAAGCTTGGGGGAACAACGAAGAAGAAATCAAATATTCCATCCTTGACCCAAAGACAGCCCAGAACCCCCCCGTGTGCTGGGCTGCACCCTCAGAGCGTGAGCAGCAGCTCAGGGAGGGGATCCTGCCCCTCTGCTGCGCTCTGGGGAGACCTCCCCTGCAGTCCTGATCCAGCTCTGGGGCAACAGCACAAGAGGGACGTGGAGCTGCTGGAGTGAGGCCAGAGGAGGCCCCGGAGCTGCTGCGAGGGCTGGAGCAGCTCTGCTCTGGAGCCAGGCTGAGAGAGCTGGGCTGGGGCAGCCTGGAGAAGAGAAGGCTCCTGAAGGGGAGCCCTTAGAGCAGCTCCAGGGCCTAAAGGGGCTCCAGGAAACCTGGAGAGGGGCTTTGGACAAGGGCCTGTAGGGGCAGGCCAAGGGGAATGGCTTTAACCTGCCAGAGGGGAGACCGAGATGAGCTCTGAGGCAGAAGCTCTTCCCTGTGAGGGTGCTGAGGCGCTGGCACAGGGTGCCCAGAGAAGCTGTGGCTGCCCCAGCCCTGGCAGTGTTCAAGGCCAGGTTGGACACAGGGGCTTGGAGCAACCTGCTCTAGTGGAAGGTGTCCCTGCCCGTGGCAGGGGTTGGAACTGGAGGAGCTTTAAGGTCCTTCCAACACAAACCAGGCTGGGATTCTGTGATTCTATGAAAAGCTGTTCTGTGTTCAAGCTAACCAGGCCAGGGTCTACCTGCTGGCTGCAGAATGCAGAGCTCAGCAGTGACAGGATTGAAGCCGGGCACTTGGGCATGCACAGATTAACAAGGCAGCATCCTGCAATTATCCTCGATGAGCTGCCAAAGCAATCGCTGCGTCCTGAAGCACACCTGCAGCCACCTGCACGGGCTCATCGATGCATATTTGCTGCTCTACTCAATACAGATGCAAATATTTGGTTACTAAGGAAGCACTGAATATTGCCACAGTCCCCGAGGAAATACCGTGGCGTGTCTCAACCCCTCCGAGTTAGTGGATGCTTCGCGGTTGCTCTCAGCATCTTTATCTCTTGCTGCATCCCTACCTCCTGAGCTCACTCACCTTTCTGGGCTGAACCTGGTGCAGAAGCTTTTGTTTCCAAAATATTTACACTATCTCCATAGAGAAGATCATCCCCAGCTGGGGTGAGAGGGGATGGCGATGTGCTGAAGTGAACCAGCGTAGGTCCATTCTTTGCACCCCCAATTCTTTGCTGAGGGACTGATGATGAA
Organism: Strigops habroptila; assembly: GCF_004027225.2. Taxonomy (NCBI): domain Eukaryota; kingdom Metazoa; phylum Chordata; class Aves; order Psittaciformes; family Psittacidae; genus Strigops; species Strigops habroptila. The sequence goes on from NC_044292.2 coordinate 1,170,849, forward strand.
TGTAGCTCTTTGGCTGCGCATGAGCAGCATCTCTCTTTGTGGCTGAATTCTGTTTTGTAGTGTTGATGCACAGAAAACCCTAAAATGTGGCAAAATGATGTTTTTAGCTCAGAAAAAGTGACTGGAGCAAAGGAATTGACCTGCAATGGGAGAAGCTACTGGATTTCAGCAGCAGCTTCTCTTTCAGGTGAGCTGATAGAATGAGTAGAAATTATACAGGGAGAGAAACTGCAGTTTGAGGAGGAGAAACATCCTTTAAAGGCAATAAGGAACCTGCAGGGAGGAAAAGCTGCTGGGTTTGTACCCGCTGATGTAACTCATTCCTCTCTCATTATCAATAGCAGCCAACCTGCCAAATAGTCTGTTTCCACAGCGTGACATGATGACCGATGCAATTCCTCATGTGGTCCAAAGGCTTCCCTTATACGGGTGGAAACGATAACCCCGATGACTAACCCGGCCCTTTCTCCACCTCGGACACCTCGGTGATGTACAAAGAGGAGGCGCAGCCCTTGTGTCCTCCTGCAGGGACCGGGCGCGTTAGGTGGGGACTGAGTCACCGGAGGAGTCACCGGGGCCCGCAGCGTGTTCTTGCCCGTCTTCCCACACAGCTATTGCAGGGCACGAGCAGGCAGGGATGGGTTCTGCTCCCATTTCATGGTGCAACTATGGGAGTGTGCGTGGCAAAGGGGCCGGATGGGGTCCAAAATGCTTTGCTGGCCAAAAATGCAGCCAGGATGCAATAGGGCTCAACTATGGCAGCAACTCATCAGCTGCTAATGCCATCACCCTGCTGATGCTCATGCGCCATCACATGCGGCTGGGTAAAAACCCAACCATTTTGGGGCAGGCACTGTTAAAAATTCCACCTGGTTTGCCCAAATATCCTTATTCAGGCAGGCAGCAAACTGCAGTGCAAGGGTAAGAGCCCCAAGCGAGCAACACTCATCCCACTTTAACCACTGAAGCCTGCTGGTTGTTAAATGGCAACCTCAGACAGAAGCTACCTCCTGTTACTGCAGAGTCTGGGGTGAATAAATCCCCCTTTTCCATCACTGAGGTCAGTGAGGAGCAGGCTTGGGTGATTGCTGCAGCCTGAGGGAATAGGAATGGGGATGAGGGAGGGATGCTGAGATGCCCGGGGCTTTGGCAGAGATGCTGCTTCACCACAATGCTGGAAAGCCGAAGCCAAGGAGGACTGTGCTGAGGTTATTGGGGGCAGTTTTTGAGGGCTGGGGAGTTTTATGGGTGTTAAGACAAAGGATTTTTGCTTGTTTGTTTTAAAGGGGGGTTTAGTCAAACACACAAACCATAACTCAGCAGCGATGCAGGTCAGCTCGGGGGAGCATCACCTACTCACTGTAACTCAGCGTGGTGTGTGCGTGCAGGCCAGGCTGTTGGCTGGATTTGGGTTGGTTTGGTTTGGTTGTAAACTAGTTCCTTTGAAATAACACAGACCCAAGAAAACAAGAACTTTCCAGACTAACAAACCCTCAATGTATGTTACCAAACCCAGGAAAACTAGTATCAAAAAACCTAAGCAGACGTAGAGAGCAATCCTGAAACAGCCACTGAGGTTTGTGAGCGCAGGATGCTCACAAAGGAAAGGGAAAACTGGCTGTAAAAATCAAATCCAATGGTCCTGAATACTCAGTCCCTGCTGCAGCCTGCTCAGGGTGAAGCAACTGAGAGCAAAAATAAGTCCAGTGCATTATTATTAGCGTCGCTTGGGGTGGGCACCGTTATTTAACTGATGGATAGTTTTGGCGTTCAGAAATAGCACCATTTCCCATCCCTTTTCCTCCCTGTCCAAATAGGAAAGGGCTAATCAGTGCTTCATTATTTATATCTGCAATTGGCAGGCAGCAGTGAGCTTTCCATGGCAGGAATTGGAGGAATCCCTACAGGAATGTCCCCAGCCGCTGTGGGGTATCCCATGCTCCGGACTGCGGCTGCTGGGCACGACTGGTGGCAGCAGGTCAGCTCTGTGGTTGCACGAGCCCTCGTGGAAGATTTCCATTTCTCCAAGCCTAAACCTAATTAATTGCTGTGATTAATTGTGGATGATTCACTGTCAGGGGCTGGGATGAAACCGTAGCCTGGCAGCGGAGCAGGGTGCTGGTGGTGACCATTCGCATCCCAGGGATGAGCCAAAGCCCATTAGGAAAAAGACTCCTTGATTTAATGACCTTTGGATGGGGCCCTGATGAATCCATCCTCACCGTGATGATGGGAGCTGCCTGAGGAGTGCTCACGATAAGCATCATCTGTGGGCAGGTACAAAAGCAACTATTAACTGGCCAGTTTATCATTCCCGCTGATGTTTTCCTGCTTCCTTAAGGGAAAAAAAGGAATGAAATCTCTTGGTGTTCAACAGGATTTTCCCAGCTATTAACTGTTCTCTTTCCCACATCGCTGCCTACCAGTGAGGATGGAGTGTGCCTGGAAAATGGGAGATTACCCACGTCTGGGAGTTCAAGGCCAGGTGGGACACAGGGGCTTGGAGCAACCTGCTCTAGTGGAAGGTGTCCCTGCCCATGGCAGGGGTTGGAACTGGGTGAGCTTTAAGGTCCCTTCCCACCCAAACCAGTCTGGGATTCTAAGAAACCTGCTCTTGGTTGGCTTCTGCCCCTTGTAGTAACCTTCTTATTGGCAGTTTTAGTCTATTCTTGCATTTTTCCAGCACTATTGTGGATCTGCAGGATGGAATGTGCCACAGAAACACTTCCCAGTGAGCTGCAAGCTTTTTGGTTCAACAGAGCTCTGTTTGATTGTTGTACCTGCTGTCAGCAGTCACAGCCAGGCCCTAATGACCAAGGTATTAAAGGTGTTTTCCCATAATGTCAATGAACACAGGTTACAGTCTACGTAAAGTGGTTTTGTGCTTGGGAAGAGATAATCTTTTCAAGTGTTTCTTTGAGCCACCCTTTTAATAAAGCACCTCCACCCACTACATGTACTTTTTTTTCCAGGAGGTGCTCGGAAAACACGGGTTTGTAACACATGAACAGAGCCCTTTGAGGAGCCCTCGGTTCCAGGGCTGGTGAAACTCCATCCTGATGGGGTTTCAGCAAGTGTAGTTTAATACAGATATTGCCCGTGTAGTTTAATATAAATATTATCCATGTAGTTTAATATAAATATTACCTGAATAGTTCAAACCCTATGGGAGTGAATAGTATAACTACAGCTCTATTGGAGCTAATAGTACAACTACAGCTTTACACCAGTGTTACTGAGGGTTTTCTGTGCCTCGGTTGCTCACAGATCATCATTCAGTGCAACGGGGTAATCACACAATTCAATTAAACAATATCCCTTGATTGCCGGCTGGCTCAGAGTTCCAGGAGCAGCAGTGGGGAAACGCTTGTTTAATAACTTAATTATTGTAATATCAACGCTATTTAGCACTTAGGCAGGACTCTGCTTTCAGATAACAAAATTCACCCCTTATAATCTAATCTTAGCAATTCGGTGGCTTCCCCCAGAGCCAAAAGCGATGGGCAGGCAGGGGCAGGGCAGGGTCGGAGTAACGCTTCTGTGTTTGTTTAACGCCGGACAATTAACCTGGGGGTTCGCTGGGGGAATGGGAGCGCTGTTGGACCCGGTTACCCCCCAAAAATCACCGCCCCCCCCCCACCCCGGTGCGGACACGTGGGGGATTCCCGCGAGGGGGCGGTGCCGCAGGGGGCGTGGCTTGCGGGAGGGGGCGTGGCTATATGCATATGAAGGCGTGGTCTGCCTGCGGTGGGCGGGGCGATGCTGAGGTAAGGGGCGGGCCCTGCCGGCAGCGCTGCCCGCAGCGTGTGGCGCCGGGGCCGCGGTGGGGCGGAGCCGGGCCCGCCCCGCACCGGCGGCCGCTCAGTGCCCGGGCAGCGGCGGCGGCGCCCGCAGGAGTGTGAGGAGGCAGCGGTGCCGGTGCCGGTTCTTGTCGCGGTCTCCGCTTCTCCCTTCGGCACCCGTGAGCGGCCCGCGCGCTGCCTCCGCGGCCCCTCCGCGGCCCCTCCGCCTCGGCGACCGTTAAACCGCCGCTTCCGGCCGCAACCCCCCCCCACCTCCATCGCCTCACCTCAGGGGCTGCGGCGGCCGCCGGGCCATGAACTCGCTGCTCTTCGGGGAGATGGCCCGAGCCTTCGCCCCCGGCGCCGCCACCGCCTCCTGCCCGCTGGGGCCCGGCGCTGGCGGCGGCCCCGGCAGCACGGCGGCTGCAGCGGCGGCGGGGGGGGGCCCGCCGGTGACGGCGGCTCTTCGTAACGACCTGGGCTCCAACATCCACCTGCTGAAGGGGCTGAACGTGCGGTTCCGCTGCTTCCTGGCCAAGGTCCACGAGCTGGAGCGGCGCAACCGGCTGCTGGAGAAGCAGCTGGCGGCCCAGCAGAGCGAGCGCGACCGCCGCCTGCGCTACAAGACCTTCTCCCGCGACCAGGCCGTGCAGACCGACTCCGGTACATCCCCGCTGTTGCCGCCGCCGGGCCCCGGGCACGGGCTGGGCGCAGGGCCCCTCGCCTCGCCGCCTCACTACAGCCGTTTACCCGGTACGATCTGGAGCTACACCCAGGTGCGGCGCACTGGAGGCGGCGGGTTGGAGACGGTGCAAGGGCCCGGGGTCTCCTGGATCCATCCGGACGGTGTCGGGGTGCAGATCGACACCATCACCCCCGAGATCCGCGCCCTCTACAACGTGCTGGCCAAAGTCAAGCGGGAGCGGGACGAGTACAAGAGAAAGTGAGTGGCTGGGGGGCCCTGAGCCTGCGGGGAAAGGGGGGGGGGGAATGCGGGCCGCCCGCTCCTGCAGTGCGGGGAAACGGGAGAGCCTCTCCTGGGGGCGGAGGGAAGCGTGTGGGGAACGTGGGGAGACCCCTGGGGACAAGGGGGCGATGTCCCGTCTCTCCCTCAGGGCTCCATCCCTGGGGAGGATGCGCCCATGGGTTTGGGGAGGCTCTTCCTTAAGGGGGGTTGTACCTCAGCTTGGAGTCAGGAAAATTGTAGGGTCTTTCCCTGGAGAGCTTTGGTCTTCAAAGGAGTGTTGTCAGCTCGACTTCACAACAAAAAAAAGAGGAAAATTAGGCAAAAAATCCATTTTGGAAAAGCAAAAGAATCTGTTATTAATATTGCATTGCATAGTTACTCCTAAATTTAGCTTGCCTTCATTTTCTGGTCTGATTACTCCAGTAGTCTCTTTCGTGTGCCAGCTCCCCGAAATTAGCTCAGTGCTGCAATATTCGGGTTGCAAATACTGCAGGGGAAGGGTTGCACTCGGAGGTGTTCCTCGGAATTAGTGGAAACAAAAGCCTTAACGCCAGCCTTTGTAGACCTTGGTCAGTTGGAGGCTTCTCCGAGCCTGTCGGGAAGCCCTGGGCTTTCAAATGGTGTTCTTCTCCCCACCGGTGATGGATAGAGTTCCCTTTGGGTTGCTGTATTTGCTCAACGTAGTGTGGCAGAGATGGAGGCCAGAGGAAGGAGAGGAAAAAAAGGTAGTTGGGATTCTGCAGGGAGATTCCTGCATTGTGGAGGAGCTGCTTGTCCTTTGGGGCTGGCGTGGGCACTCCCAGATGGAGTTTTGTCATCTTTAGGCTTAAAATGCGCTTCCTCTTTGCCCAGCCTTGTGTTTTTTGATGCAGAACAAATGTCATCCTTGCTTTTTGCTTTTGGAGGCAGCAGCGTTTCCCAGCTCTGTGGCCTGTGAAGCGTAGCTGAATTTCTTCTGTCCAGGGTAACAGGACTGCAGTGTGCTCTTTGCATACCTCTAGTCACCGGCTTTTATAACAGACCTCCTCTTGTGAATTAACTCGATTTAGAGAGATTTTTAGGCAGGCATATCTGTTCCAGTAGTAATTTCTGGCCTGTTTGTTAACTAAAGTATTGCCTACTCTCAGTGCATCTCTTAAAGCTTGTATGCCTTGATTGCTCTGCTCCTAATGGCTGGAGCACCTCCTGAATCTAGATGGAAATAAGAAGTTGGCTTCTTTCTTTTCTTGGTCTGGAATAGTAGATGCCATCATGGTTGTGTTTGTTTGTATGGTTGGTACCAAGGAGATGGGAGTAGTGGTGCTTCAGAGGAAGTTGTGCTTGGTGGTGGCTTGGTTCAGGAAGATCTGTGTTGGGTGTGGGTTACGTCACCAAAAGTTGGGGATGTTTCTGCTTTTTAATGGATATGTGATTTATTCCTCTTCTTGGGGAAGAGGAGACTTGTGGCCCATTTAAACTGATACATGGTTGGTTCTGTCTATCCTGCTCGTGCACAGCAGGTTTTCACCCCAGAGTCTGTCCTCAGGTGTGACTGTGTGCACACTCCAGGGCATTCCAAAACCACATCAATTCAGTGGAGCAAAGGGGACCTCTTTGTAGGTGACGGCAAATCTCATCCTTAGCGCCCTTCCTACTTGAAACAGGTTTTCCTCCTGCTGCTTGACAGAAAGATTTGATTAATGCTTATCAACACTAGCATTGTATCTGCAGTTCATTACCATGGAATTGCAGTGATGATTCCACTCTGACCTTCAGCCATCAGCTGGACATCACACGTTAAGCTCCTTTGGGGTAACTTGGCTTTTCCATTCATGGCCTTGAGCACACTTTTGCATGCTTGTGGAATAACACTGTACGGGTTTAAATTGAATTCCTGCACTCAGAGTAGATTAGTCAATTTGCTTTCATTATCATCAGCTAATGGGGTGTTGCAGTGTTTGTCAGCAGCCCTGTAAAGATTGGTACCAATGTTTTCTTGTTTGCTTTTGCAGGGAAGGGATTCTCTGTTGTGGCGTGTTTGTGTATATAAATACACGCTTTGGGGTTGCGTTATCTTGCTGTGAACCCTTTGATGATGAAGTTTTATTTAGGGAAATGAGTTCCAAGTGGAAAATAAACCTTGTGCCCATCTCCTGATGGTGGTGTTGGGGTCTGCAGAAAGTTTGGTGCACGGCATGAGTTTCCAACATGGACTGGTGATCATCCCAAGATGGAACAGATGGGTAGCCCCTTTGCCTTGTGAGACCACCGGAGTGCCCTGTGAAGTGGCAGGTAGCTTTGTGTCAGAAACACTGTTTGCAAGATGTACCAGAAGTGGTTTAAACACTGTTGTTGCTGTTTCACACCAAGAAAATAACCAGTTTGCTTTTGGAAGCCATCGGGCCTTGTAACCTGACCAAAAGGCCACTAACTCCATATGCAGGAATGCTTAAGCAGATAGTGATGTGTTAACATGTATTTCCTAAAACAGTGGAGGCTTTTCTTCCTTTCCAGGATGACCACTTGGTTAAGCAGGTCACAGCTTGCAAATGCTTCTTGTTTGAAATACTTGGCTACCAGGAAAAGACCAGGCAGATGATTACATGGCGAGTCAGTGAATGCTGCTCAAGTGAAGAGCTGGTTTCAAAGACATACAGCTCATGTGTGATGTGTCTGTTGTTGCTGAGGACACAAACTCATTGCTGTCATACTTCTGAATTGAAAAATGGAGTGGTTGGACTTGGAGGTGAAATAATCCCTTTTGTGTCCTTTCTTTTAAAAGTAGCTTTACTGCTACTCTTAAAAAGAATAGTGGAAGATCGTAGAAGAGGCTCTTTCCAATGAAATTCTGCTTGTGCTGTTTCAGGAATTACCAATGGTTTCATTTTAGAAACATATGTTCAGCTCCTTTGTTCCATTCCCCCACATCATTTATCTTGGATATCCTAACACAAGAAACTGGAGCTCTGAGGTCTGGAATATGTGAGAGTGCATCATCAGGGAGCACCTCGATGGTATTTTACCCAGGCTTTTGTTTGTATCTGAAGTACAAATGGGAAAGTGTTCCCCCTAAGGAGCCTAGTAGGTATTTCAGACCAAAAGGGCTTTCCTTCCCCCCCACATAATGTTATTTTACGCAAATGATACATAAAAATTGAACATTTTTCTACTTAACATGTTGTCTTAATTTTATAATTTTTTTTTTTAGTGATGATCATGACTTTATATACATGGATTATGATTTTGGCTGTGGGAAAAAGCAATTGGAGGAGATTTATAGGGAAAATCAACTTAAAATGAATTTTCTTTAGATTTTTCTGAGCTATGGTAGGATTTAAAAGAGCTTTTGGCCATAGATCTTATTCCACATCCCTCCTAACTTTTATCTGGTACTACCCTTTTAATAAGCAAAGGTAAAATTGTCCACTTCCTTTGCAGTCAAACTAGCTCAGGCAAAATCCTTCTCAGGGATTTCAGTTACCTGGGAATGCAGGGAAGGGTCAGATTTTGTTACTGAAACACAACTAGAAAGAAAAGAACCAAGACACTGTTCTGCTTCACCTCCTTTGAGGTGAGATGGAACAGTTGTGGGTTTTTATATGACCAGTGTTGAATCTTTGACCTCTCTCTCCATCTGTGGGTAACCAGCTTCACAGAAGGGGGATGAGCAGGTTTAATCGCAGGCACGTGGCAGTGCTGCTGCTCTGAGAGGGACTTTGGGTCTGTTTAGGGTATTTAGAAGAAAAACCAGCCTTCTGAAGAGCATCTGGGACTGTGAAACCAGCATGGTCTCTCATTATGTAAGTCCTGTCCTTGGTACGTGCGTGCTTTGGGGTCCTTCTCCAGGCATCAGGCAGCAGAGCTGAATGGGCCTCTGCAGCCTGACAGGGGATGCCCTGTGTTCCTGTGGCCAAGCGTGCACCCGGGTGTTTAAATCTGCTTATGGGAAAGGGGAAAACAAACGTGCTTTTTCCTGCCCCCAATTAGTCAAGCGACACTGCTCAGCGAGGTGAAGTGCTGACAGCCTGCCTTTGGCTAAGGCAGGACGCCACAGCGCGTGTGTACGGACTGTGTCCTGCTTGGTCATGACACAGAACACGGCCTGTGTCAGGCTGTGGTGCTAAGGACAGTGCTCAGACCTAGAGGGAGGTGATTCCTTCCTTTCCAGACTCGCAGGGAGATCTCCTGGAAGATGGAAGCGCATCGCTGTGTGTTATGCCAGTCAAAACGCTGCTGCGTGTGGCCAGCGCGAGGCTGCTGACTTGGTGAAAACCTTCTGCAGTCAGTCCCTGTTCTCCCTTCTGGGTTTTTTTTTTTTTCCCCTTATAGCTGCAAGGAGGCAGCTCCTCTGTCTGGGGAGAGCTTTAGTCGGAACACTTGAATAGATTTGTATATTATGGTTTCACAATTGTGCTTAATTGGTGCAGATATTGAGTCTGCCAGATGTCAGTCGCTTTTTCCAGCACAGACTTAACTGGTACTAAGAGTTGAACTGGAAATAATTGTTTTACCTCAGGTTGGTATTTCGTTGGGAAGATTAATAAAGTCCACTTGAAAAAGAGATTAGCTTAAATTTGCTGCAGCTGGAAAAGACAAAGATTATCATTGTCAAAGGCAAACACGCGTCAAAACTAACTGGATCTGGGGTTGTTTTAAAGCAGGGAACTTCATAAAAAGGTGCTTAAGAGAAGCCCTGGAGGAATGTCTGCAAACCTTTAAAGCTGAAATATCAGTGGTAACAAGATGCAAATGTTACACGTAGACCCAATAAAAACCAAATAATTTTTTTATCCCTCTAGAAGAATGTAACTAGCATGTTCGACTCCTGCCTGGGCTTCAATTGGTTACAGAGTTGTAATAAAGCAGGCTCTGTGGAAAGCCATATATATATATATATATATATATATATATTTAACTCTGGCGTTTCTGCTTTTCTTTGTATGTTTCCAAAGGGTAGTTTTGCTTCAGTGTGGCTTTTCACTGAAATTTAGTGTCCCTCACTGCTTCCAAAGCAGCCACACAACCTGGTATTAGAGATGTTTTGGATATACCCTTTACAGGATGTGATGTTTTGATGGTCAACACTCACCCTGGTGAAATCTGAGACTTGATCTGGGAAAGACTTTTTTACTTGCTCTGAGAGGATGTGAGTTTTCTTTATGAAGAACAGATAAAATTGTGTAATGTGGAAAAACTTGGCTGTATAACAAAACTATACATCCCTTATAATTGCTGGCTGGAAAGCTGCACTGCTTGGAGCTGTGCAAATGAAGCACTCTAAGAATCAGGTTTGTTTGGGTGTCAGGCTTTTTTCTTTAAATAGTGCCATTTTTGCTTCTAAACTGCTGCTGCAGAGACAGGCATTTACAATGTGAATACCCGGAGCACTCCAACAAATCCCAGATGTATTTATTTCCTTGGCATAGCTAGAAACTGGGACTTCTGGGTTGGAGTAACATAGGAGAAGGTTTGGAAGGAGAGGAGGACATTTCACTTTGATCCTGCTTTCTAACAGTGCTCCACAGTGGGATTGGGGCTGTAGTTTGTTAAATATTTAAGTAGATAAATCTCTCTGTGTGAATTAAACTGGCTTGTAATGGGAGCAACCAGGGAGGGCTACAATGTGTTATGAGTGATTTGAAATAGCTGCCTTAGCTGTGCAAGTTAGCTCTTTGTTCTGAACTTTATCTTTGGCTATTAACTCTGAATTACAAGTGAAATCACAGATGAAGCAGATTGGATGTGGTGGAGAAAAGAAATCAGCATCTTGTGTTGTGGTGAGAGTTTCAGAGAAACTTGGGCCAGGACCTGTGCTGTGTTCTTCAAAGGACAGCTTCCTCTGTTGCAAGAGAACCACAGGACTTTGTGTGTATATTTGGAATTTACCTTTTGATTCCTCCTGTGACTCATGGTGGGAAGCTTTGGCCTTTCTGAAGGCAAAAAACCAGACTTTGAGAGCGCAGCTTAAGCACTGAGTAGCTCTGACAGCAAAAGCCCCCAGGTACCTCTGATCTCAAACTCAACTAATCTCTGCAGACCCTTGCAATTTAAGGCTGAGGTGAAAACAAACACAGAAACAAGTTATTTCTAGCTCTTTATCGGCTGTAATCATAGGCTTCTGTTGCAGTAACACAGTTTGAGTGCTGGGCTTGTAGCTAAAGAAAGCATTGAACCCACGTACTGCTCAAGAGCTTCTTTTTTGTGGTTAAGGTTTTGTGGTGATGCTCTCCAGGTCTTACGTTGGCTTCCTGAGTATTCTTTTCTGTGACTAGATTTATTTTGCTAGAAATAGGCACAGGATGTTGTTCTTTATGGTTTAATACGGTTTAAGTCTCCATCTTAATGTTTAAGACCAGTCTTTTTGTACAGGAAAGGAAGAGATTTCTTCCAGGTTGGTCTTCTAAAAGAGAAGTTTGAAAACTTACGAGTATGTATCTGTGTGCTGTTCAGTCTAACTGCAGCCTTGTGACCTCTCCAAGCTAAAAATTATCTTCTTCCTAGAACTGATAAGTAAGAAATGGGACAAGACTGATTGTGCTTAGTAAGCAAGACACAGGGAAATCATATAGTGCATGGCTGTGCTTTTAAACCAGATTTCAAACTTGGTTCTGCTCTCCCCCACCATACACCTGGCTTCTACAGGGTATTTTCCATGGTTTTTAGTCTCCAGTTCCATTTTGTGTGAGTGTTCTCCAGCTGCTTTCATGTGCTGGTATCACCCTGGTCACTTTTCACTCGAGTTCCTGTGCATTTACATCCCGCCTTGCCCCCGAAGGAACCTGCCTCCACTTTGTTATGTGTTTAGAATAGGGGGTGAAAATAAGATCACTGTAATACAGCTTGGACACACTGACAGATTACTGCATTTCAAATAGATTGTTAAAATCTCTTGGTTTGGGGTTGAATGACTGTAGTTAGTGACCTAGAGATGCTTGTGCCTGCTGACCAAGAGGGAGTCATTTAGGAAGGTGGGATTTGTTTGTGATGCCAAAGAAAGAAGTAATGTGTATGGAGTTTCATAATATCTGGCTGTTGCCTAGTCTGGAAGCAGTTCTTATCAGATCTCTCTGCTTCAAAGTAGGCTTGAGAAAAGCTAAGGTGATATAACAGTGCCTGCTAGTGTGTAACCTGGATTGCATGGGTTGTGCTGGATGTTTGTGGAAGTGTCAGAATGATTTGGTGACTTCTTCTAGTGCCAGTGCAGAAAGTGGCACCCGGGAGGCACATACCTTTACCAGGATTGGAATAACAAAATGCTTACTTTCAAAAGCCTTTTAAACATGAAATTATTAGCATTTGTTATAAAAAGTGTGGATATCTTCCTTTTGTGTGTTATTTGCTGTGAGTGGTGTTGATCCATGTACAAAGATGACATCAACTCTGCCACTGGATCTACTTTAATAGCAAGAGCATCAAGGGAGCTGGGAGAGAATAGTGCTCTGTGCCCATTAATGATGCGTCCTGCTTGTTAATGGCACAGAACATGGACTGGTTGCTTTGCTACTGTGTGAAAGTGAATCAGAGATGAGGCATCTCTTCAGGCTTTTGTTCAAGCATTTCCACACTTTAACTCATCTACATGTGACTTGATGGTTACTGGACTCACTCTGGAAGAATTCTGCTGGACCTGGTGTATCCCACTTCCCCAAATTTGTTAATTTGAGTCCCCTTCCAAGTAGATTTTGGGACTGAACCTACTCACATCTGCTTTCTGTGTCGTGGCTTCAAAAATAAGCCCACTGCTGCTTTTTGCAGCTTGTTGTCACTGGAGAAATGTCCAGTTGTCCTTGTTTTGGCTTTTTCTGTCTGGAAAACACCATGCATTGCTTTAGAGAAGGATTTTAGCTATGTGTGATCAAATGGATTGCTGCTGTTAGTAATGGGGATCCAATCTTCAATCTGATGCTAATTTCAGTGGATTTAGTCTGAATTTGCCCTGAAATAAAACTGAAAGCAAAACTTGACTTTGCAGCCTGACCCTGAATTCCATGTGTAACTTTACAAATCTCTTGGTGCCAAGGACAAGCCAAATGTTTTAATTTGAAATGGTTTCAGGAATCTGCATAGAAATTCCAAAGCCTTTGTGAGCAGGTAAACTTGAGGTCAAGTTCTGTATTGTGTGCTTATCAGTACACAGGTACCACTGCATTACAAACCCAGTTTTGTTTGCTTTGAAGTATATAGGGGTTTGTATCTGTAAGCAGAGAGCAACATGGTTGAAAGACATGACCCTGTACTAAAAGGAGGAGGAATTAACTTAGTCCTCTTCATGTGGGTGAGAAAACTTACTCATTTACAGTGGCACATTAACACAGAGAACAGAGATGATGAAGGAAGGGATGATGTCTAATAAGATTGGATCCCACTTTGCTCTTAAATACAGTAGATGTGTTTAGTCCAAGTGACTCATGCTGGAATTGAAGATCAAAGGGATCCTGGCTCAGTATTTATTCCAAATCAGTGGTTTCAATGGAAAACGTATTTCTGTTGGTGGTTCTTACAGGTACAAATTGTCTGCAGCTCTCTGAGGGGAGAAAAAAGAACCATGGCATTTCTTATATTTTATTTAAATGAAGCTTTCTCTGACACAGAGAACAGAATTTAAACTTAGCAGGCCCATGTCTGTTCAGTCTTAGAAGTAAAAGCCTGACAAGTCAAATGAGTTAAAAAGAACACTAGGTATTGGTGGCATTGGTGTAATTTTACTAATCCTGTAAAATGGCATGGGTGCATTAACACTGCATCAGAATGTTTTAACAATAATGTGTAATATTTCGAAAAGCTATTGTAATTAAAACTGCTACAAGAAAATCCCCCTCTTGCAGGTACCAAAAAACCCCAAATCAAATCTTCATGTCCCCTTCTAAACTGTTCAGTAAGGCACTGACCATCTGCTGGAGCATTGGGCACTCTGGATTCTCTTCTATTTCCCCAAATGACTATACCAGCAGCACCTCGCCTTTCACTATCTCTGTCATCCATGCAATTTTGAAACCCCTCTGGGTTTTTATGTGTAGGTGTTTTGTTTTTCTGTTGTTTAAAGGAAGGGAGAAAAAGGGAGTGCAAAGCACTTAAGAACTCGTTAATGCCCTGGAAAATGTTTTTCCACTAATCTGTATTCTTAACCAGAGTGTAGAACTGCCGCTTGCCAGTGGGAGACCAGCTTTTCTTGTTAAACGGGACAAAGTGACCCTGGGAATGAAGTCCCACTTGCAGAGCTGCTGTACAGAGTTTTATCCTTTCAAGAATGGCTATGGGATGTAAGGAAGCTCACGTTGTGATAACTGTCCCTGAAGGATAGCAAGCTCCTGGTGGTAGCTTGTGATGAATCTGCCAATAAACCCATTTTCTTTCATAGCTTCTCTTCCCCTTTTGGGCATTAGATACTTTTATCCATTTATATGCAATGCAGTCAGACTCTTCCCTGTTAAGTTTCAATGGCTGGAAGGAATTTACTGTCTTCTCTAGTTCTTATTTTATATAGGTGATCATAGGAGCCTCACAGTTGCCATGTCAAGGTAGGTCCTATTGCTGTGGGTATCCTGCAGTAGGTGTCCAGACTCTGGCCCTCTCTCATTTTGTTGCAGCTTGGAAAGAGGTGTCATCCTGTTTTCACATATTTCACAGCCTTTTTCTTTCTGCAGTGTTCAGTGAAGCAGTTTTGATCTTTCTCCTATAAAATTCACAAGGAGATACTGCTCTAGACCCAGGGGCAGGGGTTTATTCCCTGTGTGAGGTGTGGCTTAGGTGGGCTTTGGGGCCATGACCAGCCTAATTCTCCTGTAATTGTAGGGCAGTCAAGAAAAGGCAGGGAATGAGGTCACTGTCTCAGTCACTCTGTTCCTTTTCACTGGCCTTTCACATTAAACCCAAGTTTGGAACCGTTATGGTGCCCGTTGCTTCCCCCCCGTACATAGCACAGGGTTGCCACTGCCAGTGGCTTGTACCACCCTTCCCCTATAAACATGTGCAGTGTTTGACTGCCTTAAAACTGGATTTATTTGTGGAAAACTGAGCAACTTCAACTTTCTTTGCAGCAGCGGGCAAACTGAGCTTCCTCCCTTCCAGAGGCTTCAGTAAGTCTGTGCCTATTATCTTGGAGAGTATTCCAGTATGGGCCAGTTCCTCAGTTGCTGGGGTTTTTTCATTGTTTGCCTGTGGATTCAAGTACAAAACAATGATTTTCTTGGGATTTTATGCAACCAAGGCAGCAAAACAACTATTATGTTTGTGTGGATTTAAGACTGAGCTGCCTTTGTACAAATATTTAAAAATGCCTAATCTTGAGGTTTACATCCTCCTGGCTGTCATCTTTATTAATTCACTGCCATCTAAATGGCACAGCACTGTGGTTTAATGGTAATGCTGTCAGGCCTAGGTACCAGAATTAACTAGAAATACTAAACTATATTGTTCTGTCCATTGTACTAGAAGTGATTAAAGCAGCTTAAGCAGAGTGAGCATTCTTATAGTTCTGGAAGGACCATGTGAGGAGCACCATGTGTTTCCTCAAGTGTCATAGAAACCCTTGAAAAACAGTTTATTTCTTACCCTTTGTTAATGCTTGTGTTCTTAGAATCCTGATACTGCACATAAAAGCTACACTTAAATATATTTACCTTTACAAAGGTAATAAACCTCTTAAAACGTAGATAAGATAATGGATATATAGGAGCTCTACTGGGAGACTGCTACATGGTAGGTACGTATCCCTGCTGCCTTCCTGACTCCTGAAAGCAGATAAGCATTATCTCATTTTAATAGACAGTTTCATTGATCTTTACTAGGTTCAATAAAAGTATTCAGTACTGGGGCAGAGACTTAGATGACTTCTAGCTCTCAGCTTTGATGCTGGCTCTTAAAGGATGTGGAGGAAGAGAGAGGGCAGATGGAGATAATCCTAAGGGCAAGGTAAGGAGAGCAGTGAGTACTTCAGCCACAACTTGCAATTACTCTTGGCGTTTCAGGCTGAAGAACTGCAGAAGTGAAGAAGAATACATTCCACAGGATCTCTGGTTCCTTTCCACAGAAGAGTAATCCTGATCTATTATCACTTGGGTTTATTGGAGCCTTTCAGAATGAGTTTGAGGTGGTAACAGCAGGGTGGTTACCACATGGCTAGCGAAGGGGATGGCTGCATATAGACAGCATTAGGTCAAATAAAGACCTTTTATGAGAGACGATGTTAAAATACCAATGTTTTGAACTTAGTACAGCTTACATTCTAACAGCTAAGCTTAGCTAATTAGACATTTAATTATGTGGTTCAGTATTTCCCTATAAAAGTGGATCGGGTTTTCCTCAGAAATGGATGATTGGCCTGAATACTGAAATAAGAAAAAATGGGAGGAATATCTGTTGAAAAGGAGGTTTGCTTTATGTCTTAGTAGATCTCAGTAGGTGTTAAAAGTGGTGCTGTCTGATCACTTTGTGCTGTGCTAGTGACATATTTCCTTTTCTTTTAGAATCACCAGCCAGCCCAAATGCAACACATGCTATCTAGTCTGATGCATTCCTAAAAGCGATCCTTTAGAAAGGCTATGAGTTTGGCTGAGATTTTTTATTCCCAACTGTGCAAATCAGGCAGGCATCCTTGGTTTGCTCTCCAGAGTAATGGTGAGCTTCATGCTGGCTTCCTGGGCAAACCCCTCTTCATGAGAGACCGAGCTGGGAGTCCATGTGGTGGAACTCAACTTGAAGCCCACAGACTCAACATGAGTGTGTATGTTCCAGTGCCCAAAACTTCCTGCTCCGTCTGGAGAGCAAGAGACCCACAGCACAACAACAGTGCTCAAAACATCCAGGTTTTCCTCTTCATAACACATTGCCATGAAGTCATAAGGCAATTCTGTACAGAAATAATCCACACCCTACATGGGAAAGTTTTCCTGTAGTTAAAAGCCTGCTAGATTACTTCTTAGAGCTGTGATGTAAGAATCTTCCATGTAGTCATGTGCATCAGCTGAGATAATGCTCTATTTGAACTTGGCAGCCTCCAAAGGCCATTCATGAAAGCTTTCATTAGGTGTTTATAGAAAATAGAAAGGCAAATCATGCCACAGAAGTTTGCCTGTACTTTCCGACAGCTTAGCGTTAGAGCTTATTATGGCTTTAAATGTCTGCTGTAACTACTTGTCTGCTCAGCTGCCAGACTTCTGGCAAGGTGTCCGTGTTTTGTTGAGTCCTTAGCTGCAGTAGGAGGTGAGAAATTACAAGTGAAATGTCCTGAGCACCATAGAAATACAAAGGTATTTTTAACATGGTGATGGTGTATATTAGAGCATGCCTCTATGCCACCTTTTTAAAGTTGCTGCCAAGCTAGGACTATATAGAATTGTACTCCTTTGTTACTGTGCCCTTGACTAGAAGTAGATTTCGGATCTGGTTTATTGTATGCTTTCTTTTTCTTACAGTTTTCCTCACACCCAAAAGCCCTCTTCCATACTAATGTTTTTATCAAGTCTCTTGTGTTCCGAGGATTAAAAACAGGAAAGAGAAATGAGAATTAGGGGTAAAGGCAAGGTGACGGAAGGGCGGAATACAGTTATCTGTGGAAAAATATGCATTCCTGTAGTGCAACTAAAGACTTAGAGAGAGAACCTTGAAATCAGCTTAAGTCTTATGTACTGGGTTTTGTATGGAAGCTCTTGGGGTGCTTGACTTCAGAAACAAGTCATGTCAGAGACTGGTGTGGTTGTGTGTGCTGGTAATGCTTCTCCTGACCTGTTAGATTTAACAACAGGTATTTTCTATTACTCTTCTAGAATTAATGTGCTGAAGTGGAGGTAAAGGAGGAAGAGTTTGAAGTGAGGGTGCTTCGGAGAGAAGAAACAGGATGGGACCCCCTTCCTTTAGAGACCACCGTGTGTCAGGGTCAGATCATTGAGAGCAGTCCTGAGGAGAAGGACTTGGGGGTGTTGGGTGATGAGAAGCAGATGAAGAGGGATGGGACATCCCACTGTGCCTGATGCCTCCTTCAGCTGGAGCTGGGCCCATGGAGGCTGAAATACAGGACTGGGAATATCTTTAGTTTGCTGGTTGCATGTGTACAGGGTGCAACGTGGAGAAGAGAAGGCTCCTTAAGGGGAGACCTTAGAGCAGCTCCAGTGCCTAAAGGGGCTCCAGGAAACCTGGAGAGGGGCTTTGGACAAGGGCCTGGAGGGACAGGCCAAGGGGAATGGCTTTAACCTGCCAGAGGGGAGATTGAGATGAGCTCTGAGGCAGAAGCTCTTCCCTGTGAGGGTGCTGAGGCGCTGGCACAGGGTGCCCAGAGAAGCTGTGGCTGCCCCATCCCTGGCAGTGTTCAAGGCCAGGTTGGACACAGGGGCTTGGAGCAACCTGCTCTAGTGGAAGGTGTCCCTGCCCATGGCAGGGGGTTGGAACTGGAGGAGCTTTAAGGTCCTTTCCAACCCACATCATTCTAGGATTTAATTTCTAGCATGGAGGAGTTGGAAGTCATACTTGATGGCAGGCTACAGAAAGCTTTTATTTATTATAAATATTTGCTTAACCTAATGTGCAGTTTACAATGACATGAAGGTTTTCTCCCAAAGTACTCATGTTAGTGGTCTTGCATCTTAGCCAGCTATTAAAACTGTTCTGTTAATGGTGAACTTGATGATCTTAAAGGTATTTTTCACCCTAAATAATTCTATAATTTCTTTTAAGCTAGTAAAGCTTCAGAGTCTGGGACAGACATGCTGGTGCTTATCTTCTGCTCTTGAAATACATTTGATTAAATGAAGAGCATGAGCCAATTTTTAAGTTTCCCTAAACAATGGATGGATTTTTCTGTGATTATTACATGACTCAGTTATAATAATCCCTTCTCTTTGTGCAGTTTCACTGCTGAAACCGAGCAGTGAAGTTTTGTTGGTAACTCCCTTATAAACAACTTGAGTTGCAATTTGCAGAAGACATTTTTCTCGTGCTGTTCTGTTCTGCTGGAGCCTGTATTTAGTTCTGTAATGATGTGGATGTTGGCGATGAGCTGTCCAAAGGAATCACATGGCTTTACTGGGACACAGGGATAATAGCGTGCTGTGTTCCACAGCTCTCCTCGTGCAGCCTCCCCTTTGTCTGCACAGGGTCTCTGAAAGCTTGTTTTGACCTTTTCAGTGCAGGAGACGACGACTGTACAAGTTTCTCACGTTAGCACATGTCCCAGGCTATTTCTGTATGTTGTCCAAGAGAATCTGAGATGATGAATAGTCTATGCAATAATTGCAATATGGCTTAAAAGCACTGGATGGGCTACTGCTTCCTGCCCTGCTATTGCAGCGTTAGCAAAGAAACTACTGCAAGATGTCCAACTTCTGCTTCTCATTTGCTCAGAGATGCTTGTTTGTGTCTGTCAGACCCACATAAGAAATGTAACCCCCATGGCATAGGTGGGTAGATAAAGCAGTTCCTTAGGAAGAGTAGAAAATAATAGGCAGGTTTTTGACTTTCGCAGGAAGTAAAAAAACTGCTACTACTAATAATAAAAACAGTTGACTGAAGTCAGTACTTCTGTTCAGGCTCAGTCTTTGTTCTGTTCTTTATAGCATCTATCACTGTATTTCAGTAATTCAGAGAGAATGGTCATTAGGAGTAGTAAGCTTGAATGAATTTCACAGCAGTTTTTTTTTATATATATATGGCCGTGACAAAATGCTAGGACAAAACACCTGAATGCAGGACATACGAAAGACCGTAAAACTGCAGCTTGTCGATAGGCAGAGCTGTAAAATAAATGTATATATGTGATCAGCTGTCTCTTATGCATGAGGTTTGTGGGTGCTTGTGTTTGCTAGAGATTTCCTTACATGGGAATTCAGGATTTGATAATTAACTTGTAGCCAGCAGCACTATGCAGTAATGTAATCCTGTGCTTTTCAGATTACCTGCTTCAGAATGAGTCAGAGTAATTGCTTTATCTGCAGCAATGACAATGGTTTTACAGGAATGTAATGTTCTTTGCCTTGACTGTTTCATAAGCTGTGCTTGCAGTTGTCTTCTGCAGGCCTAGAGAATGCAGAGCTCTTCTGTACACTTCGGTGGCAAGGGAGATAAGGGTTTGTTTGCCATGATAATACGTACAAGTGAGTGTAGTGCTGCCGTTTGCTAGAGAACAGTTTGATCAGGCAAAACTGCCATGAGCACGGACTCAGCTGTGAGCTAAAATTGGGGTTATAGTACAGTGGCTTTTGCAGCTCTTAGTCTGATCTCTATAAAAATGGGATATTTCTTCTCAATTGTATTAGTTGCTCGAATTCTCTTTGTTTTGTGGTAGTGCTGGTTGGGGGGTTGCTGGCGCCGTGAGGCCTGTGAGAAGTAAATAAGAATAGCAGCATGGGAAACAGCCTTGGAAATGTGATGCTGTTCTCCAGTATAGTGAAATCAGGATGTGTCCATCTCCTTAAATTTCCTTTTTATTGTTAATAGAAATATATAGAGAGAAAGGGGAAAAAATAAGCGGATATACCTACAAAATGGGGGAAATGCCTCAGATTTGATTGATACCAGAGGAAAAGAACTGAGAATCTGAGCATTGTCCCAGGAAGGTTGAAGTAGCATCTACCAAGGCTACAAGAAAATAGTGGTAAAGACAACTTAATTCTGCACAGTTAAGCTAAAAAGAAGTACAAAATGCAGTGCTCTGATTCTCATCTTGCCAAAAGTGTCATTCTGTGTTGATATATGTCAAATGGGTGTTTGGGTATAAATCTTATCAGATGTTCTGTAGTCAAACCTAACCATATTTACTATGCCATGCGTGGGCTATATCATATTCCTGGAATCAAAGCTGACTTGTCAAGCAAATTGTCAAGCAAATTGTCTGTCTGACATTTCCTTTCAGAACAAAATGTCACTGCAGGTACCCTGGAGGCACAGAGACGGGGCACTGGTGGGTCCTGCTCCCCAGCAGTGGGCTGAATTCAGACTAACTGCTCAAATTGGGTATCCTGTTGGCATAGGGAATAGTGGCTGCCTGTCTTAATGACAAAGGGCAGCTTGCTAGAAGTTGCTATCTTCTGCTTATTTGTTTTGCAGCTCTTGTGTCTATGATGTGTTCCTGATAGCTGAAGGCTGTCTCAAGCTATGTAACTAGAAGCTTAAAGTTCATCATGACATTTCCCTTTTACAGTGGGGAACTTTACCTAGAGGTAGGCTTTTGAGCTGTTCCTCTTTGTGTTGCACATCTTCCCCTTTCCCACTTCCGAAGTCTTTGCCTAGTCTGGAGCTATTGGTCTTTTTCTAATTGTAGACTGTTTTGTCCTTACCTTGTAGTCTTGGCTGCTTTTCCGTTATTGCAGAGTCAATCCTTAACCCCTGACAAAGCAATCCCACTTGTAGGCCTTGTATTTGCCCAAGTTGCCTTTTTTCCATGAGGCTCTTTTGTTAGAAACAGTCCTGGGCTAACTTCAGCCACTGCTAAGCTGGCTGGAAAAGGGAAGGCAGGCAGCCTTCTCATTCTGCTTTCTCATGTTACTGCCCGAATCCCTCTCCCCTTTCCCGGGGTCTGCTGTACCCACCCAAGAACTGCATTTCAGCTGTCAAAAACTGCAATAGATCCACACTGCAGAATTATTTGTTCATGCTTAAGAGCTGTGTATTTGTTCAGGGCTTGTAAACACTGTCGTAAGGAATTTGACAGCAGTGAAAAATGAATTTCAGTTGCTGGTGCTGAGGGGAATATAACTAGCTTGAATTCTGCCTGCGGGCTTGGCTGCAGCCTGTCAATGCCCACCTCTGCTGAGGAGTAAATCCAGCTTGAACTATTATTGCTTGTGTCTGTGGTTGCTGGGACAGTTTGGGCACAGCTTTGTGAAGCTGTGGTGACAGACTGTCAAACTGAGGAGGATATGGAAAGCAGGGTTTAGTTTACCTTCTGTAGTAGTTATTGTATCATGAATTGCATCCTAAGTCTTTCTCCAAGAGCTTGCAATCTGATGGTATCTTACCAGCTGAAACAGCTTATGACTAACCAGAAATGGTTTCTTTGCAGGCTGCAGGAACAGTTGTGTTCCTGTGATCAGCACAACCATTTGAGGTGTGAAAGGATACTAGCGATAAAATGGGATTTGAATTACACTCTGCTTCTGGAGTATGGATATGTTATAAAGAAAGGTTGAATAGACAGAGGCCTTCTATGCTTTTGCTCCTTAAGGTGTAAAAGCTCTGTTCCTCTGTTATGATTTCCATATGCCTGAGAGGAACAGGAGTAGCAGAGTACAGATGCTGTGGACTTGCATGAAACACCAAAAAGAATTACCTAACCTGGTCAGGTTCATTTCAGGAAGCTGCAGTCCTGGCCATTGTGTTATGCTTTCAACACTTCTCATGGATTTAACCTGTTAAATGATGTTTAAAGTCATTTGGAGCTGCAGAATAGGCAGGTCAGTGATCTGCAGGTTTGGGTTCTGTTGTCATGGGCCTGATCTTTCTCTTCAGGAGAATATGAAAGGGGTTTAGAGAAGCAAAGAGCAGGCAGCACATGGGGAAAGAGGATGCTGTACAAAGCCTTTCTTTCCAATCTAAGTAACTTGTAACTTACCTACTTTCAGAAGTTCTGGACTTGAACCTTCAGAATGGCTTAGAAACCAGGATGTTGGTTAGATTAAAAACACAAGGGAAAAGACTTCTTTGCATAGCACTTAGTTCAGAGCTCTGACACCTTCATGTTCTGAGAGCAAGCTGAATCGAAGTTCTTCAGTCGAGAGCACTTAGACAGCCAGGGAAGATGGCTCCCTGAACTTGGCCTTGCTTGAAGTGAAAGCTGGGCTGCAGTGAGCTTGATGGCTTCAGCTATTTTACCCTGTTTCTCATTTACGGTGGGGAAAAAAACCCCATTATTCCTTTTAAGGCAGCCCTATTTCAAGTGAATTTGCTACTGTGTGAAGTGGAAATAGACTTCCCAGCATTAATAGCCTTGGATGCACTGGGAAGTGGAAGACTTTCAAGGATTTATTTCTATTTTTTCTTCACTTGCTTTGCAGTGAGATTGAAAAGAACTGAAGTTTGTAGTAGGTGATGCCCTTTTTCAAGAACAGGAGAGCTTCTAAGTGTTTTCGCTATCAGGAAGATGTACAAAATACTGTGAAAGCCCCAAACAGCAGCCTCACGTGCTGTGTTACACCTCTCTGAATAAGTATCTTGTGTCTTTGTTAATGGACTTCTGTGTTTGGGGCTGGGTGAAAGTGCAAGTGCAAGTGGAGGTCCAAAGCTTATCCAACCATCAAAATACACCTAAATTTAAAACTGGCCTTTTAGTGCAGTGTTGTTTCCAAGAATAAGTCCTGCAGGGGCGTATGACTCCTAGCAATGGAGCTGCAAATGTGTTTAATGTTGCTGTGAATATTGCACAATTATATGTAGAATCTCCTGCTGTATTAAAAGCACCGTAATTTTCTCACTAAAGGAATGCAGGCCTGGCTGTTGCTTTTACTTGATGTTGTTGAACTCTTGTGACATTATGCATGGCTTTTGTTGAAAGACCTTGTGTGGTCGGGAACAAAACACAAATGAACTTGCAGGTGATTTTTATTGTGGTTGCAGTAACAGGCTGGAGCATCTTTTTATGCGTATGTAATCGGGAGGCGTAATTATACAGTGGTTTTCTGTATAGTAAGTCCTTTTAGTAATTCTCTTCACAAGCAATTGCTGCTGTTCAAAGGTCTGTATGCTGTTTTCAGCAGAGCACAAGTCCCGAATAGGACTTTAATAGTAACTCTCCTTTATAATGAAACACGCAAATATTAACAGTGCAAAGAGTACAAGTTCTGCTATGCAGTGACTTTTCCTGTGTCATCTAGACCATTGCTAGAGGTTCAAGGATACAAACTCCTCCTTTGCTCTGATGCTTGGGAAATGTGATGCTGCGGTGACTGACTTGTAGCAAGGAGAATCTGAGGAGAGGATGTTGCTTGCAACAGGCAAGAAACATGACTTCATTCAAGCGCTGCCGCTGCTGTGTTACAGCCAGGCTTTAATGGAATCAGACGTTCCCATTAAATTAATAGGTTTTACATGGAGCCCATCAACTAACATTTAATTTGCTTCAGTAAGAAGTCAGGGCATGTGGGATCAAAATGGTCTGTGCTTGCGATTGTCTGGAAGAATCCCTCTATTAGAGCATCTTAAAAATGCTCACTTAAACAAGAGGTAGTATTTGTGAATAAGCAAATTAATGCAATCTAAGATTTAATATAGTGCAAAACTAAGCCTGGACAGGAAAATGATCTCTTAAGCAAGGATTTAAAAGCAGAGAGAATGGATTCTACAGTTTTGTTCGCTTAACAAAACAAACGTTTCATAGAGTTTTTTAAATGAAATTCATCTTGCATGGTCTGGTTCTTTTAAGCTAATGAAAACATGCAGACAGTCATTTGTATTTACATTCCCACACTGCCATTGCAGTCCCAGGAATGGTTTAGTAAGATTGCAGATGCAGGTTCTTCTCTCAATTAAGAAATACCATTGCAAATGGTTCAAGAGAGACTGATGCTGCAGCAGAACTTCAGTATCGTGAAGGTTTCTCTATATCTTTGCTTAGAAAGGTTGGCCCAGGTGATCCTTGAGGTCCCTTCCACCCTGGTGTTCTTTGATTCTCTGATGACATCTGTCCAGCAAGTCTCGAACAGGATGCTTTCTTATCCCAAACTATCACAGTGTGTAGCTCTCAAACAGCACACCCTGCCCAGGTTTTCTGTTTTGGCACATCACAGGAATAGGCTGTGCATCCTTTTGTGTGGGAATCCAAGTTGGTACATCTGGGCCGTTAAGTCAATTCCAATGAAATCAGTGTATAATAACCAGAGTTATACTGTAATGTTGATAGTTATTATCTAGGTGTTGGAGACGGGATTAGTGGGCATGTTACTACAGACCCACAGTGAGAGGCAGTGTGTTAAGAACTGTGAGTAATGCAAAGCGATTAAATCGGTTAGGCTTGTGCATGTTAAGTGTTAAATCTCATGCCAGCACTGGCTGGCTTTGCCATTTAGGGTTCCTGTAAACAATGTATGGGCGTCAGAACGATCCCAACATGCACAAAGAACAAGCAGTGCTGCCGCAAAGGAGCGGGAGCACAAAGATGTGTCTCTAACCTGTGATGGCAGAGCACAAGCCCTCCCGGGCAGCGCTGGACATGTCATTACTTGGCCCTGCCATAGCATGAGTGTGTTATTCCACCTTCTTGCAGGTGTGGTACATCAGAGAAGGCATCTTAGATGCTTCGTGTCCAACAGATGAGCAAGGCTGGGTGCATCTCACGCCAAAAGTGAAATAGTGGTGTTTTAGCATGCAAGAAGAAACGGTTACAGTGTTCTCTGAAGTAGCAGTGATGGCTGGTCTGTTCAGTGGGTTTGTTTTCAGGAATTGCTGTCAATAATTCTGTGGGCATTTTATAGCCATTGTTCAAACTAACACTTTAGTTTCCTGTTGCAAATTTAAGCACTCCAGAGCTATTAGGTTTTCCTTTTGCTGCTGCTCTTGTCCCCATAAACTGGTGGGAAGATGCTCCAGCTTCAGAGTTGGTGCCTGAGAGAAGGGCAGGGGAGAAGCTTGGGCACTGTAAATGTTTTCTGTTGTTCTGTTTGGTGGTTTTTTCTCTGTATGACTGTACAAAACCCCAGGAAGAAGGATCTTGTCTTCCTAAAGAGCTTTTCTTATGGAAAAATGATTTTGTCATTCAGTGTTACTTGAGGAATATTTGCTTCCTTGAGGGGGGGATATTTTTTTATGAAAGAAATAATGCAGTTGATACCATCAGGCATCATTAACTATCAACTGCTCTACTTATGCCTTTCTGCCTTGAGCAAAAACATACTTAAACCAGCGTGTTTATGCCTGGCATATTTTGTAAGCATGTTTTGTTGTCTAAGGAGTACCATACTCCCACCTAAAAATCCTGGGGTTTAAAGAAAACTACTGAACAATATTTGGAAAGAAAACTTCTCTAAAACGAACTTTCTTTTCCAAAGAGGTTTTGTGAATTCCTGCAGTGGGCACTTCTCTTCACTGGTCAGTATTCCTGAACTTCTCTTGACACAGGGAAAGGAGAAAGGAAGGTACTTGTGTTCATTGCTGCAGGTATTCAGGGAGTTGGAAAGTGGCTCGAAGCTTGTTGTGTAAACAAGCTTAGTTTAATTTCATGAATATTAGGCTTGAAAACTTAGAGAAGCTTTTAAGTGACATTATCCAGCTCCTGGGATGTCTTCATGGGCTTGCTTGGGTGCAGGAACTGATGTTGGTGTGGGTGAACTGGTAGCTACTCTTCCAGTTTCAAAGGAAACACACAAGTTTGCGGTGTGACTCAGCTTTACAAGAACACTGCTTTAAGCTGTGTTAATCCCAGCTGACTATTCATGTGTTTTGTTTGTCTAATATCCCTGTAATGTAGCTATTCCCGTTAAAGAAAGCCAGCAGCCTTTGTTCTCCTCTAAGCTATGTAAGACACGACTGCAGAAGTAGTTTGGGGCCTGAAGCTGCAATGACTGAATGCTGCTGGAATGTAATGTGTCACATCTGGTAAAAGGGGAATAGATCCATAGCTTCTAAAATCCATTTATTTGGGGGGTGGGTAGGTGGTGGTTGGAACTAAAACATCCTTGGAAGAAGGGACAGAAGGAAAAAAGCTTGGATAGATTTCAAATCTATATTACTGGTGTTTTTAAAGAAATAACTGAAAGTAAAATAAGAAACAGAATTCTGGTAGATTTAGATGCCAACGTGGGTCAGAAAATAGATTTTTGGGATGCAATCGATGCATCTGAGCCAAGAAATCAGTGTATTTGAGAGCAGCAGGAGCAGCTGGCTGGGTAATACCCTGCAGCAAATATGTGAAAACTGCTGGGTTTTTAGCCTACAGTGTGTGCAGCCGTTTCCCTTCTGGGATTACAGTCCCCATTGTGCTGCTGCTCCCATGCTTATCCAGCCCAGGAGTTACCTGCTCGCTCTGCTTTGTGCTGCAGAAGTGATAATCAGGTGGTGCTTCCCTCTTCCTTGGGATGAGGGGAGTGCCAGGCTCTGGTCCCTCTCATGGAGATGCATGCAGCGTGCCATCACTGGTTCTGTTTGCTAGGAAGTAGGAGGCACCCGCAGCCTGCTGGGATTAAGACTTGTGGAACAGCATCTTCTGCTTTTGGATGGTAACTGAAGAGAAAAATATTGACTAGTATAAATGACCAGGAGACTAATTTAGTGTGTTGAATATTAAAGACGTCAGAGCCACAGTTATCATCTTCTCAGTGGCACGCTGACTCCTCACTGCTGCATTTGCTGGAGTGTGTAGTAAGTAGCATAGCTGCCAAGGTTCCATTTAAAGCTCTGTGTGTTACAGTAAATACAGGATGATCATATGAATGAGCAATCTTTCTATTATCTCACTTCCTTGGAAGTTGAAATGGAGAATTAATCCTCTGCTCCGTTGTCATCCTCTACCTTCCTGTCCGTTTCCTTCCGCTCTTCATTACAAATAGTCTCCTGGGGTTTACATGTGAGGAGAAAGTACGATTGGCATTTTTAGCTGTTAAATGAGGTTAATCAGCTTGGTGGTGGGTGGGAGAAATGTGCTCTGAGGTTCAGAATGAGGACCCTTATGTTAGTCCAGTGTAAATTTCTTTGTTAGGCGTGAACTTTTTGGTTAAAAATTACCTGCTTGCTTTATTGTTCCTATAATGAGGAACACAGGAATTGTGGGGAGGGTATGTATGTGTGTAAAAAAAGGCAATCCTTTTCCTCTTGAAGACATCATAAGTACGATGGAAGGGAATTAGGGCTGTAAATCACTGTGCTGCAGAATGGCACAAAGGAAAAAGAAATGGAACTCCTGGAATTTCTGCAGGATGAGGAAGGTCTGGGTCTGAGCAGACTCTGAGATGTGTAATTCTGGCAGCAGCCCAGGATGGCTGGACTGCTGGGGAGGAATGCTAATCCTTTTCCCTAGCTTTTGGCAGAGGCTGTAAAAACACGCAGTTATGTTTTTCCCTCTGCAGAATGCACGGTGCGCTGTGAGGATGCAAATCGTAGAGCGGGCAGAGCTGGGTGCAGGCAGGAGTCCTCATTGCAACAGTTCAGACCTGGAGAAGCAGCATATCAATTTTTGCAGTGTCTGCTTGACTTCCAGCCCTAAATGACAGCCTGGTGGCAGAGAGACCAGGAGGAATGATTAAAGCCTTGCAACACTCCTCCTGTAACAGAAGGAGCCCATCTTCCAGATTGCAGATCCATTTGCTTTAATTTCACCTTGCTGACTTTAATATTAAAATCTGGGTAACAGATTTTAATATCCAGTTACTATTTTTATAGAAATATGTGTAATTAGTAGGGAAAAAACCAAATAGGAAATACAAATATGAACTAAAACATTTGATGACAAATGCAAATTTCAACCTAAATATTTTCCTTTGCTTGGCAATAAATTGTTGCTGCTAAGAAGATGCACAACAAGGCTTCCTGCATAAATCAAACTGTGTGACAGAATCCACATGCCATGATGTTGGAGATTCTTGCCCCACAATAGCAGGAAGAAGCAGATGTAGGCAGCATGTCATCCTGGCACTGTGCTCTTCTGAGCTGCTGCATTAAGACGTAACCCCTTCAGGTGCCTGTGGTTGCTCCTGAAGACTGCAAACTGCAATGGCACCGAGCCTGCCTGCATCCTTCCTGCTGAAATGGTCCCCCCTGGCTTCCATTTCAGATGGGATTAAATTTGCACTTGGAATGTGGAGATGTATCGAGTGGCATAGTGATTACGTATGCGTCAAACCAGCTGCCTCAGTGGGAATCTCCTGCAATCTACCCATCACTAGGTTCCTTTGTGGATTTGAAAATAGGATGAAACGATGCATTTTGGCAGATTTAACCTTGCATTTTTAAGAATCCTTTGATTTAATAGGTTTCTGGGCTGTGGTTTTCCATTTTCAGTTAGGCTATAAAAAGTGTTGAAGTGACAACAGAAACTACCATGATGGTACTCAGAGATTATATTCACAAGACTGTTTTTCATCATGTGGTATCCTAAATTTCTCTTCCAGGGGTGTAATTCCTGTTGTTATAATAGCCTGGGCAAGTCTCATGTGGCACCACTGCCCATTCAAAAAGAAGGACACATGTTTTACTTCCTCTCTCCTCCCCAGACTCAAACCATGTCAGTGTGTATGAATGGGTATCATCATGTTTTCAAGAGTTTAGCTTTTGAGTTACAAATAGTGCTTTTTGCTCCTTAAAGGGTTTTGATGCTGAAAAAGGGGAACTGCTGGATATTTATGCACTTAATCCAATAAGGAACTCAAATACAATGATGCTCATAGTATGAGGTTTAATTGCACAGTGTGTAATTCCTTTTCTTCTGCCCATTCAGTACTGCAGCAGAGCCAGTGTGTGTTCCCTGCATTCAAGGATGCTTCTCTGAGTACTCCTTGCAGCGATAGTGCTGGGAAATAATTGAGGCATGTAGGTTATTGAGGATTTTGATATCAAAGGCACATTAAGGTATGAATTGATTGGACTGAACAGATGAATAGTACGGCTGCTGATTCACATAACTTACCTTCGTGCATTGAAAATGGCCTACTTTATTTGCAACCAAATATTGCATAGGAGAGCAGGAAGAGTAGCGATCCCAATGGAAGTAGATTTAGCTTTTAGTCTCCTACAGACTTAATGTTCCTGTTCTAAGGGTGTACAAGTGTGAGGGACCATCTGCTTTGCATTTCAAGTAACTGTCATCATCCTACAGCTATCAGAAGACTTGTGATTTTGAGGGGGGAAAATCAGTTAACACTTTGCCTGCAAATCTTGTCTTTCAGATGGGAAGAGGAATTCACAAGAAGAATGAGTCTGGAATCTATGGTAGAAACCTTACGAGAGGTAAGCTTTGAATAGTATGTACTGAAAAGTACAGGTTTTCTCTGTGCCTTTTATTATGCTGGTAATAACTTGAATTTGTCTTTTAAAATCTTCCAGCTAGAGCAACTGACTGCATTGCTCTGTGCTAGAGAATAGTGTTAATGTTTGGAAGCTGAAGCAGGGAGGTGCTGAAGTCCCTGACAAAGTGGAAGTCTGGGGGTGGTGACAAGCCTTATCAGCCCTGTTCAGGTTAAGTGAGGAAGCATATATTGACCTGTTAGCCCTTAATTCTTTGTGTGCTTTCTCTTGCAGGAGGCGCAGGAAGCCGAAGCTCTCCAGGAGGAGTTAAATGAAAAGATTGAGAGACTGAAAGCAGAACTTGTGGTCTTTAAGGGTCTGATGAGTGATGTAAGTACACTGGAGAGCAGAGTGGCCAACTCCCACTGCCTTTGTGAAATGTGTGTGTCATGCAAATGGCTTCATTCATAAAAAGGTTATGGTCTTAGCGAGTGCTGCTTTGTAGTTAGCATTTATGGCTGCCTTTATGATCTAATGCATCAGACAGATCACCCTGCCCCCTGCTTCCTGTCTGGTCTGTGTAGAGATGCATTAACTTTGCTGCTTAGCCCATAACCTGGACTCTTCCCTCCCTTCCCTGTTCTCCACAGCTGGCAGTGCCGGCATTCACATCTGCAGCCATGGCACGAATGTTGGAGAACTCACAGGTCAGGGTGAAGGACTCATCACTGAGCTAACAGTGATGCTAGTTATATAGTCATCACATACTGCTAACAGGAGGGATTCTGCTCTGAGTCACATGAGAGTCATGTTCAAAAAGGGATTTCTATGTATTTCCCAACTCCCTTTAGGAAAGCTCTGAATTGATTAACCGAGTATCACTGGTTCAAGTATCTGGCTTTGTTTCCAGTGCTTCTTCGACCTAATTGTTTTGGTAAAAGACTTGTGTCTCATTAGATCCTGACTTCACTTCAAGGCTGGGGATCTTTTAGGCTGTGACTGGATAATTTGACTGGTTTTGGTTGGAAAGGACCTTAAAGCTCATCGAGTTCCAACCTCCTGCCATGGGCAGGGACACTTTCCACTAGACCAGGTTGCTTCAAGCCCTGTCCAACCTGGCCTTGAACACTTAAGCATACTGAGAGCATGTACGCATGCAGGTGTCTAGAAAGATAAGCCAAGTGAACATTAAGTAAGGTGCTGTTCTCTGTAAGACTGAAGTAGTGCAGATGCCAGTTGTCTAATGAATATGTCCTATTATGCTTATTTATTCAGTAATTTTGCATAGAACTGCTTCCTTCTGACTTTATATAAACTTGCAGAACCTGCTCCCTGGTGTCACATACATTCTCTCAGGGCCACTAGATCTGTTCGTGTGAAATTTGGCAATTAGCTGTCTCTTCTTTTAGTGTTTAATCAAGGACAGGCATGCTTGGTTGGAGGCAGTGTGAAAGGGAGAAACTCCTTAGGGCTGCATCACTGTCATGACATTTTCACTGAGGAAGAAATGTTGCTCCATGTGTATGGAAAGGGTGGTGGTGAAGGCAAACATCCTCCTCAACTTGAGAGCAAGTGTGCTTTGGGCTTTGCAGACCCTGTAAGGGAGAAGAGAGCATAAGGAAAGCAGTGAGAAGGCTTGTTTTGAATCTCGCTGTCTAAATATTTAGAGCAGAGAAATGCAAGATGTTGGCATGTGGCTCTTGCCTTCCTGTGGGTAAGAATTGCTGGTACCTGTCAACTAAGAGAGTGTTTAAGAGTGTCTCATTGTTTAGAGATTTCTTCTTCTCAGTGTGGTTGTAAACCAGAGATCTCTAGCTTGTCCAAAGGTGGTTGGCAGGGGCTGGAGAAGAACTCTTCTAATAGTTTAAACCCAAAACCAAACTAAACCAACCAAACAAAAAACCTAACCCCAAAGTTTTCTTCTTGGAAAAGGGATTTGGTATTTAAGAATGCTCTGCAGAGTGTTTCTGCTTTTCTGGTCACAGAGGAAGCATTGCCTGGCCATTGAAGTGGTACTTTCTGGCAGAGTAAGTCTTGTCTAGGCTGGAAAATATGCTTTTTGCTTTAATGTTTCTTCATAAGGAGCCAGATGTACTGTCTAAGTGGGAGTATCTCCTATAAATGATGTTTATAATTACTGCCCAGAGTGAAGCAAGACAAGATATTTCTCAAATAGAATTTTTGCTAGGCTGGAAGCCAGGTTAATGCCACGGGGAGTGTTTTGTGTGTCACAAGTTTCCATGGATCTCTTTAGATCCAGTCTTGAGTTCGTGTTTTCATGTGTAACCTGGAGCCTGTTTTAAAAGCAACTTCCCCTTGCAGGCACAGTTTCCCTGTCTGAAAGGAGGGGAACTGTTGGATACTGCCCAGGTCTTAGATTTTATTTTGTAATGCCTAATCTCAACAGGGTTTTTCTTCTCCATTTTTAAAGCTTTATTGTCCCATACAATTTGCCTGTTGCCACATCTAGCAGTTGTTTTGGGGTGGGGATAGGTTTTTCAGTGGCAGAACACTCTGGAGCTTTATTGGACTCAGATATGAATGTTATTTGTTAGCTGTCTAGTCCATTTAGATTGTCCATGTACTGCCTTTCCCGGAGAACAAGATGTAATATTGTTTAAGAGTGGTATGCCCTGGGGTTAGAGAGATACTGAGGGGTATCTCTTCTTTCCTGAACTGTATAATAATAGAGGATAATCACTACTGTCCTTCCTGCAGCCCATGACAGACCTGGACACAAAGATTCAAGAAAAGGCCATGAAGGTGGACATGGACATCTGTCGACGAATCGATATCACAGCCAAGCTGTGTGATGTAGCGCAGCAGCGCAACTCTGAAGACGTTTCCAAGATATTCCAGGTGATTAGGCCATGAATTTTCCATAGGGTAGGGCAAAGAGTGAGGGGACAAGAGGGAGCAACGTTGAGGAGTGTGGTCCAGGTCATTTGCCTTCTCCTGACATTTCTCTGTGCAGACACATTTTCTTCTTTCTCAGTCTTGGAGTGTAGCTCTCTTCTGCTGTAGTACTTAGAGCACAACATTTAGAGAGTTTAAAATAAGAAGCCTCAGGATGACCTTTAAGACACACTCTTAGTCTGATGCTAGTCTACAAGGAATGCAGGGAAAAAAAGCA
This sequence comes from Strigops habroptila, assembly GCF_004027225.2. Lineage (NCBI taxonomy): Eukaryota > Metazoa > Chordata > Aves > Psittaciformes > Psittacidae > Strigops > Strigops habroptila. Next base: position 1,203,562 of record NC_044292.2, read on the forward strand.
TTACAGGGTGTAGGTTTGTATAAATGGCTTCCTCACATTTGTTCCCTTCACAAGTGAGGGGTTTTAAGCTTTTACAACTGTCATCTGAATGTTCTTATTTCTGGCTCAACCTCCGAGGCCAGAAATAACGCTTCTGTGATGGTGAGCTATGACTGCTTTGAACTAGAAACTCCCCTTGCTTTCATTGACCTAATGTGGCTCCTGGGTGCTAGTAGGAAAGTGATTTAATTTGCTCCAAAAGCAAGCAGTTACAGCTCTGTGTGGAGCAAACCTGTAACTCCTGATGCAGCTGGTCTTCTGTCCCAGCTGCAGTTTCAATTGTGATTAATCCAGCTTCCTTCTACTTTGATCCAAGTGTGTCTTGTTCAGTCTTTCAATAAGTCTGATGCTGTTCTCCATATAGTGATGCCATATAGTGTGCTAAATGCTGTACAAAACCATTGTGAAAGATCCTTGTGGTCTCTACGGGTTGTGCTTCCTGGCTATAGTGAACTTGCCTAAATGTTTGATGGATTTTTTTTCTTTTTCCCTGTTGTATCCCAAAAGACTCAGATTTCCTTATGGAAGGCAATTATTTTTCTAGCATGTTGAGCCATTGCATTGTGCTAGTGGTTCCCTCTTGTCTTTGAGTAGAATTGCCATATCTTTCTGCTCAAAGGTAACTGCAGAGCACACTTCTTGTCAAGCATGCAGTGGTTACAGTGATCATTGTGGAGAACAATACCAGTAAGGGATGGTTTATATGCTGAGTAGAGGAAAACCTGGAGTAGGTTAGGAGTGGACTCTGTGTTTGTGACTCTGTGGCACCATCTGTGAATCTCTTTCCTGTTCACAGTCCTCAGATGAAGAAGTGATCCTCTGCACCCTTTGCAGGGGCATCCCTTGAGTTCTCTGTATGTTTCTGAACTTCATTTCTTTGAGGTTGTCCAGGCATTTTCATGGTTCAGTTTAACCCTTCTTCTGTCAACCTGAAGATTAGCAGTCTGCCTCTGCTGCTGGGGTGGGAATGACCCTGAATCAAGGCTATCTAGCAAGGCTTCCTGTCTGCTCTTTTGTAGTAGTTCAATCCTGTGGTGGTGGCAGGAGAGAGGGAGAGTTCTGTCATTGCTCTCAAGCCTGCTGCCTGGGCACTCCTGCCAGCTTGTGCTTTTCCCTGTATCATTCTAACCTCTGCACGTTCTCTGGTCGATCACAGACCAATGCCAGTGAGCAGATGAACATCTGTAGAGCGCTGGCAGCCTGCAGCTTGCTTTGCTCTTCCCTGTCCTGAACTGCTTCCTTGTGCTCTGTGTTCACCACTCATTAACAGATGCAATTCCTGTCTTGAATACAAGCAAGCCCTGAATTGCCTGGGACCTGATGAACAGTTATATCTGCTCAAACCTAATGCCTCTCCTTCTTTATTTCTGCCCCTCATGGTGCAGCACCTCAGTTGAACCTTCTAGTGACTGCTCTTCTCTCCAATTAAGGTGGCTTCCAAGAAGAAAGAACGCAAGCTCACATCTGATGATGACCTCTCTGAACAGGATGGAGACAATAGCAGGTTCTCTGATGATGAGGTCAGCTGCTCCCTGAACATCACAGATGAAATGAAGCGTATGTTTAATCAGCTGTGAGTATCATGGACAACGTGGGGAAAGCTTGTTCTGAAATGCAGACTGAGTCCCAGAACACGTGAGCTGCCACATGCTTGAGGGTTTTCTGGAAATTCAAATAAAACGAACTGATTTTTGTTTCTCCCTTAAGTAGGGGGAACCATACAGAATATAAAAAATTACAAACATCTACTTCTGCTATAAGCTATTATCATAGAATGGTTTGGGTTGAAGGGACCTTAAAGCTCACCCAGTTCCAACCCCCTGCCACGGGCAGGGACACCTTCCACTAGAGCAGGTTGCTCCAAGCCCCTGTGTCCAACCTGGCCTTGAACACTGCCAGGGATGGGGCAGCCACAGCTTCTCTGGGCACCGTGTGCCAGCGCCTCAGCACCCTCACAGTGAAAATTTCTTCCTTATACAGCCTAAATCTCCCCTGTTTAAGTTTGAACCCATCACCCATTGTCGTATTACTACAGGCCACCTTCAGATACTGGAAGGCTGCTATGATGTCTCCAGGCTGAACAGCCCCAATGTTCTCAGCCTGTCTCCATACAGGAGGTGCTCCAGCCCCTGCTCATCCTCGTGGCCTCCTCTGGACTTGCTCCAACGGCTCCATGTCCTTCTTGTGTTGGGGACACCAGAACTGTATGCAGTATTCCAATGCAGTACTGTTATAACAGTAGCAAACCAAGAAATATGCAACACCATAAAAAAAAGTACAAAACTTGACTCTATTCTGCATATTTGGCTGAAAATTAGATTCTAGAGTTTTGGAAAGAGCCTCGCTGCTGCTTGGGCTGGATGGAATTTGGCAAGGTCACTGAAAGCTCAGTTCAAAGTGGATACAAACTTCTCTAGTATTTTGCATGATTCTTCAGTGGAGCTGTAGGCAAATGGTAGTGGTGGGTCTGTCCAGAAGATCAGTTCTAGCAGTTGTAAGTCTTGCTGCAGAATCTGATCTCCCCAACTGGAAGGAGTGGCGTTTATTTTGCCTAAAGACTCCAAAATTGGACTCTTCGGAAGTTTGTAGCACTCGAGAAGAGACTCTCTGCACCTTGGTGGCACACAAAGCAGTGCAGGAAGCTGGCTGGTGCTGTGTCCTGCTGTTCTCTTCTCCTGTTCTAGAAATGATGGAGGTGGCCACAGCCTGGTGAGGCTTTTGAGGGTCTCTGCTGTTTTCTTTTGGCAGAGAATATCCCCAGCAAGCACTGTAGGTCTGACTTCCCCAGCATTGAATAGCAGTGATTTCTGCCAACTCCTGCAGTGACTGCAGAAGGAAGAATTCCCAGTGCTTTCCCACACAATGTAGGACAGTATTTCATACGTAGGAGTCCAAGAAATTTTCCAGGAAGCACTAACTCCTCTTCTGTCATCAGCTCTTCCCTAAAGTTCTGTTTTCATGGAATGTCTGTCTTTCTACCTGAATTTCACATCCAGGAGGGCATGTTTCTTGCAAAAGTCATAGGTAACTCCTCTTGTTAGGATTCTTGGTTTAGATATCTTTAGGCCTTAATAATATGCAGTGTAATAAATAGATTTTTGACTTCTCTATAGCTAAAACTCAGTGTGACAGCAGAGAGTGTGTAGGTGTTAGAAAAGCAAGAGGCTAAAATTTAGCTACAAGGTTGGTACTGCATTTAGCTTTTAGTTTTATTCCTAAACCTGTCCTGTGATACCTGGTTTTTATTGGTGCTGCTAATGAAGTTCTTATCTCCTGGTCCTATTACACATGGCACAAAGCACTGCAGGACTCTTGTCGATACGTTCAAATTGGGTTGATCTAGAACAGTGTTCGTGGCTTATTGGGGATGGTACATTTCTAAGGATGTCTGGGTTTGGTGTCTTTGTGAAGTAGAAAATACACAGCTGAAGAGCTTCTGTCATTCACAGGAACAAAGCAACTTGCATTTTATCTGTAACAAACTTATTCTTTAAGTGTCTAGTAGTAAAAAGTCAATGCAGTCAGCTTTGAAGAGTGTGTGTCTGAAGTAAGCAGCAGCCAGAACTGGAGCCTTTGTGCTCTCCAACAAGGATAGCTCTTGCAAAAAGGAACTGATGTGAAAAAGTTGCAAAAGGCATGATTCTGTCTGTCCAAGTTTATAGGGGTTTTTGGTTTAATGACTTTTTAAAGTCATGCTGAGTCCAGGCAAATAGCCTGTCTCTTGCCAAGCTCTTCGGCGTCCTGAAGACAGTATTGGCCTCTGCTTCCGGACTGAGATGTTATCTGCTTAAAAGGAAGTGAGCTCAAGCAATAAAAATGCATCAGTCTGAAATGAGCAGGCTGCTTCTGGGAGCAAATTCAGGTTTTTGTCAGGCCTCCTTAGCAAGGACAAGAAGCAGCTACTGGTGTTCTGCTCTGCTGCTGTTCAAACCAAAAGGGACTCTGTGCCTTCTAAAACTTTCCTTTATTACACAACAGAACATACTAAAGGGACTTACTTAACCAAATAACAAGGTTAAAGGCCACTCTTGCCACTGTTTGTTCTCAGTCTTAAGTGGCTGTAGTAGTATCTTTGTTGTTCAAGTCAACAGTGGGTATTTCTGCTCACCTGCATGTTGCTTTGGGGCTTCAGTTTTTCATCATTGTTACTTTTGGAAATCATGTGTTTTAAGTGCTGCAGGGGAAATGTTGGCTGAACTTCAACATGCAAAGCAGCAGGGAGTCTTCTGGTGGTTGTTTCTTGTAAAACTCCTCACACTGTGTTTGGGCTCATTTTCCCATGTATAAAAAGAATAGTTTCAAACATTTTTGTGGTTTTGCAAACAGGGGAAACTAATGTGCAGCACCATCTGGAGGACAGAGCTAGGACTGTGGACTGGCATTGGGGATACTAACAAGGAGCTTTTATTCTGCTTGGGGGTGGCAAAGAGCCCAGGAGTGAGGGACCTGGTCAGTGGCAAAGCCTGTTTGTAAAACCCGGGAGGATTTTCAGCTGCTGCATTGTTTCCCTCCCTCAGTTCTCATAGCCCCTTTTTTCATGATTAATTAGAGAATGATTAATTAGAGGAGTGGTGCTGGAGTAGTTTTCACTAATGCTTTTTCTGTTCCCTTAACAGTCGTGAGACATTCGATTTTGATGACGACTGTGATAGTTTAACATGGGAGGAGAATGAGGAAACGTTGCTGCTCTGGGAAGACTTCACAAACTGCAATCCTTCCATTGACCTCCAAGGAGAGGTGAGTTTATTTCCCTGCTTTTCTCAAACTGTTTTCTGCAGAAACTGTACCCCTCAGCTGCTCTTGCAGCCATCTGAGCCTTTGGATATTAGACTGAAGATCTAGTTTGCCACACAAACTTGCTTTGATTTAAAAATCTTTTTAGTGCATTCTCTCTGGTTGCTTCTCAATCTGCGCAATCAGTTTATTTGTCAAACTTCATTTCTTCTGCTCCTTCAAACTGAGTGTTTAAAAGTACCAAGTGAGTGTCAAAAGATCCAATGTGTCTGGCTGTTACAGGAGCATCACATCATCTGTCACACTAAACAGTCGTTTATCTTGAGCCATGTATCTTCTACACAGCATCTCTGCAGATTATCATTCACATTTTAATTGTCAAAATAGTACATGTAGCACACACGATGGCACGGTTTACTGGGGAGGAAAATAAACTCAGGATGGCCTGTAGAAGGTGTTAAAGCATGTATATCCCATCACAAACAAAGAAGCTGTGGCTGCAAGACTGCGTAAGGCCCCAGGGATCTTCCAAAGCCATGAATCTTGTGCTTCCATCTTCTTAGTCAATAGGATTCTCCTGGCGTTGGTGGATAATAAACAGCTTGCTTTTAATCCTTAAGATCCCACACTAAATAAGCTAATGGCTGCATGCTGCCTCATTCGGTGGCTCCTGAGCCTTTTTAAACAAGCCTAAAGAGTGATTGAAATGCCAAGGTCAGGCTTTGTGCGGGTAGTCTTTAAATGCAATGCTATTATTTCATTACTGAGCAGCACAACAGCAGTAGGTAAGAAATAATCCTGCCTCCTTCCATCAGCGCTGTAGTGTAAAGATGCTGAGGCAGCAGTCTCCTGAATATTGTCTTGTGTTGACTGCCAGGAGTGTGTTAATGTTACGTCTTCCCGTTTGTGTATCATCTGGCATCCTCTGAAACTGCAGAGATTACTTAGAAGTGCTAGGGCTGCAGAAAGCAGTGTGCTTAGCTACGTGTCGTCTTTTGAGCAGGGAGAGTGGCAGAGTGATAATGTGCAGCCATGTGCTGGAATTAGTGACAGATTGATTTGCATATGCCCATGTGTGCATGTATAAGCACAGCTATCAGAGGAATATTGCCGAACTCAGACCTTACGTGCAAAAACTCTATAAAGGTTTTAAGCAGCTTAAATCCTTCTAAATGAAAATTATACAAGGAAAGGGTAGATTTGTCTTGTAGATGGAGATTCAGAATAAAGACTGCTCCGACTGTGCCTGGTCTTTAACATCGTGCTTTACATGTCTGAATGTTCCTTCCAGTGGCTTTATTCCTTTCAAGTTCTTACACAGTGCCATAGCCACCTTCTTTTATGACCTTCCTCCTTAAAGCACTTCTGCATATAAAAGGATAAGTGGAATGATTCTTGTAGCTATAGGCTGGATAGCCTGGTGCTGATACCAGGCATGATCCTGGTTAAAGCTGCCTCAGATATGACCAGAGGATGGAAACATAATTAATGCTCATCAGTGCAGTTGCATTAAATTGATATTCCTTTTCTTTCTGGAAAAGGGAGGTACGTAATAACATGAAAGGGAGAGCAGTGACGTTGTTTTAGTCTCTGTGACAGCATGAAATAATGCCATATGTTTTGAAGCCTAGACTGTACTGACAGTCCAAAGTGATGATGTTATGGGAGCTGCTGTCTGGCAGGATGTTTCCTATCGGACAGCATGTGTTCTTGCATGTGGCATTTCATCAGTAGTATGCTGGAGTGAGCTTGCTTTATCTAGCACTTACAGATTTCAATAGGAAACAATTCCTGCAGAGCATAGGTGTGAGCTAAGGGAGACTGAAAGGACTTGAGAGTAATAATATGCAACTGGAAAATGAGCATTCCAGTGCAAAGCTGTAAGTGGCAGTATGGTCAATGCAAGGAAAACAAAGCTTCATGGCTGGAGAGGTTAAACGAGAAAACCTTCTGAATTCCTTATTAGATTCTTGCTAATTCTGTGTGTCCTCCTTTCCCCTGCAGGAAGAAAACCTGGGAAACTTGATCCACGAAACAGAGTCTTTCTTTAAAACGAGAGACAAGGAATACCAGGAAACAATAGGGCAGATAGAGGTAAGGAACTGGTTCATGTCAATATGAATTGTTTCTAGTGGATGAAAACATACAGTGTTCTGGTCCAGTGTATGCACAGAGGAAAGGTGGAATGTCTGTATATCTAAGGCATTTTCCTCTGACATACCCTTGGGGTTCTTTTCTAAATACCATTCTCTGCACAGTACTATTACTGAGTAAGCATAAATCTGTAGCTGGTAGAGAGAGAACCTTCTGAACAAAGAGAACAAAAATGCACTATTATTCTTTCTCCCCTATTTGTCATGCATATCCACTGTCACACTGGGAAATGCTTTCCAAGATGTACTCTCAGAGGTTGCCAGACACAACAGCTGTAGCTTCTCCAAATCTCTGTCCTGCCTAGAATGTGCTTTCATTAATTACTGCATGTTGACAAACAAGATCCCAAGCAGCAGAAAAAAACCCCAACTTGAGGGCTGCTTAAAACCGATATTGAGCTCTGATTAAAATGCACTTCATAAGCTGATGAATGAATTGGTGGTTTACAACGCTGAGGTTAAACATAAATGCTGTGGATGTTCTGGCTTGGCTCTGTGCAGCTTTAGTATCTCTACCAGTACATAGAATGCAGTGAAGCTGGGAGAAGCTGTTACCAACTTAGGCTGATTATTCTCTCTTACTTCTTACAGCTGGAACTGGCCACAGCCAAGAGCGACATGAATCGCCACCTTCATGAATACATGGAAATGTGTAGTATGAAAAGGGGCCTGGATGTCCAAATGGAAACCTGTCGTAGGCTTATCAAAGGCTCAGCTGACAGGTAATAAGATGTTACTATTCTGCCTGAGGTGTTTCAAGAGGTTTAGTTTATTTCCTGCCAACTTGCTTTAAAGGCAATAGTATCATTTTGTCCTTTAGATAAGGTTGCTTTGTTTGGGGACAAAGAGCAGTCAAAAAGGAACTGTGTAACCATGTAACAGTAACTGTGTGTTCCTACACACAGTAACAGCTCAAAGGATTCAACACCTATGGGTAAAACCAGGGATCTCTAACTCTGACAGACGTTTAGTTTTAACATCATGGGTCTAGAACTCTTAAACAAAAGCCCAAATTAAACCTTGACTGTGGGCTTATATGAAGAACTTGGGTTTTAACCTTCTCATGCATTAAGGACCCTATACTATAAGGGGTTTTTCTTAGCTCTTGCTTGCCCCCAGTACACATCCTGGCTTAAAAGAACATGATGATAAAGTTTATGAACTTGAAAAACTCAAGTTTTTGAAGTTATATGAACTCTGTAGGATGTTCGTTGTCCATTCCTCATCAGTAAACCTAGGGCAGCCTTTATGCTTGTACGTAAGCAGGAGTGGGATGGTAGCGCATGAGCTGTTTTACTACTGGTATTCACCATAAACCCAAAGTTTAATGTTAATAAAGTACATTGAAAAATGTTTTGGGAAGTGAAAGCCACCATTTTATTCAAAGGTTCCTTTTTCCCCCCTTTCTGTCATTGATATTTAATTCCTTGTCTAAACCTTTCTCCAACTTTTCCCACAGAAACTCTCCATCTCCCAGCTCTGTAGCCAGCAGTGACTCAGGAAACACAGATGAAATTCAGGATGAGTTGGACAGAGAGACGGATGTGGAGCCCATGGTCACCTGATACATAGTTGGAGCATTCCAGTGAAAGGGAAGATACAAGAAAAGATTATAAAAGAATACACTGATGTGGGGGAAGATAAAACTAAGACTCGTAAGCCCTCACACAGGGTTTCTAAGGACTCATTCCTACACGCATCCCCACCCCACCCAAGGATTGGTGCTGTAAATTTCTATTGTTCTACAAATCATAAAATGCAGAGTCCTGTAAGAAAACATGGTGTTTTAATTGTGCCTTTGCCCCAAGCTGAGCCACTTTGAGCTCCAGTGGAATATTAATAGCAGGTGTTTTTATACAAAATATTCTTTCAACAAATCCTAATCCGTTGGCAGCAGAGAATGGTGCTGCAAAGGCTCTGGGTATTTCAAGAAGCTCAAGGTTTTATTGAACTGCTGCACCCATTGGCAAAAGGAATGCTGGCAAAACGAGACGTGAACCCAAGACAATTATGGTGCCATTACCAAAGTCTGGCTCAAACAAAAGAGAATTGAACTGTAACAATTTGAACTGTAACAGTCCAAATTGAACTTGAAACATTTAAAATAAGAGCAGGGGTAGAGACAGCTTTTAGGATTAAGCAGTTCTACAATATTAAAAGGAGTTTCTCAATTCCATCCTTCTGGCTGAAGGAGCCTTTGAGATGCGTTAGAAGCTCTCTGCTCGACTCCAGAGTCTGAAGAAGCAGCAGGTCTCAGCTCGGTGGCAAAGCAGGGGACAGAGGAGGGTTCCATGGGGTGGGAATATCACTGATAAACTTCTATGCAAAAACAAAAAAAACCCACAAAAAAAAAAAAAGCTCGCCTTATTTATATGGAATGTTTGGTCCCTGCTGGGAAACAGTTATCTCTTGGGAAAGGAAAGCTAAAACCACATTTGCACATGTTAGTTATCTGTAGAGCTTCTTTTGAGGAGGAATGTCATATTACAATGCCTTTGTTTCCAGTGATTGGATTAGGAGGGGAATCAGCCCTTCAGTTCTTGTGGTGGTTTGTGCTTTTTTCTCTTTTTCAGGATTCTTTTTTTTTTTTTTAAACCGTGGTGTTTGCAGATTTGACTTTGCTGACAGGGAGATAACTCCATTTTATGCTGCTTTCATGATGTTTAGAGTGGGATGGTTGAAGCATCAGGATAAACTGACATGCGGTGGGATAGACGTAGGCTTGAGACATGACACTGGGAGAGTTCCAGACCACTGTTCTTCAGGAAAGCTGAACATCAGGAAATACTGTAATCCTTTTTAGGGCATGGTAAAATGAATCCCAGACTACTGCTGCCCTAGAATTGGGGAGGGACAGCCATGTGCTTTCTCTGTGAGAAAGTGAGGAGACCTAGACTTTGTCAATCTTTTCGTATTTTTACACAGGAGAAAGCAGCATCAAAAGTCTTGGTGGTGTTTGAGGCATCTCTATCATCATCAGGTATTGTTATAATGGGAATTGTAGCACCTCAGCCAGGTAAAAACAGGGTATAAACCTCAGCCAATAATTGTCTGTTTGTTTAGACCGAGATTGAAAGTGTAGTTAATACTGCCTAAAGGTAACTGTGTAGTTAACTAGCAGTTGCAAGACTTGGAGTAAATACCAAATGTATTTGTTTTCCTGCCAGGAAGCTTAGAAGCTGCTATGTAGGAGCAGTGCTAGGACTGGGCAGGGAACTACCTGATCTAAGCACCCTCTCAGTGTTATGTAAAGGTAAGCTGGCCAAGCTGTTTAGCTCCCTGAGTATTGTTTCCAGGCTATTGGTCTGAAATCAGTGGAACTGCATTGTAAGCATGCACCCAATGTAAATCAGTGCTGCTTTCTTCCAAAAAGAGTGCAAATGTCTCAGCATATGGCACGTTCCTGGGCAGAAGTGCCTCTGTCTTGTGCAGCTATGCAGAGGGGCAGGACCTCAGAGGGTTTCTGTTCCCCCTGTAACTGTGGGTACAGTAATGTCTAATCAGAGTTTCCCATGTTGCTGCCTGGAGTTTCATCACTGTTCAGCTCCATCTCCTGCTTAGACACGATGGTGCTTTTAGGCTACTTGAATCAAACAGGCTCCTTGTGTTTTTCAGAGTGGGGAGGAGTGCTGGGATGATCCATCTGGATCCACAGCGTGGAGGTCATGATCCACAGTTGATGGCCTCTGTCCAAGAAAACGGATCCAAGGATATTCTGGTGGTTTCCTTACTCAGTGCAGTTATTTATAGAGTAGCTAGCAACTTCTTGGTTCCTGTGGTGTGGGTTAGGGGCTTTTTCAAAGCCTCTTTCATCATGTAAATGTAGATAACTTTTCTCTGGAAAAGAAACTTTATTCCAAAGTGCTCATTCCTATTATTTGTTAGATGGCCAAAGTGGTAAATGTCACGTTCACTAGGGCTGCAAGTTGGGGAGGTGGGGGGGACAAGAGATGGGGTATTTTTGTGAGGGGGCTGGGACTGCATGTTTTCAATCAAGTACTCTTAAGGTTTTGAAGCCTGTATGAACTTCAGCTGCTAATACATAGTTTCTCACAAGGCTGAGAAACCATCTGCCAAAGCTGAATGTCTGTGATGCTTTAGTGACTTTGGTGGAGGCGTTGTTAAGCAATCGACTTGCACAGTGACCCAGCCTTGGTGGAGGCTGGCGTTTGGCTCTCCTCAGTTAGGAAATGCCCTTTGGTACTAGAGAGACTGAGCAATTTCAACGGCCGTCCGGCTTAGCTGCTGCCGTGTTGTGGAGTTTGTTTCCTTTTAAACTCAGTGTCCTAGTAGGATAAAGGCTGAGGGCTCTTGAAACTGGGAGCTGGTGTGGTGAGGGTAGGAAAGAAGAGAATATCCTCAGTTTGCCAGCAAGAGCCAAGTGAGGAAGCAGAACTTCAGCTGTAACAAGGTAGCTATAGCCTCGGGTTTATCTCATAGCCATAATTACAAGGAGCATCTGTAGTAGGGTTGTGTCTGTTGGGAAGTGTAAGGGGTGCGGGGCTAGAGTAGAGGGTTTAGAATTAATGTGTATGGTGGTGATGTGTATGACAGTAAATTACCATGGTTGTTGGTGTCTGTTTCTTATACGCATATTTAATCCATTTTTAAAGAAGAAAAGGTGTTTTCATACTCGGGATCGGGGTTTTATTTTTATTTAGGCTGTGTAGGATTCAGTGGATCACCAGGGTCGGTCCTTGAGAGTTTCCCTCGGAGGTCTTTGGTTTAGTTTCAAGCGATGCTGCTGACTTAGCTGACAGTGGTCCTCTTCTGTTCGCATATAACCACTCCGTAGAAACCAGATCAAAAGCTTGCCAGAAAAAACAGAGGTGAAAATGCTGGAAATGATTTTGATGACCTCTTTTCTTTTTTCCTTTGTAAAGCTGTAAATACTTTCTTTTTGTTTTCTATTCTTACTGCGGTGTCATATTGACACGTTTTTAGACTTATCAATCCGAAAATCCTCCTCATTGTTTCTCATTTTTTAAACGGGGATTTCAAGGAAGCAAATTTTTTTGCTTGTTAGCAGTGTAATACTCGATCCGATTCCTAAAATGGGTTTGTACAACACAACTGTTTTCAGTAAATGAATGGCAGTTGCTTTTGTGGATGCATGTTCAAAAACGTCCAAAGAATAATGTGGTACAAATGTGTTTTTTCAAAGACTTAGTAATTATCATGTTAGTTCACACGAGTTAAAGACAAAACTCTTTAAGGGGGGGGGAGGGATGTAATGAAACTCAGCTAAGCTAAATGTGTAATCTGTTTATAAAACCCCACTATATAGTCTATTTTTATTAGAGGTTTTTAAAGTACAAACAGAACCCTGTTAGCAAATGCAATTATTCCCTTGTAAAATATCTTCTGCTCTGGTGGGACTCCAAATTCTCCAGTGGTTTCAAGCGATAATGTGGAAACAATATGAACAGGTATGGCTGTGAAGCACTCGCCCATCGCTTCCTTGAGCAAGAAGGGGAAAGCAAACAGTTAACAGCTTTTCTGCCACTGCAGAATCATTGCTGCTGTAAAACCACCCGTGTTGGTGTGTTTCCCTTCCCCTGATTGCAAGGTGTTCTGCTGTGAGGCTAAGAACCTCTGTTTGCTCCCCTGAATACCGGGGTGATGAGAATCACAGAATGGTTTGGGTTGGAAAGGACCTTAAGATCATCCAGTTCCAACCCCCAGCACACTGGGTTGTGCCACAACCTGCTGTGGCACAGCAGTTTTAAATCCTGCCCCAGAGCATCTTTTGTGTTCTACCTGCCTGGAAGATAAATGATGTTTGTCCACACATAAATTGGAATTAACTTGATGAAACAAAATAATAGCTGAGAATTGTGCCTGAATCTAGTTCTAAAGCTGCTTCTGATCTGAAATTATTTATTTTGACTAACCATTCCTGCCAACAAAAGCAGAAGTTGGGTCATTGGTCCAGGCTTGGCAGAGGGAAAGCCGCGGCGATCGGGGGGGTGCTCACAGCCTTGCCACAGCGCTGCTGCGGGCTCTCTAAAGCAGCTATTTCCTTTTGTTTCCCTTGGCTCTGGAAAATCGTGGAAGAATGTTTGTGTTGGAGCATGCAGGAGGAGAATTGCAATACTGGGAAGTCTCTGGTTGTGTTTCACGTTTGAGTGCTTCATTTTAGAGCTGAATGTTTAAAAAGCATGATTTATCACAGCAAAATGAAGAAATCCTAGTGCTTCCATGATTAATAATACCCCGATGAGGATTTTCCATATGTTTCTTCAGGACTTCGGGTTCTTTTTATTCTTTTGCACTGGTCCAGGACTTGGTTGCAGGGGAACACACAGGTTTTAAAAAGCTTTGCCTTCAGTGTTAAGTCACCCAGATTTAAGCTTTTAGTAGAATCGAACTTCTGTTTGACTTTTACATGAGAAAACAAATTGCCACTCAAGGCAGCATATAGTATCCTGGTGTTATACTGCTGTTTTTAGAGGTGAACTAGAGATACAACCTGCCAGATTCTTAATTCAGTCCCTTGCCATCGTGTTTCTGGAGAGGGGAACGCTAAAAGCTTGAACACAAGTCTCTGGCAGAGCAGTGAAAACCACTCGATTTGTTTCCTCTTGTCTGTTTTTGTGTGTAGTTCAGTGTCTTAAGACCCTTCCGCGTTTGCGGGAGCCTTTCAAAGCTTCTCTTTTGAAGAAGCAACAACTTGTGTTTAAGCAGTGGGTATTTGCTGCTTCTAGAACTCAATTCCCTCCTAATTTGAGGCACTCCAGCAGTGAAGTGCTTCTGTGAGCAGTGATGGGGCTCACAGGTCTGGCTCGCTCTATCTTTGGAAGAAATGATGATGATGCTTAAAACCAACCCCAGGGTGGCTTCAGAGCTGTGTCATTGCCGTGGCAGAACACCCCATGGTTGTGGCCTGCCCAGACTGGTGACCCCTGCACAGGTTTCATCTGAAATCCTGCCGTTTCTTTTAAATTAGAGAGGGTTGAGGATGGTTAAAAGCTCGGTCACTAAAAACACTTCTTGTGTAACGTGATTTCACCGAAAGACACTCAGTTCAGTCCGTAAACCACCCTGTCTGTGGCTGAAGTGTATGTTAGCTAAGTTCTGCCCAAAACCAATGATTATTTATTATTTAAGGTGTTTAAGTGGAGGGTATTGATGCCTCTTTCCCCATGCTGTGTCACTTCTCGTCAGTTCCTCTGAAGTCATGTAAGAATCTCTTTTTATACACATGAAAACAGACTACTGCTCAGTGTGGAGATGAACCTGTTTACCGTTACTGGTGTAAATATTGTGCTTTATATTCTGTATATTAGCTTCTTTTCAAGAAAAAGACTGAACTTGATGATGCTATTTGATCTCTGGCGAGGAAAGGACGGAGGATGAACCAGCTCCCAAGCTCGCTCCGGAGTGGAGATGTAAATCGATTCCCTCTGCGGCTGGAAGCCTGTGCTGGGTGTTTGTGAGCAGACCCAATGGAACACGCTCTCACTGGAGGGGAATTTTGGACCATCAAAGGCTTCCAAAATCTAATCCACTTTAGCTGGGACACCGAGAAACCCCTGCAGCAAGAGCCAGAAGCACTCGCGCTCCTCCGAGTTCCAGCGGATTATCTCCATTTTCCTTTTTTAGTGCCAAAACCAACCTCACCCACCCCTTCCAGGTCTGCTCCCTGCTCCGCTCTCCCATCCTGCGTCCATCCGTCCTCATCCGAGCGGTTCATCCTCTGGCGCTCGACCCATCGCTCGCCATACGCCCCCCATGGGCTTCTCTGCGCAGAGCGGGTGTGATGGAAACGGGTCACAGTCATTCTCTGGTGACGAGGAAAAAAAAAGACAAAAAACTCTAAAATAAATACGGAATTCCTGGTTAATGGCTGCGTGTGGTGATTGTGGGGTGGAAAATGCTTTTAAAGTACAAACTCCTTGTGGCTTTGGAGCTGAGGAGGGGGATGTAACTTTCCTCTCCCCCTGGCTCCCCACCTGGGCTCCCAAGTACTCCAAAGTCTCCCCAAAATAATACCCCACAGTCCCTTAAAAGTACCTCAACCTTCCCTAAACTATTACCTCTAAAAGTACCCCAAAATACTCCAAACTCCCCTAAAAATGTCAATCTTTCAGCTGCCACTCTTAAACTCTTGCTTTCCCTCTGGAACTAAACACAGCCCGTGCAACAACCAGCCTCCTCCTCAGCCGTGTCCCTATTTTGGGGTGAAATCCCGGTTTTTCCCATAATTTTGGGTCCCTAAAGGTGCAGGAGCAGCCCCTTCACCTCCCTTTGCTGCCTGTACCCGCGCAGGTCCGAGGCTGGGACCTGCTGCTACCCTCCGCGCACCGCCGAAGCCGCCGCTCTTCGGGTCGTTTGTTGTTATTACTATTATTAATTATAATTATTATTATTTAATTTCTCTTTAATTAAGGGTTTTTATCCCCTCCAGCGCCCCGCCCTTTCTCACGTGCCGCGGCGCGCCGCCTCCCCATTGGCCGGACGCAACCACCGCCTCCGGGGGGGGGAGGGACTACACAGGCCGGGGGGGGGACACCCCGCACACGGAGCAGGGGTGGGACGGACACACAGACCCCGCACAGCCGCACGCACGGGGAGTGTGCGAGTGTGGGGCCGCTCCGGGAGCCCCCCGCGTCCCGCTCCCTTGGGCTTCATCGTTTCGTTGGATGCGCTTGGTGTGTCCCGTGTGTCCCCCCTATCCGCGGTGGTGTGGGCGCGGCCGGGGAGTGCGGCGGGGCCGCGATGTGGCGGGCGCTGAGGGGCGGCGGGTGAGTGACGGGTCCCGGCGCCTTCCCCTTCCCTTCCCCCTTCCCCTTCCCCTTCCCTTTCCTTTTCCCCTTCCCTTTCCCCTTCCTCTTCCTTTCCCTTTTCTCTTCCCTTTCCTCTTCTCCTTCCCTTTTTCCTCCCCTTTTCTCTTCCTCTTCCCTTTCCCGGGGTGGGAACAGCCAAATCCCGCCCGATAACCGCTCCTCGCAGCGTTTCCACTCCTATCGGGGCTCCCCTTTGCTGTGCGGGGCCGTTATTCCCTTTTGCTGGCCCAGCCCTCGCTGGCTCCTCGCCGGCACCTTCCCCGCTGCCCAACACAGGCCTTTCCTCCCCCTCTTGCCCTTTTTGCCCCTTTTCCCCCCTTTTTGGGGGCGATATTGCTGAGCTCGGCAGTTTCACGCCGAATCGGGGTTGGGAAACTCGCAGCCCAAGGTCCAGCCGCGCACCGGAGCGGGCAGCGGGGACCAGGTTGGCTTTTGCCCCCTGGACTTTACCAGGAGCTGGCAACGCGCTGGGGTGTGGGAGCAAACAGGATCGACTTGTCCCTTAGGAATTCCTTTCCCAGCATCTTTTCCATAGCGGGGAGAGGGGATAGTTGGCTGGTGGCTATGTCCAGGCTCTGTTCCTGGCTCTGGCATCGTGATCCGATGGGTGGGTGGAGGACAGGAGCAATAACACAGGGCTGTGCCTGGGCACGCATGGCTGGTTTGCACAAGGAGCCAAAACCACGTGTTGCTGGGAGGTTGGGAAGGAGAGAACCAGTGGGATTCGGTGTCTTGTCTTCCTCCTGTCCCAGGCGGAGATGGCGGCACCACTCAGCCATGACTGTGACCAACGAGCCGATCCTTGAGTTTAAGCCAGGGAGCCCCGAGAGAGCAGCGCTTCAGAAGGTACCAGCACACGGGATGGGGCTTTTGGGAGTCTTTAAAGACCAGGCTCTTCCCTGGTGGGAGGCAGCCCCATCCTGTTCCCTTTCCTTTTCCTAGAACCACAGACTGGTTTGGGTTGAAGGGACCTTAAAGCTTATCTAGTTCCAACCCTCTGCCACAAGCAGCGACACCTTCCACTAGAGCAGGTTGCTCCAAACCCCTGTGTCCAACCTGGCCTTGAGCACTGCCAAGCTCAAGGATGGGGCAGCCACAGCTTCTCTGGGCACCCTGTGCCAGTGCCTCAGCACCCTCACAGGGAAGAGCTTCTGCCTTATCTCCAACCTGAACTTCCCCTGTTTCAGTTTGAACCCATCACCCCTTGTCCTGTCGCTGCAGTCCCTGATGAAGGTCCCTCTCCAGCATCCTTGTAGCCCCCCCTTCAGACACTGGAAGCTGCTCTGAGGTCTCCAGCAGCTTCTCTTCTCCAGCCTCAACAGCCCCAATGTTCTCAGCCTGTCTCCATACGGGAGGTGCTCCAGCCCCTGCTCATCCTCGTGGCCTCCTCTGGACTTGCTCCAACAGCTCCATGTCCTTCTTGTGCTGGGGCACACCAGAACTGCACACAGTGCTGTGAGTGGGGTCTCATGAGAGCAGAATAGAGGGGCAGGATCACCTCCTTTGACCTGCTGGTCACACTGCTGGGGATGCAGCCCAGGATACTTTGGGGACACTTGGATTTGTAACTCTCGTTCCTGTCCCTCCTGCCTGTGGGCACCCCAGGGCCCAAAGGAAGCCTGTCCCCGGGTTTCCCTTTGCTTGTAGGGCTGGTGGGGAGGACGGAGGGAGAGGGAGATCCATATGTGCAGCTCCCACCATGGTGCTCTCCTCCTCTCCATCAGGCACTTGCTGATCTGAAGGACAAGACAGAAGCCATCCCGTGTGTGATCGGGGGAGAAGAAGTGTGGACACCAACAGTGCGGTACCAGCTGTCAGTGAGTATGGGGAAAAACTGCTTTAAGAAGTGGGAACGGACAGAGGGATGTACCTGAGGGATGTACCCAGCAGGAGGGAGATCTGTTGGGCTTATAACTGTGGACACTTCTTCTCTTTTCAGCCATTTAACCATGCACACAAGGTGGCCAAGTTCTGCTATGCCAGCAAGGTGAGTGCACTGGTTTGTGCCTAGGAATGGGTGGCCCCTCGCTTTCCCCTCCAGCCTGGTGACAGAGTGGTGGTGGGTTCCTCCTTGCTGCCTTTCCCCTTCTCTCCTGCAGGAGCTCATTAACAAAGCTATTAACGCTGCCTTGGCAGCGAGGAAGGAATGGGACCTAAAACCTGTCCAGGACCGAGCGCAGATCTTCCTGAAGGCAGCTGACATGCTGAGCGGCCCCAGGCGAGCAGAAGTGCTGGCCAAAACCATGATTGGACAGGTCAGGGGGATGCGGGATTGACCCAGTGGATAGATGGGGTGCACAGGAGGGAGTGTGGGGAGCAGGGAGTTGGGAAGCAGGGCAGGAAGAGCTGCCAATGTATTGCTTGGCAGTGGGAATGACTGGCATGTTTGAATCACCTATAGTTGTACTGTGAAGGGATACAGGCTGACTGTGGTCTCTCTGCTGACAAAGAAGGGAGGTGAAGCCGGGAGTCAGGCTTCATGGGGACAGGATCAGCTCATGGTGGGCTGCAGTTATCAGGGTTTACCCTTGCAAAAGGCCTTGGCTGCCCCAGAAGAGGTACTAAAGGGCAGTGGGGGAACACGAGTGGACGTGATGTCCCCAGGCACAGCCACATGGGTGGCATTTGCCTCTGCTCAGTGCAAAGGGGGCTTGCAGGAGACCACGTCTTTCAGAGGCAAGCACATGGTCTGTGTGAGCTGCACCGCTGCAGCATTCCCCTCTGCCTCCTCTCAGTGCCTTTGTCTGACACAACAGGGTAAGACAGTGATCCAGGCGGAAATCGATGCTGCCGCCGAGCTGATCGACTTCTTCCGATTCAATGCCAAGTATGCCCTGGAGCTGGAGAAGACCCAACCCATCAGCGTGGACGTCAGCACCAACAGCATGGTCTACCGGGGGCTGGAGGTGAGGAGCTGGCCCCTGCTTCTGCATCTTCCCTGTTACAGCCAGTCTGTGGTGTCACACCACAGCGAGAGGAGGCTCCTTGGTCTCACTGGTTGCTCTCCTCTCCCACCCGCAGGGTTTCGTGGCAGCCATCTCTCCCTTCAACTTCACAGCGATCGGTGGTAACCTGGCAGGGGCTCCAGCGCTGATGGTGAGTGTTGTGGTGGGGTCTGTGGAGAGAAAGGCTGGAGCAGGACCTGGTCTCTCCAAGGCTGCAGCTTGCCTGGTCTGGGGTCTGCAGGGAGTGAATTCAGCCTCCCTGGTGCTGTTCAATAGGACACAGCAGGAGTCCTGCTTCTGTTGGTCCCCTTGAACTCCATCAGCTGTGTTGCAATTAGGCTTAGATGTTGTTAATTACCAGAAGGCATTCTAATGGCTGGATCTTAGACCTATCTACTGATGGGCAGGTGTAATGGGGGAAGTGTTGGAAAAGGACAAATGCCTCAAACCTGGGTTTTTCTTCTGGAGCAACTTGTCTTTCCATTGCTAGGCTGGGGTTTAGATCAAGAGAAGATTGGGGTGCTGCAGCAGGGAGGGGAGATGAGCAATGCAGGAGGGTTTTGTTTTCTTGCGTGGTGCTTGCTCGGTGAACAGGGTGCTGTTGTGACACAGAAGTGTATTCAGTTTGTCATTGCTCAGGTTCCTCTTGGATGATGCTTTTTGGGTACAGTTAGGGCCAAGGCAGGTGGGAGCAGGTCGTGGCCCTGGATTTAGCACTGAACTGGTAGACAGTTGATCCTGGCAGACATGAGAGATGGTCCAGAAAGACACAGCATTAGTTAACAACTAATGTGTCCCACCCTGACATGCCCATCGAGCACGGGGAGCACCTGCCTTTGCAGGGTGGGTTTTGGGGAGAGACACCAACAACCTGATGAGTTTGGGCCAGGATTCATTAATTTACACTGGAAGGAAATAAACCACAGAATTGTCCCAAGCTCTTTACTAATTAGGCCCAGATTTCATCCTGGCACCAAAGACAGTCCCTCCAGCAGCAGCATCCTGTGTTGGAGGTAGAAGAGGCAGCCATAAGGGGGAACACCAAGCTTTTGATTTGGGGACATCCCATTTTAAATCTATATTCAAGGCAAAGCATTTGAACCTGTCACTTTTGCAGGGGAGGAGTGAGGAGAAGGAAGGGCGAGGGTAAAGCCAATGTGGAGCTGGGAAGTTTTTGGGGGAAGGGAGATGCATTCCTCCCACCCCAGGATTTGGGGCAGGTCCTTGGCTTTGGGACATGTGGTGATAAACTCATCCCAGAGCAGATGAACCGTGGTGGGATGGGGCAAGCCTGTGATGCCAGGTCTGTTTTGGGCACCCTGCAGTGCATCCACCTCTCCCTCCTTGAGGTTGAGACGAATTCCCATCAGGCTGCTGCATCAGGATGAAATCCCCCTGTTTGCCCTGGGCCTGGGGCAGAAAGGAGCAGGGCACCACTGGGTGCCTTGAGAAACTCATTGGCAGTGGTACCTGGAATTAAATGTAGGAGAAAATGGTACTTAATAGGTGAATATTAATTAAAGCCCAAGTGTTTTAGTCACCACAGCGTGCTTCCCAGGGGATTAAACATTCCTCTTGCCTAAATATCTGGAGAGATCAACACAGGTATTGCCATTGCAGCGTTGGCAGTGGGATTTCCTTGGGACTGGAGCAGTTGCTGCTGGGAATGCTGTCACTGATCATGCCCTGAGTTAGATTTCCCTGCTTGGGGATATTTTACAGTGTGGTTTTCTCACTGTTTGGAGTGGAAGGATTAAGGGGCAAGGAAGGAGCTTTCCCTGCACCACGAGTCCCTGGAGAGGCAGGAGGTTGGAACTGGATGATCTTAAGGTCCTTTCCAACCCAACCCAGTCTGGGATTCATTCTATGGTTCTAAAGCAGGGGCCTGGTGGAGGCAGAGTCCAAACCCCTCTCTGGCCCCCCAGAACTGTGACCCTGTGGCACAGCCACATGTGGTGGGGCCAGGCAGTGTGACGGTGACACGGGGAGGTCCCTGGGCACAGAGCCGAGGGCAGGACGGTGGTGTGGAGCCAAAGGGGTGGGATCCTGCTGCCAGTGTCCTGCTGCTGGGTTCTGCAGCCGATTGTGCTGCTGCTTGTGCAGGATTAATGCAGGAGGGAGGGTTTATTTCCCTTCTTGGGCTGGCATGAACACAGTGAGTGACACACACACATGGGCAGAGCGAGTGACAGCACTTGTGGTGCCGTAAGCATGTTTCTTAGTGGTGCCATCGCATTTCCCAACACATAAACCGGGTCTGTGCTTTGCAGCTCCTCTTTGGGAAGGCAAAACTCTGCATCCCAAGCAAGGGAGGGTGTGAAAGGTGCACAGTGAGCAGTGCTGTGAAAAGGGACGACTTTTGTGCCATCAGCTGAGCAAGGCAATCACAGACCTTGTCAAAACCAACACTGAGGGTAACCAGTAGGTGTGAATCACCCGAAGGTGCCTGTTGCTCTGGTCCCATCCACTGTATGCTGCAGGACAGACATTCACCAGAGTGTTTAAGCATTGCACACCCATGTGTGGGCTGAAGCCTTTCCTCCCGTGCTCACTGCATCCTCTCCCACAGGGGAACGTGGTGCTGTGGAAGCCCAGTGACACTGCCCTGCTCTCCAGCTACGCTGTCTACAAGATCCTCCTGGAGGCCGGGCTCCCCCCCAACATCGTGCAGTTTGTGCCAGCGGATGGGCCTGTGTTTGGAGACACCGTCACGAGCTCCGAGCACTTCTGCGGGCTCAACTTCACCGGCAGCGTGCCGTACGTTGGGAGGGGAGCAGAGGGGAGAGGGGTGAGGAGCCGCCGGTGCTCATCTGCTGGTCCTTTGAACATGTAGGGCAGCACTGAGTGGGGTAGCAGGCAGGCAGTCGACCATCCTTACACCATGGAATTGAGGCAGGGGTTTACAACCGATGAAAAGTGTCTGACTGGGTTTTCTTGCTACAGGGAGTGCATTTCATAGAATCATAGAATCCCAGCCTGGTTTGGGTTGGAAAGGACCTTAAAGCTCCTCCAGCTCCAGCCCCTGCCACGGGCAGGGACACCTTCCACTAGAGCAGGTTGCTCCAAGCCCCTGTGTCCAACCTGGCCTTGAACACTGCCAGGGATGGGGCAGCCACAGCTTCTCTGGGCACCCTGTGCCAGCGCCTCAGCACCCTCACAGGGAAGAGCTTCTGCCTCAGAGCTCATCTCAATCTCCCCTCTGGCAGGTTAGAGCCATTCCCCTTGGCCTGTCCCTACAGGCCCTTGTCCAAAGCCCCTCTCCAGGTTTCCTGGAGCTCCTTTAGGCACTGGAAGGAAATCTGTATATAATTTAATAGCGGGGAGTTTCTGTTGCTAAACTCAGGGCAGAGAACAGACAAACTTGCCTGTGACACTGCCCCATCTCCCAGGGCTGCTGTGATTTCACTGAACGCACCTCACTGTGCAGCAGAGCGGTGCCAGCTCCACGGAGCTTTGCAAACCTGTGCTCTGCCTGCTCGTCGTGGTGTGTTAGTGACTCTGAGGGTCCCTGGCAGCCTGCAACGGGCTATTAAACCCGGGGACCCCGCTCCACCGGCGAAGGACATGGTCTGATGAGCATTGTGCTTTAAAGGTGGGAAGCTCATAAATTAGTATTAGCGGCTGGGCCTCCTGCTGGGAGGCTATTAGCATTTTTATTGTTTTGCAGCCAAGGGGTTTGTCACAGTAAGGACCAGAAGGAACAGGGGAAAGGCAAAGAACACAAACTTCAGCTGGATGCTCACTCCTGAGGTCTTACCTGTGACACTGCAACAGTTTCTTACTTCTCTAACTGTTGCTGTTGTAGTACCTTTGGGTCCTTAGGGTCTCACTTTCAGCTGGCATCTCTGCTTGCAGGGCATCCCTTCTTCTAGGGATAAGACACAGGGGTTTCCTAGGGTCCCCTTCAGCAGAGTACATCACCCACTGATGCCTTTTCCCCATGCAAAGGCAAAGGTGCACTGACCGCCTCCTCCTTCCTATTCCAGAACTTTCAAGCGGCTCTGGAAGCAGGTATCAGAAAACCTGGATCACTACCGCAACTTCCCACGTCTGGCTGGAGGTAACTGCTGCTTCTTACACCTTTTGTGGGGGGGAGGCCGTGCAGGATGGGGGGTTCAGCTTGTCCCCTGCTGAGGGGAGAACCTGAAGCAATGGCCAGGATTCCTCTCCTTGGGAGCAGGGAGCAAATGCCACGGTAAATGGCATCCTCTGTGGCAGGAGTTGGTTGCGTGGCTGTGCTGGGCATGTGGAGGAACTTATAGCACTGGCATGGCATGGGTGTTTATGGTGGGGGCTTTGGGCAGGAGGAGGTGCTGCTCTGGGATTGCAGAGCCTCTATACTAAGATTGGGAACTTGGGTTATCCATCAGTTTTGGAAGCCTCCTCGAACTCCAGGGTTGTGCTCCCCGGGATCACAACGGAGGGACCACGGATCAGGCAGGGCGAGCTACCCCAGTGACGTGGCTGTGATTTGTGCTCTTTGGGGGCTGCACATCCCTGACAACCCCTCACTTGTCCCTTCTCCTCCCTTCCCACCAGAGTGCGGAGGGAAGAACTTCCACCTGGTGCACAGCTCCGCCAACGTGGGCAGCGTGGTGAACGGGACCCTGCGCTCGGCCTTCGAGTACAGCGGCCAGAAATGCTCCGCGTGCTCCCGCCTCTACGCCCCGGCCTCGCTGTGGCCCCAGATCAAAGAGAAGCTACTGGAGGAGCACGGGAAGATCAAAGTGGGAGATGTGAGCGGAGCTGCCGGGCTGCTGAAGGGCTTTGCGGCTCAGCGGGTGGTTGATGGGATTAGAGACTGCGGTAACTGGCTACTAATTCCTATTGAACCGAGCTTTTTATCCACTGGCTCTCCCCACCACCGCCCCGCTGTCGTCCCCCCCTTCATCTTCTTCTTTATAGTGATTAGAAATTAACTTGTAGCCAGTGTCTGCAGGAAGGATTGTGGAAGTCACTGAATGATGCAGACTAATTGAAAAGGGGTAGCTTGTGCCCTGGACCAGAAGTGTGCTTGGAGCGGGAGGGAATGTTATTTGGGGAATTTCAGCTCCTCCGAATGTCAGAGTTGGCTTTTTGGCTCAGTAGGTACTTACATTCCCTCTTTTCTGGCTTCCCACAGCCCACGCAGGACTTTAGGACGTTTTTCTCTGCAGTGATTGATGACAAGGTGAGCTCATCTCTCCTCTTCTACTGGTGCAAGGAGGTAACACCACCGGGCTTTCACCAAGTGCTGGGTTAAATGTTTTTATTGCTTACAGCAAGGTATGAACATCAGTGATTAGAGCTGACTCTCAGCTCTCTTTTGCTCCCTCCTGGAGCACTGCATGCCTTAGTAACCACCCCTCTTGACTAGTGGGTTATTTTGCTGAGAAACCATCTCAGGTGCAAGGTTCAGAGTGCCCAGGACTGTACTTCCAGCTCCCACTCCTCCTCCTGAGCTGGAGGAGTGCTAAGAGCAGCATGGCCCTGAAAGGGGTTGCCCAAACCCTGTTTTAGACCCCAAACCCACACTCTTTTCTTCATTATTGCCTTTTCTCAGTCTTTTGCACGGATAAAGAAGTGGATTGAGCACGCCAAGAAGTCACCCAACCTCACCATCCTGGCAGGAGGCGGCTGCGACGACAGCGTCGGGTACTTCATCGAGCCGTGCATCGTGGAGAGCAAAGACCCACAGGATCCCATCATGAAAGAGGTGAGAGCAGCTTGTGGGGAGGTGGCAGGAAAGGTGTAAAAGGGGCTGCAGGTCCCACCCTGAGATATCAACCAAGTGTGTGGATATGAGCTGGTCAACCGTATGGTAAGTTGGTGCAGGGATCATAGAATCATAGACTGGTTTGGGCTGGAAGGGACCTTAAAGCTCATCCAGTTCCAACCCCCTGCCATGGGCAGGGACACCTTCCACTAGAGCAGGTTGCTCCAAGCCCCTGTGTCCAACCTGGCCTTGAACACTGCCAGGGATGGGGCAGCCACAGCTTCTCTGGGAAAAGTCTGTGCCAGCGCCTCAGCACCCTCACAGGGAAGAGCTTCTGCCTCAGAGCTCATCTCAATCTCCCCTCTGGCAGGTTAAAGCCATTCCCCTTGGCCTGTCCCTCCAGGCCCTTGTCCAAAGCCCCTCTCCAGGTTTCCTGGAGCCCCTTTAGGCCCTGGAGCTGCTCTAAGGTCTCCCCTTCAGGAGCCTTCTCTTCTCCAGGCTGCCCCAGCCCAGCTCTCTCAGCCTGGCTCCGGAGCAGAGCTGCTCCAGCCCTCGCAGCAGCTCCGGGGCCTCCTCTGGCCTCGCTCCAGCAGCTCCACGTCCCTCTTGTGCTGTTGCCCCAGAGCTGGATCAGGACTGCAGGGGGGGTCTCCCCAGAGCGCAGCAGAGGGGCAGGATCCCCTCCCTGAGCTGCTGCTCACGCTCTGGAGGTGCAGCCCAGCACACGGGGGGGTTCTGGGCTCAAGCACACACTGAAGCCGGGTCATGGGGAGCTTCTTATTGACCCACACCCCCAAGTCCTTCTCCTCAGGGATGTTGCTCTTCATCACGGCTATAGCTAATCGGGTGCTGATTGGAGGCTGTCCCTGCTGAGTGCTTTATTGTTTTCTTGCTGCACAGGAGATCTTTGGCCCCATCCTCACGGTTTACGTCTACCCGGAGAAGCAGTACAAGGAGGTCCTGGAGCTCATCGACACCACCACACCCTACGGCCTCACGGGGGCGATCTTCGCCCAGGAGAAGTAAGTGCCAAAACCCGCTCTGCCACCACAGCGAAGATGCTTTTGCCCTTCTGGGGTGAACCGTCTGTCTCGTTCCTCCCCGGAGCCCTGTGCTGCACGGTGAGGGTGAAGGAAAGCATTTCCTGCTGCTTTTCGCCCTCCTCCCACTGAGGGGGGAAGGGGATGCCTCTAAAGTAATCATTAAAAGCCTAAAAATGCTTTTTCACTGAGAAAGTATCCTAGAGGCGATGTTTGGAGCATACAGAAGGATGCACCACACACTCCTCATGTAGGAGGAGGGCTCAGAGCAGTGCAACCTCAATGAGGGACCATCCTTAAGTCACAGTTACCTTCATTTATAACAGTAAAACTTGGAAACAAACTAGAAGAAAACAAACCTGGGATCATTTGAATGAGCTCTGAGTGTGCACAACCTGCTTCAGTGCATGTCAAACTAGTGGAAGGTGTCCCTGCCCATGGCAGGGGGTTGGAACTGAATGATCTTAAGGTCTTTTCCAACCCAAACCATTCTATGATCCTATGATTCTATAAATAGTGTGCAGCCCTGGAAATGCCATGCAAAGACATACAGATGTGCTTTTGGCATGATTTTAGCGGCTATAGAAGAGTAGAGGCCTCCACACAAGTTGCTGTTGGGTTGTCAGAGCTGTTTCTATCCCTCCTTAGGAGAATCATCAACGAGGCCAGGAGCTTCCTGCGCAATGCAGCCGGCAATTTCTACATCAACGACAAGTCGACAGGCTCCGTGGTGGCTCAGCAGCCCTTCGGAGGCTCCCGCATCTCAGGTGAGATGAGAAACCCCTGTCCACAGACAGCACGTACCTGTGTGGTGGCACATGGAGCGGCATCCCCCTCTGGGTGGGTCCCTTTATCCTCCATCTCATGGTACCAGCACTTTGTTTCCTTCTGAAACAGGCACTAATGACAAACCTGGTGGCCCGCACTACATCCTGCGCTGGACGTCTCCTCAGGCCATCAAAGAAACACACGTGCCCTTGGCAGACTGGCGCTATGCCTACATGCAGTGACACCTCCTCCTCCTCCCCAGCCCCACTGGTACTACTGATTCTCAACGCACAGAAGTGGCCTTGCAGCTACACCCTTAAGAAGCACTTAGATCTACTGATCTCTAACCTGAGCTTAGGTTTTATTTTTAAAGGAAAATTCTATTATTAAACTGTAAACGCAGAAGAGAAAGTCCTTGTGGTCCATGTACGAGTGATGTGTTAATGAATTCAGGGGTGCTGGAGGAGTGTGGTTGCATACCTGGATCTCAGTTGCCTTTTATCATAGAACCTCAGACTGGTTTGGGTGGGAAAGGATCTTAAAATCCAGTTCCAACCCCCTGCCACAGGCAGGGACACCTTCCACTAGAGCAGGTTGCTCCAAGCCCCATCCAACCTGGCCTTCTGTTTTGTCCATCCCGACCGGTCCAGCACAGTTCCCTGTCAATGAGGCTGCATTTAAAGCAGGAGCTTATCATTAAGAGGCTGGCCCTATCCTGCCAAAAGCAGTGTCATTCCCTGTGTCCCCAGGGAGCTGCACCAGCAGAAATCACAGGAAGCTGAGGGCTGCCTGTACCAGCCTTCCCGGAGCTGTGGGCAGCTGGGCTTGCTTTAAACCACAATCGATGGGGTGGGAGCCCAGAGCTGTGTTTTCTCCCCATCCCTGAGCAAGGGCAAAAGCTCAGACACCCCCAAAACGTTTTTGATGTAGGGAGAGAACTTGACAGAATGCACCTTGTACCAGGAGAGGGCGGCTGCGAGTGCGGTGCTGCTTCGAGGTGAGTTTAAGTGCCTTATTCCTCTGCTCTGAAGGCAGCAGATGGGGTTCCCTGCACAGTCCCTTGCAAATGGTCTCAGGGTGTGTGCAGACATCGGGCAGATGGAGCAGCAACACCCCACTTGCTCCCCTTGTTTCATCACTGGTGACAAGGTCAGGCTGCCTCCCATGGGTTTTGGCTGCTTCCCCTGCTCCAATCCTTGCATGTCCGCTGTAGGAAATGGAAAGACTTTAAGAGAAGGTGTTTCAAGAAAGGACCATTCCTGCACAAGCTGCAGCATCCCTCAAATCCCTGGAAGGAATTGAAAAGGAAATTGAAGGAATTTAACTTAATTAGCAGGAGGTGCTAGGACAGCAAGTGGAGGGCTGCAATAATCAGAGCAAGATGCATCTCTCAGGCTGTTGTGCTCTGTCCAGGGCCGTGCTCTGGCCTGTGGAGCTGGTTTTGACACAGGCACATCGCTGAGGCTCTGCAAGCTGCCCTGGCATTAAGTTAGATCAGTTCTGGCCTCTGTGGTCCCTGTTGGTGTGACTAGTGCAGGTGCTGCCTCTCCATCAGCACGGTCACACCAGTGGGTCCTGCAATGAGAACAGGAAAAGGGATCTTAAGCACAAAGTCTTGCATCCTTCCAGGATCATTTCTAATCTAGAAACCTTTGTAACACTTACAATTAATAACTGTTCAATTCTCAGGATTTGCAGCTCGAGTGGAGAACCCTGTTGTAATAAGCATTAAGTATGGATCTTGTCCAGGCCTGGGCTGGTATTTAGCATGCAGGTCATGAAGGAATTGCATTGATATGTGTGAATCTTGATTTAACTGAGAAAATCTGCAATAAAATAAATTTCAAACTCCCTTTGTGTTCTTTTATGAATGATTTCTTCAAATTGCTGCCAAATCCAGAGCTAGATTGAGTGTGTGTGTTTGGTACTTTTCATGCATGCAACGTGGTGAGAAAAGATGGGAGCAATAAGGTGCTCTCCAAACTGCACCTGACCAGGCTCTTGCTGTTTATCCGGACAGCTCTGCTCAGTTTGGGACCTGTGGGTTCTCCTTCACGCTGCTGCATCCAGAGCCGACCAACCCTGTGTATATTGATTGTTACTTAGACAAACACCGCTCTGCTGTTATCTGTTAGCAGCTAAGCCAGGGCCCCCAGGCTGAGGACCCCCAAAATAAGCCTTTCGGCTGCACTTCTCATTCCAGAGAGGGAAAAACATAATAAACCAACCCAGTTTTGTGTTCTCTGCTAAAACTAAGACATTGCCCTTGCATGAGGCAGGACCATCATGTAAGCGCCTAATTCAGAATCATCCGGGTTTGCACAAAGCATCCTTGTGCTGTGCACTGGGAGGGCACATGGGATCCCAGTTCAGCTCCAAAACCACCCCAATCCCTCAGCAGGGAGGAAAGGACTGAACCCACTGGGATCCTTCAGGGAATGTCTCCAAACCTCCTGAGTTCATCCAGGTGGGACCACAGCAATGTCCCATTCAGACAAGTCACCTCCTGCCACCCAGCATAGGATAAACCCTCCCAAAGCTCCTCTGGACGGCATCTTCCAACCTTTCCCGATTGATTTCCATCAGCTCATTTAAATCTCATTAAGGGCTCTGTCTCGCACCCCCTCGCCTGGAGATCGGGAATGCCGCATCCCAGGAGCTGAGCGCTGCTGCCTTCGGCTCACGCCTTTTATGATTTAAGGCCAGAGTGTCAAGTGGATTTTTTAGCCTTAACTCTGAATTTCATGGCTTTTTGTGACTTTAAATCAGTCCCTTAATGCTATTTAAACAGTTGCCTTTTTGAAGCTGATAAATGCTTCTGGAGGGGTTTGGGAGAGACAGAGGCTTGTGCAGCGGACCCCCAGGCACCCTCCTGCCCCCTGGGATGCTCCCGGAGCTCTCTGCCCTCCACTGAGATGGGGAAAAGGTTCTGGGGAGGGTGTAAGGGCACTGCATGGCCCAACGAGAGGCAACAGGTTTGGAGCATCTCTGGTAGGGATTCAATCCCATTCCCACGCACAGCCGGAGCTGGCCTGGCTCTTGGCAGTCCCCCACTGCATCCTGAAGCACTGGACTATCCATCCTCGGAGCCGGGAGCCGGGCGGGAGCATGAGCCAGGATCTCTCTGGGAAGTGGCAGATTTTCCCCTCCGATAATACATGGCTCCATCTGCTTCCCGTTAGCGGCCCCGGCTGAGGCTAATTGGCAGATCAAACCCTCCGGTGTCCTGCGTTAGGGATGGCATTAGGAGAGGCCAGAGCAAGCACGATGCTGCTTGGATGGAGCTCAAACACCTTCTCTGGCCACCATGGGCTGTGCAAGGTGCTAATGCAAACCACCCCGAGCACTGGGACAGTCTAAGCCCTTGGTGGGAGGAGCAAGACTCAGCTTTAAAGCAAAGCAAAGCAGGAAACTGAGGCAGCTTGGACCAGGTCGCTCATGGGGAGATAGAATGGGAGAGCGGATGGGCAGCACGTTCTGCCACAGGGACACCAGCACAGCAACAGCCACCCGGCTCTTTTAGTCCCAAGGGATGCTTCTGGCTTTCTGGGCAATCCCAGATTCAACAGGAGAGGCAATGACCACGCTTCCTTTGTAAAGGAAAGGTAACATTTACAATTCCCCACTCAACACATGCATAGGGAATGGCTGCAGTTCAGGACAGGGCACAGGGCACCACATCCCAAGGGTGAAGGGGAATGAATGACCCATCACTTCAGCACATGAACACAAGAACTAAACCACAGAGGAGGAGCTGGATTTGGCTTAAAGAAGGTTGGAGGGAGCCCAAAACCTCCCCCTGATGTCAGTGAATGAGGGCTGACCCCTTGCACTGGGCAGCAGACTGCAGCCAGTGGAAATACTGCACCAAATACACTCTTATGCTGCAGACACAATACAGGGGAGACATTCGGGGCTCCCTCCCTTCCCTACCTGCCTGATTTCCTCATAAAAGTCCTATATCCAGTGTCCTAGGGGCAGATTTCCTGTCCAGGCAGTGTCTCAGGCTGGAGAGCAGGTACTAAATGCAATCCAAGAGTCTGGGTTTACCTTCTGCTGGTACCAAAGGGGATGTTCGGACCCTGTGTTTCACCATGTTTCCCAAGGAGAGGCCAGAAGAAATTCATGACATGGATGCTACAGGAGAGTGAAGAACCACATAGGATGCAGGCAAGGGCTGGGGATGCTTGTGGGATAAAGGGAATACATTTAAAGACAGGCCCAAACCAAACCCCAGCTTTACAAACCGCTTAAGCTCTGCTTGTTGGAAAACTGCCCAAGGCTGAAAAACTTCTGGACCCACAATTCCAGCCGGGGGAGCCACAAATGCGGAATTTGTTCTCTCTTTCTGCCTTATGCTATTTCCCCCTTCCTTCTATTCCTGCCTGAGGCTTGAGCTCCCCTGTCCCTGCAGCGCTTTGCGGCTTTGGGAGAGCGCAGGGCTCCCGGGGGCGCGGGGAGGAGATGTTTGCAGTACAAGGACTTAGCAGCAGATGGTGGTCTTTATCCCGTTCTCCACAACCAGGAAAAAGCTGCCACCGGGCTGCAAGACCGAGGTCCCTCATCCATGGGGCTTGGGACTGGGAGGACTGGGTTGGGTGGGTTTAAACTGGTGGGGAGGAAGGAGAGAGCTGTGAGATTCAGCTCCAGAGCCTGGCTTTCCCACAGTGCGGATGGGTGCAAGCAAGCAAAGGAGAGAAGGGGAGAGGGTTTGAGTTTGTCAGCCCCATTCAACAAACAAACTATGGGTTTAAGTGCTGCACAAGTGCCCCCACTCCCCATCCCCACCCAAAATGCTGCAGAATTATGGGGACGCTTCTAATATTTAGCATTTTTGCTAAAGCCCCAGGTCCTGGAGTCATGAGAATACGGCGGGATGTCAGCTTCCAGCTAGAATAAATAAAGAGGGGATTCACATCCCTCAGGATAACACAGCAAAGCTGGAAGAAGACATGACCCTACCTTAGGGCCAGAAGAAAATCCTGGAAAGCAAATAAAGAGCCCAGGAGGCAGAATGCCCCCATAGATCCCGATCTTCTTTGCACAACCACGCTGCTCACCGAGCAATTTAACATCAGAGAATCATGGAATGGTTTGGGTTGGAAAGAACTTTAAAGCTCATCCAGCTCCAACCCCCTGCCCCGGGCAGGGACACCTTCCACTAGAGCAGGTTGCTCCAAGCCCCTGTGTCCAACCTGGCCTTGAACACTGCCAGGGATGGGGCAGCCCCAGCTTCTCTGGGCACCCTGTGCCAGCGCCTCAGCACCCTCACAGGGAAGAGCTTCTGCCTTATCTCCAACCTGAACTTCCCCTGTTCCAGTTTGAACCTTTGTCCTGCCACTCCAGCCCCTCCGGAGCAGAGCACCCTCCTTCCCAGGGCATCTGAGGACACGTGGTTCCCATTCTCCAAGGCTCGGATGCTCTGCGCTGACCTGGAGGTGCAGGGAGAGATGGTGGGAGCTCCGCAGCCCTGGCAGGGGTAAGGAGCAGCCCTGGCAGGGACGAGGAGCGGGCCTGGCTCAGCCTTTCCCAGCTCACCCCAGGGAGTGCTTGTCTGGGAGCCGGAATTATCTCGGAGCCAGGCTGCTGAGGAGAGGAACAGGTGAAGGCGCCGCAGCAGAGCCCGACCCCCGCCTCGCTCCAGCCCCGGCTCGGAGGGAACCCCCCCAGGACATAAATTACTCGCTGTTGTCTGACAGCCTCGATGCTGGCGTGTGAGGGGGGGGTCTGGCCACAGCGGGAGCCGCAGCAGCGCTGGCCCGGGGGGTGCTTGGGGATTAGGAGCCAACTCCTGCATCTGCCAAGAGGCTCCTTCGCAGCTGCAGCCTCCAGCTCCCCCCCTGCATGGTCACATCAGCCCCCCCGGCATGGGCAGAGGCTGGGATGAGGCACAAGTCTCCCACCTCCAGCCGGGCGGTTCGTGTGGATCAGATGTGAGCGCTCCCGGATCCCTCCGTGCTCAGTCAGACCAGTCCCAAGGCTGCTCCTGGCCCTCCCCACCATCCCTTTCTCCTCCTGCAGACAAGCAATATCCCCATGTCCAGCCACCAAACGCCGCAGCATCATCATCCACCCTCATGCCTATGTCCACAGGAATGGATGGTTTTCCCTTGAATCACCATTTCTTCACACCCATCTGCACCCAGAGTCCCTCTCCTTCTGGGGGGGGGGGGGGGGGGGGGGTGGGGGGTGGATTTATCCCCTAAATCCTTCTCCTGTCCCTACAAACTCCCATTCCTGCAGAGCCATCCAGCCTCCCAACTTCACATCCCTTCCCAGCGCATCCCCCCTTCCCTGGCCCTGCATTTGGGTGCTTAAGATGTATCTGCAGTACCATCTCAGCTGCTATTTTTCATCCTTCAGCGATAAGGCATCTGCGTGTACACAGCACCCAGAAAATGACTTACAAACAGCAGCTTCCCCCCCGCAGATCCCCCCTCCCTCCTCATACCAGTTACTAACATCACCACAGAGGCAGCCCCGCTCTGCTGCTGTTTTCAGTGAAGATCATTCCCCTCCATCCCACCCTTTGGTGGTTGTTTTACCCCCACCCCATGTCATGATCACAGATTGGAGATCACAAACCTGACATTTGGGTGCCTGTTCCACAGTGCCAGGCGGGCAGAGCTACCGGGGACAATCAATTGGCCCCGCATCATCTACGGGTGCCATCCAAAACACTGCATCAACATGAGATCAGCCCTTCCAGCAGCTCTCCGCTTGCTTTTCACTTCCCAGCCTCCAAAAAGATGCAATTGCCCCAAAATCAGGGATGCCAGGAGCAGGGGTTGGAGCTGGGTGGGAGCATCCCTGCTCCAGGAGGGTGGGAAAGGCAAAGAGGCAGCTCAGAGCAGACAGAGCAATGGGGTCTCGGTGGGAAACCCACACACACACTGTTGTCTGTGGGACCAGTCTTCTGTTTCTCCAGCATCGTATCTGCAGCACAGTCAGGGTCAAATAATGCAAGCAAAGGAGATCCCATCCTGATGCCTACCTAAAAGCACATGGTGGGAGCTGGGGGCTGGTAGGGAACAGGATTTGTTTGATTTTAGGCTGCCAGAGAGCTTTGCTGCGTCAAAATGTTCCTGAGCTTCAGAGGGTGCAGCCTGGTCTTTAGGTGCCATGGCTGAGTGCCCTAATGAGGTCTCTCACCAGGCTGGGTGCAGTGAATGCATCTATAGCTGGTTCCATATTCACAGAAGGATCCTAAACCCCTTCCTGCAGGGAACCCCTTCTCACACAGGGATATGTGGGCATAGAATCCCAGCCTGGTTTGTGTTGGAAGGGACCTTAAAGCTCATCCAGTTCCAAGCCCCTGCCATGGGCAGGGACACCTTCCACTAGAGCAGGTTGCTCCAAGCCCCTGTGTCCAACCTGGCCTTGAACACTGCCAGGGATGGGGCAGCCACAGCTTCCCTGGGCACCCTGTGCCAGCGCCTCAGCACCCTCACAGGGAAGAGCTTCTGCCTCAGAGCTCATCTCAATCTCCCCTCTGGCAGGTTAAAGCCATTCCCTCTTGGTGCATGGCGGTTTTGCCATCCCATTTAGTGGATGGGGATTTTGAGGCACAGCATCAAGAAACAACTAACCCTCATTGCAAACAACAAAGCAGCAACGGGCCTCAACTCCTCTGGTCCAATGGTGGAGCAAGTTCAGGGGGGCTGAGGTGCTGGTTGTGGGGGCGCACATGGCTTTGGCTACACCCCACACACATCAACCCACAGGGGATGCAGAGGCAAGAGGGCAGCGCCGCAGTGACGCCTGTCCCCCAGGAATGCGGGTCCCCCTCCCGCTCCTCCCATCCTGCCTGGCCCTAATCCAGAGGTGGCAGTGGGATGTCTGGAGACAGCTGTGCCTGCCCCCCCCACCCTGACATCACCCACCGGCTATGGAGCCGCTCGCCTTGGCCAAGGCTCCTTCTCCAAGTGTTTGCGGGAGAAGGGGGGGTAAGAGACCCTCGTGTTCCCCTTAACCCTCTGCTTGCAGAGGGGGATTCGTGACCCTCTGCTTTCAAAATGGATCCAGGCAGTGTTTGGCTCCCAAAGAGAAATGCTTTCACAAGTGTGCAAAACAGGGTTGTTCCTGCATGTAAACCACTGCTGGGACACAGGCAGAGTGACATGAGGCTGCTGCAACCACCCAGTGCTTCCATCTCTACACACAGACAAAGAAAAGGCTCCAACCTACTGGTATCATGGAATAGTCCTAATGGAATAGTCCCCCCCCAGCTGCCCAGAATCCAGCTGTGAGCTTTGTTTTCTCAGCCCCAAGTCTCTGCTGCTGGTGCCTCAAAGCAGGGAACTTAACTAAACTAGCTGGATGGAGGGGAGGATGCAAGCAAGGTCCAGCTGCTGCACCAGAGGAACACCCAGAAATGTGCCTGCTCCCCCATCTCTGTTTCCTTTGCAGCTCTTACCTCTGTGGTTGCTGCTACTTAGGGGTTCTACATCAATATCATGTTGTGAAATGAGACCAGGGTGGTCTGGCTGTGCCTAAAAGGATGCTGGCAGCAAGGGAGCTGTGCTAGCATCCTCTGTTTCACCTAACAGCTAACAACTCCCCTGCTCCTGGTTGCTCCTCTGGGTTTGTACATTAGCACCTCTGCAGCTAGTGACATTCAACTTTTTCCTGCACACTGGTTTGCTAGAAAGGGCTTTTTAGACTATACACCACAGTGCAGCTACCCCTAGAGATACTGGGAACACCACTGGGATGGTCCCGGGATTAAATGGGAAGGCAGCTTTCCATAGCAGGCTGACTGGCACCCCAAATTTGCTGCAAGTAAGGAGGTTTCCTTTAGTGTTTCCTATGAGCCAGGGCTGGACATCACAAAACCTTCCCTTCAGCTGCTGCTAATGGCTCAAGGCTGAGCAGAAGAAGAGACCCACTCGGTCATGAACTTCAAGCCCTAAAGAGATGCTGTTTCCCCTCCTTTCACCCTCCATCCCTGGCTGGGTAACAAGTGGGGCAACCACAACTGGTCCCAGCTTGCTGCTGGGCCTTCAAGGGGGGATATAGGATGTCAGCCGGCTGCGCCCTTGAGAACGTGATCCCCTCTGGGCCGATCTGCCTGATGTGTTCACTGGAACCATCAATCAGTGCAAGAGGCACGATCATATTTTATAGCCAGAGCTGCTTGTGAAACTCAAGCTTGCCATGGCAGCCACTGCTCTGCTCGCTTGGAAGGGGAAGGCGAAGCCTGGACCCAGCTTTAACCCCTTGTGATGGGTCCTTTGAGCTGCAGCTCTGCAGCAGCCTCGGCTATTCTGCTTGTGTGGCTCCTTCCTTCCCCTACCCTCAGCACCTGATGCTGCAGATGCAGCACAGGGTGTTAATGAGACTGCAACCTCTCCTTATGCTCCTGAGAACCTCTGCACAAGCAGGAGACATGCAGATAATCGTAGATGCACAGACATCCTCCTTCCCACACTGTTTGCAGCTACACATGCCCCCAGACTTGCTAAAACCAGACAACAGCATAAAACACAAGCAGGTCTGCATGTTCTCCTTGACTCCCACAATACCCAGCCCTGATGCAGGTCACCAGATACTCCAGACTTGCAGCTAGAATAGGTATTGCACAAGTTGCTCCTTCTCTGTGCACAACCACAAGCAAATCTCTACCCTGGAAATGCTGCTCTGTGAAATTCCTCTCAGGAATGCTGCTGGTATTAAGCTCAAATCAAAGCAACGATCTAGCCAGAGAGCTCAGCTCTGACTGGGCTGGAACTTTATCCCGGTGTCCCAAACCTTTTGTTTCCCCTCTCCTTGGGAAGCTTGTTCCTGGCCATGGTCCCACTGTGCAGTGCTGTTCTCTGGGAATTGCTCTGGTGGCTTCGGTTACGCTTGCCCAGGAACAAAGCAGCTCTCCCCGACGGGCGAGCGTCCTCCCCGCAGGGCAAGAGGAGCCTTGCTATTGAGACAAGGGGCATTCGAGAGGCCTCAAGGATGTTTTTACAGCCCAGCCATGCCAGGCTGATGGATTGCTGATTGGAAATTAGATTTCCAAAGCTGGAAGCAGTCTTAAGTGTTGGAGAAACGACAGCTCCCACAGGGAATGAATACAGCAAGGGCAGAATGTGGCTGAGGTGGAGACAAGTCGCTGGGAATGATCTGGGACAGGCACATGCAGAGATGCTGCACGGATCAGGCTCTCTGCATCCTGGAGGCAGAGGGATACAATATGTGATTGCTGGATCTTCTACACAGGGCACTGGCTGTTGTATAGTGCAAGAACACAGAGCAGCTACAGTGACCTTAAAGCAGAGCCCAAAGTATACACGTCTCCTATGGAGACAGGCTCCTTCTTCAGCCTGGAGAAGAGAAGGCTCCTGAAGGGGAGACCTTAGAGCAGCTCCAGTGCCTAAAGGGGCTACAGGAAACCTGGAGAGGGGCTTTGGACAAGGGCCTGTAGGGACAGGCCAAGGGGAATGGCTTTAACCTGCCAGAGGGGAGATTGAGATGAGCTCTGAGGCAGAAGCTCTTCCCTGTGAGGGTGCTGAGGCGCTGGCACAGGGTGCCCAGAGAAGCTGTGGCTGCCCCATCCCTGGCAGCGCTCATGGCCAGGTTGGACACAGGGGCTTGGAGCAACCTGCTCTAGTGGAAGGTGTCCCTGCCCGCGGCAGGGGTTGGAACTGGAGGAGCTTTAAGGTCCCTTCAACCCAAACCATTCTGTGATTCTGTGATTCTATGAAATGCACTCCCTATAGCAAGAAAAGCCACTTTTGGCTGTATTCACCATGAGATCTCCCAGCAAATGGTGGATTAGAAATGAATAAATCAGTCAAAGGCAACAATGAACACACGCTGCAGAGCCGAGGTGGAAGCAGTTTCCACGCTCTCAAAAATAGGAACTGACTGATTAAATCAGGCCTGATTTCCAAGAAGCTGACTCCAGGACTGCGCAGCCTCGTGCCCAAACGTGCCGTGGACTTGCAAAGTCACAAGTTTGTGGCTTGGGGAGCTGAGGGATGAAGTGGTGGGGAACCAGCTAAAGGATGGGGAACCAGCTAAAACCCCAACACTGACTAATGCTGACTCAGAGGAGCTGAGAACCAAGGGGTTTAGCCCACACCCACAAACAAATATTGCCATCTACATCTGAACTGCTGCTCCCTGACTGCTCCACACCCTTTGGGTGTCATCCTGCTTGTTGTGCCACCTTGCACAGGGCTGAAGAGAAGGGTTTAACATCAAATGGAATGGCTCTTGGAGCAGGATTTCTTGTTCCCTGTTGAAGGGAAAAGACTAACTGAATATGGAAGGAGAAAAGAGGAAAGAAGGAGGCAAAATCATTGTCTTTTCCTGCTGCTTTGGTTACTAAAATGGGACCTGCCTGGCTGTTTTTTCCACAGCTGGTGTGTTTTGAGCCCCTTAGAGGACATCGGTGCCCACCAAGCCCTTGAATTCCAACTAGGACATGATCCATATCAAGCACCATAGCTTGGGATCTGCTCCCTAAGCCCATTCCTGGACCAAAACCTCCCTGCTGGCTCTGAGCATCCTCATCCCCTAACGATATGGTAGCAGGGCTGATTTACTACTGCGGGGAAGGCGCTAAGTCCTGGGTAACACCTGCATTTACAGCCTGCTCTCCCCGGGCTGCCTCCCCCACTTGTCAGCTCCTTTTAACCACAGATGATAACTTGTCAGAGGCTCTTGCCATCGTGTTCTCCCCAGGCTGGGCAATGTGTTGAGCAGCTGCCTGCGGGGAAGAGTCTCATCTTTCTGCTCCAGCCAGGGGGAGCCCGGCCGTAACCTCCGCACCTCCCGTTTCCATTAGGAGCACTAAGACTTTGGCACCACTTCAGACCCTCCCTCCTGTCCCGGGTGAGGGGAAGGCAGCTGCGATGCCTTCTCACAGCCTGGGAAAATAGTTGAAGGCTCTGCTTTTCCCTGAGAGCCCTGAAACCCAAGTGCCCCCCTCGCTCCCTTGCTTTTCCCTCCCCTCTCCTCACCCCAACCTACACAGCCCTTGTTTCAAATCAAGCACTCTTCCTCCCTCATTAGGGGGAGATCAGGCTACCCATCCCATCCTCTACAAGGAGCCTCAGTGCCCTATACATCCCACACCTATTTCCCCTAGAAATATTAACCCATTCCTTTCCCAACCCTTTATTTGGGGACAGGAATTCCAACAATTCCAAGATAGATCTGAAATTACACTCTCCTTTTCCATCTCACTGCAACAGTACCTGTATGGTAATGTTGAGGACATCACTGCTGCTAGGCATATGTTTCTATACATCTTAGGGGTTGCAACTCCCAGACAAAGAAAGAGCCCACATCTACGAGCCTCTGGGACCTCCCATTTGAGCATTAAGTCTATCAGTGCATCTCAGCCTTAAGTATTATCATGCTGTTCCTCCATGGCAGATGAAAGTTAGATTTATCCCTGTTTTATAGATGAGGAATTGAGGAGCAAAGAGATTTCACAGGTCCCCAGTACAATACAGTAAGGCCAATCGCCATGAATCTCATTCCTACAGCTACCCAGGACTGCTATTTCAGTAAGCTTATCCCTGTTTTGCCACTGAGGAACCCTCCCAACGCATCACAGACAGTGATTTCTGTAGTTCAGGCATGAAACCATGGTGTGAAGCCACCTATTTCCCAAAAGGGGAGCCTAGGGACAGGCAGGGCTGCTGGTTTCAAACTGGGTTCCCCAGTTTTGCAGATGTTTGGACGCTTGTGGCCAAAATAGGTCCTGCAAATGGACTGTGCACACAGTAAAGACCTTTGAAATATCTGTCAGCACCTCCAGGCAATGCTCCTTCTTTGTGTGAAGTAATACTTTAATGCTACTTGGCAAACAAAGCCTCAGTTCTCTCCCAAGGCTATTGATACTCCTGCAGAATGCCACCGAATCAGAGTTTTTAATGGTTTAGGCTCATTTTGTACCACAGAAAGCTGTGGCACAAGATGCAGTCAATAACCAGTGTATGGAAATGGAGCCTCTTCATGCAGACACAGCATTAATTCCTGCACAGGGTGCACTTAGCATCAAGAAAGAAGGGTGGCTGCATCCCCACCAGTGCAGGCAGTTGGAACAGAGGGTACAGCTTGAGCAGCTTGGGAAGGAAATATGAGTGGGAACACACATTTCACTAAGATAACACACCTCTTCCTCCCCCTATATTTCCCTTTTCTGTTCTACAGGAGGGAAATAGCTGCTTGGGAGGCCAGAGGATGCCTCCAGGTCTGAACAAAGGTCAGTCCAGCAGGGAATGCTGGTGGAAGCTTTGGATCCCTATCCTATGCAGTGGATGATTTGGATTAGCGATTTGTCACAATCCCCTCAACTCATCGGGTTTCAACAGTGGGAAAGGCACACAGATGTAAAGTCTCACTGGTATGGCTTTGATTCGGGGTTGGATTGACAGCCATATGGAGCCTGGGGTTTGATTCGGGTTTAGAGGCAGCTGAGAGCTGTTATCCCAGAATTGGGACCCAGCACGATCAATACATTTGGTGGTGGGGACAGAAATGGGCAGAAAGGTTTCCAGCCCAGGAAATCCAAACTTCGAGACAAAGCTTGAGCTCCTCGGTGAGCTCCATCTCCATTTGCCAACCATCACTCAAAGCAAATTCGCTTGAATTTTGGCCAAAAGAGATGTGCATGAGAGGCACTGTACAGATGTTGCAGTGAAGCTGGTTTCTGTTCTCTCCCCTGCCTGCACTCACACAAGCTTCAAGGAGTTGGGGAAAATGGAATCTTGTACCTTTTCCTCCAAAGGAAGGAAGCCTATGCTTCCAAAACACCCCAGCTGGGCTGGATACCCCCTTCTCGCACCTCCTGGCAGGGCAGCAGTGGTGGTCCCTCGCTGGGACGCTGTCGTTCTGCCTAATCACTGCAATAGGAGGAGGCAGCTTTTAGCAGCTGGGGAATGCTGCAGGGATTGGTGCAGTGATGCTCTCGCCAGCTCCCTTCTTCCACCCCTGACACAAACCGCTGATTTATTAACTTCTCCCCTCACCTTCTTTCTGTCTGTCTGTCTGGTGCTGGGGGGAGGCAGAAAGGGGACGAGACCAAGAGGGCTGGATGCCATCAAACCACCCCAGAGAGGAGGAATCCACTCGCAATGTTTGGCATGTTCAACACACAAAACCCAGCTGACCCAGTTTACCCCCCAGTTCCCTTCCACAACCTACTATCTACGGAGGCATGAAGAAGGTAGCAGGATGCTGTGAAGGCTGAGCTTGGCTTGGGAGAGGTGGTTTGGAGAAGCTTTGCACTCCATTTCACCTAATTGCATTTACATTGCAGCAGAGATGGAGGCAGCTGATGATGATCTGAAGCCCATCCCCTGCTCTTGTTAGAGAAGTCTTTACACCAGGCACAGGGAGAAGGGGTGGTTTTCCCAGAGGGGTCCTCAGTGATGGAGATGACCTTTTTTCCCACAGCCAGCTCTTCTCCCTGCAGACAAGGGAGAGATGTTGGATTAGAAAAGGGAAATTGCCAGTTTGGGGAGCTAGAACCAAAGGGTCACACTTGTGACTTGCAAAGAGTCTCAGAGCAAATGTCCCTGTTTCTCAGGGGGTTTGGCTGGAAGGGGTTTCTAGACCAAACTTCCACCAGCACCAGCTCAGGTCAGCCAATGGCTTTCCCCAGCTGAGTCCTGGTTGCTCACATTGAAGGACACCCAGTTGCCCATTTTGGATTGATCTCCCAGACATGGAGGGACATGAACAGAGGGTTTAGCTCCCATGGAGACACCATGAACTTGGGGCAAGTTTGCTCTTAACAGTGAGACCTCAGGGTCCCACATTCCCCTCTTTTACACCAATTTCATTTCAGGGTGACTCCAATAGCTATTGCACATTAACCTCGAGGCAGACAGAGATCAGGCCATCCTGCAGCCCTATCCCTGTGTATCCGGGTGCAGCTTGGTCTCCCCATCCCAAGCAGCGCTTTCCCAGCCCTGTGCACCTGGAATAGGGAGGATGGAGTTAGGAGGCAATGGGAAAGATGACAAACAAAGCAGAACAGCACATCTGACACCCTGTGAATTAATCAGAGCAGGGCCAGCATGCTGGGCAAACAAGACCTGGAATTGCATCTCTAACCTTGATTAAATTAGAAAGCTCTCCAACTAATACAAACGCCCCTCGGTAAACAAGGGAACGGGGGCTAATGAAGTGGATAAGAAGCAACTTGACAAGTGACGGGGCTGGTGAGGCAGAGGCAGGGAGGGAATAAGGCAGGGCCAGAGATTTAGAAAGGGGGAAAGGGAGGAGGGAGGTACAGAGAGCCAGAAATGGGCAGAAGAGAGGGATGGAGGGGAAAAAGGGAGAGGTGATTTCCTTCAAAACCATTTTCCTAAAACACAAAGAATGTGTCTGTTTTCTGTTAAAAGAGATGCAGACACTGAAGAGTCAAAATTCACCAGCAAAAGCACTAGATTATGGCACTATCACAGCCCCTTCCCTTCTGCTGTACAAACACCCATTTAAAGGTGCAAGAAAGCCTCAAGGCTGTGATACAGTCAGAATCCAAACCAGCTCTAGGCTGACCTTAGTTTTAGAGGGGTCTAAACCAGCACCAACAGATGACACTTGACTGAGATGCTGATTAAAACTCAGTAGCTGCAATGGTGCGAACAGGCAGGTGGTTCTGTCCTGCCAATGCCAGGCTCCCTCCCATTGCATACCCCATCGATGGGCTCCTGTCACCCTGTCTCTCATATCTAGACCCTCCTTACCCCCTTTTTAAACTGTGCATCTCATTTAGTTAATTCGGATGAAAATTATGGGACCAGCTCTGAGGCACCCCAGGAATGACCTGACTGAAGGCGCTGGAGATGCAGTAGCATCAAGGGATGCCAGAACAGAACCCAACAAACCCCTTCTCCTTCCATTTTGGGAGCATTTAGCCTCCACACCCAGACTTAAGGAATAATATAAACACTGCTGAGACCCTTGTCCCTCTCCACATCTCCCCAGAGACCAGGACAAACCATGGCTGAACAAGTACCATGCAGCTATGATGAAACCTTATTGAAAGCCCCCAAGTAGAGCTGGGAGTGGGAAAAGGAGCAGCCAAGCTGGGGAAAGAAGAGGCAGAGCAGTTTGGGATTAGCTTGGGTCAAGTTTAGCTCCACACTGGGTGTACGGCAGAGGTCTTCTGAAGGGATGAGGAGTTTTCTACAGGTGATGCTGAAGCACGGTGGCTTTTGAATACACATCACCAGCCACAGAGCACAGCCAGTGCTCAGCAGGCATCCCATAAGCTGGCTGGAAAAGCGTTCTGGGATAAGATAAGAGAAAGCAGTTTCTTTCCTAACACCTCGTCTAGCACCAGAAGAGCCGGTGCAGAAGCAACATCCACCAAAGGGCTGTGAACCAATGCAGAACTGTGCCCGCTCACATTTATCCCTGTCTCCCATCCCTTCTCGCTCCCGCATCCTCCACCTTTTCCTTCTGGCTGCTTAAAAAGAGTTCAGCCTTGGGGGTCTTCCATTCTTTTCCTTCTTTCTTTCACTCTTTCCTCAGTGGCAAAGCAGGAGGCAGAGTGAGACGATTCCCACCCTTCCCCACCTCTACTATGGCAGCGAATTCCCAATTTTCAGCTAATCTCAAGGTCGTGACAAGAAGCGCAGAGGCCCTGGTAGGACATAATGGCAGAAGAATTGTAAATGTTGCTTTTAGTGAATGCAGAATGAGGAAGGGCCAAGGAGGGGAAATTTTCCATTCAGCGCCGGCCTTGGAGCAGCGAATACATTTTCTCCTCCAGTGTGTCGCATTAGATTTCCAGAGGTGCTCGGCACCAGGTACATGTCATTAGTAACAGTTTGCGTGGTAATGAATCCTTTTATTTCTCTTCCACACAGCTCATGAATACATAAAGAGGTTGGGTTTAGTCGCATCTGGTTCAGCTGCAGGAGCCTCACATAACTTAATTTCGCAGGCTCTTCAGTCCGGTTGCAAACCCAGCTGGGGCCAGCCTTAAAGGCACAGGGAGGATTTCCAAAAACCCAAGTGAAAATCTAGGCTTGGAGGTGAGGATCTGCTTGGAGATGCCTCAGAGCTGGCTCTGTTCCCTGGTGGCC
Source organism: Strigops habroptila (assembly GCF_004027225.2). NCBI lineage: Eukaryota > Metazoa > Chordata > Aves > Psittaciformes > Psittacidae > Strigops > Strigops habroptila. The sequence goes on from NC_044292.2 coordinate 1,246,773, forward strand.
TCCCTAGAGATGGAGCATCCTTTGTTTTAACACAGAGGAAGGGATGAGCTTGAGTTTGGCTAAAAGTTTGCCTGTTTGGGTACATCATGGAATGGTTTGGGTTGAAGGGACCTTAAAGCTCATCCAGTTCCAAGTCCCTGCCACGGGCAGGGACACCTTCCACTAGAGCAGGTTGCTCCAAGCCCCTGTGTCCAACCTGGCCTTGAACACTGCCAGGGATGGGGCAGCCACAGCTTCTCTGGGCACCCTGTGCCAGCGCCTCAGCACCCTCACAGGGAAGAGCTTCTGCCTTATCTCCAACCTGAACTTCCCCTCTTTCAGTTTGAACCCATCACCCCTTGTCTTACCACTACAGTCCCTGATGAAGGTCCCTCTCCAGCATCCTTGTAGCCCCCTTCAGACCCTGGAAGCTGCTCTGAGGTCTCCACGCAGCTTCTCTTCTCCAGGCTGAACAGCCCCAGTGTTCTCAGCCTGTCTCCATATGGGAGGTGCTCCAGCCCCTGATCACCCTTGTGGCCTCCTTTGGACTTGCTCCAACAGCTCCATGTCCTTATGTTGGGCACACCAGAAATGCACACAGTGCTGCAAGTGGGGTCTCAGAGAGCAGAGCAGAGGGGCAGGATCACCTCCTTTGACCTGCTGCTCACTCTTGATGCAGCCCCAGTATACGGTTGGCTTTCTATCATCCCATCAGATGCAATGGATGGGGGTAGCCCATATGCCTCATGCTTCTGGTGAAAACCCCTCCTTCCTTGCCCTGGGAGGATGGAGGAGTTGCCCATCACTGCAGGTAGTTGGGTCTTTCCTGAAGTTAAAATTTGCAGCCAGGAATTACAGCAGCATTAACACCCTTGTTCTGCAGGCAAGGAGCTGCTGCCAGCACCCTGCCAGCATCACTGCTGTGCTTCCCCTTCTGGAGTGTTATTATTCTTAATTACAATTAATTGCTATGCAATTTTAATAAGAATAATAATAATAATAAACCTCTCTTGCCTTTGGCTCTCTGCAGCCGTCAGGGCCACGCTGCAGAGCCTTGCTGCAGGAGCTGCTGGTGGTGGCGGCAAGAGGTGGCTGCGAGGGAAGGATTCCTCAGCCAAGCAAAAGCACTTGTGGAGTGGGGCTGGAGAACAAATGGAGCCCAAAGTTCCTTGAGCACCCAGCAAACCCCACCGAGGCCAGACCTGCCCCATGTCCTACCCACAAAGAAGAGCCTCACTCACCTTCTGCCAGGCCCAGATGACAACAGAGCTTAAGAGCATTACTTCTAAGCTATTGGAACAACCTGCTCTAGTGGAAGGTGTCCCTGCCCATGGCAGGGGGTTGGAACTGGAGGAGCTTTCCAACCACATGTCCAAACTCTGCCCAAAAACCCCACTTCGATAATTCAGGAGCTGTTGGCAGTCTCAGATTGCCCAAGCCCCCACAGTGGGACATGAGCAGCTATAGGGAATGCTCACCTCTGCCATCTGCAACCATTCTTTTCCACAAGATCATCTGAATTTGCCAATTGATAGGAGATTATTGGAGATTATTCCCCCCTCCATCCTTCCTGACATGCTGCTGTGCTGAACACAGATCACAAAGTGGGAATGTTCAGTAAGAAACTCTGGTGCTTGTCATTTTGGGAGTAAAAATAGCTCAGAAACACAAATCAAGGTCAATAAACCTTGAGGCAACAAAGCCTGGAACTACGGCAGCAAGATCCCCATTCCCTATAGAGGTCCTGCAGGCAGAGACACAGTTGCGGAGAGAGGGAGGGGTGGAAATCACAAGCAAAAGTTACTCTGTTAGATCCAAAGCAAAGGTTATGTGCTGCTGAGGTGTTCATGAGAAACCTGCCTGCACCAGGGCTTGGCTTCTGGGATGCCGGTGGGATGTACCAGGGGAGGACTGAGGAGGAAGGACTGGAGCCAGGCTGAGAGAGCTGGGCTGGGGCAGCCTGGAGAAGAGAAGGCTCCTGAAGGGGAGACCTTAGAGCAGCTCCAGTCCCTAAAGGGGCTCCAGGAAACCTGGAGAGGGGCTTTGGACAAGGGCCTGGAGGGACAGGCCAAGGGGAATGGCTTTAACCTGCCAGAGGGGAGATTGAGATGAGCTCTGAGGCAGAAGCTCTTCCCTGTGAGGGTGCTGAGGCACTGGCACAGGGTGCCCAGAGAAGCTGTGGCTGCCCCATCCCTGGCAGTGTTCAAGGCCAGGCTGGACACAGGGGCTTGGAGCAACCTGCTCTAGTGGAAGGTGTCCCTGCCCGTGGCAGGGGCTTGGAACTGGAGGAGCTTTAAGGTCCCTTCCAACCCAAACCAGTCTGGGATTCTGTGATGAAATTCTACCCAAAATATTTGCCATAAGGTCTCAGAATCACATATCCGGCTCCTGCTTGGTCCTCACAGGGGGTTTTCTTGACTAGAGAGTGGGAAGAAGAAACCCCAGCATCACCTTGGCACAGAAAGTGGGTAAAGCAGAGGAGCGGAGCTGCTTTGCAACCGAGCAGCCACTCAACTCCTGCCAACTTCCCTGTTGTTATTCCTTCCATTCTCCCTCCCCTTCCCACCGTGGGTCACCATTGCTCTGATTTCTGTAGCTCCCATAATAAAAAAGAGAAAATAATGGCAAAATAATTAAAAAAATAAAAGAAAGGAATAAAACCCCCATCATTTTAAGGGAGAAAGAGGCGGGGGGGGGGAGGAGGAGGCGCTGGTAGATAACCAGCAGATGTGATTTTTGCAGATAAGCGTAGTAATTTAGATAAATCTGGAGGCTTTGGAGCCTTTCGCTTGCGTCCCTTTTCTTTCTGTCTGATTCTTCTTTCAATTTTATCTCATGAGTCAAGAGCGGGAGGGGGGGAAGCTTCATCTTTGGGTAGTTTCTCTTCTCTTTTTCATGTGTTTTTCCCCAGAAGGTGGGATGAAGGCCCCCCCCCCATTCACATACACACACACACACAGAGGAGCCGGGTTTGTGTATTTGAAAAGCAGCGGCCCCAAAATCAAAATATTTGAAAATGTATTTCATGGTAATTATGTCATATTTCATGGCCTGATGCCACTACTGAAAGAGCGCCTCAATGCCTTAATTTGTATAGAAATTGTAATCATTTGTTCATTTCAAGGTGAAAATTGCATTTTTTAATTTAAATTGTATCCTGCGTGATAGTCTATTATCTAGTAAAATTGTCTCCATGTCTGAATGCCTCCTCTGCAGCTGCAATGCTTGTTACAAATCCACTTAGACTCATAAAAGCTTTGCCGATGTCTCGGGAAATGGGAACACTTTCTGTGGGCTTCTTCTTGCTCTTTTTTCCCTTTTCCCCCTCTTCCCTCCCATTCCCATCCTCCCTCCCCTTCCCCCTTAGTCCTTTCTTTGCTTCCCAGTTGAAATAAACCCAGATCTGCCATTAATAATAATTAGCCTGGGTAGATACAAAAGACGTGCAGAAAGCAGCCAGGAGTCCGCCGCCTTTATGTCTTTCGGAGCGAGCCACCTCGAGGTTGCATATTGCTGGGGAATAAACGATGAAGGAAGGGAAAGGACAAGATAAAAGAAAGGAGAGGTTTTGTGCTGCAGCTCCTGTAAATAAACCTCATCCCAAAGGATGGCACAGGCAGGTTTCAAGGATAGACCGACACTAACAGAGATTTAAGTCACTTTGGTGTGTCAGAGATTTGAGGAAGGGAGGTAGAAGGTCACTTTGCTTCCAGCCCCTTATCCCACAGTGAGTTGCAGTCTTGTCTCTTCTGGTGTCTGCTTTGTTCCTCAGTGTGATTTGGGGATGCCCAAAGTCTGCAGGAGGGGAAATAAGAGACTGAGAAGGTAAGTGTGGTGTCCAAGATGTGGTAACAGCCCAGAGCTCCTCATTTCCTGGCTTTTCCTGTGATCACCGTATATTTGAGCTCCCTTTGCTGTTCTGCAAGAGGGAACTTGGATCGAGGGAATCACAGCCACCCTCTGGGCACCTCAGCTGCATCACACAGCCCTCCACGGCCATCAATCCTTTCCTCATGGGCTGCCTTTTCCTGGGAAGGCAGAGATGGATGCACCTGCATCCGGCCTCCTCACCTTCCACTCCTGCTTCAGCCATAGAGCTGAGGTCACCCCATTTCCCAGCACCCAGCTTTCACGGGAAAACTGCCCCCAAAAAGTCAGCTCGGAGGAGAAATGCTGGGAATACTGGCCCAAGGATGCACAGCATTAAGGGAGGACTGTCAGGAATGCTGCAGGAATGCGGGATGAGCTCAGTGCTTAGTGTAAATCAGCACAAGCAGTTAAAATTCCAGGCTGGTTCGCACCAGGTGAGGACGTGGCCTGCCCGGGACAGGATATTAATTATATTAATCCTTAAAAAAGAAAGAAATCGGCCTCCGAAGGAAATCCTTTTTTAGTCATTTAATTCCCTTTCATACACCTCTCCCTGCTCAGAATACCCTGATTTGATGCAGGTCCACAGCCCATTATCATAAACTTCTCTACACCTATTCTGAAAAGCAATTGCTCATGAAATGCTGTGAAGCTGAGGGCCGCTGAGCCAAATTCGCCAGCACAGCCGCTGTCTGACGGTAGCTGTAACCACTGAGATGAGCAACAAGGGATCTAAACACAGGTCATGAGATGGGTCTGGCCTCCGAGCCAAGCAAACACCCCCCAAGGATTAAGACTTGGGAATGGGGGATGCAGAATGCTGTCGGCATGGCAGGGATGCACGTGTGGGTGCCGCAGGCTTTCTGCAGCTTCCTTTGTAATCTCCCTGGTGCATCAGAGGGATTTAGTAGGTGTGAATATCTGAAATACCTGGAAATTCAATAGCTGGAATACAAGGTGGACCCTGCATCTGAGGGGACACTGCAAGGCAGGAGGTACTGCTCATGATAAGGGATGGAGATGGGAAAAAGCGGGTATAACACAGAGCGTGAAGGAATTGTCCTCCCAAAAGAGATGTGTCAATGCACTCATTGTCCCTCTGCCTTGCTGTCCAACAGCTTGTCTCTGCCATACACAAGAAATTATTTCACTGGGGACTTGGATTTGGAAAGGAAAGGCTGATATTTCCCAATGATCCAGATTCCTGCTCTAAACAGGACCCAATGTGCACAGGATGGTGCCAACCGGAGCTGAGCAAAAGCTAAGAGCAGGTTTTAGAAGTCTTGGTGTGATGCTTTAAAGACCAGGGACTGGTGCTTGGGAATATCTTCCAGGTTTCCCTTGGGACTTCCCTAAACTAGGCCTCACCTGCACACTTTTATGGTCCCAGGATCATCCTTTCAATGTGTTTTCAGCATCAACACAAACCAGAATGGTAAAGCCCCTGGAAAGCTCTCACAGCATTCCCACCTTGCAGGGCTCTTCTCTCATCTTTATCACACCCCAGTTTTTATAAGAGGGACCTTTTCCCGATTATTTTAATGATTCCATTTTTAATAAAGAGAAGAGAATTTGCAGTTTCTTTAGTTTCAGCTAAAAAAAAAAGGGTTTGAATCTCTGTTTAGAAAGGCAAAAACATTTTGTTTTACATCCAGGTTGTTCTCGTCTCCTTCGCGTCTTTGAAAATGAAAAAGAGAAAAGCAAAACCAACCCCAATAGTCAAAATATTTGGATCTATTCCTCGTATTTGCTCTGTGCCAAATATTGGTGAGAATGTCTGGAAAATAATGTAAATCCATTCAACTTCTTTTTTCTTGAGTAATTCAGAAGAAAAGTGTTCGTTACCCTGCCCAGTTCTTCTGCCCTCCAAACCCACAGAGCATCCACATGTATAGATATAGATATATCTATCAATGGGTATAGATTTTATAGATACATATTATATAGATATAGTTATATATTATATAGATATAGATTGCATAGATTAGAGATGTAAATTATGTTTATTTTTATATTATATTTATATTTTTATCTATATGTTTGTATCTATATGTTTGTAGCTATATTTATGTTATATTTATATTTATATTTATATTTATATTTATATTTATATTCATATTTATATTTATATTTATATTTATTAGATATAGATATATAGGTATATAGATATATGGATATATAGATATACAGATGTAGATATAGATGAAGATGTAGATATATAGAGATAGGGATGGAGACAGAGATAGAGGTAGAGATAGAGATAGAGATAAGAGATAGAGAGATAAAGATAAAGAGAGATAAAGATGAAGACGAAGATGAAGATGAAGATGAAGATGAAGATAAAGATAAAGATAAAGATAGAGAAAGAGATAGAGAGAGAGAGATACGTGCTCTGTGTCTCTGCTCACTTGCAGTCACACTGTCCTGTGCTTTCTCCAGCAGCTAACTGCAGAGTTCCAGGGGAAGATGCAGTGGGGGGCTCAGGGGGCTGCAGTAAGAGCCTGGGTGATGGTTTAGGTGGCATTGGGCTGTGAGGGGGTTGTTGAAAGCCAGAGGGAGTAGGTGTGAAACCCCAGTTAAAGAAACAAAAACCGAAGTGAAAAGCAGAGATAGGGAAGTGTACATTTAGACCCCACTGGGATGGAGGAACAGCCGCTTCATGCCAAGTGCAGGAGGCCGTATGCAGCACCTCGGGTCAAGTCCAATGACATGGGACCAACACGGATGTGATGCAGTGGCTGGGGTCAGCCCCAGCCTGCAGGATGCAGAAGTTAGCAGCTGGTGTCAGATTGACTTGAATTTGATTTATCACCTTCTTATCAGCAGATTAAAGTTGATGACAGCTTAGAGCCATAATTGACCGGTGATGCTTGTAGCAGGAGCTCTATCAGGCTGAGCAGCTCCCTCGTGGGCTTGCTTGCGCCCTTGATGTCTTTCAGAGGGCAACGGATCGACTCTGGCAAGGCCTGGGAAATATCCTGCGCTCCTCAGATAAGGTTTGAGCCGTTAGGCGGGAGGACGAGGAGCTCAGGGAACGGTTGAGGGCAGTGTTGAAACGCTTGCAACCGCAGGGCTGGCAGCGGCAGAGCCTGGACGTGACCATTGCTGGAGCAAAGTCATTCCGGGGAGGGCTGGTGAGGAAGCACAAAGCTGGTACCTTCCAGCAGCGGGTCAGCACGGATTTAAAAGCAGGGATGTGGCTGGGAATAATGTTGTCCTGGTTTAGTGCTCCTGGAAAATGATGGTCCCTTCCTCTAAGCCCCCTCCGTGCGTGAACACTCGCTGTGGCTTGGCCACTGCCAAACACACTGGTTCTGGGGGGAAAATCCAGTGCTGCTGGTGCGTGCAGATCCAAGGTGGGATTGGGAGCTTCAGTGTGGGTTAAATTTGCAGATGCCAAACGTAATTCCCCTAGGACACAGCTAGGAAGCTGGGGCTAACACTCCTGCTCTGATGGCTGAAGTTGGTTACAGTTCCTACACAAAGAGAGATTCTCCATTTCACAATTATCACAAAAAAAGGGGTTTCTGACAGCACAGTGCTGTCAGATGGTGCTTGGCACCATGCAGGAGCTGTGCTTCCTGGCCTTTACCCATCTGGAGACCTGGAACATTTCCTAGGGGTCCCCATCAAGACCCTCAGAGCCACCAAAGCTCCTGCCTGGGCAGCCCCTGCATGCCCAGAGCTGCCCCAGCCCTGTGCCAGGCACCCGGCAGCCCCTGCCCCTGGGTTTCTATATCCCACCCAACCTGAAGGCAGCTTTGCTGGGCGCTAAGAACAGCTTCTGAGTCCTGCTGGGCCCAGAGTACTGCAGAGGGCACGGCACAACTTCCAGTGAAGGTCCCTGCCTAAACCCAGGGCTCTGGGCACTGGCTCAGCATTGTTTCAAAGCCACAGAGCCAAGGGGAGCAGGGCAGTGTTAAGCAAACACAACAGGCTGAGAACATTGGGGCTGTTCAGCCTGGAGAAGAGAAGCTGCGTGGAGAGCTCAGAGCAGCTTCCAGTGTCTGAAGGGGGCTACAAGGATGCTGGAGAGGGACCTTCATCGGGGACTGGAGCGATAGGACAAGAGGTGATGGGTTCAAACTGAAACAGGGGAAGTTCAGGTTGGAGATAAGGCAGAAGCTCTTCCCTGTGAGGGGTGCTGAGGCGCTGGCACAGGGTGCCCAGAGAAGCTGTGGCTGCCCCATCCCTGGCAGTGTTCAAGGCCAGGTTGGACACAGGGGCTTGGAGCAACCTGCTCTAGTGGAAGGTGTCCCTGCCTGTGGCAGGGGGTTGGAACTGGATGATCTTAAGCTCCTTCCTAACCCAAACCATTCTATGAGTCCATGAAAGATCTCAGCCAGTGCTTGATAAAGGCCTAACTCTGAAGCTCACCATGACCAGTGGAGTGCATGTGAGGTGAAGGACACTGGAATGAGCCGACTTTGTAATGTCAAAGCCCCTGTTCCCCTGCTGAGCCTTCTCGTGCCAGTGGGATGCTCCAGGCGGGCAGGATGCTGCCTCTTCTGCAGCACCGCGACAGCATCTCACTGCGTATCTTACCTAAGGGTGACCTCAGCCAGGTTTGGGAAGCCAGTTAGCTCCCATGGACTGGTCCCTCTGCTCAGAGGCAACCAGAAAACGAAACCCCAGGATCTGATTAGTTTCTGCGTGCGGATATTCATCCAGCACGACTTGGCTGAAGATCAACTTATTTTACAGAGAGCCAAAACGTCTTCAGATGGGAACTTCAGCTTTTGAATTCAGGGCTTTGTTTCTAGGCAGAATGCTTTATTCCCCATCGCTGGAGCCCGGAGCCATGTATTCCTCTGTGGAGTTTCAAACCAGTTTGCCGCGCTCTGGCGTGTAACGAAAGCCAGGTGCCTGCAGAGCTGGAGTTACCGCACGGTACCAGCCCGGCCCATGCATAAAGAACCAGTTGTGTTTGCAACAGGCCAGGAGATTGTTCTCCCCTTGTGAAAAGTCACAGGGAAATTAAATGTTGGGTTTATTTATGTGGCTTTTCCACGTTTTCGGGCAGGATTGGAGCACACAAATTTGCTTCTTGAGCAAAACCATCTGTTGTTTGTATGTGCGTGTGAACAGTTTGGATTTCCCGGCTTCCCCCCGTGCTCTTGGCACGCTGCAGAGCGAGTTAAAGCAAGCAAAGCACCCAAAGGCACTTTTAATCCTTTTTTTTTCTTCTCTTTTAATGTATAACAGTTATGCCTGAGTTACAGAGAGACACCTACAGGCAGCAGGTAGTTAAAGCAAAACCAGTTTCTCTTCCTACTAAGACTACTCCATATAGCTGAATAAATTATGGTGCGATTATATATATACACACGCACGCACGCAGGCACACACGCACAGGCTCACACACAGGCATACACATGGAGCAAAATGGCTATGAGTCAAACACAGAAGCAACATATCCGCAGTTACTAGGAATAAGGAATGTCCTATAGTGCTATGTAGATACTCCCCAGGTGGGTATATGGAGGTGTTAGGGATGACGAGTTAGAAGCATTAAATACACAAAGTCTCTGAGCGACAGGAGCCAATCTGCTGAGTTACTGGACACAGTGAGGAGACGTCCGTTGGGTGGCCTCAGGATGGTGCTGAGAGGTGAGGGCAGGGGCACAGGGAGGTAAAAGGAACCCACTCGAGGTTTTGCCTTTCCCCCAAGGATGCCAGTTCTCATCTGCAGGCATGGAAGAAACGCCAACCTGAGAGAACGTCTCTTGAGTGTCCCCCTTCCCTTGGTGGTTCATTTGGATGAAGTGCAGAAGGATTGTGGGGTTCCCAGGCACCCTCAGAGTCACCAGTAGTTGAGTATCTGCTCAGTCCCCATTTGGTCTGCTTTGCATCCACATGTTCTTCAGGGTCCTGCTGTCCAACACTTGTCCACTGCCGATTGCTACTCTTCCACGCATGGTTTTGTTTCGCCTTCAAGGCACCTCCCTCTGTTCTGTCCCCCCTCTCCCCATCCCACCCTACCCCCTGAGTTTGTCTCTTGTCAGCAGAACCGAGGTTGGCAACCCATAAACCAAACCAAACCCGACCAAAAAAATACTTTGACTTTCATACATGAACATACCTTAAAACAAAACAAAGGAACAACCAAAACCAAAGAATTCCCAAATCAAACCCATCCCGCCCCGAAGACTCTGGAATGTATTTTGAAAACACACGATAGGCAAATTTCTACAGTTCCTCCCCTCCCTCCCCCTTATTTTTTTATCTCTTTTTTTTTATAACTAGCACGGCACTCACTGTGGGTTTTAGTATAAAAAATGTCAACTTCCTATAAACATACAGCACATGACCAAAGTTCCAACTAATGTACAAAGTGCGACCACGAGGGAAAGGTCAGAGAACAGCTATTTGCGCTAGCACGGGGCGGTTTCCATAGTCCTCTAAGAACTCTATTTACAGCAGTGCCCGGGTGGTCACGGACTTCCTGGTGAAGGTAATTGGCAAATAGGTTTCTACAGAGCTCCCTCTTTTTAATGCTTTTTCACTTTTGGGGTCCTGCACTCGGTGCTGAGCTCAGCTCAAGTTCTCCTCGACAACATGCTCACAGTGAGGACCAGGTATCCGCTGTTGAGGGATGCTTGGGAGATGTGTGTGCACGCAGAGGAGGATGGATGAGATACCAGCAGGGAGAAGAGAGCAGGAGCAGTGGACAAGCAGTTCTCATGACAAACTGAGCTTTCCTCCTAGTTCAGCAGGCAGCGAGGAATGCATTTGGTCAGGAGTGTCAGTATGAAGAAGAAGAGATTGTAGCTATCTGGGGTAGATACAGGGTCAACGCTCACCATCTACAACCTCCATCTTCCAGTGGCAAGGGGGATGTAGATCTGAAGGTGCTCCCAGATGGGGTGATTATGGGCATTTGGCCTCTTAAATACACTATTACATGTGGAACACCAGAAAATTGTGCGCTGCGGAATGAAACCGAGAGACAGGAGCAAATTCAAACAGGTACTTCAGTCATTAATCCTTAATCTCACCCTCGACCCCCCAGTACAGGTGTGGCTGAAGGTTACTGGTTTTGGGAATGACATTTAAGTCAGTACTGGAATTCAAAAGGGATTTCTTCCTTAGATCAGCTCTTGCTTGCTGAGATCTCAAACTGGCACAAAGCAGGAAGAGTGCTTCAGGGAATGTGACCGGTGTGAGGCATTTTGGCTTTTCAGCCACCTCAAGGAAATCAGTACCTTTGGCCTCACCTATTCACCCAGCTGTAGGTGCTACATACTGCCCTGAGAAAGGATGTGAAGAATCCAAGCTTCAAGTGCTCCAAAAGCTTCATGATCCAAGGAAAGTCTTTCACAACTAAGAGGGAAGCTGTATGTGTGATACAGCTGGGCAAGCAGAGGCTGAATTGGGATCTCTGGAGCATAAATGATGGCAACACAACCTCTGGATGCCCATGCTGCCCTGCACAGAGTTCCTGCACAGAAACATGCATGTGAGAGGCCAAGCTGGTGTATTCATATGCTTTAGGAATGTCGAGCAGGCTCTGTCACAGCCATAAAGCACAGCTGATGGAAGCCAGATGTGGCTCTGATAGGATGCTGAGCTACGTAAGCAGCAAACCTCTGCTTTGGTCAGAACAGGTACTTGCCCATATGGCTCAAGAGAAAGTGGCTTGGTGGCTCATGATAAATGGTGCTGGGGCAAGGCAGGGGATAGTTCCCCAGAAAAATGTTGTTTCAGCTGCAAAAACAAGAGGGGAATATACGAGAATAGAAGCAGCAGCAGCAGCAACAGAAGAGAGAACATGGGAAGCGTCTCCTTTAACAACCTAGGAGCATACGCTAACCAGAACACATGGTCCCCTGTTATCACCAGTGGACAAAAGCAGACATTCATTATCCTAAAGCAGACATATAAAATAAGTGTGTTATAAACCCTTAGAGTCTGCAGATGACTTTAAGTACTGCCTGTTGCCATTGGACTTCACACATCGGCTCCTGGCTGGCACAGATTCTGTGCATCAGGGTGTTACATCAGGGGCAGCTTTCCTTGCCTTCTCCAGGTCACATTATAGCATGTTCTTGAAGTCTCTCAAAACAGGAAGGTGAGGGGGGAAAAGTCTCTATTAGACATCTGCTCAAGAATCGTCAAGGATCATCACCACATGCAAAAGGGAAACTGTTTGAAAACCCAGGTGGGTCATGCCTTAGCAATAACCTCTTATTGTTGGCTGCTTTTATCTGAGCACTGTGATGAGCAGACTTGTGAGGCGATACAAAAGCGAGAGCACTGGCTGCTACAGGAAAGTGGGGTGATAAATCCAGAGAACATCTGGCTTAGAGAGAGAGAAATGCTCCACCACCAAAGTGAAAAGCAGAAGGAATGGAGTGACTAAGTTGTATGGAATAGTATGGAACAAGAGGGGTAGGGGAAGAGCTGGGAGGGTGGACAGGGGCAGACATTTCTCCTGCTGTTGGTACAGTAAATCCTTCCCTGCAATACAGATAGGGGCAACGTTGCAGCTGAGAGCACTCTTCCCTCCTAGCTGCTGTTAGAAAGACTCTTCAGACACCTCCCCTCTGACTCCATGGCCACATCTATCCCTCAGTGAGAGGCAGCTGTGGGAAAGCACCTCCAGAACAAGCCCCATTGTCTTTCAGGTGGCCCTTGTAGAAGAACCTGGCTCTGCGTACTGACGCCTCCAAGCAGGCAGCTAACAAACACCTCTGACTCTTCCCTCTCTTGTCTTTGTTCTCATGGCCAGCTTCTCTCCTGCTGAGTGAAGGAAGGGACACTGACAGTCCTCACCCTTCTCAACCGGATGGGCAGAAGCTCCAACGTTATCAGGTGTATTCGATGCCCTTCCTCTGTGTGCAAGGCCAGTGTCCACTATCGCATCCCCTGCTGCTGATGCCTGTGTCTTTTCAGTGATAGTCATAAATTGGTCCCTAAGAGGAAAAGTAAATGTTGCTCGTGCCTGTGCCCATAACCTCCAGCCCTCATGCAGCAATTTACATTTACACTTTCCAAAGGTCCCAGGCTGGACGGACTTACACCCTGCCCCTGCATAGCAGCAATCTGGCCTTCTTCAGCCCTGCTTTGGGAAGCCATCAGTGAGAACAGAAGGGTAGAGTTGGAGGGGGGTGGAATTTGCTGTCACTTTAACATATGTTTTATGGTTTTCATTTGTCTTTGTGGTGTTTTGTTTTGTTTTTAAACAAGTTCTTATATTTGGTCCATAGGTCTTCTGTGGTCCCGAATTACATCACCCTTAATGATCAGCTTGGTTATTCTTTCCTATACAACATTCACCAAATTTACAGCAATGGAAAGAAAAGGAAACAAAAGGAAACATTTCATTTTTACAAAGGAAAAAAAAGATCATTTTGGCTTTGACTATGCCAACTACCTAGATCAATGGAAAGTCCTTAAGCGTGGGCAAAATGCCATGGCCAGGTAGGTTAGAGGGAGGGCATGAACTTGGGGTTAATAAATGTACCCAACCCATTGTCTCTGGCCACAGGAGGAGTCAGGTCACAGAGGCCAGGCTTGCCTCTGGAATGAGGAGGAGCTGGAGACTTGGAGAGCCTTTCCCCTCTTTCCCGTCTCCTTCACAGCTCAAGTTGGTGCAAGGTGGAAGGGAATTGGGAAGGAGCAGGGTCTGGGTACAGGTAGATCCCTGGAAGGCTGGTGGTGTTTCTCCAGTGCTACCAAGTTGCTGGAGTGGGTTGTTGGCACAGTCGGACTCTTCAGTAAGCTTGGCCTGTCTCTACTGGTAGGAGGCCCAGAACGGCTGAATGTTCTCCCAGCTTCATCCTGCGCTGTGTGGACAGACTCACGTTCTTGGCCAAATAATCAACAGCAGCTGAAGAGGAGGGGAAAAAAGAGGAGGGTGAGAAAACAGTACAACATTAGCATGCAGTGGAAGGGAGGCTTTCAGCATCAAAGGGTGTGTAACCAACAGACCTTGCAAACAGACTCATACAAAGAGGCTCAATGCAGTTGAGTTGTCACGGACATGAGGGTCTTGCAGTGTCACAGACATGATGGTTCTGCCAGAAATACCTGACGGGACAGATGCTGCTGGGGTCAAGCGTAGCTGTGGTGTGCAGAGTGCCCTCTGTGTGTGCTGCTGCAGCCCCTCGAATCTCTCCATGAAACGAGCTCAAACTCTACTTCTGCTATGGAAAATGGTGTTTCCAAGGGAGCTGCCTGAAGATGAGCCTGAGCAGAAAGCCAGTGGGATAAGCCTTCCAGCCTCACCTCCCTGTATCAACTCACGGCAGCAAAGTCAACTCCTGCACTCGGTGTAAATGATTCCAGAGAATCCAGTGGAAGCTCAGCAAGGCTGGACAGGGCTTGAATCCGACTCACTGCTGTGTGCTGACTCATCTCTGTAAGCTCTGCTGCCTGCCTCCATCCAGCCTTCCTAAGGGAAAGCGCTTTGCTTATCTCCATCTGAGTGAGAAACAGCAGCCATAACTCCTGAGGTGATGCTTAACCTGTATCCCAGCTCGCCTGACTGCCTCATGGTCTGAGGGGGAAGAGGACCAGGGCAGGATGGTGACATTGTTCATTAGCTGAGCTTCAGTCAAAGTCTTTCCCTTTCACTAGCTTTAATGTCTCAAATTAGATTAATAAGGAGCTGGCAGGAGATGTACAATCGGTGCCAATGAGTAAACAAATTTCAGCCATCAACGTCTTGTCAGACGCCTGCCCCAGAGGAGGTCCCTTCCAGACACAAATTCTTATTAGACTTGTCATATCTATTAGAATTCCTTTCACGCTTCTGCGTTCCATCACCGGCATCATTAACACAGCTCCGGCCTTTGGGAACTGAAAGGACCACATTAATCTGGCATCCCTGCTCCTCACCGGCTGGGACAGCGCAGGCTCGGCTCGGGGTGAGTTCTGTGGGGCTGAAGGGAGGTGTGCTGGGGAGCTTCTGCAGGCAGCAGGGTCTGGATGGAGCTCAGTGAGGCAAGTGGAGCTGGTTCTTCTCAGGGAGCAGGGTCCTGAGGTAGCTCAACTCGGGTGCTGGGCTCTGTAATGTTGTGTTATGGTGCCTCCAGCTTCAAGGGAGGGTGGATATGGGATCAGACCCCAAGCTATGGGGTCTCATCCACACCTTGGTCCCCTGATATGTCAGGTAACCACATTAAACATGTCTTTGAGAAGATGTAAGTAAAGAGGAAATTCACTCCTCAGACACACTGTGTGTGGGGTTGGGCCTCTGTTGCTGTTGTCACCTGTGTTCTAGGTGAATTCAGATGGGTGCTTGGGAAGGGAGGGAGGTGAACAGCCAGAGCTCCAGGAAAAATGGGAATTTGATGGCAATCCCACCCTTCTATAAAAAACCTGCTAACCTCCCAGTATTGCTTCTTGTGGGAAAAGTTCAAAGGCACCAGGGTATCCCCTGCCAGAAGTCATAATACAGTTTGTTGGTTTAACAGAGTGGAAGCCAAAATAAAACCAGAAACTCACCATAAGTACTCTGGGTGTTTATTTGCTTATGTGAGAGAGAAAGTGTGTCTGGGTTTGGGTTTCTAAAACAGAGAATAAGGCAAGAAATGGGGGGAGAGACTCCCTGCAGGTCAGTTCCAAAGCCTATCAAAGCTACAGAGCTCTTATTTGCCAGCCCTGGTTATGTCCCCTGTCATACAGAGCCTGCTCCCCCGCTATAGCACCCCCCCATTTTTATTGTATCAGTGTTCATTAAAAAGAGTTTTGATACTTTTTTGCTGCATCATAAAAGAAAGAAACATATGACTTGAACTGAACATCAATAAATGGTCCTGTGAAGGTCACCTCCCATGAATCAGCATTGAAACAGCATTTGAAAAGAAGCAGAGAAGAAATAAAAAGCAGGAGGAATTGAAGTATCTACTGAACACAACATGCACCAAGGCAAGAAAAAGTGTTGTTATATCAAGGCCATCTTCATGTAAGTGATTGCTCTGACAGGACTCATTACCAATGAAAACTGTTTCCTCACATAGAGATTATTGTAGATGGGGCCCATTATAAGTAAGGTTTATAGTGAAGCAGACTTACATATTGCCCCTGCAGAGTTGTAAATGCAAATATCTATATGCAGATGTGCTCACGTGTGGGATTTGTGGCTTAATGTAGTTTTTACTTTAGAACAGCCAGTGCTGGTTTGTGCTGCACCTGCAATGCAGTGTCGCTCTGGCTTGGCCACTGTGCTGGGGAGGACCCCAGCTCCTGGCACTGGGAAGCAGTGGCACCATGGATGGTGTGTGATGGTTTCTCACCTACCTTCCTTGCCCCGGCTGGAAGAACTCCTTCATGACTAGTGACCTGCACGTCCCTAAGCACGGGACATGGCTGGACTAACACTGTCAGCCACACAAGACTTGCTGCTGGGCTCTCCTGACTATTAACAGGAAAACATTCCTGTTCCAAACCGAGCCCAGTGGGCTCTGAACTGGACTGGCAAATAGAATGGGTGTCCAGCAGAAAAGAGGGAGCGCTGTGACAGAAATCAGGAAAGGGGGGCAAATAACACCATAAATAGGGCTGCTGAGCAGTTGTTCATCAGCACAAGGAGAGGCCCAAGTGAAAATTCCTGCTGCAAAGCAAGACAAACCCTTCTTTCTCTTTCCTCCTCCTTTGCTGGAGAAGGAAAACGTCGCTCGTCCTCCTTACTTTATTTTTTACACACATGGGTGTGACTAACGTCTTGCCCAAGGGAATCTTTATTGGAAATCCATGGTATTGGAATTTGTTTAAGATTTTTATCAATAGCACGTGTGTCCAGCCTCACATCCAGAAGCGAGGGGAAGGTCAAGGGGTCACAGATCAAACTCCCGAAAACCAAAAAGAGGGGGGCTGGGGGGAAGCAGCTATTGATCCCGTCTGCCGCCACAGCCGGTTCTCATTTAGCTGGAGAAGTTAAAGACATTAAAGGGCTGTGACGGAGAGGGGAATAAAAAGCCACAGCCAAATGGAAGGAAAGGTCACTGAGGACAAGCTATGGGCAAAGCAGGAGTGCTCCCGGAGGAAGAGGATGCACCTTTAACCCTCCACGGGATCACTCTCTCACACCACCACACTTATTATTAGTTTAACACCAGCAGGTGAGCCCTTTGCCAGGCTCGCTGGTGTTTGTGTGACCCAAGCATTCGGGAGGAGAAACAGACCCTCCCCGCGTCCCTCTGCCTTTCAGGGCTGAGGTTTAGGTTCAGGATTACAACTCCAGGCTCACTTCAGCTTTTGCAGAAGCACAGCCCAGTTGACAGGCATCGCCTTGATGTGTTTTGGATCAAAACCTCAGAGCATGAGCCCAGCCCTTGCCTGATGGAGGGCAGGGGAGGGACACATACACTAAGGGATGGCATTAAAATCCCAGCTTTCCTCTGGCTGAGCAGGGTGAACACGTTGTAGGGCTTCTGGAGAAGCAAGAACTGGAGATGGAAGGAGACAGGTCTGGAAGTTGTCTTTTTCTAATGGAATTGTTGTACCTAAAATGTTTCAGTGGGGACTTTGGACTTGGACCATGAGGGTGCTGGGGAGGCTCTGTGGAGCAATCGCTATCTGTGCCTGATGAGTAGATTCCCTTTTCCTCTCTAGATGGACAGATTTCTTTACTGTTCTTTACTGTGAGGGTGGTGAGGCACTGGAACAGGCTGCCCAAAGAAGTGCTAAATGCTTCATCCCTGGCAGTGTTCAAGGCCACGTTGGACAGGTCTAGTGTGAGGTGTCCCTGCCCATGGCAGGGGATTGAAACTAGATGATCTTAAGGTCCTTTCCAACCCAAACCATTCTACGATTCTATGATTTCTATAGAAATCTCTTCCAATACAATATCTATACCTTCTTACATCCCCCCACTCTCTTCTCCTGCTCCCTGTGCAGGGAGAATACAACCAGAGCACTTACTTTGTCCATACTGTCCATATTGGTAGCCAGCCACTGGGTCCACGCTGTAACTGGTGGTGCTGTAGGTGGGAGGACAGTAGGATTGGGAAGTTGGGAGGCTGTCCACAGACTTGATGGAGTCGCTCCTCTGGCTGCAGCTGGCAGAGATGGAGTTGGTGGTGTCCAAGCCACCGTGAAGGGGAGAGATGGAGAAGTCGGCCTGGGGTTGTGGAGGAACCCCGCTGGGGTTGCTCAGGATGCTCATCACCTGCAGAAACACAGGAGACAACACATCAGTGCCTGGAGGAGAAAGGGGGTGTGTGCAGCTGCCTTCATGCATACCAGGGAGCAACAGTGCATGTACAATGGTGCTCTATCATTATAAAAGACAATATCAAGATAGGTTTGGCCAGGCTGGAGAATGAAGGTCTGCTTCCACCAAGTAACAACACACAGACCCCAGAGTTGGCTCTAATGCTTAGTCCTTAGGACTAATGAAAGTCCTTAACAGGGATAACTGAGAAGCTCCTTCAAGGCACACATGGTCTTTCTTTGCTGACCTGCCAATGTTAGCTGTTGTGTTAGTCCTGTTACAGTGTTAGCGCTGTTCAGAATGAACACTGGAGAAAGGAAGAAACTTGGGACAAACCTCTTTAGCACACACTGCCATGAACTGAGGACAAGCATCCCCTCCCTTGCTAAGCACTGCCCTCAGAGACACAAAAGACGGAGCAAAAATCTGTATTTTCCAAAAAGGACACTGAAGACAGCCCCTTTCTTTGGAAGTCCGAGTGGGGCTTGGCCTGCAAAGGTCCCTAACCAAACCAGACGCAAACCCATTCTGGCTTTGATGCGGATTCAGCTTTAGGGACTAAAAAGTCAAAGTTTTCTTTTCCCTGCAACGTTAAAGGAGAACAAGTCCTGGTTCGGCTCATTTCAGTGGAGTGCTTGCTTGGAAAATGTAATTAAATTTGCACACAAACGCTCTTCCTGCTTTGAGACCTGAAAACAGATGAACTTTTTTCTTCTTTTGCAACAAAAAATGCCAGATTTGTTCCTGCGGGTGACTTTGGGGTAAGCTGCTGCCCACTGGCCTTCACACAAGGACCCTGATCCCGCCAGCACTCTAATGCAATTGCCTTCTGCAATCAGCCAAATTACCCCCGGGCTGCCAAGTTAAAAGTGGAAAGAGTTTGCAGGAGCAGGGCCGTGGCGAGGGAAGGAAGGGAATTCCTGGTGCCTCTTGGTTGATCTTGCTGGAGTTGTGCTGGGGAAGGAGGGGGGGAGCGGGGACAGGCCCTCACCTCGGGGGGCCGGGACCGCGCTCAGATGCCGAGCGGCTGAACCCCTCCGAATTGAGCATAACCTTATTGACATCAATTAAAGTGGCAAATTGGAAATATTTGGAGCCTGGCAAGTGGTAAAATGAGCCCTTTATCCCCCACCAGAGGCCTGGTGAGCTATTGTGCAGAGGATACATTCTCTGGAAGGACACAAGCGGGGTTGTATAGAGCGGCGTCTCCCCTTCCTGCTCACCCCGACACCTTCCCCATTCCCTCCTCCCTCACCTTCCTGCCGGAGCTGGGGCTTAGCCTGAATAACCAGCTACGTGCTGGCCTTTGCTTTCTAAAGCTTCTCCTCCCCCCGGAAGGGCTCAGGAGTCCTGCAAAGATGCTTTCCCTTGATGTGATGCCACCTCCCGACTCGGCCGGCCTGAGATCCTTCCCAGGCATTTGTCTGGGAGGGGAATTTGGGAGCAGGGGTGGCTGGACCCCCGTGGAGGGGGAGGCGGTGGGGAGGTACTGGGGAGGGGGCTAGTTGAAAAGCCTGGAAAATCAATCTAACGCTGACCACTGCGGTTGTCTGCGACGCGGTACAGAGACAAGGGAACAAGCTTTGAACCAGCAGCGCAGTGGCAGCAGCAGAGAGCTCAGAGGGTTCATTTAACCTCTGCTCCTTCAGGGTTTTCAGCCTGCACTGAGCTTAGGGTTTGTTGCTGGTCCCCAGAAGTTAAAACTGGCTTAGCTGTCTCTACCCTGCAGGGCAGATACGCTCCAGCTAGAGCCTAAGTTACCTCCAGCTCTCCAGACCCTCTGGCACAGCTTCTTAATCACAGTGATTAAGCCTGGAGGTATCTAACGAAGTTGTTTAGCCAAAACACTGTGCAAAATGTGCCCGTGGAACTCCCTGCCCCATGACAGCCCAAAGACTGAAAGGGGTGAAGGAAGGACATTGCATTTAAACATGCAAGACAGAGTGGATTAATATGAGAATAGGGCTGTCATGCTTTTCTGTGGGGATGTAACGCAAACCTCTCTGCCCCAAGGCTTATGCAGCAGGGCAACCATGGGAGTGCAGCCTGAAGGGGGGGGTTCCAGCTGCAGAGTTATTTGTAACCTTCCACTCAAGCCAGGTCATGAACTTTGATCTGGGTCCACCATGAATCCCCTCGAATGCCCCTCGATCCTACTGGCTGCAGACCTCAAAGCTTCAGCATCGCCTCAGTGTAGGTGCTACACCCTGCACTGCTTCTCCTGACGGATAACCAGGACACTCACACATACAGCAGCCACGAGACATTACTGGATTTCATTCACAAGCAGAATCAGATGCTTAAAACAATAAACATCCTTCTTGAAAACACAGACATACAAACGATGAGTTCTTGTTAGAAAGCTCCAGCTTGGGAAGCACAAAGGTTTCTCCTCTCACTTCCAGAGCTGTCCAGGTCTGGCAGTGCTGCCTGACTGCGGATGTGCTGAAAGAAATCTTGCTCTACCAGATGAAGGGCAACTGGAACCACTCACAGAGCAGAGGGGTTTCTAGTGCTCTCCTTCCTGGCTGTCTCCCCAAAAGAGTCAGCTGCTTTATATTACTCAGGGAAAAGAAAAGGCTCTTAAAGCAAGCAGAAGTTGTATTAACACTTCCGCTAAGGCCCTGCTAAAAAGAACAGAGGATGTAAAGCGACGTTGGTAAATGAAACCCAGATTCACACTCTGCAGATTCAGACAAGAAGCTTGCACAAATCCTCCTGAAGAGAGTAATTGGCTTTAATCAGTCAGAATCAGGACTGATTTCTAATCCCAGCTCTGCCACTGACTCACAAGGGCTTGTGCAAGTCACTTAAGCTAGGACTCAACTCAACTAACCTTAGCCATGAGAAGTTAAGTTTCTGGTCAGTGCTAATCCTTTAGAATCCCTCTACAGAGAGACTGACACTTTTGAAGGACAATTCAACTCATCCTAAGACCCCTTACGGGACAAGACAGGCTGAATTTCCCTCTGGAACTCCATGGTGAAATGTAAGGATGTCAATCTTTCATCTCGGCGATGCAACGGTGGGGAATGGATACGTAACTGTGTGGATGCTGGAGAGGGGAGATGCTGGAAGGTGACTACAAGATGAACATCCCTGCTGGATGCTCCCATGGAAGTAGGGTGGAGGAGTCCTGCAGAGGAATCCTGAGGGCAGCTGTGGGGTTCCAAAATCACCATTCCCTCCAGAAACGTTGACCACGGGAATGCCTTTTCCAGGCAATGTGAGGCCGAGCTCCCCTGAGATGCTGTTTGCGCAGGTTTATCAGAGGACAACATCTGATCTTCCCCACCCCAGGACACGGAGGTGTTAGAAATAACAAGAGTGAACTGGAGATCTCTATCCCCTCTTCACTATGCAGCCACCCAGCACGGATAACCCTCCACGAGCCCTCCAGCCTCAGCAGGCCCCTCGTATCCGACTTCTTGTTTCAGCTGGATAAACTCATTTTCCAGGCAACTTTTGAACTTAGGAAAGTCGGGGGCATCTGGAGAAATCCCTTCCTCAAGAATGCAAAGTCCTTTTACCTTTTCTTTTTGACCTTGCTTTCTTATAATTTATTACTTCTTGGTGCATTATCATCACTAACTAAAAATCAATAACCTCTTCACATCTGTAAGGTTTTATCTGGAGGGAAATCTGCTCCCTGTCCATCACAGTGACTGACAGCCTTCCCTTTCCCCTCCTTCTCATCACTTGTCTCTCTCCCTTTCCCCATCTCCTTTCCCTTTGCTGCTGTCCCAAATCAGTCACAGGCATGGCATGGGCTTGCACTTTGGGGTAAGTCAATAACAGCCACAGTGTTGGAGGAGCCTTTGGCCTTGTTTCTACCCTTTCCAGAGGTCATTTGTCATGGGGGAGAGGTCCTGGTGTGTTGGGGAGACCAAGGTTAATGCACAAAGACCCTCCTGGATGAAAGAGCCACCCCCCCCGTCACCTCCTGCTGCTGCCTCCCTCCTCACCCTCATGTCTGCAGCTCCCCCCTGCTCCCCCCCGGGACGTTTCATCACTCTCTCCCATACTTTAAAAGAAGGGGAGTTAAAAAAATGTAATTAATTCCCTCCATTTCTGAGCTGGCCTCAGGGCCTCTGGCCATGGAAGCTGCAGCAGGGGAAATGTGCACCCTTTATGATAAACCAACGTGGCTTTGGGAAGGGAAGTGCAATTAGGGCCTTCAATGTGGGCAATCAGGCCGTCAGATTTTTGGGTTGGGGAGGGGTGGTTGGGGGTGTGTGGAGGGACTCAAGGGGCAGACAAGTGATAGGGAGAGATACTGTGAGCTACAGAAGGGTGTGAGTGCACCAGGGAGGATGGCAGGGAAGGTTTGTGACAGAACCTTGTCCAAGCACTGGTCTTTGTGGCCAGGAGCTCAATGGGAGATACCAGAGCAGCCCAGACCATGGTCTACATCCTCAGAGTCCCTACACCTCCTGCCCATATTATCAGCTTGCTTGAGGCTTCCTAAGATAACCAGCTGATAGAGACATCAGGCCCTGGCCACAGCAGGCTTCATACCTACACCCAGTGATGCTACAGGAGGACACTGAGGTGTTAGAAGGAGATCAAACTCCAGCAAACAAAGTGATGGGGAGGCAGGAGCCTGTGGATGGCATTTTCCAGAGTGACCCCTGCTTCTGTGGTGTCTCCATTTGTGGACACTCGATTTGACACAGCACAAAGCGTCCAAAATCAGAGGCTGCCTTAGAGAAATGCTGCATTTAGAAACTGCTGAGCCTGGCTAAGTCCTGAATCGAGGGAAGCTGGAATGATCTGCAGTAGCTGAAGGGTCTTAACTCCAGAGAAGCTGCTGGGTGGTCCCCAAAGAATGCAAACTGGATACCAGGCTGAAGCTGGAAAGGGAAAACCAGAGGAAGGGTCTCCTGGCAGCAAGGAGTGTTTCTGAGGCTGTGGTCCTGCTTTCCTAGGAATGGGTAGAGATCCTCTCGTTTTGGGAAAGGCTGGAAATGTGATCAGTGGGAATATTTGATACTGCATCAGGCAAAAAGCACTAGGAAATTGTGTGTAAAGAGCATTTGTAGGCTGAAATCTCTTTGTTTCAGCTTTCTGTGGTATTCACAGTTACACTGCTTCCTAGGGAATGGGAAGTCTGCCAGGGGCCTGATGGCCATGCTGGGAAACATGCTGGATCTTATGGATTTACTAACAGCATGGACCAAGTTAGTGATTCCCTCTGAGTTCCTCCATGAGGGCTTGGGCTCTGCCATTTGTGGCTGATTCAGCTTCATGCTCTGGCCTCCAAGACTTTTCTTACCTACTTGGTGGGGGGACACAGCTTAATCTTTTCCATCTTTATTGTGCAGCCTGTTCAGCTAATCTTTCCTTTCTCTCTCGCAGAAGGCAACCCTTCCTCATGTTAATGCTTTTTGATCTCTCTGGATTCATTTTCACTTGGTGGGAAGAGGAAGAGTTGATTATTCTATACATACATTAAATGGAAACAAAATGAAGAGGTGACTGCAGGACTACTGAAAGCCAAAGAGAGTTAGGAGGAGATAAATACAGTTTCCCCAAAGATCTTCACTTGAAAGGAGGATAAATATATGCAAATATGCCCCTAGGTAGGACTAAAGTGACTTATGTAGCAATCACTGACACTGCACTCCCAAAACCAAGCAATTAATTTTGAGTATGTTCTAAATCATTCCACCCAGCTGAGTTGTATCCCAATATGCCAAACTAATGCAGTATATACACCCATTCAACCTGATCCTGCAATCAGGCCAAGGATCCAGACAGTGCTTCACACTTCTTGCACACTTCTGATCCAGGTAACAGCAGTTCCTTCCATCTAATGTCATTTCCAACTAAATTTTGGGGCCCAGGGAGCAAATTTCACGTTAGCCTTCCATAAGGGTAACTTCCCTGACTCCCAGCACGGTCTGGATTCACACTGGTATAAATGAGTATGTGACTTAACTCTCTACTTCTATTTTGTTGTGGACTGGAGTTTAAGAAACCTGATGTTCCACTGCCTCATCCAGCCAGGTATTTATATTCCATCCACCCATAATGTGTTAGAAATCACAGACTGGTTTGGGTTGGAAAGGAGCTGAAGCTCATCCAGTTCTAACCCCTGCCCCGGGCAGGGACACCTTCCACTAGAGCAGGTTGCTCCAAGCCCCTGTGTCCAACCTGGCCTTGAACACTGCCAGGGATGGGGCAGCCACAGCTTCTCTGGGCACCCTGTGCCAGCGCCTCAGCACCCTCACAGGGAAGAGCTTCCTTGTATCTAACCTGAACTTCCCCTGTTTCAGTTTGAACCCATCACCCCTTGTCCTATCCCTACAGTCCCTGATGAAGGTCCCTCTCCAGCATCCTTGTAGCCCCCTTCAGACACTGGAAGCTGCTCTGAGGTCTCCACGCAGCTTCTCTTCTCCAGGCTCAACAGTCCCAATGTTCTCAGCCTGTCTCCATACGGGAGGTGCTCCAGCCCCTGATCATCCTTGTGGCCTCCTCTGGACTTGTTCCAACAGTTCCATGAGCTATATGAGCTAACACAATCTCATAAGTCCCTCCTGCTGAGGAAGGACTCCAGGGCTGACGTGGCTGCTGCTGCATTGCAGTAATGTCTCATTTTCCTAACCTTCCCCATTTCCTGGGAAAATACGTGGATGCCAATGAAGTGCCTTTCCAAAGTGTGTCAGAAGCACGGCTGGGAGCAGAACACCATGTGCCTGAATCCTTTCAGGTGTGTATGGGACAGATCACACCAGATCCCTTCAAAGTGGTCAGAAACAGTTACTGTGGGCCTGTGCTTGAACAGCTTGACAGTGAACAATCAACCCACAAATATCATCAATGCCTTTCAGTGACTTCAAACACCTGGAGGATGTTTCAGCGCCATAGGGAAGTGGTCTAGGACACAGCAGATGAAATGGAGGTGAGCATTTGTGTCCTACAATGATCCTGTTCACTCAACAGATGAGAAAGTGCCACACACTCATGATGGAGAGGGCTTGGGGAGGTGCTGGGGATGAGATGGAGCTGGGGATGCGATGGTGAGCTGCAGCAAAGCAGACCAATGCAGGCTGCACAAGGGGAGGATTAGCGAAAAAGGCGATGGGAAGTTATTACCTGATTGTTCAAGGCTATGGTGAGGTTCCACCTGGAGCACTGCATCTTGTTTTGGGCACCCTGCTTCTGTAGAGATGTACAAATTATAGAGAAGGTCTAAAGAAAAGTTTCTAAGCTATACAAAAGAATGGGAAGGTCTTAGCTATAAAGGTAAGAGAAATGGCTTAAGTCTGGATGGTCTGGGAAAGAGGAGTGGGCTCTTCTTGCAGTGGAAATACCATCAGGAAATCAGAAGCACCACAGGGTTACACATCCAATAAGGGCTATCAGAAATCCTGCAGGAGACATGTAATTTGGAGGGGAAGGGCAGAGGCATCACTGGGAATGGGAATTATTACATTAAAAGCTGTTTGATCTAGAAACACAAGCTACCATCCCTGGCATTAGGGCACCAAACTCTACTGTCACTTAGATAAATGCAGATGGCAAAGGTTTTAGCAGTCTGGATAACTAGAGAGGAAACAAAAAGATACGCTGTGCTAGTATGGGCTGTTAGAGGCAAAGGGGGGCCCAGTTCTGCAGGCATCAGTTTCACCAACAAGCAAAATCAAGAGCCAGAATGGGAGAGACTAGAGCCAAAAGACTAACTAGCACCCCACCACCCAAACTGTCCAAGGGGGCTGATTTTCATGCACTGCTGAGTATCTCCCCTCTGAAAATGCTATTCGTGCTTTACTAATCATCAATATTGTTAATCATCTTGTGTTAACCAAACCTGAAGTGTTTTTTCATGATTAAATTGGAATTGCTACGACATTTTGTACAGAATAGCCAAAAGAAGGCCAATGCTTCCCAAACGTGCTGGTCAGCAAACTGAGCCACCCCGTCCTCTTTATTTCTAGGCAGTAGTCTGCCTTAGCAGAAGCCACCACAAGCAAACTCTACCCTGATGCTGTTTTTCCTGTGAATATGGTTCTCTGTGAATGTCAAGTGAATACACTGGAAAGGAAAGTCTCCAGGGGAAAATCCCTTTGTGGAGACACGGAGCATCTCTGGGCAACTTTACACCTAACTGAAGGAATACGAATCTTGTTTGTAGCATTTTGGAATTCACAAAGTCACCTGGGATGAGAAAGCAGAAAGGCACAACCATGGGAAACTGGAATTCCTAAACATTTCCAATCTGGAAGAAGGACTCAGGTTAGGTTTGGCTTTGGGAATGAGCTGGGCTTGTGTCTTTTCTTCTACACCTACTTGTCCATTCTTGGGTAAGCTCAGACATGCTGATGGCAGGTGGGGAACAAAAAGCTTTTGGGGCTCGGTGAGAAATTCGAAACACCAAGAAAGAAACAAAACCATGCTCAATCAGCCCTAAATCTATTGCTGTGCATCTGCCTGATGTGGATAGCTGCAGAGTGGGGAGACCATGCAGCAAAACCAAGCACCAGCAAATTAAAACTGGTTGATAAACTTGTGTTATTCCTCTCTCCAACAGCCTCCCGCTGGCAGAGCCTAACAAAGACAACCCCAAATTCACAGAAAGGCCTCTCCTTCCCCTCCTCCCTTTCCATTTCTCTCCCTCATTTGATTATTTCTCTCTTTTTTCCCCATTTCTCAGCTAAGCTGCTCTGTGCTCGCTCACTATCACAACCCCCCGCGGACACTGGTAATGGAGTGCGGGTGCTGACTTACTGCTTCCAAACAAGATTTCCTGAGATCCTTTGAGTCTGCTCCATGCCCCCCCCCCTTCTCCTGCTTTTCTCTCTGTGTCTCTCTCTTTTTGGAGAGTGGAGGGGAGCCTCTATAAATGTGAAAGGAGCTGCACTACAAAGAGTCCTCCGAGTGGCATATCCCAGCCCCAGGCGAAGCTGCTTGGTGCACTGATAGTCCTGGATCTGCTCTAGGACTCCTCTTTCTCTTCCCCTCCCTCTTTTCCCTGATCAATCACAGGCTGTAATCAGTTAAGGTCCAGCTTAACTGCAGTGTAAGACACACCAGTTAAGCAAAGCCAATGCCTCCAGGGTTCCCATGGTAAATACAGAGAGGTCATGGGGAGATGAAATAACCCTGATAAGTTCAGCAAGTGCAGGGCTGGCTGGGCTCGCACCAAACACTGCATAACTCGGGCTGGCAAAAGAAGGGAAGAAAGGGAAAAGCAGAAGCACTTCCCATTGCCAGCTCCTCTGCTGCCTGTTTCCCTGCTCCCGCAGTTCCCTGCACTCCTGAGGGGAGCTTAGAGCATTCTTTAAGCTGATGGTTTCTCTTTCCAGCTCACCCTAATGAACCAACAACCCAGACCCTGGTCCTGTCTGGGAGCACCTCAGCTCAGTTTGGATCTTCTGAGGCTACCACAGGGATGAATTTTAAAGTCAGGATCTCTTTTTCCCTCACCCACAGGAAAATCGCAGCTCCTGAATCCCAGGAAATGCCTTTTGCAGCCCTACAAAGCACCATGTGCTCTTCCTTCGGACTTCTCTCTGCTGCTAGGGAGCACTGTAGTATTTTCAAAGACAGGGAGCTGCTTGCTTTGGCCAAACATGAACCTAAACCCCCATAGGATCTGAACTCAGGGATAAAGGAGCTGCATCCACCCAGGTGCAGAGCCTGTGTAAACAAACAGTAGTAAAGAGAAGAGAAGAAAGTGGGGATCTGTGCTGAAAACACATTACCCTTACAGCTGAGATGTTCTAGCTCAGCAGCCTCTGCCCCTGCTTTGCTCCACAGTAAGGCTTTTCCTTTCTCTCCAGAAATGTCCATTCTCAAGAGATGGTCCAGGGGAAAATGAGCCCTTGGTCATTATTTGTGATCACCTTTACACTAAGTTCATGCTGTGCTTGGATCCAAACAGATCACTTACAGTTTCATAATGCACTTCTTGCAGAGGAGGCTGGGGACCCTTGGATTATCGAGGGGACTTTCTTGTGCAGGACAAGCTCCTGTCTCCTGCCATTCCTGAAAGCCCAGAGCTCCTTCCTGCCCCTCACATGTGAGAACTCTGGCAGGATTTGGTCCCCTTAAATCCACGCCCAAATTCTACCCAGTCTTAATCCCAAACTCGTGATCCTAACTGAATACAACGCGAGGTTGGGATCCAAATACCACTGCATCAGCTCCTTCCTAATTGGACACTGGCCCATTACACATTAGAGATGGGGGAAAAACACACAGGATTTATTAAAAAGGTGGAGACGCATAAAGAGCAGCACAAAATCTTCCACCAGAAGTGATAAGAAAGCCCTAAAGGATTTGAGTTTCCATAAGAATCCCTTTTTGACTCCTCCAGCTCCTTAAAAGCTATTTGGAGTGGAGTTTTCCTGTGGTGCTATAGGTGCTTACTTAAGCAAGGGATGAGATGATTTCTTCCCTGGGTATTTTGGCACTCCTGCACCTGGGGTGTGCTGAGGAACCTCCATAGGTTTGTGATGATGATTTGAGCAGACAACACAAACAGGTGAAGTCTTTGAACAGTGAAGTGCAAAAGTAGAAGCTCCATTAATGGTGCTTCCTTCTTCCACGTCCAGCACAGTTTGATTTCGGCTATGTCTGAAGATAAAACACTTTTTAGATATATCATATGAAGCCACCAAGAAGTGATTTCGAGCATGTGAATAACAAATTGCACGGGTTTAAAACCTTGCTTTCTTAGGAACATCATTTACTGCCTTGAACTAAGTCATTTTTAAGAGGAATAAGATACACTGATGAAAGGGAGCTGTCTGCTGGCAAAGCTGTGTCTGTGCCAAAGAGAAGGGTCTTACCTCATTCAATTCCCAAGGAAAACAGCACTACATTTAGTAAGTGGGTATGGAAACCAGCACATGGCTGCACAAATGCAAGCAGAGAACTTTAGCCATTAACCCCACAGCTCCTGGCTGAGCTACAGGCTCTCCTTTATGAAGATACCTTGATCAGAACATGGCACATCCTCTAAGTTGCTGTGCCCTTTGCCTGTCCTCCTCGCTGCAATGCCATGTGAAGGTGTCATCACACCCCTGTAGGACCTGAGCAGAGTTTTTAAGGCATCTCCTGCATGCAGAAGTTTAAAAGCATACAAGTCACTGCTGATCCAGAGATAACTGGCGGAAAAGGGATTAGAGCTCCTTAGCGGAGGAGAGGGAAGGCTCAGGAAGGGCTGATTCTTTTCAAGATATGACTATTTAAAGATAATGATTGCATAAATTTAATTAATGCATTTTCATGCTGCAAATGGCCGTTTTGTAATTAATGTATCTGGCCTCGCTAAGCACGGGAGATCACATCTCCCAGCCCCCCCTGCCTCCTCGATCCCCCCCCTCTGCCTCTCCTTTAATGAAAGACAGAAAGCAGATGACAGAAACAATTTGTCACCAGTACGGGTGTCAGATGCCTAATTGGTTGCGCTGAGTTAGTGGAAAGTAAAAGGGGGAGAGGGTCGAGGCTGGGGGGGCTCTTCCCTCTTTATCCCAGGCTGCAGGGTGGGTGTCTGTATCAGGAGGGGGGGGTGAAAGTGTTTCTTGTTAATTGATGGAGATTAGGACACAGATTGGCTGTGGCAGGGACTGGGCAGTGACAAGAAGGGGACAGGAGAGGCTGGTTAACACCCGTGCAAACAAGCTGCCATATCTCACAATCTGTTAAGTCCTGGCAGCGTTGACAACAGCAATGGTTATCTCCTGCACGCCCCCCCTGCTCCCACTGCACCCCAGTACCCCCAGACATGACTGCTGGGGGAAGAGCTTAGTGCATGGATCTGCAGCCCTGGGCACAGATCTGCCCCGTTGGGTTTGCACCCTCCGGCTTAGACAGGAATTGGGACCTTGGCTTAAAGCTTGGGACCCTGGGAAAGGGTGCTGGGCTGAGGCCATGCATGGGCAAAGCAGAAAGACTGAAGCCCAAACCCAAGAGCACTGCCTGGGTCTTACTTGCCCTAAGCCTTGTCCTGGGTTCAGAGCAGTGTTCCAGTGTTAGCACCGAAGAGATCCTTGTTAAACCTGCACGTCCACTACGACACTGTCTTAAGAACTGCAAGATGAAGCAAAACAGGAGTTAATGTATGTACCAGCTGGTGCCTGAGCTTTGTGGGTGCATTTGGGTCACTGGTAATAAAACCCCCATCTGATTAATTCTCATCTGGTCATTATATGGAGAGGAAAACCTCCTGTCCATGCAAAAAGGCCTAGGAGTCTGGAGCTTTCTGCACCAGGAGGCCAACCCCCTGAACTCCACTAAGAGCTGAGCATCCCAACCCTCCAGAGACCCCCCGAGAAAGCAGCAGGACAGAACATGTGCACTCCAAAGTGCCACCTATGTAAAAAGCACAAATGTGCCTTATTTCTGCAATGTGCTTTCTTCAAAGCTTTCTGTGCCCTGCTCTAATGTATTTATCATCAGCACCAGGCAGAGCAGCGCTGCCACCTCTCACCTTAGAGTGGAAAACTGAGCCCTATAAAGGTTTAAACTTAAGATCATGCCAAAGTTTATGGGGGAGCAGGAATTTGACCATCCCAAAGCCAAGGTTGATGTCCTCATTCCAGACAGTTTTAAGCACAGCAACAAGGGGAACTTCAAAACATTAATGTTCTATGATGCTGTTTAATGTATATAGGCATTTCCCTGGAAGATATAAGGAAGTTTTACAAAGGTGGAACAGTTCTGTCAGCTCTGTTTCACTGCCACACACACAAAAAGGTGATGGGGAGAGAAGCACGGGGAGAAAGAGCTCTAAGAATAGAAACTGTTGAGTTTCTATGCTGGGCTCTGATCACATCTAAACATGCAGCCGGCAGTAATGAAAATACTGCTGAGCTTCTGCATTGTGTTACAGGTCCCTGCAGAAGAGGTTTACAAAGGTGATGTGTAACCGTTATGAAAAGAGAAACAACATTTTCTTTTAGAAAGAAAGCTTTTCTAACAGGTAAATGCAAATGGGAAGGGAATGGGTGAGGGATGCAAGTGCGAACACCAACTCAACAACATTTTTGTCTCTTTGTTTATAAAAAGAGAGAAATAAACCCTTCAGAGAGTGTTGAATGAAGTGAAACCATTTTGCTCTTCCCAAAATGCCCCAGCAACTTGTCCCCTAATCTGTAGTGATCCCAGTTGTTCCTTCCATGTGTGATGTGTAATGAAGCTGTTCCTATCACTATTTGTGTTGCAATGACACAGAAGTGCTGCAGTCAAGGAGAGTGTCCCACTGCATGAGACCCTGCACCAAGAAAAGCAACATAACCCAAAAGGCCCCAAACACTGGATGTTTCAGACCTGGGGTCTGCTTATCTTCCCTTGGGCCTGGCTCTTTCTACTCCCATCCCAGGAAAGCAAACCAGGAAAGCAAGAGGGGGAAAGCACCAGATTCCCAAATGTCTCCTCCTGCAAAAGTGAAGAGAGTAGAAGTCAAGCCTGGTCCAACTCTAAGAATGAAGAAAAAGGCTGAGGGTGCTGCAGAGGAATGGGAATTACTAATAAATTCCTTCCAAAAATTCATCATGCACAGGCACTGAAGATGAGCTTTAAGGTCCCTTCCAAAGAAGGAACCTTGGAAGGTTCTATGAACCATATGGTTCTATGGTTGACTCCTTCCATAAACACAACCCCATGGCATAGTCCTTCAGACTCTCATACCCACCTCACTTTCTCCTTCTGGTTAATGAAACCCAAGTGTGCATCACTGAGTGGTGGAGCTCTGCCAGGAGGAATATGGTCCATTGTGGAGTAAACAAATGCTAAATGATTTACAAGCACCATATTGGCTGAGGAGCAAAGCAGGCTGCGGTGAGCTGTGCCTGTCACATCACTGCTCCTGCTTGGCAAATAAGTTCTAATGCACAATTGGTATTTATTAAATGACATACACCAACTGTCTCATTAAATCAGGGCTTGAGCAGAGGCCGGAAGTCTTAATCTAAAGTGTCACCAGCTATTGAAATCAGATGGTTTGGGCAGGAGCAGAGTTAAGGGAGGGAAAGAAACAGGGCCTAGAGAAGTAGGAAACAGTCACCGGCCCCAACCCACCTTTTGGGTTGTGATTTTGATGGTGGTGTGGGCACTGCTTTGAAAACTATTTGTTCTGCATTTGCTTTCTGTGTGTGCACTTTGAAACTCTCCCCCTAATAAACGGTTGGGCAGGTTTCAGTGTGTTTGAAATGCAGCGTCGAAAGCAAAGGTTAATGCTGGAGATTGCATTGAATTGAAAACGCGGCCACCGGTAAATTTGGTTTGTTTAGAGTGGAAATGCTTCAACTGCTGGTAGATGGGTGGTGGGGGTGAGAGCGTGGGGAGAGGGGAGGTGAGAGCTGCTCCTCTCTGCCCACAATGAGATTTCCAAGTTTAATGAGTTGGGAAGGGCTCTGGATTAAAAAGCCCAAAGTGAAGCAATGAGATGGAGAGAGAAGGGGAAAAAAATCCCACAAAAGCCCAACCGTCAGGGAGCAGAGCAAGTGAAAAATGTCAGGGCAAATTGCTCTTGACAGTGTTAATATCTGCACCTCATAGCAATAATTACATGTAAATAAATAGTGAAATAGCTCTCAGCTGGAGTCTGCACTCCGAGTGCAGATGCCACTAACAGCCAGCTGGGGACCTTTCGCTCTTCCACTGCCGCTTTCCCCCCTTGCTTCCCTTCCTCCCCCCGTTTCATCTAAGCCAGAGCTGAGCAGCAATTGCTGGAGACTGCAGATCTCTTCCCAGCCCTCCCCCCTTCCTCATGGTACCACGTTTGCTCCCTCTTCTTATCACCCTCCCAACCAGGGGCTGCTCTCAGGGTGCTTTCAGCCCCTTGCCAGGGGAATACAAGCTTTACTGGATTCACATCTGGCTGTCGCATGAGTAAAGCTGAGGGGATGGGAACGGCGTGGCTGACTATTCTTCCAGCTCTGTGGGCTCCTAACACATCAGGAGGGATGGAGCTATCTGTTTCAAGCATTGGCATTATGCTCTTCTTATCACCAAGGTTGTCTGTATTTCAAAAGGACACTCAAGAACATACGGTTTGGCATCAGGATGCAAAAAGATGCTTCGTTTCCACAGGAGACACATCTTCCACTGCTATCAGTAGCACCCACAGAGGTTTATAAGCCTGAGCAGTGCCTCCAACCTTTGCCCAAGCACAAAATGCACTTTGACCAACCCACATCATTCCTTCCAAGGGTATCACTACAACGCAACTGCTGTGGCCCAGGCAAAGTGGGCAAAAAAGCCACCTCAGCAGCAGCATTGCTGGTGAAGGTGGGCTGGAATCCAGCAGCACCTCTCCTGGTTCCCCAGGCAGTGGGGATTTGATGGCAGCCTAAGAAATCACAGATGACATGGAGAGGGTGAATATTAACTGACTATTCCCCATCACTTCCAGTAGGAGGCCTCGGATGAAGGTAGGAAGGGTGAAATAGGAAGCAAGGAAGCGGTGCTTCACTCCATGGAGTCAACCCGTGGGACTCCTTGCCACAAGAAGCAGTGGATGTGAAGCTCCGTGAGTGGAAGAGAAGCCTGGATAAGTACTTGGAAGAAAAATCCACTGGGGATTACCACACAAACCACCTTTTCTTAAGGAAATCCTCAGAGTGAAAATAGGAGAGCGCCCTGTTCTTGATCCTCATGAGGAGCCTGCCTGTGGTCACTACTGGAGACCATAAGCTCAGCCCCAACCACTGTCATTGTCACCAAGCTCCCTGCAGCTCCAAGGGAAAAATCGCCTCCCAGGCACTTGGCTAGTACGGCAAAGGGCTGTGGGGAAGGGAGAACTCCAAAGGACTGACATAAACATACAATGCACAGAAATACAGAGTTACTGAATAAGAAGCACTGTTACAGAGAAGGCATTTGGCGCCAGCAAAGGGCCTTGACAAAACCTCAGGTTCCTACCTTACATTTAAGCAGGATAAAATCCCTGTGCCTCCATTCCTGGCCTTGGAGATAACAACCTTCCCCGTGGTACCATGAGGAGAAACACATCCCAGGATGATGAGATGCTCAGACACAATGACGCAAGTCTTAGATAAAGTTAAGCTCATTATTTTAGCCCTCTTCTCTTCCACTGGCTCAACTGATCTCTCTGTGCCCTCAAGTTAGCTCCCAGCCCTACAAGTCCAGGTCTAACTGTGAGCCATGGGGCTCTGCTGAAAGTCTAGCAGAGATGTGATGCTTAATCCTGAAGGAAGCTGGTGGCTACCCAGCCCCACTGCCAGAAGATGCCATGCTCATGCTGACACCATATTAGCCACTGCTTTATCTGCATCACTCCTTGACCAAACTATTAGAATAATAATAATTATAATGATGATGATGATGAATGATAATAACGATAATGATGATGATATTAATAATAGTGATAATAACAACAACAACAACCTGCCACTGATAGGAGGGAGATGTTCCTACTGAACCCCAGCCTTCTGCAAGGGAGAAAAGCTTTGAGGCCTTTCCTTTTGGCTAATGAAATTCACAACAACACCCCACACTGCACTGAGCAACAAACACAGCTCCATTCTTTGGAAAACAAATATGTTCTTTAGAGCTTCCTGGTTGTCAAACACCTTTTTGTTTAGCTCAACAACTAATCCACTTATCGGAGGATAAAGCTGCCAGTGAATCACCACGATGATAAAAGCATGCACAAAATTAGCAAGAATTTGCCTATGGCTCCTGCACATTTAACAAACAGCAGCTAAGAGAAAAATGATTCCTTTTTTTTTTTAATAACTGAGATCCCCAGGAGAGATCCTGTCAGATAACAGCTTTTATTTGGCTTGCAGGTTTTTATTCCACTCTCTCTTCCCCTATAACCCAAGCACTGAGGCTGGGAGATGCTGGGAGCTGATAGGAATCCACGGAAATTGGCACTGTTTGAATAAGCAAGAGATGGAACCAGGCAACATTTTAATAAGTTGGGGGGGGGGGTGTTTTAAGGAAGGAAAAAGTAGTGTTGAGGCACTGGCTGCTTCCTGAGGAGCTCAGCACTGCTGATGCTTTGCTGCTCATGAGCTTGTTACACC
This sequence comes from Strigops habroptila, assembly GCF_004027225.2. Lineage (NCBI taxonomy): Eukaryota > Metazoa > Chordata > Aves > Psittaciformes > Psittacidae > Strigops > Strigops habroptila. The sequence continues at coordinate 1,281,786 of NC_044292.2, forward strand.
TAAAGCGTCCTGGATTTGTCCTTCACTGCTCTTCAGTGTGTTTTGCAGCTCTTTGTGACTGTAGCCTCTCTGAATTCCTGCATGGAGGATCCATGCTAACCCTCCCTGTTCCATGGACAGGAAAACCACTGAAGGCAAAAGTAAGTAGCTGCCAGGGTTGGGCAACCAAGTTAGCAGCAGGGACATGAGTCTCACCACTTCCAGTTCTCTGCTGCCCCAAACACGGAACCCCAGCCTGGTTTGTGCTGGAAGGGACTTTAAAGCTCCTCCAGTTCCAAATCCCTGCCATGGGCAGGGACACCTTCCACTAGAGCAGGTTGCTCCAAGCCCCTGTGTCCAACCTGGCCTTGAACACTGCCAGGGATTAAACCACCTTCCTTCTCTTGAGCTCTTCCACTGACACCTTTGGCACACCCTTGCAGCATTAACTGGGTAAATGGGATTTAGCTACTCTGAAATTCACTCAGCTATTTAAACCTTGGGAACTTCCCCAGTGTGGATGTTTGCAGAGATGTTCTGGTGAGATTTCTGGACACTGTTACACACCTGTGTGTGTGAAAGAGGGAAGGAGAAATAGGGAAGGAGAACTCCTTGGATCTGGACTCTACCAAAAGACTTGTTCCAATAAGGACTGAATAAATCTCTCCATGGTCCATGGTGTCAAGAGTGATTCAGTTGCCTGAGGCCTGTCTCTGCACTCATCATATGGAGCATGTAAGATGACTGAGCTCCTAATGGAGTGCATTAGTTAAGAGGAATGAATTTGGGTGATATTCTCTCTTTAAATGACAACAGTCTGAAAGGGAGAATCACCACAGTGTGACTGTGCTGCCTTGAGGATTACCAATATCATGCTACCATAGCTGCTACTGATCAGGGACCAGCACAAGCTGACTGATGCACTTGGCAGCAGCCAGACCTTGCACCACACAGAGCTCACAAACCTCTTCAGAGCCCACCTCCAAAGGCTGAAGTCAGCTCAGATGATGAGGCAGCTCCCTTGATCCCAAATCCTTATTTTCCTGGATGGTATCAATCTCAGCTGGACATTTTTATCACTGTAGATTAGCAAGAAGACGCAGTTCAGCACCACGCCATAGCAGCCAAGCTGGGAGAACTGGGGACTTTGAAGGTTTCTGGCTCTAGTTTCCAAGCACACATCTTTACTTAAAGGTAATGTCAGCACGATGAGTGCTGGAGGTGAAGATGTGCAACTGTTCCAGGCCATGCTCCCATTGCAAGAGAATGGAGAGAACTTAATGCCTTCCACCCTTCTCCTTTTTCCTCCCTTAACTTTGCCTAGGCTTGAACAGGACCACAACACATGATGATGGGAGCATTTAGGGGAGCTGGGAATTAATCAAGAGGCACCCACCTGTCAGGCTGGTATCTGGAACTAAATGGAAACACTTGCTAGTGCTTGACCTCTCGCCCTCCAGACAAGCCTGCGGCTCTCAAGTGGTTTGAGAAAGCCTCTTGCAGGGTCTGCAGCTCAGAGACCCCGGGGTGGAATAAAGCACAGGCTGGGAGAGCCACAGGAGCTGGGTTAGGAGGGGAAGGAGGAAGAGGCTACAGCTGGTGGGGTTGGTGGGAGGACTGGTGATCTTCTGGCAGGGCTGGGAGAAGGTAGCTGGAGAGCTGGTGACATGACATGGATGCGACGGGAAACAACAGGCCAAGAGCAAGAGCTGGCTGAGCCTCAGGGCTGTAGGTAGAAGAAGCTGGATAGGAAAAGACACTGAAGATATTTAGAGGCAAATATCTGGCACAGGTTGCCCAAAGAAGTGGTAAATGCCCCATCCCTGGCAATGTTCAAGACCACGTTGAACAGAGCCTTGGGCGACATGGTCTAGTGTGAGGTGTCCCTGCCCGTAGCAGAGGGTTGGAACTGAATGATCTTAAGGTCCTTTCCAACCCAAACCATTCTGTGTTTCTATGATTCTATATATCCCCTGGATGGGGTTTGTGTTGGGTAAGATGTATTTGATACATCAGTGTGTGCTGATTAGCAGTCCAGCACGTTTCAGTGTCAAATCAGACTTTCTTGTTGTTAATGGAGGCCAGAAATCTGTGCTGATGACTGCTCAAACAGTGAAACCTAAGGCAATGCTAACTCTGCTGAACAGCAGACGAAAGGCCTGCATGCATGCCAAGGGATTTTGAAATACCAATCTCAAAGTATGGGATTAAGATCTTAATTTGTAAAGAGATGTGAGGCACTTCTCTTTAAAATGCATGAACAGATTCTCAGGGGATGTAAAATGGCTCGGCCACTCTTGGTAGCATTGACCTCAGACCCAGCTGATGCGACCAGAAAGATGCCACCCTAGTTCTGACTTTCATATGTTCAGATTTAGGACTTTTGGGGTGTCTGTAAGAAGGTAAAGGACAAATAAATACTTCAGGAAAACCAGCCCTCTCCACCTGCCTGGATACTGAAGAGAGAATGGTACAGAAAAAGAGCTGAACCAACAGTGCAAAGGGGTTGGGACATCCTGTGCCAGCAGCAGCATCCCATAAGTTCCCATATTTAACAAGCGCAAGTCAGTTTGCCAGTAGGAAAGACTCTGATGTTTCCAAGAGGCATCTGTTACCCCTGCTTCCTCCTCATCTGAAATAGAACCATCGCCTTTCCTCGGCAGCAGAAGTGACTCAAGCATTCAGGTTACTGAGAGCAGTAAGTCTTTCTTGTGAGAGACCTAAATACTGGGGGTTCAGTTCCACCAACAGCCCCTGGATCTATAGGGTATGGATTTTATCCTAGAAACCTGCTGGAGCTGGAACACAGACCCTAAAATTCTTTGCATGAAAGATGCCACTTTACAGATGGGTGTAAAATGAGGCAGAGGAAGGGGAATGGACATTCGTGGAAGCTGGGCAAAGACTGAGAGCTAAGGAAGCAGCTCAGAGTGAGGAATTTGGTTGCTTTCTGTGTGATGAGCCTGTGGCCTATTGATGGGAGCAGGGGGACACGCGGGTGACACAGAAACTAAGAAAGCATTTTCTGGACCTAGTCCCTGCTTTTTCCTCCTCACTGCTCCAAGCAGCGACGACTAAAAGCCGCAGGGAGAGCTCAAAGCCTCTGGTGCTGTACAAAAATGGGGCTGAACCACATTCCCTTGGGCTAAAAACCTGGAGCTATGGATTGCGCAGCAAGCAATGCTTTCATGGAGTCACTTAAGTAGGGAACAGAGCATGGATCTAGCCAAGGATGCAAAAATGTGTGGGACACAGCAGGTAGCTATGCTGAATGCCTGAGGAATACTCACGCGGTCTGGCACTGTAACCACCTTGCTCCTTAGGAGAGCAGAAAGCACTGTGAAACCACACCATGAACCAAGACAGCAAATTCCTTTAGAAGCAGGTAGAACCACGTCCCTTTTCCACTGCAGGATGAGTGACCACCTCCAGCCTATCTCTCCTGCATCCCTGACCTGCTCTCCCCACTGCTGCTCGGCCTCAGGGTGCCCTGTGCTCCCTCAAGGAGTGCGGTTCAGCCTCAGCCCCAACTCCTTCTTGCTGCAGCATGAGTCCCATGGCAGGAGCTGGTGCCCATTGGGGTGGCTCCTGCCCTGGAGCAGGGCACAGAGATGCTATTAGCAGCGTGCGTGGCCCAGAGCTTCATTAGAGCTCATGGACCACCACTCCCGACAGAGCTGCCGAATCCAGTGTTGGCTTTTAGGGTCGGGGAGACCTCATGTGGCTCCTAATTCGGGGCTGGATTTATGCTCAGCTGCACATTCTAATCGCTGATGAAAGGTTTTGCCATCATCCTCCAGCAGCTGCTGGTGTCCTACAGGTCCATCCCCAAAGCAACACTGTGCTGAGGCAGAGCTGCTGCTTGGAAAGTCCATTGGATGGGCAGCATCCAACGCCCTCCCCAATACACGTGGGGGTTTCTTTCCTCCTCAACACCACACAAAGCTCTGCTTTGCACCATCTCTTCTTCTCCCCTCCTTGCAGTCAGCCCCTAAAGATTGGAGGGTTTTTTTTGCCTCTTCTCCTCTTTTTGCTTGCTTTTCTTCCTTTCTGTTGAACAAAACCCTGTGATTCCGTGCCTCCTGAGCCTCGGCGCCTGGGCTCGGCGTCGGGATCAGCTGGAGCAGCTTAGGAGCCTCGTCTCCTCGGATTTAGACTGAAATTTTGATTTTCTGCCCTGCTCAGATAATGTGGAAATCCTGTTCCCCGATATTTACTGTTTATCAGCGCAGAACAGCGCGGTTCTGGGGGGGGAAGGGAATCTCTCCCTCTCCCTGGGTCCCCCCTCGATCCTCTCCACCCCCCAGCCTGCATGCTAATGGAGTTGGATTTGGGAGCAAAGCTACCACAATAGCCTAATTACAGGGAGTGGAGGGAAGAGGAACTCCCTGGCAAAGAGGCTGGGATGAACTCTGATCCCTGTCCCCATCACCTGAGCCAGACAGAGAACAGGGCTGTTCCCTCACCCTAAGCCACCAACCCCTCTCTAGACCCAGTTCTAAGCCAAGCTTTGTCACCACGGGCAGACCCCAAGTCCCCTCCAGCTTTACAAAGCTGAGGATGGGGAAGTGCAGGAGCACACTGAGCCGTGCCACGTCTGCCTTCCCCCAGCTCCTCACCTGAATTAAGTGGTCCAAGTATTTCCAAACCAGGTTGCTCTCAGCATTCCAGTCTATGAGGCCACCTCCCTGTCCCTTTTGCATTGTCCTGTTTGTGTTTGGGGACCCTCCTGACAGCCCAGCTGCAAACACAGTCCCCTTCCAAGGTGTGTATCCCGCTCCTCCATGTGCCAACATGCACGCCAAGTCCTGCCTCCTCCAGTGAGGATTAGTGTCACTGAGCCCTTGCAAACTCATTCCTGCAAGCAACCTAAAGGGAAGAAGGGAAAGGGGGGAACACTTCCCTGTGTGACATGAACCAGGCAAGAGAAATAAAACAATAATAAGACAATCTGGGGCTCAGCAGCAGGGGAACAGCTCTAAGGACCACGTAAGTGCATAATGCCCTGCTATTAACGAAGCCTGCTGCAGATCCCTGCAAGGATTGGTTATTGTCAGATAACACACGGGGCTTTCTCTTCCCCGCCCAGCCCCTCGTGGGGAAGGAAAGCATCTCCCTGTGACTGGGATTGAGCTGAATAATGTCCCAGCCACCTGCAAATGCACCAGGCTTTCTCTGCAACTGCATAATTCGAGGCAGCATTGGGGTAAGGCAGCAGCGTGCAGAGAGGAGGGAAAGGCAAATGGGGAAAAGATTGTTTTTAAGGCAAAAAGAGGGGGGAGAGGAATGGAAAGGGAGACAGGAAACATAATAAAGCTCAGGCAGGCGCTCTCTGCTCGGCTGTTCACTGTGCAGCTTGGCTGTTGGCTGGCTCCTCTGGTTTAAAGTGACTCGGCTTCTTATGGAAAGGGAGAGGCGGTATTAAAATGGGGAAAAAAAAGAAAACCAAGACACAGAGCGCTTCCTTATCTCGTGGAGACAGTTGTCAGGAATCACTTTGACTGAGTCGTTTTGTCTCCATGCTTTTTTTCGCTGTCAAGCAGGCCTCAGGACATGGATCAAAGGAGAGGCGCCGAGCGCTCGCTGCAACTTCTGATCCCTTCTCGGTACAGACGCGCGAGTGGCAGACAGCTCTCCTCCACATCAAATGGAAGGAGAGAGGAGAGGGAGAAAGAAGGGAAGGGAGAGGGAGAAGAAAAGCTGGGAGAGACACACAGAGAGAGGAGCTTTCTGCTGCTCCACATCTCAGGGGAAATAGAGACAACAGCAGCTTTTGCTTTCCCTCTTCCCCAGTCCCCATCAGGAGTGTCCCCGCAAAGGGAGGTGTGGGGCATGCAGCAGTGCAGGTATCTCCCCCAGTCTTGCAGCTGAGCTCCCCACAGGGCCTGCCTCAACCCGGGCTTGGCCACACACCTCAGTGGGTCCCAGACCAAGCAGTGCACTGAAGCAAGAGTCGTGGCGAGAGCTCCCACTGTGTGGGCCACTCTGACATCCCTGTTTCAGCTCTGCGCTGGCTTGGTGGGTAAATTCCACCCCAAACCCCTCCATGTCAGCCTTGCGTCTTTCCCTTCAACCTCTCAAAGCAGCCCCTGTGATTTTCCTGTATGTGCTTGGCAAGCAGCTCCCCACCCTTTCCCCTATGTGGCTCACGATTCCCTTTCAGGTACTTATTCCCTGAAATAAGATCCCCTTCATCTCCAAACTGGATAGGCTTAAGGGCTGACTCCAGCTTACTGCGGCGAGCTAAGACCCTCTGCACCTTTGATCAATTTACTGCTCACCCAGCCCGGACCCTGCCAGGATTTCTGATCTTCAGCCCCTGCTGTAAATTGATCTCGTGCACGCCTGTCTGATGGAGGCAGGAACCAGCACCCTGCAGCAGGAGGCCTTGCTGCACCCTCACTCTGCGAGGTGGAAACCCCCACATGGCGTGCCCCCCACAACCTGACAGCCCCCCGTTATTTATCTGTTGCACACACAGCTCTATCTCCTCTTCTTTGCACTTTCCACTCTCCTCACACACCACGGAAGCCCCTGCACAGCCCCGTAACCCCAAACTGCTAAAGCACCTATAGCACAGCCATGTGCTGCTCCCCCTCTCACATCAAGAGAGCCAGCAAGATGTTTGCTCTGCAAGCTGATGCAGTACCTCAGCTCCCATCTCACACAAACAACCACCTCAGCATCTTTTTAGGGCATGTCTCCTCCATAACCCTCTCCTGATGCTTCAGGACCTAAAAGCTCTTCTAAGCAGCCCTCCAGGATGCTCCACAGCCCCCAAAGTCCTCTCTGTTCTCTCAGCCACAAATGTCCTGCTTGCAACCTTTGCCCCAAGATGCTGCAACCCATGTGCCAGTAATCCCAGTGGCTGGGTGGCTTTGGGATGGGAGCAATGGGGGTTTCCTTCATTGTTAGCACCCATAGATGGTGAAGCAAACAGAAAATAAACCATACTAAATAATGACGCCTTTCAAAATGTATCTTATCAGCTCTGGGAAAACTGAAAGTCACAGTATATCCCCCTAAACATGGCACTACCACACAATCCTGCATCCATCTTCAGTGTGTAGTGTTTCCTGAGCTGGGGCAGGCTTGAGGTTTACAAGGAGACCAATGGACCTGTGCACACCTGCAACCCACGGTCCCACCTCCTGTCCCAGCACAGTATCTCTGCTGTTCTGTCGCACCCACTGAAGTTAACCCACATTCCACAACCCCTCTTTGTGGAACAAAAGAGGGGGCAGGTTTGGGTTAGTGCCTGATCCACCGCCAACTATGTTGCTGTAGATTTTTCCTATCAGAGATGGCTTTTCCCAGCCAGGGCACAGCTGGAGCACAGCTGTTCCACCCTTGCTAGATGTTAACAGGCACACACAACGCATGGGCACACACACTGGTGTGCACACATGGAACGTGCACGCAGGACACTGATGCCCTTGTGCACACAGGCGTGCGAGAGCACGTGCGCATGCCCCTGCCTCCGAGTCCTAATTATTCCTTTCATTGCATTCCTCCCTTTTCAGCTTCCCCTCTATCTCGCATCCCTCATTCCAGGGCTTTCCCTGCTATGGTCCCTTGATTCCTCTTGCAGCTCAGCACCAGTTCCCTGGGTTATAGCAGCTCTTCAAGCCACGCAGCGGAACACTGAATGCCAGGGGTGGCTCCGCAGTGCCTGTTGCCAGGCTGGCTGCTGGCTCTCCTCTGCTCTATCTGCCCTGCCTGCCTTGTCTCGAGTTCCCTTCTTAATCATAAAGCATTTGAAATCCTGCATTTGAATTCTCCAAGTCTCCTGGCCAAGTGCTCACCCTCCCTGGTGTGGAAAAGAGACAGGACCCAGGGGAGAGGTGTTTCAGCAGAGCTGAAAGCTGCACCAGTCCTGTCCGGATTTCCATAGGAAAGACATTCCCTGCCATGCCTGTTCCACCCACCCTGCTTTGGCTCTGCTCCCACCACACCGTGAACAAGTAGTGGGGGGTGGGAAGGGATATTTGAAGATTTATGGGTACAGATTTCCGTGTCTTAGCCCTGGGTGTCTTAAATACCTGCTCCCTGCTCCGACGTCTGGGGGCTTATCAGGCACTCTCACACCTCCCTGCATTTCTTCTTCCTGCTGTCATTGGTTTTGTCATTCTCCTTAGCTTTTTGCCTATATTTCTTCTCCTATTTTTCTCTTTATTCTCTTTTCTCCCAGTACTTCTGATACCTGAGTTTACAAACAGCACAGTGCCACAGGGGCTGATCCTGGACCCACCGAAAGTGATAACAAAACTCCTATTGAATTCAAGGCTCAGGAACCAACTCTTTGCTCTGAAATCCTTCAGTGTTTCTCATATTTTAATACACACAGAGAAGAATGTGTGGAGTGGAAATCATGTGGGAATAAACACAATCAGTGCCACCCAGAGCATTAGAGCTGCGGTTAAAGCAATAAGATGCTGCCTTCTAATCAGCCTTCAGTGGGACTAGAGCATCCAAATCAATCAAGGAAACTCATGAAACATTAAGAATGACATGAAGTGAGGTGGCCCCTCAGATATGAATTTCCCCCTTCCCACCCTACAGAACAGAAACAGTCATTAGGAATCAGGCAAATAAATACGTATCTCTTTTCACACGAGAAAAATGTTCTGTTCTCCCCTTTTCCCCTTGCTCGGAGCAGAGGCGTGTAACTGACAAGAGCAGATGGGCTTTGTTTGGTTAAATAAGGGGGGGGAAAAAAAGGAAGAAATTTAGTGGAAAAAACTACCAGCTTTCCTGGGACACATAGGTTAAAAGTTGAGAGACACGGAGCTGCATTTGACACTGAGCTAAGGGAAAACGCCAACGCAGCCGCAGCAGAGCCAGTTGCTCCCAGAGAGAAACCTGGAGCTCCCATGCCCCCATTCCACCCCCCTGGCAAAGAAAGGGCAGGGATTTTAGCATGTGTTTACCTCCTTCTCCAAAAATCCTGCATGGAATCTGCCCCAAGGTCGTGGGGAGGCTGAAGAGGAAAGGAACAGGGATAAATGTGGCTTGGAAAAGGGACAGCAGCCGCTTTCTGAAGGGCAGACACTTCAGTTGAGGGAATCATGGTCCTCTAGAGAGATGGGGCTGCAGGGGAAATGTGGAGGAGGCAGTGATGGGGGAAGAGGGCAGAGACCACATGGAGAAAACCTAGAGTGGAAAAGGAGGGTAGGAGAAAGGGGAAAGAGTGGAAAAGGAGGGTAGGAGAAAGGGGAAAGAGTGGAAAAGGAGGGTAGGAGAAAGGGGAAAGAGTGGAAAAGGAGGGTAGGAGAAAGGGGAGGGAGTGGAAAAGGAGGGTAGGAGAAAGGGGAAGAAGGGATGGAAAAGGTAGGAAGAAGAACCCACGAGGCAAGGTTAAAGAAAACCTCTTGTGTGAGGTGTCACCCGAGAGCGTCGGAGGTTAAAGAACATTAGAAGAACATGTTCCTACACTAAGATAAGCCGGAGAAATGAATCCTTATCCATCCAAACCCAGCCCTTTCGAATTCGAGCGAGAGAAGGGTCTCCTTTCAGGGAAACAGGGAATCCTTAATGCTTCCTCCCTCAGCAACTGTAATGCCAGGATGTTCCCAATCTGCTTTGAGGGATGGAAAGATTAAGAATAATAAAAAAATTGCAATAAAATATGTGTGAACGAGGGGGTAATTGTGGACAAATGCAGCATTCAAATTCATTTTTCAGCTCTTTTACACACCATTTCAATCTTATTTTCTGCTTGTTAATGAGATCTTGTTGGTTGGGGTGGGCACGGCTGCCCAGTATCGCTTGGGTAATTGCACATAATTTTCTCTCTACTAGTGATTTGCATCAGATTCCTTTTTTTTTCCCCTAATTCTTTGCTATTTAAACCCCCTCCTCCTTTTCTCCCTCCTTTTTCCTCCCCCCCCCCAAATCTCATCCTCTCTCTCCTCCCCCTCTTTCTTCCCCTCCCCTTCTCCTGGCCCAGCAAGACTCATTTTGAATGCTTATTATAGGCACAGTGTCTCCAACGAGAAAAAAAGAAGGGAAAAAAAGGAAGCAGACAGAAGGGATCCGTGTCACTGATGGAGGAAGCACTGTCTCACTGGAGCCAGGCACCGGGATGCTGCTCCCCTCTTGCCAGCTACCATCATGTCCTTCCCAAGTGCCAGCTTTCCCCCCTAAAACCAGGGCTCAGCTGGCTCTTCTCATGCTTCTGCCAGGATCAGTGTGCTCCTGACAGGGATTCAGATGATCTCTAATCCCACCCCAATGAAGCTGAGGAAAACATTAGCCCGGACAGTGGAAGAGACTGGAGGGATGATGTCAGGAGAAGCAAAACTGTGCTGCGGCTGTGCAGAGCATGAAGGTCCCTGAGTTTAGAGTTGGAATTTGTAGGCAGAGCCTGGCCTGTGCCTCAAGTGTTGCTCCAGGAACACGATCAAGAAATGGTGATAAACCCAGAAATTGTTTAAAATCTGACTTCAGATTCTGCCATTACCCTGGGAATGATTTTGCTCACGGAGCCAAAAAAGCCACTGAGAGCCCTAAGAAAATTAAAGCAACAAATATGAGATGGTGAACAAGTTTCTCTTGGCTTTTCCTATTCCTGGAATTGTCTTAATCTCTGGGTGATCCTGTGGGTTTGTTAAAAGATTCAGAAGTCTCAGAAATAACATGTTCTGAGAGTACAGGAAACTCCTGACTCGTAACTATACCTCAATGTGTTCTCCAGCCACACAGGGGCCATCTGCAACAAAATAATGACCTTTTCCTTTTGAATGACCCCCTGCAAGACCCCAACATGCTGCAGTGAATGGTCAGATATGTTTAAGATACCTGGAACTAAAAGGGCAGCAGAAATTTTAGGAGGCAAAACAGTGGGCAAAATCCTAAGAACATGAAAACATTTTTAAAGGCAGAAGAGATGAACTAGAGAGGAAAGCAGAATGCACTGTGGTCCTGCTTCTTTCCTGTTTGGAAAGCACCCAGGGAATCTCCCATCATCATAATGGCAGAGAAGCAGTAACAGGTGGCCCTCACTTACTGCTTCATTTCCTCCCACCTCATCCCACACTGTAGCATCCACATTCCTTGAAGGACTGTCAGATGCTGATCAAGATGTAACTGGGCTTGATACTGAGTTTACCATTACACTGAGCTATGTGTCACCAGCCTTATCCCAGCCATGGTGAGGGATTAGCTAGCACGGGTCTGAACTTCAAAACAGATGGATGCAGACTTTGTTCTCACTGCTAGTGGGAAGCATGACCTGGGTAAGGACACCTTGGTGCCTAGCCTTGTTCTAGTTGAGGTTGGTAGGTATTCTCAGATAAACGGAAGAGGATTCCTCTGTAGGATGAAAATGAGTTGGAAACATTTCCAATGGATTAAGGAAATCCCACACTCTTGGTTTATAACCCACTCTTGTGAGAAACGATGAGACAGAAGCTCCAGGGCCAGAAATCACTCTGTATGACTGCTAAGTGGTTACTCACTCTTCATATTTAACTTCACTTTGGGTCTCTATATCCTTGCTAAGTCTTGGCACAGGCATTAACACCAGCCTGGAGGCAGTTACAAGCCACTGAGTCAGCCCAGCTGAATCTGTGACAGCTGCTGCTAACCCACACAGCCTTGGGGAGCAACGGGGACCTCGCTGCTGCATATTCTGGTACCAACCCGCTTGCTGATGATCCGTGACTGCTGCAGCCACCCAGAGCATCCTGACAGATGGAAGGTGACTCATCTGGCTGCAGCTGGCCAGCCTGGGAAGCTGGCTGTCTCCAACAGGCAATGCTCAGAGCAAGATCTCTATCTTACAAAGACTGTCCCAGCACAAAACCAGCACAAATCACTGCTCGGGTCACCCTGAGGTCTCTCACTGAGGTCTAGGAAGGAGTATGACATGAGAGATCATGCTCGGTAGTGGTTTTAAAAGCACATGGGACTACCCTTTTCACAGCCAAGTTGGTGTTCTCATATGAAGCATCACAAAAACCATCATCATGGGATGAAGCAGGTGAAGACAAAAGTTCCCAGCTGCCCTCTCCCTCCTTGGCAGTCTCAGGTCTGGAATAGAGGCAGAATGGCCTCTACACTGGGAAAGCTGCATGGGAATTGCTCTGGGGACCCAGCAGCAGAGCTGGGCAGGACCAAGGCTTTGTGTGCTCCAGGCTGGAACCCCAGCAAGAAACGTGGCCCTTTCCCACGCGAAGGCTGGGCACAACTTGCAGCAGCGTCTGCTCCCTCTGTCAGGAGGGGGGGGGCTACAGCGTGTGTGTGCGTGGGGGGACGGAGCCCGCAGTGGCCAAACGTAATCCCCTTCCCTCTGTTGTGAGAATGGAAATACCACGCTTCTCCTCTAGAATTTCAGCTGCCAGCACCGAGCCCGTCTGGTGGATTCTGGCTGGGACACCCAATCCGGGGTAACTGGATAGCGAGCAGCAGCAAATGCTGGGAGCTCTGGGCCAGGCTGGCCCCCACCTCCTTGTCTAAACTGCAAAGAAATGTCCCTCCTGCTGCTGCTAAGGGCTGAAACCAGAGAACTGTCTGTTTGCAGCTCAGACAAATTGCCATCATTTTAAGTTGCCAATTTTTTTCTATCTCCTGAACTCCCTCCTTCCCTGTAGTTGATATTTACCCCTGCAGAGAGCAACCAGATGCCACCGATAGCTGGACAGGAGGATGAGAGGGTTGAGGCACAACGGGGTTCACCTGTAATGCTGTGGGATGGCTGAAATATGCACAGAGCAACCTGCTCTAGTGGAAGGTGTCCCTGCCCGTGGCAGGGGGTTGGAACTGGATGAGCTTTAAGGTCCCTTCCAACACAAACCAGTCTGGGATTCTATGATAAATCACAAAGAGCACCCCATGTTGAGACCTCACTGAGCTTTTACCCACCCTGCTCCATAAAAGAGGACATTTCTATGAGTTCTCATTCATGCTGTCTGGAGTATTTCTTGCATCCTTCCACTAGGAACAGCAGAGGACTTAGAAAGGCAGGAAGGTAGCAGATAAGTAAACATAAAGCAGTCATAAAATAACCTGGGTTAGCATTTCTATGCACAAAAGAAATAGAAGAATTTATATGCTGATGTCTTGGCCCTCACATGATTAAATGCATTAGGAAAATGGGAATCTCCTCTTCTTGGGGGTGCAAAGCTCTCTTTTCTTCAGGACTGTCAGATAATGTATCCTCTCTTTCCCATACAAACGGCTTACTGGCTCAGGACTCATCTTCCCCTAGCCTGAGCCTGGGGCAGGGTAATTTGGGATAGGGATAAGCATAGATACAGCATTGGTTTGGTCATTTCAATGAGCCTCTGATTTAGTGAGCAGGACTAGTAAGAAGATGATGAAGCTACAGAAATGGAAATTGCATGAGGGACCTGTATATGTCTAGTGCTTGTGCAGCTTATCATGTGGATCTCATCCTTATTCTGTGGTGCTAAATTGCACTTGTGATAATCTGAGTTAATCACGTGCCCTGGACAATCTAACCCGCAGCCTGCCTTTGAATTCCACACTGCCTGCTCCTCTCCTCAACCCACTGCTATTAGAAATCCCTTCATAGAAAGATGTCCCCCTACTTCCCACACAAATGACACTGGTTGAGGCAATATTCAGCCTCATGCCAGTCATCCTTTTACATTTTCCATCTCATGACCATTCAAAGCTACAAGTGGGGGGTTCATACCTTTTCAGAGAGGCTGCAAAATTTCCCTCTTTCCATTGACACTCAATGTCTGTTTTCACACTCCAGAGATCAGAAGTTATTGGACTTTAAAATCTATCTACCTCTCTGACGTCCCCATTTATTGGACTCCTCTCTCAGCAGTTGTAGGCTTTTCATTTCAGATGCCTACCTAATTTCTCCTTGTAGTTTCAAATTATTTTGCCCTTCCCATCTTAAACAGTGTTACTGGCCACTCTGAAACAACTGCTATACAGTGCACTTCACATGTCTCTGTATTTCACAAGTGACTGAGGGCAAAAGCAAAATGCATTTGGTACCTCTCCAGGATGGCAGGCATCACATGAATACAAGTCCTGGCTGTTAATTTTCAGCATTCAGTATGTGCCTTGTTCCACTTAAAAGCAAATGTGTATATGGAAAACAGATTACAGCACACAAACTAAAGAAAAAGGTTAAAGGCTCTATCTAATGACGTGACAGAAAATTAGAATCCTTATCCCAGGATAGTGATGGAGTGGGCTGTTATATCCTTAGGTGGTGTTATATCCTGGGATCTCCACTGACTCCAGTGCAGCTCACCAGCTGAGAACATAAGTCTACTCCCATAGCACACACATAGCAGAAGCTCTGCTCTCCTAGACCTGCTGCTGATGGAGGCTTTAACCTCTCTACACTGCTGAGGTTTGCTTCTCTGTCACACCACCACCGAAAACCCACACAGGTATCTGGCAGAAGTTGGATCAAACCTGGGACTGGCCACTTCCAGAGGTGGCTGCACTGAGACTTGGAGCACAGAGTCCAGACTCAGCTCATGGGTGCTCTGAGCTCAGGCAGGGGTTTTAAAATCAAGGGTGTGCTTTATCTTTCCTCCTTTAAAGCTTACCTACACCTCTTACTGTGACCTTGTGGAAAGCATTAGCAGAACTGTTTGCATGGCAGTTAGTTTCTCAAGGCTAAATCCCAGACCTACATCCCTGTGTTTTGAGGAAGCTCAGATCCATGGAGCTTTCATGTTCCACCCAGACTTGGACAAGCTGGTTCAGCTAATCTCTAAATCAGTCACCCACAAATCATGGATTACTTCTAAAGAGAGCCTGAAGAAAGTAACTAAGACCATCAAGGCTAAAACCCACCATGGAAGGGCCCACACCTGCACTGGAATTTTTCTGGAACACCAATGCTCTTGGTCCTGGTGATTCCAGTGTGCTAACTTGAATGTGGGAGCTAACAGGATACAAGTACTCTGGCAGTACAGTGCTGAGCTCAGGATAGAGATACTGCAACAAACAAATTAACTCCTTGCTTTAACCAGGCTGCCTCCACGAGTTCATGACAATAACTCCCTTGTTAACCATAATACTCTGTGATAGCCTGAAGCCTGCCCCGCTCTCAGAGGATCTGAACCAGCCAAATACTGTCAGCCAAAGAAAGAGAATGGAAGCGGGTCACATACCTGTGGAGAGAGGCCATTGCTAACAGGATTCATGTGGTTGGCAGGAGCTGCAGCATTCATGAAGCTGTCTGAGTAGCTGGAGAAGCTGTGTCGGGCCCCATAGGCAGAGCCAGTGTCGGCAGCGGCGGCTGCAGCAAGTCCTCCCTGGTGCATGGTGGATGGTGGCAGGGGCTGGGGTCTGTGTACTGTGCTTCCCCCATCTGCAGAGAGAAATGGGGAAGAAGCTGTAAATTCCTTCATAAAGGCCAAAGCCAAGTGGAATCAGCAATACTCCTTCCACTGAACCCCAGTATGGAGTTTTACCCAGAACGAGGGATCGCCTATGTGATACCTTATAGTGATGTGCTCATCATTTCAAAGCTGAGCAGAACAACTACAGTCATGAGACACATTGATACAGCAGAAAGGACCATGAAGCAGAGGAGAAAACTGTGGAGTTTCCATTGACTAGAGGAAAAACCTGGTCATCCCAACTCAAGGAAAACCACCTGTGTGTTACAAGAGCCTCAATGGGATGTCATGAATCAGGGAAGGGATGATGGGATGATATAGGGCTAGAGAGGAGGAGCAGTGCAGGCGAATGGGTGCTCACCTTGGGAAATGGTGGTTGTTGGGTAGGTGGAGTCTGGCAGCTGGTACGGAGGGAGGGCTGGCATTCCTGTCGGTGGGAATCCCCCCGGCAGCAGGTGGTTGAAAGCTGCAAGCTGGTTCGCTCCCGCCTGCTTGCGCCATCTCGCTCTTCGGTTGCTGAACCACACCTGATGGGGAGAGGAAAGGCCACGTGTGACTTGCTCTGAGCTGCTGATCCACCTCACCTGGGCTGCTGATGGAAACGCAGCCTGAATGACAGCACTGGCCACAAATAGCTTCAAGTTCCTGCCTGACACAGACGTTGTGAGAAGCCATCTCTGATCCTCAGGTTCCTTCCTCCCAAATGAAGGCTGAGAAAGTTGGGGCTGTTCAGCCTGGAGAAGAGAAGCTGCGTGGAGACCTCAGAGCAGCTTCCAGTGTCTGAAGGGGGCTACAAGGATGCTGGATAGGGACCTTCATCAGGAACTGTAGTGATAGGACAAGGGGTGATGGGTTCAAACTGAAACAGGGCAAGTTCAGGTTGGAGATAAGGCAGAAGCTCTTCCCTGTGAGGGTGCTGAGGCGCTGGCACAGGTGCCCAGAGAAGCTGTGGCTGCCCCATCCCTGGCAGTGTTCAAGGCCAGGTTGGACACAGGGGCTTGGAGCAACCTGCTCTAGTGGAAGGTGTCCCTGCCCGTGGCAGGGGGTTAGAACTGGATGATCTCAAGGTCCTTTCCAACCCAAACCAGTCTATGATTCTATGACAATGCTACTACCACCCTGCCTCCTGGGTGAGGATACTTGCATTTAGAATTGATAAAGATAGTCCTCAGAGCGTGGAAGCATGTATTAGCAGTAGGGTGAGATGAAGAGGAATAATTTAGCTTGTGTATTATTCCAAGAGAGTCCGGAGTAAATAGATGCATTGCTACCACCTGGCCATTCTGCCTTGTTATCTGACAACTATGTGAATTATGCTGAAGGATTAAGCACCATAATAGCAACACGGCTGCTCTGTTAGGAGGGATAAATAGACAGATTAGCATCATGGTTTCAGTGTTAGACAAGCTAAATAGATAGAACCAGACCGGAGGGAATACAAGGGTTTCTCAGCTTCTCTCTACTGCAGCAAATCACTGTTGTCTGTATGCTAAGACATGCTCTCCTTGCAAGAGGCACTGCAGTGTGAGCTAGGATTGTACTGCAGCCAAATTAAATCTCTGTGCATTAAAATAAACCCAGTATTAATGCATGATAAACCCACGATTAATGCACATGCAAAGCTGGGTTCACGTTTCCTACAGTGCTAGTTTACCTGTAAGATTCAAGGGGAGATTTTCCTAAATGCATTTGTCTGTCCTGATGTGTTTTATCATGGGCAATCTCCCTTCTGCATAGTGGAAAGGGCTTCTCAAGCTGTCTCTTGGGTTTGGTTTACTTCATTTAATCAGAGAGGCTCTCAGGCCCCATCCCTGTTTGGGGTTCAGAAGTATGCGGATAAGCTTTCAAGCCAGATGAGAATGCAGCTGCTGGACTTCGTGAGGCCTAAAGGTCTAGAAAACACGATTAAATTTCACAGCAATGGAGCAAAAATCAAGAGTGTAAAGTTTTCGGGGGGGAAAATCCTCCATCAGGCTTCCAAGCTGCTCAATGTCAGATCAGAAGCTGGGGTTACAAGGGTTTGAGTCCAAACTGTCCCCATATCTTGTGAAGCAAACCAAAGCTCCCTTCCCTAGAGCGAGCAGAACCTTAGTCCAATGTGCCTTGCACTTCAGACATGATCCCAATCTCGAAGTGGGTATCTCTGACCTTTAAATTGAGTCCCCCTATAGATGTCACTTACTTGGTTTGCCTTTTTCTTACTGGCACTTGTGGGTACATCTAATTCACAAGGCAGCATGTTTTCACTGAGAGCTGCTTATTTAACTGAGTGTTGGCTCTTGGTCCACATGCACTGCAGTGGTTCTTGCTACAAAACTAAACATACGCTGAGCTTCACACACAGTGAGGCTCTTCAGATCAGTGTATTGTTGCTCTTTCTCCTCATCTATGTGGAAACAGTTTGATTAAAAGCTGCTAATGATAGCTGTGTGTGAGCTGGTGCTGGCTAGGAAGGACTTAGTCCTTCATGCTGTTATTTACATCCATTGTACAGGGAAAACCCAGTTTTCTTCGGAAGAGTTGGTCTAAAATAAGCCTCCTGAAATGTAGACAGTGCTGATGTCAGGTCCTTGGCACCAAATGTGTCGTTTTACAGACCTGTTCCTACTGCACTGAACTACTGGCTGAAGCAGCAGAACCTCTTAGCACCTTCCAAAAGGTTGACAGAAATGGGTCAGCTTACATCCGATCTGCATTGATCAACAAAGTCCATGCAGGTCAGAATCCCTGTGTCCATTTTTGGCACCAGAAGTCGCTAGCAAAATCTAGGACAGAGTTAAGGAGAGAGAAATGAATGAACATTAAGGTCTGTAGCACTTCACAACTCTTTTATACAGTCCAATCCATGGCACAGTTTCTAGGAGCTATACAAATGGATAAATAACCTTTTGTTTGCCCTGGTCATGCAAAGAGGACCTGTCCTTTCCTGTCCTTTCCTCATGCATGTACGTGTAACCCATGTCTTGAATTAAGGGCATGGAACTTGGCTCCTCCTCTTTGCAGGTAGGGGCATAAACCCTTAATATTTCTGTTAGCTGAACATAAGGAGAGAAATAAACCTCTCTTCAGAGGAAGAGGCCTGGTCCCAGGCTGGAAGAGCTTCCACTTCAAAAAAGAGATCTCAGTGCTGAGAAGAGCCTAGAAAAACCAAAATACCTGAAGGGCAAACATAAGCAAACAGCTCTGAATCCAGACAGGGAAAGGGAAATCCAACTCCAAGAATGTAAAAGCCACTCAGTGATTTCTGACACTTTCTCAACATCACAAAGGGTGGGAAAGTTCCTTTTTTATAACCAAGAGCCAGATGCTGGCAAATCCACTCGGGATTAGAAGTTCAGACACAGCATGTGGAGTGAGATGGGCTGGTACAGGACACGTTTCTCTGGCACCATCCCCACCATGCCTGTGGTGGTTTGTCAGTTGGCTTGGCTAACACATGATCAAAACACAACTTGGCAAAACAAAACTTGTGCTGTCTTAGGTTACACCATGTGAGGTTATTGTTGTCCCTGCACCACCACACGTGTTTGCAGCCGTTGGTCAGAACCTGTGTGTACAGCTCCTCCTGTCTTGCTTCTCCACAGCCAGTGAAGAGGATGTAGTTCCTTTGGTTTTTAAGGGGGATAAAAGGATACTCTGGATCCTTTTACAACAGGGTAGAGTCAGCCAAAAAGGTCTGTGAATGGGCTGTTCTTGGGGTGTCTTGCTTACTTTGGTCTACAATGGGCTTTCAGGAAAGCTAACTTTCAGAAGAGTGGACTATCACCAGAGAAAGTTCTTACCTACGCTACAGGCTCCTTTTGGGACTTGAGGATTGCATTTCTCATTTAAAATCAGTGGAAACATTGCTGCATTCAACTCATTTGGGTCCTTACACAAGCCATGCATCAGATCATCACCTTTAAATTGAGGATAAAACCCACATTTTCTTACATCTTAGCTTATTTCAACAACCAGCCACCTGAGATAGAGGCTCTTTCTAACTGCCAGTAGGCACCATACCTGGCACAGCAAGAGCTCCTTCTTAGCTAGAGCATCAGAGCAAAACAAGTAAGAAATGATAATAATAGTAAACACACATGCACCAAATGAGATTCACAACTACATGCTTAAAAGCAGTGCTTCCTACCAGAGCCTACCTGGAGAATCCAGCCACAAATACACTGAAACCTTCCACAAAGCAATTGATAGGATTTCTCTTCCCGTGCAGAGGAAGGGACATTTCATGGCCCAAACAGGTTGATTCTGGCCCTTATTTATAACCCACAGTAAAAAAAAAGACCATCCATTCCAGCAAATGACGTTAGCAATTCTTTCCTTTCCCCTGCCTTAAAGGTGGCTCAGGCCTTTATGCTTATAAATCATTTTATTGGTAGTTAAAATAGAGAGGCTGGAGCATGGAGCTGAAAGGCGAGGTGCACTTCAAAGGGAACCTGCTTTCATTTCCCAACAGTTAAGGTTTTATCAGCCACTAAAGATTCCCCCTGCCAGAGGATCCTGTTACACCATGTTAAGCCTGGGGTGAAGGCTACGGCTGCTAAACCCACACTGGTGGGAAGAAGATGAGGAAGAGGAGGAAGATTTGAAGCTGCTGGTGTGTCTGTGGAGACACTCTAGAGGCTGCTGGGGCTGGATTGCATGACTGGAGTTCTATGCTAGGACAAATGTAGGGAAAAGGGTTGTGTGAAGAACCCGACAGCATTAAAAACAACATGCCAGAAACCTCTTTTCTCTCAAAAAGACAAGTTCTGGGTGATCATTTGTTCATTGCAAAGAGGTCCTGCACTGTGTAAACATGCTGCTTTCCAAGGGCATGGAAGTATAATGTAGGCCACTGAAGACAACAGTTTGTACCTGCTAGAGACATTTGGGGCTTTTGTCCCTGTGAATTGTCTTCCAAAGGATGTATTCGCTAGACAGGAGATGTTACAGAAACTGCTTCAGGGGAAGCAGAGAGATACAGGAATGTCCTCATGGAAAATAACTTGGAAGAAGATATCCAAGCAGGTTCTTCATGTTCTAGTCATGCCCAGGGTCCAGGTAAGATCAGAATCCCTCACTGTGCCACGTGCACCTTGTGCAGTAAGTGAATATGCTGCTCCTGAATGCTAGATGCTCACTGCAGAGTACCACTCAATCTGTTACCTTCCCCATTCCCTTCACAGATGGGAGAGGGAGGCACGGCGGGACTAAGAAACCTCTCCAATCCATCACTGTCTGCCTTGCAGAACCAGCTGATCTCACCAGAGCCCATCCTCCCGGCCAGGCTGGGTTTGGGGCAAAGGTTAGAACTGGTTCTTATTTAACCTGAACGCCTGCACCCAACCCTGCCAGGCCCGAGATGTCCCAGACACTTGTTGTCAACCACTGGAGAAGGGCTGCAGAGGCAGCTGCCTGCCAGGATGGGGCTGGACTGAATTATCCCTGCAGCCGCCCAGATATGGGTCAGCTCCCACAATTTGTCAGACAAGGAGAGGAAAGGAAGGTCAAAAGAGGCTCCTGTGGGAAAGAAAGCCTGTTGTGTTCCTGCTCAGCCTAATCAGGACTTGATGTTGGAGAAAGATAGATGGGATAAATGAGCTCCTAAATGGAAACAGGGATGGGAAAGCCAAGTTGTGCCTTTGCTCTCCAGTAGAATGGAAGAGATGCAACATGTGTTTGCTTTCACAGGCCCAAGAGGGTACAGGAACCAGGTGGAAAAGAGTCATGTGGGCATTTATGGCCCAAGCACACCAACAAAATTCCACCAAGTCAGATGAAGTCCCTTTCCAGGTTGCATAGAGGTGACTCTGCTGGATCAGGTCCTGTCCAGGTTCTCCTATGAACAGGAGCAGATCCCTGCAGTGCCTTGCTTTGCCCACACTAGTCATTGATACTGCAAATCCTGGGTTTCCCAGGCAGCTGATGCAGAAGGCTTTTAGAGAGGAACTCCAGCAGCAACAGTGATGAGAGATCAGGGATAGTTACCTGGTGCTGAGAGTCAGCCCTCGCAGGCTGGAAAGGGTTGAGATGTTACAGTGAGACGGGATCCTGTGAGTCCCAGGGAAGAACTTCTGCCTTATATCTAACCTGAACATCCCCTCTTTGAGTTTGAATCCATCACCCTTTGTCCTATCGCTACACTCCCTGATGAAGCATCATCATTCAGGCTACTGAGATAATTCATTACAGAACGAGAAGAAAAGCCCAAGAGAGTGCAGAGATTTTAGGCACATGGATTTTTGTCTGTGTGTAGGGATATAGCTGTATCTAGTATCACTTTGGTTCAGTGCCTAAAAAGCTGAGCCTCTGTCACTTGTGGGCAAGATGGTTAAGATAAATATTAAAGAAGGTTAGTGGAGCAGAACAAATGACTCTTTACAAACGAGATTATCCAATGAATTTAGCCTATATTTCTCCTGGCATAGTCCAGTTCCTGAAGGTGTTAGCTATTTATAACAGTCTATTTAGGTTGGATATAAGGAAGTTCTTCCCTGTGAGGGTGCTGAGGCGCTGGCACAGACTTTTCCCAGAGAAGCTGTGGCTGCCCCATCCCTGGCAGTGTTCAAGGCCAGGTTGGACACAGGGGCTTGGAGCAACCTGCTCTAGTGGAAGGTGTCCCTGCCCGTGGCAGGGGCTTGGAACTGGATGAGCTTTAAGATCCCTTCAACACAAACCAGGCTGGGATTCTAATGAAGAATTTCAATACAGTTTGTGGTATGTGGATTTTTTATGCAAACCACTTTTGTTTTTCAAACAAACCCTTGCTAGCAGTGAAATATTTCCTTGTGACGTTTATTACTCTTGCAATATTCTTTCTAATCTTGGAATTAATGTCACAAACACTTCCTCAACCAAAAGGTCATCTCTATCTTTAAATGCTCATCCCAGTATGAACATTTTGTGAGTATGAATTTTATACTGTGGTCAGGGAAGCAGGAAGCAGCAGAAATGGGATAGATCTGTCCACTGTCTCACTGAGACACCCGAAGCCCAGGTTTGACCTCATGGCTTCACAGCTCCAAGCCCAATCCTGCCCAGTGATGCAGCTTCACCACTTACTGTAAGTTAATAATACCTATAAATTAAAAATTGTTATCATTGAATGAAATTACTATTGGATCCTGAATGATTGTTTGCAAAGGTTGCATTTTCCAGCTCTGCGTTTTACAAACTGTGTTTCTCAGGGATTCTTTGAGTTGTCAGAGAGTAAATTCTGTTAAATTTAAAATAAACCCTCTGTTTTACTTATCTGTATAGCTCTTTATACGCCCTGTGTCTGAGGATGAATGGGGCTTGTGGAAGCTGAAGGACATGAGGATCTGTTCACTGCGGTCAGAAAACAGCTGTATTTTATGAAGTGCTTTCTCTCCACTTGAACACTTGCTTCTTAGAAGGCCAAATCTTAATGGTGTTCGAGTTGCATACAAACATTTCAGACCAGGCTTTGATGTTCACACCTCATGGAGGTGAATGAGATGTTGGAGAGTAGGTTTCCTGCTGCTATTGTTTAGCCAGAGAGAGGCCAGGCTTAAGAGCAAACCAGCAGCACACAGATTCCCACTATCAAGATTTTCTTTGCAAAAGTAAAAGCTGTGAGCTTTTAAAAACAGCTTAAGCACTATGAGAAGTGGCTCAAAGATTAAAACACCCTGGTAAACCCTCCTCCTGATTCTTATAAATCTTTTCCCATTGTTGGCCAAACAGAATCTCTTTAATTGGTGTCCCAGTAAACAGAAAGCCTCCTTAGCTGGGGAGATGGAGAACAGGTCAGTGCCACGCGTGCTGGCTGCTCACTTACCGGGCACACACAGAAGCAGAGGTTCAGCACAGGGCACACGAGCAAAGCGTATGAGAAATATTTAGGTCCATACCCTCGTTGGACTGGAAATTTTGTTATAAAGGTTCTCCTCATAAAACCTCTGGGAGGCCCTATTTGTTTTGAATACAATGGGACAGACACTGTGCTGCTATAAATCAGTGCAACTTCACTGACTTCCATTTAGGCCAGCTGAGAGCGCAGTGTTCCACACAACTGCTCCAGCCCACGAGCTGGGATCTCGTTCATTGCTTTGGCCTCTGGGCCCTCTGTCCTTTGTAAGAAAATCCAATCGTTAGCACATTGTTTAGGGGATCCCTTTTGCAGGCTGCGAGCATGAGGCTGTAGTTCTGCTCCTGGCTCCAAAGCAGAATATGACAGATAATCAAAAGAAAAGTCAGTTCCAGGGTTTGCATCTCAACACAGAAATCCACAATTTTAACTAAAAATCAGGGTTTACTGAGCAGAATGGATTCCTCCGGCTGCAGAAGCCAACAAGTTGGAAGGAGCACTCCCTGCCATGAATTTCTCCCTTTGTTTCATACAGATTCCCCGCCCTACACATACAAACCAATCTTGTCAAATTATGCTTCAAGTCCTGAAGTTGATATTCATTCCTGTTGATTCGCACCAATGCTTTGCCAGAAGGACTGCAGGATTAGGCTTATCATTTTCATCTGCACTGAAGTATAATATACTTAACGGAATAGCGCTGACTGTCTCCAGCAGGATGCCCTCAGGCTTACAGAGCTCGGACTGTGTCCTCTGTCAGTGGGACATTTCTATTTTCAAGGGGGCTGGTTACTGTAATTCTACTACGAATACCAAAAGTGCTGATGCTTTTCTAAGCCAACCCTTAGATACAGACATAGGACGTGCTTGCAATTTAAAGAGATCATCTCTGGCTTTTCCAAAGTTCAGGTGGAAAAAGACTTGCTGCTGCAGTTTGGATACCTGATGATTTACTTTACAGTTTGGTTTTGTTGATTTTTATGTGACTTGTAGGTGGAATGAGGGCTTATTTGGAGCATATTAGCTGGGGTATTGGCTGCTTCTGTGGGAACCTATATCCAAGGTCTATTTGTGGTGTGCAAACGTCCCAGTGATTTGAGATCGTGGTGCTGACCTGAGGATAGTTGGGGTGTATGCACTGCTTTGTTTTACCTCATATTCCTTTCTGCTGGTATTGTTCAGGTAAAAACCAGATACTCTTTCATCCAATTGCATTTCTGCTTCTAATTCAGGCTGAAGAGATGTGAAAGAACAGCAGCAACGCTGCGAAACATCAAGCATTCACTAAGCAAACAGTAAGCAACGTTACAAGACTGCAGCCGACCGACCTCATTCATTAGCAACACCCTTCTCCAGCCAGATCTCCATGAGATATGAGGGGGAAGCAGCTGGACCCTCCTCACCATCTCGGCTTCATCCAGCCCTCGCTGGCATTACCTTGCAGCGCCGCTTCTCCAAAGCCGGCTGGAACAGCGCACTACCCGCGGGCCGACCTCTCCCGGGAGCCGGCTGCTGCTCGGCACCGCACCGCTGCTGCCCCGACGTGCCTGGGCACACGCAGCGGCAGCACCGCGGCCGTTCTCACGGCCCGGCTGTGCCAGGGGCTGTTCTTGCCGTCTATGTGGAC
This sequence comes from Strigops habroptila, assembly GCF_004027225.2. NCBI lineage: Eukaryota > Metazoa > Chordata > Aves > Psittaciformes > Psittacidae > Strigops > Strigops habroptila. The sequence continues at coordinate 1,306,546 of NC_044292.2, forward strand.
GCTCCGGTGTGCGAGAGCGCGGCTGGCCCCGCGCCGTGCAACACCAGCGTGCCAAGCCAGGCTGTGCCAACGGGAGCCCCGGCTCCTCCGCAAAGCCCCTCGGTGCCCCGGTGCTGCCAGAACCGCAGGGCAGCTGTTGTGTCCTAACCTCCTCGCAGCCCTCTGCACAGCAAATGCAAACTAGTGGGACCCTCAGGAAGAAAGAAAACATTCCCAGCTGACCTTTAAGGGAGGGGGATTGCCTCGGAAAAGCCACTTTGGATACACCTCCAAGAGTTTGGGAAGCAAAACCCCAAGCAAACAGCATCGGGTTCCAGCAGCTTTGCATGGCTCCAGTTGATGCCCAGAGCTGGGGAGACCTGCTAATCACTGTATTGTCCCTTTCTATATCTTCAACAAGCACCGTATCAGGGAACGGGGTAGACCTCTGAGCACAGTGACAGAGCACTGGGGTCCCCCCTAGCACACAGCAGAGAGACGGGAGAAGTTCCTGAGAAATCCCTGTATTTCTGGAACCTAGAGTGCAGAATGCTGCTGTAAACGGTGCTTTTCAGCTGCTTTGCACTGACAACAGAATTGCTTTGTGAAAAATCTCAAGGAAAATGGAATGGAATTTCTTTGCTGGTACTCCATTTGGCATGTCTGATCTAGAACATGGCTGTTTGCTTACTACAGTTTGAAACTGTGTCAGAAAATACAGATTATCTGACTAGCCCAGAAATGCACCGAGATTTCAGAGCCAGAATTGCTCTGAGGCTTTTTATTAAATGAAACAGCCATTTTCTCCCAGGCAGAAATCACAATGGTATCCATCATAAAAATGATCAATAAAGCACTGGCTTGCGACTCCTGCTGTCTGGTTTAATTTTGTTATTGAAATAAAGGTTTCTCAGTGCATGGAATTTCCTGGGGATTAATAATAACAGACATCAGCATCACAACATACCCACCTCTTTGAGCTTCTTCTTTCTTTCCAGAGAGCACCCACTGCCCAGACCATAGGAACCAGGATTAACGTACTTGCTGGTGGTACTCACGCCTGGGGTACGACCATCTCAATCATCTGTAAGTGATGCTGAGAAGCAAAAGCTGCCATCTGTTTTTTGGGAATGACTTTGGTCATTCTAGCTTTCAAAAAGCTTTCTAGGAAAGCTTTTTGAGATAATACTTTAGAGCCTGCCACATCTGACTCATTACAAGAGCAGGAAAAAGGGATATTGGCTGCTCACGTGGGAACCTGCGACTAAGGTCTATCTGTGGTGCGCAAATATCCCAGTGGTGGTGCTGACCTCAGGATAGTTTGGCCATATGCACTGCTCTGTTTTACCTTCTATTTCTTTCTGTTGGTATTGTTCAAGTAAAAACCAGAAATAAGCACAGAGGTTTGTTGGATCTAGCCTTAAAAATGCAACCCATTTGGGCAAACAGATCCACAAATGGGATTGTTTAGGAGACGGGTTAGTTCTGACTTCCTAAATGATGTACGTGGTTGTCTCTTTTGACATTAGCATTGCTTTGAGAAGAAGTCATTTCTACACCTGAATTTCCTGGCAAAACCATTTTGTTATTGAAAAACACTGTACTGACAAAGCTAAACTGTTTGTGAGAAAAGGGCTGTTCTGGAAAACATCCCTTCTCTAGGAATGCCAGGGAGGAAAGGCAGAATTATCACAGAATCCCACTTAGGGGTATTTTCCCATATAAAAACTTTGACATCATCAGTTAGATAATTGCAAAACCTGGTGTAAAACCCCAAAATACCTTCAAGATCAAAGGCGAAGCATCCATTAAATTAGCTGAGTGAATTGTTTAGCTGTTAGACTTCATTTTTAAACCCATGAACGCTTGGCATTCAGCAGCTTGTTTTCTGGAAGGGTGGAAAAGGGAACTTGTGGATGGGCAAGAATTTGTTCAGTGCTGGACAATTAGTGTGGACACATGAGTCAAGACATTGCCTTGCACAAAAACAAGGCAGTGGGAATTTCCACCCGTGGCCTTGCTGGGCATGGGTTTGGCACCACAATCCTGATCCATCCGGCAGCCTTGGCTCTGGTTATACTCAATTTGGGATTAACCTTTTAATGGCTCATACCTTTGGGTGTGTTGAAGTCTGAATGTTGGAATCCTGTGTCTCAACCACACAACCACTGCAGTGACCTTGCAAAAATGTCACTCACCACCCTGTGATCTTCCTAGCAGATGAGAAAGCGGAGCTTGGAGCTGCTCCCCACCACCACCCCCTCTTGTTGTGCAGCTTGGGAATTTTATTAGCTGTCAACGTGTCAAACTTCCACTTAGCTGGGCAGCTGCGTGAGCAGCCAGCCTCTGAGGCCTGCCAGTAAAGTTTAACAGAGCTATCAGCCTTTCACATGGAAGAGATTATGGTACATGAATGTTCAGGTATCAGAGAGAACGAATGAGACTGAGGTAAGTTCACCTTTCACGTGGTAGAGCAAAGAGAGGTGAGGAGGAGAAAGAAGCAAAGAGATAGCCAGGCCTGCTTGTTTCTGTTCAGTGCTTGTACAGCGATTATCAAAATGGGATTCAAGTGCAGGGATGTTGTGTATATAGGATCATAGAATCATAGAATGGTTTGGGTTGAAAAGGACCTTAAGTTAATCTAGTTCCATCCTCCTGCTATACACAGGGACACTTCACCCTAGACCATGTCATCCAAGGCTCTGTCCAACGTGGCCCTGAACACTGCCAGGGATGGAGCATTTACCATTTCTTTGGGCACCCTGTTCCACTGCCTCACCATCCTACACAGCAAGAAAGGACACAGTAAGAAAGGCTGATAGCAACACCTGAACTGTGATTCAGAGACCTGGATGTGATCTGGGGATTGCTCAGCCACGGCTGCACAGCAGAGAGGGTGCACTGAGATCCAGAAGCTGGATGAAGCAATGACCAGACCCTGAAGGCTGCTCTTGAGTCTCTTTTGTAACACTTTTCATATGTCTGCCTCCCATTTTACATGTTAACATGATGAGCTTTTGGGGATGGGATAGATGGGGAGATGCTGGCATGGCCCTTAACACCCAGACACATCTCAGCTGGCCCTACTGTTATATTACAGCCATCCTTAATCCGAAGCACGTCTCTTGGCCTCAAAAACTCCGTTGAGACAGCAGGAAGACTATAAGGTGGCAGAAGATTCCCTGCTGGATAGCTACATGTGTGGATGTGTGTGTGGGGAGGCCTTTTTCTCTTTTTCCACAAGAACTTGATTGACTAATGTTTGTAGATCCTGAGAGCCAGTAAAAGATCTGCTCTGATATCCAGAAAATTTTACAAGGGGCGGCAGGCTTAAAAGTGGTGGGAAGAAGCTGACTCTGCCAGGATGTTGGAATGAGAAAGCCATCAGGAATGTGCCTCGGAGAACAGCTGCTACTAGAGCCCTGGCAGGAACCTCCACGCAAGCTGCCTGGGAGCAAACAGGGGGATTCGAGGATCACAGCTTGAGACAAGGGAAAGGTTATCTTTATTTATTGATTGAGTTTTCCCTTGCTCTGCTTTCACCTCCCTCCTTTCCAGGGTCAGAGTGCCCTGGAACAGAGAACCTACCTCTGGTTTGTGTACACCCTGGCACTTCAGGGCTTTTCCCTCCTCCCCAGCATGCCCTCATCAATGCAGGTTTCTCTCACCTCATAAAAAGGTCTCACCTAAACTCTGTCTTCCTTTGGAAACTCCTTATTTTTTGTCTGTTTGCCACAGAAACATCTACCTTTATCCTTCCTCCTTAACATCTTACGTCCATCTACACAAGTAAGAGCAATGAGAAACAGAATATGCAAACAAAAATGGGGGAATTCACACATTCCAACTTTTGGTAATTTAGTCACCTCAATTAGCTCCTTTCCCAGGCTCCATCTATCTATGGACCTCCCTGGCTAGCAAATTAACACTATTAGTGCTGAACACTGACATGGTCTTCTGGATGAGATCAAAACTAGAACCAGTTTAAAGTCTGCTAGGTTTCCTTCTCGCAGTCTCCATAGCCACATCTTGAGGGATGCTGGAGTCAGGAAAAGCCAGTACTTCTCAAGAGAAAGCTGGAGGGAGGTGAGTGAGCACCCACTGCAGTGCTGTGACTTCTTTGGGAAAGGCAGCTAATGGGAAAAGCCTTTAACCAGTGAACATCCCAGGTGTGGGGAGGGAAATGGCCATTCCCAGACAGCTGGGAGAAAAGAGCAACAACTTTTGGTGGCTTTGGCTTCGGAGTGAGCACATCAAGCTCATTACCCTGAAAAGCACAGGAGGAAAACCAGCCTGTTTTGGTTTGGAGGAGCTGGTTAGTGACTGACTGTTGTCCTGTCACAAACCTCTTTTCTCTCCTCTCCCAGTGCCTGCAGTTCAACTCTCTGCTGCCTGCACGGAGACCCTGTGCTCAGCCTGAAACCCAATCGCACTGGCCACACGGAGGACGGACTGCTGGGGTCTCCATTTCACTTCTTTAACCCAGCACAATCCCCAATCCCTCCCCCTTTCCTTCCCTTTCCCCAAGGGACTCTATTATACCCCCCGATCTGTTCACACTACTTATCCCTCTGCGTGTTTGCACACACTGCTGACCCAGCCTTTATCTGGAAGACATAAGGGTCTCTGTGTGGAGTTCCCACAAGGGCTATTAATCGTGTAGATGTCAGAGTCCCCCGGCTCCAAACCCTCCCCCTTCCTGCTCCTCCCCTCTTCTTCCCTCCCTCCTCCCCCCCCCCCCCTTTTTGTGCTCTCTGGAGATCAAGGAGGAGAAAAGAAGTTTGATGAAAATTCACACACACAACTTGCAAACTGTGCAAAATCTGAGCTGCTCCCCTGGGCAAGGCTGCAAAATGGTGTGATTTCTCCTAAAACACCAAACACAAACATCCACACACATTGCTTCCTCCTAGGCAAATGGAGGAATTTCCTCCAACAGAAAACAGAGAGCTCAACGCCTTGCCAAGGGAGGGAAAGTTTGCCTCCTGGTCCCAACCTGGATGGAAACCCTCCAGCTGGTACCATTACAACAGGCCAAATCCAAATGGCATATCTGCAAATCCATGGGAACGTGGGAATGTGCAGAGCTGGATTGAAGTCTCAGATCCTTGTGGATGTGGCTCTAGAGAAGCAGCGCGTTCATGTTACCGCCTTTCAACACCCTCAGCATTACCATCTCCTTCCCTAAGGTAAACAAGAAGCTGTGCCACCAGGCAGACTTGCTCCAGGCCTTACCTGAACTCGGGCCTCGGTGAGCTTGGTTCTCTGAGCTAGCTCCTCCCGTGTGTAGATGTCTGGGTAGTGGGTTCTCTCAAAGGCCTTCTCCAGCTCCTCCAGCTGCTCAGCGGTGAAAGTGGTTCGGCTGCGGCGTTGCTTGCGCTTCAAAGGCAGGTCTGGTTCAGATTCAACATCAGAGCCTTCATCCAGCCTGTTACCTGGGGGGGAAGAAGCAGGAGATGAGGTTTCCATGGTTAAACACCACATGGAGAAAGGCAGTTGGAAGAGTTAAGCAGCCCAGCAAAGTAATCTCAGTTCTACTGTGGTGGTGTAACAAATGCCAGTTTACTGTGGTGGCGTCCATCGAAGGAACACATCTACAAGTTTTATGCTTGTATTTCTGTGTGAATAACTATAGCTGGGATAAGTAAGCCCCGTTCTGCTCTATTTTTTCTTGTTTCTGGAGATGAAGACACCACATTGGTATTCATCCAGTGTACAGTCAAACCCAGTGGATTTGAGAGGGGCCACACCAAGAACAGCATTAGCTGGGACTCCAGTGTTTGCCAGGGGGCCTCTCATGGAGCAAAGCTTGGGTTTCAAAGATGTGAGGCTCTCGGCTCCCTGCTGTGCAGATGTTGATCTATGGAGGATCTCAGCCAGGCCAAAACTTTATGTCTGCCTCCAGGACAGTGAAAAATGTGCCACTGGTTCATGGCAGCAGAGAAGGAAGAATGTGATACATGAAGCCTTTTAGCTAGGTGAGAGAGGTGGCCTCGGTCACCTTTTCCTTCTCTCTCATGAAAAGAGGAGACTCATTAAATGTGCACTTATTTCTTTTCCCTACCAGGCTTGACTGTGTCTTTCAGAGGCAGACTGAGAGCCAGAATGTGCTTAAACACTGTGCTCAGAGAGAAGTAAGTTTTGCTTTGGGGTAAACCTTTGCTAATTCAGGATTAAAGCTGGATTTGTGAGCTCTTCTTGATGAACAAGTTCCCTAAAGTCACTAATAGTGTTTTCAAACCCTCTCTTTTGCCTTTCTCTATACTATCATCATCCAAAAATCTGCTTTTCTCTCTTCAGAGCTGGGAACAGCAGCTGTGACTTCCCCAACAGCTGCTCCGGAGCGGCGGCAGTTTGAGGAGGCCGAGGCAAATATCCCCTCGGAGCTCCCTTGTTTATCCTGAGATCCCCACAAAATGCCATCGCGTTCAGCTCGCTGCAGCACAAAAATGCTTTTATGGCTTGGGGCTTCACGGGGAGGATGCGGTGTGAGGACTCAGGTAACTCCCACTAAGATACTCTACTCCAGTAGAAACTGCTGCAGAGCAATGGATGGCTTGTTTTGGGGGCAAAAACATCACCTTAAGAGGTTTTCCCTTCTACCTCTGGCTTAACAATACATAGGGTCTTTACACACGTTCATCTTTTTAGATGAAGAACCTTTTCTCTCTCACTGAAGTCAGTGAGAAAGTCACTGTTGACTTCAGAGGAGCAGCATCTGTCCCATGGTTTAAAGACAGCTTTACTCTGTGTAGCAGGAATTTGTTCCTACACCAGCCTTTGGGTCATGTCCATTTTCAGGGAAAGTTCAGAGTCCCAAGTGGTGTAAAAGGAACATCTGCACTTGAAAATATCAGCCCTTCACATCTGGGTCGCAGATGATTCAGGGCAGGTAGAAGCACATCTGGACCTTGGAGTCCCATGCTGTTCAAAAGCACATCTGGAAACCTATAGCATACAGTAAATTTCTTTTAGTTAATCACTTCAGTCACTATTAGTGGTTTAATTACTATCTTGTCTGGAAATATTTGATATGAAAAGAAGTAAGGACAGCGGTGGGTTCAGGTCAGGATGTGAAAGGACTGGTGTGAGGAAGGGGAAGGAAAATACACCAAGTTAAATGCCATTTATTCACATATTTCTTTACAGATAATACACATTCCATGTAGCTAGTGCTCCTTAGCACAGGAATTGTCCTTTGTGGCATGTTGCACACCTCATGCAACAAAGCCCCAAGGTGCCTGGCAAGTGCTATGGTGACAGCAATGTCAAAATGACCAAGATCTCACCCTTCTCCTGGCCACCTGAGAGCAGTGATGTACCATCAACTACAGCTCATCTGCTCCTTTGGTCCAACTACTCACACAGCAAGCCTGGGATCCACCATCTCCCCAAGTGAAGAAGTCTAGATAAGGACCTGTAACGTGTTTTCTCTCCCACACTTCACTTCTTTGCTGCAAAAGTCTGGAAGGGAAAACAGCCAAACTTTCTTCAGCAGCTTTATGCTCCTAACTAAGGGTCCCTGTTTTGGCCACAAAGTTCTGAGGAAAGACAAATGATTGTCATGAGTAACAACTCGTCCTACTCACAGCAGCACTGGCAACTGTGCTGGCTACAGGGTTAAAACAGTAGAGAGCCAAAGCTTGCAATAGAAACTTCTCTATCCACCAGTGTCCAGACAGCTCCCGACTGGCATTATCTCCATTTCACAACCGTGGCAGGGATGGAGGAAGTCACCCACCTACGGTCACCCTGTGAGTCAGGAGCAAAGCTGGGAAAAGAAGTCACAGCTCCTCGTGCCAAGTCTGAGGCTCCAAGAACCCAACTACAAAGATGAAACCAAGAGAGCAAGCAAAATCCCAGGGTATGTGTGGATCCAGCTGGTCTCAGTACGATGCAGCTGCTGCTGTCAGACACAGATTCATTAAATAATAGAGAAAGTCTTTCAGCTGAGACGCACTGAGGTAGGAGCCCATTATCTAACACATCCCCTACTATGAGGGGACAGTCTCTCTTACCTGCCTATGATGCAACTCAAGGATCTAACAGGTCTTTTCCATCCCTAAACAGCTGAAATCTGCTGGGCAAACCACCACCACAATCTCCACAGAGGTTTTGTTCAATTAGAAGGTTCACAAAGCTGCAGCAGTAACTCAAGGAGACTCCTTCACTAGGCAAATCCAAGGGGATTCATCCAAAACTTCAGGTTTTGCCACACATCCCTGTGTGAAAAACCACCCTCAGCATGAGCAGGGGCTGAATCCCAGCTTGGAGCCTGCAGCACAACAGGGCTATTTGCCATAGAAATAATCATTAGCATGAGCTGGTAGCATTTTACACTGACTCAGCACGGACAGCAATGCACACCCTGTAAATAGGAAGGTGAAGAAATAGCTAGCAGCAGCTTCTTGTGTGGCTTACCAACCCCTAGTTGTGATGAAGGATGGGAAACAGCTAGCTGTCCAATACACAGCTCCCCTAGGATATGATACTGGCTAAAGACTGACAGAAAAGAACAGAATGGAGAGGTGAATGGAGGGGAAAATCTCATGGCAGGACAAATAAAGGAAAAGGAAAAACTAAGAGAAAAGCGTGTGTGTGTTACAGGGCATGTGCACTGATCTCACTACATTTATTTCTCTAAGAGCAATTCTATCTTCATTATTAAGTGTAACTGCCCTGTAGCTCAGAAAGAAAACCCCAAAGTGCTCAGATCTCTTTGCTTTGCAGTACTCTTAAAAACAGAGATGAAAGCTTCATTATGGGAATGAAAGCAAAGCTGCCAGTGTGCAAATCCATAAGCTCTTCCCTCTGTTCAGGGGGGGCTATTCAAACGTACAGGCACCTTCTTGGAGCAGAGATACGATGCAGCTTGTGCAAGGGGTAAGAGACAACGGTGTGAAGGGAGTTGCTGAAGGTTTGCATGGATCAATGTCAAGTCCCACATGTTCAGTGAGGATAAGCTGGGGAAAACTGAATACAGCAAAATGTTTCTTTCTCCCCATGGAAATGAGTGCAGGCAGAGAGCATGTGCAGGACGGCATAGGAAAGGTGACAACTCTAAGCCCAGGCTTGTCCCGGGACCCATTCTAGCATGAGGAAATGTGTAAATTACGGCCCACAAACTCACATTCCTGGATAATGCTCCTGGTTCAGATGGGGGTACAATTAGCAAGAGTGGGGCAGAGCTCTCTGGAGGGGTTTGAAAGGAACAGAAGTAGACTGGAGCTTGAGGAAAGGAACAAGAAAAACTCTCCCTAATTACGGACTGGACGTGTCTCCCTCTCCTCATTCCCTTCACTCCTCTATCTCCCTTCCTCCTCCTCTGCCTTTCCCCTCTCCACCTCCCTTCGCTGCTTCTGGGCGCCTCTTAGCCCTGGAGTTAAATTAATCAACAGGATTAGGTGGAATCGGCCACAACAAGACCCTCCAGGCTCAGACTGAGCCCTTGATGCTCTACAAGGACCTGCTGCCTTGTCTTGAAGCACCTCGGTGCCGTCTGGAAGGATTGGCAGACAGGACCAGACATGAAAACGCATTCATTAAAGTGGGGCTTGGATTTTGTTAGAGGCTAAAGGGGAGCTGCACGTTCTCTCCTTCAGTATTTCTCATCTCATTTCCTCTCTCTCTTTCTCTCTTGCTTCCAGCTGCACCATCCTAAAAATTAAATGTGTGTTGGAGGGGAGAGATGAAGAGGGGGGAAGGGAATAGTTTTGTGAATGGCTTCTACAGAACTGCACCTTTTGTGCTGCAACTGGCTGTAGCAAACTCACCCATATACTTCTGGAGCAACAGAAACCAGATCTGAAGGTTGGGGAGTTAATACAGCCCCAGGGGAACTTGGATTTAATGGCATGAGAGAAGCAAGAAAGACTCACTTTGAAGGTACCAGCAGGATCTGAGCACCCCCACGTTACAGCCCCACACCAGGTCCCTCCCGCTTCACAACACTCTCCATCCACCAAAGCTGTCCTGCTTGGTGGCCCCAGCAGCTACCCCTGCACAAACATACGTGTCTATGTTTTTCCAGTCCCATGTGTACATGAACTTCAAGTAGACAAAAATCACTTCAGGTTTTTTTATGCTGAAGGACAATTAAAGATCTTGAAAAGGGCAGGTTTCACCTGCCATGTGATGCTTTTGCTGCCTGACATTGCCTTAATAAATGGAGCCACACTGCATGAGGCAGTGAGGAGTTACCCATCTTGCAGGGGAAAATACCTCCTGATTGTGGGTACCTTGTCATATATAAGACAGTAAGATCTATTGGAGGTGAGATTCTTGCCATGGGCCACAGCTATAGTACATGTGTGGAGCAGGAAGGGTGGGACTGCACACCTCACACTTCCTTCTCCCCTGGAAGGATGTGGGATGGACAAGGATCACCAAGACACAGCCATTTATTCACAGAGCATGTGTCCTGTGCTGGACCTGCAGTCAGCAGCTTCAGAAGCAAAAGCTGAAACTCTCCCTGACTCCTTAGTATGTGCCTTCCCCTCTGGCAGAGAGCAAACAAAACCCATCAAAATGCAAACAAGACTATGTGAGAAGGGCGACTCGGTGGCAGCGTTGCAGGCACACAATTGCACTGCCTTGATTTTGCTTTCCAACATGAAACCAGAACACCCTTTTCCCTCTCTTTTTGGAAAATGATGAAGCCCCCAGTTCACAAAGGTGCAGGGGTGTGTGCAGAAGAACCCCTGCTCCCCACCAAACCTATTCAACAGCAGGTAGGACTGCAAAGGGAACAAGTGTTTCAGATTCATCTCTTGTCCCCTTTCCCCCCCCCTCCATCCAAGCACATTCCCAGCCACAAGAAAACCAATAATCGACCCAGCACATAGCATAAAGCTTGCATTTCCCCCTCCCTCCCCTTTCCAACCTGTAAACTCTCCATTCTCCAGCATTTGCTCGTGCCTGCGCAGCTGTATTACAGTTTAACATAGTTTAGAGGGCTGTGGTGTGGAGCAGCGGCAGAAAACGAATCCCATAATAGTTGATATGCGTTTTAATCAAGTAATTCGGGCCAAGCAGAATGATAGTGTCTGTTGGTGGGGTGCCCTTGAATACCAAACAGACCAGGGAGCAGGCCTAGGAAAATGAAAAAGTCATTTACAGCTCAGCTGGGGACTGCAGTGTTCAGCAAAGCATTAGTGTGGGGGCCTTCCAAGAGAAAGGTTTGGGGGGGGGTTCTATTATATTTGGTTTTATTCAGGCACTGAACTGGCCAGCTGTAACCAAAGCACTGGCTGAGGTAATGTCCATTATGGGCTGTACAACCTGGAAATACCACTCACAGTGGAGCTGATGCTCTTGAGCAGGGAGGCAGCGTGCGTGTGTGTCTGTCTGTCTGGGATGGATACAGAAGGGGAGGGGGAGTCAAAGACAGAACTGTTTCACAGTTGGATAATTCCCTCATGGCAAGATCTTTCCTGGATGAGCGAGATCATATGTGGAAGGAGAAGCTGTAGGAAGGAGGGAGAAAGGAAAGCTGGAAGTTTAATGGGTGAAAAGGGAGTGAATGCAAAAGGTATCCAACCATGTGTGATGGGATGTGGCCAGCTGGCAGGATGACCACAGCAAGAACCACACAATCTGTTCTAGCTTGGAATGAGGGATCCAGTGATTTCTCCATGTCTGAATCCCAAAGGCTGAGCCAGGAGGAGGCCCACCTTCACATGCTGGGGTTGAAGACCCAAAGATGGTGCAATGTGTTAGGTTTTACCTGGTTCTGAGTAGACAAGGTTACTTGTCTGAGTGCTCACCCAAAACCTTCCCTCCCAGCTTTGCCAGAATTTGCCTCATAACTCATAGATTGGGTTGGGCCTTTTAAGAACACTCTTATACAGGAGTATCTCACCTGGCACTTGGCCATGAAATGCATATATACGCCTCTAAACAAAAGAATATCAATTCCTCTTTGGTTTGAATGTCCGTCTGGATGCACTTGAAAAATTCTCCTCCATTTTCCACTATAAAACTCCCTACAACTCCTTGAACAAGTACTTCACCCTTCCGGGCTCAGCTCTCACCAGGCCCATAGGCATAACCACAAGTGGAGCACTGCAAGATTTTGGAAAGTTAGAGAGACCCTGTTTTCCTTGGAACAGCCATCCGTCAGCAAAAGCCTCTTGCCAATACGAGGACTTGCACTGAGTAAAGACATATCCAACAGCACACGCCGCATTCCTCTCTGTATCAACTGCAGCCATTCCAGGTAACTCTGTTCAGGTTGGGAACTACCTCGGCCTTGAAGCTGAAAGCTAACCTAGACGAAGGCTTTTCCAAACCCACAAAGAAGGAGGAACTGCACCCCTAACCAGGTGCTCTTTCATAATCCAGGCATACAGACCAAGGAAAATCCTTTGCTGACACACACCAGTGCAGGTCTGGTAAAAGCCAAGAAGCTGGACTCATTTATCTTGGTGGAGAGATGTGGCCCCGGAGGCTCCATCTACTCTGCATTTGAAAGTAGTAAGAGACATCAGGGCCCCAGCAAATCCTAACACAAATCAGGGTCTGGCAGCGTAGGTACCAGCTGCAGTGCCCCCACGCAAAGACACATGGTCACAAAAAACAACATATTCTGTTCCTTGCGAGTAGCGAACAAAACCAAATCATCCAGAACATTTGGAGGAAGATAGGGAGGGAGGGAGGGCAAAAGAGAGCCTATGTCCCCAACAGCCTTTGTTAATTCCCAGCACTGGCCTGAACATAAACAGATGGAATATCCATCAACTCCAGTCGTCTTTTCTTTTCTTTCAACTTTTTTCTAGTTCTCGCCTCCCTGCCCCCTCCACCCCTCACACTCTTTCTTCTGGCTTTTGTTTGGCCTTTTAAAGAACCCCGAGGTAATGAGGCCTGCCCCAACTCCCCAGCACATCTGTGAAGTCCATAAAAGGCCCCTTTTTCACTTCAATATTCATAGCCGCGTGCTTGTGGCAGGCGCAGGATCCAGCGGAGGCCTGCACGAGAGGGACCGCAGGGGCTTGCTGGCTCCTTTACTTGAATGGAAACGATGGCGTTAGAGAGGCATCAATAGGGCTCCCAAAACTGGGAAGCAAAGGGAGACCAGCTGGGATACAGGGGGGAATAAAGACGCATGGAGAAGGTCTGTTTACTTGCTCTGCAGTTTTCCCTTTTTTGCTTTCTGCCCTTTTCAGCTTCAACTCTCCAGTTCCCTTAAAGAGGTTTCTCATAGACATAAGGAAGTTGATGGAGCAGCACTCAAGGGTCTGAGCTGTGCAGGAGAACTGGGCATAAGTACACACCGTATAGTGTGTGTGTGTATATATATATTCTATATATATGTAATACCCAGGATGCTGGAAGCCTGGTGGCATTAAGGGTGGGGAATCTGATCCTTTGGTAACCTTCTTGACTGACAAGTTAAAGACGCAGGTAGAGCCAAGACAGACTTCCCGGCCTGCAATGTACAAAGCAAGGCCCTTTATCCAGGTAAGAAGGAAGAGCGGGGGCTGTCTAAAACTGCTCGTGACTGACCAAAGGGCAAAATTAAATGTACATGTTTAGCTCTGTGTTCTGTTTCAGCACTGTTCCTGGCAGAGGTACTTAGCACTTCCCTAGGGCAGTGATAAGGCATGGCCCAAACTCAGCAAGCAGCCTCTCTCTGGGTGCTCAGCTCAAGGCCCTGACCCTCACCCACTGAGTTCATGCCATTCATTGAGCAGGTTGAAACTGTGGGCCAAGGAGGTGCAAGGAAACCCTGGTGATGCCCAGCTTGCTGTAATCCCATTCTGTGCTCCAGCCATGCCTGTTTTCCCCCAGCACAAGAGTACATAACATCATGGCTGCTATAGTCAAGGGGTGAACCTCCAGGAGCCCGTTACACCAGTTTGCCTCCTCGTTCTGAGCACAATACAATATCTAACTGCTCCCCATGTGCATTACGACCACCCTCTGAGGGTGCCTGAAGGTACCAGTACCATAATAGAAAAGACATTGTACTATTCAAACACCTTTGTGAAAATAACACTCAGATCCAAAGGAGAGAGGCTCGGAACTCTCCCTGGACAGATGACAGGCATCTCTGGGCAGTTTTACCCTTATACCTCAGTTCCCATCCTGAGAAACCTGTGGGCTTCTATCCCAGACCCAATCCTCTATCCCTAATCTATTCCAGTACTTCTTACTTAGTAATTTTCCCAAAGCTGACTGAGCAGAAGCACCATAGCTGTGTCTCAGATGCTGATGATACCTAAGCAAAAGTTACCTTTCCCCAGATCCGGGCTGGATTCCACTCGGTGCACCGTGCTCCTTGGCACGTCGTGTGCGCACAGACATGCCATCTCAGATGTCTAGCACCCTAGCAAGGCACACAAATCCAGGTTTCACAGTTTCTCGTCTGTGACAACCTCTGCTCCCCTGGCTTTGTCCCAGCACGGCTCTGCTCATGTACTTGAAGTACTGCCACCCCTTCTGTTCCAGTTCTGGGCCCCACGCGCTCTGCCAGCACATCTCAATCTTGGCCGATAGCTGCCTTGCTATTCTTACGCTGGGGTCCCTGCACAGCTCTATCATTGCTCCTCCATCCCAATTTGCAACACCCTCTTTTATTTTCATCCTAAACCCCTATATAGCTCTGCCAATGGCCCTTAATCTTGTCCTGTAGTTCCTCTGCCGTTCCAGCCCAGGGCCTCCCTGGCTGGATACATCAAGTTAAAGACCTTTCAATATAAGACTCTTTCAGGAAAGATAAACAAATTTAACCTCATAAACCTTTCCCAATCCTGCAAAACCAGCCCGTGAGAATGAGGCACCAGAGACCACTTAACCACACATGAGAAACACATTCCTCCTGCTGTTTGCAAACCCTGCTTCATTTATCTGAATGTCAAACCGACCGCCTGAAGCCAAGAGGTGTGTAAGAGTGGGCACGAGCAGCCACTTTGCTTCCTTCACTTTGTCCTCTACCATGTCTGTGAAAACAGAGGGATGCAGCAAAAGACGTTAAGGCAGTTGTCCTTGGAGAACATCTGATTCTTTTTCCCTCTTCTGCTTCCTTCCTTTTCCTGTTTATGCTTTTTTACTTATGTGTATACACACACTATATATATATATATACACACAATCCCCTTCTGCTTCACTGCTACTTCCACTTGTTTTCCTGCTCTACTGCCCTTCTTCCACCTCCTCCAACTTCCTCTTCATATTTACACCCCTCTCCTACCTACTTTTTTCCCCAACACACTCACAGCTTTACATTAATTTCAGCCCACAGAGAAAACACCAAAGTACGTGACTGTAAACAGCTCCAGGAGAAAGGACCCACAAGCAGAGAGTGCCCCTCATCAAGTTGGCCAACAGCAACTCCGGCTGCAGCTGAAAATGTGTTGAGAAGCTGGACTGTGACATTCGCCTGCAATTGAACCCCTCTGCTTGTCTCTGCTGCTCTCTGCTAACCGAGCCGGGAGAAGAAAGAGAAGAAAGAAAAGTATAGGGAGGAGAGAATGCAAGTGACAGAAAGAAGGATTGAATGAAGGAGTGAAAAGAAAGAAAGATATCCCTGCGCCGCTTGGTCCTTTATCAGCCCTGTCATCTGGTGCAGGGCCCTGTTCGCATTGTCTCACCTTGGACAAAACAAAAAGGCGTTTTTGTGCAGATTCCTTTAGAGCTGCCAGAGCCCGCACCTTAGGGGGTCGCTCAAGGCTGAATGTGCAGCTGACAGCCCTCCGCAGCCCGATGTGATATCAATAAACTCCGACACGTCAACTCTTCAGCACAGCTCATGTGGAAGGTACGGCTTGAATATTAAAACCTCCAGCGGCCAGGGAATAAGCTGGGGCTGGAGAGGGGGGAGGAGGTGGCTCAGAGCAAGATGAGGTCGACGGGCAAGGGGGCTGCGCTAGCGCAAGCGAGGGGCAAGGCAGCCAAAACAAGAGGCACCATTACAGACCTGCTACCTGCTGTCTCAGTAACTGTGCAGCACCCTTTTGCTTTTATTCTTGACCACCAGCAGGGACAAGAAGCGTATGGCTTTATGTGACAGGTTCTGCTCCAGGGCCTGGGATACCTGCTCGGTATTCCATCCTGCCTCCAGCTTGACGGACATAGTATATGCGCAAGTGAGCAAATATACCACCTCTTCACACACTGCTGTTTATTGTGTGATGGTGCTCAAAGGTGTCCATCAGTGACAGAGCCTCGGCTGTGCTGCCAGCAAGCCTCCAGGCCAGGGGGACAAGCCAGGCACCAGAAGTGCCTCCTTTGTTGACGCGACACTAAAGGCCAGTAGCAATTTTTCTGCCACTTTGGACACTATAACAAGATGCTTTCCAGAGGAGTAAGCACAGCATCATGACAAGCACTGGTCATCTTCCATGCCTGTTAGCACTGGCTACAACATGTTTTCCTCTGCTGACACTTTCCATCACTAGGTTCCAGAGTGAACACGCCCAGCTGAAATAGAAGAGGCAGCTCACTCTGTGAGAGCCGAGCTGTGTTAAGCTCAGAGCCAAGCTAAGGCTCAGTGAAGGCTACATGCTGTCCACAGCCTCCATCCCCACTCAGATCACAGCTCTGAAGTTTTATTTTTCTGGTAAAGATTAGAACATATTTTTCTCAAATGAAATACTTAGAGTCTCAGATGCCAATTCCTCTAAAGGGGGAGGGTGGGACAATGCCACCACTACAGCAGAAGTGTGCTGAATATGTCCTTCAGCCTGATGAAGGCAGGACACGACTGTCCTATAAGGCCATGATGAGGACAGAAGTAAGTCTCAAAGTCTCCAGCCCTGCAGAGGAGTTTTCAGAAGGTGGATAGCTATAGATGCGTGATAGTCTGTGGGTTTATGTGCCAAGTGTTTCTCAGGACACATGACTTCACTCTTTAGGTATTTTACAGTGTAACAAGGGATCTTTCAGGAGGTTGTGATGATCTCTTTCCCTCTTGGATTGTGATCCTATGAGGCAACTGTGCCCGGACAGACACAAAGCAGAAGCTGAAACCTTTCACAACTACTTCTTGCTTAGGAATTCAAGATGAGGAGCAAAGTCAACAACATTTCCCACCGTCGTTGAACCACAAGGATGTGTGCAGCAGGGCTCTGCTCTTAATCGATGGACAGACTACATGTGTGGAGATAATGTTTTAGCCTGTCAGTCACAGATAGGAACAGGTATTTCTGCCACTAGATCTAGTCTGGTTAGAACTGTCCAGATCCTGAGTTTTCCAGTTTGAACATCAGATCCCCCAGATGCAGAGAGGTGAGAGTTTCAGGATAATCCTAAATAATTCATTTGGCTGGAGTGTTTCATTGGGGCTTTTTTAATAGAGAATCAAAAGATTTTAATCTAAGGTAGTAGAAACGTTTCACTGACCTGAAAGAAAGAATCTGGCTTTGTTTTCAAATTATTTAATTAGATTTTTTTCTCCATTAGGAAGTAACTTCATTTCAACATTAAGTTGTGATTTGAGAAGACACTGAAAACCCCTTGTATTTTTTGGTCCCCCTTCAATGGCCCTGGGATCCTTGCTGAGGGCTCTGTCTTGCTTTAGTTCACTTTTGACCACGTACCCTTTGCCAGCTGCAGAAATCAAGAGACCCAGGAGTTGGTACCATGTTGTTTAGGGATGCGATGTCTCTAACATCAAGCTGGTGGTTCCCCATGACTATTGCAGTGCAGAAGGGAGAGAATCTGTGTGCCTGGCTCTCTGGGACGTGCAAACACACACAGGCTTCTGTGGCATGAGCTCATTCCTGGCAGTCAGGCCAGCAAGGTGGCAAGCTCTTGAAATCTATCTCATGAGCCACACATAGGACTGACATTAGCAAATAACAAAACCAGGTTCTGAGCAAAGTCACCAAGTAAAATAGATATCAATGACTCTCATTCAAATAAAAAAGGGCAGAAATCCAAAGAAAACGACTTGAAAACCAAGCAGCGAAGTGTTACAAGAAGAAATTCTCACCCTCAGCTTGAACAGACAGAACAAGTGCGCAAAGTGTCACAGGAAAAGTATTTTTCCAGCTCCTGATGAGCCCACATGAGAATCACTCTTCAAGGGGCCCGGTAATATGGAAGTTAGTTCCACACCACATCCAGTTTTGAAAGCTGAGCACTGACCATGCAAAAGCCTAACCCCTTTCATCCACCCCTTCTTCGCCACCAAATTTTACAGACCAGAGAAAATTAGCTGGAATGTTTAATGAACCTTTTGATATTCATACTTCTTCAGCTGGTAAATAATTTCATTCTGCACGCTGAGGACATTCAGGGTGCAAGCACAGAGATTTTCCTCTTGGGAGAGGGGAAGCTGGTTTAGCTAAATTAAGAAATTACCTCCCCTTGAAATATGAAACACTTCAAAAATGCAGTTGTCTGAATTGTCCAAATTCTCTGTGTTTCGGAGTGTGAAACAGTGCTCACTGTTATTTGTATTTCTGTAGTCCCTACAGACCATACCTAGGGTTAGGTGGGGGGTTTGCACTGTGCCAAAGCAAACATGGACGAATGATGGCAGGAGGAACTAGATGATGGAAATTCACTTTTACTGGTCTGAGCCAATACTGGAAATCAAATGTGGATGTCCTGACCCTCAGGTGGCTGCTGGGTCACTGCTTGATTCCTTTTTATAATGCCAAAATTCCTTTTATAATGCCAAAAATAAATCATGACTTGGTCTGATTCCTTGCACCTTGTCAGATGTGCTGCATAACTCCTGGGTCAAGTCCCAAACTCCTGGCTAGGGGAAAACATACCTTTTGCAAGACACCACACTGCTGAATATCACCTGCAGCTCTAACACATTATATTCAGGTAATTGATTAGCCTGCCCTTCTTACTCCAACACTTTCCTCCATGCCTAAAGATTCCCATTTCATGCTTCAAAAATCCCAGAGAGAACAAGCTCTTGTGTTGCACGAATCTGCTGGGCAATGTTGGAGCTGGCAGCCACAGTACAAGGCAGACTCCTCTGCTAACCAGCAAGTAGAGCATTCAGATGCCACCTAGCAAATCCAACAGGTCAGCAAAGGCTTGAAATGGAAGGTGCCCTTTCCAAACCAGAGTATTTATTCTAATGGATGTTTCCTATGAGCAGAACAGACAAGCCAACATCAGAACAACCTGCTCCACAACACAAAATAAACCCTGCATTGGGACACTCAGCAGAGTAAGCAGCAGACCCAGACTTGAAACCTCAGCAAAACCCAAGCCGAAGAGCTGGATGTGCTCCTTGGATATTAATTTTAACCCTGGGTGTGCTGTGGTCTCAGCGGGGAGAAACCCCACCGGGATATTCAAGCATTGGGCTCCAATTGGCTCAGCAGGAGCTGAGCCCCTTTCTGGGAATGGCAGGGCTGCCCCAGGTCACGTAGCCACCATTCCACTCCCCACTGCGAGGGGCCCCAGCGCTGGATATTTGCAACCGGCTTTAGTGTCACAGTGGGAGCTGGAGAGGACTTACCAGCCCTTTGTGCTGGATACGCTTTTCGGTCCAATGCTGCCAGCGCTATCGCTATTAGAAATGCCACCAGAATACAGGCTAGATTTTCCACTCCCTTCTCATCCATTATCTTATCTGTCTGTATTGTCCCCTGTTTGGTATTGGGCTCGGGGACAGCTGACACACAGAGACACAACTCAAGAAGTTCCAGCAAGCCTTGAACCTTGTCGCGCGGGCCACGACTGGGTCTTTTAAAGGCTGCTTTGCACACTGTGTCTCTGCGATCTGGGGGAGATGCTGATAGTTCTGGGAAAAACTGCATGCCCTGCACCTACTTAGCATTAGGTGGAGGCACCCATCTCAAACCAGAGGAGATCAAGCGCTCCCTTTGTACCCCTCGCCTTGATTATTAAAGGTTTTCCCTTGCGCCGCTGCCTCCATGGAGCTTTGTCACAAGAGGTGCTGTACAGAGCCCTGAAGACATGTGGTAGTACCTGGTCCATCAGCAAATACCAGCAAAATCCAGTGTTACACATTTTGACAGCTGGGACAAAAACGTTCACACTTAGTTTTAGTTAAGTTCATAACAACCATCCATATCGGTCTTAAAAAACCCATAGGAATGGCACAGATGTTTCCTGACAATCTAATGTTTGTACGATTTTATATTCTTGAAGAATTTCGCTTGGATCAATTTCATTCCCAGAGGGCAGAAGAGT
The DNA here is from genome assembly GCF_004027225.2 of Strigops habroptila. Classification (NCBI taxonomy): domain Eukaryota; kingdom Metazoa; phylum Chordata; class Aves; order Psittaciformes; family Psittacidae; genus Strigops; species Strigops habroptila. Next base: position 1,326,652 of record NC_044292.2, read on the forward strand.
TTCTCTTCCAAAACCCCTGAAATTTCCATCAAAAACATTTACAAACTTCGATCAGGTGCATAATTTTAGATATTAAAATCATTAAATAGTATTTATAAAACAAACAAAAAATTTAGCCACAGAAATAATTCTATTTAGATTTAAAATACTTTCTTAGCCCATAGCAATGGTACATTAAAATAATTCCATATAATGTGGCACCAATTCTCACAAAATCTCACTTACTTGCTTTAAATTTTAATCCATTCTCAACACTGGGACTCCCAAGTTTTTGTTGATGGCACTCCAGATATTTCCCAAACCTGCACAATGTCACCCTCTGCTGACGCATTCAAAGAGAAGTTTTTATAACAAAAGAGATAAACGGTCAATTTAATCCAGTCTCCTGCCCCTGACAGCTTCCAATGCTGGAGCCTTCCCAACGGAGCCATGGGCTGCTCTGTAATTCTCTCCTGCACCATTACTTCTGTTGAGTGCAGGGTAATCTTCCCCGTGCCATTAACTCATGGCTGACTTGTGCAAACACATGGGTTGCTTTTTTCATTATAAACAGTTACTCAATACACAGGATCAAACTGGAGCAGTACCCAAAAGTTCTGCTGCTATCTAAGACAACCAGAGCCTGAAAACCTGGGCTGGAAAAAGCCACCCAAGAACACAGAGAAATCAATATTTGAAAGACATTGACTTAAATAAATAAAGGGGGACACCCCACGAATAGTTCATTACTTGCCAGCAAAACTCTGCTATGAAACCTGAAAGCCTGAGCGGAGTTAGAGGCTATCTAAGTAAGGTCATGAAGAGCCATTCTTTATTAGAAAAGCTTTGATATTCATGAAACAAGGCCTGAGTCTCCCTGTCGATCTTCATCCCTCCTTGGCTCACTGTGTGAAGGTGCTCACTGAATTGTTTTGTCTTTAAAAAGTACTAATCTCTAAAGCTCTGTTCCATAAGCATTAATTTGAGATGGGAATTATATTCAAATGCTTTCATTTGGTACTCAGTGAGTCCAAACAGACAGGTAAATTTCAATACAGCAATACATATGTCTTACTAGCAAAGGCACACACCTAAATAAAGATGGTGAAGAGCATGCTAAAGGCTAATGAACTATATACAAAGAATACATGGACCTTCTTATGTGCCTACATATTCTGTGTGTGGTACCTAAAGATCTGGTAACACAGAGAACAGACACGGGACTGGGGTAAGTAACAAAAGGGATAAATCTAAACAGCACATTTATTTCTGTGCCTCTTGTGATTTCTGAGTGCCATCAACAGTGGCATTTATAGCACTCATCTTGTGTCCTGCTATAGCATTGAGCCAGTGGGCTCTGCTGATGGCTGGTAACAGAGAAGTGGGATTTCTCCTAGTAAATGTTCAGGAGTTGGAAAGCCTTGCTCCAAGGTAGCTGGCACTTATCAGGTGTGCAGTGAATGTAGGCAGAAAGATATAGGGGACTGCACGCCTGGTGGGCTGACAAACAATGGGTGAGTTTCCTTCTTAACCTAAAAATTGTCACTAGATGAAGAAGAGAGAAAGTGGGAATGACTAAAGGCAAGAAGTGTACTTTCATCAGTATGCTAGTACCTTGAAATAGGAGGGAAAAAAACAGGAGGAAAGGAAAAGGCAAAGTAAGTCTGGAAGTCCTTGGGGATGAGCACATTTGTCACCACATGCCAGCAGAGCTGCTGTGCAGTAAGTAACTGGTCTGAATTCTCTGCAAGGGTGACTATGAGTCAGTGACACTGATCCACGTGTTCATCTGGATGAAAACGTGTTTGTGGTCAGACCTTTCCCTGGGTGAAAAGTGCTTCCTATGGCTCCTTCAGCCCATCACTGCTCTCTCCCTCAGTCAGAGATGATGAAGTTACAGAGCTCGATACGAAGGGGTTGTATTTCCTTACCCTTCAGCTTCCCCTGAAACAAACCCAACAACAACTCAGCTGGTCGTCTTCTACTATTTTTGTTGGAGGGACTGCCCCAGCCTCTCCCTCCCGATGGATCTGCTGCTAATGAGAGTCATGTAAGTTTGTTGTACACCTGCCAAATTTTAGGATGGGACCAGGAGCCAGCTTGTGTGGTGGTTGTTTTTCCTGGACAAGAGAGCCTGCAAGGGCAAGCAGGAGTGTGGTGGTACCTGGATGCTGGGGATGGAAAACAGTGCAGTAACTACCATACCCTGCCCCACTATGGTGGAAGAGGGAGTATGAATAAAAGGGAGGGAGAAGGATGGAAGAGCACACCAATATAGCACTCAGTGAAAAATGCCCTTGGAGAGCATTAAAAAGCAAACCCAGTCCCTGTGATGTGTTTTGGGGATAGAAGCAGAGGCTGAACCCAGTGTAGTATTTACTGTGCACTGCTTTTACTGCAAAGCACAAACATCTGCCTGTGGTAGTGCCTGGGGCTGTACAGATACATGAACATAGCAGCACATGAAGGGAAGGAAAGGACAGAAAGGGCTAAACCAACCCACCAGCAAACTCAGACACCTCACGGAGCACTGCCTGGAGGCAGGCAGCTATTTCAGCACAGACTACAAGAAGCGCTCTGACCTTGGCGAGGCTGTAGCAGGTCGCTGGGTCCCCGCAGGCTGCTGGAGTAGCACCACGCTGCATCTCATCTGGTTTGCTCTCACCACTGGACCACACCGCTCTGTGTGGGCTGACCACAACGACTCACACCACCATCGCCACTCTGACTAACTGCCCGCACTTGACTTGACTGATTAATTGCCTGAATCAGGGCTGACTAACCCTGCTTTAGCCACTTTGCCAGACAGAGGGATAGACACACTGACCACAACCACTCTGCCTCCGTCCATGGCTACACGCCGACTGCCCGCGGTGCGCAGCTCCTCACCTGAGGGGTGAGGAGCTCTGCTCCCATTGGCTCCCTTCCCTGCCGGCCCGCCTCCTGCTGGTATCCCAGCCAATCAGGGCCGGCAGGCACCTGGGTGTGGTGGAAGGTGCCAGAAGCAGGAGGTACTGTGGGTGCCCGGCTGCCATTTTCCCAGCGGCTGTTCCCTCAGGGACCCAGCGCCCACAGCGCCCTGGAGAAGGGATGAGGGGGGAGAAGAAAGTCCATTTTTCCTCACCGAAAGAAGGCAGAGCTCTGCCTTAGCTTCCCTCCAGCCTGAAAGCAGAAAGGGAATGGGACTCCAGCAAGTGGGCGTCCACTTTCTGTGAGGGAGCAGAGCACGCAGACCCCTCAGTGTGCCTCACCTGGAGGGTGATGGTGAAGGGGCCATGGCAGGTTGGTTAAACCCACATTATATCATCATGTAAGTGCTGTTTCACTGAGGGAAAGTTTGGCTTCTGTGCTGCTATGCACATTGCAGTGGGATCGGGGGGGTGCAGGCAGCCAGGAGCTGATGGCAGCTTGAGGGGGGCACTCTGAGAAGAGTTTTGGGGATTAAACTGTGAGATTCGGGAAATGGTTCACAAGGGGTGGAAGAAAAGAGAGGAAAGAAGGGTAAAAGAGGGGCTGGGGGTGCAGGAGCAAGGACAGGCAGTTATAATGGGGGTAGATTATACAGCTCGTTGTGCAGAAAGCAGGATTCTGATGTCTCCCTGAAGTGAGAGATGCTCGCACGAGGAGAAGATGGAATTTAGCAGAATAAGTTTGAATAACCAAGAAGCCAGGGAGGAAGAAAACAGCAAATAAAAACCAGACTTTGTAGGTCATCTCTTGCACACGTCAGTCAGCACAAGGCTGTTCTTGCCAGTAGGAAATTTTCCTTCTCAAGTCGATAGTTCAGTTTAAGTCCCGATGCTTTCTCTAGTGCCCAAATGCCACAAGAGAGGGAAATCCGACTTCACCAACCGCTAAGTCCTAAAATCTTTCTTTTTTCCTCCTTGTCCCTAATTTCTTTTGATTCAGACAAAACTCCCTCTGAAGTCGAGTGGACCAAATACGAGGGCATTTACTAAAAGCTCAATTCAGATGTCACTGGGGGTAAATCTCCATCATGCCAGCTGGCGCTTGCTTGAGTGAGCAGTCATTACTCTCTAAGCTGAGTGCGCAGTAAAACCTGAACCTGGCCCGCAGGAGATGCAGTGGTAAAGGGGCAAGCCTGATATTGAGGAAAACAGACTTCTACTTAATTAAAGAAGAACTGTTTAGCATCTGTGTTTGGAAGCGTGGATCGCAGCACAATCCCCAGGGAAAGGCAGTTTGCAGATAGTGCAGAAATAAGGCCAGGCAAGCAGCTTTCCCCATAAATTATACCAACTAAGACAACTCAGTTCATGTCTCAGCATCCCGATCTGCTCCGTTGAGTTGTCTGCAGAGAGCTTTAATCGTAATTTATGGAGGCTAAGTGGCTAATAGTGAGCGGGTTTAAAAATCAGTGTGGAAATGAGCGGTCCACTGGTTTAGAATGGTTAAAAATTTGTCTCAGAGCCTGCTAGGAACTGAGTGAGATGTCCTTGATCTTTTTTTTTTTTCTCTCCCACTCTGCAGGCAGGACCTCGTGGTTATTCCTTCCAGTTTAAACAGTATAGGACACATTAAAACAGAACAAAACAAAAAAGGCCGAACTGAAAACCTCGATGGTAGGAGGGGGGGAAAAGTTAGCGAGAACTCAATGAAGGCAACAGCCGTTTCTTCCCGCCTCAGGTCTGATTCAATCAGGTCTTTCAAAAGAAACTCCTGTCACCACAAACTGCCTTTTCATGCCAGATTCCTCCGGCTCCCCCTCTCTGCCCCATCCCAGCGACTTCCAACAGCACCAATCAATCTCCGAGCGACACCCTGCTCCCCCCTCTCCCAGCTGCCTCCAGCCACCGCCGTTCCCAAGCAAAAGGCAGCTTCACCCAGGAAGGTGGTGGAAAAAATGTGGACAAATTTCTGATTTGCAACACTCTGGGAATGGGTTTATTGCCATTGTTTGAGTGCAAATGTATAAATAAAGCAAAACGAAGATTCCAGGGTGAGTCCGATGAAAAGCAGAAAACAAGAAATTTTATGGCCATAAGTGGCGTGGGCTAATGGTGATTTTTGAGGCACTGGACCATGGTAGTTACTTAGCTAAATGATTGCTGTGAAACCGGGCAAGAGGCTTATTTCTTAATTACTGTTACATATTATGTCAAGCTGACACTTCAAGGCGTGCTGGGGCACTGATAAAGTTAGCCAACAAAAAAAAAAACAGCCAACCCAACCAAAGCACCCTTACTGTTCTGAGAGGCTGTGTTTAAAGCATCCTATTGGGGGTCATGGCTAGCGCTGGGAAAAGGCAAGGCTGGCCCCCAAAAAGGGGTGCAGTGGGCTCATGCTGTCCTTACCTCTACATCCATAGGGCTGGAGGGGATAAATCCCTGGGAGCCTTCCAGCTGGCTGAGCAGGAAGGCTATAGGGGACTGGAAGGAGCTGAGAGGACCAGTGGCGCTAGGACAGGGGAAGGAGACAGTCCCTCCTGATTGGGTGTTTGGAAAGAGCAAGAGCTGGATTTTCCTCTCAGCCTCACTGTTTTCAGAGCCAAAGGTTATAACTGGGAGCAGAATTCAGCTCCGACAAGAGATGCACGTGGGATAGATGATGGAGTACAGCAAAGCAACATACTGTCCCTGTCTCATCACAGCTCCTCTGATTTCTAGTGGCTACGGAGCTGACTCGGCTTATGTGCAAAGCCCTTCAGAGTCCTGCCAGGACATCAACCGCTCCTTCCTCTGCAGGTCCAGATAACTGAATTCCATTTCCCTGGAGCCACCTCTCTGCTGCTGTGCCCTGAGAGCAGTCACTGGCAACTGCTTCTCTTTTGATAACTTTGCCCTGACGTAACATTGTGGGTAACGTGAGGCATGAGCAATCAAGCTGCTAAATTCCCTACTCCCAGATCTGTCTATCTAGCCATCATCAAGTATATTATATGTATGCTTTGATCATGTATAGCCCATATGTAAAAATCTCACTTGGAGGTAGATCAGATGTACAGTTCCTTATATATCCCATAGGCTCAGAGTCCCACAGGTTATAGTTTTGTTTCTTTACCTAATATACATCTATAGAGTTCCCAATAGACCATTCTCTCCCTTGCTCTCTGCCCAGAGCTGTACAAATCCTAACCCAAAGCATGGTATCTGCACTAAAATCTTACAACCTGAGCACATAGTTTTGTTGGTGTGTTTTCTTCCCAGTCTAAACCAGCGCACTCTGGTAGAAGAGAGACAAATTACGCGTTTGCAGTGCCTCAAAGGAATTGGCTCACCACTCGCATGAGCTGGATATAGAAACCCACTAGAGGTATTGGGCTAGGAGAGATGGATAGAGCAGCATCACACTGTCTTGCATGATAACTAGTTTTAATTAGATTTAATCGACCAAATCAACACCCCTATCTCCATATGACCCTTCAATGTGTGGCATGCAAAATCCACACACTAGATTTACAGCTAGGTCAGTTTTACCCTAGGTAAGCTGGTTATACCCTACATTAAAAAAATAAACCAACAAACCTCCCTGTGCAGGAATGCTAATGGCAAAAGATATTCACAGCTTATTTCATAACTCAAACTGCATCATTGCAACAAGTAAGCTCATCCCCAGGTGCTTAACTTAGGTTTTTTGAGCAGAAACCTCTTCTCTCTGAAAAAAGAAAAGAATGGAAAACGGAAAGTCCTCAATGAGTCTCCTTCTCAGAGGGAGAAAGTTCATTCCCAGAATGAGTTTCTGCCTTGAGAACTCCTCTGAACAAATGTCATTATTTGTAAATCATGGGGATTGCTTCGCAGCTCGCTGGCCGTGCTCCCGAAAAGGCACTGGTTGCCCACTGATGGTGGAGAACAAGTAAAGGCACTTTATCAAAACTTTGGGAAAAGGAAAGAAGAAAAAAACAAAATACAAAAAGTCAGGCTTCTCTTTTTTTTCTGCTTTTCCTTTCAGCTCTTTGGAACAATTTGCCTTCAAGAAGCCTGGATTTGCTCCAGTATTTTTGAGGTAGGAAACATGCAGAGGTTTAATTCTTTATTGACTCCATCAGGTTCAGGTTACATGTCAGGGGATGAAATTATAAACAAATGGACGGCATTTCCATTTCTGGAGTGTTTCCAGTCCCTTCGCCCTCTCGCCCCTCTGAAAGGGACATCACAGGCAGTGCCGCCTGGGTAAAGGGAGCCAGGTGGCTTCCCCTATACACAAGACATCCTTTCTCCTGCCCTCTTCCTAGCAGTGAGCTGCTCTCTGCCTCGGGTCCCTGGCTCAGCTCCAAACTGAAATCCTGCGTGCACCAAGCAGGTCAGGCTCAGGTGAGCCCTGAGGAAATCCAACTTATGTCCTGAACCCACAGGTCTGAGCAATTATCATTCTGTAGTCCCGGTAATGTGGAGAATAAGCTGTAAGTTCCCTGTTTTCATGGGCAGATCTGCCTTAATCAGGATCAAAGAGAAGGTGTCAAAGAAGCGGGACAGGCATATGCCCATCAATTTGTACTGCAGCTCCCTTGTGCCACTGCATTTTCTGGGGGAATATGGGCTCAGATCAGCTTGGCCAACAGCCCCAGAAGTGCTTTCTCCCTCTGTTGAATCGCCATCACTTGCTCTTGTCATATTTGTGACTGGGAAGTGAGGAAATGGAAATTGTGAAGTCACACAACTCTAATCGAGGCTTACAGTTCCCGGAGAGAGGAGGGACAAAGTGACACTGGCTCCAACGATGTCACTTTTTGTTCTAATGCGTTTCAAGTAGACAATCCTGCCCAACCCTCCAAGTCCCCTGCAAAGATCAGAGGCTTGAATGGCAAGAACATGTAGGCAACTGGAGGGAATGCTGGAATCAAAGCCAGCCAAGCCCTGTACAAATCACTGACAGCCCGTGTTTTCCCTTGATACCACTGTTTGTTGTTAGTAGTCAGGAATGAAGCACTTCTCACCATGACATATAACCTTGATCATGAAACACTAACACCAGCTTCACAATGAGTATCAACACACTCCTTGCACATCACCAAGTTGAACATCACCTTGTGAGTTGTAGCAAGGGCTCATTTGCAGATCCTGACTGCCGTGTAACTAGTGCAAGAAGCAAGAAAAGGGGTCTGACTGCAGTGGGGCAGCTTCCCATGAGGGAGACTCTTCAACACTCAAAATAGCAACAGCCTAAATCTTCTAAGTAGACCTAAGGGAGCAATAATTATTAAGGATGTTCTTCTTGGAGCCTTAACATGTACATCTTCACTATTTCTAAGACATGGTGAAGAAGTGCTAGTCCAGAGTTGGTTCACATTCACCTACTGAATTATCAACAGCAGCTCTTGCAGCACTTTGAGGTTTCTTAGACATCCTCCAGCTTCAGGAGACATTTAGCTAAACCAGAGCCGCAGTGCTCTGTGTTATCTCAAGAATGAGACAACTTGGTCATTTTGGTTCCCCATTGTGCTAGACATTGAATGAATGCGCAGTAAGAGACCACCCTTGGTCAGATGAGACAGAGGTGGGAACAGAAACAGAGCCATGGAGAGGTGAAGCAGCTCAGTCAAAGGCAAAGCAATCCAGTGGCAGAGCCAGATTTTAGGTCTGCAGAGCCATGCTTCAGTTCCATAGTCTTTCAACAAAACCACCAGTGCATGCAAAGCAGGGCCAGGTTGCATATCTGCAGATCAACCAACTTGGTGGTGGTGAAATACAGATCAGATTTGTTCTTAAATCAGTATTTAGAATTACCATGAAGTTCCTTATTTGGTACAAGCTAAAGTAGGTCTGTCAAATTCACTGGTTTACACTGGTTTATGGCAGAATCTCTCCCTTAAACCTTGTGCGTGAGCACGACTCTGCTACAACGAGTATAAAAGGAGATCCATGCACCGAGGAACGTTTACTGCTGAGTGAACAATCCCTTCTTTAGCTGTTCACTTTGATAGGTGGTGGTAGTGGAAGTATCTTCTTAATCATGTCAGTATTTCATACCATGAGGCTACACACATGTATAAAATTAAATATAGACATAAGTAATTGCAGATTTGGGACATGAGACAATAAGGACCGAATTTTCAGTGGCTAAGCCTAGGCCTCCAAAACTGCATGCCTTAAATTGGGAGATGCGGTTATGAGTGATCACATTTTCATATGCCCCAGAGCTGTGCAATACACACAAACCTTTTTTTCATGCACCAACCTAAGTTCTGAGCAATGAAACCCAGACCAAAAAACGTGGGGGGGGGGGGGAGAGGAGAAGGAGCTGATCCCTTCTCTGATCCAAATGAGGAATGTCCTATGAATTACCCCGTTTTCCTTGCACGTCAGAACATATTTCTAGATCAGTCCTGGTGAGATTTCTCAGATGCTTCGGCATGGATGATTCTTACCAACACCATTGGACAGATCTGGATCATTTGCCAGATAATCAAAATGCTACACCTAGAAGTGTATTAAAAAAGAGGAGATTCAGCACTTGTGGATCCCAGACCCCAAATACCAAAAGCCCTTCCTCAAATCTGAAACTCCATGAAGTGAAACCATTTGAGAATTGGACCCAGTGAGAGGGCTGAGCCTCAGCATGAAGATAATCTGTGAAGATGGAGGAGGCCATGGTGGAGGAGGGAGTTCCACAAGACACAGTTCTGTTCCTTCTTTAACTCTGAATTCCCATCAAGTGACATACCTATCCAGCCTGCGCTGTAATTTCCTCACCTATAAAAACACAACCACATTGCCCTTATTCTGGGGTATGGTGACCCAAAATCCAGTAATGATGCACCAGTGGGTATATAACATATGTGTTCCCAGATAGATTTTCCAGCTAGTCACATGTCACTATGACCTTTTAAAACATATTTCTTGGTGCTGCAAAATACAAAATGCCTGTAACTGAGTGGAAGAAACCAGCAAACATCTCTTCAGTGCTTGCTTGGAAAGGAAAATAAAAGCACCCGCAACATTCAGAAGAGATACAAATGCTCACAGAAGCCTTTAAATATATATATTTTTGGTTAACTGTGATGTTGCCTGTAGCTCTTTATGGCACTTTTAAAGCATCAAAGCTCAGATTTGTCATATTGAACCTGGGAAGCTTCAAAAAGTTTGTGTAAATTAAATTATTTTCTTAAAAAAAAAAAAAGAGAAGATACCAAAAGCTGTGAAGTGGGATTTTGCAGATGGGAATGTGCTTTGATTTCAGTGGTTCATGCAAATAATACTGTCTCTTCCTCCTCCTTCCCCCTACACCCCCAACAGAGTTTTCAGGGCTGCAGACAGAAGGTGGGGAAAAACAAATATGACATAAATTGTCTTGATAAACAAGTAAATAGTGTCACTTAACTCTTCCCCCTAGGACTCCTTGCTGGAACTGAGAATTAGTTTATGGCAGGGCTCTGTCAAAAGGCCCCCCTCCCTGGAAACAGAGGTGACACCTCCAAAGCCATTGTCTCTTTAGTTAATTAATTAAGGTAATATTGAGGGGAGCTTTGCTTCTAAGTTCAAGGAACCCAGCTGGGGGCAGCAGCCTCTTGTTTGATGCCATGAATACGAAGGAATGAGCTCCGGGCCCTGCATTAAAATCCAAAATCATTTAAAACACACTGGGGAGGAGAGGATGGGGGGGAAGGACCTGCTGGGGGGAGCCCAGTTTAGGGAGCTTTACAGCAGGCTCCAGCCTTCTTCAAACAACTACAGGGGGGCACTTTGCATTTTACACCACTGCCAGCTAAGTGGTGACCGGTTCCTTGGTTCGTGGCTCTTGTCTTTCAGGCAGAAGATGGGAGGAGGCTGCTGAAGTTTTACAGAGCTGATTTCTTTCCCCACACAGCTTCCTTCAGCTGGGGAATGCTTCTTACCGGTGCCCAGCCCAATCCCTATAAATGTTGCATTGGTCAATTTTGCTTACATGGGGAATCCTCTCACAGACATGGGATAGGATGACTCATTTGGATAAAGTCGCCCACAAACGTAAGCCTTTGCAGGCCTAAGCTGGAAATGTGTGTTATTTCCAAGTAGCATCTACTTGTTTGCTCTGTGAGCTGATTTGCCTCTTAAGAAAAAGCAAAAAGAAAAAGCCAAATCTCCAGGTCCATGTTCAATCTTTGGGTAAAACTCCCACAGATACCAGGGGAATTTTCCTGCATAAACCCACTAAGTTTTGAAGAAAAAAGGCTCTGGATGGGGCTCTGCTTAGTAATTTTTACACCAGGTTCCAGTCTTGGATTTGCCACTGATAGACCTGGGCAAGCTGCTTCACTTCGGTTATCCCCGGCTCTTCCCTACGCCGCGAGCTGGCTCTGGCCACACATCCCTACACCACCGAACACCGGCTGCAAACCTCAGTCCTGGCCCATAAAGCAAGTAACATTCATCCATGATGCCCTGCCTTGGTCCCTACCCTCATGCCACAGGTTACCTGCACATAAACATGGATCTATTCCTTTTGCTTGTCCTCTAAAACGGGAACTAGCAATCCAGCGGGTGCAAGATTTAATGCCTGGCGATTGCACGATCTTTGTGGATTTGAACCTCTCTCTTTCCCCTCATCCCCATATGCAGTGTATTAACGTCTGCTGCTGTGTTAAGTCTAATTTCATTTGGTATCTTCTCAGGGGAGAGGTTGGCTCTCATCTGGACGTGGCTGCCGAGCGCCAGGCACACCAGTGCCACCGTATAAATAACAGTGGTCATAAATAGCTGACAACACCTGCTGGTTTTGAATCGGCAACAAGTGATAATCCTGCGAGCAGCTAAATGGGACTTTGGGATTGCAGGGATTGGCCTGGTTAACTGGCTCCTTGGTTTGATTTTGTGTTTGTGTTTTCCCATTTCTTTTTTTTTGCCTTTGAAATGCCTCAGGGAGCCACTATAGGAACAGGAATGACCCAAAATCTATTGGTCTTTCATCATGTCAGCTCCTCATCTGTTTCTTTTTTTCTTCTCCCCAGCCCCATTTGTGATGCTTTGAGGCAAATGTACCTTAGGATGCATTTCCCCAAAAGGAAATAATCAAAATATTCCAAAGGTGCAAAACCCTGAGCCCTTTTGTAAGTACATTGAAGCCGATGAGTTACTTGTATCAGTAAAATCAAATGTGGATATGTTTGCTTGAAGGGTCAGAGGCTTCATTAATTCTAGCATGGGACTAAATTATCCTGCTTCCCTGAAAATGAGGGTTTGGGACTAGGTATATACATAGGTTTGTTCTGGAGCTGGTCTGAGGCAGTAAGATGCCATCACTGCACCATCCCTTTGTGAAAAGCATCATCGCCACCAACCGCAGCTGGAGATGGGGATGCTCATCTGATGCTAAAGTCCTCCTTGGGTTCGCAAAGAGTTAAACCCAAGACTGTCACCAAAACCCCTTGTTGGGTTCCTACAGTTCCCTACAAACCACTGCCCTAGCTGATGAAGCAGGTATTTCCCTAACTGGGCAACCCTTCTGGTTTAGCTGTTATTTCTTCCTCTTGCTCAGTGTTTCTTCTCCCTGGTGCTGTTTTGGGGGTTGGTTTGGGGTTTTTTTGTAACAGATTGGTTTTGTCTTCGTGGCTCCATCTCCGTTGAGGTGACCTCTCCAGGAGCACATCTCCTTTTGGAAGGCACTAAGTCCAGGTTAGGAGGGTCATAAGTTGCATAACCCCTCTGAGGGAAGTTTGGCTTTAGCCAGCCATGAAATAGCAACTCTTCTGCTGTTGGAGGGGAAGGTGAGGTTGGGAAAGGGGGGTAATTTTATTGTTAGTATCATCACTTGACCTCCCAACCCAGTGCTGGGAGCTGTCTCTTGTTAAGGAGTGTGCAGACAGGCTCTGCAAGCACTAGGGGCTGGCTAGACATGAGTTATCAACCCCTAAAATGCCCTCGCAGCCACTGCAGCAGCCAGGCTGAGATGCTGCCACCTTGGAGGGTTTCCCTTCATGTGACAACAGGGACAGTGGGGACCCGCAAACACTCAGGGCTGGGATGTGAAGCTGAGGACCGAGGTGTTTAGGTGGGCTGGAAAATCTCTGCGTTCAGATTTACACCCTGCCCGGGCTATTTGTTGCAGTCTGCATCTCTAGAAGTTATTTCAAGGACAAAGTGAGGAGAAACTTGCTTCTTTCCCTAGTTTTCTCACTGTCCAGGCAACAAAATACCGCGAGATCACAAAGCTAAAACAACATCAACTGCAAACACACATTAAAGCTCTTCTCCCCTTCCAAGGCTTTGCAAAACTTCTCTGAATTAACCTTAGCCAAGGTGGAAAACATCTGAAAGAGGCAAAGGAGGGGACCATCCAGCTCACTGATTTTATGGGAGAAACCAAAGCTGCTTGATATTACCCAAATTTACCCAAACCCTGCAAACGCTGTCCCCTCTGGTGTCTGGAGCCGTTCGTGAAAGCAAGGGGACCACAGCCTTCATCTGGAGACTTTTTCAGGCACCCATTGCCAGGTTGGCCATCCCAACCCCTCTCCATGGGATGCTCGGGATGTTTCTCCCCAGCACCACATCGTGATAGCACAAGGCTGATATCCCAGGGAAAGGGAAAATAAAATCAAATAAATCCATCAAAGCCTATTAGTTAAATTGCTCTGTGCAAACCTAATTGACCACGAGGGATCTCCTAGACAAGCAGGGCCGTAAATCGCGATTTGAGCAGTGGCAGGGGGAAGGAAAGAGGAGATAAAGCAGGGGAAGAGAGAAAGAAGGAAGAAAGTTTGCCATTGCTGGGGATCATTTTAGGCGACTGCCTGGCTGGAGGCTGCGGAGAAAGCCCTGATCTGCAGCATATGGTGCAAAGAGCTGGTGCTGGGGGTGGAAGAATAAAAACCCCGAAGGCCGCAGATCCTAAGGAGCTATTTATTCCTCCCCCTGCAGATGTACATTAATGCAGGAGGAGTAGGGGGAGCAGATCTTTGGGTTGGAGAAAGAGAAACAGCGCTCCTTCCTTTTAACATGCTGTTGTCTGGCTTGATCTTGTCACTCCAAAGGGACCCATTCAGAGGTATTCATGCATCTGCCTCAGGGGGACAATGGGACCTTAGTTTATAAACTGTCTGTCCAGTTGCCTGCGGCCTTTAGTCCTTTTGTTTTCGCTTCTCTTAATAAACTTTTTGGGGGAGTTCATCAATACGCTTGAATAGCTGATGTTCTCATTCTCAGAGAGGGGAATAACAGAAGGTCTCGAAGGGGTTTTTTTGTTTTGTTTTTGTTTTTTAATAGGGGTGGGTTTTTCCCCCTTAAAGGCGAACCAAGACTTGAAAAGCATCAGAATAAACCCCTACAAAAAAAAAAATCTGAATCAACCCCAAACAAAACCTCTATTCAATAGGGACGGGGAAATGTGCAACGTTTAATTGCCCCCCACACCCCTCCGAAAGCAATTTTTGTCCTGACGACAGAATTAAGACGATCTCCGACTAATTTTACAGCTCTCAAAATATTTGGGGTAGGGGGATTGGGAAGGAATTTCAGAGACCAGGCTCATTTCCAGGGGATTTAAGGCTGAAAGCTGGCTCTAACCTTTCCCTCTCTGTTCCCCCCCATTCCCCCTTCCCCCGGCAATTGCCGAAATCACAGCCCGGCAGATATATGTCCCCACACACACTCTCAAATCCCAGGGAAGCGTCCCCAAGCCGGAGGCTCTGGCCCAGCCCCCCCGCAGCCCGCCGAACCCTCCCCTGCCCCGGCGCCTCCTTTGTAGCCGAGCCCGGAGGCGGGGGGGTGCGGAGATGCCCCTATTTCCAAGGCACAGCCCCCTCCCCGTGCCGGCTCCCTCTCTCCTCCCTTGATTTCTCTTTTAAGGCGTTTATTTTCCTGGCAGCAGCCCCTTCCTCCCGCCCCGCAAAGCCGGGGGAGCCCGGCACAGAGGCGATGCTGGGCTGCTTCCCCCCACCTCTCCTTCCCGAGGCAGCCCCCCACCAACCGCTCTCCCCAGTGACTCCAGTTCAGCGTTTTAAGGCCCTAATGAGTGTTGACAAGTTTAATGAGTTTGTTTTAAAGAGGAAAAAACTGGTCAAGTCGAGATTTCCGAGTCAAATCCATTAGGGGATCCCATTCAACCCTCTCCTGACAGCTCAGCCGCTCTCACACTTCACCAGCCAGCGCAGGGCCGGGCTGCTGCGTGAGCCCAACCCCTGCCCCACAGCAGGACCCCACCTTGGTCCCCCTAACCGGGATGCGGCGAGCCGAGGGGGGGCTTTGCCCGGGGAGAGCAGCCCATCCCCGGCACCTCTTGGAGGGACAAAACCCGGGATGGAGGATCGGGTCCCCCTGGGATGGAGAATGGGCCCCCCCGAGGAAGGGGTGAACCTCGGAGCTGTCCCTAAAGAGGCTCACTCCCCCCGGGTGGGTAAGGAACCCCCGAAACCCACCCTACGGGACAAGGACCGAGAGCACCCGGCGGCCGAAGAGCAGCGTCCAGCCACGCCACGACCTCGAGGTTCTGTAGGAAATTTCATTACACTCCCCGTTATCCCCCCCTTTTTCCCCTTTATCCCCCCCCCTTCCCTCTTTCTGCCTCCCCCCAACCTTCATATAAGCAAACAGCCCCGCGAAGCCGAGGTGGAGGTCACGTTAAGTCATGCCGTCTGACTTGGTGAACTTTGAGCTGGGTGATTAGGAGGGGGGTTCTCCTTTTTCAATTTCTCCACTTCCTAGGTCTCTCCATTGTTCCAATTCCAAACAGCTGCTGGTGCTAATCTTTCGGTTATTTGCAATCAGGAGGAAGAAATACCCACACCCTAGAGTGCTCCGATATTAGCCCTAAAGACAGCCCTGGAAGCTGGGGAGATGGAGGAAAACAAAACAGATCCAAGTTATTGAACTCAGTTTGACTCTGAGCCTTTCAGGTACCTCTCAATCCCAAATCCGCCGGCAGAAAGCCATGGAAATCAGGCTTACAGGTACCACCGCATCCCTTAAAGCCAGATCTCATTTTATTTGTAGTTTTTCCAAAGGTTAAACTCCTCCAGCCACTCAAAGTCTGGCCAGGGCTAGAGGGGAGGGAGGACAAATACCAACCGAGGGCTAGCTGGGAGGAAAAGAAACGGCGACAAAAGCCCAGTTGGAGGCAAACCTGGAGAGCTACGCCCAGGAGGGTTTTGGTCGAGCTGGCTCTGAAGGATTGTAATTTTTTCCCTAAGCTATTATTAAGAAGGGATGGAGAAACTAAAGGGTTGAAGGAACCTGGAGTTTCCCTTGTGTAAAGGAAACCGTCCTACTTACACGTGTGGAAGTGGTGATACACAGGAGTGGTCTGCCCCTCACGGGTGGGTAGGAGATCCCATTTAACTCATGTATTCCCCTAATAAATAGGGGGAATAAATAAGGAAATGGCAAAAAAATAGGTGGATGCCGGGTAAGGAGGGGTGCGGGTAAGGATGGGTGCCTACCTCGAGGCATCCCCAAGGAGAGAAGGGAATCACCCCTCGCTTCCCAGGCAGCAGAAACAGCACTAACGACTTTGCCAAAAGCCTTAAAACCCGGGCTCCTACACTTGCTGGAGTGCCCCCCGAGGTGTCCCCACTGTTTTTTGGGGGGGGGAGGAACACGACACATTAGACCTCGATAGTCTTACACAGCCCCACCGCCCTCTCCACCAGCAACGCGGAGCTTTATTGGTTTACTTGGGTGTTAATCCCTTAACAATCAAGTTGTCTGACCACCGAGCCCCGTCTCTATTCTTGTTTACATCTAATTACGGGGCTGAAATGCCACTTCCCTTCCCACCCCACACCCCCCCTCAAGCCTTCATCCCAACTTTCATTTCACCCCTTTTAGGCAGGTAAAGCCCCTTCTCCCGGGGAAGCGATTGAAGATAATTACAGCGGTGGCTCGGCAGCAGCTCGCCCGGGCCCAGATGGCTGGGAAAAAGGGAGCCTGGAAGGGTCTGGGCACCAAAAAACCTGTTATCCCCGCTCCAGCCCACCTTTGGACATGGTGTGGCCCTTCTCTCCTGCACCCACCACCCCCGGGGGGGGGATCCGCTCCCTGAGATGTGCGGATGAAAGGAAGCGCTCTCCCATCCCGCTGTCCCGAGCATCTCAGAGCTTCCCTTAATTCAATTAAACCTCGGAACTCCAGGAAACCAGCAGAGATCCACCCAAGCAAGCCAGCAGCAGGGCCTAACAAAGGATCTTTCTTTCCAGAGGCCGTGGGGACCCCGGTGGCCCCTTGGCCACCCGAACCGGGCACTCCGGGGTTAACGGCGGCGAGCTGGGGCTGCCGCCTGGCTCGGAGCGCGCCTGGGGCCAGTCCTGGAAATCAATTTTCAAAACAATCAGTTTAGGGGCTTTTAATTAAGCTTTAAACCAGTGGTTAAAAATAGCAGTTTACTTCTTTGGGATGCAAACTAGGCTAGCGTAAAAATAAATCACAGAGACGGGCCCGCTGCCTTTTGGGATTCAGGGAGACGTAGATTATATATGTCCCAAGATTACGAGGATTTTTTTCTTTCTTTCTTCTAACACTTATTCTCTCCCTCAGCAGCTGCTCTTTCCCTGCCAGGCGCTGAACTGTCCATAGGACCGCAAAGCCGTGCAGCTTTCCCAAAGCAAAGCAACATATCGGCGAGGAAATCTCAGCACCCCGGCCCTAGGTCAGCATCCCGCTGCCAAGAGCAGGCTCACCGCCTGCCTTTAGATATCAGAAAGAGGGGGAACAAGTAAAATAACCTCAAATAAACTATTCGGCTGGGTTTATTGCAAGGAGAAAAAACAGCCTATTCCGGAGTTTGGAGCGCTTCAAACTCATCCCGTTGTCCCCAAAGATGAATTTTGCTCCAAAGCTGAATTTGGGCTCCTTTTGTGCCTTTGTAGTTTAAAGCGGATCCTCCAGGTTCTTCCCACCTCCCCCCCGCCCTCTTCCTTTGTTTAGTACTTCTGTGCACACAGCAAAAGGGATGCTCTCAGGGCCCAGCCCGAAACGCACGCTCCGCACCTTTAAACCCCTTAAACTGGAGCCGGGTTTTGGCTGGGAAGCAGATGCTTAACCGCAGCTCTTGCACCCAAAGCAGCTCTTTAAAGAGACTACAGCGTTAGATTGATTAAAGAGTAATTAAGGGCGGTGGGACTCCTTTGGTGCCGCTTCTAGGACTCCCCGCACCCGAAGGATTCCCCGCTATGTGTCCCAGATAAATTACAGATAGGGCTGGAATAACTTTTGTCCGCGACTGGCCAGGATGAGCCTGGACCGCAAACCCCGCTCAGCAGCGGCTGCTGCGGCGGTTCATGCGAACCGCGGGCAGCCAAACCTGGAAAGCAGCGATGGGAACGGGGGGAGACACACGGTCACGACACTTCTCCCCCTTGCCAGACCCGGGGGGGCTTGGCAGGCAGTTTATTTGCTCCCCTCCCCATGCCTCGCAGCCCCTACTTCTCAGCCCTTCCGCGGGGCCGAGCCCGGGGAACAACGCGGCTCCTCGGCCAAACCCGCAGCCGAGACCTTGACCCAGTTTATTCTCAGTTTGGGGAGAAAAGCAGAGTCCGGCCACCGCTTCCGAGGGCAGGGGAGGGGGTGTTCCTCATGCCCCCCAAATTCGGGGGGACAAGATATCAGGGTATCGACAACCCAGGAAGGATGCGCAGCCCGGCGGCGTGGGGACCCCGCAACCCCCATTCGTGCCCCGCAGAAGCAGGACTTGGGGGTTTCCTCCTCTTTTACCTCTCTCAGCGAGAGGAAAGACCCCGATTCCCCATGGGAATGGTGGAGAAGAGCTTTAAAAAGGAATGAAATCTCACCACGAGAGAAGACAAGGCCGAGGGGTGGGAATAGCGGGGTCGGAATGGGAGCTTTCCCTGAGCAACCTGCTCTTGGGTGGGGAGGGAGAAAAAAACCTTTCCACAGCTGGATTAATCCCCCCAAAAAACTCTCTCCTTCCCCTTCCGCGCTACTTTCAAGGACTTGCTGCTGCTGCTTTTCCTCCGCTCCTTCCCCGAGCATCTCCCCCCCTCCCAGCGCCTTCCCCCCTTTTAGATCTCAGCGTGTTTGCTCTTGACTTCATCCACTAAGTCAATAGTTTGGAGATGCCCTCATCCTCAGAGGCCCGAGCCCCCGTGTCCCCTCCCTGTTTTCTCCTGCGGATAATGGCAGCCTTTTGTCGTGTAATCAAGCTCCCGAGGGGTTGGGAGACAGATATAGATTCTTGGCATTTGTCGGTGAAAATGAAAGCTGGATTAGGCAGAGGCGGCTGCACACTCCATGGTAAAGGACAACAACTATTCCCCCATTGAAAGTCCCATTCTGGTTTGGTTATTTTATCTTTAAAAGTTGTTTGTATTTCTAAAGTGGCTATTGATGCACTTAGAAAGTGTAGCAAGCTGTAAAGCCTCGCTTCAAATGAAAGGCGGACAAAAAAAAGGGGGGGGAAGAAGAGGGGAGAAAAAAAAAGGAGGTTAAGGGGAGAAAACCGAGCGAGGCAAAAAAATACCGGCAGAAAAGGAGGGGGGAGACGAGAAGGGGGTGGCCAAAGATTCAAAAAAAGATCAAATTCAGCCTGGGTAAAGTTTAAAATGGGAGCGAAAACTCGCAAATCACAGCAGCCGGGCGGAGAGCGGGGGTTCGGCTCCGCTTTTCCCCTTCCCTGCCTCGCAGGGGGAAAAATCCTGTCAATATTCAGGTTTTCCTGCTGCCGGGGGTACTTTTTGCTCCGCGGGGGACGCTTGACTCTTTGCAAGTGAACTCTCAACCCACGCGGCTTTCTAACTCCGCGCTGGAGTTAGTTGATTCTTCAGCCACGGATCACAACCACCACCTTATTTTTCTCCTTGACAGAGATTTGCTCTTGCCAAGCAGAAATAGGGAAGATTGTCCATCTCTGCACTATTAACCCCTGAGCATTTTCCCTTGAGGAGCGCGGAGATTTTGAATTTATATATCTAATTTCCCCCCTAAACATCACTTGGATTTAACCATCCTGCTTCTCCTCGTCCTTTAGATGCGTCTTAATCTGGGGTTGTAGCGTCTTTCCCTCTTGATACCCCCCTCTCCAATGAAGAGAGGGTGGCAAGAACTGCGTTATTTTGTTTGTTTAAAAATAAACCCCATTTGTTACCCCCCAAAAAGAAAACTTTTCCCCTCCTTTTGCTGGACTTTCAGGAATGGAAATGGCAGTTTACCCGCTGCGAGCACATTCAGCCGCACGCACAAGGGAGGGTTTGTGGCTGGAAGGAGATTAAGGGGAAAACTCCAGGAAAAAAGCAACAAGAGCAACAAGGTACAGCCCGAATATTCCCATTCTCAAACAACAGCAGCCAAAAAAAAAGAGGCTTCAAATAGCTCAATTTGCTGCTATTTAGCATCAAACAGGCATCTTCTGGAGAAGTGGGGGATGAATTTCAAAATCATTAAGTTACTGCACAGGAAAAGAGCGAATCCCACTGGAAAACGCCAGCTTTTTACTAAAGACGCGCGTCTATGTGGGTATATATGTATTTATATATCCATATACTCCTTTAAAATCCCCAGCTCCGGCTCTCTGCCCTCTCCTGGATAATTTCCACCATACAAAGGCTGGGGGCTATTAATCCCGTCCCCCCCAGCCCCCATTCCTATTCACGTCAGTGTTTCTTTCTCTTTTTTTCCCGAGCAATCAAATGTACTGGAGACAATTGTAGCGAATTTAAACATGACTGTCCCCTGAATATCCCTCGACATCGCAGTGTCCTTTGTACCTTCAGCCTCTCCTTTTAAAGACGCTTATACATTTAAAAATGCAAAGTAATGCAGCCGGTGGATGTTTATTAAAGCACATAAAGCAAAGCGAGGCTCTGCTTGGATTGATTCTCACGAGGAAAAAGAAATCGTCATCATCTTTACGGAGTTATTTAACAGTGGGAAGTTTCACGGGCGATTTAAAGCCCCTTCGAACTTCAAGGAAGGCGAAAAGCACCCGGGTATTTATAACTCTACTTGGAGGGGAGTTGCTCGAAAGCAGCAATCCTGTCGAGTCAACTTTCCTCGCTCGCCTTTAATTCCCAATAAAAATGCAAATCTATTCGTCCTATAATCGGAACGAAACAAAATATTATATATATAATATATATAATATATATAATATATATATACATATTAGAGGCTTGCTGTCGCTCCAGACTTTCCCCTCCAGTCCAGGTCTGGACACCGAGGGAGATGGCATCGGAGCAGGGGCAGATTTTCCCCCTTCCTTTGGGAAATAGGAAAATAACACTTTTTTCGGCCTTCCCCTCTTCCTTCCCTTGGATTTGGGGAGTTTCCTAACTTCCTCCCCCCCCTCCTCCTCCTCGCCCTCTTCTAAAGATGCCACCAGGTCACTTTGATCCGCGGGCTTTAGGGTCTCCGGACAAAGGCAGCACTGAAGGCTGCGGGGTGTCCCCCCCCTTCCACTGCCCGCACCCCCCCGGGGGGGCCCCCCCGCGGCCCTGCCCTCGCCCCCTCCCCAGGGTCAGGCAGAGTGCTGCCTTCCAATTTTAGCAACAACCAAAAAAACCCACCTAAAAACAACCAACAAGAGCCGAGTGAAAACCAAGAAGGGTTTTTCCTCCCTCTTCCAAAGAGAAGGAGCGAGGCCGGGGCAAGGACAGTCACCCTGAAGGGGACAGCGGGTGTAAAAATAGTTCGTGCTTCCCCTGCCTCCCCTGAGCCCTCCCGTCCCGGAATCCCTTTGGGGCTCCGTGGAGTGCAGAACATCCTCCATGGGGTGCGAGCATCCTCCGTGCCCTCCCGCGCCCCCCAACCCACCTCCAACGGGGTAGAGCAGCGGGGGGGGGGGTGCACCAGCCACAGGAAAGGCAGCCTCCCCTCTTTGAACCCCAGCTTTTTTCCTCCCAAAAAAGACATTTTCCTCCTTTTCCACGTTGGCAGGTGGAGGTGCGAGGGGAGCATCCCACGGGATGCTGAGGGAAGTGAAATCCTCCTCTTCCAGCGCGACCTCCTCGCCTCACTCGCCCTCTCTTTAGGAAGACTTGGCTCGCCTCTTTTACCTCTTTTTGGACTATAATTCCCCTCGTTTCAAGCGCAAACCCCTCCGAGAACCCCCGAATAGCGCAGCCCGGCCGGGACCCGCAGCCACGCACAAAATGGATGAGCTAAAATGTGTCCCCAGCTGCAGACTTCATGAATGAGCGACCCCCTTCCCTTTCCCCCCCCCATCTCCGGCTATAGATTGATAGATATAGATATATTTCATGAATGAACCGAGGGTTCTCCCCGCCTCCCCCCTGCTTCGGCTGTCCCTGCAGAGCCTATAAACAGCACCGGCCCTTCGCAACAATTCATCACAGGACTCAGAGCCATCCAAGCAAGTAATGTGTAGCCTCAGATCTGGTATGTCCCACAAGACAGAGCGCCTGCTAATTAATAGACAGTGATTCCTGCAAGCAGCCCTAGCAGTCTGTAATATGATGAACTTCCTTTGTACCGGTGTCACCACAAATGTTTCTGATAAGGAAAAGCATCCAAGGATCAAAGACTATAAGCTTCTCAATTTCCTCAAGCTGCCTCTACTTTTCCTCACCTACTTTTTCTTTTGCGCTCTCTTTTTTTTCTCCCCTTCTTCTCCCTTTCCCAGCCCCTCCAAGGAGTTACAACCCCTCTCCAAGGAGTTGTAATCCCCCCTTCTCTCTTCCGAAAGCCCTGAGGTCCGCTCAAACGCCAGGGTCAGTCCCAGACCGTGCCCCCCAAAATATCATCATCACTTGCACCTCCATATTCTGCCTTGAAAACAGCTCCGGCTCTCGCCTCCCTCAGCTCTTCCCCACTTCTCTCCCAACTCCACATGACAAATGTCTTTATAAACAGGCATTAGCTGACATCTAATTTCTTTTGTGGCAAGATGATGCCAAGTGCGAGCCCTCCCGAGCGGGTACCAGCCCCGGGTGGGGATGAGTTGGGAAAGAGGAGGGTTTTTTGGGAGAGGGGGGGATTGCGGGAATGAGTGGGGATGCAGCAAACCTCCCACCCCCGGGCACGCAGGCAAAGCCGTGTCCCCATCCCAACCTCTCCTCCCTCCGTGAGCTGCACCTGCGCTTTCCAACCCCTTAATTCCTATTTTTCCTGGGTTGATAGGGGAGACGGGGACAAGGAACCCCCCAAAATCCAGCCCCCGAGGGCTCTGGATGCTCCATCTGCATCTTCAACGCTCAGGAGGGGGAAGCGGTGCCCGGAGGGCAGGAGCAGCTCCCACCGGGGAGCGCGGGGTTTCCTCTTCCCATGCCCATCCGCTGCTTCCTGGCCTGGGACCCCCCCCCGCATCTTCTCTCCCCTAGTAAAACCCCACCAGAGCCTAAATCAGACTGAAGTTCAGGTTAAATAATAACAATTTAAAAAGGCAAAACCAGCTGGTAGAGAGAAGTAATGTGGCAGCTGAGTGAAACGGGCTTTTTCTTCTTCTTTTTTAATAGGCTCTATAAATATATAATATCTCCAAAGCTTAGGTCTTAAGAGGGTCCCTTATTTGCTTATTTCTTTTGTAGCAAACGTAATTTTCAGAAAGATACTTCCCCCCCCGCCCGCCTTACCCTAATGCTCGAGTAAGAACCTTACAGCTTTAAGGCCAGTGTTATATGTGCTTTAAAATCCTGCCATGTAAATTCCCCTGAAAAATTTGGAAAGCTTCTTGGAATGGGGGGGGGGGGGGGCTTTGGGATGGGGGGGGAAGGAACTGGGAAAGGGGGAGGGGGAGAAAGGGGAGGTTAATCCGGGTTTAATGCTATGATGCAGTCACAGGACCAGGGCTAGGCTGATTGTGTTATCTCTTCCCAACATTTGGGTCTCCCATATTTCACCCAGCCAAATAGCTGCGAGAAAAAAGTGCGTATGGAGGCACTCCTGACGCCTCAGGAAAATATGTTATTAATATCTAAATAACTTCCCAATACTGTCTCTAAATCTCCCCTTCACCACTCCAGATGATGAATTCGTTTGAAGTGTTCTCCCGTCTCATCTTTTCAGTGTCTCTCTCTCTCTCTCCCCCCTTTTTTTTTTTATAACCAGGCTTATTTCAAACTGGTAAATATCTAATTCCTTTAACCACACTGCAGACACGTCTCTCCCCCTTATATACAATTCTCATTTGGAGAGATCCATATATACATGGCTTTATAAAAGAGAATAAGCCCCAACACAGCCTTAAACTATTTCTTTACATTATTTGGGGGTTAAGAGAGGGTTTTTTTGGGAGGGGGATCTGTTTGTTTCCGAATAACCCCCGCGCACACCTGGATCACACATTCGCCTCACAGCCTTTCCTGCCGCTTAATTCAATCTCTGCCTCCTCTCTCCTACCCCAATTACGGGTGAAACCTCGGATTAGAACTAGACCTTTACGGCTTCCTTCCTCTGCTCCCCTATCACGGCATCCATCCCTCCCGCATCTCCAAATATCTGCTTCCTACCCCTTCCAGGGCAATGTAATCTACCGTCCACCTTCAAATTAGAGATTATAACGTCTAGAATGTATTTCCTTTCCCATCCGAGCTGAACCCCGGGCACCCCACCTGCCAGCCAGCGCTTCCCATACCAACATTCCCCTTTTCTATTCCCCGGTCTATGATTGAACTGATTCTTCTCCCCCAAAGCAAAGGAGGGGAATGATGTAGGAAAAGAAAAAACCTCAAACAAATCCTGGATCACAAACATCTCCCTTATATTATTTCACTCCCTACTGTATAATTGAACCCCTCTCCCCGCATCCTTTTCTTAAGTTTGTTTTTTAAAACGTCTTGTATTAGATTATACTCGTTTATTCCCCCTTCCAACCTTATCTCTCCTCCTCTCTTCTCTCCTTCCCGTCACACTTGATTTAGGAAGGAGTTTATCTTGCAAACATTTGCCTACTTTGTTTATGTAGACCAGGTTCTGCAGCTACTTGTTCCCAAAAGCCACTGTTTGCCTTTGTAATTGTTATCTGTGTTTATTGTTGTACCTCATTTGTCTCAGCTTTTTTTGTGCCATGTAAGCTCCGTGTGTGCTCACATCCACCCCCCTTCCTTCTCCCTCTCCCTGCTTCTTTTTTTTTTCCTTTTTTTTCCTCCTTTTCCCTCTTCTCCCTGAAATATGCACAGAATAACTCAGCCTAAAGCCAATGAATTGCTTGACACTACCCTATCTCTTTCCTGCCCCCCATTATTAGAGCTGATCCCACTCGCAACACTCACAAATCCCGCCTGGGCTCTGTTTGATTAGATTGCCAACCTTTCGTAATCCCTTGATTTGATGAAGTGTCTCTTCCCCTCCCTTCAGGCCCCCCCAGCTCCCTTCTAAACATACATTTACAGAGAAAGCGCTTGTTGGTTTTAAATCAATGCAGATTGTTTGCTGATAAATTGACTCCACATCCTCCCCGTCCCGAGTTTGGGAAGCAAAACCCCTTTCCGGGGGGGGTGTCCCCCACTTTCTCCTTACCCCTTTCCCTCCTAATTCAATTTGCAGGACACTGTATAGCCAGTCCAACCTCCTTCTGTTTCCATCCCCCTCCAAACGCCCTAAATAAGTATCAATGACCGCTACTAAATTAAATTATCACCTCCAAATGTCCAAATATCGCCCACTCCAAGTTGTTGTTCACACCTGGACGTGGTTCTCATCCCCGATAAAAATCCCCCACTCCCGGTTTTCCCACTCGGCTTTCCCCATCCTGCGGGTGGGTAATGAAGCAACGATCGGTGGAAGAAACTCCGCGTTGGAAAGCGGAGTTTGGCGAAATGAAGAAGAGGAGGAAATGAATGAAAACTCCCTGATTTGAGCCCAGGTATCACCCACCGGGGCCTCCCCGCACCCTGCGAGCGCAGCCCGAGTCCGCAGCACCCTCCTCGGGCACCGTGCCCCGCATCCTGCCGCGGTACAGGGGCACCAGGACCGGATGCACCACGCGTGACCGTGGGGTAACACATCGTGGGAGGGGACGGACACGGCACACTTCTGAACTTCCCTCTCCTCCCGCATAACCCCAGCGCCCCCCTTTCGTCCGCGTCTGGTTGCAATTAATACCCCGCCAGGATGAGCCCCCCCCCATTGCTCCTCCCGCACTAAAGGCTGAGCACCTTCCCCAGCACCCCCTGAGATTCGGGGGTGCACAAATTCCCCCCTTTTCTTCTTCTGTCCCCACCGAGCAGCACAGAAGAGCAGCGCATCACCCACGCGTGACCCTCCCTAATAAACCCCACCAGTCATAATAAATAACAACAGCCCCAAATAATAATAACTCGGTTTTAACAAGGATAGGAGAAAAAAAATATTAAATAAATAATAAAATAAGGGGAAAAAAAATAAAGTGAAGCCTCATGAATATATGCCCAGGGCGAGCTGGAGTGAGCCGTTTAAAGATGAAAGTGCAAAGAAATAAAGGCTCAATTTAATCTGCCTTAAAACCCTTCAACTTAACGTTTGTGCTGGGAACTCAGAGAGTGAGTACTGATTGGGGATAAATACATTTCTTAGCATGCCTTGGAGCTATTACACCCTTCTCCAACACAGCTCCCTATTCAACAGCCACAGTTTTCATTACCAGCTCTAATAAGTCTTAACATTATTAAATGCCAAGCAGACGATAGAAAGAAACAGGCGCAGGGTGGAAGCTTTCTTTAACACTTAAAAAGAGAGAGCATTTAGGGCTGTCTTCCTCCGGCTCCCCGCAAGGAGAACCCGCAAATGGAGCAAAGGCGTTTGTCAAGAGGAAAAAGGCCAAAACAAAGTTTTCCCCCTCTCCCCCCATCCACGAGAATAATACAAATGCGTTTAACACCCCCCCTCCCCAAACCCAACCCAAAGCCGCGCAGTAAAAGCGGAGCTGGAGAACAAGTGGCAGGAGCGCGGTTGTGTTTTTATTTTCCCAAGGAAAATGGATGGGGAGGGACTCACATGTCTAAAGAATATGATTATTTTCGAGCCAAAAATAAAAGTCAAACCCGAACCTACACTCACCGCCCCTGAGTATTTGACAAGTTAAATTATCCATTCCCCTAATCGGGCCATAACAACTTTTCCGGACGTGAAAACACACATCGACGGCGGTAAATTTGAGTTTAGTTTTCATTATTATTAGTTTTTAGGGGTTAGTTTTTAATCGCTTTGGATCTTGCTGCGATCGCGGCAGCGCTCGGCCGGCGCCGGCTCCATCCCGCTGCCGCGGTGGATGCTCCCACCCCCCGAGCCCCAAAACCGGAGCTTTTTTGAGGTAAATTTCCCATAAGAAGAGTCAGGACGCGATGGCAGAGGAGGGAAAAAATGATTAAAAATATTAGGGATAAAGAGGGATTTATCTGAAGGGCCGCGAGGGAGCACGGCCGCGGAGGTACCGCGGGCTCCGGCGTCAGGAATTTGCCCATATTAGCCCTGGATTCAAACCGAGCTGGTTTCACACAGAAATGAAGAGCCGTGATTTATTTGTCCGCGATATTACCCATGGAGGAAGAAGAGAGCGTTTCGTTTTGCTTATTGACACGCACTTCTGCCTGGTCTTAAGGAATAAAAAGCCTCAAGCTCCATCCCTCCGCGTTTGATTTTGGGGGTGGTGATGGGGCAAACGCGCACGGACAAGAAAATAAATCAACGATCTTAAAAATTATATTGTTTTTCAAGTGATGAGGCTCAAATAAAAATAATCTCGAACCCCCAAATCTCTCCTCCCCCCCCATATATATAAAATGACCCCAAAGTGATGGGGGGGAGCTTTTAGCGGACACAATAGCCCCGATTTGCAAATGAGCATCGCCTGTTTCCAAATCACAAGCAACATTTTGCAACGTCCAACGGCTCCCCTTTTTCCAACAGACGGTCCTATAATATTACAAAACTATCTAACAGCAGGGAGTTTTGAATAATTTATCTCCCTTTCTTCCCTTCCTCGGCCTTTTGTCCAAACTTTTTCTCCTCCTTGCCGAATTTTGAATGAGAATAGACAAGCCCTCCCTCCCCCATCCCTTTACTCCCGTTTTAAGGCAGCCCAGGGTTTTCCCCCTTTTGCCCCCTCCCTTTTTTCCCCCCTTTTTTTCTTCTTCTACTGTTTGCTTTTGTGGTCAGGAATCTTTTACTTATAAAGCTTCAATAGACTTGAAGGTCTTTGTAAGTGAAGTTCATCTTCAAGGTTGGAAAAAAAAGGGGGATCGGATCCTTAAATAAACCCCTTTTGTGCACCTTCATTTAAAACTCTCGGGAACTTTTGATGGTGACACGGAGAAGCTTTTTTTTTGTGCCCTCCTGATATTTCCCCACTCACCCGCATTGTCCCAAAATGGGGAAAACTTTGTGGCTAGGGAGAAACTTTGGAAGCGATTCCCCTGCTGCTTCCCACAGCCGGATTGGGCATGTGGAAAATACCTCTCATCCCGGAACTCCGACCGCCATTGCTATTTTACCATCAATTTGGGAGAAAAGCGGCCAACCCCAATTTCCTGAAGCCCATCCCCAAAACTTGGATAATTGCTGGTTCCCCCCCTCCCAGAAAGCGCTGAGCTCTGCGGCACGAGGGAATCATTTTCTGCTTAAACCGATATTCCAGCTCCTCCCTCCCGCTGCTCCGAACTTTCCTCATGGTAAACCTCAATGATGCCCCCTAAAAATACCACCTTTCCTTCATTTTTGGGGGGCGAAGGGGAATCATTACCCCCACCGAGCTTGCCAAAAAGTAAATGACAAGTGCCACGTTGCCGCGCCTCATCCTCCGCCCCACATTTACAGCCTTTAAAGAGTTCCATTTTTCCTCCCACAAGATAAGTGCCAAATATGGGAGATGACAACAGCGAGATTTCCCCTCACACCAGCCTGGCCTTATGCCTTTCATCAGGAAAGCCGCATTTATTTCCCCTGCTTTGATTTAGGGGTTCAGACGCCCCCTTCCCTCCGATTCGAGGACTCCCCATCTCCCCATCGAGCTTCCCCAGTGCCGGCGGCTCTGCGGCAGCGCCGATCCCGGCTCCTCTAATTGATATTGATTGGCCAAATCGGCCAACTGTCAGTTGGAGTTTCAGGGGACCACTTAGAGAGCAGGAGAGAAATCTGTTTAACAAATTCATTTAGGAACCAGAGATGCCTCCCACCCCCCTCAGCCATCTCCTTTCCCTTCTTATATGTAATTAATACAGAGCAAACCACCAACAACTCTTCCTCCTGGGGAAGCATCCGCAGCCCGAGGGGCTGGGTACCACCATCCCCTCCCAGGGCCCTGCGTCGCACCCTCGACTCCGCTTGCAGAGAGGACAAATGGAAGAGGCTCTGGAGCCATCCCGTCTTACTCTTGACAGAGGGGGGACATGTCCCCTCTCCTCAATGTCCCCTCCAGCCAAGCCCCGGGACACGCGCGGCCACCTTTACCTTTGTCGCCCAGGATGCCGTCTATGCTGTGCTTGGCCTTCTTCTCCCCGTCTTCCTCCTTCTTGTCACAGTCCTCCTCTTCCTCTTTCTTCCCGAATTTGATGCGTAGCACACGGCTAATCGAACTCACTAAACCTCAGACAGTCAAAGACAAAAAGGCAAGTATAAGCTGCCTGGGAAGGCGAGGTGGGAGCCAGCTGGGAACACTCGAGCTGGGGCTGCAGGACTTGGGCAGGAGGCCTTGTGCACACACGAAGGGCATCCGCACCCCATTTTCCCAGGGGTACACACCTGCCTGGTCCTCTGTGCCCTCCAAAACACTCCTGAGGTCACCGAGCTGCCAAGGTGGACACCCAAAGTTGGATGCACTCATCACCATCCCCCTGACACAGCCGGCATGAGCAGCACCCAGTTGTGCACAACACCCCCCGGAGCATCACAGCCAGTGTAACACCCCGAGGCGCGCACCCCCAGGGCTGCAACCTGCTTTGTGACAGCGAAAAGGCCCTCCAATACACGGCTTCCACCCCAGCCCCAAATAGGACCCCAAAAGCTGGGTTCAGACCTTGGTCCTGTGCTGCTTTGCGGGAGACGTGCCCTACAGAGAAGGCTCACCCCCCAAAATAGAGAGAAGCTCACAGCCAGGGCCTAAAGAGCTCATCAGACCCCAAGCACATCCCTGCAGGCCCGATATTGGGGTACAAGGTCGCTCTCCATGGGCGATGGCGTTCCCTGGCTGATGGAGACGCTGCTCTGCAACCCCCACTGAGCAAGCAGATCCCAACAGGACAACCGGGGTCCCTCTAACCCTGGATTTGGGGGCTGCATCCAGGCAGGCTCCCTCCACACCGGGACATCCCTCCCTGCTTTCATGGGAGTTGGGATAAGTTGGGAAAACCGTTGTGTTTGTGTTTGTTTTCCCAGCAGACCGCAGCGTGGCCGGGGCACAACCTCCCTGATGTTTATTTGCTGCTGTGGCTTTGCTTGGAGTGATTTATTTTTCTCTCTCCCCTACCAAAGCAAAGGCCGAGAAGATGTTTATAGCCCCTGGAAGCATTTTGTGGTGACAATCCTCATTTCCCTCCATCTTCCTATGGGAATCAGGGTGTCCTTCTTGCCAAGCTGCCTTCTCACCTGAGGGCACAGTGCTCCGGTCGCAGTGCCCATCCTTCAGGAGCCTGTCTCGGATCTCCCAGCTAAACATCCCGGGGTTTTCCCGTTTGTATTCCTCGATTTTCTTCTCCACGTCAGGAGTTGCAACCTGCTTTTGTGATCAAGGGACACCGGTGCGTGCCCGCGTATGCAGAGAGAGGGAAAGGGGGGAGAAAAAGCGCTTTTAATTGAAATGAAAAGCTGTTCTGCTCTGTTCAACCCTTCTTGCACTGACTCCTAGTTTGGGGGGGCTGAAAATAGGGATTTGAAGGGGGGAAAGGAGGAAAAGAAAGCGGGGCAAAGGCCAAATATTGGCCACCCTAAAAGTAGAGTCCCTGGGGAGCGCAGAGATCAGGCAGGATGGGTTTATCCTGAGCCCCATGGGAGAAGGAGGCAGGAAGGGGGTGCAGGGGATGCTTTATGTACACCCAGCCATTTATTATTCCCTAAAACATCATCTCGCCTCCTCCCCACAACCTCGGGGCCGAAGCAAATGCTTAAACTCACACCACTTGTTGCACATAGGGTGGGGATAGGGAATCACTTTAAATTATTCATAGCCGTCAACTCGGCACCGGTTTCTACCCATCGGAGCCTGCAAATTGCAGCTTTATTAAAGCCCTTTCCTCTCCTCCCTCTTTTCCCTGCTTATTCACCTGAAAAACTTCTATCCTCTAAAGAAATCTTCACTGTAACATAAGGAGAGTGGTTCAGCTCGGCCCCAGCATTACACTCACCCTGGGCTTGCTGCCTCCGATGGCTCCGGGACGGATGGAGCCCGTCTCCTGGTACCTACAGAGGATTTTGGAGACGCAGCCGTGGGACACCCGCAGCTGCCGGGAGATCACGCAGGGCCGGATCCCGTGGTGGGCCATCTCCACGATTTTATGGCGGATGTGGTTGGGCAGCGGTCGACCGTTGATGAACACCCCTCCGAGCTGGTTCACCCGGCCCTGGCCCAGCGGGGTGGAAACTGGAGAGCAAAGAGGGGGAAAAACCATCCCAACAATTGGGAGGGACAAAGTTAAAAGAGGGGAAAATCCGTCAAAACGGGGCACATCCCTCCCCGCACCTTCAGCTTCTCTCCTGGCGGTTGAATCTTTCAAAGAAGGGAGAAACCTTTCGCCCATCCCCTGGCCTCCATATTTATCATGGGGAAAGTCTTTTCCCATCGATAGAGGGGAAATTAAACCAGCCTGTCGCCATCACCCGCTCTCCGGTGGCCGCTGTGCCTGTGTCTCCTTCTCTATATAATTCCTGTCATTCCACACCTATGATTTAAACGCTTTAACGTTTGAAATAAGGAACGATTGAAAACCGCATAGCAACCCCCCCAAAACCTTCCCATTCCCCCCCAAAAACCCACCCCACTTTTTGCTCCGAATTACAGCTGCTTCCAAACAAACTTTTGGGAAATAACCTCGGGAGATACCCTAGAGGGGCTTTTCTCCCTTTTGATTTTTCCTGTGGTCTTTTTGGGGGGGTTCGGTTAAAGCGGAACAAGCGCGGAACAAGCGCGGTACAAGCGCAGCTCCCCGACACCTTGTCCGGCGCATCCCCGTCCGGAGCGGCGGCTCCTTAATCCCCCTCCCCAATGTATTTAATATCTTGCAATAGAGATCTTGCAGATTAAGACGATTTCACAGGCTGGATAATAAGGGAGGGGTAAAAAAAAGAAGGAAAACATAGGGAAAAAAAGGGGGAGCGATCTCAGCTGGTAATTTGCGGGAAGGCTGGAGGGGGCGAGGGACTGTTCTTTATACAAAGAAAAGTCGATTCCAGGAATTGCCTCGCGATTTAACAAGAATCATGCACCACTAATTCCAAGTCACTCGGCCAGCACTCCCTGGATATATCATTATCGACAGATAACACTCGAGTGGCCAATTTTACATTCAAGAGGTACTAAAACCGCCGGCCGCTCTCTCTTTTCATTATTCCCAGTCATGTTGTGCAAATATTGTTGTAATCCTTTGATCCTTTCCCTTGCCGTCTGTTTTACTTCATTTGCTACAGAAAAGCACTTCACCAAATCCCCCCAGCTTGTGTGTTTTGCAGCCTGCGTGGTTTTCCCCAGGTTTGAGTTTCGCCACTTGATCACGGTCAGGAGGAAAATTTCCTGTTTAATAAATGCGGGGAGAAGGGTCCCGCTTGGATTTTGCCTTTTTTTTAGATATATGTAATTCTCGGTGTATGCCTAGAAATAATAACCCATAACGAAGGGAAAAAAAAAGGAAAGCAGATGATAGGGAAGTGGATGCGCTGCGAGATTGGGATGACACTTGGCGAGGTGACAGCTACAAAGTCCCCCCCTGTCCCCTCGCCAGCCCCGGCCAAGGAGACCCTGGCTACAATATACCTGAAGGGAGGAGTTTTTTTTCCTCCTTATTTTCCCCTTGGAAAAATGGAAAACGACCAGTTTGGTTGGTTTTCCCCATCTTTGCGGGCTGGTTAAAGCGTTGGGGCATTTGCAGGTTGAAAGCAAAAAGGGGGAAAAGAGGGAGAAAAAAAGGAAGAGAAGAAAAAAGGCTGAAAAGGAGGGAAAAAGAAGGAGAAAAAAGAAAAGGAAAAACTAACCCATGAGAACCTGCCCCCCTAAATCTGCAGGATGCCTGAAACTACTGTATAAATAGAGGGGAAAATAAAGCAAATCCCTGTAATTTCGCAGGGATGGAGCATTAACAGCGGGAAGGAGCTGAATACTGGGGAGAAGTTGGATGCTGAGGTCGGGAACCCCCCCTCCCTCCGGTCCCCCCCCTGCCCCCGGTCCCCCCGAGGTGCTGGGGAAGGAGCGGTTCAGGGAGGCGCTTTCCCGGACCTACCTTCCAGCGGGAAGCCCGTCCGAGGGTAGTTTTGCCCCGGAGCCGGGCGCATCATCCGAGGCACCGTCCCGGGCAGAGCTGCCATGGTGTGAGGGGGATCGGGGCGGCGGAGAGGGTCCGGTTCAAACCGGGGAGGGGAGAGGGGAAGGGGGGGGGTACCCCTGAGCCCCGGGAGAGCCGAGACAACCGGGGCGGGGGGGGGGGATGCGGGGATGCTTCTCCTCGGAGCCGAAGCGCTTGTTTCTCTTCCAGCCCGCGGCTGCAAAACAAGGGAGAAATCTTTGCTCCAAAAGGGGTCAAAAATGAAAAATATATAGAATAACGAGCGAGGGGGTGGGGAAAGGAGGGGGGGGGCACCCACCAGCGAGTCTTCGTAAAGTTTTAGGGCTATGTCACGCCCGGCCTGAGCGGGCGCTCCGCAGGAATGTAAACCCGACTGCCGGGAGAGGCAGGCGCGGCCCAAGTTGCCTCGGAGCTGGGCTGGGCTTGGCTTACGGGGGGGGGGCGGGAAGGGGGGAGCGAGTCCCCCCTTATTTTGTTGTTGCCTTCTTTTTTTTCTTAAGTGGTTGGTGCTGTCGCTAAAGGATGATGGGGGGGGGGGGGGGAGCGGGAGGAGGAGGAGGAAGAGCCGGGGGGGAATGTCAGATGGAGGGCTTGGAAGTTGTTAAAGCGCCGAAGTTGGGGCGGTGAAGGGGAGGCGAGCTGGCGGCGATAGGCTCCGGCTCCTTTCCTTTATCCACGGCCGGGGAAGGGGGTACCAATAAGAGGCAGGAGCTTCCCAGCGCGCAGGGAAAGCCGCGGGCTCGCCCTCGGTTGGGTCGCTTTATTTATTAGCATTACTTTTAAAGATATTATTATGTATAACTAGGTTCGGCTTCCCTTGGGTGGGAAGTTGGGGACCCCCCTCCCCCGGTTTGGAAATATATTGGGGTGAAAGAAGCGAGGAGAAAGTTTAGGAAAGGGGGGGTGGCGGGTCATTTTCCTATTTTAATCTATTTATTTCTTTATACAAATTAATTTTTTTGTGCCTAAGAAAGTTGAGCATCAGTGCGGGTCCCAGCGGGTTGAGACAGGCCGGGGGGGGGATTATAATATCATATATAGTAGCCTGGATTATTATAATAATAATAATAAATCTATACATAAAATATAAAATTAAAATTATATAAGGAACAAATAAACCAAAATCTAATGTAAATAAATAAAATAATACAATTAAATACAATAAAATACCCCCCCGAGCACGACACCCATCACCTCGCAGCCCGCTCCCCCCTGCGGGATATCGGACCCTCTTGACCCCATTCCCGGCCGTATTTTGGAAGCCGGCTCGTCCTGTCCCGCTCCCACCCGGGCTCAGTGCATCTTCTCCCCCCGCCTCGTACCCCCATTTCTAGGCCGGGTCCGGCAGCAGCCGAGAGGCCCCTCCGTCTCCTCCACCCAGCCCCAGGTATCTCCCTGAGCGCCTCCTTCGTTAACATTCCGTCTTTTAATTAAGAGACAGGCTCCGAGCTGCTCAGCTGGTACCACGGGGGTGTTTGGGGGGGCAGCTGCGGTGCTCCCCGCGGTTCTCCCGCGAACTGCCCTCTCGCTCGCTCGCCGGGCCGGGCTGAACAAATAGCCAATGTTTTCCCCCCAAAACAGGAGCGGGGCAGGAATCCTCCTCGCAGCGGGGCATGACGCCAGGGCTCACGGCCCCTTTTGTTTGCAGCTGTAAAAGGACTCGCCGTGCAAACCGCTGGAAACTTCCCCCCCCCCCCTTAAAACCATGCCGGGTGATGGGGGGGGGGGGGGGGCATAAAGCAGCCAGCGACGCTTCTGACCCGGCTGGACCCAAAATGCGGTCCCTAAATCCCCTCCCTGTCCTCCTCGAGGGCGTCTCCACCCCTAATCCCCCCCTCCCTTCCCCAGGGCTGGGTTTTGCTTTGAAATTAAAGCCCTGCTTGGACCCCTCCCAGTCCGGCCACATCTTCATCCCTCACCCTCTTCCTCCGCTGCCGCCAAGCTCAGCCTAACCCCGGCTGCGTGGCCCCGAGTTGGTTTTCTCCCGTTTCCACGCCTAAAATTCATCCAACACCCCCCCTCGCCAAAAAAAAAAAGATCGGACGGGAGAGAGGGAAAACAACCAAAAAACCCTCAATATTGGAATGCTTTCCAAGGTGTCAAGTTGCTCCTGAAGTCTCCGCAGCCCCAGCGCTGCCCCGACTTCGGGTCTCTGGCAAACGAAAAGAACGCCTCTCTCCTCCCCTCCGCCCCAAAACCTCGGCATTCCCGAAGTTTTCTGCAGGAAAATCGCGGGTGGAGCCGCTCGGGACCGTTCCGGAGCCCCTCGGCCGGCGCCTTCCTCCAGCGCCGCCGTAATTCAATTATTTGCTCGGATGAAGCGGGGGGAAAAGCCTGGGAATAAAGTTGGAAATTAAACGTTTCTGCTCTCCCAGCACCGGGGGAAGATTAAACCGCAGAAGCCGGGGCCGGTCCCTGCTTTCCCCCGTCAAACACAGCAGTTGTTTCCCTCCCCAAACTGGGGTAAGATTTGACACTTTCAGGCAAAAACCCCTTCACTTTCTCCTCCAGCACTTGCTGCCAGCTCCGGGCAGCCACTAAGCAAAGAGCTACTTTGATTTTTGTTATTTCTTTGGTATTGCTTTGAATTCCAGGGATGCGCTGGCGTGTGGCAACAGCCCCGAATGTGGTTTCGGGGGGGGTGGGGATCAGGGGGTGACAGGGGCTGTCACAGAGGGGGACAGAGGGGACACACACACACACTCCTGCTGGAAAGCAATTTCACAAATCATTTTTCTAACAATTAAGGAGTGTGCAGGGGTGAAATGGCGATTTCACATGCGGATCGGGGGGCCGGGTGGTACCTGTGCACCCAAGCAGCCAGCGGAGAATCAGGGAACCCCTCTTTTAGCTTATCTTTAACATTCCCCCCTTTTTTCCCTTTCCCCCAGTGCTCTGCTTCATTACCCATGTTCACAAAAGAGAGACCCCTTCTTTTCTCTCCTGGGAGCAGCGAGCAATAGATTAAAACAAGCATCAATCAGGAAAGGAGCAAGTAACTGCTTAAAGGAACAGGGGCAGAATTCCTCCCCGCTTTCCCCTTTCCCTGCGCATCTCCATGGTTTCCTAAGGTATGTTTCTGGTTGATAAATGCCGTATATCGCTATTCCCTTTGGAGAAACGGCTTGTAAATCAGCCGCTGAAAGCCAACTCATAAGCAGAAGAGAATGGGCTTGGCTTGATTTTTTAGGAGCATCTCTCACCCCACCATCCATCCCCTGCATCCTCCGCGGGAGGAAGGAGCTTCTCACGTTGGATATCTCCCCGGATGGGGCTGACGCCAACAGGCTGGGGGGAAAAAAGGGGCTCTATGGGCAATTTTCGACCTGAGAAAGATACACACAGGTTGGCTAAACCTGCCCCTAAAATCACCGGAGCATCAGCGCTGCGCCGGCGGCGAGCAGCCCCAGCCACCCATTGCTATTAATCCCGATCCTCCTCAAGAGAAAGTCCCACTCTTCTCCTTTTCGGGATGCCATCCCATTTCCAGAGCGATGCGGATCTAGGAATAAGATATCTCTTTAGAAGAGAAGTCAAACGCGTCTCATCTGGGCGACTAAAACCTGCAGGTTTTGATCCCGATTTTCCTCTCTTCCCTTCCACAAGTAGGATGCAAAAGAAAAACCGCCCGGGGATGAATGATTTAATGAAAAGTTGCTACTTTCTGCAATTACAAGCAGATTACGAATGTGGGAAGGTTTTCCATTTGAGATCCCGGAGTAATAAGCATTATTTTTTTAAGCGATTATCCAATAAATCTCTCTTTAAAGGGCGATAAATCCACCTTGAAAACCGTGGATTTAAAAAATATCTATTTAGGATAATATTTAGGAGGGAATTCTGCATTTTTTTCAGATGACCATTGAACAGATTGCGAAAGGAAAAGCACCATATTGAGCCTCAAGTGTTCGGGGTTTCTTTTCAGGAAACCCACAAAGGAGCAAAGGAATATTTGCAACGGGCTGCTTGGTTCAAAAGGTGGCTCAAAGCTGCAAAAGCAGCTCCCGGTCCAGGACCAGGGAAGCCAAATCCATCCGTCCCCGACCTAACCAAAGGAATGAATTTTCCTTCTTCCCATTAAAGCCCAGACACGAAGCAGATGGCATCTGGGTGCAGACAGTTGGTGCCTGATCCCACTCAAGCCTCTCGCAGCATCCCCAACCCGCTGCTGCAGATGAGCCCTCCCATGTCCCGGGTCTCAGAAGACCCCAGATGTGTCCTGGGATAAAGCAGCTCCTCAAAGGGACTTGCAGGCATAAAACGAACCATGTTCATCGCCAAGATCTGCTGTTGGTTGCAGGTGGGTTCGAAGGAGCAAATACAGGGTAGGGAAGGGAGATTTAAGGTTCTACAGCTCCGAGCATGGCCCTCAGGTTGTGTTCTCATCTGCAATTCTCCTCCTTCCTCGGGGGAGCGAGGCTCTGCTTATTTGCCAGAGATGCTCTTAACTTCACTGCTGAAGAAGGAAAAAAGTCCCTTTTTGAATCCCTGGAGCAGGGACAAAACAGTTCCCGCTTCCAGGAGTATTTCTAAAGGAAAAGTTTGCACTTTTTTCCCCAATGCCGGGTGCTCCTACACCATCAACACTGACTCTACAGCTCTGCAAGGATCTGGGTTAACCCTGCTCTTAATTTGTGCATCTAACAGGAATTCAGGTCTCTTTTGTCCAAGGAAGACAAGACCCAAATCAAAGACTAAAACTCCTCCACTCCCGCTCCCCATCAGGATGCTGAACAAAAGGCAGAGTGTCACAACACCACTGGGCTCCTTGGATCTGCCTCTCCATTGGGTCAGGTTTAATTTGCCCAGGGTGCAGTATTAATAGGATGTAAGCTGCACCCTTGAACAATTACTTTATCAAAGCATAACATCTATGGAATGAGCAGAGTATTTTCATTAAACAAATCAAAATAATCAGGCTGGCAATGGCCTTGTTCCCTCTTTGAACCTATAAGTGGCTTTAGAGATATTCAACAGTCCCGCACCAACTTCTGCTCCACTGGTAGTCCCTGCTTAGTTTCTCTAAAGAAGATTAACTACTCCGTGCTAAAAGGTTCAGTTCTACTTTTGTCAGGGGGCACACACTAATTGGGTTTTCCCTGCATACAACGGGATTCCTATGCTCCCACTCCTGGCCTCTCTTCCCATTTCGTGTGGGTTTTCAAGACAGGAAGAACACTCTTCTCCGCGCATTTGATTTGTTCAGCATTAGAAATAACACACTGGAATAGGACCTGACCACGTTGAGAGCTGCTGCTGGGGCAGAATGAGGATGCAAAAGGGGATTTTCCCAATTTGCGCCTTCCTGCAGCTTAGCAAATGATATATTTCCAGGCAACAGGCGGTTGGAGGAGGTGGGAAGGACACGGCTCATCCCAGGTGGAAAAACTGAGGCTGGGCACCCAGGGACTAACATGGTTTAAAAGGAAAGAGGACAGGCTGGGAATAAGGGGGTGTCATGATCTTAGGGTGACTTTTGAGAGCCCAACTTCAGGCACACTAAAGATGGATTGACAAAAGAGAGCAGAGCACCTGCCCTCAAATAACTCAAGCTGCCTCCACACTGGATATCCAGCCAAATCCCCTGTTATCTGCCTCATAACTCACCTGTTCCCAGATTAGTCCCACTTCAGTACTAAGGGCCAGAACATTTCTCACCCCCATAAAGACATCACTCTTCCTTCCTTACACTGGGGGGTAAGGAAAGCACATGCAGATGCCTGGATCTAACAGCCCAGCTACTCTCAGTGCTTCCACAGCTGTCTGGATTTTCTGGGAGCTGAATCTACTGTAGACAGCCCATTATGTAGGCAAAGGGGACATCAAGCTTGATGAAGCCCTTGGAGAACCAGGTTAACCAGAGCTCAGGGCTTATATCTCACTGCCTGGTCTGGCCCCTGGATGCTGCCACTGTAGCAGCAAGAAGTCCTGGAAGAAGTAGCGAGCACAGAGGGGAGAAAACACAAAGGGTTTGGTTTGGTCCTTCCTGAAGTGGAAGGAATCAGATGGAGCCAAGCTGCATATTTGTCTGGGTGAATTAAAAGCACAATCCTCTCTTCCCAGAGGGAGCGGTTGCTTCATATTTATACATTTAGTTTTACAGGTGTAAAATAGCTTCCCTTTATGCCTATATAATAATTTTTTCATTTGAATTTCAAGGCTTTATTCCCTCCTTTGGATTCAAGTCTCCTACCTGAACCTGATTCTCCGTATTGCCATTAATTCCTTCATCACAGCAATGAATTCCATTTAATTCTCTATAGCAGTTGTTAAGGTAGATCAAAAAGTGCATTTGCAAAGGTTTCTTCCCCTTCTCCCTTATAGTTTCCAGCTCACCTGTGTCCTGAAAAGACTTGAATTGGAAGCCACTACATTATTCACCATCAGCTCCTCTTGCTGCAGAGGAGAAAGGGATGGACAGGAGAAGCCCTTTTTGTCCTGCTTCAGTCCACAACTGAGGTATTTCACCCTGATTGGGATCAGTAAGGTTAAGTATTGATCCCAGCAGCAGACACAACTCACCTATTTCACCACGTGATTTATAATCAGGTAAGACCTGGCCTCAATTGCATTGGAAAGCTGAGACAGCAGCAGAACCCTGGATTTCCATGAGGAAGGCAAAGAAACGGAGAGATTTAAAGGTAAGACTTCACTAAATGTACAGATTTTAGCAACAGCAGTTGCTCAAAGGCACCAGACTTCCCTGACTGTGCCAGATGCTTCCCTTTCTGATGGAAAAAGAGGAATTAATGCACAGGCTGATTCAGACAGGTAGTGAAGAAAGGAAGAAGTTCAGTGCTGTGCTTTCTCACATCTCTATGTAACACAGAAGGTGATTATAACCATGTGGTACTCTGAAACCAGCCCATCTTTACACGATGCCCTATGGAAACAGCAGGAACAACTCAGCTAACCCACATGTTGATAGAAATCAAGCAATAACAATAACACAGGACTCACACAGACCGTATTAGCCTTCAGGAAACATTACATGATTCTATCAGGCTTGCTGCTTGCTGGGTTGTAACCCCAATGTTATTCAGACTGCTTAGAACCTTCTCACTTAAACCTTTTCATTTAAAATTATTTAGTTTCTGAGTGCAAAATCTGCTTTTTCTTCCTATTTCAGCCAAGGCCAGGTATTTAGCTCTGGTATTGGGTAAGTGGAGCTGCTTTGTTGCCAACTTGAACATTGCATAAATGTATTGTTATAGCAATAAAAAGGAAAAAGCAAGAGAGCTGGAAACCTTTTTCTGGTGTTTAATTATAATACTGAGAATTAAAATCCCCATAATGTACCTTCACTATAGGCAAAACCTTCCAGATTATACACAGTAAACCAACATAAGAATATTACTTTACTTAAATAGCTGATGTTAGAGAGTAAAGCACATACCAGGGACTGCTGGCCAGGATGCTGCCCAGGAATAAACAAGGAAAATGGAGACACCATTGATTTTTATAGGGCTGGAGCCCTCTCTGGATCCCATCTTATAGGAGGGGGCACAACACACCTGGATTGTGTGAGCTCTATGTGGGATTACTCATAGAGCTGATTGGGGGGGGGTGTTCAGTTGCTTTGTGCTTCATAAGGAGTACAAGTAGGTGAAGAAAGCTGTTAGAGTGCTAATATAACTCTCAAACTTAGTTGGTAAGCTGTTAGAAAGCTTAAAGTCAGGTACATGTAAAGCATAAAGTGGAAGGGATCAAATCTCACAAGCTCTGGAAAGCTTCCTTTTGTTTCTGTGCTGGCTTTTCCAGCATCAAGGTATGTGTTATGTAGTTGCTTGTAAGGGGTTCTGAGGTGGATGGTGATAGGTTAGTGCTGGCAGGGCAGCAGAGGTGAAGGAATATGCTGTATTAAGTGACTTTACAGTGAGTAAGGCAGTAGTAAGTAAAGTTAAGTCTCTACAAATGGATTCAGGGAGGCTGAAAAGGCTTTTTCTGCTCTGAGTCCTGTGCTGGGTCAGGAATATGGGGTGTTCCACTGGCACTGCAGATAAAGATGTGGATGTAAGAATAAGCTGAGCTCCCTGGGGATATTTCTTATATCAGTTATATATCTTATATTAATCCAAAAATCACTGGGTGAGGAGTGTGAGCTTGAAACAAGGTGGTTTTAAGCAAATAGAAGCTGTTGTTACTAAACATGATTTACTTCTAAGGAGGTTGGCTTGCAAACTTCTGTTGCAGTGGTAGATGATGAACTCCTGGTTGAGCAACTTTGCTTTAGCCTTAAAATAACTGGTTTAATTCTTACTTTCCCTCTCTTAATTTAACTTTGGTGGGACCTTTTAGTAAAAGCAGGGTGATAGTTCTGTTCTCCACTTGCTGTCTTGTGCACAAACCCTGTAGGATGTTGATGGTTCAGTGATTTCTCTGCTATGATTTACATGAGGTTGATGCATCTCCTCCTGAAAGCCAGTTTCAATGTGGGATGCTTCTAGTGTTAAGCAAGAGAGAAACAACAAGCCCAGGGGAAGAAAAGGTTAAATCCCACTGAGCAAGCCTCCAATTCCTCTCTTTCATTCCCACCAGGTAGCTTCTAATTACTCCAAGAGGAAAAAGGTCAGGAGGTGGGAGGAGGCTGCTACAATAGGGTGGAAAATGTTTGATTAGCTACTAAGTTAAGGGCTGCCACCCCCTGCCCAGGCTACCCTTGCACCCTGCTACTCTCTGCAGGCTTAAGACTCTCAGCAATGCTGAGCTGTTTCTTGTAGGTGATACCTTTGATGGCCAGGTATTATCTTAAAGTGGAAAAAAGTCCTTGTATTGGTTTGGTTTATAGGACTTTAATGTTAGGCTGTGATTTCCATATTAATTCAGATCACTGTGATGCCATGAGCTTGGGTGGTGCTGTGGGGAGAAGAGCAGAGCTCTCTAGAGCTCTTGGGGCTGCATTTGGTTGTATTGTTGGTGCACATGAAGCCTGAAAACTGTCTCTGTCTCCATCTCTGCCCAGAAGTGCTTGGGATGAGGGATTATTTCCTTCCCATCCATCCTGCTTCTCTAAAATGCTTTCTCTGAGTGCTGTTGTAAGACCTTGCTAAATTGAGATGAAGCTGTTTGATTTTCTAATGTGAGACTCTGGTGGTTTGTCTCCCTTTTAAAATGTACTTTTCCAGCCATTTTTTTCCTCATCCTATAATAGTGATTACACCAATTTACAGTGACACAAAACATTAAGGGGGTTGGGGGGGAACCGCTGGTCTAAGCAATGTATGTTCTTTGGGTGGGTTTTCCCTATCCCTGATGCAACAACCTGGATCTGGAGCCCAGATTGTTGGGCTTGCATTGGTGTGAGCTCTGCAGCTAATAGAGTCCATAGGAGCAGTCTGTAGGATAAATCCTCTTAATCCAGATGGAGTCCATATATCTCAGGGGTTTGCTTGTGTGTAGCGAGACCTGGATGAAAGGTCTCTGATCTGTGTTATACTGCTGTACTGGAGCACATAGAAGATGCTCTTGATGTTGAGTTTGGTGCTGAGATCTCAACTGCGTACAAAGCCCATGAGGCCCTTTGCAGACTGGTTTAAATCTGAAGAAGTGTTGTATTTATTGTATTTAACACTAAGGAAGCAAAGGATGGATGTTAGCTCACAAGAACCCCTTTGGTGGCAGCTTGTGGTGGCTTGCTTGAAATTGATGCTGACTTCTAAACATGATTTCTTTCAGTCGAGACCAGTTCAGGGGCCTGAGAAGAAAGACAATCTGACCACTAATGCTGTGTAAAGTAGGGGGAAAATATCCCCTGACAAACCCAGTGAAAGAGGCAGGAGGGTATTTCTTTCCAAGAGTCAATTCTCATTTCCTGAATTTCCATTAGGAAGGAGGGGAGAGGTTTTCTTCTTTCCTCTTAATTCTTCTCCATAATCAAGTGTTTGGCTTTAGTATTTGACATTGGTGACAAACTGCTGGAAGTAGGTAATTTAATTGTTTTGCTTTCAATCTGCTCAAGTATTTGAAGAGTGGTCTCCTGTTTCTGGCACTGTTACAGCCTGTGATGTCTATTGCTGCACTGGGAGAAGGGATGGGTCCATGTAAAAGACGGCATGGTCATGGTAATACCTGACTCCTTGGGCAGCAGTGGGACAGGATCAGGTCCCCATAACATAAACACAGGAGGAGATTTTGATCTGAACTGTTTTGGCCTGAATCCAAAGTAACCCACTGACTTCAGTGCAGTTACTGGGGCTGGATGGATGCCCGGTGTAATGGAAAGCAGGGTTGGGGGCCCTCTCCTAAAAGCAGATATTTAACATTCACAACTTCTCAACATTAGGGAAAACAAATTAACACCCCTTCAAAAGGCTTTTTTTCTCCTGGAATGGTGAAATTGCTATTTCTTTTCACATTTTGCCCCTTAAAACTAAAATCTTTCTATCTTCAAGACACTTTTTTTGAGGGTTTAGATTTTCTTGAAGCCATTACCTGGCCAATTT
Organism: Strigops habroptila; assembly: GCF_004027225.2. Classification (NCBI taxonomy): domain Eukaryota; kingdom Metazoa; phylum Chordata; class Aves; order Psittaciformes; family Psittacidae; genus Strigops; species Strigops habroptila. The sequence goes on from NC_044292.2 coordinate 1,370,314, forward strand.
TTTAAGCCCATGGTTACATTAGCCTTGGATGATGCAGTATCTGTAAAAGAAAAGTCTTTTGCTCTAACGTGCTGGCTGCTCTTGACTGTTTCCTATTGATAGGAGATAGAGCAGCATGGAAAATAGCCTGCGCCAGGCTGGGTAAAGGGAGGGAAGTTACAAGGCTGCTCAGCATATGAAACTACCTGTTCCCTTATCATAATCCATGGACCCACTTTCCTAACATCACCTCCACTCTTGTGGGCAGAGGCAGAGCTATCTTCCCAGGCTGGAGAGAGCCAGATAGTAGCGGAGCCGCACACTTATCGCCCAGCGCAGCGGGCGTAATGGGAACTGCAAATTGCTCTAAACTAAAGTTGCTGGGGAATTAACTTCTAAAGGGTGGAAATCCTCGGAGGAGAAGGCTCTGGGATCTGCACAGAATGAAAATCAGGCTCGTGCTTGGTCTTGCCCTGCTCCTGGGGGGTTGAAAGCCTCAGGTTGGCCAAGTTTTTTCCCCTTCCCTCAAGACTTAAAGCTCTTATGCAGTGGCTCTGATAGATCAGACCCTGGAAACACACTCCAAATGAAGGTGAGAAAGGCAAAGCTGTACCACAACCCCTGGCTGCTCAGAGCGTGTCTTTGGGCTGACCTTGCTGGGTTGTGCCAATGCAATAAGTACCCAGCACCTTGCTTCATTCCTCTTTGCTACAGAGCAAGGCTGAAACCAGGGTGCAGCTTAAAGCTGAGCCTTCTAAAACTGGCTCCTGGACTTTGCTAAACCCACATAGACCTTGCATGGGCACTGGAGACCTCTGCCAAGAGCCCTGCCTTCTCCCAGTGCTGGCTCAGCAGAACACTGGGTCTCTGTTCCAGCTCAGTCAGCAGTTGTGGATGCCTCCAGGGTGTCCTCTGAAATCCAGGAGGATTTAAGCTGTGCTTAAAGTGATTTGAACCCAGCAGTGGAGGGAGCCCACTGGAGGTAGGGGTTTTGTGGCTTCAGGGCATGTAGGAGAGTGAAGGGAAGACAGCCATGGAGGCAGTTGGGGTATCCCGCTGCTCTCTGTAAATCCATTTGTTTCCCAAGTTTTTAAATCTAGGAAGCAGGATTGCTTTGTTATCAGTTGTTTTGGCTCTATTGCAGCAAGCAGGTGACTTAGCCCAGCATTTCATCTGCTCTCCTTCTCAAGATCAGGCTTGGCAATACACGGAGAAAAGCAGCCTTAAATGCAGATGCAATTCACCCCGCCTCCCTGGAAAGATGCACTCCTGAATGGGACAAGACCTATTGGCTCAAAGAACAACATGGAGTAAAAGAAGCAATAACCTTGGAAGTGTATTTACCATATTGTAACCTCAAAAGGTCTGTGGATAGAGCTGGTTTCAGCATACGAGTGGCTGCAATGCTCCTTTCCCCTATGGCAGGAATCGCCCAGCCCCAGTGAAGCCAAAAGAGGTTGTTATAAGCAATGCATTGAGAGTGGAATAGAAAATAAATGGCTACCAAGAACTCTGGGGGATGCCATGGGAATGAGGCCTGGCATCTGTTTGTATGTGCTTCAATGGCATTGCACCATGTTGTCCTCACACTTGCTTTTGGTGATAAATCACAGTGCGCTTCTGACAGGAGTGGAATGATTAAGCTCAGATGTGTTATTAAGATCTCTCCTTTCACAAATGTCATGTTGTCTTGATGTTTAAAGGTCTCCGTTGTGCACAGTGTTGTGGCGAGCAGCAGGCGGGACCCGTGTGGTCCTGCTGGGAAGCATGTGGAGGGGGAGGATTGGCAGCTCCCCTCTTGCTCTCCTCTGGGGGGGGTGGTCCCAATCCCCTGGTAGCCTTAAGGAGAGAGTTGATGGGATGAGCAATGCAGGGCCTGGGGTGAAATGTGCTGGTCCATCCAACTGTGTCCTGTGCCAACGCAACCACCTTCAAGGACACCCACCAACCTCCTTGGTTCAAGTTTGCAGTTCCTAATTGTGACTGTTCACATCCAGCCTGTCCTTGCACTGTCCCATATTGCTACCTGAGGGATGCATATACCTGAAGCTGTGGCTCATATAGGATCAACATGTGGTCTGAGAGCTGTGAGCTTGGACGCAGCTCTCCATCAGGGGATGGAGGAGTGTTTGAGAGCCTCCTTAAGCCTCCGGCCCCTAAGGCCACCCCTTTGCAGTGCCTGGCACAACTGCAGGCTGCCATATCCTTGCTGCTCCTCATGGGCCAGTGAAGATGGGGCTCCAGTTCAAGGCTCTCTGTAACATAAAGAATAGATCAGTGACCTTTTAATACAAGCTTAGCATGTGGTGAAGCATCTGGGTACACCAGGAGCTTGGCAGCAAACCATGTCCAGAAGGACCACACAGGAAGCAGAGGAGATGGGTGGCTTGGTGCCCTCCTGGCCATGGTGCCTTTGCCCACCTGCAGCAGGAGGGGGTTTGGGAGCCCTTAGAGGGGGAAAAGGGGTTTTGTCATGGATGTCACTAGTGTGTCTCCTTCATCCCGCAAGAGGGACCAGCTTTGCCTTGTCACCGCTGGAGCTGCGATGGGATGCTTGGCTTCCCCCTGGAGAAGGGCAGACCTTCACTGTCCTCTCTGCCCAAAGCATCAGATCAGAAGCGAACTGCTCCTCGGTTTCCCAGCTCTGCGGTTGCTCGGGAGGAGCTGGGACCACTCTCCATCAGCAGATGCCTGCTGCCACCCCGTGGCCTCTGCCGGGAAGCTTCGGGGAGCAGCGCCCTTCTGCCTTTCTTCCAGTCACCCTCCTCCTCCGGGCTGCACCGGGTCAGTCATGGCCCCACCACTGGGACCTGGAGCTCTGGAGGTGCTGTGTCTGTCCTCACGGACATGAACCAGCTCCTTCGAGGCTGATTCTTGTACTTTGGCTCCAGGCGATTCCTGCAGTCTGGAAAACTTGAGGGAAAAAGGAAAAGGGGGGGGGGAGGTGGGGAGAAGTAACCTGATGTTCCCCCCCAAAAAAAAGTTTAGTGGGATTTGGAGACTTCATTTTTCTCCAGACTAGTTGAGCTTTTCCTTCTGTATCTGCCTTGTGTGTCTCCACTTGCAGCCTTTTCATGTAATTAATGGGTTCTTTGGGGTGGCAATATGGTGAGCTGCTCCCTAAGCGAGTTTAGGGGAAAGGGAATTTAGGCTGACTACCTGTGGGAAAGGGATGAAACTGCTTTTGGGTTAGGCCATTGCAATAAAGATGTGCGAATAGCCTGCTGACAAGGGTTTCTCCTTCCCCTAGGATTTTGGTGGTTTCAGTCCTTTTCTGTCCTATCTTTTTGAATCCCAGACTGGTTTGGGTTGGAAGGCACCTTAGAGCTCCTCCAGTCCCAACCCCCTGCCACGGGCAGGGACACCTTCCACTAGAGCAGGTTGCTCCAAGCCCCTGTGTCCAGCCTGGCCTTGAACACTGCCAGGGATGGGGCAGCCACAGCTTCTCTGGGCACCCTGTGCCAGCGCCTCAGCACCCTCACAGGGAAGAGCTTCTGCCTCAGAGCTCATCTCTATCTCCCCTCTGGCAGGTTAAAGCCATTCCCCTTGGCCTGCCCCTACAGGCCCTTGTCCAAAGCCCCTCTCCAGGTTTCCTGGAGCCCCTTTAGGCCCTGGAGCTGCTCTAAGGTCTCCCCTTCAGGAGCCTTCTCTTCTCCAGGCTGCCCCAACCCAGCTCTCTCAGCCTGGCTCCAGAGCAGAGCTGCTCCAGCCCTCGCAGCAGCTCTGTAGCCCTAAAAGGGGCCCTTTAGAGGTGCTTGTGCACAGGTTGACTCCCAGCTTTCCTTTAAAAGCAGGTACTTGTGTCTTGCCGAATTGTATCTTGACTTGAGTTTGACAGAAGAAAACCTGAGTTTGATAAAATGAGCTAAATACAGTGGTACAGAATGGAGAATGGGAGGGTCAGGACCTTCCCTGGTCCTGATGCCTCTCCCAACACCTACCAAACCCAGCTTAGAGGGGGTCTGTATGTGCTGGGTGCTGTGACACAGGGCTGTCACCCTTCCCTCCACCTTGGTTCATCAGTCAGGAGTGTGGTGAGCTGTGAGCTTGGCTCATGTGCTGTGGGATAGCACTCCCTTCCTGCCCTGGGCTGCAAGAGAAGCTGCTCTTTGACAAGCTTAATTAGGCACAAAGTTGGGTCATAACCACTGCTGTGCCTCCCCTTGCCATGGTTGGGCTCTGGGGGGGTGGAAAATCAAACCCATACAATGAGTGTTTAGAGGAGCTCATGTTAATCTTAGAAAATGAAAGAATTCCCATTGATAATGATTTTCCAGTGCCTCCAGGAAAGGAAGAGAAAGGGGTCTCTTGACCATGTTTTTAAAGCTTTTTCCTCTGAAATTCTGGTGGGTTTTAGAGGGAGGCTCTTGGCCCCTGGGCTGGTGCAACAGGCTCCTGGATGGGAATGTCTGGGGTTCTCAGGGCTTTGCTTGCCCAGTGTTGGGCCAATACAATGGAGCCAAAGGCAGGTCATTTAACCCTTCCTCACCCCTTGGAAGCCCAGAAGTGGTGCATTTGTGAGTGGTGGGCATGGTACAGGATGTTTTGGGCAAGCTTTTGGCTTGGGGTCAAGGTCAGCAGTTTCCTGCAGGCCCTGATACTTGGTGGAGCATGTACTGTGATTCCTGCTTTGATCTCACTGACTTTAGTCTTCTCTTTTTTCTCCTCTACTGGCATCTTGCAAAGTATAAGACATGTTTTCCTTGCAGCCAGGAGTTTGTTGGCAAACCTGAGGACTCACTGAAGTCTGTTCTGGTCTAGGAGGGAACAGATATGACTACAACGGTGAATTTCCAAGATAACCACTCAGGCTTGGCTGGTGACTTGCTTCTTACCTTATTCTTAGCCTGTCTATTGCTGTACGTGAATCTGAAGCTCTTGAGGATCACAGCAGGAGCTTAAGGTCACTGAGGCCTTCATGGGATGGGGATACGGCCGTCCTTGCACTTTGTGGTGTCCTTGATACTTCACCTGGGTATTTTTCATTGATGGCCTCAGGTGCTAAAACATAGTCCCTGTTGCTCAGACCCTTCCTGCAGTGCCCCATGGACTGGATGGATTGACACCCATGTGCAGTGAAGATGGGCTGGAGCTGCTTTGCAGACTGTAGGGTTAGGTATGCAGTAAGGATTGCTCTGCCCTCTCTAATATTCATTATGGGAGTATCTGATTGCAGGACGTGATGGAGAGGAAAGGTACTTGAGCATGCTTTAAATACTCTTGGTAATCTTAGGTATGCGTGAAAGCCCTGAGAAGAGGTTTCTTGGGTTAAGGGCTTTGTATCTGGTGTGTGTGTGAGATCTGTCAGACTTCCCTTTGGTGCCTGTTGCCTTGCAGACCTGGAGGATGCTGGACTGGGTGTAATTAGCAATACCAAAGCCTCAGATCCTTCTTGGAGCATAAAGCTCCTGCTTTTGATGGTCTGAATGCCATTTAAGTCCTCAGACCTTTCAGCATCCTAGTTTAGGGACCTGGACAGTGTGGTGTGTGGCCTTGACTCTTCACAGACCTCGTGTCTAGATCACAAAGCCTTGATAGAGGCCAATGAGACTGGGTGCTGAGTGTAGCTGTGGCCTCTAGCAGGAGCTCCAAGCAGACCTTGAGCATGCGTCAGAGTCTCTACTTGCGGTACAGAAGGGAGCTGAGCCTGGAAGGACATGCTGGAGGTGTCACCCTCTGCAAAGTGGGGAACGGAGTGTCCTGTTTTTCCACCTTGGTGGCATTGCTTTTGGCACCTAGTGGAGTGAAGGGTTGAAGTACTGCAGGTTGGTTGTAACCCTGCTCTCTGAGTGGGTGATTTGGCAAAATAGACCCAGTTCTTGCTCAGGCCGTTTATAGAGGCAGAAGGAGGCAAAGCATGATGCATGACCATGCTTTTATTCCCCTTTGCCCCAGCCCTCATCTTAAACCCCCTTGACCAAGTTACTTCTGGAGCTTGTGCCTCCTCTAGCTGCTGTAAAACTTTGCTTATATCACAAGAGCAGTTAAAACAACAGTAAAAGCTGGGCTCAGGCTTTTCTGGGAGTCCAGCAAAACCTGTATTTGTTCAAAACCCAATCATTCCATGAAAGGCTTCAGCAGCAGTGAGAACAGCCCTGCAGTGATTCAAAGCTGAAAGCCCTTGTGCCTTGCTGCTGAAGGTGAATGAGGCAGATAGAGGGAGGATGTCTCATTGCATTTCTCAGTTATTGGCTTACTCTGCCCTGGGTATGCTGCCATCCTTCCCTGCAACATCAAGCTCATGTTCCCCCTGCCTCCAGAGCCATCAAACTACTGTGAGCATGTTCTGCCTGCCCTTGGATTACTCTGGGTCAGGTTTGGGTCAAGGTTAGGTTTGAAACTTCCAGATTTGTGGAAGCTCTGCCAGTTAAAGGGTTGCTTAAAGCAAAGTCCGGATACCAAGAGATGAAATGCTGCTGGCGCAGTGTTGACCTGCTTGAGTGAGTCCAGAGGAGGCCCCGGAGCTGCTGCGAGGGCTGGAGCAGCTCTGCTCTGGAGCCAGGCTGAGAGAGCTGGGCTGGGGCAGCCTGGAGAAGAGAAGACTCCTGAAGGGGACACCTTAGAGCAGCTCCAGGGCCTAAAGGGGCTCCAGGAAACATGGAGAGGGGCTTTGGACAAGGGCCTGGAGGGACAGGCCAAGGGGAGTTAGGGTTTTAACCTGACAGATGGGATATTGCCAAGTTCTGGGTATGATCACCTGGCTTCAGGAGGTCTCAGAGCATGAAAAGGCAGAAATGCCCCTTCAGGCTTTCCACTTGTTTTAGAGGAAGATTACAGTACATAGGAAATGGGAATTCACCTCATCTGGGTGGGCCTTTTCCTGTATTAAGAAATAGGAAGAAAATGAATTAAAGGGGTGAAATCTTTTGCCTAAGCTCCCAGTGTTAGTAGCTGAGTAGGAACCATCTCATTGTGGATAAGTGTTAAGAATGGAAACAGAATAAATGTCCATTTACTGCTTGTACTGTGGAATAAAGGCTCTAATCCAGGTAGTTCTTTGGTCTGAAGGTTGGTCCATGTAGGAGCACTCTGCTTGGGCAGTAGTTTGGGAAGAGAAATGTAAGGAATAGTAATGAAATGGGACTGGCTTCCAAGGGCAAAGCTCCTTTTGAATGATGTCTTGTATGTGTATCTCCCTGCCTGGTCTTGCTGAAAACCTTGCTGCAGAGTAGGTGCTGTGCATTCAAATGATGACTTTGTCTTTTCAAATCCTTTTAAAAAACATCCTAAACATGGGGGAGAGATGTCAAAGGCTGAAGTTTCACCCCATACCCTTCCCCAGACTGACTTCAAACACTTCTCCTCAATGGTCACAAGATGATAATTGACTTCAACCCTTCATTTCCCACTTGACCTTTGAACAAAAGCCAAATCATGAGTCCCTACAGTGTGTTCATGCTTGTAGACCAACACTACCAGACCCACAAGTGCTCTGGCTCAGGAAACTTGACTTGTGCTTGTTGCTTTCCAAAAGACCAAATTTCAGCAACTTTGCTGCATTTGAGATGTTTGATCTAGTGCATTTGGGAGCTGTGTCCTTCAGTATGTTTCTGTTGCTTTTTAAGGTGGGTGGCCCCATGTGCAGTGGAGAAATAACATAGATGTTGGGGGGGGGAAAAAGCCCCTCAAAGCTTGTAGCAAGCCATCTGTGTGGATATACAGGTTAAGGAGGAGTAAATGAGGGAGGAGATGCAAAGGGATGGATGGTGATGACTGGATGTAAAAGCTGGGGTGGAGGAAGGGCAGATCCTCTGTTGAGCACTGGAAGCTGTGGAGCAGCAAAGGCTTTGAGCCAAGCCTGAAGAGACTGGGAGCAAGACAGACACCTTAGGGCAGGGGCTGAGGGAAGCTGGTGGATGAGCTCCCTTTGCAGTAAGCCAGGAGAGGCGTTCCTGGGGCATTATCTCCACCACTTGCCATCAACCAACTATGGAGAGAGGCCCCGGGGATAGATGTTTCTGGAGATGCAGGACTTGCTGGCTTGGGGAGCTCCACAAAAGAGCATGCATTGAGGTGCTGCTGGCTTTGGAGGAGACCTGGAGAGCCCTGCGTCTTCATACCTGGTGGCTCCAAATCACTGCGATGCACAAAGCCCTGATGGGCTCTGATCTACCACAGTGCTCAGCATCATCAAACCACCAGGCAGGCACCAGGAAGCTGCCCACCTCTAGAGCTGGGCTTTCATGCAGGGTGGGTGCTTTGTGTGCTTCTCACCGCCTGTTCTGTGCGGGGAAAAACATCTGCAAGGGCTCTATCTGCTGGGCTGGGAACCATCCTCCTCATGTTGCTCCTCCTGCATCCTGCTTGAAGCATCCCTGCAGGATGGAGAGGGGGCGAAACACAGTGCTGCTGGGGCAGTTCTATTTCTGCTGTGGGATAGAGGGGTTCCCTCTGGAGCCCAAATCCCAAAGGGGAGCCAGCAAAGTCCTTCTGAGTAACTGTCAGTGTATTTATAGCCAGCCTCAGGGTGTTTATTGCTAATGAGGTGCACACAAGGCTTCAATCATATCATAGAATCATTTGGGTTGGGTATGAGTCAGTGTTGGCATTCTTTGCTCAACAGATCAGTGTTTGTTGCTGTTAGTGGCATGCAAGGACTTAAACAAGGAAAAAAATGCGCTGGGCTTCATCTTTGGAAGAGCTGGTGGTCTAAACAGGCAAAAAGCTTTGAGGGAAGCAATAAAGGTGCCCAAAGGGGAAGGGACTTGAGCCAGGTTGCAGCAGAAGCTGGTACTGGGTGCAGGATGGGTGCATGTGGGGAGCTGTGTTCATCATCTTCCCTCCTTGCTGTCAGAAGTGCATGAAGGTGGCAAAGCTCAGTGTGGGGGTCTCTAAGGAGGTTCATGTGGATTCGGTTAGGGGCGTGAAATAGAGATGCTGGTAAGAGTTCTCCCATGACATCTATTACTGTCTGGATGGAGGGAGGTGGGAGATGGGTGAAGCCAGCTGACGGCCCTGCTTGGTAGCTGTAACACAGGAGTGAATAATGACAAGTGAAATCCCACCTAAAGCACAGCCCTTGCTCACCACACGCATTTCTCCACTCAATCCTGTCCTCTGCTTAGCACCTGCAACACCTCCAGCCCTGGAAACAGGAGCCAGAGGGGTTGTGAGAAATGCCCTTCATTCCTCCTCAGAGCTCCTGTTCTGGACAGAGTCATTTATTTCTCCAAACAGAGGATTTTTTTGGTAGCACTTCTGTGCCAAGATTATGTCAAAAGGGAGAGAAAGGGAGCAGGGAAATTCGGAAGACAGACGTTTCACCTGCTATGTCATGTTAGTGTCAAGGCCTAGAGATCAGTGTGAATGGATATCAAGCTGGGAAACACAAGGAGGGGGGAGAAAAATAAGGTGCAGACATCAGAAACAGGCACTGTCACACTGTCTCCTTGTTTGATGCAGAAGGCTTGGAGTGGCTCCATAGCAGCTTAGGAATGCTTCATGCTGGGCTGCTGTTTGGGTTTTTATTTAGCATGATTTAATGTAAGGGTCACTTGAAGGGAGGAAGCAGCATTGTTGCTTGAGGATGGAGGCTTTCTGCCAAACACGAGTGGTCTGGCAAGGTGATGAGCTGCTGGTGAGCAATAGTCCTTGTATTCACCCAGTCCGGCCAGGAGGGGTGAACTTCAGGACTGGCTGAACAGGAGAAATGGAGCTAAACAGGGACCATTTGCATTAGAAGTGAGACGTGGAAAGGGCTGGTGGGTTGGTGGATGTATCACTGCCTCATGAGATGGAGCATGCTCCACCTGCAGCCCCACAGCTTGTGTCTGAGTGGGTTTATTTGCATGTCCTTCATGCTTTGGGGTTGACTAACACGGTGTTACCTCTCTAACCCCTGGTAGGCAACCAGGGGAGGTGCATTTGTGCTCTGAGTAGCATCTTTGGCTGTTGGGTATGGAGGCAGCTGGAGGTGGGCAGACCACCTATATGGGGGGGGTGACAGATGGCATTATGAGGGTTTTTAGGTTGAGAAACCCAAACCCTCAATAAGAAATACTCCAATTCCCTTTGGATTGAATAGTGATCATTCTTTAGCTGCCACCTATGGCTTAAGCAAGGGAAGGATAAAACCTCCTTCATTTCGCTCTTGCTATTCCTGTTTTTGGAGTTCTGCTTCACTCTGTTCCTGCTGGTCAGCCTGTGAAGGCTCAGTGCTCCCCTTCATGGGCTCTGGGCAGATGGAGCATGTCTAAACCTGTGTAAGCACCAACTGCAGGGTCCAGAGAGCAGCTGCCTCCTTCTGTCTGCAGAATCACCTCCTGAAGCCTCCAGCAAGCAGAGCAAATCCATCACGTGTCTACCAAGTGGACTAAAATCATGTTAAGAGGAAGGATACAGGCTGGACGGAAGGTGGTGATAGGGATGCTATGGTACCACCTCTTCTAACCATGTGCTCTGGGGATGATGAGGTATAGGGAGGAAGATCTTCTGAATGAAGAAGGAAAGCTTTGGAGAAGCCCAGGGCAGGGCTGAGCAGAGAGGCTGGTCCTGGGGCTCTGACTCTTCTGAAGTGCAAAGCTTGGCATCCTTTATGAAGCTCTTCTACAATTAATTACCCATAAACTGGAGTCTAGCCCAAATGATTGTCATCAGTTTTGGACATGCAATATGGAGCAGCCTCTGCTGATACAGGAGGGAAGGTTTATGTCCTGCCCTGGGGGTCTGAGTGTCAGTTTGGGGAATCAAGCTGATGGAGCCAGAGGTTTGAACAGCCTTGAGGCACTGCAGCGAGAACTTCCGACACTGGTTCAAAACATCTTGGATAGGAAACCAGCTGGAGTTGGGCTTGGGCAGTCAAACTGTGGTATCCAAAGGTCACACTTGTGGCTTTCTTCCACCCTCTGGTCTGCTGCTGGACCACAAAAGCCTCCAAGAAGTTTGCCCCTAATTAGCACACTGCCCATTGAACAAACAAGCATTGAGCCCATGGGTCCCACTGGCTCGTGCTGTGCAGCCCCTGGCACAGGGCTGTGAGAGGCAAACATCCATCATATGAAATGATTTCTATTTCAATACTGGAGGTAGCTGTGATCAGCTCCAAGTCATGGCCACGGGTGCTTGGCAAGCACTGAAATCATAGAACCACAGACTGGTTTGTGCTGGAAGGGACCTTAAAGCTCATCCAGTTCCAACCCCCTGCCATGGCCGGGGACACCTTCATTAGACGCAGTCCATCATGGCCAAGCATCATGGGTGTTATGTTGCCACTTGAAATGCTATTGATTCCTCTGGACTCAACAGCAGAAGCTGTCAACAAGGGTCTCTGTGTGTATTTCACACCCATGAACACTGACGGCACAAAGAGCAGAAGCAGTAGCTGTGTTCATATCTGGTCTGCAGTTGCACTGCTGAAATAAGCTGATTTCTCTGTGTTAGAAGTTGTTATATATGTAAATGAGTAACTTGAGTCATTGTCTGGCTCTCATTTCTTTAAGCCATGCTTCAGTGACTAACTACGTGTGCTTAGCTCTGAGAAAGCAGCACTACTTGTGGGCTTAGTGAAGTATTTGCAGGATTTGGGCATAAAAACCTGTGTAAAACCTGCTGCAGTGTGTGACAGCACTCATTGTGCTCAGGCACTTCATCACTAGTTAAGGACAAACAAAACACCCAAAGTCTGTGTGTGGGCATTTATCATATAGAATCCCAGACTGGTTTGGGTTGGAAGGGACCTTAAAGCTCCTCCAGTTCCAACCCCCTGCCATGGGCAGGGACACCTTCCACTAGAGCAGGTTGCTCCAAGCCCCTGTGTCCAACCTGGCCTTGAACACTGCCAGGGATGGGGCAGCCACAGCTTCTCTGGGCACCCTGTGCCAGTGTCCCAGCACCCTCACAGGGAAGGATTTATATTCAGGTGGTCTTATTAATACCACAGGACCTGCTCTTTGCACAAACACTTGTTGCTACGTGAGTGTTTCAGCAGTCAGATTCTGAAGGTCTTGTGTTGCTTCTTATCCTAAGGGACAGACTTGCACAGTCCAGTTGGTGATAAAAGCTTCATGCCAGGGACTGGATATAGATCATGCGTGTCATGAGGGGATGCCATGTGATGATGAGGAATGGCTCCATAAGAAAAGGTTGTCCCCCCTCTCATTACTCAAGGCTATAAAAAGTTGCCCTGACCCAGGTTTTGTGAGTAGCCTCTGGTGTGGTGTCTGGCTTGGCTAAATGGAGCTTGCATATACATAAGGGTAAGGAAGAGGAGTAATTAATGATCTGAAGAGATATATATAATGACCTTGCTCTTCATCTCCTCTCCCTGCAGCCATGCATGTGACAACCTCTGCACTGGATAGACTTGTTATTGTAGTGCCTTGGTCACAGTGGGTGCTGCTGACACGTGATAGAAACATGTCAGGGACACCATCAAAGCTGACTTTTCACAGGGAGCCTTGTCTGCATGGAGGCCTTTGGACTGACATGAAATGAGTTTGGGTCACCAGGGGGGAAGCCTTAAATGGGCAAGACAAATTAGAAAGCTTCTGGTCATTAGATAAAATAGCGTAGTTGAAAAAACCCCAGGAACACGGGGACCTTTGGGTTATTAGACTGACACGTGCATAGGGATGCACATGATGGGGCAGAGAGGGATAACAGAGGCTGTGTCTGACAGGCACTTAGGGCATGGGCAGATGGGGTGTGTGGTTTTAAGCAAAGCCTTTCCCTTGAAGAGAAAACACTGTGTGTGCACAGCTGGGTTAAACCTCTGCAATTCCAATATATCGCTTTATGGCTCCATGAAACATCATTTCATGATTTACGACCAGATTTTTCAGATTTGTGCTGAAATCTCTGCTTTTTCCTCCTGTTCTCGGCAGCTCTGCCTGCTCCTTTCCTCAGCCCAGCACCAGTCAGTAAAGTCCATCTTGGGTCCACCCAAATAAGCAGAAAGAATTATTTCTATATGGAATCACAGAATGGTTTGGGTTGGAAAGGACCTTAAGATCATCTAGTTCCAAACCCTGCACTTCTCAGCACATTAGAGCTTCCTACCCTATTTCTGGCCCCTTCCCCAGGGCCAGGCCACTCTGTGCATTGCTTAAGGTTCATATCCAGGCAATAAGATAATTTTTGCTGTAAAAAAGGCAAAAAACAGGGAGAAAGATGTCTCTATTCCTCCAGTTCAGATGGAGACCATGAGATGCCCTTGCCTCCTGGCTACCTGTATGAGGCTCTTTATCACAGCACGCTGTCATATGTACAGCTGGAGGTCAGTGGTTGCAGGGAAGATGAAGAAGTGAGTCTCAGGGGCTGTAAATCATAGCTGTGCTTGCTAACTGGTGAAGTAGCACATTCATATGTGAATTGGAGCAAGGCAGGTTTATGCCATGGGATGAGGGTACCAGATCTTCCTGATTTTGCTTCCATGCCACCACAACATGCCTGGCTGCAGAACTGCTGTTCATCAGCTCCCTGGCCTTTACGTTGCCACGTGCTGCCACCCTTGCTTGAGTTGTGCTTTTGCTTGGTTAGTGATAAATGGCAAGGGAAGAAGCTGCCAGTTGTGCTTATAGGCAGGAGCTTTGTCCAGCTCAGGAAAAACCCTCCTGATGGTGCTCAAGGATATAGGGAGCAGTCATCCTTGATAGCAGACCCTTTCCTTTGGTTAGGAGCAGAGTTGTATTGCTTTATAGGGAAAAGGATGGGGCAAAACAATCTATTCATGCAAGTAAACCCTGACCTTTAAATGAGTGCTTTGCTGCTGTAGCTCCTGTGTAGGTACCTCTGCTTGGAGGAAGACATCAGTAAAGAAAGTGGAAGTCAAACAGGGACACTGATGGATCACTTTAGAAGAGCCAGCTGGATAAGATGAGCTCCAAGCGAGTTCTTCCTTGCAGGCAGGAATGATGAGGCAATGCAGCTGCTGTTTCCATATGGATGAAACTCTCTAACCTTTGGAATATGTAGCTTAGTCAAATAGAATACTGCTAGCATCACTTTCCCAGCTTGTAACAGGCTTTTTCATCCCTTCAAACAATGTCACATTAAAGGCACACCAGGAGGTAAGCATCCTCTCTGGGGGAGGATGTGACGTGCTTAGAGCTATCTCAGATGCCAGAGTTAGAAGCCTATAAATAGATGTTTTGGATCCTCCTGAAATATATCCTGGATATAAACAGTGCTGGACTGTATCCGACAGTGGTTCTCCAGATCTGTCCTGCCACTGCTGGGGGCTTGCAGTTGATACTACAGTAGAAGCTGCTCACCTCTAGACTTCATGGGTTGAAGCTGGGTCTCAATAATCCTCAGAAAGAGAAGTTTGCCTCTTGAAAGCCTTGGGTTGGTAATAAAGATAGATGTTGGCTTAAGATCTACTGTGGAGTGGAATGGTTTAGAGGCCTGGAAGTCTAGATCTGGTACTGGAGTTGCTCACAGGATGGGTTGGAGCCTGGTAGCTAAAGGGTAGGTGGGACACCAGAGAGGGCTATTTGAACAAGATGAGGTGACTCTCTCAAGATATCCTGTATGTTGAGATCAGAAACAGCACAACAGTTGTGTGACCATGTGCCTCTGAACAACCTGCAGGACCCTTTGACCTAAGAGAGGTAATTGCTTTGCTTTCAAAAGCATTGACTTGGTTCCTAAAGCTTGTGTCCAGCCACCTCAGTGAAAATGTATCCCTACACCAGGTAGGTGTGTGCCCCAAGGAAGGGCAAACAGCACTTTGTGCCATCCTGCTGGAGCTCTTGTGTCACAACAAGTCAGGATGAAGGCAGAAGCTGCAATATTTAGCTCCACTGGTCTCTTCGCCATCTGTGTACCCTTGTCTTCCAGGAAACATGACCTGACCTAAACCTTCTCCCTAGGCTTGATTTAAAACCACTTCATCGCAGTGGTGAGAAGAGCTATTGCTGCCTTCAGGGTTTCTCTTGGAATCAGGAGTGAAGCCTGTTGCATAGATACTTACAGGAGCATCTCTTCTTTCTTCTGGCCCTCTTTAGGCTACAGTCACTGTCCTCCTGTCTTGCTGGAGCAGACCAAGATGCTCTTTCCACCACTGCATCCTAGTTGGGGTCAACATGTCTACCTGGCCTTGTCTAAGAACAGCTTCTCTCTTTTCCAGGCTTTCCTGGAGAGTCTTTTGCTTCTGTTCCCCAAGTGACCTCCTCTGCACTGGGAAACCACAGAGAAACATCACAAAATGCCATGTACTTGCCCTGACCTGCTGCTGTGCTGGAGGCTGCTTCCAGGCTTGATTTCCAATGGAGATTCCTATCAAGCCAGGAAAGAAGAGCCAATGTGACCATGTCTTTCAAGATGACTGATAACTTCAGTTGGGTCAATTCCTAGCCCTGGAAAGCAGAAAGGATGTGGGCAGAGATGGCCTTTAGAAACTTCCGGACAAAATTGGCTGGAGTTTTCCCCCCTCTTGCCTTCCCCAGCATCCTATTGTGTGATTTCCCCCTTGTCCTGACTATCCCAAGCGATACCATCTCTCCTTTCATGTTGCACAGAGATGGCCTTTGATTCTCCTCTATCTGGCTGTGCCTCATCAATTTGCTAAGCTGCATTTTTCTCTAAGCTTCCCATTCCTTGGATTCATTTTGGTGCTTGTTTTCCTTCTAGAGAATATCTATGGCAAAATCCAGATTTCCCCGCATAAAACAGCTTTGGAAGATGAATATAAGGGGTTAACTGCTTTCTGGCTGCTTAAAAATGAAAATAGAGAGAGGAATTAGCAATGAGATATATCACACCAAGGAGGAGGAGTATTCCTGCATGCTCACTTAACAGCAGCGAGTGTTATCTTGTTCCTAACCGTGGGTTTGAGTGGGTTGATAGGAAGAATATGCCACTGAGTAAGCACTGAGCCTTGTCAAATAGTGATTTGATTTTTCAGTGCAGTCTACATGATGGCAGACTAAGGCAAGTTATTGCCTGTGAAAAGGCTTATTGGGATGCTGTGAAGGCTTCTTGCTGACAACTTCTGGCCTGAACAGGGCTCTTGAGAGGGATGAAATCACACAATGCACTGTGCATCGGTCATCTGAATTAGTCTTACCCTGCTAGAGCCAAGAGTCAGACCATAAATTGGCCAAAATCCACTGAAATGGTAGGTTGGGGTTGTTTTTTACAGCTTTCCTCTGCACTTTCCTTTGTATCTGGGGTCAAAAGTGTTAAGAAGTGAGTGTCTTCCATCGTAGAGTGGAAGAGGGACTAAGGGTCTTGGTGTGACCAAGGCTTTGGGAGCTGTGGTGGGACACAGAAATGACTGTGTGGCTTAAATGATTTTTGGCAATACAGTTTTATGGCCCAAGCTGAGCCTCAAGGGTGTCTTTCTATAGCTTCAAGTTTTTCCTGCAGAAACACGTGATCCTTTGCTGCAGCAGTAATAAACCTCAGAAAAACACTGACTGTGGCAGGATTGAAAGAAGAAAAGCTCTGAAGGGTCCAAGCTGCAAATAAAGTAGGAGAAAATCACAGCATCAGACTGGCTTGGGTTGGGAAGGACCTTAAAGCTCATCCAGTTCCCACCACTTCCACTATAGCAGGTTGCTCCAAGCCCCTGTGTCCAACCTGGCCTTGAACACTGCCAGGGATGGGGCAGCCACTACTTCTTTGGGTAGATCTTCCAAATATCACACCCTTAGTAAGACACCAGGATTTCTTAGACATACCAGCAGACACAAACTGAGTCAGGAGAGTCCCTGTCACTTCAGAATGACAGTTCCTTATCAAATAGTTTGGTTGTTCGTATAATACGCATGCAGAAGTAATTCGGTGATTAAAATACAGATGAAGAGCAAAACTAATGCCGTGTATCTTCTGGTCTCATGCTGCTTAAAGGTGGAAATAGTGGATGGAGAGGGAAAAATCAATCCCACTTTGTGTTTGCACTCAAGCGAGGAGCCACTAGATGGCAAGAACACCCTGCCAGCAGTTGGCAGCTGGGCTACAGAGTGAAGATGCTCCTAATGGTGAATTTTGGGGAGATCCTGAGCTACATTTGATGCCTGGATGTTCCCTCCCCTCCAGCACTGTCTCTGAGTGCATCCGGCACATCACCGCGGTGTTTAGTTTATGGCTGTTGCAATTTAGCATCTTTAATGTGTGCATGGGAGGGCTGGGGCAAAGCAGTGTTGGAACTTCTCCACTCAATCGATTACTTATGTGGGCAGGGACAAATCTTCATCTGATGCTGTACTTTGCCATTGTTCGTGGTAGAAAAGCTGTTTGGAAGAAGATGCTGAGGTTGGCTGTCACTGCTGCAGCAGCAAAGATGGTCCATGACTTAGTGGTCCTGGAAAACCTTAAAACCTATTTTCATGCTTGTTCTTGGACTGCCTGATTATTTCTCCTTTCCTCCTCTCACTATTTCTAATGTCTGGGGGAAGATCCTCTCTTTAAATCCCAAATACCGCACTCCAAAGGAATCTGGCCCTGAAAAGGTCTTTGGGAGCATCCAGGGAAAGATGCAGGTCATGAGGGTCCCGCAGGTCTGCC
Organism: Strigops habroptila; assembly: GCF_004027225.2. Lineage (NCBI taxonomy): Eukaryota > Metazoa > Chordata > Aves > Psittaciformes > Psittacidae > Strigops > Strigops habroptila. Next base: position 1,387,741 of record NC_044292.2, read on the forward strand.
TTAGGGTTCTGACCATCTGCAGGAGACCTCCTGACTGAGCTGGGCTGGCTCTGTCCAGTTATATACCCTCTTTATAAAGCCTAGTTTCCTAAGGGAGGAAAAGAGCATCATCCCATGTCTTCCAGGCTTGTCTCTGAAAGCTCTATGGCAGAGTGCTTCAATCCAAGGCCGAGTGGTACAAAAGTACGTGGAGTTTGGTTAAAAGATACCTTCACCTTGGTAGTTTATCTAGGACCTGTGTTCTGTGGGGACAGGACCTTGGGCACTTCTGCATGTAGTGAACCAACGTTATATTCTGTTTTCCCTCTGGAAGGGGCACTTGTGGCTTCATTCTTCCCAGTGTGACCTGCAAGAAGGTGCTCTGCCCCAAACTGTGTTGTTCTTCTGGACCACCCCATACCCTTGGGGAAACACAGAGATGCTCAGTTTGCTCTTGAATTTTCAGATAGCTCTCCTTCCAGAACACCCTGAAGGCTTTGTTGGGCTTTGCACCAGTCCATAACGGCCCATGTTGCCTTCCAGAATAGCTGATGGGCTTTTGTGAGCTTTCCATGTGCCTTCCAGACTGCCCAGCAAGCTTTGGTGGGCTTTCACAAGCACGCAAGGCACATTCATTTTCCACCAAGGAGAAGCACTGTTGTGTGGAAGGGGATGGTGCAGGTTTATGTGTTTCTAAACTGCTGAAGGCATCTCCGATCAGTGCTTTGTGCTTTTTATAGGCCATAAATCCCCACTACTGCAACACTTTATTGCAACATAAGCAGAGTGGTGGTTGTCCCTCTTACAACCCTTAAAACACTGTTTCCCACCAGCTTTTTGTCTTTGTCATTTTATGCACATCCAAGGAATAGAAATGTTTTGCCATCCTTCATATCAGCTGCAAGAGAGATGAAGGCATTGCAGGGGCATTGATGGGGCAATAGGGCTGGGAGGAGGGAAGCACAGCAACTGTGTTATAGGGGGCTCTAGGCTTGAGAAGGGCATTGTGGTACCCATGGGGAGCAACCTAGGGATTTGGACTTCCCTGTGCTATGCACAAGAGGTCTGCCCTCAACTGGCATTCACCCATCAGGGGTCTCCATGTGGCTGCTGAGCAACCAGCTGATGCTATATTATCTCTGGAAACAGCAGCTCACTGATGACTGCAGCGGGGCTGCAGGTATGGATTTAGACGACTTCTGCCACTGATCTCTGAAGTCCAGTAGTTACTTTTAATGATTCCTCCAGCAGAAGCTCTTAGAGCTGTCATTTGACTGCTGCAGTCAGTGCTGTGCTCAGGAGTTCATTATCTCACTGAGGGTAATGACTGCGGGGAGGGAGTCACTGATAGGGGGTCTCGGGAGCTGGAAACTGCCTGTTAACTTCAACATCCTTGTAGCATCCTTCTGCTTCATGCTGTCAAGGCCACTGTCCCCCTTAAATTCATGCTCATTCAGGACTGCACACCATCTGGGGGTGATTTCTGAAGGATGTGGTCCAGGACTGTTATCAGTGGATGCTGTTCTGTTTATCCCCTTATTATTGCTTTGGGAATGGGGAGTTAGAAAACTGGTTGAACATCTCGCCTGTCCAATGGTCTTCCCAATGTCTTTTGGTGGGCAAAAGGCTCTTCAGCTATCCCTGGGATGCGGCAGCAGGTTGGGACCATCGAGGCTGGGCAGTGCGCGTGTGCTTTGGCCCGAAGGCAGCCCCTGGATGCCTTCAGGCTAGAAGGGAAGCAGGTTGGGATTTATTCTCCGGTTTCTAATAGTGAGAAGGAAGGAGAGGCGGCTGCTTGTGCAGGCTGCAGGCCAGGAGGGGTCAGCACAGCCCAAGGATTGCGAGGGGAGCAGCCAGGGGGTGCCCGGGCAAGGGACCAGGAGGAGGGAGGACCACAGAGCACTCTGCCCTGCACTACCATCGCTCTGAAAATCGCCTGTACCAACACCGTGGCAGTGGCTTTGGGGACCACATCGGTCCTTGTTAGGATGGTGAAGACTATCAGCTACCCCTAGGGATCTTCCACATCCCTTTGCCCCTGCAAGGAAATCATTCAGTGGTGGGTGAAGATGTCAATTACTAGCAGAGGTGGTGTGGGGCAGGTTGGTAGTAGGGATGCTTGGCTGCTGGCTGATATTCTGCCAAACTACCAGTATGGGTTTCAAAATGCCACTACCTTCCAGTATTGATACTGGTGCTGTTAATTACTAACATTGGAGGAATCCTCAGCTGCCCATGAAGGATTCTGTTCTCATGGTGCTGCCTGCCCCAGCCAGTGCTGCTTCCCTCTGCCAAGCTCCACTAAAGCTTCAAAAGCTTTAGGATGCAAATCTCCATCACTGAAGCATCCAGCAGCCAGAGAGGGAAAGGGCTGGGAGGGAGACGTCTCCCATCTGTCTACAGCCTGTCTGCCCTGCAGCACAGAGGGGTTGAGCACAAAGGTGGCTCTTCCTTCCTCCTCCCCTGCTGAAATGGGAAGTGGTGGTGTGGAGTTCACGGCCTGAACAGATGGCTTGGACCACGCCAGACCTTCGCACCAGCGCTGTCTGGCGAGGGCAGGGAAGTGACACAAACCAGTTGCTCATTAGTCATTAATCAGTGAAGTGTGCTGAGAGCAGGAGGCTGCAGCAGATGACGGGGATGGGGGGGGGTAGACAAATGGATAGTGCCCCCGGGGAAGATGCAGATCAGGTGTTTGTAGCCTCTGCTGATGAACCAGAGGTGGGATTTGCTGTTCCACATCTTCCTCCATCCCTGCTGGGTGTTTGCCCAAGCTTGGTCTGGGCGCTTCACATGGGGCTGGAGGCTGATTTGGGGCAAGCATCCTCCTACTATGGCATCCATCCTTGCTCTAGGGACATGAGTGAGGGTTGTCAGCAGCACAGAAGGAATTTTCCTTCTTTTTGGTGAAGCAAAACTCTGAAGGTCACATCTTGGAACAGGAAATGAGTAAATATCTCCAGATTTGAGCATTCAGAAAGAGGCAGAGCCAGTCTTGGTGGTAGAAGAAACTATCAGAGGCAGCTTTGCCCATGTCCAGTTTCCCCTGTAGAGCTCTTCCGGCACTTGGTAGATCTCCATGTTTGCCTGTCAGGATGGAGATGGAAATTTCCTCGCATCCTGGTGTAATGCTTTTGGATATATCTCACCCATTCCTTTTCCCTCTGTGATTCCAGTGTCTCATTTGCAAAGAAGGATAATGACCCTTCAAGGCTGGTTCTTGCTACAAGTCACTAGCTTGGGTGCTTAGGGATGGAGCCAGCAATGGATGAGAGAGGTCATCCAAAGGGATGCAGCAGTAACTGGGTACCCCCATCCCCCCTGAGCATCCACCCTGACCTTTATCCTGAGCAGTGGGGATACAAAGCCGCATCCTTCTCCTGCAAAACCCTTCAGGTTAACCTGGAGCCGGCTCAGCTTTTCTTCCGCTCCTTGGATTTTGGTTCTGCTGACATTCCTCAAGAGGCAACTTTGCACCTTCCATGTAGCAGAGCAAGGAAAAACAAAGCGGAAGGGTTGATGCCAAGAAAGCAAAACGGCAAAGAGGCTGTAAAGCAGAAATGACTGGAGTGCTGACGTGGCTCCCAGTGTGTCTTGCTGCTATGTAAAAGGCAGAAATGCCTAATGTGTTTGGACAGGGCTGGTGATGCTCATGCTGCTGGTGACTGCGGTGACCCCTTCCTACAGCTCTGCCCCTTGGTCCAGCAGTAACTTTGGGAATGGTGTGTCTGCACCCTCTGCCTCAGGAAAATGATGCCCTACAGATACAAGCACCAACCCTGGGAGAGCATCCTGCCTGTTGTGACCAATTTTGGTAACTAGAGGCAGGAGGATACAGCTTTCCCAGTATGGGAGCAACACTGGTACCCAGCCCATCACTCTGCTTATCTGTTATTACCTTTCTCACCCATGCAGGATGCAACCCTGCTGCTCCCTGCAGGAGAAAGGGAGATTGATCTGGGTGGGATCAACCACTCAGGGAGCACAGGCAGTTCCCAGTATCGTCATATTTTGGAAGTCATAGCAGCTCCCCCAGCCTAGCAAGCAAGGGGTTAGGGAACAGCCCATGAGCCCCCAAGGGCTGAGATGAGATTTCCAGGTCCTATTTACTTGCACCAAATTGGAATCTCCATCTTTTGGGGCTCACGAAATGCCAAGTCTTGTACCCATCACTCTCCTGCATCTCGGGGGCTGTTTCTGGCTCATCCTGAATCATCCTCTATCTTCTCTCCCTGCATATGCTTCCCTCAAATCTTGGCCCAAACTTTGTGTTTATTGAAGCTGCTGAAGTTTTCTCCCTGCCCATTGTGGCTGGGAATCGCCCATCTGCTGCTATCCTTTAGCTATCCAAATGACCCCTGCAAGTAGCTGGATGCTGCAGTGTGCCATGTTTTAGCTCACTGACCCTTTTTCCATGCTGGATGCTCTGGGAAAAAGGTGGGGAAAGTGGAGAACTTCCACTGCTCCATAGGGAACCAGATGGCTAGTGGTTTGAAGGACTCAGGATGGCCGCACACACCTTGTGTTGCAGGGAATTGGGCTGTTAAGGAGCCGTTCCCACGTTATTCCTGTTTATTATCTTTAAACCCAATGCTCCAGAGAGATGCGTTTCTTGCCTGATGCGGATTAAGGTATTTGCAGTGCTTGGTGATGATAGACTGGCTTAAACAGCCTGGTGCCCTCATGTTGCTGAGGGAAACATCAAGGCAGACAGACCCTTGCTAATGAGCCACCCTGCCCTAATGAGCTTGTGTTTACAGGCTGGGGAATGGGAAAAAACCCAATAAAGAAGAAAGTCAGGAAGTACAGCCATGCAGCAGCAAGACCTGATTCTCTTTTAGTAAGGGCTGGGTTTATTATAGGAGCTATTCCCAGCCAGCCTGACCTGCTATTTCAGCCCTCGTCTATCATCCCAAACAAGGAAGGGAGGGGGGGGGAAAGAAAGCAAAGAAAACAATTAGGGAATGAAATACTTGTAATGGCTGCATTTTAATTTCAAATAAAAAGCTCTCCAATAGGCCTTCCATGCAGAAATAAAGAATTCGGATGCTTGGCTTGGTGCAGATGCTTTTCTTTGTGCAAATGGTTGATATGGCTTCATCTCTGTTTATCTGCTTGCAAAGAAAAGGCGGGAGAGCAGCTGCGTAGCAACCCAGGAGATCTCCTCCCAGCACATCTGGTGTTAGCATGGCCGTATCCTTGCCTCAGCTGGATGTCAGGCTGGGAGCCCCAGGCTGCGGGTGCAAACTGAGAAGGTTAAAGCTCATGTGGGGAGCGGGAGTTTGGGTATCCAACCACTCGCATCAATCTCCCTTGCTCCTGCAGGGAAGCAGTGGGATTGCATTCTGCATGGGCAAGGAGGGTAGTAATGGATAAGCAGGGTGATGGGGTGGGTACCAGTGATGTTGCCATGCTGGGAAAGCTGCATCCTCCTGGGCACAACAGGCAGGATGCTTGCCCAGGGCTGGCGCTTGAATCTGTAAGGCTTCATTTTCCTGAGGCAGAGGATGCAGATGCACATTCCCAGTCCAAGCAAGCCTAGGGTCTGGAGCCCACGGAAAATTATTATAAGCTGCAGCAGCTTGGAGCCAATCCCCCTTAAATTTAACATGTAGGAATCTGGTTTCTAGATGGGTCTGGCAATGTTGGTTTGGTGCTTTAGATGTCTGTGTTTCCATGTGCGCTTCTCTTCCACGTCTGTGGAATTATTTTTAATGAGGAGGTGCCAGTTAGTGGGTTTGTGGTGCATGTGTGACATTTCCAGGCTGGAAGGGAGCAAAGGGTGAGCCGAATCCCTGATGGGGATGCTGGAGTCTTGCATCGGCACCCGTGTGAAGCAGTGCAAGAGGCAGGGATACAGGGTACCACAATAGCAGGGTTGGAGGTGGCTGCATTGGCACTGGTCCCCCAAAGCATCCTCCGTCCTGGTGGGATGTCTGGAGCGAAATCCATGTATAATAAATCCTCTAGGGTGCTCTGCATCCAAGCGGAGCAATTGGGAAGGCCAGGTCAGAGGTCTTACAGCTGTGAATCAATAGCACATGCTGGGGCTTGCAGAAAGTTTCAGCCTTGAATGAAATGTGTTGAGTTCATTGTGAATTCAACCGATGAAAAACGAGGAGGGCTTCCATTTAACCTCACTGACTTCTTGAACGTTGTGATGCTTTGCTGGCCAGGAGTTGGAAAAGAGGGAAAAGGGAGAATTCTTGACTTTTTTCTGGATTGATGCAAAATTTGACCCTTGGTAAGATGGACTTGGGTGGTTTAGAACTGTTTGCAGTGTGCTTTGGGAGTGAAAATGGTGCTGCTTTGTGATGGGGATGATATTTTGGTGAAGTTTCTTCAGTTTTGGAGAGGCAAGAGAAAGAAAAAGGGCTTTATTGTCACCAAACTGAGTGCAAAGCTGTTCCCAGCCTCAGGTTTTTCATTCTTCCTGTGAATATTTTGACTGTTTCTCTGCTGCATGCTGTTAAAATGCCCCTTTGCTGGTATTTCATCCTGCTTTTAGGGAGGGAGGCATAAACCTGGATGCCTCCCACTGGAACCGAAGGGGTGGCGGTGGCATGAAACTGATGTAAACCTTTTTATGGCAGGTTTAAACATCAAACAACCCCCAAAGCAGCAGAGTTGGGAAGCTTCAGCTGGGAGCAAAATGATGGATGGAATTTGCGTGTCACTGAGATTTAGTGAACTATTGTGTTGATTTTTATTAAGGATCTGCAGCCATCAGAGAAATGCAACATAATTACTGCCCTGTTTATCGACCTCAGGCACTGGAAATCCATCACAGCAGCAAATCAACCCCCTTGCCGCTACAGTGCAGCTGAGCTGAAACCCTTCTGCCTCCACCTCTGATGGCTAAAAACTCTCAAGCTGCACCGGTTACTCGGGCAGCATCCAGTTATTCGGTTCCTTCCCAATGTGGAAGCATCTCCATTGGTACCTTATTGTATTATTTTTCTCTTTTATTGGCTTTCCATCTGCTTTCTTGATAGTTGTTATGTATCGATGAGTATTGCGATAAATGTAATCCCCCCCCACCTCTTCTTCCTCTCCTGGGAAGGTGCTGGAGGATAAGAGGTCCTGTTGGGGAAGCGAAATACAGGACCTGGCTGAGCTGCTGCAGGCTTGGGTTTTCCATGGGATGGTTGGGATGGAGCCAGTGTCCCTCCTCCCCAGACCCTTCCTGGAGCCTCGCTGGCTCTTGGCATCAACCCTAAGCCCTTTATCGGCTGTGGCCAATCTGAGTGCCTTCAAGCTCGGCTGGTGCTGAGGCTGGCATCTCACCTCCTGTCTGCAGATAAAGGAATGGAGGAGGATGAAGGGGTCAAAAAAATCCTCCTGTGTCCAGAGCCGAGGGCTTAAACAGCACGTCTGGGGAGGTGGTATGAAAGGGTCAACATTGGGGATGAAAAATGCTGTGGGAGCTGGAGGAGTTGAGGGTGATGGAGCTAAGGGGTTTTCATGTGGGGTGTGGTCCCTGGGCTGGATCTTGATCCTGAGCAGTAATTAGAAGTGCTGGGCCAGGAACTTTTCTGCTACAAGCATCATGTTGACCTCATGTGGCTCACTAGTGAATTTCCTCTCACCGTATTTTGCATTGTGAGTTGTATATAGGGGCTGCTGGTGCTGGTTTCTTGATGTTGGTGTCTCCTAACCAGTAATGATGTCTTTGAAATCCGTCACTGAAATTAAGCTGGTCATAACCCAGCACCTGTGGCAACAACAGCCAAATCAGGATTCTCTCAGGGTGGCTCCCGTGGGCTGTCTGGTGGGGTTGGTGGCTCTGGACCAGCCACAAAGGTGGAGGATGCAGCTCACTGCAGGAATGTGAGTCCCTGAGATCTCCTTGGTCTTGTGTCTGGGCAGCTTTTACCTGGAGCTGGTGCTGGGCATGGCCCTGGGCAGCCCCAATGACCTTTACAAGCAAAAGGAGGTGGAGAATGGACTGCAGCATCCCCACAGCATTTTGGAGACAGCCCCTTGCTTGGGCTTCTCTTGACCACCCCATCCCTGGAGGGCTGATACATTTTGCTCCCATCTGTCCTGAACTGCTCATGGGATGGATGATCCTTGCGTTTGGCTCGGATGGTGATAACGGATGAGGCTTAATGGTCTTCTTGGCTGCCCACACACATGGTGTGGTCTGCTGCAGCTCCTCTTAGCCTGGCAAGGGTGCTTTCAGCGTGATGCTGTCGTTTGCTTAGAGACACCATAAATTAAGAAACAGCAACAATATGCTCGTAAGACTCTAAGATCCCGAACTAGAAGGACCTAAGGGGTAGGCTTTATCTTGGCTTGAGATAGGGCATTTTGCTGGGCAATCCCTTGGCCATGGAGAAATCACCCTGCCTGCTGCCTCCTTGCAGTTAATCCAGGGTGACCTGTGTCCTGTCCACCATCCCTAATGGGACTTGGTGAGACGCCTTGTTCCCCTGTGATGGGTTAAGGAGCTTTAAAGGGTGAGGGATGCTCTTATGGTCAGGATTTGGGTGATGCCCATGCAGTGTTCCATGGGAGGTGTGTTGCTGTTTGTCTCTGAGCAGGCACTGCAAGCTGGGACTGAACTAAATACTAGATTGAAGTGTCACTATTTCAGGAGGAGGCAGGCCCAGCACAGACCAGCTGCTCATTTTGGGGCAAAAAGGCAATTTCTGGGAGGTACAAACTGAAAAAATAATGTTGATTTGAAGCAACTTGAGCATCATCCTGAATCTTCTCCTTTGGAAAACAGTGATGAACTAAAAGGTTATTTACCCTGATGGGAATTAAGGTATCTTTGGGGCAGCGACCCCAAATGGAGTCCGTTGTCCACAAACCACATGCTCAACCCTTCTCCATGCTGAAAGCATGTTATAGGAGAGCGATGAACCAAAATAGCTGATACAATAATAAATGTAGCTTTATTTAGCTAAATGGTAGCTTCTTGAAAGAGAACATCTCCCCAGGTTGTCTTGGGGTGAGGGTTTTCACCCAAAGGTTGGCACCTCTAAAGGACTTAGGGTTGTTTTCAGTAAGGTCCGTGAAAGGCAGCTGAGAAGAGCCCAACTGGTGCTTTTCACCTTGAAATCACTGCCCAGTGCCTTGTGGGACTGAAATCCATAAACACCCCTATCCCCCTTCTGCAGTTTGAGGAGTTTTTCCTTCTCCCCTATTTGGCTTTTCTGTAAATAAAAATGAGCTTTATTGATTGTATTCCAGTAACAGAGAATTGCCTTTGGCCTGTGCTCTCAGGATGCTAAACTCCAGCCAGGAGCATGGTTTGGCGTTTCACCCCTCCTTCTATAGCATTTCTGATCTGTGTTTACTATGCCGGTGCTGACACATCCTAAACTACAGCGTGGCTTTAAGCCGGCGGGGTTGAAATAGTGGCTGGCAAACGTTCCCTCCTTGCTGGAGCTTGTGAATCAAAACCCCATCAACAGTTGAAGCAAAAGCTTGTGCCGGGGAGGGAGAACTTCTGCTGGAGTCGATGCATATTTTATCACCGCGCTTATTCACACTCAGCCCTTCTCCCTTCGAACGCTGCCCGGGTTTTAATTAAAGAGTCGTTGGCGAGGCTGTTGTTCTGGCTTGGAACGCCTCCAAATGGCCGTGTTTTCTCCCCAAAATGATCACAAGGGGATGTGCTCCCCCCTCCCTGTCCCCGCCAAGGTTTGTCTTCTGCAAATACCGCTAATTACATTTGTCTGGCCAGACGCCGGCTCTGCGATAGCATCTTTCATTAGCACTGACCTCTCCGTGCTCGTAAGGAGCTGGCTGACATTCCCAGAGTGGTGCCTCATGGATGCTGCCAGGAAATGTCCCTTTGGCACTGGCCAAGCACGGCTGGGGCTTAGAAGTGATGGGGTTGTGTTGAGCCCTGGCTTCTTAGCATCTGCTTGTAGGTTCTGCAGCTTGGGTGCAGCTCCCTGTTTACGCAACTGGTTGTGAACCAGCGTGGAGAGAGGCTGAGGTGGGTGCCTCCAGGATCTGCTCTACTGAGAGGTTGCTGATGGTCAGCTTGGTTGGGATTGGTGCCTCCAGGATCTGCTTTACCAAGGGGTTGCTGATGGTCAGCTTGGTTGGGATTGGTGCCTCCAGGATCTGCTCTACCAAAGGGTTGCTGGTGGCCATGCATAGGTGGCCAGCTGGGATGAGGTGCAGGAGGGGTGAAGAAATGTATGGGAGAGGACAAGACACCTCTCCTTGGCTTTAAACCTCTCACGGAGGCTCTCCTGATAGCACCACAATCCATAGCAGTGCAGATATTGCTGCAGGCAACTCTCCAGAGGGTCTAAGAGAAACCATGGCCAGGGGCTGAGCAAGGCTACCTCCATTCCTGGCACCTAGAGATGCTCTGATGGGTCTTTCCCTTCCCCCTGGCTTGAAATTCCTCCTTGGGTCCTCAACCACCACCATGAGTTTGCTCCCGTTTGTCAGGAACAAGAGACTTAATTTGTCAGTTCACTACGTTTAATATTTCTTTCATGTATCACGTTGGCTTTAAATGCAAAACATGTCTGGATAAGCTCGCTTTTTCTGCTTGGTTTTTTTCCTTTCCCACCCTGCTGTAGCCGATACATTGGAGGAAACAGTGTTGAACTAATAAAAAAAGAGTTTAAAATGCTGCTTTTGCACTTCTTTAATTGACTTCCAATTTCCATTCACATCCAGCCCAGCACATTGCGAAGGGGAAAAAAGAGCACTGAGCAAATAAGAACTGCGTCACTCCGCGGTTTCTTCTCATCACCAAAAATGTCAAAATGAAGAATCAGAATCAATGTACATTAAACTATATAATTGCCTAAATAAACTTGGCAGGGGGAGATAATGGGTCTTCCTGATTAGAAGAAGTTAGTGCAAAGGTTCTGTTTGGCTGCCAAGCAGCATGGTTTAGTGGTTGCACTCTTCTTTCTGGAGATAAAGCAGAGTGCGGGGCTCACAGGGCAGTGATGGGTGCAGGCGCTGGTGATGAAGGAGCTCTCTGCTGGAGAGAGCATTCTTGAGGGAGTTATAGGGATGGAAGAATTGCTAGTGGATGGTGGAAATAGGTTTTCCCTGCTCTCACGAGCCTGGTGGTTGCTGTGTTCTCTTCCAGCATCCAGTCCTGGTGGTTCCTGACCCAGTGAGGGTCCTGGCTTTCAGTGACTGGCCTTGTAGCAAGAGAAGAGGCTCCCAAGAGCAGGAGCTCAACCCCCAGCCTGGTTGAGCTTATTGCAACCTCTAAGTGTTCATTAATTGAACTTGCTCGGGGTGGTTTGTAGCTCCATGGAGCATGCTGTGGAGCTTTATTAGGATGCACCACATGCTTCCCAACCCTTCTCCCTGTAAATCCTGGCAGCTTCACCAATCCAATCAGTGTAAATAAATAATGTCCCAACCAAAACTGCTGCCCAGCAGAAACACAGAGCTGAGGGTCTGACAGAGCATCTGGCAGTGGTGGCAGGAGCTGGCCGGTGACACCACGCTGGTATTTGGGAGCAAAAAACCAGTCATCCAGGTCTGAGTATCAGTTTGCATTTGTCCTTTCCCCTTCGCTTTCCCTCAACCGCAGCCAAAAGTCATTTCACCATCAGTCACGGGATCCCTGCATGCTTTTGCTCTAAACCTGGTTGTCCTTCCCTGCAGAACAAGCAGTGCCCCAGCACGGGATGTCCCCAGAGCTTTTAATCTGTTAAATGCATCCCCAGGTGAATCATGGTAATATTGGAGAGTGCAGGAGCAGGGGGAGAGCTGCCCATGGTCCATTATTACTCATTGCTCACTGTCACACTGGGGAATGAAGAAAAGCTGCTGGGTTCTGAGGTTGCAGCCTGGCAGTAAGGAGTTAAAGGAGAGGTGAAATATTAAGCGGAAGCAAAGAGGCATGGCGAGAAGGGCAGGATCCCGGGAAAGCTTTTCTGGGGAGGGAAAAAAGAGCTGTCACCTGGAAGGGCTCCAGCTGCCCAGCTCCTATCCAGCCAACGTGTCCTCTGCTCCCCAGGGGGGGCAGGGATGATGAAGGGCATGGAGCCGGGATGCTGATGGAGACAAGAGGCTTTTGCAGGTTGCAAAGGGACTGGGCTGCTCTGGGGAAGCAGCCACGACTTGGGTTTTGCTGGGGGAGAAGTAGAAATGTGTTGGAGTATGTGTGAACTCATCTTGTTGAGCTTGCTGCTCTGAGTGCTGGCTATGGAGGTGGCTAAATAACAAGGATTTGATGATGAGGAGGAGGTTTTTGACTCTCAACGTTTACCAGCCCAAACATCCCAGCATAGAGTGATGCTGGGGTACAGAAGGCTGCAGCCCTGGAACATCTTTGGTGGGGTTGTCTCCCTGGGGTAGGAAGAGGTGGACCCAGCATGGGTGAAAGAGGCTGGACCACGGCAGCTTGTAGCACAGGGAAAGGCTGCATCACCCACCCTCCACCAGCAGAAGAAACATGCTACAGCCACTGAATAAACCTCAGAGGCAGGGCTCATTAACACAGCCCCTCAAGCTTTCCTGCCATGGGTGGATGCCACTGACCTCCATAGGAAGCCCTGAAGGTGGAAACACAAGGCCTGCACACAGTGATGAGAGAAGTAATACTTTTGGGAGCACTATAAGAGAACATTAACCTAAGCTCTCCTAAATCACTATGAGCAGCAGGGTGTAAATGGTGATAACCATGGGCTGCTCCAGCACCATCTCTTTATCTCCAGGCGCTTCAAGCGCATCCATGACTTCGTGCTCCTGACCCACTGCCATCAAGGAAGCAGGCTCAGGAGGGTTTTATCCATCTGGGAGCTGGATTTATCTGATGACGGATGACAAACCTTTTGAGGGGAAGAAAATGTGATTACCAGAAGTAGGCTTTTGGCAGGACATGGAGACAGCGGAGTGGCGTTGGTGAAACTCAGGGAAAAGGCGATAAAAGACCAGCTGCTCACATCCAGGGCCCTGCTTTGCTTTTGGTTGCCTCCTCAGATATGTTCATGCAGTAATTAGCGATGTAAAACATGCATCAGCCTCTTTGTTCCCATTAGACTTGGCTACGGTTTGAAGTGATGCACAACAGTAGCCATGGTTAATTTTACCCAGTGTTCACTTTAATTTCATTTAAGACCAGCTGTCTATAAATCTATAGTGTCTATTTACATCACGTACATATAAATATATATAGAATTCTGTGCTGATGAGAAGGTAAATATGTGCCTGGAGAAGAGAAGCTGCATGGAGACCTCAGAGCAGCTTCCAGTGTCTGAAGGGGGCTACAAGGATGCCGGAGAGGGACTCTTCACCATAGAGTGCAGCGATAGGACAAGGGGTGATGGGTTCAAACTGGAACAGGGGAAGTTCAGGTTAGATATAAGGTGGAAGTTCTTCCCTCTGAGGGTGGTGAGGCACTGGCACAGGGTGCCCAGAGAAGCTGTGGCTGCCCCATCCCTGGCAGTGTTCAAGGCCAGGTTGGACACAGGGGCTTGGAGCAACCTGCTCTAGTGGAAGGTGTCCTTGCCTGTGGCAGGGGGTTGGAACTGGATGATCTTAAGGTCCTTTCCAACCCAAACCATTCTATGATTCTATGTAACAGATAACAAGGCACTAGTAGGAGGAGTGCACCCCAGTCTCCAGCCTTGGCGTGATGTATACGATCAAGCCTAAAGGCTCAATGGTGGCTTGATGCTGATGGGGTGATATCTCCTTAGTGATCAAACCTCCCTGCTGTGTTCCTCCACCCTAAAATCCCCCTTGTATTGTGTGTCCAGGTCAGTATTAATCACCCAGGCAGTGCACAGCTGGGAGCCTGCAGCAAGCTGTGGTTTATTTGCATCCGAGCAAGCACACCTATGTTTAAATACCTCTACGCAAACAAGTCCACCCAGCTCCGGCTTTGTCCTTCTTTGTGTCTTCAAGGCTGGGTTTACTGGCAGTATCCAAAGGCAGTTTGTCTCCTTGCTTACAGGGCCTGGAAGGATGCCTGCTAGGTGGTATGTGTGGGTAACATTGTCCTGGTTCTATCTTGGTCCCATGCTATGTAGTCCAATGTGGGCTGGTGGCTTCTTCTAGCAGCTTTCACCATCATGTCATGCCTAAGCCACCACCACTGCTGCATGCGTCCCTCAAACCTGTGTTTGTGGCATCCCTCCTTCCGGCAACACCAGGACAGCTGGGAGGAGGCTGCCATGGGGTGACGGGAAGGGCTGCAGCTCCTTGGTCCCAAAGCGTGGTGAGATGTGGTCAGCCAAGAAGCGTATGTGGAAGTGCCGGCCAACACAGTGGACCAAGCTGCCCACGACAGCACACTGAAAGCCACCTGGGTTGGCCATGGTGTAGGTGGCACATTCATACCATAGCTTGGCCTTGGCGCTGCAGCGGTAGACACCAATGCCTGTGCGGCGGTGGAGGTCAAAGCGGTAGATGAAGCCATTGGTGCTCACCATCTCAACTGTCCTGTTCTTGTCACCGCTGGCTGGGCTGACCCTCCAGCTGTCCGAGCGGGCAGCGTATCGCAGCAGCACATAGCGCAAAGTGCCTTCTGTCACGTAGATCTCCCCATCACACACTGTGGCCGTGTGGGCCACAGCAAAGGTGTCATAGGGCAGGGGTGCAGTGAAGGTCCAGCGGTCCTGCCGGGGGTCATAGCGCTCTACTGTGTAGAGACATTCACCACCAATGGCATAGAGGTGGCCGTCCAAGGCCACGAGCTTGCAGTGGGGCCGTGCTTGGTTCAAGGGGCAGATCTCCCTCCAGATGTTGGTCAGGGGGTCATAGCAGAAGACGCGGTTGGAAGGTCTCTGCATCCGGCCCATGCCCTTGCAGCCAGCCACCACAAAGAGGTAGTTGAATATGCTGCACATAGCACACCCCTGGGAGACCACCTCTGGTGGCATGTGGCAGAGCTGATGCCAGCAGTCGCCTCCTTCATCATAGTAGCAGAGGCGGCTGGTGTGGAGGCCACGCTCCTGCAGGTTGACGTCTGCCACGACCATGTGCATCTTACCCTTCATCCTCTGCCGCAGGATGAGGTCCCGCTCACCGGCATTGAGACGGCTGTAGATGGATGGTGTCCTCAGCACCTGCAGGTAGTTGTCGCTCATCACCTTGTAGGCAGCTTCCTGGAGGTGGCGGAGCTTCTGCGCCTTGGCTGTGCAGAGAACCTCGTAGCAGTTCCCCAGGTCCAGGTGGGTGGATGGTGGCATTTGGTCAACACTGGCCACCAGCCCTGGCCAGGGGCTTGCAGGTGGTGTGTCAACTGGTGCTGTGACCCCAAACCCCTCCATGGGCAGCTGGAGGTGGGGGCTTTCAGCAATGTGGAGGATGCTGTTCTTGCGGCCAGGAGATGGTGGCTCAGGAGAAGGCTCCAAGCTCCCCGTAGATGCTGGAACTACAGAAGAGGTGGTGGGATCCTGCATTGCCAAAGCTGGGTCTGGCTCCTCTGTTGCAAAGTTCTGCATCTCTTCATTGACCCACTCCGAGCTGCAGCACTGGGATGTTCCCAGAGGGATGTAGGGGAGAGACCTCTTCTTTGACACTGACTGGGAGATGGACTGGGCATAGTAGTCATAGACTTTGCCTTTTAGGCCAGGGCCTGGCTGCCCAGCCCCGTCCTTCACCCGCTGCTCGGTGATGTACCCCTCCTCCACCTGAATCTTTGCAACCGAGGAGAAAGAATAGGAGGTTTCTGACCCTATGCTGCTCGTCGTCATCGTTAGTGCCAGGTCTGAGGTGACACTGAGGGTCTGGATCATCTCCCCATGCTTCTCAACCTCTTGACTCATGCCTCTGCTGGCCAAATCCTGCTCCATGCTTTGGACAAGGCTGTCATCATCATTAGCAGTCCTGGGGGAGAGCCCGGTGCTGGGAGCAAGTGTGCCCCTCTCCCCAGCGCTGCTCAGTGTTTCGGCTGCACCCGCAGGCTCATAAGAGCTCAGATCACTTCCCAACTCACTTTCCAGCTCATTTCCTGGCTCACTTCCCAGATTTCTTGCCGGCTTGCTTCCCAGATTACTTCCTGACTTGCTTCCCAGATCACTTCCTGACTCACTTCCCAGCTCTCTTCCCACTTCACTTCCCAGCTTGCTTCCTGGCTTGATTCCTGGCTTACTTGCCAGGTCACTTCCCACCTCACTTCCCACCTCACTTCCCAGTTTGTTTCCTGCCTCAATTCCTGGTTTTCTTGCCAGCTCACTTCCCAGGTCACCTCCAGGCTCAATTCCTGTCTCACCTCCCAGCTTATTTCCCAGCTCACTTCCCCTCCTGCCCATCCCCACTTTCCCGCCAGTCAGCCCCACTTCAGAAACCATCTCTCCCTCCTCACCCCTCGGCAGACTCCAATCCCACTGGGAAGCCGTGCGCCGTGTCCCAGTGCCAATCACTTGTGCATTCCCACCACCCATCCTCACCTCCTCACCAAACACCCTCCTCCGCCGCAGACCCACCGCACCGTCCCCATCTCCATCCCCATCCCAGGCAGCATTTTCCCTCTGTTCTTCATTGGCCCGTGAGATTTTACCCCCAGCAAGCAAACGGGACCTATAGAACCTGTACGCCAGTGTCAGGAGGAGCAGAGCGGAGAGGACCAGCTTGCCGGCCAGCGGCATGTCGGAATGCCAGGACAGGGTTACCCGCTGGGGCATTTTTCCATGCCCGGAATGCGGAGAAGCCGATTAATGATTGTCGAGCGAGCCCGGAGCGTGGAGCTGAAGGTTTGGGGCAAGGTGACTTTGAGCGGACAAAGCTGGCAGGAGGCTTCTGGATAAGCTTTGCATGTTTGGGATGGGCTGGGCTCCGGGGAGAAGGTGCAGCCCGGAGCTGGCAGCACAGAGCCGGCTTTATTAGCCTGGTAAACAGAGAGGCTCAGACGAAAGCAAAAGGAAACACAAAGAGAGGAAACGTATCTCCTGTGAGCAGCCCGATGGTGCTGCCTCCTCGGTTCTTTGGTTATTTAGAAGCAAACATGCAATGAAAGGAGAAAATAAGTCATTTTGTCCAGGAAAGGTCCCTCATCCCTGAGTGCAGGTGTGGGAAAGGGAGGGAGAAGCAGCCCAGTGCAGGGTAGACCTTTGGTCTGACACCCAGCAGCTGCGGGTGACTAATTCAGTAGCCTTCGTTTGCAGCATGTTAGCTAATGAAGGGTGACAGGAAATAGCCTGAAAGCTTCTGGGGTCTCTTTGAGCCCAGCGTGAAAGTGGCAGGAGAATTAAGAGCTGGTAGAAAAGGACCTGGGGGTTTTGGGAGAGGGGGGGAAAATCCATCACTGAAGAGGAAATCAAAGCAGGAGTTAAACTGCAGCTGGTTGCTGCCACATTTAGAGACCTGCATCCATGTGCACGGGGAGAGGGATGGACTAAGGAAAGTAAATGAAAGCGTTGGGACCAAGAAGAAATCTGGGATGGGAGAGATGGGAGTTGTCATTTTGAAGTGATGAGCTGCTGCGTGGGGGGTGTCCACAGGGATTGGAGTCACTGTGGGGAAACTGAGGCACAGAGCATGCCAGACAGTGTCACATTTGCTTCTTTCTCCCCCTGGAAAGATGTCAGTGATGTGTCTGGTCCTGTTCTGAATCTCAAAGATGCAGGGGAATTGTTGTCCCCATCATGCCTGAGGCAGCCAAGTCCCAATGCTTGGATTGTAGCAGGGGAAGGAGGGAGGAGGGAGCCTTGGGAATGGCATCCCGCTGTAACTGATGCTAAGCGAGCTGAATTCAAAGGGATAAAATGAATTTCCTTTTCCCTGAGGGGAATGTCTTACATGCTGAGAGATGCAGAAAGCAACGAGGCCCTACGAGGCCCGAATGTAGCTGGGGGTGGGTAGCTGCTCCTGTTTGTATGCAGAGACTCACTAGCTTGGTCCTAATCCAGTGGGATTTGCCAGAGAAATGAATCCAGGTGATGCTAAAACTACTCATTATATGAGGTGTAAGTGTGGTGGGTCCCTGATGCATGGGTCATGATTATATGTGGTAGGAGGTCTTGCCATGGGTCTTTAATAAGGGGTGGATGCTCATCAGCTCATACCTCGTGTCCATAGCCTCCCAAACCACCCCTTGGGCAGCAGCTCATCTTCACCAGCCACTGCATGAGGTTGGGTACTGCCTTTTGTGATGGGAGGAGCACCAGAACCTCCTTGGAGCATGTTCCCCACCATCACCAGCATCTGCAAGGGCTGAGATGCTAAATTTCACCTTATGGATTTGCACAGGATGCCAAAGGGTCTGGGGGTGGTTGTATATCTGCTGCTAGACTTGCTGAGAATGCTCATTAGGTGGAGGACCATGTGCTAAACAGTGTGATATTTATATATATGTATATAAAAGGGATGGAAAGGGAGCAGAGGGGTAACTTCTCATGCTGGCTCAGCAGTCAGGGATCCCTGTGCTCATCCCTGCTGTGAATAGTGACAGCCCACCAGTGGCTTTTAGGGGGATGTTGGGGAAGTTTCCACCTTGTATGGGTGCAGTGTGGGGAAATACAGCAAGTAAGAGGTTGGGAGAATGAGGATATTTAGGTTAAAAGCTGGACTTTGGAGCAGGGCATGCGCTGGTGGGATGCATCCTTTGGATGAGCTTGCTCCAGGGGCCAAAGCAGCACCAGCCAAAACCCACCCACCTGCTTCCCTCCATCCTATTTGGAATGGAGACCCAAAATCTATCACTGGGGTGCTTGGCCTGGCCAAAACCTCAGGGAAAGTGGTATTCTATCATCCTGCAAACCCAGGGGGGCCTGAATCCAGGCTGGAGCTGAGGTAACCAGGATGTACATCAAGGCTGGGCATGTGTTTGGGGCTCAGTTAATTGATGAAGGGTTTGGGCACCCGAGCAGAGCTGTGGCCCCTGGGTTTCTTCCTCTCTCACAGCTGCAGGTGCCTGCTTTAACTTGCAGGTAGATCTGCAAAGATCCCTCTATTCCTAAGCTGGGAAGGGTGAATTACGCATGTACTTGGTGGCCCTGTGAACCTGGTTATAGCAGTAACTGTGCCCAGTAATGAGGTAGGGGAGGCAGTGAAAGCACCGAGCAAAGCCCACTGCTGTTCCCACCATTATTCCCAGCCCCACTGAGTTGGAGCATCCCTGATTTTGTGCCCCCCACACTAATATCCCAAAGGCCTGGGGGCTCGGATGAGCCACAACCTTGAGAGGTGCAGGGCTGGGTTGCCAAAACCCTGAGTCTGGGTGCACGCCAGGGTTATCCTTGTCATTTTATGGACCTTGGGAGGGTGACACATGGAGCACAGGGAGAGTTTCCAGCAGGCAGCGTGCTCTGCTTGCTGTTGCCTTCACAAATGGCAGGATGGGGGGATTAGAGCCTGACTGCTGAGCTTGAGCTGTGAGGGTTGATGTCGGGAAGGAGGATCCCCATGTCTGACGTAGAAACATGCACCTTGAGGTGAGGAGGATGAGCAGCTGCGTAGGGGAGCAGGGGCTGCATCTCAGAGCAGCCGCGGCGTCTCGTCACTTGTGACTCTAATTGAATGTAATTGCCTCTTCCAAATCTTGCTAAACCCTGTTCAAAGTCCCCTGAAATCAGGGACCATCGATAACGCTGCTCCTTGGGGCTTTCTGCTGGCGTCATCTCGAAGAAGCACTGTTAATATTTCACAAGCTAATCGTATCTCATAGGTAGGTTGTCAGCAGTGGATCTGTCATCTCTCATCAATAATGAACCAACCTGAGCAGCTCTTTCCCCCTCCAGCCTCCTGCATTATTCACTGCCAGGTTCTCCAACAATGGGGTGTGTGGTAGGGGGGAGCCAGGGATTTAATTGATGTCCATCATAATTACCTGTAGGAAGGTGGATGGGGATGGAGAGTGAGGGCTGGTTGGTGGTGGGCGAAGACAGAGAGGGCAGGAGGTGAAGGCAGGGTCCAGCACAGTGCGGGTGGTTTTCTTTGGATCACTGTTTGATGGGATGGCATCTCTTTGTGTCCATCACCCTGGGGGGACTCTGGGAAAGCAGGCAGCATCACTGTACACAATGAGAAGCTCTCATGTCCCCTCTCTTATTACTTTGGCTCTGCTGGTGCCGGGAAGGTCCCAGACTATAGCCTGATCCATCACCATGCTGGCATCCCTGGGGAAAAAGCTAAGCAATCCACATGTCCATGGAGGGGTGGGTTTGGGATGCAGGACGACAGAGGCCACTGGTCCCCTCCCAGCTGCTGGATGTGAAGGTCGTGCTGCTCCCAAGATATCACCAAGTAGATCTGGATGATGGTGGTACTGCCACTGTAATGCTCCTCATTTCCACGGTTCCGGGCTAAAGCCACCACATTTGCATTTAAATGGAGGTCTGGGTGTCTGTAAATCCTCATTTTTTGAAGCGAGAAGGACTAATGGTTGTTTAATCACGTTGGGATGGAGCTCACGGAGTATCTCCAATGCCGTGAGGAGGGCGAGAAGCATCCGTGCTATGGTGGGGGCTCTCCTGTCTGCTCAGTAGTGTGGGGGGAAAGAGCAGCATGCAGATTTCCCTAAAGAATGCAGATTTCCCTAAAAAAGGAAGGTTCCCCTAAAAAATGAATGTTCTCCCTTCTTGCGCAGGGAGATGCAATGGGCTGGAGCAGTGAAAGCAGTCAGGGAGGGAGCAGGCATTTGGGCAGCTGGTCCAAAGGGATCTGGATGCTTGGATGCTGTTGCTTCAGGATGAAAGCAGAGCCGCTGAACCTCCTACATCCCAGCCAGCTCCAATCTGTCCCTGCATTGTTTCCAACCCAAATTGTAAACCCATGTGCTTTTGTATATGGGAAGAAATGTGTCTGTTCTGCTCCTTTGAGGCTGGGAAATCGCTCACAGCCAGGTTGGCAACAGAGCATGGCGGGGACTGAATCTGCTTAATAATAATTAATCATAATAGTAATAATAATGCTTAGCACTAGTACAGGGCTTTGCAAAGATGAAGCACCACATGACTGCTGACTAATCCTATAGGATTAAGAGTTCCCAGAGGAAAAGACAAGGAAGCACCCTGTCCTCAGGTTCCTCCCAATCTCCATCTGCTCCCCAGGGATCCTGGCCTGGGGCTGGATGCTCTCGGGGCATCATGGGGATGCAAAGCAACAGGGAAAACGGGGCAGGATTGGGGCAAAACCACCCGGTTTTTGCAAAAAGCCATCTTGCAGCAGGATGAGTGCTCTACTGGGATGTGCTTGGTGACACAGGGTACCATAAGGATGGCCAGGATCTGGCCATACTGGACTGTTATCTGTTTCCATAGTGACAATTAGCCAAGAGCAATGAGGAGGGTGGAACAGACCAAACGTGGGTGCTTTAAACTCAGCTAGTGCTGGCGCTGCCCGATGGAGCACATGCTGCCCACTCATGTGTGAGTGCTGACATTTTGGGTTGGGAGCTGCCTGTCACTAGAGATTGACTGTCCAGCCTGGGACAAGTGATGTGCGTGATGCCTGTCTTCCAGCAAAGCTTTGGCCTGACCAAGGTCTGGATAAGGCTGGTGGTCCAAGCTCTTGGGCTCCTGGAACCACCATCTGTGTGCGTGCAGGCTGAGTGGGGCTCATCTCCAACACAGAATGATAGAATAGTTTGGGTTGGAAGGCACCTTCAAAGCTCATCCAGTCCAACCTCCTGCAATGAGCAGGGACATCTTCAACTAGATCAGGTTGCCCAGAACCACATCCAGCCTGGCCTTGGCTGTCTTCAGGGATGGGGCATCCACCACCTCTCTGGGCAACCTGTACCAGTGTTTCACCACCCTCATTGTACAGGATTTCTTCCTCACATCCAGCCTGAATCTCTTTTATTTTAAACTGATCACCCCTCGTCCTGTCACAACAGGCCCTGCTAAAAAGTCTCTCCCCATGTTTCTTATAAGCCCCTTTTAAGAACTGAAAGGCCACCATAAGGTCTGCTGGAGCCTTCTCCAGGCTGAACAACCCCAACTCTCTCAGCCTTTCCTTATAGGAGAGGTGCTTCATCCCCCTGACCATTTCTGTGGCAGTGCAGTGGGAATGGTGTAAATGGATTCTCCAGGGGAAATCTGGTCCTTGTCTCATAGAAAACACCCCTTCCAAGAACCTTGCAAAGCCTTTGGGTACCCCAAGATGGTGCTGGGTACCCCAGCACAAGGCAAAACATGAAGCACAACCTTCTACCAGGGGGAAGATTTCTCTTTTTCCTTTTAATTAAATTGTCTGAGGAAGCCAAGACACAGACAGAAAGAGACCGAGACTGTAAAGAGTATAGAAAACCAAAAAGAGATCAAGAGAACCAATTGATGGAGGTGTAAATGCTGGGTGGAGCCGTACAGAGGAAGAGGAGGAGGAGGAAGAGGCAGGCAAAGCTTCACGTTAGCTCCAGGATCACTGTTAGGGTGAGCGCCAAAACTAGTCTGAAGCCGCAGTGGCCGGTGACTGAACCTAGGCAGGAGGAGAAAAGGGATGGGAGATTAGGGAGCTGCATCTCACCACTTGGGTTTGAAGCAGGATGGGGTCACCACGTTTTCTGGGGGGAGATCACCCTCCTAAATCTGCTTTGGAGCTTGTGTGGGGTAGGCAGCAGGCCAGGGATGCTGCAGGGAGCATCTGTGGAGCCCCTTTTGGTGCAAGGACATCCCTGCTGCTAAGGGCAAGGGCTTGGGCAATGCAAGGATAGTTGGCCAAGGGCTTGGGGCCATGCAAGGAGAGATGCTCTGCATGGTTCTTCACTCCCTGGGGTGTCTTGGGTTGAAATACCAATGCCACCAGCACTCACCATTGGAGTCTTCTGTTCCTCTGGGAATATTTGGGTTTTCTAATGGGAAAGAAATTGAGAGAGACAATTTTATTGTGTGTGTGTGGGGGAGATGAGTGAGGATTTGTGGAGTGACCCCGTGGTGCTGCCCTACCAAAAACGATGAGCCGGGTGTGGGTGTCAGTGGAGCCCAGAGGGTTCTGGGCAGTGCAGCGGTACATGGAGCCATTGAGCTCGGCTGGAACCCGCTCCAACACCAGCTCCTTCCCATCGTGCTCGGCGCTGCCGTCGAGGAGCCGGCTTCCCACCCTTGTCCAGGTGAAGAGGGGCTCAGGGAAGACTTCATTCTGCAAGGAGATGGGTATAAGGAGTGAGCAAACCCTGTGTTATGGCTGGAGTAAGGATGGGGTCCAGCTGAAATGCAACCCAAGGCCACCAAGCCAACCCCATAAAGTGCTGGTGTGGATGCAAAGCTGTCCATTGACATGGCATTGTCCCCATGGCAACAGGGATGGATAGATGGATGGGGATGCTGACCTGGAAGCCCTGCACCAAGATCCGCACGGTGTCTCCAACACGGGCTCTCGTTGGGGTCATGGTGATCTTTGGGCCCTTCGGAGCAACTGCAAGGTAAGGGGACAGGAAGGGATGTCATCTGAGCACAGCATTCCCAGTGCTGGTGGGTGCCCTTGGCTGGGTTAATGACGGTTTGATGAATTATTGTGGTGAGTGGTGGCATGGCCTGGGCCAGCCCAGGGAGGGCTGACAGCTTGGTGATTGATGGACAGGCTGGTGGATGTCCAAATGACTGATAGACAGGTAGGCAAGGACCCTGCAGGCGGATGAACGGGAAGACTGAGATTGATAGATGACTGTAATGGGATGCATTGATGGTGAAGGACAAATTTCCTAATCATGCCTCTCTCTGCTCAGAAGCAGGAGTCAAGAGGGGTCAGGTTGGTTTGAAGCCATGGAGATGGAGACCTCAGAAAAGCATCCTCAGGACAAGGTGGCCTCGGTGAGTCCTGCACAAGTGCTGTTAGCATGGGAGATGGCCACAAAGCCTTGCTGGCACCAAATGCTGAGCACAGCCCTGTACAAAGGAGGGGACCCCTTTTCTCATGCCAGACTCTTCCTAGTGCATTGTGGGGAGAAGTAGTGATGCAGACACCATGCTGGGTCTGCTCCTTGACCCCGCCTGGGTCAGGGTGGGATGGGACAGCACCAGGAGCTGCCTGGTCTTTGCATGGAAGGAGCCTTTTGCAGGCTTAAAGGGGAAAATGGGCAGGAAGAAGGTTATGTTTTGCTAAGAGCATGTATTTCATCCTTTATATCTTCAAGCACTGCTGTGGATGGGACAGGCTGGGCCTGGACATCACCCCAGCAGGACACAAAGGGACAAACAGCCACCAGAAAGCACATCAGTCTGTGGTGGTGGACATTGGACCTTGGAAAGGGCATCTGTGGCCCAGGATGCTCTGCATGGACACACACCAAAGACCATGGTTGTGCACTTGGACTACAATATCCATGCAGGATTCATCCTTCCAGTGTTGGAGCAGGGTGGATGGGCTGCAGATGCTGCACCATGCTATGATTTGTACCAAAAGACAGCTTTCTGTACCAAAACAAGTGGTTTGTCTTGGTTTCAATGTGGCTTTTATTGAGAATATGTATTTATATAATGTTTATATACTATTTATATATAGAGAGGAGTTTAATGGGAGATGTGCTGTGAGGTTGCCCGAAAACTGGGTGTGGATGGTGGCAGTGGGGTGCCCAAAAAGGTGCCTAGGCTGGAGGCGTCTTAGGGGATGACGCCTAAGACGTCATCTTAGGGGATGAGGAGGGCTGTGGATTTGGGGGGCAGTTTGGGATAAGCTTTGCTATTACAGGTATTTGAGCTACTGGGGAAGAAGTAGTAAGCCATCGAGGTCTTGGTGTCATGGGGAGCCCCAGAGAGTGGACATCTAAGCCTGATAAGCTGCAGAAGGTGTGAAAATGCAGGACTTGACTTGGGATGTTTTTTGGCTGGTTGAGAGAGCTTTAATGTTCTGTGGGGAGGAACAGGTAATGGAGAGCCCTCTATTAGCAAGAGAGCTGCTGCTCCTCCTTGTTGACTGCCAACCTCTCACTGACCTCCTCATTGGCACCAGACTCCCACTAATTGAGGTTGTTGATGAGCTGAAGAGACAGAGCACCAGCACTGACACAGCACAGAGACTTGTGCACACTGAAGCCTGTGCCAAAGATGGGTGGGAAGCCAAGAGAGTGAAGCTCTCCAGGAGGTGGTGCATCACTGCTGATGCAGAGAGCCAAGTGCCCTACTTGGCCAGGAGCAAAGCCCAGTCTTCCTCACCCAGCTCGAGGGGAGGAAGGCTGGAGCAGCCTGTCCAGGAGGGTACCCTGGAGCTTGGCAACCCCAGTGGAGAGCTCAGCCTCTTCTGATGGGGAAGTAGGAGAATGTAGGGGAGACCTAGCCGCAGTGGGAGATTGTGTGGGGTCCCCACTAACTACGTTGGTCACTGGCTGTCATGGCCACTTGGGGAGCTTCTGCTCTTCTAGGGTGCTAAGCATGCTGGGAGCCAACAGGGAGGCCCTGGCATCAATCCCACTACCCTATCACAGATGGGGCCTCACCAGCCCCACAGATTCCCTGTATGCGGGGGCCAGCCTGGCCCATCCCCAGCAATCCCCATTGGGATGAGTTGGGTGGTGATGGCCAATAAGGGTCATGGCATGTCCTCGAGTCTCTTGGGACTGGGTGTTGATGGATGGGGGTGACATCACTATGGGGTGAAGGTGTCCCCCCCCAACATGACCCCAGTCCAGAGGAGCTCCTCCATCCCATCCCCTCCCAGAGTTACACCCCATAGGATGTAACACTAAGGGGCTACCACCTCCCCTGCAGGCACCCAAGGCAAAGACCCACCAAACACCAGGTTCCCCCAACCCAACCCTCAGCTCCAACACCTCCTTCCCTTCTCATCCCCACACCCAGCACAGCCCCGGCTCCCCTCAAAACCAGCCCCTCGTTGTCCCCCACCCCAGTCCTATGCCTCACCCTATATGCAAACACCCATTCCTTTCTCACCAAGGGAGCTTCTTGCATCACACACCACCCCCCTCCAAAATCTAGGGCTGTGCCTGCATTACCCCCTGCCATTGACATCACTGCCTTGCTCTGATAACCCAGGAACCTCAATTCCCCCCACAGGTCCCCCCAAACCTCCACTGCCTGCATCTAGAGGCCCCTCCCCAGCCCTGTGTCAACACAGCAACCCCCACCCTATAGCATCCCCCATGGCCAGGGGGGCCTCAGCACCCCTCTGCAGGGCCAGGTCTTGCTCCCTTTTACGGGGTACCCTAAAGCTATGAGGACTTAGAGGGGGGGCAGCATCCCCACAGCCTTTCTTTCCCTCCCCATGCACAAAGGGCTCTGCACCCCATAGACCCCAGACCACCCCTCTACAGCCTTAACTCATCCCCCCTCCTGCCCCACAGATCCCTCCCCTGCAACACACAGCAAACCCCTCTTCATGCCTGATGGACCCGCACTCTTACTCTTGTGACACCCTGGCACCACCACCTCCAACCATCATGCAGCCCTATGTGGCACCTTGTTTTGGCCTGTGGGTGCATGAAGACCCCGAAAAGAAAGGAGAAAGAGCAAGAAAAAGAGGGGAAAAAAGTACAAAAAACGTTCAAAGAGTGAAAAAAAACCTAAGAAACAGTCCAACGAAGCCACCATGGGCTGCATGGACCCTTACCAAGCGTCACCTCGGACTGCATGGGCATGGAGAGTGCTGGGTGCTTCACCTCGCAGCTGAAGAGTGCCTCGTTGTCGATTTGGGGGTTGAGGGTCCAGGTGAGGGTGGCCCGCGCCTCCACCGTCCCATCGCTCACGGGTGCATGCGTGTGGCGGAAGTAGTAGATGGGCTCTGCCACGTGCACCCACCGGGGGAATTCCCGGCTTACCACCGTCTCAGGAATGGTTTCGGTGACGGGATCCCGCTCAGCTGCCAGCCCCCTCGGGGGGTCCAATGTGGCCGGAGGTTGCCCAGCTCCCACCTCCCCTTCAGCCGCCAGTGATTTTGGCACCTTGGTGTCATCCAAGTCGCGGTGAAGGAGGTTACGTGGTGCCCAGTTCCCGGTGCCGACCGGCGGCTCCGGCAGTGGCGTGGCCTCAATGGGTTCCCCATCCCGCTTGAAATACACCTATGTAGGGACAAAAGGGACAGTGAGAACAATGGGGATGGTCACTACCCCGGACATCCCCACATCCCAACCCCTTGGGTGGCTTTGGGTGGAGCTCCTTCCCAAGGTCCCCATGGAAAGATGCTGCAGGGTGAAATTGGGGTAGCAGGCAGCTATTTGCCTTATTTTGCCTCGAAAAGCAGCACATATACGTGATATATTTTTAACACACATATATATATGTGCGTTTGCTTCACATATACATATGGAAGAAAACCCTGGGGGCTCACCAGCGGAGCAGGTTTGCCACCAGAGACCACACACACCAGGGTGAAGTTCTGCGCCTGGTAGCGGCTGAAGGGCGCCGGCGTGTCAGCAGCGAGCACTGAGATGGACGTTGGAGGAGCTGCCAGGGAGCAGAGCTGGGGTATTAGTGTGATGTCCTCAACACCCACCCATCTCCATCCTCATCCCTATCCCCAGTCCTCATCTCCATCTCCATAAAATCCCAAACTGGTTTGGGTTGGAAGGAACCTTAGGATCATCCAGTGCCAAGACCCTGCCATGGGCAGGGACACCTTCCACTGGACCAGGTTGCTCCAAGCCCCATCCAACATGGCCTTGAACACTTCCAGGGATGGGGCAGCCACAGCTTCTCTGGGCACCCTCGCAGGGAAGAACTTCTGTCTAAATGCCCAACCTAAATCTCCCGTTTCAGTTTAAACCCATCACCTCCTATCCTATCACTCTAGTCCCTGATGTAGAGTCCCTCTCCTAGCATCCTTGTAGCCCCCTTCAGACACTGGAAGCTGCTCTGAGGTCTCCATGCAGCTTCTCTTCTCCAGGCTCAACAGCCCCAATGTTCTCAGCCTGTCTCCATACGGGAGCTGCTCCAGCCCCTAATCATCCTCGTGGCCTCCTCTGCACTTGCTCCAACAGCTCCATGTCCTCTTTATGTTGACGACACCAGAACTGCACACAGTGCTGCAAGTGGGGTCTCACAAGAGCAGAGTAGAGGGGCAGGATCACCTCCTTCAAACTGTTGGTCACGCTAGTCCATCCCTGTCCCCATCCTCATTCCTCTCCCCCATACCTAGGGATGGGAAAATGAATCAAATCCCTGCTGTCCCCCAACCCTGAGACCCCGCAGTTCTTCCCTCTCCAATCCCACCCATCGAGGGCTGCACTTACCCATCACGTTCAGAAAGATATTGCCGGAGGCCAGGACCACCTTCTCCCGTGTGGCTCGGTCGTAAATCCCCACATGACACTCGTAGGGACCGTTGTCCGAAATGCGCACCTCAGGGAGGCTGGGGAGGAGAGGCAGAGCTCACCACCTGCTCCCCCTTCCATCCTGACCCCGTATTCCCAGGGGGTGCAGTGGTCAGAATCCAGATCTCAAGGTGTCGGATGGGGTTGCTTTTTACCGGTGACGGGGATCAATACGCTATTAATAACTGCAAAGGCTGCAGGAGAGAGCTGTGTAATGTGGTTTAGCAGCTGGAGTTTAGCGGCACTGACAGCTCCTCAGGAGAGGAAGTAATTGCATTATTGAAAGGAGAAGCGTACAGGAGGCAAAAGCACCACCAAGAGCAGAATCCCACAAAGCCTGGACAGCAAACGCCTGCGGAACGCTGATGTTAAAGGCTCAACACTGGACATTACAGACCGTTCAGGTGATGCAATGGCTGTAGCAAAGCGTGGTGGATAAAAAGCATCAAAAACTGCAAGCAAACTCAGAGCACACATGGGTTGATAGATTATTTAGGGTCTTTATAGAGATATAAAGAAAACCAGGAGATATGCAAAAGGCTCAGTGCTGCTGGAGGTGGAGATGGTCACACCAGCTGCAAAGGAGCCACTTTGCCGACTGGCAGCAGCCTACCTCACCAGTTGCAGCATCATCCCATCTCCCTGGCTGGCAGCATCCCACCTCTCTGGCCAGTGGCATCATCCGGCTTTGATGGCTGGCAGCATCCCACCCCATCAGTCAGTATCATCATCCCACCTTGCTGGCTGGCAGCATCCCACATCACCAGCCAGCATCACCCCACCTTGCTGGCTGGCACCATCCCACCTTGCCAGCCAGCATTATTCCACCTCAGTGGCCAGCAGTATCCCACCACAGCAATAAGGATAGGGGCAATTCCCACACGGAGCACCCTTCAAGCCACTCTCAGCTTAACCCCCTCCACTTTTCTGGTCAAACCCAGGCACGTGCCTCACAGAGCTTCCTTACCCTGGGGGGGAAATCTGGTGCTGGTTTGCTGGATCCTTTCTGGAAGCCCTTGGCTGCCTTCCCACATCTCGTCCTCGCCACACAAGCTCCCCACCAGCATGAACAAGCCCCCATCGAAGCGAACAGTCGCTTGGCAGCTCCTTTTAATGGCCTTGATGCTTTCAACTAAGCCTCCTCCATCTGTTCCAGCCTCTAATTACCCACGCAGAGAGTGGGAAATCATCCACACCCTTCGTTAGTGGCTTGCAGGAGCAGTTTTGGTCCCCACCAAGCTGGGGACGCCATGTCCCAATGGCTGCAAGGACAAGCCCTTTAGGTTTGCACGTGGATTTGGGTGTAAAATGGTCCTAATTGGGTCAGTTTGATGTTTCTGTGATGGGTAAGGATGAGAGGGAGGGGCCTCCCAGCCCTGCAAAACCAAAATGCTGCCCGTTATGTCCTTTGTGTCCTCTAAGCGTGCTGGAAATAAGGGGAAAAAAAGCCTATATAGATATTCATAAAGCAGTGCCTTACTCGACAAGGGTGGGTTTTTAATCAAAGGAGGGGAAAGGAAATAATCCAGGCTTGGATATCTCTCAGCTTTGCTCTTCACATCTGAACGGGCGGTGTTCAAAGCTGCTGTGAAAAGAGGCAGCCCCAGCAGCCCTCTGTGCCGCGCAGATAAGAGCCGCGCCGCGCGGGATAACGCTCCGTGGGACGGCACCGACGTGCCCGTGCCATTGCAAAGATGAAAAGAATAGATGAAAATCCAGAAGGATAAAATGAAAAGGAGAGAAAAACTGGCTAGAAACGGCTGGGAAGCGCCTGACCCAGCACTAAACCCTTCCTAATAGTGCTCCATTTCTTCACCAGAGCCCAAAATAAGGCAGGACTCCCCCCCCTCCAAATAAAGCATCAAGCCAATGATTCAGAAAACAAGCTCTTTTCAAAGCCTCCAAGAAATATCTCCTTTCTCTCCAGGCAACTTGCTGTTTCCCTCTGAAAAAAGGCAACTGTGTGAAAAGACTTTTACCACGAACATCCCTGGCTCCACGGATGATTTGCCGGCACCGTGCCGCCGATTACCGATGCTTTTAAGTGCTTGGTCCTAGGGCGGTGAAATTTTCTACTTGTAAATTCTATTAGTTCTACAATATGTGGTGAAAGGGATGAAAATGGAGGGTTCTGAGCCAAAAAAAGCGACTGGGGTGGTGCAATGTGCCATAACCGGGTGAACATGGTGCGTCCTTGTCCCTTGCTCAAGGGATGCTAGTGATGTGCTGCTCCATACACACAGGATGTTTTGTTCTGGTTTAATTCCCCAACTTTCCCACTGCTCCCTGTTTGAGGAGAGCAATGGCCAAATCCAGCGTTGAGTGAAACTGCTGGGTTTATGGCATGAAGCAAAGCTGGTGAGTTAGGGAATGTGTAATCCCTTTGTGAAGCCGCCAACACAAGCTCTAAACAACAATTAGTTGTGTCAGAAACGTGTACAACATCCAAGCGAGCTGCTGAGCGGTGCTTGTGCTCCACGGGGAAACAAAATAAAGGAGTGAAGCAGCCTCTGAGCATCTCCTGGCATCCTTCTGGGCGACCTATTGCCTTAGCAGTCTCTGAGCAAGTCCCTGAGCATCCTCGGACCAACCCCATAGCATTTCCTGAGCAAGCCTCTGAGCCATCTTTGATCATTGCCTGAGCATCCTCTGAGCAAGCCCCTGAGCATCCTCTGACCAACTCCATAGCATCTCCCGAGCAAGCCCCATAGCATTTCCTGAACATCCCCCTGAGAAAGCTTTGATCATTTCCTGAGCATCCTCTTAGCAACCCCATAGCATGTCCTGAGCAAGCCTCTGAGCATCTCCTGAACATCACCCTGAGCAACCTTTGACCATTGCTGGAGCATCCCCTGAGCAAGCCCTATAGTATCTCCTGAACATCCTCTGAGAACCCCTGAGCATCTCCTCAGCAAGACCCTGAATATCCTGAATATTCCCTGAACAACCCCTGAGTAACCTCTGAACATCCCAAGCTTCTCCTGAGCTTCCCCTGAGCAAGCCATGTGCATCCTCCTGAGCAACTCTTGAGCATCCTGAGACTCCCCTGAGCATGTCCCGAACAACCCCATACCATCTCCTCTCCAGCCCTGCTTTCCTGCTTTTTCTCCACTCCATAGTCACTTTATTCCCATGCAGCCATCCAACACACTTGCTTTTCCTTGTAGTAAAAGATAGCTCTGACTGCAACACAAAAATATAGCAAAACACCCGACACCCCCTAAAACTCAAATTCCTAAGAATTAGAAGGAATTTCCCACCTGCACACATGCTCATCCGATGGGACCAGCCCTGCCAAACCCTTTCCAACCACACACAGGCATTTGGAGGTGCAAACATCACATCACCTTGAGGAAACGACTGTATTTTCCCCGTCAGCCACAGATTTCTTATTACCCGATGCTGGGAAACATGAGCTATGGAATGCAATTGGCAACTTCTCATTTGAAAAGGAAACAAAGAGGAAAAAGGTAATAATTGTGGAAAATAAATACTTCACCCGGTTTTTTTTTACCTTGTATTAAGTCTCCCCCTGACAGTTTTTACCAGCTTTGGTTTTGCTTTTATACTATTGGCAATAAAGCAAGTGTGTAATTAGTAATAAAGCTGACACCCCTGCAAGTGATTTCGCACTTGGAAGAGAAGCAAAGACAAACTTCCATGCTGCCTGCTTTAAATATAGATAGCTATTTTGTTGTTTTCCAAAACCTTGCTTTTCTCTGCCCATTTTCACTCCTGAAAATCGCCACCAGTGTCACCTTTTCCCTAGGGACAAGAAGGAACATTGGGACAAACCTCGGATATTTGATGATGGAGCATTAAGGGGTGATAATTTCTTTGCAATGCAATGAATCCCCAAGACAGCCAAAGAGGACACATCAAGTATTGCCCAAATCATAGCCTGGTTTGGGTTGGAAAGGACCTTAAGATCATCTACTACCAACCCCCTGCCATGGGCAGGGACACCTCACACTAGAGCATGTCACCCAGGGCTCCATCCAACCTGGCCTTGAACACTGCCAGGGATGGAGCATTTACCACTTCTCTGGGAATCCTGTGCCAGCGCCTCAGCACCCTCACAGGGAAGAATTTTTGCCTTATATCTAACCTGAACTTCCCCTGTTTTAGTTTGAACCCATCACCCCTCGTCCTATCGCTACAGTCCCTGATGAAGGTCCCTCTCCAGCATCCTTGTAGCCCCCTTCAGACACTGGAAGCTGCTCTGAGGTCTCCACGCAGCTTCTCTTCTCCAGGCTCAACAGCCCCAATGTTCTCAGCCTGTCTCCATACAGGAGGTGCTCCAGCCCCTGATCATCCTGGTGGCTTCCTCTGCACTTGCTCCAACAGCTCCATGTCCTTCTCATGTAGTACCTTCAACTACCCCAAAATGGGGCCAGATTCCTAAAAACATGCATTAAAAAGCAGCAAGCATGCTGAAGAAGGGGATATCAAGGTGACCTACCGCACAGTGGACTGGTAGACCAGATCCTCCCTCTTCCGATAGTTCTCCATGTGGGAGAAATTGGTGGAGAACATGGCATCGAAGGTAAAGATCTTCTGCTTGATGGTGCCACCATCTGTGACCTGCAAAAGCAAAAC
This sequence comes from Strigops habroptila, assembly GCF_004027225.2. NCBI lineage: Eukaryota > Metazoa > Chordata > Aves > Psittaciformes > Psittacidae > Strigops > Strigops habroptila. The sequence goes on from NC_044292.2 coordinate 1,420,415, forward strand.
CCATATATGAGATGCCCGGGGTCACTCCTGCAAATGCACGAACAGCTTCACACCCACTTTTTAATTTGTAATAGATTTTTGTTATATTTACCTTTAATTTCTTTAATGTTTTCCTTAAGAATCAATAAATATTATGCATCTGGTATGAGCTTGCTGAAACCAAAAGCAAATCCAGTGCATTTCCATCCCGTTATCGTGTTGCCAACTCCCATCTCCATCTGCTCAGTGGGGCTGTAATTTTTAAGTGGAAAAAGGCTCTTTTTAGGAGCAGGGAGGACTCATTTCTTCCCTGTCCCCCCCAGTGCCTTCAGATTTATCTCCCCCTCTTCTGAGGAGCCAAGTTTTAGTATGAAATTAAGGAGGAAAAGGCAGTGGAAAGCAATGCGGGAGGAGGGGGATATGAGCATTTTGGGGCTAGAACAGCTCAGATTGATCCATCAGAGGGTTAAATAGTCATTTTTTAACACAAGCTAGGTGCAGAAGAATTGGGATTAACCCCCAAACCCAGCATCTCTCAGGCAGGAAACCCATTTCCCCACCCAGCATTTCTCTCCCCACTTGGACAAAACTCAACTTTGCTTCCAGATTTGATCTTTCCCCCCTTTTTTATGGCTAAAGGAAAGGAGAAAAAACACCAAACTGCTGACACTAAAACCACCTCTTCACATTTATTTGTCAAGGCTGAGGCTTTTATAGCAAAGAAAATACATGCTGGCACGGATATGGGATAAAGAACTGCAAGAAGAATTATCAGAGTTGTAAATCTCCAGCCTTGGGAATGAGGGGAAGTTTTCAAGGACGTGTCTGATTTTCCCTGACTTCTATTCATGCCCTGGGGTAGGTTTGGGAAGAAACCTCGGAGCTGTCCCCAGACTGAGAAGCTCTTCATGGATCATCTCACAGGGATTATGGTGGGGATGCAACAAAGCGGTTGGTTCAAAGAGGGGTGCACAAAGAAAGCGGATGGGGAGCAGTGGAGGTGATTCTCATAGAACAGGAGTTTGCAGCCACAGGAGTTCCCCAGCACATCTGGACAGATGTGGGCAAAGCCAGAAAACATCAAGCTACATCCAAGGATGGGAGTGGAAAAATGCAGCTCAAAGCATCACTAGTGCCACCCGTGGGACCCTTGTATCGCCCTGAGGATGCACAGCAAGGGAAGATGCTGCAGCCTGGTCGCATCCTTAGGGAATTACGGGCAGTTAATAAGCTCTTGTGGAAAGGCACACAGAAAATAGTCTCTCTCCAGGGATTAGACCTACTTTCAGCCTTTTATGTGTGCCCTGGGGTCAATTATTTTGGAGAGGAGCTACGTATGAAGTTGGTGAAGCCACAGGGGTGCAGGAGCAGCCAAGCCACTTCTTGCTGGGTTAAAAAAGGATGATAATTCAGCAGCATGCAATGGTGTTTGCCCCACATTATGTGCCCACACTGAGGAGTGGGAAGAAAAGGGGCACATGGTGAGGAAAAAGCAGGTTTAGGGCAGCAGAGCTGAGCTCGGCTGCCTGCTGCATTATGTATAAACCCTAGTAAAAACCTTATTCCTGACAAAAACCCAGCAATTGCCACTGCACAGGGAGACATTAACCTCCTGCTCCTTCCTGCTGTCACAGAGGCAGCCCTCTCCTGCTTCTCTCCTCTCACTGGTGACCCAGTCCTTTGCTGTCCCCAAAATACACTGGTGCCATTAATAGTACTGGAGCCTCTCACCAGGGTGCTCACATGTTGGATAAGCATCAGAGAGAGATGGGCATGGGACCAAGGGGATCGGTGGGGAGGGATTGTGGAGGACAAAGTGGATTGTAAAGGGACAGGAGGTCTCCATAGCACCTTGGGACATGAAGCATCACTGGGATCCAGTCCTAGGGCTGAATTTACACCCTTTCTCCAAGGAACTGCAACAAGCACTTGCTGTGGCAAGAGGGAAAATACCCTGAGGGGGCCGCAAGGGGTGACCGCAACGCTGAGTGTGCTTCCAGGGGTTTGCAGCATCCCTATGTCCAAATCCATGTCAGAGTCACTGGGAGAAGCACATCATGCTGGAAAACCCCTTTTCTAGCTGATATCCCTCCTCCTGCCCTGAGCTTGCTGGGCCACTTGGTCCTTCCTTGCTCAGAACCACCCAAAACACAACCGGCAGCACATTTGGCTTCCAAAAATACAGAGTAGTTGATTTATTTGCTCAAATCTGGAAGGTTTGATCCCAGAATGAGCACTACAACCCATATCCATCTCCCAAAGGGCAGGACCCATGCTGGTACCCTCCTCCTTAGCATCACTAAATCACATGCATGATCAAATAGGTGCTGGGAGGCGCAGCCCAGGCTCCCCACTGCATTCCTGGAGCCAGAGTGATGCCCTTACCCAGAGGTAATAAAGAACTCAATAAACTGTGCTGCTGCTTGTGACCTTCTCTCCCTGCCTGAGCATGAGGAATTAAAAGAGTTCTCCACACTGACATGTAAATTATCATCTCCCAGGTAGATGAATGGCACGAATCAAACCTCTTGCAGTTACCAGCCCAAGATCTCTCCATCAGCAGCTTTGCTCAGATCTGACTCAACCTCTCTGCAGCCTTAGAACTCGAGTTTTTTACCCTAAAGAAGAGCAGGTTTATAAATCAGAGGCCACAACATAAATTGGATTGGCTTGAAAATCTGGAGGGTGAGAGGTAAAAAGCAGCATGCCGATGCCTCCAGGCTGGACCATCCCCACCATCCCCAAATCTGCCAAGGCTCTGGGCTTTCCCAGCAGGATTGTATGGTATAGGAAGGGCTTACAACAGCCTCAGCACACTGGGTGTCCTTCGCTTGGCTCCTCCATCCTGTCTTCCCCCTCCCCTGGAGCTGATGCTGCTGCGAGTAGTGACTTTATCACTGTCACCAGCAACATTTCCCGCTCAGAGCCACCACGGGAGATGCTGGCGGGAGCTGTAACATCTCATTTCTCCTAATGGGCAGTGGCAGAGGCAGCCCCTGTGGGGACTGAGCTTTGTCACCATCGATCAGGCAGCTCCGAGAAGTACCACCACCATCTGTAATGCACCGGCTCCTGCTTGCCGTGGCCATCGGTTTTGGAGCTCCCCCCCAAGCCTTTGCCAGGCAGGAGTCCATCGTGCAGAGTGAGTGGAGCTATGTGGACACCCTGAAATGCATCCTTCAGGTGGGAGAACCCCTGTTCTGGTGGGGGGGGTTGGGATGGGGAGCACAGGGATTTAGGGATGCTGATGTGCCAACATCTCCCACAGGATTACAGGAACCCGCTGATGGAGATGGAGCCAAAGGTGCTGAGCGCTAGGAAGTGCCAGGTGGTGTTCTTTCGCCTGAAGGAGATCCTGCAGTGCCACTCCATGTTCCAGATCGCCCTCGCCTCCCATGTGGCTGAGTGGGACTCAGCGGAGATCAGGGACCTGTTTGTGGCCTCAGTAGGAGGAGAAGTTGGGAGACCACTGCTAAACCTCCTCCTGGGCCCCTCTCAGTGGTAGAGGGGTGTGTTGCAGGGTTTAAGTGATGCAATCCCAACCTGGGTACCACCAGCATCCTCAGCATCGTGTATATATATATATATATATATATATATATATATATATATATGTAAAAATCATACAGTGGTTTTGGTTGGAAAGGACCTTAAAGCTCATTCAGTTCCAAGCCCCTGCCATGGGCAGGGACACCTTCCACTAGAGCAGGTTGCTCCAAGCCCCTGTGTCCAACCTGGCCTTGAACACTGCCAGGGATGGGGCAGCCACAGCTTCTCTGGGAAAAGTCTGTGCCAGCGCCTCAGCACCCTCACAGGGAAGAGCTTCTGCTTCAGAGCTCATCTCAATCTCCCCTCTGGCAGGTTAAAGCCATTCCCCTTGGCCTGTCCCTACAGGCCCTTGTCCAAAGCCCCTCTCCAGGTTTCCTGGAGCCCCTTTAGGCCCTGGAGCTGCTCTAAGGTCTCCCCTTGAGGAGCCTTCTCTTCTCCAGGCTGCCCCAGCCCAGCTCTCTCAGCCTGGCTCCAGAGCAGAGCTGCTCCAGCCCTCGCAGCAGCTCCGGGGCCTCCTCTGGCCTCGCTCCAGCAGCTCCACGTCCCTCTTGTGCTGTTGCCCCAGAGCTGGACCAGGACTGCAGGGAGGGTGCTACAGAGAGCAATGCCTGCGCAAGAGCGCTGCAGGCAGCAACACCATCCCCATCTCTCTGTTATTTTCCTTCTTCCTAATTAGACTGAGCACCAAACTCTAATTAATCGAGGCAGAGCAACTCCCCCCAGACCCGAGGGCTTCCCGCCATCCCCACCTCCCCTGCTGTACATCCCCAGGCCAAGCCCCTGGTCCCCACTGGGCAGAGGGATGCTGCGTGTGGGATCACTGCTCTCCTCCAGGGAATCCTGCCCAGCCCTTGCCTGCCACCAGAACTGTGCAAAAGGCTTTATTGCGATTGCCATCATTCGAGCCCCCGGCTGTGTGTACAGGCTGCTGCCAGATGTCTGTACAGAGCCACAACAGACACCCTGAGGATTCTCCCTCCCTCTCCCGCTTCCTATTAGTTTCCTTTAGAGCTCTGCACTGCTGCAAACAGTCATTTTCTCCCTCCCCATCCCTTGCTGCGATGCGGCACTGACCATACTAATCAGGTCTCAGTGTGACCCCCAAGACACCTGTGCTGGGAGGCAGAGAACAGCTTGACAGCTCCGTGTCTTCCTGGACTCATTACAAGGATGCCACCGCCCTTGTCCTCTGCAAGGGGGTTTTGGGCGCTTGCCTGACGCACAAGAGGTCCAGACCCATGTTTGCACATGTTCTCAGACACATCACAGCTTCTGGAGATGGCTTTAGCACGGAGGGGGGTGGGTGAATATTAATTATCACCTCTGCAGATGGTGGATGTTCCTGTTTGGGCTGTGAAAAAGCCCCCTTTGCTCATCCCAGGCCTCCTTCAGCCTTCTGCATTAAACAATCTAAAGCAGTGCCTCATGCCGAGACCTGAGGAAGAAGTTGTCTCTTGCTGCCACCCCTGTTTGCTGCCCCAAAGCTGTGGGGCTCCCATGTTGGAGAGGGTGTTTGGGGGGGGCTGGTTTGCAGCACAGTGCTTCTCAGTGGGGTTTTACCTGCCTTACACATGGTAAGAAGCTGTTTTACACCTCACAGCCTTCAGCCTTGGTAAACACACACCTCAATGGGTTAGGCACTCACCCCATGGGTTATGCACCCTCCCCATGGGTTATGAATGCACCCCATGGGTTATGAATGCACCCCATGGGTTATGCACCCACTCCATGGGTTATACACCCACCCTGATGGGTTATGCATGTACCTCATGGGTTATGCATCCATTCCATGGGTTATACACCCACCCTGATGGGTTATATGCACCCATTCCATGGGTTATACACCCACCCTGATGGGTTATGCATGTACCTCATGGGTTATGCATCCATTCCATGGGTTATACACCCACCCTGATGGGTTATATGCACCCATTCCATGGGTTATACACCCACCCTGATGGGTTATATGCGCTCACCCCATGGATTATGCATGCACCCCATGGGTTATACCCCCACCATGATGTGTTATGCACGTTCTCAACAAGCTATGCATGCACACCAATGGGTTGGTGATACATACACCCCATACCCCCATGAGTTCTGCATGCATCCCAATGGATTGTGCACACTTCCAACAGTGCTCCTGTCAGGTTACACACACACTCCATGGGTTATGCATGCTCCCCAGTGGGTTAAGCACTTACCCCGTGGTTCTGCATGCTCCCAACACCTTATTATGCATGCACCCCAATGGGTTATGAATGTACCCCATGAGTTATGGTTGCACCCAATGAGTTATGGGTGCACCTAATGAGTCACGAATGTGCCCTATGAGTTATGGATGCACCCCATGGATTATGCACCCACCCTACGCTCTACACCAAACTGCTGCCATTGAGTTTGCTGCTGTGCTCCCCTTTCTGCTTTTCCTCCCTCCCCAATCCAGTGTGTGCCTCTGGAGCCACTCTGCATCCTTAAACTCAAGGAGCTTGCTCTGATCCCTGTAAAACAAGCCAAGGGAAAGAGGAGCCCCAGAGAGTCCCCACCACCCCACTCAAGCACACAAGTGCACACACAAAGATGCTGTGAGGATGATTTACAAGTGGCAGGAATAGAACTCCACAGCCCCAGCATCTCCCCCTGGCTCACACGAGACCGTGCATCACCTCCTGCACAAGGCTTTGGGCTGCAAAAGTCCATGAGCAACACACGGGGGGGGGGGAAAGGGGAAAAACCCCTAAAATCAGGAGGGAATTTGGGAAATCCTGAGATGCTCTATGAGAAAAAACCACTTTCTGAATGCAGGAAGCTGCCTGGGAAAGGAGAAAAAGGGAAGGGGAGTTAAAAAAACCTGGAAGAAAAGCGGATTTGTGATGATAAAAATAAAAGCCGGGTTATTTTTTCCCTTCCCACTCTCTCTGTGGTTTCTCACAGTGTAATTTGCTCGGCCACCCCAGTGCATTGTCCTCTCACCAAGGGCTCCTGCATCCCTCCACGCAGGGGGATTATACAAATCCAGCCATAGCTCGCGAGAAAGTGGGTTAATCCAATCTTACCGAGTGGGAAAGGGAAGGAAAAACCTGGTGGAGATGGTGGAAGAAGCACTGTACAAAAAGCTTCCTCCTCAAAATAAGGGGGAGATGAAGCAAATTGCAAGGTGCAGTTTAAGGTGCAGGACAGGTTTTGTGTTGTATTTTGCTATTTCTCTGCTTGCATCCCCTACACAGCTAAACACACACATAGTTCTAGCAAACAGCAGCCAGAACATGATGGAAATATTCCTGTGCATGCACCACGCTCCAGCAATTCAATATGTATCAGTCCAGAGAGCACCTTTCCCTATCTATAAACCTGCCAGGATGCAAAGAAGAGCTTTAAGGCAGAAGATGCTCCTTTTTTGGGGAGCAGAAACAAGATGGTAAAACCAAAACATATCCTTCGGTGAAGGGCAGTGATTTCATCCAATGCCACCAGCCCCCTTGGCTCTTTCTTCACCTCCTTTGCAAGCAAACATCCAAGCAAAGAGCTGGTTTTTTCCATCCTGGAAAATTGAGTTTTCTCCACCATGGGGAGTTTAGTTGTGTTTGGCAGCTTATGCTGAAATTCCCCAGAGAAAGCCAAAAGTACTGCTCTGGACTGTTATAGCTGAGGCTGGATCCAGGTTTGGTGCAGATGGGAGTGATGGTGGGGGGGGGGGAAAGCCACAGCCTCCAAATCCCCCTTCCCCACATAAAACCAGTCTTGCTTTGCTCCAGACCAGCATCCCACATCCATGAGCATTACAGGGACAGGGACGGGAAGGGGAAAGGTTTTTCCTCAAGAGCCCAGTGTAAAGAGCCCAGCACTGCTCCCCAAGCCCTGAACACCCTCAATTTTGCCTAATTTTGCATGAAAACCACTCTCCTTTTTGCATCATTTCACACTCAATACACAAATCCTCTTCACACAGTGGTGCTAACCTGAGTCCCCAGCTCCTAAACCCCAATCAGCTCCAACCCCCGGTGAAAAGCCCCCCCGAACAGATCCTGCCAACCCCAAATCCAGCTGGAAAACAGGACAAAATGCCTGGAAAAAGCCTCATGGAGCCCTCAGGATACTGCAAATCCATTTTACATTTCTCCCTGCTCAGGTTTTCAAAGGCCAGGCTGCCTGCCTGCTTCACCGAATTGATATTCCCATCGGCAAGAGCACCGTCTGCCTTTTTCTCCACCATCCAGCCTTGACCTTCTGTTGGTCAGGAGCAAAGCAGCCAGGTGGCTACATGTGCCTGTCCCCAAGGGCAGGGAAGAGGCACTGGCACTGCTTACCCGGTACCAGACGATCTCCCGCATCTTCCCATCTGTCTTGAAGTTGCATTTCAGAGTGACGGCATCTCCCACCACCACAGGCGGCAGCGGCTCGATGCTGACTGTCAGGTAGGCTGGAAAAGGTACAGAAAAGGAGAAAATGAGACTTGAGCTGCTGGGGAAGGATGGGGAAGGGGGTGAAATACTGTTCTCAACTTGTTTTGTGGTATTAATAGCTCTGGCTGCATCCCACACAGGGATAATGCATGGGCAAGCCCATCAATGTGACATCGTGCCCCATTGCTGTAATGAATTTTGGCTGCTCCCAATGCACAATGGGAAAAATCCTTCCTGACCTTATTTACCAGCTTACAGCAGCAAAATGCAAGGAACAAGCATTTAGCTGCTTCTCCCCTCCCCAGCTTTGCAGAACTGCCAATGTTTGCCCAAATATACCCTGGGCACCCAGATTTTGAGGCTCACGCTGGTCCACACATAAAGCCTTGGTCCCACCAGCCACCTTCTCCACCTGCAAACTCAAACCCATCCTTCCTATGAAGACAGAATCATAGAATGCTTTGTGTTGGAAGGCACCTTAAAGCTCCTCCAGTTCCAACCCCTGCCACTGGCAGGGACACCTTCCATTAGAGCAGGTTGCTCCAAGCCCCTGTGTCCAACCTGGCCTTGAACACTGCCAGGGATGGGGCAGCCACAGCTTCTCTGGGCACCCTGTGCCAGCGCCTCAGCACCCTCACAGGGAAGAGCTTCTTCCTTATATCTAACCTGAACTTCCCCTATTTAAGTTTAAACCCAGCTTCCACTTTGTCTCCCCTGTTGCTTTTCTCCCCATTGCAGACCAAGTTCCTCTGCCTCTTGCTTTGCTTTAAAACCTTTTAAATTACTCATTTCTTACAGGAACAGATTAATCAGGGGATGTGCAAAGCCCAACCTGTGGTTTTACTGCCCAGCTTTGGCTGACAGCCTGCTGCTTCCCCATCTCCCTATGGCTGGATTCAGGAGCTGTGCTTGTAGCAGACGGGAAGTCAGAGCACGGCGACTCCGTCTGGCCCTTTTCTCCTTGTTTCCCCTCGATTTGCTGCAGAAGGATTGCAGGAGCACGGAGCAGCAGGGTCAGGAGGGCAGGCACTCACATTTCTGTTTTATTCTCCTCTATTTCCTCTGGCTGCTGGAAGATGTTAGATTGAAAGCCTGGTAGATCCAAACCTTCCTCTGGCATGCTTGCCCTGACTGTACCCATATCTGCAGCCAGGACACCCCAAACCAGCACTTTACCCACTGCAAAAAGCCATTATTTGCTTGCATCAGGTGGAAAAACAATGGAAAAAAACCCCTGGAGCACCTGAATAATGGAAGCAGGGTTGGAAATGGGTCTGCAGAAACTGAGACTTCTCTACAGAGGATCCCTTGGAATAGAGGAAGGTGGTTTTCTATGTTCCACAGGCAGTGATTTGAGGCTCCCACCACCTGTAAACCAAGTTGCTGGTGTTTTCGCAATGATCTCAACCACGACCTGTGGGAGAGCACGCTGCACGCACACGTGTCTGCCTCAACAGCAGAGCAGCGTGGCCTGGCATATTGAGGGCTCTAAAACTCAAGAATCCCTCTGTGTGCTGCTTTTTGGGGGGGAGCTACAACAGCAGGTTTGCTGGATGCAAGGAAATGGGATAAAACATGGATTTTGTTAGTAGTAGTGAGCATTTGCAGCGTTATGCAGCAAGTACATGGTAGACAGCAGCACTGAGCAGGGATGGGGGCTGAATTAAGTGTTGTTTTAGCCCTGAAATGGTGCAGAGCAAGAAGAAGTTTAACACTGCACCTTTGCAGCCCCAGCCTGACGCCTCCCTCCTTGTTGACAGCAACCCAAATCCTCACAATCATTCCAGGCCGGCTTCTCTCCTTGCCTGGACAGGGTTTATTTTAGCATGCTAAAGCAGGGATTAATTCCTTGCGGCTGCCAACGCAGCACACAGCCCCCTCAAACTGGGGGCTTTGCAGATACAGAGAGGCAGTGATGGGAGCGGGAGGAGGAGGAGGGATGCGAGGAAGGTCAGGCGAGGTCTCGCAGCGGGTGCTCCAGTTCCCCTTGCTTTTCTTTTGACATTTCCAATAGGGAGGTGAGCAACAGGCATGAAAGCAAAGCGAGGGGGATGAGAAAACGTTCTGCAACTGCCCACAGGAAAGCAGGGATGGATTCAAGCCAGGAATGGAGCCTCCATGCATGTGGAAAAGCTCTGCCTCTTCAACAACCAGCATTAGGAGCCTCCGGGCAAGATTCCATCTCCCTCCTGCCTCAGTGTGGACCAACAGGGCAATTAAATAAAGCCGATGGGTGACAAAGACAGAGTTAAGATTGCATTTTCCCTCATGCCCACGAATTATTGAGGGATGGGAGTTCCTGGTTCATAATCGCATCATCTCCATATGGTTTTTCATCCCTCTTCCCATGTCATTGGGTTTCACATCCTATGCACAACAATGGGAAGCTAAAGCATCCCCATTCCAGCCCAGCCAAGTGTTTTGGTGGTGCTTAGGCCATCTCCTAATCGTTGGTGGTTTTTTAAAGTGAAAAATAGCCAAGTTTGGGATGGTTGCAGCTAACCACCTCCACTCATGTGCAGCAGATGCATTGGCCCAAGCGTTTACCTGAGTAAATCCCACTGCAAACACATCCCCAACCTGCACCTTCTAGATGGCTCAAAAACCAGCCCAAATAGGCTCTGCTCCCTCCTTGTGCTGCAAAACCTCTTTGAGTTGGCAACCGGGCTGCAGCCCATCAGCTCTCATCTCCATGCCCAGTAATTTGGGCTCAGCTGTGCTGGGAGGATATCTGATCCTTAAAATCACCAGAGTGTAACCAGAGGATGCTCTGGTTTTCCTGAGCAGATCCTGCATGGCAAAGACAAAGGTCTGGAGCTCTGTGGTTTATTGCACCACTGCTGGGGGCATAGCCCACAAACGGCTGATGCTGGAGCCCCAGCGATGCCGAGAAGGGGACGGAAGGTGAAAACCCACCCACTTGAAGAGCATCAGCTGCCCAAATTCAGAGCAAAATAACCCCAGAAGACAGGAAAAAGAAGGAGGGAAAGAGCATGAGCGAGAGCAGAGAGAAACAGATGCATGGTCCCTGGAGGAGCCAGCCCTTAAAATGCTAAGGATGTGTGTAAGGGAGGGGGAAAAGCAGTGAAAATAAAGCCAGGTACTGAAAACTCATGCACGAATCCAGATGGAGCTGTCCAAAACCTGCCGTTTTGCTGTGGCTGATGTGAAAATCTCATCTCTCATCCCCTGAATCTCGTCCCTCTTCCCCTCCCGTCCCTTTATTTTCCTACAGCAGAGGATGGCAAAGTGTCACCAGTCCTCAAAACCCCAGTTTGGTCCCTTTTTGGATTTATTGCAAAGAAACCGCCGGTGACAATTATTACTGACTTTTAAGGACCATTTAAGCAGGGCTGAGCAGCAGATTTGCACCTCCAAAGGAAGAGCCCAACCCACCGTCTCCATCATCCTCTGTGTTATCAGCATCCCAAAGGCAGCTCTGAACCCTGAGGCTCCTCTCCTTCCCCTTTGCTCTTTTAAGTGAGACATGTTCCTTACTGCAAGCTGTGCCAGGCCACCCTCGGATTAGATTCAGCCCTATGGAAATCCAGCCCTCTGATTAGATCGCATCCCTGGGGAGAGAAGAGTATTTTTGCTAGTGAGCGGTGGGAATTCTTGCGACATCCAGTTTAAGGGGGTTGGAAAAAAAGGAGCGGAAGGGGGAAGGGAGAGATAAATGAAATGTCCTTTTAAATCAGGAGTGACACATTAATAAAAGGAGCACATTGGAACATGTTCAGCGCTTTCAGTTACAGAATAGCTGCGAGGGAGGAGGCAGGTTTCACCGCGGCCACGCAAGCGGAGGACGCAAACGGATGCTTCCACTAAGGTGCTGGCAGAAAACCCCGTTTCTGCGCCATTTGAGCATCCCAAATAGGCTGAGGTCCCCTCTGTCCTGTTGAGGAGGGGAAATGAGAGAGCAGCTGGGTGGGTGGGTTGCAGCCACTCAAACACAATCCACCACAGCACCCCTGGGTGCCCTAGGAAACTGCGGGGTGATGGAGCCTTTTGGTGTGTCCCAGCACCATGAAGCAGCCCCTCTGCATCTTGCCCATGTGCCTGGTGTTTTTTAACCTACATAGAATCATGGAATAGTGTGGGTTGGAAAGGACCCTAAAGTTCCTCCAGTTCCAAGTCCCTGCCATGGGCCAGGATCCTTCCACTAGAGCAGGTTGCTCCAAGCCCCTGTGTCCAACCTGGCCTCGAACACTGCCAGGGATGGGGCAGCCACAGCTTCTCTGGGCACCCTGTGCCAGTGCCTCAGCACCCTCACAGGGAAGAGCTTCTGCCTCAGAGCTCATCTCAATCTCCCCTCTGGCAGGTTAAAGCCATTCCCCTTGGCCTGTCCCTACAGGCCCTTGTCCAAAGCCCCTCTCCAGGTTTCCTGGAGCCCCTTTAGGCCCTGGAGCTGCTCTAAGGTGTCCCCTTCAGGAGCCTTCTCTTCTCCAGGCTGCCCCAGCCCAGCTCTCTCAGCCTGGCTCCAGAGCAGAGCTGCTCCAGCCCTCGCAGCAGCTCCGGGGCCTCCTCTGGCCTCGCTCCAGCAGCTCCACGTCCCTCTTGTGCTGTTGCCCCAGAGCTGGATCAGGACTGCAGGGGGGGTCTCCCCAGAGCGCAGCAGAGGGGAAGAATCCCCTCCCTCGACCTGCTGCTCAAGCTCCTTTGGATTTTCCAAAATTACTCCTATTCCCTAATTTCTCACCTCCCAGCACTTCCCAAAAAGCCAGCCTTACACCAGTGATGGACCTTACCCCTTTGGGACATATCCCCAGGCTTTAACCCATCCCCATCCTTGCATTTGGTGATGGTCATTTGGAGCAGCAAAGGTGTTTCCAGGGATGAGAGCGGAGCAACACCTCTTGATGGAGCCAGAGGAGAAGACACGTGGGGATGCAGCTGCCCCATCTGCCCCCACCGTGTCTCCCCCATCCATCAGGTGCCGACACGTCCCCCTCGGCGGAGGCGACAGGGAGAGATAATATTAACACATCATCATTTTAATCAGCCTGTGATTAGCGGGGCTCATACATAATTCACATCAATTTCTCCACCACCTTCCGGCAGTCACTTTGCCAAACCCACGATGGTATTTTGGGGTGCAAATACAAGGAGGGAGGGAGGAAAAAAGGGACCAGGAGCTCCGTAATTGGTGCAGGGTTGATTGTTCTCCAGGATTTAAGGCGTTTGCTGCTCAAGAAGGCACTTTGCCCCTTGCAAAAAAGCCAGCTGCCGTGCTAAAGGATTACAAATCACCCCCCAGAGTGATCCAGCTCCCCATCCATAACCAGAGGAAGATGATGGCCAGCACAAAGAGAGGTCGTGGAGTGCAAAGGTGCATGGCCATGAATGGAGCCTTGGGGACAGGGATGTCACCTGCTGCACGAGGCTGAGGAGCATTAAGCAAATGCGCTTTGACTTGCAGCACTTTGCAACATCTTGTTCATTAAAGATTAAACACCAGCAGTTGCTCCTGTTCCTGGGAGCACCACAAATACCTTCTCCCTCCCTGCCAAGCTCCAGCAATGCCTTATTTATGATATTCCAGGCCGATTTGCAATGATAATGCGCTGCTGTCTGTCCTTGCTAACCCAGGAGGGCTGCAAGGGGCAAGAACCAGTAAAGGATTTGCGTCTGTCCCGGTCTGGAATGGCCAAATTTTGCTGAATCTGGAGCTTTTCCTCCTAGAAAGCTGCTGCACTGATTTATTTATGGTTTTTGTAAATGATGGAATAAGTGTTTTAACACAGGTTTAACAACAGCAAGTGGAATAGGATGTGACAGATGGACTCAGCATCGCACTTCCAAAGCGGACGGTCCTTTTGCAAAGGGGAAAACCATGGGTGGGGGGGCACCCTGTTTGTGTTTGTAAAGGCGTGAACTACTTGAGTTTTCCTTGGGTTTTCAGCTTTTGCTTCAAGAAATCCAAAAGCTGAGCTCCAGCAGGGCTGAGCATCCCCCAACCCATCACTGCCCACCCCAAAATCTTATTGGCTTTTGCATAATGGGGCTGGTCCATGAAATAAACCCACTGAAACAGCATCACCCGCTGTGAGGAAGAGCCCTGCTGGCAGAGAGCAAATTGTATTAATACTGTGTAAATAGGATATTAACAGGCCAACCAAACAATTAAGAGCCCATAATTAAAATTCATCTTCCTTCACATGGTGGTGTATTAAAGTACAAACATTTCATTAGATGCCTCTTACCTCAGCCATTTGCATAAGTGGGAGGAAACACTTTGCAGCTGTAGCTTTGATTATGCTTGATGGGGGGTTGCTGGACCAAACCAGCCCCTAGGTCCTTAGGAAATGCAGAGAAGATATATAGAATATAAAGGGAGTATGTATAGGACATGCTTTAGTCCATTTTTCTTTACCTACATAGGATGCAATAGGTGCACTGAGCCTGACAGGTCCTATGGATGCATCTCGTATCTTGTTAGCTCCTTGTAATGTAAGTCAATAATTTTAATCAATGGATTGATTGAGTGTGGCTGCTTTGGCCTTTTGACCCCTTTTAAATAAAGATGAACTGAGACAACCGCTTCACTGGGGCTCCTGGGGACAGACAGGCCTGAAGGGGTCTGGTTCAGTTAGAATTTCATGATCAAAATGGTTCAAAGCAGCAAAATGATGAAGATGTACTCATCAAATTTTATCATCAACACAAAACCCAAACCCAACTCCTAATGATTTCAATGCTGGTGCCAGAACCCAATTGAGATTGGACTTTTGGACACCATCCACAGCTTTCCTTTGCTCCTTAAATCTCAGATTTCTCCTAGAAAAACTATCCTAGTCAAAAAGAGAAAGAAATGATGCCTGATTTCATGCCATGCCATGGTACTCAACACCACTTGTGTGCAGCCGTCTTAGTATCACGGACAGCATCTTCAACAGTGAGCAATCAAGTAAGGGCTTCCCAAAGAGTTATGTCGATATACCTTCAGAAAAATCAATTCTTACACTAGTTTTGTCCTCATTATGAACACTAGAGTCAGTTTGATATTCTTAAGGGCAGAGATTGGCTCTTATATACCAGTGCCTCTAGCTAAGCCCTGGTATGGTGCAGTAACACTGTAAGATGCAGAGAAACAAAGACCCAGGCTCAAAATGGATCATGCTGGGCTAAAAACATGTTTCAAATGCTTCAGCTCAGTGGGGTTTTCATGCACATCAGCACAACCTCAGCGTGGTAAATGACCCCAGACACAGAAAGAGAGAGTTTGGACCACTTTGGGCATGCAAATGCAGTGGGTAGGTTGGGTTATAGGAGCCTTGGGGTGCTGCAGTGCCTCCTTCTCCCTCTCCATTGCTCGTCTCCATCTCCCCCTTCCCATATTTCCACCTTCCCCTCTCTTGTTTGCTTCTATCAACTACTCAAGCCCCAGCTCTATCCATCACTAAGCGCTGGCTAATAACATTGGTGGAAACATCAGCTTTCCACAAGCTTGTTGCCACCTTTGGTGCGTGTCTCATGACAAACAAATCCACAGTAGATAGAGCCGTCCGTATCAGCTACGTGGCTTGAGCACGGACTGGAACAAAACCTGCTTTAACATCTTCATCACACCTTTTCTAAGTGAAGGCTCATTGGCAAGGCTGTTCCAGCTCACCGGAGCACAGGATGAGAAAGCCCGTTTCTAGCTTGGCTTCTTTTACTCACAGCACCAAGTTAGTGCTTGTACTACATTTCCATCAAGGCGTTTGCCTGATATCCTTGGGAAATCAGTTGTTCCAGTAAAAAGGTGGAAGTTTTGAGGCAAAACGGATGGAGCATTCAGCTGGAGCAAGCTCCTGCCCTGCTACAAACACTCCAGATGACCTCGGATGCATCGTTTGGATTCTCAATGGATCCCTCAACCTAAAAATCGGGTGATTTCCCAGAGATAAACTCAGAGGCGCAATGTTGGTGGTATAAGACACGAAACCAAGGTCCACATCCTGCTCACCCCAAGATACGTGAGCCACTGCAAAGCCAAACCCACCAACTACAACATGAGAGATGGTGGAGAAGTGCCATTTTGAGGGTGAATGCAAGAAAAAGGAGGTCTGAAGGGAAGCAGAGGCAGTGGACAACTAGGAACAGTAGGATTACTGGGATGAAAGGAAATATCTTCCATTTGGATAATATTTCAACACCCCCAAGGGTGAAGGCTGAGGTTACCCCATGATGAGCATTTCTCTACATACACATAGAATCGTAGAACGGTTTGGGTTGGAAAGGACCTTAAAGCTCATCCATCTCCAAGCCCCTGCCACGGGCAGGGACACCTTCCACTAGAGCAGGTTGCTCCAAGCCCCTGTGTCCAACCTGGCCTTGAACACTGCCAGGGATGGGGCAGCCACAGCTTCTCTGGGCACCCTGTGCCAGCGCCTCAGCACCCTCACAGGGAAGAACTTCTGCCTTATATTTAACCTGAACTTCCCCTGTTTCAGTTTGAACACCTCACCCCTTGTCCTATCACTACAGTCCCTGATGAACAGTCCCTGAAGAAAACCCAGAGACCCAACCAAAACCAAGAGCCACTTGGAAAACATCCACCCAACTCCTATAAATCAACTCCAACAGAAGCGCCCAACAAGAAGATGATGGGTCTCACCACCCCACGCAGATTATCAGCAGGGTTGCGCTTGCTGCATCGAGAAGTCTTCTTGATATATTGCATTTTATTAGCTGCTCCCAAACCCTGGACAGGCTGGGAAGCCATGTACATAAATTATAGATTGAATATTTATCTCCCACCACCACGCAGACGTGAAGTATGTTTAGCAGCATTTACTCTAGCACAGTAAAGCTTTATTTATAATATCTCCTCCCCACGCTGCTGGCGTGCTCAGCGCATCCCCAACACACACACCTCCTAATGCTTACAACGCACACCTCCACCTCCTAACGATGGATAAGGTGGGGGGGAATGAGTCTATTTTACTACCACATCTTCACCCTACTGATATGACCATTAAAATATAATGCTTTAGTGCAGTGCTGAAGCACCCAGCTGTGGTTTATAGCTGATAAAATGGGTGGCCACGACCTGAGATGGGTCATTTGGTTTGGTTTTCAGAAGGGGAGGATGTTTGTCATCGTTATGGTGCTCATTGCTCTTGCTCTTTTATCCCCATTTCCAGGTTATTTAAGGATTTGGCCATCCTGGTTGCCTTTTTTTGGGGGGGTTTCAGGGTCCTAAATGATGTCTTGTTCCAGGGGAGGAGGGAAGCCGGGTCTAGCAGAGCCAAATTCTCTTGAAAACCCAATTGCATCACTGATTCAATGGCTTTGCCAATGCCTCTTGGCCTCTCCTCAGCTGTGTGAGCAGCTGCTGGCGCCAAAATGAAGCTCAAATAGTGCCTGGGTCAACCTGGGCCTCAGATGCCCCATTTTTTAAATGGAGATGGTGTTCTTCATTTGCATGTGTGCAAATAGGGGCTGACTGCCTGCAGTGCTGCTTGAAAAGCCCACACCAGCTATTCAAGGCAGAGCCTTCTAAACCCATCGCACCCCAATTTTATTCCCACTCCATGAGCTAAAGCCAACAGGTTTTGGTAAAACAAGGTGTAAAGGGTGGGAGATGCCACCTTTCCTCATGCACACTGCATTGCACCAGCTCTAAGTACACATCCCTCCCTTTTCACCCCAATTTTCCCCTTCCCCAATGAAGCAAACACAGTTCCTGCAGGATTTCTCACTCTCCTGCAGATTTCCTCCACAGCAGCCGGATTTTCCTTAAAGCTTTTCCACCCAAAACTGCTGCCACCCCCCAGCCTCAAGTGCAGAGCAATAATTCCCTCCTGTGTGCCACTTCTGCTAATAACTCTCAGGAGAGATTTCCTTTCTCCTTTGCCTACTAGTGCCTCATTGCAGATCCCAATTAACCTCACAACCTGCTAAAACCCCCCAATTCTTCCTTATTTCACCCCATTTACCAGCTCTCCCCCATGCTGAACTCTGAACCACTCCTCCAAGCTCAGTAATTACAAGTATTCCCACGGAGTCTTGCAGCGGGATCTTCTCTTTCTCCAGCAAATCCCAAGCTCACCAGACAAGGAATTTTCCTACAATCCTGCTTTTGCTGAGCAACAGCAATCACTGGCCACCAAATTCAATGCAATGCCTCCAGGGATGGTGCAGAATACCCCCCCAAACCTTGCAATAGATGCCTTCCTGATGCCTGGGTACAATGTGGAATAATGCTCAGGACTGGGATGTTCGGATTCCTTGCAACCTGGCTCATCAATTCACACCCCTCTGCTTTTCCAGTACTTTTAAGCAAGCAGCATCACAGCGAGGGCAGTGGGATCTGCTCATCCCCATTTGCTGCCCAGAAAAATCCTCCCCACGCAGATGCAGGGTTTAATCCGGAATTAAGTGTGGCAGGAGAAGGAGATACCATATCATAATCCTCCGCTGCAAAGGATTGGAAACGCGTTTCTTCCCCACACCAGCAAATGCCCAGACTTCCAGCAGCAGGCTCAGCTTTCCATCCTGACACAGAAGAGATTCCCCATTAGCTGGATCCCTGCTGGTATCTCTCCCCATGCTGGCATCAGGAAGATCATAGAAGGGTCAGGGTTGGAAGATGCAACATCTGGATGCTTCCCCCAAGCATGGGGAATTATGGAAAACCTCACCCGAGATCAAGGATCTTGTGTCCAGCCAGAGCTGAAAGCACCAGTGAGCAAAAACCATCCCGGAGATGCAATTCAGGAGCGAAAAGGCAAATTATGTGTATGTAGCCTGGTTTGTTAGACCCACACACTGGAGCGGATGGATTAGATACAGATGTTAAAACCTGGGGAAAAGATGCCAAGCCCCTGGCAGAGCTGGATCCACTTCTTGGGGGAACTGGGAATGGTTTTGCCGGCAGCAGCCGATGGTTTTGCCACTGCTTCGCCCTACATCAGGGCGAGGATTACAACCCCAGCAGCTCATTGTATGAAACCATGGCTCGTGGTGTTAATCTAGAGCATAATCCCAGCCAAGGATAATTAGCAAAGCTCGAAGCAGCATGAAGCTGCTCAAAGGATGCTTTTGGAGCAAGTCCTGCTCTGTGCCTCAGTTTCCCCATTTGCAAAGAGGAAAGTGAGTCCCTTTCCAAACCCATCTGAGATGCAAAATCCCATCCTGGACTAATAGCAAGGAGTTGTTAGGGGTGCTACTCCTCCAACAAATAAGCACAGTTCTGAATTTTCCCACCTAAAATGCCACAATCTTCCCTAAATCTTCTTTCTTCCAGCTTTTGCTGCAGATACACCAGCCTGGAGTCGGCAGAAGAGGGAAAACTAATTTCACTGAAGAGCAAGTATGAGGATTTAGGTTTAGATGCCACCATCAGGTTTCCCACTAAGTTAAGAGTCCCAGCAAGGCGCCAGCAGGGTTTGGCTCTGCCAAGGTGGTCAAGGCAGCTCAGGAGAAGTAGTTGACCATGACCCAGATGATGAATTCTCTTATTTATTTCTCTAGTTGCAGGAAATCCAATTATCCCATATTTCTGATGGGTGACAAATGAGGCAGCCATCGATCCTCCCCTCCCTCCCTGGGTGTCTGCCATGAGCCAGCTCTTCCCACACCATCGATTCTGTGTAACTGGAAAAGGATTAGTATTAGTATTATTATTAACATTTTCCTTCTGAACAACTTCTCCAAAGGCACAACCTCAGGCACAGGAAGGGGGAAGAAAAAACCTGGTGCTGGGCTGAAGTCCCAAGTGCTAAAAAATCCACTCTTTTTTTGCTATTTAAGGTGTGAAACACAGCTTTTTACCCCAAAAGACCTTGGGGAAGCCTGGGGCAGCCAGACTGGCACGGTCACCAGCTGAGTTAAGTGCTAAAAAGCAGCCAAAGCCACACTGCTCCTTTGCTCCAGCGCTGCAAAACCCAATGTGCTCCCACCGGGAGTGCTCTGGAGGCACCTGGTGTCTTCTGCTGGTTGTACGTGGAGCAAGGGATGTAAGGAGTGACAGAAGGAGGGATGAAGAAAGGGAGGGATGGAGGAATACAGAGAGGGATTAAGGGAGGGATGGAGAGAGGGGTGAATAAATAAAGGGAGGGATTAAGGAAGGGATGGATGGATGGAGAGAAGGACGGAGCGAAGAACAGAGGGAGAGAGATGGAAGGAGTGACAGTGAGGGATGGAGAGAGAGAGAAGTGGAAAAACAGAGGGAGGGAGTAAGGGAGGAATGGAGGGGTGAAGATGAAGAGAGGAAGAGAGAGGGACAGAGAAGGACTCGGAGGAATGAAAGAAGGGTGGAGACAGTGATGAAGAGAGAAAGGAACAGAGGGAGGGATTAAGGGAGGGATGGATAGTGGGTTGGAGAGCGGGACAAAGAAATAAAGGGAGGGATTAAGGGAGAGTTGGATGGAGGGATGAAGGAAGGGATGGAGAGGAGGACGAAGGGAGGGCTGGATGGAGGAAGAAAGGGAGGGATGGAGAAAGAGGATAGAGGGAGGAATAGAGGGATAGAGGGATGGGGGGAGCAACAGAGGGATGGGTGGAGGGAAGGATGGAGGAATGAAGGGAGGAGATGGAGGGGCAGGCAGTTGGGTTGATAGGATAGACACCTGCCTACCTTATAATAGATACAACTTACAGGGATTTTCCAGCTCTGGGCTTTGGTAGTGGGCACCAATTTGGCTGAGGTGAGCGGGCAGCTGCATCCGAACCTTACCCTCATCCCTTGGCATGGGCTTTTTGCCTTTTTCCTTGGTACCTCTCCCCTGACTCAGCCCACCTGCTGCTTTTTCTCCTCCATCCCTGCTACCCCTCGTGCTGTCCAGAACAGGATTGCTAATTTGAAGCTACCCTCTTTACCCCGATTTACACTCCGTGATTAATAATCCCTTTGGTGTCCTAGTAATGCCGTGCTGCTAATAAGATTAAAGAATATCTCCCTCTTACAGCCCCGATTCATAATGCTGATTTACCGCTACTCCTCCACTCTCACTGAGAGGATGCACATGGCTCTTACCTTAATCCCTATCCATCTCTGCACCGTTGAGAAATCACTGCTAATTAATACCTTTCTGTCTCCCAACTGCTTCCAGATCTGCCCAGCTATCAATATTTGTCTGGCTTTTTGTTGCTGATCTCAAAGGTTATATATATATATATAATCTTTATATGTAGTTATATAGCAAACTCCCAGCCCTGCTCGCTGCTTTTATCTCTGCAGAGGGGATCTTGGCTTTTTGGGGGGTCTTTTCCTCCTAAATGGTGCCATCCCACCCCGGGCTTGATCACCCTGAGATCGAGCAAAGAGGAAAAATGGGGGGAGGCTATTCTGAGCATCCTTTCATGGGGATATGCTCAGCTCCATCCATGACTCAAAATACTTCCATGGGGTGATACCTCCCTGTGACTCCACTTTCCCGCATCCATCCCTATTCCTGCAGCACAACTTCACATCCCCAAGCTTGTTTAGATATGGAGCATCCTTAGATAAACCAAACAGCCACATATTTCACCCCACTGCTTATTTTCCTCCTCTGCCAGGAGACCCAGGACTGGCCCCACAACCAACCCAAGCAGTCGGATGCATTGGGAACAACAGCGACACCAGCAAGAGCTTAGGAGAGAGGGAAAAAAAAGCCCAACAGAGCCTCTGATCTGATGAATGTGGCAGGGGAGGCTGATGCTCTGCTTTTAATAAAACATAATGAAGCATGGGATCATAAAATATTTCCTTTAATTCAGTGCTCCCACGAGGGTGGGTAATAGAGGCTGGGTAATGCAGTAGGCTTTCCTCACAGCTCGCTGTGGGGAGAGCACTGCTGGGTTGTTAAACAGCCCATTTGCAAGCCTCTAAGTGCTCTCCTTCCCATCCCCACCCCATTTTGGGGGGGCAGAAGGAAGACAGGCTGTGCACATCCCCATAGGCCAAATCATGTCCCTTCAAGGGGTCCCCAGCTCCCAGAGCTGAATCACTTTGCCCTGCCAGGATGGGCTTTCCCAGGTGGAAAAAGTTCAAAAAGCAAATCAGGAAGGGCTATTCAACTGCCATCCTCACCCTCAGTGAGTACATGGGTGTCTGAGCGTGTGTGTGTTGCATATATAAATATATATATACATACACATATCTCCGAGGCGGTGTGGCGTGATCAACATTCCCGCGTTAAAAATCTCTCTGCATCTGCTTTGTCCTACACCCGGCACTAAATATAACCATTCAATATGCTCTCTCCCTTCACCAGAGAGATAACATTGTTTAAATAAGCCCTTTCCATTTTAAAGAGTTGGCTTGTTTTCTCGCGGCAGGGAGCTTTTAGCAGATCAGGAGGCAGAGGAGGGGGGTCCATGCAAACAAACACAGAGGCACGAGCATCCTTTAACATCCAAATGCCCAAATCCTGCCCCCTCCAAATCATTTCCCACCAGGAAGTTGCCCAGATACATTTTCCTGCTCCAAAAACAACCAACAACAAAACTAAAAGACACATTTCTAGGAGCAGAAAGGTTTAATTTGGAAACAGGGCTCGCCTGCACTTCCTCAAGCATCACTCCACTCCCACGCCGCTGCTATAATTACAGCGGTGTAAATTCACTCCCCGTCAGGAGGAAACCCAACTATCTCCAGCCAGTTTGCACACATCAACTGCTTGCAAAGGGCTTCCTTCGTCTAATAGCATAATAATGCAAGAAGACACAAATAGAGATGAAAAAGAGGCACCTCAGAAAGCACTTACGGAAAACATCTCATTATCAAGTTGCAAGGGGAGGAGAGTGTGAGCAGAGAGGGTTTTTCCTCCATGAATGATGGTCTGTCTGGAAGCCAAACCAGCAGCGTTATCACCCAACCTTCTTCCTGGTGGTGATACGTCTTTTGCACCCTTTCTGGAGCAGTATCTACCCACTACATGGTGCTTCTCCATCAGCAGACCTAGTCCGTTATTCATCCTACGTGGAAAAACCCCCGCTCTGCAGCAGCTGGCTGTATATATTTTGGGGTGCTAGGCAAGGCAAACTTGCCCAAATCCTCCCACCCCGCTCTGAGTCACCACGTCCTTCTGCAATACAATTTGGCAGGTATGTCTTCAGGAGAAAAAGCAAGGAAACCAGCCAGATTCAACCACAAGCTCTTGGGATGCTCTCGGTGCTGCAAGCAGGGCATGGGAGTGGGATGGCAAAGCCTGTGCATGTGGTTCCCACCTTCTCACAGCTTGTGCAGAAGCTAAATCTGCAGGGAAAAGGGCTTTCCTGGGCTTAAAAATACAAGAAAGATGCTTGATGGAGCAGAAAAAGTATCTCAGATCACAGTACATAGAGGACTGCCTGATTTCAGGATGGAAATCTTCCTAAGCAAGACTTAGAGCCAAGCTCTGAAACTCACTCTCCAGAGTTGTAAAGCTGGGGTAGAAATCTAAACCACTTGGCCACCAAAATCCCCTTCCAGACTAGTTTCAGGAGGAAAGACACAGCCAGCAGCTGTCTTGTGATGTAGAATGTGTTCATCTCTGCAAGAGGGCTTACTAGGGTACAAGGAGCTTGGCTCACCCACATCCCCCCCACCTCAAAATTGGGTTGATCCTGATGCTTTTGTTGTACCTGCTGAGCTGAAGCCTTTTTCTCCCCCTCCTGCTGTTATGGTCCGTCTCAGTCCCCCAACAAGGAGCGAGCAGTTCCCAAACCCATCACTTGGCACCCGTGACGATGACAACCACCAGCCAAAATTACCCCTTTCTGCATCTTCCTCTTTCCAAGTATTATCAGCACCAAGAGCAAAACCCTGGGGACAAGCTCCCCAGCACAAGCGCCATCAAAAGCAATGTTGCTACCAGCAAAACCAGAGTTATCCATGAAATCCATCCTTCCCAAAAACGTTTCCACGGGTGACAGTCCACCTAGAAGTGAATCCAAGTGCCACCCACCATGTCCCCTTGCCACCCGGCATCCCACCCACCATTTTGCTCCCTTGGGGAGAACAAAACCCCATCACAGAGCATCTCTGCATCACTCCGGCCCATCCCCGTTGCTGCAGATCCCTTTGCAAAGAAACAAATCGGTACAAATACACATGCAAAGCGTGCGTGTCCCAACGGAGAGTTCTCCAGCTCTGGTTTTCCCTGTCCTGGCCAGGTAGGATGCAGCATCAGGATTTATCTACAAGCCCAGGGAGGAGGAGCAGGGCTGGAATAACCACTGCTAATCCCCTATGCCCTCCCCTCTGAAGTATATTGTTGAAGGCATTACATAAATGGGAAATTAGACAGAGGTTTGGGCAGGAGATGAACTAAATCCCTGCCTCCCCTGCTCCATTTTGCAATGCCTCTGAGACACCCACTCTTCCAGCCAAGAAGGATTTTGCAGATGGAGATGTGCTTCCAGCACCAGAAAGGGCAAAATGTGTGGTCTGGAGGCAGGGAAGGGCTTGGCAATGCCACATTTCCACATCCACAGCCCCTTCCTGTTGGGTTGCAACATCCCTCTGCTGGGCAATGTGGGTTTTCCTGATGCTGCCCCAAACCTCTTTGGAGGCCTCAGGCAGGGCGTTGCTGTGGATTCAACCCAGTGCTGGAAAAACCTCCTTCCCTGCTTCAAACCTCCCTTGTTGGGGCTGGCAAGACCCTATTAATGATAGTTTTGCTTCTAGCTAATACAAGCCCTAATTGCATTTCAAAGGACCAGCTCCAGCTCTGGCTTCTGCTGCAAACACACACGTACCCCAATTGATAACCCTGTAAGGTCACAGGGACACAGCAAGGAGTCACCCCAGAAGGACTCGAGGTCACCCCACCAGAGAAGCGTATCAGGAGGGCTCTGATGCAGTATTTAGGGTGGGTGAACCCCATTTCACAGCCAGCTGAGAGTGGAAACAAGCTGCGCAAGCACCTTCTCTAATCCCAAATGGCTTTGCAGACCCTAAAAACCTAATTTGACATGATAGAGGCAACCACAGCGGTGGGTTATTGTCCCTGCACTTTGCTACTAGCCCGCCTGCCCTTGGCACTTACGGTAAATCCAGTCCCCAAAGCGTTGAAAACAAGTCTGTGATTGACGGTTTATTTTAGGAAGGAGAGGGGAAAAGTGGGAAGGAGATAATGCTGCGGAGAGATAATGTGAGCACCAGTCATTAGTTATAAACAAGCCCATCAGTACTCCAAGTGCCTCGGCAGAAAGCAAACAAAAGGGCAAAGAGAGCAGTTTGGCAAGGGAACAAAACCAGCCACATCAGCTGCATCCTCCCCGCTCGGCTCTTTGCAGCAGGATTTACGAGCAGAGAAGTTTGCAAGGCGAGAGCTGCACCTCCTACCTCCAACAAATAGGGATCTGGGGGCTCCTTCCCTTCCTGTCCCTCTCCGCTGATGTCTGAGCAAAGAGCCTGACTTGGTGGCACTGAAATCAAGGTTTTCTTTCAGAAGGTAGGAGAGAAACCCCAAAGCACTGAGGAAATCTCATCACCAGTGGGTCCCAAAGAGGTGATGCTTCGTCCTCCCTATATGCGGTCCCACGCAGGTCCCGGCCACCTCCATCTTTGCCAGGGTGAGGTATTGGCTCCATCATGACCTCCCTGGAAGTCTTTTCCCCCAACAAGTGCTGCAGGAACCTTAGCATGATCCTTGTCCCTGCCTCAGCCTAGTTCTTAAGCCATTAGTGCATCTGGATTCAATAAAACCTGCTCTTATTCCAACACGGTGGAGAGCTTTTCCTTGGCAGATCTTAAAGCACCTGGGGAAACGAGCAAAGCAATAGCAAATCAAACAATCCCAGTCGAGGGCTTTCAGATAGAAAAGACCATTTCTACAATGACAACCAGAAAAGAGAAGGCAGATGGAGCATGTGAAGCCCCAAAACACCTCCATGGGAAGGGGAGGCTGGTGAGAACATGGTTAACATCATGTCTGGATGCTCCACAAAAACCCATCCACGCAGGAGTCGAGCTACATTTCCACATTGCTCAAGCCTGGATGCAACACAAGGGTGGACCTTGCCTTGGAATGCTTGGAGGCATCAGAGAAGCTCCAGGGCATATAGGAGGGCTGTGATGTGTTTAGCATATTGCACATAGCACCTTGCATTTAGCAAGTATCACACTGCATTTAGCACGTTGCATTTAGCATATAGCACATTGTATAGAGCATTTAGCACACTGCATATAGCAGAAGCTGTTTAGCTCAAGGCTCCTAAAAGCTAATCCAGAACCTTTAACACAATTTATTTTGGGACCAACATCCCAAACCGTACAGCACCCCTAGGCTTATTTTTGGAGGGGTGCTAATAATACAGAATACTTGTTACAGCAAGTGAATGTGGGGCTAAATACCCCAAATCTGAGTTCTGACACATGGGGGAGCTTCAGGAATGGTCAGAGGCAGCCAGGGACCAGCCATGAATTCATGTGTGAGGGTTCCATGGAGAAACAAAGCCCGGAGTATCTCCCAGTGATGCTTATTACTAAGCCCCCCGATGATACATATTAAGTACAAGGTGAAGGGAAGATCCTTCACTGAAATGCAGAACTCATGGAAATAGTAGGAAAGGACGAAAGAGAGGTTGACCCTAAAGCTGAGTGTAAGATTTGCGAGGGAAAAGCACAAGTAGAGAAGGATGGAGGGAGTATGGGATGGGTTTTCAGCTCAGTGCCGTGCATCTACAGGTGAATTAAAGCAGGTTTTGCGCCCACGTGGTGCAGAGGATGCTCCTTCTTTCCTCTCACACCCCCCAAACACACAAACTCCTACCAAAACCCTCTTTTCTTTAGCTGAGCTCAACAGAGACACAAGCAGGTGGCTCCCATCACCCTGGTAAAAGCCACACACTGTTATTTTCCTATGGAAAGGAGCAAAATGAGCTTTTCCAGGCTTGCAAGGAGGAGCCTTGCATGTAAGTTGGGATAATCCCTGTGAGGAAAAGCTCCGGACGTTTCCTAGGAATGAAGAGGGGGTAGAAATCCAGCTTGCTGATAAAATAATGACTGTAAAGGGATTTTTCCAAGCTGGTTTTTGACTTGGAGAAGCAGCACAGGGATATTCCCATGGCAAAGCCCAGTCCCAGGAAAGCTGCCCTTCTAGGGCAAAGCCCAACAAACCCAAAGCAGCTTCAAATAAGGAGCTACGCTTGAATTTTCCCATCGTAGGAGGTGCTGTGGAGGGAGGAATATAGAAGCTAAAGCAAAGCACTCAGAAAAAGAGTACAGGAATATCTCATTGAGATCAAAATACACCATATTTAGCCCTCCCTTCCACGGTTGCAGAACACGGCTCTGATTTTACACGGCTGTAAAACAAACCCCGATGAACACTTTATGGGAAACATATTTCAGGTGACAAGATGAGTGCCGGCTCATCAGCCAGCCCTGATTTCAGCCATGCCAAGAAACCATCGCTCTGCTTGCAGATGGGGCTTCCCAGCTTTCCAAAAGCAGGGAAGGGGGGGCCCCTGGGGCTACAGCTCCATCATTATCCATGGTCCAGCCGCTCGCCTCCTCCACATGCCCTGATTTTTTCATCTTGATGGCTCCTTAACCCACTTAGCCCTGCCCTAGGCAGCATTTTCTGGCCAAGGGAAGAGATTGAGCTTGTTATAAGGAAAAGCAAAAAGCTGTATTACAAGGGGTGATGCTCCCCGGAGGGATGTATAACACATCCGTAAGGATCCAGCCAACCTACCGTGAGGTGAGGAAGCAAGTAGTTTCTTCCGGCTAAAGAAAAGGGTTTTTCATTATGAGGAGATGGATGGAAATCCCCAAAAGGCTGCAGATGCTTTACAGGATGGGAAGCACTTCTAATGCTTTCCCCTCTGCCATAAGCAGGACTTTGTTGCTCCTCCTGGATGCAGCAGCATTGGGGCAGCTTTCTGACAAGCAATATATAAGGTGACAATAAAAACAGGCAAGATTCCCCCTAAAGATGCCTTTGGAGATGTATGGAAGAGGCCGAGAGCAAATGCGCTTGTAGGGAAGAGCACATCTTCTGACTGCATCTTCGCAGCCGGATTCTGCTCTATCCCTTGCAAGGAAAGTGCTGGGATAGGGAATGGAAGGACCTCCTTGGGCACATCCTTTCTCGCTGCTACAACACTGCAGCTCCAGCCAAGGATGCTGTCAGCCACAGAAAAGCCATCTGCCCGCTGAATATTGGGAGCAGCGCTCGGCCTGTGTAGCTTCCTGCTGCCCGGAGCAAAGGAAGGTGTCAGGATGGGAGCACCCACCCCAAAACCAGCCTTTAACAAGTGTTTTTTAGCTGTTTACTGAAAAAGCAGAGCGCAAATTGGCTCGTTTATGGGACAGCATTTCTCTGCCCAGCACTAGGGGACACTGAACGCAGCTGATCCTAGGGATATGGGAAAGCAGCAAAGTTCCAGCATGATTTTAAAAGCCAAAACCTGGCTCCTGGATGTCCAAACACAAGCGCTGCCCATTGAATCTGCTCACGAGACCTTCCTCTCACATCACTTCATAACCCATGACCCCCCCAGTACCACTGGCTTGCTCTAGATCCAGCACAAAATAACTTTTATCTCTTATTTCCCCCCAATACACACACTGCACACACTGATTTAGCCTTACCCGTTCTCACAAACCAGCAGCAGAAGAGCAATCACCCAGTTTACAGTGATAAAAAAGAGGAGAAAGTAGGGAAAAATGATCCATGCACCAGTGATGGATAACTTCATGCTGGGAAAAAGCCAGGGGGACGTGTTGTTCCATGACAATTATCTACCTGTGACCATAAAACCATGGTGGAGGTGGAGTGGAGATCCAGGACTGGATCTGGCACAAGTTTCCCCCCTCCCCAAGCCACAGAGGTTTTATTATGGACCGTGTGTTTGGCAGCATGGTGCCGGTGGGGTGCTCAGGATGCATGGAAGAGCAAAAAGAGCATCAGCCGCAGCCTGGCAGCGCACAAAACCCATCAAAGAGGGATGCAGCAGATGCAGGGTGCCTTCCCACCCCTGATTCAGCCAAATCTAAGCCGGGATCTGGCTAACTCAATGGTCCTTGGTCCCTGAGGGACGGTTTTGGAGCTGCTTGAGATGCCAGTGGAAGAATTGGGTCCATTGTGTGACCCTCTCCCCGCTCAGCCCTGCAGAGCACGGCTGCTGCTCCCCCTCCCTGTGCCCTGCAGCAGCTGATGACGGCTTTCCAGGGAGGAAAAAGTACATTATTAACCCAAAAAGAGGAGATCTCGAGCAGGTCCTGCTCATCCCTCCATCACCCAAAGCCTCTCAGCCTCCGGAGAGCAGCCGGGCTCGCTGTGCTCATTACAGAGCAGCCACCTGAGACCCCACAGCAAGTGATGTCGGGGGGGACATGCAGGGAATAAATGGAAAGAGTAGGAAAATTGCCTTCAATGCACAAGAAATTCAACTGCTGCTGCACCACAGCCTTCGGGATGTGAGGAAGGGAAAGTTTCCTGCCCTGTTAATTTCCACCTCCTGGGAGCCCTGTTTCTGGGGATGAGGAGGTGGGGGGGCTCTTATTAAAACCTTTGCGGGCAAACTGGGGGTCAAGATGTTCATTTAGGTGCTCAGCCAGCTGCAAACCCCTGGGACAGTGGGAATTTGGAGGCTGCTTCTCCCTGCTGGGTGTCCCTCCATCCCACCTATGGGGTTTAGGGCATGTCCAAGGGGTTGCAATCCCCCCCCCCAAAATAAAGCTGTAGCTCATGGAGGTCCCCAGGACACCAACCCCTTCCTGTATGGAGTGATCAGGAGGAGGACTGGGGCTCGGAGCTGCAGTACAGAGTAGCAGGGAAGGGGGATACAGGTGCCCTCCCCCCCATTGATGCTGGCTGAAGGGATGAGGATCCCCCCATCTCCTCACCCTGTCCCCCAGCACCCCTTCCCAGACCCAAAGCACCCTATTAAGGAGTCCTCTATTAACTGCTGCTTCATTAACAGGTCCAACACCATCCCCCTGTCAGGGGGATGCCCCATTAGCAAGTGCACAACCACCGGCTCCAAATCCGCTGTGCTGTTAACGGGTGCCCTATTATTGCCTCCAAACGGAGTGTCTGCCCCCACCTTGCACCGTCTATAGCCCCCCCATCAACCCCCAACCCCCGAGGGGGTGCAGACCCCACAGACGCCTCACGTTTATCGGGGTGCAGGTGAGCACCCCTTTATTTCAGAGGCCGAACGGGGTGTCCCTGTACCCGGGAGGGGAGGGGTGACACTCACCCAGCGCCAGGTCGAGGAGGTCCCAGAGCAGCAGGCACAGGGGGCTTATCGTCCGCATGATGCCCGCGGGGGGGGCAGCCCCATGGGGCTCACCGGCGCCCCAGCCCCCTGCCCGGGGGGCAGGCGGGCATCGCGGCGGGGGCTCGGCCCGGCTCCGTGCGTGTGTCCCCCCCCGCGGCAGCTCCTCGGCCGCGGATCCCGCCGCGCTGCCGCCCTTAAGCCGATTTATTGGAGCGGGAGCGGAGCGAGCTGCGGCCGACCCCCCCCCCAGGCTGAGCCCGCCCCGGCCCGGCCCCCGGGAGGTGCTGGAGGGGCGGGAGCGATGGACGGGAGCGGGAGGGAGCGCGGTGTATGGGGGGATGCAGGGGAGGGATAGAAAGGGGTGGAGGGAGGTGCAAAGAGGGAGAGAGTCGCAAAGCCGGGGGGGGGGTCCAAGGAGCGGGAGATAGAAACAGGGGGATACGAGGGGGAGAATGCAAAGGGGTGGCCCAAGAAGAGGAGGATGCGAGAGGGGAATAAAAGGAGGGGGGTGGCAAAAGGGGGAGGATGCAAGGGAGGAGGGGGGAAGCGAGGGCGGGGGTTGCGAGGAGGGGATGGAAGGGGGGGAACCAAAGGAGAGAGGGGAACCAAAGGGGGGTAATGCAAAGGGAAAAGATGCAAAGCGGGGGAGTATCTCTGCGGGGGGGGGGGTCGTCCAAGGAGAGAAGGATGCAAGGGAGGGTGCAAGTGGGGAAAAGCAAGGGGATGGAATGCAAGGGGGGATCGCAAGGTGGGGGTGTCCAAGGAGAAGGGTATGCGAAGGGGATACGGGATGGAGAAAGGGATGCACGGTCGGGGCGGGGGCAGAACAGTGTCGGGGAGTTTAAGGCGGTGTATGGAGGGGGTGTGGGATGTACGGGGGTGAGCGGTGGAGAAGGGGGTGCACGGTGCGGGGTGGGAGTGCAGGACGGGTTGTGCAGTGTATGGAGGGGGTGCGTGGTGTATTGGGGGTGACAGGGTGATGGAGGAGGGGGGCAACTGTATGGGGGGCGTGGGGTGCAAGAGGATGTGAGCAGTTTAGGGAGGGGGTGCAGGAGGGGGTGTGCGATCCAGGCAGGGGGCACTGTTCGAGAGGTGGGGGCATAGGAAGGATGCTGGGTGCTGGCAGGATGTGGGTGTGCAAGAGGGAGAGGGATACAGGAAAGGGGGACAGGATGCAGGCAGAGATATGGGGTCCAGGATGGGAAAGGATATAGGCAGGGATGTGGGGTGCAGGCAGGGATGTGGGTCCAGGATGGGAAGGGATGCAGGCATGGACATGTGGTCCAGAATAAGGAGGGATGTGGGGTGCAGGCATGGGGGCAGGATGCAGGCAGGGATGCGGGGCGCAGGCACAAGTAGCCAGAGGGAGTCCTGGGACAGCAGTTTCCACCTGACCCCTTTCCTTCAGGAATTCCCTCTCCCTGCAGCCCCCCAGCAGAAGGATCCAGCCATGGAGCCATTCAGACCCCCAGAACAAGGTTGTCTGAATGGCAGGGCAAGGATGCACATCACTCCATGGTCCTGCTGCACAGACGACCTTGTTTTCCTCCAACTCCCCAGATCCAATTAGTTCCTGGACATAGGGGAAGATGTGACTATTATTTATGAAGAGCCCAGGTAGGGAGGCAGCTTGATGGCCTGGGGCTTGCAGACAACCACGGCAGAAGAGATTAGGGGGCTGGAAGAAGCTTTTCCTCGAGGATGGATGCCTCTTTCTGTTGCTATTCAACCTTAGAAACAGCACTTCCTAAAAAACACACCTCTTTCCTTTGTAAAATCAACTTTTTTGCAGTTGCTTTTGATTTTTTCCTGTCCCATGTGGTCAGTCTGTCTCCCCAACACCTTTCCTTACAGCCCTCAAGCCCAGCTTAACCCTACTGCTTCCCTAAATCACACAAAGGCCCCACATCTCCAGCTGCACAAAGCCAGCCCCATGCAAAAAAACCCCACACCAAAGAAGCCAGAATCATCTTTTGAGGCTTACATATGCCCAAAAAAGCATTGAAGCAAAAGATTCCCTGAGATGGGGATGGGGAACAGTCCCTGTGCTGAGATTTCGGCGCAACCAGAGGCACCAGTCTGCTAAAACTGGTGGGTTAATCTTGTTTCTTAAATAACCACCCTCCAAGCAATCAGGTTCTGCACAGATCAGTCCATAAAATATTAAATAAAATCAATTAGGTGCTGAATTTCCTTTGAGTGAGCTGGATTTTCTCTCCCTTTTCTCTCTGCCTTTCATCTGCTGGGAAAAGCCGCGGTTCGTTCTTGCATGGAGATGTCTGGAAATCAAATCTCACTTTATTTGAGCGCGGATTTGATGGACCCCCTGAGAGACGGTGCCTTTTCTTTACTCTCCTGGGAATACAATGGATAGGGGGAGGCAGAACATACCCCAGCACACCCTAAAAGAGCTTCAGCCTAACTAGGTGGCCTTGAGGTATAACCGAGCTCAGCCAAGCCAAGTGCGCTGTTGTTTTAGAGCCGGTCTGCGGGTTAACAGCCCGCGCACGACCCAAATGGTGCTGTCAGCTCCTGTAAGAGCTGCTGCTCCGACATGTCTCCACTGAGATGTGGGATTTTATTCCCTCTTCTTGCTTTGCTGTGCTGAGCTGCGAACCCGGCTCCATCACTCACTGTCCCCTTTTTCATTCCCACCCCAAGCAAGCTGGAATCATAGAATCCCAGACTGGTTTGGGTTAAAGAGACCTTCAAGCTCATCCAGCTCCAACCCCTGCCACAGGCAGGGACACCTTCCACTAGAGCAGGTTGCTCCAAGCCCCTGCGTCCAACCTGGCCTTGAACACTGCCAGGGATGGGGCAGCCACAGCTTCTCTGGACACCTTATATCTCATCTCCATCTACAACACCAAATAGTTTCTAATTTCCTTTTGTACTTCTAAATGTAAATGTCTGCTCAGACAAAAGGTTGCAGAACAATGTTTTCCACCCTGGGATGCAGTAACCCATGGGTGAAGTGCCTAAAGAGGTGAAGATTTTAGGCTAGGAAGTGGAAAAGGGTTGTCCAAAGAAGGAGAAGGTTTAATAATTGCTCTCTGAGATACCTCTTTGCAAGAATAAAAGGGCTGCTGGCCGGAAGAAAAAGCAGAAACCTTTTCCAGGGATGGCTGCCCCATCCCTGGCAGTGTTCAAGGCCAGGTTGGATGGGGCTTGGAGCAACCTGCTCTAGTGGAAGGTGTTCCTGCCTGTGGCAGGGGGCTGGAACTGGATGAGCTTTAAGGTCCCTTCCACTCTGTGATTCTATGTTTCTAACATAAGAATAAATACAAAACAAATCCCATGCCTATTCAAGCTGAATTTTAGCCCCTCGCAGCTCCAGCTCTGCCTTTTCACTGCACAACCTTCCCCAGAGCAAAAGCCTTGACCCAGTGTGAGAAGCATAAACTAAATATCCCGAAACATTTAGAGCAGGCCTTGTTTTCCCATGGCAAAGTGTCTTTGGCAGCCTCCGGATTTAGTATTTGAGTGCAGGGAAACCCAGTGAACAGCACCCGGGCCATCAGCCGGATCTCAGGACATTGAAGGAGACAGTAAGGGATGTAAATGGTCGGATAAAAATATTGCTGTTTGTATTGCGGTGTCTGGCTCAGTTGGGTTTCGCCTGGGTTTTAATTCCGTGTGAATATAGTGGCTGGTAAAAGCGACTCACTTGACAGCCCCCGGGGTTTCCATCCCCTGGAAAGGCATGAAATGAGCTGAGCCGACGGGGAGTGATGCTCCTTTCCCAGCCAAACGCAGCCATCCAGACCATGAGGGTGGTTATTCCATGTATGTTTAATAAATAGGGTTTTTCCCACAACCCCATTCCATCTGGATCACTTCTTTGAGGCATCATACCCTAAAAAAATCACTATTTTGGGATGGAGCTGTCACCCGCCTGTCCTTCCCATCCTTGCAAGGGGATGGATCCAGCTGGAAAACTAGGTCCAAAACCTCATCGCTGACATCCTTTGGGAGCAGCCTAAATCCAGGGCACAGTACTGGGGGCGAGTCTCCTCCATCTGTCCTGAGTGACCCCGATTTGGTCCAAAAAAGGCTCCAAAAGGCTAAATTTCTCAGCTCCTCTCTCCTGACCTTTCCAGAAGAAGCTCGTGTACTAATTATCCAAGTAATACAGTGGCGAGGATGCAATTCCTCATTAGCTTTTGAAAGATTCCCAGCTACATGACTGATAGGCATCTACAAGAAAATTAAGTCGGGCACGAGGGCTCCGTAATCAAGATTAATGAGGAAACAGGGAAAGAGCAGTACACAGCTACCCCCTGCCCTGTGAGAGGAGCTGAGTGCCTTCCAAAATGGGGCAAATCCCAAACTCGGGGGATGCTTCTTGGCAAAGCAAGTTGGTGGAGAATGTTCCTATGAAGTCTGCAATAACCTGGTTTTTCCCTGTAGGTGGGAAAACTCTATGTAATGTATTCAAGATCTCAGCTAGTCCCTAAAACCCAGATCTTGCATCATCCCTAGTGCTGGAAAATGCTTGCTGAGAGCTAAAATAAGTTAACTTGGGCGGTAAAGGATGAGAGTTCTCACCCCAAGAGCATCGTCATCCCTCAGCATCCCAGCTCCCACCTCGGCTGCATCCCGCAGTCTCTACTGCAAAGCCATCAGGAAGGAGAATCATTATCACAGAATCCCAGACTGGTTTGGGTTGGAAGAGACCTTAAAGCTCCTCCAGTTCCAAGCCTCTGCCACGGGCAGGGACACCTTCCACTAGAGCAGGTTGCTCCAAGCCCCTGTGTCCAGCCTGGCCTTGAACACTGCCAGGGATGGGGCAGCCACAGCTTCTCTGGGCAAGGAGAGAGATTTCCCATGTTGCTTGGAGAGCAAAACCTCCTCCCATCCACTTTCCCATTATCAAAGCCATGGTGTGAAGGGGTAATTAGCTGCAGATCATTCCCTTTTTCTTTGGCTAATTACCCTATGGAAAAACATACACCACCATAGCACTCCCAAGCCCGAGTTCATCTCTCTTTGCATCCCAAATGGCTTGAAATT
The DNA here is from genome assembly GCF_004027225.2 of Strigops habroptila. Classification (NCBI taxonomy): domain Eukaryota; kingdom Metazoa; phylum Chordata; class Aves; order Psittaciformes; family Psittacidae; genus Strigops; species Strigops habroptila. The sequence continues at coordinate 1,455,490 of NC_044292.2, forward strand.
TGGGGCAAAATTAGATCAAGTCATAGGTGCCTGACTTCAAATAATCCATTTTCCTTCTCGCAAGCAGTTTTCCATCAAACCCAGAAACACCAGCAGTCAAAAAAGCAGAAAACCATCACCATGGGACGATCCAACATATCACGTTTAACCCAAACCGTCTGCACACACAACAGTAGCCCAAGGTCTGGCTTTTCCCACCCACAACACCCATTTTACAGCAATAAAACCCCATTGTAAAAATGAAACAATCGTGTTTCCATAATGCAGCTTTTCTGCATTCCTGCCACCAGTTTTACTTAACAAAACAGCTGAAGCCAAAGAGTTGTTTCCCACATTCAAAAACCTGATTGGCTTTATTTTTAGTGTATCATTGAGTGCTGAATGCCCTCAATCGAGCCCGCTCTGGCCAGATAACATGAAGCATCCCAGCCCTGTGATGCAGGAGGGAATTAAAGTGATTTTCCCAATGCTTTTCTCCTCCCTTGACAAGCTGAGCAGTGGAAAACCACAAGGAGCAAAAAAGCATCCTCATGTTAGCACGGGGCTTTTCATAGCGTGCATGCCATAATTAATAAACTATAATTAATATGCTCCAGCATCAATTCTGCAAGGCAGGAGCAAACCCCAGAGCCTCCAAACCCACCATCATGTGGATAAATGTGCTTTTATCCCCAAATCTCTCAAAATTAAAGCATTATTCAAGCCAGCCTCTTGCTTCAGCTCCACAACGTATTGACTAATTCCCAGGGCTGGTGTCTGGGGCCATAATGATTCCATTATTATTTATATTAATAATTATAAATCCATGGCAGTGGTTAATACATTTTAAAAGCCCTTATTTCATTCATCTGAACACCAAAATGGGATCCTACAGCAAAATATATGGGCACATGAGAGGGGCAAACACCCCTCCTATATAGGCAAAATTCAGTACTTCCCCCAAGCCCACGAGTCAATATTAAGTCTGGATTTAGAATCACAGAATGGCTGGGTTGGAAAGGACCTTAAGATCACCCAGCTCCAACCCCTGCCATGGGCAGGGACACCTTCCACTAGAGCAGGTTGCTTCAAGCCCCTGTGTCCAACCTGGCCTCGAACACTGCCAGGGATGGGGCAGCCACAGCTTCTCTGGGCACCCTGTGCCAGCGCCTCAGCACCCTCACAGGGAAGAACTTCCCCTGTTTCAGTTTGAACCCATCACCCCTTGTCCTATCGCTCCAGTCCCTGATGAAGGTCCCTCTCCAGCATCCTTGTAGCCCCCTTCAGACACTGGAAGCTGCTCTGAGGTCTCCACGCAGCTTCTCTTCTCCAGGCTCAACAACCCCAATGTTCTCAGCCTGCTTTCCACTAAAATGAAGATGTGAAGGAGGGAACGCTCCTGTTTTTTCACACAGTGCTGCAGTATTTGACGCCTGTAAGTCGCTCGGGGGGTGGGGTTTGAATGTCATGTTTTTAGAAAACCTGGGAGTATTTGGAAAGGATTAACGTGGCCTTTCCCTCCCTCCCTGCAAATGGAGGGTTCAGGTTTTTCAGCTGAAAAGAACATTTTGTAACAGAAATCGCTTCACTTCTGCCTTAAAAAGCCCCAAATTGAAACAGTTCAGCTGCTCACATCACCTTTGGGCCCAAACACTTCTCTCATTTCCCACCCAAACCCATGATTTGCCAGAAAACTTAATAATTTCTTTCCATCCCAGAATCACCTCCCCCAAGTTTGGCCCCAAATTTAGGTGCTGTATTTGGGGGCTGTGCTTTGTACCCGATGCTCCTGCAGCTTCTCCAAGTTGGAAGGGGAAAAATGTTCCTTTAACACCAACCACTATCGGAAGCATTTTGCTTCTTTTTCATAGGATGCTCATCTCAAAAACACTTTGCTCATCCCATACCCCAAAACAGCTCCAAGCAACATCTCCCATCACTAAATGAATCCTCCTAGGAGCAATATAAATGTATAAGTGCGCATGCACAGATATAGATGCATATAAGACTTTGGAGAGGACATCTTCGCAGCTGTATAAATAGGCTGATGACAGCCACGAGGTGGATATAAATAAGATTAAAAGTTGCAGGCAGCCTGTCCCCGGCACTTTTCCTGTCTCCATCCCCACACATCTTGCAGTGGGAATGGAAAATACCATTGTCCAGCCTCAACCAAACCCCACTTTTGCACTAAAATGATGTTGTTTGCAAATAGATGGGTGAAAAGGCCTCAAAAGCTGCTCAGGACCAGTTTTATGGCTTAAGCTGATAGGGGTTACATCCATCCTCATCTTCACTGAACTGATTTCCACCAAACAATGCAAGATACAGGCAAAAATGTTCCTTTTTTTCCTGTTTTCCCAGTTCCAGTCCCCAACATTGCCAGTTCCATAAAACTCCCACTAATGCTCAAACAGAGCTCCTCAGCCTTGCAAATGGGTTAAGAAAATAGTAAGCAGTGATTTTAGGGCCTTTCTGTGATGCTGGCAAACCTGCTGAACACTTGCTTCAGCTCTTTCCCCCATGGGATGGGTAGAAAAGAAGAAAATCACTATAAAAATGAGCAAGTGGAGAAATAACAGCAGAGTGTGGCCATTGCCTGTCTCTTCCATCATCCCTCCAATTTTGGGATGAGAGGACAGGGCACCATACCATGGGGTGGTGCCCAAAACCCTGTTGGCTTTTTGGGCATCTTCACCTAGCAGTGGCCAATGGACAGGGCACTGTCCACTTGTCACTGTGTCTGTCCCATTGGTTCCATCCCTCCTTCATCCCTTCTGGGGGGCAACCCGGGGTGCCCAGAGAAGCTGTGGCTGCCCCATCCCTGGCAGTGTTCAAGGCCAGGTTGGACACAGGGGCTTGGAGCAACCTGCTTTAGTGGAAGGTGTCCCTGCCCGTGGCAGGGGTTGGAACTGGAGGAGCTTTAAGCTCCCTTCCAACACAAACCATTCTATGAGTTTAAAATAGAGCATCTTTCCTTGAACAAATAATGGAGGATATGCAAGAGAGCGTCTCCCCAGCAAAAAAATAACAGGGGGCTTGCAAAGGAGCATCCCTCCATTGAACAATTAATGGGGGGTTTGCAAAGGAGCATCACCTTGGTGAACAAACAACAGAGGATTTGAAACAGAGCATCCCTCTAACAAACAACTAATGTGGGGTTTGCAATGGAGTGTCCCTCCTTGAACAAATAACAGAGATTTCTGCAACGGAGCATCCCCCTGGTGAACAAATAATGGGATGTTCACCAGCAATATCCAGCACCAGCAGTGAGGAGAGGGAGGGAATATCCCCCGCCCCGAGCTTGTCAGCGTCTTTAGTGACTGGAACAAATCCGAAGTGTCGACCGAGACCGTGTTAAGCATTGAGGGAGACAAATGCCAGGCCTGGGAATAAAGATCGGCTGCTCCCGTTTATTTCCATGAGGCAATAATAACCTGCACCTTCGCTTTATGAAGTCGAATTTGTTACGTCTGATGAGCTGTAAAAAACTGTGGGGATGAGGAAGGGAGGGGGGGGATGGCAAAAATGAAGGCTATAAATAAATATGTAATTTTAACATGCATTACCACATAACTGAGAAGGTAAAGGATGGAGATGGTGCTGGGTCAGAGCTACCTACAGCATCTCATGGGGTTTTATGGCTGAGCTACCAGCCCTAGGGGATGGATCCTGTTCTAGACTGATGGTGGCTTTGGCAAGGCATGGAGAAGCCTAGGAAAGAGCAGGAAAAGGGGTAATTCATATTCCCTTGTTGCAACAGGGTACAATGAATGATTACCAAGAAAGAAGAGCCAAAGAGCTGAGTCTCAAAGCTCCTGCACTGATGAGGAAGGTGGATTTGGGATTTAAAAATAGATATCTACAATTCTGGGGCAAATTTATCCTTGGTATTCACTGAGGGCTCCAGGAGAGCAGCTTGTCCTGGGATGGGTGCCATGGGATTGATTGCTGACTGGGAAGAAGGGCTTCAAGTGCAGGCATGGGGATGTTGGGGAAAAAATGGGATCAGTGCATGGATGCAGCATCCTTTGGGATGGAGGCAGCACAGGGAGCAGAGATTCTCTTCCTAATGGGCAGGGCCACTTTCCAGGGGAAATTTTCACTGCAAAATCAGAAAATCCCAGCTGCTGCTTCAGACAATGGGGAAAAACCCTCAAAGCATCTTCCCAGCCCCAAACCCAACCCATGCGGCCTGTTTCTGCCCTTAAACAACAGCAGACAACGATGGACAGACACACAGACAGAGGGACAACCACCTTTCAAAGGCAGAGGGCAGCTCCCCACCAGCTCAGGGCTGCTTCATGCGGCCAGAAGCCATTGGAATGTTACTGTATTTTGCTAAAACACATTGGGAGCGTCTCCCTGTTGCAGCTTTGCTCTCACGGCTGCACATGGGGGCTGTTTGCTTTGTAACTGGAGTGAGCAGTGACTCGGGAAGTGCACAACCTCCCTCCCATCACATGCCCACCTTCCTATCATTTAGTATTTCCAGTGTTTTATAGAGTTTTTTTCCCTTCCAGTAACAACAATGCCAGGGGCAGCAGAACCCAGCCCTGCTGCCATCTCAGGCATGGTTCTCTCTGTTGTTCATTTACCAATGCCTGTCATTATTGCTTGTTTGCAAAAGGCTGTCAGGTCTTTTTTGCATCTTGCTCGTCCATGCCTGAGCTTGCTGGTGTTTCAGGGGGTTAATCTGGGGTTTATCGAACACAGGTTGGAGGTTTACTGGATGTTAATAGGTCAATATATGTATTTTTGCATGGAAAAGTCACTTCATATAAGAGCTGTGTTTTGGGGAATAAGGTGTGTTCATAACCTGAGCAGTGCTTCCTCCCCAAACAAGGAACAAGGAGGGATGCTGATGGCAGCAGGAGCATTTCCAGCTCTGCCTGCATCCCTTTTTGACCTCAGCTCCTCCACAGATGCCCTAAACCTTGGGAAAAGCCAAGGCTGGGAAGGCAGGAGCTCACTGGGAGCCAGCCAAATGCAATGAGACAAGGTCCCCTCCAGCCCTCGTCTGTCTCTCTGTCACGGCAGAAGCAGGAGGGCTGCTGGCTTCTACCTCCCCCTTCCCCATTTCCCTGCCCGTAGTAAGACAAACACATCCCTGATACATTTGCAGAGGGATTTCCACGGCTTGTCTTGGGGCAATCCTGGCTGGCACCGGGGTGAGCGGCTTCTCAACACTTCTCATCGCCCAACTCCGCAAGAGCAAACAGCAGCCGACGTCTGTTTAAACAGAGATGCCATCGGGTGCATTGCCTCCCTGTTTACACTCCTGCAATAGCAATATCACCCAAGCCTCTCTCAGCTGTCATCTCATTTCACGTCTCATCCCTGCCTCCCCAATTCTCTTTGCATCCCACGTAACAAGCTTTGCTTCCATCTCGCAGCGCACCACCGAGCATCCACAGACTAAAGGGATTCCAATTGCCCAACCTGACCTTTGCCAGGGGGAAAAGTGCATTTTCCTAACAAATTCACTGCAATTCCTATGCACCTCTGCTCCAAGGCACCCTCTGGATTAACACTATCAGGACAGACCTACACCAGCTGTGTTATCCAGACCTTCCTCCTCTTCCTCACTCACTCCCAGCATCCCTATACATGCTCTGCTTTCATGCAGCTTTACCTCCTCAGCCCATAAATCTGCAGGCTTGAAGCAACAATAAATTTTTTACATATTGTCAAGGGAGCTCTTACGATGTCTCTATCACCTTGGGCACATAAGATGTTTTGTGGAGCGAGGAACATCCATCTATCTCAGAAGAGAGCGTGTGTTTTCTGCTCTAGATGCTGACTTTAAGCACTGCCCATCACCCAGTGAGAAATAGCGATAACAGGCAACACACACTGACACAAACAGGTGAAATTTGGGCACTGGGGAAGTTTGTGGCCAAGTTTTTCATTTATGTCCTCACATTTGAAGCTCATTCCCAAAGGTGTAAATGGGATTTGCTTGTTTGCATGCCTTTTTCCACCCTCAGCAGCAGCATACTTGCTTTCTGCCTTGGAAAAAGGTGAATTATGCAAGCTCTCCCAGCAGCTGGGTTAGCAAGCACTGCTGCAAAGCAGGAGAACATAAAAATCTTGGGTTTGACCCAAATTTAAGACACTTAGGTTGATTCCTCAACATCCAGGTAAGCAAGACCATGATGGGGCTTGTAGCGTCGCTTTAGTGCCTTCGTTCCCTGTGGTGAGGGGTGGGTGAGGGAAAGGGAAAGGACCTTTTTTGCCTTGAAAGCCTCAAAATGGGAGTTTTGAGACAACTGGCCCCAAATTTCAGGATTTGGGCATGAGGTGGGACAAGAAACAGTCACACAGGATGGGTTTCCTTAGGGAAAATGGGTTAAAACAAGCTCTCTGACAGCCCAGCACTGGACCCACTAAATTTGTAATGGGACAGCTTGTTACTTACCAAGACCAAAGCAAAAATGAGAAGAAAAGTAAGCTTTTTTGGGCAAGCCCAAGAGGACTCAGTGGTTCAGTGCTGCTGCACCAGAATATAGGAATTGCTGCTAGATTTGGGAAAAAACATCCCAATACTCCAACCCCAGGGGCTGCCCATCACCTTTGCCCATGGCAGATGTAAAAGCAGCCAGAAGATGAGCTCATATGTGAAGCATCTGTGTGGCAGGCATCAAAGATTCAACGAGATGAAGCATGCTCTGATCTCCAAGAGCATCCCATCACCACAGGTGCTCTCCTCTTTCATTAAGGCAATGTTAAACAACACATTTCAAGCACAACATGGGTCTTTCAGACTTAAAAACACGACCCTGAGTGCTTTCCCCATTGCACCTTTATGCATGCTCTGCCTCCAGGTGACTTCTTTGGGAGTACCGGGATGGTTTTGCTGCTTGAGGTTTAGCAGAAAGGGGGAAATAATGGAGAAAAAGCAAGATCCTGACTCCTTGAGCATCCCTGCCTATTTTACCTCCAATATCTTTTAACGGTGGTGGGTTTCCCCCTCCTCCTATTGCTGCTTTGCCTCCCAGCATCGTGAACAAGATGAGCAGTGTGGCTTGTGTATCCTACTAAAAGATATTTAATAACTATGCAAATCACTCCCCACATCTCCTTGGGCAGGTAGAGGTGCACAAATAGGCTGTAGTTAAGTATTGAATCCATCCACTGCCAAGTACCTGAAGAGCAGCAGAACAAACCAGACTGAAGTTTGCATGGAAACAAGGTAAAAAATGCATCTGATGGCAACAAGGAAGCTTTTCTCCTTGAAAACAAATCCAATACACCTACCACGGCACCCACCAGCCCAGAGTTAAGTGAGCTGGAAGAGAAAACAGCTACAACCACAGTATATAGTCTCATTATGGACCAGGCGCGTGAAATTCTCCTTTTATCGAGTCAGGTTTTCCCCACTGGGTTTTTGCAGCATTTCTCAGCCCTCAATTCCTCTTCCAGGACCGCCGGCGCCTGATTTCTCATCTTTACCCTATTTTGTATTTTCCAGGCCCATAATACCCTTCCTACCAAGCTCTCCACTTGGATAAATAAGTCCAATCTTCGCGATTGCTCTTCAGAGACAAGTTCTTCTAAGGCAGACAGACTTTATAAATGCTTCCTCCAAGGACTAAATCACTATTTTCCCCACAGGCTAGCCAAAATAAATGCAACACGGAGCAAACCTCGAGATGGGAACAGGCAGGCAAGTACTCGTTGGTGTCTTATCACTCCATGCTCTTGAGCATGCTGTGATTTTCCCTTATTTTTCACCCCAAACCTCCCAAACCCAAGGAAAGTTGTTATCCATCTAGAGGCCAGGAATACAGGCACAGCTCAGATTTGAAGCCAGACCATCAATTTACAGGGTTGTTCCATGCAAAGTTGCTGTGCTCAGTATTTTTGCCCTCTAAATCACTAGATTTGGGCAAGGGTTGTAAGAAATGCTTCCACCAACCCAATGTAAATGCTGGACTTTTCATCCTATGAACTTTGTGACCGTGACTCCAATGCCTTTTTATTCCCCCTTTCTTTGAAAGCATTGAGTGTTCCCCTTGCCAGCTACCTGCTTGCACACAAAACCCTGACAGATGGCCCACTGCTGCCTGCAAACAGCTCCTGCCCATCCATGCTGGGACTTGAGAGCAGACCCATGTGGCCACGCTCCCACCAGATTACTCCTAAGGGAGCAAGCCTTAAAAACCACCCCAAATCCTCTAGAAAATCAAAGAAACAGCAATGCCTTGCATGGGCATGGACACACATTCATGCATCGGAGCCAGCAGTAGTATGGGAGAAGCCACATTTTGCATCACATAGGGTGAGGAGCCTAAAAGTGACCTCAAGAAAGAGCCAGACCTTTGAAAAGAGAAAGAATGGCACTGTCAAGAGAGGAGGGGTTTGGCCAATTGGATGCACAACTGAGCATCAGCTCAAGCTGTGGTGTTGGCAGCCAAATATTGCAAGTGAAAATGTATGGAGCTGACCTTAAATGATGCAGAAGAGCAGACAGGTCCTGTGCATCTCCTCATCATAGGAACAAGCAGTGGGTTTTGGGGTTTTTTTTCAGGGCAAAAGGGAAAATAAAAGTTATTTTTCGTGTTTTTTCTTTTTTTTTTTTTTTAAGTAAGAGAATGAATAATGATTTTGGTGCCACTTGGAGCTTTCACTCCTCCACTCACCCAGGTGAAACAGGAGAAGCAGCATCACATTCCCCGGTGCTTTTGGGCAAATCCAGCAATAATAAATCACAGCCAAGCACTTCAACCTGCTGTGGAGCAACCAGGAGGCAAAAGGGAAAAAGCACAACCCAGCTCGCACGGGAGGGAAAGCCAAGAGGGGATGGGAGCCAGTTGCTTTGCTCAAGCTGATAACCAAGAGAGAATTCTGCTTTTTAAGGCTTTTTTAAGCTCTTCAGAGGAGACCTTGCCCTCCTCGAGCAGTTTTACAGCAAGCATTGTGCTCAGTGCTTGTCTCAATTCTGGGCACATCCACAACCCTGGCCTGCATGCAACTATTTTCTTTGGAGACTCGACCTCAGCCTGTAACGGGCAGTTTTATGAGGAGGAAAAGCACCTTGAGGAATGTGTAGAAAACTGACTTTTAGCAAGGAGGTATCTCACCTCCCTTTCGATCTTTCTGTTTGTGAGCTCTTTAGAGATATGGCTAGACATTTGCTTGCAAAGGGGCAGCTTTGGGGGATGTTGTAACATGATGGCGAGCAAAGAGTCACTGGCAATGTCTGACCCAGATCCTTTCTGCTTCTTTACAGCAGCGACAGGATCCCTTCAAAATAAACCTTCTCCCAAGAGGATTTCCAGCTGAAGAAGTAGGGAGGGGGAAATGTTACTACGGCTGCTAGAGGTGAGGATGAAAGACGGAGCAAAAAGCAAGAGAGAAGCAGTAGAATTTTAATTATAACTTAAAAGGGGAGGAAAAAAAAGCAAACCCAAAACCAAAACCTTGGGTATTTGCATTAAAGTTCCTGGCTGTAAGACTGCCAGGTTGGAAAAAGGCCACGAAAGGAGCTGCCCCTTTGCATTTCAGTTCTGTGCATGAGTTACGGTGCGATTCCCGAGGACGTTGGGCTTATCACTCCTGATAAGCTGCTTTTTATAGGTCTGGCAGCAAGATGCGAGAAAGCAGTAATTAAATTTTCATGCAGAAGAAGGTTTCTGCTTTGCGCCCGCGTGGGGAGAAGTCAGCATAAAATGTCAGGGTGGGCCAGTGATGGAGGGATCTCAATTGGATTTAGGGCAAGGCAATAATACTAGGAAAATGTTACACATTTCAGCTCAGAAAGCAAGTGCAAACTTGGGAGCACCTTCTCCCCCCCCAGTATCAATCCAACTGCCACCTTTTTACCCAGTAAACATGCACAAACACCTTGAGAAGTTCACAAGTGCTGCAAACTCAGCCTACATACACCAAGCAGAGACTTCCAGTAGGTGGCAAAGCCAACACATGCCTGGAAATCGGCACACAGGTAGACCCAAAATGACCTTGAAAACGGGTGTGTTCGAGATTTCCAACCCCTCTAGAGAAGCCCAAGGACATGGGCAAGCAATGGAACATGGTGGCTTAGGTGCTCTAAAAAGCTGTCCTCATCATCAGCCTACCAAAGATACTACTTGAATGAGCCCCCATCAATACAAGACTGTCAGGTTCCATAGGTGACTTCCACTGAGTAGCTGTCATGGTTGGTCCAGGTCCAGCCACCCCACATCCTTGGGGAAACACCTTTCCCATGGCATGAAGATGAAAAAGAGGTCACCAAACACAGGGAGGCCAACATAAGAGCAGCATCTCCTCCAAGGATGAAACCCAACCCTGACATGAGCCCATTAGCTCCAAAGAGATGAAAAGCAGGGGAGGAAGAGCAGTAATAAGCTATTTTCAGGTGGAAGATGTAACGTGATGTCCTACTTAAACAAGTGCTTCATCAGCCAGAGGAAAGGACTTGACTTGTGTCTATTTTATGAGGTCTTGTTCTGCGTTCTGCTGAGTGCTTGGCTGCCCCGAGGCTCCAGACTTCCAGTCATTAGAGGCAGTTATCTCTACACAATTTAATTAAAGTCTAGTGTTTCATGACACAATGTGCTGCTAATTATTTTTTACTGGTTGTCAGGAGGGTTTTTTCTTGGTGGTTGCAAAGCTAAATTTAATTATGGCAAAGAAAGCACGGGGGTACCATCTTGAGGGCTTTTGGAAACAAAGAGCCTTGGGCAAGTGAGGCATCCAGCTCTGTTCAACAAGAACTATGAACAAGAACTACTGCCTGGAGCAAATCACCACTACACAGCAACAAGGAATGCCGACCTGAGGAACACCTCTGGTTTGATCTACTCTGACTTGACCAACACGGTCATGGAGACACATGAACAAGTCAGCAATAGGACAAGGGGTGATGGGTTCAAACTAAAACAGGGGAAGTTTAGGTTAGATATAAGGCAGAAGTTCTTCCCTGTGACGGTGGCGAGGCACTGGAACAGGTTGCCTGAAAAAGTGGTAAATGCTTCATCCCTGGCAGTGTCCAAGGCCAGGTTGGACAGAGCCTTGGGTGACATGGTCTAGTGTGAGGCGTCCCTGCCTATGGCAGGGTTTGGAATTGGATGATCTTAAGGTCCTTTCCAATGCAAACCATTCTGTGATTCTGTGTAGATGCATCTTGGATTTCCATGTCATCTCTGAGACAAGGTCTATAGAGGTGTAATACCATGGCAGTAAGCAAGAGTTTTGCGTTGACATAGAGCCTATGGCATACAAACAGGTCGGGTCACCGCAACTCATAGCATGAGAACAAGACAGATTGAGTTTGTTCGTGCAGAATGGGGCTCCTTGAATCAACACAGTGATTTTTCTCCTCAAAATAGTTTCCCACGCAGCAAGTCAAGTCTCTCTTTCAAGCTGTCGTTTCATGGGGAGAATCTGTTTGCATCTCAATCCAGTTCTTCTTTCAAGCTGAATTATATCCCCGTTGGAGCCTGTGTTGTTCGTAGGCAACCAAACATATTCACCGGCAATTTTAGCGCTCCGCAGTTTCGCCTTGTCAGCAGAAGAGGGATTTGGGAATCCTGTTTTCCCCTCCCTGCCTCGAAGCCTTTGTCTGCTGGGAGATTTCCCCTCTCTAAGCCTCAGTTTCCCTGTAAAGTCGAGATAATGACACACATTTACTTTGCAAATTGCTTTGATCTCTACTGTTGAAGGGTGTTCTGCAAGACTTAATTATGTGTGTCACCACCAGCCTTTGCTGCACACATTAAAGTGGCTTAAGCTGCCTCGCAAAGCAGAGGAGATCTGTGCAGGGAGAATTAAATGTGCAATATGCTCATCTGAGAGCAGAGTTTTGCAATTTTGAAGAGGGCTGGGGAAGTTTTGCCACTGATAAGTGGCTTTGAGAAACTCCCCAACATTTTTGCATATGTTTAGGATGGTTTTTCCCTTCAATATTAAAATACATCTGCTCAGCACCACACTTAGAGTTGGAGCTGGGTCTAGAAGCAAGAGTTTCTTTTAGCAAGACACAAGCAGATCCCATTTTGCTGCAAATAAACTCAACTTTTGAAAGCTAAACTCCACTGGAAATTGTTGTTTTCTTGAGATCTTAGAGACACCAGCATGCTCAGATGGCACAAGCAGCGCACGGTGACACCCAATAATCAGACCTGGTCAAAACAGGGAAATTCAATCCCAGGGGAAATTGTGACATCCTGAAATTTGCAGGTTTAGTCCAACTGACAGAGAAGATATCATTGCAAAACTGCTTGTGGATGGAGGGAGGCTGTTCTGGAGCAGCATCTCCAGAAAAACCTGGATGATGTTGCAAAATACTTTTGGTGGAGCTTTAATATTTTGTTGGCACATGATGCAATAGCGGCCGAGATATTAGAAGTGCTGCAAAAGCATGAAATACTCATTAATTACCCCAAAACTTGGGTGATTGAGGGTAAAAACCTGCAACAAGCCAAGCTGGATGATGCATTTCTCCAGCAGCACGACCTTGATGAGATGAATATTGCAAAGACATCCAATATAATTTGCGTCCTTCTGCCCACGACTTTCCTCCTCACCAGCCATCTGCTACCCTTGAAGGGCTTGTGCTCTTTAGGGAGAGGTTTAGTTTCCAAGGCTGGAAACAGCAAAAGGAGCTGGAATGAGAGCAGGAAAAAGTCCAGAAAGAATTTGGAGGTCAAGGACGGAGCCAACCCAACGTGCTCCGAACATCGTTTTCCTAAGGGCTTGCTGCAGCATTTGCACCCACAAAGACAAAGGGAAAAGGAGGGAAAAGGCTCAAAATGCAAATAAAAAGATAAAAAAGGGGGGAAAATGAGGAGGTGAAGAGAAAAGCAAAACACTTCCCAGGGAAAAGCATCCCATCCCCAGTTCCCACCAGCATGGCAGTGGGTTAGAGAGTGGCGACAGCAAAGGCTGGGCCAGAGCCGCTGGTGCAATTATTTTGGGGAGAGGAGCGTGGCTTGAGAAACTCGTTGCCATCCTTTGTAGGTCTTTAATGAACCTTTAAACATGCCAGAAAAAGAGGAATAAAACAAAGAGGAAGGGAAGTGAAAAGCTCTCATTAAGGCTTTTGGCAGATCTGATTAGTGGGTTTAGAGCCCTAAACAACCGTTTAATTGGTAAATCCTCCAGCAGCCAAGGCAAAGAAAGCGCCAGGCACAAAAGCCGACTGTTTTCCTTGTTGTTGGAGAGCTGCTCCCTTCCTCCCTGAGGAGAGGGCAGGGCTCGGTGATGGCAATGCCAAAAAAAAATCAAATATCCAGCAGAAACTTTCCTTTTCTCCCTTTAATCCTGCTTTCTCCATAAGAGTTGCATCCAACTTTCCTGTTCATCTGACCCAGCTGAGATGTTTCATATTGCAATAACAGAAAGGGCATCGAGCCACAAGCAACGACCTCACGTAAAAGGAGGTTTCTTAGTGCTTGGGGGTAATTTGAGTTGGTGCTGAAGGCTGTGGCTACACCCTTGGCCACTGCTCAATTCAGGTCTTGTTTCCAGCTCTGAGAAACTTCACAATAAAGTAAAATTATAAAAATCCCAAGCAGAAACAACCAACCCACAGCCGTGCAGGCTGGAAGTGCAGTCAGCTCAAATCCATCCCTTTGCACGGCTCCATGAGGAGATGGCCAGTGTTTCTCTTCTCTTAAGCTTTGAAACTGGGAGAAAGCAAACTTTTCCAAGGCTGCTGAACACGTCCCTCGTGCTGTGATTCATCTGGCAGCCCGATTTAGCTGCTCTCCCCCACACACACTGTGTACCCCAGCATGCTGCAAGCTCGCCCCGTTTCCCTGTGACTCAGGATCACTCCATGTTTCAAAGCTCCCTTTGCAACTCAACTCTCTGCAGCCCCGTGCTGGCAGCCAAAGCTGCTCAAGGTGGCTCTGAGCAGTGGCATAAAAGCTGGTTTTGATGTTGTTCCCTGGAAAAGCGGGGTTTGCTTGCTGTCCCTTCTGCCTCCTCCCCAAGTCACTGCAAGGCTGTAACAATGACCTGATTCTTTGCTATTTCAGCTTCACCTCCATCCTTCAAAGCCCTATTCCCAGCTCAGACTGTGCATCCCTGCAAGAGGAGGAAATCTGGAGAGGGGCTTTGGACAAGGGCCTGGAGGGACAGGACAAGGGGAATGGCTTTAACCTGCCCGAGGGGAGATTGAGGTGAGCTCTGAGGCAGAAGCTTTTCCCTGTGAGGGTGCTGAGGCGCTGGCACAGGGTGCCCAGAGAAGCTGTGGCTGCCCCATCCCTGGCAGTGTTCAAGGCCAGGTTGGACACAGGGGCTTGGAGCAACCTGCTCTAGTGGAAGGTGTCCCTGCCCGTGGCAGGGGGTTGGAACTGGATGAACTTTAAGGTCCTTTCCAAGCTAAACCACTCCAGGATTCTATGATTCTATGAATTAAAACCATCTTCAGTGTGGAAGTCGCTTCCACCAGCATCACTAGAACCTAGGTACCCACAATGTTTGTGGCACCACAGCCAGTGGGAGCACCAGCAAAGAACCGCTGCTGAGCATCACTCCTCTGCTTGCCCTAGAAATATTTCCATGCAAAGTGTGCTCCAGGGAATCTGGAAACCCCATCTCCTCCCTGCCTCCTGCTACTTCAGTGCCTTGCTGCCTTGCTTTGCTGGAGTCCATAACATTGCGATGGGGATTAATTTGGCCTCGTGCCTTCATTTCCATCCTTGGCCTTGAATGTCCTTTGAGCTCCTCTTAAAAAGAGATTGATTAATATGAAATTACTCAAAGTCCTTTTAGCCAGTGCCAGTTTTGACACCGAGAAGGAAAGCGCAGGATAACGGTGCCCAAGTCAAACATTTGCCAAATTAATTCCTCTGCTAGAAATTGTTTCAGATTTGGAGTATTGTTTTAAGAATCCATCATGCAGTAACTCTTTAATTAGCTCAGTGTTTGCTCGGGTGATGACACCTCGATCTGATTTATGAGGAGGTAGAATATTTGAGGTAAATGCCGTTTTACACACATCCCAACACAAAAGGGGAGGGAAAAACCGCGACCTGGTGTGGGAGACCTCTGAAAGTTACACAATGCCTCTTCAACTTCATGAGAGCATGGAGTTGGAGGGAATTTGGTCTTGGGTATCAGAAAGCAGGCAGGGATGGGGTATGGGCAGGACAGGCAGCAGTGCTGGTGCCCACTGGCTGCTGGCCACAGCCTTGGGAAATCGCATTAGAGCCACTGCTTCTCTGCAGAACTGCTGCTAATGCATTAATGCTCTATTTAGGATCAGGGCCCATCGATTCCTCATCTCTGAATAACTAATTCCAGCCCCACGCTTGGAAATCTTCCCATTTCCAGCACTTCTCTGCACCTCCATCCATGTGATGAAAGCGTCGGGGCTCAGCACCCCATCTCCTGGGGTCTGCATCTCAGCCCTTTACTCCTGACAGAGCATCATTGCTGCCAAGGGTTCGATGCTGAAAACATTGAAGCCTCAAAACCCAGAGACCCTAAACCACAGCTCCTGAGGATGCTGAATCAACAAGTCATCTCTCCCCTGCAACTCTTGCTCTCAATTTTGCTCAGGTTAATTGAAAGAGGCAGAAGATCCTATCTTTGGTGGTCTCAAGCTTACAGTAACACAAATTCCATCATCACCCCAGAACAAATTAGTTGTTTTGCTCTTGCAAAACCCCCAAATTTCTTGCAACCCCCCCCAAACTGCCTCAAATTTCCCACAAAATTTTCTTTTCCTGCTTTTCTGCATCGGCACCGTTAATCCTATCACTTCCCCTTGGTTTGCTGGGGATAGATCAGGACTGATCATCCCACCCAATATTACTCCAATACATGCACTAAGTTAGCAGAAACCTCCCCAAAACTTGCTTGCAGCATCCCGGCTGCTTGCTGCATGCCCAGGAGCTTCCCACTCCCACAGCAATTCCTTTTCACTGGTGGGTGAAGCCATTGCCACCTCATCCAGCACTTTGGCAATCAAGGCATTATATAACCCCAAGATATTAAGATTTTTTTCCAGCCCCCATAGGACGCCTATAAATAAAGGAGAAGGGAAAATAATCCCAGTGCAACCTGGTGATGGATATATCCACCCCCTGCATACATGTGCAGCTAAAACTCCCCAGGGGAAAAGAAAGAGAAGTCCATGCTTGGCTTGAATTCAGACCAGCACCTAAAAAAAGACCTCCAGGATTTCACCTCCATGGGCCAGGTAAGGAGTAGCCCCCCCAAACCCTCCAAGCTTGGGGTCAGTTGCCTTTCTTCTCCTCAAGGTGAGGTTGCATTGCCCGCCTCACTCAGGAGTTATATCTGATGACAAGTACAGGAAAATCCACTCGGGACCTTTCCATCTCTCTCAAATCCTCCTTCCAGAGCCAAAAAGCCTCACTGTGAACCCAAAAAGCTGCTTTCTGAACCCCAAAACCCTTACTCCAAACCCAAACCTACCCTGATGTTGGCATGAAAGTTGGTGGAAAGGCCACACGAGAGAACAGGTAAATTTGAGGAGGAAGAAAAAGGATTTAAGGAGAAAAGAGATGGATTTAGGGAGGAAAAAATAGAGGGATTTGGCCTCAGGGAGAGTAAGGGGAGAGGGGAAGAGGATGCTGAGGAAAGCTTCAAAGCTAAATTCTGCATAAATCAGGGCTGAGCTGAACTAAGTCCACAGGGACACGCTCAAATATTGCTCTGCAGCATGTGTCTTCATTCTGGGCAGTGAAATCCCATTTATCTCTCGCCCTTCTTTGCATTTCTTCGGGATTCATTCATTTAAGGTTGAAATCCCTAAATGGCCTTTTTCTCCCCCCCCCAACCCTTCCTGTCTCCTCCTAAGCTGCTTTAATTTCCCAACAAGATTTATTCCAGCTACTTTCCTTCCTGTTACTGATGATCCTGGCTCGTGAATTGTCGCTGGAGGATTTGCTCTCCTTCCATTGCTCCACAAGCGCAACAGGCAAAAGGGGCTGGTAGAGGCAAAGAAATCCTTCAGCTTCTCAAAAATCCCATCTTTCCGAAAATTCCCAACGTTTCCCCCATCAAAGAGAACTCGGAGGTGGTTGCAGCCATGATTTTCCCAGTTTTTACCCAATATTCACTTTTACGTGTTATTTCTGGCCCTGATAGAGTAGCAAACACTCCCAGCATTTTTATCCCATCAAAACAAAAATCCCATTTTAAAGGCAAAGCATTAAGGCAAGGAAGGGGTTCAAACACAGCCAGCCTTAGCAAATCCTAACAGGAGACCCTCAACTTTGTCTTTAATGGGACGAAAAATAACCCACAAAAGGGGAAAACACATATTGGTGATAGGAAGAAACTAACTGAGTGGCGTTGGTGTTGTTTTTAAACCCAATTTTTGGATAAATGTGTCCTCATGTCAGAAAATACTGTTGGTTTCTGCTTTCTAAAGCCCAGCTTTGCCCTGGGAGGATGGGAGATGGGACCATGGGGAGTGGTTTCTCTGCAGGATATTGATAAATGCTTCTGCCCTGAATCAGGGGGGGAAATATTATATATATGTGTATATATATATATATAGTCTCCAGGAAGTCTGAATGATGAAGGCTTTTAAAAAATGATCAGTTCGATCCATGCATTTCACTGCGGCTTTAACCATTTCACACTTTCCTCCTCCTCCCCTGACCCTTTTCTCCTTTTATTTTCCTTATTTTTTCCAAGGAAAAAGACCTCACATTTTAAACACAGGTACCTAGAAAAGGAAAATAATCCTTAAATAGATTTTCATTTTCCCCAAGTTTGAAACCATTCTCCCTCGACCTTCAGCCTTCATTAGCCCCATGCTCCAACCTCATCCTGCCCCTGCTGCCGCCTGGGGTGATGATGAGCCCATTAGGGAGCCATAGGCTGTAAATCATCCTGTTCTCAGATGCCTGGTCAAAAAGGGGGAAGACTGATGGAAGTCTTATTTAAATATTTGGAAGTCATTTGGAGACATTTAAGTCTGTCTTCACTCACTAGTCCCTCTCCAGCGAGCCGAGGGCATGAAAGGAAGACAGATAGCTGAAATAAAGCTTCTAATTGGCACCTTTTTCCCTGTCTTTAGCCACTTTTGAGGCTTAATCATGATGAATAAGATGATGACATGATGCTGGCGCATGGGAGGAGGTGGTGGGATGGAAGCATCCACCCTCCATCCTAATTTCCTGCACTTCCATTGGTGCCTGCTGCCTTTTTATCTGTCACGTTCCGGCGGGGATGCTGCATTCTGCTGCCGATTGCTATCTCTCAGGGAAGGAGATATCCTGCCAGGCAGAAGCCAGATTCTCCAAGTGCTTTTGCAGACCATAAATCCCATTTTTCATGTTGGTTTTTAACAAGTCTCAGGAGATTTGGCAGAGCAAGCACCGGGCGGGACATCAGAACAGCCTCCATCCACCCAAAATCCTAACATGCCCATCTCTTGTTGGGATATTTTGGCACTTTGGGTTGGATTTCCATGGAAAAAACGCAACATGTCACTATTTCCCAGGAGCTAAACCACATGCAATAAATTCTCCACATGGATTCAGGGCGCAATTCCCAAAAGTAAGCCTTTCTACAAGCTCGTGGCAGACTCCTCCAACGCATGGCAACACCCCATGCCCACTTGCAAACAACGGCATGATTTGTGGATATTCAGTTTAGTTTGGTTATTTCCAGGCAAAATCACTCTATGCTTTCCCAGCATCCTTGCAAAGGAGCCCTGCAGCTCCATCCCAAGAGCAGGAACAGGCAGCACATTAAGCATCTTGGGGCTAAAAAGCAGGAAATCAGGGCTGAAAGCTAAAAATCCATTGAGTTTGATCTCAATTCTGCAAGGATGAGCTGAGGTTGGGATAAGATTTTGGGCCCCAGGTTTCTCCCCAAAACCCCTTCCTCTGAGCATGATGTGCCACTGGATGGCTTTGGTTCCCCTCTACTTTGCTTTATTCATGGATATTTGCCTTGATTTTACAATAAAACATTATGAATTCTGCTTGGGGGAAAATATCATAAGAAAAGTAAATACCATTGATCTGCTGCTTAATTCAGCCCAGGATTTACACTGAGGTTGCAAGAGCTCAGCCTTGTTATATGATATTTTGGGGGGCCTTTTAAAAATTACTTCCTTATGAAAGTTTCTGCTGTTTGGGAGCTCCCATCTCTTATGGCTCTGCAATGGTTTGGGGTTTTCTTTTGGTATATCTCCCACTCTGGGCACCATCATTTACTATTGTATTTCAGCCTCAGCCACACCAGTAACCTGATTTTTGGTGGGATCCAGTGGTCCCTCCACTCCCCAGCACCCTTAGGAGGAGCACAGCTTCATTCAACACCCATTCATCTTGGCCAACCTGTGCAAGAACCAACTGTTTTGGGAAACAGAAGATAATGCCGATTTTCCCTCCCTGTCCCCACATAAGCTACTATGAAATGGTGCAAAAATCCATGTAAAATAGCACAAAATCAGTCAATTTTGGTCTGCTGTGGATGTAAATCCTCCCAGGTCCCATTGATTGACAAGGAACGACACCAGCTTACACTTACTGTGAGAACAGTCCCTCTGCATTTGCCGCCTGCCTTTGGCAGATCACATAAATATCATAGAGTCATAGAATAGTTAGGGTTGGAAAGGACCTTAAGATCATGAAATGATTTGGGTTGAAAGGGGCCTTACAGATCATCTAGTTCCAATCCGGTATCGATATATCCCAATATTAACATGGGATGCTTATAACAATAAATCCCAAATCCATAATAAATCCAAGCAACATTAGTCACGCAATCCCAGACTGGTTTGGGTTGGAAAGGGACCTTAAAGCTCATTCAGCTCCAAGGCAGGGACACTTTCCACTAGAGCAGGTTGCTCCAAGCCCCGTCCAACCTCGCCCATTGCCAGTGATTTGGAACTGGATGAGCTTTAAGGTCCTTTTCAACCCAAACCATTCCATGATTCTATATTACAGCTGGGCACAGAGGCAAACAGCTCAGAAGCTGGTTATCTTTTCTCTAGAGAGGACTTTTCCACCTTCCCCTTGCAGGGTGACCTGTACTGCTACAATAACCTCGGGGTACTTGTGATCTCCTGCGTGCAGCAGGCAGCACAAAGGAATCCAGTTGGGTTTTGGCCCCGAGGAGCAACACCTCTCCTGAGAAGATAACGGCCAAGTTCAGAAACTCACGCCCCGCGAACGTGAAAATTGGATTTCACTGATGTCCTCAAAGAAAAAAGAAAATCAAAGGAAAAATCCCGATTTCCCCGACTCTCCGGAGGAAAACTCCTCCGAAAGCGTCGGTTCAGGCTTCTCTGAAACGTCAGTTGATGCATTTCAAAACCAAATTGAAACCCAACCGCTTCAAAGCGGAGGAAAGAAATAAATATAGCGGTTAGGTTTTGAACAACATGAAAGATGAAACAAAGCATGTCTGCTCTCTCTGGACCTTTCTTCCCCAAGCACAGTCCTGGTGAAACCAGAAGCATTTTTGCATCTTATGGAGATGCTATTTTCTTATATAGATTAGAATGCAATCAAGATGTCTCCCGTTAGATGTACCCACCCTCTGCCACCTTCTTGGAAGTCTGTCACCAAGGCTGGATTTGACATGAATTGCCTGGGGACCCACATGCATCTTTAGAAACCAGCTCTTTGATTTTGCAAATTAGAATTCTAATTTATTAAAGCACCCAAGTGATGCTTGTTATAAATGGGACCTTCTCACAGTGCCTGCGTGAAGCAGGGTTGGGTCCAATGACGGGGACAAGCTCCCTCCCTTGCTATTTGGTCTGACTGTGCCACCCAACAGTGGCCCCAGTGCTGTCCACCACCAATAAACATGATTTTGGGGTAGGATACACTATTTCTCCTGCTGGCAGGTGCCTATTTCCCAGCCTGTCAGGTGCAAATGAGATCTTCATCGCAACCTTCTGCATGAGCATCTTCTGGTGAGATGTCATTGCCTTGGAAACAGAAACTGTGCTGCTGTGACAGCATCATTTCTCCTGTTGGAGAGTCCCACACTCTCCCCAGCTGCCAATATTCACAGCCAGAGTAGCTCCACGAGGTCCCACAACTACCCCAGTGCTGACGTTGTTGTCCTCCAAACACGTGGGGATAAGTCCAGACCCAAGCTTTGCCCAGCTGGGCTCCTCCATGACCCATGTTTGGGGACAGGACACTACCCCACCACAGAGTCCTTTGTGGGAGGGGAACAGCTAAATTTTCCATGATCCAAAGGCAATATTACCATCAAATATCCCCAGGAGATGCCAAAATGCGTGTCTTGGCCATGCTCCTAATCTTGAACAAGTACATGGTGCAACGGAGATGTTCAACTGCTTTTTGCTGTGTCCCCTTGGCCGCACAGCACCAGATGTCGTATGGGGCCAGTTTTCTCAGGGTGAGCAAGCAGAGGTGTCCTCCTGACACGTTGATTGTGAAATCAGTAGGTGTTTCATTTTAATTGAATTTCTGAGCCAGGCAGGAAAGCTGAAGCTGCTTCCACCTCTCTTCTTGCACAGGAGCTGCGGTGTAGGCAGAACAATGGATCATTCCATCATAGTCAGGCAATCCAATGATTGTCTGACTATGGGCCAGTCCAGTCCATGGACTTTGAGAGCAAGATGCTTTCATCAGTGAGAATAGCTTGGAATCACCCAAATCTCACTTTTATTCTCCTGCCCTATCCAAATCACATCCTTTTGCTGTTGCCACCAGCTTTAGGAACACCCAGAGGGTCTGGGCACAAACTGAAAGAAGAGGGAGAGCTGGAGCAACCCATGAATTATGATTTATGGGGATTACATGATTTGACAGATGCAGGAGACCCAGGAGTCTCCAGCCAGTGGTATATCCCTCAAATAACCATTGTCGCTGGCTCTTGGCTCCAAAAGTTCCCAAGAAAACAGGCATGCTTTTAGCTCTTGGTTGTGCCAAAGAGGTTTTTGGAGAGATGCATTTTTGCTTTCCTCGTACAACCCCTTCAGATCATCCACCAGCATGCCCAAGCATCATTGGTGAAGATATTACTGCCTAAACTCCCTAATTTTCTGGCCTGCATCTGCCTCCATGGAGCAGCATGGGGAATTTCAGATGCACAAAGTGGATCGATACCAGCTTGTTCGACTGCCTGAGTTAATTTGCAATTTGGATGCAGAAACCTCATGCACATTGGCAAGAAGAAGAAGCTGAAAGCAGCAGGGGAGCAGCCCCTGGTCCTTCGAGGTTTTGGGAGGCCGGAGAGATGGGCACAGCTACCAGGGAAGATAAGCAAGACTCCAACGAAACTCCAACCTTAATTCGGGCACTGGGCTGCTAAACACCCCTCTATTTTGGAGGAAGACAGCACAGCTCTGCAGCCCTCCATCCCTGCTCTAATACCCACTAGTTCCACAGGGCAAGGAAAACCAACGAGGAAAAACTCAGGACAAAGCAGCGTTGCACAACTGCAGGCAAAAATGATGTGCAAATCCCCCTTTTGCTGCATTTTTATGTCCCCCACAGCACCCAAACCCAGATGCTGGCACAAAGCAGCTGCTCAATAGCAATTTTGGAGGAATATATATCACCCAAAAGGATATAACCTGACATCATCCTGCCTCTCTCCCCTTCCCAGGGCAAGCTCACCTCATCAGCACCTGCAAAAAGGATGGGTTTGGGGTTTTTTTTGCACCTCCAACCCCACAATCCCCCTGAGTTCTGCCTAAAGAAAACCTATTTGCACAGCAGAGGTGTCCCATTTGGAAAAGCCGGTATCCACCCTTGGGCTCATAATGCAATTGGATAATGCAGAGTTGTGAAAGGAGGCAAATAGACCCCAAAATAAGATTTAAAAACTCCATGAGCACAAGTTGTTCCCCATCCCTGAAGCAGCTGCTCCTGTAAAGGGCTATTTGTGGTCCAGGTCCCCAGGCACACAGGGCAGGGATTTTGGGGTAGCCCCATGCACCTCACCCCAATTTCTCCTCCCCCCCATTATTTTAGAAATTAGGCCAATTCACAGATCATTTCACCATTGCAGAAAACCCTTTTTTGCAGTAAACTTGCCAAAAATCACAAATTCAACTGCTCCTGGGTATGGGAGAAGCCAGAGTGACTGCTGCTGGTGCCAGGCATTGAAATAGTTGACCCCAATACTTCAATTGCAGTGTTTTCTTACTAAATGGCCTTTCAGAAGGTATTTATGAGCTTGAGTCCCCAAGGGATGCTCAATGAGAACGAATGTTAAACCAGGTCCCCCAGAACCACCAAATCAAAAGGGGCCCATGCACGGAGGTGCCTTAGAAAGGGTCACCCATCCCCATGACGACAGTGATGGGCACTGCTGTAAAACCGCTTCACCCCAGAAATAATATAATGAAAGAAATAATATAATGACATTATAATTATAAGTTAATTAAAGCAGAAGAGATCAAAGACACTTTAGACAGATTAATGATACGGCAAGTGCCAGAAATTTTCTCCAGTTTATGCATCAACCGCATCGCCAGCGCCTATTTTCAGGCTCCGGTGCTTCTGTGTGTGCCGGGCAGCTCTTTCATTCCCCCTCCTGGTCCCCCCCTCTTTTTCCTTGCCTCTCTTGATGGATGAAGGATTTGAAGTCCTAACAGCTGCAGGGATTTGTGTGGGGAAGAGAAGCGACATTCAAAGGATTATCAACTGAAAAAATCAACTCCCTTTAAAAAAAGAGAGATATAATAAAAAAGGAGAGGGTTGGAGAAATTGCAGGCACATGTAGGGAGATGTGTGTGTATATATATATTTAGTTATATATTTAGCTATATATACATTTAGTTTCGTATTTTATACCTATTTATTTATATATGTATATGTAAAAACATAAATACGTCTAAAGAGAGAGCAACCTGGTCTAGTGGGAGGTGTCTCTGCCTGTGGCAGGGGGCTGGATCTAGATGATCTTAAAGTCCTTTCCAATCCAAACCATTCTATGATTATATATTTATATATCTATAAATAAAACAGAGCGGGGTCAAAAATAAAACAAGGAGGGCAAGGTCAGGAATAAGCCAATATGCTACAAACTGGGAGACAATGGGGTAGTTTTAATGATGCTGAGCATGACATCTTCCAGCTTTCAGCTCCTCACCCCTTGTTTTCTCTCTCTTAACTGAAGATGATGAGTTTCTCCTTCTTTTTCTCCCCATGGGATGCTCTTCTCTGTGCTGGGGTGGTGCATGTGCCCAGGGGACTATGTGGAGAATTGCGGGGGGTGTCTCAAGATCTCATTTTCTCTCTGCATTGCCTCCAAGGACTGGGTTTCCACAGGGAAAAGCAAGCTCAAGCCCAGATAAAAAAAGGAAAAAAACCCTTTATAAACACCCCCAAATTGGCAGCCTAAATTCAAAGTTCCTGGGGAAGGAATAAAATTCAGCCTGGAAAACCAAAGGACAACTGGAAAAATACCCCAAAATGTCTCAGAAGTGGGAGAAAGAACAGCAAAAGTTGTCTTTAGATATATTCCTACCCTTGTCCCCGAAGGACATCCTTCCATCACGGGATGAGCAAGGGCTAGGAGGGAGCTGACTCCAGTAATTGCTGTCTCTAAACATCTACAGGCAAGGGCTTGACCAGGCAGGAAAAACCTGATGTCAGGTTAACCATCTTTCAGCGAGGTCATTTAAAAGAAGAAAAAGGCATTTACATGCAATTTTAACTAAAAAACTCATTCAGATGTGTCAGTTAAATTGGCTTGCTGGGAATTTCTTCCTCTTCGATGCGAGCAGATTGAGTCCTAGTGTTCCTGTAAGAACTCCGCAAATCCAGTTACATGTTTCAGCTGCTTTACACGTTCCCCCAGCCTCAACACACTGCAAAATACATAAACCAGAACTGGTTTTGAACCACTGGCAATCTTGCAGATTTCATTGTGTCTCAAGGATGCTGCCAAGACAGGGGCTGAGCAACAGCCCAGGGGGTTTCAATGCGACCACGCGCCTTGAGCGACGCCATCATAAATCACTGCAAGCCATTCTTTATCCCCCTCCAAATATTGTGAGCAGATTTGATGTCACCTCTGTGTACCCGTCCATCACACCTACATAATCAGGACAGCTGATTGATGGCTCGGGATAAGGGAGATAAACAGATAGAGTGCAGGTAGTGCTTTTCACCCATGAAGTGGTTTTTTTATATGTATATATTAAATTGAACAAATAACACAATAGTTATAAGACACAGGAAACAGGGAAATGGCTTATTGAATGCAATCCCCCTCCCTAAGCTGCTCTGCATCCATCTCTGCCACAAAACCAGCCAGTTCTCAGCAATAAGTCAGGTTGAATGGCAATTTTCTCATCGGGGATGGAAAACCTCCTCAGCTGTTCTTCTACAAGCAGCTTTTCATTAGGGCGTGCAAATAACAACCAGTGAAACATCTCAGAAGCTTTATAGGGGATTTAGATGTGAGACTTAGAGGTGTACTGTGGTCTATCACCATCAAGGCTTTAGATAAGCAAAGATGCATCATCTAGAGGCAGCTTGTGGCACTGGACAGGCTCCAAGGGATGGAGGCAGGCACCATCCCAACATCTCCTTAATGTCAAGCCCTATGGAAACCATCATCAGGAGGAAGACTACTCCACAAAAAAATGCACATCCAGCTCTGCCTTGCAGTTATCTACTGCTGCATCACAAAGCAGCTGGCGGGACCCATGAAAGAAGCAATTGCAATATTTCTTGCAGTCAGTTGCAAACACTTCACGTGGGGACACCATGTAAATGCAACACAAATGCATCCTTTCAGAAAAGCATCAGCTGCTGATGCACCAGCTCCAGCCTGAGGCTGGAGGACCAGTTGAGGAGAAATTGAGGACCAAGGGGCTTGATGAAGCCACAGGGATGACCGCAGCCTGTCCTTGCTCTGTAATTACAGTGTAGCCACTTCAGAAACCAAGAATAAAAAGCAAAATTCCCAGATCTTGATGGTCCACTGTCACCAGCAATTAGCTGTGAAATCTTCCAGCAAAGCAGGTCACCTTCACAATGATATTCAATAGCATTTAGGTCATTGCAGAGCAGATCTGGGATTCATCCTTCTCCACCTGTCCAGATTTGGATATTAAGTCCTTCTTATTCAATATATACCTGGATAAATCTGACTGATCGAACTTGCATCACCCAAATACACATCATAGATGGGACCATTGTGGTCCTCAATGCTCAGCATCCTCCTCTCCACCTTAGTGATGCTTGCATGATGTGGCTTCACTTAAATCCTCAGAACAACCCAGTCTGGAAGCAAAATGAGCTTCCAAAGCCCCAGGTTTTGTTGCATCCCATCCTCAAACCCTGACCTTATGGGTACCTGACGGGTTTTCCTCACACTGAAACACCCTGGACCTTCAAGCTGATATTTCACTTGCATGGAAAAGCCGGAAAGCGGCGGATCCTCCCCATGAAGAAGAAAAAAACCCACCAAACCAACTAAGGAATTAGTGGCTGTCATGCAGATCATACATTATATTTGTGTTCAGATAAACATGGATTTTGGCTCCTTGCCGAGGCCGGTGAAAGCTTTTATCTCCCAAGAAACACCAGGGACCAGGTGAACTTTAAAAAAAGAAGGAAAAAACATCATTCTGCACCTCCTCCTGCTGCCATCTCCCTCCTCCAGCTGGGGAGTGTTGTTGTTTCTTTCTCTGTAGCAAGTTCAGTGTTTAAAAAATACCATTTTTCTCCCCCCACCTCTTTTTCCCTCTCCTCTCCCCCTTCCCCATCCCCTCCCCAATTCCTCATGCTAATTTATGGAAATCAAACGGCGCCTGTTCCCAGCCAGAGATAATAAAGAAGAGGTATTAGAAGAGGGAGGACGCACAGCAAAGGGGGGGCTATAAATACTAATTGTTCTATAAGGAGAAGGCGGTTTATTTTCTTGTTAAAGGGAAGGTTATGTTTAATTAAATCTGCTTGTTCTCTGTTTTTAAATGAGCTCCGAGCCTCTGTTGTTGGGCAGAGGAAGGATGCTCCAATGTGTCCTCCTTCCTGCAGTTGCACAGGAGAAGGGGGGACAGGCTTGTTGCAATCACACTGGTGCATGGCAGAGCACCTATATATCACAGGGGCCAAATTTGAGGAAGATGTGAGTTTTGCTGGGAAACTCTAGCATCATACATGCTTAAGCACTGTATTTCCCAAACACGCCACTTTTGGACCACACATCTGGATGCAAACGTGCCCAAGGACCTCTCAGAAAGGAGCACGGAGCCAAATCCAGGAATTGGAGGAAAAGCTTCTTTTGCCAACAAATCTGGAGAGATGCAGCCCATGAAAAGCTGGAGATGCTCTGGAAAGCCCCATTTACACATCTCAGTTGCTGCATCCCCGCTCAACCGAGCATCACCACCACAGATGATGGTCCCTCCCCTCTCATCCTCCTCGAGTCCAAATTTTGGAGGGTTTTTTCTACCTTTTACTCTCTTCCAGGTAATTAAATAGACACTGCTTGGTGCTGCGAGGCAAGGTGCTCCCGCCCCCTCTGATAACATCTCAGATCGTTCAATTCTCAGTGCTCCAATAATCCAGATCTAATTTGCTAGGAGCCCAGCGCAGAGTCTTTCGGCACTTCATTAGGGCACGTGAGCAGCATTTCATTACTGCAACCACCGCCATCATCCCCAGCAAATTTCCCTTTGGAAAAATCCAAAGTAAAAGCCAAATCTGCAATCCATGCAATCACCAGGGATTTGGTTGACTTCTCAAATTGGTTTTGCAGTTGCACAGAGGGCAAAGTTTCCACTACCCAGACCTGGATTTAGTCTTCGTGCTCCCCAAGTTCAAGCTCATTTTAGTTTTTCTTGATGGATCCAAAAATTAACATGCTTTCATCAGGGTAATTTTTACTTCTTGAAGCTTTATGTTTTCAGCCAGACCCAGCAATTATTTCTGGAAATAAGTATTCCCATGGGCCAAGGGACCCCATTCATAATCCATGTGCAGCATTCCCCTCCCAATCTGTTTGAACCAGTCTCTGTTGTGCACAGAATAACGTCATTACAAGCATTTTCCTTCAAGAAAAGCTCACTTTTAGGGGTGGTTTTTTTGGGGGAAAAGGAGGTAGTTACATGGATGGGGGGAAATCTTAAGGGAGGAGCTGTCCGGATCAGGGAGCATCAGCGTGGATAGAAAGTAAACTCAATCCTATGTACAAATTGCTCATTATGGGGGTTTGGGCAGAAAACCAGGGTGGGTTATTCCATGTATAATCCAATTACAGGGTATCCCCCCAAACAGAAGCAGCTGACTTAAAGGCTCATGAGGGTGTCGGATAAGACGAACCCCCACTCCAGGCTCTTACAGCATCTCCTCTCCGCAGGCGAAGGGACAGACAAGGCAAGGAGAAAGGAAGACGTAGTGATATGAAGGAGGGAGGGGAGCAAGCACGAGCGCAGGCTGGAGTTATTTATAGGATGTGGGTTTGTGCGGGAGGAGAGAGTGATGCCAAAAAGAGATGGTAAAAATAATCCTGGAGACAGGTGCTGCTGCCGTGGGGAGAATCTGCTGCCAGTGACAGCTTGGGGGAAGTGCAAGGTAAGAAGAAAAGGGGGACAAAACTATATATGTGTAAAGATATTTGCATTTCTCTGCATCATCCCTCATCCACGCACAGAGAAAACCCGTCTTTCGCCAAAGCATAGCGCCACAAAATAGGAGGCTGGACTTTATGGACTTCTTGCTGTAAAATTGGGGTGGCCCAATGCCTCTGGCTTTGGGCTCCCCAAAACCAAAAGGACCCTGTGAAGGATTAGGCACTGACTACTGAGTCCCAAGGGAAGGGTAGAGGCAATAAACCCCTGGATCTGACCATGATTCCCCGCACACCTTATCCCATGAATGGAAACCAGAGTCCTGAAAACCCTTTTCTACAGCTAAGCTTCTGCTCAAAACTGTATTATTAATAAAAGAACTTTATTAACTTCTCTTGCAAAGCTCTTTCCCTCTCTATGGGGGCAAATAAAAAGGGAAAAATTCTTATTCTTTTAAGCAAAAGATTCACTTTGCCATCAGCGGCCATCCTGGAGATATTTGCGCTGCAGGTTTAACTTGGGGAAGGGACCACCCCAGACATGCATCTGTCCTTCCCCATCTTCATATTGCACAGATGCAGCTGGCACCAAAACAGCTCTTGCTTTTTTATATATATAAATATATATATGAATAAAAATAGGAAAAGGCACCAGAAGCACAGGAGGGGATTAATCACACCGCACGAGGAGCAGGGAGGCGGCGCATACTCCAGCTCCGAAGAGCCGCAATCGGATAATCAAGGCGAGCGCTGGCAGCGAAGTGGCATCTTGACGTCTTGTTATTCCTTTCGTGACCTCCTCCCTTCCCTCCTCTTCCCTTTTTTTATCCTGCATGAATCCATCTCCTCGCCCTCTTTTCGGAGCAGCTTTCATCAACTTGTCACCCAGTGACAACAAGCTGGGCTGCGAGTGCAATGCGAAAAAACCACCCCCGTGAGTAAGAAGGGGAAAATACAATATTAATAATCTAAACCCACCCAAAGCCTGATGCTTCGTGCCAATAATGTGAAACTTGGGAATATATTCCCACACTGGCAGCGTTTTTGGCTGGAGGAGCTGACGGCGGCTGCTCGCACCCAAGTGCGCAATAGGAGAAGCGAGCAAGGAGATGGGACAAGCCTTGCTGCAAGCGTGCAAGACACAAGGGGCTCAGCTTGTGCTGAGAATCAAAAGCCAAGTCAGGCTCTAGCATATGCTGGGATGGAAATTATTTTATTTGCAATATAGAAAAAAAAAAACCCAACTCGCTTTTATTTTCCTTTCCCTGTTTGCTGCTGGCCTGGGAAATGCCGAAGGCTGAGGCCAGGAGGGATCTCCACTGCGCTGGCTGCGCAGTCCCATGCCTCGTCTGACAAGGGGAGGACAAATGAGAACGTTTAGGCAGTAATTAGGCAGTAATGACCTACTTGGAGGTCTCCACCGTGCAGGAAATAACCTGAGCCGGGAGCTGGGCAAAGTGAGCTTGAGTGTACTCAGCAATTTATTAGGTTATTGCCAGCTCATGGGAACTAGCAACTGAGTCATTAACCCCATTATGGACTCCTGCTTCTCACAGACACCCTCCTTGCAATAAGAAGCCTCTCTTTAAAAGCCCAAACCCTCAGTTTCCCCAAACTGGGAGCTGCTGGGCTCCTTTAGCCTCTCATAGCAAAGCAAAAAGGCATCCCCACGGGTGCTAGACAGTGCACAGCAGCCTTTGCAGAGCCAGCGTGCAAGAAAAGGAGTCTTTAGCCCCCAATTTCCAGCCCTTAGAGGCTTTTCTTCATGCCACACTCTAAACACAGCCCTTTGCGATACTTAGCATCTTCCCATCACTATATATAGATGCTTTTACTTAGACTAAAGGAATTGATTGTACTTTGGAGGGGAAAAACCCACATCTTTGTCCAAGTTTCATATTTATATACTGCCAAGCTCATGCAGTTTTAATGAGGGCTTTGGCACTCCGACTAAGGTGGAGTAAAACCACATGCTGTCTCCTCCTCAAGTCCTTCTCTGCCAGGTACAGAACTCACCGGGCTGCAAGAGACCCCCAAACCCAATTGGAGATGCTCAATGAGGCCCTGGATGCTAGTAAGGGTGTTGGATGGGATCCCATCTTCCTGCAAAGGAGCTGGAAATAACATGAGCCATCTTGTGTGAGGTCTCTAGTAATCCTGGGGTGGTTATTTTTTGGCAGGGAAGACTGCAAAGACAAACCCCCACACTGCGACAGAAGGAAGCGTTTCCAAGCCTGGCACTAGCAGAGCTTCATTTCTGCTTTGAATCCAAGCTCAAGATTTTGCTTCCTTCCAGCTGACTTGCTCCTCACAAAGATGCCAGCAGGACGCAGGCAGTTTACAAGCAGTAAGGGGAGCAGAACATTCATACATTGACTCTTTGGCCATCCTGGCATGCAACTGAAAGAGAAACCCAAGGCAGGCTTCACCTTCGCCACCCATGATGCCTTGTAGATAATCACATCTAGGCCATGACCTTCACCCTCTTAATAGTCAACCAAGAACAAACAGGATGTATGAGCAAGAAATCAAAGAAAAAGGACATTAACCCAAGGTAACAGCACCCTAAAGGCACTTATTTCTCTCTGCTGATCCTTGAAGGAAGGTGCACAGCCTGCTCTGGTACCGATATCTTCAGCCCAGGTACCTAAACCCAGGCAGAACACATCCTCCTCTCACAGCATTCCCTCTCCCAGAGCTTCAGGGATCAGGTCCTCACCTGGATTTAATGGCATGTGGCCATCAGAGATGCTCACAGTGCAGATCATCCTTAATTACCACTACACCCCATTTACTCTCCAGGGCAGTATCATCTTTGAAGCATCACTGCGATGCCTCATTGCAGCGTTAACACACTGTGACTTACACGACATCTTCTCCGTGCCCCATGTCTGCGTATTAACGCAACCGATCCAGTCCTCAACCTGTCACGACACCTTAAAATCAACAGTGGGACGACTCTGGGATGCACAAGGCAGCCTGCAAAGGGCGTGAATAATTCATGCTCAAGATGCAGAGAGCGATGCGACATCGCCAGCGCGTGTGGCAGGGATCCCGTGGGGTCCGGCAGCAGCATTGGAGCAGAGCGGGATGAAAAGCACTTGGCAAGTAGACCAGTTGCCAAAGAAGAAAGGAAGAAAAAGGTTAAATAATGAGAAACAAATAAATCATAGAATGGTTTGGGTCGGAAAGGACCTTAAGATCATCTAGGTCCAACCCCCTGCCATGGGCAGGGACACCTCACACTAGAGCATGTCACCCAACCTGGCCTTGAACACTGCCAGGGATGGGGCATTTACCACTTTTGGGCAACCTGTACCAGTGCTTCACCACCCTCATAGTAAAGAGCTTCTTCCTTAGCAGGTTTTGGCTTGGGGAAGCATTCGCACTGATTCCCAGAGGTGCATCCTCATGTTGGAGTGCAATGGTTCAGGATGAGCAAAGCTTTCCCTTCCCACAAGGAAATCCCTCTTATTTTTGTAGGATGATGAGCATTAGGTGCAGCATGAGGTAGTCTGCACAAAACAAACCACCCCAACAAACCACAAACAAGGGATACTGCAGAGAGGAGAGACCCAACACATGATGGGACAAGATCCCAGGCAGGACAAGCACCATAAGGAGTGACTATTCTCCAAAAGTACATTTCGCCCTGAATGTTTCCTCCCCGAAAACCATTTAACAGCCTCAAATGGGGCTTCACCTTATGCTGCTTGTACTCAAAAGCCTCCCAATTTAATTTTATTTTCCCTATTTCTTCAGCAAATGCAATCAGGAAGGTTGCATATATATAAAATGTTATTAATGATCTCAGTGCAGGCAGAGATGGGGTCTGCCTCCCGTCTCACGAGCAACCCAGGGGGCACTTGGACCCTCCTGAAGCTTCTGACCCCATTAGCAGGTTTATCTCCGAATTATAGAGGATTATTTCTCCCCTTCTTTCCTTCCCAGATGCTAAATAAGAGACTGAGCAAGAAAGGTAGACGAGCAAGGTCACCCAGGAGCCTTTCCAATGGTTGAGCTGTAAATCAACACTCTTGAGCTCGGGCGCACGAAGCTTTTTTGGGATGCTGGGACCTTGGGGCATAACACAAGCTGGTAGATCATCATGTTACCGAGCTGCATCTTTTCCAGTGCCTGCAACATCATAAAGAAGGTGGTTTCTGCTCTCTGAGCACCAGTAAACCTCCTTCTGCTGGAAAAAAGGAGAAAGAACTCTGGGCAAAATCATGGCAGAGGAGGTAAGGGCATGGCGACCTCCTTGCCATGAGCAGAGATATCCTCAAATTGGGACTTAAACAACAGGGCTGGGTGTGCAACCAGGAGCCAGCAGCTCCCCACCACAGTCTTACCAGGGGGTTCTTCGCTGACACTGCCACCAAGGGAGACCAAAAAGCCATGAACAAGCCACATCACAGCTTTTGGCATGTTGAAAACCCCCTTGTCACCTGAAGCATCCCTGAGAAGAGGGCAAGGAGTTGCTCCTGAGCCAACAGGCAAATCCAGACTTGCACTAAAAGACCACGATGGGCTATGAATTTGCATCATTTAGTTAGATGCCAGTTAGAGGCACGCCAGCTCCCAGCCGTGTTCCTGCTCATTCCCCATTTCAATTTCCTCCCATTACCAGCTTTGCTTTCCAAAGCAAATAATTTGTAACTACAAAACTGCTCCATTTTGACAATTTCAGAACATAAAACCCTATTGCAATCACCCTGAAACGTCTTCAAAGCAGCACTGCTGTCAGTCAATCACCCTTCCCGACCTCCACAACGGCACTCTGCAAAGAAAAAGTTCATCCAAAAGCACTGACAACATTTAAGCTGCTCTTCTGTATCCCAAAAAGATCTTTTATGAAAACTTAACCACTCATCAGTGCATATTTGAGGGGGTTTTTTATATCATGGGATCACTTAACCCTGTTGCCAAAGTTCCTCATCACCAGAAAGGCTAAAAAATACTCCCAAACCCTGTGTTTTTTCCTCCTGATTATGTGCCATGGCATCTCAACTCTCACTGATGGAGGACAGCAATGGAAAACATAGGTCCCTGGAGCAGCAGGCATGCAGGTGTAGAACAGGCTGCAAGCCGAGTAAGTCACAATCTATTTAATCTTGGGTATTTTTTGTATATAAACCCCCCATGTTCAGTTAAAATTTGTGCAGAATTGGGAACCCTCCACACTTGTAATTACTTACTTTAATGTGCGGTT
The DNA here is from genome assembly GCF_004027225.2 of Strigops habroptila. Taxonomy (NCBI): domain Eukaryota; kingdom Metazoa; phylum Chordata; class Aves; order Psittaciformes; family Psittacidae; genus Strigops; species Strigops habroptila. Next base: position 1,489,145 of record NC_044292.2, read on the forward strand.
TGACAGCTCTCATGATTACTGGAGTTCTAAAGCTCCCGGCATCTCATCATTGCACGAGTGGCTCAGGCTTTGGGAAGAAAACCACCAATTTCTCTCCCTTGTGATTGCAAAGGAAATGTTGGGAATTCAACCTAAAACGTGCCCAAGCTGGAAGATAAACAGGGAGACCCTCCACGTGCCACCATTCCTCCTTGTTATCTCCGAGCCCAGCTAATTCCCACCAAGCTGTTAAGCCATTTACTGCGTGAAACGACACGTCCAAAGGGACTGTTTAGTTCTTTCCCCTCTAACCAGATTAGGCAAAGCAGCTCTTCAGCACACCAGTAATCCCATCCAGCGTTCACCAGGGCCAGCACCTCCAGTGCCAAACTGGTGACCCGCAGTCGACAACCTATTCTGGTTTTGGAAAGGGATATTTAAGGTTAAAAAAATACATATGCATCCCTACCACTGAGCATCAAAGCCAAGAGGAGCTTTGTGATATATTCAATAGGGTATCTGAACTCCCTTCCTGAGCCACCCCAGACCTCAATTCCTCCATCCAGATGGACGGAAAACCAAGCCTTGGTGTCCACCACTTGGGTTCAATCCCTCCAAAGCCTCTGGACCCTTGCAAAACCTTTAGTTCCTTGTTTGCAGAGCACCAGGAAAACCCCATCAGTGGTCCAGTAAGGTGGAGCAGTATGGGATAAAGAATCATGGAATGGTTTGGGTTGGAAGGGACCTTAAAGCTCATCCAGTTCCAAACCCCTGCCACGGGCAGGGACACGTTCCACTAGACCAGGTTGCTCCAAGCCGTCCCAAAGTACACAGCCCCAGCAGGACCAGCAACAGCTTTGTGTCCTGCAATCCCTATTCCCCCTCCACACGCAGACCTCCAAATAAAGACATTTTCGTAGGTGAAAGTCTCCTTTGCCTTGTCTGCACTTTTCCTCCTGATAATGAAAATGTATTTATATGGGTAGGTTTAATATAATGAAACGACATTTTCGTTTCCCCCCCTTTAAAGCCTGGTTCTTGCATTTATTTCCTGCCATCACCTTGTAACACATGAAACAAGCAATTCAACCAGAGAACCGAGGACATTAGTATAAAACACTTACACTATAGGTAGGGGAATGAAAACAGACAATAATAGAGGATTGCAAGTTAGATGGTACAAGCAAGGGAATACCAACAGAAGCACTGGCGGTCAGGGATGAGATGAGAAAGGCTGTCTACAAATTAACTCCATCTGTATCTATATATACCTGTGCTGATCTAGCAGCAAGCAAAGTACAAGGTGTTCTGCTGAAACGGAAGAGAAGCGGAGAAAAGCACAGAGGGTATAAATGGGCAGCAAGGGGGGAAAATGGGATGGAAACAGGTCCCGGCATCTCCCAGCCCTGGGGTTAGTGCAAGGATGGGAAATAAGAGTGAGAAAAAAGCTTTATAACGTAGATATGCAAAAGCAGATTTGGAAGGTGGAGAAGATGGGAGATGCTTTGGGCACAAAAGGCACAAATAGGCTGTGCTTGCTTTCCCTGTACAGCCTAAATATGGGGTCTGCAGCACCCCTGGGGAGGCAAATATCCAGCTGAGGAGCTGGGAAGCTCAGGCATTGGAAAGGCGTCCCCCCCCTTCATCCCCTCTTGTGCTTGGAAGAAGGAACATTGCACCAAAAAGCCAAACTGTAGCAGCAGATTGGGAAGTCGACGAAGGACGCACAGAAAACCTGGGTTTTCTCTCAAATTATTGCCCCTAAGCCAGCCTGTGGAGTTTGGATGTTTGTGAGCTCCTCCAAACTCACCTCCCAGCATCCTGCCATTCAATACACCAACTTTGCAGCTATTTTAGGGGAAACACACCAGCCCGATTTCCCTGAAGTCCTAAATGAGCCCATCGTGCCATAACACCTCCATTATCCCATTAATTACTCTTTCCTCCCCACCATTTCATCGCTTTCCATTTCCCTTCACACCCATTAGCAGAACTAATTCAGCTTTTAGTCCTGGCTCTAAATGACATGACCGGCTCCTGTCCATCTATTCTCTGGGATGTTTTGCATTTAGGAGGAACCTAAATTTATAGGAAATGCAGCATTTTCCTCCTTTACAGGTCAGTCGAAGCTTTTATTGCTCAAAACTGAAGGTTGCGTGGAATCTTTGTTCCCTTAACCTGGGATGAGCTTCAGGACATATTCAGCTTTGCTCCACTGAACCTCACCGAGCACTGATGTTTTACCCATGTTCAAAGTGGTGGAAATGGGGCAGAAAGGGCTGATTTAAAGTTTTTTGTCCAAATCTGGGGGGTTTTGCAAACATTGCAAGAGGGAGCTGGTGCAATGCAGCACAATGGCACACAGGAGGCTGCATGTAGGAGATAGATGAAGGGATGCACAGCCCTGGGATGTGATGTATCCTCATAGAGCAAGCACCAAGCAGCATTTCCCACCTCCCAAATGAATGCCCTAATTACAGAGCCCTAATTACTGCTTCTTGGACCAGAGGAAGGACAAAGTAGAGCAGAATCCAAAAACCAGGACACCAGTGTCATGGGGGGACCCTAAAAAGCAGGTCTGGATGTCAAACACGCCCTCAGGGATGCGTCCCCTATCCCATGTACTCAGTGGAAGTGTTCCAGCAGCTTGGAAAAGCTCCAGACCAGGCTTGGATATATAGAGCAGCTCTAGCAGACGATGCAAATCCCCTCTTGGTGGGACACACAACCAGTGCAAAACCCCTCGCAGCGAGGAAAGCCCACGAGATAAGGTCAAACCCCCACCTTTCTAAAGCCAAACTTCTCCAAAAACCCTACAAAGCACAAATCCACATGTGCCAAAAAACTTCATAAGATAATCTCCTTCTTAAAAACCATCATTTCACAAAAAGCCAGGATTTAAGTCACATTAGGAACATACCGTGCTTCCTTCAGTGCAAGTGAAGGGCTGCAAGACAATTCCAGCTTTCCTTCTCCCAAATGAGCTTCTTCATTCCTCCACACACAATCCCACAACCAGAGAAAGCAACCTGGTGAGGATTAGACTTGCTAGGACTACTTTTTCCCCTAGTTTTGGGGGAAAAAAGACTGAAAGGACAAGCAGCAAGAGACCACACAACCTCTCCAACCCAGGAACCATTGAGATATCACCTACTCCTGATGAGCCACAGCTGATGTCCCACCTGGGGCAAATAAGGCCCTGCCTCTCACTGATATTTGGCTGTAAAAATTTAGGGGAAAGTGAAAAAAAGATGGGAAAAATACAAAAATCACAGGAGAACTGCAAAAAGAAGCTGCTTCTCACAATCCCCTTCCCTTGCAAAAGCCCCTTCAGGATTTCCAGCTCCTTCTGAGGTCAAACCCAACACCCAAATCCAACGTAGGCTGAGCTTAACTCCTTGCCCTCCTCTCCTTGCCTTTTCCCCTGCTGCAAAACTCTTCACCCTTATTGCAGTTTTAAAAGGTGAAGCGTTAAAAGTTAGGGAGGTGGGAGCAGCGTGGCATGACTCGGTGCACAGGTTTGAGGTGCCCATTGCAACTGGAAAAGAGTCAAATCTCAGTATGATAAAGGGGAGCAGGGAAAAGAAAGAGTTTTCTTGCAATAAATGGATTTTTCTCCTTGTGTTTCAATCCTCTTGCAAAGCAAAATACACCATATTGCACCATGGTGCTGAAATAAAGACAAGGGTTTTCACAGAGCATGGGGCATCCTCAGCATTCCCAATGCTTTATTAATAGAGAGTTTCCTTTACATTTCCCCGGGCTGGCTCTGACTCGTGTCACTGCCTTGGTGACTCCGATGCAAATAGGAAAGAGATGCTCGTGTAGTGCAATGGAGAGAAACAAATAGGTCAGGCTGTAAAACAAGGACCAGCTGCCACCCGGGCACAAGGACTTGCTCTCACAGTCCTTGCTTCATCCCACAGCAGCTTCAAATGTGATGGATCCAGACAAAATTTAGATATTTACTCCTTGCTAATCACAGCAGAGGTGTTGGCATCCCTACAGAGGTGCTTAAGTGCTTTGCTGGCTGCGTTTGAGGGGCATTTTATTGCATTTATGTGTCTTTTGGGAATCCAGAGGTTTTGTGGTTTTTTCCCTTGTCTGTGTAATGGGAACATTACAGATGGGGTAAATATAGGGACAATTTAAAGCAAGACATTAAGCTGAGAAGTCCATCAAGTAAATGAATCCAGGGCAGCAGGATGAAGCCGACAGCAGGAGCAGCTCAGAGCAAGGCAAGGGAGATAAAACAGGCTGGTTGGGGGCTGAGGTACCCCCCAGCTACTAAATACACCCCCAAGAAGAGCTTATTTCATTCCAACACAGCGCCCCATCAATTGGGATTTGCAATGTTCCATCTTAGACTATAGAATCCCAGACTGGTTTGTGCTGGAAGGGACCTTAAAGCTCCTCCAGTCCCAACCGCCTACCATGGGCAGGGACACTTTCCTCTAGAGCAGGTTGCTCCAAGCCCCTGTGTCCAATCTGGCCTTGAACACTGCCAGGGATGGGGCAGCCACAGCTTCTCTGGGCACCCTGTGCCAGTGCCTCACCATCCTCACAGGGAAGAATTCTTATAGATATTATATAGATATATAAATCTATAGAGATATTATAGACTTAGCAAGAGAAAAAAATCACCTTTCCCATTACTTAGAGCTTTCCTCTTTCTCCCATTCCCTGTTACAGTCCTGACTACAAATTTACTCAGGAGGAAGGTTATTTCTTTGCAGAGGACTGGCCAACTCGTGACCAGAGTGGAGAACCTCAATAGCCCATCTTTTAGCCCACAAAGGGTTAATCCAGATAAGAAAGGGAGAGGAAAAAATATCCCATAAAGCTGTTACATCCCATCCCTATCCAGCCTGGAGAAACCGCTGTTGGATAAAAAGGGGAAAATTGCAAGAAGGTGCACAACAACCCCAAGTGATTTCTGAGTGATTATGGAGGATAACAGTTATTACACGCAAGAACAAGGAAGGTCAAACAACCTGATCCTGGTGCAAAGCAGCCGTGCTGCTGCGCTTAGTGCTGTGTGGCTGTTTCCATGGGGAATGGGGAATTTGAACCTCTGAAAACATCCTCTTGGTGAAGAGGGATTCCCTAAACCTGTTTTGGTGAGAGGAAAAGCCAGGCTGGGTAATGCAAAGGGGAAAACTGCCTGAATTAGGGGTATGTGGGGGCTTGCAGCGCTGGAAATGTGCTACCATGGAGTAACGCTCTGCTACAGCATTCCCTGAGTGACCCTGGGCATGTCCCATTGCCTCCACTCAAACCCTGCCTCCAGCAGCTTCCATAAATAACATCATTTATCTTAAATAAAATCCCTTTTCCTACAGAAGAACTCAGCAAAGACATCAATTTTAAACCTTTCCATGGATAAATATCCTGAACACTCGCCATATCCAAGCCTATGGAGCAAGATGCTGGGAGGACATGGAGATGGGATAGGGGTGAGCAGGGAAATAAGGGAAACCAAGAGAGACATGAAATGTGGGAGCACCAACCTCCCTCCCTGCTCCTGTCGATGACATGTTATCCAACTCTCCCATGAGGGACAGGAGTTTTTATGGTGGAGCACACTTGTCTCCCTATTACAGGAGTAATTTAATTAACTTGGAGCAATGTAATTAATTTTAATTGTTCGTGGTAATTCATTGTTTAATATGATATTCATAATTATATAAAAATTCCTAATGCCCGGTAACTGGCCTGTAATGCGCTAATTAAACTCTCATATAGGAAGCACTTAATTTAAAGTGTTGGGAAATTGTTTCTGGTCTCCAGAGCCTGAGTCAGCGACCCACGAAGATGGAGGGAAGCAAGAAGGGAGGTAGGGCTGTGCCCACCAGCCCCTGAACCCCAAATCCATCTGCAGCCATTGCATTGGGTGGTGATGCACCTGAATATTCCTTTTTCCTGGGATTTTGGGCTTCTTGAAATGATCTTGGTGGGGTCGAAGCGATGTGTGGGGTTCATCCCTCTTTTCCAGCAGCCCACAGCACTCCAAGAGCAACTCTTTGCAGGTTGGAAAACGCTTGTTTCCGCGTCCTCTGCTGTTCTCATAACTATCTCAAGTACTTGAATATACAATTTCCATCAAGGAATTACATGCTGCTGGCAGCCTGTTAACCCAGGGAAAGGACCCCCCGTGGAACTGTTTGCTTTCTTAGAGTGGTATCATCTTCAGCAAAGGATTTGTCCTCTAATTGCACCATCTGTGCTTTGGGAAGATGCGATTGCATCCCTTGGTTTGCTCATTTTTTCACCTCCTTTCTCTATTTCCTGCCTTGGAGAAAAACTGTGATTGGAAGACCCAATGTCCTCCCAGCCCAGGACTTGGTTCCTCAGACCCCCCAGGTCCCAATATCCCTCTAGCCCAGAACTTGGATGCTTGGACCCCACAGGTCCCAACATCCCCCAGACCCAAAACTTGGATACTCAGGCCCACCAGGCACAAGACTTCCATTTCCATTTTGAGGTAGTTCAGTGGGAAGTATATAATGGGCACCAAAGCAGCATCCAACAGGGTATGAGACCCTGCTGCACCGTCACCCCTGCCCTCATGCAAGACCCTGGGTCATGATCCCCTCTTGTCATAACAGGACGAACCTACAAACCCATAGATATACTCCCCAAAAAGCAAGACCACAATGCTCCCAACCTGCAGGGCCAAAATGGGGCCAGAAGCAGCAAATCTGGGGCAAGGATGCCCGATGCTGGCTGGACACAGATTTGCTCACAAAGCACATGATGGTGATTTGAAGATGGAGGAGTTGGGGGGCTTTGCTGCACTCAGAAGAGGCAGTGCTCCCAAAAGCATCACCTAAGTCCTCGCTGGAGGTGACAAAAAGCATCTCCATCCTCCCCCACCCATAGCAGCAAAACTGTGTTTCCATGGAGGATGTGATTGAGACCACATCAAAAACCTGCTCTTTTTTACCTGTTAAGAGCTTGATTTCCAAATATCCCTCGCAAAAAGAGCCTCATGGGGGGGGGTAAAAGACACTCACATCTCTTGCTCTACCGATGATGCTTCAGTGCAAAGCCTTAGCTAAAAATACCTCTGCCTTCTTTGATGAGGCAGGAGACAGCGGCTCCCCGTGCCTTCAGCAGCCGTCATTAGCAGCTCACATCTGCCTGGCTGGCAGCAAACGGCTCCTTTTCCATGCAGAGGTGCTAAAAGAGAGGAAAATCTAATAAAATAAAGAAACCTGCACCATTTATTTTATTTGCCAGCCCCGGAGCAATGGGAAATGTGCTGCAAAGCACCTGTTTGCTGCTTTCCCACCTCCCTTGCAGGTGGGTTTTACGCTCTCTGGGGAGGAAAAAGAGAGAGTGGGGAGGGAGAGAGCTGCCTCCGTGCAAAACAGCAGGGATGGAGCTAAGTAAGGGGGGAAAACCTTCTTTAAACCAAGTGGGATGGTGGAAAAGCAGGACCTTGGTGTTTCTGCCAGCTGGACGAGGCTCATAGACATCACCCAAGTCTCCATCTGTGCTTGCACAGGGAATAAAGATTAGACGTGATGGACTAGACCAGTCTGAAGCATCCCCCTGAGCAATCCCCTGTCCCAGGTTGTGAACTAGGTATTTATTACAAGGACGGCTTTGGCAGAGCAGATCCTCACGGGCAGTCGCCTCGAGAGAACCAGCTGCCTGTAGAAGCCGGTTGTCCCCCTAAACCATGACAGCATCTCCCCATCCCGCTGGCACATCACTGGCAAGAGGCAATTAGTGCCAAAAGAAGAAGTAGTCTTGCTGTAATTAGTGTCATTTACTTAAAACACTCGACCTTGAGGAGGTTTTACATCGATCTCAGCTCAGGCGTTGGAGGATTTGACAGCAGCAACGTCTCCCATGTGCATGTAGAACCCCCCTGATCTTGCTACCTACCCCACAAAAGCATATTGAGCTACAGTTGGGTCTCCAAATCAATGAGGGGGGTTTGGTTTTCCTTGGAAAACAGTAGGAAACCAGGAGCAGACGGCTGCTGGCCGGGCACCAGCTTTGCAAAGGGGACTCCAGCTTTAATTACTCCTTTCTCTTAACCTCATTGCACCTTGAGGTATTTCAGCATCCCTGGTGCTGGCAGTGGGGATTGATCGATCGCCTCTCCATTGGCATCCTGACGGCCTGATAAATGTAAAACTAACCAGTCGCTTCCAACCCTGGGGAATTAATCACTTAAATGTGGGAATTACTCAATAAACCGTTCAAACCCGCAATAAACCAAGTCATTAAAAATTAATCACTTGACATCCCTGCCATGTAAACATAGCTAATAAGACTAAGGTAGGGAGCAGAGAGGGGGGAAATGGTCCTACATCACCTATTTCCTCATTCTTGCCCTAAAATCCTCAAAAAGGCCAGAAAAGGGCTGATCTCTTCCAGCCACATGCGCAGTCTCAACCGAGCCAAGGACTGGCACCTCAATGCCTCTGAACAAGCTTCATCTCCCACAGGAGAAAGGCAGGGGGGGTTATTTTAAATCCCTTTCCTCCCATAATACATCTGACACTAATCAGGGTTCCAGCCCCATGGGAATCAATGATTAATGATGTTAAATATAGCAGGAGATTGCGAGGGTAAAATTAGGCGCCATGCATAAAACATCACAGCTCCTTGTTAGATAGTCAAATTAGACTAATGGTTTGATGTTCACGCGGGCTCTGGCCCTGTAATTATGAATGGACCAGCTAACCTCCTCCCCAGCTGCACACAGCTTGGATGCTGGTGCTGAGAAATAGCCTGGGCTTGAGCATTAATGAGAACACAGCCATCATAATTAGCACACAAGGGCGTGCAAGGATGGGTCTGGTGGTGGACCTGGATATCCTGAAGGTCAAGGGTATGGTAGGGACAACAACATCTCACTGACAGGCTGTTCTGCATCCCTGAGGGTCGTGTAGCATGGTGGGATGGTTGGGGTCAGCATCATTAGGGATTTGCCATGGGGTCAGCATTGTTATGAGTTGGCTTTGCCCAGCATCATGGCCATAGATCCAACATCCCCAAGCTTGGGGTGAGGATTTGCTGCAGCACATAGCCCTGTAACCCAGCCGGGTGGTTGGGATCAGCGTTGTTATAAGTTTCCCATGGGATTGTTATGGGTTGGTTTTGCCCAGCAGCATGCTCATCACTCCAACATCCCATGTTAGCACAGCTAGAGTTGTTTGCTCAGCATGGTTTGCAAAAATACCCCCTCCTAAGCTCCCAACTTTCCAGTTTTACACCATCGTCTTCCACCTCCCCTCATCGCTAATTAGCTCCAAGCAAAGTTATTAAGGAGCCCAAAGCAAGGGAGAATAGGGGGAATGCAAAGCCATCAACCTATATAACTACTTCCTCCAAACCCAGTGCAGAGCACGCAAATCTGGCTGCAATTAATCCCATTATCAAGAAAAGAGAGAGATGTGGAGCTTTTGAATGGCTTGAAAGGGTTGTCAAAAATAGGGGTAAGGGAGGGATAAGCCTTTGTGAGAGTTTAAGCTCGGACAGCCACCAGTCTTAAAGCTGGTTTCAAGGGAGATCAGAGTGACAGGGAAATAAAGACAGGAGGAAACCAGCCTGGAGGAAACTAATTCAATAATCTCTTATTCCATGACCCTTTTGCTTAAAAAGTGAGACAAAAATAGCCTAAAAAGGCCAAAACAGCTGCTTGTCACCACCATCATGATGTTGCATCCCTTGGAAAGCCCAAGGAAGAGGCCAGGCATGGAATGGGAACATCTATGTGCATCCTCCGACCCAAAGGGCTGCATTCTGCCCCACATTGCTGTGCCAGGACTGCAACCACAGCATCCTCCAGGAGAGGCGTTTTGGTGCAGGAGAGTTTTTCTCAGCAAACCAAAGGGAATGAGTTTGGATTTCACAACCTGGTGCAGGGCTTGGAGCTGGCATCTACTGCCTGATACCTCCCAAAACCATTATAAACCAGTTAGCCAGTGGATGCATCCACCCTCCCTGGGCTTCAGTGAGCATCAAGAACCCCCAGAAAACAGCTTATTTGGGGGGAAAAAGAGGAAAATTCCCCCTCCCAGCACCGGCAGCAGCTGGTGGGGGAGAAAAAGCCCCCCAAAGTTGCAGATGGCTATTTTGTGCTGTGGCGGAGATTGTCAATTGTTTGGAGAAGAGGAGATTATAGCCTGTCAGGCAACCTGAAACGGAGCCAGGCAGGATCTTTGCAGTCTTAAACCCCCGAAAACGAGTCAGCAGATTAAAAACAAGCAGTTGCCAAAACAAAAATACACTTTTTCCCCTCCCCTGGCTGCAGAGAATGGAGGGATGCAGCCCCAAACCCAGCGCTGCCTCCACCATCCCCATGCTGGGGGATGAATGCCGGCCTGGGTGAGCTTTTTGCTATTGCATTAGCATCTTTGTTTGCTCCTCTGGCTTTAATTGCAGAGGGCTGGAAGGAGGCAAAGCCACAGTGCTCAACCCTGGGTTCAAGTTTCCATTAACCTCTGGCCTGATCATAAGTTCATAGGAAACAGAAGATGCAGGAGGTACAACCCGAGCATGCTTCACCCCTGGCCATGGGCAGAGCATCACCATTAGCAAAGAGCAAAGGACCTGGCAGCTCTCAGATGAGGATTTTTCTTCCTCTTGAGCAGGATTTAACCTTCCCAGGTTTCAAATCCCTGCAGAGGAGGTGCCTGCCCTGCTGCATCCCAACTCCACTTGGGCACATCCTCACCTGCAGCTCTCCATGCTCTCCTAAGGATTGCTTTTTGTCCCCCCACAGCCTTCTAAACCTTCTTTTGCCCCCAAATTCCCACCATCCAGCATGACCCGGTGTTGCCAGCAGCATTTTGCACCGGTGAAGACATTCAGCACCGGCAGTGGATCAAAATGGCTTTGTCAAGGGAAAGGACGTGTCCGCTTGACAGATTGGGGTTTGTCGGAGGCAGGTTTTGGCTAACAACCTGAAAATTGTCATTTCTGACAAGGACTTCAAAAAAGCTCTGACACAAAGAGCGTTTACGCCTTGTTTCTACGAGAGGCTCCTGAGAGAGCACTTCTCTCACTGCTCGCAGGCTGCAATCCTATTAGGATGGGTTTACATCCCTGAGCCAGGGATGAGCCCACAGCGAGCAACTCAAGACCCCCAAATCCACACCCAAGGGGGTTACCCTCACTATGCAAGACATTTTGGTCCCCATCCCACCCATCCCATCCTCCCTGATCTTCGGTCAAACCCCCAAAGCTCTGCAGCCCTTTGCAGCAGCACCCCGATGCAAAGCAAAGCCACTGCTTGTGGAATGTGATGACATTCCCAGGGGACAGCTATGTCCAGCCCAGCGATGAACTCTTAATAAGAGCCCAATAATGTCTGGGAGATTGCAGCTTTAGGTACTTCGCTGCACGGCTGAGGTCAAACACATTAGGAAAATGTACTTAGACTAATAAATCCTGGAGTTATTTTTCCCTTCCTCATTGGGATACCAGGAATTCACTGAGCCTGCTTAGCTGTTGAAGCCACAGGTCCTCGATACCAGCCAGGAGAGACTTGGCTTGGGTGAATTTAAGCCCTCAAATCCAGTGGTTGGTGTTGCAAGCTCAGCAAAGAGGGAGCCCAGTTCTCCAGCTTTACTGGTCCCAGTTGCGACCATCCACGAGTGGGGTTAAATCACAGAAGCTGGTCCTGCATAGGATGCAGCCAGCACTGTTGTACACCACCAAACATCCTTCCACCTCTTTGAGGGAGACTGCCAGGACCCTGGGTCACATCCAGGCAATAGAGGAGCTGAAAGCAACACTTGGCTTCACCCTCCCCGTTGCCTCATTTCCCCCTTCCCAAAGCTCTGTCTGTAGCAAAGCTCCCCAAAGGCAGCAGCTACTTCTCAGCTCACACAACTTCTTCTCTTGGCACCCTTTGCTGGCAGAGCCCGATCACCAAGAATAGCAATGCATGCTAGAGGTCCAGCTCTAGCAAACAATGATGCCTGATTAAGGCAGCTGCCTAATATCCTACCCTGGGAAGGGGAAACTCTTCCCAGCAGCTCCAGCTCCTGTTGAAACAAGACCTGAAGCATCTCAGGTCCATCTTTCCCTTCCCTGCATCCCAGAAAGGTGTTTGCATGGCAAGTGAGTCCTCCAAAAGCAGGACAACTCTGCTCAGCATCCCCATATTGCTGCTAAAAGAAAACCAGGATGAGACCATATGAGTTGCATACACTTTGGCTAATGCACCATGCTCCCATCCCCTCCTTGTATGGAAGGAACTGAAGCAACTGCTTCATAGAGACATCATGAATCAGCCTTTCATCCCGCGTACGTTGCATTATTTTTAGCCAGGGACACTATTGTATTGTGCTTGTGCACAGGAATCAGACCATGAAATTGGCTGGATGCAGACTAGTTGTGTTTGTCAGCATGAACGGGCAAACAAGCAGCTGAGCTGTGCCAGGGTGAAATGTTAAAAGCATTTAAGTGCCATTTAATGGCACCTGATATTAGGAAGCTGGACATTGAATAAAAAACCCTTGTTATTAAACAGCACCCTCAGCAACCGGCCCCACTAGACCTGGTTAGGAGTGAGGGTTGCCCTAAAATTAACCTGCCAACCCAAATTCAGAGCCTGGCAGGGCACCTATAGCATCTCTGCACTGAATAGGAAAGGCAGTATTGCCCTCACAGCAAAATACAGGCAGCTACAAGTGCTCAGGCCCTAGCTCAGCACACAGGGGCATTGCAAGCAAGCAGGGGAGCAGAGGAACCTGCTTTTTTAGGGTAATACAAGCCCATTGGGCTGGGTCACCCCCACTGGTGTTGCAATGGTTCCAACAATTCCTAGTCACTTGATGCCAAGGAAGCTGTGAGAGGTATCCCTCAGCCTTGCAAGGGATAAAGCACAGTGACATGTCCCAGATGAGCATCTGAGATGGTCACAGAGGCTTTGGAACCTTTATTTATTGGCTAAAAAGGGAAGAAATTGAGGTCACTCTCTCCCCATCCTCATGGTTTTGGAGGAAAAGGAATCAGAAACTGAAATCCTACTTGGAGGGCATTAAGCCAGGAGGAAAAACAAACCCATCCAAGCTATCTGAAGAGGGCAATCATGGCTCTTCTCGCAGCCCAAATTGTTAGTTTAGCAAATTACTTTTGAACAGCCCATGTTTTGACATTTCTCAAGTGTTTTGCTTCCCTTCTGCCCAACTCAAGGTGACTGTTTCCAAGCCAAGAGCAAAATAAGAGCTTTGGAGCTTGGCTTCCCCTTGCTTTGCGAAGCAGCTGGTTGAGGCATCAAGAATGATATGAATGGGGATAACCCCATCACCTCCCTCATCTCCATCCCTCCCTTGGAGCCACTTATGGGGTTGAGAAACCCATGTTACCTGGAGCAAGAGAACCAGAGGAAGATACACAGGATGGGAACTCATTTTTCCCTCTGCTTTACACCCATTACTGCACTTCATTAAGCTAAGACTGAAGCCATAGCACCTGGGGAGGGGTTGTTATTGGTGGGTTATTACTGGTGGTCAGGTGTCTCTAAAGCAAAAATCAATGGTGAGTGATAAAACCAGTGCAGTCAGCTAAGGTTGTGTTGAAGATGCTCCTTCAATCCTTTATTGATGGCAGGAGTCAACTTGGAGCCTGTCAGTCAGGCCTGTCCTGCTGCTCCAGCATTAGTCACTTCATTAAGGCTTAAATACCGCTATTGCACTGCAAAGGCAATTAGCAAATGCTATTTATTGTACCTGTGCTGCATTGCTCCTAGCTGAAAAATGGGGCAAAAAGTCAGGATTTAGTGTCCAGAGCTCCTATCTCTGTCTGAGATGCTGTTGCAGTGGATCTGCATAGCAGCTTTTCTAAACCTGAACCCAAACTCAGTTTCAAGCCTCACAAAAACGTATTTCTTCTGCTTTGCTGCTATATTTGACGTCTCACTAACCAGCTCTCCAGGGTCAGAGCCTGAAGGAAAGCTTGTGGATGAACATGGATGTCTGGAGGTGTTTTATCATCACTCCCAGGGCTGAGGCGGCTGCTCTCTGTGCTGGAGCTGTGTAGCTGGGCTTTGATAGCGGAAGCTGCAGCCCGGCAGGTCGCTACCTCCCCAGCTTGCTTTAGAAGCCAGAGACAAAGGTACCACAGGGCATGTTTTGCATCTGAAATTCATCTGCGTTTGCTCCCGGCGATGCCTGCAGCTGGGTTCTGTGGCTGTCAGCACAGGGAGAGCATGTTCGAGCTGCACTTGGCCTTGCCTTAACACTAACAGCAGGCACAAAAGTCAGGGAGAGCTGCCAAAGTGTGGAGCAAAGCTCCAGGTTGTCCCTCTGCAAAGGGGACTTCAGCGTTCACAGCAATGGGACTTGCAAACACCAATGGTAGGGGTCATCTCTGAGCAAAACCCTTTCCAGTCTGGCTCCAGGGCTCTGATCCACCTAAAAACTAGGCTCTGCTTTTGCTCCTTGCATCCCGCAAATTGCTCCTTGCATTTTGCCACAGAGCAGTAATGTACCTCCATGCAGAGAAACCCTTATTGCCCGTGAGGAGACAAACTACAAGGTAAAAAGCTTGCCTTAAATTGGCTTTGGAAATGTCCCAGGCAGCGCAATGGCAGAATGAAGAGCCATTGAGGTGTCACAGCCACATTAAAGCTCAAATAAATACCTTGCTGAGGATGCTGGCAGGGGTCATAGCTCGATGGGGAAGGTAGGTCAATGTTTTTCAATGTTCCTAGAGCTTATTATCCTTTTTTCCCCCCCTCTTCCCAACCCCTTTTGGGTTGAAACCGCCAAACCCAGCCTGGCTTGAGCCTCAGCTGCCTTTCTATCAATGCAGGTGGCACAGCTGAAGGAAATGGAGCATTTTGGGCAGGACTTGGCTCCTTTGGAAAAGCAAAGCTCAACTCCAGGGAGAGGATAAAAGCAGTTTCAAGGCAATCAGATTGGGTTGAGCAGGGTCTGAATGTCATCCTAGCTAAGCCAGGCTCCAGGCTGGCGGTCAAACCCCAACCAGGTTAGCACCAAGCCTCAATGTGGCTTTTGCAAGCACCTATGCTGCCAAAATACCTCCTAAAGTGGGACTGGGGGGTGAACCCCAAACCCCACACCCCTTTGCTTGTCCGCTTTGCAATGCCAAACACCCCCCAGCCACACTGGATGGCTGGTGTTGCAGCATCTATGCCCTTCAGCAGTTGCAAAGGTGAGACAGTGAAGGTGTAGAGCTAGAAACTGCTCCCTGTTTAGTCCAAGGTCTAAAGAGCATCCTTGGGAATAGCAGCATCCCACCCAACTCCTTTCTGTGAGCAAACCAAGGTGCAACATTGGAGATGGCCTGGGCAGGGGAAAACCCTCCTTTGCCAAGCTGAGGATGCAACCAGCCACTGGCTGATTCAGCTTTTGACAGTGCTGGGATTATTACCTGCTGTTCAGTTGGGTTTAATCCTTCCAAATTGCCAAGGCAAAATTCACTTGGAGGAATTAAAAGGGCACCGATATCGCCTGTTAGCTGCAGGAGGTGATTCCATCCTGCTGCTCTCAGTGCTATCAGTGCGTGTCCCCCCTGCCCAAGCTTTGTTTTCCTGAAGCCCTTTTGTGCAAACACCCTGAGAGATTTTAAGTTCATACTTAAGCTGACACGATGCAAGCCAAGCACGGCCCAATGTGTGCACACGTGCGAGGGAAAACAACCTGGAGATGCAGCTGCAACCTTAAATATCCCTCTTGTTTGAGCTGCAGGGTAGCAAATCGCCCTGCGATACAGCTGGCTTCAACATCCAGCACCCATCTGCACCAGGCTCTGCACCTTGGCACCCATCCTGCTGCATGCAATCCTTCCTCCTGCCTTACAAAGGCTTCATGGGAATATGCAGCCACCCTTCTGGAGTTCTGTGTGTTGCTACCTGCTCCTATAGAGCAAGAAGGGTTGGGAAAGCAGCTCTGCATCCCATTCTTTCTAAGCAGGCAGCTATTTCTCCGCCGGGAGAGTGTGCGAAGAGCTGCAGCCATTAACCCTCTGCTTCAATAAAGAGGGGGGTGAGGATTTGCACGTCCAACCCCGGCAGCTTCAATCACGTCAAATAAGGGATGAGCGAAGGACACCGGCTCCTTGAGTTGTTATGAAGGGAAACAGGATTTAGGGGATGGAGTGATGCTCGTGGGCACGGTTTGCAAGCTTTGGTCCCGAAAGGTGCTGCATCCCAAGGGAGCCCAGAGCTTCAGAAGCATCCCAACACCCAAAACCTCCTCCAGCAAGCTGCAGCAATTCATTCCTTGCATTTATCCACACTGCCTGACCTGGGATAGCCATTCCCAGTGGGATTTTCCCCAGAATTTATGGAATGCCCCCTCCAGTCAGTTCAAAATAGGGTTTTTTCAGGCTGATAAGGAAGGATGTAACCTTACTTAGAATAAGGTTTTTCCTTGTAATGGAGGCACTTACCCCTCGGATACATCATTTGCCTCGTATGGCTTTTATTGCAGTAATAACTCCCGTGAAAACCCTCAACAGATGGAAATTTGATTTGACAATGACCATGGTTTGAGTTATTGTGGGGAAGGTGTTGCTGGGGGTCAACAGATTGGGGGTGTTGAGGCTGCAACTCCCCAAAAGAGTGGGGGGAGGGTGGAAATTAGGGATGCTGCAGCTTTCCCGACCTATTCTGATGAGACTAAAGATGAGGGAGAGGAGAGAAATTGCCATTTCTCGCTCTCCAGCAGAGCTCCCATTCCAGGGAAAATAAGAAAAAAGGGATTTGATATTTTCCTCCTAGTCTTTCTGAGCTCTTCTCCCTCTGAATGACAATTGCCAGCCTATTCATTTGTGCATTATGGTCATGGAATATATATATGTCTATATATAGGGGGAGGTAGTGCTGCATAAGCCTCTCTAGCACTGCTTTACATGTGTAACCACTCCTCACATATGCTTTCCTTTTAAAACCCCAGCTGATTCCCATGTAAAGTGCTCCAAATCCCTATTTTGCCATAGGGAGCATGTGTGTGATGATGTCCTTACCCCTGGAGCTGCTGCAAAAAGCAGGTTGGAGCTTCTGCCACCGAAGAGCCCGGCCTGAGGGGCGTTTGAGGGAAGGATCCTGAAGGATTTGCACTAAATTTGGTGAATTCTGGAGGAATATATCCCAAATTGAGTTTTTTTTCCATAAATATGTATAATTATAGATGTGTATATACTGGCTCCAGGCTCCTTGCACTGAGCAGAGAGGGACTGGATGAATACCAGACCCAAGATGAATTTATTGTTGTAATTCTGGTCTAAGTAGTGCAAAGAGACGCATGGAAACCAAGAGGTGGGGTTGCATCCCCCAAAAGCAAAGGGATGGGGGGAAAGTGGAGGTTCTCCTGCCCTATAACCCAGGGAGGGGGCAATGCAAAAACCAAACAACATTAAAGAATAACCAGAAAGGATTTTAATAGCAAGGATTTTAATCCCTAAATCCCTCCCATGCCCAGCAAAGGGGAAATAGCCCCCTGCAATGGTGATTGCACCCACCAATTGGGGAGGGAAACTGTGCCCAAGGGACTTCCCCGCTTGCTGGGGCCAAGAAAACATTCCCAGATGGGGTCTGGATTGATCAGTATTTAAGTTAAGGAGGGCTTTCCTCCTGCCCAACCACTTGCATTTGATGGAATAACTTCCACACCACAAGCTCTCTGGGCAACAGGTTTCCTTAGGACTTTATAACCCAATGCCTTCAGAAAGACTCTAATTTCATTCCATGGAAACAATATTCTCCTTCCCTGCTGCATATTTATTTATTTATTTATTTTTATATATTTTTATATATATCTATATATAAAAAGCACATGATGCTTATATACATGCAGCATCTGAGCGCTCCTGAAGGCCGGAGGAAGGATGCAGCACCCAGTGCAACACCCCAGCCCTCTCCATCCCATCCCAGCTCCTGCACCTTGCTCTTCTGCAGCAATTTAATTGCTTTCCTCTTTTAATTGCTCCTTTCAAGGCAGGTTTCTCATCCCAAATCTCAGGCGAGCCCATCTTCAGAGCAGGGCCTTGCCTTTGGAGCTCAAAGCAATTTCTTCTTTGCTCCTTTCCCCCCCGGGCTCCCACACTGCTTGTTATGACGATGATTATTATTATCTATTTATTACTATTTCTTTCCTACCCACATCTTGCAAAGAGGAGGGGGGGAAAATCCAAGGGGAATCAAACCAGCTTGATTAAAGGCAACAGAGGGTGATGATGGACAGGGAGGAAGGGAACCAGCTTTGTCTGCGTCTCCTGGGGCAGAAGCAAGGGGGAAGCACCACAAGGTTGCTTTCCCTTTGCTGGACCACGTTCCCCTCCTAGAAACCACTCAGATTCGATTTCCACACCCAAATTTCAGGGGATAAAGGAAATTTCTCCTCTCCTGAGGCTCAGGAACCTCATAATGCAGCTTATTCCCCATCCAAGCACTGTCTGCTTGAAGGACACAGTTGCTTCAGCCACACTTCTTCCTCTGCAAAGGGACATTCAGTGAGCAAAGCAGGGTCTTTGAGGTGAAGAAAAAGCCACAGAGATGCCACTGATCACAGCCCAGTATGTTCAGCCTCTTTGAGTACCTCTTTGGTACCAACATGGTAGACCTGTGGAGATGCCACCATAGTGCCTTTGGGACACAAACCCACAGCATCCTTCAGACATACCACCATGGCACACCCTGGGGACATGCCCTCGCCACAGCAGCTCTCAAGGGGTGCCAAGGGACCCCAGAAAGCACTCCTCACTTTTTGCCACAGCTACAATTCATCCCTAGGGCCAACAACAGCCCTCCATCCTGCTGACCAAGCCACAGTCCCACCGCAAGACCACAGCGCATCTATGACCCTTTGCCCACCTACACCCAAACCAAGTTGGAAAGCACAGCCATGCATGATTCATCTGCAGCCAAGAACAAGACAGGAACATCCTTCATCCCCTGGCTGGAGAGAACCTTGAGGTGCTGGCCACCAGCCACCCCAAAGCAGGAGAAGCTTTTTGATCACTCAGAGGGGCTTTAGAGCAGGGGCTGCTCATGAAGCCATAGCTCTCCATCCTCTGCAACATGGATGAGAACTGAAGGCTATTTGCCACCAGGGTATGGGCAGGGCTTGGTGAGAACCACAGAAGATGGAAGAAGATGGGAAATGAGAACTCCAGCTGCGCACAGATGGGCAAAGAGCCTGATTTGGGTGGAGGATCCATATGCTCAGGGCTTAAAAGCATGATGGAAGCAGCTCCCAGTTGCCCATACCTGGTTTTAGCTGTGTTGGCACAGCAAATGCCTTCTCTAATCCTCTGTGGACCACCACAAAAGCAACCACAAGGATGCTTGCATGTGAGATGCTCCATGCATGATGCATCCCCATGGGATAAGGGTTCTGAGCCTGATTCTCCTTAAACACATCTGCAAGAAAAAACCAACACACCCCAATCAGTTCTAAGCCTTCAAGACAGCAAAAAGCTCTATTTTAAGTCCAAACCCTCCCCCTGCAAGCTCTCAGAAGCCAAGAGGCTGCCCCAAGCCCCTCACAGCCCTCCCCAGGCAGCATCTATAATAGAATAAGCAAAGAACTACCTTTCCTAAACCAGAGCTCTGGGGTTTTATCTTCTTCTGTCGGCACAGTCATTAAAGGGAGGCTTCTGCTTAACAGCATTTGCTGGGTGTTTGCAAACAACCGCCTGCAACAAGCTCACCAGCTGCCCTGGCATGTTAGCATCCGGGTGGGATGATGAGGCTGGAAAAGGGATCGATACAGAGAATACCGAGAAGAAAAAGGGGAAATAATAAAGAAAAATTTAATAATAAGAAGCAGCAGATTGGGAAGATGAGCCTTGGTGCAGGACACCCAGCTTGAATGAGGGGAGCGGGCACAAGGCTTGCAAAAAGCATCTTCTAAAGGATACCAGTATAGAAATAGATATAAATATATATTTTATAATACAAATGCATAAATATATTTAATGGATTAGACACCATTTGTGGTTAAAACAGAAAATATTTGCCTCTCATGCATAGAAGAAGGTGATGACCCTGCCCAGGGTTGTTCCCAGATAGGCTGAGGTTGGGGTAAGACAACACTTGGATTAATAACGTGGCTCATTAAGGTGGCAGCAACAAACACCACTGGCTTTGGTGATTCCCCTCTCCTTCTGAGACAATATCCACCACTAGCAAGCAGCATCCTCATTACCTAAAGGAATTAACTTGGAATGAGATAAAAAATATCCAAGGTGGTACAGCAGCATCCCAGTGCCTAAAGGGGCTACAGGAAATCTGGAGAGGGGCTTTGGACAAGAGATGTAGGGACAGGCCAAGGGGAATGGCTTTAACCTGCCAGAGGGGAGATTGAGATGAGCTCTGAGGCAGAAGCTCTTCCCTGTGAGGGTGCTGAGGCGCTGGCACAGGGTGCCCAGAGAAGCTGTGGCTGCCCCATCCCTGGCAGTGTTCAAGGCCAGGTTGGACACAGGGGCTTGGAGCAACCTGCTCTAGTGGAAGGTGTCCCTGCCCGTGGCGGGGGTTGGAACTGGAGGAGCTTTAAGGTACCAGTCTGGGATTCTATGTAGCATCCTCAGTTTGGGGTATTTTAATTGAAAGTACGGCTCAGGTGGCTGTTGAGCCCACAGGGATGGCATCTGGGGTTCCATGAATTGTTTTTATCATGTCTCCTCGCTAAATCAAGTGCAAACTCCATGGTTTGCATTACATACAGCACTGCAATAAATATGTATTTAATTCTGCACTTGCAATCACATACCATGGGAACTCCCCACCATGCCATGGGTTGATATCCCTTGAGAACCAGCTGCTTTCCCACACACCAACCCCAAAGGTAGCAAAATTGCAAATGAAAATAGGAAAAACAGATGGAAAAAGCCACAAGCTCTTTTCCACCCTCCCCATGGGCATCACTGACACTCACGATCCTTTGGCTGCAACCATGGCTGGTCCAGAGACTTCACCACCCTCTTTGTGCTGGTTCATGCAGATGAGATGGGGGGAAAACTTAATCAGAAAAGACTTTAAGGGCAAAGAAAGAAAAACCCAGCAAAGCACATTTGATGGCTAATTAGAAAACGACTCTGAGATCGGTGCAAGGCAGATAATCTCAGCTCCCTGGCAGCAGGAGCCATGCGGTCCCATTTCAAGGTTGAGCAGTCAGGAATATCAATTTGATAATTGTAATGCTACAAATGAAAATCAAATTGAAGCCAGTTAGAGGATGGCATTATAAATTGATTTAGTCCTCAGACAAGTTTTCACCTCCCTGGCCCTGGGTTTCTCCACTATGGATGGGTACCATCTCTGGGTACCAGAGATGGAGGTGATGGGGTACATCCTTCTGCCCATTTTCCCCTCTATCCCACACCATTTCTGGAGGGGAAAAAAGGGCAATTGGGGGCTTCCTATTGATATTTAGCTCCAAGGATCTGTACATCCTTAAACGTGAACACCTGAACAAGTCCATGTGATGCTGTTGGTGAAACAAGGGTAAGAAAACATTTGCACCCAAAGCACTGCAAAGAAACACACTGATTCCTATAGGATTTATTTCCACACTCCCAACATTTCCTTTCCTCTGGAAACCACATGTACTCAGCTCCCGAAAGCAGGGGATTTCTAACAAATATCCTCAATTCACAGTCAAAAAATGCCTATTTCAGCAAAACCCATCAGTTTGGCGCAGCCAGCACCCACTGAGTGCTCCCATCACTATTTCTGCATCTCCAAGTGCCCCAATATATACAGATTCTGTCTTTATACAGGTAATAATATACATCATATTTATATATATATTTATATATATAGATATTCACACGCAGACACACAGACGCCTTCGGCTGAAGAACTGGCACCTCCAAAGCCTGCAGGGAGGTCGCCATTCCCACCGTTAAAAACTCCCCTTCCAGAGCTGGATTTTGGGGGAAAAAAAGATCATTTTTCAGGTTTTTTCCTCTTTAAAAAACATCCAGGGTGATGCCCCCAGGGCAGGACCACCCTCGGCAGCTTTTGGATGGCTTTTTGAGGTAGGTGCCAGGTGGAGGGGGCAGGTCCTGGGGTGCTATAGCATCAATGGGACCTGCCAGATGAGCAGGGTGCTGTCGGCATCGCTGCCCCGGCGCGGTGATTCGGCGTTGAAGTTACGGTAACCCCGACCCCCTGAGATGATGGCCACCGAGGAGATCTCCTTGCGGGGGGTGTCACGGGCACAGGGTCTGCTCCGCACCCACACATCAGGGTCATCAGCCATCTCATAGATGGAGCCATCCTCTTCAGTGTGTGCTGGTGCGCCGCCGACCGGCGCTTCCCGCACCGACAGCAGCTGCCCCGGGAGGTGGGAGGTGGATCGGAGGCGATATTGTAATAAAATCCCTTTTTTCCTCATTTCCCGAGGAGGGGGACCATCCAGTTCTGGGGGTTTCTCTTCCTCACCCTCCTCTTCGTCCTCTTGGTCACCCTTCAGCACATCAGGTGCCAACGTGCTCAATGCCACCGCTAAGAACTCCACGGGGCCACCGTGCCCATTGAGGGACACCATGCCTTTTCCTGCCAATGAGAAGAGAGAGGTTGCTAAAATCAAGCCCTTAAATCAGGTTGTATCCATGTAGGGTGGGTTGTTTGGGTGCTCACCAGTGATTTTGGGGATGCCCTCCAAGCGGGGCACAGGCAGCAGCACAATGATGCCCTGGTCGGTGCCCACCCAAAGCGAACCCTGGCAGATGAGGAGGCTGGTGACACGGACGTGTTTGTGACCTGTGGGGATAAAAAGGAGGATGAGGGATGATTTTGCAGCAGCATCTTGCCAAATAACCCATCACCAGTGGGTTCTTCATGGGGAAGGTACTCCAGAGCCCCCTAAAACCAAGCAGCACCTTTGGATGAAGGTCTTCACGCCAAGGAGACCGCTACAGATATAAATAAATCAAAAGAAGAGGAGAAAAATAATAAAGCAAGATTTCTAATGGCAAATGAATATTTTATTGCCAGGACTTAACGCTGCACAGCATCAGACTCGTCAGAGCAATCTATCTGTGGAGATGCAACTCTGGTTTCTCTGGGAGGACTTTATTAATGACCTGTCGAGTTAAAAAGGATGAGGGAGAGCAAGTTCAAAAGCGCATTAATAGCAACACGCACTCGCCCGGCAAGAAAAGGAAGTGATAAATATTTTAACATGCCCTAAAAAGCAAGAGGAAAAGTGACTTAACATGAGTAACGTGCTCCCAACTAATTACACAATTATGGAGCTGGAACAAGGAGGGAGACATGCTTATGAGCCCGGTGGGGGTGAGAGCAGGATGGGTGGACGCGGCTGGTAAATGGTACTAGATGGTAAGTTGGGGGAAATAGGGATGCCCAGGGCAATAGCAGTGGCGTGTGTGCAGGCATAGGGTGCAAGGATGCATGTATGGGTGCAAGGATGGGGTGCAAGGATGCATGTACGAGTGCAAGGATGGGGTGCAAGGATGCACGCATGGGGATGAAGATGGGGGCAAGGCTACATGCAAAGATGCACACATAGTCTAAAGATGGGGTGTGTGGATGCGGGCAAGGGTGCAAAGACGGGGTGCATGAATGCACACATGGGGATGAAGATGGGTGCAAGGATGCACACAGAGCAAAGATGGGGTGCGAAGATACATGCAAGGATGCCCCAAGTGCAAAAGACGGGGCACAAGGATGCAAGATGGGATGCATGGGTGAGGTGAATGGATGCACACACATCATGCAAGCATGGGGTGCACAGACAGGGCGCATAGATGCAATGAGGGATGCACACTCAGGTGCAAGGGTGGAATGTATGGATAAGATGCATGGGAGCACGGGTGCAGGTGGGATGCACAGATGCACACATGGGTGCAGAGATGCCACCAGCTCCCTCTGCAGTCAGTGAAGGGAGACCCCACTGGTCCAAGCTTTACACCATTAAGCAGATCAATTCCTCACAGTTTCTCTACAATCCAGCACAGCCATAAAGCAAAGCAACACGTCTATGGGGTGATGCCCCAATATGCCCATTCATTGCAATTAAGAGCCAGGGGGAAAGGGGAGCTCACCCGGGAGGACAAAGGTGGTCCTGGTGGCGATGTTGATCTCCTGCAGGTGCTCCAGTGTCTCGGTGTGGAAGAGGCGGATGGAGGAGCCCGAGGAAAAGGCCATCCAGACCCCACTGCCTGCCTTGATCATGTGTGTGACACTGGCCTCTGTGTCCGGGTGGGCCTCGAAGGTTTGCTGCCAATGAGGAATTGCAAAAGGGAAATCAAAGGGTTGTTCCCTAAAATCACTGCTGGTTTGGGCTGTCTCCAGCTTTAGGGCTGCAAACCTGCACAGGGAGGGGACCAGAGTGACCTTGAGGTCCCATCCCTCCTCAGCAGCTCTGGTTTTGGCCAAGGACACTGAAAAAACCTCTCCAAACCTCTCTTGGGTGATTTTGGGATGATGACACAGCCTTTCCCACCCCTCTAGGGTTGGTTTCTACTTTAAAAGATTCATTTGCCAGACTAAATGTATTTGTAAAACCCATCCCAAGATGGGACGAGACCTTCCTGCTTCCTTCCACCATCCCTGGAGACATTCCAGGCCAGGCTGGATGTGGTTCTGGGCAACCTGATCTAGTTGAAGATGTCCCTGCTCATTGCAGGGGGGTTGGACTGGATGAGCTTTGAAGGTCCCTTCCAACTCAAACTATTCTATGATTCCAACCCCAAAAGTCAGCAATCAAAGGCTCAGCCCCTCCACAAGAGCTATTCGGGGATCACAGACTGACCCATCTGCTTCCCAAGCTCCCTGCTGGATCATCTCCTGTCAGACACAGGATACAGCCTGCAGGAAAACCACCTTTTTTGCATCAAAAATCCCCTCTGCTGCAGCCTGGGCAGGATTGAGGGATTGCCCATTGTAAAAGCTCATATCTGCATCAAAGAATTACATCACTGGGGGAGAAACCTTCATGGAGCAACTTCACCTTCCTCACTCCTATGGCTTTGAGACATGTTTTTGCTTCAGGATTTAAAAGCAGCAGCAAAACCAGGAGCTGGTATCGATCCCCTGATCCAGCACAGAGCACTCCCCTCCCTCCCAAATCCTGCCCAAACCAGGGATGAATAGAGACTTTAAGATGCCTTAAAGTCTCTATTCTTCCTTGTTCTCCACCCCGCATGGGATTTACTCCCTGATGCCTTATTCCCAAGTCACCAATCCCATCCAGGCAGACCCAAGACCCTATTCCCCAGTCCTCCAACAAATACTATTTACTCCATCCCCCTTTCCTATGTTTTCCTCCCCCCATCACTTTTATTCTGCAGAAATTCCCACCTGTCATAAATAAAGCCAGAGACTGGAAACGAATCCAGCCCTCAATGCATTATTCATCCCCAGCAGCGCCTTAGGCTGGATTTACGACAGCTAATACATGCAAACTAAATTTGGGCACTAAATGTGAAAATTAAAGGTGGGAGAAAGAGGGGATTTTTTTAAAGCAAAAAGCAACTATTCAGCATTCCCTGCTTATGCAGCTGCGGGAGACGTGTCGGCATCCTCCTCCTGTGACCCAGTGTGGGAGGGAAGGGACCCAAAAGTGATGAAAAGCAGCCAAAAAGGGTTGGTTTGGGCATGATACAGGCAGGAATGTGCCCATGTGCGTGCATCATTTAGGCCTCAACCCAGTGTGATCCCCCAAAAGCCACCACTGTGACCCCACATGGATGGAGCACAGGGGTCCTGCTGATGCTCCCTACCTGGGCACGGAGGCTGGTGGCATCGAGGACGGTGACCTGATTGGCACAGCTGGCCCAGAGGGTCTCATCCAGCGTCAGGAGAGCTCGCACAGGGCCGGTACCCACAGCCAGGCGGGTGGGCTGCTCTGCCGGG
The DNA here is from genome assembly GCF_004027225.2 of Strigops habroptila. Classification (NCBI taxonomy): domain Eukaryota; kingdom Metazoa; phylum Chordata; class Aves; order Psittaciformes; family Psittacidae; genus Strigops; species Strigops habroptila. The sequence continues at coordinate 1,514,949 of NC_044292.2, forward strand.
TCCCACAGCCCCCCTGGAGCAGAGATGAGGGGCACAAGATGCTCAGCAAAAAGGGAAAATCATCTTTGGATGGAGGTGAAACCACCCTCAATGTCCCCAGTGTCACTCAGGATGCCTCCGAGCGCCATAATGCCACAACCAAAAGGATGGGGGGAGTTTGGAGCCACAGCTTCAACCCCCCAAAACTCCTTTGCCCCTGTGCAAACAGCTTTTTAGCAGCAAACAACTGGCCACCTGCAACACTTGGGCATGTTCTTTGCTGGAAAAGCCAAAAATCCCTTTTTTCCCTCGAATTTAGTTGCTCTTGAAGTGACACTCCAGAGCCGATTCATCCGGGGCCGATCTGGAGTGTCCCTGTGAACAGTATCCAACCTGGATTTGGATGAATTCACCACCAGCAGTGGTTGAGCAGCTTCAATAGATAATTGCTCTCATTTTCTTAGTTCCAATACAGTTTTTCTTTCTATAAAACCATAAGATCGGAGGGATAAAAGAGCCTTTTTGGGATGCTCAGACCTCTGCTCCCATCTGCAGGGGTTTGCAACCGAGCTGCCTTTCAGCACATCCTAATTTCCAACGTCAAAACCAGCTATTTCAGGAAAGCTTCTGCCTTCCGAAAAGATGGGGATGAGATTAAAAACCCCACCCGCAGCCCTGCCAGCCACTTGCTGCCTTCAATGTGCATTTATGCAATCGAAATTAAATGAAAGCCGCTTTAATTGTCTTTAAGGGATGTGCAGCACCCCAAAATGCAGTTTAAGTGGCTTTGGTGGCTTCAGGTTGGCGTGGGTGCTGCTCTCTGCAGGTTCTCGCAGCTCGAATGAGGGGTTTTGTCCAAAATTAGGCCATTGCAACACATGATTTGAGGCTCTTTCCTACCCTCTAGCGATGAAGCAAAGGTACTTAACAGCCCAGGCGAGGAGTCCCTGCAAGCTGCAAGCGTTGGCCTGAGCTAGAGCCATGGAAAGCAAACCCAACAACGAGCTAATAAAGGAGACGACTTTTGTGTGGAGGGGATTTAGAGGGGCTCAGCTCGGTTTATAGCACTAAAAAGGTAGGGGTTTAAAGCCAAAAGTTCTGAGACTTCATTCATCCCAGCGTTAGACTCTTCCTGCAGCCCACTAGTGCAACCACCCTCCAAGCAAACCCTTTGCTGCCGTATCAAGCCCTCACCATGACTGTTTTCCACATGTTTTCCCCCAAAACCAAGCCCCTCTTGCATTTATCGTGGCAATGCAAAATATCTGGGCTATTATTTAGCGTGGGCTGCAAGGAGAAGTGAAATAGAGGGGAAAAATACATGAAAAACTGAGATTTATCACTATTCAGCAGGCAGCATCTCTCACTGGCATGAAGAACCTCCCATTCCCTGTTTTTTGTGTGTCCCACCAGAAAGCCTGCTCCAAAAGCACACTCAGAGCTGTCCTCACCATTGCTCCTGGGGTATGCAGCCACGGTCCCATCCTGCAACCCTGCAAACAGGTACTCGGGGCTGTGCCTCAAGCAGAGGATGGGTTGCAATCCTGGGCTTTTGCAGGTCAACAAGCACGGTGTCCCCGTGTCCACACTGCCATAGACTGCGATGCTGGGGAGAGAAGAGGGGGAGATGCAGGAGATCATATGCTGGTCCTCAAGGTTTGGTGCTGGTGATTGCACCGAAGAAGATGCAGGCTCACCTGCCATCCTGTAATCCCAAGCACAGGGTGGGATGTGGGGTTCCGGGGGGCTGTTCGGTGCTCAGTCGGGGTTCTTGGGTGCCTGATGGATCCCCCTTGCCCACCTCAGGGATGTACTCCATGCATAGCACCGGTGAAGCCACCGGGAAGGACTTCACCGTGCGCGGCACAGCGCGGTTGAGGGAGAAGATTTCCACTTGCCCCCCTGCACCTTCCTGCCCCCCTCCAACCTGCATGGACCAGGAAAGGGGTGTTGGCACCAGCCACCAGCACTGCAGAGGGGGTTTGCTGCCAGCATGATCCAAACCCAGCGGGTTTTGACCCATTTTGGGGTGGTTTTGCTTACCCAGAGGTAGCCCTGCGGCAGGGAGGTGCTGACAGCAGAGAAGCCCAGCAGTGAGGACTGCACCGGGTTGTGCACCGCAGCGCTGAGCTGCAGGAGAGACCAGGATACAGGGGGCTGTAGCACCCCCAAATTACCCCAACACATGCAAGGTATCAGTGCGTGCCCCAAAATCTGGGATCCAGCCACAGGATTTCCAATTTTCCAGGGTGGATCACACAAACTTCTGCCTTTGCAACCAGCGTGGCCATCTACCCCCATGGGATTTCTGCCTTTATGCCCCAAAATGCTGGATGTAAAGGGGAAGGAGGCATTGAGGGGTTGGAGAAGAGGTTGGCCATCACTCTTACCTGCAGATCGAGGGCCTTGGAGAAGGCAGGCATGTGGCAGGAGAGGATAGGGCACCAGAAAGGAGCTTTGCTCTTCTTGTCTTCATCAGGACAGAGCCAGCCCGGCTGGTTCTCCTCCCCTGTGGCAAAGCAAAGGACATCACGGATGGCCAAGACACCTCCCAGCATCCCTTCCTTCCCTGATAAGACCCCAAAATGAGTAATTTTATGTGCAGGGCTCTCATCTCCAGCCCCAAACCCCCATCATCTGTGGAGCTGGGATACATCTCACTCCTTTCCTCCAGCAATTGCACCCTACAGCAGCGCAGAGCCAAGCAACCACCTCAAGCAGCAGCAAAAAGCGCCCCCAAAACCCAGGTAATACATATGTAAAGGGGGAAAAATGCACCCTGATGTGTTTCTTCACATTAGGCTTTAATGTGTTTTCATTTCTAACTCACAGCTACAGGATTATCCCTGAGGCATCCCAGATTAAAGAAAACAAAAAGCCAAACAACACATAAACTGTTAAAACCAAGAGAATCAAAAATCGCTCCAGCCTGGGGGCACCCAAGCACTCAAATAGGATTTCAAAGGATTTATTTTGGTCTCCCATTAAACTTATCTCTCTTTTTTTTGCTGCAGTGGCTGGTGGAGTTAAATAGGAATAGGGATAGGGAAGCAGCAGGAGGGATGGCTCCTCCCTTGCTTATTCATAGAATCAGAGACTGGTTGGGAGGGAGCTTAAAGCTCCTCCAGTTCCAACCCCTGCCACGGGCAGGGACACCTTCCACTAGAGCAGGTTGCTCCAAGCCCCTGTGTCCAACCTGGCCTTGAACACTGCCAGGGATGGGGCAGCCACAGATTCATCGTATTTCATGGAAAACCGATCAGCCCCGACACCATTGGCACAAGAATCAACAGAAATCCGTCACTATGTGATGCCAACTTGGAGATGTCACCCAAGAGCAGCAAAACACAAAGTATTTTAAGCCAGAATGAACCAATTCCCATTATTTCCAGTGTGCAAACCCCCAAAATGTTCTCCATTACCTTGCTCTGATTTTTCCACCCACCCCATTTTGTTTCCAGATGCAAAGCTCCCCACAGCTCCCAAATTTGGCTTTCCAAAGCAAGGGTGATGCCCATAGAGCTACTCACGCAGTCCTATCTTGGCCAAGTGCAGGCGGTTCACCCAGGAGATCTTGCTTAAGGGGTTTGGAGTGATGAAGACCACCATGACGCTGATGGGGCGACCAGATCTGCATAGGGAAAACGTCAACAGGTTGATCTTCAGCCTCCTCCTCGGGATGGGAAGAGCCCACTTATGATCCACAAACTCACTTGTCTGGCTTCCCAGGCAGCAGGAGACGGAGGCGGCACTTGTTGGCGGAGTGGATCTCCTCCTCCTTCACCTTCATCATCCTCTGCAGGGCCAAGCACCAGTCTTGGGCCACTGTCATGTTCAGGTTCTGTGGGAAAAGTCATGGAAGTGCCTTCAAAACAAGCCTGAATAATCCCTGAACTTCCATGGGGCTCAGGAGGATGAAGTGTCCAGTGGTCCCTGAGGAACCACATGGTTATTGCAAAGCATCCAAACCTGGTTCTACCCAACCCATGAGTTCAACCACGCTTTGGCATGTAGATACCTGGTAGGTGCCATGCAAGGTGCTGATGAGAAGGGTGATCTGCTCCACCACTGCCAGGTCCTTCTGCAGGTCCTGCAGCTCCTGGAAGAGCCGTGGTGGCCCCAGGTAGACTTTATCTTGGGTGGAGAAACAGAGAAATGAGGCCCATGAAGGATGCTCCATCCCACCCCATGGAAACCAGCCCAACACGGGATCAAAGGATGGGTGCTCACTGTGTGAAGCCTGCCCGGCCGGCGCGTGCTTCTTGGCACCAGCGTTGTGGATGACAACGTTGTCCTTGTCATAGGCACCGCTCTCCTGCCCCACCTCCACCACCTGCACCTGCGGGAGGGCCGTGCTCCACTTCACCACGTATTTGGGACCCAGGGGCACCAGGCTGCTGATTTCCAGTTGGCCTCTGCCAAGGGAGGATGCAAAGATATACATAAGTAAACCATTCGGCACCATGGCTTGTCCTGAAAGCCCTCACAAAATGCACTGTGCAAGCCAAGCCCCAATTGCAACCCCACACCATGCCTGAACCCCCAAACGTGGGGCACGCAACCACAGCAGACCACGCTCAGCACCTACCCTGGGTTCACTGGCCTGGAAGAGGGGAAAAATGATTAATAAGGAGGTATTACGGGGCACTCAAAGCTTTCCCCCTCTGCAGCATCAACCTCCACCAAGCCCTGAGGTCCCAGCAGGCTCCCAAACCCCACACCAGCTCCAGAACCCTACAGCACCAGGGGATGGAGGCTTTGCGTGGACGTATGCCAAAAATGGGGGGCAAACAAGCCCCAAACCAAGTGGGCTCCCCCTCCAAAGCAAGGTTTGACATGGTTTAGTGACAGTCTTGGGGTAATGGTTGGACTTGATGATCTTAAAGGTCTTTTCCATCCTGGTTGATTCTATGATTCTAAGGTGAGGTGGTTTTACAAGTCCTTTGGGTAGAGCTAGCAAAACCCATGTTGGTGGCTTTGCAAAGTGATTCTGGGAGTCTGGGGCCACCAGCACGTACTTGAAGTTGATGTTGGCGCAGACCAGCATGTCGTTGAGCAGGAAAACCTTCCGCTCCTTGGACTTGATGAGCTGCCCACGGTCACCATACACCGTCTCTGTCAGCGTCTCGCAGAGCAGGAGCTGCCGCTGCCCAGAGCTCAGGAGCTGCAAAGGGGATGGAGGGTCAGCCCAGGGGCTCTTGCAAGCCTCCTGCCCCACATTGGGGTTGCCTTTCCCTTGTTGCAACAGTTTTCCTCCAACCAGGAGCATGCACATCCCGAAGTTCCACAGAGACGGCTGTGCAACATGCTCTGAAGCCATAAGATGCCAAACCCCTTTGCACCCTGTATGTCCAACCACCAAGAGAGCAGAGCCCTGAAAGACCAATGTAGCCCCTTTTTGCAGCCCCTGTTGGGTCTCTCTTCAATCCCCAACCCTAAATCCTGATGCCAGGATGAGCTCAGCGGGTGCTCCGCTGTGGTTTTTGCCACCAGGGCAGTCCCCAGCTCAGGATGTGTCGCAATAGCTTCATTTAGGGGATTTCTATTCCACCAACAGTTGCAAAATCAAGAAGATGAGATGAAGCTGCTGGTCCTTGCTTTTCTCCGGAGAGGAATTTCCCTGTGCCAACTGCAAGATTTGCTTTAGCTCAGCATCCTTCAGGATAAAACAGGGATCCTGGCTTCCCGAAACCCCCAACATGGAGAAGAAGGTGGAAGTAGCAAAACTCAACCACCAGCTCCAAAATCTACCCACCAGGAGGTTGAGGAGGTGAGGCTGAAGGACCCACCTTGTTGAGGCTGCTGCGGTCGCTGATGCTCTTGCTGAGCTGCTGGATTTCGGCAACTTGGTCAGCCAAGCGCTTCTGCTCATTGAGCTTCTCTGCCAATGTCTCCAGCTCAGTGAGGGCCAGTTGGAGGGACAAACGGTCTGCGTGGCCCTTGGGAGTGTTCTTCAGCATGTCCTGGAGCAGAGAAAGGATGGGGGACAAAAGCCACCCCAGGAAAATCAGCCCCGTTGAGGATGCGATGACTGGAAGCGCTTTCGGCACCTCCAAAATCAAAGCTTGGGAGATGATCCTTGGGATGGTCTCAAAGCTACAACCAAGCTGCCAACCCAAAAACATGTCCCTTGCTGAACCCTTTCCCACAGCATCCAGGCTGCAAAAATAGGGTGCAAAGCAAGATGGGTGCAGGAACCCCTCACCCGTACCTGCAAGAGGAGGATGAACTGAGGGAACCTCTGGATGGGCTTCACCATCAGCCCATAGAGTGTGACCCGGTCAGCGCTGGCCATCTGCCTCTTCTGCAGGGAGGAAAAGGCAATAGAGAGGAGTTGTCACCCGTAACGGTGACCAGCAGCACTGTGCACCCATGTGTGGGTCCTGCTGACCTTGAGGAAGTCAAGGAAGGCGGGTTTGGTGAGACAAGCCTTCTTGATGAGGGACATGGCAGTGGTGAAGTTGTTGACATAGTCGCTGTAGACGTCCAGCACCATTGACTTGGAGAACTAGGGAGATGGAGGAGAGCTGTGATAACATGGGGCTCCCCCAAAGAAGGGGATTGGGAAAGTAGGGGGGTTCTCATCTATTTTTGGAGTGAGTCCAGAGAATAGCCATAAAGATGATGTGCTGGAGCCCATCAGAGGGCTGAAGCAGCTCTGCTCTGGAGCCAGGCTGAGAGAGCTGGGCTGGGGCAGCCTGGAGAAGAGAAGGCTCCTGAAGGGGAGACCTTAGAGCAGCTCCAGGGCCTAAAGGGGCTCCAGGAAACCTGGAGAGGGGCTTTGGACAAGGGTCTGGAGGGACAGGCCAAGGGGAATGGCTTTAACCTGTCAGAGGGGATATTGAGATGATCTCTTGGGCAGAAGCTCTTCCCTGTGAGGGTGCTGAGGCGCTGGCACAGGGTGCCCAGAGAAGCTGTGGCTGCCCCATCCCTGGCAGTGTTCAAGACCAGGTTGGACACAGGGGCTTGGAGCAACCTGCTCTAGAGGAAGGTGTCCCTGCCCGTGGCAGGGGGTTGGAACTGGATGAGCTTTACGGTCCCTTCCAACCAAAATCATTGTATGACTTATATATATATATACAGTGCTGAGGATGCTGGTGGTACCCAGGTTGGGATTGCATCACTTAAACCCTGCAACACACCCCTCTACCACTGAGAGGGGCCCAGGAGGAGGTTTAGCAGTGGTCTCCCAACTTTTCCTCCTACCGAGGCCACAAAGAGGTCCCCGATCTTCTCTGCTGAGTCCCACTCAGCCACACGGGATGCGAGGGCGATCTGGAACATGGAGTGGCACTGCAGGATCTCCTTCAGGCGAAAGAACACCACCTGGCACTTCCTAGCGCTCAGCACCTTCGGCTCCATCTCCATCAGCGGGTTCCTGTAATCCTGTGGGAGATGCCGGTGCATCAGCATCCCTGAATCCCTGTGCTCCCCATCCCAAAGAAGGGGTTCTCCCACCTGCAGGATGCGTTTCAGTGAGTCCACGTAGCTCCGCTCGCTCTGCACGATGGAGCCCAGGATGTGTCTCCGTACCACCTACAACAACACCGGGGCTCAGCCGTGGTCCCCCCCTAACCCCAAATAACAGGATGGAAGGGGGCCAATGTGGGCACAGCGTGCTGCAGAAGCGCTGACACAGCAGCATCGCACTCTGCTGACTTGCCCTTTCTCTGGTTGCTCAATCATGGTATGAAGGGGAAGCCGTGGTTTACCCCCCCGAACCCTCCAACCCGCCCCACACCGACCTGCTGCGGGCTCAGCCCCTCGGGCATGGGGCCCAGCTCCGGCGGCGGGTGCTTCATGTCAGACACTGTGACCTCCAGGAAACCCGTGTCCTCCTCCTCCGAGTCCCCTGCGGGGAAAACACCCACAACCAAACACCAAATCAACCTCGTTTTAGCCTGTTTTGGGGTCTAAAGTAAAGCCTGTAGCCCCATCAGCTGCTCGGCTGGGGATGCATCCGGGTTTGGAGCTGTGATTGGAGATGGATCCAGTGTCCTCCCAGCATCGCGTGTCCCTCCCTAAATCCCAGCCACTGTCACCGGACACCAGCATGAGTCAGGCTGTGAGCAGGGACCGAGCCAGCTCCCTGCAGGGAGGGGACAAAAAGGCTCCTTGTCCCCAGGAAGCCACCCTGGCTGGGGGAAAAGCCCCCTCATCCCGCTCCAGGAGTGAGTGCGAGCAGGGAAAACAGGGTGGGAAAGGAGCCAAGAGCAACACGCAGTAGGAAATAGGGAAGGCGAGAGGCGGGTGCCTGGTGCCCGGCACCGGGACCCCTTACCCGAGGCTGAAGCAGCCGAGGAGGAGGAGGGTGAGCGCGCCAGAGCGGCATCGCGATATGGAGACGGGCGCTTCTTCCACATGGCCGCAACCGGCCGCCCCGGCCCCATCCCGGCGCCTATAAATAGCCGGTAACGGGGAGGACCGGGCTGGAGGGGAGGGCGCTGATGCCGGGTGACCTTTTTCCTTCCCTAATTTTGGCAGGAAGGATCACCGCCCTCGGCCACCAGCTCCACAGAGCTCCAGAGCTACCTGAGAGGGGGCTGGTCTCCCACAAGGAAGAAGGGATGGGATATGAGGAAACGGGCTCAAGCTGCACCAGGGGAGGTTTAGATGGAGATTAGGAACAATTCCTTCCCCAAAGGGTGCTCAGGCATTGGAACAGGCTGCCCAGGGCAGTGCTGGAGCCACCGTCCATGGAAGTGTTCACACAGCCTCCTGGTATCTGAAAAGGGCTACAAGGATGCTGGAGAGGGACTCTGCATCAGGGACTGTAGTAATAAGACAAGGGGTGATGGGTTCAAACCCATTAACAATGGTTTCAGGTTAGATATAAGGAAGAAGCTCTTCCCTGTGAGGGTGCTGAGGCGCTGGCACAGGGTGCCCAGAGAAGCTGTGGCTGCCCCATCCCTGGCAGTGTTCAAGGCCAGGTTGGACACAGGGGCTTGGAGCAACCTGCTCTAGTGGAAGGTGTCCCTGCCCGTGGCAGGGGGTTGGAACTGGAGGAACTTCAGGTCTTTTCCAACCCTAAACTATTCTATGATTCTACACCATGTAGAGAAGGCCCTTAGTGACATGGTTTAGTGGTGGACTTGGTGGTCCTGGGGTTAAGGTTGGACTTGATGATGTTATAGGTCTTTTCCAAGCTTGTTGATTCTGTGATTCTCTCCATTTCCATGCCCTGGGGACAGAACATTTCCATGCTCTGCAGCACTGTGGGGCCAAGATTCTCTCCAGCATCCCAGGGACCCCAAAAGCATTTAAGCTAAGCCACGTTGGAGACATGCAGCAAGGATGGGACACACACACTGGATCCTCTAAGCAGCCCCAGCTGAGCCATGAGGCTGCCCACCAGGATCCTACCTCCCCTGTGATGCTCCAGGGAGACCCTCGAGCTCCGGCGGTGCTTTTCCGCCTCCACCACCCTCCTCCTCCGCTCCCCATCCCCTACATGACAGCAGGAGGGTTAGGAAAACACCCCCAAAAATCGGTATTTCAGGGCAGATCCTGCTCTGTGTTCAAAGGGAACACCCATGGGTGCTGCGTGGTGGGGTCACTGTCTTGCTCCCCAAAGGACATGAGTGTTTGGAGCGAGACAAACCAACCAAGCTTGCATGTGGATGCAAAGAGTGAAAAGATACCAAGTAAGAACTTAAAATGCAGAAAATAGATCAGGAAAGATGAAAGTCATGGGAATCATAATGATTTTTTTTAAGGAATATACCCTCAAAAAGGTGTTTTTTTGGCTCTCAAAAGCAAGAGGGGGGGGGTTTCCCACTTACCTGGTGCTTCTTTCCGGTGCAGGAATGTCACCTTCCTCATCACTGCAATCTTGGTCTTCTCCAAACCATCCTTGGTGCCACTTTTCGCCGCTTTCATTAGCTGGGTCATCTGGGCAGGGGGATGAGAGGGAGCAGGAGGCTTGAATCAGCACCAGAACCCCATTTTGGGTCTGGATAGAGTGGCAACCCTTTGCGAACATCTCCTCTGAGCACCATCCCTCATTTTGGATATAGTGGTACCATCCTCCTGGGGACATCCCACCAAGCATCATCCCCCATTTCAGGTTTGGGTAACAGCAGTACCATCCCTTTGGGGACATCTCCTCCAAGCATCATCCCTCATTTTGGGTCCAGATACAGTGGTACCATCCTCCTGGGGACATCCCCTCTGAGCATCATCCCCATTTTCCCATGCAGCCGGATGGGGAGGAAGATGAGGCACACGACTGAGGAAGGAGGATGGCTCCAGCATCTCTCCTCCCTCTGCAGGGACACAACTGCAGGCAAGCAGGCATGGGCAGAGCATGAGCATGCAGCAAAAGCAAAGAGGAGGGAGGGAAGGGAGGCACAAGCGCATCCATCCCCTCCTCCTGGCTGGGGTTTTATGTAGGAGAGAGCAAAGGCTTGGGGGGGTGTTGGACTTTCACACCTCAAATCACAGCAGGTTTAGCCCAAGCTGACATCAGCGTCTCCTTCCCAACCCCAAACTGGCCATGAAGTACCAGTCTGGATGGTTTGGAGCTGGGAAAGTCTCAGGAATCTCCTTTTCCACCTGATTTCCACCCTGTATCAGGGGGGAAAACCTTCTCAGATCCATCTATCCCATGGGAAACCTCGCTTGGTCCAAATGCCCCTTAAAAGAAAAAGACAAACACCCAAAAAGCAAATGGTTCGCGCAGTTGCAAGACAGATGGACATGAGAGGCAGCTCTGTGATGTTTAACTCAATGGTCTTCTCTTCTGGGGGATAAAATGGGATGAATTCAGCCTGGATAAACTCCATGAGGGTGTTTTCCCGTCCTTGGGAAGATCTGGGGGACAAGGGACAGAGGAGGGACAGTACCTTCCAATCGTACTTCTGCTTCAGCTCCTGCATGTCTCTCCCCCCAACTCTTAAAGCCAGGATGTCCCTCTTAGTCCTGGTGTATCTCTCCTTTAGTCTATTCAGGTCTGGAGAAAGCTGAGCCCAAAGCAAACCAGGCGGGAGGAGAAGGCAGAGGAGGCAGAGAAGAGATCCAGGTAAGCAGCCAAAATATAAAAAAGAGGAGGAGAAATCATCCCAAAGCAGCACAGTACAGGCAGATCTTCCCAATAATCCAGCTTCGCTCGAGCAGAGAAAGGAGGAAGCGCAGGGAAAGGGCAGCAGCCACGCTCCAGCAGTGCCAGAATGCAAAACCAAAGGGAAAAAGAATAAGGGAAGGAAGAAGAAACAGAAAGAAAAGAACCCCCCAAGTTTCAGGCTGGCTTCAGACTGGGTGAGCCAGGGAACCGCAGCATCCTCTGCGTCACCATCAAGCCTGGCTGCTCCGGTGCCTTTATGCAGCAAACCCAGGGGAATAGAAGGGAAATAATAACAATAAATAAAGTCAAGTGTTACCTTGGGCTGGAAGGACGCCCGCTGCTTGGCGGGCTCGGCTTCTGGCTTGGTTTCCTCGCCTGAATCCTCACTATAGCTCTCGAACTCACTGGAGCTCCAGCCCAAATCCTCGCCCAGGCGCGTCCCCTCGCCGCGCTGCACCTCCTCGTAGATGAGGCTGTGCTCCGTCCCCAGGCCTGGCAAGCAAACATCAGCTCCTTTTCCTTCCAGGAAGGCAATTCTCCCTCCTTAGGGACCCCAAATCCTCAGGGTCCTGCAACCCTGCTGGGAACACATCTGCCTTCATCCCTCCCAAACCCCAGTGGTTTTCCCATTGTTATCCCCCTCTGCATCCTCCTTTAGGATGCGCTTCTCCTTTGCAGAGAATGCCTTGGTCTTCCCAGCTGGAAAATGGGCTCGTGGTCCCATGGGAACCCATGGAAAATGGGGATCCAAGGAGAGGGATAGGTCTGCCCCTACCATCATGCTCAGCATCGAGGTTTTCACAGGGAACATCATCATAGATCACATCATCCTCCACCTCTGGGAACTCGAAGCGCTCACCTTTGGGGGGACAAACACCCCCCCAGAGACTCAGGTCAGCACCCAAGGATCAAACCAGGATGGAGAAACCTTTCCCAAGCCTTGACAGGCTCCTTTTCCCTGCATTTTAACACACCTTCGTGGCCGCTTTTCCTCTTCCAGGTCTGGGCACTGATGTGGGGGTCTCCACCAGCCTCCCCATTGCTCACCCCCACTGGCAGCCTGCAGGGAAGGGGGTCAGGGAGCCCCTCAGGGTGCAAATCCCCTGGGATCCAGTGCACCCAAGCCCTCAGCCCCCCATAACCCTCCATATCCTTATTATTGGGGTTCACAGGCACAGGATAAAGCTTGTGTTTGTGACCCCTCCCCAACTGCATGCTTCCTTCTTCATCGATTTGGGGGGGTTCTGGGTTTCAGGGTCACAGTGGCTTTTTAAGTAGATCCAAGCAACCAGCATGGGAATGATACAAAAGACCCAAAAATGGCTTTTTTAGCCTCATTTGATGCAGGGCAGGAGGATGTGCCAGCATCGGGGAGCACAGGGGGAGGATCCCCTCATCCCTGGTGGGGTCCTGCCCCTCTTACTGCACCTCTGCAGGCTGCAAGCCCTCCTTGCAGCTGGGGTGAACACCAGCCCCCTTCAAACACCCATCCCACGGGGGTTCTCCCTCATCTCCCCATTTGGGGGCTGGAGAAGCCCCAAGCACCCAGTTAACCAAATCCACCCCAAACCCCTGCTTGCAGCCCCTTTCGCGAGCAATGGTGAGAAGTTGGGGAAACTGAGGCACATCGAATAGGGGGGACAAACCCCAAAGCTGTGCTTTGTCATTTAAGGAACTCAAAACCCCTTAAAATCCCCCACCCAGAACCCCACATACCCTTCCTGGGTCTCTGGCACCAGCCCGTCTGTGGAGAGGAAAAGGGAAGAGAAATGGTGTTGGCACCCAGGCTTGCAGCAGTGCCACCCCAGGCATCCAAAGGGGACATGGTGGGGACATTGGGGACCCCCCTCAGCTGTGTTCCTCACCACCACCAGAGCTGGTTGCACGGCGCCTGCGAGGGGGTGCCCGGAGGACAACTTCACTGTTGGGATCAGCCGCGGAGTCCTCCTCTTCCTCCTCTTCCTCACTATCCTCAAAGTCAAAGGCTTCACCGAGGTCCTCCTCCCCGTGGGGCAAGGGGCTGGGGGTCTCTGGAGTGAGATGGTCACCTGTGAGCAGAAACCTGGTCACTTGTTGTCCACCCATGGTGCTGCAGGAATGAAGGATGCAGTGATGGAGGGATGCAGGGGACAGAAGAGAGCATCACCCCCAAAGCTTGCAAGATGCAGCAGCCCTTTATATTCTCATGATCCCAAGAGGTTCCAATGGGGATGTGGAGGATGCCCCATGGTGATGCATCCTCTTTCTGCCCAAAGCTGGGTGTCCTCCCACCAAAATCACCCCAGCTCCGATGGGTTGACAGTACCTACTGCAGGGTGAGGGGACAGCTCGGATGATGCCATGGCACAGGGGGTCCAAACGATCCACCTGGGCCCTTCCCTGAGGCTTTCCTGTGGGAGAGAAGGAGAAATGGGTTGAGAGAGGGGATCAATACCCCCAAATCCATGCCTGGGAGAGGAGGAAACATGTGAAGACCCCAGGTATGATGGATCCAGCTCCGGCTGCTGCAAAACCTTGCAAGGAAGCAGAAGAGTTACTCCCAGGTCGCAGTTTCCACTGCAAATCCAGCTTGTGTGCAGCAAATCCACCCTGTACACAGCAAATTCACCCTGTACACAGCAAATGCATCCCCTGCATGGCAAATCCAGCTCCGAGCTTCAGGCTTGAAGGTCCTGGAGGGTGGGAAGTGCCATGAATCCTCCTTGGGATCGATGGCTCATCCGCTCCGGTAACTAGAGGCGCCCGGCACGAAGGTCACCAAGAGGAAGAGGAAGGACAGAGCTGGGACCCCCACGCCCGAGGGACGAAATGACAGAGGAGAGAAATGACACTGAGAGAGGCTGCAAAGAACTAAACTCTGCTGATTTGTTCCTGCTAGAAGCAGCAACTGGTGCACGAGGGATGTCACTTCCCCGCTCCACAGAGCCATGACCCCCCAGCTACCATTTCTCCCTTGCCTGGACCCTCATTTCCATTGGGATGTGGATATAGTGGATGCACAGACCCAGGGTGACCCTCAAGAAAAGGATCTACTTATTCTCCCTATACCAAACCCCCTTAAAGTAGGTAGGGAGGTAGAATTGCATTTACCCCTGGAAAACAAGCTGTAAAGCCCTTGCCATCACTGCACATGCACAAGCTGATGCTGCAACTCAGCCAAGCTGCAACCCCAACCCCATCCCACTGCAAACCCCCCCAAAGCATCGAGCTAAAACCCATCCAAACCTTTCCCAGACATCAAACCAACTAAAGATAAACCTCTTCTTCCCCTCCTTGACCCGCGTTACTGCTGCAAATCCTCTTCCAGCCACTTTTGCAATGAGCCCGTTGCCTCCACAAACACATTAATAGGGGTTTATTCGGGAGGAGGACCCAGGGACACTTATTTTTCCTCCTTGAACTCTTTTGCCTGCCCCTTGAAGCAGAAAGCAGTTGGCAGCCAAGGCTGCTCTCAGATGTCACCTAACCTGCTTCCCATGAGCGTGGGAGCAGGCGATTCCCTCCACCCTTCCTTTTGCAAGCTCCGGGTTTTATCCCTATGGATGCAACACCACTCAAGCCATAAATCCACCAATGTGAGGGGCAAAACCCAAGCCATACTCCTGCAGCAATGCCTCCAAAAAAAAGAGCAAAGCAAGTTAAAAGTAACTTAATAAATGGGTAAAATAAGCCCAGCAGAGAGATTCTGATGGGCTTATCCAGAAACCAGTTTGCTTACTGGTTTGGTTCACCCTTCCAGCAACACGATGGCTTCTGCATTCAGAGAGGGGAACAGGAGGTCGATGTACAGCCAGGCCCCTGCAGCTCGATCCCGATTTTATCCCACTAGCAGGACAGGAGAAGGTCACATCCCATTTTGACAGTTGACATAAGCTCCCATCAGCCCAATTCTGTCCCAGGGCTGGTTATTTTCCCGGCTGCTTCCAAGGAGAATCACCAGGTCCCCAAAACAACCCCCATGACCTTTAATTGGGGCTTGCTAAATTAAAAGAAAGTGGGTTATTTGGCATCATTTGTCACAGCAAAACTGCTGTGAGGGGTAGGAGCATCCCAGTAGTAAAATGCATCCCATGGGATGGGAGAGGGGGGAGAAAGCTGGTGGGGACAAGCTGCCCTGCACCAGCGAGATGCCCCAAACCAGACTGCAACAGCAAAAAGGGGATGCAGAATAATGCAAGAAGGACGTGGGGATGCAATTGTCATCCAAGAAGGATGTCGGGAT
This sequence comes from Strigops habroptila, assembly GCF_004027225.2. Classification (NCBI taxonomy): domain Eukaryota; kingdom Metazoa; phylum Chordata; class Aves; order Psittaciformes; family Psittacidae; genus Strigops; species Strigops habroptila. The sequence goes on from NC_044292.2 coordinate 1,530,212, forward strand.
ATGAGATCATCCTCGGAAATATGGATTTAAAGCCAGCAGGAGCTGCTGGGTCCTCACCCTGTTGCCAGTAAGCTGGAGGCAGCATCACAAGCCCTGGTTCAGCCCCGTCTCCCTCCCAACCCGGGTGGGGAGGAAAAATAAATAGATCCAGGTCTAAATAAAGCAGAAAAGCAGGAGCATGTGCAGAGCCCAGCGACCGGCAACTATTTGGCTTTAGTTTGGTTATTTTTAGCCACCGCAACAGAGCGACAGGTCCCAGCTGGTGGGGATGGGTGCCAGCCCCGAGGTGCCAGCCCCCAGGAAAGCATCTTCCCACCAAAACCCCTTTTTCTTTAATATAGGAGCTCCCAAATGACAAAACAGATTCAAAACTCCATAAGATCACAGCGGGATGCAGCAGGATTTACCCTGGGAATCCCTCCTGCTCTTGTCTGCATCCCTGCCATGTTAATCCCTCCTTATAAATAACCCTGGCACTATTTATAAGGGATGGAGGGGGTAGGAAATAGAAATAAGAATTAGCTTTTGTGTCCCAAAAGTTTCCTCCAACTCCTTATAATTCCTCCAAATGATGGTCCCACATCCCAGTGGCAGCTTCAAGGGTTATTTCCCCACCTGGATTATTTTCTACCATCACCTTGGTCAGAGAATAGGAATAGAGAATAGGAATAGAACTCCGATTATTTCCAGCACACAGGATGCCAGGGAGAGCCAGAGCAAAGCAGGAATGTTTTCTCCCTAAATCCCAGTCCTTTACATTAATGATTTTAAAGAAGCCAGCAAACATTTGCTCCAAGGTAAGTTGTTTTCCCAGGCCTAAGTGGGTCTGTGCGGCGCGTTATCAGTGTTGTAAGGGCTTGAGTGGTTTATTTCCCAGTTTTCCAAGGAATTAATTGCAGAGATTTGAAGTTGGCACAGTGGGAATGTGGGCTCCAATGAAGAAGTTATCCTCAATCTTCCAGATTTCCCCAAACTGAGTGTTTTGATGTGGTTGTGGTTGGTGGAGGCAGCCATAAGGGATGGCTCAGTAGGTGATGGGAACGAAACAATAGCAAAATGATGGGGTTTTCCCCCTAAAATAAGCCAAAAGATGGGGTTTTCCCCAAAAAATGGTGTTTCTCAGAAAAAAAGCCAAAAGAGGGTGTTCCCCCTAAAAAACTCCATGAAAATTCAAGATTCAAGGCAATTTTGTGATTATATCTGAAAAACTCCCACCAAAAGGCATCATCTTCTAGGAAAAGCTTTTCCTCAACACGGTGTTTCCCCCCTTTCACCTCAAAATGGATCTTCTGGGCAAATATTCCAGCTAAAGACCCAAAACCTGGAAAACTGCCACCGTTTTCCTTCTGATTTTCCTTTTCAACATCGCAGATGAACCGGAAAAAATCCATCCCTTGTCCAGCTCGTGCCATGAGTGCAAATGCAGAGAAAAGGGAAAAAAGAAATCAGTAAAAAAATCAGAATTACAGCACGTAAGTAGTAAAAAAAAGAGCCCATTCTGCAAAGATTTCTTGTCAAGAAACCCAAAAAGCAGTAAAAAGCTTAATTTAGCGCCAAAAACTGTCCCCAGTTTAATGCTTACCTCAATCTCTGCCCTTTAATGCTTTGCAAAGCAATTGCAAAGTTCACCCAGTGCAAAACTAGCCCGGAAAGGAATTTGGAAGGGAAAGAATTTAAACAGAAATAACAACAAATGCATAAAAAATGGGTTTGTTTTTTTTTTCCATTATTAGTGTTTCCCAAACAATTCCCAACAATTTCGGGGTTTGCTTTTTTGCAAAGCACTAAATTAAAACCCCTTCCACCCTTTTAAAGTGGTTTTTCCTCCTCCCAGTGCTCAGGGGTCACCTTATTATGGCTGAAAAGGGTCCCAAAAACCAGCATCAGGCATTGACAGCACCAGATTTGAGATTACCTACCCCAATATTCTTCATTTCTCTGCCTGTTTTGCAGACCCCCACTCAAGCACCTCACCAAATATTGCTTATTTCACCTTGAAAATGCATTTATGCCCTTTTTAGGCTGGTATTTTGGGACAAAACCTGCTCTTTGCAACCTGTCATCTCCCTAAAACACTCTATACATTAAAAAACCCCTAAAACTGGTGAAAATGGAGGGGAAATGATATTGCAGCTACTTCACCCCCTTTGCAACCTTCCAGCAATGCAACCTTGCACCCCAGTGCAACCAGTATCCAAATAAATCACTAAAAAGGGGGAAATTCCCATGATTTGCTGTCAAAATGATCCTGGAGGAACCTCAAACCCCCCCTGAAATTGTGTTTTCCCGCAGGTGCAGGAAAACCCAGGAGGGATTTGCACCCAATGCAGATTTGGGGTGAAAAAGCCCGGGAATGGGTGTGGAATTAACGTGATGCACTAACAGCCATCTCCTCTCTCCCTGTTGCTGCTTCTTTGTGCTTATATACTTAATAGTAATTTAACCAATATAAAGTATTTTTTCTATATAAAACCAAAGCACCGAGCCCTGGCGGCAGTGGGAGGCAAAGGGCGACCTCCTCCTCCTGCAAGAGGATGTGAGCACCTATAGATAGGAGGTTTCTTCATATAGAGATATGGCTTTATGGGCAAGGAGGGGAGGGGAGATGGGGTTTTGCTGACCTGGGAAGGCCGCGGCTCCTCCGGCTTTGTATCCGCATCGGCCGAGCAGGCCCCCGGCGGGGAGGCAACGTCAGGGAAAACAAGGAGAAATCCCCCCCTGGATGGGGATGGATCCCAAAGACCCCTCCAATGGGGTGCAAAGGGTGGGTGACACCCAACCGGCACCCACCCACCCACCCCAGCACCCCCAGATCCCAGCAGCCGAGGGCTCGCAGCAGGATGGGAGCCGCGGTCCAGCGGCTGCACCGAGGGATGCCGGGATTTTGGGCATCTCCCCCCCCTCCCTCCCCTTCTTCTCCTTCCCAACCAGCTCTGATTTACACCCCTGGTGTTCCCTATCCTAATAAATAACCTCCAGCAGGATTTAGCCCCCTCCTTGCCTTTTAACCCCTTATATGCCAGAGCAACCTGTTAACCCTCTCACTGCCTACAGTGCAAAACCAGCCTGGACCAGGAGGGATTTTGCAGCAGGAGCTTCCAAAATTGCCAGGAAAAGAGGAATTTCTCTGGGATATTTTACACCTAAGCCACCAGCTGCAGGGCTGGAAGTCCGAAAATGTGACTCCACATCCCCATTCAACTGTATTTCTCCCCCACCACTAAAACCCCCCCCAAAACACACTATATATTAAAACTAAAAAGCTAAATTAAATCAGTGCAAGGACCCCATACCTGTATGTATTTAAATGCAATATCCTGGCTACAAAATGCCCCCGTCTTACCTATTTCATTGGCATTTGGGGCTGTTTTTCCCACTGGGAAAGGAGTTTTCTGCTGCTGCCAAGGCAAGCACACCCCAGCTGCTGTCGCCCAGCCCTGCTGGAAAACACCCCTGGCGAACACATTAAATAGCTGTCAGGTTTATTCCAGCTTGGAACCAGCCAAACAAGCCCAGCAAAAGTAAATAAATATATATATATCTATATCCCAGTGCCCTTCGGATGACTCGCAGGCAGCCGGAAAAACCCACCTTTTCCTTTGGGTGACGGGAATGCTGCTATGCCAGGGATTGCTGCCTATGGAGGGGCTGAGCCCTGCATGGAAAACCTCTTTGCAAGAGGGAGCAGCACCCCAGGATCATGGTGGAGAGGACTTTATCCCCACTGTCGCAATATTTGGAAGGGGAGACCCTCCACAGCCTGTTTTGGGGAGGCTGAGATGCAAAAGCATCTCAGTGGCGATCATAGAGATTAGTTCTGATTTTTCGGTTGCATTTCAATCATGAATCAAGCCAGGACTTCAAGCCCTCCCGAAGGAGCAAGGGTGCTACTGCACCCCAAAACCAGCTCCGCAAAGGAAAAGAGAAGGGAGCAAAGAGCACGCAAAGCACCCACTCCCTTTGCAGGCTGCTTGCTTTTGCCTTTGCACCAGCATCCGCAGAGTGCGGGCAGCACTAAGAAAGGTCCCAATGCACCCGCAGCTCTACATAGGTACCATGTACCCACAAATCCATGCGGATATACAGGGACTAACCCTCTGGTGAGTCAGCGCTGGCTGGCGATTACCCAGTTTGCCACCACAGTTGCATTGACAAAGGAGGTGAGTTTGTGCACACACCGAATTACACCACATCACCCCCTACCCGGGCACCCTACACCCCCAGCAGCGCTTTGCAACCCCCCTCACATGGGTGCACCGATGCACCCTGGTGCATTAACCTCCCTGAACCCCCAAAAACTCACCCCGTGCCCAGCAAAACTAGGAGCAAGGAGGCATGTGGGTGCCCGGCAGCACTGACTCATGCAGGGCTGGGCGCTGGCGTCAGCAGGGCTGGGCCACCCTGGGGTGCTGGGAGCTGAAACAACACCCCCAGAATAAACCCATTCTAAATGAAAGTAGATTAAAAATAAACCATCACCCTGCAGAGCACCTCCTCTGCGAGCCAAGGGGGCTGGGACCAGCAAAGAGCCCCATCAAACCCCACTTGTGAGGATGCATCGTTGCACCCTGCAAAGATTAAGAATGTTTTTCCAGCTCCTTGCATGAAAGGAATCTCATGCACCTCCTGCTTATACACAGGGCAACCTCCTTTTTAGCCAAAAGAAATCTATCAACTTGGTTTTATGCATCCACAAAACATCAGGGATGGAGGTTGTGGGGTTGGGGTCACCCACGGTGATTTAACCCTGCCTACCGAAAGGTAGTTTTTGCATCAAGGATCCAGACCTTCCCCCCTCCAGGAAAGGTCCCATAGGAGATTTGGGCAAGCAAACAGCTTGCACCCATTATCAGCCCTTAAATAAGCAGCCATCTCCTCCTTCTCTCCCAGTGATGCTGATGGAGCCCAGCTGATGGACCCTCACCCTGCACCCCCCTGCCCCAGGTGCTGGTTCCTGGTTTAAAATGCAAACACCAAGTAAATTACACCACCCACCGCCCCCCACCGTGCCAGATTTACACCCTCCCCATAAAACTTTACAATCTGTAATGCAGGAACTCAACAAACCTGTTTTTCTGGGTGTGAACAGAGACTTTTTCAAGCAACTTGAAGTATTTGGCGTTTAAATATCCATTGGAGTGCACTGGGTGCTGTGTATGAATCAGGTGATGTGCATGGAGAGAGGTGTTTGTTTGAATATAATCAATCCATGTGAATAGATAGATATATTTATAGAGATCGATGTAATTGGGGTGATGGAGCCGGTGTGGGGAGGTGCTCTCTGCTGGGACCCTCCCAGGGAAGGCTTTGGGACATCTTCTCCAAGAAGCGTCCCAACTTCTCCAAAGGTTTTTATTTGGGAAAGCCTTGCAGGGAGGCTCCAAAAGCTGCTGCCATGAAGATGCTAGAGCCCTTGGTGCATGGTGTAAGAATACAAGAGAGCAGCTGGACTGGTTTTCTCACTGGTGTCCCAACCAAAAACTCCTCTGAAGTGCACAAACCCGCCTTGCAGGGCCTGTGGATGCAAGCTCGCAATTGTGCTTTCATCCTTCCAGCTCATCCCTTGCTTCCTCCGCATCTCCCAGCCATGCAATTCCCAGCAAAACAGTGTTCTCAGCAGCAAAACCCTCCTGAAGCCCCATCTTCCTGCAACATCCCACTGGCCAGAGGCAAACCAGACCTTCAATTCCCCTCTCACCTACACTAAATGCTTGGGAAAACTCCACGTGTGCCTCACCCGCAGGATAAATCCCCTCCCAAAGCACCAGCAACTCACTTAAAGACCCCGGCGGTGCAAAAGGAGCCTGGAAAGGGACTTGGATTTATTGCAGGAGATCTCCTGCGGGATGCACCAACTGGTTTTGGGCTCCCTGGCTGCGGGCAGGGCATGCAAATGCCCCTGGATCCCATTCCCACGCCGCACCCTCTCCCCAGGACAACAGGATTTCTGCAGAGGTTCTTGCTGCAAACCCCCCTTTTCCCATTGCTGTGGACACATCTAAGTATCCCCATCCCCAGGGATACCCCAAATACCATCGGCTGGGGATGCAAATGCAACTGGATCGGGGATTGCAAAAGGTGAAACAAGGCCAAGGTTATCCTAGGTGAGTCACTCTCCATCTCAGACTCCCTTGGGAATTAACAGGTAAGACCAGTTTTTCCTTATCCAAGTTAAAAACCAGTTTTACCCGCAGCCTGATGCAACCACCTCGAAACCTTCCCATCCACCCTGTCCAACCCAGTGGGCATTCGGGGGGGAAAAATCCCGTTTTTAGGAACAACCCAGGTTCCAGCGCTGGCAGCATTTGAGTTACATCATGTTGCTATCGTTATCATGGAAACCCCCTAAATAAACCAAGTCCCCAGTCTACTACTTGGGAGCAATGCTTTTAATTTTCATTTTTTGCCAGGATTAGGACTAAAACCTGCTAAATAATTCCTAAAATATCCCAAATTTTAAAGGAAAGGAGCAAGAAGGTGCCTGGGAGGGGAATTTGGCCGGGCGCTCGGGCTGCACGCTGCAACACATCCCATAAGGGAAAGGAATCCTCACCACCAAATTACTCCTCAGCAGCAAAAACCCTTTTAAATCCACCAGCTTTTTTGGGATGCTGAAGGTCTGAGGCCACGGTGCCTCTTTCCCTCCTTCCCCTGGGAATACATCCCAAATTTTTCCCCATCCAACCTTTGATCTTCCAAACCCAGCCGGAGCACCGGAGGTCGCTGCGCTGAGATGCTTGGTGGATGACTTGGTAAGTAGATACTCATTTATTTATCCCCTTTAAAGCACTGAGGAGGTTGTTTTATTCTTAAGTAACACCAGGGTTTTCCAGCAGTTGGGAATTTCATGGTGGGTTTTGCAAATGGTGCCCACCAGCATCCCGTGGGCCTGGGTCTTCACACTTGAAAATGCATCACAACGTGCAAATGCATCATATATCTATAGAATCATGGAATGGTTTGTGTAGGAAGGGACCTTAAAGCTCATCCAGCTCCAACCCCCTGTCACGGGCAGGGACACCTTCCACTAGGGCAGGTTGCTCCAAGCCCCTGTGTCCAACCTGGCCTTGAACACTGCCAGGGATGGGGCAGCCACATTCCTTGGTATCTTCTCCTGATTAAAAATTCCTGCAGTGAGGAGAGCGAGGGCATCTTCCCTCTTGTAAAATAACATAAATCTCTATTTTGGGGGGGTCAGAGAGCATCTTCTCTGTGAGAAAACTCCTTTGCGAGGAGATGAACGTGACTTTGCTCCTCTAAAACACCATCCTATGCAGTAGGGAGGAGTGCTCCTTTCCTTTGCAACACCACTGCAATAAAGGCAAAATGTGCATTTATTTCTTGTGTGGGGAAAAAAACCCCACTGGAATAAAGTCAATCTGTACAGCTATTTCTCAGGGAAAAACCATTTTGCAATAAAGCAAATAATGCAAAATGTGTATTTATTTATTGGGGGAAAAACCCACCCAGCAATAATAGCAGTGAGTGTACTTATTTACTGAGGGGAGAACACTGCAATAAAGTCAAAATGTGCATTTATGTCATAGGGAAAATCACTGCAATAAAGGCAATATATGCATTTATTTCATAGGGAAAAATCACTGCAACAGAGGCAATATGTACATTTATAGAGAAAAATCACTGCAATAGCGGCAATATGTACATTTATTTCATAGAGAAAAATCAGTGCAACAAATGCAATATGTCAATTTGTTTCATAGGGAAAAACCACTGCAATAGAGGCAATATGTCCATTTATTTAATAGGCAAAAATCACTGCAATAAAGGCAACATGTCCATTTATTTCTCGGGAGAAAACCACTTTGCACTAAGGGCAGTATATTCATTTGGGGGGGTGGGAGGGGGAATCCCTTTGCAACGGACTCTATTTTCCCCTTCCAAATCCACTAACCGTGCCTTTCCCTTTGCTAAAAAACCAACCCTTTACCGAGCAGGAAAACCTCTTTTTGCTCTTTTTCCTCTTTCGCTCTCGTCCTCCCCGAGTCTTCCTGTCCTAAAGATGGAGCTGTGTGTGCCGAGCCGGACCCTGCAGCCTCTTCCTTCCCTAAAGCAGGGTGATTTTTTTTTCCCCCTTCCCTTTCCTGCCCATACATGTGTTTCTGTTTTGTATCGTAGCATTTGTTCTGGCGGCTCATATTTACATTTTAAGTGCATCTGGTGGGTGGGCGCTAAGGGAGGGTAAGAAAAAGAGAAAGAATAAGAATTACCTCCTTTTTTTCTACAACAGGAAACACCACCAAAAACATTGCAAAGGCCCCGAGTTGTTGCTTTCTTTATGCTGCGCCCATCGCCCTAAAATCAGGTTTGGAATTGGGGGGGGGGCGGGGGGGGATAAGGGTGGATTGAGGGGGGGGAGGAGGAGGAGGGGAAAAAGGGATGGGGGGGGCTTAAAATCCTGGGAAAGAAAAGAAATAGGGAAGGAGAGAAAGGAGAAGGAAGGCGGATCCACGTGGTGCTGGGGCCAGACAGGGATCCCATTGTTCCCGGCAATAATAAAGGGGAAATCAAATAAAGAGTTAAAATGGGGGGGGGGGGGCGAAGGAAGGAGAAAGCGGGGCCGCGCAGGGGGCTGGGATTGGATTTGGACCCCCCCATACCCCAAAACAGCATCAATTCCCCCCCCCCCCCAAACACCAACCCACCCCCACCCCCCCCCCCCCGCCAGCCCAAGCCAATAGCAAAGGGCAGCGGCAGCCGGAGCACAAGCGGGGCCCCCCCGCGAGCAGGTGGGGTTTGGGGGGGAGCGGGGACCCCCACCACGACACCCCCGCCCCCAGTGCACTGTTGGGGGGCGGGATTGTTGTCGCCGGGACGTTTTCTTGCCCCCCCAGTGCCCCCCCCTTTACCTCCGTTTTTAACCCCCCCTTTGCAAACAGTCTCTTTGCCCCCCGTTAATCGCCCCTTTCCACCCCCCCCGCATCCCCTTCGCAAACCTCTTTACCCCCCCTTTTCACCCCTTTGTCCCGGTGTACCCCCAAACCCCCCCTTTGTAACTCCCCCTTTGCCCCCCCCAAATCCTCCCTTCCCCCCCCTTTGCAAATCGCCCTTTTCCCCCGTTTTCCCTTCGGCCCCGTCCCCAGACACCCCTTCCCTATTCCCCCCCCCTTCCCCCCCAAATCCCCCTTTTTCCTCCCTTTTGTCCCCCTTTTTCCCCCCCTTACACATCCCCCAAGTGCAGCTGGGGTCCGGGGGGGTCACCCCGCTTTTTATCCCCCCCCCCCCATCCCATCCTGTCCCCCCCCGCCCCGTTCCGTGCCCCCCCGGGCCGGGCCGGGCCGCGCGGTGACGGCGGCTCCCGGTGCAGGCGCCATGCCCCGCAGGAAAGCGGCGGGGCCGCCCTGGGAAGCGGCCCCGGGGAACGGGGCGGCGGCAGCAGGGAGGCGGCGGCCGGGCCCGGCGGCGGGAGCGCGGCGTAGGCCGCGGCCTGATCGCGGCGGTGGCGGCGGAGGAGGCGGCAGCAGCGGCGGCAGCAGCGAGGAGGAGGCGCCCCGGGAGCGGCGGCCGCGGGACGGGAGCCCCGGAGGGAGGCGGCCCGGCAGGCCCGGCGGAGGAGGAGCGGGAGCGGCGGGACGGGGACCGAGCGTCGTGATCTGCGAGCCCGAGCACAGCAAGGAGCGCATCGTGAGGGACCCGGCACCCCCCGGAACCCCCCCCTTGTAACCCCCCGGGACCCCTCTGTACCCCGGACCCCCCTCCCTGTACCCCAGAACCCCCTTGTACCGCCCGGCACCCCCCGGACCACCGACACCCCCCTTGTATCCCCGGACCCCCCCTTGTAACATCCTTTTGTACCCCCCGGCACCCCCCATTGTAACCCCTCCTTGCACCCCCTTATATCCCTGTATATCCTGCAGCACACCCTTATTCCCCCCCTTGTACTCCCCAGCACCCCACCTCGTAACCTCCCCTTGTACCTCCCTGCACCCTCGTTGCACCCCTGGCATCCCCCCCCCTCGAAACTCCCTCTTGTACCCTCTTATGTCTGCCTTATATCCTCCCCTTATACCCCCCTGTACCCCCTCATACCCTGCCCGTAACCTCTCCTTGTACCCTCCAGCACCCCCTTGTACCCCCCCTTGTATCCCCCCTCCACCCACAATGCAATCTCATGCATCTCCAGTTGCATCCCCCCCATTGCACCCCTGTTCTGCACCCACTAATAAATCTCCTATTACACCCCCCTTTGCACCCGTGTTGCAACCCCCCCACTGAAACCCCAATACACTCTCCAATGCACCCCCCATTGCACCCACTAATACCCCATATTACACCCCCCTTAGCACCCCCAATTTCCCAGATTTCCCCCCATGTTCCCCACATCCCAGATGTCCCCTGTGTCCCATGCGTCCCTGATGTCCCCCATGTCCCTCCCTCAGATCCCCAGTGTCTCCCATGTCCTTGATGTGCCTCGTGTCCTCACGTCCCCTCTGTCCCAGATGTCCCCTGCATCCCCTTCGTCCCCCATGTCCCTGATGTTCGTCCACATCCCGTGTCCCCCATGTCCCTGATGTTCCTCATGTCCCCCATGTCCTCAATGTGCCCCATGTCCCCACATCCCCCATGTCCCCTGCATCCCCTTTGTTCCCATGTCCCTGATATCCCCCATGTTCCCCTCATCCCCAGTATTTCCCGTGTTCCCCATGTCCCAAATAGTACCCGTGTCTCCCATGTCTCCTACATCCTTGATGTCCCCCATGTCCCAGATGTCCCCTGTGTCCTCCCAGTCCCCCATGTCCCTGATGTTCCCCCATGTCCCGTCCCCCACATCCCTGATGTTCTCCAGTGTCCTTCACATCCCCAATGTCCCTGATGTCCACCATGCCCCAGATGTATCCCCACATCCCCGATGTCCCCCATGTCCCCTGTGTCCCCGATGTCCCCTGTCCCTGGGTCACTGATGGTTTCCTGGTTCCTTGCAGAAGCTCGAGGGCTCCAAGAGCCGGGGGCAGCTCCTCATCTTCGGGGCCACCAACTGGGACTTGATCGGCCGCAAAGAAGTGCCTAAGCAGCAAGGTGAGGTGCTGGGCTCTGCCCTTGCGCGTAACTTGCTCCTTTAATCACATTTCCCACCTCATTATTATTAATTTCTAGTTAATTGTTATTTAATTAATACTTGGGGAGTTGTTCCTGCTGCAAATCATCATCTGGGCCAGAACTTGGGATGCGCCAGGGCTCCTGCAGAGCAAAATAAAGGCGTTGCTCCTTCTTTATGCCTTTATATTGCATTTCTTGTGCTTATTTTTAATACATCTCTATTTAATTACTACTTTTATTAATTAAAATGTTGGAGAGTCTTTTTTACAGTTGCATATTGCAGTCTAGGCCAGAATTTGAGGTGCACCAGATCTCCTGCAAAGCAAACTAGAGGCGCTGCTTATTTTTAGTGCATTTCTATTTCATTTCTTTTTTGTCTGCTTATTTTTAGTGCGTTTAGACTTAATTAATGCTTTGACTAATTAATTAGGAGGGGGAGTTACAGTTGCATGTCATAATCTGGGCCAGAACTTGGAGTGCACCCATCTTCTCCAAAGCCAAATAAAGGCACTGCTGGTTTTTGATGCATTTCTGTTGAATTATATATTGCCTTGCTTCTTTTTGATGCATTTAATCTTAATTATTGTTTAATTAATTAACGTTTGGGGGTTGTTTTGGGGTCTTTTTACAGTTGCATATCGGAATCTGGGCCAGAACCTGTGGGGGCCACACAGGTACGGGTGTCTCTCAGGTATTCAGGTGCGGAGTGTGGTGTCAGGACCCTGCGCTGCTCACAGCCTGCTCATCACCGCCGAGGGCAAGCTCTGGAGCTGGGGTGAGCACTGGTGGGATGGGGGTACCCCCAAAACCACCCCAACCCCCGCTTTGGGCACAGCAGGAGGCTTCGTCTTCCCGTTTTGATGCAAAAAGCATTGATTTTGGGTTAGGTCGCAATGAAAAGGGGCAGCTGGGACATGGGGACACAAAGCGGGTGGAAGCCCCGAAGCTCATCGAGGTGCTGGGGGGTGAAGCCATCGTGCTGGCAGCCTGTGGGCGAAATCACACCCTGGCACTCACAGGTAAGGAAAACCCCCTCGTATTTAGGGTCAGTTGGCTGAAATCAGCTCATTTTGCCCCAAAACACCACTGCTTTTTGGGTGTTTAGTTGAGTTTTTTGCCTTGCAGAGAGCGGCTCCGTGTTCGCCTTTGGGGAGAATAAAATGGGGCAGCTGGGGCTGGGGAACCAGACGGATGCCGTGCCGAGCCCCACGCAGGTATCACTGCCCTTCCCATGCTTCCCCTCACCTTTTTGGGTGAAAACCCAGCAGATTTGGGGTTTTTTTCCACTGAAAAATAGCCTTAGCAGAGTCCAAACCCCTTTCGGAGAATCCCACTGGGATCCGTTTGCAGCTGCAGTTGGAGAATAAACTGCAAGAATTTAAAATAACCCCCCACATTTGAGGAATTTGGGGGTTTCCAATGTGGAAATTCAGCTTTTTGCCTTTTATTTTCCTCCTTGTTTTTCCTGACCCCTTTTCTTGGCTTCTGCCATAGATCATGTACAACGGGCAGCCCATCACCAAACTGGCCTGCGGCGCCGAATTCAGCATGATCATGGATTGCAAAGGAAACCTCTACTCCTTTGGGTGCCCCGAGTATGGACAGCTGGGTACGGTGCTGTTTTGGGGGGTGGGATTTGCTAATTCCTTGAGCTATTATTGGGTTGGGGGGGGAAGCTCCCTGCCTCAGTTTCCCCATGTGGGCAAGCAAAGCATCACTCCTCCCATTCACCTCCAGCAAAAGCAGTGGGGTGGGAGCTGCGAATAAAAAGGGGTTTGCAAGAGGAGAAGGGGATTAATGCAGCTGGCTTGGGAAAAATGGGATGCAGGGCTGGGGATACCCCATGTTCATCCCAGTACTCGTCCCCCCAGGGCATAATTCCGATGGGAAGTTCATTGCCCGGGCGCAGCGGATAGAGTACGACTGCGAGCTGGTGCCGCGCCGCGTGGCCATCTTCATCGAGAAGACCAAAGATGGGCAGATCCTGCCCGTCCCCAACGTGGTGGTGCGGGATGTGGCGTGCGGGGCCAACCACACGGTAGGCATTGGCTACTGCAGCCCTATGGAATTGCATGGATAAAGGTTTGCAGCGTGGATTTAAGGGGAAAAGTTTGCGGGAGCTTTTAAGGATGAACGGTTGCAGGGTGCCTGTGAGGATAAAGTTGGGCAGGGTGCGTGGAAGGATAAAGATCTGCAGCACATATTTAAGGCTAGAGATCTGCATCATGCATTTTAAGGAGGAAGTTGTGCAGCATGTTAAGGAGGAAGATTTGCAGCCTGCCTTTAAGGATAAAGTTTTGCAGTGTGCATTTATGGATAGAGATTTGTGTTGTGCGCATAAGTGTAAATACTTGCAGCGTGCATTTAAGGCTAAAGATTTGCAGCCTGCGTTTAAGGATTGAGATTTGCAGCCTGCATTGAAGGCCAGAGATTTGCAGCCTGCATTTAGGGAATGAGATTTGCAGCCTGCATTTAAGGCCAGAGATTTGCAGCCTGCATTGGAGGACAGATTTGCAGCCTGCATTTAAGAACAGAGATTTGCAGCATGAATTTAAGGCCAGACATTTGCAGCCTGCATTGAAGGCCTGAGATTTGCAGCCTGCATTTAAGGACAGAGATTTGCAACCTGCATTGAAGGCCAGAGATTTGCAGCATGAATTTAAGGCCAGAGATTTGCAGCCTGCATTTAGGGGCTGAGATTTGCAGCCTGCATTGAAGGACTGAGATTTCCAGCGTACATCCAGCATTTGCCATATGCTGCGGTCAATGCCGTTTGCTGTGGCTGCCGCAGCTTTCCCTGCACTGAGCTGGTTGGGTCTCAGCTGCTCACGCTCAGGGGGGACTTTTCTCCATCCCCAGCTCGTCCTGGACTCTCAGAAGCGTGTTTTCTCCTGGGGCTTCGGGGGCTACGGGCGCCTGGGCCACGCTGAGCAGAAGGACGAGATGGTGCCTCGGCTGGTCAAGCTCTTTGACTTCCCGGGGCGCGGAGCAGCGCAGATCTACGCTGGTTACACGTGCTCCTTCGCTGTCAGCGAGACAGGTCAGGCTTTGGGGGGGTCTAAAGCATCCATCTGGGGTGGTTTGGGGGTGTTCAGGGGGTGCATTGACTGGTGATGTTGGGGTTTGCAGGTGGCTTGTTCTTTTGGGGTGCCACCAACACCTCCCGGGAGTCCACCATGTACCCTAAAGCTGTGCAGGACCTCTGCGGCTGGAAGATCCGCAGCCTGGCCTGTGGGTAAGTCCAGCCCCCCCAAAACCACCCCAATTGCCTGGCGTTTTGGGGGTCTGAGGTGGGTTGGGGGGGGCACGGGGTCACCCTGCCTTGCATCCACTGCAGGAAGAGCAGCATCATCGTGGCAGCGGATGAGAGCACCATCAGCTGGGGGCCCTCACCCACCTTCGGGGAACTGGTGAGAAGGATTTGGTGGGGACCCCCAACCCCTTGACACCCCAAACGCACCCCCCAGCCGCTAGCGGGAGGGACTGGGTGCTTCCCACAACTCCTACATTGATTTTCCCCCCTCTCCATGGGATGCACTTGGCAGGGCTACGGGGACCACAAGCCCAAATCCTCGACGGCTGCCCAAGAGGTGAAGACCCTGGATGGGATTTACACAGAGCAGGTGAGTGGGGGGAGTCCCCCAATAAATAACTACAGTGGCTGGGACCATACACAACTCATCACAGCCATGGGGGGTGCTGGAGAGAGGGTGTGGGGGCGCCTCCCCTTAAATAAATACAGCAGCTGAGGCCGTACATAGCTCATCACACCCATAGAATGCTGGAAGGAGGGCACGAGAGCCTCCCCTTAAATAAATACGGTGGCTGAGGCTGTACATAACTCATCATGCGCATGGGGTGGTGTAGGGAGAGCGCGTGGGGGCCTCCCCTTAAATCGGGACAGGAGCTGAGGCCATACGTAACTCATCACACCCATAAGGTGCTGGAGGGAGGGCACGAGGGAGCCTCCCCTTTAAATAAATATGTCAGCTGAGGCTGTATACAACTCATCACGCCGATGGGGCGCTACAGGAGGGTGTGTGAGAACCCTCCCTTAAATAAAGAGGAGGGCTTAGGCCATACGCAACTCATCACACCCATAGGATGCTAAAGGGTGGGTGTTGAGGGGGATCACTTTAAATAAAGGTGAGAGCTAAGGCCATACATAACTCATCACACCCATGGAGTGCTGGCGGGAGGGCATGTGAGAGCCTCCCCTTAAATCAGTACAGCAGCTGAGGCCATACACAGCTCATCACACTCATGGGGCACTAAAGGGAGGGTGTGTGGAGGCCTCTCCTTAAATAAAGAGGAGGGCTGAGGCCGTACACAAGTCATCACACCCATGGGATGCATTAGAGGGTGTGCGGGGGCCCCCTTTAAATAACTACAGTGGCTGAGGCTGTACGCAGCTCATCACCTCCATGGGGTGCTGGAGGGAGGGTGTGTGGGGGCCTCCCCTTAAATAAATATGTCATCTGAAGGTGTAGACAACTCATCACACCCATGGGGCGCTAAAGGGATGGCATGTGGGGGGGGGAGGGGGGCCCTAAATAAGGATGGTGGGTGAGGCCATACATAACTCATCACACCCATGGAGTGCTGGAGGGAAGGGCACGTGAGAGCCTCCCCTTGAATCAGTACAGAAGCTGAGCCCGTACACAGCTCATCACACTCATGGGATGCTAAAGGGGGAGGGTTGTCAGTATATGAATACAGTAGTTGAGGCAGTACACAACTCATCACACCCATGGGGTGCTGGAGGGAGGGCACGTGGGAGCCTCCCCTTTAAGTAAATATGTCCGCTGAGGCCGTACACAACTCATCACAGCGGTGGGGTGCTAAAGGGAGGGTGTGCAGGGGCCTCTCTCCTTAAATAAAGAGGAGGGCTGAGGCCGTACACAACTCATCACACCTTTGGGATGCATTAAAGGGGGGGGTGGGCCCTCTTTAAATCGATACAGCAGCTGAGGCCGTACACAGCTCGTCACACCCATGGGGTGCTCAGGCATGGCCCTGGATGGATGGAAGGGGGGGGGGGGCACAGGAGGTGCGTGGCCCCGTGCCTCAGTTTCCCCCCTGCCCTCCCTGCAGGTGGCCATGGGCTATGCCCACTCCCTGGTCATCGCCCGCGACGAGACCGACGCCGAGAAGGAGAAGCTGCGCAAGCTGCCCGAGTACAACCCCCGCACCATCTGAGGGACCCCAAACCCGCCGGGACCCCCCCAAACCTCACCAGGACCCCCCAAACCCGGCTGGGACCCCCCAAACTTCACCGGCACCCCCCCAAACCCCGCTTTTCCAAGCCAGCCGCGGATTTAACTACCTGTTGTCCCATTCCCGAAGCCTTGAGGGGAGGGTATTTCCCCCTTCCCATGGCTTTCTGCGTTCCCGACCGTAGCAGGATCTTTTGGCACATCCAGGCTTAGTTTTGGGGGGGGTGTGTTATTATTTTTTTGTAATTACTTTGATTTTATTTGTATTTTTTTCTCCACCTTTTTTATTGTTTTCCCTTTTCCCAGCTCCACATTCCCTGGCTGCTCCACATTCCCTGGCTGCGGGCTCGGGATACAATCGGGGACCTGAAGAGCAGCAGCAAAACGCTTCTTCCCCCCCCCCCATATTCCAATCTTTTAGCGTTTTTCCCATATACCCCCTGCTTTGGGTGCTTTCATTTTGGGGGGGTTCCTCCCATTTCCAGCATCCCTGTTCCCGGAGGGATTCAGGATGTGGATCTCCCCCCCCCGTTATGGGTCAAACCCATCCCCAGCATCATTTTGGGGCTCCCCTCCAGCTATCGCAGCCCTCGCCCACCCCAGGGAGATCTCAGGTATGAAGAGGGGAGCCCCTAAAAGCTCATTCTTGGCGTTATTAATTCATTAGGGTTTAATTACTAATAACTCTTTGCCTGGTCTCAAGCCCAAAGTCCCTCCTACGCCGCTGTGCACTGTGCTGGAGAAACGAGGTGCCTTTAGCAGAGCCTGGCTCTGCCGCCGCGCAACCCAAGGGTGGTTTTGACTTTGAGTTCTGTCTTTTTAGGGGTTCTTTTGAGTTATTGGGGGGGGGGGGGGGTTGGGGAGGGGTGAGTCTCAGAGGCAGCATTTGCCCCATTCGGGGAGTTTTGCAGTAAAACAAAGTGGGTTTTTTCATTTCCTTTAGGATCGATCGGGGGTTATTTTGCGGGGTTTTAAAGAGCAAAGATCCAGGATTGGGAGAGCAATTGGGTGGAAAAGTGAAATATTCCACTTCTTTTAGCAATAGTCAGTTTTGGGGGGGTTGTGGCACAAGCAGAGCCACAACCCCAATAAAATGGGGTGTTATCACCCAAACCCCCACTTTTACCCCTCCAAAAAACATCGTTTTGGCTCCATCCTGCCCGAAAGCAACATGGGTTTAGCCTGGTTAAACTTCTCCCCCGCTTCGGCTGCGGGTCCGAGGAGGCTCCGGGAAGGAACTATCATCCCAAAGCAGGAGGATGTGGGAATGCCGCGTCCTTTAGCAGCAGGGCCTGGGTTAGTGCTGGAATTGTCTTCTTCATGGTTTGGTTTTTTTATATTTCTTGGAGGAAATGTTTAAATAAAGGCTGTCGTTGTGTACACCCCCCGCTCCCCCCCTGCTTGTGATAGCTGAGCGAAATGGAATGCATTGAACCCAGAGGATCCATGGCAGGGGGATGTTTTTTCCTCCCCAATCCCAATCCGCAGCCATTAGAGGGCACCATCCTGCTGCGGGCAGCACCCTCCATCCCAAAGTATTCCCTCCCCATCCAATATTCCATATTGCCCTATAGCATTTCATAGGCAGGATGTGAGCACACACAGCTGAGCATTGACATGCATGCACGCGGCTTTCCATGCATGTACATGCGTGTGTTTCAGGGGGTTGTGCATGCCCCTGGCTTTAGGGCACACAGGCATGATTCCCTGCATGTTTGCATGCACAAGTGATTATTGCATGCCTGTAGTCCTGTGCATACATGCAGGGGTGGTTTTATGCATGTACGTGGGTTTGTGCACACATGCATGTGTGTTTTGGTGCATGAACATGGATCTGGTGCACACATGCCCCTGCATTTGATGCATTGACATGGTTTTGTGCACACGTGCATGTGCGTTTCTGTGCATGCACATGTTTCTGTACATGCATGTGCATTTTAGTGCATGAACATGGTTTTGTGCACCCATGCACGTGTATTTTGGTGCATGAACATGGTTTTGTACACGCATGTACATTCCTGTGCATGCATGTGGTTTTGTGCACACATGCATGTGCATTCTGTGCATACACACGTTACTGGCATGCACACAGCTTTGCATATGTGTTTTGGGACATACCCATATGGATGTGGCACCTGCAGCACTGCAGCAGCACCCAGGGCAGCACAACCCCAGTCACCACGTTTCATCTCCCCCGTTAACCACCATCACTAACTGGCTGTACTGGGAGCGCGATGGCCACGTGCTGCACCACCACCAAGAGTCACCCCAAAAGCCCAAAAACCACCTTCCCCTTGAGGCCCCAGCTGCAAACCCTGCACCAGCAAGAGGAGAAACCTGCAGCCCTGCTTTATTTTGGACAGGCCGACTGCCACCACCGCTGAAGGCACTTGTGGGATGGGGACAGGGATGCGGAGAGGAGGGACACGGGGGCTGAAGCCACCTCAAGGCACCATGTGCCACCATTTGAAGGTGAAGGGCTTACGGCGGACGTTGGTGCCGCAATGGACCTCCCCGGAGAAGACGTGGTAGGAGAAGTAGTCGTCGATGAAGGTGCAGGTGAGGCCGAGGGGCTCCAGCAGCGCCCGCACCCGCTCCTCCAGGCAGCACTGCCCACCCACCTGCGGTCCAAAGGGCTTGGGGATGCCCAAGTGCCTGCCCAGCACCAGCATGTTCACCTGCAGCCGGACCAAAAAACGGTGTTTTCCACCCAAAAGGAGTGTTTGCATCAGAGGGGAGGGTGGGGAGGGTCTCACCATGTCTGGGAAGAAAGCTTCGGCGCCTTGGGCAGCATCACCTCGGAAGAGCTGGGGAATGTCGAGGATGTCGGGCTCGGCCAAGCCCAGCGAGTGCTTCAGGATGTCCCTGTTCCAGTTGATGCAGCTCTGATGGGAGGGAAGGATGGATGGATGGATGGATGGGTGGATGGATGGATGGATGGACACAGGGATGGAGAGATGGATGGACACAGGGATGGAGAGATGGAGGGACAGAGGGATGGAGGGATGGAGGGAGGAATGGGTGGATGGGTGGAAGGAGGAAGGGACAGACAGAGGGGTAGATGGAGGGACACAGAAGTGGAGAGACAGAAGGATGGATGGATGGATGGATGGATGGATGGATGGATGGATGGATGGATGGATGGATGGATGGATGGATGGATTGACAAAGAGAAAGAAGGATGGATGGAGGGATGGGTGGACAGATGGAGGGACACAGGGATGGAAAGATGGACATAGGGATGGGTGGAGGAATGGAGAGGTGGAGAGAAGGATGGATGGACAAATGGAGGGAGAGGTGGATGGAGGAACAGAAGGATGGACAATAAAGGAATAGGGGATGGAGAGATGGATGGCAGGATGGGTAGACAGAGGGAGGGAAGAATGGAAGTAGGGACAGAGGGATGCAAGGACACAGAGGGAGATAGGGATGGATGGAAAGGAGCCCCATTCCCTTTCTCACCTGGACATAACTATTGAATTTCCGGAGCCCTTCGTCAGCCAGAATCTCGGTTATGGTTGTCCTGGGCACCCCTTCCAGTCCTGCAGCACAATAACTGGGCAGGAATTCCTCCCCCAGCACATTTGGGATGAGACTCCCGGCTCTGATCCAGGAGCTCCCCCCATTTCAGGGTCACTGCAGTGAGCTCCATCCCAACCCAGGATATCAAATCTGTGCAGCTTTATACTTCATTCTGCCCTCATCCTTGCTGCTGCCAGCACTTCCCAGCCACCAGATGGGTTTGGGGGGGTTGTGCATCCACCCATCCCACTGCATTTTGCAGGAAAAGGGGAAAAACAAACCCACTGAGCCCCATTTTCCATCTCCCCTTACCATGGAACATCGCTGCCTCGCCGAAGCCCTCCTCTTGCTTCTCCTTGAGGAGCTGGTAGCAGGCGCTGGGGCTGGCCAGGAGCAGCCGAAAACCCTGAGGAGGGAGAAGGGATGAGATCTGGGGGGGGATATAAAGTTTTCACCCCACTTTTTCCCCATCATGGGACTCATTACCTTCCTATCGGGTGCAGGGACGAAGCTGAGGAACTCATCCACGTGGCCAACAGCAAGCCAGTCTGAGAACAGCTCCACCGGTGCCTGCACCTTCTGGGCAGTGAGAAAGTCCTTGACAGCCTTTGCCATCCTCCTGCCACCAAACCTGGGGGGCACAAGGAGGGACGTGACATTTTGGGGTGCCCAAGGGGATGCTCTGCTTGCATCCAACCTGAAATGGTCCACAAAAACCATTCTAAGGCGTTGTTTTCCAATGCTCTGACCCTTCCATCCTGCATCTCACCTGGGGAAGCTGCTGCCGATCAGGATGCGGCCCAAGGGGTACTCCTTGCCCTGCACTGTCACAGGGGGGCTCACCTCCAAATTCCCAAAGGAATCCAGGCTGGAAGTACCCTCCGGTGCTTGCCGGGCCACGTAACCAAAATCAGGGCCCTGAATGGCGGTAAAAAAAGATGATAAAGGTTAAAAGGAAAAGGCTGTAAGCATCCGAAGTGTAGCACTCCCAAATCATCCCCTGTGCTGGCTCTTCCCTTCCCAAAAATGCCAGGAAAATCAAGATTTGTCATATTTTTTAATGGATTTGCAAAGCTTTGTGCTTTCTGGGAAGGAAGAAGGGAGGGATCAGGTACCAGGATGCTCTTGACAGGGAAATCCTTCAGCCCCCGGTCACGGGGCGAGTCAAAGACGACGGGGAAGGTCTTGTGGGGAGCTTGCACGTAGCCGAATTCAACTTCATCCTGGAGAAGGAAGGGATGGAGAAGGTGGGAGGGAGCTGCTGCAGCGAGGCTGGGGCTGGGCATCATCCTGCACCCACCTGGATCCAGCGGTCCTGGCGGTTCTCCAGCAGCGGGCACACAGTGAGCGGGCACTTGGCTTTCTCAGCCACAGCACCCACGGCCGCCACGAAATCCTCGTTGTTGTCCACACTGGGAAGAGAAATGGGATATAGGATTGATCCAGCACCAGGCAGGATGCGGCCACCCACCCAGCACCCACCTGCAGACAAAGACCTCCAGCGGTGCTGCGGTGTTGGGGGTCATGATCCACGGAGCCATGCGGAATACCACGGTGTCGGTGAAAATGGGAGTCTCCAACAGCCCCTGGGTGGCAAAGGGATGGTGTTTGGGCTCTGCTCCCCCCACCATGGCTCAACCCAACCCCAGCACTGCTGGTACCTTCTCGGGGCTCTCCAGCAGCGTGACATGGAAAGCCACCAGCCCCGAAAAGCCAACATCAGGGAAGGCGAGTCCCTCCACGTAGAAGATGCTCTCCTCCTGATGCCGGCTGGGTTTGACGGTGTAGGCAAGCTTTGAGCCCCCCAGGACGTGCTTGTACTCCTCCAGTGCAACACTGTCTGTGGATACAACCCCTTTCAGCAGCTGAACCCCCTTTTCTGCAGTGTTTCAGCTCTATTTTCTTTGCTAAACCCTTCCCAAAAAGGTGTATGTGATCCTATGGAGTGTGCACAGCAGGGAGCATCACCCAGTGCATCAGATAAACCCCAACGTGGGATGTAGGCTGAATGCTGCAGAAGTGGTACCCTCTCTGCTGCAAGGATTTTGCTTGAACCCCAATAATTAGGGGTGTTTCCCACCCAAACCCCAGTGTTGGGCACTCACTGCCGCCGTAGAAAACACCGACTTTATCAGCATCACTATAGTCCACGTGGAGGACGAGGCGGTGGCCGGTGAAGATGGTGCGGGGACCTCGGGTGCGCAGCACCATCTGCGACATATCCTTCAGGTCTGGAGGGGGGAAAGGGGTGTAAGAAAGGAAAATCTGAGGGGAAAAAGCAGGAAAAGGAGGTTTGTTGTATGGGATGTGCTGATACCATCATAAGAGCGGATGGCAGTGTCACTGTTATCCAACATCTTGGCTTTAGGATCATCACGGTCACAGTTCACCAGCAGGATGGCCCCGTGTCCATCAGGACCCCATGTCCACGTTGCCTAGGGATAAAGCAGGGCTGGGGGAGTCAGTCATCACATTCCCCATTCCAAGGTGGTCCTGGGGGGCTCCCACCCCGCTTTATACCTTATCCAGCAGCGTCCTGCTCACCGTCCCACCGCGGGTAATGTCAGCATCCAGCGAGACCTCTGCGGGGAGAGGGATGCTGAGGGGGCACATCCCCACCAGCACCATGGTTTGGGGTTCCCCACACTCACTTACCCACGCAGGTGAGGTACAGCATGGCTCTGCCCACGGGCACCCCGCCGGCCTCCCCGAAATAGGAAATCCTGACCTGCAACAAGGAGCGGGTGCTCAGCACAGTGCAAAGCGGGGCCGCATCCTGCGGGGGCACCAGCACCCACCTTTTCATCACCCACGTCCTTGCTGAGAGCATCCATGGCCAGCAGCACCTCGGCACTGGAGGCCAGGGGCCAGCGGCTCACGCTGGAGGGCAGCTTGATGCTCTGTGTGTCATGCACCACATAGAGCTTCACTCCTGGTGTTCCCTGCACGTGGAAGGTGACGGCGTCTTTGGGTGCGGATCTGGGAAGGGAAAAGCCAAGTGAGACCCCGGAGTGGGGTGTTGAGGGAATGATACAGTGTGTGACCATCTGCAGGTGATGCAAATCCTGCCACGAGCAGGAAATACTGCAGTAGGTAAGGAATCCTGCAGCCAGGGCAATAAGTGGTGCCGAATGCAACAGATCCTGCAAAATGGAATTGCGACAAGTCCTGCAACATGCGATGGTGATAAACACAAGAGGGACGTGGAGCTGCTGGAGCGAGGCCAGAGGAGGCCCCAGAGCTGCTGCGAGGGCTGGAGCAGCTCTGCTCTGGAGCCAGGCTGAGAGAGCTGGGCTGGGGCAGCCTGGAGAAGAGAAGGCTCCTGAAGGGGACACCTTAGAGCAGCTCCAGGGCCTAAAGGGGCTCCAGGAAACCTGGAGAGGGGCTTTGGACAAGGGCCTGGAGGGACAGGCCAAGGGGAATGGCTTTAACCTGCCCGAGGGGAGATTGAGATGAGCTCTGAGGCAGAAGCTCTTCCCTGTGAGGGTGCTGAGGTGCTGGCACAGGGTGCCCAGAGAAGCTGTGGCTGCCCCATCCCTGGCAGTGTTCAAGGCCAGGTTGGACACAGGGGCTTGGAGCAACCTGCTCTAGTGGAAGGTGTCCCTGCCCGTGGCAGGGGTTGGAACTGGAGGAGCTTTAAGGTCCCTTCTAGCAGAAACCACTCTGGGATTCTATGGCTCTATGAAGCCCTTCAATATGCAGCAAATCCTGCAATGTGCAATGGCAACAGGTCATGCAAAACACGACTGCAACAAGTCCTTCAGCGCACGACACATCCTGCAACAGGCAATTGCTCCAAGTCCTTCAATATGCAACAAATCCCATGGAACGTGATTACAACAAAGCCTGCAAAAGGCAAATGCAACAAATCCCAGCAAAGGGGATTACAGCAAATCCTGCCGGAGGCAACAAATCCCGGAGGAGCAGCAAATCCCACAATATTCCTGGCAACAAACCCTGCGATACACACAGGATCTTGCAATATTCAACTGCATCAAATGGTGCAAAATGCACCAACAACTTCCAACGCAATTCCAACAAATCCTGCAGTTTTCCATGGCAACAAAACCCTGGAGCTGTTTGGGGGTTGGTTTTTATGGCATTGGGCTTCCCAAATATTCAGATTTCCATGCCCTGACCTGTTGCATCCCCTTAAGAGCAAAGCAAAGCTGCATGGCCGGGCAGGCTGCAGCTCGCATGGCTCCTCCCCGGTGCAAGAGGCCACGGGCGATGGGCCAAGGATGCACAAATCCTGACCCGTGAGGAGGGAAGCATGGAAAAACCCACCCCGGGGGCAGCGGGAGAGGATGGGAAGCTGTCGGCAGCGGTGGCGCGGTGGGTTTGGATGTGTTAGAGGAAAATCAAACCTCAAATTGGAGTTCGAGGAAGCTCGGGCAGGGCTTTAAGGAAACAAAAAGCAAAGCCTGCTGCTGAAAAGCCCTTGAACTTGGGCTGGGGCCAGTGAGGCAGCTGAAACACGTAGCGCCAGGAGGTGACACCCCGGCCAGCAGCTCCGCAGTGGTTTCACCCCATGTTCCCCGAAACAGGGAAATAATTCCCTATTGCAGGTGCCCCTGGGGCTGGGATGTGAAACTCAGCTTGAGGCACCACTTAAAGCTCCAGGGGTGGCTTTTTGCAGCCCAAAATCAGCAAAATCCCCCTTGAAGGGGTCACTGCTCGGTGGATGCATCGCGATTCCGAGCATCCCTGTCTTCCCAGAGCTTGGCATCCCCTGGGAAAAACATCCCAAGCAGCAGCATCACCCCCTCCCTGCCCGGAACTGATTTATCAGCTTGATTAATGGGATAAAAGCAAAAATAAACCAGGTTTTAATGTGTTCCCCCCTCCCAGCTTACCCGCAGACATCGAGGGAGAGCTCGGTGCCCAGCACGCAGACGGTGCTGGTGGGACGCTGGGTGGAAAGCTGGACGCGGCGCTGCTGCGCCATGCTGGCGAGCCCCCAGGGCACCCTTGGGTGCTGTGACGGGTGGCACAAGGGGATTTATAAAGCCTGGTCGCTGGGAGGAGATCAAGTAAAGCCTGGCTTAATCCCACCTCCAGGCTTTCAGCCTCCGGGCTGGGTGTGAGCGGTGCCCGGCAATGCTTCCCGGTGATGGAGCATGAATCAGTGCGGGGGGAAAAGCACCCCAAGACACCCACGAGGGGGGGGTTTGCTTTTGTAAGAACCTCGGGGGGGGGGGGAGGGGTGTTTTTTTCCCCCTCAGCACAAAGAGACACTGATGTGACCAACCACCCATAAACCCACGCTGTAAAATATTCAGTGTGACACAGGAGCCGAGCTGGGGCCATGCCAGCGCCGGGCTCGGTGGCGTTTTATTTCCCTTCCTCTAAGGGTTGTATTTGCCTAGCTGGGAAAAGTGCCTTTAATTCTTGGTTTAGGGAGGGTTGAAGGTGCAAGCTGGGTGCTTGCCCCATCCCCGGGGTGCTGCATGGGCCAGGGGGTGGGTATGTCACCTGCAGCGGGGACAGTTGCAGCTTTAATCGCCTTTGTTTTCATTAAAGCCTTGTCCCGGCGTGGGACGCCCTTTGCCACTGCAGCTGTCTCCCACCAACTCCCTGCAGGGTCATGCGCTGCTGGAATTCAATAGCACTCCTTTGGGGCAGGGAAAACTCAGCAGAGCCATAACTGCAGGGGAAACGGGGTTAGAAATCATCTTTTGGGACAAAAAGAGGGGTGGAAAGCG
Organism: Strigops habroptila; assembly: GCF_004027225.2. Classification (NCBI taxonomy): domain Eukaryota; kingdom Metazoa; phylum Chordata; class Aves; order Psittaciformes; family Psittacidae; genus Strigops; species Strigops habroptila. The sequence goes on from NC_044292.2 coordinate 1,555,710, forward strand.
GGATGTGTGACCTTTTTTGGGAGCATCTCCCTCTCCACCTCCAGCATCGCTTGTGGCGTCACAGCAGTTGGTGCAGCTGCGCTTTTACACCTCGAAAAGTACTGCTTGGAAAGAAATAGCCCCCCAAAAAGTGGTTTTAGCTCCATGATAGCCCCCGGGGTTGCACAGGGCTAAGTGATGCCTCAGGCAGGGGCTGGTTTCATTTCCTAGTGCTGGTTCCTGCTGGATGAGGGCAGAGGGGCCAGGTTGGCACTGGGAAATGCTGCACTTGGGTTGTGACGAAAAGGACAGAAAGAGCAGTTGGGGTGGCTGCAAAGGGAGAAGGTGTAAAAGGATTAGCACAAGGAGGGGGCTCTGCGTCCACACCATGCTGGAGAGCTGATCTCCTCTGCAGGAGGTGTTTTTTTGGTGGATATAGGGAATTTGGGAGGGATTGGCTACAAATCTGGGACTGTGAGACCCTTTACCATCAGGATGGGGTCTCAAAATCCCAAAGCATCCTCCTTGCCTGCTGACTCGCATGCACCATGCTCCCAAAGTGTAGTCCCTATCCCATAAAACCACCACCATTCCCGTAACAAACCCCATGTGCTTAAATAGAAAAGGATTCAAATGATACTTTCAACCCAAGAGCAGAGGATAAAGGATGGGAGACGGGGAAGAGCTGCACCCTCGGCGTTAATGCAGCTTTATTGGTGAAACCCTTGATTTTGCTGCATCTTCTGATGCAGCAAATGCACCTTCATGCTCTGGTTGCAGGACCTGGGCCTGTTCCTGGGTGCTTCAAGGCACCATGTGCCACCATTTGAAGGCGAAGGGCTTACGGCGGACGTTGGTGCCACAGTGGACATCCCCAGAGAGGACATGGTAGGAGAAGAAGTCATCGATGAAGGTGCAGGTGAGGCCCAGGGGCTCCAGCAGCGCCCGCACCCGCTCCTCCAGGCAGCACTGCCCACCCACCTGCGGTCCAAAGGGCTTGGGGATGCCCAAGTGCCTGCCCAGCACCAGCATGTTCACCTGCAGCCGGACCAAAAACCAGTGTTTTCCACCCAAAAGGGGTGTTTGCATCAGATGTAGGTGGAAAAAGAGGGGAGGAGGTGCTGGGGTCTCACCATGTCCGGGAAGAAGGCATCCGCGCGGGATCCCCTCAGGATGAAGAGCTGGGGGATGTCGATGATGTCCTGCTCGCTCAGGCCCAGCTCCTGCTTCAAGAGGTCACGGTTCCAGTCAATGCAGCGCTGTGGAGAGAGAGGACCTGGAATTGCCACCCCAGGCCAGCCCAGCCCCTCAATTCCCATGCATGGATCCCTGTGTGCTCCACTGCATCCTGCCTGGATCCTCACCTGCTCCATCGCATCCCACTCCCAAACCTATTCCCAACTCGAGGAACCTCTTTTTCCTTTGGTTTTGACATCTCTGCAGTCACCTGGGGCATCTCCCATGATCTAGTTGAAGATGTCCCTGCTCATTGCAGTAGGGTTGGACTAATGAGCTTTGTAGGTCCCTTCCAACCCAAACTATTCTCTGACTCTATGATCTCCCAGCAGGACAACGAGCTTGGGGTGAGCCAGCACCCATGGGTGCCTGCTCCTTCACGGCTGCTCTTCTTGCCTGCCTGCTTTCACACTGCATGGTGCAACTCATGCCACACTTTCTTGCTATTCCCCAGGATCTCCCAAAATGCTCCTTGGACCCAGAAATCACCCAGCAGTGACATGCAAGCATGGAGAAAGCAAATGCACCCAAACCCATGGCTGCAGAGACCCACCTGCACGTGCCTGTTGTCATTCTTCAGTGGATCATCTGCCAGGATCTCATCGATGCTCTTCCTCTCAGCGTTCTTCAGCCCTGCATGGGGATGGGAGCAGAGAGGTTAGGGACCCCAGGAAGGGATGCTGGTAGTCCCTATTGCACCACATGGATGCCAATGTCCTTACCAACAAATAGTGTAGCTTCACCATGGCCCTGCCTCTGTTTCTCCTTGAAGAGCTTGTAGCAGGCGTTGGGGCTGGCTAAGAGGAGCCGGAAACCCTGTGGGAGGGAGTCTGGGAGTCATCACTTTGCTGTTGGTGAGATATTTTATCCCCCCACCCTGCTGAGAGACACCACACTGATCCCAAAGCCAGCCCCAGGCATCACAGGGTGCACGGGATGCTATCCAGGGAAGCCACCCCCAAAAGAAGGTGCATCACCCAGTAGCAGGAGGGAAGACAAGCAACTACAAAAGGGCTTTTTCCTTGGCATTTGCAGGAGCAGGGATGGCTCCAGGGGTTGGTACCTTCCTATCATAGGCTGGGACGAAGGTGAGGAATTCATCCACGTGGCCCACACTCAGCCACTCCGAGTAAACCTCCACCGGCGCCTGCACCTTCTGGGCATACAGGAAATCCCTGACAGCCTTGGACATCCGCCGGCCGGAGGCCCTGGAGCAGAGGGAGGAGGAGAAAGTGGGTGGCCATCATACCCCACCCCAAGATTTACCCCCAGCCTTCCCCCAAACACCACGCCATGGGCAGAAGGTGCATCTGCACATCCCATTCTTATGGGAAACACCAGGAGGAATCATAGAATCCCAGATTGGTTTGGGTTGGAAAGGACCTTGAGATCATCCAGTTCCAACGCCTGCCACGGGCAGGGACACCTTCCACTAGAGCAGGTTGCTCCAAGCCCCTGTGTCCAACCTGGCCTTGAACACTGCCAGGGATGGGGCAGCCACAGCTTCTCTGGGCACCCTGTGCCAGCGCCTCAGCACCCTCACAGGGAAGAGCTTCTGCCTTAGATCTAACCTGAACTTCCCCTGTTTCAGTTTGAACCCATCACCCCTTGTCCTATCCCTACAGTCCCTGATGAAGATCCCTCTACAGCATCCTTGTAGCCTCCTTCAGGTACTGGAAGCTGCTCTGAGGTCTCCATGCAGCTTCTCTTCATCTGAGAAATATATCTTTGTATTACATATAATATCTAATATATATAGGATATCTAGATATATTAATAAGATAGATATCCATCTTAATACCTCTATTACATATTATTCTATTATATATTAATATATCCCTATATTATGTAGTCATTTATATCTAGGTCAAACACATCTGTAGGTAATTGTGCATTACATGCCCTGTTCTGCTCAGGCTCCTTTGGGTTTAATCTCCCCTGTCCTGGTGCATCTTAACTCACTCCTGCAGCAGCGCTTTGCGTGGGGGAGAAGGTTTCTTAGACAGACAGCAGCAGGCTGGGAAAGCATTAATTAAACCTCTGCTAATAAGGGTTAATTACAGTCCCAGCAAGGCTGGGAAAAGGCCATTTACCCGCTGCTGTAACCAAAGCAACCCCCGGCTTGCAGCGGGGCCGGGATGGGAGCATCCCGTTTGTTATCCCGGCTCAAACCTCGTTGATCTGGATTGGTCCCCGTTGTTATTTCTCTGGGAAAATAACCTCCTTTGTGGAGGATTTTGCAGGGTGTTCTTGTTCCTGCAGGGCTGCCTAGCACTGCCTGCCCAAGGCAAAACAATTTCCAGTTATTCAGGATTTTACCCTTTCCTGGATTTCCCTGCTTTTCCTTTCAATAGGGAATAAAAAAATAAAGGACCCGGATGCTTACAGGGCTCTAGGATCCAAGCAGAAGCACCAGCAGTTTGGGAAGGGGTAAACGTCAGAGCAGTGGCATGATTTCGTAAGGGATAACAATGTGGTTTGCATGTTAAAACTGGGATTTGATGGGAATTGGCCCCGAATTTCCACTCTGAGTGGTTCAACCCTTTCTCATACAAAGATTTTTGGTGCTTCCCCACCTCCTGGAGGGAGGGCTTGAGCCCCCTCACATCTCACCAGGGCAGGGGGCTGCCGATCAGGATCCTGCCCAAGGGATACTCCTTCCCTCGCACTGTCACTGGAGGGCTGACATCCAGGTTGCCGAAGGAGTCGAGGCTGGTGATCTCTCTCCCAGGCGGCTCACGGGTCACATAGCCAAAATCAGGGCCCTGGGGAAGAGGGGAGCGGTGACAGGGACCCCCTGGGTGGGGGGTTTTGTGGGTGGAAGAGGGGTTGGCAACACAACAACACACCAGGATCTTTTTAAAAGCAAAATCCTTCAAGCCTCTGTTCCTGGGCGAGTCAAAGACGACAGGGAAGATCTTGTGCGGCGCTTCCACATAGCCAAACTCCAGCTCGTCCTGTTGTGGGAAGAAGAAGAGGAAGAGGAAGGCTCCCGGCAGGGTGATAGCCATCTCCACGAGGCATGTGGTGAGGGTGGAGCAGGAAATGGGGCAAACCTGGCAAAGACTGGCTGTTGGCCTTAACCCCAAGGGACGCAGCTGCCTCGCTGTCCTGGGGGGGACACCACAGTGCCTGGCACAAGTCACCCCTGGGCCAGTGTCCCATGGAGTCTCTCTTGCAATAGGGTCCCTTTTGCAATGGGGGTCCCTCTGGCAATGCCCCCCACTGGGTCCGTCTTGTAGTGTCCCATGGAGTCTCCCTTGCAATGGGATCCCTCTTGCAACATCCCTGTCTGTGCTGGTTGCAATCACCAGCAGCATTCCCCACACTTTAGTTCATGGTTGCCTGGCTCATTTCTTAGGATCTAGATGCTTCCCTGAGCAACTCAGCTAGTCCCTACCAGGACTGTCACCCCCACCGATGGCACCTTATGTGCCCCAGGAGCCTATAAAGGACCAGAAGAGCCACATATTACAAGCATCGATTGATGACCTGGATCCAGCGATCGCTCCGGGTTTCCACCTCCGAGCAGATGGTCAGTTTGCAGTTGGCTTTCTTCAGCAGGACCCTGAGTCCTTCCAGGAACACTTCATTGGAGTCTGAGCCCCGCTGGATGCTGGAGGAAGAGGAAAGAGTGAAGGCTGCAATAGGGGATCATGAGAAGCACCCCAAACTCCAACCATGCAGCCCATTCCTCATTCCTAAATGTGCTGGGCAATAGTCCTGCATGAGGGAGAGCATCCTCCAGCCTTTCTCCTTGGGTTTGCAATGAGCGCAGCAGCCCCTACCCAAATACTGCCTCCAGTATAACATGTATAAAGCCTGGCTTACCCTATAGCTGCTACATAGCAAGGAAGGATTGAAAACTCCTCCTGGGAGAGTCCTCCAAGGCAGGAGAGCAGTGGGGTGACATCCCTCCTACCTGCAGACAAAAACCTCCGTAGGCTGCTGGGTATTGGGTGTCATTATCCAGGGTGCCACACGGAAAACCACCGTATCCGTGAAAATCGGGGTGCCTGGTGAATTCTGTGAGGGGCAAAACCAGTGAGGAGCCACGGTTAAAACCCTACCATTGGGGGACTTGGCAGGAGACAGGGCAAACCTCACGTACCTTATGGGGGACCTCCAGCAAGCTGGCGCTGAAGGAAACCAACCCAGAGAAGCCCACATCAGGGAAAGCCAATCCTTCAACATAGAAGGTGTTCTCTCCACTGCCAACGTGGTCCAGCACGTAGGAGAGCCTGTCTGCCCCCAACACGGGTTTGTACTGGAGGTGTGAGCCAGTCCCTGGAGAAACACCGAAATACCCAACCCAAAACGGGGTGACCAACTTGTCCACCAGGCTGGAAGGAGGCACCAGCAAGGAGGTGGCTGATGCCAGCATGGTTTGCAGAGGAGCGGGTGTGCCTCTTCTTCTCTGGGCAACACACTTGATCTGCCTTGTACAAAGAGGACTCTATACCCTCAGGTCCAACCCTTTCAAGGTGCACGGCTCGAGTTAAGCATCTAATGATATACTCGGGTTCCCTGACCTGATTTTCGGCGGGGAGCTGCTGGGGATCCAGCTGCCAACGTGTTCAAAGCCAGAAGGCGCTGCCTGACAAGATGGGCTGCTTTGGTGGCTGGGTCATTGCCCAAGCCAAAAAGATGCCGGGAGCCACGTAGGAGTTATCCAGCCCGTGGGAATGTCAAAATCTCAGCAAGCTCATTGAGAAAAGCCTTTTTTAACCCTTTTCCCCGTATAACCCCATCTTCTACAACTGCAGAGAAGCTCTGGGGACACACAAGTGTTTCCAGCAGTTGCAGGTGCCCAGCCCTTAGCCACAGTGAACTTTTCAGCTCAGGGCTCGTCTGCCTCAGGGTCTGGAGTATCTAGGATATCTGCAGGGATATGTGGGAAGGAAGGAAGGAAGGAATACTTACGGATAGCATGGAAAACTCTCACTTTATCTGCCTCCGACTCGGGGACGTGCAGAACCACCTGGTAGTCAGCAAAGATAGCGCTGGGACCTTGAGTCCTCAGCAGCATGACAGACATGTCCTGAAGGTCTGTGGTGGGGAGAAGGATGAAGAGAGGGAGAACATGGAGGTGTTGCAAAGGGCAAACACCCCAGTGAGCCCTGCAGATCACACCCTACCTGCAGTGGTCCGTATGGCCACCTGACCACTGTCCATCCCCACCGTGCCGGGGCTGTCCCGGTCGCAGTTGACCAGCAGCACAGCACCTTGTCCATCCGGACCCCACGTCCACTTCGCCTGGAGAAGAAGCACCCAAAGGGGATGGAAGCAAGATTTCCCCCATCCCAACCAGGAATGGGAAAACCCCAGCACCGCAGCCACGCTTGGAGGCCAACCCACAACATGCAGTCAAGGCTGGTGGGGAGACAGCAGTGATGCTTTCGAGCCACTGAAGTTCCTAATCTCAGCTTCTTGCAGGACCAGCAAAGACTGTTTCAAACAGATCTTATCTTCTAACAAGCCAGAAAGTACCTGCCAGGCCTCATGTGGACACTGTGCTGTTTCTAGAAATGCACCTCATCTGATGTACAATTTGGTGCTGATTGGGCTGCAGGTAATTACCCGGGTGCAAGTGCTGGGGCAGATGCAGATCTGTTGCCAAAGGGGGAAAAGCTCTGCTAAAGTTGCAGCTGACTCATTTAGTGGCATGTTTCAAGTTCAAAAAGGAGGAAGAAGAAAAGGAAAAAAAGCAGACTGTTCTCTCCTACGTGATCCCTGGGGCTGCCTTGGAAATGGAGGAGATTATGGCATGGAGTAAGAAAATAATCCTCTCCTCCTCAATCATTAGGTTGAGAATTTGTGAGGTTAGTTGCGCTAATGCAGACACCAGTGACACCACCCAAGTCCATCTCCCTCCTGGAGGTTGTCAGAGAAGAGACTGCAAATGGGTGCACCCAGCACTGACCCTCCATACGTTGCCCACAGCAAAGCTGCTCATTACCTTGTCCTTCCCTTTGCTCTTCACTCTGCCACTACGGCTCAAGTCCACATCCAGGCATACATCTGAAACATCGAGAGAGAAGGAAGCCACTGGCAGGGGAACGAGCTCTCAGTTTTGGTTCATCCTTGGCATTAGCAACACCAGTCCCACCTTCACACCCCAAATCAGGCCTGTGGCCAAAATGCTGATAGAAAAGTCAAATTGCTGATAGAGAAGCCAGCCTGATGGCTTTTTCATGGCTTTCCCCCTTTGGTCTCCAGCTATCTTCACCCATCTTTGTTCCCCAGCAGGGACATACCCACTTCATGGCATATTTTGTGTTTTCACCGATTTCTTATTGACTGCCGTGTTTTTCATGAACCTAAAATATGGTGAAGACATGGAAGTGTTTTCACCACGGGTGAGCGGGCACCAAAATTAGGCTTGATGCAATGTTTGAGAAGGACTTTTCTTTAGAGAGCTCTTCTTGCCCCAAATCTCTGCCTCTGCTGTGACAAAGCAGAGGTTTACCTGCAGCAACCTCATCTAAACCCTACCTAAATCTGTATTAAGCTTATTTTACTACAGAAACTCCTCCAAATGGGCTCTATGGCATGTGGAAAACACAGGCATGGAAACTGAGATTGTCCTTATCCTTGCTGCAGAGAGGAGGGCATGGAGAACCTGGAAATGAAGCTCAACATCTAAGCAAGCAAAGAGCATTTATCAGGCAGAAGCCCTGCAGACAGCGGTGGCTCTAGATGAGCCCATCATTCATGGGACGTGGGAAACCATCTTCAGGTGCAATTTTGGGAGGCATATGCATGACTTCAGGACACAGGTCTGTCTGCCATGTGAAAATCCCAAGTTTAGGGTAATTAATCCATCCAAGTGGAAGGCTCTGCATCCAGACTGGTTGTCTAGACTCCCTTTGTAGTCAGCAGAGGAAAATAGGCATTTCAAGGGAATGATTCATCTTCATCCTAAACTTCTAAAATAGGTCAGACAACTACACTTTGGTGCCTATTCCTCTCCCCTAACTGCAAGAGGGGTCGAGGAGGAGGACACCAGCCAAAGTTGGGTGAGATGGTCTCCTTTGGATCCTCTTCCACTAACGCAATGGTGTTGGCAAGCAGAGGAGGATGCTTGGTGTGTGCACTGGGTGGGGACACGGCCCAGCCTGTGTCTCTTTTGCACCATGTAAGGCAGCATAATAGCTTTTTAATTATTTCCCTCTTGCTTGTCAGCATCAGTCAACACCCAAACCCTTCATTGCACGTCACAGATGGGCAGCCCGCGCCCCCCACTTAACTCCCATCCCAGGAACCCAACGAGATCTTGGCATCCAAAAGCGTGGCTGGGTTTGAACAAGTGTTGCTGTAACACCTACCTACGCAGGTGAGGTACAACCAAGCCACCGAAAGCTCATTGTCTTCCCATCCATAGTATGAAATCTTAACCTGTGAAGACATCACGAGATCATGACCCAAGTCCCACGTCCCATCGTGCTGAGTAGGTCTCTCCACTCATTGGGTTGACCAACCAACGCTATACAACAAGCTCTTGGAGGGTTCATCCAAGCCATTCTCCATTAATCATAGTTCAGCTGAACCATTTCTGCCTGCTTCAGCACAAAAACAGGCACGGAAAAAGCCAAGGTTGGAGTATTTTTTGGTGCCTGGCACAGGGTTTCTGACAGCAGCTTTTGCAACGTGATCTCCTTCTCCTTCTTAGTTTCAGTTTTTGTACACACTAATTACACAATTCTGTTTAAGTTTGAGGGGTTTCCCTTGAAAATAAGCATGATGTTAGCATTACTTGGAAACTCTGGAGCCTTCCCATAATCCTCCTTTCTTTCCTAGGAAGCCTGACTTACGTTTTCAGTGCTGGTACATGAAAAGCAACTAACCTTGTTGTCATTGACAGTCCTGCTGATGACATCAATGGTCACTACAACCTCTATATCGGGATCCAGGGGCCATCTGGAGTTAATCATAGGTTTTGTCATGGGGCTGTGGATGATGTGGACCGTAACCGCGGAGGTGGCATGGACTTCAAATGACGTGGCACTTTTGGGGGTAGATCTGAAACAGAGAGCAGCGTGGGGTTAGAGACCAAGTTGTCCCTCCTGTTCTCCTCTGTGGAGCCAAATCCTTGAACCTGGAATTAAAATCCAGCTGTAACTGGATGGAAAGGACTCAAACCATCTTTGGGTGATGAAACGCGTCGTCTGGATTTTATATGTATTATCTCTGTGGTGGTGTTGAGCAAGCAGAGCTCCCACTGGAGCTTTGGCATGTCTGGCTGTGGTTAAGCCCTAGATAGTGAATTGCTGAAGTTTGGGCATCCAACCTCCCTCCACAACAGCAAGAAAACCCCCAGAATTTCAACACCCCATAACAAAACCCCAACAAAGAGCCAGGACGATTCTTTATGTCAACTGTGCAGGGAGATGGTTATGGCAGGACCATACCCTGACCTGAGAGATGCTCAAACTGGAGCGGAGCCTGAATCCCAGCATGGAGAACCTGCACCCCACCTGCATGACATCCCTCGCCTTTGAAGTGCTGCCTACCTGCTCATTACAGGCCCAGCACCTCCATCCCAGGAGCATGAGTGCTCCGACCTGTCTGCCATCAGGAGCCAGCCCATGCAAGAAGACACAGGGTGGTAAATTTTAACAGGGAGAACAAAAAACCACCCACACAAGAGATTTATTCCTGGTGCTCCTCGTGGCATGGGAGCCCTGGTGCCTGCAGCCGCTTGTAAGGGGAGATTGAAGCATCATCTTGCTCGTTGCCCCTTGTATTGAACATCATATAACATCATAAACCCACCTGCACGCTGTGGTGGACCAAGACTTCTCCAATTTGGGTCTATTTGCCCTGATTTTACAGCCTTCACACCTCAGCATCCCCACCACATTCCCACTGTGCTCCATGATCTGCCCCAAACCAGCCCAAACTACAGTCAAAGCTTGACCCATTCATTACTGAGTTCCCCCTGGCCACTGCTCTCCAGGAAAAAAATGTTCCATTTCTTTCAGTTGAAAGAGCATCCTCTGTCTGCTTTTTTGGGCCAAAGCTCAAATTTGCTACTGAGGAGCCAAATCAGCCCATTTTAGGGTTCAGGTTCCATGTTTTAATGAGTCTGAGCTTGCTTTGAGTCCAAATCCAGGGGAAATAATTGCAAATAAGAGGTTTTATACATTCCCATCCATTAGAGGGGAAATATAACACTATTTTAGGGCAGCTAAAGCTCAATGCAAAGCTCTTTGGGGGGGACGATGGCACATCCTGGCCCAGCTCCAACACACAACCCCAGTAATTGCCCCGGATGCGATGCCGACTGGCTTGTCCTGTAGTCTCTATCATTATAAATGTGATTTATTAAATAATGACAGTGTAAGAGCAGGGTAAGTACAGCCTCCTATCTGGCCAATAAAGCAACCCCCTAGATTTCATGCTGTAAAAAGCTCTTTTAGTGAACTCACCCGGGCAAAGGTGCTGCTGGATTGTTTCTGCCTGAGCCACACATTTTATTCCTTACCCCGTTTTAGCTCTGTCCAAGTTGCTCATCTTGAATTGCTCTTGCCTAATGTTCTCAAAGCCAGAAATAGACCCCACTTAGCCAGGGTGTGCATGGGCTTAGCCTGCAAACATCATGGCTCGGCTACGCTTTGACACCTCCTGTTGCCAGAGCCAACATCCCTCCTCTGGGTGCAGCTCCCCATGGGACATCATCTCCTAAAGCAGATCCAGTGGGATATATCCACCAGGCACCAAATGAGCTTGAGTTCATCCTTGGATTAACTTGTCATGAGGGCTCAAAATGAGTGCCAGTTTTCCCTCTAGTACCCATTTCTCCTCTAAACAAAGAGGAAGAACACCATTGGGCTGTCCCAAAACCCATGGATGAACTCGTGATGTGGGCTCCAAATGAGCTCTGATTTTCCCTCTCCAAACAAAGAGGAAAAACACCATTGGGCTCTCCCAAAACCCATGGATGAACTCATGATGTGGGCTCCAAATGAGCTCAATTTTCCTCCTCCAAATAAAGAGGAAAAACACTATTGGGCTCTCTCAAAACCTATGGATGAACTCATGAGGCAGGCTCAAAATGAGCTCTGATTTTCCCCCCTAGCACCCATTTCTCATCCAATTAAAGAGGGAAAACACCACTGAGCTTTCCCCAAACCCATCAACCCTATGGAAAACCATAGGGATACCCCCATCCCAAGCCTTACCGGCGCGTATCAAGGAAGACCTCGGTACCCACCACGCAGACGCCATAGGTGGCGTGGCTGGTGGACATCTGCATGACGTGACGTTGGGGCATGATGTGCCGGGGACTGCGGCCGCATGTGAAGGAAGCTGCTGCCTGGCTTGGTAGGTAAACCAGCAGGACTGGATTAAAAGGCAAGGGAATTTAACTCCTCCTTCCCTCAATGACGGGGTTTAGGCAGGGGACCCTGATGTCTCCACCTCCGCCACCCAGCAAGCTGCCGCCCCGCTCAAGGAGATGGAGGTGATAAGGCAGCCCCTGGAGGGGGGGCACAGGCAGCTTTGGGGAGGGCACACAGAGCAGAGGGGCAGGACAGGGTGGGTGACACCCAGCCCTGCCCTGGGATGCTCAGCACGGGGTTTTCTTCTCACCTTTTTATTCCCTTACAGCTCCATACAAGGACTCCAAAGCTTAATGCATTAAACATTTCCACTCCTCCTGGAGCGCAACATGGTTGTTTAGGGTTATTACAATACATGCTATCATTAATATAAAGCATTTTCTTTAAAACAACCCAAATTTTCCATCTGGCCTCTCTGCAGGTGACTCACGGCCTCAGTTACCCCATTAGGGCAATGCCTGAATAAAGCCTAACAAAAGGAAATGTTTGTTCAGGTAGGTCCTTCCCATCATAACAACTCCTGAGAGCGCGACAGGCAGAAACGAGTGCAGGGAAAACTGGTTATTTGGCAGGCAGGGAAGGGGAAAACAACAAACAACAACACAACAACAAGAGGCTTTCAGTGGAAATTAAAAGTTCACAGTGTTTCGCTTGGACCTCGTGTTTCAGGGGTATTGGGGTTTTTGGGGCAGGTAGCAAAGCTCCCACGGGAAACATCCCTATGGCTGGAAGAGAAGATAGGCATCTCTCTTCGGGCCATACCAGGAGGCTTTTCCTGCCTGTGAAGAAGGAAACCACGTGGGATTAACCTGGATGAAGCCAGGAGTGAGATCTTCACTAAGCTCAGGGATGGTGCTGCAACAAAGATGGAGGGAAAAGGGATGGAGAACGCACTGACAGCCCCATGGCTGCAAGGTTCATCCTCGTAGCAAGGAGGACACGGGGTGACATGGTCACATCAGTGATGCAATGGGCCCAAGAGGGCTGGAGCCAGGAGAATCCCGGTTTTGTGAGCAGCAGGACCCCTTGAAGATGAAAAGGCCAAAGGAAGCTGAGCAGAGCGAGCAGGACCAGTCCCCACCACTGCACCGAGCTGCACGTCCTCAGCCGGAGGAGCAGCCACCCCCTGGGAGATCAAACATCTCCCGTCTACATTAAAGGGCTCCTTCCACCTTTAATTGCAGCAGGAAAACAAACCCAGCACCATGTCTCGTACACGAGAACAGCTTTAATAACACTGGGAGTCTGCCAGGATGCTCCAGTGGGGACCACAAGTGGCATTTCCAGGCCCTCCAGGACCTGTCCTTGCTTGAGATTGAGATAAAGCCCCGTTTCCCGAAACCCAGCACAAGCCAAACTGCTGATGCTCATAGAGTTGGGAATTCTGTTGGTTCCTGAGCCCTCCTGGGGGAGCATGAGCCTTCACGCACCCCTCTCCTTCACCCCCAAAACCCTTCTGGGGTGAAGCAGAGCCAGGATAGTGGGTGAGGAGCTTCCTGCATCCTCTGAGGAAGAGTCCGGCCATGGCAGCATCCCTACCAAAGAGAGCTGCAGGTCGGATTTCCCACTCGTGGCTGCTGGTCACACTGGTTTGGACTGGGCATGGTGCTGAGCTTGCTGCCTGCTGTGATTTTAGCATCGTATCCTGCTCAGCTGGTTTGAGCCTATGCTGGACAGGGAACACACCTTAATCCCCACGGGGTCAGGCTGGTACGGTCTGTAATCTGGAGGGAGGTGGAGGATGGTGGTTTCGGGCTCTCAGTGAGCATGAGGGCTTCAGCAGAGGGTTTGGGAGGATGTGCTTCTCCAAACCCAGCCGGGATCACACCCATCCAGAACGGATGGAGACACGGTGCTGAAACCTCATCTTCATTTCAGGCTTGGGGTTTTATTTCAGCAAGTTTAGTCACGGCGCATTTGGAGCCACCACGGCCAGTGTGGATGCTCGCTCCAGCCCAAAGCACCTCATCTTCGCTGGGTGGTACCTACACTCACCTCTTCTTCCTCCTCCACCTGCTATTAGCACCGACATGCCCGTGCATAGGGAGAATGATGATTTTAAGTCATCTGGCCCATTCAGAGCTGAGTGTTTCTTCCTAATAACACCTTGGCCTGAGAAAGTTGCTAGTAAGATCCCTGGATCTTAACACAACGAATGGGATCCTGCCTCTCCATCAGATTGAGTGAGCTGGTCAGCCTTGGGTTTGGGGGCTCATTTTGTCCCCAATTTCAGCCTCTTTCTAACCAGAATGGAGCAAGACTTGATGCCCCAGTGCTCCCCAGGAGCCCCACTAATAGGCCAGACCCCATTTGGGTTGTTTCTTCCTCACCCATCCTGCACCACCACTCTGTCAAGGAAAGTTTGATAGTCTCCCTAAGCTGATAATTACACCTTATTTATTATCTTGCATGTGTAATTGCAGACAGGAACTTTTAAGAGCCATGTCAGCCTAATTACTTGCAATAGGACAAGGCATCAAACCAGTTATCAAGTCCCACTTGGGTTTGCATGAGGGTTTATTTGCTTTAGGCATGTAGCTGTAACAGCAGAGCAGGAGCATCCAATGCAGTCCCCTCCCAAGGACCTGCATTCCCCATTCCACTTGGAAGAAGGGCAGGAGATTAGGTGTGGACCAGCAAAAAATGCTTTTAAAGCTGCTAAATGCAACAAAAATCCCCCTTTATCCTTTCTTCTTCCCAAAATAAAGGTGTTTGCCTGCTGGGAGACTTCATAGCTAGCAATGCAAGAGCAAAGCACCCCATAAAACTGCTCTTTCCCCCTGTGCTCACTCTGCCCACGGTCCCCCCCAGCTTTGCATGAAATGTGCTGCCCTATAAATATCTGCCTCGTTGGGGCGTGCTGGATGCCTCCTCCATCGAGAGCAATAAAGCCACGGATGGGCTCAGCTTCACCCAAGCTCCTGCATCCTCACCAGTGGGTTGGTTTCGCCTCCAAAACAAAGCCAACACAGGCAGGAATGGGCAGGAACGGGCAGCGCCTCGTGGCTCAGTGGGGCCAGGCACCTGTTTGCACCTCCTAAACGTGAAAGGTCAGCTCGAAAGGACTCCGTGGGGGGAACATTTCCCTCCTACTCTTTGCAATAAGGCACGTGCCTGCAAGAAGGGAGCCACAAAACAACCCCAAAACCTCTCAGCAAGCACCCACGGAGCTTCAAACCTGCTTGAATCCAGCAGCTTGGTCCTGCTTGGGGAGGAGATGTTGGGTGATGCGCACGTGAAAAGCCTCAGGAAGCAGGTTGCTGGGGTTGTTTGCGAGCTCCAGAGCTGGGATGAAATGAGGGCAGGCAGGGATCCATGAGCACAGGGCAGTTTCTGCAGAGCAGCTCCTCAGCTGCCAGATCAGATGTTTAAAAAGAAAAGGGAGAACTCCCCGGACAAGATTGACTCCAGCCACGAAACCACGAGCCTCCAGACATCTCCGTGTGTGTGTGTGTGTGTATAAATATAGCTCTCTACACACGTCCTGGGATGGTTTACCATGGCTGATCTCCTACCCGATAGCACAGGGCAGAACCTGCATTGCTATGAGGCACTTCTGCCTCCTGAAAAATCCCATTCTTGCAGCATAAACCAAGGTTTATTTAGCAACACTCAGGGGAGTCACCCCAGCTGTCACTGCAATGGGGACAGGCACGTCCTTGCGCTTGTCCCCAACACCAGATGGAGAGGATACCTCAGCTACCTCTCTCCTTCCTCCCCACAGAAGACATTGCAATGGGTGGGTGCTTTGCCAAAGCCTCTGCAAGAAGGATTTAGTATCTTCCCCACTGCTGGCATGGCCGCAGCAGCTCCACAGAGACCTCCAGAAGCTTGCAAACACCCCCAAGAAGCTTTGAAAGGCCCCATACGGCTTGCAAAGACCAAACCTGCCTTCCAAAAACCCCAGGAAGCTTGCAAAGACGTCACCCTCCTTCCACACCAAGGCTTCAAATACAGGGACCGGTGCAGTGGAGGGGAAACGGGCTCTGGCAGCCCCTTCCCCACACAGTCCAGCAGCTCTCCTCCAGTTTTGCCCCAAAACAGAGCATTCCCCTCTTCTTTGTTTCATTGGGGGCTCCCAAGGAGGTGCAGGTGCGCTCAAGCCTGGCTGCTCCCTTTGGAGCAGCCCACAAAACACCTCAGGACCACCCAAAAATCTCCAAAGCCACCATGGTTTCAATCTCATGTTGCCAGCAGATAAAACTTGCTCCCCAGGTTTCCTTCTACTTGGCAAGTGCTTTTACCCATGCCAACACCATAACGTCAGCCAGACCATGGGGATATAAATACATTTATATAGGGATGTATAAAACAACCCCCCTGTCCTGCTGGTTTTAAAAGTCACAGTGACCTTGGGGTCTCTCTGTGAAATGGCAGGGATTTGGGGTTGGGGTTGTTTTGGAAGGAAAGGAGGATTTCAATACCATGTGTTTTCCTCACTGACAACTGAAAGACTAAACCAGAGGAATCAGGAAGTGAAAATGGTCAAAGAGAAACTGCTTTTTGCTCCTTTTCTTCCCAACTGATGGGTTTACACCTTGATTTCCCCAGCCCACAGGTCCCAGGAGAGCACAGGGAGGTGAGGCCACCCCAGCCCATGCAATGCCTGCTGCTGGATCTGCTTTGGGGTGAAAAGAGGGAAAACAGGTCTCATGCAGTGCTGGAAACAGAGCCTGCTTGTGCAAACATGGTGTGGGTTTGGTTTCATTTGGTTCTTTCTCTGTTTCAATGATTTCTCTTCCTGGTTCCTCTTTCACCAGTGCTTCTTACTACTGGTGGTTTAAATAGGTAGTAAATAGCTAAATCATGATGCTTCTCAAAAGCAGGAATATTTTCCAGCTGGATCAGGGTGTCTAAACCAGGGGCACAGCAGTGGTGCTGCCCTGACCATGGTGCTCCATGAAAGGCACAGGGAACTGGTTTATATCTTCTTCTATTCCTCAGGGAGAACATCTATGGCCTTGAATAAAATCTCCCCATTGCCCAAAACCCCATTTTCACGTGCAGAAAAGCAGCAAAACCATCTCTTTTTGTGCTTAGCAACACAAAGTCCTCACTCACATTCGCTCAGGTCATGGCCAAACCCCCCCAAAAACCAAGCAAACCCAATAAAATAGGATCTGCTTCAGATGGGAAACCAGGTTTGAGTTTCTTTCCTACACCCCAGCCACAGAGAGAAGAGAGCACTAAAAAGAAAAGCCCAAAAGGGATATAAATAGGGAACATCAACCTGAACATTTCTGCTCCTCACTAATTGCTTGTGGCTTTCCAAATCTGGGGCAGAAGTTTGGGGTTTAAAATGAATATTTAGCTTGATGTTAATAAATAATGCAAATGCCTGCGTGGGCAGCAATTGCTCCTGACGTGTGGAAAACCACCTCTGATTTCCCCTCCTCAGCAAGTGCTTCCCAGCTTCCCTTTGAAAATAAGCAGGGAAAAAATCAAAAGGAGAGTCCTGCTCTAGCCTAAGGGCTGGAAAATTCTATTTCTTTCTTCCCAGGAGCAGCCAGAGCTTTTCCCTAAACAGCATAAAAAGAATGGATACGCCACAGATGCAAACACCAGCCGAAGTGCTGCAAAATTGCCTCCGTGTTGGGCTGCTCGTCCCTGTTTGGGGTCAGGGAGATGCTGGAGGGGAGCTGGGGACAGCTGGGGGAGCTCCTTGCATAGAGCTGGGAGCTGGTTGGGCTTGGCTGCCCTCCCCTCCATCCCTTCCCTTCCCTTGGAGATCATTTTCATGGGGCTTTAGAGGGTCCAATCCAACTGCTCCCTCCCTTTGGAGCGTGGTGGGGGCTGCAGAGTTGTCATCCCAAACTCTGCAAGCTCCCAAAGCAGCTTGATTTGCTCCAGGGTCACTTGAGGAGGAGGAGGGAGGCGTTGCCGGGGGGGAAGGAGAAGCAGCTGGGTGCTGCTGGGGGGCTCAGTGCCACCCAGAGCGGGTGGGGAAGAGTGTGTGTGCCCATCGCTGGGGTGTCCGGGCGGCTGCACGGCGAGATGCCGGGGGACCGCACGCTCCGGCTGCAGCACGGGAACCGCATCGAGGCCCTGTGTGTGCTGGGCACCTGCATCTCAGCTGATGTCTATGGGTGAGTGGGACACCCCAACACCTCTTGTGCTCCTCCACCTCTGCACCCCACCCTCCTGCCTGCCTGCACCCCCCACTTATCCCTCTGCAAATCCTCCCTCCTCGATTTTCCTTTTGCTTCCCCAAACTCCACAGCCCCAACACTGCGATTTAATGCATTTTGTGGGCAAAATCCTCCCTGGGCTTTGCAAAGCTGGATGAGACCCAGGAAAGCTTCAAGCATCAGTATTTGCATGATGTGGTACTTACCTGACAGCGATGGGTTTGATCCATTTTTGCTCAACTGACCCAGTGTCACCTTGGAAAGCTGCTGGAGCAGGAGCCACAGGATGGGCTGCAAAGGAGGAGATGCAGCTGGGAGAGGGGAGGGAAACAAGATGTAGTTAGTGACCAAGCAGCATCCCCACACCACCAACCCTGCTCCCCCAAACCAAACCAAACCGTGTACCTCAAGATATATTTCACCCCCCCTCCAAAAGAAACAGTTTAAAAGCTCATTTCGTGGTTGATTCTGGTCTTTGCTGCTTTTGCAAAGCTCACCCTCAATAGCCAAGCCAAGCAGCACAGTTACAACTCATCTGGCATCTCTCCAGGTGAAACCTCCTCCCAGTGGGATTCCCAAAACCCAGAAACAAGGAAACCAAACCAGTTTTTCCATGCATAATTAAATGTAATTTAACAACTTCAGAAACACCTAGGCAGCAGCAAAGGAGCACTTAGATTTCCTCTCCCCCCTCCCACTGCAGGTCGGGGGTGGGGGGGAGCTGTTGGCACCCAGAAACCCAATAAATGATGCTCTAACAGTGATACGGTGTGGGCTCTTGGGTGTTGGGATCAAAGGGAGCCTGCACCTCATGAGCTGCAAATAACAACCCTGGGAAGATGGGGACATTAGGGAAAAGGAGGCGGGAGAGGGGCAGGGGATGCGCAGAGCAAGGGCACATTGGACTGGGAGTGGTGCAACTCCTACTTCAAGGTTGACCAAAATCACCCCACAATTAGAGTTTCCCATGGTGAAGTCCCAGTTGGGTTGCCACGCCATTAGGATGAGCTGTTAAATCCCAGGTTTGCCTCAGCTGGAAAATAAACATGGATTTCTCCAGTTAAGTACAAACCCAAGTTCAGTTCCATCAACTCTGAGTGCTTTGGGTTATTATAGATTGTAATCTGCACCCATGGCTGCAAAATAGCCTCATTTTGTTAAAATAGCATGTTCTGTCCTAAAAAGCAAAAGAATAAAGACACTTGAAGCATTCCCAGGCAGGGAGAAGGGGCAGAAAGGTGCCGGCGGGGAGCGTGGTGACGCCAGCGTGCCCGGTCTTGGCTGTGTTCTGGGCAGTGGAATTAATTGCAGTGAGAACAGGGTGATTTTGGTGCAGAGCACTAAAACCAGAGTGGTTTTGGCAGGGCGGCCCCGGCAGGGGCAGTCTCCTTCAGCGTGAAGCACACAGAGGGGGTGAGCATGGAGGTGACATGCCAGAGCCCAGTGGAGATTGTGTCAGCCCCCGGCAGTGGGACGCGGTGGCCGTTGAACAAGGGGACGGTGCTGAGGTTCAGCATGAGCCGGGCCAGCACTGAGGTCAATGATAACAAGGTAAGAAGTGGGGTGTTGGGGTGTGGGATCTCCACAGAGGGAGAACTTCCTTCCCCAACCAGGGATCTGGGGGGTTTGCAGGTAACTGTCAGCTTTTACGCAGAGGGAGGGCAGCCCATCAACCAAGCTGGGGTCTTCCTCACTGGCATTGGTGAGTACAAACCTTCTGCGTAGCAATCCATCTTCACCCCCTTGGTCCCTTGGAGGAGGGTGCTGTGATGTGGGGGCAGAGATGGACCCAAGTTTGCTGGATCTGGGGAGCTCTTGCAGCCACCCAACCTTGCTGTACCCTGGGATGAGGGTGAGGTCTCTCCATCCAGGGATCTCTCTGGACGTCGATGCGGATCGGGATGGCATAGTGGAGAAGAACAGCCCCAACAAGGTAATTCAGCCTCTTGCACTGCATGTGAAGTCCATGGGCTTGCAGAGCCTGAGCTCACTAAGGCCCAGTGGGGTGTTTCAGGCAAGCTGGACCTGGGGTCCTGAGGGCCACGGGGCCATCCTGCTCGTCAGCTGTGACAAGGAGAACCCCTTCGCTGTAGCATCGGACCGCGACGACGAAAGGGTGTTCAGCAAAGAAGGTAACATAGAAAGATTATATATACATATATATAACGAAGGTATCATATAAAGCAAAAAATGCTCCGTTATTCCCCCTCTTGAACCTTTTTGGAGGTGAAATTTTCTTGGGAACCAGCTGCCCATGAGCTGCTCCCCACCAAGCTGCTGAGTAAGCTTCCCATATGGGAATTCTCCTCGTTTCATGCCATGCAAACTAATTGCGGTCAAGCAGGGGCACGAAACACAGCCAGAAACACAGCAGAGGTGCCACTGACAGCAGAGCTTGGCCCAGGGATGCTTCACACGGGTGAAAGAAGCTCGGGGCAAGGCATGAGGCTGGCAGGAATACACCCAGGTTCCTGGAAAACTCCAACCACACGGAGCCGGTGCCCATCACCTTTTTGAGGCCAAGGACTGGCTGTGCCAGGGCTGTGAGGGGAGGGAAAGGGCCATTTGTTTCAAAGCACAAGCCCCAGGCTTTGTTAGCAGCTTGTTGTTCCAGCTTGCAAAGGCTGGTAGCAAGGGAAGAGCTTGGTAGAGGAGATGCAAACCCCAGGAGGGAGGGTGCAGACCAGCCAGAGCTGCAGGGTGCAGTCACCCATCACCCAGGTTCTCCTTCTTTGCACCCAGATTTGCTGGACATGTCTCGGATGGTGCTGAGGACTGAAGGGCCCCAGCGCCTGCCCCGGGGGTATGAAATCATTCTCTATATTCCTGTCTCCGAAGCTGATAAAGTTGGGG
Organism: Strigops habroptila; assembly: GCF_004027225.2. Lineage (NCBI taxonomy): Eukaryota > Metazoa > Chordata > Aves > Psittaciformes > Psittacidae > Strigops > Strigops habroptila. The sequence continues at coordinate 1,576,249 of NC_044292.2, forward strand.
TCTTTTATGTGCAGAGTAAGTCCTTCCTCACCCCTTCCTCCTTGCTTGTGGTGCTTTTGAGATCCCTGCAAGCTCTTTGCTTTCCATCTCTGCCCTTGTCCTCTCTGTGCTCTTCAAATGGCACTTCTGAAGGCCTCTGCATCCCTTTTCCAGTTTTTTCCAGCGTTGAATATTCTCTTCTCAATCAAATGGAAAACTGGAGATGAACAAGCAGAGGCCCAGGGCCATAAAGCCATTTATCAAGCTCATCCAGCACAGGAGTAGCAGAAAAAAAGCCACGTGTCCTGACAGCCAGATGCTTTATTATGATGGCAACATGCTCTACAACACATTTCCCCTCCTTGGTCCTTGTGGGCACAGTGATTTATTCCCTGGGACCAAAAACCCTCATCCAGCCCAGAAACACGGGTCCTCTCCCTCCATGCAGAGGTAGCCCTTCCACGGGAGGGGTGGTGGCATTGTCAGAGGGGGCTGAAACAGCAGAAACCTCATGAAAACATCTTCCCATTGACTGTTCCATCCATGGAAAGGCTCAGACACTTTCTCCTCACCCTTCTGGTGCATGACTGCCCAACTGAAAGCCCCTTAAGGTTTAAGGTGCTTCTTCCAGGTGAAGTTGTATCCACCCAGTGAGGCAGAGAAGCTCCAACACAGAGGGATCGTGGTGCCTCCTTGCACACAAGCAAAATAGGCTTGAAACCACCACAGAAACATTGGAGGTTGCCACTTTCCTCTTTCTCCTCTTGCAGATCCCTTCTTCGGGCAGCGCTACGTGCCCGTGCTGGGCCGCAGGAAGCTCTTCCACACGGTGCAGTACACTGGTGGGGCTGCTGAGCTCGACTTCTTCGTCGAGGGGCTCCGCTTTCCTGATGACACCTTCCCTGGGCTCGTCTCCATCCATGTCAGCCTCCTGGAGACGCTGGCTGAGGTCTGGGGGCTCCAGGGAAGGGGTAAAGGTGGGAAGGGGTGAAGGTAGGCTGCAAGAGGGGCATGGAGAAGGGGATGGGGATCGAATGGAGAGTGGTCCCCATTGATTTACCCCCAAAATGAGCTCAGGGGTTGGGTATTTGGGGGGAATAGTGGTGAACAGGGTGTGAAAGTCCCCCAATTTCTGTTTGCCTCCTCCAGGGTATCCCTCATGCACCAATCTTCACAGACACAGTCGTGTTCAGGGTAGCGCCATGGATCATGACCCCCAACACTTTGGCGCCGGTGAACGTCTTTGTCTGCAGGTAAAGGCCAAGGGGAAGGTGGGGAGGTGAGGAGCAGGGGGAAAGGCAGCTTCACCCCCATCCTTTCTGCCATCCACATTCCCAGCATGAAGGACAACTACCTCTTCATCAAGGAGATAAAAAACCTGGTGAACAAAGCTGGCTGCGAGCTGAAGGTTTGCTTTGGCTACATCAACCGTGGGGACCGCTGGATGCAGGTAGGTGGGTACCAGAGAGGGGACAAAGCTTTCCCACCCCGCTGATGCGCCCCACACAGGTTTTCCTCCCTCCTTTCTTTAGGATGAGATTGAGTTTGGCTACACCCATGCTCCCCACAAAAGCTTCCCAGTGGTGCTGGACTCCCCTCGAGATGGAGGCCTGGAGAGATTCCCCATCAAGGATCTACTGGTAAGAGCAGGACAGTTGCTTGTATTCCCTGAGGAGCAGCTCAGCCTATTCCACCACTCCTAAAACCCTACTTGAACTTGGCTCCTTGGAGGGCCTACAATGAATTCGTTTGAAACATGAGAGTTTAACACCTCTGCATGGAGATACCAACCCCATTCACTTCCAGCTGGGAAGATGCCAACAGCCTTAACCCCTCAAACCAAGATCAGAGCCTAATCCACGGCCCATCTGGAAAGCCTTTTATCCAGAAGGTGCTGGATGAGAGGGAAAAGGAGGATCTCATGCCTCTGGGAATGAAAGATTCCTGCCAAGCTCCAGGAGAAGAGTGGATTTCTTCACCCTGAGTACCCCAGAAATGGGCTGGTTTTCCTTTCCTCCTCTGTGGCTGTGAATATGCAGCAGCTCCCAAGCAGGACAGGAAAGGAAAACATGAGAGGGATCAATTTACTTCCTTGAAAGAGAACAAGATGCAGCCAGCTGCCAAAAACATCCCCGTGGGGCTTCTTTGCCAAGGCAAAGGGCCAGCCATGGGCTCAGCGTGCATAGAAAGCTGCCTGGGGGAGCAGTGAGCATTTGGGGAGAGCCCAGGAAAGACAAGAAGGGAAAAAAGATGGATTCAATGATCCATTTGAGATACCACCATGCAGAAAGGGCAGAGCATTCCCAGATTGCTGCCACACAGACCCAGCCCAGCCCCAGCAGTAAGGGGGGAGAAGAGGGCAGCTCACTTTGTGCTGCACACCACTTTGGGGAAGGTGAAGAGCTTTCAAAAGCATTCAAACACATCATTTCTCATATCTGAAATGAGTACACACAGTCCCGGGACCATCAGGCAGGATGGGAATAGCACACTGATCCATTCCTATCCATCCTCATCAGGAATTGCTTTGCTTCATATTTAGAGAAGCAATTGCAGCCTCTGGAGCTGCTAATGCATTAGACTCCAACCGCCGCTCTGAAGGCTCCTCTAATCCCCACTCTTTTCTTTCCCATCTCATTTTCCAGCTAGGAATATTTAGCCAAACATGACACACACAGGTCCTCCTCTCACCCCAGCAAAGCCCAAAGCTCCTGGGAGCTCGCACCAGGGAAAAGGAGATGAGAGGGAATTAGCCCCTCAAAATCAATCTGGAACTGATAGGACTTGGATGTGACCCACAAACCCGGGATGAACCAGGGCCCTGACAGTTGAAACCGTACCAGCTCCGTGGTTTAGTACACTGAAATAAGCTCAGAGCTTGTGTTTCATGCTCAATCCTTCCCACAGCACCCAGGGAAAGGATTTAATCCTCAGCCATGCACCCCAAAAACACACAGGAAGCCTTGGGGAAAGGCAATCCTGCTGCACCCTCCCAATCCCAGCTTCTCCCAACACCCTTGAATAACAAAAAGCAACTTGTAGATCACCCTCAGGTCTCCCTGCTTGTTTTTAGGGACCTGCATATCTCTTTTACCCCCCAGAAACCCAACCCTGGTAAGTGATTGGGACTTCATGCAAACCCAGCAGACACCTGATCTCATCCCAAGGCTGCCATGAGCTCCAAGCCCATACTGACTTGATCCAGACACCAAGGACAGGTTCAAGGCAGGATTTTTGTCCCACCTCTGTCATTTTCACCCTGTTTTTAGCATTGCAATCTGCCCCGTGGGCATTCCAGCCTGGCACATCACAACAAGGCTTCATTACCCCTGCATGCACAACGCCTTAAACCCCAGATGCATTAAGCCCTGAAAATCAGGGCTTAAGTAGAATTTAAGTGAAGTGCAGCCCTGATGCCTGGGGTGGATTTCCCCTCCGGGGTTGAAGTTCCTCTAGCTCAGCAAGAGCCACCCAGAAACTCAGCTTCAGGGCTACCCCAGCACCTAATTAGCCTAATGCAGACACTTAAACATTGGCTTTGGGACAGCAGAGACCTGTCCCAGCTCTGCCCCTGGCATTTGTCACTTATCACTGAGCCCAGACAATCCAAAGACCGTTATCCTCTCACCTTTCCTCTATCCTTTGCCTCTGTCCTTTTCTTGCCTCTCCCCATCCACGGACAGGCTTCTCTCTTGATATTTTGTACCCACTGGAGCAGGTCTGAGCCCAGCAGGAAGGATAAAACCAAAGAAATGGAGGCAGGGGGGACCCAGGGCAAAGCCCACAGCGATTTCTCTTCCTGCAGGGCCCCGACTTTGGCTACGTGAGCAGAGAGCCCCTCTTTGAAGCCATCACCAGCCTCGACTCCTTTGGCAACCTGGAGGTCAGCCCACCCGTGACCGTGGCAGGAAAGGAGTATCCCCTGGGGAGGATCCTCATCGGCAGCAGCTTCCCCACGTAAGAGATGGGAAACCATTTGGGTGCAAAGGAACCACAGGTACCCCCTAAACATCATCAAAACCATGTTAATGGGCTGAATTAGCCATTCCCTGATGAGCTGCAAATGTGGTTCTTTATGGGATGGGTGCACCCAACACCAGTGCTCAATCTCTGCCATCATATCGCACATTCCTTTCTCTCCTCCACCTCGGCAGTGATTTATGCGTACATACATATGGATGCATTCGTATTTATTCCCCTTATCCCTTTCTCTTGGGGATATTCCCCCCCCCAGATCCGCAGGGAGGAGAATGACCAGGGTAGTGCGGGATTTCCTCTGTGCCCAGCAAGTGCAGGCTCCCGTGGAGCTCTACTCAGACTGGTTGGCTGTGGGCCACGTCGATGAGTTCGTCACTTTTGTGCCCACCTCTGACAAAAAGGTACCCCAAAACCCCACACCACTCTCTGGTTTCTCTTCTGAGATACTAATCCCATCGGGACACCTCTAAGGAAAACCCCAAAGTACGTTTCCTTTGACAGACCCAGACAGTATTTGCCTGGGGGTTCACTCCTGGCCCAAAAAATGAGGGTTCTGAACATAAAAAGGGGCTTGCTGAGGCAATAATCAACACAGAGAGGAGAAAAAGGCACCTGTAAAGGCAGTCCAAGCAGCTTAAAGCTCAGGATTCACACTGGCTGGCCAGGGCTCTCAGCTGCTCAGCACCTCCCAGGTGTTCTCAGCAGCTCTTTTCTTTATCACTGTTTCTAATGCTTCTGACATAAGATATTTCTCCCTGGGGAAACCACATCTTGGCCTGGATGGTTTAGGAAAGGAGTATTTACACACATACACATCCCCCCAAACCTTCCATGCAAGGCTTTCACCCTCCCCAGGGCTGTGCTAAGTCTCTATAAGAGGTACCATCAAGACTGCAGCAAGCAGCCTCTGGTGCTCCACTAAGGAGACCATTTCCATTAGCACGAAACAAACCAGGTCACACATGGGGCTCAGATCCTACATACTCATCATTCCCATAGGATTAGCTTCATAATGATTTTTGGCTTCTTCTGTGGAAGTCAGAGCCTGATTATTCACTTGCTCCATCCTCCCCCCCACATCGCAATGCCAGAAACAAGAAATAAAACCCAACCTAAACAGCAGCAGTGCTCCTCACCCTCAATCTCAGCTCACCCAAACCTCCACCAGACCCCCTCAGGGGGTTTATAAACCCCACTTGGGGTGGGCAGGATTGGACCCAGCTGCAGCCAGGCTGCAGTTTTTCTCCCTGCCTCAGCAGCAGTTTAACCCCTCAGGGTGTGATCTGGTTCATATTTGCCAACAGTATAAATCACTGAACCTCATTCTGATCTATCCCCTTACCATGCATTAAAAAAGACACTAAATAACATCAGAGACACCTGATTTTAAGAGTTTGAGCTCAGGTTCCTTGCAAAACTAAGCCCCTGAGGTCCCCTGAGTGAACGCAGTTTCAGTGACTGCTCTCCCTCCTGTCTCATCCTCCACCCCAGCGGTTCCGGATGCTGATGGCCAGCCCTGCAGCGTGCTACAAGCTCTTTCGGGAGAAGCAGAAGGAAGGCCAGGGTGAAGCCACCATGTTCAAAGGCAAGGGGACAACGAGTGGCTTTGGCTGAGCTTTGATGTCAGCTGAGACAGCCGGAGCCTCCCCATAGAGCAGCCAGCCCGAGGGCGGCAGCGCCTGACTGACTGCGGGTACCGGGGGACACGGGGACCTTTTCCTGCCCCATTGTCCTTCAGTGCTGGCAAGCGGGATGCCTGCCCACCATACCCAGCCTCCTCAAGCCCTATTTTGGGAAAGCGAGTGGGATGGGAGGGATAAATCCCTCTGCATGGAGGGGATGCTTGCTTGGTGGGATGGAGCATCTGTAAATGCCAGCGGGACAACCACTCTCACATCACTTGTCCTTCCTTCCCTGCAGCAATGACGTTTTGGTCACCAGTTTGAGCACCCTTTAACTGTGGTTTTGAACATCATCCACCTGCGATGGTGGTGGGAGAAGGTCTCCATAGCTCCATGGGTCCCTCTGTGTCACTGCCATCCCCAAACAAGGACCACCCCATGGAGGTGGCAGCTCTGGCTTGATGGAGCTGAATGGAGAACTTTAGCAGATAATGATTCCTGTGGGATGACAGGAACTTTCCAATGCACTTTCCAACAGGCAAAGGTTTTCTTTCCCAATAAACTAAGAATTGGGACCCCAAGCTCAGGAAATAGAGATTTTGGGCACTTTTACCATCTCCGTTCCCCATCTTAAGCCAGGATTCTGCTACCACTGCTTCATTTTCAGGGTGTTTGCATTTGTAGGGTACTCAGGGACAGACACAAAACGAGTCACCATTAACAAGGTCCTTTCCAACAACATTCTGATGCAGCAGAACCAGTATGTCCAGGTAAGAACTGTTATTTCTGGTCATAACTGCTATTTCTTGCAATAACTGCCCCAGGGGGGTGCAAACCCTTACGGGAGGTGTTGCATTTTGGCTCTCCTCCTGTGTAAGACGGTTTTGGGGACCATCCCTACCTATGTCCCCCCCTTCAACCTCTTGTTCTCCATCCTCTCCAGCGCTGCATCGACTGGAACAGGGATGTCCTCAAGAAGGAGCTGGGGCTGATGGAGGAGGACATCATTGACCTCCCGGCGCTCTTCAAGCTTGACAAGCAGGGCAAAGCCGTGCCATACTTCCCCAACATGGTGAGGGGGGTCCCTGCTCCTCAGGTCCACTCCAAAAACCAGCCTTTTCAGTCAGGATGAATCCCAGATTTGTCCCAAAAAAGCACAATATTGACACCTGCCTGGAAAAAGAAAATATCCTCAGCCAGGCTCAGAGAAGCCCAAGTTTGCTTGTGATGGGGTTAAACTGCGTAGTTTTGAGGCAAAAACCTTTCAAAGAGGTGAAATCACAAGGCATTGGGTGAGTTTGAGGATAAAAAAGGGGAAAACAACACCGGATTTGGACTCCTGGGGGAGGGTGGCTGCAAAGAGTGGTGTCGATGCCCCATTTTGGGGTGAGGCTGACGGAGGAGTGCAGTGAGCATCTTTCCTTCAGCTCCATCAGCCCCAACGCCACTGGGGCTCCTCTTGTGTCACCCCACAGGTCACCATGATCGTTCTGGCCAAGGACCTGGGTATTCCCAAACCCTTCGGCCCCATGTTGCGGGGGGAATGCTGCCTGGAGCGACAAACCCGCTCCCTCCTGGAGCCGCTGGGGCTGCGCTGCCGCTTCCTCGAGGACGTGTCCTCCTACCACGGCAGGCTCGGGGAGGTGCGCTGCGGTACCAACGTCCAGCGCCAGCCCTTCGCCTTCAAATGGTGGCACGTAACGCCATAGCCGTGCCTCCTCCTCCTCCTTGCACCCCAGTGGCTTTTTCAGTGTGTGTTGCTTGCAGTCCAGTTAATAAATGAATTTGCTGTGAGGAAAAAGGCGCGAAGTTAAATAATAACTGTAAGAGAAAGGGAGGGAAGCCCTCAAGGATGGTGAGGTGGGGGGATGCCATTTTGGCCCTTGGTGCCCGCCATTTTGCCCTTTGCATGGTGTTGGGACAGGTCTGGGTGCCTTCCCTGCAGACAGAATGAGGCTGGGAAGGAATAGAAGAACGCACTGTTACCCCGCTTCCCAAAAAAAGGGGGGATCCGGGAATGCCGGCCCCGCCATCTCGCCTCGTACCACAGGGCGCGCCACACTCAACATGGCGCCTCCCCTCAGGCTGCCGCCACTCCCAAGATGGCGGCGGGCAGCGCCCAGCCCCTCCTTCCCCTCCACGGGCTCTATGGGCGGGCGCCGGGTCGGAACTGCGCAAGGCCAAGATGGCGGCGGCTGTAGTGGCAGTCTCCTTGAGGCGCGGCGTCCCCGCGCGGCTGCTGCGGGCCGGGCCGCGGCCGGTGAGGGGCCGGGAGCTGGGCAGCGAGGGGGGACCGCGGGCTTGGGGCGACAAAGAGGGGTCTGGGGGGTTGTAGAGGGACTTGGGGGGAGCTGGGGGGGTGTGAGGGGCCGCAGAGGGGCTTGGAGGGAGATGGCGGGGGTAGAGGGACCTGAGAGCGAGGTGGGGGGGAAGAGGAGATGCAGAGGGGCCTGGGGTGGAGCTGGGGGGCAGGACGGGGTGCAGAGGGGCCTGGGGTGGAGCCGGGGGGCAGGAAGGGGTGCAGGGGGGCTTGGAGAGGAGCTGTGGGGCAGGAGGGTGTGCAGAGGAGCCTAGGGTGGAGGTGGGGAGCAGGAGGGGGTGCAGGGGAGGTCGGGGTGGGTTGGGGGGTGTGAGGAGTCACAGAGGGGCCTGGGGGTGGTTGCAGAGGGGTTTGTGGGGCAGGAGGGGGTCCAACATGCAGTACAGGATGGGAAGAGGGTTCAGAGTGGGTAGGAGAAGGGGGGGGGTAAGCCTGGGGAAAGAGGATGTGTTGGGAATGTTGGGGAGGGTCTGGGGGCAAAAAAGAGCGGGAGAGAGTTTGAGAAAGGGTTTATGGGGAGATAGAGGTTGTCAGGAAATGGGGGTTCTGCGACAGGTCCAGAAGGGCGTTGGGAAGAGATGTGGGAATAGGAGGAATAGGGATGAGGGATAATTTGAGGAGAGGTGAGTAGGGGCAGGTGGTCTGGAGGGGGAATACCATGAGGAGGTGGTTTGTTGGCCTGGAGCTGGGTAGAGAAGTGACTGGGAGTTTCTGGGGGCAGTTATGGGGCAGGGAGAGGAAGGAGTGTCTGCAGGCACTTCGTTTTAGCACTGTCTCCTCTGCCTCATGCAGGAGGTGGCTTCATGCTCTGGGATCCACTGCTGCAGCAAATCCTTGCGAGGATATCCCATAAATTGCCCAAATCCATGGCAGCGATGGCTCCTGCAGCCCTCACCCCAAACATGTGGCCTCAGGTCATTCTGCTGCCTGGCTAAAAGCCACCCCAAGGGACCTCAGGGCTCTTTTGCTCTTTGAATACAGGTGTGTCGGGGAGCGCAGACGGCAGCCGCGGCATCGCCCCGTCTCAAGAAGTTTGCCATCTACAGATGGGATCCCGATAAGCCTGGGGACAAGCCCCGCATGCAGACCTATGAAGTGGATTTGAATAAGTGAGTGTGGCCCGCTAGGGAGAAGCTTTGCTGCCAGGCAAAGTGCTGGGGCTGCCTGGGCACGCACGTACCTGCCAAGTGATAACGGAGCAGTGCTTGAGCTGACAGCTAAAGGTGTCAGCAGTCTCATTAAGCTCAAACCTAGTTGGAGTGGCCAGGAAGGTAGTGCCTCAGCTTGTGTTACAGGGCACCTTGTCCTCAGCACCGCTGAGATCACTGTTATTTCCTCATAAATCTTACTATCATCATGTGGAATTATTTCCCCTGCCTCATGTGTCAGTGCTGAGTGTGAGGAATTCGACTGTGCCCTGAAGGCCAGTGTCTCAATAGCTGTCAGCAGTGAAATGGTCGCTTTGTTTTGTCGCTTCCATGAGGTTTTCCCTGTGCTCCTGAGTTGTTTTGAAGGCTTGAAGGTGTTTGTGGCTTTGATAAGCTTTATTTACATGGAAAATCTTGGGGCATGTTCCATTAGAAAACTCTTTTACTGGTAGTCCCAAACCTGGGAGATAAGGTGGAAGCTTCATCAACTCATCACAGGTTTTTCTTCCCACTTAGTTACTTCTCATACGTAGATCACATTGAACTTGTAGTAATGACCTGCACACCTTGGTATAGCTGTCACCCAGAAAGCTCTTCTCTGTGACCCTGTGAAGGGAGACAGTCTCATCTGTGGTGCAGAAACCTTTACATGGGCACGTGTGCCTTGATTTCCCTGAGCTCCAGTTGCTGCTGTGCTCTTGCCAGAGGAATGCCCCTCAAGTCCTTTCTGAAAGCTCCAGATACAAAACCACCCAGCTCATGGTGGAGAACTCAAATTTTGGGATGACTTGCACAGGTTAATCATTTCTGGGTAGTGCCTTGCTCTATATAAAATTACAGAAGTTGTCCAGGACTGTGTTTTTTTGTTCAGCACTGCCTCTTCTGTCTACCAAGGACAGGCAGACTTGTTAAAACCCGACCCAAAAGGACAGGACTGGGAGAGAGGAGCTCAGTTTCCAGCTGTGCTGTGTGAACCCTCTGCAGCTGAACCACGTCTTTTGGGCATTGGCAAGAGAAAGGGCTTCTCTCCCACCCTGCCCCTGGGGTGTGCTGAGGCACATGGGCACATGCTGATCAAGAGATTTCCAGCTTGATGCCTGGGATTGGAAGAAAAAGTGTGGTTTTAATTGTAGTTGATGAAAGTGTTGCTTGGTTGGTGGCAGAGATCCAGCGCTGAGGCAGGGAGGGGGAATTGCACAGCTTCACTGACTCTGGTTTCTGTTGCAGATGTGGGCCTATGGTGCTTGATGCTCTCATCAAGATTAAAAACGAGATGGACTCCACTCTGACCTTCCGCAGGTCGTGTAGGGAAGGTAAGAAGGATTTTCCCCCCCTGCTACACAAGCAGATTGTCCTTGGAGATTGTCCTGTCTACAAGGAGATTGTCCTTGATTTGTTGTGACAGCATCCGTGTAACCACTAGAAAACTCCAGGGCAGATAGCAGCGTACCACTGTCCTCTTCAGCTGCTGCATGTGAAATCCCTCAATGAATCAAGTAGTAAAGTTAAAGATCATCTTCACAGGGTGTAATCACACAACACTGAGCCATGAGCAGTGTCTTTAGACAGCCCCAGTCCTTCCAGTTTGTCCTAATCTTGTTCATCCTGCTGCCCTCCCGTGACAGACCACGTCGGGAATTCTAGCCAGAGAGATGACAGGAGCAGAATTGAGGGGGCAGATGTGAGTGGGAATGAATCGTAGGGGCTGCTGAGGCAATAAGGAAGGGTGTAACTGGAAGAGTACTTAAGACTTCTAGGAATAGCTTCAGGAATCTTTTTTTGGCCCTTTGACTAAGCGAAAGGATTGGTTGAGGAAGAGGCCATCTGGTGGTTTTCCATTGCAGAGCTGGTTCTCAGACAGGTACAAATCAACGTGTCTGCTTAAACTGCATTAAAACTTACCTGTCCAGGTGACTTTCCCTGTTAAAACTATCCTAATTCATGGGTAATGTTGGGATGCTGAGCTTAAAATGCTAGCTGGGGAAGTGCAAGAAGGAAGGATTACTTTATGGGATGACTTCTGATTTAATTAGGTGGGGTTGGGAGTATGAGAAATTTAGGTGCAGTTGATGCCTTAAGATGTTTTGACTTGGATCTCAATGAAAAGCTGCTTTAAAGCAGTAGTTTCCTGTAGAATCTGCATAGCAGGTGGAGGAATTCCATGCAGTGTGGTTGTTCTCAGAGTCTGATGGTGAGATAGTCAGCAGCTGCCTTGCCCTCACTACTTTTCTTTGAGAACCTGAAGACAGATTTTCAAGCTGGGCTGGTTCAATCTTGCCCCTTTTCTGCCACGCAGGGTTAAAAAACCACCTGATCACACATTCCTGTTGCATACCTGTGGGCCTGTGTCTGCAGTCCCAAGTCCCTCTCCAGTTGACTGGAAAATACTTGTAACCATCTCTCGAGTGGGAGGAATAACCTTGTTCAAGTGCCAGCCTTTAGCTGGCAGCAGGGGGAAGGCCAATGTGGCTGAGGCTCATCAGTATGAGGAGCAGTGGCATTTCTCTGACTCATATCAATTGATGCATGGCAAATCCCCTGAAATTAGAATTCTGCCCTTTCAACATTTGTCTTCCTTCTAATATGATGATTTAGGCATTGATCTGAATTGGACACCCGAGCTCCTGACCTGAGCAGTATCTGTGACAGTTCTGTGGTGGTGCTTTTTTCTTGTAAACCTTGGCCTTTCCGGGGCTTCATCTGATCCTTCTGTTACCGGGAGATCATTAGTGGTGTCATTTAATCCATTTGTTAAGCTATTTATATGCTGTTTGTTCTGATGAGTGTCTGTCCTCTCACCTCTGAGAGTTAATAAATGCAGTTTATGGCACTGCTCTACCCTGCTGCAGAAGGCACAGAGAGAAGCTTCTGTCTTAGAGACTTTATATATCATAGAATGGTTTGGGTTGGAAGAGACCTTAAAGCTCCTCCAGTTCCAACCCCCTGCCATGGGCAGGGACACCTTCCACTAGAGCAGGTTGCTTCAAGCCCCTGTGTCCAACCTGGCCTTGAACACTGCCAGGGATGGGGCAGCCACAGCTTCTCTGGGCACCCTGTGCCAGCGCCTCAGCACCCTCACAGGGAAGAGCTCCTGCCTCAGAGCTCATCTCAATCTCCCCTCTGGCAGGTTAAAGCCATTCCCCTTGGCCTGTCCCTACAGGCCCTTGTCCAAAGCCCCTCTCCAGGTTTCCTGGAGCCCCTTTAGGCCCTGGAGCTGCTCTAAGGTGTCCCCTTCAGGAGCCTTCTCTTCTCCAGGCTGCCCCAGCCCAGCTCTCTCAGCCTGGCTCCAGAGCAGAGCTGCTCCAGCCCTCGCAGCAGCTCCGGGGCCTCCTCTGGGCTTGCTCCAACAGCTCCACGTCCCTCTTGTGCTGTTGCCCCAGAGCTGGATCAGGGCTGCAGGGGGGGTGTCCCCAGAGCGCAGCAGAGGGGCAGGATCCCCTCTCTGAGCTGCTGCTCACACTCTGGGGGTGCAGCCCAGCACACGGGGGGGTTCTGGGCTCAAGCGCACACTGAAGCCGGGTCGTGGGGAGCTTCTCATTGACCAACACCCGCAAATCCCTCTCAGGGCTGCTCCATCCAGTCTCCCCCAGGCTGTAGCTGTGCCTGGAATTGCCCTGACCCACATGCCGGACCTTCTACTTGGCCTTGTTGAATTTCATGAGGTGTGCATGGTCCCACCTCTCCAGCCTGTCGTGATCCCTCTGCATGGCATCCCTTCCCTCCAGTGTCAACTGCACCACACAGCTCGATGTCATTGGCCTTGTTTTATGTTGCTGACCTTCAGGGGTGCTGTTGACCATCTCTGTAGGGCAGATAGGGGATGCCCCTGGTTCCCACGTTATAATCTTGGTGTTTGCTGCTTCACATCGATACGAGCTTGTGCTTCAAACTTGTGAATGAAGCTGAATGCTTTCCCCACCCTAAGCAGCATGTACAGCTAATGAATGATGCGAAAGGGATGAGGTGGCCAAGCCACTTGTTTTCTGCTGTGGAAGGAAGCTCAACACTGAGAATGAGCTTTGGCTTTAATGAAAGTGACTCCTGTGTTTGTTCTTTATTTAAGTAGCAACATGTTTGGGCCAATGGCAACTTCTGGCGTTTTCCTTGTCACGTACAGAGTTTCCTGAAGACAGCCTGGGGGCATGCTTGGGGCCAAGAAGATCTTTCTTGAGTAGGATAAGAGGGTAAATAGCTGATGCTTTACTCTTTTTTTCCCACTCAGGCATCTGTGGCTCCTGTGCCATGAACATTGCTGGTGGAAACACGCTGGCCTGTATCAAAAAAATTGACCCTGATCTCAACAAGATCACTAAAATCTACCCTCTCCCCCACATGTATGTGGTGAAGGACCTTGTCCCAGTGAGTATCTGCCTCCTTCAGCTTGCCACCAAGGATGATGCTGTTCCAGGCAGTGTGGGCCTTGGATTGGGTTGGAAAGGGTAACGTTGGGAGGTGCCAACAAGATCAGGTCTCACAATTCACGTGTTACTCCTGTTTTCTGGCTTGGGTAGGTCTAAGCCTCACAGCAGTGACTAAATCTGTCCTCACTTGGAGGAATGTGGCAGGTTGAGGTAGAAAATGCCACATTCCATTGGAGGGGTAGTAGATGTTCAATGTCATGCATCAATTTAGCTTAACAAATGTGACCTCTTTTGAATTCTAGGACTTGAGTAACTTCTATGCACAGTACAAATCCATCGAGCCTTACCTGAAGAAGAAGGATGAGTCGAAAGAGGGCAAGGAGCAGTACCTGCAGTCCATAGAAGACCGTCAGAAACTGGTCCCTGCTTCTTTTCTACCCTTGAAATCCCTTCCAGATAAGACCTAGGTTAAATACTAACATGCAGTAGCTTCTAGTTCCTTTAATGACCAAGCTGTCTGGTGCAAAACGCCACGTGGGTGGAATCTGCTTCTGAAATGCAGCATCATGGCACGCTGGTGTTGCTAGGGATAACATCTGCTAATGAAATGCAGTCATGGTTGTGATGGGGACTCTGATCTCATTTCCACTGTCTGTAAAAACACTATAAAAACTACAGGCTTGTAATATCCCAGTGGAGATAAAGCACTGCAGCTCGTGCTGGCATGCAGGCTGTCAGGCTTGGCGCTCTCTTGTCTAGCTGCAGCATGCTAAGTAGTGCTTTCATGTTGCTGCTTGCTGGGTTTTACCCTAAAACCAGTTTTACCCTAAAAACTAATGGCAAAAAGCTAAACCCTTTTGGATGTGGAGCACAAGCGTGATGTGCTTGTGCTTGTCTTTAAATGTTGGGCTTTTGAGGGGATTTTTGTAGGAATATAGTGGTGGTGATCCAAAGCTTCTGCAGAAAGCTGGAGGGTGTCTGAGGAACAGCTGAGACATAGCAGCCTTTTTAAAAAGCTTATAGTGTGGGTAAGTTCTTGTCTGGATTTCCTTGGCTGCCACAGGAGGTAGCAGAACATCAGCAGTTTCTCTTTTGCCTCTGACCTGTCTTGATCCATCGCTTCATGGATCAAAGCTCAGGCTGTCACTGCGTAGGCACAGAGTGGGCAGGCAGCCTCCATTTTGGCAAGTGGTAAAAGAGAGGTGAATATGAACAGCAAAGAGGAAGGCTGATGAAAGGGGATGCAAGAAAAACACATGAGCTGCAGTCATCTTGAAAGTTTTCCATGATGGATGTGCTTGCTGCAAAGCTGCAGGGCAGTGAATAGACCCATCATGTGCCTGAGATGTTGGCAGTGTCATGAGACTGGTGCTGTGACATTCTCAGTGACCACAGGGTTTTACAGTCTGAAAGAATCTTTATCTGAGGGCAGCAGATAATTCTCCTGCACCACTTCGTGATGTCTGATCTGTTTTATCTTGTTGCTAAAGTTCCTCTTGCTTTGAGAACGGTGCAGGAGAAACGTGGATACAGCTGAAAAACCTCCACCTTTTCCTCTGAATCATCCATGATTTGAAATGTTACAATGAGAAATGAGACAGATTTGGGGTGAGAAGGTAGCTCTGACTTGCAGAGCTCTGGCAAGGCTTTCTGAAAGACTAATGCAGGTGACTTGTTAAAGCTCCCAGGAGTTCTGGCATCAGGTACCTTTCCAAACTAAATGTAATGATACTTTTGGCCCAAAACAACATTCAGGTGCATAAATTAAGCTGGGCTGGACCCTGTCTCTTAGCCTGGGAGGTTGGTTGAGCTACTAGGAGACTTGGGAGAGTTTGTCTTCTGCCCAGTGTCACTTCCATGTAGGTCTTCAGTGTCTTCATCTCTGTAAAAATGATGACATGGCTAAAGACTCTCACCATTCCCATTCTGTAAGGGATGCCCTTGAAGCACATGCTGGCCTAGAGCTCTTCTCCCTCAGGCTGTGGGGCAGACATTGCTCTTTCTCTCTTCTGCAACACAGCCTTGAATCATTACTTGGTAACACGTTTGTTCCTTTCCTCAGCCACTCACTGGGACAGGCTGGAAGGATGGAATGCTGGAGGATCAAGCCATTTCTTCAGTTTTCTTCAGTTTATCCTGTTTTCCCTGTAGTCACAAAACCCTGGTTTATTACATGGGTTGAGTTGGGAGGATGGAATGTGGGGAGGACCTGCATGTAGGAATTGCTTTCTTCCAGCAATGCTGCTTCAGTGTAAGGGTTTCAGAGCCCCACTCTGTTGCACTAAGTCTCTAGAAGGGAAACGTGGTGAGGGAAGCACATGCTCTTGTAAATCCCCTCTTTAAAAGAGGGCTTTGTCATGGGTTTCTGGAGTGACTTGACTGTGGTCTCCTACCCCATGCAGGACGGGCTCTACGAGTGCATCCTGTGTGCCTGCTGCAGCACCAGCTGCCCCAGTTACTGGTGGAACGGGGACAAGTACTTGGGTCCTGCTGTGCTGATGCAGGTAAGGACAGATCCCGTTTGTCATGTGGGGCTGCTGAGGGACTCCCTCACCTAAAAGCAGGACAAATAGATGGGATGGTATTACCCAGTCCACATCTTGGGCTGGAATTCCTGAGGGAGGTGTTGCTTTTAATACTTCCCACTGGTTACACCACCTTGAAGAAGCATTTGGTGTGTCACTGCCACTGACTTCCAGGCCTATCGCTGGATGATTGACTCCCGGGATGACTACACAGAGGAGCGCCTGGCTCAGCTTCAAGACCCGTTCTCTCTCTACCGTTGTCACACCATCATGAATTGCACAAGGACTTGCCCTAAGGTATGTGTGTGTCCTGTCTGTGTCCCTTGTGGGCTTCCTGGCTTGTTTCCGAGCACCCTGCTTGAAAACCAACAGGGAAACACTCACTTCAGCTTACTTTTTCCCTCAAGCTTGCCTCGGCTTGTTCAGCCTCTTGAAGCACAACGAGTTACCAGCAGTTGTGCTTACAATAGTGACTGTACAAGAGGACGTGGCAAAGTTTGTATTACACACTGCAAGAACATGTCTTCCTTGTGAGCGAGGCTGTGACTTTGAGAACCTGTTTCCAAGTTTTAGTGTGTGACAATAAAGTGCTGGTCATGAGAGGGACACTGCCAGAAATGGTACAGGGAGGTTTGTGCTGTGTGGTCAGTGGTGTGAGCTCCATAATACTCTTAACCCTCCACAGTGCAACTTTAAACTCCAATAGTAGCAACTGTCCCTGGTGTATTGTGCAACTTACATACTGGAGAAGGCTACAACAAGCTTTCAGCACCTCTGGGGGATGTGTTTTATGCTGACATCCTGCTGTTAGGGCATTTCCCAGATGGTCTGTTCTCTGGTATTTCTTTTGAGAACTAAGCAGGCTTTCCCAAACCAGAGCCTGCTTCTTCCTCATCTTGCAACGACCTTGTGCCTGTTGTTGGGCAGATTATTGAGTTTTGCTTTCCTGCCAGCTGTGCTTTGCACAGCCTTTGCTTGCTCCTGATGGAGTAATTCTTGAGCTGTGAACTAATACGAATGTAAATATTTGAGAGATGACAGATGGGAAGAGGAGGTGATTGAGATCTGGGTTGACACGGTGCATGCTCGTTTTTGTGCGTGTTTCTCAAGTGGTGCCCTGACTACACACAATTCTCCCTTTGTAAAGGGAGCAAGCTCTTGATCTGGTGTCAAGTGTTCAGCTGAAGGTGAAGCAAGAACTTGAAGATCTGGCTGGATGTAGGAATGTACATAGTGTGAGGAAAAGGCACTTGGCCTTGAGTTTGAGACACCTTTGTGGTTAATAACACATTGCTCCTCACATGCTCTAATCCTGGCTGATGTCTTGGATCAGCTCTGACAGACTGCACGGTGAGCTCTGCACCACGGGCACTTCCTGTTCCAGTCTCAACCATACTCTCATTTGGAGATTAGCCACGCTCAGTTTGGTAGCAGTGCTGCAGGATTAAGGGCCTTTGTGACATGACACGTCTATACTGTACTAAAACCTCCTTAGGAAAGCTTAGCTGGCTTGTGTGAGGAGCATTTTCAGCTGGTGACTTTGTCCTTGCTCACTTCCCCAGTGTTCTCCAAAACAGTTTTATTTCCAGCAAGGAGAAAAACCACATCAGCTTTTCCACATCTCAGCCTGGAGAAGAGAAGCTGCGTGGAGATTCCAGAGCAGCTTCCAGTGTCTGAAGGGGGCTACAAGGGTGCTGGAGAGGGACCTTCATCAGGGACTGGAGTGATAGGACAAGGAAATGGGAGGTTCAGGTTGGATATAAGGGAGAAGCTCTTCCCTGTGAGGGTGCTGAGGCGCTGGCACAGGGTGCCCAGAGAAGCTGTGGCTGCCCCATCCCTGGCAGTGTTCAAGGCCAGGTTGGACACAGGGGCTTGGAGCAACCTGCTCTAGTGGAAGGTGTCCCTGCCCGTGGCAGGGGTTGGAGCTGGAGGAGCTTTAAGGTCCCTTCCAACCCAAACCAGTCTGGGATTCTGTGATCTCTTGTACCATCACTGTCAAGTTTTACAAGGCAGTTTCCTGTCTCCAGAACTCATTTGTAACCCCTATAAAACTGTTGAATTCAACGCTGCTTAAGCTTCATTAGAAGTTCCTATCCCTCAGCTGCTCCTTCTCCTCTTTGATCCTCGCGTTGCTGATTCAAAACCAGTCCTCCAAAGTCAAATGAGCCTTTTTCTTCCAGCAGCGGGCAGTGCTGCTGGCTCAGCCTGCAGGTGAAGGAGGTGAGCTCCCAGCACTGCTGCTCTCCTCCAGACTGCCTTACTTTTACCCTTGTAAATTGAGGCTGGAGTGCAGCAGACCTGCAGCAACGTGCTGTAACCCAGGGGCTCTGCGTGCCGTGGTGCCTGGCCTGCCTGGAGCTGTCTCAGAGCTGTCTCGTTATCCTTTAACCTCCCAGTGTTGAAAAGGAAGCACAATATTAGGCTGGACTCCAGCTTTTAGGGGAAAAAAAAGGTGCTGAGCATCTCTGCCAGCTATTTGTGTGAATAGCAGCACATTTGTGACCTTACCATGACTTAGATTGGGGTGAAGCAGGAGGTGGGGGCTTTAACATGCTGATTTTCCTATTTTTTAGGGTTTGAACCCTGGTAAAGCAATTGCTGAGATCAAGAAGATGATGGCAACTTACAAACAGAAGGCGACTGCTGCGTAATGCTGCTCCCTAACTGGAAGTGGAACACACAAACATGCTTTACCTGAAAGGAATTTATACCTGATTGAGCAAGAGAAGGTTCCAGCAGGGAGTTTGGTGTTTTCCCTGTAGGTTTGCACATACAATAAATACTGTAAAGAACAAATAAGAGCTGTTACTTTATTAACAATATTGAACTGATGCTTCTGCCTCTGTTGTAGCATCCCCAAGCTCGCTGGGATGGGGTTTTGGGTGTGTGAGCAGCTGGGGTCACCTCTGAGGCTCTGCTGTGGGTGAGGATTTGACTGTGGCCCCATGGCAGAGATGAAGAGAGTATCTGTGGTGGCCTTGATCCCATGTCTTGAAAGCGAATGGATGTGTGGGAAGAGACCTGCAAGTCAAAAGCCCTGTGGCAATGAGCAAGAAAATGATGGCAGTGGCTGGGAAAGGGGAATGGTGGAAGAATCTCACCCTGTTCTGGAATCTCCTGGGAATCCTCCGAGCACCTTAGTGAGGATCTGGAGCTCACAGGGTGAAATGCCAGTGGCGGTGCCATTAGGAAAGAGGTGTCTTGCAACTGCCCTGCTTGTCATGCTGCTTCTCTGTTCCAACTCCTCAAGCAGATGAGATTTATTAGAACAGGGTTGAATCTTCCTCTACAAGTGGTTTTGTAGCTCCCGATTGCTCCCACTTGTGATGTTCAGGGTGGGTTGTGGCTTGAAGCAGTGGTTTGCAGTCTTAGGGGGGTGGAGAGAAGGGAACTGCTTTGATTTGCTCTCTAATAGATAAATTTGTATCTAGATGGAGTAAAAACATCCAGAAATGTCATGATGCTGCTTCTGAGATGCGCTGTGCTCACCAAGATGCTGCCAGCGGGCAGCAACTGGAGATGGAGGTGGCAGAAGAAGTTGTCTACAGCTCTGGAAAGGCTTAATCCCAAAATGACCAGGGATTTTCCCTTTATCTGTCTATCCCACAGTAATGGAACCTCATGGCTGCCTCAGGAAGCTGAGCTGATGTTGCTGCCTTAATATTCATTTGTAGGAATATTTGGGCACTGAAATTGTGTGTCACTGAATTGCCCATCTTTTCTGGGTCTTGAATGTTGGAGCAACCTGCTCCAGTGGAAGGTGTCCCTGCCCGTGACAGGGGGTTGGAGCTGGATGAGCCAGAGAAAACATTGGCTTTATCTCCCTTCCTGGGAGAGAAACCAGAGCTCCCTGGTGCGGGGATGAGGATGGGGGACACGGCTGTGTTTGGGGTGAGGGGGTCAGAGCAGCCCTGCTCACAGGTTTGCAGTGGCTGGAGCCCCACGAAGCAGAGCTTTGGCGGGGGGCTCTGCTCTAGGGGTGCAGTATGGGGCTGTACCCAGTTTGTGGCTTCAGGATCCCCCTTGGAGCAGCTTTCAAGGAGGGAGCCCGGCACCAGTGTGCAAATGAGTGGGGAGAAAAGGGGGAGCTGCAAACCCCCTTTTGGGGGGCATCTTTATGTGGGGGTGCAAGCCCCCTTTGGGGGCACAGAGCCCCATGTCTTTCCTCGCAGGATATGGGGGTGCAAAACCTCACTTGGGCAGCAGAGCCAGTGCATATCTTTGCAAGATATAGGGGTGCAAACCTGCTTTTGGGGGGCGGGCAGAGCCCGGTGCATTTCTTTGCAGAGATGTGGGGGTACAAATTTTGGGGGAGCAGAGCCTGGTTCCCTTCCTCACAAGATGTGGGGGTACAAAGCCTCTCTTTTGGGGGAAGAGCTTGGTTCCTTTCCTTGCAGGATATGGGGGTGCAAAGCCCCATTTGCGGGGAAGCCCTTTGCTTTTCCTTGCAAGATGTGGGGGTACAAGCCCCCGTTTGGGGGTCAGACCCTGGTGCGTTTCCTTGCAGGATATGGGGGTGCAAAGCCCTATTCGGAGTCAGGACCCAGGGTATGTTGGGGTGTTGCTCTGCTTTCGGGGGGGGGGGGGGGGGTGTGTTAAGTGACTACAAGTCCCAGCATCCCCCATGCTCCGCCCTTCCGGGGCTCCCGCCCGTGTCCGCCCGCCATGAGCTCAGGTCGGGGGGGTCCCGCGCCGGGGGTTTGGGGGTGCAGAAGGGGTGCAGAGACCCCCCCGCTCGTCCTGGGGGGCTGCGGGGTTCGCGCATCCTGAGTGGCCCCGGGGTTGCGCTTTGCCATGCGGGTGCCCTGTGTTGTGCGGGGGGGGGGGTGGGGGGGTGGTGTTGCGTTAAGGTGCAAGAGGGGAGCGCACCCTCACTCTATTTTGCGTTATTTTGCCCTATTTCGCCCTATTTTGCAGCACGGGGAGGAGGAGGTGGGGATGGTGCAGAGCGGGGTGCAGCCCCCTCCTTGGATTTGGGGGGGGGGGTCAGAGCAAAAAGAGGAGCGCAGCATCACCCCCGAGGAGCCTTCAGCGCACCATGGGGTGCTGTGGGTCTGGAAAACGCCGATCCTGAGGTCTGGGGTTGTGCTGTTGGGGGGGGGGGGCTGCCGCTTTTAATGGGTGCTTCCTTACTGCAGAACTGGTTTGGCTTCACATCCCATCGGGACACGAGCACTCAGCCCCGCTCCTGCCGGCAGCGCTGCGTGGGACCATGTGGAGAGGCTCCTGCTGCTGAATCCACCCGAAACGTGAGGAACCGAAACCCAAAGTGACGCTTTCGGATGCTCCGAGACGGCCGAAACGCTGCGGCTGGATCCCTGCGGCACAGCGGGAGCTGCTTCCCTGCCAGCAGGTTGCTCCCAGTCGGCGTTCAGGGATACTCCAAGCTCATCGGGGTGTGCAGCTGGAGTGAAGCATCCTTTGGTGGCATCAGTGTGGAGACAAGGTGGATATTGAGGTTACAAAGGACCACGCTGCCTGGCTGACCCCGCGAGCGTCGGGAACGGGCGTAATGCAATGTCGGGTAAGTGAACCATAGAACCAGTGCAGCCCATGCGACCTTCTTGTTTCCTTTTGAATTTCCCTGCTTGACACGGAGGAGCGTCTGAATGAGAAAGGAAGAGCTTTGTGGCAGGAAAGGGAAGAGGGTGACACCCGTTGCAGAGCTCCTTGGATGCCTGGCTGTGCCATGGCTGTGGTCCCTGCCACCATGGTCGCTGCCACCGTGTCCACCCCACTTCCAGCCCCTCTTTGCATCATCTTTTGCTTCAGATCTACAGCATAGCAACACTCGGGGGGGTTAAACCTCAACCCTCTTTTAATCCCAGCCTGGTTTGGGTTGAAGGGACCTTAAAGCTCATCCAGTTCCAACCCCTGCCACGGGCAGGGACACCTTCCACTAGAGCAGGTTGCTCCAAGCCCCTGTGTCCAACCTGGCCTTGAACACTGCCAGGGATGGGGCAGCCACAGCTTCTCTGGGAAAAGTCTGTGCCAGCGCCTCAGCACCCTCACAGGGAAGAGCTTCTGCCTCAGAGCTCATCTCAATCTCCCCTCTGGCAGGTTAAAGCCCTTCCCCTTGTCCTGTCCCTCCAGGCCCTTGTCCAAAGCCCCTCTCCAGGTTTCTTGTGAGGGCACCCTGGTTGAACGCTGCCAGCCATGGAGGCTGGCTCCAGAGGCAGGAGATGCTCTAATCCTGCCTTAACACCCCAAAACAGGGATGCTGGGCTGCGAGGAGCACAGTCCCCCTCTTTCTTAGTGAGGTAGAGCCCTTTATTTAACCTGGATTTGGGGAAAATGTGGGGTTTGGCTCTAAACAACCTCTTCTGCAGCCCTGGCCAGTGGTTGCCCAAGCGAGAATGCTCCCTGAAGCATCGGGTGTTTCTCTCTGGCTTGGTAGATGGTTGTGCCATACAGGGAGCTCCTGCAAACCCAGGTTAAGAGAGGTCAGCGTGATCCCTGCCCGGCTTGGGTCAGAAACCTGCCTTGCTGGAAGGGTTTGACCACATTGCCTCAGCCCGTGTTGTCAGCATGTGGTGAAGCAAACACTGGTTGTGCCACCACCTTCAGGGACTGTAGCAATAGGACAAGGGGTGATGGGTTTAAACTTAAACAGGGGAAGTTCAGGTTGGAAATAAGGCAGAAGTTCCCTGTGTGGGTGCTGAGGCGCTGGCACAGGGTGCCCAGAGAAGCTGTGGCTGCCCCATCCCTGGCAGTGTTCAAGGCCAGGTTGGACACAGGGGCTTGGAGCAACCTGCTCTAGTGGAAGGTGTCCCTGCCCGGGGCAGGGGGTTGGGACTGGATGAGCTTTAAGGCCCCTTCCAACCCAAACCATAGTATGAGTCTATGATTCCCTGCAAATCCAAACAGAAACCGGTTTGAGGTGGACGGAGCTGCTGGGTGAGCACTTTGCCTGCAAGGACTTGATTTCCTCACCCATCTCAAGGGCTGGATGCACGAGCACGATTCCCCTGGGATTACCAGTGACGGCAGAGCCTGAATCTCCCTCTTCCACATCCCCACCTTGTATCGAACCATCTCCTTTTGTTTCTTCCAGCCTTGGGCCGTTCCCGCTGGCGGCTGCTGCCAGGCCCGGGTAGGACCAGACCTCCTGGTAGAACACGTTTGCTCCGGCTCCAGCGTGTTCTCACCGCTTGGCTCATGTGGATGAGTTTGTGTTGGCTTGGTGGGAAGGGCAGGAGGATCAGCACCATCTCATCCCAACCCTCGCTGGGTCTGGGCATGCCGCTGCCCATGACGTCTCCCATCCCAGAGTAAAGCCTGAAGGCTGCTCTGGAAGATCCTTGTCTTGCCCTACATGACCCAAACACCATTCTCCTTTCCCCATCCCTCCTTCCTTCCTTTTGCCATATCTCCAAGGGCCCAGATTGACCTTGCCAACCCTGTACCATTGACCAGACAGCACCATGTGGATAGAGGGATGGAGAAGGATGAATGGAGGATAGATAGGAGATGGATGGATGGATGGATGGATGGATGGATGGATGGATGGATGGATGGATGGATAGATGGATAATGCTGCTCAGAAGCATCCAGCTGGGACCACAAGAGCAGGTGGAAATATGGAAGTCCCCTTGGGGTATGTTTGCTTCAAGAAAGGTGTTTGTAGAGGGCCATGACCGCAAAGGGAGCTTGTGGAGAAGGTCTCTGCAACCAGCACACATCTACTTTCGGGATGTATGTGCTGCTGGGGAGAAGGGCTGTGTCTGGGGGCAAAATCCTGGGGCAAGGACCAGCGCTGGTGTTCACAAATGGTCCTGGGCTGGGGTTGCTTTGCAGGGGGTGTTCAGTGCCATGAAATGCGTGGTCTCAAGGTTTCCAGCTCAGCTTGGATGCCAGGACATGTGCTAAATGTGAAGGCATCACAGAACCACAGACTGGTTTGTGTTGGAAGAGACCTTA
This sequence comes from Strigops habroptila, assembly GCF_004027225.2. Lineage (NCBI taxonomy): Eukaryota > Metazoa > Chordata > Aves > Psittaciformes > Psittacidae > Strigops > Strigops habroptila. Next base: position 1,600,102 of record NC_044292.2, read on the forward strand.
AAGTTCCTCCGGTTCCAACCCCTGCCACGGGCAGGGACACCTTCCACTAGAGCAGGTTGCTCCAAGCCCCTGTGTCCAACCTGGCCTTGAACACTGCCAGGGATGGGGCAGCCACAGCTTCTCTGGGCACCCTGTGCCAGCGCCTCAGTACCCTCACAGGGAAGAGCTTCTGCCTCAGAGCTCATCTCAATCTCCCCTCTGGCAGGTTAAAGCCATTCCCCTTGGCCTGTCCCTACAGGCCCTGATGAATGAGATCCTCCAGCATCCAGTTCCTGGGTCCCCTCTTCCCTTTGCAGCCGCTCCTTGCTGTTATATCCCTCTTGATCCCCATTTAGCAGCAGAGGGAGCAGTGGATCTTGTCCCAGGGCTCTCCATAGAGGCACAGCGGGTGCCCTGCACCGTGTTTGCCCACGAGGTGTGGCCTCTGCACCAGGATTCAAACTGGTGGCGCAGCTCCGGCGCTGTGCCCTCCCCTCCCCGCGTGCTTCCCGGCTGTACGGATCCCATCCCCGCATCCCATCCCAACCGCGGCGGCTGCGCTGGTGCAACCGGTGGGGTGAGTCGAGGCAACAGCCCTTTCTCGCTTGCTGTGGTCTGGGGAGCAGCCGGGATGGGAGCAGGAGGTGAGGAACCCGTTGGGGATGGGATGGTGCAAGGACAGAGCCGGCTGTGGCAACTCCTAAAGCTTTGCTGCTTGTAGGGTCTTAAAGTGCTGTTGGTAGCAGCAGAGTCCAGGTGGAGACTTGGCTGTGCTTGGATCATGCAGTCCCAGACTGGTTTGGGGTGAAGGGACCTTAAAGCTCACCCAGTTCCAACCCCTGCCACAGGCAGGGACGCCTTCCACTAGAGCAGGTTGCTCCAAGCCCCTGTGTCCAACCTGGCCTTGAACACTGCCAGGGATGGGGCAGCCCCAGCTTCTCTGGGCACCCTGTGCCAGCGCCTCAGCACCCTCACAGAGAAGAGCTTCTGCCTTATCTCCAACCTGAATCTCCCTTGTTTAAGCTTAAATCCATCCTTCCAGGGTGGTTTTCCCAGCACAGCTCCCGCCCGGCATGTAAATTGTTAATCCGGTGACCTCCTGGAAACAAGAACCTGCCTCAACCAGGAAATTATCTGCAGGCTCCAGGCTGGGAACTCGCTCCTGGGTTGGCGTTTGTGCCACGTCTTATCTCCCTGCTGCTGCTTTAAGATCCCGGAGCTGGGACGCCACAGGTCATAATCCCATGTGGATATAGGGATAATGAGCAAGTTCAGCTTCATGGCACAGAGAGTAGCGATTAAAATCCACCTGGGATAATCCCTGCCCATGGGAGGGGTTGGAACTGGGTAATCTTAAGGTCCTTTCCAGCCCAAACCATTCTGTGATGATGGTGATACCTCCAGCAATCCCCATCTCCCAGGCTGGGGATCAGGAATTGGAGGTGCTGAGCCACGCTGGGCATCCTTAAAACTGGAAATCACTGATGTTGTGGCCACCTCCTCCATGCAGGGAGGAACACAAGGAGCAAACAAGCGTGAAAAGTGCCTTAGAGAGCTCTCCCTGCATTTGACCTGGCTCTGGACCAGCCCCGCTCCCTTCCCCTGGCTGCTAAGCCGCTGGGTTCGTGCCAGCTTTTCTCCTCGGGCTCCTTTGACATCGTTCGTGTGACCATCACGTGCCACAGGCGGGTGACTGGGAGGTCCTGGGGTGCCCTGTGCCCGCAGCATCCCCCTTCCCAAAGCAGCTTTGCCAGGAGCACGGATGGAAGAGGGGACACCGAGTCCAGCCACCTTTTGGGGTTGAGCCAGGGATGTCATTGCTGCAGCCGGGAGCCCAGCACCGCGACAGCTCCTAAATAATCCCTGGGATCAGCTTTCCTTATTTCCCCCCTCCCTGTTCTTTGGCTTTGCAGACAGCAGCAGGCTGCTGGGGAGCCAGCGGCTGGGATACGGGACGCTGCAGACGGACACTGACACATCCCGCATGGTAAGTGTGGGGAGGGAGGCACCGCAGTGCTGGGCTGGCACGAAAACTGGGTGTTATCATAGAACCCCAGCCTGGTTTGGGTTGGAAGGGACCTTAAAGCTCCTCCAGCTCCAACTCCTGCCACGGGCAGGGACACCTTCCACTAGAGCAGGTTGCTCCAAGCCCCTGTGTCCAACCTGGCCTTGAACACTGCCAGCGATGGGGCAGCCACAGCTTCTCTGGGCACCCTGTGCCAGCGCCTCAGCACCCTCACAGGGAAGAGCTTCTGCCTCAGAGCTCATCTCAATCTCCCCTCTGGCAGGTTAAAGCCATTCCCCTTGTCCTGTCCAACGCTGGCACAAGGCAATGGTTTTCCAGCTCCAAAGTTACTTTATTGTCACCTGCCTGGTGTTAAACCATGCCAGGAGATTCAGGGCTTTCATCAGTGCAGGATTTAGATGCTCACTGACCTTCATTTCAGGTTATTTTATGAACAAGCATTCCCATACAGGTCACCTCTTTTCTTCCAGGAGGTCACGGGCTACCAGACCAAGACGTGGCGGGTGGCCCTGTGCCACATTGGCTCCGTGCTGACCGCAGGGCTGCTCCTTGTTCTCTTTCATTGGAAGCCAAGCCTGGAAGTGCAGGTGAAGTGCAAACCCTGTGCCCTCAGCCAGGCCGACTGGGTCATCATCAGAGTAAGTCCTGGGGGTTGTGGGGTTGGGCTCTGCCACTGGCTTCCCAGGATGTCCTTGGGCATGTTCCTTGCTGCTTTCCTCTTCCAGAGCCACTAGCCTGGCTTTGCATTTCTCTCTATTGTCCCTGCAGCCCAGCCAGCATCTGGGATTGGCACTCCCTACCTGGGACACTGTCCCTGCTTTGAACAGGGGAGATCCATGGGATGCTCCCCAATTCCCTCTGCTCAGCCCCTGTGCCTTTGTTGCAGGACAAATTCGGACAGTGCTTCACCACCCGTGTGTGCACAGAGGCACTGGGCGAGGGCAGGTGAGTTGGGCTCACATCTGGACAAGGCAAGGGGCTCACATCTGGACAGGCAGGGGTTCGCATCTGCATTTGGCTTCCAGGGAGTTGGGGCCATTTGCAGCAGAGCTGGTGGGATGGGGAAGGCCTGACCCTTGTTTTCCATCCCGAGCAGCCTGGAGCATCACCCTGGGGCCAGGCTGGAGGACCGCAGGACCAGCATCGCTATCGGGGTGTCGGAAGAGGAGGAGAGCCGGGACACTATCCGGCTCCATGAGAAGGAAGAGGTAACACCAGTGACCTTTCCCACCTCTGCCCTGTAATTCCTCTCCCTCGTGGCCTGCTAACACCTTGTTCTCATGTCCTGCTACGCTCAGAAAAACATCCTGCGGTACTATCTCTTTGAGGGCATGCGCTACGTCTGGATCGAGCGGCGGCAGATGTACTGCAAAGTCAGGTACTTCTCTGTCCCCTTTGCCGCAGCAGAACTCCCTGCATCAAAGTTAGGATGCTGGAGAGGGGCTCTTCATCAGAGTCTGTAGTGATAGGACAAGGGATGATGGGTTCAAACTGAAACAGGGGAAGTTCAGGTTGGAGATAAGGCAGAAGCTCTTCTCTGTGAGGGTGCTGAGGCGCTGGCACAGACTTTTCCCAGAGAAGCTGTGGCTGCCCCATCCCTGGCAGTGTTCAAGGCCAGGTTGGACACGGGGGCTTGGAGCAACCTGCTCTAGTGGAAGGTGTCCCTGCCCGTGGCAGGGGCTTGGTACTGGAGGAGCCTTAAGGTCCCTTTAACCGAGACCAGGCTGGGATTCTATGATCTCTTTGCTGCTCCCTTTGGCCCCTCAGCCCCCTCAATGTTGTCCTGACCCGACTGGAGGTCACACAACCACTGGAGCTGGAGCTTTTCTCTGCACTGCAGAGCCTTTGGCGACCATCCCAGGGTGCTGGGTCAAGGAAGCTGCTGCTTCTCCCCCGGTCTGTTGCTGTTGTCTGTCTTTGGGGGCAGAGGAAACCAGGCAAAGCAGTTTGGCAGCTGCCTCGTGCTGGATGCTCCTCTCCGAACTGTGCCCTTTTGTTCCTGCTCCTTGGCACCCGTGAGCTGCAGCAGGAGCCGAGGAACAAGATCCTCTCCCTTTCCGAAAGGGTTCTTTTCTGTCAGCAAGAACTTGGATGTGGTGTTTGTGCCTCTGGGCCAGGCTCCTGCTGATTTTGACTCCGTTTCTCTGTTTTCCTTTCCCCTGGTGCTTGCCAGCGTCTTGGATGAAGGTTGGACCTGCGCAGATCTGCATCTCTCGCAGGCTGGGCTCAGCCAACAGGACCATAACACCAGGTAGGGATCTACCAGCTCCGTGGGACACGTGGGGAGCACAGATGCGGCTTTTCCAGGGGCCAGCAATTCCCAGAGCCTGGGGTTTTTTTGCATTCAGACCTCAAAGCAGAGGCGGGCTGGATTAGCCTGGCTTGGCTTCTCCATGTAACCAAGCCCCCAGGGAGGTGTGGGCAGTGTGAGGGTCCCTCAGGATGGAAATGCGGCTTCTCCCTGGTATGGATTTGCTTTCCTGTCCACTTTGCAGAAGGAAGATCTATGGAGCGAACCTCATCGAGGTGCCAGTCAAGTCCTATGCGAGGCTGTTGGTGGAAGAGGTGTGTGTGCATCCACAGTGCTCCCAAAGAGCTACTTGTCCCAGGGCAGATCCTGCTCCATGGCCCTCACTGCCAGCGCTTTGCAGGCCCTTCTTCTTGGGTAGGGAGGAGAGGACTTTAGGAGAGGCAGAGATCAGAGATCCATCCTCCCTCTTAGCTTAGACAGGAGCATCCCCAGATGGCTGCGGAGGTGGCTGAGCATCCTCAGGAGTACCAACCATGAGCCAAACCAGGGAGGAGGGAGGGTTTGCAAGGAGTCAGCTAGTTCATCCCCAGCCCCAGGGAAGAGGCAGCTTCTCCTCTGCATAAGCAGCTGGTCCTCAAGGAGCTTGGAAGTCTCATAATCATAGAATCACAGAATCCCAGCCTGGTTTGAGTTGAAGGGACTTAAAGCTCCTCCAGTTCCAACCCCCTGCCACGGGCAGGGACACCTTCCACTAGAGCAGGTTGCTCCAAGCCCCTGTGTCCAACCTGGCCTTGAACACTGCCAGGGATGGGGCAGCCACAGCTTCTCTGGGCACCCTGTGCCAGCGCCTCAGCACCCTCACAGGGAAGAACTTCCCCTGTTTCAGTTTGAACCCATCACCCCTTGTCCTATCCCTCCAGTCCCTGATGAAGGTCCCTCTCCAGCATCCTTGTAGCCCCCTTCAGACACTGGGAGCTGCTCTGAGGTCTCCACGCAGCTTCTCTTCTCCAGGCTGAACAGCCCCAATGTTCTCAGCCTGTCTCCATACGGGAGCTGCTCCAGCCCCTGCTCATCCTCATGGCCTCCTCTGCACTTGCTCCAACAGCTCCATGTCCTTATGTTGAGGACACCAGAACTGCACACAGTGCTGCAAGTGGGGTCTATCGGGAGCAGAGCAGAGGGGCAGGATCCCCTCCTCTGACAATGGGCTGGAGGAAGCTCTTCCTCCAAAACCTTCTCATCCTCTGTGTTCCCTTCCAGGTTCTCAATCCCTTCTACATCTTCCAAGTGTTCAGCATCGTGCTGTGGGTCTGTGATGCCTACTACTACTACGCTGCCTGCATCTTCCTCATCTCCACCATCTCCTTAGGGCTGTCCCTCTATGAGACAAGGAAGGTTGGTGCTGGGCTTATTTGGGACCAGCAGCTCTGGTGAAATAACCCGTTTTCTGATGCTGGTTGACCTCTGTGCTGATGTTGAACTCCCTCTGAGCCCAGCTGGGTGAGGACAACCCGTATTCCCAATGGTGCAGCAGGTTTCCTTGTCCTTCCTTTGTGATCCTGAGCCTTCAAGACCTGTTTTATGGATGCTTTGCTGTGCTTTTTGAGCTGACTGCTCCCTCCCTTGCAGCAAAGCACCACGCTGCAGAACATGGCCAAGATGTCAGTGGGTGTCCGAGTCCATCGCCCCAGTGGAGGTGAGTGTGATGCCTGCCATGAGTGAGGGCTCCTGGCGTGGATTTGGGATGGGGATGATGTGTGACATGTTAAAAGGGGGGTTCCTTGAACCTTTTATGTTTGATCAGCCTGTCCGTGTCCCAGTCTGTCCGCTTCCTGTTGTGGGGATCCTACTGGAGAGCCCACCATATCAGAGGGGAGGATTCAACCAACCTGCACTGACAGTGTCACCAAGTCCCTTATTTCAGTTATTCAAATCTCTGGAGATTTACACAAAAAAGGCTTCAGCTGAAGGTTTTTCTTATACAAAATGCAAGTTTGTGGCAGGATGAGGGTCAGTGATAGCACACGGACTGTGAAACCAGCCTGGAGCAATAGACAACCAAACTGTAACCACTGGAGAGGGGCTTTGGACAAGGACAAGGGGACAGGGACAGGACAAGGGGAATGGCTTTAACCTGCCCGAGGGGAGATTGAGATGAGCTCTGAGGCAGAAGCTCTTCCCTGGGAGGGTGCTGAGGCGCTGGCACAGGGTGCCCAGAGAAGCTGTGGCTGCCCCATCCCTGGCAGTGTTCAAGGCCAGGTTGGACACAGGGGCTTGGAGCAACCTGCTCTAGTGGAAGGTGTCCCTGCCCGTGGCAGGGGTTGGAACTGGATGAGCTTTAAGGTCCCTTCCAGCACAAACCATTCCATGGCAGCTGCTCTGTGGTTTATCAGCTGCATGGTACCATCCAGTTCCCATTCCTGCAGGGATTACAACAGACCCTGGCTATGGTGTCTCCACTTCATCCTCCATTACTCCTCTTAGCATGTGCTAAGGTGGCAGCTTGCATTGCCTGGAGAACTGTAGTGGAGTAAATTCTGTGTGTGCCAACATCCCAGAAGCAGCAACTGTATTTCACCCTAAAAAAGTCTCCTTAAGACTCCAACTTCCATTAGCTCCCAGTTTTCCCTAATCCCCACCCCTCCAAGTCCTTTTCCCACAAGGCGTCTCTTCCAGAGGAGATGGCGGTGAGCTCTGCAGACCTGGTGCCAGGCGACTGCATCAGCCTCCCTGCGGATGGGATGCTGGTCCCCTGCGATGCCGCGCTGCTGACGGGCGAGTGCATGGTCAACGAGAGCATGCTGACGGGTGAGAGCTGGACCTGGGGGCACAGAGCAAGCCCTGTATCTCAGTGGGCCTCCTGCACCCCTTTCCCATCCAGGCTGGTTGGATCCTGACCCCCCCAGGGTGATAAACCTCCCTCCCATGATGTTCCTCCTCCTTTCCATGATGTTCTTCCTCCTTCCATGATGTTCCTCCTCCCTTCCATGATGTTTTTCTTCCCTTCCATGATGTTCTTCTTCCCTTCCATGACGTTCCTCCTCCCTTCCATGATGTTCCTCACACAGGGGAGAGCGTGCCAGTGATGAAGACCCCTCTCCCGGCTGGCAGCACCATCTATTCCCCCGAGGAGCACAGGCGTCACACCTTGTTCTGTGGGACACAGGTCATCCAAGCCAAGTCTTATGTGGGCAGGGGAGTGCTGGCCGTGGTGACCCGCACAGGTAAGGGATTGAGGGATAAAGCCGGGATTAAGCTGCGTCCTTCAGAACAGGGACTTTCGGGTCCAGAGAAGGGAACGGAGCTGGAGCAGGGCCTGGAGCACAAGTGTGATGAGGAACGGCTGAGGGACCTGGAGGGGCTTAGTCTGGAGAAGAGAAGGCTCAGGGGGGACGTTATTGCTCTCTACAACTGCCTGACAGGAGGATGGAGCCAGGAGGGGGCTGGTCTCTGCTCCCAAGGAACAAGGGATGGGACAAGAGGAAACGGCCTCAAGCTGCACCAGGGCAGGTTTAGATGGAGCTGAGGAACAATTCCTTCCCCAGAGGGTGCTCAGGCATTGGAACAGGCTGCCCAGAGCAGGGCTGGAGTCACCGTCCCCGTAAGCGTTCCCAAAACATGCAGACGAGGCGCTCAGTGCCATGGGTTAGTGGTGGCTTTGGCAGTGCTGGGGAACAGTTGGACTTGATGAGCTTAATGGTCTTTTCCAATCCAGCTGATTCTCTGATTCTATTCTATGCCTTTGTCTGTGGTTACCTCCTGCCCCTCTCCCGCAGGGTTTTGCACAGCCAAAGGGGATCTCATCAGCTCCATCCTCTACCCCAAACCCGTGAGCTTCAAGTTCTACAAGGATGCTGTGAAGTTTGTCCTGTTCCTCGCTGTCCTGGGTAGGTGTGAGCATGGGGGCATGGCCAGGAGCAGCCAAACTCCTCCACCATGGGTGAACTCACCCTTCATCTGCTTTGCTTTGTAACCAAGCCCGTTCTCCTCCCTCCTCCTGCACAGCTTTTATCGGCACGCTCTACAGCATCCTCATCTTGGTTAAAAACCAGGTAGGGCTCTTGGAGCTGGGGAGTCCTGGAGCACAGCCTGGGACCATCAGCAGATGCGGGTGGAGATGGGTGAGGGCTACCAGGATGCCCACCCCTTCTCCTTCTCACCTACCAGGTCCCTGTGGGGCAAATCATCATCCGTGCCCTCGACCTCGTCACTGTCATCGTGCCCCCGGCTCTCCCCGCTGCGATGACCGTGGGCACCATCTATGCCCAGAACAGGCTGAAGAAACAGGGAATCTTTTGCATCAGCCCTCCCCGGATCAACCTCTGCGGGAAGATCCGCCTGGTTTGCTTCGACAAGGTGAGGCTTGAGCATCACCATGGGACCAGAGTTCCCATCTCCGGGAGCTGCTGTGGACCCTCCATCCTCATGCCCACAGACAGGAACCCTCACGGAGGAAGGGCTGGATGTGTGGGGGGTGGTTCCACTGGAGAACAACCACTTCATGCCCATCGTCCACGAGCCCCGCTGCCTGCCCGCTGGGCCCTTGCTCTACTCGTTGGCCACTTGCCACACGGTCTCGGTGCTGCGGGCACAGCCCATCGGGGACCCTGTGGACCTCAAGATGTTGGAGTCCACTGGCTGGGTAAGCAAAGTGATGGGCAAAGGTGCCTGTCTGGAAAGAGGGAGGTAGGACACAGCTTGCTCTGCCAGGAGAGGGGGTGTTTGAGACCATCCATGGAGTGGATAGCATCTATCTATCTTAGCATGCCCTTGGTTTCAGCGCCTGGAGATGATGGAGGAGGAGGAAGGGGGGCTGCCTGCCTTCCAGCAGTTTGGGATGAAGGTCTTGGCTGTGGTGAAACCTCCACCTGAGGAAGAACAGCCACGAGACAGGGTATGTCCCATGGACCAGAGTAGCTCCAGTTCCCCATATGACAAAGGGTGGTTGTGCTCCACAGCCCCTGGAGGGGTTGTACCTCCCAGAGAAGGTCCTGCCTGGCCCTGACACCTTCTCTCTCTCCACAGAAGCACCAGTTACCTCTGGGGATCCTCCGGCGGTTCCCCTTCTCCTCCTCCTTGCAGAGGATGAGCGTCCTGGTGAAGCTGCCTGGTGAAGCCTCAGCCCATGTCTATGTCAAGGGTGCTCCGGAGATGGTGGCCAGCCTCTGCAGGAAGGAGACGGGTACGTGATGGGGACGGTGGTTCACTATCACTGCTCTGGTCCTGCTGCTCCATCATCCATCTGCATCCCTGCAGCTCATCCCCACAGGGAGTTCTCCTTGGTGGTGCTATGGGGCAGTCCCCAGAGGCACAGAGCTTTGGCTTAGCTTCATAGAATCATAGAATGGATAGGGGTGGAAGGGACCTTCAGGACCCTTCAAGACCTTCAGCCACATGGGGGGAAGAAAATAGGAGCTAGAAGGCAGGGATTGGAGTCTGGATGAGCATCCAAAGCCCTTTAATTCTTTGGGAGCTTGAGCCCCAGCTGTCCCCTTTGAGTGTACACAGCCAGGTTCATCCAGGAGCTATTTTGACCTTGGTTTTCCCCTCGTGGCTGGCAGTGCCCGTGGATTTCTCCCAGATGCTGCGGCACTACACCACGGATGGGTTCCGGGTCCTGGGTCTGGCCTGCAAAGCCCTGAGTTCAGTGACCACGTTCGAGGAGGCCCTGCAGCTCCCCAGGTTGGTGCCAACAACTTCTTTCTCTGTTTAGACCTTGTTTGCTCCAAGCATTTCATGGGATGTTTCACTGCCCTGAAGTCTGCTCCATCCCAGCAGCCTGCAGGGGATTCATTCCTAACCCATCCTAAAGCAAATGCTGGGGTTTTAGCTGTTTATAGCAGTTGCTCCTCTCTGCCTTGTGCTGAAGATGGTGTTGAAGGGGTCATTGTATCCACCAGGGACGCTGTGGAGAGCAGCCTGAGCTTCCTGGGATTCCTCGTCATGAAGAATGTGCTCAAGCCAGAGTCTGCGCCCGTGATTCACCTCCTGAGGAACGCCAACATCCGCCCCGTCATGGTGACAGGTGACCCTGCGAGGGGAATGGCGGGACAGGGCTCGGGGAAGAGGTGGGACATGGTCAACCCTTGATGTGGTGCAAGGGGTGAAGGGTTCTCCACCAGGAATCACAGAATCCCAGCCTGGTTTTGGTTGGAAAGGACCTTAAAGCTCCTCCAGCTCCAACCCCTGCCACGGGCAGGGACACCTTCCACTAGAGCAGGTTGCTCCAAGCCCCTGTGTCCAACCTGGCCTTGAACACTGCCAGGGATGGGGCAGCCACAGCTTCCCTGGGCACCCCCAAGTCCTTCTCCTCAGGGCTGCTCCATCCATTCCCCATCCAGCCTGTAAGGAATGAGCTCTCCCCCAAAACACAGGGAAGCAAAGGGATCCCCAGCATGGTGGTTGGGAGAGGGGATGTGGCAGGTTTGAGCTGCCCCTCTTGGCTTGCAGCTCTGCAGGACCCTGTATAGCCATCACTGCTGGTGGCTGCTCAGCCCCTCCACCTCTCTCTGGTAGGAGACAACATGCTGACAGCCATGAACGTGGCCCGGAGCTGCCGCATGGTGGAGCCGAAGGAGCGGGTGATCTTCATCAGCGCCTCCCCTCCCAGCCACGACAAACCCGCTGCTCTCAAGTTCATCCCGGCCGAGCATTCCCAGGGCGAGGAGCAGCCGGAGGTGGGTCCTGAGGCAGCATCTCAGCGGGGTTTGTAAAGCCCAAAGTGCCCTGAGCTTGGAGGACTCTTCCAGCATCCCTCAGAGCTGCGAGGCTGCCTCTTACGGCCTCCGTTAGGAGACAACCTGCTCCTGTTTCTCTCTATGAGCACATCAGGCTGGAGTTGATGCTCCAGATGCTCATCAGATGCAGCCAGCACTGTGCTGCTCCAGCTTGGCATGAAGGGCTTGGTCCCACAAGTTCCTTATCCAAAATACCATCATTTATATGCCTGAAACGGAGCTTTAAGGGAAGCTGCTTTACCTGCAGTTGCTTTACCTCCTGCTCTGTGCAGGTTGAGGATGCTGGTTCAGACCCTTGCCCAGGGGCTGGAGCTGTGGAAAAGGAGTTGTTTTCCCCTGACAGGATCTGTCCCAGCAGGATGGATGTTTCCTGCAGCCTCAGTCCTGCCACTTCGCCCTGAATGGCAAATCCTTCGCTGTGGTTTGTGAGCACTTCGCTGAGCTCCTGCCCAAGGTGAGTCCCATGGCCGGGAATCCTCCACTACTGAATGCCGTGGGGAGTTTCTTTGCTGGTGCAAGATGCCTCTGCCCTGCTGAGCTGGCAAAGCTCAGGAGAACCAGGCTCCTCCTGGATGGGCAGGGATGAGGATGCTGTGGTACGAACATGGAGCATTCCCTTCTCTGCAGATCCTCATCCGAGCCACCGTGTTTGCCCGCATGTTGCCCGAGCAGAAGACTCAGCTGGTGTGCAGCCTGCAGGAGCTCAAGTGAGTCCCCCCAGGGATGGAGGACAGAGGAGGGAGAGGGGATTAGCAGCAGGTCAAGCGAGGGGATCCTGCCCCTCTGCTGCACTCTGGGGAGACCCCCCCTGCAGTCCTGCTCCAGCTCTGGGGCAACAGCACAAGAGGGACGTGGAGCTGCTGGAGCGAGGCCAGAGGAGGCCCCGGAGCTGCTGCGAGGGCTGGAGCAGCTCTGCTCTGGAGCCAGGCTGAGAGAGCTGGGCTGGGGCAGCCTGGAGAAGAGAAGGCTCCTGAAGGGGAGACCTTAGAGCAGCTCCAGGGCCTAAAGGGGCTCCAGGAAACCTGGAGAGGGGCTTTGGACAAGGGCCTGTAGGGACAGGCCAAGGGGAATGGCTTTAACCTGCCCGAGGGGAGATTGAGATGAGCTCTGAGGCAGAAGCTCTTCCCTGTGAGGGTGCTGAGGTGCTGGCACAGGGTGCCTAGAGAAGCTGTGGCTGCCCCATCCCTGGCAGTGTTCAAGGCCAGGTTGGACACAGGGGCTTGGAGCAACCTGCTCTAGTGGAAGGTGTCCCTGCCCGTGGCAGGGGTTGGAGCTGGAGAAGCTTTAAGGTCCCTTCAGCCCAAACCACTCTGGGATTCTGGGATCCTATGCTTAGTGCAGGAGCAGTTGGCAGCTGCAGATCACATCCTGCCCTCTCCCAGATGTGGGGTGACCCTTGGAGGTTCAACCTTGCAGCCCCAGCGCTTCTCCCACATCCCCTCATGATCTATCAGATCCCTTCTCACCACAGCTACTGCGTGGGGATGTGTGGGGACGGTGCCAACGACTGTGGGGCTCTGAAGGCGGCTGACGTGGGCATCTCGCTGTCGGAGGCAGAGGCATCAGTGGCTTCACCCTTCACCTCCCATGTGGCCAACATCGAGTGTGTGCCCACTGTCATCCGGTGAGCTGCTGGGACCCACGTGAGGGGGGATACAACTGGCGTGGGAGGTCTCCTGAGTGCCTCTGACCCCTCTTTGGGACAACTCATGGCAAGGGTGTTGTGGCTGGTGGGTGACTCTCTCTTTATCACTGCAGGGAGGGCAGGTGCTCACTGGTCACCTCCTTTGGTGTCTTTAAGTACATGGCTCTGTACAGCCTGGTGCAGTTCGTGTGCGTCCTGCTGCTCTACACAGTGAGTCCTGTGGTTGCCCAAATGCCTTTGGGTCACCTCATCCCATCTGGGTTTTATCCTATTTTACCCTTTCCTATCCTCACACTGAGACCATCTGGTTTCTACTTCCCAGATCAACACCAACCTGAGCGATTTCCAGTTCCTCTTCTTCGACCTGATCATCACCACCACGGTGGCCGTGCTAATGGGTCGGACCGGTCCTGCCCAGGAGCTGGGAGTGGAGCGTCCCCAAGGGGCATTGATCAGTGTCCTCGTGCTGGGCAGCCTCCTCCTCCAAACAGCTCTGCTCATCACCGTGCAGGTCCTCAGCTACTTCATCACTGTCTCACAGAGCTGGTAAGGGACCCAGCTTCACCTGGGCTTGGTGATGGGAAGGATCACAATGAAGCCCAAGTGCTTGGCCTTGGTTTTGGCATCAAGGATGCATCCAGCCACCCTGTGTTGACCCTCTGCCTTGTCCTCTGCCTGGCTCAGGTACGTGCCACTGAACAGCACAGTGACAGCTCCCCAAAACCTGCCTAACTATGAGAACACGGTCCTCTTCTGTGTCACGGGCTTCCAGTACCTGATCCTGGCTGTCGCCATGTCCAAGGGGTACCCATTCCGGGAGCCGCTCTACGCCAATGGTGAGGGTGATGCTGGCCATGAGGGTGAAGAGAGACATCAAACCTTCATCCTCCTCCTCAACCCTCTTCCTTCTCACCCTCAGCGCTGTTCTTGGTGGTCCTCATCCTCCTCTTTGGCCTCATGATATGGTTGACTCTCTACCCGCTGGGCTTCCCCAAAACCCTGCTGAAGCTGCAGGGCATCGACGACTTGAACTTCAAGCTGCTGCTGCTGGGGATCGCTGCCCTCAACTTCTTCACCGCCTTTGTGCTGGAGGTAGGTGAGCCCCGAGTGGGCATTGGGCACACAAGGGACAACGTAATCCCTTTGGGTCCGTCCAAGCAACCCCTTTTCCAGGAGCCACAGAGGGAGCAGGGCTCACCTTGGCATCAGCTCTGCCCTCTTTGGTGTCCCCAATGCCTGTTCTCCCCTCATCTTCGCTGCAGACTGCCCTGGACCACGGCTTGCTCGGCTGCCTCCGCAGGCTGCGCCGCAAGAAACCATCCAAGAAGCTTTTCAAGAGGCTGGAGAAGGAGCTGAGGCAGCAGCAGCCGCCCTGGCCCCCCCTCAACCAACCGCTCTTTGCGACACCCAAGATGTCCATCGCCGTGAGATAACACGGGCCGGGTTTTCCTGCTGCCCACAGCCCCTGGACACTTGTTTATTTATTTATCCTGGTAAACGGAGGGATGCAGCGGGAAGGATCCTGCAGAGAGACCCTCGGAATCATGGCTATGGGGAGGAGATGGTGGAGAAGCAAACTGAGGGAGAACGTCCAGAAGAAGAAGAGGAGAAACCATCTCCTCTCATCTCAGCTCTGCCTCCAGGACCATTCTTGCTCCCATGCCTGGACCCGTCTCCCCACCCTGGGCACCAGTACTGTTACACAGGGCGATGCCACCTCCTTTTCTCTCTCCTGACTGGCCTAAACCACCAAGAAGAAGGTCCCTGATGCTCTCATGGTGAGGACACCCACCCCAGCCTCCCTTCTCTGCTCACTGTGAAAGAAAAACCCTTCAGCCTCCCCAAGCAAGCGCCCTGGATGTGTAGGAACTGTTTACAAACCACCCCATCCCCGGCTTGCCAAGGATGCTGCTCAACCCCCGGACCAGCCACGGGCCCCCTCCGCTTGTGATGCTCCTGCAGAGCAGTTCTGCTTTTGGATTATTGGACCTTTGTAGCATTAAAACTCCCCAAATATCTGTATTTTTTAACTCTCCTGCAGTGCATTGAGCTGTAAACGTGACGTTCAGGTTCTGGATGGTGCTTCCTGAGCGTTGTCTAATAAATTAGCACTATTTTCTTGAGCACTTGCTTGTGCTGCCTGGTGGGGATGGGCTGTGTGGGGCAGAGTGAGGAGTGGATGGGTAAGGGAGAAGGTGAAAGAGGTTTTGGGGTCCCCTCATTCTCCATCTGGGCTGCCTTGATGCCTCAAAGCAGAGCGAACCCAGGGCTGGCACCGCTGGAATTGCAGCAGCTCCATCAGCATGTAAATAACCCCTGAGCCTGTTTCCAGCTTGAATTTCCTAGAAAATCATCATAATTGCTGGAAAAACCCAGGTGTCCTCGCCAAGGCTGCAAAACCTCACTCCTTCAAGGGAGGAAAAGCCAACAGATGGAGATGCCGCATCCCAAAAGGGGCTGAGCCGAGCCGCAGGGATGTCTGCATCCCCTTCCGAGGGGGGTTTCAGCCTGGCTCTTGGATCGAGGGCTGGGTCTTGCAGGGAGTCTCCTGCATGGAAAGTCTAAACCCCTCCGAGCGCCAGCGGCGCCTCTCTGCCCTCCGGGAGCTGGGGATTAGATCAGGAAATGAGGCACAAGCAGAGGTAAGAGGTTTCCTGAAAGCCCAGCCAAGGCTCCAGTTAATAAACCAGGCTTCCTGAGCTTGGAAACACACACAAAACACACACAGCCCTGCAAGGCGCTGGCCTGGGCTTGGTCACTTGGAAAGCAAAAAGGGACCCCTTTGCCCCTTGGTTTTCCCCCTGCACTGGGGTGTTTTGCTTGGCTGCTCCTGCCTTGGGGGGTTGCAAAGTCTGTTTGATTATTAACAGGCAGCTCCTGCCCTTGGTTAGAGGTTAACAGGGCTGGAGACAGGGACAACACTGGGTTTGGGGACAAGCAGGAGCTTTATGTGAGCAGCTCTTGGATGTTTGGAGTCATTTGGGTGGTTTCATCCATCCTTCAGCCTGGAAAACAAGGCTTTATAGCAGATGGGAGCGCTTTAAAGACCTCTCTGCTTCTCCTCTTAGTCTGAAGTTGGTTTTAGAGCAGGCAGATCCCCTTTGTGCTCAGCCCTTGGCACAAGTGATTGTGGGCAATCGGTCAATGGGTACAGTGGGTGCAATCCTCCTCCCCATTGCTCATCCCCATCCCCACACATGCCGCTGCCTATCTCCAAAGAGCTTCTCCCTCTATCCCAGCCCTTGATCACCCTGTTTGCTCCACTGCTGCCTTAAAACATCCCTAAAACACGCAGGATTTCACCCCCCGTGGTGGTTCTGTGCCTCCCCCAGTATCAGGGGGGTTTATGGAGCACCCCCAGCCCCACCGGGATGCAGCCGGCATCCTGTGTGCTGCAGAAAGCCGCCAGCAAGCCGGGGGAAAGAGGGCCCCACGGCCATCAGTGCTGGCTCCAGCACCACATAGGGGCTGCAGATCAGCTCCCGCATCCTGTGCCGGGGTGGGAAAACAGGGAATTCTTGAGTTATTCTCCCTTCATCCTGGGATAAACTTTTAAATCTGCTGCGGGGCTGCAGCATCCTTGCTGCTCCAGAGGGAGATGCAGCGTTATAGCCAAGCATGGAGTGAGGAGGGGTGATTTTGGGTCCCAGTATCCCAATTTTTGGGGGGCTTATCTCCATTTGCCCCCAAAACCAGCCGGGATCATAGAGCGATGCTTTGACACGATCATTTCCCTCCACAGCAGCACAAAACTCAGCCTCAAACCGTGCTCAGCGCTGCACAAGATCCTCCTCCCTCCTTGCTTTCACGATCAATGTAACATTAAATCCATTTAAAACTCATCCACCTGGGAAAACCCAATCCCTATCCCTGATGACCACTGCATCCCTGTGCCGCTTATTGATCATTTTGGTTTCATTATTATCCCCCTCCTTTACAGGCAGCACTTGGGGAGGAGGAAGGGGCCGGCTCAGGTGTGGCATTAGGACCCAGCGGATCCCCCATGTTGGAGGTAGGAGCTTTGCTTTTTGGGTTGTTTTTTAGGCTTTTAACTCATTTCGGAGTTTTGGGAAGCGCGAGAAGGGACCCGGGCGAGGGCAGAGCCAGCACCGACACCGCGAGCGGTAAGGACCAGGCGAGAGGGACCCCCCTATCCCGACCCCTGCATCCCGCATCCCCCCCGCACCCCACGGGACCAAACCCCATCTTTGGGGCTTCTAAAACCGCCTTTAAAACTCCACCAATCGAGCTCGGAAAAGCTGCTTCCAACCTTTTAAGCTCATATAAAGCAAACCCACCTTATTTTTGGGGGTGCTAAAGAGCCACCAGCTTTGGGGGGGCCCCCCATTTTTGCACCCTGACAGCTGATGTAGTAGATTTTTAACCACTTCAGTTGATTTTTAACCACTTCCAAAAGTCTAAAACTCCTCCAATGCCTGAAGGAAACTGCATTTTTCCTTTTTCCATCCTGGAATGAGACTGTAGAAAAGGGATATTTCAGTATTTCTCTGTATTTTGTGTGTGTGTCCCGGGTGGGGATGGGACCCAAATGAAACTGTGATGTGTGTAAATGGGAATGGGGGGAAAGAAGGGTTTTTTTTTACCTTTGGTTAAAGGTCCCCCCCCAAAAGTGAATCCTTTTCTATTCCCTTTGTTCTCCCACTCTCTGGCAACTGGAGAGCCTAAAAAAAAAAAAAGGGAAAGAAAGGAAAAAGGGAAAAAAAAAGGGAGCTGGGGGAGGGGGGAAAGGCTGAGGGAAGGTGGGGTTTAGCAGAATGAAAGAGAGAGGCTGTGGTGTTCTTTCTTCGGGGTTGATTGTTCCCAGATGTGCAGTTGCAACAACATCTGGCGCGGCTGGAGTCGCTGGACCCCTGCACAGAGGGGAATGGAGCTGGGGAGGGGACCTGGGGCATCACCCCCACCGGTTCTGGTGGTGGGAAAAGGCGAAGGAGGAAGAGGAGGAGGAGGGTGGAAGTGGCCCCCTTGCTCTTTGTACACTCGGGGTGTAAGGAAGGTGTTGTGGTGCCCCTCAGCATCGCTCCTGGTGGGGTCTGGAGGTGGTGGTGGTGGGTGCTCTGGTGGCCTCAACCAGGAGGAGAGGATGTTGGCGTCACCGTCCAGGGAAGACGTGACCCGTCTGTCCCCGCTCCCGGCCAAACCATGTGAGCTCGGTCCAAGAGCTCCATGTTTGGGGGGAATTCAGGGGGAATTGGGCCTCGAGAGAAGCCATGGATGCTGCAGGCTGTGCTGGGGTACGGGAGGGGCTGGGGGGGCTGGTTGATCCCGAGCTGTGCAGCCGCATCCCTGGAGCCTTGGCGCTGGCACAGGGTGCCCAGAGAAGCTGTGGCTGCCCCATCCCTGGCAGTGTTCAAGGCCAGGTTGGACACAGGGGCTTGGAGCAACCTGCTCTAGTGGAAGGTGTCCCTGCCTGTGGCAGGGGTTGGAGCTGGAGGAGCTTTAAGGTCCCTTCCAACCCAAACCACTCTGGGATTCTATGATCAATGGAGTGATGGGAGGATGATGCAGGATGCCCCCGGAGGTGGGCATCCATCTGCCCCACAGCCTTGCCCCAAGCTCTCCTGGTGGGATAAGGGCACCATGTCAGGGTTATTTGGGGCTGCAGGATGTTGGTGCCAGCATGCCACAGGATCCCAGTATCTGGAGACCAGGCAAAGGCCAGGATGGGCATCTCCAGCCCCTCTGCAGCACCTCGAGGTAGCCCCAAGCTCCCCTGGTCCCCTCTAGCCGCCCTGTCCTGGCCAGGACCCAGATCCAAGGTTTGCCAGCAGCTGCTAAGGCTTGATAAAGCCCCCTGCCAAGCACCCGCCAAACCCAGATCTGTGCCATGATCCCGCTCATCCCTGCGCAATCCCTTTTATCCCAGGACACAATTAGCCTCAGTTAAACCCGGGTCTGAGGCTTCCTTCATGGTGGGAAGCAGATGGGGCTTGTGGGGACCCACATCCCACCAAGGTGCAGCCACGGGTTGGTGATGGAGACCTGCTGGGTGCTTTGCTTGGGACCCACCAAACTCTTGGTTAATGAACTCCTGGTTATCGGATCCCAGCTCAGATAGGGACCAACTTTGGCTTCCCCAAAGCTGGGAAGGGTCTGGAATCAGTTGTCTGGGATGGGAGAGGATGTGGTGCCCAAAAGATGCAACTGTGGTGGTTGCATTTTGACAAGGGTTAGTGGTGGCCTTGTCAGTCCTGGGGTAAAGATTGGACTTGATGAGCTTAAAGAACCTGGCTGGTTCTGTGGTTCTGTGCTAGAAGGTGCTTTGGTGATGGTGAGGATGTGGTGGCTAGAAGGTGCAGGACAACGTCCCTAGAAGATGCTGTGCTTTGGTGACCCTAAGGACATGGTGGCTACAAGGTGCAACACTATGGAGATGGCTCAAGATGTGGTCACTAAAAGGTGCTACGCTTTGGTGATGGTGAGGATGTGGTCCTTAGAAGGTGCGACACCATGGTGATGAGCAGGACAATGTCCCTAGAGGATGCTACACTTTTGGTGATGGTGAGGACATGAAGGTTCTATACTTTGCTGATGGTGCAGGGATATGGCCTCTAGAAGGTGCTATGCTTTGGTGATGGTGAAGACATGGATGCTAATACTATACTTTGGTGATCTTAAGGACATGGTGGCCAGAAGGAGCAACACTATGGTGATGGCACATGATGTGGTCCCTAAGAGGTGTTATATGATGGTGCAGGGTGTGCTCACCAGAAGGTGATGGTGAGGACATGGTCACTAGGGGCTGCCATGCTCTGGTGATGGTCCCACTGACCCTACGTTCCCCAGTGTGGTCTCAAGCCCAGCAGGGACGATGGAGCCACATTCCCATCCCGGGTGCTGCATCCAGCCGGGAGCCAGGTGGGATCCTGGAGCCTCCTGATGCTCCCCCTTAGCAGGGGCAGGATACCAATGGATACCAATGGCTTTGGTCATCTCCACCCGTGCCTCAGTTTCCCTGCTCCAGGGGGTGCCGGGAGAGATTCCCCATCCCGGCAGCATCCGGGCACGCTGGGAGAGCCAATGTGCTCCGTTCCCAGCAGCCAAACATGTTCAGCTGGATCTTAAAGGAGTTTTGTGGGAGAATTTCTCCTTTTTCCCCCCAGTTTTCCCCCTGGAGCTGGTTTGGGATGATGGGAAGAGCCGCCGGCATCCCCACCAGCCACCACTGGGACAGGGGTTCTGGCACAGCCGGCCTTGGCCCATGTTCCTGCCAGGGCAGACAGACCTTGACATGGAATCTCGCTTGGGAAGTGCTGGGAAGCCGCAAACGGCCAAAGCTGCCAAACCCAGTGCAGGATTTCTCTTGAAAGTGGGTTTTTCCCTTCCCAAATCTCCACATCCCATTGGATTTAGGGCATTCCCAAGCACACACAGCATCCCCCAGCAGTGGGGATCCCCCACATAATCCCTTTCCCAAGGAGCAGGGCTGAAAATCCCGGGAATGGAGCTCCAAATGACTGGGGGGAATCCAGACATCCCCCCCATGGTGGTGATTCAGACATTCCAGCACTTCTCATCCACCCCTCATCCTGCCCGCGGCATGTTTGAGGGTTTGGTCCTTGCAATTCCCGCGGGAAGCCCAGTTTTGGGGAAGTTTCTTCATTTTTCTAGGGTTTGGGTGTTTCTTTGAGCCAGTCCCTGAGGGCAATGTGCTGGGGGGGGGAGGCTGCTACTGGGGATGGAGACTGGAGGGGTCTGGGGTCTGTGTCTCCCCTTCCCTAATCCCTTTGCTTGTCCCTTGATCCCATCCAGACTCCGGCTGCATCCCGGCCCGCGCTGCTCCTCCATCGCTGCTGTCAGGATGAGAGCGCTCGGGCTCTTCTTGCTGGGTCTGCCAGGTGAGTGTCCCCAAGGCGAGGTGACACCAGGAGCCACCCAACGATGGGTGCTGCACCCATACGGGGCAAGCATCACCTCATCTCCTGTTACACCCCAAAACTAACTCCAAACCCCAGTTTAGGCTCTTCTTCAGGTTTTAAGTTGGAGGTTGTGGGGGGTCTGGCACCAAGCGTGTCCCTCCTGCTTTGGGGACATCGAAGTGGCACCAAAGTGGCTCCAAAGTGGCACCTCGGGGCTGGGACAACAGCCAGAGAAGTGGTATTTGTGACCCCCGGAGGGGCTGGCAAAGGCGGGATGGAAACAAGGAGGGAGGTGACGGACCCGGGAGCCTGGAGCCAGGAAAACTTTGGGTGAAACCAGCTCCACACAAAGGGGAGGGAGCAGATGGAAAACATTAAGCAGTTGATGCCGAAGGAGCCTGGGAAAGAGGGGGCAGCATGGGGAGCAGTGGGCAGAGAAGATACATCCCATCCCAGCATCATTCCCATTGCTGATGGATGGAGGATGCGGAGGGATGCGGCATCTGGACGGACCATGGAGCATCACTGCATGTCCCTGCCAGGCCCTGTGGATGGGGGTGTCCTGATCCCCACTTCGAGAAGCATTCTGCCTGTGTGATACCATCATCTCATGCACACTGGCCTCTGAACCCCATTTTCCCCCTGGTTCCATGGCTGGATTAGCTCCCAGGGTCTCCATAAGGGATACATGGGATGCCGGGGGTGTCAGGAGCATCACTGGGGTCAGCTGGATGCAGGATGGGCAGGGTCCTGGTACCCAGGTGCTGCAAGACATCGGGATCATCCCCAGCTGTGCCTGGATAATGCAGGAATCACTGCTCCCCTGTCAGTGAGCATCTCACCTTCCTCTCCCTCCTCTTCTCCAGGCAGCATGTCCCTTAGGACAGCTCTGGGATGGTATTTTGGGGGAGGGTGCAAAGGGGAAGAGGCGGAGGCAGAGTAGGGAACCCCCATCCAGGCTGGGGGTGTCTGTGCCCCTCTAAATGATGCTTCTCCCCCTGGCTCTTGCATCCCAGCAGCGCTCCTGGTCCAGGCACAGTACAGCAGGTTTGAAGGCATCACCTACCCCGAGCCGGTGCAATATTCCCAGTACGACCAGCAATCAGGTTAGAGCTCCCTGACCCGGGAGAGGCTTCACCCACCTCCCTCCCTGCTCCTTTTCCTTCCTCTTTGTGCTTTCTCTGGCTACATACATCAGTCTGATGCCTCTTTCTGCTTCAACGCTCTTTGCTCCATCCCTTTCCTCCCATCCCTTATACTTCCAGCCTCCTCCCAACACCTTCCCTCCTCCCTCCTTGTACATGTTCTTCTCCTTTCCCCTTCCTCATTCTGCCAACTATTTATTAAGCCTTTATTAAGCTCAAAATCCCACTGTGGGATGTGGCCCAGGGTCATTCCTGGGGTGGCTGGAGGCTGTTATCCCATCACTCAGACCAGGGGGGGTCATGGCCAAACTGGCCCTAATGGGGGGGGGGGGTTTCTCCCTAAACCCCACCCTCAGCCTCTGCTGTTTTCCATTTTATTCCCCAGAAATTCAGGATTACTACGACTATCACGGTAAGTGGTTTCCCTGCGGGATGCTGGATTGGGGGGAGCAGGATTTTGGGGGGTGCCCGCACTGTCCCTCTCCTTGCAGATGTCACCCCCCGTGCCCCTGAGGAGCAGTTTCGGTACCAATCCCAGCAGCAATCCCAGCAGGAAATTGTGCCGGCTCCAACCCCAGGTGGGTGCCAGCCCCTTTCCCTGCATCCTTATCCTGGTTGTGCCCCTCCCAGGTGCCAGCATAAGGATGCTCCAGCCCCAAAACTGAGGGAAAGATGCTCTGCTCCATCCCTAAATTTCCCTCCCCCCTTGTAATTCACTCTCCCCACAGGTGCTGCCCCTGAGACTGAGCCCACGGAGCCGGGACCCCTCGGTGAGTCCTTGTCCCCCCTCTCTGATCCCCAATGAGGGGGATTCATCCTCCCTTTTATCCCGGCTGGGATAAGGACGCGCTTCTGCACACACACCTTGGGTTGAAGATGAGGACTGGGAGAACATCGGGTTAGGGCTGAGTGGATGCTGAGCCCATCCCCACGGTGTCAGGCCTAAATCCCTATGGATTTTCCCTTTTCTCCTTGCAGACTGCAGGGAGGAGCAATACCCCTGCACCAGGCTTTACTCTGTGCACAAGCCCTGCAAGCAGTGCCTGAATGAGATCTGCTTCTATAGGTGAGCAGGGATGGGGGGGAGCTTCCCTAACCCCCAATCCCCATATTTTGGGGACCCCCCTGTTCCTTTACACTAACCCCATAACCTCTTTTATCCAGCCTCCGCCGGGTTTACGTGATCAACAAGGAGATCTGCGTCCGCACCGTGTGCGCCCATGAAGAGCTGCTGCGAGGTAAGGGGGGGTACACCCCAAACTGGGCTCATTCCCATCCCAATCCCCCCTTTTCCCATGGTGATGTGGGTTGGACAATCCCAACAACACAACAAATCACACCCCATGGACCAAACTGGGACCACATTGTGAAGTGGGCTGAACCCTCTCTTTGCACTATGACATCCCAATGGGATTCCCGCTGGATTCCCGCTGTTCCTGGCTGATTCCCGCTCTCCCGCAGCTGACCTGTGCCGGGACAAGTTCTCCAAGTG
The DNA here is from genome assembly GCF_004027225.2 of Strigops habroptila. Classification (NCBI taxonomy): domain Eukaryota; kingdom Metazoa; phylum Chordata; class Aves; order Psittaciformes; family Psittacidae; genus Strigops; species Strigops habroptila. Next base: position 1,623,254 of record NC_044292.2, read on the forward strand.
TGGGGTGATGGCCACCAGTGGGCTCTGCCAGACCGTCGTCGCCTCCTGCGCCCGCAGCTGCGGCGGGTGCTGAGCTCCAGGGGCCCCCCCATCACCGGGATCCCCCGAAACCCCCTTCCCCATCCCTGGATCCTCATCTCCCGGGTCCCCATCCCGCTCCGGAGCCTCCTCACATGGTGCTAACGAAACGGTGCATGAAAGAACATAAGAAAAGGTCCATTTTTGTGCACATAATAAGGAAAAAAAAAGGGGGGGGTTATTATTTTTATTACTTTCTTTATTATATTGTAAAGGGGGGGGGGGCGGCGCCAGCCCCTGTCACCCCGTTTTCTACGTAGAGTATCCAAGAGATAAAGCGGAAGGGTCACTCGGCTCCAGACTCATTTTTTGGGGGAGAACGTTGTATTTTGGAGTGGGGGGATCTGATTTATTTGAAGGAGGGTCTGATTTATGGGGGGGGGGTGTCCAATTTTACGAGTGTTCAATTTTGGGGGAAAAGGCTCTGATTTTGGGGGATTTCTGAGGTTTTTGGGGGTGTTGTGTTTTTTTTTTGGAGGCATTTCTGATGTTTTGGGAGGATTTCTGATATTTTGGAGGATTTCCAATTTCTTTGGGGGGGGGGTCTGATTTTTTGGGGGGGAAGGTCCAATATTGGGGTAGGAGGCTCTGAGTTTGGGGAGATCTCTGAGGTTTTAGGGGGAAAAATGTGGTTTTTTGGGGAGGAATTCCAATTTGGGAGAGGATTTCTGATTTATTTTGGGGTGTCTGATTTTTTTGGGGTGTTTGATTTTTTTGGGGGAAGGGTCCAATTTTGGGGGAAGAAGCTCTGATTTTGGGGGGACTTCTGATTTTTTGCGGGGGGAAATTGTGATTTTTTTGGAGGATTTCCAATTTATTTGGGGGTGTCTGGTTTTTGGGGAGGAAGTTCCAATTTTGGGGGAAGGGGCTCTGATTTTGGGAGGATTTCTGTTATTTTAGGGGCATTTCTGATTTTTTGGGAGGATTTCTGGGGTTTGGGGGGGGGGAATTCCTGATTTTTGGGGAAGGTTTCCCATTTATTTGGGGCTGTCTGATTTTCTGGGGGGATGGTCCAATTTTTTGGGGGCATTTCTGATGTTTTGAGTAATCCCAGCCTTCCAGCCCTGTGCACAAGAGGAAGGGCTGGGGGGTGTGATTTTGGGGTGCTTTAGGGTGTTTTGGAGCTTCTAGAATATCTGATTTTGGGGTGGTTGGTGGGGAAATAGCACAGCTTATAGAATGAGGTTTGATTTAGGGGTGTTTGTGGAACGTTTCTGAGGCTCTTACATCAAATAGTGGGTGTTTGGGGTTGATTTTGGGGTGTTGCGAGGTCCCCCCGCCCGACCAGAGTGGTGGTGGGTGGTCCTCTGTTTGGGTGTTTAGGGTTTGGGTTCCCCTATAGATGGAGGGTGGAGGTTGGGGTTCAGGTCACAGGAACCAGTGTGGGCAGCTCTTTATATATAGTTTTAAGCTCTCATATATAGCGTGCAGCTCTTCATATATAGTGTGCAGCTCATATATAACATGCAGCTCACATATATAATGTGCAGCTCTCATATATAGCGTGCATCTCTTCATATATAGTGTGCAGCTCATATATAACATGCAGCTCACATATATAACGTGCAGCTCATATATAGCGTGCAGCTCTTCATATATAGTATGCAGCTCATTATAGCGTGCAGCTCTTTATATATAGAGTGCAGCTCTTTCTACCTAGCATGCAGCTCTTCATATATAGCATGCAGCTCTTATACAGCATGCAGCTCTCACATAGCTTGCAGCTCTTATAGCATGCAGCTCATTTCTACAGTGCATGGGTATCACATCATAGCATCCTGCTGTCATACAGTGTGCAGCTCATATATGGGGTGAGCTCTCTTATACAGTAGGCAGCTCTCAGATGTAGTGTGCAGCTCTCATACAATGCATACGTTGCTTATATAGCCTGCAGCTCATATATGTGGTGTGCAGCTCTTACACAGTTCATAGCTCTCAGATATAGTGTGCAGTTCATATATAGTGTGCAGCTCTTATACAGTGTGTAGCTTGCTTATACAGTTCTTGTCTATATTGTGCAGCTCTCCTATGTAGTGTGCAGCTCTCTATACAGTGCATAGCTCTGAGCATGCAGCTCAGAGCATACAGTTCTCAGCACATATAGGATGCAGTTCTCTTAGTGTGCAGCTCTTACACAGCGTGTCCATACCGCTCTCATATAGCTCTCTCAGTGTCTGCTTCTCATATATAATGTGCAGCTCTATATTGTGCATACTCCTCTATTGTGCAGCTCTACATGGGCAGAAGATCTCCCATAGTGTGTGGTTCTCTTACAGCACGTAGCATGTAGCATGCATCTCTTACACAGGCTGCACTTCTCCTATATCATATAAAGCCCTAGTGTGCCTCTCTCTTATGTAGGGTGCAGCTGGTCTATATTCCAATTCTCTTATAGAAAATGGGTTCACCATTGAGTTTTCTCTGTCATCCCATCCCATCCCTATGCCCATCGCCATTCCTGCACAGCTCACGGCCTCAGGGGCACATGGGATTCATCCTTCTTTGGGGCTCAATCTTCCCCCAAACACTTAAAACAAGGAAAGGGAGGGCAGCAGCACCCCAAAAGGATGACGCTTAATGGCTCTGGTGCTTCTCTGCAGCTCTCCTCTAATGTGGGGGTGCTCATGGTAATAATAACAATAATAACAGCAAAATATTAATTATTATTGTTTATTAATGTATCTTATTATTTATTATTGCTTATTATTACTATTTTTTTTAAGGGACCTGAATCAATCCCACTCTCCCAATGAACACCCCTTTGGGCATCCCCAAAACACTGTTGCCCCCACAAAAAACATCCTCTTGGGCTTCCAGTTTGGGCTTATCCACATTGAATAGGGCCGGGACTGACACTGGTCGGGGCCAGGCTCAAAGCCCCCCCATCAGGGCTTGGCTCAGACCCTAACCTCAGGCCACCCAGTAGCACCAGTAAAAACCTCAAGCTCCAAAAATAGTGATATAAAAATCCTCTATTTGCTAAAAATAAGACCAAAAGCACCGACCTAGAGTCATTTTTTGGTTAGAAAAACGGGAAAATTAGGATCCAGTGAGTGGTGGGGATTGTGAAACATCACGGATTGGGGGGGGATAAATCAAGTAGCTTGGTTGGCGCCAAGACAGGGCTGAAAACCAGGAGTAATTCCAAACCTTTTGTTAAAAATAGCCATAAGAAAATGGGAAAAACCACCCAATTTGTATCAAAAATACACGAGTGTTGTCGTCTCGTTGGTAAAGTGCAAGAAAAGGGGATGATGAGACACAAACGGATGTGGGTTTTGAGCATGGGGATGGGGAATGGTTCCTCCCTCACCCATGCAATGAGTTGTGCCAGTCTCTGCAGGTGGCAGAGCATCATCGAACAGTTTGGGTTGGAAAAGACCTTCAAAGCTCATCGAGTCCAACCCCCCCGCAATGAGCAGGGACATCTTCAACTAGAGCAGGTTGCCCAGAGCCGCATCCAGCCTGGTCCATGGAGGGTCCTTAGATGCTGGTGGGGTGACGGTGGAGCTCCTGCCCCTTCAGCAGCGTGATCTGTAAGGTGGGGATGGGGTGAGATAGGAACATCAGGGTGTCCCACCTGGGGTGCTCCCCCCTCACCTGCTCCTCCAGGCCACGGATGCGGTGGTGGTGGATGCGCTCCCGAGCCTCCAGCTCCCGCTGCAGCTCCGCAGAGGGCCTGGAACTCGGTGGAGATGGGTGCTCCAGCGCCAACGCCTGCATAGGCAGCAGTGGTGTCACCCCAGCCCCATCCCAGTGCACGCACCAGCATCTTTCCAACAGGGAATGAGCCCAAAGAGCCCAGCCACCTCACAGGGCAAATACCAGCATCCCTCCAAGCTGGGAAGCACCCCTAAAAGAGCCCAGCCCAACCCCAATAGAAGCAACAGCATCTCCCCAGGCTGAAAGAAGCCCCCAGAAGAGCCCAGCACCATTCCAGGGCAAGCACCAGCATCTTCTTAACCTGGGAAGCACCTCAGAAAGAGCCCAGCCCCATCCCAGTACAAGCATCAACACATCCCTTCGTGCTGGGATGAGCCCAGCACTACCCTAGGGCAAGGACATCATCTCCTCAAGTTGAAATAAGCCCCCAGAAGAACCCAGCACCATCCCAGTGCAAGCCTCAGCACCTCCCTCCATGATGGGATAAGCCCAGCACTCTCCCAGTACAAGCATCAGCACCTCCCCAGGCTGGAAGAAGCCCATAAAAGAGCCCAGCATCATCCCAGGGCAAGCACCAGCACCTTCCTTCGTGCTGGGATCAGCCCAGCATCATCGCAGAGCAAGCACCAGCATCTCCTCAGGCTGGGACACACCCCAAAACCAAGACCAGCCCCATCCCAGGGCAAGCACCAGAACTTCCCTTCATGCTGGGTTGCGTCCAGCATCATTGCAGAGCAAGCACCAGCATCTCCCCAGGCTGGAAGAAGCCCATAAAGGAGCCCAGCACCATCCCAGTACAAGCCCCAGCACCTCCCTTCACGCTGGGATGAGCCCAGCAGCATCGCAGAGCAAGCACCAGCATCTCCCCAGGCTGAAGGAAGCCCATAAAGGAGCCCAGCACCATCCCAGAGCAAGCAGCAGCATCTCCCCAGGCTGAAGGAAGCCCATAAAGGAGCCCAACACCATCCCAGAGCAAGCAGCAGCATCTCCTCAGGCTGGAAGAAGCCCATAAAGGAGCCCAGCACCATCCCAGTACAAGCCCCAGCACCTCCCTTCACGCTGGGATGAGCCCAGCAGCATTGCAGCACATGCACCAGCATCGCCCCAGTCTGTGAAGCACCCCAAAACCGAGACCATCCCCATCCCAGTGCAAGCACCAGCATCTCCCCAGGCTGGGATGAGCCCCCATCCCCACTCTGCCGCAAGCCAAGGGCACCCCAGCGGCGAGCAGCACCCGTTGCCATCGCACCCACCTGCAGCATGCGGACACGCTGCTGCGCCTCCGCCAGCTCCTGCTGTGCCGCGCGCAGGGAGCGGTGCAGCCGGCCCTGCTCCGCAGAGAGCCGCAGCGAGGCCTCCTGCGCCTGCAGCTTCTCCCGCTCCACCTGCGGGGAACACATGGGAATAGAGCAATGAGATACACGTCGGGACATGGGAATAGAGCAAATGAGAGATATGGGGCATGGGAATAGAGCAATGAGATACACGTCGGGACATGGGAATAGAGCAAATGAGAGATATGGGGCATGGGAATAGAGCAATGAGATACACGTCGGGACATGGGAATAGAGCAAATGAGAGATATGGGGCATGGGAATAGAGCAATGAGATATACGCTGGGACATGGGAATAAAGCGAATGAGAGATACGGGACATGGGAATAAAGCAGGTGAGAGATGCAGGACATGGGAAGAGAGCGAATGAGAGATATGAGACATGGGAAGAGAGCAAGTGACAGATACATGACACGGGAAATATAGAAAATAACATATATAGTACATATAAAATATAGCATATTATATATAATATCCATTATAAATTATTGTCTAATATATAGCAGATAATACATATAAAATATAGCAGGTTATATATAATATAAAATATAGCTGGTTATTTGTATTATATATTGCAGATAATATATAATATAAACCACAGAGATTATATATACTATAAAATATAGCAGATTGCAGATTTAATGTAATACATATGTATTATAGATCTAGAATTATATATATCAATATAAAATATAGCAGATTATATATACTATAGAGTAGATCATATATATAAAATAAAGCAGATAATACATACAAAATATAGATTATATATAATATAAAAGTAGTAGATTATGTATATAATACATAGTAGATAATGTATATAATAAAATTATAGCAGATAATACATAAAAGAGCAGATTATATAATATACATGAGAATATACAGAATGAAATAGAATGGAATGGAATAGACAGGAGATAATACACATAATATAAAATACAGCAGATAATATATATAAAATATGATAAAGATACATATTTCACATACTAGAAATATATATATAATACATATTTTAAGTGCATATAGACCCTGTGCATAGTGGAGCAGCACACAGCATATACATAAAGTGTATTTTCTGCTTGGGAAAAATATGAAGGCCCTACAACAAGCTGGGGTTGGGGGTTTGTATTTGCTGCGCACCCAGCCCTGGCACAAAGGGTGCACAAAGGGTGCACGTCCTGGTGTCCCCATGGGCGTGATGCCCCCGAGGTGCCCCCTCACCTTGTCCAGGGTCTTCTTCAGGGCGCCCTTGTCCTTCTCGAGGCGCAGGGCGACGCGCTCGGCCTCCCGCCGCTCCCGCTGCGCGCGGGCCAGGGCGTGCTGCAGGCTGCTCACCCGCTGCTGCAGCCCCCCGTGCTGCTCCTGCAGCCCCCCGGGCTCCCGCTGCAGCCCCCCGGGCTCCTGCTGCAGCGCCCCGTGCTCCTCCTGCTGCTGCTGCTGCAGCAGCGCCTGCGGGCGGGCAGCATGGCCATGGGGAAAGGGGTGCTGGGCTCTGGAGGGGTCCAGAGGGTGAGCAAGGAGGGGAACAAAGGATGCTGCATGGGGGCAATAGGGTGCTGGGATGAGCAGCACCCTTTTCCTCCTTTCCTGGAGGGGTTCAAGGGTGCTGAATGGGGGCAAGAAGGTGCTGGGGCTCTAGAGGAGTCCATAGGGTGACGCAAGGGGGAACAAAGGATGCTGCATGGTGGGGCAAAGGGGTGTAGGGTGCAGCATGGGAGGGTTAAAGGGTGCAGGGAGCTGTATGGGGCAATAGGGTGCTGCATGGGGAGGTAAAAGGGTGCATGGGGGAAAGAGGGTGCTGGGGCTCTAGAGGGGTCTATAGGGTGATGCAAGTGTGAGGGGGCAAAGGATGCTGCATGGGGTGGCAATAGGGTGCTGTACGAGGGCAATAGGTGCTGCATGGGGTCAAAACAGGCTTCATGGAGCAGGCAAAAGGTGCTGCATGGAAGCAAAGGACAGCGAATGTGGGGATCCCGCCATCGTGGGGTGCCCCCCCTGGCCCTCACCTCCTGCTGCTGCTGGACCTGCGCCTCCAGCTCGTCCCTGCTCTGCTGCAGGGCCTCCCGCTCCTGCCGCAGCTCCCGCAGCTGCTCCCGCAGCGCCCCCTTCTCCTCCCGCGCCTCGGCCAGTGCCCGCCGTGCCACCTCCAGCCCCTCCTGCACTGGGGACACCGCGGTGACCCCCCAGCAAAGGCACCCCGGGGGGTACACCCGCACCCAAGGGTGCTCACCCCACCTGCAGTGCCCGGCGGTCCTGCTCGCCCGCGGCCAGCGCGCTCTGCAGCTGCAGCAGCCGCTCGTGGACCACGGTGCCATCAGCCAACGCCGCAGCATCCTTGGAGCTGGTGTCCATCAACGCCGTGCTCAGGCGCTGCATCGCCTGCTGCAAGGTGCCAGCGCGCTGCTCGCTCTCTGCCAGCTACAGCCAAAACACCAACAGCGGGAAAGGTACCAGTTAATGTTCATCCATGCGATGGGGATTTAGAGAAATTGATGAGGAAGCCAAGTGCAAGGTCCTATATATGGGTCAGGGCAATGCCCAGCACAGACACAGGCTGGGGGAGACTGGATGGAGTAGCCTCAGGAGAAGGACTTGAGGGTGTTGGTCAATGAGAAGCTCCCCATGACCCGGCTTCAGTGTGTGCTTGAGCCCAGAACCCCCCCGTGTGCTGGGCTGCACCCCCAGAGCGTGAGCAGCAGCTCAGGGAGGGGATCCTGCCCCTCTGCTGTGCTCTGGGGAGACCCCCCCTGCAGTCCTGATCCAGCTCTGGGGCAACAGCACAAGAGGGACGTGGAGCTGCTGGAGCGAGGCCAGAGGAGGCCCCGGAGCTGCTGCGAGGGCTGGAGCAGCTCTGCTCTGGAGCCAGGCTGAGAGAGCTGGGCTGGGGCAGCCTGGAGAAGAGAAGGCTCCTCAAGGGGAGACCTTAGAGCAGCTCCAGGGCCTAAAGGGGCTCCAGGAAACCTGGAGAGGGGCTTTGGACAAGGGCCTGTAGGGACGGGACAAGGGGAATGGCTTTAACCTGCCAGAGGGGAGATTGAGATGAGCTCTGAGGCAGAAGCTCTTCCCTGTGAGGGTGCTGAGGCGCTGGCACAGGGTGCCCAGAGAAGCTGTGGCTGCCCCATCCCTGGCAGTGTTCAAGGCCAGGTTGGACACAGGGGCTTGGAGCAACCTGCTCTAGTGGAAGGTGTCCCTGCCCGTGGCAGGGGCTTGGAGCTGGAGGAGCTTTAAGGTTCTTTTCAACCCAAACCTGGGATTCTATCTGATCCTATGACCTTGTGTGCATACCTGTTTCTGCAGCAGCTCGGCGCGGTCCTGCATCACCTGCGCCTCGGCCTGCCGCTCGCCCAGGGCCATGCGTGCGCGCTGCAGCTCACCCTCCAGCACCCGCTGCTGCAGCTCCAGGCGCGAGCTCCTGCTCTCAGCCACCTCCAACCTCCTCTTGGCATCCTTCAGCTCCCCGGCTCGCGCCGCGCTCATCCTCTCCTGCAGGGACATCCCGCATGGAGCACTCCAGGATGGGGATAGGGGGCAGGATGCATCCCGCATGGCGATGCTCACCTGGGCGGCGCGGCGCTCGCCCTCGGCAGCGCGCAGGCTCTGCTGCAGCGCCGTCACCTTGTCCTGCAGCGCCCGGCGCTCCCGCTCGCCCCGCTGCAGCGTCTCCTCCTGCAGCAGCAGCGCTGCCTGCGTGCTGCTCAGCTCCCCGCCGCTGCGGCGCCCTGCCAGGGAAGGATGCACAGGGGGGGTTACCCATTTTATTGGGATCTATGGAAGCTGCACAGGGGGGTTTTACCACTTTTACTGGGGATGCGGGAAGTTACTGGGATTTATAGGGATGCGCAGGGGGTTTTACCCATTTTTCTGGGGTTTACAGGTATGCAAAGGGGTTTACTGAGATTTATGGGGGATGCACAAGGGGTTTACCCATTTTCTTGGATTTATGGAGGATTCACAGGGGATTTTACCCATTTTATTGGATTTATGGGGGATGCACAAGAGTTTATACCCATTTTATCGGGATTTACGGAGTCTGCACAGTGAGTTTTACCAGTTTTACTGGGGTTTACAAGGATGCATTTATGGGGGATTTATGGGGATGCACAGGGGGCTCTACCAGTTTCAGTGGGGTTTAGAGGGATGCATGGGAGCTTTTACCACCTTTACTGGGGTTTAAAGGGGATGCAGGGTTGGTACTGGGATTTATGGTGGATGCACAAGGATTTTACCCATTTTATTGAGATTTATGGAGTCTGCACAGGGGGTTTTACCAGTTTTACTGGGATTTACAGGGGATGCAAGGAGAGTTTACCGGCATTTACGGAGGCTGCATGCAGGGGTTTACCAGCTTCAGTGGGATTTGCAGTGATGCATGGGAGCTTTCACCACCCTCTACTTTAAACCCCTTTACTAGGGTTTAAAGGGGACAGTTTCACCAGGGTTTACTGGCCGTGCATTGGGTTCATGGGGTTTCCATGGGGAGGTTGACCAACTGTACCAGGATTTTGCGGCCATGCATGGAGGACATCCCACCAAGCAGGCAGCATCATCACCCTCCGTGTGCCTCAGTTTCCCCACAAGCCCCCCCACTCACAAGTGAGGCTCCAGCATGGAACAAATCACCCCAAACCCCACAATTTAGGGGGATTCCCCCCCCAAAACCCCATCGCCTCCAGCACCTTCCTCACTCTCAGCCACCAGCTTCTGGAGCTGCTGCATCCGGGCGCTGGCGCTGTGCCGCTGCTCCTCTGCCTCCGCCAGCCGCCGGCCCAGGCTACCCACCTGCACCCGCAGCTCCTCCTGCAGCAAGAAAATGGGGTGAAAAGGGGGCTTTTTGGGGGTGATGATGGGGATGGGAAGGGAAAAGGGGATGGTACCCGCTCCCGCTGCGCATCCTGCAGCTCGCGCAGGAAGTCCCGCAGCGCTGCCCGCACCGCCTCGGGCTCAGATGCTGCGTCAGGGTCCGGGGATGAGCCGGGGCTCAATGACCCCTCCAGTCCCCCACCTGTATGGGGACAAACAGGGTGGCATGGGGACAATGCAGCACCCGAGGGAGGGTGGCAAGCTGGAGTTGGATGTGCCACAGTGGGATGCGCCCATGGGATACAGGGAACCCAGGGATGTACGAGATGGAGCAGTGGGGTGATGGAGGACACAGGGATGGAGCAATGGGGTGACAGGGGACCTCAGGGACGAAGCAATGGGGTATAGGAACCCTGGGGATGTAGGGGAAGGACCAATGAGGTGATGGGGGACCCCAAGGATGGAGCAAGGGGATCATGGGGGACCCCAGAGATGCATGGGATGGAGCAATAGGGTGATAGGGCACCTCCAGGAATGGAGCAATAGGGTATAGGGGACCCCAGGGATGCAGGGGATGAAGCAAAGGGGTCATGGGGGAACCCCAGGGATGGAGCAATGGGTATTGAGGGACCTCAGAGATGAAGAAATGGGTATGGGAGACCCCCAGGACTGCAGAGGACACAGCAAGTGTGATGGAGTGCAAGGGATGGAGCACAGGATGATGGAGATGGAGGAGAAGGAGTAAACAGGTTGTGGGAATCCCCAGGGATGAAGGAATAGGGTATAGGGAACCCCAAGGGAGCAGGGGATGGACTTACAGGGTGATTGGGGAACTCCAGGGATGCAGGGGATGGAACAGTGGGGTATGGGGGACTCCCAAGAATGAAGCAATGGGGTATGGGGGACCCATATGCAGCAACAGGGCGATGGGGATGCAGGGGATGGAGCAACAGGGCAATGGGGATGCAGGGGATGGATCAACAGGGCAATGGGGATGCAGGGGATGGAGCAACAGGGCAATGGGGATGCAGGGGATGGAGCAACAGGGCGATGGGGATGCAGGGGATGGAGCAACAGGGCAATGGGGATGCAGGGGATGGAGCAACAGGGCGATGGGGATGCAGGGGATGGAGCAACAGGGCGATGGGGATGCAGGGGATGGAGCAACAGGGCGATGGGGATGCAGGGGATGGAGCAACGGGACGAAAGGGATGCAAGAGCTGGAAAAACGGGACACGGGGTAGCCCCAGGGATGCCGGGGATAGAGCACTGCAGCGGCACGTGCTGCAGCAGGATGCACCCTCTCCCCTATAAGCAAGGTACCGGGGGTCCCCAGGGCCTCTCACCCTTGCCGGGGGAGCCGGCCCGAGCGCGGCCGATGCCCATGGTGCGGCGCAGGGCGGACTGGATGCCCCCCAGGCGGGTCTCGGTGGCCCGGCGCAGCTCCTCACCACGCGCCAGCTCCGCTTCCAGCCCCTGCGCCCGGCCCTCGGCCGCGCTCAGGCGCAGGCTCAGCTCGGCCGCTTCGCCCCGCGCCGCGTCCACCTTCAGCTGCAGGTTGCGGGCATCGGCCAACAGCTTCTTCTCGTTGCCTCGAGCCTCCTCCAGGCTGCGGGCCAGGTCCTTCTCCCGCTGCCGGAACTCGGCCTCCGCCTCCGAGAGCCGCTGCTGCAGGTGCTGGAGCTGGGGAACACAGGTGGAAATGGGGTGATGGGAAGAGGTGAGGTGTAGGGTGAGGAGAGGTGGGTGATAGGGTGCAAGGGATGGAGTAATGGGGTAAAATAGAGGACCCCCAGGGATGCAGAGAACACGGCGACAGGGTGGAGATGTAGGGGATGGTGTAATGAGGTGATGGGAAGCCCCAAAGAAGCGCGGCACACAGCAGCAGGGTGGAGATGCAGGAGATGGAGCAGTTGGGGTGATGGGAACCGCCAGCAAGGGAGCAACTGGGGTGATGAGGACCCCCAGGGATGGAGCAATGGGGTGATGGGGGACCACCAAGGAAGCAGGAGACACAGCAGCAAGGCTGAGATGCAGGGGATGGAGCAGTGGAGTGACAGGGACCCCCAGGGATGGAGCAATGGGGTGATGGGGATGCAAGGGTTGGAGCACAGGGTGGCAGAGATGGAGGGGATGGAGCAGTGGGGTGATGGGGCAACCCCAGGGATGCAGGGGATGGAGCAATGGGGTGATGGGGGAACCCCAGGGATGCAGGGGATGGAGCAATGGGGTGATGGGGGAATCCCAGGGATGCAGGGGATGGAGCAATAGGTGACAGGGATGGAGGGGATGGAGTAATGGGGTGATGGGGGACCCCAAGGGATAGAGCAATGGGGTATAAGGAACCCCAGAGATGCAGGACAGAGTGGTGGGGTGATGGAGACACCCAGGGACACCAGACACAGAGTAAGGGGACAATGGGGATGTAAGACACAAAGCAATGGAGAATACAAGGGACCTCAAGGGATGCAGGGCAGAGAGCAAAGGGTGATGGGGACATCGAGGACTGACAGATGGGGTAATAGGGACACCCAGGGGCATGGCATCAAGCAATGGAGCAGTGAAGACACTGATGGACACAGGATGCCAGTTATGGGGAGACAGGGATGCGTAGGGACAACAGGCATTGGGTTATGGGGGGAGGAGATGGGAACACCAGATAGGCTGGGCACCAAGAAACGGGGTTCTGGGGACCCCCCACCTCCTTCTTGGCAGCCTCCGTCCCGGCCTCGCTCTCTGCCACCTTCTGCCTGAGGCCGAAGGCTTCGCGGCGGCTCTCCTGCTCCCGCTGCTCCTCCACGGCCACGCGCGCCTGCAGCTCGCCCAGCTCCCTGCTCCTCCTGCTGTTCTCACTGTCCAGGTCCTTCACCTGCCCAGCGAGGACATGGGGACAGGTTTGGGGACACCCCGAGTGGATGAAGGGGGGTTCCCACCACCTTCCTCCTCCTCCTCCTCACCTGGCGGCGCAGCTCCTGCAGCTCACGGCGCGCATCGAGGCGGGCGCGCTCCAGCTCCCGCAGCGCCGCCCGCAGCTCTGTCACCTCCCGCTCCGCGGCCGCCCGCCCGTCCTCCACCAGCGCCAGGCGCTGCTCCTTCTCCTCACCGGCACGCTTCAGGCTGCGGGAGAGGGGGGACAGGGCCAGTGTCACCCCACAGGGACACTGCAGTGGCCCAAGCATCACCCTGTCCTGAGCATCCCGCTCTGAGCCGTCCCCATCCTCGAGCATCCCTCTGTTTTGGATACTCCTTCCCAGGTATCACCCCATCAGGGCAGCCTCCACCTGAACGACGCCACCCTAAACATAGAATCCCAGACTGGTTTGGGTTGAAGGGATCTTAAAGCTCCTCCAGTTCCAACCCCTGCCACGGGCAGGGACACCTTCCACTAGAGCAGGTTGCTCCAAGCCCCTGTGTCCAACCTGGCCTTGAACACTGCCAGGGATGGGGCAGCCACAGCTTCTCTGGGCACCCTGTGCCAGCGCCTCAGCACCCTCACAGGGAAGAGCTTCTGCCTCAGAGCTCATCTCAATCTCCCCTCTGGCAGGTTAAAGCCATTCCCCTTGGTCTGTCCCTACAGGCCCTTGTCCAAAGCCCCTCTCCAGCTTTCTCTGTCCCCCAACAACCCCCTCTAAGGCACTGCCCCATCCCAAACACCCCTCACCTCGAGCAACCCGTGTACTGAGCATCTTGCTCCAGTGCATCCCATCCCTACACATCCCTCCCCATGCCCAAACTTCCATCTCCTTGTCCCCAAGCATCAACCCTGACATGGAGCACCACCCTTCAAGGCATTGCACTACCCCATAGATTTCCCAGCCTGAGCACCCCTGTGTCCCAAGCATCATCCTGACCCCAGATATCACCTTCCAAGGCATCACACCACCCCAAATATCTCCTAACTGGAGCATCCCCTTGTCCTGACCATCACCCCAGCTCTGAGCATCACCCTCCAAAGGCATCACACCACCTCGTGGACCTCCCGTATTGAGCATCCCCTTGTCCTGAGCATCATCCCAGCCCCAAGCGCCACCATCCAAGGTGCTGCACCACCTCCTGCATCTCCCAACATGGGCATCTCCTTGTCCTAACCATCACACCAACCCTGAGCATTACTCCAAACCTGGCATCTCCCAACTTGGGCATCTCTTTGTGCTGAGTGTCACCCCAATCCTGAGCACCCAAAACACTGCATCACTCCATGCATCCCACGACTCCAAGCATCGCACCATCTCCTGCATCTCCCAGCTTGAGCAGCCCCTTGTCCTGCATGTCACCCCAACCCTGAGCACCCAAAACATTGCACTATCCCAAGCATTGCCCTGACCCTGAGCATTGAATCACCTCCTGTATCTCCCAACTTAGGTATCCCCTTGTCCCAAGCATCACCCGGACCCTCAGTATCACCCCAACTTGAGCAGCTCCTTGTCCTGCACATCACCCCGACCCTCAGCATCACCCCAGCTTGAGCAGCCCCTTGTCCTGCACATCATCCCAACCCTCAGCATCACCCCAACTTGAGCAGCCCCTTGTCCTGCACATCATCCCAACCCTCAGCATCACCCCAACTCCTGCATCTCCCCCCGGGGCACCCCTTGCCCCGCGCACCCCTCGCCCCTCACCTGATGCGCTCGCCCTCGGCGCGGCGCAGCGCCGCCCGCAGCTCCTCGTTGGACCGCCGCAGCGCCTCCTTCTCCCTCGCCTCGTCCCCCAGCGCCCGGCGCGCCTCCTGCGCCTGCCGCCGCTGCGCTTCCCGGCCTTCCCGGCTCTCCCGCGCCTCCCGCTGCGCCTGCAGCAGCTCCCGCCGCCCCGCGGCCCGCGCCTCCGCCACCAGCCGCAGCTGCGCCCGCGCATCCTCTGCCTGCGCCGGGGGGGGATTTAGGATGTGGGATATTCGGGATGGTGGGAAGGGGTTTGGGGGGGGTTCACCTCCCGCAGGGCTCCATCCCGCTGCTTGGCTGCTGCTGTCACTTGGTCACGGAGGGTTTTTGCCTCCCGCTCATGGGTCGCCGCTGTCTCCTCTGCCTGCGCCCGCAGGCTGCGCAGCTCCGCTGCCAGGCTCTGCATGGAGGGGGGGACACAGCACCCTGAGCCCCCCTTCTCTGCTTGTTTGGGATCCCGGGGGGAATTGCGATGGGGATGGTGCAGGGATGAGGATGCTTGGGTACCGCACCTGAGCATCCCCATCACCCAGGGGGCTTGCAAGGGGGAGAGGGGGGGATCGCAATGGAGGGCTTGAAAGATGGGGGGGTCACTAGGGGGGCTGTAAGCGGTGGGGGTGGTGTAGTGGGGGGTCTTGGAATAATGGGGGTGAGCCATGGGAAGTGGGGTTTGCAATAGGGGGGATGCCCAGGCATGGGGGTTTGCAGTGGTGTAATGGGGGTGGTATGGGGCAGTTGCAATGGGGGGGCCATATGGGACACCCAGACGTAGGGATGTTGCTATGGGGGGACATAGGGGACACCCAGGCATGGTGGAGTTCCAATGGGGGGGTGCCCAGGCATGGGGGGGATGGACATAGAGGACGCTTGGGCATATAATGAAGGTGAATGCTTGGGCACAGGGGGCTTGCAACTGGGCGGTGGGGAGGAAGGGGTCTTGCAGTGGGGGGGACACTAGGGAATCATAGATCAACTGCATTAGAACAGACCTTTAAGATCATCAAGGAGGGGGGTTGCAATCGGGGGGACACCCAGGAATGGGTGGTGTAATGGGGGAGGACACCCAGACATGGTGGAGGGGTTGCAATGAGGGAACATAGGAGACATCCAGTCATGGGTGTTGCAATGGAAGGGGATGCTTAGGCATTGGGGGTTGCAATGAGAGGGGACACCCAGGCATGGGGGGCTGCAGTAGGGTCCATGGGGGGCTCTGTGTCACCCTGGGGGGGGCCCAGGACCCCTCACACCCACCTCCTCCTTCTCCTGGTGGCTGGAGACCTCCCGGCGCTGCTGCTCGAGCTCGGCCGTGGCCTCGGCCAGGCCCCGCTGCAGCCGCTGCAGCGCCTCAGCCAGCGCCGCCCTCTCCTCCTCCTGCAGCGCCAGCGCCTGCGGCGACACGGGTCAGCCCCATGGAGGGGCACCGGGGCCGGGGGGACACCGGGGACACCCACCCGCTGCTTCTCACTCTCCTGCTGCTGCCGCATCGCCGCCAGCTCGGCTGCCAGCTCCTCCTGCTCCCGCGCCAGCCGGCCCCGCTCAGCTTCCAGCTCCTCCTGCTCCCCAACACCACGAGTGAGCCCCAACACCAACAGTGAGCCCCAACATCAACAGTGAGCCCCCAAAACTAACAGTGAGCCCCAAACCAACAGTGAACCCCCAAAACTAACAGTGAATCCCAACACCAACAGTGAACCCCAACGCCAACAGTGAGCCTCAACATCAACAGCGAGCCCCAACACCAACATTGAACCCCAAACCAACAGAGCCCCAAAACCAACAACGAACCCCTCAAACCAACAGCGAACCCCCAAAAAACAACAGTGAACCCCACAAAATCAACAGTGAACCTCTCAAAATCAGTGAACCCCAAAAATCACCAGCAACCCCCCAAAATCAGCATCTTTGCGCCCCAAGAATCATTGTTGCACCGCAAGAACCACCATCCCACCACAAACATCAGCATCACGTCCCAAGAACGAGCGCTGTACTGCAAAAAATCCCCATCCCCCCCCAAGCTCTTGCCCCCCCAAAACCCAGCCCCCCCGCGCCCACCTTCTCGTGCTGCAGGCGGTCGAGCTCGGCGCGGTGCCCGTCGCGGGCGCGCTGCAGGGCCACCGTCACCGCCGCGGTCTCGGCCGCGGCCACGGCCTCGCGCCGGCTCTGCAGCTCCCGCTCCCGCTCCAGCCGCGCGGCGCCCAGCTCCGCTGCGGGACACCCGTCAGTGGGGACACCCCCGGGAGGGCAGGGGGGTTGTGGGGGGACAGGAGCAGGGTGATAGAGGGGCACACGGTGGTGGAGAAGGGCTTGTCATGACCCTGCTGCAGGTGGATGAGGGTGAAGATGAGGATGGAGATGGGGATGGACAAGGGTGAAGATGGAGGGCGGATGGGGATGAAGACGGTGGATGGATGGAGATGGAGGATGAGGATGAAGATGGGGATGGACAAGGGTGAAGATGGAGGGTGGATGGGGATGAAGATGGTGGATGGATGGAGATGGAAGATGAGGATGAAGATACAGATGGAGTATGGACTGAAATGGTGTTGGAGATGAGCATAATGAGGGGATGGACACGGACGAGGATGGGGATGAAGATGGTGATGGGGAATGCATAGGGATGAGGATGAAAATGAGGATGAACATGGGGATGGTGTTGGAGATGAGGATGAAGACAGGGATGGACAGGGATGAGGATGGGGATGAAGATAGTGACTGAGATGAGAATGGAGATGGGGATGAATATGGAGACAGGGATGAGGATGGGGATGTGGAAGACGATGCAGAGGTATAAGGGTGGATGGGGATGGCTAGGGTGAGGGACCCCTCACCCTCCAGTGCCTCCTTGGCCTGGAGCAGGCTCCGTCCCTCAGCCTCCAGCTGCTGGTTGCGGGCATCGAGCTGGGTGAGCTGCTGCTGCAGCTGGAAGATGCTGCTCTCCAGCCCCTCCTTCTCTGACCTGCCAGAACAGCACCACTCACACAGCCCAGAGCCAGAACAGCACCAGTAACACTGCCCAGAGCCCAGCTCCAGGGCTGGGGACACCCCTCACCCCTGTCCATCACCCACCTGAGCCCGGCCGCCTCCTGGGCCCGATCCTGTCCGTGGCGCTGGGCAGCAGCGAGCTGCACGGCCAGGCTGGCCCCCTCCTTGGCCAGCCCCTCGCGGGCCCGGCTCAGCCGCAGCAGGTCCTCCCGCAGCCGCTCCTGCTCTGCCCGTGCCTGCGCCAGCGCCTCGCCCGCCGCACTCTGCTCCTGCACCGCCTGCAGCACAGCAACGGCACGTGCAGCCGCCCACTTAGCCCATGCCTCTGCCCGGTTACCCTGTGCCCCCTCAGCATCCCTCCCAGTTGCCCTCTTCACCCTCCCAGTTGCCCCATGCACTCTTTCCATCCCTCCCAGTTGCCTTGTCCACCATCCTGCTTACCCCATGCACCATCCCTATCTCTCCCGGTTGCCTTTTGCACCCTCCTCATCCCTCCCAGTTGTCCCATGAACCATCCCAGTTGTCCATGCACCCTCTCCACCCCTCCCAACAGCCCCCATGCATGGTCCTCACTTCTCCCAGTTCCCCCTTGCACCATCCCAGCTGTCCCATGCACCATCCTAGTTGTTCCATGCATCCTCCCCATCCCTCCCAGTTGCCGCATGAACTATTCCAGTTACCCCTACACTCTCCCCATCTCTCCCAGTTGCCGCATTCACCATCCCAGTTGCTCCCTGTACCCTCCACATCCCTCCCAATTGCCCCTGGCGCTATCCCAGTCTCCCTATTCCCTCTCCAAGTCCCCCCATGCCCATCCCAGCACCCGCACGCACCTGCCCGAGGTGCTGGCGCAGGCGCTGGTGCTGGTCCTGCAGCACCCGCAGCTCGTCCCGCAGCCCCCCGCAGCGCTGCTCCTCCGCCGCCCTGCGCGCCCGCTGCAGCCGCAGCCGCTCCACGGCCCCGGCGCGTTGCCCGCGCTCCAGCCGCGCCCGCAGCAGCGCCAGCTCCTGCCGCAGCTCCCGCACGCTGCCGCTGTCCCGCTCCGCCTCCAGCCGCGCCAGGCCCCGGCTCAGCTCCGCCTTGTCCCGCGCCAGCCCCGCCGCCAGCTCGCTCGTCTTGGCCAGCGCGTCCCGCAGCCGGGAGCCCTCCGCTTGTGCCTCCCGCAGCGCCGCTGCCAGCGACCCGCAGTTCCCCTGCGCCTGTCGAGAGACCGGAGCTGATGGGCTCTGCACCGCCACCAGCGCCCCGCAGCATCCCCGTGCCTGACACTGGGACCGGAGCTGATGGGCTCTGCACCGCCACCAGCGCCCCACAGCATCCCTCTGCCTGACACTGGGACCGGAGCTGATGGGCTCTGCACCGCCACCAGCGCCCCACAGCATCCCTCTGCCTGACACTGGGACCGGAGCTGATGGGCTCTGCACCGCCACCAGAGCCCCGCAGCATCCCTGTGCCTGACAGTGAGACCGGAGCTGATGGGCTCTGCACCGCCACCAGAGCCCCGCAGCATCCCTGTGCCTGACAGTGAGACCGGAGCTGATGGGCTCTGCACCGCCACCAGAGCCCCGCAGCATCCCTGTGCCTGACAGTGAGACCGGAGCTGATGGGCTCTGCACCGCTGCAGCACCCACTGTATGCGGGCAACCTGGGGCATGGGGGGGACCTGATGCGGGGCTGAGCCTGTTGCTTGGTGGTTGCACCCACTGTAGGGGTTGCACCCACCGCATAAGCTGAGCCTGTTGCTGAGGGGTTGTGCCTGCTGCATATGAGGGTTGTAACTACTGCATATGGGGCTTGCACCCGCTGCAGATGGAGAGCACCCACTGCATGGGCTGAGTCTGTTGCTTGGGAATTACACCCGCTGCAGATGTGGGATGCACCGGCTGCATAAAGGAGTTGCATCCACTGCAAGGGCTGAGTCTGTTGCTTAAGAGTTGCACCACTGCATTGGAGGGTGGGTGTGTGTAAGCCTGTTTTATGTGGGTTGCACCCACTGCATGGGCTGAACCTGTTGCTTAAGGGTTGCACCCGCTGCACTGGGGGGGAATAAACCTGCTGCATGTGGGTTGCACTCACTGCATGGGAAAGGTAGCACCCACTGCAGAGGGGATAAGCCTGATGCATGGGGGTGTTGCACCCGCTGCTTGGGGATGCACCCACTGCTTGGCGACTGCACGCTGCAGGGGATGCACCCACTGCAGGGTGTCACAGGGGGTGATGTCAGGGGGACCCACCTTGCTCAGCGCCTCAGCCAGCGCCTCCCGCTCGCCCCGCGCCACCTCGGCCTCCAGCGCCACCCGGCTCAGCGCCTCCCGCGCCTCCAGCAGCTCCTGCTGCACCGCAGCACGCTGCGCCTCCAGCTCCTCCAGCTGCTGCTGGCTGCGGCACCACGGCAAGGCAGGGGGTTACAGCACACACTGGGCATGCAGCACCCACCACAGCGGCACCCACTATTGCAGCACCCACCCAGGACAGGGGGTGCAGCTCCCACTCAGGACAGGGATTGCAGCACCCACTCAGGATACATGCTGCAGCACTGACTACTGCAGCAACCACCCAAGACAGGGGTTGCAGCACCCGCTAAGGACAGGGGTTGCAGCACCCGCTAAGGACAGGGGTTGCAGCACCCGCTAAGGACAGGGGTTGCAGCACCCGCTAAGGACAGGGGTTGCAGCACCCACTAAGGACAGGGGTTGCAGCACCCACTAAGGACAGGGGTTGTAGCACCCACTGTGTTGTAACACCCATCTGCATGGGCGAATTGCAGCAGCCATTGGAGGGGTGTCAGCACCCACGTTTGAGGGAGAGACTGCAACACCCACTGCAATTTTGCAGCACCCACTTGCTGTGGGTGCAGCACCCAAATGGAGGGGAGAGGTTGCAGCACCCAGGTTAGGGGCAGGTTGCAGCACCCCCTGTGCGTGTCCCCCTGTCCCCGTACCTGCGCTCCAGCTGCCCCCGGGCGGTCTCTGCGGCGCGGGCGGCCTCGTCCCGCGCATCCTCCAGCCCCTCGCCCCGGCGCTGCAGCTGCGCCCGCTCCTGCTGCAGGGCCCCCGCGCGCTGCTGCTCCCCCGCCAGCGCCTCCTCCGCGCGCTGCCGCTCCCTGGCGGACACACGGACACCGGGGCGGGTGGATGGACGGACGGACATGGTGGGTGGATGCATGGGGTGATGCTCAGTGTGCCGGGATGGAGGGAGGTGCAGGGATGAACGGGACAGACAGATGTGCAGAGATAAAAGTGTACGGAGGGATGGATGGATGGAAACAGGGCAGGATGCACAGGGACAGAGGGACAGATATAAATGTGTAGGGAGGGATGGATGGATGGATTGATGGATGGATGGATGGATGGATGGACAGACAGAAACAGGGCAGGATGTACAGGCACAGATGGACTGATATAAATGTGTAGGGATGGATGGATGGATGGACAGAAACAGGGCAGGATGTACAGGGACAGATGGACAGATATAAATGTGTAGGGATGGATGGATGGATGGATGGACAGGGAAGGATGCACAGCTATAGACGGACAGAAATAAACATGTAGGGATGGATGGATGGACAGACAAACACAGGGCAGGATGCACAGGAACAGATGGACAGATACAAATGTGTAGGGATGGAAGGATGGAAACATGGACAGGGCAGGATGCAAAGGAATAGACGGATAAATAATAATGTATAGGGTGGGATGAATGTATGGATGGACTGACACAGGGCAGGATGCACAGGGACAAATGGATAGATATAAATGTGTAGGGATGGATGGATGGATGGATAGATACACTGGCAGGGCAGGATGCACAGTGACAGACAGACATACAAATGTGTAGGGATGGATGGGTGGACAGACGGACGATGGACATCCTGGCCAGGATGCAGGGGGTGGATGTGCAGGGATGGACGGACAGACGGCAGGTACCTGCGCAGGACCTCAGCCTCAGCACTGAGCTGCTCCAGCTGCCGCTGCAGCGTCCCCAGACGCCTCTCGCTGTCCTCCAGCTGCCGCCGCAGGCTCCCGGCCAGCTCCCGGCTGGTGTCTGCCTGGCCCCGGGCATCCTGGAGCGGGGAAAGAGGGGTGAGTCTTCATCATCATCATCATCATCATTCATCATCAACATAGAAACCCAGACTGGTTTGGGTTGGAAGGGAGCTTAAAGCTCCTCCAGTTCCAACCCCTGCCACAGGCAGGGACACCTTCCACTAGAGCAGGTTGCTCCAAGCCCCTGTGTCCAACCTGGCCTTGAACACTGCCAGGGATGGGGCAGCCACAGCTTCTCTGGGCACCCTGTGCCAGCGCCTCAGCACCCTCACAGGGAAGAGCTTCTGCCTCAGAGCTCATCTCAGTCTCCCCTCTGGCAGGTTAAAGCCATTCCCCTTGGCCTGTCCCTACAGGCCCTTGTCCAAAGCCCCTCTCCAGGTTTCCTGGAGCCCCTTTAGGCCCTGGAGCTGCTCTAAGGTCTCCCCTTCAGGAGCCTTCTCTTCTCCAGGCTGCCCCAGCCCAGCTCTCTCAGCCTGGCTCCAGAGCAGAGCTGCTCCAGCCCTCGCAGCAGCTCCAGGGCCTCCTCTGGCCTCGCTCCAGCAGCTCCACATCCCTCTGGTGCTGTTGCCCCAGAGCTGGATCAGGACTGCAGGGGGGGTCTCCCCAGAGCGCAGCAGAGGGGCAGGATCCCCTCCCTGAGCTGCTGCTCACGCTCTGGGGGTGCAGCCCAGCACACGGGGGGGTTCTGGGCTCAAGCGCACACTGAAGCCGGGTCATGGGGAGCTTCTCATTGACCAACACCTCCAAATCCTTCTCAGGGCTGCTCCACCCAGTCTCCCCCAGCCTGTTTGTGCTCAGGATTGCCCTGACCCATGGGCAGGACCTTGCACTTGGCCTTGTTGAACCCCATGAGGTTCACACAGTCGCACCTCTCCAGCCTGCCCAGGTCATCATCATCATCCTCCTCCTGCAGCCCTCCCTTTGCTCACCTGCAGCTGGAGCTGGCGGCGGCACAGGGCACCGTGTACAGCTGCAGCAGCGGCGCTGGGCGAGAGGCTGCGGTGAGGGGATGTGGGGGGACACGGGGGGGACAGCGGGGGCTGCTCAGGATCATCCGCCAGCACGGCCTGAGAGAGAGGGGAGAGACCCCCTGTGTCACCGGGGGGAAACTGAGGCAGGGAGGGGGGAAACTGAGGCTGGGAGTCCGGGTGTCCCCATCACCTGGGTGACATCCTGCAGTGTCTGTTGGAGCAGCTCCACCTCCGAGCGCAGCGATTCCACCTCTGCTGGAGACGGATCCTGGGCACGTGCAGCCTCCTGCAAAACCCTCCTGCATCACAGGCATGCACCGTGCATTGTCCCGGCATGTATCACACCCTGACACACAGCATGCAATACAGCCCCACGTGTACTGCACTCTGGCATGCACCATGCTCTGGCTGCATCCTGCATCATCCCCGGTGTGCAGCACGGCACAGCGCGCATCCTGTTGTGCTCCAGCATGCATCACACCCTGGTGTGCATCATGCATCGTGCTCCAGCATAGAATCAGAGAATCCCAGACTGGTTTGGGTTGAAGGGACCTTAATGCTCATCCAGTTCCAACCCCTGCCACGGGCAGGGACACCTTCCACTAGAGCAGGTTGCTCCAAGCCCCTGTGTCCAACCTGGCCTTGGACACTGCCAGGGATGGGGCAGCCACAGCTTCTCTGGGAAAAGTCTGTGCCAGCGCCTCAGCACCCTCACAGGGAAGAGCTTCTGCCTCAGAGCTCCCCTCTGGCAGGTTAAAGCCATTCCCCTTGGCCTGTCCCTCCAGGCCCTTGTCCAAAGCCCCTCTCCAGGTTTCCTGGAGCCCCTTTAGGCCCTGGAGCTGCTCTGAGGTCTCCCCTTCAGGAGCCTTCTCTTCTCCAGGCTGCCCCAGCCCAGCTCTCTCAGCCTGTTTTTGCATGCACCCTGCCCCGCATACACCGTGCACTGCATCCTGCCCCAATGCGCATCACTCACCACAGCTTGGTACTCCCTGCCCTGGCACATCCCTGCACCCCCATTCCCCAACCCTCACCCCCAGCACTCACCAGGCTCTGCAGCTGCAGCTTCAGCTGTTCTACTGCTCGCTCCTTCTCCACGTTCTCCTCCCGCAGCCGCTCCAGAGCCAACGCCTGCTCCGACAGCCTGCAACCGGGACATGGGGCAGCACCGGGGACCCCCCCAGCAGCACCCACCCGCTGTGACCCCCAAACCCCTCATACTTGGCTTCGAGGGCTGCTCTCTCCAGCTCCGCATCCCGCGCCCGCGCCGCCAACTGCTCCTGCAGCTGCGCCAGCCGCAGCTCCTGCTGCTCCCGTGCGGCGCCCGCGTGGCTCTCGGCCAGGCGCAGGTTGGCAGCGAGGTGCAGGCAGGCGGCATGGGCAGCCCTGCCCGCCCGCGACGCCTCGTGGCTCAGCTCCGACAGGTCCCTGCGCAGGGAGGTGCAGGATGGGACCCGGCATCCCTGCGCATCCACAGGGATCGCCATAAGCCCTCCCCCGGCTCCCCACTGACCGCTCCGTGGTGGCTTTCATCTCCCCGAAGTGCCGCCTGAAGGCCACCACCTGCCTCCAGAGGGTCAGGAGCCGGCTGTGCTCGTTGCTGAAGTAGGTGTTGAAGGTCTGTTCGTGGGGTGCAGTGTGTTGGTGCGAGACCGCAGCGGTGGGGTCCCTCCTCAGGGGCATCCCTACCTCCCCTGGCCCTGCATCCCTCTTCCGTTTGGTCCCCAAATCTTCCTGCCACACCTCCCGCGTCCACAACCATCACCCCCATGGTGTCCCACAGCCCCCATCCCAATTCCCTTCCACCCTGCAAGGCAAGGGTTGGGGGACTCATCACCCTCCCATCACTTGCCACATCTCCTCCACCCCCAAATTATTCTCCATGCAATATTCCCCGTGGTCCTGCATCCCTCCCGGTGGTCCCACATCCCTTTCCATGCCACATCCCTTTCCATACTACATCCCTGCACCCCTCTGCCTTGCATCCCCTTCCCATCACTTGCCACATCTCCTGCACCCCCAAATTATTCTCCATGCAACATCTCTCATGGTCCTGCATCCCTCCTGGTGGTCCTACATCCCTTTCCATGACACATCCCTGCATCCCTCTGCCTTGCATCCCCTTCCCATCACAATGTAAATACCCTGCACCCCCAAATTATTCTCCATGCAACATCCTCCATGGTTCTGCATCTTCCTCAGTGGTCCCACACCCCTTTCCATACAACATCCCTTTCCATACCACATTCCTGCACCCCTCTTCCTCGCATCCTTTTCCCATCACAATCTACATCCCCTGCACCCCCAAATTCTTCTCCATGCAACATCCCCCATGACCATGGTCCTGCATCCCTCTCACATCCCCACATCCCTTTCCATGCCGCATCCCCACATCCGTCTCTCCCTGCTCCTGCTCCCTGTGGGATCCCTGTACCCCCCCAAACCTCCTCCTCGCGCCTCCACTCTGCCTCTCGCTGCTCCAGCTCATCCCGCGCCCGTGCCCAGTCGGCCGTCAGCTTGCGGATGTCCTCGCTCAGCGCCGCGTTGGCCACGTTGGCTTGTTCCAGCTGCTCCCGCAGCATCGAGTTCACCTGCACCAGGCTGCTGCTCCTGGGATGTGGGGAATGGGGGGGTCATGCAAGGCCAAAGCATCACCCCAAAGGGGTCCCGCAGCTCCTCAGGGACCCCCCGCTCACCTCTGCTGCTCCTCTTCCAGCCGGATCAGGGCATTCTCCAGCTCGTTGCTGCTCTCCTCCTCCGGCTGCACACCGCTCACATCCAGCTGGCTCTGCAGGGACAGCATCTCACTCAGCACCATCCCAATTTGGGGGGGGTTCAGGGCAGGAGGACCCCTAAATCCCTCCCTCACCGTCAGCCTCTCCTGCTCCAGCTCTGTCGCCTTCTCCAGCAGCTGCTGCTCCACTTCACCGCATTTCTTCTTATACTGCAACACCTGGATGGAGGGAATGGGGGGGATGACACTGACACGGGGGTCCCCAAAACATCCTTGTGTCCCCCGGGAAGGGTTTACCTTGGCTTGGAGCTTCTGCACCAGCTGGGCCTGGCGCTGCTGGCCCTCCTGGTACGCCTGCAGCTTGCGCTTGTAGGCGGCTTGTTCCTCCTCCAGCAGGCGCCGCAGCTCGATGTTGTGCTGCGCCAGGCTCCGGCTCTCCGCCGCATCCCGCTCGCCCGCCTCCAGCCGCAGCGTTTGCTCCAGCTGGGATGGGGGAGAGGATTGGCCTCAGGACACCCCCTGAATCCATCGGGATGCTGAACCCCCGCCAGCACCCTCTGAGCATCCTCTGAGCACCCTCTGAGCATCCTCCGACTTCGCTTGCAACACCCAGTCCCAGACCAAGCCATCGCTTCAGGGAGTCCTATACAAACTGTCTAAGATCCGCCCCCCCCCAAATTCTGCATCCCTCCCTTTTGCATGCACAGGGAAGGGAGGAACAGGACATTTTGGGGGTGCTTTCAAAAATACCCCAACTTTGAAGCTGGGGGTTCAGCAAAGCCCCAGCCTGGTTTGCACCAGGATAAAGGAATCCCAGGTGCAGCCACAGCGATTCACTTTGGGGTATTATCCTCATATTTGGGGTATTTTATGGATAACCAGGCACAAACAGAGGGGCTGCCCCCCAAACTCCTGGCAGTGCCCCAATTGGAGTCTCCTCAGGAGCCACGTTCAGCATCTGGCCACTGCCCAAAGCCCTTTTTAATCCCCTGTTGCCACAGTGAAGGGATGTGAAGGTGAAAGATGCCCACAGCAGGGGGTCCTGCTTCCCGAAAAGCAGCGGGATAAATAAAATGGGGATGAGGATGCTTTGTGCATCCCGCAGGACAAGCTCTGGCAAGCCAGGACAGGTCTGGACAAGCCAGGTCTGAAATTCCCATTGCTGGCACATTACGAGATGCCGCAGCACCTCCAGCTCCCAGCATGGGGAATGCAAAGATTCCAGCTTGGATTGCTGTGAGTTTTGGGGTGAAAAAGGGTGGTTTGGGGGTTATTGGGACTCACCCTCTCGCTGATGGCGTTGTACTTGATGGCCAACTCATCGCGCTCGGCCCGGCTCTGGGCCAGCAGGTCCTCGACACGGGACAGCTCCTGCTGCAGGATGCGGTTCTCCTCCTGGAGGGACAGCAGCGAGGACATGGCCCCCGCTGCGGGACCGGGACCGGGCTCAGGGCGGCTCCGGGAGCAGCGGGACACGGATCCAGCTCCGAGATGGAGCCAAGACACTGCCAAAAGCCGCTTTGTTCCATCCTTGAGGAAGGGGCTGAGCCTGCCCCACGCATCGGCTGAGG
Organism: Strigops habroptila; assembly: GCF_004027225.2. NCBI lineage: Eukaryota > Metazoa > Chordata > Aves > Psittaciformes > Psittacidae > Strigops > Strigops habroptila. The sequence continues at coordinate 1,650,088 of NC_044292.2, forward strand.
CCATGAAAAGCATATTCCCCCCTCCAGCTGCAATGGGAACCTTAACATGCAATGGGAACCTTAACATGCAATGGGAAAACTGCTGCAGGTTTCCACTGGAAACTTGCTGTGATCACAAACCACTGCGGATCTGCAGTTGCAATCACAAGAGGGGGGCAGGTTTGCGTGTGCGACCACAAAACCGCTGCACGTTTGCCATTGCAACCACAAAACTGCTGCAGATTTGCAATTGGAATCATAAAACTGCTGCAGATTTGCAGTTGCAACCATGAAACTGCTGCAGGTTTGTGTTTGTGATCACAAAATTGCTGCAAGTTCATAGCTGTGAACACAAAACCCCTGCAGATTTATTATTGTGATAGCAAAACCCCTGCAAATTGGTGTTTGCAGTAACACAACCACTATAGATTTGCAGCTGGGATCACAAGAGCGCTGCAGATTTATAGCTACAATCACTAAACTGCTGCAGATTTACAGTTGCAATCACAAGACCACTGCAAATTCAAGTTTATGATCGCGAATCCACTGCAGATTTATAGCTGTGAGCTGCAGATCTGTTTGCCATCACAAAACCACTGCAGACTTAGAGGTGCAGTCGCAAAACCGCTGCAAAGTTGCAGTTCTGATCACAAAACTATTGCAAATATGGGTTTGTGGTCCCAAAACCACTTCAGATTTGCAGCTGCACTCACAAACCCACTTGAATTTGTGTTTGTGATCACAAAACCGCTGCAGATTTACAGTTGTAGCTGCAAGAACACACAGATTTGCAGCTGTGATCACAAAACTGCAGCTAAATTGTAATTGCAACCACAAAACTGCTGTAGGTTTATTACTGGGACTGCCAAACCCCTGCAAATCTGTGTTTGCAATCACACTGCTGAAGATTTACAGTGGCAATCACAAGACCACTGCAAGTTTGTGACCACAAATCCACTGCAGGTTTATAGCTGTGGTTACAATAGGGCTGCAGATGTGTGTTTACCATCACAAAACCACTGCAGATTTCGAGCCGCAGTCGCAAAACCGCTGCAAAGTTGCAGCTCTGATCACAAAACTATTGCAGATACGGGTTTGCGGTCCCAAAACCACTTCAGATTTGCAGCTGCACTCGCAAACCCACTTGAATTCGTGTCTGTGATCACTGGGGCGCTGCATCTCCCCAGCTGCCATCCCAAACCCACCTCAACCGCAGCAGCAGCAGCGATGGAGCCGCTGCAGAGCTGCTGTTTGCCCTCCCCGAAGCCCCATTTGCAGCGGCAAAACCCGCTGCACAAGTGCCTTTTGCAACCACCGACCTGATCCACCCCCTCTGCCGCGGCTCCCGCGAGAGCAGCCGCCACATCCCGCTATGGGGGGGACAAGGAAGGGACAATGTGGGGACCCCACCTCAACCACAGCCTCCGGATCGCTCATGGGCTCCCCAGGGGCGGCCGCCGAGCCCTTGGCACCCCTTTGCTGCAGGCTCCTTGCTCCAAAACCCCTTTCCCAGGAGCTTTTGGGGCTCCGTGTCTGCGAGAGGAAAGCGGATGCGTGGTCAGGATTAGCCCGAAATCCCGGCCTTTGCCTTCCCCTTCCCTGTGTGACGGCGAGAGCAGGGACCCTCCTCTTCCTGGCTGCCTCAGGGGTCCCAATGCCTCCAGCAACACCACTTTAACATCCACCACCACCAATCCCCCCATCCCCGCAGGGATTTGTAACTAAAACCCAACCGAGGAGGCTCTTGGCAAAAGGAGAATGATCAAAATGACACAAAATACTAAAACCCACCCATCCCCATGCCCAAAAGGAGTGGAAACGGGCTTACGTCGCGGTGCTGTCCCCCCCAGCAGGATGGTGCTGGCTCCCACCAGGGAAAGGAGCTCCTTGGAGAGAGCCCTTTCCTTAAGCCCTGGCTCTCATTAAGCTCATTAAAGCCCCGGGGTTTGCTCTGGCAGGAAAAGCTGCGGGGAGGAGCGTGCGGGGTTGCTACGAGGCCAAGATGCAGTAAAAGTCCCCTTGGGATGTGTCTGTGTCCCCCCCCCGGAGCCTCCACAGCCACCCCGGGGCAGTAAATTTACCCCCCCCCCCGGGGTAATTAAGGACTTTGTGCCCCCATCCGGCAGGAAAAGCTGTGAGTAAATGCCCAACCCGAGCTCCAAATCCCCCACACCGTGGGCTGGAGTATCCCGGCTCCTGAACTAAACCCCAGCTCCGACCCACAGCCCATCGCTGCCCCAAAAGCTTTGGGAAGCATCTGGAGAACTGAAGCTGAACAGGGAGGGGGACAGAGGGAATGGATGGGATTCATGGCATTACCAGGTCCCTGCCTCAGGGCTCCTCCAGGTGTTGGGGATGCCAAAACCATCCTTTTTCCCCCCATTTCTTTTCCTCACCTTCCTCTCCTGGAGCCTTTCCCAGCCGTAAAGCCACTGCTAAGCAACGAGTGTCTGTTGTGCTTTGCCATCCAACACGGTCTCCTCGACAGCAGCAAGGAGGGGGAACCACAAAACCACATCCCAGCCCCTCCGAGGGGGGAACAACATTCCTCTTGGGCATGAAAAGCATTTTATTACTCACTTGGAAGCACTAATCCCTCACCTGGGTGCGCGCCCTCACTGCCAGGCACAGTGAGGCTTCGAATCCATCATCCAGTTGGAAATGGAAGGCATAAAAACCCAAAACACCGGGAAAAAATAAAACAGGAGCAGGATTTTGGACACCAAAAAAGCCATCACAGGAATAGGTAAGAAAATATTTATTTGTGTAAAGAGGAATCTCAAGCCCAGCTCTGTCAAAGAGACCAACAATGTCCTGTCCTTCACTGCTTCATAAAATGAAGAAGTAAAAACGTGTCTTCCCAAAATAAAGGAGGAAAAACAAACTTCCCAGAGCAAGAAATGAGGAATTCCAGCATGGAAAAGCAGTGGTCCAGCTCCCCACCTCCTGCACCGTGGAGGTAAGCACTCAATAGAAGATCAGGGCGACGCTCAGCGTTGCAGTCATTGGGATCGTGCAGGTGAGATGAATCCAGGAGGATGCTCCCGCTGACGGAAGGGTTTTTCCAGCCCAAATACACACGGAGCAGCTCTAACACATAAACCTTTAGTAAAATACACCTCGCGTGGGGCAGTGCTGGGAGCACTCGCTCCCCCTCTTGTTATTAAGAGGAGGTGATGAAGGTGATGGCTTGTTCTTCCCAACGGAGAAGCCTCGGGAAGTTTCCTGCGATCCAGGCTGAAAAGCCCCCCAAGACAGAGAGCACCCATATGGAGTGTTTTAAGGCACGTGTGTGTTTGCTTCCTGGCATTTAGTGCAGGATTCGGATGCCAGGCGGGATTTAAGGCAAGGAGTGGGGTGTCCTGAAGCTGCTGCTTTGGTCCTGAAGGAATCCCAATGATCCCAGCACCCGTGCGGGGAAGAGCAGCCAAGGGGATGGGATCAGAACTGAACCCAGCCTGTGTTCGTCTGGGTAGAAGCTGACCTGGAGAGAGAGGAAAAAGAGGTTTTAGATGCCAAAAGGACCTGTGGGACACAAGGAGAGTCCTTCAGGATCACCCCAAACTTCCCAGAGGAAGATGAGGAGGAAGAGGAAGGCAGCGCCCACAGCCCTGCGCTGCACACAGGGAATGTGCAGCAGTTGGAGCTGCTTTTAAATCCCAAAGGGGTGTTTGGGTGCAGCCATGCCCCCACCAAGGGGTTTATCCAAGGAAATGAGCAGGAAACAAACCCCACGGGGGTTTATCCAGGGAAATGAGCAGGACACAAACCCCACGGGGGTTTATCCAGGGAAATGAGCAGGACACAAACCACCCAGGGCCTCACCCTGAAGCTTTGGCAAAATCTCCCCACACGTCACTGGTGGTGGCAGAGGGAGCAGCAGGCGGCTGTGGCCAGGACAAGAGGGAGTCTGTCGGCAGCCAGGGCAGTCAGGAAGAGAGAAAACAAACACCAAGGGTTATTTCCCACTCTTTTTCCCAGATTCCCCGCTCTATTTCCCCATTTTAATGGATAAAACAGAGTCTAAAGAGCTTTACTGGCTGTGTGAGCACAGACCTGTGATGGGGGTGCCCGGGAGCTGGGTGGCAGTGGAGTGTGAAGACGGGCGCTCTCCAGAAGGAGGTTTCCCTCCAGGAGGTGGTGGGAGCAAGCTCAGACCACCGGGAGCCACGGGCCGGGGTCTGGTGTTCCCTGTTGCTCCTTCTTTCTTCTTCATGTTCTGAAAGAAGAGAAGGGAATTTGGGTGGTAGCGGGTTTCAATCCGGAGCCAGAGCGTGATTCCTCCCAGCCACAGCTCGTCCAGAGCCAAATCCCTTTATCCTGGGGGAAAAAACCTGCTCTGCAGCAAAAAGGGTCAAACCAAGGATGGGTTTTACCCTCAAATCCCCACCATGAACCCACAGACCCAGCTCTGGAACTGGGAACCATAACACAACCAAATCCCTGCCTGCAGCGTTCTCACGAAGGGCTCTGCCCAGGATTTTGGGGACAAGCTGCTGCTTCCTCTTGTTTCACCCAAGGGAAAGGTGGGATCAAGCTGGAAGAGCTCCTCACCGCGATGTTGAGTGTGATGGTTTGTCCCTCCTTGAAGCCCAGATCCAGTTTGGGGCCCTGGTCGGGGTTCTCGGCCTGCCTGGCCAGCTCGCTCTGCTGCCTCACCCACCTGCAGCAACCAGAGAAGCAGGAAAGGAGCTGTCAGGAACCAGCCTGAGGCTCTCCAGGATCAATCCTGCCCAAGATCATCCCCCTCTGCTTGGCAGCAGAGACTCAGAGGTGCTGGATGGGAGCTGACACCTTTCCTGCTGGAGCAACGCAGCAGCATCCCAGTCCTGCAGGAGCAGCCCCTTAGAGGTGGCACGAGAAAAGAAGGAAAGGAATTAAGGAATTTGCTCGATTTTGGACTGGGAAGCCCAGTTTGGGACCCTGCTAATGCAGAGTGGGAAATATCTGAGAGGAGAGCTGCCTTCACAGAGAAACAGGCGTTTCCACCTCTTCACCCCACTCACACACACCTCACAGCTTCCTCTCCACCACTCCTGGTGGACACCTGCAACAAAAACGGAGCGGAGAAGACACAGGGAGAGGCAGAAACTCACTTAAAATGGTCCTGGAGAGCCACGTTGAAGTCAAAAGCATCCCCTCGGTCGACAAAGCCAACTCCGATGAAAGCACGGCGGCCTGGGAAGGAGGAAGAGGAAGGGCTGGAATTGCAAAGCAGCAGATGAAGAGCGTGGCCGAAGCAGGGGAGTGGGAGAACTCATCCCTCTGCCACTGGATGCTGGGAATATTTAGCCCCCAAAAGCAAGAATCCTTCACACATCAGGGCAGAGAGGGCAATGAACACTTTCTGAGGTGACTCCCCCAGCATGTGCCCCATGTACCACAACGCACCGTTCCCATCTTCGATCCGGATGACGAAGTATCTGCTGGAGTCTGTCACACTCTCCACAGCGATGCCGGGGAACTGCTCCACTGGTGCCTGGGCAAAAAGCTCCCCTGGAAAAATCATAGAATCACGGAATGGTTTGGGCTGAAGGGACCTTAAAGCTCCTCCAGCTCCAACCCCTGCCACGGGCAGGAACACCTTCCACTAGAGCAGGTTGCTCCAAGCCCCTGTGTCCAACCTGGCCTTGAACACTGCCAGGGATGGGGCAGCCACAGCTTCTCTGGGCACCCTGTGCCAGCGCCTCAGCACCCTCACAGGGAAGAGCTTCTGCCTCAGAGCTCATCTCAGTCTCCCCTCTGGCAGGTTAAAGCCATTCCCCTTGGCCTGTCCCTCCAGGCCCGTGTCCAAAGCCCCTCTCCAGGTTTCCTGGAGCCCCTTTAGGCCCTGGAGCTGCTCTAAGGTGTCCCCTTCAGGAGCCTTCTCTTCTCCAGGCTGCCCCAGCCCAGCTCTCTCAGCCTGGCTCCAGAGCAGAGCTGCTCCAGCCCTCGCAGCAGCTCCGGGACGTCTGGACACATCCCCACACAGTAGCTGTGGTGAGAAGGGATCTGAGAGATCATGAGAGGATGTGGGAGAAGCGCTGGGGCTGCAAGGTTCAACCCCCAAGGATCACCCCACATCTGGGAGAGGGCAGGATGTGATCTGCAGCTGTCACCTGCTCCTGCACTAAGCATAGGATCCCAGAATCTCAGAGTGGTTTGGGTTGGAAAGCACCTTGAGATCATCCAGTTCCAACCCCTGCCACGGGCAGGGACACCTTCCACCAGAGCACGTTGCTCCAAGCCCCTGTATCCAACCTGGCCTTGAACACTGCCAGGGATGGGGCAAACCACGAAGGGGGAGCGGGCTGAGCTCAGGGTGCAGCATCTTCCTCGCCATGGAGAGGCACAGAGCTGCCTCCTTCCCCTTCTCCCCTCCTTACCCGAGGTCTTATCCTCCAGCTTGATGAAGGCGACGCTGCCCCTGGCGGTGACCCGGAGCCTGCCGCTCCACGCCGGCTGCTCCAGCTGCCACTCCGCAGCCCTGCAGGAAGAGGAAGCAGCAGGTCCCGACACCACCACCAAGCTCTTGGAACACCCCCGTGGAGCTCATCTGCTTCAGCGACAGCACCGAGAGAGACACCCCCCTCCCGGGCACCTATGGAAGGAGGAAGGTTCCTCCTGACATCCCTCGTTTCAGCCCAAAAGGGCTGCCCCACACACAAACAGACGGCAGGGACCGAGCGAGAGGTTTCGCTTCCCTTTCCGCAGCAAGGAAGCAGCTTCTCGGGGGGGCAGAGCCCTGTTTGCCCCCCATCTCTGCCCCATACCCCTCACGGGCACCTCCGTCCCCGTGACGGGGAGGGGACGGAGGTGCCCGTGAGGGGTATGGGGCAAAGAGGAGGCAGGGGTATGGGGCAGGGATGAGGGACAGGGATGGGGTATAAGGGGTATGGGGCAGGGATGGGATATGAGGAGTCTGGGGCACGGATGAGGCAGGGCTATGGGGCATGGGTAGGGTATGAGGGGTATGGGGCAGGGATGGGGTATGAGGGGTATAGGGCAGGGATGGGGCAGAGATAAGGGGCAGGGATAAGGGGCAGGGATGAGGGGCAGGGATGAGGGGCAGGGATGAGGGGCAGGGATAAGGCAGGACTATGGGGCAGGGCTGAGGAGCAGGGACGGGGTATGAGGGGTATGGGGCAGGGATAAGGCAGGGCTATTGGGCAGGGATGAGGGGCAGGGATAATGGGCAGGGATAAGGCAGGACTATGGGGCAGGGCTGAGGGGCAGGTCCCGAGCACCCCGCGGTACCCCACGGCAGGAGCGCGCCGCGGAGGCGGCTGCGGGGCGCGAAGCAGCGCCCGGCGGAGCAGGGCTGCGGGCACGGCGCCGGCCCCACCTGTATCCGCGGTTGGAGGCCCGCGGCGGCAGGCGGTACACGTGCACGGCCGGCTTCACGCACAGCACCGCCTCGTACCCCCGCTCCTCCGCCGCCGCGCCCGCCATCGCGGCGCCGCTCTGCCCCGCCGCCTCCATGGTGCCGCCCCCTTCAGCAACGGGCGGGGTGGAGGGGAGGGGCTTCAGCACCAGCCGCCGCCGCCGCCGCGCCCCCTGGCGGGCGGGAGGGTGCACTGCAGGGAGGGGCTGGGATGGGGGGGAACTGGTCCCAGTAAGCGGCGGGAACGGGGAACCGCGATGGGGGCAGCGGCTGCGGAGAGCCCGGCCCCGCTGCGGCGGGACAGCCAGAGGCGCGTTTAAACTGCCTGCGTAGGTAAAAGATATTAAAAATAAGAATTAAGTAATTAGTGAGAATTAATTAATAAGGACTAATTATTAAGAATTAATAAGAAATTATTAATAAGAATCAATTAATAAGAATCAATAAGAATTAGTAAGAATCAATAAGAATTAATACGAATCAATTAATAAGAATTAATAAGAATAAGAATCAATAAGAATTAATAAGAATCAATTAATAAGAATAATAATTAGTAAGAATCAATTAATACGTATTAATAAGAATCAATAAGAATTAGTAAGAATCAATAAGAATTAATAAGAATTAATTAATATGAATTAGTTAATAAAAATTAGTAAGAATATGAATCAATTAATAAGAATTAATAAGAATTAATAAGAATTAATAGGCATTAATTAATAAGAATAAGAATGTATAAGAATCAATTAATAAGAATTAATAAGAATCATTAATAATTAATAAGAATTAATATGAATCAATTAATAAGAATTCATTAATAAGAATCAATTAATAGGGATTAATAATTAATTAATAAGAATTAAAAGGGAGTCTACCAGCGCATCCCAATTCAGCCAGAGGCACCCAACAGCCTGCCCCCCTCCTCCAAGGGTTATCCAGCACAACACCCAAGCAGGGAGGTCAGCATGTGGCAATTAAACTAATCACATTTAATTAATTAAATTACTTAAGTTAATTTAATTAATATTAAATATCCCTTTTTTCCCCCCTCCATGGTGGGAAACGTGAGGGAATCCCCCCTCTGAGCGCTGCCCCTTCCCCCTCTCCTCAGCGAGCCTAAAACCGGGGCAAAATCCCCCCTTTTCGGCTTAATCCCAGCACCATTATGGCCCAAACCCTCCCCCGGTTTCACCTTCCCAAGGGATTTCTACGGCTCTGCTCACACCGGGAGCTTTCCCAGCACCTTTCCCGCAGCCATCCCTGTGGAGCGGGGGGGCGGATAAAGAAGAACCCAACGGATTTTGTCGTTAAAAGTTTAAAGACATTTATTTAAAATACAATTTTATAAAACGTTTTCTTCACGGCGCACGGTTGTGGGAGGGGGGGGTGAAAACACACGTGGTACCGTGCTCATCCTCAGCATTCCCGGGATGAAGGGGCTTCCCGCAGGAACACCGCCGAGCCCTGCCCGCGGGCCGGCCGGCTCCTGGTCACCGGGATGGAGGAGCCGGGAGAGACGGGTGCTGGGAAAGGAGGGTTTTGGTGCTGGAGGTTTCAGTGCCGAGATGGGAGCTTTGGGTGCTGGAAACAGAGATTCCGGTGCTGGAGAGTTTGGCAACGGGGGGGATTCGGTGCCGGAGATGGGATAGTTCAGAGGCAGCGACTTTGATCAGCCACACCAAACCCCCCCTGGATTTGGGGTTATTCCAAGCTAGTTTGGGTAATCCTTAAGGAAAGGCGCGGTGACTGCGGTTATTGCTGATGCCTTCCTCCCCTTCCGCTCCCCCCAGCGCCTCAGCCTGACCTTGGGAGCGGGATAAGCATTAGACCCCCCCCCCCCAAACCACAGGGATACCCGGGGGATCCCTGCCCGCCCCCCCTTCGCCACCATCCTCAGTGCTTCAATGAGCCCATCGATGCTCTAACGGGTGCTTTGAGACACAGGCAGGTTTATTTCACCGTTTGGGATCGGGTTTAACATGTCCCGTGGGACCCGGGCGCTTCCCTGCGCGTGGAGGACACCGGGATTCACTCCTTCACCCCTGAACCTACTGAGCACCAAGCGGCACAATCATGCGCCCAGAACCAGCAACGGTTTTCCAGGTCCCGTCCCCTCCAGGACGAGCATTTAGTGTTCATCTAATCCCCTCGCTATTAAGGTAGGTCAGCTTCATCCAGGTGGGAATATCCACGTTTTCACCAGCCACCAGCCTCCCTGTCCTCTTCCTGGCAGCTGGAGGAGGAATAGCGCTTCCCAGCAGCCGCCAGTACGATGGGGGGAATCATCCAGACTTTATCCAACGCTGGTTTTCTTCCCTGATGTCTGTGATTCCGGGAGGGAAACGCAGCTCGTACCGTGACCATCCGTGACGCTTGGAGTCAGAGCCTTGGGATATCCCACTCCCTGGCCACGCGACGAGACTCACTCCACGGACCTGAGCAGCACCAGCTCTTCTCCTCCTTGCAATGGATTCCTAATTCTTCACCTCCTGGCACTCTCAGCCAGGTGGGAAGTGTTTTCCTGGGATGGGGCACGCTCCCTTCTCCCCAAATACAAAAAGAAAGCCAAAAAAACAACCAAAAAAGAAGATGGTTGGAAGCTTTTCCTCAAAGCCAGCAGAAAACACCAGCCAAGCTTTACCAGGAGCAGTATGTAAACTCGGTCATCGGGCTCCGACAGCTCCCAAAGTTGGGAATCTGGAGCCTGCTCCCCCTGTGCTTGGCAGAAGTGGAAATGGAGAAGGAGAAGCAAGCGGTTGCCAAAGGCGAGCTGGGAAAAGCTGCAGCAATTCATTGAAATTCCTTGCGGGAAGCTTAACTCCCTCTCACAATAAACCCCAAGAGCTCAAACCCGTCCCATGCGCTCCGCTGCTCTGCCATACAGACAGCAAAGAGGACACGAAATCGAGATCCTCTGAACCAGAACTCGCTCCTAAGGTGATGAGGACAACACGTGCGTCTGGGCAGCATTCCCAGGGGTTTCGCTTCCTTAAATCCCGGGTGACGAGGACAACAAACGTTATTGCTGGCGCTAGCTGCAGCCCAAGCGCCGCGCCCACGGCTCCCTGCACCCATCCGAGTCCTTTAAACCCCCCCCTCGTCGTCCCGGCCATGTGGGGACAGCCCTTCGCCGTCTGTGGGTCACAGTGGGTGGCGAGGGGAGGTCACAGTGCGTGGGGATGAAGGTCACAGTGGGCAGAGCAAAGGGGATCACAGTGCAAAGAACCCGGGGAGTTCCCTTCGCTCAAGTCCGCGCGGCGGCGGCGGCGCGACGCGGGGCAGCGGGGGCTGCCTCCCGCAGCAGCATCTCCCTCCTGCCCGCCTCTATCTGCGCTGCTTGAAGCCTTGGGAGCCGTCGGGACCCAGGGGTTGCCTAATCACATTGTTGGGCTGCCTGGTGTCTTCTGGCTGCGAGATCCTCGGGGGCCTGCAAGGAGAGAGGAGGTTGGATCAGATGATCCTTGAGGTCGCTTCCAAGCTGGGATGCTGCGATCCTGCACCCGCCTCGGAGGGAAGCCAGCACCACAGGACAATCGGTGCACATCACTCCCTGGGACAAGGAATGCGGCAAAACCCAAACTAGCACTTGAGTTTCTATCTAAAGAATTCACAGCACAATGCCTCCGAGTGACCTGTGTGCAGGAAAGAGTATTCACACCCTCTCGCCTGCACGTGGTGGCTTCCTCAAGTCTAAACCCTCAGGGTCCTGGTGGGATAACCAAGGAAGAATCCCCGCCGTGTGCTGGGCTGCACCCCCAGAGCGTGAGCAGCAGCTCAGGGAGGGGATCCTGCCCCTCTGCTGCGCTCTGGGGAGACCCCCCCTGCAGTCCTGATCCAGCTCTGGGGCAACAGCACAAGAGGGACGTGGAGCTGCTGGAGCGAGGCCAGAGGAGGCCCCGGAGCTGCTGCGAGGGCTGGAGCAGCTCTGCTCTGGAGCCAGGCTGAGAGAGCTGGGCTGGGGCAGCCTGGAGAAGAGAAGGCTCCTGAAGGGGAGACCTTAGAGCAGCTCCAGGGCCTAAAGGGGCTCCAGGAAACCTGGAGAGGGGCTTTGGACAAGGGCCTGTAGGGACAGGACAAGGGGAATGGCTTTAACCTGCCAGAGGGGAGATTGAGATGAGCTCTGAGGCAGAAGCTCTTCCCTGTGAGGGTGCTGAGGCGCTGGCACAGGGTGCCCAGAGAAGCTGTGGCTGCCCCATCCCTGGCAGTGTTCAAGGCCAGGTTGGACACAGGGGCTTGGAGCAACCTGCTCTAGTGGAAGGTGTCCCTGCCCGTGGCAGGGGTTGGAACTGGAGGAGCTTTAAGGTCCCTTCCCACCCAAACCATTCTATGATCCTATGAACCCTCACTGTCCACACGCCTCTCTCTCCCCCCAGCATGCTCTTCCAAGGATCTAACATCACCCGAACAGCCCCATCAGGCACTTCCACTTCCCTGCAGTCCCATCTATTTGAGCTTAAGGACACCCTGCTTGCTAGCAAAGCACATCTTCTCCTTGATGGCCTCCCTTTGACTCTTCAAGGAGCTTCTGCTCCAGAAGGGAGTTTGCAAGGAGCACGCAGAGTGCACGAGGAGCTGCTCTCACCTATCTAGGATGGGTTTCTCCTGCTCTTCTTCGGGGCTGGCGCTGCCCAATATTCGTTTCCTGGCTTCCGCGTACTCCGCTTCCCGCTGCGCCAAGGATTTCACCGGGAAGGCCGGCCTGCTGGCGGAGTTGGGATTGCTGAGCACGCCGTTGGTGGTGGGCCTCTTGAGGATGCGGATCTGGGGGGGAGGCCCTGCGGGAAGGCTGTCGTCCTGAATCACGATCGGCACTTTAGGAGGAGATTTGGACTTTCTGCTGTTGGAAAGGGAAAAAACACGCGGTTGGGTCTCGATCCTGGCACCGAGAGGGTTTTCCTGCTCTGCACGGGAATTCCTGCCCGTCAGATGTCATCCTGTGATTAAGAGGCAGCCTGTGGTAATTAAAGAGCTTGTTAGATTTGTAACCCTAAACTAGAGCAGCTCAGGAGGGGATGGAAAATCAGTCCCTTCCGCCTTCCCCACCTCCAAGTGAAGGGAAGCAGATACTGGGCTGAAGTTCCAGTGCTTCTGCGTGAAGATATTGGTATAAGCACCGTGATTCCATTCCCTGCAAGGACCATTAGGGTTGCCCAGCCCAAGCTGCCATTTCACACCTCAGAGCCAGCCTTGGTCCCTGTCACCACCTGAGTTGTTGTTATGGTCCCTTCCCTATGTGGAATTCCCAGAGAAGCCATACCATGACTCCTTGAGTGCCCTACCAGGAATCAAAGGGCTGAAAATGAACCCAAACCAACAAAAGACTTGTCAGAAGTGATTAGAAACGTTTCTACCAGCAGGCAGTAACACACCCCCCCCATCCCAACCCAAAGGAAGCAGGAAAAGAAGGTCTCACTGATGCAAGACCTGTCAAACCAATTTAGGGCTGGGATTACCTGACTCACCCTTTGAGTGCCTGTTCCTTACCTGGCTTCCCCAGAGCTGCAGCTAAAGACCCAGCTCTGAAATAAACTCACTCCCAAGCAGCTTTCCACTCCCCTGTTATGGATCGAAAGGGCCATCTAGTGGCTTGAGCATGGAATTCCCTACTTCTGAACTCGGCACTCGGTGCGTTCTCAGTTTGAAGCCGTTTCCCTGCTGTTCCCTCTCCCCAGACCTGCAGATCTCCAAGAGCACCTCAGGAAAATAAGGCTGGGTTTTAAACCAAGCCGTGCAGCATCGTTACCTTTCCTTCTGTGTGATCTTCAGCTTCTTCTCCAACCGTCTGTCTATCTCCTAGAAAGGAAGAAGATGAAACATGAAAATCTGAAGGTTTATCTCAGAGATTGGAGTTTAAGCCTGTCTGCACCCACATTTCACTCCACTTTAGAGTGAAACCATAAAGGGGACAGAAAGAGCCTGTGTGTCTCCATGTGAGGATGACTTGCAAATCAAGAAGCAGACAAAAGCCAAGCCACCACCTACATTCACAGCCATTAATACACCTCCAGCAGGCCGTGGGTCCCGTGTGTCACGGCGCGAGGGTAGCTGAGGGGCACTCATGGCTCATTTTAAGGACTTCAGCCGGCAACAGAGCTCTATTAAGGGTGAGGAGCCATGGGAATACGCAGCGAGGTATTCCCAGATCCGAGCAGGAGCTGGCACCAAGCCTCTCGGGCAGAGCAGCAGCAGCAGCAGCAGGCGCCGGCCGGGGCGATGCACATCTTTCTGTACGCCTGATTTCAGCCCCGGAGCCTGCAGCCATCCGGAGGCCTGGCCGGCAGGGCCACATTCCTGCTGCAATGAACCCTCCTGCCCAAACCAGCCCTGCCCTGCCCCACATGCACCCAAGGAGCAGAGCAGAGCTGAGCCTCCTTGTGCTTCCCCTTCCCTCTGCGCCATCATCAGAGTCATCCATCGGCAGAAAGACATTGCAAAGACCCCCAGTGCCAACCGAGCGCGGCTCTGAGCACGTCAACTTCTGTCCCAGGCTTGGACCTACCTTCCTAAAGGTGTTTTGCAGTTGCAGCAATTCTGCAGGGAATCTTTGCTAACCAGGAAAACAAAGCCAGCTTCAAGGCCTGGACTCTCCTTAGGTAACCTTCCCAGCCTCAATGGGATCATCAGATCCTCATTGATGCAGCGATGTGGTTAATCATCAATGAAAAGGGGAAAAGAGCTACCTGAGAGTGTCCCAGTTCCACCAGCTGATAACTGGCAATACTGAAGGAATTCCAAGCTTCTGGCAGGATGCAGCTGCTCTACTTTTGAGGCTGGTTTGCTTAACTGCACTGTGAGCTCCCTGCCTGCCGTCACAAACCGCAACCCGGGGAAGAAACTGGTTTGCACAGTAACTCCCTGCTGCCCCAGTAAGCAGGGAACGAACACAAGTCACAACAAGATGCCAAACCACAGTGTTTGTGCTTGGTCACGCAGCCCAGAACCCCCCCGTGTGCTGGGCTGCACCCCCAGAGCGTGAGCAGCAGCTCAGGGAGGGGATCCTGCCCCTCTGCTGCGCTCTGGGGAGACCCCCCCTGCAGTCCTGATCCAGCTCTGGGGCAACAGCACAAGAGGGACGTGGAGCTGCTGGAGCGAGGCCAGAGGAGGCCCCGGAGCTGCTGCGAGGGCTGGAGCAGCTCTGCTCTGGAGCCAGGCTGAGAGAGCTGGGCTGGGGCAGCCTGGAGAAGAGAAGGCTCCAGGGAGGCCTCACAGGTTGCCCAGAGAAGCTGTGGCTGCCCCATCCCTGGCAGTGTTCAAGGCCAGGTTGGACACAGGGGCTTGGAGCAACCTGCTCTAGTGGCAGGGGGTTGGAACTGGAGGAGCTTTAAGGTCTCTCCCAACACAAACCATTCTATGGCTCTTTGCAGGCCAGCAGCCCAAAGTAGCCTCCATGTATAATAAAATAAGTGTTTGTGAAGACAAAAGGTGGGAGGTTGGATTTTCTCCCAAACTCTGTACTGGGAGGTGACGAGTGATGTGCAAGAACAAAACCAGGGACTTGATGTACCATTGAGCTGGAGGCCAGGTTGTGGCTAGAGCCTCCCATCGAGGGCAAATGAACCTGCAGGTTCCTTCTTCTTCACTGGGAGGCAAATCCCATCCCAGAGTTGCTCAGGAGGAAGGAATAACACGTGCGTCAGCTGCTTCCCACCTGCAAAGACCAAGGATCAGCCAGCAGGGAAATGGATGTCCCAGTAAGGATGGAGACCACAGAGAGCAGCAAACAATGAAAGTCAAATTCAGGGACAGGGGTTTCCCATCTGCCCACACCAGGAGAGGCTGCATCCTGCTGGAGAAGGGTCTTTAAAACACTTTTTCCTACTCAAATAGCTCATCACACCTCCCTGGGGGATCTGGAAGCAGTGAACTGGAAGGAACATCCTTAAACATCCCTCTTTCAAGCCTTCAGCAAGGGCGACGGATGACAGGAAGATGATGCAGGGTGGGGAAAGCACCTTCAAGAGCCGTGGTGCTGAACCACATGAGACAAGCTCAGCAGCCCACAGTGAGGCCCAAGGGGCACAGAAGCATGTCAAGGAAGGCTCTGCCTGCTCTCACCTCCCTCGTCCCTGGCACAGGAGCTGGGTTTGACAAAAGCCACATTCCTACATTCCTGGTGGCTGTGCAGGTCAGTCCTGGGGCTGAAGTCGTGGTCCAGGTGCTGGACAATGAGATCCTGTAATTGCACAGCGTCGGGTCGACCTCAGCGGGTGACAAACACCTGATTAATGCGGCTGTCACAGGGCTGAGCAGCGCTGCACACCCTCACACACACACACTTCCTCTGACTGCATGCTCTGACGGCAGAGCCTGCAGCTGCCCTGCCAGAAACACACAGATTCCTGTGCTCTGCTTAACGCACACAAACGTATCCCAAGGAATCCTTCAGACCCTGTGCTTGGGACACGCTGCTCCCCAAAACAAGCCCTTCACAGTCTCAGTTTCACTCCTGCCTGCTCCTGTGCAGACAACTGCTGGCAAAACACTTGTATTTTGTCTCTCATCACAGAATCCCAGCCTGGTTTGGGCTGAAGGGAGCTTAAAGCTCCTCCAGTTCCAAGCCCCTGCCACAGGCAGGGACACCTTCCACTAGAGCAGGTTGCTCCAAGCCCCTGTGTCCAACCTGGCCTTGAACACTGCCAGGGATGGGGCAGCCACAGCTTCTCTGGGCACCCTGTGCCAGCGCCTCAGCACCCTCACAGGGAAGAGCTTCTGCCTCAGATCCAACCTGAACTTCCCCTGTTTCAGTTTGAACCCATCACACCTTGTCCTGTCACTCCAGTCCCTGATGAAGGTCCCTCTCCAGCGTCCTTGGAGCCCCTTTAGACACTGGGAGCTGCTCTGAGGTCTCCACATCCCTCCACAGTTGCCAATGGTCACCAAATGCTGTTCACAAGCCACCAAATGCTGGCTCTTCACCAAGCAGCAAAGTAAAAGGCAGCTAAAATATCCTCCAAGTTCCAGCATCAGCTTAGAGCCACGATGTGCTTGGCTTCAGAAATATCCCAGCAGAACACAAAACAACCAGCACCCCAAACACACCCGTGCCACTTCACCCCATCCACACAACTGTCAGTCTCACACGATGCTGCACTGCTGAGAGGATTCCAGCTGCCTCCCCTGGCTACAAAGAGCCTCTCTTTGTGTTCAAAGCGGATGGCTAGTGTGAAAACAGCAGCTCCCTCCTCACATGCACCTCTCAATGTGTTCAGTGTTGTGTTCCCTTTGGAATGCAGGGATTGACCCTGTTTTCCCTCAGCAAGAGTCAAGCTCTGGGTGTTGAATATGGCTGTGTCTGGAAGTGGAGGTGCTTGGATGTGGAGAGCATCAGGGGTGCAGACAGGCAGCCCCGAATGACGCTGCCACCCCAAGGTGAGGCAGCAGCCTCGCACGGGGATCACACTGCACGAAGGGACAAGCTGGAGCAGCAGAATCACCTTTATGTGGCTTATTCCTAAGGAAAAAGCACCCCAAAATTCCCTGCCGCTGCGCCGGGGGATGTGTTTGTCTGCTGATGTCACCCCCTGTCCGATGCTGTGTCACGCTGCCACCCAGCTGGGGGGGTCAGGAGGTAAAATTAGGCCCTGACGTACAGGGTGGATGCCAGAAGCACTACAACAACCCAAAGGCACGAGCCCACAGGAGAGGCCACCAGAGCTGGCACCCCAGGGCATCACGCTGCACATTCCCACATCCCAGCTATGAACCTCCTTAGGAAGCTCTCCCAGCTTTTATTTCCCAAATCAACTTATTTCTATACTCAAACCCCCCCCTTATTTCTATACTTCACACACACCCACCCCAGTTCAAACCACCCGCCCCAAGGATTAGCAAAGAATCTCAGCAAACTATTTTTAGGGCTATTATGTCTGGGGACTAAAAAGGACCCAAACACACACAGCATGAGGAAGACACTGTTCTTTGACATTTAAGCTGCATTTGTAGGGGAGGACATCATGGAAACAACTCCAGCCCCCTTCCAGCCATCCTTCCAACCCTTTAACCCCGAGACAAATAGCAATGCATAAAAGGGTTGAGAAAATACCTCCTGGAAGGGAGCTGGACAGACACCAACACACGAACCTGCTGCTCAGACCCCTCCTAAACAACAACCCCACCAGCGCAGAGGACACTGCAGTGATGTTATGGGGACTTGGAGACAGACGCTGCCCCCCACACCCCACAAACGTGTCCTTCAGGAGGGGTGTCCCCATGGATCACCTGGCGTTTAGGCACATTCCCAAGGAAACCCAGTTTTCCAGAGTATTGCAAAGCACAGGGAGAGGCTGGAGTCAGCCCTAGCCGTGGCTGGAAGAACTTTGTTGGAGTAACTGTAATGCATCAGACATGGATATGGAATTATCCTTCCCATCCCTGCCAGCAAAGACTCTGAACAGACTAAACAGCAGCTCTGGTGACACAGGGGAAGGAACAAGAAGACAGTGCTGGGGGTTATTTCCAGTTTAGTGAGTAACCAGGACTGAATGTGTGAAGCAGGCAGAGGTTTGGGCTTTATACCAACCCCTTCTGCTGGGAGGATGATTCCCCTCTACCTCCCAAATGAGGTGACTTTGCAGGAATCCAGGATTCACCTACCAGGATCGTCATGGATACAGGAGGCTCTCCTAGATAGGGGATTACATGTCACATATACAGCTCTAGAAAAGCATTAACCACAGTCTGGGATGTATTTACTGGACATTCCTCCCGAGCACAACCTTCCACCTTTCCTCACTCAAGCAATGTGTAAGATCAAACCCAGAAAGAGGGAATTGGGGCTGGAGCTGCATCCTCCCTCACCAACTGAGCCAAAGCCTTGTCTGAACCAAAGCACCACCAGATCCTCTGGCATCTTCCAAAGGACAGGAGATGACCTTCAAGGCCTGGCTCATGTTCTCTTCTTTAAAGACTCAGGTTTTCGGAGCTGAGGTTACCAAAGCTGCTCCCGGTTCCTAACACCTCACAGCAGCAGATACACACTCACCAAAACCACCACCAAGTACAAGCAGGAGCAGATAATCCTCAGCTACCTCCGCGCTGACTCCTCATTAGGTATCTACTTCTTGGCTCTGAAGACAAATTAATCGTCTATTAATTACTGGAACATTCCCATTCCTGAGGCTATCCTGGGAATCGAAACTGCTCCATTAATTAATTCCCCATGTTACTCTGCTTATGTTAAGCCCTGGCGGTGGATGGTGCTTGAGAAAGCCTCAGATGCTTCTCAGCTGCGTTGGCATTTACATCTTCCATAGGTAGATAATGCAGTGGGATACCGGGAAACAAGACACAGGAGTATTTTTGGGAACAAGCCTGGCGGGTGCCACACGGTATTCCCAGCACAGACACGTTACAGGAGGGGGAAGCACTGGGGACAGACACTTCCCGGCTGCAGAGTGGGAATTCACTGACACCCTTTATCAACCTAAAAGCAAACCAGAGATTAAAACATAGCAAAAGCCCTCTCCTCAGGCACTGGAACATCCTTTATCCTGAGGATCACCTTTGCCTTCGCACCCATGTCCCTGCACAGGGTCACATCCAGCTGCTCCTCGAGGTCTGAGTGACACGGGCAGGACTTGCTGCACCATCCCCAAAGCCATTCCCTTCCCAGCTCGTTTTTTCTTACCAAACCAACCTCCTTTGCCCCAGCAACGCTGAGCAGCAGGAACAGAAACTTTCCTTTCCCAGCGTTAAGGTTTTGGTGACACATTGCAAACACCTCAAGGAAACAGTCAGCCAAAGCTTTACAAACAGCATTTTGGTCCGTGAAGTCAAAACCCATCCTAAAGGGGCTCCAGGAAACCTGGAGAGGGGCTTTGGACAAGGGCCTGGAGGGACAGGCCAAGGGGAATGGCTTTAACCTGCCAGAGGGGAGATTGAGATGAGCTCTGAGGCAGAAGCTCTTCCCTGTGAGGGTGCTGAGGCGCTGGCACAGGGTGCCCAGAGAAGCTGTGGCTGCCCCATCCCTGGCAGTGTTCAAGGCCAGGTTGGACACAGGGGCTTGGAGCAACCTGCTCTAGTGGAAGGTGTCCCTGCCCATGGCAGGGGTTGGAGCTGGAGGAGCTTTAAGGTCCTTTCCCACCCAAATCCCATTTAGCAACTCAAAGCTAAAAGCTTTACAAGCAGGGAACACTCTGCCTTTGCTGCAGGGTCAAACCCAGGCCCTCTGACCACTTCAGAGATGACAGAAACAAGGTTTTCTTCCCCACCGTGGGTCC
Source organism: Strigops habroptila (assembly GCF_004027225.2). Taxonomy (NCBI): domain Eukaryota; kingdom Metazoa; phylum Chordata; class Aves; order Psittaciformes; family Psittacidae; genus Strigops; species Strigops habroptila. Next base: position 1,669,648 of record NC_044292.2, read on the forward strand.
TCACCAAGTGCCCCAACGCGAGCAGGCGACAACCCCTGTCCCCACACACGAGGGACAAAGTTCAGTGCCACACATTCAGCTGCTCACATCCTCCCGGGGTGGCTGGGAGCAGATCATCAGGGGCAGCTTCTCTTGCTGGTGGTGACCAGTGAAGCAAGGTGCAGCCTGAGCAAGGGGCTTCGACTCTGGACCATGCTGGGGTAAGTGCTAAGCGCCAGCAGGGAGGTTGGATGCAGCAGTTGGGAGCAAACTGTCCATCAGCAAAGTGCTCAGCAGCAAAGTGAGGTGGAAAAAAGAAAAGACACCCAAGAGGACCAGGTTTTATAGTTTTTAACCTATTTTGGGCTGCCAGAGTAATGTTTTCATTGCACAGATTCTGACTTGAAGCAAGTTCTGAATTCAGATGACACTGATACACTCAAATTCTGCTTAACAAAGGAAGCAGCAATCCCTGAAGAGCTTGAAGGGCACCAGTTCAAGAGTGAGGGTTACCTGTGACCCAGGACACGGGGCTTCCAGCCCAGTTTTGGAGCTCAGCTTCCCGCCTGATGCTTAATTATTAGGTTTAGGCAGGTAAATAGCCTGAGCTGTCCCAAATAGACCTTCCTCATCCCTGATTCCCTCTTCCCTACAGCCAGGCAGGCCACACGAAAGCCCTGTATGAAGTCATCTGAGTGTGTACCAACCCAGACTCCTCATTTAGATGCCTCAGTTGTTATTTACACCCTGTTTTCCACCTGTAACTCCGAGAGCAGCAAAACCTCCCCCTTTCACGGGCCTTTTCAAGGCGTCATGAGGCAGCAGTGGGGTAACAGGGATGGAGAGAACCCAGAGCTCTGCTGCACGTGGTCGCTCAGGGGGTGGCACGTACCCAAAGAGCTGCTCCTTTCCCTGCCAAGCACTGGGGAATTCCAGTGGCCCAGGGGGCTAAAACACAAACGGAAGCCACATTGAAGATGTAGACACCAGCAGCCATGCTTGAGGAGCTGGTTTGCAGCTTCTACACTGACCAAACCAAGGCAGAAGGTCTGTGTTAGGTTTTTTTGGGGGGGTTCCCCTCAACTTCAAAGAGATTTTAGTGCTGCCTCTGTTGGAAGGCAGATCTATCAGAGGGATGGGAGGTGAACTGTAGCTGGGAGGCTGCAGCATCTCTGGGCAGGCTGGAAGCACCTTCTTGAAGGCCTTGCGGAGAAGTTCACAGCCTAACACCCAAAAGTACCCCCCCAGCACTAACATCGGATGTGCTCTTTGTCCTAAGGAACACATCTGGGTGGAATATTAACAAGTTACACACTGAGAAGCAAGCAACATATCCCAAAGCACATCAGGGATCTCCTGCTACACCTCTGCTGCTCCCTCAGAGATGTGCTGAGGGGTCTAACATAGAAAATACCAACTCGGGCCCTCAAGTGTTTGAAGTATGAGGAGAAGAGTCTGTGTTTAAAGCTGCTCCTTGATGTGTGACATGTTTAGTGCATATTCCTCTTGAGTACTGGCTGCTGCTGGCTTGTGCCGCCTCCAACCCACAGCAAGTAAGATAAAAGTAGAAGAAAACCACAGAATCACAGAATCCCAGCCTGGTTTGGGGTGAAGGGAGCTTAAACCAGCTCCAACCCCCTGCCACGGGCAGGGACACCTTCCACTAGAGCAGGTTGCTCCAAGCCCCTGGGTCCAACCTGGCCTTGAACACTGCCAGGGATGGGGCAGCCACAGCTTCTCTGGGCACCCTGTGCCAGCGCCTCAGCACCCTCACAGGGAAGAGCTTCTGCCTTATCTCCAACCTGAACTTCCCCTCTTTCAGTTTGAACCCATCACCCCTTGTCCTATCACTCCAGTCCCTGATGAAGGTCCCTCTCCAGCATCCTTGTAGCCCCCTTCAGACACTGGAAGCCGCTCTGAGGTCTCCACGCAGCTTCTCTTCTCCAGGCTGAACAGCCCCAGTGTTCTCAGCCTGCCTGAAGACGCAGGTACCGCTGTGCTGACAGGACCTGGCCACCCCACACCCCTGCCCTGGGCACCCTTTTTCACCACCACCACCAGGCCCATCTCAGTCAGGCAGGCCCCAGGCTCCAGGCCCACAACTGCAGCAGGGTTCAGGCACCGAGACCAGCCAACAAGTGAACCAGTCGTGCTGCTCTCTCGAGCAGAGCCTCTCCCTGCCCTCTGCTCCTCTGGTAGCTCTGATTTCTGCAGCAGCACAGCCCAACTGCACCGACATCCACCCGGACCATGGCTGGGCCGAGGTTGGGCTCTCCTCTGCTCCATCCCACTGTGCTTCCTGCGGCCAGCAGCAGCAGCAGAGGAGCTCCTTCCTGCCAGGCACGGGTTCAAAATGACCTTTCTAAATCACAACAGATGCCAGGAGGCAGCTCCTGGCTCTTGTCTTACACAAGAGCAGCTCCTACCACAGACAGCTTTGCTTCTGCAGGCTCCCAAACTCCAACAACTGCCAAAGCAGTTGCGAGAGTAGCAGCAGCTCCTCAAGAGATCTCCCTGCTCAGCAGCAGGGAGCTGATGAAGGCAAAAACCCCACGAGTTTGGGCTGGAAAAGGGGGTGAGAAAGGTTTCTTCCTTCTAAGGGCTTCAGAAGCACACCTACGAGGTGCAGGCTGGAAAGGACAACAAGGAAAGACAACTGCTGCCCGGGATTTGAGCAGCCCTACAATTTTAAACCATTACTCAAGGCCGCAGCTATCAGCAGCTCCGGGGACACGAGTTATGTCCCTTCATGGAGTGACTGAACCGCAGCACCCAGCACGAGGCTCCCCAGGCCCTGGCACGGGGCGAGCGCTGGGCTCAGGGAGGGTTGAGTTACAGGCTCTATTTTGCCACCCTCTTGCTGGGCAGCCGTAACCCAATCTCCCGGCCAGCCTCAAACTCAGCCTTTTCACCAAGTCATTGTTACAAAGTCCTTTTGCCCTCTGGTTGTTAATGAACACGCTCCAACAGGAGCGTGCCTGGCTGAGAGGGTTTCCTCTGCCCCGGTCTGAGCCCCCCCCAAACCCCAACCCACCCTCCTGCTCAAGCAATGGCTTCAGTTCACAAGCAGAAACGCTTCAGAGCCTCTCAGGGGGGAGAACTTCAGCTCTGGAGCTGCTGTTAACAGCGGGCGAGAACCTCAGCTCCGAGCCACGGTTCGTCCTAATGAAGCAGCACGTTAACACGGAGCCAAGGGAGCAAAAGGGCTTTTGCTGTGACCCCCCCGGCAGACACAGCCCCCCCCGCGGGGCTTAACGCGGCACATCCCGCCGTGCTCCTCCGCACAGGGACCCCGCAGCCCCCCCCCACGCTCCCCAGCGCCCGCAGCTTTGTCCCGGCGCGGCCGCTGCCGCCCTGCCCGCAGCCCCGCAGGGCCGGAGGCACAGACAAGTGTGTTCGCACACCGGGGGGGCAGCCGGAGGGGCGGGCAGCGGCTCCTCCCGCACCGGGGGGATGGAGGAGAGGCGAGCGGGAGGCGCTGGGGCCCGGCTGCAGCCCCCCCGCCCCTCGCCGAGCGAGGCCGCGGTCCCTTTAAGAGGCCTAGCAGGCGCTCGGGGCCCGCCGGCCGCGCCCCGCCGGCGGCAGCCCCTCCCGCTCCGCCGCGCCCCGCCGCCGCCCGGTACCCGGTACCCGATGCCGGCGGTGCCGCCGCGCTCACCCCGCTGTCGGCCGCCTCCTCCCAGCTCTCGGCGACCTCCTCATCTTCCATTTTAATTGCCCTCCGCCGCCGCCAGCCGCGCACCGCGCATGCGCGCACCGCCGCGAGCGGCGCGGGGAGAGGTGAGGCGGGCGAGCACGTGCGGCCGAGCGGAGGGGAGAAGGGAGGGGGCAGGAGAAGAGACGGCGCGCCCGCGCCCCCTGGCGGGCGGGAGGACCCGGGGCGGGGTTGGGAGCACACGAGGTTTTGGGGTGGTTTCCCTTGATTTAGCCAGTCTCTTCATTTCACACGGCCCGTCCGTCCTTCCCACCTCTGCTCCCTTAACGCCTCAGCTGCCCCTCGATCTTTAAACCCAAAATAAAACGTTATTTATTCATTTCCTCCCGTTTCTTGCTGGGATGGACACAAGTGCGTTCACCACCTGAGTGCTGAGGGACAGGAAGGTCTCCAGGGTGAGGGTTGTGTCTCATTCCCCCATTCCAGCAGCATAAAAAAAATCAATAAATCAATCAATAAACCCTAAAAGATCAATAAATCCATAAATAAACTCATTGTTTGGACGGGGAGCTGCAGAACTGCCCCAAAATCCTTCCTTTTGCTCCTAAATGCTGGTAGGCATTAACGTTATGGCTGCTTTTAGTGTGTGATGACACCAGGGATTTATCAGCTCTTTCATATTTAATGTCTTGTATTTTAAGCGTTAAACCTTGGCCACTGAGTCTGCCCCAAGACACGGCTTTTCCCAGTGCATCCTTCTCTTTGGCTTGGAAGTACCCTTGAGCCCCACTTGTGATGGAACCTCTCCATCGGACTGGCATTTCCGGGCAGATGGAGGAACGTTGTGGGTGCGGATTCAGCTGCAGAACAACTTGGTTTGTTTTACTTCTGCATCCCTCCTCACCAGCACACGGTATCGTCCATCTTTGGAGGGGCAGAGCTTCCCTATGGAAGCCAGGCTGAGCAGCGCTCCCAGCACAGCACAGACCCGTCCTCCCCGCATGGAGACACAGAGAACTCGTCCTGCCAAAGCTGTTCCTTTCCATTCAGAGCCCCACAAGCAGATCAGCCACATCCCACCGCCATGAGAGCTGCAGTGGGTTCCACCTCACAGGACCCGCTCGACCTCTTCCCTCTGCTTCCACCCGGGCAGCAATGACACGGCAAAGACTTCCACCATTTCCTGTCACAGGGAAAACCCAGCGGGAACCCCAAATCCAGGTGACCCCTGGAAGGACTCTGCCTGTGTCAGCTCAGCCTGAAGATGCACCATTATAGCAGCAGCGGGAGAGATTCCTTTTGCCTCCCAGCTCCTGTTCCATCCCCTCCGCCTTTTCCAGGGCATCATTCCCCAGTGGAAAGGAAAGCAGCAGAAAGGAAGCTTCTCTTTTGTGCAGGAAAGGGAGATGGCTACATGTCCTAGGGCACCAAACCCAAGGGAAGCGACCTCCCCAACATGGCGCCTTCTCCTCAGCGCGACCTCCCCAACATGGCGGCCGCGCCTCTCCCGCCATGACGGGACCTCCCCAACATGGCGTCCTCCCCCCTCTCGCCCCATGGAGGAAGGCGGAGGGCGCGAATTGACCTTCCCATCATGGCGCCCCTCGCCGCGTTATTGCGTGAGGCGAAGCCGCCGGGGCGGCGCCTGCGCAGTGCGCTCCGGAGCGGCGGTTGGCGGCGGAGGGGAGGAGAGGGGAGGGAAGGAAGGAAGATGGCGGCGCCGGTTCGAGCCGTCACCCGGGCGACGCGGCGGCCCCGGTAGCCCTGAGGGCCCGGCCTGGCTGCGGCGGGCGGCGGCAGGTGAGCGGCTCCGCGGGGCGGGCTCCGTGGGGCGGGCGTTGGCCTTTAACCGGGGAGCGGGGCGGCGGGCCCCTGAGGGCAGGCCGGGCCTCGCCTGGAGGGGGGTACGGTGGAGGGGCTGAGCCCCTCTTGTCCGCTCTGCCGCCGGCTTGCGGGGTGCTCCTCGCCCCTTCGCTCCCCGCGGGAGAGGGGAGCGCAGCCTCGGGTGTTGTTACTGCTGCGGGTAGGCAAAACCTGCCCCCCCCCCCCGCTGTAAAAAACACCGGATTTCCCCCCCAAAACGCGTCCGGGGTGCCGGGCTGCCCGGTGTAAAGACAAAGGTGAGGCTCAGCCTCTGGTTATTCCCCATTAACTCCCTGCGAATCCCCGTCTGGACTCGCATCCGCGTTCGTGCCTTGTGTGCTGCTCGCCCCACGGGTGTGTGTGCGCTTGTTTTGGTCCCGAAAGCGTTGTGTCGAGTCGGTAAGATTGGTATTTATCAGCCCAGCGGCGTTTGGGTCGTTCCCGCCCATTGTCTTCGCTGCTAATCTGTTGTGGGGTGATTAGAGAATGGCTTTATTTATTGTTATTTCCCTTGTCACGATGGGGCTGGGCTGAGCACACACTGCAGGGGCTCGGGAGGATTAGCTCATGCTGCTTGCGAGATGCTCTGCAGCCCTCTCCGGGGTGAAAGGGATCATTTGGAGCCCGTTTGGGCTTTCAAATGGAGCAGGGCGTTTGGTAGGAGCCACGGGAACAGGAGCCTTGGAATCTTGCTCTTGATAATCTTGAATGCTTTGGGGGAAGAACAAAAGAGAACACAACTGAGGCGCTTGGCTGCGGTGTGGTGAGTCGGTTCGGTACAGTGGGGGCTGTGGCTGGGTGTAGATAACCCGATTGATCACCGGGGATGGTGCTGGGATTAAAATGGCTTTTAATTATCACTGGGGAGCCTGGCAGCTCAGCAGCTGGAAGTCCTCCCCTCTCCTAAAAGGAGCATGAATTACAATACATCACGCTGGAGATGCTGCTGACCTAAATCTGTAACCTGGTGGAAGGATGCCTTTACCCACCAGAGCCTGCATCCATCCTCTGCCTCGTGAAGCCCCAAATCCGTGCTGCTGATGCAGTGCCCTAATGAGCTGTTTGATAGCACAACGCAGCAGTTGCAGCCTGGGCTTGGCCCTGCTGAAGAGCCAAATCTCAGAGCTGGGTGGTTAATTCAAGAGTTAAGAGGCTCGCTGTTATTCCCTCATTTCCGTAGCCCTGCGTGTTCCCACCACCATCTCTCCTTCCTTTTCCCTTACGCTCGTGCCACAGAAAGGCTCAAGACCGGTGCCTTTCCCTTAGGTTGTGTCCCTTGGGTTTGCCTGGGGTCGGTCTTTCCCTGCTGCCAGAACCGGGAGAGGAGAGAGCAGGACCCTGGGCAGGATTGGGGCAAGAAACAAGAGTTGTTTCTGCATCGTGTCCCATCCTCACTGTGTCTTTTGTACCGGCGTGCTCCTAGCAGAGACCGCATCCCATCCAGTGCTTGTTTTCACATAGCGAAGATGTTTGTGCGTGTTTTTCCTGCTGTGTTACCTGATGTTCTCACTGATGGGTGGCTCCACCCAAGCAGCATTTTTTCCACCGTAGCAAGTGAAGCTCTGGGGTTTGAAAGGATTTTACTGCTCCGCTTGTTGGCTTTCCAAGCATTATGTGTGCTTTCCAGTTGTGATTGGAGTTCCCTCAGCCTCAGGAGGAGTGCCACCCGCTGGAGTTTGCTCTGGGAGGATGGGGATGGTCCGTTCTCCCTGTGTTCCCAGCACACAACTGGTTTGTAAAGGTTTCTGCAGGGCTTCAAAGCAGCGTTGGGGTTTGGCAGCTTCGCCCGCTGCCCATTCCAGCTGCTTCCACAGGATGTGAGTGAGGGCTGCTGGAAAAGGCTTCCCACTTTCTGTGTAAATAGCGCTGCTCCTCGCAGGGAAGTTCTTTTTCCCTGTGTATGTAGGCATGGCAAGCTTTGTTGGAAAACACTGGGCCAAGCTTTGCCCTGGGAAATTGTCCTTAAGGTTGGACCTAAATAAGCTTCAAGCCCTTGGCTTTGCAATGCAGCATCGTGTGGGGATGGCTGAGAGGGCTTCTGAAAGGTGTCAGAGGCAGAGGTAGGCTCAGATTCGGTCCAAATCCAGATAAAACCCTGTGAAAAGAGAACAAGTGGCCCTGATAACGTGCTCAGTGTGTGTTTCTGCAGGTTGGAGCTCCTTTTGAGTGCGTTTTCTGACCTGAGTGGGACCATCTGCAGTTGTGACATCCCTGAGAGCTGCATCGAGGTATCTGGGCTGTGCTGCCATTAACAGCTAATGCAGCTTTTTGATGTCGTGTAGATATTCAGGTCAAAATCCCTTTTCAACTTGCTTGTGTCTTAGATTAAAGGAGAGCAGGGTGATGCATCAGCATCGAACACTGTGCTTGGTGTTGAGCAACGTGCAGCAAACATGGCTTTTGCCTTCGGGAGTTTGCTTTCAGAAGCTGCAGATGTTCTCTTAGAGCTTTGCTTCTTCCACACTGGACCATGCTGTGGTCTCTGTTTGCTTCCCCATTTCTATGGTATTTATCTTTGCTTGCTGAACGCCTACTGAAACATCTGTGGCTTCAAATGTTCATTTCCCCCCCTCCTTAATATAGTCCAGGCAACGTTTGCAACTCGTATGTGCTCTATCTCTTCCTATGTTCCAGACCCCTTTTGAAATGCTTGTCTGGCTTATTTTATGCTGGGCTTGTGCATGTTTTGTACCAGTGTGGGCTTCTGAAGGCTGAAGGTGAGGTGGTCGAGCTGCTTGAATTGATCTGGGGCTTCTCAGGAGGTTCATATTGATGAGGAGTGGGGATGCTCCCTTCCACTGCCAGCCTTGTCCAACCTCAGATCAGAAGCGACAGCCCCATCAGGGCTTCGAGATGCGTTTAAGGGTCCCCCAGGTCTCCACAGCACGTTGTGTTTGGTGCAGAGATGCTTTGGTTTGAGTTGGTTGGAAGGGACGGTGTTAGGAGGTGTCCTGCTGCCTCGGGTCGGGGGCAAGACCAAGGGGCTGTCACTGAATGCTCAAGGTCATTACCCAAAATACACGTTAACCTTAACAAACCCCATATTTGTGTGATCCCAACCCCCTTTGGTGCCGTTATCCTCATGGTGAGCTTCCAGGGAAGGGGCTCAGTGTGTGCAGCCTGTCCAAAAAGCACAAGTCAAGCACTTGCAGTGAATCTCATTTGTTGCTGCTATCGGATGCACATCAGCTCCTCCTGCCACTGTGTGAAGGCACCTGCCCAAAACACCTTAAGAACCCCAAAAGCAGCTACTTTGTGCCGTGGTTGTCACATCCATCCTGCAGTTATTGAGCTCAGCTCCTCCGTGGAGCCACCACCTTCCCTCTGCCCTGTGGAACACGCTCTCTTCCTGCATTTGTTTTTAGGCAGCTGTTTTCTTTCCCCATCACGACTCCATCAAACCTCCTGGACCTTCAGTGTTCAGAGCACTGTGACCTGTTCTGCAGACACGAGAGGTGCTTCAGCCTGCTCTGAACCTGACTTTTGGATGCTGTGATGTCCTAGAGTGTTGTGATATGTGATAATGTCGTGCTCGGTGTGAGGCCAGGCTGTGGTTATCAGTTAGAAAGGGGTGTCCTTGAGTGGCAGCGGTGCTCTCATTTGGGATGTTCCTCAAGGAAGGTCCTGTCTTTCTTAGCATTGAATATCTGGTATTTTAAAGCCTCCCTAAACAACTGGACATAAGATATGACAGGTAGGACAGAAAGAGCAGCTCTGCCCATGGTGATGCATCCCTGGCTCACAGTGCTTTTGCTTCTCAGCACATCCCCTTTATCATTAGCCAGGGAATAAAAGAAACTCCTACAAAAAGAGACGCCAATTCCCAGCATGTGTGGAAGCTGCAGCAGATCCTCCTCCAGCCTGTTGGGTGGCTCAGGAAACGTGTTTTACATGGAATTGCTGGGTCGTGTTTCCCTGTAGGGGGCTCAAGTTGCGTGAAGGTCTGTGCTTGGTGGGCTTGTTGGTGCCGTTTGCAACCCCGCACACTGAGTGTGTGGCTCTTCCCTGGGGCTCTCTCCCTATTTCCCTGTCCCTTGAAGCCTCAGAGGGGACACGGAGCAGTCCTCCCTGTTCTGTAATAACAGGGTTGCAGTTGCCACCACCCTGCTTGCAAGCTCATATCGCTGAAGAGGAAACTATTTATCCTTCCCTCCCCATCTGCTTTACCTCCCTAAAGCCTTAAAGGAATCCTCTGTGGCTCGCTTTAAACGACACGGCTGTTTGCTGGGAGCTGGTTGGGATTTTCCCTCCCTAAGAAGCTGATTGATGGGAGGAACGTGGTCAGCAGGAGCTCGAGCACCAGCAGAGCTCTTGCTGCCGGCACCGCACTGACGGCGACTGCAGGAGACGCTGCCTGGCCTCTGCCCGTGGCGCCGGTGGGGTTTGGGTGAGGAGGAGACCACGCTGCCGCAGCCAGACCCGGGTCTGCCTCTTCACCACGCTCTGGTGATGCCCTTTGCCAGCATCTCGTGCTTGCAGAGCCTGAGGCACCGCTCTGCTCTCCATCCACTGTGACAAGGGGGTACGTAGGCTTGGATTCACGGACACTGAGAGGTGCTTGCCCTCCCTAGTTGATATCTTCTGCTAACAAACCCCAGTGATGGGTTTGGGCATGCTCTGGTTGAGCTCTCTTCGTGGCTGTCAAGGCAAGCACTTAAATCTGTGCCTGCTTTTCATGCATCTTCCTCTTCTCCCCATCACCTCCTTCTCTTTTGCTCAGCCTACCTTTGTTTTCAGCTCAAACCCAGAGCTCTTGGTGCTCTCTGTGTTCATCCGAACTGGGGAGAGGTGGTGGCCTCATTTCCTCAGCACAGGTCAGGGAGCCAGGACACTGTCTTGTAATCCCAGTGCTTCCCAGAGCTTATTTGACCTCAGCTTCTTGCTGCTTTTGTTCCTTTACCTATGAAATGGGGTTAATCACAACGAGCCCAGTGCTGGGACACCCGATGCTGTGCTTGTGCCATGTGTGAAGGTGTTGGAGGCTGTGGCAGGCAGGTGGGTGCTCTGTGGCCAGAGGGGTTTCTGTCTGGGTGTGGATCTATCCATGTAAACTCCTTTTTTTCCACCAGTAAGAGACAGAAAATACCTCCTGTGTTGTTGCAATCACCGCTTAAACAGCTCTGCCTTTGTGGGGTGATCCAGCCTTGCTCCTGGGCAATACTTGCTAGATGGTTCACTGCAGAGCTGGCAGCTCTCATCAAAGGCTTCGCACCAGGAATTACACAGCCTAGTTTGAAGGTGGAATGTAGATCTGAGGTGAGTGGACATCATGAGAACCCATTTTAGTGTGTTACATGTCACAGCCCAGCGGCGAGGAGTTAAGAGCAGGAGGAGAACATTGTTTGCTGTGCTCAGACACCGCTGATGTCTGTGTGGAGATGGTGTGAGATAGCTCAGCACCCTGCTTGCTCACCATGATCAGACCATTGCACCGACTGCTGCCAAGTCAGCACCAGCTGAGCGCTGGGATATTGATTTAAACTAAACCTTGGCCACCGAGTCTGCGCCAAGACACGGCTTTTCCCAGTGCATCCTTCTTCTCTTTGGCTTGGAAGTGCCCTTGAGCTCATCTCCACCCGAGATGAAGTCTCTCCAGGCTGCTCGTCACTTACATTTCGTGGTGGATGGAGGAACGTTGTGGGTGTGAATTCAGCTGCAGAACAACTTGGTTTCTTGCAAAACTGAAATCCTTCCCCCCTCTTCCTCCTTCCCATGCGGGTGCTAAGCCGAAGACCACGTTGCAGGGGGGGAACCAGAGGCTTCACTGTGAGCACTTGACCAGTTGCCTGTTGCTAAACCCTGACCTTGACCTGGTGTTTGCTTCACTTGATTTTCCTGAGCATTAAACTTCATTCCCTGTTCCTGTGGTGAAACATTAAACTGGAATGTTGCAGCAGGGTTGGAAGCCTTAATCTTGACTGGTTGTCCCACTGTGTGAAGCAACAGGAGGTTGCCTGGTTTCTGTGGCCAGTGTTGCAGTGTGGGCATTAACACTGATCATTTCAGTCTCTTGAAGTGCTGAAGGGAGTCATGTGGAGCCGTGTGTGTGTCTTGTCTCTCAGTGGCTTTTGTCAGGGTTGGGTTTGGAAGCAAAGCTTTCTCTCTCACACTGATTCCTGATCCTGTCGTCCCTTTATGCTTGAGTCAACAAAAGGATGAAGGTCTCTGGCACAGGGTGCCCAGAGAAGCTGTGGCTGCCCCATCCCTGGCAGTGTCCAAGGCCAGGTTGGACACAGGGGCTTGGGGCAACCTGCTCTAGTGGAAGGTGTCCCTGCCCATGGCATGGGGGCTGGAACTGGATGAGCTTTAAGCTCCCTTCAACCCAAACCAGGCTGGGATTCATTCTGTGATCCTTAAACTTCCCCACGTTTCACAGGGTGGGGAAGGGAGAGGAAATAACCCTGTGAGTGCCCTCAGTGAAGCTCAAACCCTGCAGACCAGAGGAGCTCCCAGGAGGAACCAGGCCGGCGGCTGCAGACAGCAGAGAGGCACCCGCAGGCGATGCATTGGTAGGAAGCGACATTCCCGAGCTGCCTGTTGTGCTGGCTGAGCTGGAGGAGGTGGATGTGATCCAGGGCTTTCCTGGCCAAGGAAGTCGTGCGCCGGGTCGGACTCTGACACTTGCCATGGTGCTTTCCTGTGGCAGTGGTTGCTCTGCACGTGGGCACCTTGGGGACTGCAGTGGGAATTGTGCTGGGAGCAGCTTTTTGGATTCCCTGGGTTACACTGTGCAAAGGAAAGGTGTGATTGTCTCAAAAATCATCCCAACTGCACTGAGAAGCATTGCTGCAGCCTGTCAAAATCAGCCAGTGTGTTTGGGTACCTCCTAGTTCCTGTGAGCAAACCCTTCCCAAAGACATTTCCGTGGAATTCTTTGGCCTGAGCAGGTTTTCTGCGTGGTTTGGGTGTAGAAATGGGCTTTGGGCTGTGTGGAAATGGAAAACAGAGAAATGATGTTTCAGAGCTGTGTTCTCAGACTTACTTTTCATGCAGTCAGAGCCGGGCTGGGTTTCAGGTCAGCAGCACATGATTTCCTCATGCTTCAGCTGGAAATTTGCCTTCATTTGCCTGAAACCCGTATGGAGATGAACCAGTTTGAGAGGCTTTGGTAGCTTAAAGAGATGCCTGTGGAAAAGCAGGGAGTGCTGTGTCATTTTTACAGGCTGTGCCCACAGTCATCATAGAATCCCAGCCTGGTTTGGGTTGGAGGGAGCTTAAAGCTCCTCCAGCTCCAACCCCTGCCACGGGCAGGGACACCTTCCACTAGAGCAGGTTGCTCCAAGCCCCTGTGTCCAACCTGGCCTTGAACACTGCCAGGGATGGGGCAGCCACAGCTTCTCTGGGCACCCTGTGCCAGCGCCTCAGCACCCTCACAGGGAAGAGCTTCTGCCTCAGAGCTCATCTCAATCTCCCCTCTGGCAGGTTAAAGCCATTCCCCTTGGCCTGTCCCTCCATCCCTTGTCCAAAGCCCCTCTGCAGGTAACTGACCTGCAGCTTTCAAGTGGTGCCCATGAGCTCCAGCCCTGCTGTGCTCCCTCAGGGAAGCAGGAAGGTGACAGCTCTTTCCAGGATGTGCTGTGGTGTGTTTGCTGCTGTTACCGAGTTCTTGCTGTTGAATCATCACCAACAGGTTTGAATAAATCCCATCAGCTGTTTTTATCCGGACGAGCTGTTTATCCTCAGCGTCTGTTCCAACAGGAGAAGCATCTGCCCGTTTTCTTGGTAAATCCTCTCTTTCCAAGCCTCTTTTTCGCTTGTGGAGGGCTCGGGCTCCGTTTCTGGCTCGTGTGCAGTTTTGTCTTCATTTTGCAATGAATCACGATGGTTTGTTTTGGGGGGTGAAGTTCAGGCGAGGCCAAAGCTTCCTGAGGAGCTGGCAGGGAGCCGGCAGAGGGAGTGCGTGAGCCCCAAATCCTGCTCCCTGCTCAGCCCCACAGCGTGTAGGGGGAGTTCGGTGCAGGGGATGAGCAAACCTCGATACAGACCAGGTATTGCTCTGTATTTATTGCAGCAGAGAGGAACAGTTCTTAAAACCAGCCAAATCTGGGTCTAAGCTACTGCAGTGACCCTTCCTACATTTGGAAAACCCCAACTAGGGTTGGTATTATGGTACCACAGAATGGTTTGGGTTGGAAAGGACCTTAAGATCATCTAGCTCCAACCCCCTGCCGTGGGCAGGGATGTTGCTGGGGTTTGGTTGGAAGGATGCAGTGTCATTGAGCAGTCACTGATTTGGAGTTGAAGGTGCACACATGGAGGCTGGAATTTCCAGCAGGGAAGCCCAAAGAGCACAGTTCCCAGTCTGTGGGTGCCTGACCCATCCTGCATCACCCTTTTAACCAAAGAGTCAATGTATTTAATGCCTGGCAGGACTAAATTTGAGGCTTCTTTGCCAACAGCACACGTGTGAGCTCAAGTGGTACCTAAATAAGTAATAAACCAGCTTCTTTTGTGCTGCCAGTGCTTATCAAGCTGGGTTTCATGGAGTCATAGACTGGTTTGGGTTGAAGGGACCTTAAAGCTCCTCCAGCTCCAACCCCCTGCCACGGGCAGGGACACCTTCCACTAGAGCAGGTTGCTCCAAGCCCCTGTGTCCAACCTGGCCTTGAACACTGCCAGGGATGGGGCAGCCACAGCTTCTCTGCTTTTGCCAGGTTTTAAACAACTTACACCCTTTTAAAGGCTAATAACAGTGTCAAAAGAAATCAGAAAGTCTCCAAATGCCATTTGGTGTGGGGCTGTTGGGTGCTCCGGGCACTGTTCTGCAGGGCTGGTTCTGGTGCCTCTGCTTCTCGATCCAGTTCTTGATCTATTAATATTTTATTCAGCTTTTTGGCCCATTCTGAGGTTTTGTCCTGTTTATTCCATGAGCAGGTTGGAATGTCCCATTCTGCTGTGTACCCCTGCAGTGCAGCATCATTCAGCTCTGCTCATCCCCCTTGCTCTCATGAACCGTACACTAAACCGAGTGTAGAACCCACATGGAGGTTTGTGTTCCTATAATAAATCCAATTTCCTTCTCATTTTCCGTACTCCTTTAGGAAGGTGGGTTAAGCACGATTTATATTTAGGTTGCTGTGCTGTTTGTGCAATAAATCTTGCTGCAGAATGTTATATTCCTATTTTATATGGAAGCTTAGACCAAAACTGAGCAGGAATCTGGAGGAGCCGCGAGGTGGTTCATCACCAGAGCAGGAGGGTTTCTGGTAACAAACCCTTTTTATTGCAGCCATATCAATTACCATTCAATTGCTCTCTTGCTGTTTCATCCCAGTGTGGTGCAGGTTAGCTGGCACTGCAGAATGAAGTCAGCTCATTTGGAATTTGCCTCTGGATTCTCTATAAAGATCCTGGTTTAACAGGCAAAGCACCCACAGGGAAGTCGTGCTGCAGGGTCTGTACTCGAACTGTCACACTCGCAGAGAGAATTTAGGAAACCTCTGGCTTTGTGGCTCTTGTGTGAAAGAAAATCACCATTTCCTGTGGAAAGGCAGCTAAAGGGGGTTGAGAAAAGGAAAAGCTCCACTTCAAAGTGCTTTGGAACTGGTTTGCAGGGATGACACAAGCGTGGTGCAGGGATCCCCGAGGTCTCACCCGCTCCTCTGGGTGATGCTCCACAGCAGCACAGACAGGATATTGCTCATCATTTGCTTTCCAGAGGCTTTGTTTTCCTTTTCTTCACTAAAATCTGCTTTTTCCCCTCACTGTTGAACCTCTCCAGCAGTTGGGTTTCAAATGGGGTGGCTTTAAGTGGTGCCAGTTTGGGAGGACTGGAAACATCATCTCACTTATCAGTGTTTATCCCTACCCTAATCCAGTGGCTTCCACAGACCTTTTTCTCCCTGTGCTGTTGTTTTAATTAAATGACACTTCTAGCTAAGAAATACACTTTATTTTTCCCTTCTATCACTAGAAAAGGGCTTGAGGTTTCTGTAGGGTGACTTGATGGTAGGAAAAGCCCAACTGGAGGCAGGAGGAAGCTGCCACTGAAGTCCTCGATGGCACAGCTGCACTGTGCAATACAGTATCATGCAAAACAATCCCTTCCAACACAGCCAGGCTTGTTTTGCCAGGAAAGCCGCCTAAGACTTACTATTAAACGTGTCAGTCTGATGGATAGTTTAAACTGGGTAAGAGAATAAGCCTAAAAGGTCTAAATATCTCCATAAATGCTCTCCTGCTGTGCCGATGGGGCTGTTGACAAGCACAATAAGCAGTTGCAAAGGCTGAGGAAGAGTCTGGAGCGGGTTAGTTGCTATCTCCCAGCCCTAAACGAACACCAGAGCTCCTGATTGCCAAATGCAATTAAGTGTTCTGTTCACAGAGTTCCTTTCTCCTTCCAGCCGGAGCAGGGCTGGGTCCTTTCACACACCTTCATTAGTTTTCCCCCGGTGAGAACATCACTTCTGTGATCCTGTTTGGAGAGAGAAGTGTTTTGTGGCACGTGAAAATGAGCATTCCCTCCTGCGTAACGTGCTCTGACTCAGTCCTCTCGCACGGCCTCTTCTTTTCGTTCAAGAGCTTTCCCTCAGAGGCTTTTCCCCACCACCACTAAAATCTGTTGACTTGAAAACCCTGCGGGTTCTTCAGGCGCTTCTTAAACCAGCTGAGAGCTGTGGAGAAGAGGAGGGAGCTCAGGATGGGAACCACTGATGCCACCCACAGCTGTGCATGGGGGTCCGTGGCACCGGGAGAGGTGCCTGCAGGTAGGAGAACCTTGGTGGGTCAAGAGGGGGTTTGCAGGAGCAGGCTACAGCCTGCAGGATAGCACTGCCAGGCTTCAGCAAATGTTAAACCTCATCGTTCTTTCTGTCCACATTCAATGTTCCTCGTCTTTAGAGGGGCTTTGGACAAGGGATGGAGGGACAGGCCAAGGGGAATGGCTTTAACCTGCCAGAGGGGAGATTGAGATGAGCTCTGAGGCAGAAGCTCTTCCCTGTGAGGGTGCTGAGGCGCTGGCACAGGGTGCCCAGAGAAGCTGTGGCTGCCCCATCCCTGGCAGTGTTCAAGGCCAGGTTGGACACAGGGGCTTGGAGCAACCTGCTCTAGTGGAAGGTGTCCCTGCCCATGGCAGGGGTTGGAGCTGGAGGAGCTTTAAGCTCCCTTCAACCCAAACCATCACTCTGTGACCTGTTTGTTCCACTGCAGTGGGTAATTACTTTAGCAGAATAAATAGCAGCTTCTTAAATAATTCCAGGAGGGGTGAGAGGGAAAATTGAAGTGCTCTGGAAGGAGGAAAAGAGTTATAAAGTGTTCTGCCAACTGGCAGGGACGCAGCTTTTAGGAAGGGCCAATCTGATCAGCACTGGCACGGCCCCGTTCAATTGCCCTTCTAGCGTTTCCTTATGTGTTATTTAAAGCAGCTGCAATTCCTCCTTGGTAGAGCTTCAGCCTGATTTCTGAGCACCATAAACCATTGCTGCTGCTGCAATATAAAGGCACTTCTCCGAGACCAGAGGCTTGGAGGGTGCAGAATAGGATACGATGCTTCAAGGGGCTCGTGGTAACCAGCGCAGAGATCGATCCAAGCAGAGCGGGGCTGCTGGCTGCATCCCAGTGAGTTAATGGAGTTGTACTTTTGGATTGAACACAACTGCTTAAATCCCTTCACTGCGGCTTCTGGAGTGCTCTGAGATTCATTTTAGCCCTTGGGCAAGCTGGAGCCCAGCTTGGTGCAAGCAGAGAGCGCCTGGAGAGCCAGGATGGGTGAGAAAGCACCTCCTGCATCCCCACTGAGGGCAAACGGGACAGAACCACTGCTCTGCTCTAGGAAAAACACTGCCGTGGGATGGTCTCCCGTGGATCTGCTGAATAGTTGGTGATAAGAGCTGGCTGGGATGCTTTAGCTCTTGTACCTGCCTTGCTTTTCCCTTTTCCAGTGTTGGAGCAGGGTTCTAGGACAGGGTTTTGCTGCTTTGCAGTCAGGGGTGGTTATTCCCAGTCTGTTCTTCCTGGGCCATAAGAGCAAAGTCCAGATCCGTGGCATGTCAGGCTTGGAGGGTTGTTTTGACGGTGTCTTGTCTTTTGGGAGTTGGGTTTATTGCTTGCTGTAGCCTTGCTTTCCTTCAGGAAATAGCACAGGGTGGGTGTGAAAGCCTGGAGGATGGTTATTGCTTACACTCAAACACACAGAAAGCAACGCTCCAGACAAGTGGGTGCGTTCGAATACTTGTAATATTAACAAGTGGTCTGGTAAGGCCAGACAAAACGTGGTGCAGCTTCTCCTTCCCCAGATGGATGGAGCAGCCTGAGGAGAAGGACTTGGGGGTGTTGGTCAATGAGAAGCTCCCCATGACCCAGCTTCAGTGTGTGCTTGAGCCCAGAACCCCCCCGTGTGCTGGGCTGCACCCCCAGAGCGTGAGCAGCAGCTCAGGGAGGGGATCCTGCCCCTCTGCTGCGCTCTGGGGAGACCCCCCCTGCAGTCCTGATCCAGCTCTGGGGCAACAGCACAAGAGGGACGTGGAGCTGCTGGAGCGAGGCCAGAGGAGGCCCCGGAGCTGCTGCGAGGGCTGGAGCAGCTCTGCTCTGGAGCCAGGCTGAGAGAGCTGGGCTGGGGCAGCCTGGAGAAGAGAAGGCTCCTCAAGGGGAGACCTTAGAGCAGCTCCAGGGCCTAAAGGGGCTCCAGGAAACCTGGAGAGGGGCTTTGGACAAGGGCCTGGAGGGACAGGCCAAGGGGAATGGCTTTAACCTGCCAGAGGGGAGACTGAGATGAGCTCTGAGGCAGAAGCTCTTCCCTGTGAGGGTGCTGAGGCGCTGGCACAGGGTGCCCAGAGAAGCTGTGGCTGCCCCATCCCTGGCAGTGTTCAAGGCCAGGTTGGACACAGGGGCTTGGAGCAACCTGCTCTAGTGGAAGGTGTCCCTGTCCATGGCAGGGGGTTGGAACTGGGTGAGCTTTAAGGTCCCTTCAGCCCAAACCAGTCTGGGTTCTGTGATGTGCACAATCATGTGCTGTTTGAGGCAGTGAGGGGCTTCCTGCTCCTCCAGCCTTTTTAAATTGGCCTTAGAGGTGCTGTTCTAACCCCTGCGCTGTGATTACGCCTGTGATGAACTTGTGTTATTCCCAAACCTGCTCCAGAGCATTGAAATTGGGATTTAATAATTGGAAAACCCCTTCCTAACTGGGCGTTCGTTCCTGCCCTGCTCAGCTGACGTCCTCCAGCAGGTTTGGAATGTTACTTAAAGGGCAGATAAAAGCTGTTGGGAATCACACCACAAGGTTTGTGGTGCTTCCAAACCTCAGCACCACAGCAGGTCTGTGGGACGCTGGCGAGCCGAGGCTGATGCTCAGCACCAGCACCGCACGTGTCCCCTTGGATCTGCTCTGGATGCAGACACGCTCCCGTTTGGGTTTGTAGCGCGTTCTCAGGGTGTGAAACACCTCCTCTGCCTGGCTGGATGTGCTGCTCCACCTTCCCAACCCTCCTGCTTCCAACCTCCCTGCATCCTGAGGCTGGAATACCGGCAGCTTTGGCTTCCCGCCGCGCTGTGTCAGGATGGAGATCAGTGCATGCACTTCCCAGTGATGGATGCTTTGGTTTGGAAAAGCCCCAACCCTCTGGGTTTCATCATTTTTTTTAGCCCAGCTCCACTTGTTCTTCTTTTTCCCTTCGTTTTCCATTTCTTAACCTTTGGGAATTGGTGCTTTACGTGCTGTGTCATGCAGTTTGGTGCCGGGGGGGCGGTTTCAGCCCTTCTCTGTCACAACATTGTCTGGGAGAAGGATTAGTGACACGGGAGACACACGGAGCATCTGTCAGGATGGGAACTGGGACTTTCATTTTGACGTGCTTTCCAGTGCAGATTGACAGCCCCTGGGGTTTCCTCAGCTGCTGCAGCGCGGAGCTGACAACAGCAGAGTAGTGCTGTCAAATGTCAGGTTCTGAGCATGAATTAGTTGTCGTGGAAAGCTTTTGCGCTCCAAATCTCTGCTGTCTGCTGTTCCCAGGGCTCTCGTGTGCATGCCAGGCTGGGAAAACCCTGGGTTTAGCTGGGAAGGCAATCAGAGAATCCCAGACTGTTTGTGTTGAAGGGACCTTAAAGCTCCTCCAGTTCCAACCCCCTGCCACAGGCAGGGACACCTTCCACTAGAGCAGGTTGCTCCAAGCCCCTGTGTCCAACCTGGCCTTGAACACTGCCAGGGATGGGGCAGCCACAGCTTCTCTGGGCACCCTGTGCCAGCGCCTCAGCACCCTCACAGGGAAGAGCTTCTGCCTTATCCCCAACCTGAACCTCCCCTGTTCCAGTTTGAACCCATCACCCCTTGTCCCATCGCTCCTGTCCCTGCAGTTTGCACTTCTGGCAGCTTGTTACAACAGCTTAGTTTAATCCTGACAACTAATAACTTAAATTCCTTCCATCCATGTTTTCTGTGGTGCTGAGACTTTGGTAAAAACAAGATGCTACCTCCTTGTATCGAAGTGTGTTGGGCTAAAAGCTGTGTCTTGAGTTGGAAGGGACCCACAATGATCATCAAGTCCAACTCCCTGCTCCTGGCAGGGTTACCTAAAGCTAAACCATGCGACAAGGGGCATCACTGGGGTGCTCCTTGCACCCTGAGGGGGTTGGTGCCTGCTTCACCAGGGGCTTGCACCAGATGCTCTCCAGAGGTTCCTTCCAGCCTCGACTGTTCTGTGTGTTTGTGACTTGGGATGTTGTTGAATGACCAACCTACAGGCTCATGTTAAAATGCACCAGGATGGATATTGAACACCATGTGCTGGACTTCACCCTTCCGTGTCTGTTCACCCCTTTTCACCTTGCTCTTCCTCCATGGGAGCTGCCCATCAAAGCCTCCATGGGCTTCACACATTCCATGGAACACATTCCATGGATAAATCCATCTTCGCCCACCCTCGTCTTCCTCTTGAGCAGCGAGTTTGCTTCCTGGCCTTGCTGCAGGTGGGATTTATCCCATGGGCTGTGTTGATCTGCATCCCATCATCCCGGTGGATGTGGGCAGCCTCTGCCTTGTGCCATCAGGAGGAACTCAAGCTCATCTTCATAAGAGCTGGCACTTGCCCTGGTTTGGGCCCTTTGGTACAACCTGCTGTGCTGGGAAAGGATGCAAAGGGAATTTGTGATGGGAGTTTCTGGGAGGGAAGATCCCCAAGTGATTTTGTGATTCTGGTTTGAGCTATCAGTGCCTGTGCAATAATGTTCCATCCCATGGTCATCACCCAGCGGCGCTGGAAGGGGAAACTATCACTGCTCTTCCCAAAACAGCTCAGCCGCTTCCTAGGAAATAAGGTCCAGGGGTTTGTTCTGCAGTGACAAGCACGGGGATGGCTGCAGGCTCTGCCAACTGGAAACTGGCCTCACCCTCTTCTTAAGGTGGATTTATTTCCTGGTGTATTTCTGTCGGTGCGTTACCTGACACTGCAGATGTTCGGAATAGCTGGAGGGACAAGATTTGATATTCCAGCTTTCAGCAGCAGTAAATCCTGCGGGACAGGAGGGAGCGTGTCCTTCCCTCCCCAGCTGCCAGCACCAACTGAGCAAGTGTTGAACGAGGTACATTCTGCCCCCCTGCAGTCCTGCTCCAGCTCTGGGGCAACAGCACCAGAGGGACGTGGAGCTGCTGGAGCGAGACCAGAGGAGGCCCCGGAGCTGCTGCGAGGGCTGGAGCAGCTCTGCTCTGGAGCCAGGCTGAGAGAGCTGGGCTGGGGCAGCCTGGAGAAGAGAAGGCTCCTGAAGGGGAGACCTCAGAGCAGCTCCAGTGCCTAAAGGGGCTCCAGGAAACCTGGAGAGGGGCTTTGGACAAGGGCCTGGAGGGACAGGCCAAGGGGAATGGCTTTAACCTGCCAGAGGGGAGATTGAGATGAGCTCTGAGGCAGAAGCTCTTCCCTGTGAGGTGCTGAGGCGCTGGCACAGGGTGCCCAGAGAAGCTGTGGCTGCCCCATCCCTGGCAGTGTTCAAGGCCAGGTTGGACACAGGGGCTTGGAGCAACCTGCTCTAGTGGAAGGTGTCCCTGCCTGTGGCAGGGGGTTGGAGTTGGGGGAGCTCTGAGCTCCCTTCAACCCAAACCAGGCTGGGTTCCTATAAAAAATAAAGGAAAAAAGGGGGTGTTAAGGGGGAATGGAACAGGGGTATTTTCCCCCCATGTGCCGCTTGGGGCAGAGCAGCCTCGCTGGCAAAACTGGTTTCACAGGGGAGCAGGGGCTGCAGAGCTGTCGCTTCCACCCTGTCTCACCTTGAGTTGCTCTCAGTTCCGTGGGGATCCCTTTCCCCACCACTGCCTGGCCCCACGGTGCAAACCAACCAAGTGGGGCCACTGGTGCTGTTAATTTTCCTTGTGAGCTCACTGTTGTCTCTTTCCCCCTCCTGAAGCTGTGAAGTGGAATGCCATGGCCAGCTCCTCGGACAGTGAGGATGATGGTTTCATGGCTGTGGATCCAGAAGACGCTGTGGTGGAGGGGACGATGGAGCAAGATGATGAGCCACACGCTGAGCTGGAGGTGGAGGAGACCAGGCACAACAGATCGATGCTGGAGCTTCCTGAAGAGGTTTTGGAATATATCCTCTCCTTCCTCTCACCCTACCAGGAGCACAAAACTGCTGCCCTTGTCTGCAAACAGTGGTATCGACTAATCAAAGGTACAGATCCCGGTTCTGAGGGGGCATTTCTGTTGCTGGGGATGTGTAACCCACCTGCTCTTTGCTTTGTTTTAGCCTCACTTCTTCTTTTCCCCTTCAACTGGGAAATCTGAATCCTGCAAGATGCCAAAACAGCAGCTACAGCCACCAGGTCACTTGCTTTGCTCAAGGCATTGCTCATAACAGCAAAGAATTGAGCCCCTCAACCTCTTTGAAGTATAAAGGAGTAGAACCCCCAAAGCCCAGGACAGAGCTCACTGAGGTTGCTTTTGAATGCTCCCTGTTGACCTGGCCCTCCACCTGCACCACCCAGCAGATCCCATGTCTAATGTGGCTGTGATTGTGCTTCCTTTACATCTTGCTTGGTAATAACCTTCCCAAAGCTTTTGCTTCCAGCTGGAAACAAAACCCTGTCTGGTTCTTACAGCTCTGCTGAAGAGAAGTGCTGTATAAAATGCACATTAACATAGATCTGCATAGTCAGACTTCCTCAAAGAGTAGCCCTGAGATAGAGATACTTCTCTTTGCTTCCACGCAGCCTGAACCCTGAAGCCTCATGGGGATATTTTAATGCTAGATGGGTATGATATGACAGGTAGATAGGTAAAGTTTGGACAAGGATATAACCTGAGTGCTCTGCTCCGGAGTGTTTCTGGAATACATTGGATTGTTTCCAGTATGTTTCCATTGGGAGCATGTGCTTCGAGTGCAAACTTCATTAAACCCAAGCAGATTAAGAGGAGCCCACAGGTAAATGTGGAGGAATGAGGCACGCTGCTGCACAAGGGGAGAGCACAGAGCGGGTGTCAGGTGAGAGGTGCCTGTGGGTGCTGTGTGGGGTGATGGCTCACTTGTGACTCCTCTGCACGTGTGAGAGCACTGCTCGGGGTCCTGGCATCCTCTGCCTTGCCCAGAGTTGAACAGGCTGGAGGTTAAATGAAGCACAGCTCCTTCAGCAGCACAAAACGACTCTTTTTGCATCATTTTGGGGCAGCAGCAGCCTGCACCCCTGTTGAAAGGCTCCATCAAAAGGAGCATGAGCAGCAGGTTGAAGGTGATCTTGCTCCTCTGCTCCGCTCTCGTGAGACCCCACTTGCAGCACTGTGTGCAGTGCTGGTGTCCCCAACATAAGGACATGGAGCTGCTGGAGCAAGGCCAGAGGAGGCTACGAGGATGAGCAGGGGCTGGAGCACCTCCCGTATGGAGACAGGCTGAGAACATTGGGGCTGTTCAGCCTGGAGAAGAGAAGCTGCGTGGAGACCTCAGAGCAGCTTCCGGTGTCTGAAGGGGGCTACAAGGATGCTGGAGAGGGACCTTCATCAGGGACTGGAGGGATAGGACAAGGGGTGATGGGTTCAAACTGAAAGAGGGGAAGTTCAGGTTGGAGATAAGGCAGAAGCTCTTCCCTGTGAGGGTGCTGAGGCGCTGGCACAGGGTGCCCAGAGAAGCTGTGGCTGCCCCATCCCTGGCAGTGTTCAAGGCCAGGTTGGACACAGGGGCTTGGAGCAACCTGCTCTAGTGGAAGGTGTCCCTGCCCGTGGCAGGGGTTGGAACTGGATGACCTTAAGGTCCTTTCCAACCCAAACCAAGCTGGGATTCGATGATTTCAAGTGTCAGCAGCCCTTGAGTTGCTGCTTGGATGCACTTTCTCACCCGGGGCTTGTTCCTGGAGCAGCCTTGGAGATGCAAAGGATGCAGCTGGAATCAAACACCCGCTGATTCACCCCAAAAGAGACTGTGGGAAACATCCCTGCAGTGGAGGGGAGGGATGAGCAGCCCGAGGCACAGCCTGGCCTTGGAGCTGGCCTTGCAGTCCCCAGTCCCATGGGATGTGTGGTGCTGGGCAGCTGTGCTGCTTTTGTGGCCATCACAGCACAAAAGGGCAGTGAAACTGCCAACCTGCGAGGGGTCACTCGAGGTAAAGCATTGATTCCTTTCATCCTGGCTCATTTTTCCTGTTTGTCAGGATACATCTGCTATCAAATCCTATAGTTAGATCCCGTTTCCTGCGTGACTCTCTGGGACCAGCTGCTCGAGGACCCTGGGTTTCATTTCTTATTATTAACAAAACTTCCTGCTTTCTATCCCAAGCGTGATTCCTTACTGGGGCTGTTCCCAGCACCGGCCTTCCAGAAAGCAAATCCTTGGCAAAGTCTCTTGGCAGGTTGTGGCATCCTCTGTAGTGGAGCAGAAGCCACCACGTTTTCTGCAGTCACAGAACTTCTCCAGAGGCTCCTCTTTGGGCAGGGAGCAGGATCCAGCCCCTCTCAGCACACACACAGCCACAGTGAGCTCCATACACAGCTCTGGAGCTGACCTGCTCCGTGGAGGAGCTGATGGCAGCCAGATCTGCTCCCTCACACAGCCGAGGAGGAATGTTGTCACCTGGGACATGCTGACTTCTAGCACTGATGGCTCCTCTCACATTTCTTCTGCATTCCTGCACAGCAGCTCACACAGGAATGGTGTTTTAAGAGGGTGCATGTTGTTTGTCGTGGAAGGTCTGTTAAGGGAAGGGCAGCTGCTCCTCTGGGGTGTGATTAGGGAACACAGAGCTGGGTTGCAGCAGAGGAGGGTGGAAACCCGCTCTGTGAAGGCATCGCGTGTGCTGCCCTTTCCCAGAGGCTTTGTTTGCCAGGCTGGAGGTGACAGCAGAAACACAGTGAATTGGTTCAGTGAACGTTGCTCAGTGCCACGTTTGCCACGTCCCTATTTTCTGTTCTCTTTAATCCCCCGAATTCCCACCAGCTTATTTATAATCACAGAACCCAGACTGGTTTGGGTTAAAGGGACCTTAAAGCTCCTCCAGCTCCAACCCCTGCTGGGGGCAGGAACACCTTCCACTAGAGCAGGTTGCTCCAAGCCCCTGTGTCCAACCTGGCCTTGAACACTGCCAGGGATGGGACAGCCACAGCTTCTCTGGGCACCCTGTGCCAGCGCCTCAGCACCCTCACAGGGAAGAGCTTCTGCCTCAGAGCTCATCTCAGTCTCCCCTCTGGCAGGTTAAAGCCATTCCCCTTGGCCTGTCCCTACAGGCCCTTGTCCAAAGCCCCTCTCCAGCTTTCCTGGAGCCCCTTTAGGCACTGGAGCTGCTCTAAGGTCTCCCCTTGAGGAGCCTTCTCTTCTCCAGGCTGCCCCAGCCCACCTCTCTCAGCCTGTCTAAATACAGGAGCTCTTTCTAGTTGCTGTCACGCTGCTTGTGCAGGCAAGTTTGTTTCTAATGTGTCCCAATTTTGCTGATGTCTCGTTTCTCCCCAGGCGTGGCCCATCAGTGTTATCACGGCTTTATCAAAGCAGTGCAAGAAGGAAACATCCAGTGGGAGAGTCGCACTTACCCCTACCCCGGCACCCCCATCACACAGCGCTTCTCACACAGTAAGTACCTGCTGGGAAAGCTCTGCTCATCCTGGTTTGCCACTGGACACTGCATCCCTCGGGATCCAGCAGTGCTGCAGGCGCCTGTCACTGCGGCAGAGTAACACACAGCTCTGCCAACACAAGTGCTTTGCACAGGGATGGGGATTTGGTGGCTGCTTCTTGTGGTTATTGGCTTGTTGCTCCTAGGAAGTGTCAGTGGAGCTGGGGTGGGACCTTGGCTTTCTGGCTTTCATAGCATCATGGAATGGTTTGGATTGAAGGGAGCTTAAAGCTCCTCCAGCTCCAGCCCCCTGCCACAGGCAGGGACACCTTCCACTAGAGCAGGTTGCTCCAAGCCCCTGTGTCCAACCTGGCCTTGAATTGATCCTGCAATAAACTTGCTTGTAGTGCAGCAGCACTGTGCTGCCTCAGCCTGCTCTGCCAGGTGGACGGTCACATAGGCCCAACTTCCATCCCCAGGGCTTTGTCCCTGGCTCTGATCCCTCTGGGAGGCCGTTCTGCAGGGAGCCAATGTCACACCTCTGAAGGTGAATAACCGCGGTGTAAGCCCTGTGATCCCAAAGCCAGCAGGCAAAAATGGCTCCATTCCCACTAATAATTCATGAAGCAACCAGTGCATCAGAGAGCATTCCAGGAGACACTGCAGGAAGCTCTGGTGAAGCCATGGAGCTCTTTAAAGACTTCCTTGTCCTCCTAAAGACTGAAAGTCCCCTCTGTTCAGAGCTTGCTTTGAAGTGTTCACAAAGTGCTTATTAATGACTTCCCAACCTGTGTGTATTTCCCTTCAGTTCTTGCAGCCTTCTTCAACCTGTGAGCTTTAAGGCTGTCTGGAAATGCCTGATATAAGCCCAAATATTGCTCCAAAGACACTGAGTGCTCTGTAATTTATTCTGCTGCCCACTGGGGGCTTCGCTGTTACGCTCCATCCAACATGTGCTGTCTCCCTAAAGCCACTGCCCTCGGAGCATGTCATCTGGATTAGCCTCTCTGTTTGATGCTGTCCTGGCTCTGGTCAGCCCTCAGTTGCTCCACAAGCGTTATTAATGCACTTTCTGTGCAGAAAGTTAATCTGGATTAACTCGTTTGCTGACTTAAATGGATTTTTTAAAGCAGATCTGCAGTATCTGCTTTCCCTCCACCAGAGTGTCGCGTGTTGGTGGATTCCTGCATTAAACTGAAGCTGCAAGTGATTAATTGCAGAAACTCAAATGGAATCTTTAAACCTAAGCTACTGAGATGCTGAGGTGAATAAGAACAGGAGGTTTGGGACTCACAAATCTCTTTCTAGGGGTGCGTAATGCAGCAGTTCTTGGAGAAGACGTCATCTCCCAGGCACGAGCCACTGAAGGCAACAGGCAGCAGGCGCTGGCACCAGAGCAGTGGTCAGGGCTGTCTGACTTCCAGGATGTGTTAGAAATATCCCACAAATGCTCTTACAGAGCATAAAAGGCCAAGCAAGAGAATTCTAAATAGTTGGAGGTCAAAATGTCTTCTCTCAGTTCCAAAGGGAGGAACAGAAAAACTGTTTGATAAGGAATAATGAATGGATGTTCCCGGCGTCTCACGGGGAGGGAGCGTTTGGCAAAGCTCATACAACTGATAACAAACCTCAGGGATGAGCTGTGGCTTTTCTGAGGGATTTAAAGCTGCAGAACATCACCCTATAGCAATAATGGTGGTTTATTCAGGTCTAAATGTACCATCTTAGTGAAAGAAACACTTCCCGTGTAGGTTTTCGAGCCGAACACCAGGTCTGGTGTTTGCAGGAATCATGTAATTCCTTTTTAGCCCTAAAGTATGAACCTACAAACATCATAGCAGGGCAGTGACTCATGTGGTTAAATAGCTGGCCCCGGTCAGAACGCCACGTCAGGAGGAATGCAGGAAGGGGGAAGCAGCAGAGGAATGCTGCCCGTTGTGCCAGGAATATTGATCCTTTGGTGGAAGAGTGACTAATTTTAAAGCCTGATTCTGGTTTTTCCGTGCAGGCTGGGGAGTGTGGCACCAGTGTGATGACTAACGAAAGCAATCCCCTGCCTTCACCCTGAGAGGCAGGTAGAAGCTGGAATGTTGTTTGGTTTACAGGATGGGCTGCTTGTATCACCCAGCATTGCTCAATGGAGCCCTGCCTTTAGCTGCATTGAGTCCCTGCACTGCAAGGAGCAGGGAAACGGTGTTTTAGAGCATAAGGACATGGATTGGTGGGGTTTTGCCCCCTGAAGATGTGTGGAGCTGGGCTTTGAGCTCTGCTGTGTATTTCTCATGCCACAACGTGTGTATGGTTGGTGTAAAGCAGGACCTGGAGCCTTCACCTGCAGCTCACCCTCCTCAGCGCCGCGGTGCACAGCTCCGGTGCCAAGTGTGGTTGGGTGTGGAGAGGTTCCCTCCGATCCCAGTGCCAGCAGCTCCATGTGCAACACTTGCAGCATCAGCTTGGCCCAGGCTCCTCCTGGGAATGCCGACACCGAGGGCTGTCAGCCTTTAGCTGCAGTGGGATTCCAATAGCCAAGCTGACTCTTTCCCCTCTCTCCGATGGAGAATGCAGCCTTTCAACTCAGGTTACTTTATTTGAGGTACTCGACATTTAAAAAGTCAGTTACCACAAAGGGCATGTGCTTTGCAATCAGTTTTCCCTTCCCATTTGATCTTTCTTTCAGTTATCTCGTGCTCCAGGCAGAGGTCTCTGATGCTTTGTGGTGCAGCACAGAGAGGGAACAGGAACACATTCAAATCCAGCTGCTCTGTGCTCTGTTCAGGTATCAGCATCTTCAAACAGCCCAAGTACTTCTTTCCCTCATTTCCAGTTACAAAGATAGGTGTGTTTGCAATACTGAAACATGGGGGACACTGAATTTTACTGGGACTTTACAAAAATCAAGTCCAAATCCAGTGTTTTCCACCCTTTTTTGGGCACCAGGGACTTGCACCCTTTTCCCCTGATTTATTCTACACCTTTGCAAGCCTGATTTAAAGTGCAGCTTTTACTTGTGCTTCTTTCCCCCCCTGACCTCTAATGTCCTTTTTCCTCCCCAAACCAGTCTGCCTTCCTCAGCTTCAGCAGCTTTACAAGGAGCAGGAAAGCACAATAAGTTCAGCTTCTTTTGGTCTAGGATTAAAATGCCTCCTGGTGCAGACGTCATGGTGCCTGCCTGGCTGGCCTGGGGTTTGAAGCCAAATAGAGGAGAAGAATGCTGCCACCTCCCCTCCAAAATAACAGAGGAGCTGGGTTGTGGTGTGGAGGCTGAGCTTGCCAAGGGATCGGTGTGGGGAGGAGGAAGAGGCTCTCAACGTGTCGTGGTTTAGGTGGGGATTAGGTTTCTAAAGGAACTAAGCCTTTCCTGAAAGGTGAAGCAGAAAAGGCCCAGTGGTGCTTTGCGCTGGGTGTTAACTGCATGGGCTTAGGGTGTGAAGCACCTCACCCTGTACTGGGTGGAGGTGACCTCCAAGGGTCTGCTGTGTGAAAATGCGTCAGGCTCGAGTCTCAAGGAGCAGCCGAAGCTCTAAAACTGTTCTCAATCATTATTTCTTCCTCAATCCTGTCCCAGGTACATGCACTGCACCATCATTTATAGATCCTCCGACCCAGACAGAGCTCCAAAGCGATGGGCCGTGGTGTTAGAGGTGTTAAATCCTTCACCAAGATGTGGGTTGGCATGAAGACAGTTCAGTTGCACATAAGGACGTTGTAGATAGGGAGAGCTGTGTGCTCTCACCCTACGAGCACATCCCATATGCCCAGCTCCCCATTCCTGATCAATCCAAGCACCCTGGATTGATCCCTAAAAGCCCAGGGCATGAGGGCTGCTGGCTTTTCAATAGAGGATCAGACAATGGGACCCTCAGCAAAGGCCACCGGGTGTCATTGTGTCCCCAGCACGGTGCTGAGCGCGCAGCAGGATGAGTGTCACTGGTGTATGTACAGGTGGGATGTGTTACCCGGCTCTTCCACACTGGGATTACCTCCCTCCAGCCTGCAGAAGTAGGGCTGTGGTGTTGGATCCCTGGAAACCAGGGACGTGCTTGTACTGGCCTAGAGCAAAGCTGGGAGCAGGGACTTCTCATGGGGATTTGCTCTGAGCCGTTTTCTCTTGCTACCAAAAGTAGGTTATCAGCCTTTTTGCTCCAGATGCTCCTTTTATAGGCTCTTTTGCTTCTATTTTCTGGCTGCTGTTTCCAAAAGGAAAAAAACCTTTATGTCTGTGCAAGCTCCGAGCGTCCCGTGTCCCCTCAGGTCACATCATCTGGCTCTGTTTGTATTGTTTAACTGGCGAGCAGCTCTGAACAGCACTGCAGGAAGAAGCTCTTCCCTGTGAGGGTGCTGAGGCGCTGGCACAGGGTGCCCATCTCTGTGGCTGCCCCATCCCTGGCAGTGTTCAAGGCCAGGTTGGACACAGGGGCTTGGAGCAACCTGCTCTAGTGGAAGGTGTCCCTGCCCGTGGCAGGGGTTGGAGCTGGAGGAGCTTTAAGGTCCCTTCAACCCAAACCACTCTGTGGTTCTATGAGGTCAATGGGGCTCGTTGCATTTGAGGAGGGAAATGCAGAACTTGGGAAATCCTCTTTGTAGCTGCAGGGATTTAACTTTCTGAACACGTTTGAATCTTCCTCATGCTCCAAGGCAGAAAAGCTGAGCGAGTCCTCTCTGCTCTAATGTTTAATGTATTTCTCAGCACAGGTGCCTGGGTACCATGGGGCACTGCCAAAGGCAGACACTTGCATATGATTTCTTCTTGCTGCAGTTTGGTTTGGGGCCAAAAGCTCTTTATTTCCCTGGGTATCGTTGGGGGGCTGTCAAGTGTGGTGTTCCCTCCCTGTTCCCCATCTCGCTGCCTGATCCTTTCCCATAAGGAGCAAAGGGAACGCTTGTGTAAGATGTGTTTCAGTGATGCTGAGGTGGGGTCTAGAGTCTGATGAGGAACGGCTGAGGGACCTGGGGGGGCTTAGTCTGGAGAAGAGAAGGCTCAGGGGGGACCTTATTGCTCTCTGCAACTGCCTGACAGGAGGATGGAGCCAGGAGGGGGCTGGTCTCTGCTCCCAAGGAACAAGGGATGGGACAAGAGGAAACGGCCTCAAGCTGCACCAGGGGAGGTTTAGATGGAGATGAGGAACAATTCCTTCCCCAGAGGGTGCTCAGGCATTGGAACAGGCTGCCCAGGGCAGGGCTGGAGTCACCATCATTGGAGGGACTTAGGAGACCTATAGGCGTGACACTCAGGGACATGGGGTAGTGGTGGCCTTGGCAGTGCCGGGTTAAGGGTTGGACGCGATGATCTTAAAGGTCTTTTCCAAGCTAAATAATTCTATGAAATGCTGTCAGATCTGGAAAAAGACCCTGAGTGCCAGGTCTGGGTGCATGGGCTGGTTTCTTAATCTAATCTGGTGACCCTGTACATCATAGGAATGAGCTCAGAGAAGGGAAGTGTGCTGAGTGCTAATCATAGCTGATCTCATTAACTGCAGGCTTCTAAGGCAGCTTTCCTTGGACTTTCAGGAGCAGCTCTGCTTGAGGGGATAAGGTTCTTCCTGGAGGTTTATGCTGGGCAGGGATACCCCTAAGCTGGCCCATGGTTTTATTGAAGTTGGGGCAGCTCGTCTGCTGTTCTTCTGTCTGAAATGGGAGGGAAGCCTGGAGAAGAGAAGATCCTCAAGGGGAGACCTTAGAGCAGCTCCAGTGCCTAAAGGGGCTCCAGGAAACCTGGAGAGGGGCTTTGGACAAGGGCCTGGAGGGACAGGCCAAGGGGAATGGCTTGAACCTGCCAGAGGGGAGACTGAGATGAGCTCTGAGGCAGAAGCTCTTCCCTGTGAGGGTGCTGAGGCGCTGGCACAGGGTGCCCAGAGAAGCTGTGGCTGCCCCATCCCTGGCAGTGTTCAAGGCCAGGTTGGACACAGGGGCTTGGAGCAACCTGCTCTAGTGGAAGGTGTCCCTGCCCGTGGCAGGGGGTTGGAGCTGGATGAGCTTTAGATCCCTTCCAGCACAAACCACTCTGGGGTTCTATGAAACCCAGGGGAGCAAGAAAATGATCTATTTTTTCACCTCAAGCAGCACATGTTGAGGCCGTGCCTGATGTGTGTGTTTCTGTTCTCCAGGTGCGTGTTACTATGACTCCAACCAGTCGATGTACGTGTTTGGTGGCTGCACACAGAGCAGTTGCAACGCTGCCTTCAATGACCTCTGGAGACTTGACCTGAACAGCAAGGAATGGATCCGGCCCCTGGCATCAGGTGAGGAATGCCCCTCTCGGTCAGGGGAGGTGGCAGATGTGCAAAACCCACCTCAGCCCTGGGCTGGCTGCTCTGACTCTGGCTTTCCCCACGTTTTATCATTACCTGACCAGTTTTCAGGTGATATTAGAGGGTTTTTTGGCCACAGACTTCAGTATCCTCATGCCTGCAGCACCGTGCTGGCTTGTTCCTCTTTGTCTAGAGGAGCAGCTCGGTGCTATGCGGGATGAGTGACACTTCCCTGCGACCACAAGAGCCTGTCTTGTTAATAATTGATGTCTCAAAGCTGAGACATTTGTATTCTTTAATACCCTTGGTAGCTGCCACCTCAGGTATGTTGAGGAGTGGAGGAGACATGCCCGTGCGGGCTACCCACAGCGTGGGAAAGCAGGTACATTCCTGCAGTCCCCGTGCTCAGGGCAGGAAAACACCACAACTGATTTCCCACACTGGGGTTTGGGCTCCAAACGTCACACACACACACACACATACACACACACTGTGCTTGTTCTCCTTCTGCTTCTCAATTTGACTAAAATAACTTTGGAGACAAGCAGAAGAATTGGGGGAAGCTCTTTGGGGGAGGAAAGTCAGTGTTAAAGCAGTCATTTCAGTGAAAGCTTGGTGTGTAACCAAGAGGAGGAGGAAGAAAAGGAGCTCAGCATCCACCAACCGCTCCTTGCTGATGTGTCTGCTTGGGTGCAGATCCTCCTTCGTTGTACTCTTAAGTGTTGTGGATTACTCAGTTATTATTTAAAGTCATACTTTGTTGTCTGACACTTCTTTCCCTTATATGAAATCCTCCCAAATCCAGATGTTTCTGCATACTGGTGTGCTCTAGGAATTGGTGGGCTGTCACTTTGACATGTTAACATGTAACTCGGTGCTTGATGACTGCCCGTGCAGACTGACACCCAGCAACTCTTCATAGTTTGATTTTTGCACATGCACTGCATGATGCCTGCAGGTGAGAATTAACCAGTCATGGACTTAAAACGGAGGGAGAAAAGCAACCACAGCCTGCACGTATGTGGAAACCGGCTCTTGCTCTTCCCCCTTCCAAGCTGGAGCTCTCTCCTTGTGCTCAGGGGTGGAGAAGAGGCCATGGGTAGCATAAACAGGATACTGGGCGATGCAGACCTCTGCTCTGACCCAGGACATCTATTCTTCCAGCCCAACGAGTTCTTCCGTCACATTGAATGTGGGGCACGACTCGCAGTCGTGTCCATGGCTCCAGCCGCCGGCACCCAGCTCTGCTCACTCACCCTCTTGGTATTTCACCAAGTGAAATTCCCGCTGCCTTACTAACAGATTACACTTTGAAAAGAACGAGTCCTGTGGGAATATGTGTCAGAGTTAAGTCCCATGGGAAGATCCCCCGAGGAGATCTTTCTGCATGCTGTCACGAGCGCGTGGAGCGAGATGGGATCGCAACTGAAACTTCAGGCGGCCTCACCAAACAGAGAGCTCTTGTTCCTTGGGCTGCAGAGCAGATGAGTCACTCCCTGCTTGTGCCCCTGGTGCTATCTTACACATAACTGCTTGTATCTTACACATCACTGCTCTCCTTTTTGTATCTTACACGTAACTGCCCTCTTTTTTAACTTGGTGCCCTTAACCAGAGGGTTGGCACCCGCTGCCTGGGAAAGAATAGTGGCTGGAGGGGGCAAAAGCTGAGAGCTTTGAAACTCGGGAGTCACATCTAAATAAGGCAGGAGAGATGTTATTCTTTAAAAGAGTTGACAGTGATGGATTAACCCTCGCTGTGTGCAGGCTAATTGCTGCTGGAGCTTGAGGAGTTCCCACACCTGCCCCTACGGACTCTATAGGGTAGGTCTTGCTCCAGGATAAGGCACCGGCTGTTCCACGAGGCCAGTTCTTGCTCAGAGAGCTTGGATCACACTCTGTTTGCACCCTTATTAAGTGTGAGCATCTTATTTAATGAGACCTGGGTAGGGCTACCTAAAGAGACTGGGAGAACAGTGCCAGAGCCACACTAAATGCCTTGGACATGGGTGAGCTGAAACAACTTCATCCCTTTCCCCTCTCCAAAGGGCTTTTCCAGGAGAAAACACCCTTTTCTGTTGTTGTTTGTTCATACCTGGTTTTCCTTTGGGTTTTCTTCCTTGCAGGCATTAGATGACATCAGAGCTGGATCATTCTCCTCCAGCCCGAGCTGCTGCACTTCACCCAGCAGTGAATATTTAGCCTTCAAAGGAGTAATTGGCCTGTGTTGCTTTTCGTCTCGGAGAGGGGGAGGCAGATAATTGCTTCCAAAAACCCTAATTTTTGAGGTTGCAAAGTATTTTTGTGCTTAGATCTAAAACAATGGCATTGACTTTCGACTTATTAGGCTGGAGCAGAACAAGAGAGTCAACGCCTGGCTTTTATGTAGGGCTTTTTCCTGGTGGGGCTCAACGCTCTACAAAGGAGGGCGTAAGGCAGCAGGATCTCTATTTTAGGAACGTGAACAGGAATGCCTCTCAACTCTTCTCCCTCAAGCTCTTTTGGCCACTTTGGAGCTGTTTTCTACCTCCTCCACTCCCACGTGTGAGTCTTGCCAGAGCAGGAGGGGAGTTGTAATTAATGGCCCTGGCATTACGTGGGAAGGCTGCAATGTTATCCCGGGGTAGGTGGTCCCTGGGGGGCAGGAGCCTTTCTCCATGTGTTAGGGATGCTTGCTTTATTCTTGCTGTATTTGCATAATTAACCTGGGCACTTGTTTGACTTTTAGCCTATCTGCACAGAGGAGAACCCCACAGAGAGGACTGGAGGTGGTTTACTCTGGAGTCTGTTGATCCAGCTGGAGGCAAGGGTTAGTCTCAGCTCTAACTCAAGCTGCAGCATGCCGCCGCCGCGGCGAGGGCGCAGGCAGGATGGCTTCGATGGCAATAATCCTCTGGTGCCCCCCCAAAAACAAGCTCTTGTGCAGCTGAAACAGCCAGGAAAGAAACCAAACCCCTTTGGGATGGAGATTGCCAGGATTTCATGCAATGGGGGATGCTGGGCTTCCCATGGTGGGGGCTTTGGCATGGGGTTGGAGTCGGTTGATGCAGGATCCAGCCCTGGATCTGCTGTGCTGGTGGCAGGGAAGGTTTGTCCCGTTTCCATGTGTTTGTGAAGCACTCTGGATGAGATCCCTTCCATCTCTGCAATGAATACTGCTGGCAGAGGCTGCCTCGGCCACCAACACTGACCCAGCAGCTTCACCATCATCTCTGTCTCCTGTTGTGTCCTCCTTGGGCTGCAGGGGATAACTGAGAGGTATATCCATATCCCCAGGCAGTTTTCCTTCTGGCCTGCCCATGCTATTTCAGACTGTGTGTTCCTGCACACTTTCTCCCTTCCTGTACTTGTTAGCTTATATTCCTCAGGAGCCCTGCACTTGGCCTCTGCCTACTCTAAACTGGGAAATACCTTTTATAAACCAGAGAGAAAAATGCCAGGAGTCTTGCCCATGCTCCCGGGGGCTTAAGGACAGGGATGGAAAGCTTTTCTTTCCCAAACCAAGCCTTTTGCTGTGCTTGCAGAGTAAGGAATGATGTTATAAAGAGCAGGTATTTGAGGGAGAGGGATGTCAGCTGAAGTCCTACAGGATCTGCTCATCCTCCCTGTTGTTTCTGCTTTATCATCCTCAGCCAAGCACGATCCCCCCCTTTGCTCCCATCTTCTCTCCAGCTACCTGGGGAGGCAGGAGAGCTGGAAAGGCCCCAGTTCCCCTCTTGGTGCTGTGTGTTTTCCCACTGCCAGGCTGTGAGATCCCTCTGTGCTATCAGAGGACTTGAGGAGAGTCGTGGCTCCGCTCTTCCTGTTTGCTGTGGAAGGCTCTCCATGTGCCCACCCTTCCGCCGGGGAGCTGCGACTCCAGGACTTGCTTCCTGCTGTTTTGCTCTCCCTGCTGCATTTGCTTTCGCTGGGAGACGGGAAAGCTGCTCATCTCTCTCAGGATTTGAGGATAAAACCAGGCTTGGAGGTAAAACTTCTTTATTAGATGCTCTGATCCCATCTGTCCATGTTCACAGTGTCAAGGCGTAGCCACATCAGAGTTGCTGATGCTCCCTGTTTTAGCCTGAAAATGAGTAGAGACCATCAGCCTGAAGTTTGTGCTTCAAACCTCCCAGGTAGCCTTAACCCAACACAGTAAGTGTGCAAAAAGCCCTCTCCCATGTTGGTTGTTGGTTCTTCTTGGCTCTGTTCTTCCCTCAGCTCCTCTCAGTGCTTTGAGTGGGAGCTGCAGGAGTTTAAGGCTCAGGTTTCCCCTTGTGAGCTGAGGGGAAGGTGCCTTTGATGTTGTTGTGTCAACAGAACTAACAGCCCAAAGGAGGTAGGAGAGACTCTGCTGTCACCTGCCCGAGGTGGTTGTATCAGATGTGGTCCCTGCTAGCTGAGGAGTGGTTTGTCCTTGATAAAGCTCTGCAAAAACCTTGCCTGGAGCCAAAAAAAACCCAACCCTGTTTTCATCATCCCCTTCAAGAAACCAGGGCAAGTGCTCAGAACAGTTGGTGAAGTCTCATAGTGCTGATCCTGGTCTGGAGTGAGCTTCCTCCTCAGGGATGTGAGCTTTGTGGAGCCAAAAGGAGCCACGAGCCACAGCAAAGGACTGCACTTCCCAAGGGATGGAGGTGGTTGTGCAGGGCTGATCCAGCCACCATCCAGCCCTCCACATCCACACATCAGTGCAGCACCGTCACGCCGGGCACCCCAAGGGAGCGCTGGGGTTTCTATGGGTAAATACTCATCAGAGGAGTGGAAACCTCCTCCTGTGTGGATTTAAACCCCACCGTGTCTGCAGCATGCAGGTTGTTCTGTCCTGGGTTGTGTTCTGCATCATCTTGTTTCTGAACAGGCGGAACCGGCTCATCACTGAAACACTCAGCCCTGACCCCATGTTCTTCTGTTCCCCTTTCAGCATGACTGAGCTCCTGGTAACGTAACAAGTGATCCAAGGCACATCTTTACTTTGGGGATTAAAACCCCCCCCACAAAACCATGCCCTGACTGTGCTAATGGCCTCCCTAGAGCAGCATTTCTCAGTCTGGGCACTGCTGCCAGTCCCTGAGACACGGTCTGTGAGATGTTTCGTAGCAAAGCAGACAGATTCTTAGAAGAGTGGATGCAAGGAGGGAAACCAGGAGAGGTAGGTCTGGAAAATGAGCTTCCAAAATCTAGTACAGCTCATTGCCACTGCCAGCCCTTGAAGGGAGAACTGCTGAAGGGTCTCAGTGTCCCCCCGTGTGCTGGGCTGCACCCCCAGAGCGTGAGCAGCAGCTCAGGGAGGGGATCCTGCCCCTCTGCTGCGCTCTGGGGAGACCCCACTTGCAGCACTGTGTGCAGGGCTGGTGTCCTCAACATAAGAAGGACATGGAGCTGCTGGAGCAAGCCCAGAGGAGGCCCCGGAGCTGCTGCGAGGGCTGGAGCAGCTCTGCTCTGGAGCCAGGCTGAGAGAGCTGGGCTGGGGCAGCCTGGAGAAGAGAAGGCTCCTGAAGGGGACACCTTAGAGCAGCTCCAGGGCCTAAAGGGGCTCCAGGAAACCTGGAGAGGGGCTTTGGACAAGGGCCTGGAGGGACAGGCCAAGGGAAATGGCTTTAACCTGCCAGAGGGGAGATTGAGATGATCTCTTGGGCAGAAGCTCTTCCCTGTGAGGGTGCTGAGGCGCTGGCACAGGGTGCCCAGAGAAGCTGTGGCTGCCCCATCCCTGGCAGTGTTCAAGGCCAGGTTGGACACAGGGGCTTGGAGCAACCTGCTCTAGTGGAAGGTGTCCCTGCCCGTGGCAGGGGTTGGAACTGGAGGAGCTTTAAGGTCCCTTCCAACCATGGTTCTGTGTGTTTCTGACCTCGGTGAAGTGCTGAACATCCCTTTTTAATGAAAGAGATGCCAAAGTTATTATTAAACTCTGGGATCACCTTGGGCTCTCTGCAGCCACATCGTAGGTGCTGCTCCCCTGGGAATGAAAAGGAGTGAAAAGCTGGTGCCTGGCACACAGGAACACCTCTGTGGCTGCAGCTGCTGGCTGCGGGTGTCTGGTGCTTCAAAGTAGAACAGGTTAATGACAAGGATGCAAGCCCTCTGCATTGAACGCATCCTGGAGGAGAGGAAAGCTTTTTCCTCAGCTCTTTTCCTGGTCTGGCTCGTTTCTCTCTCGTTGTCCGCTCAGTTCAGTCACAGTAGGCTGTATTTCTGCCTTTGTAGAGCTAAAACTTTCCATGTTATCATCAAAACCAATCCCTGACTTTCCCACCACCATCAAAATGCTCTTTGAGCCCTTAAGCCCAGAGTGACTTGACCCCATTGGAAACTGCTTTAATTCTGGTGAGGCCGCTGCCTGGCCAGAGCTCGCTTATCACACACTGTCCTGGAACAAAACCAGGAGTTTCTGGGCTTCCTTCTACACCATCCTTTGGGACAGACGCTGTTGCTTGGAATTGCTTTGTCTGATTTAAAGGGATTGAGTTTTTTCCCCTCTTTGAGCTCACAGGTTCACAAGGAGATGAGTAACCACTCGTGCAAAGTTGTAGTAGCCTTTGACAGCCAAATCCTCTGTCCTATGGGGCTGGGAGTGACAACACTGGAGGATGAAACCATTCCAAAATGTAAGCAGCAGTGCAGAAGTAAAAAGGCAAAGTGCATCCTTTGAAGCTGAATCCTCGTAACAAGTGTGATCTACCTGGTGGTACATGTAGAAACGTCCCAAAGCACAGCACACCAGGGTCATCCCGTTGCCCAGCTTGCTGCTCCTGGCTGAAAACTGCATCTGTGCAAACCTTAAACAACCTCTGTTGCAAAACACCACGTTGCAGGGAGTGGGAACTGGGTCTGCTGCGTTTGGAAACAGCGAGCTACACCCTGCTCTCTGCAGGAGCTCCACATTCAGCCTTGAATAGCGAGTTTCAACTTCATTAGTGCCCTGCAGAGAGTGAGCCTGGAGCTTGTTTGGCAGGCTCTGAGGCTCCCCGCAGCTCGGGTGCCTCTCGGTGCCTCTCAGTCCCTTGGTTAGTGTGTGTGAGGCAGACTCGGGTGCTCATTTGTTCCTTTCCTCGCTTGGGTGGTTTGGAAAAGCGGCTCTAATGAACTTTGTGGTGTGAAATATGAAATATTTCAAGGGCAAGAGATGAAAAATCAGAAGCTCAGCAGGTGAAGGGTTGTTTTCTGCCAAGAGCTGTGATGTGCCATTGGCAAAGCACAGCTTGTGCGTGGCGGGCTGGCTTCCAGCGCCGTAATCCATCGCTGTTTGATTCAATAGGATTGCTCTGTGTGGTGATTAGATGCTTAATCCGAGCGGGTTTAGGTTTACAACACGTCTACCCTCCCTTTGATTTGCTTGCTCCGGTCTCGTGGCCTCTCTGGCTGCTCGTGTTTAACCTCTGGCAGGGTTTTGGTCTGGATCTGTTGTTCTCCAGCATCACTTGTGTGCAGTGTGACTGCACTCCTTGGGATGGACACCACGCCTGACCCATAGCGTGAATGAAGCCAGGGCTGTGGGTGTGCAATCTGCTGTTTGCAAGGATCTACCCTGCAAATGCCTTCACTGAACCGGGGAGGAAAAGCCCAAAGATTCCCCTCTCCTTCCCAGGGGTCACTATGGCTCTTGGGAGTCTGCTGCCTGCTTGCCAGGACTGGTTGGTTAGATGCTTCAGAAGTAAAGCTCTTAAACTATCTACTGGTCAGCATGATGGGAAATGGATGGGGACTGCTGCTAGCAGGGAGAAGAATGCACCCGTGCCTCCTGTTTGTGAGCACTGTGTCTGAAAACCATCTCACTGCATGGCTTTCCCTGCTCCTCCCTCCCTGATCCCACCTGATCCTAGCTGGCATTAAGTAAGTTATCCTGATGCTGCAAGGGCTGGAGCAGCTCTGCTCTGGAGCCAGGCTGAGAAAGCTGGGCTGGGGCAGCCTGGAGAAGAGAAGGCTCCTGAAGGGGACACCTTAGAGCAGCTCCAGGGCCTAAAGGGGCTCCAGGAAACCTGGAGAGGGGCTTTGGACAAGGGCCTGTAGGGACAGGCCAAGGGGAATGGCTTTAACCTGCCAGAGGGGAGACTGAGATGAGCTCTGAGGCAGAAGCTCTTCCCTGTGAGGGTGCTGAGGTGCTGGCACAGGGTGCCCAGAGAAGCTGTGGCTGCCCCATCCCTGGCAGTGTTCAAGGCCAGGTTGGACACAGGGGCTTGGAGCAACCTGCTCTAGTGGAAGGTGTCCCTGCCTGTGGCAGGGGGTTGGAGCTGGAGGAGCTTTAAGGTCCCTTCAACCCAA
The DNA here is from genome assembly GCF_004027225.2 of Strigops habroptila. Lineage (NCBI taxonomy): Eukaryota > Metazoa > Chordata > Aves > Psittaciformes > Psittacidae > Strigops > Strigops habroptila. Next base: position 1,709,579 of record NC_044292.2, read on the forward strand.
ACCAGTCTGGGATTCTATGATGATGGAGCAGAACAATGTGAAAAATAGCTTGTTGCTTTAACCTTGTCAGATTTAGATTCCCAGAGAGATGTTCCCTGGGCACAGATTCCTCCAGAGATTAACAGAGGAATTTTTCCCACTATGGCCTTTTTCCGGGATGGATGGGGGGAATTTTTAGCCTCCCTGGTCCCAGTTTCTGACACACAACGGAACCCACGAGCAGGGACAGGGTGGCTGGTGGGTGCACGGTGCTTCCCAGCGTGGTACATGCTCATTTGAAACGTGACCCTCAGGCCCTCGGAAAATCCTGCTGGATTTTCGAGGTTCTACCCAAATTGGGGAAAACTCGTTGCAGCCTGTTGGGCAATAAGGAGCCCGTGATCTGTAAAAATAGGTTCTTGGGGTTAGGAGGCCTTATATAGACCAATAAGTAGTTGGGTCTCGTTGATGGTGCTGAGCATCTCCCAGAGAGTTTGGGAACTTCTGGGAGCTGGGTACCTGCTGTTGGGATGATGAGGAGAAACATCTCCTGCAGTGTCCCTTCCTCCACGTGCAGGCCTGTAACCTTTCAATCCTGACCTTCTTCAGGGTTGATTTTGAAGAGCTGTTTTAGTTTTCTATAAGATTTCTTCCCTTTCAGGGCTCTGACTCTTTCCTGACACCTGATTTCACAGCCCTGAGGAGAACTCACCTCCTCGCAGATACCTGCTTGTCCGAGTCGGGCTGAGTGGAGCCGAGGTTGGAGCACCCACAGCATCTCTGAAACCTTCTGTTTGATTTCCTTGTCAGGAAATACAGCTTAAACCCCTTCCAACGGGTGCCCCAGCCGCACAGGCTGCATGTTTGCATTGGTGGTGTCTCAGATAGGATTAATGTGCTGCTCTGGAGAGGAAGCCAATAGCCTGACCCGGCTCCTGCCGCAGGCTGGTGCCGTCATCCCGGGTGCTGCCCTCATGGAGGGGTCTCTGACCATGAGCTCTCTGGGTGGTTTATATCAAGTTATTCCTTTCTCTTCTTTACAAGCCCCGTGATCCCGTGGCTTGTCAGCTGGGAAGGAGCTTTGAGGAGCCTTCAGAAAGGTCCTGCTCGGAGGCTTCAGACAGGCTGTGCTGACACCTATCGGCAAGAGCTCCTTCCCTGCCAGCAGGCACACATCCCATCGGAGGTGTTCGTAGAATCATAGAATCCCAGCCTGGTTTGGGTTGAAGGGAGCTTAAAGCTCCTCCAGCTCCAACCCCTGCCACGGGCAGGGACACCTTCCACTAGAGCAGGTTGCTCCAAGCCCCTGTGTCCAACCTGGCCTTGAACACTGCCAGGGATGGGGCAGCCACAGCTTCTCTGGGCACCCTGTGCCAGCGCCTCAGCACCCTCACAGGGAAGAGCTTCTGCCTCAGAGCTCATCTCAATCTCCCCTCTGGCAGGTTAAAGCCATTCCCCTTGGCCTGTCCCTACAGGCCCTTGTCCAAAGCCCCTCTCCAGGTTTCCTGGAGCCCCTTTAGGCCCTGGAGCTGCTCTAAGGTCTCCCCTTGAGGAGCCTTCTCTTCTCCAGGCTGCCCCAGCCCAGCTCTCTCAGCCTGGCTCCAGAGCAGAGCTGCTCCAGCCCTCGCAGCAGCTCCGGGGCCTCCTCTGGCCTCGCTCCAGCAGCTCCACGTCCCTCTTGTGCTGTTGCCCCAGAGCTGGATGTAGGACTACAGGTACTTCAGTCTTCCTTCTTTTAGCTGTTCCTGCTGTTGTGCCTTTGCCTTTGGGACCAATCCACCAGGATTCTGTATTTAAATCTCGAGTTGGAAGATGCACTATTCCCTTTTTGATCTATACAAGCTGTGCTTTCAAAGTCTCTTTAAATCCTCACTCTGCATAGCCGGATTTTACCTCTTTTCCCAAAAGCATCTGCTGTAAAACCTTAGTTCTGGAAGGCACACGGAATGACAAAGCACTAACTCATGCTTGTCTGCAGTCCAAAAGGTGAATATTTATTCCTGACATGAAATATTTAGCAGATTTGGCATTAAGCACTGGATTTACTGGAATGAGGGGGGGAAGCACAGTCCTTGTGTGAAGGGAGCGGAGTGCAGGAACCAATGGCTTGAAAATGAAGGTGAGGGGGAAGGCAGCACGTGAGGGAAGGGCTGGTTAAAAGGAAGATGAAAGAGCTGGAGTGAATATCCCTTTGTGTGCTGTGCTGGGGCTTCCAGCAGGTCGATGTTGGGGTTTCAGTGAGGAGCTGCGCTTCCCTCACAGCACATCTTGAGACGAGCTCTTCCCAACCCTGAGCTTCTTGCGCTTTACTCGAGCAGACATTCCTGCCCGTGCCCACAGGATGCTCTTGAAAGGACACTTGAGGTTTCTTCAGCCCCGTGGTAGCTCCAACCTCACCAAATTACACAGCAGCGTTTCCTGAAACACCAGTAATTTGGGGGTTCTCCGACGTCTGCGATGCCTCAGCCGCCTCCCTCCCGCTGCGGCGAACGCAACGGGAGCGTGACTGGAGCCAAAAGTGTGGAGCTCAGCAGGGCCAGGGCACGCTCCTGCGCTGCCCCACACATCCCTCCATCCCTTCCCTGCAATTAGCTGGTTATTACGGCCTCGTGTAGTCTGATACAGCAATTTCCATCTCTCCCTTTGCCTCCTGGAGGGAAGAGGAGCCGCGGGAGCTGATCACCCCCCTCTCTGCTGAGCTCTGTAATTAGCAGCAGGGCTGGTTTGTGTAGGATGTCAGACTGTTACTCCAGTCACTCGGTAGTCTGCAGGGTACGGTATCGCTTCAAGGGGGTGTGAGAAAACAAGTATTAAAGCAGAGGGAGGTGGGTGCTGGCTGGTGGTTTGATTCCACCCTCCTCCAGGGCAAAGCAGCTTTTGCAACGGCGGCGCCCTTCACCGCAGAGCCAGGTCTGCACTTCCCAGAAGCTGGGGAGGTGATTGCGAAGGGGAACACGGGGTGACCTCACCCTCGGGAGTGCTCGGAACCTCTCCTACAGCATCGAGGTGCGTGGATTAGAATCATGGAATGGTTTTGGTTGGAAGAGACCTTAAAGCTCCTCCAGTTCCAACCCCTGCCACGGGCAGGGACACCTTCCACTAGAGCAGGTTGCTCCAAGCCCCTGTGTCCAACCTGGCCTTGAACACTGCCAGGGATGGGGCAGCCACAGCTTTTGGGCAATCCTTAAGTTGCAGAGACCCTTGTTTGCAGCATGGGGAGAGCAGGGGGCAAAGCCCCACTGTGTTCCCCACTCTTATCTCACCGCTGTTTGCTCAATGTGCTGCGTAAGGACATTGCTGAGCGTTACACGGGGTGACTCAGTAATCCTGCTCCGCGGGGTTCCAAGGGCACGGCCTCTCCTTTTCAACACTTTATCAGGCTCCGAGTTGCAGCATGTAAGAATTTCCTGGGTGAAAGAAAGAAACACACGAATGACTGTGACATTGCAGCACTGGAGGTGACTGATCCTCCCCGGCGGGGATAGCTCCTCCGCCTCCGAAGGATTGCATGAAACCAGCTCTTTGGGTTCAGCACCGTGGGTTTGACTGGGCTTGTACCACATACATGTGCCATTGGAGCATGGAAACTCCACGTGGAGAGCGTGGTGGGAAGGGGGTTTGAGTGGAGACGTCAGATTTGGTTACATCCCCCCCTCACCTGCAAGAAAACCTCTGCGTTAGGTATTCCCCTCCCCTCTCTGAGAGGGGTTTTCAGGCAGCAGAATGTGCCTGCAAAGGTTTTGTCTCCCTGTTGGGAAGACAAAAGCATCGTGTTCGGTTTCTCTTTAAACTCTTGCAAAGCTCAATTCCTGTTTACTTCCAAGCAAGGAATTTTTGGAGGTTTTTCTCGAAGCCAGATTTGAGGGAACACTAAATCACGTGTGGCTTTGGGAGAGAAAATGATACTTTCCTGGCACTTAAAAGCTTTAAGCTTTAGGCAGGGCCCGTCAAAGCCAGTCTTGAAAACGTTTGTAATCCCAGTGCCCTGTTTTGGGGGGCTTGGGGATGAAACCAGGTGAAGGTCAGATGCTGAATCAAGGGCTCAGTGAGCCCCAAATGTTGGGTTTGACCTGGGGAAAGAGCCAGCGTGCAATGGAGATACCCACTCTTCAAGGAGCTCTCTTTTGGCTCCCAAATCCAGTGCTAATGCTGGGATTGCTGGGATGCTCATCCCCTGTGTTCCAGCCTCTGGGCCACTGCTCACCAGCTTCTCATCCTCCTTTTGGGAAGCCTCAGGAACTGCTGACAGGGGAAAAGCTTTTGGGCAGATCCGCAGACGGCTGCGGAAACATCCCGGCCTGGGAAGCACAGGGGCTGTTTGTTTTTCCATCTCTGGTTTCCCTTCCCAGGGAAGGGGGAAGATTTGGGGATTTCGTGCTGTCGCGCAAGTTTGGGATGGACCTTTGTGTGATGGAGGGGACTCGAGGTGGTGCTGGGCTGGATGAGGTGGAGGTTTCCAGCTCAGGAGCTCTGATTTGGCATCGTCACGTCTCTGCCAGCCTAAAAGCCGGGCTGATAAATCCAGCCTGAGCACCAGGAGGTTTCACCTCTCCATTTCACGGGCTGCTCCCCTGGAGATGCACACAGGTTCAAACAGCAACCACACAGCCGGCTGCTCCACGAGGAAAGGTGAGAGATGGGGCTTTTAGGCTGAGTGCAGTGAGTCCAAGCCGTGCTTTTAGCCTCATTTCTGCTGTGACATCCATCAGCAGGGTCAGATGTTTCCTTCTTAAATAGAATTGGCTTTTTACTACTTCTTTTTGACACAACACGAGCTCTTTGGGCTGAAAACCCCCAAAACTTCTTGTTCTTCTGCAGATGGATTATACTGAAGTGCTCTGAAGTTGTAGAGGTACAAACCATTTCATAGAATCCCAGACTGGTTTGGGTTGGAAGGGACCTTAAAGCTCCTCCAGCTCCAACCCCCTGCCACGGGCAGGGACACCTTCCACTAGAGCAGGTTGCTCCAAGCCCCTGTGTCCAACCTGGCCTTGAACACTGCCAGGGATGGGGCAGCCACAGCTTCTCTGGGCACCCTGTGCCAGCGCCTCAGCACCCTCACAGGGAAGAGCTTCTGCCTCAGAGCTCATCTCAATCTCCCCTCTGGCAGGTTAAAGCCATTCCCCTTGTCCTGTCCCTCCAGGCCCTTGTCCAAAGCCCCTCTCCAGGTTTCCTGGAGCCCCTTTAGGCACTGGAGCTGCTCTAAGGTGTCCCCTTCAGGAGCCTTCTCTTCTCCAGGCTGCCCCAGCCCAGCTCTCTCAGCCTGGCTCCAGAGCAGAGCTGCTCCAGCCCTCGCAGCAGCTCCGGGGCCTCCTCTGGCCTCGCTCCAGCAGCTCCACGTCCCTCTTGTGCTGTTGCCCCAGAGCTGGATCAGGACTGCAGGGGGGGTCTCCCCAGAGCGCAGCAGAGGGGCAGGATCCCCTCCCTGAGCTGCTGCTCACGCTCTGGGGGTGCAGCCCAGCACACGGGGGGGTTTGGGCTGTTCCTGCTCTCTCAGCCAGCCTTTTCTTCTGTGGCCACCGATTTCTGCGTGTGCTGCTCCGGTTGCATTAGAGGGCTGAATAAATGGGCTTTAAAAACTGCTTATAAGGACAGATCCTAAAGAGATAGGCCCAGGGCTCGCGTCAGAAGCGATCAGAGGCTGGAATTTCTCTTCCAAACATCCCTGGAAGCCAGAGATCTTTGTTTGTTTGTTTGTTTTAAAAGCCTGTCTCTGCTTCTCGAGCCAGGAAAATCCATCAAGTGGAGAACACAGTATCTCAGACGAGCTTTTAGTTGCTTATCCCGACTGAATAAACAGCGTCAGCTGTGAAGAGATGTTACCTTCTATGTTTAGGAGCAGTTAGTTGTGCTGCACCCTCTGCACGCTTCAATCTTTATCCCGAAGGAAGGATAATCTGAGCTGGGGCTGGGTGGTGTTATCAGGGTGTGGAAACCCGCGCTGCACCCTGACCCTGCAGCAGAACCCAGTGCATTAGCTCCCATGTTCTGCAGGCGCTGGAGTCGGTGCGGGGGGACAGGAGCTGTTCCATCGGGAAGCACGGTCCCGGCGAGGAGGAAGCCCTCCCATGTCAAGTGTGTTGCTGCCAGGCTTTGAAGCACATCCTCCAGGGAGCTGGGGCCTGGAGCAGGTTGTCACGAGGCCCCATGGAATTGAGCCGGGTCCCTTTGATGTCCCTTTGCTGCTCTGCATACCTGAGACCTGAAGTCACAGAGGCTGCCTTCCCTTTGCCCTGGGCAGGGCAGGAGGTGCTCTGTCTGCCTCGAGATGCCCATGGCAGCAGCACCCAGCCTTAGACACAAGCAGGGTTCATTCTCTGCTCTTTGTCCACGTGTTTCTACTCAACACAAGTCCTCCTGGTTACCACTTGCTGCTCTTTTGCAGCGTAGGTACCCTGACTGCCTGGTTGGAAGAGGCTTTGAGAGGCCAACTCTCCTTTGAGTGGTATAATTCAGACTTTTCCTGCATTGCGGAATGAGACTCCGCTCATTTACACCCCTACGACAGCCAGTAACAGGCAAAGCTTCCTGAAGAACCAGGGCCAGCCCCTGCCCTGGGCTGTTTGCGTGTTGTTGACTCATTTGGGAACCGTCTTGGTGTCTGAGGCTGGGGTTGACCTTCAGGTTACAGCAGGAGCAGGGTGGCTCTTCTCACTCCCAACAATCCCAGCCCTTTCGGAGACGACACATCCCAGGATGGAGATGCTGCCCCATCCCTGGCAGTGTTCAAGGCCAGGTTGGACACAGGGGCTTGGAGCAACCTGCTCTAGTGGAAGGTGTCCCTGCCCGTGGCAGGGGTTGGAACTGGAGGAGCTTTAAGGTTACTTCCAACACAAACCATTCCATGACTCTGGTTCTCCTCGGTGGAGAACCCAACAGCTGATCCTGTACAAGTCAGGTAGGAACATTTCTAGCAGCCTAGTTTGCAATACCACGCTTGGGAGAGCAACTTTAGACTCTACCAGGGACAATATTTAGGCTGTGAACCTGCTGCTGGGGATTAATGAATTGCATACAGCCACAGAATGAGCAGGAAGACTGGAATTTGGGAACAAAGAGTAACCAAATGTGACCTTCTTCTGGCACTCTGGTCTTTGAGGAGATTGTGGGTGTAGCTCTTGTGCCCCAGCACAAGGATTGTTTCCTGCACCACTTGATTCCCTATAATTTACACCTGAGAGCAGCAGCAAAGTGTGTTTTGGCTCTTGAGAAAGGCTCGGGGACCCGGCTCCCATCTCCTCTGCGTCTGGCTCTTCCCCCTCTCCCAACTGGAACCCATCGCACTCGAATCGCTTTTCTCAGCTGCAGCATCTTAAAATAGCTGCTCTGGTTTCTTTTAAAAATAGTCCCTGTTCTGCTTGTCATTACCTGCTAAAAACGCTTCCCCAGGTCCTGTTGGGACAGCGGAGGAGAGGTTTGGTGCATCAGCCTTTTTGGACAGGGTGACAGTGTTCCCGTGGCCACGTGCTTTGCCCTTGAGCTGCCCCTGCTTCCCGCATCCATGGGTTTGGGGTGAGGGGTTTGGGGTTTGTTTTGAAAGGGTGACTGCAGAGGTGCAGGAATGTGCCTGGTGCTGGTGGGGACGGCGGGAAGGAGGATGCTCGGCTGCCTCAGCCCTGCCTGGAGACGGTTTAGCTGTTCCTGGGAAGCACTGAAGACATCAGTGACACAGCTGCTGGGGCAGGCAGGGTGTTTCTGCAGCAGGCTGTGACCTGGTTCCTCACATCAGCTCAAAGGGATCCGATTCTTTGATAGCTGCTCTCCCAAAGAGACTCGTTGCGCTGACGATGCACCATCTGCGCTGCTGGTGGTTGGTGCCTTCGCTCAGACAGAGCTGCTGAAGAGAAAGGCTGCAGCTGCAGACCCCAGGCTGCAGAGGATGCCCAGACCCTGAGGAGAGGGACTTGGGGGAGCTGGGTGATGAGAAGCTCCCCATGACCCGGCTTCAGTGTGCGCTTGAGCCCAGAACCTGCCCGTGTGCTGGACTGCACCCCCAGAGCGTGAGCAGCAGCTCAGGGAGGGGATCCTGCCCCTCTGCTGCGCTCTGGGGAGACCCCCCCTGCAGCCCTGATCCAGCTCTGGGGCAACAGCACAAGAGGGACGTGGAGCTGCTGGAGCGAGGCCAGAGGAGGCCCCGGAGCTGCTGCGAGGGCTGGAGCAGCTCTGCTCTGGAGCCAGGCTGAGAGAGCTGGGCTGGGGCAGCCTGGAGAAGAGAAGGCTCCTCAAGGGGACACCTTAGAGCAGCTCCAGTGCCTAAAGGGGCTCCAGGAAACCTGGAGAGGGGCTTTGGACAAGGGCCTGTAGGGACAGGACAAGGGGAATGGCTTTAACCTGCCAGAGGGGAGATTGAGATGAGCTCTGAGGCAGAAGCTCTTCCCTGTGAGGGTGCTGAGGCGCTGGCACAGGGTGCCCAGAGAAGCTGTGGCTGCCCCATCCCTGGCAGTGTTCAAGGCCAGGTTGGACACAGGGGCTTGGAGCAACCTGCTCTAGTGGAAGGTGTCCCTGCCCGGGGCAGGGGTTGGAACTGGATGAGCTTTAAGGTCCCTTCAACCCAAACCAGGCTGGATTCTGTGCTCCCAGCTGGTTAAGCAGCGATGTGGTGGCCAAGGACCCAGGTTCCTGACAGAGCAGCAGCAGATTCAGAGGTGAGCTCAGCACTTGGAAAACCTTTGGGATGTGTGGCCCTTTCTGAGCACAGTGACTCGCGATGGCCCAGCCCGAGAGCTCACATCCTGCTGCTCGGGAGGTCCCTGGCCCTTGCGGAGCCTTTTGCACCTCAAAGAGCCAAACAAAGTCTGTCAGTGATGTTTGAGGTGCACTTCCTCGTGCAGCCCCGAGGAGCGACTGTTCATTCACACAGCAAAGCCTTTAGGCTTTCATTGTGCTGCTTGGCACAAACAGGGTTCAGTGTTTGCTGCTGCTCGTGAGTACCCCAGTGATCTGCCATGAGCCTCTCTGGATGCAGAGGGATTGGGATTCCTTCTCCCTCCTCGGGGAGGGGGAAGTTAGGAGGGATTTGGAGGTAATTACTGCTTTGATTCTGTGCTGAAGCACTAATTTCAAGGGCTCCGTTGGAAAGTAGCAATTTCCTGGCAGTGAGTGACAGGAGTTTTGCCACACATGAGACGTGCTTTCAGGCTCCTACTAATTACACTGACACAAATTGGCAGGAGACGTTTTCTTCCCAGGCTCCCAGCTCTAATTTTGCCTCTTTCCTCCTATTCCTCTTCCTTTTTTAAAGATGGAGTGTTAAAGATGGAGGTTTTTAAAGGTGGAGCCTCTGCGTTGTCTCACTTCAATACAAGCGATGCAGAGTTCAGTGCTCGTGGTTCCACGGTGGCTTCTGACCTCCCCCTTCTCTTTCCTTACCCAGGTTCTTACCCTTCACCCAAGGCTGGAGCCACGCTCGTGGTCTACAAGGACTTGCTGGTGCTTTTTGGTGGGTGGACACGGCCGAGCCCTTACCCTCTGCACCAGCCAGAGAGGTTCTTCGATGAAATCCATACCTACTCACCCTCCAAAAACTGGTAAGAGCACATCTGGATTCAAAGCTCAGCCTTTGATCCTTTCAGAATGTAACTGAGCTGAAGGAATGCTGGAGGGCATCTCTCCGAGCCCGCCTGGGAAGCTCGGCGTGGTCCTGCTCTCCTCAGTGTGTCTCATTCCAGGGTGGCTGCCAGGCTTTTATTGGAACAGAAGGGAATAAAAAGCCAAAAACCACAGGAGCGCACCGGAGCCGTGGGTATGGGGCTGTCTGGCACCTCTTGGGTGGTGGTTGCTTCCATATGGCTCTTGACTTGCACCTGAAATATGCCGAACTCCCTGAGTGTTCCCAGCCAGCCAGGTGGGAATCGGGATGTGAGGCCAGCTCTGGGCAACAGCACCAGAGGGACGTGGAGCTGCTGGAGCGAGGCCAGAGGAGGCCCCGGAGCTGCTGCGAGGGCTGGAGCAGCTCTGCTCTGGAGCCAGGCTGAGAGAGCTGGGCTGGGGCAGCCTGGAGAAGAGAAGGCTCCTGAAGGGGAGACCTTAGAGCAGCTCCAGTGCCTAAAGGGGCTCCAGGAAACCTGGAGAGGGGCTTTGGACAAGGGCCTGGAGGGACAGGCCAAGGGGAATGGCTTTAACCTGCCAGAGGGGAGATTGAGATGAGCTCTGAGGCAGAAGCTCTTCCCTGTGAGGGTGCTGAGGCGCTGGCACAGGGTGCCCAGAGAAGCTGTGGCTGCCCCATCCCTGGCAGTGTTCAAGGCCAGGTTGGACACAGGGGCTTGGAGCAACCTGCTCTAGTGGAAGGTGTCCCTGCCCGTGGCAGGGGCTTGGAGCTGGAGGAGCTTTAAGGTCCCTTCAACCCAAACCACCCCGTGACTCTGTGTGTTCTAAACACTTCATCGATTCGGCTGTGAGCAGTGAGGTCGTTCTGAGGAAAGGAGGAGATAAAGCCCTAACTCCTGGAGGTTTTGGGTTTTACCAGTGGTCCCGCAGCCTCCAAGGGAGGTGTGATGCAGGTACCTGCACCAGGTTAGGAATCTCTCTGCCTTCACGGCTCCTGCTCCAAAGCATCCAGCAGTGACCACAGGGATGGCAGGAATTTTCCTTTCCCTTTAAGCACCGTTTGGCTGGTTTCAGACCAGCTTTTCCCACTGATGCTGTGTGAGAAAGGAGCAAACACTGTATCAAAGCAGCGATGGTTCCTGCTCCTCTTCACTGAGAACTTCTCATCATCAAAAGTGTCCATTATGCAGTGCAGAGGCACCAGAACACTGTAATTAAACCATGTTGGAAATCATTCAGGGTGAACTTTAATTGAAAGGGGCGATATTTCCAGCGTGGCCCTGGGGCTTCATCCTGCTTCAGAAATGGTTACAGCACATCAGGATTTCTAATGAGTTTCATTAGGATTTGGGTCTTTGGAGGTTTTCCCTGAGGTTTTCCTCTGTAACATGCTCTTGAGGACTTTTTGCCATTCATAGAATCGTGGAATCAACCAGGTTGGAAAAGACTTTTCAGATCATCAAGTCCAACCGTTGCCCAGCACTGCCAAGGCCACCACTAACCCATGGCACTGAGGGCCTCAGCTACCTGGTTTTTGAGCTTTTCCAGGGATGGTGATTCCACCAATTCCCTGGGAAGCCTGTTCCATCCAGTGGTGAACGTCTTCCTCCCTCTTTCCCTAGGTGGAACTGCATCGTGACCACCCATGGCCCCCCTCCCATGGCAGGACACTCCTCCTGTGTCATTGAAGACAAAATGATCGTCTTTGGGGGTTCACTGGGATCAAGACAAATGTGAGTCTGGGGTGAAGGCGTCTGACAACAGCTCCTGCAGGCGAGGAGCGTGTTGTGGTGACCACTGGGTAGCTCATAGTGTTTCAGAAGGAAATCTCTGCAGGGTTTGGAGTCTGCTGCCATAAGCACACCCTTTGCCTCTTCACGGTGAATCCCCTTGAGGCCCCAGCCCACAAAATACCCAATTCTGCCATAAAACTGTGCCCTGAACCCATGTTTCACGTGCCCACAGAGCCTCGTTGTCTCATCAACACTTGTTGTCTCATCCTTGCAGGAGCAACGACGTCTGGGTGCTGGATCTGGAGCAGTGGGCTTGGTCCAAGCCCAACATCTCCGGGCCCAGCCCTCACCCGCGAGGTGGCCAGTCTCAGGTGAGCTCAGCACCAGCACACTGCCGAAGATAAACCTGGTGGAGCTTAATTCCCAGCTTCCAGGCAGCTCTCAGCAGCTTGCCCGAAAGCTACTGCCTGATCTCCAAGTTATCTTCACCACCTCTGCTCAACGGGCTCTGGTTTTCCCCCCCCAAGCCATCTGTTTGGTGAGGGTGAGCTTTTCATCTCCATAACACTGATGCCGGTACCGTGCTGTATCTGGCACATGACTCAGACTCTAATGAGCCTTTCCAGAGCACACGTTGCTGTTTGAACCCAGCCATCACCCCCCCGTGGCAGTTAAGATCAATCAAGTGTGTTATCACACGTTGGTTTGGCTCAGGGCCCTTTCTGATTGCTCCACTCTCCTGCTTCTTGGTTTGAGTGACTCTGGGTTGTGCCCGCTCTGGTTTATTGCCTGCCTGGGGCAGGAGCTCATGGGTGTCACCCAGCTTGATGCAGGTGTCTCCATCACAGCTGGCATCCCTGCTTCCCTTCATGGTCCCTTGGGAAGACAGTCAGTGGTTCCCAATCCGTGGTTCCTCTCAGGGGCCCAGAGGAGATCGGATGGGTCGTGCTTGAACATGTCTTTCCTCCACTGGAAAAGGAGGTGAAGGGACTCTCACCCACCACCAGCACCTAACAAACCTTGCTCCAAGCACATGCCCTCCCAGACAACCCTTCCACCCTTACTTGAAGAGGGATGTTAAGGCCCCTGTGCTTTGGCTCAGCCTCACGAAGGGTAATTGCTCTCCTCCCAAAGAGGAACTGGTTTGTGAGCCGTTCGGGACAAGGCAGCGGGGTGCACCCTGCGTCCTGCTTTGCCTCAGGCCCAGCAAAACCTGCTCTCCATCCCAGCTCCACTCCTCATCCCGGGGCAGGCACAATTCAGCAGCATCTGCGCAGCCAAGAAGCCAGAACCTGGCTCTGTCTGTGCTTGGAGGCCTCACCGAAAGCACCGGGGATGGGTTCACATCCTTCCCGGTCTGAAACTCTGTTCTTTGCCCCCTCCAGATCGTCATAGACAACGAAACCATTCTAATCCTCGGTGGCTGTGGTGGGCCCAATGCAGTAAGTACCCAGGGGGAACATGGGCAGGAGCTGCACGCTGTAGCAGTGAGCCCTGGGTGCTGCAGTGGGGACTGGGGGGCACCCTGCACCTCATCCAGGTGGCGTTTCATGAGCTCTAAGGTCCCTTCCAACCCAAACCATTCGGTGACTCCATGAATCCCAGGCTCCCATGTGATGGATTTTCCAAGGAAGCTGTCTGCCTATTGCTAGAGCTGCTTTAATGAAGAAAGAAGCACCTCAGGCGCTATCCCAGCAGCTCGCTGAGGTTAATTGAACCTCAGAAGAATTAGAGAGAATTAGATTTTATACTGGGATGGAAGATGCAGATGATGGGATTTGTCCACAGCCACATAGGGTGTAGTCACTCCTGGGTGGTCAGATCCTGATCTGGGTCACCATTCCTCTGTCTGCAGCAGCGCAGCACCGCTCCTGCCTCCCATGGGCTGAGCTCAGCAGCAGACCAGGCTCCTGAACCTGTCACACTTCCCTCCACAGCTGTTTAAAGACGCCTGGTTACTGCACATGCACAGCAACCCCTGGACGTGGCAGCCGCTCAAGGTGGAGAACGAAGACCACGGAGCCCCAGAGCTGTGGTGCCATCCTGCCTGCAGGGTATGGACACACCAGGGTCTCGTATCCATCCCTGGATCTTTATCAGAGCCCAGAATGCTCCATGCCAGGGACAGGCCAAGGGGAATGGCTTTAACCTGCCAGAGGGGAGACTGAGATGAGCTCTGAGGCAGAAGCTCTTCCCTGTGAGGGTGCTGAGGCGCTGGCACAGGGTGCCCAGAGAAGCTGTGGCTGCCCCATCCCTGGCAGTGTTCAAGGCCAGGTTGGACACAGGGGCTTGGAGCAACCTGCTCTAGTGGAAGGTGTCCCTGCCCGTGGCAGGAGGAGCTTTAAGGTCCCTTCCAACCCAAACCATTCCATGACTCCATGATTCTGTAACTTTCCCCCTAATACAGCACCAAGCCTCATCCTCCCGTTCTAACCCGTCCTCTCCCCTTCTCCTCTTCCAGGTTGGACAATGTGTGGTGGTCTTCAGCCAAGCTCCCAGCGGGAGAGCCCCGCTGAGCCCCAGCCTGAACTCCCGCCCCTCTCCCATCAGCGCCACGCCGCCCGCCCTGGTCCCCGAAACGCGGGAATACCGCTCCCAGTCTCCCGTCAGGAACACAGACGAAGCTCCCTGTGTCAACGGCCGCTGGGGCACCCTGCGGCCCCGCGCGCAGCGGCAGACCCCCTCGGGATCCCGGGAGGGCAGCCTGTCCCCAGCCAGAGGGGACAGCTCCCCCGTGCTCAATGGTGGCACTTTGTCCCCCGGTGCCACGGCGGCCGGCGGCACCTCCTTGGACAGCCCCGTGCAGCTCGTGTCACCCAGCACCCCTTCTGCAGCCGAAGGATACGACCTCAAAGTGGGGCTGGCCCTGGCGCCGCGGCGGGGATCGCTGCCGGAGCAGAAAGATCTCCGCTTGGGATCCGTCGACGTGAGTTGGGAACAGAAACCGGGCTCCATCCTGTGCCAGCTGGATGCTGTGGAGGGCAGGACAGTGAGCGCGAGCGTGAGGAACCCCCCGGAGCAGACCAACGGCATCCACACGCCGCCCCACGTCACCGGCTCCCTCCCGGGCGCCGTGTCCCCCAGCGCGCTCCGGAGGAGCCTGGAAGCTGTCAAAGCCCTTTCCTCCAAGGGCCCCTCGGCTTCGGCGGCGCTGAGCCCTCCCCTGGCCTCCTCCCCGGGCTCCCCGGGCGCCGAGCCGGGCTCAGCAGCACGTCCAGGCTCTACCCAAGGGGACGGCCATTCCTTACCTCCCATCGCCCGGCGCCTGGGCCACCACCCTCCCCAATCCCTCAACGTTGGGAAGCCTTTATACCAGAGCATGAACTGCAAACCCATGCAGATGTACGTCCTGGACATTAAAGACACCAAGGAACAAGGACGAGTCAAATGGAAAGTGTTCAACAGCAGTTCGGTGGTGGGACCACCCGAAACCAGTTTACACACGGTGGTGCAAGGCAGAGGCGAGTTAATCATCTTTGGTGGCCTCATGGACAAGAAGCAAAACGTGAAGTACTACCCCAAAACAAATGCCTTGTACTTTGTGCGAGCAAAGAGATAATGTGGCCCCGTCCTGCACCACCACCACTTCCCTTCCCTCCCCGCGGCTCTTCCCTCTCCTTCCCGAGCCCTTTCCCTGTCCCGCCGGCGTTCAAACTGTGAATTAGGGAGCAAGAATCCAATAAAATCCAAGCAGAAACCTCCAGCGCTGCCCCACTGGTTCCCAGTGAGCCCCCAGGGAAGTGAATCGTGTTTACAGGTGGGGAGAGCCCCCCCACTGCTGCGATCCAAGCCAAGGATTCGGGGTGAGCCGGTAGGGAATTGGGGAAATCCACCATCCAGGCTCTGGAGGTTGGGTTTGTTCTATGCAGGGGCTCAGGGAGGCTCCGGGTCTCTCCCAAACTCCTCCTGGGATGTGAGTGAAAGCAGTTTTTAGAGGAACACCAAATTCCAGCAGGCTGGAGGCTGTTTGCTTGACTCCGTTAGGAAAACAACAGCAATATCCCGGCAGGAATCTCCCTTGCGCCAACCTTTGCTTGACACAAACACGATGCCTTTGTCAGGTTTTGCCTCTCACCCCTTGTTCCTGTCCTCTGGAGCGTAAAGAAGGAAGAAAGGGCAGGATTTAGTGTGTCCAAATGCCAAATATACTAAGCATGAGCTGGGCGCTGGGATCCTCTCCATGCCCTGGGCTGGATCAGGCTTTGGGATCAGCCCTGATCCCTTCTGATCCATGAAAACCACCCCGTTCACCCTAAAAATCCCATTATTCCCAGAAAGCTGAGCAATTTGGCTGCTAAATCCCTTCCACGCTCAAAGGTTTCGTGTCACTCAACAGCCCGAACCCCTTCAAGGCTGAACCAGCACCTCGTAGCCTGGGAATGGAGGTATTTTTCCAGCCAAAAAGATGGATTTGGGTGGATTTGAGGGCGTGAGCAGCCTCGGTAGCGGTAACTGCAGCTCATCTTTGCACGTGCCTCCTTCCGCAAAGATTAAACCAACTTAAAATCCAAAGGGATTGAACCTGTGCGTCCTTCTGGGACAACCTCCCTCCATCCCTTTCCCCTCGAGACGATGGGGGGGTGGGAAAAACGGGTGTGTTTTGCCAGGTTTTGGTCAACGACCTCCTTCGGGAGCCCTCCCCAAGCCGGCAGCGCCATGACGTGGTCCCTTTTCCCGTTGGATTCTTTTCTATCCTCACTTCCAGCCCCACTGAGCTTTTTGCCGGCCGGAGCCTTAAACCCCATCGCAGCCGCGTGAGGATGGGGAGGGATTTGCTTCATCCGCGGCGTTCCCACCTCTGTAGATAAACCCCCCTGTCCAGCTCCAATCCCAGCTTGGATTTATATCCAAAGGGGAAAGCAAACCACCCCAGAATCCCTCAGGAGCACCGGAGGTGATGGATGACATTCCTTGTTTCTCCACTCGAAGCTTGGGAAGGCTTCGGCATTCCCTTTGCATGTCCCTCGTCATCCAGCCCCTACAGAGCAGTCCCCAAGGGCTGGACAACGGCGCTGGGTTGACATCCCCTTTTCCCAGCACTTCCATCCTCTCCATCCCCAAATCCCGCCCTCAAACAACCCCAACCCCGCCGGGTCCATCCCTGCTCCATCCCCGGGGCATGTTCCGCACCCAAACCCAGGACTTCATCCCAAAGTTGGGCACATTCCCGACCCCTCCGTGAGCCGCTGGTGCTGTGAGCGAGGGGCCGTGTCCCCTCCGGTGTCCCCCCCCCCATGTCGGTGTCCCCCGTGTAGGAATGAGAAGCGCAGATTTTGGTGATATTTAAGCCCTTGTGTACAATTTGGGGGGGGGGGGGTGTGATGGGTTCCCCCCATCCCGGTGGATTTTTAGCAGTTTAACAAATAAAAAGGAAAAGAAATGGATGGTTGGTGCTTTTGGGAATGGGGAGGGGGGGGATGTCAGGGAGGGGAACCCCGCATGGTTGGGGGTGCCAGGGGGGAGGTTGGGGTGTTAAGGGGCAATGATTGTACCGGGGGGGGGGGGGTCACAGTGAGAGATAGAGGTGGGAAAAGGGGGCACAGGGATGGGAGGGGTTGGAAAAAGGGGGACCCTGGAGCATTCCAGTGTCAGGGATGGGGAACCCAAAGCCTGCCAAGGCTGGAAATTGGGGATGGGGACCCCAAAGCCTGTCAGGGCTGGAAATTGGGGAACCCAAATCCTGCTGGGGATGGAAAGGGGCGACCCCAAGGCATGATCGGGCTGGGAATTGGGGATGGGGACCCCAAGTCCTCCAGGGATGGAGCCTGGGGACCCCAAAGCATCCCAGTGCTGGTAGCTGGGGATGGAGACCCCAAATCCTTCTATGGCTGGAAATTTGGAACCCCAAATCCTGCCACGGCTGGAGACTGGGGACCCCAAATCAGGCTGGGGATGGAAACGGGACCCCAAATCCTGCCGGAATGGAGCCTGGGGACCCCAAATCAGGCTGAGGATGGAAATGGGGGACCCCAAATCCTTCCAGGATGGGGCCTGGGGACCCCAAATCCTGCTGAGGCTGGAAATGGGGGACCCCAAGGCATGATAGGATGGAGCCTGGGGACCCCAAAGCACCTCAGTGCCGGTAGTTGTGGATGGGGACCCCAAACCCTGCCGGGGATGTGCATTGGGGACCCCAAGTCCCGCTGGGGCTGGAGGCTGGGAATGGGGACCCCCCCCGGCTCCCATCGCTCCACGTGCACCCCCCACCTCTGCGCACGCGCGGCCCATGGGGGCGTGGCTTGCACTCGCCACGCCCCCTCCCTGACGTCACCCCGAGGCGGAAGAGGCCACCGGTAAGGCCGGGGGGGGGGGGGGCGCGTCTTAAAGGGACCGCGGGGGGGGAAAACGGGGGACCCCATGGGGGGGCGCACCCCCTGTGCGGCGAGCCCAAAGGGAGGGTGTGGGGGGGGAGGAGCAAAGAGGGGGGCAGAGACACCGAGAGGGGGCTGCGTGGTTCCCCCCCCCCCGCGGCGTTTGGAGTGCAGGGGGCGGGGAGGGACCAGGGACCCTATGGGGGGGTGCAGGGACCCCATGGGGGGGTGCAGGGACCCATAGGGGGATGCTGGGACCCTATGGGGAAGGGCAGGGATCCCATGGGGGGGATGCTGAGGCGCGGGGGGTTGCAGGGACCCATAGTGGGATGCTGGTACCGGGGGGGATGCTGATACTGGGGGGGGATGCAGGGACCCGTAGGGGGATGCTGGTACCCAGGGTGGGGGATGCTGGTACCCAGTATTTGGGGTTAGAAGGGGCCACCGCACTCCCCAAGCAGTGACCCCCATGGGGGTAGGTGGGGCGGGGGGGGGGGTCCCTTCCTTGTGCCCCCCCAGGTTCCGATGTCATCGCAGCGGGACCCGGTGCTGGAGCCGGGCTGGCTCCTGTCCCCCGCCGCCCGCCCCTACCTGTCCTCCATCCTGCACAAGAACCAGCGCAGGGTGTTCGGTGAGCTCCACACCCGCTGTGCTCCCCCCCACCCCGCAAAAAACGGGGGGTCAGCCCCCCCAAAACCCACTCTCAACACACACACACACCCCCCCAAGGCCTGCTGGAGCGCCCGGCGCTGCCCCCCAACCTCGCCGTCCCCTTCGTCACCTACAAGCTGTTCCTGCACGGCAAGAGCGGCGTTGGCAAAACGGCTCTGGTGGCCTCGCTGGCGGGGACCCCCGTGCCCCCCGTCCACCATGAGACACTCGGTAGGTCGAGGCGGGGGACCCCCACAGAGCCCCCCGTGTCCCATGGGGGTGACAGTCCCTCTGTGTGCCCCCCATCCCCAGGCATTGAGGTGACCACCGTGTATTGGCCGGCCAAGGCTCGGGCCAGCGGCCGCCCCATCATGTTCCAGCTCCAGTTCTGGGACTGTGGAGATGGAGCCATGAGGAAGTTTGAGCATCTCCTGCCCGTGAGTTTTGGTTTTCTGGGGACACACACACACACCCCCCCCAGGTTTGGGGGTCACAGGGCACCCCCCTGATGGTGCCATCCCCATCTCCAGGCCTGTAAGGAGGAAGCAGACGCCGTCCTCTTCCTCTTCTCCTTCACCGACCGCTCGTCCTTCGAGGAGCTGCCGGCGCAGATGAGCCGAGTGATGGGTCCTGATGGAGAGAGGCTCGTCAGGGTGGTCGTGGGCACCAAGTATCCTTCTCGGGGCGGTGTGGGGGGCCCCTGTGGGGAGCACATTCCCCCCCCCCCCAAGCGGGTTTGCAGCCCAGGGTTTCACACCACTTGGCACGTCAATAGGCTGAGAACGGGCGCACTTCGTTACACCGATGGCCTCACAGCACACGCTCGGTTTTTGGGTGAGGTGTTGGTGTCTCCCTTGACCATGTGCATGCCCCCCATAAGCGCATTTGCACACCCCCCCAACATAGCTCCCACCACTCAGTACCTTGCTAGGCTGAGAACGGGCACACTTCATGACACCGATGGGCCGGCCGCTCCCGCTTCTTTTAATGGCGTTTTGGGGTGGATTGTTGGGGGTGGTAGTGTCTCCCTTGGCCACGTGTGTGTGTATGTCCCACAAGCGGGTTTGCACGCCAGCGTTTCACACCACTCGGCCCCTTGCTAGGCTGAGAACAGGCACACTTCATGACACCGATGCGCCGCCTTCTGCCACTTATATTTATGGGAGTTTGGGGGGATTTCTCGGGGTGCTGGTGTCTCCCTTGACCACGTGTGTGTGTCCCACAAGCGGGTTCACACCCCAGCGTTTCACCCCACTTGGCGTCTCAGTAGGCTGAGAACAGGCACACTTCATGACACCGATGGACTCACTTATTCCGGGGGGGGTGGGGGGGAGGAGTGCGTGTTTTGCTCCCCCTGGGTGGGTTTCTCATGCTGCTGGTGTCTCCCTTGACCATGTTTCCCCCCCCCAACCCCCAGATTCGACCTGTCCCCGCAGGCGGACGTGACGGAGCGGGACGTGGTGGCCTTCGAGGAGGCGCGGGGGGTGCGGGTGCTGCGGGCGGGCAGCGCGCCGGGGGCCGGGGGGGGCCGGGGGGGCCTGGCCCGGGTCAGCCCCATCCTCGATGCTCTGGTCGAGAGCCTCTGGCACCGGGACCAAATCGCTGCCGGTGTCGCCCCAGAGGGTGACGGGTCCCCCCCGGCCTGAACCCCTTCTTTGGGGGGGGGGTCCTGCAGCACCAGGGGCCCCTTATCGTGGTCTCTGGGCTCGGCCGTGCCTGGGATGGGAAAAGGGGCGTTTTAACCAAAATCCATGTTTCTTAAGCAAAAAGAGCCCTGTGGGTGCCCTGAGTCGTCTGAATGGGGGTGATGAGGGTTTCGGGTGCTTTGGGGTCATGGGGATGGGGTGCTGAGGGGTTTGGGGTGCTTCGGATCCTGTGGCAGTTGGGGTGCTGGGAGGTATTAGGGGATTTGGGGTGCTGCGGGGTGATGGGCATGCTGGGGATTTGGGGTGCGGGGAGGTTTAGGGTGCTACGGGTGGTGCAGGAATGGGATGCTGGGAACAGGGGTGCTGCAGATGCGGCAGGATTTGAGGTGCTGGGTGCTTTGGGGTGCTGCGGATGGTGCAGGATTTGGGGTGCTGCAGGGTCATGGCGGGGTTTTGGGATGCTGGGAAGGGGGGTGCGGGGGATTTGGGGTGTTGGGGGGTTGGGGTGCTATGGATGGTGCGGGATTTGGGGTGCAATGGGATGCTGGGGATGGGGGTGCTGCAAGATTTGGGGTGCTTTGGGCTCGGGGGGATGTGGGGCGCTGGGGCCCGATCCCGACCCTTCCGCCGTGACCCCCCCGTTGCTGATCTCCGCCCCCCGTATCTGAGTGGTGGGCGGGGGGCGTGGCCGGTAGTAGCCGCTTGGCCCCGCCCCCTGCCTCCATTGGCTGCCGCCCCCCTTCTCTTCCCACGGCGCTTCATGAATGAAAGGGGTGGGGGGCGCGTTAACCCCTTCGGGGCCGGAGCGGGGGGGTCCCGGTTGTGTGGGCTCGATCCGGACCTAAACCACCCCCCCCCCCAAAACCCACTCACTCCTCCATAACCCCCCCAAGCCCCGCGTTGTGCTCCCAATGGGGCTCCCCCCACAACCTGCCCATTGCCCATCCCCAGCCTCGGCCCCTCCCAGTCCCATACTGGTGCGTACTGGGAGCAGCTCCTGCCCCTTTCAGAGCGGGCGTGTCCGGGTGACATCACTCGGGGCATGAATGAACAGGAGCAGGGTGCTCAGCCCCATAGCGCTGGTGCCGCCGGTTGTGGGGCGCACCCCAAAACACCCCCCCACACACCATGGCGGGCACCCCACCGGCCTTCACCCTCCTCTTCCTCACCGCGCTCACCCCCCTGGCAGCAGAGGAAGGTGAGTTCCCCCTTTTCGGAGGGGGAGCACCCCCAAACCCACTTTGGTGGGGGCACCCAAAGGGGCGGGGGGGTGTTAGAGGTTTGGGGGAGCCCCTAAAGTCAAGGATGATGGGGAGGGGGGTCCTCTGTGAACGGGGCACCCATGGGTGCGGTGGGGAATCGCTGTTGGGGGGGTGTTGAAGTGGGCGGGGGAGTTTAAAATGGGGAGAAAAAGAATGTTTAGAAGAGGGGGGGAAATGGTTAAAAGAGGGAAAAAAGGTTTAAAAGGTGGAGAAAACGGTTTAAAAGGGAGGAAAAAGTTGAAAAGGGAGGAAGAAGGTTTGAAAAGGGAGAAAAAGTTTGAAAAGGGGGTGGGAAAAGCTCAAATGGGGGGGGAAAAGCTGGAAGGGGATGGGGGGGAGGTAAAAGAGGAGGGGGAAAGGTAAAATGCGGGGAAAAAGCTAAAATGGGGGAAAAAACAGGAGTTTTGGGCAACTTTTCCCATACGGAGCGGCCGCGCGCTGGGGCCCGATCCCGCCGCCTGCGCCTCACAAATAGTCCCTATGGAGGGGTGGGGGTTCGGGGGGGTATGAAATAAACCAGCCCAAAAAGGGGGGAATCTGCCCCCGAAATGGAGCGCGGGGCCTGCCCGGCGCGGGGCTGGGCTGGATCCGGCCGGAGAGCCGGGAACAATGTCAGGAAAACCCCAAAATCGCTGGGAAAACCAAGCGACATTCCAGCCTCCTCCTGGTAACCCCCGCCCCGGCCCGGGTTTGGGCTCAGTTTGGGGGGTTTTGGGTTCAAAAAGTGGGAAAAGTCACTTTGAAAAACATCGACTGAAGTTTTTCCACGTTGAAGTTCCCAAAAGCTCTGTCCGAGGGGTTGGATCCGTGTTTTTTTGAGGGAAAGATGGAAGGATCCGGTGCAAATGGGAGGCCGGGGGGTGGTTTGGGATGGAAAATCCCCCCCCCTCCCGGGAACTAAAAATTGGCTAAAAAACCCCAAAATGAGGGGTTTGAGGTGCAGGAGGAAAGGAGAGACTCCCACCGCAGCACTGCGATCTGGGTGCGTTCCCAAAGTGCCAATTCCTGTGAAGGAACTTTGGGGATATTGGGATTTTTGGGGTGCAAAAAGTGCAAATAAGGGGGAAGCATTGGGAGAGTAGCGGGATTGGGGGGGGGGTGTGATTCCCATCACTTGGAAAGGGTGAGATCCAGTGGGATGGGGAGGTTAGGGGTGCCCTGGCTGGATCCTGCCCACCTCAGGCTGAGGTTTGGGGGGTGGGAATGGGATTGGGATTCAGGTTAAGATTGGGATGGGGACTGGTATGAGGATGGGGATTGGGATTCAGATTAAGATGGGGATTGGGATGGGGATGGGGACAGGAGAGGGATGGGGTTGAAAATGCGGTTGGGGACAGGGAGAAGGATGCAGCGGGGGCTGGACCGGGGATGCAGACGTGGGGTGAAGGTGATGATGATGATGGTGATGGCAGCAGCAGATGGGGACAGGGACAGCACCAGCGCAGGGGGTCGGGGGGTCGGTGGCGCTGATGCAAAGGGGCTGCAGATGCAGCTGCAGAGGAGGAAGATGAGGGTGGACGAGGAAGACGAGAGCATTGCAGGGGCTGCACATGGGGGTTGATGCTGGTGACGATGATGATGGTGGCAGAGGGGGTGCGGATGCTGATGGAGGTGGCACCGGTGGGTGCTGCACCCGGGGCGGGGGGGACACACGGGGACACCCCGCAGGAACCCACCGGCCCGGCTCCCGCTCCAGCCTCCCTTTCCGCTCTCCGGAGGCGCGGGGGGGAATTCCAGCCACAGGAAAGCCGGGATATCCGCTCCGGCATCCTTCCTGACCCCGGGCACGGGGCGACGCGGGGGGGGGGGGGGGGGGGGGGGGGGGGGCACAAACAGAACCACTCGTGTCCCCCCCAAACCAGGTTCTTGGGGTTCCCCCCCCCCCCCAAAAGACTTTACCCTGTTGGGGCATATCACGAGCTCGCCCGTTCTCAGCAGAGGAGGTCGAGGGGGGGGAACATCCTTTCCCAGCGCTCCCCCCATCCCGCCGGGATGTGAACCCGGCGTCCGGGCACATTCCTGGGGGGTGATTCACCGGGGGGGGGGCCCCGCCAGCGCTTCCCTCCCTGCGCCGCCTCCTCCTCCTCTTCCTCCCGGCGCCACCGCCCTGGACGTGCCGCAGCAGGTCCCGCACCGAGCCCTCGGGGGGTCCTGCCCCTCTTCTGGGGGTCCCTGTGTGGGGATCCAAAGGAAAACTGTTGGAATGGGGACACCGGTGGGTTCCTTGGGGGTCCCGGGAGGGTTTGCAGGTTTTGGGGGCATATGTTGGGTCTTGGGGACATCCGTGGGTTCCAGGGGTGTACATGTGGGTCCTGGGGGATGCTCATGGGTCCTGGGGGATATCTGTGGGTCCCAGTAGCATCTGTGGGCCCCAGGGTTATACATATGAGTCCTGAGGATATCCACAGGTCCTGGGGGCATCCGTGGGTCCCAGAGGCATCCATGGGACCCAGGGATATACAGACAGGTCCTGGAATGGCATGCGTGGCTCCTGGGGGCATGTTGTGGACCCCAGGGATATACATATGGATTCCAAGGACATCCATAGGTCCCAAGGACATCCATAGGTCCTGGGGGCATCCATGTGTCCCAGAGGCAGCTGTGGCTCCCAGGGATATACACATGGATCCCGAGGACATCCATGGCTCCTGGGACATCTGTGGGTCCCAGCAGAGTCTGTGTTCCCCAAGGATATACACATAGGTCCTGGGGGACGTCCGTGGGTCCAAGGGGTGTATTGGTGGCATTTGCAGGGCCTGGGGCCACCCGTGGGTGCTCACTGGGGGCCTCATCCTCTCCTTCTCCCTTTCCTTTCCTTCATCCCATTCCTCTCTCCGCAGTGGTCCTGCTGGACTTCGCGAAGGCGCACGGGGAGCTGGGCTGGCTCACCCAGCCCTACGGCAAAGGGGTGAGCACTGGGGACAGGGATGGGGACCTCCATGGGGACAGGGGCACCTATGGGCATGGTGATGTCCATGGGGACAGGGACCTCCAAGGGGATGGGGACCTCCAAGGGGATGGGGACCTCCATGGGGGAGCATTCATGGGGATGAGGACACCTATAGGGATGGGGGATGGTGAGCTCATATGGATGGGAACATCCCTAGGGATTGGGTTGGGGATATCCATGGGGATGGGGACAGGGACATCTATGGGGAAATCCATGAGATTCATGGGGACCTCCTTGAGGATGGGGGCATCCCTGGGACTTGGGGATATGCGTGGGGATGAGGACCTCCATGGGGATGAGGACACCCATGGGGCTGGGGACGTTCATTGGGATGGGGACCTCCATGGGGACAGAAATAGGGACATCCATGGTGATGAGGACAAGCGCATCCATAGGGAGCGAGGCCACCACCCCCCGTGCCTCAGTTTCCCCCCTGTAGCCACGGTTTCTCTCTCTCAGTGGGACCTGCTGCAGAACGTGCTGAACGACTCCTTGATCTACATCTACCTGGTGTGCAACGTGCTGGAGGGCGAGCAGGACAACTGGCTGCGCACCAACTGGATCTACCGCGGGGTGGCCCAGCGCATCTTCATCGAGCTCCAGTTCACCGTGCGCGACTGCAACAGCTTCCCCAGCGGCGGCGGCGGCACCTGCAAAGAGACCTTCAACCTCTACTACGCCGAATCCGACGTGGATTACGGCACCAACTTCCAGAAGAGACAGTTCAAGAAGATCGACACCATCGCTCCGGATGAAATCACCGTCCAGGAGGACTTTGTTGCCCGGAATGTTAAGCTCAACGTGGAGGTGCGGTCGGTGGGACCCCTCACTCGCAAAGGGTTCTATCTGGCGTTCCAGGACCTGGGAGCATGCGTGGCGCTGCTCTCGGTCCGCATCTACTACAAGCGGTGCCCAGCGGTGCTGCGGGGCATGGCGCGCTTCCCGCAGACCGTGGCCGGGGCGGACTCGCAGACCCTGGCCGAGGTGCGGGGGACGTGCGTGGAGGAGGCGGTGGCGGAGCAGGCGCCCGCCCTGCACTGCAACGCTGATGGAGAGTGGCTGGTGCCCATCGGGGAGTGCCTGTGCCGGGCCGGGCACGAGAGAGTGGGGGACACCTGCCAAGGTAGGACATGGGGTTGGTTGGGGTGGGGAGCAGGGGATAGATGGGATGGGATACAGATGGGACAGGATACAGGCGGGACAAGATGGGGTGAAATGAGATGAGATACAGATAGGATGGGATGAGATAGAGATGGGATGGGACAGACTATGGATGGGATGGGATACAGGCAGGACAAGATGGGGTGAAATGAAATGAGATACAGATGGGACAGGATGAGATACAGATGGGATGGGATGAGATACAGATGGGATGGGACAGAATATGGATGGGATGGGATACAGGTGGGACATGATGGGGTGGGATGACACGGGATGAGATACAGATGGGACGGGATACAGGCAGGACAAGATGGGGTGAAATGGGATGAGATACAGATGGAATGGGATGAGACAGAGATGGATGGGATGGAATATGGATGGGACGGGATACAAGTGGGACATGATGGGGTGCGATGACATGGGATGAGATACAGATGGGATGAGATACAGATGGGACAGGATACAGGTGGGACAGGATACAGGTGGGACAAGATGGGGTGAAATGGGATGAGATACGGATGGGATGAGATAGAGATGGATGGGATGGAATATGGATGGGACGGGATACAGGTGGGACATGATGGGGTGTGATGACATGGGATGAGATACAGATGGGATGGGATGAGATACAGATGGGATGGGACAGAATATGGATGGGACGGGATACAGGTGGGACATGGTGGGGTGGGACGACATGGGATGAGATACAGATGGGACGGGATACAGGCAGGACAAGATGGGGTGAAATGGGATGAGATACAGATGGAATGGGATGAGACAGAGATGGATGGGATGGAATATGGATGGGACGGGATACAAGTGGGACATGGTGGGGTGCGATGACATGGGATGAGATACAGATGGGATGAGATACAGATGGGACAGGATACAGGTGGGACAAGATGGGGTGAAATGGGATGAGATACAGATGGGATGGGATGAGATAGAGATGGATGGGATGGAATATGAATGGGACAGGATACAGGTGGGACATGATGTGGTGCGATGACATGGGATGAGATACAGATTGAATGGGATACAGATGGGATGGGATACAGGTGGGACGAGATGGAACGAGATACAGATGGAATGGGATGGGATACAGATGGGACAGGATACAGGTGGGACAAGATGGGATGAAATGGGATGAGATACAGGTGGGATGCGATGAGATACAGATGGGATGGGATACAGGTTGAACATGATGGGGTGGGATGAGATGGGGTGAGATACAGGTGGGATGAGATGAGATGGGGTGGGATGGGAGGAGTTGGAGGCTGAGGAGGTAGTTAGGGGGTGAGGACCCATCAGCTCAGTGCATGCCAAGGGGTGAGTGGAGAAATTGGGTGTTGCCCCCCCCAAATTCCCCCCCATCCTGGATCCTCAGTTCTGAGCATCACAAGTGCAGTGAGTGCGGGAGGGCTCAGCCAGGAGGGGGTGGCCTGAGAGGGGTCCCCACAGATGAAGAAGGTCCAAAAATCACAGAACCCAGCCTGGTTTGGGTTGAAGGGACCTTAAAGCTCCTCCAGTCCCAACCCCTGCCACGGGCAGGGACACCTTCCACTAGAGCAGGTTGCTCCAAGCAACCTGCTGCACCCCAGAGCCCGCCCGGCTGAGGATGGAGGGGGCGCGCTGGGGTCTCACTGGTGTCCCTCTCTCTGTGCCCCCCCAGCCTGTCCCCCCGGCTCCTTCAAGGCCACCGTGTCCGCGGGGGGCTGCCAGCCCTGCCCGCCCCACACGCTGCCGTCCCCTGCGGCCGCCGCAGCCTGCCCCTGCCAGGACGGCTTCTTCCGCACCCCCAGCGACCCCCCCGAGGACCCCTGCACCCGTAAGTGACCTCTGGGGCAGGGAAGCTGAGCCCCGGCGCCACCATCCCTCTCCTGACCCCCTTCTCTGTGTGTCCCCCCCTTATTCCAGGTCCCCCCTCGCCACCCCAAGGCGTC
Source organism: Strigops habroptila (assembly GCF_004027225.2). Classification (NCBI taxonomy): domain Eukaryota; kingdom Metazoa; phylum Chordata; class Aves; order Psittaciformes; family Psittacidae; genus Strigops; species Strigops habroptila. The sequence continues at coordinate 1,736,761 of NC_044292.2, forward strand.
ACAGCCATCGGGCTGGGGGCTTCGGTGCAGCTACGCTGGTCCCCCCCTGCCGACCCCGGTGGCCGTGAGGATGTCACCTACAGCGTCACCTGCGAGCAGTGCTGGCCGGAGAGCGGCGAGTGCCGGCCCTGCGACGGGGGGCTCCGGTATTCGCAGCCCCCCCGGGGGCTGACGGGGACGGGGGTCACTGTCACCGACCTGGAGCCGTACGTCAACTACACCTTCACAGTGGAAGCCCGGAATGGGGTGTCGTCATACAGCCACCACCGCAGCGTGGCCACTGCCACCATCAGCGTCAACCAGACGGGTAAGGGGCCACCAGCATCTCCCACAGCTTCCTTCATCACCTCCGTGATGTCCTTGTGCCCCCCCAGGCAACTCTGTTATATCCTTGTTACCCACGGGGCACCTTCATGATGTCTTTACCCCTGATGGTGACACCACCATGTCCCCCTGGCAGAGCCACCCCGGGTGACATCAGTGAGCCTGGATGGACGGACATCCACCAGCTTGGTCCTCTCCTGGACGGTGCCACCGCGGCAGCAGAGTCGGGTCTGGAAGTATGAGGTTACCTACAGCAAGAAGGTCCGTCCCATGGCACAGCTGCAGCCCATCACCCCAGATCTGTGCCAGCCCCCTCCAATCCACATCCCCTCCAATCCACATCCCCTCCAATCCACATCTCCTCCAATCTACGTCACCTCCATCCACATTACCCTCTCATCCAACCCTGTCGCCTCACCCATGTCACCTCCATCCTTGACCCTATCCACATCACTCTCTCATCCATCCATGTCATCTCCATCCGTCATCTCCATCCATCATCTCCATCCATGTCGTTATCCACATCACCCTCTCATCCATCCATGTCATCTCCCTCCATGTCATCTCCATCCATCATCTCCATCCATGTCACCTCCATATGTCATTATCCACATCACCCTCTCATCCATCCATGTCATCTCCATCCATGTCACCTCCATCCATGACCCTATCCACACCCTCCCATCCATCCATGTCATCTCCATCTATGTCATCTCCATCCGTCATTTCCATCCATGTCACCTCCATCCTTGACCCTATCCACATCACCCTCCCAGCCATCCGTGTCACCTCCATCCATGTCACCTCCACCCTTGCCCCTCTCCACATCCCCTCCCTGTCACCTCCATCCCTGTCTCACCCCGCCGTGTCCCCAGGTGGACGAGAACAGCTACTCGGTGCTGCGCTGCGAGGGCACCTCCGTCACCCTCCCCAAGCTGTCCCCTGCCACCACCTACGTGGTGCGGGTCCAGGCGCTCACCTCGGACGGCCATGGGGCCTACAGCCCCCAGCACGAGTTCGAGACCCTGCCCGAGGGTGAGGACCTTGGGGGCAGGATTTTGGGGTGGGGGGTGCAGGGGGTGCTTGGTTCACCCCAAATCTCCCCCTCGAATCATACCAACAGGCGCCGAGGCCATGGCATCCGCCACTGTAATCAGCGGCTCCATCGCTGGTGTCTTCTTTGTCCTCCTGCTCTTGGCTGCTCTCCTCTATGTCCTCCGGCGGTAAGAAGATAAAAAAACCCCAAAACCTCCTCAAAATCCCCCAAAATACCATTTTCCACCACCAAAAATGGCGTTTAAATGGCAAAAATACCACTTTTCCATAGGAGGAGGAGGTCACGGCCACGCCAGTCTGCTGAGGACGTCTACTTCTCCAAGTCAGGTGAGCAATGGGACGGTGGGTTCAATGCGGATGGGTGGGGGACGACATGGGTGCTGACACCCCCCTATGGCACCCCACAGACCAGCTGAAGCCCCTCAAGACCTATGTTGACCCGCACACCTATGAGGACCCCAACCAAGCCATGCTCAAGTTCACCACCGAGATCCCTCCATCCTTCATCACCCGCCAGAAGGTCATCGGTGCCGGTAGGTGCTCAGGTGGCTTTGTCACCCCAAAGACACCCCAAAGTTGGACAATGGTGAAGGGATAAACATCCCCCCATCCTCCGAGCAGGTGAATTTGGGGAGGTCTACAAGGGGACCCTGAAGCGTGGCAAGAAGGAGGTGCCGGTGGCCATCAAGACCTTGAAGGTGGGCTACACGGAGAAGCAACGGGTGGACTTCTTGAGCGAAGCCACCATCATGGGCCAGTTCTGCCACCACAACATCATCCGCCTGGAAGGGGTCGTCTCCAAGTGTGAGTGTCGTGTGTGTGTGTCCCAAAACCCCTCAATTTCCCTGCAAAACACCCCAAAAATGGCTCTATGAGAATGGGGTGTTTTGAGCAACGATATATGGGAGGGTCGGGAGTTTGGGGAGTTTATTTGGGTGGTTTTGGGGTGGTTTTGGGTGTTGTTGAGGGGATTAGGAGGTTTCGGGGGGTTTGGTGATGTTTATTTGGTGGGAATTGGGTTTTTTGGGGGGTTGTTGTTTTGGGGTTGGTTTTGGGAGGGGTTGGTGGGATTTTTGGAGTCCATTTTTACCCATTTTGGGTCTTCCTACAGACAAACCCTTCATGATCATCACAGAGTACATGGAGAACGGCGCGCTGGATAAGTTCCTGCGGGTAGGTGAGGTGTGGTGGCAACGTGTGTCCCACCACCCCAGGCAAGGATAGAACCCTCAAACTTCCCCCATGGCAGATGGGCTGAGAGATGGATTTAAGGCTGGATTCTCCCCCTTTTCCCAGGAAAAAGAAGGGGAATTTGGTGTCATCCAGCTGGTGGGGATGCTGAGGGGCATCGCCGCCGGCATGAAGTACTTGGCCAACATGAATTACGTCCACCGGGATCTGGCCGCCCGGAATATCTTGGTGAACAGCAACCTGGTGTGCAAGGTGTCGGATTTTGGCCTTTCCAGAGTGTTGGAAGATGACCCTGAAGCCACCTACACCACCAGCGTAAGTGCCACCACGGGGCTTGGCCACAGTGAGGGTGGGTTTTGGGGGAGGAAGATGAAGGGTTGACCCCAAGCTTGCTACTACAGGGTGGGAAGATCCCCATCCGTTGGACAGCACCTGAAGCCATCTCCTACCGCAAGTTCACCTCCGCCAGCGACGTCTGGAGCTACGGCATCGTCATGTGGGAGGTGATGTCCTATGGAGAGAGACCCTACTGGGAGCTCTCAAACCATGAGGTGAGCACCTCCAGCCCCGATTTTTGGGGGGCATTCTGGCAAATGGACAACTTTTGGAGGGGGGGTAGCACCTCTCAACCTCCTCCTTTTGAGAGTGGTGAGGTGCTGGTTGCCCAAAGAAGTGGTGAATGCCCCATCCCTGGCAGTGTTCAAGGCCAGGTTGGACACAGGGGCTTGGAGCAACCGGCTCTAGTGGAAGGTGTCCCTGCCCTGGAACCGGATGAGTTTTGAGGTCCCTTCCAACACAAACTACTCTGGGATTCAATGGTTCCTCCTCCTCGTAGGTGATGAAGGCCATCAACGAGGGCTTCCGCCTGCCCGCGCCGCTGGACTGCCCCTCGGCCATCTACCAGCTGATGATGCAGTGCTGGCAGCAGGAGCGCTCCCGGCGCCCCAAGTTCGCCGACGTCGTCAGCATCTTGGACAAGCTCATCCGCGCCCCCGAGTCCCTCAAGGCGCTGGCGGACTTCGACCCCCGGTGAGTGACGGGCAGGTTGTGCCCCTGCACGTGCTGCTGCACCTCCTGCATCTTTCTGGCAGTGGGTTTTGGGGGGTTGTGGTTTTGGGGGGCTGCAGCCTGGCATTGAGCACCTCTGCAGCCTTGGGTTGGGTTCTGCATCTCTGCACGCTTCCACCTCTGCAGTCTTGCGTTGCTTCTTGCATCTCTGTGTTCTCACAGCTCTGTATTCTTGGCTTGCAGATGCATTCAAGGGTGTATCCTTGAATCCCTAACCCTAGGGATGCAGGATATATGCTTGAATCCTTGCATCCCTGCATCCTTGCATCTCTGTATTCTTGCATTGCTTCTTGTACCTCTATATTCTGGCACCCCTGCATCACTTTGTGGAGTTTTGCATTGGTTTTTGCATCTGCATCCCGGCATCTCTGCGTTCTTGGGTTGGGTTTTTGGCATCTCTGCATTCTTGGGTTGCAGATGCATTCAAGAATGCATCCTTGTATCCTTGCATCTCTGTATTCTTGCACCTTTGAATTCCTGCATGTCTACTTTCTTGCCTTGATTTTTGCCTCCCTGCACCCTTGCATTGCTTCTTGCACCCCTGCACTCTTGCATTGATTCGTGCATCTCTGCAGTTTCACGTTGGGTTTTGCACCTGCATTTTTGCATTGCTGCTTGTATCTCTCCAGTCTTGCATTGCTTCTTCCATCCCTCCATCCCTGCATCCCTCCATCCCTGCCTCCTGCACTCTTGCACTGCTTTTTGCACCATTGCAACCTCACACTTTACTGCAGCTCTCCCTTTCCTCATTGCTTTTTGCCCCATTGCATTCCCGTGCTGCTCTTCCACACCCTGGCATTCCCATGCTCCTTTTTGCATCGTTGCATTCCTGCCCTGGCTCTGCAGTTCCACATTCCCGCTTGGATCCTCACATCCCTGCATTCTCGCGCTCCTTTGTGCACCTCTGCATTCTCCCCTTGGCTTCCTTGTGCTCTTCTTTGCATCTGTGCTCTTGTAAACTGATTTTGCCATTTTATCCTCTCATTCTCCACTTCCCCTTTGCATTTGTAACTGGTTTCACATTTTGCCCGATTTCCTTCTTTGCGCTTGTGCATTTTAGTGCTTTTTGTTGTTTCCCTTTGCCATTTTCACACGGTTTCCTGCATTTGTGCCTCACTTCTTGCATTTCCCCTTTGCATCTTCACATCTCTCCCTTCCTTTCCACATCTGGGCACTTCCCCATCACCTCTTGTGTGTTCCACTTCTGCTTTTCCACTTTGCACTGGGGCTTTTGCCTTCGCTTTTTGCATCTCTGCCCTGGGACGTTGCTTTGCACATCCACACATCTGGACATTCAGGTGTTGCTTTTGTGCACTGCTGCTTTTGGTTTGCTTGGGTTCCTCTCTAGTTCTGCATTTTGCATCCTTCCAATTTTGCCTTTTCATCTTCCACTTCTGCATCACTTTTTGCATCCTTCCATTTCCACATCATTTTCCTGCATCTTTCCACTTCCACATTATATTTTGCATCTTTGCTTTCCTGCATCATTTTTGGCGCATGGTTTCATTTCCGTGTTATTTTTGCATCCTCTTTTTTTATCCTTCCATTTGTCCCTCCTCCCATTCCCACATCATTTGGGCACCCCCTGTCCCATCCCCGTGCCCCGCAGGGTCTCCATCCGCCTGCCCAGCACCAGTGGCTCTGAGGGCATTCCCTTCCGCACCGTCCCGGAGTGGCTGGAATCCATCCGGATGCCCCAGTACACGGAGCACTTCATGGCCTCGGGCTACAGCACCATTGAGAAGGTCCTGCAGATGACCAGCGAGTGAGTCCACAGCCCCATGTTGTCCCCACACTATCCCCATACTGCATCCATGGTCTCCCCTTGATATTCCCATTCTGTCCCAATACCATCACTGTGTCGTCCCCATGCTGTCCCCTTGATATTCCCATGCCATCCCCATGCTGTCCCTGTACTGTCCTCATCTTGTCCCCTTGTTATTCCCACACCGCCCCTTGATATCCTCATAGTGTCCCCATACTGTCCCTACACTGTCCTCTTGATATTCCCATATTGTCCCCATGGTGCCTTATGGTGTGTCCCTGTACTATCCCCACTCTGTCCCTATGGTGTCCCTTTACTATCCCCACATTCACATTCCCACATATCCCCATATCCCCACATATTCACATTCTGTCCCCACACTGTCCTTGTACTGTCCCCATGCCATCCCCTCAACATTCCCATGATGTCCCTATGGTGTATCCCCACACTGCCCTCATGCCATCCCTATGGCGTCCCATCTTCTCCCCTCTATATTCCCACATTGTCCCCACGCTGCCTCTTGATATCCCCATGGAATCTCCATACTGTCCCTACACTGTCCCATGGGAAATGAAACCACTTCCGTGGCACTGGCCTTGTTGGGTCGGGATCAATCAAGCCCTTCCCTTACCATGGACCACCCCAAAGACCTTAGGATGAGCTGCATCCATCCCTTGGGAATGCTGTGGCCGGGGTGGGGGGGGTCTGCACTACCATTTTCCACCCCAAATCCCTGATTTTTGTGCATTTCCTCCCTGTTCCCCTCCAGTGACATCAAGAAGGTCGGTGTGCGGCTGCCGGGGCACCAGAAGCGCATCGCCTACAGCCTGCTGGGGCTGCAGGAGCAGGCCAGCGCCGGGGGGGGCCCCCTCTGACCCCCCAACCTACTTGAAAGCAACCAAATGAAGACCCCCCCCTCCTCCCCGAGGGGCTTATTTATTATTTCTATTATTATTAAGGTGATTTTTATATTATTATTATTACGAGCAATCCCCAGGGTTGGGGATGAAACGGGTGCACCCCCCCCCCCCAAAATCAAGATCAAATGATGAACATGATGATTTCACGCTCATTTGGGGCTGGGGGAGGCAGTTTTGGGGGGGTTCCTCTTTAGTTTTCCACATTTCAAGAAAGAAACCAAGGCCTCAGCCCCCAAACTGGCTCATTTGGGCTTTTTGCTCCCTATTTATTCCTCTCCCCCCCAGTTTTGGGGTGGGTTTTAGCCCCCAGTCAGGCTGATCTGCCCCTCCTGCCTTTTCCTTTCCTTTTTAATCCTAATTTATTCTATTTTTGTATATTTATTGCGAGGAAGCAAAGGTCGGGGCAGAGCCGGGAGAGGGAAAAGGGAAAGAAAATCTGGATCCCTTTATTTTTTGGGGGGTTTCCCCCCTTTTTTTTTATGGATTTTGGGGGGTTTTGAGGTATTTTCACGGGGTTTTGATTTAAATAAAAATGTGATTTTTTTTGTTTTCTAGCATCTTTGGCTTGGGGAGATCACTGCAGTTTGGGGGGGCTAAAGGGGGGGCTGGATTTAAGGGCTTTTAGGGGGTTTAAAAGGGTTTAAAAGCGATTTTTAAGAGGGTTTGGGGGGGTTTAAGGATTTCTTAAAGGGGTGTTTAAAAGGGGAGTTTTAAGGAGGTTTAAGGGTTTAAAAGGGGGTTTAAGAGGGGGGTTATGGGGTTTTTAAGGGGGTTATCAGTGTTTTTTAAGGGGTTATGAGGGGTTTTAAGAGGTTATTGGGTTTTTAAGGGGTGATCAGCATTTTTAAGAGGGTTTTCAGGGGTTATTGGGGGGTTTAAGGGGTTTTTAAAGGGGTGGATGGGGATTTTAAGGGGTATGGGGTTATTTGGGTTTTTAAGGGAGTTTTAAGGGGATATTGGGGGTTTTAAGGGGGGTTTAAGGGGTTATTGGGTTCTTCAGGGGGTTTTAAGGGGTCCTGCACAGCTCGAGGAGCGTTTCTCATCCAAAAGCTCTTTCCATCAGCAAAATCCACAAGGAATTTGGCCAAAGCCAAGCCAAAGCCGCGGGGCCAGGGCCGGCTGCCCGGTGCCTGCAAATAACGGGGTGGGAAAAAGCTGGAAAAGGGGGTTTTTGTTTGCCCAAAACCATAAAGAACAGGGGAGGTGGGGGGTGCTTGGGGGGGGAACCAGCATCTGGCTGCACAAGCTGCTGTTTGGGTGGTTTTCACCCTATTTCGGGGTGTTCGGGCCTGTGGATGCCTCATGTGTGACACGAGTTTGCCGGTCTCAGCCCTGCCACCACCCTCAGTCCTGGCTCAGCGTCCAGCAGCACCCGGGAAGGGGGGAGACACCGGATTTGGGTGCATGGCAGCACCTAATCTCTGTTTGCACATGGTGGGGCCGGGTAAGGGCAATGGGGAAACTGAGGCACAGGGCAAGCGGCACCCTTGGGTGCCCCTTCCCCGGTGCCTGGCACGGTTTCAATGCAGCTCCCATCCTAATCCCCACGGCAGCAGGCGTGGGGCGATGGGGGCATCACCCATGGGTGCTGCGGTCCCCATGTCCCACTGAGCATCCTCCCCATGGGCTGTGGGTTTTGTGGACCCCCTTTGCTGTGGCCCTATTGCCTCACTGAGCACCTTCCATACGTGCTGGGGTCCCTCTCCCCATGTCACCTCACCCCGTTGAGCCCCTTCCATGGGTGCTGCAGTCCCCTCACCCCACCAAACACCCTCCATGAGTGCCGGGGTGCCCTCATCACCCCATCAACCATCCTCCATGGGTGCTGAGGTCTCCATCACCATGTCCCCTCACCCCATTTACCCTCTCCATGGCTGCTGGGGTCCCCTCACCCCATTGAGCACCCTCCATGAGTGCCGGGGTCCTCTCACCCCATTGAGCACCCGCCTTGGGTGCTGGGGTCCTCTCACCTCACTGAGCACCCTCCATGGGTGCTGCAGTCTCCTCACCCCACCAAACACCCTCCATGAGTGCTGGGATCCCCTCACCTCACTGAGCACCCCCCATGGGTGCTGGGGTCCTCTCACCCCATTGAGCATCCTCCATGGGTGCTGGGGTCCCCTCACCCCACCAAACATCCTCCATGGGTGCTGGGATCCCCTCACCTCACTGAGCACCCTCCATGGGTGCTGGGGTCCCCTCACCTCACTGAGCACCCCCCATGGGTGCTGGGGTCTCCATCACCATGTCTCCTCACCCCATCAAGCACCCGCCACGGGGCACACGGGTGCTGCAGCCCATCCCTGCTGGCTGCACCCACCCCTCCCCGCTCCCGCACCCATCCCAGCGCCTCTCCCAGCCCCTGCCCTGTTTTTGGGGTGTCTCCCTGGCGCTGACCCCGCGTCACCCGCCGCGGGCCGGGCCCGGGCTCGCCCAACCTGCCCGACCGTGCTCCTCACCCAGCGCCCGCCCCACCCGCTGCCCCCCCAAACCGCTGCTCCCCTGCTGGGGGGGCACCAGAGAGCTGGGATGGGGGAGCTGAGCACCCCCACCCCCCCTTTATTAATTGCAGTAATTAAGACTAATTATGTGCTGATAATTATAAGGGGGGGGCAATAGGGGGACACTTTGGTACATGGCCTGGGGCTGGGCACAGATTTGGGGGGGTTTAAGCGCTGTGTGAGGGATGGGGAGGAGATGGCCCCCCCCCCAAATGAACCCCATAGGGATGGAGGAGGAAGAGGAGGAAGCCTCGATGGATGATGTATTTAATGCAAAAGCACCCCCCCCACCCCCAGCCCAGACACCTGGGGGCTGGGACACCCCGAATCACCTGGAGGGGTGGGGAAGGACACCCCCTCTTTGCACGGGTGACATCCTTTGGGGTCCCACATTCATCACTTGGGGTTGGCGAGCTCCTCGATCGCTCTCCGCAGCTGTAGGGGGGCAGAGGAGGTGGGATGGGGCTTGTCCACGTTGTTCCCCCTCCCTTGTCCCCCCCCCGTGCCCCCCGCTTGTCCCCCCCCGTCCCCCCTCACCTCGGCCCTGCTGACGGCTCCCACCAGCTCCCCAAAACGGGTGACAAAGATGCGCTGCAGCCTCAGCAGCTCGAAGAGGTGATGGGCCTTGGGGAGGTGACAACGGGGACATGTGGGGACAGAGCCACCCCTGCCACGTCCCCTCAACGTGACACAGAACTGGGGGGGGCACACTGGTGGCTCCCAGCCCCACCAGGACATGCCCCCCCCTTCCCAAACCTGGTGCAGGGAGGTCCATGGGGAGAGCTGGAGCATGATGGGCTCGATGGCACAGTTGTCACCAAGCGTCCCCGCTGCTGGCAGCTTGGGGAAGGTGACGTGTTAATTTTGGGTGGAAAACCAGCTTTTTTGGGTGCAGTAAGGTGCTCCTCCCCCCATTTACCTTCTCCTCTTTGGGTGCCTGAGGGTGCTTGTGGCTCTGGAGGAAGGTGACGAGCTGGGCTCTGCTGACGGTGCCCACCAGCGTGGGTGACCCTGGAGGATGGGGACAAGCCCAGTGATGTCCCCCCCGGTCCCAGTGACCCCCCCTGTACCCCACATCCCACCTGCACTCTCCAGCACGGGGTACTCAGCATCAGCAGAGGTGTCCAAGGCTGCCAGCACCTCCTCGAAGCCACTACCCTTGGCCAAGGCCACCACCCGGCGCTCCATGAACTCCTCCACCACCACTTGGTAGGAGCTGATGAGCCAGAAACCCCCCAAATTTCCATCATGTCACAGCAAATCACCCCAAAATATAGAGGTTTATAAAGGGGGGGGGGCTTACGCCATGTGCCGGCTGCGGATGCGGGGCAGGTAGGGCAGCTTCTTGACGATGATGGTGCCGTCGTAGAAGGATGGTTGATGCTTCTGGGTGATGGCGTTGGCCACCAGCACGGCCAGGATGACCGGGAGGACGTGGCTGAGGTGCCCGGTGGCCTCACACACCAGGAGAGCCGTGGAGATGGAGTGGGTCACCGAGCCCGAGAAGGCGGCTGCGCCTGTGGTGGAGAGCCAAGGCATAGGGGGAGCTCAGTGTATGGTTTGTGGGTGCCCCCCCACCCATGGGTGTCCCCACCACCACCCCATCCCAACCGACTCACCAGCCAAGGCGTATCCGCCGGGAACGACGGGGTGCAGGGCCCCCTCCGAACGGATGCCCTCAGGGAAGAGCAGAGCCACCGTCTCCCCAAGCAGGCGCCCGATGGCAGCTCCTGAAATGGGGAGGGGGAAGGTGGGAACCCCCCCCAGACACCCCCCAAAACGGTGCAGCTGGAGGTGACCCCCTGGGGCTGGACATCACCCCTGTACCCCCCAAGGGCTGGATGTAACCCCCCCAGGGACGGACACAACCCCCTGTACCCCCTCCTCAGGGCTGGATGTACCCCCCCAGGGACGGACACAACCCCCTGTACCCCCTCCTCAGGGCTGGATGTACCCCCCCAGGGACGGACACAACCCCCTGTACCCCCTCCTCAGGGCTGGATGTACCCCCCCAGGGACGGACACAACCCCCTGTACCCCCTCCTCAGGGCTGGATGTACCCCCCCAGGGACGGACACAACCCCCTGTACCCCCTCCCCAGGGCTGGATGTACCCCCCCAGGGATGGACACAACCCCCTGTACCCCCTCCCCAGGGCTGGATGTACCCCCTGTGCCTCCCAAAGGGGGCTGCCCCCCCTGTACCCCCTTGATCTAAGCCAGTGGACCCCCAGCCTCACCATAGACGAAGATGGGCATGAAGTAGCCAGCAGGCAAGGGCAGGGTGGTGGCCAGGATGAGCATCCAGAACTGGGGAAAGGGGGGAACAGAGCCCATTGAGAGGTGTGGGGGGTCATCCCCATGGAGGGGACACATGCAGGGCCTGGGGGGGGTGGGTCATGGCTACCTTCATCATCAGGAAGAAGGCCAACGTGCCGAAGATGGTGGCGGAGGGGTGGCACCACTCCTGCCACAGCCCCCAGGGGTCCTTGCTGGGGGGGTCAGCCAGCGAGGAGGCGTTGGGGACCAGCAAGCCCCAAGTGCGGTTGTCGAACAGGGTGATGAGATACTCCTTCATGGTGAGCTGGAAGGACAGATAGACACCCTGAGAACCTGCTGGGACGTGTCGGGGTGCCCTGGGGAGCCCCGTGTCCCCCCCAACCCACTCACCCTGGAAGCCATCAGCTGCCCCAGCCCCGGTGGGAAGGTGATGGAGGCGAGGAGCAGCACCACCAGCGCCGTGTAGACGGGCTTGCTGGAGGGGGGAGAGGCAGGGCTGGGGGTGTGGGAACAGATGGACACATGGGATGCATGGGGTGGAGCCAGGGGTGCCCGGGGTTGGGAGGAACAGGGATATAGGGACGCCCAGGATGTATGGGGTGCATGGGCAGGGTGTATGGGGGGGACACAGGGGTGCCCAGGGTGGTTGTGGAAGGGGCATGGAGTGGACATAGGGAAATACAGGGTGCGCTGGGTTGGATGCACAGGGTGCATGGGGTGGGCACATGGGCAACCAAGGTGCATGGGGTGGGCTTACAGGGTGCATGGGGTGGGCATAGGGACACACAGGGTGCATGGGGTGGGCACTCAGGGTGTGTGGGGTGGGCACATGGACAACCAAGGTGCACGGGGTGGGCTTACAGGGTGCATGAGGTGGACACAGGGACACGCAGGGAGTATTGGGTGGCCATAGGGACACACAGGGTACATGGGGTGGGCACTCAGGGTGTGTGGGGTGGCCATAGGGACATGCAGGGTGCATGGGGTGGGCACTCAGGGTGCCTGGGGTGGCCATAGGGACAGCCAAGGTGCACGGGGTGGGCACATGGACGAGCAGGGTGCAGGGCGCAGGGTGCAGGGCGCAGGGCGCAGGGCGCAGGGTGCAGGGTGCAGACACACGGACGCCCGGTACGGACTCGGTCGCCAGCAGCTTGGCCGTGAGCCGGTTCTCCCTGACGGCCGCCAGCAGCCAGCGCTGACAGAAGAGGTAGGCACAGGCCAGGAGCCCGCAGACAGCCCTGGGGAGGAGAGGGCAGGCAGGGTACAGGCAGGGCACAGGGGTACAGGCAGGTTACAGGAGTACAGGCAGGGTACAGGCAGGGGCACAGGGGTACAGGGGCACAGGTAGGTTACAGGGGTACAGGGGTACAGGCAGGGCACAGGCAGGGACACAAGGGTACAGGCAGGGTACAGGCAGGGGTACAGGCAGGGCACAGGGGTACAGGGGTACAGGGGCACAGGCAGCTTACAGGGGTACAGGCAGGGCACAGGCAAGGACACAAGGGTACAGGCAGGGTACAGGCAGGGGTACAGGCAGGGCATAGGGGTACAGGGGTACAGGGGTACAGGCAGGCCATGGGCAGGGACACAAGCGCACAGGCAGGGTACAGGCAGGGCACAGGGGTACAGGGGTACAGGCAGGCCATGGGCAGGGACACAAGCGCACAGGCAGGGCACAGGCAGGACCCTTCTTACCCCAATATTGCAAAGAAGAAGGTCTCCAGGAGGTCGAAGGGGAAATCAATCTTGAGGTCACTCTTAAAAATAGCAGCAATGGTTTCTGGGAGGGGTGTAGAACAATGAGTGTGTGGTTTTCGGGGTGGGCACCCCAAAAATGCTGCAGAACCCCAAAAGGGTTGTTGAGGGGATGGGGGGGGGGACGTGCTGCCTGCTCCCCTTGCCTTGCTCGCTGTTGAAGACGGCGAGGAGCCGGAACATGAAGGCACCACAGGTTGCAGCGAAGAAGCCCCTCCAGTAATCCCGCACAGCGAAGTGGGAGGACATCACCTCGATGCTGAAAAGCACCCCTGGAAAACACAGGGGAATGAGGTGGAGCGTCTTTAGGAGGGGGATTTGGGGGTCCCCAGGGTGGGGTGGGGTGGGATGGGGTGAGGGGGTTCTCACCGCTAATGGGTGCTCCAAAAACCGAGGCCACCCCGACGGCTTGTGCTGCCACCAGCATCTCGTTCTGCTTGAACTTGTTCTGCAGGGCAGGAGGTTGCTCGTAACTCCAGGTTTTAGGGGGTAAGATAAAATCCCCCTTATTTTAGGAGGGGAATACCCTCCCCCTTTAATTTTTTGGGGGTGTCACCCCTACCTCATACTCCTTCATGACCGAGGTCCTCATCTTCCCCAGGTACACTGCAACCATGGTGGAGAGGTGCACAAAGGACCCCTGGGTGCCGAGAAGGAGAAAGGAGAGGGGGGACATGGCACTGAAGGACCTTCCACCACCATCCCAGCACCAGGTGATGCTGCGAACCATTTAGGAGGGATCACTTACCACTTTGCCAAGGAAAACAGTGCTGCCAGCAGCCAGGGTGCAGGTCAACCCCACCACCTTGGCTCCGAAGTTCTTGATGGCCAAGTAGTCCTCCAGCACCACCCCCGTCAGGATGGTCTTCAGCTCCGGGATGCCAGAGCCTGAAAGGGAGGTGTCCATGGTTTTGGGGTTCTCCCTGCTATCAGAGGGGAGTTTTGGGGAGTGGGGAAGGTTGGGGTGCAGCCAACTCACCTACAGAGTGAGGGGTGATGCTCTGGGAGAAGCCAGTGGAGAAGGTTGCCATCACTATTGGGTACATGGTCCACGAGAGGTACTTCAGCACCAAAACATCGCCAACCTCTTGGTAAAGCCACCGGTGGGCTGGAGAAGAAGCATCAGGAGGGCAGATGCCCTCCTCAATAAAAAGACCCCCTCTCATCCTTGGTGTACCCCCAAATTGGCAGGTGAAGCCCCTCGTTTACCCTCGTAGAGCCTGAAGATGAGAAGGTCCATCATGAAGCTGATGATGGCCATGAGGACCCCCAGGATGAAGAGGAAATACCAATCCTCCCCGACACGGAATAGCTGCTGCTTCACCCACTCCAGGCACCCTGTGGAGTGTGAAAACAGGGTGCTGACCCCCCAAAACACCCCAACACCCCCAAGGTCCCCTCGCTTTGGGTTGGGATCTCACCTCGGAGCCTCCTCCGGGCTTTGGGGCAGGGTCTCCAGCTCTGCTCCGACACCAACACTCTCTCCTCTTCCTCCTCCCGCAGCCCCCCAGGGACGGGGTGCTTCATCCTGGGGACTTTTTGGGGGGACAGAACAAACACCCCCCCCCGCTTTTTGCCAGCACCCCCTCACCGTTCCTCCCTCCTCGGCCTCTGCTGCAGCACTGAGTTTGCAAACAAGCTCATTAAAAACGACCTTGAGGAACGCACCGGACCCGCTCGGGCTGGAGTGAGCCGGGTTCCTCTCCCCCCCCCGCCGCCCCATCACCTCCAATCCATCCCGGGGAGTCTTTAATGAGTAATTCAATTAATTCTCATGATTATTCCTTAACAGCAGGCAGCACACGGGCACGGCATTCCATGGTGCTGAGGGGGGAGGACGCAGAGGGAAAAATTTCCACCCTCTCCAGCGCAAGACCTAAATTTAGCCCCTTTTACGAGCGCTCTGGCAGGCGGCCGGGAGCTGTAACCAGGCTTTAAAAGCTCCCCAAGCCACCCCCCCATGGAACAACCAGCCTCATTTTGCCTTCACCAGGAGGAGGACGAGGAAGAGGGGCTTTGCTCTTGCTCCCCAGCAGGAGCTGGGGGTCGGGGGGGGCGTGGAAGCGGTGGATGAACGTGCAATCCGCGGCTGCTTTCCGCTCGGAGCGCAGCTTCCACCGCTCGGCATCGCCCGCCGGCTCCATGGAGCTTTTTGGGAGCTTTGTCCGGCCTCGTGGGGAGACCTTGGGGTTCCCAGGTGAGGGTTTATGTTGGGGGGGGACACCCCTGGTGAAATGTGGCTGGGATACAAAGAGGTGTTTAGGGGGGACCCCCCCACACTGATCCGCACCGCTCCTCTCCGGCAGCTCGGCCTGGCAGCACCGGCACGGTGAAGACCCTGGGCAATACCTATCAGTTCACGGTGGATGTCAGCGACTTTGCCCCCGAGGACATCATTGTCACCACCTCCAACAACCAGATCGAGGTGCACGCTGAGAAGGTGGGTGCTTCCTCCCTTCCCCGCTCACCCCCAACACGTGGGAGACCCCAAAATCCTCACCCAGCTCCCAGCCAACTTCCTAACGGCCCCACAGTGGTTTAATTCACCATTTCCTCGCCTTTTTTGCCCCAAATTTCATAGGAGCAAAGCCCACAAGACCCAACAAACTCATGCCTTGTAATCACCCATCCCAAGGGGGTGGTAACCAAAACCAGCACCTTTGTCCCCTGCTCTGATGCCACCCACATCCCTCGGGGAGACAAATATTATGACCACACACAAGGCGTGACCCAAGCCTCACCCAAGGGCAGGGAGCGACGAGCGCCCCAAAATCACCCCCTTTTCACCCGTTTTTCCCCCCCCCAGCTGGCTGCGGATGGCACAGTCATGAACACCTTCACCCACAAATGCCAGCTGCCTGAGGACGTGGACCCCACGTCGGTGTCGTCCTCGCTGGGGGACGATGGCACGTTGACCATCCGCGCTCAGCGCCAGCCCAAGCATCCCGACCACGTCCAGCAAACCTTCCGGACTGAGATCAAGATCTGAGGGGCCGGGGGGGTCCTTTCCCCCCCCATCACCTCCCTCAGTAATCATTCGGGTGGTTTAGGAAGGAGGTAGGGAATGGGAACGCTCCCCCTCGGGCTCACACCTGAGGGGTTGGCGTGGAGGGATGCATCCCATCACCCATCAGAGAAACTCCGGATAGGATTCCCGGCTCCGGTGACTTTTAGCTGGCAAATGGGTTGATGGGGAAGAGCCGGCGTGCCAAGAGCCCTGCCAGGAGGGAGGTTCCCTTCCCCGACCCTCAGCCATAGCTTGTCTCTGTATATACAGCTTGTGATAAATCACGGAGAATGCCTGACTCCTGCCTCCTCCTTTTTAACCTTTTCTTGATGTTTTCCCCCCAAAAGAGCTGCGGGTTCAGCCCCTTGGTAAGAGACATCACGAGCAACCCCTCTTTCCCAACAAAAACATGGACAAGGAGCTGCCACAACTCCCCTGTGCCCGTGGCCACGTTTATTTCCAGCCTGGGGTGACTCATATCTTCCCGGACGCTCTATTTCGGAGCCATTCCCTCAGCTGTCCGGCTGCCATCCCACCTGGAAAGGCACCAAATCCTCCTCTTCCACCACCCACCCGCACCCACCACCCTTGGGGAAGACCCAAGCAGTGCAACGAGCCAGCAGGATGGTGTGGCTTCATTTTGGGGGAGAGAAGGAGGGGCTCAAAAGCTGCCCTGAATGTCCCCCGCGGGCTCAGCTCCGTCTCCCCATGTGTACACACAAACAGGGACGCCCCGCTCCTGTTTATAGCTACCACACAGCACCCAGCTCGTGTTGCTGCTCCCGCCCTGAGGTCAACTTGTCCCTGTTTGTCCCCTTCGTGACTTGCTCTAACACACTTGCAGTGTGGAGGGATGCGCAGAGACACGTGTGGCTCCTCCATCACCTCCTCAAGGGGTGTCCTGCTCGCCCAGGGCATGTTCTGCTGCAGGAGGCTGCGAGGAAAAGTGTTTAAAAGTTGTTAAAAAGCCCTTTAATGGCTATAAAACGCCCCAGCACCACTTGGGAAACTGAAGCCGTGGAGGCGACGAGCAGCGGTGATGTCCTGTTGTCCAGCCGGGGTGATGGGATGTGTCTGCTCTGCCCCCAAAATGCCACCCCAGGGTGCTCAGGGTGCCCTGGGTGACCTGCTGTGGTCACAGATTGCCATCTAGTGGTGACAGGCCATGAAACCCCAGCAAAAAGAGGATGAAATCCCCTTTTTTCTCCCCGAAACTGGCTGCTTTTGCACAGGGGAGGTCTCTGAAGCAAGGAGCAGCGAGGGCTCAGAGCCCCAGCGCCCACAAACCCCGTTAGCCCTGGGCACACCAGGGAATGCATCCCTGAGGAGAAACAGGGTGATAGAAGGAGGAATATTGAGCTTTTGGGGTTGCCCAAACTCACTGGGACCTTCAGTGCTGTGGGAGCAGGGGTGGATGTTTGCACTTTTGGAGCTGGGCTCTCATATGGATGATATAGTTCATCATTTAGTGGCCGAACAGGCACAGACCCCGGTGTGGATGTGCCTATTCCTTGGACAGGCTTTGGAAATGGAGCTGCGGAAACCTCATGAGGTTCAACAAGGGCAAGGTCCCGAGCATGGGTCAGACCTGAGCGGGTTCACCTCACGCCCGCTCCCTGAGGAGACCCTCCGGGCCGCCATCACGGCACTGTCATGGCGGCGCCCACGGCGTCAGCGAGGGAACAGAGGGCGCCATTACCGCCCTCACCGCGCCCCTGCACGCCTGCGCCGCCGGGGGGCGGAGGAGGGCGACGCCGCTTCCGCCCGGCGCCAAGATGGCGGCGCCCTTTGTCTGGTCCGTGTCACGGTGAGCGCCGCCGGGCCCGGCATGGCAGGTAGGGGCGGCGGGGCCGGGGGGCGCCGGGGGGGTGTATGGGGGGGGGTTCGGGGCTGCGAGGGGAAGGGGGCCGTGGCCCCGCGCGCTGCTTGGGGGGCTGCCCCCCACAAGGAGCCGTTTCGGGGACACCGCGCTGTGGAACCGCTGTTTTAACGGGGGGGGGGGGCGGCATTGGGGTCCCCCCCGTCCCTTTAGCGCTCAGTGGGGCTGCGGCTTCTCGTCCGTCCCCCCCCGGGCTGTGCCCCCCACTTCGAGTGATCCCCCCCAGGCCGACATAGGGGGCCGGGGGGCGGCTGGTGCTCACCCTGTTGTGTCCCCCCCGCCCCGAGCTGTGGGGCGAGGAGCACAGCCCGTGCCCCACACGTGTGGGGCAGCCGCTGTCCGTCCCCCCCGGCAGCGCTGGCACCAGGCGCGGTGCCTGCCTGCGCAGCGGGGATGCCCCCAGCGAGCGGAGGAGATTTGGGGGAGCTTCGTGCGGCGGCTCAAGGGAGAAGGGTGCTTGTGTCCCGGCATCGTTCTGGGCGCTGACAGCCCGTCCTGGCTGTAGCTGCCCCTGCCGGGGCACGGCTGCTGTGTTCCATGGGCAAGGCGCGTTGCCTTAACTCCATTTCTGCACCAGAAGCTCCCGCTGGGGTGTCAGAGCCGGGGCAGCGCTCCTGAGGCAGGGTTTTGATGAGGAAAACAAGGATTTAGTACTAAAATCAGCCCGTGCTGCAGAGACGGGAGGTTTCCAGGGCAGAGCTCAGCGGCTCCTCTGGCTCCCTGCCTGCTGCAGCACAGGGCTCCGGTTACCTGCAGGCACAGGGGCAGCAGGAGCTGCACCAGCGCATCCATGCGCCTGAACGCTGGAAAACTGAGGGGTCTGGGGGGTGTCTGTTCAATGAGGGGTGACCAGAGAGTCTCTGCTCCCCCCTTTCCTCGTGTCATTCTCCTTTTAGTTCCTTTTCCCTGTGGTTTTTTAGCTACCCTGTCATCACTTGCAGTCATTTCTCTCGCCTTCTGGTTTTGCTGCTGACCACAAGCTCAGCCCTTCTGTATTTCACAACTTATTAACACATCCGTGTCTTGATCAGCCCTTAACTTTCATTTTAACTGAAAACCTTGCAGAATCAGTTCCTGGAAATGAGGACAGACTCCCCTTTGCAGAGACTGAAAGGAGCAGGGCTGCTTTGTTCCCCGAGCTGACACGCAGGAAGGGAGATGACGGTAGGCAGAAAGTAATCCCTTCTTTTTCTGTTCTCAGCATAAGATTGGAGGGCTGGATGGTGACAGCATCAAAAGGCAATATTTAAACCACTGGGTTTTTTCCTAATTTGTTGAGGTTTGGGGGTTTTTTTAATAGGTAGATGCTTGGGTGGCAGGTACAGGGTGAGATTAGTGTTGTTATAAGCTAGAGAGCTTAATGGAGCTTGTGTTGGAGCTCCCTGGGACTGTAGTCGCTGTATTTCTCTCTGTGAACACAGGCAGCAGATGGGGGTGTTCTCATAACGAAGCTTCTCTGTGATTAATTGGGTAATGAGAGACTCAGCAGAGAGGTTGGGAGGGGAAACCTCTGACAAGGTGAAATCAGGGGTGCCCAATGTCCTGGGTGGGTGACATCGGACCATGGCCCATTGAACGCCTCAGTTTGGGGCTGAGCTTTTCATCCCGTTTCTCCCAGGATGGCTGCGTAGAGACTGAGCTGAGCACTGGGAAAGGGGAATACTCTGAAGGAGAGCCACAACCATCTCGCCCGCAGACCCGGTCCTCTGGATATCTCCACTCCTTGCAGCACAGGGGTGAGTTCAGGCACCACTCCTGGCTTATGGGGGTTTTGTGACACGTGTCCTCAGGCAGTGCCAATAGTGTGGTGGGCCAGCAATGCCTGCTTTGGGAATTGCCCTCCCTGGATCCATCCCCGTTCTGGCACATCCCGTTCGGTTGGGGAAGGAGGTGGGTCTTGGCACTGGAGATGGGAACTGGCCTTACCCGAGCGGTGGCAAGGAACCAGGGTGGTGTTTTGGGTGCACTGTGGGGTTTTTGATCCAGATATTTGGGATTTTTAAGGCTTCGCCTCAGGGATTTTGGTGTACAAAGGAGATCTCGGCTGCTGGGGGACATTGGGCGCTGGGTTTGTGCTCTTGTGCTCCAAGGAAGCCATAAAGTGATGTTTACAGAGGAAACCACAGCAAAGATGAAGTTTTTCCAAAGGGATTGAGTTGCTTGGGATTTTGCTTCCTTTGCAAAGCTCAGATGTGAAGCTGAGGCGAGTCCAATCAGGGAGCAATCAAAATCATCATTCAGATGCAAAGTGCCTCCTACAAATTACCAAAAATAGCCTTTTAGTACATCAAACCATCCCAGTTTCTCAGGTCTCACTGCACAGAGCTTTCCCAGCAAAGAATGCAGCATTGTTTATCCTGCTGGGAAAACCCCCCCATTTTTCCCCACAACTTCCTTTGCAAACCTTACAGGGTTGTACCTATGTGGGGGTTTAGACAGATTTTAATCCAAAGACTTGATTTTTCTGGCTCTCAAGGGATGTATTTTGGGACAGGCTGTGGGTGTTTGGTTAAAAAGTAGCCCATGTTTTGGAGAGCTGGGGAGAGTCGCAGCAGTGAGTCAGTGAGTGGTATTCCTCATGGATCAGAGTTGGGAGCAGCACTGTTGCATGTCTTTGGTGATGACATGGACAGTGGGATCAAGGGTACCCTTGGGTGCTGATGACACCGAGCTGTGTGGTGCAGTCGACACGCTGGAGGGAAGGGATTGGATCCAGAGGGATCATGAGAGGATGGAGAGGTGGGACCATGTGAGCCTCATGAGGTTCAACAAGGGCAAGGGCAAGGTCCTGCCCCTGGGTTGGGGCAATCCCAGACACAGCTACAGGCTGGGGGAGACTGGATGGAGCAGCCCTGAGAGGGATTTGAGGATGTTGGTCAATGAGAAGCTCCCCATGACCCGGCTTCAGTGTGCGCTTGAGCCCAGAACCCCCCCGTGTGCTGGGCTGCACCCCCAGAGCGTGAGCAGCAGCTCAGGGAGGGGATCCTGCCCCTCTGCTGCGCTCTGGGGAGACCCCCCCTGCAGTCCTGATCCAGCTCTGGGGCAACAGCACAAGAGGGACGTGGAGCTGCTGGAGCGAGGCCAGAGGAGGCCCCGGAGCTGCTGCGAGGGCTGGAGCAGCTCTGCTCTGGAGCCAGGCTGAGAGAGCTGGGCTGGGGCAGCCTGGAGAAGAGAAGGCTCCTGAAGGGGAGACCTTAGAGCAGCTCCAGTGCCTAAAGGGGCTCCAGGAAACCTGGAGAGGGGCTTTGGACAAGGCCCTGTAGGGACAGGCCAAGGGAAATGGCTTTAACCTGCCAGAGGGGAGACTGAGATGAGCTCTGAGGCAGAAGCTCTTCCCTGTGAGGGTGCTGAGGCGCTGGCACAGGGTGCCCAGAGAAGCTGTGGCTGCCCCATCCCTGGCAGTGTTCAAGGCCAGGTTGGACACAGGGGCTTGGAGCAACCTGCTCTAGTGGAAGGTGTCCCTGCCCGTGCAGGGGTTGGAGCTGGAGGAGCTTTAAGGTTCCTTTAACCTAAACCACTCTGGGATTCTGTGATGAATTACAAAGACAAACAACACCTTTGGGGTGTGAAACTCTCTCTGTGATCTGATGATGTTGGAGGTGTCTGGGCTTCTCATTCCTGCTGGGAATGATTTTGGAAGCCAATTCATCCTTGGCCAGAAGATCTTTCACGGAGTGAGTTGCTAACACCCACAGCGGACAGGAGGAGGCTCCCTCTGCCCATGGTGCTCACCCGCTGTGCGCTTGTGCACACTCACATGGATCCAGAGGAAGGGACGTGCTCGCTGCTGCTGGGAATTAACCTGGTTTTATGGATCCAGACCTGTTGCCTTTCCCGGACCTAAGACTCCCTGTGCTGGTTTTAAGAGCTGGTAAAGTGGAAAAGCAACTGCTGTGTGCTGGAAACCTTCAGAGAGACACCGAGCACCGGCTTAGCATCGAATCCAACAGTGTTTCCCTGACCACAGCCTTGTTTCTTCCAGCATCCACAGCTTTGGGGACTTCCTGCCCTGGCAGGTTGAACAATAACAAGTCCCCATTTGCTTTCTCCTCCCTCCTTGCTCATTGCTTGCTCAGCAAGTGATGAAATGATCCCTTCAGCCCGCTCAGGAATCACGTTTTGGGTAAGAAAGCCAAGCGAAAGCTCTTCATTCTCTACCCTCAGGAGAAAACCCAACATGTGGCAGCACACCAAGCTCGTGGTGCCCCTCGAGCTTTGCCAACGAGGACCTGCTTGAAAAATGCCATTGAAAAATGGGCTTTTGTGGTTTTCCTGGGAGTTTGCAGCATTCCTGAGCCAAAGCCATGCTTCAAGCAGGGAGAGCTCCCTCCACACACACAGCACAAGATGAAAATCCCTCAATATCGTGACAGAAGCACCTAAAATGAGCCGGAACTTAATGATTTGGATATCTCTTTCCATGCTGTGCCCTCAGAGGGAGCAGTGGCACCCTCTGCTCACCAAAGGGACGATGGCACTTGTCTTTGTGGAGGCAGCAGGGTTCCTGCTCGCAGCTTGGACCAGTTGAGGAGCAATCAATGTGCTTTAAATGCTGTTGGGAGGGCAACAAATACATTGACTGTAGAATCAAGTCTCTCTCCAGCCCCGTGCTGGTGTTGTGGCTGTTCCAGGAGAGGTTTTGGGTTTGGTGTTGGAGGAGGTGGCTGTAGCAAGGAGCTGGAATTAGGCTTTTTGGGCCCTGTTTTTTAACTAACAGTGAGGCCAGGTTATGGTTGATGTGTGGCTTCGAGATCTGGGCCTTCATGGGCCTTTTGCTTCGTGGCCCTTTCTGATGTGGAATCAGCGTTTCAGATCCCTTCTCACCCCCTTTTCCTGGGATTTGTGGGTTCTTTTTGCTCCCCATAGCCATGGATTTCCCCCAGCACAGCAAACAAGTGCTGGAGCAGCTGAACCAGCAGCGGCAGCTGGGCTTGCTGTGTGACTGCACCTTCGTGGTGGACGGCATCGACTTCAAGGCCCACAAAGCCGTGCTGGCGGCCTGCAGCGAGTACTTCAGGATGCTCTTCGTCGACCAGAAGGACGTGGTGCACCTCGACATCAGCAACGCAGCAGGTAGGGAGGGGGGGGTTGTCCCACGTCCCTCTGAGCTGCTGGAACACACTTTGGTGCCCAGGGGCTGTTGTTTCACACGCTTTGGGCTTTTCAGAACTGTGTGGCTGAGCGCTGAGAGGGTGTTTCTGGTTGCGTCGCCTCCCTTGCAGGCCTGGGCCAGGTTCTGGAGTTCATGTACACGGCTAAGCTAAGCCTAAACCCTGACAACGTGGAAGATGTGTTGGCCGTGGCGGGTTTCCTCCAGATGCAGGAGATTGTCAGCGCTTGCAATGCTCTCAAGTCCCTCACTGCACCAGCAGAGAGCCCCCAGCCCCCTGCCGAGCTCGGTACGTACCCTCCTGCTTCCCAAAATTCATAGAATCATGGAATGGTTTGGGTTGGAAAGGACCTTAAGATCATCCAGCTCCAACTCCCTGCCACGGGCAGGGACACCTTCCACTAGAGCAGGTTGCTCCAAGCCCCTGTGTCCAACCTGGCCTTGAACACTGCCAGGGATGGGGCAGCCACAGCTTCTCTGGGCACCCTGTGCCAGCGCCTCAGCACCCTCACAGGGAAGAGCTTCTTTATTTCCAACCTAAATCTCCCCTGTTTCAGTTTGAACCCATCACCCCTTGTCCTATCACTCCAGTCCCTGATGAAGGTCCCTCTCCAGCATCCTTGTAGCCCCCTTCAGACACTGGAAGCTGCTCTGAGGTCTCCATGCAGCTTCTCTTCTCCAGGCTCAACAGCCCCGATGTGAGCACAGCCCAGAAATTGTCCCACAATGCAGCCACACTCTCTGGCCACCTTCCAAACCCACATCCTGGGTACATGTGGTGCACAGGGCCATCCAAATCTCCTTGTGCAGCACCAGCAGTTGAAGAAACAATTCCTTCAATCCTTATGGGATTTGGGAATCCTCCTAGCAGCCGCTGGGGCAGCAGAACCTGGATCTCTTTGCCTCTTCCCTCACAGCAGCTGATAAAGTGACCATCGAGGACAAGCCATCGGTAGCAGAAGCAGGGGGCGATCATGACAAACCCAAACTGGTTCCTCCTGACCTGGAGGGGAAGGAAGAGCCTCCCAAGGCACAGACAGAGCAACTGGGTGCCCACGAAGGTGAGACACCAACGGCTGGCACCCCAAATCCTGCATCACCCCCCAGCACACCCTGTCCTGCTGCCAGGCTCTGCTGTATGAAGGCGGTGTGTGTCCTGGGACGTGCCTGAGGTGCTCTTTTGGTTGCAGGGGCAGATGCTGCCACACGAGAGGGTCCCAGCACCGCAGGTCCTGGCTGCCCGGAGAGCGTGGTCAGCAGCAGCAGCCCCGCAGTGAAGGGCAGCATCTCTCAGGGCACTGAAGCAGGAGGTGTGTTGAGGAGCGAGGGTGATGGTGAGGACTTTGCTGCCTGCTCCTTCCATTCAGCAGAGCTGAAACAACCCCGGGCAGGGGTTGGACCCTGCTTTTCTGGGCAATAATAGTGTTTGTGTGAGTTTTGCTGGGCCAACGCTGCCTCCTGTGTGTCACAGGAGCCTATGGGAGCAGTTTTCCTGGGGCAGAGGTAGGAAAGGTTGGGAAATGCTCCTGTGTCTGTGCAAGTGGTTGGATTTTAGGGCTAATAACCTGCAAATCCAAACTGGCTGCAGGTAGGGCTCTCAGCACCAGTGCCTTGCGTTTTGCTGCTCTCAATCTTTACCATCCTCATTTTCTAACTCCTCACAGAGCTGGAAGGGAAGGAAGAAGAGGGGGAAATGACAGCAGAGGAGGAAGAGGAGGCCAAAATTCCTGAGGAAGAGCAGCCCCGGTTGGAAAACGGAGAAACCGCCGAGGACAACGAATCCGGGAGCACCGACTCCGGGCAGGAAAACTCGGGAGAATCCCGCCTGCTGCGTTCAGGAACTTACAGCGACAGGACCGAGTCCAAAGCCTACGGCTCCATCACACACAAGTGTGAGGTGAGGCTGGTCCCAGCCCCGAGTGGTGCCTCTGCTCCCTTGGGGCCAGCGGGTGCCAGCGTCCCTCTGTGTCCCCCAGGACTGCGGGAAGGAGTTCACCCACACCGGCAACTTCAAGCGCCACATCCGCATCCACACGGGCGAGAAGCCCTTCTCCTGCAGGGAGTGTAACAAAGCCTTCTCCGACCCGGCCGCTTGCAAAGCCCACGAGAAGACCCACAGGTACCGGAGCTGCCACCGGGATGGGAAGAGCTCGGAGGCTCTGGTGGCTGGGGAAGGGTTGGAGGAAGAGGTTGGTGTTGGTCCAGCAGCCACCGCGGGCTCAGCGCTGGGGGGCTCTGAGAGGCTCGTTGCAGGGAGCGGCCATGGGAAGGGCTGAAAGATGTGGCTTTTGCCACATAAGATCAAATCCTGATGGAAGGTGTTGGGTTGGTGCGGGAGGAAATCTGTCTGTGCCCTCCTTCCCTTGCTTCAGGACATGCTGTGGGATCCGGAGGGGTCTGGCTGGGGGTGCTGGAGCTTGGATTGGGGTGCTGGAGCTCAGATAGAGGATGCTGGAGCTTGGATTGGGGTGCTGGAGCTCACATGGGGAGCAGTGGAGCTCAGATGGAGGGTGGTGGAGCTCGGATTGGGGCGCTGGAACTTGGATGGGGAGCATTGGAGCTTGGATTGGGGGTGCTGGAGCTCAAACTGGGGGCACTGGAGCTCGGATTGGGGGTGGTGCAGCTTGGATTGGGATGCTGGAGCTTGGGGGGGCACCCAAGGGCAATGCTTGAATTGGAGTAGTGGAGCTTGGATTGGGTGTGCTGGAGTTTGGGTGGGGGGTACTGGAGCTCGGATCAGGGTGATAGAGCTCGGGGGGGGAGATTGGAGCTTGAATTAGAGTAGTAGAGCTTGGATTGGGGGTGCTGGACCTTGGATGGGGGGCACTGGAGCTCGGATTGGGGGTGCTGGACCTCGGATTGGGGGCTCTGGAGCTTGGATGGGGGTGCTGGAGCTTGGATCGGGGCTCTGGAGCTCAGATTCAGGGTGCTGGAGCTCGAATGGGGGGCTCTGGAGCTCGGCTGGGGGGTGCTGGAGCTCGAATTGGGGCTGGTGGAGCACAGATGGGGGATGCTGGAGCTCGAATTAGAGTAGTAGAGCTCGGATTGGGGCTGGTGGAGCTCGGCTGGGGGGTGCTGGAGCTCGGATTGGGGGTGCTGGAGCTCAGCTGGGGGGTGCTGGAGCTCGGATGGGGGTCTCTGGAGCTCAGATGGGGTCTCTGGAGCTCAGATGGGGGTGCTGGAGCTCAGATTGGGGTGCTGGAGCTCGGATGGGGGCTGGTGGAGCTCAGATTGGGGGGTGCTGGAGCTCAGATGGGGGCGCTGGAGCTCGGATGGGGGCTCTGGAGCTCAGATTGGGGGGTGCTGGAGCTCAGATGGGGGCGCTGGAGCTCGGATGGGGGCTCTGGAGCTCAGATTGGGGGGTGCTGGAGCTCGGATGGGGGCTCTGGAGCTCAGATTGGGGGGTGCTGGAGCTCGGATGGGGGCTCTGGAGCTCAGATTGGGGGGTGCTGGAGCTCGGATGGGGGCTCTGGAGCTCAGATTGGGGGGTGCTGGAGCTCGGATGGGGGCTCTGGAGCTCCGCAGCCTGGTTCCTCCCCCACGCTGTGCCACGGCCGTGCCCCCCGCAGCCCGCTGAAGCCGTACGGCTGCGAGGAGTGCGGGAAGAGCTACCGGCTCATCAGCCTCCTGAACCTGCACAAGAAGCGGCACACGGGGGAGGCCAAGTACCGCTGCGACGACTGCGGCAAGCTCTTCACCACCTCGGGCAACCTGAAGCGGCACCAGCTGGTGCACAGCGGGGAGAAGCCCTACCAGTGCGACTACTGCGGGCGCTCCTTCTCCGACCCCACCTCCAAAATGCGCCACCTCGAGACCCACGACACCGACAAGGAGCACAAGTGTCCCCACTGCGACAAGAAGTTCAACCAGGTGAGGTGGGCTCAGGGAAGAGCCGGACCCGCGGCGGTTTGGAGCCTTCCAGAAGGAGATGGACTGATGGTTGTTTTTTTGGGGGGGGGGGGGGGGTGTCTGTGTTGGTCCCCAGGTGGGGAATTTGAAGGCTCACTTGAAGATTCACATCGCGGATGGGCCGCTCAAGTGTCGGGAGTGCGGGAAGCAGTTCACCACTTCAGGTAGTGTGGGGCTGGGTGATGAGGTTGGGGTGGATCAGGGGGAATAGGGACTGCTCTGTGTCCGGATCGGAGCTGGAGGGAGGATTTCATCCTGGCTTTAAACCTCTCACTGTGGTGTATGAATGTTTCTCCCTCTACGGGGCATCCCCTGTGGGATTGCGCCCTAGGAATGCCCCTGGAAGGAGCCTTTGATCCAGCTTCTGGGGATGGGGAAGTCTCCTCCCATCTTCCCAAACCACTGCAGAGCTGGAGGGGTCCGAATGAGCCCAACAGCACCTCTCTGTCCCCTCAAAACTCAGTGCTTGTTCTGCCTGTCCCCACCACCGCATTATCACCCATCCTTGGCTCTGGGCGAGGTGCCCTTCAATCCCTCTGTAAACAGCCACAGGCTTTCCCAAGGGAGCTTCCAGGGTGCTGGGAAGGAGGGATGGGGGGTGCTGCTGTCCCTGTGCCCCACAACTGACCCTCGTCTGCTCCCTCAGGGAACCTCAAGCGGCACCTGCGGATCCACAGCGGGGAGAAGCCCTATGTCTGTGTCCACTGCCAGCGCCAGTTCGCCGACCCCGGGGCGCTGCAGCGGCACGTCCGCATCCACACGGGTGAGTGAGGCAGCTCTGTGCTTTCCCATTGGATCCGGGGGGGGGGGAATCTCGGCGTTGGTGACCCCCCCACGCACCTTTCCTATGTTATTCCATAGGGGAGAAGCCGTGCCAGTGCTTGATCTGCGGGAAAGCCTTCACCCAGGCGAGCTCCCTCATTGCCCACGTGCGGCAGCACACGGGGGAGAAGCCCTACGTCTGCGAGCGCTGCGGGAAGAGGTGAGGGTCCACGCTGGGAATACGGGCTGGAGGTGCCAGGGTGTCACCTCTGGGGACAGGGACTGTGGTGACAACTGTGTCCCCCCCCCTCCAGGTTCGTGCAGTCGAGCCAACTGGCCAACCACATCCGCCACCACGACAACATCCGGCCCCACAAGTGCACTGTCTGCAACAAAGCCTTTGTCAACGTGGGCGACCTCTCCAAGCACATCATCATCCACACTGGTGCGTGCACGAGGCTCCAACACCCCCAATCCTTAGCCACCTTCCCCCCATCTTTAGCTGAACACAACCCGGCTTGAGCCCAGAACCCCCCCGTGTGCTGGGCTGCACCCCCAGAGCGTGAGCAGCAGCTCAGGGAGGGGATCCTGCCCCTCTGCTGCGCTCTGGGGAGACCCCCCCTGCAGTCCTGATCCAGCTCTGGGGCAACAGCACAAGAGGGACGTGGAGCTGCTGCAGCGAGGCCAGAGGAGGCCCCGGAGCTGCTGCGAGGGCTGGAGCAGCTCTGCTCTGGAGCCAGGCTGAGAGAGCTGGGCTGGGGCAGCCTGGAGAAGAGAATGCTCCTGAAGGGGAGACCTTAGAGCAGCTCCAGGGCCTAAAGGGGCTCCAGGAAACCTGGAGAGGGGCTTTGGACAAGGGATGGAGGGACAGGCCAAGGGGAATGGCTTTAACCTGCCAGAGGGGAGATTGAGATGAGCTCTGAGGCAGAAGCTCTTCCCTGTGAGGGTGCTGAGGCGCTGGCACAGACTTTTCCCAGAGAAGCTGTGGCTGCCCCATCCCTGGCAGTGTTCAAGGCCAGGTTGGACACAGGGGCTTGGAGCAACCTGCTCTAGTGGAAGGTGTCCCTGCCCATGGCAGGGGGTTGGAACTGGGTGAGCTTTAAGGTCCCTTCAACCCAAACCAGGCTGGGGTTCTGTGATTCTAACCACCTCCCTAAATCCCTCCTCTCACCCCAGGGGAGAAGCCGTTCCTGTGTGATAAGTGTGGTCGGGGCTTCAACCGGGTGGACAACCTGCGCTCCCACGTGAAGACCGTGCACCAGGGCAAGGCTGGGATCAAAATCCTGGAGCCGGAGGAAGGCGACGAGGTCAACATCGTCACGGTGGCTTCCGATGACATGGTGACATTGGCCACCGAGGCGCTGGCTGCCACCGCTGTCACCCAGCTCACAGGTGAGCCTGGGGCCTTCCTGGAAGGGAAACATCCATAGGGTGCAGTCTGGGGATCCAGGAGCTGTCCCAAAAGCAAAGTTTATCCATGGCAAGAGCCATTTGGGAAGGGAATCTTATTCGTAGGGTGCAGTTTGGGGGTCTTAGACCCATTCCAGAAGGGAAACTTATCTATGAGGTGCAGCTTGGGGGTCCCAAGAGCCATTCTGGATGTGAAACTTATCCCTAGGGTGCAGTTTGGGGATCCAGGAGCCATTCCACAAGTGAGGTTTGTCCACCGGATGCAGTGCGGGGATTCCAAGAGCCATTCCAGAAGGGAAAATTAGCTATCGGGTGCAGGCTGGGGGTCTTGGAACCATTCTGGAAGGGAAACTTACCCATAGGCTGCAGCTTGGGGATTCCCATTCCAAAAGCAAGGTATATCCATGAGGCGCAGCACAGGGCTCCTGGAGCTATCCTAAAGGATATTGGAGGCTTATCCATGGGGTGCAGCACCCATTGTCGTGGCGTCAAGGTTGGGAAACAGCACAGCTTGGCATGGTCTGCCCTTAACCCCCACAATGGGCACATCCCAGCATCCCGCTCCAGCCGGGATCCCCCTGATCCCGTTTTCCCCCTCTCCCGCAGTGGTGCCGGTGGCGGCCGCCGTGACCGCGGACGAGACCGAAGCGCTTAAAGCCGAGATCACCAAAGCAGTGAAGCAAGTGCAGGAGGCGGGTGAGCAGCAACAGGGCCACGGGGAAAGGGGGGGCTCAGCCGTGTACCCCCATTCCCCCCCCATTCCATCCATCCCCCCCCTTTTTCCCTTGCAGATCCCAACACCCAGATCCTTTACGCCTGCGATTCCTGCGGGGAGAAGTTCCTGGACGCCAGCAGCCTGGCGCAGCACGTCCGCATCCACACGGCTCAGGCGCTCGTCATGTTCCAGGCCGACACGGACTTTTACCAGCAGTACGGCCCCGCCGGCGCCTGGCACACGGAGCAGGTCATTCCCGCTGGAGAGCTGCTCTTCCGCACCCGGGATGCTGCCCCCGAGCCCCCCCCGGCCCCTTTGGGTCCCCAACCTGCGGCTGGAGAGGGGCAGCCCCCCCCCGAGTGACCCCGACACCCCCCACCTCCCCCTTCGCCTTTATTTAAGAGACAGTGCTGGGAATGGGTGTAAAAAGTGGATTTCGGGAAGGAGACGGAATAAATGGCAATATTTTCTAAGGGCTGGTGCTTGGGGGGGGGGGGATGGTGCTGGAAGGTTGTGCCCCCCCCCCCCGGTGATGCTGGAGGGGGAAGAGGGGGGGGCACAGAGGGTGGGATCTGTTGGAAATGGAGATAATGAAGATGATAAAGGGTCATTTAGGGTTTGCATCTTACGGGGAGGCCCAGGTTCAGGGGTGGCTTTGGGGCCACATCCAGGCTCTTCCCAGGAGCACAGACCCAATCCCAGGGGTCCTGGGGCCCCTGGAGGCAGGATCAGGCCTGAAACATCCCCCCCCAGCACCCTGGGATGTGGGATGGACACACGGACAGACACCCCTATGGCTCCTCCTGGGGGCAGAGCCAGACCCTTCACCTCCCTCCCAGTCCGTGTGTCCGTCTGTCTGTGTGTCTGGAGCTGGGATCAGGCCTGAGCCCCCCCCACCAACCACCTTCCAGGGCTCCAGGGTTGGAGACTGGGTTGGACACACAGAGAGTTGCATGTTCATGTGGAAACAGGGATGGGTGGACACACAGGGCGGGGACAGATGGACACGTGGGTTGTGAGTGGGGCCTTTGGGGCAGGATGTGGCGTCTGGGGGGTGGGAGCAAGTGTCCATGTGTCCATCCATCCATGTGGAGGTGTGACAAGTGTCCGTGTGTCCAGGGGTACAGATGACTCTGTGTGTCCCCCACTCCATGCATCTGCCTGTGCTTTGGGCTGGACAGGACCTGTCCATGTGTCTGTCTGTCCATGTAACTGTCCAGCTGTCTGTGCCCCATCCATGTGTCCACATCCAACCATCCGTGCATCCATCCATACCAGTGTCCATGTGTCCGTCTGTCCGTGCGGCCGCAGCTCAGCCCATCCCCTGCTCCCCCTGCTTCAGCACCATGGGCTGGGGAAAGGCAAAAGGGACAGAGGGACAAGGGGACGGGGGGATGGGTGCCTGTACCACTGGACACACGGACAGTCAGATGTACAGCCGCACTGACGGGTGGTGGATGGACACGTGCCCATCCAGCCAGATGCATGGACATGGATGGACACATGGACTGTTACAAGCTCAGATGTATGGACAGATCCATGTCCAGCTGGACACACGGACAGTTGCCTGTCCATCTGGATGCATGGATGGGTGGATGGACACACGGACACACAGATGTCTGTGCCACGTTCAACTAGAAACAGGGGTGGCTGCAGGTCCTGCTGGACACTAGGACGGGCGTGAGTCCAGACAGGCACATGGATGGATGGTTGGATCCAGCTGGACAGATGGACAGGAGCATGTTCAGGTGGACACTGGGTGGTTGCTCAGCGGCTGGATGGGTGAACAGGCAGATGGACAGTTGTACATCCAGCCGGCTACATGGACACCTGTATGTGCAGAGACAGACACCACCCCCCCCAACACTCACCTCATCAACCCATCAGCACAAAATCCCCGACCCCCAGACTGGACTTTTTTTGCCCAAAGGCCCCGCTCACAATCCCTGGTTCTGGATGCATGGAGAGGGCACAGACACATGGACTGGGGCTGGTTGTGTGTCTGTCCTGCCTCAGTCCGTGTGTCTGTCTGGCCCTGCAGCCACCCATTGCCACTTGACTGTACAAGTGTCCGTGTGTCCTTGCCCAGTCTGTGTGTCCATCCCTACCCCGGGGCTCTGGTGAGGGGTGCTCAGGCCCAATCCCAGCTCCAGACACATGGATGGGCACAGACGGACACACGGACTATGGGGGTTGGTGGTGAAGGGGCTGATCCTGCCCATGTGGCTTCATGGGGGAGCCATACATGTGGCTCAACATCCAACTGTCCATCCCCATATCCGTCTCCCACCCTGGCCTGCTGGGAGGGGGGGTGTCTCAGGCCCAATCCTGCCTCCTTGCCCCCCCCAACACTTGCCTGGGGGGTGTCTGTGCCCCAGGATGAGCCTGGATGTGGTCCTGGATCCCCTCATCCATCCCCATGTCTCCCCCTTACCAGGGACCCACACCCCCTCTCTTGGCCCCAAGTGGGACAAAGGACACAAGGGGTCCTTTCACACAAGGGGGTCCTTTGACAGAAGGAGGGGGCTGGAGCCCCCCTCCCACCCCAACACAGAGGAGGAGGATGAGGGCCCCCCCCTTTATCCTCCCTCCTCTCCCCCCCCCCAGCTGCTTCCAGGGCATCCACCCTCCACATCTTTTCACTCTCATATTTTTTTACCAAATCCTCTTGATTTTAACCCATTTGCATCAACAGCGATGAACTGAGGGGGAGGTTCAGTGGCTCCCACCATCGCACCAGTCCCACACCAGAGGCCAGTGTGGTTTTGGGTGTAAAACCAGTGAAAAAGGTGAATTCTGGTGTTTGGGTTTAACTCTGGTGCTTTAAAGTGGGAAACGGACATTTTTGAGTAGTTGTGGTGAAAGCAGGGGGGAAAAAAATGGCAACTTTTGGTTTCCAACCCCTATTTCTGGGGAAAACCAAGAGATTTGGGTGATTCTGCTTCAAATACCTTTGATGGTTTTAAACCAAACTTGGCCCCCCCAACCCCCACCCCCGGCCAATGGAGCACAAACAGGCACTGAGTGTTTTGTATTTTTTAATAAAGTTTGTAATCCAATGGACACACAAAACAAAACTGCTGAGGAAAAAACCAAAAAAAAAAAAAAAAACCAAAAAAAAAAAACAAACAAACAAAAAAAAAACCAAAAAAAAAAAAAAAACCAAAACAGGAAAAATAAACCAGTTCCATAAATTAATAAAGTGTTATCGGGGGGGGAGGGGGGAAGTCTTTGTACAAGTGTAAAACACTTCCACAGCGGATGAGGCGGGGGGTGGTTAAATGAAGCACTTACAAATGGGTGACAATACAAAGTCTGAGTATGAAAATAAGATTTTTTTTCTCTGAAAACACTTTTTTTTTTTTCTTTTTGTTTGGTTTTTTTTTGTGGGGTTTTTTTTTGTCTTTTTTTTTGTCTTTTCTTTTTTTGGCACAGATTAAAAAAAAATGTATGTTGTGGGGAATCTGGATTTTCTTTTTTTTTTTTCTTTTCGTTTTTTTTTTCCTTTTTTTGTTGGTTTTTTTTTTTTTTGTCTTTTTTTAAAGTCAGTATTATATATATTTATATATATTATATATATATTTATATATACACACACCCACTGAGTTCTGCATATCCCACCGGGAAGGAAACAAAAAAAAAAATCTCTCCCTTTCGTGTTATGTTTGAGGGTTTTTTTGTCTATTTTTCTCTTTTCTGTTGGGTTTCTCAGTGTAAACTGTACATCCCAGATGAAGAGAAGACGCTGCAGCGGGGGGGCGAGCGCAGGAGAGGGAGGTTCACATCCAGAGCGGAACAAAAACCGGGGCGGGAGGGGGGGAAAAAAGAAGGAAAAAGGCAAAACCAAGCGATAAAGTCAACTAAAACCAACTCAAGCGAAGGGGGTGATGTGTGAAATGCTCCTTGACCCACAGATCTCGGCGGAAGGCCCCAGGTCCTGCGTTTCTAAGTCCACGGCGCGTTTCGATGTGTGTCAAGAACATCCAGAGCGTCACAGCGTGTCTCCAACTGTGCAAAGGTCCGAGTCACTCATTTAGTGCAAAGGCAGTTCAGGTTCTATTTTATTTTTTTTTTTTTCCTTTTTTTGTTAAAAAAAATAAGCCATCCTTTGTCTTTTTGTCTTTTTTTTTTTTTTTTTCTTCCCCAAAAGGAGGCACGGGAACCCCAAACCAGGCGCCTGCTGAGTGCAGCCGTTGTCCATAAGCTAAAGCAATATGTAAACATCCAGGGGAGCAGATCCGCTCCCCAGCGACAGTTTGATCGAGGCCGGTCAGGGCAGGAGGCTGGTATCTGGCAGCATTTTCTTGGTTCATTCCTTTCTCTCTTGTTTTTTTATTTATATTTTTACATTAATTCTCTTTTTTTCGGTGTGTGGTTTTTGTGGGCTCTTGTGTGGTTGGTTGGTTGGTTTGTGGTTTGTTTTTTTTTTTTTGCTGCAGGGCCTTGGAAAAAGGAAAACAAAACGACTTAAAAACTCAAACCCGACTCGA
This sequence comes from Strigops habroptila, assembly GCF_004027225.2. Taxonomy (NCBI): domain Eukaryota; kingdom Metazoa; phylum Chordata; class Aves; order Psittaciformes; family Psittacidae; genus Strigops; species Strigops habroptila. Next base: position 1,770,901 of record NC_044292.2, read on the forward strand.
GTCAGTGCGTGGCGAAGGGCTCACACGGAGGCGATGACGATCATCAGGTGAGGGGAGATGTTGGAGATGCTGGCGAGCAGGTCCGGGGCCAGGCGGGAGAGGTGGCTTTCCGAAAACTCACAGGGTGGGAAGATCTGCAGAACGTAGGCAGGCTGCAAGGAGGGAAAAACAGGGATCAGAGCGGAGCCAGGGCGAGGGGGGATAAAACGGGTGGGGTTTGGGTGTTTAAGGGCTCAACCAGCACAACCGTGCACAAAAGGTGATGCTGTTCGGTGTGATTCCCAAGGAAGGGAACTTTTCCACACCGGGGATGTAAGACCTGGCTGGTTTTATCAGGAAAGGCTGAAAAATTCCCATTATCATTCCAGCGCTGACAGCTCGTTCTGAGCTGTTTACACCCAAGGAACACATTCAATTTGATTCAATGCAACAAGACACCAGGAGTAAATGCTCCACATCACCAACGTCTTGTATACGTGGCCAAGAGCAAGAAATCCCTAGGTATCCTGGAAAAATCAGGATGCAACAAGAAGACTCCAAACACAGAAGAGCTGGAAAACAGGCTTGGTTTGGTTTAGGCTGGAGCCGCAGGGCTGTGAGTGCAGTGAACAGACTTTTGGGGGTTTTTGGGGATCATTTTCAGTAACTACATCCATTATACTGGTGTGGTTTTGAGTGGTGATGTAAGAAGCCAGCACAGTAGATGTGGGGGGTTTGTTTCCATACTAAACCAGGCAGCTCAACTATACCCTTAAGCAAAGACGGGAAGGCCGGATACATCCCATTATCTGTCAATGCAGTTTATCTACAGCATTCCGGGGCTTTCCCTGCCTGTACCTGGTTAGAGCCGGGGTTGGGCACGTTGATGATCCCTGCAGCCTGCTTGGCCTGCAGGTAGCTGATGAACGCAGCCTTGAGCGACTCCGTCTGATTCACCACGTCCTCCTGGTCTCGGCCACAAGGCAAGGCCAGCAACAGGCAGTAATCGCTCTCCACCTGCAAGAAAATACACTCATGAAGGCAGATGTTTGCTGGGAATGGGCCTCTTCCTGACACACATCCATTATCTGCAGTGGAAAATCCTACCTCTGAACTCCTACCAAGTTATGACAGACTTGCTGACAGCTGGGCTGGCCCAGGCGATGGTGAAAAGGTCTGAAAACTGATTTCCACTGCCCTGAATTCCACTTCCCACCTTACTCAGGCTCTTGGAGGCAGCAGGAATTTGTTCCAGGGCTGAGGGGTGGGTGCCTTCAAAGGTTTCCCACCTCCACCATTCCCTTTTCTACCAATACGTACTGCAATCCGTATCACACGCTCTCTGGGATGCAGGAATCACACCCACCTACTACCAGAACCCCAAAATAACGTGACAAAAGGAACGAGCACCCAAGTTTGTGGCAGGAGCGGTGGGGTTTGTTACCCAGCTGGTAAGACCAGCCCTGTTTTTGGCACACAGGTTTTAGCTGTTCCCAAACACCCCGTCCCAGCCCCTCACCATCATCCTGCGTGCGACTCCCTCCAGCTGCGAGGCCTCGAGCCGCATGCGCTGGGCGATGCGCAGCGGGGGTCCCCCCTCCGGCGCCGGCAGCGACCGGTGAGCCAGGACGTTGTTACCGGAGACAAAGTGGAGCTGAACGGCGGCCGTGTCGTTCTTCAGAGCCAAGAGGCCCTGCCAGACAATGGGGTATTTCTGGGAAGAGAGGAGAGGGAATATTAAACACAAACAAAGGACGTGGAGCTGTTGGAGCGAGGCCAGAGGAGGCCCTGGAGCTGCTGCGAGGGCTGGAGCAGCTCTGCTCTGGAGCCAGGCTGAGAGAGCTGGGCTGGGGCAGCCTGGAGAAGAGAAGGCTCCTGAAGGGGACACCTTAGAGCAGCTCCAGGGCCTAAAGGGGCTCCAGGAAACCTGGAAAGGGGCTTTGGACAAGGGATGGAGGGACAGGACAAGGGGAATGGCTTTAACCTGCCAGAGGGGAGATTGAGATGAGCTCTGAGGCAGAAGCTCTTCCCTGTGAGGGTGCTGAGGCGCTGGCACAGGGTGCCCAGAGAAGCTGTGGCTGCCCCATCCCTGGCAGTGTTCAAGGCCAGGTTGGACACAGGGGCTTGGAGCAACCTGCTCTAGTGGAAGGTGTCCCTGCCCGTGGCAGGGGGTTGGAGCTAGAGGAGCTTTAAGGTCCTTTCCAACCCAAACCAGTCTGGGTTCTGTGATTCACGCTGCCTTACTGTGAGGATCTAGTAAACGTGGCTAAAATTCACCAGGGACAGAAACAGCCCAGGGAGCTGACAGATGATCGATCTCCTTCTCTACGTCTGACGTGTGTGATGCCAAGAGAGGTCAGTTTTGGTACCAGAGGCCAGTCAAGCTACACAGAACCTGATTATTTCTCCCTGGCCAGGAGAAGAGGATGGAGCAATACTCACCGTCAGAAGCTGAACCATATCCACAGGTCTCTGCGACACAGGGTGAGGAGACGGCTCCTGTTTGAGCGCAGACTGGGGCTCAGGGCGATTGAGGGGCAGCCCCGGCGGGGCCCCGGCACCTGATGTCGTGGGGATAAACATGGATTGCTTGGGAACAGCCTGGGGTTGGTGCGGTGATGGAAGATCCTGCTTGATTGAAATGGCCACAGGCGAAGGGTAGGAGGTCTGGCCCGTGTCCCCTTGTGCCCTCTGAAGGTGGACGTGAGGGTCTATCTGTGCTGCATGCCTATTTACAGTGGGGTGGTGACTCTGCTCCGGCCCTGCTGCCGCTTGGCCCTTGGGATCCTGAGGGATCTGAGGGGTCTTGCTGCGAACTGGCTGGCTGGGGTGCGAGTGTTCGCCCTCCGACAGACCCTGGGAAGCAGGCAGCAGGGAGAAAGGCAAGGTTTTAGGCAATGGGCATATCAGAACTTGTTAATTCAAGGACAAAGCTGCCAGGACACCATCAGATCGCTGGTGGAGAAATGTGGGTCTCCACAACACAGCGCCAGCCCTGCTGTGGTGGTGCCTGGACTAGTCCCCCCCATTCCGAGGCCACCCCAGCAGACTCTCACACCTGAGAGCTGAAACCACAGCCCCTGAATCCTGTCCCGTGCCCATTCTTAGCCACAGCATCCATCCAAGAATGTCTGGCCTACGCACCACCCCAATGCTGACAACTCTCCCCCCAACACCTCTATGTCTAGAAACCTGTAGGCAGCTTCACACCTTCTGGTTTGAGCCCTAGAGTGGTTCAGAAAATGGGTCATTTTAGCTTCCTCGAAATGCTGAGCAGTTTTCAAATCCCACTTCCAAACAGAAGTGGCTCCTCTTGTGCTATGAACTGGAGCAGGGCTTGGAGACTAACCACAGAGAGTTAAACCCAGCTCCTGAGGCCACGCAGAGCCATGCCAGGGCTGTTATTAGCTCAAAGCACTCCAGATTTCAGGCAGGAGGAGAAGGTAGGTTTGTATCTCTCACCTGAGACGGGGTCATGCTCCGGGAAGGCAGCCCGATGGGCGAGGCGCCCGGGAACTGAGGGTGCCCGAGCTGTGCCGCGGTGTGGTAATTCCTCATGTCACCGTACACAGACCGGTAGTCGTGAAAGGAGCTCCCCGCGGGGTGCATGATCTGTACCCCGTGTGGTACCACCACCGGCTGCGACAGGGGCAGTCCAGGCAGCTGGCTGCTGGAGGGGACGCTGAGGAGCCGGGGTTCGCTGTGGGGAGAATGCGCCATCTTCCCTTCCGAGGGTTTGGGTGTCTCCTTCCCAGGCTGTGGGGTTTTACTGACAGGGGGAGTCTTCACAGCCCCTTCGGGCGTTCGGGATTGTCTCGTCTCCGAGTGGTGCTCACCCACTGCAGCCATGTGTGGGTGCATGATCATCCTCACGTCCCGGGGCACGTTGTACTGGTCGAGCCTGATGCTCGTGGGGTGCATGCGGTAATCCGGCTGCATCACCAGCACGTCGGACTGGACAGGGGCTGGTCCTCGGCACACCGTGGTGTGGTGGTAGTGCATCTCCTCCTCAGGGGGATGTTGAGAGGACAGAGGAGGCATGACGATGTCTCGTATCGGAGCTGGCTGGGGCGTGCTGGATCGCTGGGTTTTGATCTCTATCTGGGGTTGCAGAGCAGCTCGGGGGGAGTGGAGCGCTTCAGGGCGGATGCCGTAAGGGATGCCAGAGAGAGGAGGGGTGTTCATCCTCACCTCGCCTTGGGACAGATGGCCCAGGGACACAGTCTGCGTTACGCTGTGAGGAGGCATGATAACAGATTGCTCGGGATGCATGCTGGATATGTACTGGGGAACAGGAATCCCCGGCGCCAGCATGACTGGGGTGCTGCTGGATAAAGCTGGGGATGAGGTACTGCCGGGATGACAAGCGCGGGGGAACGGCGACGGCGAGTGCCCGCTCGTGCGTGGCGAGTGCGGCTCCTGTTTGGTGACCCCCAGGTGGGAAATGGCCCGGTCCGTCGGGGTGCTGGGTCCCGAGCTGACGTGGTTTGCTTCCGAATGCATCTTCCCAGAGAGGGAAGGGTGGTGAGGACTAACTCCAGGACTCAAGTTGGAGGGTTGCAGAGTCTTGGTCTCCACTTTCAGAGCAGCTGGGTCAGACAGTTTTTTGTTCACCACCATCTGGTTATGGACGAGTACGGGTGGAGTGTTTACAGTCTGTGTGAGGACCTTCCCAGGCTGAGATGCTGGAGTCTGGACAGAAAGGTGGGACGAGTCGGACTTCTCCTGTTTAATGGAGGAGATGACGGGTGACGTGTTATAAGGTTGCGTTCCTAGTACCAAAGAAGAATGGGTGGAAACAGTCCCGTAGCCCGCTGAGGTCTGGGAGCCTTTCGGCGTCGGCTGAGATGGCGTGATGGGTTCCTGTTTAATCTGAGACTTGGACACAGACTGCTGAAACTCTATATCCACAGCGCTGGCTGGGGGGATCTGGCTGATCTTGGCACTGATCCGCTGAGGGCCTTCTGTCTTCTGCCCCGAGTAACTCAGAAGCACTACACCTTCCGAGGTGTTCACCCGCAGCCCTGGACTGGAGCCAGTCTCTACAGGCCTCTCCTCGATAATAGACATGGATCCCGGGTGAAACCTGCTGTTATCATTTGTGCTTGGCCTCTGCTTAAATTTCGGCGAGGGAGCGTTGACCAGACACGTCTGGGCTTGGGGAGCTTGCTTCACCAAGGTGATCCTGGGAGCCTCCTCCAGATCCACGCTGTGGGGCATCCTGCTTATAACAGAAGTGGCTTTGGGCGCAATCACGGTGCTTATCTTCTCCTTCTCACCAAACACGGGTGCCTCGGCCACCGGTGGGTCCAAGGCGTTGGTGATGGGAACTGCCGGCTTCTCCTCCGAAACCGGCTTTATGGCCTCGATGGCAGGGTGGAGAGGTGCCTCCTCCAGACAAGGAGCGCTCACCGGCTCAGCGTGCGTCGTCGTCACGTGCGTGGAGGTTATGCTCGTTGCCGAGACATACTTGGGCTCCATGAGGATCTTCCTCAAAGTGCTGGAGTTTGTGTCGATATCAGACGCCTTCGTGTCCGGCGGGAGAGCAGGCGGAGGTGTGGAACGGGCACGGGGCTCCTCGTGCCTCACCATCCACTCTGGGACCTTGGCAGCGCCGGAGTGAAGGGGGACGATGGTGGTGGGCACCGGGGTGGGCAGCTTGGCTGCTGCCACGGCCGAGGGGACTGCAGCCAGGGCGGCGTTTGGGGCGCTCGGTGGAGTGATGGGCACGTTCTCCATGGGCGACCGTATCTTGAACCCGCTCTGGCTGCCCTCCTCGAGGGGAACCGGTGGGGAGGCCAGGTCCAGAGGAGCTGGAGCTGGTGCTTTTGGAGACGTGCTGCTCTCAGCAACAGCTTCGTGTGCGGCCACAACGTCAGCAGCTGCAGCCTTGCCTGTGTCAGCAGCACTTGGATCCACGGACACCTGCGCCACGGGTTTTGTTTGCTTTTCCTCCTTGGAGACTTCTTCAGGTTTTGCCTTGACTTCACTGGTGGGGGGTGACTTGCTCTGCAGCCTCTCCGGCTCAAAGGCGTTGACTTCAGCAGCGTCCCCCTTTCTGCCCGTGCTCTTTTTGCGTCTCTGCCGCGTGGTTTTCTGACGGCCCTTTTCCTTCCGAGCAACTTCAGCCTCCTGCAAGGTCTCTGTCTCCTGTGCAGAGTTGGAGGATTCGCTGAAGCTGACTTCAGTCTCCTTGCTCTCTGCCTCTACCACGGATGGGGCAGAACTGGGAAGCGGCTGCACCGCAGGCTCCATGACAGCCTCAGTTTCTAGGATGTTATTCACTGCCTGATCCGTCTCGGGCTCCATCTCCTCCCGAGGCGACGGCAACACCAAGGGCTCGGTGGCGATTTCAGCTTCCGATTCAGCAGGATACGTCGGGGGTGCAGGAAAACTTTCTGTCTCCCCAGAGATATCATTGATGATGGAGCCGATGGCAGCTGCCAGCTCCGTTTCACTGGCCTGATGCGCAGGTTTATCTCCTTCCTCCTCCTGACGAACTTCAGGCACATCTGCTGGTGGCTCTTTGTAGGCAGCAATGGACGGAGGAGTTTCGGTGAGCTTTGCGATGTTCTCCACAGCCTGCTCGAGTTCAATCTGCTTTGCCAACTGGGCAGCTTCAGGGGACTGCTTGGGTTCTCGAACCACCTCCTTTTCCGTTTCTGGGAATGAATCTTCTACCTCATTCTTAGCAAAATGAGGTGGCAAGATGTCCTCCTTTGGGGGGCTCTTCATTTTGGCCGGTGACACCGCCACCGGCTCTGCCTCCTCCTCAGTTGGCCGCAAGGCGCCCTTGACTTCGTCCACGTTGAGGCGTATTTCCACATTTTTGAGACACACGGATGCTTTATCTACAACGGTTTTGGTATTTTTATACCTTCCCCTTTTGGATTTCGTAACCTTTTCTGGCACCGACTTCTTCTCAATGATCTCAACCGTGGGGATTTCTAGCTGGGTTTTCTCCACATCCAGTTCTTTCCTGTCACGTTTCTGCTCACTCGCTGCCGGCTCTTTCTCAGTCACTTTTGCTTTATTGCTGTTGTCACCAACGCTTGATTCCTGACTGCTTCTTTCAGCGGCATCTTCAGATTCAGCCGATGTATCAGCTTTTGGTTCATTCTTCCCTTTCTTCCCCTGTTGGCTGGCTGCAGCTGAGGAGTGACTGTGTGTTAGCTTCTGGGATCTAGGAGACCTCCAACCTTCCGCAGGCTTAGGAGCTTCCACAGCATCTTTAGTTTCAGCCTCCTCCACCTCTTGCTGAACTGGTTCTGCCTTTATTGGAGAGATGTCCTCCTCTGGCTTACGGCGGGTTTTTGGGGGTCTTCCCCTCCTCGGGGTTGTAGGAACAGTTGTCACTGTTTCCTGCGGTTCCTTCTCCCCTCTCTTCCTGGTGGATCGAGTGACCTCCACAGAGTCCTTCACCGGAGATGGGCCTTCATTGTCTCCTGTGGTAGCATAGACTGACCTCACGTTTCTGCGCCTAGTCCGGCCTATAGGCAAGCTTGGCTCCACGTTTTCTGGCTCTGCAGCAGAACTTGGGGATTTAGCAGCGTTCCTCGAAACCTTCTCGGCCTCCACTTTCAATTCAGAAAGCTTCTGCGTCTCCCCACGAGGCGAGCTCGACCTCTTGAGCTTTTCACGGTCAATCCTTTCGCTCTTCCTCGTGACAGGCTTCTCCAGGACATTAGCTGCAGCCGACTGCACAGGAGTCTTGGAGCGTTTACTCTTGTAGGACTTCTTATCTTTTACCACAACCGGAGTTTCGACTTCCATATCATTGTCAGAAACAAGTGGCAGGACCTCGGCAGCCACCTCCACCTTCTGACTCACACCAGCATCAGCGCTGGCAGAAGGTGGAGGATTTTCTTCTTTAGGTTCAGCAGCTTCATCGGACTTTGGAACCAGCTTGGGCGGAGGTGGAATTAACTGGGCAGCTTCAGGTTCTGGATCTACACTGTCTGCTTGGGAATATGAAGATCCAGGTGTAGGAGGCTTGGTATCCAAGTATGAAGGGTGCTCTGTTGCCACAGCATCTTCCTCCGGTGCCAGGGTTGTAGCAACAACTTCTTTGCTGGCTTCTACGACTGGCAGGGGTTCTGTTTGCTCGGGTGGTTCCATTTTGACAGGAGCAGCAAGTTCAGGGAAAGGTTTTTGTTCCTCTGCTGCAGAAGCAGGTTCGGAGGCTTTTTCTTCTTTCACAGAAGCTGTTTCCACCACTACCTTTTCATTCACTGCCTTCTCAGAAGCCACTGGTGCTGGTTCCTGTGGTAGGACAGTGACCGAAGAGGGACCGACCACTGAGGGAGTTTTATGTTCTGGTTCTTTACTATCAGGAACAGTCTCTGGTGTTTTTGGCCGGTTTTCTTTATCTTCCTGTTTTTCCACGTCTTTTGGTTTCTGATCTTTCTCCTTTTCTTTCTGCTGCATTCGTGTCAGTTCAATAAATCTACTGTGGAAGAGAACCACTGGCTCTTGCACCAGATCGGCCGCGCTGTTGGTCCCATCGGAGGAGGACTGTCTCCCGTACAATCTACCAGAGATGAAGTCAAAATCATCATCTTTTCTCTCGAGGTGCTGCAGGCGTTTGGAGTCCTGTTCAAAGATTGAACTATGCAAAAAACGAGAAGCAAACAGTTCCTGTCTCTCTTGTTCCTCCTCTTTATGATCTTCCTTCTTATCATCCAGTTTTCCACCTTCTGAATCAGTCCTGATTTTTTTCTTTTTCATATACCAAGATGGAATAGGTCTGGGAGCCGAGTCAACCTTCTCTTTGTCTTTATTGTTTCTAAAACTAGCAAATCTTGAATCCCAATCTAGAAAGGACCAGTTTTCTTCTCTGGAGGAAGAGAGAGATTTAGCTCTTTCAAGCAAGGCCTTGGTGTCTGGTGTGATTGTCTTGTCCAATGCAAAAGAGTAAAATTTGTTTCTTTCTAAAGAACTTGACAGTCTTTCCTCTCTTTCACGTAACTTCTCTTCTCTGTCCCTTAATAAAAAAGACAACCTGGAACTCTCTAACAAGGATGAGGCTTTTGGGGAATGGGGCTTATTTTCACCGTCGTCATCCGAATCTGAAGGCACCTCCCCTGGCTCCAGGTCTCGGACAGAGCGCTTGCGTATGCTGTCTCTCTTGACGATGCTGCTTGGAAAGCTGATATCGACTCTCCCAGGCTCCTGCTTCACTTGTGTTTCCCACCTACTCGAGTCATCTTCAGAACTCAGTACAGAGAGTTTTATTTTAGCCATTTCTGCCATCTGCTCCCTTCTGCTGGAATCATAAGGATTGAATTTCAGCGCGTCCTCCCTCACAGTCATGTTGGAATATGAAAGACCCTTTTCCTCTATTTTGGGTGACTCTTTGGTTTCCTTCAACGGCATTAGCCTCGGAGAATCGAGCGTGTCGTCATCTTCATGGAAAGGGAAGTGTCTGATACTAGGGGAACAGGATGTCCTCTCAGAGTCCTCACTCACCTGACGGGAACTTCTGTAGTTCCTCTCTCTTTTAGTGCTGATTTCAAAGTCAAACTGGTCAGTCTTTTTCCTTTTACTTGGTGGAGAGTCATCGGTGACGTCTTGCGGTGGTTTTCCCACCTCGTGGACCAAGCTCCGTCTTTCATATTCATCCACATCTTTCTTTGGACTGCCGAATTTCTCGGACTTGGCGATCTCCATTTCCAGCTGCTGTTTCAACCTGCGACTCTGCTCCATTTGTTTCCTGTAGCTTTGTGTGTGGTCAATGTCAATGCCGATTTTCTCCTCTGTATCAGCTGACTGAGGTTTCTCTTGGCCAAGTTTATGGTCAGGTGCGTCTTCAGGAAGACTGGAGTAATTTTTCCTTGTGTCCTCCCTCTCTGTTCCTTGGTCATCTAGTAGCTGTACCTGCTTATGCTGGGGTTTTACTGGGTTCAGTTTTTTAGCAGAGAGTTCCTGAACCTCTGCTGGTTCATCGGCTGCCTCCATGAGCCTCGCCTGCAGATCCAGGGTGGGACGCAAGCCAATCCCACCAACATTAAGAGTCTCCTGTATTTCTTTGGGACTGGTAACAGGAATAAGTCTTTCCAGTTTGAGTTTTTTAGATTCCCTTTTAAGCATCTCCTTCCTCAGGGGTTTTCTCTCCAATTCGCCCTCCCTTAACATGGTCGCTTCTCTAGACGAAGCCGTTGTGTCAAGCTGCTTCTTCAAAACCATGCGTGCATCTTCCTCATCTTGGCTACTTCTTTTTGCTTCCAGTTTTTGCCTGTCAGGCTTCGGATTCGCATCGGCAAAACGCCTTTTACGAGCCTCCAACTTGTCTAAATCCACTGCGTTGGCCCCCTCAGAAGTTTGCTCTGTCTTCAAGTGCTTTTTGGGTTTCAGTTTTCCCTCCTTATCCACCACTTCCACGTGACTGGCAAGAGCTTTCTCTTTCTGTACCTTGGTTCTGGCAGGTTCCAGTTTAGACTGATCAGACTTGGTTTGCTCAGCTTGAGATGTCTGTGTTTTCTGCTCAAGAAGTGGGGACTTCATAGTGTCGTTGTCAAGCTTTGCTCTCAGTTTCTCCAGAGCGGGCTGGTCAATAACCTTCCCTTCCTTTTCTTTTACTCGGGTCAACACGACGCAGGGCATTAGTTCCAGGCGGTTTTTAGCTGTTCCTTCTTTGTCACCTCTCTCTTTACTCTGTTTACTGTTACCCTTCAGTTTTTCAGGGCTGGGCTCTCTCTCATTCTCTTGATCCGTTTCGGAAGACTGAGAGCTGGGCGAATGGATTTTTGCTTTCCGTTTTTGCTTATCAGTCTTTTCCTTTTCCAGTTTTTCTGGCTTTTCCTTCCTCACCAGCCGTTTCTCCTTGTCCACCCTCTCCTGGTCGAACACTCGCTCCTTCTCCGCTTTCTCGTTTTTTGTGTAACGTTCCACACGGGCTTTGTCGAGTTTGTCGTATCGTGGAGGGGACAGAGAGCTGCAGCTGCCGCTGCGATCCGATGACCTACTGTAAATCCTCCTCTCCGAATCGCTCTGCAGCCGCTCCGACTGCGACGGGGACGCTCCGGGGCTCTGCGGGCGCCTGGAGTGCGTCGGGCTCTGGCTCCGTTCAATGGGTCTCCGTTCGTGGTCTCTGTCCCGATCGGATTCAAACCGTTCCCTCTCCCGCTCTCTCTCCCGTTGCCTGTAACTGTACTCCCTTATGTCCTGCTCGTAAGGATCGCCCCTGTAATCCCTGTACTCGCGCGGGTCGTCGTAGTAGCGTGGGTCATAGTAGTCTCCTTGGTAGGGATCCCACTCCGCGTAAAATTCTCGGCCTCGAGCTGGGTATTCTCGACGAGGATCTTCAGGATACGTCCCTGGAGTCCGAACAGTCTCGTAGTAAGTACGATCAGGGGCGTACTCGTAAGATCCTCTTCGCTCATCTCTGCTAAATATGAGAATAAACATGTTAGTTCTCCTCCTCAACTGTGTTCTTTGCTATGTAGTTTATGGCAGTTTCTTTGTATGGAGGCAACTGTACAGAGCTGCACGTGGAGGTCTGACAACAAACGAGTGTGAAGTGGATTAAGTAAGTGCTTTGTGAGCTTATCAACTCACTGCTGCATTTCTGCCAAATTCAAATATCGTGTTAAATTAAGGTAAAACCTGTGCCCCCATGTACAGCCCAGCATGGTGAAGACCATCCCCTCTTAAGAACCTGAAACCTACCTTTGAAAAATTGAGTCGAATCAAAATTCAAGGTTGGAAGCTCTCCATTACTAAGCAGTAAAGTGGCAATAAGGTTTCTTTAAAAATCCTAAACCCTGTAAGCAAGCATTTAATTCCAAAACCAGCTCTTTCTCTGCATGTGCCATGCTGACGTTGCCTATTTACAGTAAGACCAACTCAACAAAAATGAGCTCAGGTGAATTCACAGAAAGCACTCAGCAAAATAACTCAAGCAATTAATGTTATTACCTCAATACCTCCAACAGCAAAAATAAGCCATTTCTAACCCTGAACGTGCCTCTCTGGCAGAGGGATGGCAGCGAGCTGGTGCTCCACTTCTCCACCATTACAGAGGATTTTGCACACTCTGTTTCACACATGTTTACTTGCTTTCACAGTTTATGATTACATTAAAAGCTGACAGCTCTCAGGTGTTAAGAAAGGGACAAACTTAAAAAAGAATGCTAAGAAACAAACCATGGAAGACTAAAGCCTCATTCTGCAAGCCAAGTGGGATGTTGTGAAAGGCAGCTGTGAAGTTAAAAGGATTAATGACGGGGTTTGTTTAGGTTTTTGTGGGTTTCTTTCCCTTTGGGTCCCATTGAGACTGGCTACAATTACAACCTGAGAGAAGCTGGTTAGCGCAGATCATAGTGTCCCTGCAAGAGAGCACCACGTGCCAGGAGGAGCTCGGAAGAGGACCACCAGATGTGGAATGACAAGATCAAGTGCAGAGCTCGCTCCATCACCCCAGGATTCATTATTCCTAAGTATCTTGTAATGACTATGTGAGCATAATGACAGGAAAGGAAAACCAAGACTAACGTCTACCCAAGTACGACGTTGTTCCAGAGATCAGTGTTCTACCCAGAATTACTTCATAGCAGAGACAAGTCCAGCTGACCCTTGCGTGTTAGCAGACATCTGATAATGCACTTCTCTTTCCTGAATCTGGTGTAGCTCAGAGGAAATCATTACTGACTGCTTGCTGCTGCATCCCAACATCTGGCAAGGACCAGGTAACGCACACATTTATTTGCATTATGCAAATCCTGACTGCCAATTTCCAAATCCTTCTCACTTTTAAATCCAGCAATTTTGCATATAAGTTAGATCAATCTGTTTTGCTGAAAAAAACCCACTGAATTTATCTAGCTCACAGGTATAATCAGTGCCACAGAAGCATGGAATGGTTTTGGTTGGAAGAAACCTTAAAGCTCATCCAGTTCCAACCCCCTGCCACGGGCAGGGACACCTTCCACTAGAGCAGGTTGCTCCAAGCCCCTGTGTCCAACCTGGCCTTGAACACTGCCAGGGATGGGGCAGCCACAGCTTCTCTGGGAAAAGTCTGTGCCAGCGCCTCAGCACCCTCACAGGGAAGAGCTTCTGCCTAATGACTAATCTAAATCTACCCTCACGTCACGCTGGGCTTATTCATAGGTAAAGAACCCTAAGAACTAAGCCAGCCTCTGAAGGTAATAAAACACAGATGTTTTATTCAGCTGCTGGAGAAAAATGAAGCACAAAATGGGGAGTGCTGCTGTGCCAGGCTGCTCCCAGCCAGGGACTGCAGAAATAAGTGGCCTTGCAGGGGACACAACCCTTCGGCATGTGCAAAATTGCCAGACACCACCATGGCAGATGCTGCAGAAGGGCACCAGCACAGAACACGTCTGTCATGTCAAACAGCATAAAAAATAAATAGAAAAATAAGTGCAGCCTCACCTGTATGTTATTACTTTATCAAGTTAACAAATTAAACTGTTGAAAAGGGATAGGTGGAAGACCAAATTTCACTCTCTGCTCAACAGATGAGCAGCAGTAGTTTATCAGACTCTATGTACACTGTTCACATACACGTTGCTCTTGAGGGTACGTACAGGAAGATCAACTGTTCTTCACATTCCTGAGAAGTGATGAATGACTCACAACTGTGTCCTGGTGACCCATCACAGTTACTGGATGCTAAATATAGAGATCACAGACAGAGCCAAAACCTCCACCTCAGTACGAATTTCAGTACCCACTACAGTGCAGCTGTGTGATATCCTGCCTGCCTCTATCTGCGCCCTTGCAGTCTGACCACCTAGATTTGTTTAAAAGTATTGAAAAGGGTAGAAGATATTAAAAATATGCTAAAATCTTGTTAAATAAAACTTTAAAGAAAGTTTGATTGCACTTAAAGGCGATGCTGGAAAGGAAAAGACTGTAATGAAGATGTTGACACATGCCTTCTTTCTGCCAGCATTTCATAAAAGTCTCTGATATCTTGACCCGTTTTCTCCATGGAATGATAAAATGCCAACTGACTTTCTCGATTTGCAAAGTCCACCTGAAAAATAAAGGGTAAATCATGTTCAGTGAGAGAAACATCCCATTTTGGACAACATTTCACTGCCTGAAGGTGGGAGCAGAACTGGGAAGTGGGCTAATATTTAACAAAACCCATGTCAAACGCTCCTCGGGAGTGGCCCTGCCCATCCCCACGAGTAAAGACCTTCCTCTCCCAACTCAGTGGAGGTGTGGGGAGCTTTGGAACTACCTCCTTACTGGGGTATGTTGTTGTAGCTGCCACACCAGAAGCTTCTGTGCAGTAAACCAGCAGGAGAATACACATTATTATTGTGGTATTGACGTTTTCAATACTACGACTCCAATTACAGTTCCAAAGTCCTTGTTATTGTGGTATTGACGTTTTTAATACTACGCTTCAAATTACAGGTCCAAAGTCCCTTTTATCTCAAGGTAGCACTACAGCAGGTCAGCACTGACCTATTTCAGGCTCCATGCTATTTGCCCAGGGTTATAGAGCAAGGCAAGAGCAGGGATGGGAAAGGAACCAAACCTCCTGAACTGCAGCTCCCTGTTCTAGCTACTCAGAGTTGATGTTTTCTAGCCAAGGGTGACAATATTAAGAAGCTAACAGCACAGCTGATGCAAAACATTCAGGATTAGAATGAATTTAGCAATGTGTATGCCACATAATGCAATATTTTTAACATTCAGGCTCCTTTGTTTTAAATCAGCCTAGACTCTGTGTTACCACAGCAGTGGAGCACAGGCATACGTGCTTTAAGGGTGTTGCTTATTCCAAAGTCACTAAGTAGCAAGACCCACAAACACAGGATGTGAAACTTCTGAACGACCACACGTTTTATTGCATATAAAGGCTCCTCATACTCAACCACCACGCTTAGAAGCTACAGTATATCCAACTCCTAGCCCCAGGGGGTGTGAGGCTGCGAGGTTAATACACCAGATGAGAGACCATGCTTGAAATCACTCTTTAGGAGAGAAGAAAGGAGGAGGAGGAAGATAATTCAGAGGGCTGGCTGACACCTCATGTCCCCAGTTAGCGGAACTCATGGGACAGTCATAACAGGTATTACCACAGTCACCCAAATCCAAGACATCCCTGTAAATATGAAATGCTGCTCCAGGAAAAAGTACTTTCTACCTATTTTTTTAAATAGTGTTTTTAATTATTACTGTTTTCAATCTGTTACAAAGAAGGAGCTGCCATCACAAGAGCAGGCTGCATGCTCGGGTTGTGTACCTATAATGGGCATGCAAGCCACCATGGGTCACCTTAGCCAGGTCAAGAGGCTGGACATCAGCATGGAGCAGTTGAAACTGGAGCAACTTACCCCCTCCAATTCCACTTTTCTAATATGAAAATGGACAAAAGTTTGCCTTGGATTGGGGTAAATGTGGTAGCAACACGGACACCAACACTCAGGAGCTCAGAGAGACAAGTTCAGTGAAACAAACGGCAGAATACTGGAGAAGGCTTTACGTAAGTAACAGTTCAAGATCCCTGACATCTTGATAAGCCGAGTATAAAAAATAATTTAAGCCTTTGATGCCTGGGACATGCGTCCCACTAAGTATTCCTGTTGTCTGGCAGTCTGCAAATGCCAGCGTTTAAGGGGGAAGGCCTAAAATGCAATTTGTTTCTCTCTTTTTTGTTTGGTTTGGGTTTGTTTTGGAGGTCATTCTGCACACCTTAATTTTATTCCCACCGATTTTCCTCCCCTTGGTCTCTTTTACAGCTGCTTGTGCATATTCAATCTCATTGTAGAGAACCAGGGCCATGCCTTTTAAGCGGTCAAACACCACCTGTAAAAAACAAAAAAACAAAACAAAAACCAAATAAGAGCCTCATCCACAGGACTTAATGTCAGTCCCAACAAAATCCTAAGTCATGAGGATACCAGTAAGGAGATAATTTTTTTAGCAAGGTAAATTTTTCCAGGCTTTTCTGATGAGGCATATTGTAATGAAGAGACAATAAAAGGACACGGGACTGCTTTGAATTGTGGATATTGTGGCTTGAGGTATATTATGCCTTTATTTTGTTTTTCTGTATTTTACTTGTAACTTTTCTCCTTTGGTGACTGAGTTTTGTAGTTTCACTTTGTTTATCTTTAGGTTTTTAAAAAAATTTCCAATGTGTTTTAGGGGGGAAAAAAGGTAAAAGGAACATTTAATCCCAAAATGGAAACAGTTTTTGTTATCAGTCTGCAGTACCACTCGTCAGTTGCCCAAATTTCCAAATATTAGCTTCCTTTACCAACATCAACTTGTCATTCAAGCAACAACAGCTACAATCAAGAATGTCAAAACTGCAAGAGAAACCCACAAAAATCCTTTCAGGAGGCAAGACCCTGATCCTGTGAAGATTTATGCACGTTGCTTGGCTTTAAGCACATTAATGTCCAACAGATACACACGGGACAGGTCATGTGCTGAAGTTTAAGCACGTGTGTAAATCAGTGGCACCAACCCACAGCGGGGCAGGTAACACACTCCCACTGCATGATATGGGCAGGGGGCACCATCCTTGGCTTTCTCTCTTCTTGCAGGTACTCTTGTCAGTGGGACTATCCCAACTGCTTTCAAGAAGTCATTTTTTGGCCTGATGAGGGGAAAAAAAAGGTCTTTATGTCTAATTATATCATTAGCATGAGTGTAACTATGGAATTCAACTGTTCCTCCTTCTGAAGCAATTTTGTTGGGGAGAGACTGTACTGCACAAGAGCAACAAATGGTTTCCAATACTTGCTATCTCGGCTCATTCAAAATCCTTTTGGTTGTTATTTTCCAAACACCAGAAGCAGCTGCTCCACGTGTTGGATCAACCCGATGCAAAGCTGCAGAGCCCCAAGAGCCAAATTGCACCCCAGAGAGAATTGCTCTACCTGAGCTATAAAGCCCTGGACAGCCGGGGTTGAAAGGACAGGATGGGAAGAAAGGAAGACAGTAACAACTTCAAACCAAACGCCAAAGCCTCCCACCTACCTTCACCACAGGCCCGTATCGGCAGAAATGTCGGGTTAAATACTGATCTGTGACGTTTGTAGAAAGCCCATCTAACCACACGCAGTTTGTAGGCATGCTCTTCCCAAACCCCAGCTGAACACAAAAGGGCAAAACTTCCATCAGTACAATTCACAAGAGTTAAAGTGACTGAACAGAACACACCTAATTATGTGCAGAAAACTAAAGGCATTTGTATGGGTTTTCTAAAATTAGCATCTCGTGCAGGTGCAAGACAAAAATCAAATGGCAATTAATGAAAATAACTGTGCATGCTTAAACAAATACAGTGTTTGACAACATTCTGTTCTTATGCAATTTGAATGTATCTGCAAAGTGACAGGTTGACAGCTCCGGGGACCGACAGCCTCTGTTCATTGTTGGTACCGGAGCAGCTTCCCAGTACAACCTCGCCAGACACGGACCTTCAAGGCCAGGGAATGTCAGTCTCCAAAGTCTACTCAATCCTGGGCTCCTTGCTGAGGCAGCCAACAAAAATGTTGATTAATCCCAATTATGGTGGTGGTTGAAAGCATCACGCTCTGATCTGACCTGCTCATTAAAAACCATCTTATTTCCATAGACTATGCTGCATAGGGAAACTATTATCCTGTGATGCTGTAAAGGAAAGGAACAAGAAGGATACAGCCCACGGGAGGATTTCTTTACCTTGAGCCGGTTATTTCCAAGATATTCCCCATCCATCTTCTTAATGGCTTTACACACACTTGCAATATCACAGTACTGCAGGAATGCATACTGAGGAACACCATTCACTTTCTTAATGTCGATATCCTGGGGAAAAAAACACAAAACAGAACAATTGACAGTCAGCAAAAGGACATTCCACAGTGTCGGTCAGATCTAAGTGGACTTTTTCTAGAGACACATGGCACAGCAAGCACTCTTTAATTAATATTTTCTTCAGAGAGAGGATTTAAACAATAGTAGACAGTTAAAACTTCACTGTTCTGCTCCGTCTCATTCAATGTCAAACTCAAATCCTTACTGAGCCAGGGAAAGCCCTTCGTAAGGCAGATTTAAATCCAACCCTGTAGAAGTTAAGCCTGACCTGATCAACAAACAGCAGCTTTATTTTGTTAATATTATGTCAACACGAGACAACTCAGAATCAAAGAAATACAGATTAATCTTCGCTCGTAAAGGCTCAAAACAACCTGCTCCGATCCTCATTCGTGAGCCAAAAGGCAAGTGGGGTTCCTTTGCCAAATAAACATGATCCATCCTGTTCCTAGAAACAGAAAGTGGTGCTGGGCTCCTATCCTGAACCAATGTGGCCGTGGCACTGACACAGCAAAGGCAGAGAAGATCCTCAGCTTCCATCGGTGCTGGTATTTGATCCCCAGCCACCACACGCGCATCCAGAAGGAAGTGCAGTCACGAGGGAGCTACCAAAGCCTAATAAAGGCTGATCTGAATCGATTTAAAACCCCAGCAAGCTTGGAGCTGACATTTGGTTAACATTCAAGCTCAGCACTAGTACTGGCAAATGTACTGAAAGCATCGGAACAAACTCATGATATTATGATTCATTCTGAGCTGAAAATAGAAGGTGGAGTGTTCCGTTTTATTTGTTTAAAGAGCACAAGCTTCCTTTGTGAGCTCCATGCCAAGGCCAGCACATGGATTGAAACACAAACGTTCCCAACATCCAGGACAGACTAATTTCATGGTTAATAAATTTAGGGACAAGGCAGCAGTTTGATATGGTCTCACCCAAGAGCACTTTATCTGGGAGAACAGAAGTAAACAGGGAGATTTACACATCTATTCAGACTTCTACAGCCCTGGCCTAATGATTTAAGTGGAATTCTAGTAGAGGACTAAATTTCCAAGTGTCTGAAGTAGCACAATCACAACCATGGCAAATTATACCTGACCACTCACCCTGGGCAAGCAAGTCCTTCTGACAGGCACATAAAATGTCATCACTTTGCTCCTCAGCCATCGGAAGGGTTGTAAAGCTGGTGCCTTCTGCACCTGAGCTTGCAAGTTCTGATGGAAACTGCTCGAGGCAGCACTGCCGCCCAGTTCTGAGCATCAATAATGCTGTCAGGACACGGTGTTTCTCAGAAAAGCCAATTTACAAGACAGGGCACTACTCCTGATAAGTATCTTTATCAGGAGAGAGTTTCTGGTTTAACATTAGAAAGGTTTTAAGCTGCAAACACCGTGTGGATTCATAAATCAGTGCTGGTGTTGAGGATGCAGCAGAGGCTCGATGCACAAGAGCTGCCAGACATCAGAAAAGGTAAATCCTGTGTTTGTCCACATCATATGAGGAAGCACACCCCCCCTTTGTGAGGGGAAGTATGTACGTGAGACTGATACCTCAATGGTTACAGAAGTATTTCAGAGCAGAGGAAGGCACAGAATGTTCATAAGCAGCCACAGCTACCAGTGAGCACATCAACTATTGGTGCTGAGGCCTGGATCCAATTAAACTGACTGTGGGTAGCTGCTGCACGTCTCTGGAAAATTCCTCTTCAATGCAACATTGGTATGACTTGATAGAAAGTGAGAAGGAGGAGAAGGAGGAGAAGAAGAAAGGGGTGACTGCTTCTCTCATTCAGATAGGCCTGCTCAGCAGAAACTCCAAATCCCACACATGTCATCACTAATCCATCCACCCTGTGCCTCTTCTGTCCTGCTGTTGGGACACAGACTGTGACAGCTCATAGCTGCTTCCACATGCAGCAACTAAACCCTCTGTTTCAGAGCTCAGCAGGAAACTTAAGACTTCAGAGTTGAAGTGATTCAAAGTGAAAATGACACCAGGTGTATTTTCACCCCAACTACCTCACTGGGCTTTTCTACAAACACTGAGCTAGCAGAAGACACGTGTCTTGTGAATGCTCCCAGGATTAAGTTATCCCCTCAACATGTGTGCTAAGATTTCACTCTAAACGCAAAGAAAAGCTTCCAGGTGTATTCCAGCAAGATGAACAACTCAGATCACCATATAAAAACTGATTTCCCTGTCGCTGACACTCAGATTTACCACTGTCTGGAGCATTTTACAGGTGTGCATGGGCAGAGCAAGCAATGCCCTGCAGAGCACAGAGGACTCACATACCACTATCCCACCGAAGCGCTGGAAGATGTTGCGGAGGTCGTGGTAGGTGGTTGTTTTCTCCAGGTTGCCGATGAAGAGGGTTCTCGTTGCTTTCGGGTGAAACTCATCTATCCTCTCATCCAAAGGACGAAATTCATTCTCACTTTCTGTTTCTAGAAGCAAAAGAGAGCAAGAAATTTGTAATGCAGGGAGAGGTTTTTCACGTGGGTTTGGTTCACTCTGACAGAACCACGCAGTAACTACCCTGTGAATTGTTATTTATGTGCAATGTGAAACCTCTGCATCACACCACTGGGGAGTGCTGAGGAATTTGAGCACCCTGGGGCGAGAGGTGGCTGCATTCTCCAACTGCTTCCCCAGAAATTCACTCTTTTAACAAGTATTAATGCTGGAATGCGTGAATTCAAATAAGGCCTCACTGTACTTGGGGAACAGCACATGGAAGAAGTTTGTTTTCACAGATCAATTTTTAAACAAGCAGTTGAAGGACAGACTGAAAACTTCACCACATGCTCAGTGCTGGAGTGTTCACTGGTTGGTTTTTTGGGCTATGCTGCCTTGGCCTCAAAACTGCAGCCATCATTAGCTGGTTTAATTAAAAGCAGAACAAAACAAGCCTGTGAGGACTCAGTGCTGTGCTTACACCACCCACTGGCTTCTGCTCTACTGACACATGGAAGATGAAGTTGTCTCTTCCAGCAGATCCCACTATTTGAGAGGATGGCAGGTTTCCTTCTCTGAGGTTTAAGACTGGAACTCTCTCCCTGTTTGACCCAAGGGCAGCCACTCCTCTTGCTCTGGTTTTGGTGTATTTCCCAGTTTCTTTAAAATATGTTTCTGCTGCCTCTTTACAACAGCCCATGAATGAGCCCAGAGCAGCCACGAGCCCAGTGCAAGCAGGGCACGGACATTACCTGGTCCTATCCAGGCTGTGACTTCGATCTGCATGCCAAAGAAAAGTTTTCCTTTCGAGGCATTTAGTGCTTTTTCCTGGTCCTCCTGCTGCCGGAAGAACACCAGTCCATACCGCTCCTCAGAAGCCCCATGAATCTGCACCGACGTCACCTTTCCATACTTCTTGAATTCATGGAAAAGTCCATCTTTAAGGCTTGTATCTAAACCAACAAATAAACAAACATAGTTTTTACCAACTTAGCAGCACCACAGATGACGTGAAGAAATCTGATCTTCCTTCTGAAATGGGACTTCACCCGGTTTAACCTGAACTTCGGTGTTCACAGAAGTGCCTTTGTAATTTTAGATACTCATTCTGCCAACGTCAAAAGCTTCTGGTTGATCTCTCTCTCTGCCTCCATTTTTAAACCTAAGAAACCACAGACACAAGGTTTTACATCTCTGAAGCTTGCAGTGTATGGCTATTACTTCTAAGAGACACCCAATTCAAGACGAAGAAAAACTAAACAACATTACTTCATGAATAATCCCACACGGATACTGCGTACAGCAGTATTCCAACGCTGGGATGAGGCACCTGGACTGGAGATGGAACCTCTACAGCATTCAGCTCAGTCAGCTCAGAAAGGTAACCAAGCAGACTGATCAGATTTTGCAAAGTCTGACTCACAGCCACACAACCTGCCTGGGATCTGCAGGGCACTGACCTCGGCGTCGTGCCACTTGAATGAGTAAGATAGAAATAAAAGTCTATAGAAAGAATATTAACACTGTGGGGTCTGCTGCTCACAAAGTTCATGTGTATTATTTTAATTCAGCCAGTGGCCTCCACATGAATTATGTGACAAATGCTTTACGAGTGACCTCATGCTGGTTATTTACATGGGATCTCTCCTACATCCAGCACAGGGAGCACAGAGTGACCATGTGCACTCCTCAGCAAGTGGTTTATTGCATTATTTACCATTCAGTGCCATTATGAGTATACTCCTGGGGGTTTAGGGCACTCAACACTGACAGAAAACCCTGAAGTTTTTAAAAGTATAACTGAAAGAAGAAGAATAAATGTTCATAAATAATTAAAACAGAAACTGAGGTGGGGGGAGGATAAACGGTCTAAGTGAAAAATTTGAGTGCTTCAGGTTTTTCCCTGGGGAAATCCAGAGCAACAGTTCCAGCAGCTGGAAGGGCTCAAGCACAGGGACTGGAGCTGGAACCTGCAGGATTCCTTCCCACAGATGGCCACTAATTAAGCAATTTTCCCACTGTCACACAAGCAGAGAGAGAATCCCAACAGTCAAAGACACACGGTCAAGGTTATTTAACCTGTCCCTACCCCACTCCCTATTTCTTTCCCCCCCCGACTTCACTTTCCCGAATGCATTTACCTGTTGAGCGCACTGGAAGATTTTGCACCTTGATCCCAAAGCTTTTCCGGGGTTCATCTTTCTCCAGCGACGGAAGCAGCTGGGCTGCGGGTGCTGGGACTGCTGTGGACTGCACCGACCGTGCCGGGGACTCGTCGCTGGAGCTGCTGCTGGAGTCGCTGCTGTGGAGGGCACGAAGGGAGCGGCGTGAGTGCGCGGAGGCACAAAGCGCCCGCAGGACACGGCGCCTCTGCTTAAAGAGCTTTTGCTCGCCCAAAGACCTTCCTCCCTCCTTTGCCTGCCGGAGAGAATCCCGTTTCCATAACACAGCCTGGTTATACAGAGGAATTTAGAGTCATTCCACAAATATTCTCCTACCGAGCCCTCAGAGGAGGCGCAGGGAAGCGGTGTATGGGTAAAATGTCAGATAGATCCTGTTACGCGCCGTGACAATGGTGGAGATTTAATTAAGTGTAACACAATGTTGTATCAGCTTAGGAGCTGTGTTGGAAGGCTGGAGAGATACAGAGAGGGTACACACAGGTCTGATGAAGCCCAAAAATCCCTCCCAGTGCTCTCATGTGTAAAGGAAGAAATAGCATCGTGCTGTCAGGCGCCGCTGTCAATCCAAGAGTTGACCCCGGAGCTCTCCTCGTCGCCTCCTGCGTATCTTTAAGGAAAGATCTGTACTTCTGATACAAAAACCTCGTGTGAGAAAACCGTGGCAAGTTTTTGGGTCAACCATAGAATCCCAGACTGATTTGGGTTGGAAAGAACCTTAAGATCATCCAGTTCCAACCCCCCACCATAGGATAACCTGGGCAGATGAATATGAACCAGCCAACACTATCTGCAGGCTTAGCCACAGCGTTCAACTCTGGGGTATGAAGAATTCAGACCCAAGAACATCTTTTATAAACAATAATTACAGCAGAAGAGGATTTGCATGTTAGATCATACAGGAATCAATCTATTCCACCGACTCTCGACGCTGCAGATCATTAGACGCTTCGCAGGAGAGCAAAGAAATACAGAGAATGATGTTATTAGAGCTTGCCCAGTGGGGACACGTCATCCTCCTTCAGTGGCTGATTCCTTCCCCGAGGCACGAGGGCTCATAACATGGCTAAAAATAATTGTGTCTGACATAACCCTGGAGACTCTCCTCCTCCATCACACGAGCAGCCTTCTAAAACATTCTGCTGGAATTTGAACTCGGAGCCTGGCGGGGGGAGAGCTGCCACGTACAAAAATAACCCCTGCACTTGTACATTGCTGCTTGCCATTGGCTTTCTGTGTTCCTCTCCACATCGTATCAGGAAAAGGAAACATCAGTTTATCTTATCTCCATTATATCATGGGTTTCTTACCCTCTTTACGTTAAACCACGTCACCTGTCCTTTTCTCAGGAAAAACATTTCAGGCTTCTAATCATTCTCCTGACTTGATTTTGTGACCTCTCTTCTACTACACCCCCTTTTTATGGGGGTGCAGTTTAGGGCAGCAGCCACAGAATCGTTTTTCTTCAAGCATTCCAGAAAACTGTGGTTTTTCCCTGAACATCTTGGTGCAATGAGCACTGTGGCACATTACGAAAAGCCCCTGGGCTCCGTCTCCATTATATTTGGATGCGCAGAAGAGAAGGGAATCTCTGTCCCAAAATACTTACAAACAATTGAAGGAGGATGTAAAACCACACCAGACCAAAACAAAACAGGTCAAGAACCACAAAAGTAATAATAAACATGAGAACCTCTCCTCCCATCTCACCCTCTCATTACAACCCTCCCATCCAGTTGACATCGAGCCGCTTCACACGTTGGTGCCTTTCCCACACACTCTCCTCCTACTCCTCCATCCCCAGAGGAGGAAGTTCAGCGTCGCTGGGGGAGAGGAGAGAAAACAAAGCTGAGCCAGAGGAGGAGTGAAAAACTGAGCCCTTCCTCCTGCCCTCCTCTTCCGAGCGGGCCCTGCTCCGTGCTCACCAAGGGGTGGCCACCCCGCAACACCCATCCTGTTATTTCACATGGAATCACATTTATCAAATCAATCTATAGACCCTTTTGTTACTCAGCTCTGAATTTCCTACCAGGATGCCCATTCCCAGCCACGTTTTCCTTCTGAATTCATAAACTGCCTTTATTTCTGCCTCACCTGCGTTTGTGCAACCTGATTCTGTGCCTCTTTGTTAATTAAATTGCTAAAAGAGAAGGATGCTGCAATTCACTCTTCATTTTTGG
Organism: Strigops habroptila; assembly: GCF_004027225.2. Classification (NCBI taxonomy): domain Eukaryota; kingdom Metazoa; phylum Chordata; class Aves; order Psittaciformes; family Psittacidae; genus Strigops; species Strigops habroptila. Next base: position 1,795,485 of record NC_044292.2, read on the forward strand.
CCACGGAGCTGCTGAAAGGGCTGGAGCAGCTCTGCTCTGGAGCCAGGCTGAGAGAGCTGGGCTGGGGCAGCCTGGAGAAGAGAAGGCTCCTCAAGGGGAGACCTTAGAGCAGCTCCAGGGCCTAAAGGGGCTCCAGGAAACCTGGAGAGGGGCTTTGGACAAGGGCCTGTAGGGACAGGCCAAGGGGAATGGCTTTAACCTGCCAGAGGGGAGATTGAGATGAGCTCTGAGGCAGAAGCTCTTCCCTGTGAGGGTGCTGAGGCGCTGGCACAGACTTTTCCCAGAGAAGCTGTGGCTGCCCCATCCCTGGCAGTGTTCAAGGCCAGGTTGGACACAGGGGCTTGGAGCAACGCGCTCTAGTGGAAGGTGTCCCTGCCCGTGGCAGGGGTTGGACCTGGAGGAGCTTTAAGGTCCCTTCACAAACCACTTCATTAACTCATGATTTATCCCATTCCTTCTGTCTCCCACCTTTCTGCTAACTCTGGCACTGCTGGATCCCCTCAAGTCCTCGTTAATGGAAGTTCTTGTCTACAGCATTTTGGGAAAGGACAAACCCAGCCCCACATGAGCAGCTCCTCAGCAGTCTCAAGGGGCAACACCAGCAATCGCCTGCTGCTATGAAACAGACTGGCAAAGAATAGAAAAACTTCTTTGAATACACAAATACAGTCAGAGAATGTGTGTGTGGAGAATCTGAAAATAATTCCCAAGTGGAGCGTGGTGCCACATGGTTCACATTGCCCTGGGGAAGGCTGAAGAAAGAATTTAGGGCTGCAGCAAGCCTCTTGCCCTGTGTGTATTTTTACTTTCCCTTCTCACATCTTGATGCTCAGGATCATGATCAACAATGTCCTTCCTAAAGCATTTTAAATGTTAGACTTTGCTAAGATTGGATCTTTTAAGAGGCAGCACTGAATTTCTATTTAAGCAGTGCTTTAAAATGGAACAGGCTATTTTTAGTTGTTTTGGTTTTGTGTTGGCTTTTTATTTAATGAGGATGTTTAAAATATGGAACATGCTGTTAAAATCACAGCATTCCAGTGGGAAATAAAGATACTCTCCAGGTACCACCCTCAGCCATGAAACAGCAGCATAACAGGGTGGTAAATTCTACAAGAGTCTGAATTCCACACGGCTCTGGGAAACAAGGATCACGCTGAGAATTCCACTTGCCCAGGGAGTTTTGGGGATACGTGTCCCTAAGCAAATCCAGACTTCCTGTGACATTCCAGAAAGAAAAATAAATAAATAAATAAATCCTTATTTCCTGACTCTGTTTTTAGAAAGGGAAAAAATACGTTAACAAGAACAATTCCCCTTTCTTTAGGAAAAGCCTCATCGCTTTTCCAATTGAAGAAATGTGGATATAATAACTCAAAAGTCAGTCAAAGGTTTTATGTTGTGTGAATAGGAGAATGATGGAAGAGTTAATTATAGCTGCTGTGTCATGCAGTTAGAGCACACAGCAGAGGCAAAGCAAAGCATCTGACAGGGAATTCTGTGTAGTCTCAAGCAGAAAAACAGAACTCTCTTTCAACTACCCCAGCTTTAAAAATACACAAGACTGAAGCATGGAAGCTGCATGAGGGTATGTTCCCAGAATATTAAAATGAGAATATGGCTTTGCTTTTCCTTGGGAGTAATTGTGAAAGCAACTGTCCGCTGCCAACTCACAGAAAACAAGTTATTAAAAATTCCTCTAGCAAAAGTTAGTTCCTAAGGCTTTTGGGAAAAACAAGCTGGGGAAATGTGAAGGTGGGAATGTAACAGATGGGTTAAACCAGCAGCTCTGATAATCTACTTCTTGAGAGTACTGGAAGTGATCAATAGGGCTTGGAGCAGGCCAAAAGAAAATGCCTCTAACTTCATTTTGCACTTCTAGCAGTACTCAACCCGGGGTGATGTGTTCCAGAAGCAAAGCATGCTCTGGCACCCGGCCTTTTCCCAACACGGGAGAACCTGCTCTTCAACATCCCTGTAAACTCAGCGCAGCAGAATGCCAGCACGCGGGAAGCTCATCTCCGGAGCTGTCACAACACAGCGCTGCGCAGGGAGGGAGCCGGGCTGGGACTCTGCTGCTGAACACGGCGGGCTCAGGCTGGAGCTGCCTCCTCGGTGCCTCGCAGACTGTTCCTGGTGACATGTGCCTGTGTATGAGGAACAGCAGCATCTAACAGGAGGGATCTCAGAAGCTCTTTGGTGCAGCGCAGACAGCTTCTAAAATCAGTTTCACTCCAGCTTTTATCATGGCACCACTGCGATGCAGAATAGAGGTTTTTGACTGTATTGTCAGCAAAATCAGATGGAAACCCTGAGCCATAGACGCGACTGTTCCTACTTTAATAAGGAGGTGGACATGAAATCCTTTGCTTACACATGCACTTTACTACAAGTGTAGTTTACAAGCCCTTTTAAAATACTAATCTGCCTTCCATAATTGCTTACAAGTATATAAAGATGTGTGTGTTCTTACTCACAGTGTTTATCTATGTATCTATTCCCTATTAATCAAGATAAAATCTATCTGTAATCTTTAATTTTTTTGGGCTGAATCCCAAAGATTTAACATGTAACAATCCAGTGATGTTGTTCGAATCACAAAAATGAACCCCAAATAGCAGAGAATCACAGAATCCCAGTCTGGTTTGTGTTGGAAGGGACCTTAAAGCTCCTCCAGTTCCAACCCCTGCCACGGGCAGGGACACCTTCCACTAGAGCAGGTTGCTCCAAGCCCCTGTGTCCAACCTGGCCTTGAACACTGCCAGGGATGGGGCAGCCACAGCTTCTCTGGGAAAAGTCTGTGCCAGCACCTCAGCACCCTCACAGGGAAGAACTTCTGCCTAAGAGCTCATCTAAGCATTCCCTCTATCTAAATCTACCAACATCTACCATCTACCCAAATTAAATCTACCAAACACACCAGATTTCAATAGGGCGCATCTCATTTAGCACACAGAATTTTCCTTTTCTCACTTCTAAGTGCAAAGACGACATTTCCAATCCTGGTGCACGCGTCCTGTATAACCAGTCCTTGTTCCCACAGAAAAATCTCAGCTTTAAGTAATTGCCTTTTGCAGTTCTAGTAACTAACTAGGAAGTTACACTGCGTTTATGTGTGAGAAACCGAGAGAGCCTGAGCCAAGGACACAAAGTGAGCGGTTCTCTTTGTTCCCCAGCAGAAAGGAGATAAAAGGGAGACTCCAAACCCTGGCTGGAACAGGCTACCCGCTGCTTCGCGTCAAAGGCAGCCGAGCTGAATCAAGGCATCTCACAACCTGCCTTCCCCGGCTGCAATTTAAAACGTGGGACAATTGTCATTCCTAGGAATTGATTTGGGAACGGTGAGTCAGCTGCAAGGCCGGGGACTGCTCCGGGAGGCAGGAAACGCCGCGGCCTTCGTGGAAAATCAAGCAGACAGAAGCGTTAATGCGCACTGCGGGTGATGTGCTGCCAAACGTCAGGTTTGAGAACACCAGCAAAGCAGAAAGGACCTCTGAATGCTGGAGCAAGGTGAAATCCAGGCCACCAAACAGCAGCTGAAACCCTCTGCAGTTTTCAATGCCAAATTTCAGCAGGGCAAAAACTGAAAATGACTCTTTTTTAATAGCTGCCTTCAAAATATGTTGAACCAGAACTGGTAAATGATCCAGGCTTCCTTTTAGAGAAATATGCAGAGCGATTACTCCTTTTCCTGCCAAAATTAACTGAGATCAGGAACTCTGCCTACATCAGCTATGATTCAATACGCTGTCAAAATGATCTCCAAGTCAAGATTATCTCCTAGAAAGATCTACCCAGGACAAGCTCCAGCCCCAGCTGACAGCGGGTTGTTCTCACGCCTGATGTCAGCAGCAGATTCCCGAGTCAGGAAATCCAAAGTTAATGTACAGTCAGCTCTGAATGGCAACAGGAACCCTTTATTCCTTGTCCCTCCCTTTCCAGATCCGAGTTAAGTCACTGCAGACAATCCCAAACACAAAAAACCACGAGCTTGTGCAAAACGCCGCTTGTGATAGTGCTGTACAAACAGCACTGCTTGGGACAGGGAATGTAGGGACAGGCCAAGGGGAATGGCTTTAACCTGCCAGAGGAGAGACTGAGATGAGCTCTGGGGCAGAAGCTCTTTCCTGTGAGGGTGCTGAGGCGCTGGCACAGGGTGCCCAGAGAAGCTGTGGCTGCCCCATCCCTGGCAGTGTTCAAGGCCAGGTTGGACACAGGGGCTTGGAGCAACCTGCTCTAGTGGAAGGTGTCCCTGCCCGTGGCAGGGGGTTGGAACTGGAGGAGCTTTAAGGTCCCTTCCAACCCAAACCAGTCTGGGGTTCTATGACCATTAACAGGCTCTGGAAACAAATTGCCAGTTGGATTTCTTGGCCCTGGGAAAACAGCACCAGAAAATGGGTCAAAGCATCCTGAATGCACCCATGTCTTGTAATTAAAAAGACCTGATTATTGCCAGCCAACGGCCAGCAGAAAGTATGACACTAACTGCTTAAAAAAGAAAAACCTTAAAAAAAACATCACATTCCAGTGTAGCTACAGATTAAAGATCTTTGCCCACGAAACACTTTGACTTCTGGATAAAAAATGATATACTGAAATCATATATGCACAGGTCTACTGCAGGTGCTATTTCTGTCCTACTACAAAACACTACAGGTATTTAACCAGAATTTTCCCCATTCTCTATAAACGTGCAGGTCAAAAACCACACCTCAAATCACACATACCATAATAAACCCATTCCCAAAAACCTGAGACACCGCCAGGTTGCTCCAGCAATCCAGATGGGTGTTCAGCACGTTCCAGGAGGAATAACCAGGATGAAAACTCGGGAGCTCTGGGGAGACACTGCGTTGTTAGAGCCGATTGCAATGCTGACCCAAATATTCAAGTGCCGTACAAACGATGCGTCCCACATAATTCCAGTCCACCTCAGTGTTTGTAATGGGAAAAAAACATCTGTGGAAATAAATACAGGGTTTTCTTCCCCCCTAGTTAAAAGAGTTGTTGAACCTGAAGTTAAATATCTCAGAAAACCCAGTCCAACATCTGAAGTTTGTTTGTATGAGGAGATCAAGAGGTAACACGTTGTTATGGTATTTCACAGGCTACAGCTGGAGGGGCTCAGCCCCCAGCACAAAGAGCTTGAACCTTGTTCCTCCACTTCATACCAAAGCTCTGCATTTCACACCAGGATATAAGTATAGATATATGTAAGCAGTATATAAGCTGCTTAGTGGGAAAGGGTGGAGGAAGCAAGCTGGGGAGCAGAGAGCTACACCTAATATTCTCTTGGTGTATGGTGTAATTACCTTGTGCCCATCACCCCGGCCTCCAGCACCTTTGTTGCTCGTGGTGGAACGCACGCCAGGATGTGATTGCGTGATGTCCCTGGCACCCTTTCAAGCTGCTGAGAACTCGCCACCCAAGGAACTCTGGTTTGTACATCACACACCCTGAAGTATTTAACAACACACAGCTATGATAAAACATACAGCTATGATAAGCTACGGAGGAGAAAAACCAAAACACCTACTGCATGGAAGGGGAAAACAGTCACAAAAAGCACTCAACAAATAAAAAAGAGCATTTACTGCTCTGAAGAAAGACCATTTAATGTTGCAGATGAATGAAACCAGGACATCCTCTTCCCCTTCACTTTTTCTGCCTTACCACACCCAGAAAAGAGACTTAAGAAACCTCCTGCTGGGCTGGGATCCTAAATAGAATGAAATGAAGTTCAACTATGTTTAAAGGCCATGGGAAAGCAACAGAGCCACAAGAACTCAGTGTCCTTCAGCTGGCCCGATGATCCTGGCTGCTGCAGCATCGCTTTCAGCCTTTGACAAGTAAGTTTTTAAGATGCAGTCTCCAAATAATATTGTATATATAATAATAACATACCATCTATTTAACCCAAACCAAGTGACTGGCTTATTAACAGCCCATTTTAATTTCTGTGACAGGCCATATTAATGTATTTACTTAGTCATTTTATCGTGGTGTCTGACACCTGATCTCGAATGAGAACAGAGAAATGAACCACGGAAAAGGTGAAGATGTTGTTCAGAAGGATGGGGAAATGGGTACTCCCACCCCCAGAACCACCTTCCCTGGAGCCACGTGCTCCATGAGTTTCAAGACACCCTTTCAGTTCTTCCTTTCAACTAAATAATCCATTAATCCATTAGTATCCATTTGGATACTAAAAAGATGTTTATATTAATCCCTGTCTGGCTGACGGAGACTGTGCCCAAGCCACAGTCAGTGTTCCAACCTTGCTCCTCAACCTACATCCCTGTGTCCTCAGGCCTGAACTCTGCACAGGCAGGAATAAAGAACACTAACCTGGGAAAAAGAAGAATCCTGGTTACAAACACATCAGCCCGTGTGCATAGCAAAGAGCCAACTCAGCAACCACCACAGCCTCCTACTGCTGCGAAGGTGCTACTTCAGCCCTCTGCTCCCCACACTGGCTGCATGGATGGGGTTGCTGTTGAACTCAGGAGGAGCTGGAGTTGGCACCACATGGATGCTCCCAGGGAATGGTGGGGCTGCTCAAAACTGAAACTCCGAGAAGCTGGAGGAAATGCTTTCTCAGCAAACAGCCACGGTGACAGAGCTCGGTGCTGGGAAAGATTAAAGGGTGAAGTACAAAGCCAGCTCTTTGGCGGAGCTTTCCCACAATTAAACTTCCACCGATGCAAAGCGAGAAGAAAGAGGGTGGGTGTGAGAATGCGTGAGCCCAAAGAGCCTCTATTTCTTAACATTATCTTCATCCAGGCAACTCTGGGTCAAGAACCAGCCCTTGTGGGAAGTCTGGCTGCAGCCACCCCAAATTCCCACCTCCTCTGACCATGCCAAGCTTCAGCCAAATCACTTCAAGCACCGCCAGGACCTGCCTGCAGAAGAGCTGCTGCTCAGCACCCACAGCCCTGCGATGGCAACGGGGTGTAGAAGAGAACAACAAGGCAGAGTTCACTGCTGCAGCACAGGAACGGCTTGTTTGGGCTGGAGGAAAAATTGCTTTCACCCCTTTGGCCAAAATTAGTATAATACTGTTAAAGTAAACAGCTTCTACCAGCTATCTGCAGTGATGTGAGCTGATAGTTTGCAACCTCAGAGCATATGAAAAGCTGCTTTTAAACAACCATTTTAGTTCCAGACTCAGGGAGGCAGGTATGGGTGAACATCCCTGCATTGCAGATGGAAATATAAGGTAAGAGGAGGCCAAGGGCTTTGCCAAAGGTCATTCAATGAATCACGGAAGGAGCAGGCTGAGGAACTCGATCTCCTGGCTCATGGAGGCCAAATCTGTTCAAAATACCAAGAAAGCAACATTTCAAGGCAGTTTCCTCAATAACTGCCCTGCTTTCCTGAAGGGATCTACTGTGCATCTTAAAAAAACACCACACAAAGCTCTGTTCCAAGTACTGCCCATAAGCCAGGAGCGTGAAATCCCAGTTAAAATGTAACCCTGACTGCGTCCAACTATGCTACTACGTGTTTACTTGAGGAGTGAAAAGCAACTTCTTTCACCTTAAAAGCACCGTCAAATTATTTCCTGGGAATAACACAATTTTGAAACCATTTGGCTTTAACGATCCTGACATGAGCACTGGCCATTTTTCAGAAGAAAAGCCTTTTTTATACAATGTTAAAACCAAAAAAGCACCGGCGCTGATTCACCGCTGGGTTATTTCAGTCTTGCAGAGGTATAAGTGCTTTTTAACATAGAGCTGCTGGTAGATCTCAGCAAACAGACTCATGGAATCAATTCTGTCTTTGTGTTTTAGAAAAGCATCACATCTTGCCTCGAAAAGCCCAAAGCTGGTGCTGTTTGTACATCCCACATCCCTGACAGCTCCCATCGGGCTGCTCCTCACCTCCTGCCTGCACAGGCAGCAAGCCCCGGCCCTGTGCTCTGCCCTCCCAAAGATGAGCAGCATCAACCACCTCCCCTCTTCAAGGAGCTGGGTTTTAGTGTTACACAGAATGCCAGTCGTTGAAATTCCCAATTTGGAGCAGTTTTGAAACAGGGCATCCTCTGGTATAAACAAATGGAATCGTTCTTGTGCTGCGAGTTGCACTGAAGGGCACGCCAAGATCCAGAGCTGATAAACAATGTGAAGTGAAATTGGGAACACACAAAGCTTAATATAGAAATTCCATTTATGGCAGATAATGCTGTGGAAGTTTAGTACTTCTAAAAATGGTCACCATTGTCCAAAGAGCTCAGTCTAGGAGAAAAGAGACAGAGTGACCCCAGTTCTCCATCACAAACAGGGACATTTATTAAGGCTGTGTTTCAAACAGAGTTTCTCTCGCTTTACATCTTCTACCTTCCACAGCCTTTTAAAGGAACACCAAAGAGATGAAGGGAAGAATAATTTTGGAGGGGTTTTTTTTCATAGCCTTTTCTAGACCAGCTACAGCAACTGGAAGATGATGCACAGGAGCACTCTGTACAACCAGAACAGGAGCTGTTATTCTTGTGTAAAGACCTACTTAAAATGGAAGGCCTGGGAAAAAAATGTCATTTCTGTGATCTCAGGCATACATTATGAAAGAGAAGACATTTGATGAGTTGTATGCTAAGGATTAATTTGCCATTTAAAAATGCAGAGAACAGATGGATCTCTTGGCTAGGACTATATTTGGGAATTACTTCATTTTTCTGCCCACATGCAAATAAAAATACAACTAAAAGTGGAACTTTCTGTGAGATTTCACATGGGGAGAAAACACTTCAGTCATGAAAATAAAATGAGAAAGACAATCTCTGTGTGAAACAGGTGAAGCACCACAGCAGAGTGAATGTGTATCGTGCTGGAGGGGAAAATATGGCTTTACATTTGTCAAGCAACTATACAGAGTAATTCAGCCTTAGGTATGTAAAAATCCCATAAAACCAGTATCAGAGTGGTCCTTGTGATGGTCTCTTAAGAGTAATTTCTGATAAAGCACCCTACTGTAATTTAGTTTGGCAATGGTTTAGTGATTAAACCTCCACACAGTCAATAGTCCACAGATACCGCTTCCCAAAAGCCTGGGACAGTTCCATCTCACTGACTAGGGATTGTAACACGAGGGTGAGGACTTAAGAGCTGTGGGAAAAATGCAAAAATAGGGAAACATGCAAATAAAAACTGCCTTAACATCCTCCCAACTCCCTGGATCAACTGCTTTTACACCCCTGGCCTCCAAACCACACGGCAGCGTATCGTTACCAGGGCTGAGAAAGGAGGAGGCAATTCAGCTGGCACACTGGGATCCAGGACAGGAGAAAAGTCCTCCAAGGAATTCCCACAGGCAAAGCCCACATGCCCCACGTGCGTGCCTCCCTTTCGGGATTCAGTGCTTTACAACCTCCAACCCGTGGCAGGCACGGTCTAGAAGCCACACACACAGCATTAATGAAGCATCTTCCTTTTCTCACATGGGGTTTCCAGAAGCTACGGGGAAACTGCATGTTAAAAAGCAAACCCAACATAAACTCCTGGAATAACTGTTAGATAGCATCTATTTGCTTCTCCTCTAACAACCCAACAAGCCATTCCTCACCTCCCTCCACCTCAAAACAAACAAACAGAAAACTCACAAGCCAGCATCTACCCAGCAAAGCCCCAGCCGGCGCGGGACAGGATGTCTGTGGTGTATTCCAGGCCTCTGGATCAGGGATAACCCCAGCTCCACACGCGTTTAGAAGGCAAAGAGGGATCGAAAAGTGGTACTAACCCGATAGCTCCCTTTCTGTGACTATTCATCCTTCCCAATCCAGACAGCAGGGCATACCAGGCAGTAAACAAACACCGAAGGGAGGGACTAACTTCAAAGCCACTGTGTAAATCTTACATAATTTGAGGGTTTGAGATCTTGCAGCAACCTCTTACCAAACAAGCTGATACAAGGAGGTCAAACCTGTAGCAGCCAGAGTAAGTAGGGCGCTTTGCATCTCTCAACCAGCCCAGCCCGGCTCCGTTTGCCCACAGGGAGCCAGTGCAGCTCATTCTTGGGAATTCTCGTTCAGGAGGAGAACACTGCCTTCCTTTCACCCCTTATAGCGCTGGAAAAGCTTTCTACTCTCAAATAGATGAAATGTACTTTAATACATGAGGGCCCCCACTGCCAGGCTCTGCTGGAAATGCATCTTAATCACTCTCCTTGTTCCTAAAGGGCTTGATGAGTCTTATTTTATATATTTTTATATATATATATATATATTTCCTCATCATGTTTTTGCCCAGGTATAAAAACAATGATAATTACTAGGCATCTATGGAAAATATAAGGCAACTGTGGAAGAAATGAGGAGAGGGCCCTGAAAACCACTGCCCTCCCATAGAAAGGATTCTCCAACGGGTCCCTTTGCTGCCATCTGAGACTTTTAAGTGTCTTTCAGCCAAAATCATCACTTTGAGCTAAATAAAGCAATTGTACACATAAGCCCAGACGTTTTACAAAGAGAAGTATTTGAAACGCTCCACATTTCACTTCTGTAAACATGAGAGAGGACTCGACAGTTGGAAGAAGACGGGGTGTTTGCTCCCAAAACCCAGCAAGCATCAGGAAACCAAAGACCAGGCCCCCTACCCTTGTTATGGGATTCTTATGGAAGGAGGGATTCAAGGCTTGTTTCTTAATACCATGCACACAAAAGGGTATCAGGCACTTAATAACCTGAGGTGTTCATGGGTTTTATTCATACAGCATCTACTCAGCAAACGTCCCCCTCCTCCTCCTTTTGGAAACTCAGCTTCTGCTTCCCTTAAAGATCTTAAAAAATTATGACTACGGCCCAAAACACATGAATTGTCTCTCCTCTGTACAACAAAGCCCTCACTTCTCTTGAGTCTGTGATTTTCCACTGGGAAACGTGCCGCATCCTCCCCTCCACACAGCATTACCAGCTGACAGAGATGATTTGGAGAGGGATATCTAATCACCCGCTAAGAAGCTTTCACGCTTAAAACCTTGATGCCATCATTAGTGGTTTCAGCACTTGCGATGTCGCGGATCAACTACATTTGATGCTTGGATGTTAAGGGCAAACCTAAGTGCATCAGTTACGTTGGTTAATTCAGTTGGCAAAGGCTGAGGGATGATATTCTATTTTACCCCACTTAGGTTTATTTACCATTTATTCACATCCCTGTGACCTCAGCTGAAGCACAGCATGTTCTACCTAAAGTTGTTTTTAAGATTAATGCCTAGAAATACCTCAAAAAGAGGTTTAAAGGGGAAGGTTCTCCTCCTGAAGGTACAACAGCGCCTGCATCCACACCTCTGGCAGAGCCAGAAACATGCTCTTTGGGGAAAAAAATCCCCAAATCCCTGTTTTTACAAGTCCGACCTTTAAGATGTGAAGGGACGCTCTGTGTGTGCTTTAATGGCAACACATATGACTGAACACAGGCGGCGGCTGGATTCTTCCTTTGATCATCCTAATGACCAGTATTTTTTCCGGAAGCATTCAGTACAACCTTCCTCTTTTGCTATTCATCCCTCTGTGTGAATATTCATTAGAAATTATTAAACAGCCCATTATTCCAAAGGTCTTTACGCCAGGAATCCTCTCCCCCACCTTTTGGTGCCTGTAATGTATGTGTCTCCATCTGAGCTGTCTAGACTCCATCAGCCGTGCAGACAAGCAGGCACTTCTAGACTATGATCCCTCTAATCTATTTTAGTGATGATTCACATCCCAGTTGTATTTCTCACAAAGAAAGAGGAATCTGGACCATTCCCGCAGCGGGAGGCCCCCAGCATTACACAGTTCCCTGGTTTTGTTTGGCTTTTGGGGGGTTTGATTCCCCCTTGCTCTTCGGGTGTGCAGCAGGAAGGGAACAGGAGGCAGATTCCTTCCTGCCTTCAGGATCCCTCAGTCGAAGCCCGGCTTCTGAGATGAAACACAGGCAGCTTCAACTTCCCTGACCTCAGCTAATTCTTTCCTTCCCTCAGCCTACTCAAGATGATTAAGCAAAATACTTGGAAGGAAATCAAAGCCTTAAAAACGCAATTAGAAGTGACCATTTTGTTAACACGCGCACGCACAACCCCAAAGTCAAACCCAATCCACCAGCAGCACCAGTCCTTCCTCCGTGGAGGAGGGCTATTATTAATGATAATCAATGTTTAGCAGCTCCCACGGGTTTCACAAACAGCACAACACAAAACTCAGGAGGACGACGTGTCCCCCGACACTGATGGGAGCAATGCCTTCCATACGGCTCCGGTTTTTCCCACCGTTCCTAAAGGAGGAGGTTAGGAAGACCTCAAATTGCCAAACCTCACACCAGATCCCGGCTCCCGCAGACCTGAAGCTGTGACTTGGAGATGTTGTTTTTAAGACACAGCAGGTTCTCCTCCCTCAGCAGATAAGGCAGGTTTACGCAAGGGTCTAGATTTAGCTGCTCTGTATTTGCTAACAAAGACTCTGATCTAACTGCAAGAAGCTTTTACAGCATTAAACAAAACCAATCTCTTTAACAGAATGCAATACAATAAAGTCACAAGACGATCAAAACAGTTATCATAATAAAGTGGGTGTTTTTCAGGACCCCTTTTCCCTTTGCATCCACCCCCAACATAACGCATTTTTAAGACTACCTTCCCGAGATTTATTTAGGAAAAAAGATGGATTTCTTTGCCTGTAGAAATCAAATGCCCCTTGAAACAGCAGCAGTTCAGCTCCTGGGGGCCTTGCTACAGAAACAAAGGCTGACAGACGAGATCCAGATAAACACCTACTTCTGCACATTTAGGAAGAAGCTTAATTGCTTTGTCATTTAGAGCCAGCAATTACCAACTATTATTGTGAGTACTGGGGGGAAGGGGGGTGGTGTTATTAACTGCAGCAAAACCTCCACTCTTTTTTGGGGCCGCTCATGCAATGAAAACTATGTAAACAATAAAAAAAAGCCACTTGATGATACCGTCTGCAAGGATTTTATTGCACATTCACATAAAAACGGGGGGTGGGTTCTCCCGGAGGGGCTGGCAATGGTGAGAAATCTCTGTTTTATTTCACAACTGCGTCCTACCTGCTTCGTATCAGATGATATTTATCTTCGGATCTCTTTTTGGGGGCTCATTTCTCCGTCGGGCGCCGAAGGAAGGTTTTAAAGACAAAAAGCGAGCTAAAACTCACGAGGTTGAGGCAGAGCAAAGAGCCCGGTTACCTCAGCCCTCGCTTCCACACAGGCGCTGCTGTTCCCCTGCGCTCTGTGCGGGTAAAACCCTTCACACAGGAGCGAAAGGCGCCGCAGCGAGGGGCCGCGGTTCTCTTTTAACTATTTTCACTGTTTCTAAAGGGTTTTTTGTGTACATCGGGAGGTGTTTTTCACCGCCCCGCTCCCAGCGCGGCTGAGGGGCGGCGCGCCCGGCCGGCTCCCGCCGGTTCAGACCGGTTCTCCGGCACAAACAACCCGCCCTCCGCGCTCCCCGGCCCCGGCGCTGCGGGTCCCCCGCTCCGCGGCCGCGGAACCCCCCGCCCTTCGCTTCCCAGCACCCGGGCGAGGCGGCCCCGAGCCCCGCGGTGTGTGTCCCCCCCCGCTTCCATCACAGCGCTCCGCGGCGACCTAAAGCGGCGGATTTTCAGAGCGAGATTAAAATCTCCTTATGCAACGCGCGTTGTTAATTGCTGACTGCGGAGCTGACAGTGAGGTGATGCGAGCGGAGCCCTCCCCCGGCACCGCGGGCACGGCCTCGGCTCCCTCGGTGACAAGGGGACGGAGACACCGCTTGCTGCCCTGAGAGCTTCGATCCCGGGCGATATATCTATATACTATCTATTTATGTGTAAACGTGTGCGTGCAGAGGTGGTCGTCTTGTTTTCGGCCGGTTTGTAAAGGAGAATGTAAAGGTTTGCTTTCCATATGTTACATCTCTTGAGCGCAAAAATGATCTCATCTCTCTTGAAAGGGGTTTAAAATCATCTCTGCTCAATCTCAAGACACTCGAAACGCTCCCAAAGGTAAGAAAAGATGTTTTAAGAGGATGGTGTGGGTTATATTTAGATGAGAAGCAGCGCAGGCTGACATGAACAGAAACACAAGAAAGAACAAAGTGAAAACGCTCGACAGTCAGTAACAAAAACCTGAGAGTATCTGAGTTTTTAATTTTCCTTCCCTTAATTCACATTTCCCTGTACAGAGAGAACATCAAAGCGGCACACGGCTGTATGGGAACAGGAGGTACAGATGAGGTGTTGCTTCACCTGACTATTACAGGATTTACTGTTGCCTTCGTGGTAAGTGAAAAGGAAGCTTCCTGCTCTATGTCATTTGTTTAGTATTTTTTTCAGTCTTAGCCTAATTCTCTTCCCCACACAACAGGAACGTGCTCAACCCTCTCATCCTACCAGAAGAGATGAGAAATACTGAGGTTATCTCTACAGTGCAGAACTGAGGTGGAATTACTTCACATCGGCAAAGGCCATCGCACGGATTCTGAAATAAAGAATCAACAGCTCCATTTAACCTCATTCTTCCTGGTTTTTCAGCCGTCCCCAGCAGAGGCATCTCTCAACCCACTCCAGAACCCTGAATCCCGAGTCTAAGTCAGTGATTCATCACTTGCTGGCAGACAAACTAAGCGGGAAAGAGGCGATGAAGACAATGGTCGGTAAAGGTTTGCATTATGCAATGAAACTAAATTCACTTTCTTCTACTTTCACTTCAAGTTGTTTAAACAGGCTAAGAAAGTCCCTGACAAAACAAAATCCACTGGAGCCTCCACGGGAGGTTGCAGGGAGCCTGTTTTTCCCATGATTAAAATTCTCTTGGCAGTATTTTTCATCAGTTTATTTCAATATTAAGACACATAAAATAACACATACGTGTTCCTTTCCAACTGTAACTCACTGCTGCAGAAAGAATTCCATCACAATCTAAAACTTAGACAAAAATGTCTAATTACTTGCCCACTCCTCATTAGAAGTTTAAAATCCATTTTCAAACATCTCTATGTGCAGCTTCCTACCTCTGCTTTATTTCACCACTGTGCTCTCCTAGATCCTGGGGAAAATAAAGTCACCTTGCATCAAAGCTGAAGTTGTTATTTCAATCCCAGAGCAAGATCTATTTTACAAGCTATAGGATATTATTCACCTCACTAGTAACAATCCAGCATCAACATCAACCAAATAAGCACTCACAAAAATCACAGAATCCCAGCCTGGTTTGGGTTGAAGGGACCTTAAAGCTCATCCAGTCCCAACCCCCTGCCATGGGCAGGGACACCTTCCACTAGAGCAGGTTGCTCCAAGCCCCTGTGTCCAACCTGGCCTTGAACACTGCCAGGGATGGGGCAGCCACAGCTTCTCTGGGCACCCTGTGCCAGCGCCTCAGCACCCTCACGGGGAAGAGCTTCTGCCTCAGAGCTCATCTCAATCTCCCCTGTTCCAGTTTGAACCCATCACCCCTTGTCCTATCACCACAGTCCCTAATAAAGAGTTTGAAAATACATGAGAGAAGGCACAAAAGGAAACCTCAGGTCACCAATCCGTGACTTTACACACACATGTGCACGCAGTGCTCATACTTTCACATTCTGGACCATCCCCTCCAGGAAATCCAAGGATTCTGTGCATCAGTTTAAGTCCCATCTGGATGAGGTACCTCACCCGGTGTTTAAGAGCGGCACGTCCCGCTGCTCGGTGCTGGGGGGCGGCACAGCAGCAAAGTGTTAAAAATAATCACTAACACATGGAACAGCATGAAACGTGTTGAACTGCCTGACATTACAGAACGCAGTAAAAAAAGCATGGAAATTATTTTTAGCACATTGGAACACCTCGAGCAGCAGCCTACAAAAGATCGTTTTCTACCAAAAGCATAGAAAAGGGGGGATTTTTTCCAGGAGGTGGGGCAGGGCACAAGCAGAATGTGGTTTGCTTCCGATGGGATCCCCCGGCTCCCACCCGTGCTCTGCTTCGTCCATGACACAATACGGAAAACATGTTTGCTAATGGCTCGCTTGTGGTGCGTGTTCGCATTGGGAAAGCGGAGAAATGGAGGCTGGTGGTGGCAGAAGATTCAAACACCATTCTGGAGGTTTTTAAACTTTTAAGATGATAAAAAACCCCAACGACCCTTTTCCACAATGAATGTGGAAAATGAGGAATCTCGCGTTAAGACAACTCCAAATCGCAAACTATTCCAGGTGCGGAACCGGCTCCGACTCAAGCGTCCGCAGCCACCAGTGTCCCAGCAACTGCCGAGGCCTCAGGACACACTGAACAGAGCCCTGCTGCAGGGAACAGGGGTTATTTTTACCATGATCTTTTTGGTCTTATCTTCTACATCACCCCTGTGCAGCTCCCATTACACGCCCCTGTAAAGGCCTCCAAATACACATTTAAAGCTTAGCCCAACGCAACAAACCTTTATGAAATAAAGGCTTTTTTCACCCTTTTTTTCTTTAAACCACCTGCAGAGCATCTTTCCTCACATTACTGTCCAGGAAAATCACCTCCATTTAACAAAAATCATATTTACTTCACACAGCTCTTTGAAAACCACATGGAGCAAAGCCCCAGCTTCTCCTCTGCCACCTTTGTGCTGGTTTTCACAGTGCCTGAAGGATGGTGCCACACACAAAAACACTCCCAAGTGTTTTAACACCACCACGTTCGACATTGTCCCCAAACAGGGACCCACCTCTATGTGAGCAAAACGTGTTTTGCCTCTTCCAGCCTGCCCGTGGAGGGACAGGACAAGACCCAAGTGACAAAGTTCATCAAGATATACCAATTTCAGAAGAATTCAGTGTCATAAAGACCTCAATAATTTCACAGCATCACAAAATCAGCCATTTCCACTTAGCCCATAAGAGGATCTCCAGTTTGCTGAAATCCCTGAGAAAATACCATGGGATTTACAAGAAGTAATTCTTCCTCAGACAACAACAAACCACCCTCAGTTATTCCAGGTATATCCTACTCCAGAAATGAAAAATAAGGGGATTTGGTAAAGCAATCCAGGGATGACACAGCCAGAATTTACTACCCAGGCTATAGAAATGGAACTCAATTTCTGCCTGCTCTGGGTATATGATCCCTGAGTACCTTGCACAGCGAGTGCCACTGAGAAGGGGACAAGGTGGCTTTTGCTCCTGTGGGGTATGAGGCTGAATTCAAAGCGTGTTAAAAATTCAACAGAAAAGTCCACTTGTGCTTTAAGGCCAGTTGGGGTTTTGCTTTACAAAATACAGTTATAAATGTTTGTTCATCTCTAACTCATCCCTTAGAAACATGTAAAACTCCTTTCTGAGCCTTCAAAATTGAATACACTAGAGTCCACCAGAATCCACCACTTGCTGTACTGAATTTCTGTATTAGTAAGGAAAAAAGTATGTTTATTTCCCTTTCCTCCCAGAGTATCATCTAGTTTTCCATTACTACAACTAGAAATTGCCAAGATGGAACGCTGAAGCGCCGCAGACACTGCTTTTCTTCTGATTAATCCTAAAACTTTGTTCCAGTGGGATCGCGTTCAGTCCTCTCAAATTCAAACCACTATTTCATCCCATCTCGACCTCCCAACAGAGACATTTTATAAATATGACGAGTTTCTTGGACTCCCTTCTACCCATTCTGCAATGCACAAAGGAGCACCAGAGGAGAGAGGTTTTATTTCTCCCTGCTTGGGATTTTTTTTAACCTTAAATGTAACCAGACCTCCTTTTGATTCATCTTCACCAGGGTTTTTTTATTAGAGACCAATGGAAGTCTGACCAGTTTTTTTTAAGCTGTAATAGGTGTGAAAGATCTTTGACAAGGGGTTGTCCTTCTCCAAGTGCTGAGATCTCATTCAAAGAGAGGTGTTAGAAATAAACAGAGCAGCCCAAAGTCCTCTCAATCATTCTAGAAGAGCCTCTCTTCCCACCTGCTCTCCAGCCAAGCCAGGACCTGGATTTCTAAATCCAGGAGGAGAAAACAGGAATCAAAAGGAGTAAATAAACCTTCACGTGGTTCTCAACTTCCTCATCCTTCCCTCTGTCTGCCCTCCCCAGCATCAGCCCATAAAACCCTTCCCGACAGTCCAGCATTGAGTAGGTTAGGATCTTGTAAGACAAATTAGAGTTACCAGTGGTAGAATTCTATTCGTAGTGATAATCAAACCCCAACTATTAATTACACTGATAATCATTGAATTAGTGTTTTCAGCTTTGGAAAACAACTGGCACACAAAGGACACGTTTCCAACTCTGCAAACCCCTCAAAGCTCTTCACCCAACACTTCTGGGTGCTATGGCACCTTCTTGCTTTCTACTTTTAGGGTGAATTTACTCTTAAAAAGCTAAATATCCAAGAGGCATTTCAACATGAACTTTCGAATTATTACCAGCATTCCAATGATTAGCTCCAGCACTCTTTTTCCCTTCCCTGTACTAGTTTATAAAGCCACAGCAAAGCAGAACCAAGGCCGTGGGTGTATCACCAGGAAATGCACACTTGGATTTATGACTTCTTTCTAATTCTTTCAAGTCTACAGTTTTTGCTGCGAGGCAACAGGGGAAAAATGGAACAGATCAACCTTGTAAATGTTCACGGCGACAGGAACGAGAGGAAACTGAACACCACCATCCATCCTTTCCCAAAGTATTTTACAGCACGTCCTGTAAAATGTAGTTGACCTTAAAACCTGCTCATGCCCTCACTTGGCAAAGGAAGGAGCTCCCCGCTCCCCACACAGACAGGCAGCATCCGTGCACCCCGCGCTGCCCAGCCAGCGCCTGATGGATGCTGCACAGATCCACCATGGAAAATAATTAACCACGGCAACACCATTCTCCTCGGATCCGTTTCGTGCCAGCTCAGCCCTTCTGCCTTTCACACCGCTTTACTTCTACACCAGTGAGTAACGCTTTGCCACCAAACACCTTCTATTCTCACAGCCCTGGCTCACAACTCCTCAGCGTGCCTCGGAAACGACCCGCAAAACCCAGGGAACGGTCGCTTTGGGTCAGGACCTACCTGTCGCTGCTGGTACTGCTGCTGCTGCTGATGGAGTCGCTGCTGGAAGACCTGCTCCGGGAGCCGCTGCCGCTGGGGGAGCGGGTGGGTCTGGCTGCCTGGCTGGCCAGGCGCTGCGGGGACTGTGTCCTGGACTGCGACGAGTGCGGCGACCGGCTCCTGCTGTGCTGGTAATTCCTCTCTGGCCTTCTGCCTCGTACCTCCCGTGTAATATCATCCCTGTAGATATCCCTGTGTACCACACTGGGCAATGTAAACTGCTCCCGGGCCCTAGGTTCGTAACGGGGGTCGTGAGCATCAAAACGGTTTGGACTTCGACTCCGAGAAGTATAATAGAGCCCGTGTTGTAAAGTCCGCTCTCGAGGATCTCTATAGTAATCCTGATCGTAATGTCTCGTCCGATCAAATCCTCCCGTCCCCCGCTCATGGTGTCCATAGGCACTATGTTCATAAGCACGCTCCCTGTTATCTGAAGCCCTGCATTTAGGAAGGGGGGAAAAATATTCCATCAGAAAGGGGCAAGCACAACTCCAAGCAAATCATGCAAACATTCGCGTCAGCACTGGACTTATTTTTGCAACTGCTTCTCCACTAAACAGCAATAACCTATCAAGCAAACGCTGACAAACTTAAAAACATCTTACTTGACTCCAAAGTTATATTCATATACAATCAAGCTGAGCAATCATCTTGTTTTAATCACAATATGGGGCTTTCATGACCAGCATCTTGCCTGCACAGGGAAAAAGTATCACTTGTTCCAGTGCAGAATCCTCATTTAATCCTCATTTGGGGTTTTTTTCTTTTAAATTCAATAAACAGGAAAAACTTCAGGTTTGTGGACATCAAAATTAACATTTTTTTTTTTTTCTTTTCCCTCCATTTTTGCTTAAGAGCTTCAAAAAATTTTCTGGAATTTGCTGATTACTGGAGCTCTTCTTATTATCCTTCTGCAAAAATGGCATGGCAAGGTGGGCTGTAGCCATGAAAGCCTCCGTGCAAAGCATGACCCAGAGGTAAGAAGCTGCTTTCAAAAGGGGTAGCACAACCCAGAGAGAAGACCCAGAAAATTAGGGGGTTTCTTGTTGCTGTTCTAAAACAGTTCATCCTCTCAGAGGGAATTTTGCTGTTACCAGGCTGCTACACTCCATTCTCATCAGCTAAAGGTACATCTTGATCCCTAATGTCAGGATACTTCAACTGTAGGATGCAGGCTCCCAAAAGATACTAAGACCCTACGTAAAGAGTGGGAATTACATTTCTCAGCAGGTATTTTTATTTGTTGAGCCTGCTGTTGTTACTGCCATCACACAATTTACACTCTCTCAAGCTGCTCTCAAGGAGCTACAGTCCATTTTGTTTTGGTATTTCAAACATTTTGTACATCAATCGAGAAAGGCTCCACGTTCTGAGAAAGTTCTTGTGATCTCTCAAATAAAGAGACAGTAAAACTGACAGGTAAAAGTTAAAAGAGCATCACAAATGGTTTAGTAGTCTAATTTAGACGAGCACCAGGACGGTACGTCAGAGTTACATCCACAAAATGAAAGATCGGGAACGATCACGTTCAATGTTTAAAAAATACTTGTAAAATTCTAAGTATGTCAGTGTGGGCAAAGTTAATTTAAGAATTTCATTATCCATCGCATGAAGGACATTTCAACCTTTTTTTTATTCAGCCTTCTCTGATTCTTTCTTCAGAATCAATTATTAGTCACTTCAATCCCCTGAATCCTAATAACCCACTTCTGCCTCGTGCTTCCTCCTCCTCTCCTGCATCACAGCTCTGGCTTCTATTTAAAATGGCAGAAACATTGCAGGTAGCTTTTATGAACTGAAAATGGGATTTGAATCTTTTTCCATTAGCATCTCAGGAAGTTCCTCCATTCCTCCTCCAATGAATCACTAGAACCTTAATGCTCTAAATATATTCACCCTCTGCTCTTAAATTATATCTCATTTTTAAGCTTTCTACAGAGCTAGTTCATATTTTGCCTGCGTTTTTCCTCTCAAATTATATATAAGCAGCTACCCAACCAGTGCAACACAACATTATTATCTTATACATCCACTCAAAATTCATTGTTGCCTTTCTATTTGCATTATCTCTTGCTCGCAACAATGGCATTTTGGATTTCAGGATCTGGCACAGAAACATGTCTCTTCCCCCCCCCTTTTGAAGGACCAAGACCAACAATTTTATATCAACCATTGCATTTAGCATCCTACAGAGTGTTAATCAGTGAAAGCTGCTTTAATGAGGTAAGAGAAAAAGCAGTATTTTCTAGAGGGTTACTGCTATACAGCTGACATAAAAGAACAAAGTCCTTATCCATGAGAAGGACACAGAAGACAGACAGAGGAGCTAGCAGAGCTGGAAATCTAACAGCTACAGCGCTTCTGGATTTATCTATTAGTACTAAGTACTACTGGAGTTAGTGGAAAGAGAGGGTTTGACTTGGGTTAGGAGAGGGGCTAAGATACACAGGGCAGGACATACCAACCTTTTCCAAGTGTGGAAACACGACCTATATTCCCAATTAAATCTAGGGAGAGAATTCTGAACATAACTTCCCCAATTTTGGCCCCTCTTACAGGGGTAATCCACCTTCTTAATGGGCAAGGGTGTCAAATGATATTTTAGATGAACCAACAAGAAAAAAATTTTTAAAAAATCTTAGTGACAACAAAAAAAAAAAAAAAAAAAAGGAAAAAAAGGAAAATTCCACTGGAAGGAAGCAGTCCCAGACTGAAACCGTAACTCTGAAACCCCCAGACTTCTTTCTTGAGACAGTAGGCACTTAAATAGATCCATTACTTTAATTTCCAGCCCTATGTCTGAATCAAGCAGCTGGTAGAAGATCACCCAATGCTGCAGGGCTCTCATCGCTGCTGGCCAGCAGGCATCCTCTGTAGCCTTTGTAACCATCCAGCCCAGTCATTTTGCACTGGTGTATCCACAAACTGGTATTAGCACCACGTCCTTAAAGCTAAAGTATGTTTAATGTGGAGCAGCAAAGAGCTCTTTAAGAGACTAGATAGTAATCCACTCCCCATGGCTACTGGCGTCTTGACTGTATACCATCCAATAAATTCAAGGCAGTAGTTCTTATCCCAGCATTAAAAAAAAAAAGGCTATAATTTCCAAAATTTAGTAATGTCCATCATCTCTTTTTGCCAATACCATCAGAAGGAATAATCCCAATAACTTGGAAATGATGTAGATCCAAAATGGAACCATCACAAGCTGCCTTCGGTCTTCTCCATCCAAGCGTTATCTCCAGGGCTAAGTGTTGTCTGTAGAATCCAAGGGGCTGCATCATTAGAGTCTACTAGAAATTTTGTGGTGACAATCCAATTAACATACCCGCTGCGTATAGTGAGAGCTGAGAACTAGGCATCGAGCTTTCACAGAATTTTAGGTTCTAGTATTCCGAAGATACTCCACAGAGAACTTCACCACATGTTGTAGAGTAAGATAGCTCCATCTGGCAGCAGGGATACATCCGAGCAAGGCCTTAATATTATCCAAGAAATGGAATCGTTACTTCTAGAAAAGAGTAACTCCAATATCGGTGCTGGCCAAAGGAAATCTTCCATCTTAAAACCACCTTATTTCAAGTGTAGATATCCAACCAGCTGCGGAAAACATCCTCTATGGATCCACAAGGTACCAGCCACTGGGATAGAAATCACTTCCGTTTCCAACCCAAAATAGGAAACATAGATAATTCCCAAAATTTTAAATCCATCTGGGGGCCCTAGATACGAGTTTGTGTTTCTCACCATATCAAATACAAAATACCTGCCTAGAGAAACCTTGGAACTTACCCATCAAGTCTCCGCTCATAACGTCCTTCCCGTGCATGAAGCGATGGGGGGGGGCCGTAAGTGGGCCCCCCGCCACCTCCTCTGAACCCAGAAACCTCTCTACTACGAGATGCTATGGAAACTGTATCATCCAATCCCCGAGCAGCACTGGGAATGGTTCCTGGTTCATTATAATCCGTCCGGAGGTCTCTATCTCCCATTTTGTTGACAGAGTTGTGTGCCTTCTGCGCACTTTTGATGTCCACAAAATCCACAAACGCTGCCACTCCGCCTTCCGACCCCCTCTTAGGGAGTATTTTGACACTTTCGACACGTCCATATCTGGAAGAAAAGCAAAGCAGAGCAGGAATATTAGTGCTGGTGGAAACAGCCCACAATTAATAACATTGCCTCCTGCAAAATCAACATCCATTTCCAACCATTTGCCCTTCCCACACGGCAGGAAAATCAATCGCGAAGCGCAGCAGAGGTTGGCAGAGGTGTTTTCAGAAAGGGAAAAAGCCATTTGTGGAGGGGGAAAAAGCCATTTTAACTTTCCATTACTACATTTAAACCTCCTCCCTTTCGGTTGCTTACCACAAGATCGCCCTTTTTATAACAACAGAGCTGGAGGAACAGAAAGTGTTTGCAATTAGAGCAGCCCTTCTCACTTCTGATCTGACGAGCAAGACACAATTAAAACAAAACTGTGTCACCACCAGTTAAAAATATAACGACATCCTGATGATTTTCTTCAGAGAATGACCTTGACACAGCAATTCCACTACTCCCATCTATATTTAATCCATTCAGCACTGAAACAAGAGTCTTCATTCTACTCCTTGTTCCTTATCTCAAACCCATTTAGCCACAAGGCACCCCTGGGCCAGGCTGCACGTGGGGTTCAAGCTTACACCCCCATCATGGACCAGGAAACACAACAGGGACACTGAGGAACGCTGATGGGAATGTGACACCACCCTGCTGAATGTATGTCAAGTTACTGCAACTCAGGCACAAACAGATGAGTAAATGTCTACGCAAAACAAACAATAAACCCGAACTCGTCTGTGCACACAAGAAAACCTGACGTAAAGATGTTTTTACACAACTTGTGTCAACTCACAGCACAAAGGATAAAACTGGAAGGCTGAACACAGCCACGTTTTCAAACAGCCTTTTCAAAGAGCTGCTGGTCATATTTTGGTTGCTTGTTTCACCCAGATTTTGAGCAAAGCAGGTTAAATGTCTTTAATTAATATATCCATGAGAAAAAGAGGCCAAAACTGACAAACTGACACACAAATAAAAAAGTGATAAAGGAATATGAAGAATTCTTGCAAAAAACCTTCACAGAGGCAGCACGATGCTGAACAGCCGTGAACAGATCTTAGACAAGAAAAGGTGTTTTGAGCTGTACGTGGAGGGAGAAGCTCCTTCAGCTGCCTGTCTGCAGAGCACACACAGCTTTCCACACACCTTCACATCTCCCCATTGTTGTGGGATGACTAATCCTTGAATAAGATTTGAGAGCTTGCCTGGCTGACTGCTGCCTTCCCCTTCCAACCTGACCTACTAGACTCTGTATCTAATCTGCTTTGGATTTACACCTCATTTTTCTCTGGTTTGTACTCCACCAAACACGGTGCACTCTCTGTTAAGGAATATGTGCACAAACAAGAGCATCTTTCACATCAAAAGTGTCACATTAGGCATAAAAAGGTAAGGTTGCCTCGAAGCTTTCCAGAGCAGAGCTTGCTGCCTTCGTTCTCATGGGTACAGCACAATGATGGTAACTCTCAGGAGTCTCCTAACCTGTGATACCAAACCGATGCACTGGTTAGTTTTCACTCTAATTAAAAGCTGCAATGAGCAAGTAATAGCAAATGGGACTGCAAGGAAGATACTTCTCAGTCTACGCTCTTCTGAAGCTGGATATGCTTATGTTGCCTTGAAGGCAAGATTTGGGAAGACCAGAAAAGTAGAGGATATAGTCATTAAAATCTGTGTGAGGGGAAAATGGACGTGGCACATGTAAAGAGAGAAGGAACAGGAAAGGAAGGAAGGGGGAAGGAAAACAGGAAAGTGGTTATTTGCAAAAATGTTCATGCCATGCATGAACATGCCAAGAAATATGAAAAATAATCAAGTATCTTCATTACCATCACCCTCTAACGTGTTTCAGCAGTAATTCTCTACAGACAACAAAGGGAAGATGTCAGAGCACAGAGTGCTCCAGCTCTTGACATCCACTGAATTTTCTCCTTAGCAGTACAGGCACAGAAGCAACTGGTTACAACACGTACCTTCCTCCTGCTCCCTGTTTACACGTTCTGTTTCTGGCAACACCAGCACATCCTTGGTGTACAGTAGGAGGGGAATTAGCATCTTTGCATCACTCCAAAAACCTAAAATCCTAATTGACCTTCCTATGCAGTGCTGCTTGCCAGCTCCATCAGACGTGGGCTCGGAAAGCATTCCCTTCCCGCTCACTGTCCCAGCAGTGCTTTCACTTCCCTGTTCTGAAACCCTAACACGTATGTGTTGTTATAACACATACACAGACAGACCTCAATTATCCTTTCTTTTGCTGCACAAGATCCAGAATGTGTCCAAATGTTCAAATACTTGAGCTAATGCTGCTCAGAGAGCACAGAAGATCCAGAACATCCATGTAATGTGCTCCCCATGGACCAACAAAATCACCCAACACACACCCAGTTCTTTTGGCTGGGGCTTAATTTTTATATTGGGAAAAGTGCACTTTGGTTGCCATTAATGTAAAGATTGATTTTAATAGAATATGTCATTTAAATTATTGTTTTTTCCCTAAATAAGGAATGGATGGGGGAGGCTACTTCTGTATCCCACTGCAGCCCTAAGTCACCCCACTTGGAGAGGGTGCATTTTAATCCACCCGTTATCCATCCTCACAGACATTGCCCGTGTTTGGTGTCCTGCACCGTACCCTTGATGAGCCCCAAGGATAATCTGTGACAATCGTCTTTGCTGAAAGCGAGGGAGCAGCCAGGGTGAGGAGAAAGGGAGCAGGAGAAGGCGGGGGGGATGAAAGAAAACCGGGCAGCAGAGCGCCCTGCGCGCTCAAGGACAGCTGCTGCAGAGGAAGGGTTGCATTCTCCTTGCCCCAGCGTGGTCCTGTGATTACACACATCCCGCGGTCCCCCACCGCGAGCATTAATCCGTCTGGTGATCCGACCCGTCCCCACCCATTGGCGTCTCTCCGAGCTGCTCCCGTCTTGGCAGATGCTGCCGGGAGGAGGACTGACTGCATCGAGGGGAGAGGAGGGGGGGATCTGCAGTGCTGCATCACCACACGGGTTTACTGCAGCAGAATAATACATTACAAGAGGGGAAAAAAAAAAAACCCATGATTCCTTCTGGAATCCGTTCCGTTACGCGGATCCAAGTTAAGATGGAGGCGAACGCGCTCCGAGGAGCGACCTTTGTCCGGATGCCGAGGGTTGGGAAGAGGGGACAAAAGACCAGGGCAGGCACCGCTGCGACCTTTGGTAACGCTCGCAGAGCGGCTCCTCTGCCCCTCGCCTCCTATCTCTATACCTGTGCGTCAGCCTTTTCCAAGAAGGCTGCGTTTTGCAATCACTGGCAGACAACAAAGAGGCGCCTTCGCTCCGCTCCGAACCCGCAGCCCTAAGGAAAACAAGGCTTCCAATGCCTCTTCCCTCACGCTGGTTAATCATTTGCTCCATGCTGTAAGGATTTTCGGCGGGGTTTTACAGTCCAACCGAAGCAGAGGAGAGGAGGATGTGTGGGAGCCGTTGGTGTCACCGAGCCCCTCCGCCAGCACCCAGCTGTAAACACGGAGCCAGCGGCCCTTTCAGAGCAGGAAAGTTGCTGGATAATCACTGCTCCGACAAAGCCACGCTAATCCTGCTTTCAGACAAAGAGAAGGAATTCAGAACTTAAGCATTATCGGTTTATTCACTGCAGATCAAAGCACCTCTGTATTCAAGCAGCTGAAACGTCTCTGGGCTATTGGCATGGCTGCTCGGCATGTTTCTCTCACTCTCCGGCCCTTCCTCCTCCTCCCCAGCTCTTCCTCCCATTGGGAAGCGCAGCCTCTGGCAATGCCAGGTCGGGCTGGTTCGTCCTCCCCAGGGGCAACGTGTGGCCCAGACACAGCCACAGCCACCCCTCACCCTACACAGGGTACCCTGCACCTCAGCACCCTCCTGGCCTTTCCATTTCTAAGCGACCACTTCATCGCAGGTCCCTGCTCCGAACATTGACTTTTCTACACAGTCTCTGCTATTCCCAAGGGAAAGCATTTTAAACAAAGGATGGATGGACTACAAGAAAGCCGACAGCAAACGTTTAGCAAGACACTGTTTAGCTGAAAAGAAAATCTAGCTGCAATATGTTATAAGGATAAGGATCTTTATGAGTTGGTATCTACGTGACAGGAAAAGGTAGGTTGAAATCAGGGGAGATAATGCTTTTTAACTTAAACCAAATCCCGGTCTAAATCATATTACCTCCCTGTTTCTCACACTGAGCTCTTCGCAACACCTCTGACGACCTTTTTACCCATCCATTCTCATCCCCACAGAATTCTGCAGGTCAGCTACATCCCAGTGTAAAAGATTGCCCTGTATTTCCATCGAGAAGCCGGCACAACACTGCGCTCCAGAGACACTGCAAGATCAAAAACAACGCAGGAGGGGTTTGCACTTCTTCCTGCACCACTCATTAAGAGCATGATCAGACAAGATGTCCTCATAGAGCCTGACATCAGAATACACTGGGTTCAGTTGGGTTTGCCAGACTGCAGCCAGGCACCTTTAGCCACGTGAGCAGCAGGATGGTTTCTCCGTGCCACACTCCAGCTCCTTTCTCCTGCGGTGTGATAGGAGCCAGGCAAGCCCCGGCCTGCGATACTCAGTGCAGTGCTCGCACAGCTTGAAGCTGCTCTGGGCCAATCCCATTCCTCTCCCTTTGTTGTGATTTCGTAACTACATAATGTGACCTGAAATAATACTTCTCCAGATGTCTGTGCCTCGCTCCTTCTTCCTAACGCCGATTCAGTCCAAACACCCCATGCTCGGGGCTCCTCTACTCCTGTATTTCTCCGTGTGGTTTTGCTTCAGACACAGGGAAGCACAAGACGGGCAAACACTGAAGCTGCCGTGAAGCAGTTGCCACCACCAGCACCATCGGGGTTTGCCACCAGGCTGCTGAAGTCTGTTCAACTCCATGAACATCAGCTCTAGGGTCTTCTGCTACCACAGACATTCATGTCATCAGGGTTTAACAGTCACTGCGTTTAACATTAGAAGTTCCTGAGTCAGCGACACCGAGGAACTTGTGTTTTTACACAGGCATTCAGAAAGAAGGAGGCACTGTAACTGATCACAACGAGGGCATTAATAAATAAAATATACCATATAATAGTCATTACGTGCTGGGCCTAAGAAAATGACATCCCTCCTCGCTCCATGCTCCATATTCATTATAGCCCCCTACTTTACTTGCCATGAAAACACTTACATACTTCCACATTTCTTTTAGAAAGGGAATTTCACATCAAGAGTGATACCAGGCAGTATTTCACCACCTTCAGATCTGAGCAGCCCAAGGAATTACAGTCTGCTTCAAGTAATGCAGCGCATTCAGTTCCAACTCTGACAGCATCATCATGTGCCCAGCACGGAAGGAAGACTTAAGAGCTCACAGATACAGAAGAATAAAGGAATTTAAGCAAAAAACACCCCCAAATGCACAGATCACATTATTGGGCTTAGGTCCTGCCATAAACAGAGCAGCTGGTCTGTAGCAGACACCAAAACCAAAGACAGAGCATCACCAGCCCAGGGCTGGGATGGAAATAATGCCAGTTAACTGCAATGTATCTGGACAGAAACAACAAGCAGAATTCCAGCATCCTGGAAAACTACACTTGAAATCAATCTTAACAAATGTAGGGACCTGTGAAACAATCACTCGTCTCTGTAGGACTGTCACTCAACTCCAGGGAGTTTGTCAAAGGGTATCTCCAACATGTCGGGAAAAATACAGCAACACACACACGAACACTGGTGTGGGGAGACCAAAGGCAGCATGATCTATGAACAACTAAACATGGCTTGTAACCAAGGGCCTGATCCAGAGCTGGCTGAAAGCTGGAGCCTTCATTCCCAAGGGCACCAGAGTGCACGGAACAGCACACCAGAACCCTCAGGACAGCAGAAATCCCTCGCACCAATGCAGACACATCAGTTATATATGCTGAGATTTGGAAACTGGCTACTCAGGATTGCGGTGGAGATCCTGTGGGCATTTATCCAACCTACACAGACAGACCTGCCCTGCTCAAGAGCCTGACAGCACCGTTTTGTAACCCTCCTCCAAACAGGTTTTAGTGACCAAACCCACGAGGATGAGAGTACCAGCACAAAGGCTGCAGCAATGGATGGACCACTTCCAGCAGCCTCCAGAGGAGATTCAACGGATGGTATTAGCTCTCCCTATCTCCCATCTTCCAAAGGTCATCAACTCTCCTTTTTTTCCTGAGTTCCAGAGGTCTCTGTTCAGCCAGGCTGGCTGCCATCACTGCCAGCACATGGGGACAGGCTACTCCTGTGCCTTCAGGTGTTCCTTCTTGAGGGATGTCCAGCCTTCCTGAACCGCTCTGCTTTTCAGGACTTTCTCCCAAGGGATGCTGTTAACCAAGATCCTGAACAGGCCAACGTCTGCCCTCAGGCAGTCCAAGGCAAAGCTTTGGTTCTGCTGACCCTGCTTTTGACTTCTCTACGAACTGAAAACTTCATCGATGATTTCGTGACTGCTGTGCCCGAGTCAGCCTCCAGCCATCACATCACCCCCAGTCCTTCTCTGTTCACAAACAGGTCCAGCAGGCACCTTCCCCAGCTGGGTCAGGAAGATCTCTTCCACACTGTAAGAACCTCCCTGGCCGTTTCCTCACCGCTGTGTTGTATTTATTGTAGTCCCCCATGAGAACAAGGGCCAGCAATTGTGAGACTTCTCCCAGCTCTGACAAGAGTATTTTGTCTGCTTCTTCCTCCTGGGTGGTCTAGAACAGAGTCCCACCATGATCTCTGCCTTGTTGTACCCATTACAATTAGGTACCCCAATCGTAGCCATAAACACTCAACCCTTTCATCACCATCATCGAGCCCTAGACCATCAAAACTCTATTGAAGACACAGGGCTACCTCCACCACCTCTCCCCCCTTGCTTATCCCTTCCAAAGAATGTGTAGCCATCCACTGCAGCACTCCAGTTGTGCAAGTCATCCCATCGTGTTTCCATGATGACAACTATGTCATCCTGCTGCACAACAGCTTCCAGCTCCTCCTGGTTTCTGCCGGTGCTGCAGGCATTGGTGTAGATAAATTGCTGCTGCTGTAACAAGCAGCCATCGTGAGCAGCCGGGATAGAGTTCTGGATGATCACAAGCAGAACCCATCAGTGAGTGATAAATCCCAACAATGCAAGGCTTTGAAAACCTTCACCTTCCCAAAGGCAGGCAAAATGAGAGCTCCTCATATCACAAGGAGTGCTGGTTTCAAGCTATACCAAGAGCAGCCCTTGTGACAGCAGTGATTCAGAAACGTGCCCTAATTACCCAGCTCCCATAATTTTCTAGATTGCAATCTGAGATGCTTTAAAACCTGTTTAGAGTGATCTTTATTGGGTCCGCATCCTCTGGGGGGAAAAAACCAACATTCTTCAGGGCATTCTTTACAGCTCTCCTCCTAGCAATAGGAGACCTTCAGGGAAACCTCAACATTCAGGAGCAGAAACCATGAAGCAGGTTACAGAGCACAGCCAGGCCGAGCCTCAGACAGAGGCAAGTCCTCAGCACAATGCTCAGAGCTCTCCCCAAACGACTCCACTGTCAGACTGTGCAGGTCCCTTCAGCCCCCAGCAGCACACAGGAGCCCTCCAACACCAGCTACAAACAGGGGTTTTGTTAATAGACACAGCACATGTTTCTGCCACGCACCGCAAACAGCCGGGGCTTTGTCTGAGCCCGTAATCCCTCCCAAAGAGATGACAAAGTAGGAAATCAAAAAGCGAGCACAGGCACATTCACTGCTGCTTCTGCTCTCCCTGGTATTTAAGTGCAACACGCTCGGCAGATCAGATAGTCCTGGAGATAACTCTGTGCTGAAATAAGCGCTCGCTTCTTGCTTTACAGCTCAGCTGAACGCTCCATTTTAAGACACAAAGGAAGAGCGATCCTTAATTAAGACGTTTTATTTTTGCCTTTATTGCAAAGTCACCGTTTGGGTACTGCTGAGGGATTAATACACAAATGAAACTATTATGTACCAGCAGAGAGGGGAGAGACGGAGTATTCAAAGCAGTTTATCCACGGTTGCTGCTGTGGGCAGCAACCTTCCCATAGCCAGCACATGAGGTAATTTTTCTGCAATCCCCATGACAAAAGTTCTGCCACAGATAAGCTGTTCTGGTGTGCACACATCAGGTGAAACTTGACTATCGGTACACTCCTTCCTTGAGGTACGCACCAGCTCCACTGCAACACCCTCACAACACCCAAAAGGAGCCCTAGCAACATTTCAACCAAGGGTGAAGACGACAGAGGGGAGACAAATCCACGCTTGGGATACTGGGATTACATCAGGCTGTATGAATAATGGAAGAGCCCCAGCTTGACCTCAGCACTCCACACACCACCTCGCTGGGCTGCATTGCACATCCTCGCCCAAGCCAGCAGCTCCCTGCAACGCCAGGCGAGCCCAGCATTGCATCAGACCGGCCGCAGGCCACAAGGCTTCTTTGTCAGGAGGCAGATCCTGACTGAGCTGTAATGAAGGGCTGAACCCGAAATTCCCGAGGTGAAGCTGCCCGAGTGTAGCTGAACCGTATGAGCTGCTTGTTCCCAATGCCAGGAAAGAGGCAGAACCTGTGTTATTAAGGCACTTTTCCCAGCTGTCACTTCTGTACAATGAAGGATACTCACAGAGCACCCGCAGCAGGGCCCATTGCTATATGTGTTATTAAAAAAAGTAGAAATCAAAGTGGCTTTGTGAGCAGAAATAATGAAGACTCATTTCTTATGGATGCATGTCTTGAGGTTGAATTCTCCGGCATCCAATAACTGCCAGTTCCCACTGCAGCTTTTCCCACGGCCAGGAACACCTCTCTCCCATGTGGATTCTTTAATGTCTAATAAGGGCTGCAGTCTCGCTGCAGCTTTTCTCTCCATGGGGCCACTAATCAGGCCTCTCTCCTCTATTAAAACCGCTTGTTTTCACACAACTCAAAGGAACATCTCATCTCTGAGACCATGAGCATCCCCTTCACCCTCAAGTTGAGCTGAAACTGGCTCACAGGTTCAAAATTCATTAGGGAAGATCCATAGACATGGCAGGATTACAGTGATTTTGCTCTCCCAAGCAGATCAGAATAAATACAACTATGTTTGAAGCCCAAAAAGGTTGGAAATGTGTAGAAACTCTGCATGTTGGGCTGTGCTGCATCAAGTCCAATGTGCTGTGATGCTTTATCCACCAACCTACGCAGATGCACGCTATCACGTTGCTACATGCTGCGCACAGAGCCCCTGAATTCCATCTCCAGGGCGGGTTTTTCTTCCAGCTTAAAGTATAATCTGCAGATTTGCTTCAAAAATACCAGTGGCAATAGGCTCCATTAAGTGCTTTCTGCAGAGGAATTGCTCCAGCCTGTTCTTTTGCACGCCTGATTTTAGGATTTGTTTGGATTCGGTTTAAGAACGTGCAGCATCACAACTGTAGGGGAATCTCTTGATTAATCAAGTTTTTCATTCTTACATAAAAGGGTAATTCCCCATCTCAGTTTTGCTGCTCCAAGCCCTGCTTTGCATGTATTCGGCAGCAGATGGAGGAAAATGCAGAGTCAGAACATTATGGTCTCCCTGCCATGCTGCAGAGTGCTTTAAATACGTATCATCTCCAGGCTTTGTGAGTCTTGGTGCTCACTGGTTCCAGGCAAACACAAACTTTACAACCTCTTCTCCAAGGTTTTGTACGTTCTCCAGAAAACAGGATTTCAGTAGAAATAAAGAGACCGCCTGCAATCTCTTAGACCATCCCCGGTGATGGGATTGCTCTTTCTCCCCTGAACCACAGCTCGGTTTGCACAAGCAACCGGCTTCAATTCAGGTTGGACAGCTTGAAATTCATTTCTAACAGAAAGCAGCCACGGATCCAGGGACTTGCAGTCAAGTCACCAACCCCAAAAGCTCACCTACTGCTAAAAGGTTACGATCTTGAAACCAGGGAGGAAAAAAAATAGTCCCATCGCCATGAAATCCCAGAGTGGTTTGGACTGGAAAAGACCTTAAGCTCCTCCAGTTCCAAGCCCTGCCACGGGCAGGGACACCTTCCACTAGAGCAGGTTGCTCCAAGCCCCTGCGTCCAACCTGGCCTTGAACACTGCCAGGGATGGGGCAGCCACAGCTTCTCTGGGCACCCTGTGCCAGCGCCTCAGCACCCTCACAGGGAAGAGCTTCTGCCTCAGAGCTCATCTCAATCTCTCCTCGGGCAGGTTAAAGCCGTTCCCCCTTGTCCTATCGCTAGAGCCCCTGATGAAGACTCCTGAAAACAAAGGAAATCACCCTGAAAACAAAGTCAGTTCCCAGCCAGTCCAGCCCCCTCCATGGCTTTATCCCTGTGTTCAAGCTGGCAGCTGTTCCTGCCCTGCCACAGTCACCCAAATCCAGATGTGCAAATGTTATTTTGCTGGTCCATGACTCATTGCTCCCATCACCCTGGAGAAAGTGCTTGTTCCTGTGACTAACCCAACTGGCAGTGCAACACCCGGCGCGAGCCATGCGTCAGCCCAAGGAAGCCAGTATTCCTGCTGACAGGCACCACGCGGGTGTTCTGTCTGCAGGGACTACCTGTGCTCCGGGCACCTTCTGCATAGATGAGAGCATGAAACTTTCCACAGCTGAGCTCCTTAGACAGCCGGATTTTAATGGCTTTGCTTGTGATGCAACTCAAAGTCAAGGCTTGGCAAAGTCGAGCTGAAAACAGGCTACTTGAATGTCATCGCAGCGACAGGGGAGGTTTCCCACTTTGTTTTTAGGAACTGACCTAAAGGAGGCCTCACAACAGTGAAGAATTCAGCAGCCCCTTCTCTTGAGGTACTACCAGACCAATGGGGCCCCTCCTGCAGTTTAAGGATACAGCCACGTACACTGTGCCATCCACAACACAACTGGGAACGTCACCATAACCACCAGGAAAGCTGCTTCCTCATTAAAGGTGATCGGCTTCACCTTTAAATGCTTGTTTTCAAACATCACTCTGACCCAAGCTAGGCAAGAGCATGAACTGCCACCACAACCAAGAGACTGTAATCCCTGAGTGGAGGTAGAGGAAGAGATGCTTCCTGAGCTGAGTTGCTGCCAAAACCCAGTGGGTATCGCCATACCCACAACCAGTGCAGCATCTACAGCACCAGTGCTGAAACTGGGTTTATTTTTTAAACATGGCACAACTTCTCTGCTACCAACACTTCCAATAAGTTATCTTAGAGAAAGACCAAAGGTTTACTTAGACGTTGATTAGAAAGTGGTTCCTGTGTGGCTCATCGGTTCCTGTGTGGATCATTCACTGCCTCGATGCACACTGAGCTGCAGCATCTCACACACAAACACAGCCCCTGAAGTTAAATCAGATGTTGAGTACATACACAAGGGAGATATTTGTCCATCCTGAGCTTTTATTCTCCTCACAGTCAGGATGCTAATGAGGCCGGAAGACCGTTTTCCTCCAAAAACTACTCCTTTAACCAAACAACGTGGCAATTTATTTTTCTTATTTTGCCCTATTAACTATTACAGGTCACCCACAGCTGCCACAGGGAGCCTGAAGAGGGAACGTTTCAATAAGCCTCTGTGTGCTTCCTGGCAGGCGTTGCTGGTAACGGGGATGGAGGCAGAGGGACCACAGCTCAGGCCTTTGTGCCGCACGGAAGCAGTGAGCATCTCACCACAGACACGTACACCACAGCTGGGGAGATGTGTGGCAGGGCCATTGAGTTACCCTCAATGAATCCCACTGACAGCAAACACCACCAGCTCGGGCCGTACCTGGAGAGAAGCTGAAGGTGATTCACCACTTGCTAAGAGATAAAAATAATGATTTACCATCCTGCAGCAGTCTTTTTATTGAGCTAAAAGAGCATTTCAAACCCAGCTTTGATCGAGCACCTGACCACCTTCGTGACAAGAACTTGGTTGGAAGCCAGCTCCCATTTCCATCAGGGGATAACCAAAGACATACAAGCTCTTCCATTTGGATTGAGGGATATCCAAGAGGAACACACACCCAAGGCTGTGGAGAGAGCCATCGGTATCCAACAGACAGCAGTGCAGACCATCTATTCAAGCTCCTTCCGGAGATGTTTGGATTGAGCTGCTTTTCAGCGTTGAGATGAGAGCACATTCACGCCGTTCTGAATCAGATTTGGAAGCTCACACTTCAGATCTAAGTGTGCTTAAAAAAGAAAGAAAAAAAACCAGAAGTGCTTTCAATGTTAAGTTGCTAAGCTTCATTAAAAAGGGGAAGAGAAAGGAAGCAAAAAAAAAAGGTCCCTTTTGTTCTTAAAAGGCACCTGAGTCTATACAGAAGGAGGTCATTAAGACAGACTGCTGCTCTTCTCCTATGATGAGTGTGTCTGAGTGGAAAATTGATGTTCCTTCCACATCCGATTCTGCTGCCTTTTCACCCAAATCATCACGAATGTCTGGACCTGGGACAAGGCGTGAATATACAGACTGCAGCCCAGAGCCAGCCCCGTGCAGCGCCGCAGGACATGCTTCCAAAGATTCCAGCCTGAGAAGGACCTTTGTAGATGCT
Organism: Strigops habroptila; assembly: GCF_004027225.2. Lineage (NCBI taxonomy): Eukaryota > Metazoa > Chordata > Aves > Psittaciformes > Psittacidae > Strigops > Strigops habroptila. Next base: position 1,831,152 of record NC_044292.2, read on the forward strand.
CTGTTGTTGTTTTAACCCAATTCAGAGATGCTGCCTCCATATCGAATCCATTCTGCAACAGATCGGCTTGCAGCAGGCCCTGGAACACATCCTGGTGTATTTATGAAAGCCTGTGACAATGTTTATTCTTTTACCAAGGGATGTTATCTTCACAGGGCAGATTTTACAGATCACACGAGACGATTACGGGGTGTTCACAGGTTAAACAATAACTATGGAAATGCAGAAAGCATTTGCTGCGCTTTAGTCATCGTGCAGAAGCCTTCAGCATGTCTTCACATATTACTGCAGAACAGCCTTGGAGATGGCTTTTCAGGCTCAAGGAGACCAGAGCTGCCATCACTCACCAGGCAGACAGCAAGGTAAAACCTCTAGATGAGGATGCTACCCCGGTGTGTACCATCACGAGGTGGGAAAACACCGATTTATCAGCTGGGGCAACAAAAAGAAAGCAGCTTTTGTGTGATTTTCATTAACTGTTTGAGCAGTCTTCAGAACACTACAGACTTGCAAGCAGCAAGGCTGGCTGGGCACTGTGAATTTCCATCTTCGGGCTCATATTCCTCCCACGAGACTGCTAAATTGGCATGTCGAAGATGCAGCTCAACTCAGAATCTTATTATGGAGAGTAATCATATTTTCTAGTTTATTCCTCAGTTCATTGTTTAGGAATGTTTGCCCTGGCAGTCTTTGGTTTCAGGGCGTTCTCAGACCTCAGCAAGTTCACTGAACTTAATCAAAAACACATGCAAAACATCTCACAAGTGCTTATTTTTGGTAGCTACCAAACCCAGAACGCACCCACCCCAGCAGCAGCTCAACTCCTCGCACCTCGGCTGCCAGCACCTCTCCCAAAACCTTCAGTACTCCAAAACCAGCCAAGAGGGGTGACCCTCAGCCCTACCCCTTCCCAAGCATCTTCTGAAGCCTGTTTTGATGTTTGTTAGTTCTCAGGTGCACATTCATGCACAGCAGGCATCTCTTCCTCTTCTTCACAAGCTGACAACAGTGTGAAACCACCCAACAGCAGGACAGCCTGTGGTTGTGACACATCAGCTCATGAAAACAGAACCCCTGAGGAGCCCCAGGTTCCTCCTGACTCACCAACACATCCAAAACCTGCAACCTGCCCTCTCCTCATTTGGACATTTACTTCCTTTTTTATGGAAAGCTGCCGAGCACCTCTTTGCCCTCAGTGAAGACAAGGACCTAATTTTGGACACACCTTCGACAGCAACAAGGTCATCTGCTTGAGAACTTGGCATCATTTGCTGCCCTCTGAGGAGCAAGGAGGGGGAAAACCAGCCAACAAGGCTACCACAAAGCAAATTTAAGCCTCTTCTCACTCCCTGTTCTAACTTGCTGAATGGATTTAGTACCTCCATAAGCCTCGCACGGGCTGGTAAGTCCTCAACACACGAGTCTGCCTTCAGCACTAGGATTAAATCACCATTGTACCAGACGAATTTAGAGTAAAGAGAAGAAATACCAAAAGCCAACATCACTTTGGAGCAGCTCAGTGACAACAGAAGCTGTTCTCATCAAATCACAAACACGCACAGCCAGGACCTTTGAAGAGGCTTCAGAGAAGAAACCATGCCAGAAAGGCTCAGCAGATGACAGAGTTTTGTAACCGAGTGACATCAGCTTATCTTTGTAACACAGCTCAGCGTATAAAAACGCTTCATAGAAGCTTAGACCAAATCTAGGTTCTTTGTGGCTTTTCATTAAGTTTCTTTGAAATAATTATATAGGCATTTCCTCGGCCAGCGTGGCATCAGCAAGCTGCCACCTCAGGTGCCTGCGAGAGCACAATCAGAGCAGCCACAGGATTCATGAACCTTCAACGTGAGTCAGTCTCGGGGGAAGAAGTAGGTGGCTGCAGACAAACACAGCTCAGCAACACCCCCAGAACACCACGGGGGTGATGCCGCTGCTGCTTTACAGTGAATCAATATTAGGAATAGAGTTACTAAAGGAGATGTAGTAGAAAACAAAGACTAGAGCCACCAGCAGAACCAACACCACCGTCTCCTCAACCAACCACCCAACTGATGAACCTACCACCAGTGCCAGGCCGACTTCCACTAGGAACCAACCAAGACCTGAGACAGGAGGCCTCACCTCGTGTCTTCCACACCTTTCTTTCCCTTCTGATTCAGGGCAACTGATTAAATCCCCTTGCCCTAATCCCCCAACTAAATGTCCTCCCATGATCTTCCTGGGGTTCATACTCTGCAAAGCTAAAATTACCTTACGGATTTGTAAAACACAGCATAAACAAGCCCTGATGCTGCCCCATTCTAGACATCACACCAGCATAAATGTTCCCTTTCCCCTCCCTTCTGGAAAAGCTGGAACTTAATCTGTGAAAACACCACCACTTAAAAATGACACAAACCAAGAAAGAAACAGGAATAGTTCATTCTGTCACCTGACTTCTGTATTTTCCTAAAATAACAATAACATGCATAGAGATCTCTATATGCAAAGCTCATTTAGTACAACCATCCGTGTGTTTGCATCCTAAGTGATATCCAAGAACTATTACTCCACTATAAGCAATAAAAGCCTGGGAACACATTAGAGAAGAACAGGAGCACTACTAGTGCTGACTGCAGCCTGTTCCCATGGACAGGCACTGCGGGACCTGCTGGTGTCCAACGTGGGAAAAGGCAGCAGCAGGAACAGCCACCATCCTGAAGCAGCACAGAGGGTTTTCCTTCTGGGAGCTCCAAGCCGGCACACAGCAGCAATCCTCACTCTTCCTGCACACAATCCATAGAGGAGCTGATCACAGCCCCTCTACTCCACCTTAGCCCATAGGGGTGACGTAGGGAGCAGGAAGTGCAGAGGTTTCGCTCTCCCAAGCTGAATTTACACTCCCAGGCATCAGACAAAGCATTTCCATGTAAACTGACCAAATATGCCTTGGAAGTTAGTGAAAACAAACACACGCTCAGCTTTTCTGCAGAGCAACTCCTGTGTTTAAAATGCAAACCACAGAAGGCATCTCCTCATCTCTCCTATGCATCTCCCCCAACACAGAAATCAGAACAAGGTGAAGCCACGCAAAGCCCATTTCCCACCCCCCCAAAAAAAAACCCGTAACAGCTATTTGTCTTCTCCAAGATTGAGCTGGTCCACAATTTATTTCTAATGATTTTAAATGAGCACATTTGTCTCCTGGAATCCAGAGCTTCTCCTGGCCTCGGTTGCCACTGTGAATGTCTCAATTCTCCCACAGAACAGGAGCTGGCATACCAAAGTCACATGCTTCATAATTAAGAGGCTTTTACTCCTCTTTGCCCTTTAAAACACCAATAAAGGGACAAAGCCACGTTCTTTCAGATAACTGGAAGAAAACACAGAGGGAAAAACAAGCCATGGAAGGCCACAGAGTGCTGGGGACAACTGTTACTATATTTAGTGCCCTTGTTCTGCAAAGCTGCCGAGCATCTGGTTCAGCGATGGTGAACGACTCTTTTCCCTGCTAGTCAAGACAGCATTGATGGGGTGAACCCACCGCTCCCCTGAGTGCCCAGGCCCCTTCCCCACATCCTCACACAGATTTGCTGCTTATTCCATCTGAGCAGCACATTTCCAGTCCCAGCTTTCCTATTTGGGAATTGGGAATGCCTTAAGAACTCAACTGAAAGAGAACAGAGTGCATTAGAATGCTGGTTTACAGAACTGAAAGGCTGGAACAATTTCAGCTTGTCGAAATGCACAGAAAGTGAGGGGTTTTTTTGCAATCCACTTTAATACGGAGATTGCAAAAAGGGGGTTTTAAGGAAAAAAATAACCCTGTTCACATAAGCCGGCGCTTCTTGAGATCAGCTTCAATAGTCTCTAGTTGGAAGGATTCATAAGCAAAAAGTGTTTTTTCAATTCACACTCAACAAAACCAACCAGGAGCATTCTGCAAAACCCAAAATACACTGTCTGAGAACACCTCTTTCATCTTAATTCATCCCTTAAGAGAATGACTGGTGAGACTGGGAACCCAGCAGTTCCCACTGGTTCACTGAAGTGGGGGGAGAAGCGGCGACCCCCTCACACTGGATATGCCTGTTGGGTTTTAAGTTTTGGAGTCTCCCTTGATTTTTTGCTGCTTTAGACACAAAATGGTTGTGTTTCTCCAACTTGCCCCTAGCAGAGGCTGTGCAACAGCAGGACCAGTTGTGTACAGGATTTAACATGGAAATGACAGTGTTTCCCAAGGAAAGGGGAAAAGCAAACACAACCGTGGGTTGCACAGAGGCTTCGGGGGTATCAGCATTCCCGGCTGAGATTCCAGGCAGCAATTCCCTAAACCCTTCCTCCCGCTTGCTCCTCACCCTGCTCCCAGGCTGGGGGATGGGTGGGAACTGGGTTTTGCCAAGCCCAGCTCCATCCGAAATGACTTTCTCTCCAAACTAAACCATCCTTTCCAAGGACGGAGCATCCCGCATCCCACCCCAGCGCTCAGGCAGCCGCCTTCCCTATGGATATACCCCCCCCTGCCACGCAATCCTTGTGTAACGTGTCCCTTCCCCCCAGCGAGGACCAGCATACAAAGGAAGCCTTGCTCCATTGTCCACCTACAGCACCTACACACCGAGCCTGCAACCACACTCAACCTACACCCCTCGCCCCTTCTACACCCACAAACGTCGAGGTGTTGGCACCCCCAAAAGCGCTACAGAGGCGACGTGTCATTTCCCCCCCCTGCGCCCACAGCCAAACCACGGGAAGAGTATTTTATCCGTGTTTACGTGCATGAGATCAGCCTCCTCCGAACACACTAATCCTGGTTAAAAAGCAGTTTGGAAAACACAGCGAGGAACTGCAGGAATGGGGGGTTGCCTGGCTGCAAATCTCCTTCCCAAACCTCCGACTGAAACTCAGGAAGGTAAAAACAACCATAAAGAAAAAAAAGGGAATTAACAATTCAGCGCCTGCCATTTTTTCCCATCCATCTCCAAGCAACAGTACCATAGCAACTTTTTCCCTGCTTTAATACATCTTACAAAAGGAGGAGGACTGGACAAAATAAAGACCCAGGAATGTCAGATTCCCACTTTTGAGTGCCTGTTCCTTCAGTTAGCCATGCCTGGAATCAAACCAACAACCCCAGAGCGGGTTTTCCTCCCCCAAAACCCCGTCTTTGTACAACGCTGGGTCACGGCACCCGGACTGACCGACAAGACAAACCACCTCGAGCACAGAACCACGGTCCCGTGCTGTGGGCTCGGGGGGAGAATAAAAGGAGCAGCTCCATTAAACCAGAGCAATTCCAAGTGCTGGCGATGCCGGGATGGGGCTTTGCTGCTGCGGAGGCAGTCCAGGAGGATGGAAGAGACCCCGGGGGTGCACCCCGGGGTGACCATCACCTCAGCCGGGGCCCCGACACCATTTTAGGTGCCGTGGGGATGGGGGTTCGAGCAGGAGCCGGGACCTTCCTTCCCCCTCAGTGTCACTGCATCTATTTTTCCCATGGTGACTCATTATTAAGGACGCGCCGTCATTTTTCCAATGCAGGAAGATTAAAGGAAGCTTTAAAATCCTTTTCCTTTTGGGGGGGTGTGTGTGTATAACAGCCCGGCTGGAGGGGCTGTGAGCTGAGCAGCCACCCCGGGGCTCTTTACCTTCTGTTTCCCCTAAAAATAATTAAAAATAAAAGGTTCCACCAACTTTGTGCAAGACCATTTCCCGAGGAAAAAGGTGTTGCTGAGGCAGCGGGGGAGAAGCTGCTGCTGCCTCCTCCTCCTCTTCTTCTTCCTCCTCCTCCTCGCATGAAAAGACATGAGGAAAAAAAACCACAACCATGCAAACAGCTACTACTTCCTTATGAGCAGGATTAACCTCCGCAACAACAACAAAAAAGGTAAAACACCCAAAAAGCCATGATATCGTAAGGAGTCCGGAGTGCTTCCCGCGTGCAGGAATCCCGTGTTTTCCTCGTGCGTTTGTGTGATTTTTAGGGGTTTTTAAATCACGTTTTCGCTGCCGCAGCCGCTTCGGTTCCCACCGCTCGCTGCACCTCGGTGGGACGCACATACACACACACACGCAGCATCCTCATGGCCGGGGTGGCTCCAAGACGGAGAAAAACAGGGTAAAAAAGGAAGGGAAATAACGAGAGAGAAAACTCCAAAAACGTTGGATAACGGTAAAAAAAAAAACGACGATTAAAAAAGCAAGATGGCCAAGCTCCGGCACCGCGCACCCCTCGGTACGAGATCCACTCCGTGCAGAGCTTCCACACGCTGCTCCTCTCCTGCGCCTTATGCTCAGCCGTTGGTGGTGTTGTTACCGGTACGATCACACCGTGATGATCCTCCTCGGCTCCGGCAGCTCCCCCCGCGGCCCGTCCACGCCGCCGTCCCGCTGCGGGCGCTCCTCGCCATGGCGCGGGTTATTTACAGCGATTTTGTTTTCCTCCTGCTCCCCGCAGGCCGCGGCAGCCCCGTCCCCCCGCGGCCCTCGCCGCTATTTCCATCTTTTATGGCTTTTTCCACCCTTATTTTCCCCACACCGAGGGCAGGCGGGGGCCTCCCCGGCTGCGGACCCCGACCCGAAGGCGCGGGAAGGCCCCGCCGGAGCCTCTTTCCAACACCACCACCACCACCCCCCTCGGCTCCGCACTCACCGCTTGAAGTGCTCGATGATCTTCTCCTCACGCACGTTCTCCGGCAGGTTGCCCACCCAGAGGTGCCTGGTTTCCCGCACCATGCTGCGCGGCGCGGGGCGAGCCCGCCGCCCCTGCCCCGGCTCGCTGCCGCCTCTCCCCGCGCAGCGCTGCCGGCCGCCGCTCGCCGCCCGCCTCCTCCTCCTCCTCCGCCGCCTCCTCCTTCTCCTCCGCGCCGCCCTCCGCCTCTTCCGCCGCGGGGCCCTGCCGCCCTCAGCGCCGCCGGCTGCCTCCCCCCGCGGCGGACGACACCATCCCCTGCGGGGGGGCCCCCTGGCTGGCGGGCCGGCTGGCGGGCGGCGGGCTCCCCCTCCGACGAGGGTTTTCTTCCTCGCTGCCTCCTCCCGCCGCGGCCCTCGCTCGCTCGCTCCCGCTTCTTCTTCTTCCTCCTCCTCCTCCTCCGTCAGCGCAGCTCCTGCCCCCCCCCCTTTTCCCTCCCCTCCTCCTTCCCCCCCCCCGCCCCGCGCCTCTCTCGCAGCGGCCCCGCGCACGCGCACTGCGCCCCCCCCGGGAGCGCGCCGCGGGACCGCCGGCGGGGGTGGAGCGCGGGCGCGCAACGCCCCGCCCTCGTGAAGGGGGGGGGGGGAGCGGCGGGAATGCGCGTGCGCGGCGGTGCGGGGAGGGGGGGTGTGATGGGAAAGGTGGGGGGGGCGCTGAGAAAAGGGGGTGGATTGGTGAAATAAAGGGGTTGTGTTGTCAAAAACGGGGCGCTGTGCAAGGGGTAAAGGGGGGGCATCGCAAAGTGGGGGCTGTGCGGAAAGTGAAGGGTGCGCTGCAAAAATGGTGAATTGCGAGAAGGGGGCACTGCGAAAAACGGGGTGGTACACGGGGAATAAGGAGGGCTGTGGTGCAAGCGTAAAGGGGTGCATTGAAAATGGGGGGCACTGCAGAAAATCGAGGGGGTACTATGCAAAAAAAGGGGTGCTGTGCAAGAAAGGGGGTGCAACTGCAAAACTAAATGGGGCTGTATTGCAGAAAATGGGGTGCTGTGCAAGAAATAAAGGGGTGCACTGCAAAATAAGGGGGGCTGTTAAAAGGGTACACTGCAAAATTAATGGGGACACTGCAAAAAACTGGGTGGTATGCAGAAAATAAAGGGGGCTGTGCTGCAAAGGGGTGCATTGAAAATGAGGGGTGCACTGCAAAAATAAAAGTGGCTATTGCAAAAAGTGGGGTGCTGTGTAAAAAAAGGGGGTGCTGTGCAAAACATAAAGAGGTGCGTTGCAAAAAATAATGGGAGACTGCAAAAAAAAAGGGGGTACATTGGCAAAAATGAATGGGGTTGTGTTGTAAAAAACAGGGTGCTGTGCAAGAAATAAAGGGGGTGCATTGCAAAAATAAAGGGGGGTACTGCAAGAAGTAAAGCTCAGAGTGCTTCTCCCAGCCCGGGGGTCCTTGCTACAGCCCTTGCTGGGAATTGGGGGCCACCAGATCTCCCAGTCCTGAGGCACAAACCATCTTCACCCCCAGGAAAGAAAACCCAGCTCCTGCCTCGCGGCCATGGCCAGAGTGAGGGGAAGATGAACGCAGGTGAATGCAGGCGCTGGGAGCCCAGAGCAATGCTCACCTGCAGGGCTCCAGCCCCTGGGTCCTCCTGCCTGTGCCAGAACCCTTCCCCAAAATGGGAAGGCCGTGGGAATTCCGGCTGTTGGGAGGATTCGGCTGCGCATCGTCATCTCCCTTCTGCACCCGCCGCAGCTCTGTGATTAAAGATGGGGTGAAGAAAACGCTCGTGGTGAATATGGCCCCGCTCGATGGGAGGCTCTGCAATGGGGCTGAACGGTTTTCAGCACAAAGGGTCCTGTTTCCCACCATATGAGGCAGACGCTCTTCCCTGTGAGGGTGCTGAGGCGCTGGCACAGGGTGCCCAGAAAAGCTGTGGCTGCCCCATCCCTGGCAGTGTTCAAGGCCAGGTTGGACACAGGGGCTTGGAGCAACCTGCTCTAGTGGAAGGTGTCCCTGCCCGTGGCAGGGGGTTGGAGCTGGATGAGCTTTAAGGTCCCTTCCGACCCAAACCAGTCTGGGGTTCTATGAAATGTGCCTCTGTACAGATAAAACCACCCATTTCTACACCCAAAATTGAACATGCCCAACCAGCTGCCACCGTGAGACACCACACAGCTTGAGGTCAGGATAAACACACACCCAAGGCCACAAACAGTATGGTTTTTGAAGCCCATTAGCAGTTTTCAGCTCAGATGCCGATATTCCTGCATTTTCCTTGGCCAAAACCTCCCAACTTTTCTATCAATTCAAACCATGTTTTTTTGTCAGGGTCCCCCCCCCCCAGTCCAGCCAGACCCTTCCCCAGGGCCACTGTAACCTCCTGGCAACAAGTCCACCTTGACAAGTGGTCAAAGTCATCGCACTATCAGTGCTTTAACAAACACACCAATCCCCTGATTTAATCAGGCTTCTGACGCACATCGACGTGAGCCTTATCCCCAACCCCTCCACCACAGGCCCATCCCTTGCCAGCCCCGTGCCTCAGTTTCCACAGTGACAATGGGTGTTACACTGCTCCACCAAACCCAGATCTACTGATGAACTTCACATAAAACCAACGAATCTTTGCACACAAACTATCTATTATTTATAACATGTGATGGAGCCACGTACACACCAGAAGATGCGCTGCCAACGTGCTCCACAGCATGCTTCGTCATGTGAGCTGGCTTTGCTCTCTGTTTCAGCTGGTTGGAAGCACAAAGAGTGGTCACTAACTGTCAATACCTTCAACAGGCTCTGCAGGCACCTATTTGGGAGAGGAAGAAACCTAAACCACACACCAAATGGCTTTTCTATGCTGATTTTTTCCCTCCCTGCCAGGGTGGCACCTCTAAGGGACATGAGGAAACTGCGCCAGCTCCCAGGTCTCTCAAGGAACCTCAAGCAGAGTCTGAGAGGGATGTCCATGGATTGGAAGCTGTCACAATGAGCTCTTCCCAGGCTCTGTCTACACCAGAGCCAACTGGAAGAGGAGCACAAAGCCTGGCTGGTGACACAAACAAAGCTCTGGACCATCCCAATACTTCTGAAACGCTTTGGAGGGGGGAAAACAGTTCCCAGTTACAACACTGGGATGTTGCTGTAACAACTCATTGTAAGATCTTAAAGAACACAGACCCAGGCTGGAGACCAGCGTGGGCAGAACCATCCACCCAGCAAAAGGCACCTCCCTGATGGAGGAATACTCCTACATGGCAGCTGCCAACACTGCCACAAGCAACACCACAATGACCATCCAGGGGCGAGGCACGGACACTCATCCCTACGTGCCACCCATCCTAGTGGGGAGTTGAGGACAAGGGGACTCCAGCAGCTCTCCATTGCCCAACAGCCTTTGGGACACACCAGAGCCTAGCACACCATGAGGAGCAACATGAATTACTCCAGTGGGTGTAGCCGAGAACCCAGCTATCTCCGGACATCTCGGTCAACCCTGTAGTGAAAACATTGGGACGTTTCTTATCGGCAGTTGGAGAGGATTAAAGCACCAGGCCATATATTAATGAGGTTATAAACCCATCTCAGCTTGAACGCCGTGTTCACGTCAAGAAAATCAAAGCAAGAACAGGGCAGATCAAAAGAGAACCATTAAAAGTGTGAGAAAACAGGGCTGCCTTATAAAGAGCTCATAAAGTTAGCAGCGGCCAGTTTGGAGGAGAGAAAAAGGGGCAGGAGAATCAGAAAACATCCTTGGGGTCCACAGGACCAGCTAGAGACAGCCTCCCTCAAGGAAGGAACACCAGACACCAGAGAAAAGGCAAGTTTGTGTGTTTTAAATGTGGCAGCGTCTTACCCGCGTGGCAGAGCTCGCTGCCACGTGTCGCCAGGACGGCTTGCCAACCACCTCAAAAGCAAAGATTAGATACCAGCAAGGACAGCAATGGGAGCTCCATGTGCCAGGAGTGTAACTGCTTACACTGGGTCCCAGCGTAGCAGTTGCTCTGTGGAGCACGCCTGGAGTCGGGCAGGAAGGCGTTACACCTCTCCCTGTAGCTGGGGACATGGGCAGCTACATCCAGCGTGGATTAGAACGGTCACATAAGTGACACACAGCAATTATCCCCACCAGCATCCGGTGCACATCCCACTTGCTTTGTTTTTCACTGGAAAACCATAGGTTACCCCTATGAGAGCCCTTGGACATCCCGAGGAACACACAGAGCATTTCTTCGTTCGAGCCACCCAGCTCCAGCCACCATCGTGTCACTATAAACTGTATTTATTTACGGCCCTTTCCTGCTCATTGACTGTATTTATTAAAACGACGCTATGGCAGCTGAATACCCAAGTGCCACTGAGGCTTTTATCTCATCTTTAAGCCAAGCCTGAATTACAGGCCTAATTTTATTGCTTACCCATTAACATTTTATGCAATGGATAATTTTCTCCAAGAAGGAATTGGTGCTGTTTGATATTTGGGCTCATTTGTTGCCAAGACAGAGGATATCAGCTTACACACTGATAATGCTTTGAACACGAGGTCTGGTTCTGGATCCTAAGCAACACAAAGTATAGGATTTGTATTAATAAAGCTATTCATTTTGGTTCCTTCCCCTTTTGAGTGTTAGTGCTGCAATTCTTCATGAGGAGATGACTCCATCCAGAAAACTCCCTCCGTGTTTTTCAGACCCTGTATTTAGTAATTTATTTTCTAAATAATTTTATTTTCTATTTTATATTTTTCTAATTTCAGTTTTCTTCAGCAGCAGAGTCCAGTGCGATGGCCAAGCCACACAACCAACACAACATGTGCCAGCACAGGACTGCAGAAGAGCTTATTCTTAGAAGATATATTACAATTAATACCTATATTTTTGCCTGTTGTTGGGCAAAAATGAGGAATATCACAGTGCTGCTCCCCCTGCCCCCCGACGTCTGTGTGACCACGTACCATAGAGCTGGACCTGCTCACCTTACAAGGGGTTTTCCCAAAGACAGGGCATTTTATCAGCTAAACAGAGAGGACTTCAGTCTTCCAGGCTGCAAAATACTACATTTTAGGGGAAAAACAAAGAAGAAGAAAACCAAAAAAAGGCAGGCCTGTGTGATTTGATACCCAAACACAACCACTCCAGTGGATGTACATCCCTTAGGATGGGATAGATCACTGTGTCCTGTGCTACTGTTGTGCTACTTCTACATAAAAGCCCCATGTGCAATGCCCAAGAAAAAATCCCAGATATTACGCTGGAGCTGCTGCAGAACAAGGTTTTAATACAAAACCCACTGTCCAAACCTGTCAGCTCAAGGCTGCTCTTCCCACATTCCCCATCAGATGGATCAGCACAAAACAAATACTGAGCCAGGCACCACCAGAGCTTTTGTTTCACCAAACACCATTTTGATACTGAAGCAACTTGGTGTTTTAAATGCCGCAGACCGAACGCACATTGGGGTGGTTATGGCTCTCTCCCTTCAGAAAAAAGCACTAGAGAAAAATAACAGCAATACAGCCCAAGAGAAAGGTTCCTTGACTGGCTTTTGCTTTCATTTCACCTCTGCAGATCTCATAGTGCAGCTTTTTAACTCTTTGGGATAACGGGAAAGCTTGAAAGACCATGGTTTCCCCTGTTACGGAGCGGAGGTTTCTATTTCTCACTTGCTTTTTGGCACTAGGAATGTGTTTAGCTTGGAAATGCCATGGATGTAGTTCTAGCAACTCTTCAGTCCAAAGCAGAGGTGGTAAAGGTTCAACCCTCACAAGGTAATTCTCCCTCGTTTGTCCTAAACTGCCAAAGAAAAGTAATTCCAAGTCCCACAGGATGTGCCAACCTGAAAAACATGGAAACATCCCGAGCAGCCAGCTTCTCAGTCCAGGGTCCCTCCATGCCAGCAAAGGCCTCTGAGGAGCACGAGGCAGATCTCCAAACCAACACATCCCTAACGAGAGAATAAAAGTCATATCCCTGTCCATGGTGGTTTACTTCGAGTACAGCCAAGGCTTTAAGCACAGGAGCTATTTTTCATAGGACACCACACACCAGCTTTCCCAGGAGCACCGTATGAAATCTGGCCTGGACGTCTCATACTTGCTCTCCACTCATTTTTTGTGCCAAAAAAGCATAAAGTCAGAGCTGTGCTACAAACCTGCAGCAACCAGGGGAACACTGGCAGGGAATCCTGCATTTCCCACATGGTGTTGCTCCAGCTTAGCAGGGAAGGGCCTCTCCGTGGTCAGGCAGAGGCAGCCACGCGATGCCGATGCCAATGTTCTCGTTACAGGAGGCTAACAAGAAGGTGCTGATACCCAACGCTCCCTGTGCACTAATGACTCTGTGCCTTGAAGTCACATGTGACCTCGGGAAGACCAGCACTGGGTGCTTTTTATTGCCTTTTGCACCCAATAAGGAAGCACCGGCCTTCTTCATGGAATCCCAGCCTGGTTTGTGTTGGAAGGGAGCTTAAAGCTCCTCCAGTTCCAACCCCCTGCCACGGGCAGGGGCACATTCCACTAGAGCAGGTTGCTCCAAGCCCCTGTGTCCAACCTGGCCTTGAACACTGCCAGGGATGGGGCAGCCACAGCTTCTCTGGGAAAAGTCTGTGCCAGCGCCTCAGCACCCTCACAGGGAAGAACTTCATCCTTATATCTAACCTGATAGATCTTCCTGGTGAGCCTTTAAGGAATCAAGTAATAAGCCAGCAGCATCTCACAGGAGCAAGTTCACAGGGAGGGGAAAAATATAGTTCAAGGGGGCACTGATCGCCACCAACACAATTTAGGCCGTTGCAACGCTCCTTCTGCCATTTGCTGGAGTAAAATTGGGAGTAATACACTACTGCGTGTAGGTCTGTTCGTTGTAGGGAAAGGGGCCCCACAGCTTTACTCCCTGGAGGCAACTGTTCTCCCCACCCCTTTTGTGTGTATTTTTTTTAACGTGCCACACAGCAGCACAATGCTGACAATTGCATTGTATGTTTTCTGCCTATGCAGCAGTTCAGGAGCACACGGCTCGGGAAGGGGGTTTCTGAAAGGGGAAAGGGGGAGGGAGCTGTCTTCGTTATACCGATTGAATTGCACGCCTGGCTCTTCTACGTGACCACGGGGAAGGGGAAAAGACACTAAGGTTTAAAAACAGTAGAGCTTTGAGCATCCAAAAGGGTCTTCTCCGTGATACAGTGGAGCTCAGAGTAAAAAGCTACCGCAGGCAGGAAAGAACGATATATATAAATCACCAGGGTTTCTTCTCTGGCGTTGGAAGTGACCCCAGAATACAGCTCACCAGTCCTCACTGTTGTTAGTCTCCGTGTTTCCACACCTGACAATGCGGAGATACCAGCTCTGAGGAAGGAAAATGGAGGAGGGAAAGGTATGAAAAGCTGGATTGTCCCTTTTCCACCCGCCAGGAGCAGCTCGATGGAGCCTCAGTGGCACCGCTCCACAGAGCAGCGACCGGAGCATGTTACCTGCCTCCACGAATGAAGCTGCTGGTTCATGCCCCACACACACACACACGTTACACACAGGATGGACAAACACAGCTTCCTTTAACACTGAGGATGACTAATCCACAGCACTTTATTTATTTATTTTTGTTTAAGGCCACAAGGCAGAGCTTTTTTTCCACAAAGCCTTTGCTTTTGTGAATTAGTAAGCAGTGGGGAGGGGAAGCCCTGGGACCTACTCGTGCTATCCAGACAGAAGTAACCACAGAAACATTGTGGGTTTCTGTGGCCCGTGTACAACACACGCTTACACAAGCAGAGCACCATGCTTTTTGCTCCTCAGCAAGGCCAGATCCCACTGCCCAGGAGGCTCGGAGATCACTGCGTGTTTGTAATACTTACAAAGGTGTGGAGAGGGTTTGCACAAACAATCCCGTGTTTCCCTGGAAAGGAAGGAAAAAAAGGGGAAAAAGTAAGGCATTAAGACAAGCTTCCACCCATAACATTGCAACGTCCCCCTGCGCTACCTGGCTCAGGGAAGGGATGTGCTGGAGAAAAGTGGTGTGCAGGGTTCTGTCATGGAAGCAGAGCATCTGCATTAGCTCGGTGGGGCCAGTCCCCCAAGCAGGGTCGCTCTGGCTCGCCGGGAGCATTAGCACTAGCAGCCAGCTTTCATGCAGAGCTCTGGTCAAACCACAGCAGAGCCAGCACTGAAGGAGGTCACTTGGGGACTGCAAAAAGGTAATGAATTAAAACAATATAAAAGAGGGGGAGGAGGGGGGAAGGAATAATCTATAAGCAGATGTTTACTGTCGAGCAGGCAGGTCCGCAGCTTCACCCTGGCAAGCTGCACAGTCGTCTGCATGGAGCAGGCGGAGAAATCCCAGCCCAGTTCCCAGGGCGCAGCAAAACAATCTGCATCTACAGAGAACACCGAACAGATTTAGGTTACAGCTTTTAGCCAGCCCCACTCACCACCACCGCCCCCCCTTCAGCTCTGCAGCCCCAAAACCCACCGAATCTGTCATCTTTTTAAGCACTCAGAAGCAGAGATTCGCCACCAGAGTGATTTTTGGTGGTTAAATACTTACCCACCTCACAGCCAAGGGCTGTGAAATCTTACAATTCGGGAGTGTTTGCAAATGATTTTGAAAGCCTTCCAAGGAAGGTGCTGTAGGATTGTAAATCCTCCCCATTATTAATAAAATGGAGCTGTTGTTCCAGCTCTAATCAAGACTTGTCTCCAGCTGGGCAATTTAAAAACCCAATTGAAAACACACACACAAACACCTCCCCCCCCACGATCATGAGGAAGCTTCAAGGAAAAAAAAAATCATCAGTGAAAGAGCTGTTCTTTAAGGGGAAAGGAGGAGAAAGTAAAAAATAATAACCCTGCTATTTGAAATGAATTCCAAGCAGGAGCACGTCGGGGCGGGGGGATGTTTGCTGCCCTCCCACTGCCTGGGAAAGGTCACTTCTGCCATCGGTGCCCTCGCTGCGCTCGATGGAGCGAGCAGCAACCCCATTGCTGTGAGCCAACCCCATCCATCTCCATCAGGAGACAGCCCTGCTTTTAATGCATTTAGCAAAGGGGGAAGGGAAAAAAATAAATTAGAAAACAAATTTATGTGGAAAAAAAAAAAAAAAAAAGGAGAAGAAGAAACAAACCCTTGCAACACCTCCCAGCACCCTTGTCATGGATGGGGAAATCTAGCGAGGGGGAGAGGCTTGGGAAGAGATGCCAGGGAGAGGTGGTGCATCCTCATCATCATCATCATCACCATCCTCCTCCTCCGGCAGGGACCACGCCTGCTCGGCGCTGCGGCAAAGGCTCCGCAGTGGGTGCTCCCCTCCCCCGTAGAAGCTTCTGGAATAAGGAGCCGAGCTGGAAAGAGGAGAGAAACCTTTATACCCGCAGAGGAGGGGGGGAAGAGCGAGCCGCGGAGCGCATAATAAACGGGAGAGGATTGCACAAGGATGGGGTGTGTGCAGGGGGGAAAATAGATATAGATATATATAAATGAAGCCCATGAGTGGCTCTGGCAGCCGCGGCTCAGCGGGGCTCTGCAGCCTGCTCGGCTTTTAAATCAAACACCCCAACACAAAGCACACAAAAAAAGAGGGAATATGGTGGTGTGTGGAGCGGGAGATGGTGGGATAAAGGAGCTGATCCCTCCTCCCGGATCTGCAGCAAAGCCCTGCCATTTCAGTTGAGCTAATTTGTCCTCTCTTTTTGTCGCAGTGAATTGTCTGATCCGGACTGTTTGATTTGCGTTTGCAGCTTCAGTTTTGGTTTGGGGTTTGTGTGCCTTTTTTTTTTTTTTTTTTCCTTTTTTTTTTTTTTTTGGTGTCTTTTTTTCTTCTTTTAATTAAAAAAACCAAAAAATCCTCCCCAAATCTCCCAAGGAAAATCTACATCTCTGTGGAACAAATAAAACATTCAGGCACACTTCCACCATGGACTGTAAAAAAGAGATGAGTTGCTTTTTGTTCCTTTTTTTTCTTATTTTTTTCTTTTTTGATGGCTTTTTTCCTTTTCTCCTGCTTTTAGGATATATTGTAGTAGAAAGCCAATGGAGGAAAACAAAGGTAATATATATATATAAAATCAAACATATATACGGGCCAAAATTAGTGATTATATATAATTAAATCACAGTGGTTTAGGTGTGGGGGTTTAGTCGTTATTCTATAATCAGTCCACGGAAAAAAGGGGATTCATACGTATATAGAAATATGTTAGAAATATATAGAAATATCGCTGTATTTGTGAAGAGCGTAAGTACGGGCCTAAATCTGTTAATTCCAGGTTAAAAACCAGCAGTGTTTTAGGCATGTGGTTTGTAACAAAGAAGGGACAATGTTATAATGTACCCTGTAACAGCACTGGGGTAGGAAAAAGGTCAGGCAACATTAAAAGAAGTATCAAAAGCATACGTGGTACCTCGGCTGCAGCCTCCAACAACGAGCGTTTGGATGTTACGGGGTGTATCTATATATATATTATATATATATTTACAGTATTACCACGTCTGACCACACGAAGGATATGCTTTTAATTAACGTTATGGCGGCGAGGTTGTCGTTGGGAGCAAGACGACCGGCGACGGCTTCTTCTTCCCCACACCTCTTGGGCTCGGAAGGCAAATCAATCCTCGGGTGTTTTGGGGTTGATTTCTCTCTTTTTAAGCGCGTTGGGGTGTTTTCCATGGCGGGAGGTGGCGGCTTGAAGGAGAAAAGCGGTGGAAGAGAATGAGGCATCAAACTGCCCACCTCGGGGTGCGTGTGGTGCTGATGGGGGGGGGGGGGCCGCATAGAAAGGGCAATTCTGGGCCAAAAATCTTCACGCTATGAGGAAAAATAAGAGAGATTTCAAGGGTCGGTGCCGGCGACCTGCGCCGTGAGGGAACGGTGGTGCCGGGGGGGGGGGGCTGAAGAAGCATTTCTGGCGGATTTTCGCCTCCCTTTGTAAAGGCGGTGAGGAAAGAGGGGGGGAGGTCGGGTTTCACCCGCAGCGCTTTCACCGCCTGCCCGGAGGGGATGCGCACATCGGCAGGAGCCCCTCCGCCGCGCTCTTGGCACGGCCGAAGCTCCCGCTCGCCGCCCCGGCCCCGCCAGCCGCGCATCGTCCCGTCCTTCCCCCCGCTGCCCGCCCGGCGCCATTTTGTCGCCTGAGCGCCGCTCACCGCGGCCCCGCCGGGCGGCCATTTTGTGAAGCGGGAGGTGGCGGGCGGGCGGGTCCCGCCGAGCCGCGGGCGAGGCGGCGCTGTGGAGCCGTGAGGGGCAGCCCCGGCCCCTTGTCCTCCTCCCTCCGTTCGCCCTCAAATACGCTTCTTTTTAGTGTTTATTTCTCCTTCCTTCACAAAACGCGGTGCCCTTCAAGCGCTGGGTGGCGGCCGGTCGCCAAAACAAGATTCAGCCTCAGACGAAGCAATCCGATAAAGGAGATTAAAGTATATTCCCGCGGCTGTGAGGGAAAGTGTGGCTGTACGGAGAATTAAGGGATATATTTATTTTTAGGAGTCATTCACCTCTCCTCCTCCTCCTCCCTGCAGCTTTTTTTTTCCCCCCGGTGATAAATCTCCCAGTGATAAATCCCAGTGATAAATCGAGGTCAATAAAGCCGCCTTGGCAAACGGGATAAAGTGAGAAATACCTCCTTTGTTAAATAAAACACCTCATCTACGTGCTCTTATGGACACAGCAGCAAAATAAAGATAGAATATAAACTGATCTGGGCAAAAATGGTTCATTTTGGGGAAACAGGACTTGAGGGATGCTGTGGTCGCCTCGGATATGAAGGAAAAATGGGATATAGAATGTCAAATCTTTGCATCTATTTTCAGAAAGAGGGTGGGTTCGGGTTGGTTTTGATTTGGTTTTAAATAACCCAGTGTTGTCACTCAGAGCCTGGTAACGCGCGTGCGTAAAAACGGCTTCATCGATTTAACTTAATGTTATTGAATAACACACGCAGAGCGTGCTTTAAAAATAACCCATGCGACTGGTGCGTCAGGTTTGCAGGAAAATGGAGGGGAAGGAGAATATTGGGTTATTTTTTTAATGTATATCCATCCTGCATAATGAAGCTGGAGAAATCCAGGGCTTGGGCTGCTCCCAGAGGAATCCCTGCTGTTTTTTCCCCCCTCTCCCTTTGTCAGCAGGATCAGGCCACTTCTCATTGAAGAAATGTTAGGGTTTTATGTTGTGTCAAGACGTGACAGCACAGAAAATGGGTACAAACACTCTGCGGGGAAGGAGAACGCTGCAGCAAGCTGGTTGGGAGATGGTTTCCTCTGGTCCAACCAGAGGAAAAACCCATTTTTCCTCCATCTCCATTAGAAAAACAAACCATCAGCAGCACTAACTCCCCATCCATCCATCCCTCCATCCTTCTCTCCTTCCCTCCCTCCATCCATCCATCCTCCCAGCAAAGCCCCAGCAGCTGCTTCGGCCTCAGTTTCCCCTCCTGCAGCGTTCCCCTTCGCACAGCCAGCTCCTTCCCGGCCCCTTGGCGGCGGTGATGGCAGAGCGAAGGCACGCGAGGAATCCGGCTCATCTCTCCCTCTCTGCGTTTGCATTTCTCACGGCTGGCCATGGAGGATGCTGGGGAAAAGGCGCTTTCTCTTTACAGGCTTTGCTTTCCCTGCACCACGCCAAAACCTTTGGTTTGCAAACAAAACCTGCGAAAAGGCCTCCTTTGTAACAAAGCACCGCTTTGACCACTGATTTAAAAACGCTACAGGCGTGCCTGGCAGCTCGTCCTTTACTTTAAAAGCTGTTTAAAAATCAGTCCTTTGAGTTGTGAGAAAGATAACCTTTGGATTTTTATGGGATATGAACTGGGGGGGGTTTAGTCTGGAGAAGAGAAGGCTCAGGGGGGACCTTATCGCTCTCTGCAACTGCCTGACAGGAGGATGGAGCCAGGAGGGGGCTGGTCTCTGCTCCCAAGGAACAAGAGATGGGACAAGAGGAAACGGCCTCAAGCTGCCCCAGGGGAGGTTTAGATGGAGCTGAGGAACAATTCCTTCCCCAAAGGGTGCTCAGGCATTGGAACAGGCTGCCCAGGGCAGTGCTGGAGTCACCGTCCCTGGAAGTGTTCACACCCTGTGTAGCCGAGGCCTCAGTGCCATGGGTTAGTGGTGGCCTTGGCAGTGCTGGGGAACGGTTGGACTTAATCATCTTAAAGGTCTTTTCCAACCCCGTTGCTGCTGCGATTCCCGGCTCGCAGCAGGGAACGGTGTTGGATGCCTTCACTGGGAAAGCCCAGGGAAATTTTATCCCCAGCCGCACCCAGCCTGAAGTGAAGAAATATTTGCATTTGCTTCTCGTTGGAGGGCAGCCACATCCCTCCCGCTCCCCTTGGCCTGCCAAGAGGGATTGCAAGAAAAGACAGGCTTATTGCAGCAGCCGAGGGAAGGGCAGGGCCCGGCTGGTGCATCTCCAAGGTGTAGGATCCTCTTTGCCCTTTTACACTGCCACTGGGAGCAAAACAAGACCTTGAGCAGGTTTTATGCCTATGATGGTCCCTGGGTGGCTGTGCAAAGCTTTGGGGTGCTCTCAGGGAAGAGCAAGAGCTTCGTATTGCTCCCTGCGTGATTTGTGTTTGTTTTAGTCTTTGCCAAGCAAACCTGGGCGCTTGTAAAAGCGCTTGCAACAGGGCACAGAGCCCAAGGACAGGCTGAGCTGTCGCAGCAGCCCTGGGCTTGCTCAGCAGCAGGATGGGACCCGTCTCCCGCAGCCTCACCCTGCAAAATCTCCTCCGCGTGGCTCGGCCAGCGCTGCAAATTCCTCGAGGTGCTCCCAGGGGAGATGTGGGGCCGTGCTTTTCAGGCATAGCGATACTCCCTGTGCCTCGACTCGCACTGCTTCTCCCCTTACCCGAGAAGAAAACAGCTTAAATCAGTCCGTCATCCTCTTGCCTCCATGTCCATCCATCCCTGTCCCTCCTCATCTTCCTTTCCTGGAGAAGAACATGCTAAATCTGAGCACTTCTTTGCCACACTGCCAACCTCTCCAGCTGCGCCTTGCCCTTCTCCTGCCCTCCGGCAACTTCTGTAAGGCTTTACGTCAATAAAACCATTCCCTGCCTACCTCTGACCAGAAACTGCCGCAGTCCCTGTGCTAACAGCCCATCCTGGCTTGCTCTGCAGGAAAAACACCCGACCCCTTCCCACCATTAGCCCTGCAGAAGGGTAGTATAGCTTGCTGAGCACCCAAGGGTGCTGTGCAGAGAGTGTAAACCAGCGTGCAATGTAATACCTCATCCAAAACACCTCTCAGCATCAGCATTTCCATCCTCCCCCAACATTCATTGGAAAATTACCCATATCACAAAGAAACGAGCAGCCCTTTGCTCTCTGGGGCTCCCCTTCCCCACACTCTTTGCCCACCGCCGAGTCTGCCCACGTCTTTTTACTGTTTCAGCATCATTTTGGTGCCTGGGTTTCCCCACAGGGCAGGAGGCTTTGGAAAGTGAGAGCTGACTTGGAGCATGGGACACGCCAGACCCAAAGCCACGTACGTGAGCAGGACAGACCACAACTTTACATTAACATCCAATTTATAATAATAACTTTATAGCGAGTTATGACCTGATTGATGGGCTGTAGACTCACATTAGCAAACGCTGAGTAATTGGCTTTGTAGATGGGGAACAGTCAGCAGGAAGTAGTTGCGGGTTGATGTGATTAATCACACGGTGCTTACATTAATGATACATTAACCCTTTCAGTCATAGCACACCCTATGGAGACACCATATGTGATCTAGAAACATATGGCTGCTGGTCGGTTTTAGCCCTTTTCTTCAATCAGAAAAGTGTTAACCATCACCCCAGATGTTCTTTGTATTTTCTCCTCTCGATTCATAGAATCATAGAATTGTTTGGGTTGGAAGGGACCTTAAAGATCATCCAGTTCCAACCTTTTTAAGTGCTTGCAGTTAAAAAGAAAACTCCTCTTCCTCCAGCTGGTTTGCAACACCCTTGCAAACAAAACCCTGGTGACATCGGTTGCACAGATGCTGGGCATGCTTATAAATAGTTTGCTTTCTGCTAGTTTGGAGCTTGGACTGAGAGAAGATCAAAAAGCTTCTGATGGCAGAGCGATGCTATCTCAGATAACGTGCAAAACCGGCGCTGTTGGTCTTTGCCGGGATCCCGGCGCTGTCGGATACGACAGACAACGTTTAGCTGGAGTTTTTCTGCCTGATGGAGGAATTTGTGCTCCGGCTGCCCTCTGCCGACTCGGTTGCGGTGGAGCCCAGACAGTGCAGCAAGAAAAAACCCAAACCAACCACGATCACCAAACCCCCTTTCACCACCACCACACACCCCATAAAATCCTGCATCTGGCCCCCAAAACCGACCCTCTGCTCTCCCCAGGGCAACGGCAGCATCGCTGCACCCCAAAACCAGCCGTATTCTCACTCCGAAAGACCCAACTCTTGCCACGCCTGTAAAAACCCTAAAATGTCTTTTTTTCCTTCTTTCTGAACGTGCATTTTATGGGTTTGGAATGCAGGGCGGATGAAAGAAACGAGGGGGTTTAAACTCGGGGTTTTATTTAACTGCAAGTAACTAAATCAGTGCCCGCTCTGCGTCACCGCAGAGAGAAATGTTTAACTGAAACCCCAAGGAAGCTCAAGAAGAAAGAAGAAAAAACACCCAAGAAACCAAACTGGCCTCGGAAAAGGAGTTTAAAAAAAGAAATGAGTGAATAAACCCTCGGCTCCTCAGTCACTGGGGCTTTGCCAGGGCTTTTTATGTCCATAACGAGCACAGAGATACACTCCATCTGCGCTTCCCCCGGCCACCCCAGCAAGTCGGGGTCCCGGGTGCATTTTGGTGATGAAAACACCAGTCCTGGAGCTATTTGGGGGTGCAGTGGTCACCCAGGACTAGCCACAGGGTGGATCCTGGTGGATGCACCCCCTGTTTGATGTCCGGCGCTGGAAGATGGAGGTTGAACCACGGGGTTTTAGCAGGACGACTCGTTTCGCCAGCGGATGTGGCAGGACTTGCAGAGGAGGTGGTTGTCCAGGGGGTAGCACCCGTTCTCTGTCATCTCTGGTGACAGGGGTGTCCTGCAGCTCTGGGGGTGAGAGGGAAAAGGGAGGACACTTTTAGGGGTCCCCCTGTCATGTTGCATCCCATCAAACCCACCAGCACTCGGACAAAGCAACAAACCACATGAAAACCGTCAAAAGCTGAAGTTCTGGCTGAACATATTGTCCTTTTCACCAGATCTATTTATTTCTCCCCCTCCCCACCACTTGCAGGATAAACTGATGGCTAAAAAATAACCCGGGGTGCAGCAAACCCCTTGGCTGTGCTTTACAAAGGCTCAGTGCCAACCCCTTGTGCTTTTGGGGGCACCATCGGGGCCGTACCTCGCAGCAGTAGCAGCTCTCGTGGAAGCTGCGTCCCAGGCACTCAATCTTGTAGGTGTCCTTGTCATCGTGGGGGACGATGGGGCGCTCGCAGGCGCTGCAAACCGCAGCGTATTTCCTGATGGGAGCAAACGGGAGCGGCGTGAGCGCTGTGGGGTGACGGGGACAAGCTGAACGTCACCAGCGCTGCCATGCTCATGCTCCCCAACCTGTAGAAGTCGGCCACGCAGTACACCTCGTCCTGCTCGTCCACAGCGAAGCTCTCTGTGCCGATGGCCCGGCCGCAGGCAGCGCAGGAGAAGCAGTCAGGATGGAAGCCTTTGCCCAGGGCACGGACGATGCTCTCCGTGATCAGCCCCTGGCACTTGGCGCATTTCTCCAGTGTAGCCTGTGGTTTGGGGGGGGACACACCGTGAGACCCCAGCTCCCACCCTCAGGGACTGCATCTCCTGCCACCCCCCCGAGGGTGCTGGTTGTCCCCAAGGGAGGACGGGTACCTGGTAGCAGGCGTCGCACATGGGGCGCCCGTCCTTCTGGTAGTAGCGCTGCCCAGCCAGGAGCTGGGGGCACGTCCTGCAGGTGAAGCACTCGGCGTGGTACTGCTTCCCCATCGCCTCCACCGTCGGTTCCCGCGGCCCCAGTGCTTTGTGGCAGAAGGCGCAGATGTCTGCAGGAAGAAGGGTTCAGTGCTGCGTGCCTCAGTTTCCCCAACTGAGGACAACCCCACATGGCGCAGCTCCATCCCCACCTTACCTCTGGAGCTGTCCCTCTCTGGGTACCAATTCGCATCCTGCCACTGCGGCTTGCCCGCTTGCTCCTGGCAGAATTTGGGCGGCCTCAATTCGGCAGGGAGGGTGGAAGGGGCCTGGCGAGTGCGGGAAGACAAAGGCACGTTACATTTATGCCCTTGCATGTGGGGAAACTGAGGCACTGGTGGGATTTGCCCTCACCTGGAGGGCGGCGGGTGCTGCAAGGTCCAGTTGCTGCAGTGCCGGAACCAGTGTCTCTGCAGACAAGGGCTGGGGAGTTTCGGAGAGGACGAGGACCGTCGGGGATGAAGGCACAGGGGCTGCTGGGCAGGTTTCTGTGGCAAAAGCCAGATGTTTAGGGTTTGGGGGGTCCGAGAATGCCTGTCGCAATAACACCCTGGCAGCTTTGCAGCAACGCTCACTGCACTGACCTGCCCCAAAAGCAAACGCTACCGCAGCCGGAGGGGATAAACAACACCGATAAGCACCCGGTGATGAAGAGCAAACACAGCCCGTCCCCAGCAGCCGGATCCATTCGGGGATGGGTGCAGGGATTTGGGGAATAACCCCCCAAAAAACCCCCCATGTCCCCTCCTGCCTGCATGCGCATCCCTTAGTGCAAAGGAGACACAAAGCCTCTCCGCACCATCACCCTCCCAGCACCGCCTGCAGCCCCCCACAGCCGCCCCTCACCTCCATTGGGCAAGGCAGGGGGCCGGGGCTGCGGGGTCCAGGGGTGGTGGGTGCCTGGGACCTTGTCACCATCTGGCCGCGGCTCCCTTTGGGTTTTCTCCTTGGTGGCCACCTCCCTCCGTGGTGGCACCAGGGTGATGAAGACTGATGAAACCATCCTCTTCTCCGCTTTCCCTGGCAGCATCGCCGAAACCACGGGTGGGCCGGACCTGAGTTGGGTTTTAGGGGAAAATCAGATGGGAGAGCAAAACCTGAGGGCGCAGCGGGAGCCCTGCTGCCCTTCAGCCTCAGCCCGCCTCCCTCCTCGCCTTCCCGGAAAGGGAGAAGGAGTGAGTGTCCCCGTCCCACGTCACAGCAATAAACACCCTCGTGCCTGGGAGGACATGGGGTAAAGGGTCCTGGTGAAGCAGCAGCCGAAATCTCCCATTTTCATGCTCCTGTGGCCAAACCCTGCCTGTTTGACAAGCGTTTTAATCCCCTTTATTCCCTGTTTTTGCCCCCACTTTGGATTAAACTCCTGGTGGGCAGCAAACAAATCCCACCTTTCCTCTTAAAAATGGGGCTGCAATAGGATCTGCTTTTGCAAACCCTTTTTGGGAGTGTTCTCATGTCCCCCAGCTTCCCATTCCCTCCCTGCTTACCCCCATTTCCATGCTAATCACTTCCAGCTCAGGGCATCCCCCCTTTAGCTTTGCAGATGGGGAAACTGAGGCACAATGCTGCACATCACCACATCCCCCATCACCAAAAAGGGCCCCGAGCATCGCCCAGCAGCACAGGCAGGATGCGCCTGATCCCGATAAACCCCGTTCGGGAAGGAAAAGCGCTGTTTATTCAGCTTCCCAACGGGAAAAGCAGCTGGGGCGACGCTTCCCCTTCCCAAACTGGATGGTTTGGGGGGGGGGGAGCAGAGAACCCCGAGGCTTTAGCTGGGAGCTGCAGCAGTGAAGATTCATCCCCGAGATGAATTGTCAGCCTGAACAATACCTGTGTGACGAGTTGCCTGGTCTCATTCCCCGTGCAGGGTGGCTCCGCTCCCCACAAAATCCCTCTCACAGGCGCCAGCGCATCCTTTCGGGGGGCAGACGGTCCCCCTGCGGTGGGTGCAAAGCTTCGGGATGCTCACACCGGTGACTTCAGCCTCTGACTCAAGCAGGGGAAGGGATTAAAAAGGGAACTAAAACCCAGCCCAAGTGCTTCGCTCCCGCCCTCCCCGCCGGCAAAACCCCAACCGGGCTCCGGCGCTGCCGGCCTCAGCCCAGCTGCTCAAACCCTCGCCCGCGGGAGCCGGCGCTGCTCCTCCTCCTGCCCAGCAGCGCTGCAGGGGAAAAAGGGGGGGAAAAACAGGAATAATGGTAAAAAAAAAAACCCGAAAAGTAAAAAACTAATCGCCGGGGCTAATGGGAACCATGTGCTCGGCGCATTCCTCTTTGTGCCGGGGCTGACGGGATCCCGGCGGCCCCATCGCGGCACCCCCGGTTCCCCCCCAGCCGGGGGCCGTCGGGGTGGTTGAGGCTTAAAGGGTGCGTTACTGGGGTTCCCCCCCATTTTATGTGGGGTTCCTTCCCCCCCTCCTTGCACGTAGCTCTGTCCTGGTTCGGGATGGGCCATGTTGGGAAGGGCCTTCCCGGTTTCCCACAAGCATCGTCCCGAGATCTCCTGGGGTGGGAGCCCAGGTGGGACCGACAGGGATGGGGCACCCCCACTTATGGGGCTCCTCCAAATACCCCCAGATTTAGGAAGGGACACAGGACTCCTACGAGTGTTCCCCGACTCTGTCCTCTGCCCTGGGGACCTCTTGGAGAGCACTTTGAGGACACCCAAAGGAGAAGGGACAGGATGAGGGGACACAGCCCAGGGTGTCCCCTTGTCCCTTTCCTGGGTGGCCTTGCTGTCCCCATGTCCCTTACCCTGGGGTGGCCTTGCAGCCCCCCACAACCCCATCTCCCACTGGGTCTCCCCATAGCCCCTTATCCCCTGTGTGGCGGTGGCCCCACCGTGTCCCCCCCGCCCTGGGACCCCCAGTCCCCTTCCTGGGGGTGGCTCTGGGTCCCCCTGTCCCATCCCAGGACAGCTCTGCACCCCTTAGCCCATTACCTGGTGGGGTCCCTGTACCCTACCTGGGGGGGTCCCCAACCCCATACCTGGGCTGTCCCCTACCTATGGGGGTCCTTACCGGGGGGGGGGTCGTTTGCCCCGAGGTGGCCCCACAGCCCCTCGTGGGGGGGGTCCCGTCCCTGTCCCTTACCTGGGATCCGGTGCGGGTCCCTCCGTGCGCTCCGCGGGCGCGCCCGGTGCGGCGGGGGCAGCGGGGGGGCAGAGCCGCCCGGCATCACCGCCCCTTCCTCCCTCCTCCTCCTCCTCCTTCCTTCCTTCCTCCTCCCCCCGCCTGCCCCACGGCGAGTGGGGGGCCCAATGCACCCTGGGGGTGTTGGGGGGGATCCAGGGCTGTACGGGGCACCCCGGGGCACCCCATGGGTACATAGGGTGCCCCATGTGTTCTCTGGGTACCCTGTAAGACATGGGGTGCCCCATAGGCCCCCCAACTGCCCCATGCACCCCAGGGTGCTCTGTGGGACCTCAGGACCCAAAGGTGCCCCACACGTCCTCAGGGTGCTCTCTGACCACCCCCTGCACCCCAAGGTGACCCGCAGCCCCTCGGGTGCCCCTGTGTGCTCTGGGATGACCCATGCCCCCATCCCCATTCCCGGTTGTCCTATGGACCCCCCCCCGATTACCCGTACAGCCCTGGATGCTCCCAACACCCCCAGGGTGCCCCATGTACCACCCCATATACCCCCAGGGTGCCCCTACACAGCCCAGGTGGCCCCAGGATACCCCATAGACCCTTATACAGCCCCACATGTCCCGCTGTGCCCCCATATGCCCCATACACTCCCAGAACACCCCACACCACCTCTATACACCGCTCTGTGGCACGGTGGGACCTCATCTCGCTCTGCCCATGGATTTTGCTGGAAAAACCTTTATTTCCTGAGGTTTACAAGCCCCTGGAGGTCCCTGAACTGCCACAGTGTGGCCCCTGCAGCCACCAGGGCCAGGGCATCCATCGGCATCCCAGACCCACAGTGGGACTAGGGAGCAAATCCCCAGCAGTGCCACAACCTCATGGGGTCCCCCCAAAAACAGGGGATACGAGAGTCTCCCCCTAACCTCCCCCACGCTGTGGGATGGGGTCCAGCACCTTCCAGGAGCCCTTTTTCCTTTGTCCCCATGGGGGATCTGCGATGGGGAGGATTTGGGGGGTGCCCGTGTTTCGGGGAGCCAGGCAAAGCCACTTTGAGTCTCTGATGCCCAGTTACACCCCGTGTCCATCAGGATGCCTCCTCTGATCCCGATCCTGGCCCTGGCCGCCTATCCAACCGTGAATGCTGGGTGAAATCCTATGGGAGATGGAAGGAGAGAAGCAGGGAAGCCCCTCACCGTGGTCTCAAGGCTGCCACAGTCCCTCACTGCAGCGTCGTGGCGGTGTCACCACCTCACCTGCCTCCAGCACGCCTCCAGCATGACGCGGGCGTGGAGCAGGCACCACAGTTCTCCCAGCAGTGAGATGAGGACGTGGAAGATGTCGACCCAATGACCGACGGTGAGGAGGAGGATGAAGAGGCCGCCCATCCGCACCAGCACCGTCTGGAACACCGGCCGCCTCCCGCTGCTCTGCTGCGGCTCCTCTGCAAGGACACGGCCACCACAGTGGGACCCTGTCCCTGCCCCAGCCCCACAGCCAGGGACTGACACTTCAGGGATGCTACAGATGCACCATACAGGGACAGACCCCCAAAACCCCCCATAACTGGGGGCCCAGTCCCCTTCTCACCTTGCATGTAGATGACCAGCAGCGTGTAGCAGATGGTGAGCGGCGTCCAGAAGCGGACGGCTTCCCCCGTGGAGAGGAAATCCCGGTTGATGAGGGCCACGGCAGCCAGGTCCGCCACGGTGAAGGTGATGGCCAGCGCGTTGCGCAGCAGGCGCGGGATGCGGTGCCCGGTGGTGAGCACGAGGATGCAGACGCCGCAGTACTGCGCGGCCCTGTGCAGCTCGTACATGGTGCAGACGTGCCGCGCCAGGCGCCGCGCGCAGCCGGCCAGCAGCCCCGCCAGCCCCGCCGCCAGCGCCAGGTTGAAGGTGCTGTGGGGAGCCCCTTCCAGCAGGAAGCTGAGGCTGCAGGACACGCCGCAGCCCAGCGAGTACTGGCACAGCAGGTAGAGCTGGGTGCTGCGGGTGCCCTGCGGGATGGGATGGCACCGTCAGCAGAGCAGGGAGGGATGCAGGGCTTCCTCCATGCCACAGCATCCCTGTGGCCCCACAAGCATTGGCAGTAAGGGGATGCACAGTTGCAAAGACATGCATCCTCCTCCTCCCCACAGACATTGCAAAGCAGCGAGGGGATGTGTGGCTGCAGCCGTGCATGCATGCAAAGTGATTCTATGGTTTTATCCATGACAGACATCCTCATCTTCCCCGCAGGTGCTGCAAAGCTGCAAGGGGGATTTATGATTGCAAAGCAACAAGTGGTTTTCTCCATGCTGCAGCCCCCTGTAACCCCATCGATATTGCATGCAGCAAGGAGATGCACGGCTGCAGACATGCACACATGCAAAGCAATGCATGGTTTTCTCTATGCCAGCCATCCTCATTCTCCTTGCAGTGGTTGCAAAGAAGCAAGAAGCTGCATAGTGTCCTCCATACTCTGGATCCTGTATGCCCCATGGGTGCTGCAAGCAGCAGGAGGATGCATTATTTCAGCCATGCCACAGCCCTGATCCTCCCTGCAGGTGCTGCATGCAGCAAGGGAATGCATGGTTGCAATGCCATGCAGGGCTTCCTCTGTGCCCCAGCCTCCCTGTGACCCTCACAAGCATTGTCAGCAGCGAGGGGATGCCCAGTTGCAAACCCACACATGCAAGTGGTGCATGGATGTCTCCATGCCAGCCATCCTCATCCTCCCTGCAGGTGCTGCAAAGCTGCAAGGGGAAGCACAAGTGCAAAGCAGTGAGTGGTTTTCTCCATGCCGCAGCCCCCTGTAACGCTTCAGCGTTGCATGCAGCAAGGGGATGCACGGCTGCAGACATGCACGCATGCAAAGCAATACATGGTTTTCTCCATGCCAGCCATCCTCATCCTCCCCACAGAGGTTGCAAAGCAGCCAGAAGATGCACAGCACCCTCCATGCCCCAGATCCCACATGCCCCAAGGGTGCTGCAAGCAGCAGGAGGATGCATTATTTTGGGCATGCCTCAGCCCTTTGCAAGGTGCCGCAAAGCCACGCATGGTCCATGCCCCCTCCCCATCCTCCCCAGGCTGTTGCAAACCCACAAGCGATGCACAGGTCCACAGCCCCCTGTGCCTCAGTTTCCCCCATCTCACCTTGTTGAGGGAGAGGAGGGTGGACACGGCGCGCAGGGAGAACTCCAGCACCACCAGCGCGGCCACGCGGGAGCCCACCAGCGCCAGCAGCACCGTCAGCACCAGCACGTGCAGCAGCTCCAGCACCCGCCGCTGCACCCGCATCGCCTCCTTCTCCGCCTGCCCCTCTGGGTCACTGGGGACAGCGAGGGGGACACTGAGCTGGGCGGGATGCCCCCTTCCTCCTCTGCCACCCCAAAAGTGGGGTGACAGCCTCGGAGAGCTCCCCTGTGCTTTGGCGCAGGGAGAGGAGGGTGCAGCCCCTGCCCTGCCACTGCCAGCACCCATGGGTGCTGCGAGCAGCCCTCCCCAGTAGTGGATCCCAAAAGCAGATCCCAAAGGCAGATCCACCCCCAAAAAAAACCCCTCATGGAGCAGGGAAAGAGGGGCTGGTGCTTACTTCAGGCACTGGATGTAAAGATAAACCTTCAGGAGGCTGCAGAGCACCGAGACGGCGCAGGCACCCACCAACCCTGTGGGGAGAAGGCAGCAGTGGGTCACTGGTGTTCACTGGGGTGTCCCAGTGCCATCCCCACAGACCCCTGAGGGCTCTCACCTTGCAGGAGCGCGTCCAGCAGCGCCCAGCCCCACGCCAGCCCAGGCAGCCACGACCCCAGGGAAAACATTCCGGAGAGCGTGGAGCCACAGCAGAGCCAGGGCCTGGCTCCAAGGTCCATAGGGCGGAGGCTGGGAGCCTCCCCCCAACTGGTAAATCATTGCTGGGGCAAGTGAGGGCAGCTGGAGCCCTGGCTGGGAGAGTTGAGCTCCAGCTGCCCCATGGAGGGGAAAATTAGGGTG
Organism: Strigops habroptila; assembly: GCF_004027225.2. Taxonomy (NCBI): domain Eukaryota; kingdom Metazoa; phylum Chordata; class Aves; order Psittaciformes; family Psittacidae; genus Strigops; species Strigops habroptila. The sequence continues at coordinate 1,861,776 of NC_044292.2, forward strand.
GAGAGAGGGATGTGGTGATGGGATGCACATGGTGGGCATCTTTGATTCCTCCACCTCAGCATCGCCATTGTCCTCACTGGCCCAATGCATTGCAGCGTTTCAGGTTCACCTCCCTCAAGGCTGAGAAAGTTGGGGCTGTTCAGCCTGGAGAAGAGAAGCTGCGTGGAGACCTCAGAGCAGCTTCCAGTGTCTGAAGGGGGCTACAAGGATGCTGGGGAGGGACTCTGCGTCAGGGACTGGAGGGATAGGACAAGGGGTGATGGGTTCAAACTGAAAGAGGGGAAGTTCAGGTTGGAGATAAGGCAGAAGCTCTTCCCTGTGAAGGTGCTGAGGCGCTGGCACAGGGTGCCCAGAGAAGCTGTGGCTGCCCCATCCCTGGCAGTGTTCAAGGCCAGGTTGGACACAGGGGCTTGGAGCAACCTGCTCTAGTGGAAGGTGTCCCTGCCGATGGCAGGGGGTTGGAACTGCATGAGCTTTAAGGCCCCTTCCAACCCAAACCATTCTGTGGTTCTATGATTTACACCACCCCAAAGACCCCAAAACGACGCCAAAAACTAGAAAAACCCCTTTATTGATGGGTGCAGCGGGGCCGGGACCTTTCCTACGGCCCCGGGGGCTGCTGGTGCTGCACCATCTTCCTGAGCTCATCCCAAAAGAAGAGGCTGAGGACCGTGTGTGGGCCGAGGCGGAGGTAGACGGCGCCGATGCCCTTGTACAAGCCCAGCAGCCCCTCTTTGCTGGAGATTTGCAGGATACAATCCAAAAACCCCCGGTAGAGCTTGCCCTGGGGAGAGAGGAGCCCCCGTGCTGCATGGATCCTGGGAAAAGCCGTGTTCCCCATCATCCCATTTCCCAAATGGCCTTACCGTGCCGTCGGCATCCACTGGCTGGTTGTAGAGCCGGGTGCTGATCACATCGAAAGGCGTCATCGTCACCGCCACGGCCACGCCGCTCACCATGCCCCCCGCCAGCACTGCGGCCCAGCTGCCCTCCCCGAACCACTGTGGGAAGCGCCAGGCATCAGCTCTTCCCACCAAAACCAGGGAATGGGGGGATCATTGGATCAATGGCTTCCGGATCCCGTGTTGCCCCTCACCTGGTGCTCACAGACCCAGTCCTTGGCGGAGGCGAAGGTGGCGAGCTGTGCAGCAGAGCCCACTGCCACACGGGGCACGGCGCCTGTCACCCCCCGCCACAGCCCCGACACCCCGTGCTGCCTGTAGATGCTCTCGAATGCTCCAGAGATACTCTGGGAAGAGAAAAAATTGGGGAAAAATGGGAACAGTGCATCCCATTACCTTCCAATAGCCTTCCAGTGTCTGAAGGGGGCTATGAGGATGCTGGAGAGGGACTCTTCATCAGGGGCTGTAGCGACAGGACAAGGGGTGATGGGTTCAAACTGAAACAGGGGAGGTTCAGGCTGGAGATAAGGAGGCAGTTCTTCCCTGTGAGGGTGCTGAGGCGCTGGCACAGGGTGCCCAGAGAAGCTGTGGCTGCCCCATCCCTGGCAGTGTTCAAGGCCAGGTTGGACACAGGGGCTTGGAGCAACCTGCTCTAGTGGAAGGTGTCCCTGCCCGTGGCAGGGGGTTGGAGCTGGAGGAACTTTAAGGTCCTTTTCCACCCAAACCATTCCTTGATTCTATGATTCTATCCCACCCTGGCAAAATTTCCCATCCCAGCACAATTTCCCACCCTGGCGTGCAAAACCCCCTTGGTGGCATGAAGCCGCCATGGCTCTGTATGGGTGACACTGGTCCCATGGGATGCCCAGATCCAGTGTCCCAGCTCCATGTCCCTGTCACTACCTCCCTGTTCACTGTTATTTATAGCGTCTCTACGGGCCAAGCTGCCAAACAGCAGCTTTCAATGCCCAAAATAGCACCGTCCCCGCTGGGTCCTGCCATGTGCGTGGCCAAGGTGCCACCAAATCGTGTGTATCCCCCTCCCCAGACCCCATCCCTCCTCACCTCATGGTTGTGCTGGTGGCCCACAGCCACTGATGACAGTGTCTGGGCTTGGAGATGGGTCTTGACCTGGAGGGGACACACGATGTGGGTCACAACCCCCCACCCCCAAAACCCCACAGGGGCAAGCTGTGGGTCCCCCCCATCTCTTCTTAGCAGCTCTTGGGAGTGTTCTAAGGCCTTGGCAGATGGGTTCCCAGATGTGTTGCCAGGCAGCACCTCAAGACTTTGAACCCCCTTTATTCACCCTCTTACCCCGCAGCAAAGGGACCCTGTGAACACTCACTGCAGCGCTCCCCTTTGAGCTCTGCAACCCCCCAAAACAGGGGGGGTGGAAACACCCCAATTTCCTTATGAGGGAGTTCTCTGCTCAGGTTTCCAGGAGGGGAGGGATTTAGGGGGGGAAAAGGCGAAGTTTCCATAAAGGAAGGAGGGAAAAGCATGCACAAATTTGGGGGGGGTGAAGCAGAGCAAGGCAGAAGGGATGCGCCGAGGGGTGTTTTTAGGCTGCAGCCAGCTCCAGGGCGGCCAAATATGTTCTATTTTTGGGGGGGTGTCCCCAAAACACCCCCGAAACCCCCCCAATTCCCCCCTCAACGGGGCAGAGGCACTCACCAGGTACGCGGGGCTGCCCACGAAAGCTCCCACCGCCCCGGCTATGGCTCCGGCGGCCACGGTACCACCGGGATACCGCGTCCAGCCGGCGTCCTCGGCGTGCGAATAGCAATAGAAGCGGACGCCGTTCATCAGCCCCTGGTAGAGCAGGCTGGCGGCCAGGCCCTTCTGCAGTCCCCGCAGCCCATCGGCGCGGCACACGGCCCCCAGCGCCCGCAGCACCCCCCGGTACGGCCGCGGGTAGGTACCGGGTGGCTGCAATTCGCCCTGGAGCTGCAGCCGCGTCTTGACCACCTCCAGCGGGTTGGTGAGGACACAGGCCAAGCAACCGGCCGTGGCTCCCAGCACCAGGTCGGTCGCCGGCGGCACCCCTCCGGCTGGGGAACCCCCTGAGACGCGGGCTCTGGTCTGGGGGGGATAAGGGAATTCATGCAGGGAAGCGGAGGGGACCCCAGGGAAGGGTGCGAGGGCCCCGGCACCCGCCGCCATGCAGCACCTGCCCGCAGGGATGGCCCCAGGCTCCACCTTCCCCCCCCCACTGCAGGGAAACACAGTGGGGAGCGAGCGCCGCCTCCTGCAAACCAACCCCCCCCCCCCCCCCCCCGATCCGGAGCCACCCCCAATTTGGGGAAGGGATATGGGGCAAAGGTCAGGCCTGGGGGGTGTGTGCCCCCCCCCCCCCCCGCAGCCAAATCCCAAATCCCGGCCGGGTGTCCTCGCTCACGTGACGTGGCGATTCCCGACAGGGAAAAAAGGGCCTTTCTGCGGAAAACCAAAGGGATAAAAGCCGCGGGAGGGCAGTTTGCCCCCCCCCCCCCCCCCGTGCGGGTGAGGAGCGGCCAACTCGCTGCGCTGGTGGCTGTGGTTGGGGGGGTTGTGGGGGGGTCTCACCCTCCTCCTCTCCCCATTCCAGACCCTCTGGGGGTGATCGCAGTGGTTTGAAATCAGCTTTGAAAGCAGGACAAAAACCAGCAGGGAGGGGGTCGCTGTTTTCCATCTGTCCCCCCAGATTCCCACTTTTAGGGCCGGGTTTGCATCCCAGCCAAGCTGCTCCGGGGATCACTGGGGCTGGTGGGGAAAAACCCCCAAACTCCCCCCTCCCAGTGGCTGCCCCATCCCCAAAATCCTCCCAACCCTGCCCCCCTTTGCTCCCAAAAGGTAAGGGAGGATTTATGGGATGCTGTGGGCTGGCCCTGTGGCTGTTTATTTTCTTGTCTAGACTGGGAGTATCTCCTGGATCCAGGGATAAACAGGGCTGGAGCGTCAGGATGGATAATTCAGGGTTAACGCCGCTGGGGTTCAACGAGGAGCTGGGGGTGCACGTCCTCATCTCTAGCCTAAAACTATTCCTTCTCCCTGCCCAAAGGGAAGCCGAGCACGGGAGGAGGAGGAAGAGCAGCCCCCGGTGCTGGGATCCGAGTTACCAATGAGTATTTATTTGGGGAGGGGGAAAGGAAGCAGATGTATGTACATACACATTCAGTCACGTACGTTTCCTCCCAAAAAAGGCCCCATGAACATATATTACAGAAGGTCTCTGGATCATTATTATTATCATTTAAAAGCTGGGCTTGTGCCCCACGGGCTCGCTGTAGAGGGCAAGCAGCGACAGGTCCTCACTGGCCTCAGGTGCAGCGAGCTGAGATGGGGACGTGTTTGGTGACAGCCTTATGACAACGTCCCTTAGAGCACCTGAAGAACATGGGACTCGCTCTCTTCTCTCCCCCGGCACATGTGGCCAGCATCCACACCTCAGACCGGCTTCTGAGATCTCCTAAAACCATGCTGGGAGGATTTAAGGCTGATTTTTGGCCCTGGTCCTTCTTCCTTTAGCCTCAAACCTCACGGACAGGCTGGGGAGTAGTTTGGCGATGTCTGGAAGCCCGGTGCGGGGTGATCCAGGAGGAGGAGGTGAAGCGGTGCCGCACTCGGTGATTGCATTAGCCAGGAGAAGAAAACATGCACGGCAGCGATGTGTGTTCCCCTCACCGTGCCCCATCCCTGTTCTAAAATGAACAAGTCCTCTGCTCCCTGCTGCGACGGGGGGATGCCCAGCCCCAGCCCACCCCACTCCCCCCTCTCCCACACTATTTGGGGGATATTATTCCATGACAGGCAAATTATTTTGCCCCATGGCCACTGGATGAGGAAGGTGGAGGCTGCACGGCTGGACACGGAACGCAGCCGAGCTCAGCCTTGCCTCCTGCATGGAGAAGCATCCAGTTGCTCCCCAAAATGTGCTGGATGTCCCCAGCGTAGCGGGGGCGGGGTGCAGGGTCCATGCCTGCAGGCACCATCCTGGCAGGGAGCAAGCGATGGCAGGAGGGTTTGGGGTGCCGGTTGGCTGCAGGGCAGTTGGATACAGGCCCTGCTCTCCCAAAATGGGTCCCCATGATCCGTCGTCCCCCCGGGCAGGGTTAGCACCAGGGGTCCCGCTCCGCTCGCCCGCGGCAGAGGCTGTCGCTGCGCTGCCACGCGCTGTCGATGAGGCTCTGAGCGTCTTCGCATTTCTTCTTGATGGCAGCATCCAGAATGGCCTTGTGCAGGAGGTCGACCTGAAACACACGTGTGGGGCAGTCAGGAGGGGAACAGACCACAGCTGCTTCTCCCCACTGGTGTCGAACCACCCCAAAACCAGATGGCAAAGTCACTGTGGCATAAATATGGGTGACAGAGGGGGACGGGGCTGAACCAGGTTACTCCCCTCAGTGGCTCTGGATGCTCATGGCCCGTCTTGCCATAGGATTTGGGCTCCAAATACCACATCCCGTGGTTATACGGACACTCTGTGGCTCCCCTGCCCCTTGTGGAAAGGCTGGGTTCACCCCACATGGAAAAATTCACCCCCACCTTCCTCAGAGGGTTCTGTTGGCCCTTTCTCACCAGAGGAAGAGTGTGCCGCAGCCTCACACCCTCACCTGGTAGATGTTCCTCCACGCGGCGTTCAGCGCCGAGAGGAACCTCTCCAGTTCTGTAGTGCAACTAAAATAGAGGACCCAGGGGGGCAGGAACTGCCTGCTGTCCTGAGCAAACTCCTAAACACCAAGAGAGAGGCTGGGTGTTACCACTGGGGTCCTTGCCCAGGCCTGGGACAGCCATTCCCAAAGCACCACACTCACCAGGATACAGTACTCCTTGCCCGCCTCCGTGGAGACAGCGGTGATGTCCGTGAGCTCCATGGTGCCCAGCGAGCGGAAGAAGCTGGTCTGACAGTCCTCATGGCACGTGAAGGCCTTCTCGTCCGTCAGCACGAGGCAGCACGGGACGCACGGCGTGGGGGCAACACCCTGGGGGATCACCTGCATGGGGTGGGGAAAGGGGGGTTAAAACCTGGCATGAAGGAGATGTGTCTCCATAGGGTGCTCCATGGGGAAAACCCTGCTGAGCAGAGAGAAAACTGCCTCCTCCATCCCTGGGCAGCTCCACATTGGTAGACTTGTGCTCCAGAGGGGCTTTGGGTGATGGAGGGTGTCAGTGCACCCACACTTGGAGCCTGTCCCCGGCTCACCCCTTTGGAGACAGCCTGGCAGAAGTACTGCATCCAGTCGGCCATGTCCTCCTCGTTGTCGGCGCTCAGCTCCAGGGAGGGCCGGTCCGTCAGGATCACCTGGAAGGAGTGGGGCCGGTCGGTGGTGTTGGAGCGCCGGCATCCCCCGCACTGCTCACCGCTGGGAGAGAGGGGGAGGATGGAGATCAGAGCCGAGGCGGCCTCAAAGCAGCCTCCGCCTGCCCTCCCGGCGCTGCGCGGCGCCTGCTCCCCACAGGAGACATCCCCGAGGTTGCTCCAAGGATGGCCTCGGTCTCTGCACATCGTGTAGAGCTGGAGTTGAGAGTGGTAGAGGGTTACACCAGCCCTTCAGAGGCCAATTCCCCATCAAAGGGTGTGCAACAACCAGGAGGAAGTGAGCCCATCTCCAACTGCTTGCACCAGAGCCTGAGCAAACAGGCATCTGCACCCAGCCAGGAGCAGGCAGGGAGTCCTGCAGCATGGACTGGACTGTGATGTGCCCCGAAACACCTCTCTGAACACCCCAAGGAGCTCCTGATCCCCAGATCCGCAGTGGATCTGGGTGCCACATCCTGCCAGCCGCTTACCCCATGTTGATGGAGAGCAGAGGGGTGACGTCCGTGCGGTCCGGGTACTGGTACAAGATCCCGTTGCTGCCGGTTGGGAAGATGAGAGAGGTGGTAACTGGAGCCAGCTCGGCTCTGGCAACTGCGCAAACACCCTCTGCCTCCGGTCCCACTGCCACTCCTGCCCTGCCCTCCACCCATGCAGCCCCGTGGGGTTGTGTTCCTGCTGCTGGGCAGCCACAACTGGTGGCTTCATCCTCCCAGGTGACAAGATGGGTCCCCTCCATCACCCAAACAGCTCCGGGGCAGCAAACTGGTCCCAGCACCTTCTCCAATGAGCCCTGGCTGACCCCACTCCCAACCCAAAGCCCTGGCACTCACCTGAGCACCACGAAGCAGGTCTTCCATTGCTCCTTGCCCAGGTAGGAGGTCCCTGCCTTGTAGTGCAGGATGCCATCCTTGGTGACCGCGTTTTCAGTGGAGGTGTAGCTGTTGCTGGCGGGTCCCAGCGCCTCATCCATGGGGTCTTCCCAGTGGACGAGACCATAGAAACGCACAACCACATTGCAGGCCTGCAAGAATCAGGAGGAGAAGTCAACGAGAGGGAGTCTCCCATGGGAATCTCACATGTAATGATGGCCGCAAGATCCAAACTCACCTCACACTTGGACTCCTGGGCCACAAACTTTGCAAGTGCCAGTTTCTCCATGGTGGCATCTGTGAGGATACTGGGGTATGGCGGCTCCCGGCACCCTTTGATCATGGCTGACTTCAAGGAGAGCAGGAAGAATCTGAGAGGGAGACAGAGGTCTCTGATGAGGCCGGGGCAGAGAGGCTTCCTCTCCCTCACACGCTCTGATGCCAAAGGCACAGCCCTTCAATGTGAGCCTCTGGTTTTGCAGACCAAAGGATCCCAAAATCAACCTACAGACCAAGGGTGCAAAGTCTGAACTCCAGGAAGGAGATGGGTGAGAGTGGGAGATGGACACTCATCCCAACACAGACCCAGGCCCTAAAGAGATCACCTCCCTGAGCTGACAACATGCAGACAGACCTGGGGACGTGCCTGGAAACTCAAGACCTCATCCCTACTCATCTGAAGTGACACAAAGGACACACAGGCTGCGTGGCCCAGAGCCCTGAGGCTGTCAGCCTGAGGGACAGGCTGACTGCTGTGTACATCCAGGGAAGACACTTTGGGCTTATCCATGCTCAAGGCATTCCCAGTTGCCTGGAGGGTTTAGCCGCTGGCATCAAACCAAACCCCAAACCCCCACTGATGGCAGGACTTTGTCGTGAAGGGCTGTCACCAGCCTCCTGCATGCCCCACGTCACCCAGGAGGAAGCACCACAGCTCACCGCCCGGTCCCTGCTTACTCAGTGAGAGCCACGTCCGCGGTGTCAAGCAGGAACTGCTTCCTCCGGTTGGTGCACACCAGAGTCACCGTCTGCTGATCCAGCCCAACCTGTGCCACATAGGATGGGTTCAGGAAGCCAGGAGGGAGATGAGCAGCAACAAAGCAGGACTGAACCTGGCTTCTGGCCCCATGGGAGAAGGGCAGTGGTTGCTCTGCTGCCCATGTGAAGATATGAGCAAGCTGGGCACCCGCAGAGGTGGGATTTAGAATCATACAATGGTTTGGGTTGGAAGGGACCTTAAAGCTCCTCCAGCTCCAACCCCCTGCCACAGGCAGGGACACCTTCCACTAGAGCAGGTTGCTCCAAGCCCCTGTGTCCAACCTGGCCTTGAACACTGCCAGGGATGGGGCAGCCACAGCTTCTCTGGGCACCCTGTGCCAGCGCCTCAGCACCCTCACAGGGAAGAACTTCTGCCTCATATCTAACCTGAACTTCCCTGTTTCAGTTTGAACCCATCACCCCTTGTCCTATCCCTCCAGTCCCTGATGAAGGTCCCTCTCCAGCATCCTTGTAGCCCCCTTCAGACACTGGAAGCTGCTCTGAGGTCTCCACGCAGCTTCTCTTCTCCAGACTGAACAGCCCCAATGTTCTCAGCCTTGAGGGAGGATCACTTCCAACTCTCCCAATCTCAAAGATTCACTGCCAAAACACTCCCCATGGACAGAGCATTCCACAAAAACGCCCCTCTGTGATGTTCCTGACACCCCTGCGGCTGGAGGGGTGAGGACTGACCCCACCAACCCACCTCCTGCTCCTCTCCCCGGGGGCTGCACTCACCGAAATGTAGTCCAGCTCATTGTAGGAAACAGCCTCCTCCACCATGTACGGCTTCTCCGCTGCCCCTGGCACAGACACAAAGAGCCACATGAACCGGGGCAGAGGACCCCAGCACTGCCCGGATCCGGCTGCTGCTCAGCAGCAGTGATGGACCTGCAAACCAAGCTGTGTCCCAGAGCTTCTCAGGGGACAAGTCAACCTGAGCTCCCTACTGTGACTGCCACTGCTCCGGGGGACAGGAGGGAACTGGCTGGAGCTGGCAGTGAAGGTACTGAGCTCTGGTGCCCTCATTTACGGACAAGCACAGAGGCTGTCAGGATGGGATGTACCTTTCCGGATCAGGTACACGTAGCAATCTGTCAGCAGGATGTAGATCAGCTGCAGGTTCCCCTCCATGTGCCCAGTGCTCATTCGGATCATCTGTGTGGAGGGAAAAGAGCTCTCAGTGGATGCAGGCACAGAGCTGGTCCCTTGGGGGAGATCACCAGTGGCCACCTTACCCTGAACAACTGTTCCTCATTCTCCCGAAAGACATGGATCATCAGCAGGAGGAGATGGTTGTTATCCACCCTGAGAAGAGAGACAGTAGAGGATGGACATAGTCGTAGGGCTGGATGAGTCCAGGAAGGGCAATCTCCTTCCTTATTGAACTTGTCCTTTGGGATTTGGGAAGCTGTTGGCCCCCAAGACCTTCCCCTCCTGACCCCTTGTGCCTTCTCTTCATCCTGGAAAAGGATGGGCTTTGCCCCCCAAACCGAGGACAAAGGGAAAAGTGACAGCTTGAGCTCAAGACTGCTTGGAAGATGCTCTCCCTGCTGAGCAAACCCAGCCTCACCTGAACTCGGAGGGATGGGTCAGCTCCGAGGGGCTGCCCTGTCCTTCCTCCACGCCAGAGTCCTCGGCGCTGCTCGGGGAAGGGCTGGGCTGCTCCTTCTTGGGCTCACAGAGAGCCTGGGGCTTGGTGGTGTCTGTCTGGCCAGTCTGGGGTTCATCACTCGCCCCTCCAGACTCCTCTACTGCCCCAACTGCTTCTCCTTCTCTGCTTTCTTCTTCAGGAGCCTCAGGGCTACCAGAAACATGTGGCGGTTGGCCAGGCCCTGGAGCGTCATTGTGGCCACCACCTGGTGCAGCAGCGTTTGGACTCTCGACGGTAAAGCGGTAGAAGTCCATGGGGGCTGAAATCCCCTCACTAAAGTCGCCAGAGGACGATCCATCTGGGGTCTCCCCTGGCGTGCCAGTCCGAAAGGACTGCCCGGGGGGCTCGAGGGGCACGTTCCAGCCACCGCCGGGGTCCAGCTGCCCATTGAGCCTGTCCATCACCTTGCTCAGCGGCTGCCCCACGCTCTCCATGGACGTGTCCTTCATCTCGGGGATGCGCAGCGCCAGCTGGCCAAGGGCAGAGCGCTCAGCACCCTCCTCCTGCCCGCCGGGGCCGGGCTCACCGCCGGGGCCATCGCCTCGCTGAGGCTCTTCTCTGTCGCTCAGCCCATTCACGCCGCTGTCGCCGCTGGCCTCGGGCGCTGGGGTGCTCACCGGCTCCTCGTGCTTGGCTTTCTTCTTCTTGCCCGTTTTCTTCTTCTTGGCCAACCTGTACGGTGAGAGACAAAGAGAGATGTTCCTTGTCTGTGCCTGCTTAGACTTCTGTGGTGTAGAGGGGGATCCCTTTCATAGAACCATAGGATCAACCAGGTTGGAAAAGACCTTTAAGAACATCAAGTCCAACTGTTCCCCCACCACTAACCCATGGCACTGAGGCCTCGTCTACACGGTGTGTGAACACTTGCAGGGACGGTGACTCCAGCACTGCCCTGGGCAGCCTGTTCCAATGCCTGAGCACCCTCTGGGGAAGGAATTGTTCCTAATATCCAGTCTAAAGGTCTTTCCCAGCAACCTTCCTTTGCAGCTTTCCCTATTGCAGAGAACATTGTGGCCACGCAGAGCCTCGTGTCCATGCCAGCCACCACAAGAAAAGCAGGCTATGGACACCATTCTCTACCCATCCAAAAAAACCAGAGGCTCCAGCTGCCAGACACAGCATCTTGGGCTTCCTTTGACTGTGAAGGGGATCACAAATGGCTGTAGAGCTAAAGTGAGGTGGGAGAAATCCCTGTCTGAGAGCAAGATGCTGGGAAGGGAGGTTTCAAGAGGACGTGGGAATGCTGTGTCCCTGCCTGCCAGAAGAGGGAGATGCAGGCTGGAGCGAAAGGCATTCCAGGATTCCAGCTGTGGAAGTGTTCAGGCCTCCCATGGCCACCAAAACTGCTGTCGGGCCACTCTTGTTTGGGAGGCGAGTGCAGTGCTCCCCTTCCCATGTGTCTGCGACGTAACCCAGCTCCTCTCAGGAAGAACAGGGTGTGAGAACAAAGCACAGGCCTGCTGGGCTGGTTTTGGGGTGCCCTCGTCCTGGGGTGTGAGCAGACGGAGCCTTGAGCTCTGTCTGGGTTGAAGGCTCCAAGGGACCCCTGGGGATCTCCTCTGGAACAGTCAAACACAGGACTGCAGGAGGCATCTCCCTCGACAGGTTCAGCCACAGCTCATTGACAAACAAGAGGAAGGACGGGAGAGAAGATCTGAGACCTGGAGTTGCTGCAAACCTGCCACCAGCTGGAGAAAACCACAAATAAAAGCTCCCGGCTTCCTCTGAGCTCTCTGATAGTGTCAGGCAAAGGTGTTTCTGTTGAGCCAGCCTGTAGCTCTACAAGACCCAGGGGACCAGCTCTGTTGACACCTACAGGGCATCAGTTGGTGTCTAGAGGTATAAACCCACCTTCTCATGATTGTATAAAGGCTACCCCACAGATGCTGTCTCCGCTGGGCTAGAAGGGGTGGCACATCATCAACCTGTGGTGCCAGATGACAGTCAGGGCCACGTGTCAGGCCAGGCAGCTCTGTCCTTACCTGATGACCTCCAGCTCCGTGCAGCTCTCAGACTGGTCTGTTCCTTCGGGGGTGGCTTCTGCCTTCTCCTGGGAAGCCGTGTGCACCGGCGTGGTCTCAGTGGAGGATGTCACGTCCGATTTCTCCTCGTTGAAGGGGTTGTGGCGCTGCGTCGGGCTCTTCACGGAGCCTTTGCTGCCGTTCGCCTCCGAGGCGGTGGAACGCGGGCAGCTCAGCGTGTCCGTGAGGTCCCCATCTGCAAAGACACGAAGGGAAGAGCTGGATTAACGACAGCACGGGCACCAGACCGAGGCAAATCAAGCAAAGCTGTGTGCTGGGGGCTTGGGGCATGGTATGGTCACCACACTGCTGGCAGTGACACCATCCCAGGTACCCGCAGAGCACTGTCACATCAGCTTAGTTCAGAGATCGCTGCAGGCAGCAGGTTGGTTGTGAGGAGGGAGAGAGGCCAGCGTGCCAGCCAGCATCACTCTGTGCTTTGCAATTTAGACAACACATTTAGCTGAAATTTGACATTTAGGTGGAAATAACAGCTTGGTCCCCAGGAGCCAGCAGCTGGATTAAGAAGTAGCATCCTTGGGAAGGAACTTGAGGGGTCTTGGGGCCATGGTGCTCCTTAGTAAGATGCCAGCGAGCCAAGGCTGCTGCTTCTCCTCTGCAATGGGGTCTTAGGAAGATGCTCACTCAATAGAAGGGCAGGAATGGAGCCAGCCCATAGAGCAGTGATCCTTACGGAGCCGGCTGCTTGCATGAGACACAGATGGGGGGCTGGAAGTGTGGTGGGGGGCAGGACACAGCATTCACCGGGGTCTGAGGACAGCAGGCTGCACAGACAGGTCATAGCACAACCAGCTTCACCCATGTTAGTCTTCAGAGGGAAAAGGAGAAGTAGAGAAGGGCTACAGGAGTCATGCTCGGAGTTATCCATCCACAAAGTCATGGTTAAGGGAAGGTTATCCATGCCCTTCTCTTCCCCAGCACCCTTCATTTCCAAAGCCAGCTAGAAACCTCTTGCTAGGCAGGGAGACCCTGTCTGAAGGAAACCACAGCCCTACAGACTGGTTTGAGGTGCAGGGTTTGAGTAGGAAAATGAAGCCTCCTCTAAGCATCTGATAAAGGCAGTTGTGTGATGGCTGATTTCAAAACGCTGCTTTGCTCCTGCTGAAATGCCTGCCCTGAGTGTGGAAGGTGTGAAACTCCATCAGGGGAAGTAAATCCCATGTTCAAGGGGAAATAAACCATTTAAAAGCTATTTCAGCCCCAGGCTTCCAGCCTGCATCACCAGAATGAATGTCCCTTGCTGGTTCTGTTGAGACAAAACAATCTTTGACCAAAATACAGAATTTTACCCCAAATTGTGTTGAAAACAGGGAACTGCCCCAATTTTCTTAACCTTCTTAACCTACTTGTTCTAGCTCTGTGTACGAAGAGCAATGAATGCATCAGGACACTAACCTGGCAGGGGGTTATGATGGAAACTTTGCTCAGCTCACCCAGCCCAGAGCTCTGGTGGGTCACACTGGCCCCACTTTGCAACCAGGACCTGCGCAGGGAAGCTCACACAAAACCAGAGGGATCTGCCCCCAGCATCCATTGGCTTCTCCCAGCCTGCACCCAACACTCACAGTTAAGCTGCTCACTGGGTGTTGGGTTTGGGAACGTGGTTTCTACCCTCTACATGTACACTCAAGCTTCAGGGACATGTTAAACCATCTCCATGTGGTAAGAAAGAAGATGAGAAGGAGCATGTTAGAGCCCAAGAGCAATCCACATGGAATTCAGGCAGATTTTCCCCAAATATTGAGGTGGTACCAGCCAAGGCAATTTGGACCCAAGGCTTCATCCAACTTTTAGCTGCAAAGGACAGAGCATGGGTGTATTTCCTCCAGGGGTAAAGCACAGAAGTCTCCTACTCCTTTGATATGTAAAGGATATGCACAGGGAGTGCATGTGGAGGAAGCAGAACAAGTTCCTCTAAAATGAGCACATGCTCTTGTGCATAAAGGCCAGACATAGTTGACAAATTGGGTTTAAAAGTGGTAAAATAAAAAGCAGCAGAGACCCAAACTGAGCACAGCCATGTGCTGGATGTTGTGGCTTCAAAGCTGTTTTGACACAGCACAGCAGGGTGCAAGGAAAACAAAACCTCCCAAATTAATCCCTGCAAAAGGTCCCCAATTAAAGAAAGCAGAATTAATTCAGCTGCTTTCCAGGGCTTTCAGGAAATCAACAGCTTTTCCCTCAGCACCCTGCGTGCTTTATCCCAAAGAGGAGATCTACAGGAAGGTCAGCTGGCATGTCAACTCGTTTTGGGCAGTGATTTTGAAGCTTTTCTTTTGTAACCTGGTCTAGGAGACACAGAGGCATCATCAGAGGCAGGAAAACATCCCTCTGCTCCAGGATACACCCCAGGTGAGTGTGCCTGCATGCTCCAGGAGCTGGGGAAAGCTTTGCACGTGGCCTCACAGATGAGACACACAACCTCCCACCTTCAGGGATCTTTTCTGCTCCTTTCTGCCTCTACTGAATTCCATCAAGATGCGGTGGTTGCTTGTTAAAGAACTGAACTGGGAAGCATGCAGCAAGCTTCAGGTGGCAGCAATGCAGAGAGAAAACCAAAAGGTTGTAACAGATGAGTATGTCCCACCTTCCCAGTCTCTGCTGGGCATGGTCTGCATTGCTGGAAAGACATCTCCAAAATCATAATCTACAAAAATGAGGGATAAAACTCAGGATTAGAAATGCAAGTAGTGGGGAGGGAGAAGGGACAGGGGAGAGCGTGAGGGGGATGTGGGGAGGGAGATGGGAAAGGAGAGAAACAAAACAATCTTCCACTGGTATCTGAAACGCATGAGAAAATAGTTAGGGAACATGGATGCAAATGGGAACCAGCTGCCCCAACGGTTGTTCCTGTGGGATGTCTGTGTTATGGGAGCTACCAGCGAGGGATGAAGGAAAGCTAAAACAGAAACATGGTCATGTCATGGCTGGGATCCCTTCTGGGAAGCAATTTAGTCAATCTGTGCCTCAGTTTTCCCTCTTCACACCTACCTCCCATAGATACTGTGATGTTTGACTCATTAATGTTTGCAAAGTGTCATTAAAGGGAAAAACTTGTCCAATGATCCTAAAATCCCCAATTCCACCTACACTCACAGGGTAGGGAGATGCTCCTGTTGAAATGATGAGCAGTGAAATAGTTACTGAAGTTTAGTTCCTCCAAGCAGGAGGCACAGTGGCACTGCCTGGGCTCAGGCACCTCGGCTGTCCTGCTCCTGCCACAGGGGATGGCGTTTCTGCATCACCACTGAACCCCTCTATGCCCGGGGAAACTGAGACACAGATCACAACCGCTGCCCGGGCACATGGAACAGCTTGTGATGATGCCAAATCCAAAAATCTAGATCCAAAATCTCCTGGATCTCTACTCCAAACCCCTCTTCTCATGAGCATTAAGCTTCCATTCACCTTAGGGGCCAGAGAGCGTAGCCAAACCCAAGTGACACCCCTTGCCCAGTCAATAGGGACAGGCAGGAGACTTGCTGGCACCAAGACATGTTCTGCTGAGAAAGGAACAGGAATACAAGCCCAGGGCATGCAGCAAGAACTGAACTGCTGCTTATGTCAAACCCCTGGGGACAGAGAACCTTTTTCCTGAGACTTTCCTTCCAAGGCTCCTCGTGCTGTCTCCACCTGGGATGCTGGAGCATAAGCAAGTCCTGGAAAGCAAACCCTTCCACACTTACAGCAGGAGTGCAGATGTCATGGGTGAGCCCAAACCATCCTTGCTAAAGGATGCTAACACTCATCCCTGGCTGTTCCTTCCCAGCATCTTTAATGTCTGCTGTTTCTATCTTACACATTAAAGGCAACTGGGAGACCCTTGTCTCAGAGGGAACCCATCCGCACATGGACTCAGTCCTGAATTCACTGCATCCAGTTAACAGCACTCATCAAACCATCTAATCCTTCCAGAATCCCCTGATCTTGCTTTGTTCAGACTGACAGCAAAAAAGGAACAGGCATAATGTATTTTGGAGCTGCTCCTTCATGTGAACGTGCTTCATGCAGGGTACGAGCTCCCTGCTTCAGCCTGAAGCAGGCTTAGGGCACAGGCACAAGGTACATGTCTTCTCCTTGCATCAGGAACAACATCCAGCCCCCTCTCATAGGGATAAGGGGGTGAGTAGGACAACTTATCAGGCTGCTCAAGTTCAGATGCATAAAGAGGGAAAACCAGCACCTCTGAGCCCACTGGCTGCCTTTTCCTCAGACATGGAGAAAAGTCCCTGGAAACTTCCCCACCTCCATCATACGTGGGTCTCTGGACTGCAAAACAAGCAGTTAAAAAAGGTCCTCTGCAGCCCTGCATGCTGCTGTGAACTGGAAGGCACGTTCAGATATGGGCATGGCTTTCACTCCATGGGGAGATGTCTCCAGTTCTTGCACCCCCAGGATGGAAAGGTGGCCTGAGGTGACCAGCAGGGAAAGTCCTTCTCTCCCAGTCCGAGGCAAAGGGGCTGCCCACAGTCTAAGTCCCAGCACAGCCCAAAGCAAGGCAGGAGAGACTCACAGCCTAACTTCTGGGTCTCTTGCTTTGGTCTTTTCCAGCCCATCATTTGCTGCCTCATCCAGTCTGACAGCTCAGCCAAAGGGGATGTGGGAGCACATCCCATCTCCAAACAACCACTGACCTTCACTGGATGGAGCGATGGCACTGTCATCCCATTCCAGGTTGGTGGAGGTGACTGAGTTGAAGGAGTTGAGGGACAGGCTGTCCGAGCCATGCACAGAGCTGGGCAGACGGTCCTCAAAGTCCAGCAGGTACTGAGGCTTGTAGTAATCTGGCATGTATGGGGCTAGATCCAGGTAAGGAGCATCCTGCAGAGAAGAGAGCGTGGGGTGAGTCAGGCTCTGAGTCACCACACACAGTTATTAGCAGAGCTGAAATGATGGGGCTGTCCTTGAACGTCCTCTGAGCGCCCATTTCTGCCTTTCAGAGGAAACCCAGCAGCTCCACTGCGACACCGAGGGTTTGCCCATGGCTTTGAGTTCACCTGGAGGGACTCTGGCATTTCATACCACACTTGCTCAGCTCCTTTATCCCCACCACGCTGCCCTGCAGCTGCCTTGTTCCTCTCCTGGACCGTGCAGAGCAATAGGAATAAACCCCATTGCTGGATCTCCAAAGACCCCAGCCTAAAGCCTTTCCTAAAAGTGGCAACTTCACGTTCTCAGCTGAAGGCCAACAAGAAGGAACACCCTGGAGCAAGCAGTGGGACCTGTCACACCCAGGACTCCCCCTGCTCCACATACCTGCTCCCAGAGCCAAGAGAAACAGGTAAAACACTCACCAGATCCAAGTCAAAGCGGATGAACTCCAGCCCGGACACCAGCGTTAAGAACAAGGTCAGATGATCGTGACTGCAAACCAGGGCGTTCCTGCAGCATGGATTGAACAAAAGAGCTTTAGAGAACTGAGAAACAGAAGAAACAGCTACAAGTGCCCTTCTGTTTTCTTGGTGGCATATCTCTGAGCTGCCCTATAAACTGCCCCAGAGCTGTGACCCTGCTGTCTGCCTCCTAAGAGCAGTGTCAGAGCTTAAGAGCAGATGTGTGCAGCTCGGAGCAGTCACACATCCTCTATGTGCTGTCCCCAACCAAGCTACAGCCAGCCTTCCAGGTGTCCACCAGAGCTGGGTCCCAAGAGCTCAGCAGCTTCTTGGAAGACATGGAAGAATACAAACAGTACATCTGGGGCTGGGAGTAAAAGCAGTAACTAGGAGAGATGCTTGCAGGCTCTCTTATAGGACAGTGTGTCCGCAACTGGGACCTTTAAATTAATCATGCAAAAACCACAAAGGAAAAATCAGACCCTGACCAACTGCTTGTTCCCCACTGACAAATTAGGGCTGGCTTCTGAGAAGGGATGCCCACCCATCCAGACAAGGAGCTGGGATACTCACTTGACATAGTACTTGTGCAGCAGGCTTAGGTTCTCCTGGAACAGCCTCAAATAGCTCTCCAAGGAGTTTTCGTTGAGGGCTAAGTACAGCCATGCCCGGCCTGAAAACAAAGCAGCAGAGAGAGTCATCTGTGGAGAAATGCCTGAGAAGTGAAGCAAGCCCAGAAATAACCATGAATCAGTTAAAACATGTCAGATCATTCATTCACATTCGTATCATTCCAGGGAAGCAAATGACCACTGGGGAAATCTGAGGGAAAAATGCCAGTGGGAAAGGAAGGGGCAGATTTGTGATTTGGAGTGGGAATGGGAATAAGAGACTGTGCGGTAGCTGGTTGAGCAGCAGACACACTAGTGTGTCTCTAGCGAGATGGGAGCCCTGCGGGCATCTCCAGGGATCACAAGACAGGAGAGATGGAGGGAGAATCACTTTAAATCAGCACAGGAGCAGTTTGAGACATTACACAAATTCTGGTGCAGAGAGAGGTGATGGGCAAGTCTGTGCTCAGCTCCACTCCCACCAGTACGGGCTTGGGAGATGAAGGATGTTGGGATAATCAGGCAGAGAGGAGGTCTCTGGGCACCATCCTGTGTCAAAAGCAGCCTCAATGGTCCCAAACATCCACTACAGCCAGCTTGCAGCAGGGGAGAAGCAGCATCAGGCACCTGATCCTGAGGCACGGTGCACACGGTTAAGGCAGGACTCCCACCTCCTTGGCCTGAGGAAAGCAATCCCAAGCTGCCTGCTGGCTCCCTCACTCTGCTGCAGCCCAGACCCTCAACCACATCAGCACAACGTGCCTGGGCCTCCTGCCACATGTCCCCAAACCTACTTGCCCTCAGAGCCAGGGCACTGTCTGTGAACACTTACTGCGCCCCAGGTTGGTGGCCACATGCTGAAGCACCTCTATCTGTTTGATGGCTTCTCGGCGGGTGAAGTGAACGACCAGCACCCAGTAGCCTGAAGAAAGATCTTGCAGGCTGGAAGAAGAAAGAAACCCACAGGAAGGTTAAGGAAGGGCTTCGTTATCTCCATCCCAATTACTGCCTAGACAGCTTCCCCTTAGCGAGGCTACACACTGGGTGAAAAGCACCCCAGCAGCTCCACGCTTACCCATAGAGCAGAGCATGGTCCAGATGTTCACAGAGCCGCTGCAGGACCTTGTCATGGTTCCTGATGGCTGGTGTCTCATCTTCACAGGCAGCAAAGTAGCTCTGCAGCTGCAAAAAGAAGAGATGAGATGGCTGAAACACCCTTCTACAGTGCACTGAGGAGGCAGATGGAGATGCCAACACACTCACAGGCAGCATTAACTAGCTTGCTTTAATCTCTCAGCTCGCTAAACCCTGATGCAGGTTATTTACAGGGTGTAGCAACTGGGTTTAAGAGTACCCTAAAGGCAGTAACTCATAGGGAGAAAACCTCACCCACAAAGACTCATCCACATTTCAGAAACAGGCCAGCAGCATGGCTGTGTCTGCACAACCAACTTCCCTGTGTGCTGAGCAGGTTCAGAACTTGCTGTGCTGCACAACCCGCTCCTTTACAGCCAATGCTGCAGCAGGGTTTTGGTGCTGCTTCTGCAGGGCTGCAGCCATCACAAAGCAGTTCAGAACAGAAATAACTCCGAGCTCTGGGCTCTGTTTGTGGCTCTGCTATGGACAAGTCCCCTCCTCAGTCTCAGGGTCTTGCCATGGGAAACCCTGGTTGGGGAGAGATGTTGCTTCCAGGTATAAAAGATGCTCCGAGTCCAGGAGCTAAATCTGTGTGAAATCTCAGCAGAATCTCAGCATCCTGAGAAGAGACAGAGGTTTTCTTGCTGCAGGTGGCCCGAGGGAGCACCACGATGCTGGGTATTGATGCCAGGCAGCTGAGAGCTGCCCCAGGCTTTCAAACACAGGCTGGCAGGAACTGCCTGGCCACACAGAACAGGGATTCAGAGGGTGCAGAGGGCATCGGATACAGACAGAGCCACATGCTTCTGCAAAACCTGCTAGAAATCCTAGAAATCTCCTTACCCCCAAATCCTATATCCCTTCCCAGCTGACCCACCGGCCTCCTCCTGCCCCTACAGCTTACAGATCTATTTAGGTCCCCGTCTCATACATACTTGGCATTCAGGCAGGGAGATTACTCACGAGGGATGTAATCTCAGCTCTATACACCACCTTTATTTGTCTGGCTGGCGACAAGCGAGCGCGGTGCAGCTGAAACACACCACCACATCACCCACATGTACAGTATTTTAGTGACCTGACACAGCTTTGCCAAACATCACCAGTTACGTGGTAGATTTAAAAACCAAGAACTTGTGCTTGTCGAGTCTGGTCTGTCCCCAAAACCTGGTTTCTCCTCCTGAATTATTACTAGAGTCAGAGAAGCTGCTTTAGAAACACCATCCAGTCTCCACGTAAAAGTTATCCAGGGGACAGAGAACACCTCATGGCCCCTGGAAAACTGTTCCCAACAATACTCTTAAAAATATGGATAGACCTAGCTCCAACACCCTCCCTGCTTGAAGAGTGAATCCCTCTAGAGCTCTTGGGTAAGATGGGAGAGCCAGGCATGTTCCTGCATGGAGCTGGTCCCAGCCCTTACGTGGGAAAGAACTGCTGAGCCCAAAGAACCGTGGCCAAATTCCCACATCGCATCGCACAGCACACATGAGCCTGCCCTTGTCCCGACTAATCCAGAAGGTAAATCCCCTATGGAAGGGAACAGGCAGCAGTGTTTTGTTTGCAGAGCCACCCGTGGGTGCTCTGGTGACTTTCTCACAACGCCCAGGTGAGACCTGAAGCATTTCAGCTCAGCAGCTCTTCTCCCTTCCTGGGAGGAAACTGTCCCAGATGATTTACACTATTAACAGGCAGCCCAGACACAAGCAGGGAGGAGAATGCCCTAAAATCCCACTATCCAAGAACTATTTCAGGAGCTACCTGCAGCCTGTGTTTTAAGCTGTAGCAAGGACAGGAGAGGAAGAAACAAAGTCATAATTTAGAACCGTATCCCTGAAGTGATGGACAGATGAAACTACAGGGGATGCTCTCCCTGGAGCTCACTAAAATATCCCATTTTGGGGGAAACTGAGGCAGGAAGCAGAGCCCCTGCCATACAGGCAGGATTTGAAGACAGAAATTCCTGGCTTATCCCAACCAGGCTGTTGGCTCTGCAGAGAGCTGGGGTACCCTCGGAGGAGGGTTCCTGTCCTGGGTGTTTCTGCAGGCTCTGTGCTGGTTTGAGGACAGCAAAGAGGAAACAAAACTAAAGCAGGCCCTCCATTAGCTTACACTAAACCCAAGGAGACCCTCAGCACACAGCCTGGCGAGGGCATCCTGGAGGAACTTGGAGCCTATCTGTGCCACCGACTGGAGGAATTCCCTGTGACAGAGACACTCCGAGCCCGGGCAGCAAAAGAGATGAGCAAATAGAAGCATTTCCTCTTTTTCCTTTCCTTCCTTCCCCCAAAATAACTTACATCTTTGCTACAGTTCTTCCTCCAGCCAGTTCACAGCTCCCAACCCTAGTCATTGCTACACAGACCAAGCTACTCCCATCATTAGAGGATGCAAACCATTAGCAAGCGCTGGTTGTCTCATCTCAACATATCCAAACATTGAGAAGCAACCAGGAAATTTCTCAAAACCAGATTTTTCTTCCCTTGAGAAGCCAAATCTTCCCCCATGAAGGGATCTAGGTTTTGAAGGGCTCATTCTATGTTATATTAAGGCTTGTTGTCACTTTTAGCTGCTCTGCCAGAAGCACACAGCCTCCTGCTCCACACAAACCAGCTCCCCCTGCACTGCACCCTCTTCTTGGGGAGGCTGCTGGAAAACCCAGCCCCATAGCGATGTCCAGAGCCAACCCACCCCAAAAGACTCAAGTCTGTCCCTCTGCAACGTCAGGAGGCAGAGGACGAGCTGGTGTGACTGTGCTTTGCTCAGGCCTGGGGTCACACCAGCCCTGTGCACGTGGGACCCTGCGAGGGGGAACCACGCTCAGCAGTTTTGGATCTGGATCCGGGCACTCCGAGTCGAGACATTTAAGAGTTGTCAGTCACAGGGATGTGCACCAAGGGCTCATCCTATCCATAGATGTGCTGCCACACTCCTATATGGTGCTGTGTCAAGAGATGGTGCTGTTTCCAGCATCCCATCATCCAACAGCTTACAGCCCCAGCAAAGGACATGCACAGCTTGCAACAGCCCCAAAATGAGCTTGGCCAGACAAATCCCTGCCAAGCCACCACGTGTCCAGTGAGGAAACAAGACAGGAGAAGCCTCAGGATCTCCTGGGTTGAGTCATCCCTACAGCGAGGGTGGGGAGAGGCTGAGAATTGCCAAAGCTGATGGGGAGGCGTTTTCGGCTTGGGAAGAAGGGTGAGGAGGAAAGGTACAGCGAAACAGCCGTCCCACTTGGGGAACAAAATCCAGTTGCCAGAACAGGCCTGGAGCTGGCCTGCTCCCAGGTCCACCTAGCTGGAAATTTGTAGGAATGATGATGACAAGCATCGTGATGTATCCCAGCACTGGACTCTGATCTTGGAACACAGGCAGGAGCCACGTGGCACTGCCCTGACAAAAAGGCATTTCCATGGAGCATTTAATTCTCTAAATCACTGTAAACCACAAACGAACAATTTGAAACCAACTTCTCCCCAGTTACAGCAGATGGACCTGTTTGGGAGGTGGTGACCAAACTTTATGAAGCATCCACAAAGCAGCTCCCTGCCATGCCTGGGCAGCGAGCCAGGCTGGAACCAGGGAGAATCAGGATGGAGGCAAGGAACCAGGTTAAAAACATGAACCAAACGTGACACTGGTCACCTCTGGGTTTTCCAGAGAGATGCTTTCCCCCTCCTCTCCTCTGTGCTCCAAATCCAGAGGGAAGGGTTGAAGGCTGGCTCAGACAACACTCATGTGGGGCATGGTGAATGCCTCGAGCCCTGTCCCAGGGCTATTTATAGACATTCCTGTGGCCAAAATAAGCGCTGTTGGTGTGCAGGAGGCATCTGACACCCAGAGCACGCTGCAGCCGGCTGGGTCCCAGCACCGTGGGACAAACCCGCCTGGGTGACCCGCTTACGAAAGCCCAAACACTCGAGGCAGGTGAATTAAACACACTTGAGAGGGAAGCAGAGCAGAGGGTGTTTGTCCAAAGGGAACAGAGCTGGTTTGCAGGGGGGGAGCACAGGGTTCGTGCTCCTTCCATCCCACCTCGCGCCCATTGAGGAGAAGGTGGATTTAATTGCTGTTTATCCATCACAAGCTGACTTGACTTTGTGCAATGACCACCACACCCCGTGCTGGCATGCACCAGAAAGGATCATTCCTTGCACAAGTTTAGAACCTACTAATTGCACTGGTTCTCGGTGAGCGTGAAGCTCTCCAGGCCCAGTCACAGAGCTCCTGTGTTGCAAAGGATGCCAACGAACACGCTGTGAAGTCCATTCCCCAAATCTAATCATTCTCGTGGTGCCCTTTTGAAATCATTCCAGTGCTTTCTAAAACCTTATTGAAATATTGAAACAGAGCCTCCAGACCTGATCATGGCTGGCCATAACCCAACCCAATCTCCATCTCCACTCCATAAATCTGGCCTGCAGATGTTTCACTAGCAGTTTTCGGACACCAAGTCCATCTCCCTTGTTCTGCTTGGCATTTCCCTGACAGGACAGACATGGCATTCCTTCATGTTCCCAGTCACTGTGCTTGCTGCATGGGAAAGGCAAGGGGTGCTTTGAACCCACAGCACATGGGCTGCTGAGGGGTTTTCCTCAGCTGCAGGAACGCAAAACAAAAGCAGTAACCACAGAGAAGCAAGTGGGCAGCCAAAACCTAACAGAAGCCTTTTTTCTGCCTCAATTCTTGTTCTCTCACCATCTTCCCCAGCAGCTGAAAGACACCTTCTCCAAGCTGTCAGGTAGGTGTTTTCTTTGAGGGCAGTATTTCATGAGCCATCCAGGCAGGCAGCTGCAGATACAAACCCCAAAGCCTGCTCCCAGGACCTGATTCTTCCACCAACTGGACAAGGATGGTGGCATGTTACCCACCACACTGCACAGCCAGAAGAACCCTCTGCAAGAGCAAACCCACATCATTTCCTATGAAGGCAGCCTGCAAAGCTAACAAAGTGATTAAAAACACGCTGATTAAGAACCAGCTTGGGGCCTTGGCACTCAGTCTGGGGCTGCACCCTCAGGAGCAAGCCTGGAGCTCCAGGGAGCACCAAAAAAGGTGACTGCCCTTGTCCCAGGCAAGCGATGGCAGCTCAATCCCAAGGGAAGTGGCAATGGGAAGGGACAGGACAGACACATAAGGACCAGCACTCCCATACCTGCTCAGGGGAGTACAGCCATTCAATGGCAAGTGCATAAAGAGGAGACTGAACTACTCTGCCTGGAAAACTCCTGCTCTTCCCTAAAAGCAGCCTGAATTTTGAGGCAGGGATGTTATTCTCTTCTGTACACTCGTAGAACACAAAGCCCAAAGGAGGTTGCATACATGGTCTGACTCAACATTTCTTACAACAAGCTTCCAAACCAGCACTGGTCTCAGTGCCCAGTGCCCCATTCCGGACGCAGGACACCTTGCTTGGGTCTTGTGGCTTTCCCAATGAAATACATCATCACACTCAGCATGTTGAAGGCACACGAGTGATGCTGGAGCAGCCTGCAGAGAAACAGAGCGTGCTTGTGATGTGCAGAGACAGGAGCCTGAAAGAGGTGAAGCTGAAACCCACAGCAAAGATGCTCCGTGGCTGGAGACACAGAGCTCTGAAGCATTTGCAATCCATCACCAGGAAGGTTGTCACCTCATGGGACACGTACACTCCTCAGCTCCCACAGCCCCAAGGCTTTTCCAGGGCTTTCCTTCATTACTTCTTAGCAGCAAACCTTGCAGCAGGCTGGACCTGTGCATGGCTCAGCAAAGGACAGGATCTTTTCCAGTAGTGACACTTGCTTGCAAGTCACTGGGAGCATCCTGCTCCTCTTGCTTGTGCCCTGCAAATCCTGGTAATGGTGTTGCTCTCCAGAGAGCTGCTGCTTACTCATACCTTGGGCATTTGTGGCTTTGAATCTCCCTCCATCATCCAAGTCCTCTGCAGTTATTTCAGTTACTCCTCTTGGACCAGGTTATCAGCAGTGGGGAAAGCTGAAATCACTCAACAGCAAACTGACATTGTGCAATCAGAGGCAGAGAGGCTCAGAGGCATTGCTTCAGCTGCTTGTACAAACCCCCTGCCAAAATTCAGCCTCCTAAACCAACTGCTCTCCAGTGAAAGGCTTTGTGTTAGTGGTAAAACAAGTGGGATGTTTTCTCCCCAAAAGGCTATCATAGCCATGTCCACCAACAGGAACAGAGCTCATTTTGAGAAATGCCTCCCCTGGGTATGAGACAAGCATCAGTTTAGGTACCTGCAGAATCCAAACCCCTTGCAAATGTGGATGATGAACCTTGTATCACCACCAGACCTGCGCCAGGATGAGGCAACAGGAATTTCCAAAGAGAGAAACTTTGAAATCCTCAAGCAACTCAGGAATACACAGCTGTGCTCCCAGCTGAACCACAGCAAACGGCTTCACTCCCTCGTCAGACAGCGGCAAAGCTCTTCGAGGACCACCACAACACACAGTGTAGGAGTTGCAAGTGTTCATAGGCTT
The DNA here is from genome assembly GCF_004027225.2 of Strigops habroptila. Classification (NCBI taxonomy): domain Eukaryota; kingdom Metazoa; phylum Chordata; class Aves; order Psittaciformes; family Psittacidae; genus Strigops; species Strigops habroptila. Next base: position 1,887,149 of record NC_044292.2, read on the forward strand.
CTGAAAGCACCTGACAGACCCTTGTGTCTTCATGGCTGGCTTCTGAGCTGTGTGAGGTTGCTGCTGGCTTCAGGCACAGGCTTCTAGCAGCTGGCAAACCTGGTACATAGGGTGAAGGGGCATGGCAGGACTTCTGATGTTAATCCTTGCTTTGTGCTCCCCTTGGCAACAACGGATGTGGCCTGGAGCAAACATGAGTGAGAGGAAACACCCTGGCAGAGATAAACCCCCTGTGGTCTCAGAGCTAGCGAGGTGCCCCTCAACAGGAAGCAGAAGACAAGTCACTGTTTGGCTATTTTCACATCTCCAGAATTGCTACCTCTGTGCCATGGCAGCTGGGCTGGGTAAATCCATCCAGGCAGAGGTGAGCACATTCCCTATGAGATTTGAGGAGGGATGCTCCATTCCAGCACTACCTGCTCCTCTCCAGGACACGGGGGCACTAAACCATCCTCAAATCTATCCTCCTTCACCACGCAGGAGAAGCAGAGATGTTGCACGGGTGTTGCTCAGGGAGCAGAGGAGACTGCAAAGGCATTTCAATGGTAGAGGGCTAAAAATCTGAGCTGGAGGCAGGCAGAGAAGGCACAGCATTAATTCACTGAGAGGGAAGTGGAAACCTTCTCAAAGTCATGCACAAACGGAGCAGAGCCGGGGCTTTTGGCAAGAACTCCTGCAACATCAGCAAAAACCATTGCTCCACCTGATTGGCATTCACCAGGGATCAGCTGCTCTGGAGTTCATGGGAATGTGTGTCCTTCAAAGCCAGTAGGAAAGCCTGAAAACCAGAGAAGAGCCCCAAAATCCTGGATTCTGATCTCTCTTTGGATTTTACATTGAGCTCCTGAGTTGTCAACAACAAGCATTGTTTGAGGACTTTGCATTTTCACCACCTAATCACAGGCAGGACAGGAGTAAACATCTCCTTAACCCACTGCAATGTCCAGGAGGGCACAGAAATCCAAGAAGAGAATATAAAACATCTACACTACCACCTTCAGCATGGACCAGGTCACCTGTGACAGGTTCTAGCTACCAAGAGATGGTTGGCCAAGGATGGGTATGAAGCTGTTGGCATTTCTCACATGCTTATCATGGCAAGAGTTCAACTGGGAGGCACCAGGAGGCAGCTCTCACCCCACTGCTGCCATGCACAGTAGTATCTCCTAGAAGAAAACAAGCACTTGAGTGAACAAGGGAGAGGATGCACAGAAAGGGGTGAATGCACATTGAGCCATAACGTGTCCATCTCCAGCCTTCTGCCTCAATAAAGCCCTAATTCTTTAAAAACCTTAAGGGTTAGGCACAGTAACTTGTGGTGGAGGACAGCCCGGGGCAGGAAGCAGGGTGAGGGAGCACTGGATGGGAAAACAGAAAAGAAACAGTCACGAGACAGAAGGAATGAGCTCGCAGCACCACTGTCCATGTGTGCAGAAAGCAAAACCCTCTGAATTAACTTACATCTCCCAGAGAGGACAAGCTCTGGATGGGAAATCAACACCATGCTCACAATTGCCTTGGATGCATGTTGGAATTGATGCAGGGACCCCACTCACCAGTGCCAATGTTTCTTGACCTCTCCTGAAACCAAAAGCAGAAGCCTCTGACACATCTCCAGCTGGAGAGGCCGATTTTGTGCAAATTAGATGGTCTGCCTCTCTCTTTGCAGAGGCCTGATCTCAGACCTCTGCTCTCACAGCTCTGCAGTCAACAGCAACATCACCACTGGTCTCTGAGGTACAGGTGAAGTACAGGATGGTCCAGATCTTGGGTATCGCACAGACACCCCCTCTGGTTTGTAACTTCCATCTCCAAGCAGGTTTGTGACCCCACCTTTTCTAGCTGGGCTCCATCCCTCAGCTATTTCTAGGAAAATAAGAGAAACAGTCCCAGTCACTGAGGCTTCAGGGGTTCACTTGGAATTGAAGCACCTTTTCTGCCTTTGATTCATGTCTTCTAAAATAACATCTAACTTGTAGCCCACAGACTGAGAGTCCACAAACTCCTCTGAGTCTGAAGCTGAGGAGAGAAAACCCTATTATCATCTGGCCAAAAAGTGGTGTGGAGAGGTGTGATCATCACCACAAACACATCCAAACCCTCTGCTCCACCACTCAAACCTGTAACAATGGTGAAAGTTAAGGAGTGAGCAACCTACACAGCGAGGAAGCTTTTGAAATCAGAGGAGAGATACTCTGAAACCTCCTCCATGCCCCATGATGAAATCCCAGCCACAAGGAGTTACTCAAGAGGGACCCAGAGGTAGGGAGAGGAGGAGGAGTGGGAACAGAATTCCCCAGCACATGTGTGTACCTGCTCCCCTCACCTACTGCCTTATTCTTCCCACTGACATGGAGTAAATAGAGAAATACCAGGGTCTTGAGGACTGAGCTCGGAGAGGTGAGTGCTGGGAAAAATCGTGGCTCCAGAGCTGAAGGGGAGCAATGTCCCTGAGGAAGGAGAACTGCATCCTGGGGGTAAAAACAGGGATGTGCCAGCACTGGACTCCCACCATGTGGTTGAGTTTCACTGGGATGGTGTAAATAAATCCATTAGCCTGAAGTTTCACGTAGGTTCCTGCATTTCCCTGAGTTTCCTTGCTCTGAAGAAGCAAGCAAAAGAGGCAGGATTGAAAAACCCCAAAATCCCTCTTCACCACCGGACCAAGGCAGGAGCTGGCAGAGATCGAGGCAGAGGTGTGTTGGCAGAGCTGTAGTTGAGGAGTCCTGTTCAAGTACAATAAACAACATGCTGGTTTTATAGCATTTCCAACAGGGATCCTCCAAGGATTTTCTGAATGTAAGTAAGTGATGTCCAATGAATCCTGTGTGGGAGCAGTATATTTTTATACAGATGGGGAAACTGAGGCAGTAGCTCTGCAGAGCATTGTAACAGAGCTTGGAGCAGGCTGAACATCCACTGATTTCCAGGCAGATGAAAGATTATCCTGATTTTTTTAGAAGACAGAAAGGTGAGAGACCAGAGGGCAGAGTCACCCATGGAAGGAAAGAAAAAGGCTGGGAGAGGTTTGCACATTGCACATCCATCCTACATCTCAGAGGCGATGCCAGGCCATCCCTTTCATAATAGTGCTGGGAATTCACTGGTGATTGTCTTCACAAGACAAATTTTCCTGGATGAAACCTGCATCAGGACACACTGCAGACCACAGGAAAACTCCTATTCCATAAGGCAGCGGAAACCCAACAACCAGACAAACGTCAGCAAGTCCAGAGAAACTTCCCTCCTCCAAAAACTTGGGATGAAAACAAACAAGACCCCCTTTAACCTCCTCCAACAGAGCTCGAATTCCTTCTCCAAGAATGCTGGAGCGCACACATGGACCAGGCAGGACACGTGCTCCAACTGAAAACTTTCAGCGTGTCCCTACAACTCCCTCCTGCAACCACCCAAACAGACTCCACTGTCCTGGGCCTCTCCGTGTGTGCAGACACTTCCCACCAAAGAGATGGGTTTTACCAAACGCTCTCACCAGCAGCAGATGCTGAGGGGCAAGGAGAAATGAGGGGCAAACAGCAGGACAAGGTTAGAGATGAAGCATGATGGCACATCTTCAGCGCCCTGGTTTTAAGGGTGCAGACCAGGGCATGGCCAATCCATGGGTATGAACCGCACATCTCCCCTGTGTCCATGGGGAAAAGTTTCCAGGTCCTGCCTCTCCAAGGCACATCCCTGGCTGGAGGGAGGACCTCTTGGAAGAGAGTTTCAGGCTGGACTCGTCCAGATCCCCCCCTCAGTGAACAGCCCCAGGAAAAGGGATCCCACCGGCAGCCCCACAGTCCTGTCCACAGGAGAAAGAAACCCACTGACAAGGGGGAACCCTGGGGGGACCCCCAGTATATCCCAACCAGCAGAGACAGAGGCTCCCAGGGGTGATGCTGGCAGTGTCCCTTTGGCAGGGTGCGCCAGGGGGTGACCCACACTTCTAAGGGTGCCTCTGGGGTGTCCCATGGCACTAGCAACAAGGATGCCTCCAACCTCACACCCCCCGCACAGGGGGTCTCTGGAGACCCCCCCAAACCCTCACAGAGGAACCCCTAAAGACTTCCCCAACCTCTGGCAGGGATGTCCTTGACCCTGTGCTCCTGTCCCAAAGAGTCCCCCCCAGTGTCCTGGGGTGTCCCCAGGCCCCTAACTTTGGGGTATGTGTGTGGGTCCCAAGGCACTGACCTTCAGCCCCACATATCTGGTGTCTGGGGGGTGTCCCAGGAGTGTCCCCAGCCCCACATCTCAGGCAGAGGCAGAACCCAGGGACCCCCCAGGGCAGAGGAGTCCCTTGGGGTGTCCCCAGCCCCAGAGCCCCATCAGAGGAGCCCCACAGCCCCAGCAAAGGGTGGTCTCAGCCCCACAGCCCCATCAGAGGGGTGACCCAGGGGCCTCGCTCGGAGCCGGGGGGAAGGTGCCTCCATGGCCACCGCAGCCGCAGCCCGGGCCCCGCCGCTCACCTTCTTGACGGAGAGGGAGATGTTCTCCAGGATGCGGTCCTTCACCTCGGCCGGCTCCATGGCGCTGCCGCCCGCCGCCGCCGCCGCCGCCCGCCGCCGCGCCCGCCCGGCGGAGGCCGAGTGCCGCCCCCCGCGCCGGGCCCGCTCGCCGCCCCGCCGCCGCCGTGCCCCGCCGGCCGGCTCCGTGCTGCCGGTTGGCCCGGCCCGGCCCCGGCCCGGCTGCGGGGTGGGGGCCGTGGCCGCCGCTCAACGCGCCATGGCCGCGCCGGGGCCTCCCGCGGGGAGGAGGGAGCGGGAGCCGCGCCGCGCTCGTGACAAGCGCCGCGCTCCGCCAGGAACTGAGGTCAGACGGGAACGGGAACGGGAACGGCGCTGCCCGCCCCCGGCAGCCGGCACCGGGACCGCCCCGCCGCGCCTCCCGGCACTAATGGCGCCCGCGGGGACCCACGGAGGGGGGGAAATGGCGCCGGGTCCCTCACGGGGTAGTGAGGGGAGATGGTGCTGGGGGCAGTTGAGGGACACGAGAGGTGTGTGAGGGGAGAGATGGTCCTGGAGCCGTGAGGGGACATGGATGTCAGGACCACAGCCTGGTTTGGGTTGAAGGGACCTTAAAGCTCCTCCAGTTCCCCATCCCTGGCAGTGTTCAAGGCCAGGTTGGACACAGGGGCTTGGAGCAACCTGCTCTAGTGGAAGGTGTCCCTGCCCGTGGCAGGGGGTTGGAGCTGGAGGAGCTTTAAGGTCCCTTCCAACCCAAACCAGTCTGGGATTCTATGGCCCTGAGGGGAGATGTCATTTGGGAATCTCATGACCCAGTGAGTGGACACAAGGGGACGTGGCATTGGGTCCTTCACAGCCCCTGAAGGGGGGGACAAAGGGACAATGGTGGTGGGTGCCTGCTGAGAGGACACACGGTGGGGTCAGCAGGACCCAGTTTGGGGACACCAGGCGAGGTGGCCAGCAAACACCCAGCCCTCCTAGCCAGGGCCCAGCCTATGGCTTTGCTGCTCTTTGGGGTGCTGGCAGGACCCAGCCTCAAAGGAGTGATATTCAGTGGTGTGAGGGAGAAATGGGGGGTCCAAATGGCATCCCACCACCTTGGGCTTCAGCAGTGGTTCCTCTGGTCCCAGCAACCTGAAGTAGGGGATCTTTCTGCTAAGGTTCATGTGCTTGGTGGGACAGCACCTTGGAGCCAAAAATGGGCCAGGTAAGTGTTGCTCAAGCCCAAACCTCCAACAGAGGGAAAACCTCCTTAAAAACCCACATACAAACTCCACTCACCATCACAGGACAGAGGAGGGAGTTGGTGCAGAGGCTTCATGGAGGTGTTTTAAGAAATAAAAGATAATTAATAATAAACCCTCCTCCTCACCCAAGGTGAAAGGCCCTGATGGGGACTGGGACTTGCGGCTGCAACATTCAACCCTGGTAACTGACAATGGAACCGAAAGTAAAAGCCATTAAAAAAGGAAAAGCTGTCAGGAATGTTCCCTGCACCATTCCCACCCCTTCCTCTGTAAATTACCTGTTGGCAGGGAAGGGCTGAGCAAGGACCTGGATGGAGAAAACATGCCAGACCAAGCCTGCTCTTACCTTGCAGTTGCAGGAACGGCCCAGCCAGTTCAACAGCTTTGGAAAGCCTGGTCGAAGCTCCCAGGGAAGGGACAAGACCGCAGCTCCTTGGGCTTGGGTTAAAACTGAGCCAAACCATTAAAATCCTCTTTCCTCAGGTCCCCACCGCGGCTGGCGAAGCAGGAGCGTTGTGTTGAGATGCCAACAAGGATCAGAGCTTGTCTGGGCACCAAGGGAAGAAGGTAAAACTCTCCTGCTGAGCTGGGGGGGCGAGGAAACAACCCCACTAAAATGCACACCCAACTGCTCGGTAGCAGTCCTGAGCAGGAAATGTTCAAGCCTGATCCCTAACAAGTCACTGGAGAGACAAAGTCAGCCCCTTTTAGAGAAGCCCAACAGATCCGATGCATTGTTTTATTCTTTCCTGGTGAATTTTAGGATTTAAAGCATGCTCAGGGTATAAAGAAAAGCTGCACAGCACCAGCCAGAGGGTCACTGCATCTGTTTGCATTCTGCATTGCTCCGGAGGCACCAGATGCAGCGTATCCACCTCTATAATCCCATGGTGCAGCAGACTTCCTGGTCTCCTACAGTTTTCCTGGATGTTTTGAATGCCCCAAGTCTTTGTTTTAGTCCAAGTAAAACGAGTCAGTTGAAATCCCTTAAAGCACCCACCACACAATTATGGATTTACATGGAAAATTCCCTGCTCCCAGCACTTAAAGATAGCTCCCAGTCTCCCTGGATAAGCACAGGAGGCACCATCCACCCCCACCACATGCTGCTCTGCTTCCTACTCTCATCCCAAGAGATTTCCAACTCTTTGCTCAGTATTTACAGCCCAAAGTTAGCATGGAAGATGACCCCCAAAGAGAGGAGCCGTCAAGGCGCTTGGCACAAATGGATAGCAAAGGGCTTGGAGTCACTGAGGTGGATCTCATCCCCTGCAGCAGAGTGTGTTACGTGCAAGATCCCGCCCTCGTGAGATCCACACTTTATCGCGCAGTGCAGTGATGTTGCCAGTGATCCAGAAGGAAATTAAAGAGGCACAAGAAACATTTTGGGAGGTAGCAGTATAGGTTTAGGCAGAAAAAATGAATAGTATTAGGAAAAAGCAAGGAAGAAACCATAGGCTTATCAGGCTAAGAAAACAAAGGGGCTGAGAACAGACTCCTTTGGCAGCTGCTGTTGTGAGGGATTTCAGCCACCAACCACTCACCTTGTCTGCATGACTCAGTGCTTGTGTGGGCAACCATGACAGCACCTTGTAATTAGTAAACTTGGTTGTTAAAGGCACTTAAGTCACAGCGGAGCGATTACGCTTCCGAGGGGCTCCTTCACCGCCAGAGAAAGAGCGGATAATTGATGTAAGGCCAAGAGGGAACCAAAAGCCAGGCTGGCCAGAATTTCCCAAATCCCATTCTAGTGACAAACCTGCCCAAAAAAGTGGTTCATTTGGCAAAGCAGCACCAGGCACATGCTATAAACAAGAGAAGCGAGTGGCACCGAGGAATGTGTGAGTGATGGCTCAGTCATGTTTCTTCTGTTGACCAAATCTCTCTCTGAACTACTCTGCTGCAGGAAGTCGAATGATACAACACTCAGCTCTCTGCATCCGGCTCCTGCTCTTAATGCAGCCTCTGCGCCCACGTGACTAACCAAAAACCTTTGTCATCACAGAATCACAGGATAGTTTGGGTTGAAGGGACCTTAAAGCTCATCCAGTTCCAACCCCTGCCACGGGCAGGGACACCTTCCACTAGAGCAGGTTGCTCCCCCTAAGGAGCCTTCTCTTCTCCAGGCTGCCCCAGCCCAGCTCTCTCAGCCTGGCTCCAGAGCAGAGCTGCTCCATGGCCTCCTCTGGACTCGCTCCAACAGCTCCACGTCCCTCCTGTGTTAGGGCCCCAGGGCCTCTGTGGGGAGTCCCCTGCCCTACTCCTAAGGCTCCCATGAAAGACAATCAAGGGAAGCACAGCAACTTGCAGTAACCTTTAGATTTATTATATAGGGGCTGAACCTCTCTTGGCCACATAAGGGGCATTAAAAAAGTGCCAATGCCTCAATTCAGCCAGGCTGGGACAATCCCAAATGGGAACAGAACCGTAACAGTGTTTAATCTGCATTTATACACAGTACCAGAAGAAAACCATCTTCATGAAGCAGAATGGACAAGGCCCAAGTGCTCAAAATAGTTCTTAGGGGAAGCATTTAGTCCTTAAGTCATCTCCTGGCAGAAGAAATCGTCACCAACATTTTGGACAATGTATGAACAGGACAGTAGCAGCCCACAGTCCTTCCCCTTTCCCACCAGAATCAAAACATACTTTTGCCCTAGTAATTAATATCCGCCTTAATGGCATAACTTAGCTGACACCAGCATCACATGTAGAGCTCTGAGCACGTGAGGAGGAAACCACTGCTCAAGAAGTGCTTTGTCACAGCGACTGATTCATAACCCCTCCTGGTACAAACTCCAACTGCTCTCTGGCCAGCAGAGATTTAAAATGGTTAAAACCTCAGTGCGTGCCTCAAGGAAAAGTGCATGTTTTTCAAGAGAAAGGCATTACTGCTCCTTGAGACAAATCCTGACTGCACAAAAGTGACACAGGAATATACTCCCCTCTTCCAAAACCTGTTCTGTTACAAGACACTAAAAGAAAGGGACTTTAAAAGAAGTTATTTCTAACTAAAACTGTCATGAGCCTTCCAGAGATATAAATGCCTTCCAGCTCCAGAAAAATAAAACCATCTCCTAATCTGGCTGGAAATGGGGTGTTTTGATGGGAGACACGAGGAGTGCCTCGTTTATTCTTCCAGTGGACAATGCTGTGGCCAAGTGCTGTTTTATGTTGTACTCCAGTACTTTTCCAAGTCCTGCCTGAAGGATTCGATTCAACAGCCCATCCCCACCAGTGGGGAATACAGGAATTTCTCATGCCTGTTCTCAGGCCCCGATTTCTACTAGTTATGTTCAAAATGGCAACGTTTATGTTAAGGAAATTCTACTGGATTTGGAAAAGAATCCAGAGAGGGATTCAAGCGTGGAGCTGCTGAGCTCAGAAATACAGACAGACCAATCAAGCAACATTATGATAAAGTGTTTATTCATTTTTTTAAATATCAAATGTTTGTACACATCAATTTTGTTGATAAACAGTCCCCCAATATTAAAAAAAAAAAAAAAAAATCAAAAAAAGAATCAAGTGTGTATTACTTTGGGCAGAACCACATCCCATTCTCTGATGCCACAACCACTCCTCCCGCCAGCCTCCTGCGAGGACTGCTGCAGTGTTCAGCCCAGAAGAGTAAATGACACAAATGCAACCAGCTTTAGGATTCCTGAGTATTGATTCCCTCAAGTTCCTTAAGTGAGTCTCTTAAGCTTAAAAGCATCAAAGAGTAACCCAAACTGCTACACATTTGGATCACGGACTAAGCCTTGTCTACACAGTGCAGGAAGAAATCTCTTGAACGCTTCAGAAGGGAATTATGTACCCAAAACCAACCCCACTTCCCAAGCTGACTTCTGAGAGAGGCAGGGATATACCTCTGGATTTCTCCTCTTTGAATTCATATTAGAGTTCTGGGGAGCCATTCAGCAAGAAGTCCAAGTCTGGTGAAGAAACCTCTAGGATCTGTTCCTCCTTTTATTTGTAAATGGCATAGTGTGTTAAAGAAAACTTACCTGGAAGTTAAGCATTCAGCAAGTACACTTAAATATTGCTACTTTTGAGGAAAGGAGACGGCAAGAGGGGAGACAGAAAGAAGGGAACGTATTGAGGAGGTACAAGGTTAACAGTCCTGGAGACCAAGTGTCTACGTAGAAACTTGAACATACGTAGCAACAAGGCAGAGATTGTCACAATAATGCAGCTCAGCTCTGTCCAGCAGCAGGTAAAACATGCCAGGGGCCATCACCAGGAAACATTTCCTCCTCTTGTCACCATTATCTGTGCCCAGAAACTTTCAGATGTGGGTATTTCACTGAAAATCACCTCTCAGCTCACCTAGAGCCTCATGTACAGAAACGCATTTACCAAGAGGCTGAGTAAATTCCTTTGGCATCCTTAAGAATACATCCCAGAAACCCACAGCAAGAGACACGACCACAGTGGCTCCAGCAAACACCCAGAAACAAGCTCTGCAGACCCACTGGGGCATGCCACAGGCACTGGCATCTTTATGAAGCAGCCTCTGAGTGTTGCTTTACTCTCTATAGATGGACTTGTAGTGAAATCATTTTGCTAAGCTGATGTGACATTAGTACATTGGAGCAGTGATTAATGAGGAGGGGGAAGAGAAGAGAGTGAAGAGAGGCCAGGATACATGGGTCCTTGGAAACCTGAACAGCTTTTGGTGTTGCCTTGATCCCCTGCTCTAGCCAACAAGCTGTAGCAGTCTACACAGAGGTATTCCCACTTCGTGGGCCAGGGATCAGCTGAGAGATTGCTAAAAGCTGAGCAAAGGATGTGTGCATACAGCAGAGAGGACACACATGCACATTAAAACAGAAGACAACTTTTAGACAACGTTCACTAAATACATGTTCTAGTACGTTTTATTTTAACCTTAAATACTCACCACGGCCCCAATTTTCTCCAATGTAAATCTTGCTCCTAAAAAACTGATTCTCTAGTTTAGCAGCACGTAGCCATTCACTCAAAGCAAGGCTCTGAAATTAAGAGATTTAAATCACCAGGCTTGGACTGACTTGATCAAAATAGGTCTACAAGTATTTCTCAGTTGGGGTTAGGCTGTTTCTAGCAGTCCAGAGAAAGTTACCCAGGAAATTCTAGCACTATTGATAAATGCTTCAGTAACAGCTTTGGCAGAAGGGCAGATTTCAAAAATGCTATCTGACAAAGAATAAAACTGAGCATTGAAGCAAACTGGCTGATGCTTTAAAGCTTTTATAGCATAATTTCTGTATATGCGGTCTAAGTAAATGAGGCCATAAAACTAGAGCCTTTAACCAGCTTGGTGCAAAGCAGCAGTATTTTGTCTAGCTATTAGCAATTGCTTCTAAAATCATGAAGTGTAAATACGAAAAGGGTATATACCACTGAAAAGCCACTATCTGATGCTTCCAGAAGCTGGCAGTAGATCAACCTGCAGGCTAAGGGTGCAAATTCAGCTCTCGTGCATCCGAGGGCCAACCTGCAGCTGGTGTCTGTGCACCAGATGGGGGTTTGCCCCTAGGACCACCTCACTGAGCCCCAGGGTGTCAACTGGGAGCAGATTCGGCTGGTTAGACTGAGGATGCTCTGATCCGAGACCCTCGGATCAGATGGGAATCATGGGAATAAGCTGCAGATGGGAATAGGTCTAATATATCTTATTTCCTAAGGCTTCTAGAGGGAGATCTGATGACACTGTACTCCTGTACCAGCCCAAGCATTACCCTGTTCAGAGAGGGCTTTTGCTGATTTGAGGTGCCCATTGCAAGGAGAATATATCAAAAAAGATAATACTTCAGCAGGGGTAACACTTACTACCTGCCCAGTGAAGATGATACAGCTGTGTTCTTGCCTCAGCAAGTCATTTTGTAGAGAGCCTCAAGTGAATTACTCAATGCTGCTCTGGCAAGGGGCTCCCAAACAGCAGAGCACTGCCTGCTGCCACCATCATAAGGAGCAGGCTATGAGCTAAACAGATCTGGGAGCCCCAGGCCTAGCTGGTACCTTCGCAGTGCATGCAAAAGCTCCATTTGACATCAGAGGAATGCCTTAAAGCTGTTGGCTCCTCTAAAGGATCTCCTGGCTGCCCAAGCATCTAAGAAAAACCTGACAACCACAGCTCACCGACACCACAGACTCCTGCGAGTTCACAGATGAAACCAAATTTGTGCTGGTTTTTCAATGCCACCCTGCAGGAAAACAAGCCTTGCACACACGGAGGCAAATCTGCCAAGCAACAGGGAAAGCAAAACACCAGGAACACAGGCCAGAGACAATGATGACAACAAATGAAAGGCATGAACAAAAACATGTGTCCAGCTGCTGCTGCCCCATCGCTTCAGGTTTAGCTCAAAGCAGAAGATTCCAGATGAACACTTGACACAAAGCCACTTCTGCCATTTGCAAGTGGGACCAAGTGAAAGTTCCTACTTAAAATTTGGCATCGTTTTTCAGCCACACTTTCCTTCCCCTTCCCCAGCCCCAACAGGGCTTTGCAGAACATCACAAAGTAGTTCATCCTCCCAAAAAAAACCCAACCATCTGGAAAGGGCTTCCTACAGCACAGCCTTGGTGAGCCCTCGTCACTCACCCGGGATGTCCCAGAAGGCCACAATGGTTAATGCAGAAGCCACATCAGTGCATTTGTTTCATAAACCCTATTGGGGAGCCCTCGCTCTTTGAAGAGGTATTAAATTAGTACCCACCAGCTGCTGCTGGTGCCCCACAGTTTGCATTTCCACAGCTGAGAGGCTGATCATCCCCAAACATCCAGATAAAACTAGTGCAAAGCAGATTTCTTCATCCTTCTGATCACCCCCTGCTTGGTGCATAGAGAATGCATCCATTGCAACAGTTCATTCTTCCCCGGGCAGAGGGAGCCATAACACATGGTTTGTTATAATTTCATCATTTTGCCTTAAAGTGGTTGAGCTTGGTTGTCTGGGGGAAACATGGTGTGGGCAAGGCTAGAAAGAAAATGTAAACCACTCCTTTTCCCTCCCCACCCCTACAATTAATACCAGCACATCTTCAAATAAGTTAAAACGTCTCTTTAAGTTTTGGTAGCACCAAATTCTATCCCTTCCCTTCTTCTATCCCCATGTTGTAAACTTGAACACACTGGCCCAAGAGCAGAAAAGGGTTTGGCAAAAATAGGCATCAGCCTTCCCTGTGCACACCCAAAACCGCACGTTTCCAGCCCCCCCTCGCCCTGTGTTCCTCCTGCAAAGCACTACACGTCTGTGGGCATCTACAGACCTTTAGCAGCTGCCACAGTAGTTTCACAAGTGTCACAGACGTTGGGTTATGAAGCACAGGAGAACTAAACCAGATCCCAGAGTCCATTTGGACACGTGCTGCTGTGTCGGCGCTGCACTGAGCGCAGTGTGCAGCTCCTGTCCTGCACACACGCACCCTCAATTCACTTCACAACCTGCTCTGCGCCGGCCAGGGCGGGCACCTGAATGGCTTCTGCTTTTTATTCGTAACATTGGAGCTTATTCTAAACTTGTACATTGAAATAAAAACATGAATTTTCATCCAGTACGCATAATTAAAAGCTATTCCGTCCACACAATGCTAGGACGTTTTTGTTCTTTTCAAAGGCCAAATCTAACAAGTGAAACAGAAGAGACAAGTTACTTTGGCTGCAAAGAATTAAAAAACCTGGCTCAACATTCTGCTTGTACATCATGGTATGTAATTTAGATATGTCCTTTAAAAGAAAAGACACCCCAGTCAGCTACCTCTTCCGTGGTTATGTAGGAACAACGATACTCTTAGCTAGCAAGATGAGAAGAGCAAGATCTGCGTTTCCATCTGCTTGTTCCAAGGCCTCAAGAGCTTCCCGCATGGTAAAACCAGCACCAAGGATCCGATCAACATCAGCTGCAGGGAAGGCAGGGAGAGGAGAAGCTCCCGAGGTAAGTCCAGTACAGGCAGCTGGTGGGTTCTGCAGTGGTTCCTCACACCCACCCAGCCATGGACCTTCTGGAGCAGAAGTGCTGCTTCTCCTGGGTGCTCCTGTGAACAGGCTCTGAGTATCCTGAGGTGCACCTTCATCCACAGTGGGTGCAGAGGAAACAGACGGCTTCTGCTCCAGAGTGGGACTAGTTGGACTCTGATGACCTCCTGCCAAAACCTCCTCCTGCTCAGAGCTCTGCTGCTGGTCAGGTGTGGCTGCAGAATTCACCACGACCAAATCACTCTTACCTGAAAACTTCTGAATCTCTGAAGCACCTTCTCCCGGAGCAGACTGTATGTGACCACCAGACCCAGTGCTGATGTTTTCAATGCCACAATCACAAGGCTGTTTCCCCTCTGCTCTTCCGCCTTCAGGCCTCACCTCATACAAGGAACAACTCTGTTCCTGGCTGGCTGGATCTGAGCCTTTCTGCTTATCTTCAGAAAGCCCCTTCTGCTGTGCTGCTGGCCCTTTGTGAGCCATTTCCAGCTGAGAGACTTCTTCAGAGGCAAGGATTTTACATTCTCCTTTCTGACTGATAACCAAGAGTTTGTGAAGCTCTTTCAAGGCTGATGCAAGAGAGAAACATCGCTCTTCTGAAGGTCTTCCTGGATCCATGTCCAGCTGATGGATGCTGGAAGGGGAAGAGCTGCCTTCAGCCACCAACTGATTATACAACTCAGTATACTTTGCAGGAATCTCACTAGTGCTTTTAGACTGTGGAACATCACCAATGGAAAGCGGATCATTCAAGGAGGATGCAGACTTCAGCGACTCCACTTCCATGGAAAAGGCATCCAAGTTCAGGTTGGATCCACTTCTGTTCCCAGCCTGCTGCTTCTGCTCACTTGCTGAGCCCTGCACTTCAGCTGCAGGCTGCTCAACCACATCTACTTCCATGAAGGCTTCCGTATGCATACAGCTAATGGAGGCTGACATTTGGATACTCCCTTTCCCACAAGAATGACCTAGTTTCTCCAGTCCATCTCCTCTTATTTCCACAGGAGGATTTTCTGGCTGTCTGGCTTCTTCCACAACAGGTTTCTCAACCCCAGCAACATGGCAAGGAGGTTCTGGGTCAGTTGTCTCAGTTTGTTCCTCCGCGTGTTCCTTTTCTGGTTCTTTGCGTGTCTGATGGACTATGGGAAGCTCATGCTTCCCCTCCTGTTCTGAAGACAGAAATACATCTTTATTTTGCCCATGTTTAGCAGCAGTGTCAGCCAAACTATTTGCTTTTGTCACTTCCAAAGGATGTTCCTGACCATGGTCTTGTTCTTTAGCTTTACATTCCTTTAGACTGTCAGCAATAAGTGTTTCTTTGAGTGTCTTCTGTGAAAGGCAAGCTGGATTGCAACAGGGCACCTCCCCTGGCTGGGGAGAAGGGTCGTTATTTGCCAAGGAAGCGTTACTGGAAAGATGTGATAAGAGAGGATGTTCTTCTTCTGGGGTTATCTGGCATTCAGTTGAAGACTCCAAAGACTTGACAGCTCTGGGATCAATGGGCTCTGTGAGGCTGGATTCGGATGAGCAAACTGAAGCAGGGGCAGAGACAGAACGATCAAGTAATTGATTTGTGGAATTACAGATCTTGGAATTTAGTCCTGAAGACTGGACTGGATTTTGAAACCCATCAGAAGCTGGTAATGAGGGCATTTCCAGTGAGGTAGTTTCTTTGTCACTATTCTCTAACAGAAGACAGAAAGAAAGAAGCAGTCAGGGCACATGAGAACTGTGTTTTCACTGTAGTAGAGAGAACTTATAAAGCAATGGCTGTAAATACCTGGTCTGTGGCCCACTCCAGCTGCAGTAAACACACACTACATGCATCAAGGCTTCTGACGTTCTGTTTGGATTAGGAAACAAACACACCAAACTTGTGTTAGCATTCAGAGCACACCACATGCATGGTTATAGTCCTGCGACCTCGCAGCTCCCCTCCCGACTGTCCATCAAGACAGCGTGGAAGCAGCAGGAGCTCTCCCTGTTCACTGCTTCCAGGAGTTCTGCCTGGGAAGTTCCTTACGTCAAGTCAAAAATAACTCTGCTGAGAACCATTTTAAGGCTGTTCTGTACTATCTAAGCTGCAGAGTGGTCCGTGGGTGATACTACACATAGGATAAAATATACACAGCACAGGCACATGTCTGGTTTGTTCTCCGTAAGGCTGACGATATTCAAGCGGCATGTTTCAGGGATATGAGAACTGAGACGGCAACACAATCCCTGGGCTGTGCTCCCAGCAGCGCCAAAACACCAGCTTGCTGCAAAAGCATAAAGATCCTAGGGTGAAAGGCAGAAACCCAAAAAGGAACTGCTGGCCGAGGCTGGAGTGAGCAAAGCAAAGGAAGAGACAGCCTGAAGTCAAACCCAGCTCACTGCTTCCTTCTCCACCCTGAGAACGGATGAATTGCAGATCTCTATCAGTAGCACCAAACACTGGCTCTAGTTATCAGGAGAGATTAAATAAGTGAACTTATCTTGCTAACAGTCTAATCTTGCTAATGTATCAGCTCTCACACTCTCAGTAATTCACCAACATGACCTTTGCAGTAGCAGCGCCTGTTCTTCCATTAAAGCCCTACTCTGTCTGGTGTCAGATATCCAGATTGTGCTGCATGATTTGCTGCTTTAGTTCCTTTTCCCTTCCCAGAGGCCTCCAAACTCCGTGTTTTACCTGAAGTCTTTCTCTTTCTACAAATACCCAGGTGTACTGGGGACAGCTACCCATGCCCAAGTACAGCCAAGAATTCCTTCAGGTCCACAACATGGAAGAAGAGCGTTTTTCACCTCAGCTACCTGTTTCTTTTATTCTCTGTTAAACAGCACCAATGCTGCAGTACCACACCCTGATCAATACGCTTTGGTATAAAGAACAGCAGCTGCTGCACAGAGCAATCCCTTCTGCTGCCTGCACATCTGGTCTTAATGCAGCTACAACAACTTGGAGATGCTGGAGTATTCAAAAGCCAGAATTATCCTGCAGATCTGCAGACTGCTCATCTGTCATCCGGGTGGCAAAGAGGCTTCAGACACAGGACGTGGATGAACACCGGAGGGATCTGTTTCTGTCTCTATGCAGTAGGATTACATTCACACTCTCTGCTCCCAAGGAAATCCTTCAGAAAGGAAGCAGAACTGTCTTTTGACTCAGTGGGTTGGTAGTAAAGGGTCTGATCAGTCAGACACATCAGGGAGTTGCTGTCATTTAGACAGCAAAAGTAGCTGGTAGTCTGCCAGGCACTCCTCCACATCATCCTTCCGAGAGCCATTGTCATCCTCCTCCTGGGGTATCTACAGGAGCCGAATCCCAGCCCTGTCAAGGATATCAATCCAGCTAACACTGGGAACAAATTCTTCTCCACAAAGTGCACCAGCAGGGATAAATTCCTCTCTATATTAGGAAAAACCTGAGTTGCATTTGTGGTGGCAGTGCCTTTCTTGTACCGAGGCTGTCGGGATGAAAAGCTGTGAAAGGGGTAAACTACTGAATACACTTCCTAAAGGAACTGCAGTTTTGCTGCCGGTTCTGTAAATCCTCCATTGTCACTGAGTCTCCCAGTGGCAGGGGAAACACTTCATATAGGCAGAAAAGAGCAAGCTCTCAGAAAGAGATAAACAGACGTGGAGGATCTAGATCACAGTAAAACATAGCAGGGCTCCACTCCCACCTCAGCTGCCCTTCTGTAGGTGTTGAAATGTGGGCTTCAGGGGATTAAGTAAAGCTCAAGAATAACCCAGGTGCATTGAAAATAAGAACTTTAATAGCCCACAGATGTATGCAGCAATGTCTGTTGTACCATCTACCAGGGGGCAGCAAAGATTCAAGCTGTTATAAAAGAACACAGGCCTTGTAGAGAGCTGAGCTTCCTTGGTGTTGCATTACATCCTCTCCCGCTCCACCTTCCTGTTCATTTGCTTGGACTTCCTGGTACCATCTGGCAGCAGCTAATAGTTTGGGAAGAAAGGAAGAGGGTATATTCTGGCATCTTTGGATATAGCCAACAAATGCCTGTGGGCCAGAGGCTTGTAATACATCTAAGACTTAGAGTCAATCTAAACAAGACCTACCTTAGTTTTGTGCACTGGTGTTCTACAAGCATTAAATGAATACCCAAAATGATTTCCTATTCTCACACATCTCTGACATTCCTCTAAGGCTCAGCAGCAACAGTGAACTGCAGACTGATTAGTCTGAACAAGGCCACGTGGCCTTTAGAACTGCAGCTGCATAACCAGCTCTAAGTCCTTTTAGGCACTTTTCATTTTAAAGCACTCAACTAAAATGCTTTTATTGTAAGGACTCATATTTTGGACCAAAGTTTGCTTTTTATTTGACCCTCTCAGCAGAGAACTAAGTCCAACCAACCATGACGTCTGCAAAATCTTATCTGAAATAGAGAGATACTGCAAAAACCAACCCAGGCTTCATCAGGCTCAACATTTTAACAGGAAAAGCACTAATATTTACACCTGCACATTTTCTCTGCAGGTTATGTGAGGAGACGTGAGCTCAAGCTGCCAAGTCCGACCTTTAGTGCTGCCAAAACCTGACAGGGACAAGGTCAAATCTATGTTTGTGTTTCTCTCTATTTGCTGCAACTTAACAAACATTCAAAGTTGGCTTTAAAAGCCAAACTTGTAAACCATTTCTTGCTGATTCATTAAACCCAGGCCTTCCTCTAAGCCAGGCCTTCCTCTAAGCCAGGCCTTCCTCTTAGCCAGGCCTTCCTCTTGAGGTTCTTACATCTCTGGAGAACTTGTATTCTTAGAATGGAAGACGACTGGTCAAAGGGACCAATAAGTGCAGTCCTGAGCTCTCCTTAATGTAACAACATCATTATTTGCAAGAAAGTCACTACTTACTCTTTGGACTATCAAACAGCAATTGGGAAGTGTTAAAGAAAAATGTCAGTGCATTACAACTGCTTTTAAATATATCTATATATATAAAAAATATATATATTCATATTATACATAATATATATTATATATCACATACAATTAATATATAAATATATATAAATATATATTTATATATATTTAACCATATATATATGGTTAAATCTGGTTATCACACTTCAATTTTACACATGGGCATGCTAGAGTCTTCAAAAATCAGCAATAAAAATGTTGAAGAAATCAAATTTATCAGCTCAAACATGACCCAGCAAAGTTTTGCGTGTGTGTGGGAAGCAGAATCTCACTGTGTGCTTTCAGAGGGACAATCAGCAGTAAAACTCAAAAGTCTCTAGAAGACACTTGCATGTAAAATGTTATCTTTAAAGGTTTTGGAAAAGGCCTAAGGAATACACTTTGTGAGGTGTTCACAGCTTCATGTAATAGCAGGGAAAAATGATAATGAAGCTTTCATTTAGTCAAAAGCCTGCGCTGGAGTGAAGGGAGGAGTTTAAACAGACACAGCTTTCAGCTCTTTTGGCATCTCCACTTTACATTTTGCAGCTACCAAAATCTTCCATAGCCTAGAGTCAGGCTTCATTTGTGCAGCTCATGGATTCCAGAGGCACAGGGAACAGAACTATGCGGAGGGTGAAAATCCTCTTTGCAGATACACATCAGGATGTGAATTCAGCTGCTGCTTTTGAAATTCAGAGCAACAGCAGCCTCAGTAAGAGAAGCAATTCACCTTCCAAGGGCACAAGCACCACTCTAAGGAAAAACGCTGAAACAGTACTAGTTCTAAAAATTGTCATCTTTGGTCCAGAGATTTGCTCTTACTGCTTCAGCTCCTCTATTTTTACATGCTGCAGCTATTAAGAGAGTACTTGTGGAAGCCCCCACAAAGCTGTCTTTACATGAGGCTGCTGAAATATCACCCAACTGAGCCACGGCCCTGCCTACGCACTACAACTGGTGCCAGAGACAATCATTTATCTCCACACCTCTAAAGGCCAAGAAACCAGAGCAGGTAAGAAGTTGCAAGGAGAGCACAACTTAACCAGCAAGCACCCCTGAATGCCTTCATGCAGGTTTGCTGTACAGAAAGAGAGAAGTGCAGTTAGAAACAACGAGCAAGAACAAAGCCCCTTCCTCTCCACCGTTTACTCGCTGATGCTGCATTAGACTGGATCTCCTAGGTGCTGAGAAGGGGGAACTGCTGACAGGCATCCTGACACACAGCAAGGGAACTATGCAGATCAATATTTCAACTGGGCTGCTCCTGGTACCTGCTTCCTCTACGGATTTCTGTATTGCTTCTGCTAGTTCCTGGTCTGCGATCTCCTCCGGCCGCATGTCCTCCCGCCCGGCCCCGTACGCCAGCCGGGCGCACTCCGGGAGCTCGCCCTCTGGGAGGAACGTGGTCTGTGAGCCCGTCGTGCCAATCACCAGTACATTCTTCTTGAGATCAATGGAGCACTGTGAAAGAGCATCGAGACATCAGGGGCCTGGGTAAGAGTCAGTCCATTCCCGGAGAAAAAGGAGAAACAAGGTTAAACAATCCATTTCCAATGGGAAGGGCTCACAGCAGCTAATTGTGGGCCAAGAGCATCAGCTCTAAGCAAAGGGCCCCTTTATGACCTGCTTTGTAACAAATCATTCGGTTGGAAAGCTGTGAGCATCTTCCATTAGAGCAAAAAACTTCAGGGAGCAGCCAGACATGCTCCATCTATCCATGATGTATGAAGTGTATGTAGTGTATGTACTTCGTAACTGGCTGGAAGATAATCCACCAGCAACTCTCCCCAGAAAAATCCTAATACATTTACAGGCAAGGAAAGCATTTCTGTTGCACTTAGCACTGAACTTGGAAGAGCCAGTAACTGCTTCAAAAGAGGTTAGGAACTGGAGCAGCTCTGCTCTGGAGCCAGGCTGAGAGAGCTGGGCTGGGGCAGCCTGGAGAAGAGAAGGCTCCTGAAGGGGACACCTTAGAGCAGCTCCAGTGCCTAAAGGGGCTCCAGGAAACCTGGAGAGGGGCTTTGGACAAGGGCCTGTAAGGACAGGACAAGGGGAATGGCTTTAGCCTGCCAGAGGGGAGATTGAGATGAGCTCTGAGACAGAAGCTCTTCCCTGTGAGGGTGCTGAGGCGCTGGCACAGGGTGCCCAGAGAAGCTGTGGCTGCCCCATCCCTGGCAGTGTTCAAGGCCAGGTTGGACACAGGGGCTTGGAGCAACCTGCTCTAGTGGCAGGGTTTGGAACTAGATGAGGCTTTAAGGTCCCTTCCAACAAAAACCATTCTAGGATTTTATGTTTTTATGAGGTTTTGATACCTGATGCCTTTTAAGCATATCCAGTCCTAAAAGCATGTCCATGGGCTGCTCTTCAAGGATTGAGAAGGAGCACGCCAGGAAATCCCCTTCAATCTGGACCTGAGCTGAAATGTGAGGAAGAGAATTTACCTCCTTGCAGTGCTACAGTGCAATAAATCTACTCTCAGCTCTTCCACCTCCCGGGCAAGGTCTGCTCCTGGCAAATCTGAAACCAGAGCTCTGACATACCATTTTGGTCACTGAACATCCAGCCCTGTGCAAGGCCCAGGGACTACCAGGCCTGCCTTGGTCTCAAGAAGTTAGTTAAGAGCTGACCTGCTGTAGACCCTTATACACTGCTCATCTAACCCTCCAAGCCTGAGGAGCTGTACAGTGAAGACAATTGTTCTTCAGACAATAAGAACAATCTCTCACCCAGAAAAACTGCACAAGGCACAGCCAATCTTCTCTTCCCAAAGGAATACAACACACTCCACTGTACTGGAGCCCCTCCTGAGCAACTCATACTGCCCAGCAGTCCCACCCCAAAGACATTAGCCTTGTTTTTTGCACCCAGAGAGAACACATCCTCTCTGTCTGCAGGAGCTGAGGGCTCCCTCACCTAAAAGCGTTAAGGTAATTCCATTAAAAAAAGCATTAAACGAGACAGCAGCTTTTCCTGAGACAAGCAAACACTCTGCAGATGCACTTTTATTTTACTCTGTGGGAGTTTCTAACAATTATAGCATTAAACCAGATCCTCTTGGTGCCAAGGTTGCGGGAAATGCAGTCACATTGCTGCTGAAGCTGCCCCGAGCAGAATGCCAGCACTTACCTAAGTGCACTCTGCCGATGATTTTCTGTGTCCCTACACCTTTAGCAATGCCAGCCCATCGCCGATCTACCAGCCTCATGATGTTGCACCTTTCAGCACAAGCTTGGCTCATGATGGTCATCTGGGCACCTACCAGCAACAGAATTGGTGTTAAACTGAGACCTCATCACAGATTCAAATTCTCCCCTAGAAGGGCTTAAGATCTTGCACTCAGCAGCTGGGAAACCAACCTGCCTGCATCAGGCAACTGCACTGGGCTGTAAAGGCTTCCTGTGAATCCCACTGTGTTGAATTGACTGTATACACACACCAGTATTACTGTAGAGCTGGAAAAACCCCAAGTACTTTCCCTTTAAGGCTGTAGATGGGAAGCACTACATTAAAGGCACATGTAATCCCCCCATCTGTAAAATGAGATAAGGCAGACACGTGGCAGTGACCGTTCTGGCACTGGAGCCCAGAAATTCTCACAGCAGCCTTGGTCTGAGGGGCTCAAGCACTCATGTGTGCTGCTTCTCTCAACAATTTTGCTTTATACAATGCCCAGGCTGCTCTCAGGTTTTAATTAGATGCTTCAAAATCTTACAATACAGTGCTTTAGTATGGAATTTTTGGGCAATGATTCTGGAACGATTGCTGTTTCCCTCAGTGAAAGGAGAGCACAAAGAGATGAGAATGAGTCAGTTCACCTGAGTCAACAAAGGCTTTCACTGGATGTCCATTGACTTTGCAGTTAATGTACAGCATCACCACCTGCCCAAAGCTCTCAGGGGCCTCTTCCATTGCTATCGTCATATTTTCTTCAATGTTTTGTTGCCTGAATTTAATGGAGAAAAGAGAGAAGAATCAGCCCTTCCATCAGCTGAACCTTACAAGCATCCCTCTGACTTACAGACCCAGTAATCCCACCCACTGCAGCTCACCTTACAAACAGAACACTCAAAGCACACCAGGGACTGCTTCATTAGCTACACATAGGCTTCCCAGCAGAGGGGTTGCTAGTAATGGTTGTGGCTTAATCCAGAGCCATGAAGACTGCTCCTTCCAACACCCTGCCCAACTCACACTACAGCTCCTGACAACCTTCTGTTTGAACAGAAACCCATCACCACAGAGTTAACCTGGAGAACTTGTGAGCAAAAAACCTGTGTATTTATTACTCTAAAATAAAGCACTGAGGGCACACAATGATGATGTTGCCAGTAGCTACAATGCTGGAATCCCACACAGCAGCTGAATGTTCAAATCCTCCAACGTTTCCCTGGTATCTTTTCTTTTCCAGGCACAGGAGGGGAGGGAGGTGAGCAAAACTGCAGTGAGAAACACCACCATGAGCACAAACCCCTGGTGCAAATTCAAGCCTATAGAAGAAACATGCTTCCAGAAAGAAGTCCACCACAGCCCCAGAAATAATGGGTATCTGCAGCGACTGCATCCGAAAAAGCTTCATCTATCAAAAAGGGCTTCCAATTTTGATGCCATTTCATTTTAACTCCTCAGTAGTGGAAGGGGAAAATCCCAAGCTCCTCTCTTACCCATCTTCTGTGCTGTAGTAAGCCTTCCCCCAACAGTGGGGAGATGAGGTTTCTTGGTGGTGAAGGATAAATAGCTAATGGCCCCTGAGACCTGGCTCACTTGGGAGCTAAAGCACCCTACTGCCAGCATGTCCCACTTCACGTGTTCATGAATCAAGGAGCCACATATTGTCCTGTCTTTTATTATTTAAGCTTACATCGGATACACAGTGGTTAATCTTCAGTTTGTCCTCTTGTGAAATCCATTACTCTGTTTTCTCCGTGCTTGACACTCCATCTAAGATATACTTTGAAGGGCAGAAATGTGTCTCAAAACGAATAGGACATTTGCCACAGCCTCCAATGAATCCTGGGCAGAGCAAATCTAATGAAGCAAGGAGTTCAAGGTGTGAAATCTGGGGACAGCTGCATGGCCTCAGGCACATCACCTTTATCTGTCCCCTCATCTATGGAAAGGAGGAAGGCATTCCTGTGCCTCAAGCAATGTTTTGCTACCTACAAATGTGTGTTTTCCTGCTTTGCTAAGCAAAGCATTTATCCAGCACCAACACCTTGTCAGCTGTAACACAAGAATGACTCTTATTGCAAACGAATTTTGGTTATGACCAACTCTGAGCCTATACCAGAAAGACACTTCTTAGTTGAGGGAAAAAAAGCATCAGTCGTGATCTGACTCAAGGATTTATCACTCGGTTTAAGACTCAAGCCCCAGCCCAATGCAATTACACTTGGAAGACAACAAAAGGGAGCGAGTGCTGATGAGCAGAACATATTTCTACAGAACATATTTCTACAGAACATCTCTTCTGACAGCAGCGATGTTCTGAGCCTGGAATTAGCCAGAGACACAAACCAATTAGCAGTACACAAAACCCAATCTGGAAGGCAGCTGGGAGAAACGACGCCACGTTGCTGTGCAGAGAGCTCAGCTTAGAGACTAACACAAGCCCGAGGCACCCAAGTACCACCTCACCAGAGGATCTCTGCTCCTCTTTCGAAGGGGACCAGCTCTGGGACATCACATGCTGCCGCTTCCTGGTCTGTGCTCAAATGGATACCTCTGAAGGATGGGGGTGCACCCATATGTCCCTGAATCCCAACCTTCCCATGTGCAAAGGCAGCTCAGAGCATTGCCTTCCAGGCAAATGCATGTCTTAAGGCAGGATCTAAACACACTCTGTGCATCCTCCAAGGAAAACACACCATGGATGGAGGCACACTGTAGAAAAAGGCACTGTGAAGACCTCCAAAACCTGCAAGTGACTTTGGTTCCTACCTTATGTCTTCTTCTATCTTGGCCTGTGCCTCAAGATCAAAAGGGTCAGCTGAATAGAGCCGGATCCTCTCCTGTTCCCGCCGGGCTCGGTCCTGCTGCTGCTCCAGCAACACCCTGGTGAATTTCTCTGCAGTAACAGGGAGACACAGAAATGCTTTTTACTGGAAATTGCTCTTACGAATCAAGGCCTGGCACAGCAAACTCTTCTTTTTATGCCAGCATGCACTCAGGGGTAGAGTCAACAGCACATGCAAAAAAGGCTTCCTCTGAAGGCAGCATGGATCACCTCAAAGGATCAAACTTGGGAACCCACTAAGATGAAAAGTGACTGGACAGAGCTCTTTCTCCTTGTGTCTGCTACCCAAAGTCAGCACAAACAGTCTCAATTTCCTTGCACATACATTTTTATATGGATGAAATATGGAAAAAAACATGAAGACAATATTTAAACCAAAGAGCTGCCATTAAACCAGGAATTCGTTCTTCTACTGCAGCAAGAATTGCCTACACAGTATGCCAAAAATACCCAAACAGCTGCAAAACCAGCAGATAAATGAGATCCGAAGCAGAAATGAGGACTAAGAATCTGCACAACTCAAATGAGAGGCTTGAGTGCACGTGTCTTTTGAAACAGCTTCAGAGATAGAAGGCAGGTTTCACAGCTCTCAGCAAGATGCCCATCCATGAGAACAGCTTGCAAAATGTGTCACATTTTACACTCAGCACTCCCAGTAAAAGAGTAGCCCGTGGACCCAGCAAAGAGCCAAGGCAAAATGAAGGCTAACAACAAAACTTGCTTTAAACCCAAGCAACACAAGCAAAGACATCACCATCCCTACAGCTGAATACCTGCCACTGCAATCGAGAGGTCCTAGGTGGGACACCCACTTCACGAAGTTTTAAGTACACATTTTAAGAACACAGTTTTTAGATCCCCACTTTTTGGATAGCCTCTGGCTGTTTTTTACTACTTGGATGTGATCACATACATTCCCAAAAGGACTTGGCAATAAATTAAGTTCTGTAAACACAGAAGGTTGTGGGTTTGCTTCCAGAGATACAGTTCCCATGAAGAAGCTCGCTGGCTCAGAGGCTGTTAGATGTTCAGGAAGGCATTAGGTGTATTTTCTTACTTGTTTGGGTTTTTATGTTTTAAATTAGGCTTCTGTATAGCAGGTACCTTCTAAAGCACTTGCGGTACATATCTATGCGTGTATTAGGGCATCAGAGCCAGAGCTGAACTGGATCTGTGCCCAAACACTGACAGTAGCAGTACAGAACAAGGCAAGCATGACCAGCTCAAACCCCATCCTTCTAACAGCCTGCTGTGGTGATTTGGGACTAAAACCACACATCTGAGCCAAAGTTTACATGCATAAGACAAGACAGCTCAGCAGACGAGCCAGTTCTGGGTGTCTAGGGCTTAACATCTCATTTTCTGTGCCAGGAGCAGCACATCTTGTCAAGGTGATGGAGAAACACCGGCACTACGGGCACAACTCTCGCAGGAAGAGCACAAGGGATGTGGTTTTAACTCTGGCTGTGAACTAAAGTCAGAATTGAGAAATGAAACAGGCCAAGAATATTCAGGCAAGCTCCTTTCTAGCTTTATTTGACAGAGAGAAATCGCAAGGATGTAACCTTGAAAGTGGGGGAAAAAAAGTCTCCTGCTACAAGATACTTCATTCCCTGCTCATGGTAGGGGGGTTGGAACTAGATGATCTTAAGGTCCTTTCCAACCCTAACTATTCTATGATTCATTTTCCCACACTCAACAGGATTTATTTCCTAACTAAATGTCTTGCAGCAGTTCAGAAAGCACAACTGCTGATGCCCACACCACCACTCTGTTTAAATAGTGAAAGGACACAAGAGTTCAAACCTTTCATCTCATGAAGGATGAGGGATGAACACAGCTACTCAACTGCAGAGGAAGTGAAAGACATGGTACTAGGCTTCAATTGCAGCCAAAATCATCACAGAATCATAGTGTTCAAAGCCAGGCTGGACAGGGCTTGGAGCAACCTGCTCTAGTGGAAGGTGTCCCTGCCCATGGCAGGGGGTTGGAACTGGATGAACTTTAAGGTCCCTTCAACCCAAACCAGTCTGGGATTATGATTCTGTGAAAAATCAGGTGCTGAGCCACTTGTGTTCACAGAAACTCGACTCACTTGTGCAGCTGATATTTCAAAGTAGGGATTGAGGATATTAAAGCAGGAGAAATACGCCCAACTCAGCAGAAAGGTCTTGTTATGAAAAGATCTCTGCCTTAAGTATTCCCAACTGGCACCTTTTACCAGCACCAACAAGGAGCTGGCAGCAAACATCCCAGCGAGTTAAACACCCGCAGCTGCCTTTTGTTAGAACTGAGCTCCACCAGGTTCAAAACCACCTCCCAAAGATTAACCCCCACCTCACCGAGGTCTCCGCTCAGCAGCGCCTCCGCCAAGGGCGGGTTCCGCTCCTTCAGCAGCGACAGCTCGTGGGGGTTGGCGAGCAGCATCTCCCTGAGCAGCACCGGGTTGTCCAGCCCCTGAGGGAACGAGGGGGCATCGGGAGGCGACGGGCGCAGGCGCTGCGCTGGCGGCTGCTGCTGCTGCGTGGACGTGCCCGGAACCGCGATGCTGCTGAAGTCTATCCTCGGCAGACCTTGAGGGAGAAAGAGGTCAGAGGTGTTGGTGCTTCATGTTCACACCGGGAAAACCACTCTTAATGCTGCAGTATTAGACCAGACTCGGGAACAGCAGTTTGGAAGCATGGCCACGCACTCAGGTTACTGGGTTAGGAATGCCAGCGCGTCTTGACGTAACTCGTCCAGCCTTCTATCTGGCCCGTTTTCTTATCCCCTGAAATGCACTTAGTGAACGACAGGCTCGCTATTCCCAGCTTCACCAATGTGAATTCCACACGGAGGGATTGCAAGGCTGAACCTCACGTCTCTCTAAGGCACTTCTGAATCTCACGGATTAAAACAAACAATAGGGGAAAAAAAAAACCAAGAGAAGTGGCATTTCTGCAGACCTGCATTGCAGGTACCCATCCTCCAGCTGAGGCAGGAGGATGAAGACCTCAAGCAATGCTCCCGTGCCCTTTTCAGCCAGCAGCACCTCCTTTTCCAGCCATGTTTTATGGCATGGATTTGCTGGGAATGGCTGTGGAATGCAGGACGCAGAGCTCTGCTCAGACATTATCAGAGGAGGCTGTGGCGTGTAGCACAATTGCATAACTGGGTTTGTTGAGATGCAGCTTCTCTGGGTATTTGTCCTGTGTGGATTCAAAGAGCACATCAATACAGCCTTTTAATGCACCTGAGCCGTGCAGACCACGTATTACTGTGCCATTACACCAGGTGGTTGTATGAATATTCACAGGCCTTTACAAACCCTGCTGTTCTGAACCAGTTCCCTACCTTGCTCTCTCTGCATTTCCCCGGGAGAACAATAAAATGATATTTGCTTCCTTGAAAGAAAAAAATCCCATTAAAAGCAAGCCCTCTGGGTAATTTCCAAAGCCTCCCACCTCACCCCTAACCACCCTCCCTTCCAAGGTGTTTTGCTTAGTGAATTGCTAAAGGAGACCGACAAGACATGGAACTGGTGTTTGATAAACATGGAGATCTTTTGCATGCTCAGTGCAAACGTTAGCACAAATCCTGTCTCACCTGGGAAGCGGATGGAGGGCCGCGGCTCTACGGCCTCTTTCTGTCGCAGGATCACCACATCCCCGTCTTTCAAGCCATAGGAGGCCAAAGATCTGTTGTTGTCAGTCAGCGGCCGCTCCGCATAGACTATCTGTTCATGGAGAGAGAGCAGTGAAAAACTCTCCCCCAGCATTGCAAAGCAGGGCAAGATAAAAGCCAGCAAGAGGTTACTAGTTTAGGAAAGGGCTCCAGTAAACCCTTTGGACCCCTCTTGAGCTCCAGAAGGGAAGGTGAGCAGTGCTCACCACAGCCTTGCCCAAGCACCTCTACCTCAGGCACAGAAAGGCCTCAATGAGTGGTTGGACAAGGACACAGAGCTGGTCTTGCTGAAATCTGGCAGCGGTTTCTCAAAACTCAGCATCTCACAGAAGGGCTGGTCTCTTTTAATGAGAGGCCAAATTGTGAAAGGAAAGCAAGCCTTGCCCCAGGCCTGTTCACCACACGTTTCCAAACTCCAATCTCTAAGATCACAAGTAACAACCGTCTCCTACAGCACTGTCAACCCCTGCTGACCAAGGACCAGCTGCAGACCTACAGGCAGCACCAATCAAGACAGACCCACGGATGATCCAGTCCAATATCTACAATCTCTGCCTTCTCCCACAAGACAGTTCCCCAGAATAACCAGTTTTACAGGGACCACAGTGATCAGCTCAGTGATTTCCAGTTTACTTCAGTCATGTAACTCTACCCAGACATGAGGGTTCGGCACCCAGACACCCCTCCTGAGACTGCAATCAGTCTGTGGTGGGGAATTAACTTCTTTTGACTATAAACCACAGTCACATCATTTTCTATTACGATAATCTGCCTTAACAAGGGGTCCACAGATTAAACATAAAATCAGATTGAGATCAAAATGAATAATCACCATGGGAACATTTCTATTCACGTTAGATCTGATACCTACAGACGCCCTAAATTACAGGGAAGCAAGAAAATAAAATAAAGATGTGATTTACAGGAACAGATGTTCCCCAGAAATGGTATCTGCTAAATATTACGGTTCCTGTGCCTCCATGGGGCGCAACGAGACCCAGTTCAACAGCTCCTGCCCCTGGCAGGAGTCCAGACTGAGAAGTGCTGGAGAACTCAGCCTAAACCCGTTGGGCATATGATTGAATTTCATGTTTACCACCTTGTTTAGCAAGACTGGGTCTTGCAAGACTGGAAAAGGCTGGTTCAGCAATAACAGGTTTGCTGCAGGTCAGGACTGGCAGTAGTGGGGCGAAGCTTTGCTGTCCTCACGTGGATGGGCCACAGCTCTGTCCGATGCTATCACAAGCAGCGGAGCCAAAAGGAAGATCCAAAAACCCCCTCAATGACTACACTTCTTAAGGTCTGGAAGATGCTCCTGACGTTCACTGCTTTACTCCAGCAACTCAGAAACAACACAGAATCTCACTAGTGCATAACAGCCGAGATCCACCGTCAGCAGCAGTGCCAAAGACAGACAGGAAAGGCAAAACCAACAAGAACCACGTACAACAGCAATCAGAGCCATCAGCATGAGAGAATCCAGCACAAGCTTCCTACCTCCTCATTAACAACACGCTTCCCAGCCTCAGCAGTATTCCACTTGACTGGGTCCCTTCCAAAGCAAACATGGGTCTGTAAGCAATATTCCTCTCTATTCCGACGGTTTGCAAGACATTACCAACATAATTAAGGTTAGGGTGTGATGGGAAGAGTCCCAATGCATCCTCGCACGTTACCAGACGCGTCCTGCCCGGCCTGACTCAGTAACGCCGCTGCCCGCAGGGAAAGCAAGTGTGGGATGAATCCCGGCTGCACGTGCAAGTCTGGAATGGCAGCTTCCCTGCACAGACACTCGGGAAGAGACAAGTTAATCAGTTTAAGTGAGGTTTTGCCTCTGTCGTCTTCCTGGGATTGGATTTAAGAGCATTCGGCCTTAACACCTCAGACAATGAATTAAGCGCCCGGCGCTCACTCTACATCCATTAGCAGCCCAGCTGAGCAGCTTCTGACCCACTCTGCTCTGCCCTTAGAACAAGCTGATGTAATTTGGTGTGTTTGGATTGTCTGGTTTGTAGCACCCTTTTGTTTGCTGGCCAGGCACCAGACATGGGCTCTTCCAGAGGTGGCCTGCGCCGGGATGCAGGTGCTAATACTGCACGATGGATGGGTACAATGCCACAGGGTAGAACCTCCTTATGGAGCAAGGAACCCCAATCAAGAGTGGTAGATACCACCAGCAACCACAGATCAAGCCAAACCCACAACGCATTAAATATGCCTGTTCCCCACCAAGGACAGCAGACATGTGGCATGTAAAGAAAGAGAAATGAAGGAAATCAATGGTGCTGCAGAAGACAATGGTTCTGCCGAGAGCCTCCCCATGTCCCCTCCAGAAAAGCCACCACCTCGATGTGTGGAGGAAACCCCAGTGAGCCATATTAGTTCCCCTCTGCCACCATAGCTCCTCTTATCACCACAGCCTGCCAGCAGCGTCTCTGTTATCTCATGCCACCCTGTGACCACAGCTCCTTGCTCACCTCCACCCAACTGCAGCACCCAGAATTAATGTCACAAACCAGCAGAGAGCAAGATTAGGATTAATCTCCCTCCAAACACAAGAGAGGTTTACTCCACTCTGCACAACCCTTGCTATGAAATTCATCCTCTCTTTAGTGCTGATGTGACACCTTCAATGTACACCCTGGTTATGGAAAAATGGCAGCAAACTACCTGGTTTGGTGAATGTACCACTGCCTGTTTGTGGAGGATGGTTTGAGCACGCAAAGTCCTTCTACACAACAAGCTGCTTTGATGATAACTTGTGGTTTTATACCTTTCTCCCCACTGAAGGTCATAGAATCCCAGCCTGGTTTGGGTTGAAGGGACCTTAAAGCTCCTCCAGTTCCAACCCCTGCCACGGGCAGGGACACCTTCCACTAGAGCAGGTTGCTCCAAGCCCCTGTGTCCAACCTGGCCTTGAACACTGCCAGGGATGGGGCAGCCACAGCTTCTCTGGGCACCCTGTGCCAGCGGCTCGGCACCCAAAAAGGTCCTCAAAACACTTCACAAGCACTGGGCAGAAACAGCGGAGAAAGGAACAGTGAATACACAGCTAGAAAACATGAAGATGAAGCAAGGGGATGCACAAACAGCAGATGGGTGAGCAGGAGGAGGCAGCGATGGCTACGAAAAGCCCAGCGCTGATCCCTGTTACCTGCAGCTGATTTCAGCACAAAACTCTACAGCGGTTTCATTGCAACAGAGCAAAATATAAGCAGAAAAGTCCTCGAGCCCTCATTATCCCAACTCAGACCCAGGGCTGGCAGGTGATGGAGAACAAAGCTGAGAGTGAGGAGTTACGCAGTGGTTGTCCCCATTGCCAGCCACAAATTCAACAGTGGCTGCAACACAGACACGGTTTACTGGAGCGTAGGGACAGGAACCTTTATGTGAGGTGGTTTCTCTCTTTCTACCTACCAAAAATCAAGAGGTTTTCCCCTAAAGGAAAATCCATCTCACCCTGATTTTCTACCCCGGCTTTGCAGAGCACATCACCCTCAAAACCAACCTCTCAGCCCAAAACCAAAGGCTCACCGAAGGCAGAGGTAAAGCAAAACACCGCGGGTAAAGCTTCGGGAACCTGTTTGGTGAGGGAACACATCCACCTCAAAGGCTGTTTCAGCACTTTTTCCATCGCTGACTAATAATCCCTTGACTGGAAAAACACTTTATTAATTTAGACTGGGAAAAGGCTCGGGAAGCAAAAGCCATCCCACAAAACTCCACTAACTCTGCCAGCACCCTGGGAATGGGGACATCGCCCTGTCCAGCAATGCCTTGGCAATAAATGGGTAGAAAGGGGGGGGAAAGGAGGACTGAACCCAAAACAGTGAGTAAAGCCCAGATGGACGGACAGACGGACGGGCAGACGGGCGAGAGCCGCCCCCTCGCCACAGCCTCATGTTTCGGCACGCTGCGAGCGAGCCCCGAATTCGGGCTGGAAAGGGGATTTTGGGGGGAACCAGGCAGACGTTGTGTTCACTCTCTGCACCTATAAGGAAATATAAAGGCGGAGCAAAGCCTCAAACTGCCCTTTCTGACCCGGCTGCGAGGAGGAATACGCTGATAACGATAAATAAACCTTTTCCTTAGCATTTCGGACTCGCTCCCAGGGTCTGCCGCCATCCCCACCCTTGATTCCACCTCTTCCACTCCAAATCCTCCCCCAGTTGAACACCAAATCCTCCAAAACCTCAGTAAAAACACACATCTTTCCATTCTCCCCGCCAGCTCCGTCGCGGGAGGAGAGGGAGCCTTTCCTAGAGGAAGAACACCGGGAGACCGGAGTCCTCTCCTGAGGGGAAGAGGAGGGGTTTGAGGGAAAAGGGACGCGTTTCCCCCCAAGCCCAAAAGGTGGGTGCGAGGAGGGGCACAACCCCCCACCCCAAATCACCCCCGAACTCGGGATGCGGCGGGGCTGGGGGGGGCTGGAGAGGGGACACAGGCGGGGAGCCCACCGCGCCGCCGGCCTGAGGCGGGTCCGGGGCTGGGGGGAGGGGGGGGGCCATGTGGGGCAGGGCCTGACCTGGCTCTCAGCCGCCGGGATGCCGGACTCCAGCTCGCAGAGAAGGCGGAAGTTCTGCAGCTCGAAGTCGGCGTCCACCTGCAGGGAGAAGGTGAGCTCGCTGCGGTCGCGGCGCAGGCAGAACACGGTGAGCAGCATGACCGCCCCGCCGCCACCGACACCGGGCCCGCCGCCACCGCCGCCAACTGCTGCCGCCGCCGTCAAGCGCCGCCGTCGCAAAACGCCCGCCCCGCCGGGTCAGGCGCCGGAGCTGTCAATCACGGCCGCTCGACCAATCGGTGAGCACCGGGCGGGGCCGGGCTCCGCCCCCTGCCTGCGGCGGCACGTGGGGGGGGGTCTGCACCCCAAAGCTGCCCCCCCAAGACCCCATCTCCCCTCATTCACCCCTTTTATTCTGACCCCAGTGCCGTTTCCGTGTCTTTTGCCTCAAAACACCCCATATACACCCCAAAGTAACCCCATGGGTACCCCAAAACACCCCCAGGGGCACCCTGAAACAGCTGCTCACTCCACCCCCCCTCCACCCATTCCACCCCTATGCTTCCCCCTTCACCCCGTTCGTGGGATCGCATCTTCCAGCTGCTCCTTCCCCCCCACCCCTTCTCAATGGGCATTTTGGGGTGCCCCAGAACTCACCTCTTTGCTTACTGGGGCACCATGTGGCTCTTGGGGTGCCCAGGCCTTTCTCAGCGTGCCTTCAGTGACACCCTGGTCCCTTCCATGCACCCCAGACTCCCCCTTTTTGCCTTTCAGCACGCTCCAGCCCCTGCACCATCTGACTGTTCCCTCACAGCCCACCCAAGGGACACCCCGAGCTGCCGCAGGGACGTGGTGAATTCACTCAGCTTCCACCTGGGGACACAGGAACAAGACTTTATTTTGGAAAAGGGAGTTAATGTCAAACCAAAACCATTCCAACAGCAGCGCGAGACAACGGT
Organism: Strigops habroptila; assembly: GCF_004027225.2. Lineage (NCBI taxonomy): Eukaryota > Metazoa > Chordata > Aves > Psittaciformes > Psittacidae > Strigops > Strigops habroptila. The sequence goes on from NC_044292.2 coordinate 1,920,878, forward strand.
CACGAATCCATGAGGGAAGAGCGCCGGAACTGTCGTGGTTTCAGGGCTGCAGACACTTCAGGGACAGATTTCCATCCCTGTCGCCCCCCAATTTTATTTTCTTTCCTATTAATCCTTGCTCTGTGTAAAAATAAAAAGACCAAATACAAATCCAGGGTGTGTCTGGCACCTACCAGTCCTCACACGGATACAACCAAAAGGCCCGAGTGCAGCCCAGCGCCAGGGAAGAGGCTCTTCTCGCTCCATAGGGAGCTCAGTCGGATTTCTCCTTCTCCTTCATGTGCAGGAAGACAATGCTGAACATGAAGAGACCGACCATCATGGAGAAGGCACCGGCGTAGTACGGGTACGCCGAGGGGATGAACCGCTCGTACTGCGTGTGCTGGAGGGGACGCACGGACACCTGGGAGGGGACAGAGCAGCCCTTCAAGTCCAGCACCCCATAAACCCACCCCGCTGGGTGATTAAACCCCCCTGGCTCACCTGGGTGGAGGAGTAGAGGTGGGTGTAACCCAGGCGGTTATAATCCACCTTGAACTGAAACACGCCGTAGACGTCCGGCAGCTTGAAGCGCACGCTGTACTTGCCACCTGGAAAGAGACAGTGGTAATGCCGAGGTGATGGTGACATTGAGGTGATGGTGACACTGAGGTGACAGCAGTGAGGGGTGGGATCGGGCCCCTAGCAGGGCCAGGGCATTGGGGGAACCCACCATTCCTCTTCAGGAAGGTCCGCACAAAGGGATCGATGCGGACAAACTCCAGCTGAATGTCATCTCCATCGAAGGGGACCCACTTGCCATCAGAAAGCTTCTCGATGACAATGCTGTACTCCTGGAACAAACCCACAACAGGGGAAGTTAATGAGTGATGCCTGAAAACGAACCTCAACCCATCCCGAGTTCCCAGGTCCCCTCCCAAGCGGGCAGCCGTACCACGAGGTCGGTGACGGTGTAGGCACTGGGAGGTGTGAGTTCCCCCACGCGATGGTGGGACACGGCTCCGACGCGCAGCACTCCCTCTTCCTTGAACACCCAGCGGGACAGGGCAATGGCCAGCTCGTAATTACCCGTCTGTGAGTACCTATGGATGAAGGAATGCTGGGAAAGCACAGCAGCCATGCCCTAAAACCACACCGTGTGCCAAAACCCAAACCATTAATGGATGTGAAAGCAACACAAAGAGATCCGGGGTGAAGGGAGGGAATTACTTCTCAAAGCACTTTGTTCCAAAAGGCCAGAGGAATGTGTTACCCCAATCACACCTGGGGTAATCTCAAGCAAAATATTGGATGGAGAACAGCCCTGAGGAGAAGGACTTGGGGGTGTTGGGTGAGGAGAAGCTCCCCATGACCCGGCTTCAGTGTGTGCTTGAGCCCAGAACCCCCCCGTGTGCTGGGCTGCACCCCCAGAGCGTGAGCAGCAGCTCAGGGAGGGGATCCTGCCCCTCTGCTGCGCTCTGGGGAGACCCCCCCTGCAGCCCTGATCCAGCTCTGGGGCAACAGCACAAGAGGGACGTGGAGCTGCTGGAGCGAGGCCAGAGGAGGCCCCGGAGCTGCTGCGAGGGCTGGAGCAGCTCTGCTCTGGAGCCAGGCTGAGAGAGCTGGGCTGGGGCAGCCTGGAGAAGAGAAGGTTCCTGAAGAGGAGACCTTAGAGCAGCTCCAGGGCCTAAAGAAACCTGGAGAGGGGCTTTGGACAAGGGCCTGTAGGGACAGGCCAAGGGGAATGGCTTTAACCTGCCAGAGGGAAGATTCGAGATGAGCTCTTAGGCAGAAGCTCTTCCCTGTGAGGGTGCTGAGGCGCTGCCACAGGGTGCCCAGAGAAGCTGTGGCTGCCCCATCCCTGGCAGTGTTCAAGGCCAGGTTGGACACAGGGGCTTGGAGCAACCTGCTCTAGTGGAAGGTGTCCCTGCCCGGGGCAGGGGGCTGGAGCTGGATGAGCTTTAAGGTCCCTTCAACCCAAACCACACCATGATTCTATGATTTAATTAAAACTTTCCACTGTGAACATGAATATTTGCTGGATTTTCTTCATTGAACAGCTCCCCAGATACTCCTCAGCCAGGGAGCCAACGTACCTCTTGGAGCCAGGAGTCGCTTTCTGCACAGCAGAATTGAAGAAGGCATCACTAAAGAAATCCAAGGATCCACTGAATACCACACGGGCGTTGTTCCGGGCCTGGAGTCCGGCGATCAGGAGCGTGTTCTTCCCCACCGCGTGTGGGTACTGAAAAGGAACGTGTTTAGGAGGGAGTTTAGCCCATGTGGGGATGATTAAAGAAGAGTTAATCCCTGGTTTGCGTTGGGGTGGGATAGTAGCTGGCACAGCCTGTGATTAAGGAGAAACCAAGAAGAGCTTGGAATAACCAGTGCTGGGATTCACAGCTGCTGGAACGGGACATGGAGAGGCGATTTGGGCAGGGTTTTCTTCCATTGCATCCCTCACACAGGACATTTTGCCACCAAAAGAAAGCAAAGAGGAAGATTCTCAGCTGGGCATTGTCAGAAAACAGACAACAGCCTGAGCCTTTCAAGGAGATGAAACACTCGGGGATGTTCCCAAGTGGCTGAAATCTGAGGGACTTAATTGTGGAAGCTCAAAAGAAGAGAAGTAGTAACAGAACGTACCTGAGTAATGGGTTTATCTGGGAAGAAGGAGTAAGAGGTGGAAGAGCCGGTCAGGATATCCAGTACCAGTGGGTTGTCAGGATCAGCCACCATCCTTGCAGGGAGAGGCACAATGAGCAGCACAAAGACACCCCGGGGCCCCCACAGAGGGTCACACAGCCACCAACTCCGGCACCCAACCACCCTCAGATGCAGCAAGGCCGAGCTTGCACACACCCAGAAATTAAGTATTTCCATGAGATATCCAGTCAAGCTTTGGTGATTTATGTTAAGAAACATTCTTAAGTCAAGGACTGAGCCGCTCTGGAGACTTTATTTTCATTTGAAACCAAGAGATGGCCCTGTTTAGAGTCACAGCCGCTCACCCCACGCTTACTTCGCAGCACACCCATTTTCACTCCTCTTCCCCAACCACCAGCACCTCTCCTCCCTCCCACTTGGCTCACCCAACTCCTCGGAACAGGATGGGGTTCAGTGCTGCTCTCCCCACGATGGTGGGGGCCTTCAGGAGGTTTTCAGTGTCCGCAACTATGAGTGTGTGCTGGGAGAAACAGGAGAGAGAACAGTGTCACTGTGCTGCAGGGCAGGAGGGTTCATGTCAGGCTCTCACAGCTTCTTGTCTTAACTGACAGTTAGTTTTGGTTTTACAGCCCATTACAACTGAGCAGCTGTTGGACAAATGACATATTTCAATTAAAAAGTAAAAAAACCATTATTTTTTCAATCATGATCAAATTAATACTAATACACGAGGAAATGTAAATCACCTTTTGATGAAGACAGCACTACCTCGAGTATTTTACTTGCCCGTATTTAGCAAAGTAGGACAACATCCACATCTTGCTGCAACAGTTGCATTTAAATAAAAATTAGAGGAGTATTTTTAGATCAGACCTTAATATAGGCTTTGATATTAAAGTACTGGATGATACCAAGGGAGAAAAATTAGAAACATGTATGTTTCTACACTGATCTCGAGGACTGAAAATCTCCCTTCCCACACCCGAGGAGCCACAGTTGCTTGCCTGAGGCACTTCACCCGCAGGTGATACTCTCCACACAGACACTCCGGAGTGGTACAAACCCCACATTAATAGTGGTGGGACTGCCTGAGACACAGAGACCATCAGAAACTGTAATTTGAAAGATTAAACCCTGGAAATTCAGAAATATGGATGTGAGAGAAGAGATCCCAAACGTGCAGAGCTTTGCAGTGTCACGGCAGCGCTCCTGCTCAACGGAGGGGATCCTGCCCCTCTGCTGCGCTCTGGGGAGACCCCCCCTGCAGTCCTGATCCAGCTCTGGGGCAACAGCACAAGAGGGACGTGGAGCTGCTGGAGCGAGGCCAGAGGAGGCCCCGGAGCTGCTGCGAGGGCTGGAGCAGCTCTGCTCTGGAGCCAGGCTGAGAGAGCTGGGCTGGGGCAGCCTGGAGAAGAGAAGGCTCCTGAAGGGGAGACCTTAGAGCAGCTCCAGGGCCTAAAGGGGCTCCAGGAAACCTGGAGAGGGGCTTTGGACAAGGGCCTGGAGGGACAGGCCAAGGGGAATGGCTTTAACCTGCCAGAGGGGAGATTGAGATGAGCTCTGAGGCAGAAGCTCTTCCCTGTGAGGGTGCTGAGGCGCTGGCACAGGGTGCCCAGAGAAGCTGTGGCTGCCCCATCCCTGGCAGTGTTCAAGGCCAGGTTGGACACAGGGGCTTGGAGCAACCTGCTCTAGTGGAAGGTGTCCCTGCCCATGGCAGGGGTTGGAACTGGAGGAGCTTTAAAGTCCCTTCCAATCCAAATTATTCCATGATTCTATGATTACTTACGACTTTCCTGGGAGGAAGGCGGGAGAACAGAAAACAGGTGGAAGAAAAAAGAGAAAACAAGGACAGAAGATTCATCCCTAAACCTTTACACCACAGTTCTAATTGAAAATACCCAAATCACCAAGGCAAACCTATGTACCTGGCCTGGGTCGGATATATCATAGTTGTGATGGTCGATGACAGCTGTCCTCTCCTCATCAAACTCGATCCCACACTCGCTGCCCAGCTCTCGCAGCGGGTCACCTGGAAGGACAAAGCAGATTCTCTGTTATGCAGCATGTTCAGGACGTGATGACAGTTTCAGCACTCAAAATAAAGAGCAAATTCAGCTCAGAGCCATGCATTCTGCACTCCACCAGCCAAACCCTGAGGAGCAACACAACCTCCTTCAGCTAAATCCCTGCTAAAACGTCAGTAAAAGCTGTTTATCACCCGCTTCCTCACAGTACAAACCTTCACAACAAGAAACTGTTTTCACACCATTTTTGTTGCAGGAACTCACAGAAGGACAAATAAACTATTTGTTCACTGCAGAGCATAAGCAGCAGAGGTGCTCGTTACAAGAAGTGGCTGAAACACCCCCATTAGCTCTGGTGAATGTTTGTACTCACCAATGTCCGAGCTGGCGGCGACAAGGACGCTGCCACCGCCATCAATGAAGGCCGTGATTGTCTCCACGTTGATGTTTCCACCAAAATCTGAAAGCACACACCAGAAATTGATGACCAGTTCTCAGAAATAACACCACAGCAGAACGAAAGCACAGCAAAACACCAAATCATTTCTCTCATGGCTGAAAGAACCTCTGCTAAAGGCCTGAGGTGCATCTGCAATTTGCTACTGGCAAAAAGGATAACATCTAAAGCATAAGATTTGATTAAAATTCACAGAACAGTTGAAAATCCCCTTCCAAAAATGCTCCAAGAGTGCTCTGGTATTTACCTTCTATGGAGGGCGAGAAGATGATCAAGTTGTCGTACAGAAACTCTCCATATTTTATCAGGGACAGGCCAGCATCATCCGCCGTGCGGAAGGTGAGATCGAAGCCCCTGTCTGCAGCCACGACACAACACTGACAATTTAGCATGTCACAAAACTGACACATAGAGCAGCAAAGCAGCATCAAGATCCCGGGGTTTATTTCCCCAATGAACTGTGTTTGGAGGGAAAGGTGGAGTTTTATGGGAGCACCGCTGGGGTGTTCCCACGTAAAACCAAAGGGGATCAAGCCCATGGAGAGCCCCTTTGTTGCAAGGACACCCGGATGACACCCATCAAGCAGGGACCAACGCTGTAAGGGATCTAGAGCCAAGGCAGGAGCGAGGAAACACCTCCTCAGCCCCAGGGAACCCCAGCCTCCTCCCTCAGCCTCACCAGGGGACCCCGTTCTCCTCCCTCAGTCCGGCGCGGGGTCCCCAGCCGCCCCCCCGAGCCCTACCCGCGAGGCTGCGGAAGAAGAGCGAGTGCGTGTCGCGGAGGTTGCTGTTCTCCAGCAGCACCAGGGTGCGGGGTCCCCCCTCAGCGCCGGCCGCCGCCGCCGCCGCCGCCGCCAGGAGCCACCACAGACCCAGCGCGGCCGCCGCCATCTTGCTCACCGGCGCCAAGCTTCCCCCCGGAAGAGGGCGGGAGAGGGCAGCCAATCGGAACGAGGAGCCGCGCCCACCACGGCCAATCAGCGACAGACAGCTCCTCGCCGCCGGCCAATCAGCGGGTCGCCGTTAGGCTGCCGTAGCAGCGCGGCGGCGGTCGCGGTGCCCCGCACGGGAGGAGGCAGGAGCCCGGTAAAAGACCTCGCATGGCGGTGTCAGACTGGTTTATTGCAGCGGCGCAGGGTACAGCCTGCGGGGGACCACGGCGACAGCGAGCTCACCTGTGTCCCGCACCCTGCTGTAGAGCAGGGGCGTTTTGGTGCAAAACTGCGGAGATTTGGCGACTCCCCGCGCTGCCGGGCCCGTCAGCAGCGGCGGAGTCAAACGCGGTGCCCGCCGGAGCCCTTCTTGCGCTTGGTGGTGGCGGTGGCGGGAGCGAGGACCAGGGCCTGGAGGCGGAAGGGTCGGGGCCGGGCACCCAGAGCCGCCTCGGGTCCCGGGGCGGCTGCGGGAGGAGGGAAGGGGCCTGGTGGGCATCTCCCTTTTGGGAGACACGGAAACGGCCCCGTCCTGCCCCAAAACCCCCTATTGAATCAGGGCAGCTGGGCCAAAAAGCTCTCCCTCAAAACTGAAGTGAGGAAAGTGAAGGGGAAGTCCCGCTGCAGGGGCAGAGCCGGGATTACCTCGGGTTGGGGTCGGGTCAGGGTGCAGGATCTGGCTGGTGCGCCGCGGTCGGAAGTAGTTGGAGGCGATGGTCTCACTGTCGCTCCTGTTCAGCACCAGCTTGTAGCGGTCTTCCTCGGGCTGGAGGTGGAAAATGCTGTCACCAGCGCCAGGCCCTGCACTAGCTTGCGGGTTGTGTGGCTTGGGAATGGGGCAAAATGGTAAAACACGATGGGAAAGGGAGGAGGAACGTGCCGTACCGCTGGCTCTCTGCTCTCGGCCAAGGGGCTGTCGTGGGAAGGTCTGGGCTGTGGCAGGGCTGGAACTGCTGGAGAGGAGACCGGTGTTAAAGGCTCAGTTAATGCTCTCCTGATCTCAGCACCGCTCCCCGACCATGAGACTCACAGAGATTCCCAAAGGATCCATGTTCTTACACAAACATTCCAGACAGACTTTCTGTACATGGGAGATTTCAGAGCCCGAACGCGCTCTGCCGAGCCCGGCAGCGCCATCGGGACGCTCCTGTTACCTGCAGGCAGGTGGGTTTTCTGGATGACAGGCTCTGGAATTTTCCAGCAGCCGTTTTCCTCATCCCAGATGGATTCGCGCTTGATCCTCTCCAGGTTGCTGTAGTTGCAGTCGCGGCGGACGAGCAGCTGCACCTGATCCAGCAGCTGCTGGCAGAGCATCAGGTCTCGCTCCAGGCGGCGGATGGTGCTCAGGTAATCGATCTTCTCCAGCTCGAACTCCAGCTGCAGGTCTTTGATCTCGGTCTCGGCGGCTTGTAGCTGGGATGTAAAATAAATCATTGGGGTTACAAAGGAGAGAGCACAGGGATTTGGCAAGTGGAGGGATGGAGACACACACAAAAGCTTTAATATTTGGGAAGATTTCTGATTTATAGCTAAGAATTAGGATGGGATTTGGGTGGAGAGGTTATTCCACATTGGATTTAAACAAAAGATTTCTTGAGTTTCCCCACAGAGTCGAGTCTTTGAGTTCATCTCACTTGTGTGTCTCCATCCAGGGATAAGAAAGCCTCAGAAGTTCCTAACACTGATGAAAAAGGAAAATAATTCTCAGGAAATATTTCTTTGATTATCTAAATACCAAAATAAAGCAAGTTCTTAACATGCAGATTTAGCACTATACACACAGAGATTTTCTGGAACTTCCTCTGATTCTGCCTCATCAGAGCAAACCTGGTTTTCAGGTGTGCCTAAAGTTTAAGAGTGTTGCTTTTGTATTTATGTATTTTATATTTCTTTATGTTTCATCCCCCCAGAACACTTTTGTCGGGGTAATTTCTTCCTGCAATGAGCTGATGAGAACTGGAGGAAGCTGTGCGATAGATCGTGCACGTCAGCAGAGGGAGTTGCATCCTCTCTCGTCACCAGACACCACCAGACATGATAGAGCCATAGAATCACAAATTGGTTTGGGTTGGAAGGAACCTTAAAGCTCATCCAGCTCTAACCCCCTGCCATGGGCAGGGACACCTTCCACTAGAGCAGGTTGCTCTAAGCCCCTGTGTCCAACCTGGCCTTGAACACTGCCAGGGATGGGGCAGCCACAGCTTCTCTGGGAAAAGTCTGTGCCAGCGCCTCAGCACCCTCACAGGGAAGAACTTCTGCCTAATCATCCTCCAGGCAGTGCCACACACTGAGACCAGCCTTTAAAATGGGTGGTATTTGGGGTTTCACCAACTTAATTCACTGCCCTGAGGGCTGCTGAATCTGGGATTTCATAGAAACATGTGCAAACGGGCTTATAGGGACTAACACACGTGGAGTGTTTGGCACAGCCGGCATCACTTCATAACATACTGCCCTAAAACACCTCCTTAGCCTAAAGAGAAAGTACACAGAGGAGGAAGGAGAGGAGAGGGAGCTGCTCACCCTTCTCTGCATCTTCTCCAGAAGCTTGCTCTTGGCTCGAACCTCCTCCTGGATGGAATCGTAGACGTTGAGCAGCACCCAGTCACTGCTGTCCTCGGTCGCCTGCTGCAGCGCTGCCACCAGCTGCATGCGCCGCTCATCTGCATATCTCTTCCGGCGCTTGTGCTTCTCCTTGAGGTCCTTGTTTTTTGCCTGCTCCCCCCCTACTACCTGTTGCTCCAGCACCTGCAGCCTGGGAAAGGGAAATGCCCTCAGCACAGCCAGGCAGAGATCCAGGGATGTGTGTCCTTACCTGGATGATGTTTGGGAAGATGTAGTGCAGAAAATAGTGATGTCTGATGAGATTTAACCACGGCAAATCCCATTTTTATTTTGGTTGATGAGAAGCTGAACATGACCTGGCTTTAGTGTGTGCTTGAGCCCAGAACCCCACCGTGTGCTGGGCTGCATCCCCAAAGTGTGAGCAGCAGGTCAAAGGAGGTGATCCTGCCCCTCTGCTCTCATGAGACCCCACTTGCAGCACTGTGTGCAGTGCTGGTGTCCTCAACATAAAGACATGGAGCTGTTGAAACAAGTCCAGAGGAGGCCGCAAGGATGATCAGGGGCTGGAGCTCCTCCTGTATGGAGACAGGCTGAGAACATTGGGGCTGTTCAGCCTGGAGAAGAGAAGCTGCGTGGAGACCTCAGAGCAGCTTCCAGTGTTTGAAGGGCACTACAAGGATGCTGGAGAGGGACCTTCATCAGGGACTGTAGTGATAGGACAAGGGGTGAGGGGTTCAAACTGAAACAGGGGAAGTTCAGGTTGGATCTGAGGCAGAAGCTCTTCCCTGTGAGGGTGCTGAGGCGCTGGCACAGGGTGCCCAGAGAAGCTGTGGCTGCCCCATCCCTGGCAGTGTTCAAGGCCAGGTTGGACACAGGGGCTTGGAGCAACCTGCTCTAGTGGAAGGTGTCCCTGCCCGTGGCAGGGGCTTGGAGCTGGAGGAGCTTTAGATCCCTTCCAACCCAAAGCACACCATGATTCTATGATTCTATTAAGTTTCTCTGGCCCCAAGGCAAAACACGTTACTCCCAGCACCTCTGCCAACAATTACATCCGGAAATCTGTATCTACACACAGAGGATTCTTTTTAAAAACCCTGTTTTCTGAAATTTATATTTAAACTCTTATTGAAATGTATATTGATAAGTTCTTATATTTCAATTTTTTCTTTCTTGTTTTCAAAGACTCTAAAAGCAAGCCAAAATGACACAAATATTTTAAATGGTGGGTAGGGAGTGGTATAGATGGTACAGTTTCCTTTTTGGGGCAGTATCAGCCAGGTTGGTGAATTGTGGGACCTCAACACTGCTGCTTGAATCATAGAATCAGCCAGGTTGGAAAAGACCTTTAAGCTCACGTCCAACCGTTCCGCAGTGCTGCCAAGGCCACCACTAACCCATGGCACTGAGGCCTCGGCTACACGGGGTGTGAACACTTGCAGGGACGGTGACTCCAGCCCTGCCCTGGGCAGCCTGTTCCAATGCCTGAGCACCCTCTGGGGAAGGAATTGTTCCTCAGCTCCATCTAAACCTGCCCTGGTGCAGCTTGAGGCTGTTTCCTCTTGTCCCATCCCTTGTTCCTTGGGATCAGAGACCACCCCCCTCCTGGCTCCATCCTCCTGTCAGGCAGTTGCAGAGAGCGAGAAGGTCCCCCCTGAGCCTTCTCTTCTCCAGACTAAACCCCCCCAGGTCCCTCAGCCGTTCCTCATCACACTTGTGCTCCAGGCCCTGCACCAGCTCCGTTCCCTTCTCTGTCCCCGCTCCAGCACCTCAATGTCTCTCTTGCAGTGAGGGGCCCAGAACCGACACAGGATTCGAGGTGCAGCCCCACCAGTGCCCAGCACAGGGGGACAGTCACTGCCCTGGCCCTGCTGCCACACTGGTGCTGATACAGGCCAGGATGCTGGTGGCTTCTCGGCTGCCTGGGCACAAGCTGCTCATGTTTGGCTCCATCAATCAGCGCCCCCAGGTCCTTTCCCAGGAGCAGTTTCCAGCCTCTGCCCCAATCCTGGAGCGTTGCAGGGGGTTGTTGTGGCCCAAGTGCAGGACCCGGCACTTTGCCTTGTTGAACCTCATCCCATTGGCACAGCCCATGGATCCAGCCTGTCCAGATCCCTCTGCAGAGCTTCCCACCCTCCAGCACATCAACACTTGAAGCCAACTTGGTGTCATGTGCAAACTCCCTGAGGGTGCACTCAATCCCCTCATTCAGACCATCAATGAAGATATTAAACAACACTCACCCTAACACCAAGCCCTGAGGGACACCACTAGTGACTGGTCACCAACTAGATGTGACACCATTTACCACTACTCCTTGGGCTTTCCCAACCAGCCAGTTTTCAACCCAGTTGGCTGCCACGAACCCATGTTTGAAATCAAACTCATCTCATGTCCCTGAATGCTCTGAGATGGAAATAAAGCCCTGCTCCAGAGCTGTTCTCTTTGTCTGCACAAGGACCTGCAGCAGAGCAGACAGCTCAGCTTGGCCAGCGCTGGCTCCAGTCAGACAAAAGCCCACTGCTGATCAAACCTCTGCTGATAGTAACCTCTTAATCACCTTCAAACCACCCAAAAGAGTTCACCCCACCAGAGTGAGACCTGCTATTGTACTTTACTGTGCCTGCCAAGTAGCCTTTAGTTTCTTTTGCTTAATACACGACTGAACCTTTGCTGAGTATCTGAGCTTTCGCAGCCGGCCTGGTGTGCAGTGCTTTTAACAGGCAGCTTTGCTAATCCCCACTCCTGCAGAACCAAACCCTCCTGCCTCATCTGCACAAAGCTCTGGTGTTAACAGCAGAATTAGAAAAGCATTTTCCACTTCTTTGTCACAAAAAAAGAACGCTGCAATAGGAGTGTTAGAGTCACAACACCCGTTTCTTTGGAGAGCTCTCCACTGACAGACAGAATTGCCCTCAAATTACAGCCACTGCTACTGGAGATTTCTTAATAGCTCCTTTTTTCAGCTGGGAGAGCCCCAACAGGGTGAACTTGCACCACAGGAGCTCACAGTAAAGCTGAAAGACTGGTTAAACCCCACAGAACTGTTCAAACCCAAACTCTATCATCTACAATCTATCTTATGTTGAGTATTTCTAATTTTAATATAATTCCACACAATGGATTAAAAGAGAGCAATCAGCAGAATTTGCTTAAAGCGGGTATTTCTGAACCAGCCCTTAACCCCCATGCTGTGTCAGTGTGCTGTGTTGTACTCTGGAAGGAGTTCTAAAGGAATTCTAAAGGAATTCTCTCAAGATGCCTCTTGCCCAGAGGAAAACCTTGAAGAGAGGATGCCCCCGAGACAGGCCAAGCATGAGTCTCAAGCCTCATGCTGGAGAGGTGCCCCAGGCCCTGAGTCTAGTGCTGCCCCTAAAATGTGATTATTGGGAAATTTTGGTGTCAGTTGTGCCTGACACCAAAATTTCACCTGACACAATTTTGTCAGGTGTAAGAATTAGAGGCAGAAGTGACCTCAATGACAAGACAGCATGGTAGAGGACACGCTCTCCTCCTCCTGCTTGCAGACACAGCAAGCAGCAGAGTACTACTTGTACCAGTATTGGAGACCTCAAGAACCCTTTCCAAGAGGAAGAGGAGGCTGCCCCCAAAACCTCTTTGGGCACTTAAGTTCTGTCAGCAACCACCAAGGCTCAACTTTATAAACTCCTCATAAACTACACCTGCAGAAAGCCAGAGAAGGAAGAGACCTCCCTGCCTTGCGACCCAGGCAGGCTCAGGGAGCAGGAAAGCACACTTGTTTGCTTCCACAGCTGCTGACACAGACATCTCCAGACCTTTTCTCTCATAATTCTGGCACTTGGCATCAGGAACGCTGCAGCTAACAGCTATTTATCTGCCCAAATAGGACAAAGTTAATTTTGGGGTAAAGAACATGTATCTGCCTGGTTTTGTGAGCTGAAGCTCAACAGTTGTAATACGGGGGAAGAACAGGGCTGTCTCTCACCTGCGTGCGCAGGAGGCAGTTAGTGCTGGCGTAGTTCACTGACCTGGCAAGAACCTGCTGCTGGTCTGCAGGCAGAGCCATCCCCTCAGCAGTGACAGCCAGCCCTGTGCCAGCACTCCTCCTGCTCACACCACCGGTGTCTTGGACAGCCTGAGGTGCTGCTGGGCCCTGAGGACAAGAGGAAACCAAAAGCCGCAGCTCTGAAAAGAGCAAGCACCAGAGCACTGACATTGCCCACCCAGGTTTATTCAACCTGGTGAGGAGAAGAAGCCTGAGGGGTACCTGGACTGGCTTTGGTTCTTCATCTGCTGCAGCAACAGTGTCTTTGGGCAAAGGTGGCTCATCAGGAGCAGTTTCAGTCCTTGTGGCAGCTGAAGAGTAAAAAAGGAAATAGCCACAATGTCAGTAACAAGTGCTGCAAAATTGAGCATAAACCTGGGAAAACATCACACAAAGTCTTCACCAAACACTAGAAAAGATGTGTCTGGAAGGAAAAGGTCTGTTATTTACCTTCTTATGATGGTCAGTAAAAGCCATCGGGGGTTTTATATACCCAGAGGGCGTATCAGGTAAGGAACACAGATTTTAGAGGGCTGGGAGAGGCAGGTCCAGGTGGTCACACACAAATAATCTATTTCAAAGGCTGAGGGGTGGCACACCCCATCAGATGGGGTGTGGGGGAAAAAATCCTCTTGCCTTAGAGAGTGATAGCATCAAAAATGAAGGATATAGGTTCAGGAATTAATATTGGGTGGCAAGTGCTGTACAAGCACATTGCAAAATGTGCTCGGAGGCACTGCGGAAGTGTAAATGAAAAGCAGTAATGAAGAGGAGAGCTGGCAGCAGTTTATAGGTATGTGAGAGGAATATGCACCCTCCAGCAGAGCGATGGTGGTGATAATCCAGCAGGAGACCAAGGGCTGCATCCCATTTCCATGCAATGGAACAGACTGCAGCAGCCACCCTCATCTTGGATGTGTGAGTTGTGCAAAGCCGATGGGATCAGGACAGAGCAGCGCCTGCTGAGACCAGTCACCCCTGCAGCTCAGACCCCTGCTCCAGAGAAACCTGCCCTCAGACAGAAGAAACTCACAGCTTTTCTGGGCAAAGAAATCACATTTCATCACCTCAAGGCTTACAGGGCAGGGCCAGACCAGTCCTGACAGGAAAAGGAAGTCAGGAAAGTAGTGAAGAGGACAAAGCTGGGATAAAGTCTTATGGAGAGCCAGAGTTACTGCTCCTGCTGCCGATAAGGGGGGGTTGAGAGCAGGGGCTGCTGTTGCTGGGGGTGCCACTTGCTGCAGTAGCAGTTGCTGCCACTTTAAAGTGGCTGCCCCAAATCTGACTTAGCAAAAGCAGCTCCTGCCTAAAGCATGAGGGAACCTTCAGCCTGGCTCACACCCTCCACCTGCCTCGTCCACACCTGCTTCCTTCCTGAGGTTCTCCTCCAGAGCAGACAGCTTGAGATCGTAGTGAGTCTTCAGGCTACTGATGTCCTCCTCCAGGCGGGCCCGGGACTCCTGCTCCGCTTCGTAGCTGGCCTTTAGCTGGGCCAGTCTCTCCTCGTACTCCTGAAAGGCACAGCACACAGCCTGCTGCAACAGCCCTGTCACTGCGCACAAGGTCCCATCGTGGTCACATCTCATGTCCACCCCAATAAAACATTCCCACCTGGATTCACTGACTTTTTCTGTGACTTAAGTCACCACAGTAATGATGGAGGGGGACTACTTATCCCTAGAAACCGCCGTCTTGGGCAGATGTGGTGCCCTGGAAGGAGCTCTTAAAGAGCAAGGAGAGAGTTTTATTTCCTTCTAGCCCCAAACTCCTCATTCTTCCTCCTGGCTCTGTATCCCCTCCTCATCTTCACCCTTGTACTGTTCCTAACATCTTTGACTACTGCTTTCCTCCTCCCCATTTCTCCCTCCTCTGAAAGGAGGAATCTAAGTTTCATTTCAAAAATTCTTCTTGGGAATCCATTCTAATTCATCTCCAGAAAGGTGGGAACAATGCTGAGAGAAAGCAGCACTGTAAACAAGGCCTCCATCAGCACAAGTTCTGTCCATAGGAGAAGCCCAAAATAGTATCATAGAATCGAAGAGTGGTTTGGGTTGAAGGGACCCTAAAGCTCCTCCTTCCAACCCCTGTCATGGGCAGGGACACCTTCCACTAGAGCAGGTTGCTCCAAGCCCCTGTGTCCAACCTGGCCTTGAACACTGCCAGGGATGGGGCAGCCACAGCTTCTCTGGGCACTCTGTGCCAGCGCCTCAGCACCCTCACAGGGAAGAGCTTCTGCCTCAGAGCTCATCTCAATCTCCCCTCTGGCAGGTTAAAGCCATTCCCCTTGTCCTGTCCCTACAGGCCCTTCTCCAAAGCCCCTCTCCAGCTTTCTTGTCAGCCTCCTACAGAAGCAGGAAGAAGTATAGGAAGAAGTAGTACAGGAAGTTCTGAAAAGGCTGAACCACACAGCCCTACACCGTACTTGTAATGATTATTATAAAACTCCACAAGCCTTAGTCAAAGACAACATAGGATACCTCCTCTTGACTTACTTCTCTGATCAGCTGCTTCTCTGCTTCAAGATCTATTTGGGGTTTGAGGAGGGGAGGTGGCTTCGCTGCCAGGTGAGCAGTCTCAGCAGGTAGAAGCCCTACAAAGTAAAGCAGAAACAAAAATCACTCCCAATTTCTGGGTGGGATTGTTTGTAGAACGCCTGGAAATGGAACAAAGAACCTGGCTGCTGGCAAAGAACATCACAATCCATGTGCTCCCTTAAACTGTGCTCGTGTGCCAGCATCTGTGCTGCCAAAACGCCCACTGGCCTGTGCCTCTGTAGGTGCGGGAGAGAAGGAGTCAGCGCGGAGCAGAGGGGGAGAGGAGTAAGCTTCAGGTATATTAAAGTGAATATAAATCTAATCTCCTTCACAGAATAACAGGAGAATGTTTTCCAGGGCTGTGCTAACAGGTTTGGAAGATAAGAGACACTGGGAAGGAGATGAAAGGTGCAAGGAAATTGCCTTCATTCTTCACAGATGTTTCTGAAAGGTGGCAGAAAAGGGGAAAAAATAATCTCACAGTCTGATTGCTCTGCTTGAAGTTGTGCTTTTTTTTGTGGAGATGATTCCCAAAAGGGGATTCAGCTCCCTAAGTCTGTTCTTACCTATTTGTTCCTGCATTTGCTACTCCTTTACAGCAAGGAGCATCTCTGCTGAGGCTGGGCTGAATCCTCGATGGGAGCACAGTGCTGCTCTCTGTAAGCAGCAGGCAAAACTCTTGTAGCACCAGAAATTCCCAACGTAGGAGAACAGGGGCTGAACGCTAACTTTGAAAACATATATATATATTTAATAAAGAATTTTACATTGTTATTTCTTTCACAGCTTGTTTTTGCTATGCCAGCTGAAATCTCTTCTCTGACTGACCAAATTCTATCCGGAATGACCAAGAAGAATCAAGGATTTGAATCATGTCATTTTCTAACTAAATCAGTCATTACTAAAAATACTGGATAATTGAGATGGTTTTTACCAGTGGAATGAGCTCAATTTGGCAACAGTGAAGGAAAAGTCCATTACCAGAATGGAGAACTCTTCCTCCAACAGGTAAGGGACGGGTTGAGGTGAAATCCAGTGAGCATTTTCTGCGTAAAACCCTTTTTCCTGTTAAAGATAAAACACCTCTGCAGCTACTAAGGGCTCTCCTACCTGCCAAATTATTCACGCCCATCTGTTCAGCTAGAATGGCCTTCAGCTTCTTAATCTCCTCCTGATACTCCCTCAGCAGAGTATCCTTTGGGTCCTCGTTGATACAGGGCTTGTTCTTGATGTTTTTGGCTCGATTAGCATAGCGCAATGTACTGAGGCTCTCGTCATAGTTGTTATCAGCTGGAGATAAGCACGCGACCATCAGGGTCTTGGTGTTTCCCCCAAGGGAGTCCTGCAGCAGCCTGGTCAGTTTGGAGTCTCGATAGGGGACGTGCTTACACTTGCCATCAACCAAGGCTGAGATGACGTTGCCCAGAGCGGAGAGGGAGAGGTTGATTTTGGTGGCCTCTTTGAGCCGCTCCCCCATGGCTCCAGTTTTTGACTGTCTCTCGCTTCCTGCCAGATCCACTAAATTGAGTTTTGCAGCCCTGAGGTGGTCCTGCCCTCGCTCATCTGCAAGAGAACGATTCCAGGTTAGGCCCTTCTTAAGACAAAGCACCTTAACATGTTTTTAGTGCTTCCCTGAACGAGATCTTGCACAGTAAAAATTCATGCCTGTTTTTACTCTCCCAGTGAGCTCTGAACACACACACACACACACACACCCTCTCCACATATTTCCACAGTGTTTAGAATTCCACACAAGTAACAAGGTCAGACCATGACTGCATGAAATTGGGACGGTGCTCAGCCCAAACCACCCGGATGAGGAGACAGATCTCAGTGAGTGAGGAGACAGGCCTAGTGAGCCGGTGCCATTCCCATCATAATGTTTTAAGGCAAGAGAAGACATGAGCTGAAGTTACAGCTGGCTCCCCAGGTACCTGTGTGCACATGTGTCACACTTCCTGACCTGCATTTTGAGGCTGGAATTATGTGTTGACACAAATTCTGTGTGATATGCATCCAGTTGCTTTAGGAAGCCCTCAGTTTCACTGGCTAACTTAACTTTCCCAGCCTCATGCAGAGCAAAGAGTTGGACACACATTCCCAGATCCCAGACTACTGTTTTAAGCATATCCCAACCATTCTTAAGATTGCAGGCTAAATTTAAGGGAAGAGCTCCTTTAGTGCTTCAAGCAGAGAAAACATCAAGGTTTTAACCAAGTCCAGCCTTTTCCAGAGAGACTTCTACAAATCCCAGCCTTGAGTTGGGTCAGAGTTAAGATTTATGGCTGTGGACAATACCTAACTTGAGCAATGAATAATCTGATGCATGGGGGAAAGTGAGAAGTTCACAGGTAAACTCGCCCTTAAAAAGAACCCTAAATTTTATTGCCACAGGGTATTTCCCCACTTAGAGCAATAGATTGTTAACTGTGGGACTTATCATTTGCCACTGAGCAAACTTGTTTCACTCTAGATCTTTCTGGTGTGTCAAGACATGGGAGGACTGGGGGAAAAAAAACAGATGGAGCTGAAATAGAGCACCTCTCACTATCTCTTCTGGGTGGACAATCACAAAAAGGGTTTCTGACCTTTTTCCTCCTTCCCCCAGTTTATGTTAACACTGAGAGGCAATTAAACAGCAGTTTTGGTTCCTGCCAGTCCTTTTGCCCAGGGTGTCTGTTTGTTTCAGTCTTGGAGCTCAGTGGGTTGGTTTCCATGGTGTGACAAGGTCCCCAGGCTCTTGCTAAATGCCTGCAGCAGCCTCAAAGTCTCAAAGGCTTGTCTCATACTCATACAGCCCATTGCACAAGCACTGGCCATGGTCCTTCTCATTAACAAATGAATCCCTAAGCACAACGTAAAGGAATCAAACATCTGCTGCTCTTAACTACAGCAAAAATACTGATGGTAACTTGCACATCTCAAACATCTGCAGCCAGAGAGCCTCATATTTGCCATAATTCCTGAATGTGGTGCTTTAAAAATGAGTAATTTTAGTCCACATAATTGCAAAGAGATCCTTCAAAGCAGCAACTCCCTGTAAATTATCATTTACTACAGGTTTAACTGGAAAATAAGTTTGAACTACTCCATGCACCTCTTCATGAAGCCTGAAGATGACAACAAAAACACCAACTTCATTAGCTGTTTCAACTAATGATGACACAAGTAGAACCATCCAGTCACAGGGGTTGTGCCTGAACCCACAACTTTCTCCTCAGGTATTCCAGCTGTCTCCCGTTTAACTGCCAAAGCAGCAAGTTTCCCACCTGCCACCCTGTTCCATGTAACAAGTTTTCAAAGCTTTAAATCAGAGAAATTCAAGCTAAATTAAGAGCCCTGCACCAATCTGGGACACAAAAGAGTGTAAATGTTTCTTTTTCCTTGTTAGGATTAAAGTTAGGATTTTATGGACCCACATAGTGCAGGGATTAGCATCCACTGGCTGTGCTAATTGAGAAATTCCCCTCCCCCTCCATATTTTGGGTAGAGGAAAATGAGGTCTCGTCACCAACATCTGGAACCACAATTTAGGAAGACATTGTGTAACTTTCCCATGACTGAAACAGCTGAAGAAAACGAAGCCAAATTGTTTGCAGCCTCAGTGGGGTCAAGAGAGAATATAGGAGACTAATTCCTTTCTTAGTCTCAGAAAAAACCCTTTTGAGGTCCGTGTTCAGACCAAGCAAGGCAGCTTCATCAGCTAAAGAAATGCCAATGGAAATAAGATGCTTGAGAAAGGAAAATTATTCACTAAAACATTATGAAAGGATTCTTTTATTCTGTCTTTAAAAGATGAGCCCGATGATTAAGCTCAGTGGAGGAACCGTTGCATGAAATGATCTGACTTGCATTGCAAAGGAGGGCAGACGAGACAAGTGATGATAGAAGTTTCTCCAGCCACAGTATGGGCTGTGAGATTTAGCCCTCTTCACTGGAGATAAAGGTTTGAGAAGATAAAGGAATGGAAGGAGAAATTAAATATGTTCCCAGTTTGAGTGTAAGACATTTCACTCCCAAGGGGCAATCAAGGAAAAGAAAAAGGCTTTGGCTACTAAACCATTTCACACTGTGAAGAATGTCCACACCAGGGCACAATTCTGATGTCTACCAGACCTAAAACCATAAGGCTCTCAGTTTAGCTGTGGGGTGACTGGGCAGACCACACAGATCCTGTGCTCTGCCAGGCTCTGGCCTACCACAGCACACCCAGCTACCTACCTACAGTGTAGATCTCCATGTTGACAGTGAAGATGGCATGGGAGCGGGACGAGTCCTTATTCATGAGGGTGTAACCCACGGCTCGGTTGCCCCAGCCTGTCTCCATGAGCTGCTCACACTGTACCACACTGTGCACGGTGTGCAGAGAGAGCCCCTTCACATACACCCCCTTCTCTGGGTGCTCCTTCAGCTGCAAACAGAGAGAACACAAGACAGGTTAGAACAAGACACACCGAGACTGCAGGAAGTTATGCTGGGAACTGGAAGCTTGAGAGCTATGGGAGTTTTGCATGTGAAGTTAAACAGCACTACAGCAAAAACGTATCTGACTGCCACCAAAAAGCCTTAGTATTTCTGAAGGAGGAATAAAACCTTCTTTTTAGAAGGAACCAGTTTCATGGCTCTGCAGGGAAAAAGAATTAAAAGTTTGCTGATTAATTCAGACATCTTCCAGGCCATGAGGAACTCAGGGTCTCTGTGCTGAGCCGCCTTCTGCCTCCCCTGTTATTAAGCTGTGCATTTTAAAAGAGAACTGAAATGTTTTTCACCTATTATGGCAAAGGCTCCAGTATCTCTTCATTCATAGGGAGCTTTTTTTAAAAGCAAAGCACAGATTCGGCAGTCACAGGCACTGTCACTGGTGCTGTGCTGAACCCCTCCGCTCTGAGAGGGCGGCTTGATCCCGCTGACAAAACTCTCAGAGTCACACCCAGCACTCTCAGGATTTTTCTCCAGATTAGTTCATTTTTAAGATGCTCTTAAATCCTATTGAGGCACCTGGGTGGAGACAGAGCGTTAAATACCAAACAGCAGCTTTTCAGCAATTATTGATCACGCAGAAGAAAAACTTCATCCCGCATCCAATAAATGACTAATTGTTCCACATCTTGACTGACCCATCAAGCCTACATAAAACCCCCAAAACAATGGAGATCCTGCACTCCCCCACCTGCCCCCTCCACACTGGGAATCTCAAAGGAGCTGGATTCATTTTCAATAGCTATGATACACCCCACATCTGCTGAGTTCATAACCAAAAGTCTATTTTTACGGTGGCAGCTGGGATATGCTTGTCATGACTGGGTGTCACGGAGCGATAGATGCCACATTTGGCAGTGTGACTCCCAGAGAAGAGCCTCAGATACTCGAGTGATGCACTTGCCACAAGAAGCGATGTAAAATAGAGTGTTTGCTGCTAAAAACTCTGCACAGAACTGAGTGGAAGTGGCTGGAAACTAAACCAGGCAGGATTTCAGCCTTGTTCTAAAGCTGTGACTGCCCAGAATGAACCCAGTTACAGAATCATAGCCAGTGTTCATACACTGGGACTTTTGCATGTGCTATCAGAGAACCCTGTGGCTGGCCCAGCTGTATCTGAGGATGCTGCGAAGTGCCTGAGGAGCAGCCAACAGAGGACATGGCTGTTTAATTCCACCACAGACTGACAGGGCCATTTCCTTACAGAGCTCTGTAAAACCTGCTCTTCACAGGGTTTCACACCACGGACACGACTGCGGGCTTCAGAGTCACCAGTCGCTGATGTTAAAAGGCAAAAGAACAAACAGAAATGGGACTTTGGAGGAGAATTGTGGGACACAGGAAATACCAAACACAACTACAGGCTGGGCAGAGACTGGATGAAGGGCAGCCCTGAGGAGAAGGATGCTGGTTGGTGAGAAGCTCCCCATGACCCGGCTTCAGTGTGCGCTTGAGCCCAGAACCCCACCGTGTGCTGGGCTGCACCCCCAGAGCGTGAGCAGCAGCTCAGGGAGGGGATCCTGCCCCTCTGCTGCGCTCTGGGGAGACCCCCCCTGCAGTCCTGATCCAGCTCTGGGGCAACAGCACAAGAGGGACGTGGAGCTGCTGGAGCAAGGCCAGAGGAGGCCCCGGAGCTGCTGCGAGGGCTGGAGCAGCTCTGCTCTGGAGCCAGGCTGAGAGAGCTGGGCTGGGGCAGCCTGGAGAAGAGAATGCTCCTGAAGGGGAGACCTTAGAGCAGCTCCAGTGCCTAAAGGGGCTCCAGGAAACCTGGAGAGGGGCTTTGGACAAGGGCCTGTAGGGACAGGCCAAGGGGAATGGCTTTAACCTGCCAGAGGGGAGATTGAGATGAGCTCTGAGGCAGAAGCTCTTCCCTGTGAGGGTGCTGAGGCGCTGGCACAGGGTGCCCAGAGAAGCTGTGGCTGCCCCATCCCTGGCAGTGTTCAAGGCCAGGTTGGACACAGGGGCTTGGAGCAACCTGCTCTAGTGGAAGGTGTCCCTGCCTGTGGCAGGGGGTTGGAACTGGACGAGCGTTAAGGTTCCTTCCCACCCAAACCACTCTGGGATTCTGTGATTAATTCTATGATTCAGTGACACAGAAGAAAGCAGGGGGGTCAGTCTGGCTTTTCTTTCTCCACAGGACACAAGTCCCCTAATTACTGGGTGGAGGCAGCAACAAGCAGAGGCTGTCACCAGTGGGATGGTGTTACCCTGGCAACTGTTCTGCCCAACTCCTGCCCTCCCAGTGCCAACTGCAGTCGTCATGGAAACTGGTGTCACTGCTGATGTGGAACAAAAGCTGGGAAACTGCAGCAAGTGCCTTCTGAACCAGCCAGTCCCCTTCTCCCACCCTCCCTTCCACACACACAGGCCGAGCACATTTGGATCATGGAGCAGAGAGGGGTTTGCCTCCTTTAAAGCCATAGTAAAATAACACATCTGCCGCGGAAGGTGGGTCTGTCACCATCTCCCGTGCAGCAGATGGTGCTAGAGCCTCGGGTTTCTTCACCAGGGCAGTCCTGCAGGGAGGGAAATTGGACAGGAGATTTGCAGCTCTCTCCAGGAATACATGCAAAGAGATCTGCACAGTCACCAAGAAGGAAAAATCAGCCCCCTGCTTAGGATTTCAGGACTGTTTTCCGTCCTGTGTTCCTGGAAACAGCCTGCCTTCCCCATACGTGCCCATGGGGAACAGTGTCTGCTGCGTCCTCTCAAAGAAGGATCAGCCTTTTTTGTTTTAGACAGATGATGAGATCATCCACAGCTACACTGCATCAGATTTGTATGGCACAGAATCCTCCTGCTTTAGAGACAGCTGCGAGAGGAAGAGGATTAGGAAGAACTTGCCCCATCAACACTTTATTCCATCCTTGTCCAGTAATGACTTTCACACTAAGCTACCGGCCGCAATCCAGTGGGCCACACGGGACATGTCTGACTGGATCCTGTTCCTCCTGCTGCTAAACCTTCACGAAAGTCCCTCAAAATCTCCTCTTAGCTTCCATATTTATCACTATGGTTTCATAGTCTGGCATTCAGCTTCTGACAGAGCGTATTATTGCACTTCTATGAGACATCCATGATAACACTTATCTGAGGAAATTAAAGCACTTCCTAACTAAGACACATTGACTCCACCTCACCTCCAGCTTCTGCTTGGTATCAGCTCCTAGAAGGTCTCGTATGTCTTCATTGTAAATCTCCAGGTAGGAAGCTCTCACCAGGAACTTGGCATTTTCAGCACACTGCACCAAAGAAGAAGGATTTTCAGGTGAGCTTCTCCAAATAGAGGCAAGCAGGCAGCCCACGTAGCCCTCAGTGCCAGCTGGGTGCCTTCAGCACTTCATCAAATCTCTGCTAGCATTTCATTCCCAGGTGTAACCACTCCACACACTCCTTATAGGGACTTTTGGTCCTTAAACACCTCAAGCGTGAGCCCATGAAGTCTCAGAGATGAGGGTGCAGCTCATCTGACTGTATAGGAGCCTCAGCTTTAGGAAAGGCAGCGTACCCCAAAGCTTGGCCCCATTCTTGCTCCTGAGTGTGATCAGCACTCGTTTCTCAGGTTATGACACAAGAAACATCTATTTATCACACCGTCTTACAACAGGATCTCTTTCATGTTGTTACCTACCTGCACACTCTCAAAAATGTGTTCAAATGCCCTGGGAATTATGCCTTTCTGTGCAGAAGGATCCACAACTCCCTGCATGGTGAATGACTTCCCACTGCCAGTCTGGCCATAGGCAAATATGGTGCCGTTGTAGCCTTCGGTGACACCCTGGATGTGGAGGACAAACAGAAAAGCCATCATCCTCAGCCTTGGGTAACTGGAAATGCACTGTCCAGATTCAATCCCACCTCAAAAAAGGTATTTTAGAGGAAGAGCTGGAAATAAACATCGAACAACTACTTGAGCTTCACATGTCATCAGAGTATAACAATGAAATAACACATTCTGCTAGCTTATACATGGAAAACCTGACGAAATGCAGGTGTTGAAAAGTGGAAGGGCAGTTGACAACACTGAGAATAGCAGAATATTTTTGTCATAGGGCAGAAAAGTCTTGTGCAAACCAGAGACACAAATAGAATGCCAGCTGATTGTAGGGTGGCCAAAGGGATGGTCTCTAGTTTAGAGCTGTTTTCTCTTGGAGAGCCAGCTGAAAGAAAGCCTCACCTTCACGTGTTCCTGTTTCAGAGAAGCATCGGAGGAACATTAGATATTTGGATTTCTTAAGGTTTAAATAAGAAACCCCCAACTATTACTCTAATAACCTACTGTTTCAGACCCTGCTTGTTCTCATGACCAGGAACGTCCATCTTAAAAATACCATTAGCCATTTTATCCCTCTTTCTTCTCCTAACAAAACTGGATTCTTTGGGGGGATGTTGGGGTTTTTTTTCCTTAACTGGTTCCGTCCTCACCCTAGCTGTTTGCCATGCAGCAAATGGATCCCCTCTCATTTTGCTACTCTAAAGCAGCCTGAGGTTCCCTGTCTTCTCCAAGGATTCTCACTTGGCAGTAAAAATATCCCTGAAGCCATTAGGAGTCTCATTTACCCCTTCTTCCCACATCACCTTCCACTGCAGTTTCTACCCAGCCACCATCTCTAGGGCCTGCTCAGGGGCTTCATCTTTCACATAAACATCCGCCTAAAACAATTCAGTGTAATTCTATCCTCACTGCCCCTCTGGCTGCTGAAGCAGTTGGTTTTCTTCCCAATTTCCCAGCCTACTCCTGGGATGCTGTTTTGCCCACCCCAGGGTTGCAGCTAAGCCTTTTGAAGCAGCAAACAGGGCTGGTTCTGTCCATCAACCATGTCACTTGGGGATCACCTATCTATGTGAAACTCCTCAGCCCATGTCCTGAGCTACATGGCCATAGAATCGTAGAATCAGCCAGGCTGGAAAAGACCTTTAAGATCAAGTCCAACCATTCCCCAGCACTGCCAAGGCCACCACTAACCCATGGCACTGAGGCCTCGGCTACACAGTGTGTGAACACTTGCAGGGACGGTGACTCCAGCACTGCCCTAGGCAGCCTGTTCCTGTTGGCTGTGACCCTGCGTGCCTGGCTTGCTTGGGGCACCACTCACCTCCACGAGCGGGTAGGCAATCTCGTTGTAGATCAGCTCCGTGCTGTGCTCCTGGCAGTACGCCCCATCGAAGGTGAACTGCTTGGGGGGCTCCCCGGCGGCGGCGGGGTTCTGGAGGAAGCACTGGCCCCGGGTGCTCTCCATGCTCACAACCACCTTGCAGCGAAGAGCTCTCTCACGGGCATTCATGGGCCGGCAGCGCACGATCACCTTCACCGCCTCCGAGGCCATTTAGTCAAGGTCCAGCTCAACCCCACACACGCTCACTGGGGGGAGCCTGTGGGGCTGGGGCAAGTCTAACCCCGGGGCCTGCAGCCCTGCATGCAGGGGGCTTCACCATGTGCTGGGGGCACCGAGGGGATAGAGCCCCCCACAACTCGGCATGGGGAAGGGGAGGCTACGGAGGAGGAAAGCCTGGGGGGCGGGATGAGGGGAAAGGGGAGTCTTGGAACCAGGCTGAGGGGGAACGAGGGCAGGCCGGGGGGAGGCTCTGCGCGGGACAGCCTGAGGTGACTGTGGGGAGCGCGGAGCAGCCCAACGCGGGCTGGGCGAGGGAAAAGCTGAGGTAAACCTGTAGGTGTCGGGAGGCAAAGCCTGAGGGAGCGGAGGGAAGCCCGGGCCGGGCCGGGCTCTGCGGGCCGGCGGCGGGAGCGCGGCCGGACGCAGTGCGCATGCGCGCAGCGACCCCACGCGGTTGCCACAGCGACGGGGTGGGTGGAAGGGTGAGGAAGGGGAGGGGGGGCCGGCAGCGCGGCGCCAGGCCCGGCCCCTCGCCGGCCACGTGACCGCGGGGCGCGCGTGCTCGTGCGTGTGCAAGCGCGCGGTGTGCACGAGGGCGCGCGGGAACGTGCAAGAGCGCGAGGGTGCGGGTGCACGTGCCTGGGAGTGCAAGTGCACGAGTGTCTGAGTGCGGCTGCAGCAATGCGCGAGCGTGCAAGAGCACAAGGGCCTGAGCGTGCAAGAGCACGGGAGTGCAAGTGCGCAAGTGCCTAGGAGTGCAAGTGCACAAGTGTCTGAGTGCAGCTGTAGCAATGCATGAGTGTGCAAGAGCACGAGGGCCTGAGAGTGCAAGTGAACGAGAGTGCAAGTGCGTGAGAGTACAAAAGTGCACGGGAATGCAAGTGCACAAGTGTCTCCTGCTGTAGCAATGCGTGAGCGTGCAAGAGCACGAGGGACTGAGAGTGCAAGCGCCTGGTAGTGCAAGTGAGTGTGAGATTGCAAGTGCAAACACACGTGTGAGTGCGCGCAGGTGTGCATGGAAGCGTGAGTGCATGGCACGGTTCTGCCATGCAGGGCGCACGTACATGGGCCTGCAAGGGCGTGAGTGTGAGCTCACAAGGGTGCGTGTGAGCACACGAGCGTGCACTGCGGTGGGAAGAACAGACCAGTAGCACAACAGCCATTTATTGCCAGCGCACGCAGCCGCGGGAGGGGGCAGATAAGGCAGACGGCAGCGGTTTAAAGCTCAATGGGGATGTCGGGGGGCCGGTGCCCGAGGGGGGCATGCCCGGGCCTAACCCCGCTCATGCTGCGCCCCGACGGGGCCGGCGGGGGCCCAGGCAGCGTCCCCCCAGGCGCTGGCCCCGCCGCCGGGGTCCCGCTCCTTGTAGCCGGGGTTGCGGCGGCCGGGGGCCAGGCGGCAGAAGCAGCCGCCCGGTGCGGCGGAGTAGTGAGCCAGGAGCGCGGCCACGCTGGGGAACTCGGTGTTGGAGTGCTGCCGGGGGGGAGACGGGAGAGGTGAGACCCCCGCGGTGCCCGTGTGCTGCGCACCCCACAACTGAATGTACCCGTGCACCAAATAGCAGCGTACCCATGCGCCAAATGCACCATGCACCCGCAAACCCAAAGGCACCCACGCACCAATGCATGGGTGTACATGGGGATCAAATACACCCATGCATTCACTGCACCCACATGCAATAGTGATACTGGTGTACCTGTGCACTGTGCTGCACCCTGTGCACTGATGTACCCACAAATCAAAGGCACCCATGACAAGCACACCCAGGAATGAAACACACACCAATGTGTCTGTGTACCACGTACCCATGCACGGGTGCGCTTGTGCACCCATGAATCAATAGTATTTACACACCAAAGCATGGAAGCACCCAAGCACCCACACCCGTTGGTGCCCATGCGCCATTCACTGATGCACCCATAGATTGGTGCCCCCACACACTGCTGCCCTCACATATCAGTGCATCCATGCACCAATACCCCTGTGCACCCATGCACAGATGCACCCAAGCAGCGATGTGACCATGAAGCAACTGCTCCCCTGCACCAAATGCACATGTGCACCAACGCATCCATGCACAGACGCACCAAACGCACGTACCTGGTGTGTCAAATGCACGTTCACATTGGGGCGTCCATGCACCAGTGCACCATTACACCAGTGCACAGATGCATCAAATCCACTTACACCGTGAATTAAACACATGAATGCACAGTGCATCCATGCACCAAATGCACTGATGCATCAAATGCACTTACACAGTGACTCAATCACACAAATGCCCTGGTGCATCCATGCACCAAATGCATCAATGCACAGATGCATCAGATGCACTGACACAATTACTTAAACCCACAAATGCACCAGTACATCCAAGCACAGATTAACCAATGCACAGATGCACCACCTACACTTACACAGTGAATCAAACACACAAATGCACCAATGAGTCCATGCACCGAATGCATCAATGCACAGATGCATCTAATGCACTTACAGCCCTGGCACCCATGCACCAATGCACTAGTGCACCCACACAGTGATGTGCTCACACCCCACTGCATCCACGCACAGATGCATCAAATGCACTCACTGGGTGCAACTGTCGCACCCCTGCAACTACAACACAAGCATCCCAAGCACCCCCATGCGCTGCCCGCGCACCACCCTCACCTCCACGCAGAACCTGCCCTGGTGTGTCCTGATGAGGCCATAGGTGACAACGCCGCAGGGCGCCTGCACCCACAGGCACCAGCGCTTGGCCAGCCCGGGCTCGGGGCGCAGCAGGAAGGCGCCGGGCACGTCGCGCCGCAGCAGCGCGATCCCGCTGTCCCTGCGGATGAGGCAGCGGGTGGGTGCGAAGGGGAGGGATTGGGGAGGGATGGAGATGAGCGGGGGGGTCCCACGCACCCACCTGGCAATGCCGGCGAAGGCCCACACGCTCTCCGCGAGGATGCTCTCATTTTCAGGGAGGAAGGCCAAGCTCCTCGCCCCTTTGCTCTCCCATCCCGCTGATGCTGCAGGAGCCCGTTAATCCCCTCTTCACCCCAAAACACCCCATGAAATTAGGGCTGTGCGTCCCCCCAGTGCCTCAGTTTCCCCCTGGCACTCACCAGCGTCGCGGGGCGGCTGGTGGAGCTGGCTCTCGGCCCCACAGTCCCGGTAAGCCCCCGAGCGCAGCACTTTGCTGCGGATGGCTTTCTTGCGCACCAGCACCGGGGAGCAATAGGGGTTCCCGGGGCGCCAGGCTCTGCTCTCCACCTGCCGGTCCTGAGGGTGAAGGGGCTGTCATTGGGGCTGAAGGGGGGGTCTCGCGGTGTGAAATGTCACACAAAACACCATGGAGAAAAACGCTGTGCAGAAAATGCTGCACCAAAAACGGCGCACCAGAAATGACACCCCAAAAATGACACCCCAAAAAATGCTACACCAGAAATGTCACCTCAGAAAGGCCACCCTGAAAATGACACCCCAAAAATGACACTTAAAAATGACACCCCAAAAATGACACTCCAGAAGTTACACCCTAAAAATGACACCCCAGAAATTACACCTAAAAATGACAACCCAAAAATAACACCTCAGAAATGATACTCTGAAAATGCTACACCAGAAATGACACCCCAAAAATTACACCTAAAAATGACACCCAGAAAATGACAACCCACAAGTGACACCTCAGAAATAACACCCTGAAAATGCTACACCAGAAATGTTACCCCAAAAATGCCACACCAGAAATGACACCCCAAAAATGACACTCTGAAAATGATACCCCAGAAATGACACCCCAAAAGTGACACCCAAATAAATGCTACACCAGAAATGACACCCCAAAAATTACACCTAAAAATGACACCCAGAAAATGACAACCCACAAGTGACACCTCAGAAATAACACCCTGAAAATGCTACACCAGAAATGTTACCCCAAAAATGCCACTCCAAAAATGCTACACCAGAAATGACACCCCAAAAATGACACTCTGAAAATGATACCCCAGAAATGACACCCCAAAAGTGACACCCAAATAAATGCTACACCAGAAATTACACCAAAAAAATGCTACATCACAATTGTCACCCCAAAAATGCCACCCCAAAAGTGACACCCCAAAAATGCTGTGCAAGACCTCATGATAAAAAAGCTCTATGCAAAAAATGCCGTGCTAAACACCACGCAACAACACTGCGCACAAACCCACCCTGCGAAACGTGCTGTGTGAGAAAACGCCATGCAAAATGCCCTGCAAACAGACACTGCACAAAAAACGCTGCGCAAAACCTGCCCTGCAAATCACCGAGTGAAAAATGCCCTGCAACAAAACACGCTGCAAAGAACACCCTGCAAAAACCGCTGCAATAAATCACCGTGCAAAAATGCTTTGCAAAAATCACCACGCCGAAAA
Organism: Strigops habroptila; assembly: GCF_004027225.2. NCBI lineage: Eukaryota > Metazoa > Chordata > Aves > Psittaciformes > Psittacidae > Strigops > Strigops habroptila. Next base: position 1,950,285 of record NC_044292.2, read on the forward strand.
AGCCATGCAAACTGGCATGCAAAGAGATGCCGTGCAACAGATGCCATGTAGGAAACGTTACACCAAAGAATGCCATGAAAAACACCCTGCAAAAATGCTGTGCAAAAACCACCCTGGAGAACAGTGTGTGAAAAACTGCCATGCAAATATGCCTGATCCAAAAGGCTGTGAGAAAAGGCCATCCAAGACAAAAGCATGCAAAATGCTTTGCAAAACGCTGCCCTGCAAAACGCCGTTTAAAATGGGCTGTGCAAAACACAATGCGCGAATGGGCTGGGCAGGGTGGGCTTGCCAAATGTGCTGTGTAAAAACGTGCCGTGCAAGGAAAGGTTGTGCAAAATGCTGTGTGTATCTCACTGTGCAAAGAGCTCCTGATCAGGGAGGACGTGTGAGGAAAGGCCGTGTGAGGCGCCATGCAAAACAGGCTGTGCACTAATGCACCGTGCAAACTGCTGTGCAAGGAAAGGCCGTGCAGGAACTGGCAGCAAAATGCAGTGTGAAAAATGCCCTGCAGAAAGTGCCGTGCACACATTGCTGTGAAAGAAACTGCATAAAGAAAAGGCCGTGCAAGAAAAGCCATGGAAGGACCAGGCAAAAACCTGCTAAAGCCACACCATGCGAACGCCATGCAAGGAAAGGCCGTGCAGACACCCCATGTGTGACCACACCGTGCGCACAAACATTGTGCAAACCCCCATGGAGCAGCACCCAGCACCCATGAGGCTGCACCTACCCCTGCACCCATGGAGCCGAGCGCAGGCAGGCGTCGGAAGGACACGAGGGCATTGACGTTGCGCGACACCTCGTCGGGGTTGAGCGGCTCCCGCAGCACCCCCGGCCCCGTGGGCTCCCCCTCGGGCGCCTGCTCCTCGGGGTGCGCCAGGAGGTAGCAGAGCTGGAAGCAGCGGCAGAGCAGGAGGTGCAGGGTCTGGACCTGCAGAGGCAAAAGGAGCTGGGTATTAACCCAATAGAAGCAAATATCAACTATAATAGGAGTTTATTTTGGGGGTGTTGGGCCACACACCTCGCCTGGGAGCCCCACAAAGAGGTGGCAGAAGAGGGGGCTGCCAGGGCTGCGGGGATTTCGGGCCACGAAGGCGAACTGGCGGTCGGCGCGTCGCCACGTGCTGTACAGGATCCGGCGCAGGGCGTGCGCCATCAGCAGCGTCTGCAGGGACAAGCACAGGGTGAGGGGGTGTCACTAGGACCGACCAAGCACCCCCCCGGGCATCCCAGGGTGCAAGTGGTGCCGGGGACACCACTGTGGCACTGCAGGTTGCAACACTATTTGTGAATGCAAAGCAGGTTCCCAAGTGAAAAGTGATGCTCAGAGAGGTGCAACCCCTCTGCAAAGCACCTTTCCAGCATCACTGAGCTCCCCCAGCCCCCAAGAGTCCCCCCAGCACCCACGACCCCCCCCCAGCACCTGTAACACCCTCTCAGCATCCCTACCTCACCATCGGCACTATAGACTTTGACCCCCTGCAAGCTGAACCTCAGCACCACCAACCTCCTCCTGGGGCAGTCCTGGCCAGGAGAGATGCAGCATTGGGAGAGATCTGGGCTGTGACACCCCAGGGCCCCCCCCCAGTATTGGGGGTCCCCCTGTTTCCCGGTGAGGGGGAGCAGTGGTGGATTCCTGACCTTCAGTGCCCGCAGCTGCTCCTCCAGCCGCCCCGCTCGCTGCTGCAGGTCCAAGTCCTCCACCACAAAGGAACCCACGTACTGGGGGGGACCAAAACCAACCCATGTCAGCAAACAACCCCCCCCATGCTGCTGCAATCACTTCACCCCAGGGCAATCAGCCCACCCTGAGATGGTGGTTTGGGGGTCACGGGGATGGACCCACTCCCAAACCTCATCTTGGGGAGTCCCATCCCCTCTGCTGTGGGTACCTCACCTCTGCTGACTTGGTGATGCCCCGGGCTCGCTGCTGGGGGGCTGCAGGATCCAGCCCCCTCCCATTGGCCGCCTTCTTCTTCATGGCAGTGGAGTTTGGGGGGCGAAGGCTGGATCAGGATGGAGCTAAGCAGCTCTGCTGCTCCATCTGAATTGCCCGGAGCACGCCAGGGTGGTGCAGAGCTCAGATCTGGCCCCTGGGCACGGTCCCTGCGAGGAGGGAGGGGACAGACCCAACCTGCCCCCAGTGTACCCCTGTTTTCAGCCTGATGAGACTCAGGGAGATGCTGCAGTCCCCATATCGTGACCCCCAAACCTCAGTGCAGATGAGCCCAAGTCCTGGCCCTGCCATAAGGGTCCCTTCGTACCAGCCCCAATAAAACGGTCCCCAAATCCTGGCCCCAACCCCAACACAAGGGTCCCTGCACCCCAAACCCAATGCTGGGGTCCCCATGTCCTCGTCCCAAGCATCATGTGGGGGTGCCCACATCCCAGCCCCCATGCAAGGGCCCCCTGTGACCCCAAGTGCCATGTAAGTTTCCACACAGCCTGACCCTAACCCCAACATGAAGGTCCCCTTGTCCCCCCACTGAATCAAGGATCCCAGCATCCTGACCCTAAGCACAATGGAAGGGTCCCATGTCCTGCCCCTGAGCACTGCGTGAAGGTGCCACATCCCAGCCCTGTGCAAGATGCAGATGGTCCCCATGTCCTGACCCTGAGCATGACGTGAGGGTCCCCAAATCCCAGTCCCAAAGGTGACACATATGGTCCCCACATCCCGATCCCAAATGAAACCCATGTGGTCCCATGTCCCGAGCATGCAGTCCAGACCCCGAGCAAGGTGCATGCGGTCCCACAGCCCAAACTCCAGTGAGATTTTGGGGTCTCTCCCATGTTCCCCTCTCTCCATCCCACCCCCCGCTGGCCACACAGCACCAAGACCCCATGGCTGTCCTTCAGAGATGATCCCCAAAACACCAGCGATGGGGCAGCAGGTTTGGGGGGGGCTTTTTCAGCCAAGACACCCACCCAAGGGTGCACCCGGCCCCTCTCCAGCCACCCAAACGGGTTTTGCCCTCCGCAGCCCTTGGGTAGGCTGAGACCAGGCACAACTCGTGTCACTGAGACCACAGTGCAGGCACCTGGGTGCAAACACAGGAGAAAGACCGGGGGATCCGGCTGCCCAAAAGCATCCTAATGGGGTGGGGGGGGCCCTATGGTACCCCCATCCTCTTTGCAAGCTCAGGTTTGCCCCTCTCCTTCGGGCACAATTTGGGGGGTCTCTCCCCCCTCCCCCCAGCCAATCCGCAGGCAGGCAGCCCCCAAGCCCCGCCCCCTTTTTCCCACGCTTCATTTCTCAATGAGCCCCCAGCCCACCCTGGAGGACCCCAGGGGAGGGACGTGGTCCCCAAGGGGAGGGATGCTGACCCCCAGATTTAGTAGTGATGGTGATGGGGGGTGACACCCAGACCCCGAGCATCCCCAGAACCCCCCATCCTCTGTGCCCCCCCCCCCCCGGCTCACGGGCTCTCTCGGATGGCTCCGAAGAAACGCAGTCAGAAAAACCCCCTTCGCTCCGGCTCTCGGCCTCCGCCGGTTGTTTCCCTTCTTCCCGGTGGCTCCTCGGCAGCTCCCGTCGCGGTGCGGGGATGCTCGACCCGTTGGCGTCAGGCCCTCGCCGCCAGCCAGGCCCCGGCGATCCCGAGCCCGCGGCGGGCACGGGGCAGGCAGCGAACTCCCATTTCCTGCCTCCGATCTGCCCACGATGAATCACTGCAATTTACCTCCCCGGCTCTCTCCGTCTCTTGGAAGCAGCAGCAGCAGCAGCAGCGCTCGGGCTCTTTGGAAGACGCGGCTGCATCGGATTCTTTTCCCCCTCTCCTGTTTTCTCTCCTCTCCTCCTGCGTGCCCAGCGGAGAAGTGATTTCTAACCCCGCCACGCACACACGTGGTCGCTGCTCGCCACCCCCTGCCCTGATGCTCAGACCCTTTTCACCCCAGTTTCTCAATTCCCTGGGGAGTTTTGCTCACCCCTGTCTGCTTATGCTGGGAATGACATAAAGAGGGATGGCTCTGACCTCACTGCAAACGCAGAGCCTCAGGTGCCCAAAATCCTCCAGCCGGCTGAAGGAAAAGCTGTCCCCAGCCTCAGGGATGCGCTTGGCTCCTGGAAAGGGAAAGCAACAGTTTGGGGAGGAGATGGGGTCTAACCCCTCAGGGTGCACCTGAAAATCCCCATCTCGGTCCCCGAGGATGCAAGAAGAGTCCAAAGAGCAGCGTTCCAACCTTGGGCCACCGCCAGCATCAGCTGCTTGGAGATGCTCTGAGATGCCCCAGCAGAACCCGTGGAGAAACAGCGGAAAAATGGAACAAGGAGGACAGATGGGGCTGAGGAACAACATATCGGAGCCCAGGCTGGCCAGGAAGCAGAGATGGAGGAGAGCTCCACCGGCAACGTTGCCACGGGATGATGATTTTCCTGTTCAATCCCACTTGCTGCTCTCAGGAGACAAGGATTGGTCCTTCAGATTAAACACAACCAGACTCACAGTCCTTGTTTTGGCTCCGTGCACAGAAACCACTTAATTAGCAATTAAAACCTCAACCAAAGAGTTTGGTGGTGACCAAGGGAGCCAATGGCTGTTTTCAGCACAATGCTCTAATTCGAGGTGCCCTTCAGCAAAATGAAGCCACTCTCATGGGTGAAACATTGGCGTTATCCAGACCAGTGTTTTAACCATGGGGTGCTGGGTGTGGGAATGTTGGGAAGAGGGAAGTCACAAACTGCCCCACAGCTGGGACAGGGCTCAATGTGTCTGTAAATACCTCTCCCTGAGTGAAGCAGTTTCTCCAACGTGGCTCCCTGAAGCCTCAAACCCCTCTGTTTTGGTACAAGTAGCCCTTAGAAAAAGCCATTAGCTAATGCTTCTAATTGCTCTGCATCCCTGTGGCTCACTCTTTGATCAGGGCTTTCACCCTCTCAGTTTCCATCACTGTGATTTTTGTTAACCCCCCATCTGCACCCTCGCTATGGGGCTGGCAACAATTGAGGCCATTTCTGACAGGGTTTTCTAAACCCCTCTGTTGTTCAAGGAACCACACTGGGACAGCGACTGAAAAGAATAAACTCAATAAGGCTGTTTTCTCCCTTTCTCTGCATTTAATTTCTAGAGGTACTGCCACTCCTCTCAGCATGGAACATGCAAAGCTCTTTCCCAAAGCACAATGAATGAAAACTCTCAGGTCGCAATGGAACCGCTGGTGCCCAAGGACAAGGTAGAGAGTGCTCTGAATACAGCTGCTGCTCTGTTGAGCAGGGGATGACTTCGGCTGGTCTTTTTTTGTCCCCACTGGCCACTGATGGGGGGCAGAGGGAGAAGAGAAGCAGCAAGAGGTTCAAACAGAGCTTTCTACTTGCTCACCTTTGCCTCCAGAGAAACCAGGGAAGAGAAAGGTCACAAGTCGGTTGAGCTACAGCGCTTGGAAGGAGCTCAGGCTAAACCAGCCCCACTCTTTCATGCTGGTAAAGTGCCTTTACCAAAGATTTGCCTCTGCAGCAATCCATGCTGATGGTAATTCCCTCCTCTCTGCAGTTCCAGGAGGAGGAAGCTGTGGCGAGGAAGAGAAAGGACACACAAAACAAGCCTGGAATCTAGTTTCATTTTATTTTAGCAAACCGCATGTTCTTCACTTATCAACATCTCTACATTAGCAATTGTATAGCTCTCCAACTGTTCTTTAAAAAAGGGTAAACAAGAGGTGACCAAACTCAGGCTCTTCATCTCTTAAAAACATTGGAAAGTTGGATTTCAAGAAGACTTTTATATGTTTTGGTTTTAAGGTAACAGATGTGGCGTGGAAACACTAATTCAAATCACCCGCCTAATCGAGAACTACCCCTTCTGGAGCCCCTCCGGCATCAGACGATCAGTGGATGCTGCAGTAGGTGATTACTGAAGATCTGACTCACCATCAAACAAACCTTGCTGGTCTGAAGGAGCCAAACGTGCCACCTCCTCAGCCTGCCCCTCTACCAGCCGAGCAGAAAGCAGCACCTCCAGGACTCAGTGCAAGTGCTGTATATACACTGCTTCTTCACAGAAGCGATAAGGACCTCGTCATGCAGGGGATCTAGGGAGGACTCTTTTGCCTTTGTACCTTCTCCTTAAGAATCACATTCCCCCAATCATCCTGTTCCTGCTGGCTAAAGATATAAAGATCTTCTTTGAAGAATGTTTAAATGCCAATCCCCCCCCCCAGCCCCCAACCCAAGAGGAACACCAGAAAATGTACAGGTTATATACGCCCTAGAAGAAGTCCTACCATTATTGCCGAAACTACAGATGACTTGTTCCAGGGGAGGGGCAGGCACGAGGCCCAGCATTGAGCTCTAACAACTCCTCGGGTTGCTTTGATTTAATTTGCAGCTTTTTTCCCCCCCCCCATCATTCAAGAAAACAAACAATAAAAAAAAAACCAAACAAAAACCCCCTTAAAAGAAGTGTTGAAGCATCGGAACTAAAATACAAATGCATGTTTGACTTAGAAAACAAGATTGTGGATTTGACCATGGCATTCCCTGACACTGCAAAGGTTTTACTTTTTTGCCCGGAGAGATTTCCTCATGGTGGACTTGCCCTTGGCAGAGGGTTTCACCTCCTTCCTCCCGCTGGCTGCTGGTTTCTTAGAAGAGCTGCCACCAGAGGGTTTCTTGATGGCTGGGGCTGCTGGTTTGGCTTTCTTAGCAGGGGTTTTAACCTTGGGGGGGGGGCTTTGCTTTGCCCCGGCTGGCGGCGGGGGTTTTCCTTGGTTTGGGTTTGGACTCTCTTCGCTTCATCGGAGGGGCCCTGCTCCGTGATTTTGGGGGTGGCCTCTTCTGCATCCTGTCAGAGAGAGACAGCACAAGAGCTCAGTGGAGGCACAAATGGTACCCAGAGCAGAGCTGCTGTCATCAATTTGCATCTTGGCATCCTCCTCCTTTACCATGGATGTTGCTTTATGCAGTGGTACATTTCATTAGCTAAAGCCCAAAGAGCAACAACTCCTGGCAGATCTTGCCACGCTCAGCACTTCTCAATGCCCACAGTGCTCTGCCAGAGAGGTTTCCACCTCCTTCGTTAGGCATGTGAACATACAAATAATGACAATGAATCAAAGTCAATTGTCAGAACAGTTCAGAGACCTGAGCACTTTCCTCTCCAAATGGAATTGTATTACCTAACCAACAACACTTATGTTAAATCCACATCCTGAGGAAGGCAGGCTTCATATCTGGCTACAGGACTGCAAATACTACTGCAGGGAAAACTTTTCCTAAGGAAGCACTTAATAAATACAGAAAGTCCCCTGTGAAATGTCACACTTCCGTAAAGCACAAAAAGTGACTTTAGGAGACTGAAGGCAATACAAAGAATAAATACAGACTCTACTCTCATCTGGAGGAAAAAAGAGGTAAGCTTCAAATTATGGAACAGGGGAGATCAGTATCTCTGGAGCAAAGCATTATCAGAAACTTCTTCCAACACCTCTGAGCAACAGCCCCCGTGGATAAACAACCACACCAAGAGACAAACCAAGAGTCACTTGTATCACCTGAACAAGCCCGTTTCTCTCTCATGCTGCCATACCTCTTCTTTGGTGGTGACTCTTCCTCCTCAGACTCTTCCTCTTCAGATTCTTCTTCCTCCTCAGATTCCTCCTCTTCTTCCTCATCAGATTCCTCAGAGTCCTCATCCTGCTGCTTCTCTGGGTAGAGCACATCTGGGCTACAAGAGGGTTCTTGTCAGAGTGTGACTTGCTATTAAGGATACGACTCCAGCAAGCCTTGGTTAACCCTGGCAGAGACTTTTTCTAATGACTATGCTGCCACTTAGCTCTTTGTGGGACACTAAGTCACCATCCCTGGGCTCCACGTGGCCCAGCACAATATACACTCCCAGCAGAAGAAAGGCTGTTTTAGTCTCACAATAGCTAATCTAGGTCATCTTCCCTCCTCCCATCTCTCCTCCAGATTGGCATTAAGAAACAGCTGGGTCCTACTCATTGTGAGCATCCTTGCATTAACACCACCACACTCCCTGCTCACATGAACTTGTTTTAGCACAGCAACACTTAAATAGCCTCCATCCTGCAAAAAAAGCACCACGACAGAGGATCTGAGAAGACTGAGCCTTTACTGCCCTTAAAAGCTTCCCTTGCTTCCTTGCTAGCTTTATGTTCACTCAAAGTCAGGCACCCAAGTAATGGCATTATCTAGAGTTTGGGTGACATGTAGGGACAGGACAAGGGGGAATGCCTTTAACCTGCCAGAGGGGAGATTGAGATGAGCTCTTAGGCAGAAGTTCTTCCCTGTGAGGGTGCTGAGGCGCTGGCACAGGGTGCCCAGAGAAGCTGTGGCTGCCCCATCCCTGGCAGTGTTCAAGGCCAGGTTGGACACAGGGGCTTGGAGCAACCTGCTCTAGTGGAAGGTGTCCCTGCCCGTGGCAGGGAGCTGGAACTGGATGAGCTTTAAGGTCCCTTCCCAGACAAACCACTCTGTAATTCCGTGAATGTTGCAGTTCATCGGTTATTAAACCCTCCACAAACTTCCCTGTAAATAGGTCAGCCCATGAACTTCTGCACTGCTACCTGGCTAACCTCTGCAACGCTTGTCTTGAACATTGTTTAACAGCCAAGCTCTTTACCTAGGATAATAAGGGAAGCAAAGCTGAAAGGTTCCACTGAAGCCCTTTCCAGAAATTTGCTCCATCCAGCCATTTTTCTCACATTTCTGCAGGGTTCTCTTCAGTAGATGCACTGTGAATATAAAAATCAAATAAAAAAAATCAGAGGAAGGTTGTTACTATCTTTATCCACTTGTCTGACCTTGCTGCTCCCTGCAGAGGCCTCTGAAATCAGAGGTGGAGAGTCAGGATGAAGTCTCCTTTGCTAGGACACCTGCAGAGCACTTAGCAAGCGTGGCTTTAAATTCTCCAAAGGACGAAGTCAAGAACAGTGCATGGTTTTGATGTCCCCATCAAAGGATGCTCCTTCATAAATGCATTCAGTAGTGGCATGGAACTACTGCTGTCCAAATTTAACCCAAATCTCAACTTTCTACAGCCTGTTCTCCAAAGTGTTTTTTAAAGCAAGTCTTTACCCTGGTTTTACCCTCCTTATGTCCTAAATGTCATGTGTGGTGCGTCTTTCCCCACTCTGTGTTTTTGTTTTGCTTTTTAAAGGGCAAATATCTGGTCTAGAAATATGACAAATGCACTTTCTATTCCAGTCTTCAGTTCCATGTGCACTGTGTAAGAATTGTAACCAAAACTATGCAAGTACAGAGGATCTTTGGCAAAGGGCTGAAGTTGTTTAGTCAGTTCAAAACCATTTGCAGCTTGAATTAGAGGGACCATTTTCATATTTATCTCCCTCCAAACCCAGGGAAGAGCAAGGCTGCCCTCAAGCACCTTCCAAAGAAGTTCACTTGAGAAATGGAAAAATACAAAGAAACACAGTGGCTGAACTGTCACCTGAATCTGTGGGTACGATTAATGCAAAGGTATTTGCTCCAACTGCTTATTCCACACTCCTGAAACAGGCTTTTGTCAAGCACTGACATTTCACAGCAAGAGAATCCTTTGGGATAAGGCCACACTTTCACCAGGCTGCTTCTGCTGAAATACTGTACTTTGAATGGCACTGGAAGAGCCTGCTCAGCTAATGGAGTTGATCCTATGCATTAAGTCACTACTGTTGCAACATTTGGATCCTCGTAGTTCAAGAACTCTTTAAAAATCCACACTTTTATAGAACAGGAGCAACACATAAAACCTAAGGCTGGTTTTCTGGTTTTACTCTTTGTACCAAAGATAAATAGCAGCACATGAGGGATTTGACTCCAGTCAAGTCCAGTTCTGAGGTACAAAAGGTGGAGGAGTGCAGAGCACTGGCTCTGCAGTGTGCACCCGCCTGCTTTTACATCTCACCAGATCTTCCTCCGGTTGCTCTTAAAACAGAGCAGAGATCATCAAAATTCCTTTTATGTAACAGAAAGGGAAAGAAAACAACAGATTGCAAGCTGAAATTTCTTTATGTGACTTGCAAGACTGACAAGCACTCGAGCCTGGCTGAGCACAGGCCTCTGAGGACCAGGGAGATTTCCAATGCCGCTGGAAATAAATCATGCTTAGTATGCCTGGAAACTCTTCTCTCTGCCCCAAGATTAAGAAGTCACACTTGACATCAGTCTCTAATTGGCAGAAGGCCTCAGGCAGCTTCTTTAGCCCACGCTGCTGTGAGGGAACCTGCGCTCTCTAAGTGCCAGTAAGCCCTGTGTCAAACAGCCGTGCTGCTGCTGTGCTTCAGCTCCAGGTGAAGTGTGGGATCGGCAGCCTCCCTCCAGCCCATGTCCTAAGGAATGACACCAGCACCATAACACCACAGCAACGAACTCATCTACCTCTAGGTTTGACTCTAGTGGAGACTGCTGTGAGCTCATCCTGCTTCAAATGACCTTCAGCACTGGTTAAACTACTGCAGTGGGGCTCAGGCCAAATAATGCACATAAACCATTAGAACATCTGCTTTAAAGTGGCTGTTAGTATTGCTTCTGCTAAGGCAAAAGCCAAAACAGACATTAGAGTCATTCCTGAGAACAAAGACATGCCAAATCTCTTTCCAAATACAACAGGATTAGTTTCTCTCCTCACTTGCTTGACCTTTTAAAAATCAGAGCCAAAGAAGGACCTCAAGCAAATCAGTAAGAGGGGTGCCTGTGAATGTTTTAAAAGTTAGACTTTGCAACTTCTCTAACTAAAAAGCAACTGGGAACTGCATTTATGCCAAGCTGTTGCCTTTCAAAATAGACAGACAGATGAAATCAACTTGGCGATTTAAGAACAATAAAAGTACTTGAATACTATTCCCCCTTCCTGGGAATGTGCTACAGACAAGAAAAACATGCATTATGTCTCAAACTAGCCTTTGTCAGGCTTGAAAGGAGCTAATGGGAATTAAAACCACTGAGCATCTCTGCAGCACAAAGAGCTGAGCAGCTGTCAGCTCCCCAGCAAGCTCAATGGAATATTTTAAAGGTGCTGCACAGACACATCTGCAGCTGCAGCACTCTTTCAGCATGCAGAAGAGAAGCATCACACAGGTTGGTACTTTACCCTGGAGGTTGGAGTTGGTCCCTGGGTGGTTTTCCAGGATATACTTCTTGAGGGCTGTGGTGGAGCAGGTCTTCGGTTCGTTCATGGCCGCAATAGCAGACAGGATGGCGTCTTCCATCAGAGTCCCACCCAGCAGGGGCTTCTCCCCTGATTTCTTCAGCTATTTTCCAAGGAGGAAGAGAAAAGCATCAAGACAAAATTCTCCCAAACCAGGTCAGGACAAGCTCCTCTGCACCAGGTGGGTCGGCGCTCCTGCATCAGCACAGATATGTTTTACATTAAACACCGCACGGGGAATGCTGCTCTCCCAGCTTTAACTGGGAGGACAGGCCTAGTCAAGTGGCCTGGAGGGCTTTTTATCAGTAACATATTGTCCCAGTCCCCAGATACACTGCAAGGATGTGGCAATTATCACTCAGGGCCTATCACTTAAGGGCCTATCACTCAGGGAAGGAAATAAATCAGCTCTTCCTCCATCCCCCAGACCAAATGTACCCAAAAGACTTCTGTAGAACAAGAACAAGCCGTTGCAGGCATCTGGGGTACCTACTGCACCCGCAGTTAGTGATGGAAAGCTTACCCCACCATCTCCCCTACTGTGCTAGTGAGTCAGAGCTGAAGCAGCGTGAGGAGCATGCTAAGCAAGGAAGGCAGGGGGGGGCTGCTCCAGAAATGTAGACCCAGAGGAGAATAAGAGTCCTACTGCTTCATAGTTGGACAATTCCTGAACATGACAGGCTGCTAAAGAAAGGTGTACCCAATGAAACTAGGTTGGGAGGGAGAGGGGGTGTTAACTTATACCCAAGGCTTGCGGTCAGTACAGTCAACAAAACAAGATGAACTCTGGCTCTGACCTGGAATGTCCCAGACGCTCCCTTCCCTGTGATCTGCTCTAACTGCCCCTTCTCTACAGCTCTCTGCAGGGCATTCTTCAACAGCTGGGGCCTGAAATACAGGAGGATAAAGCTTTACTGACACACACACACTGACAGCTTCAAAAACAAACAGAGAAACAAGGCTTTATACAGAGTGTGAGCAGAGCAGTACTTACGAGTGGTATCTGCCTACCTACAGGCATTTTAAATGGAGACCTGTCAGCAGCTGCTGATTACATGAGGAAAAACAATGTACGTTAGTGGAAACTGAACTGCAACATTTCCTCGGTGTCACTGTGCATCCAGAAACAGACAAGCTCCGCTTGGAAGGATTTAATCATTTTGAAAAGCATATTTGGACTCGGTGGGCAATGAGTCAGCTCACAGACAACAAGGGACTGAGTACAGGCCCCTGCCAGAGGTGGCACACGGGGCTTTCCTGGATTTGCTTCCTCCCCCGGCTTTGACCCACTTCATATGGGCAAACTTAAAGGTTACTGTGAGCACATGCCAGCTAAAGCATCCAGAACCAAGAGGGACAAGATCCCAAGGAGAGACTCCACATCCACGCAGCTAAAGGTCGCTGGTTTTGATTAAGGGTGGAGGTGCACACTCAACGCTGATGTTGGCGTCAGGAACAAAGATTGGGTGTGGAGGGATGCAGGAAAAGGCACAGCTTTTCCTCAAGTTTTCCTGCAGGCTTTGCAAGGCAGAGCACCACCTGCCTGCTGCAACACTGAACTGGATCAACTGGGAAGCAAGGCAAAGCCAGAGGAAGGCTGTGTTTCACTGCTCCTCTGCAGCTCTGCTTACAACAGTGTACTCCTGCACCTACCTTATATCTACTTTGAGTTTGGGGTAATACTGAGACACATATTTCTTGATGAGGCTGTAAGAAGCTTCCTTCGGCTCACAAAGGCGGGTGAAAGCCAGTGGCAGGATATCTTCCAGCTTGACTTGTTGCTCTGCAGCCGAAGTGGAAGTGCTTTTCTGAAATACACACACTTTACTCATCAGTGGGGCCTAAAACTCTGGGGTTTCTGAACCAGCAATGCACAGGGGAGAACTGCTCCTAACCCTGGCCACAGATCTGCAAAATCAAGTTGTGTAAGGCAATTCTTGAACAATTTAAAAAGTTGAGCAGCTTAAGTAAAATCAAGCAAATTCGGCTGGAATTTTCATAGGAGTCTCAGGAAAGTTTTGCAAATAGAAATTACTGAGTATTTAACAACATCTGTATTTTTACATTAGTTTCCTTCCTCTTTCTACACACACTTTCCTCTGCTGCTCTTCTGACACAGGTGAAAATGGTATACACTGACATGAAACTTAAACCCCATCAAAGGCTTTTTACACAAGTCTAATCTTCCCAAAAACGAACAGCTTAAACAGGAGTGGTTTTTCAGATGACAGAATGAAATCCTGATTGAAGCCAACTTTCCCTTCCGAATTTTCCTCCATCCCTTTGTTACTGTGAGGAGGGCATGAGCAGGAAAAAATAAAGTCTGTTGTTTATACAGAAAAGACAGTGGGGAAATGTGCTGAAGTTTAATGGCTTTGATGCTGAACAGCAGCTTTGCAAACAGTCGAAGGGGTGAGGGTGCTGCTCACCAGACAGCTGCTAGCTGCATTCACCACCAACAAAAGCAAGCTGTTTGTTTTGCTGCAACACAGAGAAAGTAACTAGGAACAAAGACACTGATACGCTGCAGACAAGAAAAGTGATGTGTTAGCAGTTATCAGGTGTCTTGCTCAAACTTCTTGTGGAGCCAGTGAGCTCTATTTAAAAAGTCACACTGCAATTAGTTTTCTCCTGTTCCCTAGTACCAAGTGTGTCACTATTTCCCTCAGCTTTAGGGCTGTTGGTCTCCCCAGAAGATATATTACAATACTCTCTGGGTTCACCCATCTAAGCTGCAAGGGGATCAAGAAAGTGTTTTGTAACCACAGTGTTAGAAACGTATTTCATACACCCAGTGCAGCAGAGAGTGGAGAACAGTGGAGCTGGACTAATTGTGAGGACTATGCTTAAAACCCTCTCCCTCCCATCACATAGTACTACCTCAGAACACTGTACACCCAACATTAGCAGCTTTCTTTCAGAAGCCTTAGGACATTGTCTTCTTCCTCCCTCTGCACTCACAGCTCATGGAAAAATGTTCACCTGACAGTCCTGAAGACTGAAGTTTTCCATTTATCCATGCAACAGATAGAACAGAAACAGCAGTAGCATAAAGCTCTCTTACAATACCTGAGAGGCATCTCTCTCTACCAGGTAAAGACAGAAGAGGAGCTTCCTGGTTATTCAGTTTTCTGCCTCTGAACCAAAGCCTAGGGGTTTAATGTAAACATTTTAAAACTAAGATTTTGATTATTCTATTTGGTTTAACTTCTCAAACTAACTTTCTGCTTCTGATTTTATGGAACAGGTTTTTTAATTACTGTACTTGGGGAGGAAAAGTACAGCAAGGAGGAGAATACTGTCTGGGTTGGGGTTAGGCTGCCTTTGGTATGATACATGTGTTTCAGTGCAAGATCTTTCAGGGTATTGTTTCAATTGATCCATCTTACCTTTCTGTCTCTGGCTTTTGGAACAGATTTTCCTGCACTAGCCACCACCACAAAGCTCCCAGAAGCTCCTTTTCCTTTCACCTAGTTCAAAAGAAAGTCCATTTTAGTCTTTAGCAAAGTAACTCAGAATAACAACAGCCCGAAAGAGACTTACTGACATCATTACACAGATTTTGATTGCACTGTCACCCTGGTGATGGGCTGTTATGGCAGAGGCCTGTTTGAACCCACTGAAACTTCAGTAAGATCAGAAACTACAGCCAGACATTAATAACATACTCTGCTGTCCTGACCATGAGATCCTAACAGACATCACAAGCATGAATTACAGTGTTAAATGTGCTGCTGCAGAAGTGACAGTGCTGGACTCAGTCTGAAGACACAGGCTGCTGCAATGCTGTATGACACAACACCAGAGATGGTCATACATTGCACAAAAGACAATCGGGCAAAGTGTCTGACTGACAGAACAACAGTGAAATCCTGTCAGTGTCTAATAAAGGGGAGACAGAGGTTGATTAACCTCCATGAGGAGGAAAAGACCTGCTAACAGAGTTTAAGAACCCCCTATGTAATTCAGTAACACCACCTCCAGCGCTGCTCCACAAAGCAACTCTTACCTGCCTAATGATTCCTCTCTCCAACTCCCTTTTCAAGGCTTGCTTTAGCAGATAGCCTCTCCTCTCCAGCTCCAGGGAAGGGTACTTGTGGATGATGTATTTGCGTATTGCAACGACGGATGCACCACTCTTTTGAAAGCATGCCTGAAATGGAAGCAGAACGTTAGCAGAAACCACTTGCACTGGAAAGATCTTGCTGTGGGATTGGAGAACAGCAATTGAACTGACGCATACAGGCCAGCACATCAACACAGGATGCCAGGCTGGCCTTTTCCTCCACAATGCCTCAAGAGGATAAAACATAACAAAATACTTAAGCTAAAGAGCAGACAACACAACAGCAGCACAGCAAGCGCATGTCAATCACTCCTGTGTTCTGCAGCACTTACACGTAATGGCTTAAACACTAAATGGTACTACAAAATACAGTCACCTTTTGGCAAACCCCTGCTGCACAACTGGCAAGTTGTTGCACTAACGTCAGAGTTATTAAGTCAGAACAAGTCACCAATTCTGTGCTTTTAAGAAGATGGAGGCTTGACATTAGTAAACTAGCAAAAAGCCTAAGCTGAAGATCACATTTTGAAGATAGAGCAGCTGAAAAGGCCATACTGCAGCTAAGGCAGGTAGAACCCAGGCCAGCTGTGAAGGCAACTTGTGTGAACCAAGCCTCAAGGGGAGAGCAGCAGCACAACTACAACAGCACAGGGCTCTTCTTACAAGCAGGAGGGATACAGTAAACCCAGCCCAACACCACTCTGGAATGCTACTTTACAGTTTCTCCATCTGCCTTGAATTAGAATAAGTTAATGCTGAAAAAAGCACGTATCAAATAGATGGCTTAATCAAGGTAAATCAAGTTAAATGTGGCTAGAAGGCACACCAAATTAAATGATGACAGCAATCAAGCAGATTATGTCATCCTCCCTGTTTCTAATAATGTAATGCGGGAGGAAACAAATTCTAAACAAAGAAATAAGCTACAGGGCCTCTCATCATCATCATCATGGACTCACATTTCAGCTCCACGGGCTTCCAGGCAGAAGCACACGTGTCTCACACAGTGTTTCCTGCTGACAGCCAGCACTATCATCTGTACCAGCAGCAAGCTGAAATGTGAATTTTAGGCACACAAATTATTCTGCTTTGCGACAGATGAACAAAAGAAACATTTGTCTCCTGCTTACCCTGATAGCCTCAGTTAAAATAGCATCCATTTTGGGACGTGAGGTGGCAGCCATCTGAGTCTGCTTCTGTGCTCTAGCTAGCTGGCTAGCAGAAAGAGTAGCCCAGGCAGGAATGGTCTTCTTCACCTTCTTCTCCTTCTCCTTAGACTGATCCTTCTCACTTTGGAAGGATAAAAATCAGTAGTAAGACAAGAGACACTGTAAAACAAGCCAACAGCAGCACAACAGCAACAACTCCAGAACATTTGACACTGAAAATAATTTAAAGAAGATTTTGATGTTTCTACTAGAAAAAAGAGACCCTGTCTGGATATTGTCTCACACATGTTCTAGAAACAGCAGCCACACTCGACTGAGTGTGTGACAGACACACCTTCTTCCTGAGAAATAGAAGCACCTTTTTAAGGGACACATCCTATCTTCCCCATCTCTCCTGCCATCTTTTCCATCTCTAGAACGTGACTTTGTTCAGAATCCTACCCAATTCCCTAAATTCAGTACTAAGCTGAAGGAGCCTTACTCCTTTTTGGTTTCTTCTGAGGGCTTGGTTTCCCCCTTCCCTTCAGTCTCAGGTTCCTTTGGCTGTTCTGGTTCACTGGATGCAGCAGGCAGGGTTTCATTCTCTTGTTCTTCTCCAACAGAGGCAGATTCCTCAGAGGTGACTTCTGCATCTAAAGAGACATGAAAACGCATCAAGTTACTGCCTAAAACAAGCCTTTATTCTTCAGGAAGGCGGGGGGGGAGAGGATAAAAGGCTTAAGAACACACCCCCAAAATTATTTCCCTCCAGACAACTTCTTTTCTCCAATTTAAACAGATAATTTGAATGTAACTTAAGAAGTGAACAAAACTACTGAGAGGAGCGTCAATAAGGTGCCATCAGATGCCAGAATAATGTCAAACAACATCATGTGGCTTTTCACGGTGCACTAATTCCCCCAGTCACTCCAAAGTTACTGTTGCAATCATCCCTCATCAGAGAGGCCCGGGTGGGGAAGGGAGGAGGAAATGGCTTTCCCCCAGGCTGAGGTTTATGCATTTTTAACTCATAAATGTGCAAACCATGCATCTCTATGAGAAATGTAGACAGATACATACAAGCAGCTCTGTTTATGACCAACTTGTTTTCAAACACTGCTGTTCCTGCACCATGCACTGTGGCACCTGAAGGATTTTTAACTGTTCAATTTTTCCAGGCTTGGCAAAGCTTTAGATTGCACATGCCCTGGCAGAAGCACTTGCCTATCAGCAGGATCAAATCCAATCAGAAGTCACCTTCCCAAGCAAACAAACTGGTATATTTAGCTGAGAACAGGACTGGGCTGCCTACTAGATAAGGTGCATTTAAACTGCCATTATCCACTTTTTGGATAATTTAAACTGCCATTGTCCACCATCACTGCTCCACACAGGTTCTCTGTCTCTGAGAAGGAGCTTAATACTCCCACCATGTTCCTGTGCACAGTTTTCCAATGGAGGCATCATGCATTTAAAATCCACAGTGTATAAAGATAGTTTGGTATATAACTTATTTATTTGTGACAGCAAAGAGGACAAAGTCAGTGAAACTGCGTGTGATACTGAAATGACACATTCTGAGAAACTGAGGTGAAGCTGCTAAGACCAGACACGTTAATATCAGACTAGATTTTATGACACGTTGTGGTAAAATTGTCTTGTTTAGGACAAAACCCCTAAATACTTTGTTCTTCCATTCATCAACTCCCCCTTTCCATCTCAAGCCACCTTCCTGACACTACTGAGACTTCACAATTTCTTCCTTTACTCTAAAGAATGTACAAGCTTAAAAGGGACTTTATTTAGCTGTGTTTTCATGTCTGGAGCGTCAGGACTTTCCTACAGGGCATTAAGGACAAAACGAATGGGTTCAGACTGAAAAGTGTGGCTGCAATACACAACTTCCCAATAATCCAGGAGAAGCCTGCGGAAAGGAGCTCACCATTGGGAATATTTTACTCTTGGCAGTAGGGTTTTCAAGAGTTTCAGAGCACAAGTTTATGTTTGGATATACATTAACAATCCACTGTAGAACTATCACTGTACCTGCTTTGACCTCTTCGCCTTCAGCAGGTTTGCTTTTGGGAGGGGTTTCCCTGGGAGAAGAATTCACGGAGCGGCGGATGGGCATTGTGTCGTCTTCAACCTTCTATGGAAAGCATAAGAAAATCAGTACAGATACTGGAAAGAATCAGAAAGGTTTAGAAATGGGATTAAAGTAAATTAAAGCAGCATATGTGGAAATATTCTGGTTACATTTGGATTTTTCAGCATTTTAAAAGACAGTAACCCTCCAACCAGCTTCTTCGAAGCGTATTCAGAGAGGAGTTTCCCATTTTACAGTTACAAAAAGAAATAATTTCTTTTCAATTCCAAATTAAAGGAGATTTGAGGATTTTGCTAAACACAACATCTCAGGGAAAGCAGGGAAGGGGAAGCAGAGTGCTTACAAGGGTTAGTAGACTCCCAATTGAGTTGCCTACGAGCAGGGGAGAAAGAGCACCGAGTAACCTTCAGCAGGACTGGAAGTCAAGGACTGATCCAAGGGCAAGCTTGGAGAACGGGCCAGCCCCTACCTCACTTAACTTGTCCGTGTGGATGAGCTGAGCTCCCGTTAAGAGTGGAAGCGCCTTATGATGCACGGGTTCAGCTTCAGACAGATCAGTCGCCATTTAAATTAATTTCTAGCCCCAAGTGCAGGTAACACTGTGGAGCCCCAGGTTTTAACCCCAAGGACCTTTTCCTAATGGCTTTCACAGTGCAGTGAGGAGTCAACCTGAAGTACAGAAAAGATGTGGTGTGAAAATTAACAAAACAAAACCATCTACGTCCATGTATCTAACAAAGTAAAGATTAAAAAGAAAAGAAGGGTAAATGACTTACAGCTTATGACTAACACAACTGACAATCAACACTCGCATTCAACAAAGAGGCTAAAACATGTATGCAGACTTGAGAGCTATGGATGTAGCAGAAATGGTAAAGGTGTAAAGCCAGACTTGCAGCCTGCTCCATAAAAACAGATCTGAAAGAATAAAAAGGCTCTTTAAATGAACAGAAAGCATTAACGAAAAACAGACATTGCACTGGGTCTGAAGTGAGGCATGGAGGGAACTAGTCATTGACTGCGGGTAAAAACAGGAGCTGACTCCGTGATCCAGCTTCTATCAGCCTAAGGAATTAAACCATTACGTCTGTTAGGCAGAAAATACACACACTGGGGACCCAAACCACGCACCTCCCAAACTAAACCCAGGCAGTTTAGAGAAATGGAGGAGTCCTTGAAGAAAACAACCATCAAACCAGCAGTCTCAGACCTTCTACAGAAAAACTTAAGCTTTACGAAACCTTTCTCTAAACACACGCACTGTCATGGGTATGGAATGGGTTAAGCTTAGTCCAACCCTCATCGAGGCTCACCCCTTACTACCATTATACTTCTACAGCCTTTCTTACCTGTTGCCCATGGGCCTGCATCAGCCTCTCCTAAGGAGGGGTTCTCAGCACCCCCTTTAAAACTTCAGAAGCAAAGCCTCACCTCCGGCAAACCAGGGCTGGACCTGTTCTCCCCTGTTCCATCCAAAGATCAAGCCCCATGCTGCCCTCCCCTTCCTTACAGAGAAATCAGATGCTCCCGATTTCTACCTATTCTGGATGTTTTCTTCTGCTCACATGAGAAGGAAGGCGCTTACCATAAATTTTCACTTTTAATAGGTACTTCCCTAGTGGGTCTTCCTCTTAAATGAGACCCGACATCACTCCTGGCACTGTTTTTGAGATGATTTTCACCAGTTTCAGCACTTCACACTGCATTCTCCCCTGCAGGCATGGATGCTCTGTACCACATCAATACCATCTCAATTACTCTATATTCCTGCCCCAAAACACAGTCCTCTTACTACTCAGCAGTGGGGGCTTCCAATCCATCAGAGGGATTCTCTTTACCCCAGTTACTTTCTCAGGCAAACCAAACCCCAGCTCATCTGTGCAGAGCACTTTTGTTAAACCTGCAAGCTGTGAGTAGCTTCCATTCAGAAACCAGCAGCAGTGAAAGAGGAGCCAAAGGTGAATGTGTGGCAAGATAACGATGGTTTACAAGGACTGGTGATTAACAGAATCCCAGACTGGTCTGGGTTGAAAGGGACCTTAATGCTCCTCCAGTTCCAAGCCCCTGCCACAGGCAGGGACACCTTCCACTAGAGCAGGTTGCTCCAAGCCCCTGTGTCCAACCTGGCCTTGAACACTGCCAGGGATGGGGCAGCCACAGCTTCTCTGGGCACCCTGTGCCAGCGCCTCAGCACCCTCACAGGGAAGAGCTTCTGCCTCAGAGCTCATCTCAATCTCCCCTCTGGCAGGTTAAAGCCATTCCCCTTGGCCTGGCCCTACAGGCCCTTGTCCAAAGCCCCTCTCCAGGTTTCCTGGAGCCCCTTAGGCACTGGAGCTGCTCTAAGGTCTCCCCTTCAGGAGCCTTCTCTTCTCCAGGCTGAACCAGCCCAGTTCTCTCAGCCTGGCTCCAGAGCAGAGCTGCCCCAGGTTACATCAATTGTACCTACAAGATCTCCTCCCCAAACTGATAAACTATAAACTAAATCCACTGCTGCTGCAGGAGGGTGCAGTGTCGCATCAGGTGCACGCACCTATGGCACAACAAAGAGACTTTCCTTTCAGTCTGATGGCAGGGCCAAACACATCACTAGGCAGCATTTCTACAGGAGATGCTCTAGAAGATATTTCCCTAGCTGGCCATCTTCAAACCACAGCGCTTGTGACAGCCAAAGGTACCTCAATCTGCTCCTGCAATGTCTACAACTTCTTCTGTGACACCGAACAGTCATTCTGAAAAACGACAGGGCACCAGTCCTTGTGCGTCAGCACCAGCAGAGGCAGATGAGTGTAACAGCAACAATGGTTTCTTCCAAGACGAAACAAAATCCCAAACATATTACATGCCAAACCCAAGCTAAATGGGATGAATGAAGTTTTCTCGTGGAATGTCAGGATGGGAAAAAAAAAAAAAAGAAAATGCTAATAGCCAATGAGAACATGCAAACTACAGCCCAGCCTTTTTGGGGCCTATTTTAAGGGCTCCTCCTCCCTCAAGTGCAGAAAGTGAGAGGAAAAAGGAGTTTTCACCAGCTCAGTCCCAAATGTTTTTCCCAGCAAGCACAGCCTGAAGCCCTTTAAAAAACACCAGCATTTTGAAGAGAGTCCTAAAATAACCAATTACAGATCCATCCTCAGGGAAATCAGTTGGGGGCTACACAGACGCTTTCCCTGGGAATACTAACACACACATATCCAAGCATGCACTGTGGCTGACCCGGGCCTGGGGTTTATTTGTTTTTAAACTGTGTGACCTGCATGTCACATCCATGAAAACACAGTGCTCCCAACTCTGACTTCAAATTCCCCACGTTCTAAAAAACATATCCTTTGTTTAGATCTCAGTATAAACCACTTGAGTGTTGCTGCTCTCAAGAGCAGAACATAACACAGCACCATTCCTAACGCATGCACAAAGCTATCACCCAGCAGAAACTTCCAGCAGCGACCCAAACAGGAGCTTGTTGATTCCCTCCACATTCCACGTGTGCGGATCATTTGCTCAAATGGCTAAGGGAACCAAAGGGGCAGGAGGATTATCTCCTGTTTGACTTTAAAGCAATGGGACTCTCAAGCAGCAAAGCCACAAGCACCACCTTGTGAAAGCATCACTGCTCTTGCTCAGCCTGTTTCTTCCCACAAAGGGATCAAAAGTAGTTTTCTGGACAGGGTGTGAAATGTTAACCACAAACAGGCCTGAATTTAGTTTCTCAAAAAGATAAAGCAAAAGACTAGATGGTTTTACAAGTGATGCAGAAAAACTCTCATTCCCTCTCCAAATAAAATGGTAGATTTATCAAATGGAAAAATCAAGTCACCCAAACCAGCTGTTCCCTGGACACCCTATTTCATGCGAGGGATACCAAGACACCTTTAAATGTGTACCACAGACTGCAACCATCACTGTCAGTAATACCCAACTGGAAAGTGATAGCTGTCTTCTGCATTTACACATATGTCAAATATTGTGCTTAGAAAGCAGGAAAAGGCCATCAGTTGAGGCTGTGGGTTTTCAAGGTGGTTCTTGGGAACTGTCACATACACTCAAATCTGATGGACTGTCAGGAAAAAAATAATCACATCAGCAGTGAACCAAACGTCAGGATACCAACATTCCAAAAGTTGCTTCAACGTACAGATAATAGTATCTCCCCATGTAGCTATTCACACTCAATTTCCTATGGGCCATTTGAACTCGAGGTTCCCCAACTATCGTGAACTAGTCATTCCAAAGGTAATACAGCAAGGAGCTGACAAGCAACAAAACTCCTAAGCTTTCAGGATTTCTGGATGAGCAGGAATGGTTGATAGTGCCCAGTCTCCCAGCTCAGAGGGTGGCCACTGATGGGAGATGCAGTCAAAGGTACAGGTAGCTTTCCATGAGCTGTTATGAAAAATTTGATAGCAATTTCCTCCTGAGCTATCAGCACATCCTTAGGGGATAAAAAAAAAGGGAAGCTTGAGGTGAGACACATGCATTTTAGACAATATTCCAGAAGAGTGGAGTCCCCCCACCAATGTAATGGACACAAGAACATAAGATTTGAGGCACAGTTTGGCTGACTCCATGAATTGCTGCTGCCCATAAGATTTTCCAGCTTATCTCGGACCCCATTCTCATTTGAGGGAAAACGTTTCAGGACAAGCCCAGGTCTCAAACAGGGCAAGTAACCTGTCAGGCTGGTGGAAACACCAAGTTGCAAGGACTCAGGGTAGGGTGCACAGGCTGAGAGGACTGAAAACAAATATGCAATGGAAAAATGAGAAAGCAAATCCCATCCTGTGCCGTTGGGGGTGTCCCCTTACTGTCACACGACACGTACACTGGTGATTGATGTGCTCTAGACATGACTTGGTATATGGAACATGATGCAAGTCTAGAAACCAGGTCAAAAAGTTTTTGTGTTCTTGCAGATGTGAAGCCAGGGTGTCAATGGATACAAACCCAACAACCTTACAAGCAAGAATGACAGTTTAGTATCAAAAAGGCTTAAAAAGCAAAGTAACTGGGTTTCAAAACCAGGCTATTGGTTATTGTACAGTTATCTACTACTACAGAACACTGTCCTGAGCAGAAGAGCATTTAAATAGGTCTCAGAAGCTGCAGAAAAAAACCCAGGAAATGTTGATATTTTTGCAGACCAAAATATCACCTTCTAAACATGCCAAATATCACCTTCTAAACTGCAAGCAGGCTAACTTCTCCAAGGCTTCTGGCCCCTGAAATCCTCCAAGCTCTTCCCTAAAAATCCAGCTCAGACAGAAGATACCTTTCTAGAACCCTCAGTATCTGTATCCTCACAGAATGCATCATCCAGCAACACCTTTGATACAAACCTTTTTTATAGAACGTATCTGTTAGAAGCTCTCAGCTGATGGCTGTCACAGCCTGCTCACAAAGGTGCTCCAGCATTGCCTGACTTCCCTTTGGCTTCTGCACTTCACTGAGCTGCCTGTGGTCTGGCTGAAGTCAGACCAGTAGTATTCAGTCATTTAAATGTGCAGAGGAATAAGATATTTCACTGAACACAGAATACCAGTTAGTCCCCACTTCTAATCCTTACTTGGCAACCTGATCGGAAATTGCCTCCCGTTTCACATCTGGCATTCCCATCACTTTTGCTGCCATTCAACAAGTTTGGGGCTTTGTCCTGATCCTTATGGCAACCCTGTCACATCGATTTCCTGGGAGGTGTCCTGATTAAGCTGACTCCTCAGTCCTGTGCCTCCTGATGAAGCTACAGGGTGTATCTGCAGCTCTCTTGTGAGATCTGTTGCAGGCTATGGGAGCCCCACGCTGCTACAGGCATTACAAACCATCTTGTTTCAATTAAAGGTCCAATACAAAGATCCAATAGCTCATCACTTGCCAGGCGAGAAATTCTTTGGCTTGCTAGTGTTACAAGTTTCTATTTCCATCCACTCCTTCCCTATACAGCATTAAGAAAGGGAATAAATCCCAAGTATATTCAGGAAGCACAGTGAAAATCTTTCACACTTCCAGTATCCAAACACACACATTCCTACACATGGAGACCCAAAGGAGAGTTCTTCTAAGTTGAAAGGCACATTTTCATTTCAGAGTAGCATTGAATTTGGACCTCTGACTCCAAACACCACAAATGCAACCTGACTTACACCTTGCCTATCCCGTTGGATTTCACAGAGCAAAGGAAAACTTAAACACTGCCCTTCTGCACACAGAGATGCTGCTTTCACTGCAGGAAAAAGCACATTGCCATGGTGAGATTGATGCTCTGCCTCCCCACCTGGGACTGAGCTCAGTGCCTCGTCTCTGATGGGGTGTAAAAGCAGCAAATCAAAGTCGGATCTATCTCAACAGCTGTTTATTAAAATAGAAGTAACAACCCATGCCTCACCTCCACTATTCTTCACCACCACCTCAATATAAAGCCCACTATCGGTTTCAGATCTTTTCTCCATCAATCTTTGACCTATACAGAAGACAGTAACAGCAGATCATTTCCATGGCCTGGATTATCTTCTCCCACCCAGGAGCCTTCCTCAACATCCCCAATCACAGAGCCAAAGCCAGGCCCTGTGCAGCTTAAATTATGCCACCATCTACCTAGAAACTCACAAAACCTTCAGCTAAGGGATAATACGAAGCAGAATTTCTGCTTACGTTGCTGTCTATACATAACCCTCCTCTGCACTGATGCTCAGGATTGTGACAGTGACAACATGACACTCCGTGGGACAACAGTTTTTGAACAGTTTTTGGCTAGTATGGTCCTTGATCCAGACTCTCCATGTGCTGCCACTGACACAAGCAGCCAAGGAATGAAATAGAGCGCACAGGGCTCAGCTTTAACTCTAGAACAGGTTTAGGTCACCAATTTAAAACTACTCCAACATGAAAATCCACTGCTGGGAATCTCAATGCCTTGGATGAAATATCTTGATTCCAGGACCCAACATTATGAATTTTGACAAACCACTGACACCTGAATGAAAATGCAGGCCACTAACATTACATACCAGGGTACAAACCTCTTACAGACCACATCCCCCTTGCTTAGATGGATTAAATACAAAACCACTAGAACACCCCCCTCCCAAGCTATTACCTATTCAGCCATCACTTATTATTCTATAGTACAAAACCAGAAATTTTAAAAGCTATGATTTCCTCGCAGTCTATGTAAAATTACTCACACCTCCCATTAGAGTCCATTAATGTAAAATTTCTTTTACTCCTTCCCACAGCAGTTAAAATCCTCAGAGAACCCTGGGTCACTTGTAACAGAACACTGACAAAAAAGTCACACATCAGTTTCTGTTGAAAAGGAAAACACAGCAGAAAAAGATATTCTGAAGAAAAACAAACAATTCAAACAGCTTCTACCTGAGGACAGCTTGAGACATGTGCATGAATTAGAAGGCACACACAGGTAAAGGAGACAAAGGCTGCAAAAAGCCAGATGTTGACAAGACATAAACACCGAGTTCTTTGCCCCAAACAGAAATTATGTGGGGTTTTTTTCCCCACCCCCAACCAAGGGGGGAAAATCCAAGGATTTCCCACTCTGTTCCTCCTGAGGAAGGTAAATGCTCTCCTGCACAGTCCATTAAAACACCTCCACTCTTTAACCAAACAGAAGAGACACTCACCAGCGTCCTCTCATCTGTCCAGCACACACCACACAAGGAGCTTAACAGTGTGACATTGTTTACAAACACAAGTACCTCAGAACCTTTCCCGCCTCAGCACAACAGCTGCTTGCCAAGGATCGCTGGCCAACTCTTTCTTAAAGATGCTAAAATTACTATTTATGGTAAACCCAAACAAACAAAGCCACATGTGTGGAAATCAGAGCGCAATTATTACTCCAAAGGCCTGAGATAAGGGCTGAGAAGTGACACGCTTGTTAACCCAGAAGTAATTCAGCAGCCAAGTGAGATTCCCATAAGAGCAACCTGTGAAATACTACAAGTAGGAGCAGACCGCCAGCCCCTGCTGCACTTCAGAAAGGAGCAAACACCCCCACGACCCCACATTATCCAACCTGTCCTCCCCTGTAACACAGTCTGAGGAGCCCCCCAGGATTTACAGACACCAGTGACACTGAAAACAGAATCCAGGCAGGAAGGATTTGGGCTGGAGCTGTCCTTGGGCACCGTAAGCTGGTGCAGCCCCTCTGGCCTGACAAGGGCTACACCAGTTTATATCAGCTGCTCCTTCCCTCCCCATTTTTGCAAGTTTTTAACTGAAAAACCAAGCCCAGAATGGCAATGGGAATGATGAACCTGAAATGGAAGCCCCTCCATTCCAGACTGGAATTTAATACCCTTCTCCATGGAGAGGCATGTGCCATAAGGGGAGGAAGGTAATTAACATTCTTTAACGAGGCTGTGACCACCACAGGGGCTTAGGGAGGAACCCAGAAGTGCCTGGTAGCCTCACGCTTTGGCCTGCATGCATCTCTAACCGCACCGGCAGGGATTCCGCGCTGCTTTTTGGAAGCAGAGCTACACTGACACCTCGGACGGAGGCTCTCCTCTAGCGGCAGCACCTCTGCGGCCCCTGATGAAGTGACTTCGGGCAGGAAAAACCCCACCGCAGCCGAGCAGCCAAAAGGCGGGAAGCCGCCCGCAGCAGCAAAGGCCCTTCCTAAGTTTATAAACAGCGATTATTTATCGCGCCGCACCCCCACCGGCCCCCTCCGCCGCTGACCTTCCCCCCGCGCCCCCCGCCGGTGTTTACCGGGTGCCAGCGGGCCGGGAGGGGCGGTTTGAGGCCCGCAGCTCCTTTGTGAGGGACGCCGAGGCCCACACCCCCAAGGCTCCGGCGCACCCGAGGGCCGGGGCCGCCGCCTCAGGCTCGGCCGGGGCCGAGGAGCGTGTATGTGCGGGGATCAGCAGGCCGCGGTGCCCGCCGTGACAGCATTCACCGTGCGCGCCGCGTATCGCGACAGGTCACGACAGCACCCCCCCCCCCCCCCCCCCCACGAGGCCTGTCAGGGAGGAGGCGCGGCGCTGACGGGAGTTCCCGGCGCCCCGCCAGGCCGCCCCCGCGCCTCACACACACCACCCCGCGGCCGACCGGGCCCGGAACAACCCCGGTTCCCGCCGCGGCGCCGGCGGCGGGGACTCACCAGCGGACACAAAGCGGCCCCTCTAATGGCGGCGGGGAACCGGCGGGGGGGGGGGCGAGCGGGGAGAGGGGGGGGCAGGGGCAAAGGGGCGGGGGCGGGGCCGCGGAGGGGGTGTGGCCGCAGCGCGCCGCGGGGGGGCGGGGCGAGGCGGCGCCGCCGGCCAATGGGAGGCCGCGGGCATTTTTCGAACGCCTCCCCCCCCCATCGCATCCACGTCGCGGAGGGGAGGGGGGGAGTGTGTGTGCGTCAGTACGTACGTGCGTCGTCCACCACCTCCACTCCGCGCCCCCAGCAGCTGAGCTGCGCCTGTGTGAGGCGTTTCCCGCCTCACGGCGCTGAGGGCTGTGAGGGGCCGGAGCCGCCCGCGGGTCACCTCATCCCGCCGGGCTGGGGCGTCCAGCTCCGCAGCGCTGCAGCAACAGTTTGGGGGTACTGGCTGAGGAGACGCTCCCCATGACCCGGCTTCAGTGTGTGCTTGAGCCCAGAACCCCGCCGTGTACTGGGCTGCACCCCCAGAGCGTGAGCAGCAGCTCAGGGAGGGGATCCTGCCCCTCTGCTGCGCTCTGGGGAGACCCCCCCTGCAGTCCTGATCCAGCTCTGGGGCAACAGCACAAGAGGGACGTGGAGCTGCTGGAGCGAGGCCAGAGGAGGCCCCGGAGCTGCTGCGAGGGCTGGAGCAGCTCTGCTCTGGAGCCAGGCTGAGAGAGCTGGGCTGGGGCAGCCTGGAGAAGAGAAGGCTCTTGAAGGGGACACCTTATTGCGGCCTTTCTGTTCTTAAAAGGGGCCTGTAAGAAAGATGGGGAGAGACTTTTCAGCAGGGCCTGTTGTGACAGGACAAGGGGTGATGGTTTTAAACTAAAAAAGGGAGATTCAGGCTGGATGTGAAGAAAAAATTCTTTACAGTGAGGGTGGTGAAACACTGGCAAAGGTTGCCCAGAGAGGTGGTGTATGCGTCATCCCTGTAGCCATCGAAGGACAGGACAGATGTGGTTCTGGGCAGCCTGATCTAGTGGAAGGTGTCCCTGCTCATTGCAGGGGGTTGGAACTGCATGAGCTCTGAAGGTCCCTTCCAACCCAAAGCATTCTTTGATCTTTGCTGTGGCCTCTTCGTTCATCCTCTCCTGCCGTTTGTGATTTCTCCAGTGGCTACGTTTGCCTCAGCCTCTTTACCCCCCATCACTCTCACTAGCTGTGTCATTTACTGCTTGCCTCAGTTACACCAGTTCCATGGCTGAGATCTGGCTGCAAGCTGGGACTCTCCTGTCCAGACATGCTCACAAGCCCTCACTTGCAGGAAGGATCCTGCACCAGTGTTCCTTCACTTCACTCTTTCCCTTTAGCTGCTTTACCTGTGCCTCAGCCGCCCGGGGTGAGGATTAGCATTGCAGAGGTGTGACCCAGACTGGCATTACTTCAGGTCTGTGCAGAGTACACTGAGAAGTAATAAACACAATCTCTGCATACCTCCTGCTCCAAGTTGCTCTATTTTTTTGGCTAGGCCTGTGGGTGGCTTTTTTATCTCCCCCCAAATCCCTCTACTCCCCCTTCACTTGAGTTTAAGGTACAACTCCTCAGTTCCCTTTCCTGTCTATTCTCTTTTCTGCTCTAAGCATTCTACAAGCTGCCTCCAAACATGCCACAACTCTTCATCTGCAGTCTCTTGTCCAGGCAGTTTCTCATCTTTGTTTTCTGCACATCATCCTTACCTTGTGCACTGCCAACCTCTCCCTCTCCATCCTGTTTCTAAGATTTCAAGGCTATATGGGTGCCAACACATTTATTTGGGCACTTTTATCCCACCTGTGATGGGAAGGCCCATCTGTGAGCACTTTTTAGCAGCACTTTTACACTGCTCAAAGCACTGTGGAGTTGTGTTATTTCTGTAATAGTGCCTTGGCTGGTTCTTACCTCAGCTTTTTCCCCCCTAAGGTGGCTGCTGTAGCTGTACTACACCTGAGGACATTGCTTCCCAAAGCCAAGCTGTTGTGACCAAGGCCTGGCCCTGCTCAGTGTCTTCTTCTCCACTCCAGATTATCTCTGTGATGCTTTGCTTCCGTACAGCCCTTTGTCTCCTGCGCCGAGCAGCCCTGGAAGCGCCTTAGCCAGATGGCTCCACTTTGCTAAACATTCCATGCAACTGCAGGGAAATGTGTTCTTTGGCCTTTCCCCCCCCTTGCGGTGCCTCTCTGGCAGGCGGGGAGGGATTGGGAGGTGGAGGAGAGGGGAGCGAGAGGGAATGTGCTCCTTTACTGCCGGCTTTTAAGACTCCAAGCAGGAAAAGATGAAATCACCCCAGCTGCCCTCCCCTTGCTCTCTGCAAGCCTTTGTGCAAAACCCAGCACCTGCGTTAGCTGAGCCACAGAGATGCAAGTAAGGGAGGAGAAAAGCTTTTGTTGTCTCCTTCCCTGGTTTTTAGCTCAAAATCCACCCCAGAGTGGGGCTGTGGGCCCTGCACATTCCTGAACAGCCCCATGCTGCCTGACCATGGTGGGCTCTTGCAAAAATACCTCATCTGGGAGAGGCAGCTGCATCCTGCAGCAGGATCAAAACCCATTGCTCCATCTCCTCTGCCCTGGTTTTTGGCTTGTGTCATTGGTGTCCCCCTCCCTGTTTCCTCAGTGCTGCATGCTGTGTGCTGGTGATAGGAGGGAAGTTGTGGGGCATGGAGCTGTTGGGGCGAGGCCAGAGGAGGCCCCGGAGCTGCTGCGAGGGCTGGAGCAGCTCTGCTCTGGAGCCAGGCTGAGAGAGCTGGGCTGGGGCAGCCTGGAGAAGAGAAGGCTCCTGAAGGGGAGACCTTAGAGCAGCTCCAGGGCCTAAAGGGGCTCCAGGAAACCTGGAGAGGGGCTTTGGACACGGGCCTGTAGGGACAGGCCAAGGGGAATGGCTTTAACCTGCCAGAGGGGAGATTGAGATGAGCTCTGAGGCAGAAGCTCTTCCCTGTGAGGGTGCTGAGGCGCTGGCACAGGGTGCCCAGAGAAGCTGTGGCTGCCCCATCCCTGGCAGTGTTCAAGGCCAGGTTGGACACAAGGGCTTGGAGCAACCTGCTCTAGTGGAAGGTGTCCCTGCCTGTGGCAGGGGGTTGGAACTGGATGAGCTTTAAGGTCCCTTCCAGCACAAACCACTCTGGGATTCTATGATATGAACCTTTGACGAGCACAGGAGGAAGGAACAGCACAGGACAGGGAAATCCATCCCCAGGAGTCCTGCTTCAGCAGGGGGCTGCTGTCAGAGTCGATCTGTGATTGTGTAGAGCATTATCATCATCATCAAATACTTATAATAAGCACTAAGCACTTTAAGTAAGCACTGAACATTTTCAGCCCCATTCCTGCCCCCCCAGGTGCTGCTCTAGGAGGATTCCAACTGCTTCATGGATTTTTTTTGTCCTGGAAATCAGTCAGTTTGATTACATCTTTCAACAGCCCTGGAGCTTTCCCAGGTTTGCCTGCAGCTTCGGGTGTTGCTGTTGTTCCCGAGGAGTAACTGTACAATTTGCATGGCAAGAGGTTTACCATTTCCACCCTGTAGCCAGAGCAATACCACATGTTCTGCTACACACATGAAACCTGTTGTGCTTCTGGTTTAAATACTGGTCACAGCAACTCTATCCCAGGGGCTACTCTGTTAAATTTCATACCCTACATCAACATGTGATTTCCCCATTTGCCACCTTTTTTTACTTAAAATGAATGCTTTTTATTTAATAAGCACTGCTCCTGCGTTGCTTAACAGCTACCTGCCACATATGGCACAAACCACAAGATTATTATTACCTTTTTTATTACTTTTGTCCCATTATGCATGTTATATGCTGAAATCAGCTTCTGTTGATACCTTCTCATCCCACCGGCTTTGTCACCAAATTCTGTTTTAGCAGTGACCTGCAACTCCAAACTTCAGCTCTGGTTATAGTTAGGCCTCACTTCTGGTGTTGTCACCCCAAGTTATTGGTGGGTTTTTTGCTTTTCCATTCCTGCTTCAACTTTTGCATCCTTTTTAAGAAGCCTTTTTGTACATGCCTGGTGCACAGCCCACCTGGCTCAGGGAGAATTTGAGCCTCTTTCCATTTCACCAGCAGGCTGGGAGCTCCTTCCTGTCACCTCACACTTTCATCCCTAAAGCTTCCCGTCCTGCTGCTTCTTATTCAGCTTCATGTGCTTTGAAGAACAAATCAAATATTCAGTAAGAAGCTTCTTACCTTTAGATCTGGTTATCCCTGAACACACACTCGAGGGGGGTCATTTTGGTTTGATGGGACTGTTTCTGCTTTGAAGTTTCTGTTCAGCTGGTGCTGTGCCCAGCATAAGGGGACAGTGGCTGCTGGATTCAGCTTGACCCCGTGGGTTTGCACAGGGAGCGGTGCTGAGTTATCCCATAACCATCACAGAATGAGGACATTTAATTCGTGTGGGTCTCACTTTCCTCTTGCAGAGCCACACACAAACTTCCAGAGGCCTTTTGCTGGCAGCACATGTAAGTGATGAAGGATTTACCTGTTGTGCAGCAGAGTCACCCTTCCAGCAGTCCCACACACAATCCTTGATGCTTGAGCTGCTTTTTACCTCTGGACTTTTTCCCCTTTTACATCTCCAGTAGAAATAGACTTTTAGAAGACATGAGGTGATGCCCTTTAACCACAATTTTCCTTCATGTTGCTGATTCACTTTACCCAAGACACGTGTCTCATGATCACCAGGACAACTTACAGTTCTCTTCTAATTCATACTTACCTTTTTCAGCAGCAGTCTTACTGTCAGCCCTGTAGCTCCTCTAATTCTGTGCAAAAATCACTCCTTTTCTGCTTCCAACTCAAAAACGCACATTTCCTGCCACTTCGTGGCCTTGCAGACATCACCTTTGATCTCTTTATTCTAACAATTTGTTCTCTATGCTTTTCCCAGCATCCCAGCCAATTCTGTGGCTGCCCCTCTACCCCTTACCTTTAAAGCTAACCCCATTAGGTTTATCCCTTCAAACCATTTCCCCTTTTCCAGGTATTCCATTCACCTGCTCACTTCCCAACCCACCAACCCATTTTTATATCAGTTCCTGGCAAGTCAATAAAAATACATTAAATATACCAAAGTTCCTGGAGCAAATGGAGGATACAAACGCTGCTGGAGCTGACAGAAATTTGGAGCAGGAAAACACTGCGGACTAAGCTGCCTCCACAAGCTGCTGCTTTTCTAGAGACACTGTAATTTGAAATAGATCCTTATTGCAGGTGCTGTCATCACTCCAAAAGTTGTGAACTTTTTTTGGTGTTACAGTAGTTCTGGGAAGACAGAAACCTTTGGGTTGAGCAGGAATTTAAAGCATTTTTTGGCCATGGCTCTTGTTTGAAGCCTGTGGTCAGCTCTGGTGCTCATCTCTCCATGGGAAATCCTGTCCACTGGCTTTTCTTTGAGCTGTGTCAGCCACAGCTCAGGCTCCTGCTCTAAATATCCACCTTATGATGTTGGAGGAGGCCTGAAGAATTGGATGTGTTTCCTTGGAGGATGGGTGAAGCACTTGGCTCCTGTTTTGCAGAGGTGTACAAAGTTCCTCACGTTTGACGCTCACGGTGTTTGAAAGCCCCAGTGCAGAGCTGTGCATGGAACAGAGCTGTGTGCTGCACCCACCACTATGGATCACAGCCCTGCAGAGCATGAATAAGGCTGGGTGCCTGCTCCCTGCTCAACACCTGGTGAAGGTCCTGATTCCCAGCACATTCTCACAGGAACAGGAGGTGGCAGGTTATCCTCATTAGGCCGACTTTAATGGCCCAGAGCATTTGCACCAGCTTATTTTGCAGCACTGAAATGACCAATTTTCCTTCGTGGGTGAGACCTGAATGTACCAGCTGCATCCACTGAGATGGCCTTTTCAGTTCTCTTCCAGCTGTTCTCTGCAATGCTGTGATAAAACACTTCTAACAGGGCTCTGCTCCACATTCCCTAATGCTCCATCCCCCCAAGCTCAGTTAAACTCTGCTTCATGAGGACATCTGCTATTAACCCTTACAGGGGCTGCAACAGGACAACCCAGCATGCAAAAGCCAGGCTTTACCACGTGTTCACTTAATGATACAGCGGTTTCCTACCCAAAAGCATCAATTGCCTTCCCCAAGCCCCTTCTCCCCTTTCCAATTTGCAACCACAGCACAACCATCCCTGCAGCTGGGACAGCAACTGCATGCTTGGACAAATTCCCCTTTGGAAAGTACTGAATGGAGCAGGAGCTGGTTTGATTCCTGTTGCTGCTTCAGCACAATTCAGCAGCTGGAAAGGAGGAACAGAATCCGGTGCCACGTGACCAAAGCTTTCCATGGATCACATTCGGGCATCCCTACAGCAGCATTTAAATAAGCAGGAGTTATTTCAGCAAACCACACTTCCATGGTGGTTACCAAAGGTGGGAAGTGGAGCCACTTGGAAAACACAAGGGAAGACTACTAAGTTTCCTTGGATATTGGCAGGGATTTAGTCACGCTGCTGGAAGCTGAGTGGGTTAATCAATCTCTTGCTGTGGCTGCTTGCCCATCACTGTGGTTTTCCTGCAATGGCTCTGTGTGGGTTCTCTATGTGCAGGGCTGGGCTGGGAGCTGGGCAGCCAAGCAGGATGCTCTGGGCTGAAGCCTCCTTGTCCCCAGGCTCTATCCGATGGTTGCTGCAGCTTGCACATGGCCCCCAGGCTGCACCAAACCATTGCTTGGAGTTTCTATCAGTGTGAGGTGCAAGGCCTCTGGGTTGGCACCTTATTAAAAGAAAGTAGCATGCAAATAGCTCCTGCTCCTGCTGCTGCTGCTTGGCTGGAGGTGCTGCTTGGTTGGGCCAACATCTCCCAAAGAGCAGAAAAGCCAAGCTCTCCCTGCCAGAGTAACTGTGAGAAGCGGGAGCTCGATGCACTTGCCAACCTGGACATCTGATGGCTTCATCCTGACCCAACCTCTACCACCATCACTCACCACCCTGCAGCCAACTCGTCTAAAGGCAGTTCAATGCCTCAAGGCCAGAGGTGTGGGATCTAAAGGTATAAAAGTGTTCTGGTGGGTCTGATTTTGAGCTTACTGGCCCCAAATCTAAACCCTCTCACGTCTGTGAAACAAATTATGTGAGCAACACCAGGGGCACAGTGTAACAGCTCCTCTGCACCAATGCTTCTGACAAGGCAACCGGCTGCAGGTCCTTGTGTCTGTACAAATGACTCGTGCTGGAACAAAATGCAGCAGGAACAGTCTCAGCCACCCTTTTGGCAGCGAGATGCCGACATCTGCAATTGGTTTTAAACGTTTTCAGGATGCTCAGTGAGTTAACAAGACTCTTCAGAGGCTCTGTTTCTTCCTTTATCAGAAAAAGCAGTCTATAGGGTTGGTACCAAAAGCGCTGTGAGTTGTAGGAATGCAGCAATGATCAGTGTAAGTTCCTAGTGGCTTAAACCTGCCTTCTGCTCACTAAAACCACCTCTGCAGAGGAATCCCTTCTCCTGCTGCGTGGTCTCTTTGTCCTGCACCAGGAAGGGCACTTTCCACACATCAAGGTCTGCTCCTGGACCTGAGGCTTCCTGAGAAAACGAGGTTAAAACCCAAGCACATTAATACAAGCAGGTGGAGCGCAATGTCTGGTATCAGGGTATTCCCTGACCTCGTTCACAGAAATGGCTAATCTGTTTCTGAAAACACTTTCCTAGAAAGAAACCAGCCCTGGGCAAACCTGGTCTGGAGATCTGCTGTCTGACTGCTTCAGGTTTGGGGTATTTGCAGCAATAACCAGCGATGTAAGTGATGCCTCTGCTCCTCCTCACCCGTGCCTTTCCTAGCGCGCACAGCCTTGCACATGAAAGGCTCCCAGCAGCGGAAATGGCTTCTACTGCAGCTCTTTCCTGCTGAGCTGCATTAACTCCCTGCTATGTTCACGAGCCTGCCCAGGAGATGTTGCTAAATGCCTTAAAGGACTAAGACTGGAAGGGGAAAAAACCCCCAACACACTCAAAACCCTGTAGTATTCTTAGTGGAAATTTGCTGTCCTCCTGCTCAGGTGTAACATTCACAGTAACCACAGCTCACCTCACCTCACCTACCTAAAATGAGGCTCCCACAAACCAAATTCTCACAGGACCTAATTAATGATCCCCTTTTCTGTTTCACATATCTTAACAGATCTTACAGGACCACGGGCCACATCCTGAGGAGGCACAACAGCCTGTGAACCTGTGCTGATCTGGAACGCAGCTGAAAAGCAACCGCTTCTCCACAGGGGTGCAGGTAAGCAAGTGGCACATGGCAGACAGCACAAGGGGAGCAGAGAAAGCAGTTTCAGTCCAAGACTGGTATAAGATACACTCCTTGGGGTGACACTTGCGGGAAGCTGAGCCTCAAGGTAACATACCCACAGCTGGAGAGCTCAAGGTCTCTCGTGCATGAACTGCTCACTGCACTCGCAGCTAAACTGACAATCCTTCAGGAAACACAAAGCTCGCCACACTGCAAACCCACCAAAGGCAAAGAGCCTTTGGGTAATGCTAAAAAAACCCTTAATACCTCTGAAAAGTCTCTTGTTGGTGTTTGCAGGATGCTAAAAGGGCAAGTTCTCACCCTCCTGGAATGTTTAACATTAAAAACAAGCAGAGGAGACTTTCTCACTTCTCCTCTCCCCACAGGCTCACTGTTCCCACTGTCTCCAGCCAGTGGTTTTCCAGCTCTTTCAGCCAAAAGGTTCCAGCTCCCCAAACAAACTTCCTTGCCCTGACACACTTCGATTCATGTGGCTGATCAAAGGCTCTCCAGCAATTTTTTCCCTTCTGATTCAAGGTGACAGATGAATAAACTGCAGCCCGTGCACAGTATGGCTCCGGTGTTACACACTAATGTACCCGGCAGGGTCTGACAGTGCCCACACAATCACAGACTGGTTTGGGTTGGAAAGGAGCTTAAGATCATCCAGTTCCAACCCCCTGCCATGGGCAGGGACACCTTCCACTAGAGCAGGTTGCTCAAGGCCCTAATGAGAAACCACAGAGAGAAAATTCATCAGGAGCAAACATTTGGCCTCATTTACATACCCACATCCATTTAACTCGCTATTTAACTGCAATAAACCATCATGTACCCGCTCCTGTCGTGGCTCAGACCTGACTTGTGCCAGAGCAGCACCCACACGACCTTCTGCAGAGGTTTAACACACACACCTCGAGACCTGCTGGGAGGGGGGGTTTCCATGTGGACCAGCCTTTTGGAGACGCTGAGAACACTGTCACCAAACCACTGGCACCCAACTGTGGATGAGGAGTCACTGGATGTCACAAGAGCAGATACAAACGTGGATATTAAGGGTGAGAATATTCTTTGCTTTTTCTTAACAAAACATCAGAGAAAAGTGTTTTATTGTTACTAAAAAAACCCCAAACAATGCTCTAGTGTTTCAGGCCATGGATTCTCTAGCTCAATTCATGGTGTGGAGTGCAGGTTAACAAGGGAAGTGTCTCAGGGACATCTCCCCTCTAGCCACAACCAGGCTCCCTCCTCCCTTTCCCTCGGTGACCAAATAACATCCTTCTGCAAGTACAGCAATTGTTTACATGTAAAAGTAAGATTAGGAAAGTATTTAATGTATCTGAAGCCTTTTTTTTTCTTGTTTTTCCCATTTTTTTACCTTTTTTTCCCTTTTTCCCCCCTTTTTTTATAAAAAAGAAGTGATTTAGCAGCTGGAAGGAGAAGGACAGCATCATGTGGGCACCTAGTGCTGCACAGCCCACCAGCAAGTGCTCCACAGGTTACTCGTGCTCCATGGACCACAGTTCACAAACAATGTTTCGGGGCTTCACAACCTTTGCGTTATGGTAGATGCTTCTTCACAGTGAGAGCCAGCAGGTCATTTTTGGTTGTCGGAGAGACACACAAGAGACTTCACCCCCTCGGCAGCAGCTCAGTTTGGAGCTCCGACTGCACTGCAAAGCGACTGCTGCTCAGCTGTACCTGGGCAGCACTCAGCCTTCAGCCACTGTCATGGGGTGGGCAGAGCATCACATTGCTTGTTCCTCCTCTTGACTCGTGTAGGGTGCTCCTGTGTTCATCCCTACGGGTCTCTGGGCTCCTCAGGCACAGCAAGGCGACCAGGAGATGCGAAGGGCAGCAATGGTGAGGGGCTGTCGGTTCTCTGCTCGAGCGGCTGCGACCTCCGGAGCTACCAGGATTCCAGGTCCCCAGGATGATGCCACAGATCCAAGTCACATACGAGACACCACAGCCACATGGCTGGGAAAACCACACTGGGATCAGCACCAACCACCCCCGAGGTTGTCTCCCAACAACATGCTGGGAACCAAACACACCCGCAGCAGCCCTGCCAGCAAGTTCTCTGCAGAAAAGGTCTCCCAAGCAGCAACCCCCCTTATATTTTCCTTATTTTCTTAGACAACAATTGCTCTCACCCCTCTTTTTGGTGGACACACAAACATACACACACTATATGTACACAATTTGGAACCGAGGAGCTACACCGCGACGGGGGGAGCGATGCTGCCACACATTCAGCAGCTGCCAAAGGAGAAGTCGTTTGACTTTCTGTTAAACTTGCAACGTTTGTCTTTATTTTGTTCTTTATATTTTGAAAGTGAAAAGAAATAGTATCGAGTCAATTTCTTTTTTTTTCTTTTTTTTTTTTTCTTTTTTTAAATATTTGTTCTATGTATTTACAAGCCTTAAAGTTGCTCTAAAGGTTCTCAAAGTAGCACTAAGGACTTTTTTTTTTTCCCCCAGGGGAGCACTGGTTCAAATGAGTTTTACTTTGTTTTCGGAGCGCTCTGGTCCGCAGCGTGTTTCTCAATTGCGTTTCCTTCCGTTCCAAGGTTATGTAGGTTTTTGGATTACTAGGTTCTTTTTTTGTTTGTTTGTTTAAGTTTCTGAAGCAAGCTGAGAGGCAGGCAGAAAAATCTGATGGCAATTTAAAAAAGAAAAGAACATAAAACCGGGTCTCTTCCTCACCTAGCTCACCCCAGCCCCCTGGAAAGTTTTGTCTATTTCTCATGCTTGGAAACAAAACTGAGGTGCAGATGAAGGGGAGGGAAATTTATTTCTTGGCTTTTGTTCTATTATACAATTTGTTTACAGAAACTGCAAATTTAAAAAATTACACTGGCATTTGCAGTCCTTAAAATAATAAATTAAAAGTTTTTATTTTATTTTTTTTTAATTTTTTTGTTCTTTTGTTTTTTTGCTCAACAGATTCCTTTCGCTTCGTGGTCGTTTCTTTTTTTTTATTTTTTTTCTCTAAGTCCTTGTTTAAAAAGAAAAGAAGAAGAAAAAAAAAAAAAACCAAAAAAAAAACCCCAAAAAGATTAAAACAGAAAATATTTTCTATAAATAATACACGTGTTTTGGTTTAGTGCTCCCGCCCTCAGGTTTGAAGTTTACTTCTTTTTTTTTGTGTGTGTGTGTTTGTTTTTCAAGTACCTTTTCTCCTCCACGGTCACCTTGGTGGTTATGTATTTTACCTCTCCCACTCGTGCGTGTGTGGGGAAGGGGGGTCTGTGTGAGCATTGGCTTTGCTGCACTCTGATTGGCGAAGACGTGAAACTTGTTAAAAAAATACTTAAATCCTTTCTTTTTTTTTTTCTCTCTGTATTTTAAGTTTTAATTATCCTCCGACTCCTCTTCGGCCTCCCGTAGCCACGTGAAGAATGCTGTGACTGATTTTAGCGCTACTCCTTTCCCGTTCTGCTCTGCTGGGTCCTTGCTGCTCTCCCACTTGTAGAAGGCGTCCTCTGATATTACCTCCTCGTCGTACAGGCAGTCGAAAAACATCCGCAACAGATCTGCAGAGATGGAGTAATGGGAGAGAACGTCTGTCAGTGGACAAAGCACGGTTCTGGATAAGGGGATTAATGGGACCTTTCACGTGAGAGATGCAGACAGGAGTAAGGGGAAGGTCTGTTACTAAGTTACTGCTTCCTGGCTGCTTACACACAGATGAGAGGGAGCATGGGTCCCTCTGATGCCGGTGGGTAACTCATGTCTGTGGGAAAGGGCCTGGAGCACAAGTGCGATGAGGAACGGCTGAGGGACCTGGGGGGTTTAGTCTGGAGAAGAGAAGGCTCAGGGGGGACCTTCTCGCTCTCTGCAACTGCCTGACAGGAGGATGGAGCCAGGAGGGGGCTGGTCTCTGCTCCCAAGGAACAAGGGATGGGACAAGAGGAAACAGCCTCAAGCTGCCCCAGGGGAGGTTTAGATGGAGATGAGGAACAATTCCTTCCCCAGAGGGTGCTCAGGCATTGGAACAGGCTGCCCAGGGCAGTGCTGGAGTCACCGGCCCTGCAAGTGTTCACACACCACATAGCCGAGGCCCTCAGTGTCATGGGTTAGTGGTATGATCTTGAAGGTCTTTTCCAACCCTGTTGATTCTATGATTCTATGAAAGGGAAAGCTGGGACAGCAGCTGTGGCTGGGCAGCAGAGTCCCCAGCAGCCCGTCCTCCTCCCAGTGGACCTCGCAGCCAGCTCCTCTCCAGGATAACTTACAACCAGCGCCTTAAAGCTAAGGATGATCAACTCAGGCGGTTCTGGGCATTCTGATTTTGTGCTGCAGACTCCCCAGGAACCCTCGTTTCTTTGGCAACTCCCTCGCCTCTTTTCCAACAGAGGTTTCTGCAGTGTCTCTGGGACAAGACCCATCAGTCGTCAGAATCATTTTATTCCCTCCAAGTTCACAGACTTTACAGTGCCCAAGTGCAATCACAGCACCCAGTGCTCCCACATGTCCAGGTATTGTAAACTCAATGGATTATTTTTTACTGCTTTTAGGTTTTTCCTCTGTTTTTATCAACAGGGTTTGTCCTTCCTTCTGCATGGCTGCTGACAGGAGCAACATGTAAGAGCCGGCCTCTGGCCAAGCATGTGGGGACAAGCAGAAACCACTGTACAATGTTTTCCCTCATCTGTTGTGTACAAAAAGGTAAGGAAAAGCACATCTTCGACTCCACTCTCACAGAAACAACTTTCCCTCACACTGTCAGCATTCAAATCCCCAGCACAAAGGCAACACTTACTAGGAGGTTGATCAAGTTTTACTATTGATGCTTGTAGTGCATAAAGTGCTTGTAGTTCCTTCTCTGTGTCTGAGTCTAGGTACTTGATTAAGATCGGCACTCTCTGTTTGATAACAGCAGTGTCCACACGGAAGCTAGAAGATTCCGCTGAGGAGAAGAGAGGAAAACAGGGTCAGCTCTGGCAGACAGCACCAAGGGCAGGTCTTTTACTGATTCAAACAGAAATCACAGATACAGGTTAGTGTGGGGACAAAAAGGAAGATGAGGAACATCAGAAGTATTTCTTTGGCTTTTCCTGGAAGTCTTGGTTCTTCCAGTTCCCCAAATTCAACCAGTATCTGCAGCGACCCAGCCCTACCAGCCTGCTGCCACACGCAGAGGGATTCCAGCCTTACTTTGCAGCACAAATCGTTGTGTTTCCTCAGGCAACTGGGTGTCCAAAGTGTGGGGCTAAAATTTCAGTTATACAGAAGGTTTGAGAAGATTATATCTTAAAATACCAATGCAGAAACACAACTATAAGCTGCATGTGACATAAGAAATCAGGAATACATAAAAAATAGGCATTAGAAGTCCATCTGGAACATGGATAAATGATTCAGCAGCTTCTAAGTCAATCATGCAACACAATTAAGTGATATTTTGAAAACAAACCTGTTCAATTAGAGGCAAGGTCACAACATAAACCAGATGTTCCTGATACACATCAGGGAACCCTTAAACATCTGTCATCAAATCCTGAGTCATTTCGCCATTAACACTAGGTGGCACCAGAAAGGTTCTGTTTTGGGGAGAAGGAAGGAGCTGGGCTCCCTCCCCTCCCAACAAGATGAAGTCCAGACCATTCCCTCCTCCAGGACGTGTGACTCTTGGAGCTCACAGCAGAACCTGCTGCTTTACAAGCACAATTTTTTGCCTTGCCAGATGCCAACAGTAAAGTTAAAGAAAACAAAGTGAACCGACCAGATGTTTCTGGCTGCAGCTTTATTCAAGCCCCCAAGGGGCTGAGGCTCAGTCTGACTCGGGATCCCTCCCTTACCTCCATTTCCAGCTGACTGCCAACACATAAACTGTGGATTACTTGAATTTACGTCCAAAATTGCTACTTTGGACATAAACCTATTACCAAGACGAGATGCAGGGCTGGCTTCAATTCTGCAATCCATGCTGCCACCTCCCATGTGGTGATCCGCAATGGCAGGGCACCC
The DNA here is from genome assembly GCF_004027225.2 of Strigops habroptila. Lineage (NCBI taxonomy): Eukaryota > Metazoa > Chordata > Aves > Psittaciformes > Psittacidae > Strigops > Strigops habroptila. The sequence goes on from NC_044292.2 coordinate 1,992,059, forward strand.
ACGTGTGCTTGCTGACACAGGAGGGGAAATGTTGATTACCTTAATGATGTCTAGCAGCACATTTCCATCTTCACTAGGAAAAATCCATGAGCAACCTGGCATTACTCAGGGTCGACTGAAACATCTGCTCATGAGGGGTCACTGGGCCATGCCAGGGCCTCAGGAACATCATAACCAGCAAAGCACGGGGAAACGACAACCCGCTCTCAAGCACAACAACTCAATATGGTGCTATAGTGTGTGATAAAAAACAGCCTTGGGGAGAGAAAAGTGATGATAGAAACCTGAAAAGTAGAAAATAACTCTGCACATTTGGTTTGTACAGTGTTTACATTGCGAGTTACTCACCTACAATAGCTGCTTTACAAACTGCTGTCATTAAAGCTCTAAGGAATGTAGGTGAACTCATCTGGCTTTCATCTAGATTAGCCTGAAATCAAGAGTAAATGGACCGGTTAAAAACATGCCACTGGGTGAGAGCAACCCCTTCAAACTCCACTGCTGAGTTTGTGGTATAGGTTCAAGCTCAGCAAAACCTGCTGCAGTGGAAATCCAGTTCAGCCCTCTGCAAAACCTCAGCTTTCCCATTCCCTTCTTGAAACCAGCTCAGGTACAGCCACACACCACAGGAGTGGTCAGCACACCCTCTAACTGCCCCCACAGCCACCGAAACAAACCCAACCTGCCTCATGTGGCTCTCACAATGCCCTCTACATGTTCAACGAGTTTTTTAGGCTTTTTCAACCCATTTTACAGCATGCTCTTGGGTGGAGCTTTGTTTGCTTTGTAGAAGTTCAGAGAATGGCGATGTAACTTGTCCAAGACTACAAAGAGACCAGGGGGTGTCCCCAGATTTTCAGTGCTGCTTTCATGCAGCGATGGGTGACAGCAGGAGAGAAATGACATTTCTAACACAGCACTCCAGCAACTGGAGTAACTGAAACAAAGCTGGCCAGGATTTAGCTGTAAATGCAGGTCTAAATGTATCAGGCTGGGTATAACCTCAGACACTAGATTAAATATCTGGTTTAAGGGATGCAGCCACAGAGAGAGGGCAAAAGATCAGTGGGGTGACTGGGCTTTTTTTCCCCCCTTTTCATTATTTTCTCTTACAGAGCCTGGTCCAATGCTCTTGGGAAAGGTCCATGTGCCCTCAGTGACTGCCCAGGATGTTTTTGCAGTATTGCAGGAGGGGAATTTGCAGAGGTCATGTTGCAAACTGCACTGAGAAGCTTTCATCCCTTATGCTGGGAAGAAAGAACATAGCAGCAAACTCAGTCAAGAATGTACAAAGTAGCCAGCAGCAGCGTATTGGGCATCAAAGTATTTAAAAGGCAGTTACACAGTTGTGTGTTAATGTGGCTAAAATTTATTCTTCCTACAGCTTACTACAAAAGAACTGATTTATCTTTTAGATTTTAATTCTTTGGCAGTGCTGATTGCACAGACCCACTCATCTTAGTGTCCTGTGCCTAGGGAGGACCCTGCAAAGATGCTCCTTTAGATGAGATGGTATTTACAAAAGCAGTTAACAAACTGCGTGCAGGAGGGAGAAGATAGTCTTTGTACCTCTACCCAGTCAAAGATTTGTTCATCATTTGCCTTGTCCTCAACAATGAGTTTTTCAAGCTGCTTGTTCAGCTCTTCTGCAGAGAGTTCTTTCTCTGAAAGTGCTTCTGAGGAACTGGAACAGTCGGACTCCGTGAAGTCCAACTTCTGCAACACCAGAAGAAAGGATGAGAATTAGTTAAATACACTTTTCTATGCCAAATTACACCGCATTGAGGCAGCAAGCTACTCTCCGTTCTGCTTTCTGGGATCTTTCAGCTGCTAAGTTATCATTACAATGATTTATGCACTTGCTTTCTAACCTTTGGAACAGAGAATTTACAAACATGTGGGATCTACATGTTTGTATCCAGAAAAGACAACCAGGCACCTCGGAGCAGCTCCAGCCCCACACAGTAGGAGTATGCATGAAATAAAGGGCATGTTACTCAACTAAGACGATGGGGAGCTGGAATGCAATGACCAGAGCTGGCATCGCTCAGAGAAACTGCAGTTAATGCCCCAATTCATTGCAAAACGGAACAGAGGAGCTACAGTGCCCTCACCAAGCCCCATGCCTTGGTAATCCATTTCATTTCCCACAGTGCAGTGCTTCCTAAGTGCTAAAACATGGTGGTGGATCACTCAGAGCAACAAAGGGAGATCTCCAGCAAGGTGCCCTCCATCAGTCCTGGCTCCTGTTGGTTGTGAAACCCTCTGGTATTGTAACACAAGGTGGGATGAGTGAATAACCACTACCATTCATTCTGGCCCTTCTGCACATCATCTGTCCTTGCTGCAAGCCTCATTCCCAGGCTCATTCCCCCAGCTGGAGAAGCAGATCTGCTGGAGGAAGCCAGCTATTGGGAAATGTGTGCCTGGGACCAGAGGGGACTAGCCCATCCTCCCGGTGTTTCAGAGAACAATCTAACCCTACTCGGTGTGGGAGACACTTCACCCCACATCCCAAACAACCACACAAAAGAACGGGATGGAAGACGATGAACAAACAGGATGTGGAGCCAAAAATCAGCGTGCAAACATCATGAAGCAAGCACTTGCTCTGAACTCACTTGTTCCATGAGAAAGGTATGTACATCCTCCCCTTCGGGTAAGTAGTCCTTCCAACTGAGGCCAGTCTCCCTCCATAAGGCTCCCACTTTCTTATGGCTCTACAACACAAACAGTTTGTTCATTGTAAAGACTGGAGAGATAACCAGGGGAGCTTACACGAGCTGGAGTGGTGCAGCTGTCTGAGGAGAAACGAAGAACCATTCAGCCACCAAACAAGATGCCTGGCAACAAAGTGAAAACCTCTGGAAATTCCATGCAAGAGGAATCACACACAATCCTGCCACAGGGATACACATCTTGTCCAGTGGTCAAACATGATTTTATGGTTTTAAGTTTACAAAGCAGATTGTTTAGAGCTAATTGCGCATAGTCCCTGCTATCATCCATCAGGATCAGAATGAAATGACTGACACTACATTGAAATACCCAAATCCAGGTATTTTCCTGGAGGAGATGGGATTAGAAAGCTTCAACACCCAGAGCACAGCAGCTTTTCTTTCACAGAACAGAGGAAATAAATAAATGGAAGTCAACTGCCCAAACACGCACAAGGCTGAAGTAAGTCAATAAAAAGACACTGTTTGCCCTGCTAGACTGAAATGCTCCTGGAACGTTCAACCTGATCTGAGTGCAGGCTTTAAAACAAACAAAAAGAGGCAAGTGAGGGATTTTACACGGTTGAAACTATCCCAAGTGCAGTATTTAGCTGGATTAAAAAAAATACAAAAAGGACAAAATATGGAGGGAGAGTTATAGGGAAACCACCAAACTGTTTGGCCACACAACTGTGAAATGTGTGAGAGCTCTACGAGTTACAAGGTGAAAAGGTGTCGCTACCCCCAGTGATGGGTGACTCTTTAGAGGTGCAGGGTTAGTTTGGATGAGCACCCAGAGGTCTGAGAGACTGTCTGGAGCTCATCTGAACCCTCAGAACCTCTCTGGTGTGCAAGAACAGCTCTCACAAGACTGCCAGCACTTGCTGCCTCTGGGCAGCCCAAAAATACCTCGAGAACGTCCCTCCTGCAGTACTGCAGCACTCTGACTTCTGGAAGAAGCCAGGTACAAAGGTACCTGCAAAGGGAAAAGTGATGAGCAAACAAAAAGTTAACTCCGTGTTTTGGAACCTTGTCAGGCTCGGTTGGAAACTGGAGATGAAGAAGCAGGTTTCCTAGGTTATCCAGGCTGGCCCGTCCCTCAGGATCTTCATGTGGGAAACATGTTGGCTTCATGCATAAACATGTCCTCACTGCATCCAGCCCACGAACAGCACACCAGCCACTCACCATTTGTTTGCATAGAAGGTGCAAGATTTCAGCAAGCAAGACGCCGGCTCTTCCCACAGGAAGCAAGGGTTTGCTAAATTCTCTAGAATGAAAAAGAACAAGAAGAGAGATTTTCCCTTATAACGTGAATTTGGAACACAAGGCAGGGGGTAGTGATCAAAGTGAGGCAGGAAAGCACCTGTGACTTCTGCTAGGGATAGAGGGTTTGATCTGGCACCACTGATAGAGCAGACTTCAGCAATGCAGTGCACTTGCCACAGCAGGGCTGACTGCAAAGACGTTATGTACCATCAAATCCTCTCATTTCTGTGGGATGCTGCATTCAGGTAGCAGGACCCTTTTTTGGGGAAAAGCTATTATTTTCTTAACACTTACAGAGAAGGGAACAATTCAATTGGCTTCTAGTTAATCCCCAAAATATAGGTACAAAATAGAGAAACTCTGGTCCTGGAAACTATTTCCAGTCGTTCAGGCAAGGTTTTATGCCTGCTCAAGGCAATGCCCAGGTGGTGTTTATCACACTCCAAGACATAAAGACCCCTGCACAACGCCTCAATCTTTGCAAATCTAATTCTAGAGCCTTGGTGAGCTCTCAAATGCCTCTCACTGTACACCATAGGGTATTAGCTCAGCTGAAACAAACAGGATTGAAGTGGATTTATGGATAAAACTTTCACCCCTGAACAGTGATGACAGAGCAGTGAGTTCCCTTCCCACCACAGCCTGGTGCAAGCCTTCTCACAACTCGTATGGGAAGCTGAGCCTCCAGCACCACTCCTCTTTTATCTACTGATGGGAACCACACAGACAGGCAGCTCTGCTCAGCTGAGACTGGAAAAGAACAGTGTTGCTTACTGTATAAGTTCTCTCATAGAGATTCCTCCTTCTTTTAACATGGGGGTCACCAACTCAGCTAGGTACAACCAAATATGGGGTATATCTATGGCCATATCGTCTGCCATCTCCAAGGTGTCTGAAAAGCTTTAAAAGAAGAGAAAATGTCAAGTGTTAAATACAATTTAGAGAATTGCAAAGCAATTCTGCACTTTAAAACCCCTTTGCTACCGAAGAGAGGAGTGAAGGTAACAAAATTATTGCCATCTCCTGCTTTCAGCGCTTCCAACTGCCAGGAGAGAATTTCTCTATGCAACAACAAGGAGAGTATGTGGGAAACCAGCAGATAATCCAGGAAAGCTCCATTTACAGTAATTCTTATACCCCTGAAAGAAATCATTTGCCAAACAGTAAAACCTGTAAAACTAAGCAGCGTTTTTGTCTATAAACACCAACCATCTAATAAATGGAGCTTTCTTAAAAATACCTAAACATTTACAGAAAGGGGTTGATAATAATGGAACTCCAAACATAAAGTAATGAGCAAATATCTCTAAGTATGGAAACCACCATGGGAAGGGAGCTCAGTGCACCAGAGGGAGGTTTCCATCTGGAACAGAAAACGCAGGAGGATGGGTTACAGAACTGCTCCCCATCCACTTTCCAGAATGGCTCAAAACTCTTCTTCCTGATAGAAGCCCTGCAGGTGCTTCACCTCCCGTGCCTGTACAAGGTGATCCCTGCTCTGGCTCTCCTGCCAGTTCTCACCATGATTCCTTTCTCCCCGAGAACCCTGAAACTTCTGGGGTCTGGTTTAGTGCCTATAAATGTGCATTTTCTCTGGGCTTCAAACCCAGAAACTGTCTCCTTCGCTTTGCTCTTTACATCCTCTGCTACCAGCTCAGCCTGTGTTTGTCCAGCAGTTGGTTTCCTGCTGTGTATCTCTCCAGAGCGTGCTGTGACCATACTCATCCCAAACCCTCTAATTACACCGTAATGGGTCTTGTCTGAGTAAGTGTCGTTGGTTTTGGTGTCCTTCTTGTGTGCCTGCTCAAGACCACTTGCCCTTTCCTCATCTTTGGGAGCCATTTCCGTGTTTATGCCACATTCAGACCACACATCCCACTGTTTCATCAAGATCCTACTTGTTTGGCATCACAGCCGCTTACCCACACTGCAGGAAACACAGGGAGGGCTTTAATCACAATCCGTTATGGAAACGTGTCACTGCAAACGAGTTGTGACCACTGGTGGCTGCATGGACACAGACAAGCAGCTCCATGGGGATATATATTTTTTCACTGCTGTTCCATATGGTTTTGAACTCAGGCTGCCTGAACTTTTCCTGTGAGCCACTAGATTGCATCATGACAAAATTCACTGCCAGACATGGGTGCAGGGAGATCACAATGGGAGCAGTCGGAGGTCCCACAACAGGATTCACATCAAAGCAGCAGGACAGGGCTGACTGCTCAGAAACCTGGTATCTGAAAGGGTTCTTTCACCTCCTCTTCACTGGTTGCTTATCGTGGTTACCCCTGGTTTAATCTCTCTGCTCTAAGCCCCATTGAGGACTGAGCGGTGCAGGGACCTCCTGGGGAACATGGACTGATTTACGGCTGGACGCCAGTTCAAATCCAGGCTGGGAACTCAAAACCTGGAGAGCTGAGATGAACCAGCAGCTGAAACATCTCTGGAGGAACGTCTCCTCTGTCTGATACCACATCTGGTGTGTATTCTCCTCCTCAGCCCCTTGAGGACACATCTGCTCCTTAAAGTTGAGTTGTCCTGAGAAATAGCAGCGTGTGTGTGAAGCCAGTTTTACCAGTGGGAGGGCAGCTGTGGATCTGTGGATGCTCAGGGCTTCAGGCGTTAATGTCACATGAAGATTTTTGACTTCTTCCTCTTCTTTTAATCATACTCAGTGACTTGCCAAAAGGCAAACGTTGACAAATGCACCACGAAACAGAAATCTAACCACACACATTCAAATAGACATCTGCTTAGAATTAAATACTTACATAAATAGGAAAATATTTACATTCACTACAGCATTTGCAATACTTAAAAATAAATCACAATAATTATATTACTTATAAATACACCCAGGTGAAAATGCTCCTTCCAAAGGGAGGCAGGGCACCAAAGCAAGGCGGGATTTTGTTCCTCTCTAAGCAAAGCACCCGTTTCCACATGCAGAATACAAACCCCTTGAAGAAATCCTGCTTGCTCAGCTTTCCCAACTGCACCAACTGGTGTAATAACTGGCCCATGTGATCCCTGGTGATCTGACTCCTCTCGAGCGTCGACTCCACTCCCACTCGCACGAACACCGGCAGCAGGTTGTGGGTGCTCAGCTCCTCCACGCACTGCATCGCCTCCTGTTCCAACGACACGCGGAGTCATTTCTGAACTGAAAACATCCAAAAACGGGGCAGAGGAGTATTTCCTACTATGCCATAGGGGGTTTCCTTTTGGGAAATGAGTATTTAGTGAAGTTGCCAGGTGCTGAACTAGGCTGTGGAACCTCATCACAAACCACCACTGAGATGGCAACTGAATAATAATGACACTACTAGTAATACTACTAATGGTACTAGCAATGATAATGATGGTAATAATACTACTGAGAATTGATACCACACAGGCAATAATTTTTACAATACACAATCACACTCCAGGGTACAGTTTGGCTGCTCAGTGCAAGGACAGGAATTGTCTTCTGGATGCCACCAAAATGCCTGGTATTTCACCAACTATCAAGCCAAGGCAAAAAGAGACCGTCAGGTGAGGTTCTGTACTGATCTGTTTGATATAGAAATACCTGTGTACAAACCCACTTTATGTAAAGAAGCAAATAGGTGGAGAGCACCTGGAGGAAGATTTACCCTGTCTAAAGCTTCTACTTTCTGGCAAGTACATTTTGTAACCTAAGCAAATAAAACACTTCAACGGGGACTTTCAGAGGAGCATCAATGTCACACTGAGAAATCTCCGCTGTCATCAGCAAAGATCCTCCACTCACCTAGGTGTCACCCAATGGATCTCAACACGCTTCCCAAAGACATTTGCTCTTCATCTTAGGTTATGCCTTTAGTTATCAAGAACTGGCAGCTCCAGATGCATTTCTGCAGGCCCTGAGTGGCTTTTTCTGCATGTCACAAGCCCAGCGGTCCTGGACCACACACTCCTATCTCTTCCATCAGATGTGCCTGGTGGATCCCAGTGTATCCAGGACAGAAGTGAACGTGCCGCTGGGTGGGTCACCAGTGCTGTCACCAGGCACTAGCAGACAGCTCAGTGGTTTTAACTTACAGAGAGGTTAAATACAGAATGCTAAACTCATGAGAATCAGCTATTCCTCTGCGATGTACAGCACCAAAACATCCATTTATGGCCTTAAGCTTAATTAGTCAGAACCTTTGTCGCAGGCTGCATTTGAAGCACGTTAAGAATTTACAGTTACTATGTAACCCCCTAATGCAAACAAGCCACCTCAATCTGATGTACCTTTTTCAACCAGACATCACTCGTCTAATACAATTCACCTCGATTCCCAGCCAGCCATAAAAATATGTCCTTGTATTTGCAAGCAGAGAAACCAAAGCAGCCCCTTTGCCCTGGACATAGAATCCCAGCCTGGTTTGGGTTGAAAGGACCTTAATGCTCATCCAGTTCCAACCCCTGCCACGGGCAGGGACACCTTCCACTAGAGCAGGTTGCTCCAAGCCCCTGTGTCCAACCTGGCCTTGAACACTGCCAGGGATGGGGCAGCCACAGCTTCTCTGGGCACCCTGTGCCAGCGCCTCAGCACCCTCACAGGGAAGAGCTTCTGCCTTATATCTAACCTGAACATCCCATGTTTCGATTTGAACCCATCACCCCTTGTCCTGTCCCTACAGCCCTTGATGAAGAGTCCCTCTCCAGCATCCTTGCAGCTCCCTTCAGATACATCCAGGGATCAGGCCGTTAAGTCCATCACAAAACCAAGAAGGACCAGGAGCTCCTTTGCCAACAGCCCCGACTCCTCCTGACCGAGCTGCCAGCACAGCGTGCTGCAGGACACTGCAAATCAAAGTGTGTTTTTTTTCCTCTCCTAAATAGGATTTAATCATTTCTCCTGAAAACTAGATGTGAACCCAACCCAACCCATAAGAATATTCCTTTTTCCTATTTTAACTGGAAGCCCTATGAAGTGGAAGCAGCAACTTTGCTCTAATGGTGCCAAAGCAGAACTCCCCAGTGCTGCTCTTTCAAACTTGGCAGGTTCTTAAATTCATTTCAGCCCAAGATCAAACCAATCAGCTCTGCAGCCAACGTAACTTCTTGCGAAGTCCCTGGACAAGCTAAAACCCATTTACAGGGGAAACAACATTTCAACCTGTATCTCAGAGATGCTGACAGCTGCTCAGTAATTTTCAATGTTTATTAAAAATACTCTGGAGTGGTTTGTTCAATATTTAGCATTGCTTTATCTGCCTCCAGACCAGAGCAGCACATGCTTTGATAACTGAATGAAAACCTCAGTTTATTTTCCCATTAGCTTTCCTGCTTCCAAAATTGCTGTTATTGTGGAGCTGCTCAGTGATTCCTGGCAGATACACATTCATCTTGCTACTTAGCACACACAAACTGGGTTATTTTTCCTACTACCAGGCAGGGCAGGAAACAAGCTGAGGAGACAACCTTCCTAAAAACACTCATGGAGCTGCTGCTCCTGCTTGGATTTTGACTGACCCCATCGCTTCTGCGAGATCTGTGTGAGCTGGGTGCTTAGAAAGGCATGGTTCTGGGCGAGAATCATAGAATCCCAGACTGGTTTGGGTTGGAAGGGACCTTAAAGCTCCTCCAGCTCCAACCCCCTGCCACGGGCAGGGACACCTTCCACTAGAGCAGGTTGCTCCAAGCCCCTGTGTCCAACCTGGCCTTGAACACTGCCAGGGATGGGGCAGCCACAGCTTCTCTGGGCACCCTGTGCCAGCGCCTCAGCACCCTCACAGGGAAGAACTTCTGCCTCAGAGCTCATCTCAATCTCCCCTCTGGCAGGTTAAAGCCATTCCCCTTGGCCTGTCCCTACAGGCCCTTGTCCAAAGCCCCTCTCCAGGTTTCCTGGAGCCCCTTTAGGCCCTGGAGCTGCTCTAAGGTGTCCCCTTCAGGAGCATTCTCTTCTCCAGGCTGCCCCAGCCCAGCTCTCTCAGCCTGGCTCCAGAGCAGAGCTGCTCCAGCCCTCGCAGCAGCTCCGGGGCCTCCTCTGGCCTCGCTCCAGCAGCTCCACGTCCCTCTTGTGCTGCTGTCCCAGAGCTGGATCAGGACTGCAGGGGGGGTCTCCCCAGAGTGGAGTAGAGGGGAAAAACATACTCTGGTCCCACAGACCTTTCTGCTACGGGAGGTTTTCATTTTGCTTACCTTGAAATCATTAATATGCAAGAACTCATCAATGATAGATTTGCATTTTCTCTCTATTTCCTCTTCTGATAGCGAAAGCTTTTCTTGTGCTGGAGCTGGAGAAGCTTCTGGCTTGGCTGGTAGAAATACAAGACAAAAAAAAAAAAAGAAACCACATATGGAAAAGGAAAATCGGCATCATTTTGCGACAACATCCTTAAAAGTCACCAGAGCAGGGGTGTTCCCTGTCCCATCATCAGGCACAGCTCACTTCCCTCTTGGTTACATATCCCCCCATATGAACTATCAGTATTTCTATAATTCAACCATCTCACAAAGACGCAGCAGCAGCGACACAGGTTACAACACCCTCAATGCTGTGGCGCAGTGTTTGTTAGTACTTTCAGCCTTTTGGCTCCAATGAATCCTAAGGATGAGTCGATAAGAGGAGATGATGCCAAGGCCTATGTGAATCAGCTGTGTTACAGACGTCTGGGAGGCAGATCACAGCGACTGCAGCCTGACCACATGTCGCTGTGGGCCAACAGAATTGTGGAATCATGAGGTTGGAAAAGACCTTTAAGATCATCAAGTCCAACCATTCTCCAGCCCTGCCAAGGCCACCACTAACCCATGGCACTGAGGCCTCGGCTACACGGTGTCTGAACACTTGCAGGGACGGTGACTCCAGCACTGCCCTGGGCAGCCTGTTCCAATGCCTGAGCACCCTCTGGGGAAGGAATTGTTCCTCAGCTCCATCTAAACCTCCCCTGGTGCAGCTTGAGGCCGTTTCCTCTTGTCCCATCCCTTGTTCCTTGGGAGCAGAGACCAGCCCCCTCCTGGCTCCATCCTCCTGTCAGGCAGTTGGAGAGAGCGATAAGGTCCCCCCTGAGCCTTCTCTTCTCCACACTAAACCCCCCCAGGTCCCTCAGCCGTTCCTCATCACACTTGTGCTCCAGGCCCTGCACCAGCTCCGTTCCCTTCTCTGGCCCCGCTCCAGCACCTCAATGTCTCTCTTGCAGTGAGGGGCCCAGAACTGACACAGGATTCAAGGTGCAGCCTCACCAGTGCCCAGCACAGGGGGACAGTCACTGCCCTGGCCCTGCTGCCACACTGGTGCTGGTACAGGCCAGGATGCTGGCGGCTTCTTGGCTGCCTGGGCACAAGCTGCTCATGTTTGGCTCCATCAATCAGCACCCCCAGGTCCTGTTCCATGAGCAGTTTCCAGCCGCTCTGCCCCAAGCCTGGAGCGTTGCAGGGGGTTGCTGTGGCCCAAGTGCAGGACTCGGCACTTTGCCTTGTTGAACCTCATCCCATTGACCACAGCCCATCAATAACATTCACACCACTGCCACTTTTTCTGATAGATTATCCCTTAGGCCTTTTCACACAGTCAGCAAGATTCCCTGAGTATGGAACAGCACTTACCAGATTCCTTGGCTTTGTTCCTCTCTGCCTCTGTGCTGTTTCTATCCATTTCCATGCCCCCTGTCAACTGCTTCACTGTCTCCAGCATCTCCCTCCGCTGCTCCTCCTGTGCCTGATTGTCGAGCAGCAGCTCTTTACTGCTGCTGCCCCGCAGGAAGGTGTTGGGACGGGAGAGGGAAGGCGGCAGAGGTTTGTCGTTCTTCTCCCTGCCCGTGCTCCCGCGACTGCGGAACAAAAACCATGTCTGCTTAAAGGTTGTGGTACGAGTAACCCCTGCTCACAGTGCTGAAACGTTGGACAAGATACTGGAGAGCTTTAGAGAACTGCAGGGAAAAAACCCACACCTGAACCCAGCAGGATTCTTGTCTCAATGTTTTACAGTTGTAGTTACACAGAATATAATCAAAATAAACTCAGGTCTCAGAGATGGACAAACACAAACACCCACAGAGTGGACCGGCAGAGCCCAGAGAACACATGGAAAAGCAACAACATCCTTACAGCACCCCTTTGATACATGCAGTGGGGGATTTTATAACAGTGTTTTACTATCAAATGGTGTGAGTGGTGTGGTCTTCACCCATTTATTGAAAAATAGCTTCCAAACAGTGAAGGCTACCAGCAGCATAACACAAGGATCTGTCCTATAAATTACTGTGTTAATGAATAAGATGGGCAAAACGATTCAAGAATGGAAAATTTCCAGCTAAGTCGGAGTTTTAGGTGGAATAGGAGGGAAAACATCAGAGGCACTAACCCAAGAAAACAGCCCAGCAGCTCGTGTGTACTGGGAGGACAAAGACATTGTAAATGAACTGTACATTTATAAACTGTGTCTGGAGTCAATAAATTATTGAGAGTTAATACATGTTTCATGCTCCAGGCTGGAGCAGGTGCAGCCCTGATGGGATTAGGTGTGAGAACCCTGCATGATGTGGCAGCATGGGCAGGTTTGGTCACACCAACTGGGAAGGGTCGGATGCAGCCAGAGTGTTTCAGGAGCCCTCCTAAATTTCTGCAAGGTTTTAGGCATGTTTTTTCTGGCTAAATAAACCTACTGACCTGGCTGACCTTACCTGCACACCTATTTACTGCAACATTTTACCTGAAGGGTTTTTAACCCGTGATAAACTACCAGTGAACGAAGCCTTAGATGAAGGGTGACCAAAAGGGGAAATAAAAACATTCACTGTAATGGCTTTAAAAAATAACACCACCTGTCTCTCCTATGTTATAAAATGTTTTAAGATAATTCAAAGTACACAGCAGGGCGGGGAAAAACCCAGCCAGCCCTGGAAACTCAATGAAATACTCTTCTTTCTGTGTGCTGGTAACTAGAGAGAGCAGCAAGAGAAAAGCACCAGTGTGCAGACAGCAGAAAGGGAAGTCATTGCTGGGCTGACACTTACCTAGTTAAGGCCCTGCGAGAATCTAGTTCTGAAGATGGAGATGAGGCAGATACAGATGACACTGGAGGCTGCAGCGCAGAAAACCTGTTCAAACTCGTGGCACTTGGTCGTAAGGAGTCTGGGAGGTTGTAAAGACAACACAGAGAAGAGCGATGACAAGGTCAGCAGCCGCTCACACCTTGGCATCACAACGTCATTTAAGCAATAGCTGGTTTTGGAGTGATGGGGAGAGAATTGAAGGGAAAAGGCTGGTCCTGTTCCGCTTCCACCCCCTTGTCAGGCAGTCACACGTGGTCATGAGCATTCCCACCCAAGCCCACCCCTGGCAGGGTGGCTGGTAGCACCACGGAGGGCGAGGGCCTGTCGGACTCACCCATCTCGCTTGTCTTCGCTCCACCACTGCTGCCCTTTCCCCAGCTGCCCAGCTGGGCTTTAGGCACAAGCTGAATCTTCTCATCTATTGTGGGCTGTAAAACACATCAAGACACCCCATTACCAGGCTGATTGTACATCTTAACTACAAATGGGCATGTTTTTGGCAACAATCCCTGTCTTGTGAATACAAAAATGCTTTTAACATAGGTTTGGAATCAATCATGGAATCCCAGACTGGTTTGTGTTGGAAAGGACCTTAAAGCTCATCCAGTTCCAACCCCGTGCCATGGGCAGGGACACCTTCCATCAGAGCAGGTTGCTCCAAGCCCCATCCAACCTGGCAATGAGAAGCACAGACCATGCTAAGTGGTCACAGCTATCCTTCTGCTGAACACTTCCACTGGATTTCTCTCCCTCTTTGCAGTGCTGATGATCTTCAGTTCCTTTCCAACCCTAACCATTCTATGATTCTATGATTTATCCCTTTTTGGTGGTCTGTGAAAGGCAACATTGCAGCATATCCCATCAGTGCATGGTAAACTGTAACTGACCAATGTTTGAAGAACCTTTTTTGGCTTTGGATGGACATTAATACCGTTCTTTGTGCAAATGGATCTTCCAATGCAGACAAAGAAAGAGCAGAAGGAATGAAACTTAAAGGACTTAAATGAACAGGCCATCTGTCATACCCCAAGGGTTGTTGGCTCACTACTATGAGCATCTTCCAAGAAGATGAAAGGCCAAGCACTAAACCTGGTCTCCCACTCTGTAACCCTCAAACTCAGTATAAATTCTGTTACTGAGTTCCAGAGGAGGGAAACTTATTACCAAACTTTCTGAGTCACGTTGGGAGACCAAACCCTACCCAAAGACAGAGGACACGGACAACAAAGGGATCACAAACAGCCTTTCCACAGTGTCACTGAAAGACATTCCCAGGAGCTTCTTTTTATTGGGAACTCTGAAGTCCAGTAACGAGGAAAAAGCACAGGACATCAGTACTGGGAAGATGCTCAGTTTGTTGGTGACAAGTTAAACAGTTCTGCTGTCTGCTCCACCACCAGCCACGGCTTTGGGGGGAATCTGCACAGTGACAAACAGAATTCAGAGGGTGAAGAATGACAAGAATGACAAGGCTGCAGAACTTGGAGGGAAAAAGTAGTGTCCAACAAAAAGAGAACATTGATTTTACAATGCTCTGTAGGTGAATGTATTGACAAGGAGGTTGTGACCCTGCAGATCTCTTTGTACGAGCTCCCCTCTCCTCTGACAACCCAACTGCTGTGGAGCTCGCTCTGCTTGTACTGCAGCTGTACTAAAAGGAGCAGAAGGGCTTTGCCCAGATGAGCTGTAAGCCCAGACAGAAGCAGCCTGAATCCCTCGTGCTAACTGAGTTTTGGAGCCTGTTTTATGACTCTCACAAGGAACAAACTGAGTTTGATCTGCAGAAGGGCTGCAGCCTGTCCCGATTCCGCTTTACAGCTCTTTTTCTCACCCAGGCACTGAGAGTAAAACTTAGGGAGAGTGACATTAATTAGGACAGGGAATGTCTAGGAATCACCCTGATTTATGGGAAGGCCGGAGCTCTTGGTGAGAACAGCCAAAGCTGCTCTGGAGATCATCAAAAAAGACATCTCCAAGCTTGCCTGACCTGCAGCCTGAAATAAATGTTCCCAAAGTACTACTCTGATGGTAAAAACACAGGGAAATGCTCATCTGGAGGATGGGTGTGAAAGTTTATCACATACTGTGGGATGCAACTGCGCCACACACAAGTCCAGGAACACCATAAAAGCGGACACAGCTCTTCTTGTACTGCTTGAACCTGTCAAGCCTGGAGCACTGCCACGTCAGGAACATCATGTTTTCACATTGAATGTGGCATCCTCATTCTGCTAAGTTGCAGTGTCAGAATAGGGCCTTCAGAACTTGAGGCAGCAAAGGATTTCTGCCAGGCAGGCGCCTGAAACCCCTCCTGCATCAGCCACATGATGTGATGCATCATCACACACAATATCCCGACTCATGTTCTTTTTAATCATTTAATAAAACACAGATTTACCAACGAAGAGAACTTCTGGGTCAGTAAAAGGATGCCAGAACCTGAGAAAAAGTGTGTGTGTACTCCTTTCCCTCACAACAAACAGAACAGGAATACTCAGGAGACAACAGAGTCTTCTTCTGTGCTTTATTTAGGCACAGGATTAACTCAAGGGACATAAAACATCCCCAAACCCAAGTTTTGACCTGTAAACACTGTGTTGATCTTTTCCAGACAGACACACACAATAAGACAAGACCTCGGCATGTTTGTTGCTCTGAACGAGCCTCGTGCTGGCACCTACCTTGGTGATTTTAAGGAACTTGGTGGGGTCCAGCACTCTGCTGTTCTTTGCCCCCTGCACAGTGTTCCAACCGCCTTCATCGACCCGCTGGACACCTGACAGACAACAAACACAAACACCCTGAGCTCATCCCTGTGGCTCCAGCAGCGCCCGGGGGGACAAGGACCATCGCCTCCAGGTTCAGCAGGAGGAGGAGAAGGAGATGGCCCAGTTCTGCTCAGCCCCAGCACAATTCTGTGCAGAAATCACATCTTTTGGGAGTGTTTCTCTGGAGTAAGATGATGCAGCCAGCTTGCTTGACTTCACTATTATAAAACAGCTTTGACATAAAAGATCTCGCTGTTTGCAAGGGGTGGTTTTGGTTGTGATTCTTCCTGGTCAGGTTTCTCAGTATCTGTTCCTGTGATCTGGATGTGGCTGCACACGGTGCATTCACAAGCTCACCAAAGGAGCAGACCACACGCCTTTGCTAACCCAAACCCAACCCCACTTGTTGCACAGGTTTCAGCAGCGCTGGGCTCGTGTAGACACAGAACCCCTTGGGCAGTCCCGAGTCCCTCCCTTCTCCTGATGTCAGTTTTAGGGTGATTGAAGCCTAATCCCCCCCATTCTCCTGCAGGTAGTGCCAGCCTTGAGGGCTGGTGGCAATTTAAGGTAATTCCAAGACACTTTCTCCCGCTGAGTTAACAGCTCACAACTCTAACAGCTAAAGACAACATGGTTGCTCTTGGAATTAGATGCTATTCTCTTGAAATTGGATTCTGCTGTATGCAAGAATGGATGGCAAATCTGGCTCCTGCGCCCTAACTTGTTAAAACAGATTCCTGGCAGCCTGACCCCAGATCAAATATGGTTTGCATGAATGTGAAACTTAAGCACTATTGGCCTGTGATTGTTTATTTTTTACCCAAGGGATTTGCCCCTGAAAAATCCACACAGCCAGTCCCTAGCAAGTCTGTTCCTTCTCCAGCCTCAGCCACAATCAGGCCTCAATTCCCTTCACTTTATACACTAAGGAAAAAATCAGATTTTTTTCTGTTATGTGGGATTCCCTCTAGGGCCACTGGATGGGAAAAGAGTGAAAGGAGCAGCCAGCTTGGCTTGTACTTACCCGGTCTCCTCTTCTCTTTGGTCATGAGTTGTTGGACCTTCCTCTGCTCCTCCTGCTCTTCAATCTTGGCTTCTTTATGAATCTGCTCGATGGTCTTGGGGCCCTGGTCTGCTCTCCGTGACACCCAGTTGCACTGGGGAAGAAGCAAACACGTGCTCAGACACACTTCCAGGGGAGCATCGTGAACAGGGTGTTTTACACTGCAAACGAGGCATCACCCTTGTCATGTCTTGGAGGGGCAGTTCAGGAGAGACTGGGGTCATGTTGTGGATGTGGTTATCCAGCACCACAGGTCAAAGCTATGTGCTCTGGTATGGACACTGTGGTAGGTGTTTTGGTGGAGAGTGGAGGCTGCAGTGAAGACCTGACTCTGCAGAGGCAGGACTGAGTTCAGGACATTTTAACCCCCAGCATCCTGCACATTCCCAGCTTTCCTGTCTTTCTAGGATCAGAGGAAAGAGAAGGACTAGAGGGACGCTGCTGTCACTCTCTATTACTGACACCCTTTGCTGAAGCCCTTCCTTCAAGCTCGAGATAAAAAAATGAAACCCTGAAAAAAAAGCAGTGAGAAGTGACTGCATTTTATCTGGAGATGGTGCTTTGCCACTCCTGGATGATGATGCTGAGACAGGAATCCTGCAGAGAGAGGTGGAGCTGTCTCTCCACAAAACACTTCCACTGCTTGATGTGTCTATCTGACCACACACTGCACAGATCCATCTATGCCCACTTAACCCGACTGTCCCTTGATCTTGCTACAGCCTCATTACAGCTTTTGTGGTAACTATCTTTGTGTACCCTGCAGTCAAAACGGTGACTTCAGCTTCCACAAAACCCCAAACCAGCTTCAAAACAGCTGGTTGAGGTACAAGTAAAACCTGCTCAGGATTTGAGTCAAGCGTTGCCTTGTGCTCAAAGCTGCTGTCACACCTGCAGGGGTGACATTACAGGTGCTGGTCTGTGCAACCTGCAGTCACATCCTCAACTGCGTGGTAGGGAGACACCCTTCACTGGACAAGGCTCCAGCTTTAACACCTTGGCCACGTTCAAAACTGCTGTTTTATGACAATATGGACAAATCCCCATCTGCACCGTGGGTGCACTTGTCTACCCCACGGTATTATTGATTTATGGAGTTTAGTGTGGAGCCACCACTGTCACATCCTGACAGAGCAGATTCCATTTGCTTCTGTCTGCACAACGCAGCCAGGAGACAACTAGCAGATACGTGGCTGTGCCAGCAATATAGGACCAGCTTCCAAGGAGATCCATACTGCCTTGGGGAAGAGCCCTCACCACTTTTACAGCCACATCAACCACCCCCTCACTTGTGGGGGACGCATCTCAGAGTGATTCAGTCCCATCAGCACAAGTGCTGGCAGGGAACAGTTACACCCAGAGCACATGGAATCGAAGGCAGCGAAGCAATGTGACTGACACAGAGAGGCACAGGGGATGCTGTGGGGGAAACCCACCCAAAACCTCTCCTGCGACAAGAGCTCAGGGGGTGTCTGCTGCCATGGGGCTGCACTAGCAGCAGGAGAAGCCAGTGTGGGCATGTGTCTGAAATCAAGCAGAACCAAAGCACCTGACACAAGCAGTTCACCCGTCTACCAACGCTGGCCTTTGTTAAGGCAATATGAGAGATTTCTTGTCTTTAATCAGCCAGACTTTTGGGATAAGGAGCACAGATCTCCCCTTAACACCCCACTGCTGCTGTACATACTGTAAATCCCTGCTCTTGCAGAAGAGCTCTTCCAGCCTGGACATGAAAGGGAACATGCTCTTTTACTTACTTGAGTTGGTACCTACCAGCCTAAGGTCTATCACATCCTGAAGCATGAACCGAATCCTTGAAGACGTTTTCCTCTCTTTCACAATCTTCTCCATCTGATTAAAATACTGGTCCATGCGAGGCTACACAAGAGAAACATCATCATCACCAGTGAGTCTTGAAGAAAACAAAAATACTCCCTCTGGTAGGGAATGAGCAGGTTCTGCATTTCTGTGTCAGAAAAACACATCTGGGGACACAGAGCTGCTCACCAGAGGAGTGAGTGTTGGGTCTCATATGTTCCCCCAGCTTGAATTTGAGTGTGCACAGTGCAGGATGTGCAAGAAATGAAGACCAAGTCTGTGGGCACCTCCTTCATCTGGCACCTTCTTTCTCTGTGTATTTAATTACTCAATTAATCTACACCCTCTGCATAGAATCATGGAATAGTTTAGGTTGGGAGGGACCTTAAAGCTCCTCCAGTTCCAACTCCCTGCCACGGGCAGGGACACCTTCCACTAGAGCAGGTTGCTCCAAGCCCCTGTGTCCAACCTGGCCTTGAACACTGCCAGGGATGGGGCAGCCACAGCTTCTCTGGGCAACCTGTGAGGCCTCCCTGGAGCCTTCTCTTCTCCAGGCTGCCCCAGCCCAGCTCTCTCAGCCTGGCTCCAGAGCAGAGCTGCTCCAGCCCTCGCAGCAGCTCCGGGGCCTCCTCTGGCCTCGCTCCAGCAGCTCCACGTCCCTCTGGTGCTGTTGCCCCAGAGCTGGATCAGGAGTGCAGGGGGGGTCTCCCCAGAGCGCAGCAGAGGGGCAGGATCCCCTCCCTGAGCTGCTGCTCACGCTCTGGGGGTGCAGCCCAGCACACGGGGGGGTTCTGGGCTCAAGCGCACACTGAAGCTGGGTCATGAGGAGCTTTGTACACGATGAACCTGCCATCCAGTGTGGTTTTTCTCACAGTACAGCTAAGTGGATCTGCTGGCTACCTGCTGCCAAAAAGGGGAGTCCTGCCCTACCTCAGCCTGAGAAAAACTGGCTCAGGAAACTAAACAGGGATGAAACTCATAACCCTGCAGACACCATTCCAATGCTTTGCCTCCCTGAACTGGCTCAGATGGGGTCAGGAAGGAGAAGGTGCAGCAGAAGCTGCTCTCTACCAGGAACCTGTTGAATGGGCTCAGCTGTGAGTGTGAAATCCCATGAGCTCCTTCTCATCCAAGAAGTCACGATGTGATGGAATGCAAAAGGGTTCACATTAAGACATCAAACTGGTATCCTCAGAGAAGCCTCCAGAAGGTCTAAATTTAACCTGTCAGGCTCCAAAAAGCCTTTTTACTCCAAAATGGAGCTCTGGCTGTTTTAAACAAAGTTTCAGGGTGGTTTTATAAAGCGTTTCCCACTCCCTCACTAAAAGTAGCCAAACCCTTTCCCTTACACTTAAACAAGCAAGAAAAACCCTGTTAAAATTTGGTTCTGGCCTTGCCTTTGAAAAGTTTCAGCTCAAGAGCAAATGTTTCCAACGTTAGGAATGACGGGGAAAATATTTAACATGGACTTTGTCCAGGAGCTTTAATCATAACGCTCACTAACACTTCAGCTTCAATAAAAACGTGTAATAAAACATCTATCCCACTAATAGAAAACAAATAACGGATTATCACTTGATAGGAATAAGAAATCACAAAGACAGGACAGGGGCAACACGACATCTGCCAGCACTTCCCTGCCTGCGCTCGCTGGGCCATGCGGTGCCACGGCTCCAGGTTGCAGAAGGAGCCAGTGTGCCAAAATGTTGGCGCCTACCACGTTTCCGTGCTCTCAAAGACCAAACCAGCATCCAGGAGCCATCCAGCATGACCTCAGCTACTGCTCAGAAGTCAGACCCTGTTTTCTTCCCAAAGCACGTGGAGAAATTGAATACTGCTCCTGGCACTTTCAAACCTGCATCAGTGACGTGTGTGCTGCTGTGTTAGCAGTGTATTCAGCTGGGGGATCAGCGGAGAACTGCACTGGTGTGGTTACAACACAAAACAGTTTGGGAAGCTGTTTCCCCATAAGGATCAGGATTGATCCACTGTGATCCCTGCAATCCAGAGCCCTGTTAGGGAACTCCCTTCCCGAGCAGCTGAAAGCAATTACAGCTCCATTTGCTCCAGAGCTGAGTCCGACTGATTCCTGGCAAAACCCCCGAGTACTGTTTCATCCCAAGCCTGGCTTTGGGGAAGGAAAAGCAGATTGTCTGTGCCAGGAGGAGCTCGTCGAGCGTGTAATGCTCCGTGCTACATAGATGTTTGCTGGAAAATGGGGAGGAGGAGGATGGAGCGCTGCAGTTGCTTCACTCTGGAATGATGGTGACACAACATGATGCATCCACCAGGATGCAGGGGTGGGGGGTGTTAGGCCAGTTAATGCGGGGTTTTTTTAGACTTAACCCTAAAAACGCATTAAAGTGGTGCATTTTGTAGGTAATATAAACCTTCAATGGTAAAGAAACAAAACCCAAAGTTTTCTAGACTCTGTTTGGATGAAATATTTGGGAACAACAACTGGAGAACACTGCTGAAAACACTCCAGAATGTTACAGACAAGGGAGCAGGGCCAGGTCATGATGAAACATCCACACAAGAGCAGATGACTTCCTCATGCCATACTGCCATTCCTGAAGGAAAACCAAATAAATCCTCAAATAAACCCTCCCCACACCCATGTTTCCATCCCTGCCCACGAGGCTTCGTCTCCCACTCCTGGTCCTGCCCTACCTTTGCCTTCTCAAAGTCCAGGTCCTTGCCAATGGTGGTCAGGAGGCGGCAAAGGCACTCGAGGGACTCCTCATCATGGTTCTTCAGTAGCTTCACCACACAGTCATGCATGATAGCCTCCGTCAGCATCTTCAGTTTGAAAAGCTCACCAATGAATTTTATATTCCCAATGGATCTCCGTCGGGCTTTGTCCTTGGCTTCTTCCAGCTCGTCATGGAGCCGCGTCTTCTCCTCTGGCTGTATAACAGAAAAACAGCTCTAAAAACCCACGTTCACAGAGCACAGAACACTTCAAAGGTCCGGTTTTATGTTTATTATAGTTGTCGTTGTGCCTTTTTACTCTTTTTCTCCTAAAACCCCAAAAGAGGCTGGTCTAAACCTGCTGATCGAGGCAAACTGTTTTTGTTAGGCTCAGCCACAGTGACAGAACGAAACTCCCAACTCCCAAACTCTTCCCACATCAACTCCCTCTTCAAAAGAGATCATGTTCAGAGGGAGCTCTTGAGAATTTATGGGGAAAATACCACTTACAGTGGTTGCAGCTTCAAGTTCTTTCTGCTTCTTTTCAAAGACATCGTCGTCAGCCTTGTCCTTTTCAAACTCCTTCTGGCAGCGATTTAACAGCAGCTTGCGGAAGTTCACCGTGCTCCCGGGTTTGTCTGCCATGGGCACCTTCAGCTGGAGGACAAGGAAGGAAAACATCAGCAGAAATAGGGCTAAACTCTATATATGAGCAAGGTTTCCTATGAGGCGTCGTCACACTTTGTCATGCACTTCATATTGGGCAGCACAACCCTGCACGGCTCTGGATGTCAGAGCATCGTGTCATGATTTCCAGTGGAGCTTTACATTTCAGATGTAAAGTCACACTCAGACCTTGGCTGACACCACCTCAGCCCAGAGACAATTACATTTACATCCACAGGATCCTTTAGAAAGACACACTGTTGAAAATCACACTTGTTCTGTGCTGCAGACCCGGGAGCTGCGCTCCTTTGCTGTGTGCCACGAAGGATCAGCGGCAGAAGGGGGTCATTTTGTCACAGATACTGAGATGGGGAGATTCAGGTTGAATATAAGGCAGAAGCTCTTCCCTGTGAGGGTGCTGAGGCGCTGGCACAGGGTGCCCAGAGAAGCTGTGGCTGCCCCATCCCTGGCAGTGTTCAAGGCCAGGTTGGACACAGGGGCTTGGAGCAACCTGCTCTAGTGGAAGGTGTCCCTGCCCGTGGCAGGGGGTTGGAACTGGAGGAGCTTTAAGGTCCCTTCAACCCAAACAATTCTCTGACTCTGTGATTCAAATTCACCCTCTGAAACAAGCTGTCTGAAGCTCAGCTCAGCCCCCTGTGAGCTCTCCTTTGAAATGAGACAGAAGCTGAACTTTCCAAACGTGACTCCCACCTGTGGACAGGCTGGAGAGGGTCCAGAGAAGGGCCACAAAGATGATCCAAGGACTAGGAAACCGTGTGAGGAAAGGCTGAGAGAGCTGGGCTTGTTCAGCCGTGGGAAAAGAAGTCTCACAGGAGATCTTACCCCCTTGTTCCTATATTTAAGGGTGACTACAAAGAAGCTGGAGACTCTCTTTTTATTGGGAGTCCCATAGAAAAGACGAGGGGTGATGGGCACAAGTTACTCCTGGGGAGATTCCGACTGGACACGAGAAGAATTTTCCCAATAAGAACTATCAGTCACTGGAATAATCTCCCCAGGGAAGTGGTGGATTCCCCAATGCTGGACAGGGTGCTGGGCCAGCTAGTCTAAGTCATGCTTGGCCTAGAAAAGTTGGACCAGATAATCCTTGAGGTTCCTTCCAACATGGGATTCTGTGATTCTATGACTCGTTGCATATGACTCTTGTGAGCAGGCAGAGCCAAGTGTCCTCAACTCCAACCAGCACATCACTCCAAGCAGAGCCCTCTGCCTGCAGGCACGGCCAATGGATGCTGAAGAAGAAATCCCTCATGTGAATGATTTTTATTGATGTTCAGAAACTAAGATTTAACCCTGCTCTTGCCACGCTGATGTTACTGCCCATCAGGTCATGGGGATAACGTGCAGAACATCCCCATGCAGAGGAATCTCCCGTGTGACTCTGGCAGCTCTTACCGTTACAAGACACCTGCACATGTTGGCATATGCCACCGAGAAGCTCGGTTCATCGATGGCCTTCTCGAAGACCAGGTCGATGACTCCTTTCAGCCTCTCTTCTGTGTCTACTGTCAGGTCTGTCACTTGCTTCATGAGCTGGTTGAACATCTGGGGCGTCAGCTTGTTCAAGATGCTTCGTACCTTGCGGAACAGCTCCTGAAGGACAGAAAAACTGTGAGTTTAAGCCTAAGTCAAACAGATACCTCTCAGAAACGAGCTGGGACGCAGCTCAAAGGTGAACGGAGATGTGGGAACTTCTAGGAAGTCACACACAATCCTGCTTCGCTTCTAACTCAGCTACCAAAGACCAAGGCTGTGGGCAGGGTTTTTGGAAATGCCCAAGTGCTTTTTGTTTCATGTACAACAGAGGCACAAGGCTCTTGCTGCCACCCAGTGAAAGTGTCTTCTTGGATCAGTTTAGCCATGAGATAAACTAACAGGGAGCGGCCTCCTCCCTCAACCAGAGATTATCGACTTCTTTATTTACTTCAAGGCACCTTTTTCCCTATCCAGAATGATAATGAGGTCAACAACGCTGCTGTTAACCCTGAAAACAGAATTCCTGTGTCCATCAAGACTATCCCAATTTAGCCTACTAACTATAATCTGACCACCAGGCAAACACCTCTGCCCAGAGTGGCTGCCCCATGGAGGAGAGGAGGGGCAGACAGACACAGAGACACGCTGTTGGGCCGGCCAGGAGGAGCTGAGGGAACTTTACAGAGGAATCTCAGTCTTGCTGAGTCTAAAAGGGGATAAAAAGCCAGTTCTGTGCTGGCAGGTTGAGGTTGTTTGCTTTAGAATGGAGACAGAAATATTCTAGTAAAGCAGCAATAGAAAAACAATCCTGGAGGAGAGGTAGTAGGTTGTCTGGTGTTTCCTACTGAGAGTCCCTTAACAGACAGGGTTGCCATTTAAACTCCAGGTCAAGAATAAACACATGAAAAAAACAATCCAGGTAGGGGAAAGCTGTGGTTCAATCTGGAATTCATTGCCCTTTTTCATGGTCTTTTACACAACAGCTAAAGCAAATCCCCGCCCTCCCGCTGTCACACACTGCTGTGCTCTCCAAAGCTCTCACCAACGCTCTCACCTGGGTTTTGACATTCTCTGGGTCCTCGGTTTGGTTTTCTCTCTTCAGGCTCGGCTTCCATGCATTCTCTGCCTTCTTCAGGTGCACATCCTCCTTCACACACACAGTGATGATCTTCCTGGGCTCTCTCCTCTGGCCTGGCTGCGATCTCCTCGGTCCAACATTCAACAACTAGGACAAAAACATTCCTTGTTATATCCCCTTTTAAGCTCACACCTCGATAACACACTCCAGGGCACACGCCAACGCTGACAATCAGCAGCTCCTCCTTGGACCTTTGAGGACTCCCTCTGACGCAACACACTGCTCCAGGTTGGTCAGAGGGAACATGAAGACACCAAACATGCTTCTCCCAGGCAGCTTTGCCCCAAAACAGACAAGGGATGACCATGGCCTACACGCATTGTTGATGCTCCAGACGCTGCTTGAGCAGAACTGAACCCGACTGACCAAAGCAGCCTCTTGAAAGCCAGAAACTGCATAACTGCAACATCACAGCAAAGGTGTATTTAAGGATTAGTAAGTCCTTACGGGTGTATTTCAAACATCCCAAGCAATTAGATAAAGATAAATCAGCAGCTCTGCTGAAAATGTGAAGTTTTACTGGAGATTGCTCAAACAAAGCCATTCTGAGACAGGAATGACACAAACCACACTGAACGGAGCACCACTGTGGCTCCTGCACTATAGAAACACGGATCCTAACAGATATGGGTCAAAGCCTTTGTATTTTCACAGAAGAAAGGGACACATGGTACTTTGTTTGAAACAGCATCAAGCACCTCTCTGCAATCCTGTATAACACGATGCTCCTCCCAGTCAAATCAGGTACAAAACCTGCCAAAACTGGGGAGTATTTCATCAGCTGTACAAGTGATAGGCACAAGACACCCCCAAACTCCCTCTTCATCATTGGGAGCTTCTGATTAAGGATGAAAGGTCACCAATGTTGCCAGGTTATTCCTCCCCCGTGCTCTTTCATATTTCTGAACTCATTCATTAGAAATGTCCAACCTCAATGTAAAAATTAGTGCAGCAACAAAATTCCATTATCGAACCCTGTTACTTTCCATAGAAGTCATTAATCTCCTCAGGGGGCAGTGGGCAACCTCCACGTGAAAGATGGGCCGTTAAATCATTTCTTTGTTCAACAAAGGGATTCAATGAGCATCAGAGAGGCAAAACCAGCTCAGTTATTCAGCTTCACTGAACACAGGAGGAAACTGCTCTTAGCTGGTGCCTCTTTTGTCGTGTATCAGCCCCAAACCTGGTTTTACACTATTAAAAGCCAAAATCCTCCTTAAAGACAGGAGCTTGTATCTGCAATGTGAACTGCTTGGCTTTGACAATGTCAACGTGTGCTGTGGGTGAATGCAAACACAATCACCACCACTGCTGGAGCTCTTGTTTGAGCTTCATTATGGGATAACAGCAACAGAGTTAAGATGTTGTCAAAAGACAACAACCTCACGTTGTGCATGATGCATGCAAGAGGGTGACATGGTGTGGTGTGTCACCACGCTGCCCCATCACCAAGAGCTCCGTCCAGATCCCAGCAGCACACACAGAAATAACCCATCACATCATTTTTGGGCGCAAGCCGTAACTGTAACGCAACTGTGTGAGTCCATCACTCATGAGAAACCAACAGTGGAACAAACCAGCAAGAACAGGGGGTCTTCACGATGCTTTTGGGTGTTAGAACCTTCCTGCACCAAGCACCAATCTGTCCTGCTCCCACCAGCTTGAGAGCTGGTGTCGACAGCCCTTGCTCGACACCAGCACGACGCAATGAAGTCTGCTTTGGATGTTGAGACACCCACCTCTGGTTTTATGCCATTTCACACAGTTTTGCTGCCCAAGTTCTAACCATGCTGCAAACGTATGGCTGTGGAAAGCAGAAACTTCCCTCCAGCTGGAAAACCAGACAGTAATGCAACAGCAAAGTGACTGGTTTCAGCCACGCGTGTTAGACCTCACCACACAGCTCCTGGCCCACAGGAAGGGTGGGAATCAGAGCCAGACTGGCAGCAGGCCCCGAAATCCAAGTGTTTGGGCTTGTTTCCCCCAGGAACACGGGCAAAGCCAATGAAAGGGAACCTGTGGCTGCCCCATCTCTCCTGTAAGAGGCAGCTCTGCTCTGCAGGACCTTCCCACTGCAGCCGGGCCACAGCGTGTGAGGACAGAGCCCCAGGGGCACAGAGCTTTCTGGGATACGGGTCCAGGAAAGCCAAAGCCTTGGCTTGTAGAGCAAACGTGCCTCCCTGAGGGAGGTGACTATTCCTAAAACAGAGTATTCCAAGGAGCACTTGTGCATCATCTTGTGTAGCATGCTGCATGTCACAGCCTCCTCAAACCTGGCTGCCTTCGAGACCAGACCTTCAACTGCATTCACAGAACAAAGACTTCCTTTAGGATTGTATTCTTTTAATATCTGTGAATAAACTCGGTTCAAACTGTGGGATTAGGTTTTAAAGGCAGTGAACAGGAGCCTCCTTTGAACGTGTAATAAAATAATACACAGATCAAACTTAAAACAGAAAAAATCTGGGGTCTTTTGGTTCCAGATTTACAAGGCAGCAAGTTAAAGACGTGCCTCCCTTTTGTAACCCAGCTCAAGTAAACAACAGTGGGTCTGCACCACCTGTGATTACAGAGCTACAGCTTGCACTTAAATAGTATTTTCCACCAAAGGCACAGAGAAACGATCACCAGATGTTACTGCATCCATCTGGATTACCTGTCTTCTGGATGAAGAGGGAGGAAAAAAGGAAAGCAGGAAGAAACAGGGACAAGCCTCCTGCAGAGCAGCCCAAAACTCACAGCAACACAGCACAACCCATTGCTCTCTCTCAAGGTCCATTTCCACTCTCAGGCCACGAGTCACAGTAATGCTTTAAAAACAATCCAAGAAGTGAAAGAACTGCTTCTCCCTCTGCAACAGGCTTCAAATACAGAAGGGGAAGTTGAGCTTGGTTGCTAGGAGAGACTCTGCCTCCCAGGGAAGCACAAGTATTGAGGTGACTCAAGCTCCCATCACCCCATTCTGCCTCGGTGCATGGGGCCGACAGGTCCTCTCCAACCCTACTTCTTTGTGTTTGAACTTACTACCCACTGCACTCCTCTAACTCCTTGTCCACATCAAGATGTGTTTATGAGCTCCACTTTGTTCCTGTGTAGTTCCACCCCTTGTGGTGTTTGATGCGACATTTGTTAGTTCTAAACACAGTCATACAACACATTTAAGCAAAAAAGAAGGAAATGAAGACAAAGCCAAGGAAGCAAAACAAAAGATTCTCAAGGTGCCGAAAGCTTGTTAGCGCTGAGCTGCTCAACATCACCTCGAGGGCGAGCGATAGGCAGTGGGTTTAATGGTTTATGGGCATGGCCTGTGCAGAGGTGGGATGACCGAGTGGACAGGCAGCATACACGCAGGGTTTTGCCATGCTTCACAAGAAGACAAGGTCTGGTTTTGCTCGGGGCTGAAACCCCTCTCTCGTCCCCTAACCACCACCGCCACAGGGCTGGTGAAATCACGTCACCTTCACACCCTCCATGACAAAAACGCAAAGGAAGGCTCAACTCCGGGAAGGCGCAAATGTAGGATGTATGTTATGTGCTGAATGCTCCAAATGAACGGGGTAAGCAGGACTTACCTTGTCTCCCCCTTTCCACAGGTCTGCAAAGTGCAGACCCCTCGCGGATCCCGCTCAGGCCAACGTCCCAGCATGCCCTCAGCTGGTGATGTCCCACCCACCACTGAAGACTGCCTAGAGGGGTACAATGCAAGTCTGGTTTCGGTTTGTTTTTAAACAAGGTTGCACCTTTTTGTAAAGTTTTCTGCCAGTGGTTCTTTATCAACAGTGGGCATTAGGGAGAAAGACAACTCTACAAAAAGGTGCAAAGATGTGGGGGGGAGAGGGGGGGATTTGGCTTACCCCTAGCGGCAGGTTCCTCAATGGTGGGTGAGGCGAGACCAAGAGAGGGCATGCTGGGGACCCGCACCGAGCCAGGGAAGGCAATCCAGGGTTGCTCTGCACTTTGCAGGCCTGTGGAAAGAGAAAGAGTGACAGGGACGTTACCGAGACGCCGGGAGGCTCGGGACATCCAGTGCATGAAAGGAGAGAAGGTGCCACAGTACGACCTCCAAGTCCTAAACAGAGGAAGCGAAGTCGACCTCCAACAGCATTGAGGTTTTGGGAGCCAGTGGTGCTCTGAGAGGAACCAGGGCACCGAAGCTACTCCAAGACATAGGCACACACCCCAAAAACCGAGGCACAGGCCATGAGACCACTCTCAAACCAGAAATACAACAGCAGCTCAAAATCACCGGGTTTGACTCCGAGCCTCAGGAAATGTGCACACTTGGAAGTCAAGGTCATTCAGTGAATGCTTCCAAAACCAGCAGATTTGAAAGATAACTGATGGCTACCTCAATAGATACATCTAGATGGAGACACTCGATGTATTTTAATAGGGAGCTGAAAATTCCATGATTGCTCCTAATGGAGCAGCCTCCATCCTCCAGCCATGCTGACTGGGTGGCACCATGCTGGGGGGCACTTGCCCCCCAAGGAAGAGATGGCAAAGGCAAGAAGGAAGAATTCAGAGAGGGATTTCAGAGCTTGGGCAAAGCCAGACACAGGGGAAAGACAAGAAAGGGAAAGAAAAACAGAGGAAAAGGCAGGAAAACAAGGAATGAAGTGACCAAAGCGAAACACCACGTGGAAGCACAGAGAAAGCAGGAACACAGGCGCTGTGTATATTGTGTATTCTTGTCTTTTCTTTCTGGTTAGTAAGATCTCTTTGCTCTGTCAGTATGTTTTATGAAACAGACTCCTGTGATGACACACGCCGACGCCGGGTTATTGTATGAGAAACGTGTGTTCACACACGTGCCACAGCCGGGTCCTCAGCGTGGAAACATGTTTCCACACCTCTCGTGCATGGAAAAGGGGAAGGAGATCAAATCCATTGAAGACCAATACGTACCAGTTCAAACCATCCACCACGCTTTCCTAATTTGCCTACAACAGCCAAGACACCACCACCCTGGCATTCATCCTGACACAACCAGAACCACCGGAGCATCGGTAGAGGCCCAAAAGCCTGAGGATGGACTTCATCAGCGTTAAGGCCAGTTTTTAAATTAGCAAGTTGGGGTAAACTCACACTTCCAGACACGTTTCTTCCCCCGGGGCTTTGCCTCCCAAAATCAGCAAAGGCTGGTGTGAAGTCTGGTCCTCGAGGCAGTATCCGGGGGTCCAGAGTTCTCAGTGGCAGTTTTGGCTGATTGACCTGCATCGTGGTGCAGAACAGACACAAACAGGACCTGTTCAGCGGGTGCTGCAGCACAGAGTTCATCCAAGTCTACAGACAATCTCTGCTAAACCATAAGAGTCATATTTAGCATCTAAATGAATGCTTTTAACAAACCGTGCAGGTTTTATGCATCCACACTTACACTATACATAAGAATTTAATGTAAAATACATCTTCTGGAGGTGGCTCCTGAGGAGCTCAGCGACATTTCAAGGCTGAGCATGACTCTGGAGGATAAAATTAATGCTGACATGGGCCTGCTTTGGTTCAGGATCACAAAACTGCCACCTTCCCTCAAACAAATGTCTTTTGTGTTAACAAGACAGATGGCCAAGCGAGCAAAGGAAGCTCAGATGCAGACAGAGCAGTGAGAAGCCATCATGGAGAACTAGTAGGAGGATGAAATCACTTGGGGAACAATTTGTCTGGGTATGAAACTCAGAGTGGAAACGTTTCTGCACACAAGGATCACCTACATCCTCATCTGTGCTTGAGCCTCAAGAGTGAGTCTGTAGTGGTTACATCAAAATCAATGAACTCCATAGTCCTCACTTAGAGGAGAATAAAGGCTTGGTGTCAGCACTTCAGAAATAACAAGTATTTCAGTAAGCACAGACGTACAGCAGGGAAAATCACATCTCTAATAAGGCTGGACAGAAATCACACAACTGCTTGTGAGCCAAGGCTTTATTAGATCAGCCCACAAATAGTGACATGACTGTTTCAGACCAAAGAGTTTGCCCAAAAGCTTGCCTAACCATAGAATTGATCTATTTAAAGACACCACCTCTCCATACAGTCTTGCTTTGCTCCTTAGGTCTTCACGGCTGTATCATTTTAAATGTTAATAACAAGCCAGTATAACTGAATCCAGACAGAGACCATTAAAAATGCTTCAGTTCTTAAACCATCTGTGCACTTTCATTAGGCACCAATGCCTCTACTGGAATCAGTAGAGGCAATCAATCAATGCTCTCTATTGGAAGACCTCTGTGATGTGACATCAGCCAAGTATTTCCCTTTCCCAACAGAAGCCTGCATCACAACAGTCCAGGAACAAGGCATGCACTTGGATTTTTATTTAAGGATTAAACACACAGCACGTACCTGTTTTATCGGCTCTCCTCTCACCTTGTCGAGAACCACGTCGCTTATGGGAGGCAGCCCCTCCGGCTTTTGGATACAGGCAGGCATGAACTGGAAATCCAGCAGGAATTCCCTGTCGTACTGCTTCTTCCCTTCCGGGTCCAGGGGCTTCCACTGCTCTATAAGGAGAGAAGATGCCTGAGATTCATAAGGAACCAAACCCTCTACTCTCCAAGACGTGTCTCCACTAAATCCAAAGGGAAGAGGTTGCTACAGCTGCCTGGGAAGTTTTAATTCAGCTTTATTTTCATTCTGAAGGCAGCGAGGAGAGGACACACATCAAATAAAGGAACACAAACACTGGGGAGCATATTGCCAACACCAGCAGTAACCCCACACGGAACTGATCACCAATTCTGGTTCTAACCTATGTCATCTCATTTCAACTCTGAATTCCACTCTTGTGTGATACGATGAAACGGGGACAATTCCCAGGTTTGGGGTGAAAAATGCAGAAGTTAAAGTAGGGGTTTTATGTAAATATCCTTTGAAAACATGAGAACACGGAGCCTTTAACAACCCATGCTGGAAATAACAGTAGGAACTACAAGAAAACACAAAATCACAGGCCACGCTCTGAAATTCCAACTTTTCACCCATTTTTTGCTCCTTTCCAGGCAGGAGAACTACAGGAGAACCTCACCTGATGCACATCAAAATGTAAACCTACAGCCATTCTAGCACCAGGGAAATGAGCATCTGGTAGCCTAAAGATGGGATGTTCTTTCCTGGCTGCACAGTTTGGAGTTAGGAAAGCAAACCTGGATTCGCTCGGCAGCCAGGTTGGCTTTGTCAGGCCCCTGTGCTGGGGGCCCCTTTCCTTCTGAAGGAAAACATCTGTACAAGATGCTGCCTTTGTACTGCTCTGGTGCCCAATGGCATCACTTCCCATTATTCCAGTTCAGGTTTGCTGTTAAAGGATTCTATTATTCCTTTATTTCAGTCCCTGATCACCAGCTTTAGGTCTCTGGGTTCTCACCATCCTCATCCCCGCACAGGTCACAAACAGGAACTTATTTCAATGATCGGTTTTAGTAACTGGAAACAAAAATACACAAAAGTAACCACAATTTTAAGCTCTCTGTGCAGTTTTATTTCTTCAGAGCTTCAGGATAAAGTGGTGCAGAAAATGGTTTGGAGCCCCAGCCAGAATTCCCAGCCAGCTGCCTATCTGCTGTGCCACAACACCCTCCATTTATCATGGAAAAGCACTGACAGCACCAAGAAACAGTTTGTATGTACAGTTTCCTTCTGCTGGAAGGTTCTCAAGAAGCTGTTTTAATGTGAAAAGCAGCTGGGCAGTGTCACAGGCAGCCCTGGCTCCCCAGGGAGGGCACAGACCGGGACTGAACACACAATTCCTCCCATGGTTGATTGATCAAAAGGCAAAAACACCCCCTCTTTAGAAAGGGCAGAGCTGAAATCGAGGGTCAATGCACCAAGCAGCCAGGGCTGCTTTGCAACCACAGTGAAATCACTTAACAGTGCTGCTCCTTGTCCAATACCTCATCCCCCAGGCTCCAAAGGTCCTTCCTTATTCTGTTTTATACTCTTCAATTTCTGGGCTCCCAAGAAAATGACGAATTTATTTGGAGGGAGCTTCACCTGAATAAGAAATGGCTTAAAAATTGGTAGCAACTGAGAAGTCGGTCTCAAGGTCTCTTTAATGAGGTAAATTAATAGAGGTTCAGGTCTACAAATTAAATATCTTAATAAATAACAAAACCACCCCTCGGCTACTCTATATCCAGCAAGGAAAGCACTGTATCCTGTGAGCCCACACTTGGATTATTTCATCAAAAGAACTGCACTCTCACAGTTCAATAGCAGAGCCTGGATGAAACCACAAACTCTTTCCTTTCCTTACTCTTCTAGAAACCTGGAGATCTATGCAACAGTTTACCCAGGAAATTAAATCTATAGAACACACATACTCGTATTTAGGACCCAATCAGAACTTTCAAATCTCTTATTGAAGGAGTATATCCACTTATATGCAATTTCTTGGATCATTCTCAGCTGTCAATCACATGGGAACCAATTCACCACCGTTTCCACTGTGCTGCAGCCAACATCCTCAAGTGCAACAAATTCAAGGAAGTGGGAATTTTCTCTTCTCTTTGTTACCACCAGCAAGAGAAAAACAACTTTCCTCTTGTGCTCCCCCAAAGGGAGGAGCCTGTTGAGTGGTGGATCCCAGTGAAACGCTGAGTATTTTTCTAGGAAACATCCTTTATTCCATAGGGAGAACGCACGGCCCTTAAAGGAGAGAGGTACAAACCCAAGCGAGCTCACAGGAGTCCGAGGCAGGATTTACCTGGTTTATACTGGTACACTGGCCCTTCGCCAGAGCTCTCGGTGAAGCCTGAGTTTGCTTCGGTTCCTTCTCCCTCAGAAATGCTCTCGGCACCATTCCGCACAGGTTCCGCTTCCTGCTCTCCGTTCTCCTCCACAGGTTTCGCTTTTTTAAGCTCAGAGGGGTCTCTCTCCAGTTGAAACCCATGGCTCATTTTCTCCTGGTCGGATTCAAGTACTTTGTCACCTGAAAGATCCTCTTCTACTTTAGGCTGAAGCACAAGATAGAAACACAAGAAGGTTCGTTAAAACCACCCCGCCAAGATTCAAAGCACTTGAAACTGCTCTTATTTATTCACACAGCGTTTCTGTGTGTCACGGGAATACACACACATCTGGAACAGTGACATGGAACAACCCACAGAGCAACCGGGTGATTTATTGGTTCATTCCTGGAGAGAACCCACCGATAATGAACAGTGCGACTGGAGAGACATGTTGCCCATGGAACCCCCAGGAGCTACTGGGAGAGGATGGAAGGAACTGTTAAGCCCCACAGCCATGAGCAATCCCCAGCCTGGAAAGCCAACCTCACTTTTCTCCCCTCCTGCAGCTCAGCACCCCTCTTACGGGGCACGTTGTGCTTGGTTTCACAGAATCCCAGACTGGTTTGTGTTGGAAGGGACCTTAAAGCTCATCCAGTTCCAGCCCCCTGCCACGGGTAGGGACACCTTCCACTAGAGCAGGTTGCTCCAAGCCCCGTCCAACCTGACAACGAGGAGCACAGACACAAAGTGGTCACAGCTATCCTTCTGCTGAACACCTCTGTTGGACTTGTCTCGCCCTTTGCAGTGCTGATTTCACAACGACAGCCAAAGATCAGCACTGCAGAACTAACGTTCCTCTTGTATCCCTTTTTAGCAGTCTGTGAAAAGGCAGCATTGCAGCACATCCCATCAGTGCGTGGTAGAAGACCACAGAATCATAGAATCATGAGGTTGGAAAAGATCTTTAAGATCATCAAGTCCAATCGTGGCTGCCCCCCTGGCAGTGTTCAAGGCCAGGTTGGACATAAGGGCTTGGAGCAACCTGCTCTAGTAGAAGGTGTTCCTGCCCATGGCAGGGGGTTGGAACTGGAGGAGCTTTAAGGTCCCTTCCAACCCAAACCAGTCTGGGATTCTGTGATACATAGAGAGTATAAACTGGGTGCAGCCCCAGCAACAACCTTCACTCTCTGGCTTGAAAGCACAGGGATGCTTTTAATTTCTCTGGATGACCGAACCATCAGCTCTTCCGCTGCACACAGACAAGTGTCACTGCATGATACCCTGCACGTGAGCATTTTAAGTGTCTATTCCCCCCAAACAGAGGGGAAGGCACTTCTACATGCAAATCATGTTACCAGCACTTGCTTACACGAAGGATGAGGCACCACACTGGACTCAAGATTTACTCTGTGACAACAGGCTTTTATAGCAGAAAGCTTCAGTAATGTCTGCACTAAGGGCAAGGTGTGGAGGAAATGGCAGATAAGAATAAGAAACTAACAAAAAACAAAGAAAAATTTGGAGTGAAGCATCATCCCTGCATCACATCTGGCCAACATCACTTGTTATCTGTGCAGGGACAGGCTGAGCTTCAACATTTTTACCCTCTTACTCCCTTTCTGATCGATTCTAACCCCAATTTCACCCAGGATATTAAGCCAAGAAGTCCCTGGAGTAATATCCCTACCGGATCAGCAGCAATGGAGACTTTCATTACTCATCTAATTGCTGTCGAGGTGGTTTTGTCTGCAAACTTCAGAGTTTTCCTTTCTCAGCTTCTCCATCAGGTGGTCGTCAGGAAAACTAACCTGGCCGTGACATCACTGTGACATCACTGTGCACAGAACCTGCCCAATGTCAGGGTGGTGGCACCCAAACGGGGCAGTGTAAGGGGTTCAACCCCACTTTGGTCTCATCCTTAATCACATCATTAGTGCTGGAAGGGACCTCTGGAGATCATCCAGTCCAACCCCCTGCCAAGGCAGGGCCACCCAGAGCAGATCCCACAGGAATGTGCCCAGGCAGGTTTGAGATGTCTCCAGAGAGGGAGACTCCACACCCCCATGGGCGGCCTGTTCCAGTGCTCTGCCACCCTCAACAAAGTTCTTTCTCGTATTGAGGTGAAACTTGTTGTGGTTTAGTTTATGGCCATTACTCCTTGTTCTGTTGCTGGGCACCACTGAAAAGAGACTGGCACCATTCTCCTGGCACCCGCCCTTGAGATATTGATCTGCACTGATGAGATACCCTCTCAGCCTGCTCTTCTCTAGACTGAACAGGCCCAGCTCCTGCAGTCTCTCCTCATTAAGATTGATGCTCCAGACCCCTCATCATCCTGGTGGCCTCTGCTGGACATCTTCCTTCTCTGGAAGGACAGCAGTTAGATATTCCTGAATGCTGGGAGTTATTAAATCAGGCAAGAGCAAAGAAAACTTAAGAGCTGTAACAAGGAATGGACTAAACCCAGTTACCTAAAGGGTGCTGAGGAAATATCATTGTCGGTGTCCCCGCCCCGAAATCTGCCCTGGATCCTTGCAGGACAACTAGAAAGCAACATCTCTAAAATACAGTTTCAAGAGAGCAAATTCATCATTGAACTTGGATAAGGAGCACTGTGGTTCCCTCTTACCTCTGCTTCCTCCTCAATCGCCTCCTCAGTGGCTTGGGTCCGGTCTTTTGGTTTCTTCCACGTCTTTGGTGCAGTTAGAGCAGTTTGGGCTGCAATGTAAATGTACATCCATTACAACACTCAATGCTATGGCGCAAATTTGGCCGGGGGTGATGCTCTGCCCTCTCACACACCAGTTTTCCATACAGGCAAAGGAAGTGGTCGCAGCCTTGGGAGGATTCAGATAAAACCACTTTTTGTTTCAATGCAGTAATGACACCATCATTAGAAGGACATTAAAACAGGGTAATTGTTTTACAAGCTGCTCATTCAAGCTCGAAATGCTACTTGTGACAGCACAGAGTTTGTTACCAACAGTGTAAGGATCATGCAGGGCAAAAGAAATCCTTCCGGAGCTGAACTTCTTTGAAAGAGCTGAGAGTGCTGGTTGCTCTCAATGTATTTTTCCCAAGGAATATTATGAGAGTTACAATATTAACCATAAACCATAACCATGGACAGCCCCAGATTTCCAATATCTCACTCAAAAGGACAACTCCTCCCATCTTGCATTACTGGCTCTCCTGAGCTGGATTTAGATTTCAGTTTAAAAGCAGGTTAACAACTCCACCATGCATTTATTTCCCTGGATTTGAAGAAAACACCATGTAATATTCCTAACATCAGCAGTGATTTACTCTAATCACTTTTCTCTCCCTCAAAGGGTAAAAGAAACCACACAATATATTAAGAGGAGACAAAACATTAATCCAACATGTTTGTAATTAGTTGCAAGTGCCACCAGCTTAACATGTGGTATGAGGCCCAGATGCAGATTTAACACAGGGCACAAAGAGAACTGATTTCGTGACTGAAGTTTACTGCAAACAGATTTCCAGCTCGAGCCTTTGGTTTCTAGCAGAGATTGTGGCAAACCGCAGCGTGCCCTTCTTTTATCACAATAAAACACCACTCTGAAAGGCCCTTCAACTGTGGATAAATGAAAAGAGGGTTAATAACAGCCTGCTTCGTTCCTATGGGCACAGAGGAAACAGGATCTGTGACGTTCCCACTGCCCCAAAGGATATGTAGGAGCCTCAGCAGCTTCTTAACAGCGTTTTCCTGTTTGGAAGGTGACAGTGGACTTGGTGGCTGTGGAAATCATGACCATCAGCATGCCAGCACCAGCCCAAGGTGCAACAGGAGCTATCATGACTGATAAGAGATTTTTATCTTCATGCTGAACACCACAAAAGCAAAGGTTGATTAAAAAAGCCCAAGTCTAATTCAAATATTCAAACATCATCAGGTCGTTCACAGAACCGATGGTTCATGGAGGAGCTGGAGAAATCATCCAGGTCTCTCCTCGTCCTGCATCCCCGTCCATCGCAGCACCCTATGGAGCAATGTGGAGGTTGAAGAGCAGAACAGAGCCCCAGCAGTAACCCTGAACTTCACAGGGCTCAAAGGAGCAGAGAAACAGCCCAGTGGGCATAGACGGCAAAACAGCTTCACCTTACACAACCAGGGATCAGCTTCTACCATGGCTATGGCAGCCCGCGGCACCCTGCCAAGCTTTTCACGTCATCTTGGGGTGAAATTGGGGTGAAATTGAGGTTGCGTAAGGAGCTGGTATCCATGCAGTGGTGATTTCTGTGATTGAGCAAAGCAAGGACCTAAGTGAGGCTCCACAGCTCCCTCCACCACAAATCTGACAAAATTTAGTGAAAATTTAGTGCTTTTCAAAAGTCAACCTGCTGCTTTAAGGCTGGACACGGAGCCCACGATGCGATGTCTTGTTTGGTGGTGCCACCTCCACACTTCTGGAGGATTTCTTCAAGGAGGAGGTCACATCTGCACAGTAATGACCTAAGTATTGCCATAGCCAAGTAATTTAACCAAAAAGGACGGGTTTTTTTTAACTCCAAAGTTTTTTATCTGACAAAATTTCACTCTGCTCAAACTCAAACTACATTATGGAAAACATCCACAGTGTAAAATAACGTTTCATTTTGAAATACACAGAAATAAACTCAAGGTCATGGATTTGGGGTTGGCAAAGGTTTAGGGTGTGACTTCCTCAACTCTCAGGATGTTAACACTGTTGCTTCTCAATAATACATTTTTTCCACCTTTTTTTTGGCAGAAGCAAGCTATATAAAGCTGTGATCCTGCCGAGCCTCCTGAATGAGCCTCGCAGCTTTTGCCTTTAGTCCAGATCCTTTTCCTGCTCTGGGGCTTCCCTGCACAAGGATGCTTGGCCAGACACTTGCCTTGAATCCCAAGACACCTCTGGTTGTGCAGCCTGTACCTGGTACCAACACCCGGCCGTGTTTCAGAGCTGACTGGGGTATACCAGCGAGACCTCTGAGACGTTGCTCAACTTCTCCCCTCTTAAAACAGCAGACATCAGATTTTGTTTCATTTCTGCTACAGGAACTGACTCAACAGGAGAATTCACATTAATGTAAGCTTAGAAAATTAATGTGAGTTTAGGTGCCAACCCTCCCAAAGCCAAAACCTGACCAGGGCAATGGCATTTCAGCTGCAAGAATCTCCACAAGCTGTAGAGCAAAGTGTCCAGTTTGGCTCTAGGCAAGGGTTCAAGAGCCCTTTCAGGCCCTGGAGCTGCTCTAAGGTGTCCCCTTCAGGAGCCTTCTCTTCTCCAGGCTGCCCCAGCCCAGCTCTCTCAGCCTGGCTCCAGAGCAGAGCTGCTCCAGCCCTCGCAGCAGCTCCGGGGCCTCCTCTGGCCTCGCTCCAGCAGCTCCACGTCCCTCTTGTGCTGCTGTCCCAGAGCTGGATCAGGACTGCAGGGGGGTTCCTCATGAGACCTCTCATCTGCGCTACCTCAACCCTTTTCTCCAGCTACATCATGTTCTTCAGCAGAACATCTTTCTGCAGGAGATCCCCCCCACAAGCCCACAACCCATCAGGAGAGGCAGAGAAGACAGTCTCCTCTCTGATGTGGGTGCCAACTGCTAAGCATAAATTAATACCAGCTCTTATATTTCTCTTTTTTAGCCCATGTGCCATTATAAACCAAAGCAAAGACTCACCATCCCCTTACAGCTCTTGGGAAAGAACATGTATTCCAGTGGGCTGTGGCAGCAAATCAAGGAACAGGCGATACCTGATTTATGTCTCTGGCTCCGGGTGCTGGGGATATTTCTCCAGGATATTTCCAATTACTACCCCAAGTTGCTCATTTACGGCCTCCACAGCAAAGAAACCCTGGGACGTGCAGCTGGTTGGGCTACTTTATATTGAAATACATCTTAAAAATGAGCTCTGCAAGAAACAGCCCTTGGAATTCAACACATATTAAGCTCTTTTGGCTTCCTATGTTCCTCGGAGTTCTGCCTGGGACAGACATCAGGCTCCTGTTTCCCTCTTTGCTTCTCGTAATAGCCACAATAGAAAGGTTATATCAAAAGATGCATTCAGAGCATGTCCTCAAGGCTTTGAGTCTCTGGGAGGGACACCTTTAGAAATTCCCACTCCTCCAACAAAATCTCTCCAGTTTTGTTCCCTGAGGACACTGGTCTCTCACCACAGCCCCCAAAGCTACCAGAGATAAACCAGAATTTACTAACAAAAGCAACTGTCTGTTGTTGGTGGCTTTTAACTGGAGCAATGTTTTAGCAAGGATCACAGGCTGAGCTGAGTTCTTCTCTTGACACTATCTGTATTTTCTTTCCTTGTAATGAACATGAGTAGGAATTAATTATTTTAACAGCTGTGTGCTCTTGCCCTTTGCAGATACAACAGCTCTGCCCATCCTGAAAACCCTAAGATAATCATTCCTGAGAAGGCAGGAACAAGACCTGCAGCCTCCACACTCGCAATAGTGGGACCATGTCTCCCCTAACCCCATATTTTGGCAAATACTTGGAACAGAAACACCCTCAGCAGCAGGAAAGCAGACACTTGGGTACAACGTGCTGCCTGCAGCGTGAAAAAGTGCAGTTCTCAGGGGTTTAATGCTCCAAAACTCACCAAATCTTCCCCATTTTGTAGGGGTTTAGAAGCAAGAGCAATGATGCTGATGAACAGGCTGCAGATGAACTACTGTCAGATACGGAGACTAAGCCACTGAAGTTGCTATCTTCATTGTGCAGGCTAAGACAACTTAAGACTTAAAGTAAGAGTAGATAGAATATAGTGTAAAATAGAAAGGAAAACCAAGCACACTCCAATTTCTGCAAAATAAGAATAATAGAACAGAGGGGCTTGAACAGAGATCCTCCAACCGTGGAAATCTGGTGGAGTCTTAATGCCAGTGGAAAAGACAGAGCAGAGGTTCCCCTGGATCCTGATCGCATCAGCTCTGCTTAGTACCCAGCTCCTCCTGCAAACACCGAACAACTCCTTTTCTTGAGCTGTAAAAAAGAACTGCTGGAGAATAAAGATGTTTAAAGATGTTAAGCCGCTGTGGTCTTTCTCTCTCTCTACAGAGCTTGATGGAGCAAAACATGAAGGTCTTGTTTCTCTGACTGTTAGATAAAAGATGTGTTCTGTAAAGCGCTTGAGGAACAAGCAAATAATTTCATTCATCCCTGAAAAGCTGTTGCCTCCATCACAAAATATGGAATACCACAAGTCTCAACAACACTGTGCCTCTGCCCGTGGCAGGGGGTTGGAACTGGATGAGCTTTAAGGTCCCTTCCAACCCAAACCAGTCTATGATTTGTGGCCAAGCTGCTCTGCAGAAGGTACACACTCCTGCTGGAACCCCTGAAGAAATATTAAGTCACAGAGTTCACGCTTACCGGCACGTGTTTGAGAGGTTTCCCTTATCCCAATGTCTATTGTATCTCCAGAGATCACAGAAAAGACTCTTGGCCTTTAGTCCAAGGGGAAAACAAGAACAATAATAGCCCTTCCTCCTTGCTCCTGAAGCTCAGCATCTGTATTTTCCAGTGTATGGCAGAGACCTGCAATTCCTCATTCAGCCCAGACGGACGCCTGAGTGAGCAGTCACCTTCAGATGATGTTACTTAAACCTCTCTTCCCTCTCCAAGGAAGAATTGGGAAAGTATGGCCCAAAAAAGGCTTAGCAGAGCAATGCAATACAGTTATATGTCATCAAAGATGGGGTAAAGCACCCAACAATGACTCGGGAGGGTATTTTGCTTCCCTTGAAGCACTGAGCTTTTAACAGGAATCAGAGTTTCAAGCGATCTTGTACATGACTTGAGAAATCTTTGTTTCCCTGTTGCCAAAGCCAATGCATTGGCTAATGTGGGCTGTCCAGCCTAATGACATTAGAGCATTAAAAATCATCTGCTGCATAATTAAAAGCCCAAAATGCTTTTCTTCATCTAAACTACAGGCCATCACAGAACAAGCACTAATACTGCAAGCTGGAGCCTGCCTGGGTAAAACCTGATTTACAGAAAGTCCCATTTCCCTGCTTTGTAAGGAAATTAATTTGTGTTATGAAGTGGCTCAGCCTGAAAGAACAGCAAGAGCCAGAGCAGTGAAATGACCCGAGTAGAATAAAAATAGACAAAGATTAACAGAAACCCCCCCTGTGGCTGCTATAGTGAAGGGATCTTTCTGATCTTCTCTAGATATTGGGTTTTATTTAAGGTCCAGCATATTGACCTAGCACAGCAATACACAAATATGGAACAAGGCCAAGCTCAGCTTTTCATTTAATTTAATCCATAGCAGAGAGTAGCTCGAGATGCTCCTGATGCCAGTGTACATCCAGGGCTGGCTTACAAAAGAATAAACTGAAAAAGCCCCAAACCCTATTTTAAATGCTACTTAAAAAACCCCAACAACCCCCCCCCAAATCCCAACCTATTGTTTCTCCTTTGCTTCTTGACCAAACTTCACCAAATTCCAAGGATATATTTAAATAAACCACCTCAGTTTCCCAGCTCTGAAAGGACTCCAAAACAAGGGGGAAAGAAAGATGAGACACATCTAAATGCTTTAACACTGCTAAGTGTGCACAACAGCCACTGTCACACTCGCCCCAGCAGCTAAATACAATAAATTGATTGATTTAACTTGGTTTCCAGTATAATTTCCAGGAAGTCCTGAGAAAAAAGCAGTTTTCTATAGAAAATACAACAAAAAAAAAGACAGAGGTCTACGTGAATCCATTCAATGCTAACCCAGCAATGACAGAGGACACTGAAACCAAAGGCAGCTGACAAGGCTCAGAGAAACAGCCTGGATTCTCAAAGGCAGCTACAGAAATGTCGAGTTTTAGTCATGCAGCACGATCAGATTTTGCTTTGGCAGATAGAAATGGAAACCATCTGATGAAGGAACCACCCCAGATCTCTTTCCTTCATCCTCCAGTTCACTGCACGCAACCACAGTGCCAACGCTTACCTGGGACAGGACTCTTGCTCAAGTTTAAACTCTGAGCCTCCGTGCTCTCCTCCAGTTGCCCATCTGCTTCTGTCTCTTCCTTCTTTTCAGTATCTTTTACCTCTTCGCTAAGAGTAGTTCTTGTGCTCTCCTCTCCTTCTAAATCTCCCTGGACAACAGGGAGGGCACTAGGAGATGGGAGAGGAGGTGGAGAAGGAGTTGTAGTGGTAACAGCAGCAGCAGCAGCAACCGAACTGGGAGGAGATGGTGGTGGAGGGGTGGGAGGTGGGGTGGGAGGAGGAGAGGGAGCAGCGTGAAGGGCACTGGAAGATGGCACGCTTTCCACTTCTGCTGGAGGTGCTTCGGGGGTCTCCAACTCAACAGTCAATGGTGCAGCTTCCGTCTGGGCTACATCTACTACGCTCTCTGCAGCAGTTACCTTTTCACTAACTCCATTCACCTCATTAATTAGATTAGTACTAGCAGTCACTGGAATATCACTAGATGCTACACTACTAGGCTCCTCGCACACCTCGGCATCAGCCTCTTCTGCTGGCGAAGGGTCTGATGTGTCCGTGCATGGTGTGGCATTGGATATAGGCATTGCCTCCTCTTTTGGGGAAGCCAGTTCACATTTCTCCTCTGAGTCAGCTGTGAATGTGGGTTTACTAGAAACGGTGACAACAGCAGCAGTGGCAGCAGCAGGAACAACTGCGATGGGAGCGGCCGGGGTTGGCGATGGAGCAAGAGGAAGTTCTGGTGGGGTTTCCACTGAGGTGGCCTCGGTCGTCTGGCCAGCTTGATCTTTTTTCTCCCCAGTAGGTTCTGGTCTGAGGACTGGAGAAGAAGGTTTTAATACTGGGTCTGGTTTTGGCTTCTCTTCTGGGAAAGGAGAGAAAAAAAGGCAATGTTATAAACAACAAAGCAACTCTGTTTTCCTTTGCTGTACCTAAGCCCCCCTGGTTCCCATCACCTGCATCCTGCCTTCCATTCAAGAAGCTCCAAGGAAGCCACAAGAGGCACCTGAAGTTAACCCTGCAGGTAAAGGGAAGGTCCAGGCAGCCTGAAGCCTGTCTCAAACACAACCACTGCTTCTGTTTTTCTGAATGTAATGGCCTTCACAGAACAGGCCTGGGAAATGTTACAAAAGGTGCACTTCTTGCAGAAGCTCTGCAGCTGAAAACAGAATTTTTCTTGA
The DNA here is from genome assembly GCF_004027225.2 of Strigops habroptila. Classification (NCBI taxonomy): domain Eukaryota; kingdom Metazoa; phylum Chordata; class Aves; order Psittaciformes; family Psittacidae; genus Strigops; species Strigops habroptila. Next base: position 2,035,565 of record NC_044292.2, read on the forward strand.
CAGAAATTACAAAAGACAAAAAACCACTTTACTTGGATTCTGCCTCAGAGGAGCCTGCGGCTGTAACCCCGAGACATGGGCCATTCTTTTACAGATGCCACGTGTTGTGCCATTATGAACACATGGGATGCATTGAGTTTATTTTTCCACTTGTTATTCCTCAGCTCCACCACCATCAGCACATCAGACTAAAGGACACATCCTCTCTTTTTGTTCTAAATTTCAGCAGAGATAACTTTTCCCAAAGAAAGCAGAACCAAGAAGGGATTTAAGCACAGCTGCTACCAAACAACAGCATCATCAGCTCTTGATGTTTGTGGTCCAAGGATATCAAGCAGGGTGGGAAAAGGTATCTGCATGTGTGACACTGAACCCCAACACACTGAGCACAGAGAAGTCCCTGCACTGATCTTGTGATGACGAAAAGGCTTTACAGTACCAAACCACCATGCAGCTCCCAAACCTGGGCTGCAACTCCATTTAACACATTTATTCCCACTTCTTTTGAATAAAGTATGAGCCAAAATCCTAAAAGATCCTACAGAAGTACTTAGGATCTCTGTTACACACTCTCCTGCCTCCGATTTGGTGACGGGACATAGACTGTGAGACCTTGCTTAGGGAACTGCCTCCATGCTACAACTCTGCAAACATGAGACACTCAAAGGCAACGTACTGGACCCAACAGCCCTGTTCTAACCACTGTTACAAGACCAGCTTTATCTGGCCTCGGGGAACTCTGCTCTGCCCCATCAATGCAAAATGCCCCAGGGCTTTCTGAGCACTGAAGCAACAGGGAGCTCCTCTGGGACACTGCCACAACAGGAAAAACTAATTCTGGAAAAGCCAGAGGCACAAACCCTGCTGTTCAGATTAGGAAACTGAAGGCCACATCCAACCCCAAATCTAGTTAGAACTAGATGATTTGTAAGGTCCCTTCCAACTCAAACCATTCTATGACTCTATGATCCTATAATCAAAAGTCAGTTAAAACTCAGGTACAGCTTTCCTTGGTCTTCTCCCACTCTTTTGGCTTTCCATTTGGGGCTTATTCAACAGGCTGAAGGGAAAGGGTTTTTGAAGGAGAACGCAGCTGAAACTGCTAAGCATCAAGTCCCATCTTCAGGAATAGCTGGAGCAACGGAGAACTTTGCTCCCAGCCATCAACAGCCCCAGCAGCACTGCAGGGAGGACCACAGCCAAAGCAGTAGTTTATCAACTTAATGAGGCACATAGGGAGAAAACTTTGGAGGAGGATGACGAAGGAAAAGATGGGAGAAAGTATCCCAACATCTGATCTTGATTCCAAAGGCTCTGTGGAAGAAAAAGGACCCAGGAACTGCTTTAGAAAAGAAATTGTGTCACCTCTGATTTCTGGAATATCCTTTGCAGAACTCATGCAGCATTCCTGACATTTACAGCTCGCTGTAAACAACTGCCTGGATATTCTCTCCCTTGAGTCAACTGAGATTGCTCCAAAACAAAAAGAAGGCATTTGAAGTGTCCAGAAAAACATTCCAAGAGATAAAAACTGCAGCAAAAATACACAACTGCGTTTTAGATCAGTGTCCAAACACACTTTCCTCCAACTGCACCTTATTTGGCCAATGTATCAGCCACCAATACAGGCTGTGTGTGCAAAATCCAAGTAGGGAGACAAGTAATTTGAGGTGGGGGATTTCAGCACAGCAAGAAGCAGGTTTGGTTAAAGAGAAGTAAAGCTTAACTGGAACCACCAGCATGGAGGACAACTCTCCAAGTCCTGGCAAAGGAACATTCATCCCTGCCCAGCTATGACAGCAAGTGTCACGTGAAACAACATACAGTTGGGAAGGGAAAACAAAAATCAACGCAATTCATCCAAAGTGAATCAGATCCCTTCTAAATATGCCAAGATCACTCCTGACATTATATTTAGAAGGTATTCACAGGAAGCACTGGGCTGATCAGGAGCAGAGTTTGCTCCATCAGGAGGTATTTTTGATCAATAGAGATCTGGCCAAGTTACTCATTAGAAATACTTTGACCAACTCAGCAGGACAGATGCTTGCAGCCTCCTCCATAGAGAGACATAAAAGCCCAAGGGGAAGGTGGGTTGCCGGGTGGTCGTGGTGGCAGAGACTGCCTGGAGCAGTGGATGGGGAAGATTTCACTGGACACAGGGATTGGGTTCTGCTTCGTGGTGTTTGTTTATCTGGAAATAATCGCTGGGCTTGGTGCCATTTTTCCATGCTCTGTCCCGGTGCTGCCGCCGGCTTCGCAGGCAGCGTTTGGAGCACATGTTAGAGTCCTGCTGTCAGCGGAGCAGCTCGAGGCTTTCCAGGCTTCAGGAACTCTGTTTTCCACAAACTGTGTCACACATTCTCCATGTCCATTGCAGCAATTATTAAGAGTTAAAACCCTGCAATGATAATACTCCAAACATCGCACTGAGCCTGAAGCTGAGTCAAAGAGGACAACTCTGATTTCATGCACAATTATACCCCGTTACGACTGGCCTTCAGCCAGGTTCCTGCCCCGTCTGCCACCAGCTTGACCTGGATTCTCTAGCAATATCCTCACCTTCTGCAGCCTGGCTGATACATAAGCACCAGGAGCATCTCTAGGAATGACAGCTGCCTGTCTCCTCCCAAATAATGCTCCTTCTCAAGGTATTAGAGTAGCAAAGTTCAAATCATATGGGAACTACGAAGCCTGAAAAGCCAGAAGCTGCTTTAAAAGCAGCAAATGCCAAATGCTTGTCTTTTAAAGAAAAAACACAAGGATGTTAAATGCAACGCAATCCCAAATCCAGCCTTGCAAAAGCACTGGGGACTGCAGACACTCACAGTGGGGTATCAGAAGCCAGGCTGCCAGCACCACATATGCTCCAATCCCAATCCCAGAGCCAGCCAAGGGGCCACAGTTATAAATAACTGCAGAATGATCACTGAATACCACAAACTTGGAATTACAGCTTTATCCCAAACCTCAACTGATGCAAACGAGTGCCTGAAGTGAAGGGCACAAGGGAGGATGCAATCCAGAGGATTAACATGGTGGAGAGGTCTTAAGGGACCCGACAAGTCTGGTTTTAACCAATGTTTGCTTAAGAAAACCATGCACCCCATCTATGCCTGGTTTTATTTGGGAACAAAAATCCCAACATCAGGCACAAAGTGAGAAATTATTATTTCTGGAAAGACGTGCCACTAGACTGGTTTAAAGAAATCATTTCAATGGTATCTAAAGTTCCCTCCCCTTCCCTCTGCTCTGTGCCGTGATCAATCCCACCTCAGCTGCCCCCAGCCTGAGGCCATGGTTGAGTGCTCGTGGTGCTGTTTCAGGGTGCTCTTGCTCTGCTGTGCTCACATAAATGTGCTCTTGAGCAATTTTTGGACTTGAACAAATGTTTGACTCTTTCTGGGATGGAACGGATATAAACACAGGAAAGCTCATCAGCGCTAAATCCCAGTTCAAGCCTTGATTTATAGTTAACCCAGCACTGTCAGAGCTGTGTAACTAAATAAAGACCACATCCAGTTTACTTACAGTTCCATATGAAGGGATTAAGTTAGAGAGAAAACCCACCTGTCCTGGAAATACAAGTTTTCATACACTGGGTGAAATACTGGGAAGTAAAGTGCTAGATCTTAAGGTTCAACATTAACGTGCTCAAAAGGGCAGATGTATTTTGGTGCTTGCACCTTGGACATCAGTTGTCCATGTCCCAGTGCCACCACGCACCTTGGCATGCTCGGAGACATCCCTTGGGATGTGGGCACCTGGCAGAGGGGGAACAACGACATGGACTGGGAAGAGCGTCTGTGCCAGAGCTGAGTGAGCCTGTGAGTCCTGCTCAGCCAGCACCATCACCAGTGACCCATGGGTGTTCAACCTACCCGCAATGCTTTAGGTGACAGAGACATCCAAGTTTTGCACAACTAGACAAAGCCATAGTCCTGCTTCACGTGGCAGATGGCACCAGACGAAAGGGGAGATTGAGATGAGCTCTGAGGCAGAAGTTCTTCCCTGTGAGGGTGCTGAGGCGCTGGCACAGGGTGCCCAGAGAAGCTGTGGCTGCCCCATCCCTGGCAGTGTTCAAGGCCAGGTTGGACACAGGGGCTTGGAGCAACCTGCTCTAGTGGAAGGTGTCCCTGCCTGTGGCAGGGTTTGGAACTGGATGAGCTTTAAGGTCCCTTCAACCCAAACCAGTCTGGGATTCTATGAATCCAAAAGCTTCCATTTCAACCATTTCTAGACACTGCAGCAGTTTAGAAACATATCCGTGGAACAACCTTCCCTGAGGGAACACCCTAAAGTCTGCACTATTGGCTGTAAAGGAGCAACATTTCCAGTTAATTTTAGAATGATACAAATGAGCCTGAGGGATCCTTCCCTTTACTTCCAAGCAGCAATGATGCTGCTGTTTGGATCTAGGACATCTGAAGCATCAGAGGCAGATCTTCCCCTCTTTCCTCACGAGTGAAAGGGCACTTCTCCTTTGGGCATACCTCAGAGGCAGAACCTCCAACACTGCAGTGTGGTGAAGAACCAGGACACAGCGGTGGTGCCAAGCCTGAATCTCTACACTGGCTCTGTCAGCACAACAGCAGCGCACACCTCATTAACCACTGCTGTTTAATGGCTTTTAGGTGGCTATAAAGTCTGGGAAGAGACTTGGCACATGTTCCATTTTCCCTCCTGGGACACTTTTCCTTTGAACCGTGTAAAAGAACCTCCCTTCAAATGTATATTCTTGGATAGGAGATGGAAATGTAATCACTTCGAGAAACTTTTTCCATCCGTGCCATTTTTCCTAAGCAAAGTTAGCTCACTAATATGTCTTTTTTCTAATGAATATTGCCCATGTCCTGCAGGACAAGATATAGCAGCAGCTCTGGAGGAGCCATATGACGCTCTGGTTACATGCCATACCTATGGCTAATTGTCCAAATGATCTAAAACCTCTCTGGCCAAGAGCATTTTGCTGGCAATACGCTTGTTTCTGAAGGGTGGCACATGGGCAAGAGGAGGCTCTCACTTCTAGATGCTCTGAAACAACATTTAGGACATATAAGCTCAACTACAATTATTTTTAACTGGTTTCACATTGGCAAATTTCAATTAATTCCCTTAGCAACACATTGTTAAAATGTTCCAGTGGAGGCAAAGTCGTCCCTCCCCTCCTATTTCTGCTGAGTGCTTGTCTCCATGCCAAAAATACTCCAACTAAAACAAGAAAGGAGGCAACAAAAATGAAAAAGACTAAAAATAATCAGGGAGGAAATAGGAAATATCCATCAACAAACCTTGCTTCGGGTTGCTAGTCGCAGTGACAGGGGTGCTGGCAGCGAGGTGGGTGCTCTCCACAGTCCCATAGACCACAGGGCTGTGCTCGGGGACCTGGCTGGACAGCTGCTGGGATGTGAAGTACAAAACAGGGTGACAATGAGCGTGTGAACATAAGAACCAGCAACGTGGAGCACAAGCAAGTGGCAAAGAAGGTGGGATAGAAAAGAAGAACCAAGGGTGGAGGGAATAAAGAGAGAAGGTACCAGACAGATTGAATGAATTCAGAATGTACATGGGAAAGGGAGGGAGGAAAAGGCAGCAGGAAAAGGGGAAAGAGAGACAATTACTGTTAACAACAATGAGAAGGAGACAGCACAGCACAGTTATTTACACACTTCATTCTCCAAATGCTTGTCGCAAGAGCAGGAGAAATGCTCCTCTGAGTAGGCTGCAAAAAGCTGGATACACACCAGGACTCCTGGACCCCTGTGTAATCTGCATTTGCTTTCTGGACTCCACTCCTTGCTCCACTCATCAGTTACTCCAAACACCTTAGATATTTTAATATTTATTTATTTCTCTGTGTATTTATTTATAGACAGATAATGTGTGTGAAGAGTGTTTATGTATCTCCATGCACACACAGTAACTTGTTATCTCAATAGGAAAAGAATCTGTATTGGTTACACCTTGGTGGTTCTATGAAGGAACCATCTGACACCTACAAAGAGACAGAGGGATGGTGCCTGCTGGGTCACCATCAACCTAAAGGAGAGCAGGAGGAGCTGGCTCCCAATCAACAGGGAGGTTGAGGTTTTCTATATATAGAAATAAAACTGCAAGACCAACAAAGTCACAAGAGTGAAAAAGCCACAGCCTGATGCAGAGACCTTAACTGTGTCCCCACCATTAATGAGACAAACACCTCACTTGTGTTCACAAAGGTTCCATAAAGACCAAAAAAAAATCTCTTATATTTTATCTCAGAATTTAAGGAAGACCTTGTGTAAGACTAAGTCACTGCACCAAAGACACTCAAAGGTAAAGGTGAAGCACTTGGGTACGTTTGAGTGAACGCAGATGGGGCAAACTCAACTCTTCACAATTGCAAAACCCCCTTCAACATACTCCAGGGACCATCTGAGGATGTAAATGGGGCTGAATTTCAAGTTAATACTCTGAAGCAGAAGCCACTCTGCGTGTCGCAGGTGCCTGTTCTCATCCAGCCACTCACCCATGCCAACTGTGCAGAACATCCACAGGAAAAGGGGTTTTGGAGCAATCAAAATAAAGCTGAGTGCCCCAGATATGGATGTCTAATGCCTTCTTTTGGGGAGGCTACCAGAAATCCATGCAAAACATATTCCCTTAAAAAGAGAAACTCTCTGGCAACCTGCTCCTCTTCCTGGGACTCCTTTTTCTTCCCATTTCCGACTATTTCATCTGAACAGTGCAGAATAAGGAGTGAATTATCTTCAATACGCCACTTTTCACCATTTCAGGACATAGAAAGGTAAAGGAGCACTGGGGAAAAAGCACATCTGGAAAAATAGAGATCTAAGCAAGTGGGGTGAAGGGTTGAGATTTTATTTGGGATTGCTCCTCTTCCTGGAAGGAGCCCGAAGAGATCGGCTGGAGGATGGATGAGGAACTGCATCCCAACCTCCAGCCAAAATGGGAGGAAGCCAAAGAAAACACAGTTCCACACATGAGACAGTCTGGAGAAGGCTTTCCCCTCATCCTGTTTCATTTCATATAAAACTCATGGATGAAAGCAGTGGGGAAAAAAGGGAATGTGATGAGAATGCCAGGGACCAAACGAGACTAGAGGACAAGGAGCCTGTAAGCCTAGAAACTTCCTGGGTCAGAAAACAGGTTTTGTTAAGAACTTTGGAAAACACTCCTTTATTTTGTGGAACAATATCACAAAGTAATAGAAATGGGACTGAAGTACTGACCCTTCCAGGCTCGTGGCTTCAAACTGGAGCATTCAGAGACTTTCCAAGGAAAAACCCCACTTGAAACTGCTCTCATGATTTACGATGCTAGAAGTTGCTCCGTGTTACTCTATCCTACTGCAGCTGTGGACTGAGAAACCCAAAGTGTGACAAACTCGTTGATACTTAGAAGAGGTTCCCCAGGAAAAGAGAGCATTTCTTATTCTTTCTAAGGTGATCTTCTGTGTTAGGGAGTGGTGAGTAAATACCATGGCCAGACTCCATTTGTGGTCCTGGGGTTTATTTACCTTCCCAGCAAAACATACATCATGAAAAATAGCATTCAGCTAGAAACATAAATAATATCAGCCTGGAGAAGAGAAGGCTCCTGAAGGGGAGACCTTAGAGCAGCTCCAGGGCCTAAAGGGGCTCCAGGAAACCTGGAGAGGGGCTTTGGACAAGGGCCTGTAGGGACAGGCCAAGGGGAATGGCTTTAACCTGCCAGAGGGGAGACTGAGATGAGCTCTGAGGCAGAAGCTCTTCCCTGTGAGGGTGCTGAGGCGCTGGCACAGGGTGCCCAGAGAAGCTGTGGCTGCCCCATCCCTGGCAGTGTTCAAGGCCAGGTTGGACACAGGGGCTTGGAGCAACCTGCTCTAGTGGAAGGTGTCCCTGCCCATGGCAGGGGGTTGGAACTGGGTGAGCTTTAAGGTCCCTTCCAACCCAAACCAGCCTGGATTCTGCGACGAGTCTATGAATATTTAAAGTTTACTGATTTTAGGCTGTTCAATACTGTAACATCCACTACTGGAACATTCCGCTACTGGAATTCAGGCACTGAGCACAGTTATTAAGGCACAATCTAACTTCATTCAAGATACTAAACTTGCTCCAAAGAAATGAATTAGAGATGCTGTTGGGACAATAACTTTGAATTTCCTGGCTTAAGTGGGCTTTAATTTTCAGTTATTTTACACTAATGAACTTTTTCTGGTGAGCACTATTCCAGAGCTCTTCTGTGATTAACAAAAGTGGCTCCAAGTACCTCATCAGAACGAAGCCTGGATATTAAACAATGAAGTATTTGCATACCTTACTCAGAGTAGATGATTGGACATCACTGCTGTGCTCTGCATCTGAATTACAGCTGATCAAAATTCATGCCTGTTAACCTCCTCTTGAAAAACATTCATTTTGTCCTGTTTGACTTAATTGTAGTATCTTAAAATAGCTTTCAGAATGCCAAAGTGATCCAGTAAGTGCCTGAATTAGCTGCACCATGCATAGACATGACCTGAAACTCGGCTGCTTTCAGCTCTTCCACACTTCTAATGGGGAATGTCATTTAGAATGAGATAATGGGAAGGGGATCTCACCAGCAGGCAAATGCTTGGCATCTCTAATGTCTTCTCTGATGGAAAAGGCTTGGAAAAGTCTAATTGATTCTATCTGTAACCAGCTCTGGGCTCTCTCCCCTTCCAGCTCTAGTCACAAATCCCCAGACCAGAAACCCTGTGGCAGAAAACAGCTTCTTCCAATTGAGCATCACACACCTTGTTGCAGAACCAGGAGCTGCTCGAGGTGCCTTGCTGCTGCTTCCCATGATGGAAGCCAGCAGGAGAAAGCAGGTGACCCAAAATTGATGCCTTCACATGACAAAAGGATTTGACTGAACCAGGGTAATGGCCAAAAGCTGTAACTATCCCACTGGTCTCAAGGGATAGATCTGCAGACCAGGCTCTTATTGCACCTCACACATCCCTGTTACACTTTTCCTGGCTCAGCTGTAACCTCGAGCTCCTGCTCCAGCACAGGGTGTCTCAAGGTGAGCTTGTGCTCTTGCCTCAGCAGAAAAACTACCCAGACGCAGAGGGAAAACAAGGTTTCAGCTCAGAAAAGGCTGGTTTACCTGAAAGCTAGCAAAAACTGGGGACATTGAACAGGGAAGAACTTTGGAAGAAGAAGAAATTGCACCCCAGCCTCAGCCAGGCTCTGATCGAAAGCCTACCCATCACTTGGAGAACCTTCATGTCATCTAATCCAAGCAGTGGACAACAGCCTCCAACAAAACATGGCCAACTTCCAAGGCTTGTGCCAAAAATAAGAGCTTTTCTCCAATTGTTCAAACACTTTTCAGTTTAGCAGCCTGTGGCTTAGCAGCATCTCTCCCAAAAGACAGGGAGAACTAAGAGCATGTATGAAGCCAAGAGCAGCCACATTAAGCCGGGAGGTGAGAAGAGGGCCACAGATGCTCCACGCCTCCTCTCCACCTCTGATGCTATGGGGAGATCAGGGAGGCATCACCTCTTCCTGCTGCAGGTGGGGAAGGGTGGTCAGAAATCATTCTCTGATTAGATAACATGATCACTTCCAGCCCCAGCAGCTCACGTCAGGGTGGACTTAGGTTCACGTCAGCACTGCTGGTCTGCAAGGCCCTGGCTCCCAAAGGACTACAACAGACCTGCATTTCCAATCAGTTTAATTTCCAGACATTCCACATGGACTTCCCAGGTGAAGCAGGATAGAGAGACTTACAAGGGGTCAAACTCAAAGGTGTGTGACAGAACGAGAGTTATGAGTTATGGAAAGTGTCTCTTTGGACTATTTATGCTTTTTCCTACATCAGAAAAATGCATTTTTTAAGGCTGAACAGGCAGAGACCAAATGTGCAATAGATTTATCCCAATTCTGCGATAAAATTCCTGAGCTACAGGCATTCTGGTGACTCTAAACCAACACTACTAAGGGAGAAAGACATTAGTATGGACGGTGATATATAATCAATCACATGCATGATATGGACTTTCCTCAGGTACACAAGACTGACAGAAACATCCCATTTCTCACTTCTCCTTTAACACTGAAAGTCTTTACAAGCTCTAAAACCTACTGCTGATACAGAACCAGGGATGGGCAACAAGCAGCAGTGCTACAGCTCTGTGTTTTACAAGCTACAGGCTGGTAAAAATTACTAAACTTGGAGGGGAAAAAACAAATCCTTGCAGAACATTGACAATTTAGGACCATCCTGGTGCTGGAAGTGAGGGGTGGTGTGGATGGGAGATGTGGGGTTTGGCTCTAGCAACCAGCAAAGCAAAGCAGACATCACTGGGAGAGGGCTACAGGGCCACCTCCTTACCTGAGGTGGAGTCGGTGTGGAAGTGGGTCTCACGATGGGAGGCGTTGGGTTCCTGCTGCCCCCACCAGACATGATTTCTTCTGTTATATCTTTGCCTCCCTGGTTGGGATCCCGGATTCGGATCTACAGTATTGAACAGAGAAAGAATTCAAGTGAGTCTTCCCACTACACACTCTCCTTGGGGTTTATGGAAAGGAGACATGGACAGGACATAATTCCATTACACTCAGTAGGAGCTGCTCTGGGTCGAGTTGATGCTCTGCAGGAAGGCTGGAATGTGGTTTGTTTTGATAACTTGAAATGCCTGGTACCTAATTCAATCCCTTAATCTCTAATTTAATCAGAAGACCACACCAGTTAGGTCTAAATACCTGCACCCACTGCGTGACCCTGTAATTCAGAGCACGGTCTCTGCTGCTGGATAGGAAGTTTACTGCAGCTAAGAAGATCTGTCAGACAGTTCTGCTACAGAACTAATTTGCCAGCCAGTGGAAAGTGCAAGAATTAAAGCGAAAAGGCCCTGTTTTACCCTGATATGGAATCCAGTGACCTTGCCAAGCCAGCTGCTGGTGAAGGGGGAAAGCAAATCAGCTCTTCTTGCTTTTCCCTTCCATGCTGGGAAGAGTCACACCAACAAAACAGAGGGAATCAACCAAAAAATACTGAAAGGGAAACCGCAAGAACAAACTCAAGTCCTATGAAACTCATCAGCGTTTAGGAAACAAGCCTGGGTTTGAGACTCTTCACAGCCCCAAAATGGGAAAGGAAAAACATTTTCCAAAATAAACCACTCAAGAGCACACTCATTTGAATCCTCAACTGACACTTGAGCCGATCTGAGTCACTGAATACAGGAACAGTCACGCTGGCTGGGTCAATCTGAAACAGAGGTTTTAATCTTCAATATAAGAATTAAAGATTTTCATGAGCCTGGAGACAGTGCTGCTGTTTGTCCACCCTCTCAGAAGCTCTTGGTTTAACTCTATTTGAATTGGTGCAGAAGCCCCCATCACGCTGAGCACGATGCACAACCAAGAGACACAATCCTTCTGAGGGCAGGGGGCTCCCTGGAAAACACCAGGCTTTTATCAGCACCATTCAAAGTCACGAACTGCAGAAGGGGTTTGTGATTTACCCACTTCAGCGTCGTGTGATTCTTCCTGACTCTTTGATTTACAATAAACACACACATGGTGCTCGGATGCTGGCAAGATGTGGCTTTCTCTTAGTTTTGATGGGAGTTTTTCTGCTAAAACATTTCATTAACCACAACACAGGGACTTAGGAGTTGGCACAAATCCTGCCCTCTCCTCCTCCCGACAAGCAGTCAATGGCATTAAAACTTTCCCTGCCTGATGGTTTGTGGTACTCGAATGCTCAATTAATGGCGCATGAGGGCATGTGTACATATATATGTTTAGTTTTTCTTTAATTTCTCTCATTTCTTCAGCCCCAACCCCAATTAGCAAACTGGAACAGAACATTCAGAGAAAAACAGCTCAGGCATTTAAAAAACCTTTTGCCTTTCCACTTCAGAGAACTTGGCTTCACTGGCATGAAACTGCCTTAACCACAGCTGAGTGTTTCTGAATGTCTCTGCATTTCAAACAGCATCAACGATGCGGCCATGTTGTGTTTTGGATGCTGAGAAGAAACTCCTCAGGCCTAGCGAGGAGGTGGCAAGAGCTGCCTCACCCTGTGCTGGCAGCAGCTACAAGAAAAGCCATTCTCACAAGCCCAGCGAACGCATTGTTCAGCTCTTCCAGTTTCCCAACTCAAACTTCATCTCAGATTATCTTCAAAACTCAAAGACACAAATATTCTGCATTTTGAGACACATACAAGTCCCTTTCCGCCCCCCCTCCCTCTGGAAACAGTTCTTTGAAGGCTTTCAAACCACTCCAAAACATGTAGTGATGTAAAGCAATTCCCTTTTCAGCTGTTTAGAAAAGATCCACCCACAAGTTCAAGACCACCCTGAACTCTTTCTGTTTAAAGATTACATTCACTCAGTGTGCCTTTACTATTCCCTTCCACCATCCACCTGCAATAATAATCCAATGATAATCCAATAATCTGCCTCTCTCAAACTCTCACCAGTGAACTGGGAAGTGAGGAAGCGTGGCCTCCAAACCCCCACCTGCTTTCATAATGTGTTCAGGTTCTTTCAAGCCTGCCAATATGTCCACAACTTGGTTTTCTGCCTTTCCCAAGGCAAAATATTCAACTATTCCTTTTTAGTCAGTTTAAACCAATTCCCAACATTCTCCCAAACCGATTAGAGTCTGTTCACTGGTATAGCTCGAAGCAGCAGTGCAGGCAGCTGAGGGACCCAGGCCTGGGCACTCAATGCTGGTTTTCATTTATGTTCACATCAAAACCAGCAAAAACCAGAAATAAGACAGTCTTGCAGCATTGTGCAGTGTTTAACTACACTTTAGGTGTGAAACTCGGTCTCTCTCTGATGATAAAGCTCAATTTTAAGCTTAAGATCGTTACTAACTCCCTTCAAGCTTACAACCAGGACAGATCTCAGGTGGGATGTACCAATCCATGACCATCACTCACCGTTTTTTTCTCTCTTTTAGCTGGTGGAGGCTGCTGCTGCTGTGTAGGCACTATGATGGGTGCTGACTGATACACTGGCTGACTTGGGTAGAAAGGTGTTCCTGGGAGAAGAGAGAACAACAGAAACAAGAGGGAAAAACTCAGTCTATTAATGAAACTAAACCAAGTGCACGATGTAAAATAGACTCATGCGCTCCTCCCTCCCCTTCAAACCCCACAACTACAAGCATCCACCTGGTCTGTGTTTTGCTCTTCCCCACTTCCACTAAACCTGAAGCTGTTACTCCATCATGACACTGATGAAGTCCCTATTTCATTTTTTATCTCCATGAACACAAAAAGTGATCACATGCATCCACTTGAGGCTGCTGAAATCACCATGGCGTGAAAAGAGAAGTGGCCCATCCCTGGGCTCTTCTGACTGACAGATACGTGGGGTTGTTGCTGGGTTTTATATCTTTGTAGAGAAATCCACTTAAAACATGACAAAGAATTTCCACTGTCAACTGCAACCTATTCTGAAGCACAGCCAGGAAATGTAATTACAAGCAGTGTTCTCTTCATGCTGCACACAGAAAAAGCATGACCATGGTTAGTGTAGAATTACACCACGTTGATGATTACATTCGTAATACCCAAAGTAGTTTCATTAAGTTTTTCTGTCTGGAGTAAGACTGGCTCAAAATGACAGAGTGCTTTGAAACCATCCCAGATATAAAGGTGGCATCATAGAGCTGCCTTCTGCCTGTGAATCAGATATCAGGGGAACATGGAAGATGGTGCTGGGTTTTCTTCCTTCCAGGCATGAATGCTACAGGACTGCCTGCCTGCACTTGTGTCTGGAGCAATCTTGTTCATTCTTCAACTGATCCAACCTTTAAATGGGAATGAGAATCCGTGTTGTGTGTCTGTAATCTGAACAGGAGGTTACTGCTATCGCAAGCAAACGGTGAAATCCAAGACAGTGAACGAAGGAAGCCCAGCGCAATCTCATCGGCAGTTTCAAAGAATGCATTCCACAAACTGGGAACTGGGAAGCAAAAGCTCGGAGCAGGCTCCTGTCTGCATGCTCAGATGAAGAACGTTTGTCTGCTGAGACAGCGGGCAGGTAGCAGAGAGCACTGCATGGCAGCGGCTCAGAGCTGCAGAAAGCTCAGCCGGCCGAATTCCATCCTGGATGCTGCAGGTAAGGTGGCCTAAATGACTCAATAAACTTCTTATTGTGAAATTCAGTGACTTCGGATCTGGCCTCAGGGCACAAAAGTCTCTGTCATAGACTCACAGACTGGTTTGGGTTGAAGGGACCTTAAAGCTCACCCAGTCCCAACCCCCTGCCACGGGCAGGGACACCTTCCACTAGAGCAGGTTGCTCCAAGTCCCTGAGTCCAACCTGGCCTTGAAAGAGTCCCTACAGCTTGGGAAGTGAGCACCCTCCTGCCTCTCTCCTTAAGAACAGCAATGAAGCCTCAAACTCTTCCAACTGAGGCTTTGGCCAAGCTGGCCAGGTGAACAGCATGAGCTTGGAGAACAGGAGCAAACCTGGGAGCCTGCAGATGTTCATCATCTTGATTTCTTGTTTCCTAGAAACCAGATCTAATCAGACAGCCTGTGAGGTGATCCCTGCCACAGACTGAGCCACAGGGGGAACTCAGCTCAAGGAAGGAATCCCGAAAAGCAAGAGTAACTTCTGGGAAGAAATACAGCTCCTGTGGCAGCAAGCCAAGTGCAATTTTCAGTGCAACTCTTTTTTTTATTCCAGTTCAGCAGCACCCAAGTTTTATTCTCCTTCCTTTCCATTCATCATTTCAAGGTCTTTCCCGATGCAGCACAGAAACTCACTGATATCAAATGATGACAAACTGCAAAACTAAGACAATTAAAGAAGATGCACTGCCCATCTTCCCAAGTTTTGTCCTCTGCAGTATTTTCCCTTCCCCCTTCTTTTCAGCCTGCCAGACTGCAGTGATTTCACATCTAGCAGCCACATTGGCTACAGAATCCTGAAGTTTACAGGCAGGGCTACTGCCAGCAGCATTATCCCTGCCTGTATCATAGATTTCCTTGTCTCTCAGAGCCATGAGCAGTGCCTGGTGACACAGTGCCAGTCCCTATATAAATAGCAAGGATGCAACGGGAGGGAAAGGTGGATGATCACAGGCAAATCTGCAATCATCCACTTCCTTGGCTAATCCTGCTCTGCTTGGAAAACTCTCGGCATGACTGAGGGCTCCAGCTTCACCCACTGACGCTCTGCAGATGCAGCAACTTAAAACCAAGCTGGGACCGAAAGGTGACAGTCTCTGTGCAAGAAACGAGGTGCCTTCAGGAGTGGAAAGGGACCAGAAGGGAACCTTCTCCTCATTACAGGAGTGAGGACAGACAAATGGCGCTAAGCGAGCAGAATGCAAGAGAGCAGACCTGTAATGGCAGGAAAAATGAGGAATACCAGGCAATTTCCTCTTTAGTGGATCAGATTTAAAGAGCCAGAGCAATATTTCTTCTCTTTATTTTCACTAGAACAGGCAAACAGGAACTAGCTGCCTTCTAACTGCTCTCTCTCCTTTTAACTCAGGAACTGCATAACCAGTTTTGAAGGCTTCGTGGCAGCCTCTCAAAGTAGTCCCATTAGCTCTACATACACTGAAAAAAGGAAAGGAAAGAAGGGAGGGGGAAAGATGACAAGTAGAGAAGCAGCTGAGGCTTTTCTCCCCTTTAAAAGGAATCTGGATTTGTGAAGAGCAAACATGCAATTCTGCCAGCAATAATGGGTTGTCACTGTTCAGCCTGGAAGGTGATCGTTCACTTCTAAGGCTCCAGCATACCAACAGCTAAAGCCTGAAGCTGCATGGAAAGCTGATAAAACCTCTGCCCCCAACAGATTACAGGACGTGCGTGGGCAGGTAGCAATAAGACTGAACAAAATACCTCCAATTTGATATTGAGAGGTGAAAACCCTTAAAAAACCCCCACAAAACATTACAACAGGGTGATGACTAGAATCATCCTGGTGGCTTTTCCAAATGTTCCCATAAATGAGCAAGGGAAGGTAAATAAAGAAGTGATAAACTTGACTGCAGGATATCTAATTCTGCATCTCATTCAATTACAGCTTGCGGGAGCTGATTTAAATACCAAAATACAGATGCCACTGAAAACCTTACGGGGATTGTGATATAAATATGATACATATTGTACATGGCACCACACTGGAAATCGTGAAGAAAGGACTTGAATGTAAAAGAGGATTGTCAAGAGAAGAGGTGTGACAGGACACTGAAGGACAGTCCCTCACTGCTACACAGGATCTGCAAGCTGGGACCCAAACAAGAGGTGGTTGAGGTCCTGGAGGAGTCAAGATGCAACCTCAGGATATTTAGGTGCAGCTTTGAAGCTCAATATATGGGGGAGTCAATCAAACACACTGACCATCGTGTGTTAAACAACCATAGCACACACATGATGTCGGGCAATCTCCCAACCCTTTTGCTTCAGAAAAGGGAAGACTAGGATTTGCCCATTAAAAGGCCAAATTTCAGCCTGTCCATGGATTACAAACTGTTTGACTGGACTAACTTGACCTTCACAGCATAAGACCAGTGAATCAAACCACGTGGCTCCTCTAAACAGCGATAGAGGACACAGAGGTAAGAAACATTAACTGCTGTGAGCATGTTCAGGGCATAGCCCAATGGAAACCAGAGCTGCCAGTTGTATTCACAATACCTTAATAAATAATAATGCTTCAGCAGGGAATAACAAGTAGCCACCATTCTTGCTCATGTGTGATTACAGGCAGCTCTGTGTGCTGCAGCCTTTCCTCAAGTGCTCCTACAAACAATACTCTGTTATTGTGAATTTTCAGGAGTGAATAATAAGGGCTGTGACACAACCCTATTGAGCAGCTATTTGAAGTTCAAACACATGCTAATCCATTTTGCTATTTTAAATCTTCAGCTTGACAACAGCAAAACACTTGTGAAGGAATTCTCCAAGCAGAACTTACCGTAGGCATTGGGGAATTCTCCAGGACCTGGTCCTGGATAAAAGGGTCCTGGTCCTGGTGGCTGAACGGGATACTGCTGTGGGGGCCCGACATACGGAGGGCCACTGTGACGATACTAGGAGGAGAAAAAAGAGCCATCAGTTTACAAGGAGTTGGGCAACTAAATCCTGTTGCACACAGACGCTGTAATCAAGCCCCTGAATCAACAGGGATCTGATTATCAAACTGATTAATTACAGATTCAGCTACTGTCAGAAAAATACAAGAGAGCTAAAGATGTGTCATCTACAGACAAGATAGGGAGGACATGAGAGCTGAAGTAGTAAATCCTGATTTCAGCAAAACTGTGTTTTTATGAGGCCCAAGGTTTTAGAGTAACTGCAGATCTATTAAGTCAATTCAGACACATTTATAGCACTGAACATTCTCCAGGAGCTTAGTTTCACACTGTTTTTGAGGGGGACCTCAAAACCTAGAGAAGTAATTTATTCTTACTGCCTCCACACACAGAACAACAAATACTTCGTACAGAAGAAGGATAGAGGCTAAATATGCATCTACCAGCTTCACTTCACACACACCCCCTAACTCTGCAGCAAGCCTTGAGAAGATTCAGATGGAGCCAACATTGCTCTGCAGTCCCTTAGGTGCTGGGATAAGGGGTTTGTTACCTGTGGTATACAGTACTGGGGGCCCTGAGGCATCGGGTAGGGCATTGGCAGGTGATTAACCATCATGATGTGCTGGTTGGTTTGATACACCGCCGTGGGGGTCTGCGCACCAGGACGGATGGAAGGGCTGCTGTTCTGGATGGTGGCTCTTGGAGGCTGGATCTGAGGCCTCTGAAAAAACTAGGGCAGGGGAGAGAAAGCAAAGAACTGGTCAGACCTTCTGGGAAAACAACGGGAAATATCATTATGATATTATAATTCTCATACTACTTTCCAAGGGTTGCCACGCGTTCAGAAAACTGCAGGACAATTTCTGCTTAGCTGTAAATAGCCAGCTCATGCTCCAGCCTTCAATTCACATGGAGAAGAAAGGTAAGAACCTTTAAACTCTAAGAATTATCAGTTTGTACCTGCTGAATTACACAGCTCAACTTCCAGAGTGAACGTTAGAAAAATGACTTTTGTCAAATATAGTTTTGATAAGGTGGGCTGGCTGCCAAAAAACCACCTTTATACATATGCTTGGGAATGAATATTCCAATATAGCTCCAGAACAGCTAAAAAGGCAGATTTTACTAAGGCCAGAGGTGCCTCATGCCTCTCCTCTACTTGACTTGTCTTGCCCTCTGTTTTCAGAAAGGTGGCAACCTCTTTCCAGGGTGGCACCAAACTCTTCTACCACGTGTGCATGAAGTGATGCCCCACGCAGATGGACCAGGTCCAGGAAACCAAGCAACCCCCTGGAACACGCTCCGTCCTCAAGCCTTAGGCACTGGGAAAAGGCATCGGCATCCCCGGGATGGAGCATTCATGGCACTGGAAGACCTTGCTCTGGAGTCTTTGCAATCTTTGAAACTCAGTTTTTGGTAAGATATGCATCAGACATCAACGCATTCACTAACGGAGTAATGATACAAGTGATAGAGACACTTATGCCATGCAGAACCAGGAGTTAAAATTACCTGTATAGGTCTGAATCCTCCCTTCAAGAACGAAGCAAGAAAGCAGCAGGAAACAGAAAGAAAGCCAATGGAACAGCTTACAGATCAGTAGGAAGGAATAGGATATAACATGCACCCTAATTGCACACAATTCCATTCACTTTACTATCCTGCCTTGACTAACCTCTCAGAGAAACACCACGAAAAAGACACTGAACTGGCACCAAGGTCTCTTCTACCCGAATCCCAATGCAAGGGTCAGAAACTCTGCTGGAAAAGTTTTATATAGAAGTATAAAAATGTAAAGAAAAAAAGAAAAAACCCAACCAAACCATGATTAAACTGCAGGAAATGTGATGCTACAGAGAGACACTATGGTTACTCTGCTCCTAAACAGCAAACATTTTCCTTTCTGATCTCTTTCAGTGCTACCAAGACAGCAGATGAAGCAGAAACCCTTGCTCACATCTTGGGTTTGGTCTCCATTTCTGCACCAAGACTGGAAGGATAAGAAATGCCAAGTATTTAAGTGCTAAGCAAAAAAATAATCATGATTAGGTCATCACACATCACACTGAAGACTGCTGAGTGATGAAGTGCATTGATGGGAGTAGTCTGTGAGCAACGGCATCATGAGTGGGGAGAAGAAAAGAGAGGCAGGGATGAAGGAATGAGCTGGGCTGATCTGCCTCGGCATCTGGGAAGAACGGGGTAGGGCAGAAGGAAGCTGTGATGCCTCTATACTTGACAACGAGCTCAACATGGTCATTCTGGTGCTGCTGAAGACTTTATGATACCCAAGTTGTTCCCCATAGCAAATGAATTCTCCACGAAAGCCAGGGATGACTCCATCTCAGAAATCCAGATGCTTTTACATCCAGCCCTGACCAACAGGATGAAGAAATGTCCCCAGCACACTCCAAGTGTGACCTGAACCAGGAGAAGACAACAGTTTGGGGAGAAAATTTTGGTGGGGAGGGTGCAGAAAGGAAAGCAGAAGAGCAACACACTGCCATGCTCCTGCATTAACAAAAACTGTGGCTGTCTAGATGTGGGGAACCACAAGAGTGTTGCAGGAACCAAGGGCATATGCTGAATTTATGGGGAGAACCAGAGTCTGTAATTTTTCAATATCCAAAGACACCAGAAAGTGTTAAAGTCCTTTCTTCTTTCACTGCAGATCTGAATAATGACTTTCTAACCTGTTACAGCAGAAGTGTCCCCAGAGCGAGGTGGGAAAAGTCAATACCACCACGATTCAGCATTCATGCAGAGTGAAATGGGCTGGAGGTTGAAATGAGACCTGCCTCTGCTGACAGTAACAGCATCCACAGGGCAGCACAGAAAAGCTTCACTGCAAGAGATGGGAGTCCTGCATGGCTGTGAGCTCCAGATGTGAGCTCTGCTCCTCACGTCCCTGCTGCACCTACGAAACCTGCTTCCAACAACACCAAAACCACTGGGGAAAAACTTAGAGCAACAGAAACTCCTGTTTATGGAGAGCTTTTCACTTCCATCACTGGTGCCTAGAAGATCATGAGATGTTACCTGTTGGGGTAGCACACCAAAGAAACTCCACTTCATGAACACAAGCTGGCTCTCTCTTGCAACAGAAGGGAGGACAGCACCTCTGTGCACCAACACGTGTGGTGTGCGGCACAGGCTCGCTCCTCCATCGAGCATCAACCACCCCCATGGTAGTGCTAAGCTGTTCCACACCAGAAGTAGCACCCCCGATGAGAAAACTCTTGTTTTAAACCCTGCAACGTCTCAAAACTGTTCTACTCTGCCCACACCATTGCAGAGGTAGCTCCAACTCAGAGATGGAGAGAGAAGGGGGAGAATTTCATTACTATGAGGAAGACAGACACAGCAAGAAGAAAAGCAGATCCATTATTCCAAGCAACAGGAGCACCAGATGCTTTTGGAAGTGCCAAGCAGAGATCTCTTAGCAAAGTCTGAATCACTTTTAGCTACTCCACTTCCTACAAGTAAAACTAAGCTAATCAAGAAAATTGGGTACCATCAGAGCACTGCTCATCCCATTTTAGGTGGGTTTTACTGTTCCAAACAGGTATCATCGGGCTGGCTGGTTTCTGCTCTGTCCTTGTTCCTGTCCCTCCAAGGCTCAGCTAGCAATATTCTTTCTTAGAAATGCTTCATTATTCTGACCTGGTTTGCTAAAAAATTGGTTGTGTGAGGTCAAACAGATGCCTGCACAGACAATGTTCCCCAGTAACACTCGATGACCCATAGGAGAACACTGGGAGATTAAAATCAGATCTATTTTGTCTCTCTTTCTTCTAAAAAGTGCAGGATTTGGGAGTGGAGCACACATGGAACGAACTCAGGACCTGAGTAAGGTACCCTGGGCCACAGCAAGGCTTCTGATAGCTTTCGTCAACCTTTCCTTGACTACCTCCTTCAAAAATTAAGTCCTGCTATGTCTAATGATGGTCAAACTGGCTACACAGCCATGCAGCAACCAGAAAGGACCTGAGCCATGGTCCTCAGGTCACGGTGCCATCTCTTATCTTTCCAGCTCTATCAGGAGGGATTTCTTGGATCATCTTGGAGTCAGTAATATGGTCTTTAATGTCTCCCTTCCAAGGGTTACTCCCTCAATACACTTACGGAAGAGCACAAGGAAACCCTTCTCAGACATCACTTTTATCAGCTGCCTCAAGCTCAAATCTTTCAGCTTCCTCATTTAATAAGCTCTCATCACAGAACCCCAGCCTGGTTGGGTTTGAAAGGGACCTTAAAGCTCCTCCATCTCCAGCCCCCTGCCACAGGCAGGGACACCTTCCACTAGAGCAGGTTGCTCCAAGCCCCTGTGTCCAACCTGGCCTTGAACACTGCCAGGGATGGGGCAGCCACAGCTTCTCTGGGCACCCTGTGCCAGCGCCTCAGCACCCTCACAGGGAAGAGCTTCTGCCTCAGAGCTCATCTCAATCTCCCCTCTGGCAGGTTAAAGCCATTCCCCTTGGCCTGTCCCTACAGGCCCTTGTCCAAAGCCCCTCTCCAGGTTTCTTGTAGCCCCTTTAAGTATCCACTACTCACCCATCGCCCTCAGCACTACCCTGCCATTTACCTTTTAGCCACTCCTCATATATAAACACTCTGATATCCTTTTATTAACCATCATCTTCTCCTGCTTGATTTTCCTCCCACATGACCCTGTGTCAAAAGTCTGCGGAGGACCAGCCAGACAAGAGGCTGTCATCTAGAAAAATCAATGAGCAAAGAGAGCGCAACCTCCTCCTGACACACCACCACTGCATTTTAATTGATTTTCTCTTCACGCTGTATTTCTAAGCCGTTGCTTCCAGTGGAATGTCTGTGGAGCAAGTCCCTCTGTACTCTAAAAGCTGGGAAACAAGCTTTTATTTCCCACAAATAAGTGGGAAGAGCACTGTAAACCAACCTATCCTAAGCTTAGTCCATCTAACACCACGTGTGCAGGCACAGATGAAGGCTGGAGGCTGTGATGGGTCCACCGAGCCCTGCAGAAGGCAGTAGAGAAAGGGACCAAAGGGAAAGTTCAACAAGTTGTCATCAACGCTATCAAATGAAATCACACCCCCAAGATCTCTGCTTCAATTAAGCTTCTCCTACCCTGGGACAAGCCTGTGATTAAGTTTTAGTCTTTTCATCCCACCAGCTTTCCAGGTGGGATAACCTGACCCTGAGATATCTGCACAGCTGATACAGCAGGAACCCCATCTGCTACTTACAGATCAACGTTGGCACATTTCATTTGATCTTTCAAACTTCAACACAGGGACCAGGGCTCAGCTGAGGAGCTGCAGCCTTGAGACATGGTGCCAGAAGCAGAAGGTGCAACACAAAGCTCCCCAGGTCCAAGTCTTCCTTTCCCCATGGCCACCAATAACCCAGTGCAGCCCTTTGGGCACAACACAAGACTTTTTCTCCCATCACCTTCAGGCTTTCCCCAGTTTTATTATCTACTAAATGATAAAACTGGGTGGAAAAAAACCCCCTTTTTGTGTTGTCTGTAGCATTTAGAACTGGCAGCTCCAGTACAGGCTCAATGGATGAAGACAGACATGACCACAGCGGCCGTTTCTACTCTC
The DNA here is from genome assembly GCF_004027225.2 of Strigops habroptila. Taxonomy (NCBI): domain Eukaryota; kingdom Metazoa; phylum Chordata; class Aves; order Psittaciformes; family Psittacidae; genus Strigops; species Strigops habroptila. The sequence goes on from NC_044292.2 coordinate 2,058,192, forward strand.
CTTCTAACTCAAGATACTCCCCAAAGCTACCAAAGGGTTGGTCTTGAGTCAGCTCAGGGAGTGGATTCCTGACCTCTCCAAATCACAAGGCTTTTTAACAACAGCACACGGCCCAGCCCAGCTTGCTGTTGTATAAGCTGTACCCAAAAGAACTGGAGTAACCCCAAGCTAAAACTGGAACAAACTACACCAGCAACCTCAAACTAAATTAGTCTGCCATACCCAGTAAACTGATCTCAAATACAATTACAAGTCAGAAAGGGAACTACGACATTTCAGTTTATACTTGTTCTTATTTCTGTTTTTAATTACACTGGCCTCTTCTGAGCATCCATTTTAAAATAAGCCAGATGCTCCTGAAGCACTTCTTAAATTAAGGGTTACTCTACATTCTGGACTTCAGATTAGAAGAAAACTGCTATTTTCAATTGTGTTTCGTGAGGATCAGAAGCAACAAAGTGACTAAAGATCCTTACACAGAGAGAAGAAAAACCAGGGATGCTCCATGCACAAAGAGGGAAATGAAGAAACAATCCAGGCAGGGTCAAAGCTACATCTGCTACGATTTTCAGTAAACCACGAGTTGACAGTGTATTTAAAAATCACAGAATCCCAGAGTGGTTTGGGTTGAAGGGACCTTAAAGCTCCTCCAGTTCCAAGCCCCTGCCATGGGCAGGGACACCTTCCACTAGAGCAGGTTGCTCCAAGCCCCTGTGCCCAACCTGGCCTTGAACACTGCCAGGGATGGGGCAGCCACAGCTTCTCTGGGCACCCTGTGAGGCCTCCCTGGAGCCTTCTCTTCTCCAGGCTGCCCCAGCCCAGCTCTCTCAGCCTGGCTCCAGAGCAGAGCTGCTCCAGCCCTCGCAGCAGCTCCGGGGCCTCCTCTGGCCTCGCTCCAGCAGCTCCACGTCCCTCTGGTGCTGTTGCCCCAGAGCTGGATCAGGACTGCAGGGGGGGTCTCCCCAGAGCGCAGCAGAGGGGCAGGATCCCCTCCCTGAGCTGCTGCTCACGCTCTGGGGGTGCAGCCCAGCACACGGGGGGGGTTCTGGGCTCAAGCGCACACTGAAGCCGGGTCATGGGGAGCTTCTCATCACCCAACAACCCCAAGTCCTTCTCCTCAGGCTGCTCCATCCGGTCCCCCCCAGCCTGTGTCTGTGCTGGGGATTGCAGGACCTTGGTGCAGGACCTTGCACTCAGCCTTGCTGAACTCCATGAGGTTCAAACGATGATAAAATACCACCACAGAACACTCTGTTCGGCTCATTTTCTTCCTCCTACAAAATGGGACTCTGCAGGGGTCTCCCAGACAGCCATGGTACTGGAACCAAGGGTCACGGATACAAATTTAATCAGAACCACTGCAGCTATTTCCATTTGACTCCAGTCACTCTTAGTGTAGCATCCTGAATGTTCTCCTGTTTTCTGTTACACAGAGTTTGATCACACTCTCTACAGCATCAACTGGCCATCACCCAGCAGGGCAGGCATCCCCATCCAGAAGAAAATCATTCATAAAGTTGCCAGTCAACATCAGGTGCTTAAATCACGCTAATCTGAGTCTAATAATACAGGAAATATCATTAAAGAACAATCCATTATTTCACTTAAAAAGACCCAAAATCAATAGGAGGCACATGTTAATACAATCACACTGGGACTGACACAGGAATTGTTGCAAACCTCATCTTGCTGCTGCTTTTTAGAAGAGCACGTTATGTTGTTGCAAGAAATATTAACGGCACTACGGTCGATTTACTCATTTAGTACTACTTAGGTTACAAAATCTCAGTCTTGAAGCCTAACTGCTTACGTTACATGTTAAAAGCTTCCCATGGGAGAATAATTATTCCTGTTGGTCTTGAGCATCCTTTAAGTCTTGGGTTCAGGGTGAAGCGGGTCAGTGGCAAAAGTTCCTCTCTCCATCCCCAACCCACACCACGGGCAGAGAGTTTTGGGTTTGAAGAAATAAACAGCTCATCTCCAGCCCAGGTTTCTCTGGGCCTGCCCTGAGCCAGCACATGGCAGCTAGAGCTGGGAATAAAGTCTGAAATGTTTTGCTGATGGTGACAGCTTCTTTCAGATAATTATAAGCAGACTTCAAATGTAACAGGGTCTGCAACACAGTTAAATATGTAGTGATAAAAGTGGGAAAACACTTGGTAATGACAAGTTTTAACCTGTAGGCAGGGTCATAACTGGGTTCAGAAGAAAGTTTAAATCAAGTTACACCAGACTGGTGGCAGAGGCACACCAGTAAAGCCACTAGTTGCTGGAACAGTCTCCTCCAAGGCTGTGCTGCCTCCAGCCTCGTGGTCCAAAATCTGCTGGCAGTGAGCTCAGTGATTTCTATGAGAATATTAAATGCCTCACACTGAATATATCATTTGCCTTAGTAACAACCTAGGAAAGAACACACCAGCTCCTGGACAGTGATGCGTTCTCAGCGTCACACAGGATAAACACAGACCTGGAGGTAAGGTCAAGAACAAAAGTATCTAAACAAGATTCTAAATCTGGCGTGCCCAGTCTCCTGCAAACATTCCAGCACCACCACTGCTGTCACTGCAATCCCTTCCATGCACAAACATAATTGCTGCCTTTCTCTCACATGACATTTGCCTGCGAGCAAACAAGTGCAAATGCCTCATTCTACTCTTTAAGCCTTTTTTTTGTCCTGCTCTGGAAGGCTGCCTGCCTCCACGCTGCTCTCTGAGGTGGAAGGACCAAAGTTAATCAGCTCTTTTGGGTGTCTGTGCCCACCAAGCACACTTACCTGCTCTCCTGAGACAGCACTTTCCCAAAGGTGCTCATCTCTACAGGATTAAACTGCTCGGGCTAACAGGAGTGAAGTGAGAACAAAATAATCCTCATGGAACAAACCTTCTGTGACTTAAGCCCCAGTCCCGACATCAGTGGAGTTTTATTTCCCTATTAACTTGGTGGGAACAACCTGTTCCTTCCAAGCCAAGAGAAGAAGCAGTGACATGGAAACCACCAGACCTGGGAGAGCTTTCCTGCACTCATCACACCTCTCCTCCTCTCCTCCACCCGTCAGCACCACCTCTCCCCTCAAAAGCTACAAGCTGCAGCAATATCAGTGCCAGGGGAAAAGGGTTTCGCAAAGATGAATGTAGAAGTTGATAGAAAAGACAACTTTGGACACCTTGAGCAGGACAGAAGGGACCTGTGCACTATCCTGATGGTGAAGAGTCCTCTGGGTATCTCTGCCACCCTACTCGGCGCTGCGCATGAGTTTCATGAGCTATTCCTCATTTTCATTCTTCTTAATTAAGTGGTTTCTTAAAAAGTCCAAGTCATACAATGGGAACACTACAAAGATTCCTAAATGTCTGGCTTCCACAGGGTAAGTAAAACCAACATTAAGCAATGTAATGATAACAGACCACCAGGCACACAGCACAAGAAAGGTATGGATTGGGAAGTCATCTGCCTTGCTGCTCCACGTTTGAAAAGCAGGACTTTTTCTGGGATGTGAACTCCAAGTTCTGGTTGACATTTTCAGCTCAGGCAACTTAATCACCAACTAGTTTGGAATAACTGGCAAGGTTTCTAGACTTCCTGACTTCTAGACTGTCTTGACTTGACCAAGGCAAGCGAATCTCACCAGTACCTGGACAAGATCTCTCCAGGTTCTCCTTTCCTATGGCAACAGCGTTAAGTGGGGTGGTTAATGAGTGCAGTGACACCAACTGAGAATTAGAAGTGTTACTCAGCATTGCAGGCAGCTTGTTAGCGGGGTTATGCGTGTGCTAGTATCTACTAGGGGTCGGTTGCCGAAGCGAGCCTTTGCTCTAGGTTAGTGGGTGAACCTCCTCCAACCACCCTCCTCCCCCAGCAATTAGTTTAGGATGATAACGAAGGGGCAGGTACTGTACCTGGTGATGGGCAGGTCGAGGCCCCGCTGCAAACTGAGGAAAGGCGGGAGAAACAAACACAAAAGGAAAGGCACAAAGAGTCAGAAACACCACAACGAAACCAAAATGTCACACTCTATGCAAAAATAAACCCACAAGGAAAGAAAACAACAACCACCACAAAACAGTCAAAAGCTTTGCTGCAGGACAGTGACAGACAGGGACTGAGATACAACGAGTAGCCGGGGGAGCACGCTGCTCGAGATGGGAGATTAACAGCCCAAGCTGCTGGTTGTGGGAAAGGTGCTCAGGGTATGAACAAAGGCATTCCTTATCCTGCCTGGGAAACAAAATAAAACCAAACCCCAACTTAAAACAAGCAGCAGTGGAGACTTTTTAACTGTTCAAAGGTGGAGGCAAATGGTTAAAGCAGCTGGACTCAGAGCTGTTCCAAACGTTTGGTGGGAGCGGAGGATGGAGACTCATGGCTGGAGAGGAGTTAAGAGCCAGGCAGGCACAGCTATAGCGTCCTGCCAGGCATGGGTGTTCCCTGCAAGGCAAAGATGCAAACACACAGTGCCATTTGTTTCCAGCCTTTTGCTTTTAACCTCACAATCTAACCCTCCTTAATGAGTCGGATTTGTCATCCCCAGCTGAAAGTGAAGACAGGTAACCCGTGGTATCCCTGGGGAGCTGAAGCATCAGTGGATAGAGAGCTTGGATGAAGAACATGAGCTCCTGGTGCCCAGCCCTGAGCTCACTAAACCATTTCCCACTTGCTTGGGTTACCCATGGAGGAAAGGAATCAGGATTTCACATGCTTGGTAAACATCAAAAGCATTTCCCAGTAAGTAACTGAGTGTTAGAAATAAAAATGAATGCAAGGAATGGAAAATACAAAGAAAGATGACAAGGGATGCTCTTGGAGAAGCTGAGTTAGGTATTTAAACCCCTCATTCTCAGTGTGATGAGCAGAGCTCTGTGATGAGAGCAGAGAAATCTATTGATAATAGCTCCAATGATTAAATGAAGCAAATGAAACAAGATCCCACAGTGGCTTTTTACCCACCACATCCTCTACTCATCACTAGTTGTGATGGTTTAGTAACTTAATGCACGTACTGAGGCACAAGGTACAGTCCACCTCTGCTAATTCCTACTACAGGGACTCCGTATTCTTTACTCTCTGCCTGAGAAGAGTGATCAAAGCTGGTTACTAATTACTGGTTGTCTTAATAGGAGGGTTTTTCAGTAAGACAAAGTGGATGCCTTGCAGCCCTACCTCCAGCTATTTTAATGCCATCAAACATGAAAAGCAAAGTGTAATTATTCAGTGGTCCAGCTGATTTTCTCCTTTATAACCGTTTTAATTGCCTACATTTAAGCTTTTCCAAGAACTAGTCTGGTAGCGTTGGTGTTTATATACTCCTTCTGTCTTCACCTCATGGTGACACTTGGGTCCAAAGTCATAAAAACCTTCACAAATAGAGTTTCTACAGACATACTCAATGTCTGTATGTGTGTCTATGTAACAGTTGCATGTCTATACAAGAGTTTATAATGAATGACCTGCATTGATTCACCAAATAGAGTCTTCCCACCCTTGAAAACTTCCCCTAAGCCTTACATTATAGAAAAAAAGCAAAGCAGCATCATCTTGTAAGACTGAAGAGCAGAAGGTTCTATTTTAATGGCAACCACAGGACAGAAGCGCTCAGTGACCAAGCATCCTCCTGAGGCTCAGGGTGTGAAGGACGGTGGCTCTGCCCATCGGTCCTACAGCAGTGAAAAACAGGCACCTGGATGAGGAATGTGCTGCAAGTCCTTGTTTTCCTTAAGGAATAACTCTTCAAGCCCAGTTCCAATGGCTTGCGTTTGAGAAAAGGGCTAAAGCTCACCCTGGGTGGGCTGACACATGCTCCTCTGCAGGGCTACACACTCCATGGTACACACCAATGAGAAAAATGAGTCAAAAAGAGATTGATGGGGTGCAAAAACCTCGTGTTGCTTCATTTCAGGGTCAAAGTACCTCTCTTATCACTGTTCCACAGAAAAGATTTGTTCCCACTGTGTTTAAAACAAGAGCTGGAAGCTTGTACCTTAAGAAGCCAAAATATATTCCATGGTGAAAAGCAAGATGTGTTACAAGGGGAAAAAAATAAAGAAATAAAATAAAACTTCAAAGTTAGTGAAGAATACCCTCATCTATTTTGAACTGGTCACCACTGGCTCTTGATTTACTTTTAATTTTGATTTTTTTTTAAATCTTTCAGGTTGATCAGATTTATTCCTATTTGCAGCTGTAAGCAAAAGAACAAACTGTAGTCCCTGCTGGCTTGGATCAGCACAGACACTTTGGGTTGGTTTATTCCTCTGGCCGATGAAGGTAGAAGATAGAAAGGAAAACCTGATGGAACCCGGGTCCAGCATCTCTGCCACCCCACTCGTCCTGGTGCTGCTCTTGCTCCATGGACAGCAGGGCACGTCCTTTACCTGCTGCTGCTTGAGCCTCCCTGACAATAACCACCTCTGGACCGCTCCTGCACCCTCCTGATTACAGGGTTTTTTGTCAGATGTCCTAGAATTGGGCCAGTTTGTGTTAAAATCATCTGGGGCTCGGGGCTGGCATGGGCGAGAGCTAATGGATCATGCTCAGTAGTGCTGAGCGACTCCCAATCCATTCTCCTTCCTCCCAGCTGGAGCTGTGAGATTCTCGCTATCGGAGTGATGCTACGGTGCTAACTGGGAGAAAACATGCAGCCAGTTGGATTGCAAAGGCAGCTGTCCTGGAAGGAGCAGAAAAGCCTCAACTCTGCAATTGCCAATGGCCCTTGGATGCAGAAACAGGATGGAGGAAGCTCCAGCTGCTTGAGGAAGCAGGGTTAGGATCAACCTCAGCTATGTACCCACAGCAGCCGCACCAGCTGCGTGCTGGACAGGACTGTGCTATGGCTGCCCAGGGATGGCAAAGACCCCCTGTCACCTTCCTCGTGCCCTCCTCACCCTCCCCTCACCACCAAAAACAGATGGTTAAAAAATGAATTAAAAAATAAGAATTAAAACCCAAAAGAAAGTCAAGGCCAGAACGAAATGCAGGAGTAGCTCAGGACGGGGCTAGTCTTGCATTTGTTTTGGGGTGGGGAGGTGGAATGAGATGTTATGGGTACAGCTTTTAGTAATGGGGGTGGAAATGGTCGCTAGCAGAGCGGGTGGCAAAGTCTGCACGCAGGAGAGTTAAAAAAATAACAGAAAAATGGCTGAGAGCTGCAGACAAGTTCTTCCTCCTCAGTAATAGGGACAAAACCCTACAATTTGACCCATTTTCCAGCCAAATTCCCTGCAGATGTTACCTGCTGAGCAGCAAACTCAGAGTGAGCCTGGTCTCTGCCCTACCCCTGGTCAGACCCTCCCAGCTGCAATCCAGCTTTGGAGCTGGCGTCACCACTTGACCTGCCAGGAACTGCCAGGGCAGCTCATGCTTTTAGCAAAGCAGCAAAACCAGTGCAATGCTGTAGATCAGCCAACAAAACCCAAGATGGGATAGAAAAAAAAACTTAATAAAGAAAGAAAGGATGAAATCAAAACAGTGCCATCGGCACAACCGCCTGCAAGAAGGAGTACAGTTTGTTATATTGCTTACAATGCAGTATTTTATCCAGCCTCTTCCAGCCAGGGACCTGTAAACCGGACTCTGTTCCAAAACCTTCCTCCTCTTCCAGTTGTCTGTGCAATGTATTGGCACTGTTCTGCTGGGCTGTCAAAAAAACTGGTTTAGAGATGCAGCTCTTCAGTCAGGTTTTTGCTCCAGTTCTAACCATATCAACTTAGCTGTGCTTTTCAACAATTCAAGATGATTATACTTACTGAGGAAAGAGGGGGGTTACCATCAGTATCCTGCATTACTGATCAGAAGGGGGGGCTAAGGACAAAGTTGCAGCTGTCCACATCATCAAACTGGTGTTAATTGTTCATCAACACAGAGGTTAATGGGCCTCAGAACTCAGTCTCCTGCAAATCCCCTGGAGGTGGAACCTCCAGAGCTGGGGCAAGCGCATCGGTGTGGCTGCACACAGGGAGGAAGCTTCCCCTCTGTGTGTGTGTATATATACCTGGACAAACAGAAGACTTCTGTCTTGGAGCCTTCAGCTGCCACGCTGCAGCAGCATTCGTCTTACTCTAAAAAGAGAAGTGCTGGCAATGGTGCAGTGGTTTCAAAGGTAACCTGAAAGCGTTATGATGCAGATGTGGCTTTGCAAGAGGCACAGGGATTGCTGCTCCCTTGGCTAACTGAGGCTTGAGATGTGTGATGGCAAACTACCGCGCCTCCAGAAGCAGGGCTGAGCATCTGATGCCCTAGGAGGGTCTCCTAACATTGTGTGGACCTGTGCTACGAGCAGAGATTCCTCCAAAGGAGCCTGGTTGGGGCACCGAAGCCCTACAGTAGCACAGCAGAATTCCAATACACACTCAGAGAAAGAAAAAATAAAAGATGATGGAGGACAATCAAACCTGAAGTTGGATGAAAAAGGGGCTCGCCACAAAAAGATCTGGGTACCCAGAAGCTCTATGTTACATGTGTGAGCACCTACGAGGTGCTAGGTTAGAACTGATCCAGTGGCACTGAGTCAGAAGCAAGGCCCAGAGGCCACTGGAGACTGAGTGCTGCTGCAGAAAACTACTTTCATTTCCTGAGCTTTGGTCTATCACTTTATGAAATACTTCCTTAAAGGGGGGAAAAAAAAGAAGAAAGGAGAAAGATTCTGGTAATGAATCTAAACTCTAAAATGAAGTGAACCTGAAAGCAACTATGCTAAAAATAAATGGTGTTATTTGCACGGAGATGAGAATCCCTCCATCGCTTCTCTTCTGATAAGCCACTTGAAAAGGAAAAGGATCCTACCAGGAAAGTGTCTGAAAGATTCAGTCAACATTTGCCATTTGGAACGTGCTTCCAGTTCAGTAGAACACGTTTTCCAGAGAACTGGCCCAGTGCTACAGACATACACAGACACACAGAGACACACACAGACCAGGAAGAAAGAACGTAGGGTAGCGTGAAGGCGAGCTCCCTTACCGGCGAGCGGGTCTGAGGCTGCGTGTTCATTGTCTGAGGGGCTTGAGGGTACACCAGCGTGGTTGGAGCTGCATTCTGTCCTGAGGGGTAGGGAGCCTGCCAGGGAACAAGAAAAGTAAATAACAAATGAGTGTATCAAGTGATTCATCCCAAAGCACAAAACTGAACACGTTATCAGATGGACTGCTGATCAACATGGAGATAAAGGTGACACAGGTGACTGTGGTGGAGAAAACCTTCTCCATCACGGGGACAACCAATGTGCCAACACTTCCAAAAGCTCCCCAAGAAAACACTGCATTGCTGAAACCCCCTGTGGCCGGACCCCCAGCCACATGCTTCCCAAAAGCCTCCTCTGAACCTGCTTCCCAGGAAAGCTGGAACCGTGGGTATTGCCGATAAATCCTCCGGAACAAGACAAACGCTGAGAAACAAGCTCCAACACATTTAACACACCCCCGTGCTGCTTGAAAGTGTTTGCACCACAATGAAAGGGCCCCAAATCGTTACAGATGTGAGGCAGAGAAAGGGCTGTGCAAATTTTTCCTCATTTCAATGGGCTATAACAATTTATACCACCAGATGCTCTCCCCCATGTTATGTGCCCAAAGTAACAATAAACTGGAGCTGTGCAGTTATGGGGATTGCAACTTTTAACAAGACATTTGGAAATAAGTCCACAGATTTCTCCTTATTCGCTTTTAAAAAAGAGTGTAACTTACCTTTTTTAAATTGTTAATAGTTTCTTACTGTAATGGCATAAAACAAGCCACCAGCCTACAACAGCCTCCACTTTAAAGAGGAATGAGCCCAACTCTACGTGCTGGCCCGTAACTCCTGCATGACTCCTTTCCAAACCACTTCTCCAGCCCCTCAGCTCTTCCCCCTTCACTATCCATCCCGCATGGTGCCAGCTCTGGATATTGGCAACCACATAATAATGGTAACCACAAACCCTGTTAACCTCCTGGCTCCGCACCATCAGATTTACTTGATGAATAAAGGAGCTTATCAGGTCTTGGGTCTCCTCTGGAAGAAGGTCTTTGGGCTCATTGTACAGATTATGCTTAAAAACACTGCAATACTCCTCTGTGCACTGAATTAGGATTTATTCACACCACAAGCCGTGCTGAAGAATCCCTTCTCATCTTTGAATTTCACGGTCCTTGCATTAAAATTCAATGGCAGGTCTAAGGAATAAAGGGAGCTGTTTCAGTCCGTAATGTGGTATTGAGAGAACAGGTTTCACTGCACCAGCCCCCAGGCACATTTCAGGGTATCTTTGATTTGAACTGTGCTAGATTTGATTTGAATAATTAAGTTTTTAAACAATAAAACTAAGTTGGAGTTGGTAGGCTAAACCTGCTTGTATTAAAGGAAATAAAAAGAAACTCATAAACCCTTAGCTCTCAAGAGAGATGATCCAGCATAAAGCCTGAAGCCGTTTTAGGCAAATTGCTCAAGGAGTGGTGTAGAAACAACACAAAACGTGCTGTTTCTAGAAAGATACTCAATCCTGAAGCCTGCAGAACTTTCAAGTCTGAATTAGCAAACTGTGCCAAGTACAGTCAGGCATGTCCTGGCTTTCAAGGGAGAGTCAACCAGTCCTCACCAGACAAAGGATGTATGGTTTTAAGGAAAAGAAAGCAATTTAAGAAGAGTTTTTCTTACAAAATTAAGTGGGCATAAGAGCGTGCCACTGGGTAAAGCACAAATCTCCTTCTCACCTCCCAGGCTGAGTCCTACAGCAGAGCCACAGACCTCACCCACAGCTCAGCCTCTTCAGCCCTTTCAGCATGAGCACTTGTGGGGTGGTTCTGGAGCAAGGATATGTCTTATTTTGGAAGAGCATCCCTGGCAGTGTTCAAGGCCAGGTTGGACACAGGGGCTTGGAGCAACCTGCTCTAGTGGAAGGTGTCCCTGCCCGTGGCAGGGGGTTGGAACTGGAGGAGCTTTAAGGTCCCTGCCAACACAAACCAGCCGGTGACTCTATGTTACATTTGAAAGACGGCTACCACCAAGCACCCCAGCACACACTGACCAGTGTCCTGTGCCCTGCAGAGTGCCCAGGAGACAGCTGGGGTCTCTGTGCTCTTCTATTGTTTCTTCTTTCTCATCCCTAAACATAAAATCCCTGCTTAATCTCCTGCTGATCACAGTGTAATACAAGGTAAATGAAAATACAGTTTAGAAACAATCCAGCCAATGAATTTTCCAGTCTCAGGAAAGAAAAAAACCCAAAACCAAACCAAAACTAGAACGTGGCAAAGGGGATGAGGGGATTGAGCATAACCCAAAACTAGACCTGTCCCAAACATCTACTGGTGCAATACCTCCTATTCCCACTTCGGGACCACACTCAAACTGAGCGTTAAAAAGCAAAACATACTCCCAAGCACACAGACACTGGAGGACAGAGCTCCTATGGCACAAGCTAACTCAGCAGGATGTTTGGCTAAGTCCTACCTGATTTACACACTGCTTTTGGGGTTAAAGGGATGATAAAAACCCATGTCTCTGAGTGTTATCACCAGATCTTTGCTGTGACTTAGGACACCAAAGCACACTTGGTAGAATATTCAGCTGACAAACGTTGTTCTGTAGTAGTTTATATCAATACAGTAGCAAAGACTCTGGTTCAAGAGCAATTCAATGCTTTAATCGGCTCCTGTGATGGAAGCAGAGATCTCTGGCAGGAGCAGGGCAGGTTTTCCACTGCCCCTCCTCTCCAGGAGCTCATTTAGTCCAATCCTCTGCAGCCAGCACTTTCCTACCTTCTTACCACTGGCAAAACTTCTAATTCATGTTAACAACTAATTTGCAAGAAGTCTTCTAATTTTTGGAGATGTCAGATGCAGCATCAAATATTTTCCCCTTCTATTTGACAAGTGTGATTCTGCTCGAGCTGTTGGTGTCAGTGCTGTGTAATAAACAGCATGTACCACATCTCACAGCAGCGATGACACCACAGCGAGGAGCGATCGCAGCACCGAGGAGTAATCGAGCACTGACAAGATGTGGGGAACTTGTATCTTTCCATCCACAGCCTAGAGAAGTTGTCCTGCACTAGTGCTATCTTGCTGCTGACTTTCTGCACCTGGGATCTCTGTCTAACTTGAGACTGAGGCTTCTCCCCTTGAAGGATCAGCAGCTTTGTCTGTCACCATGCACCTTGCAAAGGGGCCTTGATGCTGCTCTTTGTATCCTACCAGACAGCAGTGCACGCAAGGTGTAAATGGACACTCAGATGTTAATGGACCAGTTGACCACCAGCTCCCTGTGCCTCCAGCTCAAGAGAAGAGACCTTACCCCAAACAGTTTGAACTGCTACTCCAACAGCATCTCAGCAGAGAGAAGAAAATATCCATTGTTCTCTCCCTTCTCCAGGCTGAAGAAAACATGTTTTATTCAGACTCAACTTGCACGCATCAGTGCAAAACCTAAGTCACTTCCATGCTACCCCCAAAGTCCTCACCCACCTCCAAAACAGCCCAAGTCTTCATCACAGATTCACACACTGGTTTGTGTTGGAAGGGACCTTAAAGCTCATCCAGCTCCAAACCCCTGCCACGGGCAGGGACACCTTCCACTAGAGCAGGTTGCTCCAAGCCCCTGTGTCCAACCTGGCCTTGAACACTGCCAGGGATGGGGCAGCCACAGCTTCTCTGGGCACCCTGTGCCAGCGCCTCAGCACCCTCACAGGGAAGAGCTTCTGCCTCAGAGCTCATCTCAATCTCCCCTCTGGCAGGTTAAAGCCATTCCCCTTGTCCTGTCCCTACAGGCCTTTGTCCAAAGCCCCTCTCCAGGTTTCTTGTAGCTCCTTTAGGCCCTGGAGCTGCTCTAAGGTCTCCTGGAGCCTTCTCTTCTTTTAATAACCCAAGCAAGACGAAATTGGAAAGAAAAGAATTGCAGCTATCACTAAGCCTGAAGAACGATGAGTTTTAGCAGAAAGTCTGTAAAGCAGGCATTTCGAATACAGTGCCAAAGCCAGGCACCTCGCTGCTAACAGATGTCATTTCTGACACCCAGAGGGCTGAGAGGCACATGAAAGACGACGCAATCGAGTGTTAAATTTGCTGCAGTATTCAAACCCTTTCAGAGTAAGTATAGCATTAAGTTATAAATAAAGAAAAAAGCATGTGAAGGCTTAAAGAGAATCAAAGAATCGTTTGGGTTGGAAAAGACCTTTAAGATCATCAAGTCCAACTGTTAACCTGGCACTGCCAAGGCCACCACTAACCCATGTCTCCAAGCATCACATCCACATGTCTGCTAAATCCCTCCAGAGACGGTGACTCCAGCCCTGCCCTGGGCAGCCTGTTCCAATGCCTGAGCACCCTCTGGGGAAGGAATTGTTCCTCGTCTCCATCTAAACCTCCCCTGGTGCAGCTTGAGGCTGTTTCATCTTGTCCCATCCCTTGTTCCTTGGGAGCAGAGACCAGCCCCCTCCTGGCTCCATCCTCCTGTCAGGCAGTTGCAGAGAGCGAGAAGGTCCTCCCTGAGCCTTCTCTTTTCCACACTAAACCCCCCCAGGTCCCTCAGCTCTTCCTCATCACACTTGTGCTCCAGGCCCTGCACCAGCTCCGGTGCCCTTCTCTGGCCCTGCTCCAGCACCTCTTGTAGTGAGGGGCCCAGAACTGAACACAGGATTCGAGGTGCAGCCTCACCAGTGCCCAGCACAGGGGGACAGTCACTGTCCTGGCCCTGCTGCCACACTGGTGCTGATACAGGCCAGGATGCTGGTGGCTTCTTGGCTGCCTGGGCACAAGCTGCTCATGTTTGGCTCCATCAATCAGCACCCCCAGCTCCTTTCCCAGGAGCAGTTTCCAGCCTCTGCCCCAAGCCTGGAGCGTTGCAGGGGGTTGTTGTGCAGGACCCGGCACTTTGTCTTGTTGAACCTCATCCCATTGGCACAGCCCATGGATCCAGCCTGTCCAGATCCCTCTGCAGAGCCTCCTGCCCTCCAGCACATCAACACCCCAAGCCAAGCTGGTGTCATCTGAGGGTGCCCTCGATCCCCTCGTCCAGGTCATTGATGAAGACATTAAACAGAACAGAGTCCTGGGAACACCACTTGTGACCGGCCACCAACTGGAGGTAACTCCACTCACCACCACTCTTTGGGCTCATCCAGCCAGTTTTCTACCCAACAAACAGCACAGAAATAGCAGCAGTGAAGGGTTTCTGCTATTAAGTTGTCATCAAAACAAGGTAGTTTTGGACAGGCAGTGGTTTCTAACACAGGCAACCCACAACTGCAGCCTTGAGGAACAAGCGCAACACAAATCCCACTGAAGTCAACAAACATCACCTAAACAAACATGTTTCACAACTATTACACAACAACAAATGCTGCTGCCCAGCGTGCTTCAAACCAGATGGAGGTGTGCCTGAACTGGTATTTGAGATAACACCATAAGGGGGGGGGAGTGGGAAATGGAGGAAAAAAGCCCTTTATAAATTTCTGCAGGTACAAAGTTAACATATAAGTACATGGCAGCCTGAATCAAAACATCCAACAGAACAAAGCACAGCGCTCCCCTGCTTTTCAGACAAGTCAGCTGATGAAAAGTATTGCATCTATTCATCTGCCAAAAGGACTTTTTTCTGTGCCCAGCATCTAAATAGGTACACAAAGTCAGAGAATCACATGCAGTCACGCTGGAAATATGTGGCTTTTCTGCACCGGGGCTGCAATGCTGGGGACAAAGTGAGGAAATGCTCCAAAAATCCCCTAAATAAACTACCCTGGGAGGAGGCTGGGCAGCAAGTGCTGCTCTGTGTATAAATTCTGGTGCAGAAGCATCCAAACAGAATCCCTGAAGTCCAAATAACTGCAGCACCCTAAGGTGGAGGGGAGCGGATGGCACCTGAGCTGCTCCACTTTGAGGCACAGCAATTTGCTTCCCTTCAAGCTTTCACCTTAGTAATTTCAGACTTCAGATGTGGCTCTTCACAGGGGGAAGGTGCTAATAGCTGTGTTTAGGTATTCCTGCAGCCTGCTGGGGAAAACCCTCTCCAACAGTTCTCTGTGCTGTTTCCACCCTGGGAAAAGGAAACTCTGAGTGCGCCAAGCAAGGAAAGAAAGGTAAGAATCACAACCAACAAACCAAATGAAACCAGTTATTCTTAGCTCAGCTCCGAGCTGGTTAATAAACACTGAGCCTGCTGCGTAACACAACTCCCTCAGAACTGCCTGTACTGGGAATAAACAGGCAAAGTGCACACATGGGCGCAGAAAGAGCTGAGTCAGAGTCACGCCGTTCTGCTCCCGCAGCCCGGGGAGATCTTTTCCCAGACCAAACCCCTGAAATTCCCAGAGGAAGGTGCTGCTTCCGCAGGTTTCTGCCCTCGGTTTGGTGTGGGAAGGGGTTAAGCCCTGTGTCCATTCCATGAATCCTCTCCCCACTTACGGAAGGAGTTTGGCTGGGTCTATATTTACTGAAGTTACATACGAGGAGGAGAAATGGTCTTGTAGTTCCACCACATGACCGTGACTCAGGAGCTGCCGCTCTATCACCATCGCTATCGCTGTGACCTTGGGCGAGAAAGAAAACCTTTGGACTTCCAGTTCCTTCCCAGTGACACCAACACGTTCCTGTTAGGGGTGAGCTGCAACTCTGCTGAATGTCAACAAAAAGCTTTAATCTCTTGGGGAGGAACATGACAGTGTAAGCAAAACATTTACTAACAACACAAAGTGTGCTGGGGCCAGCGGCAGCCCTCGGTACCTCCGAGACACCCCAAAGCCTGTTCGTCCCGCATGGGCACAACAGAAAGCAGTGTGGTGCTTGGATGTGAGTTAAAAACTCATACCTTGCTGTGGTGGTTTATATCTCCTCCGAGCATTCAGATCCCTGCACTAACAAATGAGAGCACCCAGCTGACAGCTCACTGCAAGCGCCACTGCACAGACATACACAAAGAGTTTTTACTCTTTTCGATTGAGACATAAAATAGGAAATTGGCTGGAAAGAGGATTAAACTGTTGCAAGATCCATTTCTCCCTAGAAAAGACCCCCAAACCCAGACGCATTTCTTGTGGTGCACAGGTATTTCTGCACCAGAATGGTCTCTAACACAGACACTCACTGACCCAGTTAAACACTAAATATTGGTTAAAGCCACCCCAGCTGGGCACTTGCAGCAACACTCAGGGTACTTTATACTAAGGGGTCCTGTCCCTAAGGTCATCAATTCTTATCTATACAAGCTCTCTGACACAAAGCTCGGCTGCCCCTGGAGCAAGGTACAGGCCAGAGCGCTAGAAGAGTCATTGGTAAGATCCCTGTGCCCATATTTCCTTTTGACCCCTGTTTTTAACAACCAGACTCAGTTTTCCTTCCAGCTGCTGAACTATTTTCCTCAAGGAAAACCACATCAGGGTGTGCAGGACAGGCTGTGGCGATGCACCAGCCCTTCAGGCTGCTCTTAGAAGGTTTTCATCTGGGCCACTGGCCCGGGCAGCAGGAATCTGGCCCCGGATGCAGGTAAAGAAATCCCTGCAGCAGCACGCACCATCACCTGGTTCATGAGTGTGGAAGGATGGTGCCAGCAGGGATGTGGCTTTTAATTCTGGATCATCATTTATTTGTTGAGTTGGGTTTGCTCTGCCCTCCCCCAGCCTGAAACCAAACCACTCTATTACCTGAACAACTGCAACCATTTGGTACCCAAGAAGCAGAAATCTCTCAGCATTCAGCTCTTTAAAAGTAAGAGGATTATTACTGTAATTTAAACCCTGTATCTTCATTTCCATGAATCTATCACCTAATGAACTCACAAATCTATCACTTAATAAACTCCCTACAGCAGTACTGCCCCTACTACAAACCCAGCAGCTTTAATCTTCCTCAAGCTTTAGTTTCAGAATGGCCTCACTTTTAGGAAGGGTGTATATCAGCTCAAACTCACAGTGCTCGTGGAAGCAGCTCTCCTGTCTTCCCCCAAACAGAACTGCTTGCTCCTGCTCCTGGGCTCTTCCAGCACAAGAAACCATGAAAAAGTTTAAAACTTCCAAAGACAGAATGTTACAGCAAGATGTTATTTTTTTAGCTAATATGAAAAGTGGTATTATTGCAAGATAACAGAGAGAACAGCTACAGCCAGGACATCTGAGAACAGATCATATCATAGAATCACAGAGTGGTTTGGGTTGAAGGGACCTTAAACCCAAGTTCCAACCCCCTGCCATGGGCAGGGACACCTCACACTAGAGCAGGTTGCTCCAACCTGGCCTTGAACACTGCCAGGGATGGGGCAGCCACAGCTTCTCTGGGCACCCTGTGCCAGCGCCTCAGCACCCTCACAGGGAACAGCTTCTGCCTCAGAGCTCATCTCAATCTCCCCTCTATCTCCTCATAAAAGAATCTCCTCCTATTACAGCCTACAGGACACATTGCTAACGAAAGGCTCATTCTTCCATCCGGTGCTGACTTTTGAACACTGGTAGCATCAAGTGAAAGGGGTGAAGAGGTTCCTGCTCTCGTCTCATTTAGTCCTCCCAGGGGCTGTAGCACCATGCAGCAGGGATGACTGAACAGGAGGTGAAGCAGCTTTTGGCCTAAAATCAGTATGTTGGCAACGGACAAAACAAAAGCTGCAGAGCAACCAATGGTGGCATCTCTGGAGATGGCCAGGGCTCAGCTACCGCACCATGGAGTCCACAACCTCTGCAAAGAGTGCAGATAGCAAAGAATTAGATCTTTTAATCCACCTGCACTCACAAGTCAATGTCATGAGAAGCCAAAATGGCCACGAGATGCTCCCAGTGTCTCTCTGCCCCCCCAGTCACAGCTTTGCACAGGGTCACATTATCGAGCTACAACCACCCACCTTGGTGACAAACGTGTGACAGAACCACACCACCCACACCATGGCAGCAGCCAGCCCACGGCTGCACGTACAGGCAGTGAAGTCCTGTGGGGAAAGAGAAGTAAGTGCCAAAAGAGCTTGCAGAAATCCTGCAGCAGGGAACTGTGCTTGGTACATCAGGAAGCATCTGTGGGACCTGTACCAGTGCCACCACCATCGCTGGGACCTGCTCCAGTGTCACCACCGTACCTAGGACCTGCAGCCACCACAGACCAGCTCCTGCATCTCAGTGCAAACACGGCACTGCTCAGCTCCAGGATTTCTCTTGAATATACTTGGGTTTTATGAGCATTTTCATAACTGGATAATTCAAATCTATCTTCATTGGCAGACCCTGAAGCCCCCATCTGCAATGGTTTGTGTAATGGGAATCATCTGAGTATGGCAGGAAAAACCCTGTTGTCTCCGTAATACACAGAACCAGCTCACCTGCAAGTATTACAAACCGTTATGGAGATTATTAAATTCATTGGAATAATATGAATTAAGATATGAATTATTAAATTTATTCATCCCAGGCTTTTCTACACATCCCAGGCTTTTTCTCTCACATAATGCACAAAAGCATATTCTCACACAACTCCTGTGAACTATCCCAGCTTTACGGCTTTCAAACCAGCACAACAGTGATTAAACCAATACACAATTCCCCTTTTAACACTCATAGTTTAGCTTTTCTTATTTACAATGATACTTCAGCTGCGTCTCAACAACCTCACTATCAGATTATTCTGTTTAGGCCCTCATTTGCAGCTCCATGTTCAAACATGCAGGTTTTGGGTCCACATCGCATCGAGAATTGCAAATTTGCTCATTTGCAAATTACCCAACATCACTGCAATCAGCCTGTGCTCATCACGGCATCCTGGAAAGCAAATTCCACGGTACTTCTCTGCTGCCTCCCTGTACCATGTACCAGGAGCTTGAAACACTCTGGTTTACTGGAGAAATTAGTATTAATACCCAAAGCCCCATTAAACTCAATGACGCAAGTACCAGACCCCTGACACTGACCAGGATGTGCAGACTCAGGATCTCCACTCTGAAATGGAATTTATCACATCACAGTACCAATACCCTGCTCCTGATGAAGGGGCTGGGACAGGACCCGTTTGCAATGCTGGTACAAAGTCTTTGCACACTGGATTTATGTGAGGTTTGGATTTGGAGGGAAGCAAAGAGTAAACAGGAACTGGGACTGTTTGCTGCCTTTATTTAAATACATTGGCTTTTTTTCTCCAAAAGCCACTTCCTCAAGATGCCACATACTCGGCTCCAGGTGTCTTGCCAAATTTTAGGGATTCTCCAAACTGCAGACAAGGACAAGCAGGGAAGAGCCTGCACCACTTGTGAGGAAGAGGAGAAGAAGGGAGGATGCTGCACAGCACAACTGCACCAGTTTCCACTCCCCTCTTTTTCCATAAGCCCAGCCTTGAGAATTCCCTGTGTTGGTAAATATTAAACCCAGCCTTTAAATGGATAAAAATATCCTGACCCAAGAGGAATTCCGTCTCTTAAATGCGGCTCAACCACTGTTACCTCTGTTCCTCTGCAGCTGCCTGTCTCAGGGTACATGACCTGTGTCATTACCTGCCCTGATGAACTTTCAACCACCTTTTTATGGCTTTGTGGGATTTAGTGTCACACATTCGAGCAGACAAATGCAGCACGAGGAAGAGGGAAACAGAGTCCCGAGCAAGAACCACTGACTAGAGGCACTTCTCCTACTTGAAGATGAACAATCATAGTCTTACCGAGGGAAGGTGGTGAAGGAAACGTGGTTTCATCTTCCTTGGACAAAGATGGTTTGTGCAAAGGACAATACAGACACGAGATGCACACTCCTTTCCTTCCTGGTTAAGATGTTGTGGTTACTCTTCTTGTAGGGATGTTACAAAGGAGGAGGGTGGAAAGGAAAAGGCAGAAAGTGCCACTGTTTGACACCCCATCGCCCTGCAGTCCAGCCTTAGCTTGTGTTTCCAACCTAACAACTGCAATTATTCTATCAGCAGTTACACCACTGAATGCAGCCATCCAACAACATGCTGTTAAGGTGAATATAACACACAGCTTTGGGGAGGAGAGAATCATCTTCCTGCTTGTTAAGATAGATAAGGCATTCAAGCCAATAAGCCTAGGCCAAATTTCGGAGCACAGGGATGTGGTCAGCTGAATATGCAGAGTGGAATATTTAAACAAGTGTAATTTTAAGCTATCTGGATGGACAGATCACAGAATCCCAGATTGGTTTGGGTTAAAGGGACCTTAAAGCTCCTCCAGTTCCAACCCCTGCCACGGGCAGGGACACCTTCCACTAGAGCAGGTTGCTCCAAGCCCCTGTGTCCAACCTGGCCTTGAACACTGCCAGGGATGGGGCAGCCACAGCTTCTCTGGGCACCCTGTGCCAGCGCCTCAGCACCCTCACAGGGAAGAGCTGCTGCCTCAGAGCTCATCTCAATCTCCCCTCTGGCAGGTTAAAGCCATTCCCCTTGGCCTGTCCCTACAGGCCCTTGTCCAAAGCCCCTCTCCAGGTTTCCTGGAGCCCCTTTAGGTGTTCCTCCAGGAGGACAGTCCTCCCTGCTGAAGGTATAAATGGCTCCAGAGGTTATTCTTCAGTTCCCCAGTCTGACAGAACAGCTAATGGTGGACTCCAGTAATTCAAGGGCTCCTTCTCCCCTGCTTTATCTAGTTACAAGAGTATTTTCTGCCCTCTACATTTACAAAACGCAGACCGTAAAGCTCTGACTTTGCTGTTTACTGGGACACATTCCCTTTGTAACACATTGTGTTTGTTTGAAAACTACAGATTTTCTGAAGCATACAGGAAAACATCCATTAAATTGCACAGAACAGAAGGTATTATTACAGGAGGAATACCAGAACAGAAAATATTAAACATAACAAAATGGCAAGTTGCCTCAAATTATTTTGTCATCTTAGATTATGAATAAAAATGTAGTTCAATGTAGTTCAAAAGCATCAAAATAAAGCACAGCCCGCGTGACGGTGAGAACGGGAAACGTGCATGAAGTTCTGAAGAAAGGGATCTGTACAATTTTAAAACAGCTACAGAGGAGTTTGATTCTCTATTAAAAGTGGTATTTCAACCCCCCCAAAAAACAAATTACTGACAATTTTAAAACTGCTTTTGATTCACAATAGTATCACAAGCCCAAAGAAAACCTTGTGCTAGATCACGCACCCATCGTGTTGTGTGGCCAAGACACCTACTCTGTGAGAGCTTCCTTACTCAAAATAAGTCCGTTTACACCAGGGTGGATGAGCCAGGGATGACTCTGAGCAAGGCTGGGGCTACTCCTGGAAGAAAAACCTCAAGCAGCAGTAGAAAAAACACATTATCCCCCTGCACTGGGCACACAGGATGATACGGAGAAGAATTAAACACAGCTCTGCAAGCAGTGATCCCCTGCACAATGTGCTGTCAGCACTGCGGGTGGGTCTGCAGGCAGAGCCAGGCCTGACTAGACACAGCTTTTGTGCTGATCTTTCCTTCGCACGGAGCTGCTGCGAGGGCTGGAGCAGCTCTGCTCTGGAGCCAGGCTGAGAGAGCTGGGCTGGGGCAGCCTGGAGAAGAGAAGGCTCCTCAAGGGGAGACCTTAGAGCAGCTCCAGGACCTAAAGGGGCTCCAGAAAAGATGGGCAGAGACTTTTTAGCAGGGCACAGGATGAGGGGTGATGGTTTTAAACTAAAAGAGGGAGATTCAGGCTGGATGTGAGGAAGAAATCCTTTACAGTGAGTGTGGTGGGACACTGGCACAGGGTGCCCAGAGAAGCTGTGGCTGCCCCATCCCTGGCAGTGTTCAAGGCCAGGTTGGACACAGGGGCTTGGAGCAACCTGCTCTAGTGGAAGGTGTCCCTGCCCATGGCAGGGGGTTGGAACGGGAGGAGCTTTAAGGTCCCTTCAACCCAAACCAGGCTGGGATTCTATGTATATGATAAAATTGTAACAGAATCTTCTTCCTTTCCTTTCCTTGTTAGAAAAAAAAAAGAATTACAGGCTGTTCCTAGCCTTCCTTCAGTGCACAAATATTAACACTAATCCATACATCCCACCTACGTTGTGCCTTTTGAAAGACAACTGTTTCCAAGGCTAACTAACTGTTGATGTTAATAGAGTTATTTGGCAGTTACACCTTCCCACAACCCCAGATCTCCCCTCTGCAGCTCTTAGGCCCAGCTCTCCCCCCAGAGTAGCAGCCACTGTGAGGCTGAGCATCCCCACACTAAAGCACCCCGAAGCCCAAAGGCACTGAGAGACACAGCCATGCTTTATGTTTCCAGCACAGCTTTGCCCAGATTTAAACTAATGAGGTAAAAAGCACAGCAGTGAATCAAAACTAATGAAATACATGACACGAGCAAATATTCCCAACGTTATTAACCCAATCAAACCCCTGCTAATCCTATTACAACACAGAGAGTTCAGCTGCACTTCCAGCAGGTCTTTAACACAAAGGCCACAAGAAGATTACGCTTCTCCTGGATTTATCGGTTATTAAATAACTCACATTTCCCATCTCCACCAGCAGTCACATATTCCTGCAAGCTCAGGATCAGGGAGCTGCATTACGAGGCTGTGTTGGGAAGCAGCCTGACCCAGGTGTACAGAACCACGGCCAAGGGAAGTCTAAGAGGTCAAATTCTTGACTGCTCAGAAAAATACACTCGTGCATGTGTCTGGAAGGAGGTTTCTTGCCCACAAAGCACTGTCAAGAGTTTAGTTGCTTAAATTGTCTTTTTCCTCATTATGTGGTATGGGCAGAAGACCCAAGAACCTGGAACCCGTGGTCCGGAGGGGCACATGCAAACTCCTCCCTGGGCCAGCCCTGGTTTCTTCACTGACACAAGGAGACTTTAATCTTTCATTCTGTGGCCACAAAGATGATTGTTAATTATATCCTAACAACCCTTCCTGCTCTGCAGGTTACAGGGCTCTGTGTGCTTTTAATCAGCATGAAATCCGCTATAACTGTTACCTTACATAAAACAAGGGGTTCCTGTATGGAAAAGCTTTCTCTGGGTGAGGAGTTCCCTGCGGAGCTTAGAGCCAACTCCAACCAAGGTGTCCACATAAGATGGTGTCAAAACAAAGAAAGTGATGGGCAGGGCATTTGTTCTAATGAGACGATAGAATCAGAGAGCCCCTCGTGCTCCAGGGGCTGTGGGAGCTTATTATGCGACTTCGCACAGACCGCTACTTCCCAGCAAAGCACACGTGGGCTCCTTTAGTGGGGAATAGAAGAGGAGACCTTACAAAAGTCTTCCAAAATCTAAAAGGGCCAACTTTAAACCTGGAGAGGGGCTTTGGACAAGGGCCTGTAGGGACAGCACAAGGGGAATGGCTTGAACCTGCCAGAGGGGAGATTGAGATGAGCTCTGAGGCAGAAGCTCTTCCCTGTGAGGGTGCTGAGGCGCTGGCACAGACTTTTCCCAGAGAAGCTGTGGCTGCCCCATCCCTGGCAGCGTTCAAGGCCAGGTTGGACACAGGGGCTTGGAGCAACCTGCTCTAGTGGAAGGTGTCCCTGCCCGTGGCAGGGGTTGGAGCTGGAGGAGCTTTAAGGTCCCTTCATCCCAAACCACTCTGGGGTTCTATGGTTCTATGAATAGCTGCATGTGGGGGAAGACGAGAGTAACATGCAGTTCACAGGCAAGAGAACACAGAAGGCAGCTGCCTCCAACACGGCGAGTGAGCAGCTACCGTAACACTTGGTATGTCCCAGGGCACCTGGGGTATCACAAGACATGACTGGGTGAGGTTATGATTAAATAACATTCCTCCTTCCCTTCCCTCCTTCCTCCTTCCCTCCCATCCGTTAATAAACATCAGCTCATTAAAAGCATCTAAAATCTAAATTGGGCTACAAGTGATGGGAGGGAAGTAGTGAATAAACATCGTGGCTGGAGCAGGATTCCAGCTCCCATAGAAAGGATCCAAGATAATAAAAGGGGGGCTTGGGGAAAGCCTATAAACCCGCCACAGATGGCACACAGACATGCTTCCTGGCACGGATTCCCAGACCTTACCGCACTAAGGAATGTCTCACTGCTATTACAAACGCTAATTTAGTGATGGTGACATTTTTGAGGACCAGAATGAGACCACAAAACTCTTTTCACTTTAGGCAAAGAACCAGATGGTAACAAGTTCCAGCTTGTACAGTCTGTTTTGGGTTTCCACCAGCCACCTACAAGTCAAGGTCTCTGTACAGCAATGGCATTCAGCTCTCTTGCACTTTTGTTCTCTACGGGTGTCACCTGGACACTGCTAGAAATGGGTGAGGGATTATTAAACTCCACTGTGAATATCTGCAACAGCTCCAGGGCAAGGTCTCAGTAGATGCCAGAGGTTCCTCTGCTAACTGAGTGCTCCAACATTTCAGCCCAAGAGGTTGCTTTGGGCATGAAGCACCACAGCGAGCACAGTGTGTTCTTAAGGAGAGCTAAAGCTCTCCCTGGCTGCAGAGGAAATTCCTGGCCATTTGTTCCAAGCACGGCCAGTCAGAGCTTCCAGACCGTGGTCCCAGACTGAAGGAATCCCTCAGCACGCACATCAGAGCCTGTGGTTTTAAAGCTGAGGTGGAGAAAGCCAAGAATCTTTTCCAAACCATTCCCCTCTTGTGTTGCTTCACCTCATGAGCCAGAACCCACAGCACTTGTTCCTTGGGATCCTTCAAAACACTCCTAGGCCACGAGGAGGGATGAAATCATCTTCTCCTGATGGCCTGAGCTTCACATGCTGCCTCCTGCTCGCGGTACAACTGGAGGAGCCCTCTCCTCTGCTACCACTCGCAGGACAGCGGGAAGCTGCTGCCCCTCTCCAAGCCCCGTCCCGCTGCTTTGGCACTGCTCCACTTTCCCGTTATTCCCATCCTAACACGGATACACCATAAATTACTGTAACATCAACCCGGAGCGGGGCAGATTTACAGCGTTTCAGCTGCTGTGGGTTAACTCCTGTGTGAAGGCTCCTCGCCTGCAGTACTTGCACTGGGCTGGCTCACACCCATCACAGGATGAGAGCCTGTGGTGCCCAGCACAGTGTAAATCCATCCCTACCTGATCTCAGGACAACTTGCTCCGGTAGCCATGCCCAAGGAGAAACTTCTCTACTCCTTTTTCAATGACTTCTCCTTTCCTCTGTACACTAAGAAAGCACATTGTCTCAAACCAGCCACTTCTGAAGCCTACAAGCTGAGAGAGGAGGCGGAAGGGACACATCCCCTCTCTCCCCGTCGGTTCGAGGAGCCCTTTCACACAAAGAACAACAGGAATATGGAATTTTATGTCCGTGGGGCCACATCTGGCCATAACATCACTGCAGCAACATGTGCTGTGCACTCCCCAGCGCCGGCGGAGTTCACCGCATTCCTGAGAGCAGCAGGATGATTTCAAGGCCCTGGAATTTGGGAAGCAGAAACGCTGTGTCTCGCTGTGGAGATGGAGGTAGGATGGTTTCACATCGCTGCCAAGCTCTTCTTGTTTCACCACAGAAACTAACTCTGAAGGGCAGCAAAGTGCCAGAGGCTGGTCATTATGAAAGACTTTGGAGGAAGAGGAACAGCAAAAGCCTTTCTCTTGTTTTGACTACGTCAGACGGAAAAGGTAGAAGAAAAAGTGAAACAGGCACCAAACCACAGCCCCGTGTGACCATCTGCTTCTGTTTATTTAAATAAAGTTAAAGGAAAACCAGCTACAAAGGTACAACCTGCATTTGCACCTGACTTGTCTTCCTACAGGAGACACTAAATATCCCGTACACCTCCTGACCAGTGGTTCCCAAAATTTCTCTTACAGACCACTCTGTTGTAGAACCACAGAATCCTGGAATGGTGTGTGTAAGGAACCTTAAAGCTCCTCCAGTTCCAACCCCTGCCACGGGCAGGGACACCTTCCACTAGAGCAGGTTGCTCCAAGCCCCCGTGTCCAACCTGGCCTTGAACACTGCCAGGGATGGGGCAGCCACAGCTTCTCTGGGCACCCTGTGCCAGCGCCTCAGCACCCTCACAGGGAAGAGCTTCTGCCTCAGAGCTCATCTCAATCTCCCCTCTGGCAGGTTAAAGCCATTCCCCTTGTCCTGTCCCTACATCCCTTGTCCAAAGCCCCTCTCCAGGTTTCCTGGAGCCCTTTTAGGCACTGGACAAAATCTTGTCGCGCAGAACTTTGCAGACCTACCAAGTGGTGCAGCTCCCAGCGCCCAGAGCGTTTCCAAGGGTCAGCAGTTCCTTTTATCCTTTTCTAGTATTCCAAGATATTACCTGAGCCCAGTCACCAGCCTTACAGGAAGAGGCAGCTTCGAGCAGCCAGGGGATTGTGTGGAACCACAGCACTTACTAATGCTCTGTTCACCTCCAGCACAGCTCCTGCAACATCCCCACTTAAGGAATCGGGTAAGTGGCTCTGAGCCCCAAGAGGAGGGATGCTGAGATGCCTACTAGAGAAAAGCATGGCACTGACCTCTCTGCTGAGCCCTGCACTGACAGCACTCAGTAATGTGTGACCACACAAGCAAGCAACACATATTCTATCACCAGCAAAATTATTTTTAGACCTGAATGATACCCAAAGCTCAGAACCACACATAAATGTGTTCATTCACTACTGCCTAAACAGCACTCCCAGCCTCAGAAAGACTTGGTTTGATGAGTACTCACTAAATCTCAGTTCTGATGGAGAAATCAATGACCCCTCAATCAGATTCTCATTCAAATGAAGCGGTCTCTTCTTTACCTGTTTAATTACTCTGTCAAATCCAGAACACACACACACCCCTCTCACTGTGCACAAACACCCCCCACAATGATAGGCACAATGGGATAACTGCAAAAACGACGTCTGTTCAATCCTCAATCATCACTGTGGGGTGTTCAGGTACAAAGCAGTTTGTGAAGTGGGATATTGCTGTTGGAGAAATCAGTAATGAACCATCCATCAGGACACCACGTCGGGCTGCTCTGTCTCCAAAGGGACACAGCAGCATTTAAGGAGTCCAAGAACCAGCCAAATGAAACAATTACAGCATGGAAGAACTCGCAAGTGATGAGCGATTTAAAGGATTTTGAGTGTTTACCTCAAAGAAAGCACACAAATGAAATCATGATAGAAGCTCACAAAGCTGTAAGTGGTCTGGAGATAAGAAACTTCCACTCACCTCACTCCTTAACACAAGCACAAGAGGGTATTGGGTGAAATCATTGGAGACAAGCGGTAGGTGCCATGAAAACCTAATGCTTTCACACAACCCTCTGCTCAACTGGGAGGAGTTCCTTACCATCATATAACACTGAACTCAGCACCTGATGTTGCTGTACACAAGAATATTCAGACTTTGAATTCACCCAAACCCATTCGGGGTACAGAAAAAGCTCTCTGGGTTCTACAGGTTATCCTGTAACTGCTGATGTCAAAAGTCTCAAACTCTTTTTAAGCCTCACTGGTGGAAATGTCCCAAGTGTAGGCACTTCCAACGTGATTCTTCACTATCACCTCCAGCTGCAAATGAGAGGTTCAACAAAGCCAAGTGCAAGGTCCTGCACATGGATTGGTGCAATCCCCAGCACAGACACAGGCTGGGGGAGACTGGATGGAGCAGCCTCAGGAGAAGGACTTGGGGGTGTTGGGTGATGAGAAGCTCCCCATGACCCGGCTTCAGTGTGTGCTTGAGCCCAGAACCCCCCCGTGTGCCGGGCTGCACCCCCAGAGCGTGAGCAGCAGCTCAGGGAGGGGATCCTGCCCCTCTGCTGCGCTCTGGGGAGACCCCCCCTGCAGTCCTGATCCAGCTCTGGGGCAACAGCACAAGAGGGACGTGGAGCTGCTGGAGCGAGGCCAGAGGAGGCCCCGGAGCTGCTGCGAGGGCTGGAGCAGCTCTGCTCTGGAGCCAGGCTGAGAGAGCTGGGCTGGGGCAGCCTGGAGAAGAGAAGGCTCCTGAAGGGGAGACATTAGAGCAGCTCCAGGGCCTAAAGGGGCTCCAGGAAACCTGGAGAGGGGCTTTGGACAAGGGCCTGGAGGGACAGGCCAAGGGGAATGGCTTTAACCTGCCCGAGGGGAGATTGAGATGAGCTCTGAGGCAGAAGCTCTTCCCCGTGAGGGTGCTGAGGTGCTGGCACAGGGTGCCCAGAGAAGCTGTGGCTGCCCCATCCCTGGCAGTGTTCAAGGCCAGGTTGGACACAGGGCTTGGAGCAACCTGCTCTAGTGGAAGGTGTCCCTGCCCGTGGCAGGGGTTGGAGCTGGAGGAGCTTTAAGGTTCCTTCAGCCCAAACCACTCTGTGGTTCTATGGGATGTCTCAGCAGTGAAGACACCTGGTCACAGGCAAGCAAGTGCCGTGAATGAACAGAAACCCTCCCTGCTGCTGTGCTACCAAATCCCAGCTCTGTAGGCACCCCTTAGGCAAAGCTCCCCAGACCTCACTCCTCTATAGTCCCAGAAGCGCGCAACGGCCGATGCTTCCTTTGGCTTATAACTAAGCACACAAGAGCCAACCCCATATAGTCAGAGGACAAACATCCTCCTGGAGCCCTCGAGGATCCTCAGCTGACATGGAGGACGTAAGGTCAAACCTCTCCTACGAGCAGCATCGCAGTGACACAATCAAAGCTCATTTCCAAGAGCTCAGAGGCAGCAGAACAGGAAAGGAGCGTTTTCCCGCTGGCTGGAGCAGAGGTTTGGCACGGGGCCTGCTCCCTACGTATGCACTGACTCAACAGGAAAGTATTAAGGGAAGAAAAAACCCTTGATTAGAGTATTTTTTTAAAGAGGCTGCCTAGAATGTTCTCCTTCCCCTCTTATCTGCCCCATGATTAGCCTCCCTCTGCTGACGAGCTGCACCAGGAATGAATTTCTTGCTGCATGACACAAGCCAGACAAGCTTTTGGGGTTTGCTCTGCACCCCTGCTGCCTCCTCCCTCTGTTATGTGAGGCTCAGCCACCAACTAGAGGCTTTATTTCCAACAGCCATGTGGCAAGAGTGCAAGAAATGGCTCTGACACCACCAGGGCCCACAAGCTACTTATGCTCCTGAAGAGATACTTCAGCCTCTAATTTCCCACTCCATAAAGGATAAGCGTTTGCACCTTCTCAAACAGCACCACAAGTCTCCAGTTTTCCCACCAAGTTTTAGCTAGAATGTGCAATATTAAGATGAATGTTCCTTACATGACCTGATTTGTTTTCACACATCTCCTAATCCAAAAGGCCAGCTGCAGTTTAATATTTCATCCAAAGGCAAGAGGCTGCAGGAGGAATGGAGAGCTGCCTTCTCCCGCACTCAGCACGCTCAAGGCCCTCACCAGCACCTCACTGCAGCACGTGGCTGCTCCCCCAACCCATCATCCTGCCTCCCCACCTAAAGAAACCACACATCTGAACAGCCGACCTACTCACACCTTCCTACTTCATTCATTTGAACAAGATAAATTAAACATAAGGCTTTCCTCTATCTCAAACCTCAGAGCTTTTACATATCTCACTTTCCCCAATCCTGGATCTTCATCTCCCCTCTTTCTGCACCCCATTACCTGTCTCTTTTGCCCCTCATGATAAGCTTCTCCACTCTCACATCAACCCTGGAGAATATTCATCTAATAAAGACTACAAAAGGACCAATTTACTCCACAGATCTTACTAGATGTTATTTCTCCATTCTTATTATAACTCCTATTTATCTCTTCTCTTTTTTTGTAATCAGTCCTTTGTCTCGTTTCTTTTATTAGCACTCAGTTTCGTAATTCATTTACTGTCCCACTTCTCAGAAGCACAGCATCACAGCCTCCTGCACAGAACACTTGAAATGGAAAAATCCCTAAGAGAAGACACTGGGCACCTCTGTGGTGTTTAAAATAGAAGTCAGACCATGCCCAACAACAAAGCACATTCCTCACCAGTGAGTACTTCCTGCAATTATTCACATTGCTTTTCGTTTCTGTTACAGACTGAACCATGAACTGATGCTTAATAAACCTGAGAGCTACCTGTAAGGCACTGCAAGGCTCGAGCTGCAGAAAGACACTCTTCACTGATCAAGGTTTCTACACTGGTCACAGACATCTCCGTTGATGTTTGAGCAGCAAAGCTGAGCATCAGCCAAGGGGAAAAGAGGGCGGCTGGGAACGCTCTGCTCCAGTGCCAGGTCTTACCTGTGAAAGCCCAGGGGACGATGCATGTCCCGGTGGCGTTGCAGCAAGATTTGGGTGTCCCTTATTTATTTCATGTGCAGTGTAAGGGGATGGGGCAGGAGGACCCGGCTGTCTTGCTACTTGTGTTACCTGTGTGGAGATAAACTGTTAGTAAAATATAGTATTAGTAATCCAATCTGTATAGATACTGTCATCTTCTTTTTAAGAAAGCAGCTAGCAGCATCTTTTTATATATGTATATAAAAGAATATATATATTTGTCTAAGTGAAACGCTGTACAAGTTAGGTAACTATTTATATGATGCAGGAGAATAGGGAAGGATCACAAAATAAGAGCTCCAACTGGAGTCAGAGGTGGAAACGTGTAGGAACTGGATGAGCTCTACTGCTGTGGTTGTGCTTTGCAATATCCCTTTGACTTCAGGCCTGGGATCTCCTCATCCTTCCATTATAGGCCATATCAAACAATACAGTGATTTTGCAAAGGGATAGACATTACCAGTGACCCACCAAACAAAGTAAGGGGAAAAGCTGCCTACTCCGCTCCAAAAAGGAAAGAAAAGATGGCACAGAGGCCCTCTTATCCAAAGGGATTGCCACAAGCAAAGAATGAAATTCCAGAGCAATTCCTGCATACACTTATCTCCTTTCTCAGCTTCTATAAAGAAGTACTAATCAAAATACATTCAGCAAAATGCTGTAAAATATATTCATGGCACATATCCTTGCTCCACTGTGCTATCTCCACGATGGAAGTGTTTTAAATACACTTTATATAGTCACTATAGTAAAAAACCCAAAAGGTACAGAAGGCAGGAGGCAATTCCTGGCCCTTGATCTTTAATGGACTATTAGCACCAAGCTCCAAGAGAGCAAAGTATGAGAGCAAGAGTCACCGAGTTCAGCACTAAATGCTTCTTCCAAGTCATTTTATTGCGTTCCAAGTATCGACGCCTGTCGTTGCATTACCTAAACCACTAAAACAGCTGCACAGGCCCCGAGAATCCCAACCGGGAATTTCTGGAGCCTTGGGCACGGTCCAGAGTCGTCCACTGCAGGAAGATTTACAGCAGCCTTCTGCTCATCAGAGAGGAGGGTGGGTCAAGCCAGAGAATCTCACCCTCTGTCCCCGATGGGATCCTTCCC
Organism: Strigops habroptila; assembly: GCF_004027225.2. Classification (NCBI taxonomy): domain Eukaryota; kingdom Metazoa; phylum Chordata; class Aves; order Psittaciformes; family Psittacidae; genus Strigops; species Strigops habroptila. Next base: position 2,089,310 of record NC_044292.2, read on the forward strand.
CACGGGGGGAATCATCTCTCTTGTTTGGCTGATCTGGATTAGCAGGTGTGTGTGCACACAGCCTCATTCAGCCAAATCGAAGTCACTGCTACAGAGAGCATCATAGAACTTCCCACCTCCCATCCCCAAGAAAAACCAAGTCTCTTATGTGACTCCTTAGACAAGCTTGAAAGACCTGTCATGTCACTCGGGCAGTAGTTGGTGCTTTGAACTGACTATGATTCATGATGGACATCAAAAACCTCAGGTAAGATGGGGAGAAGGAAGTGAAGACAACACAAAACACAAGGATATCACCACAAAGAGCCCCATCAGGAGGCTGTGTGCGTACTCATCACCAAGATGTCTCCTCAAACATCGCCTCTTGTAGAGAAAAAGAGGTTATTTGCAATAGCTGTGGTACTTCTAACACTGCCAGTTTTACCTCCCTACGCTTACAAGTGCACACACTATTCCAAGCAAAGCCCAGAGCCACCCAAACCCCACCAACCTCCAACAGCATCAAGTCCACACCAACGCCTGACAAGGGGGAAGGGGCACTAATAATATCCCAGCTTAGTGTGAGTGTTCAACAGTGCTCTTCAGAAATTAAAACATGCAAATGACCTATGCTGGAGGTTAATGAAAGACCCCAAGGAAAGATGTTCTGAACTGGGTATGGAATCCGGAAGCCAAACTGAAAGGAAAGCTGCACAGCACATGAATGATGCTCCACGAGAGCAAAGAGACAAGTAGCAGAATGGCTTTAACTGGCTTTTTTTAGTAAAGGAATGGCTTTAACCTGCCAGAGGGGAGACTGAGATGAGCTCTGAGGCAGAAGCTCTTCCCTGTGAGGGTGCTGAGGCGCTGGCACAGGGTGCCCAGAGAAGCTGTGGCTGCCCCATCCCTGGCAGTGTTCAAGGCCAGGTTGGACACAGGGGCTTGGAGCAACCTGCTCTAGTGGAAGGTGTCCCTGCCCGTGGCAGGGGTTGGAACTGGATGAGCTTTAAGGTCCCTTCAACCCAAACCAGGCTGGGGTTCTATGATGCAACAACAGTTCACCATTAACAGTTTCTCACTAAGAACTGCTCTTTCCCTAAACAAAGCCCCCTTCAAGAAGGGCTCAGACCTGGATGGAACCCATTCCCTACCAGCATTCAACTAGTTCACTTGTGCTGGTGCAAACAGCTTCAGAGCAGCACCGAGGACCTGAGCATCCCTTTGCACACTCCGCAGCCTCCACTGCAGCCAGGCAGGGGCACGAGTTGGCCTCCTGACCCAGATCCTTCCCTGAAGCACAGGGTGCCTGGAGCTAATCCTCCCTAATCTCTTTTCTACAGGATTCTCTTCATTGTAGGAAGATCCCTTTAAAGGACATAAAGGCGAATCACAGTACCTCTGCTGGGTGTGAAACTATCAGGGGCACCAAGGGGCAGCACCCTGCTGCAGCAAAGCAATCCAATGGACACTCAAAGAAGGGAATGATGGAGTCAAGCTTAGTCACTGACAATTTGGGGCAAGTAGGGTCTTCAACACCTCACCTTCCCATCATTTTCTTTACTACTGAGTTGGGCAACCTGACAGGAGGAGGTGTCTGCTCCAAAGGGACACAGTGAGACCACAGTTAACACAGAACACTTAAACCAGTGCTGGATCTAGCCATGCTACAGAAACTCTGCTCAAGACTGCACCCAACCAACCTGCAAGCACTTCTCTCCAAACAGGTACCTCGCACAGCACTCATTCCTAATCCATTCACATCCAGAGGTCAGTGTTGTCCCTTAGCTCCTAAAAGTTTATCCCAAAGTATTTCTGGTCCAAGCTCCAGCGCTTGAGATCACAACATGTTACCAACACAGTGACGAACCTCCACCATCATCAGCCCCAAAGGGTCACTTGTGTGAGGGCTGGATGTGTGTTACACAGCTGCTGTTCATATCTCATTGCCGCCTCATACCTCATGCTGACGTTGAAGAGCACATCTGCTGCTGAGCATTCCTCCACAGTCACTTCATGTTCGGTAGAAACCAGCCCCCGTTACTCTGTGTGCAGGCACACATGGTGGCCCGTGATATCTGAGGTCACCTCTGGTGCAGTTCTCTTTGTGTTAGAAGTCAAGGTCTTTCTCTCTAACTCCAAGGCAAAAAGTTCTTTGAATTTACTTGTCTGAAATGTTTTACAAGAGAACCCAAATTTCATTCTCATCCCCTGTTCCAGACTCCACAGGTTTGGGATCTGGCAGCAGACGTACGAGTAATTGCCTTAAGGTCCTGCAGTATAAAGAATTAGGAAACACCACTCAAGCAGCTGCTTTACAGGACCAAACCCAAATCTTTACTGCCCACAGCAGGGGGTTGGAACTGAATGAGCTTTAATGTCCCTTCCAACCCAAACCACTCCATGATTCCACGATTCTATGTCCAAACACAGCTCTTACCATACAGCATTCTCCATTGCTGATGAGAGGAAATGACCACAAGATCGGTTCAGTGAAACAATTATTTCCAACTGTGACTTGCTTTAGAATAATTCTACTGGGTTTATTTATTAAAAAATAGACTCAAACAACGTACTAAATATCAGTATTTTCTACAGTATTCTAGATAAAATAAATGAAGAGGATATACACTGAGGTCCGGTGGGTTTGGTTTTAACACCAGCATGATTCCATTGAGAAAGAGGTTCTACAAAGTTTTGGGAGGAATTTTGAGCATCTCCAAGTTCTCAGACAAACCTAATTTTATCTGACAAATCACACTTTGCCTCTTTCTCACCTCCCATCTCTGACCAACAGGGAAATGTGTTCCTCTGGTTTTGTTTCGGGGGAGATTACTGGGGCTCACAGTGAAAGCCACATGATTTTCCATTCCCATTTTTGGCAAGCAGCATATAATTCTGGAAAAAAAAAGAGCTCAGGAATGTGCAAACTGATGTCCTGATAACACACGTGGAAAGGCATGGAAAAGATAACCAAGTTACTTTTCATCTTTACCTAACTAAAAATAGTGGTTTCAGCTGTGGGTTGCCCATGACCCCCAAACAGGAGAAGGATGTGGAGCTGCTGGAGCGAGGCCAGAGGAGGCCCCGGAGCTGCTGCGAGGGCTGGAGCAGCTCTGCTCTGGAGCCAGGCTGAGAGAGCTGGGCTGGGGCAGCCTGGAGAAGAGAAGGCTCCTCAAGGGGAGACCTTAGAGCAGCTCCAGGGCCTAAAGGGGCTCCAGGAAACCTGGAGAGGGGCTTTGGACAAGGGCCTGGAGGGACAGGACAAAGGGAATGGCTTGAACCTGCCAGAGGGGAGACTGAGATGAGCTCTGAGGCAGAAGCTCTTCCCTGTGAGGGTGCTGAGGCGCTGGCACAGGGTGCCCAGAGAAGCTGTGGCTGCCCCATCCCTGGCAGTGTTCAAGGCCAGGTTGGACACAGGGGCTTGGAGCAACCTGCTCTAGTGGAAGGTGTCCCTGCCCGTGGCAGGGGGTTGGAACTGGAGGAGCTTTAAGGTCCTTTCCAACCCAAACCATCCTGTGACTCTCTGATATCTCAAATGATCCATCCTCCCACCCCGCACATACTCTAACCTCCAGGGAAAGCACCACGGCAGTTCAGTCACCATGAGGTGGTACCAGGCCACAGACCTCCTCCCAAACCAGCCATCCTCCACCAGAACACACGTGTCTGAAAACTGCCACGTGCAGGAACCCACACGGGATGACTGAGCAATGCAGTGCGGCAGTGGAAGAGCAGTGCCGGGTGCTGCCGATGGGGCTCTGCCGTACCTGTGATCATGGGAGATTTGTGAAGTCTAGACAAACTACATGTGAAAACCATAAACTAAATACAACCTCTTTGCTGCAAACCCAGAACTGAAACACACAACGTTGCTCCTCGTGTAATAAAGCGCAGAGACCTACGATGAATGAATTTGTCAAGGGCCTCCATCACGTGCCTCCTCCACCCTAATTCATCTGAGCAAGGACTTACTCTACATTCGCCATCTGCCAAAGGCTTCAAATAGAAGCTCAGAAGGAACCGAGCTGAGAAATTTCTCTCCTTTCTCTAAATCATGAAATTTTCTTTCAAACTTGTGTTTTCTTCAAGCCCAGAACTGAGCTACTCCAGCCCTGGCTTCTATTCCTGTACCACATCCAGGAGTGGTATTTTTCCACACTCAAAAAACTATTTTAGGTCATTCTTCACAGTTACTTTTATATTTTACATTCATTTAAATTTTCACAGTCATATTTTCCCCACAGGCATCTGAATTATATCTTTGGAGGAAAGAATTGAAAAAAAGAACCTTATTCTTCGTCCCAAATCAATTCAGATGTATTTAAAGTGGGTTTTAAGTGTTTTATGGGGTATATAAAGGATAAACTGAATTATTTATTGTAACTGTTTGTACATTTACGTTCCTTTGGGTTTGCTTTTTTGCATACATACATATGTATATCCACACATACGTATGCACTATGGTACTGAGGACAGAGGCAGCAAAAAAAACACCCCAAAAACCAGTCCACACCTCGAGCCTGTCAATCCACTGCTGTCAAAGCCACAAAGCTCAAAGTGTTAAACCCTCATCAGTGTTGTACCCCAACCTTTCCGACTCACCTGGATGGAAACCCGCTGCCTCCTGCCCACCACAGCATCCATGGTCAAGCCTGAGGCTTTCTGCTCCTACTATCCAGCTATCTTTCTGCTCCTGGTATCCAACTACGACCCAAGTCTCTGTCTTTCTTGGACCGAGGGGCGCTGGACAGCGCGTTGGCACTTAATCCTGTGCAAAAGCCGGCTCTGCATCTCCTGACAGCAGTGTTTGTGGTGGAAGAGGGGATCACAAAGCTCTTCCCTACAACCCAAAAAAGGAAGGGGCTGAAGATGCTCCAGACCCAGACTCCACACAGGGAGGAGATGGAGCTGATAACCCCGTCGCCAGCTATTCATGCAAACAGGGGGAAGGAGAAAACCTCATACAGCAGCTTATGTTTTTCTATAAGCAGCTTATGTCACTGCATAAAATACAGCTAATTTCTCCCATCTACAGCTTTTCTTCCTGTTTTCCAAATAATTAAAAAGAACAGCTTAAAAGCGGGGTTTTGCCATTAAAAATATTTGTGCTATCCCACCAGAAAAGCAAAATATTACTTTCCCAGGGCTGTGCTGACTTTGCAAAGCTCATAAATAACACTGGGCTTCCAGCTATTGCCATGGAAAAAAAGAAAGGAATAAAAGGAAACCGGGATCATACGTTCACAAATAAACTTCACCACGTTTCTGAGCTAAATTTCCTCAATAATTGTAAACACACAGGACGGAGAGCCAAAAGCTTCTATTCCAAATAGCCAACCTACAATCAAAACATCTTTTCCTTTGGGTAATGGAATGTTTCACCTGAAAAACTAATCTTTCTTGATTACTCTTCCGATAAGAAACTCTTAGAAACGTGCAGGACTAAAGCACAACAAGGCAGTCTTTGAGATGCAAGAGGCAGGAAAGGAACAGAGCCAATAGCCTGAAATCATGGCCAGGAACATTCCCACTCAGGTGAAACTGTTAGGAAACCCCATGCTCATATCTGCCAAATTACAGACACTCAACAAAAAAAGGAATGAATTTGAAAGTCCTCAGGATTTCTTCTTTTCCTACTTACATGTGACAAAAAGGATCTTCATCCAGCATCACTTATTTCAGGAGGCAAAGACCAATGTTCTGAGGTTTTTTAATTGTAAATTGTGATTTACAAATGTTAATTGCAATTGTTTAATGCTGTTGGGTTTGAAAAGAGTCTCCCATTTCCTTATGCCTGGAGAACACACTCCTGGCACCAGCAGATACTCACAGTGCTGTACACAGCGGAGACGGTCGGAGTGAAGATCCGGTCCTCGAGGGGCTGCTGCACAGGACCCCGGGGAATCCTGCAACACACCACGTTAAGGAAAGACACGTCCCAGGGAGGGTTGGGTGCTGGGTGACCATCAGCTCCCATGCTCAGGCAGACACACACACATCCCCGGGGCACTCACATCCAACCAGTCAGCTACGATCCATCAAGGTTTCCCAACGGAGGAGCACAGCGAGGACTGGATGTCAAATATAGAAACTGGAAGCAAACAGATTGCTGAAAAATCTATAAAACCTTGGTCCTGTCGAGAGAATCCCCCAGTTCTGTTTTTGTGAAGAGTAAGGGAAAAACCACCCCGAGCCCACAAGCCCTCTGCACGCAGCGAGACAAACCCGCTGGTCAGCAGAGCTCTGCTGGACAATGGCAGAGCCCGTTCTGCAAAGCAGGCAGGAATTGGGCTGCGATCGTTTCCGTGTTTGCCTCTCTGCAACCAGCGACTCCTTCCCGCAGCCTCCCACCAGCAGCGCTGCTAAAAGGGGCTGCCAGAGAGATGTGAAGTTTTGAAGAGCTGCTGCTGGGTTATTTAAAGGCAAATTGCAGTTTCTTTCTGAAATTGGAAAGGTATTGTGGGAACACAGAGGGGAAATAAAGGGGTAAAGACTTTATGCCACAAACAAATAAGCTAGAATGTGTTTTACTTGCAAAATAACACAAGGGGATGCAGGTATTTAAAAGGAAAAAGCCTCCTGACTTAGGCAGCACCTTGTGGCCTTCAACCCAGTGTATGTCTACGCAATACCCGATGCCCACTGTCACACAGAAACCATGCTTAACCTGCTGAGATGTTTTCCACTCAACACCATGTTCAGATTTCACCTTTCTCTTGCCATTTCATATGTCAAAGCCTCTTGGAAAATGAGAGCAGCCCAATTGATTATCTCACACACAAGCCAGCAACGCAGAGCTCGCACGTGAACGTGATGGTGGATACTACTGGTAATGCATTCGGTTGGCAGCCCAGAACCCCCCCGTGTGCCGGGCTGCACCCCCAGAGCGTGAGCAGCAGGTCAGGGAGGGGATCCTGCCCCTCTGCTGCGCTCTGGGGAGACCCCCCCTGCAGTCCTGATCCAGCTCTGGGGCAACAGCACAAGAGGGACGTGGAGCTGCTGGAGCGAGGCCAGAGGAGGCCCCGGAGCTGCTGCGAGGGCTGGAGCAGCTCTGCTCTGGAGCCAGGCTGAGAGAGCTGGGCTGGGGCAGCCTGGAGAAGAGAAGGCTCCTGAAGGGGAGACCTTAGAGCAGCTCCAGGGCCTAAAGGGGCTCCAGGAAACCTGGAGAGGGGCTTTGGACAGGGCTGTGGCAAGGGGCTGGAACTGGATGAGCTTTAAGGTCCCTTCCAACCCAAGCCACTCTGTGATTCTATGATGATTCTACGCAAATCACAAGAACACTTCTTGGGTTTTGTTCCAATGAGGAAAAAACCACTTGTAAATTAAATTTTGAACCTGAAAGATTAGTTTGAGTCTTCCCAAAGTCCTCCCTCTGGAATACAAATTCGATTTCCAAGCAAATGCTGCTGCCCAAACCTTTGCAGGGACCAACATCTCAGCCCCACGAGCACTGGTAAGTGTCACAGCAACCCCAGCTCCACAACCTGACCTGTTCCCTGCCTTAAACCAGATGGAAGTTTAAGTTGAAGTAAGGAGTGTTCAGACACGAGCTGCTCTGCATCTGCTGCCCACCTGCAGCACGGCCCAGCCTGATCTCCTCCTCCAGGACCAGCGTGATGCAGAGCAGGAACACCTTAACAATATCCCACTGTTTTGCTCCCAAACGTGTCACTATAAGGTCTGCCTTCACCAAGCAGGATGGGAAATTGTCCTAAAACCCTCCCATTTGGTTTTATATTCAAGGTTTGAAGCCAGACATGATAAAATCCTGTATTATAGGATTATGCAGGGAAAAGACACCACTGACCTTCACAACACCTCTGCACGTAAGTGATGTCCCTGCTAAAGCCTGGCAGGTGTAGAACAGGACACTTACAACCAGCTCCAATGGAGAGAACTGAGATGAGGATCCAGCACTGTTCCCAGGACAGTGCTCACTCATCTTACGTCCCTTTTTTCTACCTAAATGAGTGCAAGAATTGCTTTGCAGGCTCTAAGGCTTGTCTTTGATTTGCAGACTTGTGCACAAATGGTGGTGTTTGATCAAATAAAGAGGTTTCTAACAACACAAGTAGCTGCAAAAGCCTGACTCAAGCAAAAGAACAGGAAGATTTTCCACAGACTTCAACGGGGCTGAGGTGCTGCTCCCAGCCTGCATCCTGAGCATCTTCCATTCATTCCTGACTCTTGGAAAAGCTAAAATTTGGGAGAGAACGGTTAGAAATACACTGTAAGACAGACTAAAACCTCCAAATTCTGTGCAGGCCACGGCTGCAGCACCAACCCTCACCCCACAACCACCATCTGATGCAGACAGGTAGGACACAGGCTCGGGGGTCAGGCTGCCACCCTTCCCTCAGAGCTGAGACGTCCCATCTGGAGGCAGTTCTGACAATCAACTGAAGCAACCTCTGCTTCAAAAGGACCGTCCCAAGTTTGGAAAACGGCTTCATCCTCGAGAAGGTTGGGATTTATTTTCTTATTTTAGAACTTATATAAGCCAGGAGGAAATAATCTTCTTTGAGCAGAGCAACCTCTCTTTTTGCACCCGGGAAGAGCCGCCTGAAGGAAGGAGTTTAGATGGACTTGCAGAGTTTGGGGCTGCTGTTTAAGATCACTTCTAAGAAGTGATGACTGTCATCAGGTTCAAAGGAAACCTTTTAAGTCCTTTTTGCTAAAGGACTTGACCTGGATGCGAGACCGATAGGGACAAAAATGCCTTAAATTCCAGTAAGCTGCAATGAGACAGACTGGTTGGAGAAAGTGGCTATTTCCAGTATGTAACTTCTGGAGTCTATAGAGCGACTCTCTGCAAAGAGCCGGGCTAGAGGAGAGGCCACTGCTCCCTGCAAGCCTCCGGAGCTCATTGCTGCTCCCCAGCAGCAGCGACCACCCGACCACCTTCCCTCCCCTCACACAGAACCACAGGATCAGAGAATGGTGCTGCCCAAGGAGCCCAGCCCGGGGCAACGGCTGCTGCTGCTCCAGGAGCGACCGCACAGCCCATCAGCAGGCTCTCCCTTAGGAGGCTCTTTCACCTAGAGCTGGGTTAAGAGTGACAGCACAGAGACTCCACCGTGGGACATCAATGGGTCACAGCAGGCAGGTGGGAAGTGAAACCTCACCCAGCAGCAGCATCTCCTCCATGCCCATAGCAAAGTGTCCCCCGGGGCACTCAGCACCTTTCACCACACTGAGATTTCGGTGCCACTGGGAGCTGCACGACTCGAGGTGCAGCACGAACTGCCCTCCCGCTGCCCCCATCGCACACAGGAGCCTTCAAAGGGTGAAGGATAACCCAGCGTGGCTCTGTTGCTGCATTTAATGAACCACAGCGCAAAGAAAATGAGGATATGCTGAATAATTCAGGCAGCTCTTTCATGTTACTATTCCGGCATGCTTAGATCCAATTCCGGAGGATCCTGTGCCCTCCTCCTCCCCCCTATATCCCTGCCACCCACGTCACCCTCTTCAGCTGCACGGATCCAACTATTTGTGCAGCCATGCTCCGAAATGATCCAGGAGGGTGGGAAGGGAGGGCGGGGGGGATGGAAAAGCAAAGCTAAATCCAAACCTCACACCGTTGTCAGAGCTCCTTCCATTCCCACAGCGAGAAAAGACGAGGTGGGCGACGAAGCCGAAGAGCAGGAGTGAGGGGAACCTCTTAAATCACAGTGCAGGGGAACTACAGCCCCTGCTCCTCACGCCTGTGTCAGCTGAACGGCTCCCTCCTCCATCAGCATCATGCCAAAAGCCAGGAGAAGGACACAGGCAGCGGGCAGCACTGACTCTGGGTTCTCTTCGTTGCTGTTCAGGGCTCATTAACTCATGAAATATATATATTTAAAAGCCCACGTAAGCGAGGTGCTTGTGGCAGGCTAATAAAAGCAGCACAGCTGCAATGGGAGTTCCACCTAGTCCCCATCTGCCTGCAGCAGTGATTACAAGCTGGGGGATTTCAGGAGCTATAAAGACCCGGTGGGAGAAGGCAGGCAAAGATAGAAATGAAACAGGATTCTTCTTGAAACCAGAAGTGTCCCTACAGGGAGGAGGGGATGGTTCAGCTGGACAGCCACAGCCACGCTCCGAGAGGGAGCATCTGCAATTCCTCTATAAAGTGATAGAGGAATAAACCCGGAGCAGAGCTCAGAGCTGCCCATCAGATGGAGCGGTCGGAGGCACTGCCAGAGGCAGAGTTAAATACAAGCCAAGAGGAATTTCTTGCAGAAGCCTCCCCCTTGTACCACATTTTCTCTGCTTGTTCTAATCACAGAACTGAAATGCTGCATGATTTTTGTGTGCTTTCACTGCAATGAACAGCCTGCAACATGCAGTAAAACCAGCTCTTACAGCAAGGATCTGTACAGGTCTTTCTGCTCTGCTCCTGCTCCCGAGGTTGGAGGGGGATAGAGAACACACTATTCCCATTTTCTTCCAAAATGGATTCATTTTCCTTCTCACCTAAGCTCATTTCCAGCAACTAGCAACCATTTTATCCCCAGCATGCACTGATGGCCTCTTCCTTCACTTCCAGCTGACAGGAACAAGTAAGCCCCTTCTCACACGAATAAACATATCTGCGGGTACCCAGGGGCAGGCGGGCAAACGCCCCACACACAAACATTCCAGAAGTAATGATTTTTCTCCCTGCACAGAATCAGTCTCCCACCAGCCATCCCTGGGGTTGCATAATCCCAGTGCATGTCCCTGCCTGTCCTGAAACTGAGTGTTAAAGGGCTGAAAACACCCCAAGATCAAACCATCACGCGAGACGACAGAAGGGCACACAAAGCCACCTCCAATTCAAGCCCTTCCTTTGGCTTTTTGGTGCTAGGAATTGTTCGGAACCCTGCGAGCAGGGAGGTGTTTGATGGCAGAGAGCTGTACAAAGAGCCTGTTTCCCCCTCTGCAGCCTCATCTCTATTTAACATGCAATTACAGTGCAGGAGGTGAACACCCGGACAGCAGAAGCACCGAATTTAGCAGGCTGGGAACCACAAGGGCTCGCTTGAAAGGTTAAAGGGAAAAGCTGCAAGAGCCGCGACTGAAACTTCCCCAGCACCACCCCAGCATCCGCAGCTCACCCGGCAAAGCCTTTTGTTTGGAATGCTGCATCCTACCTGGCTGCGGGCTCCCGGGGAGCTTGGCTACTGAGCGGGCTCAGGGTCTTCTCCTCCCATCCAAGCCTGAGCAGCCGGGGATGGCTCCCGAGCTCCTGCCTCTCACAAGCAGAGCCCTCGCAGTGCGCTTGTGCTCTTAAAGAGGTAGTGCCATGGGGTCTGAGCAGCACCTTGCTGAGGTTTGGACACTGCAGCAATCCCTCTGCTTCCCTGAGCTTTCTGCTGTGCACACAGTGGAGAAGGGATGGGAGGTAGCACCAGGCTCCTCTCAGCAAGTTTATATGGGATAAAAATCAAACCAGGCTTACAAAAGCAAGCACAAAGATAAACTCACCCACAGCACGCTGTGTTTCAGAAACCTGCACTGCAATGTGTAAAGAGCTGCGAAAGCTTCAATATTTCCTCTTGGAAGGAGAATTAAATTGCAGCATGAACTCCTCAGCAAGGAATTTTGCAGCTTGGCTCCCTCACCCCGCCACCAGCGTGCTCAGCAAGTACCTCACAGATCAATTTTCCCCTCAAAATAAATTCCTCTCTTGACAGGGCAGGTTTCAGGAGCCAGGGAAGGAGCTGGGAAAGCAAACTACAGCCTGCAAATAAAATACCCAAACCCCACCAAACGACATGTCACATGGGATAAAATACATACACAAGATCAAAGCGGTGCCATCCGCTCTCTCCACGCTCAAATACTTCCTGCAACCAACCAGGAAACCCCCAAAATGGCACACAACAAACAACTCCAGCTTTAGGAAAAGGCAGGATTCACATTGCCCATGAGGCCAGAAGTCAATCCCACGTGTACGCACAGAATCAAGCCCTTCATTACCAAGGCACATGCTGGTTTTCCCTGGTGTCCCTGTTGTCTCCACTTTTCCGACTGTCTTACAGGAATCTAGCACTTTACACACTTCACAGAGAAGCAGCTCTTGCTAATAAGACATGAGATAAAGTTACTATTACAAAAATCAAGACCAATGGAATTCGAGGACTTTGGAAAACATTTAAAGGCTTAAGAACCACCTCGTAAGATCCCAACCTGCTGCTCCAACCCTTCCACTCAACAGCATATCGCAGCCCTGGCATGGAACATCTCCCATCCTTGCAGAGATCTTGGTTCATTTTAGGGTGGGTTTGGGGTTTGTTTTGTTTGTTCTGGGTTGTTAGGGGGTTTTTTGCTAGTGGATTCTTGACAAGGGGCCATGGAACCTCACGGGAACGAGCTGACCTGCTGTATTGAAATACTGGGTTTATCTTAGATGGATGCAACTGGTCTTGTGCAACACGATCAGATATCAAAATAAACCATGATTCAGAGCCCTGACTATATCACAAGTCAAAACCAAATGGGGGGTTGTTGTTTCAATGGTTGGTGTTTACTGTTAGTACAGCAGGGAAGAAATAAATACAACTTCTTGTCGGAGAACTCAGAAATCTGATCAAAGTTGAGAGCTGCAGGTGAAGAATTGCTCACAAGACCACGTCAGCTTCACACAATACTTAAGTCTGGCATTAAGGACAGATTTCTGGCTAGTCAAATGTCTTAAAAATAAAGGAACACAACAAAAGCTGTTTGTAAAGGAGCAAAACTGGGCTTTCTGGTTTAGAAGTACCAAGCTGTGTGGCAGAGCAGCACAGCACCATGCCCCTCTTCCTGTGAACACATACAAACCAAGATTCACCCCCTCCTGTCATGACTTATATCCAGCAGCATCTTATGACAAAAGCTATTATTAAGCTTGTTTCCATATTTTATAGCCTAATATCCAGCTCCTTCCTACAACATGTGTAGTCAATGCTCACAACTGAATGGTCATTTATCAAACATCTACGCTTTAAGGGGATCAATGAAGTGTTTGTGCAAACACCTACTGAATCCTTCAAGTTATTTTGTGAACTAAACAGCAACTCTTTAAGTTCCCAGTTCTGGGCTGGTTTATACTTATAACAAACACCTTAAGTAAGGTATTTATCCTTTGGTTTTGTACCAGAACTGCACCTACATCAACACTGTTGCTGTTTCACAGTCCCACCAGCTCCTTTAGGAACTGCAATTGCCTCGTTCGAAATCACTGACCTCCCAGCACCCAGTTTGAGCTGAACCCAGGACACTGTCTGATGATAACTGGAAGTGATAAGGCTCGTTTAAGTGCTCCTCATGAAAGTATCATCTCCCAAGCCTTGTCCAGATCCAAATGTTACAAGCAGTGAGGCTTCTGCTACTTACCCCAGCTTATGCCAGACTCTAAACAAATACTCTCCCCATAATAAAACTTTTCTCCAAATTCATCTTAAGCTTTTTACCTAATTACGTATCATTAGGCTCAGTTCCAGCTTTCCAATAATCCCAAACACTTCCTTTCCCTTTTGTCTGCCACATAATGCCACATAATCTGCGCTTGCACCAAGCTGAATAGGAGCAGGGCGAGAGCTTCCCAAAGAAAAGAGGCACACGAATCCCCACGGAAGCCAGCGCCCATCAGAGGACAAGCTTCCCAATGCTCCTCATCATCACTGCTTGAAAGGAAAACGTGACCTTCAAACGCCTATTGAAAGCGTGTTTTCCCTCCCCTTCCCCAGCACCACCGCTGCCGGGACCCAGCACCCTCCAGCCATTCACATTCCCCCTCCTCTCCCTCCACGGGTGAATCCCGGCACCTTCCGGAGCTGCATCTGCAGACACCGGTGTTCACAGTCACACACTGACCGCATCTGCAGATCCAGGGTGGCTCAACCCCCGACACACAACACAGAGCCTCCTCCTGACTGAACGCGCTCACGCTGTGCTGCAGCAGCCACCACCAAAGTGAACCTCTGATCTCCACCCGAGCCCATATTACATGCTTTAATATCCATTCTCACACAGTATCTATTCCTGAAGCCTTTCTCCCTACATACATCCACCCTGCAATACATTTTTGCTCCTCACTCACTCCTGACTCACTCACTAACGTACAGTGCTGCATTTTTTGCACCAGCAATGCCTTCACAACCCATTTAATACAAGGCAGGAGTTTGAGATCCACTTCCCACCCGGCTAATCATTAACAAGACAGATTAGATCAGACCTTTTGTCAATCTGTTGTGTATCAGACATCAGCACTGGTAATACAAGACTTTGCTACTTTAGGCTGAGAGAGCTGGGCTGGGGCAGCCTGGAGAAGAGAAGGCTCCTGAAGGGGACACCTTAGAGCAGCTCCAGGGCCTAAAGGGGCTCCAGGAAACCTGGAGAGGGGCTTTGGACAAGGGCCTGTAGGGACAGGCCAAGGGGAATGGCTTTAACCTGCCAGAGGGGAGATTGAGATGAGCTCTGAGGCAGAAGCTCTTCCCTGTGAGGGTGCTGAGGCGCTGGCACAGGGTGCCCAGAGAAGCTGTGGCTGCCCCATCCCTGGCAGTGTTCAAGGCCAGGTTGGACACAGGGGCTTGGAGCAACCTGCTCTAGTGGAAGGTGTCCCTGCCCGTGGCGGGGGTTGGAACTGGGTGAGCTTTAAGATCCCTTCCAACACAAACCATTCCATGGTTCTGATTACCACCATCATTTCCTTTTAGTCTTCAGACCACATGTGATAGGTCTCACAGCCAAGCCAAATGGAATGCCAAAGGAAAGCTGGCGATTAGAGGGGAAGATAACAACAGAATAAAATACCCCTTTTTGTTGCAAATTAACTGTATTTCCAGCACCTCATTCACTGCTTTCAAATAAAACCCAGCAACATTACCACCACAGCTGTAGGCAGCTGCCATAGTTACACCTGCAGACACCACCTCATTATCTACAGCTCATTACTGCAGGCTCAGGTTTGCACCTCTCAATTAAGGAGAGCTGGAGACAGCAGCTCACCAGCCCGGAATCATCCCCATGCTCACCCCGATGCCTTCATTGAGCCCGTGAGCAGTGATCAGGGGCTGTCAGCCCATGGACCACGTCAGTGCCAACACAACAAAACCCACCAGTTACTTTGCCCAATACAAATGTGTATCTAAGGGCAACCTGATCTTGTTACTTCATCTCTGTCTTCTTCAACTGCAACCCCAGCATCAATGCAAACTGCATATTTTCAGCTTAGACATGGAAAGGTTGTTTGGGGGGGAAGAAACTGTGTCTGAACCCCTCTAATCCTGCTGGGATTCTCCTCGAAGCATGGTGGTTGTGGGTGGGGGAACTGGAAGAGATGGACTGAGTATTCCTGTAACTGTGAACTTTGTCCTATGGGTATCTCCAGCATCTCCAATGAGTGGTTTTTCAAAGCACAGCCTCAATAAGGTGAAATCCAGGTTTGGAAAAAGCTAACAGATATTAGTAATTAAGAAAACAGAACACTACCAAGGCCCTGGATGAGGCCTGAGCCAGCTCAGGTAACAGGCAACACAAGGTGAAAAATGTGCCAGGAAAGCATCTGCTGCTCAGCAACAGAAAACTCCTCACAGCCAACCTCTTTTAGCTTATTAGTCCTCTTTCCCCCGTAAAACACCAGCCACCTCTGTACTTTTTAACTTCATATTTTATTCTTACAATAGATGGACTCCGCTAAGAGATGGGAAAGTCAATAGATTTCATCAGCTCCCTTCAGCTGGAAAGTCATGGTATTGCCTCTCTGGCATCGTGGGGAATATGCCAATGCGGCCTTACAATTCCATTTCATTTTAGGAGGGTTATTTATGGGTGTCCCTGTTAATTGAAACTCCTGTTATGCTGCAGAACATGGGCTGAGCTCAGGAAGTACAGACAGCCCCATCAGTCTTCAACAGTCCTGCCCTGCTCAGAGTGATTTCTCATGGTCCTCCAGCCACAAACCCCACTTGAGGGACCTTATAAAGAGCCCAAAATATTAAGGTGGGGGGAAAAGCTCAACAGAGCGAGCCCTGATGACCAGCACTAAACCTGGCCGAGCTCTGGAGGATTCTGCTGTAAGTTACAGAGGAGCATCATGGGGCAACAGCCCAAGAAGAGGTGCCAGAAGAAGCCTGCACTCCAGAATACACCAAATCAGTCAGCAGCAGAGATGTGTTACACCAGCACTGTGCACACCCAGCCAGCTCCGAGCAGCCTGGCATCAAAAACAAAGCCCAAAAGTCCCAAGTAGGGTGATGCCTGGAAGTTGGGCTCATGCCATGAGATCCTGGGCTATCTCTCTCTTACTATTAGATGAAATTGCTGCAGATCTTACCTGCCAGGACTATGGGGCGGTGCTGCTCTCATCCATTATTAAGCTTTCCTTTGTTTTCTGCCCAAACATAGAGTGCAACACGCGGGAATGATGGGTTTAGGTGGTGCTGCTCTTTGTATATTAAAGGCAAACCTGGATTTTTGCTTGTCACCTTCAGAAGATCTATATCAAGACATCACGTCCTTATTTCTTAAAGCATGCATGAACTGATCAATACATGTAGTCACAGCAGAGTGTATTTTTAAGCACCCTAATAGATGATTCATATGTGTATGGAACAGGGGGAAGAGAACCTGCATCCTGTTCCAGCAGGAGGTGCGTGCCCCCAGGCACCATCCACGTGAAGAAATCATCACATCAAATGTGACCTTGGTAAGATGTATGTCACCCCCCAAAAAGGGGGCCAGGTGCTTGGGGAACCCATTTCCAGCTATCTAGGAGGTCAGGCAACTGCAAAGGTCTGTGGGTCAAGAAACCACTGATGTTACCAGCAGAATACCAGGACGAGGCCCTCAGTGCCATGGGTTAGTGGTGGCCTTGGCAGTGCTGGGTAATGGTTGGACTTGATGATCTTAAAGGTCTTTTCCAACTCAGTTGATTTTATGATGAGGATGAGTAAAGGAAATCAGCAATGACATAGCAACTCCATACCTGTCCTCTCAATACTCATTTCCTAATGCTCAGTTCCTCCTCTCAGACTTTCATTTCGCCTTTTAAACACCCAAACGCAGTGCGAGGTTCCTTCCTGGGGAGGAACTGATTGGGAAAGAGAGTAACTCAGTGGCTGGATCTCTCAGGGCTATTCCAGGCCAGTTCCTAACCTGAAAGGGAGGCCAGGCGAGACTCCGAAGGCTCCTCAGGGCACAGGAAGTCACAGATAGCATCTACAAGAAGTCAGGTGGCATCAAAGGAGAATTGCTGTCATGAGGGTGCAGGCAGAAGGCCACAGCATGATGTGATCCATGTCACTGGCACCGGTGCTGCCAGAGGTGGCCCCAGCCTCTCTCAGCCACTTGTCCTGTGGCAGTGAGAGCCCATTCACAGGGCTCGGTCAATAGGATCAGGAGCAGATCTGCATTAAAACGAACCTTTCCTTCCAAACTTTGATTTCCACCCAGCCACACTGACAACTGTGTCAGCCTAAAGCACGGGACCAAGCAGGAACACAGAGATGGGGAGGCTGCACCATAAAAAGCTCTGGCTGTTGTTTCCCTGAGCGCATCCCTGGCGTTCAACACAAGGTGCAGGGATGTATTAACCCCAGAGGCAGCTGCTGAGGCCGGCCTGAACGTAACACAGTGATCCTAAACATTAGCACAACTTTAAACCACTGCATAAAATGCTTCTCCAGCTATTTTTTTGTGCTTCCAAATGAGAACACAAGCAGAGCCCCCTTCCGGAATCATTTTCCTGCAGGGGATGGTAATAGTCTAAATCTTCAGTAGCTGAACTCACAGCGTGACAGCCATCAGTTTGACAAATCATATAAGCCTTGGGAGATTTGTTCAAAGGTTGGGAGTTCAATGGGGCTGGGAAAGGAGGAGCAGGTCCACACACAAAGGAAAGGAGCTGAGGCACGGCTGCGTTAAACCATGAGTAATGCTCTAACTTGAGGCCATGAGAGGACTTGACAGAGGCATCACCTGAAAGGAGGATGCTGCAGGTATCTCGGATCCAGCCCACGCTGCAGAGCTCTGGAGACGGGGCTCTGAGCTGGGAAGCAATAGATCTGACTGAGAGGTGATGGCAGGTAAGACAGCCAGGATCATGTGGGTTGGGAAGTGGTTCCTTTGGGGTGATGATGCTGCTCCTCACACCCATGCACATCTCTTCTAGTGGCACAACCCATTCTGAAAGCATCAGCTCACGCAGCTTAAAAGGTGAGGGATGAAAAGGCCTCAGTAAGATGAAGGTAATAAAGAACAGTTTTTAGTGTTTCCCTCCTCATTTACAGAGGAGCCATCCTTCAGTCACACACACCACCCGAGGAGGCTGTCCCTGCTACCTGGCAGACTCGAGCACAGCAATCTGGAAGCTACAAATACAGACACAGAACATAAAATCACCAAAACTGGGGCAGTAATAGGCTTCCAAATGACCAGAGACAGTGATATTCCTCCCAGAATTATTCTTCTTGTTTGGCAGCAGCTGTTGAATCACCTTCTGTGCTCCGCGATGCTCCAGACATCTGCGTGTTCTCATGCAAGCAGCAGGTCTCCTACCCCCAAAATGCTGGAGGGTCAGCAGAATGTGGATTCGCTACTCTAGGCACTAACATGAGCCAAAAACTTGACTCAAATAGGAGAAGCCCTCATGATTTCTGACCAAGAAGCTCTTCCAGACATCCTCACACTCAAGTAATGAGCATTTCAGTGGCAGTCCACAAGCCTCAACAGCTCAGCTGCATCTTTTCATTAGGAGATGTTATGCAGCTCTTACACCCCTGCTATTCCCTGAAATGAGACATGGCTCTCAAGTTCCCCTGTCACCCAAATGCTTATTTTTGTGACCCTGACAGAAATAAAACCACGCTTAGTGTCAGCAGCAGGAACAAGAGAGCTCACCTTGCTTCATGCAGCCCTTCCAGCACAAGAAAAATCTCATCTGCTCTTCAAGTATCAGCTTCTGTAGCAGCAAAATTTCTCGCTCAGGTGACTGGAGTCAGTGGCTTGCTATTTTACATGGCTCTCACAATGTACATCCCACACTGCCACTGCACAAGGGACAGTCCCAGAGCAGCAGGGGAAAGCCCAAGTCCAATACCCAGCAATTCCTCCATCAGTTGGTGTCTGGTGGGCAGGTAGAAAGAAACAGACCTCAATGCTGCCACAGCTGGTGGCTTACAAGGGATCCATCCCTTGCTCTCCACCTCCTCTGGAGCACCACTTCTGATTAAAGGGGCAAACGGGAACAATTCCAGGTCACGGAGCAGACCCGGAGTCCCTGGGAAAGGGGAAAACCAAAACCATTGCTCCCTAAGGGCATGGTGCCACAAGCACCAGGTTTCATGGGATCCCTAAACCAACCCAAGTCAGCCACACTTCTGCCACCCCCCTTCAGCAAGGTTCACGAGCCTCTGGTGACCCAGCTCACCCCAGCAACTCAACAGGAAACCACTTCTTTGTCTTGGCTGGTGGAGGTTTTCCATGGATCCCGTGAGCTGATATAAATCACTAAAAACTCACATGATCATCACATCTGGGACAAGGGAGTTGGTATGAAGACACCACACAGTGAAGGCTGACCCTTTCAGCTCACAGGTCCATGTCTCTAATCCCTACATCAAACTCCATCCATCAAAGGCTCTGCCTTCACCCCAGCCAGCCAAGAACCCATGTCATGAACAGAAGTCGGCGCCTTTCTCAGCCGAGGAGGAACACTCCACTTGCTCGGTGGCTTTTCCTCTTCTGCGTTGGAGCAGAGGAACTGGGCAGGGCATGAAGTTCAGCTGCACCCAGTGCTTCCTCACCTCTGCAAACTGCACAGCCCATCTCAGAGCCAGGCATAACAGTCCCAGAGTGCCTGAGTGAGTTCTGTGTGCTACAAGAAAGCAAGCACCCAAAGAATGGCACGTTCACCCCAACTGAAGTCACCTGTAGCTCTGTGATCCTCTAAGATTATCATTATCCTTCATGTGAGATAGCAGGGAGGTAAATCTTAGTAGGATGCAGCTTATTCCCAAGAGGGATGGAGCGTGTTGAGGTGAAGGAGATCAGCCAGTGCTCCTTCACAGAGCAAATGGACAAGAACAATCACAGACACCCACAAGGACCATACGAGCTCCAAAGCAACACAAGCCCTGGGATGGACACGCAGAACTTGGCATCATTCACCAAAAACAAGGAAACAAGTGGGAAAAGTGACACTTGATCCGAGCACAGATTTCCCACAGCTTCCCTTGAACACGGTGAGATCTGTTCTCTCTGGCACTACCTGATGTGAAGTCTTACAGTTCTTTAATCAGTAATTCAATTCAGTGTCGTTAGTTCATTAACACCCTGAAGCTTTCGGGAGGTGTTTTACACAGCACCTTCAACATGCCAGTTCCTGCCTCCCTTCTGGAAACACACTCTGGAGAGGGCAACCTCCCAGCACGAGCTGTGTCCTGCAGTGCACAACCCCATCCTGTGCTGTTGAGAGGGCACAAATCCTGCAACTACATCCCATTGAATTCCAGGATCGTTTAAAACCCACCCCTAGCTGTTACGGTCAAGCCAAGAAGCGATGGAAGCCAAACCCAGAGAAGCTGTGGCTGCCCCATCCCTGGCAGTGTTCAAGGCCAGGTTGGACACAGGGGCTTGGAGCAACCTGCTCTAGTGGAAGGTGTCCCTGCCCATGGCAGGGGCTTGGAACTGGAGGAGCTTTAAGGTCCCTTCCAACACAAACCAGTCTGGGATCAGGCTGTTCCTCCGCAGACCTTGCCCAAGGATGGATATGTGCAGTAACCCGGGTGGTGATGTACAGCTGCCCAGGCGGGTATTCGGAAGGGGATAAGCAAGGCTCCACATTTCAAACACATAAGACAAGGTTCCTCCCGGGTCAAGCTGCATCTCTATGCTCTCTGCCAAGCTGCAGGCAGCTGTGCCAAGGGATTTTATATTGTCCATTTTCTGGGTTAGGGATTAAGCACTTTGGGAAAGGAGAGGACTAACATTGGGGACAGGAGCAAGGACAGATCATGGCCAAGGCTCACGTGGGTGCTGATGAATTCACACAGTGCTCCCCATCCCGTCCAGTGCACGGGCAGGCACAGTACATAGGGAAGTGATACCAAGTGGAGTATTGAGCACTAATTTACACACAGGGCATCTTCTAATGGACATGACAAACAGAAGGCAACAGTCAACACTGGGAAAAAAGGTAAAATCAATGTTTCAGCCATGGAAATCTGTGCAGGAGGATCTCAACATTCAATATATGAGCCATTCCCAGCTGGCACAAGGAGCTACAGGGCACATATCTCTACATAGGCTGTTACCTCCAAGGACTTCAAAGGAGAAGGGAGAGGAAAAGAGGTGACGGCCACCTGCACTCAATTGAATGAAATGCTTGAACAAAAACTCCTGAAGGTTTCAACCCAATGGACCTGGAGATAGAAGGCAGAAGGCTGAAGGCCTCTCTCATCCCTGAAGACATAAATGAGGCATTCATTGTCATTTACCTCTCCTCCATACAAGACTTCTACCCAAAACCTGTTTTACGTGGCATCAACAGCACATAAGAAGCTCATCTCCGACACAAGCAGATATATAACATGCCTACATCATGAAAAGAGGTGACCAAGGGACAAGACATTGTAAAGTAACCCCTAAAGCCAGAGATATAGGGCTACTACCCAGACATCTTCCTTTCCTCCCTAGTACAGGTAATTTCATACAAAGGTCCTCCAAGAAGGCAGCAATGCTGGTACCGTAGGACATTGGGTCTAAAACTCCTCATTAAGAAAGGAGTTTCCAGCTCATGCCCCTTTGGTGGATGAAGTTATCTGGCACAGCTTGAGAAAGAATAATTGAGCAGCAGCTTGTGAAATTGGCTGCTCTCTGTTCTAAATTTATGCAAGATATTGTGCATTATCTCGGATACCAGGCCCACATCTTCATTAGCTGAAGAGGTCCCTCGAGGCAGGAACCAGTTTCCAGCCCAGGACCCCGCGGTGCCGGCTGCAGCTCACCAGCGCTCACACACGCTGTGCCTCCCTGCGCCAAGGCAAAGCTCCTCAGGGGGGCTGGAAACTGGGCAATGAGCATAAAACAGAGGGTGCTGAGGCGCTGGCACAGGGTGCCCAGAGAAGCTGTGGCTGCCCCAGCCCTGGCAGTGTTCAAGGCCAGGTTGGACACAGGGGCTTGGAGCAACCTGCTCTAGTGGAAGGTGTCCCTGCCCGTGGCAGGGGGTTGGAGCTGGATGAGCTTTAAGGTCCCTTCCAACACAAACCATTCCATGATTCTATGATTACACTGGGAGCTTTGCCATCAGAGCCACAGGAACTGGGGACAAGGATCACCAGCTTGGTGCAAGCAGAGGAGGTGTTTCAGGCATTTGTCCTCCTTGCAGCAAGTAACCGTATCCATCACTAGAGAGGTCGCACACACACAGGGGTATTTAGATCATCTTCATGACCCTCCCCACTGGAGGGGTTTTATAAGGAGATATTAAAGCTTCTAATTCAGGAACAATTAAAACATCCCCATGTTGCACAGCAGAAATACAGTGATGGAGGTTTGTAAGCAATGTAACTCTAAACAATCCCTCCTGGATGCCTGAAGCACTGCATGTGGCTTTCAAACAGCTATCGCACCCCTATCCACATAAAGATCTCTCATTCCATAATCTCCCATAATACTTTAAGATGAAACCCGCCCTTCCCATTCCTCCCCAGCCATTTCACTCTTTGTCCTTCCCTATTTCCAAAGCGAATGAAAAGATTACAACGCTCTAAGATTTTTCTTGGCAAATAATGTCATTTGATGGCACAAGAGCTGAAAACTGCAATAACCACTTATGCAACCGAGTGGTTTAACACAGGCCAAGAGCTTCTGAGGCCAACTCTTACCTGTGCAGCACAGACAGAGCCCTTATCTGTCAAGGGAGGCACAGCCACGCTGCATCAGAGCAGCATGAAGCAAACACAGTTCAAGTGCAGTTATGTGACCTGCTACCAGCAACCTAACCTGGCACTTCCCCAGACACTTCTGCGATACACTCCTTAAGTATTGTAACAGAAACAGCAATTCAGGAGCTGTTATAAGCTTTGCATGTGAGTTTGAACAAAAAAGCATGCTTTTTTACTACCTCATGCTAGACCATGTACAGACAGGACAAAGGGTGATGGGTTTAAACTGAAACAGCAGAAGTTCAGGTTATACATAAGGCAGAAGCTCTTCCCTGTGAGGGTGCTGAGGCGCTGGCACAGACTTTTCCCAGAGAAGCTCTGGCTGCCCCATCCCTGGCAGTGTTCAAGGCCAGGTTGGACACAGGGGCTTGGAGCAACCTGCTCTAGTGGAAGGTGTCCCTGCCCATGGCAGGGGTTGGAACTGGATGATATTAAGGTCCTTTCCAACCTAAACCATTCTATGATTCTACATTGCCCAATTATCTGACATTATAGATAATTATAGAAAAATTTATAATAAAACCACACATGATATCAAGATCTATTTAATTATGTCCACATCCAAATGCTTTTAAGACACACACACTACCTGTGGAGTTGGGTAAGGTTTCTTGAGCACTGCTCAGAGACAGCTGGGCAAGCTGCTTCTCCAATTAAGTGAAATATTAAGCAGGATGTCTTCAAAGAGCATGTTACAAAGAGAAAGTTTTCTGCAAGGTCAGCTATTCCATCAGTTATCTTCCCTTTGATATCCATTCATATCACCTACTATTAATCTTTACCGAATACCGATCGCAACCAAGAGTGCTCTCAAAGGGGAAACCCAACTGGAAATCCCCAACAGGATCTCCAGATGTTGAATTCCAATTCATTTAATCAAACCTGCCGTAGCCTGAAGTACTTGGCCTTGTCTACCTAAAAAGGGGTTTCTTTCTTCTTGTTTAAATGGACACTTACATTTGAGTTGCCTTACACCAAACGTGCTTAGAGACACATCCAGGTGAACAGGTACAAGGTCTTTTACAAAAATAAGAAACCAAACCCCCTTTGCCAGGGAAAGTGAGGATCTATGCACAGAAAAAGAACAGAGAAGGCTGTTTTCCAAGGAAAAGTGGTTACTCAGCTGGGTGGGTAAAATGTAATACTAATAGGAGTTGTCTCCTCCAGGGAGCCCACAATGCTGCTTGCTCTCTTGCAGTACCAGAGCCACATCATGTCACTGCTTTAAGGACAGTGCCACAGGTCAGGTGAGCTGCTGCCATGGTGCCTCAGGTGAAGACAACAGGTATCAAAACTGGCTCATGTATCACAGAATCCCAGCCTGGTTTGGGTTGAAGGGACCTTAAAGCTCCTCCAGTTCCAACCCCCTGCCACGGGCAGGGACACCTTCCACTAGAGCAGGTTGCTCCAAGCCCCTGTGTCCAACCTGGCCTTGAACACTGCCAGGGATGGGGCAGCCACAGCTTCTCTGGGCACCCTGTGCCAGCGCCTCAGCACCCTCACAGGGAAGAGCTTCTGCCCCAGAGCTCATCTCGATCTCCCCTCTGGCAGGTTAAAGCCATTCCCCTTGTTCTGTCCCCACTTGCTCTTATAAATCCCCAAGGCAATCCGTGGATGATCCAATGACAAGAGGAAGTCACTTTCCACTTTTTTACTAGAAACTAAATTCCCTGTTACAGCACAGGTAACAGCCCTGAGAAAGAAAAATCCTTTAGGACTTCTCTCACCTACTGAAGGGATTGGGATAGTCAAGCTTTGACAGTTATTGTAGCTTCCAAGGGAAAAAACCCTCCACCAGAGGAAAACCTCCTCCCAGTCATAACACACTCCATGGGGCTCCCTCCTGCTACATTCCTCTAACTGAAGAGCTGGTGAAGCGAGGAACGGAGTCAGGGTGGCAATTTTTAACGTCATGGGGTTTAATTTCCTGTTACTTTACCTGGCCTTTACCTGATCTGCTGCGTTTTAAGGAGTCACTGAAATAAATACTGAGTTACCAGCTCCTGCATGTTTTTACTGCCATTGGGTCTCTCACGAATTCCCTGGACATCAGGAAGAGCACTTGACTCCAGACCAGGGCTTGTGTTTCGTGATGACTCTGGGGCTCACAACAGGCTGAGTAACAGCAGCTCCGTTATTGCATGTGGCTGTGTCTGACCCCAGATGATTCCCACCGGAGCAGAGGTCTCACCTGGAGCTTCGGCACAGGACTGGAGGACGTCTCCTCTATTTCAAGCCAAGCCCTGACACACAGTGACCAACAACATCCTCCAGCCTTATTCTGTGTTCATTCGCAAGCACGGCCGAGCTGCAGCACATCTCCTCATAACCTCCTGGACACAAAGCAGGAGGAACAAAGTGTTTCTTAACTTCCTAAAACTGCTACAGCAAGAACCATGAGGAAGGAGGTTTAAAGCACAAGCTCAGTGAGCAGCTGCATTTGTTCCATTTACATTGTAGCCACTGCCCCTTCTCCTTCTCCATCGTGAACTGAGCAACACAGGCTGGGTTGATGGCCACTGCAAAGCCACTGCTTCATCCAGCCCTCTCCAGTCCCCGTGTTGGAGTAGAGCATCCCTGGATCAGCCTTCACATCCTGCCTTAAGCAATGTTAAAGCCAAATGATTATTAACATTGCTCAGCCTCTATGGGTGAAGCACATACATGAGTTTGGGTGCAACCTCAGAGAGCACTCTAATGCCCTACTGCTCTTCCAGGACCTAAAGGGGCTCCAGGAAAGCTGGAGAGGGGCTTTGGACAAGGGCCTGGAGGGACAGGCCAAGGGGAATGGCTTTAACCTACCAGAGGGGAGATTGAGATGAGCTCTGAGGCAGAAGCTCTTCCCTGTGAGGCTGCTGAGGTGCTGGCACACGGTGCCCAGAGAAGCTGTGGCTGCCCCATCCCTGGCAGTGTTCAAGGCCAGGTTGGACACAGGGGCTTGGAGCAACCTGCTCTAGTGGAAGGTGTCCCTGCCCGTGGCAGGGGTTGGAGCTGGAGGAGCTTTAAGGCCCCTTCCAGCACAAACCAGTCTGGGTTCTGTGATTCGGGTCTCAGCCTGGTGCTTCCATGCTTCACACAGTGAATAACAAGGTGGGTGCTAACAGTGACTCTGCTCATCCAGGCCAGGCCGTGGGGCAGAGCTCAGGAGCTCTCTGCCCCAGACCTTGCCCTCCCCTCATGGTTCTGGGGCCCCTCAGTCACTGAATCACTGGCTCACAACACAGCCTGCGGCAGCTTCCAGGATTCATGCTCTTCAATAGCTCCTTTGAGCAGGGACAGCCACTTGTTCTTTCTTTGGAGAGATGTGGATCATCCTGGAGCATAAAAAATGACCATTTATGACATTCGGAAAGAGAGAAATGAAATTTTGGGTTCTCTTCCCCCCAGAAAAAGAGCTTTTGGAATCCAGCAGCTACTAAGACAAGGAGCCAACAGCAGCGCCAGGTATTCCTCAAGACCTGAATTTTGGTGCCCTACCCTAGTCCCTGCACTGATTTTGGCACGGGGCTATGCCAACCCATCTGTACCCTACACACTAAATCTCCATGTGCCTATTTCCAAGCAGGTTCAAATTTTCACAGGGAAAAAACCACCCCAACGACAACAACATAAACTGACCTCAAGGGGACAGGCAGCCGGAACAGAAGAGTCTGCACAAAGAGCAGTACTATGAGAATTAGGAAGAGGATGTGAAAAAGCAAGTTGATTTCCTGGCAGAAGAGCTGGAGCTGAAAACACAGAGATAGAGGGGAAATCAGAGGAGGATGCAAGCACCTAAAAAAAGGAGAGCCGATCAAATTCCTTCAAACATTTGAACACCCACGAGGCTCCCCCAGCAGTTGGGTGCAAATCCGGCTGCTGTTAGTACAAACCCCAGAGCAACAAAGGCAGTGGCTCATCTGGCTCATCCTGTCCTCCTCTGACTCATCTCCCGCATTCTGCACACGAGCCCTGTCAGGGAAACAGAAAAGCTCTCTCCAGTGTTAGCCCAGATAGGAAGGAGACTATTGACCCAGCTTTAGCAGCTGCAGGCAGTTCTTATCACCACGTAAGTCACATACACACATTTAATGCTCCGGATTCTCCTGCTCGGAGACGCTCACAGGAATCTGCCCAGTTCAGCTCAGCCAGTATGAAAGTGTGTGCAACTGGATTTTATATAGCTGGAGTAGGAAAGGCTTAAAGAACTAAAACAAGGGTTGTCCCTTCCCTTGTTCAATGGATCAGGTGCCCGTTCTAGAGGGTCCAGACATTACACAACCTCGTAACTTCATAGAATCCCAGAGTGGTTTGGGTTGAAGGGACCTTAAAGCTCATCCAGTTCCAACCCCTGCCATGGGCAGGGACACCTTCCACTAGAGCAGGTTGCTCCAAGCCCCTGTGTCCAACCTGGCCTTGAACACTGCCAGGGATGGGGCAGCCACAGCTTCTCTGGGCACCCTGTGCCAGCGCCTCAGCACCCTCACAGGGAAGAGCTTCTGCCTCAGAGCTCATCTCAATCTCCCCTCTGGCAGGTTAAAGCCATTCCCCTTGGCCTGTCCCTACAGGCCCTTGCCCAAAGCCCCTCTCCAGGTTTCCTGGAGCCCCTTTAGGCCCTGGAGCTGCTCTAAGGTCTCCCCTTCAGGAGCCTTCTCTTCTCCAGGCTGCCCCAGCCCAGCTCTCTCAGCCTGGCTCCAGAGCAGAGCTGCTCCAGCCCTCGCAGCAGCTCCGGGGCCTCCTCTGGCCTCGCTCCAGCAGCTCCACGTCCCTCTGGTGCTGTTGCCCCAGAGCTGGATCAGGACTGCAGGGGGGGTCTCCCCAGAGCGCAGCAGAGGGGCAGGATCCCCTCCCTGAGCTGCTGCTCACGCTCTGGGGGTGCAGCCCAGCACACGGGGGGGTTCTGGGCTCAAGCGCACACTGAAGCCGGGTTGTGTTGAGCTTCTCATCCACTTGACTACATCAGTCCCCTCCAGCCATCCCAGAGCTGCTTCCCAGCTCCACACCCCCAATAATTAATTAAACCAACTGGAGATCCCAGGCCAATGGTCAGGCATTAGAAAATCTCTCTTGACTCAAAACCAGCCAGAGGTGAGCCCGGGCGCCGGTGTTTTGGGTCCGGCAGCACAGCCACGTCTGCCTGAGCACAGCACACGCCTGTGGAAATCACCACAAATATGCAGCACCCAGACATCGAAGACAGGAAGAGAGAAGCAGTAAAACGGACACCAAGGTCAAAGCATAGGCCAGGGCTTTCCAACCCAAGATTTGTATCCCGACAAACCTTCCAGACGGGCTTGAACAGGACAATGGCAGGTCCCCCTCTCCACAGAAAGGAAACCACGCTCAGGAAACCTGCACCTCGGAGGCCGCCATGAAGGGATCGGGTGGATTCTTGC
Organism: Strigops habroptila; assembly: GCF_004027225.2. Classification (NCBI taxonomy): domain Eukaryota; kingdom Metazoa; phylum Chordata; class Aves; order Psittaciformes; family Psittacidae; genus Strigops; species Strigops habroptila. The sequence goes on from NC_044292.2 coordinate 2,117,562, forward strand.
AACAAGTGATGCTGCAGCATGCTGTGGTTTTGATAGAGGGGATTCAAAGACCCTACCTCGCTTCTATTAGGGCTACATGTCCCAAAATCCAGCACGTTTGGTCCAATCCCAAGGTCCAATCTCCACCATCAAAGGCAGAGGCAGGGGGGCAGCTACACGACTTCACTCACTGAAGACCTGAAGAAACCACCTCATTTTACTTTGCTGGGAAAGTCTGGGCATGAATTTAAGAAGAATTGAGTAGAAAGGACAATTTGAGTGTTGTCTCACAGCCACATTCCATACTTTTTAAGTGAAGTGAAGGCCCCTGGGCCTTCAGACTCATTTCCCCTTTGATGTGCAGGAGCCTGTCTTTATTAGCCTTCTAGACACGTGCAAGGCTCATCTCCTTGTACAGGAAATTGGAAGGAATTCGGACAAGGCTTTATGTAAAGTTCAGACTCCCTCTATTGGGCTGCATTGCCACACAGCGATTCTACCCCAGGCATTCACATACACAGCTAAAAAACCCCCAAAACTAAACCCAGACCCTCTGACGAGGGCAATAGAATTAAAACACCACTTCCCAAGGCGCGAGGACTGTTTGTGTTGTGTGGCTGACCAGTTGGGAAGTTTTCCCTGGCTAAAGTAACCCCTTCTGAGTCATTAATGACATATTAAGCTTATTAGTTCCATGGTGAAGGAAGCCTGAATCTGAGATGATGGAGAGCTTCCTCCCCAACAGCAACAACACAATCCAGATCCAGAGGTTTTATTGAGTGGCTTCGAAGTATTTCAAAACTCGTTTTGTCCCCTATAATGGGGTGGTGCCAGGAGGTAGGAGAACAAGAGGAGAAGCACCAATTCCTATTCTGCATGTGTAGGGATGTGCTGATTTAGAAACTGCTACAAAAAAGCCATAGTAAAGCATCACTGGAAAACACATGCTCCAAATGATGGAGTATGCAGCGATCACACAGAGCTGGAGAGGTGGCAATGAAATGCCGACCTAGGCAGATTCTCCTCCCCTATATCCTCATACTCCTGTATTTATCTGAAGTTGGTTTAATTTATTAAAAGGCTATGGATCTTAAAGCCTTCAAGTCCTTAAAAAGAGCGCAGGCATTCCCATATGTGGGCAGTTTCTCATCAGGAGCCTCAGGCAACCGCTCTTCTCACCTGCGAGGCACAGGGTGGCTGGTGGGGAGTGATGAACAGTCGTGTCTGGGGCGACTTTCTCCAGCTGGAAACTGTGTGCTCAGCATCCATCTATTGCAAAGTTTAAGTCATCCTCCATTAGGGGAAAAGAAGTCGTGCTCTCATGACAAGTGCTTCTCCTGCTACTTGCTCAAGCCCCTCTGTGGGCCTGGAGGACATTTTTCTCCCCTCTTGTCACACATTCACTATGGAGTGTTATGTTATCCATTAGGAGGTGCAGACATACAGCCTCACTCCTGCTCTACTCCACAACTCACACTCCAGTCGAGATGCTGGCTGAAGACAACATGGCTTTACATGCTGTTAAAAAGTGGTTTAGAGTACCAAAACCCCAACTATTTCTAGGGATAAAAGGTGCACTGAGGTGCTTCAAAACCCAGGGCAGTTTGTGGTCATCTCTCAACTGCAGCAGTGTTGCTGACACCATCTCATTTGTACAATCAAATCCATCCTGGTCCTTATTTCAACCCAACAGGACATTTGATTTTGGGGCACGCCCCCCCCAAGATGACTGTCTGTGCTTCACGATAAGAAACAATCATTCCACCTCCATTTCTCCTCCTGGCAGCATTTACATTTCCTTTTGCATGCCTGCCATGCACCAGCGCTCTCCATCAGCTGCTTCCTAACATTTTATTTCCAGGAATTAATTCCCACCTGATGTCTCAGAACGATTAGAGAGCACCTTCCAGTAGCTTTCAGATTTCCCAATGTGGAATTGGAAAAGGAGCTTTGCCTGCCGTCCTCTCTACCTGCTGCTAGGGGGAAAGCCCCTCGCACAGCCCCTCCAAGATGACGCCAGTTTAGGGTGATGCTGGAGGAGTTTACAACTGTTGATCGATGCTCTCCAGCTCTACACTGCCACTCAGCAGAAACAGCTGCTTTGATAGGAGCTTACATCTTCAGCTGGCTAATGCCATAACTAAATTAAACAGGACAACATGGAGACTAATCCAAGCGGGGCGGGGGAAAGCCATTTAGTATTCCCAAGCACTGGAACAAGCCGTTTAGCCTGCACAGGCGTTAACACTGCGCAGCCACGTCCCGCTCACGCAAGGATTTGCCAGGATCTGTTTACAGGATCCGCTTCTCCCTGCTAAAGGCAGGGGAGAAAATCCTCAGCAGAGAACGTAAAAGGCAACGTGCTGCTTTCTGCAACTCCTTCCTGTGAACTGAGCAAACAAAGTGAACTCAGAAATATCAGTGCTGCTCCTGTATTAACAATGAGAGTGAGGGCTGCTGAAAGAGAAAGGGGGGACTCAAAGTATTAACAAAAGCCCACAGCACACTGGCTGTGGCCAAAGCTAGAGCCTGAAAGACTTCTTTGTCTTTCTGCTCAATGTAAGCCTATTCAACAGCCCGATATATAGCAGAAAGAAAGTGAGGGTGGGAGGAAGAAGAGTCCTGTCTCTTTAGGGGACGTCTCCTCAGCTGCCAAGCTGCGAGGCAGGGAGAGGGGACTCGCATGAGCACAGAGCAGCCCGTCACCCAGGCATTGTCTGCTAACAAACACCCACTGAAAGGACATGCTCTGCTCGCACCCAACCTTCCTGACCAAGGGACACACACTCCAGGGACTGGACATCCAGTTCCCAAAGAGCCTCCAAGTGCAATATAAATAATAAGAAAAGAAACCCCCTATTTCTAAAAGTCTGCTTGCTTTTCTGCAATCCCTTCCTCCCAACAATGAGCTATTGTTCCATTCCTGGTACTGAGGAAATGTTTGTGTTCCTTCGCTGGGTCCTTTACATTGAGAGACCTGCTCCTCATTTCAGGATAATTACCCAGCGTGCAACAAAGCCCACGAGCCCTTCACAGCTCTAGAGAAAATAAACTTAACATTGATTTCACCAAACAAAACCAACACTTCCTTCCTCATTTCCTTAGTGTTACCATAAAACCTCAGCAGAGCTCAGTAACTGACCAAAACACCTACAACAGGTCAAAGGAGGGTGTCCCAGTTGATACTGGTGTGCTATTTACCACGGACACACACGACCACCACTTTGAGATGCAGAGCAATGAAGGTGAGTGCTGTCTTGAAGGGACTGACACTTGCTGGGCAACATTTCTTCTCCCAGATGTTGAAATAGGGGCAGGCAAAAGCTCCTCACCTCGGCCACGCAGCCACAAGCACCAGGAGTGCATTCGCATGTGGTTTAAGACATGGTCATCACGTACCTTCTTGTGAACTGCATGTGCCAAGGAGCAGACTCTGCTGTGTAAAGCACTGAACACACATGTCTGGGCTGGTTCCTCTCCTGACCTGGGCACTCGTTGCATGCTGGAGCCTACAAGCAAGGAGGGAAGTTTGAACCCTCCCTGCTTCAGAAGTCTTGACCAGTGCAGAGCTGAGGTTCTGATGCTGGCAGGACCAGTGCAAAGAGGTCCCTGCAGCGAGTCTCACACGTAACCACACACAGGAACACTTCTGTGAGAGAAAACAACAAGGTGCCTATTTCCACCCCTTTTAACATTCATCCTTCTAACCATGGGATGCAGAGGGACAGCCTGGCAACTGCCAAATGAAGCTGCTATGGCAGAGGAGCTCCCGCATGCAGGATGCATGGACTGTATCAAAGCAGACCCGAGCGTGCAAGCTCCGTTCTCCTGCCACAGCCTTACTTTGGATAACCACACGAAACACAAAGTTGGTAAATCCTCTCTTCTTGCACCACTAAACAAACTAACCAACACTGCTGCGTTTAAGCCCTTCGCTTTCGGGGACTCCACATCTATTTTTGGAGTTGGCCAAGGGGCAAGAGATGTCTTTATAAAGAGAAGCAAAGTCATTTATTTGCCTTAAAACCATGGGCTTCTTAACTGCAGTCACAGCACTAACTTCTACGAAAGCAGACTGTAGAGATAGAAACTTTTTCCCCTGTGTCGTAGCTGCACTAAAAAGGATAAGACTCTGCCTAACCACAGTTTTAATTAAGTTTGATTGATGGCCCATTACAGAAGCATGCACAAAGCCCCGCTCGCACAGGGTGCTGCTTCCTTTCAGGTTTTCAATACAGAAAGGGCTCCCCTTCTTAACCGTTCAGATAAAGATCTTTTTAGAAGTGCTCATCTGTTGCCTCTTGGAAAATGGTGGAAGCTCTCATTAAAAACAGCCAGCTGTGCAAAACGTTCCTGTTCCTCAAGCAGCCCAAATGCCTCCAGAGGGAGAATTCACCCCGACGGACCCTGCGCACAGCCCCTATGTACCCCACATCCAGCTCCCAGCACAAAGAGCCATCTCACACACGCACTCGCTCCTGCTGCTCTCCCCTCCTCGACTGCAGGAGTAGTTTTTGCCTCCTTTGTTTCTTCACAGGTGGGGAACGGCCACGTGGAACGGGGAAGAGGAACTTAAAACACAAACCCCCTTCCTCTGCAAACAGCGAAGTAGCTGCACCGCTGCAGAAGGGGGTTTTACACCATCATCTTGTATCATGTCTTCATTTTCCTGGGTTTTTAACACTACGTGCTCTCAGATCCAACTGTCCCATTACCAAAACAGCCTCAACAGGGAGAAAGAACCAAAACAACCAGAAAAAGCAACAGAAGAAAGTTACCCGGCGTAAATACAGGTGATTCTTTGTGCGCTTGGAACTCAAGCGGCTGCTTGTATGACACATGAGCTTGAAACTAAGGACTAAAGAACCACGGAAATAGAGAAGAAAAAGAAACACAGTCCATGAAACACCTATTTCTGACTGGCAACGACTTGGGCTTCAATTTGCAACTCTGGCACTATAAACACAAAGAGGAAATCCTCTTTCACCTTCCCAAGTGTAAGTGGGAGGCTGCTGCGCTGATGAGTAAGAACAAGCCATAGCAGGATCCATCTGATTTATTTCTGTTCGTGAATGCAGCACGCATCGAGCAGCAACTTAAATAAAAAGTCTTTACTCCGAAGATTTGGTGTGACCACCAGAGACACAAGGACGTCAATAACATCTGTGTGAAAGTACACTCTGCAGGTAAATAGAGATGTAAATATTTGTTCTGCTTAATTCTGCTTTGTACAGTCCCGATAACACACGTTTGAGATGCACTTATGAAATGCCAGCATTCGGGAATCAACCAACCTATGATAAAAGTTAGTCGATAAAGCAACTAAAGACGTAAGAAAGGCACAAATTCTCCCATAATCTAGCACAAGGTACCCGAGAGCTACATGATGCTGCTTATACCTCAATATTCATGTCGGAAAAAATTAAGGCCTAAGAAAAGGCAGACAAAGACCCTCACTAAGTGCTTTAGGGCCAGTAAATGAGCTCCAAGTGCAGCTGCCAGAGAGCAGGTAGATCTAAGCCCACTGCTGGGCTCTCTGCTGCTTCCACTGCGAACACCGCGGCCTTGACACCCCAATGTATACAAGGCTTTAAGGGACAAGCAACACGACTGAAAGATGCATCAACTGAATAAGCCTCTTCAAAGCACAGTGGGTGAAGGTCTCCTGGGTTTATGTCCCGTGCTTTTACTGAGCTGTGAGCTGCAGAGGGGACGAGGCATGTTTTTGGTATAGCAACTGTCATCAGTTCACTGGTTTCCCTTCAGTCACGTTTCGCAGCTGCCTGAGTCAGCCCTGAGATTGGGATGATCTTCAAATATCATCCTGCCCCCCGGATCATGCGAAATGACCACAGAAACCTTGTTGTTCCCACGGACAGGGAAGTGATGGCTGGCCCTCGGGTCCTACCTGCTTCTTAACCTCCCACCATGCGGTGTTTGAGGCCTCTCGTGTGGGTTCTCTCTCACGGGCAGTTTCACACAGAGCTCACTCCCACGCTGTGGTTAGGCTGCAGAACAGCCCAGAAACCAAAACCCAAACTCGTGAGTGGCCATCCTGACAGAGCAAAGACAAGCCCTGCCTGCGAACAACGCACCAGGAAGTCCCAACTCCACCCTATGGTTAAACAACTCCTTGCTTGAAGGCACCACGAGCTGAACTTCACACAAGCTTCAGCCTTCTTCTGCCCACGCTGCCACCAAAGGTTTCCAAGGGGAAGTTGATGTTATTACCAGACACAACCAAGCTGACAACATCATGGGGCAGTTGCCAGGCACGTGTATGGCTCATTTTTACTTTGGGGCAATCTCTTTTCATCCCTGGCAAGAGTATTTTGTTGCAATTTCCTCATTCTTAACTGGAATTCAGCAAATCTCTGCAGCCAGGGCAAGCCAACAAAGGAGGAAGCTCCTTTCAAATAATCCAGATTCACTCACCTCCCAAGCAAACAAACCCCACTTCCTCCACTGGACCCCTCTGCAGTCAGGCTTCTCTTGACCAGCAGTGACCAGCAGGTTCCACAAACCCCTCCTGGTCCATAAGTATTCCTTAGGCTTTAATCCGGACAAACCTTACTGTTTCCCTGAGCTGACAGTAGAAAGCTACCGCAAAGAAACAGTTTAGTTCTCACCTTTAGGCAAGAGAAAACCCGCAGCCAACACCAGCTACAACACACATCCCTGAGGAGACGCAGGGGATGGCTTTCAGTGAGAGCTGAGGGCTCCATCCTCACAAACACCATTCCCTTTGAGGCTGGAGCTGGCGTGTGTGAAACGCTCAGGACCTCATGACAGGATACGGATGGAGCAGGGGCAGTGCCCAAGTGGAATGCTGATGCTCAGGGAGCTCCTGTGAGCATTTGGCCAGCACGCTTCCCATGCTGTGAGGACAGCAGCAGGGCTCTGGATTGCAACACCCCACCACAAGCACAAAGACTTTCTGACCTTGCAATAGCTAAAGCGCCCGCTTAGACCCATCTTATCCACATCCTGAAGGTATTTCATACCTGCGCCTTTTTCCTCCAAGAGCTAGAAGGTGATTAAATATTTAGTGCTTCACCAAACGTTTCTTGAATACGGAAGGAGCTGAAGTCCCACCATCCACAGCACCACAATGTGTCTGCTTATAGATCTGTAGGGTGCCCAGAGAAGCTGTGGCTGCCCCATCCCTGGCAGTGTTCAAGGCCAGGTTGGACACAGGGGCTTGGAGCAACCTGCTCTAGTGGAAGGTGTCCCTGCCCGTGGCAGGGGGTTGGAGCTGGATGAGCTTTAAGGCCCCTTCCAACCCAAACCAGGCTGGGATTCCATGATATTTGAGCTGTATTTTGGGTGGCAACCCTGGAATTCCCTTGCTCTGAAATGCCAAGTTCCGGCACGTTTCAGAAGGGATGCGTTGAGGGATGAAGCAGCAAGTACACAAGTGGAGAAGACCCACTCTGTCAAGCAGCACTTGGAGCAGGCTGCCTTCAGAGCAATGGTATAGATGACCTGGGGAGTGGCACATAGTGATCCCGATCTAAAAATAACGGGATCACAGGAGTGACAGTCAATTCTAACTCCATTATTCAAATCTTGATTAAATCTAACGTCGAGTATATTTCTTAATCAACCTGCCACAAGTGACTACTTGAAGGCTCATCTCTCAAAGCCTGTTTTCAGGGTAGAGCCTTAACACACTGAGGAGCAGGTAAAACATGAAAACGATTATCCGCAAAGCTTGTTCTCTCCAAAACTATTTGGCAAAGCACCGGATTTATTTTTTTTTTGGTCTGTTTCATATAAACATGATGTAAATCGAAGTTAAAACACGGTCTCAAAATGCCCTTTAGCATCTAAAAATGAACCAAGCTCAGAGGGAAGAAAGCATCTTCAATAAGGCTTTGCTCAGCGTGGTGCAGCAAGAAAAAAGTCCTTTGGATACAGTTAACTGCATTTATTTTTGCATTTAACTACCACAGAAGGGAAAAAAACATCCATTACCTTAAAGAGACAGATATCTTAACGCTACTTTACTCGACAGAAGCTCTTCTAGACCAGCCTCTGGCTACCAAGCAGCTGGTAAGCGTTAAAAGACATACTTAGGTAAGGCACAGCCAGCAGGGCAATGGAATGCTGGCTCCTCACCCCCCAGCACCTGCACTGGAGGTGACTGCACACTGCGAACCCCCCTCCAGAGAGGAGGGATGCAAAGACGCTGCCAAAAAGCGGCTCCAGCTGCTGCTCGCTGCAGTTTCTGCCCCGGCTGATAACCACCGTGCTCAGAGCCAACCACACCCCCTGCGTGGCAGTTTATAAACCACCCCGAGAGCCTTGTTTAGAACATTTAAAGGTGGAAGGGAATGGAAGGGTTAGGAAAAGAGAAAAATTCCTGGGTCACTTTATCAAGGCCACTGAGCAAACTCATTGCAGTCATCACCAGGGCAGAGGGAAGCTGCTCATCCCAGGCCAGAGGTGGTCACAGAATCACAGAGTGATTTGGGTTGAAGGAACCTTAAAGCTCACCCAGCTCCAACCCCCTGCCATGGGCAGGGACACCTTCCACTAGAGCAGGTTGCTCCAAGCCCCTGTGTCCAACCTGGCCTCAAAAGCCAGGTCAGAAGCATCGCTCCCAGCGAACACTGAGGAGACTTCAGAGTGAAATGAACTACGTTCTTCAGGAAAGGAAGATTGAAAGGGGGGGAAAAGTAGGAATCTTTATAGGACATCAGCACTCAAAGATTGAAACATCACACCCACAACAGTCCCAAGCAGTGGCTGAGGAAGAGCCTGAATAAAGGAAGAGCCTTTATTCAGCTACAGCCTGGAACAAACTCCCTGTGAGGGTTACAGTCCACCTTCCCTCAGACTGGATCCAGAAAGTTAAACCTCATGTCTCCAGCTTCCCTTCAGCACCAGCAATTACATGTATCTGGAAAACAAAGTTCCTGATACAGCCACAAGTACTGCAGGCTTGGTGGTGGTGATGTTCACCCGAGAGTCTAAATGTCTGTAATGTCCTAAAAACCAGCTTATTATCTTCCTTATACACTAACTTACCTCAACCTTTGTACCCTAACCCCACAAGTAAGTTACTACAGAGCTACAACCCACACACCCCTCTCCTCTATAGGAGAGCTGCTGCCAGCACCCCTGGAGGATCAGGACCCTCCAGCAGCAACCGTGTATTTCCAAGCCAGGCTTTCTAGCTGTATGTTAAGCAGGAATATCAAACAGCCCAGTACTTTACCATCTCATCCACTCTGACACATTTCCTACCATGTCTCTAGCACTTCATGCTGTGACTTCACGGGAAAATGTGATGCTCTGCTGGTCAATCTGTCAGGAAGCATCACAGTGACAGCAGCATTGTCACCCAGACCCATGGTCCTGCCCTCAGCTGAGCAATGAACTCCAGCAGTTTGCTGCTCGAAGAGTGTTAATGCTCATCTCGACTCCCAGTTTTGTAACGCCTCATGATTCTCCCCCTCCCATAATCTTTATTTCAGCAGTTTATCAGAATGAAATGAAATCCTAAGTACCCTCTTGCCACATGCAGAGCTCATACGACTTTATCCGAGTTAAAATCCTGTGTCATACAAAATGAGAGCCTGAGGAAGCAGGCAGCTTGGGATGACAGTGCAATGCATCTTACACTGCTGCACAAAAACATACTTCATTGAAGGATACAGGCTGGACGGGAGCTCCGAGTCTCCTTGGTCCAATCCTCCACATATTCCATTTTTCCTCCTAAGGACTCTCAACTGCATCCTTACACACACCTCTACCAGGTGCTTCAAGAAAAAGAGTAATAACAACAATATATTTATCCCAGTAGAGTCTGAAGATGAGCAGTAAACGAGTCTCTGTTCCTCACTTAGAGAAATCCTGGGACTCATTCTGTTAGCCCTGCCTGTTGAATTCAGGCCACAAGCAGAGAGGTAGAACGCAGAGGGAAGGCTGAATCTGCTGCCCGTGGCCAATGAGGAGGATTTCCAAGCACTCACCTCTCTCTTTACAGTGCAAAGTGGCCTCTGAAGCAACGCTACAGAGCTGAACCAGCCCGCAGGTGTGAGGCAGGAAGATGGAGATGCCCTTCACAGGTTGAGGAGAAGCTCCCCATGACCTGGCTTCAGTGTGTGCTTGAGCCCAGAACCCCCCCGTGTGCTGGGCTGCACCCCCAGAGCGTGAGCAGCAGCTCAGGGAGGGGATCCTGCCCCTCTGCTGCGCTCTGGGGAGACCCCCCCTGCAGTCCTGATCCAGCTCTGGGGCAACAGCACCAGAGGGACGTGGAGCTGCTGGAGCGAGGCCAGAGGAGGCCCCGGAGCTGCTGCGAGGGCTGGAGCAGCTCTGCTCTGGAGCCAGGCTGAGAGAGCTGGGCTGGGGCAGCCTGGAGAAGAGAAGGCTCCTGAAGGGGAGACCTTAGAGCAGCTCCAGGGCCTAAAGAGGCTCCAGGAAACCTGGAGAGGGGCTTTGGACAAGGGCCTGGAGGGACAGGACAAGGGGAATGGCTTTAACCTGCCAGAGGGGAGATTGAGATGAGCTCTGAGGCAGAAGCTCTTCCCTGTGAGGGTGCTGAGGCGCTGGCACAGGGTGCCCAGAGAAGCTGTGGCTGCCCCATCCCTGGCAGTGTTTGAGGCCAGGTTGTTGGCCACCACTGCTGTTTTACAGCCTTTTATCAAATTAACCATCATGAAGACAAACACTATGGGGAGGGGAAGAGAAAACCAAGAAAAGGATTCACTCCAGTTTGAGAACACTGAATATGGTCTCGAATGCTGACTTTTTGCTACACTTCACAACAGGAATGGACCAAATCAAACATTTTACATCCCTGGTGCAGAGCATCCCGGACACTACTGGGAGCTGCAGCACCAGCAGCCTGCAGGTACACAGTTCTACAGGCCACCAAACGGGCTGGTCCCAACACACTCCCTCTTCTTCCTTTGCAATTCAGAGACGTTTCTGACCCACCTGCAGCAAGCACTGATGCCACAAATCTTCTATGTCCCCCATTCCTAAGTAAAACCACCACCTTAACAGCAATATAATAAACTTAAGGATGGAGCTAGACCACAAGGAAAATCAATCCAAGCCTGACGAGTGAACTCTCCACCTCTGAGGAAGTATTTTCAACCTTCTCCTCCCGGAGGTGGAAGTTCAGCAGACTTCTCCAAGAGCTTCCAAACCCTGAGTGACCTTTTAGCTCAACCAGCAAGACCGCAAACTCCCTGATGGAGACCAAGAGTTATTCCTGCTTTCAACACTTCGCGGCTTGGCTGCATTCTTCCCCTGACAAACTCCTTTCGAACAGCACGACCGACCTGCGCTGCCAACGGAGAAGCGGCTCTCCACCCTCCTCGGTGCTCTCCTGCTCCCTTGTTTTATTGCTGTGCTCCAGCTTCTTTCTACACACCGTTCACAGGTTGATTAATGCTCCTCCTGGATGATCAGATGTCTGGTAATTCAGGCTTTTGCACCACTCCATAACTCTCATCAAGGCACACACATCTCACTAGAAAGCTCTCTGCTGACTGTCCCCACTCCCGATATCCAGGCCATTCAACAAGACATTCTGGACACAAGTCCAGGCTATAAAACTCACATGTTCTTCAGCTGCCAGGATGGGAATTTGGTGACAGGACAATTCATTCATTTATTTAATGATCTTAATGTCAGCCTGAGTGGATAAAGTGAGCTTTGGCTTCAGTGAGCAGCGAGGAGACCGTGCCAAGTGCGGCAACAATTGGTTGGGTGCACGCCGGCAACACCAGGTACTGCTGCACACACACTGCAACAGAGCCTAAGTTTTGGGGGGGGAAATGGGAATATTCCAAGTTAAACTTGGTGCACAACCTCAGAACCAGTTGTTTAAACATAAAGTGGTTTATTGTGCAGATGAACTTTTCTGTTTTAACTTAAAAAGTGGTTTGGAATGTGATCAATACAATTAAGCCGAACAGCTTCAACTCATCAAAAATCACACTTTGCTGTATTTGCATATCCACAAAAATGAGATCTTTTTTCTTTTGAAGAGAGCCATAAAAGCACTTTGAAATGTATTGTAAAACACAATAATGCTGAAGGAAAACATAAAACCCAAGTCGGGCGGGTTGACAGCTGAATTATTTCACAAACCTCCAATACAAAACACAAAACAGAAAAGTATTCGAAGAGAGCCTGTCCAGTAACCAGATTTGTATGTGTGTAAGCACTGGTGACAAAAGGCCACACAAACTTTGTATTCTACCCCAGCTGAGCTCAGAGATGTCCCACCAGCTCAAGAAGTACACCCACAAGAGCGTTCCCATACTGAAGCTGGGCATGAATCACCAACTCCCGAAATCCCCTTCCCAGCGCACTCAGAGTCTGAGATGCACCAGGAACTTCACATTAAAAGTCACAACAAAGATGCTTTAAACGCGTTTTGATTTCTTGACTTCCCCCCAACAAGCAGTACAGGTTACATACCCTCACCTACAGCACCCTGCCAGCTTCCCTTCCAGATGTAACATAGGTATTGAGTCTGTCCAATTCATCAGCTGCACGCTGCAAAATAAAGTGTCCAGTGTCAAGCCTACAGCATCTTCATCACCACAAACAAGAATTCGAGACTTGGACAAAGCTTTCAGACCAGATTTCACTCTGAATTTCACATCAGACTTGACAGATCTGCAGAAGATGTCCTGGCAGCCCAAGGACAGAAGGACAGAGTCTCACTGCTCAGTGGAAATGCACGTTTCCTACAGACAAGGCCTTTCCTCAGGATGCTGGGAGCCTTTCAAAGACAGCGGCTGACTCAAAAACCAAAGCTGTAAGTAGTATCACTGAAAAAATCTTTCCCTTTGATACTTGTAGGAAGAGTCTCCCGCTTAGTCTGAAAAGACTGAAGACTTCTGTCATTTCTGAACAAAATAAGCCCAGAAAAATGCTGGTTTCAAGGCCCAGTGACTTCTACGACTTCTTAATAAGGCATAAAAGAGGGAAATCTTTTTTTCAGACCACCATTAGTGCAGCCACAGCTTTAGTTCAAATGGATTTTCAAATGCCACCAGCAGGGCCGACATTTAAATCTGACTACTCTTAGTAATTCAGTAACTCCACACAGTCACCCTCACGTGTACATCAAACCGAAACACAAACACACAATCATCATCCCAACCCGAAAAAGAGAATTGGTGTAATGTTTATTAGCTTCCACCTCCCAAAAGCTTTCCAAACCCAGGACAATCTGTGTTATTTAAGATCTTTAACTGCATTAACTCTTCCTGGCTCGGTGTTTTCACAGCATCAAGAGCAAACTCAAAGCCTTAGCAGCAAGATTTCTTCTCCTACCACCCTGAGGCCGTACCACGGGACACCCACTCCCCTGGTGAGAGGGTGAGAGCAGGGATGGGGTTTGTGTTTGTGACTTTGACATAGTTATTCCCATGCAGATACTCTATTCCAGAGTACAAGAGGCTCATTCCTGCTGAGCTCAACCACTTGGAAACAGCAGCTGCTCCACACATCTCGACAAGTCCTGACCCATTCCAACCCTTCACCGACAGCTTTGGAGAAGGCTACAGGTATCGGTCGAGGACTGGGTATGCTTTTCTTTCAGGATTTCTATAAAGAAACCACTTTGCTTTTTTTCCAGGTATACTTCAAGCTCTAGAAAGAGTTTAACTCTCAATCAGATAAAGGACACACAACAGAAACGTATTATTTTTGGTAGCAGAATTGCTTTAAACCTGATACAATCTCGGTGTGGAGAAACTTGGCCTTTCCTCTCCCCTGCAGAGCAAACAAAGGTACAAACAATTCTTAGGTACACTCCGAATACAAGTGTGTTGTTTTCCTTTCAGGAAAGAAGGAAAAATGCTGTCCCATTAACCCAGTTACGTGCCCAGCAGCAATTTGACTCAAGTCCCATCAGCAACAGCGTGCCATCACCTACTATGAGAAGGGAGCGCGTGTTCTGGGACACCTTCCAAACGTATATAATAAAACACAGAATAACATGTACTAGAAAATTTCACTAGCCTAAAAGCTCATTTTGCTCTCCTCCCTTTGATCCTTTCCTTTTTTAAGAACACATTCTGTTTTCTTCTTCCAGCTGTTCCACATCATCATCTCCTATTCGGGAGGCAAAACCAAGTCAAGTTTGGAAAGGAAAGCTGTACACAGGAGAAGCTCCTGAAATTGCCACCCAGAGTAAAACACAGCACTGTGAGAAGTGACATCAACTATGTTCCCTTAAAACAAAGACAGAGAAATGAGTTCCCCCAGTTCCTCCAGACCCCAGGGTGCACAACTCCTCCACCCACATCTCCATGCCCCACAACAAACACCGCTTTGCTCTTCCCCACTCATTCCAGAAGAGCCTTTCCAGTTGCCAGCCGACAGTCACGGCACGGATGAAGTTTCCTACTGAAGAAACGCCTGTACAACAGTGCTCCTACCCATCTGGAATTCTCCGGAGTAAAAATTCCAGCAACTCTAATCATGTTAGCGGATTTACACACAACTAAATTTGACACCAGCCCTGAAACTGCTGGATTAGGGAGAAAAAGAAAATACAGGTTACTTATGACTTCGGAAGAGAGCTCTTCACTGCTAACTTACCATGAAACAAAAACAGAGGAAACACACCAGCTCGACACATCCCGGCGTTTGGTAAGGACATGAAAAAGCCTTTCAGCCCTAAGGTGATGGACAAACCCACACACAGAGCTGAAAATCCTGCTACATCCCAACATCTAAAAGGGAAGTTATTTGTTCCAAGTCTCCTATTACTCTCTCACCGACTTCTTGCCATAGATAAAAACACAAACTGTGCTCCAAAATCAGTCCTGCACATTAAATACATATATATTGAAACGGCTGAAGAAACCTTCTCCTGCAGGCTCCTGCCAGAGAACCTGCACAATCATGTCCTCAGATATGAGGGGAAAATCAGCTGTGTGAAATCACATTTGTAGAAGAACCGTTCTCTCCAAGTCTCCCAAAGCTGGTAAAGTGACATATCTGCGCTATAACATGATTAGCTTTTGTCATTAAATAAATTAAAGCTATTTTTGCTGGAGAGAATACTAAGATGTGCCAAGGCTGGGGAACATCAACAGGGGAGATGGCAGAGAGGTCTAAAAGCACTTCATTTTTTGGCACTATGTTCACAAACCCGTTCCTGTTCCTCCCCTGCAGAAGAGCCACTACCACAGGGAAAGCCTCCATGTTTTCAAAGCTTCCCTCCTGCTGCATTCCCTCCCAATTGTATGATCTCCACAGCTTCAGACTCTCCCAAATGGAAACACTTCTCAGGCAACACCGCTGCCCCTTCCTCCCCTTCATCCAGCTGTGACTTCAGAAAGCTCACTCCTGCACTCAGAAAACCAGAGAGCAAGAACACCTCTGATCTCAGCCCCGCTCCTCCCCTCCCGCCCACCTCTCGCCACTCCTTCCCTTTCATGACCATAATGCTCCAAACACCCTTCCTGGCGAGCAGCTGCCTCTGGCATCTGGAAGAGGACTTCCAACCGTGCTCTCATTTTAGCTCCAGTTCAATGTCAAAGCTACCCAGAAGCCGGAGCGGATCCACCCGAGGTGCAGGGGGGCCAGAGCTTCACACGAAAGCCATCAGCATGCTCTTCAAGGTGACTTTTATGCCCAAGCACCTTCCTAACCCCTAGGTCCTCATCTTCAAAGCCATCACCAGATAAACTCCAGGCAGCACAGAGATGTTGCACCACATACTCCAGAAAGAGGCACTTGGAATGGAAGTAAGCAGGGAGGGAAGATGGCACTGGGGGTACCACAGCAACCCAGAGACCCTGATCCTTCAGTGCACGCTGAAGATGCTCTCCTTGGAGAAATCCTTGGGCACCTTCCCCTCCAGCTCAACTCTTTGCTCAACTAAGAGAAGACAGAAAACCCCACGCACCCAAATCCTCCTCAGCAGTCTTGATTTAACCAGATCATCAACACAGGCCTGCTCCAACAGCACAACCTGGCCTGCATCCGAACACTGGTAAGTGCAGCCAGAAACTCATCACGACTTCACACACAGTCTCTTACATTCCCAAAAGTGATCCTGTATCTCTTGCAGTTATCCCTGGCTTTGGGAAGCCACTTGGATCTGGAAGATGCCACTTACCAGAGCAGGAAGCAGCACAGTGCTTTCTGAAAGGGGCTACAGCACAGTTAGCTAAAACAAATCCAGAAGAATTAAAGGCAACACTCAAGTACTGAGGGAGCATCAGCAAACCCCACATTTCCATGCACAGCAATGACATACCTGACACAGTAACCCCCCCAAACACTGACCTTCTCTGCTTCTCAGAAATGGAATTAAATTGGAGGAAGAAAAGAAAGATTTTCAATGACTGTCTGTTAAAACCCACCCTGAACCTGCCACAATCACCTCACTGCAATAACCTGAAAACACTCGTGTCCAGAGATACCCAACCCCACTCTGAAACAGCCACAGTGATAGATTAAGGTCAAGTTTACTGGTCCCTGCACAGAGCCCATCAACAACCAGGAAGCTGAACTCCCTCCAAACACAAGGAAGTTTGGAAAAGGAAACAAAAACCTACTGACACCAGCCCAGAGCCCACGACGGCTCCAACTTGGCTCCGAGGTAGAGCATTAAATTAACCCTGCAGGGCCAGGAGACATGGAGCTCACCCACGTCCACCAGTTTGTCCTTCACAGCCCAATGCTTGCCCACATCTGGGCTGTGAGGAAACCAGTGACCTGATTAGACCAATCCAGAGAATTTACTCCCAACTTGGGGACTTTGTAAAGAGCAGCTGAATGCAATACACAAAAAATACTACAAAGTGAGAGTTTGAGGGAGGGTAAAGAAACACGATGTAGTTTCACACGTGTCACAAGTAGCAACAAGTGAAGAACACAGAGGGACCTCCCTTATCTGACATTTTCCTGGAACAAGTCTCACTACAGAACAATCAGCTTCATCTGGAAGTTCTTCCTCAGAGGCATCCGAAAGCCAAAGCAGAGGTGGGCAGATGGGATTTATTTCTGGTGATATCCCTCTGTGTGTCATTTCAGGTACACCCTTCTCATCCCCCCAGACACGGGTCACAAACCAACTGGAGGGTTTGTCCATACTGACACAATTCCTGCCTGAAACCAGGTTCGACTGAAAACTCATCACTCCCACAGCCACAGAATTATCCCGACTTACTTCTACAAGGAAAATTTACCTTCTCGAAGCCACTGAGCTAAGGAATTTTCTCAAAGCTCTGTCTTGTCTTACAGCAGCTCCCATTAACTTCCTATTCAGCACGTAACAATGAAACTCCCATCAAAACATTTCTGTTCTTCATGTCCATCACTCTCCAGCTTCACCTGCCTTCGAGAAATACATGTATTTTTTAAATCCCTTCTTCACCCTGTATTTTTCTTTTCCCTCACTAATACCTTTCCATGAACGCACATGCTCTTTTCCTGCACAGTTCCCTCTCACACAGTTTTTTGCCTCAGTTACACAGATACTTCATTTCACGACACATGAAGTACTAAACCCACACGTGTTTCCAAAGACACAAAGTTCACCACGTGGAAATCATTTGAGTTTCAGAAGCCCAAGTCAGAGCCTCGACCTACCTATTAACATATAATAATCCTTCACATCAACAAATAAACCCTTGTGCTGCTGCGAAGAGGAGACCTCGCAGTGCTCTGCTTGCTCTGAGTTGCCAGAAGCAACCTGCAACCGGCCTGTGTCTGCTGGAGGGGAACGCTGCTGCCCCAACAGTCGGATCAAAACAGAAAGGAAAAAAAAAAGCAAGAAACCCAACAGAGCTAAAAATAAGGCTGAACTCGGATGACCCGCTGCACTCCAGTAAATCAGAGCTGAACTCTGCTCCCCACGCTCGCTCCTGCGAGGTAACAGCTTTTGTTTACTACCTGGAAGCCAACAGGAGTTTCAGAGGAGGATCAAACCAGGCAGGACACCCAAATGGCACCAAGAACACACGGAGGGGTTTGTCCACAAGCACAGAGCAGGGGTTGGAAAGTTTACTACGGGTCAAACAGTGTGCTTTCAAACAGGCATGGCAAGAAATAAAAATTACACTTTAGCATTTTAACCTCCTCATCTTTCTAATGTCAACTCGTCACATCTACCCCCTACTCCTCCGTCCCTCCCTACCTCTTGCTCTGGGCGTCCAGTTGGGTCCCCGTGACGGGACACGCTGCCACACCACCTCCAGCTCTTTTGGGGTCTTGCCTGCTCCCTCTGAGCCTTTTTACTTTCAGGCTGCCGTCAGAGGTAAACCCCAGCTTCACCCTTCACGTGTGCAAGGCGACTTGTGACAACACCCACCAAAAGCCACGGCGTCCGCCTGTCTGAGCTACAGCAGCACAAGCCGCTCTCACAAACCACCTCCAAGCTCACCCTTGACCACAGCGGGGAAGGATTCAAGTCCCTCCACGGTGTTTTTACTGATTCCTTCAAATCAAGTGCTTTGGAAAGCCTAGCACACTCCTGATCCCAGAACCAGGCACAGTTCAACTGTCAAGGCACCCAAGCGTCACACTCCCTGTTAAAAAAGATCCTTTCCAGACAAACCAGCACCTTGCAGGGAAGGTCAGCTGAGCACAGGCTCACTGGCCGGCATTCCCACTGTAACACTTGGCACATCACTCAAAAGTGAGCAAATTTCCCCTGAGCAACAGTTTTACTCACCACCACCCCGCTGACTCTGCAATGACAGCACCTTCCCACTTATATTTTTTCCCCCTAAAGCACAGGCTGGAATTCCAGAGGAGCACAAGCTGGCCAAAAGCACCCAGCGGAGAGCGCATCCCCCCGCAGCACTCCGAAATCTTCAAGAGGCTTTTCACTTGACCCAAACAAATCTGTAACGTCAACAGTCTCATGATTTAAGCAACGCATTTGTTGTCATGGCAAGAATGATTCTTGCCGGAAGCTCAAGAAAACAATGGACCTAAACTGATTAGAGAAGGGCTTGGTTTTCCCACCTCAAAAATGAAAGTGAGAGCAAGGAAACGCTTGCACACGGGGAACACGGTTCTTGAAGAGCACAGGCATCCTCACACGGCTGGAACAGCCCTCAGCACCAAAAACACCCTGTTAAAGCCCAAGCTGCTGCCACCGACCAACAGCCAAGCACCCTCCTGCCAGCCACCCCGTTCCTGGATAAGAGCATGTTCCCCTAAGTGTGGTTTTCACTTCACGCTCCCCCAACACACACAAAACGGTCCAGTTTGGGGGGAGGAAGAGAACAGCCAGTTTGCCAGGGGATGCTGCGGGACGCCGGGAACAAAACCTCACCCCACTTTCCTGCTGATCCCTGCAGTATTTCCCTCCTGACTTGGGGCCTAGTGGCAGCAGAGAAGCAAAGACCTTTAAAAAACATTCGCAGCAGCCGCCGGCCTCTCTTTGTAGCAGGGGCCGTTCTGCGGTGGGGGTTCTTCCAGCGGGACCCTTCCCCTCCCCACCACGCGTGGCCCCGCAGAAGAAGCTGTTCTCAAGCACAACGTTCTACCCGAGAGACTGATCCGCACTGGCCGAGGAGGACAAAAAAAATGTCAAGAAAAGAAAGAAATCCCAGGAAAACCGGCCCCCGGCTGGAAAAACCTGCGCTGAAACCCGCCTGGAAAACAACAAAACCAAAGCACTTACCTGAGAGCACCGCAGGTACAACTGAGGAGGGGTGTATAAGTTTACCCTTGGGGGTCACCGCTGCTATGGGGGGGTGGTGGAAGGGGGCTAAGGGACCCTCTGCCTTCCCCAGGGGAAGGCGGTGAACCTCCCAAACCAGCCCATGAGCGAAGGGGGGTGAGACACCCCCTTTCCCGCAGCACCCCAGCAGGTGCAGCCCCCCCTTTGCACGGGGGGGGGCACAAACACACACACACAAACACACACACAAAAAGGAGCGGGGGGCCCCAACCGCCACCCCCCGCGGGACGCCCCCTCCCCACACACACCCCACCCCGGGACTAAGGGGGCCCCCGCGGCCCCGAGCCCCCCACCCCGGGCCCCGCTCGCTGTGGGGAAGGGGGTGTCGCCCCCTTCCTCCCTCCCCCCCCCCGGGGCAAAGGATACTGCTGGGGCGGCTGGGGCGGCAAGGCCCTGATGTTGGGGTGAGGCGCCGGCGCCGCCGCCGGGTGAGGGGGAGCCGGGGGGGGAGGCGGCCCCGCCGCCGCTGCCGCCGCCGCCCCGCTCCCGGGGCCGGTCCCCGCCGCTGCCGCCGCGCCGGGTTTCAAAGCCGCCTTCTGCGGTAAACTCATCGCCAAGCGGAGCCACCACCCCCCGGCGGGGAGCGGGGCCGGGGCCGGGGGGGAGCCGGGGAGCGGGCCGGGGGCCGGTGCGGCGGCCGGGGCAGCGCGGCGGGCCGGCACCGGCGCCGGTCTCCGTGACAACGCGCCTCCCGGAGGGCTCGGCGCGGGGAGGGGACGGGAGAGGGGCCGGCGGGGAGGGGAGGGGGGGAGGCGGCTCAGGCCGCGCTGCTCATGAGCCGCCGGCGGCGGGGGGTCTCGGTCCCCCTCCCCGGGGGCAGCGGAGCCCTTCGCGGTGGCGGCTCTCGGGCGATGCCGGCGGATTTTCCTCACTGAAGTAGCGGAGCATCAAACATGGCGCTGCGGCCGCCTCCAGCAGTCCGGCAGGACGGACGCTCGGGCGCCTTCGGGCCGCTCCGGAGCCGCTCGGCCCACCGGCGCTCGGCAACCTTCGGCTGTTTCCGGAACCGCTCGCTGGCGAGCGGCGTTCGGGAAACCTCGGCTTCTTCCGGAGACCTTCGCGGGCGCACGCGTCCTCTTCGCCGCCTTCCCCCCTCCCTCCCCTCTCGGCCCGGCACCTCCCGTGACCCCCGCGCTCGGGAAACATCGGCTCTTTCCGGAGACAGAGGGCGTGGGGGATTTCGGGAAGCTTCGGAGCGACTCGGAGGTGGAATTCCCGCCCAGCCGGGAGGCGCTCGGGGCTCTTCGGAGCCTCTCGGCAGTGGCGAGGCCGCAGCTTCGGGCGTTTTCGGCTTGGCCCGGAGAGACTTCGGCAACGCTCGGCTCTGAGGGAGCGGCCCCTGTCAGCGCGGCGGCCCGGAGCCGGCAGCACCCACCGCAGCGCGGGTTCGGGTCGTGGCGGCTTCCCCCGCCCCAAAACTCACCCCCGGCCCCGTTGCCACATGCCAGGCTCCCGGGGCGGCTCCAGGGGCAGCACCGCAGCCCGCCACGAGGGCCCTGCGGGTGACATGTCAGCTATGAGGGAGACACCCTGGCAACGGACATGGCGGAGGGAGGCCCCTCAGGGCCTGCGGTGACAGGAACCCCCTCGCCACCACCTCACAACCACCGCCGGGCTGAGCTCGGCCGAGGCACGGGCGGTTTGTACCATCTCGGGGAGATAAAAAGGACCTCAGAGCAGATGGAAGCAGCCGCCGCATTGTCCTGACTTGTCCTGCCCCGCCGCTGGCTCCGCAGGGCTCATTCCAGCCGCCTGGCACCTCCCGGCGTTCCTGCCGCGCCGCACGTCCCAGGGAGGCGCTCCCAGCGCGGGCAGGTATGGGCACCCCGGGTCACCACAGCTGCCACGGGGAAAGTCTCCGCGGCTTATTTGCATCCCGGCTCCTGCATCTTCTGGGCAGCTGCAGGGTTAGGAGGAAGGTAATGCTTGAAAGTGATGGTAAATAAAGGCTTAAAAGGGAAAAGCTTCTTTTATTACAGTAAACAGTTCCCTTGGTGGTGTGTTCCGGCACTTAGCGAGTAACTGGTGCTGCAAGTGAAAGTTGGCAGAAGAAGGATGGGTTTTCTTTAAGTGTGCAAGACCCCCACCTGTGAGTCGCCTCTGTTCACATCTCCCCAACAGCCCCATATGCAAACAGGAAAATAATTGTGCGGTTTAAAACACAAAGACAGGCTGAGAAAAACTGGGGCTATGGAGCCTGGAGAAGAGAAGCTGCGTGGAGACCTCAGAGCAGCTTCCAGTGTCTGAAGGGGGCTACAAGGATGCTGGAGAGGGACCTTCGTCAGGGGCTGGAGTGATAGGACAAGGGGTGATGGGTTCAAACTGAAACAGGGGAGATTCAGGTTGGAGATAAGGCAGTTCTTCCCTGTGAGGGTGCTGAGGCGCTGGCACAGGGTGCCCAGAGAAGCTGTGGCTGCCCCATCCCTGGCAGTGTTCAAGGCCAGGTTGGACACAGGGGCTTGGAGCAACCTGCTCTAGTGGAAGGTGTCCCTGCCCGTGGCAGGGGGTTGGAGCTGGAGGAGCTTTAAGGTCCCTTCCAACCCAAACCAGTCTGTGATCAGAAAGGGGAGAGCCTGGGCTCAGTGTTGTTCACTAGAGAAAAGTCAGCCCAGCACCAAAAGTCATAACAGGGTCTTGAGTCCATTTTTCCCTTTGAGTCACACTCTGAATTATTCCGATGTGGTTTGTGCAGGTCAGGGGTAGGACACGCCACCCGCCCGTGCACTCACACAAGGACTGCAGCGTACCCCAGGGCTCAGCACCCCCCGAGGTGTGATCTCAGGAGAAAAGCACCAGCCTCCAGGAAAAGCAGCTCTGTGACAGGAATAGTTTCTTACTTACTAAGGTGCTATCTACAGGATACAGCGGCACCGAACAAGCGCACTTTGTGGTGCCAGAAGCTATTAGTGGAGCCGGTGGCAGAAGGAAGATGACTGGTGTGGTTGCTCAGCCCAGAGAAGGCGCCAGGGAGACCTTAGAGCAGCTCCAGGGCCTAAAGGGGCTCCAGGAAAGCTGGAGAGGGGCTTTGGACAAGGGCCTGTAGGGACAGGACAAGGGGAATGGCTTTAACCTGCCAGAGGGGAGATTGAGATGAGCTCTGAGGCAGAAGCTCTTCCCTGTGAGGGTGCTGAGGCGCTGGCACAGGGTGCCCAGAGAAGCTGTGGCTGCCCCATCCCTGGCAGTGTTCAAGGCCAGGTTGGACACAGGGGCTTGGAGCAACCTGCTCTAGTGGAAGGTGTCCCTGCCCGTGGCAGGGGGTTGGCACTGGAGGAGCTTTAAGGTCTCTTCAACCCAAACCAGTCTGTGGTTCTATGATTCTGTTTAGTTCCCCTTTCTGTGCTTTTTGCTCTGCCCTGGGGTAAGGGAAATGCCTGGATCAAGTGAGTTCACATCTACCTCAAACGATGTGTGGGAAATGGGGTGAAACAGAAACCAGTAAGTTAGGTTTTTTGAGGGTAAAAAGCCCAACCCAGCCTTGCCAGCCTGTAAAGAAGTCCTGAATGGGCACTATTTCCATCTGCAGCCAGGAGCAACTATTTAGAGGGGGCTCCAGGTATTTTTTTCCAAGCCAGTTTCGCTCTGCAGCCTGCTTCCCCACCAGAAAACCGAAGAGAGAAATGGAAATGACCTCAAAGAAAGGCCAAGTGCTCTCCTCCTCCCCAAAAATGGGAGAACAAAGGAGGAACTTCCATCATGGTAGGGGGTTGCCCAAGGAGTGACAATCTCCAGCCACCCTGGGGAGCTGCTGCCCTGCAGCACATCTCTCCTGGCTGCAGCCTGCTGGGAAGATGGATCCCCCTCCCCAGCTCAAAGACTTTGCTGTAATAACCTGTGTGGTCTGGGGGTGTCAGCGTCCAGCAGCATTCCATGGAGCAGCTCCCGGGCACGGCACATCTCCCGGTACACCCCTTCATGGAGACGGAAACTCGTACCAAGGACAAACCGACATCCCTGGCTCCCTGTGTTCCACAGCAATGGCTGCTGTAAACACAGCTGTGCCGAGCCTCCCCGCCCGGGATCTTTGGAGAAATCACTTCTTTTTGCCCATTTAGAAAGGAAAAACCAGCATTTTCACCACGGTATCTGCTGAAGCTCCTGAAGTGTGAGCCATGTGATGGAGCCAGCCTCCTGGCTCTGCTCCTCCAGAATCTCCATCTTCCCCCAGCCCTCTTTTTACCATCTTATTTTTCTCCTAACAGGAAATCCAGACAGATCTCTCTTCTGTACTACCCCATGTAGAAAGATTTGGCCAACAGAACCTGCAGTTTTGGCAAGCCCGAGCAACTGCCAGCTGGATTCACACCCTTCCTCCCACCTCTGGCTTCTCTTCGCTTCGGTTTTCCTCCCATTTTTCCTGCTAGCTTTATTAGCACCTGGGAACTGATGTGTCACCATGGGCAGCTTGAGTTTACAGCGCTGAGCTCTTGTTCCAGAGCATCACCAGCCCTTTTTCCAGTCCCACCAGTCTCTCAAGTCCTTGGGCACAGCACAGATGCTTACAACCATGCAGCAAAGAGCGTAGTAGGAACACCAGAGCTGTTGGTGAGCTTGGGGAAGGAAAGGATTGGGGTGTCAGTGAGAAATGTCTGTTTTCCTGCAGGGATTGTGATAAAGAGGAGAGCATAAAGCACAAAGCTTTGGTCCTGAAAGCAAGTAGGATACAGCCTCATGGCTGTTCAGCTCAGAGTGAAAATCACTGCAGTGTTCAGCATGAGCTGCGAGGTGGGACTCGGAAGCCTGCTCACCACCTCCCACTTGCTGGCCTCCTTCCTTCAGGGAGGTCTGGTTTGGTCAAGGAAGCTTTTGGCCTTAAAATCTGATGATCCCAGTAGCTGACCCCAGCCCTGTTATGATGTGTTGGGAGTTAGATCCTGCGTGGAGGGAGCAAACTGGGAAAGAGACCTTACAACAGTCTTCTGATACCTAAAGAGGCCAAAAAGAAACCTGGAAAGGGGCTTTGGACAAGGGCCTGTAGGGACAGGCCAAGGGGAATGGCTTTAACCTGCCAGAGGGGAGATTGAGATGAGCTCTGAGGCAGAAGCTCTTCCCTGTGAGGGTGCTGAGGCGCTGGCACAGGGTGCCCAGAGAAGCTGTGGCTGCCCCATCCCTGGCAGTGTTCAAGGCCAGGTTGGACACAGGGGCTTGGAGCAACCTGCTCTAGTGGAAGGTGTCCCTGCCCGTGGCAGGGGGTTGGAACTGGGTGATGTTGAGGTCTCTTCCAACCCAAACCAGTCTGGGATTCCATGAGAAGAGCAGTTCAGCCTTTCGCAGCCTCAAAGGCTGTCTCGGCCCCCCCAGACCTATGAACAAGCTCCATTTCCAGCTTATTTTGGAGGTTCCAGCATGCTCCACGGCAGCGCCTCCCTCTTTGGGCTTCTCCCGCCTTTTCCCCCACTGATCCCGTTCCAACACCTTCCAGGCAAAAACCCAAAACAACATAAACCCCCGTTGCCAGCCCTGCTCGGAGCGTTCCTCGTTCCTCCTCCTGCCCAGGCTCAGCCCTCAGCAAACGTCTCTGCCCTCGGGGCACGGCTGAGCCTGGAGTAAAGCAAATACCACCCAGGATCAGGCAAGCCCACGGCAGGAGCTGGCACGGCAGTGAGTGATTCACCTCCTGCCTGCTCTGCCTCCACCTCTGCCTCCCGAGAGCCAAATCCCCACCGAGGCAAACACCATCTCTCCAAGCCCACCACAAGCAGCTTTAACCACAGCATCCCACTGCCACGACACAACCCGATGCTCCCTACACTGAGGTTGTCCCCTCTGTGGTGGCCAAAGCCACCACCAGCCTGGTATGTCATTATAAGTACACCCAAGAGAGTGTACTTTGGATGTAACCATCCAAAATACACCCCTTTTGGATGGTTAAACCACCTTTAACAGCATCTTAGATGCGATCCATGGGCTGCGCTCCCCTCCCTGCTTTCCCTACACCTTTCACCCCAGCCCCACTCTCTCTGCTTCATCCCTCTTCATCCTGCACCCACACCGCTCCTCTTTTCCTAGGAATGCAGGGATTTCACCTCATTTTGAGCACCCGGGGCCAGATCCAGGCTGGACCGCTGCGCCGGTGGCGCGGCTGAGTCCTGCAGCAGGCAGCGATTCCCTCAGCTCCACCGCCCTCTGCGGGTCTGCAGCACCATTTCCAGCCGGATCCCAGGGAAATCCAACGGCCACGGCCGCGCTCCCAGCGCCGCAGGGAACCGAGCGCCTCACACCGGGTCCTGCGAGCAGAAAGTAAGCGCTCTTATCCCATTTATGACTCAACCGAGGAGAGAAAACACAGTAAAACAGGATGAGGAAAACGTTACCGTCGTCTTTATGCAACGCTCGTGTCCCCAGCTCGCTGCTGGCTCAGTCCTGCCCATCCCAGCAGGAAACCCCACTCTGTATCCCCAAAAACTCACTACCAATGGGGTCAAACCAGGGGGTGCAGCCCAAATCCAGCCCCGGATAATGAGCCAGGGTTAAATAGTATGTGAGCACCCAGGATTTTACTTGTTTTACAGCCATCATCCCCCCCCAGGTGCTGGGTGAGGCTCAGCACGGAGCCTGCGGTCCAGGTCCTGCCTGGCATTTTTGGAGCAAGCCTGATGAAACCATGGAGCATCCACTTGGGAATGAATGTTGGCCTGTGTTACCGAGCTGGCAGCATCCAGCAGCATTGCAGAACTATAAATAAGGCCCTTTGGAGAGGAACCTGTACAGGGACCATGCCGCTGGATCCAAGCACAGCCTGGCCAGCCAAAAACTCACCCAGGAGGAAGGAAAAGCATCTGGGAAAGACCTCCCTGCTAGGGAGATGCGTGGGGCCATGCCATAGAAGTGGGAAGCAAACAACCACCCGCAGCGAGAGTGAGGGTTTTGGGCACAAAAGCTTCACTTTAGCCTCCAAGAGAAGCTGCAGACAAAAGCTCCGGCTGGGAAAAGCCTCCTGGACTGTTTTGGCAGCATGAGATGGTCCCAGCAGTGTGGACAGGGATTAAAATGCAGATAAAGGGATGCAAAACTCCTGCGACCAGAAATAAAACAAGTCATGAGCAGCTCCAGCCCCAGTAAAAAGTATTTATTATTTCAATTACAATAAGCCCCACATGTAGGGTGAAAAAATAGTTACAAAAAATTCCCTCCCCATCCTTCCTTTTACATATAAATATTAAAAATCCCTCTACAGCTTTGCAAGAAGGTGCCCCATGAGACAACACGCAGCACCTGAGCTACTGTCAGTGGTTTCCTCTTAAAACTGCAAGAAGAGCATTAAAAATAACCCTTACGAAAGCCCCTCGCCCCCATCCCGGTGCCAAACCGGCCACGGAAGGATGGGGGTTAGGGGCAAGGGGGTGATTTTGGGGTTTGCAGTTTCTCAGCGTAGAGGCCGGACACGGCAGAGAGCAAAGGATCAGCAGGAGCTGCCTGCACTTGTCTGGGGAAGCGTTTGGGGCAGGAACTCATGGCTGAGCTCGCTTCAGAGGGGACAGGAGGGAGCTGTGGGTGCTTCACCCATAGTCACCACCTTGGTGACATCTTTGGCACGCCAGCTTTTCCCTCTGAAACTAAAGCTAATCCCAGGAGCTGCAGCAGAGCCTCTGTGCCCTGCAGCATCCTCCAGCCCCATCCCCAATGTCCCCATCAGCATCCTCCAAGGACAGTCCCTCCCAGAGAAACCGGGATCCGGGGCTTGGTGGCTGCCTCCACAGCCCCATCCAGCTTCGCCAGCAAAGAGCCTGTCACCAGTCACTGTCACCACAGGGTGCTGCACCTACAGCTGCACTGAGTAAAAAAGAATTAATAAATATACTCATCTTTTACTTAAAAAAAAAAAAAAAAAAAAAGGCTTTTAAATGCATTTTCCCTGAAATTTTCCAGTGTATTCCACAAGGCATGAAAAAAATAGAGATATTTGCCTCCCCCCCCCCAAAAAAAATATATCTTAAAATATTTTCCATCCTCATGTGCGCATCTTTGGAGAGAGGAAAGTCCATCAGGTGCATTCAGACACGCAGCCAAGCCTGCCTGCGCCATGGGATCCCTTTATCGCCTCCAGAAAAGAGGAATTTGCCAGGATGGTGGATCAGGCTGGAGGCACTACGCACGGTAGTGCCCATGGACATGTGCCTGGACACATGGCCTGGTCATGATGGGGAAGAAGAGACCCCCAAGTGGAAGTCGTTCCACAAACGAGCGAGGGGATGAAGGAATTTCACAGTGGATGAAGCTCGGATGATCCCGGGAATGCGGGCACCACTCCGGCTGAGAGCTGGGCAGTTCCTTGTGTGGAGAAGTGGTTCGAGCCTCTCAAAAGGACTTGGGAAGTACAGCCATCGGATGAAGCAGCCGGTTCCCTCCAGGCACTCGCCCATCACCAGACCTCGCATTTCTTGGGGGGGTTCATGGGGGAGCCAAGGGGGCAGCCGAAATGCTCCGCGAATTCCTGGGAGTTGGAGACAGTGCCGATGACCCGGAATCGCGAGGGGCTGTGGGGGTCGGTGATGAGCCCCTCGTGCGAGCTCTCCGGCGTGCGAACCGAGCACCACACCTGCGGATGAGGGCAAGAGGCACCAGTGCCAGTGTCTGCATCCATAGGGCCCTGCTTGGTGCCAAACTGGACCTCCCTGCTCGTGTGATGGACAGCAGCAAGATGGAGCTCCAGCTTTGCCTCACCCTAACCTGGTTCTCCACCCGCTACACAGCATCTCTAGAGACCTCAGGTTTTGCCATCACATCCTCCCACCACCACATGGACATGCCTCCACTCCCCACAAACCTGTTTTCTCCCTTCCTGCCCACCACCAAGTGACCTACCTGTGCGAAGCCAACGAAGAAGAGCTGGTGGTTGGTGAGGCCGAGAGTTGGGAGGATTTCCTCTTCTCCATTCTTTTTCAGCCAGTTTTGATATGCCTGGAGGCCAAGGAGGACAGCAGGCTCAGAGGACACCACCGATCCCACCACACCATGCCCCACACCACACCTCCCCAGCCCCATAGTCCTACCCGGTAGGCTGCCTTGAGGCCCCCGTTGTCAGCGATGTTCTCCCCGAGGGTGTGCTTGCCATTGACAGCCTCTCCATTGACGGTGTAGTTGCTGTACTGCTCCACCATGCATGCTGTCTGACGCTTGAAGGCCTCCACGGAGGAGTTCTTCCACCAGGGACGCAGGTTGCCATCCTTGTCATATTCCCGGCCTGCCAAAACCACAACAGATCCTTCATCACCTCACTGGCCACCCCTCCAGCAGCCCACCCGCCTGGCCCTGGCCATACCTTGATCATCAAAGGCATGTGTCAACTCATGGCCCACGACCACACCGATCCCACCAAAATTCAGTGACCTGCAAGGAGGCGATGCTGAGGTTTAAAAAGCGGCCGCTGCTTCCCACAGCCTTGAAACGGAGCCTCAAATGTTGGGACAGGAGGAAACTTGGGAATCCTGCCCTCCCTGTTTCCATAGGCTCTTACTTGGGAGATGCACGTGTGTAAAAAGGGGCCTGGAGGATGCCAGCAGGGAAGACAATCTCATTCTTGGTGGGAGAGTAGTACGCATTGACCGTCGGGGGTGTCATGCTCCACCTGTAGAGACACGGACATGGACAACGTGGCTGCACAAACCCATCGCTGATGTTTGCTCCAACACCATCCACTTATCATAATGCAAAGCCATCAGCCCAAACTTAACTCCCCAAAACCAGCATGGGCTGGTGGACACCAAATCCCAATGATATTCCCTGCTGGGCACAACAGGGAAGTGGAGCAGAGGACTTACTGGTCCCGGTTTGGTGGTTTCCGGAGCTGGTCAGCGGTGACCCTGGCTGAGAAGTTGTAGAACTGCATGACGTTCTCAAAGTAGAGGTCGGACACGGCCTCGTACTGCAAGAGAGCAAGGCATGAGTGGTGTGTGGTGACCACCCAGCCCTGCTCCTCCCTCCATGGTCACGTCTGAGCCTCCGGAGCCGGCTGAGTTATGGCCACGCTTGTTTCTCCTCCTCTCCACCATCTGTGGAGTCTCGGGAGGACAGTGAATCACCATTACGGAAACCGGCTCCTCCTCTTCCCGGGCAGGGATCCCGAGAGCCCCAACCACCCCAGGGCTGGTGCACAGCAATCTGGGAAGCCCCCAGAGAAGCGTCAAGGACATGAGTGAGACCCTTCGGGAGGAAACCTGGGGCCACGGTGATGGGCACATCCTGCATGTTCTAGTGGAGGGGAGAACAGGAGACACAATGGACATATCCAACCAACTCACATCATTAAAGACTTTATCCAGCTCCTTGGGGTCCATGATGAACTTAGGGTAGCCAATCATGTTGTAGATGGCATCTGCCTGGTGGGGTGACAAGGACCACAGTGCTTTTGGTGCCAGGGGTGGAAGGACAGGCTCGCCCAGCTCTACCACCCTCCACCAACGCCCTCTCCTCCAACTGCTGCCGGCACCTCACCTTCTCTTTGGCTGATTTCCTTGTCTCTTCATCCATCCACCGCAGGCTCTCCAGGCTTTCCTCAAAGGCTGTTTTAATCTCTGCAATCATTTCCTCTGCCTGGACAACACAAGGCAGCACAGCGTCGGTCCAGAGCCCGCTTCCCACCCCAGAGAGGTCAAAGACCCTTCACACCAGTGGGAGGAAGAGGCTGGAAGGCCAAGATGGAATGTGGACCAGGGGAAAACCCAGCGAATGGAGATATACAGTGAACAAAATAAGGTGGACAGAGAAACAGCATCTGCCACGGTGGTTCCACCATTGTGGTGGCTTTCCTGGCACTGGGACCCACATGGGGGACGTACCACTTGCTTGCTGTCCTCGGCGAAGGTGGCCTTGACGAACATGGCCCCCAGGGCGAAGCCCAGGTTGTTGTCAGTGTCACTGATGCAGAACTTCCAGCGCGGGAGGCAGGTCTGCATGGGACAGAGGTGGGCATCAGTGGTGCCACAGCCAAAGCCCTTCCCCTTCCCACCCCTTGCCCTGCCAGGAGGTGAGGTCCACATCCCTGCATTGGAGCTGCCACCCCAAAACCTGCCCCACACCTCTATCTTTTGGACACAACATGACAAGGACTTGCCTTAAAAAGCTGTCACCATTTTAATGGTGATTTGGGGGCACCGGGGGCTCCACACTCACCTTCTTCGTCCCATACATCACTTCCATGAACTTTTCCTCAGCATCCTGGAAGCGCTGGTCGAGGAAGGGGCTGGTTTTCCGCACCAGGTTCCAGATCATGTAGTTGTTGAGGAGACTGCAGCGAGAGGTGGTGAGTGAGCAGCGGGATGTTCCTGCCCACCCTGCGCACCCTCTGTGCGGGCTGGGGGCTCTCACCATTTGTCCGTGGCCAGGATGAGGTCGGAGACCTGCTCCAGGTACTCCTTGGCATAGACCACGACGGGCTCAGATTCATTGAGCTCCACGGGGTAGAACACCGTGCTGAGGAAGGGCATCCAGTCCACGGCTGGTGCCAACTCCTGCAAAAGCCATGGACCCAGAATGCATCGGAGCGGGGTGGCAACTGCTTCCCGAGCTGGAATTGGCTGCATCAGCCCCGGTTTGAGGGACTCAGCTGATTTTGCAGAGGCCGGTTCCCATAACAGCAGCAGCCTCAAAGGGTCAGAGGGGAGTAAACAATTTCCTCCCACGAAGGAAAAAAAGTGGGGCGGGTGTCAAAGATGTTGACACAACCCATTAGGGCCCCTTTGGGGATGCAGGGAGGTGACCGGGCTGGTGTCCGCAGGCAGCAGTACCACAGCGGGATGGCCACCAGCCCCAGGGGTGGTCCAGAGGCTGGAGGAACGGGTCAGGGTGGGATTCCCCCAAGGAGGACACAGGCCAAGCCATTGCACTAGAGCTTCCCAGGCTGTGTCAGGCTTCCTCAGAGGAGCTGCGTCACCTCCACTCATCCCTTCCACTTCCCAAACCACAGCGGAGCAGGGAGGTTCGCCAACTCCATCCTTACCTTTAGGTCTCCAGCCGTCATTTTATGGTAGATGACCTCCTCATCCCGGTGCTTCTCCTGTGGGATGGTGATGTTGGCCAACGCCGTCTCAAAGTCCAAGATCTGCTGCATCTGCTGCCGAGTTGACTCCTCATCAGTGCCTCCCAAGAACATCCCCAACTGCACCATGTAGTTCAGGTACCCGGCGAGCACCTACATCGTAGGACAGCGGGTGATCAGCATCATGGGTGCCACTCACCCATGGCACCTCCCCTCAAATCCACCTTTCCTCCAACAACCTTACCTTCTCATTCTCTGTCTTGTTGAGGTAGTAATCCCGGGATGGCAGGCCCAACCCCGACTGATCCACCTGGATCACGTTGCTGTTGGAGTTCTTGGAGTCGGCGCTGACGTAGACGGAGAAGAAGGGTGAGGTGCGGTAATGCGCCGTCACCTCCCGCAGCGTCGCGTTGAAGTTGTCACCGGCCCATGGACCTGTGATGTTCCAGCCACCCAGCTGGGGACAGACAGCAACCGGCTTTTGGGTAAGGAATAACCCCCTGGAATTGCTCAAATATCCACCCAATACCTGTCCCGGGGGGAAACATCTCGCAGTGGGGCTAAAAAGCCCAGGAGTGGCATTAGCTGCCTATAAATCTATGCCTATGGATATTAGATGGGATCTTAAGAAGCAGCTTTTCCCTGTGAGGGTGCTGAGGTGCTGGCACAGGGTGCCCAGAGAAGCTGTGGCTGCCCCATCCCTGGCAGTGTTCAAGGCCAGGTTGGACACAGGGGCTTGGAGCAACCTGCTCTAGTGGAAGGTGTCCCTGCCCGTGGCAGGGGGTTGGAACTGGAGGAGCTTTAAGGTCCCTTCCAACCCAAACCAGGCTGGGATTCCATGATAAATCCCTGCTTCTCTCTGCCTGCCTCCTCTGGGGGATGGTCTTCCCTACGAAGCACTCAGAATGGGATCTGGAGTGTGCTGGGACTGCCCATAAACGAGCTTTCCCCCCCCATTTTGCAGAGGGGAGACAGCTTTTCCCCAAGGAAGGCTCTGAACCTTTTGGATGAGCTCCACAAGCGGGGTGGCACGCAGCTCCTCGATCTTGCTCTCGTTCATGCAAGCTTGGTAGTAACGCTGCGCCTTGCGCTCCGCCTCGCTCGACACGTTGGCCGTGGTGTTTTCTGCAGGAGGTACCCAGGGGGTCTCACAGCGGGTCCCCAGGGGTGGGCATCCAGCCCCCCATGGGCACTGCTGGTGCACAGAGCTCCCACCTTTCCCTTAGAGAAAAATCCAGCCTCATTTGGGCAAAACCAGGCTCTGAGGTTTGCCCTGCCAGCCCCCTCCGTGCCTCCAAAAGCATCCCATGGCCTCCAGCCCCTTCCTGGCCTCCTGCCCCCATCTCCTTTCCCACCCGCAGCGACTGCTCCAGCTCCTTGGAGCAGAAAGATAAAGAAAGGGAAAACAAAAAAAGCATTTTTCCAGCAGCTCTGATGTTCCCACCATCACCCATCCCCCTGCGCTGCCCTTGCCCCTGTTCCAGTGCTCCCCAGCCTTATATTATTTATTCCTGCAAGAAGAAACAATAAACCCATTTTTCTCCTCCGCCTCCAAACCCAACCTTCTATTCCCCCCCCCCCCCTTAAAATTCTGCCTCCCCAGAGGTTTGGTTTTTATTATCTGATGTTCCTCATGACACAGCTTGCACCTTTGGCTTCCCAGCTGTGTGGGTTTATTCACTAAAGGTCCCTCGGCTCCAAGGAATTCAAGGAAATGCCGAGCGCGACCACTTGGCTGGAGGCCTGCTCCCTTCTCCCAGTAAAACCAGCAGCAGATTTCTGCAGGAAGAACCGGGATGAAGCCGTTCCTGCGTTCCACCCCCCCTTCTCCCAAAAGACAACACTCTTCCCAAACCTTCTCTTTCCAGATAACCGGCCCCAGCGTGGTGGAAAGTGCTGATAAGGAGCCAGTTGTTTGCTCAAAGCTTGAATAAACCATCCCCGCCGGTTGCTTGGATAAGCCACCCCGCTTTGGTGCTCGCACGCAGAGGCTGAGCCCAGGATCCCCCCTCTGCTGAGAGCGCTTTGGTCCCAAAAAACAGCCAGATTGGCAGCCAGCCCACCCAAAAAGCCACTCACAAGGCTGGAAGATAGAGCAGGAGGAAAAAAACCCGTATCCTTGGGGTGATATTGGGGTGTTACACCCTCTGGAAGCAGTCTGGGGTGCAAATCCTGAATTTCAGAGCTCCTAGGAACGTCACTACAGGGTTTGCAGAGCCAAGGCCAGGACCCTTCCCCTACTCGGCACCAAAGAGCTGCAACACCATGGTCAAAAATCCCAGGGGCAGCCAGGAGAGCAAACACAGCCAGGATCTGCTTCCCAATGTCCTTGCAGCACATGCGTCACGGGCTGGTTTGACGCTGGGGTTTAAGTCCAACCTGACACCCCCATAGGCATGTTTTTGGCATCCCCAGACCTAACGGGGCTCCTTGACACCGCAGGTCCCACCGCTCCCATGCACTCACCCAGCAGATGCTTCATGATGGCCTGGTTGTGCTCCCAGAGGTTGTTGAACGTGCCCCAGCGCGAGTGGCCATCGGGGAGGGGGTTGGCCTTGATCCAGCCCCCGCAGGCGTAGCTGAAGAAGTCCTCGCAGGGATTCACCGCCCGGTCCAGCGAGCTGAGGATGGAGCTGGTGACGGAGATGCAGGCTTCCGACAGGCACACAGCCGGCACCCCTGCGGGAGGGAGTGATGCTTCAGCTCCTCCACCGTGCCATGATGAGCTTCCCCATGGAGCATCCTGCCCCGTGATGAAGGCCAGGTTGGACGCAGGGGCTTGGAGCAACCTGCTCCAGTGGAAGGTGTCCCTGCCCGTGGCAGGGGTTGGAACTGGGTGAGCTTTAAGGTCCCTTCCAACCCAAACCAGTCTGGGATTCTATGAAGGATGTGGGCAAACATCCCATTTGGTGCCTAAACATCCCGCCCTGTACTGTAACATCCCGCTCCAGGAAGATACAGACCAGCATCCCATCCCATGCTGAGCATCCTGCCCGCTCATCCCATTCCATGGCAAGGGATGCGGGCCAGAACCCCATCCTGTCCCTAAGCATCCTGCCCCGTGCCCAAGCATCCTACTCTGGGATGAAGGATTCAGGCAAGCACCCCATCCTGCGCTCAAGCATCACACTCCACAATAAAGGATGCAGAGGAGCATCCCAGCCTGCACCCAAGCATCCCATCCCAGGGAACCCCCCAGCATCCCGCCCCACTCAAGAGGGTAGGATCCCTGCATGGTGCAAGGACTTACGGGATCTGTACTGGAAGATGAGACCCAGCAGACACGCCACCAGCACGGCCCCCAGCACCCCCACCAGCACCACGAGCTGCTTCTCGGCGCGCGTCCGCTCAGCCCAGCACCCCGGGGCGCTCCTCGAGCTGCGGAAGTTCACCTGGGGGAAGAGCAACGTCCTTTCCCCACCGCTGGAAAAACCCACCGACACATCCCACATTCTGCTTCCTACAGCCCACAGCACGAGTTTGGCTCCCGGCGACGGATCCGGCGCAGTTGGGCCTGGGAAAGGCGACGGCTGCCTTCCAGAAACTGGCCAGGAAGGGCGGCACAATGGCAGGAAAGGGAGCGGGGTGAGCGTTTCGGGAGGCTCACCTGCTACCCTGTGCCACCCCAAACCCCTCCTCGAGCACGGCCGTAACCCCCCGGCGCGTCCCTGTCCCCGCTGCCTGCACTGGGACAGGGTGGGGGCCGCGGCGGCGGGAAATGCCTTAACAGGATACTCCCACTCGGCCGAAAAACATCCCCAGGAAACATCCCGATGCGCCGGCGAGCGGAGACGGCCCCGTTGGGAAAGCACAAACACAGCAGAGCGCTGGTTTGGGGGCAGAAAGCACCATTCTCTTCACAGAGCAATGGGGCTGGGAGTGGGGCCAGCACCGAGAGCATCGCTCCAGCACCAGAGCTGGCACGCTGGCAGCCGTGGGGGTTTTTCTTGCCACCCTCAGCCCTTTTTAAGCTGCTTTTCTGCTGCTTGGGGAGGAATTAACCTAATCCCTTTTGGATGGGGACAAAGCTCCCACTGCCACCATAATTGCTCAGCCCGCACATGCTGGGAAGGGGTTTGGGTGGCAGAAAAACTGGGTGCTGGAGCATTGCAAACAGCACCCACAGGCTCTGGGTGCCAGCGGGAACCAACATGGCTCTGCCCAGACTGGACTTTGCCCCACAGAAAGGCTGGTCCCAGGCGGAAAACCCTTCAGCAACCTCCTTTGCTGCTTACCAGGACCTAAAATCCTCCTTTTTTCCCCCCTAAAACACACATAGAGCCCTACCTGGAAGCCGTTGGGGTACCCATCACCATCACCAATGGAGTCCAGGGGGTCTTCATCGTCCAGCGTTGCCCGCTTGTAGGTCGACATCTGCACAGGGGATCGGCAAACAGAGGTGCTCAGTGGCTCGGGGTTGAGGAAGAGGAGGAGGAAGGAGAGTGAGGAAGGAATATGCACCCTCTAAAGCCGCCTCCTCCTCGGGGGAGCTAAATCCTGACCGGCTCCGGGGTAGTAAAGCACTAAACAAACGCCAGAGGAAGGTTATGGAAAGCAAGGAGGGCCGGAGCCAAACGCTGAGCAAAGCCCGAACCCGCCTCACGTTCCCCCGGGGCCGGGTTGTGCAACCTCCCGTTCAGCCTGGAATAAAGCCGGTTCCTCCTCCACCGGCCCCATCCCCACAGCGGGGTGAGGGACCCCCGGGCCAGGGAGCCCCAGGACCTGGGAAGGGCTGGGAGTGGAGAAAACGGCTTTTCACCCCAAAACTACCAGCTCGCTCATGCTCCACACCCTGTCTGTGAACCGTGCGCACCCCGAACACCCTATTGGGTCCCTCTGAGCACCCAAAGGCGACAGCACCTTGAATTTAGGCTCCCTCCCTGCTCCTTGTCCCCAGGGCATTATTTTGTGCTGGTGCCCAGCTCTTATCTCATCCCCAAGCAGAAAAACAAGGGGAAACCTCATGGGTTGGCAGCCAGCCCTTATCGTGCCGCCGTTTCCTTCCCTCCTGGCACAGCCCTGTCACCCAGCCAGCGAAAACAACCCTCTGCCCACCTCCGAGGGGGGGAGCACCCCAAAACCCACTCCAACCCTTGCTACCGATGGGCTGAGGGGCACCGGTCACATCCCTTCACTCCCAATGCAGTGCCTGGTTGGGGTTTGCACCCACCTGGATGTCCCCATCCCGCTGCCATCGTCCCCAAAGGGACACTGAGGTGATCTGAACCTGGCACAGCCGTGCCTCAGTTTCCACTCAGCATGCACCGAGAGCACCAGTTCTCAGCCCTGTTTCCAATACTGGCCTTCCCAAACCTCCCCTCACAGAGTTAACACCGAATCCCATCCTCCCCCCCCGGGTCCCAAAGCACAGCCTGGATTTCAGTAGCCACAAAACCCACCTGGGGAAGGGGAAGGGTTAAAAGAAAAAGGCAGTTTCCCTCCTCAGTTGACCAAAAAACTCTGTTTCCAGCCCCAAAATCCTCCCCCCGGTGCCCTGGAACCAGGAGACGAAAACCCTTTCACTGCGAGCTGTTATCGCTGCTGAAATCGGGGCTTAGATGATGGATTTTTTTCCATCCCCTTTCACTTTTTCCCCTTATTTTCACACTTTGCACATGGCTGGAACTTGCAGCTCGGGGCACAAATCCCTGCTCTCACTGGGGGGGGTCCAGGAAGCTCCCCCCCAGCACCAATAGCTCCAAATTCCTGGAGTCCCAGCTTTTTGGCCAAAGCTTTCACTTTGCTTCCTGAGGAAATTAGGTTTTTTTCCAATTATCCCCCCCCCACCTCAGCCTGCAAACAGCAGGGAAAAGGGAAAGAAGGAGAAAAAAACCCACGTTTTTCTTTTCATTAAGGATATGCTGGTTCAACCCTATATTAGACATCAGGGAATCCAAGCTAAGCTTGAACACCCCCCAGAACACCCCCGGGGGGGCACCGGGATCAACCCCCAGCATCCTTAATTTGGGGAAAATTGAGTCCAGGAGGTATTTTTAGAACCCATAAAAAAACCCACTTCCTCACCTCATCGCCACCTCATTGGGGGCATCAGGGCAATGCAGCACCCATGGGTGCTCCCCAGCCTGAGACACGGGAGCACCCCTTTTTTGGGTGAAAACGGGGTAGGTTTTGTTTCTTTCCCACCACCCCCCCCCCCCCCAGCTCTGTTTGCTTAAATCACAGTAAAGATTATAAATAAAACTCTAAGGGGGTGGGGGGCACCCCAGGGTGCGGGGAAGGGGGGTGCACCCCCACTTTAACCCCCCACCCAAGGGATTTTCATTCACTTTATAAGTTATAAAAGTCTTCGTGGGGCCTTAAACCACTCGTTTTCCCCCCAAATCACCCCTTGGCCTCTTAAACAATGAGCCCCACGTGCTCCGAGCCCGCAGGGCCCCAGCACAGTGACGGGGGGGGGGTACCCACCGCGCCGCTTCCCCCCCTCCCCGCGCTGGAGCCCCTCACCCGGCACCGGGGCGCCCCGGGGCGCCCCGAGCCGCCTGCGTTCGGCTGCGTTCGGCTGCGCTCGGCTCCCGCTCGGGCGCCATTTCGGAGCGGCCACCTCCGCTACGGCCTCGATGGCGCTTCCCCGCCTCCCCCCAGCGCCCCGAGCCCCCCCAGTCACCCCCGTACCCCTAAAACCACCCCCCCATCCCCCCGGCCGAGCAGCACCCGCCCCGGCTCCCCCCTCCCTCCAGCACCCATGGGTGCCCCCTGCACCGCCACGGCCTGAAGTGAGCACCCAGTGAGGCTCAGGCTTCTAATTAGGATGCCCCGGGGGTTATTAGCAACCCCTGGTGTTAATTAGAGGGGCTGGTGTTAATTGGGGGGGGACGCAGTTTGGGGGGGGGTCCTGGTTTTGGGTAAAGAAAAAAAGCTTAAAAAGGGTAAAAAAGGGTTAAAGTTTGCAAAAATAAATATAAGGGGATGGGGGGGGAAGAGCCCAATTCGGGGTTGTTTGCAATGAGCCCCTCAAAAGTGGGTGCTGCTGGGGGGGGGGGGCACCCCTGCACCCCTCTCCATGCAGAGGGAACCCCGGTGTAAACCCTTGTGGGTTTGGGTCGAGGGCTGGGTGCTGGTTTGAGGGGGCACCTCCCTTGGGGTCCCCACTCTGGGAACCCACAAAGGAAACCTGGCTGGGGGGTCTTGGGGGGCACCCAGGGGTGCGGTGGGGGTGCATGGGGGAGTCTTTGGGGTGCAATGGGGGTCTCTTGGGGTGCTATGGAGGATCTCATGGAGGTCCCTTGGAGTGCAGTGGGGGTCCCATGGGGGGTGGATGGGGGTGCTTCAGGGTGCAATGGGGGACCCGTTTAGGGGTGCATGGGTGTCCCTTGGGGTGGAATGGCGGATCCCATGGGTTGCATGGGGGATCCCATGGGGGGTGCATGGGCGTCCTTCAGGGTGAAATGGGGGATCCCATGGGGGTCGCTTGGGATGCAATGGGGGTCCCATGGGGGTGCATGGGGGTCCCTTAGGGTGGAATGGGGGGTCCAATGGGGGGTGCATGGGGGTCCTTCGGGGTGAAATTGGGGCTTCCTTGGGGTGAAATGAGGGTCCCATGGGGGCGCATGGGCGTCCCTTAGTGGGGTGCATGGGGGTCCCTTGGGGTGGAACGGGGGGCATCCAATGGAAGACGCATCTCCCCGCGCCCCGGCCCATTGCCCCAGACCCGATGAGCTCCGGGGGGAGGGCCGGGGGGTCCCCGCTCACTCACCATGGTGACACCCCGCTCCCGCCGTCCCGGCCCCCGCTGGGGCGAGCCCGAGCCCGGCGCCGCTCGTTACGCCGCGGCCTACGAGAGGGTGACGGCGGGTGACGAGCGAGGATGTACCTGGGGTGGGAAAACCAATGGGGCCGGGAGGGACGGGCTTCCCCGCGCGCCTCCGTTAACTCTTTCGGGGGGCCCCAGACCCCATTTTGGGGGTCCCCATGGCCTCCTTCCCCCCTCCCCGAGCTGCTGGAAGCATCGCCTCGATAAAGCACCGCCGCTTGTGCAAAGGGATGCGGCGTTTCCCGTGCGAGCGTGCAAGGAGACAACGCTGCCGGCGCCCGCTTCTGCAACACGCGGTTGTGATGCGTGTGAGCGTGTAGTCGTGCAAGCACAGTCGTGCAAGCACCCGTGCTTGTGCAAGCAGCCGCTTGTGCAAGCAAGCAGGTTAGCGAGCAGCCAAGCACGCGGTCGTGCAATGGGCACGCATGCGAGTTGGCGCGTGCGAGTGTGCAAGCGCACAGTGGCGTGCAAGCTCACCACCCTGCCGCTGTGCACACACACACAAGCACACGATTGTGGGGGTGTGCAAGCACCCAAGTGTGCAAAAGTGCCCTTGTACAAGCGTGCAACCGTGCAAGCTTATGAGCGTGCAAGCACACGAGCGTGCAAACGTGCTCATCGGGCTGCAGCCTCTCCCCCACCGTGTTTAACAGCCCCTCAAAGGGTTTTGGGGTTCGTGCCTGGTGCATTTGCACACGCAGCGAGGAGTTCCCCAGGTCATGTCTCTCCATGTGCCGGCTAACGAGGCTTCTGATGAGCAGACAGACACCCCCAGCCCATTGCGATGGGGGGGGGGGGGAACCGAGGATGGGGGGGGGACACGCACACACGGTGCCACCCCCTCGCGGACCGGTGGGCTGAGCACCGACACACTCATCTCACCCACGGGGCTGCAAATCGCTTCGCTGGGCTGAGAAAGCGCTTGGAGGGGGAAGCAAAGGGCCGGGGGGGGGGGCTGCGGGGTGCTGGAGGAGAGGATGTTTGAGGGATTATTGGGGGGGGGGGGGGTCTGCAGGGGCCGGCGCCCATCCCCGTGGCGTCGTGGCGGCGCTGGCACCCCGGAAAGCTTTCGGGGAGCGGATTTTTGTGCCGAGAACGCCACCTCCTGGGAACCCAGCCGCGGCTCCAGGGGACACGGAGCCCCACAGACATCCCCCAGCCATGGGGAAACTGAGGCAGGGGCGGGCGATCCCCCTCCCGCATGCCTGATTTATTGTAGGACCTGCAGTAAAGCCGTGCCCGGCCGCAACCCGCCTGGGGAAACTGAGGCAGGGGGATTCCCACCCCCCCCATCACCCCCCGTCCCCAAACCACCCTCGTGTCGCTGTTCCGTTTTGAGTGAAAATAATGCCAAATCCGGCAAAACACACCCCCACGTGTGCACCTCCTGCGCGAGGGGGGGGGGATGCTCAGCACCCACAGCCAGGCTTGGGGGCACCCCAGTCCTCCCAGTCCTCCCAGTATAACCCGGCAGAGGGCACCAGTACGCCCAGTTTGCTGCCTGCCCCCCCCTCCCCGCTCCCCGTGCTGGCGGCAGGGGGAGGGTGGAGGAAGGGGAGGAGGAGGAGGAGGCGAAGGCCGGTGCGGGGAGATTTAAGGGCTCGCTGCGCCCCCGGCCCGGCCTCCTCCCGCCGCCCAGGAGGGACGTGGTGCCGGCACCCGAGTTTGTGTGGGTACGTGTGGGGGATCCCCCCCCCGGCGGTGGAGACACCCCCGGGGCCACCGCTGCCACCCCCGGGGAGGGGGGACGCTGTGGGGCGGAGGGGAAGGGGCGGGGGGTGCGATGGGGACACGGACAGGGGATGGGGACTTGGGGGTGAAACAGCGACACGGGGGTGCGATGGGGACGTGGGGGTGCGACAGGGAGATGAGTGTGCACAGGGACACGGGGGTGGGATGGGGACATCGGAGTGCAATGGGGACATGGACATGGGATGGGGACATGGACATGGGATGGGGACATAGGGGAGCTACAGGGAGAGATGAGTGTGCACAGGGACACGGGGGTGCAACAGGGACACGGGTGCAATGGGGACATGGACATGCAGTGGGGATAGAGGGGTGCAAAGGGGACATGGAGGTGTAATGGGGACATGGACATGGGCATGCAACAGGGATGCGAGTGTGCAACAGGGCCAGGGTGTGTGATGGGAACGTGGGGGTGCAACAGGGACACGGGGGTGTGATGGGGACAGCGGGGTGTGAGGGGGACACAGAAATGGGATGGGGACATGGGTGTGCAATGGGGACAAGTGTGCAATGGAGACACGGGCATGTGGTGAGACACGGGTGTGCAACGGGGTCAGACGTGCAACAAGGACACGGGCACGTGATGGGGATGTGGAGGTGTGGTGGGGACAGGTTGGGGATGGGGACGGGAGGGTGTGATGGGGGTGTGTGTGCAATGGCGGCACGGAGGTGCGCTGGGGACATGGACGTGCGATGGGGACATGGGTGTGTGACGGGAACATGGGCATGGGACGGGGACACGGGTGCACGATGGGGACATGGGCATGGGATGGGGACACAGGCATGGGATGGGGACACATGATGGGAGCATGGGATGGGGACGCAGGCACAGGATGGGGACATGGGACTGGGACATGGGCACAGGATGGGGGCACACGATGGGACACGCCATGTGATGTGGACTCTTAACGTGCAGTGGGGACCCTTCTGCACCACATGCACATGGAGTCTGTGCCATTGCCCCCCAGCCCTGGGCTGGTGCCAGTGAGATGACACCCATGGGACTGGTGGCCGGGGCTGGGGGGGAGCTGGCACGTCCCCAAGGGGTCACACCAGTGACAATCAGTGACAGTGCAGGGAGGGGACTTTCCCCTCTGTCCTCGCTTGGCTGAACCCAGGGGCGAAGGTCTCGGTGGGGAAACTGAGGCACGGGCTGCGCGCAGCTCTCTCCTCTCCAGCCCCACTCAGCAGCGCAGGATGAAGCTTCCCCTCCTCATTCTCCTCGCCCAGCTCTGCTCGGCATCGCTGGTTCCCGGTAGGTGAGGTCTGGGGGGGGCAGCACCCCAAAGCGGGCGCTGTTGGGTGCGATGGAGCCCGGGTTCTCCCACAGAGAAGGAGAAGGACCCAGAGTACTGGCGGGAGCAGGCACAGGAGACCCTGCGGGACGCGCTGCGGCTCCAGCAGCTCAACCAGAACGTGGCCAAGAACCTCATCCTCTTCCTGGGTGACGGTGAGACCAGAGCACCCACCGGGGGGGAGGAAGAGGAGCTGGGGTTGCAATGATATGGGTGCAGTAAAGCGGGTGCAATGAAGTGGGTGCAATAAAGAGAATGCTATGGTAAAGTGCAATAAAGTGGGTACAATGAGCTGGGCAACTTGGGTGCCAAGATAAACTGGGTTTGCAGTAAGTTGGGTGCTGGGATAAACTGGGCTTGCATTAAGTTGGATGCTGGGATAAACTGGGTTTGCAGTGAGTTGGATGCTGGGATAAACTGGGCTTGCATTGAGTTGGGTGCTGGGATAAACTGGGTTTGCATTAAGTTGGGTGCTGGGATAAACTGGGCTTGCAATAAGTTGGATGCTGGGATAAACCGGGTTTGCAGTAAGTTGGGTGCTGGGTTAAACTGGGCTCATGATAATTTGGGTGCTGGGCTAAACTGGGCTCACAATAAATCGCGTGCTGTGATAAACCGGGCTCTGCCATAAACTGGGTTTGCAATGCGATAAGTTGGGTGCAGTAAATGGGTGCTGGATGGTACCGGGTGGCACCGGGGGGCTGAGCTGGCCCGTCCCTGTCACTGCCCTGCAGGGATGGGTGTCTCCACCGTCACGGCCGCCCGCATCCTCAAGGGGCAGCTGCAGCACCACAATGGCGAGGAGAGCCTGCTGGAGATGGACAAGTTCCCTTACGTGGCCTTGGCCAAGGTGAGTCCCGGGTGGGGGGTCCAGGGACACCCGTGGGGGGGACACACGTCACGCAGCTCCCCAAGGTCACGGGCGGGCAGGCGGCATCG
This sequence comes from Strigops habroptila, assembly GCF_004027225.2. Taxonomy (NCBI): domain Eukaryota; kingdom Metazoa; phylum Chordata; class Aves; order Psittaciformes; family Psittacidae; genus Strigops; species Strigops habroptila. Next base: position 2,160,959 of record NC_044292.2, read on the forward strand.
ACCGGGAGCGGGAATGAGGTCAGGGGCGGCGGGAGGAGCTGGCGCTGGTGCCCGCGGCCGTGCCAGGGCCGGCGCCTGGGAACGGGGCGGGCAGGACGGGGCTGTGGGAAGCCTCAGGACACCCCCCTCCCTGCTTCTGGGGTCGTTTTGCTGAACAAAAGGGGGTTTTTTTGGTCAAAAATCATGAAATCCCGTCCCCTTTGCCCCGTGGGGGGTGCTCCCGGTGGTGGCTTCTCCTTCCCTGCCTCAAAATGGGCTGGAAAAGGGCTAAATGATGTGGTGAGTGGTGATGTGCCACCCACAGAAATGGGGGGGCAATGGGCACAAGAGGGGGTGCACAGGCGGGACGAGGGTCCAGTGCAGCTAAATGGTGTGGGGAGGGGAGCTCCAGGGTGGGGATGATGATCTTAAAGTCCTTCCCAACCCAAACCATTCTATGATTCTATGATGATGAAGCCTCAAGGTTGGGAGGATGATGATGATGGTGATGACAATGGTGGTGATGGGCTTAAACAGGAACACATCCCTGGCAGTGTTCAAGGCCAGGTTGGACACAGGGGCTTGGAGCAACCTGCTCTAGTGGAAGGTGTCCCTGCCCATGGCAGGGGGTTGGAGCTGGAGGAGCTTTAAGGTCTCTTCCGACACAAACCGTTCTGTGATGGTGATGATGATGATGATGATGGTTTCTTTATCTCCCCCCACTCCAGACCTACAACACCAACGCTCAGGTTCCCGACAGCGCAGGCACAGCCACCGCCTACCTCTGCGGCGTCAAAGCCAACGAGGGGACGGTGGGTGTCAGCGCCGGCGTCACCCGCGACCGCTGCAACACCACCAAGGGCCAGGAGGTGACCTCCATCCTCCGCTGGGCCAAGGATGCAGGTGAGGGGCTGGGGAGGGGTAAAGCGTTGGGGTTTGGGGGTGTTCCCACCATCACCCCTGACCTCGTGGTGCAGGCAAGGCCGTGGGCATCGTCACCACCACGCGGGTGACCCACGCGACGCCCAGCGCTGCCTATGCCCACTCTGCCAACCGCGACTGGTACTCGGATGGGGAGATGCCCCAGGACGCGCTGGAGGGCGGCTGCAGGGACATCGCCCGGCAGCTGGTGGAGAACATCCCCGACATCGAGGTAGGGATGGGGATGGGGCCACCAGGGATGTGGGATGGGACCACACCGGGGTGAGGGTTGGAGCTGCCCAGCGCTGGGGTACGCGTGGGACCCCCAATGGATGAAGAGCTGGGACCCTCAGGAGATGTTGGACTGGAACCACTGGTGGGTGAAGAGCCAGGACAGAGTGGGTGCAAGGAGAGGACCACCCCAGTAGTGGTGAGGCTGAGAACACGAATGGGTGCAGGACCAGGATTGGGGTAGATATGGGGCCAGGACCACCAATGGGTGCAGAGTTGGGACCCCCAGAAGATGTTGGGCTAGGACCACCAGTGGGTGCAGAACCAGAACCCCCAACAGATGTGGGACCAGGACCACCCATGGGTGCAGAACCAGAACACCCAGTACATGTGGGACCAGGACCACCCATGGGTGAAAAGCCAGGATCCACAGCAGATGTGGGACTAGACCACCCATGGGTGGAGAACCAAAACCCTCAGCAGATGTGGGACCAGGACCACTCATAGGTGGGCTCTCAGCACCATTGGGTGTATATGTGACCAGACCCCATCAGATGCAGGGCTGGGACCAGGAGCCACCCCAGACCCGCTCCCCATCAGCTCCCTCCATTCTCATCCTTCCCATACCCCAAACCCTCCATTTCCCCCCGGTTCTGCCCCTCGCTGCGGATCCACACAGAAATGCAGCCTGTAAATAAATACTGTGTGTCCTTTAAGCCAGCCCCAAAGCCAAACATCTCAGCCTGTTATTTCGCTCTTTAATAGCCTCTTCTCCTGTTTTTTTCCCTTTAATATAAATTTAACTCTGTCCCAGGCTGGAAATAATTATATAGTGGGGAAAAGACTTTTTTTGTCCCTTTTTTTTTTGGCTTAATAACTTTGGCGCTGGTGTTTTGCAGCTTTATAGTTCACCTTCTGCGTGGAGAAAAGGGGGGGATGAAAGAAAAGACCTAAAATCTCTGCTCGGTTATAAATAACAGAGGCCAAATAAATCAGGCTCCAAAGCAAACAGCGGGAGCCGCGGGATGAGGCTCCATCCCAGAGGGTTCATGCGGGGATCCCTCTGCGGAGCATCCCTCCCACCGATGGGGAGAGCAAAAACTCATGGAAAAGCCAAGTTTGCTGCTGGAGATGGGTATTTTTGGCCTGGTTTTAATTAATAGGAAGAGATTCCGGGTTATTTTGAGCTGGGTGAAATTCCTTGGGTGTTTTTTCCATGCGATGCCAGGGTTTTCCTGGACATCCCACACCGCCTCCTTGGGGTTTTCCCCCATTAAACCCCAATTGAGGGGGGGGGGTAATGAAAAATAATGACAAAACGACCTTAAAAATGCATTTTCCCCTCTGTTTGCAGGTGATCCTGGGCGGGGGGAGGAAGTACATGTTCCCCAAAAATGCCAGCGATGTGGAATATCCCCATGAGGACAAGCACCGGGGCACCCGCCTGGACCGCAGGGACCTCGTCCAGGCGTGGTATGAGGCCAAGCCCCCCGGCAAGGTGACAGGGACATCGCTCTGGGAGGGGGGACACCCCACTGTGACCTTACAAAGCCATTTGGGAGATGGAATATTGTGGGGAGAGGGGGGATAGAGCGGCCCCGGGGTTGGCTGAGGGGATGGGGAGGTGACAATGTGCCTGTCCCCAGGTTGCCAAGTACGTGTGGCACCGGAGGGACCTGCTGGCGCTCAACCTCAGCCGTGTCGACTTCCTCTTGGGTGAGACCCGGCACCCAAGGGTGCTCTGGCTTCAACCGGGTGCTGTGGGGGGGACCCCTGGCCTGGCCTGTGGTGCTGGGGCAGCTGGAGTGGCCAGTAACACCCGCCAAGGATGCTGCTTCCTTCAAGGGATGCTGGTACCCCAAAGGGATGCTGGTACCCCAAAGGGATGCTGTTATGCCCCCAGGGATGCTGATACCCCTCCCTGGGGATGCAGGCTGTTTCTGGGAGCCCATGGCACAATTCTCCAGCCTGGGATGCAGGGTTCGGCCAGGCTGGAGGAAGGAAGGGCTGGGAGCATCCCCCGGCTCCTATCTAAGCACCCGGGATCCGGTGGCCTGAGCCAGCAGGAGCAGCCGGTGCTGCTGGATCTGTGTGTTCTGTCCCCTGCCTTTTTCTGTTTATTGGTGGGGAAAGGATGTCCCCAGCAGTGTCATTGTCCCCAGGCCTCTTCGAGCCGGGTGACATGGTGTACGAGCTGGACAGGAACAATGAGACGGATCCGTCCCTCACTGAGATGGTGGCTGTAGCCATCAGGATGCTCCAGAAAAACCCCCGTGGGTTCTTCCTCCTGGTTGAAGGTGGGACAGGGGGGAATGTGGGGGTGCAAAGGGGAACGGAGGGGGTGGGGAGGGATGCGTGGGTCAAAAGGAGGGTGATGGGGATGCAAAAAGATGGGGATAAAGGGGTGATGGGGGGATAAAAGGGGATGCAAAGTGGGGGATAAAGGGCGAAATAAAGGGTAATGGGGTATAAAAGGGGATGGAAAGGGGGTAATATGCAGGGGGAATTAAAGGGGATGCAAAGTGGGGATAAAGAGGGTATAAAGGAGGGAATAAAAGGGGCTGTGGGAGATGCAAAAGGGGGAGCAAAGTGGGCCATAAAGGGGGCACAAAGGGAGGCAGAAAGAGTGAGAGAAAGGGGACCATGGGGATGTCAAGTTGAGGATAAAAGGGGTGATGGAGGAAAAAAGGTTGGAATAAAGGAGCAGTGGGGGATGAAAAGGGGGGGATAAAAGGAGGAATGCGGGATGCAAAATGGGATGCAAAGGAGATGATTAAGGCGACAATGGGGGATGTCAAGGCGGGGATAAGGGGGTGATAGGGGGATGCATAGGTGGGCTAAAGGGCGCGATGGGGGCTGTCAAGGGGGATGAAGGGCAATGCCGAGCAGTGCCGGGTACCGCAGGAGGCCGCATCGACCATGGGCACCACGAGGGGAAGGCGAAGCAGGCGCTGCATGAGGCGGTGGAGCTGGACCGGGCCATCGGGCTGGCCACTCACCTCACCTCGGTGCAGGACACGCTCAGCGTGGTCACCGCCGACCACTCGCACGTCTTCACCTTCGGTGGCTACACCCCGCGTGGGAACCCCATCTTCGGTGAGTCCGTGATGGGCACCACGGGGACACTGTGGGGATGTCCCCATCGTGCTGACGGTGCCGCCACCACCAGGTCTGGCCCCGATGCAGAGCGACGTGGACCGCAAACCCTTCACCTCCATCCTCTATGGCAATGGCCCCGGCTATAAGATTGTGGCAGGTGAACGTGAGAATGTCTCCGCTGTGGATTTTGGTGAGTGGATTTTGGGGTGAAACCCCCTGAAATCATAACAACGTGGGTAAATCAGTGCTTTTGAAAGGTTATACTGATTTCGGGCTATCTTTTACCCCAGCACACGCTGACTACCAGGCGCAATCGGCCGTGCCCCTGCGCCAGGAGACCCACGGTGGGGAGGATGTGGCCGTCTTTGCCCGTGGCCCCATGGCCCATCTCCTGCACGGCGTCCACGAGCAGAACTACATCCCCCACGCCATGGCTTACGCCGCCTGCATCGGCTCCAACCGAGCCCACTGCAACGCCGCCAGCCGCCCCGGTGCCTCCGTCCTGCTGCCCTTCCTCGCACTCCTCTTCCTCCTGTGCTGAACTGCCTCTTGCAAACCACCGAAGGGGGATTTATTTTTAATTCCTCCCCCCCCTCCTCCCTTCTTTTTGGGGTTTTGTGGATGGCAGCGCCCGGGAAAGAGGAGAGCAAAAAAGAAAGACTCAGCGGAGCAAAAAGCAGCCGCCGGCGGTTTCGTGCTGGGAGCTGCCTCTGTAAATACACGGTTCCTTCCCCTGTAATTAGCATCGTTGCCTGCCCTATCCCCATCCCACCGCGGGATTTGGGATGGGAGCTGGAGCCTCAGTGGATAAAACCCCCCTCTTTGAGCCAGACGCAGTGGGGCCGAGTCCCAAATCGCTGCCCAGTGCCTTGGCTGAGGACTGACCCCAACTCACCACGTGTGTGGCGACCCCGAAACCACACGAAGATGGGAAAAAAAAATTAACTCTCTGGGTTAATTTGTCCCCAAAAGTTGGGGGTTTTGTGCCTCCCGAGTGATTGATTCTGCTTTAAAAGCCTTTGGTTTGAAACAATGCGCTGCCCCGGGAGGGATGTGGGGTGGTTTTGGGGTGGGAATCGAAGGGAAAGGGGAGCAAAGGGGGAGTTAAGGGGTGGTAACCACTGACGGGGGCAATTAGGGGGGGAATTGAGGCCAGAGAGGGGCCCTGGGTGTACAGATGGTGCTCTGAGCTTGCCAATGTCACTGTGCCCATTCAAAGGTCACCATGTGTGTGCAAACACTGCCTGGGCGGAGCACAAGGGTGCCTTGCACGTGCGTGTGCAAACGGCTTCTTGCACGGGCAGATGCCTCTGTGCACATGCGGATATCACTGTAAACGTGCAAACGGCACCGTGCACGTGCACACGCAGCCCTGCCTCTGCAAACACCCCTTTGCCCGTGCAAACGCTGTGCACAAGCAGCCCCTTGCACACCCCCAGGTGCATTGTGTGTGCAACACTCCCCCCCGAGCACCCCCAACCCCAAAAGTACCCCTAAACTCCCCATAGAGCACCCCCAACCTCCCCCTGAGCACCCCCAATTCCCCCCCCGGGCCCCTTCAATCCCGCTCCCCGAGCACCCCCAAACCCCGGCCTGAGCACTCCCAACCCCCCCAGTACCCCAGAGCACCCCCAAAGCACCCCCAAACCCCCCCTGAACACTCCCAACCCCCCCCCCCGTTTGTATTTATTTACCAGCTTTATAAATAAATCCCGGCTCTGGTTTCTCATTAACCGGAAAAGTTCGGCGCGGGCGCAGGCGCTGACCTGGATTTGGGGGGGGTGCTGTTGGGACACCCCCACTTCGCCCGGCGCCCTCCGCACCCACAGGGACAGCATTCCCGACCGCGGCACAACCGCTTCCCAGAACCCGGCTATGTTTAACCGGTCCCGGGGTGCCGCGTGGTTTTGGGGGGTTCGGGGCGGGTGGGGGGGGGGGGAACCGCTATTCCCTGGCCGGGGGTTTGGAATGATGCCGGTGGCCACTGGCCAAAGGCCGCTCCCGACGCCGGAGTGGCCACGGAGCCAAAGAGCAGGGTTGGATGGGTGGTTTTTTGGGGGGTGGAGGCATGTTTTGCCGTATTTTGGGGTACCCACAGCCTCCCCAAAATAGGGGTAACTCAAAGAAAGGTTTTGCTCAGCCAAAGCCCCAATCTTGGGTAAATAACCCCCAAAAATCAGTAAATAAACCCCCCAAAATGGGTGAATAACCCCCAAAATGGGTGAATAACCCCCCAAAAAAGGGTAAATAACCCCCCCAAAATGAGTAAATAACCCCCCCAAAATGGGTGAATAACTCCCAAAATAGGTGAATAACCCTCCCCCCAAAAAATGGGGGAATAACCCACCCAAAATGGATAAATAACCCCCAAAAATGGGTAAATAAGCCCCCAAAATGGGTACATAACTCCCCCAAAATGGGTAAATAACCCCCCCAAAAAATGATAAATAACCCCCCAAAATGGGTGAATAACCCCCCAAAAATGGATAAATGACCCCCAAAAATGGGTAAATTACTCCTAAAAAGGGTAAATAACTCCCCCAAAATGTGTAAATAACCCCCAAAATGGGTGAATTTGGTGTTTTCAAGGTCACTATCTCTGATGTGTGAGGTTTTGGGGACACCCCCCCCCCCAGCACCCCGCAGCCGTAGCGATAAATAAACCTTTATTTTATACAGGACTCACAGGAAACACAAACACGATTTGGGGGGGGCTTGAAAAAATAATCCCCCTCCCCCCCCCGCCGATTCCAGCATCCGACCCATTCCGGAGCTTTTTTCCCTTAAAATAAGGGGGGGAGGGGAACAACAGGGGGAGCCCCCACTTTGGGTTTACCCTGGATCTGAGCCCCCATTTTCCTTAGGGAGGTGGTGATGCTCGGGTTGGACCCGCTCTTCATTTTGGGGTGACAGCGGGGGGGAGAGTCCTTCATGGTCCATCACCCCCCCCAGGGGGATTTGGGGTGATGGAGATTGTCTGGAGGGGGGACACCCTCATTTTTCTGGGGGGGCCCCCCAAATCCTACACTGGGGACGATGGCTTCAGCTCCTGGCACATGGAGGGGTGAAGTGTTGACACCCCCCGGGGATGGGGGGGTGACTACGAGCCCTGTGCAAAGGGACATCAGTGGGTGCACCCCAATATGGGTGTCCCCATATTGGGGTGCACTGGGGGGGGGTGTCACAGCCTCACCGGATGAGGGGGGGGCCGCTCCAGCTGGATTTTGATCTCGGGGCAGGGGGACTCAGGGGGACGTCGGCCTGGAGGAAAATAGGGGGGACCATGAGTTAGGGACACACCCCCCCCCCAAAGCCCCGCAGTGCCCTGACGCCCCGGTGATGGGCTACCTGTGGGGGTGCCGGGGGGGTCATCCGGCCACGGGGTGTCGGTGAAGGCGTCGCGGTGGGTCCCCGAGGGGGAGCGGCTCTCCTAAGGGTGCAGGGGGTGGTCAGAGGGGTGCTCTGTGTCCCCCCCATCCCAGCACCCATTGTCCCCCCCCCCGGCACCCCGGTACCCGTCCCGGCTCGCTCGGCTCCTCGGGGGCGCTGCCGAAGCTGCTGCCGCTGGAAGAAGAGCGGGAGAAATCCGGCGGCTCCGGCTTCTCCCTGCGGAGGGACCGGCCCCAGCGATGGGGACAGGCTGGCACCGCGGCCACCGCCATCACCCGCCGCGACGTCCCCGTGTCACCCTGTCCCCACGCCACCCTGTCCTTGGGATGTCCCAACCCTGCGCCATCCCATCCCTGTGCTACCTTATCCCCACGCTATCCCATCCCTGGGATAACGCATCCCTGTGCCATCTCGTCCCCAAGCCATCCCATAGCTGGGATGTCCCATCCCTGTGCCACCCTGTCCCCAGCCACTCTGTCCCTGGGGTGTCCTATCCCCGTGCCCCTCATCCCCATGCCATCCCATCCCCCGAATATCCCACCCTCGTGCCGCCCCATCCCTCAGATATCCCATCCCCATGCCATCCCATCCCCATATCCCTTGCCACCACACCAATGTGTCCCCATGCCACCCACCCCTGTGCCACCTCCCCTTTGCGCCACCCTGTGCCCAGGCCATCCAAGTGCCACCCCATCCCTGTGCCACCCCACCACTCCCCCTTGTCCACCCCACTGATACCTTGTCCCCATGACACACAGTCCCTGTGCCACTGTGTTCCTGGGTGACTCTGTCCCTGTGCACCCCATCCCTGTGCTATGCCACATTGTCCTGTCCATACCACCAGATGAATGCCACCTTGTCCCAGTGTCATTCCATCCCCGTGTCACCCTCCCCATCTGCTGCCCCATCCCAGTGCCCTCCAGTCCCCATGTCACCTTGTCCCCTTGCCACCCCATCCCAGTGTCAGCTTACCTTGGTGCCACCCTGTCACTGCATCCCTGTGCCACCCCATCTCTGTGCTGTCCCAGCCCAGTGCCCTCCAGGCCCCTTGTCACCCCATCCCAGTGCCAACCTGGCCCGTAGCATCCCTGTGTTACCCCATGCCAGTGCCACCATGTGCCAGTACCACCACATCCAAGTGCCACCCTGTCCTTGCACTGCCCCATCCCATTGCCCTCCATTCCCCATGTCACCCCGATTTCACTCTGCCCTCATGTCACCTCGACCCAGTGCCACTGTGGCCCATTGCATCCCAGTGCCATACCATCCCAGTGCTCACCAGTTCCTGCGTCACCCCGTCCTTGTGTCACCTAGTCCCCATGTCACCCCATCCCTGTATCACACCCATCCCTGCATCACCCAGTCCCCGTGTCACCCCATCCCTGTGTCACCTCAACCTCGTGTCACCCCAACCATGTGTCACCCTGTCGCCGTGTCACCCTGTCTCCATGTCACTCCATCCTGCGTCACCCCATCCCGTGTCACCCCAAACTCGTGTCACCCCATTCTCATGTCACCCAATCCCTGTTTTACCCCATTCCCATGTGACCCCAACCCCTTGTCACTCAATCTCTGTTTCACCCCATCCCCATGTCACCCCATCCCGTGTCACCTCACCCAGTGCCACCCCATTCCTGTGCCACCCCATTCCCATGTCACCCCATCCCGTGTCACCCCATCCCTGTGTCACCCCAAACTCGTGTCACCCCATTCCCATGTCACCCCATCCCGTGCCACCCCATTCCCATGTCACCCCACCCAGTGTCACCCCGACCCCGTGCCACCCCGTCCCCGTCCCAGTGCGGGACCTGTCCTGGTGCCGCTGGCTCTCGGGGGAGCTGTGTGCGGAGCCGGTGCCCTCGGGGGTGGCGGCGGGGCCGTCCCTGTGCGGAGGGGGCGGGCAGTGGGGTGACACTGGGAGGGGACAGCGGCCGTCCCCGCCCCGCGCCGGTACCGGCACTCACCTGCCGGCCGGCGCCTCCTGGATGCTCTCGATGCCGATGGCGCTGGAGCGGCGGGAGCCGAGCGGGCCGGGCCGCCGCCGCGACGGGCTCTTCCCGGGCACCAGCAGCGCCTGCGGGGCGCCGTTAACCGGGGACCGGGAAGGTGGGGGGGGGGAACACCGGTGGGGGGGCACTGGGGGTACCCACCTCTTCCACCGAGCCCAGCCCGATGGCGCTGCCGCGGCGTCCGCGCCGGCTCCCGGGCACCAGCAGCGACTGGGGGGAGGGGGGGAGCAGCGAGTCAGCGACCGGCACCGGGAGGGGACGGGGCCACCGGGGAGGGGGCGTGGCCTGAGGGGAGGGGGGCGTGGCCAACATGGAGTGGGCGGGCCTTAAGAGCGGTGCACGGGGCACCCGGGGGCGTGGCCTGGGTGGGAGGGGAGGGACCAGACCGCTTTAGGGGCGTGGCTTGTTCCGTAAGGGGGCGTGGCCTCTCAGAGTGGGTGTGGCATCGTCCAGGCTGCCTCAAGCTGACTGGCTGGCTGCGCGGTGGGCGTGCCCGGGGGCGGGGCTCTCCCGCGGGAGACCCCCGCGGCACCGGCGTGGGGCGGGACGGGGAAGGGCCGGGGGGTTCCCTCGGTCCCCGGGGTCCCCGGTACCGCCTCCCCCCCCCGCCCCGCGCCGCACCTTGAAGGACTCGAAGAAGCCCGGGGCGGCGGCGCCGTTGTCCGGGCGCTCGTCGTCGGGGCCCAGCCCCAGCATGGCCTGGCTGCGCGCCTGCAGCTCCTCGTGCAGCGTCTCCAGCAGCGCCGCCCGCGTCCGCTCCTGCGCACCCGCAGCTCTGGGAACCCCCAAAGGGAGAGACCCCCCCCAAGGGAGAACCTCCCTCAAGGGAGAGACCCCCCAAGGGAGAGCCCCCCCCATGCCTGTCCACGCACTGCCCACAGCACCCAGTGTACACAGCACCCACAGCACCCACGTGCACAGTACCCACATGCACAGCACCCACAGCACCCCCAGCACCCAGTGTACACAGCACCTACATTCACAACATCCATAGCACACAGTGTACACAGCACCCACAGCACCCACGTGCACAGCACCCACAGCACCCAGTATACACAGCACCCACAGCACCCATGTGCACAGTACCCACATGCACAGCATCCATAGCACACAGTGTACATGGCACCCACAGCATCCATGTGCACAGCACCCACAGCACCCAGTGTATATGGCACCCACGGCACCCACAGCACCCATGTGTACAGCACCCATAACACCCAGTGTACACAGCACCCACATGCACGGCACCCATACCACCCAGTGTACACGGCACCCAGAGCACCCATGTGCACAGCACCCACAAGCACCTAGTGTACACAGTACCCATGTGCTACTGCTTCCACAGCACCCACTGTACATGGCACCCATGGCATGCATGCATAGCATACATGGCACCCACTTCCAGGCACAGCACCCACAGCAGACATGGGCCCCGCAGCATATACAGCCCCACTTCAGGCACAGCACCCACATCCAGAGCACCCAGTTGTGTGGAATTGGGTGCTGTGCCTGCAGTGGGGCCCATGGGTGCTGGGCACAATGTGGGTGCTGTGGGTGCAATGGGCACCCACGTCCCAAGTCCCACTGTGTGCCCAGCACTCACATTGTGCCCAGCACCCACATGTCCCACGGTGTGCCCAGCCCCACTGCAGGCCCCCCAGCACCCACATGTCACCCACCTCCAGCTTGGCGAACTTCTCAGCCTTGTAGCAGGCGTACTCGGCGTTGATGAGCTTCGTCAGCAGGAACTCCTGGAACTCGGGGCCCTGCGGGGCGAGGGGCAGCCCTGGGTGGGTGCCACCCTCGGACCCCCCTCCCCCCAGCAGCACCCATGGGTGCTCACCTTCCTGAACACAGCGGGGTCGGGCAGCGGCGGGCCGAAGAAGGGCACATCATCACGGGCGGTGACAGAGACCTGCGGCGGGTGGGCAGGGTGGGGGGTGACGGGGCACCCCAATGCCCCCGGCACCCCACGGAGGGGGGGGACACACACTGAGGCTGGGGTGGCACCTTGTAGAGGGTCCCCTGGTCGCTGCCCTGCTCCAGCTGCACCACCACGAAGGCGTGGAGGAAGTTGGAGGCGATCATGTCGGGCACGAACGGCGTGTTCTCGTCCTGGAAGACCACGGCCACGATGTCGTTGCCGATGTGACGCTTCCGCTGCAGCTGAGGGGACATGGGGGGACATCGGGGGTCAGGGAGGGACAAGGAGGATGGAGGGGACAGAGGGTGGTCGCCCCAGGGAGGGCAAAGGGAATGGCAGCCAATGTGCCAGATAGGTGCCCCCAGTACCCATGGATGCCCACGGAGCTTTGGCATCCCATAGACATCCTCCCCAGCACCCATGGGTGCTCTGCCATCTCCCTGTATCCCGTAGATATCCCCCCAGCACCCATGGGTGACCATGGAACTTTGGTATCCCATAGACACATAGACATCCCCCCAGCATCCATGGGTGCTCTGCCAGCCTCTGCATCCCATAGATGCTCCGCCATCATCCAAGGGTGACCATGGAACTTTGGCATCCCATAGACACCCCACAGTACCCATGGGGGTACTTCTGGCCCTTGTGCTCCATAGATGCTCACTAGCACCCAGGGGTGCCCTTCCAGCCCTTGTGCCCTACGGATGTCCCCCAGCACCCATGGATGCCCATGGAGATTTTGTGTCCCATCGACACTCCCCAGCACCCATGGGTGCTCTGAGTCCCCTGCATCCCACAGATGCCCCCACACACACCCATGGGTGTATTGATAGCCCTTGTGTCCCACAGATGCTTCCCAGCACTCATAGGTTCCCCAGAAGCCCCTGCACTCCATGGACACCCCCAAAGCACCCATAAGTGCCCCACCACCCTTTCCATCTCATGGGGGTGTCCCAGGACCCTCTATACCCTCATCCCCCCACCAGCACCCATGTCCCCCCCCAACCCGTGACTCTGCCCCCCCCAGCACCCATGGGTGCCCCACCTGCTGCGCGTCCCCCTCGGTGTAGGGCAGCTTGGTGGAGACGTGGAACATGATCTCCTTGTCGCGGAAGTGGCAGTAGATGGACTCGCTGCCCGTCTGTCCGTGGGTCACATCCAGCCCCCCCCGGAACCTGCGTGCAGAGGGGACATGCACCCTGAGCCCGGCAGCACCCATGGGTGCCCCCCCCAGCACCCCATCACGCACCCCTTGAAGTCGCGCAGCTGCACCCGCTGCCCCAGCACGTCCAGGAACTCGGTGAAGGCTGGGCTCTCCTCCGTGGTGCCAAAGAGCTCCTCCTCGGACGTCTGCCGTGGGGAGGACATGGGTGCACCCCAACACCGCCAATGGGACCCCCCAACACCGACCCCCCAACACCCCATCTCGTACCTGCCCCAGCTTCTGGTAGATGACCCCGAATTTGAAGTGGTTGCTGAGCACGTGCTCGTCGAAGGCGAGGATGAGGCGGGACGCCTGCGGGAGCATGGGGAGGGTGGGTGGGGGGCACCCATGGGTGCCCATGGCTGGCCCCAGCCTCGCACCCCGCTCACCTTGGGATAGAGCACGGGGTAGAAGCGATCCACGTTGACGTCCTCGCACACCAGCTGCGGGAGGGATGGGGGATGCAATGGGTGGCCCAGGGTTAGGGGGCACCCATGGGTGCGGCTGGAGGTGTAGCACCCACCTTGGCCATCTGCACCACGTTGGGGAACTCGGCCAGGCAGGAGATAGGCACCACGTCGTGCAGGGTGCGGGCACGGGTGCTGTGGGGTGAGGAGGGGGTCAGGGTGGCACCCTGCCCGCAGGCAGCACCCATGGGTGCCCCCGGGCCCCTGCTCACCGCAGCAGCAGGTGAAGGTGCTCCTGCTCGTCGTACTTGAGGGAGAAGACGAGGTGGCCCAATGCTGGGTCCAGGGAGTAGTAGTTGAAGTGCTCCTGCGGGGAGGGGGCCGAGCACCCATGGCTGCGCCAATGGGTGCTCACACTGGGAGGCACCCTTGTCATGGGGCACCAATGCCCATGAGCACCAATGTCCATGAGCACCCATGCCTATGAGCACCAATGTCATGAGCACCTACACCTATGGGCGCTCATGCCCATGGGCCACCCATCCTACAAACCAGTAGGTTCCCCATGCCCATGGACATCCATCCCTATGAGCACCCATACCATGGGGCACCCAGGTCCCTGAGCACCCATAACCTTAAGCACTCATCCCCACGAGGCACCCATGTCCATCAGCACCCATACTCACAGATACCACCACCTATGGAGCAACATGCACGGGCTCACATGCAATGAGCCACCCATACCCATAAGCACCCATGCCATGGGGCATCCAGGTTTCTGAGCACCCTTATCCATGGGCACCCATACTTATGGAGCCCCCATGCCCACGCACACCCATGCCCATGGGGCACCCAGATCCATGAGCACCCATACCCATGGGGCTCCCATGCCTATAGGTATCCACACCCATGAGTCATCCATGTCCATGAGCACCCATATGCACAAGTTATCCTGTCATGGGGCACCCAGGTTCACGAGCACCCATATGCATAAGCACCCCTGTCATGGGGCACCCAGGTCCATGAGCACCCATATACATGGCATGAGCACTCATGCTTATGAGGTCTCTGTGCCCATGCCCACCCACAGCCATGGGGAGCCCACCCACCCCGAGCACCCATGCCTGCAGCACCCACGGAGCCTCACCTTGCCCAAGAAGTGCTTGCGGTAGATCTTGGCCGTGTGGTTGCCCTCAAGCTTTGCCCGGGCACTGGGTGCTGGGGTCGGGGGGGACTCGGGTGCCCCACTCAGCTGGTGGTTGGTGCCCTCGATCCAGTAACCCCCAAACTGCGGCAGGAGGATGAGGGGGAACGGCCCCTCCCGGCCCAGCACCTGCACCCACAACCCAGATGGGTGCTCCAGCACCCACCATCAACCCACCCAGCCGCTCGCGGCACCCATCTCTGGAGGGGAGCAGGTGCTCTACCTCATGCACGCTGGGGTAGGGGATGTAATCCTCTTCCGTCTGCAAGACAACGGGTGGGTGAAGGCCATGCTGGCACCCATGGGTGCTGGGGTTGGTGAAGGCCATGCTGACACCCATGGGTGCTGGTTGGGTGCCCCCACCCCACCAGTGCCTACCTTGAGCGGCGGGGGGACGGCGTGGCGCTGCTGGGCCATCCTGCTGCCCTGCGGGACATGAGCACTGTGGGTGCCCATCACTCCACCTTGGGATGGGCACCCTTGGGTGGGGAGCACCCATCGGGGCTTACCTCGGGGTGGGGTGGCCGAGGGGGTGGCGGTGCTGGATGGAGACACGTCTATGTGGTGCGGGGGAGTCCTGGGGGGCCCATGGCGCTTCCTGGGGGAGAGGGGAGCTCCCCCACGGCCCCTTGAGCGGCGTTAACCCTGAAGCCTACTGACGGCAGCGAGTCCCGTCACCCCCGGAGGGCGCCCCCTGCGGGCGGGAGGCGGCGCCGCGCGGGGCAGCACCACGGACAGCGCCGGGACCGGCAGCGCCGAGCACCGGGACCCGGCCCCGTGCAACGGCCCCGTGCAAAGAGCCCCGTGCAAGAGCCCTGGTGCACACACACAGCCCCGGTGCAACCCCGGTCCTGGTGCAAATGGATCCGTTCTCCTCCCCCCCCCCCCGTGCAAACACAACCCGTCCGTGTGCGACCCTTGTGCAATCACGAATGCTCGTGCAAGAGCGCCCCGTCCCCGTGCAAGCGTGCCCCTGGTGCAAGCGGGACCCATCCTTGTGCAAACACCACTCTGGTGTAAACGAGCACTGTCCCTTTGCAAACACAACCAGGGGCAAACACGACCTGTCCCTGTGCAAACACAGCCCTGGTGCCAGCACGACTGCGCGTGAGCACAGCCCTGGCACAAGTGTGACCCATCCCCGTGCAAACACAACCCTGGTGCAAACGTGCTCTGCCCCCGTGCAAACACATCGGGGTTCAAGTGCGTCCCTCGTGCAAAAGGGACCCTCGTGCAAACGCACCCCATCCCCGTGCAAACGAGCCCCGTCCCCGTGCAAACACGACCCGTCCCCGTGCAAACACGACTGCGTGTAAATGCGACCCTGGTGCAAATGCGACAATGTCACCGGCCCCGGTGCAGACACGACCCGTCCCCGTGAACCCGGGGGCCGCAGCGTGACCCCCCCCCCCTCCGGGCCACTCTGCGCGGTCCTGGAGGGGGGTCCCCCCCCAACGCTCCCACCCTCCCCAGCACCCAAAGTGGGGGGAGCTCAGGAGGGGGGTGACCCAAATTTGGGGCGAGGCTGGGGGGGTGTGGGCAGATGGTGGGAACGGGGTGGGGGTGGGGGGGGAAGGAGATTTGGGGCAGGTTGGGGGGGAGGTTGGGGAGGGGCAGGTTGGGGGGGTAGGTTTGGGGGGGGGAGGCGTTAAGGGGGTAGGTTTGGGGGGGGCAGGTTTAAGGGCTAATTCGTGGGGGGCAGATTTCGGGGAGGGGCAGGTTGGGGGGGGCTGATCCCCCCGCCCAGGCCCGGAGCATCCCCCTCCCCACTCCCCGGCACTACCGGTACCGGCTGAAGGTCACCGGGGAACGGCCCCCCCCCCCCGGTGCTGCACCGGAGATGGGGGGGACACGCCGGGGGGATGTCACCGGGGGGATCCCCGGTCCCCGCGGGGCGGCACTTACCGGAGGGGCGGCGGGGCCGGCGCCGGGGCCGGGGCTGGGGCCGGTACCGGAGCGGAGCCGGTACCGGAGCGCAGCGGAGCGGGGGCCCCGCCGCTCGCAGCCACCGCGCCGCGTCACGTGCGGCGGGGCGGGGCGGCCCCTCCGGGGGCGGCCGGCACCGGGAACCGGCACCGGAACCGGGAACCGGCACCGGGGAACGGCAACAGGGAACCGGGAACCGGCACCGGAACCGGGAACCGGCGCTGGGAAACAGCGACCGGGGAATGGCACCGGGAACCCGCGACCGGGAACTGGCAACTGGGAACCCGCACCAGGGAATGGCAACCAGGAAATGGCACCGGGGAACTGGCACCAGAACCAGGAAGCATCATTGGAAATGGGAACCAGCAACCGGGAACTGGCAGCACCAGGGAAACAGCACCAGGGAAGGACACCGGAACTGGGAACTGGCACCAGCTCCAGGAACAGGCACCGGGAACTGGGATCTGGCACTGGGGACGGCCTCACCCCAGCCTGGGATCCCCCATCCCAGCTCCCCCGCATCGCTCCCCACAGCCAGGGACACCTCCAGATCCCTCCCTGGTCCCCAGGGACCCATCTCCATCCGCCTGCGCAAGGCTGGCACCTGGGTACCCCCCATCACCCAACAGCACCCAGGACACAAGGACCCCCAGCACTCATCTCCCCCCTGGGGCCATTTTGGTGCCAGGAGGGACGCCCCGGTTTGGGATCCCCAGGGAAGGGCTGGCCGAGGCTCTTTGGGATGTGTTGGGATATGGGGTGCTGGCACTGGGACACCAGCCCAGGAGCTGCCACAGCCCATTGAGCACCTATGGGTGCTGTGCTTCCAGGCTCCAATAAGAACCATCCCACGTGCCACGGCCAGTGTGATTCCTGCTCCAGCCAGATCCCGCTTGCTCGCATCCCACCATCCTTTTTGGGATGGCCTGGAGCAGGATGTGGGGCTTTATAACCCCTTAAAATCCCACCCATCCCGCGCGTGTGCGCTTCAATTGAGGCTTCCACAGCTCAAACCACGATTTTAATGGGATAATGGTTGGAAATAACAGATAAAACAGAAACTTGGGCCTTCGATCGTGTCTTGTACCCGCGGCCTCCGCCCGGCCCCGCGGCGCATCCATCACGTACGGAAACATGGATCCGGCTCATCCCTTCCCACCGGCGTGAGAGGTTTGATTCTGCAACGTTACAGGCTCCGGGAACGTCGAGAACGTTAAAAACAGGGGAAAAATAACAGCAAATTTGAAAAAAAAACCCATATGGAATTTCCAAGGGATATGTACAAAAGCGTGGGCTTCAGTCGGGGAAGGAGAAAAGCTCCTGAAGGATGGAGCAGCTTTAGCGCGTTGAATTCCTGCCACGTCTTTACCTCGGGAAAGACTCCACGGGTCCAGATTGCCCCCCAAAATCACCTTTTAGGAGTTCCGTGGCTCCCTGACACCGGGAATGGGCTTGGGAATGGGCAGCTCTCTGGAACAGGCAGGGAATGGGGAGGGACCCTTCCAGGAGCTACAGATGTAAAAAACAATCACATTGATTAGTGCATTCCTGAAACAATGAGAGGAGAGGAGGGGAAAATAACACCTCTTCCCATGGGAAACACGGCACACACCAGGGCTCCTTTGCCCCCTTGGGCTGCCGAAGCCACTGGCAGCCGTGTCCGAGGGGAAAAAGATGTTCTCAGAAGTCATTAAAATACCCAACGTTGCTAAAATCCCACCATCCACACGGATCCAGCGGTTATTAGAGCCCATCGGAGCTTTGGCCGTTCCCTGGGCCCTGGTGGCCGAACCCCAACGGAGTTTTGGGTGAAAGAAATGAAGATTGGTTGCTGGAAAGAGCCAGACATTCCTCACAAGTAACAATTCCTTTACTTCCATGCTGTACTGAACGAGTAATAGCGGATCAAAGACAGGATTATCCGTAAGAAGCAGGTTACGCCTAAAGAGTTCCTCGAGAACGGATCAAGGGGGGGTTGCTGGATGGGATCAGGACCCTCTGCAGACAACACCCCACGCTGGGGCTGAGCCGCCAACCTGCCGGTGCTTTATTAAATACAAAACAGGGACCGCTGGCGCCAAGGCAGGGTGTCCTCCAGTGCAATCTGCTTTGACATAAGGCATTTTGATTTCTTTAGGGGGGGGCAGTCACTTCAGAATGGGGTTCTGCCTTCTGGAAGAGTCAAAGAGTTCAGTCCTGTGTCCACCTTTGCTGCTTTTAATGCCCTACCATGTCAAAATCCTCTTCCCTTCTGGTTGTTCCTCTGTTGCCAATGCTTAGAAAACCATCAGTGGCCAAGTAAACCAGTCCCTGAGGAGGAGAAACAACCAGCAAGAGGTGATGATGCTCATGGGATGGAGATGATGAAGATAGCGTGGGCTTAAATGAAGGGGGAAGGAGAAACCAACCCCCAAACTCACCTTTAAATCCTTCTTCAGGCATACAAACTGGGGAGGGAAAGGAAAAAGCGCCGTGTTAGCAACCTCCCTGCAGTTAGAGGATCTTTTGTGCAACTGAACCTCCTCTGGGCACTGACAGGGTGATCATTGTGGAATCATGGAATGGTTTGGGTTGAAGGGACCTTAAAGCTCCTCCAGCTCCAACCCCTGCCACAGGCAGGGACACCTTCCACTAGAGCAGGTTGCTCCAAGCCCCTGTGTCCAACCTGGCCTTGAACACTGCCAGGGATGGGGCAGCCACAGCTTCTCTGGGCACCCTGTGCCAGCGCCTCAGCACCCTCACAGGGAAGAGCTTCTGCCTCAGAGCTCATCTCAATCTCCCCTCTGGCAGGTTAAAGCCATTCCCCTTGTCGTGTCCCTACAGGCCCTTGTCCAAAGCCCCTCTCCAGGTTTCCTGGAGCCCCTTTAGGCCCTGGAGCTGCTCTAAGGTGTCCCCTTCAGGAGCCTTCTCTTCTCCAGGCTGCCCCAGCCCAGCTCTCTCAGCCTGGCTCCAGAGCAGAGCTGCTCCAGCCCTCGCAGCAGCTCCGGGGCCTCCTCTGGCCTCGCTCCAGCAGCTCCACGTCCCTCTTGTGCTGTTGCCCCAGAGCTGGATCAGGACTGCAGGGGGGGTCTCCCCAGAGCGCAGCAGAGGGGCAGGATCCCCTCCCTGAGCTGCTGCTCACGCTCTGGGGGTGCAGCCCAGCACACGGGGGGGTTCTGGGCTCAAGCACACACTGAAGCCGGGTCATGGGGAGCTTCTCATTGACCAACACCCCCAAGTCCTTCTCCTCAGGCTGCTCCATCCAGTCTCCCCCAGCCTGTGTTTGTGCTGGGGATTGTCCCAACCTTGCAAATCAAAGCTTCAGCACCTCCATTTTCAACCCGAACCCAACACAACCCTTGCCCACCAACCCTTCTCCCCTGCTCATGGTGGTGAGGTGCCTTCCCTGAACCCCAAGCCTTCCAAGGTGTCCCCCACCCCTCACCTTGCATAACGTCGTCCATCGCTGCGTAATCTGCAATGGGTTCATCAGCCTGGAAAGAAAAGAGCAGGGGATTAACGAGGAATCAACCTCATGTGGAAGCTCACAGCCCTGCTCAGAGGGGAGCAGGGAACAAGTCTCTTGCCCAAACACCACCTGGGAACAAGAGGGGAGGACTCACTCCCTAATGCAGCCAGATTTTGGGCTGGGACACACACAGCTCAGCAGCAAAGGCCACCTAATAGATGCTCTTTAAACAAACAAGCTAACACGAAGAGGATTTTCCTCCTCTGAGAAGAAGGAACTCATGGAATCAAGCCACCGAGCAGCCACGGGTGGGCACATCTATCCCCCAGCAGTTTCCACACGCACCACAAGGTGTTTCCCTTTGGTTGTCCAAAAGCCCAGTCCAATTCTCTGTGTTCTGTGGCTCGATTTGAGCAGCCCCAGCCCCACGTTACCTTTAACAAGATGACAGACTCGGGGATGACTCCCAGGCTGCCGAGTGTCGCCGTGTCGTCGCTCAGCATCTTCCCGTCGATGGACAAGTTCTGGTCGAAGGGAGCAACTGAAAATGCATGCATGATCTGTGCCAACACAATGAGACAGGCTGACTGGGTGCCGAGGGAAACACCACGCTGCTGAGCTGCACAACAACACGTCCACAAGAGCAACACGCGCCTCTCCATGCCCCGCAGGGCTTTATGCTCCTTCCCTCCATTCCCTCCCGGCCACGCGGTCCGGATGCTGCGTTTTCCTCCTCTGTTCCATGGAGGAAAACCACCTTACCTGGATTTTCAGCTCTTTCAGTGTCTGGTTAGCAGAAACGAGCAGTGCTTTCTCCCCTCTGACTTTGCGGTGCCGGGTGCTTCGCCGGATGCCTTGTTTTTGGTAAGGGATGTAGCTCTGGTGGGAGATCTTCTGGCGCTTCGTCCCACCGTTAGTCTAGGAGCAGGAGGGAAGAGAATCAAAATATCAGGAGCCCAAGTTTGGGATTAGTAGGAAAACCACAACCTCCCCATGCCCCAGCCTGTGTTTCGGGCGAGTTGGTCATGCGAGGGAAGGCACAGAGTGCTGCAAAGCCCTTTGGAAAGCAAACTGAAGCGCGCAAGGATCAAGAGGAGCAAAGGATTTGCCTTGAAACCTCGGTTCCTGCTCCTACACTAGTGCAGGGTGGTCACCAGCCAAGCACAGGAGCCACCATCGGTATCTGCTCCCTCCAAACCAACACGATGGTGTGGTGCCACCCTTAAAATGACAGGTTTAGACACTTGTTTTGGCCTGCTCGTGGTTAAGGGAGGAGGAGGGGGCTATCCCACCATGCTGACTCGAGGGGAGGATGCACAACCCAAGGAACCTGGTGGCAGTTTTGATCTCTACCTGGTTAAAATCTGGGTCTTGCTCCCCCTCTGGCTTGTTTTCCTCCCTTTCCTCTTCAGCTTCTGAGCTGCTCACGTTCAGCTCCGGAGCAGCGTCCTTCATTACCTGAAGTCATAAAAACCATTCTCCGTAACTAACCTGACAGCATCATCCCAAAGTCTGTCACATCCCAGGATACCTCCGGGATGCCTCCTCGACCCGAGGAGCTGAAACAGAGCAGGAACAACCCGGGAGCTGCTCCACGTGCTCTGCGAAGTCTTCTCCACCCCTCCCCGGCTGCACTGAACCATGGGGGGATTCGGAACAAGCTTCTCTATTGAACTGCAGGTGCTTCCTGCAGCTCAGGACCTTCCCTCCTCTCCAGGCAAAGGGAAAGTCTCCAGGGGCCTGCACTGATTTCTTTGCCATTAACTGGCTGCCTCTCTGGTTCATCTAAGTGTATTACGAAAGCCCTAACACAGAGAAAGGAATATTATCCACGAATCAGGCACTCATCCATGCCTGCAGCAGACCCACAGAGGCACTCAGCACCATTATTTATGGGTCTGGAGGTTGTAAGTAAATGAAATCTAAATAATTTACACAAACATATAAATGAAGAGGCTGCTCGGTTCTGCATCGGTCACTCCGGGAGGCACGGATCTGCCAGATGAGAATTCCCATCCAAGCTTTGGCTGGAGCTGGGGATTGCGGGAGCCCAGGAGATGGTGTGCTCCATCCTGGGGTCCATCGATGTATTTACACTTAATGATGCAATCCCAGCTCCCAAACATCCAGCAGCAACCACAGCCCCCCCAGAGCCCTCTGGATTCCAGCGCTGCTGCCCTGCACTGATGTTACACGGCTGCAGCACCGGCAATGGGATGGAAGCGCTGCCTGGCTCTGCTCTTGCAGAACTTTCCTCCCCTCTCTCCAGCTCCAGCTGCTCAGCAAAGAAAAGCTGCCTCTTGTTTGCCAGCCCCACATGTGAGCATGGTCCTGTCCAGCACCAGGGGAAAAAACCAACCACCCAACCAATCCTCCTCTGCACCAGAGCCAAGATACAGCCTCGGGATGCAGCCTCGAGCCAGGCTGAAAACCCATAGCTGATGAATCATGGAATCACAGAGTGGTTTGGGTTGGAAGGGACCTTAAAGCTCCTCCAGCTCCAAGCCCCTGCCACGGGCAGGGACACGTTCCACTAGAGCAGGTTGCTCCAAGCCCCTGTGTCCAACCTGGCCTTGAACACTGCCAGGGATGGGGCAGCCACAGCTTCTCTGGGCACCCTGTGCCAGCGCCTCAGCACCCTCACAGGGAAGAGCTTCTGCCTCAGAGCTCATCTCAATCTCCCCTCTGGCAGGTTAAAGCCATTCCCCTTGGCCTGTCCCTCCAGGCCCTTGTCCAAAGCCCCTCTCCAGGTTTCTTGTCGGTCTCCTTAAGGTATTGAAAGGCTCAGGACTGTGCTGTGTGTTCTAATCTCAAAACCACGGCAGAAACCCATCCAGCCTCCACCAACCTGCAGGTCTCTGGGCTCCAGCTCGTCCCTTACACTGGCAGGGATGTAGAGGCAAAAACCCAACCCCGCGCTGTGAAGGTGCAGGGAACATCTTTAGCTGAGCTTGCCCATGAGCCTTGATTTCCCCCTTAAAGCATAAACTAAGCCCTAAGGAGGGAGACTTCCTGTAACCAGCTTTCGGGTGCATGTAAAGCCAATTCTAGACCCGATACTGATCCTTATAGACCCCAGCAAAGCAGAGACATAGTTCACAGCTTCATAACAGATCCTGAAACCCATGTCCACCTTTGCTGCTACTTCCTCAGCACGGAGGTTAAGAGTTCATTTCTATCTAGGAATAAACGTCACTTAAGCAACCAGGAAAGGAAATGACAAATATTGGAGGGGGAGAACAGGTAGAGCCTGATAAGACCATTATGAAGACAGAAATAGTTACACATTGCTTAAAATAACCCAAGCTGGACACATCCGTGAAGATAACCCGGTAACGCACAGGAGTCGGTTTGGCAAAAGGAAACCTGAAGGAGGCCAAATTCTCAGCGCAGCTACAGACAGAGTTTTCCCATCTGCTATTTGTGCCAAAGCGATAGGAGCTGCAGAGCTGGGTGCTTCCTGCCTGCAGAGAGCAGCCCACCACCACCAGTGTCCCTCCCAGCAGGTCCCAACCCCACGGGGACACAGCAGGCCATGGCAGCCGGCTTGTGCCACATCTGGATCCTGCCCTGGATGCTCAGCGCAGTTTCTGTTCAGTGAAACAGAGCCAGGAGGAGCAAGGAGAGCCCGTTACCTTCTTATTATCCACCACTTTATGGATGTAGATGGTTGCCTGGGTGTACTCACGCAAGTCCCGCTGCTGTTGGCACAACAGCCCTTCTCTGCACTCTGGACAGAGCTCTGGGGAGGCACAAAGATAAAATGCAGTTCATGGCTTCAGCTCCTTGGAGAAACCAGCCCAATAACCCAGAGCATCCGCCAAGCTCCGTGTTTGCCACCCATCCCCTGTGATCTGAGCCTTCAGCCCATCGCCCAGGGAGCTGGCACAGAACAGAGCACGGGGAGCAGCAGAACGTGCACTCACGGGGCTCAGAGGTGTAAAGGGCACCCTCGGGGTCCGCGCCGGGCGCTGGTGTCCGGGTGATTTTGATGACGTGATCCACAACAAAGAGTTTTTGAATCCTCTCCCACTCGCTGGGCCATATCAGAGCTATACTGTGCAAAGGAACAAGAACGTGCTTTATGACATGGAAAAGCCAAGCCCCGAGCTCCCCAACAGCCTGCCCTATTCGTTTTAGTCTTGTTAAGGAAAGAAAAGCTCCAAAAATCAATCCCAAACTCCAGCTACACACGAGGGCCTGAATGCCCAAGATAACAAGGAAACAGCAGCGTGTTACTAGTGATGCTGTTCTGCTCCAGTCACGCCGGGGGGAGGATGGACGAGGAGGAGGAGAGGAGAGGAAGATCTGCTACTTTTAGTGCTGCATCACTGCAGA
The DNA here is from genome assembly GCF_004027225.2 of Strigops habroptila. Taxonomy (NCBI): domain Eukaryota; kingdom Metazoa; phylum Chordata; class Aves; order Psittaciformes; family Psittacidae; genus Strigops; species Strigops habroptila. The sequence continues at coordinate 2,185,039 of NC_044292.2, forward strand.
AGCAACGCTACGGAGCGTGAACTCCAGCCCAGGGTCCAGCACTCCGGGGGGAAAGTCCCATGGAAAGCAAAGCGTGAGGAAGCCGGATGTTCCTATGCCCTGGTCAAATTCAGGGGAGTTGATTGTTAGGAACCAGCCAAGCTGAAGTAAGCTCCTTTTTTTTTCCTGACTCAGCATGCTCTGACAATTTAGGTCTTGCCTTGCACGAAGGCTAAGGTGGGCCTGAGCAAGCTTATGTGTTAATTTTCTTCATGGACAAGCATTTGCTCCTCGTGTTGCTGCAGCTCAGCGCGGCCCCGGGAATGTTCCCCAGGATGACAGCACCCTTCAAAGGCACCCACATGAAGAGAAGAAACTCACAGTTTGGAGTCTTCTTTGGTCATGGAAGCGTAGGTGAACATGAGGCCTCCGTGGGGGCAGAGGAGAGCGCTGTTCCCTACCGAGGACACGGGGCTGCAGCGCGTTGGCCTCCTGTGCAGGGAAAGGGAAGCAGTTTGCAAAGCGCTGTTCAGGTTATCCCACAAACCCCACAACTCTGCAGGCAGCCAGGAAGAAATCAGAGGTGAGTATTTACAGAAGGCATTCCAGCTGGGAACATGAAAGCACTACAGACAAGGAAATCAGATGTGCGCTCCTGTGAGTTGCAAAACTACTCTCCCATCAAGCAGAGATTTCCATCTCCAGCAGCAGCAGCCTGTGGAAGCAGGACTGAGCAGTGACCTCTGCCTGGGATACAGCTCCACACAGAAGAACAAACTAATCAGGTTCCCATCTAATCCCACCATCTGGTTGAGACACGATAAACAAGGAAATTCACGTTCCTTACAACGTATTACAACTAATCCAAGTCCTGCAGAAAGCAGCTTCCTTGTTCCCACACAGACAAACTGCAGGTAACTACTCACCACACCGGGACTCAAAAGCAAAACTCATTGACAGGAATAAAAAGCACCAAAAACCTCCAGCCAAGTTACCTGACAAATTTCCTCCACTCTTCTACAAAGAACTGCGAAACGATGTACAGCTCATCTGTCTCCTGCAGGTGAAAAGAAGGGGGGAAAAAAGGCTCTTTTGTTAATTAATCCCACAACAGAGAGGCGATGACTGCTCAGTGCTTTCTGCAGCGCTCATTCTCCTCCAGCCCTCAGTGGCTTCACCATGACAACTCCATCCAAGCGCGCTGGGAAAGCCAAGTTAAATAATTTGGGATCAAGTACTAAGCACTTACATTACTAATCTGGTGTTTATTGCAGAGTTAGTTTAGCTTTAGATCCAATTACCTCTAATTCACAGCAGGACACAGGCACTTCCCCTGCAGCAGCTAAGACGCCTCAGACCGTGTTCTCAGGGACTAAAGCAGACACTCCTCTGCACCTCTGATATGTTTTAATTTCCCTTCTCCTCCTCTAGATGAAACCACTCTGCTTATTTTCCTCCCCAAACCTCAACTGTTTTGGAACAGGGAAACTCAAAAAGCTTGAGGGAAAGAGCCTCAGCTCTTCTATATCAGGCTCCCTCAGGAAATTCAAAGGGAGAGGAGGATGTAGCCTCACTGCCTGGAGAGACCCTCCTATTCTGAGCTGACCCATGGTGATGTGCTCCAGCTTTCCACTACCTACTCCAGCTCCAAAAGCAGATCCAACCCTTAACCACCACCAGTAGGACCTGGCACCTCTCCAGCTTGGTGCTTCCCATTTAAACCTGCCTGAGGTTCCCCAGTTCTGAGACATGGATCTGTATTGACCTTGATATTAATTCCTGGCTGGAGAAGGCACCTGGGAACAGCAAACTGCCCTTGCATGTTGGAGCCACGGAGGCACCTGCCAAAGCACCTTGGCAGGATCTCAATGTCAATCATTAATCAGCGCTGTGAGACGTCCCGGAGCCAACGCGTGGAGCCAACGGCTTGTGCCATGTCTTTAGAGCTGCCTCAAAGCCCTGGGAAGCCCTGGAGAGCTCCAGGCTTGTCCGAGAGGTCTTAGAACCACAGAGTGGTTTGGGGTGAAGGGACCTTAAAGCTCCTCCAGCTCCAGCCCCCTGTCACGGGCAGGGACACCTTCCACTAGAGCAGGTTGCTCCAAGCCCCTGTGTCCAACCTGGCCTTGAACACTGCCAGGGATGGGGCAGCCACAGCTTCTCTGGGAAAAGTCTGTGCCAGCACCTCAGCACCCTCACAGGGAAGAGCTTCTGCCTCAGAGCTCATCTCAATCTCCCCTCTGGCAGGTTCAAGCCATTCCCCTTGGCCTGTCCCTACAGGCCCTTGTCCAAAGCCCCTCTCCAGGTTTCCTGGAGCCCCTTTAGGCACTGGAGCTGCTCTAAGGTGTCCCCTTAAGAAGCCTTCTCTTCTCCAGGCTGCCCCAGCCCAGCTCTTTCAGCCTGTCTCCATAGAAAGACTTGTTCTTGCACGACCACCATCACTTCTATTTAGAGCACTCCAGCTTTTAGGGAAGCTCCCCTGAGCTGTTGGGATGCAGGAGGGTGCTGGAGCCCACGTGAATTCTGTCTGACCAGCAGCAGAATGCGGCCTGCATAGGAAGGCAGGCGGAGGGTGGTGGAAAGCCGCCTCCACCGGCACAGCCACACCACTTCAGTCCTTCCAGGGGCGGATGTAACCACAGCAGCAATATTGATGGTGCTTATCTGGCTGAGTGTGGGCCAGCCACAGCCCCGCTGGCACAGGAGAGCAGCTCGTGGAGCTTCAGCAGGGCTCTGCGCCAGCACAGCTGATGGGGAAATCACACCTCGGCACAGCTCACGTGTGAGCTCCGCTGGCACAGCAGCTTCTCTCACAGGCGAGATAAGATCCTAAGATCCCTTAGGAGAAGGGATAAAAGCACTTAAAACCCTCCCCCAAGCCCTGCTATGTTGCCCTGGTCGCCTTCCTCCCCGTACCTGAGGCCAGCTGCCCAGGCAAGGCCTGCATTTATCATGAAACAGGTTCTGGAGAGAAGTCTTCTGCTCGCTGGCCATCATCTTATGCAGAGCTTCGTTCTCCTCCCCTTCGCGCTCCAAGATCTGCACGAAACAGTTAATAACAGCAGAGCTTCAGCTCCTCACTGCTGCTCAATGTGACATTACCTTCTGGGTCACATCAGAACCAGAAACACCACCATGTATTTACAGTCAACAAGAGAGGAATGTCGTCTGGCAAATACCTTGCACTGGGAACAGCACTCTTTGTTATTTGGGAATTCAGGGGCCTTTGGAAAATATTGCTTGAGTTTCTCCCAGGCTTCCTTGGAAACCACCCTGCGTTCATTCTCGGATATGCACAGGCCACCTGCAGAGACAGAGCCAAGAGAAGGGCTTTGCTCTCCAGCGCTCAGCGACGTGTCGCAGCACTAACCAGATTCAAGAGATTACAGGGTCTAAATGCGGGGGAAGAGATTCACACACCGTGTCAGCAAAACAGAGCACAACCAACACACAAAGGCACCTTCAACTCCTTTACCATTTCCCTGTTTAGACAGGGAAAAAAACCCCCAATGTCACTTTCATTCATGAAAACGTCCTCTAAGATTCCAGAGCTCAGGAACCGAGCAGCTGATCAAATACAAGCGGCGGTAGAGAGGTGAGGGGAAGCACGGACACGCTGCAGAGGGCACGGGGCTGCTGGGTGCTGATCCTGGCTGCCCACAGCTCTATCTGTATGGTGACTGCACTTACCAAGCTGCACACTGACCCCATGGCCCATCAAACAGGAGTTTGTGCTTTCCTCACCCTTGAAAAACCAAAACTACCACTCTATGATCTCAGACGGCTTCATGTGCCCTATCCAAGCACCTCAAAATGTGGGAAGGAGGGATTTACACCCAGATCTGCTCTAGGGAATGATGGGTGTGAAGATACAAAGAGGTTTACCAGCTACCCCCTAGACCACGCAGGTTATTTCTCCTGATGCTCAAGCAGTTCAAAACAACCCACAAATGGTTTATCATGGAATCCCAGCCTGGTTTGGGTTGGAAGGGACCTTAAAGCTCCTCCAGTCCCAACCCCTGCCACGGGCAGGGACACCTTCCACTAGAGCAGGTTGCTCCAAGCCCCTGTGTCCAACCTGGCCTTGAACACTGCCAGGGATGGGGCAGCCACAGCTTCTCTGGGCAAGGGGCATTTAGCACGAGGCATTTGTGCTCATTGTTTTAGGGGCAGCAGGAGCAGAAGGGTCACGCTCACACATTTGGACACTGTGTGTACATGTGACAGCACGTGCTGCGGTGGACAAACAAGGAAGGATTGGGAAGACCGGAGAAGGCGAGATCCAACCCGATGATGTCCAAGGGGAAAGCACAACCGCAGCTCCCTATGGGAGAGCAGCTGGGAAGTTGCAGGGAGAAAGCAGAGGAGCAGTTGCAACACTGAGATGCAAACCGGATTTGGATGCAGCTTGGGAATATTCCGGCCTTAATGTGGGTTTCACCAGCAAGAGGGAAGCAAAACAGCAAAGTCACAGCGCTGAGCAGGGTCCAGCCGAGGGCACAAACGCCTCATTATCTGCTTTTCTATAGCCTGAGGAGCCACAGAAAGAAGACGAGGAGAAAAGGCTCCTTCTCCCCCACCCTCCGGTAGCTCTTTAACATTACAGGCAGCTCCTCAGGCTCCTGGACCCATCGGCTTTCCTCACTCCTGGATTTCTGCCAGCCTTAAACAGGAGAAAATAGCAACGCTCCCCTCCTGCTTTTCCTTCACAAACAAAGTCAGGCGGGACTGCACCGACGCAGCGTTGGCCACTTGGTCTTTAGCAAACGTGACCAAGTGGCCCAGCTTTACCACACAAGGAGGCTGCTTCCCAAGGATGGGGGGAAACCAGCTTGTACAAATTAGTGCCTTGACACTGCATGATTAATGAAAACGGATTAATACGCTGCTGAGTGAAAGAGGTGGAAAAATCAGATGTGGATGTGCAGGGAACAAGTGCTTTGCCATCTGGAAGATGATGATCCTGACCACTGACCCCCCTCCCACCACCCGGGGACATGCTTTGGGCACGGACATCAAAGGATTCTTCACTTGGTATCTGGAAGAAGTTATCCGCTGAGGTTGGGCAGCTACTGGTGGGTGAGGAATTGCAGCAGGGATGCAAAGGGATTTCTCCAGGGAACGCCGGGATGGCACGTCTGGAGCCCAGCCAGACCTCGCAGATAAAGCGCCGGCTTTCCCAAGCCTACCACCAAGGCACTTCCTCCACACCAAAATTAAGGCTGTAGGATGGAGACCACAGATTGGCTGATATGCTCCAGAGGGGAACTTTAAAGGTGGAAAGGCTGTCTTCCGTGAGGAATTGCATCAAGACGATGCAATGTGACCTGCCAGCAGCCTCCTTATTTAGTCTTCTTCACTCTGATATGACCCAAAGTCACAGATCAAGCAGCAATTCACCACCAGAACGTGTTCAGAGGCCTCTTGGCCTCTTCTTGTCATGTCTGGCTGTATTAAATGTTTCATCACGATGCTGAATGCTTTTATTTAACGGGAGCAGCCTCGTGGCAATGGGAACCACAGCTCTGAGTAACAGCAAACGCCGTGTCAAAGTGCTCAGCCACTTTAAAACGAGGCTTTCTCAAGACATTACTCGCCGTCCTCGCTCAGCCTCAATGACAGGAGGTGTGTGGCTGATTTATGGCAGGTTTCCTTCTTACTAGGAACGAGATGGAGCATCCCCAGCAAGGAAATTGATGCCTACAAACAGGAGCTTACCAAGAGTTATGTCTGGGAGCAACTTACAAGCTAGCAAAGTGACATTTAAACAACAGGGTAGCCAAGGATGTTGTTAATGAACCATCACGTAGCAAAACAACCAAGACTGGGGCAGAGCCTTATGTAAACAGACACCAAGAGCAGCAGGTTGGTAAGTCAATATCCTCAGCACTCCCAGGTAACCCCTGTTTCCACAGAGGTTAGGTAAGTGCTCCTGATTTCATGTAAACCAAGAGGATAAATGGATGCTCTCAGCTCCCACCTTGACTGATTACATCACGTTTTATTCTAAACACTTTGAGAGCTTCCAAGTGGCTGCAGATCTTTGGCGCTGCCCTTGCTCCAGCACGTCATCATGAACTCATGAAGTTCATCAAGGACAAGTGCAAGGTCCTGGCCTTGGGTTGGGACAATCCCCAGCACAAACACAGGCTGGGCTGAGAACACATTGACAGCAGCCTGAGAAGGAGGACTTGGGGGTGTTGGGCGACAAGGAGCTCCTCATGACCCGGCTTCAGTGTGTGCTTGAGCCCAGAACCCCCCCGTGTGCTGGGCTGCACCCCCAGAGCGTGAGCAGCAGCTCAGGGAGGGGATCCTGCCCCTCTGCTGCGCTCTGGGGAGACCCCCCATGCAGTCCTGATCCAGCTCTGGGGCAACAGCACTAGAGGGACGTGGAGCTGCTGGAGCGAGGCCAGAGGAGGCCCCGGAGCTGCTGCGAGGGCTGGAGCAGCTCTGCTCTGGAGCCAGGCTGAGAGAGCTGGGCTGGGGCAGCCTGGAGAAGAGAAGGCTCCTGAAGGGGAGACCTTAGAGCAGCTCCAGGGCCTAAAGGGGCTACAGGAAACCTGGAGAGGGGCTTTGGACAAGGGCCTGTAGGGACAGGCCAAGGGGAATGGCTTTAACCTGCCAGAGGGGAGATTGAGATGAGCTCTGAGGCAGAAGCTCTTCCCTGTGAGGGTGCTGAGGCGCTGGCACAGGGTGCCCAGAGAAGCTGTGGCTGCCCCATCCCTGGCAGTGTTCAAGGCCAGGTTGGACACAGGGGCTTGGAGCAACCTGCTCTAGTGGAAGGTGTCCCTGCCCGTGGCAGGGGGTTGGAACTGGAGGAGCTTTAAGCTCCCTTCCAACATAAACCCTTCCATGATTCTATGCCTCTGTGTCACTTCGTTACTGATAGATGTTCCCTTCCACAGCCCAGCACTTCCCGCAGCATCTCTGCCTTTGCACCCGTTTCCCTGCCTTACCAAATCTGGGCTGCAAGGTGACAGCTCGCTTGCAAATAAAGTTTGAGTGTCAAGAAACACCAGGAAAATGAGAATTAAGCACATTTCTGCAGTAACAACTCATGTTGGCCTCAGAGGGAGCAAAGGCTACAAGGTTAACGCCTTGAGCAGTGGGCAACAACAGATACATTCAGCTCCGTCCCCCGGAGAGACTTACCATGTGGGCAAACGATGTCTTCATTAAAATTTAACTCCTCTTCCTCCTCTCTCTTCTCTTCATTTGATTCATCTAATGAAAGGAAACAACAAAAACCCCAACCCTTCGAGATTGCACAGAGTTTCCTCTCTTAAGAAAGGGAAAATCTTGGGGGAAAGGAGCGCGGTTGCTTTCCAAATTGCGGCAAAACCCTCAACCCAAGGGAATCTTTGGAAGGAAATTTGCTATTCTCAAATGTCGTGGCCCCCAGGCAGGCGGGATTACAGCCTACAGCCCACGTAGGAGTGCTTTGAAGTGCCTGGAGCACAAGCCTGCCCTTTGTGAGACTACAAAGGACACATTTGTTAGGGCTAAACCACCACAGGGGTTCCCGGCTCCCAGGGATCGGCGTTTAACCTAAACACAGGCTAGGTGAGAGCGCAGAGAGCGGAAACCTGCCGGCAAACATCACTGCCCTCTTTGCCTTGTGGATGCTGATCTAAACCAGATGCTGCCTGCCAAACCAAGGGGGAGCCTGCCAGGGGGTGACAAGACCCACGTTAATGCATAAATGATAGTTAGAACTGAAGCTCCGTAGTAATTCAGTTGGCCACTGAACTGGAGCATCATGAACACAGTAAGGTGTTAGTAAGGGTCTCTACTGACCTGCTACACAAGCACACTGGCTTGTGAGTAATTGGAATGTACTACTCAGAGTTGCAACCTGTTGTTAAACCACCCCCCAAGGAATGAGGAGCGGTAACTCAAGTACCCTTTTTGCACTGAGTGCTCCACTAGCACCAGGTAGGATCAGAGGGCTGTGGTGCTCTCAGAGCCTTCAAGCCCAAGATCAATGCCATTAGCCCATCATCTCCACGTGCATTTAAGCAAGCTTCTTGCCCTCAGTTCTGAAACTAAAAGCTCAACAAAATATCCAGTTTCCAAAGGTTTAAACAGCAGAAGGCAAATAAATCCCCGTCTATTCTCATAATACTCCTTATATAGGCATAGAAAAGGGTTCAATTCATGACTCTTTTTCTCCTAGGCTGTGTTTTCCTAGTGCTGCTTTACACTGTTCTATCCACAGACCATCAACAAACATCTTCATCAAGGTAATTTTCATGTTTCTTCCCCCCCTGGGCTCCCTCATTCAGATAAAAGCAGATGAAAAGATCATGGGTCTGGGGTGGTAATTTTACTTAGCTTTGTGAAACTAGTTATTACCTCCTCTTCTTCTCAGGGTGTGAAGATCACCCAGCAGTTTTGAAGCTTATCAAATAAAAAGCTCCTTAAATGAAGGAGCTTTTCATGTGATTTATTATCCTTTCCTCCCAACTCATACAAGGAAAGCCAAACAGCTACAGGAGCACCTAACGTGTCTTTTGTTAGGAGATATCAGGCTGTGGGTCTCCACAGCAGCAGAACTACCTTTGTTTTGTGTGTTTCCATTCATTTTGCCATTACTGTGCTCCGTGTCTTCGTCTTGCTCATTTAACTGCTCCAGAGCCAGCTGACGCCAGCTCCTCAAGGATGCTTTTCCAACCCAGAACCCGTCATTCCTGCAGAGAGACAACAGTGTTGGCAACACAAATCACATCTCTAGTGGAAGGTGTCCCTACCCATGGCAGGGGGTTGGAACTGGATGATCTTAAGGTCCCTTCCAACCCAACCCAGGCTGTGATTCTATGATTCTATTTAAGCACTTCTCAAATCCCTCTGACAAGGTTTGAAAGCATCAGGACTTACATACCCCTTGACTGTGATCTTCAGCAAGTTGGTCACGGTTTTGTAGTCTTCGTTTAAGCGGTTCTTCAGCCGCAGGATCCGACACCTTTCCACCACACAGTCCTTGCAAAGTGCTTTCACTGGGGTGAGGGGGGAGAGAAACACAAGTTATCACACACATGGCTGAGCTCCTCGCTGGTTTGAAGGGGCTCAGACACGTAGGTACCAACTATCCTGCCTTAAGACCGGAGGTTTCACATGTAAATGAGGAGATCCCTGGAGTTGCTGCCACATCAGGCCACATTTGAAGGTTAAATGAGCATAAAACAGTTCAGAGGGGGTGTGATCTGTTCCACTGGCTTCACAGCTCTCCGGTACCAACAGTCTGCAATTCCAGCTGTGAGCCAGGGCATGCCAACACACAGCCAGGGGAGCCAAAAAGCAGGAAAGATTAGGTATATTGCAAGGAAAAAAACCCCACATTGTGGCACTTTGAGGTTAAATCCAGAAATAACCCCCCCTCCTGCAAAGCTACACTGGAGCAACAGGAGCGGAAACCCTACAGCTGGGCATGTGTTTTGCTCTGGGAGCAAGAGGGGCGCAGGCAGGGAAGAAGCTGGAGAAGGCAGCGCATCCATGCATCCATCCCTCCCAGCCCTGCTCCACGAACAGACCCGTGGGCGACCTTCCAGTTGACTAATAAATGCTGCCCTGGTTGTTCTCCACAAAGGCTGCCTGCGTCACAGCACTTGCTGCTGGTTGTGTTTCTTCTCTATAAGCTCCTAGTAGGAGCTGAGCTAATTTGGTCTCAGCGGGAGCCATGGAGCTCCTTTACAAAAGGAACTAAGCCTGGGGCTCGATTAAGGGATGCCCACAGACTATCGGGGCTGGGCTGACCCCAAAACTCAAGATGTGTGACAAATGCCCACAACACAAGCACGCAGGCTATCAGGTATGTGCCTCCCTCGAGAGGCAGCTCAGGACAGGCTGGAAGTGACAGACAGGGATTTGTTTGGCCTGCACAGCACATCCGTGCTGCTGGCTCCAGGGAATGCTGCCCACACAGGATCTGTAGGTACTGCAGGTACAGACAAGTCTCTGGGGGGTTGCATGTGCAAGTGGTGTTGCTTTCTAGAATCAACTTTATTAAACCTTCCAAGTATGATGTTTAAGTTGCTTTCACAGAGATCCCTCCATGTGCAGCTCTTCCTAAATGGAGCAGAAGTCAGGAATGAAACAGACCCAGGTCCCAGACAGGCTGGGCTCATCCCCAGAGTGTGAGCAGCAGCTCAGGGAGGGGATCCTGCCCCTCTGCTGCGCTCTGGGGAGACCCCCCCTGCAGTCCTGATCCAGCCCTGGGGCAACAGCACAAGAGGGACGTGGAGCTGCTGGAGCGAGGCCAGAGGAGGCCCCGGAGCTGCTGCGAGGGCTGGAGCAGCTCTGCTCTGGAGCCAGGCTGAGAGAGCTGGGCTGGGGCAGCCTGGAGAAGAGAAGGCTCCTGAAGGGGAGACCTTAGAAGCAGCTCCAGGGCCTAAAGGGGCTCCAGGAAACCTGGAGAGGGGCTTTGGACAAGGGCCTGGAGGGACAGGACAAGGGGAATGGCTTTAACCTGCCAGAGGGGAGATTGAGATGAGCTCTGAGGCAGAGGTTCTTCCCTGTGAGGGTGCTGAGGCGCTGGCACAGGGTGCCCAGAGAAGCTGTGGCTGCCCCATCCCTGGCAGCGTTCAAGGCCAGGTTGGACACAGGGGCTTGGAGCAACCTGCTCTAGTGGAAGGTGTCCCTGCCCGTGGCAGGGGGTTGGAACTGGATGAGCTTTAAGCTCCCTCCAACCCAAACCACTCTGGGATTCTATGGTTCTATGACCCTGCAATCAGACTAACTATAGTTTTTTAAATGTTAACATTTGAATGTAACTAAATCACCCAGTGCAGCACAAAAAGAAGTAAAGTTCTGATGACAAAGGATGGGGCTGGAACCAGAACAAGGCTCTAAACCATGTTCAGACCATGAGATGGAGAAGGCGTTTTGTAGCTGACACCTTACCGTTCAGCCGGGGCCCTCCTCCATATCTCCTGTAGAAGAAGTCAGCCACGTACTCTGATATCCTCTTCATGATGGATATTTTGTCGGGATGGAGCTTGCCATGTGAGCAGAGGCAAGCTGTGTTATCTATGGGTTTGGGAGGAGTAGACTCATCCAGCCATTTCTGCAGCCACTCCAGAGAGATGAAGTCGTACGGGGAACCTGGGAGGGGAAAAAGCACAAAGAGAAACAAGCCCGAACGTGTCAGCGAAGGCACAACGCAGCAGATGGTATTTTATAATTACTCTGATATTAAACAGCACTTTTAAAAATTAACAAGCTATCAGTGTTGATTAAAACCCTCTGTTAAGTTCTCAAGCAGCCATTACAGCTTCCCCCGGCCAAGTCTCATCTCAGCATCGCAGATTTAGGAGAGAGGTGCTATGTGAAGTTAAGATATGCAAGAATAAGCGGTCAGTTCAAATTCAAGCAATCCATATGGAATCCCAGACCACTCCAAGTCACACTGCTATACCTTTAGGGGCTTATTGGAGAGCAGTCGAGGAATGGGAAGGATTTTCCTACCAGCCACTGAGGGGCAGATGTAATACCATCAGAAGGACATGGAGCTGTTGGAGCAAGTGCAGAGGAGGCCACGAGGATGAGGAGGGGCTGCAGCAGCTCCCGTATGAAGACAGGCTGAGAACACTGGGGCTGTTCAGCCTGGAGAAGAGAAGCTGCGTGGAGACCTCAGAGCAGCTTCCAGTGTCTGAAGGGGGCTACAAGGATGCTGGAGAGGGACCTTCATCAGGGACTGGAGGGATAGGACAAGGGGTGATGGGTTCAAACTGGAACAGGGGAAGTTCAGGTTGGAGATGAGGCAGCAGCTCTTCCCTGTGAGGGTGCTGAGGCGCTGGCACAGGGTGCCCAGAGAAGCTGTGGCTGCCCCATCCCTGGCAGTGTTCAAGGCCAGGTTGGACACAGGGGCTTGGAGCAACCTGCTCTAGTGGAAGGTGTCCCTGCCCGTGGCAGGGGGTTGGAGCTGGATGAGCTCTAAGATCCCTTCCAACCCAAACCAGTCTGGGATTCTGTGATTTAAGCTGTGATCATACATTAAAGGCTCTTTCCAGGGTGACCTCATTGGGTTACATTGGAAAATAAAAGGCGACAACATCAAAGACACAAGGTCAGTGCTCGCCCCGGCCCTTCAGCGCCCGACACTCCAGTGCTATTCTGGGCTGCTCCTGCCACTCGGGGTGAGACACCCTTGTGCATTTTAACATCTACAGTGCAAACGGGAACCGGCTCAAATGTTGAAGCATGAGTGTGAGTTTCTGTTTGAGAGAGCAGCCGGCTCGCCCTTGTTTGCTGAAGGTGCAAACCATGCACAAAGCACGGCTTAGCAGCGGGTCAGCGGCTGCAGCAGCAGTGAAACAGCTTTGGTGAACCTCAGCTATCTCAGTTGGCAAAGGGTGCCCAGAGAAGCTGTGGCTGCCCCATCCCTGGCAGTGTTCAAGGCCAGGTTGGACACAGGGGCTTGGAGCAACCTGCTCTAGTGGAAGGTGTCCCTGCCCATGGTAAGGGGTTGGAAGGGACCTAAAGCTCATCCATGATTCTGTGCTTTAATACCAAGACGTGGTACTGATGTGCAAACCCTTCTTTGAGGCGACTGGGAAATGAAGAAGAAATGAGGAAGAAATGAAACCTGTTCTATGCTGACACAAGGAAGGCAGCTCTGAAACCAAGGAGAAACATCACCCTTGGTTCCATTTATGAAACGAACACAAATCCTTAATGTTTTGAACAAAGGAGCAACAGAGAAGCTACAGGAAAATACTTTGTCTTCCAGCCTGCCCCGGATCTTTGTGAAGCCAGGCTTCAAACCCTCTGTTCCTCTGCAGCACTTTCCAGCAGTATTCCCATCTTACGCAATGCCAGACACCCAGCCATGACCTCCAGAGAATCGCAGCGCTGTCAGAGCTGCTTTGCTAGTTTGGGATGAAAGTGCCTCCCCCAGAAAGCGCCTTTTTCTGGGGCAGGCTCCGCAAAGCTGGCAGCAAACGTGTCTGTGCAGCTGCAGAGAGAGTCCCCAGCTCCCGCGGGATCGCGCCCGGAGCAGCTCTGGAATAACGCTGCCTCCAGCTGTGCTGGTGAGCTGCTGTGGCTGGGATGTGCCCTGCAGCAGGCAGAGGCTGCCCTCAGGGTCCTGTCATCTTCAAAGCGGGGCAGAGCAGCTCTGCCTGCGCTTGTGAAACCACCCTTTGGAGGTTTATTCCTCCTGCATCAGAAGCGCCGCGAGCAAACCCTGCTGCTGCTGCTCAAGGGGAGAGCAAACACACCAGGGCTGTGCTCGCTGCTGCTTTTCAGCGGTGACTCACGGCACGTTCCTACCTCCGCCACAGCTCTGATTTCCCAGTGACATTTCACACTGCTCAGGCTTGCGGGGACACGGCACGACGAGCTGTGACACCCTCGTGTCCCCCAGTGAAGCGCCCGTTGTCGGCAAAGCCGGTGCACGAATCGCAGAGGCAGATGTTTAGAGGAGCCACAGAGTCGGCTGCTCCCAGCTCAAGCAACCATTACCAAAAGCCAACCACCAAACTGTTGAACAGGCTGTGCCATTAAACACATTTTGAAGTCTTTAATTACAAATTTCCTGGAGTTTTTAGGAGATGGGCACAGCGGAGAGACATTCCCTGTGTTGGATTGGCAGAGCAAGTGCCCCCTGTGCTTGTTTTGAGGGAGAGAAAAACAAGAGGGGGGAGGAATAAAAATCCTTATGCTCAGATACGCTAAGGTGACGAGACACAAGGAGGAGTAGGACAGGATTAACCCCAGTCACTCACCAGAGGGACTACAAGGCTTAGACACAGGGCTTTGGAGGTAGGGCTGAATCAAATCATTTCCTGCTGGAGGTCAGGCATTCCCATTCCCTGTTACCTGCTGATTCACTCGGATCAACAGCTCCCAAACTTGCCATGAGCTGGCAGTTTGAGACCAGCCTCTTAATTCTGCCTCGATGCTACTGAGACGAGCTGCTCACCGGGCAGAAGAACACAGTCAGCACGCATGGAAGCACACAGGAGACTGACTGATGGGGAAGGAGCAAGAGGGAATGAGCGACGCCAGAGGCCACGAGAATGAGCAGAAAAGGGAGAAAAATAGGTTAAGGCAGAAAAACAAGAGAGGGAATAAAGCCCTCAGCATGCACACAGCAACAACAGGCAGCGATCACTCTGCTCTTGAAGAGGCTAATGCCTTCCAGCAGCACCCAGGCCACAGAAGCGAGTTGTGGGTTAGTAACAAAACATTACTAATCTTAACAACAGTCTACTACAAGATACTACCACAATGTCTTACAGACCAGCTTCAGCGGGTAACCTTTTGTAGAGCTCCTTCACCTCCTCGTGCTTGATTTTGCCCCTGGCCACGCTCTGCTTGCGCATCTCGGCCATTTCGTTGCACCACTCCTCGAACTTGGAGTTGTCACGTTCTACCAGCTCCTGCAGGAAAGCTGGTGGGAAAAGGAGGAAAAAAACCCCAGTCATTCCAAGGAAAAATGCCAATCATGTTAATTATCCCTGCGATAGGTTATCTGGGGATAATAAGCCTAAAAATTCCCCACACAGCTACCGACGTGAGGTCTTTCCAAAAGCCAAGTGCATGGATGTTGCTCGCTCTGGTATTTCTGGGTGTAGATGATTAAGTGCAACTGCCCCGTGCAAGACAAAGCACCCGAGAAAATCATTTACTCGGGGTTGGTGCTGCATGAAGAGAAACCCTTTGCTTGCAAACAAGCCCACGCCAAGCGCCGGCAGCCGGGCGCCGTGCAGCGGGGTGGCTGCAGAGCTGGAGCACAGCAGGATGCTTTGCTGCCTGCTTCACTCCCGCCCCGCTCCTCCTCTTGCTCCCACCGAGAGCAGCTCCGCTGTGCTGCCAAGGACCTGTCATTCCTGGGGGAGAAACAAGAGCTTTTCACCCCATGGGCACACCTGAAGCCTGTCCCGACATGCAGCCCCATGGGTATGAGTGAACTCAGGGAGAGGGGTTGAGCACGTTGCAAACCCAAGGACAAAAAGCCCTCAGGAGATGGGAGATAAGGAGGGGAGGGGAGGGAAATGGGGATTTTTGCTGTTGCCAATGGAAAAACTCCAAAAACCCCAAACCTCAGCAGGGGAAAGAAGAAGACAAAACACTTCCCTTGCAGGGCTGCTGTAAGCCGTGCTTTCCCCTTCCCTTATCTGAAGCCTTCTCCTATTTAGCAGTGTTTTGAAGAGCTAAAACACATCCAGAAAGGTTTAATGCTTGTGTGGCCAGAGAGCACAAGATCCACCTCGGGAGAATACATGGCATTAAAACCCAACCAGCTTGACCCCCTTGAGGTCAGAGCCAAGTTACATCTACATTCCCATCCCAGAAAAGCCGCTTTTAACGGCATCAAAGCAAAATGCCTCAAATTTACAGTTGCATGAAACCTCCCCACAACCACAGGGCTCGCTGCTGCCCTTCGCTCCCTGTTCCCTGGCAGCCTTCCATGGGAAACAAAGGCAACCGCGGGGCTGCGCAGGAATTCGGCGCTGGGTGGAGAGGCTTCTGCCGGGTTATTGTTTTGGGCAGAAGGGTAGGAGGAAAAGGAGTGCAAGAGAGCTCAGGAAACAGACTGAAACCCAGTTCTGAGGCAGGAATCTGTGTGAATTCCCAAAGCTGTGTGGCTCAGGGGGTGGGTTTTAGTAGTGGAGGGGGGCTGGAAAAGGTTTGGTGGTGTTATTAAGGGAGGGAAAGCCGTAGGATTTTCCCACTCCTCATCCAGATAACTTGCAGAGTGGAGGTCCGAAGGGGATATACCACCTCCACTATGCAGGAGAGGGAAGAAGGTGAACACACCTCCATCCCCACCAGCACCAGGGGCCTAATTAATATTTCTAATCAAGCAGCACGCAAACGTGAAGCATCATTAAATCCACAGGCCAAATCCACCGGGATTTCTGCCACCCCCAGTCATTCTGAAGCAAGACACGAACGCGCTCGTACAAAACTCCTGCTAAGGGCTTCCATCCTCTTGTTTTCACGCCGTTTATGCTCAATATGGCAAAGATTAAGCAGAAGAAAGCTGACATCTGTCAGGATTATTCACCTCCAGCACAGTACGTGTGCTGCTGGTGACATTTAACCATGCTGTTCCCCTGTGCCTTCACAAACCTGAGCGGGATCCTGGCTGCAAATCCCAACAGTCCCGTTGCCACACGTGTCTCCCAGGGGGACGATCTCCTCCTAACCCTTTCCCATCTCGTCTCGCTGATTAAGATAGTGAGGTCTGAGGAGGCACAGGGGTGGCATCAGCAGGATGGTATTATTTGAAGCGCCAGGAAAGCGCAGGAGTTTCAATGGTTGCGACACCAAGCGGCCATACAGCACCTCTGGGGGCTCACAGTGGTCACTAAAGAGGCTTGGAGGGAAAAACCCAGCTCCTGGCCTGCCTGGAGCATCCCAGGCACAAACACAGGCTGGGTGGGGAACGGATGGAGCAGCCTGAGGAGAAGGACTTGGGGGTGTTGGTCAATGAGAAGCTCCCCATGACCCGGCTTCAGTGTGCGCTTGAGCCCAGAACCCCCCCGTGTGCTGGGCTGCACCCCCAGAGCGTGAGCAGCAGCTCAGGGAGGGGATCCTGCCCCTCTGCTGCGCTCTGGGGAGACCCCCCCTGCAGTCCTGATCCAGCTCTGGGGCAACAGCACTAGAGGGACGTGGAGCTGCTGGAGCGAGGCCAGAGGAGGCCCCGGAGCTGCTGCGAGGGCTGGAGCAGCTCTGCTCTGGAGCCAGGCTGAGAGAGCTGGGCTGGGGCAGCCTGGAGAAGAGAAGGCTCCTGAAGGGGAGACCTTAGAGCAGCTCCAGTGCCTAAAGGGGCTCCAGAAAACCTGGAGAGGGGCTTTGGACAAGGGCCTGGAGGGACAGGACAAGGGGAATGGCTTTAACCTGCCAGAGGGGAGATTGAGATGAGCTCTGAGGCAGAAGCTCTTCCCTGTGAGGGTGCTGAGGCGCTGGCACAGGGTGCCCAGAGAAGCTGTGGCTGCCCCATCCCTGGCAGTGTTCAAGGCCAGGTTGGACACAGGGGCTTGGAGCAACCTGCTCTAGTGGAAGGTGTCCCTGCCCATGGCAGAGGTTGGAGCTGGAGGAGCTTTAAGCTCCCTTCCAACACAAACCATTCCATGATTCTATGACCACAGGATGGGCTGGAGAGGCCTGAGGTGACTCACCTGGCACTTCGACTGTCAGGGATTTCTCCCGGGTCTGCAGCCTGTACACCAGCATGTAGGCATTCCGGGAGCAGTGTGTCCCCTTCCCACACTTGGGTTTACGAGTCTGGGATTTCGATGGCTCCGCTGTGAAACAGAGGGAAAACACAATCACCACACGAGCTCGCTCATGGAGCTGCTGTGAATGGGACGAGTTTGCCACCTAGCCGGCGTCCCTCTGCCCTGCCAGGCCTCAATGTGCCAAGCACTGGGCTTGGCATGAAGCAAAATTGGATCCCAAAGACAGACCCAAATCCCTGCAGCATTCCTGGAGGCAGGGCAATTCAAAGGGACTAAAATTAGGAGCCAGTTCTGAACCGCCCTTCTACAAGAGCCTTTTTTCTCTCCCCACTTAAACCTCCCCGAGCCAAAAGCAGCTCTTGGAAAAACATCCTTTTCCCCCCCCCAGTCCTGGTGTCCCGACACCAAAGCACAGAGTCAAATCCCCAGCGGAAGAAAATCTTATTTACAGGTTGTTGTTTGTGAAAAAACAGGCGTCATCCTGTCGGGTAACAAAGCTTTTAGGGAGCAAAGAGCCACGGAAACCGTCGTTTCAGCGCGACACAAACGCACGTTGCAGGAGCTGCTGCTCCCAAAGGCTGCCAGGCAAGGAAAACACACTTACCTACAGCCGCAGCTCCAAAAATCAACCTTTTTGAACTGAAAACCAATAAAGGAAGAGCCTTTCCATAGGCCAAACTCTAAACAGAGCATTAAAATACTAAGAAAAGTGTCTGTCTTTCCCAAATTCTGGAAAAATTCTCATGCCTCCCCCACCACTGCAGCCAGGGCACTTCCTAAACACTTTTTATTTGCATTTTCTCCAAATGCTTTCTAAATTGTTCCCATCTGGGAACACAGGACCCTGCCCGCAGCAGACCCCTGCTTTACGTTCCCAACCTCCTCCTGCTGTCACAGGCATCTGTAACAAAGAAGAGCCTCGGTTTTGCTTGGAGCAGGCAAAGAACAGATCAAAATCTTAAGGCTCCCAGCCTAGAGGCTTCTGAACACGCTCTGCTGCTACCCTTTGAGCATTCAGCAAATGTGGTTAAACATAAAAGTTTACAAGATTGAGGCCACAGAGGTTTATTTGCATTTAGTTTGCTATGCTGGGTAGCTGGGGAGGTTAATGGGAGAGGCTGAGCAGCTCGTGTTTCCTTTCAGGGCTTCTTTTTCTATGTTACGCCACTAGATGTCTAACCAGCTTCACAATCTGGTCGGGAGCAAGCAGGAGTCAAACATTAACTGGATGATGGAGCTGCTCCGGGCTCTATGAGGTGTTTGCTGGCAAGAGCTGGAAAGGCAGCAGCATCCGCAGGTGCTGTGCTGAAGGGAGGTGAACACCTCGAGGCACGCCTGATACTCAGGCTTTACAACTAAAGGAGCCTTTTACAAGGGCCTGTAGGGACAGGCCAAGGGGAATGGCTTTAACCTGCCAGAGGGGAGATTGAGATGAGCTCTGAGGCAGAAGCTCTTCCCTGTGAGGGTGCTGAGGCGCTGGCACAGGGTGCCCAGAGAAGCTGTGGCTGCCCCATCCCTGGCAGTGTTCAAGGCCAGGTTGGACACAGGGGCTTGGAGCAACCTGCTCTAGTGGAAGGTGTCCCTGCCTGTGGCAGGGGTTGGAACTGGAGGAGCTTTAAGGTCCCTTCCAACCCAAACCAGTCTGTGATTCTCTGATTCAAATAAATCTGCAGATGTCTTTTCATTAAGCTGGTACTTAACCATCCTTTAAGAAAGGCGACATTTCCTCCAGTCCAGCTGCAGCAAAGCACAAGTGTTCTCATGGGCCACTGTTTCTGGGAACAGATTTTTGCACCCTAATGGAAATTTCTGGCATTAACTTCCCCGTTTCCCAATGCTACAAAGCATCCTGCACTAAGGAACACCAAGTGACTGCAAATCCAAGCGCTCAAAGTGCCAGTTGAAGGCTCAACCAGTTCTATATATCGACTGTAGCCCAAGAAACCCACAGGTCCAGCTTCAGCCCAAGCTCTCCAAGAAATCAAGACCTCATCCCATCCAGAGAATGCTGGTATCTGGGCAGCATCAGAACAGAAGAGCCCAAAAAGAAGTAAAAACCTCGAAGTAAAAAGGCAGTTTTGGCTCCCAAGCCATTATTTGGATCAAGATTTGTTTTAACGGAGACTCTTTACTGCCTCCAAGCAAAACACCTCAGTGGAAATAAAACCATAATGTGTTAAGGAAACTGAAAGCAATCTTGTTATCTGTCCCTACGCCTGCTTTTGCACCCTGGCCAAGGAAGCAGCACCATGCCTGTTTCATCCCGATAGGCAACTGCTGCCTGCGTTATCAGCACCTTATCTGCTGTGTGGCAGGCAAGGGAAATAGTAGAGGAGCTGCTCACGAGGTGTGTGTAAACACTCACACGGGGCTGAGGTGAAGAAAATCTGGCTGCAATTACCAGAAGCACCGTTTGCCACGTTACTCCTAAGAGGTGAGTGACAGCATGCGGAGGAGCGCTGTTGTTTTAGGAGGAACGGGGCCTCCACGTGCTCAAGCCTCTGTGGTTTGGGTGAAAAGAGTGATTTTAAAAAGGGCACTCACAACTTAAAGGTTTTACCTAGATCTTCCTCAATCCCCAACTGCAGTTTCTTCCCTTCCATCTTTTCTATGTCTTCATCATTAAACTTGTACCACTCGCCCGTCTGTGGGTCCTTCACGTGGGCAATGTAGTGGCCGGAGTAGGCGCTCACACCGCGGTGGATGAGGACAGCGCTCAGCTCGTAGACGTAGACACCATCTGGAAGGAAAGAGCAGTTATCCAGTGCTCCGGATGCGACAGCACAGATCTTTTCCTTCCTACTGCTTCATGATTTCACAAGGCAGCAGATAAAGACTGCTCCTGAACTTGAATCTCTCCAAGACCCTGCTAAGTAGGTTGTGGCTTCCGCAACCCACTTAGTGAGGGAGTTATTTAAAACACGGGCTTCCAACAACTCCTGACATGATTTCCCATCAAAAAGGGGATTCAGAGGAGATGTGCTGAGGGGTGGTGGGTAAAGTTAACAAAACACAGCGCTAAAAACTCACTCTTTTGTTCCATGAAAGGCTCCATGTCAAGCAGCTCTGAGAAGCCGATGTAGGTGTTCAGCTTCTTCTTATGGCCAGTTTGTCTGCATGGAGGCAAAGCTTCGGGTCAGGGAGAGCAGCAACAGCTCACATCCCAAAATAACTCCCCCTGAAATCCACCAAGAAGCCCCCCACACACTCAATCATATAATCATAGAACCACAGACTGGTTTGGGTTGAAGGGACCTTAAAGCTCATCCAGTTCCAACCCCTGCCACGGGCAGGGACACCTTCCACGAGAGCAGGTTGCTCCAAGCCCCTGTGTCCAACCTGGCCTTGAACACTGCCAGGGCTGGGGCATTCATCCCTTCTTTGGGAAATCCTCAAATTAAAGCAGGAAGAGTGGAGCAGACGACTTCCCAAAGAAGAACCTGGAAGGATCCGGGCTTTTCTCCAGTGGGAGACTCACCTGTCAAACACGAAGCGCATGAGCTGCAGGTTGAGCGTGCAGGGAAGGCTCAGCAGCCTGATCTTCCTCGTGGCATTCTGCTTGCTCTGACACGTCTCACAGAAGTAACGATTGTCCCCTTCTAGTTTTTCTTCCTGAGCAGGGAGGGGAGGCAGAAAGAAAGGGCTTGAGACCAGGGTGCCACTGAAAACTCAACCAGTCCACGCCACCCCACAGCTGAAGACTGAAGAGCACACAAGTTATTTTAACCACTGAAGTCTCTACCCAGCTGCTTTCCAAAATAACCTCTTGCTTAAAAATGCACTTTCCAGCATGGCCAGAGAGGGCTGCTCTCGCTTTAAGGACAATTTTAGACTCTATTCCTTGTTCTCAGGTTATTTCAAGGCTGCCAGGTTTGCTCCCTGCTTGACTGAGTTGGTTGATATCAAATGAGGGCCACAGAAAAGGAGCAGAATTAACTAAATTGCCCTTTTCTGAGTTCACATGGACCAAGTTAATGTAAAGCCACGGTTTTGCCTGGCAAGCCCTGCCCTCTTGTGCTCAGCCACACAGACACCACTGTGTAGGAGCCGCTGACTACATCTATGTAGATCCAGCAGCAGGATTAGGCCAGAGAAGAATTCCAGCTGCCCTAAACAAGGTCACGGGTGGTTTCACTCGGAGGAGGAGCAGACCAACCTGAAGTTCACCAGTGCAGGGTTTAATGCACGTACCCAAACCAGTCTTTTCCCATAGCAGACCTGCCACAAGCAGAGCAACCGGTTTGCTGAGTGCACCAGTGAAGCCAGACAGCTCCAGCACAGAGGCTTTGGGTTAGTCCTGCCCTAAATATCGTCAGTTGAATCCACGCCTCGACCCTTTAACATTCCAGATCTCAACTTAAGACCTAGGATGATTTTCAAGTCGAATTAAGAGCACTTGCAGCTGCTCCCACAGCTATTCCCAGCCCTTCCTAGGATTTCTGAGAGCACATTCTGGAGCGGGGAAGGTCTCCTGTTGCTGTGCAGATGAGCACTGATACAGAAGACACAAAAAGCAGCCGTTCTCCTGGTGCTATCCATGACAAAGCATGCAGGGATTTCCTGGCAGACTTTGGGGATGTTTTCCCAACTCTGCAGGGAAAGGATTTTAACTGAACACGTGGCTTCAAAGTGCTTTTTAAAGCCATAACATGCACATGTTCTATGCTCTGGTCCAGAACCACCCTTTGCTTGCTCAATCCTCATTTTCTGGGTGCACAGAAAACACATTTCCCTTTGGATGCACCTCACTGGGAGGACTCAGTTGCTTCGCTCCGATACCGACCTCGAAGGCTGTTAATTGAAGGAAGGAATTAAACCACCTTGCTAAGAATAGCAGGACTCGAATCCCACTGAGCTCATACCTTAAGGAATTCTGTTATACAGTCTGTCAACTGCTTGTGCCCCTGGATGTTTAACTCCAGCTCGTAAAATTTAGACACGAGTTTGGACTCTCTGCCACACTGGTTGCAGCTAGGATTGAAGAAACAAAGACAAAAACACATGAGGACAGTTCACTGGTTCGTGTCTGAACTCCCCAGCCACTAGTAAAATACTCCTTGAGCTATAAAACCAGGAGGAAAGGTTTAACACCTCCACACCACAAAACCCCTGCAGGGTGTGAATGGGGTAATAGCATCTACCAGGAAAAGCAGGAGCACCAGCTTACACCATTCTGTATGATTTCTGAGGTGAAATCCACAGCTCTGAGAGCACAGGAAGGAAAATACAATCCCCAAGCTGCAGGATTTCACATTTCATTCACTCACGTGCAGGTTTACTTGGTAGATTATCATTAAAGGCTAAAAAGCAGCTGCACAACTGCACCATCACCGCACAGAGAGCATGAGGAAACCTAAAAAGCTCTTACAAAATGCTCTGCCAGAAGCTTACCTGCCTGCTCTGGTTGGTAGAAGGGCTCTATCCTCCCCCCCGCCAAGATCTAAAGCATCTAAATATTTACAGACAGGCTCTTCCCGAAGAGCAGCACTTACACCGTGACATAGGCGTATTCTCCACAGAACTGCTTCTGCACTATGTTTCGGACATCTGGGTTCTTTTGTTTGGATAAAGTATCTTCCAGCAGCGACATGAACAGCTTTGAAAACTCCTGGGCATCCTGGAAAAGAACCCCAAGTCCCTTAACAACCCACCACAGCACAAAGCCCAGTCACAACCCTGTTGTTCATTTACTACAAATTACCCAGAGCCCTACACACGGGCTGCACGGAGGCTGCGGCGTGCACTGAATGCATAAAAAGACCCGTCAGGAGAACTAAAGGAAAAGAGGAATTTGCCTCAAAGGAGCGTGAGGCCCCCAGCAGGAGGTAACCTGGCTCCTGGCCAGGCGGTTTGACTCCTGCCCTGCTCCTCACAGGCCTCTGGAAGGGAAAGGAACCTCCTGCAGAGCTTTCCGCCCTCGTCTCAAAGCTCCGCACACAACACGAGCTGTCCCCGCTTGTGTCGGGGTCTGAAGGTAAAATAAAACACCCCAAAAGTGAGAAGCTGCCCTGTGGGTTCATCCCCTCCTGCCTTCCTCTCCCACCCTGGCACTCCTTCGCTTTCCTCTTCCAAGAACAAGAGGTTTTGGCCTTTCCTGGCTGTCCTTCGGTATCCCTGGTCAGTGGTGGCTGCTTCCTTCCCCTCCTACATCCTCCCAAGGAAACACACACAGAGCTGGGGCTCTTCCTCCCACAGTCTGCCTCGGAACTCCTCCAAGTGTACTTCCAAGCTGGGTCCTTCTCCTGAGCTCCCTCCAGCTTCAGCGACAGCCCCACAGGCCACTCCTGCAGCACTTGTCCCTTTCCAACCCCTCTCTGCCCCACACGCTCGCACTGCACCTTGGCTGGCTCCTGGTGACCCCACAAACATCTTCTTGCCTTGTGAGGGCCCTTCAGCCCCCCTGAACTACTCACCAGGGAGGAGCAACCCATAAAGGCCCTGCCAAAGGATCCTCGTGGCAGCTCCAGCTCCTGCTCCACACAGTGCCAGGGCTCATCAGGTGCTAGCAACACTCCCTGTCCCCATCCCATTGCCCTCCATCCCATTGCTCCCCATCCCGCTGCTCCCCATCCCATTGCTCCCTGGGCTCCTTCTGATCTCCCTGGGCTCCCCCTGAGCCCCAACACCGACAGGAAGAGCCCAGAGTGCTGCTTTGTGCTCGTACCAGCCACAAACCCACTAACACCACTCCCTGTCCCCATCCCATCACTCCCCATCCCGTTGCTTCCTGGGCTCCCCCTGAGCTCCCCCACTGACAGGAAGAGCCCGCAGCACCAATCTGTGCTTGCACCAACCAGCAAAACCCAGCTCAGAGACACTAAAGCAACACCAAAGGGCAGTTTCACGCTGCTCTGAAGGAGGTGGTCACTCAAACCTACCTGCTGCTGCCCTGTGTCCAAGCCCAGCGCCTTGACAAAGCCGGAGGGATCGATGTAGCGCCGCTTGCTGTTCTGCAGCAGGGCAAACAGGTACTGCAGGTGCTCACAAATGCTCTGAGGCTCATAGTCTATCAAAACGACACGTTGCACAAGTTACAGACAGCAAGTGAAGGCTGGAAGTGGCTGTGCTCACTGACCGGCCTTTCTTTGTAAGGGTGAACTTAATGATTAGAAATGAAATGGTTTTGGAAAAGCCATTTTTAAATCATACGATGGTTTGGGGTGGAAAGGACAAGGACACCTTCCACTAGAGCAGGTTGCTCCAAGCCCCTGTGTCCAACCTGGCCTTGAACACTGCCAGGGATGGGGCAGCCACAGCTTCTCTGGGCACCCTTTGTCAGCACCTTCACAGGGAAGAGCTTCTTCCTTGTATCCAACCTGAACTTCCCTGTTCAAGTTTAAACCCATCACCTCTTGTCCTATTGCTACAGTCCCCGATATCATAAGAACTGAAGCAGTTCATGACACTGCTGACAGCACAAGCCAAATATCATAGAAACATGAAATAATTCATGGTTGGAAAATCATTTCCCAAGTTGGAAAAGACCCTTAAACCATTGAGTCCAACTGTAACCATCCTGCAGTGCCCCACATGAGCTCTGAGTAAAGAGCTCAAGCAGTATGTGCCCATTACCCCATAGCAACAGCTTCTTGTTAACCCCAAATGGGGAGATATTGCTTAAAAATAGCATAAAAACAGGAATGGAAGGAATCAGATCCCGAGTGCACCCATAGCTCTGTACTGGACACAAAGAATGGCACCCAAGGCCATGGTGTGCACTCTGAGGGGAGCTGGGAGCCTCAGTTGTACTGGGATCCTAAATTTTTGCCCTCCTATGGGATGAATGCGGCTCCATGACAGAACAGATCAGCCCCAACCCAATTGCTTCCACCCCCAGCACCATCATTAAGCAGCCCAGCAAGAAACAAACCCAAACCAGGTTTTCCAACCAAATCAGGTCACTGTTTTGTTAAGAAATAGCACGGATAAAAGTTGGTTCATTCCCAAAAGCCAGGTAACAGACTCAAAACCAACAGTGCAGAGATGGGATGAGCGGCTGTTGCTTCACCCATGGATTCTCCTGCTAAACATGATCCCAGAGTAAAGTTTAGGAGAAAATGAGCAAACCCGCTCAGGGCAGAGGAGCTTCCACCCACCTTTGTCCTTCGGGATGCCCTCTCCAGCCATGGAGGTGCTGGGACACAAGTAGAGGGCTTGCCGCAGCTCCAGGTTAAGAAACCACATCTGCAAGAAGGTGTTGACGTAGCACGTGGCGCCGAGGTTCGTCAGGCCCACGAACGCGTTCTGGTGTCAGAGAGAAAGGAGAGAGGTCAGTGCCCTGCCCCGGAGAGGAGAGCAAATGGAAATCATAGACTCATACAATGGTTTGGGCTGGAAAGGAGCTTAAGATCATCCAGTTCCAACCCCCTGCCACGGGCAGGGACACCTTCCACTAGAGCAGGTTGCTCCAAGCCCCTGTGTCCAACCTGGCCTTGAACACTGCCAGGGATGGGGCAGCCACAGCTTCTCTGGGCACCCTGTGCCAGCGCCTCAGCACCCTCACAGGGAAGAGCTTCTGCCTTATCTCCAACCCGAATCTCCCTTGTTTCAGTTTGAACCCATCACCCCTTGTCCTATCACTCCAGTCCCTGATGAAGATCCCTCTCCAGCATCCTTGTAGCCCCCTTCAGACACTGGAAGCTGCTCTGAGGTCTCCACGCAGCTTCTCTTCTCCAGGCTCAACAGCCCCAATGTTCTCAGCCTGTCTCCATACAGGAGGAGCTCCAGCCCCTGATCATCCTTGCGGCCTCCTCTGCACTTGCTCCAACAGCTCCATGTCCTTATGTTGAGGATACATCCAGCACTGAGGCTGTTTGTTGGGAAAACGCTGGCTCTGGCATCGCAAAGCCACATCCCAAACTCCCCCCGGCTACAGAGGTGTCACCTCCCCTCTTCCTTCCCATCTTTCGGGGTGCGTGAAGGTGGGGGGGTACCTTCTTGCGGCGCTCGCAGTTGGGGTCGTCGATGTTGTGGAAGCTGTTCTCATCGATCTCGCCCAGCCACACGTGCTCCCCGATGCCCACCAGGCAGTTGGGGTTCCCCCGGCAGTTCCTCCTGCAGAACCAGCCCCGCTGTCACCCCTCGCTGTCCCTTGGGGGGGTGAGGACAGCAAAGGGGACCCCATAATGCTAAACAGAGTGAATGGGGAGGGATATGGGTCACTACAATCCCCAAAACAACGGTTATGGATGAACAAGGAGATGAAGAACTAAAAGGGGAGGGGAAAGGGGGCCCCCAGGGAAGAGTGCAGGACCCAGGGAGGTCCCCAACAAGCTGGGAGCCAAGCAGGGAGAGGGGTCCCCCACAACCTCAGGGGGATCCCCTATACCTGGAGAGCCACTTATCAAGAGGGGTCCCCAACAACCTCAGGGGGATCCCTTATATCTGAGGAGCCCATTAACAAGATGGGTCCCCCACAACCTGGGGGGGGAGCCCCTAAATCAGAGGACACAGTTAATATGAGGGGTGCCCCACAACCCCAGGGGGATCCTCTATATCTCAGCAGCCAGTTATCAAGAGGGGTCCCCTATAAATGAGGGGCTGGTTAATGAGAGGGGGCCCCACTATATCTGTGGAGCCAGGCAGGGAAATAACCCCCCACAACCTCAAGGTAGGTCCCCTATACCTGAGAAGCCAGTTACCGAGAGGGAACCCCACAACCTCAGGGGGGAACCCCTATATCTGGGGGGCCAGGCAAGGAGAAGGACCCCCACAATGGGGGATCCCAAAGAAGGGATCAGCGGGTCTCCACCGACCCTTATGGGCCGGGAATCGGCCTAGTGCCCCCCGAGCCGCACGGGGGGCGGCGGAACGCGGGGCCCACCCAGCCCACAGGGGTGAAGGGCCCGGGGGAAGGGGACGGGGGAGCCCCCCCCCCAGGCCCCACACCCGGGGTGTGTGTGGGGAAGGGGGGGTTTGGGTCCCTCTGTAACTCGCGGCGGGCCGGGGGCAGCGGCCCGGGGGGTGCCCGCGGTGGTACCGGCAGGCGCCGCGCTGGCAGGGCTCCAGCCCGACGCGGTAGGCCGCTTCGATGTGCTCCTGCGCCACCGCTTCGGGCGGCACCGTCTCGGTCCAGCGCCACGCCGCCTTCTCCAGCTGCAGCCGCGGCGCCATCGCCGACACCGACAACGACCGACACCGACAGCGACAGCGACCGGTCACCCCCACCCCCGGCCCCGGCCCGACCGGCCCCTCCCGCCGCCGCCGCCGCCGCCGTCGTCAGGGCTGGTGACGCCACGCGCGCGACGCGCTGACGGTAACGGGCTGCGACGAGCGAGACGCGCCGCGGGGAGGGGGGCGTGGCCTGAGCACCCAGGGGCGTGGCTTAAGGGACAGGGGGCGTGGATTGAGGGAGGGGCGGGGTTTGAGGGGAGGGGCGTGGCTTAAGCGGGCAGGGGGCGGGGCCTGAGCGGGAGGCGCGGAGCGAGTTCATTCATCCCGGGAGCTGGAACGGGAACGGGAGCGGGACGGGGACGGGGACCGGGACCGGGAGCGGAGCCCGGCCCCGTGTGTGTGTGTGTGTGTGTGTGTGCAGTGGCTGCACCCTGACGCCTCCCATATCCCCTCCTGTCCATCATCCACCCCCACACAGCATAACCCACCCCATACCCCCCCATTGTACCCCATACCATACCCCCTATGCCATACCCCCCCCAGTCCTCACACTATACCCCCGGGCCCCCATACTATATCCCCTGTACCCCTTACCACATCCCCTATGCCCCCCAATATCCCCTAAAGCCCCCCAGACCCTCATACCCACCCATACCATACCCCCGACCCCCCCACCCCAGCACCCCTATACCCCCCATGCCATATCCCTCCCAAATCCTCACTCTATACCCCCCCGTGCTCCTACACCATACCCTATACGCCCCAAACCCTCACACTTTCCATACCACACCCCCCTTCACCCCAATACCATACACCTACACCCCCCAACCCTCCCCCAGCATACCCCTGCACCCCAATACCGAAACCCTTCCATACCACTCCCCTATACCCCCTATAACCTCCCGATCCCCCCCATCCCATATCCCACCCCGTCCCCCCCCGGCGCACCCCAACACACACGGGCTGGTTCTCTCTCCTTTAATGCTCTCCCCTGGGGGCCCCGCCAGCACCCGATTGTCCCTCGCATCCCCACCCCGCCGCCATCCCGGGGGGCCCCGGGCGGCCCGGCCGCCCCGGCACAGGTTTGGGGGGCTGGTGTGGTGGTGGTGGGGGGTGTAAACATTTATGGGGGTCCCGGCCCCCCCCCCCCCGGGGTCACCCCGGGGCAGCGAAGCACCGTTTCCTCCCGTCTTGTTTTTGGAAAAGAGTAAAATTGGCCAAATTCCCCCCAGAATACAGCCGGGGGGGTTAGTGCGGGCAGGGGGCGGCGGGGGAGCCCCCCACCGCGCCGTGCCGCAGGTCGATGGGGTGCCGGGGGGCGCCGGCGGGCGCCAGCACCAGCCCCCGCAGGCACCCGGTGACACCGGAGCGGTACTTGCCAGCGGTCAGGCTGGGGGGGTCCGGCGCGCCGCCTGCGGGACACGGGACATGGGGACACGGGGGACACGGGGGTGAGGGGCACCCGATGGGCTCACCCCGTATCCTGTGTCACCTGGACATGAGCATCCCACCTCCCGTCCCATGGCCCATCAGGTGTCACACACCATGTCCCACTCCATGTCCCATCCCATGGCCATCCCCGGCCCTGTCCCATGTCCCATCATGTGCCCCCACCCCATGTCCACCCCATGTCCCATCCCGTACCCATTCCATGTGCCACAATGTGTGCTGTCCCATGTCCCATCCCATGGCCATTCCCAGCCCTGTCCCATGTCCCATCGTGTCTCCCCTCCCCATGTCCACCCTGTGTTCCATTCCATGACCATCCCATGTCCCACCATGTGTCATCCTGTGTCCCATCAGGTGTCCCACCCCATGTCCCATCCCATGATCATCCCATGTTCCATCATGTGTCCACACTTGTGACCCATTCCATGTCCCTCCCATGTCCTATCAGGTGTCCTGTCCCGTTCCATGCCCATGCCCTGCCCTGCCCCATGTCCCATCATGTATCCCCCCCCATATCCACCCTGTGCCCCCTCCCATGTTCCACCACGTGTCCCCTTCCTGTGTCCCCATCCCATGTCCCATCGAGTGTCCAGCCCACGACCACCCCATGGGTGTGGGGCACCCAATGGGCTCACCCTCTATCCTGTGTCACCTGGCCATGAGCACCCAGTCCCGTGTGTCCCCCCATGTCCCGCCCCATGTCCCCCATGTCCCCTGTGTCCCCAGGTGCCACCGTACCCACGTAGATGCTGCCCTGGGTGTTGGCCATGACGTTGGTTCCTGGTGACTCCCCACTCACCGGCTCCTCCCCGTCCACCTGCAGCTGCCCGCGACGGCCCTCCCTGCACAGCACCATCAGCACCCATCAGCACCAGCGCCCATCAGCACCCACACCATCAGCACCAGCACCCATCAGCACCCACCAGCACACATCAGCACTGGCACCCATCTGCACCAGCAACCCATCAGCACCCATCAGTACCCGCACTTATCAGCACCCACACTCATCAGCACCCATCAGCACCAGCACCCATCAGCACCGGAACTCATCAGCACCCACCAGCACACATCAGCACCCACCAGCACCAGCACCCATCAGCACTGGAACCCATGGGCACACATCAGCACCCACCAGCACCCATCAGTACCCATCAGAACCCACATCCATCAGCACCCACACCTCTCAGCACCGGCACCCATCAGCCCCTGCCCCCCCTGACCCTCACCCACCTCGTCACCAGCACCCGGTGCCACTCGCCGTCATTGATGGGGTCCTCGGACACGATGGTGGCCTCACCGCTGCCCAGCTGGTAGCTGCAGGATGACATGGGCTCAGCATGGGGGCACCCATGGGTGTCACAGGGCGCCCCAGGGTGGCACTGGGTCCCCCTCACCTGAACACCAGGTGCCCATCCTTCAAGCCGAGGCCAATGAAGTCTTTGGCTTTACCACCCTCGCTGGGCTCCTGCGGGTGCAGTGGGGTGATGAGTGCAGTGGGGGCACCCTGACCCCCACCCCATGGGGCTCAGCACCCCGGGGTCCCCCAGCACCACTCACCGCCCCCTGCCACAGCAGCAGCCCCTCGGCGCTGCCCGTCCGCAGCTCCAGCTCCATGGTCTCGGGTGCCTCAGGGGGGCTACAGGGACAGGAGATGGAGGGTGCAGCACCCACGGAGGGTTACAGTGTGCAATGGGTGCAGCACCCAGAGAGGGTTACAGTGCACAATGGGTGCAGCACCCAGAGAGGGTTACAGTGCACAATGGGTGCAGCACCCAGAGAGGATTACAGTGCACAACGGGTGCAGCACCCAGGAAGGGTTACAGTGTGCAATGGGTGCAGCACCCCGGGGTGGTGCAGCGCTGCAGTGGGTGCAACGCTGCTGGAAGGGGTGCAGCACTGCGATGGGTGCAGCACTGTGTGAAGCCGCAGCACCCGGTGGGTGCCGTGGTCGGGCTGTGGGTGCAGCACCCACCCCAGTCCCTGTTGTCACTCACCCTCGGGGCAGGAGGTGACCAGGCAGGGCCAGGTAGGAGCCATTCTGGAGGGTGACACTGAACTGTCCTGGCACGTCTGTGGGGATACGGGAGGATCACAGGGGGTCCTTTTGGGTGCCAAAAGGGGGCAAATGGGTGCCGGGACCTACCACTGCCCCCGCTGCCTTCCTGCCAGTCCTGCTCCAGCTCCAGCGCCAGACCTGCGGGTGAAGGCGGGTGGGGATGGGGTGGCACATGTCCCCCCGTGTCCCCCCGTGTCCCCCCGGTGTCCCCACTCACGGTGCTGGCAGAGGGGCCCGCTGTACCCGGGCGGGCAGAGGCAGGCGCTGCCGGTGCAGGTGCCGCCATGCAGGCAGGGCTGGCGCGGGCACCCGGCCTCCTCCTGCTCGCAGCGCGGCCCTGGGGACACCCGCGCCGTCACCACGGGGAGCGTGTGCACACGCGTGTGCAGCACAGCACCCCCGGCGCACATACGTGCACGGTGTATGCAAGCACCGCAGGTGCACGCATGCACAAACTGCACCCACAGGCGTGCATGGCACCCATGCACACGCACCAACCCGAACATGCGTGCACTGCACATGTATGCACTGCGTACTGCACACACACGTGCAGCAGACTACACACATGCACACATGGCGCACGTGTCTGTAGCACGTATAGCTTGTGTACATATAGCACGTAGCACATGCACGCAGAGCAGACATGCACACGTGCACGCACAGTGCACACATGTGCACAGCACACAGTGTACAGCGTGTGCAAGCACAGGGCACACGCTTGCACTCACAGTGCACATGCACGCACAGCGCACATGGATGCACAGCACATGTACACGTGCACACACAGCACTTGCCATGCACAGCACACACGCATGCGCAGTGCCCATGGATGTGCAGCACACATGTACACGTGCACATATAGCACTTGCCATATGCAGCACACACACATGCATGGTGCACATGGATGTGCAGCACACATGTACATGTGCACACACAGCACTTGCCATACACAGCATACACGCATGCAGGGTGCACATGGATGCACAGCACACATGTACACGTGCACACACAGCACTGCCATATGCAGCACACATGCATGCACGCTGCACATGCATGCACAGCACACATGCGCACATGCATATACAGCAGCCACCACGTGCAACACACACACACGCATAGCGCACACGCTTACACACACAACACGCGTGCACACATCCATGCGCAACGCGTGCACACGCGCAGACGCGCGCTCTCACCGCTGAAGCCGGGCGGGCAGCGGCAGCGCGGGGCCGCCCCGGGCGCTGCGGGGCGCAGGCAGCGGCCCCCGTGCACGCAGGCGGCCCCGGCGCAGGGCGAGCGGTGCCGGCACTGCCCCACGCCACGGCTGCGCAGGAACCCGTACGGCAGCTCCACTCGCTTCCCGTTGATGGACACCTGCGGGCACGGGGCGGCGGTGAGCGGGGGGGGAACATCCCCGTCCTGCACTCCCCGAGGGCACGGGATGGGGCCGGGGTCCGGGTCCCACCTCTCCGATGCAGCCCTGGAAGGAGGCGTTGGTTGGGGGGCGCAGGGGGGGCTCGGTGCCCCCCAGGTAAAAGGGGGAGCGGAGGTTCAGCCCTTGGCTCTTGCCCGGTGAGGAGCGTTTCACCGCCGCGGCCTCATCCACCACCAGCGTCCCGTCCTTGTGCACCCGCTCGGCCATCACCCAGTGCCACTGCCCCAGCGCCACCGGCTCCGCGCTCCGCAGCACCGCCGTGCCTGTGGGGATGGGGTGGGGGGGTCAGGGGGCACCAGGGGTGTTTGGGGACCTGGGAGGGGACCTGGGTGATGCCAGAGGACCCCATGTATGCCTGGGGACCAAAGTGATGCCCGGGAACCCCAGTGGTGTGACAGTGATGCCTGGGGACACTGGGAGCATCTGGGGACCAAAGTGATGTCCAGGGACCCCAGTGGTGTGACAGTGATGCTTAGGGGCACTGGCAGTGCCTGGGGACCAAAGTGATGCCAGGGGACTCCAGGGACATCAGGACACCCTGGTGACATTTGGGGACCACACTGGTGCAAGGGAATACTGGTGATGGCCATGGAACCTGGCAGCACCTGGGGACCCCCATGAGGCCAAGGCACCCCAGTGCTACCAAAGGACCCTGATCATACCATAGGAGGACCTGGTGGCACTTGGGGACCCCAATGATGCAGGTGGACCCCAGTAACACCAGCTCACCCCACCTACACCCAGGGTCCCGGTGCCACCAGCCCCCCGCGGTGCCCCAGCACCCCTGTCCCCGTCCCGGCTCACCTGAGCCCAGCTCGTAGCGGAACTCGAGGTGGCCGCCGGCCATGAACAAGGCCACGAAGTCCTCGACAGGGGCGGCTTTGCCGGCGCTGAAGAGCAGGAGCCCGTCGGGAGCCAGCGGCAGGAACTCGGCCTCCACCCGCAGCTCGTGGTGCACGTTGGTGAGGGGCGGGTAGGACACGAAGGCTCCGGCCTCGCCGAAGGACGGCACCGTCACCGCCTCGCCTGCGGCACCCCCGTCAGCACCCAGCGTGTGGGACCCGGCCCCATCCACAGGGTGCCCGTGTCGCCTGGGTGGTCCCCATCCTGTCCCTATCTCCTTAGGGTGGTCCCCAATCCCCCATCCCCATCACTCCCATCTCCCTGGGATGGCACCCAATGGCCCATCTCCATCACATCCATGAAGCCCATCTCTCCAGATGGGACCTATTCCCCTGGCCCCATCATGCCTGTGTCCCCAGGGTGATGCCAGCCCCATGTCCATGTCCCATGGTGCTCCCCATCCATGTCGCCACCTCCCTTGGGCGCTCCCCACCCTGTTCCCATCTCTCTCGGGTAGTCCCCATCCCATGCCCGTCTCCCCAGGCTGCTCCCCACCCCATGACCATCTCCCTGGGGTGGTCCCCATCCCATCCCCTTGTCCCTACGGTGCTTCCCAGCCACATCCCTATGTCCCCAGGGTGGTTCCCATCCTATGCCCATGTCCCCAGGATGCTCCCCAGCCATTTCTTTATCTCCCTTGGGTGCTCCCCAGCCATGTCCCCATCTCCCTGGAGTGCTCCCCATCCCATGCCCATCTCTTTTGGTTAGTTCCCACCCCATGCCCATGTCTCCAGGGTTCTCCCCACCTCATGCCCATGTCCCCAGGGCTGTCCCCACCCCATGCCCACGTCCCCACGGTGGTGGCAGCCCCACGTCCACCTGCGCTCACCCTCGGTGCACCTCTCCCCGCTCTTGCCCAGGTGGCAGCGGCAGGTATAGCCCGTCCCGTCGGGCCGGTTGACGCAGGTGGCATCAGCCCCACACGCCTCTGTGGGGTGACACAGAGCTGTGAGCACCCACCCAGCACAGACATCAGGGTGCTGTCCTGCGGGTCGGGGTGTCACCTACCTGGGTGACAATGCGATGCCTGCGAGTACTCGCAGTTGCTGCCGGTGAAGCCGTGGGGACAACGACAGACGTAGGTGCCGCTCTCGGCGTCCTGGCACATGCCACCGTTCTGAGGGGGGGTGACATCGGTGTCGGTGATGGGTGGCCATGGGTGGCCATGGGTGGCATCACCCCCTGACCAGCCTCACCTGGCACGGCTGGTCCTGGCAAGTGGGACAACTGGTGATACCGTGCGCCTGCAGGTCCATGTCCCCAAAGGCCACCTCCTCCCCTTGGATGCGGAGCTGGCGCACACAGCCTGCGCGGGGATGGAGATTTGGGGTGTTTGGGGGGGTTACATGATGCTCAACCCCCCCCTCACATCCTGGTACCCCCCAAAACCCTATTACTCACCCATAAAGCCGCGGCTGAGCCCTGTCTTCTCCACGGCGCTGAAGTCGGGGTAACCCCCCAGGTAAAGCTCCTCGTTCAGATCCAGCCCTTGAAACCTCCCCTGCGGGCACACAGCGGGATGGGCACCACCTCCAGCACCCTGACCCCCACCCAATACACACCACCACCCCGAAGCTGTACCTGGGAGGTGCCGTTGACCGAGGGGTGCCCCTCCAGCGCCAGCGAACCCCACGTGAGGTTGCGGAGCAGCCGGATGGTGTGGTACTCGCCCAAGCGCAGTTGTGTTGGGTGCCGGATGGTTGCCATGCCCGAACCGGCGTCAAACCTTCATTTTTGGGGGGGTGCAACATGTGTAGGTGGGTCCTGGCACCTATCTATCCCCCCCCCCCTTTCCCTTCCCCATAGCACCCACTTGTGGGTCTCACCTGAACTCGGGGCGCCCGCCCACCAAACCGAAGGAGATGAAGTCGGCGCCGCTGGTTTTGCGCTGCCCGTTGTAGAGGAGGAGCCCTGTGGGGAGGCAGTGGGTCAGGCAGGATGGTCCCCAGCGGGGGGCACGTCCTGGGGACCCCAAAATACCCCCAGTGTGGAGAAGGAACCCGCCATAGGGTGTGGAGGGGGTCAGAGGAATGGGAGGTAAAGGAAGGGGAGGGGAAGATGGAGAGAGGGTGGAGAGACAAGGGAAGAGGAAGTGATGGAGGGGACACAGAGGAACATGGGGGGACATTGGGGGACACGGAGATGACATTGAGGGACATGGGGGGACATGAGTGGGACACGGAGGGGCACAGAGGGAACATGGAGAGAGAAAGAGGGGACATGGAAGGGATGTGGAGAGGACATGACGGGGAGATGGACAGACATGGAGGGACATGGGGTGATACGGGGTGGCACAGGGGTTCCATCAGGCCTCACCATCAGCAGCGTCCGGCCGGAAGGTGATGAGGATCTCAAACCTCTTGTAGGCGTCCTTGATGGTGGGCAGGGGCAGGAAGGAGCGGGGCGTCTGCCCAAAATAGGGGAGCAGGCGCTCTGCGGGACGGCGGGTCAGGAGGGGAGGGCACACATCACCCCCTCCACCCTGTTTATCCCTCCAACCATCCATCCATCCACCCATCCATCCATCCACCCATCCGTCCATCCATCTACCCATTCATCTGTCCATCCGTCCATCCATCCCTCCATCCATCCATCCATCCATCCATCCATCCATCCATCCATCCATCCCTCCCTCCCTCCCTCTGTCCATCCGTCCATCCACCCATCCATCCATCCTTCCATCCATCCATCCATCTACCTATCCTTCCATCCATCCATCCATCCATCCATCCATCATCCATCCATCCCTCCATCCCTCCATCCATCCATCCATCCATCCATCATCCATCCATCCCTCCATCCATCCCTCCCTCCATCCATCCATCCATCCATCCGTCCATCCATCATCCATCCATCCCTCCATCCATCCATCCCTCCCTCCATCCATCCATCCATCCGTCCATCCATCCCTCCATCCATCCCTCCCTCCATCCATCCATCCATCATCCATCCGTCCGTCCATCCGTCCATCCATCCATCCATCCCTCCATCCACTCATACATCCATCCCTCCCTCCATCCATCCTCCTCACCTCGGACCTTGACCACGTAATACGCCGTCTCCCGGCCGCGGTGGTTGGCAGCGGTGCAGGCGTAGACACCGGCGTCCTCATGGCGCATGGCCGGCAGCGTCAGCACGTTCCCCTCCACCTTGGCACCGGCCGGCAGCTCCCCCTCCAGCTACAGCAGGGAGTCAGCACCCATGGGGCGCCCCCAGCACCCCGCACCCCCATCCCGCATCCCTCCCTCTCACCTTGCTCCAGGTGATCTCCGGCACCGGGAAGCCCGATGCCAAACAGGGCAAAACAGCCGCAGAACCCACCGAGACCTCCTTCACCTCCGGCTGCCCGGCGATCTGGGGGGTGGCTGTGGGCACGCGGAGCTGTCACCCCCCGATCAGTGACACCGTGTTGTGTGTCCCCAGCCCCGCGGCCCCCTTGTCACCTTGCACGTGGAGGATGACGTGGGACTGGACGGTGCCCACGGCGTTGGTGGCGGTGCAGCGGTACTGCCCGGCGTCCGCCCGCTCCACGCGCTCGAAGGTGAGGGTGCCGGCGCGCGCCAGCACCCCGGGCCGGATGCGGCCCCCCACTTTGCTCCAGGTGACGTGGGGACGGGGCTCCCCCAAGCCCAAGCACTCCAGCTCCACCGAGGTCCCCACCAGCACCGTCTGCACCGCCGTCCGGATGTTGATCAGCGCCCTGGGGAGAGCTTGGGG
Source organism: Strigops habroptila (assembly GCF_004027225.2). Lineage (NCBI taxonomy): Eukaryota > Metazoa > Chordata > Aves > Psittaciformes > Psittacidae > Strigops > Strigops habroptila. Next base: position 2,221,877 of record NC_044292.2, read on the forward strand.
GGGACAGCGGGGGCTCGGGGTGTCCCCATGGCATGGGGGGGTATCACGGGCATGGGTGCCAACGGGGGGAGTGGGAGATAGGGAGAAATGGGGTGCTTGAGGGCATGGGGAGGCCATTGGGGCAGCTGTGGCATAGGGAGAGGTTGGGGGATTTGGGGTACTCATGGGTGTAGGAAGAGACGGGAGGTACTGGGGTGCCTGTGGGAGTGGGGAGAGATTGAGGGTATTGGGGTGCCCATGGGCAAAGGGAGAGATTTGGGGTACCAGGGTGTCAGTGGGCATATGGAGACATTGGGGCTATTAGGGTACCCATGGGTGTAGGGAGAGATGGGGGTACCAGGGTGCCCACGGATATGGGGAGATAGGGGGGGATATTGGGGAACAGGAAGAAGAAATTGGGGGTACCAGGGTGCCAACGGCCATGAGGAGATGGGGGGTACTGGGGTGCCCATGGGTGTGGGGAGAGATGAGGGGATATTGGTGTGCCCACAGGAAGGGGAAGAAATGAGGGATACTGGGGTGCCAATGTGCATGGAAAGATGGGGGGTACCGGGATGCTCACAAGTGTGGGGAGAAATGGGGGGCACTGGGGTGCTTGTGGGCATAAGGAGAGATGGAGGGATATTGGGGTGTCAATGGGAAGGGGAAGAAATGGGGGGCATTGGGGTGCACGGGGGTGCAGTGAGAGATGGGGGGTTCCAGGATGCCCACGGGCATGGGGAGATGAGGGTATTGGGGTGCCCATGGCCATGGGGAGATGGGGGTACCGGGGTGCCAGTGCTGCTCCTACCCTGCACGGTGAGGGTGGCCCTGTCCTCCGCCTGCCCGCCTGGTGCACTGGCCCGGCACACGTAGACCCCCTGCGCCCCCCACGCCAGCTCCGGTATCCTGCGGGACACAGCCAGGGGGTGGGACCCAGCCGGGATGTGGGATCCCATGGGGGGCACCCCCCACCCCGTCCCTGCTCCTCACCTCAGCACCCCGTCCCGCACGCTGTGGTTGGGGGGCAGCTCCCCACCGTCCTTCAGCCACTCCAGACGCACCCGGGGGTCCCCGGAGACGGCGCAAGTGAATTCAGCAGTGCCACCGACCCCCTTGACGAGGCTCCCCGGTGTCACCCGCACCACCAAGGGACCGCCGATGGCATCCCCACGGTCACCAGCATCACCTGGGCAGGATGCAAAGCCTTGATGGCACCGGTGGCCCCGTGGCGATGGCACCTGCGGTGGGGGACGGTGCTCACCGTGGACAACCACGCGGGAGAAGGTCTCGGCGGTGCCGACGCGGTTGGTGACGCGGCAGCGGTAGGTGCCGGCATCGGCGGGTAGCGCGGGGCTGATGCGCAGGAGGCCGGCGCGGTGGCTGGTGCGTGCCGAGAGGCTGCCGTTGAGCTTGTCCCATGTGTAGAGCAGCGGTGGGGTGCCATGGGCCAGGCACTGCACCTGCAGCGCGTCACCGGCGCGCACCGCCGTGTCCTCCGGCAGGCTGGTGGCGTATGGTGGTGCTGCGGGGATGGACAGTACCGTGAGCACCCCAGTACCGTGAGCACCCACTACCATGAGCACCCCAGCACTGTGAGCACCCCAGTACCATGAGCACCTGGTACCATGAGCACCCCAGCACTGTGAGCACCCCGGTACCATGAGCACCCAGTATCATGAGCACCCCAGTACCATGAGCATCCAGTATCATGAGCACCCCAGTACCATGAGCACCCCATGGCAGCTGGGATGTGGTAAGAGATGGGGCAAGGAGGGCATTGATAGGAGGGGGGTAGTGGAGATGGAGGTGGGAGTGTGTTGGGATGGACAAGAGATGGATGGATCCATGAGGAAGGGGTGAATGGAGAACCTTGAGAGAAGATGGAGAGATGGGCATGTGCTGGGGTGGATAAGAGATAGATGGATGGATCCATGAGGAAAGGGATGGATGGAGGGGTGTGAGAGGATATGGAGAGATGGATGTGAGGTGGGATGGTTGAGTGATGGATGAATCCACAAGGAAGGGCTGGATGGATGAGTTTGAGAGGAGATGGAGAGGTGGGTGTGTACTGGGATGAATGAGTTGGATGGATGCACAAGGAAGGGATGGATGCAGGGATGTGAGAGGAGTTGGAGATGGGTGTGAGATGGGATGGTTGAGTGATGGATGAATCCACAAAGAAGAGGCAGATGGAGGAGTTAGAAGACGGAGAGAGGATGATGTGCTGTGATGGATGAGAGAGAGGAATCCACCAGGAAGGGGTGGATGGAGGGTGTGAGAGGAGGTGGTGAGATGGGTGTGAGCTGCAATGGATGAGTGACGGACAGATCCATGGAAGAGGAGAGAGCAGAAGTAGAGGTGTGCATGCTCAGGGATGGGACCAGCCCATGGACACATCCATGGGAAAGGCTGGATGAAAGACAGGAGATGAAGAGGAAGACAATTGCTGGGATGGAGCCAGGACGGATGCACAAGGAAGGGCTCGATGGGAAGGGACACGATGGAGATGGCCACATGCCGAGGAAGGATGAAGAGGAGCTGCAGATGGGTGATGGCAACAACGAGGGGCAAAGGAGACAATGGAGACGGCCGGAGGGACCCAGGGGCACCCCGACCCCCCAGCACCCCCTTACATTCCACGTCGAGGGTGACGAAGGCCTCGGTGGTGCCGGCGGCGCTGCTGGCGTTGCAGATGTACTGTCCCGAGTCCTGCTGCGCGGCGCGGGGGATCACCAGCGTGCCATTCACCACCCGGTGCTGCCACGGCAGCGGCGCCCGCAGCTTCGACCACTCGATGCGGGGCTCCGGGTCACCTACGGGCAACGCCGGCGCCCGTCACTGTGGCGTCAGGGCACCGACCCCTCCATCACCACCACCCTCCTGCATCCGTCCGCCGCCGCACCTCTGGCCGTGCAGTGCAGCGTGGCAGTGTCCCCGGCCACCACGGTGACAGCAGGAGGTGCGGAGACCTCGGGGGCACCCGGGTGCTGCTGCCCTGACTCCACGGTGACGTCCACCCGGGCTTGCGCCGAGCCCAGGGCACTGTGCGCTGTGCAGATGTAGGTGCCGGCGTGCTCCGGCTTGGCTGGTGAGAGCTGGGTGATAGGGACAGGGTGGTGGTGAGCATTGGCACCCACCAACACCCACCGGCACCCAGCGGCACCCGGGGGTGCCCGCTGACCTGCAGGATGGCCTGGCTGTCCATGTGCAGCAGCGTTTGGTGCTCCACCTTCTGCCGGGAGCCCGGCCGGCTCCAGCGCACCAGCGGCCGCGGCTCGCCCCGGCCCAGGCACTCCAGGCTCAGGGATTTGCCCTCCTTCACCGACACGGGGCCTGGTGGCATCACCGACACCGTGGGGGCACCTGGAGAAGGAGGAGGAAGGACATCAGCGTGGGGATGGGGACGCCAGCACTAAGGATGATGGCATTGCCATAGGGACACCGTCCCTATGGCGGCATCTGGAGCATGGGGAGGACATAAGCATGGGGGTGGGGACACCAGCAACCCAGGAGCATCTGGAGCCCATGGAGGACATGGGGATGGGGGCACCACCACCTTGGGAGCATCTAGAGCATGTGAAGGACATGGGGATGGGGACACCATCATCCCAGGAGCATCTGGAGCCCATGGAGGACATCAATATGGGGATGGGGACGTCATCAATCTAGAGGCATCTGGAGCATATGGAGGACATTAGCATGGGGACATGGGCACCACCACTCCAGGAGCACCTGAAGCATGGCAAGGACACGAGGATGGGGACACTATCACCCCAGAAGTATCTGGAGCACATGGAGGATACCAGCATGGGGACTGGAACAGGGACACCACCACCCTGGGGGCATCCGAAGCACATGGGAGACACCAGCATGGGGATGGTGACTGGGACATCACTGCCCTGGGGACATCTGGAGTGCATGGGGACAGGGCCAGGGCCACCCCGGCCACCTCGCACCTTGCACCAGGAGGTTGACAACGCTGCTGGCGACACCGAAGCGGTTGGAGGCCACGCAGTGGTAGGCGCCCTGGTTGCTCACGTGGGCACCGGTGATGGAGATGACGGAGCCGTTGGCGCTGATCTTCACATTGTCTGGGCAAGGAGGAGCCGTCAACACCAGCAGCACCCTGGAGACGGTGCCAGGGCCACCCTGGGCACCACCATACCTTGGAAATGTTGGCCAGGTCCCATCCGCCAAGTGATGTTGACAGGCCGGGCGCCGTCGTGGATGCGGCACTTGAAGGTGGCATCTTCACCCGGTGCCACCGCCATGCTGTGCGGGTCGATGGAGATGATGGGGCTCTGCAGGCCTGCAGGGACAAAGGGACAGGGAAGCCACAAGGTCATCCACATCCCCCCATGTCACCCCTGGCATCTTGCCTTGCCCCATGGCTGCACTCACGGTAGCTGGAGCTGTCCCGGGAGGTGACAGTGACGGTGATGGTGGCCTCGCGGGACACGCTGCCCGTGTCAGCCCGGCACACGTACTCCCCCGAATCAGCCACCGAGAGCTGGGACAGCCGCAGGCGCGACCCCGACATCTGGGCACACAACGGCAGGAGGTGGTGGTGGCATCACCCACAGCCACCGTCCCCCACCCCACCGTGTCCCCACATACCTGGTGCTTGGCTGGGAGGGACCCCCCGCGCTTGTACCAGGTGATGGTGGCCTGTCCCTGGCCGGCCACCACGCAGTCCAGGTCCAGGGTCTGTCCCTCGGTGACGGAGGATGCCGAGGACTCGATGCGGATGGGCGGTGTGACACCGGTGGCTGTGGGGCAGGGTGAAGGGTGAATGTCCCCGCTGGTCCCCAGCACCGGTGGGGACCCATCCGCTCAAGGGTGGCACTCACGGTGGGATGGGTTGGCTCCGTCATCGATGGTGACAACAAGGGATGTCTCCTGCGTGATGCCACCCGATGTCACCCTGCACACGTACTCCCCCGAGTCAGCCGCTGTCACCTGGGGGATGCGCAGGCGGGAGCCCGACACCTCAAGGGGACAATATGAGGACAAGTCAGCACCACAGAGCAGAGAACAGGACAAATCCTGCAGGGTGACCCCCCCGCTCTGTGCCTTACCTGGTGTCCGGCAGGCAGGGAGCCACCGCGCTTGTACCACGTCACGGTGGTGGGACCAGACCCTGCCACCACGCAGTTGAGGTCCAGGACCTGTCCCTCAGCGATGGCCGAGGACAAGGACTCGATGCGGAGGGGCTGGGAGACGCTGGAGGCTGCAGAGGAAAGGGGGTGTTTGTCACCGAGGTGGCACCGGGTGTCCCCATGCGCTGCCCTCTTGCTCGCACTCACGGTAGTAGGTGCCGGCGCTGCTGGGCACGGTGACAATGACAGACGCCTCCTGCGTGGCGGTGCCCAGGGTCACCCTGCACACGTACTCCCCCGAATCGGCCACCGCCACCTGAGCGAGGCGCAGGCGGGTCCCCGATACCTGCGGAGGTGACAAGTTGGGGACACGTCAGTGTCCGACATGGGGCTGTGCCCCACGGGGTGATGCCACCTCCCCAGTGTCCTACCTGGCTGTTGGGGGGCAGAGCGCCGCCGCGCCGGTACCAGGTGACATGGGGGTGACCCTGCCCTGCCACCATGCAGTTGAGCTCCAGGGTCTGTCCCTCGGTGACGGCTGCGGATGAGGTCTCAATCCTCACCGGGGGGGTGACACCAACAGCTGAGGAGTCAATGGAGTCAGCTCCGTGTCCCCATCGTGTCCCCGTGTCACCTCCCGCCCATCCCTGGTACCGTAGGAGGAGCCAGCGCCGGTCTGGATGGTGACGATGAGGGACGTCTCGTGTGTGATGCCACCCGAGGTCACCCTGCACACGTACTCGCCCGAGTCAGCCGCTGTCACCTGCGGGATGCGCAGGCGGGTGCCCGACACCTGGGGGGTGACACATGTGAGGAGGGGGACACGGACCCCTCAAACCCCCCAAAAATCACTTTTCCACCCCAAAACGCTCCTCTGGGCTTGAGCGAGGCCACCTGGGTTTGAATGGGGCCACCAGTGCTTGCACGGGGCCATGAGTCAACCCCAACCACCCCTGTTGGTGTCATCCCCTCCGTGTCCCCTACCTGGTGCTTGGCCGGGAGGGACCCCCCGCGCTTGTACCAGGTGACAGTGGCCTGTCCCTGCCCGGCCACGATGCAGTTGAGGTCCAGGGTCTGTCCCTCGGCCACAGAGGAGGACGAGGACTCGATGCGCACCGGGGGGGTGACACCAGCGGCTGGGGACAGATGTGGGAGGGTCACCCCGAGGCCAGTGGCATGGTCCCCATGTCCCCTGTCCCTTCTGGTCCCCACTCACGGTAGCTGCTGGCCCCGCTGGGCTGGATGGTCACCATGATGGAGGTCTCCTTGGTGGTGGCCCCGCTGGTCACCCGGCACACGTACTCACCCGAGTCGGCTGCTGTCACCTGCAGCAGCCGCAGCCGGGAGCCGGACACCTATGGGGAGGGGACATGGGGGTCACTGGGGCCATTCAAGCTTGCACAGGGCCACCAGGATTGCACAAGGCCACTTGGGCTTGCACAAGCCACCTCGGCTTCCAGGGCTACCTGGGCTTACATGGGGTCACTTGGTCTTCCATGGGCCACCTGGACTTATATGAGGTTGCTTGGTCTTGTATAGGCTACATTGGCTTGCATGGGACCACCTGATATTGCATGGTCCACCTGGGCTTGCATGGGGCCAACAGGGATTGAATGGGGCCACCAGAGCTTATATGGGGCCACTTGGTCTTGCATGGGCAACCTGACCTTGTATGGGCCACTTGGGCTTGAATGGGGCCACCAGGGCTTGCATGGGGCCATGGCTCAATCCCAACCACCCCCGTTGGTGCCATCCCCTCCATGTCCCCTACCTGGTGCTTGGCCGGGAGGGACCCGCCGCGCTTGTACCAGGTGACAGTGGCCTGTGCGGGGCTGGCGATGACACAGTTGAGGTCCAGGGTCTGTCCCTCGGCCACGGGGGATGACAAGGACGAGGACTCGATGCGCAGGGGGGTCGTGCTGCCCGGGGCTGGGGACCAAGATGGGTTACAGACCATGGCCACCACCAAGTGTGACCCACTAAGGGACACCAGGAGCCCCGGGGAGCAGGGATGGGCTCACACATGGGTGGCTTCCCCAAGGAATGATTCATCCCAGACCTGGGGACACCACAGGACAATGTCACCCACCCATGGGCAACGTTCCCTGTCCCCTCTGGTCCGCACTCACGGTAGCTGCTGGCCCCGCTGGGCTGGATGGTCACCATGATGGAGGTCTCCTTGGTGGTGGCCCCACTGGTCACCCGGCACACGTACTCGCCCGAGTCGGCTGCTGTCACCTGCAGCAGCCGCAGCCGGGAGCCGGACACCTATGGGGGGGGGACATGGGGGTCACCAGGGCTATTTGGGCATCCACAGGGCTGCTGGGGCTTGTATGGGGCTATTTGGGCTTCCATGGGCCACCTGGGCTTGAATGGGGCTACAAGAGCATGCACAGGGCCATTGGTGAACCCCAATCGCTCCCGTTGGTGCCATCCCCTCCATGTCCCCTACCTGGTGCTTGGCCGGGAGGGACCCGCCGCGCTTGTACCAGGTGACAGTGGCCTGTGCGGGGCTGGCGATGACACAGTTGAGGTCCAGGGTCTGTCCCTCGGCCACAGCAGAGGACGGCGACTCGATGCGCAGGGGGGTCGTGCTGCCCGGAGCTGGGGACCGAGACAAGAGGGTGACACCAGTGACAACAGCAGCACCCCATCGGCACAGGCACATGAGACACGGTCAATGCCACGGCACATGGGGACCCCTCGCTGGCACCGTCACCCCTCTGGTCCCCACTCACGGTAGGTGCTGGCCCCACTGGGCTGGATGGTCACCATGACCGCGCTCTCCCTGGTGGTGGCCCCGCTGGTCACCCGGCACACGTACTCGCCCGAATCAGCCGCTGTCACCTGCAGAAGCCGCAGCCGGGAGCCGGACACCTATGGGGAGGGGACACGGGGGTCACCAGGGGTATTTGGGCTTCCATGGGCCACCAGGGCTTGCACGGGGCCATGCATCAACCCCAACCACCCGTCTTGGTGCCATCCCCATCCGGTGTCCCCTACCTGGTGCCTGGCAGGGAGGGACCCCCCGCGCTTGTACCAGGTGACAGTGGCCTGTCCCTGCCCGGCCACCACGCAGTTGAGGTCCAGGCTCTGTCCCTCGGCCACGGTGGATGAAGACGCATCGATTCGGATGGGGACACCCGAAGTTGGTGGCCCTGGGGGGAAGGACAGAGCCATGATCACCCATCTGGGACCAGCATGTCCCTGCTGGTGCCACCGAGCCTGGTCTCACCATAGGATGAGCCAGATCCAGCCACGACGGTGACGATGACGGACGCCTCCCGGACGGTGGTCCCCAGGCTCGCCCGGCACACGTACTCCCCTGAGTCAGCTGCTGTGACATGGGGGACACGCAGCCGGGACCCTGAAACCTGCGGTTGGGGACATGCATTGGTGTCACCTAGTGGGGCACAGGGCAGGATTTGGGGTGCTGCCTGCACTGTGGGTGCTGCTGGTGCCATACCTGGTGTCCAGCGGGCAGGGAGCCACCGCGCTTGTACCATGTCACAGTGGTGGCACCAGCTCCGGCCACCACACAGTCGAGGTCCAGGGTCTGTCCCTCGGTGACGGATGGGGACGAGGACTCGATGCGCATGGGTGGTGCTGACCCTGCATGGGGGAAAAGGGGGGACACGGGTGGGTTGTGGTCCCCAAAACCATCCCAAACCCTGTTGGTGTTCCTCACCCGCCTCACCTGGCACCACCACCACCTCGATGGCGGCACGAGCTGTGCCCGCAGCGCTGGTGCCCACGCAGAGGTAGATGCCACCATCGGCCGCTGTCACGGCGGGGATGACCAGCGTGGCGATGTCGGCGTGTTCAGTGCGGGACTGCGGCACAAGGGTGGGTGTGAGCAGCACCCACGGTGCACGCACCCCATGGGAGCACCCAAGGGTGCCGGTACCCGGCTCACCTGCGGCGGCAGGGTGCCCCCCTGCTTCTCCCAGGTGATGGTGGCGGTGGGTGACCCCGAGACCCGGCAGTAGAGCCGCACCGTGGAGCCCTCCTGCACCTCCGTCCGCTCCGGGCTCACCTGCACCTGCGGTGTGCCGGTGCCTGGGGGGACAGGGGGGCACCGGGAGGTGATGGGGTGACAGGGGTGATGCAGGTCATGAGGATGATGGGGACAACAGAGGATGAAGGGGAGGATGGAGATGATGGGGGTTGTAGGGATGGTGGGGACCATGAGGAGTGGTGGGGATGATGAGGGGTGACAGAGATGATGGTGGGGGACAGTGGGTTGATGGGGATGATGGTGGTGATAGGGATGATGGGGATGATGGTGGTGATAGGGATGATGGGGATGATGGAGATAAGTGGGGATGATGGGGGTGACTGGGGGATGATGGTGATGGTGGGATGATGGTGATGAGGACAATGGATGATGGGAAATGACAGGGATGATGGTGATGGAGATGATGGGGGTGATGGGGACAATGGAGATGATGGAGATCAATGACAGGGATGCCGGGGACCACAGGGGTGACAGGGATGATGGAGCCAAGGGGGGGTGACATAGACGATAGCAGTTATGAGGATGATGGGGGTGACAGGGATAATGTAGATGATGAGGATGATGGGGACGGTGGGATGATGGTGATGAGGGGAATGGATGATGGGAGATGACAGGAATGACGGTGACAGGGATAATGGGGACAATGAGGACGATGGGGACAACCAGGACAATGGGGACAATGCTCACCTTGCACGTGGAGGAAGGCCCGTGCCGTGTGCTGCCCGGCGCTGCTGCGCGCCCGGCACATGTAGTGCCCCTCATCCGCAGGCTCCACGGCGCTGAACCGCAGCGTCCCCCCATGGACCACGGCCTGCGGCGGCAGCGCTCCTGCAGGGACACAGCCCAGTGTCACCCCCCGTCACCGTGTCCCCGAGCCTGGTACCGCTGCGTCCCCTCCATCCCCACAGGCACCTACCGAGCCACTCGAGGGTGGGCAGGGGGCTGCCGGTGCCCACGCAGCGGAACTCTGCCGGCTGCCCCGGTGCCACGCTCAGCTGCGCCGGCTCCACGGCGGCGGTGGGGGCTGCGGCGGTGCTGGCTGCGGTGACACCCGGGGGGGGGGGGGGCTCAGGGCTGGCCGGGGCCCCCCCTCATGGTGCTGGAGCGGTGGGAAGCAGGGTGGGGGGGTGGCGTGGTGCGGTGCACAGTGGGGTGCACGGTGGAGCCCTGGCATGCAGCGGGTGGGGGGCAGCACGTGGACCCCCCCACCCCAGGCCTCCCATATGGTGACTTACCTGGTCTGTGCCCCTCCATAAACTCAACGGGGCCATAAAACATCTGAGTCTTGGAGGGTGCTGCAAGAGGATGTGGGTGTCAGGGGAGCCCATCACCCGGGTGTCTGGGCACTACACTAGCCCAGCGCCCCAGCCTCTGGGAGCCAAGTGTGCCCACCACCCCAGTATCTAAGCAGTGGGTCTGCCCATCACCCTGACATCTGGGCACCGAGCCTGCCCATCACCCCAGCGCCTGGGCAGCCAGTGAGCCCATCATCCCGGCATCTAGGCACTCACCACCTTGGTGTCTAAGCACCAACTGTGCCCATCACCCTGTCATCTGGGCAACGAGCAGACCCATCACCCCAGTGTCTGGGCACCCAGAGTGTCCATCCCCCTGGTGTCTGGGTGCGAAGCCTGCCCCTCACCTTGGCTTCATGGCACCAAGCACACCCATCACCCCAGCGCCTGGGTGCCAAGTGTGCCCATCTCTCTGGCATCTGCGTGCTGGCTGTGCCCATCACCCCAGCCTCTTGGTGCACCGTGGTGCCCATTACCCTGGCATCTGGGCATCAGGCAAGCCCATCACACCAGTGCCTGGGCACTGAGGGTGCCCATCACCCCGGTGCTTGGATTCTGAGGGTACCCATCACCCCTGTGCCTGGGCACCGAGCCCATATTGCTTTGGTGTCTGAATGTCAAGCATACCCATCCCCGCAGCCCCTTGGTGCCCATCACCGCAGTGCCTGGGCTCTCGGGGTGCCCGGCACCGCGGCTCACCCTGCACGTAGAGTGTGGCGGTGCCCTCGTCCATGTCCAACATGTTGGAGCCGGTGCAGACGTAGACGCCGGCGTCCTCGGGCCGCACGCGCCGCAGGGTCAGGATGCCGTTGAAGTCCACGGCCCCGGCCGGCAGCGAGCCGTGGTTCTGCCGCGTCCACACCAGCGTGTAGGCAGGAGACTGCGGGGAGCGGGGGAACAGGGACAGGCCTGAAGCCACGGGGATGGGCACGCTGGGGCTACACACCCATCCAGGCACCCACGGAGCACCCAGGGGTGTCAGGGTGTTCCGTAGAGGTATGTGGGCAGCCAAGGGTGTCCCTGTATCCTGCAGGACCCCGTGGGCACCCAAGGGTGTTCATGTGTCTTGTGTGACCAGGTGGGCACCCATGGGTGTGCCAGTACCCTGCAGAGCCCCATGGGTACGCAAGGGTAGCCCTGTGCCCTGCAGGACCCCATGGGCACCCAAGGGTGTCCTTGTGTCCTGAATGACCCCATGGGCACCCAAGGGTGTCCCTGTGCCCTGAATGGCCCCGTGGGCACCCAGGGATGTCCCTCTGCTCTGTGTGACCAGGTGGGCACCCAGGGGTGCCGTGCATAGCTCCATAGGCATCCAGGGGTGTTCCCATGCCCTGCAGGACCCCATGGGTACCCAGGAGTGTTCCTATATGCCCCTATGGGAACCCAGGGGTGTCAGTGTGTCCCACAGAGATACATGGGCACCTGAAGGTGCTCTGGGGGCCCATAGGGCTGGCTGGGCACCCAGGGGTGTCCCTGTGTCCTGCAGGACCCCATGGACACCCATGGGTGGCCCTCTGCCCTGCACATCCCCATGGGCACCCAGGGGTGTCCCCATGGCCTGCATAGCCCTATGGGCACCCAGGGGTGTCCCTCTGCCCTGCATAGCCCTATGGGCACTCAGGGGTGTCCCCATGCCCTGCATAGCCCTATGGGCACCCAGGGGTGTCCCCATGCCCCGGGTGTCCCCATGCCCACCCAAGGGTGCCCCCAAGCCTCTGCAGCTCACCTTGCTCTTGGCGGTGCAGACGAAGGTGACATCAGCCCCGGGCTTCACCCGCTGCACCCGCTTCTCCTCCACGGTGACGGTGATGGGTTTGCCGGGGGTCTCTGCACCAAGACAGGAGAGCTCAGCCCCACTCCCCCCCACAGCGTGTGTGCCCCTCGGTGACGGTGACCCACCGGTGACGATGACCTCGGCGCGGCTGGCGTTGCTGTGCCGCAGGTTGCGGCAGGAGCAGATGTAGACACCGGCTTCGGAGGGCTGGATGCTGGCAAAGTGCAGCTCCTCACCTGGGGGGGGGACACATGGGTGACACCCCACATCCCCCCCCACACCTTGGGGACACCCCAGTGCCACCCCATACCTTGCCGCCGGCTCTGGGCGCCCTCGGGGAGGGGTCTCCCGTCTTCCCGCGCCCAGTGGTAGTAGAAGGGGGGGTCCCCGGTGGCCTGGCACCGCAGGGTGACGGCGCTGCCCTGCGCCACCGCGGTGCGCGGCGGGTGCACGCGGACGGCCAGCGGCACCGGGGGTCCCACCGGGACACAGCCCTGCCCGTGCGCCGACGGGTCACCCACGTAGCCAGGGGCGCAGCTGGGGGGACAAGGGGTGAGGAGGGGTTGAGGGGTGTATTGGGGTGCAGATACTGCGGTGAGTGCTGGGAGGGATAGCAGGGTGGGTATATTGGGGGGTGTATATTGGGGTATATGAGGGTTCATATATTGGGGTGACTATATTGGGTTGAGTATATTTGGGTGAGTATATCAGGGTGGGTATGTTGGGGTGCGTATGTCAGGGTGAGCTCATTAGAGTGCATATATTGGGGTGAGCTCATAGGGATGGGTATATTGGGGTGGGTATATTGGGGTTCATGTATCGGCAAGAGTATACTGCGGTGGGTATATGGGGGTTCATATGTTTAGGTGAGTATATCGGGGTGAGGACATTGGGGTGGGTATGTTGGGGTGCACATATCAGGGTGAACTCATAGGGGTGAGTATATTGGGGAGGGTATATCATGGTTCATATATTGGGGTGGCTCCAGTGGGGTGAGTATATTGGGGGGCATATATTGGGGTGAGCTCACAGGGATGCGTATATTGGGGTGGGTATATTGGGGTTCATGTATCAGGGTGAGTATACTGGGATGGGTAGATCAGAGTGAGTATATCAGGGTTCAAATATTGGGGTGAGCCTACTGGGGTGGGTCTATCGGACTGAGTATATCAGGGTGGGTATATGGGGGTTCATATATTTGGATGAGCATATTGGGGTGAGTACATTGGGATGGGTATGTTGGGGTGCACACATCAGGGTGAACTCATACGGGTGAGTATATTGGGGAGGGTATATCATGGTTCATATATTGGGGTGAGTATATTGGGGGGCATATATTGGGGTGAGCTCATAGGTGTGGGTATATCAGGGTGGGTCTATTGGGTCACGTATACTGGGGTGAGTATATCGGGGTTCAAACACTGGGGTGAGCCTATTGGGGTGGGTCTCTTGGGGTGAGTATATCAGGGTGGGTAGATTGGGGTGAGCACTTTGGGGTGCGTATGCTGGGGTGCATAGGTCAGGGTGAGACCATTAGGTTGCATATATTGGGGTGAGCTCATAGGGGTGAGTATTTTGGGGTGGGTATATCAGGGTGAGTCTATTGGGGTGGGTAAAGCAGGAGAACATTGGGGTGAGTATATTGGGGTGGGCCCTTTGGGGTGGGTATGTTGGGGTGAGCCCATCAGGGTGGGTACATGGGGGTGAGCCCATTGGGGTGAGTTTGGGGGGTGTGTACATGGGGTGACCTCATTGGGGTGTGTTTTGGGGGGTATATAGATGTGTTTGGGGTGCCGGAGCCTCACCGCTCGCAGTACTGCCCGGTGTATCCCGGCTCGCAGGCGGTGCAGCGGTACCCGCCACCCTCCAAACTCTCACAGGTCCTGGAGAACCTGGAGGGGGACACATGGATGAGGTGGGGACACGTCCCCTCCCAGCACCCCCAGCACCCCCAAGCCCAGCACTGGCACTCACTGGTTTTCGGGGTACGGGAGGGGGCAGGCGCAGGGCTGGCAGTCCTCGGGGGTACCAGCGGTGGCATCCCCATAGAACCCGGGGGCACATTGGTCACAGAAGTCCCCTGCTGTGTTGTGCAGGCATCCCTGGGGGGGACACACACACACACATTGAGGGGGTCAGGGCTGGGGTGACACCCCCAGACCCCCCCAAAACCTGCTCAATGTGAAGCCTTACGGAGCAGACGCCGCTCTCGGGGTGGCAGCTCTCGGAATGCCCATTGCACTCGCAGAGCTCACAGTGCCCCAGGTACAGCCCCCCCCCGGTGCGGGTGTAACCGGGGGCACAATCCTGGGGGGGAAGGAAGAAAAAGGGGGGGGTCAGTGTTATGACACCCCCAAAACACCCTTGGGAAGGGTTGTGGGGATGCTGGGGGGGATGCTGAGGGATGCAGGGGCTCACCTGGCAGGACAGCCCGTGGTACCCGGGGGGGCAGCGGCATTCCTCCACCTCGAGGGCCGGGGGGAGGCCGGGCTGGGGGGGCACGGCCACGTCCATGGAGACATCGGCGATGCTGGATGCGGCCGTGCTGGTGGAGTAGGTGGCTCGGATGAGGATCTCATCCAGGTCGGCCAAAGCCATCAGGAGATGCTCCCTTGTCGCTGGTTGTCCATCTGGGCGCTGCCAGTATTGCTGCGGGCAGGGGGGTGTCAGGGGGTACCAGGGGGTGTCGGGGGGGACACGGGGGCTCTGCAGGGCACCAGGGACCCCTCCTACCTCCCGGAAAATGATCTTGAAGGGCTGGGGGGTCCCTGGGGGCAGGTCAGGCTGATGGGCCACCAGTGTGATGTCGTTGCCCTGTGGAGATAGGAGGGGTTAAGGAGGGTCCTGGTGTCACCCTGTGGTGCCCCATTGACTGCCAGCACCCCCATACCGTGATCTGGATGTCGGCATCAGGCAGGGGGGCTCCCTGCCCCCCCGGTGTGTAGGTCAGGGTGTAGCGGAGGCGCCCGCCATAGGAGCCCACCTATGGGGAGATGGTGGGATGGGATCAGGATTGGGATGGGGAGAAGGACTGGGATGGGAATGGGAAGGGGCAGAATGGGATGGGGATAAGGATGGAGATGGGATGGGATTGGGAATGGGCAGGGCAGGATAGGGATGTGGATGGGAATGGAATGGGATGGGAATGGGAAGGGGCAGGGGAGATGGGGATGAAGATGGGATGGGATTGGGAATGGCAGGACAGGATAGGGGTGTGGATGGGAATGGAATGGGATGGGAATGGGAAGGGGCAGGGGAGATGGGGGTGAAGATGGGATGGGATTGGGAATGGCAGGACAGGATAGGGATGTGGATGGGAATGGAATGGGATAGGAATGGGAAGGGGAGATGAGGATGCAGATGGGATGGGATTGGGAATGGCAGGACAGGATAGGGATGGGGATGGGGAAAGGGAAGATAGAGGAAGAGGAAGAGGAAGAGGAAGAGGATGGGAAATGGGGATGCGGAGGGGGAAGGTGATGGGATAAGGTAGAGATGAGGAAGGAAAAAGGGGTAAAGGAAAAAGGGGAGAGGAAAAAGGAGGAAGGAAAAGGGGGAAGAAAAAGGGGGAAGGGAAAAGAGGGAAGGGAAAAGGGGAAAGGGAAAAGGGGGAAGGGAAAAGCAGGGACAGGGGAGGCTCCGGCAGAGCTCCCGCTGCACCCCTGTCCCCAAGGAGGGGGGGACACCCCATCACCTTGTCCCCCTGGTAGGGGGGCGGCAGCTGCCAGTAGTAGGAGTCGGGGGGCAGGTCCCCGAAGCGGCCGTAGCTGAGGCGGGGCTGGGGGGGCCCCGGCTGCACCGTGAAGCCGGAGCCCACGCGGGTGCTGCGCTGCCGGTTCACCAGCGCGAAGCCCTGCGCGTCACCGGCACCAAAGCGCGTCTGGACCTATAGAGCGGGGATAACGGGTGAGTGCGGGGCTGGGGGCACCAGGGGACATTGGGGACACCCTGGGACGGGGGGGGCACTCACGGTGCCGCGGGCATAGCCGGTGCTGGCGCAGTGCTGGACGATGCCCATGCAGAAGCAGGGCAGGCACCCGGCCGCCTCATCCGCGCTCAGGTGGAAGTGGTGGGGCCGGCACGTGGCGCAGCGGGGACCCTCCACGTTGGCCTGCGGAGGGGATGGTGACACACGTCAGGGGGGACACGTCGCCCTCGCAGGGCTTGGGGACACGCTGGTGGGGACACCGGCCTCACCTTGCAGTGACACTGCCCGTTGGCATCGCAGCCCTCGCCGGTGCTGCCGCGTGGGTCACATTGGCACTGCCCCACGGGGACACCTGGCTCTAGGGGGGGACACACAGTGGTTAACATGACCCCCATCACTGCCACCACCATGTCCCCTCCCTGTGACACTCACCTCGGCACGGCTCCCCCCGCAGCGGGTCCCCCACGTACCCAGGGGAGCACCTATAGGGGGGTCACCAATAAAAGAGCCAATGAGGGGGGGTTGCACGCCCCCAAAATCACCCCACACCCCTCCGGGGTCCCCTGGCACCTCTGGCACTGGCGTCCGCTGTGCCCCGGGGCGCAGGCGCTGCAGGTTGGCTGCCCATCCGTGTCCTCAAAGCAGGTCTTGGTCACCCTATGAGGGGACAAAGGGATGGGTGAGACCCCGCTGGTGTCCCCAGGGATGGAGGGGACATGAGGGGTGGCACCTACTGGCTTTCCCCATGGGGTCCATGGCAGGGACAGGGCTGGCAGTCGCCCGGGGTGCCACGGGTGGCATCACCATAGTAGCCGGGTTGGCACTTGTCACATTGGGGACCTTCAGTATGATCCTGGCAGCCCTGCAAAGGAGGATGGGGGGGAGAAAGGTGTCGCTGGCACGGCCATGGGGGTCCCTGGGGTGTCCCCTCGCTGTCCCCAGCTCACCTGGCAGACGCCGGTCTCGGGGTGGCACTCGGTGGCATGGCCGTGGCACTGGCACGGCTCACACGTGCCCAGGTAGAGCCCGGCGCTGGTGCGGGTGTAGCCGGTGTCGCAGTCCTGCGGTGGGGACATGGGGACAGGGGTGACATGGCTGCCCCTCGGTGTCCCCAGCACCGGGGAGGGGTGGCCGGGGTCTCACCTGGCAGGAGGCCCCGCGGTACCCGGCCGGGCACGTGCAATCCTCCACCTCCAGCGCCGGCGGGCGCCCGGTGGCGTGTGGCACCGCCACGTCCAGGGTGACATCGGACAGCCTGCGGGAGAGAGGGGACGTCCCCACTGCCCGGCATGCCCATGGCCACATGTCCCCATGTCCCTGTGTCCCTACAGCCACATGTCCCCATCTCCCCTTGCCCCCATGCACCCATACCCCCATGTCCATGTCCCCATACCCCCATTTCCCCATGAACCCTGTCCCCATGTCCCCATATCTGCATGTCCCTGTGTCCCCATGTCCCCATGATCCCATGTCCCCATGTCCCCCATATGCCCCTGGCCCCATGGCTCCATCTCTACATGTCCTCATGACCCCATGTCCCCATGACCCCATGTCCCCATGACCCTGTATCCCCATGTCCCCATATCCGCATGTCCCTGTGTCCCCATCTCCCCATGACTCCATGTCCCCATGTCCCATGTCCCCCATATCCCCATGGCTCCATCTCTCCACGGCCCCATCTCCCCATGTCCCCATGTCCTATGGCCCCATGTCCCCATGGCCCCATCTCCCCATGTCCCCATGTCCTATGGCCCCATGTCCCCATGTCCCCCATCTCCCCATGTCCCCATGTCCTATGGCCCCACGTCCCCATGTCCCCCATATCCCCATGGTCCCATGTCCCCCATGTCCCCATGGTCCCATGGCTCCATCTCCCCATGTCCCATGTCCTGTGTCCCCATGTCCCCATGTCCCTGGTACCTGCTCTCCTCCGGCTGATCTGAGTAGGACGCCCGGATCATGAAGAGGTCGACATCAGCCAAAGCCATCAGCAGATGCTCCCGGGTGGCATCGCGCCCATCCGTGCGGCGCCAGGCGCGCTGCGGCACAACCGGGGGGTGACCACCGTGTCCCCAACCCCATCGCGGGCTCAGGGGACACAGGGGCTGCTCCTCACCTCGCGGAAGGGCACGGTGACGGTGGTGGGGACCCCGGAGGGGACGCTGGTGTCGGAGAAGTGCTCCAGCAGGATGCCGTTGCCCTGCAGCAGGACGTGGGGCTGGCGCGGCAGCGGTTGTGCGCCCGCCGCTGCCCGGTGCGTCACCGTGAACCGCAGCTCGCCACCGTACGATGTCACCTGCGGGCAGGACGTGAGGCTCAGCTGGGCACGGGGACACCCACCGCGTCCCCCCCGGCCCCGGCGCCACCACCTTGTCCCCTGCGAAGGCCGCGGGCAGCACCCAGTAGTAGACATCCCGGGGCAGCGCATGGAAGGTGTCGAAGAGCAGCTCCCGCGGCGAGGAGAAGCGGGCGCTGGCACCCACCGGCTGCGCCCCGGCTGCCGTGGCCAGGAACAGCGGCGCCGTGTCCTCGGCAGTGAGTGTGACCTGGAGCGGGACAGGGAATGGGCTTGGCAGGGGGATGGCACAGCACGGCACGGCACAACATAGCATGGCATGGCACAGCATGGCATAGCATAACGTGAAACAACACGACAGGACATGGCATATAACAGCTTATCATCAGACAACATGGGAAGACATAGCACAACATGATGTGACATGGCACAACATGGCAGGACATAGAATATAAATCACTGCACGACATGGCATGACACAGCATGACACAGTATGGCATGGCATGGCAAGGGAGAGCATGGCAAGGCGTAGCATATAATAGCACAGCATGGCTTGACATGCCTCGTATGGCACAACATGGGCTGCAATGGTCCATGGCACAACATGGCACTACATGGCACCGCATCCACAACAGGGCACAGCACGGCCCGGCACAGCCTGGCATGACATGACATGACCTGACATGACACAACATGACCCGACATGCCCCACGGCGGTACCTGGTGTCGGCTCCACGCGGAGCTGGCGCAGTGCCGCGAGACGCCCATGCAGAAGCAGGGCAGGCAGCCCTCCGCGTTGGCCGCGCTCAGGTGGAACGTGCCGGCGGCACAGGAGTCACAGAGCCGGCCCCGCACGTTGGGCTGCGGCAACGGGGGGTGCACGGGCAGGTTATGGGGGGTGCCATGGGGACGGGTGGCAGGGCGGGGGGGGGGCGGGTGGGACCAGCTTGATGCAGAGGGGCTGGGAAACGGTGGGACTGGGTGCTGAGGCGGAGGGTTGGGGGCCATGGAGGGCTTGGACTGGGTCTCATGGCGGGTTGGACTGGGTGCTGGAGGGGGGGGGTGATTGGGTGCCGTGAGGGGGTCAGACTGGGTGCTATGGGGGATTGAACCGGGAACCCCAGAGACAGGAGTGGGTACCACAGCTGGGGTCAGACTGGTTCCCATGGGGGTTGGACTGGGTGCTATGGGGCAGGGGTAGCCTGGGTGCTGAGGGGGTGGGGCTCGGTACCTCAGGAATAAGACTGGGTGCTATGGAGGGGTCGGGAGTGGACTGGGTGCTGGGGAGGGGTGGAATGTGTGCTATGGGGGGCTTGGACTGGGTGCTGGGGGGATCAGACTGGGTACCCCAGGGATCAGATTGGGTGCCATAGCCAGGGTCAGACTGGGTGCCGTGGAGGATTGGACTGGGAACCCCAGGGATCCCACTGGGTGCTATTGGGAATCCCACTGGGTGCAGTGGGGGACGGGAGCCCCCATCACCCCCCTCCCCGCACCCTGCCCTCACCTTGCACCGACACGTGCCACCATCCTCATCCTTGCCCCCGCGGGCATCACACTTGACGAGCTCCTGACCTGTGGTGGGCAGCGAGGGCGAGGGTGGGGGCAGCACCCATGGGTGGGGGGGAAAACACCCATAGGGCAGGGGGGTCACCCCCCCACTCACCAATTGGGGTGCACTTGCCGCCTGGCTGGATGGGGTCTCCCTCGTAGCCCGGGGCGCACCTATGGGGATGGGGGTGATGGGTGGGGGGGTCTCTGGTGCTGGGGGGGTATTTAGGGACCCCGCACCCTGTCACCTCTCGCAGCGGCGCCCGGCGTAACCGGGTGCGCAGGCGTCACACGTGGCTTGTCCATCGGTGTCCAGGAAGCATGAGTCCGAAAACCTGCGGTGACAGTGACAGGGACACACCAGGGGGTGGTGGCATCTTAGGGGGGGGGTTTGGGGTGTCCCCGGGGGTTGTCACCCACCTCCGAGATGTCTCCGTGTAGGGGCAGGGACACGGGTGACACGCGGTGGCCGTGCCCTTGGTGGCGTCGCCGAAGAAGCCGGGTTTGCACTTCTCGCACTGGGGACCCTCCGTGTTGTGTTGGCAGTTCTGGGGGGGGACACACGTGTCACAGGGGGAGTGGTGACACCAAACTATGTCCCCATCCCCTTGTCACCCCCGTCCTTACCAGGCAGTGCCCAAAAACGGGGTCGCAGGTGCTGGAGTGTCCGTGGCAGCCGCAGCCGGAGCACGTCCCCAGGTAGGGTCCCTTTGTCACCCGCTCGAAGCGGGGGGCGCAGCGCTGGCACGACAGCCCCGTGTAGCCCACAGGGCACCTGGGGACACAGCGGTGTGACGATGCCATCGCGGCCGGTGGTGGCACCGACCCGGCACCTCGCTGCGAGCGGTCACCTGCACTCCTCGACGTCCCCGGCTGGCCCCAGGCCAGTGACGCTGGTGCTGGTGACGTCCATGGCCACGTCGCTGAGCCCCACGCTGGCCATGCGCCCGTCGTACACCGCGCGGATGAAGATGCCCTCCAGGTCCTGCAGCACCAGCAGCAGCAGCTCCCGGCTCACCGGGGCGCCCTCCTCGTCCTCCCAGCGGTCCTGTGGTGACGGTGACACCGGTGTCACCCCGCGGTGATGGCAACGCTGGTATCACCCACCTAACGTCACCAGCACCCACCCATCGCCACCGTCACCATCAGCCACCCATCACCTCCTGCGTCACCCGCCCACCATCACCCTTCCACCACCACCATTACCAGTATCACCATCACCCACCCATCACCACAACCACCACCATCACCTATTCGCCGCCACCCCCACTGTCACCCACCCACCATCACTGCTACCACCGTCCCATCATCACCCTTTCACCACCACCATCACTCGCCCATCACCACCACCATCACCCACCCACCATCACCAGCATCACCCTGCCACCATCACTGTCACTCACCCACGATCACAAGCATCACCCACCAACCATCACCCTTCCACCACCACCATCATGCACCAATCACTACCATCACCATCACCAACCCACCCACCATCACCAGCATCACCCACCCCGTCACCGCCACCAACCACCACCATCACCCACCCATCACCACCAGCATCACCATCCCTACCATGACGCTCCCACAACCACCCTTCCACCACCATCACCCCCCCACCCATGCCAGCCCCCCCACCTCGGTGAAGGGCACGTGCCGCCGGTTGAGGACGTCGGGCTGGGTGTCCCCGTCGCGCGCCCGCAGCTGCCGCCCGTGGCCCCGCAGCAGCACGTCGGGGTGTGTGGTGGGCTCGGGGGGGCCCCGTCCCAGCCGGTACCGCACCCCATAGCTCAGCGCTCCCCCATAGGCATCCACCTGCAGCACCACGGGATGTCAGCAGCCACCACATCGGCGTCCCCAACCCTTAATCCACCCCAGCATCACCTTGTCCCCATCCCCACCCCAGCATCGCCTTGTCCCCATCCCCGTCCCCACCCCAGCATCACCTTGTCCCCATCCCCACCCCAGCATCACCTTGTCCCCATCCCTACCCCAGCATCGCCTTGTCTCCATCCCCACCCCAGCATCACCTTGTCCCCATCCCCACCCCAGCATCACCTTGTCCCCATCCCTACCCCAGCATCGCCTTGTCTCCATCCCCACCCCAGCATCACCTTGTCCCCATCCCCGTCCCCACCCCAGCATCACCTTGTCCCCATCCCAGTCCCCACCCCAGCATCACCTTGTCCCCATCCCCACCCCAGCATTGCCTTGTCCCCATCCCCACCCCAGCATCATCTTGTCCCCATCCCCGTCCCCACCCCAGCATCACCTTGTCCCCAAGGAAGGCGTCCGGCAGTGCCCAGAAAGCATCGAGGGCCAGGAAGCGTCGGGACAGATCCAGGAGCTGGAATTCCTCAGAACCCACATCCACGTGGAGCTGGGTGGCCGATAGCACCGGCAGGGACGGCGCCGCCGGCACCGTCACGTTGACTCCTGTGAGGAGATGCTCAGTCCCCGCCGTGTCCCTTGTCCCCTGTCCCTTGTCCCCATCACTCACCCTTGAAGTCGTCAGGGCGGTCGAAGCGCAGGCGCAGGCGGTGCCGGTGCCGGGCGGTGGCGCGGCAGGAGGTGGTGACACCAAAGCAGAAGCAGGGCAGGCAGCGGGATGTCCCCGTCATCTCGAAGTGGCCCTCGGGGCACGGCCCTGCAGGGGGGGGGACACACGGTGGGTGATGGTGACAGCGCCATGGTGGAGGGGATGCGATAGGGAAGGGGGATGCTCACCAGGGCGGGTGACGGTGAGGATGCTGTCGGGGATGCCGAACACCATGCCCAGGGTGTTGATGGCCTCGCAAGTGTAGGCGCCTTGGTCGGATTCCTTCACGTCACGGATGGTCAACGTGCCCTGCCCGGCCTCGCTCACGATCGACACCCTGCGCGGCACGACTGGCACCCAGCGCCCGGCAAATCGGGGCACCCCGTGCACCCGATACACCCAGCACACAGGCACACCAGCACACCCAGTACACCCAGCATACCGGCGCACTGGCACACCCGGTGCGCGCAGCACACAGACACACAAGTACACCCAGTACACCGAGCCCACAGGCACACAGACACACCAGTACACCCGGTACACCCGGTACACCCTGTACACCAAGCACACAGGCACACCGGTACACCCGGTACCCCCAGTACACCCTGTACACCGAGCACACAGGCACACAGACACACCAGTACACCTGGTACCCCCAGCACACAGGCACACCGGTACACCCGGTACCCCCAGTACACCCTGTACACCGAGCACACAGGCACACAGACACACCAGTACACCCAATACACCCAGCATACCTGGTACACTGGTACACCGGTACACCCAGCACACAGGCACACCGATACACCCTACACACCCAGCACACAGACACACACCGGTACACCCGGTACACCGGTACACCCAGCACACAGGCACACCAGTACACCCGGCACATGCACCATGCAGACACGCCGGTACCCCCGGCACACCGGCACCGGGACGGGAGCACAGCCCCGCTGCCGCCCTGCTCACACCCAGGCCCCGCCCCTCGGGCTCTAAGCTCCGCCCCTTGCTGAGACCCCGCCATAAGCCCCTCCCATCGTCACAAGCCACGCCCCCCCAGTCCCTCCCACCACCGCACGCTCCGCCCCAAGCACCGCCCCCTCAGCCGCACACCCACAAGCTCCGCCCCCCGCAGGCCACGCCCCCTCCCCATTGATAACCCCCCCATTCACAAGCCCCCCCATTGATAAGCCCCTCCTCATTCATAAGCCCCCCCATTCATAAGCCCCTCCAGGACCCCCTTAGGCCCCGCCCACCTGTGGCTGCTGGGGGGGTGTCCCCAGTTGAGGCGCCAGGTGACGATGGGTGTGGGGACACCGGTGGCCGCGCAGGTGAAGGTGACGGTCTGCCCCGGCACGGCCTGCACCGCGTCCCGCGGCAGCGACACCACCTGCGGGGGCACTGCCCGCGACACCCGTCACCACCCGCCACACTGGGGCCCGCGACACCCGGCACCACCCGCCACACCGGGACCCCCACACCGGGACATGGTACTGCATGGGGACAGGGACAACGGGGACACCAGCGCAGCAACCAGCACTGTGCCATGGCACTGGGTTCCCAGTATAGCACCACTCAGGGACAGCGTGGGGTCCCCAGCCCGGCATGAGCACAAGGTCCCCATCACAGCACCCAGCACCACGCCATGGTATGAGGTCCCCAGGGTGACACCACTTGGGGACAGAGCCACCAGTGTGGCACCCAGCACAGAACCATGGCCCCAGGTCCCCCCATGGCACACACTGAGGACAGGGTCCCCAGCACAGTGTCCCCAGCACAGCTTGGGCACAGCATCCCCATCCTGGCCGTGGCACAGGGTCTGCAGGCACAGTGTTCCCATCCCGGTGCCATGGCACAGGGTCCGTCCCCATCCTGACCCCATAGCACACGGTCTCTGGGTGCAATGCCCCCAACCCAGTGCCATGGCATGGGGTCGCCATGGCACAATGTCCCCATCCCAGCCCCATGGCGCAGTGTCCCCATCCCAGTGCCCGCACAGCACATCCCGGCGCAGCTCGGACCCAGCACCCCCAGCAGAGCACCCCCAGGCCTGTCCCCTGCCCGTGCCAGCGTGTCCCCTCGGGTGGCACTCACCGCAGCCGACCTCATCGGAGCGGTCGGGGCAGTCGGGCTCGCGGTCGCACTGGTAGCTGGCGCGGATGCAGGTCCCGCTGGCCACACAGCGGAACTCGGCGGGTCCGCACGCCGCGCCGGGCGCCTTGGTGGCTGCACGGTGACGGTGCCACGCGTGAGCCGTGACCCGTCACACGCGTGTCCCCAACCCAGCCATACTCACGGCAATCGGCCTCGTCGGAGCCATCGCCGCAGTCGTTCTCGCCGTCGCATCGCCAGAGCTTGAGCGCGCAGTGCCCGTTGCGGCACTTGAACTCGTTGGGTTCGCAGGGGGACGGGGTGCCTGGGGGACGGGTGACGGGGTCAGCACCCATGGGTGCCCCCTGCGCCCTCCCTGCGGCAGTGCCATGGACTCACCACAAGCCTCCTCGTCGCTGCCGTCGGCGCAGTCGGCTTCTCCATCACACAGGTAGTCGCGGGGGACGCAGCGCCCGTCACCGCATGCGGCTTCTCCCACCCGGCACCCATCGACCGGCGCCTTGTGGGGCCGCGGGGTGCTGGGGGGCCGGGGGGTGCCGGGGCGCCGCGGCGGCGGGGGGGTGACGGCGGCGGTGGCGGTGCTCAGCGGGCGCGTGGTGGCAACCGGGCGGGATGTGGTGGGGGGCACCCGCGTGGAGGGGTCTGTGGGGATGGGGGGTTATGGGGGGAATGGGGGTGATGGGGTATAGGAGGGTATGGGGGAAATGGGGGGTTATGGGGGTATAAAGGGGAAATGGGGTGCACTGGGGGTGTTATGGGGGGAAATAGAGGTGGGGAAAATGGGGATGCATGGGGAGGTTATGGTGTTTATGGAGGGTAATAGGGGGAGTTATGGGGGAATCGGGGTACAGTAGGAGGTTCTGGGGGCACAGGGGGGGCTATGGGGTGCAGGGGTGGCTATGGGGGTGCAGTGGGTGGTTATGGGGTGCAGGGGTGGATATGGGGGTGCAGTGGGTGGTTATGGGGTGCAGGGGGGCTATGGGGTGCAGGGGTAGGTATGGGGTGCAGGGGTGGTTATGGGGTGCAGGGGGGGCTATGAGGGTGCAGTGGGTGGCTATGGGGTGCAGTGGGTGGTTACAGGGTGCAGCGGGTCTATGGGGTGCAGTGGGTGGCTATGGAGTGCAGGGGGGGCTATGGGGTGCGGGTGTGGGTCTCACCGCAGCCGAGCTCGTCGGAGCCGTCGCGACAGTCGTGCCTCCGGTCGCACCGGTACTCGCTGGGCACACACTCGCCGCTGCCGCAAGTGAACTCCGCGGGGGTGCAGGGCCGCGGGTGGGGGGTCACTGCGGGAGGGGGGCAAATGGGCAGCGTGAACCCCAACATCCACCCACCGGCTACGGGGGGGTCGAGACGTGCCAATACACAGGACCCACAGGCTATGGGTTAATACGGCACGTCCTGAGCCCCCCCCCCCATTGCACCCAAACCCCTTCAGGGCACCCCCAGATTCCCCCATAACCCCACAACTCCCCCCAGAGCCCCTCCAAAGCCCCCTCAGGGCCCCCCCAGCCCCTCCCAAATCGCCCCATAACCCCCCCCAGAACCCCTCTAACCCCCCCAAACCCCACAGTGGCCCTCCCGAACCTCCCCATAACACCCCCAAAGCCCCTCATGGCCCCCCCAAACCTCTCCAGTGTCCCCCCAACCCTCCTCCAGAGCCCCCCCAAAACCCTCTGAGTGCCCTCCCAACCCTCTGAGGGCCCCCCGAACCCCCCAAACCCCTCGCAACCCCCCCATAACCACCCCAAAACCCACGTAACTCCCCCAAACCCTTCCCATAGCCCCTCTAAACCCCCCCATAACCCCCCCATAACCCCCCCAAGCCCCCCCCGGCACTGACCGGCCCCCAGGCGCCGGAACTGGAAGCCATGTGGGGAGGTGACGTAGGAGGCGATGGAGCCCCCGGCCAGCAGGTCCCGCAGGACCCCCCCGAGCTGCTCCTCGTCCCCGTTCCCCTCCGAGCCCACGTCCAGCTCCACGAACACGTCACCCTCCAGCTCTCTGGGGCAGGAAAAGAGGGGGTTCAGCCCCCCAAAACCTGCCCTGAACCCACAAACCAACCCCCCGTAACTCCCCATCACCCCTAAACCTCCCCATCATCCCCAAACCCCCTCCAGCCTCCCCAAAAACATCCCCATCATCCTTAAACACCCCCCAGCAAGAGCAACCCAAACCTCCCCCCAAAACCTCCCCGCCCCCCCATCCCCCTGCACCCCAAAACCCCTCCCTAGTCCCCCCAAACCTCTCCATCCCCATAATTCCCCCTGCACTCCCAAACCTCTCCATCCCCCCTTGACCCCCAAAGTCCCCAGCCCAAACCCTCCTGCACCCCAAAACCTCCCCATAGTCCCCCCAAACCTTCCCCATCACCCCTAACCCGCCCCAAACCCTCCCCCCAATCCTCCCCATCCCCCCAATTCCCCCTGCACCCCCAAACCTCCCCAGCCCCCCCAACCCCCTCTGTGCCCCCCAAACCCCCCATCTCACTTGATGAAGACCACGCTGACCACTTGCTCCCCGGGCACCTTGTAATACTCCGACTCCAGCTGATGGGGGGAGCAGAAATGGGGGGTCAGGGTGCTCCTATGGGTGCCCCCCACCCACAGCACCCCCCCCACTCACCGCATCCACCACGGCCTCGGAGATCTCCCGGAATTCCTCGGAGTCGGGGTCCTCCAGCTGCCGGCTGTAGTCGATGCTGCGGGTGAAGTTCACCAGCGCCCGGAAATAAACTGGGGGGGGGGGAAGAAATGGGGGGGTCAGAAAGAGGGGGTGACACCTGCATGGCACCCTGTGACCCCACACCCAGCTGCGACTTCTGTATCCAGCTGGGATCCCCCCATATCCAGCTTGATCACCCCATATCCAGCTGTGATCCCCCCATATCCAGCTTGATCCCCCTATAACCAACTGTGATCCCCCCATATCCAGGCTGTGACCCCCATATCCAGCTGTGACCCCCCATACCCAGTCTGTGATCTCCACATCCAGCTGTGATCCCCATATGCAGCTGTGACCCCCCAATATCCAGCTGTGCCCCCCCATATCCAGGCTGTGACCCCCACATTCAGCTGTGACAACCCATATCCAGCTGTGACCCCCATATCCAGCTTGATCCTCCTATATCCAGCTGTGACACCCCATATCCAGCTGTGACACCCCATATCCAGGCTGTGACCCCCACGTTCAGCTGTGATCCCCATATCCAGCTGTGACCCCCATACCCAGCTGTGCCTCCCCACATCCAGGATGTGACCCCCATATCCACCTGTGTCCCCCATATCCAGCTACAACCCCCATATCCAGCTGTGACCCCCATATTTAGCCCCCTCCATAGAACACTGGGTGATACACGTGGGGGTGCAGCCGGGGGGGTCCCCCCCAAAGTGTCACTTACTCAGTGGGGGCTCATCCTCGGCCACCACCATCCCCGCGGGCGCAGGGGGGGGCCCGGGCGCTGCCCGAGGAGGAGGAGGAGGAGGAAGAGAAGGAGGAAGAAGAAGAGGAAGAGGAGGATGGAGACAGAGCTTGAGCGCGGTGACAGGCGGTGACAGGCGGGGGACAGGAGCCACCCCTCGGCGCCCCCTTACCGGTGGGTGCCAGCCCCACGCTGGGCACGGGGGTAGCGCTCGGCCATGGGGCGCCGCTGCCGTCCTCCCCGCTGCCATCTGCAATGGGGACAGTGAGTGGCACCCTTGGTGGCACCCAGCTAGGGTGACACCCAGCCACAGTGACACACACACCCCCAATGCCACCTTAATGCTAAGTGCCACCAAGCCCCCAGTGCCACTTGCGTGGGGACAGAGAGAATGGCACCTATAGTGGCACCAACCCATGGTGACACCCATCCACCCATTGCCACCTTACCATTGGATGCCACCAGGTCCCCAGTGCCATCTGCAATAGGGACAGTGTGAGTGGCACCCATGGTGGCACCCATCCACGGTGGCACCCATCCATGGTGACACCCACCCACCTGATGCCACTTTACCACAAGATGCCACCAATTGCCTGGTGCCTTTTGCATGGGGACAGAGTGAATGGCACCCACGGTGGCACCCACCCATAGTGACATCCACCCATGATGACACCCAGCCCTGGCAGCACCCACCCAGGGTGACACAGAACCATGGTGCCACCCACCCATGGTGCCACCTTACTGCTGGATGCCACCAGGTCCCCAGTGCCATCTGCAATGGGGACAGAGCACATGGCACCCATGGTGGCACCCAGGCCTAGCAGCACCCATCCAGAGTGACACCCACCCATTGCCACCTTACTGCTGGATGCCACCAGATCCTCAGTGCCACCTACAGAGCCAGCGGCACCCATGGTGGCACCCATCCATCGTGACACTCACCCTTGGTGACACCCATGGTGGCACCCCCCAACCCAGCTCCACTTTACCACCAGAGGCCACCAAGTCCCTGGTGCACCTGCAATGGGGACAGAGCCCCTGGCGCCCGCGGTGCCACCCACCCCAGTGCCACCCACCCCAGTGCCACCCCTCGGTCCCCCCTTACCGCCGGACGCCACCAGGTCCTCGTCGTCGGAGAGGTGCCGGTGGAAGCGGGGTCCCCGCGCGCCTCCGGCGTGGTCGGACACCGTGTCCTCGGGGAAGGAGCTCTCGGCCAGGCCCCCGCTGCCCTGGGGGGGACACAGCAGCGCCGGTGGGTGCCCGCGCAAGGCACCGGCACACGTGTGTGCACGGACATGGGGTGTGTGCACTGACACGTGGCCGCGCACGTGTGTTCGCACCGCTAGTCACATGTGCTGACACAGGGATGCGTGTGCACGCTGACACATGCTGCACACATGTGTTTGCACTATGTGCATGCATTGACACAGGGATGCGTGTGCACGCTGACACATGCTGTGCACACGTGTTTGCACTCTATGTACATGCACTGACACAGGGATGCGTGTGCACACTGACACATGCTATGCACACGTGTTTGCACCGCTATCCACATGTGCTGACACAGGGATGCGTGTGCACACTGACATGTGATGTGCACATGTATTTGCACTATGTGCTTGCACTGACACAGGGATGTATGTGCACACTCACACATGCTATACACACGTTTGCACTCTATGTACATGCACTGGCACAGGGATGTGTGTGCACACTGGCACATGCTATACACACGTGTTTGCACTACGTGCATGCACTGACACATGGACATGTGTGCACGCTGACAAATGCTGTGCACACGTGTTTGCACTCTATGTACACAGGGATGTGTGTGCACGCTGACACGTGCTATACACATGTGTTTGCACTATGTACATGCACTGACACAGGGACATGTGCACACAGCAGCATGGGGCTGTGCACGCCTGTTTGCACCGTTACATGTGTGCACCAACACAGGGATGTGTGTGCATGCTGACATGCTTGCACACACGCATTTGCACTGCTACATGCACGGGAATCCATGTGCACACCAATACATGGCTGCACACACATTTGCACCACCAGGTGTGTGTGAACTGACACACGACTGCACACGTGTTTGCACTGACACGTGTGCACACCATCACTGCGCACATGCATTCCCACCGCTACACCTGCACCCCGTGACACCACCGCACCCCGACACATGCACACGCGTGTGCAGCGCACACGGCCCCACGCCTGCGCACACGCGTGTGCGGCCCCGGCCGGCGCCCCATGGTCAGGAATCCGTTGGGGCAGCACTTTCTGAGCAAACAAGTGCCGGGGGATTAATGCGGCGCTGGGGGGGGGGGGGACGGGGATGGGGGGACACGGAGAGGGGGGACAAGGGACACACACACACAGGGGACAAGAGGATCCGGCACCCCAAAGGGATGGGGGGTCTGTGGGGGGGGGGGTCCATGGGTGCCAGCCCAGCCCCGGCTGCTCTGGGGGGGTGCAAAGGGGGAAACTGAGGCACGGAGGAGCCCACACGTGCACTGAGGACGTGGGTGCATGGCGGCTGCCCTGCACATGTGCACCCAGTGTGTGGGTGCTCAGCTGCTGCTCCCCCCCCATCCATGCACTGAGTGTGTGGGTGCTCTGCTATCACCCCTCCATGCGTGCACTGAGTGTGTGGGTGCTCAGCTGCTGCCCCACACATGCCCCAGTTGTGCCTGTGCTCAGCCATTGTGTGTCCCCCCCCACACACACATGCACTAAGAACGTGGGTTCTCAGCATGTGGCTGCTCAGTCCCTGCTCCCACCCATGCACTGAGTACATGGGTGCTTTGCCATCACCCCCCCCCATCCATGCGCCATGGGTGCTCTGCCATGGGCCCCACACATGCACCAAGTGTGTCTGTGCTCAGCCATCACCCCCAGATCCATGTACTGAGTGTGTGGGTGCTCTGCTGTTGCTCCCCACACATGCACCAATAGTGTCCGTGCTCAGACATTGTCCCCCCCCATCCGTGCACTGAGCATGCGGGTGCTCTGCTATCACCCCTCCATGCATGCACTGAGTATGTGGGTCCTCTGCTCCTGCCCCACACAAATGCACTGAGCGTGTCCGTGCTCAGCCATCACCCCCTATCCATGCACTGAGTGTGTGCGTGCTCTGCTCTTGCTCCCCACACATGCACTGAGTGTGTCCATGCTCAGCCATTGTCCCCAAATCCATGCACTGAGTGTGTCCGTGCTCAGCCATTGTCCCCAAATCCATGCACTGAGCGTGTCCGTGCTCAGCCCCATCCGGACACACACACGCAGAGTCGCGGCTCCCGTTACCGGAAGCGCCCCGCACCGGACACCAGCGCCCCCCCCCGCCGCCGCCGTGGCCCCGCGCCCGGCCGGACGCTGCCGCCGCCGCTCACATTTTCCACTCCCCGTCCCAGATCCTGCCCCGCACCCGGGGGAGCGCGGGCGGGGCCGCGGGAGGGGGCGCGGGGAAGCGCCACCCTGTCCCGCCAGCGCCGGGAACCGCGCGCCAGGGCACGATGTGACCCCGAGCCCCCGCGGGACCCCTCGCAGATGGATGTGACCCCCCCAAATCTGGACATAACCCCCCAAATCTGGACATAACTCCTCAAATCTGGACTTCTCCCCCCCAGATCTGGACATTCCACCCTAAATCTGGACATTTCACCCCAAATCTGGACGTTTCACCCCAAATCTGGACATTTCACCCCAAATCTGGACATAACTCCCCAAATCCGGACATTCCACAACCAAATCTAGACATAACTCCCCAAATCTGGACATTTCACCTCAAATCTAGACATAACCCCCCAAACCTGCACATTCCACCTCAAATCTGGACATAACTCCTCAAATCTGGACATTCCACCCCAAATCTGGACATAACTCCCCAAATCTGGACATTTCACCCCAAATCTAGACATAACCCCCCAAATCTGCACATTCCACCTCAAATCTGGACATAACTCCTCAAATCTGGACATTCCACCCCAAATCGGGACATAACCCCCCAAATCTGGACATTTCGCCCCAAATCTGGACATTCCACCCTAAATCTGGACGTTTCACCCCAAATCTGGACATTTCACCCCAAATCTGGACATTCCACCCTAAATCTGGATGTTTCACCCCAAATCTGGATGTTTCACCCCAAATCTGGACATTTCACCCCAAATCTGGACTTTCCCCCCCCAAATCTGGACATTCCACTCTAAATCTGGACATTTCACTCCAAATCTGGACATAACCCCCCAAATGTGGACTTTTCCCCCCAAATCTGGACATTTCCCCTCCAGATCTGGACGTTCCACCCCAAATCTGGACATAACCCCCCAAATCTGGACATTTCACCCCAAATCTGGGCTTTTCCCCCCCCAGATCTGGCCGCTCCCCCCATTACTTCATCCTGCCGAGGAAGAGGAGGTGACGCACGCCAGGAATAATACCCGGGGGGGTTATTAATAGCCGGGCCCCCCCCAGCCTTATTGTTCCCCCAAGGTCGCATGGAAAAGGTGGTTCCCCCCCAAAATTCCCGCATTTCCCCCCCCCGGGGACCAGCCCCCCCCCCTCCAGGGTTTGGGGGGGGCCGCGACGCCCCACGTTTGGGGGGGGATGTCGGTGCCAGCACAGATGGTGGGATGCTGCTCCCGGGCAGGGGGGGCTGTTACAGCTGCTTCACCCCCCCCGGCCCCCAGAGGTTTGGGGGTGAAACAGCTGCGGGGTCAAAGCGACTCCCGGGGGGGGGCCCCAAAACTTCCTTCCCCCCCCCCCCCCGCCGCATTCCTCGCTGCTGGCATTGCCTAATTTATCCCGAAAGAGCCGCTCGGGCGGTTGGGATGGGGGGGGGGGGACCGGGAACGCCCCGGGGCGAGCCGAGGGGACCCGGAGCTGCCCCCCCCGGCCCCCCCCGTCCTTCCTCCCCCCCCATCCCTCCTCCTCCTCCTCCCGGCCCGGGCCATCTTTGGCGATGGGCGAGAGTGGAGCCACGTGCGGGGGGGGGGGGACACACACACACATTGGGGGGGGACGACCCCAAAGTGTCCCCAAGTGTCCCCAAGGGGGGGGAAGGGCACAGCACCCCATCCCCCCCTTCCCCCCCCCAGGGCTGATGATCTTATCGCACATTCCAGCCGCGCCCGCGCCCCCCCCCCCCGACATTAACCCTTCGCAGCCCTTGGGGGGAGAACCCCACACCGGACCCCCCCATAGGGGGAGTGGGGACCCCCCCGTGACACCCCCACTCTGCCGTTATCCCGGGGGGGGGGGGGCACATTCCTCAGCACCCCGCCCCGGGGGGGGTTATCGGGGTGCCACCGCACCAGGGTGTCCCCAAACCCCCCCTGTCCCATAGAGGAATGGGGCTGGGGGGGGGGGAAACGGGGGGACCCCCCTTCTTTGTCCGCGTCATCCCCCCCCTTGGGACGTGGGTGCGGGCCCCATGGCGGGGGGGGGCAGCCCTGCCAGCATGGCCCCAGCACAAGGCCCCCTCTGTTCCCAGCGCCGGGCACCGAACCAGCCCCAAACCGCCCCCCCCGCCATGGTGGGGCCGCCCCACATCGCCATCACCCCCTCACACATCACCATCACCCCCACCCCAGTTTAGGGACCCCCCCTCAAATAGGGGGTGCGCAGCCCCATGGCACAAACCCACCCTGGACGCCCCAAGGGGACACCCCGAGGTGCCACCGAGCCCCCTCCCCGGTGTGGACCCCCCCATCCCCAGGGGCACCCCCAGACGTTCCCCCCCCCGGGGGGGGTATTTTGGGTGGGTTATTTTTAGGGTGGCCGGCGCCACCCGTCACCTTTAAATATAGACGGGGCGGGGGGGGTGATGGGGGGGTGGGGGGGGGGCAGCGCCCCAAAATCAGGGCGCATCCCTATAGGACCCCCCCACCCAGAGCGATGGGGGCGGTGGGGACGCCCCCACCCCGGGGGGGGGCAGGGCCCGGTGACCTCGTGTGCCCCCGGGGGACCCCAAGGCCCTGCGGGATCCCCCCCCCCCCGGTTCAGGGGGACCTCAAGTCCCCATGGGGCAGGGCATGGGGCTGGGGACCCCAAGTCTTGATGCTGGGGGGGGTACACCCCCAAATGCCTTCGGGGCTGTGGAGCCCACATCTTGTGCCCGGGGGGGACCCAATTCCGGAGGAAGCCGGGCAGCACCATGGGGTCGGGGGGGGACACTCCATTTCCCTTGGGAAGCGGAACATGGGGGGACCCCATGGCCTCATGTACAGCGGGGGGGGACCCCAAATTCCCTTCGGGCACAGCGCGATCCCCCCATTGCTTTAAAGGGATCCCAAATGCTTCAGGGGACCCGAACTTCACAGGGGGATCCCCAAGTTGCTCAAGGGACCCCAATTGACGGGGAGACCCCAAGTCCGGGGGGGGGGGGGGCCGAAGTTCACGGGGGGACCTGAACTCCGGGGGGGCCCTTAACTCCTCCAAAGGACCCCAACTCCAGGAGTGGACACGAACTCTATGGGGGGGACACGAACTCCCCAACTCCTTTAGGGGACCCCAAAGTGACTCCAACTCCGGGGGGGGACGCCACACTCCACAATGGGACACGAACTCCACGGCGGGGGGTGGGGGGGTCCCAACTCCTTTAGAGGCCCCCAAGCCACGGGTGAACCCGTAGTTCACGATGGGACACAAACTCCATGCGGGACCCCAACTCCCGCAATGGACCCCAACCCCCGATGACCCCAATCCGGGGGGCGGGGGGGACGGACTGACCCCAACTCTGGGGTGGGAAAGCGACCTCCGGAAGGGGGGGGGGGGGAAGCGAACTCCATGGGGGGGGAGGACCCGAACTCCACCGGGGGACCCCAACCCCACCGGCCCCCGCCCCATGGGGTGCCCCCCCCCCGTGCCCCGCACTCACCCGCGGCAGCGCGCACAGCACCAGGAGCGCGCCCAGCGCCGCCCTCACCCGCGGCCCCATCGCCCGCTGCGGCCGGGCCCGTCCCGCTCCGTCCCGCTCCGCTCCGCTCCGCGCGCGCCGCCGCCCCGGGGCCGCCCCGCCCACACCCCCCCCCCTCCTTCCCCGGTCTGACACCCCCCCGCCCCCCCCGCAACGCGGGGCGGGGCACAACGGGAGCGCGCGGGGGGGAGCGGGGGGTAAAGGGGGGGGTGAGGG
Organism: Strigops habroptila; assembly: GCF_004027225.2. Classification (NCBI taxonomy): domain Eukaryota; kingdom Metazoa; phylum Chordata; class Aves; order Psittaciformes; family Psittacidae; genus Strigops; species Strigops habroptila. Next base: position 2,257,033 of record NC_044292.2, read on the forward strand.
AAAGGGGGGGGCACCCCTGGGAAGGTTTAAAGGGATACGGGGGGACGCCGCTGGGAAGGCACTTGGGGACACGGGGGGGGCGTGGGGACACCGTAGGGACACCGTAGGGACACCCCTGGGAACTTCCATGGGGACATGGGGTGCATGAGGACACCGCTGGGAGCTTTTAGGGGGACACGGAGGGACGTGGGGACACCACAGGGACACCCCTGGGAACTTTAAGGGGGGACATGGGGTGCATGAGGACACCGCTGGGAGCTTTTAGGGGGGACACGGGGGGGTGCGGGGACACTGTGGGACACCGATGGGAGCTTCCACGGGGACACGGGGTCGTGGGGACACCGTAGGGGACAGGGGGGACACCCCTGGGAACTAGCGCAGGGATACGGGGGTGCGTGGGGACACCACGGGGACACCGCTGGGAGCTTTTAGGGGGACACGGGGGAGAGCGGGGACACCAGGGGGCACCCCGGGAATTCCCACGGGGACATGGGGTGCGTGGGGGCACCGTGGGACACCCCTGGGAACTTCCATGGGGACATGGGGATGTGTATGGATGCCATAGGGGCACCCCGAGAACTTTTAGGGGGACACGGGGGTGTGTGGGGACACGGCGGGGACACCGCTGGGGAGGCACCCGAGGACGTGGGGTGCGTGGGGACACCTTGGGGCAGCTCCATGAACTGCCACGGGGACACGGGGTGCGGGGGGGCAGCGGGGACAGCTCAGTGCGGGACGCGGGGACACGGGGGGGACACGAGTGCGCCCATGGGGCACATGGTGCCCCCGTGGGACCCGGCAGCCCCCGAGCACAGGGGGCAGTGGGGGGGTGTAGGGGGTATGGGGGGGATATGGGGGCCATGGGAGGCACAGGAGGGTGCATGGGGGTGCAGGATGGGTGCTGGGTGCAGGGGGGTGCAGAAGGGGTGCATGGGAGGTGTTGGGTGCATGGATGGGTGCTGGGTGCAAGGGGAGGTCAGGAGGGGTGCAGGGTGCATGGATGGGTGTTAGGTGCAGGGGGGTTCAGGAGGGATGCTGGGTGCTGGGTGCAGGACGGGTGCAGGATGGGTGCAGGAGGGTGCTGGGTGCAGGATGGGAGCAGGATGGGTGCAGGATGGGTGCAGGAGGGTGCATGGGGGTGCAGGAGAGGTGCAGGATGGGTGCTGGGTGCAGGGAGGTGCAGGAGGGGTGCAGGATGGGAGCAGGATGGGTGCAGGATGGGTGCAGGAGGGTGCATGGGGGTGCAGGAGGGGTGCAGGATGGGTGCTGGGTGCAGGGAAGTGCAGGAGGGGTGCAGGATGGGAGCAGAATGGGTGCAGGATGGGTGCAGGAGGGTGCATGGGGGTGCAGGAGGGGTGCAGGATGGGTGCAGGAGGGTGCATGGGGGTTCAGGAGGGGTGCAGGGTGCAGGAGGGGTGCAGGGTGCATAGATGGGTGTTAGGTGCAGGGGGGGTTCAGGAGGGGTGCTGAGTGCAGGGTGCAGGATGGGTGTGAGATGTGTGCAGGAGGGTGCTGGGTGCAGGACGGGTGCAGGACAGGTGCAGGTGGGTGCTGGGTGCAGGACAGGTGCAGGAGCGTGCTGGGTGCAGGACGGGTGCAGGAGGGTGCTGGGTGCAGGACGGGTGCAGGACAGGTGCAGGTGGGTGCTGGGTGCAGGAGGGGTGCAGGAGGGTGCTGGGTGCAGGAGGGTGCTGGGTGTGAAGCTGCAGCACCCAGTGGTGCTCAATGCCCAGCTCCTGCCCCATGGGGACCCCCCTCCTGAGCCGCTGGGGCCGGGCCAGTGACTGGTTGGGGGCGGGGGGGGGCAGATGGATGAGGAGATGGTTGGAGGGATGGAGGGAGGGATGGAGGGAGGGATGGGAAGAACGAAGGGATGGAGGGATGGGTGCGGGCATGGAGGGAAGGACACTGGAAAAGGTGGAGGGCTGGAGGGCCTGAAGAATGCAGGGACAAAGGGATGGATGCATGGAGGGAGGGAGGGATGGAGGGATGCAGGGAGGGATGGATAGATGTATGGATGGAGGGATGGATGGATGGATGGATAGATGGATGGATGGAGGGATGGATGGATGGATGGATGGATGGATAGATGGATGGATGGAGGGATGGAGGGATGGAGGGATGGATGATGGATGGGTTGATGGACAGAGGGATGGGTGGATGGCTGGATGGATGGGTGAGGGATGGAGGGATGGACGGAGGGAGGGAGGGATGGATGGATGGATGGATGGATGGATGGAGGGATGGATGGATGGATGGATGGATGGATGGATGGAGGGATGGACGGAGGGATGGATGGATGGAGGGATGGATGGATGGATGGATGGATGGATGGATGGATGGATGGAGGGATGGAGGGATGGATGGAGGGATGGATGGATGGAGGGATGGACGGAGGGATGGAGGGATGGATGGATGGAGGGATGGATGGACGGAGGGATGGACAGAGGGATGGATGGATGGATGAACGGAGGGATGGATGGATGGATGGATGGATGGATGGATGGATGGAGGGATGGAGGGATGGATGGAGGGATGGATGGGTGGGTGGGTGGGTGTCCTCTCCATCTACTGCACCACGATCTGCGCTGGCAGCACCAAGGCTGGCTGCAACATGAGCGCCACACTGGGCTGGGGCGAGGAGGGACAGGACATGGGACCCCCCTGGCCCTGTCCCCCATCCAGACCCTGGGGTGGCTCGGGGGGCCCCTCAGCTGCCGGGGGCTCGGCTTGGTGCTCGGTGTCAGCGGCAGCATCCCGGTGCTGGGCTCCAACATGGTCCCAAAGCCAACAGTGCTCACCCGAGAGTCCACCTCCGGGGGCTGCATCTGAGGGGGGATGGGGAAATGGGACACCGAGATGGCAGGGTGCTGGGTGCCAGGGTGCTGGGGTGCTGGGGCACCAGGTTGCCATGGTGTCAGGGTGCTGGGTTCCAGGGGACTGGGGTGTCAGGGCACTGGCATGGCAAGGGCATTCGTGTGCTTGGGTGCCATGGTGCTGGGGCACCAGGGTGCTGGGGTGCCAGGTGTTGAAGTGCTGGGACATTAGGGTGTCGGGGTGCCAGGACACTGGGGTGCCAGGGCACTGGGGTATTGGGGTACCAGGGCACTGATGTGTGGGTGTGCTGGGGCACCAAGGTGCTGGGGTGCTGGGGTGCCAGAGAACCGGGGTGCTGGGCAAATGGGACAGCACGCAGTCAGGGTGCTGTGATGCCAGTGCACTGGGGTGCTGGGGTTCTAGGAACCAAGGTGCTGTGGTGGCACAGTGCCAGGATGCTGGTGTTCCAGGGTGCCAAGGCACCGGTGTACCAGGGTGATGGGTGCCATAGTGCTGGGGTGCTGGGGAAATGGGATGCCACGATGCCAGGGCACTGGTGTACTTGGTCCCACGGTGGTGGGGTGCTGGCAAGGCAGGATGCTGGGGTGCCAGGGTGCCAGGGTACCAGGGTGCCAAGGTGCATGGTGCCAGGGTGGTGGGGTGCCAGGACTCTGGGGTGCCAGGGGTGCTTGGGTGTCATGGCGTTGTGGTACCAGGGAGCTGGAGCGCTGGGGCAGCAGGGTGCTGAGATGCCAGGGCACTGGTGTACCAGGGTGATGGGTACCACAGTGCTGGGGTACTGGGGAAATGGGATGACATGACGTCAGGGTGCCATGGTGCTGGGTACCAGGGTGCTGGGCCACCAGGGTACCACAGCACCATAGTGTTGGGTTACCAGGGTGCTGGGACCCCCCCAGCGTGGTGGCAGCGCCCTCCTGGCACAGCGCCGGGCAATTGACCCCATGGCCCTGGCACCCGCGTGTCCCTGCGGACCCTGGGGCAGGGCGGGTGCCAGCAGATGGCACTGGCAGAGCGGGCACAGGGAGCACCCAGAGGTGCCCTGACACCACGGGGATGGGCACCCAGCGACACCCAGACGCCACGGGGATGGGCGCTCAAGGACACCCAGATACCACGGGGATGGGCGCTCAAGGACACCCAGATACCACGGGGATGGGCACCCAGACACACCCAAGTGCCACAAGGACAGGCACCCAGAGGTGCCCGGTCGACACGTGGATGGCACCCAGACACAGTGTCGCAGCGATGGGCACCCAGAGACACCCAGATACCACAGGGACGGGCACCCCGAGGTGCCCTGAAGCCACGGGGATGGGCACCGTGATGCCAAAGGGACCCAGCACCCCAATGCACCTTAATGCCACAGGGACGGGGCCTCCCCCTTGAGGTGCCCTGAGGACACAGGGATGGCCCCGACGCCGCGGTGACGGGCGCCCGGTGCCACCGTGTCCCCCCGGGCTGAGCTCCCCCCTGCCCCGAGGCGCCCCAAGGCCGCGGGGACGGTCCCCTCCGGGCGCCCCATGGCCGTGGCCGTCACTTCGCAACCGCCGGCACCGGCGCGTGACCGGGGAACAAAGAGCCCTTTCACCGGTGACCCCGGGACCCCCAGTGCCCGCCGGGATGGGGGCTCCGGATTCCCCCCCCCCCCCCCACCCCCGCAATTCCCGTTGGGATCCAGGTGGAAAATTCCTGCTGTTCAGTTTTATTGGCCCCAGTGGCGGGTGCCGGGGACCTTTGGTCTCACCGCAGTGTCCTGGCGGCAGCGCCCGGCACACGCCGGCCCTTTGCTCGGTGCCGGGGCTGGCTGAGGCCACCCCAGCTCGTGACACCCTTGCACAAGTGGGTGCTGCCCGACAGAGGCCCCGGAGGGGGGGATATGGATATATGGGGGTGATGGGTGGTGGTGAAATAGGGGGGGGCAGGAGGAGAGGTGGGGGTGCTGGGGGGTGGTGTGGGTGCTGGGAGCATGATATGGGTGCTATGAGCCTGGTATGGGTGCTACAAGCTTGGCATGGGTGCTGGGAGACAATGGGTGCTTCAAGCCTGGTATGGGTGCTACAAGCTTGGCATGGGTGCTGGGAGACAGGTGTGGGTGCTGACTCTGGCATGGGTGCAGTGAGCCTGGCATGGGTGCTGTGAACCTGGTGCAGGTGCTACAAGCAGGGTATGGGTGCCATGAGCATGGTATAGGTGCTGTGAGCCTGGGATGGGTGTTGCAGGCATGGTATGGCTGCTGTGAGTCTGCCATGGGTGCTACATACATATGGGTGCTGCGATGGTGATATGGGTGGTACAAGCCTGGTATGGGTCCTATTGGCATGGCATGGGTGCTACACATATGGCACGGCTGCTACAAGCCTGGCATGGGTGCTATGAGGCTGGGTGCTGTGAGCTTGGCATGGGCAGTGCAAGCCTGGCATGGGTGCTGTGGGTGTGGAATGGGTGGTGCAAGCCTGCTAAGGGTGCTCCACGGCTGGCAACGGTGCTGTGGGTGCGGAGTGGGTGCAGTGAGCCTGGTATGGGTGCTGCGAGCATGGCACGGCCCCCCGGGCGCTCCTCCTTTGCTGGTGGTGCCAGTCCCCTCTAAACCCCCCCATGCCCATACCCATGCCCATGCCCGTGCCCATGCCCATGTCTCCCTGTCCGTGTCCATGGCTGTATCTGTGTCCATGTCTGTGCCCGTACCCCTGTCCATGTCCATGGCTATGTCCATGTCCATGTTCATGGCTGTGCTTGTGTCCATGCCTACGCCTGTGCTGTGCTTGTGTCCATGTCCGTGTCTATGCCATGCCCATGTCCATGCCCGTGCCCGTGCCCATGTCCATGCCTGTATCTGTGCCCATGCTGTGCCCGTGCCCATGCCCCTGTCCGTGTCCATGCCTGTGCCCGTGCCCATGCCCATGTCTGTGCTTGTGTCCATGTCTGTGTCCACGTCCATGCCCGTGCCCATGTCTGTGCTGGGCTTGTGCCCACGTCCATATCCATGGCTGTGTTTGTGTCCCTGCCCGTGTCCGTGCCATGCCCATGCCATGCTTGTGTCCGTGTCTGTGTCTATGCCATGTCCACGTCCATGTCCATGACCATGCTGTGCTTGTGTCCATGTCTCTGTCTGTGCCATGCCCATGTCCATGTCCATGCCTGTGCTTGTGCCCATGCCTGTGTCCGTGTCTGTGTCTATGCCATGTCCATATCCATGCCTATGTCTGTGCCTGTGTCCATGTCCGTGCCTGTGTCCATGTCCGTGCCTGTGTCCATGCCTGTGTCTATGCCATGTCCATATCCATGGCTGTGCCCATGCCTGTGCCTGTGTCCGTGTCCTCTGGCCGGACCCACCCCCGCGTGACTCAGCCGCTGCCGGAGCTTTTCCTTATATAACTGCGGGATCCCGGCGAGCGCCGCTCCCGCCCGGCCTCAGTTTCCCTTCGCCAGCGCCGCAGCCATGTGGATGGTGTCCCTGCCGGTCGGTAAGTGCCACTTCGACGCCCCGGGATCCCCATCCCCGGCACGAGGCGTCTCCCCCTGCCCCGAATCCCCACTTTCGGGGGTTTAGCAGAAACTGAGGGGTCGTCGGTCGAGCGCTGCCCTGGCAACCGGGGCAGAAAAGGTAAAACCAACGCAACAGCCCCCAAACTGGGTTAATTCTGCACCATTGTCCCTCGGTCCTGGGGGGGTGAGACCCCCCCCCGGGGTGCACGACGCCCGTATCGCACCCGGCGTCACCCGGGATGAGCCAAAATCGCCTGTTTTCACCCCAGAAACAGGGATAAAAGGCTCCAGTGGCAGCGTGGGGCACAGGATGACACACAAACACACACCCCCCCGGCCTTGTTTTGGGGCTAAAGCAGCCCAAATCGGGCAATGGGTGCCATGGCAATGCCCGGGCAGGGTGATGCTTCCCGGCTCCCGGCACCGGTAACTCTGCAGCGGGAATGATCCTGCCCGGGGCAGGGGAGCGGAGGGTTGGTGACAGCAAGCTCCAAACCCCCTCATTTTGTCCCTTTTTCACCTTTGGACACCCAAAAGCCACCAGATTAACCCCAAACACGGGGGGAAAACGGGGGAGCCGGTGCCGGTGCCGGGCTTGGAGCCGCAGATCCCACCGGAGCCGGTGAAAGCCGAGGCTGCGATGCCGGGAAGGGGGATTTTCCATCGCCAGGCGCCCGGCTCTGCCCGTGCCGGCAGCTCGGGCGCGGTGTCCAAAGGTCGCCGGCGGCACACAGAGCCACCAGCGGGATTCCCGAAACTGGGAACTAAGGGTTTGGTTGGGGGGAGGTTGGGGTGTTTGGAAGGGGTTTCGGGGTGGTTTTGACCCCCCGGGAGCTGGTTTTGGCGGCGTTTTGGTGATGCTCAGGCCCGGGCTGTGCCGGGAGCGGGTCCAGGGAGGGCTGAGGGGAGGGGGGTGGCTTTTGTGTTGCTCTGACGTCCTGTTTTCTTTCAGATGAAGGATCTCACCAGCTTTGGGAGCACGGCAAAGGCAGGGGGCAAAGCCCGCTAGTAGGACATGACCCTTAAACTCTGTCTCTAAAGCTTAGCCTATAGGTATATAAGATCCATAGAGCTTAAACCCGGGGTTGGCCTTTAGTCTAAGCTGGGGTTTGGCTTCGTTTGATCCATCCTTTTGAGTCCTGTGCTTGTTTTCCTCATTGACCTGGTTTTCTTCTCGCCGCCGGCGCGAGGCAGAGCTTTGCCAAAACCCCAACTCGGGCTTGTTAAAGGGCTTTGGGCACTCTGGTTGGAGGAGGGGAGCAGCCAGCACCCCCCAAAACCTCTCCTCCAACCCCTTCCCAAGCGCCGGAAGGGGTTGGGGGGCACCAACCTGGTACCTCGGGGGGGTGTTCCGATGAGTCCCCGCTTGGAAGCGGCGCCGGCTCGGCCGTCACCGCCGCCTCGGGGCCTCGCAGGTGTTTTCCAGTCCACCAAGAAGCTGTTCCTGTGTGAGCAGAGGGGCCGGGGCCGGAGCCAGGCACTGGAATTCCTCCGGAGGAACGCCGCCAATGGGCTCTCGGTGGCCAACCTGGTGGCCGGGCTCTCCTCCATCCTCTGCAGCCTCAACAGGTAGTAAGGGGTGGAAAAGGAGGTGACAAAAAGGGGGTGACAAATAGGGGGGTGACCCCGGTTTTGCCCTCCCCAGGCAGCACCACCACTCCTGCTGGCTGCTGCTCGTGGGCTTCCTGCTGGACCTGGCCGACGGTGCCGTGGCGCGGCGGCTCGACGCCTGCTCGGCGCTGGGTGAGTCGGTCCCGCCACACCGGGCAGCCGCCGTGGGGGTACCCCTGTGCCCGTCCCCCCCCCTCGGCAGCTCCCTGCTCGCTGCTTGCAGGTGCCAAGCTGGATGATTTCGCCGATTTCACCACGTTCGGGCTGGCCACGGCGCTGCTGCTGCAGCCGCAGGGGGTGCTGAGCGGGGTGCTGGCCCTCTGCTACGTGCTGGCCGTGTTCGCCCGTCTCTGCTTCTTCTCCAGCGGTAAGATGAGCGTTTTGGGGGGGTATTAAGAGGGGGTTTGGGGGTGATTCCTCCTCCTGGATCGATGTGTGGCACCCAGCAGGGATCCCCTTCACCTACCGGGGGCTGCCCTGTCCCTACGCGTCCTCGCTGCTGGCGGGCACCTTCCTGCTGTCCGGGGGCAATGTCACCCTGCTGCGGGCCACCGCCGCCGTCATGATCCTCTTCATGCTCGACCGGGGCTTCTACCCCCACGACAAGGTGCTGGAATCCCAGCTCTGGAAGAAAGTGGTTTATGCCGGAGGTAAGGATGGGGTGAAAAGCGAGGAGAGGGGTTAAACCCCGCCGGGATGGAGAAGGAGGAGGAATGGGATGATCCCAACGGCTCTTCCCAACCCGCAGGGGTGGCCGCTGTCCTCTTCTCACCAGCCACGGTGGCTTCCATCTATTGCCTCGCCTGGTCCATGTCCTACATCGTGTTCCCCTTTGCCATCTGGAGCTGCAAAGCCAAACCCCTGCCTAAAGCCTACTAAAACCTTCCTCCTCCTCCTCCTCCTCCTCCACCAGCACCTCCCTTCACTCCTCTCCAAACCCAAACCTGTTTAGAAAAGGGAAAAACGGAGCTGTAGGAACAACGCTGCTTTGGGGGAGCCCCAAAACTCACCCCATGTGCCCCACTCCTCATACGGGGGACGAAGGAACCCCCGTTACTCACTCCAGAGACCCCCAAAGCCCTTCCCTGTGCGGGGGAACATCAAATTGAGGGATCGCTCCCACCGTGTGCTGTCACTGGATCACAAGGGGGGGATTTACACCCCCAAACGGGAGGAAGACTCTTCCCTGGAAGGGAGGAAGCCGCTGACTAAACCTCCAGAGGGATTTTGACACCCAAGTCACCAGCAGCACGTTGGGGTTCACGGTTTCACCCATCGCTGCAGGGAAATAACCCGTCAAACGTGTTTAATCCCCCCCTCAGTGGGGGGCAGGATAGGGATGGAGGGAAGAGGATCCATGGATCCAAACCCTCTGGAAAGCTGGAGGAGGCTGGAAGCGAAGCTCAACCCGGGATCCCCGGGGAGGCTCCAGCAGCTGGGTCCAGCCCCATGTCCCGATCCCGGCACCGGGAGCTGGAGCCGGTGCCTGCAGCCGCGCTGGCGCCCGGCCCCGCTCCGGCGCTTCCCGCACACCATTCCCAGCGGCACCGGAGCCACGCGGGACCAGCACAGGGTTTATTTAGGAAAAGCCCCAAACCAAGGAGCTCTTTGCTAATAAATAAGGCGGGCTCAGAGCGGGGCCGGCGCCTCACTCGCCCGAAGCCTGCATCTGCCGGCAGAAGGAGTCGAACTGCTGCTGCTCCAGCTCCGTCATCACCCGGTTCAGCGCGTAGATCTGCGGGAACGGGGGAAAGAGTGACAAGGGGGGGCAAAGGGGGGGGCAAAGGGGGGGAAGGGAGGGCAAAGGGAGGGCAAAGGGGGGGACAAAGGGGGGAGTAAAGGGGGGCAAAGGCGGTGACAAGGCGGTGACAAAAGGTGGGGCAAAGGGGGAGCAAAGGGGGTGACAAAGGGAGAGCAAAGCGAGGTGACAAGGGGGTGGCAAAGGGGGGGTAAACGGGGTGACAAAGGAGGTGACAAAGAGGGGGTAAAGGGGGGGCAAAGGGGGTGGCAAAGGGGGGGAAAAGGGGGTGACAAGAAGATGACAAGGTGGTGACAAAAGGGGGGGCAAAGGGGCAGCAAAGGGGGGTGACAAGGGGGTGGCAAAGTGGGAGGCAAAGGGGGAGTAAAGGTGGGGCAAAGGGGGGGCAAAGGTGGGGCAAAGAGGGTGACAAAAGGGGAGGCAAAGGGGGGGCAAGGAGATGACAAGGGGGGGCAAAGGAGGGGCAAAGGGAGTGGCAAAGGGGGGGGCAAAGGGGGTGACAAGGGGGTGACAAAAGGTGGGGCAAAGGGGGAGCAAAGGTGGGTGACAAGGGGGTGGCAAAGTGGGAGGCAAAGGGGGAGTAAAGAGGGGGGTAAAGGGGGTGACAAAATGGAGGGCAAAGGGGGGGGAAAGGGGGTCAAAGGGGGTGACAAGGGGGTGGCAAATGGGGGGCAAAGGTGGGGCAAAGGGGGAGTAAACGGGGTGACAAAGGAGGTGACAAAGGGGGGGCAAAGGGGGGCAAAGGGGGTGACAAGATGACAAGGCAGTGACAAAAGGGGGGGTAAAGGGGGGTGACAAGGGGGTGGCAAAGTGAGAGGCAAAGGGGGAGCAAAGGGGGTGACAAAAAGGGGGGCAAAGGGGGGAGAAGGGCGGGGCAAAGGGAAAGCAAAGGGGGGGGCAAAGGGATGGCAAAGGGGGTGGCAAAGAAGGGGCAAAGGGGGAGTAAAGAGGGGGGCAAAGGGGGGTGACAAGGGGGTGGCAAGGGGGGGCAAAGTGAGGGTAAAGGGGGGGTAAACGGGGTGACAAGGGGGGGCAAAGGGGGGGCAAAGGGGGTGACAAGGCGGTGACAAAAGGGGGGGGCAAAGGGGGAGCAAAGGGGAGTGACAAGGGGGTGGCAAAGTGGGAGGCAAAGGGGGAGTAAAGGTGGGGCAAAGGGGGGGCAAAGGTGGGGCAAAGAGGGTGACAAAAGGGGGGGCAAAGGGGAGGCAAAGGGGGGGCAAGGAGATGACAAGGGGGGGCAAAGGAGGGGCAAAGGGAGTGGCAAAGGGGGGGCAAAGGGGGTGACAAGGGGGTGACAAAAGGTGGGGCAAAGGGGGAGCAAAGGTGGGTGACAAGGGGGTGGCAAAGTGGGAGGCAAAGGGGGAGTAAAGAGGGGGGTAAAGGGGGTGACAAAATGGAGGGCAAAGGGGGGGGAAAGGGGGTCAAAGGGGGTGACAAGGGGGTGGCAAATGGGGGGCAAAGGTGGGGCAAAGGGGGAGTAAACGGGGTGACAAAGGAGGTGACAAAGGGGGGGCAAAGTGAGGGTAAAGGGGGGGTAAACGGGGTGACAAGGGGGGGCAAAGGGGGGGCAAAGGGGGTGACAAGGCGGTGACAAAAGGGGGGGCAAAGGGGGAGCAAAGGGGAGTGACAAGGGGGTGGCAAAGTGGGAGGCAAAGGGGGAGTAAAGGGGGGAGGCAAAGGGGGGTGACAAGGCGGGAGGCAAGGGGGGCAAAGGGGAGGGCAAAGGAGGAGCAAAGGGGGGTGATAAGGGGGTGGCAAAGGGGGGTCAAAGGGAGGGGTAAACGGGGTGACAAAGGAGGTGACAAGGCGGTGACAAAGTGCGAGGCAAAGGGGGAATAAAGGGGGGGCAAAGGGGGTGACAAGGGGGGAGGCAAAGGGGTGACGGGGGGTACGTGCAGCAGGGGGCCCACCTCGGCGCGCTGCCGCTGCTTGAGCTCCTGCTGCGCCGCTCTCTGCCGGGCCCGCTCCAGCCGCGCCGCCGGCTCCCGCGGCTTCGGCCGCTCCTTGCGCCCGCCCGCGCCCGCCTCCATGGCTGCGGGGGGGGGCGGGGGGGGTCACCACGGAGCCCCCAGCCCGCCCCTCCCACCCCCCACAACCCCACAGCCCCCCCGGTGCCCCACAGCCCCCCCCATGACCCCATAGCACACCCCCCCCATCCCCGGTACCGGCGGGCCCGCTCCCGGGGCAAGATGGCGGCGGCGAGGCCCCGCCCCCCCCGGCGCACGCGCCTCTGTTGTGTCCGTCTGTGGGCCCCCCCGGAGCTAGACAAGCGACAGCGCCCCCTGGCGGGCGGGAGGAGAGCGCATAGCACCCCATATACTGGTCCCCACCCAACATACTCCATATATAGCCCCCCCCCATACATTATAGCCCCTGGATAGCTGGCCCTCTATACATCCCGCCCCCTGTTTGGGCGCCCCACCCTATAGAGTACCCCTCATGCACCACACCCCCTATACAGCCCCATAGCCCTCCTATAGATCACACATATATCACACTCCCTGGATACCTCGCGCCCCCCCCCCCCCCAACCTACCTCGATAAGACCGCACCCTATAGATCACATCCCCTAATAGCCCCTCTATAGGTCACGCCCCCCTAAATCCCACCCCCTATACAGACCCCCATTACATCATACCCCCTATAAAGTACCCTTCGTACATCACATCCCCTATACATCACCCCCCCACATAGCCCCCTATAGATCACACCCCTTGGATAAACCACCCCCCTCCCAAACTACCTCTATAGATCACACCCTCGATATAGCCCCCCAATACCTCACACCTCCTACATGGCCCCCATACAGCCCCCCCTATACACCACCCCCTATAACCCAGCTCCCAAGCAGGGCTGCCCAGCCCTCCCCACCGTGCCCCCCACACAGCCCAGCCCCACAGGCAGCGGTCCCCATAGAGACCCTGCCATGTGCTGTGGCACAGTATGGCACGGCACAGCACATATGGCACAGGGCACCACGCAGCGCATGGTGAATGCCCCATGGCGTGGCACACCCCAGCACCCCATAGCACGAAGTGGTACCTACAGCATTGAACTTGAACACACCAGTGCCCCATGGCATGCTGCAGAACCTATGGCATGGCACCTATGGCTTGGCACCTATAGCATGGCACATCCCAGTGCCCCACAGCCCAGTGCAGTACCTGTGATGTCGGACACGCCAGTGCCCCACGGCACAGTACAGAACCTATGGCACAGCAGAGCACATGCCCCACGGCATGGTACCTCTGGCAATGCCCCACGGCACAGTGCAGCACCTATAGCGCCCCATACCCGGTGCAGAACTGATGCCATGGCCCAGGCTCAGTGCCCCACAGCACTGCACCCCCTGGCACAGTGCAGCACCTATGGCACAGCAGATGTGCCCCATGGTGCATGACCCACAGCGCAGGATGCCCTGGGGGGGGTGCAGGATATCCCTGGGGGGGGGTGTCTCCATCACCCAGCCCCTTCTCACCAAATCCTTTATTGCAGCAGCCCAGCCCCCCCCCACCGGGCTCCTCCTTGGAAGCACAGGACAAGGGGGGGGAAAAAAGCCGGATCCTGCCCAGCGCCAGCACCAGTTCCCGGGACAGGATCGGCCCAAAACCTCCACCAAAGAGCAGGAAAACACCCGGTGGGGGGGGACGGGACGGACGGACACAGAGTGCACCCCATGGTGGGGCACAACCCCCCCGTCAGATGCGCACAGTGTTGATGCGGAGCGGTTGGACGTTCTTCCCGTTGGCGTGGCTCTGCCCGGGGCTGAAATAGGAGCAGAGCTTCCCGGGAAAGCGCTCCCGGAAGGTGTAGAGCCAGGACATGTCGTCGGCATTGTAGAAGATGAGAAGCCCTTTGTCGTAGTCCAGGAAGACCCCCACCTTCTCCAGCTTGCTCTTGACGTTGAGCCGGGTCCAGGGCTCGGTGCAGGCGCTGTACTGGTTGCCGTCGTGCATGACGATGCAGTAGAACCCGCGGCTGGGCTGGATTTGGATGCTGCCCTTGCGGGTGACGGCTTCGTGCGCCAACCCGATCATCCACTGGGTCTTCTCGGACACCACCACCTCCCAGTAGTGCACCCCAGCGCCAAAAGCCTCCGAGCCCAGCACCGAAACCTCCACATCGAAGCGCCGGGGGGAGTCCTGCAGCGGCTGCGGGTGCAGGTTGCCGTAAGCCACGATGGTGCAGTCGTCCGACAGGATGAGGCGGTGGTGAGCGGTGCCGGGGTCCAGCGTCAGCGCCGCCGGCACTGGGGCGGGGGGACAAGGGGGATAACGGGGGGACCAGGGTCAATACAGCGCCCGGCCCCAGCGCAGGCGGCTCTGCACCACCGGTGCGCAGTGCGCTGTGGTGGGGAGAAGGTCACCGGTGTCCTCAGCGCTCGCCAAGGATGTTCTCACCCATCACCGGTGCATCCCCAGCCCTCACCGGTGATGCTTCCATTCCCGGCCCTCACCAGTGCATCCTCACATCTCACCTGTGACATTCCATTCCCATTCCCATCCCCATCCCCATCCCCATCCATCCCCAGTGTGTCCTCACCCCTCACCGGTGGCATCCCTGTCCCTGACTCTCACCAGTGACATTCCCATCCCCGTCCCCATCCCTCACTGGTGTATCCTCACATCTCGGCGGTGACAATCCCATCCCCATCCATCACCAGTGTGTCCTCACCCCTCTCCAGTGACACCCCTGTCCCCAGCCCTCACCAGTGTGTCCTCAGCCCTCACTGGTGATGTCCCCGTCCCTCACTGGTGCACGCTCACATCTCACCCGTGCCATTCCATACCCATCCCTGTCCATCACCAGTGTGTCCTCACCCGTTACTGGTGATGTCCCTGTCCCCATCTCTCACCGGTGCATCCTCACTTCTCACCAGTGACATTCCCATCCCCATCCATCACCAGCGTGTCCTCACCCCTCATTGGTGACATCCCTCTCCCTGTTCCTCACCGGTGCATCCCCATCCCTCACCAGTGCCATTCCCACTCCCATCCCTCACCAGTGCCATTCCCATCCCAATCCCTGACCAGTGCCATTCCCATCTCCATCCCTCACCAGTGCCATTCCCATCCCCATCCATCACCAGCATGTCCTCACCCCTCACTGGTGACATCCCTCTCCCTGTTCCTCACCGGTGCATCCCCATCCCTCACCAGTGCCATTCCCATCCCCATCCCTCACCAGTGCTATTCCCATTCCCCATCCCTCACACCAATACCATTCCCATTCCCATCCCCATCCCTCACCAATACCATTCCCATCCCCATCCCTCACCAGTGCCATTCACATCCCCATCCCTCACCAGTGCCATTCCCATTCCCCATCCCTCACACCAATACCATCCCCATCCCCATCCCTCACCAGTGCCATTCCCATTCCCCATCCCTCACACCAATACCATCCCCATCCCCATCCCTCACCACTGCCATTCCCATCCCCATCCCCATCCCTCACTGCCATTCCCATCTCCATCCCACCCCAGCAACCCCCCAACCCCACATCCATCCCCTCCCTGTGCCCTCACCAGGATGGATATCCTGGAAGAGCGATTTCCAGATGGTGTACTGCAGCGGCCCCATGTACTTGGAGGTGGGGAAGTCCTCGTAGGTCAGGTTGGTCTCATGGATCTTCCCTTTGAGCCTACGGAGGAACAACGATGAGGCAGGAGGATGCGTGGCAGGGGGGGACCGCGGTGTCCCCACGGTGTCACCCACCTCTCGGAAAGGGAGGCGACGCCGGCCAGGAAGACGTGTTTGTCGGCCTCGGCCAGGCGCTCCTGCAGGATCTGGCTGCCCTCCTGCACCCTGCGCAGCTGCTGGCTGCAGCGCTGCATCTTCTGCTCGATGTCGGTGAGCGTCCGCGCCGTGTCGGCCTCCAGCTCCTCCAGCATCGCCTTCTGCCGCTCCCGCAGCAGCCGGTGCAGCCGCTCGAACGCTTCCCCGATGGTCACCCGCAGGCTCTTGGCTGAGGACTGGTGGGGTGGAAGGGTCAGGACCCCCCCCATGAAGCCTTAATTGCCCAAAGAAACCTTTACAGCACCGTTAATTCAATCCCAGGGGCTCCAAGGGTGGATATTTCACCCTGTGTTCCTATAGACAAAGCTAAACCACATCGCTGCTGGGGATGGAGACCGCTGCTGGGGATGGAGAAGATCCAACCTCACCAAAAGTTGAGCAAGGAGATAAAGATTGGGTTCAAACAGGGGAGATTTAGGTGGGATATAAAGAAGTTCTTCCCTGTGAGGGTGCTGAGGCGCTGGCACAGGGTGCCCAGAGAAGCTGTGGCTGCCCCATCCCTGGCAGTGTTCAAGGCCAGGTTGGACACAGGGGCTTGGAGCAACCTGCTCTAGTGGAAGGTGTCCCTGCCCGTGGCAGGGGGTTGGAGCTGGATGAGCTTTAAGGTCCCTTCCAACCCAAACCATGCTGGGGTTCTATGAAATATAAACTAAAAATGAATTAAAACGACACCTAAAAGCAGCCCTGAAGGAAACACGAGGGATGAGCAGCCTGATGGGCTTCATCAACCTGCCGGTGGGTTTTGGGGTAGCGGCCCCATGGAACTGGGGGGTTTGGAGTCTCTGGGGTCCCAAACCCAGGTCTGGGGGTGGGGATGCAGCGCCCTGGGGTGGCTCCTACCTTGGTCTCGGCGAGCTGCCGCCGCAGGACCTGCAGAGCTTCCGTGTGGCCGCGCTCACTCTCCTGCAGCCCCTGGAGCTGCTCCCGCAGCTCCCGCTGGAGAACAAACCCATCAGACAGGGATGTGGGGGGGAAAAGGGGGTCCCAGGAGGCAGCTTTCCTGCTCAGGGTGGGGGAAAGGGGGTGCAGGGGGTGGCAGGGGTACAGTTGGACTCTGCACAGGGGTCCTATCCGAGGGGGAATGGCTTGGAGCGGTTCTACTTGTGGGGCAGCTCAGCAGATCCATGGGGGTGAATGGTGTGATGGTTTGGGGGTCCCCAAGCACTCCCAAGGACACCCCCCGAGGGCCTCCCAAGGAACCCATAGCACCCCTCTGAGATCCCCGAAAGACCACAAGGACCTCCAGTGTGGATGGAGAAGGGGAATCCCATGGGACCAGCTGCAGAAGGGTGGATTGATGGACAGACAGACAGGAGGAAGCTGTGGGGCTGACCCCACTGGGGACAGAAGAGGTGCAGGGACAGACAGACGGGTGCTAACACTGGGGACAGATGGACGAAGGAGCTCGGAGGCGCAGCTCAGGGCAGGGATGATGCTGCATGGGAGGGAGGGAGGGATGGAAGGATGGATAGAAGGAAGGAAGGATGGATGGAAGGAAGGAAGGATGGATGGAAGGAAGGATGGGGGGAAGGATGGAAGGATGGGGGGAAGATGGGTGGGTGGATGGAAGGAAGGATGGATGGAAGGAAGAAAGGAAAGATGGAAGGATGGAAGGAAGGATGGGTGGGTGGATGGAAGGAAGGATGAGTGGATGGATGGAGGGAAGGGTGAGTGGATGGAAGGAAGGAAGGATGGAGGGAAGGATGAGTGGAAGGAATGACAGAAGGACAGAAGAGTGGATGGATGGATGGATGGATGGATGGAGGGAGGGAACAAAGGATGGATGGATGGATGGATGGGTGAATGGATGGATGGATGGAAGGAGGGATGGATGGAAGGAGGGGTGGAAGGACAGACCCACCTGCAGCTCCTCGAACGCATCATCCACGTTGGTGACCTGGTGCTGCTCGTGCATGGCGGGCTCGTCGCAGAAGAAGCAGACGACGGCGCGGTCGGTCAGGCAGAAGAGCTTGACCTTCTCGTGGTCCTTGCAGGGGAAGGGGCTGCGCTGGGCGCCCAGCAGCGTGTCCAGGGGGAAGGCGCTGTACCGCTCCACGATGTTGGCCAGCTTGAGGCTGGGGGCCAGGGTGGGCTCGGTGAAGGTGCGGCGGCACTCGGGGCAGTCGCGGGTGCCCTGCGGCTCCTGGCGCACCCAGTGCTCCGTGATGCACCGGCGGCAGAAGTAGTGCTCGCACCCGAAGCTCACCGGGTCCTGGTAGATGCTCAGGCAGATGGAGCAGAGCAGCTCGTCCTTCAGGCTGCAGGCCATGGCGGGGCTGGGAAAAGTGGGAATGGGGGTCCTGGAGGGGGAATGGGAGGGTAATAGGGGGAGATGGGTGTGGGGCTGCTAATGAGGGGGGTGGGATGGGGGGAACTGGAGGTTGGGAGGCAATTGGGGGTTGTAATGGGGGTATTGGGGGGCAGGATGCAATGTGGGGAAGGAGGGATGGAATGGGGGTAACTGAGTGCCAGTCAGCAATTGGGGGGCTGGAGGGGTTGCAATAGGGGGAATTGAGGGTCAGGATGCAATGGGGGGAGTTGGGTGGATTGTAATGGTTGGAATTGGGGGGCAGGACACAATAGGAGGTTGCAATGGGGTGAACTGGGGCTGCAATGGTGGGGCTGGGGGGTTGCAATGGGGGGAATTGGGGGTCAGGATGCAATGGGGGGGAACTGGGGGTGCAGTGTGGGGGCCGAGGGGGTCGCAATGGGAGAACTGAGGGTGCAATGGGGGGAATTGGGGGCCAAGATGCAAAGGGGGGGAACTGGGGGTGCAATGGAGGGACTGCAGGTGTTGTGGGGGGGGGAACTGGGGTCAGGATGCAATGGGGGGTGGGGAGGGGGGATGGAACTGGGGGTCAGGCGGCCATTGGGGGCTGGGGGGTGCAATGGGACTGAATGGAGGATCAGGATGCAATGGGGGAGCCGGGGGGTTGCAACGGGGGTGAAGATGATACAGGGGAGGCCGGGAGAGGCTTTAATAGGGGGGACTAGGGATGAAGATGACAACGGGGGACCCGGGGGTGAGGCTGCAGTGGGGACACCCGGGGGGCGGCTGCAATGGGGTTGCACCGGGGCTGCAACGGGGGGCCCGGGATGAAGCTGCATTGGAGGGGACCCAGGGGAGCGGCTGCAACGGGAGGACCCGGGTTCGAGACCCCCTCACCCCTCAACCCAGCTCCCGGTAAGACCCGGGTTCGAGACCCCCCCACCCCTCAACCCAGCTCCTGGTAGGACCCAGGTTCGAGACCCGCCTCCCTCTACACGCCCCGACAAGGACCCAGGTTCGAGACCAGCCCCCAACAAGCCCCGCTCCGAGGCCGGCCCCTTCCTCCCGCCGGTGCCCGGTGCCCGCTGTCCTCACCCACCCGGTGCCGGTGCCCGGTGTGAGGTGGGGGGGGCGTGTCACGCTCCCGCCGCCGCCTCACAGCGCGCCCCGCCGCGACGGGCGGGGGGTGGGCGACCAGGAGGGGGCGGGCCCTCGAGGCACTTCCTGCCCGCCTCCCCCGGCCCCCCCCCGCAGCCACAGTGGTGCCGCCCCCGCCCCATTGTCCCCCGCGCGGCGCGGCCCACCGGAGCGCACCACCGCCCGCCCGCGGGGGGGGAGCTTAAAGGGGCCGCGGCCCTCGCAGCTCCGTGATGCCCCCCCCCGCGGCACCCCGGGGGATACGGGACGGGGTCAGCGCAGGTGATGCTGGCACCGGAGCTGCTGAGGAAACAGCCGGGTTTTTACCCCAAATTGGACCAATTTGGCCAAAAATCACTTAAAGAGAAGTTTTGGGGGACGGGTGTCAGCTGGGACCTCCCGTGTCACCCCCCCACGGGGCGACCTGTGGGGTCCTATGAGATCTATAGGACCTGTAAGGACATATGGGACCAGTAGGACCTGTGGGGACATATGGGGACCTATGGGGGTCTATGGAACCTGTGGGGATCTATGGGGACCTGTGAGGACCTATGAGTACAAGTGGAGACCTATGGGACCTATGGGGACCAATGAGACCTGTGGGGACATATGGGACCTATGGGGACCTACAGGACCTGTGAGGATCTATGGGGACCTGTGGGAACCTATGGGGTCCTGTAAGATCTGCGGGCACCTATGGGACCTGTGGGGACATATGGGGACCTGGGGGACATATGGGCACCTATGGGACGTGTGGGACCTGCAGGAACCAGTGGGGACCTGTGGGAACCTATGGGGACCTATGGGGTCCTATAAGATCTATGGGCACCTATGGGACCTGTGGGGACATATGGACCTGTGGGGACATATGGGGACCTATGGGACCTGTGGCACCTGCAGGAACCAGTGGGGACCTGTGGGGACATATGGTGACCTGTACGGACCTATGAGGATCTAGGGGGTCCTATGGAACCTATGGGACCTGTGGGGACCAGTGGGCACCTATGGGGACCTATGGGCACCTATAGGACTTGTGGGGACCAGTGGGGTCCTACGGGGCCTATGGTGTCCTACAGGACCTATGGAGACCTGTGGAGAATATGGGGACCTGTATGGACATACGGGACCTGTGGGGACGTATGGAGACCTAAAGGACCTGTAAGGATCTATAGGGAGCTATGGGACCTCTGGGGGCCAGTGGGGACCTATGTGACCTGTGGGGACCACTGGGCTTTGCCAGTGCCGGCTGCCCCATGGCGAGGCTTTAACCCCCCCAAAGACCCTGGGTAGCCCTGGGGGTCCCATTTGGTCCCCCATTGAGTGGGGGGCCAGGAGCCGGGGGGCTCTGTGTCCAGGAGGATGGAGGCGCAGGGAGGGGGATGCAATTCCCTGGGGTGGGAATTAAGCTGCATATTTCGGAGGCAGCGTGAACGCTGGTCCGGAGCCAAAGGGAACAAACTCCTCAGCTCTGGCTGCCGGCACCCCCCTTTTCCCACCCCGAACCCGGGCATCCCCCCATATCCCATCCCCTCCTTTCAGGGAATAACCACCCACTTTGTTCCTCTTCCCGACAAGCCCAAAAAGCTTGGAAAAAGCCCCCCCCCCCCATTAAAATAATAAACCCACATGGCTTTGGTTGGTGGTTTTTTCCCTGCTTGTTTTTCCTGCATTAGGAATTCAGGTCTTGTCTCCCCCCGGGGACCCACCAGGGACCGGGAACGGCTGAAATTAAATCATCAAACAACAGGGATGGAGCCAGCTCCGACGGAGATAGACCAAAATCCCCCTTTTTCACCCCAAATCCAGGTTCGGGGGTGGAGGGGGGCCCATCTCAGGTCGTTAATGGGTTATTCATTAATGCGGTTGGGAAATAGGGGTGATGGAGAGTGTTGTCCCAATGGACCCCACCATGGTGAACCGGGAATGCCGCCGCTCATCCCATTAGGTGATGCAGGGAAACCACGGCGCAAACAGGGAAATTAATCCCTGTTAATTAGTTTAATTGGCTTCATTACCTCCCAGTAACCCCAGTGTGATTCCCGGGATTCTATAGGGGTACGCAGCCCTTCTCCATCCATCCATCCATCCTGGCTCCGGCGTGCCGCAGCATGCCAGGACAGCGGCACAGCGCCACCGGGCATGGAAAACCAGGGAAAACCCGTCTCCTCGCCACGTGCGCCGCGTGTGCCGGCGCTGCCGGAGGGATCCGTGCTGGAATTTTCCCCTCACCGCGGCTGGATGGAGCGGCGCTGCCGGCGGGATGGGCACGCCGGGACACGCTCCCGCGGCGTGTGTGCCTCCATCCCGGCACCGCTCTTCCATGGAATGCCGGGAGCGGCCTTTGCTGTTGGAGACCTCCCTCTTATGGGGGTTTCATCCCGGTTTGAGGATTCCCCTTTCCTCATGGATTCACCGAAGCCCCCGCGCCCGCCACCGGGAGCACGAGGCCGCGCGGAAGCCGCCCCACGCCGGCGCCTTTCATCTCCTAAGTGCTTTGCAAACATTAACTAATTAATTCTAATTAAGTCATTACCTCATTAGAGCCCAACCGCCCGCTTCCCGGAGCCGGGAATCTCATGAACCTCCTTGCTTTCATTTCCCTGCCACCAAACATCCCAAAACCTCCCACTAGCGGCAGCGCGGGGCCTCCGGATCTGGGGTGAAAATCCCACTTTTTGGGTTCATGAACCCGGAAAGGTCAGGAATGAGGATTAACCCGCATCCGGCCCAAGCAGCACCGGGAATGCCGCATCACCAGTGCCCACCGTGGTGGGGAACCTCCTCTGCTTCCCCACCGGAGGACGGGTGGTGGATGCTCTCACCAGCTTTATATGGGAAACGAGGGATTTCTTGGGAAGGAAACGGGATGGAGGAGTTGCAGAGAGGCATTTCCCAAAGGATTTCCTGCCCGCTGACCTGCAGCCGGGGACAAAGACTTGGGGACACTGAGGAAGCCTGGTGTGACCCCTCAGGAACCAGGATTTCCCATCGGGACACCCCTGGTTGCCCTCCACAACCATCTCCCTCTTTCCACGGACCCAACCTGATGGGTTTCCCAAAGCACCGGCCGGATCCGGTGATGCCGATGGGAAGGAGCGGCGGTGCCGGGGGGAACACGCAGGTGCAGCAGCCCCAAAGCTTTGCCGAAGCCCCACGGCAGTGATTTACGGCACGGATTTCCCTCTGCTCCCGCCTTCCCCTCCTCCTAATCGCGGTCGGATCTATCCCGGGGGCAAACCCAGCCTTGGATCCGTGTTTTCTATCAGAAGGCGAGCGCTATTCCCTCTGGTTTGCATCCCGGGATGGAGCCGGGCACGCGTTTATCATCTTTATGTGATTTCATCCTTGATCCCTGCATACCAACCACCTCCCCGGGAAAGGGGCCCCTTTCCCACACCTAATACTAAATCCACCCAACGTGGAGTTGGAACAAAACCCTGGAGCGTTGCTTATCCCATCCGGGAGATGCTCATCACCCCTTGGAGGACCCCCCCACCGTGTCCTTTGGTGCGGATTTGGGGTTGGAGAACCCCATTCCCAAAAAAGAGGAATCTCCTACAATGGTTCCGAGGTTTCCAACCACCGGTTGCATCATTGTGGGCACAAAAAGCCCCCGGCAGGAAAAGCTGCGGCAGAAGTGAAAGCACCGATGGAAATAAACCCAACAAAGGGGAACTTGGTGGCGCCAGGGACATACAACGGTGGCTTTAGGGACATCAGGGAAGCTCCGGGATGTTCCAGGCTCTCCCAGTGTCCTGGTTTGGGGTGTCAGTGCCTGAAAGTGAGATAAAAGGGAGGTTTTGGAGCTGCTGGTGCGGATTCTTGCTTGTCATGGATAATGAATGGATCCGGGACCTTCCAAGACGGGGAGCTGTTGGGTGATGGGGTGATCCAGGGTGGGTGGTGGTGGTTGGGGACATGGCCAGACCTGAGAGGCCACTGGGGGGGTGCCCTTGGCCACACTGCAGAGGGACACCCACACCTCGGTGGAGACCTCTTGGAAGCTCATCCCAAACCAGGAGAATCCTAGGACAGTGACAGATGGATGCCCGCACCTCGGTGGAGATCCCATCCCACCCAACTCATCCCATCCTCATCCCCACTCTGTCCCCATCCCAACCTGTTCCATCCCATCCCAACCTGTTCCATCCCACCCCGTCCTATTCCCCATCCCATCCCAATTTCATCCCATCCTCATCCCCGCCCCATCCCATCCCCAACTAATCCATCTTATCCCATCCTCATCCTCACACCATCCCCAACTAATCCATCCCATCCCAACCCATTGCATTCATCCCACCCTCATCTTCGTCCTCACCCCATCCCCATCCATCCCATCCCAATCCATGCCATCCTATCCTCATCTTCTCCCAATCCATCCCATCCCAACCCATCCCATCCTCATCCTTACCCCATCCCAACCCAACTCATCCCAAACCCATCGCATTCATCCCATCCCATCCTAATCCATTACATCCCTGGTCCTTCCCCACTCCTCACCAATGTCTTTGGAAGCATCGTCTGGATTTGCTGATTACGAGCCCACCCATCCAGGGCATCCCTCTCCTTCCACCACCTTTTCCTTTGGGAAAACTTGAAATAAATCCAATTTTTTCCCTTTTTTTAACTATTTTTACATTGTAAACTCAGACGCGCCGTCATTCCCCGGACCATGGGGAGGAAGGTGAGGAACCGGGTGGGATTTGCCCCCCCTTTTCCCTCCCTTATGGGCTGTATCCACATTTGGGGTGAGGGGCTGAGATGGGAACACAGGGATAAAACCATGGAAAACTAAAGTTAAATTGCAAACAAAGGGGCTCCCCCAAAGGAGGAGAAAGCGGATGGAGGCCCAAGGGGCTGCTTGGGGGGACCCCGAAATGGGAGGTATCCAAAGGTATATGGGGGCTGTAGGGACCCCTAAAGGGGTTGGAGGAGCCAAAGATGGGGGGTGACACCCTGAGGGGGGCTGAGGGGAACTGGGGGGGATGAGGAGACATGAAGAGATTTGGGGGTGCTGAGAAGAACCAGGGGGGCTGAGGGGATCCAGGGGGATTCAGGAAAATGGGGGGGGGCTGAAGGGAACTGAGGGTGCTGAGGAGGTTATGGGGGAGCCGAGAGGAACTGGGGGGTTGAGGAGAACTTGGGGGGCTGAGGGGACCCAGGAGGGCTCAGGTTTGGGGGGGCTGAGCAGAACTGGATCTGGGGGGGTCCTGAGAAGATTTGGGGGGCTGAGGGGATCCAGGAAGGCTGAGGAGAACCAGGGGGTCCTGAGGTGATTATGGGGGGGCTGAGAAGAACTGGAAATGGGGGGTCCTGAGAAGATTTGGGGGAGCCGAGGACAAAATGGGGAGCGGGGGGAGGCTGAGGGGAATCAGGGGGTCCTGAGGAGAACTCGAGGTCCTGAAGGGGTAATGGGGGGGGCTGAGGAGAACCGGTGGGTCCTGATGAGATTATAGGGGTCTGCAGAGATTTGCAGGGGGGCTGAGGATATGAGGGGGAACTGGGGGGATCCAGGAGGGCTGTGGAGAACCGGTGGGTCCTGAGGTGGTTATGGGGGTCCTGAAGCAGTTATGGGGGGCTGAGGTGGTTATGGGGGTCCTGAGGCGGTTATGGGGGTCTTGAGGCAGTTATGGGGGTGCTGAGGTGGTTATGGGGTGCTGAGGAGAACACGGGGTTCTGAGGCAGTTATGGGGGTCCTGAGGCGGTTATGGGGGG
This sequence comes from Strigops habroptila, assembly GCF_004027225.2. Taxonomy (NCBI): domain Eukaryota; kingdom Metazoa; phylum Chordata; class Aves; order Psittaciformes; family Psittacidae; genus Strigops; species Strigops habroptila. Next base: position 2,281,646 of record NC_044292.2, read on the forward strand.
CTGAGGTGGTTATGGGGGTCCTGAGGCGGTTATGGGGGTCTTGAGGCAGTTATGGGGGTGCTGAGGTGGTTATGGGGTGCTGAGGAGAACACGGGGTTCTGAGGCAGTTATGGGGGTCCTGAGGCGGTTATGGGGGGCTGAGGTGGTTATGGGGGTCCTGAGGCGGTTATGGGGGTCCTGAGGCGATTATGGGGGTCCTGAGGCGGTTCTGGGGTACTGAGGAGGTTATGAGGTCCTGAGGCGGTTCTGGGGTGCTGAGGAGAACCGGTGGGTCCTGTCGCGGTTACGGGGGTCCTGACGCCGTTAGAGGGGCGCTCCCAGCCCCCTCTATGAGCCGCCCGAGCCGCTGAGTCTCCCCTTCGCCCCGCGGTGCGGGCGGGGGTGCGGGTGTGCTCCGCTGCGGTGCCCGCTGGGGCGACCCGTGACGAGGGGAGGCGATCCCGCACCCGTACCCACAGTGGGGGGGGGGGGGGGGCGCTGCGGGTGCGGGTGCGGGTCCGGGGCCGGGTCCGGTGCGGGGCTGGGCGGGGGCAGGGGCGGGTGCGGCGGCGCCCATCTTCCTCGGTGCGGCGGAGCGGCGGACGGCGGCAGCATGGCTGTTGGTATAGGAAGTGTCTCTTTATCCCTCACCCCCCCCGCCTTCCCCGCACCCCCTTTTCCTTCCATATCCCCCCTTTCTACCCCCCCCCTTACACCCCCTTCACCCCTCGGGCACCATCGGGGGGGGGGTGTGTGTTTGTGTGTGTGTGTGTGTGTGCGTGCGCGCAGCCTTCCCTAACCCCCCCCCCCGCAGCGTTTGTTTGGGTTGTTTGGGGTGTTTTCGGTGTATTTCAGCGCATTTCGCTCCGTCGGCTCCCCCCGCGGCCCCCCCGTCACTGCTCGCAGCGCTGCAGAACATGGCGTCCCCGGCCCTGGCGTTTTAAAAATAAGCCGGGGCTGCCATTTTTGTTTTCCTTTTGTCTGCGAATTTTAATAAAACCGTCTGAGAATGTGGGAGAGGCGGCGGGGGGGAGGGGGAGCAAAAAAAAACCGGGGGGGGTGGGGTAGGGTGGTGGGGGTGTGGGGGGGGGAAAGCTCCAGGCCGGGCCAACCCCCCCCCCCCCCCCTTCTTCATCCCCATCCCCATCCATTTGTGTCTTAAAAAACACAGAAATGCAAGAAAAAGGCTTAAAGCCCCCCCCCCCCCATCTCCCTTCCCGGGTTTCAACTTCGCTCAACGCCAAACTTCGCCTTTTTGCACCTCTGCTGCTTTAAAATCACTATTATTTCACTCGAATCCCCTCCTTTTTAACACACACACACACACACACACACACCCCCTCGAGAAGGAAGAAGAAGGAAAAGGAGGAGGGAGGAAGGGGGGCAACATCCAGGAAAAATAACCCGTTTTGGTGGATTTTCTCCTTTTTCTCTCCCTCTGGATGGTCTAATGGAAAAGTTAATTGCGGCTGAACGTACCTATTTTTGTGGATGTTGCATGTTTGGGGAGGGGGGGGTGTTGGGTTTTGATGGATTCACGGCTTTTTCCTTGCAGGGGGTGGCAGAAGAAGCGCACGGGGGGGGTCGCTTGTTGTTATCCTTATCCTTATGGTTATTATAATCTCGATTCTTTATGTTTTTAACCCCCCTTTTTCCCTTCCCTCCCCTCTCTTTCTGCATTAACCGGTTTTGTCTCGCTGGCTGGAAGGTTTTAATGGGGAAGAAGAAGAAGAAGAAGAAGGGGAGTGTGTGGAGCGGGGGGGGGGGGGGGGGGCTATATTTTTACATGGCGTTTTGGCAGGAATGCGGCACAGCCTGAAGCCAGCGACCCAATCCTTGGTGCCCACCGAGGTCTGTCCGTCTGCTTGGATATTCACCCATATCCTATTTATACATCCCTAATCTTCCCCAGGCCACATCGGGGGCCCGGGGGGGGGGTGTGTGTGTGAAGGTTTTAACCCAGGACCGGCTTCATTTGTGGGGTTTATGGCTTTTTTTCTCTCTGCAAGATCGGAGGATGCTCCTTTGGGGGGGTTTATCCCTCCCCATTGGGCACCGGTCGGGGTTTTTAACCCCGGGGCGGGCGATGGAGCCCGAGGCCTTTGGAGATTATAAAGTGATTATTTTAGTGGAGAGGGAAGGGGGGGGAAAAAGTTTTGGGGCCCTCCCGGCGTGCAATTTGCCGAGAGGCGGAGGGTCCGGGGCGAGGGGATGGATTTCAATCCCGATTTTCCAGCCAGCTCCACATCCCTCGTCTTCGCAGGCTATAAAAAAAAACACCCCCAACCAACCCAAACCCCAAACCCACTGCTTTTTTTTTTAATTTCTTTATTTTATTTTCCTTTTTCTTTCTTTCTCTCTGTGTGTGTGTGTGTTTTGGTTTTTTTTGTGTGTTTTCCTGTGTTGTTTTTTTTTCCTTTCTTCCCCTTTTTTTTTTTCTCTCTCTATTTTCAGGAAAACCCCCACGTCCCCACGGGTCGGGTAGGTCGGAGCCGCTTCGCTTTTGTTCCTCCTCCTCCTCCTCCTCCTCCGCTGCGGGATCTCGCGCGCCGGGGGCTGGCGGTGGGTTCGGGGTGTGTGAAGTTGTCCTCCCTTGTCCCCCCTCGTAGAAAAACGCCCCACGTGCGGCACCCGGTCTCAGCTAGAGCTGGAGATGGACGCGGATAAGGGGAAGCAACGCCAGTACTCGCAGAGGTGGGCACGCGGCTGCGGGGCCGGGGGGGGCCAAGGGGGGGGGGAATCACCCCCGTAGGCAACGTATTTACATCCCAAATCGTCACGTATGTGCTGCGCGGCGCGGGCGCACGCCATGCAGCCCAACATATGTGCGCGCGTCATGGCACAGGTATTATCATGTGTGCATATGTTGGTCTGTGAGCAGCTACGGGCCTCCCCAGGGGCGGGTTTTTGGGGGGGCCCCTCTGTGGGCTCACGGTGTGTGACTGGTTGCGGTTTCCGTTGTGCGAGACGGGGATTTAGGTGCCTAAAATCCCCCTTTTCTCCCTCAAATCCCACCCTCACCTACTCCCCCCCCCCCCGTTACTGTTTTTCCCTTAAAACTGTGGATTTTCGGTCGGCGGGTGCGATGTCGCGACAAGTGCATGTTGGATTCGGGGCCGCCTTGGGGTCACCCCCCCTATGTCAAGCCGCCCGTGCCTCGGTTTCCCCACCCGCCGGCGCGCAGTGTCACCCATGGGTGCTCTCCTGGCTGCTTTGGGGGGGGCTGGTTGCCCCCCACCCCAATCTGGCTGGTTTGTGGGTGCTGGCTTTGCCTTTGCTGGTCTGTTTTAGGGGGTCTGGGGGAGCACGTAACCCCCTCCCCAGCACCGGTGTGTTTTGGGGGGCCCTGCGTCCAGCGCGAGCGTCACCCCACAAGCGCCGGGTTTCCCTGTGGGGTGTCCCCGTGTCCCCATTGGTGATGGGACAGACAGACAGTGCTTCAACCCCATCTTTCAGGAGCGTCGCCTCCCTGTTCCCCCTCTTTGGTGCTCCCCAGCACGGCTTCGCCTCCCCCTTTGCTTGGCTCCTCATCCCCGCACCCCCCCACCCTTTCCCACACGGGGACCCCCATTCCAGGATGGGGTTTTCCTCAGGGCTCATCTGGGGCTGGATTTGGCTGGAAAGCCGCAGGAGAACCACCAGCGAGCGGCCCTTCGGGGGGCGGAAGCGGGGGGTTTAATTGGTTCCATCTTGGGTGAATTCTTCTGGCGCGCGGTCCGTGTGTCCCCCCCGCCCCGAGCGATGGGGGTTTCGGGTCTTGCCTGTTGTTTCTGCACCCTCTGCTTTGGGGGTTCATCCCTTCGGGATGAGTTCAGTCCCCCATGGATGGGGCCGGGTGCCGCTTCGCACCCCGGCGGCTCTGGGATGGGGTTTTGGCGGAGGGACACTCACTTTCCCCCCAAAGAACCCCCTGCTCCAGGCAAACCCCGTTGGTGTTTGAGGGGTGTATGACCGTGTCCTGAGTGGGGAAAGAGGGGCCGTGGCCTTGTGGCTTGGGGGAAACTGAGGCACGGCGCAGGGCAGAGCCGGGTTCTGCCCTCGCCCAGCCGCCGGCGGTGCTGCGGACACGGGTATGTCACCGTCCCCGCTCTGCCCCATGGCGTGTGCTGGGGTTTGGGGGGGACACACACGCACAGAGGAGCCCTGCACCCCGCTTGGCTCTCGCCCGCCGCGCCGTCCCGTCGGCTTTGCTGCGCTCGCCGCTTGGCACGGGGAGGGTGATGGGGATGCGCGCCCCGGTGCTGCCGCCGGGACACGACGCTGCGGTTGGGGACGCCGAGGGCTCTATGGAGGGCACGTTTAGATACCCCCAAACCCCTGCCAGCCCCCCCCTTCCCCGTTTGCTGGTGCTCACTTGCTGCCCTCAGGGTTGCCGGGCCCCGGGAGCTGCCCCTTTTCCCTCGGCGGTGCCGTGAAAAGAAATCTCTTGTTTCTTTTTATTTCAGCGAAGGCGAGACAGAGAGGGCTGCCAAGGTAGAGGCGTTCCCTAGAGAACTGTAGCTTGACTTAGCGGCAGTTGGGTAGGAAGTTGGAAGGCTGTAGTGAGCTCGTGCCCACCCGTGCCATCATCTACCTCCCATCAATCTGGAGCCTCATCGACACGTCTCCCCAGGCAGCTGCGGCCACCTGGCTTCTGAGGCCAGCCTGTGAGTACCAAACCACCGGCGTCGCACCGGTACCTCGCCACCGCCGCACCCCGTCCTCCCTCAGCATCCCCCCTCGCCCCGGCTTTGTGGCTTCTCACGCTCTTCCTGCCCCGGGCCTGCGGAGGAACGTGAGGTTTGGGCTTTTTTAGGGTCACCCGAGACGCTGCCGCCTTTACCCCCCCTCCTCGGCCGGCTGCTGTGGCGATGCCGTTCTGCGGGAATTCGGGGTTCAGCCCCTGGCTTTGCGGCGCTCTGCATCTTCCCGCTTCCTCTGCCACATCCCTCCGCTCCGGCCGTGCCCGCTCGGTGGCTGCCATGCCTTTTGCACCCACCCTCATCCCTCGGGACACCCTTCGGCATCCCCTTGCTCTTGCCCGGGAGATGCCTGGTGCCACTGGAGAGCTATTACCAGGGGAAGGGGTTCCCCCTGCCCAGCCAAAAACGGGGGTGCAGGGAGAGCCCCAACACCCCTCCGTGTCCGGCAGAGCCGCGCTGCAGCATTCCCACCCCTCATCGTTTCCATTTTAATGGATTTTCTTCCCTTTTTTTCCTCCGTTTGCTGCGTGTCAGCTTCCATTTTTCATAGTTAGCTGAGAATATAGAAAAAGGGAGGGTTTTTATATATATATATATATATTTAATGTTTACCCCATCTGCTTTCCGCTCCCTCCCCAGCCATCCCAGCCCGGGAGAGGGGGCAGCCGCTGCGCTCGCTCCCGATGAAACATTCCAGCATCAAATCGCCACAGGAACAGGGATTTTCTCCTTCTTTTCTCAGTGGTTTTGGCACGCCGACCATTCCTTCCCCCTTTCTTCCGGGCAGGTCCCAGCTTTTCCAAATCCTCGATCATTTATTTACAAGACCTCCCCAGGAGGAGGTGAGGAGCGGGGACACGGGATATTTGTGCTTTCCTCCCCAAAATACCCTTTGCCACCCGCTTCGGGTCCACACCAGAGCTCCTGGGGCTGGTCACAGTGGTTCCTGCTGCATCCCGGTGATGGTTTGGGCACTTTCCATCCTTCTTGGTGCCACTGATGGCTCCATTGGAGCCTGGCGTGCTGTTGGGACAGGGAGAAGGATGGGTGGATGGATGGATGGATGGATGGATGGATGGATGGATGGATGGATGGGAAGGACAGAGGGAGGTCGCAGAGCACCTGCTGTGATGGAGCGCGGCTCCAAAACTCCCTTTTCTAATCATAGCTCCCGCTTCCTGTTTTCCCACGCCGCGGGGTGCCGCCGGAGCCGGTGCCGTGGGGTTCGGACCGGGGTGCCCGGAGCCTGTCCCCAGCACTCCCAGAGGGAGTTTTCCCTGTTGCCACCTCTTCTTTTAGCCCCTCTTGCCGTCACCCCCTCATCCCGGAGCCCCCCATCCCGTGCTCCGCATCCCGAGTGATCTTATGTTATATATATAGGCAGACAGTGGGGAAAGGCACAGCGTGGGCAGCACATGGGTACATATATAACTATAGGGTAGCTGGTGGTGGGCGTGTGGGGAAGCGCCTTCCCAATCCCAGAGCGGGACTCCCAGCTCTGCTTCCACGGAGATGCTGGTGGATACAGTGGATGGAGAGAAAATGGGGGGAAACCCAACTGCTATTGCAAGGATCCGGGTCTGGTTTTGCTCCAAACCCCCCAAATTTGGGGCACGGGAAGCCGGGAGCGGTTTGAGGAGGGAAAGGGGATGTTTGGTTGGGATCTGCCGTGGAAATGGTTCCTGTTCCTCGGTGCTGCCGACAGCCGCCGGCACGTTGGTCACCCCAAAACGCGCCTGTTCCTGCGCCGGATCGCCAGGGCTTCCCCCCAAAACCGAGCCTGGAGGGGGCTTTCTGTGGGAGCAGGGATGCTCCCGGATGCAGGAGCCCAGGGGCTCTCCCTACCTCGGTTCCCCCGGCTGCTGGTTCTCTGCCGCACATCCCACCACCCCAAAGGCTTTTGGGATGTGCTGTGCCGGAGGCACCGGCCTGGTTGATCCCAGCATCCCGGTTTATGTTACAGCTCCCATGGGACCGCTCTGATGCATTCCACCGGGGTACACTTGACCCTCAAACCCAGGGCACCGCGCTTTGTGGTGCGGTGATGCCCGTTCACACCGGTGTCGTCTTCTCCCCATCCCCTCTCGGCTGTTTCCCGTTATCCAAAGATGGATTTTGAGTTAATTTTGAGTTAATTTCCAATTAATGTCCCCAAAACGTTGGAAGTGTCTCAGTAAACCTCCCGGTCCCGCTGTGCTGGTTGTGCTGTGGTTCTGCTGAGCTGCTTGTGGCTGTCGCCGGTCGCTTTGCTTGGGGGGGGCTTGTTTTGGGTGGTGGGATCAGCAGGATTCGCCCAGCGTTGGCTTTGGGTCCGATGTGCCGCCGTCCTGCTCGCCCTGTCCCATGGCAGCGTCCCACCCGCCTCTCATCCCTCCTGGAGATACTGGAGGAGCAGCAGATTTGGGGTTTTCCTCCCAAATTCCACACCCTCCCTTCCCCCTTGACAAATCGCATCCTCGCTGGTGTTTCGGGGTCTTCCAGGCAGGCTCTGATCCTGCAGGAATTGCCTGGATGCTGGAGGGGGGGGGTCCCAGCCCTGCCTGCTCCCTGCCTGCTTCCAGGGTTGTGGTTTTGGGGGTTGCTGGGGTCTGAGCCCCCAGGGGGAGGCGGGAGATGGGATCCGTGCGGTGTCCGGTGCCATTCCATAACCATTCCCGTCTCTCCCTGCAGGATGGCGGAGCCTCGCTTCAACAACCCCTACTTCTGGCCACCCCCCCCCACCATGCCCAGCCAGGTAGGACCCCCCCCCCCAGCCGGGAAGGACAGGCATGGAGCGGGACACGAGGGAAGCTGGGGGTCCCGCTGACCCACCTCTGTGTCTCCCCATGCCACCAGCTGGACAACCTGGTCCTGATCAACAAAATCAAGGAGCAGTTGATGGCGGAGAAGATCCGGCCCCCGCACTTGCCCCCCACGTCGGTGGCATCGCAGCAGCCGCTGCTGGTGCCGCCGTCGCCCGCCGATGGCAGCCAGGCCATCATGTCCCTGCCCAAACTGCAGCAGGTCCCCGGGCTGCACCCTCAGGCCGTGCCCCAGCCCGACGTGGCCCTGCACGCGCGGCCGGCCACCAGCACCGTCACAGGTAAAGCCTCCTGGGGGGTGTTCCCCTCTATTTAGGACCCTGCTGGGAGAGAAAGTGGGGGGGACCCCCCCTCCAAAATGAACACACAACCCCCCCTGGATTCTCTTTACTCCCCAGGGTTGGGGCTGGCGTCCCGCGCGCCCGCGGTCAGCACCTCCGAATCCAGCACGGGGACGGGGACCACCACGCCGTCGACCCCCACGTCCACCAGCCAGAGCCGCCTCATCGCCTCCTCGCCCACCCTAATCTCAGGAATCACCAGCCCCCCCCTCCTCGACTCCATAAAGACAATCCAGGGCCATGGCTTGCTGGGGGCACCCAAGGCCGAGCGGGGCCGTAAGAAGATCAAGGCAGAAAATCCCTCGGGACCGCCGGTCCTGGTGGTGCCCTATCCCATCCTGGCCTCGGGGGAGACCGCCAAAGAGGGCAAGACGTACAGGTAGGCACCCCCCAACCCGCTCGGGGGGGCCGGGGGGCCGGCGGGGTGCCCCCCCCCCAGCCCAGCCCGGTCCCTGCGGGGTTCTCGCGCCCCCCCTCCAGGTGTAAGGTCTGCCCCTTGACGTTCTTCACCAAGTCGGAGATGCAGATCCACTCCAAGTCGCACACCGAGGCCAAGCCCCACAAGTGCCCCCATTGCTCCAAGTCCTTCGCCAACGCCTCCTACCTGGCCCAGCACCTGCGCATCCACCTGGGCGTCAAACCCTACCACTGCTCCTACTGCGAGAAGTCCTTCCGGCAGCTCTCCCACCTCCAGCAGCACACCCGGTGAGGGCACGGCGGCCCCCGGACACCCCCAGACCTGGCTTCCCTTTGGGGGTGGTGGGGTCTGCACCCGGCGTCTCTCGTGACACACTTGGTGTCCTCTCCATGCTCGTTGTCCCCGTGACCTTCTCCATCCGCTCCATACTTGTCCGTCCCCACCACCTTCATCATCCCCACCACCTTCATTGACCCCACCACACCAATCTGTCCCCTCCATGCCCATTGTCCCCACCACTTTCATTGACCCCCCACCTTCATTGACCCCACCACGACAATCTGTCCCCACCATGCCCATTGTCCCCACCACTTTCATTGACCCCCCACCTTCATTGACCCCACCACGACAATCCGTCCTCACCATGCTCATTGTCCCCACCATCTTCATTGACTCCACCATGGTCATCCGTCCCCACCACACTTGTCATCTCTAGCACCTTTATCGTCCCCGCCATGCTCATCCATCTCTACTGTGCTCATTGTCCCCGTCACCTTCTCCATCCCCACCACTCTCATCATCGCCATTGCCTTCATCATCCCGCTGTCTTCATTGACCCCACCATGGTCATCTGTCCCCGCCACACCAGTCCATCCTCACCACACCGATCATCTCCTGCACCTTCATCATTGCTACCACTTTTTGTAGTCTCTGCCACCTTCATTGTTCCAACCACGCTCATCATCCCCTCTGCCTTCGTCATCCCCACCATGCTCATCATCTCCACTGTGCTCACTGACCCCACCACCTTCTTCATCCCTGCCCTGCTCATCCATTCCCACCATGCTTATTGTCCCTGTTGCCCTCATCATCCCCATAATGCTCATTCTCCACGACCTTCATTAATCCCACCACGCCAATCCATCCCCACCAGGCTCATCATCTTCAGCACCTTCATCATCCCCACCATGCTCATCATCCCCATCACTTCATCAGTCCCACCATGGTCATCCGTCCCCACCACGCCAATCCATCTTCACCATGCTCATCATTTTGAGTACCTTCATCATCCCTGCCACCTTCATTGTCCCCACCATGCTCATCATCCCCATCACGCTCATCATCTCCACTGTGCTCATCATCCCCACCACTTTCTTCATCCCTGCCATACTCATCCATGCCCACCACACTCATCATCCCTACCATGCTCATCATCTCCACCACCTTCATTGACCCCACTGTGCTTATCATCCCCATCATCTTCATTGACCTCACGATTGTCATCCATCCCCATCGCACCAATCCATCCTCACCACACTCCTCATCTCCCGCACTTTCATCATGGAATCCTAGAATCACAGACTGCTTTGGGTTGGAAAGGACCTTAAGATCATCTAGTTCCAACCCCCTGCCATGGGCAGGGACGCCTCACACCGCTTTCATAGTCTCTACCACCTTCACTGTCCCCACCGTGCTGATCCTCCCCTCTGCCTTCATCATCCCCACCACGCTCATCACCTCCACAGCGCTCATTGTTTCCATCACCTTCTTCATCCCTGCCCTGCTCGTCCATTCCCACCATGCCTGTTGTTCCCGTTGCCCTCATCATCCCCACAGTGCTCATCTTCTCCACAACCTTTATTGATCCCACCACATCTTCACCACGCTCATCACCTCCAGCACCTTCATAATCCCACCATGCTCCTCCATGTCCACTGTGCTCATTGTCCCTGCCACATTCTTCATCCCTGCCATGCTCATCCATCCCCACCACGCTCATCATCCCCATCTGCATCAATCCCACCGTGGTCATCTCTCCCCACCACGCCAATCGATCTTCACCATCTTCATCATCCCTACCACCTTCATAGCCTCTACCACCTTCATTGTCCCCACCATGCTTATCATCTCCATCACACTCATCATCTCCACTCTGCTCATTGTCCCCACCACCTTCTTCGCCCCTGCCATACTCGTCCATCCCCGCTATGCTCATAATCCCCACCACGTTCATCATCTCCACCACCTTCTTAGTCTCCACCACCTCCACTAACCCCACCATGGTCGTCTGTCCCCGCCACACCAATCCATCTTCACCATGCTCATCATCCCCACCACCTTCTTCATCCCCATTGCACTTGTCTGTCCCCACCATGCTTATTGGCCTCACCTTTGTCATCCCCACCATGCTCATCATCTCCATCCCCTTCATCATTCCCACCATGCTCATCCATCCCTACCACATTATCATCCCCATTGCCCTCATCATCCCCACCATCTTCATTTGCCCCACCATGGTCCCCACCACGCCAGTCCGTCCTCACCACACTCATCATCTCCTGCACCTTCATCATCCCCACCACACTCATCTGTTCCCACCACCCTTATTGTCCCCACGGCCTCATTGTCCCCACTGTGCTCATCATCCCCACCACCTTCTTCATCCCCACCACGCTCATCTGTTCCTCCTTCTCTTATTGTCCCCACTATCTTCATCATCCCCACTCCCTCCCCATCTCCAGCACCTTCATCATCCCCACCGTGTTCGTCACCCCCAGCCCTCCCTGCTCAGCCCCACATCTCCCCGGTGCCCCGTCACTTGTCGCTGCTGTGGCTGTGACCCCCCCTGGTCCCTGGTGCCACAGTGGTGGGACAGTGTGACCCGACGTGTCCCCCCCCTGCAGAATCCACACGGGCGACAGACCCTACAAGTGCCCGCACCCCGGCTGCGAGAAGGCCTTCACACAACTCTCCAACCTCCAGGTCAGCACCGGGGGGGCACCTCGGGGAGGGGGGGCGGGATTTGGGGGCACCAGGGCCCCCCCAGTGTGGGGCAGGGGGGGTCGTGGCTGCCGTGACCCCCCCGGTGCCACTCCGCAGTCCCACCAGCGCCAGCACAACAAGGACAAACCCTACAAGTGCCCCAACTGCTACCGGGCGTACACGGACTCGGCCTCGCTGCAGATCCACCTCTCGGCTCACGCCATCAAACACGCCAAGGCCTATTGCTGCAGCATGTGCGGCCGCGCATACACCTCGGTGAGAGCCCGCACCCCGAAACACCCCCTAAAACATCCCCAAAACACCCCAGAACACCCCATAACACCCCAAAACACCCTGAAACACCCCAGAACACCCCCTAAAACACCCCAAAACCACTCAAACCACCCCGAAACACCCCCTAAACACCCCAGAACACCCTGAAACACCCCAGAACACCCCGAAACACGACCTAAACCACCCCAGAACACCCCATAACACCCCAAAACACCCTGAAACACCCCAGAACACCCTGAAACACCCCATAACACCCCCTAAAACACCCCATAACACCCCCTAAAACACCCCAAAACCACCCAAACCACCCCATTACACCACCTAAAACACCCCATAGTACCCTGAAATCCATCCTAAACACCCCAGAACACCCCAAAACACCCCCAAAACACCCAAACCACCCCAAAAACACACCCAAAACACCCTATAACACCCCCAAACCACCCCATTAACAGTCCTTAAAACACCCCGTAACATCCTGAAACCCACCCAAACCATCCCAGAACACCCTGAAACACCCCCAACCCACTCCCAAAACACCCCCAAACACCCCATTGACACCGCCTAAAACACCCCATAACACCCTGAAATCCACCCTAAACACCCCAGAACACCCCCAGAATCCTCCAACCCATCAAAACCCCATCAGAACCCCCCAAAACCTCCCCAACCCCATCACTGACCATCAAAACACCCCAGAACCTCCCAAAACACTCCAACCCCCCCCGACCCCATCACTGACCATTAGAAACCCCCAGAAAGCCCCCGAACAAACCCCAAAACCTGCCCAGAACCCCCAAAACACCCCAAACCCCATCAGTGACCCCCCAAAACCCATAACTGACCATCATACCCCCCCGAACACCCTAAAACACCCCCACACCCTTCCCATAACCATCACTGAGCCCCCCGACCCCCAAATATCACTGACCTTCAAACCCCCTCAGAATACCCCCAAGCACCACTGAGCCCCCAAACCCCATCACTGACCATGAGAACCCCCAAAACACCCCCAAGCCCCCCAGGACCCTAGAACCTGCCAAAACCCCCCAACCATCACTGACCCCCCCCAACCCCATCACCCCCCCAAACCCCATCACTGACCATCAAAACCCCCCAGAACCCCCCAAAACACCCTCAACCTTATCACCCAAACCCCCCCAGAACACCCTAAAACACCCCTAAACCCTTCCTATAACCATCACTGACCCCCAAAACCCAATCACTGACCATGAGAACCCCCCAAAACACCCCCAGAATCCCCCTAACCCAGAACCTACCAAACCCCCCCAACCATCACTGACCCCCCCAACCCCATCACCCCCCCAAACCCCATCACCGACCATCAAAACCCCATCAGAACCCTCCGAAACCTCCCCAACCCTATCACTGACCCCCCCCAAACCCCATCACTGACCATCAAAACCCCCCAGAACCCCCCCAAAACCCATCACTGACCATCAAAACCCCCCAGAACTCCCCAAAACCCCCCCAACCTCATCACTGACCCCCCAACCCCCCCTCCAGAACACCCTAAAACACCCCAAAACCCTTCCCCTAACCATCACTGACCATAAGAATCCCCCAAAACACCCCCAGACTCCCCCCAGAACTCCTCTAACCCAGAACCTACCAAAACCCCCAACCATCACTGACCCCCCCCAACCCCATCACCCCCCCAAACCCCATCACCGACCATCAGAACCCCTTCAGAACCCTCCAAAACCTCCCCAACCCTATCACTGACCCCCCAAAACTCCCCCCCCACCCCATCACTGACCATCAAACCCCCCCAGAACCCCCCAAAACTCCCCCCCCACCCCATCACTGACCATCAAACCCCCCCAGAACCCCCCAAAACTCCCCCCCCCCCCCCATCACTGACCGTGCCCCCCCCGCAGGAGACCTACCTGATGAAGCACATGTCCAAGCACACGGTGGTGGAGCACCTCGTCAGCCAGCACTCGCCGCAGAGGACGGAGTCTCCCGGCATTCCCGTACGGATCTCCCTCATCTAACGGGGCCGCCAGCGGGGCTTGGAGCGCGGAGGGGGGGGGGGCACGGACAGGATCACCCCCCCCCCCGCCATGAGGAGGAAGAGGAGGAGGAGGAAGCAGCCCCCCCCCCCCCCCCCCCCCGCAGCCCCGGGGCCGTGTCCCCGCAGGTTTGGTGATGCCCAAAGACGGTTTCGGAGCACTTTGAACCTCTGCGGTTTGGTTTGGTTTTTTGGGGGGGGGGGGATAACGAGGTGGGGGGGGCAAAGGGGGGGTTGTGTTCCCCCCCCCCCAGTTTGGATACAAATATATATATATATTTATTGGCCAAGAACTTGGTGCTGCTACAAACCAGGAACGAGCCCCCGGGCGGCGAAACACCCGCAGCTGGGGGGGTCCCACCGCTGCCCCCCCCCCCCAGGACTGAGCAGGGGCCCCCGCTTTGGTTTGAAACGTTTTGGGGGGGTTGGTTTGGGTTTTTATTGCGGTTTTATTTCGGGGGGGGCCCTTCAAGGGCAGAAGCAGCCGCTGGGCCCCCCCTTTTCCCATACCCCCCCCCCCCAAATCTCTATTAGTTTGGGGCGGGGACACTCACTTTGCCTTGTGCCTGCCGGCCCCGGGCGCCTGTACATAGACCCAGGGGGGGGCCCGACCCCCCCGTGCCCCCCCCGTGTTATTTTTTATACACTTTTTACGCCTTAAACTCATCCTTTCTTTGGGATTTTTATTGTTTTTTCCCCGTGGGGGTGTTTTGTTTCCCTCCTTTATTAATTCCCCCCCCCCTTTATTTTTTACCACCCCCCCCCGTTATTTTTACCCCCCTCCTCGATGTTGTACTCCCCATAGTGTAACCTCATTGTCCGCATGTTAATACCTGTAAATACGCCTCTTCTACACTAAACCCCCCCTTGCCTCCCCCCCGCCCCAATTTTGGGGCTTTTTTTATGTTCCTGATGGAATCCCGCCCCCCCCCCCCCCCCCCTAGAGTTAGACCCGACCTTGGTAAAAAAGGGGAAAATGAGGAAAAAAAAAAAGGCAAAAAAAAAGCGAAGAAAAGGAAAAAAAAGGAAGAAAAAGGCAAAAAAAAAGCGCCCCCCCGCCCCCCGCATTGGGGGATGGAGCAGCCGAGGGGGGGGGATGGGAGAGGAGCCCCCCCCCCCCCCCAGCGCCCGCAACAGAATAAACCAGAGCAAAAATTAATAAAAATCGGGTTTTTTGTGGGTTTTGTGGAAAATTGATGGGGGGGGGAAGGGGGGGTGGCCCCGTGTCCCCCCCCCCACTGTGGCTTTAGGGGTGAAAGGGGCAGCTCTTGGGGGGGGGGGGCGGGCATGAGCCACCCAATGCAGCCCCAGGGCCACCGCTGTGGGTACCAGCTTCTTGGGGTACCCCCCCATGCCCCCCCCCCATGGGGCCCAGCCCCAGGGCCCACGTCACTCCCTTAATGCCACCCCCGGGGGGTCCCCCCCACCCTTTATGGCCCCCCCTCAGCCCCCATCTCCCACTGGGGCTCATGGGGACACACACACACACACACACACACACCACCTCAGCCTTGCCCCCCCCCCAACTTGGGGGGGAGCCGGGGCGCCCCCAGAGCACCCCCCCCGGGATGGCTCCGGGGAGGGGGGGGATGGACACGGGGGGGGGGCCCCCCCCCCCCGAGTTGTTCCTTTTAAATGTGCTTTTTTTTTTCTGTGTTTATTAAAAACAAAAAAAAAATCAGGACAAGGGGGGGGGAGGGGCCGGGGGGGGGATTTTCCTTAATATTTTTTTTTTGCTTTTCTTTTCTTTTCTTAAAAAGCCCCGGGGGGGGGGGAGGGGCGGGGCGCGGGGGGGTCCTGATTTGGGGGGGGGGGGAGCCCCACCACCCCCCCCTCCTTCCCTCATGAGGTACCCCCAACACAGCCCCATAGCGGGGGGTGACACCTCCTCTGCAACACCCCCCCCCCTCAACCAACCCCCCCAGCACCACCCCCGGGGGAGGGGGGGAGGCCCCAAAATCCCCCCCGAGGCCGGGAGCCCAAATCCCAGCCGGGGGAGGGGGCCCACGTTAAGGCAACCGTCCTGCTTCGCCCTGCCGCTGCGGGGGGGGGGGGGGGAATGGGGGCGGGGGGGGGCACACGGGGGGGATGTGGGGACCCCCCCTCCCTGCCGGGGAATAAGGGGGGACCCCCCCGGGTGGGGGGCGCTATAGCTAGGGGCTATTTACACACCCCGGGGGTGCACCCGGGGCTTGGTTGTGCTCAGCAGTGACCCCCCCCCGGCCCCCCCCTGAGGCCAGGCAGGGGTGTTTTGGGGGGTGTGAGGGGGGGGGGGGTCTCCCATGGGTGCCCCCACCCCACCGGCTCTAGGAGTCCTTGAGCATGCTGATGCGGGCGTAGATCTTGAGGGCCGGCCCCAGTTTGATGTTCATGGTGCTCATGAGATGATCCTCCTTGAGCAGCAGCAGCGCCTGCCCGTCGATCTCCTGCGCCCGGAACTCCTCCGCGATCTCCTGGCAGCCTGCGGGGGGGGGCAACGGGGCTCAGGGGCACCCCCAAACCCGCCTCCCGCCCCACACTTATGGGGGTGCTTCAGAAACACCCTAAAACCCACGTTCCACCCGTGGCTAGAGGGTGCCCCTCGCCCTCCGCTCAGAAACAGCCCAAAACCCACCTTCTGCCCCAAGGTTTTGGGGTGTCCCTGACTGTGCTTGACGCTCTGCTCACAAACACCCCAAAAAGCACCACCCACCCTGGGGTATGGGGTGTCCCTCAGAAACACCCCAAAACCACCCCTCACCCCATGGGGTGCCCCTCGCTGCTCCTCACCTTCTGCTCAGGAACACCCCAAAACCACCCCTCACCCCGTGGTTATGGGGTGCCCCTCACCTTCTGCTCAGGAACACCCCAAAACCACCCCTCACCCCATGGTTATGGGGTGCCCCTCGCTGCTCCTCACCTTCTGCTCAGGAACACCCCAAAACTACCCCTCACCCCGTGGTTATGGGGTGCCCCTCGCTGCTCCTCACCCGAGACACCCCTGGGCTCACAGACACCCCAAAAAACACCTCCCACACCACGGTTTTGGGGTGCCCCTCACTGATCTTCTCCCTCTATTCATAAACACCCCAAACAGCACCCCTCACCCCATGGATCTGAGGTGCCCCTCACTCTCTGCTCATAAAAACCCCAAACCCACCCCACAGTTATGGGGGTGTCCCTTAGGAACATCCCAAAACCCACCTCCCACCCTGCAATTTTGGGGATGCCCCACGCCTCTTCCTCATCTAAGAGGCCCCTGGGCTCAGAAACACCCCAAACCCAAACACCTTGTGATTATGGGGTGCCCCTCCCCACTCAGAAACACCCCCCCCAAAACCAACCACCCCAAACCCCACCTCCCACCCTGCAACTTTGGGGGTGCCCCATGCCTCTTCCTCATCTGGGAGACCCGTGGGCTCAGAAACACCCCAAACCCAAACACCCTGTGGTTACGGGGTGCCCCTCACCACTCCGAAACACCCCACCTCCCACCCGCCGGTTTTGGGGCGCCCGCGGCCTCTCCTCACCCGGCAGCGAGCGGATGAACTCGTAGACATCCTCCACGTTCCACTTGCTGGGCTCGCTGGGCAGGAAGCGGTGGCCGATGCCGGGCAGGTCTCGGACGTGCACGTCGGGCAGCTCCATGTCGCGCAGCTCCAGGTCGCGCTCGCCCTGGCGCCGGCGGGACGTGGAGGAGCTGGCGGAGATGGGCGACAGCGGCTCCTCGTAGCTCGAGTTATCCGAGCAGCGGCTCGAGTCCTCCTGGCTGTGGTTGAGCTGCAACGACGCCGTCACGGAAAGAGGCACCGAACCCGGCGGCAGAGAGACCGGCGGCTGCGGGGACGGAGCAGCGCCGGCCTCAGCGCCCACCCGCAGGGGTTGGGGGGTGCGTGTGTGTGTGTGTGTGTCCCCTCAAGGGGGTGAATCCCCCCCTCACCTGCTTCTTGGTGTCTTTGCTGAGCGCGGGCAGCGTCCCCTTGCAGGCGCGGCGCCGGCCGTGGGGGGGGCCGCCGGGTTTCTGCAGTTTGCTGCGGTCGGGGTGGAACAA
This sequence comes from Strigops habroptila, assembly GCF_004027225.2. Classification (NCBI taxonomy): domain Eukaryota; kingdom Metazoa; phylum Chordata; class Aves; order Psittaciformes; family Psittacidae; genus Strigops; species Strigops habroptila. The sequence continues at coordinate 2,299,208 of NC_044292.2, forward strand.
ACCCACCCGCTTCGTGCAGCCCACGTTGTACCTGTGTGTGTGGTGCGTGGGGTTGGGGGGGGGGTCAGGGTCCCACCGTGCCGTGGGGCCGGGGATGGGTTTGGGGGGTGTTTCTGTACCTCTTGGCACAAGCCATGGAGCAGAAGCGCTTGGAGCGCTTGAACTTGTAGGCGAAGTCGACGCGGCCGCAGAGCTCACACTTCAGTTTGGGGGGGTTCCCCTCCTCTTTGGATTCTGGGGGGCGCGGAGGGACACCCAGAGAGAGAAACGCAACCAGCTCAGCCTTAGGGACACCCCCTCCCCACACACCCCACCCTGGGCACCCACAGCAACCGCTCGGCTTGGGGAGGGGGGGCCGGGCGCTACCTTGGAGATAGGGCTCCTCCATCTCGGAGTCGGTGGTGGTGGTGTTGTCCTGCGGCGGGAGCTTCTCCGCCAGCAGCTCCTGCGCATACTTCTTCTTCAGGTTCCCCACCAGCAACGAGGAGCGTCCCACCTGCGGCGGGACAACACGAGTGGGTGCCCCCTAAACCCCCCCCCCCCCCAAAAAAAAACCACAACCACAATCCAGCCTCACCGGAGAGGCGGAGGGGGGGGGTGTAAAACCAAGGATCCGTGAGGAAATAACATTACCGGGAACGGTTCTGCCCCTTCCTGGATGACGAAGCCCTCGATAACGTGGGTGAGGATCTGCGGTTTCACGATGGCCTGAGGCGGTTTGTTCTCACCATTGTGGGGGGCAGCGCCGGCGACGGTGGAGGCAGAGCTGCCGGTGCCCGAGGTCATGCCGGGAACGCTGGCGAGGGCCGGCGGCTGGGCATGAAGGCGCTCCGCGGGCGGCTCTAGCGGGGCGGAGCGGGAAGGGGGGGGGACGGACACGGTGGTTACGGGGGACGCGGTGACGCCGGCGCTGACGCCGGCCCCGGGATTACCATACAGCTGGGGGGCGGCGGAGCAGCTGCTGCCGCTCCCGTGAGCACCGGCACAGCCACGGAGCGCTGCGGTACCGGGGGAAGGAGGGGAAACACCCGAACCCCCCCCGGTGGGGCACGGGGAGCCCCCGGTAAAGCCTCAGCGCGGCCCCAGAGCCCCCCCCGGGCTCCCCCTGTAAGGGCCAGTGCGGCCCTCCCCGCCCCATTGAGGCCCGTTACAACCCGGCCCAGCCCCGTTCCCCCCGCGGCCCGGCCCGCCCTGCCGCCGGTGCGGCCCCGTTAGGCCTCGCTAGGCCCCGGTAGGCCGCGGCACCTTTGTCCGGCGGCAGCTCCCGCTCCCCCCGCCCCTACCTGCGCCCGGGCCGGGGCTGCGGAGCCGGGACCGGCAGCGGGGGGTTGGCGGTGGCGGAGGGGGAGGGGGGCGGATGCGGAAGTGAGGTCAGCGCCCGCCCGCCGCCGCCGCCGCCGCCCCGCCGGGCCGAGCCGGGCCGGGCCGCGGCCGAGCCGCAGCGAGGCGGGGCCGTGCCGGGCCGCACTCACCGGCGGCGCTCAGCGGCTCGGCGGCCCCATGGCGCGGACAAAGGCGGCGCAGGGCGGGCGGCGGCGGCGGCGGCGGCGCAGCGCGGACAAAGGCGGCGGCAGCGGCGGGGCCGGGCCGGGGCGGCGGCGGCGGCGGCTGCGCGGGGAAGGGCGGGGCCTGGCGCCGGACACGCCCCCTTCCCCCCCTCCTCCCCCGCTCACGTTCCTATTGGCCGCCGCCGCGCGCGCGCGCCCACGCCGCCAATGAGGGGGCGTGGCCTGAAGGGGGCGTGGCCACGCCTGCGGTGCCCGCGAGTGGCGGGAACTCCCCGCGCCCGGACCCCGCCGCCGGTCACCGGTCGGGGACACGACACACACACACACACACACGGGGGTAGTTCGAGGCGGGCAGCGCCGCCCCTGGGTCTTACCGTGCGCCGGGGGGGGCCGCTCGCCGTCGGGGGGGCCCGGGGGGGCGGCGGGCGGGCTGGCGGCGCTGCTCGGGGCCGGCGGCGGGTCCCGGCGGGAGCCCTCGGGGACGGCGGGTGGGGGCTGCGGGGACGGGGGGGACACGGGGACACACACACACAGACGGGTGTCCGGTCAGGGGGGGCCTGCACACGTGTGTGGGGCGAGCAGGCACATGTGTACACACACACACGTGTCCGTACTCACACACATGTCCATACACACATTAGCACACATGTATGACCTGGCACACACATGTGCACACTCAGGCATGTGGTTCAAGCCCACAGACACACACACGTGTGCATGGATCTGGCTGACCCATGCACACACATGTGCGAGGATCCCCCACACGTGTAACTGGCACCCACGTGCACACACATGCACAGAGCAGGTGCATGCACCCCCCACACGCGTGCACAGCCCCCACGCACACACGTGTGCAAGGATCAGGCCAACATGCCTGCACATGGGCATGCAACAGCCCAGGCACATACATATGCATGGATCTGCTACACATGGATTAAGCACACATGCAGAGATCAGGAGTACATGTGCACACACGTATGTGCATGCATCAGGCACACACATGCATGGATCCGGCCAAGGGGCTCACATACAACGTGCATGCACCAGGTACACGCTTGCACATGCATGTGCAGGGATTAAGCACACATGGACACAGATGTGCATGGATTACGCACACGTGCGTGCAGATCAGGTGCATGTGTGCACACACATGTGCAGGGACCACTCGCATGCACACGCACATGCAGGGCTCTGGCCTGTGTGCACGCAGACACGCGGGGCTCACGCACACACGTGTGGGGCTCAGGCACACTTGCACCCCCCCCGCTGTTGCACACACGTGTGCAGGGCTCATGCCCCGTTGGGGGGGGGGGGGGTCGAGGGTGCCCCTCACCGTGGCGCCGGGCGGCTGCAGCTGCAGGATGACAGCCGAGGCGTGCTGGAACTTGCGGGGGGCTGCGTGGCCATTGGGGGGGCCGCCCTCACCCCCTGGCCCCAGGGGGACCCCGGCCTTGGGCTGCGGGGCTGGGCCAGGGCTGGCAGGGGGCAGCGGGTGCAGTTGGGGGGCAGCGGGGGGGCCCGGGGGGGGCTGCCCGCGGGGGGGCAGTGGCTGCTGCTGCTGCTGCTGGATCACAAACTGCTGTGGCTGCTGCTGCTGCTGCGGCTGCATCGGCTTCGGCGGCTGCTGCACGAACTGGGGGGGCTGCAGCGGGGCGTAGGCTGCGGGGACAGCAACGGGGGACGGGGACCCCCCCCTTGGCACCAGCACTGCAGCCCCAAAGGACCCCAACCCCAGGATCCCCCCCCCATAAGGCTGCTCCTCACTCAGGCATCTGTTCACTCTGGTGCCTACTGACAACCAGCTCCCGCTGCGCCTGCAGGAGGAGGCTGGGAACAGGTCTCCCCCCATGTCCCCCTCATTTTGGGGGCCACACCAGCACGGCCCCCCCAGGTTCCATCACCTCATGGGGTCCCCAGGCCCACACCTCATTGCACCCCACTGCAGAGGCTCACCCCAGGGACCCCTATGGGTGCTGTGGGTGCCAAAACCCTCACAGGCACCCTCAGAGGGGGAAGGTTGACCCACAAGCACCCAAATAGAAGCAGGAAGCCAATGTATAGGCAACACCAGTGCAGACCATCATTAGGTTTCAGGGTGAACACCCCACAGGCTGCTCAGCTGAGGGTTGAGCCCCCCTGCCCTGACTTTGAGCCCCCGAGGTGGGGATGAAACCCCCCCGAGGCGGGGCTTTGGGGCTGCTGCCCCACACAGGGCACACAGCCCCTCATTAGGTTTCAGAGTGAACGCGGCCGCGGCACTTACCTGTGGCAGCAGCGGGGGCCGCGGCGCGGGCCAGGGGGTGGGCACGGGCATCGGGGGGCTCGGCCTTCTTGAGGTGCTCGCTGGACGTGTCTGGGGGGGGTCCCCGGGGGGGCCCAGCACGGGGGGGGGCCCCGCCGGGGGGCTTCATGGCCAGGGCAGGGAGATGGGGGCCGGCGGGGCGCAGGGCCAGGCTGTGCACCTGCAACAGCAGCAGGTCAGGGGGGGCTGGAGGGGTTTGGGGGCTGGGGTGGGGGGGTTTGGGGGGCTCACCTGGGGGGCAGCAGGCGGTGGGGCGGGCGGTGGGGCCGGTGGCGGGGCTGGAGCGGGGCTCTCGGGCCGGACGGCGCTGACGGGGCCCGTGGGTGTGAAGATGAGCTGGGGGGGCACAGAGAGGGGGTGCAGGACCCCGATGGGGGAGACACCCCATGTGTGTCCCATTCCCCCCCTTCCATGTCCCTATGGGGTGGGGGACATGTGCGTCCCCTGACCCACGTCCCCTTGGACCTCCAGTGCCAGGAGGGGGGCAAGGGACAGGCACTCTATGAGGTCCCAACACCCCCTCAGGGCGAGGAGCACTCTCCTGGGCTTGGGCACCCCCCAACAGGTCTGTGGGTGCCATGTGGGGTCTCGGTACCCTACAGTGGAGCAGGGGGCACCCTAAGGGGTCTGGGTGCCCCATTATGGGGTGATGGGCATGTTGTGGGTTCTGCCCACACCACAGGTCCCAGCCACCCCATGGTGAGACAATGAGCACCCTGTGGGTCTGGGCACCCCACTGCAGAGGAATGGGCACCCCACACGGTCAAGGATCCTCTAGAGTCCCATCTGCCCCACAGCAGGACCACCATAGGGCACCCTATGGGCCCTGCCCATTCCGCAGTGGGATGATGGGCACCCAGTGGGTCCCGAGCAACCCACAAGCCCTGGCCACCCTGCTGTGGGACAATGGGCACCCTATGGGTCCCAGCCACCCCATCCCAGCTAGATGAGAAGCACCCTATAGGTCCTGGGCACCCCACAGCAGGATGATGGGCACCCAATGGGTCCTGGGCAAACCACAAGCCCTGGCCACCCTGCTGCAAGACAATGGGCACCCTATGGGTCCCAGGCGACCCACATGCATGGGCACCCAATGGGTCAGGGACCCTCTAGGGTGCTGGCCACTCTGCAATGGGACCACAGGGACCCCATGGGTCCTGGTCACCCCACAGTGACATGATGAACACCCAATGGGTCCTGGGCACCCCACAACTAGATGATGGGCACCCTAAGGGTCCTGGGCACTCCACTGCTGGATGATGCCCACCCTGCAGGGTCAAGCACCCTCTAGGTGTCCTGCAGTGGGACCACGGGCACCCCCACAAGTCAAAGAGCACCCAGTGGGTGCCGGCCACCCCTGGTACCCCCTTACCATCTGTGCCCGCAGGTACATCTGGGCCTGGCTGGCGGTGAGGGCGGGCGAGGCGGCGTTGCCCAGCAGCACAGCCTGTTGGGCCATGCCGGCAGCACCGGGCGCCACGCTCTGCGCCCGCGTCAGCAGCTGCGCCGGCGACGGGGACAGGTTCATCTGCACCGGGAACAGGGTCGGTTGTGCCGTGAGTGGGATGGGAGGGACAGAATCACAGCATGAAGAGGTTGGAAAAGACCTTTAAGATGATCCAGTCCAACCGTTCCCCAGCACTGCCAAGGCCACCACTAACCCATGGCACTGAGGCCTCAGCTACACGGGGTGTGAACACTTGCAGGGACGGTGACTCCAGCACTGCCCTGGGCAGCCTGTTCCAATGCCTGAGCACCCTCTGGGGAAGGAATTGTTCCTCATCTCCATTTAAACCTGCCCTGGTGCAGCTTGAGGCCGTTTCCTCTCATCCCATCACTTGTTGCTTGGGAGAAAATATCAACCCCACCTCACTACAACCTCCTGTCAGGCAGTTGGAGAGAGCGATAAGGGCCCCCCTGAGCCTTCTCTTCTCCAGACTAAACCCCCCCAGGTCCCTCAGCCGTTCCTCATCACACTTGTGCTCCAGGCCCTGCACCAGCTCTGTTCCCTTCTCTGGCCCCGCTCCAGCACCTCAATGTCTCTCTTGCAGTGAGGGGCCCAGAACTGACACAGGATTCGAGGTGCAGCCTCCCCAGTGCCCAGCACAGGGGGACAGTCACTGCCCTGGCCCTGCTGCCACACTGGTGCTGAGCCAGGCCAGGATGCTGGTGGCTCCTTGGCTGCCTGGGCACAAGCTGCTCATGTTTGGCTCCATCAATCAGCACCCGCAGGTCCTTTCCCAGGAGCAGTTTTCAGCCTCTGCCCCAAGCCTGGAGCGTTGCAGGGGGTTGTTGTGGCCCAAGTGCAGGACCCGGCACTTTGCCTTGTTGAACCTCATCCCGCTGGCACAGCCCATGGATCAGCCTGTCCCAATCCCTCTGCAGAGCTTCCCACCCTCCAGGATGGGATGGGAGGGATGCAAGGACGGGGCACTCACCGTGGGCTGTTGCGCTGGTGCCGGTTGGGCTCCGTTACCCCCCGAGGAGCTGCTCTGCCTGTTGGCCGCCAGACTGGCCTGTGGAGAGCACCAAAGCGTCACCCTCCTGCCGCGCCGCAGCACCCATGGGTGCCACCAGCGCTGCGCGCCCTTACCTGCTGCACAGCGGCCAGGCTCTGGAGCTGGGCGCTGGTGAGGTGCTGCTGCTGCAGCGCTGCCGTCTGCAGCATGAGGTGCTGCTGCTGCGCCGCGTACATCTGCTGCAGGTACTGCGCCGCCGTGTTGGGCTGCCGGTGCAGCGCCTGCTGGATCACCTGCGGTGGGGGGTGACGTGGGTCCTGGGCTGCACCCCAAAACCCCAACCCCCGAGCCCTGTCCCTCACCTGCACGGTCTGCCGGTCGGGGATGCCGCTGTACACGGAGATCTGGGGTGCCGCCGGGCGCGCGGTGCCGGTGCTGTTGGGTGTCGTGGCGGTGCCGCCGGCGCTGCTGGAGGCCGGAGCTGCCGGGAGCTGCTCGTTGTCCATGGCGCGGAGCCGGGCGCCGTGGGGCCGCGGGGGTCAGGCTGGAGCTGAGGGGGAGATGGGGCACCCCGAGTTACGGTGGGTGCTGCATATGTGGGACGCACAGTGTGTCTCGATGCGGGTCATGGCCCTGCCCTGGGGGCTGAGGGAGGGAGGAAAGGGCTGGCTGGAGAGGAGGATGATGGAAGGAAGGGGGAGATGAAGGTATGGCTGAAGGGAAGGACAGAGGATGGACAGGAGGAGGAGGGGGATGGATGGACAGAAGGAAAGAGGAAAGGGATGGAAAGATGGACAGAGAAAGTACACATGGAAGGACAGGAGGGATCAAGGGATGGAGAGAAGGGCAGAAGACAGAAGGAAGGCTGGATGGAAGGAAGGATGGACAGTGGGAAGGGACAAAGGGTAAGAAAGATGGAAGGAAGGACAGACAGACATAGGAGAGGGATGAATGGAAGGAAGAGATGGAAGGAGGGGAGGACAACAGGGACAGAAGGCAGTGCCATCATCACCACCACCACTGTGGTTGCCATGAGACTCCATGGTCACCAACAGCCACCCATGGCCACCGCACTCACCAAGGAACCTATTACCTGCCTGTGGCACCCAGGACGGGCGGCCAGGCCTTGGGTGCCACCAGGATGGGTGCCACCAGGGACAGCAATGTGGGGCGCTGCAGACCATGGACAGCAGCTGCAGAGCGTGGTTTGGTGGCCACAGCGGGTGGTTTGGTGGCCACAGCCACACCAGGGCCCCACCGACCCCACAGCAGCCACCTCCAGCCCCAGCACAGCACCCACACGTGGCAGGGACACCCCTGCCTTGGTGGCCTGTGGGGTTGTGTCCCCTGAGGGTGTCAGTGTCCCCAGGCCCGGGGTGGCAGCATGTGGTGTCCCCTCCGCTGCCTCACGTGAGGTCCCTGCACAGGGTCCCGGCTCATCCTGGCCCTGGCTCGTGCTCGCTTTGGGAAGCGTTTCCCACCCCGAGCACCCACGGACACCTTTCCCCACTGGTGGCACTGGGTGACACGGGGGGACCAGGCTGGGACAATCCAGAGCTAATCCCACCAGGAAGAGCCCCCATTGCTCCAGTGCCATGGGTCTGAGCCCCCCATCCCCACCCGCACCAACCCTCTTTGGGGAAAACCCACTCCTGACCCCCACAACCCCCCAAAACCATGAAACCACCCAAAATTAACAAAACCAGGAGGAATTCTGGCACTACTGTGGGTGGGGGCATGGGGCGGTCCCAGTGCTGGCCACGGAGCTGGAACCCCCCCAAGTTCATAATGCTTGGGGAGCCCATAATGGAGGTGCAAATGGATGGGGGGAATTATAGTGGGGGGTGTGTTGGATGGAGGGTGGGCTGGGATAGAGGGGGCTGGGATACTGGGAAGCATGATGGGATAGTGGGGGGAATATGATGGAGGGGGACAGGATAGGAATAGCACAAGGGGAATAAGATGGGGGGAATTGGATACTGGGGGGCAGGACGGGATAGAGTGGGATGAGATACTGGGGGGTGTGGATGGGATAGTGGAGGCAGGACGGGACAGAAGGTGGTGGGATACTGGGGGTGTGTGTGCTGTGATATGGGGGGTAGGATACTGGGGGGCAGGATGCGCTATAGAGGGGGTGTAGGGGAAAGAACACGCAGGAAACGACACTGGGGGGATAATAAGGTGCAACAGTGAGTGCTGGAATGTGACGGGGGGACAAAACCGGGGGGGGGCACAGGGTGGTGGGGTATAATGGGGGGGGGCTACAATAGGGGGTGGGCTATAACTGGGGGGCGAGGCTATAAAGGGGAGAGGGGGCTATAACAGGGGGTTATAAGAGGGACAGCTCTAAGGGGGGGCTATAACGGGGGGCGGGGGCCATAACTGGGAGTTATAACGGGGGGGGGCTATGAAGGGGAAGGGCCACAATGGGAGGTATAACGGGGGGGGCTATAACGGGGGCTCAGCGGGGCCACGGCCCGCGGTGGGTAAACTGAGGCACGGCGCATGCGCGGCCCCCCCTCACCTCACTCACACACCCCCCCCACCCCCCCACAGCGGGCCCCGGCCCCGGCCCGGCCCAGACAAAGCCGCCGGGGCCCGGTAGCGGCGGCGAGCGCGGTACCTGCGGCCCGGTCGGAGCGGGCCCCGCCGGGCGCGGCCATGTCGCGGCGGGCTGCGGGGGGTGTCCGGGTGTCCCGGGGTCCCGGGGCCGCTCCCTCCTCCCTCAGGCGGCGGCGCGGCGGCCCCGACGCCAGAGCTCATTTGCATTCCTCCGCGCGTCACGTGGCACCGCCCCGGCCAATCACGGGCACGCCCGCCACGGGAGGACACGCCCACCGAGCCCCCGCGCCCGCCGCGCGACGGCGGCCGCCGCTCGCGCCTCGCCATGGCAACCGCGGGGAGGGGGCGGTCGCCATGGCAACGGGGGGGGCACGACGACACACACCCCCCCCCCCGGTACCGGTGATGCCCGGGGTCACCCGGGGTCACCCCACCAGGACCAGGGCCGGGACCGGCGTGTGCTGCGGCGGAGGGTGGGTGGCCCCTGGGGTCATCCAGGGTCACCCGGGGGCGCCCCCGGGGGTGCTCGGGGCCGGTACCGGCGGGATGCTGCTCCATAAGGATGCTGGCACCGGTCCCGGTGCTGCCTGGGGTTATCCAGGGTCACCCCGGGGGTGCCCAGCGCCGGTACCGGCGGAGTGCCACTGTGGCACCGGTCACAGTGTCCCCTGAGGTTATCCCGGGTCACCACGGGGGTGCTCGGCGCAGGGACTTGGCGGGATGCTGCACCGGAGGGGTCATGGCACCGGTCCCCGGTGCTGACCGGCGGCATTCAGGGTCATCCCAGGGGTGCCCAGGGCCGGGACCAGTTGGATGCTGCACCGGAGGGGTAATGGCACCGGTCCCCGGTGTCCCCGGTGTTGCCTGAGGTCACCAGGGGTCAGCCCAGTGCTGCCTACGGGTCACCCAGGAGTGCTCCCTGGGGTGCCCAGGGCCGGTACCGGCAGGATGCGGCATCGGAGGGCTGATGGCACCGGTCCTCGGTGTCCGCGGTGCTGCCCGAGGTCACCCGGCATCGCTCCGGGGGTGCCCACGGCCGGTACCGGCGGCGTACGGTGGTGGCAGTGGTCCCGATGCTGCCTGAGGTCACCCCAGTATTGCCTGGGTACCAGTGGGGTGGCACATCGGACCCATCCACCCGCAGCGGGTCCGGGAATGGATCCGTGAGGGTCCGTAGCGCTGGGGTGGGGGGGGCCGGGAAATGGGAATACCCGCTCCAAACGGGCTCGGGGGGTGCAAACGGGACTCGCGGATTTGCAGTGAGACCCCCTTGGGGGGCACTGGGAGATACTGGGGGGCTGGAGGAGCCTGGGGGAGGCTGTAAGGGCTATGGGGGGGCCGCAGGGAAGCGAACTGGGGGCACCGGGGGCACGGGCTGGGGGCGCTGGGCCCCTCTTTGGGCTTCACGCTGCTGCCACCAGGAGGCGCTGCCGCCCGCGCCGGGGCCGGGCCCCACACGATGGGGCGGAGCCGCCCCATTGCTCCATCGCTCCAATGCTCCCGTTCCCCCTTTTCCCCCCTTCCCCCCCTTTTTTTTCCTTCCCTCCAGTTTTTTTCTGTTTTCCCTTTATTATTTCCCTTTTTAAAATTTTTCTCCTTTTTCCCTTTTCTCCCTTTTCTCCCCTTTTTCGCTTTTTCCTTTTTTCCCTTTTGCACCTTTTTATCCCTTCCCCCCTTTTTTCCTTTTTTTTTCTTTTCCCTTTATCTTTTCGTTTTTTCCCTTTTCCCATTTTCCTCCTTTCACTCTTTTTTACTTTTTTCTTTTCCTTTTTTTTCTCTTTCTTCCTTTTTTCCCTTTTCCCCTTTTTCCCTTTTCCCATTTTTTCCTTTTTTCCCTTTTGCCATTTCCCTCTTTTTTTCCCCCTTTTCCCCTTCCCTCTTTCCTCCTTTTTTCCTTTTCCACTTTTTTCCTTCCCCCTTTTTTTTTCCTTCTTTCCACCCCATTTCCCCATTCCTTCCTTCCCCCCCCGTTTCTCCCCCTTCCCTCCCCTTTTTTCCTCCTTTCACCCCCTTTTACCCTCCCTTCTCCTCCTTCCCCTGCCTTTTCCTCCCCTTCCCTCCCGTTTCCCCTCCCTTTTCCCCCCATTTTTCCCACCTCCCCCTCCTTTTTATCCCTTTTCCTCCCCCCCATTCCCTCAGGACCTCCCGGGGTTCAGGACACCCCGGCCCCCCCCACCCCCCCGCCGTGTATGGCCCAAACCGAGCCCGTTTCAGCCCAAACCCGCCTGCCCGGGGGTGACATCCCCAACCGGCGCCGAGGCTCCCATTGGATACCACCAGGGAAAGCCGATGCCCATTCGGCAAAGCTCCAGCAACCCAAGACCTGGAACGTGGCTTCACTTTGGGGCCCCCATCCCGCATCCCACCCCTCACCCCATCTCCACATTGACCCCCCCCCAGCGGGCGATGCCAAGATGCAGGAGCCCCGATGCTCCCCGTGCATCCCGCCGGCACCGTGCCACGATGATGCTGGTGGGATGCAATTCCTGATCGCTCCGGGGAACCGGGCAGGAAAAGCTTTTAACCAAAACTCCGCATTGTGTCCACGCAGCGGGGCGACCATTGAGCTTCCCAACACGCCCAGGGCTGGGTTTCCAGCCGGAAATTTCCCTCCGAAGGTACAAAAAGCCACTTTGGGCCCCCCCAAAAATAAGGGGAGGGAAAGAAAAATTCCGGCGCGTTCGGGCTCGGCAAATATTTATGTGGTTCAAAAAGGTCCCGAGGGAACAAAGCGCGGACACGGCGCGGCCCGAACAATGGAGCCGGATATTTGTGATGGGAGCGGAGCCGCAGCCGGAGCCGGTTCATATCCGCAACCTGCGGCCTCCGGCGGCGAGTGCGCCGGACCCCGCGGAACCGGGGGGTTAGGGGGGAAAAACAGGGGTTTGGGGGAAAAAAGGGGTTTTGGGGAGAAAAAGGGGTTTTTAAATAAAAATAAAGATTTTTTGGGGGGAAGAAAAGGGCTGTTTTAGGGAAAAAGGGGGTTTTTTTTGCATAAAAAGGGGGGGTTATTGGAAAAAAGGCCGTTTGGGAAAGAATAAAAAGCGTTTTGGAAACGGGGTTTTTTTTTTAGGGGGGGAGGGTTTGGGGAAGAAAAAGGGGTTTGGGGGGAAAAAGGGGTTTTTTTGGAAAAAATTGGGGTTTGGGGGAAAAAAGGGCCTTTTTGGGGAAAAAAATCAATTTTGTTTTGGTTTTTTTTTTTGAGAAAAGGTTTTTTGTGGGGGCTTTTCTGGGATAAAAAAGTGGATTTTGGAGAAAAAATGGCCTTAAAAAAAAAAAGTTTATTAAAAAAGCGTTTTATTGAGGAAAAAAGTCTTTGGAGAAAAAAGATTTTTGTAAAAAAGGGTTTTTTTTAAAAAAAGAAAAAGGTGCTTTTTCTTGGGGAAAAATAAAAATTATTTTGAAAAAAGGGGGTTTTTGGAAATAAAAGTTCTTCTATAAAAAAGGGGTTTTTTTCTTGGGGAAAAAGGTTTTTCGGGAAAAAATATTTTTTTTGGAAGAGGTGCTTTTTTGAGAAAAAATTTAAAAGTTTTTTGGAAAAAAGGGCACATTTTTTGAGGAAAAAGGCTTTTTTGGGGGGAAAAAATACTTTTTAGAGCAAAAAATGGTCTTTTTTTAAACGAGGCTTTTTTTTTGAGGGAAAAATAAAGCCGGCTTTTTGGATAAAAGGGCTTTTTTGGGGAAAAAGAGGCTTTTTGGTGGCACAGCGCAGGCTCTGTGCAGCGCCGGGCTCCTGCTCCCTGCGAGCGCCGGGGGTCGCACGGTGGTGCTGGTGACATCCGGTGTCACTGCGTCCCGTCCTGCCGCCGCCGGGTGGTTTAACGGGGCTGGGGGCTCGTTCCCTATCCCGGGATCCCCCCAATCCCTGCGCCCTGCTCGGCCCCCCCGATCTCCAGCACCCCCACCCCGGGCAGGGAGGTGCGGAGCGGGGCTGACCCGGGTCACTCGGATATTTCCAGGCGCCTCTGGGGGGTTATTTCGTTTATTCCCGATGGATTCGGGTATTTTTCCAAAGGAAATCGTGGGCTGACGTGGTTCCCCCCTCCCCCCGCCCTCGCCGGCTGCTTCTGGATGCTCCAAATCAGACTTTTTTGGGCACAATTTTGGCTGGTTGCAGCGTGTTTTGGTTGGTTTTGTTTTCCACAACCCCCCAGTTTTTACCCCAAATCCTCTGGTTTTGGCTCATGGAGCAGAAATTGCGATTTCCATCCACTTGGTGTCAGCTCCAGCCCCACCATCCCAAACCACCCCAAGTCCATCAACGTTGGCTTATTCGAAGGATGCATTCACCCCCCTGCAATTAACACCTCAATTTGCCAGCGTTAATGATTACTGGGTCAGGAATATCATAGGATCATGGAATGGTTTGGGTTGAAGGGACCTTAAAGCTCATCCAGCTCCAACCCCCTGCCACGGGCAGGGACACCTTCCACTAGAGCAGGTTGCTCCAAGCCCCATCCAACCTGGCCTTGATATGTAATATATAGGATATGTAATATCCCACAGGATCCACAGTGATCCAGCCCCTATTTTTCAGCTGGAAATCCCACTGGATGCCAAATCAACCTGCCTTCAACCTGCTTGTGTCTCCTGCTCATCATCTCCATCGGGTTAATTAAATCACCCCAATTAGTTTGGAAACTGCATAAAACATGGGAGCACTGAGCACCAGAGCATTGAGTGTTGGTGCATCGAGCGTTGGTGCATCGAGCGTTGGTGCATTTACCATTAGCTGAGTTCTCAGACATGAGAGATTTGGGGTTCTGGTACCTGGAGCCCAAGGGAACACCCAGTGCTGGGTTTCCTCACCCTGCACCCTGTGCTCCCAGCACCCATGGAGGGACGCGGCTCCGGGTGGGATTGTAGCAGGCTCCGATGTCCTAAAGAGGAATGAAACTGTCCCCAGCGGAACTTGAGATGGGACACACATGGGATACATGTGGGACACATGCAGGACACAATGTGGGACACACACGGGACACATGGGACACACATAGGACACATGCAGGATATAATGTGGGACGCACATGAGACATGTGGGACACATGCAGGACACGTGGGACACACACAGGGCACACGCAGGACTCACTCAGGGCACAATATCGGACACATGGGACACGTGGGAGACATGAGACACATGTAGGACACGTGCATGTGGGACACGTGGGACACACATGGGACACGCGGGACACAGTGTGGGGCCCACATGGGACACATGTTGGACACACATGGGACCCACATAGGACACATGCAGGACACAATGTGGGACACACAGGACACATGTGGGACACACATGGGACACACATAGGACACATGCAGGACACAATGTGGGACACACGTGGGACACACATGGGACACATGTTGGACGCACATGAGGGGCACGTAGGGCACATGCAGGACACGTGGGACACATGCGAGCACTGTCCTGTAAGCAGCTGAACAAGAGCCTTCCATGAATCACAGCACTGGGGAGAGGGATGCAGTGCTGGGAGAGGGATGCAGTGCTGGACACTGCACTGCTGCCCACAGGGCCGTGGGACCTGCTTTTCCCTGTCTGGGAATGCTCAGGACAGGGCTGCTCCAGCACCATCCCTCCTCCTCCTCCTACCCTGCTCCATCCCGGTGCTGTCTGGCTCCACTGCAGGAAATGCAGCAGCTCCAGCAGAGAGCAGTGGTTCCACACCAGCATCCGCTGCCTCCTCCTGGCCCATCCCAGCCTTTCCAGTAAATTTTGGCTTCCCTGGAAAGAGAAAAGTGGAATTTGCCCAAAATTTTGAGCTTAACTTTAAAAAAAAAACCCCGCTCCATTTTCCCGGGGGATGGGAGCAGACGGAGCTGCCAGCAGAGATTTACGGGATGAATCGAGACTGGTCATAGCAAAAAAAATACCCCCCCCCGGTAATAGCAAAACCCCCTTGTGCAAATAAATGATAAGCTTCTCTATTAAATTATTCTGCCCCGCTGGAGCTGGACACCGGCCGCCTTTGATCCTCCCGGTGCCGTCCCGTTCCCAGCCCGCGGGCCGGGGAGGAGGCACCGGGATGTTAATGGGCACCGACAGCTTGGAAAAGCGAGACTGGAGCTTCCTTAATGAGCCCTAACGAGGCCTCGGGGCCCGGGGGGGGCAGCGCTGGGGTGAGGCACGGGGAGGCCTCGGGGCAGGGGGGGCTGGGGAAGAGGATTGGGGTTTCTGCGTCCTTTGGTGTATCCCTCGTTTTTCCAACGGGAAAGATAGAAAGATAGGGATCGGGGAGCTGGGGGCTTCTGCGGCAGGGTGGGACAGAGCTGAGAGCAGCCCCGGCTTGCTACGGGCTTGTAATGGGCTGGTGACAAGCTTGCGATAGGTTTGCGATAGGTTTGCAACAGGTTTGCGATGCATTTGCACAAGGAGGTGGCAACGGGCTTGAAAGGAGATTACAAGGGGTTTGCAATGGGCTGGCAATGGGCTTGAGACAAGCTTGCAATGGGTTTGCAAGGGGTTTGCAGTGGGCTTCCAATGAGTTTGCAATAAGCTTGCAGTAGCCTTGAAAGGGGCTTGCAACAGGTTTGTAAATGGCTTCAAATGGATTTGCAATGGGTGTACAATGGGCTTGCAATGGACGTGCAATGGGCGTGCAATGGGCTTGAAAGAGGCTTATAACAGGTTTGCAAAGGGCTTACAATAGATTTATAGTGGGTTTGCAGAGGGCTTCCAATGGGTGTGCAGTAGGCTTGCAATGGGCTTGAGAGGGGCTTGCAACAGGTTTCCAATGGGCTTACAAAAGGCTTCCAATGGATTTGCATTTGGCTTGCAAGGGATTTGCTATGGCCTTGCAATGGGTTTGCTATGGGCTTGCAATGGGTTTGCAATGGGTTTCCAAGGTTTGCAATGGGCCTGTAATAGGCTTGCAATGGGTTTGCAAGAGGCTCACAATGGATCTGCAACGGGCTTACAATGAGCTTGCAATGGGCTTGCAATCCCTTCAGGCCATCCAGGCAGGCCAGACTCAGCCCACCTCAGGAAGCCAAATCCCAGCTCCCGGTTCTTGCTCCCCATCCCCAAAAGCCGGCTGGAGGATTTGCATGGAGGTTTCCCAAAGCCCTTGTGGTGCTTCCAGCTTCCCCAGGGCTGCCTCCTGTGTCAGACCATCCCAGAGAGATTTCCCTGCCTTTTGCTTTGCTTTCCAGGATTTAAGTTGGGTTGGAAGGGACCTTAAAGCTCCTCCAGCTCCAACCCCCTGCCACGGGCAGGGAAACCTTCCACTAGAGCAGGTTGCTCCAAGCTCCTGTGTCCAACCTGGCCTTGAACACTGCCAGGGATGGGGCAGCCACAGCTTCTCTGGGCACCCTGTGCCAGCGCCTCAGCACCCTCACAGGGAAGAACTTCTGCCTTATCTCCAACCTGAACTTCCCCTGTTTCAGTTTGAACCCATCACCCCTTGCCCTATCGCCACAGTCCCTGATGAAGGTCCCTCTCCAGCATCCTTGTAGGCCCCTTCAGACACTGGAAGCTGCTCTGAGGTCTCCACGCAGCTTCTCCTCTCCAGGCTCAACAGCCCCAATGTTCTCAGCCTGTCTCCATATGGGAGGTGCTCCAGCCCCTGATCATCCTCGTGGCTTCCTCTGGACTTGCTCCAACAGCTCCATGTCCTTCTTATGTTGGGGAAACCAGAACTGCACACAGTGCTGCAAGTAGAGTGTCTCAAGAGCAGAGTAGAGGGGCAGGATCCCCTCCCTGACCTGCTGCTCATGGTCTGGGGGTGCAGCCCAGCACACGGTGGGGGTCTGGGCTCAAGCGCACACTGAAGCCGGGTTGTGTTGAGCTCCTCATCACCCAGCACCCCCAAGCCCTTCTCCACAGGCTGCTCTGAATCACTGCTTGAAGGAGTGGGCTGGAGCCCGGGGAGGGTGGAAAACCCCCTGGTGCTGTGGAATGATCCTGGAGGGAGCCTCCGAGAAATTGGAACCAGAAGGGAGAGGAGTCCAGGCTGGGAAGCTCAGCCCAGGGGGGCTGGGGGCAGTGCTGTGTGGCTTTGATCCAGGCTTCTTATTCCAGCTTCCTCCTTCCCTCCGTGGTGGGATGTGATGGGATT
This sequence comes from Strigops habroptila, assembly GCF_004027225.2. NCBI lineage: Eukaryota > Metazoa > Chordata > Aves > Psittaciformes > Psittacidae > Strigops > Strigops habroptila. Next base: position 2,316,111 of record NC_044292.2, read on the forward strand.
GTGAGGGGCTTGCAATAGGCCCACAACAGGCTTGCAGTAGTCTTGCAATGGATTCACAAGGCCTTACAATGGGTCTACAGCAGGCTTGCAATGGGCTTGTAAAAGGTTTACAGTGGGCTTGCAATGGGTTTGTAGTATGCTTGCCATAGGCATGCAACAGGCTTGCAAGGAGTTTGTTATAGGTTTACAATAAACTTGCAATGAGCTTGCAACGAGCTTGCAACAGGCATGCAGCAAATTTATTATACGTTTGCAATGAGCTCTCAAATGGCTTGCAACTGGCTTATGGTAGTCTTACAATGGGTTTGAAAGGAGCTTGCAATGGGCTTGCAGTGCGTATTGCAATGAACTTGCAAGAGGCTTACACTGGACTTGCAACAGGCTTGTAATAGGCTTGTGTGGGCTTGCAACAGGCATGTGACAGGCTTGCAGCAGCCTTGTAATAGGCTTACAAAGGGCTTGCAATAGGCTTACATGTGGCTGCTCCTCCCGCACCAGAGCAGTCCCACTCCTCCCATGGTTCCCCCCTTCCCACCTCGCTCCATCTCACATTTAAGCCAAATTCCTGGATGTGTAATGAGCAGCTCCCGACTTTCCCACTTGCCGAGGGACTTCCCTGTGTGTGGGATGTCAGAGGGGGCAGAAATTAAAGAACATTGCTCCTTTATAGACCATAAATCCAAGGACCATTGGAAAACACTTGGATTTCTCCTGAAAAGACACAAGTGGAGGGTCCCTGCACTGCTGCTGAGTGGGAACATTGTGAAGACAGTGGAGGGGAAGCCCCAGGATGGGTTTACAGATCTATGGGAGCCACCAGTGACCCCCAGCTCCGTCTCTGCTTCTCCCACAGCATCACCTGAGCTTGGGATTTTTTGGGAATGGCTGGAAAATGTTGCTGTTGTCCTCGTTATGCCATCCCGGGCTTGATCTCACCTACCTCCGAGCATCACTTTGCTTCAGTCCCCCTTGTTTTTAACCAGGAAAAGTTACTTATTGAATTAGTCAGATTATATCTAATTTTTAATTTTGAAAGAAGACCTAAGTACACCATAAATCCAGGGAATTATTTGCATTGTTACCATTTTGAAAGGAATTTAACCCTTCTTCCAGCTTCTGTTATAGATTTGTGATGCAGACAGAGGAAACCAGCCCCTCTAATTCTAAAAATTCCTTCGCTCCAGGCATTTACTCCATGCAAAAGCCCATAAAATCCCACCCCAGCCGTGGTTTGATGAGCAATCCCACCTCAATGAAACCAAATACCATGGATTTGAGTGGGAAAGCTCAGAAGCATCCCTGAGCATCCCCTCCCTGGGCCACCTCAGCCATTGACCCAACCTAAATCCAAGTGTTCTCGCTCCCCTCTGCTCTTTCTGGGGCTTTCCCTTGGGAAAAAACAATCCATCTTCCCTTAAATAAGGAATTACTGCCTCATTCCTGATCCTAATTATGGCTTTTCCACCTCTCAATAGGGTATCACTTTGGGTACCACCAACCTGCTCGTGATGCTGAACCTCCATTCGCCATCATTTTGTCACAGATTGATGCACAAATGCAACAAACACATTTTATGAATCCAGCTTTTATTCCTTTATTATAGATTTCTGGGGTTTTTTTCCTCTTATTTGGGCTACTGTACCCAATCTATGGTGAGATTTCACTTTCCTTTTGAGCTTTTCTGTATTTCCAGTGGGATCTGATGCTGCTTTCAGTCCCTGTTTTGCATTGTGGGGGATGTTCAGCATCATCCCTCATAAAAACAACATGTATCAAGCTCTGAATTGCAACAGATTTGGTGTGGAAATGCCTTTTGAAGGAATTTTCCCCAGCCATCCTATTTGCAATCCCAAATCCCGACTGCTGGAGCAAGATGCTGAGATGAAAGCACTGAGGAGGGGTCATTTTGGGATGGGGTTAGGGAAGACATTGCACAACTGGTCTGAGAAGTTTCCAGCTCATCCCAAGCGCTTGTTTTTCATCCCTGATATCCAAAATAAAGGCAGAGGAGCTTGGGTCGGAGGGTTTTCACCCACGTTGAGTGCAGTGATTCACCAGCCCCACAACCGGTTGCGTGGGTCCAGTCACCCATGGGTGCGTGGGAACCTCCCGCGTGGATTTTTACCCTTGGAGAACCTCCTGGAGAACCTGCTCCAGGTATTTTGACTTTTCTTAGGAGGAGCAAAGATGTTATCACCAGTAAATCCTGGTGAACTCATCCAGGTTTGCCAGAAACACCCCTCAAATCAAAGCAAATACTCCTCCATTTATTTATCACGCTGGGAAAAACTTGTGTCAACACCGAACCTGCATCCTGACAGGGATATAAAGCTGAGATCCCCCCATTGCTTGGTGGAGTGGTGGGTTTTTGGTGGAACAAATGGAGCTGTGTGGCTTTTTCCCGCAGGTACAGGGTGTTGATCCCTTTACGTGTGCAGTGAGCAGCAATTTGATGTCCTCCCCATGCTGGAGATGCTCTGGGGATGCTCCACAGCCCCTCACCCAGCTCCTGGGCACCTCCCAGGGAGATGTTTTGCTGGAGAAAGCACCCAAATTTGCCCAAAAAGCCATTTCCTAGAGCAGGGGGGAAGTGCTGTTAATAATTAATAGAGGATTGGGGCACATTTTGGAGCACACCATGACTTTGCTTGGCCATCCCACTATCATATGGCATTGGGGAGATGCAAAACCCCCGTCCCCCAAGAGCATCCATCCTTAAGTTAGGTGCAATCAGAATCCTTGCACACCAAGAGCTTGGCTCTAATGAGGATGCTACAAGCCCGATATAATTGCTCATCACCAGGAATTTCTCACCACCCATCGGGAATGATCTCCTTGGACCTTGAGAATGTCAGCAAGGGAAAATAAACAGGGCGAGGTCTTCCCAGGTTATTTAACGTGGCAGCAAGCCAGGCTCAGCATCACCTGCACTGGTGGGAGCAGTTCCAGATTTGGGCTCTTATCTCCAATTGCAGGAGGTAAACAGTGGATTTAGGACATAAACGGGGCTTAGGTGGGATGGGCCTGGCCATTAAGGTTGGTACCGGAATGCTGAGGATGTAATTCCATGGAATTAGGTCTCTTGTCCAAGTGTTGAGTAGGTTTGTTTATGGGTAGGTGACCATATCCCACAGCTGCACCCAGCCTGATTTCACGTTGCTTTTGGGGCACATAATGCAATTTTAGGGCAAAATAAGCATGGTGTCACCTCCAGTTGCTTTACTCAGACACATCACACACATCCGACCCCAAACCAAGTCAAGGTTTAAGCTCTCCCCTCCAAGACCTTTATGGATGGATGCTATGGATTATGTTCTTCCCATGTCTCCTCCAGCAGGTGATGGAGCTGGGATATGGCTGGAGCCGTGCAGCTCCATCCATCTCTGCTCAGCTCCTCCCCAGCCAGATGGTTTTGAGCCACTTTGAGGTCATTGACACAGTCTTCCACCAGCTCAAGTCCTCCTCATTGCTCTATTAAGAGATTTGGGGACCAAAAGTTGCCTTGGTAATCTCTGGGAGCCATGGGGAGTGCTTGGGCATGCAGTGTTTCTTCTCACTTCGCCCACTGCTGACCTGTTGCTGGTTGAGTTTCTCCTCCAGCTTCAGTTTCTGGCTGACCTTAAGAGGGCCAAAACCTCATTGCACTGCTCTGAGTTGCATGTGAATGAGAGCCAGGAACATGCAAACTTGTGGAGCTCCCAATGCAAAGTTTCTGGTGTCTTTGCATGCGACTTGGTCCACCCAAAGTAATCGAGATCCCCAACCTGGTCTTATCTCCAGCGTTAGCTCCAGCTCCTCCTTTTCATGCTCTGCTTCTCCAGCCCAGCCTCGCTGCATCTTTTGCCCATGCCAAGACCTTCATCTCTTGTTTACACCAAGACCTTGATCTCTTGCTCACACCAAGACCTTCATCTCTTGTTTACACCAAGACCTTGATCTCTTGCTCACACCAAGACCTTCATCTCTTGTTTACACCAAGACATTCATCTCTTGCTCACACCAAGACCTTCATCTCTTGTTTACACCAAGACATTCATCTCTTGTTCACACCAAGAACACTATGGGTTGGATGCAGGGTCCCAAGTGAGAGTCAACCCCATTCCCACCGTTTCCATGGGGTCGCATCCTCCCACTTTGCTCTCCTGGGCTGTGATTATTTATCTACCACTTGGCTTCTTCCTTTTCCTACCCTTTGAAACAGAGTTTTTGCTTCCTTTTGAGTCAGCCTGGAGTTCCTGCTCTCCCAGCAAAGATGTGAATAGCATCGGGTTGGATGAGCCACGCTGCTCTGGGGAGAAGGACAAGAAAGAAGAGGCTGAGATATCAACCAGGCTTTCTTCTCTGACCAGGAGAAGTCACAGCCCCGTGACCAGGGAAGGTGATGGCTCTTTTCTTGAGGAGCAAGGTGCTATTTTCAACATTCTGTTAAGTTTAGAGCGTGGCCAGTCAAGACGTTTGCCCCTTGGGTTGGTGCCACCTCCTTGGGATGATGTGGCCAGTTTGGACCGTCCCAGGTCAAGACAAACGAGGAAGGACCAATGTAGGGACACCAAGATTCCCAGGTCAATGCACATTGGGAGATATGGGGGAGCTGGGCTGAGGGATGCTGGTGAAGAGGAGGCTAAGAGAAGAATACAACCACAACCACAACAATATGGAGAGTGTTCCCAAAGAGAATGGCACCAAACCTGCCTGAAAACCCACATTTACCTTAAACCAACCTTAAATTCCACCACGATGTCCCCATGACGTGGGGCAACGGAAGCCCTGGAGGTGCAGGAACCCCTCTGGGTTCAGCATCCTTCCCCTCTCAGTTGCATTTTCTACCTCAGCAGCAGCAATAAACCCGCATCGAGACTGGGATAACCTCGAACAAAAACCCTGCCAATTATTCCAGCTCAGCAGGTCAGGAGAGGCCGGGGCTGGGGCCAACGGAGCTGCCGGAGCCGCCGGAGCCGTCGCTTTCTATTTTCCAGCCCCGTGCACCAGCGGGAGCAACTTAATGTAAATAAAGCCCCAGATCCACCCTGCCTGGCCCCACTGAGCTGCCACAACCAGCACGTCCCACTGCAGCCCATCACCCGCCTCCAAAGCCGATGGAGCCCATGAAATCCACTGATTTAATGGGATCCCCCCCAAATCCTTCCCGGCAGAGTTTTCCAGGATTAGCATCCCGGCATCCCACACAGCAGCACGTACACGTGGAAGGGGAAGATGCCCGATGCAGCGAGTCCACCCCGATGTTTAAAGTGGAGAAAAAAGGGGGATTTAATTTGTATTTATGATTCTTGCAGCCCTGGGGGGAGCTTTGAAATCCCCCAGCCTGAGCTATGCTATAATCTATATATACACACACACATAACACATATATATCTATATATAGTTATATATAAAATGCAAAGTTATAAACAGACAACCCCTTTTCCCTGCAAAGGGACCAGCTTGGAAAGGAAGAACCCAGCCTCAAGCGTAGCTGCCTCCAGCTTAATCCCCTTCCAGCCCCTTGCGAAGAATAGACCTGTTATTCATAAAACAGTGAAATCAAACTATAGATGCTCGAAAATATTTCCTGCTGGGGCACGTGCTCCTAAATCCCACGTCTGGGTTTGCTGCTTAGCCTGGGTTTATTGGAATCTCGACCCTCAAGCATCCTCCTGCAGCTTTTAGGCTTGGTTTTATGGGGTTTAAAGTGGAATGAGGGTTTTTTTCCTGCCTGGAAATGGGAAATCATGCCCAGGAATGGAAGTGGATGTTAGAAATCCAGCAAAACTGTCATTTTTCAAGCTGCATAAGAGCTCCTAGAAACAAGCAATGAGAAGTCCCAGCCTTTTTGTCTTTAAGCAGTGCATTATACATAAATTGACCCCTGGTTTTTGCTCTTAAGATGCCCCCAAATCCCCTTTCTTTTATGGCCGGGAAGGTGAGGGAGGCACAAACATCCCTCTCTGGGGTTGGATGTGACCCTCATGAGGAAGATATTTGGTGCTGAAGCTGGTAAGATGTCCCATTGAGCGTGGGGATGTGGAGGCAAGAAACTTTGCAGCCCCCCCGCTTTTCACAGGGGACAAAAAGCGCTTTGCCAAATGATGCTCGGTCAATGGAGAAGAGGTAACAGAGCATCAGGTTGGCAAAAAAGGACTCCACACATGGAAAAAGCACTCCAGGTTTGCAAGAAGGAGTCCCAGGGTTGCAAAAAGGCACCCCAAGTTGGCAAAATGGGGTCTCAGGTTTGAGCAAAGGGGTCTTGGATTGCCAAAAGGCACCCTGGGTTTAGGAGAAGGAGCCCTGATTTGTGAAACAGGGTCCCCAGGGTTGCAAAAAGTGGTCTTGGGTTGTAAAATGGGGTCCAGTGTTGCAAAAAGGGTCCCCAGATTTGCAGAAAGGGACCCCAAGTTGTCAAAATGGGGCTCAAGGTATGCAAAAAGGGGTCTTGGTTTGCCAAAAAGCACCCCAGGATTAAGAGAAGGAGACCTTATTTGTGTGATGGGGTCCCTAGGTTTACAAGAAGTGGTCTTGGGTTGTAAAATGGGGTCCCAGTGTTGCAAAAAGGCACCCCAAGATTGCAAAAGGGGGCTCAAAGTTTGCACAAAGGGGTCTTGGTTTGCAAAAGGGCACCCCAGGATGAAGAAAAGGCACCCTAGGTCTGCCAAACGGGGTCCCAGGTTTAAGAGAAGGAGCCCTGATTTATGAAACGGGGTCCCCAGGCTTGCTATACGGAACCCCAGGACTGCAAAATAGGGTCCCAGGTTTGCACAAAGGCTCCCAGGGATTTCCCAGCTCGTCCCACATGGGAAATGCCCTTGAACCCCCAAATAAGTATTAAACCTGCAAAAGCCTGGTTTTGGGAAATGGTTTCACCGGCAGCAGCCCCCCGGTGAGTGGCTCAGGGGCCGCTTCTTATCCCCGTGTGATTTTTCCTCTAATCTGCTAATTCCCTGATCCCCGACCTGTTACTTCAGCGAAAACAGGGTGAAAAATGCACCCAAAAATCCCCATTTTAGAGCAGAAAAGTCCTTGCCAGGGTCGGCTGCACCCCGAAACCTGCATGATCCCCAACAGTGGAGCATCCTCCCAGTCCCTCCTGTAGCTGCAGGCAAGGATCTGGTGGCCTGGTCCCCCCAAACAGGCTTAGTTTTGCAGCATGGGGTCTCCAACAAGGTCCATTTCAGCCCCCACAATAAACCCTTTCTTGCACTATTGGGGTCCCCCCAAACCCTCATTTTTCCAGCAGTGTATCCCAACAATAAACTTATTTTTGCAGTGTTGGGATCCCCCCCAAAAAGATCAATTTTTGGAGGGTCTGGTCCCCCAAGAGACCCATTTCTGCCGCATTGGGATCCCCCCAAGGAATCCAGTTCTGCAGCACTGGAACCCCCCAATAAACCTGTTTTTGAGGCAGGAGATCCCCCAAAACACCCCTTTTTGCACCATTGGGGTCCCCCAATAAACCCATTCTGCAGTGTTGTGGTCTGCCAAGAGCCCCCCTTTTCCAGCCCAGTGTCCCCCATCAGACCCATTTCTTTTGCAGAGAGGGGAGGGGGCCCCCCAAAAACCTAATTTTCCCAGCCTGTTATCGCCCAATAAACCTATTTTTGCAGTCTGGGATCCCCAAAAGACCCATTTTCACAGCTCTGGGTCCCCCAATAAGTTGGTTTTTCCAGCATGGGGACCCCAGGACACCCGTTGTGCACTGGGAGGGCCCAAGGAGCTGCATTTCCACTCCGAAAGCTATTTTTTACATCACAAGCCCCCCCAGAGAGGGATATTTCTGCAGTTAGAGCCGGCCTAAAGCTATAAACCTAAAGACAACCCCAGACTAGAGCATGCAGCCCCTTCGCAGCCCCCTAAACCCCCTTTTCCTCCTGTACCCACCACCCAGAACCCCATCCACCCTCTGCAATAATAATAATGATAAAAATTCTAATTCTTGTGTTTGAGAAATGAATTAATTTCTCAAGTTTAATTCTAAGTTTAATTCTAATTCTTGTGTTTGAGAAATGAAATATTTCATTTAAATAGCTTTAAAATGGGGTTTTGAATGGATTTAGCCCCGGTTTTTGATAGACATAGGACATCATAACAAATGCAAGGGTAGGGGGTGAGCTGGGGTGGATGTGCCTGCTCAGCCAGAAGTTGTGCTGGAAAGGCTGGATATGAAGAAAAATGTTAGAAAATGGGCAAAATTGATTGTTTTATTAGAAAAATAATGCAAAAGGAAAAGAATAAATAATGTGAAAATGAAAGAATTGAAAGGAAAATGAGGCAAAAGTAAAATAGTGCAAAATAAGTGAAGGCAGAAATGGAAATAATAGAATAAATTATGTAGAAGTGAGGTGTAGAGTAACCGTTTGGAAGGATCATCTGAAGAAAAGAAGGGAAAAATGGAAAAAAGAGGATAAGCAAGAGGGAAATAAACTGGTAGGAAATAAAAATAATAGAATAAATAATAAAAAATACATGAATATCCAAATAAAGCCAGGCAAGAAGGAAGCAAATGGGAAACTAAACATAACCGAATTGATAAAAGAACTAAACTAATGCAAAAGGAAAAGCAAATTAATGTGGAAGTGATGAGCGAATGAACTAATGCATGAGGAAAGCTGCAAAAGTAGGACTGGTAAAGTAAAGATAGAGCTTTAAAGAAAGGAAATGTGAAATAATGTGAAAACAGACAAAGGCAAAAGTAAAGGAATTAAAAAAAAAAGGAGAAAAGTAAAAGGATAAAATATAAAAGAATAAAAAAGTAAAGGAATAAAAAAAGAGTAAAAATTAAAACAAAAATAAAAGAATACAAAAAAGGATTAAAAAAAGGATATAAATTAAAGGATAAAAAAATAAAGGAATAAAAGAACAAAAATAAACGAATAAGAATAAAAATGAAGGAATACAAAAATAAAAGGACAAAAAAAGGATAAAAAATAAAAGGATAAAAAAAGCGACAAAGATAAAGATAAAAAAATAATTCAAAAATAAAGGAATAGCAAAAAGGAAGGAAAAATAAAATAATGCAAAAATAAAGGAATAAAAATGTAAAGTAATAATTAAAAATAATACAAATATAAAAATAATACCATAAGAAAACTAATGACATTTATTATTTTACTGTGTCCCCCCCACATGCTTCCTCTGACATCGCTCTGCTGGGAATACTGGCACCGGGGAGGGAATGACTTTGTGCTGGAGCAGATGAGGAGCGCTCACACCTCCTCCTCATCCTCCTCATCCTCCTCTTCTTCATCTTCCTCCTCCTCCTCCTTGCGCCCTCCCCGCAGGGGGTTCCCGCTGCTTTGTTCCCCCCCGCGCCCGGCGCGGGCCCCACTCGGCACAATGCACATCCCGCCTTCAATAGCACCGGGAGGGCTTTTATTTGGGCTTTCCTGAGCTAAATAAACACGGTGGGGTTTTTTTCCACCTTTCTGGAATTTTCCTGACCCCGCGAATGCCCCCGCCCGGGGTTTGGTTTGTTCATTTATTGGGTTTTTCAGTTTGTTCTCCGGTTGTTCCGGGAAGAGGAAAACAAACCAGGCATCAAAAACCCCCGAAACTCCTCAGACGTCAGGTGATGGCGGCGAATAACATCCCAGAAATGTTAATGCCTGGAAAAAATAAGGATTAAGGCTCATTAAGGCCTTTCCTAGCAAGCGGTGGGATGCGGGAGGATGCTGTGGATCCCGTATCCCAGCCCGCAGCACTGGGGACGAGAGCGGCACCCACTGCAAGCGGGATGCTGAGGGGTGTCCCCCATCCCAAAACAAGCCTCAATCCATGTATGGAGCTCTCCTAGGTCTTGGAAAATCCTCCCCAATCAAATTAAGTGGGATTTAAATGAGGCCTCAAGGGCTTATGGCTGGTGCCATGAGTGTCACGAGTCTGCACAGTCTCATCCCAATGTTCCCGTCGCTGGGACAGTTCTTGCTCTGTGTCTGCTGAAAGGAACTGGAAGATGGGAGTTTTTTTAGGAAAATCCTTTAGGAAGGATTTGAAAGATGAAAATTGATCGTTATTTCTTTAGTACATTTAATAATTCTATTTAATTTAGTGATAGTTGCATCATATTGTGTTACATTAATATAGAAATCGATAATTATTCTAAGTATCATATTAGATTATACTATACTATATGATACTATATGATATGATACTATACAATATTACATTATACTACCTTATATACTTTACTTTATGTTGCTATATTATATTGTATTATACTACACCACATTATATTATCCCATATTATATTAGTAGAGTATATTGCTATATGTGTATTATATACTATATCATAGTCTATATAATGGTATTAATATATCAATATTTCTATAATCTAGTAAGTGTTTCTATATAGAAGTGTGCAGCTTTCTGGTGTAAATAAGACCTTGAAACCCCATATATATATTTATATATATCAAATCTTGCAGGTTCCTAGTGCAAAAATGACCCCAAATCCTCCATATATATATTTGTATCCATTATTTTGTGGTTTTCTACTGAAAAAAAGACCCAAACCATCCATACGGATATTTAGATATATAATTTTGCAGGTTTTTAATGCAAAATAAACTCCAGCCACTTCCTAGATATACATAGTTTTTTATATATACATAGTATTGTGTCTGAGCATTTCTGACCAGCTCATCTCCCCACATCCCAGCACCCTGGCTGGGTACCAGCCCTCAGCTCATCCCAAATCAGTTCCTCAGAGTTTTCCTCCATAAGGAAAACACCACTTAGATCCATGTCCCAGCAATGAAACTCTTCCAGAAGTTCCCTGGCATCCCAGATCCAGCTGTTACTTCATTTTCAATGAATGAAACCCCACAATTTCCCCCAAATTTTGGGGAAAAATGATATTTTCTGCAAAATCTTTCCTGAAGAATCCTATTTGTTCTCATTACTTCATTTTCTTCTTTCTCCCAGATTTATTTTCACACCTTCCCAACCTTCTCTGGAAATTAAATTTAGGGATTTGGTGGGTAAATAAATGAGCTTTTTGTGTCTATAGAAACCATAAGGATGATGTGTTTTTTTGGTGGGACATTGATTTTTCTGCACGGCCATGCGGGAATTTATGGCCCTCGATGGAAAATTACCGTCGGGCGAACAAAGAAATCCGGGATTTGGGAGCGGGAAAGGGAATAAACAGGCGGGCCAGGAAGCCAGGAGGAAACCTTGGGCAGGGGAAGGGATTGAAAAGGTCCCGCCGCGGGGGGCAGCGAAAATACCCCCCGGGGGGGGGGCTGGGGCGTGGGAAAGGGGCGAGCGGCTCCCGCGGCCTCAGGTCCCCCCCGAATCCGGTGGGATGGTGACGGGACAAAGTGTTCCCCGGGCTGCTCCTTCGCTGTTGCCATTGGGGTGTTTCATGCCTGCGCCCCCCAGAACCCAGATTATGGGTGTTGGATTTTAGGGGGCAATGGGGTGATCTGTCCTTCCCTGGGTTTATTTAGCATCAGATCCCTATGGAAGCAGTGAGCGTGCAAGGGGAGAGAGTGTGGAAGGGGAGTGAGCAGGGAAGAGAAGCAAGGTTGCAATGGGAGCAAGCAGGGGAGGGGAGCAAGCGTGGAAGGGCACCAAGCGTGCAAGAACAGGCATAGAAGGGCAGTGAGCTTGCAAAGGGAGTGAGTGTGCAAGGGAGGCACGTGTGCAATGGGAATGAGTGTGCAAGGAGGGCATGTGTGCAATGGGAATGAGTGTGCAAGGAGGGCATGTGTGCAACGGGAGCAAGCATGGAAAGAGGGCATATGTGTGAGGGGGATGAGCGTGCAAGGGAAGCAAGAGAGGAAGGGGAGCAAGCATGGAAAGGGGCCATGGATGGACAGGGAGCAAGCTTGCAAAGGATGTGAGTGTGCAAGAGGACCACTCGTGCAAAGGGAGCAAGTGTGCAAGGGGAGCGAGCTGCAGAGGGAGGAAGCATGGACGGGGAGCAAGCTTGCAAAGGGAGTGAGTGTGCAAAGGGACAAGTGTGCAAGGACCGTGAGCATACACGGGGAGCAGCCCCTCTCCGTGCTTTTGGGGCTATTGGGGGATTGCTGCATCCAGCTCTAGAGCATCCCAAAAAGTGGCAAGCAGGGAGATGAGGAGCCTGGGAGAGGCAGGGAGGAGGCAGCCGCCTGCTCCTGGGCAAGATGGTGCCCATCACTGCGGAATCAGGCCGCTACATGCCCAACCCTGCTGCCCTCCACCTTGAGCAAGAGCTTGGTATGAGGAAGCAGCTCCTCCTCCTCCTCCTGCTCCCCACGTCCTGCACGGGTGCTGGAGCCTGGCTGCGGCGTCACCACAGAATCCACCCCACAGCGACGTGTATCAGCATCCCCACCCCGGTCCCTCTCTGTGGTGGTCCCTGCACATCTTCTGGTGGTCACCCCATCGATGTTGTCACCCCCATAGATGTCCTTCACCCCACAGATGTCCCTCACCCCACAGATATCCCTCACTCCATGGATTATTCTTCACCCCACAGATGTTCCTTCACTCCATAGAATGCCCTTGCCCCCACGGATGCCCTTCACTCCGTAGAATGTTCACCCCACAGATGCTCTTCACCTCCTGGATGTTCTTCCCCCCATGGATGCCTTTTCCTCCATGGAATTTTCTTCACTCCTTGGATGTCCTTCAACCTATGAATGCCCTTCACCCCACAGATGTCCTTCACCCCATAGATATCCCTCACTCCATGCGTATTTTTCCCCTATTGATGCTCTTCTCCCCATGGATGCCTTTGCCTCCACGGAATGTTCTTCACCCCATGCATGTTCTTCACTCCATGGAATGTTCTTCACCCTGCCCATGTCCTTCACCCCATGGATATCCCTCGTGGATACAGACGCCACCAAGCCCACTGGGAAATGGCACCTATCCGTGTCACGAGCTTCCCAGGGCTCAGCCTCGGCTGGCAGCCGACGTGCCGGAGCAAAGCTCCACCACCCTCCCCAGCTCCCATCCAGCAACAGGCCCCAGTTATTGCAACAGGAGGCAACAAGCCTTGGCCTGACCCCACATCCAAAGTGTTGGGGTTCCCGTGGACAGGTCCCTGCAGCTCCGGGATGGGGCAGTTTTGAGGGGGGGGTACCGGGATTTGACCTTGGTTTTGGGAAGCGGGATTCGTTTGCTCCTCTAGCAAAAGCCAAGCATCATTTTTAGGGGGTCCCTGGGGGGGGGGGAGCCCCTAAAACTTTGACCCCCCCCCCCCCCCCCCAAGGATCCAGGGAATGTGTCAAGGAGGTAAAAATAAACCCGACATCCAGGGCAGGGCATAATCCTCAAAGCCGCAAGAATTTGGAAGGCTAAAATTGAGGGAGGGATGAAAGCGGCTGCGTGGGAACGGCGCACGCCCCGGCGGGACCCGAAGGTGACCTCACTGTGACACCCCCAAAATGTGGCTCCATCCAACCAGGATCACTCCCCATCCCGGCGCTTGGCTGGTTCCCACTCCGGATCCCAAAATCCAGTCTTAGAGCACCTGAAGGACCGCAGTGGGGGGGTATTTTTTGGAGTATCCCCCAAGCGTTACCGGTATGTTTGCAGCTGGGCCGGTTTTCCAGCATGCCAGGACGTGCCGGGAAGCACTCGCTTTTCCAGCATTTTCCTATCTCCCTCTTCTCTTTATGCAAAGAATCTGGTGCTCAAAAATCAGTGCCAGGGGGTTCGCTCCGGCTCAATCCCACCCTCCCTGCGGGATGCAGCGGTGATGCTGCCCGTGGGGTCTGGCTTTTGGGATTGCATGGGAATTGCATGGGATTGTATGGGACGATTGCATGGGATTTGTGTCAGATTGCATGGAGTTGCATGGGATGATTGCATGGGGTTGTTTGGGATTGTATGGGGTGATTGCAATGGAGTTGTGTCAGATTCCATGGAGTTGCATAGAATGATTGCATGGATTGCTTGGAATTGCATGGATTGCATGGGAAGCAAAGCCTGCAACAAAGACAAAAGGTGCACGCAAGTGAATGGAAGTGCATGGAATGATTGCATTGGATTTTTGGGATTGCTTGGGATTGCATGGGATGATTGGAAACGGGGTTGTGTCAGTTTGCATGGAGCTGCATGGAATGATTGCATTGGATTGTGTTGGGGTTGTTTGGGATTGCATGGGATGATTGCAATGGGATTGTGTCAGATTGCACGGAGTTGCATGGAAGGATTGCATGGATTGCATGGGATTGCATCAGATTGCATGGAGTTGCATGGAATGATTGCATGGATTGCATGGGATTGCATCAGATTGCATGGAGTTGCATGGAAGGATTGCATGGGATTGTTTGGTATTGTATGGATTGCATGGATTGCATGGATTGCATGGGAAGCAAAGCCTGGAAACAAGGAAAGAGCCACTTCTGCAGGTGCACGAAGGATTTTGGGGATGTGGAATGAGGATGAAGAGGGATATTTTGTGCCCATGCACTTCAGGAGGGCCTCGGGCTCTGTTTGCCCTTCAGCACGTATATGGGTCTCTGAACTGGTCCCGTCGCATTTACAGCCCTTGGGAATGGGGAAGGAAAATCCAACCTGGAAGATACCGGAGCTGGTTTCGCCGTTGGGGACTTTGAGGCTCCATCAGAGCCTCAGAATTGAATTTAAAAGCTTTAAACCTTGCAAACAGCCCAGATAAGGCCTCTTGGCATCTCCTCCAGCCAAATCCAGCCGGGAGAACCTCCCGAATTTGGGGATTCAACAGCGAATGGCATCGATTCCCCTTCCCTGCAAGACCCTATAGGTCACCCCATATATTTGGGGGGTCTGAGCCCCCCTCTGCTGCCTCCGCTTCCTCTAATGAGTAGAATTTCACTTTCCTTTGGCTTTTGTGTTTAATCAGCCGTTCGTTAAGACCTTGGGCTTTAATTACTCCAACGGGGGCCACGTTTCCAATTTCCTTTCTTTAATTCTTATAATTGGGAGAAGCTTTTCGGCACTGCAAGAAAACCAACCAGGGGGATGGATTTGGGGAGCTATTTTCCATCAATTTTGTCCAACGGCTTTGCATCCCCCCCAAAACCAGGGAGAATATCCCCAAATCCACAAGCGAAGGGTTTGTGAGCTCGGCTTTATCTTGCCCATCGCGCTCAGGGCGTGCATCTGCTGACTCGTCACCTCTCCCAGCCTGACGCAGCTCATAATAATCATCATAATACAGATAATTTCTCTCCAACCTTTTTAATTCTTCGTTTCTGAAGCCTAAATAGAAATTTGGATAAATCCCGAGGCTGACGGAGACGGTTTGTGGAGGTTTTTCTTGGAGGCGAGCCGGCGGCGCGGCTTTTTCTTCTCCTCCAACTTGGAAGGGAACGGGTCAAGTCAGGAGTTTTGCAACCTGCCTCCTGGATTTTTGGGAGATGCTGAGTCATGAGTTTGGGGAATGGGGTTATGGAGAGGGCGGGTGAGTCCTTGGGGGATGGAGGGTGGATGGGAGCATCCCCCAGGAGATGAAGCAGCATCTTCCTGGCATGATGAGGGGCCCCAGAAAATCAACGTGCAGCATCCTGAAAGGATGATGATCCCCAAAAAAGCCAAGTTGCAGCTTTCTGTGAGGATGAGGGGCCCCCTGAATCAAACTACATTATCATGGAAGCACAATGGCCCCAAAAAAGTCAAATTGTATCTTCCTGGGATGATGAGGCCCCCTCCAAAATCAAACTGCATTATCCTGGAAGCGTGGTGACCCCGCGACCATCGACGTGAATCATCCTGGGAAGATGATGACCCCCCAAAATCGAGTTGTATCTTTCTAGGAGGATGAGGGGCCCCCCAAAATCAAACTTCATTATCCTGGAAGTACGATGACACCCCCCCCCAATCAAACTGGATCATTCTGGGAAGATGAGGGGCCCCCCAAAAGTCAAATTGCATCATCACAGGAGGATGATGACGCCCCCCCAGATTCCATTTGCATCATCTTGGAAGGATGATTACCTTGAAAGAGGTCAAATTGCATCTTCTTGGGATGATAAGGGCCCCCCCAGAATCAACGTGCATCATCCCAAGAGGATGATGACCCCATGAAAATCGAATTGCACCATCTTGGAAGGATGATGACCCCAAAAAAAGTCAAAATTCACCTTCCTGGGATGATGAGGGGCCCCAAAAAATCAATTTGCATATTCTCGGGAGGATGAGGGCCCCCCAAAAACCGAACTGCATCGTCCTGGAGGACAAGGACCCCAAACCGCAAACCCCAAGCCAGGTGCTTGGGCCGGGGCCCGAGGCCGGGTGACGGTCGCTGCCCGAGGGGGATGAATTACTCCTGTTTTAGCTTCTGAGTTAGCATCAAGGCGTTTGATGTGCGGGACTGGCTTCAGAACATGCCCCTGCAAAGGAGGTTTTACGGCTGAAGAGCAAAGAAATACCTGACGGATTATTATTCAGCGCGTTAATTAGATAATGGGCACTAATCCCTCTTCCTGCAGGGCGGTAATTGCCAGTGCGAGCCTGCTCCGACCTATTCCCAGTGCACGAACTGGGCTCTTCCCAGTCCAGTAAAGGGATGCAGGGGCAAAGCCCATCTTGCCCATGGCTGGAGGGATTTTTAATGCAAGAATTGAGGATTTTAGAGCTTTTCCTTTCCCTTTCTGGTGTTTCACAGCCTGGGAAGCCAATGCTGCCCGCACCCAGCATCCGATGTGCTCCCTATGGGTGCAGGGAGGGGAAAACTCACCTGGCTCCGGATTGTGTGGAGAGGGGAATATTAATAATGAAATTCATTAACTAAAGTGGGAATGGTGTCCCATGGAGCACCCCAGAAGCTCTTTAGATCTTCCTGCTTCACCTGAAGCGGGATGCGAGGAGCATCTTGCCCTGCATCCCTCCAGGAGATGCTCGGTAGCCCCCAGCCCACCCTTACCTTCAATATTGCAACAGTGACGATGCTCCCAGCCTCTAAAACCACATTTATGCAACCCCTGTCCCCAAAATCCATGAAATTCAGACCAAAAATCCTCCTTCAGCCTCTTCCCAGGCTCCCCATGAATAACTGGTCACAGAAAGCCTATCTGATGGGCAGAAGGATATCCCCTCTGCACTGGCAGCTTGCAGGCTGCCGGGATGCCTTATATTAGGAAGATGGGGCTATTTTGGGTGAAAAATCGACATTTTTGGCTCTGCCAAACACAGCAGAGAAGACGGGATGGACAGGCCAAAATCTGCCTGCAAAGAAAACCATTGCTCTGGGAGGAAACCCATGATTTCTCCAGATTCTCCCCCAAAAACCTGGAGAATTCCTAAATCCTGCAGGTTTGGGTGGATTCCTGCTGGGATGGCGATGTCGGGAGGGAAGGATGCTCGTTGTGAGGTGACAGAGGACTCTGTCCCTGGTGACTCTTGCTCACACATCCCTTATCACAACGACCTTGGGCTAAGGTTGGTGGCCCTGGGGACGTGCCGGCCTCGGGGCAGTAACCAGGCCAAATGTCCTTTTTCCACCCTTTTTCTCCCCAAGCAGAGAAGATCCCAGTGGCTGAACCCTCCCAAACCCTGCAATCCCCCCCCGGTTCCCCCATAGCATCATCCACACGGTGGGAAGGGGGGGAAAAGTAACTGAATTAATCACAAATGAACCAAAAAGGAGCATCCCTGAAAATTAAGACACAGGAGCGGCCATTATCCGCTTAATATCATTTATGATTAATTATTATCGTGAACGGCCTCTCTCGTCTGGCTCCAGAAACAGCACCTGAAGGGGACAAAACTCCAGCAGATGGGAATTATTTCATCTCAATGTTACGGGAAGAGGAAGGGAAATCCCCTTTTTCTGTGATTTTGGCTGTGTGGGTTGTCCAAGGAGTTTTTATGGGCAGGGAAAAGCATCATTATAGACATATACATGTGTGTGTATATATATATATTTATATATCCCCCTTTTTCTTTCTGCTTGGAGGAAGAAGAGGAATTCACTTGCAGGAACATGCAAAGCCGAAGAGAGAATGGATTTTCCTTCGTCCCCTTCCCATGGTTTTTGGCTCTGGCTCTGTCGGCACGACATTCCCAGCGCCACACCGTGACTCACCGGAGTATTTTTAGCCCCGGCCTCTTTTCTCCCCATGTTTCCATGCAACCCTAAATCTGCAAAATAAGGGCTGAAAGGCAAAATCCATCTTGGCAAGACCTGGGAGCAAGAGATCATTTGCCCCCTTTAATGGCTAAAGCAGAAATTCCCTTTTTTTTCCATTTTTAAGGGGTAATAAGCCACCCAAACCAGCACAGTTTAGGACTAGAAAGTTGCTGCCCAGCCTGGAAAAATCACTGCTTATTAATTGGGATCAATTAACCTACAGTAATCACTTGCATTGGGTTCAGTGTCCTCACTTCCTTGGACACAGAGTGTCCGACTCTCATGCCACCCCAAGGACTGGTTTAAGGTGCTTTAATCCCGGCCTATCATGGAGAAGGGTTCAACCAGTCCTGGATTAAAGACAAAAAGTGAAATCCAGGAGGATCCAGCTGTTAAATCTGAACCTGACGGATGTTAAAGAGCTTTGGTGTCTCCAGGGTTGGGGTGACGGGGATGATGCTTCACCGCATCCCTCAAGCTGGACCCGGGATGCTGCTGGGATGGAGCCAAAAACCGCTCCAGAAGCAACACAAAATCCCAATGGAAAAGCCAACCCGAGATATTTTAGGCCTGAAACCCCTGGGGAAGGTTGTGCTGGCATTGCCCAACCCGATTTTATTACAAATCCCAATTTCCTTATGGACTTTGCCCTGGATTTCATCACCTGGGCCGATGTTTTCCAGCTTTAGCTACTTCCTGACCTGACCCCGTCTCAACCTGCAGCTTCCAAGATCCTGGAACTGCCGCGGGATGACCCAGTTTGTGTCGGGGTCACTGGGTACAGCCCCGGCCAGATGTTGGCAGCTGCTTCCAGCAGTTCAGGGCTGGGGCTGTTGTGCAAGAGCACCGGGAATGACAAGCTTTGGTGGGTGTATTTCTTATTCTGTGATTTTTGGGGGCATGGGGGGGAGAGATTGGGATGGTGGATCTCTGGAAAATCCCATTTTGGGGCATTTTTGCCTGGATTTAAAAGTGGGGAAAAAAACCTCTTTTTTGGTTCAGGAACTTACTCTAAAGCTCCTCGAAGCTCAAACACTAAATTCTCAATTGAAGTGGTTTAACTGCATCCCAAGGATGCTCAGCGTCGGAGGTCAAGTGCCAAGACTTTCCCTAAAATTTTTAGGGATAATCTAGGATTTTTGGCTCTGTATGTGTGTGTGATCCACACCAGTGAGTCAGAGCCCAAATCTGGGCAAGGAAGGAGAGGCCGAGCAGATCCCCATGGCCTCTGGCCTTGACACAACTCCAGTTCCTGAGCACCATCCCCACGGTCTCTGGCTTCCACCACAGCTCGAATCCCTTGGAGAGGCTGAGCCCATCCCTGCGGCCTCTGGTCTTGACACAATTCCAATTCCTGAGCCCATTGCCATGGCCTTGGTCTTCCCACCACCCCAATCCCTGAGCCCATCCCTGTGGCCTTTGGCCTCCCTACAACTCTCCTTCCTTGACCCTTCAAACACAAAATCCCAATTTTCCCTGGTTTTCCCCCATTCCTGCACCCCCGGAGTGCTGGGATCTTGCTTTAACCCTTTCCCCCCCATTTGAGGGATCCGGACGGACGAAATCTCCCCTAAATCCCCTCCAGCTCGTCGGCTCCGCCGGGATTATCCCGCTGTCGGCTCATTCCCCTCCATCAGCATTCCCGGACATCCAGGGAAAGGCCAAATCAGCAAAACCAATCCCCGTTTCCCACCGGGGATGAGCAAAACCGGGGGCAAAAGTCAAACGGGGTTTTGGGATTGCGACATCGGGAATTTGGTGGAGGCCAGAGACGAGGATTCACCCAAAGGCCAAATCTGGGGCCAAATTTTGCAGCTTTAGGAAAATAAATGAATGGGAAAATAGATGAATGGGGAAATGAATGAACAGGAAAATAAATGAACCAGAGACGAGGAATTTTGGGAATTTTTTTTTCCCAATTTCTCCCTGTGAAAATTTTTTGCCTTTTTAAGCATTTTTTTTTTTCATTTTCTGGCATTTTTTTATTTTTGCCCTTTCTTTTGGCCTTTTTAAAGCTTTTTTTGGTAGTTTTTTATCATGTTTTGTCTTTTTTTGCATTTTTTTTGCTTTTTTTTGCATTTTTTCTCTCTTTTGGGCTTTTTTTTTAATTTTGGGACCTTTTTTTTCATTTTTAAACCCTTTTGGCAGTTTTTGCTGGTTTTGCCTTTTTTTGCCTTTTTTCCATTTTTTTGTCATCTTTTCCTTTTTTTTTTGCAGTGTTGGGAATTTTTAAAACATTTTTTTTCCTTTTTATTTTTTTTGTCATTTTCTTCCTTTTTTTTCTTTTGTTTTCTTTCTTTTTTTTCTTTTTTTTTTTTCCTTTTTTGCCTTTTTTCCTTTTTCTTTTCACATTTTCTTGTGTTCTCACAAATCTGGTTTTCTCCCCATGGCCCCCCCTTGGTGGGGCACGGGACGTGTTGCACACCTGCACACGCATATACACATACACATGTGTGTGCACACACATGTACACGGGTCATGGGGGCTTGCAGCGAAGTGCACACACATGCACAGTCATATGTGCACACATGTACAGACACACACTTGCTCACACGGATGTGCACACACACGCATACAGGCACACATACATGCACACACATGTGCATGCACAAACGGACAGGCACACACTTGCACACTCGCTTGTGCACACGCAAGCACACAAAGGTACATGGACAAGTGCACACCCTTGCATGCTCATACACATGTGCAAGCACAAGTACACACACTCCTTATTCACGTGTGCACACAGAGGTGCTTGTACACATACTTGCACACTCACACATGTGTGCATACCTCTACACACTCACACGTGCACACACTTGTACTTGCACAAACACACATATACTACCCTTGCACACTCACCCACGTGCACCTGCATATACAGGCACACCCACTCTTACACACTCGTAGGTGCACACACACATGCTCTTGCACACCCACACATGCACAGACACACGTACAGGCACACCCCCCTACACACTCACACGTGCACACACCTGTACATGCACACGGACATATACACACACCCTTGCACACTTATAGGCGCACACACACAGATACAGACACATGCTCTTGCACACCCACACGTGCACACACACACACATATACCAATCCTTGCACACTCACCCACGTGCACCCACACGTACAGGCACACACACCCTTGCACACTCACAGGTGCACACACAGAGGCACAGGCACACGCTCTTGCACACCCACACGTGCACACACACACATACAGGCACACCCCCGTACACACCCACACGTGCACACACCTGTACACGCACCCACCCATACCCTCCCCCTTGCACACTCACACGTGCACACCCTCCCCCCCCCCGCACACACGTCCCGCGCGCGCTCCCGCGGGCGCACCCGCCTCGCGCGCTCGCAACACGCGCACGTGCGTTGCACGCCCTCACGCGCGCGCACACTCACCCTCACGCGCCTGGTCCCTCCCCTCCCCCCTTCCCCCTCCCCCCCTTTCCCGCCGCCCACGTGCAGCCCCGCACGCGCGCGCGCCCCCTCCCACACACCCCCCTCCCCGCCCCGCGCACGCCCCTCCTCGCCCCGCCCCCCCCACCTCCTCCCGCCCCTCCCCCCCCCGCCTTCCCTTCCCTCTTCCCGCAGCTCTGGCTCCGCCCCCCCCCCCCCCTCCCGCTCCCTCCCGCCGCCCAATGGGCGCCGCCGCCCCGCGCCGCCGCGCGCCCCCCGCCCCTCTTAAGCCGCTCTGATGCCCCCGCCGCGGCCGCGCGCCACCGCTCCGCTCCGCCGCGCGCCGCTCCGCCGCCCCCCCCGCACCCGTCCCGCAGCCGCCGCCGCTGCTCCGCCGCCGCCGCGCCGGGGCCGCCATGGAGACCGGCAGCAAGGTGAGCGCGCCCGGCGTGGAAAAACCCGCTTCCCCTTCATACCTCCCCCCCGCTGCTCACCGCCGCGTTACACAACCGGAGAGCCGCGATCGTCCCGGGAGAGGAGGGAGGGCGACAGCCGGGCTCGGGCCGCCCGGAGCCGTTCTGCGCCGCCGGGCGCAGCCCCCGGCACCCGAAACTGGCGTTTCTGTAAAGATTTTGCCTCGGAAACGCCGAAAAAACCCACTCGAAACGCTGCCCGCCTCCCCCTCGGTGCCCCACAGTGCGCGGGAACGGGGGTCGGGGGGGGCTCAGTTTTGAGGTGAGGGAGTGCCAAGGGAGAGCCTGAAAAAGGCGCTTTTAGCCCTAATTTGGGGGGGGGTATGTGTGTGGGACGCAAAGGCAATGAGAACCCCAAAGTGCTGGGTTTGTTGTTGGGGGGTGCAGGGCTGAGGGTAAAGGGGGGACTCCCCTGCGGTGCCGGGTCCCGTCGCACTGTTCTGACCTAATTCCTATCAATTCCCCCCCCCCCCCCAAACTGCTAAATGAGTTATTTAATAACATAAACTCGCCGGCCGGCAGCAGCTGAACCCCCCACCCCCCCCCCCGAGTGTCACCCCCCATTAGAGGTGGGTTAAAGTGATGCAACGTCAGGCCCTAAATGAGGAAGGTGAGTTAATTGCAGCGGGGTCCTTAACGTTAGAACCCCGCTTTGCTCACCCCCACCCCAAAATATTCCCTTCTGGGAGCGCTTTGGGATCCATTCAAGTATTTCGCTGGTTGTTATTTTCCAGGGAAGGAAATACAAAATTGGCTCCGTGGCGATGCGTAATTAACCTCCCCCCCAAATAATAACTTTATTCCAATTAAAGATGTTACAGGAACAGGAATCTTATTTTCCTCCCCAGCAAACAACTCCTCCTTTTTACACCCCCCCCCCCCCCCCAAACTTTGCAGCGTTGGGAATACCATTTTCTTAACGTTTCGCCCTATGTTTATATAGGTATGTGGTAGTTCTTAAGGGCTTTTCTCCGGGGCTGGCTCTCCCCCAGCACCAGGCTTTTTTTGGGAGAGGTTTGGGGGTGGGAGCCGGGAACGTGACTCCTGGCAGCGCGGCCATGGGGCCGGGAATTAACAAGAAATTTGCTCTCCTCCTAACGAAGAAATCCGATGCGCCGCGGCCGCGCTTGATCCCTGCCGCCGGATCGGCGCTGGGGACACACGCTCCCTTCCCTCTGCCACCCTAATAACTGCCCCATTAGATAAATTAGGGTTAGAAAGGATTAATTTATGGAAAAGTTAATTAATTGCAGGAAGGATTTTGCTGTGATGGGTGATGCTTTAAACCCCGAGCGTGTTTTGCCAGGGGGGGAAAAAGGGGTTTCCATTGGAGCAGCCGGCGGTGGGATGCTGGGGGTGCCGGGACGAGCTCACCCCTCCATCCCTCAATGCGGTGTTTAATGTTATTAGAGCAGGACGTGCTTTATTTGGGCTGCTCCAGCTCTTTGCCTGCGACAACATCTCCCAGGCTTGTCGTAGACGCTGTTGCGGTTGCAAAACTCGGGAGGGATCGAGTCGCCGTCCCCGGCTGACCTTTAAGGAGGAGAACCGGGGGGGGGGGGAGGGGGGGTAATAAATAATACATAAAATAACGCTGCTCCGACCCCGCGGGTTCGATAATCCCCCCAAATCTCAGCTGATCCCCGCGGTGCCGGTGTTACCCTGGGCTTTGCCTGCCAGCTATCCCCCCGTCGGTGGCCCATGGCTTTCACCCGGCCCTCGGTGGGTGCGTAAGTTTTTCCTGGGCCGGGAGCCAGCGTGCGGCCGTGTTATCCCGGGCAATGGCCGGGTCTGGATCGCTTCACCCCGGGCCAGCGTGCACGATGCTGCATGGTGGCTGCGTGCCCTCCCCGTGCTCACCCCCTGCCTCTGTCCCGGGATGGGACCTCTTGCAGTGTCAGCCTCCGGGATGGTCCTTAAAGCTTCGTGGCTGATTTTGAAGGGCTCGTTAAATGTGGATCTTCCCGAAATTCCCTCCTGGGACACTTTTTTAAAATATTATTATTAATTTTTTTTAAAGGGATTATTCATTTCCTTGTTCCATGTAGCAGGCAGTGTCCTGAAATCCTTCCGTGCTGGGGGAAATGGGGTGGAAAAACAAGTTGTAAAGCTAAAAGGTTTGGGGGTGCTGCTGTCACCCCACGGGCCGATGCTTCCTCGTTCGAGCGCTGGAGGAAGCAGGAAGCGGCAAAAAGAAAATGAATTTATTAAAATCATAAGTGCGTTGCTCACCTTCCTATAAGGTATAGCAGGGGTGGGGGGGGGGCGTTAACGTGAGTGTTGGCTGCATCCAGGCTGTAAATAAGTTTATTGCACAAAAGCACGAAGGGGGAAGTATGTTGGTTTGTGCTTCCCCCCCCCCCCCCCCCCCTTCTAAACTCCAAATAAAGCTGGTGTTTTCTGCAAGCAGTTAAAAAAGAGCCAGAAGGCACCCCCCCACGTGGCCTCGCAGGAGTTGCCCATGCAAGGCTGCTCCTAAAAACCAACTTTGGTTTGTTTTCTTTTTTAATTCCCTAACTCGCCATCTTAAGCCTCTCCTTTAATGGTGAGGTTAAAGCCCAAACGCGCCCGGATCGGGCCGGGCAGCGTGTTTGGAGCTGGGAAGGCAGAAGCGAGCGGGAGGAGCTGACTCACGCTGACCCTGCCTGGGAAGAGCCTCCAAACCAGCAGCTTCCCTCCGAGCCAGCCCTATCCCAGCCTCTTCCAGTCATCAAAATACAAAGTTTTTTTTATGCTGGAGGTTAAAAACGCCAAGTTTTTTTGCTGGATGTTTAAATACAACTTGGTTTCTTTTCGCTAGAAGTTAAAAATGTAAGGGTTTTCTTTCTTGTAGAGGTGGAAATTGCAGAAGTGACTTGGTTATGGAGCTCTGGAGGGGCAGTGGCAGCGCTGGAGCGAGGAGGTGTTGCTACCTGCCGCGTTCCCGGAGCAAAGTTCATGCCGCTGTGATGCATCCTCATCCCTGCGGCACGGTGCCGCCCGTGACTCACCCCGACCTGCCGGGGCGGGTGGGACGGCCCTGAGGGATGCACAGGGAAAACTGCAACCCCAGACACCCCAAAGCACCCCCAAAATTCCCGAAATACCAAACCCCCTCGTTTTTCAAACAGCATTTACCCACGCGTGGGTTGATTTCAGCGTTCCCGGTGTTGCCTGTTGCAGTTTTCCAGAGCAGCAGGCGGATGGATGAGGTTGGAGTTGGAATTTGGGATTTTGGGGGGCTTTTTTTTCCCTTCTTTTTCTGGGATGCCAGCACCTCCCCAGCCTGTTTTTGCCCTCCCAAGCCGGGCATTTGCTTCTTGGGGTGGGTTTATTCAGAAGCACCGAACAGAACCCAGTGCCAAAACCTCCCTGATTAGTTGTGTTGGGGCCAAGCCTAATTAATGGGCTTCATTAACGAGGCTGCCTTTATTCCCTGTTGCTTTCTCCCTACGAACTTTAACACGGAGGGAGGCGGTTTGGCCAGAGAGGTGAGGTCAGTAGTTAAATAAAAAAGGAAGAAAATGCTTCTTAAATACGAAAATACATTTTTTTTTTCCATGTGTTTGCTTTGCTGTTGTGCCTCTTGATTTAGGGGTTGCCTTTAGGTGGGGTCTGACCAGCACCAATCCCTTGGGAATATTAATCTGAGATGCCGGGGGAGCATCGCTGGGTGATGCGCTGCTACCTGGGATAACTGAGGAGAGAGCCCAGCCGCCCCCAAATTAAGGGGCTTAGAAATTTCACGTGGATCATCCCAAAGCCGATTAACCGGGAATGTCGGATCCTGGTTCTTGGAGCTGAGCGCTGGGAAAACCTCCCGCCTGGGATAATTGGGCTGTTAACGAAGGTGGCCCAAGCACTGGCCTGCCCTGACCCTGCTCCCAAACAAGGCTGCGATTGTTGTCCGGGCTTAAGCAGGAGGAAGAGGAGGCGGGCGAAGGGGCTGCCAGTAGCTGGGTTTTGCTCAGTGACTGTTAATGAAGCTCCGATGTGAACCCGCTTCGTTAGCGGCTGCTGTCGGGCCGGAGCATCCCCATGCCGGTGCCGTCCCCGGCAGCGTCCCGCGCTGGCGAGCCGCCCGTGTCACATGGAGCCCTCGGAGGGGACCCTGCAGGCCCAGATAAAACCAGGCAAAAAATTCCTAGAATCCCCAAACAGCGTTGTGTGGGTTTTTTTTAACCCCAAACTGGTGTTTTTGTGATTATTTTTTTCCCCTTAGCCCACGTGGGTGCCATAATAAAAGCAAGTTTTATCCTGTATATTCGTGTTCACAATCTGGAGAAGGCTCAGGGGGGACCTTATCGCTCTCTACAACTACTTGAGAGGAGGCTGCAGTGAGGTGGGAGTCGGACTCTGCTCCCAAGGAACAAGGGATGGGACAAGAGGAAACGGCCTCAAGCTGCACCAGGGGACGTTTAGATGGAGCTGAGGAACAATTCCTTCCCCAAAGGGTGCTCAGGCATTGGAACAGGCTGCCCAGGGCAGTGCTGGAGTCACCGTCCCTGCACGTGTTCACACCCCGTGTAGCCGAGGCCCTCAGTGCCATGGGTTAGTGGTGGCCTTGGCAGTGCTGGGAATGGTTGGACTTGATCATCTTAAAGGTCTTTTCCAACCTCTTTGATTCTATAACCTGACGAGCATCACTCCTTCTGTTCCCTGGGGGGAAGCGCTGAGGCTCCTCTCCGATGGGGAAAGGGGGGGGCATAGCTGGGACCCCAACTTTAACCCCTCATTGTGGTTCTCTTCCCCCTTCTCCTGCAGATGACGGCCCGCCTGATGCTCGCTGTGGGAGGAGCGGTGCTGGGTTCCCTGCAGTTTGGCTATAACACTGGTGTCATCAATGCCCCACAGAAGGTGAGCGTGCGCTGGGCCGCGGCAAAACTCCATCCCCTCTGCCCCAAAACAAACCCGTGTCTGCTGCCAGCCCGGCTAAAATAGAACATCCCACCAGGCAGCTTACTGCCCGTAATGGGATTGCAGTTAGTCAGCTCCCGCCTTCCCAGGGGGAATTAGTTTCCTCCTTGCTTAGCGTTTTTTGCTGGGAAAAATCCCAGGAACGCGTGCAGGATGCTCGCTGGGTGGGACCGGCGTAACTTTTAACCTCGGCTTTGAGCGAAGCTCTGGGGGTTAATTGGGGTTTGAGTCATCTGGAGAGGGGGAATGGCCACTCCAATGGGAGCTTTGCATCCTGGAGCGTCGGGACAGGACATCCCTGGGAGGAGAGCAGGCGGCCGGGACAGGCTGTGTGTGAAGGAGGATGGAGAGCAGGAGGTGTTTGCTCCTTCCCCATCATAGTGTCAGCACCCTCCAGCAACTGGTAGGTACATAGGAGCTTGGAAAAACGTGACATTCCCCAATTTATGTGGCTTTTGGAGGTGTTAAAGCCTGGGAAACGTTAGCTCAGAGACCCCATGTGGCGCTTGCAGTGTGCCCTGAGTAAAACTTGGCTGCTGGGGTGAGGTGTGGAAGGACGGAGCGGGGCCCATCCCTGAGCATCACACCATGCACTGCCCCAAGTAACTGAAACCACTGAGGCAGGATTCAGGATTCACGCTATGAGAGGGTTGATCCTGTTACCAGTGAGCGGGCTGCAAAATTCCACCTCCATCGCCAGAAAAACTCCTCATGGGAGAGAAGACCTCGTGTGAAAACTTCCCAGGCCCTGTCAGCATGAAAAGAGCAAAAAGATGTGATGCTATTCGAGGAATTGCATTAAATTGGAGTCCCAGTGAGCAGCCTGAGCGGGATTCCACGTGGCTGGAGGCTGCGGCTCCCATCTGGTGCAGGCACCTCTCTGCTGAAAGCATCTTCCTGCTAAAAATTCCTGATCCCTGCTCGCCTTCCCCTGGACCGATCCGCACTGGTGACGCTTGTGCTCGGCTGACAGTGAGCATCCTCCTCTGGAGACAGGCAGCGGGAGCAGCGCTGGAGACGGCAGCGAGCTGGGCAATCCCTGGAGCTGTGCTGAGGAAGCTGCTTCCTGGCTCCTGCCCTCGTTTCTCCCCAGGCTCCGGCTCCGCGGGGAGCAGCGCTCTGTAATTACCACCCTGCGTCGCTCATCCCAAGGACACGGCAGTTCCCTGTGGCTGAAGGAGTTTTCTCCATCCTCACCTGATCCAGGAGATGCTGCTCAGGGTGATGTGGATGGGACCGTATCCAAGCCAGGGCTGAGCTCTGCTTCCTGCAGACCCCCAATGGGGGTTGCTTCAGCTTCCCTCCTGCATTTTAGGATTGAGCTCCCAGGGCTGAGGCCAGGCCCAGGCTGAGTGTTTTAGGGGCGAGTCACCCAGCGAGTGACTCTGTTTGGGGCAGAACTGATGGGGGGAAGGGTTTGGGGTGCTCTGTACTGGGGGCAGGATGAGTGTGGTCTGGGGTAGCAGGACACTCTGGGCACAAGGATTCATCCCACCTTTGGCAGGAGATACACTGGGGTGAGGGATCAGGTCTGCATCAGGATTCAGGTTTGGGATGGGGGTGCGTTGGGATAAATGGGGTTGCGGGATTGGGTTGCAGGATGGGGATGCATCAGGATGCACCAGGGTGCAGGACTGAGATGCATCAGAGTTGGAATGGGAATGCATTGGGGCACAGGATGGAGATGCATTGACATTAGGATGCATCAGGTGCAGGGCTGAGATGGGAAATACATCAGGGTGCAGGATGGGGATTGTAGAATCATAGAATCCCAGACTGGTTTGGGTTGGAAGGGACCTTAAAGCTCCTCCAGTCCCAACCCCCTGCCATGGGCAGGGACACCTTCCACTAGAGCAGGTTGCTCCAAGCCCCTGTGTCCAACCTGGCCTTGAACACTGCCAGGGATGGGGCAGCCACAGCTTCTCTGGGCAGCCTGCTCCAGTGAGGATGCAGGGTGCAGGATGGGGATGCACTGGGGTGAAGGATTGGCACGGGGATGCAGGACTGGGATGGAGCATTCCCCGGGCTCCAGCGGCGCAGGGGCAGCAGCTCTGGTGGCCTCACAGCCGGGCTCCTTCCTCAGGCGGGGGCTGAGCACTGGGTTTGTGCTCCTCTTAACAGAGTCCTTCCTGCCGCTGGAGCAGCAGCCTGGTGCTTGTGGGGTGTTTGCAGACGTGACGTGGGGAGGGGCTGGCAGGAAACACTCGGCTGCAATGAAATGAGTGCGAGAGAGCAGAAAAAACCCCAGCTTTGGGGAAACGAGATTGGTTTGGGTTTTTTTTCATGCTTCTCTCTTTAAACTCCTTTTTCATCTCCTCTCCCAACAGCTCGTGGTGGGTTTTTCCATCCGTCCTTTTTTGCAGGAGGAAAGGGGACTGGGATGGGGGTATTTGGGTGTTAAGTTTTGCTGAGCCAAGGCACAGCCCAGCGTAGTTCAGCCAGCGCTGGGGCACCCGCTGTCACTTGGATTCGTTTTTGTCTGCTTCAAGGGGAGAGAACAGGAGGTTTTTGGCCAAGCCGGGAGGAACTCAGAGCACCACAAGGTTTGGTGGGGTGTGTGCGGAGCCCTGCTTCCCCACTGAGGGCCTGGCTTCTCCAAATACTACTACCAGTTATTTGTTCTGGTGATGGGAGGAAAAGGGGATGAAGACCCCAAAGCGTCAAAGGTGAAGCAGGAGGCAAATGGAATCAATCACTGAAGTACTGAAATCCTGATGGTTTAGGGGCTTTGAAAGGAATAGCTTAAGAAAAGAAGGAATTATTGGACCTGATGGTGAAGCATGGGGTGTGTTTCTGGCACTGCCTCTGCCAGGGGCTCTTATTTGTGCTGGAAGTGATGGGAAAGTGTGGGAATGCCATGCCATGTGCAGACACTCCATCGGGAGCCCAGTGCCTGCAACATGATGGAGGCAGCGAGGCCTCGGACCCACTTGATGTCCAGCAGCAGCTTCTCCTGCTCACACTAAATCTCTGCTCCTCCCTGCCAGGGTTGTCGAGCCCTTTGCTCTTCCAGTCTGGGTATGGGTGACCCTTCAATAAACTCGCTTGAAGCTTTTGGCAGCAGGCTGGCTTTCAAAGTACATTGAAAAATACATACAATATCTGAAGAAGTGTGTTCTGTGAAGATGGGAATTCAAGACAAGCGCCTGTCATGGCTGTTGGCCTTGCAGCAGCGTGGTGGTGGTGCAGAATTGTAGCAGAAATGTTGTGTTATGGAAGTGCTGCAGGAAAACCCCCTAGAAATGAACTTTGAGGGGCTGTCTGAGGGGGTGGGACTCGATCAGCCGCCCGGATGACCCCACTGCCTTCCTCACCTTCCTGCAGCATCTCTGTGTCTCCTCCGGGGATGGAGTCACATCCCTCCCCGCCTCCCATGTCCCGGGGAGGAGCGTGACCTCCCCATGGCTGCCTGGCGAGGCGCAAGAGGTGTTTTGGCAATGCCTCTCCTCTCGGCAGGGCAGGACCAGAACCCGTCCGGCTGCATTTCCCCTGC
The DNA here is from genome assembly GCF_004027225.2 of Strigops habroptila. NCBI lineage: Eukaryota > Metazoa > Chordata > Aves > Psittaciformes > Psittacidae > Strigops > Strigops habroptila. Next base: position 2,346,442 of record NC_044292.2, read on the forward strand.
GCATCCCGTCAGGTTCCCTCCCTCGGGCTGGAGCCGAGCCACCGGCCGGGCGGCTCCCGGCCCCGTGACGCATCGTCTTGTGAGCCACGCGCCGGCCAAGGGCCTGTGGGTGGCTGGGCTGAGGCTGGGCAACTCCTAACACCATTGCCACAGGTGAAACGGGGCTGGGTTTGACTCATGGCTTTGCTTATTCACACTCTTTCTGCAGGTGATTGAGGACTTCTACAACCGTACGTGGCTGTACCGATACAATGAGCCCATCAGCCCTGCCACCCTCACCACGCTCTGGTCCCTCTCTGTTGCCATCTTCTCCGTTGGAGGCATGATCGGATCCTTTTCCGTGGGGCTCTTTGTTAATCGCTTTGGACGGTGAGCACTGAGGGTGGTGAACCCATAGTGGACCTCAACAGGGGGGGTTGTGCAGCCTTTGGGCATCTCCCTCCTGCCCAGAGCTGATGTTTGGGTTCTCCTGACACCCCTTCAGCCTCTCAGCCCACCATGGTCCTCACTGCCCTCCTCCCTTCTCTCCCCAGGCGCAACTCCATGCTGATGTCCAACATTCTTGCCTTCCTGTCAGCCGTCCTCATGGGCTTCTCCAAGATGGCTTTCTCCTTCGAGATGCTCATCCTCGGCCGCTTCATCATCGGCCTCTACTCCGGCCTCACCACCGGTTTCGTGCCCATGTACGTGGGTGAGGTGTCACCCACTGCGCTGCGGGGTGCGCTGGGGACCTTCCACCAGCTTGGCATCGTCTTGGGCATCCTCATTGCGCAGGTAAGTGCTGGAGAACCAGCCTGGGGGGGTGTTCACCCATCTTTGGTGCTGATGTTCATCAGACGCTTCAGGGATGGGGTTTGTGCAGCAGCACAGAGCGTTGCCTGTGCTGCAGATCCTGCATGGCTCTTCAGAAGGAGCTGGGGTGGAGGGATGGACCTGGAGCTCGGCAGGAGCAGGTTTGGGATGGGCAGTGTTGTGGTATCATGTCTGTTGGACACATGGAAGCCAGATGTGTCCCTCTGATGGGTGTCTGGGGCACCCCTGAGCAGCAGAGTTGGATCCAGCTTGAGCAGGGAAACGGTGGCTCAGCCCCTCTTGTCCTTAGGTGTTCGGTTTGGACTTGATCATGGGAAACGATTCCCTGTGGCCGCTGCTCCTGGGCTTCATCTTCGTCCCTGCCCTGCTGCAGTGCATCATCCTGCCCTTCGCCCCCGAGAGCCCCCGCTTCCTCCTCATCAACCGCAACGAGGAGAACAAAGCCAAGAGTGGTGAGTGACCCCCGAGCTCATCCCACCACACAGGAGGCTCCTCGGCTGCTCCTGACTCCCACTCTCCTCTTAGTCCTCAAGAAGCTGCGGGGCACAACGGACGTCAGCAGCGACCTCCAGGAGATGAAGGAGGAGAGCCGGCAAATGATGAGGGAGAAGAAGGTCACCATAATGGAGCTGTTCCGCTCCCCCATGTATCGCCAGCCCATCCTCATCGCCATCGTCCTGCAGCTGTCCCAGCAGCTCTCAGGGATCAACGCGGTGAGTTTGGGGGCATCTGGATGCCGGGAGGAAGCTGTTTCACCCAGCACTTGGGTTGAGCTGGTTCCAAGACTCCTTTCCTCATGGCATATCCCTGCCCTTTGTAGGTCTTCTACTACTCCACCAGCATCTTTGAGAAGTCGGGTGTTGAGCAGCCCGTCTACGCCACCATTGGCTCTGGTGTGGTCAATACAGCTTTTACGGTGGTTTCGGTAAGTGGAGGTCTTGCCGGGTGGGTGCAGAGACAGGGGCTTGTCTCCAGGCTGGGGATGTGCTGATGGACACGTGTCTCCATCCAACAGCTCTTTGTGGTGGAGCGGGCTGGCCGCAGGACGCTGCACCTCATCGGCCTGGCCGGGATGGCGGGGTGCGCGGTGCTCATGACCATTGCCCTGACGCTGCTGGTGAGTGATGGGCGTTGAGGGGATGGGGGGGCTGGGAGGAGGTCCTGGGTGCTGCACCCTCACTGCAGTGGCTTGGAGGGGAAGGTGTGGTTGGAGAGGAGGAAGGGCTGGTCCTCCTGGAGGTGATGGCTGAGCCGTCCCTGCTGTCCCCTCTCTGTGGAGGTCCCAGAGCTCCAGTCTGGAGGAGCCTCATGGCTTCTCTGCCAGCACCACGCCTGCACAAGTCCCACCTCTGGGGCAGCTGATGCTTCATCCTCCTGCACCGCGCCGACCTTCTCTCTCTCCCTTGGACTAGGACCAAATGTCCTGGATGTCCTACCTCAGCATCGTGGCCATCTTCGGGTTCGTGGCCTTCTTTGAGATCGGTCCAGGCCCCATCCCATGGTTCATCGTGGCAGAACTGTTCAGCCAAGGTCCTCGTCCTGCTGCCTTTGCTGTTGCCGGGTTGTCCAACTGGACCTCGAACTTCATTGTGGGCATGGGCTTCCAGTACATCGCGGTAATCATCTCCTGGGGCTCGTGATGGGAATGATGGGGCTGGTGTGAACCTCACCTGTCCTGGTTGGGTTCGTGACCTACCCGGAGCCTAAACCCTGGGCTGAGATGGTTGGGTTGGGGCCAAGGCGGGGAGCGGGGAGCGGGACCTGCTGGTGTTACACGTCTCATCCCACTGTGATGTTCAATGGGAGGGAGGACCCAGGCCTCGAGCAGGTGACAGGGACGAGCTGCGGTGACAGAGCAGTGGCTCCATCCACACTCTCACCCCTTCTTCCTCTTCCCTCCTTCCAGCAACTCTGCGGCTCCTACGTCTTCATCATCTTCACGGTGCTGTTAGTCCTCTTCTTCATCTTCACCTACTTCAAGGTGCCGGAGACGAAGGGCCGGACCTTCGACGAGATCGCCTCCGGGTTCCGGCAGGGAGGAGCGGCTCAGAGCGACAAAACCCCGGACGAGTTCCACAGCCTGGGCGCCGACTCGCAGGTCTAACCCGCCGCTCCGGGGCTGAGGTTGGGAACGCTCTGTACAGACCATGCCGCGGGGCCGCGCGCCCCTGCCCCGGCTCCCCCGCTCCACCGGGGACGGACTCGACCCATTTTATTATCAAGTTTTATTTTATTTTTTTCTGCTAGGAACGATTTTTTTTTTTTTTTCTTTTTTTGGGGGGTTGTTTCTTTGGTTTTAGCTGGTTTCGCGTCCAGGATTTCAAAGGCGATCGATGTTTTCCAGCCGGGGGCACGTTCCCTGGTTCTGGAACGACGCGACGGGTCCCTCGGCGAGAATCACGTAGCGGAAGGTTTTAAAGCTGGAACCTGTTTCATTTTTTAACGTTCTAATCATAGAAAAGAAAAAATCACGTAAATTGACTAAACCTAAAGCAAGGATGGGTTCAAACCCCCACCAGCTCTTTTTTAACGCAGTCTAACTGATTTCAAGCCCCCGGGGGGGGTCGCGGACAGCGATTTCCCACCCGGGGCAGCGGTTGGAGCGCTCGGTGTCCTGGTGCGGAGCCTCCGCTTTGGTTTAACCTCGGCAATATTTGCCGGCCGGCACCTCGCCGGCAGCCCCACACTACAGCCCCGGACCCAGCTCCCCTCCCCGCGCTGTGTATAGACTGGAAGATATTTATATTATATATATTTTTGTTCCGTGGTTGTTAATAGGAGCCCTTTTAAGTTATAGCGTTTGATTCGACGAGCGACGTACTGTAAATACTCTCGGCGTATAGTCACGTTGTACAACGTCTCCACAAGGTACAGACGCAAAGGGGGTAGTTTTATAGCGACAAGGAGCAGCTTTGTCCAGGGGTAGGACGACTTTTGTATAGTTCAGTACCTGCACTGTAGTTGTACCTATTGCACTGAGTTCCAGGCTGTAGTATATTAAAAACAAACCCCGGAAAATACCTGTCCTCTTCAGAGATAACGGGAACAATCCCGGCACATCCCTGAGCGCAGCTGTGGGAGCTCCCGGCACCTTCCCCGAGCCACGGGCAGGGCTTGAAGTAGCGTTTTTTAAATGTATTTGGGTTGGAATTGATTCCACGTGAAAGAAAATAAAGGTAAAGGGAGGGGAGGGGGGAAATAATTCACTCCACAAGTTCCCTGTGCTAAAGCCCTCGTGGCGCCAGTGGGGTTTGGTTTAAAACCCGAGTGTATAAAGCGAAGTGCCCAGAGGAAGGTGCGCGGAGCGCTCACAATAAAGGAGGATGGACGCAGTGACCTGGCCTGTGCCTTTGTTCCGGGGATGGGAAGCTCAGGGCATCGTGGCCACCCTCCATCACTGTGTCCTCCTCATCCTCCTGCATGTGCTGGGCTGTAAATGCCATTGTCTGGGCCGGGGGGACCCGGCTCCCATTTGATTCCCTGCAGCACTTTGGGGCCTGGCTCCTTCAGGCCCCCATCACTCCTCCGTGTCCCTGTGAGTATTTTCCACCCTGGGAACAACATTCCCAGTTGCAAACCACCCCCCTGGGGGCAGGACTCAGGGGGTGTTGGGGGTCCCAGCCCCTCCATGGACCCCAACCCTGCCCATGGTCTGTGACTCTGTGCCCCGGGCAGGGCTCCAGCACTGGGAGAGGCTGGAGGGAGGCGGTGGCTGCTCCTGGCAGGGTTTGTTTCTACCCCCCTTTCCCTGCCAAGGCACCGGGAGCTGCAAGTCTGAACATTCCGGGCAAAGAAACGCTGCTCTTGGTCACTTCAGGCTCTTTTTCCACTCCTCGCCCCTGGGGCAGGCGCGGGAAGCGGGTGGTGCAGTGCAGGAAATAACTCAAATCTTTCAAACCTCCCCAAAACCACTCTTGCTTTGCGCCAGGCTCTTCCCAGCGCCCGCACCAGCAGCTCCCTGCCCATTCCCATTCCCGGGATGCTCAGCCCGATGCACAGTTGATTTCCAGGCTGTATTTGCAGTGTGAAGCTGCCCGGAGCAGCAGTCGGGAGCTGAGGGCCCATGGCGCAGGCTCAGAGCACCGGGATTACCGGCACAGCTCCAAATCCCTGGGCGCTGTGACCCAAATCCCCCATGACCCAAGGCCCTGTGCCAGCAGCACGGCGCACCCCGGTGCCCCCCGGCACGGTGGTTACAGCCTGGTGAGGGTGGACGCATCCACCAGTGTCTCCCATGGGATATTCAGAGGGTCTCCCATGGGATATTCGGAGGGTCCCCCCTGGCCTACCTGCTGTGGGGCCCCTCATGAGCCCCATCCAGCACACTGTGTACCCCAACACAGGCTGCAGTGGAGGTTTTCCCTTCACCAGCAGCATCAACCCCTTCTAATTGCTCAGGTCCCAGCTTGACGAAGCGCTCACAAAGCCAGGCACTGGCCTCCATCCCGCTCCCGCGAGGCAATTAAATGCCCTCATAAATCCTCCTGAAGTAAATGAGACTTAATCACAGGCTTAAAGCCGAGCCCTGTCCAGCCCTCGGCAGCAGCAAGAGTTTCCCTCAGCCTCTCCCAGCTCCATGAGCCTGCCCGCACCAGCCATGTCCTGTCCCACTCATCAGGGTCTCCCCTCACCCTTCCCAGTATTCCTATCCCTGTTGCCGAGGGTCACACATCCCCCTGCCTGGCTCTTGCTGCTTCCCAAGGTAGAATCCCATGGGAGCTGCAGAGTGGGGTGCACTCGGTGGGGGCTGTGGGCAAGAGCACACAGTGACACAAGGGGACAGTTTCTCCTCGGGAGGCTTGGCATCACAGTTAACATGATGCCGGCATCCTCAGCCACGTCTCCTTTGGGTGGGAAGCTCCGATTGGAACTACCTGGTCTGTTTGCCCCCCATGACAGCTTACAGTCCCTCACGCTGGGCTCCTGGTCCTTCCACACATGGCACACACGAGTCCCTCGGCTCCCAGACTCCTCCAAAGCTCTGCAAAAAGAGAGCAGCAGGTTTGGAGCTGAGGAGATGGAGCCAAACGGGTCCAGAGGAGCAGGAGGGTCTGCAGCAAAGACCTTCCCCATGTCCCTCCATTGATCTCTCCCACCAAACCCAAGAGGAAAACGATGACACCAGTCACAGACCCCGTCAGCCAGACAACGTGCGGGTGGAAGAGGCCATTGGTTTATTCATAAATCATCAGGTAATGAATTATGCATCAGGTGGTTGTGCTTTTGTCCCTCACCCTCACCCAGTTACTCCATAACAGGCTATGGAGGTTGGGAGAGTGAGCTCATCCCAAAATGATTGATTTCCAAACACCTTGAGACAGGAGAGGTGGCAGCAGCAGCGAGGACACGGCTGGGAACACCCTTTGTGTTCAGTGACAATGGCCAAAGAGCTGCTCTGGTAGGAAGTTCTTCATTTTGTGGAGGAAGGCTCCACGTTCATCAGCTTCAACAAGTGCCTGAGGGGTTCGAGAGACTCCTGCTGGGGCAGTTGTTTCACCAGCTCAAAGGCTTTCAGCCCCAGCTCCCGAGCCTGGGATGAAACAGGAAAGACAAAGGAATTGTCAGGAAATTGGCTTTTCTCAAACCTGCAGCACTGGAACAGCGGCTCCGGAGCAGCTCCAGGCTCCAGCGCCCATTTCTGAGGGTGACCTGTACAAGCTGCTTTGCAGGAGAGAGTAAAGCTGCCAACAGTGATCACAGTTGGGATCCAGTGGTGCAGACAGAAGAGATTACTCAGCCAGCCCCTGTGCTGGGGATCATCACCTCCCATCTAATGCAGCAGCTCACTGAGCATTCCCAAAGCTGTCTCAGGAAGAACACAGCTGTATTGACTCAGTCTGCACTAAATCCCTCATTTCCCTTGGTAGCTCTTCCAGGGATTAGACATTCTCACAATTATAAAGCTTTCCCTTTTCTCCTAATTTGAATTTGCTTCTTTGTGGCTTCCACTGACTCACATCACTGCGGCTTCCTCTGATACAACGAGGAGACCATCAGTAACCTGGATTTGACCCTCCAGGACACAGGCAGCAGCAGCCCAGGATTTGGAGGGATAGCCCGAGCAAAGAGGCCTCATTTCCAGCTGGATTCTGCTCAGCACTTCCTCAAAACCACTTATTGAGAAGGCAGAGAACGGGCACTCTGAAGTTAAGGCATCACATCTGGAATTTTTAGCCATAAAAATCCAAGGGTGCAAAAGGAAAACTGAATCACAGGGTCCAACCGAGTGACACAGCCACTGCAGAGGGTCTGGCTCGAGGAGGACACAGGCAAGGCCCATTTCTTGCTCCCTGCAGAACATGTGCCCTGATGGCTAAATGCAGCTTGTGACCAGCAGTGCTCTGCCAGGACACCCCAGGGAAAGGAAGAACCCAGAAAATGTGGAGAACTACAGGATCCTGCCCCTCTGCTGGGCTCTTAGGAGACCCCCCCTGCAGTCCTGATCCAGCTCTGGGGCAACAGCACCAGAGGGACGTGGAGCTGCTGGAGCGAGGCCAGAGGAGGCCCCGGAGCTGCTGCGAGGGCTGGAGCAGCTCTGCTCTGGAGCCAGGCTGAGAGAGCTGGGCTGGGGCAGCCTGGAGAAGAGAAGGCTCCTGAAGGGGAGACCTTAGAGCAGCTCCAGGGCCTAAAGGGGCTCCAGGAAACCTGGAGAGGGGCTTTGGACAAGGGCCTGTAGGCACAGGCCAAGGGGAATGGCTTTAACCTGCCAGAGGGGAGACTGAGATGAACTCTGAGGCAGAAGCTCTTCCCTGTGAGGGTGCTGAGGCGCTGGCACAGACTTTTCCCAGAGAAGCTGTGGCTGCCCCATCCCTGGCAGTGTTCAAGGCCAGGTTGGACACAGGGGCTTGGAGCAACCTGCTCTAGTGGAAGGTGTCCCTGCCCGTGGCAGGGGGTTGGAGCTGGAGGAGCTTTAAGGTCCCTTCCAACCCAAAGCATTCTATGGTGCTATGGATCCACTGTGAGCTGAGAGAGACCAACACAGATCCAGTGGGATTTATTAGCCTTGACAGAGGGCAAACCATGAGCAGCTTCATGCAGGGTCACCGAGGCAGCTCTGTCCTTGGTCACCCAGCACTGCGAGGCTGTTGTGGACTTGGGAATGGTGCCAGGGGAACAGAGCAACTGGCTCCATGAGACACCATGAGCACAGGAACAGAGTTAAGCAGCTCCTCTGGACCCTTTCACCAGGCAGAACCTACCTTTGGTAGATCCATGAGCAGGTAGTGAAGCATGGCAAGAGCGTGCAGGACTTTGGCAGTTTCCCCAGGTTGTTGTGTTGGTGCCTGTTCTCTGATGTCTAATATGGCATTCAGCACTCGGATTCCTTCTACTTGCTGGGCTTCAGCTGCATTGGGAATGAAACAGTCCTGTTGGATGTATGTCTGTGTGCAAGATAATATATTCAAAACTGCCCAATTATCTCTTCTAGACATCAAAGCAGTTCTACTACAAGCATCGACGTGGTATCCCAGCTCCATGCAAATTGCACACCCATTAGCAGATATCTTTTCATCCCGTCAGTAATTGTGTTGATTAGCCTTTAGTAAGGATGTGGAGTCATAACAGCTGCATGAAAAGAGCAACTTTCATTCTCCTGTCAGAACTGAAGATGGTATCGGGAAGCCCTGTCCTGGAGACAGTGCCCATAATGGGGACTACAGAAACCTCTCTTCTCTCACCACATTCTTATTGGCATAGATGGTAGAAAGAAGACAAGGGCCAGAGTCTACTTCAGGGGAGCACAGGGTTGCACCATCCACATGAGCATAATTCCTAATGCTTTATCGTAGAATCCCAGCCTAGTTTGAGTTGGAAGGGACCTTAAAGCTCATCCAGTTCCAACCCCTGCCACGGGCAGGGACACCTTCCACTAGAGCAGGTGCACTAGTCTCCCCCAGCCTGTGTTTGTGCTTGGAATTGCCCTGACCCCGGTGCAGGACCTTCACTTGTCTCATGCATCTTTCTGTCCTGGTGAGAGATTCCTCAGCTTCTCTCCCAACAGTATTCTCTAGATTAACACATCTAAATTATCAGCACACACTATTCCATCGTGTTCTGTTGCTTCAGAAGATAGAGTTGCAAACCTGCCTAAGTGAGATGAAATGTCACTTGCACAAAATTAAATAGAGACAAAGGAGCTGCAGAGAAATGAGAATGTTGAAGTGGAATCGAATGCCTGAAAGGCAAAATCCTGAAGTCGCTGCCAAGGGCACTGTGAAAACAAAAAGGGCAAAGCTGTGTTTCCACCTGAACACCCTCATTACTCAAGTGGCCTCGTTTGCCCCATCCAGCAGAGTCCCCTGAGCATCAGCATCAGACAGACCCGTGACTGCATTGCAGCTGCGTCTGTGGAAACGCCACGCAAACCACGACCTGGAGGATGTACGGATTCTTTCAAATCCCATCTCCAAACAGCTCTGTGCCATAGAGGTGCTTACTCATGGGCTCCTCACTGACTTCCCTGTCCTTGGTGAAAAGAGACATTTCCGGTCGCAACTTGAGAACCTGCTGCTGGGCTTGGAGTGACTTCAGGAGAAAGGCATGCCAGGCGCCGGCCACCTACCCGGAAACAAGTGAATTATTTCACTTTATGAATACACAGCATTTAGCAACTGCTTGTTCTATAAACACCGTGTCCTGCAGTGCTCAGCCCGGCCACAATACCCGGTGTGCTGCTGCCGCCGAGCCGGGTGGCTCGCACCGGGATCTGAGTGCTCCTGTCCCAGTGGCAGCCTGGGCTGGGAGCTCAGTTCTCCACCTGAGTGTGAAGTTTCATCAAACTTCAAGTAATCTGACTAAATTGTTAACAAAAAGCAGATTGGGTTGAAGGTTGTGGGGGGGATGAGGCTGATGACACAGCTGCCAAAGCCCTGTTTCCGCAGAAAACCAGGCGAAGGAAAGCTCTTTTTTTCCTCAGTTATCACTCACTATTTAGAGTGATTAGATAATCATTCCTTCCCTTGCTTGATCCCCCTGGTCTGACAATCTTTTATCAGTGTGACTTTTATTATCAGCGTAAATTTTATGTGGCTTATTTGTATCCCACTCTTCCCTGGTTATGGCAACTCCTTGGCGACCCTCTCTACTTGTGGTCATCTCTTTAACCTCTGGCGCAGGGTACGTGGTAGCAAAGCTGGTTTGGAACAAGGTTTGGCTGCCCAAATTGAACTCAAATTGAACAACGACCTTTAACCGAGTACAGGATTAGTGTCTCCTGGGCTTAACTCAGGGGAATATTTAAGTATGGAAAAGGTTTCTGAGATTGATCCTAAAAGGCCACACTGGCACTTCACACAATCACCATCATATTAAAGGAAATCAGAGAGAGGAAAAACCTTGGGAAAAGCACAGGAACAAAAGAGAAACAGCTAAAGGATGACCTTTGGTGTTACCAACCTCAGCGTAGAGCGAGTTTGCTATGTCCATTTTGTTCTGGCGGAAGAAAATATTAGCCATGTGGAAATAACCTCCAGAGGTCTCAATAGACTGTAGTCCAAACGTAGAACTAGCAAGGTAAACCTGCAATCAATAATTAAAACAAAACAAATACCAGAAGTTTAATGTTCATCTCAAACCTGGGACATTTTTCATTATGGATTAATAATATTGCAAGCAATCTTTTTTTTTTTTCTGTGTAACTACAGTGTGAGTTACACCTGGTTGTGACTGTACAATGTGGTACTAAAAAGCTGCATTTTGGGTTTTATGCAAAGCAATACGATGCTCCCAAATCTCCTGGGGCAGAGGAACCTCACTGCAGCGTGTGATCCCAATGAAGCATGGGGCAGGTTTCACAGAACCATAGAACCCCAGCCTGGTTTGGGTTGAAGAGACCTTAAAGCTCCTCCAGTTCCAACCCCCTGCCACGGGCAGGGACACCTTCCACTAGAGCAGGTTGCTCCAAGCCCCTGTGTCCAACCTGGCCTTGAACACTGCCAGGGATGGGGCAGCCACAGCTTCTCTGGGCACCCTGTGCCAGCGCCTCAGCACCCTCACAGGGAAGAGCTTCTGCCTCAGAGCTCATCTCAATCTCCCCTCTGGCAGGTTAAAGCCATTCCCCTGGGCCTGTCCCTACAGGCCCTTGTCCAAAGCCCCTGTTGAGGTTTCCTGTAGCCCCTTTAGGCCCTGGAGCTGCTCTAAGGTCTCCCCTTCAGGAGCCTTCTCTTCTCCAGGCTGAACAACAATTGGGATTTGTAATCCTGATTTTAGGTACCAAGAGGGTACATTGTATAGACACCTGAACTGTTGAGCCCTAAGGCACCCGTGTGGCCACGTTTAGCCAAAGTTGTGTTTTACCACTTATCTTCATTCCCTTGAAGTGACACTTAGACCTTGCCTTTACCGCATCTGCTTTTAGATTTATCTATCAATCAGCTTTGTTTCGGTGCTGACATGAACAGACATTCCAACCCCAAGTTGCCTTTTATCCAACAGATAAGTTACTCTATATTTTAGCAGTCATTTCCCTCAGTTCTCTGCCGTTAGACAGCAGTTCCCTGTCAGCTGTTATTTAACCAGTTCCTTATCTAACTGTTTAAATGTCTGGTTCAACAGCATTTTCCCCAATTCAATCCCACAGGAGCAGTCTGTCAGATTTGAAGTGCCATCCCCCTGTTCCTGGGGATGCTTTGCCTGTCATTTGATCCTCCAAAGGCAGATGAACTCCGTGACATCCTATTTTTGTCCCATGTGGACTAAATTTATCCAGTGAGGAGTGATGTATACTCACTACTGTTGCATTTGATAGTAGCTTTGTGTGGGTGTAATGATGACATTCAGTTGAGGAGGATTAGATCTTCTCTAGTATAATATATACAGCCCTGTCCTTGCTTAGTCGGTGAACCTTTGGGGAGATTCTCCTCTGTGCCATTGGTTTTTTTAGGTATCCTAAATCTGGTGCCCAAAGGGGCGTCAGGTAATAGCTTTTTGCTATTAGCAAGTGGCTGGTCTACGTCAGAGCAGCCTGAGACCTGCCTGAACTTTGGCTGCGTGTCTGAGATCTGCTGAGAGTCACACGCCAGCTCAGAATAGCTGGAATGCACCACTGCCTTCCCACTGCCTTCCACTGCCCCGGCTCCGGCTGCAGTGCGGGAAACTGGATCAGCTTTAAGGTCCCTTTAACCCAAACCACTCTGTGATCCTATGATGAAATCTGCCCGCTGAGGTTTTCATATCGATCTGAAGTGTTAGAGAAGGGAGAATAATTGAAGCATTTCTGTATTTCAGTTGGCTTACATCGTTTGCCAGGTGGTATAAAGCCTGCTCGAAGTTCCCTTTAGCAGCACAGAACAGCCCCAGACTACGATGCAATTTGTACTGAACAGCAGCACTGCAGTCTGGGGTTCTGAGGACAATCCACTCGGCTTGGGAGAGATACTTTGACGCCTCTGGGAGATGCCCAGCACCTAAAACAACACGTAGAAATAAGCAGGATGAAAAGCATGTTTTAGTTTAGAAATGTAGAGAATGCTGCCATCTGTGCCTGTGCAGTAGATCAATATTGAGACCAAGCTGTGGATTCCCCACATCTCTCCTGAGTGCTCCTTAGCCAAGCAGGTGTCCAAAACCTGATTTATGGCCAGTCCGAGTGTCCTGAGCTCCCAGAGGAGCCAGAAGCCGTGTATGGCATTCAGTATCTCCAAACACATGTTCCAGACAGGTTAGCTCTGGGCAGCCACTGCTGACTCATGCAATATCACACTAGAATTACTCATGGCACTTTTTCCCCTTCCCTCGCCACACCATTTACGACAATCCTCCAGACAGCTCCATTCTGCCGGCAGAGCATTCATTGTGTGTGCCCCTGCAGTGGTGATGATTTATGGTGATTTCTCAGTCCTTACGTGCAGCTGAGGGGAGCAGTTCCCCACATGCAGAGTCCTAATGGGACACTTTGTCTGAAGCACAGAGGCCATGACAAAAAGCTCTGCTGCAGGCAGAGCGTGCTTTTGTGAATGAACCGAAGTGTTCCTCTCATGCAATGGCCTCACAAAATGTTTGCTGGTTCCCTGAGATAAGAGCACTACCACCCACCCTGGGGAATTTAATGCTTTTGAGAGTCATAGGAAGCCACAGAGGGAAAGGATAGATTTTCACACTGCTTCTCTTGTGGGAATGGGCAGAGGGAGCAAACATTTCGTCTGCTTTCATTGCTCTCTCCTTGCCAATGAGCCATTCTTTTCCCCAGACCCACACTGGAAAGGGGTGTGTGTGACTCCTCCAATCTCTCTGAAATGCCCTTGAGGCAGGGCAGGGTAGAGAACATGGCACAACGTTGAAAGGCAGAGCTGGTCCTTCCCTGATAAATGCTAAAAGGAAACCAGAAACCTGACCCAAGGGAGGTCTTGCCCTTGCCAGTGTTGCTATTTAGACAATACTTAACCAGTGGAGGCCTCAGCCAAGAGGAGATAAGCAGGCACCAGTTGCAGGGAATTGGAGCCGTACACCTCGATGCTGAAGCGCAGCGCATGCAGAGCTGCCGGCCGCGCTTCCTCGTGCTTCCCATCCCAAACAAACTCCTGGGCTGTGCTGTACGCCACGTCGATGATGTATTTCTGCAGGGGAACACAGTAATGGGACACAGTGAGCAAAGGAGTCAAGTCTGCAAACTGTAAAAGTGATTGTAACGTTGTTTGTGTCTGTAATTAACAGATGGAAATTAAAGCTGTCATATTAGAGCCTGGCTTTCACTCCTGCTTCTAGCAGGAACAGATTTGGACATCCTCTTAGCTCATGTGGTGTCTTACGAGACAAAGAATCCTTTACACCTACCAAAAAGGGCTTATAAGGCTGCAGCAATAAAGGCTGTAAAGCACAGAAAATGATCATCACAAGACACAGAAAAGATCAGACAAAGGGGCTGCAGCGGGGGTTCGCTGACGGTAATAACGGTGACTCAGAGCATACGGGTTGCCCAGCTGGTGCCAGCATGGGCACAGCTCCAGCAGCAGGAGACATGGTCTGCAGGCGAGGAGAAGGCTCCTCACATGGTGCTGCAGCTTCCTCCCACCCTCTCCCGGCCAGTTCTGGGCCTGGTATTTTGGGCATGGAGTCTGGAAAGCCGGTCAAAATCCAAACACCCCAACGCACTGCATTGCGCTTCGGGACACCCACTGCCCCAGCTGGGTTCGGTGCTCAAAGCTTCTGCTTTTCTGTTTGCTGCCAGAATCCAGAACGTTTCCTGTACATACAGCTGCTCCCTGCCCCTTGCTGCTCCTGGCAGCCCACATTTGGTCTGTGCACCCTTTGCAGCATCTGATCTAGTCACCAGCTCCACAAACCTATTTCCATCTGAATGCCTGTTCATTGCCAGGAGCTCTACAGCAACTGTAGGTGCTGTGCCCCTACAATGTGCAGAAGGATGCCAGGGAAAGAGCCAGGATGATTATTTTATGGTTATTATTTCTCTCTGCTTTCAGCATACCCGTTGCCAACTCCCAGCACTTCTGTGTTGGCTCTTCGCACAAGTGGTGCAGTGGAAAAGCTGCCTGGAAAGAATCCTGTTGGTGCTGTGCCTCGCAGTGCTGCCATGGTAAGTCAGGGAGGCACTCGCTCTGCTCTTGCTAGGAGGCACGGGCAGGCCTGTGCAGCGAGGAAAATACCATCTTACCTCTTTATTGCCTTCTGTTTTCCAGCTGGGGCTGAGCAGAGGGCAGAAATAACAAATCCAAATGCTTTTGGAGGCCAGGTTTTGGCATTTTTCTGAGCTTTAAGTGCTTAAAGAGAGGCAGAGAGAATCAAGCCATAGGTGAAGGAACAGCTCAGGGACAGGGGACCTCAAAGACAGCCTGGGAGTGTTTCCTGGAGATCCCAGCTGAGATAAAGGGGCATCCTTTCTGGATAACGAGAGCTTTGAAGAATGCACCCCAGGGTGACAGCACCCAGATACAGCACGGAGAGCCAAGAGCTAGGACACACAGCACCCCCTCCCTACTCCCTGAGCTACCAGCATATAGACAGTGAGACAGCCACACACCAAACCCAAGCTGTGCTGGGGAGCATGTGGCACCCAGGAGAAAGTCAGTACATGCTTGGGGCACAGAGCAGTAGAAGCTGTTATTTATAAGGCTGCCTTTTCTGTCCACGCCACTCTTTGTCTGATGCAACCAGCACTGGCTTTGGTGCGTGGGTACCAGCAGATTGTCATCTGGGAGGTGCTGGAGATCAGCATCATTCTTTTTAACTCCTTATCAATGGGATCATCGCTGCTTCTCATGATGCAAAGCTATCTTAAAACATCTGCAGTGAGGACAAGGTGAGGGTTAGAGTCTTGCACAGCTCCCAGGAGGAGAAGAAAGGTCAGGAGACAACAGGAGCCCTGCGGCACTGAATATTTAAGGTTGTGCAGTTACAAGCCTTGGGGGGATCGTTAGCTCTGGCCCTGCACCGTTTTAATCTTGCCCGTAGCCCCACGCCCTGGACCTGCAGGCTTTGAGCTCTTTTCATGTGTGCTGCAATTACAGAGGTTTCTCTGAAGATGCCCCCACGCAGTTTTCCCCCAGTTGGGGTTTGAGGAGGCCGAGGACCCCAGCTCTGCTGCAGGTGGGAGCAGGAGGCTGGGAACACACTTGTGGTTCAATGCCACATTCATTTACTCACTCACCGGCACCAAAAATGATGCCACGCTCGAAGAAGCGATGATTTCAAGAGGAAGGCTTCCAGTGTGAGGCGAGAGCCCTGCAGCCATGGCGAGCAGTGGTGCTGGAGGCTGCAGAGCTGGCTGAGCACCCAGCTTTCCCGCAGGTGAGGCTATTCCACAAACAGAAACTTGGAGCCGTGTCAGTTTGGAGGTGCTGTCTGCAGGCACCCCCCCGGCTACGTTGACAAAAGCAGATTTCTATCAACAAAGCTTTGGAGTACAGATGAGGCATGAAACTCAGAACCTGGCTCTTGGCTTCATGCACCTTCCCTTAAGCCACAGGGCATGTTGATGTGCACAAGCTTTCCTGTGTCCTGACTGAGGCTCAAGCTGCCTGTTTGCTAAACAAACACCACGCAGGAGTTTGTGAGCTACGGCAGAAATGTTCAAAAATTATAAACCTTCGGGCAGGCTTTGAGCAGAAGGTTTTTTCTCTGATCATCAGGAGAATACACAGTTTCCCCCTGAGCTCCAAAGGCCTTTTCTGAAGCATTTTTGTCAGCTCTGTGAGTAGGAATGTGAAGAAGCCGCAACAAGACGGCGCATTAAATCATCTCACCCGCTCCATACCACTCCTGGGGCAGCCCAGGCACAACGCTGCTTGCCCTGTGCCTTGCTGTGTGTAAAGACAGACGCCAGTTGTGGGCTAGCAGTGGCCCAGCCGCTGCAGCCTTGCTGTGAAGGTGAGCAGGTAACCAGCAAGACCTTTCCGCTTTTTCACTCCTTAGGAAGGAAGGCAGACAGAGCGTCCCAGCACACGCTGTTCCCAGCACCTATTATATTTCAATAGTCTGGAGAAAAAGGTCAGAGAACAAATGTAATAGGGCTGTTAAAGAGCCTGTAAAAACCTCCACTTGGCAGGTGACTTTCCCCACGAAGACATGCCAGGGCTCGGCTCAAGCTGTGGCAGTCGCTCTCTGCTCACACAGGCGTCTGCCAGCCAAGGAGCTGCTCTCCCTTCTCCACTGCCTCTGCCCCTGGCACCTCAGGAAAACCAAGGATTAGCTTCCAGCTAATCGAGGAGCACTTCCTTGGTCTGGCCTTACGTGGTCTTTTGTAAACGTACGTAGCGTGATTTTAGTTGCTCTACATTCGGTGATGCAACACCACCAGTGCTCAGCATCTGCTGAAGTTTCCTGGAAAAGCTTGAAGCTGTTGAGGACACAAAAATCCTGCCCTAGTAAGACCCATTTAAACTTCCTTTCCTTCATTGCAGACTTCGTAAAAGAACAGCTTAAAACTTAAACACAACCTGGAACAAAGGAGCTTTTGCAGGTTTCCTGGTGCTTGCGGGACATTCTAACACACCTTCTTTGGACCTTGGTCCACAACCCTGCCTGGGGTTTTCAAACACAAGGGATTCTCAAAACCCGACTGGAACGATGTTCCTCCCAGTGGCACCCTGGGATTGTTACCAGCTCCCTTTCAGCTGTTCTGTGTCCTGTTATCCTGCCATTAGGAGTCATACAATGTTAGAAGGACGATTTATTTTTCTGGGCAAGATTTTCAGTAGCAGATGCATTTGGGCGGGTTATTTTATTTTATCAACACTGTGGAAAAGCAGATCCTGCCATCCCGTAAACAAAAAACCAAGAAGAGAGTTGAAAACCACTGGGGCTGGAAGGGAGCTGCACATCTGCACCACCCACGAGGCCAAAAAGCAGAGATAAAAGACTGTACTTAGTGGGAAAGGGCGTTTAAAGTTGGGCAGTTAAACAAAGGGAGGGGATTCATTTCTTTGCCCCCCTGGAAGGGGAATCCCTCCCATCAGCGAGGGGTGAGCACAGCCTGGAAGAAGCAAAACTCAGCTGGATCCCGGACTAACGGCGGAGATGGACTAATTCCTGGCAAGGCGAGAGATCCAGGAATGCTGCTGTTGCTGGGGGAATCTCAGGATTTCGAGGAAGGACTGTGAAAGGGGGAAGAGGCTCCTAGAATCAGGCAGAGGACGCTCCACTCCCCTTCTGGTAGAGGTTTTGTTTAAAAACCCAACCCTAAAGCTCTGCAATAAGCACTGATGAAGCAGCGAGGTGCCCTCCCAGCCCTGCGTACATCAAAGGACAGGAAGAAGAGATCTAATGTAATTCCAGTGGCAGCACTTTGAAGTGGATTTGGTTCTTCTTGTACGTACCTGCCTCCTCAGCAGCTGCTCCATACCATGCTTTCTCTCTCTTTCCGTAGGGGGACATGGGAGGGACGTGCGGATTGGGATCAGCAGCTGGCATATTTGCTTGTGGATACTGACCCAGTCAGCTTTCTGATGATCCTTATCACTAACAAAATAAGGGAAGAGTGGTATCTGTGTGTGCTTGGAAATGCCGTCAGGAAAGGTTATTGCCTTGTGTGTCTTCTGGACTTTCACCCCAAGAATTACTCACAAAAGTCACCAGCTGTTTGCTCACACAGCACCTAATACACACTTGATATTCCCAAACACAGGAGAGGGCTGGAGCAGCTCTGCTCTGGAGCCAGGCTGAGAGAGCTGGGCTGGGGCAGCCTGGAGAAGAGAAGGCTCCTGAAGGGGAGACCTTAGAGCAGCTCCAGGGCCTAAAGGGGCTCCAGGAAACCTGGAGAGGGGCTTTGGACAAGGGCCTGGAGGGACAGGACAAGGGGAATGGCTTTAACCTGCCAGAGGGGAGATTGAGATGAGCTCTGAGGCAGAAGCTCTTCCCTGTGAGGGTGCTGAGGCGCTGGCACAGGGTGCCCAGAGAAGCTGTGGCTGCCCCATCCCTGGCAGTGTTCAAGGCCAGGTTGGACACAGGGGCTTGGAGCAACCTGCTCTAGTGGAAGGTGTCCCTGCCCGTGGCAGGGGCTTGGAACTGGATGAGCTTTAAGGTCCCTTCCAACACAAACCAGTCTGGGATTCTATGACACAGGAGCACGGTGCTCTCCTGCCAGGTCACTGTGACTGTGGATGTTAAAACCTCATTTAAACCACTCACACACCTCCCGACACAGTTCCGTTTGAGCAAATCTCTGACTTTCACCTGAGTTCATCCTGGACCTTCTCCCTGGCTCCATCCTGGGCCTTGTTCCTCCCTCTTGGACCTCATCCCTGCCACCCGGGCTTCATCCCTGCGTCCTAAGCCTTATCCTGGTGCTTGTCCCTGTGTCCTGAGCCTCATCCCGGTGCTAGTCCTGCCTGTCCCTGTGTCCCAGGCCGCATCCCCGGCGTTGTCCCCGTTTCCCAGCCCTCATCCTGGGGCCGTCCCGATGTCGTGGGGACGGACATCCCAATATCCTGTTCACGGACATCCCAATATCCTGTTCCTGCTTCCTGTGCCTCATCTTGTGCTTTCTCCCCGGGCCCTGAGCCTTGTCCCGCTCCCGCTCCGCGCCCCCGGGGCCGCTCCATCCTCCCTCACCAGTAGTGCGTGATGCGGCAGTGGCCGCAGCGAACCCGCGCCGCGGCCCCGCACAGCTCGCACCGGCGGGACCCCTCCACCGCTACCGCCACCGCCGCCGCGTTGTCACGGCAACCCTTCCGGGACGATCTCCGCCGCATCCGGCGGAAGGCGAGGCGGGGCTCGGTGCGGGGTGTTGGTGGGGGGTGGTGGGAGGGGAAAGCTTTTTCCGTTGCGGACTAATGGCGGAGGCGGCGCCGTGCGGGAGCGCGGCCGAAGCGCGGGTGCGGGCGTGGGCTGCGGGGCACGCGGCGCGCGGGCGGCGCGTGGCGCTGGTGACGTCGGGCGGGACGCGCGTGGCGCTGGAGGCGCGCGCGGTGCGGTTCCTGGAGAACTTCAGCAGCGGCAGGCGCGGGGCGGGCTCCGCGGAGCGGCTGGTGGCGGCGGGGTACGCGGTGTGCTTCCTGCACCGCGCCCGCTCCGCCTTCCCCTGGGCGCGCAGCCTTCCGCAGCACGGAGCCGCGCTGCTCGACGCCTTCCGCCTCACCCCCGGCGACACCCCGGCAGTGGCCGCTGATCCCGCGGCGCTCCCCGCGCTGCTGCCCGCACTGCGGGATTACCACCGCGCCACCGAGGAAGGGGTGCTGCTGCCCATCGAGTTCACCGCGCTCGAGGAGTACCTGGAGCTGCTGCGCGCCGCTGCTCGAGCGCTGGCGCCGTTCGGTACGGGAAGGGGAACGGGAACGGGATGAGAGGGAGGGGACGGGGCGGACATGGGGCTGTGGGAGACACCGGGCAGCGCAGGAGGAAGGGACCGTGGGGTCCCCGACGTGAGGGGACAAGGCGGACCCAGGGGAAGCGCAGGCGGGAGCGGCTGTGAGGTCCCGGTGCGGGAGGGGATGTGGCAGCCCCGGGAGGTACCCGGTGCGGGAGGGGATGTGGCAGCCCCGGGGGCGCTGTGTGAGGGAATGGGGGTGCCCATGGGTGCTCCTGCGCCTTAGTGACAGGGTCTTGGTCATCCTCGGGGGCTATTGGGGCTTGGTGTGAGGGGGTGAGGCAGCCCTGGTGGGTGACAGTGGGTCTGAGAGGACCCCTGCTTGGACAGTGGCTGTAGGTGATGGGGGGCTCTATAGGGTGTTGGCAGCCTGGCCAGCTCTGGTCCATCCCAGGGCCTGGGTCAGCAGCGGTGGGTGACCACACTTCTATTTCTCACAGGTTCCAGTGTCATGTTCTACCTGGCAGCCGCTGTGTCCGATTTCTACATCCCGACCTCGGAGATGCCTGAGCACAAGATCCAGTCCTCGGAGGGACCCCTTCAGGTGAGGCCTCCCTGGGCATGGACCCCCTGAGTGCCCGCTGTCCAGGACACTGGTGTCACTGGCTGCCCAGGGACTGGCTGCGGATAAGACCTGGGAAAGGTTGCAAAGCAGTGTTTTCGCTTGGAATGGGAGGTTGAATTTCCACCGGAGCAGAATCCCACGGAAAGAGGGGAGTTGCATGGTTTTGTTCTTCCCTTGCACCAAGGGGTGAGGATAACGGGGCAAAGCAGGGTC
This sequence comes from Strigops habroptila, assembly GCF_004027225.2. Lineage (NCBI taxonomy): Eukaryota > Metazoa > Chordata > Aves > Psittaciformes > Psittacidae > Strigops > Strigops habroptila. The sequence goes on from NC_044292.2 coordinate 2,366,790, forward strand.
AGTCCTGCTCTGGTTGTACATCAAAAACTGTGCGGTGCAGTTGATATGCTGGAGGGAAGGGATTGGATCTAGAGGGACCTGGGCAGGCTGGAGAGGTGGGACCATGTGAACGTCGTGGAGTGCTAAAAGGCCGGGTGCAATTCCAAGCACAAACACAGGCTGGGGGAGACTGGATGGAGCAGCCCTGACATGAAGGACTTGGGGGTGTTGGTCAATGAGAAGCTCCCCATGACCCGGCTTCAGTGTGTGCTTGAGCCCAGAACCCCCCCTGTGCTGGGCTGCACCCCCAGAGCGTGAGCAGCAGCTCAGGGAGGGGATCCTGCCCCTCTGCTGCGCTCTGGGGAGACCCCCCCTGCAGTCCTGATCCAGCTCTGGGGCAACAGCACAAGAGGGACGTGGAGCTGCTGGAGCGAGGCCAGAGGAGGCCCCGGAGCTGCTGCGAGGGCTGGAGCAGCTCTGCTCTGGAGCCAGGCTGAGAGAGCTGGGCTGGGGCAGCCTGGAGAAGAGAAGGCTCCTGAAGGGGACACCTTAGAGCAGCTCCAGGGCCTAAAGGGGCTACAAGAGACCTGGAGAGGGGCTTTGGACAAGGGCCTGCAGGGACAGGACAAGGGGAATGGCTTTAACCTGCCAGAGGGGAGATTGAGATGAGCTCTTAGGCAAAAAATCACTTGAGAACACCCTGCTTATTGTTAATACCAGGCTGATGATTTAACTTTATGGTGCACACTGGTGACATTTTAACCTTGTTTGGGGAGATGTGGCCAAATACTGTCTTGGGAAACTTCCCAGTGGAAATATAATATGAACTGAAGCTGGAATTTCCCAGTTCCTCCTGTCTCGTACTAAAACACATCACCATGTTTTTACTGAAACTTTTCTCTGCTCTCTTTCCCCAACGTAGATCACACTGAAGATGGTGCCAAAAATGCTGTCTCCTCTCGTCAAAGAATGGGCCCCAGAGGCATTTGTTATCTCCTTTAAACTGGAGACGGATCCCTTGATCTTAATCGATAAATCCAGGCAGGCTCTGGAGAAATACCATCACCAGGTGGTGGTAGCAAATATCCTGGAGTCCCGGAGAACCTCCGTTATTATCGTCACCAAAGACTCACAGACTCCGTTATCTCTTTCCGATGAGGAAATAGCTCAAGGCATGGAAATAGAGGAGAAGATAGTGAACTATCTGCAGGGCCAGCACACCCTCTTTATAGAGAAGAAGGTCTGAGGACCAGCTCTGAATGAAACTGGAGAGATTTTCTGTCCCAGGTAAATGCTCAGCGGAACCTGATGTGAAAAGCTGCCGTCCAGAACAGCATCACTTCTCTGCACCGTGGTAATGGTTATTGTTGCTTGTTTTGAAAAATCAAAATACACTGAAGTGAAGCCGTGCCAGAGGATGGTATTCCTTCTGGTGTTTAAAGAAGGAAAGGATATGTTGCTTTATTCCTGTTCTGTGGACTGGGAGAACTGGGAGGTGGAGAAATGTTATCTATGTCTGTATATAAAAGATTTTCTTGAATCTGCCTCTTCAAAGTTTCTTTTGGGATTGTTGGATGGAAGGAGCGGGGCTTGGCAGAAAATGTGCTGGTTTTGTGGCTGGAGTGGAGTGACAGAGCTGGCAATCACCTGGTATTGACAGTGGATGGTGAAACAAGTGTGGTGAAAGATGGAGAATGAGGTGGTACCAACTTTGGAGAGCATTCCTTGCTCCAGGGGCGATCCAGTGGTCCTGTGCTTCAAGAGCTCTGTGCAGAAACAAGCTTCAAAGCCTAGGTACTGTAGTAATGTCCATGAAGCAGCTGTTCCACAAAGGTTTTCCTTCCATTATGGGTGTTTGTAGGTTGCTGGTGGGGATAAAGGCAAGGAGCTGTGGCATGGAGCGCGGGCAGTGGTCTCTGAGCGTGGTGTGGGACAAGAGGTTGGAGAAAGGAGTTGGTGGGAAGGTGAAAGCAGGTGGGGTGGTGGTGATGAGCTTGGGAGGAGAACTGCCTCCTGGCTGTTTGGATGGGGTTGGGACCATGACATTCCTGGTTGTCTCTAAATCCTGCTTCCATATGATTACCAACTCCAAGCATATATTCTTCATGCTTGCAAGAAGCAGTGTGGAATTTTGGGGTAAAAAACCTAAACTGCAGCTCTACTGCTGTCCATTGTGTGCCTATTTACAGGCTTTCTTTGAAATAAATTCACTGGAAGCCTGTAAGGAAAGGCAGTAGTGCACAGGAACACTGTTCTTACACTAGAAGCCTCTCCAGGTGAGACTGTGATCTATTTAAAACTACCCGGTGTGCAGGTAATGACACTGGTCACCTGAAAATTGAGTGTGCTCATGAAATGAGAATAAATGCAGAAGAGCAAGAAAAGAGTGTGAGGATGGGCTCAGCGGATCAGGAGGGAGCACTGAATGCTAAAGGATACTGGGGAAGGATGTGTTCAGTGGTGGGAGAAACAGTCCAGGTGAGTCAGGAGTGCAGGGGCACAGCTAGCAACAGCCAGGACAAGGAACTAACAGTGTCTACACGGCTGGGATGGATACTTGCAGAAGGTGGAGAGAACTGAAGTTCATGGATGTGGAAGTGCCTGTCAGAGATGTGCAGATGGGGAAGGAGAAGGTGGTGGAACATCCTGCACGTGTGTTTGTGTGAGGTGATGGAGCATCCTGTGCACGTATTGTATGCAGGCATGATCCCCAAGAGCTGCCTGTCTTCATCTTCCAGTACATACCAATGTGAACATTGAGTCCTCCTGGTGCAGGGCTTTCCGTGGTCTTTATTTGGAGTCCTGCACTTACAAGCAGGGGTGGGTCAGCAAAAATGAGAATGTAAAACTTGTGTAAATTGAACATGCCCTTGGAGAAGCGTTGGGACAAGGGGTGGGAGACGTGCAATGAACACTGGAGTGTTCTGGGCTTTTACTGTGATTGTTGGACCACGGAGCTGCTGCGAGGGCTGGAGCAGCTCTGCTCTGGAGCCAGGCTGAGAGAGCTGGGCTGGGGCAGCCTGGAGAAGAGAAGGCTCCTGAAGGGGAGACCTTAGAGCAGCTCCAGGGCCTAAAGGGGCTCCAGGAAACCAGGAGAGGGGCTTTAGACAAGGGCCTGTAGGGACAGGACAAGGGGAATGGCTTGAACCTGCCAGAGGAGAGTGAGATGCTGCGTGCGAGGCAGCTCTGCAGGGCAAAGCCCACTTCACCTCACAGGCTTTCTACTCAGGGGAAGCCCTTTGCTGCCAACAGCTTCTCTTGGGGTGTAGAGGAGAAATGGGAAAACTCTCCAGCCTGTTCTGCGTGGGGTTTGGGAGGTTTGGTCTGGCGAGACCCACTGCTCACGGATCTTGGTTCCCTTGCAGGCAGGGGTCCCGGTACCACAAGAGACCATTGGCTGTGGGTCACAGCCCAAATGGGTGTACAGCCCAGTTCTGCACACTGGGGCACTGAAAAGCAACCAGCAAGCCCAGCATCTCCCACAGAGCCGGAGTCAAGAGCCCCCTGCATCCCAGCGCCTCCCTGCCTCCAACCCCTTCTGCCTCCCAGACCTTTCAGTCAAGATTTTAACATCCCCCGGGCATACAGAAGTAATGTCCTACAAATGTTTGAGTTTATGCTGTAAATACAGGTGGAAGGAGAGCTGTTTGTACCAACAACTCACCGGTGAGGCGTTAGTAAACATGCGCAGGTATAGTGATGGTTTCTTTATTTCTAGGTGGAGAGCTACATGGATCAAGCCTGTAACCTGGTGGAGAAATAGGATGCTCCCTCCACCAAGCATAAGAGAGAAAAAGAACAGCTCAGGCTCAAGCTGACTCGGCTGCAGCTGGGTGATAATCCTTTCCCTCGGAAACGTGGTCCAGGGAGCTGTGTGGACAGGTAGTGGTGTGTGGGTCTTTCAGCAGAGCTGCTTTGAATCTGCTGTGAGAGCAGAGCAGCGTTTCCTCAGTGAGTTCTGCTGCAGCAGCTTGTGTGTGTGTGTGGATTGGGAGGTTGGCACAAGTGTTAGTGAATGTTAGAACTGAACCGTGTCCGGCTCTGGGGCAACAGCACAAGAGGGACGTGGAGCTGTTGGAGCGAGTCCAGAGGAGGCCACGGAGCTGCTGCGAGGGCTGGAGCAGCTCTGCTCTGGAGCCAGGCTGAGAGAGCTGGGCTGGGGCAGCCTGGAGAAGAGAAGGCTCCTGAAGGGGACACCTTAGAGCAGCTCCAGGGCCTAAAGGGGCTCCAGGAAACCTGGAGAGGGGCTTTGGACAAGGGCCTGTAGGGACAGGCCAAGGGGAATGGCTTTAACCTGCCAGAGGGGAGATTGAGATGAGCTCTGAGGCAGAAGCTCTTCCCTGTGAGGGTGCTGAGGCGCTGGCACAGGGTGCCCAGAGAAGCTGTGGCTGCCCCATCCCTGGCAGTGTTCAAGGCCAGGTTGGACACAGGGGCTTGGAGCAACCTGCTCTAGTGGAAGGTGTCCCTGCCCGTGGCAGGGGGCTGGAGCTGGATGAGCTTTAAGGTCCCTTCCAAACAAAGCCAGTCTGTGATTGTTCTGTGATGATTTGTGATTGACTTAGAGGTTCTTGTCTGTTTTTACTGCCTTTATTCAGTGACTTGGGCAGTTTCTCTCTCCATGTGGCTCTGCTGCTGCACTAATCATCTTCCAGAGGCTGTTTGAGGAACAAAATTGATGGTGCTGTTTGTTTTCCAACTCTAAACTATTTGAGAGGGACTCCTCGGGTAGCAGTGTTGAGCTGTGTTCCTATGGACGGCAGTGAATTTGCCATTGGCTTTGGTTTAGACAAAGTCCACGTTTTTAAAACACCTTTGAAGGACAAGATGTTTGTGATGGTGATTCAAAACTTGCCATGGGTGCTTTTGTTAGTGCAATTATTTTGTTTAAAACAAATTTCTTCACTTACATTTAATTTCAAACAATTTGCTTTCCTCTCTAGCCCTGGGGTCACTTCCAGTAAGGGCAAATTGATTTTGCTGGGTTTAGTCCTTGATTTACTTCAGTTTTCCTCCTCTCCTGTTGTGCTTTGAGTACTGCTGATAGTTACCACTAACTCCTTTTGTGGTGTGTGTTATCCTGGTCCTAAGGTGAAATTGGGGCTGGTAGCACAGCTTGAACAGTTTCTGTTACATGCTTTATTTGGGGCAGCAAATATAGGAGTTTGGGGAAACTGATTGCAGTTCTGAGTCTGGTCAGGTTTTGGCTTTTGGGTTTCAATGGAGCACATCTGGAGGAGTGACTTCTCAAAGTCACCTGCTTGACAATCTGGTTCCTTTGGGAACATAAAGCTGGCACATAAAGCCATCGTTTAGCACTGAAAATGCTGCTGTGTGAGGGTTTAAATGAGTAGTGAGCATCGCTGCTTCAGAGAGAACTTCATTACTGGTTCTTCTCCCAATTTCCCCACGAGGTGGCAGGCGGATAACAAAAATATCCCAGAAGTTGGCTTTGGGTTTGTTTCCTTGTAGTGTTTCTGCTCCTTTGGCCTTTTCCCATTTTCTAGGGATTCCTGTGGCTGTCGAGCAATTATTCACAGTGGAATGGAAACACAGATCCGTGTCCATGACGGGTTGCTAATTGCAATGGAGTTGTCACCAGCTTTTCTGTGGTGCTTTTGGTGCTGGATGATGTTCATGTGCAGCTTTCTGGAGGAGTTTGCTTTGGGATGTCACTGCCAGACTTTGCTTTTTAAGACTTATTTTTACCTTACGGATGGCATTAGCTGTGATAGTCATTGATAATGCAGTGACCTGGTCAGAGATGAAGCTCTGCCTTCCCCAGGCTGGCCTCTGCAGTGAGGGATGCCAGCCCGGATGTGTTTTGGGATGCTTGGAGATCATTTTCTCGAGGGATTGGCCTTCTGCTCTGCAGGTCAGCCTCTTCACAAAATGAAACCCTGTCTGTCTCTGGCACAGAGCGATGGATGTGCTTGTTCTTTACCTGCCAGCCCTTTTGCCTGCTCTGGGTCTCCAATGTCCCTCTGCTGCAGGGTCTATTCCCTGAGCCTCTGCTTTTCATCACAGTCGGTGAAAACCAACCCAGAGATGCTTCCTGAGCCCTGTAGGCTGTGGGGCTGGCTGCAGGTCTTTGGGTCCTACTCCCTTGCTTATTTTTGCAGGTTGTCTTTAGGAAAGACACGATGATGCTGCAGATCGGGCTGGAAATGGGGCTGAAGAAGCGTCTTGTGGAAAGGCACAGACAGGTCTACTGGGATTGTCCAACAAAAGTGTGAGCAAGGCAAGAACAGAGGGCGGTGGGAGGGAGGTTTTGGGAACCTTGGAGTGATAACGATGGGAAAGGGCAGTTGAGGACAGAGGCTGGTGAAAGCCTGCGGTACAGAGGACGGCCCTAACCTGCGGATGGTGAGGTGCAAGTGGATGGGATCTGTCCTGATCTTGCTTTGGGAAGCTGAGGGATCGGGAAGGGAAGGGGCAAAGATGCAGGTAAATGCAGGAGATCACTCAGGTGGACTCTCTTGAACAGAAATGGCCAAACAGATTACAAGCTCTGCTTGGGCTGGGGACCACTGGGAGCAATTCCATCTGCCAAAAGCTGTTTCTGGTGGTAAAAAGTGGGTTTCTGCTTACACATTTGCTTCTGAAACAGGCTTGAAGGATTACTGCAGAGAGCAGACACTGCTGCTTTTACATTGGTCATTGATCTGAGCTTTACCTCATTTGGTGCCTCTGCCCAGAGTGACATTTTTCCTGTCCTCGAGGCAGTTCAATCCATTTGTGATGGTTCTTGTCAAACACCCGTCGGTGTTTTGGAGGGCTGGTCGATAACTCATGCACCAAATGTGACAGGAGCGGAAAAAATCGCTGCTGGGGGCTTGCTGAATCTGCTTAAAATGAAAGGAGAAGAAGCAATAGTGGTGGCCTGAGCTTGTGTATGGTACCAGCCGTGCTGCCCAAACACAGCCAGCATCAGGAGAGGATGCAGCTTCTGGTGGGTGTGAGGATATGGGTGAGCTGCTCATTTCTGAAGGAGCCTCCTGGGGGAGGCACCTCTGCACATGTAAAACTACTTCCAAAACAGTGACTGCAGGGGTGCAGCAGGAGACACTTGCTAACCGGAGCACAGCAGTGAGCTGGTACAACACTGCTTGGATGAGGCGTTTGCTCTTCTCAAGTAGGATGCTTTGGAGGTGGTAAGGAAAAAGGTGTTGGAGATACTTGCAGGCTAATCTGTGCTGGTGCCAGGCTCCCCTCATCCTCACAGATCTTTTTTCCTCTTCAGCCTGTGGAAAATTTCTAGGTCCTATTACCACAAACTGTGCAGCTTCATGTTGTTTTGCAGGTTGGCTGCAACCATCAATGCAGGAGCCAGCCATGTGAATTGGTCCTAGAGGGAGATGATTGTCCTGTTTCTGGCCATAAAGCAGAGCAGCTTTCAGCTTAGTTTGGATGGGATTTGGCAAAATTTAAATGGGATTTGGAGGATGTTCAGGGGCTGCTGATCAGGGGAGTAGCTCCCATGTGAAGACAGGCTGAGAACATTGGGGCTGTTCAGCCTGGAGAAGAGAAGCTGCGTGGAGACCTCAGAGCAGCTTCCAGTGTCTGAAGGGGGCTACAAGGATGCTGGAGAGGGACTCTTCATCAGGGGCTGTAGGGATAGGACAAGGGGTGATGGGTTTAATCTTAAACAGGAGAGATTTAGGTTAGATATAAGGCAGAAGCTCTTCCCTGTGAGGGTGCTGAGGCGCTGGCACAGGGTGCCCAGAGAAGCTGTGGCTGCCCCATCCCTGGCAGTGTTCAAGGCCAGGTTGGACACAGGGGCTTGGAGCAACCTGCTCTAGTGGAAGGTGTCCCTGCCCGTGGCAGGGGGTTGGAGCTGGATGAGCTTTAAGGTCCCTTCCAACCCAAACCAGGCTGGGGTTCTATGATTCTATGAAAACTGTGGGAGGAAACTGGGGCAGGTTGGAGACAAGGGGTATGTGTGTCAGTTTAGTTGAGCCGTGAGCTCTTCGTAATGCCTATGGAGGAAGTGGGCAGCTGGATTTAAACTGCAAAGTGCAGTGTTTTGCTCTGCTTCATGCAGGAAAGCTGTGAGTCAGCTGGGTTTGACCCCTCATTGAACAAGCTGTAGTTTATAGCCACAGGGGAAGCTATGGGGTGTTTTCCATCCATAGGGCTGCAAAATACAGAGTGGAAACATGCGATTGATTTAAGCCTTAGGGTCTGATTGCACTGAATCCTCTGTTAAATCCAGTGTGTGGAAGTGAGGAACAGGCTTGTCCAGGCCCTGTGTGTATCACGTGTGAGAATATGAGGAATAGTTGTTGTGCTTACCTTCAGGTGTCTAACTTTAGCTCCCTAAGCAGCAAATATCTCTCTTTCCCCCATACAAAACCCACAACTCCCCCAGTTCCCATCTTACAGCATTTGGAAACATAATCTGGGCTGGGTTAGAAATTGGGAGCAGGGTTTGTTGGTTTTCTTTTTAATCTGAATTACATAGGGGGGTTTTGAAACCCCCTTTGTTATCTCCACAAGCTATTGGATCCAGGAGCTGCTGCCCTGATCATGCAGGAGACCAAAGGCTCCTCATCTTCTCCTGGCAGATACATTCCCAGCCATGCAAATGAGGGGCTCTTTAAACAACTGTTTGCTACACAAACACAACAGCGCCCAAACCATAAACCACCTTCTCTTGCAAATGTTGTCCTCTATTTGCCTTGGAGGCCATTGAATGTTGACGTTCTTCCCGGCGCAGAGTCTTCCCAGCTGTAATTTTGGGATAAATGGTGAAGAATTGGCAGTTGAATTCTAAAAGGATTTTTTGCTCCTTTAATCCTACAAGAGACCTTCAAACAACAGGTCTATGTTACCTGAACCTGTGATAGCTGATTTTGGAGGAATGGGTCAGGAACGCTGTTCAGGGAGTGATTTCTAGGGTCACGCTTTAAGGAATACTCCCTTTGTGCCACAGGTTGCTGTTTCTCTGGCTTTGCCTCAGGCCCTCGTTGGTTCCTCGCTGTGGTTTCCTACCATCCCACATGGGATACAGCCCAATCTCCTCCACAGATGCACACAATGCACCAGGTGCTGCTATATGTGGGGAAAAATCAGAGGTCTTCACATCTACCTCCGTGCCAGATAGTCCTTGGGAAAAGTGATGCTCTGCTTGTATGAGTGAAGTGGTATTTTGTGTTTCTTCTTCCAAAGACAATCTTTATGTGATTGCATGTCCATCTGTTTGGTTTCTCTCAACGCCCTATTTAATCTGTTGTTTAGTTTCCACCAAGCTGTATTAAGGGTTATAAGTATTGAGGATAACCAGGTTGGTGCAACTTAGGTGCTGGGTGTAAGAAAATGGTTGTAGTAGCTCCACCACTTAAGGCAGGAGAACTCAGTCTAGATGCAATGGGTGCTGTCGCATGCTTGGCAGGCAGGGCAGTGGATGTGAGCAGAAACACTGGGACAGATCAGAAACACTGGGACAGAAGGAACAGAGCTGAGAAAATAGGTAGGAACAGGCAATAGGAGGCAGCAAGGGGGGTGGGAAGCAGGAGAAGAAACTTTAGGAGCTGTTGGCCTCCAGGAGAAATGGGGGCTGTTGTGGGGAGTGTTTAGAGGAGCTGGGACACAGACCTGCTTTGTTTGTCCCTTTGCTCACAGCAAACCTTGTCTTACCAAAGCCCAGCTGAAGGAGGTCGAGAGATGCTGGAACAGGAAGACTTGTCCAAAATAGCTCTCAGTAATGCCTGTGAACAGATTGCTTATACTGGTAGAAAGAACAGCACTGCTGGAGAAACTGGAGATGGCAGATCAGGAGTTGGATTCACACAGGCTGTGTGTGGCACAGCATCAGGTACCTCCTGCTTTAGCTGCTTGGAATGACTGCGAGCGTGCTGGGGAAAAGGATGTCTCCGAGGTATCTTTAAGTAGAAATATTTCTCCTATCTATGAGGACGCTGTGGATCCTTCATGCTGAAGCTCATTACTTTATTAATTTTCACACTTGTATATTTACAGTTGATTTGTTTGCACTTCTTGCACAGGAATAGGGAATAGGATTAATTTTAACAGAGAGAACGTTGAAGAGCGTGTGATATAGCTGGTCTGAGGATCTTCACTGGGTAGCAGTGACTCTCTACTAATCCAGATTTCCTGACGGGACAGTTTGTGACCGATCACCCCAGTGACAGAGATCTCCCTCCCGCCAAGGCCACCGATTTCCACTGACTCCTGACTGTGGGCATTTCATAGAGCTGGATTCTGTGCCTGTTTCTCCTGCAGTGCTCTGCTTACTGGCCTCATCCACAACTTCATTCTGACAGCAATGGCTGTTGGATGTACAGGAGCACAAATCTGCTGCACTGATATGGTGTTATGTTCTTCTTCTTCCCAACCTCCTGCCGCTTCACAAGTGGTCTTGGTGACCTCTGGGCTGGAGCTGGCTGGGGCACAGGCAGGTGGGAGACTTGCAGACAGACCGTTTAATTGCTGTCTCATCTCCTGACACTACCTTGAACTTTCTACGGTTTCAAGTGTCTAGCTTTTCATTCTGATAAAACTGGTTTGAAGTTGAAAAGCTTCTCGGCCTCTTTTGAGCAAGCTTGCTGAAGGGGGAGGCTCTGCAGACCTGCTGCAAAGCTCAGCTTGGTTAGAGCTGTGTTACACCATCTGACCAGAAGCTAAATGTGAAGCCTCAGAGGGCAGCGTTATGGGAAGGCAAATCTGTTGTGATAGAATCATAGAATCCCAGACTGGTTTGGGTTGAAAGAACCTTAAAGCTCCTCCAGCTCCAACCCCCTGCCACGGGCAGGGACACCTTCCACTAGAGCAGGTTGCTCCAAGCCCCTGTGTCCAACCTGGCCTTGAACACTGCCAGGGATGGGGCAGCCACAGCTTCTCTGGGCACCCTGTGCCAGCGCCTCAGCACCCTCACAGGGAAGAGCTTCTGCCTTATATCTAACCTAAATCTCTCCTGTTTAAGTTCAAACCCATCACCCCTTGTCCTATCGCTACAGTCCCTGATTAATAGTCACTGATGATAGTTCATCACTAATACTCCCCTTGCCTCCAGTGGCATGCAGTGGCAGTGTCTGACCAGAGGTGCTATTGTTGTGTCTAGTAGTCCTTGATTACTTGTTATCTGCCATGCATTTGGTTGCTTGTTAAACCCATGTGATTTTCCTTAACATCCTCATATATTTCCTCAACATCTTGTAGCAAGGACTTTCACAATTCAGCTACTGTTACACGAAATTCCTTTGTTTCAACCTACCATCTCTTGGCTTCGTTTGATGCTCTCCAGCTCTTGTATTGAGAGGCAGCAAACAATTCCCTTTTACCTGCCTTTTCTGTGCCACTTGGGATTTTACTGACCTCAAGAGCATCCCTTTCTGGCTGGAGAGCCTTAGTCTGCCTAACTATTGTAGGGTTGGGTGTCATTTAGGATTAATCCATGGTATGATAACACCTTCAGATGTAAATATCCACCTCGGAATGAAAGAACCTGTTTGCAGTGAGGCAGAGCAGCTTCCCTGATGCACTGTCTCCTGCTCTTGGATAGAAAATGCCTCTCTGCAAATCCTGAATCATTTACCCGTGGATGCTGGTCACTCCACACAAATGTGTGCTGCAAACACACCACTTCTTCCTATGAAGCATTGTGATGGGAACCCTGCTGCGGTTAAAAAGAGGAAGCAGAGCTTTAACCTTCCAGTGGAATGCCACCGAGCGTGTACCAGCTGTGATTGGATTTGCTCTTCCTTCAGAGCCAGGGCTGAGTAAAGGAAATAGGACCAGGGCAAATGAAGAACACAGATGTCTGCAAGTCTGGTGTTGAATCTAAACCTTCCTGCATGAGGCTTCTGAGGATGCAGCTGATGGGAACGTCTGCCTCGCAGGCTGCTCAGGAAGATGTAAGTGCAGGTTTCTCCCATGGATCACTTTGGATGAATTCAGCTTGTGCTTTCCTCTCCTAAAGGGAATGACTGTCCATCCTGTGCTGGGGATGAGCTACCAAGCAGTGATGAAGGCAGATTGCTGGAGCCAGGAGAGCAAACAGACAAGGAGCAAGGCGGCAGATTGGGGTTAGGGCTCCTGCCTTCTCCTTCTGCTCTTGCTCCTTGTTGTTTCTTTGTGCCCCCTGTGGCTGATGCCCTCTCCACCTGGCTGCAGACCTCATGAGGAAGAGGTCCACATGCTGGCTATGTGTGAAGAACAATGTGGAGTTTACTTGAATTCCACCCGGTACATGGTGCCGGAGTCCCCTGGTAGGTGGACAGGCCTGAAAATACCCAACTTCTACCCACTTTTCATGTAGGAATGAGACTTATTAAAGAAAAATGTATTCTTGCATGATCAAAACACATTACAAGCTTAATGCTCCTCATTCATAATGAAACACAACTTCTCTGCAGTTCTCATACTGGGCATCTTTTCTGTGTTTTTAAAGCAGGTGAAAGACACGCTGGAGATGTGTTTTTCAGCCCAAAGCGGGCTCTTTATGCTGCCCAGATGATGTCATTGCTGCCCATGCTTGTGAACTAGAAACTGTTGGTTGAGCACTCCATTGTTTGGGGGAGCATCACCCTTGTTTTACAGAATCATCAGAGCCACAGCAGTGTCCCAGGTTAGTGGGTTAATTGCTCTTGTTACTCTGTGTACTGGAACGTGCAGCCTTTCTTGTTCTCAAATGACCTGGTCTGTACATGGTGCACCCCGAGATCAAAGGTCCGGACACGTTCCTGTCTGCTGCAGGATGAATGCAGCTTCTAGCTGGACTGCTCAAGCATAATAGATTGTTTTGATGCATCCTCATTAATGTAAAAAGCCAGGGCACAGATGTGTGACTGTGGTTGTCTCTAATATGTACACAGGGAAATGCTTCCTGAGCTCTGGCAGGAGGCTCCAGGGTGAGGGATTTTCAGTTTCAACCTATCTCGACTAACAGGGGGTTTGTGTCATACTGTATATTGGAAGAGAATGTTTAAACCAGAGTTATCCCAAATCCTTGTGAAAATCCCTTGGTTGCCTCAGCTACAACTGGGAACTCTCATCCAAAACTGAGAACTTTCTAAAGCAAAGGTGCAAAATATTAATTAACCAGCCTCCTGAGCATTAGCAAGTGCCTGATGCTGGTTCCAGTGTGCTGGTTCCAGGCTGCAGGGGAGCAGGGATCTGTGAGCTTGTAAATGGCTCTAAAGGGAGGGACATGGGGAAGTAACCCAGTGTTACTCTGATGAAGTGAGTCAAGCAGAGTCAGCACCAGTACAGTTCTTAGGGCAAAGCTGAGCCCACAGGCTCTAAAAGATGCCAGGGAGGTCTAAAAGAAAAGTAGTAAACCTGAAGAGTTCCCAGTTGTAGCTGAGGCAACTGAAGGATTTTCACAAGGATTTGGGATAACTCTGGTTTAAACTTTCTCTTCCAATATCAAGTATGACACAACCCCCCTGCTAATCAAGCTTGGTCACATTACTGGGAGTGTTACCTCATTTGTGTTGAAGCATTAGCCCTTGTGTTTCAGTTCTATAGGGAAGAGCTGGAGGGGCAACAAGCTTCACATGCAAGAGCTAAACAGGTTCTGGATGAGGCCACACAGAGGCTGATGATGGCCCAGAAAGAGATCTGGAGGTTGACAGATGAACTGGATGCACAAAGAAAGGAGCAGAACAAAATAGGTGACCATGTCTCTTGTGGCCATTCCTAATTACTGGCCCACAGTCCGCCCCTGATTAGTGTAAGTTTTGGACTTGATGATCTTAAAGGTCTTTTCCAACCTAGTGGATGCTATGATTCTCACCCAGGGGAGTTGGAGGCAGTCTGTCCTGTGTCCTCTCTGCTTGTAATGTGGAAAAAACAGTGCCAGATATTAAGATATTAGCCCTGGTACATATGACATCTGAATGCAGCCATCGGCAGTCACAAATCAATTCAATTCTGAGTGGGGAAAGCTGAGACAAGGGGTTATCAGATCCGTGATTACAGCAGCAGGGTATTGACTGACTTCCTCTCCCTGGCTTGTATGCAGAGAGAAACTCATGCCCTAGGAGAGGAAATGATGACTTGGTCCACAAACAGAGTAGCTAAAATACCACTTAGGCAGTGTTAGCACAGCTCACTATAGATGAGTGAGCCACTCATCTATAGGCTCTTCAGATGCCACCTTTGGGATGCAGCCTCAGGAGCCATTATCCAGTGCTCACTGCTGAGCTTATCAGCAGCCTTGAAGTGATGGGTTAGATTCTTGTCACTGCTAATATTTGCTCAACCTCCTGTCGAAATAACTGGTGTTGACCAGCCTTTAAGTATTAAATTTTTCTTCTAAATACTGACTGTGAAACTAAATGGTTTTCTGGAAGGAAATCAGACTACTTGATAAAGCTCCTATTGGAGCAGTTCCTAAAGCCGGGTGCTTCACTGCTACCTCCTACAGGAGACTTCTCAAGCAAACCACTGGTTTCTGGTTGCTTTTCCCCTGTATTACTTACATTGTCCTCAAATCTGTGATGCACAATTTCAGTGAACAGCAGAATGGGATGAAGGAACATGGTCTGGCCCCATGTGCCTCTGCAGAGACTGGCTTACTCAAGGAGACTGGTACCCCCAGGTAGGGTTTGTGTGGATTGCAGGTCCTGATGCTGAACTCGCAGCTCACACACCACGCTCAGACCTCACTAAACCTTCTAACCAGCCTCCAGACCCATTGCTTGCAGCCTTTTAATCAAAGGCAGGGAAATGAGCACTCTGCAGGCATCTGCTTTGTGTGTTGATTGATTCACACGTGTCCCTGGAGATGCAGCCAGTGTGGTGCAGCCTCCAACCTGCTGCTTCTCCAGATCACAGACTGGCTGCAGCGTGTGGAAATGTGTGGTTTATAATCTTCTGAAGTATCAAATGAACATAAGGCTTTCCAAACCGTGAGTAAGGGTTTCATGCTTGTTACGTCTCTGTGGTTTATTATGCTGCGAGTATTAGTCTGCAGAATTGGTGTTATAACCTCTTAGGGGCTTCCCCAACAATGTGTATCTGCATGCCTTCTCCTCTGAGGAGCTTCAGAGCCAGCTGCTCTGCAAATAAATCCATTTTCTAATACAAACCTAAAAGGATGTCTCTGATCTTTAGTAAAACTCCACTTAACCAGTGTGTTTTGGTTCAATGGTAACTTGTCGCTGCTTGCTTGCACTGAAGAGAAAATACAAGCTTGCTCCTGGCCAGCTTGTAGCCCAGTTATTGGGTCAGTGGTGATGAGAGATTTTAAATTGCTGTCTGCTGTTTTCCTTCAATTCTGTATTTAATAAAGTGCATTTAAAAAGGTGGCAGAGTTTAGTGTTCAGAAACACGCCACAGCAAACCTGTCTCTGTGTTATCCTTGCAGAATCGGCCCCGCAAGCACCTGAGAGCCAGGAAGAAGGGATGGACGGATGGAGAGGGAGCAGTAAGTCACACTATTTACAAGCAGAGAAGATCCAGAATTTTATCAAGGTTTTCCGTTTAGCAAAATGATCACTTTGGTAGAAGGAGATCCTTGCCTTTTATTTTAAGTCCAGTATCAAACCCTTGTTTGAAACAGGGTGTTGGGGTTGTGGGTTTCTTGTTGGTTGGTTGGGGTTTTTATTGCTGGATTGGGACCAAAAAAGAAGATATGGGGTTTTTTTTCCTGAATAAAAATCAAATTTAAGCTGAAATTTTCCTTGCCCAGTGTAGAGCTGAAAAGGGAAAAATCTTTGTTTGCTTTTCTGTGAGGAAAACTGTCTTCTCCCTAGTTCTGATTAGGATACCAGTGTCTACCTGGGCATGTTTCTGTCAATGTGCTCCTAATACAAACATCTTTTCCCATTTCTTGCACTTGAAATACCAGAGAGTCTGTGGTAATCAGTGTGATGGTTGCATTATTGATTCAGGTTTGAAGGGTTGGTACACAGCATCATTTTTATTGTAATGGCCATAGAATCATAGAATGGTTTGGGTTGGAAAGGACCTTAAGATCATCTAGTTCCAACCCCCTTGCCATGGGCAGGGACCCCCCCATTTCATAACTATTAATACATTCACTGCTTGGCTCTTGAATTTTGTGATGAAAGTAAGAAATATGGCTGTGGGTTTTTCACAGCTTGCCCTGCTGCCTGTGAAACCCATACCGACACTTCTGAGGTGAGGCATATTCCATGATCTAGAGGTAAACTGAATCCCTGGAATAACTATAGAGAGACTGCTGTGCTCCTACAATAAACAGAGCACTGCTATTGAACCTGGGTCTCCAGAAACCTTTACTGTGTGAGTGATGGGATGTGTTCCCACATGTGAGGGGCACTCCCCTCTGTGCTGTCACACACATATATAGGGGCAATGCTATTTCAAAAACCTTATTCCTGTGATAGCCCCGCTCTGAGGTTGGCGGAGGGCAAGGTCCATGCCGGTTTTGGTGACCAGGTTGTTCTGTTCTGTACAGACATTGCTGAGGTACCGAAGGCCATGGAGCACACCAGCAGACTGGACAGGGAGATCCTGGTGCTGCGAGCACGAGCCCAGGCACTCGACTTTGAAAGAAAAGCTTTCATCCATCTGGTGAGTGCCCACCTCCTGCTGCTGGAGCTCTGCTCTGCGGCTGCATCATGAAACCATGGAATCAACCAGGTTGGAAAAGACCTTTAAGCTCATCAAGTCCAACCGTTCCCAGCACTGCCAAGGCCACCACTAACCCATGGCACTGAGGCCTCGGCTACACGGTGTGTGAACACTTGCAGGGACGGTGACTCCAGCACTGCCCTGGGCAGCCTGTTCCAATGCCTGAGCACCCTTTGGGGAAGGAATTGTTCCTCATCTCCATCTAAACCTCCCCTGGGGCAGCTTGAGGCTGTTTCCTCTTGTCCCATCCCTTGTTCCTTGGGAGTAGAGACCAGCCCCTCCCGGCTCCATCCTCCTGTCAGGCAGCTGTAGAGAGCGATAAGGTCCCCCCTGAGCCTTCTCTTCTCCAGACTAAATCCTCCCAGAGGTCCTGGAATACCCATTTGCCTATGCCCAGTTCATGGGATCAGCTGGATGCTTTCTGATACCAGCCAGTTTGCATAAAAGCAACAGAGTCTTACTCTGTTGCTTACTCAACAGAGTAAGCAACATTTCTGCCTTTTCTTGGGGACTGTTATTAAAGACAGTGAGTAAGGTTGGTCTGAACCCCAGTACTAGCTGGTTTTAAAACAATTTAAAGTGTATGCTCATGCTTTGATACCTCTCAGCCTCTTTGGCTTTTTGATATGGCTATGTTGATTTGCTCAGTAGGAAATAAACATTCCTTTTCATCTTGTGTGGGCTTCCTACAAGTGAATTACTATTGCATTACTATCAGTTAAATGCTTGACATAATAAATTTAGGATTCTCTAAGTGCAATAACCCTTATCAGTAAGATAGTTCCTTCCTTCCTTACTATCAGTAAGATAGTTCCTGCCTCCCTTACTATCAGAAAGACAGTTCCTTCCTGAACTATTGGAGTTCCTTCGAATAGTGATGTCACTATCACTATTGATATTCCTTTGATAGTGAATGAATTGAAGTCTGTTTCCCATTCAAATGGGTCATTTGACACAAATTCTGCTTCTGTTCTTAAATTCTTTATATCAGTCCTTCAGCAGCCTATATTTGGTTGCCAGCACCCATAATTACTTGCACTGTCCCAGCAGAAAGCTCAGTCTTGCAGTTCTTTTGGATTAAAATGAGTGTTTTTACATTAAGTATCTCTGAGAACATCTCTTTCAAATCATATCAAAGATTTGTCTTCAATATGATTTATTCACATTTGAGGGGTTTAAAGTGTTAGTACCTCATTCTGTTCCTTGCATTTAAGAAAGCTGCTGGTCCTTCTTTAGCATCCAAGCATATCTGTAATCTCCAACCTTGTATTTACAGGGCAGTCTCTAAAACAAGGCTCTGCAAAACTATAGCCTGTCATTTAGTTCACATTCCTTGGTTTGCATTTTGGTTTGTTTTATTCCAAGTAACATTTTCTTTGCTTTAGGACATTGCTGCTTTCAGTCACTGTGTGTACATACACATGTGTGTGTCTATAAATGTTTATATGTATAAAAAGAGAAACAGATACACACAAAAAATACCTGTAAGGTTTTGTTTTCTCTGTACAGGAAAAACCATAGCCAGGCTTAGATCACTTCCAGCCAGCCACATTGTTAAGCTAAAAGCAAATTACCTTTATTCCTTAGGAATGAGGTTGAACTGTTGCCATAGAAGTAAGAAAACCCCAGGGTTTTAATCTATAGAGGCTGAAAGTCAGCTTTATTACAAGCTACTGAAGTTCTGCATCGTGAGGTCTCTTTTTCTGCCTATGAGCTATGGATGGCAGGCCAGGAGCAGGCTGGATGCTTGGCTCTGGCTTGGTGGTCTCGGGGAGACTGACCTTGTCCGTACCATGTGCTCCACCAGTTGGAGTATTGAGCTTAAACCATGCAGGATATAAGCAGATATATCTGCTCACCCTAGACCATGTCGGCCAAGACTCTGTCCAACCTGGCCTTGAACGCTGCCAGGGATGGGGCAGCCACAGCTTCTCTGGGCACCCTGTGCCAGCGCCTCAGCACCCTCACAGGGAAGAACTTCTGCCTTAGATCTAACCTGAACTTCCCCTGTTTTAGTTTCTCTTAACTCTCTAAGACAGCAAAATGAACGCTCACCAGAAATAAACCCAAGTGTTTTCCTTTTGAAGGTTGAACAGCTCAAAGAAGAGATCTCTCAGTATCAGAAAAGTGAGAAGCAAGGACTGCCTGCGCCAGCCGAGACTGAAGAAGTCACAGTGTCCTCACTGCAGGTATTTTCAAGGGCTTTTTGTTTGCCATTTTAGAAAACAAAGTGAGCAAACAGCCCCCTCTGTGTGTCAGCCCTGTGCCAGAAATGAAGGTCCTGCACCCCGCTCGGGGCAATCCCAGGCACAGCTACAGGTTGGGCAGAGAAGTGATTCAGAGCAGCCCTGTGGAGAAGGATTTGGGGGTGTTGGTCAATGAGAAGCTCCCTATGACCCGGCTTCAGTGTGCGCTTGAGCCCAGAACCCGCCATGTGCTGGGCTGCACCCCCAGAGCATGAGCAGCAGCTCAGGGAGGGGATCCTGCCCCTCTGCTGCGCTCTGGGGAGACCCCCCCTGCAGTCCTGATCCAGCTCTGGGGCAACAGCACAAGAGGGACGTGGAGCTGCTGGAGCGAGGCCAGAGGAGGCCCCGGAGCTGCTGCGAGGGCTGGAGCAGCTCTGCTCTGGAGCCAGGCTGAGAGAGCTGGGCTGGGGCAGCCTGGAGAAGAGAAGCTGCGTGGAGACCTCAGAGCAGCTTCTAGTGTCTGAAGGGGGCTACAAGGATGCTGGAGAGGGACTCTTCATCAGGGACTGTAGTGATAGGACAAGGGGAATGGCTTTAACCTGCCAGAGGGGAGATTGAGATGAGCTCTGAGGCAGAAGCTCTTCCCTGTGAGGGTGCTGAGGCGCTGGCACAGACTTTTCCCAGAGAAGCTGTGGCTGCCCCATCCCTGGCAGTGTTCAAGGCCAGGTTGGACACAGGGGCTTGGAGCAACCTGCTCTAGTGGAAGGTGTCCCTGCCCGTGGCAGGGGATTGGAACCGGACGAGCTTTAAGGTCCCTTTAACACAAACCAGTCTGGGGTTCTATGAAGGTGCCAGTTGGTAGTGCAGGAACATTTGTTTTTCCCTTGCTGTGAATGCATGAGTGCGTTGTGTGCGGGTGTGACGCAGGATTTATGCTGGGTGTGAGAATACATGGTTGTGTAGAGTCTGATGGCATAAGCTGATACCCACTAGTGCCTTCATATTATTAAGGGTCATGGGGGGATTTTGCTCCTATGGCTGGTGGATTATCTAATGCAGGTAAATGTAGATGATGTAGCTCATGTTTTCTGGTTGTCTGGTTTATTTATGAGAAACTTGGGTAGCTTTGGAATGTCGCTATGCTAAGAGTTCAGTTGAAATATGTGCTAACTTTTCTTTTTCCCTCGAGACACAGGGCACAAAGGATGAAGGGAGGATTGAAGGAGACTGTGTTTCAGGCAAAGCTGATCAAGAAGACAGGTATCAGGGTAGTGAAGCACTTCACAGAAGGTAAGCAGTGTAGAAATCCTTTATCTGTTGTACTTCACGGTGGCTCCTCTGGCGCTCTGGTTGCTGGTGTTCTGTCTTGCAGGTGAACTTATGTATTGGATTCTTTAGAGTGCTATTTGGTACTTTGTTCCTCTGCTCTCAAATCAGAAAGTTTGGAGGTCCTGCAATCCTGAGTGGGTCTGGAGCCCTTGGTATCACGAATGCCGGCTGCTTTCTGACTCTTTCTCCAGTTTGTTGCTTTCCTAAAAGCACAGGGTTGGCCTTTTGTGGCTCTCTGCACACAAAAGCGTTGATTTCACAACTGTTTTGCTGCCGGGGAGGTTCCTCTGCGTTTGGTTGCTGTCCAGGGGTGTAGCAAAACACTTGACATTCAAACTTAAGTATGTAAACTGGGATTTCTAAGGGAAGTCAAAGCTTCGTTCTCCTGTGGCCTGTGCAGGAAGCAGCTGTGCCTCTTCTAGCAGGTTCAAGGAGGAAAGAGGATCTGTCTGATCCCACTCCTCTGACCCTTTTTCCCTTCAGATGCCCATGCCCGTTTCCCCACCTCAAGCAGCTGAATTTGCCATTGCCTTTCTGCTGGTAGCACCCTCCTGCCTGACCACTTTTCTCCCCAGACCATCATTACTTGCATGAAGCCGGTCACCGCGAGTTCCCATTCATCACCACTTAAATAAGAGCAGGCACAGGTTGTGTTGGATGCGAGACCTGAAATTAGGAGGACAGGAATATTCCATAGTGAAAAACACTTTGGCTTTTCCCGGCCAGCGGTAAATGGTCTGGGGTGTGTGTCAATGCTGTCACATTGCAGTCCCAGCCTTGGTGATGTGCGTCTTTGGTGCATAGGTGCCGGGAGGTGATTGATAACGCCAAGGGCAGGAATTCACAGCTCCTTCACAAGCTGCAAAAACTGGAGCAGGAGCACAAGGATTTGGTTGAGTGCAGTGAGGATCTGGAATCAATTCTGGGAGAGACACAGATCCAAAGCAAGCAGGAGAAGGAGCAGTTTGAGAGTGAGGTGGAGGGACTTCAACAGCAAGTAAGTAAGGAATGGAAGACGTGAGGTTTGTTTTTGTTTAATTCCAGATGCTTTTCCCTCCGCATATTGATAGGTCAGATAAAATCTTTGACCCAAACCTGCATGCTGCTTTGTTTAGTTTGACAAGAGGTAGACAGCAGCAAAATCTGTTTGTTTTGGAAAAGATGGGGAAAGAAGGAAAAAATTCCAGCAGTCAGTAAATGACACGTGCTTGGAGGTGCAGATCCCCTGTGTTACAGCCCCATTGTCTTCTCCAGCTCCTGTCCCCACTCCTTGGTGCTTGGGCAAGCAGAATTAATGTGCTAACATACCTCCTGCATCCTCAGGAGAGAGATGAGGCCATGCTCCTGTCCCATATAGCCTTTCTGTGGGGCTGTGCACCCATCTGTGTCTTGGCTGAGCTGAAGCAAAGCTTCTTGTTTCAAATTCAAGTCACATCTTCTTTTCTCTGGAGCTATTTCTTCTGAACCTGTTGTAGCTCAGAAGCTCTTATTTCTCCTGAGAAGTTGTCCTAGATGGCATCAGTGCTCCTGATGGACTTCAACGTTGGTCTCCTGCTTTTCCATATTGGATGGTTGTTTTTTCTGCCTGCAATTCCTGCTGAAAAGCAAGTTCCAGGAAACCCCACCTCAAGAGGGGGGGGCTTGAGGCTCAAAGAGAGGCAAGAGGTCTTCCTGAAGCCCACAAGTTGTCCCTTAACCTGGCACCCATGATAGAAGTCCAGGCTTTGACTTGAACCCCTAACCCTTCTCCAGACCTGTCTAACAGATGAAAATGGTCACTGTGGGACACTGATGCTCCTTGATCTCAGGGAAGGTCACCAGTTAAGCATACTGGTGACAAAATACCGCGCTTCTGGCTTTTCCCTGAGCACGATATCTCAGAGACGTGTCAGCCCATGTGTTGAACACCACTTGTGGGTGTGGGGGGCCGGGATCTGCACTGCCTGGGGACATCCCTGCTGAAAGTAACGCATCTGAAGGGACAGCAAGTTTCTCTCATCACCTGCAATCTCCTGGTGCACCATCTGCTGGTGAATGGGGCTGTGGCTGGACACATCTTTTTGAAGAGCCATCATAAGCTGGTCCATCTGGAGAAGCTCTGCTCAATCTTGATCAAGCTATGATCTCACCAGTCTCTTCCTAACCCGTGTCCTACTTGATTTTGGGCACCCTCATTCCAGGGCAATCTGGATCTTTTCCTGTTAATACGCCAAGTCCACGCAGATCATCCTTTGACTTTAGGTTGATAGAAACTCTATTATTTGCACTTGTCTGCATGTGCCAGGAAACCTCTGGTAAATGGCAGATGTGAAGCTCCATGTTGATTCTCTGGTTTACCAGAACCACGGCATTTTAGAGGTCTCCTTACAGCACCTGCAGAGCCACCTCCACCCGTGTTTTAATCAAGGATTAAGTTATCACTGAAGCTTCTCAGGCTGGTGCCTTTGCCAGGGTGGTCTGTAGCCTCAGTTTAGTGGATGGACTCTCCACCATTTTGGAGATAGCTCTGTGAGGAGCACCTACACTTATGGACTGGTTTGTCACTGCTTGTCCCCAGGGAAATGCTGCACCATTTGCAGCATCACTACCAGGGCAGATGATCCCTTCCAGACAGGGCAACTGATGAATTTGTAGCTGGAGAGAACAGAGGAAGCCAGAAGTTGGTCTTGCTGGATGGATGGGTGAGCTTCTGCCCAAAAAGGCTGGCTGAGGAGGTCTTTTCCTTCGGCTGAATCTCTGCTGCCAGGCCAAAAGCTCTTCCTTTCTTGGGCTGAGTTGCTGCCTCCGCTCTGTCTGTGATTAGGAGATGCTCTCTGCACTGGTCATGGTCCTGGATTGCCAGGCAGCAGGACTGTAGTGCCCATAGAAGACCTTGGATTTCTGAGGTGAGAAGGAAGGACACACACAGGTTGTCAGTCAGGAATGAACACTACTCAGATGTGTCCGTACACTTGCTGTTGTGACACAGTACAAGTGTGAATGCTGAAGTAGCCACATATCTCCAAGACCAATTGTTCAAAGGAAGATGAGATGAATTACTTGTCAGTAGCCTCTGGCTGTGAGGGAAAAGTCTCTAAATAACAGTGAAACAGACTGAAGGCATGTTCAGATATCTTAATGAAGGATGACACCAGACATCATGTTTCTAAGTGTGTATCTGAGGAGCCAAGGGCAAACCAGGGTTTGTTCATCACACGCTAAAACGTTTCCCACTTTCTCACTGAAGCAGAATAAACACAACCCTCCACAGATCACACAAGATGCGTTTTCAGTTTGGAGAAACCCCTTCTTTGCTCAGGGAGTTGTTAAACAGATCCCTGGGAACGCTGCGTTGAGGGATGCCGCGGGGAGCCCCGAGCAGTCAAGGAGATGCTGGCAGGAGCTTGGCAGCTGCTGTAGCTGAAAAGAAGAGAGAAGGAGGCATGCAGGGAGCAGGGTGGAAGAGGAGGTGAGTTAACCCTTAGTTAGACCCAGCATCTGCTGAGGTGGAGGGCTGCAGAGCTGCGCCCTTCAGCTCCAAGGGGCTTTTGGGTGCCCTGGGGGCAGTGAGGGAAGGACTGCAGGCAGGCAGGTACTCAGGAGCCCAGAGGAAGCGGTGGTGCTGGGTGTTTGCCAGCCTGCCCCATGGGAGACGCACTGGGAAGTGTTTTCTGTTTTGTTGGCACACCTACAAGAATCTGGGTGATTAGGCCACTGACTCAGAACCAGGACACGGGATACAATGTGAGTATTGTTCTGCTGTTGGCAGGAGACTTATGAGTGCAACTGAAGTGCTTAAAAGTTAGTGGCTTGGAGGAATAATGAGCAAAATGATGGAAATGCATGGCTGGGTATCAACTGCATGGCCAAAGGTTGGCTGGGAAGGTGTATTTTGCCTTTGAGATCCCTTCTAGAGCTCCCAAGTCTTGCTGAACCTCAAACTATCATCTAGTCGTGCAAGAGGAAGGGGTTTATTGCCTTCTGGCTCTTCTGTAAGAGGTCTGGGTGTTTCACCCACTGATTTGCTTTTAATACCTAGGTTGGGTAACATCATCTGTCTTATGAATGACAGCAGCATTCCCCAGTGTTGGATGGCTCCCCCCTGCGAGTTTCAACAGAGCCATCTTGTGCCTGAAGCCTGTCAGTGAAAGCAAAGCTCCTGGGCTTTGGCACGCTGCACTGGGACTGTTGGAAATGGGCTGGGATTGGCAGAGGCTTGGCACTTCCTTGGCTTTGGCTTCCCATTGGGAAGGAATGAAAGATGATCTCTGAATAAGCACAAAGAAAGGAGGGTGAGAAAGGCATAAGGCATCTTGCATGCTTCACCACACTCTCATCTGTGTGAGTGCAGTGATGGATGTTGCTTGTATAGGTCCAGTGTCTGCTCTGTGTAGATGAAGCTGGATTTCACCTCCAGCTGGACTTTGTTTCCTTCCAGTGTCCCCACTCACTCTGCAGCCTCCTTAGTGAAAACCCAGCTTGGGACAGCTTGGTGGTTTACAATAAGAAAACCAGCACAAACCTTCTCCCAGCATAAGCAGTGGAAAGGAAAGGCTGTGGAATGCCATGCTGGCTGGCACCGGAGCAGGGTGGCTGCCAGTGCCAAGGCTTGGATCTTGTAAAAGGGGCTGCAGGAGCCCTGGCGGGGAGGAGAAGCTGGACTGCTCCTCGCTCCTTCCAGCCCTTCAAAACAGGAATAATAAACAATCCCACAAAGGAATGCCTGAGGGGGGTGGTTCAGATGCAGAGCGAGCACTTGTCCAGACAGACTTGCCTGCCAGGACAAGCACAGAGGTCAGTGCTTGGCCAGCTCAAGTCCAGAGTCCTCGGAGCCTTGCCGGAGGGAGCTACAGCATCCTTTGAGCAGTGGAGGGACGAGGACAATCCTGGTGGATCAGGTCAAACCTGGATTGAGATCAGCTATGGGTGAGTGGGCACTGCAACAGCATGGGAAAGGAGGATGGCCCATGATATAAATCAGGGTCTGATGGGGTCTTCTGTGTTGGGAGAGCAGTGTGTAGAAGGCCCACAAGCTACAGAGGCCTTGAGTTTTCACCATGTGTCTGGGTTGTTTCTCTCCTCCTGTGGAGCAGGGTTCTTTCATTTTCTGACTTGGCCTTGGTGATTCCCTCACCTTTTGAAGCAGCAGGATGAAAGATGTGAGCTGGAGCTAGCCCATGCTGGTGCCTGTCCACATCTCCTACCCCTTGCTTCCAAGGCTTATTCTGCAATACAGCACAAGGAGCAATTTAGCAATAGTTGTGCATTTAGTGCTAGTTGTGAGCACTGGTTTGGTTTTAACTTGTGGTTTCTCTATGTTAAGGTCATAAGTTTAGAAGCAGAGTTACTTCAAGTGCAGAAGAACAAAGCTGAGATGAATGGGGACGAGCAGGCGTTGTCTGGAGCACAAGAGATGCAAGAGGTAAGAGGTTTTCCTTGGGAAATACACAGTTTTGTTTAGAAATGCATTAAACGAGCATCTCCTA
Source organism: Strigops habroptila (assembly GCF_004027225.2). NCBI lineage: Eukaryota > Metazoa > Chordata > Aves > Psittaciformes > Psittacidae > Strigops > Strigops habroptila. Next base: position 2,392,330 of record NC_044292.2, read on the forward strand.
TGAATGTTCTTTGTCTCCATCTTCTGAGGATTTGTTGTCCATCAGCTCATGCAGGACAAATGGATGTTTTTGGACGAAAGCAGCTTAACACGCCAACATCATCTCTGTGATAACTCATCTCTCCTAGAAGGTTGTCTTGCCTTCAGCCCTGCAGGCTGAGGAGCTTATTGGCTTCCCTGATGAGGGTGAAGGGTTTAATGGGTAAAGGTGCTTGGTTCTTGCAGCCTGGGTGGCGCATAGGTACATTTATGAGGCTGTTTCCCAGCTCATTTTGGGCTGACTTTGCTGCTGATTCATTACTTGCCAGCCAGACAATTGGATCTGCCAGGCAGAGCTTATTGCATATGGGAGAGGAGCTTCCCAAGGTATCCTGCGTCAGATACCCAGGCCTTCAGGGATGTCCTGGGAATAGGGTACAGGAATCCTGCTGGCAACTTTTGAGAACCATTTTTCCTACCCTTGTTTTCTAGAAGACACCCTGTCTGCATTTTGTTTGTCTTTTGCTAGAATAAATACTGCTGTAGAAGCGACTCCTAATTTTTCTTGTTCCAGATGTTGAAAAGCTGTCAGGAAACAATAGAGAAGTTGGGAAGTCAGCTGGGAGAGCGGAGAGAACGGAGGAAGCAGCTTGCATCTGAACTTGAACTCTTACGAGAAGATCTGAAGGCTGAGAAGAAGGTGTTGGGCAGCCAGGTAGGTCCAGCTCCAGCACTGGGACTCCTGCAGGAGGCTGTCACCTTTGGGTGACTCCATGGAACATCCCCAGTTGCCCCCAAGTGCATTGCTTGACTTCGCTGGATGGATTTCCCTAGTCCAGCCAGTTTCAACGCTTCATTCCCTGCCTGTGGCAGAACTGAATGATCTTAAGGTCCTTTCCAACCCAAACCAGTCTGATTCTTTGGCAGATGGTGTTAAATCCATCTGCTTTACTGAAACAACCTCTAACTCTGTAACTCGTTTTTCCTTTCAGTGAATCTAATAATAAAACACTAATTAAAATGTAGCCAAACCCCCCTTCTCTAAAGGTCAGAAGGGAAGTTTTCAGACTTAGGTATTTATTGCAGAGTTACTTGTGATCATGAGCCTTCATCTCCCTGTGTCATAACGCAGCAGGGTACTTGGAGGCTTGAGCCAAGAGTTCCCTGCAGGGCAGCACCACAGTTACCACCTGAGGTCCATCCACTGGCTAATGCTGAATCTGTTTAACATGGGTCACCTTTAATATTAATAGTATTCTTTCTTAACAGCATGGTAAGAAGTGAGGGCACTGAAGCATCACAGAAGTCTACATGAACAGCTTGAGATCCTGGCACTGCTTTTTGTTATGTGCCCTAAAGACCTCAGCACAGTTTGCTTGAAGCAGTTTAACTGCTGGATGGATTTCTGTTGGGTTTATCTCTGCTGGGGTTGTTGCTGGTGCTCTTGAGCTCCAGTTGGGCCATAGAGGAGAGAGCGTGTGCTGCCAGCAGCATTGTGCAGGGGCCGGCGCAGGCATAGGCAGGGTCAGGGCTTAAAATTAGGGCTAAAAATGTAGGAGAGCTGCAGATGTGTGGCCTGGGTCAGGCAGACAAGGGGAACCTAAGGGGACTGGCAAAGGGAGGGGGGTTACACCTATTACAACCCCCATTTTTTAGCACTCTGAGAGGCCTTAAACAAGCTGTGAGCCAGGTCACTTCCTTGAATGCAAGTAAAACCCAATAAAGTCCTGGACTGCTGGTGCTCCCGCACATACACAGGAGTCTTACTGGAGGAACAGTGGCATCTAGAGGACAGGACTCTTGTAGTGCTGGAGGCAACAAATTCACACTGTAAAAGCTCAGGATGTGGACCAAGCCTTGCTGAAGGGTGCCTGGGGAAGGGGCTGGGTCACTTTATGAACATGCACATGAAAAGGAATTGCTGATCTGGGGACGGATGGAGAAAACAGAAGAGTCACTCTTCAGCATTTGTGTCCAAACAGTTCAATCTACTCGTGGTACAGGGACCTTTAAATCAAAATCATACATCCCTGTAAGTTTGGTTCTAATTCAGGCACCAGCTGGTCAGTGGTTTCACCTAAGGGAGGACTATTTTTTCCAGGAATCACAAGATGAAATCCAGTGTCCTGTGTTTGACTGTAACAGTCTTTAAAATAGAGGACTGTGCATGTGTTTGGTGGGATTCCTGCCTCCACAAACAGGTTCATTCCCTTTTGATAGAACAGCTGAATTGGGATGAATCATTTACCAACAGAGCTGGAAATCAGTTTGACTTGAAATCATGGGGTTCTCAGGCGTGATGCACACCCGGAGGTCAAGATGTGAGGTTGTTCAATGTTGTATTTGTCAGTATGTCCGACACAGAATGGGCGAGTAAATGGGAAAATATATTTGTTCTTGTACATGCTAATGATGTGCTACAAACTGATGCTATGCAAAGAGCTCTTTGCATTTGTTTGGAACCCTCTTCTTGTTTTTAACAGGTTTTTGGACATTTGAGAGGAGAAAGCTTTTTCTGAGCTTGCAGTTAGGGGTGTATTGCATCCACTAACTCCTGATGTTTCCTCACCAGGGGTTGGTTGCCAGACTCACAATCAGAGTTTACAAGCCATTGTAATAACTTCCCAGTCTCCAAAGCAGGGATCTTATTAATGTATCCCATAAGAAGTTACAAAAAGAGAGTGCTTTGTTAGATCCAGAGGTGTGAAATGTAAAGAACACCATGTTGTGCTGGTGTCTGATGCAGACAGAAGTTGCTGATGTACGTTGCTCAAATATAAGTAAAGCCGTTTTGGTGTAGATATGGTCTGGAACTGAAATATTAGTGCTAGCATACACTCAGGAAGAGCTATTGATTAAAAAGCTTTAGGAATCAAAGGCATCGCAGGTGAAGAACTACAACAACTTAGCTACAGACTCACAAGCCATGTCTTGGAGTCCACAGCTCACCTTATTCTGTTCAAAAGATTTCCATGAGACCAAAGAAAGTCGAAGTCGTGGTGTTTTCTGACCTTACAGGTCTCTGAACTCCTAGAAGAAAGAGAACAGATTAACAACCTCGAGCGGACACATGAAGATCTATGTACAGATGAAAAGAGACATGAAGAACAGATCAAAAACTTGAGGGATGAACAAGAACTGCTCTGGTAAACCCTAACGAGGCCTGTGGTACTTTCTGCTCTTCATCTTTGCTAATTGTTTAGTCTTTTAAAAATCCCCATTGTGCTGCTTCTGGCCAAAATGGGTACAGCTGCTTCGTGTCTTCCTTATTGGGTAATGGTCTCTCTGTAGAGACTTTGGGGAATAAGCATTTCCCTTAGTACCATCATAGAATAGTTTGGGTTGGAAAGGACCTTAAGGTCATCTAGTTCCAACCCCCTGCCATGGGCAGGGACGTCTCACCCATCCTTACTCCACTGATCACTCCATCATGATAAGTCAGGAGCAAACCTTCGTTGTTTTCTGTCGCTTTTCCAGATTCTGAATGGTATAAATGGGCTCTCCTTAGGGAGGGGGCCTCTTCTCTTGGAGTGAGGAAGTATTTGGACTACCATGGTCCCAAAAAGCTCCCATCGTGGGCTTGGGCTGCTTGGGGCTAATTGCTGCCGGCAGCTGACCGTACACATCCTGCTGTTGTCCTTGGAGGATGGGTGTCAGCAGGCATTAGTGCTGTAAATAAAGCTCTTACAGGTCCCCTGACTCTTCTTTTTCAGTAGATCAATACAGATCTGGAGTTGAAACATGCATACTCAGGCGCTCATTAGTAAGTAGAAGCCTGGATCAAATCCAGCATAGTTACAGTCAGCTCCACTACCTGGATAACTAGGTACTGAGATAAGGTAAAACCAGGATAAGACAGGTAGGTTAGCTTACACGGACATGTAGTCTGGATTGAGATAAGTCAGACAGCTTGATCCCGTGCTTCCATGCGGCATGGCGCTGTGCAAGTGCTTCCCTGCCCCTGTGAGCACAGAGCAGCTCACGTGGCCCATGCAAGCGGTTCCTTAGCCAGCAGTTAAGCTACTCATGGCTGAGAGCTGACCCTTGGACACAAAGGCTTTTGTGTGTCAGTGTCCAGGGGAGTCTGACCCTTGCCCAGAGCTGTTAGACCCAGGATTAAATCCCCTTTGGAGCCTCCTGAGGCACTTGAGCATTGCCTTGAGTATTTCACTGGACTCTTTTATTCCAAGTTATTCCCCTTGGGGGGCGGTTTCCCTTGGATGTGTATAGTTATCTCTCCCCTTTACTATTTCTCCTTCAAGTTCTGAGTTACTAGACAGCAACAAGAAGAGGGAAGAGCTAGAAAAGCAGCTGAAAGAGAGCAATGAAGACAAGTGGTTATTACTGGAAGAACTTGCCCAGCTAAACCAAGGTGTTCTGGCTACCCGGGAGCAGGGCGACAGCGCGCTTGGAGAGACTTTGAGGATGAATCAAGGCTTGGCACACAGAGGGAACAGGCTTCCCGTGTCGCAGAGCTCTGCAGGCAGTTTAGATGGTATTAAACAGGTATGAGCAGCTTTGCCATCTGCGCTGTACTTTTTTTCACTAAATTCAGTGGCAAAACCTGATTAAAGTGGACTGGAAGCCAGTCCTGTGGTGTCAGCACATGGGGGGAGATGAGGCTGGCTGATCTCCTTGGGGAAAATGTTTGGAAAATAAGAGTGTTGTCATTTCTTCTGTTGTATTTTTGGATGTAGTGAGAACTTGGATAAACCAAATGTCCCCCTTAGTAGACATGAAAGAAGGAAGTTATCCTTAAACGATGTTTTAAACTTTTTGGAGCTCTTTCTCAGCCTCTTTTTGGAGTGTGAGAAATACAGCTGGCTTGCTGTTCTCACTGCAGTCTTGCTCTTGCTGTGGGCAGAAGCTGTTCCTATTCCCTGCTCCTCCTTCGGGTTTTCTGCTCTTACACTTCAGTGCTTGAACTCATCCTGCTGCTCTCGGAGCTTAGTGAGACTCTGGCACAAGAGTTAAGAGTAACCTGGGTGCCTTACTTTTGTTTGACAGGGTAGTTTCAACACGGATTTTTTCCCTCATCCAGGTTATTACATCTTCTCCCTTGACATCAAGAGTCGTATTGGCTTCTCTGAGGGGCTGGAGAGGGCAGTGAGCAGGACATAGCATGGGGCAGAAGGGATGCTTGCCTGGCTTTACCTATCTTGATGAAATGCCCTTAAATCCTACTGGCATACTTCTACCTGTCTTAATATTCAGTCTCTGTCTTTGTCTTGAGGTTAATCTCTATGTAACTTCTGTAATTCTGCTGTTCCTGCAGGGTCTGACCCATGAGAGGTTCCAGCAGCAGGAGGAGAAGCTGCAGCAGCTCCGGCAGGACCTGCGCCGGGTTCAGAACTTGTGCAGCTCAGCCGAGAGGGAGCTGAGGTACGAGAGAGAGAAGAACGTCGACTTACGAAAGCAAAACCTCTTGCTCCAACAGGAATGCACCAAGGTAGGAAGAGAGCAGGGAGAACTGCTGGGAGGGAGCATCATGTCATCCTACAAGCTATGGGAGGGCTGAGCTGCTGATTGCAACAGACTGGACCTCATTTATATCTGTCTGTACAGTACCCAGGTTCTCAAGCGTGCTCTGCTCCAGCTCCATGCCAAATTCCCTCCAAATAAAGCCTTGTACTTGCTCCCTGTGTTCCTCTTTTATTCTCATTCACTCTCTGGCAATCCTGTTGCCCCTTTTCTAATCAAGACATTTCAGATGATATATATTGAAGTGCAAACTTGGTTTCTTCTTTTGAAACTCAGGTCAAAGCTGAGCTGAAGCAAGCCCGGGCAAAACTCTTGGACACAACCGAAACATGCTCCTCTCTCACAGCACAGTGGGAAAAAAGCCAGCAGAAGGTCAAAGAACTCGAACAAGAGCTCTTGAAGTGCTCCCAGGCTGATAAACTGCAGAGCAGTCTGCAAGAGAAGCTCGCACAGGAGAAATCCAAAGTGTGTGAAGCACAAAAGAAGGTAACTCCTCAGCTGAGTTAACAGGAGGTTTATGTTAGCAGTACACAGAAGCACTAGCAGCTCCTGAACTGGTTCCCTGAAGTCCGTTTTGCTGCTCCATTTTGAGATCACTTGGTTAAATATATTAGGAAAAATGTCTGTTATTAGTGGGACCATACTGAAGGCAATAGAATCCCAATCCGATGGCTCAGTTCCTGTCTCAAAAGCTCAGTGTCTCTGGAAATACTGGTCTTAGGGCTGGCAGGCACAGGGATTCCAGGTCATGCTCCTGGTGAGGAGATTTGCTGCTGTTTGCTATCTCAAAATGGCAAAGCTTGTAATTTCCATGGCATTGATTCTGCCATGTTCCTGTACTCACCACTGGATACTGGTTTTGATGTGTGCAGGATCAAATCAGGTGCAAAAAGGGTTGTTGCTAATTCATGCCATAGTGTCTGATCCAAAATCTGGTAGCTGTTGAAAAGGCTTTGTTTTCAATGGGCCTTGATATAAAGACGTAGAATCACAGCCTGGTGTGGTTTGGAAGGGACCTTAAAGCTCATCCAGCTCCAACCCCCTGCCATGGGCAGGGACACCTTCCACTAGAGCAGGTTGCTCCAAGCCCTGTGCAGAAGTCCTTTTGAATAGAAGCAAGCAAATCTTTCATTCCCATGACTCACATGCAGAGGGATCAGAGGGATCTGAATCCCTTGGATTCAGAGACTGGCCTATAAATTCAGTAAGTTTAATCCATGTCCAATTTTAATCCGAGGTTTCAAAACTCCAGCAAAAGCTGAAGGATTCACAGCACCAGCTCCTGCTGGCAGAGGCCCGTGTTTCAGACAAGAAACTCCTGGAGGAGGAATTGAAGGAGGCCCGAGAAAATGAAGCTCGTGTGCAGCAAGAACTCCATGAAGAGCAGCTGAAAAGGTACCTGGAGCTGGGTGAGCCTTGTGCTGCGTGCGGAGGAGAGGTGTGTGCCACCTCCATGGCTGGCCCTAAGTGGGTTCAAGGAGTCACTGCATCACTTGTTTTGCCTCCAATCTCTCCTTTTGACCTGCCAGTGCCTCTGGCAGAGCTCCACGGGAGATATAAAAGACTTTTGGAACCTTCAGCTGCCTCGGAAGGTGTGTGGCCCTTCCTGCCAGCCCAGGGATTTGGTTTACCCTCTGGCTGCCAGCAGTCCCCTTTCTTCTGCAGCTGGGACTGGTGATCCCAGATACATAGAATCATAGAATGGTTTGTGTTGGAAGAGACCTTAAAGCTCATCCAGTTCCAACCCCAACACCTTCCGCTAGAGCAGATCATGCACCCTTTCACCTGCCACTGGGACATGGGGACAACCGGGATGGGCTGATTTCTTCCTTCCCTTAGTGTTGCCTAAGGTGGGTGCAGAGCAGTGTGATGGTGAATTAAGGCTGGCACATCACGGGCTGGCCTCACATCAGTGTCTCAGTGTCACACCAACACGCTTTCAGGAAGCTCCCGGAGCAGCAGGTGGAGATGCTGCGGCAGCAGCTCCGGCATTCCCAGGAGACGGAGGCGTCACTGGCCAAGATGCACGTGGAGCTGCAGGCCAAGACTCTGCACGTCCTGGACAACAAGAGGAAAACCGACTCGAGCGAGGTGAGCTGCAGCGTGGATGGGTCCTCATCACCCAAGAGGATGCTGTGGTGACTCCAGAGCAGACCACCGAGCTCCAGGGGGGAAACGGGAGCATCCCAGTGTGGAATCTGTATTTGGGAACTGATGAAATAGGGTCTAATTCAATAAGGTGCTGAGCCCTTGCAGATTAATGTAAAGAGGAGCTGGAGGAAAAGCACCATTCCATCTCAGTTTCCTAGGGATGCAGCTCTGAGGGCAGAGAAGGACAACCAGATGGCTTCTTCCCCTTTCCCTTCCCCTTTTCTTGCAGAGCATGGAGCTTTTTGCAGGAAACTCTTGGCAGGGTCTGCTGTTTGGGGGATGCATTACCTCTCTCTGTCCTCTTGAAGCCTTTAGCCCGCCCAGCAGCACAGAAATCCACACCTCCCCTCCTTAAGGGAGGAGGCAGTGGCTGTGTTGGGCAGAATGGATGGATATTATCTGTAGTGGGAGCCACTGGGATTTATGGCAGAGAAGCTTTGGAGACTGGGCTGAAAGGAGGCAGAGGGACCCCTGCAGCTGAGGACAAACACACAAACAATGTTTTCCAGCACCTCCAGTGCCAGAAGGACAATCAGAAGCTTTCGGAGCAGCTCGCTCTGCTGAAAGAGGAAAACAAAGCCCTTTATGAGGAAGGAGTCCGGATCCTGAGCCAGAAGGATCTGTGTGTCAGGTAATGACTGCAGCAGCAGGCACAAAACACCTACCCAGGACCTGCTCTTTGTGTGCCTGGCAGTGGCACTGGATTTGAGGGTTCTGCAGCCTTTCTTATCTCTCTTGGTCAAGGCACTTAGCACTAAACTCAACAGCCCTGCATGCAGCTGTGTTGTGTCGCACATCTGCTGTGGTGTCTGCAGCTGAAGGCAGTGCAGAACACGAGGTGGAGCCCCGGGAGGGCTGTGGGTGCTGCTGCTCAGGGGCTGGCGCTGGCAGAGACGCTCCCTGGAGCTGTTTGTTTCTCCCCAGAGCACTTCTGATCTAACTTAAAGGACACCAGCACTTTTGTCATGGGTTTTGAGCCAACGTGGGCAAATATCCCTTATATCCACCGTATAAGATTTCTCTTTTTTTGGACGTTATTTTGTCTTCTGTCCTGAGTGGACAGAATGAAACAATAACACTGCCTAAATGGGACAAGTTTGAGGGAAAGAGCAGTGATTACAAATCTCAGTAAAGACAAATATTTAATCCCAGTGTCATGGCTTTGAGAAGCACCCACTGAAGCAGCTCTTTCTGCAACCTGTTTGCTGGTTAGGATTCTTCCTTTTCAGCCTTTTTCCCCCATACACCATTAATTCCCCTGAACCACCCACATCCCCACCTGAATAAACAACCTGCCCTTTCCCTGTTATTTCCAATTCTGGTGACTTTATAACCCTGTTTGGTATAAAGACCTGAGAAGGGCAGGTACAAGGATTTCTTGTGGGATAACAGGGAGTCAGTTTGGGAATGCTTTGGGTCCTTTTCCCTCAGTTTCCATTTGGTTGACATTTAACAATATAACCTGTGCAACAAAGGAAAAACCAACCCCAAATTGGTCAGTGGAAGATACAGTCCAGACAGTCAGTGTGCTCGTTCTGCCTTTAGCTGCTCAGCCAAAAGGAGCTGGGAGATGGCTGAGACTCCCAATGCAGGCTTGGAAAAGCCTGAATAAATGCAGGACATCTCCTGCCTTGATCCTGGCCCAGAGCACAAAAGCATTTCACAGCCTGATGTTTGTGCCTCTGCCTCTTCAGGAAATACAACGAAATGCAGCTCCGCCACAAAGCCAAGATCCGCAGGGCCAAGGAGACCTTTATCCACGAGGTGAAACAAAGGGACAGCAGAATCAAGCAGCTTGAAAATGAGCTCAGTGAGTCAAAGCTCCAAGTGGAAAAGGTGAGAGAACACATCGAGGGCTTCTCCCCCAAAGGAAATGCAGTTGAAGAAGAAAGGAAATGAGGTTTAGGAGCAGCCAGTTTGCCGGTAATGGGGCTGCTCTGTTAACCAAGCGGGTGCACAGGGAGCACAGGGAGCTCTGCCACAACCAGCAGTGCCAGGAGGCACCAGCCTGTCCTGGTTGGAACAAAAAACCCCAAGGAAATTCCTGGCCCAAGTTTGCTCTCGTGGGAACACGTGTCCTCAAATCCCATTCAGAAACTGCTTAAGCTCCATCTTATTTTGGAAGAGGATCCGAAAGTCTCTTTTTGGCATATATTACATCAACTAATGTCTCACTTAGAATCACAGAATTAATTAGGTTGGAAAAGACCTTTAAGATCATCCAGTCCAACCATTCCCCAGCACTGCCAAGGCCACCACTAACCCATGGCACTGAGGCCTCGGCTACACGGTGTGTGAACACTTCCAGGGACGGTGACTCCAGCCCTGCCCTGGGCAGCCTGTTCCAATGCCTGAGCACCCTCTGGGGAAGGAATTGTTCCTCAGCTCCATCTAAACCTGCCCTGGTGCAGCTTGAGGCTGTTTCCTCTTGTCCCATCCCTTGTTCCTTGGGAGCAGAGACCAGCCCCCTCCTGGCTCCATCCTCCTGTCAGGCAGTTGCAGAGAGTGATAAGGTCCCCCCTGAGCCTTCTCTTCTCCAGACTAAACCCCCCAGGTCCCTCAGCCGTTCCCCATCACACTTGTGCTCCAGGCCCTGCACCAGCTCCGTTCCCTTCTCTGTCCCCGCTCCAGCACCTCAATGTCTCTCTTGTAGTGAGGGGCCCAGAACTGAACACAGGCTTCAAGATGTGAACTTGTAGGAGTTAACATACATGATGGTGACCCCTTCAGTAAAGCACTCCAAGCTCTGTAGAGGACGGGGGAGAGCAAAGTATAACCGCTGGTGGTTGTTTCCTTGTGCCGCTCTGCTCAGGGGAAGATGCTGGTTGCACAGATCACTGCTGAGAATGAGAAACTACTCCAGGAAAGACGACGGCTCCTCCAGAAGATAACTGACCAAGAGGAGACCCTGTGGAGCAACCGGTCCATGATTGCCACCCTGCAGAGCAGGTAGGTGCTTAATGATGTCCACACCTCCGGGAGCCTGCTTTTTCTCAGCTCTCCTGTGGTTTCATGCCTCTTTCTTTTAAGAAGAAAGCCTGAACTGTGCCCCAGTCACTAGTGCTGTGGCTTTTAATTGCTGCAGGATGTAATTAGCTCCTCTCCCCACCAAAGCCCCCAGTGTGGCACACTGAAGCCACTGAAGGCTGTGCAGGCCAAAGGGTCTGTGGTTGAAAAAGAAAATGCCTCTTTGAAAAGGTTGTGCGGCTGGGAGGAAAATAACTTATACCTTTTATATGTGATGTACTCAGAGTGAAGATTGTGGATGAGGAGCTTATGCGGCTGCACGAGAGCAAGCTTCAACTGTCTGGCCATGTGCCCACCTCGCAGCGCACGCCAGGGAACATCCATGCTCCCAACACGGAGGTGAGACTCCAAAAGGGCTTGGACTCAGCAGGCAGGTTGTGGAAGCTGATGTCTCCTGCAAAGTGGTGTTTGTAGCTGCAGCTGAGGGTGCTGGAGAAGGGCTGAGTCAGTCTGTTGGTTGGAATGGAAAGGGGCACCAAACACAGCAGACAGCAGTGGCTTTGTTGGTGAGGAGGGGCTTTGTGGGGAGCTGAAAGCTCAAAACGCTTGTTGTACCACTCCACCAGCTTAAATTCAGACCCAAAGGACAAATCTATGATTAGTACCTCTGTGGGGCTGGAGCTCATGGGGAGAAGTGTCAGTGGAGCTGGGGGCATGTTGAAGACCAGGACTGTGTGTTGGAATTCAGGGTCTGACATGCACGTCCTCCTGTGAAAGTCTCTGTTCCTCCTTCCAGGACTCAAAGAGCATCAACTCCTCCGAACGCCGTCTACAGAGGAAGGTACTGCCATCTCCCCATCCCAGGTACTGTGGGGTAAAAGGAGGAGGCAGGGAATGCCTCTGCATGTGGTGAGGGAGGAGCTGAGCGTTTTGGCTGCTCCACCCTGGGCTTTCACCTCCAATGGTGGTTGGGTTTCTTTTTTATTGGTCAAAATATAGGGAAAATGGTTTTAAAAAGACTCTGAAACTAAAGGGATGGAGAAGTAAAATCTTCAAGCTATGTCAGGGAATGCTGCGGGGTTTAGAGATCAGCTTTTGGTGCCTGGTTTTGGAGGAGTGTCTTTACACAGGAGGTTATGAGACTTAGAGGACCACTGCTGCCAGGAGCTGTATGACCCATTCCTAGGCTTTGGGGCAGGAGGGAGCTTGAGCTATTTCTCCACAGGTGTAGCCAGGAGCACCACAACCCATGCCAAAACGGGCAAGGGGAAGGCAGAGAGACTCTGCAGCTCCGATCTCTGCTTGCTGGAGACCCAGCACAGCAGGCTTGGCTGCAGCCTGTGGGTGCTATTGAGGGGGACAGTGTCTGAGCAGGTTCTGGGGTAGATGAGGACCACCAGTTCCTTGGCTGAGGGAGAGTATTGGAGCCTTAATACTCTTAAGAGGGCGATAAGCAAAAGGCATCGCCCGTGGCCCTGCACTGCCTCAGAGATACTGGGGGGAACATTGGGGCTGAGCACACGTGGAGGATCAGGCTGAGTTTGCAGGATGACTTCGAGAGAGGAAATCTGTTTTCAGCTTCGCACCACGAGAACCACCGGCCTCTCTGAGCGCCCTGAAGGCCACACAACACACGAAGCCCGACGGAGAAGCTGAAAGCCAAGACTCAGCCTTTTGCTTATCCCCCTCTCAACCTTCTGAGATCGGGTACTTAAATGTAGCTTCTCCTGGAGACACCACAGCCTCCCAGCTGCAGGAGGAGAGCCAGGGGACCAGCTTTGGGAACTTCTGAATGGGGAAAGATGTGCCAGTCAGGTCCTCAAACGAGAGACATTCCGCTGGCCATCTGCACAGCTTGGGGCTCCCATCCCACCTCACCCTCAAGGCAGAAGCCTGGGCACTCATTGAAGAGCAAAGGCTGCAGCTCCAGGGAGGGGGTCTGCACCATCTGCGGATGAAAAGGCTGTAGACATTGTCTCTTTGGACCTTAATAAAGCATTTGCCACTGTCCCCCACAGCGTTCTCTTGGAGAAACTGGCTGCTCAGGGCCTGGAGAGGTGGATTATTCACTGGGTGAAAAAGTGGCTGGATGGCCGAGCCCAAAGGGTGGTGGTGAATCGTGTCACACCTAGTTGGCGACCAGTCACTAGTGGTGTCCCTCAGGGCTCAGTGTTAGGGCCAGTGTTGTTTAATATCTTTACTGATGATCTGGATCTCAGATAACACCAGCTTGGGTGGGAGTGTTGATCTGCTGGAGGGTGGGAAGCTCTGCAGAGGGACCTGGACAGGCTGATCCATGGGCTGTGCCAATGGGATGAGGTTCAACAAGGCAAAGTGCAGGGTCCTGCACTTGGGCCACAACAACCCCCTGCAACGCTCCAGGCTTGGGGCAGAGGCTGGAAACTGCTCCTGGGAAAGGACCTGGGGGCGCTGATTGATGGAGCCAAACATGAGCAGCTTGTGCCCAGGCAGCCAAGGAGCCACCAGCATCCTGGCCTGGCTCAGCACCAGTGTGGCAGCAGGGCCAGGGCAGTGACTGTCCCCCTGTGCTGGGCACTGGGGAGGCTGCACCTCGAATCCTGTGTCAGTTCTGGGCCCCTCACTGCAAGAGAGACATTGAGGTGCTGGAGCGGGGACAGAGAAGGGAATGGAGCTGGTACAGGCTGAGTGCACTGGGGGCACAGCCGGGGCTTGGGTGCCCCCAGAGCCGCCCCTGGGGATCACAGAGGGGCACGGCAAGGGCCCGGGCTGGGCTCGGGGGGGCCGGGACCGGCTCAAGAGCGTGCCCGTGGCGCTCACCGGGGTGCGAGGCCCCACACCGGCACCGGCCGGGCCAGCCCCGAGCCCCCGCCGCACCTCCCGCCGCTTCCGGCGCCGCTCCCGCCGTCACTTCTGCTTCCGGGAGGGGCGGCCGCCATGGCGGTGCTGGCGTCCAACCCCGGCAACCCGGTGGTGTTCTTCGATGTCACCATCGGCGGGCAGGTGCGTCGGGGGGGGGCGCACGTAGGTGTGCATTGGGTTGGGGGGAGCACCCAGGGGTGCGTGGAGCGGGGGGCAGCACCCAGGGGTGCATGGAGCGGGGGTAAGCTGTGAGGGGAGCACTGGTGGGGCTCTCAGGGAGCACTACGGAGGGTGTTATATGGTGGCCGGCGGGGGGTTAATTGGGAGCGTAGGAGCTGCGGGGTCCCAGGGGTGTGTTGGGAGGGTGCAGGGGAGCAGGGGGGTGCAGGGGAGCAGGGGGGTACAGGGATGCAGGGGAGCAGGGAGGGTGCAGGGCAGCAGGGCTGCACTAGGGGGTTTGCAGGGCTGGCGGTGCATTAGGAGGTTGAAGTGTGGGAGTTCCCAGGGCAGGGATTTGGGGAGGCCGGTGCGATGAGGGCATCCAGGCTCACCCGGCCATGTCTCCACAGGAGGTTGGCCGCATGAAGATCGAGCTGTTCGCTGACGTCGTACCCAAAACTGCAGAGAACTTCAGGTGAGGAGCAGCGGTGTTCCTGCAGCTCGGCACAGACCCGGGCAGGGAAGGATCTTGGGTGCAGGAATATCTCTGGTGGCAGAGGGACCACGTGCCCCCCAGAACCGCTGTGCCTGCTTTGCTTCTCTCTTCTCACCTCACACACAGAGGAGCAATTGCACAACACCCAGATCCCTCAGGGGAGGCCATCTGGCTGGGAGCTGAAGGACTCTGATCCCTCTCTGCTTCCTCTGCGGAGCTCCTGATACACTCAGTGCATTCATAGAAGGCAGTACCTTAATGTCATGACAGAGGTCTCCTCACCCACTGGTTCTCTTGCCACTGACTGAAGGATGAACTGCTCGTATATCCCACTTCCATGGGAGGGATGGATATACCCTGTTTGCTGTGAAACCTGGTGCCAGCTCCACATTCACCATTCCTTACAGCCCTGGTGTTAAATATCTGACTTCCCCAACTGCAGAGAGCTCAGAGTCTCTTTTGAAACGGAAGAGGGGAGAAGTTACTGCTGGTTTCTGTTTCAGCTGGGGGTATCCCTGATGCAGTAAGGGGAGTCATAGAATCATGGAATGGTTTGGGTTGAAGGGACCTTAAAGCTCCTCCAGTTCCAACCCCTGCCTCGGGCAGGGACACCTTCCACTAGAGCAGGTTGCTCCAAGCCCCTGTGTCCAACCTGGCCTTGAACACTGCCAGGGATGGGGCAGCCACAGCTTCTCTGGGCACCCTGTGCCAGCACCTCAGCACCCTCACAGGGAAGAGCTTCTGCCTCAGAGCTCATCTCGATCTCCCCTCTGGCAGGTTAAAGCCATTCCCCTTGTCCTGTCCCTACATGTCGTGTACAACAGTCAGTGCATGTTTGCTGAATGCAGCCCTCTGTCCTCAGAGTTCAGATGTGTCTCACACTCTGCTTTTTTGTTTTCCAGGCAGTTTTGTACAGGTGAATTCAGGTAAGTCACTTAAGGTGTCCTTTTAAGTGGCCTATGTAGAGAAAGAGGGCTGGGTGAATAGGAAGAAGGCTCACTTGGGGATTTTTCTTACTACGCGAGTACAAAATGAAACCTGACGGAACTGTGGTGGGCTGGGTCAGTCACAGAGATGGCAGCATTCCCGTTTTGGGCATGACTTTGTCCTCAGGTTGCTCTAAAAAGCTCTGTCTGCAAATCCCACCTGCTTATGCTGCAGATTGCAGTGGGATCCCATAAAGATGATGGTGTGGAAGTTGTAGGGAACCAGGTCATTTAATGTGCAGAGCCCACTCGAGGTTTCCCTTTGCCTCTGATAGCAGCAGCTCAGAGCCAGGCTGCAGCACTGGCTTGTGTATCAAGGCACATACTAACGTGACCTTTGGGACTCTGAATTCCTGGGGATGTTTTGTGTTTGGATATCCAGTAAGTTGCAATGATTCTCCTTTTTATTTCCTTGCAGGAAAGATGGTGTCCCTATAGGTTATAAAGGAAGCACTTTCCACAGGTAATTCATCTGCTTTTGTTTGGGCACTTAAATAGCAGTTTCAGTTAGATGTGGCTTTGAGACCTGCCTCAAGGTATTATTGGTCTGGGAGGCATTTGTAGGTCATGGCTAATACTGTCCTTCTGTAGCTTTGAGGGGCTTGGGTTGCCTAACCTATATGTGTACATTAGGATCAATGTACATATGTCCTAATGTACATGCGTACATTAGGATTAATGGGAGGGATCCCAGGTCAGAGATAACTTTCTGGCATCTGTCAACTAATCACTATTGTTGGTTGAACAGGAACACGTCCCAGATTGCCTGTTAGTGACCAGTAGTTAATATTTGTTGTAGATTTTAGACTGTATCATTTACAGACCCTGATAATTTTCACATTAATGCCAGGCAGAACTCCTTTTTACCACATATTAAGCTTTCTTGAGCCATTTGTCTACTGAGAACTAAGTATTGTTTTACTTCCATAGGGTAATAAAGGATTTCATGATCCAAGGAGGGGACTTTGTAAACGTACGTACTCTGTGTTACATTTGTACTTTTCCTACATCGTCTAACATGCAACTGTTCTGTGCTGATCAATGGGTTATGTTGGCTCTTTTGAGATACCCAGTAGTAACTGGAGGTTTCCTCATAGCATTGCTGCCATCTACTGCAACAGGCTGTAATGTACTTGGAAACAAATCTGGAGTCTTGGGTGAACATACCTTCTCCTTCCCAAAATACTTCCTTGTCTAAAAAAGCATAGCAATACAGCCAGAGGCTTTTCAAACTTGCAAAGATCTTTTCTTACCTTGTTGTCCTTCCCTCTTCTCCTGTCCTCCCAAGCAAGGAACCCTGTGAATGTCTGTTAGCCTTCTGCAGAGAGACCCTAAGTACAGAACCAAGTATCTAGTGCAGGAGATTAAGTCAAAACTGTCTTTTTGTTAGTGAATTGTCTCTGAATAGAAAAGACTTTGTGTGGTCATGCTCTGACTCTGGAATTAGCAGTGTATATGGGGAAGGCTGGAGGACCACAGGGTCTCTTTGGTGTTCTAGGACCCCGTGAAATGATTCCATTTCTGGAAGTTTTTCAGAACAGGAGGAGGGTGATAAAGCTTTTTTAATGCAAAATGTGTAAAACTTGGTTGTATGAAAGTCACTGGGAGAACTGACTGCGCAGTGGGTGGCTCAGCTGCACCAGACTTCCAGGTACTCGATAACCATGATGCTGCTCAAATGTCCCACTGGGCTTTATTACTGCCTCTGAAGCTCAGCAAGCATCACAGATAGCACCAGGAGTTGTCATTTATAAATTACACTTGTTACAAAGCCACTCGGGGAGCAAGAATGGTCACATTGACTGCTAAGATAGGGTAAAGATAGGGTATGTGTTCCTGTCTCAGAGCTCACAGTTCCACAGAGAATAGGAGGACAAAAAGCAAGGATTAGACAAGCAGAGCAAAACACGTGGAGCTGCACATGGTATATTATGGCATCTTATTTTCTTGTTAAGTTTGGCCTAAGAAAGAACATATACATAAAGCAGAAAGGCAGTGAAGGGATTACAGGCTGCAGCAAAGCAGAAGAAATGGTGCTGAATTGACAAAGAAAGGGAAAATCAGCCCAGAAATGGAAATCACTGTCAGGATAGTAAGTTAAAACTGACTGTGCCAGAGATACCTGCTTGCTTTGCTTCTGCACCCTTCCCTGAAGGGTTTCTCCCTGCAGCATCTTTATGGCCATTTTATTGAAGGCATCACACAGGAGTGTCTGCAATGCTGGACCAAAGGGCAGGGTCTTTTCAGCAGTCCCACAGGTTATGTGTCTTATGTGAACCATGCTCAGGCTTTTGCAAGGTTACAAACTGAGCAGTCAGAGCCTGCATTCTGCAGCTGGTATGGGCCTTACTGCTTTAATTTAGCTGTGTCTTGAGATCTGAGTGCTGGGGCTTGTAGTTAAGTAAAGGATGTCTGGACTTGGTAGAAAGTACAGCAAAAATTAGCAAGTCTTTATTTTAGCAACTGTCCTTGCTGCACAGAGATCACTTCCCTGTTCACAGCAGTCACAGAAAAGAAGGTGAAATAAGTAAGCACAGCATCAGCTCACTTCTTCCACACAACCACTTCTGCTTTCCTTATCACACCAGCCCATGCTTCTGCATCCCCTCCCTTTTCCATGCCAAGTCCAGGTGGGTCCACACCAAGCAATCTAAAGCTTCCATCCCACTCTGGGAGGCTTGGGCTTAATCCTTTACCATCTCTGTGGGTTTCTGCCAACATACGGATGGCAAATGGTGTTCTGTGCAGTTAGAAACCAGTTGCTGTTCCTCTTCAGAAATGAAACATGGAATGTGTTCAGGCTGGTGTGTGTATCTGGCAGGACAGCTTCTTTTTGGGCTGAGTTTAACCCTGTTCTTTTGCTTGGGAATTTTAAATGTAATGTTTAAATTGAATTGTTCTGTAGCAGTTGCTACAGAACAAATGCTGTGGCTGACTGGGCACCTCTTTCGTGCAGGGAGATGGCACTGGAGTAGCCAGTATATACAGAGGTCCCTTTGCAGATGAAAACTTCAAGCTGAAACATTCTGCTCCTGGGCTGCTCTCTATGGTGCGTATGAAATAACCACCTTATAAGACTAAAAAGCTTTTGGTACTTTGTGCTCTTTTCCTAAGTGTATAAAGTTATTTGTCAGACAACAGAAATCTCCACCATTGGATACAAGGACTGAAAGATCTGCTTTGTAACTACTAATCAGAAGGCTTTGATGGGTTAATGTGTTGAGTAACACAAAAGTTCTGATCCTGCAGCATCCTTTCTTTGTTACCTGTTGGAGTGCCTGGCCAGGCTTTGTTTGATCAGCCTGTGGCATAGCTTGATTCTTACAGTTTTCAGGCGGTGGCAGGTGGTGGTGTTTTCTTCTTCCCTGGTACTGTTATCGAACACTGACCTCAGCAAGGATGAAACAAAGAGATCTGGGAGGTTCAAAGCCACAGCAGTGTTACCATGGTATCTTTTATAACATATGCTTCCTGTTCAGCATTGTAGGAAAAGCTGCAACCATTGCATGTTGTCTGGTAGGAACAATACCCTGACTTCTGGGATAGAAAGCAAGTGGAGCCAGTGCTTCAGTGTTCCCATCCACAGTGGCTTCTTCCCCAGCTCTTCCAGCTGCCCTCTGCTTAAAATCACTTGCTTTGGGCACTCACCATTTGGATTAGCTATTCATCCAGTTCAAAACATGGCCTAAAAAGAGGTGTCACGACACAGGTCAGCCACCAGTGTACTGTGGTGTAGAAGGAGGGATCCTCACTGGTATCACCAGCTTTGTGTTCAAGTGCCTTGGCACTGGAGTCATTCTTCTGAGCCAAACCATGGTGCATCCCAGCTGGATCCTTCCAAAGCTGGCTAACAATAAGGAAAAGTCCAATGTGACCATATCCTGTGCAGTCCAGCAGCTGCAAAACTTGCCTGGCTTACCTGTCAGCACAGGAACAGGCTTTAGTATCTGCCCTGGTTCCTGGCTTTCAGTTTTCCCCAGGACAATACTGCACCCAGTAATTACTGGTCACCAAAGAGTTCAGCCTGTTTTCAGGAGCAAGCTGTAGAGCCCAGATTTCAGCACAGTCTTGTGTTGGACGTGCCTTTGTAGAAGGACAATAAAAAGCTGGTGTGGTCACTGGCATGACCAGACTTGGTGGTGTGCCACGTTTCAGCACAGGGTACCCTCCTGCAGATGTCTTGCTTCCCTTGGTTTGTGTAGCAATAAGCTAAAAATAAGCTAGGTCTGGAGCAACCACTCTTCCCTATGTGAGATGCATCTGCCTTCAGTTTTGAGAAGTCTTAAATTGTGCCCTTTTTGTGTTTTGCCATTCTTACCCCCAGGCAAACAGTGGTCCCAGTACCAACGGCTGCCAGTTTTTCATTACATGCTCCAAATGTGACTGGTTGGATGGGAAACATGTTGTGTTTGGTGAGTACCCACCATGAGCCAGGAGCTGTGTGTCCTTCCCCCCTCGTCTGTGCTGGTGGAGGTGTCTGTGCAGGTGCTGAGATGGGTCACTGATGAAATGAAATGGGATTTTTCCCAGTTTAGCTTTAATCCAGATCAGTTCCTTGACTGGTGTATCACGTTACCACCTAAATCCTTGTGCCAGTGCAGAGGGACAGATGAGTGAAGGGATACCTTTCCTCCAGTTCTTAAGTAACACTGATATTGTTCATTGATGGTTTTGGATCATTACCAAGGTGGTATTGATAGAGGGAGTTCATGGTGTGTTTTAGCACAGCTGATGGCAGTAGGTCTCAAAATCTACATGTGCCACCCCTGCCATGGGAAAATGCACTTGATCTGTTCTGAATGTGGAAGATGTTTTAAAAGTGATTGTTCCCTTTGTCAATTTAGGGATGGGTAACAAACCCTGAAGTGCCCAATACACTGCACAGGGCTTTCCTGGGGGAACAAAACCACATGTACCTGTGATGAGTCTGGGGGAGCAAAGGTGAAAAATGGCTTTATTGAAGTGGATGAATTTTCTCATTCTAGGTAAAATTGTCGATGGGCTGTTGGTCATGAGGAAAATTGAAGTAAGTTGAATGCACCTATTTCTCTGTGAATGTCCACATTGGAGAGTCATGTAGAGGATTAACAAGGGTTGTTCTGTTCTCTCCCACTGCCTGTTTACAGGATATCAGGGAATACCAGTGCTGATAACTGGTATTATTGTCATCATTCTAGAATAGCAGGAAATCTGTAGAGGCAAAGGCTCTCATAGAGATTGGCTTTAGAAAGGCTCTGCTCTCGTGGTTGCTGTTGGTCTGTGAGCAGGGATTGTGTTCTGGTGGCTTTATTTGCAATGCTTTGCATTTGTTCAGGAAGCTGAATTAAAAAGCTGTTCCATCAGCAACTTAGACAAGAGTGTAAAGCAGATCACTTCTGTGCCATCGCCTGGGATTATTCAGTGGGTGCTAAATCATCAGTTCTGCTGATCTGTGATCAGCATGTTTAATAGGAGAAATTAAACTCATCTTCTGATGGGCTTTCAGGAGATGAAGATGCTCGGGGGTGGAGGTAGCTACCGATGTTGTGACTGGTGTCACGGCAGCATGAGTAGATTTAACAAATAGCAGAGAGTTCTTCAAGCCAGCTGACACCAACTTGATGGCACAGGCCTGGGATAAGGTGCTCAAGGGCCTGTAATCTAAATCTAAAAAGCAGGGCAAACACAGAGCTGTTAGGTGCTGAGAAAAGGTCACATGTAAGGAGCTGTACAGCGTGATAGAATGCACGTGCTGCTAGTCCTCTTCACCAGGAGCACTGGTGGTGTGTCTGCTTTGTGCATCGCTGCAGTGAGGGGCAAGTTCATGGAAAGAAGAGACTCATGAAGGAGCAGTGAGTCCAGCAGAATGAGGGGTTGTGACTGGCTCACGTGTAGGTTGACTTTCTGTACAATAACAGTTTTCCTTTGCTCGTTGCAGCTGTAATTAGTAACTGTAAAGATTTAAGCCAGAGCAGTCTCAAGTGGCATGATGCTGGCTGTATCTCATGAGGAGCTCCCCTGGTGTTGCTCTTTTCCTTCCCTCCCATTCAAAGAAACAGGCTCTGGTCTGTATCCCAAACCTCTGCACAGAGAGTTCATCAGCTTATGGCTGATGCCAAAATGCATAACAGTGCTTCCATGTCATTCGGAGCTGTGTCCCAATTTCCCTGTTCCTGATGTTGTACAGACATCTCTCAGCCAGTTCTCAAGTACCTATTGCTCACTGAATTTGTGCTTTCAGAAGTTTTAATGTTATATCTTTCTTTGTCCCCAGAATGTGCCCACGGGTCCCAATAACAAACCCAAGCTGCCAGTTGTGATCTCTCAGTGTGGGGAAATGTAAAAGCAATGAAACAGAAACGTGGTAAGTCTCAGTCTTCACAGGCACCCAGTGCAGTTGCACTCTGGGCTGCCCTGCTCCTTCCTTTCCTCTTTAACTTATTTTCACATTCATTGGAGCCTGCAGAGAGCTGACTCAGCTCAGTGAAACACCAGAAAGTGCTTCTCTAACTGCTTAGTTATTTGCCAGCTCAACTCCCTGAACTGGCTTCCCTCCGAGCTACACAGACACCAAAGGCAGTGCTGGAGGGACAAGATTTTGCAGCTGCAGTCATGGGGAAGGTGGGGTTGTGGGATGGGGTTAAGTTGCCTTGAAGCCTCCGCTTTAGAAACCAATGGATGAAAGGGAACTGCAGCAGGAATCTGCTGTTGTTATCCAGGGAGTCTGAGGGGTGGGGGCTTCGCTTTGGCCCACAGGTTGGTGAACTCCTGATTGCTACAGAGCATCCGTGTGTGGGGCAGGCAGGGGTCAAGAAGAGAAGAGGAGAAAGAGAGGACTTGAGCTTCCTTGATCAGTATAGCCACAGGGCTGCCACCACTGAAGTGTCAAGGAATTGCCATGTTGGATAGTTGTACCTTAACTTGAAAAATGCCACATCCTCATCTGGAGGGAGATGTTTCTAGCATTTACTACAGCTTTATTCTGGTTAAACCAATAGGCTCCAGACAGAGCTCAGGCTATTGTACAATGTTCTGTTTCCATTTGTCCGCCCACTTTACCATAAAAAACACAAGCATTTGAACAAATCTGTCTAGATTTCAATGTGTCAGGCTGCAGCTTGTGAAAAATCTGCTGGATTAGCCTTTTGGTTGCTGATTTTTCCAATTCCTGCAGGCAGGCACTGACGAAAGCAAATCCCACAGTTTTTGACCTTCCATTACATGATTTCCAGAGACATCTGGAATTGCCCACGAAGACGCATCCGCGCTTCCGTAATAGTCTTTCAGATCTGCAGCACTTCAGGCTCTTGGGAGCTCCTCCTGTTTGATGAAGTGACAACAGGGGATGTAATCACTCCTTCATTTCCCTGGTACTTCTGGTGGCATTTATAGGCTTCTGAAGATGGGGACAACCTTGTTAACAGGCTTTCTGCAGATGGGCAAACCCGTGCACATGGGTCGGGTCCCCTTTAGGCTTGTCCTCAGGCCCAGGCTTGTTGATCATTTCATTTTGGAGTACGTGATGTCTGGCCAACATCCAGCTTGAGACTGGAAGCTTTTAATTTCTAGTTATCAGGCTGGTGCCACTTTGCTTACTTCCCAGCCTGGTCTCAGGAACTGCCTTTCTGCAGCCTGCTGCCTCTCATCTGCCTGTAGACAAGAAGAACATTTGTCTTGCCCAATGTCAAGATCCTTTCAAACCAGCCAGAGTTTAAGTTCATATGTAGGTGCAGCTGCCTGGCGTGGAGACACAGGACGTCTCCTGAGTTCTCTAGCTCAGGGCTGACATTAGCAAGTAGCACTCACTTGAAAACTGCTGTAGCGGCACCCAGTGTCGCTGCCCAGTCTTGCTGCTGTAGGATGAGTTGGGAAGGACTGTCCAGCATTTTGGATCTCTTTCTGCTTTGTTTCAGTGTTCCATCGCTGGTGGTTAGGCCTGTGCTGGCTCCATGCAGTTCCAACTCCACCTAGTTCCCCACTGCCCCAGTTCTCCCCGCAGGCCAGGTCCAAGCTCTTGACTCTTGACATTCTCCTGAAATTATTTAGTAATTGGCATCTATTTTGTTTTTCACGTTTTGAAATGTAAATAAAGAGTTTTGTTAAATACGTGTGCAGTGCACATCAGTGAACGTGCTTGGGAACAGGTTCTTGAGGAGAGGAAGGCTATAGCATCTTCAGCAATGCTATAAGAAAGCTGGTTCAGTAGGGAACATTTACTGCGTGTGCTGTTGAGGAGCATTGCAAATGGGCAAGAAGGGATGAAAGGAGCGTGGCAGAGCATAGCAGTGCTGAGCTACACCAGCTCCTTTACTCAGCAGGTAAATAAGGCTGCCTGGCAGAGGATCTTGGCACCTTAGGAATCACCAGAAGCTTTTTACATGCAGCCTTACTGGAGCACGAGAAATTGGTGTGGCACAGACCCTCCCTGCATCCTGTGTCCAGCTCTGGGGCAACAGCACAAGAGGGACGTGGAGCTGCTGGAGCGAGGCCAGAGGAGGCCCCGGAGCTGCTGCGAGGGCTGGAGCAGCTCTGCTCTGGAGCCAGGCTGAGAGAGCTGGGCTGGGGCAGCCTGGAGAAGAGAAGGCTCCTGAAGGGGACACCTTAGAGCAGCTCCAGTGCCTAAAGGGGCTCCAGGAAACCTGGAGAGGGGCTTTGGACAAGGGCCTGTAGGGACAGGCCAAGGGGAATGGCTTTAACCTGCCAGAGGGGAGACTGAGATGAGCTCTGAGGCAGAAGCTCTTCCCTGTGAGGGTGCTGAGGCGCTGGCACAGGGTGCCCAGAGAAGCTGTGGCTGCCCCATCCCTGGCAGTGTTCAAGGCCAGGTTGGACACAGGGGCTTGGAGCAACCTGCTCTAGTAGAAGGTGTCCGTGCCCGTGGCAGAGGTTTGAAGCTGGATGAGCTTTAAAGTCCCTCCCAACCCAAAGCATTCTATGATCGTCATGAGTTTTCTGGGCTCTGAGGTGAGTTATGTTGTGAACAAGTGTTTGTAGAACCTCCCTAGCACGCAGCAGCACTGGGCCATGGGGCTGTTCTGTGCCATGGATGTTACAGGAATTTACCTGGGTGCTACAAAGGTGTTGGAGCAGGGCTTTGGGCTGGGAAGCAGAGAATGACTGTGCTGTAGGAGTATAAACTGGGGGTCCTTATCCTGTGTGGTTACAGTGAGCGCATCTGAGGCTGCAGGTTGGTGGGGAAAAATGACTTTCTTCTCCCAGAAACCAGTCTCCCCTACCTGCTGGGGACTTGTGCTCGCTTCTCCCAGCCTGAGGCATCTCACCCTCTTGTACCTGCAGAATGTCGAGTGATGAAAGAAGCACAAAGCACACTATCCCTTTCCTCTCCAGCCTCCAGAAGAGTGCAGAGGGCTCTCTCCTGTGAGGTGAGGGTAGAAGATTCCTAATAGGGAGGGGAAAACTGGAGCCAGATGACAGCTCTGAGACAGAGGTGATTAAAAA
The DNA here is from genome assembly GCF_004027225.2 of Strigops habroptila. Taxonomy (NCBI): domain Eukaryota; kingdom Metazoa; phylum Chordata; class Aves; order Psittaciformes; family Psittacidae; genus Strigops; species Strigops habroptila. Next base: position 2,416,824 of record NC_044292.2, read on the forward strand.
GAGAGAAACTCAGCTGCTGGTCCTGCTCAGGAAACGTGTCCTGATGGCCCTTCCCTGCGGGGCTGAGGCAGGAGCTCGGCTCCAGGCAGCTCAGGGGAGCTCTGCTGCAGCTGCAGGTCTGGCTGCAGGTGCCCAAGTTCACTGGGCTTTTTCACCAGGGAAACCAGCTTGTTTCTGAGCCCAGGCTCAGCAGCACTCTCTCATCCTGCTGTATTTGTCAGCATAGCAGGGTCACAGGGCTTCCCCAAAGTAATTAACAGCAGCAAATCCATTACAACCTCTTTGAAAGTTGTTCCAAGAGCTAATTATATCCTGTGAGTGCTTCTCTTTGACGCCTGATGTGCAGAGTTTCAGCTTCCCAGCTGATGGATCTTGCTGTTCCTTAGCTGCTGGGGGAAAGCTTTCTCAAAGACCACATTTTTGGGTTGAACTCCCCCATGATGAAGTCCCCTTTCGGTTACGTTGTATGTAGCACGTCCTGGAATCTCCTGCTGTAGAGCAGATGATGGATTTGAGAGTTGAAGTTTTCTCCCCCGTTTTCTCCTCTGGGGTCTCTCAGATGGAGACACCATTATAAGAGTTATTTTTCAATTGACTTCCTGAGCATCATCCACTTTTGATATCTTTCTAGTTTCTTTATCAAGGTAATAATCCTGATGCACACCCCTTGTGGGATTGTTTTAAGGCTCTTCACTCCAGTAGCTGAGTTGGAGAGCTCTTGGAAAAGTTACCAAGATAGCTTGATGGGACCTCCACGTTGGTTGTTGTGGTGGGTTGATCTTGGCCCCATCCAGGCCCCTCACTCAGTCATGGTGTAATGTGGGGAACTGGCATCTGTTCTTCACTGTGGGATGGGAAAATGGGAATTTGATGCAGAGGTGACACTGGAAGGACTGATCCTAAGGGGATACCCGTTGGTTGCAAAGATGGTGGAGTGATGGGTCAGCTCTCAGAGACCTTGGTGGTTGCTGGTGACCTTTCCCTCTTCTTATCACAAAATCCCAGACTGGTTTAGGTTGGAAGGGACCTTAAAGTTCATCCAGTTCCAACCCCCTGCCACGGGCAGGGACACCTTCCACTAGAGCAGGTTGCTCCAAGCCCCTGTGTCCAACCTGGCCTTGAACACTGCCAGGGATGGGGCAGCCACAGCTTCTCTGGGCACCCTGTGCCAGCGCCTCAGCACCCTCACAGGGAAGAGCTTCTGCCTCAGAGCTCATCTCAATCTCCCCTCTGGCAGGTTCAAGCCATTCCCCTTGGCCTGTCCCTACAGGCCCTTGTCCAAAGCCCCTCTCCAGGTCTCCTGGAGCCCCTTCAGGCACTGGAGCTGCTCTAAGGTGTCCCCTTCAGGAGCCTTCTCTGCTCCAGGCTGCCCCAGCCCAGCTCTCTCAGCCTGGCTCCAGAGCAGAGCTGCTCCAGCCCTCGCAGCAGCTCCGGGGCCTCCTCTGGGCTTGCTCCAACAGCTCCACGTCCCTCTTGTGCTGTTGCCCCAGAGCTGGCCACAGTGGGAGGAATGACATAGCCAAGGGCAGGGCTGTGTGTGCATCTGTGGCCAATGGCTGCAGTTTTCAAGTTCCCCGAGGAAGAGAACTTGGTGGACAAGAACACTGGGTTTCCCCTGGACCTTCCCTCTGGGGAATCCAGCAGAGATCTTGGATGTCTGAGCCCCTGTAAAGTGGACACATGGGATGGAGCAAAGAGGAGATAAGAGGTCAGTGGAGAAGGGCTCCATCATGATAGAAACTCAGGGCTCAGGGTAAGGTGAGCTGCCCCCCAGCTCTGTGGCAGAGAAGCTCCACTGGGAAGGAAAGGATGGGATGGATGAGATGGGAAGGACTGGAAGGGAAATGAAGGATGAGAAGGACAGGATGGAATAGGAAGTATGGGAATGAAAGGATGGGAAGGAAGGGAAGGATAAGAAGGAAAGGATGGAACGGGAAGTATGGGAATGGAGGGATGGGATGGGAAAGATGGGAAGGGAAGGATGCAATGGGAAGTATGGGAATGAAAGGATGGGAAGGAAGGAAAAGATAAGGAAAGGATAGAATGGGAAGTATGGGAATGGAGGGATGGGAAGAGGATGGAATGGGAAGGGAAGGAAAAGGGTAATTCAGCCTTTCAGAGAGCCCTGCCGCGGGGCTAAGCCCGGCTCTCCAGGGCTCAGTTCGGAGGCACCGCTCTTGACATGGAGCGGCTCGGCGCGGTCCCGCGCCCCTCCGCCACGTCCCCGCGGTCGTTCACGCTCCCGGGCTCCTGCCCATGGTTCCGGGCGCGCCGGGCCCCGCGGTGCGGAGCCGGTGCCGGTAACGCGACCGGGGAGCGGGTGGCGCGGCCCCGGAACCGCCGCCACATGGTCGCGCGCCCTTCCCCGCTCGGGCCCGTTGCGGGGCGGGAGCGGTGGCGGCTGCCAATCAGAGCCTGGGGGCGGGGACTCCGGGTTGGCCGGTAAGAAAAGAGAGCCTGGCAGCGGCGGCCGGAGCAGCCAATAGGCGCGCGGTGCCGCGGAAGGGCAGGTGCCGCCGCCAATAAGCGTTCGGCGAGGGGCGGTGGCCGGGAAGGGAAGAGCCAATGGGTTCGCTCGGCGCTTAACGGGCGTCCCGAGCGGCGAATGGCGTGTCGCGCGGGCGGGGCGCGCGGGGTGGCTAGCCGGTGCGGGCCGCCATTGTGGCCAGTTCGATCGGTCTCGGGAGCGGAGAGCGGAGCTCAGCGAGCCCGGAGCAGGGAGCAGCCCCCCCACGGCCGGCCGCAGTCACCATCACACCGCGGGAGGCGGCGCAAACAGCCGGTCACCACCACCGTCCGCACCGAACAGCCGCCGCCATGAGCAGCGAGGCCGAGACCCAGCCGCCCGCCGCCCCCGTCCCCGCGGCGGCCCCCGCCGCCCCCGCCGACTCCAAACCTAACGGCGGTACCGGCACCGGGAACGGGGGCAGCGGCCTGGCCTCGGCGGCTCCTCCCGCCGGCGGGGACAAGAAGGTCATCGGTGAGGGGACGGGGGGGGGCGGTTGAAGGTGGGGGGGGGTGGTGAGGCGGCGGCGCGAGCACAACCCCCCCCACCCTCCGGGCCCGCCATCGCTGAGGGGCGGCGCGCGAGGAGGAGAAGGAGGAGGCGGTGGCGGCGGGGGCGCGCGCGCGCGCGCGCGGCCGTTGGGGCGCCCAACGCCTTCCTCCTCCTCCTCCTCCTCCTCCCGCCGCGCGCGCCGCCGGGCCCCGCGTGCCGGCGGGGGTGGGGGCGGGGCGGCCCAAGATGTCCGCCACGCGGGGCCTTTGTGCGCGCCGCCCCGCCACGTGCCGCCCTGACGCTGCCGCCTCTTCTTCTCCTTCCCCTTCCCCATCTCCTTCTCCTCCTCCTTCCCCAGCAACGAAGGTTTTGGGAACTGTCAAATGGTTCAACGTGAGGAACGGTTACGGCTTCATCAACAGGTGAGGGGGCGCGGGGCGGAGGGGAGGGGGGGGCGCGATCCGTGCACTGCGGGAGGGGCCTCTGTCACCCCGCTCGGTGACACTGGGGTGAAGGAGCCCAGGACATGGCCTTCCCCGGTCCCTGGAGCTCTGCCCTCGCTGGTGTTCCTCAGGCGGGCTCCTGAGTGCTGCAGCCTCATGTGCTCAGTGCGTTTATTGTCGTGGTCATGTATCTTAGGTTAAACTGATGCCTTTTTACGGGGGGGTTGGGTTGTTGGTTGGGTTTGGGTATAAAAGTCTGGCTGTTGGCACACGCAAAGATGGTTGTTGAAAGTCCTGCGTGAGGTTCAGTCCATCAATGCAAGAAAAAAGGATTTGAGCACTTGGTAGTTAGAAGCCTGCTCTCCTGAGGAGACCTGAAATGCACGGGGAGAGGAGCAAAATCCGGATTGTTTTATATCACAGGATTGGAGTGTATAAAGGGCTCTCAGGAAACAAGTGCCCAGAAGGGCTTTTTGTGACAGTAGTTGGCTTTAAAGAAAGATGTGAGCACTTAAGGAGTTGTGTAAGTACTTAAAACAGGTGTGTTGGTGAAGCTGTGCAGCAGTAGAGGAGGCCTGGAATTGCTCTGCAAGCCAGTTCTGGTACTGGTCAGCTCTGGAGGTCTCCCTGTGGGTTGTTCTGCAGAGGCCACATTCCAGAGAGCTTTTCCCCTTAAACATGTGGTGCTTCAACCCCACAGTATCAGAATTTGGCTGAGGACTTGGGAATCCCTCTTTAGGGGAATCATATCACAGAGTGGTTTGTGTTGGAAGGGACCTTAAAGCTCCTCCAGTTCCAACCCCCTGCCACAGGCAGGGACACCTTCCACTAGAGCAGGTTGCTCCAAGCCCCTGTGTCCAACCTGGCCTTGAACACTGCCAGGGATGGGGCAGCCACAGCTTCTCTGGGCACCCTGTGCCAGCGCCTCAGCACCCTCACAGGGAAGAGCTTCTGCCTCAGAGCTCATCTCAATCTCCCCTCTGGCAGGTTAAAGCCATTCCCCTTGTCCTGTCCCTCCAGGCCCTTGTCCAAAGCCCCTCGCCAGGTTTCTTGTAGCCCCCTTAGGCACTGGAGCTGCTCTAAGGTCTCCTCAGAGTATATAGTAGTGCTTTTATTTGGCCTTTTATTTAGGTTTGCTTCAATACTGCCTTTTTGTAACTGTCTGTTACCTTATGACCCAGTCTTAAGTGTCTGCCAAGCTCCTTAATGGGTTTTGTGTCTGCAACTTTCAGAACTCCACTCTCTGCCCAGTTTGCATTCTTCATGTAGCATTTCCATGTTAAATGTCGTGTAGTCATCGGTGCTTTAAGCTGCCTGGGCTGTTGTAAGTGCGTGTAAAGTCACAGGCTGCAAACCCTCCCTCCAGGGAAGGCTTTTTTCCTGTTTCCCTCACTAGTGGCAGAGCTCAGTGATGTGAGTCAAGTGAGGAGGCAGCAGCAGGAGTGAAGACATCCGAGTGGCTTCCCCACTCATTCATTTGGCAGCTGTTTAATCCCTGAGGTTGCCATTTTTAATGAGAAACCCATCGTGTTATCAAGAGATTAAAGCTGCAGCCTGGGAACTGATCTGGAGGACATTTCCTTAACTCTGGAATCTCTCTGGCTTGTGTTAGGGGAACTTTGTGGGAGCTTTAGCTGGGTCTCCTTGGAGCTGAAATGAGCTTTGGAACTAAAGTTTAGCTTTGATTAAGGTGCACATCAATGTCAAGTATTTCCCATGCTCTTTTCATGTTACAAGTGTGTTTGTGTTCTGCAGTAGGGGTTTGGATTCTGAGTGTCTGTCAGTTGTTTCTCACAGTTGTCAAAGTAACAAATGCCTGTGCAGGCCGCTGGCCTGGCCCTCTTGCCATGGCTGGGGCTGCATGTTGGGGTCTGGCTTCCTAGTTAGTGCTCTGCTGGACTTAAGGTGATGTTCGCTTGACCTGCCTGCTGCTCCCATTCCTGTCTTTATGTACTATGAGGTTGTGGAGAGAGTCATTTAGTGCAAGGATGAGCTGAGCGGCTTGTTAGACCTTCGGAATGGGGCTTCTCTTGTACCATTTCAAATTTGCTTTGAGAAAGTGATTGTTGCCATTGCACCACCTGGGTGGCCCAATGCTTGCTGTGTCTAGATGGAAAACTGCATCTTGGGTGGCGCTGGGCTTGAAAACTGATCAGTGTGTTTTAACTGTGTGTACTCCTTGAGCTCTATCTGTGCAACTGAGGCATGTGGTGATCTAAAACTCCACTGTCCTCTTAAATGCAAACTGCATTTCAAAAGAATTTTGAGAACAAGCACCTGGTAAGGTTGCCCAAAATCACCCTTGGTAAGCACGTAGGGTGTCCACATGTGCAGAGCACAACCACAAGCACTTCCTACCATCATTTTTTAGTCAAGTGAAGGAAGGTGCTCAGCACTTTTACTGAAAACCTGTTACTGGGCTCTTGTGAACCTGTTGAGCTTTTGGGGCGTCTGGTAAGAGATGTTGTGTTGTGAAGGGGAAGGTATTTCAGCTCAGGCTTTGCACGAGCTTCTGGATGCTGCTTCATAATGATCAGACTGTGCCCTTTTGACTACCTTTTCCCAGTAACCTTTGAGGCTTGTAGGCATCCATGAGGGGACAGGGTGACTTATTTCTGCTGGTGCTGTCTGACAGAACAGCCACAGCTTGGTCTGAGTGTTTGGAAGAGTCTTAATCATCATCTTCCTGTGCTATAGCCAGTGGTGAGGAACACCTGGTTTCATCTTGAGGAAATATAACAAAATCCCTTACTCTGTTCTCCATACCTGCAAGCTCTGCAGCTCTGAGCACGGCTCCACACGAGCCTGCTTTGCAGCGTCTTTAACCAGTCATTCTAGGAAATAAAAGCTGCTTTGCTGTTATTCAAACCCTTGCACTGACTGCTGAAACCAACACCACAGCGAGGTTCTGTTGTACAGTGTGAGCCTGGTGCAGGGCTGTGGCTCTGTTATGAGTGGTTATGAGCTCTCACAGCATGGAGGCTCTTTCTGCTGTACCATTGAACTGCAGAACAGAAACTCCCCTGCCTTCAGTTGCTGCCATATTGTGCTTGTCCAGCCTCAGCATGGAAGTTGTGGGTGCTCTGTTGTGCTCACACTGAGGGGTGCTTTTGGATCCTTGTAGGTAGAGACTTGTGCTGTTTTCTTGGGAAAGCCAAGCTCTTCCCTCTCTGCTCACCAGTGCAGCTTGGCTCACCCTGCAGCCTTCAGGGGGTTGGTCCTTGAAGGAAGGGAATGTTGAGGTGGAGAGGCTGGAGCTCTGGAGAGATCACACAAGGCTGTGTGGTGATACAGCCTGTTCTGGAGGCTGCAGTAGCTGGTGTTCCAAAGGCTGCTCACTGCCAGGGGTTCGTTCTTCTTCAAACATGTCCATGAGCGTGGTGTGAAGGACAGAGGGGGTGTGCAGGAGGGAGGAAGAATGCTTCTACATGTGACTTCTACATGTGACTTACTGGACCTGTGTGTGCTCTGAACCTCGTGTAGCTATGTGACAATTGCTATTTCAAGCAGTAAGCTGGTAGGGGACTAGTTGAGAGCAGGTTGAGGAGCAAGGCAGATGCTGAAAGCTAGGTGTCTTGAGAGATCCATGTTTTGTCCCCACCCCAAACAAGTGAATTCTTAATTTACTGTGCATTTCCTACATGAATTTCAATTTCCTGTTGTCTTGCAGGAATGACACCAAGGAAGATGTGTTTGTCCATCAGGTAAGATCCTTGTTACCTCTGAAACTCGCTACGTGTGTCCTCTGTAGGTAGAATTGAGGCTGTGAAGGAGCCTCGTGTTTTCCAAGAGCTGTTACTTGGACACAAACAACTTTCTCACTACTGGCTCACAGGCAGAGCCTGCTTGTGGCCAGGGGTTGTGCAAAGCCATGTACAACTGTCATGGGAGGTGAGATAGGTGGGTTGAGCAGGCTGTGCTGTACAGCCATGAAATCCCACTGTCTGAGCTGTTGGCTTGGGGTAACTGCTTGAAGTGCAGTTAAGTTGCCTTGTGGATTCACACAGCTGGTAGGTAAGGACATGGAAATAGGTAAAAATGAAAAGCATGCAGCAGGGAGAGAAATCAATTGTGCTGTGATGGAAGTGAAGTGCCAGTGAAGATGTTTTGGGTTTGTTGATTTTTTTTCCTAGGCAAAACTTGTACAGGATTTGTTGCTCCAGGCTTTCAGTGGAAGCCTGCACATGTTTTAATAGCTACCTTTTCCGTTAGATGTAACTTATGGTAAGCTTGTAAACGTGTGGAAACCAGACCAGGGTGAACACCACACCCGTGGCTTATTCTATGGAGCAGGTTGACCTTAGCTTAGTCCTCTGAGTTGTAAGGCTGTGTGTAAGCACTGTGCTTTCTACCCTTTCTGTCTTGGGCTCTCCTGTTGTGAAGCAGCACACAGGAGTGCCATGGGGAGTGTGGTTTACATCTGGAGTCCATGGAGTCCACGGCTTGTTCTTTTGTTTCGAGTTAGGGATACGCTGCCCCTGTTGTAAACACAAAGGGAGGAAAAAGGAACCCCGGAAAGTGTTTGACTTGAGTTGGTTTGCCAGCTCTTGGCTTCTTGCTTGGGCCACATCTAAATTACCTGTGATTAAAGTGTAGAGGCATTTGTTTATGAAAGGTTATTCTGTAATGGGCAGTGGAGGAGAGCCAAGTGACTGTGCTGTGCCTCTGTGTTCTGAGGCAGGAATACACACCCTGAAGGAAAGCTGTCAGACCTCATTACTCAGTTTGCAAGTAGAGTAACCTGTAAATGACCTTGACTTACAAATCAGATCTCAGGACTTGTCATGTAGCTGCTGCCTGTGTTTGTAAAAGCATGGTTTGGCAGTGATGTGTTTCAGTGTAAGAATTTTCATTACAAACCAGTTTTGGGGGTCTAATGTGAAAGAAATTGGCCTGTGTGTGCTTTTTCCCATCCCCATCATGGAGCCGGGGTCTCATGAGGACCTGTTGGACTTGGCTGCTGTTGTAATAAGGCTTTCCCTAAAATCATTGCTTTATAGGCTGAGACCTGTGGGCATGTTTTTCCATGGATTTGATTCCATTGAGGGGAAAAAACCTACTCAAATTGTGTTGCTGGTAATTTTTTTGTAAAGTTGTTACACTCGTGTTACTGTTCAAAGTGTTTGATAAGCAGGATGTGGCTGAGCTGTGCACATCGAGTATTAACTCATCTGTCAAAAACTTAATCCACTGCTGAACAGCACAGAAAATTCAGTGTTTTCTGCTACTGTCATTTCACACGCAGATACCGACACAAAGGCTTGTCGGGTGCTGACACCTTGGGAGGGCTAATCCTTGGTGCATCATACACAGCAAGAGTAAATTTAGGATTGATCAGTAAATATTGTGGCTGAAGTGGTGGTATTGGAAGCCTTGGAGGAAATCTCTTGAGTTCTGGCCATTGATGGCTGCTGCACAGCGTGGTGGTGTGGGAACTGGTGAGGACAGGGAATCAGTGTGCAGCTGGGAAGGCTGATAGGTTTGTGTGTGTGCTTCGGAGGGATGTGTAGCTGCTCTGGGGGCTTTTAATGCTGAGCTCTCATTAGGAATACGATGGCCAGTGTGTATTGGGGGGGTTGGTTTGTTTTCAGACTGCTTTTGCAGCTAGCAGACAGCGTGTTGGCAGTTGTTTCCAGTCAATGGTAAAGCTGCTGCATGTTGCAGGTAGGCCAGAGCTGTAGTACTGCAGGTACATTTTATGGCTTGCTGGATTTTCACAGCAGCTTAACTGCCTTTTCAGGAGTACAGGTCTTTCTCCTAAGATACTAATACTCAAATTCCTTAATCGTAAAATAAAAGGAAGAATACTATTCTCGTGCTGTGTTGTAAGTGTAATTGTGCAATGTTCTGTTGTTAGACTGCCATAAAGAAGAATAACCCCAGGAAGTACCTCCGCAGCGTAGGAGATGGAGAGACCGTGGAGTTTGATGTGGTTGAAGGAGAAAAGGTAAATGTGACTCTTGGGTGTTGGGGAGTGTGTGGAAAACCTGGTCTGAGGTGACTGGGGCTGAGCTGATGCCTGATGACACCCAAGGAGGTGAATGGTTTTTCCTTGCTTTCCAGTGGGGATGTAAATCCTTGCTGGGTACTAAATGGCACAGTGCTGTGACCGATGGGACTGTGCCCCTAACGCCATCCCCGCTCTGCAGGGCGCGGAGGCAGCAAACGTTACCGGTCCTGGTGGAGTCCCAGTGCAAGGCAGCAAATACGCAGCAGACCGTAACCATTACAGACGATACCCACGTCGCAGGGGTCCTCCACGCAACTACCAGCAAAACTACCAGAACAGTGAGAGTGGGGAAAAGAACGAAGGAGCAGAGAACATACCAGAAGGTCAAGCCCAGCAACGCCGTCCCTATCGCAGGCGGCGGTACCCACCTTACTACATGCGTAGGCCCTACGGGCGTCGACCACAATATTCCAACCCTCCCGTGCAGGGAGAGATAGTGGAGGTAACTGCTTGAGAGGGAGGCTACACTGGGTGGTGGGACACCGCTTTTTGTCGTACAGGGGATGGTTTGGGTGAGGTTTGGCAGCAAGACGAGAATGTTGCAGCAGGTGCCAATGAACCGAAGGTCTTAATGTCATAGTTTAAAAAGCTGTTTGGATTTGGGTTAACTTCCTATATGATTAACGTGAGGAAACACAACTTCTACATCGTATTGGGGGTTGGAACTAGAGGATCTTAAGGTCCTTTCCAGCTCAAACCATTCTGTGATTCATTCTATGTGTGCTGCTGTGCCCTGGGACCGCTGCCCATCTTGTTGTGCACCTTGGGCTTAACTTGCCAGTCCCCTCACAGCCATAGAATCATAGAATCAAAAAAGCTGGAAAAGACCTTTAAGATCATCAAGTCCAACCATTCCCCCAGCACTGCCAAGGCCACTGCTAAGCCATGGCACTGAGGGCCCTGCCTACATCTACCTCTTCCTCACAGACTGGCTAGTTGCAGCCTTAACCACACTTCTAGCAGGTGACTAAGGTGGTTTGTTGCTGAATGTCTTCCCAGGGTGCTGACAACCAGGGTGCAGGAGAACAAGGCAGACCAGTCAGGCAGAACATGTATCGAGGTTATAGACCACGATTTCGCAGGTATGCTGGAGATCAACTTCTTTCCTTTTAACCCTACCTTTTAGCAACAGAGACAGAACATGGCGATGGTCAGATGCTGCACTGTTAAAGCCTAGCTTGACTTTCAGGGGTCCTCCTCGTCAGAGACAGCCTAGAGAGGATGGGAACGAAGAAGATAAAGAGAACCAAGGGGACGAGACCCAAAGTCAGCAGCCACCTCAACGTCGGTACCGCCGTAACTTCAACTACCGACGCAGACGCCCGGAGAACCCTAAACCACAAGATGGCAAAGAGACGAAGGCAGCCGAACCACCAGCTGAGAACACGTCCGCTCCCGAGGCCGAGCAGGGCGGGGCTGAGTAAACACCGGCTTTCCACCTCTACCATCATCCGGGTGCGTGCGCGGCGCCTCCGCAGCACCACCGGCCTTACCCGGTGCGCGCTGTCGGTACTCGTGTGGTGTGACTCTGCACCCGCAGAGCTGAGCGGCGGGACCGTGCTGGGCAGATCCTCAGGAGTTGGGAGGACTCTGACCAGCTTTAAGCTGCATTGCTGGAGTCACTGCCTGGAATAGTTACGCTTAAACTCTTGGCTGTGCTCAGTAGTTCAGACTTGGTGCTGCCTTTGTCCACCCAGAAATAGTCACTTGGGTGGTGATGGTGGAGTGACAAAGCCAGGAGAGGTGGGGACAGGGGTTTATTCTGCCTTGTGAATGTCTGAGCTCTTGTCGCTTGGTCCCCAAAGGGAAGCAGATAGTGTCAAGTACTCTCAGTGTGGTTATGGAGTTCCCAAGGAAGTGCTGGGAAGCCTGGCAGAGATGGTCCTTTCTGTGGAGCGTGCAGGGCGCCTGTTTGAAGCTTTGCTACTGGGGAGGATGGTGCGAATGTGAAAGGTGGTTTTTGTTGTGAGGTAGACGGGCTGTAATCTGGCACTTGGTCTGAGCTGTCTTCTGGTGGGCAGCTCTGCTAATTTGGGAATATTTTCATTGCTTGGACTCTTCCAACTTGTTCTGTGCTTTTTCTGGCACCTTCCTTGTCTGTTCTTCCTCTCTGTGTATTTCCTCTCACCAGTGTTCAGATCCCACTCTGTTGTGTCTCACTCATCACTTGTTGCCTGGAGGGCTGGCGAACGGAAGGGCACGTTTGGGTTCTGGTGGGACTGGTCCTGTTAGTGGGATGAGCAAGGAGTGCAGGAGCTGGGCATGGAGCTTGGTGCCAGCAGACACAGACACTTCTGGCTGTGAGGGCTGAGGGACTTGCTCCTCACAGGCTTGGGTGCTGCTGGATTCACATGCTGATGGGTTCAAGCCTTGCTGTGGTGGTCTCTGTGTGCTTGACATGAACCCCAGTTCTATGCTGGTGTCCATCTTCATGGTGATCACCTGCTGAACGGATTCTTCATATCACAAGCTTCAGAGAAACACCATGGGGGCCTTTTGGTTGCTCTGTCTATTGACAGTGTTGGTGGGTTGTGGTTCCTGTGGTCTGGGCAGTGGCTTACCACAGCTGCCTCTGTTAAGTGTGGGTAGATATGCTCTTCCATCACCTTCCCAAGATATTCCCTGTCCTCCTGCCTGAGCTGTGTGTGTGCGGAGCCCGATGTGAGCAGCTCTGCCTGGGAGGGATGGGCGTGATGGGGGTCCTCTGCCCATGAACTCTTGTCTCTTGAGACTCATGTCTCTTCCCTTTCTGGAGACCTTTGGGTTGGTTTTAGTGTGGAAGGTGCCTGGTTTGGTCCCTGGGGTGAGCTGGGGCAGTGGGTGCAGCTGGGGAGGGTTTCCTGTGTGTGAGAGGTTGGCTCAGTGAGGATTTGTGCTCCCAGGTCAGTCTTGGTAGACAAAGCATCCATGTGACCCCCTGACAAAAGGGTCTGATCGTCCTTTTCTTCCTCTTTTTCAGTTTAGTCATCAAAGAAAAGACTTAAGAAATGAAGAAGAAAAGAAAATGAAATTCCAGCAATAAGAAATGAACAAAAGAATTGGAACTGAAGACCTTAAGTGCTTGCTTTTTGCTGTTGACCAGATTACTAGAACTATCTGCATTGTCTATGCAGCATGGGGTTTTTATTATTTTTACCTAAAGAAGTCTCCTTTTGGAAACGATAAACACGTTTTTTAAAAGTCTGTTTTTTCTCAATATACCTTTAAAGGTTTTTAAATTGTTTCATATCTGGTCAAGTTGAGATTTTTAAGAACCTCATTTTTAATTTGTATGAAATATACACCTGATTTTTTCAAGTCAAACTGCAAGCATCTGTTAATAAAGGTCTTAAAGAATTACCTTGTGCACTTGGTCCTTTTGAACCCTTTCTTTTGTTGCAGGGCTTGCATGTTCATGAAGGGTTTGGGGGAGAAATGACTGTTTTAGTTCTTGAGCACACCGGCTGTGGGGTGAAACACAAAAATCATTACAAAGTAGTTGAGCTGCTGGGTGGGAAGGGGCTTGGTGTCAGCCCAGGGTGTCCAGCCCTGGTGCCTGCCCACTCTGAGGGTGATGGAGCACAAAGCAGAGCTGTGCCTCACTGCAGAACAGCTCTGGGGCTGCCTCACCAGCTCCAGAGCTGCTGCTTCTGGTCGCTGCTGGCCCAGCCTTGCCCAGCCCCACGGCTCCTCAACACCAGCTGGAAGCTGCTGGTAAGAACATGAGGGCTGTGGAGGAGCTCCCAGCCGGTGGGTGCTGGCAGCTTTGGCAAAGAGGAGAGCTTAGAGCAGCTCCAGTGCCTAAAGGGGCTCCAGGAAACCTGGAGAGGGGCTTTGGACAAGGGCCTGTAGGGACAGGACAAGGGGAATGGCTTGAACCTGCCAGAGGGGAGATTGAGATGAGCTCTGAGGCAGAAGCTCTTCCCTGTGAGGGTGCTGAGGCGCTGGCACAGGGTGCCCAGAGAAGCTGTGGCTGCCCCATCCCTGGCAGTGTTCAAGGCCAGGTTGGACACAGGGGCTTGGAGCAATCTGCTCTAGTGGAAGGTGTCCCTGCCCGTGGCAGGGGGTTGGAGCTGGAGGAGCTTTAAGGTCTCTTCAACCCAAACCATTCCAGGAATCTATACTTTCAAAATACCTTCTAGCCCGCTTCTAACTGCTCTGTGCCCATCCTTTGGACCAGACCCTGCTGTTCACAGCCAGCTGTTGGTCATGATCTTCATCCCTGTCACACAGCGTTCACCATCGCATTCCTTTTTCCAGGTCCATGAGCTGTTGGGTTGGAGGTGCCGGTGTTGTGCAGCCACCCCAGGCCATGGCAGTGCTGCTGCGGGTCTCCTCCGCACCCATCCATTGCAGGGGTGTCTGCAGCCCTGCAGGAAGGTCTGCTCCAGCTGGGGGCTTGTTCTGCTGCCTCTTGGGGTCACAAAGCCCATATGAGGAGCTTTCTGCCCCGCTTCCCTGTGCTGCAACAGCTTCTGCGTGCTAACCTCGGCGTGAGAAGTAGGGGAATAAGGACAAAACCAGCAATTGGGGTGTGGTTGGTGGTGGTTTGGGGTTCTGGCTTGTTTTTTACTGTTTTGCAAGTGATGAAGGATTATAGTTCATGTAGAAAACAGAATTCCCTTCCTGTGTGGACATAAAAACTGAACTTTGCTGGTAGAGCAGCTCCAGTGGGCTTCAAATTGACCCACTGCAGTGTTCCTCCAGTGACTGCCCCTTCCACAACTGCTCCGGGCTCTTTGCCTTTCCCAGCTCTCCAGCACAAACCTCTGAGCAGGGGAGTGTTTTCAGCAGGGCTGGTGCCTGTGTGACCAGGGCCACCAGCCACGTGGAGTCAGTGTTGCTCTGTGCAGAACTGGCTTTCCATTAAATTCCTCCAAAGCATGGGCTGAGCTTTGGAGGGACGTCAGGAGCTCCTTTGCCCTCTGTGTCCCAACAGCTTCCCCAGGGGACCTGAGGGCATCTTTCCTTAAAGCAACACTTTCCTGGGGTTTATTTTCATGAAACTTGACTGGAAGTGGGGAAATAACAGCAGCCCTGAGAAGGACTTGGGGCTGTTGGTCAATAAGAAGCTCCCCATGACCCGGCTTCAGTGTGTGCTTGAGCCCAGAACCCCCCCGTGTGCTGGGCTGCACCCCCAGAGCGTGAGCAGCAGCTCAGGGAGGGGATCCTGCCCCTCTGCTGCGCTCTGGGGAGACCCCCCCTGCAGTCCTGATCCAGCTCTGGGGCAACAGCACCAGAGGGACGTGGAGCTGCTGGAGCGAGGCCAGAGGAGGCCCTGGAGCTGCTGCGAGGGCTGGAGCAGCTCTGCTCTGGAGCCAGGCTGAGAGAGCTGGGCTGGGGCAGCCTGGAGAAGAGAAGGCTCCTGAAGGGGACACCTTAGAGCAGCTCCAGGGCCTAAAGGGGCTCCAGGAAACCTGGAGAGGGGCTTTGGACAAGGGCCTGTAGGGACAGGCCAAGGGGAATGGCTTTAACCTGCCAGAGGGGAGATTGAGATGAGCTCTGAGGCAGAAGCTCTTCCCTGTGAGGGTGCTGAGGCGCTGGCACAGGGTGCCCAGAGAAGCTGTGGCTGCCCCATCCCTGGCAGTGTTCAAGGCCAGGTTGGACACAGGGGCTTGGAGCAACCTGCTCTAGTGGAAGGTGTCCCTGCCCGTGGCAGGGGGTTGGAACTGGGTGAACTTTAATGTCCCTTCAACCCAAACCAGTCTGGGATTCTATGAAAAACAACCTCCTCTGTGGGTGACTTCAGCCGCTGATGCTACAGCTCGCACAGATCCTGCAGTCGCAGCCTTAGCCCAGTTGCAGACGTGCCCCACTATAGAAGATGATGCTTTAATGTGGTCAGGCTGGAGAGGGAGAGTGTCCCACAGCGGGGCCGGATGCGGGAGGTGCTGCTGCCCATCACACGTGGGAGTCCATGGCGTACATCTTGCTGGTGGCTGTTCGGACCCGGGGCTGGGGAGGCCTCTGGGGTTGCTGGTGGCTGCTGGGATCTGCTGGGAGAGAGGTGGGGTTGTGGCATGGTCAGCAGTAGCAGGGGTCCGGGTGTGCTGCAGTGTGGGGACATGGCAAGAGAACCTTCACCCAGTGGGACCAGGCGTGAGGACTGGAGATAACATCTAGTGAGGCATCGCCTGCCCCATGTCCGTGATGGTGGTGCCAGGTTTCCACTGGCACATCCATGTGGCCACCAGTGCAGGTTTTGGCTGGGCACAGTGATACAGCTCCAGCACAGACACCGCTTTGGGTAGACACCAACACACCTTCACCAGGACCTCGAGGTCCCACAGATGTGGAAGGAGCATTTCTGCACCTCCTCTGTGCCCTTAGGGGGCTCATGGGGCCCTCACTCAGCGCAGTCCTGCCTGGCATAACCCAGCCAGGGCACACAAGCTGGATCAAAGGGATTCCCCTTGATTTGGCTGGACCCTGGGAGAAGTTCCTGCACCCCTTGAGCTGGTCCTTCACCCCATGTGCATCCCTGCAGGACAGAAGGCTACTGGAGGTGGGATGGGGCAGACTGACCTGTGTAGGCGCGGAGGCAGCAGGTCAGAAGCACAGATGCCACAAGGCAGCCGGTCGAGCCGGCCATCCCCAGCCAGCACGACCACCCGAAGTCATAGTGGACTCCCAGGAATATGTTGTATGACACCAGCATGGCCCTCTCCACATAGACATCCACCGCGTACCACACGGAACCCACGAGACCCAGGATGCCTAGGAGGAATGGGGCTGGTTAAGAACCACACAAACCCCTTCATGCTCCCCAAGACCCCTCTGAGGGGGTGCCCCTGTGGGACACGAGGTCCATCTGCCCCTGAGCACTCCAGCCACGCACTCCCAACACCAAGGATGACGCCGGCCCCGTAGCACATCTTCAGTTTGACACGAGGATCTTCCTTGAGGAACTTGATGCAGTCGAGCCCAAGGAGCAGCATGGCCAAAGCCAGGCCAGCCAGGAGGTCCGCTGTGATCAGCAGGGTCCGTGTCACCACGATCTTCACTGGGCAAGGAAGGGAAAAAACACGGAAAGGAGACTGAGGAATGGTCAGAGGAGCTGGTGTCCCCGCTCCAGATTGCTGCCTGTGTCCCTGCTAGAGTCACCCGGCTCTGCAGTGGCCATGTCCATACGAGATATCTACAGTGGGACTCACCAACCCCATGCCTGCCATTGCCACAGGCAAGGAGCTCACCAGGCTCATCAGCAACCCTGCAACAGGACTTAGGAAGCCCGTTATTAGACCAGCTCAAGACTCCAAACAACTTAAGGTGCACTAATCCCCACCCGGGACATGGCCACATACTCGAGACCTTCTTGCACAGGCATGGACAGGAGATGCTGCTGTCCAGACTGTCTGGTTTTAACTCCAAGTTGGTGTTTTAAAGAGCAAATGTCAACACAGCAATGAAAAGTAGGAGAGGTGGCATGGGCCACACCATAGCTGTGTGCAATGGGACTTCTCCCTGCAAAGCCATGCTGATGGAGCAGGGGGCCAGAGATGCCCTGGTCCTGCATCACCAACTGGTGAAGGTCAGCCCTTTGCAATGAGGATCGTTTGAAAAGGAAAGAGGGAAAACTCTTAGCTGTGAACTTAAAGAAATGCCTCCAGGCCATGCCGCTTACCTGGATGGTCAGCCAGAATGGAGTCATACTGGTCACAGGTCCTGACCCCGTCCTGCATGTTGGTGACACACTCCCTCCAGAGCCCCCGGCATTTGTGACTCACCTGGAAGCAGGAGAAAGTCACTCAAGCAGAAAGCACCACAAAGCACCACAAAGCACCACAAAGCACCGCAGGTCCCTGGGGTACCCCAGCCCAGCAAGGCAGATCTTCAGGCTCCCACCACAACTGGACATATCCCGGTGACTCTCTACTCATACCCTGCTCTCTGTCTCCTCCTGCTCCAGCACTTCTCTGTCTTTCTAACCCTCTAATCGAAAGCAGTGGATTTGTCCCACCCTGTGCCTGCTTTCCAAGCCTGTGGAGACATGGGGCAAACCCCATGGGGTGTCAAGGCACCCACCTTGCTCCCAGCTGCTACCCTTAGTGTGGTTGCTCTGCTAACCTTGAACATGGTTGCTGTGCTCACCTCCAAGCTGTCATCAGCGTTCACCATCCAGCAGTCAGTGCATGTGGCCAGGAGCAGGAAGAGGGTTGAGAGAAGAGCAAGACCGAATGCCATCATCTGCAGGGCTGCGCTCATGGGGTTACCTGCAAGAGCACATGGACATCCACCACTGCTGCTCTGGCCACCTTCCAGGTACCTGGTCCAGCAAGAGCAAAGTGCGACCTAGGCCAGGGTGTCCTCTGGATCCTTAGGAGTCATCTGGGCCCCATCACTGGTCCTCAGTGCTGCCAAAATGCTCTAATACCCTTAGATGAGGTTGGGCCACCATGTTTACATGAGGACAAGGCCTTCACGGATACATTAACTTTGCACTGGAGACATATCCACACTGGGTTGCTCTCTAGATATCCTCTCTTCACAAAAGATCATCTGAAGTTGCCAACCATTAGTACTTGCCCTTTGGGAATCAAATGCTGCTGGAAGCCGTTGTCCAGCAACTACTGTTGTCAAAACCTGTGGTCTGAGCACGTGTCTCCTGATATCCTGAGGTTTCCTTGATGCCTTCATCCCTGCAGCCATGTCATTTGGTGGGCAGATCTCCTGCCTTTTCTTTCTTGCCTTTTTTTCTCTCCAAGAAAGGCAGTGAAGTGTTGAAACATCCAGGTCGGAGCACAAGTGCCCCATGGAGGTGTCCTAATCTCAAGTGGTAACCCCAAAGGAAGCATCTCCCATGACAGAGGAGGATGAGGGCTGCTTGGGCTTGATGTGCATGCCTTTAATGCTGCCAAGGCTTCCCAAAGACCAGAAGGGATGGGACTGTCTGTTTTCCATCCTCGCCAGAGATGGAGGGACTTTGCAGAGAGGGGAGCTATGCCCAAGGTATGGAGCAGAGGACATCGTGTCTCCAAGCCTGGACATGAACCCCACTTTGCTGTGTTTTGCAGCCCAAGATGTTAAGTATTGTAGCTCCTGAAGTTGCACCCTTGGGGCGGAGGGGTCCCATGAGTGGGTTAGTGAATGAGCCTGGATGGTCCCTGAGGTGATGGGTTCATTGTCATAGGGTGAGGAAAGAGGAAAAAGGGAAAGGAAGGGAAGGGGAAAGGGAAGGGAAGGGAAAGGGGAAGGGAAGGAGAAAGGGAAAGGGAAAGGGAAAGAGAAGGGAAGGGAAAGGGAGAGAAGGGAAGGGAAGGGAAGGGAAGAAAAGGAAAGGAAAGGAAAGGAAAGGAAAGGAAAGGAAAGGAAAGGAAAGGAAAGGAAAGGAAAGGAAAGGAAAGGAAGGGAAAAAGGAAAGGAAAAAGGAAAAAGGAAAGGAAAAAGGAAAAAGGAAAGGAAAAAGGAAAAAGGAAAGGAAAAAGGAAAAAGGAAAGGAAAGGAAAGGGGAAGGAAAGAAGGAAAGAGAGAAAAAGAGAGAGAAGGAAGGAGAGACAGAAAGAGCATTAAAGAGAGTTCGCACTAAAAAGGGGCTCAGGGGGAGCATTACCTTCACCACAGGCTCATCCTTGCTGCGGTGGGATCGATGGCAAGAGCTCCTCGTTGCTGATGACTGGGGCTGGGGATGTGGGGTTGTGTCTTGAAGGCTTTCCAGTGCTGATGGGATTCGATCCTGACCCACCTGATGGAGCGGGGCAATGCAACCCCTGCCTGAGCTGGCGCTGGGCTATTTAAGGTGTTTCCAAGGCTGTGAGCTCCGTGGCATCCCTGCGGATACAACAGTGATAGGTTGGAAATGGAACCTCCCCAAAAACACCACGTGGGGAAAACTGTGGGAACCTGCTGGGAGCATGGAGGACTCTGTGTCCTGGGCGAATATCCCCAGTTCTTTAATGAGACCTTTTAATTACTGCCTGGGGGTGAGTGGCCCAAGATGTGTTGGGACCCCAGGACTGTGCAGGAGAGTCAGAGGTGGCTGGAGACAGAACCCAGAATCAAGGAGGATGAGTAAAACTCTGTGACCAGGAAAGTAGACAGTAATTTAGACCCTTTCCCCCCACCCCGTTATGTGGAAAACCACTGCAGTGGTTCTGGTTCCTGTCTGGTCAGCTCCCGAGGAGGTGTTTGTGACCTTGGAAAGCTGCATCCCAGCAGCCTGGCTCTTGGAGCTGCCCCAAAAGCTTCAGCTTTGTTCCCTGATCCCACACTATGTGGAAAAGAAGTCTCTTTTCCTCTCACTTTGTTGCACCCTCTGAGCATCCCTGGGCTCAGCCATGCCTTGTGGCTCTCAGGCATCGCTACACCCTCATCTCCTGGAGCCATGGAAAACACACATACCCATGTTCCCATTTCGTGGGTTATATTGAAAAGATGCACTTGGGTTTTCAGGTTTGGGCTGTTTTCCCTCTGGCTAATCCTCTGCAGCACTGGACTGTGGGGCTTTGGCAGCGCACTGGGGTCTTGGCAAACCCTTGAGCTCCAACCCTGTGGAGCCTCCCAAGTGCTTGATGTGTGCGATTCTGGGTTATCCTGTTTTCCGGGGATTTTGGCACACGTCAGGTCCAACACTTCAGCACGTAGCAATGAATTAGTGCTGAGAACATCCAGGAAGGTTTGTGCACCTTCATTTGCCAACATTTACATCTCAAGAACTTACCGTACTTGGACATCCGTGACGTTACCCCGAGCAACAGGAAACTGCAGCTGTGTGTCCCTATGGAATTGACACCTATGGAATAGGTTTGTTCTTACTGTCTGCTCATCTCAACAGTCAGTTTATTACATCTCAAACTAATCTGACCTGTCCATTCTCAGTTGAAACATTTTGGTTTGGGGAGGTTGAAACGATGCAGGGAGATGGGCAGCTCTACCAGCATTTGAATAATTAAGATCATTTTCCTGGTTAATGAAGGTGAAAATCAGATCTTGTGTCCCACAGGTTTTTAAACCCATGTGTTAAAATATTGGTGGTGACGGAAGACCTGAATCTGTGTGTTTTAGCACAAAAAATTAAGGAATAAAGATGTTTTCCTTGATGGGACCATCTCATGGAGGTGGAAAGGACTCTGCAGATGCCATTGGGGCAGGTCAGGGAATAAAAATGAATAAAAAGAAATAAAACTTAATAAAACCACCATCGAATTAAACCAATTGTGGCTCCAAGGCATGAGAAAGGCCCCTCTGCGTGTGGGCTGGATGCAGGGCGCCCACCAAGGGCAGTGCAGCCGTAGAGACATCATCATGCTCAATACAACAGGAACTGAAATGGATTTATACATGATTTTAATATATGTATTTATTTGTTAAGAAAACAGGTGGTTTTCCTTTTTCCCTACACTATTATTTACGTAGAATTTCAGTTGTGGTTGTGGTGGTGGTTGTGGTGACATTTGCTACGATTTTGTCTTTGGGAGGGGGTGTTTTCCCTCATTTCTGCCTGTTTAAGAACGAGTGTTCACAGCGGTTTGGATGCAAGCAAGAGGGATGAGCAGACACCTAAATATTGTTCATCGCACTGGTTTTGTTAAACAGAAGTGTACTGGGGGGTGGAAAACTCTCGTCGTCTGATGCGATGCGGAGGGAGGCAGAGCCCACGTACCGCAGCGAGCCCAGCGGCCTGTTCCCATAGTTTATCCCGCTTTGCCCTGTGCAAACACACGAGGGATTGTCTCGAGGACAGTGGGGGCCTTTATACCCCCGAACACATTATCACAGCTCAGCTATTCCCCCTCCCTCCCTGCTTTTATGTGCTTCCAGCCTGAGCGTCCATACCCAGCGAGCCCTTGGGTGACCCATGAGGATGTCACGGGAGGCACCAACCACCCCAAATTCCTGCTTTTTGAGGTGGGATGGGATGTATCTGTGGACCAGGTGCTGCAGGCAGGATGAGGATGCTGAGACAAGACAGAAGCTGTGCAGAAACCTGATTGGGAAGTGTTGTCCCCCAATGAAAACCAGGCACAGCATCATGTAGCAGGGTCTTGCCCCTCCATCGGGAAAGAAAAAGTCAGCTCAAATTAGCAAAATGCCCAATTAGGCACAAGCCAGCTCTGAATCTATGGAAAATGGGAGAAAATAAGGGAGAACCCAGCTCTGAGGGTCTATAAGAGGAGGATGCTGGTGGATTTCAGCCTTGGGAAGAGCCACGCAGAGAGACCAAGTGCAAGGTGCTGAGATTCCCATGGGCTTAGCCTTAAATTCAGCAATTTTTAAGGCCAGATCCCCTCCTTCAAGAGCAAAAGACTCAAAAGTATTTAACCAGCACCTGCCCGGAGGGAAACCAACGTTCAGCCCTGCCTGGTCCATGCTGCAGAAGTTGCTTCCACCCAGCGAAGTCACTTGTGAGAGACTGGCCCAGATTTGGAAAGGGAAAGAACAAAGAGACGGTTTGAGAACGATGCCCATGATTGGAAATATTTTAATACCAGAGTCACCAGTTTTAGTACAAACAATCAGCAAAAAAATGCATTTAAAAACCCCGACCAGTCCCATTCCCACGGCCATGCATCCCATAGAAAAGTTAACGGGATTTTGGATTAAAAGAATAAAACCATTCTTCTAAATCACGCTGTGCTCTTGATATAAAAACGCCTTTTTGATAGATTTTTGGGGGTTTCAAAGCACGAGGTTTTGTTTTCAATCCTCACTGCAGTAGCTTTGGGGGTGTATTTTTGGAGGGGAACCCCATAAGTTGGGTTCAGCCAACCAAGCACCTGATGGGTGAAGACAGACTATAAGCACTGCTCTCCCCTGATGGGTGAAGAAGGCATTTTTACAGGGGGTCTGCGATTTAAAAGAGAAAGAGGGTGGTTAGTCCCAAGTGAGAGAGAGAAATCAACCCACCCACGGGTGAAAATAGCATCACTTCCCCTCAAGCATGGACCTGGACCCCAAGAAGTGCATGGGCATAAAATAGAGGGAAATAAAATAAAACACAGTAAAATGGAATAAAATAAAGTAAAATGGAATAAAATAGAACAAAAACCACCCCCAAAAGAGAATAGAATACAGCAATACAAACAAAAAATTAGAATAAAATGGAATAAAATAGAGCAAACCAAAATCAAATAGAGTCAAATAAAACCCAACAAATCAGCTACTTCAGCTAATTGGGATTAAAAAATAAAGTAATAATTAAAAAATATATAATCAGGCTCTTTGGATCCCTTCCACTGTTTTCCCTGCAGGTTAGCTGGCACACCGCATGCAATACACAGAGGGATGGAGGCACAGGGGAATGTAGGGGGATTTACGGATGGAATTGGAGCCGCGGCGCTTGCAGAGCAGTTAGTAGCGGTCAGACGAGGTACAAGGAGGCAATTGGCACGTCGGCATTTGGAGACTTCACCGCCCGCTCCAGGGGATCCTGCCGGGGAAGAGGGATTTGGACACAGCGGGGAGGCATCAAAATCCAGGCTCTGTCCATCTGCCACCCGAAACAGCCGCGCTGGGCACCGGAACGAGAAACAAACCACTGCTTTGTGTTCAAAGCACCCTTTTTGCCTGCTTTAATTTGCCCAACGCCATTTCTTCTTCTACTTAACAAGGCCACATACTTGTGCCTGGTGAGCAATAAGCCCAGGACAGGTTTTAGCTGGCAGAGCTCAGCTGGAGCACCAGCAACCGGGCTCCAGTCAAGAATTAATAATAATTACAAGAAATGCTGGTTTTGGGTAGCAATGAGGCAGGGCAACCCTTTGCACCTCAAAAGCATCCCTCTGTTGGGGCATGGGATGCTCAAGCCCCAGATTGGGCTGATCTGGTGGACGTGGACAGCAGCTTCATCCTGGGAAAACCAAGCTCCAGCTTCACTCCCTGCTTGCTCCCAAAAATGGGATGCAGGGGAAGCATGGGGGGGTCATGGCATCACCCCCACAGCACTGGCATTGCCACATCGCTGCTGCATCCATGCGACAGACGGACATGGTCCAGTCACTCACAGCCCGGCCCCCCCGGGGTGCTGGGGGTGACAGCCCTCGGGGGGAGCCTGTGCCCTGTTTTAGGGGATGGTGCTGCAAATGATTGGAGAGAAGTGGCTGCCAGGGATGGCCACCCCATCCCTGGCAGTGTTCAAGGCCAGGTTGGACACAGGGGCTTGGAGCAACCTGCTCTAGTGGAAGGTGTCCCTGCCCATGGCAGGGGGTTGGAACTATATGAGCTTTAAGGTCCCTTCAACCCAAACCAGGCTGGGATTCTATGAAACGTGCTGAAACCTGGAAGATGATGAGGAGAACGGTCTCCTGGAGCATCCAGGGACCAGGCAGGGCGGGAGCACCAGGGTCTCACTTGGCTTTGGAAGGGAGGGTGAGGGGTCAGACGTACTCCCGGGCTGTGGAAGGCTGTGATTGCCGGTAGCAGTGCTGTCCTCGCCGCTCCTTGGGGGGGCAGGAGCAGCACAGGAGGGAGCCCCCCAGCATGGTGAGGCCAGTGGCCCCCCAGCCGATGAACAGAGCTGAGCCGAACTCATACCTGCGGCGAGAGAGAGGGGAGAGTGTGGCAGAGCTGCAGCTGATGGGCACAAGGATGCTCAAAGCCCTGACGAGGCTATGGGTGATGTCAAGGCAGATGTTGGGTCATCTTCCCTCTGGCCATCCCCATCCTTTCACCTTGGATGGATCCAGCTACTAGGTTTCCCCATGCTTTAGTCTTCCCTTGGGCTGAAACTCCATGTAAGTACTCTCCCTCTGTCCCAGCACAAACTCGGTGGTGGTACCAACCAAAGCTTTAGCACTGGGGACATCTCCTGCACCACGGCAGCTGTGGGGTGGCATAAGTCCCACCCCATGTGGCACATCTGCCTATGACCAGATGGCACAGGAAAATCCCATGGGAAGTGCAGGGACAAGATGGGATTCAGATAAGGAGCATCCTTGAGCTGGGCTCTCACCTGGCGTTGATGGGGACGCTGCTCTCTCTGAAGAACTCATAGGTCACCCGTGTTGCGTACAAGGACACGGCAGCCAACGTGCACAGACCTGGACATAGGATCATGGAATGGTTTGGGTCAGAAGGGACCTTTTAAAAGTCTCCTAGTCCAAGCCTCCTGCAGTGATCAGGGACAACTTCATCACTGAACATCAGCAACACCAGCCCATCACCAAACCTCTCCCCTTCCTTCATCAAACAGCTTCTAAAAGGCATTTGAGGTGTTCTGCATCAGAGAGGTGCCAAGGCTGGAGCTGCCTTACCAGAGAGGATGAAGAGGACACCTCCAGCAACAGCGATGCGGCTCTTGGTTATGGGATCCTCTTCACCAACCTTTGTGCATTTCATGCCCACCACGCTCACAATGATGCCGAAGAAGCCCAAGAGGAGAGAAATCACCATGAGAGCCCGGGAGGTCTGGATGTGAACTGCAAGGGGCGGGAAGAAAAGCCCTCACCGGTGTGTGCTTTCGGCCACAGCCGGTCTCCAAAGCAAGGTCACCTCGTCCCACGCTGGGGATGTACCTGTCCTTAACCCCATCCTCGCTGCGTGGCTCCCGTGTCACCCCTTCCTCGCAGGGCTGGTGGGGACACCTCAGCTCAGGGCACCTCTCCCAGTGCCGTCCCCGACCTTCCTCCTGCCACACTCATCCTCGCCAGAGCCACCCTGCCCACAGCACCACCACAGCCCCCGAGTGCCACAGGGGTGATGCACAGCCCTGGGGGTTGTGGTGTCCCCACGGGGCACTGTTGGTCCCCAAACGTGATGCCCACCCTGGAGCTCAAACCCACAGAGGCTGCGGGAATCTCAGATACACAAAGGGGCTCAAACCCATGGGGACAAGAGGGCTCAGACCCATGGAGTAGTGGAGGGGAGCCTGGACCCACATTGTGGCTCAGATTAGTGGGGAGATCAAACCCATAAAGAGGCTCAAACCCATACTGGGGGTGGTCAACATTATAGAGGTGTGTTCAAACCCAAAGGGGGGTTCAGGCCCATAAGGGGGGGGTGTGTGTGCCAAACTCATAGAGCGGTTCAGACCCAAACTGGGGAGGGGTGTTAAGCCCAAAGAGGGGCTCAAACCCATGGAAGGGCAGGGGTTCACATTCCTAGAGGGGCTCAGACCCATGTTGAGGGGGGAGGACTTAAACCCATACAGGGGCTCAAACCAACATGGGGGGGAGAAGTTAAACTCACGTGGGGGTGTTCAAACCCAAAGAGGGGTTTAGACCTATATGGGGGGGGAGTGTGTCAAACTCATTGAGGAGCTCAAACCCATACTGGGGGTGGGGAGTTAAACCCATATAGGGTTTAACTATATTGGGGATGGTCGAACTCACAGCAGGGGGTTCAAATCCAAAGAGGGGTTCAGACCTATATGGGGAGGGGGTGTCAAACCCATACAGGGGCTCAGCCCTGCAAGGGCTCAAGGGCAGCTCATCCCCGCGGGACCCCGGCCACCCCCCGTACGCACCGTCGAGGGAGAGCAGCGAGTCGTGCAGGCGGCACTGGACCTGCCCGGTGCTCTGCGCGGCGCAGCTCATCCACAGCCCCTCGTGTAGCCCCACGGCCGTGATGATGGCGTCCCCGGCGTACGAGCTCTGCCTCCACTGCGGCAGCACCGCGGCCGCCAGCGCCGACACCCACCCGCCCAGCGCCAGCAGGTACCCGGCCAGCTCCCGCGCCCCGCCGCCCATCGCCGCCGCGTCCCGCCCGACCCGCCGCGCTCCGGCACCGGCGCCGCGGGCACGCCCCGGACACCGGCCGCGCCCCGTCGAGATGGACGGGGCGGGCGGGGGGGGACTGATAAAGGGGAGGAGGAGGAGGCTGGGGGGAGGACATGGAGGGGGCTGGAGGGCGGAATTGGGTCCTGAAGCGAACATTTGGGGCTTAGGGAGGGGGTGATTGGGGGTTTGAGGGGGGTGTTTGGGTCCTGGGGGGGAGATTTGGGGCTTGAGGAGGTGATGGGGGCTGGGGGGGGAGGGAATTTGTGTCCTGAGGGGGATTTGGGGGGGGGAGGGGCAGGATTTGGGTACCAGGAGAGGAGACCGGGGGCCTGGTGGGGGGAGATTTGGGTCCCAGGGATAGGATTTGTGTCCTGGGGGAGGATTTGGAGCCAGGTGGGGGGAAATTTGAGTTCTGGGAGGGGGGATTTGGGTCCTGGGGGACATTTGAGGACATGGGAGGGGGGGATATTTGAGGCTTGGGGGGGATTTGAGTACCAGGAGGGAAGACTGGGGTCCTGGGGGGGAGGATTTAGGGCCTGGGGAGGGAAGATTTGGTGACACAGGGTGTTGGTGATTTGGAGCTTGAGGTGATTTGGGTATGGGGGAGGAAGATGAGATCTGGGAGAGAAATGGATCCTGGGGAGGAGAATTGGGGGGAAGAAGTGAGACTGTAGAGGGAGATTTGGGTTGAGGTTATGGAGATTTGGGACCTGGGGGAAAAATTGGGTCTTTGGGGGAGAGTCTTGGGGCATGGAGGGTATTTGGGTTTCAGGGCGGAGATTTAGGTCTTGAGGGAGATGGGAACCCCCCAAACCGCAGCGGAGATGGGAGAATGGGGGTCACCCAGGGAGGCCCCACCCCACCCATGACCCCCTGCACCCTGCCCTGGGCCGTGATCCCCCCTTCCAACGCTGGGGGTGGGTGGCTCCAGGAATTTGGCTTGGGAGCAGGGAATGGGGTCATGTCCCCCCCATTGCCAGGCCTGACCCTCGCCTCTCCACAGGGGGAATCCGGGAACGCCACCGCGGCACCAACAACAGCGGCCATTGATGAGGGGGACATGGGGCGTGTGTGGGGGGACACACACATGTCACCACCCCGGTGACACCAAGCCGGTGGCAGCCCCAGGACCTGGCAATCATTAACCACAGCAGCCTCATCAGCAGTCAGCTCACGCACCCGCCTGGCTGGGGTCGGGCACCGGGATGGTGGGCAATGAGCACCGGGACCATCCATCCATCCCAGAGAAACCCTCAGACCCCTCTCTCCCACCTCGACACCCACCAGGACCTGCCCTGCACCCTCTCCAAGTATTATGGGGGTGCCGGGCTGCGGGGCGTGGGGCAGGATGCATTTGCTCACATTCCCAGGATGGTTATGGTAATGGCTGGGGCAGAACAATTCCAGGCCCTGTTCCGGGGTGTCCCGGTGCTCAATGTCCTTCTTGTTCAAGGACGGTTCCCTCCTCCCTGCAATCGTGGGTCCCTTCCCACACAGCAGGAGCAGGGTCCAGGGGATGCCAAAAATTCCCTGGTGTCCATGGGACATGCTCAGCCCCCAAAACGTCCCCTTTGTCCCCCCCCAAACACACCTTCCCAGGGTTGCAGGGCTGCAAAACCCTTAGGAAAGTGTTTGCAAGGAGGGATGGATGCAGCCCCATACCAGAGAGCAGCCATGGGTGCAGGGTGGGAGCACAGCAGCAAGCACCAGCTTAGAAAACCCACCTTTATTCACCCACTTTCTGTAGAAGGCACTTAAATAGCTGCAGGCGGAGCCGAGCGGAAAGGCACGTGTCTGCTACTGAGCACCGGCTTCCCATCCCATAAAGAGCATCCCTCCCTCATCCCCATGTTACCCCCACAGTGTCCGTGCTGCCCCAAGCTCAGCTCTGCAGGGGGATGCTGGATGCCCAGGGATGGTGTTGAGCATCCCTCAGCTCCCCATCCCACAGGGGTTGGGGGCAGAGAGGGTTCTGGGGTCTGGCAGCCCCACAGCTGAGCAGCTGTTGCTGGTGTCACTGGTCCCCATGGGACATTTTTGTCCCAGTGGGACGTCACAGCTCATCCTTCCCCACCACAACAGCAGCCGGTGATTCCTTCTCCGGCTCCGGCAGCAAATCCCCCTCTTCTTCTGTGCTGAAAAGCATCTTCACGAGGTCATCTGCCTGCACGCGCTCCTGTGGGGCAGCCCCGCAGGGATAAGCATGGCCAAAGCATGGCCATTGTCCCCCCAAACCCACCTGGAGCGGGGAGGGAGGGAGCTTACCCGCTCGCTGTGCCGGGGGTCCAGGGTAAACCAGAGCGCGATGGCGCAGCGCTGGCCCTTGGTCACGGCTTTCACCCCATGGGGGTTCTCCGAGCCAGAGGAGAAACCCACGGCACGACCACACTGCGGCTGAACCTCCGCCTGCCACCATGGGAGACCCCATTGGGATGCACCCAGTGGGCAAGGGGGGAATTTGGTTCCCCCGACCCAAGTTCATCCCTTGTGGTGGCAGAGGGGATGGTGGGTTGAAGGGACAGGGCCAGCAGGCAGGAGCTGGGTTTGGTGCTGCACATGGATCCCCAAGGAGCTGGGCTACTTACGGTCTCGGTCTTGGCATCCAGCTCGGTGAAGTAGAAAGCTCCTCCTTCAAAGTCCCCATTGAGGTAGAGGATGGCACTAAAGGAAGCAGGAGGTGACAACCATCACCACAGCTCCAGCAAGCAGGTGAGACTGGAGCTCCCCCAAGACCTCAGCAAGAGGCAGAAGCAGGAGAGGTTGGGTTGTCCTCCCATCCTGCTCCTCCCAACCCAGTGCCAGCAAGCCATGGTGCCCTCAGGTGGTAGACACCACCAATACCTGTAATCCCGGAAGGTGTAGGCTGGAGGTTCCTTCACACACACCAGGGCCTCTGCATTGAGGATGCAGTTGTCTACGTGCACCTCATGACTGTTGTCACTCCGGCCTTCTTGCTTCTCTAGGGTGGAACAAGACCTGGCACATCAGGAACCCTTTGTCCCTGCAGGACCAGGATCTGTCCCCAAGCATCACGTGCTTGAAGGTGACAAGAAAGTCACCTGCAGCCCAGAGCTCTTCTATTTGCTGGAGAGTGGACCATGAGAGGCCATTTGGGTGGCACAAGCCTCTGTTGACTTGTCCTGTGACATCTCCATGGTCCTCTCCCAGCACCTGATCCCAGATGCTGAAATCCTGTATGGCATGAAGCCACATGCCCTGTTGGAGGCAACCAACAGAGCTCCTCATCTTCCCAACCCAGGCTTAGGGACAAGCTCCCCATACCCTCCTTTTGGAACAAGGAGCAGCTTAGGGAGCAGCAAGGAGGTCTCCAAGGAAATGTCCAAGACCAGACCACCCCAGGTGTGGAGAGGACCCAGACAGGAGGCTAAAGGAGACTTGTTCCTCCTCGGGTTGTGCTCCTCAGGGAATGCTCACCATCGATGGCCGTGCGGCACACGAGGTGGGAGTAAGAGAAGTGGAGCGGGACCTCCAGGCGGAAGTAGGACTCCATCATGTGCCGCACCTTCTCCGTCACGTTGTAGTAGAGGTAGGCGCTCTGCAGGGGCACTTTGCCCTCCTGGCCCAGCTGTGGGGACGGAGGGGACATGGGCTGAGGCCAGGCGGGTTGGGCAAGCACAACCCTCCAAACCCCTTCTCCCTTCTCTCCAAAGCCCGTTCCTCCTCCCTCCTTGCATCCACCCGAACCTTGAGGGCCTTGAGTACAGTCACACCATAGAAGGTCTCACTGGGGGTGTGAGGAGATGTCTTCCCACGGTAGCCATCCCCGGCTGAGGCTGCTGCCTGCAAAACCCAATTGGTGTTACCAGTCTGGCTTTTGAGCTGCAGGATGGGACCTGCAGCATCTCCTGCGGCTCCTCCCGTCCCCATGCTCACATTGGTGAGTCTCTGCAGCTCCCGGCATTCCTCAGCAGAAAGGACTCCATCCACCACCACACGCTGGGAACCGTTCAGGGCCTTGGAGTTCATGGTGACACTGGCTCCTTCGTACACCAAGGGGCCACCTGTGGAACAGGAACAGACACAGGGATGGGTGCCACCAACCCTGGGGTACAGCGCTGGGTCCTGCTACCACCCATGTGGAGGGATGGGAGCTGACATGGAGGTCCCCATCCCACCTCCCCTCCCCGCCCTCTGCACCTTCCCGGATGAATTTGCTCATGTCAGCAGACTCCTTGGCCTTCTCCTCCACCAGTGTCTCAATCTCCTTCATGAGGTTGCCAATCTCCTCCGAGATGCGCGCTGCTGTCTCCCGTTCCACCCTGCGCACACAGCAACAATCAGCTCCCCCGTCCCACTGTCCCCGCATTGGGGGGCACCAGGACAAGGGGGGGCACCAGGACAAGTTGTCTCCAGGTGACAAAGCCCAAGTCTCAGGGCATCCCTCACCCCAAGCTTCTTGGGATGACCCATCCATGCCCATCAACCCAAGGGCTGATGGGTAGCAAAGTTCTGTCCTCCAGCAGCCTGTTCCAGCCCAACACCAAAACCCTCCCCAGCAGCAGCTCCATGGGCTTTGGCTCAAACCCCATGTGGGAAGAGGGGAATGTCCCATTGGTCCCTGCCTTGGGTAGGCTTGGCCATCAGCTTGGGAGAGCACTCACTTTTGCTTCTCTCGCAGCCTTTTTGGTATCACGTCTTCTGGTGTCCATGTGTCCTACAGCCAGAACAACATCACCATCAGGAGCTGGGTGAGGATCTGGCTGGGATGCAGAGCCTTTATCCCCTTTCCATCTGCCACTGTATCCTGCTTGGTCCAGCACCACTCACCGGGTCCACGAAGGGGATGCCGAAGACGTCGTAACTGAAGAAGAGCAGCTCCTTCTCCATGAGGCTCCGCTGGCGGTATGCCTGGATCTCCTGTGGGAGGGGCAGAGGCACGGGTGAGGGCACAGCACGGGGGCTCCGGAAAGACCCCGAGCAAGGGCAGGATGGTGCAGGGTTTACATCATTCCTGCAGTCCTTGCTCCAGACCCTGGCTTCCCGGTCCCTCTGGCAGATGGGAAGCAAGTGGCCTTCCCCATCCTGCATGAGCTTCCCTGTCCCATGTGGATGAGCCCTGGGAGAGGATGGGGGAGACAGAGGCACATGCGTGTCCTTCTTGCAAGAAGCTCTTTAGAAGCAGTTTCCTCTCCTGCTCCAGTTGATGTGGGGCAGAGACCTCCATCCCTGCCTACCACCTTCCAGGCAGCACCTGAGCATCCAGATCCAGCTATTTTGAAGCCAAATCCTCTCCTCTTTAAGCAATTTCACTTGAGTTGTAGAAGTGGTGGGCTCTGATCTTCTGAAAGGTCTCTCCCACAAGAGCTGGTCCACTGTGCAAGCCACCAAGTCTTCACTTGGCCAAATATATTTCAGCAGTGATGTTCTTCGTATCTCAGCTATTTTCCAGCTTGTTGGGTCTTGAGTCCCTCTGTCCCTCTCCACCTTGCCAGGTGGACCAGAGCAGACACCAAAACCACTGCAAAGGTCCCCAAGAAGGGGAGAAGACATCCCTGCGATGGCTCATCACAGCTGCTTGCTCACCTCTCGGGGTTGGATGGGTCCTGCCAGGTTCTCCCCCAGGACCGCAGTGTAATAGGCCAAATTCTGGTTCATCACCTCATCGTTTGGGAAGAAGAGCAAATAGGTTTTGGCACATTCAATGGCTTTTTCATAATTCCCATCTGCAAAGAGAAACAGGGATGTCAATCATAGAATCCCAGCCTGGTTTGGATTGGAAGGGACCTTAAAGCT
The DNA here is from genome assembly GCF_004027225.2 of Strigops habroptila. Taxonomy (NCBI): domain Eukaryota; kingdom Metazoa; phylum Chordata; class Aves; order Psittaciformes; family Psittacidae; genus Strigops; species Strigops habroptila. The sequence goes on from NC_044292.2 coordinate 2,448,660, forward strand.
CATATAGTTCCAACCCCCTGCCACAGGCAGGGACACCTTCCACTAGCCCAAGTTGCTCCAAGCCCCTGTGTCCAACCTGGCACATCAAGAGCATGGGAGACAGAGCAAACAAGGATATTAAGAAGAAACAATAAAGTCCTTTTTGTTGTCCAAAGGGTCTCCCAAGTAGGACGGGTACCCCATAGCAAAGACAGCTGCTGCCACAGAGGCAACATTACAACTCCAAGGAGCTCTCCTGCCTCCAAAATCACCTCAACAGAAACCAGGGTCACAGCTTGGCTAAGTTTCTTACTTGGAAAACATCTCAAAGCCTATTTCCAGGCAGCAAAACTGCACCATTCCCAGGCTAACCTGCAATTTTCAACCACTTAAGCACCCCAACCCACTCTGATGAACAGGATTCCAGCCTGTCAATCTTCTTGGATTTCATGTGGGTTTTCCACTCTTTTTGGAGAAATTTGCACAGAAACAGTTTAGATTTTTCTAAGGAGGTAATAGAAAAGAAAAATCAAATTGGGTGTATTTGGGTTATAAGTAACTGTTCTGGAAGGGGAGGTGCCTCTGTGGTTTGGAGCAAGAGGTGGATAGATGGCAGGAGGAAAAAAACATGCTTCTCCAGGCTGTTATTTCACTTGGAAAGTGAAGCTGCCAGGGAATTGAGCATCTAAAGCAACGTGGAGGGTTACTGCAGCCAGGCACAGCCAGATCCAGACCTCCTGCAGAACACTGCAGGCTGCAGGAGCGTGCCTGTGAGAACCTCATGAAGTTCAACAGGTCAAGCGGAAAGTCCTCCACCAGTATCAGTAAAGACTGGGGAATGAAGGGGTTTAGAGCAGCCCTGAGGAGAACGGCTTGGAGATACTGAGGGGCGAAAAATTGGCCTGACCCGGCAATGTGCACTCATGGTCCAGAAATCCAAGAGTATTCTGGGCTGCATTAAAAGAAGAGTGAGCAGCAGCTCAGGGAGGGGATCCTGCCCCTCTGCTGTGCTCTGAGGAGACCCCCCCTGCAGTCCTGATCCAGCTCTGGGGCAACAGCACAAGAGGGACGTGGAGCTGCTGGAGCGAGGCCAGAGGAGGCCCCGGAGCTGCTGCGAGGGCTGGAGCAGCTCTGCTCTGGAGCCAGGCTGAGAGAGCTGGGCTGGGGCAGCCTGGAGAAGAGAAGGCTCCTGAAGGGGACACCTTAGAGCAGCTCCAGGGCCTAAAGGGGCTCCAGGAAACCTGGAGAGGGGCTTTGGACAAGGGCCTGTAGGGACAGGCCAAGGGGAATGGCTTGAACCTGCCAGAGGGGAGATTGAGATGAGCTCTGAGGCAGAAACTCTTCCCTGTGAGGGTGCTGAGGCGCTGGCACAGGGTGCCCAGAGAAGCTGTGGCTGCCCCATCCCTGGCAGTGTTCAAGGCCAGGTTGGACACAGGGGCTTGGAGCAACCTGCTCTAGTGGAAGGTGTCCCTGCACCTTGGATTGGACTAGATAATCCTTGAAGGTCCCTTCCCAACCCAACCCATTCTACGAATCTATGAGTTCTACCTATGAAGCACAGCCCAAGCAAAGCAGTGTCCAGCACCAACGGCCAAGGGAGGATGGGGCAATGAGCTGCTTACTGTTGTAGTAGGCAAACTGCAAGTAGTTGAAGTGTGAGGGCAGGAAATCCTCCAAAGGCTTCTCCCGGCCGGGCTGCGAGGCCAGCTCCGTAACGCAGCCCTGCTTGCAGCTCAGCACCTGCATGTAGTGATCTGGTGGAGAAAACCCTGTGTCACCACTTGTGGTCGCCCAAGGGCTGGTGGACAGGACCTCGAGGGGTCTCCACTCCCACCTCCTGCTTGCAGTGGTGGGAACTCTCAAGCGTGGTGGTTGCCCACCTTTACCATCCTCAGCTTCCCACCCTTGCATCCTGGTGGCTCTTTGCTAGCCCTTCTTCTGTTTTTCCATATCCCTCTGGACTTTGGGGGATTCCTGGGCATCACTCCCAGTGCTGAGTGTGGGCAAACACCTCCTACCACTTACTGGCCACACTCCTCCTAGTGAAACCTAGGATGGGGTTTGCCCTCTCTGGGAACCCACCACCCCCCAGGTCCTTGGGGACCTCTTTGGGGACTACCAGCCCCCAGGATTGTCCCCAGCTCTCGGAATGGGACACAGCCCATTCAGCTCCTACCTGTGATGGCCTGGAAAAGGTCCGCGTTGTACTCCAGGTAGTTGTAGCCCTCGTAGTCGTACGGTCCTTCACAGAGTGCGCGGCACTCGGTGTCTGCCACAAAATACTCCTCCAGTGCCTTCTCCAGGTGCAGGATGGCAGCGGCCGGTTGCTCCTCTGTGTAAAACCGGACACCGAGACGAAACTCGCTCTGAAGAGGGATAAGAAAGGATGAGGGGAGGCTCAACACCCCCCTCTGTCACTGTGACAGAGCTCCTGGAGTGCCTCGTCCCCATGGCACAGACCTCACAGCACCATGAGCTTGACAAGCCGATGGGCATGGTGTGACCTGCCCAAGCCCAGCAGTGGATGGGTGTTTTGAGGGGGGGTCTCACCAAGTGGGGTTTAGCCTCCAGGTCGGTGAAGTCATCCTCTTGGACACCCGCCATGGCCTGGTAGTACTCCAGGTTCTGCCTCATCTCCTGGTGCCCGGGGTTGGCCATGAAGAAGGTGTGAGCCGCTGCTGCCGCCTGCGCCGGCCGGTTCATCTGCGCGGGATGGGGCCGGGGTTGAGACACCCCGCGGAGTGCGGAGGGGACCCCGGTGCCGGGGCATGGGGCGGCGCGGGGGTCCCGCAGCGGGACGAGGGCAGTGACGGGGGCGGGGGGGGCGGCCCCGGCGAGCTCCGACGTGGCACTATGGGGGGGGCGGGACAGGGGCGGGCAGGGCCCGGGGCCGCCGTCTGACACCCCCCGCCCCGGCGGGGCGGACAGCGGGACCCCTGCCGGCTCCCGGGACATCCCCCGGGTGATCGCCCCAGCCCGGTTCCGTCCATCCCATCCCAGCCTCTCGCCCCGGCTCCGTGATCCCTCCGGGCATCCCGCCCATCCCGTAGTAGGCGTAATAGATACCCCCGCACCGGGACACCCCTCTCCTTTCCCGGTCGGTCCCGCTGCCCCCGGAGGACCCCCCTGCCCAACACCGCCGGTCCCGTACCTTGAAATAGGCGACCTGGAGATAGTTGTAGGGGCTGCGCTTGCTGAACTCGCGGTCCAGCTCGTCGCCCAGCCGGTAGCGGGAGGGCTCGGCGGGCCCGCAGCCCCGCAGGCAGGCGGCACGGCGCAGCAGCCCCCGGAAGAAGAGCAAGTCGCGGAGCACCGGTTCGGGCTGCGGGTCGGCCCCCTCCGCCACACCGGCCGTGGCGTTGGCGCAGAGCAGGCGGCACCGCACCAACCGGGCGCGCACGGCAGCCCGGGCCCGCAGCGCCCGCTCCATCTGCAGCACCACGGCGGGCCAGTCCCCGCGGGAGTACGCCTCAGCACCGGCGGCGAAGAGAGCGTCCGGGGGCTGGGCCGGCAACGGGACCTCGGCCGGCCCCAGCCCCGGTGCCAGCCCCGGTGCCGGCCCCGACGGCGTGGCCGCCAGCACCAGCGGCAGCACCAGCAACAGCACCACCGGCAGCGCCATGGCCGAGCCCCAGGGCCGCGCCCGCGGACGCCCCACCCCGAACCGGGCACCGGCCCCCCGCCCGCCCAGCAATCAGCACCGCCCCTCGGCGGAAGCTCCGCCCCTCTATGCGGAAGCGGCGGGGCTCGGCGGGCCGGTGATGGCGGCGGAGGGCGGCGCGGAGCCCAGCGGTGGCGCGGGGCTGGCCCCGGTCCCGTCCCTTTCCCTCGTGGAGGGCAGCACCGGCCGCGCCGCCCGCGTCGGGGACCCCGGGGACCTGGTGGCCCTGGCCCGGCAGGTGCAGCAGGTGAGGGCCGGGCCTCGGCGGCAGAACCGGAGCCGCGCGGGTACGCGGTGTCCCGCTGCCCTCCTGCCACCTACCGTAGCTGGCGGGTGCCCCGGTGCCTCCCAGCGCGTCCCGCTGCTCCCGGTGTCGCCCGCGGCCTCCCACCGTACCCCCTGTGCCCTCCCGGTGCCTTTCCGTCTGTCCCCCGCACCTCAGTGCTTCCCGCTGTGTCTCGCTGTCCCCCCGGTGACTCCCGGGGCACCCCCCTGAGCTCCCCGTCCATCCCAGTATGCCCAACTGCCTCCTAGTGTGTCCCACTGCCTTGAGCGCACCCCAGTGTGTCCAGGTGGGTCTTGTGTCTTTCCCAGTCCATCCCAGCACCTCCCTGTTCTCCCTTCAGGGACTCCCAGTCGGTCCCAGTGCCTGTCAGGCCACCCAAGTTCTTCCTAATACATCCTGCTGCCCTTCCCAGTCCATCCCAGTGCCTCCCAGTATGTTCTGCTACCCCCTCAGTGCCTCCTAGTACATCCTATTGCCTTCCAGTAACACCTCCCAGCCCATTATGTCCCCCAGCGCTTGTCAGTCCACCTAAACGCTTCCCTGCAAGCCCTACTGTCTCCTCCCAGTGCATCCCATTACCTCTTGCTCCATCCCATTGACTCCAAATAATGTCCTAGTGCTTCCTTCCGCTGCTTCCCAGCATGTCCAGGCATTCCCAGTGCCTGGTCCTTGCTCCCCGGTTGTCACCCCACTGCCTGGGGGTGTCTCGACTGCCCCACAGCTGCACATGGGGCAGCTCCTATACCACCCACAGCCCCGATAAAGCCTCAAGTGAGGCCCTGGCTGGGGCAGTTCTTCCCTGTCCTGACTGATCCTCGTTCTTCTTCCCAGGCAGACGACTTCATCCGTGCTAATGCCTGCAATAAACTGACCGTCATCGCCGAGCAGATCCGGCACTTGCAGGAGCAGGCTCGGAAGGTGAGGAGGCAGCTGCCAGCAGGCTTGTGTCTCCTGCTTGCGAGGGGAGGGAGATGAGTGTCTGAACTGCCAGACATTGAGAAGAGCTCTGGCCTGGATGTGAATCGTGGCCAGGAGCCAAGTAGAGCAGATTCAGTGGGAAAATAAGGAGGGTTTATTGTGTGGTATCAGCTGGGGATGGGGAGGGTTGTTTCTGGTGTTTTCCCCAAGTCCTGTGCATATCCTGTGTGTAAGGTGGAAGAGTGATGGCTCCTCACTAGTCAAAAGCAGCTGAGGTGTCAGGGAGGACAGAGATGACTCAGTTTGGGGACAGGTGACTCCTGTCCCCATAGTGTGTGCTCCTGGGAGGGCTCGGTGCAGTGGGGTGACAATGGGGCTCTGGCTGGTTCTGAGCCCCTGGGATGGATGAGCTGTTACCTGATGATGGGTTTGGCTTTCCAGTTCATCCCATCTCATTTACTGGAGCAGCTGGCCTCAGCAGCAAGGCCAGCAGGGCTCAGCTGTGCTCTTCAATTCACGCTTCCCCCTCAGGGGTGAAATCTCGGAACCTGAGTGGGAAGGGATCTGCCAGTCACTGCGACTGGCCCTCTGCCATCAAGGCCACTGTGTCACACAATCGTTAACTGGTGGGGCCAGAGCTGTGGAGCAGTCAGCTGGTGGAGCTGGGGTGATGAATCCCTCTTTGTTTGCTGTCCCTTCCCTTGGGGACCATAGCAGGGAAGCTCCCAGGGTACGGCAGCTGTGTATGGAGACAAGGAATGAGTCCAGCATGTGATGGGGTCAGGCACAGAGGTGAACCTGGGGCTGTGGTGAAGAGGTCTGTGATGCGTGAAGGTGCGTCCACCTTTGTGGAGGGCTGCAGGAGCTCTGGGGTCCAGGTGACAGGGGAAACTTGGAGAAAACTTTATCTCTTTAGGAAGCATCTCCTTCCTGGGGCAAGTCAAGATCTGCTGCATGAAGCCAGATGTGAGGCCTCATGAGCAGCATGTCAAGTGCTGCGTGTCAGGCTCTGGCAGAGAAGCAGTAGCGTGTTGTCATTTTATTTCAGTTGTGGAGATGTTATATTTGGGTTTTTTTAGGTCTTGGATGAAGCTAACAGAGATGCTGATCTGCACCACGTGGCCTGCAACCTTGTGAAGAAGCCAGGAAACATTTACTACATGTACAGGCGGGAGAGTGGCCAGCGGTACTTCTCCATCCTGTCTCCTAAGGTGGGTGCTTACAGCCCCAGAGGAAGCAGGGAGGGGAAAACCCCATGTTTCTGGTGTTTGGGTACTCCTGGACCTCAGACAAGAGCACCAACCTGATGGGGGCATTTGCTGGTCCCTGCTCAGCTGGTGTTTGTCCTTGGTCTGAGTTACTCTGCTGGTCTCAAAGCCAGATCTCTTGGTGGATGGTGGGCAAGAAAACCTTGGTGCATGGACCTGAGGTGCATGGACCTGAGTTCTGCCTTTTGGCCCCTGTGGTTCTTTCTTTAGAAGAACTGCAAACGTGCCCTAGGAATTCCCTGACCACTGTGGCTGCCTGGTATGGTCTCCTCAGGTGCTTCAGCCCAGGGACTGAGTTTGCAGCTTGGTAGAGTGCCCCTGGAGGTATCCTCCTTCCAGGCCACCCATTTTCTTACATGCAGGGCGAAGGCTTCAGAGGGAAGCACCAAGCATGTAGAGGAGCTCGGCGCAGGGCAGGGAGATCTTGTATTCCCAGGCCTCCCTGTGCCAGCAGCACTGTAGCTTGACCTGGTCTTAGTCCTCGGGTCTGTTGAACCTATTTTGAGATTAGAAATGAGGTTAGAAAATGGGGTGATCATGTAGCTGGGACTGCTTCAGAGGTAATAGGGTTATCCAGCACGGGCAGAGGGACAGCACAAGGGAAGCTGAGCAGTGATGTGAATCTCTCCTTTCTCCTCCAGGAGTGGGGGACCAGTCCCCACGAATTTCTCGGTGCCTATAAGCTCCAGCACGATATGTCCTGGACTCCGTTGGAGGACTTGGAGAGACGAGATGCTGAAATAAACATCCTGGAGAAGCTGCTGAGCCGTCAGGCAGCGCTGCCCCCGTGCACAGAGCCCAACTTCCAGGGCCTGACCAAGTGACACAGGGGCCACACAGGACCCCCGGAGCAGAGTCCCTGCATGAGGACACACGGTGCCTGTGTGCTGCCAAAGGCAGGGCAAGGAAAGAGACCAAGGAACAAAGATGCTGATGCTGCCAGTACTTGCTCTGTGCTTTAAAGAGCCTCATTCTGCATTCAGCCTTGCTGGATTTTCTAGTAATTGAGTAATTTATTTCTTTGATTATGCCAAGCTGTAGCGAGAGGTGGATAAGATCAGGTGGAGTGAATTCCAAGAGGGCTTGGGGCAAAAAGCAAAAGTGCTTGGAGCAGATGTGATAATGCTCTGAATTATGTCCTGCCTGTCCAGCTCTGATTCTTGTAGCAGGATGAGTTCAGGGCTGGATTTTCTTCCTTGTTAAAATGCATGTGTATAGGAAGCTCTGTGTCCTGAGAAGAGCCATCAAAACCTTGCACAAAGGGTCTGTTGTGACTGTTGGTCTCTGTTCCAGCTGGTCCGAACCCCTGAGTCCGGAACATGGAGTGACCTGGAGCCCTCTTCTCTGGGCAGAGTGTCCTCCAAAGTGCCACAAAGGCTCCAGGTGCTATTCAGAAGGTGGCAGACCTCACACATTCCTCTTGGATTTGAGTGGGGGAGCTGCCAGGGGGAGACAGAAATGTGCAGGGACACTCAATGCCTCGGTGCCAGAGCAGTGAAGCAAATAAATCAAATCTTGATCTCAAGCGTACCTCTTGAGATGGGCCATGTGTCCCGTCTGCATGGCAAGCATCCCTTTGGCTTTACCAGGGAGACTTGGTGGCATGTGGAGCTGGTAGGACATCTCTTATGAGGAACGGCTGAGGGACCTGAGGGGCTTTAGTCTGGAGAAGAGAAGGCTCAGGGAGACCTTATCGCTCTCTGCAACTGCCTGACAGGAGGATAGAGCCGGGAGGGGGCTGGTCTCTGCTCCCAAGGAACAAGGGATGGGACAAGAGGAAACGGCCTCAAGCTGCACCAGGGGAGGTTTAGATGGAGATGAGGAACAATTCCTTCCCCAAAGAGTGCTCAGGCGTTGGAACAGGCTGCCCAGGGCAGTGCTGGAGTCACCGTCCCTGCAAGTGTTCACACCCCGTGTAGATGAGGCCCTCAGTGCCATGGGTTAGTGGTGGGGGAACAGTTGGACTTGATCATCTTAAAGGTCTTTTCCAATCTGGTTGATTCTATGATTCTATGGTCTCCAGCCTCTTTTTCCACCAAAACTGGGTAGAGGCAGAGATCAGAGCTGCTGAGGAGGTGTCCTCCCTCTGCTCAGCCACACAGGGCTCCTCCAGGAGCTGCTCTGCAGGGAGCGAAGGTGGGAATGTGCTGATGGAGATGTCCAGGTTGGATCCCAGCATGTAACATCAGTTCTGGTTGGTTCCTCCCATGACTTGTTTGCCTCCTCGAGATGACAAGGTGATATTATGTGCTGCTCAAGGCATTGCATGTGCACACTGGCCTTAACCTCCTTCTCTGCTGGAGATGTGTGAGGGTTGGGGACTGCTTGTGGAAGGAATTACGACTCCACCTGCGTTTGTGGTTGGGCTCTCCTGCCTTCCAGGGTGGTAGTGGAAGAACAGTGTCCTTTGTTCCCCATGGCATTGCTCTCAAAATAATCTCTTCAACGCCTCTTAAATGTCCTTGTTCCCTTTCTAGCATTGATTTGTTTGTCTCATGGAAGGTCCCCAGAGCATCCTGTTCCTCCTGGTCCTTGCCTGCTGCTGGGAAGGGTTCGGGTGTCCCACCAGAGTCCTGCAGAGTTCTCTCACATCACCCTCAACTCACACCTTTCCATTTCGATGTCTGCTTTGGGTTTGGTGCTGCAGTCACTACCAAGGGGAGGGAGGACCTCTCTGCACCTGTGGTACACCCTGAGAGATGCTGGAGGCTGCTGGAAGCACCAATTCCCTGTGGGAAGAGCCATTCCCTGCAAGGATCGCAGAGGGATGGGAAGTTTGAGGCAGCTCCCCGGCAGCCCAGGAGTGGTTTTGTCCTGGATTTTCTTCTCTCAGCTCTGCTCAGCCCCATTCCAGTGAAGTTGGTCCTGAGTCAATGAGGGACATTTCAATCACCTTTTCCCAGCGCCCTCCCTCATTTGGAGCACAAGGGCAGATTGAAAGCAATGTCTGATTATTATTATTATTAGGCCAGGGTATAATTAATTCCTTATCGAGTCACAAGTGTCTAATTTGATGGTTCTTTCCCTGCTTGTTTCATCGCCCCAGGTTTTATTTTACTGCATGTCATTAAATGTGAACTTGGAAGAGAGAAAGTTAATTACAGCATGGGCTTTGCCATGGTGCTAATTACAGCGACATCAGAGACCTTCACATGTGCTCATTTATGCTCCTCTGGGAAGAGGGGATCCCTGCCCCAGTTTTACCTGTTTCCCATCATTAAAATCCACGTGCAAAGGGATCGGGGTGATGTTCAGAGACCTCCACAGCTTGTGATTTCATGTGCTGGGCTGTGGTGGGTTTCACATCTCAAACAAACCCCCCTGACCCTCTGTACCTCACAACCCGCCTGTGTCCTGCAGTTCCTCTGGGCACTGGCAAGGCTTTTGCTTGGGTTTGGCACAGAAAAGCAAACCCACCGTGGCCATAGCTTTGTATGAGAATACACAGGAGGTATCAAGAGGCCAGATGTGGAGGTGCTGGCCTCATCCTCATCCCTGTGTTCGGTGCTCTTTGTGCTGCAGGGAGCAGGGATGCGGCTGCCGAATGGTCCCACTGTGGTGCAGGGAGGTGATGCTGGAGGGGGGGAACCATCTCCCCAAGCAGCTCGCACAGCGTTGCCATCTCAGCTGGTTTTGGATCTAATTAAACCCAAAGAGCTGAGGCAGTGTTGGAAATACTGGAAGGTGCCTCTGCAGAGCTGAGCATCCCGTCCTCTGGAAAGCAGGCGAGGATGGAGCCGGAGGGCAGAGGTTGTCTGCAGAGAAGGTCTGAGCCATGTCGTGCTCCTACATGGTTTTCAAGCCTTTCATTTCATAGAGTGTGTGCCCTGTGCTTTGCTTAGAGGAGCCACCACATAAGTAAGGAGTGAACATGGCAGAAACAGAGGATGCCGCTGGTTCCAGCTGCAGAACGCAATGCGTTTCCTAGATGAATAGGTGAAAAATCACCCGTCTCCTGAACGGCTTCATTTCTGCTCATGATTTCATCTTGAAGAATCATTTTGAAAGTGTTCCTCTCCCTTTGCTCTTCCATGAGTGCTCAGGGCTGCAGTGAACGTGGTCTGAAGGCAGTGGCTTGCTCCGAAGTCCATGGGGTTGGATGGTATTTGCTAAGGGCACAAATGTGCTTCTGGCACCACTGGCGTTGGGCAGAGCAGGTTTTGCTCACATACGGATAAAGGCCCTTCAGAAGGATGCTGTTAACATCTGATCCAGCCCTGGGTGCCCCGAGACCAGCAAGTTTTCTCTTTCAAGCCAGATTTTGGCTCCTGCTTCTCAAACTGGCGGCTCTTGGAGATTTTCCCCCTGTGCTCTTGTTCCTGAAGGGTAGTTTTGATTTTTGTAGGGTTTTAGGGGGGTTGGTTATAACCCTCCATCAGCATGCACTGCACTGCAGGGTCATCTGCTAGCCGGGAGGAGTCACTTGGCAAGAGGAGTTGTGGCTCTTTGGTCCTTTTCGTTGCGGCTTCAGCTCTGGGGAGAAGTAAAAAGGAAGAAAAAAGGTGTGGAATTTGGAAGCAGTGATGCAGGGGTGCACTGCCTGCTGTGGGGAAGAGTTTGTGCTCTCAGTGTTGTCCTGCAGCCCTGGGCTGCATGCAGGGTGGGGGTTCCTGCGGTCCTGGGGTGCATGCATAGGGGTGCAGGTGTGGGATGGGGAGTCCTGCGGGTCCCGGGGTGCAGGCAGGGTGGTGTGGGTGCAGGGTGGGGGGGTCCTGTGGCCCCTGGGGTGCACACGAGGGGCACACGAGGGGGTGCAGATGCGGGGTGAGGGGATTCTTTGGCCCCTGGGTTGCACACATGGGGGTGCGGATGCGGGGTGGGGGGGTCCTTTGGCCCCTGGGTTACACGCATGGGGGTGCAGATGTGGGGTGGGGGTTCCTGTGGCCCCCGGGGTGCACACACGGGTGTGGGGATGCGGGATGGGGGTTCCCGGGGTGCGGGTCCTCCTCCCCCCCTCCGCGGGCATCCGCGCGCGTTCCCGCGCTGTGGCGGCGCGTGCCCGCCGAGCAGCGCCCCCTGCCGGCCGCGCCTACGCCCCTCCCCTCCGGCCGCGCCTCTCGCGCCGCCGCCCCGCCCGGCGTGCGCTGCGCGGTGACGTCAGCGGCGGCGTGCCCCTGCGCCCGAGCCGAGGAGACCCCGCAGCGAGCTGCCAACGCCCGGCGGAGACTCTGAGGTGAGCGGCCGCGCCGGGGCGGGCACGGAGCCGCCGGGACCCCCGCCCCCCTCCCCGGAGCCCCCCGCCTTTGGGCACCCTCGTCCGGCCCCGCCGCCGTGGGCCGATGCGGCCGCCCCGCGGGAGCCGTCCTCTGGGCTCCGCGGCGTGTGTGGGGCCTCCCGGGCAGCCGCCGGTGCTGGTGGGGGGGGTGTCCCTTCCCAGCGCCGCGAAGGGAGGAGCGGGTGCGGCTCGGTGCCGGTACCGGGGCTCGGGTCTGCCGGGGGGCGGTGGCCGCGCCTCCCCTCCCCCGCTTCCTGGCGCGGCGGGCGGCGGCCGGACCCTCGTCGCTCGGGAGCGGCGGCAGGAAGCGCTCCTGCGCGGGGTGCATCGGCCATGGCGGGGCCCGGCCCTGCCCCGGCTGCGGGCTGCTGCTCGGGGGCTGTGGGGCAGAGCCCCGCGGGTCAGCTGTAGGGCTGGGTTCTTCCCGTCGAGCGGCGCCGGGCGCTGTGGTAGCGCTGAGCCGCAGCGGGGGTGCGGGCGCTGTGAAAGGCTCAGCCTAAGCTGTATGCGCTGCGAAAAGTCAGTTCCCACCCGAGAAGGAGCTGGGAGGCGCTTCTGGGCTTGTGCTTCCCTCGGTTCGAGGTCTTTGGCTCGCTCAAAGACCGTCACAGCGCCGGTGATGTTGCTGGTTTTGGCTAGGGTGGGAGCCGGTGCTGCTTCGAGGGTTGGTGTTGACATATGTTTCTCTTTCTCCTTTGAAATCCCATCGAGATGTACATGCAGCAGCACGTCACCTAGCTGCGGTTTAGAGGTTTGGTTTAGTGACCTGGACTTCAGCTGTTGGTTTTCTCTGTGCGGGTAGAACTCGCAGCTGGTGGCAGCAGTGGGAGACACTCTCTGGCCAGGTAGCTGTGAACAGCCACCGGCATTGTGAAACCCGTGCTCCGTGGAGAGTTGAAGATGGACAGAATTCCTGGTATCCTGTCTGTGTGGGTACCGCAGCCGGGGGAGCCAGAGCCGCTTTGCCGTGCCTGGACAAAAAAGCACAGGAAAGACATGACCTTAACCAGGAGGCCATGTTACATGACAACTGGGTAGTCAGGAGCAGTTTGGTCTGGCCATCTGTGATTGCCTTTGTCTTGTGTTCATCTGTGCTTCTCCTCCGTGGAAAGGAGGTGCTCGCTGCCTTCATTCAGAGTGTTCAGTCTCAGTGCCTCAGAGGCCCTTGGTTTTTCTTGCCTTTTTTTTTTTTTGTGAAAGGTATTTAAAACCTGGCTCAAGCTCCTTGTATTGCTAATAGGAATAACTCAGTAAAGCACTTAAAGCTTCTCTCTCTTTCAGCATCTTATGCAAACTCAACTTTAGATAGAAAGCCTTTGTATTCGGCTGCCTATACGTGGAAAATCTGCTTTGTGAACTGTTCCTTCTGGTTGGGGTAGGATGATGGGGAAGGCAGAATAGGCAAATGTGTACCTGAGACAGGTCTTGTGGATGCACGTAAGACCTGAATCAGTGTATTGCTAACTAGAAGTGGTTCTGTGTTTAAGCTGTTCATGTGTATGCTTCAGTAACAATGAGGAAAGGTTTTTTTAAGTCTTGGCAAGGAACAAAACCTACTGTGATGCAAGATAAAACATGTTTGTCATTTGGTAACGTGTTGTAGGCAGAAATTTTAATCATTAGATTTGCATACTTTGAACTTGGCTATTCATGACCTGCCACTGATGCTCTAAATACATTATAGGCCCTGCTTTGGGGGTGGTTGTTTGCCTTAAAGTTGTGGCCAGTTCTGGGAAGTTTGTGGTGTTTTCTCTGTTGAACAGAAATGCCCTGGAATTCCTGGAGTATCTAAAATGGAAACTGCAGAGCTACTAAAAGAACAATAGTAAACAGAAATGGAGCCCATCTGAAACTGCTTGGGATTTCCCTGATGAGAGTGCAACTGGGCTTCTCTGGCTTTACAGGAAAGCCTATGAAAGGCTGATGTGAAGTGCAGGATGAAGTTGACTGCAAATCCTGATGTGAAAGTTCCTCCTGGTTAAAACACAGCTGTAGTACTAAAACATATTTCTAAGTTGTGTGAGCACAGACAGCTGGACTTCTTAAAACCTTCTCAACAGCTCGATTTCCTTGCAAGCTTCAGAGTTAATAGAGTGTGTTGGTGTCGCTGGGTTCCAGCTCTGCTTCTGGCTCCTGAGAACTTGTACAAGAAATGCATCAGTGCAGCTGAGATGTGTGTAACCTGCTGTGTGCTAATGTGGGTGCTCACAGCTTCTGAAAGTCATCTCTGGACTTGTGTATTTTAGCCCTCTCTTTCCTCTGCCTGCCTTTTGTGGCCACAGCTTTCACGCAGTCATTAGACTCGATCGTATGAGTTTCAGTGGTCTGAGCTTCTAGAGCAATAGCCTGCAAGGAGGAGTTGTGGGGGATGTTGTTATCCTGGCTCTTGAGGCTCCATTCCTGAGGAAAGAGCATCACCTTTTTTGTAGAAGATGAAGGTGCTGTCAAGTTAAATGGAAGTGAAATTGGTTTCTGGTACTCCAGGTGGCAAGAAGCTCTCTTTAACCACTTGGTGTATTGTAAACTTCTGCCTTGTCTCCTCTCACCCCACTTGCTAAATGCAGGTGAACCCCCTCCCTTCTTTATCCTTTATTATATGACAAATAAACCAACTTCTTGACTAGATAAGCTTTTATGCTGAGTTTTAAAGATATTTAAGGTATCTTTACACTTCTACAGCCTGTTATGTGATTAGGTGGTTTCCTTCAAGCCTTTTTTAAAAAGCTTAGACTATATAGCTAAGGGTGTTCATCAAAAAGGACTACCCCTAGAAATGACAGGTTAAACCCTTTCCAGAGCTGCTTCTGGGGCTAAAGCCCAGCACAGTTATCCCTCCCTGGGTATATCAGGCTTCCTCCGGCCCCTGCTGCATCCTTGTGATGAGTGCAGGTGAATGTCTGAGGTGGGTGGCAGGGTGACGTTAAGACAGGGTGTTCCCAGCCTACGGTGGTGGATCCTTTAGGTTGTTCTTAGGTGGAAGAATTGGGTTTGTTTACCCAGCCCTGGGTGTGCAGTAAGCTTGAAACAGTGATTGCAAGAGGCAGAATTTCCATGTTGTTGTCATGTAATTAATCTTTGTTATCTTCCCGTTGAGTTTCAGATAGTAATGTCTGTTTTGAAGAGTTTCAAACCAAGATACTGCTTGGCCTGTTTTCAGCTGTCCTTTTCTTGAGCTGGATGGACCTTTCTTCTAAACAAGTGACATTTTATAAAGAGAAAACAAAGAGTTAGTTTTGCAAAAGCTTCTAAACCCCGTTGTTCTGTTTTAAGCTCTTGTGCTGCCAACTCACCCTGCTACTTTTGTGTGTTACAGCGTAATTCCTAGCAGGAGAGTTGGTCTGTGTTCTCTGTTCTCCTGTTGTGAAAGCCCAAACCAAACCCATCCTTAAAAAGTAACGTGGGGGCTCCCTGTGAGCCCTTTTGCATGGAGGGGGTGTGCAGGGACTGGCTCATCACTACTAAGACTTCTTTGGTTAGGTTGCTGGTCTCAGTGCGTGTTCTATTAAGTCTAGACCCAGCGATGGCAGGGGAAGGTTTTACCAGGCTCATGCAGTGTGAGGGGCAGGCTCTGCAGCAGGAGGGGATCCTGGCACTCTGCAGCCATAGCAAAGGCTGCCAGAATTGTCTTGGTCTGGAAGGAGCTGTTTTGAATTGCTCAGCTCTTCTCAAGTTGAAAGATGCTGTGCTGTGTTTTTGGCCAATGATGAGTGTTCTGTTTTGGGGGGGGAAAAATGACAAAAATGCTCCTCAGCTCTAGATGGAAGGAAAGAAGGCATCTGCCACCTCATAAAGTGGTGTAGCTGTTTGTGTTGGGGCAGCTGGGGCTGGTAAACAGCTCAGTGCAAAAGGGCTTGTTGTGGGAGGGCTACGTGCTGGCCTTGGCTTGGGCAGCAGCATGCTCTGCTTGTGGCTGAGCTGGAGCTCAGTGATCTGAGGTTTTTTAGTGCTTGTGAAATGTTGCTGAGCTAAGCAGCTCCTCTCAGAAGGATCCTCTTCTATCTCATGGAGTGGGGCTGTTACTTGAGCATCTTCTCTATTTACCTACTGCTGAGAAACTCCTGGTTGCCTGACAGGGTCTTTGTCCTGCTGCCTTGGCCACGGTGCTGTGGGTATCTTGTCTTGTGCCTTGTGCTGTGCAAGGGAGGGTGGTTCCAACTGCTCTGGTTCCTTCTTCTGGTTAGGTGAGCACGGAGCAACCTCTCCTGCTTCAGTCCTGGTATTGGTGAGCTTTCCGGCTGCTTTGTTAGTTTTAATAGAATCCCAGACTGGTTTGTGCTGGAAGGGACCTTAAAGCTCATCCAGTTTCAACCCCCTGCCACGGGCAGGGACACCTTTCACTAGAGCAGGTTGCTCCAAGCCCCTGTGTCCAACCTGGCCTTAAACACTGCCAGGGATGGGGCAGCCACAGCTTCTCTGGGCATCCTGTGCCAACACCTCAGCACCCTCGCAGGGAAGAACTTCTTCCTAGTGTCTCAACTAAATCTACCCTATGTCAGTTTAAAGCTGTCACTGGGAAAAGCGGCTTTTGCAGTGTTTTTTAACAGAGCTTTATCTCTTTAGTTCTCAGACAATGTGGTGCTACTTGGCCTCAGCCATCCCTGAACACATCGTGTCCTCCAGGCACCCGCAGGCTTTGTGCATTGAGCACCAGCAACTGTCCCACTACCTGAGCGTGACAGGAGTGAGGGGTGGTCAGTGGAGTGGGGGTGATCTCTCACAGCTGATGTGCATTCAGGGTGCTTCCCGTTATGCAAAAATGTGCCTCAAAATAGAGGAACTTCTGCCAATATCTGTTTTACTGCTGTTAAGTGTGGTAGGCTATGGGTATGAGGAGAGAAACATTGAGGCTGGTGAGTGCCATGATTTGGTTGTATGAGCAAAAAGGTCCAGCTAGTATTTTTAACTATTAACAATATGAAACTGGACTAATAAAGATAGTTCTTTTTAATGTGGTATTAAAATACTGAACAGGATTTTGTTACATGGTTTGAGTGAAACAGCTTCTTGTGTAGAGTATAAAAGTGAAGAGTAATAATGAAAGATTAAAATGCCTTTGGGAGAAGAGGACTTAATATAGGCCCACATATTTCCCAGGTTTAATCTGGGGCAGGTTTTCCCAGTGCTGGTGGCTGGTTTTGGCAGTGTAACCTTACCTGGAGTGATAATAGAGGAGCTGACACTTTTGTTATTTCCTGTTGAGGTGGTGGTAAAGGGGAGGTTGTTGTTCTGAGCCCTGAAGTGGGACAGGTCAGCAGTGCTGGTGCTGAGGCAGTGGGCAGATGTGGGCATGGCTGCACCGACCAGCCTGCATGGGCAGCTTGTTTGAGTTTAGGACTACAGTGGATTGAGATGGCTTTCCCCTTCGGTTGGAGTTGTAGAAACATGTTCCGGTACTGCTGGTAGCTGAGGTTCAGGCTTTTAAAATTCCCCCTCCCAGCTATCTTCACTTATCTGTAAGGTGTGTATCTGCTTTACCAGGTGGTTGTGAGGAGCCTTTAAGAAGATGTACGAAGCAGCTGTTAGTTCTTACATGGTTAGAAAAAGAAAGTTGCATTAAGCATAGGAGACATCAGTTGATCTCAGACGGTTTCGTTTTTGAGAGACCTCTTACTGCTTCCTTGGTAATTTATAGTAACTTGTAGTAATTCATAGTAACTTGTCCAGAAACGAGTGCCTCAGAACCACAGAATTGTTGGGATATACAAGCACCATTAAGTGGCAGACTTGGGGATGCTCCAAGATCCCAGACACATACTTTTATCTCAAATGGGGATTCCCATAATTGTGGCTTTTAGGACAATGTGGACAGCAAACAGTGTGGCTTTTAGGAACAACATCACCCCGAGAGCTGAGTCGGGGCTGTCACGGTGCCAGGCGGCTACATCAGTTGTGATCATAGAATGGTTTGGGTTGGTCCTGGAGAGGGGCTCTTCATCAGAGGCTGTAGCGATAGGACAAGGGGAAATGGGTTTAAGCTGAAACAGGGGAAGTTCAGGTTAGAGATAAGGCAGAAGTTCTTTACTGTGAGGGTGGCGAGGCACTGGAATAAGTTGTCCAAAGAAGTGGTAAATGCTCCATCCCTGGCAGCGTTTAAGGCCAGGTTGGACAGAGCCTTGGGCTACATGGTCTTGTGTGAGACCTCCCTGCCCATGGCAGAGGGGTTGGAACTAAATGATGTTAAGGTCCTTTCCAACCCTATTCTATGGAAGGGATCTTGCAGATCATCCGGTTCCAATGATGATGATTCCATGTCTCTTCACAGAACTGGCTTTTGTGTGCCCAAGTGTTTCCTGTTCTTGCATCCACACCAAGTTGAGTCTGTGGGTGCTGGGCAGGCGGGACAGAGCCCACCAGTGTGCTCTGCTGCTGTGAGACCTGAAACCAGGACACTGTGGATCCGGATCCTCACCCCAATTCTTGTGTTTGTACAAGACAGTTTCTTGAGTCTGCCCCTTCTGCTTTCTGCAGGTTTTGCCTTGGACTTCACCATTTGTCTTGTTCTAAGGGAGTGCAACTCCGGTGCTGCTTTGTAGTTTGACAACTTCTTAAGCTCTGTTTAAGGAATTAAATACCCAGGTTTTAAGCTCACCTTTGAGAGCAGATGCATTTGTGTATTGTGCTTGTGTGCCTGCCGCAGTCTGAGCTGTGGGCAACAGGCAGGTGACTTTGGTCACCAGGTGGTTCACAGCACAATATATTCTCTTAGATTTCATTTACCATGTTTGTAACATAGAAGCGGCAGATGTGTTCAGTTCTAGGGTGAGAGCTCCATGAAAGATGATAATTCCTAGCAGGCTGAAAGGTGGGCTTTGGGCTGGAAAATTTAGGTGATGTCTATAAATGGCCACAGGACACCTGCGGAGGAGATTATCAGCCATGGGGAAGATGGCCAGTGCTGGCCAAGGAGAATACTGGCCATGCTTTTGAAACCAGTTTTGCCTTCTGTGCCTGTCTTTCTGGAGTTCAGCTCTTAATCAGAGAACAGCTTCTGTGGGTGTTTTGCATCACAGGTTTGTGGCAATATCAGTGCACTGAGAAGTCTGGGGTCTTTTAACTCTGTGGTTGACAGCTGAACTTCACCAGTGTGGCCTTTTCATCAGAGGTTTGTGATTTCTGACAGAACTGGTGCGTTGTCTGCAGCAATCTTTGTGACGAAGCATTTGCTGTACCAGGTTTGTGTTGCAGATATGCAATCAGAGCCTTCTCCACATAATGCTGCTGGGTATCTCTGGTGGGGAAAGCACGACTGCTTGGGTTGTAGTAGCTGATTATCTCTCTTGTGCCCTTGATCTGGGAGACTTGTTGGTTTGGAAAGCAGAAGTGTTAGTTTTTAGTAAGGATAGAGGAGGTGGTAGAGGGCAAGGACCTTGAAGTGGTAGGGCAAGGGTGCCTTGAAATGGGTGTGATTATCCTAATTATCAAATACAAATATGTATTTAATAATGTGGGGGGTTTATAAGGTCTGAAAGCAGAGTGAAAGGGTAAAAGTGGTTAACAGGTCATGAGTAAAATCCTCTGAATGTTGTTCCTTCCATTGTGGACTCCTGAGTTCTTTGACCTCAAAGGAGTTACCTGAGTGGCCTGTTAGTGTAAAATCACCTTATTTGGGAGGGAAAAAAAGGTCTTATTCCTGCTTTTCAGAAATGGCTGTGTTTGATCCTTTCCAACAGGATCTGGAAGCTGTGAGGGACTGGTTCCGCTTGGCCTCCTGAGGTAATGGTGTGTACTAAAGAGGATCGTGAAATGGCTCTTGGTCATCTTGCAGCGGTACCTGTGATGAAATGGCAGCAGTTTCAGGCCCGCCTGAAAGAGGAAGTCATGGTGCTGCTGAGGCTCGACAGGAAGCTAGTGCAGGATGTGCAGACAGATTTGACAGCTGGGTTTCCTTCGCCTGAGAGAATGTGCACATTTCAACCTGAAAACAGTCTTTGGGTAGCTTAAAAATAAAAGGAGTCTTAACAAGCATGAAGGCTCGTGGTTTCTGCTTCAGATTGCACGTACAGCAAGAGCGAAGGCAAGATCCTGCAGATTCTTGCCACTTGGTGTAGCAGGGAACACCGATTGTGTACAAAGAGCCACAAAAATTCACTTTGTTTTACAGTCAGTAGTTCCTACAGCTACTAGGATGTGTTGCAGCTGCTCTGAATTAGAGAACTGGAGAGTTCCTGTAGTAACACCATGTTTCATGTGCTTCCACTGAGGTGGGAAGCTGAGGCTTGCACAAGGGGGGTTGTGGCCCTTGGTGTTGGGGTGCACGTGGGACAGGATTTCTTGCGACCTGTGCTTATTGAATGGGAACATGCTGTAGGTACTGTGTATCTCTTCAGCCGCCTGTGATCTATCTATGTCTCTTGGTGTGTGCACAGGGCAAGAAAGTGTGTAACTCCAAATTTTCCTTTGCACTAGGAAGGATTACAGATCTACGCTGCATCCCACTGGGACTTGGGTTTAACACTTGCATCTCTGTTGGCACTTTTTGGGATTAACCCTAAATGCAGATCAGCTCTCTGATGAAAGTGTGAGGCTGTAAAATGAGCCAGTTCAGTCTGGAGCAGGGCCACCCGATGAATCTGCTCCAGTTCACAAGGCTTTGTAGTCCAGTTTCCAGGATGCTGGCTCCCAATTCTCCTGGGTCCTGCTGAGTTCTGTGAAATCCTGTTTGTGTGACTGTGTGCTGAACAGATTAAAATCCAACAAATGTTAGAAGTGTGGTCAGTTAACATGTGCTGTAGTGAAGCACTGATGTTTTTGATTACAATACAGAGAGGTTTGAGAAATCAATTCAGTGTGAGGGTTTTTTAAGTCTTTAGAACTTGTTGGGCAGCCCTAAGTCACACTGACTGGTGTTGCATTCCCAGTCT
This sequence comes from Strigops habroptila, assembly GCF_004027225.2. Classification (NCBI taxonomy): domain Eukaryota; kingdom Metazoa; phylum Chordata; class Aves; order Psittaciformes; family Psittacidae; genus Strigops; species Strigops habroptila. The sequence continues at coordinate 2,468,848 of NC_044292.2, forward strand.
TTATCAGCTCTCCTCTCTGGGCTTGGCCAGATGGCTCATGATTACATGGCTCAAAATCCACTCCCTGCACTCAAACTGGGATGACTTCAGCGCTTTCCAGTCTGTTTCGATTCCCTCGGATATTTAAAACTACTCGGTGTTTTCTAGTCCTGCTGGGTGTTGTAAATGTAGACTTCCTACTAGCTGCTTTGGAGGGGGAACAAAGCCCAAACCCCTGGAATTTCTTTCTTTCTGCCTCCCTTGGTGTTGCACTCAGGGGATGAGTTATTCTCTAGTTTTATCTCATGTTGAATTAAATCACTTTTAAACCCCAACTCCATGATGTACCTGTCTTTAAAGCTATTCCCATGGAAGAGCAGGTCCCAGGATCTAAGCTCAAAAAACGAGCATGTCTTCAGCTGTGTGCTGTGGACTTCTTAGAAGTGGAAATCATGAAGTGGCTCATCCAGCTAATCTAGAAAGCCTACTAATCCAAGGAAAACAACTTATTCAACAACTCCAATTTCCCACTGGTAAGATGCTGGAGGCCTATGCTTAAGGTTCTCATATCTGTTTAAAACTTAGGTCATCCTATTTCAGTATTTAAAGTTATATATCCATTAAGAAAAAAAAGGTGAGGGGATTCCTCTACGTGGATATGTGCTTAAATGTGTTTGGTCCTTTGAAGATGTGATCTGTAGCTTCTCCTGGGGTGGGGGTGGTTAAACAGTGGTGTGATAGGGGTGGTAGTTGCATGGCACATATAGAACTTCTGTGAGCCAGTTCAGTGCTTTTAATGCTAAATTTTGTTCATACTTTCCTTTAGAAAGGGAGAAACCCAACAACCAAACAGGAGTGAACTTGGGATGCAGAGTAAGAGTAAGCCCTGCTTTTATAGGAGATACTGTTAATGTGCACTGCTGGTGTTCTCTACTGTGTGAGAGTAATTGTGTAGATAAAGTTGGTGTTCACTGTGAAAGGATGCTGCAGGAATAGTGGGATCCACAGGCAAAGTGTATGTGCATGCAGCTTGTGCTTTGTTTTTGCCCTGAGCCCTTCCCAGAGCCCAGCAGCTTCTCCCCCAGAGCCAGTGTGGGCGCTGGGCTATACTGAGGTGGGGAAGGATGTGGAGCTTTGCAGCATATTCGTTTGAACTGATGAGCTTTCTGATATTGTGGTTCCATTTTGTTGTTTGCTTGATGCTCTCTGGAGTAAGGAGTTTTAAAGAGTAACACTAAACCCATACGTTTATGATATGTGAACACATGGGAGCTTTTCTTATACAGTACAGAGTGCTAAGATGTATAGTTAATCACGGATTGGTATGGAGCAGTGAGCATAGGAAGTGCTTCAGAGTCTGGACTTTTCCTCTAGCGTGGGTTCTGGGTGGCTGAAGCAGGTCTGAAACCGGAGTTATGGATAAACAAGGAAATAGAAATAACTGGGGCAAGAGGGTAGGAAAGGAGGTAGAGCAGAAAGGGAGGGGAAGGATAGGGAATGGCTGAGGTGTCTCCTGAGGGGTGGGAAGGGAGCCTGGGTTTCTCTGAAGGGGCTCTTAACCTGGAAGTGGATGGGCTTGGTGGGAGCTGTTGGGTGAGCAAGGGCAGCTGGGGCTGGGGTTTCTGGCTCTGGGGGGACAGTGTGATGAATTCCAGTTCAATTCAAAAGGCATCCGAGAAGTGGCAGGGACACCAGTGTGAGGTGTTTTGTACTTCATGTATTGCCTCTGAACAGAATTCAGGGAGGCTGCTCCCTGTGCTGTGCAGCAGCATGGCCCAATGGCTGGTGGTGGTGCCCTGTTCCATGGGGGAGGCAGCGGGGCAGGCTGGTGACTTGGTGTTAGTGGGTGCTTGAGTTGTTACCCAGGCCTGGTACCTGTCTTGATTTCCTTTTAAAATCTGCTGAACAAGTGACCCTTCCCTTTCCACCTTTGCTGTGAGCAGAAGCCTGTCTCCACGTGAGGCTGAGCTGCTCCACTGCCTGCCTGCTTTCTGGTGTCTTTTTTAGTCTAAAATGTGATGTTCTCTCTGCTCGGAGCCACCAGCACAGCAAGGCCCAACTATGGAGCACCTTCACAGCTGGGACAATATTGACTAATACTACTTAGATACAAACAGTTGAGCTGACTTGAACACAGAAAACGTCTTTTGAAATGGAAGCAATTGCTGTGTCCTTCTGAGCTCTCTGTGTTCAGAGCTTTTTGTAGCATTAATGGAGGGCCTGTTGATACGCTTCGCTGTGCAGGCACTGGGTGAAACTGAGGTCTACTGCATAAATCAATAGATTCTGTTATTCTGATACTGAAATACTTATAGGGGAGCCAGTCCAAGAGGACACCAGGTGCCTGTGCAAATCCTTCATCATCATTATATGAAAGGATATGTATAGATGGAAATGTATAGACATTGGCAGTAGCGTTGTGAGTGTGTGACGTTCCAGATGTTGCCTGATGTGCTGCTCCGAGAGAGCCTTTGCTACTACTTCCTATACTTGCCTGCTTGTGGATCTCCCTGTGGTTGGTGGGGATGGTGGTGATTAGCATTCCCCTATAAGTACTATTTGTAGGATCTCCTGAGGATGTTTATTATGAATTGAACTGGCTTTATGTAAATCTCTGAGCATCCCTACAGCATCTGAATCAAAACTAGTGCTATAAGGTTAGAGTTGTTGCCAGTTACCTTTCCCTGCAAGCGTGATGCCGTGATGTGCAGTATCAGATCATGCTGCAGCTGGGACCAGAGCACTCAAAAACCTGGAACTGTGTTTTGCTTCCAGATCCCACTGAGACATGCAATCCCCAGGAAGTGCCCCTTGCAGAGTTCAATAGGGCTCGATTCAGTCTTAATGCAGTTACCCCCACCTGAGAGCTGTGGCACCATTCTTGGCAGGGTAAAGCAGTGTCACCATCCTGAGGGTGAATTTGCTACAGTGGGTGTCTCTTCCTGTCCTCTCCCCCACACCCTGGCAGGGGGTAGCTCAGTTTGCCAGTCTCTGTTGCTGTAACTCAGATATGGAGACGTTGAAAGTCAGTAGGGGCTTTGCCTGAGGCTTGTGGGGTCAGGATTTCACACCTCTATGTGGGTGAATGGCCAGAGGCCTGGCACTTCTCGCATTGAAGTCATATACTGATGAAGGGCAGTGGTGTCTGGCACTGTAGCTGATGTCTGGAGGAGGTATTGATGGCAAATACTAATTTAGTTCTTGTGCTGAAGTCTGTGCTGGGACAGTGTGAAGGTAACTGGGTGCATGATGGTTTTGTAATGTCATGGGAGTAACCGGATTCCCTGGGAACCGGCACCCCGCTGAGCTGCTCAGGGCTGTTGGCCACTTCAAAGTGGGGATAAAGGTATGTGTTAAGTAGCAACTTGAACCAAAAGGTTGTAGAACTGTACTTAGGCCTTAAAAAAGGTGAGGGGAGGAGGAATTAGTCATGTTTACTTCTGTCTGTACCTGCTTATTTTTATCCCATAACCTAGTTTGAAAGCTGCTGCTGCTGTGTTTCCTGCTGAGCTTGCTTTACGCACGTGCTCTCCAGAGGGCACATCTCCTAGGAGGCACGTGTGTTACTGGGCAGCTCTTGAGACCCTAGCTCAGACTTTCAGTGCCTCTAAGGCTGGATGCTTCCCTGCCTTAAAAGCAGAGTTGGAAAAGCCTCAAGACCTTTTTGCCCATCTCTGGGTAACTAGGTAAAAACAGTGACTGAATTCACCCAGTGCTCCTTCCTGGTGCAGAGAAGTGACTGCACCAAACATAGTTTGAGGTGGTGCAACGTATGCTGTGGGAGGGGTCTGGTGTTGGGAGGAGGTATTTGCATGTATGAAAACGAGCAGCTTCCTATTGGGTGTGTGATGGAGGCACAGATCTACCAGTTCCTTTAGGAATGTCTTGTTTTCAGATCGCAAACCTGCTGTAGGTGGTTTGGGCTCCAGTCAAAGCTCATTGATAACGTGTGCTGCTATCTAGTGAGTGTGAGAAACATCTGAATGTCTCTTTTTTTCCCCTAGGTTCTGTTGGAGCTGATATTCAAGTAGACTTCAGCTATGCAGACGATCAAGTGTGTAGTCGTGGGTGATGGTGCTGTTGGTAAAACCTGTCTCTTAATCTCTTACACAACAAATAAATTCCCATCGGAATATGTACCAACGGTAAGTGTGCCAATAGTTCTGGTTGTTCAGGGGCACAATGGGGCAGGGCAGCAGGAGCTTCCTTCCTAACTAACCTTGGTGCACATCTTAATGCTTGTTCTTACAGCCTGCTTTCCTCTTGGAGACTAACTAATACATCATGGGAGAGTAATGATCGGTCTGATATACTGCTGCTGCCCATCTTTCATGCTGCCTGGTGGTGCTGGGCTGCCTTTCCTCTGTCTGGACAGTTCTAGCTGCTTGACTGCTCCTCAGAACCTGGGTTTCTGTTGTTTGGTGCCACCAGATGGATTCTGTGAATGAGATGATTTGCAGGTGTCCGGACTGTGAGTGGAGAGCAGGCAGCAGGAGCACCAGCTCCCTCAGCCTTTGCTACACCTTCAGTTTTAGGGAAAGCAGTATTTATGTTGCTAGAATAGTCAGTGTCTATTTTTAGATGCTTATTTTTGCTTTGCAACTCTAAGATCCAGAGGTTGTGCAGTGAGTTACGGAGTGTGGCTGGTTAACTGCAGCTAAGCTTGAAAAATTGGTTTGGATTTAGACTGTGCTGCCTCATTCATTTGTACTTCCAAACATTTGTATAGTCCTTGGCTATTTCTGAGTAACCTTTTTGAGTTTTACAGGCTCGTCTTTCTGAGATACTGACTCCCTGCCTTATGTAAAGCTCAAGGTGGGAGCAGTTTGCTGTCTGCCTGTGGTGTGTGCATTATCTTTCTAACAGAAGAATGCTTTTCTTCTTAATCTTGCATATGCTGATACAGTTCTGACACTCAGGTGATTCAGTTTTTTAGTGAGGTTGCTGCAAGACACCTTGACATCTCTTTTCATGAGTTTTCTCTGTTATGGACCCAAAAAGGCCACCATCTACTAGTAAATGAGTTGAAGAGTTTACTGAGGTACCTCAAACAAATTTGGATCTGGAAATGCATCGCAGAGAGGTTCAACACCTGCTGGTGAAAGGGTAAATCGTCTTTTGTGCTATTATAAAGCAACTTAAAAGAGCAGAGGGCTCCTCTGAGGTGCCAGGTAGCTCTGCCCATAGCTGTTTTGGAATAGTCACTTCTTTATAAAGATATCTTCTATGGAAGAGAAGTTGCAGTGAACATCGTTGGCTCTTTTTGGGGTATTGGCTTTGTCCACTACCCAGAGCTTTTCAACTTGCCAAATTTGAGATCTGTTAAGAATAGGCCAGACTTCCACAGAACAAAAATGATTGTGTTTAGTTGTGGATTAGGAACTAAAGATGAAAGAACTCCCAGACCTGTGTTCAGGTTGGATGCAGTGGCCACTGTCAGGAGCCTGAGGGTTGTGCTGCAGGGATGGCGACCCAGGTTCAGCCTCTCTCATGGAGGTCCTTTGGTACAGACCAGTAGAGAAGTTGTATTTGAAACTGTGTATTGCCATGCTCAAGTTTTTGAGAGTGGTGTCAAGTATCCTGCTGTGATGCTCTGGGACAGCCACATCCTGTGCTGACCTGTGGAACTCTGCCCTGTTTAAGCTGTTCTTTATGGTCAAGACAAAATGAAAGTGGGAGTTCAGGCAGTGAGTGTTTCTATACTTACCCTAGTGAAATGACCCTTAATTATGTTGAAAAATGCTATCATCTTACAGTGTGTATTTTGAAAGCTTCTGAGTTTGCTGCCCTGCAGATGGTGGTACTGTCTGTAAATCCCTGCTTATAACCAATGAGGAAAAGCAACTCAAAGGAAGCTACTTGCCAGTAAAGTCTCTTCTAGGTTATTTCTGGTGCTTTTAAAAACTCTCCCATGCTTCTGGAATAGTATTTATGTCTGAACTTCATGCTTTGAGGAACTACTGTTCTGGGGATATCACAGGCCTATTCCCAATTCTGTGCATGGCTCAGAGGTGTATTTCACAGTGGAAACTGGTGAGTAACCTCTGATATTCCAGCTAATACTTCTAGTAGTAAATGGGCAAAGAAACATAACAGGTAGCATTATTCCCAAAGCAAAAGCAAGCTGTGTGGGAGTGGACAAACCTTAATGTCCTCAGGATATTTGTGGCTGAAGAAGGACCCTTGAGTGAAGTGGGTAGGACTGAACTGCTTAACAAAAACGTTTAAGCAGGACTTGGAAAGAAAGTTCTTCGATTGAGAACCTGGTCAATACTGGTGGTAGCTCAAGGCTAATGTACCAACAAAGCCCAGAGTCCAGCTGCAGCAGCTACTGCAAAGCCTCTCTAGAGGGGAAGGTGGCACCCTTCCTCCTTGAGTATGTGCAGCAGTGCAGGGCACAGCAGTTACTAAAGGTAAGGGGGGCTTTAGCAAACCAGTAACACACTAGCTTCAAACTGGGCCACTCTCTGTGCCCACACTGGAGCTGCTAGTGTCAGCAGCCTGTGCTGTTGTCCTGTGTAGCTGTGCTTGTGCAGCAGCATGGCCACAGCATTCACAGAATCCCAAACTGGTTTGTGTTGGAAGAGACCTTAAAGCTCTTCCAGCTCCAAACCCCTGCCACGGGCAGGGACACCTTCCACTAGAGCAGGTTGCTCCAAGCCCCTGTGTCCAACCTGGCCTTGAACACTGCCAGGGATGGGGCAGCCATAGCTTCTCTGGACAAACATTGGGAGAATGCACCAGTCCGGACTGATGGATGAGTTTCTTTCATGTGGCTCTGTGTTTTGCAGCCCTCTCTCTTGTTTGAAGCTATTTCCCAGTGGGAGACTGGCTTCCTACTGATGGCTACACATGATTTGTCAGCTGCATGTTCTTGCTGTCATTGCCATTATTGGAAAGGGCAGCAAGGGGCATGTCTGTGGAAAGGCATGGGCAGGTCTGTGGTGAGTCCTGTCACACCAAAGCTCATGCTGCCTGCTCTGGGCTGTCTGGCACTGGCAAGAGTTGGAGCTTCTTGTTGGGCTAATTCTTGTTCTGGTTTTTAGCCTGTTTGGCACAACTGAGGGTGAAATTGTCTGTGGGTTATGCTGTGAGAATGCAGTGGCCAGGTCTGCCTGAAGGGCAGCCTTGTAACCCCGGCCAACTTGGGGCTGAACTCCAGACCTGTTCCATAGTAGCTGTATCTTAAAAAGCAAATATTAAAAATCCTATTTTGTAGATAGGGAGCTTGAAAAATAAATCCTGATGCTGGGGAATGCTGATTCCCTTAAAGGGCAGATCCAAGTAGTGTTATTGACTCCCTGTCCACTGGGAAATGAGGGATGTTTTTGGGGGATTAAGCTGCCAACCATCTTCTGACATCTGAAAGATGCTTTGAAAGAGCAAATGCTGCTCTGACCTTCAGCATGGAGCATGCCATTTTCTTGTTCTGACCCTGGCAGTAACTGAGTTCCCATTCTGGTCTGTACTTTGGAGTCTTGAAGCAGTAGTCATGGCATATTGAATGTGCTCTGTGGGGTGCTTCCCACCCTCCTCAGCTCCAACGCCTTAGTCTGGGGTGCTCCATGAGGCAAACTCAGGGTGCTGTGTAAAGGATTGGGCTGCAGGTAGGGAGGTGGGGGTTGGAATCTCTTGTGCTTGAAAATCTTGGATACTGATCCAGAATAGTATGTGAGAGGTGGACCTCTGTTTCTGCTGCTGTTCCTGGGGACATGCAGCTGCTTTCTCAGCCATTATGGGTTGTGAAAAGTTGGAAAAAGCCAGCTTAGTGTCAGGTACTGCTGTGACCAGGACAGTCGGGTGGAAGGGAGGCAGATGGAGCTCTTGGAATTCAGCTTTGAAGCGCTGTCTCCCTGGTCATACCTCTGTTTTTAGTGGGATTTTTCCCAAAGACCTAAGCTCTTCCTAAAGCCCTGTTAGTAGATGCATGTGACTGCTTATTTCTCCCTCACTTCCATGAAAAGCTTTTGAGATGCCTGCTGGCCTCTTCAGGGTTGTGGGTTCCTTCTGCTCTGGGAGCTGCTCAGACTTTGGTTTGGTGCTGAAGCAGAACTTCCCTGTTCTCAGAGCTCTCAGCTGGCTCGGGGTGACCTTGCAGCACAGTGCAGGTAAAGGTGGGTCTTTTTGTGACGGTGGGAAGGGTTTTCTGCCAAGGGTACGTTCTGAAATGCTGTCTGCTGTGGTTCTGAAGATCACATGGTTCTCAAATGAAGGATGCTGACCTCAGACAGTTTACTCCTTAATGTGGGTGTTGAAGGAGGTGGCTTTGGGTAGCTCCCCATGCTCAGTTTTGTTGTAAACAAGTTACTGGGTGAAACCCTTTCAGCAGTGTTAGCTTTTGATCTGCCTTTGAGGACAGGACTGTTGTGCCAGGTGCTGTACAGAAACCATATAACTTAGTCTTCAGGAGCCAGATTCTCCACTTAGGTAGTGAATTTGACACAGACTGATTTTGACCAACTACAGTGCTTCCTCCAAAGATGGAGGATAAATTCCTGTTGGAGAGATGGGCTCTGTATGGAGTTCCCTGGATGTTCACAGAGATGAACTTCAGAGGGCTCAGGTCCTGTCAGAAGCAGCCCCACAGCTCTGTGCCCCGAAGGGCAGTGCTGAAGTTTATCAGTTCAGTCTCTGTGGGGACGTGTTCCCTGTGTCAGACCAAGCGTGAAGGTGGAGATTTCTGTGGCAATGTGGGAAACCTCTTTGCAATTACAGGCAAGAGCTGTTGCAGGTGTTCTACTCAGTGGCTTTTCCCCTGTTACCTGCAGTCATATACCCAGTGTCCCTTTGCTTTAGGTGCCTCATGGAGACAGATCCTGCATCCCTATTCCAGATTGAATTGTCCTGTTAACAGCCTTAATGGCAATAGCACTGTGAGCCTCGTGGCTTCTCTTACCCTGTGCAGGTGACTTCCACAAATTGGAGGAGCCCTGGCAAGGTGAATGGGGTGATGGTCTGAGAAGTGGCTTATTCACATCCTCTTGAATGTGCTTCTCTCTTGTTTTCAGGTTTTTGATAACTATGCTGTAACGGTGATGATTGGAGGAGAGCCTTACACCCTGGGCCTCTTTGATACTGCAGGTGAGAAATCAAGTGCTTGTGTCTTTGTAACCACCCAAGATTTAGTTGAGGTGATGCTGACCATGAAGACATACAGTTGGTTATGTTTTTATGAAAGGGGAAAATATTTCTTGATTCTTCATTCCTGACCTTTGGGGAGTTGCTAAATTGAGTTCTTAAACAAACAAACCAATAAACCCTCCAAACAAACCACAACAACAAAAAAATACCAAACCAAAAAAAACATTCCACTCACTTTATAGAGCTGTTTTATTTTGTTTTATTTTGTGATACCAGATATCAGCTTTGGAACTTTCACCTCTAATCAAGGTGATACCTGAAAGATAAGAGGTTTCTGCATTTTTCAGCAAGACTAAAGGAGGAAACTGTGTTGTATAAAATACATGGATTGTATGTGGGTTTTGTTTAGTAAACAGCCTATTTTTGACCAAATGTCAAGATAGAAGGGAGACCTTAGAGCAGCTCCCAGTGCCTAAAGGAGCTGACAAAAAACCTGGAGAGAGGCTTTGGACAAGGGCCTGTAGGGACAGGACAAGGGGAATGGCTTTAAGCTGCCAGAGAGGAGATTGAGATGAGCTCTGAGGCAGAAGCTCTTCCCTGTGAGGGTGCTGAGGCGCTGGCACAGGGTGCCCAGAGAAGCTGTGGCTGCCCCATCCCTGGCAGTGCTCAAGGCCAGGTTGGACACGGGCTTGGAGCAACCTGCTCTAGTGGAAGGTGTCCCTGCCCATGGCAAGAGGTTGGAACTAAGGTCCCTTCTTTAAGGTCTCTTCCAACCCGAACCATTATATGATAAACCCCCTATTGCTAACTGTTAAATTAAAAAGAAATTCTTTGTTTTGAACTTACACTATGGAGACAAAGCTCTTTGGAGTAGTCTGTTAATTGCAACAGGATGTTTTGGTTGGTGCTTGGCTCCTCTGTGTCCATGGTGGCTGTAACAAGCTGTGTAGACCTTCATCTTCCAGCTGTAGATCTGCCTCCGCTGAGACATCCCAGGGGTTGAGTCAGGTCCATCAGGATCTCAGAAGTCTGTGTTCTGTGTGATAGGTGAGAGAGCATCAGTTGTGATCTGAGGCATTTTGAGCAAGTGTTTGATTCGGCTGCCAGCGAGTACAGGAGCTTCTTCAGTGCAGGTTTGCTTCTGAAAGCAGAGTGCTGCTGAACTGAGCAGGAGGAAGCTTAAGAATGAAGTTGGGCAGTGCTGGGCTGCTGGGGCAGTGCTGGTGGAGCCCTGCAGGCTCTGCCTGCCTCTGTTGGATCCAAAGGGAAGAGCCTGCCTTCCCCTGGAACACAGCCTGCACTGGGATGTCTGTGTGTTTCTAGGGCAATGCTGCTGGATGCCTGAACACACTCTCCTGTAACGGCAGTGTCCTTCTCTTGCTGCTTGGGGGACACCTTGCCCAGTGTTCACAAGTTGAGTCAGAACCTCCTAGTGATTGTTCTTCCTCCAAACTGCAGGGTTTTGTTAGGGCAATGAGATTTGATGGCACAATACTTCTAATGAATGGAGGAGGTGCAGGAGACCTCATCTACAACCAGATCCCTGTTCAGCAACTGTTCTTTAGAACTGAGGAAAGTGTTGTGCACTCTGAGGGTGTTTGATGTAAGCATTCATTACACGTGTTCCTGCCGGATTCCCAGCTCTCTGTGCTGTTAAGCTGCTCATTGTTACACAGCAACTGAATGAGTTCTGGATTTGAGAACTAGGATCTTTGAATGTTTGGGTTCAGGGCATGTGTATTTGCTTAAGAGTTAGGATTAAACACAATAATGCTGTTGTGCTGGAATATGCATTCTGACCGCCTGCAAAGGGCAGATTATCACTGTCTGGGTCTAATACTGTGTTGATTTTCTCCTCTCTAGGTCAGGAAGACTATGATAGATTACGACCCCTCAGCTATCCACAGACAGATGTATTTCTGGTCTGTTTTTCAGTGGTGTCTCCTTCTTCATTTGAAAATGTGAAAGAAAAGGTTGGTTGCGCTCTGCCTGGAAAGGCAGCTGCTGCAGTGGTTTGGAAGTACGTCAGGAGTTACCTTAGGTGGTTAGTAACAAACACTGTGTCTTCTCTGTCTTTAGTGGGTACCTGAAATTACTCACCATTGTCCAAAGACTCCTTTCCTGCTTGTTGGGACCCAAATTGATCTAAGAGATGATCCCTCAACAATTGAGAAACTTGCCAAGAACAAGCAGAAGCCCATAACTCCAGAGACGGCTGAAAAGCTGGCCCGGGACCTGAAGGCTGTCAAATACGTGGAGTGCTCTGCACTGACGCAGGTGAGGGATGGTCTTGAACCCTTTTTGCTTATTTATATTCCATGCTTTTTCCAGTTATGGGGAAAACCAGTCCAGTGTGGATGTGAAAGGGTATAGGCTCTGTTCCTGGTGTTGACACTGTAGCTTTCTCTTTGTCCTGTTGTTCTAAGGCACAAGGACTTGGCAGCGGTACAAAGAAAATCAGCCTGTGCAGATTAGGCACAGTGTAGAGGGTGATGGAGGAGGACGTGTTTGCTGTGATGGCTTTTGTGCTGGAGGAAAACAGCTACTGAAAACTTAGGTGTGTTATGGATAATAAGTGGGACACAGAATGCAGCTCACTGCTGAAGAGAGCAGGCAAAGGCAAAAAACTTCAAGTCAGTTCTGATGCTTCTGAGACTAGAAGCAGTTGAGAGCACCCTTCCTGTGCACTTGGTGGGGAGCTGTTTCCTGTGTCTGCCTTAAAGTGGAAGTTCTGTTGAAACAGAAACTAACAATAAAATAGTTCTTACTACGTAAACATGGTGATGTTGAGTGAACTGACTTGTGAACATGAGTCTAAAGCCAACAAAAATAGCTGGTTTGAGGCCAGGAAACCTGATTATTCTTTCCCTTTAAGTTAGGATTAGTAGGGTGGGGTGGATGGGAGCCATTGGCTGCCTCGCTGGTGTGTGGCTTTGACTTTGGATGCCCTGGGAACTTGATCTTGCGTGCCTGGTCTTGCAGAACTGTGACATCTCTTCAACAGATTCCTTAATGCTACTCTAAAGAACTTGTCCCCACCTGATGTGCATGGAACTAGGGCTGCACAGTGTCAAGTCCCTCACCCTTTTCGGTTTTGTTGTGTTCATCTCTAGTATCTTCAGCACAAAGCTTTATTGCTAAACTTCAAGAAGCCTGAAGTTCTGCCTGTCTTGCACCTTTTGCCCAGATTGCATGTTGACTCTTCCATTTGTAACAAAGCTTTGCCTGGGTGTTTGCTGAGGAGGAAGAGGCTTTGATGGAGTTGTGCAGGAGGACCCTGGCACTGGAGGTGTTGTGGTGAGGCACACAGTCCATCCCGGGAATCCCTGATCCAGAGGTGCTCTTGGCTGTGCTTCCCTACTGCCCACGTGCAAGCTGAGGGTTAGTTGTGCTTGAGCTGTACTTCTTAGATCTGGTCAGTCCCAGAGTGCCATTTTTAGATGGTGTCTGGCACATCCTGAATCCTGCTGCTCACTAGGCTTTAGAACCTGCCAGTTGGATTAATACATACCAGGACCTTTTTGTCCTGTGCTGCTTACTGAGATCCTTTCCTCTGTAGCTTTAAACTTGCCTTATTTAGTCTGCTTAAATTGCATGGAAGCACTTAGAATTACCAGAGAAAGAGCTGATACAATTAAAAATGTCAGTGTTTGTCCATTCTCTTTATTTCCAGATAGACTAAACTGTATCTGTTGCAGAGAATAGCATCATGCACTTCAGAGCTCAGCCGGAATTTCCTTCAGAGCACTAGTGCTCGTGTACCCATTGATGCTTTTAGGAGGCTGGTTTTTTTTAGCTGCAAAGCAGTGTCATAGTAGCCGGTTTCAACTGAAGCTTGACTCAGTTGGGTAGTTCAGTCTTTCCTTGCCTTGGCCTTCATCTCCGCAGGCCAGGGTGGCTTTTTCGTTCCCAACTAATTTACAAATGACTTTGACACCATAGTAGCAATTGATCATAAAATCATGGAGCTAGAGCATGTTGTTGTTTTTGCTGGGAGCAAGAATTTGCTTGTTGTGTGGAAGAGTTGATGTTGTGGAGTCGAGGCTGAGTTCTCTCTTCCTCCTTGAGGCTGGATGCTAGCAGTCCTGTGGAGTCAGTTCTATCCCTCCTTTTCTGGGGTTGTGAAGTCCCTTTCTGTAATGAAAGCACTTTTCAATGTCTGTCTTTGTTTCTCTACAATACCCAATACCACTGTAAAAAGTGGGTAACACTTTGCTTTAGGAAATGGTGACTGACAGACATGACAGCTAAACAGACTGTAGCACTTCAGTTAAATGTGTGAGTGGACTTCCTGAAGCTCAGTGCTGGTACCTAACACAAGGGAGAACTTTGAATTCAGTTTCTTTCCTCCCCCTGATGCTGGGTTGACAGTTTTGGCACACTCAGATTTATAAAGTGTCTTAAACTGCCCATGAAGGGGGGTGCAGGAGCCTGACCTCAACCTGGTCCCAGTGCAGCACAGGAGCTGTGGTACTTTAACCACTGTATTAAGGCCTGTGTGCCAGAGGTATCAAACCCACTTCCCTTCCTGTGGTTACTCTTGTCTCATCCAGGCTTTTAACCCTGCTCCCATTTTCACAACAATTTTGTCTCTATCCTGGATTTTTTTCTTCTCTTCCCTTCTCCCAGTTTTTTTGCTAGTTTCTTCAAAACAAATCCCAAATTCTGTTCTCTAAATTAATTTCTCCTGTGCAATAGGAAAACAAGAGCAGAGTCCCCAGGCAGAACTAAGGAAGCATGTTTCCCTGACTCCTGCCCTGCCTGGGTCCTTAATCTATCTAACAGGACATAATGAGTTTATACACCAGCCTTATTCTTGCAGGGAAAGAAAATCTAATTAGTGCTCAGCTTTCCCATAGGCATTATTCTGTGATTTATCTCAAGTCTCCAGCTCTTCTGTCAGCTCATTTAAAAAGAGCTGCTGGAAGGATGTACAGAATGGCTGCACATGGCGATTTCCTTAACTTCTGTTCTCTCAAGTATAATCTTGCCTGTAACAATATGGACTTAAATGCTTCCAGATGGAATTGCCTTAAAGATCTCCCATGTAAAACAAGATTGAAGACCTTCTAAAAGGGATGTACCAGTCCAACCTGTGAGGGAGAAACCAGTTACATTTGGATGATTTAAAAAAGAAAAATAATCTTAATTTTGCAAAGACTGCAGTTGTTTACAGGAAGTAATTTAAGTTTCTGTTTGTCTTGAGCTGGGCTCAAGCAGTTCTGAACTTCAGAAGGCTGCACTCATGACAGCAGACTTAGGCGAGTCCAGTTGGCGTGGCCGGAGCTGGGTTGCACTGTTGGCATTAGTGTGGCTCAGCAGAGCTGCAGCTCCTGTTGTGCTACAGCAGATGCAGTGCTTGCCTCGTGCTCCAGTGTAATCCCTTGCAGCCCCCTTGCAGCTCTCTAACTGCTTGCTGGATCTCAGTCACTCCAATCCTAACACTGTTCTCTCTTCCTGTGACTTGACTGGTTAGACTGGCTTTGGTACTGAGCTGAATAACTGACTGCACCATTTCCATGCTGGCTCCATAGCAGCACTGGTGAGGTGTCACATCGCTGCTTCAGGGGCTGGCAGTCAGTGTCTGAAGGTGATGATGGCTTTACCAGAGGGGTTCTGCTTCGATCCCAGATCCTGTTTTGTCGGCCATCTGGAGATCTTCAGTTATTCAGGGGCTGAATTCACAAAGCACAAGGAGTCGTTTGGAGCCTTTGCTCTGGACTCACTGGGGTGGTTGGGAGCAGTAAGCCCGTGCACTGGAGGCGCTTGCTTACCCACTGTGGGTGACTGCAAAAGGTTTACCTGACCCTTTGGATCCCGGTGGTGGGACCCGCTGCTCTCCACTGCGTTTATTCCCCTGTAATCTCCCCAAGTGTGTGTTCACAGTGAAGTGGAAACCACCATTTCTTGTGCAGCCCCTCCCACCCTGTGTTCCTGCCAACTGTGTTTGTGTGTCTGCCCTTCTGAGGGTTCATTTTGTCTAACTTGGTCCATCACATGTTGTGTCTGTCTCTGACATTGACTTCTGGGTCATCTAAATGAGATTTCCTCCTGGGATCTACTTTGTTTTTTGCAAAGTAAATCTGTTTGCTGCCTCTGTGAATTCAGCCTGGTCTATCCTGAATGCTCTTTGTATCTGCTTGTTTTTCTCTAATCCTCTAACCTGGCTGCTGTTTTTTCTCCTCCCCTCTGTCTTGTAGAGAGGTCTGAAGAATGTGTTTGATGAGGCTATCCTAGCTGCCCTCGAGCCTCCGGAAACTCAGCCCAAAAGGAAGTGCTGTATATTCTAAACTTTCTCCTTCCCCTCTTGCTGCTGCTTCCTCTGTCCCACTACTGTAGAAACCTGGTTAAAAAATGAATAAAACCACCTTGATTGAAAGCTGTTGTGCCTGTTACCATCTTAGAGCAACCTCTGTATTAGCTCTGGACTGAAAACAATACTTAAGATCTTTAGTAAACCGTTGTGATGTGGAACATGAACTGGACTCGCTTAACTCTCTGCTGCTGGGGTTGCCAGATGTGGGTAGCTTTATAATTTAAGGGGAAAGGATCTGGTTACATCATTATTTAAAGAAAGATCGAAAGAATAAGACATGATGTTTGATCTTCCTCAATCCAACTGGAAGAAACGCTGGGCATGTTTTCGATTTCTACTTGTGACTCTTGTTAACTGTATTTGCATGACAAAAGTACCTGAACCGGTGATCTGCAAGTGAGCTGTAACGTGAAGGGTTTTCTGGGTCTCCTTTGTGCAGTGAGATGTTTTTCTGTTGCTGTTGCTTTGGCTGTCTGTGCTATGGTGGAGTATTTGTCAGTCCTGGGGGGAAGGAAATCTCAATGTACTTGCTACTGCTTTATGAACTGTTAAAATTCTTGCTTTCACTAACATGGTAGAGCTCTTCATTTCAATAATAGAACCTTAAAGCCTGTTACTGTAAGATGTAAAGCTGCTTCTTACTATCATGCTTCTGATTTTTATTGTTTTAAGGAGAAAACATCAATTGTAGCTTGTCTTTCAATTTTGAAATTAAAAACCGCAGTTGTTTGTATAAATGACTGATGAAGCTTTATTCCGATTTGCACTTCCTGGCTTCAGTTTAACACTTAACCCCGTGTCCGGTGCCCGCTCCTGCTCCTCCATCCTGACTCCTCCAGTACCATCCACAGCTCCTGGGCTCTGCCTGGCTGCTGCTGCCCGCGGGTGCCTGGCGCCGGAGCCTGCCCAGCGCGGGACTGGGGCTGTTCTCTTGCATGTCTCTTGCCTTGTCTCCTCTCCTTCACACGGGTGTCTGCTGCTCCAGATCGGGCTCTTCCATTTGAATGCAGCACTTTCTGCTTTGTCATTAGCATGTGAAACCTGTTAGCAGCCAGCTAATGATAAAAATTGCCTTAAGGAAATGACTTTGGTACGTGTGCGTTGCTTCGTGTGAAGTATAGAATCATGGAATGGTTTGGGTTGGAAGGGACCTTAAAGATCATCTAGTTCAACCCCCTGCCATGTGCAGGGACAAGTATACACCAAGTATTCTGGTCTGGTCTCAATGGATTCGTGTTCCTCTTCAGAAAACCAGGTGCTGAAGCACAGCAAGGCGCTGGGACGGAGCAGAGGAGGCTCTGGGAGTTGTAGGTGGCAAACCTGGGCTCATCATTCAGGGGGTTCTCTGCCGCTTGCCTTTCGGTGGTTGTGTTTGTGTGAAAGCTCTGAAATGAGACTGCCCCTTTCTCTCTCTGCCCCTTTCCAGAAAGGCCTAAAGAATGTATTTGACGAAGCGATATTGGCTGCCCTGGAGCCTCCGGAGCCGAAGAAGACTCGCAGGTGTGTGCTGCTATGAACATCCCTCCACAGCCCCTTCTGCAGAGCTGGTGTTTGATGTCATACTAAAAGCAATGTTTAAAATCAAACTAAAGATCCAAATTTTAAAATTTGTTTTCGCAATAATGACAAATGCCCCTTCACTCCCATTCCCCCATCCCTGTGTGAGATGAGAATGTTAGTGTTTATTCCCCAGTGCCCCCTCAATTCAGTTAAACTAGTTAATTTTGAGTAATTCTATATTACCAGAAAACACTGATCAATACTAGTTTTTTATTTTGTTTACTGTTTCTAATTTGTTTTTGTTTAAGATCCAGGCATGCTTGTGATGACTTTCTGTAACAGACTAATTCTGGGCTGTCTTACTGCAGCCTTGTCCCTTAGGCCAGTCTGGCAAGACTTAGTTCTGGTGTCAAGAACTCGTGGGGCTGTTCTGCAGCCAGCCAGCAGCCTGGGTGTGAGCTGACTTGAGTGCTAAAGACAAACACAGCAAAGTAAAATGTCCCAAGCTGGTGCTCCTCTAAGGAGGAGTGTAGAAAATGTATCTGCATCTCCTCTGAAGTTGCCTTGTATCTCTTCCCCTGGCTTTCCACTGTGCAGGTCATAAATTTCTACCCCACCCTCTAAGTTATGAAGCCGTAGGAATAGGAGAATCCTTTTCTCTGGATGCACCATCAGACTTGAAACTAGCTTGTCAGTCTCTTCTTTATCTTTGACATTGTAAGCTTTTGTCATGTGATGAAGAAAGAGCTGCACCTTTTTAAGCAGGCCCAGTGGCTCTTAATAAACCCATCTTCTGCCAGTCCTTAATTATAGAGAAATTAATTGCAGTGAGCAGCACATACACTGCTGATGGACACGCTGAGGGGGCCTTGTGCGTGTTCAGATGAGTTTTGGAGCTGGCCCTGGTGGTGCATCTCTTCCTGGATGGCTCAGCATCCTTCTGGGAGGGGTGGAAAGCTGGACCTGTGTCAGTGGGAAGGAGCTGCAGGGGGGGGTTTCTGGTGTTTGTGTGGCACCATGCAGGGACCAGTGAAGGGAATCCCCTTTTTCTGCGTTTGGCTCCTAAGTACCCTTGAACCCATAAGATGGGCTCCAGCCCGCTGAGGTGTGTGCAGGGTCTTCACACACTGACTGCACCATCGTAGGGGTTTACCAACAAGATTATTTGGGCTTGCAAATTCAACGTTTTTTAAGACTTAGGGAATCTTCTCCACCTCCCAAAATTCCGATTTCTTGTAGACTCGGTAGTGTTGAACCAATGCTTTTTCATGTCTAAGTTCTTTGTATATGCATTCTTTTCAGATGTATTAAACATAAAGTATCTTCACAAGCCTGCCTGAGGGTAGTTATTTCCCTTGTCCTTCTCTTGAGTGTAAGGGACTTGTAAATATGGCTTTTATCCCATGTGAGCCCCACTCTCCTCCTTGCAAGTTAGTTTGGGTCTTAATGCTTAATCCTGTCAGTTCATGTCCTCCCTCATCTCTGCTGCTGCCTTAGTTCTGTTAGGATCACTCTAATCTTCAATGCAATGTCTTTGCTGTCACACCCAGCTCTGAAGGGAGGGACAGTGGCTCTGAACAAAAGGAATACTCATCATTGTGCATGTTCCAAACTGTTAAAAGCTGGCTTTTGGGGGTCAGTGGGCTCTGCACCTCTTCTGTCAAGAAGCCAGGCTTTGTGGAAGCTGCTTGTGGTTCCCTGTTCATGGGCAGATAGCAATACCCCTGGAGGGACAACTGACACTGTACCCATCTCCCTCCCAAACCACCCAGGGTTCACACCTTTTGTTAATTCTCTCCAAAGAACCAGTGAAGTCTCACATTGTTGCTGCATAACTTGTATTAATTATTAAAACACATTCCAAAGAGTCTCATTAAAGGTCACTTTTATTTTAAGAAGCTGACTTGTGGCTGCTGTAATCCGAAAGCTTAGTGTAAAATGTGCGTTTCCACTTTCCATCGTGGTTAGTGCTGCTGGTCAACTTTGCAGCTCAGGTTTTAAACTGCTGTCTTCTGCAGAGGCCTGGCTGTGGGTCTGTGGCTCCCAGTTGGAAGCGCTGCTGGTGCTCATGGTGCTGGTGACAGCTGAGTGCTGGTGGCTGCTTATAGCACGTTGAAATGGGCTTCTGCACCTTATGTGAGCGAAACCTAATTCACTTGTCTAAAGCCAGCAGCAAGACTGGTGACCAAGGGGTTGCCTGTATGAAATCAGGCAGGAAACTGCCTCTGAGGTGGAGGGAGAACCCTTCAGAACGTGTGCTTTAGGTAGCAGGGTTACCCTGTTGAGCTTTTTCTCTCTTGGCTTCATCCTTACATGAGAGTTGTCGCTATCTGGCCCCTCTGCATCTGCTTTTATGGCAGTGGTCTAGGCCAGTCCTTTCTGGCAGGTACATTTGGCCAGGCAATAAAGTCTGTTCTGTTAAATCAGTGCCACGAGGTTGAACTTGGCTCTGGAGGCACTGGATGTTGGAAAAACATCTTTTCCAAGGAGCGGTGCTGCTTCCTTCCTCTCAGTGTTGCATTAGCTTTGCAGAAGTCTGTCTGGTAGCTCCATGGAGCTGCTGGGACAGAGCTGTCCCATCCAGAGAGAGGACAAGGTGCTGGAGTGGGTGAAACAAGCTCGAACAGCTTAGCTTGTGGGCGTTTCCACACCAGGCCTTGTTTTCTTTGGAGCTCAGCAGTGAGGTCTGTCTCAAGCCGGGTGTGAGATGTGCTCTGTGTTGCCAGGTTATGTGAGCTTTGTAGGAGCTCCTTCATGACTGTCTCCCTTCCTGTGTGAAGGCATCCAAACAGGGGAAAAACCAGGCAAAGCCATCGCTTCCCTTTCTGGAAGTTGCCGCATCCAGCTGGCAAGTTTGAAAGCAAAGGGTTTGGAGGTGGGAATACTTGGCACTTCCCTTGGTGTTGGTGTGTGGTGTGAGCTGGGATTGCCTCGTGCACGGCACTGGCCTCTCTGAAAGTGCACCCGCAGCTCAGGGCTGTCTTCCCTTGTACAGGGGAGGGTTTTTGAGGTACCTGAGCAGCTCACCAGCACATACATGACCTGAGCTCTGAGCAGTGCTCGACCCACTGCTGCAGGTGGTAGTGGTGTCCCTTGGGAAGTGCCAACAACCTCTGGTGGGGACAATCAGAACAATTACTGCAAGGACTGGAAACTGGAGAGTTGCTGCTTGTACTGGCTGCGATGGACAGTGATTTCTTAATGAAATCTTTTGGTTGTTCATGTAACTCTTCTACTAAACAGCCCCTTCTTCCTGCACAAGGAATAGCTTAGTGACTCGTGGGTTTCACTTGGCTCTCATGTGAACCTCCAGTTCCTAATCCTAAACCAGTTTTGCTTAAGAACAGGTAGTGAGCAGCGCTCTTAGGTCTGTTGGCTCCTCCAAACAAGTGGATCTGTGTCTTTATCAGGTGCTTGTTGTCTCTAAGCAGTGATCATTCCTTGCCCTGCCTCAGCTGTGTTCCTACACCATCCTTGCCATTAGCTCCATTAACCTGCTTAGGGAGATGATCACATTCCCTATTTGCATGGAAACATAACATCTTGCAGGATACTCTCCTGCTGAACTAGTGGATTCTCCTGCCTGGTTTTCCTGGTCAAGCTGATGCCAAAGTGACTGGAAGGAAGGAGGCAGGAGGGCAGATGTTGTGTAGAGGATTAGGGAGGAGGTGGGAGCCTGCACACAGTCCGACCACTTCAGCTGCATCAGGTAAACTTGTTGGAGCAAGTCCAGAGGAAGCCACGAGGATGATCAGGGGCTGGAGCACCTCCTGTATGGAGACAGGCTGAGAACATTGGGGCTGTTCAGCCTGGAGAAGAGAAGCTGCTTGGAGACCTCAGAGCAGCTTCCAGTGTCTGAAGGGGGCTACAAGGATGCTGGAGATGGACCTTCATCAGGGACTGGAGGGATAGGACAAGAGGTGATGGGTTTAAACTGAAACAGGGGAAGTTCAGGTTAGATATAAGGAAGAAGTTCTTCCGTGTGAGGGTGCTGAGGCGCTGGCACAGGGTGCTCAAAGAAGTGGTAAATGCTCCATCCCTGGCAGTGTTCAAGGCCGGGTTGGACAGAGCCTTGGGCGACATGGCCTGGTGTGAGGTGTCCCTGCTTATGGCAGGGGTTGGAACTAGATGATCTTAAGGTCCTTTGCAGCCCAAACCAGTCTGTGATTCTATGAAACCCACGTATGCTGTGGTGACAAACAGCATGAATCAGTTCGGTTTTCCCACTGTACTGCTGTTGTCAACAGAGTTGAAATATGGAAATTGAGGACTCTCAATTAACTAGGCAAGAACTTGATGTGGAGGAAAGCCCTGCCTCTTGTGAGGGATGTGCTTGCGTCAGAAATCCAAAACAAGAGGTGGGACTCCAGAGCTGATGAGTGGTGGGAGGAGAGCTCCAGGACAGCAGTTGCTTTCCTGACCAGGAGATAACTTCAAGCACACCCTGAGCTCAGTCCCTCCCTTGCTGATTTAGTTAATACGTGGAAATGTCCCACTGTGTATAAGCTGATGTAACCAATCCTGCTGTTCCTGTACCTTCTGGTGTGGGAATGGTCTCTGCATGGCTGCTGTAACTTGGACTGGTGCTAAGGTTGTGCTAAGCTGCCGGCTGGTTTTTCTCTCAGCTTCCCTGTGCTGTGTGGGGCTGTGAGCTTTTTCATGCTCTCCCATTGCAGGGCAATGGAAAACTCTTATTCCTTGGAAGAAACGGTGTTGCTGAGCAGCAGCTGCAGCTGGGCACATCTTTTCTTAAGCATTGGGAGATCGGGACACAGGCTGAGCTCTGCAGCTTTCCCAGAGGGAGCTGTTTGCTCAGCCACGTTCTTTATTCCTCCTCAGTAATGTGCTGGTTCTTATCACCAGCACTGTGCGTTCTGCTTCCTCCAGTGCAGCCCTTATTAAAACACACACAGGGGTTCATGTAAGGGAAGATGAGCACATCTGATAAAACCTTAGAGAGAAAAGCTTTCTGGAGCAGCTCCATCTTCACCAGCAGCAATGAGGCACTCGGGCTCTGTAGCAGGTTGTTGGACTGCGATACACCACCGGGTAGATGCTTCTGGTGCCTGAAAGGCTTCCCAAGCTGTTTGCCATGGTCCTGGTCCTCTTCATCCTGCAGTCTGCCTGGGTGATGTCTGTCTGCTCTCCCTTTCTGAAGGGGCTCGCAGAAGGGAGAGATGACAAGCTGCAGCTCAGAGAGCACTGTTAGCTCCATTCGATGTGCAAATCTCCAAGCTGAGGGCACTTCATGAGCTCTATTTCACATCCCAGAGGGTGTTTGGAGTGTGCTCGTTGAATCCGTACGAGGTAAAATTTAAATGGATGTTGTCCTCTGGCAGCAAATGGCTTTTGGGTCTCTGGGACCCGCTGGCATTAGCTCGAAGGGCCCCTGGAAAGCTGCTCTTGGGTCTGGTTTCACTTGGCAGATCTGCCCTTGCCGTTTGCTGCTGGAGGCACAGCTAAAAACAGGCTGATGATGTTGGCGCGTTCCCAAGAGGCAGCAGCGTCCTCTGCTACTTGGCCACCATCGAGGTCTCATTTTGCAGCTGGCAGCAGCTGCCTCCCTTAAAAACAGGCTTTGAGAGGGATCTGAGAGAGCTGCTGTCAGCACTGCCCCTTGCCCCAGCCTTCCTGTCGCCAGGACCTGCAGGAAACATCCTCCATTTTACACGGGGTGCTTCTGGGGTCGTGTGCTGGGGACGTCCATGGCTTTGCTTCCCCTGTCTGCCCCTGCTCTGCTTCCACTGAGAGACATTCCTTGCTGCTGTTCCTCTGAGAACTGCAAGTCGTCACCATTTGGGTGCCTGGAGACCTTCCTGCTAGTGAGTAGTAAAGCAAATACAGAAGAGCAAGCGTGCTTCAAAACCTGTAAAAATCATCCCAAAGTGATTAAACTAAGGATAAATCAGTCGTAGGTGGCAAAGGGAGCGGGTCCCTGCTCCTGGCAGCGCATTCCTGCTGGTTTTGTCACCTTAGTCCCGGTGCTGACCTGTGGTGATCTGTCCCTTTCATGAGCTGAATCAGTTCCTGAAACCCAGCCTGGGAAGCAGAAAGCAGGAGCAGGGAGCCGGGGGTTGGCTGGAGCTTGGGTGACTTGTCCTGGGTTGTGCAAGCAGCCGGTGGCAGGGCGCAGGCTGGAGCTCCACAACAGGGTTATCATGAATAGAGATCCTCCTGCCCTCCATGGACACCCTGGCACGTCCAAACCTCTTTCCTTGAGAGCTGGTGCCAACCGAGCAGCTCCTCGCTGAGTGAGGTGAGGTAAAAACATCCTTTGTCATGGGTTTAGACCAGGGTAAAAGGCCTGGATACAAAAGAAACTGGCTGTAGCTCAGACAGAGGCTCAGGGGAATGGAACTCCTGGTGCCACTGCAGGCTCCTGTCTGACTGAGGACTCTCTTGGATATAGATCGTGTACTTTGGTTTTTAGACCGAGCCTGATGCTGCTGCCCTCTGCCTGCCTCTCAGCTTTGTTGGATGTTGAGAGTATCAAAGGTGGTGTATTGTCTGATTACCCCCTAATCTAGTGATCCCTGGGAATTAGTAAAGCCTTTTCCTTACCGAAGGAAGTTTTGGGTCTGAGTTACCAAGCTAAGCCTTGAGATAAGGGCCAAATGGACACAAACTCTCTGTGCTGTGTGCTGGTAGGCAGAGACCACTTTGCAGCAGGAAGAGGGCTTCCCTGAGACATGAACAGTGATGTCCTCACACGTGAAGCCCATCCAGAGGGCAGAGCACATGTGGTGGGGTGTCTCTGAGGTTGCTGCGGGGTGTCAGTGCTCAGCAATGGAGCATGGGAGGTGGCCAGGCCGGGCAATATTCCGCTTCAAGCTGCCCTCTGGTGGCTTCGGCCCGAAGGACCCAGATGAAGAATCAGCCTGTTCTTACCGTCAGGCTCTGCAGCACATGGGCTGAGCGCTCCCTGCTCCAACCCAGGAACCTTCTGGAGTGGAGCCGGCAGTGTGGGACACAGAGGGTGCCTGGGTCTGGGTGCTGCTCATAGAGCCTGGTCACACGGGTTGGGGTCTGCATGGGAGATGACTGGATGTTTCAGGGTGAGGTGGGGAGTGCTGGGCCAGAAAGGTGCTGGCTGGAGGCCTCACAGCAGCTTCTTATAGAATAGAGTAGGCTGGTTTGTGTTGGAAGGGGCCTTGATGCTCGTCCAGCTCCAACCCCCTGCCACAGGCAGGGACACCTTCCACTAGAGCAGGTTGCTCCAAGCCCCTGTGTCCAACCTGGCCTTGAACACTGCCAGGGATGGGGCAGCCACAGCTTCTCTGGGCACCCTGTGCCAGCGCCTCAGCACCCTCACAGGGAAGAGCTTCTGCCTTATATTCTTCATGGTCACTCTGATAAGAAATGGGCCTGAGCTCTGAAGCTCAGGTTTACTGTCACCTTTAATCCCTCACTGTCAGCATTTGTGCTGACTACCTAAAGATAAAACTGAACAAGGTATTTACCAAGCTTCCGACTTTCTGCGTGTGTGAAAACACTTCTGTTAGTTTTGAATTTCCAGCTTTTCCTTGGATTTGGAGAAATGGGGACCCTGCTGAGGGCTGTGTAGTGCGGCCTGGGGTTTCTGCCCCTTCATACAGGGAGTGTGTGGGCATCTGCTCACTCCTGTGCCTCTGCTGCACCTCAGCCTAGAGCAGTGCCCGTTTGAAAGGTGCTGTTCAAGTGTGTGAGCCAAAAGCCAGACCCTGCAGCACAAGGGATGCACTGGTCCTGTCTGTGCAGTCCCTGGAGACACTGGTTGGAGTTGGATGAATGCTGTGCAGGTTTGTGTGGCTCATTCCTGCCGGGCTGACCCCAGACACGTCTGCCTGATGTGCGATGGGCTGGTACTTCCCTGGCAGCAGTGGCAGCGGGTGAGCTGTGTGAAAACACAGGACATCTGCAGGGACCCTGCTGACATCGTGGCAAATGCTGCTGCAGAGTCCTGCTCCTCTCCTTCCTGAACAAAAGTGGTTTCTGCACAAGCCCAGGACGCCGATGACCTGCCGATGCTCAACGTGTGGGAGGACATCAGCATCTCACCAACTCGCTGTGAGTGCCTGGGGAGAGGATTTCCCACATTCACACAGAAGGCATCGGTTCCTTTATGCAACACACAGCCCTGGATAGATGGATGGGTGGTAAGCGGAGTGCTGTGTCTGCCTGAAGCTTGTCCTGTGTTGTGTTGCCTTCATCCCGTCTAACTCTGCAGAGCACGTAGCGCCAATTGCAGCTTCTAGCACCCAGAGCTGGCTCTGAAGCACGAGGAAAAACCTTTTCCATTTCTCTGCTTACATTCTGCACCAGGATCAGGGCTCTGGGGTAAACCAGGCAGGTATCACTTGCTGTGGGCATGGTTTTTACAGGACTGGGGAGCACTTGTGATGGTTTTTGGGTTTGGGGATGAAGAAATGAGTTACTGACCCTTCCTGAGGGTGGTCGGCTGCGTGTTTGGGCAGATAGATCTGGGTGGCTGCACTGAGTCTGCTCCATGGATGCTGTGCGTGCACATGATGGAGACCATCGGCCGTCAGACCAGTGCCTGCCCCAGGAGCTCTGCCCACCAGTGCCGGGTGAGGCAAGGCCCAGTTAGGGATTGGAATTGTAGTCTTCCCTGTGCAGGCAGGATTTAGCCTTTTCTCCCTGTGTTGGGCTCACGTGGAGGCACAAGCTGTGCCTAAGTCACCTTTGTACAGCAGAGCTGGTGTTCCCCTCCGATGGATGGGCATCCCTGTTGCTGCCCCCAGGCTTTTGTTTGATTTCTTTTGAATTAATGAAAAGAAAAAGGGAGAAGAAATAAAATGAGTAAGAAAAATAAGTCTCTTATGGCAAATCAGGACCCACCGTCCCAAGAGGTGCTTCTGAACCCGGCACTGGCAGGTATTGAAAGCCTGTTAAAATAAACATCGAGGTGTTTGTGCAGTGTGTTTTCCTTCTCTCGTTTGACAAGTGCTAATCACCCTGACCCGGTGTGTGCTCCAGTGACAACGATGGGGATTTGTCACCTCCATGCAGCAGGGACTGCAAGAAATAACCTGGAGTTTGTGCTCAGCACGTGGGTCGCTATGGGCTGAACCTCAGTGGGGTGTCCCGGCAGCCACGGTGCCATCACCTTCCTCTGCTCGTGGTGGCATTCCCTGGGGTCCAACCAGCACCTGGGATGGAGGGTTGCACTCGCGTTCCTGTTGCATGCTGGTGGCTGTGGTGCCAGAGCTGTAGGTGAAGCTGGGAGGTGGTGCAAGGCTGCCTCTGATGGCACAGGGGGTGATATCTGGTTTGGTGGTGGGTTGCAGGGCTGAGCAAGGTACCCCCTTGTCCATGGGTGCTGTCACCTGCTCTTCATGTGCTCGCTGGCAGCTCTCTGGTGAGCTGAAAGGACCATCCTGGTGTTTCCAAAGGGGCCATCACCGCTCCAGGTAATCCCAAGTGAGCACTGTGCTGCACTGAGCTGTCCCTGGGAGGCTGGAGGAGAGGAGGGAAAAGCTCCAGCTCATTTCCCTCTTGCTTTCCTTCTCCCATTGCAGTCTTCTCCCATGTCTTGGTTCCCAACGTGTCTTCCCAGTATTCTCTCACCCTCTTCCTCTTCCCTGTTCAACCTCTAACGCCTTCCACCTGTCTCATCCTCTGCGGTTGCTCCCTTTCCATCTATCCCTCCCTCTGCAGCTTCCTTCTGTCTTCTTCCCCCTGCCCCTGTTTTGCCTTCTGTCCGTTTGAGCTGCCTCTTCTTAGGTCCCCCCTTCCCCAGAGCTGTTGGTAGAACAGCATGGAGAGATGCCAGTGCGTAATGTCAGGAGCTGGGGCCAGGCAGCAGATCCTGTGTGCTGAAGCCTTCTCACAGACATCCCGTTGTGCCAAAGGATCTGCCAATGACTGCGCACCTGATTGCCATGGGGTCACGTATTGCTGAAGCCTTTTGGAGAGTGAAAACTGCTGGAGCAAGCCCAGAGGAATCCACGGAGCTGCTGCGAGGGCTGGAGCAGCTCTGCTCTGGAGCCAGGCTGAGAGAGCTGGGCTGGGGCAGCCTGGAGAAGAGAAGGCTCCTGAAGGGGACACCTTAGAGCAGCTCCAGGGCCTAAAGGGGCTCCAGGAAACCTGGAGAGGGGCTTTGGACAAGGGCCTGTAGGGACAGGCCAAGGGGAATGGCTTTAACCTGCCAGAGGGGAGATTGAGATGAGCTCTGAGGCAGAAGCTCTTCCCTGTGAGGGTGCTGAGGCGCTGGCACAGGGTGCCCAGAGAAGCTGTGGCTGCCCCATCCCTGGCAGTGTTCAAGGCCAGGTTGGACACAGGGGCTTGGAGCAACCTGCTCTAGTGGAAGGTGTCCCTGCCCGTGGCAGGGGGTTGGAACTGGATGAGCTTTAAGGTCCTTTCCAACCCAAACCAGGCTGTGGTTCTATGGCTCTATGACAAGGTGCTGCTGAAGCTGGGCTGGCCTTGCTGCAGGCTCCCAAGGAGGCTGCTTGCTCCAGGTTACAGCCGGGCTTTGGAACCACTCTGGGTGGGGTGAAGTGGCACCGGCTCCTCGGAGCTTTCCCAGGGGCTGGAGCTGGTGGCACTGCTCTGGGTTGGGCTTTTTTCCCCAGATGTGACACTCTTGTGGAGTCTTTTCCAAGAGGCAAAGCAGAAGTGATCAATGTTGTGTTTTCTCAACCTCAACTACAGCTGAACAAACTTTGCTTTTCCTCCTTAGGAATTACTGTTTGGGTGAAAGTGAACAGTTTGCTTGTTAGTGCCGCTGCACAGGATCATGTGTTTCTCTTTCTTTTTATGTTCCCTTTTCTTTATGATCCTAAGGACGTGCCTATGGGCTGTGGGGCAGGCGGCCTGTGTGGGTCTAAGCAGCCCGAATGGTTTCTCATGGAGCTGACAGCCACGTTTTGCTGGGAGGATGGTGGAAACGTTCAGCCCTTTTCCCTTGAAACCATTTAAAAATGAGAATATTATTCCTAAAAATAGTGTTTAGTCTCTTCTGTGGACAGGCAAAGCAGATGTAATGCAGCAGCATCCATGCTTTTGTGAGCTGTGGCCAGTCCTGGGGTGGATGTTCAGTCTCCTGCCATGTATATACAGCCCCCCTGCTCTTATGGATGTTGTCCCAGGACGTGTCACCCTCAGAGCTGGGCTCTCATCAGCAGGATGCTCTGCAAGGTCCTGGCGCACCCCAGCGCTGTGGCTCCATCGCAGAGTCCCGGAGGGCTGGAGGGTGACCAGGCAGAGCTGCCTTGACCAAGGCGCAGAGGTTTGTGCTCGGGGCAGCACCTCTGCAGGCTTTCCCCAGCCCACTAGATGGCAAACACGTAAAAGCTTTGCTCTCCGCTCGCTGCTGCAGTGCCAAGGACGGGGATGGAGATGCTGTTGTTATTATCATCATTATGTTTTGCCGGGGCCATCTGCACCAGCAGCCACCGGCTGTAGGTCCAGCGCCATCATTTACATTTCCAGCTCCTTTGTATAACATCAGCAGCACAGAGTGTCCAAACTGCTGAGCTCTCTGGGGCTGCGTCATCAGCCCAATGAGCCGCATCCATCTGGGCTGGTTCTGGTTTCCTCCGGATGAATCCAACCCTGCTTTAGAGAGGATCAGGAGGAAGAGGAGAGAGCAAGGGGCTCAGTGGGGGAGTCATCGCACTGACAGGCTGTGCTGAGCAGCCTGGGTTTTGCTGTGCCTCTGGGGCTGCTGAGCGAGCTCATCCCATTGCTGCTTGCCCTGAAGCTTGTCCTCATGGGGCAGCTTCTGCAGAGGCACAGGGGAGCAGGCAGAAAGTGCTGAGCTCCTCTCAAGTACCGTGACCTGGGGTTTGGAGGAGCCTGTACCTGCCGTGCTGCTGCCCCGACACCCCAGCACAGCTTCATAGACGTCAGAGAATCCCAGACTGGTTTTGGTGGGAAGGGACCTTAACGCTCATCCAGTTCCAACCCCTGCCACGGGCAGGGACACCTTCCACTAGAGCAGGTTGCTCCAAGCCCCTGTGTCCAACCTGGCCTTGAACACTGCCAGGGATGGGGCAGCCACAGCTTCTCTGGGAAAAGTCTGTGCCAGCGTCTCAGCACCCTCACAGGAAAGAACTTCTGCTTAACATCTCATCTCTATCTCCCCTCTGGCAGGTTAAAGGCATTCCCACTTTTCCTGTCCCTACATCCCTTGTCCAAAGCCCCTCTCCAGGTTTCTTGTAGCCCTTTCAGTGCTGCTCTTTGCCCCGTAGTGTCTCAGCCCTGGTAAATCTGGGGTGGTTTGGCCTCTTCGGTGAAAGAAATTGCTGAGGTGGATGGGACAAACCTGTCCCAGGGAGGACACTGATGCCTCTCCCCAGCTTTGGCTTCTGGACCATTTCACATCCTTGCATGAAGGGAAGGTGCTGCCTCTGCGCAGAGCAGGAGGCTTTATCAAGGTGCTGAGTAATTCAGGAGCTTGATGGATGCTGGTGGTGAGGTGCCCTGAGAGCTGCCTCTGGAAGTCCTTCCGCACTTTAACCTGTGCAATGAGGGGCTGAAATACCTTTGAGAATGTGCCTGTGGTGTCTGTCCAGAGCTCAGCCGCGGTGCACAGAGGGCGGCATCGCTTTTGGAGATGGGGCTGTGTTGCTCGAGGGGGCTTTAGGAAATGTGAGCTCTGACCCCATGCCCTGACCAAGCCCATCCTGTTCCCAGCCCTGTCTGGAGACGTGAGGGGGGTGATTTGCCCTGCGGCTGGTCTCACAAGGTGGGCGTTCAGATGCACTCCTAACCCTGGAAGCGATGGAGAAGGGTCTGTGATGTGTCCACAGTGCTAGTGGGGTGCAGTGCTTGTGCTGCCCTTCAGTGATGGACTTGGCTGTGTATGCAGGAAAGCCTCAGCATTGTGCTGTGGGCATCTGCTTGTGTCCTGGTCCTTCCTGTGAGGTGCAGGCTTTGCCTCTGCAGGGAGCAGTGTTGGAGTTTGGTTCCTGCATTATTTTAAGTATCTGCCCCTTACTCTGCTCCCTCCCAGTTTCACCCTGGCTTGGCTCTAGCCTGGCTCCAGCATGAGTTAATCTGTCAAACTCAAACCCACCCAGACAATGAAGGATGTTGGATCTCTGCCTCCTCTCCCCTCCTGCAATTTGGGTTTGAAAACAATAGTGCTGGTCTGACAGACCTGATTTCATTCTCTGGGGAGATTGCAGGCTTGGTTGCTGAAGATAACTGAGTTTACGTGGAGGGCTCCAGCTCTGCAGAAGGTTCAGTTTGCTATCATGGTGTTAAAAATTAGCACAGCACACTGCAGAATGAGTGTGCTGCTCCCCAAATGCTGCTCGTGTCCCATAAGGGACACTGCAAAAGGGAGCGGGGATCTGGTGATGGACATCCCTGCCAGGCCACCCTCCTAAAGCACAGTCTCGGGGTGCTGCCTCAAAGGCAGAGTGGTGGGATGGAAAGGGGGATGGAGCTCACTTCGAGTCACCCCATTGCTGTGGCTATGGATGATGCTCAGCACCCTTTCCAGCTCTCCATCTGCAGGACTCACACATGTGCTCGTGGAGAGGTGCGTGGCCAATGTGAAGGTGCTCAGGGCACCTATTGCCTGTTGGAGGTGCTGGTGACTCCTTGCCTTGCCTGGCAGGAGTCACAGCCCAGCCCCAGAGCACGGGCTTGCCCCAGGTTTGCTCTGCACAGGCGCCAAGCGGAGCCAGGTTTCCAGTTCCTTCCTTACCTGCCCTCTGCCTTCCAGGAGGGAGATCCAATCATGTGCAAATAACAAACCTGAGAGCTACAGCCCTGTTTTTCCCATCTGTGCCAGATGTGTTTTATTCCTGTCTTGGGTGGAGATGACAAATGTCAATGGAGGGAGCACGATGCACCCTGCGGGTCCCACCACGGCTGGAGTTGTAGGGCAGGCTCCGTGTGCTCTGTGCTCATCACCCCCCTTCTTCCTTATGCCTTAGCCCCAGGGCAACACAAGAATGCTACTGGGGACCAAAGCTTCTTCCCAGGTACCTAAAGTAATCCTGCAGCTTTCCCTGGGTGATGTCTGTATCCTGGAGTCTCGGAGAATGAGGACAAGTAAGGGGGGAACATGAAAACGAACCACAGTGGAGGAGCTTCTGCTCATGGCCCATGGGAACGTCTTGGGACTGGGGTGCTGGTTTAGGAAGGGCTGCGTCACTGTGTTTGCATTCCTGGGAGCAGCTCGGTGAACCAGGGCTCTGGAACGCAGCTGGGTCTGTCAGTCTTTTGACACTGTCCCATCCAAAAAGCCCTGAACCTGCTGGCTTAGCCGGCCAGCTCTGGCTCCCTGCCTGCTGCCCTCCTGAAGGCTGGCTGGAAGGTGCAGACATGGGCAGAATGAGCCCTTATGTCTGCGATAATGTTACTGCAGTGACAAAAAGGATCAAAAAAGGACCTGCTCTAGTGGAAGGTGTCCCTGCCTGTGGCAGGGGGTTGGAACTGGATGAGCTTTAAGGTCCCTGCCAACACAAACCAGTCTGGGATTCTATGATTCTGGTCACATCAGTGCTGTCAGAGCTTGAAGGACCAGAGACCCCCACCATAGCCAACACCAAAAGCTGAGACCTGGTTGTGTGTCAGTGGATGTAGCCATGTGTTGGCATCTCAGAAGGGCTGGCTGGAAGGTCTCCTCTGTTTTGGGGAGATGCTGGTGGCTGGAGAACCAAGGCAAAATGGAAGCATTGGTTTTTCCAAGCTTTCCTGAGCCCGGGCAGTTTTGCATCAGGTCTCTGGTTTCAAGGGACATCAGTGGGTGGCAATGGACTCATTGAATCAACCAGGTTGGAAAAGACCTTTAAGATGATCAAGTCCAACCGCTCCCCAGCACTGCCAAGGCCACCACTAACCCATGGCACTGAGGCCTCGGCTACACGGTGTGTGAACACTTCCAGGGCCGGTGACTCCAGCCCTTGCCTAGGCAGCCTGTTCCAATGCCTGAGCACCCTCTGGGGAAGGAATTGTTCCTCAGCTCCATCTAAGCCTCCCCTGGTGCAGCTTGTCCTAGAAGACAAAACACTTTGTGCATCCTACCTGCAGCTGTGGTGATGCTGGGGTAGGGTCTGCTTGGTGGCACAGCTGGTGTTAGAGAGCGCTGGGTCAGATCCTGCTGGCCTGGAGCTTGCAGGGCAGACTCTTCATTCCTGGCTTCTGGAGGTCTGTTCCCTGGCCTTTGCCTTGTCCTTGAAGACCTTGTGTGGGTAGGGTGAATATCTCATGGGTAGATGTTCTAAGAGTTTTGCTTCCTGCACGACATTCCCATGAGCTGGCACTGATGTGGCATCTGGGCACATTTTGCATTTTATGTCTTCTTCCATCCTCCCGCTGAGGATAAGACCCTGCGATAAGCAGCAGCTGAATCCCAGCCACTGGACGCACCAGAGCAGTGGAATACTCTGAGGAGATGCTGAGCAGCAGGCAGAGCCCTGCTGCCAGGGGTAAGTGCCCAAGAATAGCCTGGCCTGCCAGGTATGGCTGTTGGCTCTGCTGCTGAGACCAAGACATCTGTCCATCCATCATCCATCCATCATCCATCCACCATCCATCCATCCATCATCCATCGATCCCTCCTTCTCTACCTCCCTCCATCCTTCATCCATCCCTCCATGAGCCCCTTCCCTGGCTCCCTCACGTGTTCCTCTCCTGTGGCTTTGTGGGTTCATTCAGGGGCTGGAAGCCGCTGGGCACACACAGGCGTGGTGGGAAGGAGCCCAAGGGCTTGGCAGAGGTGGAGAAGGGGCTGCTTTGTGCTGTGGGGCCATCCCCGTCTGCTGGCAGCTCCCCAGACCTCCTGCCACTCCCCCAGTGCTGGCAGCCCCCAATCCTTGGCTCCATGGGGCACGAGGCATCATTTGCTCTCCCTCCCCACCATGGGGATGCCTGGCCAAGATCACAGGACAGCTTAAGGGTTTAAGCAGATAGGAGGCTTAATAGCTTGACCCCGGGACCTCTCCATTGCCTGCTTGGGGCAGCAGCTGTGGTTTTGCAGCGCGTGTGGGAACGTGTCCTGAGCTGCAGCAGTGACCTCTGCTCACTGCAGAGACCGAGCTCCTGTGGCCAGGGGCTTGTGTGACTGGAGATGGTGGTTCCCTGTCTAGATGGGCTGTGTGAGGCTGAATGCTGCAGGGGGATGTGGTTACCCCTCTGCTAGTTGGGGTAACCTCTCCTCTTCCTCTCTTCTCCTCTTCCTCCTCTGCCTATCCTCTCATGGGTGTCCCCAGCATGGTCCTGGCTGTGTCCTGCCATGGATGATGGGTGGGATAAATCCGGCTGCACTTACAGCAGCAGTGAGCAGTGAGGAGGAGCTGCCACACCGGGGTCACAGCCTCTCTGACGCTACCTGGGATCCCCAGTACATGCTGATCCCAGGCGAGACACAGTGCTCAGGCTGCCGTAACCCCTCCAGTGTCTCTCCTGCACCACTCCCTGCACGTTCCTCATGTGTTGGCTCTGATGGGAGCTTGATGCTGCCCAGGGCTGTCTTTGGCAGCCCCGACCTGCTGGAGCTGCCGGTGGCAGCCTGGCCTTGGGGTGTGCTGTGCCAAAGGGCTCCAAGGGGGACGATTTGCTGCCATCTTCCCTCCTGTCTTCAGCCTGTCGGTGGGTTTGTCTCCTGGAGAGCAGCCTGGGTCCCTTTGCTGCCACAAGACACATCCACTCCTTGGAGAGGGCAGGCTTGACTTTGTCTCTGCAAAGCTGTTGCATTCAGCATCACAACATGCCTTGGGAAAGCCTGGCAACCCTGCTTGTGGTGCAGCATCATGAATTCCAACAGGAGCAGGAGGCCTTGGGTGAGTCCCAGAACCCTGCCAGAACCAAGGAACCAAAACCAAGCCCAGGAGCATCCCTGGCTCCGGGAGGGACCAGGACCCCCGGTGACCCACCAGCCTGCATCCCGCAGTGCTGGAGCCGCGGGACCAGCGAGGGGCCCGGCAGTGTTTCCCCCTTCCCCACATTGTTATTTCAGGTGCTGGAGCCTCTCGGGGGCTCACAAACACCCGCAGGTGCTGTTCGCAGGGACCTTCTCTCCTCACCCCGAAACCCCCCTCTCGGGGCTCCCCCACCACCCCAGACCTCGCGCCTCTCCTCCTCGGCCCCTCGGGACAAGCTGCACATACACAGACCCTTGTTGCCCGCCTCCGTCCTGACCCGAGCTGTGAACAGAGGCTGCTTTGCTGCGGGCTGAAGAGCCGGCAGCGGCGCGCACAGCCCCGGCCACCGCGCTCCAGCCCTCCAAGGCTGCCTCTTAACCTGGAGAAGCAGCGGGTTATTTGTGTTGCTCTTGGCAGGGCCGCCCTGGCCCTCCGAAACAGAGGTGAATGCGCGGAGGTGTGGGGCGCGGGCCAGCGTGCGCTGTTTGTGTTGGACCTGCCACGCAGGGAATTAGTTCAACCCGGCTGCTAATTGCTCCTGAAGTGCGGGGCTCTGTCAGACGGATGCACGAAGGGGACAGCGAACGCGGCCGGGGCCTCTCCTGGCTGCATCAACCCCACTTCATCTGCAGGGAGCGGAGGGTTTTCAGCCAGGACCCAGCTGCTTGGGAGCCCCGGGACTGAGGCGCGATGCTCTGCTGCTGGTGGAGAAAGAGCAACCCCCTTCCCTGCCCC
This sequence comes from Strigops habroptila, assembly GCF_004027225.2. Classification (NCBI taxonomy): domain Eukaryota; kingdom Metazoa; phylum Chordata; class Aves; order Psittaciformes; family Psittacidae; genus Strigops; species Strigops habroptila. The sequence goes on from NC_044292.2 coordinate 2,503,282, forward strand.
ACATCATCTCTCCTGGGATGCAGAGGGGGAATTGGCAGGGAAGAGGCTTTCCCTGTGCTGAGCCCTGTTGGCTCTCCCTGCGCTGTTGCAGCCTGATTTGAATCGTAGAATCCCAGACTGGTTTGTGCTGGAAGGGACCTTAAAGCTCATCCAGCTCCAACCCCCTGCCACGGGCAGGGACACCTTCCACTAGAGCAGGTTGCTCCAAGCCCCTGTGTCCAACCTGGCCTTGAACACTGCCAGGGATGGGGCAGCCACAGCTTCTCTGGGCACCCTGTGCCAGCACCTCAGCACCCTCACAGGGAAGAGCTTCTGCCTCAGAGCTCATCTCAATCTCCCCTCGGGCAGGTTAAAGCCATTCCCCTTGGCCTCTCCCTACAGGCCCTTGTCCAAAGCCCCTCTCCAGGTTTCCTGGAGCCCCTTTAGGCCCTGGAGCTGCTCTAAGGTCTCCCCTTGAGGAGCCTTCTCTTCTCCAGGCTGCCCCAGCCCAGCTCTCTCAGCCTGGCTCCAGAGCAGAGCTGCTCCAGCCCTCGCAGCAGCTCCGGGGCCTCCTCTGGCCTCGCTCCAGCAGCTCCACGTCCCTCTTGTGTTGGGTGCCCCAGAGCACACAGCCATAACCATGTTGCTGACCTGTGGCACCCGAGGGTGATGTGCAGGGAGAGGGCTCTAGGCCAGGTCAAGGACAGAAAGCTCCAGGCAGGTTAATGTCCCTGGGGTGGACATGGTGCGCTGGTCCTCATCTCACTGAGGTTTAGCACTGACTGTTGCTTTGAGCCTCTGTGGGCTAAACCAGGCTCCTGCCCGGCGCCTGCACCCCTGCTGTGTGCGGAGCACTGCCCGGCTCCATCCTGTGGTCCTGCCCGTGCCCTCTCCCACCACTCCCTTCCCCTGCTTCCATTTAGTAATTGTCGTTTACAAGCCCAAACGCTCATTGTCCAAACGGGGATTAAGCACCATCTGTGCAAACTTTGAGGCCATTTTCGGTGACTGGGAGGAAACGGATGACTCAGAGAGACATTGCGACACAGATTGCTGTGATCTCTGGGGAGCAGCCCTGTTAACCCAGGCACCTCCCAGCAGCCTTGTGGGGCTCATGGCAAGGGCACCAGTAGCAGGTTCTGGAGGTCTGTGGTGTCCCCCCTGAACCATGAGGTGTTTCCATCCAGATGTCCCTCATGGCAGAGCTTCAGTCCATCTGGTCCCGCTGTTGGCTCCTGAATTCTGGTTTTGAGCGGTGCTGGTGGGAAGGAGATGCAATGTGTGGGCTCCTTGGTGAAGCGCTGAGGTCAGGTCAGCCTGCATTAGTGTGGGAGCTCCCAAGACCCTCATGATGTAGCCTTTTTCCCTCAAAATGGTGTCTGAAAGATGGAGAAGGAGGGTGACAGGAAGCACGGCATCCACTGATGGATACCAGGAGATGCCTTCTCATGGCAGCAAGAGAGTTGTGCTCCAAGTAGCTTCTCTCCACACCACCTCACCTTACGTGTTCCCATAGCCCATCTGGACTGGGATGACACCTGGACTGGGGACACGGTGGTGGTGCAAGGGACCAGGCTGCTGGTCACACTGTGCAGTGAGGAGCACTTGCCCATGGTGGGGTTTTGAGCAGGACTTGGTGTGGGTGCAGCTGCTGCAGGGAGATGTTCAATGCTGGTCTCCTTTTAGTACAACCTGAATGGCTGCTGATGGCTCTGACCCATGTGGGGACTTGGTGCAAAGTGTCTGGATTCCCTGCAAAACTCCCTTTGGTCCAGTGTCCTGAAGGAGGAAGTCTGGGGGAAGACAACAGATTTCATGGTGGTTAAGGCTGGGAAGACTGAGGGGATCAGGCATTTTGAAGGATGGTGATTGAGCTGATCCCATGATTACAGGAAGTGGATCTGGGTCCTGAGGAGGGCAAGCACAGCTAAGCCCAAGGATCTGACCAGGGACCCCTGGGTGTTGGATGTGAGGCTGATGAGTGAAGTGCTTCTGATTTTTGTTTGTAGGGTAAAAAGGAATTTCTCACTTGCAACTTTTTCCCTTTGCCCCGTGTTTTTGTTGTTCCCCAGCTCCACCATAGCTTGTTTCTGGCTCGCCAGGACACTGCTGATGTGCAAGGGTTGATGCTGGAGCAACTCGGAGCTCAAATCCAAAAGCAAGGACAAGGCAAGGCTGGATTCTGAGTGGTGTCAGTGATGGGGAAGGAGCACCAGGAAAGTGCTTCTCATTTGGGAGCATTTTGCTCAGCTCCTGCTCACGGTGCTGTCCATACCCACTGCATTGGGATGGGAAACGGGTGTGAGATATGTCAGCTCTCTGCTTTGCTGGGGGCCTGCCTGTATCTAAATCTGGTGTCCTGTGCACAGCTCAGGGTCTTCAAATCCTGAGAGGTGATGGCTGGGGCAGGAAATAAGTAGCCCTCAACAAGGAGCTGTGATTAAGGCAGCTTTACACCATAGGTCCAGCCTGGACAGGTACAATAACCCTAGAAGTTGGTGAAATTATTGGACAAAGCTTAAGTAAAATGATCTGAAGACAGTGCAAAGGCAGGTGAGATTTTGCTTGGCTTAACGCACAAAACAGGGAAGAAAAGGAAAGGAAAGAATTTCCCCTGTGAAAGTCTCGGCTGATTCAATTTCCAGTGACAGTCAAAGAGTTAAAGTGATATGTTGGGAGTTATGAGTGTTTATCTAAAAGAAAAGTGGCAGGTGAAAGGGATAAAATAACACAGTTTGTAAAGCAATGCAATATGTTTGAATTATCCGAGGATCAGAGCTGGAATTTGGAAGGTAATATTGGATAGAAGGAAATGGGAGATGGAGACAGAAATAGGATGAGGAAAAAACAGCTTGAGGTGGCTTCCCCATTGGCTGCTACAAAGGAGAAAAAAAGGGGGTTGGCATTATTAGGACCATTGTGTATTTGTTTATTAGAGAGGATTTTTATTGTACTTTCAGAATTAAGCTCAGGGCCTCTCCTCTATCAGGGTGCAGAATAGACCCTCCAGAGCTGGATTTGACTGGAAAACCATGTGCAGAGTCTGTTATCGTTCCCAAGGACATTCCTGGGAACAGCCATTGCCACTCCTGACCAAGTGCTGGACCCTTCCCTTCCTCCTCCAGCACATCAGGCTGTGGGTGCTCAGCCCCATGGCAGAGCCAGGTTCTCCCCAGATCTCTGATGGCCTGAGCACCTTCTCCAGCAGCCGTGAAGCAATTGCTCTCCACCTTCCCCAACCAAGCATCTACTCCTGCTCTTGTCTGCAAAGCACTGGGGGATCTTCTTCGTGGGGAAGCATGTGGGCAGACAGGTCTTGGCACCATGGGAAGATGCAGGGAGTGCAGCTGGGAAGCTGTTCTGGGGCAGGAAATAAGTAGCCCTCAACAAGGAGCTGTGATTAAGGCAGCTTTACACCACAAGTCCAGCCATGGACAGATACAATAACCTCAGAAGTTGATGAAATTATTGTGCAAAGCTTAAGTAAAATGACCTGAAGACAGTGCTAAGGCAGGTGAGGTTTTGCTTGGCTTAACTCACAAAACAGGGAAGAAAAGGAAAGGAAAAGGACAGAGCTTGGGCACCTCCAAAGGGATGCTCTCAAAACTGGCAGAGCCACGCAGGAAGATTTCAAGTAGGTTTGTCCCACTGCCCTCACTGTTCATTGGCTTTTACGGCCACGGCTTCATCCGCTCTCCAGGCACCGTCCTCACTAGTCCAGAGCTCAGCTTCCCCTGGGCTGTTTGCCCAGTTCTGGGAGGTTTCCAGCTTATGCTGGCTGAGAAACTCAGAGAGGGCTTGGGGAAGTCGCAGCACCTCCACTGCCGCCTTTGCCCTGAGCCTTCTGCCTGCACAGGCTCCCTCCACTTGCCTCCTCAGCCGCATCTTTGTCCTGACCTCTGCTCCTCTAGATGGAATGCTGTCACCTCCAGCATCTTCACCCGCTGAAGCCTTTAGGTTGGCAGCTCTCTCAAGGCCATGGTATTGAAAGATACGCTCCCATTGCGTGACTGCCCTCTCTTATCAGAGAGGGCCTTTGACACTCAGTGAGGGGATGAGGATTGAGTTCAAACCTCCGTGTGGTTTGCAGATACTACAGTATACACCAGCCTTCTCTAACCAAGAGAAGGTAAGAGGAAAAAGCCCATGAGTGGAGTGTAATTGATTCCTGAATCTGCAGGCAGCCCAGAACAAGGACTCTGAGGTGTACCATCATCCCAGCATGCTGCTTTATAAGCCTGACTTCTAGCTGTGGCACTTTGAGAATGGAGATGGCCAAGTGACTTTATTGAGAAATAAATACACAAAGGACTCATTTATTTTGCATCTAATTGAGCTCTGAGGCCCTCCCAGATGTTCCGGGTTTCTTGGTGGAAATGAAATGGCTGCGGATTTTCCAGCTGGCCACAGAAAGCAGAGCACTTACACCAGGCCAAGTCCCAAGTGAGCTATCTGCAGGGCTTCCACTGCTGCTGCTTCCCTTTGGCTGTTCTGCCTTTCCCCGTGTTCATCTCCAAGTTTGTTTTTCTTAAGAGCATTGCGGGGGTCCTCTCTGTCCCGCTCTTACCCCTGTGTTCCCAGTCGCCTTGCGAGTGTGCGTCTCTCTGCTGCGCATTGTGTGTTTTCTTCCTTCTTTTGCCCTGCTGGTTACTCGCTTATCCTGCTTTCCATCCATCAGACCTGGTGTCTTTCTTCTCTCGGCTTTGATGAAACAGCAGAAATGCAGTACCATCACACCAGCTTTCACGTATGCAAGATGTCCTCTTCCACTCTCATTCCCCACTTGTCTTTATTACCAGAGGTCTAGGGAGGTTTACGGATGGACTTGGAGCAAGCCTGCCTTTTGCTCCAAAAGCAAACCGTGTGGAAGGAAGTGTGGCTCGTTGCTAATGAGCCAAAGCATGAAGTGCTCGAGTTCACCCACCTCTGGCTTTCCAGAGAGAGGACTTTTTGCTCTAGAATAGAAAGCTACACCATGAAGCCTTCTCAGGTGCATTTCCTATAGCCCCACATGAGCCTGGAGAGTGTTGTTGCCATGCAAAATAAGTAAGTTAAGCATCCTGCTGCAGGTAGAGACTCTGGAACATCTTTGCTGTGTCCTTGGAAGGAGCTGCAGGCTGATGGTCACCCAGTGCTTGGCCTCAGAGAGCTTGTCTCTGCAAGGCCTTTCACCCCTGGTAATTCTGTGCAGCAACAGGAATATTGGTGTTCCTTTTTTTTAGCAGAATTCCAGGTTTTTTTCACTCGTCCAACTGAACTGCATCTAAACCACAGTGCCTTGACCCCCAGCGCTTCTCTGAACATGTTCTGTATTTCTGTGGTCTTTCTTGGACATCTTGCTTTATAGCCAAGTTTCAAGTTTGAAGGCTTCTATAATCCTGCCACATTTCATTTTCTGCACAGCTCCCTTCCTGGACAGTAGCTCAGCAAGAAACCTCTTGTAGTTCAACAGGGTGCTTGCATGGTTTTCTTCAGAAGCAGCCTGAAAACTCCCTTCTTGGCTCAAAACATCTTCCACTGAGTGGAAGATGTTCCTGCCCGTGGCAGGGGGTTGGAACTGGAGGAGTTTAAAGGTCCCTTCCAACTCTAACCATTCTGTGATTCTATGATAAATTTCCATGCACCAACCTTCTCTTCTTCAGAGGAGTTGAGGTTTTGAGGCTGTAGACTGCGTGTTTTGTCAGGTGCTGAGTCTCTTGGGTTTCTGTGGTGGAATCTGTAGATAAGAGGGAAGATGCAGTAGCGCTTCGGGTGTCCTACATCCTTTATTGGCCACAGCAATTTTTATGACAGTTTCTTGACATGTGGTAGGAGCAGATTGTGCATCTCTTATTTCTGGACCAGCAAAGCTACGCTTGTGCGTGCATGTAGTTGAAATCATCTTGCAGTACAAAGGATGGGAACTCTGGAAGCTGATGTCTTCTCAGGTTATGGTGTGGGGAAGAAGTCACAGTTCTGCTGAGCTCCTGCCTGGTGAGCAGTGGTCCTGTGCTGGCAAAGGGTGCACATACCCCTGTGGGACCTTCTGTCAGATGGGGATGATAAGGCAGATGAGAGATGTGACCAGCCATCATGGTTTTGGTTCCTGGTCTGTACACCAGCAGTCACTTGTGAAGGGAGGTTATCTAACTGTGGTTGCCTGCTTTGCAACCCTGCCTTTTGGAAAGGGCTGGAGGCAATGTTGAGACCTGGGTGGACTGAGTTTGGCTACCACCCAGCTCGGCAAGACTGGGACATCTGAAGACAGAGGCTGTTGCATTGTCCAAGCCCTTATTATGCCTTGCTGTACTAGCTCTCACTTGTGGTGTGCAAGTGGAGGAGCTCCCATGGGTGTTTCTGTGCTGTCTTGCCTCCGCTTCGTGTGGCTGCAATTATGGGAGCAAAGCTCTGATACTGCAACAACTGTCCTGAATCAGAGCTGGGAGGAATGAGTGGGACCAACAGCCACTGAAGGGTTTTGTGTGGGTTTTTTAACCTTTTTGCACTGCTGAACAACTTATTCTAATTGAGGTTTTCAGTTTGTGCTTTCACTCGTGGCTGGTGGAGATCTCAAGGAGACAACCCCTGATGTGAGATTTACCTGCTTTGGACCAAGTGTCTGCTGTTGAGGCACTGCCCAGGGCAGGTTTGGCACCTGCAATGGTACAGAGGCTCACCCAGCCAACACACCTTGATCATGCGCTCGTGTGAGGAACTGTGACTGGTCAGATTTGGGATGGGGAAGGAGCTCATGGCTCCTGCCATCAAAGCACAGACACAAAAACAGGGCTTGTGTGTGGCCACATCACTGGGACCCCTGAGGAGGGGCTCTGTGGCCGCAGAATCATCCTATTTATACCTGTGAGAGACGAGGAGTGGAGCACCAGGCACTAGCATGGTCCAGCCTAACTGCTGAGCTGTGAGGCCTGATGCTCAGCTCCTGCCCCTTCTCCCGCTCTGCCTGCACTGGGTGTTCTGATGCAGCCTGAGGCAGGTTGCACAATTTATTTTCCTGTGCTTAAAGCAGGGTTTTGGCAGTCAGGGTCGGGAGGCCTCTCTGAGGAGCGCTGGCTGGGTGCCCTCCTGCTGTCACGGGATCATGCTGCTGTCAAAGGCTCTGCTCCGCTGGGCGTCCTTCACCGTGGCCTCCTGACGCAGCTTCAGGGCTGATGGAGGAAGCACTGGGTGGCCAAGACACTGCTGACATCTTCAGCAAGTGTAGGTGGGAGCAATGGTCACCCCAGTGTGGGTGCTCTTGTGCCAGGCTGAGGTCCTATGGGCTGAGACCCATAGAATCATAGAATCACAGAATAGTTTGGATTGGAAAGGACCTTAAGATCATCTAGTTCCAACCCCCTGCCATTCATCGTTTCCAGTTCCTGTGACGTGGCAGCTATAAGGAGGACTCATCCTCTTCTGCCATCTGCCCATGCAGAGAGACACCATCCCATCCTTAAAGCGTCTCTTCTCAGTGGTCCTAGGCTCTGGTTTCCTGCTGTCTCCATCACTTGGCTTCCCTACAGCCAGCTGGTAAATTCATGTAGATAAAGGGACAGCAGGAGGTACAGGGAAATTACCGAGGTCACCCCTGCAGGAACATGCAAATGCATTTGCTGTTACGTTCGCTGACGTGTAAGGGAGGGAAAGGATGCGAGTGCTAATTCCTGCCCTGCATGAGCACTATTAATGCCACCCATGGTGATCTAATTGCTTTGTGAGGAGGGTGGTGGGTGAGGCTGAGCATGCCCAGGAAGGGAGGATGAGATAGTTGGGAGTGATGACAGTGTTGATGGCCAGTAAAGGGCATGAGGGTGATGTGGTCAAAACAGCTGGAGACAAATAATCAGCTCTGCCCATGCGCTCGGCCATGTTGTGCTCAGACCAGAGGGTGCAGAGTTGGCAAACATGAAACCCAGAACACGGAGTAGCTGAAGTTGAAGGTACGTAATGCACGGAGTGGGTTTTCCAGGAGAAAAGTTGAAGAAAAAAAAGAGCAGAAGATGGTGGTGAAGTTGGGAGTTTGGGGAATGGGAAAAAACCATGGAGTTACCCATCCGCTGGAGCAGGGTGGGGAGGGCTTGGAGGGGATGTCCTGTTTTTGCCATGATGATCTCGAGTTGGCAGTGGGACATCCAGGAAGGTTTATGAGGAGGAGAGGCTGGGTGGAGATGTCAGCCTGGGAGTCCTCAGAGGAGAGATGAGCTCACCAGGGACAGGGTGCCGAGGATTAGGACCAAGGGCTGAGCCTGTGGGGCTGGGATGGGGGCAAGTGTGTGGAGGGATGCAGTGGTGGGGGTGTTATCGGATGTATGGGGGATGTAGGGGACCAGCTGAGTTGGTGGGAGCACTGGAGGATGAGGAGGACATGAATTGCTCCATCCATGGTCGGGGAGAAGCTGGTGTCTCCTTGCACCTTGTTTCCACACAAGGGTGAAGCATGTTTAGTTTCACCACCATGAGGTGGTGTGTGGAGAGGAGACAGTCCCTCACCTGGGGCTGAAGCTGGAGTGGGGAGGGATGGAGCTGGGAGGCTGTGGGGTGGGATCCACCATGGGAAGAGAGGAGCCATTTGAAGGAAGGGTTTTTAGGAGGCTCGGGGCTCATTTCATCACATCTACCACCCTGTTTCTGCAAAAATGGTTAAACTTAAAAGAACTATAGCTCTCAAGCCCTGCCACCCATAGAGGCCAAAGTGAGAGAAGAAATTGGCTTTACCATGAACCCTATGGAAAGGTGAGCTTGGAGAGCTACAACTAGAGAAAGCACACTAGGCCGAGTGTTAGTGCAGCCGGACCCAGCAGCAGCCTGTGCTGAAGTGAGCAGATCCAGGCCATAAGGAACAGCGTGAAAAGGATGTAGCTGAGTGCCCCTGGCTTGTGTAAGGACAAGGGACAAGTGAAATGCACTGGCTGGGGGCAGCTTAGAGCGTGCTGGGCATCCTGGAGAAGGCTCCTGAAGGGGAGACCTTAGAGCAGCTCCAGGGCCTAAAGGGGCTACAGGAAACCTCAACAGGGGCTTTGGACAAGGGCCTGTACGGACAGGACAAGGGGAATGGCTTTAACCTGCCAGAGGGGAGATTGAGATGAGCTCTGAAGCAGAAGCTCTTCCCTGTGAGGGTGCTGAGGCGCTGGCACAGGGTGCCCAGAGAAGCTGTGGCTGCCCCATCCCTGGCAGTGTTCAAGGCCAGGTTGGACACAGGGGCTTGGAGCAACCTGCTCTAGTGGAAGGTGTCCCTGCCCGGGGCAGGGGGTTGGAGCTGGAGGAGCTTTAAGGTCCCTTCCAATCCAAACCAGGCTGGGATTCTATGATCTGGCACCGCATCCCCTCCAAATCCAGCACCCCGCAGCACAGGGATGGAGGCAAGAGGTGGCAGGCCCCTGACTGCAATCTACGTCTTGCCCCCTCCCAGCCTAAAGGCACCTCAAGACCACTGACAAGATGCTTCCAGCAGCACACGTAGCAGCCGTGCCCCCTTGGCTGCAGGCAGGGGAGGGAGCACTGTCTTAAGCAGATGAATATCAGTGCCCTCTGGACAGGAGGAAATCTCAGACTTACTGAAATCTAAGGTAAGTAAGTGGCCTCTGAAGCCAGCGGTGTGTCAAGTGGCTGAGGCAGAGGATTAGTGAGGAAGCTCTCCTTCCACTGAGGGGAAAGCAGGGACGCAGCCTGTGGTCCAAACACCAGCATCTGTGTCCCAGGAGGAGGGACCAGGACAGCCTCAGTGTCCCTTTCACATTGTCGAAAGGCACCATGTGGACACCTCCTAGCTAAGGACTCTCCAGAGGAGACCAACAGCGATTAGATGTTTACAGCACGTGCTGGTTTTACTCAGGCCAGCAGAGCCTGATTGCCAGGAGAAGAAAACCCTGTGGCTCATTCAGCACAAAATCATTATTTAATAGACAAAGTAAATATGGGGAAAAAAAAAAGGCATTTCCCACCCCCTTCTGGTGCTGAAATTTACAGTTGTGAGAAGAGCCAGAGCGCTGGGAGCCGGGGTATCTCCGGGTGACATTTGCAAGGGCTCAGCTTTCATCACAGCTTGAAAACATCCCATACGCAGAGATTATCTCCACACTGATCTGGATTGTCTTGTTCAGCTTTGGCCCTCATCCTAGATGGACAATGAGCAGAAAACTTGGCCAGTGGCCTGAGGGCTGTGACCTCCTCTGAGTGAGCTGGGAAGAGGAGGAACAGTCTCCAAGGTACTTGAGAACTTGCAGCCTTGGGGGGCTAAAGAGATGGAGTGAAGCTTGCAGCCCCCACTGAGGATTTAATGCTGCATCCTTGACCAGCTGAGCCACTGAGAGAGGCAATGGCTGCTCTGGTGGGGAGATCTCTGGTTTACACTGAGGTGGATCAACCCATGGTGGCTCCACCTCAGAGTCTCCCCTGGGTGTCACCCCACCACCGGGCACCCTTTGCTGAGGGATTTGGATCTGGGGCCGAACAGGCAGGAGGGAGGCAGCCGGGGCGCATTGAGGGGATGCCTCACTGCAAACCTCCCTCGCCCTGCGCTGCTTCAAGTCAGTTGTCAGCAGCCTTCCAGCCGGACGGTGTCTGGAGACCTTCCAGCGACCACAGACTCTCCCCCAGCCCATCACTGCCACAGCACAGACGGTATTTAACGTATGTCTGTGCGTTCCCCCCAACCTTTCCCCTCTCGAGATGAAGCAAAGAAGAAAAACAAGACTGCAGGTTTACAAGAACCTCCTCCTCCAGCCCAGAGGGCGATGGTCACAGCTCCAGGCTTTTCTGGACCACTTAGGAAGGGCTCAGCAATGCCACCCCATGCTGACTCCTTGCTGCACCGCGGGCAGATGTTCCTATTGCCTTGAGGTGCCATCCTGAGGTTTTTCTCCTCTCCCCTCTTGCCTCTTGACTCACAGAAAAGTGGGTGAGGGAGAGAGGAACCGGTTTGCTTCCACCTCCCCTCGCAGTGCCCCTCTGCTTATTAGTTCTCCAAATATTTCGTCCTGCAGCCCGGCAGCACGGACTCTGCACTAATGCGATCCCAGGCAGAGGGGAAGCCAGAGCGGGTAGGACAGCGCGTTATCCTCATGGCATCGCTCCAGGCCAGCCTGTGGGAGCGGGACAGGGCAGATGGGGCCCTGCTGCACTAAATCCCGGCGGTCCGGGCACACACAGCAGCATCCCTCCGGCTCAGCCCTCTCATGCTTCCCGACGGCAAGGCAGAGGTATCGGCAGAGCACGGGCTTTGCCTTTCCCCCCAGCAGCTTCTTTCCCCCACCCCAAATTATTGCTCCACTTCATACTTCTGCTTTTCTCAGCAGCCAACAAGATGGGAACTGTCCCCAGAGCCCTCACCAGGTGTGGAAAACAGGCATGTGGAGCTGGAAGAGGAGACCTGGTTGTGGGATGCAGGTGGGAGCAATTATGGGACAGAGGAAAAGAAATTCCCTGGGATTTCCTCCCATTGGTTCCCAGCTCCATTAAGAGTCATTGGACTGTACCTTAGGAAAAATTTCTTCCCCAAAAGGGTGGTCAGGGGTTGGAACAGGCTTCCCACAAAGTGCTGGGATCACTGACCCTGGAAGCATTCACAAACATGTAGACAAGGCCCTCAGTGCCATGGGTTAGTGGTGGCCTTGGCAGTGCTGGGCAATGGTTGGACTTGATGATCTTAAAGGTCTTTCCAACCTGGTTGATTCTATAACTTTATAGCCTCTATGGATCCTCTTCACAGTCTCCAGCTGAACAAGATGCTGGAGAAGTGAGAGGGGAAGAGGGCTTGCAAGGGGAAAGATAGCATGGTGGGAACACTGCGTCCTCCGACTGCCCTGGGCAGCTGCTGAGGTCACTGTAAATCAGAGTGGCCACTGGAGCTGCTCCAAAACCCATCCAACGCCCAGCAGGCCATGGAGCATCCCACAACAGGGGGGTGCAGGAATGTCCCACGTCCTCCTCATATACTGACCACCCTGCACCGAGTTTTACCTCCTGGGGACAGTGCCACCCTGTCACCATGTGCCCATCCTGTGCAGGGCTGCAGGTGCTGGCTGCGCTCCATCCCCTCCCCAGGCTCAGCCAAGGCCAGCAGCGCGCTGGGTTGCTCAGCGCATGCCTTAAACACACAAAAATAACTGCAGCAGAAGATACTTGAGCGCCCAGCGCCAGCCCCGGCTTAAACAACTCCTGTCTGCAACTCTCCAAGCCAGCAGGAGCTCATCTGATGAGAGCAGCATCATGCAGGTCCCCGGCCAGCCACCAAGAGCAGACACGTCCCTGCTGGCACAGGACACCAAGGGGCTCTGGCTTCAGCAATAAATATAGCAAGCGAACAAAACAAAATTAAAAAGAAGCCAACAATGATCAATTTTTTTAAACTTTAAATATTTTTTTTTCTTTAAAATCTGTTTTCCTCTGGGGCTCTGTCTCTGTGAAGAGCTGTGCTCTCCCTGCAGCGTCTGGGTTCCTTCCTCAGTCCTGGCCATGGGGCAAGGGAGAAGCAGGGTCAGTCAGGGAGGGGGACGGATGGGTGCTCCCTGCCGTGCATCACCGGCACGTATGGATTTCCACCACCCGATGGCAGGGTTTGCACTTGACGGAGCAGCACCAGTGGAATTTGCAGCTGCACCTTTCCACAACCTCCACCTCGTCCGTATGAAAGCCCCGGCCGCAGCACATCAGCTCGCAGCCATCGATCGCCTTGGAGGTCTTGTTGCACTGCCGGCCGCTGGTGCCCAGCACCCCGTTCTTGAGGTCGTGGTCACAGAAGTCAGGACTGGAGTCCAGGTAGACGAGGTCCTCGTCCGTGTGCGGCTTGAACTGGGAGTTTTTGGGCACCAGCACTTTGGTGGATCCGACCTCGCTCTGCTCGACCTCCGTGGCACCGTCGAATTTCTCCTTCAGGACGTTGCCCACTTTGCGGAAGGGGGGCATGGCTTTCCAGCACGTCTTGAACTCGCAGGAGCCGGACACGCCGTGGCACTTGCACTCCACCCGCATGTTGTTCAGGATTGCCTGGAGGAGAAGGCACAAGAAACGAGAGGGGATGGTCAGCTCGCGATGGACACAGCAAGAGGGGCACGACATACAGAGTCTGGAAGGGGTATGTGGAAAGTGATGCTGATGTGCACGAGATGATGGGATTAAAGGAAGCCAAAATGGCTCCGGCAGTAGCTGCAGAGCCACACTGGCCTGGGTTTCCCCCTCACCATTACCTTTCTCCCTGCCTCGTTGTTGTGGAGGTTCATTAAGGCTCTGTTGGAAGAGGCCCCTTTGCTCCTCTCGCGGATGTCAACGAAGGACTGTGAGAAGGCCACGCCGTAGGCAATGTTATCAGAACAGCCCGACCACTGGAAGCCTAAGGCAGAGAGCATGGATGAGATGGATACAGCCAGCCTGCACTGCTCATCCTCTCCAGCCCTGCTCTTCCTAAAACACAGCTGACCTGTCCCCCTTCTGTCTTGCTACCCACAAAGCTGGGCTGCCTAGGGCATTGGGGAAGATGGGCAATGTGGCCCTGGGGGACACATGGACAAGATGCTTTCTCTGCCCCATGGATGATGCTCCCAAATGCATTTTTCATGAACTCACATGGACTAACAGGAGTTTCATAGAATCATAGAATGGTTGGAAGGGACCTTAAAGCTCATCCAGTTCCAACCCCCTGCCCCGGGCAGGGACACCTTCCACTAGAGCAGGTTGCTCCGAGCCCCTGTGTCCAACCTGGCCTTGAACACTGCCAGGGATGGGGCAGCCACAGCTTCTCCGGGCACCCTGTGCCAGCGCCTCAGCACCCTCACAGGGAAGAGCTTCTGCCTCAGAGCTCATCTCAATCTCCCCTCTGGCAGGTTAAAGCCATTCCCCTTGGCCTGTCCCTACAGGCCCTTGTCCAAAGCCCCTCTCCAGGTTTCCTGGAGCCCCTTTAGGCACTGGAGCTGCTCTAAGGTCTCCCCTTAAGGAACCTTCTCCTCTCCAGGTTGAACCACCCCAGTTCTCCCACCCCCAACCCTTTTCTTCTGTATGTATTTTTACATTTTCCTCCTGTCTGGCTGCTCCAGAGGGTTGGCATTTCCATGCTTGGCTACTCTGCACCCCAGCTCAGCTGCCCCCCATTGCTCACTTACCCTGAGGGCTGCCCCCCTGCACTGTGCGGTCACATCCACACTTGTCCAGCTCGCCGCTGCTGCAGGCGCGGGTCACTGCAAAGGCCACCCCTGCCGAAGAGATGGCATAGACGAACGCTGCCTCCCGCGTCCCTGCAACGGCACAAACCATGGTGGGAAACCTGGCAGCAAGTCCGAGGCATGCAAGAGGGCTCTTCTGGGGGTGTGCAGCCCCGTGGCCAAAGGCTGTCATATGTCTCTGCTCCTTTTCCCTCCCTGCACTGGTGTTGCATATCACGGCAAATCATGCTATGCAGAGCTATCAAGTCAAGCCTTTTGCTCCGTCTCTTCCTCCAAAGATGGGGTACTCTGTGCAGGACACTCCTCCTTTCCACTCCCAGGGATGCTGTTTGCTTAGTGCCAAGCCTGGGCCAGTCTCAGCAGAGTCACCTCAGCCCTGAGACACCATTTGCAGCCATGAGAGCCCTGCTTCGCAATAGTGAAGAAGCTGGGAATTGCCCACAAGCTTGAAAACATGAATGAGATGGGCAAATCATAACCTGGGAATGAGAGAGGTGCAAAAGCTGTATTGCCACTGTGGGGAGAGCTCTCCAGAGCTTATACGGAGAAACCACCTTGCCTGATGCTTGCAGAGCACTTCTACCATGAAATCCCTCCTGCATCCAAAATAGTTGGCTGCTTTCCACCTCCAGGAATGTTCTAGATGCAGATCTTTGCCATCTTCTCACACAGGGTTCTGTGGCCCCCAGCACCTCCCAAGCTACTCTGCATAACCCCACTGCACGCCATGCAGAACGACACTGGTCCCCAGGGTGCAGCCCCTGCCCAGCTTTTGCATCTACCTATGTGGTGCCACATAGTTAGGAAGAGCTTCTCTGGGAAGCCAGGGGACATCCCTGAGCATAACCATGCAGGGCGGCGTGGCCAGGGATCAGCTCTTGCAACACCCAAATCCCCACCGTCCTCACAGACCGGTTGCGGACACAGCCCCTCCATCTCCAAGGAAGGAGGGTTGGCACTTGGGGTAGTCCCGTGCTTGGGGTAGAGGAGGGGATGTCTTGCCAGCAGACATCACCCTGGCTTGCTGGTTGGACAGAAGGCAGCTACTTTGGTGGTCGCAGCCCAGACTTTGGTGGCCGAGCTGTACTCTGGCAGCAGTGGCTGTGGGGGGACTGAGCCGCCTCCAAGTTAATCGAGGTTAATAGTAGGATCGTGTTGGTTGGTTTGTGCTGTGGCTGCCTAAAAAGAGACGACTTTTAGTTTCTGGTATTTCTGGTATTTCCAGTCCCTGAACCTTCACAAGAAGAGATCTTCACCCCTGCGTTGAGGGGAGGAAAGTCAAACAAGGAGCCGGGGGGGAGGCTTTGGCCTATGGGTGCTGTGATGCGTGTATCAGAGATGGCAGTGGCACCTGAGGGGAGGCAAGGGCCACTTTCGTGGTCTCCAGGGCTGTCCCTTCCGTATCCTCACCCTGATGCTTTGGGTGCTTGGTGGTTCAATCACAGCCCTGTGCCACTGGGACAGCAATTGGGAGCAGAAGGGCTGGGGGCTGCCCTGGCCATAAACCCCCCTGAAGGCTGGCAGTGGGTAGTGGTGGGTGACGATGCTGTGCTTAGAGGGTCCAGCCACCGTGTGTTTTACTCGCCTCGGGCGGCAGAGGGCTGTCCTCCCAAGGTTTCACCCGCAGATGCTTCGCTCTGGTCTGGCACTGGTCAACGCTTCAGCGCTGCCCGGAGAAGAGACCCAATAAATGCAGCCATTGCTCTGCAGAGCGAAGCTCCTGGGCTTGAGGGGAAGAGATTAGACTGTGGGGAAGCTTGAACTTGGCATGTCCTTGTAAAAGGTCCAGGCTCTGCGGATGTCCTAGGCTGGCCCCTTCATGCAGTGGGCAATCGCTGGTGTGAAAAAGGTTCAGGAGAGGAAGCACCCAGCAGCTGAGGAACAGCAAGGGCCTGGATATGCTGCCCCCAGCACAGCAAAAAGAACCCTGCTGAAAGGCCCAGGGAAGAGCCATGAGCCCCACGATCCAGCATTGAGCCATTCCTTACTCTACCTAGCCGCTGGCTCAGCAGCAAGCAAGGAAAACCTGCTTGCATCCCCCTGGACTGCTGTTGTAGCCATTCCCTCCATGCAGCATCACCCCAGGCACGTCGCCTCTGGCTCACCTTGTGTTACCACCTTGCCGAAGACGGGCAGGGTGTCCAGTGTGGAGCAGTTCCAGCGGCGGTTGCGGAACTGGTACTGGCACTCCTCGATGGCCAGCTGGGCTCCGCGCCGCACCGAGTCCATCACCTCCAGGTTCCTCTTGCACATCTGTACCTGGCGCTGGATCAAGCCCTTCAGCTTCTCGCAGGTCTCCTCCTCAGAGATGCTTCCCACTGAAGACAGCTTCGCCAGGTACCTGCCACGACAACACAACTGGTTAGGAGGAAAGGGTTGGGAGATCAAGGCCAGGCTGGACAGAGCCTTGGGTGGCACGGTCTAGCGTGAGGTGTCCCTGCCCATGGGGTTGGAACTAGGTGATCTTAAGGTCTTTTCTAACCCGAACCATTCTATGATTCTATGATCTGGGACACCCTGCACTGCAAAAAATAAGGGGACCTAACCTCTCACCCCCTCCATAGCTGACACCTGGTGTCCATCTGGGGTCACCTTAAATGTACCACTGCTGCAGCTCCACAGGATGCATTTTTGGCTGGCAGAGAGCAAGCCCAAGCAAAACAACCATCCCTCTGCAGCCTGGTCCCCTGTCTCTCAGCTGCTGGCTCCCCTTTGCCTCTATTGCCTGCAAGGAAGATATTTTCGGCGTTGTCTGAATGTGCCCGGTCAGGTCTCCTGAGTACCGGCACATCCAAGTGCTACTAGGAAAAGCCAGAGGTCTCTGAAGTCAGCCAAAACAAGCAGGACAGACGCTAAGCTGCCAGCTCCAGCTGCCACACTGCTCCTGCAGCGTGGTGTGTGCTCATCACCGACGAGCATCGCCCTCTAAACCACTTCCCTCCTGGAGCCTGCTTTTAGCTCCCCCAGCCTCCAGCAGGCAAGGATGGCCTCTGGGAGCAGCCAGGTTTCCCATCACTTGGGATTTAAGCAGGGCTTGAAGTGGGGAGGACAGAATCAAGAGCCTGCCATGGGCAAATCTGCACATGCTTGGCACCTCCTCCACCAGCCCAGCTTGTGAATGCGACCATGAGGTCTTTGCTGACCTGGAAAAGACTGGCCCTGCATGGAGGTGACCACATGCTCTGCTTTCCATAGCCCCATCCTCAGCAGAAGGAGTCACAGAGCTGCTCGTCGGTGTCAGCTTTAGGGGGATGAGGGAGCTCACCCTTTTGGGGCAAGCACCATGCAAGCTCTTGGCACCTCCTCACCGAGCGCATGGGCACGATGATCCATGCAGCACATCACGGTAACCCAACCCACTGCGCTCTGCACATGTCCATGCTTACGCATTTCCCAGGTCCATCCTTCTGCCCCAGCCTCTGGATCCCAGAGGGAGCTTAAGATAGACCCAGTCAGATTATCCACTGGCTCAGGCAGGCTGTTGGACAATCCAAGGTCCCCTACAACTCTCTGTCCCTGTGCCAGCACGTGCATAGCTGAGAGTCCCTCCTTCTCGTGGCTGCTGGCACCCGCTTTAAGTGACACTCTCCTGCCATGGAGAAGGGAGGTCCCCTTCATGGGACAGGCAAAACTCACACTTGCACCCGCTGACCACACCGAGCTTTAACGTCCTCGGGAATCGCCAGTGTCAGCTCCTGTTGCTGTCTCGTCTGCACCAAGAGATGCGAGCACTGAGCGAAGGCTTTTTGGAAACCTCATTCCTTGACTCTGCATTTCCCAGCCCTACAAGAGCTTGTGGGTTTTTTTGTTTGCTTGTTTTTTTCCTCCTCCTCCCAAGTTGCGACATCCTGTTAAGGATTTTGCCTTTGAAGCCCTGCTCGCCTCCGAGAAGTGACTGTGCAAAAGTGGCTCCTGTTCCCTGCCTGTTCCCATGTGTCCCAGGAGCCAGATCTGCTGACTTCAGCCACAAAATCAAGTTGTCACAGCCTCTTCCTCCCATTAGCCCTGCCAGCCTGCCCCAGGAGGAGAGAACAGGATTTTCTCTTCTGTGCATCAGCAGAATTATTCACCAGCTTGGTTTCACGCTTACAACTGGGGGACCGTGGGAGACGGTGAGAAAGCCTGCTTGGCCTGCAGTGTCCGTGGGGAGTCTGCATGGCGAGCTGTCAAAAGCATTCAGCTTTCCTTGTGCGTGGAGATCACTTGATGCAATGCCTCTCGGACAGCGGGAAGTGGCAGGCTGCCGTGCTTTCAGAGCCAAGTTCTTTTCTAGCCTTTATACCAGCTAAGCATCTCTGCCCAAGCTTGCTGCTCCTCCAAGGGCACAGCCCTGTTTGCAGAGGACTGGCTGTGCAGCTACATGATGCACACGGCTGGCTTGGAAACCCCATCGTGGCCAAACCCAGGGCTGTCACCTTTCAAGGACATGTAGTGGTAGGACGAGGGGGAATGGCTTTAACCAGCCAGAGGGGAGACTGAGATGAGCTCTTAGGCAGAAGCTCTTCCCTGTGAGGGTGCTGAGGCGCTGGCACAGGGTGCCCAGAGAAGCTGTGGCTGCCCCATCTCTGGCAGTGTTCAAGGCCAGGTTGGACACAGGGGCTTGGAGCAACCTGCTCTAGTGGAAGGTGTCCCTGCCTGCGACAGGGAGTTGGGACTGGATGAGCTGTAAGGTCCCTTCCAACCCAAACCAGTCTGGGATTCTATGATCCTTCTGGCCCCCACACCATGCAGTGAGTGTCCCTGTCCCTGTGCTGCAGTCCTGGACACAAAGTGCAACAACTACTGTTCCTGCATCTTGCTGCACTTGGCTACCCAGGCTGAAGGCAGCAAACCACCCTTGGGAGGACGTTTTGATGCTGAGCAAACCCGCTTCAAATTGATGCTGATGACTGAGACAGCTCCATCCCCTCCCAGGTCAAGCCACCATTTCAGTTTGGGCATGGGGAAGCTGGCACACAGCAGAGCAGTCAGATTCATCCCAAGACACTGGATCAGCCAAGCAGCCTTGAGCCTGGAAGCCAAGAAAACCTGATTCTGCCTCCAGTACCAACCCTTTGTGCTGATCTGGCTTCCCCCACCTCCCGCAACTGAAGCAGCATTTATTGTACCAGAGAACCAGCTCCTGCAAAGCAGTGTGGCTGGTCCTGCCGATGAATCAGTGCCCGGTCTGACTGCAGGAACCTTGGCAGGAGGGAGCTGTGCCGCAGGTGTAACAGCCACATTAATATCAGCTCTGCTAGTGATGGGGCCATCATCTCCTTTTCTAATATATTTCCCAGCTCACTAGGATTCTCCAGGCGATGGGGAGCTATAAATTCAAAGCACACATGAAGAAAAGGATGACAAGAGCCTTTCAAGCCTTTCCAAGTAGATGTGCCTGATAAGATGCCTCCCCACCAAGAATTTAATGCTATTTGAGATGATAAAATGAAGGCCAAGGATGCTTCAAAGATAGGTACAGCTCTCCAAGAACAGGCCTGGTAATTTGTTTTGAAGGCAGGCAAATAAGATGAAGCTATCCAGAATGGTGCTCTGGCCTCTGTCCCCCATGACAAGTCCTCTGTATGCCATCATCCCCCCTCAGCCCTTGTGTGTCTGCCCTTCCTTGGGGATGGAGGAGCCACTTTTGCACAGTCACTTCTTGGAGGCGAGCAGGGGTCCATGTGCCTAAAATGCCATGGCCTCATCACACTCTCAGCTTACTACCAGTCTCCTACATCCCATGAGTATCATCACTGCTTTTCAAAAACAGGCACTTTTTTTGGGTGGGGAAGGAGCCTCCCATCCTGGTCCCTGGTCCAGGAAAGATCCAGAGATTGAGTCAAGGATATAAGGAAGGACCTTTGCTGAAGGACCTCAGCTTTGAGGCTTTCACATGGCATCTTTCCACACCATATACAGGACACCAGGCAGGAACATCTCACCCCCTTTCCCCTCTCTAGAGCAGCTGAAGGGTGAGATAAAAGCTGGGAAACATTCTCTGCCCTCACCAGCTTCCACCCCACAACTCAGAGCGTTTCTCAGGGCTGCAGAGCCCAGGCAAGGCACCAAACCCATCCGCAGCATCCCACGGTCACCATGGAAACCTGGCTCTAGCACTTTGCCTGGTCCTTATTGTGGACCTTGCTCCGAACTTCGTTTTCCTGGACTGAGGTGGTAGAAACCACAGACAAAGCCTTTGTCTACCTGCAGACATAGCAAGACAGGCACAACAGGAGGAAACCCAACAGTTCCTGCCCTTTGCAAGGCCTCGGTGCAGATCTCCATTCTGATATCACATCTCGATTGCTGTGCAGAGCTGCGCAGGGCTCTAGAGTATGCCTTAAGCCTCACATGCAGCCTCAAAACAGCCCTGCTTGTGGACAAACCCCCACAGATAACGGCACATTTTACTCCTTTTCTACGATTTGGCAAGGAATATTTCAAGGGGTGAGCTGCTCCCCAAGCTGTTTGTTCAAGTTTTGTCTTCTTGCCTCATCATTGCATTTATGTTTCTTTTCTCCTGCCTTTAAATCCAAACAAGTCACTTGCAGAACAAGCTCCTTTCTAATAAAAGTTAATTGATTTAACATAAAACTGATGGAAAGGCCTTCCTTTTTTTCCCCATCCACAGTATATGGAAGAAGATTGAAACCCCATAATTTAAGCAGCCACAGTTGGCAAGATTGCAAACAAGGAAACCTCTTATCCAGGGAGCTTTGAAAAGGTCGGGGGGAAGCCCCACTTAAATAAAAACGATGATAATAATTTCAGGAGGAAGAATAATTGATGGAATGACAAGGAGACATTGGAAGAGCCACAGCAGTTGGCAGATAGAGCCAGAAGGAGAAGCGAGACGATTCCCTGCCGTGGGAAGGTGTGGGAATTTGAGTCATTGACAAATTCTCAATAGAGGCAGGTCAGGGAAGATGTAGCAGAAATCTCTGTTGTTTCTTTTATTTAAGCAAATGAATTCCAAGCACGAGAACTCCTTCTATTATCTCATTTTGGGAATATTTTCCTGAAGTCAGACCGAGGCCAGTGGCATCACTGATGTATCACTTAAAGATGCTGAGGTGTTAGATGAGCTCAGAAGCTTCACCCTGTTCAGCAAACAACCTACCTGGGATACTTGCCTCGCCAAGGCCACAAAAGGCTTGTTCAAGTCTTAAATTGTAAAGATGCTTCAGCTCTGCTCTGAGAGGCAGCCTCTGCAAACATCCTCCCTGCTCATGCAGGAGCAAAGTCCGCCTGGATCAGCAGCACATCTCTGTGCCTTTTGTGGCTGGATGCACGGTCAGCCAGTGACCCAGGGTTGCACTTGGGATTGAGACTGCCTTGTGCAGACAGGTTTCTTCTGAGGAAGAAAAAAGGCTTGTTTAGGATGGAAGAACCAAAAGTGCATCAAGACAGATAGGCGCACGCAGAGAGAGGAACTGATCAGGCACTGCAAGAAGCCATCCTGCAGCTATGGGGAAGGGGATCAACTTCTCCTTGTTGCTTTCCGCTTCCAAGTGGAGAGAAGGCATGGAGAAATGTCCCAGGGTTGGCAGGTCAAAGGATGCTCTAGGTGAGCCCCTGCACTTTCTCGTGGTGTTCTGCACTGGGCTTAGTACCGCTCTCCCTGTGCCATCAAGGCCAGGATTGTAGGAACCACCCCAATTCTTGGCATGGTTCAGCAGCTCTGCCAACTTGGGCGTGTTCCTGTCAGGATCTGCCGGAGACCTGCAACCTGCAAGGTCACCCTTATCCAGTGGTTGGCTCTGCAGCAGGACACGTCCCTCCCAGAGACTAGGCAACCCCTCCTGGGAGTAGGTGTCCTGCCTTTCCATCCCTTCTCAGTGTAAACCATCACTTACAAAGTCATCACCTGAGAGCCTTTCTGGTTTCTTCCTAGAAGAAAAGCAGCTCTCTGGCTCAGTCCTTCCTGCCACAGTTACTGCACATTTCACCTCTTGGCTGATACCATGCTTTTTACACCCTAACCTTCACGTCCAACTAGCAGCTGCCAAAACAGTCTCCCAGGAGGAGGCAATGCCATGCTCACCATTACCTGCCTACAGACCTGTGTGTGCAGCTCCACCACCTGAGCTCAAATCCTGACCCCACACCTTGGACCCTGCACCTAACACCATCTGCACCCAGCAAGCACCCAGCTATGCACGCACCAACCATTGGTTGTGGCCTGCCTCCCCCATCACAAGTCTATGGGGACAGTGAGATGGCCTGGCCGCTGGCCCCAAGCCAGTGCTACTTCTTGGCTTTATGAGCATCCAGGGGCAACATCTCCACTTTGTGGTGGGGAAGACCGAGGTGGAAGCTGGGAAGACTCTGAGAGAAGCATCCACTTTGGAAATCTGCTTTGGAAGAAGTCTTCCAATACCTGAAGAGGGCTACAAGGATGCTGAAGAGGGACTCTTCATCAATGACTGTAGTGATAGGACAAGGGGTGATGGGTTTAAACTGAAACAGGGGAAGTTCAGGTTAGAGATAAGGCAGAAGTTCTTTACTGTGAGGGTGGTGAGGCCCTGGAACAGGTTACCCAGAGAAGCAGTAAATGCACCATCCCTGGCAGTGTTCAAGGCCAGGCTGGACAAAGCCTTGGGTGACATGGTCTAGTGTGAGGTGTCCCTGCCCATGGCAGGGGGTTGGAACTGGATGATCTTAGGGTCCTTTCCAACACAACCATTCTATGCTCCTATGTATAGGAAATATCCTTTACTGCATCTCCCTTTATAAGTGAACAGAAGGTACTCCTGAGCTCGAGAACAAGAGCAGCACCTTGTTACAAGAGGAGACAAGCACAGGCCATTGGGCTGAAATGTGGGAATTCCCCTTCTGCATCGCTTCAGGCTAGACCTGGTTGGAGAAAAGCTGATGGGTTTATAGTTTTGATCAGAATCTGCAAATATGTGGCGAGAGGAGCCTTCTGCAGGATTAGTTTGATCTCGCCCAACTTGCAACAGACCCCAGGCTGCTCTCCAGCGGCCAAGAGACTCAGTTCATTTTTTTCCCCCAAGTAATTTCATAGAGCACAACACTGGCTCCAGTTCTGCTGAGCCAGCCGGATCCTGCACATCACCCCCATTGCTGCAGCCACGGCAGCAGCTCCTGGAGACCTGTGGGGATGCTGCCGGGGGTCACCCACAGGCATGAGGCAGACACCCTGGGGCTGGAGCCAAACAAAGGTTCCCTGCACTTTGTACCATGCCAGCAGCCTCAGATGGATGAGATTCACAAGGCTTTCAAGCTTTAAGAAAATCAAATCAAGTATTGTACGAGCCAGCATAACTGGAAATACAGGAGAGCCCCCTGGAAACTGTTAACCTCCAGGATTGTTCAGCAATTTCATCATTTTAAGAAAGCCCAAATAAACGGCTGTAATGCATTTCTCTCCATCTGCAAGGATAAATTAATTGAGAGGACAGTAGCTCTCAGCAGAGTAACATAAACATTTCTTCTGCTTCAACGCAGAAGTCCAGTTCTGACTCACGAAGCCATAGAGAACCATTGCAATGAGGAAATCTGCTTCTTCTTGTTGCTCATGTTGGGAGCTGATCCTCTTCTGCACACTCTGGGGTGCAGAGCGGTTTTATCTCACTCATGTCCATCCTCCCTAGAATAAGGCTCTGCTGCAAAGGTTGGGCTGTAGCTTTAGTTGTTTCCTTAGGAAAAGACAGAAATGCCTGTCACTGCTGAGGAGCAGTGAGCGCGGGTCCCTCCAGTGGCCTTGAGTCTTCCTTCCAGACACAACCAGTGCTGATAGACAAGCCAAACTGCTGGGAAGTCCAGCACCAAGACTGGCAGAGGTCTCTTGCAGGACCTCTGCAGGACGCAGCCCTTAAAGCCAGTCTGTTCTCATCGCTGGGCTAAAATTAGCTGGCTTTGTCAAAAGTGGCAGGACTTGGAAATAAATAAATAAATAAGTGTAATTCCAACGGGGGCTGCTGGTTTCACTCTCCCTCCCCTCACCCTCAGGGTACGGGTGTCACTGGTTGCATGCACCGACCTGGTAGGATCCCCAAAGTAATGCAAAGGAGCCCTGGGCACCCCAGAAGCAGAGAGCTGCTCATCCAACCCACAGCAGCCCTTGAAGCAAGGAAATTTTGCATCAAACCCAATCGGCGCAACCCACCATCCCATCTGCTAGAGCAGACATGAGCTTCCTGATGTCCTCACATCCAAAATCAAGAGCACCGGGCTGGGAAGAAGCAGCTTTGCCCTGGAGCGAGCTGCATCTGCCGAACCAGCACCGTCACAGACAGTATCCACTGGGAAAATGCTGGACTGGTTCCTTGCCAAGTGGAAAATGGGAGGGTCACAGCGGCAATGCAAAGAATCTTGTACAAATTAAACGCAGCCAGGCTCGAGGCGAAGCTGGCGAGGATCACCTTAAAGAAAGAATCGAGTCTGGTTTAAAACCAGAGGGATGCAAGTGTAGGACCCAGGCGTGCTTCTTCCCAAATCCTCCGCATTGCACAATGACCCAAACCGGCACAAAATGAGCGTTCACGCTGCTCTTGCGACATTCCCACTGCAAAGCTGGCAGGGATGAGCACGGAGAATCAGGCCCTGCGTTTGCAAAAGCACCTTGTGGTGTTCAGATGAAAGGGGGGACAGGGAAATCCTCCCTCTCCAACCCTCCAAAGTGGTTACTATGAGAGAGCAGCTGCTTAGCCAAGCTTGTTTGGACACTTGCAAGGTCTCCAAGCTTTCCCAGAGTGCTCAAATTCAGCTTTTTTAAAGGGGTTTAAAAGCCCATCTGTGCTCCTGGCCCCTTAAGCCAAGTCTCAAGCCCAGACGGAAGTTTTAAACCCCTGTAAATAGGGGGTAGAGAGAGCTGCTGGTGGCACACGCTGCTCTGCAACGGCATAACTGCATCTCGGACTATCCAGTGTGCATTTGGAAAGCCTCCTCCAAAGCCAGTTTTAGCTGCAAGAAAACAGAGAGAGGCTACCATGATTCCCAGATAGCTTGATAACCTGGAGTCTTACCCACAAAGGACCCCAGTCCTGTTGTATCCGATGCTTTCCAGGCATGGGGTTTGACTCTTATCATTCAAACCACCCCAACAGCTACAGACCACAGCAGCCCCAGTGCCACATGCAGTTAGTGGATGCCTCCATCCACACTCCACTTGGCACATTTTCTAGTTCACCTCTTCAGTTGGACTTCCCTCCCTCCAAAACAGATAAATAAATGAATAAATAACTAAACGACTGCTTGCACCTTACCTCCTACTAAAACTGGAGCCCAAGTGCTCCCATGCCAGCTTCAGAGAGGTGTTCCTTTGGCTGAAACCCTCTACAAAACAGCATCCCCATCATCGGCATGGTTTTGGACCACTGAAAGGACATGCTTTAGTTCTACCACATCATTGCATGTGCAGGTTCAAGAGCTGAATCAAATCTGTGAAATGTGGGTTGCTTTGGAGGTAACTTGGCTATTTCCCCTCTATACAGCATGTCCCTGGACTCCTCCAGAGATAAAGCAGAAGCCAGAGGTACCTTCCCATGCACAACCAGTTAGAATGTGAAAGGCACTAACTACAGCCCTTTATTTCATTTTACAAGTCTATGCCTGAAGAGGCAGGAGGAAAAGCTTTAAAACACTCTGAGCTTCCAAAGGCAGGAGGAAGGCGAGAACGGGGAGCAGAGCATCTCTTCAGATTTGGAGAACAGCGGCTTTCTGGATAGGCAGCAAGCCAAGCAGCAACTCCCCAAACTCAAGACACTGAGGAAACACAGTTGGTTCCTAACCAGAGAGAAAGGAGCTTGGTCTGTTTAGTGAAAAGATTTGGCAAAGTCCCTTCCAGCTCAATGGGTAGCAGAGTGATCCCTCTGATACCCACACCGTCTCCCTTTATATGGGATGGGGCAGCTCAGAGGACACCGCTTGCACAGCCAGAATGAGCCCTTCCCCACAAAGCCAGGCTTACAAAAAACCCTTCAGCTCAAGTGTTGCAAGCAGCGTCTCTCGGCAGCGCTGGGAATGCGAGTCCGGACAGGTCGGAAGAAGCTTTGTGGGGGGGGAGGAAAAGAAGGGAGGAAAAAAAAAAAGTCACAACTGAGCTTAATCACTAATCCAGCAGGTTTCTGGAAAAGCAAACTTCACCGTGGCTGCCACCCGGCGCACACACCTATGAGCAGAAATATGTGCTGGTGAGGTGCGGGCTGGCAGCACCCGGGCAGAGCTGAGCCCACATGCGTGAGGCTTCGCGAAGACCTACGAGGCACGCTCATTCCTCGAATATCTGATAACTCCTGGGATCCTTCTAACTCTGTTTATTGCCTCCGGCAGCCTTTGTTTCTGATGTGAGAAGATAAACAATGGGAATTGTCTTAATCCTAAAGGCAAAGAATAAAAAGCGCCGAGCGGGGGACGATCCTTTTATCACGATACATTTGCAACATCAAATAAAGTTGACCCCCTTCCTTTCAAGCGCACTGAGATGTGTCTGCTTTTCCTCCCCTGTTGGCAGGAATGAGCCCCCCGCGCCCACCCTGCACCTCGCCAGCACGGACGGCTGCACACAGACCTCCCCAGCTATTGCCATGATCCACCCCTCCGCCTCGGCTTCCCAGACACGATCCCAGCTGTGTGCAGCACTGGGGACCGGGGGTCCCACCTCTGTGCACCTACTTGTCAACCTCACTTATGAACCCCCCTTTGCCAAGCACTTCCCTGTGCTCGTCCTGGGGCAGCCTCTCCAAGGACCTACCACCATCCCGCAGGGCTTCTTTTCCCTGCAGAAAAAACACTTCCCACAGTTCCCAATATACCTTCACCCGCAGCACGACAGCTTAAAAGACCACCTTGATAGCTGCTATGATCCACCCACTGCTTGCTGGAGACGCGTGGCATGCAAGTCACTCCATCTGGCAAAGGAGGAGGGGAGGAGGACGAAGTGCTAACGCATCCCAGGCGGCAACCGATGGGCGAGCACCTTTTCCCACGGGCAGGACACTTGGAGAACGCCGCTGACCTGGCGCTTTCCCTGGGCGTAGGGAGCATCCTCCAAAACCCACCCACATCCTGCAGCCTCCAGCGAGGCAAATCTAAAGGCAGGAGAGTCAGGAGCTCTATCTGCGTGCGGAGAGGATTCCTTGTGCAGGGGATGCACTTGTGGGACTGTGCCCACCTGGGCACAAGCCACTCGGGATCTCTCATGCTAGCAGCCCCTGGCATTACCTGCCCTCACTGACAGAGACTGTGAGAGGAGGTGAGATGGAAGTGGCCCATGTTCTCAGCCCCAGAGCGGGTCTGCTGGGTGCATGCACCGGGAACTGATTATTTCCCAGCAGATGGGAGCAGGCGAAGTGCCATCTCCCACCAGAGCAGATTAATTCGGAGGAACCCGTGCCTTCGTTCAGAGCTAGGTGGGAAGGTGCCGTCATGCTCTATCCCCTCTGCCCCGGGGGGGTGGGGGTCTCCCCAGAAGACAGTCCCACCGCCTTGGCAAACACACAGGAATTTTCCAGAACGATTTCCGCCCCTGTTTACCTTACACATTATTTCAGTGTTTGTTCAGCGGGTTCCCAATGTCACCGTGCCACAGCCCCCCACCACTGTGCTCCCTCCGGGAATGGGGTCCGAGGTGTGGGCAGCCCTTCCCACCGCCGATCCCTGGGGCCAGCGTCAGCCCTGCCAAATCCTGTCCTGCACCGCTGGCCCTCGCGCGGCACCTCACCAGTCCCCAGGCCCTGCTCTGACCCGACGCCCCGACCTCCGTCCTCCCCCAGCGTGGTCCAAGCTCATGACTTGAGGACAAAAAGGGGACGGGAGCTCGATAACCAGCCCCTGTCCATCCAGGCGGGGGAACACTCCGGACCTGAGCATCGCTGCAGCCCACCGGCCCGGGGATGCGGCTCCGAGCCCCGCCGCCACCGCTGTGGGGTGTCTGCGGGACAGCGGGTACAGGCGCGATGGGGACGGAAGCCGGATGCCCCGCCGGGTACCACCGAACAGCATCATCGCGGGGGGGTCGCGCCACGGAGCTGCCCGAGCCCGGCGGCACCTGCCCTGGGACACCAACAAGTGGCGGTGGCGGCGGTTCCCCCCCTCGCCCCGCGGCTACTCACAGCCAGTTGCTGGCGTTGGCCGAGAAGGTGGCGAGGATGATGAGCAGCAAGGAGCGCAGGAAATACTCCGGGCTCATCCTGGAGGGCGGCAGGGATAGACCGAGCGCGCCGGCGGCGGCAGCCCCCCCGGTCCGTCCGCCGGGGCCGGGGCAGCCGCCGCCGCAGGTGGGCGCGGGGCAGGAGCGGCAGCGGCGGCGGCGCTGCCCGGTGGATGCGCCCGCGGCGGCCGCCGAGCCCGACTGTCAGCGGGGCCGGCCCATCCCGGGATGGAGCGGCGGGACGGGGCGGGACGGGGGCGGGCGCAGCCCCGGGGGCCGCCCCGGCCCCGCCACCGCCTGGGCGGGACCGGCCGTCGGGGACACCCCCGGAGGCGGGACGGCGGCGGGGAGGGCACCGGAGGGGCTCTGGCGGCGCCCCCTGACCCGCTGCACGCTCCGGACGGGGTTGGTGGGTGCGTGCGGTCGGGACACGGCGGAGCTCGTCTCTCTGAGGGTGCAGGGAGAGACGGGGGTATGTGAAAGAGGGGAGGAGGGGGGGTCCTCTAGCGTTTGATAGTCACAGGCTGGTTTGGGTTGAAGGGACCTGAAAGCTCATCCAGTTCCAACCCCCTGCCACGGGCAGGGACACCTTCCACTAGAGCAGGTTGCTCCAAGCCCCGTCCATCCCGGCCTTGAACTTTTGATGCTTTGAGGGTAATGGAAAAGCAAAGTCTGCAGGATAGGGCCTCGGGTTTCCATATTGCTGGGAGCATCGCCCCCAAGACTGCCTTCCCCATAACCACCCCCCCCCATGCCATCGGGAGGGTTTTCCCAAATCCCGGTTTCTGAGGATTCACCGTAGATGCCGAGTTTTGGCACTTGAAAATTGGCAAACAAGGAGTGGGGTCTGGGAGGTTTCTATTAGGAGGGAATAGAAGCCAGAGCTGAAGTTGCAAATCCTCTCAGTGTCTTTGCTGACTCTCAGTGTCCTCCACGGAGTGCCCTGGTGATGAGCTGATGCTCTGGTGATGGGCTGTGGGTGATACTTGACCAAGTATCAAGGCTTAAATCCACCTCTGAAATCTTCTGGAAAGGCCAACCCTTGGGAATCTCAGGAGCTCCCAGCAGCATAGCTTGTGGGCCCTGGAGGCTGAGAGTGGCAGCAGGGACCCCGTCTCCTCCCATTGCCATACCTCCTCCATCTATCCCCAGTTGCCCATGTGGGCACAAATAACTTAATTTAAAGCCAGGAGCAACACGAGATGGCTGCTTGGTGTGAAATCCAAGATCCCAGGCAGCCAAATCTCCTCCTGACAATGTTGTTAGTTAGGTCTATTACTAAAACCTCTTGCTACCATCTCTAAAATCTTGCCAAGCTGGTTTGGAGCTATTCAAAATACCCTTTGTCTTTTCAATTCCATTTTCCTGCTCTCAGTGTAGCTGGAACACACTTATTCAAAGCACGGCAACTTGCACCGGGCTGCACACATGCCTGTCTAAGTGTATTACACCTACTTTAAAATCTCTGCATTAGTTCCCTGTCAAAGCGAGGATTTAATTTCAAAGTGCTTTGACTTATATTCCAGCTCCTGACAGGCGGCAGCCCACCCTCACCTAGTCATTCATCTGGCTTTCACGTCCTTGCTGATTATCCCGGTTGAAAGCGGGAAGCTGGCTGCTTTGCTGGTGAATCGGAGGTTGTTGCTGTGAGCCCCGACTGCGTAATTCAGTGCAACTGGAGCTGATTAATCTGGCTCATCGTTTGAGACAAAGCTGTGGCCTTCCTCTGGCTCCTAATCGCTCTGGGTGTTGAGTGAAGTCGTCAGGAAGGCAAGAGCTAATTGAAAGGCTAAGGGGAATGAGAGGTTAGAGGGCTGTGGCTGGCTGGCCAGAGCTATGTGGGTCCATGGGAATATAATATTTTTTGGGCATCAGGTATGTTATTTTCCCCCCAGGGGGAAACACCAGAGTGTTCAACAGAAGCCAGAGGTTGGGCATGGACCCAGGTTTCTTCATGGGTCCCCAGGGTACCCTAGCTGGTGTGGACATCTGCATCCCGTGGAGCATCCCTGGCCGAGATGCTCCTGGTGCCAGGGCTGGCAGTGCTGCTGGCAGGCTCAGGGCACCCTGTGGCTCTTGTCAGGGTAGCTGTGACGGAAGACATCTGTGAGATGCCATAGTTTGATTTCCCAGGACCTTTTGTATGGGTCCTGTGTGCTCTGGATGATACGAAATGCTCCTCTGCCCCATGATGTCCCCTCCAAACCCTGGCTCCAGACTTGTTTCGCTGGCCCTGCATTAAAGGCAGGTTGGGTGGGTTGAGGAGGTGTTTAGGAAGGCAGATCCCTTGGTTATTCTATTCCTCACCCTGCTAGCAGCAGAAGAAGTTGCCAGTCACTTGGCCGCAGCACCCCTGGAGCTGTGTTTCCCCTGGGTCTGCTTCCTCCTCCCTTTCACCTCCCACCTTCTGCCCACAACACACCTCAGCATCTCTCCTGCCCTGGGCGAGGAGCTGTAGGGCATGTCCACCCATTCCTGCAGCAGGTTCAAGCCACTGACTGCAGCTCAGCAGGTAGAGCAGAGGGGAACATCCTGACTTACCCAGCAGGAAGGGAGGTACCTGCAGATGGCATGAATGCCAGGCTATTTCCAGCAGTCGTGGTGTGGGATCACATCCATGGGATGCGTTGGGATTGGGGTGTCCATGGGGTGCTGGGTTGGAGCCCTATGCTGGAGGGAAGGCAGATGCAGACACATCTGGAGTGAGTCACTCTGAAGGGAAGTGCAGCGTGAGCTGTCTGCGGAGATGATAACAGTGCGGCAGGGCAGGAGGGGTGTTTATTTTACTGCCTCTGCTGTGGAGGAGATGATGAGTGTGAACGGACACAATATGGAAATGGGCACTCACCAGGAGAAGGGGGTCCCTTGGCCTTTTCAAAGATGCCCATGAAACACTGCTCAGCCGGTATCCGCAGCTGAGGCGCTTTCTGTGAGCTACATTCTTTTGGCTTCTCATTCAGAAGCTCTAAAGACTTCAAAGCCCAGATGATTTGGAAGAGAGGAAAGCCCAGATACAGGAGGGCATTTAAGGGGGGGTACCAGGTTTCCTGGGCTTGTGCATCGGTGCAGAGCATCCTGCACAATGGGGTCCCTCCTCTGCCACCCTCTGAGGACAGCGGCCAGGGGCAAAGAGCCCTTGTCACCCCAGTGAGCTCAGAGCTCATCACTCTTTATTACTGCCCATGTGTTGCTTTAATAAACATCAAACCCCCATTTGATGAGAAGGCTCCCTTTGATGTATGAATATTTCAGTGGATGGGAAGAGGAATAAAATGCACCTGAGGAGTGTTTCACGGGCTTGCCCAGGTGCTTCTTTATTCAAAGGCTACGGAGAAATTAGCATTACCATATCACAGGCGAGGGAAAGGTCCCAATGGTGGCAGCAGGAAGGGGGCTTCCAACACTGAGACCAATGTGAAAGCACAGTGCTTACAAAGGTGTACCCAGAATCTGGATTTAAGTGATGTAAAGACAATTATGCTGAAGAATAAGTGCAGACAGGTTGCACTCTTGCTCAGTTCCTAGATCTGTCCAGTGCTATTAGTCACAGGGGTGTGAGAGATATTTTACAGGTTCTTTTTGACTTTCTGATGCCCCTGGGGCTTACCAAAGGGGACTGAGAGTGGGGTAGTCTGCAGTCAGGACTGTGGTCTGAGCCACACGATGGGGAGAAGAGCTGTGAGAAAGAGGGAGGCGAAGCTCGGTGGTGAATCTGAGGCTGTGGGGGTTGACACTGAATAGAAATAAATTCTGTTCAGAACTTAATGGAACATAAATATCGGACACTTAGCAACAGTACATGTATTAATCCTCTCCTGGAGAAAGGAGAAGCTGTTCTGGGAGCCTCCATACCAGAAAACACAGGACAATTGTACTCCTTTATAGAAACCTGTGGTTTTTCTGATGAAATTTATTTCAAACTATCCAAACATTTCAGCTCGGCGCTGATGACTGCTCAGAGAAGGTGCTGTATAGGGGTGCAGTTCACAAACAGAAGCAGCTTTGCAAAGATGAAAATTGCTCTGACAAAAGAACTGTGTCCAGTCCATTATAAACAGAAGGCAAGCGGTTGCTGTAACCCGTGCTCACCTGGCTGACTAAACACAGCACGATGGGCACTAGAAAATCAAGATGGTCCTTTTTGAGCTGCAGTGGGAAGCCTTTAGCTCCGTGTGGATTGCAGAGCACTTCAGCCTGTGTGCTTGGGGATGTGCATTTACTTGTGTGAGTCTTCAGAAACCACAGGCCCTGGTGTTCAGTCCTAACAAACTGCTGTGCCATCACCTGAAATCCGGCACCAAGGCTGGAAAAATTCACTCCTCTGAGTTCATTGTCAAATAAGGCGTTGAAAAAAACAAGCAGAGTGGCTTGGGATCTAAGGTTTTTGCTTTTGGATGTTGTCTTTGAACACACCATGGAAGTTTCTCTGGGAAAAAGGAGCGTCTATGGTGAGTTTGTGGGTGCTGTCCATGTGGGAGCTTAAGAGCATCCCTGAATGCTTTCAAACTATATCATTGCAGAAAGAGACAAGTTTTCCACCAGCCAAATATATGCTTTTTCACAGGGATGTGAATGAATTTTCCCTCCTTGTAGTATCTTAAAGGAGATCGTGTCACGATTCCAGGCTCTGGGTTTGGAAATGCATCGCAACTGACTTTACCACTCAGTTTTGCTGCTGAAACAACTCTTGATGCAGGTGCCAGACCAGTGGTCGCGAACGGGGGTGCGCATGCAGTGAGCCCGTGCCGGAGTGACAGCCAGCGACTGCAACCTTTGCCCTACTCACCCTGCCCTGGAGAAAGCGAGCTTGCTGGCCGGCCGGATACATAACACCCCGACCCACTCCTCTGCAGTGCTTATTATACCTCCAGGCATTCAGGAGCACCGAGACTTCATCCCCCGTCACGGGGGAGCCACACTCAGCCGAGTAGGGTGGGAGGAGGGATGGTGGCCACCAGGATTGCAAAGGGGCTTCAATGCTGGTGATGGCCAAGAAGGGACTGGGCAGCAATGAACACATTCGTGTCTTGTGATGGTGTTGTCTTCACATTCAGCACACTGCAGATAAGACCTACTCCCGCAGCCGGTGGTGTTATCAATGCCAAGATCCTCAGCTTAAGTGATATCCACATCTCTCTTTCTATGTTTTCAAAGCAGGTTGTGGGACTTGTTTTGCTTTCGCTCTCTCCTGGCATCACCCACCCTCTTAGTCCTCTTGCCGGTATAGTTCCTGCCCAGACATCTTGCACCCCTCCAGGCAGTGGCTAGGCAGGGTTCAAGGGAGGTCTTACCCCAAGGAATGGGATAGAGGAGGCAGCTTTGGTTTAGGCTTAGCTATATGTTTCCTAGCAGGTCTATACCATTTAACTCTCTGTGCCACTATTCCCTGACCTGTTTTGTTTAGTTGTGCAGAGATAAACTTTTGGGGATCCAAACCCAGAGGTGGGAAGGAACAGAAAAAAATCAAGGAAAAGATCAATGCTGATTGGGATATTTGATCTACTGATGGTGAATAAAATGCTACTGGATAAAATCATCCAAATCTCAGGCAACAAGAAAAGCTGCACATGAGAGCCTGGAAGGAACCTGCAAGTTTCCTGCTGGGACAAGGACAGAGACAAGTGACAATGTCTGTGCCAGTGGAGAAATCCAGGACCAAAGACTTCAGCTGCATCTTGCCCAAGGTATCTGCTTTCTCCATGCATAAATTCCCTCTTTCTTCAGCAAAGAGGCCACAGAGCTGCCTTGGCAAAGCCCTTTGCAGGCCATCATGGAGTAAAGAACAGAAGTTTTTCTGTCCTTGGCTATCAGACAAATGACAAGACACTGGCCTTACGGCAGAGCATGGCTATGTTTGGGGGACATCAGCCTGTCTTCCCCTTCCCTGAGTGGGGGATGTTTTAAATGAGGACCACATTTCCCCTCAGACATTTCCAATGTTTGTGCTGAGCCATCTCTTCTATTGGCTTAATGCACAATCTGCATCCACAAAGTGGAGGAAACAGGAACCTGAGATATGAGCAGCATCTTTTGGAGACCTGGTCCTTTGCTTAAGGTGAACTCTCAGGTGCACTTGTAGCACAGCGTTGTCTGTGGCTTTACAGCTTCTTCGTGTTGGTGGCTGATGAAGGTGCGTGGATAGGGCATTGTTTCCTGGCTAGGAGGAAGATGTGGGCTTTGGGAGATAACCAAGGGACAGGTTACTGCACTTAGACCAACCTTGAGTCCGCTGCTTTGCCAAAATGCAATCGATAATTGAATCTGATTCCATATCCAAATCCTTGTTTCTCCGGAAACACATCAGGAATGGAGCTCGCACAGCAGCATTGGACTGTCTGGGGCCCTTCAGTTTAATTTTCTCTTGTAGTGGGAAACTGCTTATTTTAAGTAATTTTCTCTTCAGAAATGACTAATTAAACAACAGAGCAGGAAATGTAAGAGACAGTGAAGTCCCCTCAGCTGCCCAGCGCATTTCTACGTCAATATGGTGGTAAAATGATGAAAACAAAACCTTTTGGAGACAAAGGCGAGCAAGAGACCTGGTGACGCAGCAGTGAAAAATCTATACTTTGTGATAATAAAGTGAAACCACTGTGTTTATCCTCTGTCTTGAAGGATTTGGTGCAATTATTCTTTAGGAAGGGAGGGAGGCCATGTAGAAATCAGAATAGCCCAGATTTTTGCTGAAATATTTGTACAAATCAGGTTATTCAACTACAGCAAAGGACTTCTTTGGGGCTGTTGCTGCTGAAATTATCCTGCAAAACTGGAAGGACCGTAAATGCTTGGCCTTAATAGCTAGCTCCATACAATGCAAACCTAATCAGTGAAGCTTGAAATGTCTGTGGCAGGGAAGAAAGGCAGAGTTTTATGGCTCTGCAGAGGTGTACAGAGGACGGGACACAAAAAGCCGCTTAATGCACATGGGGGAAAGCAACCGCTGATCTCCATCTGCCAAAAGTCACTTTGTGGTCAGGGACAACGGGGCGAATTTTCCACGCTGGCACAAGCTGCCTTTTGCCTGGGTTTTCCCTCTTTGCCTCCGACTCCCAGCCAGGCTGTGCGCTGTGGGGCAGGGACCCAGCAGAAACCATCCCAGCAATCTGGGGAAGAATTAGGGTTGCACCGTCTAACTTTCGGTTTTGCCTCCAGCAAAGGCTAAAAATGTTCCACATCACTTAGAGGTGTCAGGTTATTTAGCCGTGGGCTGGGAACAGCCCTCAGAACATCTCGGTTACACATTACCCTGAATATCTCAGCAAATTACTTGCAGCTAATTGAAATAAAGGAAACGCAGTGGCTCGGTTTACCTGGTGGACTGTATATAGCAACGCAACCACTGCGTTTTGCATTGATCATAAATCAGGATTTATTATCCCACCTGGCAAATATTGACTTCTTTTTTTTTTTCCCCTCGGTCTGTACTTCCTCCTCACGTCAATATAGCAGTGTTCATCCCAACTAAAGTCAATAGTTTCTTACTAACATTTCAGCTCTAGAAGTGCAGAGCCTCAGACGTTCCCCAGAATCCCCAAACCTCTGCTCAGTGGTTTTCAACCTGCTTCGGTTTGCTGAGTCTCAAAAATTTTCCTGTGGCAATGCAGCCCCTTCTAAAACAACTGTACTGATAACAGGCTCCAGGTTGATGAGTTACTTGCTGTGGACCCCGCATAAGTAGGGATTTGCGGATCAGAGGTTCAAAAGTGCAGATCCGAGAGATACAGGGGAGACAGTCAATCAGTTAGACATGAATCGTTCCGCATATTGAATTTAGAGGGGTTCCTGAGCCATGGGGCAGATGTGCTCCAGAAAACCTCCTAACAGAAATCACCAAGAATGGGACTGCTGAGGCAAGCAATGGCTGTGGGTGTTGGCATATATTTGACCTATGAATATGAATATACATACATATATATATGTATATATATATCTGTGAATTCATCTTGAAGTCGGGAAAATGTTGCGTGGGTCAGGGGGTGGGAAATCAATCCCACACTGGCAGTGCCACATCCATCACCTGTGCCCTGCTCATGGGGAAGCTGCTGGGGACAATGTAGTGGCTGCATCATGGAGAGCCTGGCCAGCCCAGTCTGCAGCACTGGGGTTTCTCCAGAGCAGAACAAAGAGATAGGTTGTAAATACCGCAGAGCCGGGGAAACGGGGAAAATGCAGAGGGGCTCAGACACAGGAAATTTGGGGAGGAGACGAGATCAGAAAGGCACATGTTCACTGTCTCACTCAGGTTAGTGAGAAAGAGTGAAATGGCTGGAGCAAAGAGAAACTCCACACGGAGGACAAGCCATGGGCAGGTGGAAGGAGCCAGGGTGCCTTGGAGAAGGTGACTATCAGGTGGAGAAGAGATTAAAAATGATGGATTGTGTTGTCCATGTACCCGTGTTTCTTGTACTCAGTAATGAGATGGGATGGATAGTGGAGCAACATCTCATCTCCCTGATGAGTAACTCCTGGGCGTTTTGGGGCAAAGTCGAATGGAGGGATGGCTGCTGAGGGGTGAAAAGGCACTGTTTCTAGGGCTGCTAGACCCAATGTCCTCTCCCATCCAAGGGGTAGCACTTGTGCCTTAGACGCATGAAGACTACTGTGGGCTACCAGGATTAAAGCATCCAAGCAATTGGGTGGGCCACTGAGTGCTGAGATGCAGGAATCCTGCCAGGATGGTGTTAGTGAGGCAGACACAGAAGTACAGTGCTCTGAGGCTACCAAGAATGTGCTGCCAGAGGTGCT
The DNA here is from genome assembly GCF_004027225.2 of Strigops habroptila. Taxonomy (NCBI): domain Eukaryota; kingdom Metazoa; phylum Chordata; class Aves; order Psittaciformes; family Psittacidae; genus Strigops; species Strigops habroptila. The sequence continues at coordinate 2,540,236 of NC_044292.2, forward strand.
CTTGGGTCACAGATGATGAGGAAGAGATGCCATGAGCAGGAAGGCAGGAGATGGAGGATGCAGGGCTTCACATCACCCCTGGTGTCTGGGTAAGCAGTGCCTCAGAGAACAGGGATGTTACGAGTACAGGAGCTCCCTAACACAGATACTTTCTGAGGCAGATCCTCAGCATCAAGGGAGATGTCCTAGGTCAAGACCCTCCAGGCAGTAAGTGACCTGGATACTGAAGCTGGGAGGTTGTCCATGTTCTTCCTCCCAGGGGTTTCTTCAGTGTTCTCTAAGCTTTGAATGCCAGTGGGCATCTCCTATGACTCTCCTGGAGAGGGAGAAATAGCAGAACCCATGTGGGGAAGGGAGGCCTTTGGGATGCTGAGGTTTCAGGTGGGAATGCCATGCTGAGGTGTGTAACACGCTATGGTGGTCTCTGAAACAGCTGGGACCCTGGAAGGCATCACTGGACCCCTTTGAAATCCTCAGACAGGTCCTTTGCTGTGATTTGCAGGATGCACCACCCCACAGATCCCCAGCACACTGTGGGGAGCTCATGCATGGCAGTCCATGGACAAAGGGTTCAACACATCTTCCTTCAGTGTAACCACCTGAAAAATGTAAGATAACCAGTCAGGGTCCCTTCTTAATCCATGGAGAAATGGTGGCCTCTCCAGTGCGTGTTCACCCCATCTCTCCCCAGTGGGTCATTCTTGCAAAGCCTGTGTCAGTGCTTGGCAAAGCTGTAGAGAAGCCCATTGAAGTTCCCAAGGCTGGACTTACTTTGGGGTGAGTGGGTGAGATGAATTCATTCCTGGCAGCCCATGTGAGGAGGACTCAAAACTGAAATTTGTGAGCCACTTGCTGATTCGAGGCATTTTCCCCTGTGTGTCTCTGAAGGGGAAATTACAGCAGCAAGTTCAGGCTACCCAGGCCCACAGAGCTGCTGTCACAGATGCCAGAATTCATAAGTGCAATCGTGGGTGACTCAAGGGTCTCAAAGGATTCCCAGCTGTAAATGCTGACATTGATATATGGGTCATCTTCCATCTTCGAAACACTGTACAAAGTGACAGGCTTCATACAGCCCAGAAATGTTGCATGATTCAGGAAATACCTTGGGGCACGTCTGGCATCGAGGGAAAGCCAAAGGGAAGATGTTTAACCATCTCTCTGGCTTTCTACCAAGCTGAGATGAGCAGCACAGAGTGGCCAGTGTACGTGGACCCAGGCCTGCTGAAATAAGTAGAAAAATACTCAAAAGTTTTATTTCTTTTTTCCTTCCCAAAGTGCATTTTTTGGTAATTTCTTAATATTTTAGAGTATTTATTTCTGTGGCTTGGGGAAATTCCTAGTTTTCAAGAAAATTGGGAAATATTTAGAGCTCTCATTTCCAAGCAGTTCCTCTCCAGAGGTGCAGGAGAGGATGGCAAGAGCCTCACAGTGAATGAGAGCAGAGCCTGCAGCATGCACAGCGTCCTTTTCAGTGGACGTTGGTGCTAAGTGCACAAGGGCACCTAGTTTGAGGATCCCAATTTAGAAAGAAATTGAAACACAGCATTTTTAAGGATCTGGCTCAATCCCAGCATACTCAAGCAGATTCCCAGGGTGTCCGATCAACTCTTAGAGCTCCTATGGTCACCTGCTGTAGCACTGTTTCAAACCCAAAAGTGGGTCTGTCCTTCCACCCAAGGAAATGTTGTGCTGATTCAACACGGTTCTTCTCTCTTGAGCAGCACAGAGCAGTTTGCATTGCTCACTCTACCAGGATATATGGAAACATGAAGCTGTGGAACAATTATGGTTGCTTAAGAGAATCAACCAGCAAAACAAACATGAAATGTTTAGGACAGCGGGAACAGCTACGTCCCACGGTGCACACACAGCTAACAGCGAGCCTAACCTACTGTGTTAGTGAGGACTAAACACAACCTTCATCCATAAATGCAGCAAGGAAACAAGTTTCCATCCTGCTGTGTGGTGATGCTATGGATGGGGGGACCATGGAACAGGAAGTGTTGAGGAAGTCCAAGTTGAGTAATGCGGAGTGCTACATCCTAGCGTGGTGAGGAGGTATCTTGCTAGCTTCACAGCCTGGACAGCTGTAACTCATCCCTTCATCTGCAGGCAGCAGCTGCCAGAAATTCCTCTTAATCCTCCCTACCCTCTCAAAAAACCCCTTCATAAGAGGCAGGGGAGGCATTACAAACTCTGGTACCTGTGACTGGTTGTAACATTGTCCTGCTTGGCCAAGCCATCCTTCAGTCCTCCCTAGTCCACCAGCTGGAGAGGAAGAAGTGAGGGTGCTGAGGCACTGGCACAGGTTGCCCGAAGAAGTGGTAAATGCTCCATCCCTGGCAGTGTTCAAGGCCAGGTTGGACAGGGCTTGGGCAACATGGTTTAGTGTGAGGTGTCCCTGCCCATGACAGGGGGTTGGACCTAGATGATCTTAAGGTCCTTTCCAACCCAAACCATTCTATGATTCCATGACTGGGAATATCCTGCTCACCCTGATGGACCAACCCTTCCCTAGAGGAAAACTTTGCCCTGGTGGAGGCTGGTGCCTGCAGAGCAGCAGCAGCACTTTGTCTTGGAGGGCCTCTTTGTGCATCCCAGGTTTAACCATGGTGACACCCAGCACAGTACCACCGGGAAATGGCAGAGGCATGAGTTCATGGTGACCACGCCAAGGGTGAGCATGTCCGGCTCATTGTGGTGGCCAGGCACATACTGGCTGGGACACGCCACTAGAGGGGGACACAGCCACGTGTAACATGGCCACTGGCCACCGGCGTGGACCTGTGGAGCAGAGTCAGTGGCCCAGTGACTGGATGGCCAGTGTAAGCCATTACTGTCTTAGGCCTTCTGGACCTTGAGTGTCCATGGTGCTTACAGCCAGCTCATACCCAGCCGTAGGAAGGCAATGTGCATGTAAAACTCTCTGGCCCTTTGACTGATGGTGAAGCCAATGGCTGTGGTGTGGGATGTGGAGGACTTTGCTCTTCGCTCTTCCTGCTTGTCATTGGTGTGACTCTGGAGGTTGGCCGGCATTTTCCAGGTCTTAAAATCCTGAAACCATGCATTGGGTCTGCTCAATGTGTGGAGTGGGCATATGGCATGGTGGGATGTGACTTGTGGGGGAGACCCAAGAATGACTCAAACAGAAAGAAGAGTTTCGAGAGTTTTCCACTTTATCTTTCCCTTTACTGTGGCATCTCTTTAAAAAGAGATCACTGATTTCGGATAACCAGGCTGTATGCTTCTGGTAGTGTGACCTGTAGCCTCCAGCTTCTGTTTCCTTATAGACCTTTTCTTGGGGACTTTTAGCTGCAGTGGCTTCTGATGGTAAAGCTGGTTTGACCTTGGATGCACAGCCAAGTCGAGACTCAAAAGGTTTGAGAAGAACCTAAAGAAGGATGGGACATGATTCTTACAAAATTATCATGGAATCAGTGGTTAATTCTCCAGCCAACTTTGAAAGCTACAAATTTGTGGATCAAATTCCCCAAAAAGGGTTATTCCTGGGCATGTACAGTGCTGCTTATCTGTTCACCTGGAAGTGAGGTAACTGTTTGTGTGGCTGCAGGGTCTATGTGTCGAGTGAAGCCAGAGGTGTGATGCCCACCCTATAGACACCCAGTGAAGAGAGGACCACAGTGTTCAGAGAGGAATGTAGGGTCCAAGCATGGCATTTGATGCCCTGTGTGCATGTCACATGCTCGTTCAGCATAGATGATGTACAAGAATGGGGAGGATTGTCTCTCCTTGCTGCTTGTCAGTGTCAGTGGGCACGAGTGGCTTTGGTGACCTCCTGTTGTACGCCTGCAGTATGGACCAGGGTGGTCTGGCTGGACGTGGGATTTGAAAAGCATGTGTGGTTTTGTGTGCATGTGTCAATGGGATGAACTGACTCCAGGTGTGTCTCCAGCAGTGGCATTTCATGTGTCATATCTAGTCCCATGCAGCATTTATCTTATCCTCAGCAGACCACACAAAAGGTCTGACGAAGGTGCCTGATATCAAAGTGAGGAGCGATAGTAGGGGATCCTGGTGCCTGCAGGTACATGCAGATATGCAGAACCTCTGCAGAGATGTCTATGAAGTGCCATCAAAATCTCTCCTGGTTATGTTTTTTTCTGGACAAAGCTGAGACTGTTACCAGCAGCAGTTTGATGGACAGCTCATTGTTTTGTCAAAACCCATGCAAACCCCCTTGTTTTCCTTCAGTGTTTTTTAGCCAGCCACAGAAGTTTTGTTTTTCATCTGAAGGCAAAAATGACTCAAAATTCAAACCAGAGCAAATGAATTTAAACTGGTGGCTTGCAATTCCCAGGAGACAGTAAGAAGTGAAATTACTTTGCATTGTTTTAGCTAATTTGCTGAATCTTACATTAATTTCTCCTACTCAAATGGTAGGTATTCTATTTACTAGATTTATTGCTAACTGAAACCCTCCGCAGCAGTGAAATTACTTAGGATTTCTTTAGTATAAATTAGTATGGATTTCTGCAATTGATTGCACAATGAATAGCTCTTTTTATCACTCCGGAGAAATATAGGGATGGGATTTCATGCCGTTAATTTTTATGGGAGTTCAATGTCAGGGCTCCTCAGGGAGCTTTGAAAATCACAGCCCTTAATTTTTAATTTTCAGTCCTTATAAACAATGCTATTTATTTGGGTGTGCCTGTGAGCTGAGGGCCAGTCAAACATCGGCTCTTCGCAGATCCTGCCAAAGGCTGGATCCTTCTGAGTTTATTATTTTAATCTGTAGTTACAGGGGAAGTGCTGAGCCCTGATGCACAACCCGAGCCTGTGCTGTTCTTTCCCTGCTTGGCTCCAGTTGATACATTTGGCCAAGGACCTACGCCTGGGCCTATATAAAGACTCAGGGATGTGACATATAAGAGCCAAAAGGGTAGTTTTGGGAGGGGAATTTGCTTCTGTTAGGCCAAGTCTGAGCACCTACAGCAACTGTAGGGGCTTGGAGGAGCCAGTCTGGGTTTTGGAGGAGCCTGTGGCCATGGTGGTCCCTGGGAGGGTGCAGGCTCACAAGCAGACACTGCACTGGGCTGACCCCCAGAACTTGGGAGCTAATAAGAAAATCAGTGGGGAAACATCTCTCTGTCTGTCCCAGAAAGGGGGTAGGAGGTAAGGAGGAGTTGGGGAAAGTCTCCCTGTAGTGTTTGGTCCCATAGAGATCATGCGAGTTAAGTCTTTGTCATTTGCATCCCAGCTCAGAGCTGGCACCCATGCCTGAAAAATACCTGCAGCTTTGGGAATGGGAACCCACGCTGTGATCTGCACCTTTCTCAAGAGAAATGGCACTAAACCCACTAATGGTTTGCCTCAGGGGACAGGCACCCGCCCAGCAGTGTCTTGAGCAGCTCCCACTGCAATGACCTTATTGCCCTGACTCACATCTTCCTGGCCCGGCTCCCCCTCTCACTCCCTGCCTGTGCTACCCACCGGCGGGCAGGGCGCTGGGGGCCCTGGGGCTGCCAGCACCTCCCTCTGCAGTCCTGGGTGACAGGACCCATTACACAGCCTGGATCCACCTTTTCCACACTGCCATCCATCCGCGGAGGAGCAGATCAGCCCCACACTGTAGCTTGTAGCCAACCCAGCAGCTCTCATCCTCTGCAGGAGCTCTGGGCAAACCCAGGGGTGCTTGTACCCAACAGAGTAGTGGCCATGGGTTAAATCCAATTGAGAAGACTAGGAAGGTCACGAAAAAGAGGCAGGGTAAAACCCAGCATCATCCCATGTCCATCAAAAGCAAAGCCCAGGGATGAGGGTTGTTTCCTGTCCTTTGCAGCCAGCGGTTCTCCGCTCCATCTGCTGTGCCATGAGGACAATTTGCAGTAGCCCTGGTTTGGGTGGGGAGAGGTTAATGGGGTTCCTCATTGCACTCAGAGCCAGCCGTGGGTGATAGGACGGGAACTGGGGACTCGCAAGGAGGGGCTGGAAACTCCCAGCATCTAAGGCTGGGAGGCAGTAGGATGAAGGGACAAGGTCCTTGGCTGGTCCTTCTGCCCTCTGGCAAGGGGCATGTTGCTCTGGGACTGCACATGGTGACATGGAACTGGGACTTTGGAGGACTCTGTGACTTTCTTGTGACAATGGGCAATGGGGGAAAGAGCTTGCAAGTGAGGGGATGCACTTGCCTCAAGAAGGGAAACTCGCTTGACTTGGAGGCAGTGTCCCTGTTGGTCCTGGTGGCCCATCAGCTCATGGTGGCCCATTAGCTCATACCTGGCTGTGGCAGGCAACACTGAGGTCTGCTAGGCTGTGCTGATAAAGTCCAGGACCCAAGGGAAGCTTTAAGGACCGGGCAGCCGTAAGCATCCACCATCGCCCTGCAGCCCCCCGTGCACAGCGGTCTCACGTGGGAGACTCTTGGGTGACCCCTTACTGCCAGGTGAGCCCTTGTTTGTGCAGTTGCCCGGCGGATGAGATGTATTTATAGCTGTTGTTAAATCACAGCCGTGCAGCTGAGGGACTGGGCCGCTTCCAAGGACTGCTCACGCCGATGTGGCGGGGGATGGAGGCAGGTTACATATTTACACATTAGTTTAAAATGTGGATTCTTTCCCCTGGGGGCCCAGAATGGCTCATAGGCAGCTGCTCCAGCCATCAGCTCAGCTCGTATTTATTTGTGTTTTTCAAACATTTAGTCAGTATTTACACAATAGATGCAATATTAGTAATATCTGCAATAATTTATATGATACCAAATGGGATTTCTCACGGCCAGTGGACTGCCTGGGGACTTGGCCCCTGCTCCCTGTTAAAAGCTTGAAAAAGTACAAGTTAACAAGCCGTAAAACGTCTTCATAAAAGAACAGGGGAAAAAAGGCCAGATCCTGAGAGGTGCTGAGTGATCGTGACAGCCCTGAGGGCCGCTGGGATAGGAGGGTGCTCAACACCTCTGCAGTCAGGTCTCCGCTGTCCTGTGAGGAGGAGGAGGGATCCTATGAGGCTCTCTTGGGCTAGACATCAGCATTCCTTTGTGCCATGGTTGGAGCTGGAGCAAACCTACCACTGGGTGCTGGTGGCACCAGGGAAATCCATTTGCCCCCAGGCAGTGGCTGAGGACAACACTCCATCAGGGTGGAAAGCCTCTGGCTTCCCCATCTCCTTCTTCTGTAGGTGCTCAAAATAAGAGGAGGTGAGAGGAGGCAGCTAAGCTTTGGGGCAGGGACGGGCATGTGTCAACATCAATGCCCAGGATGGAAACCAGTGCACATCCATCATCTCCATGGCTGGACCCCGCTTCCACCCTGGTCCTCTGGGCATGGTGTTGCTGCAGGGACCAACAAAGTGACCACTCACTGCACCTCGGGGGCACATTTCCTTGCAAGATAGACTGAAATGAGAGTGTATGTGGAGCACCTTCACATAGGCCAATGTTTTCCCATCTATCTCCTGACCATCAAGAAATCGAAGCACTCCAAGGAGGGTTCTGGGGTTTGGTCTTACTTTTAGGTTATTCATGAACTTTTGGGTCATCCATGAGCTAAAGCTATTTTGCCAAACCCGAATGTTGTGCCTCAACTTAACATCAGACCCCCTTTTTATTTCCTGGGTGAGTTCACCCTGGGAAAAATGGTTTCCTAGCCTGTATCTTCTCTAGTATGTGCCCCTTCACCGAGCATCCTTCCCTGCGCCTCCGGCACCTGCATGGCACCATGGTCCAAGGGGCTCTATGCAAGCAGCTTGTGCAGGCTCACACATCTTCATGCAATGTTGCAGGGCCCTGGTGCATCTTTTGCTTCACTGGATCCCCTGCAAAGTCCCTGACCCGTGCTAGCTGCGAGTCAGGGTGTGAATGCAGGGGGAATAAGGGCATCCTGTGCTCTCTGGTGCTGCTGGTGCCACTGCCTCACCTTGCGCCCTGCAGCCAGAGACATTAGACCAAAGGTTACTTTCCTCTGCTGAAATTCTCCTGGCATCAGCTCCAACCACCCTCTGGCCCAGTCTCGGTGCCTTGGGGACAGCTCAGCCCTGGTTCTTTCCTGTCTAGTGTGCTGCGGCCTCCGCAGTGATCACACACCCCTGCTCATGGGCTGACGGGGGGGTTGGGGAGGGTTAGAGAAATAAGCCTTTGGCATCCACTGTGCTTTCTTTTCCCTTTGCATCTCCCCTCCCACCCTTTCCTGATGCCAGGGAATGTCGCCATTTCATCTGTGTCATCCACAGCCATCCTGGCCATCACAGCCCACCCCATGGACGTCACCCTGTGCTGGTCCAAGGGGTTGTCCTCCTCCTCCTTCTCCATCTCCTGCTTTTTGGGCAGAGGTGTGAACTGCAATGGCAGAGGTCAGGGTAACAATGGCCTGAGATGATGGCGTGTGGAGGTGGTGGCAAACGTTTGGGGATGCAGGGTGGGGTCTTGCAGCATAACGTAACTGCAGGGCACATGGACCATGGGGGCCGGGAGCGTGAGGAGGCGTGTGTTGTATTTCAAGCAGTTCCACACTGTCTCTGCCTCTGCAGCCACTTGCCATATTCAAACCAGATGCAATATCCGCTTGTCAGCAGTGTAGCGTGCATGGGGGGATTTCATTCATATGTTTTGGACCTATCCCAAGCCAAATAAATGATGGAAAGGCGCAATTAACCCAATCTCAAATCTAATCCGCTCTGAGTGCCTCTCTGTCCCAGGCTCTGCCTGCTCCACGTGGTGGTGACTTGCCTCCCGATATGTGTGAGGAGACGCGGACACTTGGCCAATAAAGCAAATGGCAGGAACTGGAAATGAGGGACTGGTGATGGTGCTGCTGCTGCTGGGGTAGGCTGAGCCTGAAGTGAAGGTCAAACGCTTGTGCAGCAGCAGCTTTGCACCAGCATGTGGATGGGGAAGGTAGATCACAAGGCTGGGATCATGAGTGGGAAGGGCCCAGGTCACGCACACACCAGGCCAGGTTTGATGGGGCTTGGAGCAACCTGGTCTGGTGGAAGATGTCCCTGCCCATGGCAGGGGGTTGGAACTGGATGAGGTTTGAGGTCCCTTCCAGTCCAAACCATCCTGTGATTCCGTGATTCCTGGGTAATGATGCTCTTTGCCTGAGCTGTCCCATGCAGGAATTGCTTAGGCTGGTGCTAGGGACACATGTGGCCCTTGTAACAAGCCCCAGCAATGTTAAAGATATTGCTTTCTGACTGGGGCACTCCAAGCCCCTCCAACACCCTGCCCTTGGAGCCTCTCTCTACATAAAGGCTGGGCTTTAGTGGGCAACAACTATCACGGGACCTCCAGCAAGGACTGAGTGATGAGCTACAGCCATGTAGCATCTTCTCACTCAGACCCCTAACATTTAGAGCTGCTCTCCAGGACCCTCCATGGGTCCTGAACCCCCTGAGGTGAAGGATCAACATGCAGTAATGAATGTTCAGAAGTACATTGCCCCAGGCCTTCTCCTGGATCTGATGTCCACAGTGAGGACCGGTGCCAGGCCACCTTCCTGGAATGACTGTGGATTGTTCTGACAGAGTCACAGAGTGCTGGGGGTTTATCCAGACCAGGCCCACTGGTGTGGGTCATAACTGGTATTTCATCCAAACTGGATGAGTTTGATTCTTCTTCTGCTAGTGCACTGGCAATGGTAGCAGGAGGGTAGATGTACCCTGGGGTGGGATGTACCGACAGAAGACAGACAAATACTCCAGAGGAGAGGGAGAGTGGGAAACAGCCCACACCTGGGAGTGGAAAGAGAAGTTGGGTGTTTTCAGAAAGTGTTTGCTCTGATGTGAAAAGGTTCCTCGGCATGATGGTGCAATCTCTCCCAATGTGGCTCCTCCTAGCATTTCCATGATGTATGAATAGAAACCTGCTTCTAAACATGTGCAGGGACTATTCCACCCTCTCTCACACACGCAAGATGTCATTGTGTCATCTGCACCCATGCACATTTTGGATAAAATCATGCTTGTCCCCATCCGTGTTGCCTTATTTGAAGATGCAAACACACTTCTGCCTGGCCACACTGGGAACAAAGTCACAAGCAAGCAAAGAGTGCCAAATTACTTAAATGCCAAAGGTGGGGAGATCACCAGCTCTTGGTAACCAGGAGAGCCCAGAGCAGGACTGTCTTTGCTGCTCCATCTACTTCCCAGCAGACAAGCCTCTGGATGCTGTATCTAGCTAGTGCTGTGTTCCTTGTCCCCTAGCCCTCATTCCTTCTCATCTTCTCACCTCATCTCTGCTAGTCTGTTCCTGTAGCTTGTTTCACAAGCTTGCACAGAGAATGCATACACTCTGCATGCTCCTTAGATGCCGTCTGCAAGCAGCATGCTACAAGAAAGTCTTTACAGATAGGGATGAAGAGGAAGAATGCGTTCTTTCTTTGCTAATCCCCTGACTCCAGCAGCAGGGTCTTGAAGATCTTGCAAAATGAGTGCTGATTGTTGGCCAGACTGCAGTGCCCTTGCTCCATCCCAACCAAGGCTTCTGAGCATGGCCATGGCTGTTGGGTGCCTTCATACACACAAGGTAGTGGTTGATGTTGGAGCTTGCTCTTGTGTTTGAACTGGTGGGAAGGTACCGGACGAGATTTCCACACTAGGAAAGGTGCCGGGCGCTGCAGGGCCTCTCTGCCAAAAGTATGTGGCAGGGACTCTTGTATGCATGCATGAGGATGGATGGCTTCCACTGTGGTGGGACTTGGAGTCCTTTGCCAGTGCTGGACCTCAGAAATCCCCTTCTGCCAGCGCAGCCGGAGACCATCTCCACTGGAGACCATCTCGGCAGCCGGACAAGGAGGCAGAGGGGACGTCTCACTGTCGAACTCCATCTAGTGGCATGTCTGGGCCTTGGCAAGACCAGAACATCTCCATCCCAGCTGCTTCACAACCTGGACACTTGGAGCAACCAGCTGGCCCTGTCCTTGGCTGCAGGAACCAAAACACCAGCAGATTGCTCCCTGCTCCTCTTCCCCATCCCCAAGCTATCTTGCCGTGTGCTGGGCAGTTTCGGAAGAGCATTTTGTAGCAGTGATCTGTTTACGAGCAAGGTAAACAGCTGATGCAATGGGGGGATTTGCAGCGAAGGCTTTGCTTCATCATCCAACAAAAAAGCAAGTTGGGATTTGGCCATTTCGATGGGACAATCCAGCTGGCAAGTTGTGCGCATTTGTCCCTTCCAGGGGTTACAGATGTGTGCTGGACACTGTGGGAATGGGATTTTATAACAGTAATTAGTTTATTCCTGAGGTAAGCAGTATAAATAGGAGAAAAATTTGTTTCCTGTTCCAATGCAAATAACCAACTGGCAGCCAGTTGGACAAGGGCCATCGAATATCAAAAGCCGAACAGGGGACTGTGTCAGCTCTATATCCCCTTCTGGCTTATTTGCATGCTGGTTGGTAGAGGAATGTTTCTCTTTAGGTTACTAAATTTACTAGCTTACTGTATTTTTTTAGCTTGGGGCTGGTTATTTGAGTGGCCACTGGCCAACTGGCTGCCTACCGTTTATTTGAATGGCTGGTGGCCAGCATTTGTCACTGGTCCTCTGAGCATCCCAAACCCAATCTACGTTATTGACCCGGGAGACTGGGCTTCTTCTCAGCTGGGCTGACCCCATGTCAGCAGCAGAGCTCTGCGTCATGTCCCGACAGGCTTCTCCTCCACCAGCCATGAGCCTCTTGCTGCTTTTGCTCTTGGAACAACCATGTGTTTTCTTTCTGCCTTTCTTGATAGCTTTTAGTTTTCCCTACAGTGGCATAAGCCGCAGCTAGAAAGAGCTCCTGCTGTTCTTTGCTTGGTGATGCTTTCTAATAATGGTTTGGCCTGTCTCTGCAGCAGAGGTGTGAGGTCCTCGTCCTGCTCCAATAAACGTTGCATCTGTGTTTTTCCCAGGCTTCCTTCATGTACAGACCCAGACCTGTATGGGATCCCCACCCTCTGCACACTGTGGTTTGAGCAGAGCAGGACCCTGCTTGGCTTTGGGCGCTGTCTCTCTTACCATGATGTCCAGATGGGACAAATCTTCACTCCTCCTCTGGAGGAGAAGCAGCTGGTTGTCCCATCAGCATCTAACCAAATCGGAGGTCCCTCATGTGGCTGTTGATGTTGGATTAGTAGAATGGTGCCACTCCCTCTTCATCAAGACCTGCAGCAAAAAAAAAGACTATTTTCCTTCCTACGCTAGAAATACCATTTTTGGGAGGACCTTTTGGCTGTCTTGCAAGACACTGGTTTTTCCTCCTTCCACTGGTGCTTCCACATGAGAGGATGCAGCAAGATTTTGGGGACCCTTGGCAATGACTGTTTCCTCAGGCCCCTGGCATGTCCCTCCATTCCCCCTCCACTGCACCTCCTTGTCTGCTGTCCTACTTCCACCTGACAGCTTGCTTTATCAGCTTTGCAAGGACAAGCAACATTTTTCAGTGGGACAAAACACCAGCCCACCTTCATCTTCCCCTCTCCACAGTCACAATCTTGTGTGTTTGGGGTCTCACTGTTTTCCATCCCTACGTCTCCTTCCTAAGTGTGCCCAGCTGTAACTTACTTAATGACAGCAACTGAATGAACATCCCTGGCTTTTAATCTCATTCATGTGGGATTGCAATGTAGGACCAGCCCATTGCTTCATGTAGATCTTTGGCCCGTGAGGGCAGTACCATGGGTCATGTCCTTCTTGTGGCTAGTGACAAAGACATTTAATAGGAGCTTTTCCCCAGCCTGCAGCCAGGTCTGTAAATTCCTCCTGTTTTCCTGAAGAAACTCCACCCATTTCACGTAGGTTGCTCAGTGTGTCCCATAATGAAAGACTCAGAGCTGAGTGCTTCACAACTCTGCCAACTCTCACAGCTGAGGCTGGAGTAGTCCCCAGGCCAGTGTTTGGGGTTTGTTTTGCTAGAGAAAGTGGGAAGTTTGGTTAAAATGATCTCTCAATATAAGGCCTGGAGCAGTGCACTGCATGACCCAGGTTAGGAACAGGCTTGGTGCCTGAGGGTGTGGAAAGTTTGTTGGAGAAGCAGTCTGGTGTTGGGAAGCTCTTCTTCATCACCCTCTTGAATGTTTCCCACGCCTGGCCAAGGGCCATCTTTTCCATCTGTCTTGCCTTGGAGATGGATGTAGCTGGATACCGTGTGCGAGACGTGACCTCAGCCCCCAGTCTGGGCTGTGCTTCCTCGGGGAGCTGGCAGGGGCAGGGTCGCTGCCGTTCAACATGAGTGGTTCTCCATAGCCCAGAGGCCCTGAGATTGGTGCAGGGCATGACACAGACACCAACAGTCCTTATTCACTAGGTTGAGCTCCACAAGATCTTGAGAGGGCTTAACACCAATGCATGGGGACCTTCATAAAATGTTCCTTCCTTTTTGCTGCCTTGCACATGCACTGTGAGAAGCAGACGCTCCCATGATGGCTGATGCCACTGAAGATGCACTGATGACGGCTAATGGCACTTAAGGATGACCCCTGTGTCCCTGCAGACACATCAGGGAATTGATCCAATGACACCAGATGCCAAAACAGTCGATGCAGCCCGTGCAGAGCAGTCGATGTCATCTACCTGGACTTGTGCAAAGCATTCGACACTGTCCCACATGACATCCTTGTCTCTAAATTGGAGAGACATCAATTTGATAGATGGACCACTCGGTGGATAAAAAACTGGCTCGATGGCCGCACGCAAAGAGTTGTGGTAAATGGCTCGATGTCCAGTTGGAAACCTGTAACGAGTGGTGTCCCTCAGGGATCGGTGTTGGGACCTGTCCTGTTCAACATCTTTGTCGGTGACATGGACAGTGGGATTGAGTGCGCCCTCAGCAAGTTTGCCGATGACACCAAGCTGTGTGGTTCGGTTGATACGCTGGAGGGAAGGGATGCCATCCAGAGGGACCTTGACACGCTTGTGAGGTGGGCCGATGCCAACCTTATGAAGTTTAACCAAGCCAAGTGCGAGGTCCTACACCTGGGTCAGGGCAACCCCAGGCACTGCTACAGGCTGGGCAGAGAAGAGATTCAGAGCAGCCCTGCAGAAAAGGACTTGGGGGTGTTGGTTGACGAAAAGCTTAACATGAGCCGGCAGTGTGCACTTGCAGCCCAGAAAGCCAACCGTATCCTGGGCTGCATCAAAAGAAGCGTGACCAGCAGGTCAAAGGAGGTGATCCTGCCCCTCTACTCTGCTCTTGTGAGACCCCACTTGGAGTACTGCGTACAGTTCTGGTGTCCTCAACATAAAAAGGACATGGAGCTGTTGGAGCGAGTCCAGAGGAGGGCCACGAGGATGATAAGAGGGCTGGAGCACCTCCCATATGAAGACAGGCTGAGGAAGTTGGGGCTGTTCAGCCTGGAGAAGAGAAGGCTGCGTGGTGACCTCATAGCAGCCTTCCAGTATCTGAAGGGGGTCTACAAGGATGCTGGGGAGGGACTCTTCCTTAGGGACTGTAGTGGTAGGACAAGGGGTAATGGGTTCAAACTTAAACAGAGGAAGTTTAGATTAGATATAAGGAAGAAGTTCTTTACAGTGAGGGTGGTGAAGCACTGGAATGGGTTGCCCAGGGAGGTTGTGGATGCTTCATCCCTGGCAGTGTTCAAGGCCAGGTTGGACAGAGCCTTGAGCCACATGGTTTAGGGCAAGGTGTCCCTGCCCATGGCAGGGGGGTTGGAACTAGATGATCTTAAGGTCCTTTCCAACCCTTACGATTCTATGATTCTATGATTCTAAAACCCAGATTCGCAAGGGTGTTTGGGTGTGTTGCAACACCTAAGCCCTGCTGTGAGGTTGAGCCCACATCTCCAACTGCTCTGGAGTAAAATGAAGAGATGCTTTCATGCTAAAATACTTCAGGAGGGGCTGTTTGAGTCAGTCTTAGAGGAATCTTTCCTTGCAGCAGTGGTAAATCCTAGACCATGCAGGGCTGCAGTGTGAAGGGGAAGGGACCATGGGCTCAAGCCCCACTCATGGCTCTGGTCAGCGAGGCTGCAGATCCCTGTCAGCACAGCCCATAGCGCAGCACTCTGTTGTTTTCCTTGCTCTCTTGTTTCTATGCACACCGCTGGTGCTGGGTGGCTCCATGTGGATTCCTGCTCCAGTGTCTCCCAGCAGATGCTGGTGAGTTGCAGGGCTCTGGCTGCCAAGGAGGGGATCGGGGCAGGGCTTGTCCCTTCCACACCATCACCATCCAACTCCCATGACAGATGAGTCCCAGCCCTCTCCTAGGACACGGGCTGGCATCGCTCCCTTTTTCTGAGCTCAGCCTGACTGGGTGCTGCTGGAGAGTCCTCCAGGGACTGGAAGGAAACCAGCCCATCTGGGATGGGAGGTGGAAAGCCAGCCATGAGGTGCCTGGAGGGGCTCGGAGCACCTCTGCTGTTGTGGGCTGATCTGAAGGTCCCTGGAGAGCCCCAGGCCCACCTTGAACCTTCCCAGGACCATGCCAGCTCAGAAGGAGGATGGTTGGGGCATCCAGCTTACACCTCATGGAGGGCCCACACTGAGGAGCCAGGGAATGGTCATGGTCCCTGGGACAACACAGGGCTGTCTCTGGTGGGGATGGGCTTTGGAGTGCCTTGTCCCCATCATCAGAGGTGGTCTGGGCTCGGCATGGGCTGGCGGCTCTTCTTTGTGTCCAGCCACTGCCCCTGGCACGAGCTCAATGGAATGGCTCCTCACCACCCTCCCATGGAGGAGAGCCCCCCGCCAAGCTGCCCGGTGAATGACGAGCTGCCATCACCGGCCCAGCGGCTGCAGGAGACGAGATTTCATCTCCTCACCCTTAATTCCTCCGTCCGCTCTGCCAAATCCAGCCTCCCTCCCGCCTGCTGCTGGCCGGCGCTCTGGCGCATTCAGAGCCCGCCACACAAACCCGCTTGGGATTGTTTTGAATTTAAAATCCTATTAGTCTTAAATTAATTGCCTTTTCTTGCGGAGCAGCGGGTTGGAACTGGCGGGCCTGGCTTGTAATTATTAACTGGGGAAAGGCGCAAGAAAAGCTGCTTCTCTCCTGCTGGGCTGTGCTCTATAGGCGCAGCCCTTCTGTCCTGCTTTCTTCTTCAGCTTTTATTAACCAGCTCATCCCCTTTTGCTGATCACCCTTTTATCTGGGAAGGGATGGGGAAGCTTTGAACCTTGGAATTAAATTCTCCTTGGAGCCATGACGAAGGGGCAAGTTTTGGTTCATTTCACTCTCAGGGAAAGTGGGAAAAGCCCTAATGGGAACTGAAATGTGTTGGTGGGGATGCCAAGTGGTTAATGCAGGGGGAAAAACTGCGGCACCTGGGGAGGTGATCCCAGTTCAGGGCTGGCGCAAACTGGGACCTGGCATCTCTGCTTGATTCATGCAGAAGAGCTTCCCCTGGTGCTGGGATCCTCTCCTTTGTTCTGGCATAAGGATCCTTGGATCACACACAAGCCAGGAAGAGCCCTGGGAGGTTACTGCAAACAGCGCATGGACAAGATGAAATTAGAGTTTAGGAAACGTCTGACACTAAGACCTGGCATCAGAGCACCCATGAGATCGACATAGAGAGGGTTTGCAGACCTGCATCAGGCTACATGAAGTGGTGGATCTCCAGATGTGCTGTGCTGGGATGGTGCTGGCCCCATGGAAGGGGTCAGAATGATGGGGCACCTCTGCCGTGTCCCTGCTTGTGGCCTCACCTGTATGAGGAGCAGGGGCTAGTCCCAAAGCACCCATAGGTGCCAGGCACTGTGCTGTCTTCAGGAGGGTGCCGAGTATGGAACATCCTGTGCCAGGGGAGGACATCTCCCACGCAGGGTGCTGGTCACATTAACAAACTGCTTTGGCTTCTCTTCCTTCCGGGTGGAGCCAAGGGCTGCTGTGCCAGGTCCCATTCCAGCAGCATGGGACCGGCTCCTGCCAGTCTCTCTCTGCTCAGGAAGGTTGGCGCTGCTTCTGCTGTGGATCCATCTCCATGCGTCCTCTTGTGCCAGAGCCATCCCAGGTCACTCCCGTCCCTGGGCCAGGAGAAAGCAGACTCTGATGGGATTTGGTAATTTCCGCCAGGACTCTGGGGGTATCTTAGGGAACATCCTCATACTTTAAGCCCAAGTGACCAGCTGGAGCAGCATCGGTCAGAAAGGACCACAGCAGCCCTGACTGCCCTCCATCCCCAGGCAGACAGCATGATGTCTAGTGGGGAGAGCAGCCCGGCAAGCAGGGCAGCATCAGTCTGGGCTTTTCCAAGGTTTTTTGATCGCCGGTGACAAATCTCTCTTCAAGTCTGTGCATGACTGAAATTCATCTTGGCTCACAGGAGCTCAGTGAGCCCAGCCAGGGAGGAAGGGAGGGGAGGCCGGGCGGCGGGCAGCAGCTCAGCTTGCCCAGCCTGCCTGCTGGATTAGGCAGAAACAGCTCCTGCAATGATGGCTCATGGGCAGGGTGAAACAGGAACTCCGGCTTCACAGACAAAGTTATTTTGGTAGCTGTGTGCAAACCCCCCATTGGAAAATGTGACACGCTTCTTATCCCCTTGAATTTGCTCACAAAACACTAATTAAGGCATGTAATGAAGACAGCAGCATCCATTAATAAAGAATCATTATGGGGATGGATTAGCGAGCTTATCAGAAACAGGTGGAAGTGAGCTGGGAGTCTGCTCCGGGCAGCATGTGTGAGCAGAGGCTTTCCCAGCCCTCCAGGACAGCGTGCCAGGAGCTTCCAAGGGATGCATCGCTCTGCCATGGGATGGATGGGGCAGGCAGGGGGATGAGCATTAAGGGAGCTCCTCTGCCTCAGGGTTCATTTTGGGACCGAGCTCCACATCCTTCCTCAACTGCTCATCTGCTGAGGATGCTGCCAGTGGTGTTGGGTGTGGGAAGCCACATCCATGCAGTGCAGCAGATAGGAGCTTGCGGGGACAGTGAGACCCATCCAGCCCCTCAGGAAGGAGGGAGGTGGGGAATGGCTGGAGCATGGGAAATATTCGCTCCTTGTAGGAATAGTCACTTCTCAGGCCAGGGGAGTGTGGTGCCTCGTGCCCTTGTTAGCCCCTGACGCCACTTGGCTTCTGCCCTGCTATCAATACAGAGCCGACTTATGGTCTCTGCAGCCCCTCTGGGCAGGAATTAGTTGGCAAAGATGCTCAGCCTGATTATTTGAAGGCGTGTTGCATCTATTTCTGAGCAGCTTGGCTAAGGCTAGTGATGAATAAAGGAAACTGGGCTCTCCCTGGCCCCCTGACCTTTGTTCAGGAGACATTCCAGTGTCATCCCGCACTATGCCTGTGTGGCTGGGGGCTGCCTGCCCTCCTGTGAACCGGGGAGGTGGCAGCCCTGCTTCCAGCCACACACCCTGGTGCGACAACCTCCTACCGCCTCCGCCACCAGCTCCCATTGCACAGGGAATCCATCAGCTACCTCCAGTCATTTGCCAAGGGGACACCCATGCTACTGCTGCCTCCTCCTTTGAGCTCTGGAGTCTCAGTGCACCCACAGAACTCGCCCTCTATCCCCAGTTATCTGACATGGTTCACCCAATCCACCATCCCATATCTGACATCCTTCCACATGCCCTTTCCTTACCAATTGGCATCTGTGTCCCACAGGGTTCAAACCCACCTGGGCTGGTCCTGGCTGCATGGTCCCATCTCCTGCCCCACAGATGGGGGTCACGTAAGCCTTCAGGGAAAGGGGAAGGAGTCCTCACTTATGGACATGCTGGGAAAGGCTGCGCTGTTTCTATCTCCCCCATGGGCAGGCAAAATTGCCTCTTCTCTCATGAGCATCCTCCCCATGCCGCTGCTCACAGAATCCTTCAGCCTGGGACTGGTGGAGCTTCTTAGGCATGGCCCAGGCTGCAGGAAGACCCGGGGGGGCTGGGCCTTGTGGTCCCTTGTGTGTATCTCAGGGGGAAGCGAAGCAGCAGGTGGTTTTTCTTGCTCAGGGCATGATGCCCCGTGAAGAGCAGAGGAAGGTGTGAGCCAGCAATTTGGCCTCATGGAAATGGAAACCGGAGAGGGGAGATTTATCCACGGGCATTATGTGTGGTCTCTACAGAAAGCTGGTAATGCAGAGAGGTCATGCGTTTAGCAGGAGGGATGTTTGGCTGATGGCTGGGGAATATTTTGTGTATTCTGGGTTTTTTTTTGTATACCTATTGCCACAGCAGAGGAACTGGGTCTGGGCAGCCCTGGTGCTGGGTCCCAGGAGAGCATCACTTACTCCACCCATTGCCCTGGGATGGGGAATGTCCTGGCTTCATCTGGAACACGTGGGACATGACATTTGAATGGGGGAACAGTGACAGATCTCACCTTAGGTGTTGCTGTCAGGGTAATGCAATGTACTGGCAGCCTGGAGACCTCTGCATCATGGAAAGAGCTAAGGGAACCCAAAGGCAAGGGGTTGGCAACAGCGATGGTTGTGCCAGAGGCACCTCTTTTTTTGGGAAGGGCTCTCCTCCAACGAGCAACACCCAACAAAAACCCGCTGAAGCTCACCCAGGCCTTGGAGAGCAGGGGCAGGAGCGCAAAGGTCGAAGACATTCTTTGGATTGCATTTACTTCCACGACTCCAAAAGAAAAGCAAAATCCTCTTTTGTTTTGGTGGATGTTTACCCCTGACGGGAAAGCCATGGCTGGTTGGCAGAACATTCCCGGGAACCGATTTCATGGCAGATCTCATAGCAGTGGCTATGTCCCAGCTCGGCCTCTCCGGCTACGCGTTCCCACTGGCCGTGCCGTGGCTGGGATGTTCAAAGGAGCCTCTACTCCCACTGCATTCCTGTGCCTGCACTCATCTGCGCATCGGCTCCGGCAGACCAGTGCAGGGCTGGTCAGGAGGCGCTGGCAGGACAGGAGGAAATGCCTGCAGTTTGCTTACTCCAGACCATCTGCACATCTTCAGTCCAATGCTCTCTGAAAAGTTTTCCCTGGATGAGAGGGGTTGTCTCCACTCAGCCCGGCTCGTGGTATTCTCCCTTGATCCTTTCTGTGGGAACCGGGCTTTGCAGTCGGAACTGATCCTCTTCACCAATGTGGTTATTTCCAGAGCATTTCCAAGACCTTTGGTCTCTTGGAGCTGCAGAGCCTGTTGCCCTGGGTACCCAGCAGTAACCTCCATGTACTTCTCCATGTACCTCTGCAGAGATGCCTGACAGAGATGCAGATTCTTGGTGAGGCTCCTGCCCGAGCTTCACATTCCCCTTTCCTGAGCTCTTCCTTGTAAAGGATGACATTTCCTGGGCAGGCAGGGCAAGGGGAGGGTCGGGAGGAGAGCAGCATCCCCTGTGATTAACTGACTTGCTTTTGCCTCTCCTGATGGGTTTCCCTTTCTCTCTTTGGCTTGCTGTCTCTCTCCTCTCCTGTCTGCTCATGGCTTGTGGTTACCCTCAGCGTAACCTGAGTAGATGATGTGTTTATCTGTGATGACACAACACGTTTTGGTTGCCTTGTTGGTTTCTGAGGTTATTTGTGGAACCTTATCCCTGGCCAGCCCCAGGCTCTTTGGGGTCCCCACGCACAACATTCTGGCATGGCACAGAAGTGTTTCAGTGCCACATATCACCCTGTCCCGAGCATCTGTGGGAAGGCAGAGGTGTCCTGTGGTTGCCCGTGCATCACAAGGCATCCCTTGTTGCACCACACAGGCTCTTCCTCCCTGCAAAACCTCCTCCTCCTCCAGTAGGCTCTGTTCTTTCCTGCTCAGCCTCTCTAAGCTTCTCTTCCTGGCTTTCCCTTTTGTCCCCCAGTAGAGGAGGAGAGACAGAGGAGGCTGTGCTGCCTATCTCAAGCTGTTTTTTTCCTATGGAGACCAAAGGAGCTGCAGCCCAGCAGTTTCTCAGACTCTGCACAACCTCAGCTCCTCAGAGGTGAAGCCAAGTTGAGACCTGTCAAGAAGTGCATCATCCAGGCCTCCTGTTGAGAAGGTTGCCATGGTCTGAAAAATTAGCCAGCAAGCTCCTGCCCTTTTGCTCCCATTCTCCTGCTAAACCTTTTTCCCAGCATCCCACCCTCCAATATCCCTCCCTATAATTTATGCCCAATGTTGTACCCATGAGGGAGGATTTATTTTGTTTTCAGCAGCCTTTTAGGGGCTTGTGGACGTCCCATTTAATGAGAAGCTTCATCCCATGATCTGTGCTGGTAGAAGGTGGGCTGGTCCCAACTGTTCCCTGAAACCATCCCATCCCCGCTCTCCAAAGACATGACTGGGCAGCGCACTGACCAACACTATGCCTGTTCAAAATCACAGCCCCTTTTTTACTTTGGAAACATCTAGTTTGAATGTTTAGGAGGATAAAGTGAAGATATCTTGGGTTCCTTGGAATGCAACATCAACAAGTTTGAGGGTGACACCAAATTGAGGGAAGTGGTTAATACTTTGGAGGCCAGAGCTGCTGTTCAGAGGAGCATCAACATGCTCAAGAGACTGGCAGTAAATTCTTTCAGAGCAAACACAGATCCTGGCATCATGGATGGATTATCCTCATGCAGCAGGCAGCTGGGAAGCACGAATTGGGATCTTGTCCCCTGTTTTGGGCTTCTTTACAAAAGAAAGGTGTCTACAAACTGGAGTGGGTTCATCTGAGTACCACAGAGGTGATTGGGCACTGGAGGATGTGATGTCTGAGCAGAAGTGGAAGGAACCAGGCTTGCTGGACATGGAGAAAAGGAACATGATGGGGATCTACCTGCCCGTGCCACTACCTACAGGCAACTGTACGGAAGAAAAAGCCAGCTCAGGTGCACAGAGAAAGGATGGTGGCAATGGGAACATGTTGCACCAAGAGAAATTCTGACATAAGTTAAAATTTCTTCATCCTGTAAGTGGTCAAGCACTGGAAAAGCAGCCCCGAGAGGCTGTGGCCAAAAAACCTCTCCATCCTTGGAGATTTTCAGCACTTAACTAGAGAAGGCCCTGAGCAATCAAATCTGAATTCAAATGTAGCCCTGTGTGGAGCAGGGGTTGGATGAGACATCCAGAGGGCCTGCCTGACCTACATTTTTGTTCATTTCTATAATTCATCGTGTAAAATGACTTGCAAATTGCTTCTTCCCAGATATCTTCTCTGTACACGTGCTGCCTTGCAAATCACCAGCCGAGCAGCTAGAGGCATAACCTGCAGTTCTGCCCAGAACATCTGTAATTACTCAGTGCAATTCCAAGGTGTGCATTAAATGAAAGATAGCAGGAGAGGGAAAATGGGCTGGAGCTACGGTATTAGGTAGGAGTGCCCTATAGCTTAATTCAGTTCCTGAGTTTGTCATTTGTTCCCTGAGGGATTCTGGACAAGTTTACAGGTAATAATACTTTTTGCCCTGCATTGACTGTAAGTGCATTTCCAGCACCTAACTAAATGAGACCTGGATGTTTTTTGTTGCACAGTGGGGATTGGAAAAAGTGCTGTGAGTGCATCAGGGGACACAAATCTTCCTGGTGTCTCCAATATAGAAAGAACATTGTACTTATGCAGTGCTCTGCTTCGCACGCGTGAGATTCCCCAGCAGTGAGCACAGAGAGGGGGACAGGGAGTGAAACTACGTCTTTGTATAAAATAGAGATTATAGATCTTATAACCTCCTGTGTCAAACACAGCAATAATGGATCCAGCCTGTTTCATCGCCTTCCAGTTTATACCATGGAAGGCATATCTCGCAGGCTGTTCTAGTCATGATTGGCTTTTCAGGTGCACCAGCCATACTTCCATCCTTGCAAATGCTGGTTTCTCATATAGGAAAGCCTGTGTGCTGCCTCTCCTGCACTCCAGCATTTATACTATCTATCTGCCTTCAGTCTCCAGCCAAACCCACCACCTCACTGGCCAAGGAGCTGGGAAGAGGAGAGTGAGATGCCACTGCTCTCTTCCTGGGTGGCAGGATAGACTCTGGAAATATGGAGGCAATGCTTCAGAAGGATAAGAGTGAAATCCCTTGATATCTGCCATGTCTTCTCCATTTCCTCCAAAGTCTGCTTGATCTTGGCTTTCGCATAGCTGTACTAAGAGAAAAGGAAGGACTGGGCGGGGGGTGTGTTGTCCATCCCTAAGTACAAATGACCCATGTGTCATTCTCCATTGTAGCATCTGTACAATAAGACTTGTAGATGCCTCAAATTCCTGTTACTGCCATGCACCTTCTGGCACTAGGGACACGGGATACAGGGACAGGGGCGTGGGGTGCACGACCACACAGCTGAGCAAAGGTGGAAGATTTTCATAACAGAAACTCTGGGCTAGGATAAAGAAAGTGATGTTTTCCTCCTGCGAGAGGGATGATCAATTGCACAGTTCTGTCTGCCTGTTCCTTGTTCTCCTCTTATTAAGAATATCCTTGGTACTTCCATGTAAGCAGCTCATGGGATGGGTGTAAGTAGCGCTGGGGGAGAAATCTCTAGGCAAAGACTAGATTGCTTCTCATGAGCCATTTGGAGCGGCTTCTGCTGCCCCTGCAGGGCTCCTGGCCTCTCAGAACTGTGCTGGGAATGGACATAGAGCGAGTCTGTGGCCATTCACAGAGAGTGAGATGTCTCCTGTCCTCGACCAAATTAGAGACTGAGATCTGAGCAGAGCCAGGTTGCTCACATGCATGGGCTGAGCGCTCTGTATGCATCCCAGGCTGTGGTACATTCATTATTAAATACTGTCAGGCAAAGAACATGGGAAACAGGGAGGAGGAAGCAGTGTAAGGCTAGTTTGATACCATCTTCCCTTTGGTAAAGCTGCATTAATCCCCTGTGAGCAGCATGTTGGTCAGCGTAGGGGTGTCTGTGATTTAGAGGGTGTCTCCTCAGGCTTGTCTTTGAGTGGATGGGCTGGAGCAGCTCAGATCTGCATGCAAACCCATCCAGACAGCCTTGTTCACAACCCTCCTCCTCACCAGCTGTCTCTGTAGGGATTGTTAACACACCTATCCCAACGCCTCTGTAACATACCCTGCAATCATGAGCCGGCAGAAGGACAGAAGTCTTGTGTGTTGTGACAGTGTGTGGGTCTGGCTGGCTTGAAATCCATCTCGATTTGCTCAGGACAGTCCCTGCTGAGGGATAAGAGACAGGAGCTTAGCCCGCATGGCAGGCAGCATGCAAACGTAAGGATGGAGATGTGGCAAGTGCTGATATGCCCTTGGCCTCCCTCCCTTGTGCTGTGCAAGAGAAATTCCTTCATAAAGTGCCTGGGGACTGAAAGGACCCATCCAGAGAAACTTACCCTGCTGAAAACTGATTTAATTCAACAATATGGAGTGTTAACAGAGGCACCTCCAGAGCATCTGATGTGAGTGCATCAAAGTAGGAGGAAGAGGAGTTGGGTGAGCAGGGAAGACCTGGCAGGAGTTGGTGCCTGCATCTCTACAGGGGTGGGGAACCACCACAAGTATGGAGAAGGATGCTGTAGATGCTAGAGTTTCAAGCTCTGTCTTCTTACAAAGTCCATAAATATGGTTTTTGTTTGGTTTGGTTTTGTTTTTTTTTTAATGAAAACTGTGATTCCAGGCTGTCCCAGGGCTCCATAGGCTGGGTTTTTAAGAGCACCTGCAGTGCTTCAGGTGTAAGAGGCACCCAGAATAAACTGCCCCGTGTTCAACTCAGCCCTGTGGTCGCTGTCAAACCTGTCCAGGGCTGTAAAAAGCAATCGCACTATTGAAATCGTCTTAACTTGTTCCCAGTGAAAGGTGCTGGGCTAATTCAATTAAAGGCCTAGTGCAGATGGATTTAGGAGCTGGGGTGGCAGATGAAAGAAAGCAGAGAAAGAGGGAGAGATCCCTGCGGAGGTGGGGAGCAGTGCTCCGTGGGCTCTAAGTCCATCACCTAATTGCCCTCTGCTTTGAATCAAAGGGACAAAGGCTGCCCCTTGCCTCCTGCCCCCAGCACGGCCTTTTGCAGGGGAGAGATTCGGGGGTGCCCCCTCTGTGCGTGCAAGGAGAGAGCTGCTTAACTCCCCTTTGGTCTGAAAGGATTTCCCCTAATCCTGACCTCTCCCGGCGCTGCTCAGACGCCGCTGCTGAGAGTGGGGCGTTCGTGCCGGCTCTAATCCCACCCCACCGCTCTCGCCTCCGCGGGGGCACTCACCCCTTTTCAGCCCCTGTGTTTGGGATTGAAAGGCTTGCAAAAAGCCTTTGGAGTTCAGTTCAAGAGCCACATTCCTCAGGACACAGCCTGCTCCCCGGGAGCCGGATTGCAGCGGGAAGGATGCAGCTCTCCTAGAAACCCCGCTCGGACGCCACGGCTCTGTCCATCTTCCCCTGACTGAGGGTCTAGAGTGGCACCAGGATTTGCACTTGCTGTCAGTGAAGCTGGATCCCCTCTTTTCTGCTTGGGATGCTCTGGATGAGCTGTTTCCAGCTCCTTCCATGGATTTTGTCCCCGGAGCAGCAGAGAGAGCCCTCACAGGACGGTGTGATCTGGCTAAGGATGCTCTGCCATCAGATTTATGTCTCATGCTGCTGAGGCTGCTATTGCCAGACACAGCTTCTCCCACACAGAAGTGTCTTCTCCCCTGCAAAGCCTGGCAAGGAACATGCTTTGTTGAGAAGCAGGAAGCACAGATCAAAGCAACGCTCGCTCCACAGACTTCTGTTATTTTTCACCTGGTTAAGTGCTGTCTATTGATATGCAAAAAAAGCCCTGGGCAGCATTTGCGATAAGTGGACAGGCTGGTTAGCTTGATGTGGTGTCAGGCAGCCACTAAGGCTGATCCATGGGTACGCAGGGGTGTCCCTAGGGATCGCAGAATCACAGAATAGTTATGGCTGGAAAAGACCTTAAAGATCATTTATTTCCAATCCCCTATCTTTGGGTGAAGCACGGGTGGCAGCAGGAATGCATGTCACCTTGCACGTCCAAAGGCTGGAGAAGTGCAGCATCAAGGGTGCAGGATGGCGGGAAGTGGGGTGAAGTGGACATTTGCTGTGTGGTGTCTCAGGCTGGAAAGGGGAGAGGCAAATTCATGAGCAAGCAGGGAGGAAATGACAAGAGGCTGAAGGGCCAGCTATAAGCTGCGCAGGGAATGAAATAAGGGGACCTGGAAATGAAGTAGCACTGGGGCCCTCGTGGAAGTGACTGATGGCAGAAGGGACACACAGCTCCTTCCCAGATGGAGGCCAGCAGTGCTGTGCTACCCACTGAACTCCTGTTAGTGGCTGCAATGGGGAGCAGGGACGAGGTCACCCCATGAACCGCCGCTGCTCAGCTCCGTCTTCCTGCCCTTGGGTGGCTGCTCTGGTCAGGCTCAAGTTTGGACACGTGCTGTGTGGAGCTCGTTTCATGTGGATTCAACAGTGCTGCTCAACCACAGAACTGCATCTGCTGATCTCCAATGAGCACAGCGGGGTGACAGGCTGCACCTCTGCCCAGCTCTGCTGCCATGCCATGGATAGTGTGGAACAGGGAGGTGTTCAGAGGGTTGAAAGCTGCCTGATTCCAGCAGGAAGCCCGTGGACAGGGTATATGTGCCAGCCTGTGTGGCTCCCAAGTCCTGCAGTGATGCCTGCAGGCCTTAAGGCTCTTTCCAGAAAGCCAACACGGCTGGTGATGGGGAGAAACTGCTGTGGTCTGTGCTGCAGTGCCAGACTGCAGCATCTTCTGCAAGGTGTGTGAAGGGAAAGGCACTGGCTGGATTCACATCACCAGAGCAGTTTGCTCACTGCAGTTCACTTTGCCCTGAGCCAGGGACAATATCCCACCATCAGCCCAGCCCTGGGGACCTCATGTCATCCAAAAAGAGGCATCAGACCTACTAGGAGACAAGCAGGATGCAACGTGAGGATTCTTCCACATGAGACACTCCTCCAGGGACAGGGACAGCACGGGGACATTTCAGGAGTGCTGCAGGCTCTTGGTGATGCTGGGGAGCTGAGTCAACCCTAAATGAATCTGCATGGGCAGTGTCAGGTTGTGGTTGGATCTAAGTTACGGAGTCACATTCGGCACGTCCGGTGGCCGAGGGGCTCTTTGTCTCTCCTCATCTGGGCCGTTGAAGGCTGCTGAGATAGTGTTTCCGAGGTGCTCTGGTCCGTTCAATAAGGGAGACCCATGTGCGAAGCTGCAGGGTCGTTTTCCTGCTGCCAGCCATGCTTCACCCAAAGACATTAGATCGGGCTCTGAAGAGATGGGGGCATTTTGGACTTGGGCCATACCAGCACATTCAGCTGCAGATGGTTACAGGAACAGATAACTGGTCCTGCAGAAATTCCAGGAAGTCTGATCACCCTGGAACATAGATCCTATTCACATCGTCTGTAACCTGAGAGCGGCTCTTCGGAGCTGGGATTAGCAAAAGTATTTGGCTTCACCTGCCCTACTCCCAGGGAGCTGGTGGGCCAGTGCTGAACCCCTGCGGTGGGGAAGAAGAGGAAGGGCTTTCTGCAGGCTAACGCTGGCCCTGGCATGGTAGAAACCTGCTTCTGCTCTGGTAATAGCCATGGAGAGGTGTGAGCAGGGCTTTGCCTGGGTAACCCTCTGCTTGGATCAGTGAGAGGTACAAAATCTGTGCATGATGGGTCATATATGCACCTTGCACACCCAGACTTGTCTGCAGGGTCAGGCACTTGCATGGATGTGCTTTTGCCTTACCACCCCAAAAAATCACAGCCAGCAGGTGTGAAAAGCAGCAGGTTGCGCTGTGGGATGGGGTAATCAGGGCAGATGAACACAAAGCACAAACAGCCTCTAAAGCCGCTCTGCCCCTGGAAAATCCTTTTTCTTTGCTGAGGTTTATCCTGCTCCCTGAGACTAGGCAGGGACCCTGGGGAATGGCACCTGGTCCCAGAGCAGATCCAAGGAGGAGATGGGCTCCTTCCCCAAGGGAGAGGTATTAAGCATCTCAGAAGTGATGCAGGCTGGGCAGGGAGATGCCCTATGCCCGCCACTGCAAGAGGTGAGCACAGCTGTGTGGGAAACCCTTGCCCATCTCTGGAGTTTGCAGCATTGCTTCCCAGGAGGAAAAAGCTGAGAAACTGCCTGATGCTGAGGAGTGTAGCTGGAAAGCTGCAAAACAAACTGATAAACTGGACAGAAACAGTCACCGGGGCATACCACACTCACCACGTCAGATGTTTAGTGGGCCCTGCTGTCCAAATGTCTGTCCCAGAAGACCATAAGCTGATAAATATGATGCTAGTTTTTGAAAGAATGAACTAGGAAACTAAAGGTCAGTGAATCTGACTTCTATGCTGAGCAAATTATCAATATTATAATGAAAGACCAAATTAATAGACATGTGCATGTTAGCCTGGGAGAACGTTAATCTGACTTCTTGCCGTGGAGGTAATGCCTCTCCAGTGCAGCTACAGTGTGTACATGAGGGAGAGCCTCTTGAAAAAGTGTCCTTAATTTTCCTCCTGACAAGCCTTATCACCAAAAGCTCTTGTTTTGTCGCAGGCTGAGCCTGTCATTGGTGGAGAAGCAGACTTTGCAAAGGGGAGATGATAGCAGCTTTAAATCTAGCTAAAGGAAGTATTTTTCTACAGTTGGTAACTAAATGGTGGCTCTCACCACTGTGCAGTGTTTGTGAAGGCCAAGTGCACTAAAGGCTCTGAAAAACAAGCAGATAAAGCTATGGGGGACAGATTCATCCAGCATTCACTGTCTGTCAGCTGGGGGCTATCTGAAGCACAGCCAGGACACAGAAATTTCAATTTCTGTGATTTGTGCTGGCCCATATCATGTCCTGCTGGCTGTGAAAGGGTGGGATGAGTGAGCTCGATTTTTCTTTATGTCCCCTCACCCCAGCAGTTGTTGTTTTCTAATGTTACTTGGCCTTTTCTTGGCATCTCTTTCTCAAAGGCCCATTTTGCTGGATGCAGAGGCATCCCTGTGCTGCTTGAGTGGTCCTTCACGGGGCTGGGACAGGCTGTGTGTCAGGACAGGGGATGCACATGGGGAAATGATGGGAGTAGGCTGGTGTGATCCTCAGAGAGCCTCTGGAAGACCGTAAGTGTGGTGATACTCAGCCCCCAAAGGGCTGGGGGTCCCATGGGGGTAAGGAGGATGCCCTGGAGCATGGATGCCCCTTGAGAACCAGCAGTGCCGCTGCTCCAGTGACTGCTTCCCTAGCAAACCCTGACGGACAGCACTGGCCCCTGAGAAACCCGAGGCCACGCTGGGCTGATAACAGTACCGGGGAGATGCCGCAGGGTCAGAATACCAGCCCCAGCCCCTGCCATACCAGGAGGGCTTCCAGACACCCAAAACCAGCCGTCAGAGACACACTCGTCTGAAAGGCAGGCGCTGGAGAAAACACGCAAGCAGCCTGGGCCGGGGGGAGCACGTATTTGGGGAGGGATGAGCCTCTGGATCAGTTGCCAGACAAAGGTGGGCAGGTTCGAGTGCTTCACCCTGCTCTGCTCCAGCAGACAAGCTTGTAGAGCAGTTGGCCTGGGGGCAGCAGCTGCGTTAATCCTGGCCCTGTTCTTTATCTAAGGCTCTGTCCGAAAAAAATGAGTTTGTGTCTTGCACACTCTGCTGAGCTTCCTGTTCCCCTGAGCTGTGCGAAGCAGAGTGTGGCACGGAGGGACAGGGCTGAGCGGGGCTGCCCTTCTGCAGGGACCTTGCTGAAGGAGCAAGCTCAGATCCATGGCCAAACCCAGAACAGGGCTTTGCAAAGCAGAAGGCCAGCCTTGAGTCCAGAGAAGCAGGTCCCCAAGTCACTTGGTCCCATATTTTATTGCTTTCTGTGCTGCACAGAGTGTGTGTCTGCTGCCCTTCACCACCTGCAGACTGAAACCCGTCTGCTCTCAAAAAACCTCCTTGCAGGGGTGCAGGTTGAGCTGCACCTCGAGCATCTCTCCAACAACCCTTTCACTTGGAAGCAGCTTTTCTAGACCCTGAATCATGCCTGTGCCCTCTCCTGCATTTCCTCCATGTTGTCAACAAGTGTTTTGAAGTGCCGATGACAGACCTGTGCTCATATGATGGACTTGCTCCTGCCATGCATGGAGATAGGCTGCTTCCACTCTATTCACTGTCCCTCTGCTAAAGCCCATAAAACTGTTTACGAGCTAAGCTCCCTTTTGTCCTGGGAGCTTATGCTCAGCTCATGTTGTTTCCACAATTGCCTAAGGCCCTTTCAGTGCTGCTGCTTTCCGAGGGAAAAGACCCTGTCTTGTAAGTGTGACCCCCAGTCATCCTTCCGGGAGACGTTTGGCCATGTTCAATGTGCAGCACTTGTAAGCCCAGATTTCTGTCAAGTCCAGAGCAGTGAGGAACAGACTTATAACTCCAAGTTTCATCCCTTGCCTTTAGGTACTGCACAAGACCCTTCATATAACACACCCTTAGCATCTGGACTGGCAAGCTAAGCAGGGATGGATTTGGGTTTGAATGACCAGATTGATGACACTGTGCAATAAAAGGTGCAATAAATGGGATGTATTACAGCCCTGCATAAAATCCACTGTTGCTGTGTTTGGTGTTGATTGTTCAGTTTCAGAAAGGATGGAGAAGAACTAGAAAAGTGCTGAATATGACCTGAGATGTGAACTACTGGCATGAGGCCATTCTGATCCAAGTCTGTTCCAGCGTGAGGAGCCTGGTACCTTGGAGAACAGAATATTTTGTCACTTCAGCCACCAAGGAATGGTCGATGGCCATCATGGCTGGGGTGCTGCCAGGCTGGAAGGGGACTGAAGATCAGGGATCAGGATCTCAACATCAGGGACTGTGTCATTGTTTGATGAGGGCTTTCCACTGCTGCCAGAGCCACCTCTGACTCAAAACTCCTTGGAGCTGGGCAAGGAGCTGCCACCCTGTCCATGCAGCCTCAGGCTGCCTATGCTTGGCTGATAATGAGTTTTGAGGTGCTCCATGGAGGCTTGGAGTAGAGATGGGACAGAAGGAAGCACAGACCTGAGAGCCAGGAGGATGGGTGATTGCAAGGCTGGATGTCTTGGTTTGGAGAGATAAGGTCCAGGTTTGTGCAGAGCTCTTCATTCTGGCAGCACCAGCCAGTGACTGGGGAAGCCCATTTACTTCATGGTCTCTAAAGCTTCAGGAGGAATTTACTGGAGCAGGCTGGCAGAAGATAGGGTCTTGCAACTTGATTTGAACAGCTTCAAAACTGTACTTGAGGGATTCAGTGCTACTGTGAAAAAGAGCTGCTCACCAGGGGGTGAGGAGCAGGTCTGGATGCTGGAGCAGGTTTGGTTCCTGTTCATGATATTCTTCTGTGCTCTTCATTTGGGTGTCAGTAGCTGAAGGGCTGAGTTAATGACTCCTCCAACCCTGACACCAAAGGAAGGTCCAAGGCTTCTCAATTCTCTTTGCGGGTGCTAGAAATCACCTTCTTTTCCTTCCTTCATGGTCCCTTCATGGCCACGGGCTCAGAGCTCATATGTCTGTGCCTTCCTGGTATCAAGAGGCTGCAAAGCATCCAGATCTGAGCATAATCCTCAACACAGCTGGGACAAATGCTGGTCCTGGATCCCAAAGCGCTTTTGGGTGGGAATGAATGAACTCTCCTTGTAAATGCTGGGCAGATACCGCCCAAACAAATGACCACAAATATTCAATTACAGTTTGAAATGCATTTGCGCCAACGTGCTCTCCTGAGAATGAGCTTTCCTAGGCAAACACTCAGAAAACCCACATCGTAAGCTCAATTGCTCCCTGAAAACAAATTTCTGAATCATTTACTAACCACTAACGGGGGGATCTGGGAATCTGGCATCCAAGACACTCTCTGGACACGCTTCTTGCCTGTCAGTCCCCCCCACGCTGGTGCTTTTCCATGCCCTGGCACCCCTGCCCATTGCCCAGCACCTTCCCAGGGTGACCATCTAAGGGACCTGCCCCAGCCCATAGTGTGATGGGGCATTGCCCCCGGATGGGAGGCTCAGAGCCATTGCCTTGCCGAGCCAGCTCTGCCAGTGGGGGGAGCGTGACCTTGTGACTCCCCACAAATCCCAAATTAATTAATCCCGGGGACGCTGGGGCGGCATGAACAGCCCGTTTGATTTCTCTGCAGTTTTTTCCTGGGGCTCAAAGGGATTAGTGCAGGCGGGAACAGGGAAACATAACAAGGGGCTCAGCTTTCAGCTCCCGCTCCCAGCCAGCAGACTTCTGTTCTTACCAGAGGTATTAGCAGCAGTAATCCACAATGTCTCTGAGCGCTATCTGTGTTCGGCATCCTCTTCCTCTCCCCACCCTGCCCTCACGTGTGTGCTCCCATACATACAGCTCACTTGTGTGCGTTCATGTCCTGCCTGATGAGCTCACACCATCACAACCTTCTTGGACACATGCCCCTTCAGGCACATCCCACACCCCTATATCCTTAAGGCGTATGCAATGCCCCACACAGAGCCCACCCAAATGATTGGGGGTCCATGCACTTCTTGCACATCTGTCCCCATGGCCTAACATGCTTTGTGTGCAACCCACTGATGCGTGCTCTCATGCACATGTTCTTCATCATATATACTCCACCAGGCTTGGGCATGGCCAAGGCCAGGTTGGACAGAGCCTTGGGCAACGTGGTCTAGTGTGAGGTGTTCATGCTCATGGCATGGGGGTTAGAACTAGATGGTCTTAAGGTCCTTTACAACCCAGATCTTTCTATGATTCTATGATTCTATGATTCTATGTCTGCACTCCTCCCCATTCATGTGCATCTCACTCATGTAAACTCACATGTGTGCTCACAGCCTGCCCATCATAGCCTCATCACCCTCCTCACGTGCTCTGCACCAAATACTGAGTCATCTCTGCAAGGTCAGCCTGCTCATGTTGTAATCTGTGGGGTCAGGTAATTTTTCTCTTCTGCCATTCTTCCTTGAGTCCTTGTTGAAACCATCAGGCATGCTGGTCCCACTGAGAACTACACCATGGAAGTGGTTCTCCAGAACCAGCATCTGAGGCTCAAACCCTTTCTTAGGAGTTTCATCACAGCCTGAGCAGGCACCAACTACGAGGACCCATGAAGACATCTGGGCTTGGTATCATTTCAGGGCATAGTAGCCTTCAGTGAAAATGGCTGAGCTGCCACCACCTGCATTCCCCACTGAGAGAAAGTCAGCCTCTGGAGCCTGGTCAGCAGTGCCTGGGCTGGGGCAGAGGGATGTACAACAGATGGTGATGTTGAAGAGTCAGAACCTCCTTGGACCAGTAGTTAGTAGAGTGCTGATGCCAGGGTGGGTTCAGCCTTGCTTAAACCTCTCAGAGACCACAATTGACTGCCTTGGGCTGCCTCACCAGCTCCCTCACAATCTCAGCCTGAATTGGGATCTCGTTCCCTTTTGTCCCCTTGGTATTCAGGAGAAGGACACACACTGAGTCCTTCAGAAGAAGGACCCACCTACCCTGGAGCCTGGGTTAGGCAGGGTGTTCGGATGCGGGGAAGACTCTTGGATGCTAATGTGGGCTCAGGAAAGCTGGGAAGCAGGTAGGTGACTATAGGAACCACTTAGGGATGGATTTCTTCATATGTTGGAGACAACATATGCTGCACCCAGGTTGTGGTGGGGAAGATGTGAGGGCAGGCATCTGGATTCTGGCACTTGTCTGGATGGTGGTACCTTCTCTGTGGCCTCTGGTACCTACTAGTTCTAGGTACATCCTATCAGGGGTGGGGACCCTTAAGGCAATCTTAGAGGCTGTTAAGCTCCAGATAAGCTCTGTGGAGAAGCAGGTGCCCCATGTGAGTGTTTTGAACTTCTCCTTAAGAGATATGCTTGGGTGCTGGGCTGGACCCAATGCCTGTTCTGAAAGCAATCATTAGGATGTGACCTTGTGCTGCAAACTTGAAGTGACTGAAAATGCCCCCAGAAAACTCGTCTAGCACTTACACATGAGCTGGCCTTCAAGATCCTTTTTCAGTGGGTGAGTGAAGGGCTGCCCAGCTGCTTTCCCATGGGCATCTCCAGAGGAGGGAGTTGGAAGGAGGACTTGTTGTGAGCAAGAAGGAATGTCGTTGTTGAGCTCAGGGTGAGGGGTGGCTGGAGGTGATGGTTGCAGTGCAGAATGGAGAGAGTCAAAACTGCATCCTGAGGAGCAAATTAGTCTATCGTGAGGCCAACACAGTGAGTTTGAGATTGCTGGGAAGCTGCTGCAGCGGCGACACCACCCAACTTCCTAAAGGAAAAAGTGCCCCTTCAGGAAGGTTTTCTTTTAATGCTTTTAATGCTTTTAAGGCTTTTAATGCAGGATGAGGTGGAAGTCCAGTTGTGTTTCAAACTCAGCTTTTCACTTTGCGTTTCAAAGTGTTTCTTTTGAAACTGGAAATGGGAAGTTTTCCCTCTTTCATCTCAATTTGCTGCTGAGAGCAACAAGGTGACTCATGTCCTGGAGTTTTTCTTCTCTGCCTTTTCCCCATTTTATTTCCCCTCCATATTCTCCAACTGCAGGAAAGTGATTGAGTAGGAAAAGGAACATTAAAGCCATGACACCTTGTCACTCAGTGACTTGCCCACCGCTGCTGAAATTTTGAGGCATTTTAAATGGAAAAGAACCAAGAAAGAAGGAGGAAGGACTGAAATCAGTGATTTGTCAGAAATAAAGAAACTTTTCAGAGGCCAACATTTACATTTTCATTCACTTAGAAGCAAACTAACTTTTCTGATTTGCTTCACATCAGAGTTTGCCTCCCCACAGGGAACATTTTCTAATAGAAATGATCTCACTTTAATATTTTGGCATGATTTTCTTGTGTATTTTTTCTCCTTGGAACTGCGCTAATGCTGGGCTGTAAAAGATGACGGGCTGGTGAGCAGTGCGGGTTCTGAAAGGGCTGAAACTGCTGCTTCGTAGCTGCAAAACTCACTTGTAGATGCAACTGGTGGAGCCTCCTACAGGGTTTTGCAAGGCCAGGGCTACGCGTGAGTCAGGAGCTGCTGGTGCTGCCTTCACCTGCTGGTGCAAAACCTTCACAAGGAGTTTGTGGTGATGCATTTTAAAGCAGGACCTATTTCCCTAACTGAGACAGAGCCCAGGAGCGGTGGCTCATGGAAAACCATGTGTACCCATCTCCCCCCACCCAGCGGAGAGCGGAACAGCTGCAGTTTTCCTAGGAATTTTCATGGGTACTTAGTGCCGCAGGGCTGCAAGAAAGGGTTAAAGTGTTTTTGGTTACGCAGTGCACAACAAACAAAGGGGATGTGGTAATCCCTCCTGCCACAGAGTGAAAAGTTCACTTGATATGCTACTTTACACTGATTCTCACAGACTCTGGGATTAAACCGGACACACTCTGAGGTCCAGGTTTTCTAGCAAAGGGCTCCAGCCCAGCCTGCCACATTCACTTCATATTTGGGAGCATATTCTCTGAAAATCCTGCTGACAGATGAAGAGCAGGAAGACAGCCAGTTTCCCATGGAACAATAACTCCATGCAAACCGCATCTCGCAGCGTCCAACCTGGCGTTGATGGGGCGGCTGCTGGGGATGTCGCTGGAGCAGCATCCCCGTGTCCCGGCCAAGCCCCAGGTGCTGTCAGCCACGATTGTCCTCCTGGTCAATGTCACAGGCTCCCTGCCAGGCTTTGGAGTTGAACATGATTTACATGCCAGGGAGCTTTTGCTGAGTTGGGGAGCAGAGGATGTGGGACCTCAGCACCAGATCCCAGTCGTGCCTTGTGCAATGGTTGAGCTGGGATTTTGAGCGATTCCCTCTCCCTGGATGCCCCAAGCCTTGCTTATTTCCATGCTACTGTGTCTTCAAACGTTCTTGCAGTGTGACCTCATGTATAGGAACAACAAACAGAACTCCCCTAGTTCCACTTCTACCAACGCTGCCAGGTCCACAACATTTGGGACTTTTGGTTTTTGGGATGTCTGAACATTTTGGTAAAAAAATGGCAATCTGACTATCAGAGAGGGCAGACTCAGCTGCAAGGAGGTGTCTGCCATTCAGGTGTTTTGGGTTTGCTTTCTTCAGCTGGATGACAGGGTCTACCCAGCTTTCCCTTTTTTTCCGAGATGTTGCAGTGGCGTTTTTGAATTCAATGCTTTTTCTTTTTTTCAGATGAAACACTGAAAATTTCCTCTGGAAGCAGATGTTTTAATGAAAAGCATGCATTCAGTTGAAAATCTGATTATGTCTTGGAAGCCTCCCTTTGGTGGATAATTTCTGAACAAGTTTTTCTACAGAAGCTATTCAAGGAACAAGGTGCAAAACAGTTCTTCAGCTATTTCCCTGCTTAGGGATACCAGCATTAGCTCCTCTGTCAGATACGGAGCCAGTGGGTGTCAGACTAGGAGAGAAGCTGCCCTGGTTCCCATGCCCAGGGAATGCCATGCAAGGTCCCCACAAGAGCCTGCCCATGTGGCTATTCCCAGCTGCTCACTGGAGCAAGTATTTTGAGTTTGAAAACAAGAATAAAAAGAAAGATCTCATGGAGACATGTTCACCAAAGGCTGCAGCCTGGGAGGTTGGTGTGACCAGCACTGGTGGGATGCTCTGCTCTAGCCCCAAATCATGCTGTGGACATGCACAGGGTGAGCCAAGGCAGCCACGTTTTTAATTTATTTATTTATTTATTTTTAATTAAAAAAGGTCATTTTCCCTCTTCATAGATGTCCAGAAAGATTTTGCCCCAACATCTTTTGAGCTGAGGTGAAGTCAAACTCCAAATTCAGTTCAAGTCACAGCAGTGGTCCCAGTGTTGTCCAATACCCTTTTCCATTTACCTCTGAGGTGTCAGGGGGAAAAGCATGTGCTTTTTGACTCTTCTCTGTGGCACAGCATCTCTGAAAGGAGATCTCTGTCCTAAAACTGATATCTCCTGTCCTTCTAGACCACTGCAGCCTACAGGGGTTGGGGATGATGCCTGGGGACATCCAGGACACCATCCTCTCTGAACCAGGAAAGGAACTTGCTCTGGCATGGGACACTGGGTGTTGTAGGTGGGTTAAGTCCAGCAGGGTAGGATTGGTTGGGGAGAAGCCTTCTCCCCACAAGAAGCACAGGGATGGGACCTCCTGGACCATGCACAGTGCAACCTCCATGCAGGTAGCATGTACCATCACCTCCCACCCCACTGCACCATGGTTTGGGTGATGCCGAAACCCAGCCTGTCCAGAATGGCAGGACCTTGATCCTGCAGAGCTCAGGGAAAGCAAGGCTTGGGCTTGACCCTGCTCTGTGCTCTGTGCCCCAGCGAGCTGAACCAAGGGGATGGAGGCTGGCAGACCCTGCCCCGTAACAGAAGTGACAGGGGGCAGCCACATGTGGGCTGCTCCCAGGATCGGTGGCATGGGGCGGCTGGGGTTTTGGGACAGCCAGGGCTCCCCAGCTGCCTCCCCGCTGCTGTCCCCTGGCTGGGGGAGGAGAAGGTGCTTGCTAACCTCCAGCTGTCTGTCTGTCCAGGCCAGCGTGTCTCTAGTTACAGGGTTAGTGGAGCAGTGAATTGTAAAATGCAGCCTTCCCCTGCCCCATCCTCCTCCTCTCCTGCTCCCTGTCCTTCCCCCAGGCTCTCCATCACTTGCCTCTTCCTGTGGTGGTCCACCACGCTTTAACCCCTTCCACCAAACCTTGTCCTTTGCCCACCCCATCATCATCACAGAGACAGGACACAAAGGAAGAAATGGGGTAACAGGTTGAACTGCTGGGTAAGAAGCAATGAGAGAGGCCTGCAGCTCCTTTGGGAGCTGATAGGGAATATCTGGCTTCCAGGGAAAAGGAAGATTTGAAGGAAATGTCCACTAAGGCAGTTTCCTCCCAGCCGAAGAACCTCCTGAAAGGATGACACTCCATCCTGAGGCTGGCCTGCAGAGCCCTGCTCTGCCAAGTCATTCCCATGGGTTTAGCCCTGGGTACGTGCGGTCACACACAGGCTCTGTGGGAGCTGGATGGTGGTTTCTGATCCCTTTTGTCATCCTCCAGCAGCACCGCAGCAGCCGGGGCTTCAGAGAGCGCCCTTCAGTGTCGGGAGAGGCAGCTGCAGCCGGGTGTTGGGGAGGGAGGACGGGAGCTGCGCACTCCCAGCTGCAGAAGGCGGCTTTAGGTTTTGGCTGGACCTCAACAGCAGCTCTGCTGGCAGCGTGGGTCTGGGAAATGCACTGTGCCTCCTCCTCTGGCCAGCTCCATCCCGCCCCAGGCCCCCCGCGCGGTGCTACTGTGCGCTGCCGATCCCACACCGAGTGCCCGCAGCTCTGGGCTGATGCCACACACGACGGTGGGTCCCATCTCCCAGTCTTTGCAAGCAGGAGGGGATGGTGAGCGCAGACACGCTCCTTCCACCCTCACCAGGAGGGCCTGGGATGCTTTTGAGGTGCCAGATGGGGTGAGGGGTTTGTGACTGTCCTGCCTGGGATCTGGACGGAGGATCAGGGTGGGAACATGGCACATGGGGCAGGTTTCTACCATGTCACCTATTGCACTGCTGGGAAGCGTTGAGATGCTGCAAATGAAAGAGTAGGAACAGACCCCACTGGAGGTACATCTCCAGCCCTGGCTGGGTCCCCATCTCTGGGTGACAGAGCTGCAGTCCCACCATCCCCATGGCCTCGCACTGCTCCGGCAGCGCTGCTGAAGCACCAGGATGTGGGAACAGCTGCCGGACAATGCGTGCAGCTGTGTGCTGTCACGCTGTGTAATGCACCAGAACCACTGCAGCGGGCGGCTGGCCTGCCCGCTCCTAGGGAAACTCCTTTCAAAGGAGAGGGGCAGACAGACACACATGCACCCAGCGCTGCCTGCGGAGCCGGGTTCGGATGCTCTTGCATCCTGGTGGTGGCTGAGATAAATCACAGAATGACTCATAGACTAGTTTGGGTTGGAAAGGACCTTAAGATCATTCAGTTCCAACCCCCTGCCATGGGCAGGGACCACTCACACTAGACCATGTCGCCCAAGACCAGTCCAGCCTGATCTTGAGCACTTCCAGTGATGGAGCATTTACCACTTCTCTAGGCAACCTGTTCCAGTGTCTTGCCATCCTCTCAGGGAAGAACTTCTTCCTTATATGTAACCTGAACTTCCTCTGTTTAAGTTTAAACCCACTGTGACCCCAGCATGGGGCTACAGGGAGCAGAGCCAGACAAGGTGGGCAATTCCTGCAGTGCTTGAACAACCTGGAAGGACTTTTGCTGAGTCCCCACAACCTCCAGGCAGCAATGCAGGTAGTTAAACTGGGAAATGAGCCATTGAAAGAGAGTGAGAAGTTCACCGCCTTCTCAAAGGTTTGGGGCTGGAGCAGTGGGACAATGGGAGGGAGGATGCCTGGCCATCTACAGCTCTGCAGGCAGTCACAGGAAACCAGAGGCAGCAAGGAAAGGTTTGGAAGAGGGAAAGGATCTGATGTGTCTCTTTTCCTAGTGCACGGTATTTTCCATCCCTGGAGGTGAAAGGATGCTCTGTGCATGAGAGGCCGGGGTGGTTATCTGCCACTCTGCAGGTATAGCCAAGCTGGGGTAGTGCATTTCTGTGACAGAGGCTTCATCCTGCGTTTGCAGTCCAGAAAGAAAGAGCCCTGCAGAGCCATGGTGGGTTTGCAGCCAGATGACGTGGATGCAGGTGGGATGTGAGAGGGGAGGCGAGGAGCAGGGCTCTGCCTGTCCATACTTTCTGCAGGATGCAGGGACTAGACCATGGGTGTCTCGTCCCCTCCCCTCCCTTCCTCTCCCCTCCCCTCCTCCCCTCTCTCTTTCCCTGTGAAACAGCCCAAAACAGAGAGTTTGTCATCTGAACACACCAGTGCAGGCTCTGCCAGTGGTCAGTGTGGCTTTTTGACTACTAGCTCCCAGCTCCTGGCCTTGCAGGTGTCCCAGGCAGGTGGGAGCGAGGGAAGCAAAGGTATCAGGTCTGCATAGCGAAGAGAGAAATGCAGCAGTGAGAAAAACCTCACACAGGGTTTGGGGAAAAGGCTGACATGCTCTCGAGTCAAACCATGCTCTTCTTCACCCTGTCCTTCCATACCAAACAGTTCCTGCCACTGGATCAGTGGCAGCTGGCAGTGCAGAAGTGCATCATGATAACTCAAACCACAGTCCCAGGGGTCAGCTTTAGCCAGGGGGACAATGCTGGTGGTGATGCTAGCCCTAGGAGGAGCCTGGAAGGGACAGCAGCTCCTTCCAGGGCAGACAGGAGGGTGAGCACCGGCATGAAACATTGCTTTGAGCCTCCTCACTCACATCTCTTCAGCTGCACTTTCTGCTCTTTGCCTACAGAGAGTAGACGGGACCTCTGCAAACCAGCATGGGACAAGGCTGGCAGCAAGAGCCTTGACACCCCCAGCGTACCCTGCGAGCTCAGCCTCCCTGGTGTGGCTGCCCTGGGCGAGGGCATGTCCCATCAATATCTAATCTGCCCAGCGCGCGCTTGGAGCAGCAGTGCCTTGGGCCAGCAAGCTGCTGCTGGAAACTTACATCCTCCTCCCACACCACCCTGGGGACAGGGCAGTTCCACAGGGACACTGTGGCCTTTCAGAGCAGGACTTTGCTGGCCCAAGTGGGGACTGCAGCTGTGTGGGATGGGTAGCAAAGCTGTGGCTTTACTGGAATGGGAGTGTGGAGGCACCTGCTTAGGCTGAAACTCAACACAAGTGATGTAAGGCAATGAGTTAATACCATCTTGCCTGGGCTGCCAAACAGCTTCAGATGGGCCTTTGCCTTAATGAACCCATTTCTCTGGGCAGAGGGTGATGGAAATGATGTGAGTAGAGCTATCTCCTGCTCACATTTAATTAGGTTTCTGTGTTGGTTGGACCTCTGATTGCTTCTGAGGGGTGCTGGTCAGTCAGTCTCCACCGTTAGGATGTGCAGTGTCCTCATCATACAGGTACTGCTCCTGTCATCACAGTCTAATGCTGCGACAAGGTCCTTACCTGGGTATGGAAGATGGTGAGTGAGTCCCTCATTATTCAAAATGAATAGCAGGGTGATTAGATTCTTCCCAGAACATTGGTACCTGCTTAAATCTGAACTGGTATTTTAATGAAGCTTCAGCAGCTTGAAACTGACTGAGCACAGACTGGGTTTCTGCCTTGCAATAACTCTCATATTGTTCCTGGTGAGCTCCAAGACATCTGGGCAGACAAGCATGCCTACAGGCAACACTGCTGCATAATAATACAGATGCCCAAATCAGAGGGCTCCCTAATGGACTCAGCAAATCATTTTGGGACCATGATGTCCAGTTGTCTCTTGAGAATCTTGCAGATGTACTGTTGAGGTCACGCACCTCTCATGAGCTTAATTGCGCCAAGATTATTGGAGGTGCCCTAAGTCAACTGCACACACTTGGGCACAGCTCATCTGTAAGCTCATCCATTTCATCTTGAATTCAGATTTGATCACTTTTGATCACACAAATGTCTTCCCATCTTGTACTGTGGTTGTCCATGCAGCTTTTGAGTGGTGCACAGAGACATCTTTATGTGGGGAGGCTTTCTGCTGGGAGGCATTGAGATGCATTTGAAGATGGCTCAGCTCCTGCTGCCATATGTTGTGTGGTGGGGTTATAGTCTTACCTGCATTATGTTAGCTTGGGCAGGCTTAAATCTTGTCTTTGCTTGATTTAGTCACATCCTGCCTTGGAAGGAAATTGTCCTGAATATATAGAGACACTGGGACTAATAAATATTTCTGATGGATAAGTTTCT
The DNA here is from genome assembly GCF_004027225.2 of Strigops habroptila. Taxonomy (NCBI): domain Eukaryota; kingdom Metazoa; phylum Chordata; class Aves; order Psittaciformes; family Psittacidae; genus Strigops; species Strigops habroptila. The sequence continues at coordinate 2,581,664 of NC_044292.2, forward strand.
ATGAGTTTCTTTTGTGAGCTCAAGAGACTTATGTCCCAACAAATACCAAGTCAGGCAAAATTGCCAGGAGGTCTGCATGAATGAACAAAGAGCTCCTAGCCAAACTCAAACACAAAATGGAAGCATACAGAGTGTTAAAGTAAGGATGAATAACTATGAGGAATACAGAAACATTGTCTGAGCACCCAGGGTTGAAGTTAGGAAAGCTAAAGCCCAACTGGAACTGAATGTGGCTGAAGTTGTCAAAGACAACAAGATGGGCTTCTATAAGTACGTAGGTGACAGAAAGAACACCATGCAAAGTGGGTTCATTGCTCAACAAGATGGGGGACCTGGTTACAAAGGACACAGCTCAGGCACATGATGGGTAGGAAAATCATCAGGAGTAGTCTGCATGACTTCATGAAGGGGAAGTCTTGCTTGGTCAACATGATAAACTTCTACCATGAAAAGACTGGCCTAGTAGATGAAGGGAGAGCAGTGGACATTGTCTTCCTGCACTTCAGAAAGGTCTTTGACTCTATCTCCCACAAGATCCTCACAGACAAGCTGTGGATATATGGGCTGGATGAGCAGACAGGGATGTGGATTGCAAATGGGCTGAATGGCCAGGCCCACGGGTGGTGATGAGTGAAACAGAGTCTGCTTGGAGGCCAGTAGCTAGTGCTGTACCCCAGGGTTCAGTGTGTTGGGTTAAACCTGGAAGCAGGTCTGATCTCCCAGAGATGTTTCTATATCCAGCCTCTTGCAAGCAGCTGCTAAAAGTTGAAATTTTATTGGAAATGCCTTGGGGAAAAGCTCCATCACCCAGTGAGTGCTTGCTTCTCACAGGACAGTTTGGCGACTCCAGGCCTTCATCACAGACTTCTGCAAGTCAGAAGTAAGGAATATAGCCCTCTATAGGGTGATTCAGCTCATCCCAAAGCAGATACTTAAACGAGGTCACCACCATCTATAAAAGGAGCTGAGAGATGTACTAAGATACGGGCTTTTAGCTTTTGGGCATTTGTGGCTGAGTGAAATGGAAATGGTGAATTTACAGGCAAATACTTGTAATTTCCAAGTATGTGATTGATCCAGTTGGTGCATGGTTACAAGCAGTTGATGTTTGCCAGCTGCTTCTCTCCAACTAATTGCTATCAGACTATTGACTGAGTTCAAATGGTCAGTGGCTGAGGGTGGATGATGGGTGTGTGAAGCACAGCAGTCCCCGCAGGGTGAAAGGAAGAGTTAATTCTAGCTCTTTTGCATAGCATATCACTTGCTAAATTTCAGCTGCCTGCTAAGACTTGATTTTAAACTGCTTTTCTAGGGTGGGTATCATCTTCTGACAAGCTGTGAAGGAAGACACAGGCAAGTGTGAGTGAGGCTGTCTAAGGGGAAGTGAGAAGTGGAGAAATGCAGAATATCATCTTCAAACACAGAGAAATTGAGGACACTCCTCACAAATATATAGAGATATATGTCCATGAAGGCAGCCTGGAGCGGGCTGGGCATGAAGTATCTGCCCTGGTTGACCCATCCAACCTGTTCAAAGAGCCAGTCACAAACATATCCAGGACTGCAGACCCCACAGGAGCACTGGACTCTTGCAGAAACATTGCTTAATATTGTCCTACGTATTATACAGCCTCTCCTAATGGTTATCACACTCACTGTCCCATCTGTGAGATGCTTTCTTCCAGGCTCTGGTAAGCTCTGATCTGGGTCTTCCCAGAGGGCTCTCCAGAAAGCCAAGGTTTGGCAATGCAATGAAAACTCTCTGCTGATGGTGTTTTCCCTGTTAGTGCCTGGTTTTCTAGCTCCCTAGGGCACATGCATGAAGCAAGGGTGAAAGAAATACCAGAAGCGTGGGATAAGGCCAAGCATCCTGGTCATTCCTGTAGGGTCCAATGGGGACTGGTGGGTACCTGCTACCCCCTGGTCTTTCACTGTTTGCTTAACATTCTCCCCTCACAGGTTGTTTTCAACTTAGCCCTGCCGTGACCTGACACCAGAGTAAGGTGTACATCAAAGGGGCCTTGTCCCTTTCTCAGGTCTGAATTGGAGCTACCCCAGGGATGCCCTACCTGGTGCCTCCTTCGGTGGGATGCTGAAAATAGCCAGAACATGGCACTGGTCCTTCTGCCCATGAAGCCCCCTGCATCAGGGCTGGAAGCAGGACCTGGAGAAAATACATGTATCTCAGAGGGATGGAGAAGCATCCTCTGGGTGCCGTGGCATCATAGGGCTGCCCCATGGCATGAGCCTATGGCTGGCAGAGTCGCCCCCCAGGACCTCCCACCCCAAAGAAAGGAGAGAAGGCAGCAAGAGAGGGAGTGGGAAGGGAGGGGGCGGGAGGGGGAGAGGAGCCTTGAGGGGGATTCAGCAGGTTTGGAAAGCACTGCACAATTCACATGGGCTGAAAGGAGCAGCGACAGGAGGGGGCCGGGCTGGGCAGCAGCTGCCAGGGCAGTGAATGTCCCCACTCCCTTTCCCTTAGTCTGCCTTTGTCACCTGCCCACAATTACCCACAATTTATCACCCCAGGAGCCTGCAATAAGTCACTCGGCTGCCTGAGACTGCCCAGCCCCTCCGTTTCCAGAGAGCAAGTCTCCTCTTTCCCATGGGTAGGCAATTAGGTGACTGCCCACCCTTTGTGTGTGCTCAGGGTGGAGGAGGCAGCTCCTTCCCCACTGTCTTGGCTCCCAGGCCAGGCAAGACCAGCTCTGCTCATTGCCCTGCTCGTTGCCCTGCTCGTCCTGTTGCTGGGCAGCAAACCCTGGTTGGGACTGAGGTCTCTGCGTAGTTGTGGGGAGAAGCAGACACCATGGGGTATGGTTGGCTGTACCTTGCAGGAGAAGGTCCAGCCATGCTTCATGTCTGGCAGGGTGCAAAGCTCCCTGTGCTCCGCTCTCCACCATTTTACCCAGCCTGTTTGATGTTCTTGGGCTCAAGGCCATGGACAGGGGACTTGGACAAGCATACGTGTTCCCCTCAGAGAGAGCTCATCTGGCTGAGCCTTAGATGAACACTCGTGTGAGGAGCACTAGGCTCATCAAGGATGCTGGTGCAAAGTGATGCTGTCATGAGATGCCCTCAAAGTCCAGCCTCGTGTACCACTGAGTCTCAGTTTCCACATTTTGGTGTTCCCTGCTACAGGAAAGCAGCAACTGAGCATAAAGACTGGCGAGACAGTGCCTGGCAGGACCAGTGTAGGGCCACACTTTGCGCTTGCTCATCAGGGCTCCAGGAGCTGGGCCTTTTGCATACCTCTGTTTGTGCATCTCTGTTTCAGTCCTTGTCTTGCACTGCATATTCCTCTGTAAAAACAAGGCTTCTGGTCCCCCAGACGATGGAAGTAGGATGGTTTCCTCAGGTAACAGAGAGCACAGGGAGGCTTAGACCTGCTGTCCTGCCCCGCCAAGTCCTCATTCCCCCTGAGAACAGCAGGACTTCACACAGTTGTCAGACTCCTGCCCCTGCGCATTGCTACTTGGATGGGTGGATAAGGGGTGCTACAGACCTTCCAGCCCTTGTAATGTGCTCTTTCAGCCTCTGAGGGGGGGGCAGGCTGGGAGACAGCCCTGCCTGCCTGTATCTCCCACCTCCACACTGAAACCCTGTCCATGGGAATGCTCCTTACTGGGCCCTGAAGGGACTGGGCTGGGTTTTGCAGGGCTCTGCTCACCACATGAGTCTGCCTGTTCAGGCTCCTGTGGTACGAGCTGAATCATCCTGAGCAGCAGAAGGTATGGGATGAGCTGCAGGTTTCTCACTGTACCTTCATGCCAACGCATCTGGCATGCCCTGTCTCTGTGCTTGGCACCTAAAGAGATGATGGGCACATCCAAGCTCACACAGGGTGATGGCTGGTCCAATTCAAGGCATGGGTAAGCAGAGCTCCCATGCTTTCACTGCCACACCTCTAGCCCTGCCCTTCTTCTCCCCAGGTCCTGGTAAACTGCCTCTTGCCTGCAGGAAGGAGAAGTCTTCAGCTGCCTCTGTTATCACCACAAACACCATGGCAGCGGGGAAGGATGGGTGGTAGCCCTGACAATGCAAGTAAGCAACTTGTGCTGCGCAGTGTGACCAGCAGCCAACTCATCCCAGCAGGTAGACCCCAGGGCAGTGACTCACAGGGGTGTCACAGCCAGCCCGGTCCAAGCTGGTGTGTGGGAAGTGCCCCTGGTGCCTGGTGAAGCCTCGCTGATTGATGGGATGAGTGCTCTTCTGCTGATACTGCTTATTGCTGCCTCCGGGGAACATGTCCAAAGCTCTGGTTTTGCTGGCTTGTGCTTCTCTGCCTCTTTCCAGCCGTCATGATGCAGACACAGGCTGTTGTTAGCATCCTGACCAAGGACTTGGAGCACCTTCTTCTTGCTTCTTCCCCCGTGAACTGGTCATGAGGTGAATGGCCTTCAGTTTTCATGAAGCTGTATGTGCCCCATCCCATCACATCCATCTGCCCATAGCTGTGGTTGCTACTGGTGGCCATAAGCCACTACAGTGACATTTGTTTCATCATACAAAGTGGAGGCCTGAATGGGAACCAGAGAAGACTCCAAGGTGCTCCCTTGAGCTGCTAATGCCTCTGAAAAAGCAAAGTGCTATAGTAGTAAGAGGGGTGGAAGAAGGTGTGAATGACAGTCTAACGAGACTGTTGGTATCCTGTCTGTCAAGCTTTCCCTATCTGTGTGAACATGAGTTTCTGCAGTTGGCTCATGGCTTCTGGAGCACCCTAAGGGTGTGGGTATGGGGCTGTCCTGCTCCTGAGTATCTGCCCCAACATTTCCCCCATCCCAGGGCCCCTCTCCATCTTATGTCCAATCTAGTCTTTGAGCTCCTGCTGCCCAGGGGTGTCCCAGCCTGGACCTGGGTGAAGGGCAGCAGGGCAAGATGGCTCAACCCAACAGGTCCCAGCCCTTGTCCTGGCCATGTCCTAGTTCAGGGAGCTCTTCTTGCCCTTGTCCTGTGCTAGTGGTTTCCTATGAAGCTGGGCTGTCCCTCCCAGCCTTGGTGACAGCAGTCGAAGGCCACCTTCCCTCACCCTGTGAAGGTGGTTAGTGTTAGTGCAGCCTGTGCTGGGAGGTGCTGGGTGGTTTTCCAGCATCTGCCGCTGGCACACGGCACGGAGGAGAGCAGTTGCTGTATTGTTACTGATGCCATTCGATCTAAAGAGCCTGTGCACGGACAAAGCCTGCCAGAGCTGCGGTGCAGCCCCAGCGGGTCTGTGGTTACCAACACCACATGCCTTGCAATGATCCCAGCTCCATGCCTGGAGCGGGGTGAGATGCACTGGCCAGGGTGTGACACCAGGCACGGGTCAGTGGTTTCCTCTCCCGTCCCCAAAATAACCCACCCTTGGGGGAAACTACATCACTGCAAAGTGACTGTCTCCATCCCATCCTGCTGGCTGGATGCACATCCTTGCTGGTGCTTGCTTCTGGACAAGGCACGCAGGATGGGAGATCCCCATTGGGCAGGCTGAGGCAGCGTGTGTCACCCCTCCCCATCGCCATGGACGCTGGTATTTAATTTATTACCTATTCAGGAGGAACTCTTAGACTTCCCTTTGGAGCTGGAGGCAGATCTGAGCAGCTGTGTTTGGCATGGCGGGGTCCAGCAGTTAGAGCCGGAGACGAGATGGCAGGACTCCTGAGCTCATTACTGTAACGAAGCTTTGGGAATTGGTTGATGGTTATGGAGCTTTCCATTTAAAGAGGCCAGACTAGATGATGGTCCCTTCTGGCCCTAAAATATATGAAGCTACAAATAACTCAGCCAATAATTAGAAATTTGAGTCTCATTCCTGTGAATATTACAGGCTTGTTGGACTAGAAGCTACAAAGGCTGCACCGAGCTTTCCTCGTGTTTAAAGAGAAGTCATTTCCTGGTAGTGGGTCCCCTGTGCAAATCCCAAGACTGATGTCATCGGTCTTGGTATGGGAGCACGTGCAGGTAAACGACATCGCCATGAACTTGTGTCATGCCCCACGTCATCCGGATGAGGCAAGTAGGAATACTAAATAGGGAAAGGCCAGATTTCGCATGATCATATCTCCTCCATACGGGCTGACTTTGGTGTCTCCATCCCAAGCACACAGAGCATGGGCAGAGCTTCCTAAAAGGCAAAAATGATGCTTGGTAGGAAAACTTGGAGGAGGAAATACAACTTCATCACCATGCAAGGTTCACCATCTTCACGTGTTGGTCCAGGCACATCTCTGGAATCTTGTGTCCCTAACATGTCCTGCCATTGCTTTTGTCTATGCTCTCTATTCTCTTCTCTTTGTTATTGCCTTTCATTTGCTGAGGACAAGTCTATGTGCAGGGTAACACTGATGCTGGGCATGTGTGGAGACACAGGTGAGGAAGGCATGGAGAAGATGAGGGTCTTTTTTTCTCAGCTCCAGATTCCTGGCCACCTGAGCCTAAGTGGAGCTGTGAGGAGAGTTTTAATGGCAGACTTTGGGAATCTATCACCAAATAGGTGATATCCCACATTAGGAAACATCCTTCTCCTAGTTCTACATACGAGCCCACGCAACATTGCCTCCATCCTCTCCCTTTTTCTCCTCACCTTCCACGTATGTAGCTTGGTTTCACACAACACACTTCAGACTTTCTTGTTTTTTAACCTCTATCCTTGCACTTACCAACATTTCTTCTTTCTCTCCCTGACTGCATCAATAGTCCCAGAGCTGCCAGCAAGATGCTGCATCCCTTGTGCTACAACTCAGCCTTGCCACTGCCCTCTCTGCCTCTTGCCCTGGCTGATGGAGGCAAGATCAGAGTCAGGATATAAATCTGTGCTTTGCGTATTTTAAACCAATATCTTTTCAAAATACGGGGAAAGGCTGCAGTGAACCAGAAGACCAAATCCCTCTCTTCTTCCACTCCTCAGTGCACACATATGTAGCCTCAAATGGGAAACAGCCATGGGAAAGCATATCCCCTGTGACCAGGGTAACGAGTCCCAGGCAGAGAAAAATGCACAAAGGGAGGAAAAGGGGGTGGCCACGTTACCTAGGGGATTCTCTCTGCAACAAACAAAAAGGTGTGACGAAATGCTGTGTTGCACATATGCAAACAGCAGCCAGAGGTATTTCCTTGAGCAGGACTGAGAGCTCAACAGCTCAGCATTGCACAAGTGGAGTGTTGGAGTCTAGTCTGTTCTTGTTTTCCCAGTTAAATACCATTTTTGAAATGTTTTATCCTTTGTATTGTTTAATCTCTGCCATAAACTATACAGGACATGTCATGAATTAGTGCTACGGCAGACGCCTTGACTTGGGGAGTTTCCATTTCTTGAATAAAACTTTGCTTCCCCTTATGGCTTTGCAGATTCAGCACAGACATCCTCCTCTTAGATCTAGAAAGCCAGGGCAAAAACAGGGGTCACAGCAGCCACCGAGAATCTTTCATTCATATCTAAAAAGGCCTGAAAAAACCCTTCCTATTCATGTCAAGCAATCTTCCTGAGAAATCCTTTCTGCATTGTTTTTTGCTGACATCTGTACTGCCCCAGGTATGATTAATTCTTCTTCTCACAATAAAATGCTTCTCCTTTGCCTCTGGAGCAGCCTGCAATTTCACAATTAGTTGGTAAAACACACCACGCATTCACCTTAAGCAGCAACGTGAACCCGGGCGGCTTTGCTCCTGACAGCACCAGGGAGATTTGCCCTCGAGGGGAAACCGCTTGGCACTTGCAGCTTTCTGACGAAGGATGTTCCTGACAGAGTTCAGAGGTGTTGGAGAAAGTGGTTTAGGTTTCTCAAAGGGCTGGTTGTTCTTGGGAGGCTCTTCCTGGGCTCTGTGAGGGCTTGGGAGGAGGCTGCGTTCGGGAAATCACCGTGGGCTCTGGGTCGGGCTGATCCCCCGGCACCCCCCGCCCTGCGTCTCATACCTCTCATTCCTCCTGCCTCAATTACTGCAGCTGATCCCTTCCCCGCCAGAGCCCCAAGGACACAAACTGACACCCGCTGATCAGGCTTGGGCTCCTCCGGATCCCTGGGGCCCCATGGGAGTGAAGGGACGTCCACCAATGCTCCCACCCCGCAGCTCCACACTGTGACCAGGGAGATCTAAGGGATCCCTCCAAAGTGAACCCCAGGGTGGGTGCTTTTGCAAGAGTAGACAGTGTGCTGGGGGGCTTGGGGATGCTGGGGAAACACAGGGAACTTGCTGGTATGCGCAAGATTAACTGAGGACAGCGGGGAGCAAAGCTGGTGCCAAGGTGAGGGCAGGCTGGACTGGCAGCGAGGTCACTGGGAGTCTCTTGCATCTCTGTGGATCCAGGAGAGGTCTGTGGTGCTTGTGATGGATCACACAGTGCCTTGCAGCTGCCAACATCATCCTGGCCTGTATCAGCACCAGTGTGGCAGCAGGGCCAGGGCAGTGATTGTCCCCCTGGGGACACTGGGCACTGGTGAGGCTGTACCTCGAATCCTGTGTTCAGTTCTGGGCCCCTCACTGCAAGAGAGACATTGAGGTGCTGGAGCGGGGACAGAGAAGGGAACGGAGCTGGTGCAGGGCCTGGAGCACAAGTGTGATGAGGAACGGCTGAGGGACCTGGGGGGATTTAGTCTGGCGAAGAGAAGGCTCAGGGGGGACCTTATCGCTCTCTGCAACTGCCTGACAGGAGGATGGAGCCAGGAGGGGGCTGGTCTCTGCTCCCAAGGAACAAGGGATGGGACAAGAGGAAACAGCCTCAAGCTGCACCAGGGGAGGTTTAGATGGAGATGAGGAACAATTCCTTCCCCAAAGGGTGCTCAGGCATTGGAACAGGCTGCCCAGGGCAGTGCTGGAGTCACCGGCCCTGCAAGTGTTCACACCCCGTGTAGCCGAGGCCTCAGTGCCATGGGTTAGTGGCGGCCTTGGCAGTGCTAGGGAATGGTTGGACTTAATCATCTTAAAGGTCTTTTCCAATCTGGTTGATTCTATGATTCTATTAAAGCCTGCAGGGAGCTCTTAGTCCTGACTTGCACGTGATGATATAAGGTGCTGGTTTGAAGGGGGGGCTGTCAAATATTGCCCCATTACCCCCAGGAGCACTTGAGGCGGGTCCATGGGGTGGTCTGTGTGTGTGTGGAGCTCATCAGGGCTAGGAGTGGGAGGCTGCAGCGCGGGGCTGTGGTGGGGAGGGTGCCTGCAGCCTGGATGATGATTTATGGCTTTTGTTCACCATGGAGAGCAGGGCCCGGTTACCCGGCAAGCGTGTGAAGGCAGCGGAAAGCTGTGAGGGCTGGCTGAACAGCACTGAGTGTAAAGCTCCCCTTATGGAGCCCAGTGCTCTTGTTAAATCTTTAGGGCTCAACTTCTCCTCACCAGGCGCTGCAGCCGAGTGTGCAGCCTGCTCCAGGAGAGGTGTGGAGGGATGTGTCAGCACCAACATCCCACTGCAGAGCAGCTGGGATGGTGCCAGTCCTGGTGCCTGAGCCTCCCCTTGGAGAAGATGTGAATATGCCCCCATCCCGTGTGGCTACTGAACAGGGACGCCAAGACTACCTTTGGTCCAGCCCTGGGGCAACAACACAAGAGGGACGTGGAGCTGTGGGAGCAAGTCCAGAGGAGGCCACAGAGCTGCTGCGAGGGCTGGAGCAGCTCTGCTCTGGAGCCAGGCTGAGAGAGCTGGGCTGGGGCAGCCTGGAGAAGAGAAGGCTCCCGAAGGGGAGACCTTAGAGCAGCTCCAGGGCCTAAAGGGGCTCCAGGAAACCTGGAGAGGGGCTTTGGACAAGGGCCTGGAAGGACAGGACAAGGGGAATGGCTTTAACCTGCCAGAGGGGAGATTGAGATGAGCTCTGAGGCAGAAGCTCTCCCCTGTGAGGGTGCTGAGGCGCTGGCACAGGGTGCCCAGAGAAGCTGTGGCTGCCCCATCCCTGGCAGTGTTCAAGGCCAGGAACTGAACTCTGTTGGATGTGTTGGACGGGGCTTGGAGCAACCTGCTGTAGTGGAAGGTGTCTCTGCCCATGGCAGGATGTTGGAACTGGATGAGCTTTAAGGTCCCTTCAACCCAAACCAGTCTGGGATTCTGTAAACTTGGGAAACCAACAGTGAGCCAGAAAAGTGATGTTTTCCTGAATCCATAGAGACCCTGGAACAGTTGCTTGAGGAGATGTGACCTGTTTCAGCCGGCACTCTCTGACTCCGTGTGCTGGCAACTGGGCATTTTCCCAGAGCTGTGGCTACAGCCAGTACTGCACCGCAGGAGCAGGGTGCTCACACAGATGCTGCAGCAGGATGCTGGTGGGCAGAGTCACAGGTAGTAGGTACCTGGCTGCTAACACACCCTGGCCACTGCTGTGCTTAGGAAGGTGCCATGAAAGGTACCTCTGGGCACTGGCAATCACTGAATACAGAGGGACACGGCATTACTGTAATGCAGCTTCTCCAGGCATCTTCTGCAGCTGGAGAGATCATAGAATCATAGAATATCAGGTTGGAGGGGACTTCAGGGATCACCTAGTCCAACCTATCTAGGCAACACATGACCTGGACTAGGTGTCCCAGCACCCTGTCCAGTCAAATTAATGTCAAAACTCTAGTGGGGCTGCTCAATGGGAAAAGTGCCTGGTGCTCGGGGACCAAGCACAGAAGATGCTGCATAAAACCATCAAATACAGTGATGATGACCTGAGGCTGGACTTCCCATTGTGTAAAGCTCCTCCACAGACCCTCAGCCCTCTCATTGCCACAGGCCATAGACCAAAACCTGTGGCAGAGCCACCCTGCAGGCATGCAAAGCATCTTTTTCAGTGGTATTGGAGGCTTTAAGGTGAATCTCCCCCTGTGCCATTGTAACCTGCCTTTATTATCAGTCAAGCCCATGGTGGCTTGCAGCTGCCCTCAAGGATGCATGCCTTGGTCCTATATTTCCTGGTCACATTTGTCTGTTCAACTCCTAAGCACTTACTCTCCAAATGAGTGTTTTTCCCCTCAAGATAATGCATGCAAGGTAATGTTCTAAGAGTGAGGAGAAGCTCATACAGACTGGCAATGTCACTGTGTGCTGGTAGGATGGTGTGGGCTCCCAGGAGGGATGTGGAGGAAGAAACCTGGGAAGCAGAAAGAGCTGTAACATGGCAAAGTGAAGACAGAATAAATCTGTGAAGTGATCTGGCAATGGAATAAAAGGCAATGGCATGGACACAGATGCAGATGGAAAACTTGCAGCCTCTTGTGCTGAAAAACCTCAGGAGGGACCATCCTCGTGGCTTCTGGGTACCACATTGTTAGGGCAAGACTGGAAGGGAGGGATGGAGGGAGAACCCAGCCTGGAGAGGGAGGTGAAGGGCTCACTGGAGACAACCTGCAGAGGGAACAAACCGGCCTTGGCTGCCATCCCGCCTGGCCCCACTATCGCTGAGCAGATGGTCTGAGAGCTGCTGCTCTGCTCCATTCTCTTCATCTGTTCCCCCCCCGACTGGATGTTTGCATTTGCATTTCAGTCCTTGTTTAGGCTGGGAGAACAGTTGATGACAAGGGAGGCAAAACACTGACACTGGTGAGCAGAAGGGGATGAAATCTAAGGTACACGTAAGGCACCGGACTTTTCCAGATTGCTTTATCTGAGGTTTCTGTGAACCGCAGTGGTCTAATCAATATTTTGACTAAAGGGAGCGTTGAAGGACAGATTCTCCCTCCTTGTCACAAAGCTGTGAAGACACAACATGCAGCATCCCCTTATTCCTTGTTGAATCCTTGAATCAGTTCGACTCACCCAGGTGCCCTCCTTTCGACCTTCCCAGAGTTTCTAGGGGGAAAAACTGAGCAAAATGCTTTCTTCATGAAATGCAAATTCCTGCCACTCTTTTTCCCAGTACCAGAAAGAAGGAGGGGGAGGCAAGAGCCCACAGCATAACTTGTTGCAAGTCCCCTACCTGTCCCACTTTTAATTAAATGTTGCGAAATTACCCTCTGCATCAGCAACCTGGTTGCAGAAGCTGGTGCCTGGAGCAGCAGAGTGGAGATCCTCAGGCAGGGCTTGAGGGGAACACGGGCTTTCTGTAATGTCGACCTCACTTTAATTTCCTGAGTTTTCTGAATTCTTGTGCTGTTGGGTAATAAAGGGAACAAAATAAAGGCGAAAGGACAGGTTTTCTGCACAGCTGGGACGTGGTGGGGAGTCACAGACATCTCTCAGTGTGAGTCTGGCCTCCTGTGTGGAGCTTTGCAATGCTGCTTGCTCTGCCGTTGCACCCCAGGTTTGCACACCCATTGGAAGGGGCTGGAAGTGCACCAGCATCCTGAAGTCTGGGAGGGATGTGTGGCTGGGGTGTCACTGCTGGTCCTCATCCCCCTGGGGAGGAAGATCTGTATGGAGACCTCATAGCAGCCTTCCAGTATCTGCAGGGGGCCAATATCTGAAAGATGCTGGAGAGAGTCTCTTCATCAGGGACTTTAGCAATAGGACAAGAGGTGATGGGTTCAAACTGAAACAGGTGAAGTTCAGGTTAGATATAAGGAACAAGTTCTTCTCTGTGAGGGTGGTGAGGCACTGGAACAGGCTGCCCAGAGAACTGGTAAATGTTCCATCCCTGGCAGTGTTCAAGGCCATGTTGAACAGAGCCTTGGGCTACCTGGTCTAGTGTGAGGCATCCCTGCCCATGGCAAGGAGGTCAGAAGTAGATGATCTTAAGGTCCTTTCCAACCCAAACCATTCTGGGATTCTGTGATTCGATGATCTGTGCCACCCTGGGCAGCTCCTGCATGGACACCATGGCCCAGACCAGGCGATGGCCACCCCGGCCAGCTGAGCCCCGTGTCAGTTTGAGCATCGAGCCCACCATCCGGCTGCTACTTTGTCCTCCCTGTGCCCATCCCAGGGCAGCTGCTTCCTCTCAGTGCTATTTGGGGTGTTGCCGTGGGAGGCTCAGCAGATTCCCCAGGGCTGTGGCTCTCCAGGAAGCCAGATACCAAATCCTCTCCCCTTCCCAGACCCTCCCAGAGCCAGAGCCTTGCCTCAGCATCTGTTTATAACTCCTGGAGCTGCCCAGGCTGTTTGGTTTGGGATAAAGTACAGTCTGGCAGGGCTCCTCCCTGCCACCACAGTGGCACGCGGCTGCCTTATCTCCCATGACAGACCCTTTCCAAGAGCCCTGGGAGCTGGGCTGCCCTCAGTGGCCCCAGAAGGCGTATGCCCAGGGATGGGTGTGGGAGGAAGACAGCAACACCAGCCAGGTTTAATCATCCAGGATGTGCCGAGGAGCTGGGTGGGTCGTGGCAGGCGATGGCGCTGGAAGCAGCGAGATAGCCGTGGGCTGGATGCACTGTGGGAACAGTGCGGGGAGAGCTGCGGAGCAGAGCAGATGCTGGGCTAGCCGGGCACAGCAGCCGCAGGGAAACATGAATATGAAACACCTAGCAGAAGAAAGCTCCTCTGCATCCAGCTGAGATTGAGGAGAGGCACCAAGCCCACATCCAAACATTCCAAGACGTGCTTGGAAGCTCCCAAACATTCTGGATGTGACCGGCCAGCCAAGGCACTGGGCATTCACTGGTGTGAGGATCTCGTGCTGGGGTTATGAAGGGAGCACTTGTCATTGGAGGGGAGGGTGCACATGGGGATAATGGGATGTTCTGCCTCTTCCATTCTTCTGCCCCATGGAGAGCATTGGAGGGCTCTTCCCTGCATAGCAGCAGAACTGTCAAGAGTGCTTCTTGGCCGGGACAGCCCAGGCCCCTGCAGAAGATGCTGATGTCCAGGGAAGAGTGTCGGCAGCATGGACATGGGCTTCCTATACCAATCCCATATTCCAATATTCCAGTACCAATATCCCAGTACCTAAAGGAGGTGTATAAGAAACCTGGAGAGGGGCTTTGGACAAGGGCCTGTAGGGACAGGAAAAGTGGGAATGGCTTTAACCTGCCAGAGGGGAGATTGAGATGAGCTCTGAAGCAGAAGCTCTTCCCTGTGAGGGTGCTGAGGCGCTGGCACAGGGTGCCCAGAGAAGCTGTGGCTGCCCCATCCCTGGCAGTGTTCAAGGCCAGGTTGGACACAGGGGCTTGGAGCAACCTGCTCTAGTGGAAGGTCTCCCTGCCTATGGCAGGGGGTTGGGACTGGATGAGGTTTAGGGTCTCTTCCAAAACACCATGCCACGATTCCATGAGTCCTCTGGCTCAGGGGTTTGAACATCTTGTCCAGCCCCGGTTCTGCACAGTTGCCTTACGGTACCCTTTTCACAAGGCTGGAGCTGGTCTCCTCCCCTGGTGAAGCATCTGGTGCTTTGCTGGGTGGGACAGGGGGGTGGACAAGCCACGGAGAGCTGATGGGCACAGCTTTGCCCACTGGCATCACTGATACAAACACCCTCCTCTGCTCCCCACATGTGGCCGTAACAAGAGGTTGGTGATCTTACCGCCTGCACAGAGGATGCTATTGAAGCTGTGGGTAGCTCCAGCCTGTCTTTGCAACCCTCTGTATGCTGGGCTGCTGTGCTCCCAGACCTGCAGCACAGGGCACAGCCCCTGAGCATAACCTCCCACAGGCAACAGGCTATGATATTCCCTCTTTTCCCAGGCTGGCAAAGGGGCAGTGGCTGCCTCCTGCTTCACTATCAGCACTGGGTGATAAAGGCAGCTTCCTGTCCACTGGAGGCACTTGCTTTCATCTCTCACATGAGTTTATGCACAATATTAGCATGAAACAGCTTTTAACCCTAGATTCCTGCTGCAAAGCTCCAGCCTTCATCTGGGCATAAAGCACTGGGCCAGTACCTACGCGAGTAAATGTGCTTGAGGGGAAAGCAGAGCCCGAGGTCAGCCTGGACCTCCTGGAGGCAGGCGAGAATCAACCAGCATTCACTTGCAGGCAAGTCCCAAAACCTGCCAACTGACTCATCAAAATTGAAAAGTTTTCGAGGAGAGGGCTCTGTTTTCCGCATTTCTGATGGGAACCAGGCAAAGTGCCAAAGGAGACGTGCCTCAACCCTTCCAGCCGCCCACCTTGCTGAGGGCTGCCTGCCAGGACCTCTGCCTGGCTTCGCCATGGGAAGCTCTGGGTCCAAATCGTGGCGAAACCCATATTGACATGTCCCAGTGCCCCAGGGAGCGAATCTGCTGCCTCTGCACCGCTCTCCTCGCTCCCACACAGCTGCTGAGATGGCTCCTATGGGGTAGGAGGTGAAGTGCCCATTTCTTCTGAGCTGGACACTGTTCCTGTAATTATCACTGGAGTGGATTCAGGCCTGCTCCTGGTAATTATTTCTTGGCAATTCTCTCCTCTACAAAGCCTTGCAGCCTGCTTTCCTCTTCAAACTCACTGCCTTACTTGATCTATGAGATCCTGTGCTTCCACACAGCCCCCAGATTACACCCTGGTAGAATCCACTTCATGTTAGAAGCACTCTGGATAAGTACCTCTCACTGGATAATGTTTCTTTCCAAACCTGGAAGACTGCTTTCTGATATAGGACATGTCTGAGCCCTTTACAAGCTCTTGGGATGAGTCACTGGGCTTGTTTTGCAAACCCAAGACCTGAATTTGCTAAGACATGCAGAGGATGAGGGCTATGCTTGTTGGACATTGAAGTTCCTGCAAGACTTGGCTGAAGACATCCTTACAGGAGCAGCAAGGAGATGTTTGTCTTTCAAAATCTTTCACCATCTGCAATTATACTATCCCCGCTGCCTGAGTTTCTTATGCCTTTGGGGCAAAACTTTTCTGCCCATGCAAAACACAACACCTCAAAAGCTGGTGACATGTCCCCTCTCACTGCACAGCTGCTGTTATTTGGGCTGTAAATCCCAGTGCAAACTAGGGCAAGGGATGCTTGGACAGCCAAGGCCTGGAGGGAAGACTGAGGTATGGAAGGTAAAGGGGAAGTTTTCTGGGACCAGTCTTTGTGGCCCTAAAAACCTTGAACTGGACGTTATCGGTGCAAGGCTGGAGCTTGTTACGGAACAAGAGAGACAAGGGACTGGAGAAAATGTGATGGCTGGGAAACCGGGCAGGAGGGTGAGAGGCAAAAAGCCACTGGGTGAATCCCATCCTGGCAATCTGGGCAGAGGGGAGAATGGGATCTGCTGGCAACAGAGGCCAAGCCTTCCCCCAGACACCACAAAGAAGAGATTGTATGGTGTCTCGTACATAAAATCCCCTGGCAGGGCACGCTGACCTCTGGGTTTCTCACTCTTTTTTTCTTCTATTCTTCCTCCTCCTTTCCATGGTCTTCCTCTTCTTCCTCCAACACTGAAAGATGTAAGCAGAGAGGCACAAATGAAATTTGCTGGTCTAACTGCTTTATAGGTGTAAGGGAGCAGAGTGAGAGAGAACAAGTGTTGACCTTCCAGACTGCTCCTTCTCTGAAGCTCGGTGGCAAAAAAGGAACACAAAATGAAACAAAACACAAGGTATCAAGCCTTTCCCTACCCCCAAAACAGTGCTTTAAAATTAGCCAGTCTGTTGAGGGGTGTCTGCAAGCATCACCCCTGTTCTAGAGAACTTCTCCAATGGTTTGGTATCCATAGTCTAATGCCTACAGTGGTGGCTCATCTGCTCACAGGTAGGTATCTACCAGGGAGGTGTTTGTATTCATAGCAGCTCTTAGCATGTCATCCTTAGTCTGGATGGGCTCCAGATGAAGCCATCCACTACATGTTAAAAAAGCAACTGAATAAACTCCACCGCAACCCCAGAGGAAGTTTGCTGCCTACTTGCAAATTGAGGCCATGATAGCATGGCCCATGTTGAAGGATCAGCATGAAGCTCTCTGGTTGTGACAGGTTGGAGCAAAAAGGTCACAGCAGAAAGATCACAGCCAAACAAGCACAGAGAGGTGGCTGGCATAGCAGTTGACATGATATTGGGAGACGACATTACTCCGTGACAATACCAAGCAGCTATTGCACTGCTTCTGGCCAACAAATGGAGGCACCTTCTGCCTCTGGCCGTGAGGTGGTTAATGGTGGGCTGTGCTATCCTGCTGGAGCCGGCTGTGCTTCCCAGTTCTGCTGGAACAGGACATGGGAAGCACCTCAGGAGCACTATGAAATGCTCATGGGGCTTTTTTGCAGAAAGGTACACACGAAAGGTCAGTGCTCCATTTTGGGCCTTGACCAAGAGGTTCAGATGACACTCAAATGCTCTTTCTCCTACATCTCTGCCCAGGCCTGAAACAAGTAGTAAAAGGCAAAAGAGGGGTTGGAGAAATAAGCATGATGGGGTTGTAGGAGTGTTATTTCAACAGCTCTAGAAAGCACAAGACCAGTAGTACTTTCGAAGTGATGGGACCATACACTGAGCAGACTTCTCCTATCAAGCCAGGCCTTCTCCAGGTCTTCCAACTCCAGCACAAGGTATTTTTAGGACAGAAATTGGAGGAGGCGAAGAGAGAAAATGCAGAACATTAAGTTAAAGAAAGATAAGAACCAAAAAGGAAGTCTGTAGACCCGTCTCTCCTTGCCCTCTCTGTTCTTCCTTTAGTACTCGGTGCCTGTGGCAACCACTCTGTGTCCCTAACACGTCCTGCTCTGTTGTCACCTCTGAGATCAGGCTGTCAGTCTGTTCCCTGCTTTTCTCAGCATTTTCACAGCCATTGCTAGGCCATAATCTCCTTTCCTGGAGATATTATGGTCCCAATCACGTCTTTCTCAGTGTCTCACGTCCTCTGGGAGGACCAATCTCTCTTCCCTTAGAGGCGCTTATCTGCTCTTACCTTTCCCATTTTTTTTAAGAACATGGGGACAAAGAAGCACAACAGATCCCTTCCATCACAGATGGAGACCTACAAAAAAGTTCCAAGTGCTCTGGAGATGATTGAGGCTGGGACAGGAGAGGGGACCCTTCAAGACCTTTAGGGGGGGCACAATGATCCAAAGAGTTCCAAGAGCTGTGGGACAAGCTGTTACCACCAGCTGAATTGGGTGCCACAAGCTGGAGCTATGACTCCCCTAACAGGCTGGAAGGAAATGAGGCTCTCTCGAGCATGGAAAGGTATCTCCTGGCTGGCAATAGGCAGATTGCAGATACCTCAGAGCTGGTACAGGACACTGCAAGGAGCAGCAAGGTGACACCAGCAACCAACATCATCCCAAAGTCTCTGTGAGCTTGTGCTGGAGGGCAATGGAGGGGAGCTTTGCCCATGAAGCTGACCCCCCAGGCATGAGGGCAGACCTCTGAGGACCCCAGCATGGAGTGCAGTGTTAACGTCCAGGGTGGCTGCTGGAGAAGACAGCCCTGATCACCACGACCCTTTTCTTTCTTGTCTTTCTGCAACCCCAGCCCCCAGCATTCGCACATTGGGGCATTAATTCAAACACCAACATTTCTGCCTTCCCCACCTTTCTGCAGCCTGTTCAGCACCTTCCACCACTCCTGCACCATGTGTTTGCTCATCAGCTTTCACCCTATTCCTCACCACAGAGCTGAAGGGGATCTGGACACCAAGCCCTGCGAGGGGCTTTATGAACTTCCTACTTCATAAACCTTTCTGATTCACTCTGCTCCTGCCCAACATGTCCAGCGCAGCACCTGATTTCAAAGCTGTGGTGGGAGCCCCCATGCATGGGCAGGGGTCCTGCTCCTCGCCAGCAGACACAGTCCGCTGCTGCTTTTGTTTTTTCTGGGGGGGTTGTGGGGGCTTTTTCTAATTTTCACTATTTATTTTGAAACTGCTCATGGCTGTTCCCGTATTTAAAACATTTGGAGCCCTGTGCTTAAAATACCTGCAGGAACTCTCAGGAGCTGCCAGCGTGGTGCTGAAGAGACTCAGGCTCACAAGCCTTTTACTCACCGTGGGACTATTTGTCCTTTTGAGCTCAGTGCTGGAATGCTTCAAGGTGTTTAGGCAAGGCCAAGGCCAGGGCATGGGAACGCAGGTCTTTACCAGGCTTTGCCCATAATTACCTCCACGCCTGCACTCCCCAGTCCCCCACAAAGCAGAGGGAAGGGAGGTCTGTGAGGAGAAAGATGAAGGGGAGGAGCTGAGCTCCAGCCCTGGGAAAAGCAGGACACAGGGTAGAGGGCTTTGCAAACACTTGGCGTGTGATAAGATCCGCACTGATGCACAAAAGCGGCCCCTGGTTATCCTCACTAACAAAACCCAGCAGAGAAGAGCTGGAAGAGGGAATGGAAGAGCCCGGGGAGGACCAGGCACTGCTTGGCCAAGATGCTGAGCTCCTGCCGGTGGCACACTGCTCTCTGGAGCTGCTGCCTCCCCAAGCTGAGGTCATTAAAGATGTCAAAGAGCTGTTTTTAACAGGAGGGGGTGTTTGGCTCGACGCCTGGCTCTGCTCCAAAGGGAATAAAATCACAAGCTCCCCGCCTGCTCCACGTGCAGCTGCAGTGCCCGGCGCTGGGGGCCGCAGGTCCAGCATTGCTGGTGGAGGTGTTTCAGAGTCCCAGGGCAGACCCTGGATTTTGGCAGACACCGGGGGTCCCCACAGACCTGGGGTGATGCTACAAGGTGGAAGGTTATTAGAGGGTGCCCGGGTCTGGAGCTGCTTTGGCTGCACCTTGGAGGGTCCAGGAGCTGGTAGGGGTGCTCTGGACAGCACCCAAATGCAGCAGAGAGACCCTGGGGAGGCTGGGGGAGATGGGGACGGTGCTGGGTGGCTGCTGGAGGAAGCGGGGCTGCAGAGCCTGGGGTGGAACAAAGCGGTGGGGACGGCAGGAGGGAACAGATGCTGTGGGAAGGGGAAGGGTAACTCCTCCTGCCGCATGGATCACTATAGGAGGACATCAGGGTGCCAGTGGTGATCCTTGGTGGCCAAAGCCACCTGAGCTTTTGCTGGTGGCCTTCTGGGGTGGAGACCTGCCCATAGTGGCAGCTTTGCATGATGGCTTGGAGTTGCGGGCACAGGATGGGGAGATGTGAACCAGCTGAGAGGCTTTGCAGGGGAAAAGGAGCGGGGGACCTGAGCACTGCTGAAGCACCCCAAACTGCTTCTCTCAGGGGTGGCTGGCGTGGGGAGGGTAGAGGGAGCAGCGGAGGGACAGGGACAGGCCAGCGGTGGGGAGGGGGCCGTTCTGCACCTGCAATAACAAGCTCCGGCCGCTGGGCCTGACAGCGGGACGGGGGCTGAGCTGGAGTTACAGCCCCTGGGGGAGACGCTGGTGGCTTGGTGCCCGGGAAACACCTTGGAGCCAGCCCCGCTCTGACAAGACCCGGGCGCGGGGGGTCTGCCAGCCCCAACCTGTCCGGACACAGCTTTGCCCCCCTGTCCCGGCTGCGGCACAGCCCCAGGACCCCATCATCTGCTCCCAAAACCCCTGTGCTTCGGGGACCTCGCGGCTGCCTCTTGACCCTGGACACCCTCGTGCCCCATGTATCCCCCCCCCAGTATCTCTCCATCACATGTAGTGTCCTCTGCCCATTGTTTTTCCCTGACTACCCTAAACCTTTCCCTACTAGACCACCCCAGCATGCGTTTTGCCCTCCTCCAGCCTCCTTGCAGAGCTTAAGCCCTTCTGCTGCCCTCCCTGCCCCTTGCACGGAGCTTGCTCCTCCTCCAGCTCAGCCTTCCCTTTCAAAACCAGCTCCCTTTCAAAACCAGCTCATCCCACATCTTTTTCCCAACACCTCCATCTTCCTCCATGATCCTTGGTTGATCTATTCTCAGAGATGGGGTAGCCAGGGAAGAGCCACATCAATGCCCTTTGCTCCCTTCCCATTCTCATGGGCATGCTCACACCATGAAGGATGTTGAGAAAATCCCATCACAGGCACTTGTTCCCGTTGCCCTCAGCTTATTCCCAGTAGGGTCCAGAGAGACATTTTGCCTAAATTTCGCCTGGTGACTCAAGCCTTGGGAAGGGCACTGGGAGGTGTGTGGAGCTTGGCTGTTCCTGGGCACTGGGTCTTACTGTGGTCGATGCTGCTCCCACTGGTCTCTAATCCACATCTCCATGTGGGGAAGGATCTTGGGGCATTGCTGGAGGATTGCTGCAGTCATGGTGTGAAGTCATGCAAAGGAAGAACTGGCAATCCCTCACACCCACCACAACCCCGTGCAGACATGGACAGCCCCATACGACTCACTGGGACAACTGCAGAGTTAGCAGAAAGACCTGGCTTGACCCCAAAACCATCTAAGCCCATCTTGCAAGTTATTTACTTTATGAGTGCAAAAGGGTAACCCTCAAATGCACAATGTGTCCTGCTAGGAGTGTGGGAGCTCATGTTGCTTCCCAAATCCCCTCATGAAAGTGTGCTCCAGGCAAGCTCCAGGGACCATTTGTTAGATACCATCTGCACCTATTCTCTGAAAAAGGTTTTCCACTCACATGCCCCAACAGTCAGAAGGACAGAGCTAATGGGACCTCTAGCCTTGTCCAGCCTATTTAGTTAAGTAAGGATGGTTACAAAGCCCAGATCCTACCCAAACAGGTAGGACTCTGAGTCAGAAAGCCAAGAAGGTCTGACAGCAGCCACCTGCGCTCCTGAGGTGAGGAGATGGAGCATGACAAAGCTTCTGCTTTCCCCTGTACGAGAACAAGCAAGGAGGTGAATGGGAGTGCAGATGCACGCGGCATGCAAATGCCGAAAATAAGACGTGTGCCTTCCCTCATGGCAGCTTGTCTTTGCCATAGGAGATGCTGGATAGATGATGAAGCTGAGGAAGGTCAGCCTGCTCAAGTCAGGGGTACCTGATGGGGCACTAACAGGGAGTGCTACTCAGTGTGTCCCCCACAGCATCCCTTCTTTCCTTTTCTTCCTCTTTTTGCTTTTGGGCTCCTGCTCTGTGTCTTGAGGCCATAATAAAGCCTCTTGAATCCTGACACACAGATGGGGCTGCCCACACCTCTGCCCCTGACCCACAGCCTCGTGGGCATAGGATCTCATCCAGAAAATCTGACCATAGTTTGTCTGCCCAGTAACCTGGCAACTGCACTAATGTGTGCTCATAAAACATCCCCCTGAAATGGAGCCAGCACCCACCGAGGACCGTATCCCCTTACACCGGAGACATGCTGCACTCCCTATGTTGCTGCTTCACCATGGGCCCTTCTGAAAGGCAAATCCTGTCCCATGCTTCTGTTTTATTCCAGACATGTCTTCTCCTCACTCATCTCCATACTGCACCCCATGCTGCAGCGAGATGCTCAGAGATGGAGGATGATCAGATGATTGAAGCACCACCTGTACACGGAAAGACAGGCTGAGACAATTTGGGCTGTTGAGAGAGAAGCTGTATGGAGACCACAGCAGAGCTTCCAGTATCTGAAAGAGGCTACAAGGATGCTGGAGAGGGACTCTGCATCAGGGACTGTAGCGGTAGGACAAGGGGTGATGGATTGAAACTGAAATAGGGGAAGTTCAGGTTAGAGATAAGGAACAAGTTCTTCCCTGTGAGGGTGCTGAGGCGCTGGCACAGGGTGCCCAGAGAAGCTGTGGCTGCCCCATCCCTGGCAGTGTTCAAGGCCAGGTTGGACACAGGGGCTTGGAGCAACCTGCTCTAGTGGAAGGTGTCCCTGCCCGTGGCAGGGGCTTGGAACTGGATGATCTTAAGGTCCTTTCCAACCCAAACCAGTCTATGATTCTATGATTCTATGCTCTCGCATATAGAAGGGAAGGAGCTCAACTTGGCCTCAACACCACCGAGAGGCATGTCTGCCATTGGGAATGCTGACCCCAAATCCACCCACTTCAGAAATGCATCTCAGTGTTAAAACCCAGGTCTGGCTCTCTCCTTCCTGCCTGGCTTTCAGAAGGAGAGGTGACTGCCCCATGCCAGAGAGCAGCTCCTGATCTGCTGTTGGGATAAATGCTCCTGCAAGGTGTGTGCCTACTGCCCAGGTCCAATGCCTGCTCAGTGGGTGTGCAGGGCTGAGCTCTGCTGGGGTCGAAGCCTTCTAGCTTTGTATTCAACCTCTCAGATCTACAGAAAAATGTTGTTCTGGTGGTAGACAGCAAGCCTGAGGATTTTAAGGCTGATTTGGCTTTTCTGGAAGAGTCTAAATCTGGCACATCAAATAAAATCTGCAGCCCTGGAGAGAATGGCTCGTGCTCCCCACCCAGCATCTCCATGAGTTGGGCGGCATTTGGAGGAAGGTTTGGGGGCTGTGCTGGGGCAAGTCCCTCTGAGGATACAAGAGGAGTCATCTGGCTGTTTGAATTTGTGTCTTGCAGCTCCAGGGGTTTCCTGAGCCTGGAGGGCAGAGGGAGGGAGGTGAAAAGAGAGAGGTGGCTGATTTATAGCTTACCATCTTCTCTGATCTTGATCGCCCTTTGTCTTGGGAGTGTCTCTTATCCAGACATGGAGATGGGAGGAGGGGATCTGTTTCAGAGATTGCTGAACTCTGGGTGTTTGCCGTTTCCTGGAGATCTTTTGATGTTCCCTTTGCTTTAAAACATTTTCAACGTTAAGTTTCTCAGCCTCCCGCTGCACCTCAACTCTCGACATCGGGGCACGATCCATCACGACTTACCCAAACAATCTCCAGCAAGGCGAGACCTCCCCATCTCCGGGTCTGGTGAGGCAATCTGTGCTGCAGGACCAGACAGCAGGGCTCCTGGGGGACCTCACCCCAAGACCATGGGCTGCTATGATGAGCTATCCATTGCTCGTTCCTTTTCAGTGTGGTGGGGATGATGGGTGCCAGGCCAGTGTTGGGAGAGGTTGGGAAGCCTGAACTGGAAACAAGCAGTGGGGACTGGGGTCTGCCTCTTGCTTTTCTCCAAGGCAGCCCAGCACAATGACTTCTAACAGGATGAAAGCCACCTCTCTGGGTAAGGTATGGTCCTGGCTTGTGCCCTTAAATGAGTCCTAACCTACATTATAGGGTAGATAGAGATGAGCTCTGAGGCAGAAGCTCTTCCCTGTGAGGGTGCTGATGCGCTGGCACAGGGTGCCCAGAGAAGCTGTGGCTGCCCCATCCCTGGCAGTGTTCAAGGCCAGGTTGGACACAGGGGCTTGGAGCAACCTGCTCTAGTGGAAGGTGTCCCTGCCCGTGGCAGGGGGTTGGAACTGGATGAGCTTTAAGGTCCCTTTAACCCAAAACAGTCTGTGATTCTATAGGTACTGCTGAAGGCTTAATTTAAGATTCACTATAGGAAGAAGTGCAGAAAAAACCTCTTCCTGACCTGAATCTCTACCAGGCTGTGAAAGGTCTCATCTCAGAGACCATCTTCTCTCTTGTCCAGCATGTGCAACTTGTCAGCTCTGGTAATGGACATTAGGTCTGTAATTAAAAGACCATCAAACAGTCCTTTTCCGTAAATCCTCTCACAGCACTGTCAGTTAATAAAATACATTTCATTTAAGTGGTGCCATTTTCCAGAAGAGACAGGGCAAAGAACAACATTGCCTGTAAAACAATCTTTTTTGTTCCGTGAAAGTAATTAGTTTTGCTTGGACTTAATGTGCTTGGAGGTTAATTATCCTAAAACTGCCCATGAACTCCAGTGATGTGGGGATATTTGTGCTGGCCTGAGGTGTCAATCCTTGCTGCAAGGCTCTTTTATGGGTCTTGATGATGCTCATTGTTTTCCTTGAATTCTCAGCTTGCATGAAAATTTGCTTTCACATAGATCGTCCCCCAAGAAGTTTCCAGCTTTCATGGCTCAAAACCACAACCTGAGAGCACCTGGGAGCAAAAGGCAAATACAATTTACCTGTTTATTACCAGTTTAAGAATGGTTTTTATGCCAAAGTAGTAATTTTGCAGAGCCTTGAGTTATGATTTTCATGACTGGGGCTGTCAATGCCAGCCTGTCCTTGCAGCTTTTTTGGGGTGAAAGAGTAGGCCACAGAGGGAGATGCCCCCAAGTTTTGTCTGTAGCAATGGGCTTTCCAAGTGCACACTCTGTAAAGGTGAGATCATGTCAAAGCTGCTGGAGGTTGAGCTTTAGCTCAGGAGGGTTTTTTGGGTGGAAAAAGGTGAGAACTCCTGAACTTTCACCGCATGTTAGGGTAGAAAAAAAAACATTCAAACAAAATATCTCATAAACCATTTTTCTTTCTATTCTTTTATTTTATTTTTTTCTTTTTCCCTAAAGAAATAGCTACACATGGCAGTTCTACTTGTAACCCAGCCAAGAATAATTTGTGGCAGGAAAGTTTGAGCATTTGTAAAAATAAAATAAAAATTAAAAAAAAATAAAATTGAAAGCACGTTAAAGTATTTCAGCGCGAACCCAAACAGAGAGGCGGGTACTCAGAGGGCAGAATAGCCCCGATAGCACGACACACTGCATTTCTGGCCATGTGTTGAAACAGAGATTTTTTCCCCCATGTTTGTTTTATTAATCACACTACAGAGCTCAGTGCAGCACTTGCTGATTTTTGTCTTGTTAACATTTTTCTGTCCCACTGCCATTTGGTCTCCATTTGAGCTCTACACCTGCTTCCCACGTGATAAATAGGAGCCTCACGCGAAGTAGGAGCAGAAAACCACCTCTTATCCCTGTTCTAGCAAATTTTAGTAACCGTTCACCTTTTGCCATCCTATTGAGAGAATCCCAGACTGGTTTGGGTGGGAAGGGACCTTAAAGCTCATCCAGTTCCAACCCCTGCCACGGACAGGGACACCTTCCACTAGAGCAGGTTGCTCCAAGCCCCTGTGTCCAACCTGGCCTTGAACACTGCCAGGGATGGGGCAGCCACAGCTTCTCTGGGCACCCTGTGCCAGCGCCTCAGCACCCTCACAGGGAAGAGCTTCTGCCTCAGAGCTCATCTCAATCTCCCCTCTGGCAGGTTAAAGCCATTCCCCTTGTCCTGTCCCTACAGGCCCCTGTAAAAAGTCCCTCTCCATGCATTGGTATTCCATAGTGCTTTTGACCCCAGGGCTCACTGACTGCAAATGGCTTGGCGTGCAGTCCTTATTCACATGGGACAGGTCTTCTTCATGCAAATGCCTCCCATGGATACCAGTGGACTCAGGCATAGGCAGATGCGTTGCAGTGGAGCCATCTTGCCAGGGCAAGTTGGGAAGGGAATCAACATCCCACTGCACTTCCCCAATCCACCAAAACCACAGATTCTTGCAATAAAGGGCCAGGGCTGAAATTTGGTGGTGTCCAATAGGGAACAGGGCATGGGAGGCTGGCAGTGAGGGATAATGCAGGAACGTGGTGGGATGGACAGGTGGTGGCCGGGATGACGAACAGGAGCGTCTCCACATAGAGCAATTTGCCACAGGATGTTGCTGAAGCCGAAAAGTTAAGAGACATTCCAGACCAGGCTGGACATTTGCATGGCTAACAAGAATATCCAGAATTATAATAGTTAATACTGACACCCTGCTCGGAAGAGATATCAGATCCGCGGCCCCAGGGCAAACACCGACTGTAACAGATTAGGGAGAGGCCTCCGGTGGGGGATGGATTTGATGGATTTTGGAGGGGGGGGATGGATTAGCTGACACCTGCCTGATTTGGGGACTCGCACCTTTCCTGAGTGCTGGACGTTAACCCCTCCAGCCCATCTCCCACCAGAGACTGCTGATTCATCAGGATGGAAATATTCCCCGGAGATCCGTCGCTGAAATCCTGATGGAAAACTGCCCGGTTTCCTGCCAGCATGCCCTTGGCAGCCCGCCTGACCAGCTGGTAGCAAGAGGAGAACATGGGAGTCCGGCTCCTGAGTTGTTCAGCTCTCCCGACTCCCGTGCAGGCTGCAGGGCGAGGGATGGCGGGCTCCCAGCTGCTGGACCACGGTGTGGTGGTGTCTTCCAGCCTCCCAGCTTGATCCCACCAGCTGGGAGAAAGGGGAGAGAGGGGCCAGACTGCTCTGCCTTTTGCAAAGGCTGCTTCTAGGAATCATAGAATAGTTTGGGTTGGAAGGGATCTGCAAAAGTTGTCTAATTCAAGATGGGTTTTCATCTCATATTGACCCCCATATAAATCTCATCACCAAAAAGCAGCAGCAGTGCTGCACAGTCCTCCTGTCGGCTGCCTGACCCTGCTCATCCACTCCTCAATTCGTATCTAATGCCCTTTCCTTCTTTTTCCAATCTCTGCCCATTGCCTGGGAGACCCAATGTCTCCCAGGGTTGCAGAGGATCCTGGTGGGCTCCTTGCAGGCTCTCCACCAGGTTTGTGTCCGTCTTTGCTACTGGACAGAAGAAGCTGAGATGGGTCTTTAAAAGTCTGGCAGCCCCAAATCCAGGTCTCCATCTCCCACACCAGTACTGCCACAACAGCATGGGGATCCCCTGTCCCACTGCTCTGTTGTGTAGGAACCCTTGGGGGTCCCTCATTTATTCTCCTCCTAGGGTGTGGATAAACAGGACATGAACATGGGGCTCTCCACAGACGCAGGTGTATGAGTCCACTCTTAGCCTGACTCCTCAAGTCCTGTCTCTGCTGTTTGCAGGTGGCTGGAAATGACTTTTTTTCTCTTGCTTCAAATGCACACTTGCCTTTGCTCAGAAAATCCTGAAACAGAAAACTCTGCCAGAGTTTTCCTCCCCGAGAAGGACGCCTGAATTTGGCCGTGACAAAGCTCCCAACAGCCCACGCCATCCCTCAGATAAGCCGCCTCTCAGAGGAGAGGTTCAACAGTGACCAAAACACTCGGGATATTAAGTTCTTGGGCATGAAAGCTGTGCTTGGACGTGCCACTGCTGGAAGAGTCCACAGTGCCATCTAGCCGCGCTGGTCCGAAGTACAGAGCTCTCTGCAGGTACCTCCCCAGCTCCAAACCCCAGCCCTCGACCTCACCAGGCCTTGCCACCCCTTTTCCACATCTGACCAACCTTCAGACCAGGCTGCTGGGACATTAATGTTGCCAGCACCTTACCCACTGGTAGGGATGTGCTTATTTCTGCATTTGTTTTTAGCTTATGGTGAGGTTTGTACCTAAGCAACACAACCTGGCTAAAACAGTGATGTTTTTGATGAAAGCAGGGGCTTGAACTGCCTGGTCCCATTTCCTCATGGTCTCCTCCATGGTGGTGGTTGTGTCTTACAGTGTCTCCCTTCCATCTGGTGCTGATGTGCTGGGAGAGCTGGTCTCCTGTCCCTCACTGTTATGGTTCCCTTTTCTGCACCCAGTAGGTGGGAGAAGCACAGAGAGGTGCTTGTTGTGCCTTCAGGCATTTCTCCAAGTAATTTCTCTGGGTTCTGCTCATTATTTCCCTTCTTCTCCACCTGGCAGACCTCAGTGCCAGCCCTGGCATCCTAATCTGGAGAAAGATCAGAGATGCTAGGACAGCTGGAGAGCTTGGGGTGGCTTTAGACTCCACCTAGCAATATGCTGAACTCCTCTGTTCCAGCACAGCCATGCTCACAAACACCTATCTCAGGGGTCAGAGACTGTGTCCTCCAGTTGTCTTCAGTCAGGCTGAAGTTATCCATCCAGTTGGCTTTGATGCTGTGGCATTTCACCTGCAAGGAAACTGTGTGTCTTGCTGGTGCTGAGTGTTGGTTCTTGGTGCCCATAGAGGGTGAGTCCCATCTTTTGGAAATTTTACGGAGTTGGCAAGGCTGGTCACCATGTGTCTCACCTTTCCTCCCCTCAGCCATTTCTCCTTCCCTCACCAGAGGCCATCATCAGCCCTTGCTGCTGGACACCTTGCCTTTTTGTAGTCCTCTCTGTCTCCAACCTTTTGCTACTGAACCTGCTTTTCTGGCCCTTCCCAAACTCCAGTGCTGAGGACACAGGCCTTTATTACCGTGCTGTGTCAAATATATAATAACACATTATGTGAATCTCACCTCACATTGCTTTTTTATTCTGTTCCATTTCTATCAGCTTCTTCTCCCACCTACTGCTCCATTGTTGGACTATGTGGAGCAAGTGGAACATCTTCTATAAATCTGGGATGAGCTCTTCCTCAGTATTATGTACATTGGATGTGTAGTGCCTGTGTTTGTAAATACTCTAAGATGCCCTTCACTAACTAAGATCCCATCACTATGAACTGTAGAAGAAGAACAGGCAGGATCTTTGGAACGATCAGTTCCTTGGGTGTTTTCTAGTTATGTGTGAACTGAAATCTTTATGGTACTCATAAATTGGCAAAAGTTGTGGCAACATTGAGATAGAAGCACTCACACACAGACAAATTATTTAAGCAAAGACCAAACACTATTTCTGCATGGTCCAACCCTTCTAGCTTACGTCTCCTCTTCAGACAATCTACCCCAAAATGGTACCTGAGGGTGGGATTAATTGAATCAACTGTAGACACCAGATACCTATGGGAGAGAGACTTGTGTAGGCACCTTCTACAATGTCACTTTATGCCAAGAAACTTTCTTCTACCTGCAAAGCTTGCCTCAGGATGATGTGATTTTTTCCCTGGAAGTCCCTACTTCTCTCCAGTGGCTATAAAGGCAGGCAGCTCTGTAGCTGGCTGAGATGGAAAATAGCCCAGTGGTTAAAGTCTGGTGAAATGTAAGTAACTGAAAACAGTGTTTTATAATAGGAAACACTGCCTTAACACCAGAGCTTGCTGTGAGACCCACCTGTGACAGTGCAGGAACGGAGGAGGCAGAGCCAGGTCTCAGTTATGTCCTGCCTCCTGGGTGTTTTTGTGCAGGGCTGGGCGCTCAGCTGCAGTTTCACATTTATTCCTCATGTGCCAGCGTGATTTTGGAGAACGGAAGAGCAAGATGTGTCCTGCCTCTGCTGAGCATCCCTTTGGCCACACTGGGGTATCCTTGGGCTGAGGGCTCCTGTCCACCATGGGTGGGTGTGGAACTGAGTTGGACAACTGCATCACACTGCTTAGTGGGAGAAAATGGGAGAGAATGAGTTGCTTCCAGAGCTATTTTGCATTCACATTAAGGAGGAACATCAACAGCAGCAGATGGAAATAGGACAAAACTGGAAAGTTTTCATGCAAGAAGTAAAATTTTCTGGAAGCTCTGAGAAGTGTTAAAACCCAAGAATGAAGCTGTGGCTGCACTCCTAAGCTCAATCGGGTGTAACGCTGCCAACCTGGGTGATAGTATTGCAAGTCTCTCTAAAATTAGCATTTTCCTTAAAGCTCTGGCTGCTGGAGACAAATAAAAAGCATCTATTAAAGAACCATGATTTTCAAGCCAGTCTCATGACTTCTGGAGCCTGGTGTTTTATCGCTGGTTGACTCGTTTCACATCTTTGACTGGCAATCCTGTAGGTGCCAGAATACAGCTGGGTACCCACAGCACACAAGGGTGTTGGTGTTTGCTAAGGTGCTGCCAATGCACATCATTTCAGCCAGTAGTTGTTTCCCTAATAACTTGAGATGCTGGAGTCTTGTGAATACCTACGACTCTCAGCTTTCATTTCAAATCAAAATCCTTTTCTAATCCTCCCAGTTGCAGAGCAAAAAAGTGATAGACTCTTTTGAAAGCAGCTTAAGCACCCTGAAAAGCAGAAGACTTATAAACCAAAGTAACAAATGTAATATTTAATAGTAACAAATGTAATATTTAAATGAGATTGCAAGTGGCTTAAGCCAATTCCATGTGATTTTGAAGTCTAAGAGTGCTGTGTGCCTAGCTTAGCTATGGTTGGGGTGGAAGGTGATGTGGGAGAACAAAAAGCTGTCACCTGCTCTGTAGCTTAACTCTGGGTCTTGTTCCTTAAAAATCCTATATCTAGGGTATGTTTCTAAAGGGATTTACAGCAGTGAGGGCTAACTGCGTCCCTGGGAAGGGCAGGGAGATTTTAATTTGGGTAAATGGTGAAATGCACAGGGAGAAACGCTGGATGGACAGGTTCCCCGGTGCAACGCAAACCTCAAAGGAACCAAATGGGACCAAGCAGGTCCTCTGACTTCTCTGCAGCTCTGCATTCGTGTCCTGTACCTTATCTTCTGTGCCTTGTTCTGACACAGGGGCAGGGATGCTCATTGGCTCTGAACTGACAGTGCATATTATAATAAGCAGACATTTAGTAAAGGACTCAGGCAAGGAAGAAGAAAAAACCTCACAGAAGTCAAGGCACATCTCCCTGGCAGCCTTTCTGACTCTTCCATCATTTGCAGTGCCCTCAAATGGTTTTCAAAGCCAGGTTTTCATTCCCTGACTGACAGCAGTGCTGGTTTAACTGAAATGCTCTTAAGCTACTCAGAGTAAGCAGGCATCCAGGCTGGGAAACTGCAGCCAACTTTAAACTATAGGCTTCCCTAAATCTGATGCCTCTAATAAGCCTGGAAACAAGCTTCTCCTTGCAAAATCAGGACATGAAAGTCATTGTCTCCTTGGGTGAATGCTGTGAAGGGTCTTTGGGCTGCTATGAAGTGAAGGACAAAAATAAGCGTGACTCAGAGGCTGCTCTGAGTGAGTAAGACCTTGCCCTGTGAATAATGCTGCTGAGAGCAGAAGGGGGAAAGTTCAGACTAAGGCAGGTGCTGGTAGATACTGGAGTGATGCAGATTAGTTTGGGAATGAGGAATTCACAGGTTGATGGTGGCAAAGATCAACAAATGCATCATCAAATAGGAGCTGAACCATAAAACAAGCTGCCATGACTCTGCAGAGAGGTTGTACTGGGACCTCCCAAAGAGACAGTGATAAATGGAGCAGACATCTCACCAGTATGTGTTATCAACAACAAATGCTTCGACCCTTTCTGTTTTTAGCCAAAGGGTGCTGGTATACCAGAGAACCCTCTCATGACCATAGTGGAGCTATACCGGTTTACAGTGGCTAAGATCCACACTTCCCAGCTGGTTGATACGTGGAGTGGAAAGAGGACCTGGTCTCCCATGTGGACTTATGACTCTAATTGTCTGGGAAAAAGCTTCTGAAAACTGTTTCAAAGCAAATAGGATTGATAGAAAAAATATGCAAAGTGGGAGAATGAAGAGGTGTGGGGCATGTGGGAAGAGAAGACCTTCCACAGGCTCTTGTATGAGCCCAGCCATACGTGCATGAGGGTTTGCAGAAGGGTGCCCAGTGGGGAGCAATGCACGGTGGCTGAGGTAGATGTTCATGATGATCATGGTTCTTCTGTGATGAAGCTTTGCACAAGTGCAAGAAGGAGCTTGAAAGAGACCGCTGTTGTGCCACAAGCTTCTTCGGAAATCCAGACTTTCTGAACCAACCAATGTTATGCCCAGGCCTGCAGGGTACAGAGGAAAGGGTTAACACCTCCTAAAACCCTGTTGTGTTGGGAACGCAATAAAAAACCTGAAAGCAGGTCAGTACCTCAGCTGCTTCTGAATTCTCATTAATTTGCGTTCCCCTCTCATTTATTAATGGTCTGACTCACACTATATTTGCTTTGCCTTTGCTGCAATTTGCAAAATTCCTTCTTATTCCCAGTAGCCCTCTTGGCAGTGTTATTTTTCTCTGCTTTTCCCTGGCCTTTATCATCTCCTTGCAGGTCTTAGCTGAGTTTGCATATTCTTGCTCAGTTCCCCTGGCTATTTCTTTTCATCCTTTTTCATTTCATCTTCAGGCCTCCTAAAATATCCCTTGGGGCCCCTCTCAGTACGTTTGGTAGGAGTTGGGTATATCTTGCCACCCATCATGCCCATGAAGGGGACTTTCATAGCTCCCTTGGCCCTTCATTCCTTTTCCCCTTCCAGTCTCATGTGGGGACCCAGGTGGCCTCCTAAAGACTTGCAAAAACCCAGAGCTTGGAGCAACCTGGGTTTCCAGACAGGGAACCACAGATCCGAGTCGCCAGCACGTCCTGTGGAGATACTGCTCTGTTCTTCTCTGCTGTCTGCTCCCAAATGCCTCATGGGTTGGTTATTGCAGTGGACTGCTTTCTTCTGGCCAATGCTGACCACCTTGCTCTACCTGTGGTGGAGCCAAAACTTTTCCAACTCAAAATTTGGGCAGCCTGTTACAGATGACCCAAGACTGAGGTCTCTGCACTGTTGCCCATCCTCTGCTTCCCTCATTTGACAGGCTGAGAGAGCTGGGCTGGGGCAGCCTGGAGAAGAGAAGGCTTCTTAAGGGGGCACCTTAGAGCAGCTCCAGTGCCTAAAGGGGATACTGGAAACCTGGAGAGGGGCTTTGGACAAGGGCCTGTAGGGACAGGATGAGGGGAATGGCTTTAACCTTCCAGAGGGGAGATTGAGATGAGCTCTGAGGCAGAAGCTCTTTCCTGTGAGGGTGCTGAGGCGCTGGCACAGGGTGCCCAGAGAAGCTGTGGCTGCCCCATCCCTGGCAGTGTTCAAGGCCAGGTTGGACACAGGGGCTTGGAGCAACCTGCTCTAGTGGAAGGTGTCCCTGCCCATGGCAGGGGGTTGGAACTGGATGAGCTTTAAGATTCCTTCCAACCCAAACTAGTCTGTGATTCTGTGATTTGGCTCAGTCCCAGTGTCTGCACCTGCAGAGAGCAAAGCCCTGACTGTGCGAGTCCAGTACGGGGGCACTGTTTGGCCACATGAGCCCTCCACGAGGGTCTGCGTGGCTGCATGAGCCTACTGGAAGTCTACACATTTGCTTTCCCCGATGCTGGAGAGTGCAGCGTGCCTGGCGGGGGTCACCGTTTGGCGAGGCAAACGGGGTGAGGGGGGTGGTTTTTGGGTGCCAGCCTTGCCAGGGATTCCCGGGTTCTCCCTTTGTCCTTCCCCAAATTTGCCCACAAGAGGGAAGCAGCGACTTGCAGTGTCAGCTCCCATGCTCAGGGGTGTCCTTGGGCTGCGTGGGGACCATGCCCACCCTGCACCCACACATGCACCACTACAGCCCAGGCCCCCATGGTGGGATGGCCAATGGCGGGTAGTTGGGGCTTGTCCACAGGACATCTCACCTTGGGAAGAGCCATGGGAGAGCATCGTCGTGCCTCACCAGCTTTTTTTTTTGTGTCAAACAGTGGAAAGATGTTGTTGGTTTTCATTTCTCTGACCTGAGGGAGATTTCTGTCCTCTGCCAGGGCTGGGTGAGACCTATTGTGGTGCTGTGCCTATCAGCAGAAGACTGCTTCTTCCTCTGTGACACAGGTACTCCTGTTGCTAGCAGAAGACAGGAGCTGGAAGGTGCTGTCCTTGACAACCCTTTTCCATATCTCTACAAATTATCAGCCCTTGACTACTGTGGAGCAAAGAAGCCCAAAGAGAAAGGCTTGTACCAACCTGATCCTTGGAAACTGATGCCTTTCCATGGACCTGGGGAAGAGGTAGGAGAGTAGGAGAGACCTGTAGGTACAGGGACTCTGCTCAGAGGTGCAGGATCCAAGCCAATAGCCCTGTTTCAAATACTCCTGGGACACAGCTCCAGTGACAGCTTTGCCCTCATGAAGCTTGCCAAGACCCTTCCCATACGGGGGACCTGTTGAGGTGGTGTGGTTAGGTGGATGGGAGGTCATCCTTTGTTCTGTATATACCAAAGTAATGGATTCATCACACATAATTAACTCAAATGCTGCCTGGATGACTTCAAACATAAGCATATCCCCTTGGGAAGTTCAAGAGAAGGTGATAGCAGGGATTTCTGTCCCAGACCCTGAGTCTTTCCATTGCTCAAGAGACCCCCTGCTCTTTGGGGTAGATTCATTGCAGTTGTGATGAGTCTGGCTACCAGGGGCAGAGTTGAGGCTTGAAACTGCTGCAAGATGGTCCATCCCAGCGGGCTCTGGGGTCACCCACCCCAAATAAGCAGTTCATTCTTCTGTGCAAAGTGGCCTCGCTCCAGCAAGGGCATGGAGATCGCTTGCCACAGAGAGCTGTAACTTCAACAAAAGCTTCCTTTCTCCCAGCCACGACACAATTGATGGAGTTAAATAAATCTGTCATGCACAAAGCAAATGGCATTGAACGGCGTCCTCTCCCACTCCAGCCAGATAAAAGCTGGGCACTTCAGAAGTGTTTAGAAACCATTTTTCACTCCCTTGTGTTCACTCATCCCTCCTGTTGCATCCTCATTGCACTTACTCATTCAGGAGCCTGAACAAGGACCTGAATTTCTAATAAGAACAAAAAAAAGCAGAAGGGGAATAAACCCTGTGTCAAAACCCATTCAGAGCTTCTATTATTTGGACAAAAAGAGGAAGGTCCCTCACAGGTCACTTTTAAATGTGTCTGTCTAGAGGCAAAGAAATTCAAAGTGCGTTTATCATCCTTCTCATTCACCCCCTCCGTTGTCCACAGCAACCCAGGGATATTTTCCTGCCTCATGATGCAGTGGTTGCCACCATGTGAGGAAGAAGGGTTCTGCTCTGCCTCACACATCATCCACATGGCTGTCACAGCATTGGTGGTGACATGCAAGGTGGAAGGGGACTGGGACAACTCGTCCCAAAACTCATGTGGACTGCAGGGCAGCAGTAGGAGCAGCCAGCTGGAACATTTTACATGTAGTAATTCACCAAAAATGGGGTTTCAGCAGGACCAAAAGGAGCTGTAAGTTCAGGTTTCAGTCATTTGGATGTATGTGAAAGTGTCAGCATAGTTCTGCTAGATGTTTCCAAGGTAAAATGTCTCATTTCAGAAGTGCTGGAGTATTTCACTAGACAGGCTTGAAACAAAACTCTTTTCCTATTTTCATAGGGCATTTTTATTTAAAGCCTGACCTAAAGCAGGAGAATATGAGGCTAAGCAAAAACATTGGGTATCCCAAAGGAAAGGGTTCCTTTTGGGTCAAGGGGACAAACGACTCCAGAGAAATCTCTTGTGATGGTTCTGATCCCTGGCCTTGGTGTCCAGCCCCAGGGACCTTGACCCAGGCACAGGCTGAACATGGGCAGAAACAATTGGTGGGGAGGATCAGCAGAGTCATGACAAGCTTCAGGACTGTAGGGATGGCGAGGAATAACAAAGAGGGAGCCATGGGAATTGGCATGGGTGGGAGAGAGGAAAAGGTAAAGGCAGCATGTCGGTGATGGCACAGGAGGAGAAGTGAGAGGCAGATCTTCTGCTTAGCTTTCAGTGGTGCAAAGGTGAGAGAGGAAGAGACAAAGTCCCAAATAAGGCAAACTGAGGCATGGGTTGGAAGAAGAAGGGTTGGAAGCTTTGGGGTTTCCTTCCTCTTACCCTGGGGAGGGGGTTGCTGGGAAAAGGACCCCATGGCCCATCCAGGGTAAGGTCCATGAGGCTGATTGAGCTTCGCTGAGGTTCAGGAGAGGAGTTTAGTGTTGGGCAGGCTGTGGAGGGAGCAGGGCAGCCAGGTTGCGACCCAGAGCCTGGGAGCACAGTGGCCATGTCACAGGTGGGACCCATATGTGCTAGTGGGACAAAGAAGGAATCATGGGGTGGTCTCTTCCTATGGCTCAGCATCTCCAAGTCCTCATACTCTCCAGCACACTGATGTAGGAGGAGGGAGTGTCTCTCTCCTATGGCACATCTGGCAGCTTGTCCATCTTTCCTCTCACCACGCTAGGAACATCCTGGCTTCATGTCTTACACCCATGGCATCCCTTCACAGCCTTGTGTCTCTTCACAGACTGTGCAGTGCTGCTCTTCTCACTGAGGCCAACACTGTCATCAGTCAGTCAACATGGTGCTACCACATCTCTGGATCCAGGCTGGTGCCTTTTAGGTCCCCCCATTTCTTTCCAAACAGGTGGCTATGCATTAATGAGGTCTAGGGATAGTTAGAGAGTTATAAATATCTTCTGAGATGATGAATTTTAATCAGGAGCCTCTAATGAGCACAAGATGAAATCAGGAATGAGAATGATGGTCCCCCAATGGATCTTCATTAACAATTTAAATGACTGAGGTCTTAATTAAAGGGCTCAGGACTTAGCTGAGGGATTACAGATTGCCCAGGGGGAGAAATCAAAGACTTCAAACCTCCTTTTTTACAGAAGGTAATGAGCTTTTAAATTAGATTTTTTAAATATAAATAAATAAATGAACAAGGCCTTGCTGTTTTATGTGGCTTCTTCACTTATTTAAACAATGCTCAGATCTTGAAACGTACAACCTTGGCCTGGCAGCCCCCCTGTCACATGCAGGTCCCCACACTGCTCCTGTCATCACCTCCACGTCCCACTTAACTCTGACCCTTGGGCATGGACAGCATGAGGGTCTCCATGCCGCCCTTAGGGAATTCCTGATCTCAGGGGAGATGTCTGCAGGGAGACACTGAGATGGGTCCAATCTCTCACCAGCTTTATGATTCTCCCCCCTTGCTCAGCTGTTCTGAAGTATTTTTTCCTAGAGAAAAGTACTGCATGTGTTCAGCTTCTGTTTATGAACAGTTTCAGGGTATACAAAACCAGATTTTTTTGGGCAATTGCAGTATTTGTTCGTGCTCAACCCCAGGCCCATTGCCTATGGCAGACATGCCTCCAGACAGCCTCCAGTCCTCCCTCCTAGGCAAGCATTGATGTCTGCAACACCTAACCCAGAAACTGTCCTCCTTCCTGGGATGGAGTGACCCTCTTGTTGCTACTCCTACCTGCCACCAACAAATCCCCACCTCATCCAGCCAACCCGTTGTGCAGGTGGCTCTCCTGAATTACCTGGATGTTAGGGTGACACCTGAAAGCTGGTGATGGAAATCCACCACCAGCCCGAGACTGTTGACTCTGGCAGACCTAGTGGACACAGGGAGGGAGGGAATTCTCCAGAGAGAAGAGAGCTCCAGAGCAGAGGAGGAGTTCCAGACCATGGAGCAAAGATGAGTGTTCAGAACTCCAGTGCTTGTCTCCAAGGAGAGGGACAGACAGCAGTGGAGCCAGACAGGGGGATGCTGCAGAGGGATGGATGGGTGCATGGATGGATGGATGGATGGATGGATGGTTGGATGGATGGATGGATGGATGGATGGATGGATGGATGGAAAGAGACACTCAGGGTGAACAGTCAAGTTGGAAATGGCTCCAAAACCTGGGGCTTGAACTGACTGCTGTGCTCAATGAGGCTCAGGAGCAGGTCTTTTGCAAAGGGAAGGACATTTCTGTGCCATGCTTCACAGAAGCTGTCCTTCATAAGCATCTCCATTCCTGGTGGCTCCTGAACCTCTGCTGCTCCCAAGGCAAGAAGCTCAAGGAGGGCTATCTACAGTAGTAGTTTGAGGAACCTATGTGAAGAACAAGCCATTTAGGAAGAGCAGAAACACTGGAGCTGGATTTCCTGGCTATTTCTATATTCCTTCAAGGCCTGGAGAAACAGCCTCTGTGGGGATCCTCTGCTGGTTAATAAGGTCTTAACTTCCCCATGCAGCCTACAGGCATCTGTGAAGTCTTAGATCCTCCATCCTCCTGCCAGAAATCTCCCAGACGAAGCTGGGCAAGCTTTCAGAGGGCTGAAAGAGATACACAGAGGCACACAGTGCTATCCCATGACCTCTGGTTCATTAGGAAACTTGGCTAAAATGGACGGATGCACTTGGAAACTGAAGTGGGAGCCCTTTCCAAAGGGGCTGGCCTGGCTGAGTGCAGCCTGCTGTGGAGTTAAGATAAAGGGCACTATAAAACCTGCAAAAGCCCCTGGGCTGGTGTGCTGAGTTGGGGTGCAGGTTGGACAGTTGCTGTGGGTCCGGCTGGGATATGAAACTGGGGCTGTGAGCTTTGAGCAGCCAGAGCATGGAGCATCCTCATCTCGGAGGGAGCCAGACTGGGAGCGCAGCATGCCTCCATGGACGTGGTGCCTCCAGGCTCAGCCACCTCTGCATGGCTCCTGTAGGACCCAAGGGTGACGTCAGATGAACGACATGTCTTGCATGGCTCCAGGTAGGAGGGTAGAGGGACGGGATGCAGTAGGACTGAGTACTGGGTCTGGCAGGGTCCTGCATGGAGTGGGGCAGGGTACCAGCCTGGAGCATTGCACAGGGGATCTGGACCTGCATGAGAAACATGGGGATGCAAGGGGACTGCTGTGGAATCCTTCCTCTTCTTCACAACCTTTTGAGAGCTCAGTGTGTGAAACATGGTACTAAAAACAGTTCCCATGTGCTTCTGTCCTTGATCTCCATCCCAAAGACACCATATCCCCAGCATTTTGGCTTGCTCAGCTGCAGGGATGCTGGAGGGAGACACTGGCTCCTCTGAGGAGCTGGGACATGGAAGGGGATGCTGGGGTCAATCCAGACCTGTCCCCACCTTTTCCTGTAAATGAGCCCTCACTCTTCATGGAATGCTTTGGGTTGGAATGACCTTAAAGCTCATCCAGTTCCAACCCCCTGTCACGGGCAGGGACACCTTCCACTAGAGCAGGTTGCTCCAAGCCCCTGTGTCCAACCTGGCCTTGAACACTGCCAGGGATGGGGCAGCCACAGCTTCCATGGGCACCCTGTGCCAGCGCCTCAGCACCCTCACAGGGAAGAACTTCTTCATTATATCCAACCTGAACTTTCCCTTTTTCAGTTTGAACCCCTTGTCCTATCTGATGAAGAACCCCTCTCCAGCATCCTTGTAGGCCCCCTTCAGATACTGGAAGGCTGCTATGAGCTGAGCTTGTGCATACTCCTGCCCCATCCTTTCAGATGTGATGCTGGTCCCCAGCGCAGTTCCAGGTGCTGGGATACCTTGCGAGCCCCCAGCTGCCGCCCATGCTTGTCCTGCTGCAGAATCCCATCCAGAGCAGTGCCTGTGGTGCTCCCACCCCATTGCCATCCCCACATCCCGAGGTGTGAGGGTGACTTCACCGGCTGCCCAGGGCTGGCTCAGAAGGGGCAGCAGCTGCGGGGCTGGCCGGGACTCGCACCGATCACTCTGTAACTGCTGACGGAGGCTGGGTTTGCTGAAATGTTCACTGGATTCTTTCCAGCCTGCTGGGGCCCATAAATCTGCCTGTGCAGAGGCTGCTCCCGCGCCTTCCCCTCGCTGAGCAGGGCTGGTATTTTTCTTGGAGGGTGAGACTGGTCACAACCCTCCTTCCAGCACCTGCTGCTCCACCTCGAGCCACATTCCTGAGCGGTGGCAGAGAATGGGTCTGTCCCGGCCAACCTGGGATGCTGCAGCCTCTGGCTGGCCCCGCGTCCCCCAGCTCCTCTGCAGCAGGGCAGTGAGGAGGTGCTGGTCCTCTCCCTGCTCCCACAGACCCCCCTTTTCTCCAGCCATCGATGTGCTTCAAAGCTAGAGAGCCTGAGGACATGGTACGGGCAGGATTTTGAAAACCATCCCTGATGGCTTCTTTTTGGACAGATGAACCAGCAACAACCATGCATTGGTTCCTGTGGGAATTCCCTGCTCAGCGGGGGTCTGCTGTGGAGCACAGCTCCAGGGCAATCCATGGGACTCTTCTCCCTCTTTCAGCGCATGCCTCTCTGTGATCTGTTGCTCAGGAGATCCCATTGCTGCCACAGGGAGCCCCCAGATCATAGAATCACAGAATCACAGAATGGTTTGGGTTGGAAAGGAGCTTAAGATCATCTACTTCCAACCCCCCTGCCATGGCCAGGGACACCTCACACTCGACCAGGTCGCTCAAGGCTCTGTCCAACCTGGCCTTGAACACTGCCAGGGATGGAGCATTTGCCACTTCTTTGGGTAACCTGTGGCAGCGCCTCAGCACCCTCACAGTAAAAAACTTCTGCCTTACATCTAACCTGAACTTCCCCTGTTTAAGCTTGAACCTATCACCCCTTGTCCTATCGCTACAGTCCCTGATGAAGAGTCCCTCTCCAGCATCCTTGTAGATTCCAAGAAACAATCTGGGATCCCCAACATGGAGGGTCTCTCCCTGCTGCATGGGCCTTCTTGATCTCCAAGATGGCCAGAGCAGGAGCTGCAGCTGAGGATCAGCAGAGCTTGCTGAGAGTCACACCAGGCAAGGAAGAGGGAGGCAGCTGCGTCAGGGCATGTCTCGATGCCCGTCGTTTATGGACATGCCATCATTTAACATCTGTTACAGACCGGGATCTGTAACATCCCAGCTGCTTTTCATCCACTGATCCTTTACCATTTCCTCATGCCCCGCTCCAGAGATCACCTTTGTGTGAGGAGCTGTGCTTTGGACCTCATTGGGATGCACCAGAGAGGACTGTGGTGCTGCTGAAAGACACTTCAGTCCTGAGCAGCTCCTTCTTGCTCACCTCCCATTTCAGTCCTTGTGTCCTCATCACCTGGACAGTTTTCCCTGTCTGTTGTCAGCAATTTCCACATCCCCTGTGGTCTCACTATCGCGTATGCGTGAGTCCCAAGCAATGAGGGATGCAGTACAGTTGGCTGAGGGGTGCTGGGTGAGGCTCATGGCTCTTTCTGCTGAAAGCTACTTGGGATGTGCAAAGGGAAGTGTGCATGTAAAAGAGGGCGCTGAGATGCACCTGGGCAGTGCATGGAAAGCTAACCCTGGAGAGCTCTTTGAACACCAGATTAGAGTTACATGCCTTGCTGTAATTAGCCTCTGGCTTTCCTTGCAGAATGAGCAGTTGTTTCTGTAATCTGCCAGAGCAGAGTTATGGGCACGTCAGGCTGGCACAGGGGAGCTGTAAAACCAGACCTGCCTGACCCACTTATCAAAAGGAAACCACCTGGCCAGAGAAAAAGAGATTTATTTGCTTCTTCCTTCACCCCATTCTCAAAGGCAAAATGTTGGCTCCTTGTGCAGTTCCTGGACCTGCTGCTGGAAGAAGCAGCCATTTGTACCCCGTTCAGCTCTATTCCCTGATGCTTCTATCCCAGCATCATTCTCCACACAGGTATCCCAAACCCCTGCACTCCCCTGTTGCAGAAACATCCTGCACTTGTTCCCAGTAGCACAGCGAAAAGTTAGGAGGCTTTTGCACCAGCTTCAAGCAGCAATGTTCTCCAGGCCTGCTCTGCATGGAGATGGGTGCCTGGCTTGTCTAGGTGAACACCCTGCGCTTTCCCCAAATCTTTTTTATTCTGTTTGTTTCCAGGAATGTTTCATAGGAGGTGTCTGACATCCAGCTGTGGCCCGGGATCATCTCCAGCAGCATGGCTTTTCTGCTTACCACCATCTGCTGAAGAGCATGGGCCAGGAAAAGGTCATGTAATGGCCCCACAAAGAAATACCTTGTTCTCTAACCCTCTCCTGAAAGATGTCAGGTATCTTACATGTAGATCAAGGACTTGGGGTGCAACTTCATTCACATTTAGAAGCTCATTCTCTTGAGCTGCTGAATTTGTCCTGAAAGATCCTGGTCCTCCTGGAGCACTGCAGAGACCTGAAGAGACCTTCCAACTCCTGCTACTTTCTGCCCATATCTGTTTCCCCTGTATCTGACCCTACCAATGCCAGCAGCACTGGGCCACTTTTGCTGTGTGCCAGTTTGGATGCCCAGTGCATGACAGCATCTTGTCTCATGGTAGATGACTCATTTGGGACCTGCCCCAAGTCCCACTATGAGATTTTCAGCCACATTATTAGCTCCCAGCCTTGATGGATGGGCTCGTTAGCCTTTAGGTTACTCACGAAGCATCTTTCTTCTGCAGTTTCTGATTAAAAACATCTTACTGTTTCATCTTTATGGGAAGTACAGCACTCACTGCTGGGCTGCAGCTTCATTTAACCTCTTTGGCCTAAGTTAGCCAAAAATAACTAATCACAGCAGGCATTCAGAAATAGAGCTACCTCCTGACCGTCTCTTCTGGATGTGAATGGGGTGTCTTGGAGGGCAAACAACCCCTCTTGTCCGGGCACTGCCAGCATACCGGGGTGCCCTCTGCCTCCAGGAACCTTTTGTGGTCCCTTGGATGAATTCAGGAAAGGCTGGGGAGGTTCACGTGTGTTTGGGGTGTCCCCATCTGCTCTGCTTGGGCACCCAGCACCTCAACATCTGTCTCACCTGGGGTCAGCCTGGCCAAAGGCCACAGAAACTGTCTTACCCCATCATCCTGCAGTGGTGACACTGCTTGGTTTATGAAGAAGAGTCGGTTAGAGCAGTTGGCCTGCAACCAGAAGACTGGTTTTCTAGGCTGCTGGCACCACAGGTAACTCTTAGGAAGGGTCTCACATACAGATTACACAGCTCCCTGAGGAGCTTCCTTGTTGGAGGGGAGCAGAAATAAGGATGTCAGACCCTTGCCTAAGGAGGTCAAGCATCTCTTCTGACCCCTAAGTGAGAAGCTATGTGCTGGAGAGGTGCTCCAGGGGAGTGCAGGCCTTCCTGATCAAAAAGCATTGGTCCTGTGCCAAATGCAGAAGGCTGTCTGCAACTATGGTCAACCTCCTCATGGCATGGTGGACAGTGACCAGAGACCAGACAAGAGACAGCTCCAGTGCTGACGTGTCTCTGGTGTCTCCTGATGTGTTCCAGCACAGCATGCTGCCCACCCTGAGCCGAGCCCCACATTTCACACACAGGACATGCAGGTGCCTGAACCTGCTCCTAGAGCTGAGACCTCCCATTAGGTTTTGCCTGGTGGATCAGTGCAAGGTGCAAGGTCTGCAGGAGAACAGCTTCATCCCGTGTTCAGCTCCAGCTGGCTGACTGTCAGGCCAAGGCAGGGGAGCGTGGGCAGGATACCGAGGCTGGAAAAGCAGAGTTTGAGGAGGTTGGATTACAGCTTGCACCCAGGTCAGTGTTTCAGAGTGGCTGTAAGTGCTGCCTGGTGTTTGCTTCCCTCCTATCATCACTTTCAGATCCAAAGAAACAGCTGAAACCTCTGAAAATGGTGAACTTAGAAGCAAAAAACCAAGGAAAACAAAAAAACCCCAGCCAATCTCAAAACTAAAGAGATCAAGAGAGCTTTCAGGGCTTCATCTTCCAAGAATCTGGGATTATTTTTGGGAAGGCAAGTGGGGCAGGGAACCAAAAGGCAGCAGATAGATAGCCCCTGCCTCTGATCCCATCAGCTGTGGGTGCTGTAAGGTCAGCAACATCTCTTGGATCCAGTTGGGCAGATCCCAGGCTGTAGAAAGCCAAGACTTGGATTTATTTCTGCAGTTTCCCATTATCCTCATGTCCTGCTGGAACAGCACCAAAACACAGGGCCGGGAGTTTTGTAACACTGTTTTCTACAGCAGAGTGTGGAGCTTGTACATCCCATGTCCTGCCTGGGCTTCCTGGTGCAGGCAAGGGGTTAGGTGAAGCCAAAGGGGTATTGCCTCTCCTGCAGCACCCCAGGCACTCAGATATTGAGGTCCAAGATAAACAGAAGCTCCGCCATGGTGCCACTGAGAGGTGAGAGAAGATGAAGATGCTGGCCCCGGAGGAGGGGATGTGTCCCAGTTCCATTGCTTGTTTCTAGGGAGTATGCCTGGATCGTTCAGGGTGATTTGTACCTCTGTCCTGACCCTGGCTGCAAACTTTGCTCTTCGGCTCTGAAAGTTCTTCCTTCTCTCTCCAGAAATATTTTTTCCAGCAGTGAGCCAGGATCTGCCCACAGATGATGGAATAAGGCAAATTGCCACCCATTGTGCCCACAGCTTAAAGATGCTACGGTGAGAGATGCTGAAAGCGTAACACTTTGGGGCAAATCAACTCACAGTGGCCAGCAGAGGATTAGCTCCCACCAGCATGTGACCTAAAGGCTGAGTGTGATCTGTTCCCCTAATGCTGTTGGTTTTCCTGTGAAACTACAACATCATTTAGCATGGGGACCCATTTCTACTGGGTGCACACACGGCAACTCTACAAAGCACTGCCTGGCTGGGCAGGAGGGAAAAAAGTCATCTCACTGGCCAGGAAAAGCTCACATATGTTCTCCTATGGTGTTTGCAGGTAGAGGAGCTCGGCAGCAGCAGCCCTCTAAAGGGATTTTAAATAGAATCATAGAATCACAGAATGGTTTGGGTTGGAAAGGAATCATAGAATGGTTTGGGTGGGAAAGACCCTCTAGTTCCAATCCCCTGCTGTGGGCAGGGACACCTCACACTAGACTATGTCACCCAAGGCTCTGTCCAACCTGGCCTTTTTGCATATCTGCAAAGCAATTCTGTCTATCATCAAGGGTTTTTTCTCTGTGAAGGGTTTTTGAGGTGGCAAAATATGGCCACTGTGTGTTTCTGCATGTAGACCCCTTTAAGAACATGACACTGCTTTAGAGAAATAACTGGTTAAAAGCTGTTACCCCTCACTCTGAACTCTGCAGCACTTCAGCAAAGCATCCATATGAGGAGAAGGCATCCCGAGTCCCAGCAAGGTGGGTGATTCACCCCTGCCCAGAAGGACAAGCTGTCGGCTCTGATTCCAGACGGATGCTGTCTGGTACATGGGTTGCACAATCATGGGATCACAGAATCCTGCTTGGCAGCTCGGGCTGCACGGTTGCAAAACACGATGCTGTGACACTGCAGCGACTCACCCGAGTGCTGAGGTCATCCATCGGTGTGCCAGGCTTTCCAAAAGCATCAA
Source organism: Strigops habroptila (assembly GCF_004027225.2). NCBI lineage: Eukaryota > Metazoa > Chordata > Aves > Psittaciformes > Psittacidae > Strigops > Strigops habroptila. Next base: position 2,626,630 of record NC_044292.2, read on the forward strand.
GATGCCAATAACCAGGGGTTTAACAAGCAATAATTTGAGAAAGTGTGTATTTCCTACTGAAACTGGGCAAGATCAGCAGAGCTGGTGAAGGGTCTGAGGAGTGGCTGAGGGACCTGGGGGGTTTAGTCTGGAGAAGAGAAGGATTGGGGGGACCTTATCACTCTCTCCAACTGCCTGACAGGCGGATGGAGCCAGGAGGGGGCTGGTCTCTGCTCCCAAGGAACAAGGGATGGGACAAGAGAAAACAGCCTCAAGCTGCTCCAGGGGAGGTTTAGATGGAGATGAGGAACAATTCCTTCCCCAAAGAGTGCTCAGGCATTGGAACAGGCTGCCCAAGACAGTGATGGAGTCACCGTCCCTGCAAGTGTTCACACACCATGTAGACGAGACCCTCAGTGCAATGGGTTAGTGGTGGCCTTGGTAGTGCTGGGGAATGGTTGGACTTTGATCATCTTAAAGGTCTTTTCCAACCTGGTTGATTCTATGATTCTGTAACAAAAGCAGCTACTGCGATGCCCCCAGCACTGAGATGCCAAAGTGTGTGCAAGGTGCTGGCTGCTGGGAGGGAAAGGGAGGAATGAGGAGGGAGGAGGGATCATTTTTCATTTATCAATACATTTTCATTATTAAAGCACCTGTGTGAGTGCACATCAGCCCCCCTCTGTGGTGGGGAGCAAGGGCAGAGCTTGCTGGGTGGTTGCGCTGGTTCCTATCGCCAGGCAGGGCTGTCCTGATCTCATGTGGTCAGAAGTAATCCCACACAGTTATTATGAACAAGCACTGTTTTCCTTGGAAATAAAGGGCCTTCTTTCAAAATATCCCATTTTTATGAAATATTGTTTTTCTGCTGCCAAGTTTGATTGGGATTTTTTCCAAAAAATGATGATTTTTTTTGTATTTTTTTATAATCTGAAACTCTCCCAGAAAACTCCATCAGAGAGAATGGAAAGACCGTGTGTCCTTCCCTGGGCATTTCCTCACTGCAGGGAGATGGTGGAAGAGAAGAAACTTCTCATGTGGCTCCATCTCCCAGCAGAGGAAAGCATGCAGCTTTGTGCTCAAGCATGCAATAAACAGCCAGTAATGCTGTATTAAAGTGGCAGAAAAACACATGGAAAAAGCAAAATCCACCAAAGCCAAATCGTCAGCACCCACCAGAGCACGCTCAGCACTCCTGCCTAATGTGCAGAAACTGGATTAGGAATATTTCCCAGAAAAGGAAAGTAAGAAAACCTCTTTCTTCTGGGCTACCTTCTCCCAGACAGGGAGAGGTGATGTTAAGCTGGAGCAGGGCAGCTTTTCCAACCACATGGCAATGACCAGGGTGCTGTGTCATTAAAACTGCCAGCCTGTGCTTCAAATGGCACAGTTTGCAGGCTGAACTTTAGAGCTCCTTGACTGGTCATTGCAAAGTTTCCCAGAAAACTTCAGCATGTGAGCTTGTCGTTGGCATCTAACATCAATAAACAAGCCTCAGTGCTGGTGCTTTCCACCCCAGCACTGCAAGTGAGAACATCAGAGGGTTCTCTTTCCTGTGCAAAGCCCATAAGCCAGCCAGGTAATTAATTTTCTGCTTTTGAGGAGAGCTTAGTCTGGCAAAGAGTTCAAGTCAGGAGCATTAGCCGAGATCAGCTTCCGCTGAACCCCGTGAGAGATGGATGTACCTTCTCCCAGGGGCCTGCTCAGCTGGGACGCAGCTAGTGAAAGCAAAATAGGCTTCCTAACAGGAATCGCATCCTGAGTCATTGTTTTCAGATACTTGAGTGTCAGCCAAGGACATACAGTGAGTATGTCCTACTGTGAGCCCTGCTGATTTTACTGTCCTGCTATTGCACTGTGCACAAGGTCGCTGCCTGTCCCGGGCAGTGTGTGGTTGACCCAGCTCTGCCTCTTTTCCTCACCAGACCTCGGTGCCATCCAGCAACAAGGAGGACCCAGGGCATGTCTTAGAAAACCGACATAATGAGGAGGTGCCCCAGGTATCCCATGTTGCATCCCAGGGTACCACCATTACATTATCTCCCCATGCAGCACCCAATGTGTTGGGATTTCACCATGAACTATGGTGTTTCCATGTGGGGCATCCTCCAGGCATGGGCAGCTCTGGTTACTCAGGGACCTGGAGGCTTTTCTGAGTGCTCTTACAAACCAGACAGGTTACTGCAGCAGATGTTTCCACCTTCTGTCCACGGCTGCTTCAGGAGGTGCAGAGAGGAGGCTGAGGTGCTGTTTCTGCCCCTCTTGTTGCAGTAGTCACCCTAAGGGAGCAGGGTAACAGCTTTCTCCACGTCCTGGGATTGGTGACCTGCAGGTCCGTGTGAGGCGATCTGATGAAAGAAAAACACACATTTTGCCAAGCCTTCTTGTGCTGTTTGCTCTTCATTGACAAGTGCCGACTGTGCCCCAACCAGCTCCCCTGTGCTGGTGGGCTTGCCGGTGGCAGCAGGTCACCGTGGAGATGCTCCTGCATACTGAGAGCGAGAGCTTTGAGTTCATGGCCTCTGTGCAGATCCTGATGTTGCTCTCAGGTCAACAGTTAGGTCATCAGGGCCTTGCCTGCCTGCCACATGGTTCTCTTCTTGCCCTCATGCCAAGACATGAGCACCAGCCCCCTGCAGACCTTGCATCCGGGGTTAGGTGCCTTGTGCATGATCCAGGATGTGTCCCTTGTCCAGGCTTGGCCTTTCAGTGCTGCTGCTGCCAAAGTGGGTGCACACATGAGGGGGTTGCCGTGGTCCAACGCAACAACGTGGCACATCACCTCGGGGACAATGCACATCTCCAAGGGGCGGCACATCTTCCCTCCATGCTGCTCCTCCCCTCTGTCCCTTCCTTTGCCCCATCCTGCTGAGCCCAAAGAGCAGAAAATGACTTTGCTGCATTTGTGCAGGGACTGGGGGATCCCCTCCCCCTGAAGCCGCTGCTGTGTGTGAGTGTTTTATTGTTTGCCTGTTGAGGTGTGAATGAAGTAATGGGCTTTCTCCATCACATCATCCGTCTCCGGCTGACAGCTTTGCTTAGACACATTGTGCTGTTCTGTATAAACCCTGTCACCTTGCCATCTCCAAACAGACAGCTTCCTCTGGGAAACTGTAATCAAGCCCTCCCGAGCACTCAGCTTGCACTGTCCGCGGCTCATAAATCACGGCGGCTTTCCTGGAAAATCGCGAGAGGAGACAGAGGGACCGACACGCACGGACCCAGCCACGGGGTCCCTGCCATGGGGCTGGCCACAGGCTGAGGGCTTTCTGGGAAGGAGGGAAGCTTTGGCTGCCGAAGCAAGCCCCAAAGGCACTGGGCTGGGGTGTGAGGACCTCAGGGAGGTGATGAAATGTTTCTGCTGACCCCAGTGCTGCACCGGCCCTGGCACTGGCTGGAGCTGCCACAGCATCCTTGATGGGCCTGAGGTTGGAGGAGCCTGTTTTGGGAGCCTGGGCTGATCTACTGGCAGTGGGAATGCTCGCTGAGGGTCATTTATGGTCTCCATGTTCAGCTATTAGATGGGTGATACCTTTCCTTCATGGGGATGGAGCACTTCTGCTATGGAGACAGGCTGAGAGAGCTGGGCTGGTTCAGTCTGGAGAAGAGAAGGCTCCTTAAGGGGAGACCTTAGAGCAGCTCCAGGGCCTAAAGGGGCTCCAGGAAACCTGGAGAGGGGCTTTGGACAAGGGCCTGTAGGGACAGGACAAGGGGGATGGCTTTAACCTGCCAGAGGGGAGATTGAGATGAGCTCTGAAGCAGAAGCTCTTCCCTGTGAGGGTGCTGAGGCGCTGGCACAGGGTGCCCAGAGAAGCTGTGGCTGCCCCATCCCTGGCAGTGTTCAAGGCCAGGTTGGACACAGGGGCTTGGAGCAACCTGCTCTAGTGGAAGGTGTCTCTCCTCATGGCAGGGAGTTGGGACTGGATGAGCTTTAAGGTCCTTTCCAACCCAAACCAGTCTGTGGTTCTATGATTCCATGGTGGTGAAGTCTCCTCTGATACCAAGTCACTGTCTCACATTGCCAGAGAGAGATCATGAGCGTGTCTGGATTGCTACTCCTGAATGCTTGGCCATCTCCGGGTGGTGCTGGGTTCCCCCCAAGATCCCATACTGGAACAAGCATCCCCTGTGAAGCGCAATGGGAGACAGCACCCTGCCTGCAAGGACCAGCCGTCAAGAATCTGTTTCTCCATGCCGTACTCCAGTTTCAAAGTGCTCAGCTTGTGCACCACCCTGGGCCCCTGCAAACCTCTGCCTGGGGTCCATCAGTGCTCCCGGAGCCCTGCCATCAGCATGTCAGCAGCATAAGCCTTTCAGCAGAGGGCTTTTCCACATCCATCCGGGTGTAACTGCTGTGTCAGGAAGCTGGTGACTGCTCCCGTTAGCAACCTGTGCACCGTGTGGGACCAGTGTGTTCTGACCAACTTTGGCTGGGGAGAGGTGGCTGAGGGATTTTCTCTCTCAAGCTCTCACTTCTTTCAGGATTCTTCAGCTGGAAAAAAGTAATCTGCTATTTTTATCCAGTTTCATGCAGGTGGGAATAGAAGCAGGGTGGGAATGACCAGTTCAGCACTGTCTGGAGAAGGTCTGTCATCTTTCTAAAGGTAACAGACTCCTCACTTCCTGACAGACGTCTGTTGCTATCAGAGATATCAATTTTGGAGGACAACAAGGCTTTATGGACCAAAGACCTCATGTCATCTCCCCTTCTCCCTCAAGTCCACCACCAGGCTACCAAGCCTCCCCTTGTCCTGAGCCCAAACCTGTGGCTGAGGTGCTAAGCTCCAGAAAACAGGTCAGGAGCTGCCTGTTTTGCAGCACTGCCTGCAAAGGAGATGAAGGAAAGCTGCTGGTCCAGCACAGTTGTCTCGGAGGCATATATCTGAGCTGTGATGATGGAGTGTTAAATACCGGTGAAGGATGAGAGGGCACAGGGGCCAAGCCGGAGCTGGGGCTCTCTGAAATACAAGAGGACTTTATGTCTCTTCTAGGAGCCTGCAGCAGTAGGCTAACCTGGGATTATGAGAAGACCAAGGATCACCCAGCCAGCACCGTCACCCCTCAGCATGACAGATACCTGAAGACTTTGCTGTCACAGCCCTGGAGGATGGACCAGTGCAACTGGTGTGTGTGTGGGGAAGCTGCCGGTGGGGAAAGGCAGCAAGCCCAGGCCCCGAATCCCCAGCCCAATTCAGGAAACCATCAGCATGATATGCAGTCCTAATTAGGGGAATAAACTTAGCAAAGAATTCAAACATAAATTTGCCCTTGCTGATTTCAGGCTTCGCACACGTTCACGGGCCGGACGGGTTCCCCCAGGACCCCATACTGAGCTCTGCACTGTCTCTGATTTATAAGGTCCTCTTGGACATGCTAAATATAGTATTAAGTGTAATAAATGTAGATCACTTTCCTAAATATTCTGTGATTTATGCCCAGGCTCCTTCCCCTGAGAGCTGGGCTCATAAATCCTCTGTGCAGAGCTGTCGCAGGGGGCACATTTCCTCAGGCAGTTGGAGAGTTAATGGGAGGGAAGGGAGCACCAAGCGTGAAAGGGAAGAGGGGAGAAAAGCCAATATGGGGAGGGCCAGAGAGAAAGTGGAGGGAGCTGTGGGGAAGGAGGGAGGGTTCCCATCACCCTTCTTTTGGCACATGTGGCACCCCCATGTTGGGCAGTGAGATGCTGTGATGCTCCTGTCGGGAAGGGGGCTGTGGATGTCTCCTCCATGCCAGGCAATGGGGCATAAAGGAGTCTGTGGGAAGGGTCCTGAAGCTCTGGGCACTGCTCTGTGGGTAGAAGGCTGCTGCTGTGGTTTGCAGGTTTGCTTGGCTGACCATCCTCCTGTGCTGGCTTAAGACTGGTCACATCCTACCAGCACAGGCTACTCTTGGCTTCCCTTCTCTGTGCAGCATCCACCATGAAGATTAAACAGGGAAAATGCTGACACGAAGAATGGAGGATGTGCTGGGAAACCCCAGCTGGAGGGGATGGGAGGGGTTTTACCTACATCCAGCAGAGCACAGCCTGGGGAATGGGTGTCCCTTGGGATGCCCAAGGCAGCTCTCTACTCTTCCCCTGGGGACCACATCAGGACCACACCACGATGCCCTCTGCTCAGATGGCGCAGCTTTAGGAGTCTTGCGGTGGCTTTGGCCTCACCACAGCTTGGAGACAAGAACTGTTGCAGAGAAGGGCTGTGGAGTGTGAAACGATGCTCTGCACGCTTCCCTGCAGGGCTGTGGAAGGGGCTTTCCACAGCTGAGCTGCCTTCATCTTCAGACTTCCCTTCATAATGGTGTCTGCTGATGCAGTCCTTCCTCCTTGCCCTCCCTCCCTTTCCCACTCCTGGCCACCTCCTTTTCCTCATCTTGGGTGTGATACCTCCCCTTTTGTTCCTCCATCCTCCTCTGGCAAGATCCAGACTCCTGCCCACTAGCCCATCTTCCAACCAAGCCCTCACACAACTTCGCTCTTCTCCCTGCTGACCATCTCTTCTCATTGCTTTTCCAGTGCCCATTCTCCATACCCGTCACAGAGCACACCAGCTCATCACCTTGGCCTCTCCTTCCCATGGGACCATAGAATCATGGAATGGTTTGGGTTGGAAGGGACCTTAAACTCCTCCAGTTCCAACCCCTGCCACGGGCAGGGACACCTTCCACTAGAGCAGGTTGCTCCAAGCCCCTGTGTCCAACCTGGCCTTGAACACTGCCAGGGATGGGGCAGCCACAGCTTCTCTGGGCACCCTGTGCCAGCACCTCAGCACCCTCACAGGGGAGAGCTTCTTCATTATATCCAATCTGAACTTCCCCTGTTTAAGTTTAAACCCACCACCCCTTGTCCTGTTGCTACAGTCCCTGATGAAGAGCCCCTCTCTGGCATCTTTGAAGCTCTTGCTGCAGTTCTGGCACTGTCTGGACAGCAGAGAGACCAGCACCTAAAATTGTGTCACCCCTGAAGAAGCCAGGCCACCCTTACAGCTATTTCCTACTCCATCCAGTGAGAAGGTAGCCTAGGATGAGCTGTGCTATCTGATGGGAAAGCAATGCTGCAGGCAGGGAAGGGCAGCAAGTTCGGAGGGGGAACCTTTGGGACAAACTGGAAGGGGACTCAAAGGGATGAGAAAGGGAAGAAAAAAGGGAGAAGTGAAACAAAAAAGCTGCAGATTGACATCAGTGTGCCCTGCCGAGAAAGGCTCGTTTGTGATCGTGGACCGTGCTTCCCGAGGAGGACAAGGGGTGATTTATCTGCAGGAACAAGAGATGGGTCAGGCAGGGAGAGATGTGAAACGCAGATTTGGTCAGAGAAAACGGTCCTGCCAGCCCATGGCACAACAAGGGAGCTGTTGTGGGAGTGAGGACACAGCAGTCCCTTTTTTGGAAGATGATGGCACCAGCTTTCCTCCTTGGTACATGCAAGGATAATCCCAGTGTGCAGCTTCACTGCTACTCAGCCACAGCCAAAGCAGGAGGGCTGGAGTGGGGCACGAGGCCAGCTCTGTAATGACTGTGCTCTGCATTACGGATTTCCAGTAAAAATCCATCATGATTAACGTGCTGAATTTGTCACAGCCTAGACTTTCATGACAAAAAACATGACTTTTTGGGTTTTCTCACAACAAGTCATGTTCTTTGTAATCTAATAAGCACTGCTCCCCCACAGTCCTTTACAAACTCAGCTCTGTGTGGTTCCCGGGTCGTCACAGATGGGAAAATGACCAGAGCTGTGAAACACTTTCATGCCATTTGTCAAGTTTTATTAAATGGCTCGGAATATTTTTATTACCAAACAAGGGTTTCTCAGTGGGGCTGGGGACCCCGCATGGGCCCTCCTCCATCACCAGGGCTTTTGTGTGTTTTCTGTGACTCTTTTCCCCCTGTTTTGCCCCCACAAACAGGCAGCCTTAATGAGAAACTGAGATGTCAAACAGCGGAAGCCTAGAGGAGCATTTGTGCTCAGTTGCTTGAGGTATTTCAGTGCAAAAATGTGGACCCAAAATGACAGCAAGTGGGCAGTGAGGTACAAAACCCCATTAAACTATTTTTCCCTTGTAGAGAGGATTTGTTCCCATTGGTGCCACCAGGGCTGTAAGAAGCTCCCACAGATGGGGATGGGACACACGGGTCCCATCAGTAGCATTACACATCTTCTGCCCTCCATCCCTTGCCATCTCTTCCCTGTGCTGTGACATTTCATAAAACCACAGTATCCCAGACTGGTTTGTGTTGGAAGGGACCTTAAAGCTCATCTAGTTCCAACCCCCTGCCATGGGCAGGGAAACCTGCCCATGCTGATTTACCCCGTAAATTTTGGCACAGTAAGTTCTGCAGTGCTTCGAAGGCTGGGGACTCTGTGAGATTAACTCTGAAATCAATAACCAGTAACCCTAAAACCAGGGTTAAACCAGGGGTTAACTCTAAAATCAAGGTTAAACCTTAAAACCCTAAACCCCATAAACCAGGATCTGTAACGTAATGTCTCCAAAGCCTCAAGGGCCAGGAGTATGATTTGGATAAAACAAAGTTATGCACAGTGCCTGTGGAAGTGAGCAGGCTGCTGGGGAGTCTGCTCATCGGATGCTGCATCATGTGCTGTGTGAGCTACGTGGTGGGATTTTTTATCCAGAAACAGCATTTTCCTGTTTGTGAGCCTCAAAGCAATCATGACTGTGTAGTGTGCATTCCCCTTACTCTTTAGTAATGTACCCTGCAGCCTAACCTGTGAATAAGGGAGAAATACCTGCATTTTATGAAAGTCTTTGTAAGTTGGAAGAAAATTTATGGGACCAGATGCAGTATATAATACTGAGGTCTGCAGACTAGTTTGGTCAGGAGGAGAAATCAGTAATGGAAGTTAGGCTAATCTCTTAGCACAATGTGATTTTTCATATCACAGGTTTCAGACTCCCATCACATGCATATAAAGAGGATCCAGGCAAACCCAGGGAATGGTCTTCTTCCAGGAATGATTGCAGGTAGGTGAACGGGGAAAGAAAGGACCAAGTCCCTTGTTACGGTTTTTGTCCAGAGTTTTGGGTTGTTTCCTGGGGTGAGGCTGATGCTGTGGAGTTCACAGAGTTACAGACCTGGGACACCAAATCCCCCTGAAGCCATGTTCAGCCTCCCTTCCTGCTGCCTGCAGAGGGGATGGATCTCCAAGAGGTCAGTGAATTGTACTGCATTTTACTCTTCTGCCTTAGACACAGTTTTCACTGAGCTGCAGATTACCTGGTTCTGCCCCTAACAAACTTGCTTGTATATTTCTGTAGGGGTTTACTGTGTGTTTTCATTTTGCAAATTAATATTATTTCTTTCTGTCCTTATTCCTAAGCACTCTCAGCTCTTTGCAACTTCCCCTATGCTATTTTGGCAGTGTGTCAGGATCTCTCCACTTTCTCTTCTGAGAATAGTAACTTCTCTCTCCAGATATGACTGTGTCTAACTTGCCTGTTTCCCTTCTCACCAATTTAATTTGCTTCTAATCTTATGAGTAGTTTCAGGAGTGTTGCTCAGACCACTTGGGCCCTTCTGTTGTCTTTTATGGTATGATAAGAAGCCTGGGGATATTTAGCCTGCTTCACTACCAGCATCTGCTAATTTGATGGCACAAGCAGAAAAGCAATCCAAGCTCCAAAAAGAGTGCTACAGATCTGTGCCGATTGCGCATTTCCCTTTGCTATTTTGCAAGCACCACTTTTATGATCTGCCCCATTGTCCGCCTTTGCTTGGAAGGTGATCCTGAAATGCACAACTACAGCAAGCAGCCTCTTGCCTCATTCAGTGCAGCTCCTGACAGACATTGAGCTTCTTGTGGGTTTGACGCTGGTGCATGGGGCATCATTGCTCCCTCATGCTCACACCTTTTGCCATGTAAGGTTTCTGGTTTTTTAACTTTTTTCTTTTTTTAAGCTCCTGTGTCATCCTCAGCAGTAGCACTGGAACACACGGTTATTCCTGAAGAATGTGAGCTTTGCCATCTGGTTTGGGGAGGCAATGGTATTTTCTTGGAAGGAATGCATCCGAAAGCTGTCTAAAGGGGCTGCATACAAGAGAAAGAAGAAATGTCCTGGACTGAGACAATGATGCCTGGGAAAAATGTACTGTTGGAAGCACAGGATCCCAGCAGGGCTGGTGGAAGGAGGCTCGGGCGTTCCAGACCAACCTCCCACCACCAGCAGGACTATTTCCAGCACTAGACTGGGGTGGCCGTGGCTTTGTCCAGCTGAATCTTGGACAAACCCATCCTGCACCTCTCTCGCTACCTGTCCCAAGGCATGGGAAGAAGAGTTTCTCAATGTCCTGTCTGGACCTACCAACCCCAATATGTCACCATTGCTCTGGTACCATCAGCTTGGCTCTGTGCTTTCCGTAACTGCTCTCCAAGTAGCTGCTGCTGTGTTTCATTGCAGGGTGGCTCTGCCATATAGTACCTGGGCCCGGTCAGAGCTCAGAGCAGACCTCAGAGGCAAGACGCCCAGGCACCAGCTCTCATATATCCATGCGGCTGGCTCCCAGGGACCCCACTGCTGCCACTTGTGCGAGCAGAGGTGATTTATGCTGACTTTTCATTTTGTTGTTTAGTAAATCAGGAACTTGGAAATCGGCATGGTTTCTTGTGCGAGCCTCACTAACAGCCGAGGTTATCACAACAGCTATAAATCCCCTATGATTCTGGATGGGAAATCTCATTATTTCTCCTCTCTCCTCCCCTCCCTGGGCCATGAGACCTGGCAGAGCCATGGGAGAGAGGAGTTGATTCAATCCAGCTCCAGCTAAAGTGATCAACCATGAATCATCATCTCCTGGAGACCCTCTCCTTTGCTGAGCCTTGACTCCTGGGAAGCTGTGTTGGCTGGTCCTTGAGCAGGCACTGCCCCAAGGCTGAAGCAGAGAGTGATGTGGACATCTCCTGCCCTGACAAGGCGGATACCATGGAAGAGAGGTGGAAACCACGCTGTTCTCTTTTTTTTGTCCACTCCTGCACTCTCTGTGGGGACATAAAATAGCCAGGAGAGAAGGTAGACAATGATGGTGGACAACTACCATGAGCAGGTCTTCTTCTAAGACTGTAAATGGTCTTCAGACAGCTAGGTTATGAGGAAAAAATCTCACAAACGAAGACAGACCCAAAGGGCATTCTTCTCCTCTCTCTTGCTGCCTTCCCAGCTCTCTCTGCTGCCTGAGAGGGTCTCCGCACCACTTTGCCCCATGGGTCCCACTCTACTGCCACCTGCACCCCTTCTCCTGCATCTCCTGGCCTTCAATGCTGTCTTAAACAGATGCTCCAGAGCCTTGCAGTTGGCATGTGGGGAGCGCATAGAAATTCCAGACTGATTTCGGTTGAAGGGACCTTAAAGCTCATCCAGCTCCAACCCCCTGCCACGGGCAGGGACACCTTCCACTAGAGCAGGTTGCTCCAAGCCCCTGTGTCCAACCTGGCCTTGAACACTGCCAGGGATGGGGCAGCCACAGCTTCTCTGGGCACCCTGTGCCAGCGCCTCAGCACCCTCACAGGGAAGAGCTTCTGCCTCAGAGCTCATCTCAATCTCCCCTCTGGCAGGTTAAAGCCATTCCTCCTTGTCCTGTCACTACATCTTCTCCCTGACAGCAGCTCAAAGGAGCCAGATGGTTTATGACCTTCCCTTGCACTTGGCAGCCCTCTGGAGAAGCTATGGGTGTCCACGTAAGACCTTCTTAGCTGGTAAATCTTGTACTAAAGCAAGGGCTGCTGCACTGCAGTGCATTGGTGAATGCCATAGCGAGATATTGCCCTTTCATCCCTGCCACCCCAGTTTTGGATAACAGAAGATGGTGAGATGGAGGACACAAAGTTGTGTGAGTATCCCCAGGCCAACACCTCTTCCTTACCTGCTCACCCCATTGAACCCTCCTGGTCTCCCTGGTGCACTCCACTGCTGCTCCATAAAGTCTTTCTGCCCCTTTGCTCCCCCACATCCCATGGGACATGACATGACCGCAGGGGAGGGCTGCTCTGTAGGAGGGCACCCCGCTGGCTCCTGTGATGGCTTTATAATATATTCCAGACTCCCCTCCATTCCCATCCCTGCTGTGTCCGATTGTTTCCCTCTTTTTTTGTTTGGTTTTTGGTTTTTTTATTTTGATTGCTGCTGAGCACAGATCTTTCCGTGCATATTTCTCTTGGTACACAGTCATTTCATTCTTATGATCCTACACAAGTCTTGGATGCATGATCGGGCCTCAGTGACTTATAGCTCTTCAGTGTGTCAATTTATTCCACCATATTCTGATGCCACTCTTGCTCATTGTATAACCTGAAATGAGCAGACCCAGGGTATTTTTCTCCCCAGCACCTTCTGTGGTCCTGGATGGTTTGAAGAAAACACTCAGCTTCCCACTGCTACTTTTTGCCATCACCCTCTGTTTCTCTCCCAGGCTTCAAGCTACTGGCAAACATCAGATTTTATGCCTTTTCATGTCTTTTTATGGCTTTTTATTGCTTATTTTTATACCTTTTATATTTTATAACATTGTTTGCCATTCGCTCTGATGAAATCCCATCCTAATTCCCTTGTTAGGTAATCCCTGGCATGTTTTACGCTTGCTTCTATTGCCTGCACTAAGGCTGGATTTCCTCTTCCTGAAGTATTCCGTTCAGCTCAAACAGGCGATGAAGCCCCGTCATGTCAGCAAATGCTGTTGATTTTCTTTCCCACATGGGCCTTTCTGCTTTTCCTCTTAGGTTATGCAACCTTCAAAGCCTCATTGATGGGCACATACATGGCTTCCATATCAAAGCTATGGCTTTAAATGAATTTGCCTTTAGGGCCCTTTAAATGAACTCTCCTCATTTATTTATTTTGAAGTAAGTAAGTTCCCACTTTCTAACACTGAGCAGCCTCCAGCAGTTTTGGAGACAGCACTTCCCCAAGTGACTCTGGCTAATTGCGTTGTTAATAGCTCGCCACTGGCAGCTTCTTGAAGCAAAACCTCCACTTCAGAGTGGGGCAGAAAAGGCAAGATATCTGTTAAAAATCCCCAAATAAATAACCCAGGCAGTAGTTGTGACTGTGTGTGTTGCTGTCTGGCTCAGATCAGTCACCCCTGCCTGAACTGGAACCCAAACTGTTCATACTGCAGTTGCAGTTATTCGTGGGAGAAATGTCAATTTTGATAACAGTCATTACAATCAGATTTGAGGGACACAGAAGCTTTAATTACAATTTGAAGCAGTTTTGTCAGTTGGGTTGTGGACTCCTTGACTCCAAACTAAAGGCAAGAAAATGAGGCTTGAAGCAGCAGACATTCCCCCAAATGCTGCAGATTCCCCAACTTTTCAAACCAAAATTGCAAGCACAATTATACGCATGCCTGTTCTAAAATGTGTGTCTTAAAAGCATCCCTTGCAAAAACACCCCACGTGTGCTGTGGTGAGAAACTATTCCTCCAAAGCACGCTTTGCTGGCCCATCCCCTCGTGCTGCCCAGATGCTCCAGAACTTGTGCTGAGGGTTTGCAGGCATGTTGTGTCTCTGATGCATCCCCAGCTCCCACAGTGTATCCCCAGCTCCCGTGATGCACTTCCAGCTCCTGCGATGCATCCCCAGTTCCCACATAGCACAGGCTGGCAGGTTCTGAGATGTGCCTCCCAAAACAGCAAGAAAACTTCTCCCCCTTGAGTGCTCTCTGCATTTATAAATAGCAACTTCATCCCTGTGTCCCCACAGAGGCAACACGGCTCCTGCTGTCCTCAGCCCCTAAATAGCTCCTGGATGCAGCGGGTGGGCTGTGGGCTGTATTGTGGACCGCTGAGCCCGGTGCAGGCAGCTCCCTGCCAGCTCCAGCCGGGAGCCAGCATTCCTCAACCGGCAAGCCTCTGGCCCGATGAAAAGCCCCAATTCAGCTGCCTGTGTGCCGAGTACCTGACACCTTCCCCAGCACAAAGAGGGCTTTCTGCCTCCCGCACCCGGCTGCTGTGGGAAGCGGTGGGCATGGTGAGCTGCCTCTCGCGGAGAGGGGTCACCGAGCCACATCCTGCACACACCCCGAACAAAACCTGCTTGTCTTGAGGGGGGTGGCAGAGAACACAGCCCGGGGCAGGTGGCTGCCAGCCGGGCTCTTGGCTCCGGGTCTGCCAAGCTTTGGGATGGGATGGTTCTCCCAGGTCTCCAAGCATTCCTCAGCTCAACAGGATGGCGAGGCTCAGAGTGCAGAGGTTTTAGGACCAGCGCTGTGGCTTTGCTCCTGTCTCTGAGCTGGGTGACCATGGGTGACCAGCGCTCCCATGTCCCTGTGCTCCTCCACATGAGCCTGGAGCTAGGATGGAGTGGGTGGTCACTGGTGGGTCAGACGGGGTGTGATGATACACAGGCTTGGCTGGGAGGTGCGGGGTAATCTCAGAACTGAAACAGGGCTTGTGATGGATGGGGGGCAATTCATTTCAGGAGGAATGAATTCACTGGGGAAGCACTGGTGAGGCCGTCAGTCTTCATATTATCTTCTTTGCTCTTCCTGTTCCCCCGGAGAGCCAAAGTTGGAAGTGGTCCACAAAGGCTCCCTCCCCAGCCAGCCTAAATGTGGCTGCAGTGTGTTACAGACCCTGCAGGACATAAATTACTCAGCTCAGAGATCCTAGTTTTCATCCAGGGACTGTCAGATGCGATGTACATAAGCCATCCAGGAGGAGAGGACCAGATCTCAGGTCTCCCATCCTGCAGTGGAGAGCCAAAGCCTCCAGACTGCATCCAGGTCCTCCCATGCCTGCTCTCTGCCTGTGCCCCACAGCTTCTCCCAGTGTTGGATGCTGGGAAGCTGTCCCCATCCCCAGCTTCCCTGTCCATCCCAAAGGGAGCCCAGACTTGCAAATCTGTGTCTTGATCCAGACACCTAAAAGTCAGGCTGTGCAGTGCAAAGCATTGCAGCAAACCCCCCTCTTGGATCTGGTCCTGTGAAATTCAGGATGCATGTTGACTTCAGCCAGCTTTGGTTCAGGCCCTGTGGTCGCCCCACCACAGAAGCACAAGGGCAAGTCATCCCAGGCCTGGTGTCCCACAAGCCCCAGGCGCTGCCCAGAGAGGCTCAGCCCATTACAGGAGACCAGGGAGATACTGGATGCATTTGCATTCCTCCTGAATGCAAGTCAGATGCGAATTAAAATCTCACAGTTCAGGCAGATTGGCCAAAGAAACAAAACCAAGATCGCTCTCAGCGAGATGTGCAAACCCTTTCCTGTCTCCCCTAATTATCATTCTGCTTTTTATTGCTCTCATAAAGTCTCTTGCAGAAAGCACATGTGGCTTTAAAAACCCCAGATCCATTCTTGCCCATGCTTCTAAAACAACATCTCAGCACTTAGAAGGGGAAGCAAGAAATCCCTGTGAGGGTCTAATGAAGGGATAAAAGGCTGAAGATGCCAGTAGATATCAGGGGATACCTTTCCCAGATCTGTGCAAATTTTGCATGTGTGTCTAAGCAGGAACCGCAGCACAGTTCACACATCTCATGGCCACATCTACCTCTGACAGCAGTGCTGCATGCAGACTGCTGGGTGGGTGCAGCCCTTTCAGACAGGAGTGGAAGAGCCTTGCTCCATCTGTACATAACAGCTGGGAAGAGCAGAATAAATCAGGCTCCAAAGCCTCCTCTGCTTAATGCGCTGAAGTCCCTGGGTTCCAAGCTCTCAAGCAGGGGTTGCATCAGTGGCTTCGTGGAGACTGTGGGAAAAAGCTGGTGATTAGTGGTGTTCTATGGTTCTATGATAGCGCAGAAATGGCCTTGTGAATAGAAAGCCTTGCAGCGGTCACAGCACAGGTCCCTCCACTAATGCAGCCCCCAACAACAGTGCTGCTCTGGAGGTCGTTAGGCCTGATCCTGGCATTCCCATGTGATCAGCAGGCACTTCTACTGGGGAGAGGATGCTGTCAGGACCATCATGGGAGATGCTTAGCTGTGCTGGTTCACTTTCACTGGGATGTGCTTGGTGGTGGCAACAGATATCTCTTCACCTCCCTCCTTTCCATCCACATCTCAGCATCTCCCCCTTGACCCTTTTTCCTTCTCTCTTTTCTGCTTGGAGCTCCCTCCTGCACGCCACCGGGGCAGAGATGCTATAAACAGGATATGGGCTCTCTGGAAATCTGCAAGCAGGAGTGGCCAAAGGTATTTAATAGTATCCCTGCAGTAAACAGGGATAAAGGAGGATCAGCTGTATGGAGCAGGGAGTAAGTATCAGATGGAGTTGCTCTGCCATGCTGACTATTTACTGAAACAGGAAACAAATATTTTTTTTGGCTTTTGCCAAAAGAAAGATTTCTTTAAAAATGTGTTAATATTAGAAGTAAAAATGTAGCTTTTAGACATGTAAAGTGGCCGCATTCACTGGAGTTTTATTTACTATATAAAGGTTAACATTGGTGTGTTTATCCTACGGACGAGATTTCCAGCAAACTACAAGAAGGGTCATGTAACAGTCAGCTCCTGCTTGCCTGAGATTATTTGCCAGAGCCAAATCCCTGGAGCCTGCAGAGCTGGAGCAGAGAGAAGGGATATTTAGAAGGACTCAGAATGGGAGAAAAGGAATAACAGAGCTTTAAGTTGCTTTGAGTTCACTCGCTGGGGAGGTGGAGGCTGGGCTCATGCTTGGTGCTGGGGCGGGGTGGTGAGATGCTGTGTTGGACCCCCCAGAGCGGTCAGTTGGAGGAAGGCTATAGAAAACCAATCATCAGTGCAAGCAAGCTGCTTTCCTGCTAACCCCAAAGAGCCAGTTTAAAGCCTGGATCAGGAGATTTTATCCCTTGGCCAATGCTTCTTGCCTAGTTTTACTATGATTACTCCGCTTGAGATATGGTGGTCTCCAGAGAAACATCCAGCCTCTGTCCTTCATCCGGGAAAGACATCCTGGGACTTGTGCTGAAGGAACACCATCACTTCAATTTCTCTTGCAGACATGCTGTCCCTCCCCTGAGGGGCCAGGCTGCCTTGTACCTCACCTTGTCCCCCCTGATCTGGCAGTCCCCTGCTTTGAATGGGCCTCATGAGGTCGTCCCATCTCCTCCTGCCAGTTTTGGAACTTGCTCCTTCCTGCAGCTTCCCACACTGCCCTGAGGGAAACCAATTGTCAAAACAGTTGTGAAAGTCCCAGAAAATTATTCTGTGTTAAAAAATACACCAGAAAATGAGTACATTATTAATGGTCCTGCTGTCAGCACCACAAAATCCTACTGAACAGTGAGGAAAGGTTTTCTTTAATGAAGCAGTGCTGGCACGATCAGGTGACACTGCTATCTGGAAGAGATGCTTTAGCCAAATTATTAGCCCTAACACAGAAAAATCAAGGTAAATATCAAAGGCTTGAGGTACCTAGGAGGTTGAATTAGGGAATTTACTACTTTTCTTGTGATTTGTGTAGCCTTGTTAGCCGGAATCAACATGACCTTACAACGGTCCTGGCAGAGCACAGGCAGAGAGCAGGCAGGGGAGAGCCTGGCTGCAGTCTGGAGGTCTTGGCTACGGGATGGGAGCCCTGAGGTCTGGTCCTGGTTGTCTAACACATGGGGACATCTCGGCCACTGTTTTGTGTGGTCATTCCTCAAATTGGTTGGCACCAGAAGGTGCTATGTGACCTGCTGCTCCTTCACAGCCTGAAGAGGCACACTGGGTGCTGGCAGCACTTCCACTCCATAGGTGTCAAACCTGGCATGGCCATGGAGGGTGAGAGGAAGGACGGGTGTCTGGAGAGGAGGGATGGCCAAAGCAAGCTAACACCAACCTCTGCAAGTCCAGAAAAGGGCCAGGCTTTGTACCTGCCACCATGTGAGGTCTGCCTGGCTTCAGGAGCTCGGGGACCATCTTGCATGGTCATGATGTGATTTCATGGAGGGGAGCAGTTGATTTCTCCCTGCCATGTTTCACTGTCTACCCACTCTGGCGAGATGTAGGAGCTGACAGAAATTAAAGTATCACAAATATCACTTCAGCTCCAAGACTGAAGGCTGGAGGCAGCCAAGAGCCACTCCACAAGGGTGCATAACAGAGTCTTGGCAGCGTTAGCCATAGCTGCTGGTATATTGGCTATTGCAAGAGGGAAAATCTGAATCAGAAATAATGAACCAAGTGGAGAGACCTGCTGATGGTGGAGGCAAGTGTTCCCTGAACATTAGGAGCATCCCAGCATCACCGTGAAAGAGATCGTCTCTTTCCAAGGGAACCTTTCCAGGACCAGTCCTCCTCAGGGGTCCAACTTCTTGCCTTCATTACCTGGTGAATAAGAAGAAACCTCCCCAGGCCCTCATTTTGCCAGAGAGGTATGAACAGCTTCCAATGACCTTCATGGATATATGTTTCCTATGCTCAACAAGAAGGAAAGCTGAGCTGTGTCCTGCCCAGGGAGTCATTGTAAGAGGAGAGGCCCTGAAGGAAATCTCCTTCTTGCCAAATTTCCTTTCCACTTTGTGATGAAGGGGCAGCTTGCGCTGTAAAGGATGGGGAGAAGAACGTCTATTCAGTTACATCCCTAAACATCAGGTTAAACAGGGTATCTAGCTTCTCTGGGGGTTCAGCCCAATACGCCCGAAAAAGGGTGGGTTTCTGCCCTCATTTTGGAATAGCAGGCTGAAATTTTTCCATTATGTGCAAATGTTTCCTCAGATCTCCCCATATATTTCCCCATATCTGTGAGAGAGGGTTTAGAAGGAAAAGGAGATTTTAGTTCAAACAAAACTGTTTTCACACACTCTGTGTCTCACACCCACATACAGCACCAGGACAAACGTCCGGTGTTCATGCTCCGAGACATATCTCTAGTTGGTGAGTCCAGGGCTCCTTGCCACAACACAGAGAAAGAGGGAGGCCTGCAGTAAGTCCTCACAGCTCCTGGGCTCTCAGGCTGCTGACCACACATTGTCTTCGGATATACCATTTAGGAGCTGATTTGTATTTTCACGTTGGTTCACCCCTGTGAGTCAATGGGCAACACTGCTGATAAACACATATATTTTTAAGACACTTTTAGACTCTTTTTTTTTTCTTTGGCATAGTCTGTGCTTAATTTTATGCTGTTATTTGTTTTGGGCTGCCCTTTATTTTCGCAGTTGGTCTGTCTTGAAAAGCTACTCACAGATGTGTTGTAATCTGAATTACCTTGGTGCCATAAATGCCTGATACTCTTTCACCCCTTTTTTGACATCTCTTCCTGAGCTCTGACTTCTCATTCAGGCTTTATGTGTCTACTACACATCTCCACAGGTACACACAGGTCTTTTGAAGGAAGCCCAGTCTACTCCTGTGCTCTGCTCTGATCAGGAAAGATTGTGTCAATAAGGCATGGCTTTGGCTTTTGAGAGCTTTTCACCTTTTCCTATACCCCACTGCTGGGCAGTCTTGTGAGGTTTGCAGCTGGCACATGCCCAGCCAAGGGGGACACAAAGACTTCTGCATGCTGTTCAGTCTGATGTCTGCTGGTGGCGATGGCCAATTCTGGCATTATTTCTCTTTTCCAACCAAGCTCCTCACACTTTGAGACAGGACAAACGGCACAAAGCTTTGGGTACCAGAATGGTTTCAGTAGTTGTGTTCTGCATGTGTAAAGCTGGCACGGCCCCCAGTAAGAGCCTTTGTGTTCCTAAGAACAGTCTTTTCTCTCTTCTCCCCCAGAGAAGGTTTGCATCTGTACTTCTTTAACTGCTGGGCAAGGTGATGCAGCCATGGTGAAGAGTCATTTGGTTTCCAACTCCTCACCATTCTCCTGTCTGGCTGGGACAACTCTAATGGCATGTCCCATCTTGCTGGCCATTGCCATCTTCACACCATTGCTGGAAATGGAGGACTAATAAACTGCAGCTCAAAAATGTCGATGAACGTGTGGGTTGGCTGTGTTGGACAGAAGATAATTTGTGGTGAAATCCACAAAGCATCTGGGATTTGTAAATGTTTTCATGATGACTTGGCTCTTCTCCAAACACTCCCATCTACTGACAAACACGAGCCATGAATCACCGCACACAGGAAAATCTCCCAAGCCCTTGACTTACTCCTCACCCAGCTCTGTTCTGTAGCACTCGCTGCCCGTTGGGGAACGAGGGCTTCAGGGTCAAGGTGAAGGAGATGCTTGGCAGCCCCATAGATGCTCTGCATTGGTCTCTGGGTAAAGGAGGTGGAGACATGGCATACTGGCTTTTCTGGGTAGTAGCCCACGGGATGGAGCAGTGCTAGGGCTGCCCTAGCTGATGTCAAGGCCCCTCGACATAGCCCAGAGATTACCTCCTTTCCCAGAGAGGGGATTTGCTTTCCACCACTGAAGATGGGGCCCAGACAGTTTTCTGCCTACTATCATCCGGAGTCAGTGATGCCTTTCTGCAGACTGGGCTGTGTTGGACTTGCAAAGCTCCTTGCTGGCTGCCTGCAGTGTTTCCCATCAATTCTGATTTTTGGACTCAGGAGAAAGCCTCAAGCCAGCTGACCTAGCAAGAAAAGCTCTCAAGAGCTGCAACCACAGGGCACCTTTGTCATTTGTCACCCTGTCCCCAGCAGGACCCTAGGCTGAGTCACCATCCTTCGCCACGGTCCTGCCCTTCATGAACTCTTCCACAGAAGGAAAGCTACTGAGATGTTTTGTTCTGGAAACACCTGCAGTCCAAGAAGTTTGCTATTTCTGAAACCAAATTATTCACAACTTCCTGCAAACCTGGAAGCCACTGCTTCCTGCCAGCTGCTCTGGACGTGGCTGAGGAGCACAGGAGGTCTGGGGCTTGTGGTTGCCTCAGAGCTGGGCAGGCAGATGAGCCAGCAGGGAAGCAGGCATAGCCCGGAGGTACCAGTGTGCACTCACTCAAAACCTGCACATCACATGTTCGGTGATGCCGCATTCTGCCAAAAACCATCCACCAGCGAGTTCCCAGCCTATCCCAGCCCCACTTCCCAATATACGTATCATTGCAGCCAGACTGGGTAAGCAACGGGCAGTTATGTGTGAAGGCTCAGCACGTGGCTTCCATGCCGTAGGACCAGGAATGCTCTTCATCCCATGCAATCCTTGAATTCCTGCTTTCGGGGCAATGCCACACAGCATGAACAGCGGTACCTTTACATGGGAACATGATGGTGTCTGTGATGGGATAGTTAAGATTAGACAGCTGGTGGCATGGGCCGGTTCTCTTCCCACAAAGATATCTCCCACTGACTGGTAGATGTGCCCCTTCTGACTGTAAGTATGATGACATTTCCTCACACCTTCCTCCGCACAGGTTTTCCTGCAAGGTACCAAGGGGTGCCCTTGAAGAAGGCCAGGGTAAGGCCAGGGTTGGAGAACCAACAAGCTAGGCAGACTGAAATATTTCGAACTCAGGGACACAGAATATGTCTTCTGGCAGTGGCTTTCTGTCAAATGCCACTTGGATGAGTGTCATCCTTTACTGGTAGATGCTTTTCCTTATCAGCAGATTTCCTTTTTGGGACTTTTGTGTTTGGTGAATAACTCATACCCCCAGCACATGATGACTGATGTGGCAAAGGAAGGTCTTTGCTTCTGCCAGAACTGCAGGGACTCAAACCACAGGCCATATCTGTCTGTATGCTTGTGTTTCAGACAGAGTTCAGTTAAACCAACAGGGGACAGCATAACAGCAATGCTGTTGGTCAGCAAGTGATGTGTTACAAAAAACATCCCTGATGATACTGCTCATGGCCACTGCATCTCTGCAGGTCCTCCCAAGAGATTGGCTCGTCCCTTGTACAGATGCGGACATGAGATCAGGTTTTACTGATGGCTCTAGGCTTCTAGAGAGGTCATGCTGCATTACAGAGGCCAACTAGTAATTTGAAGAGGTTAGTATTAGAGGTCCTATAGTAACCATGCTTACCCCTTGATGGAAAGGAAGGTGCTTGTGTGGAGTTTCCAACAGAAGAAGGTAACTAGAAGAGATGGTTTGGGAAACACGATACGGAGTTTATGGTGTGTGGAGAGCAAGTCTCCCTCTAACACGTTCAGTGCAGTCTGTGGGGAAGGATCCTATTTTCTGGGGATTTGCAATGAAGTTTTAATTCAGCATTGGAATTAAAATTCATTTTATTATGGGACCTTTAAATATTTCCAGAGCCTGACCTTTTCTGGAGGCTGTTGACTAATTAATGTCTGGTCTGGTATTCTTCAAACTTTCCACATAGTTCAACTTGTTGCCAGCTGCTTTCAAACACATTTTTCAAGAAATTAGGTTGTAATTAAGCACAGTTATTAATGACTGTTTTTCCTGCCTTTCCCATTGGGTTTGCAACTTACTTTGCTCCATGTGGCAGAAAAGATGGCCAATATTTCACGGGGTGAGTGAAGGAACGTCTAATGTGATCTTTGACATGTTGATTTGACTCAGCTCCATCTCTGCAGCACATGGTGGCGACTGCCAAACCACACAGGAGAGACCTGGGTTGAAAAGTAGAGAGTCAGGGTCAAGTCCCTGTGGGCAAGCTGACAGATGGGGCAGGGAGATCCTTCACCACTGGAAAGTCAGCACATGGGGTGAGCAGCTTGTGCAGATGGGACAATGCGTTGGTTGGAGGATGGAGAGGGAGAAGGATGGAGAGGAGAAGCTGCAGACCCACCAGAGAGGGGGGAATCGCTCTTGTGCTTAAAATTCCAGGCATGCTGAGCTGGGAGCTCTGCAAATAATGTCAAACCCATTTGTGTGAACATTCCTCTCCTGCCTGGTCCTCTCTCCACCCAGGAGGGACTAGCAGGGAGACCCGTGTGTGGAGAAAGCAGATGGAGCCGAAAGCAGCCAAGAAGGGAAGCAGCACTCCTACGCAGAGCCCAGGAAGGTTTTACACACTCTGCGCTCTCCGGTGTCGCTGAGGTCACTCCTCTTTGTCAGGCACATGGCAGCAAATCCTCCTCTAAGCCCCAGATCTCGAAGGCATTATAATAATAAAAGCCTGGGCTGAAGCGTCTGAGCAAACACATCGCCTGAGCAAGTGTGTGGTTTCCCCCAGCCATGGGAACAGGTTATTCTGGGAACTGGCAGTGCTGAAACATCAAGGCAGGAACATCATCCACGGAAATCTGCTGCCAGAGGGTGGGCAGGGTGCAGGTGAGGGAGCCCACACATGATGGGTGCACAGCACCCATTTCATTTCCTGACTGGCCTTCAATGAGTCCTGGCAGCCCCGGGCAGCTGAGGCAGCAAAGGTGGAGGCAGATTGGTGCTGACAAGTAACTCACACATGCATGGGCATGGGGGCACAGATGTGCACAGCCCCTTGCCAGAGGACTGGAATTTCTCCAGGCATTTTACATTCCCCTTTTTTCCAGGGTTTTGCCCTTTTCCTTTTGCTTTCTCCCAGTGTTCCAGCATGCCCAGTAAGGCGGAGGAGCCCTGTGGACTGGCACCATCTTGGCCATAGGGATGAACATGCAAGCATGCACAAGCTCACACGCACACACATGCACATTGCTTCTGGCACGTGTCCACACATTGTGCACAACAGGCCTGGCACAGCATGTCCCACAGTCAGGTGCACCTCACACGCGCTGGGTGGTGGACCAGCACGAACACTGATGTATCCCAATGGTCAGAAATCCATCTGTGCTCTGCCCCCAGCCACAAAAACTGTGCTCAGGAGCAGACGATGAAAACAAGCCCACAGTGACCTGCCTGGAGATGTTCTGAAGAGCAGGTCAGCCCACAGAGCATCCTTTTTCCACATGCAGCTCCAGCCACAGCCGGGACCTGTCCCACCTCATGTTGTATCAGCAGATGTCCACACATCTCAGTCAGGCTGCGCTGCAGCTCATCAGCCTGCCCTTCAGCACCTGAGACCTCGGTTTTGGCTGATCTTTATGGGCTCATTACTTGATGCCAGCCCTGGAAGCAGCTGGAGGAAGGAGTCAAGAGGGAGGTGGTGAGAGAAAAGATGGGGAGATGAGCCACCAATGGAGGTGAACTGAGAAAGGTGGGACTTGATTAGGACCCAGGACAGCCCATGGCTGTTCCCAGAAGCAGACCAAGGTTAGCTTCTCCGAAAGGATGAGAAACAGGCCTGCTTCATCAGCTCAGCCACTAGGAAGGACGGAGCAGAGCCAAAAATACAGGAGAAAAATGTTATGCAAAATTGTTCATCTGTTACTGATTGGGAGGCTGAGAGCTCAATTCAAACCACCCAATAAAACCGGCTTGGACGAGAATTTCCTGAATCTCAGATTAAGTGAATAAAGATGTTTCAGGAGTTCAGGGCCGCAGTTGGGTGGTTTGCACACAATTTGCTGTTGGTTTCACCCTTTGTTGCTTAATGAAGAACAGAAGGAGGATCTCCCATCTCATTCAACCAAGGGAAAAAATTATTTCTTCTGAATTTAAATTAATTTCCTGTGGCAGGCACAGCTCTGTTTATCTGACCTACACAGGCGCTCCATCTTGGATTGCAGCTCATTCTGCTCTGTGCAAGACACTCCTCCCCTTGGGGACTGCAGCTTCCCCAGCCTGGTGGCATCAAGTCAGCATGGCAGGGTTTCTGCAAGCAGAGCTCAGAGGCCAAAACGCCAATGGTACAAGTGCTTTGAAAGCCAGGTCTCAGTTCTGAGGAAAAACCCTCCGATTTTGGACACTCTGTGTGTCCCTCCAACTCATTCCAGGAACAGGTCTGTCCTCTCCATACCCCTCACTGCCACCAATGTGCTCCTCAGTGATGCCCTTGGAGGAAGCCCCAAGTAGTGGTGGGTGCTCAGCTTGGCTGTAGATTCAGCATGGAGCACATTATACATCCCACAACCAAGGCGATTTCCCACCCTTGCAGCTTGTGATGTTGGAGATCTGCTTGACCAGGGGGCTTGCACAACCCTGAAAATCACTTATTTTAATAAGCTTTTTATTAAAGAAGGGAAGAGAAACCAGCCTGTATCTACTGAAGTCTTTAGAAAGTTTCCAGGTCATGGCTACATCTCTTGCTCCTAAAGGCATCAATCTATACATCTACCTATTCTATCTCCTTTCCTCTCTATCATTTACCTTGCTAGTAAATGCTGAAGTCTCTACTAACTGCAAACCTTTAAGTCACCTGGTGCCTGATTTATTCCTCTAAGCGGCATCACGTGTCCTGCTGGGACTTCAAGCTCTAATTAAGTGTGGAAAAGGGATGGAGATCCCTGGAGAAATCAGAAATCGCATTTTAAAGAAGGAAAACTAGATCAGAGCAAGGAGTAAAGAATCAGCATGAGAAACTTCAGAAATATGGAAACAGGCTGTTCTCTCAAGGGCCCATCTCTCTAAGCCCCATGCTTGATTTTGCACAAAACCATCTCCAGAATATTTGCAGAATTTATGGGGAATCCAATTTAGGAGGAGGCCAAAGGCTCCAACAATGAAGAAAGCCATTTGCAGCCTTGGGTCCAGAGTCATTACCACCATACTGTAAAATGTAGCTTGTCTAGATGGCAACCCAGGGAAAATATGACAGTAACTGTCAGCAGGAATGTGATGGGTATGAACACCAAGGAGACATGCTTTCAGAGTGCCTCATGGGAGGATCAGGAGGGGTAATGGGATGTATGTGAGCAACAGCATATTTAGGCAGGATATCAGGAAACATTTCCATGTCAGCTATTAGTTTTATTAGGAAAAGTCTCCCGTGGGAAACTGGAAGCTGCATCACTTGACTCACTCCAAGCTAAGCACTAGATAACATGAACCAGAGAACAGGCGTGTGTTGGCGGGGGCAGATGGCCCAGATGACCTAATGGTCTTTTCCATCACTCTGATTACAATCTATCCCGGGTAGAAGCTCTTTGCTCGCCTCAGTCTGACTCAGGGTAACGACAGGCTTGAGAATAACATGTGAGTTTGTTCCAGTGTTATTTTCCAGTTTCTTCATTTGAGGTCTCTGGGTAAAAGTTGGGCTGCGCAGTGACCTCAGCTGAAGCGACAATATTTCCCAGTCCTCCTGCCAGGTCCTCCTTCTCGCAGGGCTTGTAAGTGTTGGCATGGGGGCTGAAGGGTGGCATGGGCCCTGAAGGACAGGTCCTGATTCAGAAATTGGTACTTAGCAAAGGAGTGGAGGAAATACAAATACAAAGCCAGCCAGAAAAGCTTGCAGAGCCTCTCACCTACCTTTGCCACCTGAGTCGCGGCTGCTCCGCAGTTGGTTATTGCCTTTTCTTGGTGGTTGCTGGTTTCCCATGGAGGGAGGGCTGGAGCAGCGGAAGATGCAGCGTGTTTTGGTGCAGCCAAACAAGCAGAAAGGGCTCAGTGCATCTTCCTGGTGCTCGGGAAAAGCACATCTCTGCTGAGATGAAGCCAGGAGAGATCCAGGGCTCACACTGGTGGCTCTGGTGTCCATCCAGCCTCTGCCGAAACCTCCCAGGTTGCCCCTGGCTTCACAGGACTTGGATTTCATACAGCTCAAACAGGTATGACCAAGCAGACTTTTCCATGCTCCTCCCACTGCAAGGTACTTAACTGAAGTTGAGTAACATTAAAGATATTTCTAAGTGCTTTATTAAAGGGCACCAGAACCTCTTAAATACGTTGTTAACTACGAGCCTTCACAGCTAGATGGGAAGTATCCCCTTGAGATGTGCAGTGAGTGCATTCAGAGGAGTGTGTGAACCCAACATCTGCTGTGAGGAAAGAAGGGCAGTGCTCACCAGAGACATGCACTTGGGATGCAGGGAGATGCTGCTGCCCTGACTCCCATCCTTCCTGGGGCTGGGTGAGGATGCTGAGCTCTGCTAAGAAGCACATATATGGATGCTGGAGCAAGAATCTGAGGGAACCGAATGCGTCATTTCATTGACTCTTGTTGGCTATTTGAAAAAATGGGATTTTAACTCTCATTGTCATTTGGCTTCACCTCACTTTGCTGTCTAGTCTTGGAGCTGTCTGGGATTCTCTGCAGCTGGAGAAGAAAGGTGGATCCCTCTGAACAGCATGTCCTTTCAGTATTTCAGATGCCTTTTCAGAGTGGGATGCACTGTCTCTGTCAACCCCAGGAAACCCTTCCGAGAATGCAAACTTGGGACTGCCTGTGATGCCTCCTAAAAAGTTCTCGTTTTAGAAATACTGGACTTAATGCTATAGAAAACAACTGGAATGGTCTGTGCAAAGAGATGGCAAAGATTTTCTTTCCTGTTGGAAGCAACTGGTATGCTGCAAGCACAAGAACTTCATGGGAAAAGCTTGTTTATGGGATTAATGACAGCACAGAGTGGTTGTCTGGGATGGGATAAAATCTTATCTAAAGAAAAACACAGACAAATACTTGGTGGCACAGGAAGAAATCAAGCTGGAGGGATGAGTGGTTCATAGGCATCGGAATAGAGAAAACGTTTCAGTCAACATTTAATGACTGCTTGGTATCAGATGCGCAACTGCCTCGATGGACCAGGGGAAGCAGGGTCTCTGGAGAGAGTTTAGGCTTCGGCTGAAACCCAGAGAACAGAAACTCACACTGCTGCTGCAAGGCTGAATATGATCTTGATATGCACGAGCAGGGAGTATCACAGAGGTGGCGTTACCCCTGCAAGTGATTTTAGTGACATCATCACCAAAATGGCACATTCAGGTCTAGTACTTATGCTTGGGAGTGACACTGAAAACTTGGACAGGACTCAGGAAAGAACTAGAAAATTATCCCAGGGCTAGAAATCATTCTCAGTGAGAGACTAATGGAACATGATCTGTTTAGTTTATCTAGTTTTTAAGAGGTGATTTAATCATGGTCTGTGAGAACTGATGTGGGGGAATAGTTTGAGTGCAAAGGGCTCTTTAAGAGGGCAGACAAAGACTGAAAAAGAACCAGGGACTGGAAAGCAAAGCTGGTGGTTGTTGAGGTTGAGATAAAGTCACTATTTTTAACAGTGGGAATAACTGATCATTGCAACAAAGAACCCAGAGACGTGGTGAATTCTCCATCCGATAAAGCCTTCAAATGTAGGCTGGCCACTCTTCTGTGAATATGTGAACTGAAACTCAAGCTGTTGGTCTTGATGAAGTTAGAAATATGAATTTTCAGCTAAGAAAACCTCAAATGACCCATGATGGCAAGAGAGAGATACTGCAGTTTCATCACATGCTGCCACAGTTGGACAGGGGTGGGGCAACCTGGTCTAGTGGAAGGTGTCTCTGTCCATGGCAGGGGCTTGGAACCGAAGGAGCTTTAAGGTCCCTTCCAACCCAAACCAGTCTGGGATTCTTTGGTGGAAGGGCCAGGCTTAGCTCCCACTGACATTTGCAAAGGCACAAAACCATGTTTGCTATGTGTAAAGTCCTATCTGAGACTGCAAAACATCTGCTATTTGAACCTCCCTTTTCTGGTAGATTCATCCATGTCACAGAATCCCTACCAGGTATTGCTGGGAGGCACTCCCCAGGTCTCATTACTCCCAAACTTGTTTTGGTTGCCCTATTGGGAAATTTCTGTAATTCCCCTACAATGCAGATCTAGACCAACAGCAGAAAAAAATTTTCTTCTAGAAATGCAAAAGGTTAAGTTTTTTGGGACAAAACTGAAACCAAACTTGCTCAAAGAAAACATGAAATGAGGAAAACACATAGCTCAACTTCTGACAATGTCCGTTCAAGGGTCAGCAGAGGGGATGCTGGGTCCTGTAGATGCAGGTGCCAATGGGGCAGCTCAGGTCTGCTGCCTCCCCAAACACTCTTTGCTTAGGAACTTCCTCTTCTCAGTCTTTTATGGGCTGCTTTCTCCTAGGAGGAGATAGTGGGCTCACTGCTTCTCCAGACACCTTCTGTGGCACCACAACAATACATGGTTTCTGAATTAGGGAGACTGTCACTCCTAGAACATAGTGCAGGGGTTCCCGGGGCACTGCTGGATTACATTACAACAATTACAGCACACAAATAACCTAGCTTTGCTCTGTGGGTTCATGAGTCTATGGAGGTCACAGCACTGCTAAGCTAAAATGTCTTCTGGTCAGTCAGATGCAGCTTTGTGTGGGTAGGTCTTTGCACCTCCAAGGTCCTTTCTCTGGTCTGAAAGGCTCAGACAAGCGTCATTGCATCCGATGTTGATGTGACTGCATGGCAGCCAGGCTGGCCACCTCTCTGGTCGACTGCCCAGCAGGAAGGCTGATGCAAATAGCAACTGTGGATGCTGGCACTCGCTGGAAAACAGCACAAACATCCATCTGTGCTGTTTGAAGATTGCTGTTCAGCACCCATCTTCTTTCTGTTTGTAAAGCTTCAGGTCCATCCAATTCATGAGCAGGAGTCACCACGTGTGGCCAAGCTCATGATGCCCAGTCAGACATCGCGGCCAATGAACAATAAATAAGCAAAAAATATCCTAAAAATAGTTTGAGGCTAAATATTGTTTGTCCAAGTTACTGGACCATGTCTCCTGGATGAGGAAGGCACTGGCAGGAACTGAGATCACCCTGGGAAGGATTCGGATAAGAATGAAATCCATTGGCTCCTTTGTCTTGCTGGACAATTGCAGCTTTATGCTTGCCCAGTTGCACTTTGAAATGCATCTGATACTTGAAGCCAGAGTGGATGCTTTGGTCAAACTATTCAGCACACTGAAATCCTGCACTTTAACTATACCTCTCAGCTCACTGCCGCAGACAAGGTTTATCCAAGCATGTTACCAAGGCTGCGAGGAGTCCTGGATGCTGATACAGATGTGAAGAAACAGCTGCCCCCTTATGCACCAGTTTCTGGGTGCTGGGAAGGACTAAGATCTTCTAAATGATTTCTTTGTGGAACTGGGAATATAATGGGAACCGAGAAATGGAGATGGACCCTTCTTCCTAACCCAGCCTAACCTGTTTTACCCATCCCTAGTTGCTTCCTATATATCTTTAATTAGCACTTTCTTGTAATGGGGCACTTGAGGTAAGATCCGTATTAGTTGGCTGGGAAGATGGTTCATTATTATGATGACCTAGCTCGGCCTGAACCTCACACCATGGCTCCTGTTCAGGTAGGATTCATTTGTAAAGCAGCCTCAATAATTTAGGGGAAAAGAAGATGGGTTATCTGCAAAGACCTTGAGGAGAAAGAGCTAAATCTGAATGGCCTGCATGGGTCTCTGTGCGGTACACAACCTCTGCTGATGGGTGTACAGGATTTGTGTGGCACCGGCAAGTCCCCGTTGGACCCATGCTAGGATAGGATGGGTCTTCTTTCCCCTGGACCAGGACAGCTCTATCCACTGCCTGCATTTTCATTTTGAGGACATGCTTGGAGCTGTGGCCCATCCCCGGGCTGCATCTCCAGCACAGAGAGGCACAGCAAGATATCTGGCTCCAGCATGAGCCACAGGCACTTCCGGACTGTGCAGCCAAGGGCATTACATGTTTGTGGCTGCATGTGGATGGTCTCAGTGACTGGACATGGACACAGGATGCACTGTGCTTCCTCCCTATCAATAAGAGCTTGCCCTCCCCATGGTGAGAGTAGAAGTGATCCTCATGGGCACGTCCCTCAGTCCCATTCCTGAGATGCCCCAGTAGCTGAGTGCTGATGGGAAAATCCTGTAGGAGAAAACTGGAACAGGACAGGGAGTAGGAATATAAGAGATGCCTTGCTGGGTCAGAGCTGCAGCCTATCTAGCCTGCATCTAGCAGGGGCAATAGGAGATGCTGTTTTGGGTGAGGATTCTGCAAACTAAGC
Source organism: Strigops habroptila (assembly GCF_004027225.2). Taxonomy (NCBI): domain Eukaryota; kingdom Metazoa; phylum Chordata; class Aves; order Psittaciformes; family Psittacidae; genus Strigops; species Strigops habroptila. The sequence continues at coordinate 2,657,204 of NC_044292.2, forward strand.
ACCTCATTCTTTAGCATCCATAGCCTCTGGTCTTGGAACAGTAGAAAGCACATCCCTACCTGTTCCCTCTGATATTCCCTTATGGACCTGCTGTCCATTAGCTGGTCTAACCCCTTTCTGAGCATGCTGACAGCATCTCCCTCCACAGTCTCTTGTGGCAGTAAGTTCCTGAGTGAATTCCTCACTGCATGAAGAAATCTTTCCCTTTCTCTGTTGTAGAGTGATATCCTACCAGTACCACTGACTGCCCCTAGTTATTTTCCTTGGGATTTGATTTCATGTTCACCTGATTCACCACCTTGGGGATTTTGTAAACTTCAGTCACATCCCTCAATTTTCTCCTCTCCAAAATGATGAACCCCAACCTTTTCAGTGTCTCTTCACAAGACAACTGCTCCAGCCCCTTGCTCATTTGAATTTTTAATTGAATTGCCCTTCCTATATGAAAGTTAAAGCCTCCAGGTTTGTTTCTATCATCTGTTTAGCTCTGAAGATCTGGAGGATCTTCTCTAGGAGCTGTAATTGTGGTGAGTGAACATTCAGCTGCTTGGAAATATATCCTAAAAATATCAGATTACTTGTTTGTGGTGTTGGCTATAGTCCTTCTGGATTTATACGGTATTGCTCTTGCTCCAGCAACCAGTGCTGGTAGTTGAAGACATAAGTGACCTACTGCTAAAGAAAATCTCAGGAACTCTCTCAGCTCTGCAGAAAGAAAAGGCTGTTGTGGTTTAACCTCAGGCTGAGGAACAGCAAAATTGTGAAGACAACCTCAGATTGAGGTCAAAAGTCTCACAGGACGACGTCCCTGGTGGCTTACCATAAACATGCATTTAGTTAACACTGGGCAGCATGTGGTCATGGCACATTTGCAAGAGAATGGTTGATGTGTCTCACCCTTCTTCCAGAGCTGTCTGGAGATCCCAAGTCTTTGCTCTGCAGAAGCATAGCTGTGCTTAAGAGTCTCTTATCAAGGCTCACTGCAAAGGTTAAGCCCCATCAGAGGAAGTTGGTTTTCCAGAGTCAGGGTTGAAGGACAGAGCTCTGGTGTACCGGCATGCAGTCTCTGTGTTTGCAATGGTCCATCAGGACATCAGAAGAGCTTTGGGACAGAGAAGGAGGACATTAATTTGTAAATATTCTGGTCTCCTGAAATGCTCACTGATGAGCGAGTAAAACCCAACTCTCTGCTGTGTTTCATAGAATCCCAGACTGGTTTAGGTTGGAAGAGACCTTAAAGCTCATCCAGTTCTAACCCCTGCCACGGGCAGGGACACCTTCCACTAGAGCAGGTTGCTCCAAGCCCCTGTGTCCAACCTGGCCTTGAACACTGCCAGGGATGGGGCAGCCACAGCTTCTCTGGGCACCCTGTGCCAGTGCCTCAGCACCCTCACAGGGAAGAGCTTCTGCCTCAGAGCTCATCTCAATCTCCCCTCTGGCAGGTTAAAGCCATTCCTCTTGGCCTGTCCCTCCAGGCCCTTGTCCAAAGCCCCTCTCCAGGTTTCCTGGAGCCCCTTTAGGCACTGGAGCTGCTCTAAGGCCTCCCCTTCAGGAGCCTTCTCTTCTCCAGGCTGCCCCAGCCCAGCTCTCTCAGCCTGGCTCCAGAGCAGAGCTGCTCCAGCCCTCGCAGCATCCCTGTGGCCTCCTCTGGACTCACTCCAACAGCTTCATGTCCCTCTTGTGCTGGGGTAGATGCAGACCTGCCCTCGGCTGTCCCCATGCGGATCCTGCACAGCATGAGCAGGACTCTGACCTCTCCCTGCCCAAGGCTGGATGCTGTGGTCTGTGCTTTGGGACCCACTGACTCATGCGTCTGACTCACTTAAGGCTGAATTTCCATTGCCCCAAGTTACTCCATGCTGGTGATGCAGGGGGATCCTCTCCCTGTAGCAGAGATGCTCTCAGCCCTGCCGGGAGAGCAGCAACTCTATCGAGAGCTGGCAAAATGGATGAGAAATGACAAACAGGTCATTGGCTGCAGCACATGCAGAACAGAGCCCTTGTGCAAAGCTCTTGCCTGCACTTGCTACCTGCTCACTGGGGAGCCCAGGAGGCCAGGTCCAGCCTCTAGTCTTGGCCTCCAGAAGGAGGTTGCCTGGGACAAGAGCTGTCTGACTGTAGCCATCTGCACATGCTGAGTGGCGCATCTTGCCTTATGATTTCCAGTGGACTCTATGATTCCATCTCACCAGAGACCTCTCATCCCCAGAGAGATGTACAATCCTGCAGGAAGGTGTCCCTCTGGCAGGTCCCTGTACTGACTGTGAGGTGTGAGAATCAGCTCTTCCTTTTGGGTTCAAGAAGAGATCCGTTCCAGGTTAGGGACAGCAGGACTGGCCCTTCATTGGCCCTGGATCTCCTCAGCCCAGCTTTGCTCCCAGTCATGCTAAAGCACCACCGGAGCAGCAAACCCTCTGTGTTGAGAAGGGAGGACAGGCTGCCTCATACCTATCTGGTTTGAATTAAGTGGTGGGGATGCTTGTTGTCCCCAGAGCCTCCTGTGCCTGCCCTGAACCCCCCTGCCTGTGCTTCCTTGCAGTTTACTGGTCAAAATCCCCACCAGATCCCACTAAGATGGAGAAGCTCTGTGCTGTCCCTAGGGCCTGGCCAGCCTGGGGGATCTGCTGGGAGGATGACCAAATACTCACCATCCATCTTGTCTGTTGTCTCCAAGCCTGCCCTCCCCTGTAGTAGGTCAATCTCAGGAAAAAATGTCCACAGCTGCCAGGTCAGGGCAAACAGCAAGAGGTTTCTACGCTTCTATAGAGAGAAGACTCCAAGTTCACAGCTCCCTCCCAAAGAGACCCAGATCAACAAGCATGGGTTTCAGTTGCTTCTGCCAACCTGCTATGGTGGTTACCTCTGTTTTATCTGTAGTGTCCCAGCCAGGACATCCACACAAACATTTAAACAATTGTTCCTACAGAGAAGATGACTCCTTCCTGAGGAATTACATGGTCTTTAGGGTCCATCTAGCCCCAAATGAGAGCCCTCATCTTCAGGGCTGGGGAGTTTGGATGGTGTGGTTGAATTTGAAACCACTTATCATGGCTCTTTTTCTGGAGGTTTCTCATCCCAGGAGATCAGGCCAGATTAAGGGCTCATTCACCAAGAGGCATAGACCCCATAACCCTGCACATACACCAGCAGTGTTCCAGCCCACCAGAACATGAGCCATTCTTCATCCTTTTAGCTGGAATAAAAGACCTCCCAGGATTGATTCACAGGCTCCATCAGAAACACTATCACAGCCACATAACCCACCAACAAACTTTATCGAGCTTTGCAAGAACTTTTGCCACCCTGTTTCTGAGTCTCCCCTCCATTCTCCGGACGGTGCAGATGCCTGGCAGGCACAGAGGAGGTGCTGGTGGTGATATTCCCAGTGGGTGCCCTGCCCAGAGAGACCTGAAAATAAACACTGCAGAGCCCCAGAGGAGGGAGCAGCAGGAGCAGGGAGTGGGACAGCCCGGCGCACAGGGCAGCCACACACATCCATGCTGTTGACAGAGCCAAGAGTAACTCCAGCATCTCTATTTGCTGCTGTTTAGAAAAACCTCCCTCTCCAAAGGGTGAACTTCCCCAAAGACAGGATCAATATTTATAAATGCCACAACTTCCGTGCCCTGGTGATCCGTATGGGGCCCGGGGCGGCAGGGCTGCTGCATTAACAGTGTCAGTCACCTCTGTGTTCCCCAGGGCAGGAATATGGGCTGGGGCAGGCGGAGGAGGAGGTCTGGGCTGGGCAGGGAGGTTGCTGGGCAGGGGCAGCTCACACAGACAATGACTTTTCCTCTGTGTGAAAACATAATGAATCCTTGAGGAAATTCCGTGCCAGTGCTGACCCAGTTGGGTTTCAATTGCCAGGTAGCACTGGCCAGTGGTAACCTGCTTTCCCATGTCAGAAAGGGCTGGGGGCTGCTGTGTCACAGCAAAGGGAGTGTGGGGCACCCCAGGACACAGAAGACTCTCTCCATCCTCCCATGTCCAGGGTCCAGATCAGCCTTCCTCTTCTCAGGAGCCTGTCCTGCCCACATGGGGAAGAGTTTGAAGTCAGTGCCTCAGCTTTCAGAGAGTCAATAAGGAACGCTGCAAAGAAATAACTATTTTAGAACAATGTGAACTGGGCACTGAGTTCTCTGGATTGCAATTTCCCAGGCCACAATCGGGCAGCAAACACAGTCCTTGCCCAGCTCTGGTCCTCTCCTACCAGTCCCCCTCTCACCAGAAGTGCAGTAACACAGCATGTTTTCATGGGTGACAAAGATGACTTTAATAATTCCTCTCCTTTCTCTCACGCCTTGCCATCCCCTCCACTGTTCCTACCCAGCTGACTGTGGGCTGCTGTAGAAAGCAAATGGGGGTTATATTTAACCCCCAAGTCATCTCCACAGCTTGATCTTTAGCACAAACAAATGTGTCAGCAGATGGCAGGGACAACAAGCTGTGGCATGAGGACGGAGAGATGATTACCAGCAACTTCATAAACTGATTTTCTCTGACACAAAAAGCCTCCTTTGTAACATCACTTCCCAAAATGTCCTGCCTGGCATTTGGACTGGGATATCTGAGAGATGGCATATGGGCTGTCGGTTGCTCTGCCTGAATCAGCTAGAGATAGGTCCCACCTCAATGGATTCCAGCCATCAGGGCCTCTTCTACTCAGCCTTCAGTGATCCCACCACACAGGACAGGTCCCAGTCCATGAGAAAAGACCCTTCTGAAGTGGTTAGAGCACTACTCCTCCATGATGGAGGCCTGGAAGCAGGATGTTTCCCAAGCAGGATCATAGGGCATAGATCTACTCACGTGGCTGAGTGATGGAGAACATCAAGCCCTTCTCTGCTCTGCAGCTCAACCCTGCTGCCTGGAGAGGAGCTCGTGATCCAAACCATGGCACTACCTTGGCACCATCAGAGGTCTGCAGGAGTCTCCAACTCCTGCTCCTCCAGCAGTGGTGGGAAAGCAGAGCGTGCTTTCTGCTCCCAGCCAGCAGCAGGCACTGGTGTGCAGCCACCGAGATCCAAAAAGGGGACTGGATGGAGCCTCTGCCCCAGCAGGAACATGGTCCATGCAGCAACTGGGGCAGGACGTGCTGAGGGACATGTGCCCCCGGGGCAGTTTGGAGGGAGAGCAGCTAAATCTGCCAGCGAGCGCATGGCTGGAGCCCTGCCAGCACCTGCCCCCTCTGGAAATAGCTCTTACAGAGAACGGGCTGCAGGCACGGAGTCCTCTTCCCCTGTGTTGTTACGCAGCACATGATACATGAAGCAAGTTGGCAGCGGTCAGTCTGGGGAGAGTTGCAGCAAGGGAGGGAGCGAGATTAATAGGAAAACAAATCAGCACCTAGAAACGGAGCAAACGGACAACATGGAGGGACTCAGACCACCGGGGATGCTGGAGCGCAGACAAACCCATGCACATGCACGGAAGGAAAAACAGGCTCTGAGCAGAGCTGGCCACCAGGAGTAAGAGAGGAAAATTAAAGGAAAACCCTTGACTATCTAAGTGGGGATATGATTTCTGGAAGAACAGACCCTTCAGCCCAGGAATGGTGTTTGAAGCACTAGAACAGCTGAGAGAGGTGTTGATGGGTGCTGTCACCAGAAAAAATGAGAGCACAGAGATACTGGTTTTTACCTAAAGCCAAGACACGGCAGAAGAAATAGATACTTGATTCTGGAGTGGGGAACTCTGCATCAGCACGGGCCTGCAGAGGTGGTACAACAGAACCTGTAGGGGAGATGCTGACAGAAGCAGATCTAACACAGAAGAAATGTCACAAGACTAACAGTTATGAGTTATGAGATTGTTAATGAGAGGTAGCTGCCAGTGTTTGGGACATGCTGGCTGAGAGTGATGTACAATGGACACAAGAGAATAGCGTGGGCAGCAGTGGAGGAACTGCTCTGTGCTCAGTGCCCAGTGCAGTTTGCAGCTTCCAGATCCAGGAGCAGGGATCTTGCCAAGGCAGAAGCTTGCTGCTTTGTGAACAGAGCATCTATGGACAGGAAGGAGGTTGCACTCAGACAGAAAACAAGCTGCTGACTGCATCCTCTGGAAGGGAATGAACCCTCCAGCTCTGCAGTGCACACACTGAGGGATCCCCAGTCACCGTGAAGAAGCACTTACTGAGGAGCTTTGGAGATCAGCTCTGAGAAAAAAGGGTTCAAGTAAGTTGAGCTGGGCTTACCTTGCGCTGCACATGCAGATGGATCTGCAGTCTTTTAGCTTGCTACAGCACTGGCATGACTGGAAGGAGAGGCTTAAGGGAAGTTACAAAGATCCCAACAGAAGCAGGTACTGAGACAGGGCAGTAACTTGTACGGCAAGGTTGGTGAGATCACAGAAAATCAATGTGACAGACACCAGCAGTTCCTACCAGCAGGTGAGGGGTGAGCTCTGGACCACATTTAGGGTGGGATTTTGCTTAAAAGAGGCCAGGCACTAATACCAGGGGACTGAAGAACTGACATCATGGACAGATGCCTAGGCATGCTGACTAGAGGATGAAGGCATGCCTGGAGTGGTGCCAGGGCTGGATATTGATGCTCAGCTGAAGACAAGCCCTGTGCCCCATCCTGAAAGGAATCTCTGCAGCCTCCTGAAACTCCAACCCATCTGTGAAAAGACAGGAAGAAACCTGATCGCATTTAGTAATGGGTCACAGATACACGAACACTGCAATAGCAACCACAGAGCCCAGGAACTGGAGTTTCTACAGGACACTGAAGTCGGAATCTGATGCAGGAGATGGACTGAAGATACATTCAGAAAGCCTGATGTCCTCAACATGTTCTGCTCAGACACTGGGACACCATACTCAGCAACAGAGTGGACCCAGTCTGGCATCCTGTGGGAAGCTGGACACAAGAAATCTTTCCCCACATACCCCACAGAAGGGAGAAGGAATGGCAAATGCCAAGAAGAGGGTCCTTGGAGGGGGGGGACCCTGGGAATCATTGCAATAAAAAGCAATAAAGTCAAAAGACAAGGAAGCTGGTGAACCAAAAACTACAAGAGGGCATAAGGAAGTCAGTCACCTCTTAAGTGAAAATTCAGTTTGGCTCGAGAAACACAGCAGTGACATACTCCAAACCCATTTACAATCCCTGCTTCTTAATGTGAATGTCCCCTTCCCCAAAAGACCTCATGACAATCAGTTTTGAGGGCAGTTTAGCTGGAATAACAAGGCAACTTACAGTGTCTGAGTATAAGTGTGGAATGGGCTGGCAAAGGCAAGAGGATGGGGCAAAAGGAGGGACAGAGACTCGTCTGCCATGGAATAGCTGCTCCCCTGGGAGGAGAAGTGAGAGGAAATCTGGAGTTTGGTACATGGAGAGTGCATTTTGCTTGGTAACTCCCAGTGTCTCCTCTGGGACAGCCTGGAGGGGTTGGGCATGGTGTTCTGCTCCATTAGTAATTACTTTATGCCAGCACATGTAAATAATTACTCTGGCACAGCCTCCCAGCCCAGTGCTGTGTGCAGTCCTCCTAAGCCCTTGCAGCATTGACCCCGCAGCACAGCCTGCTCTGCCGGCTCCCTTGGAGGCCGACACTAGGAGCAATGAGAGTTGTGTTTGCACACGGCCAGGCTGCAAGCCCCTTGCATCAACAGAGCTTTGGAAACTTAAGAGTCTGTGCAGGTGGAGTGTATTTCCATGTGAACCAACTCACTGCTTCCCCTCAAGAACTGATTGTGCAGCCCACCCTCTTCCCTGAAATCAAGAGAGAAGCTTTGGGGTTAAAAAGATGGAAGGGGAAAATGCTTACAGAAAAGGGAAGCTAAAAGAAGTCTCCATCACTTATTTTCTGTGAAAGGTTTTGCCTGAGATGGAGTTCACGCCAAAGCTACAAACCCAACTGAACAGCGAAGCTTCCAGTGGAAACGAGAGTCTTTGCAAACTGATGTGCCTCTGAACGGTACGAGAGGAACCGAAATCTGCCTCTTTCTGAACTCCAACAGTGCCCTCAAGTGCTCAAAGGAGAAGCCGCAAGCCAGGGATGGAGCTTGCCAGCACCCAGGCTGCAGTGCAGAGTACAGATTATGAACTAGGAGGAGAAAGATGCGGCTGTATGGCCTGGAGCGTGGCTCGCTGAGCCTGTGCTCAGCTGAAATGGCTGCACCCCCCTGCCTGACTTACTTTTCCCTTCGTGGGCAGGTCTGCACCATGTGACAGCCCTGCTGTCACCAAGAGATGCTCCAAGAGCATCCAATGCAGATCCGTGGTCTGTGTTGCCTGGAAAAGATGCACATGTCAAAAGCTTGTGAAAACAGCGTGGTTAGGACTTGACCACTGAAGTGATCCCACCCAGCCAGACCTGGGCACGTCCCTCTAGAAGAGGGGACCTCCTCTGGAAAGGAGAGGACTGAGCTTTAGCATCCCAGCTCCAAGGGGAGGTTGTGTTTCACCCCATCTGACTCCCTGCTGTGAGCTTTCCAAGCTGTGTGGACAATTTTGGCACAGCAAGGCAGAGCAGTCTGTGCTCCTTCAGTGAGCTCTGTCTCAGCAAGAGGGGCTCTTTCAGGGAACAAGAGATAAGGCCTGTTTGGATGTGTGGGACCTCTGCCTGCTCCCAGTGAGACATCAGGAGCAGGAGACGCTGTACATGCTCCTCTGGGCTCCTCTGTGACACAAGTGACCCCTGATGGTCAGGATGGTGAGCTCAAAACCAGCTCACCTTGGCCACATCTTCCCCTATGGGTTCCCTGGAGAGTCGCTTGGTGGAGCTTTATCCTACGATCCTACACTCAGGAAAGAAAACACTTGGTATGCTTCCCTCACCAGCACTTGCTGTATGAGAATTAAGGTGTTTCTAAGGGACAACAGGATGTTACTATGATGAGAATTGACAACGGTATGTTGGGACACTGTTTTTGTCCCATTTCTTCACCCTCATTTGGGGAGGCTGCTCTTAGCCTGGATCATGGCATTGATTTGATTTACATGATGTGGTCCCAAAACCCCCAGAGAGCTGGCAACCTGGTCTACTGGAATGTGTTCCTGCCTGTGGCAGGGGTTGGAACTGGATGAGCTTTAAGGTCCCTTCCAACCCAAACCAGTCTGTGACTCTGTCATTTTGTCACCCTAGGAAAGGTTTTTGTAGGAAAGGTTTTGCTGCTCCAGAGAAGGCACCTACTGTAACACACAGCTCCTGCTCTGCTGTGGTTCATCACTGCCTCAGACGGCATGAGATGATCCTGCCAGCAAAAGCAGATCCAGCAGTGATGGGGATGGTCCTTCTAGTGCAGCAACAGGAGCACTTGCTGCCCTTTATCTCAATGCTGTTTTGGCCAGTGCCAGCCCCTCCCTGCAGCAGATGGGGAGCAGGTTTTTCATCTGATGCAGCCTGGTCGTCACCTTTAGGTCAGGAGCTGTCAGCAGCCACAGAGCAAGAGCCACTAGTCACTTCTCAGGGCTTCAGCATCAACTTGCTTTGATCATCACCAGTCTGGGGATAAAAATAACCAGATCTGGGTCCAGCACTTTCTCATGGGGGTCTCTTCAGCACATAAATAGGAACACTTAGGAGAAAACTGGTGGAGTGGGAACTGGCATCTCTAACAGAGACAACTAGTTGCTGGACACCAGCAAAGGACCGTGGTCTGAGCAGGTCCCCAGAAGCCTCTCTCCAAACCTCCAGAAGAAAATCTCCTGTCCTGCTTCTCTTGCATTCACCAAGTGACCTTGAAACCTGCTGCTGCAATGGCATTTCTACTCTAATGGCCAGAATTGTGGCCGAGGATCCCAGCCAAAAGGCATTTCCTTGGCAGAGCACAGAGGCCCCAGAGCAGAGCAGGTCTCATCATGACACTGTGGGTTTCTAATTAATACCCATTTGTTTGCAGGCTGATCTACCCGACCACATGCCAGCCCCAGGATTTCATCCGCATCCCTGTGGGGAGGGCCTGACCATCACCAGGACCCACAACCTCGACCCTGCCACCCCCTGCCAGGTCACACAGAGTCTGGTTTCAAAGCTACATAATCAAGGGTATTGCTCTCCTCACCTCCATGCACTTATCCCGAAATTAGCACTTGTTTATGCAAATGAGCTGGCTCATTAGGTCTCTCCCTCAATCCATCAAGAGATGGCAGCAGATAGTCCCCTTCCAGGCCCAGGAATACAAATGGCAATGCCTGAGCCTGCTGCTTGATGCATATTCTAGCAATTTATTATATTTTTTTCCTGCAAAACACAGCCAAATTCTTTCTGTGACCGTGCAGAGGGCAGAGGACACCGCTCAAGTTAACACACAGGAGAGGGATCACATCTTTGCTGTGGGGGCACGATTCACACCCTGCGGAGGTTTGGCGAGGCCGGGAGGGACACTTGGTGGCCTCTTGCTGCTCCCTGCACTGATGGCCGGGGGCAGCCCCATGCTGGGGCCATCTGGAAGCTCTCAGAGCTGCTGAGATGAAATGCACCCAGAGTCCTGCTCTGAGCTGCGGCTGGGCCAGGTCACTGACAGAGACAGAACATAAATACACCCAGGTCTTGGGAAGGAACATTGAGCACCCCAGCCACACCAGAATGAACTAGCTTGCAAAAGACCTTTACGATCAAGTCCAACTGCTCCCCAGCACGGCCAAATCCACCACTAACCCATGTCACTGAGGGCCTCATCTACACGGTGTGTGAACACTTGCAGGGACGGTGACTCCAGCACTGCCCTGGGCAGCCTGTTCCAGTGCCTGAGCACCCTCTGGGGAAGGAATTGTTCCTCATCTCCATCTAAACCCCCCCCGGTGCAGCTTGAGGCCGTTTCCTCTTGTCCCATCCCTTGTTCCTTGGGAGCAGGGACCAGCCCCCTCCTGGCTCCATCCTCCTGTCAGGCAGTTGTAGAGAGCGATAAGGTCCCCCTGAGCCTTCTCTTCTCCAGACTAAACCCCCCCTCCGGTCCCTCAGCTGTTCCTCATCATGCTCCAGGCCCTGCACCAGCTCCGTTCCCTTCTCTGTCCCCGCTCCAGCACCTCAATGTCTCTCTTGCAGTGAGGGGCCCAGAACTGAACACAGGATTCGAGGTGCAGCCTCACCAGTGCCCAGCACAGGATGCTGTTGGCTTCTTGGCTGCCTGGGCACAAGCTGCCCATGTTCACCGTGATACACGGGGGGGGGTCTCGCCACCTCTGCCCTGGTGCTGGCTGCTGGGCGGGCACAGCCCGTTCCACCCCACACCCCACCACACACACAGAGGACCTTGAAAAGCAGCTTTCCAGCACCCAGGACCCCCCTTGTGCTTCTCCCTCGTGCTTCCCGGGGCCAGCCATGCACTTGGGGTCCCTGCTGGGGTTCCCAGCGAGCCACCTTCTGGGTCGGCAGACCCCAGCCTGCAGTGCGGGGCCCATGAGGTGCAGGCTGGCTGGGGACGGGAGGGCAGGGGACACCTTCGTGGGGGCCACGGGAGGTGTAAGGGGGCACTGCAATGGATGTTGTACTGACGAGGTGGCTCCGAGGGCACCTCGGACCCGCCGCCATGACCGCGCGCTCCCTCACAGCGGGGGTAGACCCCCGCCCATACCCCGCCCTGCGTCACGTGGCGCGGGAGCCGTCCCGCTGCCCCTTCAAGATGGCGGCGCGCGGAGGGGAGGGGCGGCTGTTGTTGAAGCTTTATTGTTCCCGCGGCTTCTGCCTCCGCGCGTTGTGTCCGCCGCGCCGCAACCAATAAAGGTAACCATGGCGACGCCGGCCGGGCCTGGGCCTGGGCCTCGCCTGCGCTGCGGGAACGGCCGGGCCCGCCCGGCTCCTCCTTCCGCCGCGGGCCGGCCCGAGGGGCTCGGCGGGCGGCCGTACCCCTTCCGTCCCCCCTGTGTTGTCCACGTCTCCGGCCTCCCCCGCCAGGCCCGGCCTCGCTTCCCCATCTCGAGGCAAACCCGCGCGGGCGGCCCGGGTTCTGCGGCGCCGGGGATGGGGCGGTTTTGCCTCGGCCCTGGGCAGCGGCGCGGGAGGGTCTGTCCGCGCCCGTAGGATGGGGCTGGCGCCTGCGGGAGGGCCTTGTTAAATGGGGGTGTGGTTGGGTGCTGCACGGGTGGCCAAGGAGCCGAAGGGTCGTTGTCTTTCTCGTTAGAGCACTGCACTTGTCCCTTCTGCCAGAGGGAGCTGGTTGATTGCATTATCGCTATGAAAATACTATAGGGGTCTTCCCTTTGTAACCTGCACTGAAAGGTGCTTCCACCAGAATTTCTGGCTCTCTGAGCTGGATTCCACGGAGTCCCGAAGGTGTTTCTTGTTAGATGCACTTCTCAGCCTCTTGCATAGAATCCCAGACTGGTTTGGGTTGGAAGGGACCTTAAAGCTCACCCAGCTCCAACCCCCTGCCACGGGCAGGGACACCTTCCACTAGAGCAGGTTGCTCCAAGCCCCCGTGTCCAACCTGGCCTTGAACACTGCCAGGGATGGGGCAGCCACAGCTTCTCTGGGCACCCTGTGCCAGCGCCTCAGCACCCTCACAGGGAAGAGCTTCTGCCTCAGAGCTCATCTCAATCTCCCCTCGGGCAGGTTAAAGCCATTCCCCTTGTCCTGTCCCTACAGGCCCTTGTCCAAAGCCCCTCTCACGTTTCCTGTATCCCCTTTAGGCACTGGGGCTGCTCTAATGTCTCCCTTTAAGGAACCTTCTCTTCTCCAGGCTGCCCCAGCCCAGGTCTCTCAGCCTGGCTCCAGAGCAAAGGTCACTGAAGCAAGTGCAGGACCCAGCCCAGGAAGCCTCCTTGCCCCTGTCAGAGGAGCACACCCCATCGCTGCCCATTCTGGATTTGTTCTCTAGTGCTCTTTGACTCTGCAGCCTCCCGGGTACCACAGCAGCCTCCGAAAAACAGGTACCTTTCTGGTTTTCTTGCTGAGAAGTTAAGGACAGTGACAGCCTTAAAGCAGCATCGGAATACTCTGTGTGTGCATTTACCAGTTTCCTGTTTTCTCATTACTAAGATGATGACCTTAGAAAGAGGCATATTGGAAAGCCAGAAAATCACGGACTGCAATTCAATTTTCTTACCCCTCTCACCAAAAGTAATTCAGTCTTTGAAGTGTTGAAAGATGCTGAGGGGTTATTACCTGCTTCTGAGGTGCTCCAAAGGTCCAGAGTAGGCAGCTCTCCCAGAGGATAATGTAAAATCCAGCACCAGGAGCTAGGGCACACCAATTTGGTTTTCAATCTATTTTATTTCAGTTCAGAGCATCAGTGCAGACTGATAACAGAGGAAAACAAGCAACGTTTTGACTAAATTCGGCACGCTGCAGTCTCTAAAGGCAGCAGAATACGCTGCTCAAAAAGCACCCAACACTTCAGCTATCTGTCTGAATAGAAATATAATAGTTTGGAAAATGAAGAATTCCACACCTACATTTAAAAGAACTTTCTGGAGTGGTTCACAGCTTCTGACCAGGCAGGGTACACAGCTCAAAGAGGGGAGATTGAGATGAGCTCTGAGGCAGAAGCTCTTCCCTGTGAGGGTGCTGAGGCGCTGGCACAGGGTGCCCAGAGAAGCTGTGGCTGCCCCATCCCTGGCAGTGTTCAAGGCCAGGTTGGACACAGGGGCTTGGAGCAACCTGCTCTAGTGGAAGGTGTCGCTGCCCGTGGCAGGGGGTTGGAACTAGATGAGCTTTAAGGTCCCTTCAACCCAAACCAGTCTGGAATTGTATGATTTTAGCTCCCTTGAGCAGAAAGCTGTGAGTGCAGTGCACAGGAGGGCTGCTCCTCTGAGACCCTCTGATCATCTCTAACAGAAGTTGCATTTACTTAAGGCAGACAAGTTGAGTTTTTCCATTTTGCTTTTCTCTTTCTGTCCCTTACCCACCCCCCTACCCCATCCCACCCTGCCTGCTTTGTTTAGCTTTTCAGAGCTCGCCTAGGAATTGCTCCTGGTTTGCATCGGGTGTGCAGGTTGTTGTATCCATCCGTGCATGGCATCGCACTGCGCTGTGCTGGCAGCAAGAGGGAGCACAAGGCTGCGGGTTTGTGCCTTAAAAAGCCGTGTGCTGGTCTTGCTTAATTCCTTGGCAAGGAATTACTGCTATTGGCAGTGCAGCAATAGTAGTTGGTCTGGTTTTTTTTTAATTATTTGTTTTAAGCTAAAATAAGCCTGCTCCATGTGCATCCCAAGGAAGAATGTCAGGCACGGAACCCAGCTTCAAGCTGGCCACTGAGATGCTACTGATCAATGCAGGAAGGAGCTTTGGGCTTGTTAGTATACTAACTCCAGCAGGTGTGTTGACCAGCACCTTGTAAAAGCCCTTAATTGTGGCAGTGAGGGACACACAGAATCCTTTTGCTAAGGTCGTGGTGGCATTAAAATTCTTTCTGTGCTTTGTGATGGGCTTTCTGATGGTGTGAGGGTGCTGTGGCAGCATCACAACTGCAGGGGAGGGGTGGTCTCACTGTGTATCTATCTGTGGAGCACCCATCTCTGCAGCGTCTAATTGTTAAAGTGCTTGGTTCTAAATTTCGATTATCTTTTGATGAACCTAGTGATGAGGATGGCTTTGGAATCTGTTGAATCTAGATGGGAGTAATTGTATGAATAATGAAGAGAAGTAATTTAATTCGGAAACTCTTTTTCAGTTCTGTAGGTTGAATTGCGTGTTCCTGTTTCCTCCTCTGTGGAGGAGTATTGGTGCTATCAGCATATCCTTTTCCTGTTCTAATGTAGCTTAAAGAAAAAGACATGATCCCCTCAAACTGTGGAGGTATGTGGGGGTGGAAACACCTAGGAAAAGGAAGCTGAAATTGGACAGCAGAGGATAATGTTTGCTGCAGACCCATTCTGGACCTCCTGTACCGGGGAGGATCAGAAAAAGAAGGATCTTCTTTGCTGAAGTGGGTGTCCTGAGAGCAGTCACAGATGATAACTTCTGCTTAAGGATGACAGGAGAGCCTTTATCAACATGTGGGTCAAGTAGAGCCTTAGGAATTTTAGGCACTTGTGAAAATTTTGCTCAAATTGGTTGGCTTCACAGTCTCACTGGAAATGGGTGGAATGAAAACTCCTAAGCCACCTTGGTGTTCCCCCTGGGAAGCTGGCGGGACAAGGCTTAAGATGTCCCCCAGTGTTCCTCAAAAGGTTCATTTTGCAAAGCCCGTTTGTCATACAGCTGAGATGAGCAAATATCTGGTCTCCTTTGTACCCCTTTCTGGCTTCAATGAACCAATACTGCAGCAGAGGGTAGTTCTGGTGTGGCTCAGGTGTCAGCGGCCCCAGAAGCAGCTTAAACCATGTTTTACCTGAAGTTTGAAATCCATAAGAGGTTCCCAGTGAGCCTGGCTCCAAAGAGGATGCTGAGAAGCAGCTTTAAGCTGAAAAGTGACCAGTGGTGCTGGCAGAGGCCTATAGCTCTCGCTCTGCAAGCACTCATCACTGCTGAAGTATTAGTTACCTGCTCTCAGAGAGATTCCCAGTTCAGCCCAGTCTCTCAGCCAAATCTCCTGAAAGCCATCTAGAAGGTGGCTGGGAGATGAAGCCAGACAAATTTGGGTAAGAAACGAGGCATGTAATTCAACAGAATAACTATGGCAGTGAAGGGTCCTCCACCTAAAAATCTGAAAGTTCTTACCATGACCAGGCACCTTGCTGGAAGAGCAAGGAGGAGGCATGTAGGAGGCAGTGAGGGAGAAGTCACGTTGCTGGTGGTGGTTCCTCCTGGCTATAAGCTTTGCAGAAAAGCCTGAAGCATGTTCTAAGTAGGGGGCAATTGCCTTGAGGATGGTCTTGGCCCTCGTTAAAAATGTCTCTTCTCTTTGGCAGTACTTTGGTTCCCTATAATTAAAGAAGTAAAATGTATTTAAACAAGTACGTCTGATCTAATTGTATTTTCTAGTGCTCTGAGTTGCTGTAATAAAGGAGGGGAGGTGTTGCTAGGCTGCTTAGAGCTTTCCTGTTTCGAGCTGTCATGGGCAAATATGTCTTCTATATTCTTGCCAGGAATAGAGGGAGCAGACGGTGCTGCAGCTTCTTCCAGCTTGCTATGGTGGAAGCAATGGGTTTTATGCAGAAGGCTATTTATGGCAAAGTGAGCAGACATCTCTTCCAGGACATTGATGTTTCCTGCTTGTCCTTTTGTAGGAAGAGCCACAACTATTACTATTTAACCAGCAGATTCAATTTCTTCTCAGATACTGGAAGTCCTTCAGCTCCAGAGAAGGAGTGGGTGGACTAAAACAGCTATTACACTGAGCCTGGCAAAAGAAACGGATCTGTTTCTTCTCCCACAACCAGCAGCGACTCCACTGATGGCAGCTTGGTTACTCATGATTTACAATGGTGTGGGAGGATCGCAGAGGCTGTGTGGTTCATAGGCTGGAAGTGCAGGTGGCTGGCCCTGTGCACGGGTGAGGGGCTGGATCTGGTACTTGCAAAGCAGCAGAGATGAGCTGCAGACCAGACAGCCTTTGGTAGCAGTGTGCCCAGAGAAGCTGTGGCTCCTGGGAAGCAGGAGGGTGGGGTATCAGGGGCTAATTAGGTTCCCTACCTTCCAGAAAAGGCCCTACCTACCCAGTGCTCTCACTTCAAAGGTATTCAGATGGGGAACATGACACCTCTGCTTTGAGGTGATGCCAAAACCATCTATGATCTTACCCTGATGGTTGAAAAGCAAGTTATAGTACTTCATCTTTAAAGCACTGGGGAGCTCTTGGCTGAGCAGGAGCACTCTCATGCACGGGTGGTATCCACCAGCTCAGCTGTCTGTGGCTTTGGGCGGGAAGTCCTGCTTCCCACAGCCTCTGAGCTCCAGAGGGGTTGGCACCTTGTGAGACACCAGCTCAACCTATGCCCAGTGTCTGCTTGCAACTTGCACTTCTGTGCAAGCTGGGAGTAGCTCCGAGCCTGCTGTTGCGTGAGGCAGCGCTTAGGATGGTGTATGAGCATCGTCACACCTCATGCCCTGATGATAGGCAACATTACTCCTGTTCTCTACAAGACAGTAGGAAGCTGAGTGCAGAGATGTAAAGCAGTTGAAGGTCATGTAAATCATGTCCATCCGGGTGCTCTTCCTCCAGCACTCATGCTGTTTTGTTTCAGCATCATTACCAGCACCAGTGTTAGGCAGCCTAGAGTGTAGACAAGGCAGTAACAGCTTTATCCTGTCTGAGATAAAAACTCCAGATACCCCACTGATAAAATTCTGTTGGCAGGTGTCCTATCTGTTCTCCCTCCTGCAGTGATATGGGGGAATTAAAAGGAGGGCTCTAGTAGATGGGATTAGGGCTGTGGACTTCTGCAAGAAGTTACAGTTTGGGGTAAAAGACTTATTAGGACTGTGTTGTGCTGAGAAGGGAGGTGCTGAAGGCTCTGGGCTGAAAGCAGATCTCCATCTCTAGCGCTCATGTGCCCCTGCTGATCTTAGCAGTGACATTGGGAGAAAATTAACTGGTCCCAAACCACTTAGTGCTTTGCAGGGCAAAACTAACACCTCAGGTTCTCCTGTGTTTGGTGGATGATCTGAACAGGTCTTCCTACACCTGCCCTTTCAGAAACCAGGTCCAGCTTCTGGATGCAGGCAAAGCCTGCCACTTCAGTGCCTGATCTGAAGGGTACTTACACCTCCTTGAACTCCATGGTAGGAGGCACATCAGGGAGTCTCTTCTCCCTTTTTATGCCACCTGGGACTCAGTATTCATTCCCAAGCTCTTTCTGAAGTATTTCTATTTGAAGAGTATCTAGACTAGCTCTAGCAGAGTAAGTTGATAAATTTGGGGACTGGAAGTTCAGTCCATGGGGCCTCTTGCTGTAGCTACTGAACTGCAGTGTAGTGAACTACTGGGAGGTGTAAACTGAAAAGTAATTTTTGCTTCCTCTCTTTCCGTCTGGCTCCTCTCTGAGTGAAATGCTAACTGCATCATTGTTTTTTTCACTAGCAGGGCTTTGTGAAAGCAGTGTGGAGACCGCAGCAGGAGGAGGCCAGTAGACCCTGTCCTGGTACCATGGAGCTTCCTGGTTACAGCAGGCAGCTGCTGCAGCAGCTTTATGCTCTCTGCAAAGAGCAGCAGTTCTGTGATTGCACCATCTTCATTGGGAATGTTCACTTTAGGGCACACAAGGTGGTTTTGGCTGCTGCCAGCCTGCTTTTTAAATCCCTGTTGGACAGCACAGACACCATCTCCATCGATGCTTCTGTGGTGACCCCTGAGGAGTTCGCGCTCTTGCTGGAGATGATGTACAGTGGCAAACTCCCACTGGGGAAACACAATTTCACCAAAGCTATCTCTGTGGCAGATAGCCTGCAGATGTTTGATGTGGCTGTTAGTTGCAAAAACCTTCTCAGGGACCTCATCAGCTGTTCTACTCAGGACCAGGTAGTGAGCGAAGTCTCCAGCCAGGTGGCAGACTCATCTGAAAACCATGCTGAAGCTAATAACCTGCCCCAGTCTGAAAAACCTGATGAAGGAAAAACAGATACCCTCCTCCCACAGAAAGTTTCCCCTTTTCCTGGCCCTGAAGAAGCAGAAATGGAAGCAGATGTTTTTCCTCCTGGCCAGGAACTTACTGTGAATCACACGTGGGTTCACCAGGATGGGATGTCGAGTGACTCCAGATCCCTCCAGGAGGACCCAAGCTCTCATCCTGATCAGGCTGCCCGTGCTGAGCAGGGTGGCTGTGCAGAAGAGGAGCTTCCTGAGCCTCCAGAGGAGAAAGGAGGAGCAAGGAGGGATTTAGGTGAGACTTTGCAGGTCTGGACCCAGCATTGCCTCTTGTTTGCAACCATGTTGAATGATGATTTCCTGTTATTGGGCCTCTTTTCCTCTGTGTTTGTTTTTAGTTTGCCCTAGGTTGGGAGCAAATCGTTTTCCTGCAGGGATTTCTTCCTTTGGCACTGTGGAATACTCTCCTTTGGTCTTTGCAGTTGCTTCATGCTCACCACTTTACCACAGCCATAGGGAGCAAAACTTTTCTTACCCATGCATGTGATTGCATCTGACGTAGAGTGAGATCTGCATTAGTGCAGAATGTGAGGTTGATAAGGCAATCTGTATAACAGTAAGTGAACAGAGTTGCCTGCTAATGCTGCTTTATCCTTTAAACTCCTGTTCAGCATGGGAGGAAAACAGAGGCTGTACTGGGTTTAAAATAAATGTTCCATTTATAACTGGTGTTAAATAAACTGTTGGTTTTCCCTCCAGGCTGTGTGATATCTTCAGAAGGGATTTGTGAGTCACAGTTTCCCTATTATAACCAATGTGCTGGTTACAAACTGGTGCCTTTCAATCACATCATGCTTTCTGTGAATCCCTTCAATTAGCAAATAACTCATCTTGTTTCTCTCACACAGCAGCAGACAGCAAAAGCTGTAAACTGGATTTCCTTCTTCGATATGAAAGCATTTTCTCTGAGGCCCTTTCTGATGCCCGGGCTGTGCTGAACAGACTAGAAGAGTGCAGAGAAATTGATGCCTCTCAAAAGGAGGTAGGTGTGTTGACTTGGGTGAATGATGCAAGTTTTTTCTATCCCCTGCTGAGGGCTAGAATAGTTTGTGTCCTATTCAGGAAATTGTTTCATGGCAAACTGGGGCTCTGGTGCCTGGCTGTTTGAAGGGCAACATGTGCTCACCCGAGCAACACCCTGGGCAGAAACATCTGTAACAGCAAGCTGCTTGTGCACGTAGGTAAAGAAGTGTGTATCCTGCCCTGAAGACATCTTCATTGTGTTGTAGGAGAGCTCCACCACTGATTTCTCTCCTCCTGTTTAAGGCATTTGCTTTGGGAACTATATCAACTTGTCAACATATGAGATCCCAAAATAGGTTTCCCGAGCCCTGGGTGAGGACTGGCCGTGGAGCATCTGCTCTGCTCTGCGTGTGGCAGGCTGCTCGTGGGGGGCGTTGCGGGGGGCTGCGGGTTCTGCCCCGTGGTGCTTTAGAGCTGTCATTGCTGATGAATGGTGCTCAAGTTACTGCTGGGGGCTTATTCGAGTCTGGTGCTTGCTTTGTGCTCGAGGATTCTCTGGGCTCCAAATGATGAAACCAGCCGTTGTACTGGCTTGAAGCCGCCACAGAAGCAGCAGATCAGCCTGTGCTGGTGTGGCAGTGGTGCAGGAGGACACGGAGCTGGCAGTGGTGGTGTGTGTGGTGGGTGCTGGTGCTGGCTGCACTCTGCTGTGTCATCGCAGGCTCTGCGCAGAACACTGCGGCCACTACAGAGCGAGGTTGGGACCACGCTTGCTCTCTTCACCCTGGTAGAACTTTTACCACACCAGGCTGCATGAGCTGCCCTGTGTGCCTCTTCTGCATGTGGAAAAATGGGAGTGTGACTGTTTTATGGCTGGTGCTCCAGTGGCTCTGCAGTTAGCTGACCTTTTGAAGGCAAGAAGTGATGTTCGTTGGGGGGCTGTGATGCTCTCTAGGTTCCCATGCCCTTGCTAGCTGGGAGGGTGTCTGAATTCAAGTCACTTGGTCCCTCCAGCACCAGTGTGACCGCAGGACACGGGACATCTGGGCTGTGGTGGCATTCTGCTTTTAAAACCCAAGGCATCATGTTTATTAGGAAAAAACCCGTATGACAGCAGGGAGGAGAATTCCCTTGGGTCAGGGAGTGCAGGTTTCTTTTCTGATAAGCCTTTCAGTGTTCCAGGAGGGATGCCTGTGTTCCCTTAGCTGCTGACCCTCCTGATGGTCCCGAACTGAACATCTTTAGGAGGGAGACGTGGGTCCCAATTCGTGTTTGTAGCAGCAAGCCCAAGCACTGAGAAGCACCTGTGAGCGCACTGCTCTCAGCGTGCTTGCATGCCTTGGGAAGGATTAGGGTTTCCTATGTTTGTTCATCACCCTGATCAGAAAAATAAGTCAGGTTTAAGGTTTTACCTATTCTGCACCTTGGCAATTGGAGCAGGGCAAGAAGGGTGCTGTACAATGCGGATGGGCACTACCAGAAGGGGTCTGGCAGCTCCATGCACCCGTGCAGGCAGGCAGCACCCATGCCACATGCCTTCCCCTGCCTGCTTGTGCTGCTCCAGGGTCACAGGGCAGAACCTCACTGGCAGCCGTGCTGTCTGGCTTCTGCTCTGCATAACAGCCCCGTTTTCTGTTGCTTTCCAGTAACTGTTGTTTCATGTTTCTTCAGCACCTCCAAGACCCAGCAGGTAAGGTTCACACACCCGTGCCTGGCCCTTTGTGCTCCCAGATGAGCTGTTGCAGCAGGAGCCAAGCGCGGGGTTGTCGAGCTCAGAGGCAGTTCGGTGTCTGACCACAGAACAGCAGCTGGACAATTTTTCTGCAGCTATAAATAAACACTGAATAAATGAGAAATGGATTTTCTTTAAGCCTCCCAAAAAAATCACTTCTCGGCTGTGACAAGCATGAAAAGTGCCAGCCCCAGGGCAGTGGAGGGGACAAACTGCAGCCTTTTGTGAGCAAGGGCTTAGCTAGATCTGTCCCTCTCTGAGCTCCCCTCTAGGACAAGCAGGACCTGTGGGCACCAGCACTCAGTCTGGGCTCTGTTTGCAGCAGACAGAGCAGCTTTTTCTCCACAAGAGCCTCGTGTTTTCCATGGGGGAGGCACAGTTATGTGTTTCTAAAGTCATACTTAAAGTGCAAGTTCAGCTCCAAAGAAGCCAGGTCGGGATGTGTAATTAAGGCTGAGATTTGTGCCAGTGGTAGACATGAATGGATTTGGGTTTTTTTTCCTCTTTCCTTTCCCCCCCACCCTCTATCTCCCAACTTTTCTGTATTATTTTGCTGCTCATTTGCTTGCAGCCTCTTTGGTGCCTCGGGGCGAGTTGCAGTGGGTCTGGAAGCAGGTGAGATGCCATTTCTTTGCAGTAAGCAGTCTTGCTGGGCGCGCTCATCCTGCTGCAGGGGGATCTCCCACCCCTCCTGCACATCCTTCTTCTGCTCAGAAGCCTTTTGTGGGTGGCTGTTCTCTGTAGGCAAGCAGCAATGGACAGCAAAGCCTGGGAATGTGGGGGTTTTGCAGGGCTGTCCTGGTGTTCAGGCTCCTCTGATTTCAGTGGGATTTTGCCTTGGACATAGCCTCTGTATTTCTGGTCCTTTGCTTGTGAGCTTGTCCCTGCATGGGTGCCTTGTTCCCTGCAGCACTGCTGTCTGCTCCCCTCCGGTGTTGCTGCCTTCTTTCCTTCTACCTCCAGTGGGGGTTTGTTAGGTCCTGGGCTTTTTCCCCAAGGAGGTTTGTGGTGCAGAGCTTGCTTTTATGAGAATTATTGCTTCTCTCCAAGTTTGATGTTACATTCTGCTCTCTGGGCTGAAAAATGCGGATGAGTTGCTTTTCTGTTTAGGGAGATGTGATTTTGGGGGGTTGTTTTTGTTTTAGAGTCTCTCTGTGTGTCTCACATAAACTATTCCTATCTAATTTGGTTCTGGCTTGGATGAAACCTGCTTGGAAATGAGAACAAGGCTGAAATTGCAGTAATTTGGGGAAGCGTAGAAGAGCTTTGCTGGTGTCAAGTCTTATCTTCCTGTGCTCTTTTAGAGAAACTCAATTCAAATTATTGCACAGCTCATTTATTCCCTGTGCTACTGGGTTCAGATGAAGTGGGGGAACACTGATACTCCCGCATAGAATAAATGTCACTGTGCTTGTGGATCATTTCCATTGCCTATGGGCCTGTCCAGCTATTGTCATCCTTTGTTTGCAGCTGCAGGGATTTCTGGATGCAGCATAAAAAAGAAGTTTCCCGTTGTCTTCTGCATCCTGATTAGGAGTGATGGCTTCTGAGGGGGTTTTTGTGGACACAGAGCTGGAGAACTCTTTTCCCCTGCTCTGATGTACTTGTGTGGAAGTTTGGGCTGAGGTTTCTGAGTAGGGAAACAGTCTCTCTTGGTTTCCCGCCTCAGAGAGATGGTCTCTTGCTCCATTCTGGAAGCTGGATGTGTGCTGATTTGTGCCATAAAGGGCCAGTTTGGCCATGAAGGCTCTTGCAAGTGTCCCAGAAAATGAAAGCCTAATGGATCAGACTGTACGGTGCGGGCATGTTATGACTAAGTGGAAGCCGCGATTCCAGCGAATATCAGTGTCTCTCCGTTTTCTCCAGGATCTTTGGGAATTGTTAGTGCTTCAAAGTAAGTCTAAAATGCACTGTGTGCTCTTTCAAAACAATGCTAAAAGGCTCTTGTGTTCCCACTGAGCAACGTGTCTGAGGAAAGGTCTTCTGGAAAAAGACTATAAATAGCAGAGCCTTTCAGTTTCTGAAAACTCATTTCCATTAAGCAAATCCGTGCACTGAGGAAGGGGTGTCACCTGAGCCCTGGGTAGCAATGCTGAGCTGATTTGAATTAGAAAAAAATGAGAAAGAAAGAAAAAATACTGCGACAATGCAAGTTACTTTTCATCCATGCCATAAACCCACGAATTTGGCAGGGTGATGAGCCCCTTGAGAATGGTGAGAGTCAAGATGGTTTGTGTTTTACAGGTTTATTCTGATCTGGAAGGGGCCAGGCATGCAAACCTTGGGAACAAGCATGATCTGGTTATCAAGTCTCATTACAAATTAATGTTTGCATTAAAAAATACCTTTCAGCTGGTTCTTCAGCATGGCTGCAGCATCCCCTTTCTTCCTTTATAACGGAGCCCTTCATGTCCATGTCCCTGTTTGGCAGGAAAAATGCCATTAGTGGGTAAGAGCTGGGACTCCTGCAGCTTCCCCTCTGTGGATACTCTTTGCGATAGGTCATTGCACTGTCATGCTGCCCTAATATGTGAGCATTTACACCTGCTAGGAAAAGCAAGTCCACCATCCCCCTGGTGCGGCCTCAAGCAGTTGCATTCACTCTTTTTATCATTGAAATAAAAATGACAATGACAGCAGAAAATGGTCGCTCTCTCTGGAGCTGGGCTAAGCTCTCCACTTCAAAGGTACGTTTGTAGCATCCCTGGAGTCTCTGATAAAGGAGCCTGCTCTGAAAAGCTGGCATCTCTCCTGGAGAGCTGGGGAGTGTGTGTCTTCAGGGGCGATATTTACGGCGTTAAAGGGCTCCAGGGAAATGGGAGCAAGAGTTCCAGCTTGTTTCTTTTCCTTTTATTTCCGTAACTGCACAGGCATGTTTGCCTCTGGTCGCTGTTTCGGGTCACTGGAGTGGGTTTTGGAGCTCTGGGCATGATTGCCAGGCATGCAGAGAGCCCACAACATGAGGTTTGCTGCTTTCTCTCCAAAGCTTTCTCTGGGAGGTGCAACTCCACCGTGACTTGAGGATGGAGATTCCTGAAAGTCCCACTTAAAATGTTCTCTGCCTTCTGTGGAAGTGATCTCCCCTTTTTCTGCAGTGAAAACCAGTATCCCCTGCCCTGGCTTTGGGCTTCCAAAGTACCGGTGTTTAAACCATGTTTTATTAGGTCTCTTATTGGCATTTGGCTGGTGGGGGAAGAGATGAAGTGATGTTTGGTGCTGGAACCAGCTCCAGTCTGTGGGACTTGCTGTAAAGGTAAGGGCAGGATGGCAGGGCTTGCTGCCTTCCTTCACAGGGCCGGTGGCCACAGACTGGAGCTGGAGTTCAGTGGTGGGTGTCTCTGTGGTAATTTTGTTGTTTTAATTTTTTGTCCCCTGAACACAACCCCAGGATTATGCTTTTTGTGTCAGTTTGTACAGAGCAGTTGATTCTGTTGTTAAAACCTTCCCTGTTGTGTTGCAGGCTCTGGTTTCCTGCCTGGCAGAAACAGGGGAACAGTCAGTGTTCAAGAAGCTGCTGAGCAAAGTGAAGGATGCTCAGCCCCTGGATACTCAGCCCCTGGATGCTCAGACCCTTGTGTCTTTACTGAAGCTGTTTCAAGACACAAACCCCAAGCTGAGAGTGGCTTTGCTGGAGAGGCAACAGGGCAGTGGAGAAGCCCTGCAGCAAGCAGGTAGGGAATTGAGTGCAGCCACTGGCAAAGTGGGTGGGCAACCTTACAGCCAAAGTGGGTCTCCAGAAACCCTGTGTCCTCACTCAGATTCAGGAGGTTTCTCTCATGCTGGCCAAGATTCTGGAGCATTTCCATCCTGCAGCAGTGGGTGTGGGCAGCACAGGGCTCTCCCCATCACTGCCTGCAGGGCTGGATCGATCCATGGCTGCATGGGTCAGAGCACAGCTGAGCCTCAGGACTGAAAGCTCCTTTTTCACTTGAGTCTGACACAAAGCAGTGGCCTTGCAAACCTGGTGTTAACCTCCAGCTTGCTTTATGGCTTTGTGCTCTGTTAGATAAATGAGACGTTTTCCTTTCATAGAGTTTAAAGAGAATAGTAAAGTGTTTTTCCTCTGCTGCTTGTGCTTGGGATGAGCTTTGCTATTCACTTAGATCTTTCACAGAGTCTCACTTGCTTCAGGAGCCTGTCAGTTCCTTCAGACTAACTTTGTGTTTCTGAATCCTTTTTCCCCCCAGAGAGCACAGATGAGGGAGAGACGCTGACTGCTCGCTTGCTGGAATACAGGGAGGAGCTGATCCAGAGCGTGACACAGCTGAGCCCCATCCTAGAGTTCTTGGAGGCAGCAGAAGAGGGATTCCTGACTGCCTCGGAGAAGCGGGTAAAACAATCTGAAATAAGGAAAGCTCTGGGTGAGGGGGGGGTGTCTGTGGGGCACTGTCTCACCGCTCAGTTTGCCAAGTGATGTGCTTGCCTCGCCTGGCAATTTCATCTCCCTTTTGCACAGCACGGGCTGCACAAGTGTTGTCTCGGGTCCTTCTGTGCTGAGCTGTGGGTATGAGCTGAGCTGCGAAGGCAGTCTCAGGATGATCACAGCTTGGTGCAGGTTCAGATTGCCTGGCAAGCAGGAGAGGTGCCTGGTGCTCCTATAGACTCTGAAAATGCCTTTTTGTGAGCCAGGAGAAGGCTCTCTAGTTATTTGGTTTCAGCAGAACCACTAATAACCTCTGTGCTGCCTGCTTGCTAATGAAGTCCTTGTGTGGGTGGTCATCAGCTTACCTTTCAGCTGACTCTCCCAGCATTAACTCTTTTCTTAACTCCTATCACACAGTTGCCTGCAAGAGCAGCACATCCACTGACTGGTATTTTTAAAAATATGTG
The DNA here is from genome assembly GCF_004027225.2 of Strigops habroptila. Classification (NCBI taxonomy): domain Eukaryota; kingdom Metazoa; phylum Chordata; class Aves; order Psittaciformes; family Psittacidae; genus Strigops; species Strigops habroptila. Next base: position 2,683,144 of record NC_044292.2, read on the forward strand.
TTTGATGTGTTGAATGCAGCAGTTGGTGGCAGAACTGTTGCTTTCCTGCAAGCAGTTGCGTTATGTATACTGATTTGCAGAAGCCACAAAGGAGAAAAGATTTCCTTTGTGCTTTGTGGGGAGCTGGCTGTACCCTGCCTGTGCAGCTGAAACCTGTTGGGTGCCCTGGCCTGCTGTGTTCAGCACGCATCCTGCACACCTCCTGTCCTGGTTTGTCCTGTCGACATGAGGAGGACATGGAGCTGCTGGAGCAAGTCCAGAGGAGGCCACGAGGATGATCAGGGGCTGGAGCACCTTCTGTACAAAGACAGGCTGAGAACATTGGGGCTGTTCAGCCTGGAGAAGGGAAGTTGCATGGAGACCTTAGGGCAGCTTCTAGTATCTGAAGGGAGTCTAAGAGGATGCCGGAGAGGGACTCTTTGTCAGGGACTGTAGCAATAGGACAAGGGATAATGGGTTTAAACTGAAACAGGGAAGTTCAAGTTGGGGATAAGGCAGAAGTTCTTCCCTGTGAGGGTGCTGAGGCGCTGGCACAGGGTGCCCAGAGAAGCTGTGGCTGCCCCATCCCTGGCAGTGTTCAAGGCCAGGTTGGGCACAGGGGCTTGGAGCAACCTGCTCTAGTGGAAGGTGTCCCTGCCCGTGGCAGGGGGTTGGGACTGGATGAGCTTTAAGGTCCCTTCCAACCCAAACCAGTCTGGGATTCTATGATTCTCCTGGTGGGCTGGGCTGTGGCTGGCAGCTGATGAATTTTCCCCTCCCAGAGCAGCATGCCTCAGCCTGGAATGGGGCTGTGAGAGGATGGAGCAAGGTGTGTGTGCAGGAAAGGGCTCAGTGTCTGCTGGGGGTATTGTGGCTGTCAGCAGAGACCTGCACGGTGGAGCCTGGCACTGAGCCATGAGAGCTGCATCAGCAGCAGGGAGATGATGATTTTTCATATATCCCTGTTCCTTTTCCCTGCGCTCTTCTTTTTGTCTTCATAAAATCAGGTAGTTAAAAATGCAGCCATTTTAAATCTCCTTTCCATTGAAAATCTAACAAACAAAAAACCCCAACCACCAATGCGCCAAACCATTCTGCTGCCATAATTGTGCTCCTTGGGCACAGGATACAGCCCTGGATTGCATCATCACATACTATGGGACCCCAGCCTCGTTTGGTGAGGGGGTGATGTTGTTGGCTATTTCTTAGCCTCTTCAGTCACTGTATGCTCTGTTTGCTGCAGAGCCTCCAAACCCTGCTCCAAATACAAAATCCTTCTCTCCACGGGATCCCTCGATGCTCTTGTTTTAGCCCCCAGGTTCCCAGGTAATAATATTTGGGGAGCACACCAGTGGGGCTGGGTGCATAGCTTTGTCTCTGCTGTGGCACAGGAAAATAAAGCAGAATTGCCAAGTGTAGAATGACCTCAGGGGGTGTGTGTGTGTGTGTATTACTTTTTTGCAGGCTTGCTTTATTTGTTTGGGGTTTTTTTTTCTTGCCCTCCAGACAAGTGGAAAAGTGCTTAATTATTTCAGAAGTTAAACTGATTAAAACAGTGGGCCTATGGCATATGTGCATTTGAGATCTCTGGTGTCTCAGGTGCAGCACTGGGAAAACAAAGATGGAATTAGCAGCCACCTCTGAAAGTTTCATCTTACCTGATTGATCCAACGTTGCACTAGAGCTCTGGGCTGGCAGAGATAGGATCTATTTCTCCAAGGGTTCCTAAAGACGAGGCTTTCCTTTCTCTTTTCACAGTCACTGCCACATTAGCTACACATTTATTCAGGAAGACAAGGGAGTTTTAAGTGTAACAGCCTTTTTTCTAGGCAGCTGGGTTCTTCCTGTACCTGGTCCAAGCTGTGCGTGGAGCAAGTCTGATTTTCTTTGCTGGAAAACACGTACATGATCTGTTGTGAAGCCTCTTTGTAAAACCCTGGGTTTTGGGGAGAATTTTACCTAGCATTTCTTTTTTTTTTGAGTGCTTAACTTTGTGGCTTTATCAGTGTTTCTGTAGTGTGGGGAGGTAGGGTGGAGGATTTGGGGAATGGCTTGGATGCAGATTATCACTTAAAATGGATAAACTTGGATACAAAGGAAGAGCAGGTAGCCTTTCACGCATGGTGTCCTATGGCTTAGGTTGTTGCAGAGTTCAGAGCAACCAATCCACAGCCCTGAGCTTGGAGCAACAAGAGTAGATGGTAGAAATATTCATCCTTTCCTTCTGTCCAGGCTCTCATTTAGAGGGGACGTGGGTATTTTGAGCTATGTGCTTTCCCTCCCCTTTGGCTCCAGTGCCTACACAGCTCGATGCTCAAACCAAACTGCTTCAGAGCTGGGACAGAAGATCATAGAATTGTAGAATGGTTTGGGTTGGAAGGGATCTTAAAGATCAAGGACCTTAAAGATCAAGATCTAGAAATCCTGCTGCAAGTAGAATGGGGGGGATATTTTCTGACTGTCCACCCACTGGTGTCAAAATAAGTCTCAAAGTGTCAGTGCTGCATCTCCCACTGCCATGGACATTACTTCTGCACCTGTTGACACTAGCCTGGGAGCAGTGGTAGGTTACACCATGAGCTCCCCAAAATGATGCTGCTCTTGTGCCTGTTTTTGTGTTCAGGACTTCAGACTGAGTGATCCAGAGTCAGCTCAGTGAGAATTAGATGGGAGGATATGTCAACAGGTTCACTAACAGAGTTTTGGCTACAAAAGGACAGATCTTTAGAAATGAGAGAAACTAATTAGTGAGATCAGGTGGTGGTGAGTGCGCAGGAGGAGCTGTTGGATTAGCTTCTTTTATGTTAAAGGTAGGAGAACTGTCTGAAGTTTGCATCCTGAACAAGAGAGGAGAATTTGTATGAGAGGTCACAGACCTGAGTGAATGGATAACTCAAGGAGGAGTATTAGGACCTACAAGGAATGGCTGAAATGTCCAACAGGCAGAGAAACGTACTTTAGAGGTATGAAGAGAGGCTTGTGGCGCATCACAGCGTGTATCGTGACAGCAACAGGCATTTGTCTGACCACGTAAAGAAAAAGAATAACAAGAGATGACCTGTAAACTCACAGCTAAGCCTGGTGCCCCGTGCAGGAGAAACACACAAACAGACATTTCCAGCAGCTGAAGTGAGATCACAACTCAAGAGAGGAAGAGCTGACGTGTGGCTGTGAGAGTGACAGTAAGGTTTATTCCTGTATTTTCCAAGTTGAGTGGTCCCTACAGTTGGTGACCAGGACAGAGATGTAAAAACAGTTGTCTAGGCAGTCAGCTCTGTGTGTGCACAGGAATGTGTGTTGGGACAGGCAGGAGGGCACTGTGTGTAAGTAAATGAAATGGGATAAAATGCAGCAAAAAGTGTTAAAATTGCTTCTGCCTGACCTGGAACCTTCATTTGATGAGATAAAATGTTTGGGGTTTTTTCTGCCTCAGTCTAGATTTGAGCAAAGCATTTGAATTTCATGTGAGGAAATTGTTAAACTAGAGGAAGCGGTGCTACTAAAAAAGGATAAATCTTATCGGGAGTTAACTGCAGATTGTGCTGAAGGCAAGACTGACAGGATGGAGCAAGGTTACTAGTGGGAGTCTTGGCACTTACTTTAATATTAACACTAATGTTATTGACACAAAAATACCAAAGCATGCTTAGGAGAACTTGCTGATGAGCAAACCCGACATCTTTTGTCCAAACAGAGGAAGATCTGCAAGAGGGAGAATAATTACATGGCCTGACAACTAAGTAGTGAGAATTGAATGTCGTGGTAGTCTAAAATGAAAAGTTTGCATTTGGATGTAGTAATGAGAACTAAGACCTCATGAGAAATTTCTGTGTGCAGGTTCAGTTTTGTTCGAAAAAGGTGAACTCGTGTTGATGCAGAGACATCTGGAGTTGTAAGATTATGGGAGTGGAGAAGCTGTTTTAAGAGAGGAGTTGCCTTATTTAGACAGGTGAAACCAAGACGGAGAGGGAACATGATTGTGCTCTTATAAAGAAATTGGAGAAGAAGGGGAAGGTAAACCACAGAGGGTTTAGAAGGCTTTTTAAGCTAAAAGATAATGTTGACACATGAAGAAGTGGGTATGCACTGGCCATGAATAAATTTGAGCTGAAAATTAGAAGAATTAACAGGGGAATGAGGCTGTGGAAGGACTTTCCAACCAGTGCAAAGGGAGAAAAGTGTAACTAGTTTTAGGACAGATCTTAATTTTATTAATGGGGCTGTGTACTGTAGTGCTTGTGGCAGCAGCGAACTGGGCTGGTGACCTGCAGAGTTTGTGCCAGTCCTACAGGTCAAATGCTCAGGAGCACAGCATTTGCAGAGAGGGGTCAGCCTGTATTATCAACTGGCTTTCCCTTTTAGGAGCCTTGTAGGGATTAGGCTGGCGTACTAGAGCTTTTCCAAGCCACAGTGACTGCATCTCACTTGAGATGTCTCATGTGGCCTCGTCATAGAAATAATCATTCGATTAATTTGGCCTTCTATGAGGGGGCTACAGAACTGATAGATAGGGGCAAAGCAGTTGATGTCATGTACCTGGAATTGTGCAAAGCGTTTGACGCTGCCCTGCATGACAACCTTATCTCTAAACTGGAGAGACATCAATTTGATGGATGGGCCACTCGGTGGATAAAGAATTGGCTGGATGGCTGCACGCAAAGAGTTGTGGTCAACGGCTCAATGTCCAAGTGGAGACCAGTACCAAGTGGTGTCCCTCAGGGGTCGGTGTTGGCACCAATCCTGTTCAACATCTTTGTCGGTGGCGTGAACAGTGGGATTGAGTGCACCCTCAGCAAGTTTGCTATTGACACCAAGCTCTGTGGTTTGGTTGATATGCTGGAGGGAAGGGATGCCATCCAGAGGGACCTGAACACGCTTGAGAGGTGGGCCAGTGCCAACCTCATGAAGTTCAACAATGCAAAGCCCTACACCTGGGTTGGGGCAATCCCAGGCACAGCTATGGGTTGGGCGGAGGAGAGATTCAGCGCAGCCCTGCGGAGAAGGACTTGGGGGTGCTGGTCAGTGAGAAACTGAACATGAGCCAGCTTCAGTGTGCGCTTGAGCTCAGAAACCCCGTGTGCTGGCTGCATCAAAAGAAGCGTGACCAGCAGGTCGAAGGAGGTGATCCTGCCCCTCTACTCTGCTCTAGTGAGACCCCACTTGCAGCACTGTGTGCAGTTCTGGTATCTCCAACATAAGAAGGACATGGAGCTGTTGGAGTAAGTCCAGAGGAGGCCACAAGGATGCTCAGGGGCTGGAGCGCCTCCCGTACGGACACAGGCTGAGTAAATCGGAGCTGTTCAGCCTGGAGAAGAGAAGCTGTGTGGAGACCTCAGAGCGGCTTCCAGTGTCTGAAGGGGGCTACAAGGATGCTGGAGAGGGAAATTCATCAGGGACTGTAGCTATAGGACAAGGGGTGATGGGTTTAAACTGAAACAGGGGAAGTTCAGGTTAGACATAAGGAACAAGTTCTTTACTGTGAGGATGCTGAGGCTCTGGCACAGGATGCTCAAAGAAGTGGTAAATGCTTCATCCCTGGCAGTGTTCAAGGCCAGGTTGGACAGAGCCTTGGGCGACCTGGTCTAGTGTGAGGTGTCCCTGCCCATGGCAGGGGGTTGGAACTGGATGATCTTAAGGTTCTTTCCAGCCCAAACCAGTCTGTGATTCTATGATTCTATAAATGATGAGAGGTTTTGTTGTGGGTTTTTTTTCTGTTCATCTCTGTCTTTTGACAAGCAAAAAAACTGGGGAGACAAGGGCAAAGACTGCCAACTGATCAAGTATTTGCTGAAAATATTGAAGGAAATGCTGTTTTCACCCCATCTTTAAGTCTGTTTTTGTTTCCTTTTGAAAAGAAACAGAAGTGGCTTGTCAGCCACTTCCAAGAGCTAGACTTGGCAGAAGAACCCACCAGGGTAGTTTGCAGGGTGACACGTCAGGTATACCTGGGATGTGTTTAGATGTTCCTGTAACTAGGACCTCATGACACCTCCCAGTTAATCAAATTAGGGGAAGCAGTGGGTACGGATTTACTGCAGTCATGTATACTGTGACACTGTTCCTGTTTCTGTGATCTCTATTCAGACCCAAGAGTTTGTAGGAAGCTCTCACAAACAGGTTCTTGGCTGTTTCTTTGCTGCAGGTGGTTTTGGATTGCTGTGGAGGCAGCTCTCAGAGGGAAGCTGTGGACAATCTACTCAGGAAGGTGGATGAAGAGAAAACCCTAAAAGTGGAAAGTTTGGTCAAACTTCTTGGGGCTGTGAAAGCATCATTCCCTGGTCTCCACCTTCTGCTAGACAACTTGGTGGCAACAGCAAACGTCTCTGATGGCAAAGGTATGGGCGTACTAAACTTCAGAGCCTGGGAACTCAGTTCAAGGAATTGCCAGGAAGTTTGGATGCTTGTCTGGACTTCACCATGCTCTTATGGTCTTGCTTTCATGTAAGGGAATGGGATGGCTATTTTATTCAAACAAAAATGGACTGGGAGCACTGGGGTAGGAGCACTATGCCAGGAAGAAGGCTCCTGCTTTGCAATGAAATGAGCAGTGTGGGGCAGAAGCCTGTTGGCTCCTTCCTTTTAGTTTGACACTGATAGGGTGGAAACTAGGATGTCATCTCTGGAAAACAGGAGAACATTCCCTCCAGTGTCAAACTAATTTTTGGTTTTGAGTCACTTGAAAGCAGCAGCATGAGTCTCTAATAAACAGAACAATTTTCACAGAATAAATGCTTCACAGGTGAAGGCATCTTTACCAAACTCTGGTCCTTTGGTGACTTTAACTTGTGGTACTTGGTGGCTTTGAATGCAAATACCTAAAAATTCCCCAAAGTCAGTCTTGACATTAAATACAGACAGTGTCTTACCTGCCTGCTGTCCTTGTGAATTCCTTGTGATTGAGTGAGGTTGTGGGGCTGAGTTTAGTTGGGCTGAGCTCCTGTCCTCGATCCAGGTAGCATTTCTGCACAGAGTGGTTGCTGATTCATGGTCTCTTCTGTGGAGCAGAGTGTGATGATGGGAACCCCACACATACTGTCTCCATTAGACATAGTTATCTTGGACAGTCAGTCCCCTGCTGTTTGTTTTGGTGGGTTTTAGTTTTTCTTGCCTGCCCGTGGTGGTGCAGGGGCTCCTGAGATGAATGGTGGGACAGCTTTCCAAGTTCTGGGTTTAGGCACTTCCCCGAGCAATTCAGAGAGAGAGGCAAATTTCACCAGCTCCGAATTCACATAAAAATTAAAAACTAAATTAACACACAGTGAAATGTAAATGAGTGTTTAATAGAAAGCAAAACTGTGCTCATAATGCTGATAATTTCCTCTGTAGCAAACGTTCCCGACAGGCAGTTTGCTTTGTCATTTGTTAAGCATGATTGCTTTCTTAAAACACCAGACTCCCAACATGGTTAATTATGTAGTGGTAATACCCAGTGCAAGGAGGAGCATTCCTTAATTACATAGAGCTGAATCTCCTCAAATTGCAGGTTGAACAAACAGAAGCACAAATATTTCTTATCATGAAAATGAAGAGGGAGGGAATGATTTGAGCCACTGGTGGCATCTATTGATGTCCTGTGCTGTCCTGCTAGCAGAAAGGAGGACGTCTTGACAGTGGCACAGGGCGTGCTCTGGTGATGGAGCTCACCTTGGTGCAGCAGCAGAGCTGAGAGCACTTTCCTAACAACTGAAATTTAGGTAATAAAATCAGAAACATTCTGATGGGAGAAGAGAGGATATATTTTTCATTTGTAAACCATCCTCTGATCCCTGTAGGGCACATCCAAGTCATACCTAAACCTTACGGAGCTCAAGTGCTTAATGAATTTCCTTTAGCTCTGCCAGGGAGTAACTCATGTCTCTAAGAAATCTTTGGATTTCAGGAAGTTTTTCATATTGGCTTAAAATCTTGCAGTGGTAAGTCCCAGGGCCTGTCACTATCTCCTTCCCCATCCTGGAGAGCTTTCTCCTCTTACCCAGCACTGTGTGCCTTCTGGGTCTCAAGCCTGTATTTTCTTTTCACCAAGCTGTCTGTATTTAGCTGCTTTTCTCCCAGGCAGTGCTGTGTGAACAATAGATTGTTCTGTTTGGTACTGCACCAAAATGATGAAAAGACCTAAGCACACACAGAAAACGTGCACAGATGTCTTGGATGAACTACAGATTTTTGCTTTGGTTTCTCCTACAAAAGTGTAACCATGCATCTTCTCCAATTTAGTAACTCCAACAGTGAAAAAAATCCTTTTCAGATTCATCTATTTGGCAATTTCCAGTTTTATTTATCAAATAATCTGGTCACAAGTACAATCATATATTACTTTTGGTACTTTGCCCAAGTCTCTTTGTTACCCTGTATAAACACTGTTCCCCTTTCTTGAATTAGTCCATTGTTGGGTAAGGGTTGTGATGTTACTCTAGAGTGACCATTTCTCAGATTCATTAGGGCGAACTTCAGCAGTCCTAGCTTGGAATTAGATGTGGGAGGAGGAAGGTGTTGTCTTCACAGACAAGGCCATGTGTTTACCGGCTGAATATGGCTAAAAACTGAGACGACTCTTCTGGGCTCAGACAAGGACTGAGTCTTGGAAGGTATCTGAGTGCCAGAGATCTATTTCTGAAGGCACATATGAGCAGAGGATATTCTGTGTTGTTTTTGATTTGGGAAAGTTTTGATTTGTCATATTCATCCTGTGCTTGAAGGCAAATCCAGGTGTGCTGAGCATTAGTGACCCAGGGAGAACTGGCTGCCTTGGCTTGTTTGGTCCTTGGCTCTGAAGCCCTTTGCAAGCTGAGCTGTTCTTATTTTCATTCACTTGCATTCAGCTGAATGGAGCCCAGAGGATTATGGAGCCAAACTGTTGAGGCAATACCAAGAAAACTTCGTGGAGCTCCTCACAGACAGTGAGGTGCTGCTGGAGGGCATCTCTGCTGCACAGAGCCTGGCTCCTGCTGAGAGGGAGGTGAGCAGTCTCCTGCATGTGTGCAAGCAAGTACTGAGCTTTGATCATAGAGAATACCAGGTTGGAAGGGACCTCAGGGATCACCTGGTCCAACCTTTCTTGGCAAAAGCATGGTCTGGACTAGATGATCTGGGCAGCACCCTGTCCAACCGAATCTTAACAGTGTCCAACGCTGGGGAATCCACCACTTTGCTGGGGACACTATTCCAATGGGTGATTGTTCTTACTGAAAAATTTTCCTCTTATGTCCAGTCAGGATGTCCCCAGAAATAACTTGTGCCCATCACCCCTCATCTTTTCCATGTGGCTCCTTGTAAAAAGGGAGTCTCCATCTTCTTTATAGCCACCTTTTAAATACTGGAACATGGTGGTAAGGTCTCCCCTGAGCTTTCTTTTCTCAAGGCTGAACACATGCACTTCTATCAAGTCCTGAGGAGTTTATTTGCTACCTGTCATGGCTTGGTTTGGAGCAGTCCTCCAGCAGGACTTGATTTAATGATTCCTTAGTAACCCATAATGGGAGTGAAGCAGGTAATGCATATGAAGGTGAAAGTCGGCAAGTAGGAGTGGCTGATTTGGGCACTGAGGAGAGATGCTCAGCTTTGGAACGAGTTGGGGAAGTGGGTGATGTGTTTGGATGAAGAGCTGGGCTTCCAGGAGGTCGCCAATTCAGCTGCACCATGAGCCAGGTCTCCAGCAGCGTGGTAGCAAGGGAAGCCTGTCTCTTGGGGTGAGCGTGCTGGAGGGCAGAGGGATGGGACCCTGTGTTCGTGCCTCACTGTGGGTCTGCCGCAGGTGATGGAGCAGGTTGTGAAGTGTGGGGCCGGTGGCTTTGCCCCCCTTGCGTCGGCAGCGCTGGAGGATCGGTCCTTGTCCGTCTGTGCCATCTGGCAGCTGCTTCTGGCTGTGCAGGGGCCTGCGCCGCTGAGCCTGCTCATGGAGCAGATCCGGAAACAACCTGGTGCAGAGCTCTTCTTCCAAGCAGGTAACGGCCTTGGTGTCCCCCTCACGCTCTCCCTGAGCTTCTCTCGCTGCTGGCAGAGCTGCTTTCTGACTCCTCACCCTCTCCCTGAACGGGAACCCCTTTTCTTCCAGTGGCTCTCAACACCCGTGTCCTCAGTGAAACAGTTGATTGGTTGGAAAAGCCCTTTGGTCTGCAAACACAGCTGGCTTTGCTTGTGGCTCTGTGCCTTCAGGTTTTGAGAACTGGCCACCATCCTGCTGTAATAACCATCTGCAGGCCCATCAGGCTGAAAGCAGGCGTTTCATCTGAGGTCTTTGTGCAGCCACCACACCGTCCTCTCCAGAGCCTTGGCCTTTGGCTTGGAGATTTCCTACTTTGAAACCTAAATTGTGCTTTTCCCCCAAAAATCTCATGCAAGTGTGAGGGGTGCTCAGGTTAATGGTCCTGTGGGGCTGTGCAGAGCCCATACTGGCCCTGTGGGCACCTGCCATCAGATGCCTGTGGTGTAGCTGTCTCCATCCAAACTCCTCTCCTCCATGCCCTCTGTGCCCAGCCTGGAGAAACCAGCACTGGGCATATGGTGCATCCTGCTGCTTTTTATGTGGCTGTCCTTGGATGAGGCAAATTGTGCCTAAAAATGCCTGTTTCTCAGCAAAAGTCAGAGTGGGATGTCTATAACTGGGGGTAGGGGAGAAGAAATCCTGAGTTTTGGGAGAACCATGCCTGCTTCTTGAGGTTATCACCGTCTCTTTCAGCAACATGCTTTGGAAAACCTGATTTTCTCACTGAAAGTTGGGCAAGCGGTGAGAAGTGAGGTCTGCTAGGGCTTTATGCTTGATGTCAGTGCTGCAGTCAGTATAACCAAAGCTTGCCTGCAGTTGTTTGCTGTTTTCTATGCCCTACAGGAGTCATTCCTGCTGTTAACTGCTCAGCTTCAGGAATGGGCTGGACAAAGCTAAGTAAAGTTTAGGCCTTCAGGTTCTCTTTGAGTTTCGTGTTTTTAAATACCTTTACTTTTCATCCTTAGTGGCCAACAGCGAGAGCACAGCCATTGAGATCATCCTGAGGCACAGCAAGCTGATCTCAGAGGCCATCCAGAAGAGAGGGGACCTGGAGGGCTTGGCCCCGTGTGAGGCAGGACTCACAGAAGCAGTAAAAGAGGTACGAGGAGATGCTGGCATGGTTCAGAGCTCAAAGGGTGCGTGGACAGGCCCTCGCGTGCACTGAAATCAAGGGACATTACTTAGGTTGGGGAAACCATCCAACATTGGAGATGCCCCTCTGCCGAAGTGAGAGTGTGTTTGGTGGGTTATGTAAATTCTGCGGGAGTTTTTGGGCAAAAGAAATTGCCAGTGAGATTCTCAGTTTGTGAAATTGTGGGTGTTCAAACACAGCAAAACTGTTTCAGCTCTGCAAGGGTGCTCAGGTCCTAGGGAAAGCAGAGCTGCCAAGGAGTGGGTGTCCATTTCAGTTGGCTGTTCCAGGATATGTGAGAATGAAATGCTCCTAGAAAGTGCACTGAGGATGCCATGATTGTGTAGCACCCCAGAGTGCTTTGCCTGTTTTCCCTCTGGCAAGGAAAACGGGCTGTGTTGGTAAGGAGCTAGCCTTTTCCACCCAGCAGTCTCTGGTTGCTCGTTCCTGCTCCAATAGCTGCTGCTGGAGATCTGGATGGGTGAGGTACGTATGGGCGTGCACAGATCCTCACCTTGGGTCTCCTTGCAGTGCCTGGCTGAAGCAGGCTTGGGTTTGGAAGGGAGAGAAAAGCCCAGAGAGAGGAGAGCTGTGTATGAAGCACAGGTTTATGAGTTAGGGAAGCTTGTAGTGCTGTAAGGCATTGAGGAGCTGCTCTTTCCATGGGAAGGTGGGTTTCAGTGAGCTAATAACAAAACAGAGCGTGAAATTTTCATTTGTTGTAACTTTTTTTAATCCTGAAATTCCCTCAGCTCATGCACATGCATCGGTGGAGGGGCAAAGACCCGTATGGAAGAGGGTTTCATTTCTTCTTTCTCAAAGCAGGTTCCCAGCAGTAGAGATGAAACAAAGAGGATGTGCCCGCATCCCGACCTTTCACAGCCCAAAATCTCTATCATGTGATGTTTTCTTCTTCTTACTTCTCCAGCTGCTGAGTATTTCTGCTCAGAAGGAAAGTTCAGAGGCTTCCTTGAAAGCAGCTCTGAGCACAGCCCAGGAGAAGTCTGTCCTGGCCGTCAAGATCTGTCAGCTGCTGTGCAATGTCCATGAGTCCTTCCCAGACCTGCAGCCAGTGATGCAGGAGCTGGGGCATGCAGGTAAGAAAAACACAAACTTTTGTCCTTCTATGATCTTTTAGACACAGTTATAGGGGTCATGGGCAGTTTGGTAGTGGACCTCACTGTCCTTCCTGGACACTGGTGGCCTGAGGTCATTTCACAGAACTACCCCTGGCCAGATGTTGGGATTGTAAGTACAGGAGGATTCACAGGAGTGACCTCTTGGATCCAAGCACTGTAAAGTGCTTTTCTTCTGCTGGCAAAATGCCTCATATTAATGTTTTGTACTTTACAAGGGTTGTGGAGACTGTGACTGACCTCGTACTGATATTCCTTACCTGCGTTTGCATTTCTACACCTCAGCCCTTGCTCTGGAGACATTTAAGCCACTTACCTATGTAATTTGTATCTATATTGCCTTATTTTTCAGACTTATTATCCTTAAGCTGTGGGGTTTCTTTGGCTCTTCCTGTGATGTTGAATCTCTGTGAGTTTGGGCTTGTATTACAATCCCGTGACTTCACATGTATATGTGTGGATACTTTACAGGCTCATTGCAGAAAGGTCACGTCAGGACGTGCTTGTCTTGTGCAAAGATGACCATGATGGTGCAGTTTGTAGTCCCAGGCTATTATTTTCTAAGTTAACTTTCTTATAGTGCCTTAATTTGATCTTACTGTGTATACACTTTACAGAGCAAATGATCCCCTGGGAGGGTCCCATAGCAATAGGGGAATGTTACATTCTGTACTAGTTTGGCAAAGGGATGAACAAAACATACGCAGAGAGCAATTTGGTGAGCTCCAGAAAACAAATGCATGGTACTAACCATGTGTGAAACCCTGCCCTGAGCTGTGGGATGCTTTCAGCTGAGCGAAATTGTATCTGTGCATCCGTCATTTGAATGCAGAATGCTTAACAGAATAATTTGGTGCTTTAATGAAAAAGATAACAGAGGGCCAGGAAGCTAAATGCAGGTTTGCATTCCCTTGAAGAGGATGGAAATGGGACTTGCTTATTCGGTTTGTTCACAGACATTTTTATGGCATCGTGTTTCCCAGCGCATCCAGATTCTTTGGGCTGCAGAGTCCACTGGGATGTACATGGCGGGATTTTTATCCAAGCACAGGCACTGGTTCAGCTCAATCCATCCCTATTTACTCGTGGTGCCAGAGCTGCTTAGCTGATGGAAATACTAGCAGATTGCTAGGTGGGTAGAGCAAGCAGGTTGTTAATGTCTCATCTTTTCTTAGGGGTTGAAGGTTTGATTTGCTTTGTCTGAAAATTTGGGTCAGGGCCATGACTGGTCTGTATGAATGAACATGAGCATCATGGCTTTGACACTTGCCATCATTTCATGTTTGACAGTGACAGGCAAAGCCAATATTCCCTGTGTGCTGGGAAGGGACAGAGGGTGACCTGCCCCTAGGATACTCTCTGCACCCAAGGTTCATTGGCTTGCCTGTGCTCTTGTGCGATGAGGGAATGTTTTTGGAGTGGTAGATGGGACTGGGTGACCAGGAGCAGTGCATGTACAGCAGAAACCAAGGATCTGGATTACTCTCCAAGCTGTAGGTCTCAGAAGCACATGCTCTGCTCTGCTTTCTTGACTCAGTGGCCTTAGTGGTCTCCCTGAGAGATGTCCTGTACTGTACATCCAGTATTCATGGCCAGTTCAGATCTAGGTCCTCTTTTCTAACTCCAACAGGAGCTGCCACCATTCCAGTTGGCTTTTTCACCATGTCATGGCTCTGATGAGGAATTCCAGAGAAAAGGTGATTCCGTCTTACCTGCCATTCCTTCTCTGTCTCCTTCTGATGCTGCAGGCACTTGTCCCACTCCCCTTGACCCTGTCTGGCTCTCTGACCCTAGAGGAGTTAAGCCAAGCAGAGTTGCACATGCCTGTGAACGTGCAGCCCACCTTAGCTCCCGGACACCTTGCAGTGCTCAGCAGTGGGGGAGGCAGCTACATTGCTCTGGCAGATGCCTGCGTCTCTGGCACCAATATCAAAGAGAGCACATTGCTGTTACTAAGTGTCTTTGCAGGGCTTCAAGCCAAGGTTGAAATGAAATCAAGCAAGGAGCAGCATCAAAAACAAAAGCCCTGGAAAAACAGTATTTACTTGGCAAAAAAATATAATCTGTATGAAGTGTCCCAATCTTCCCAAGGAAGATTGCCAGTTACCAGCCCCTTTTTTGGCATCCTACAGATCTTTACAGTGAACTTCCATATCTTAATTTCTAGGTCAGTCTCCTTAGCTCTGATATCACTGCTTACCAGTCCTAAATGTTGCAGGTGGCTTTATGGATCAATAACCATGTGGCTCTTGGCATGAGATGTGAATGATAGCTGCGGGCCTCGTGTTTGAGGGCTGTGAGCCTCCACCTGAAACAGAGATCTTACATTTCTGAAGAACATATGTGCTGTTCACAGTTTGCATTTCCACTTGAAAGCAACAGTTTTTACATCTCTGCCATGCAAAAATAAAAAAAAGGGGTTAGCTGAAGCACTTGGAAAGCACAAGGCATCCCTGTGGGGGAAACTGTCTGCACCCATCCCCAACCACACTCAGCGTTATCAAAGTAATAGGTTGGTTTCTTTGGTGAAGGTACAGTGTGAAATCTGTTAACTTCTCCTTGGGTTCCTTCAGTAGTCAGAGCACTTTACTGTTGGCAGCTGGTGCATGTAAGGATGAGGTTTGGCTCTTCCAGCCAAAACTCCGTAACCTCCTCTGTAGTCATCTGCTTTCCAGGTCTCCATACAGTCACTTCTTGGGAGATCATGTTTGTCAAGATATGTCTCACTTTCAAATCTCAGAAATGTGAAGAACTCCAGCAAAAAGGCTTTTCCTCTGCATAGTCTTGTGTTTAAAAAAAACAGTTTAGCATCTCACTTAGGCCAGAGTCAGCTTCTGGAATCGTTAAATCAGAGGGTCTGCAAGCAAAATGCCATTCTTCCCTGTAAAAGTTATGCATTAGAAGCCACCATGCGTGTCAGAAACCATTGGATAACCTTCAAGATGCAAAGGGGTAGGTGGAATTTTCTTCCAGCTTAAGCTGAAGAGTTGGGAGATGGAATGATCACACACCAAGAGATCTGTTTCTGGAGTTCTGCAGGTTGGATAGAGCAGCCACCAGGGTCACAGACTCTGAAGGCCACTTACAAAAGAGAAAGAGAACTCGGTGTGAAATACGCCATAATTATCAGCAGGGTTTTCTTCTAGTGCTAAATGTCTGCCACCGGAGAATGGAAAGTGACACAAAGTCCAGAGTCCATGAGGACCCCGCAGGTGGGAATCCCTGTCTGGGGCCTTTCTTGACCTTTCTTGGTCTCTGTCTGCCAGGGGCATGGCCAAGGCATGCTAAGTTCTTGCCCCTCAAACTTGATGTGCAATCACTTCTTCAGTCTGGTCTTATTTCCCATGGGAGCACTTGGGTTCACCTCCAAACTTCCTGCATCTCCAAGGACAGAAGTTGACTGGGTAACATCTGTTGCTGATGCTGCTCAATCAAGGTATGAAGTGTTGTCTTCATCCATAGGAGGGGTTCTGGGAAACATCCTGGCTGCCAAGTGGAAAGCAATTGCTGCCCTGACATAGCAGTGCCATGTGTCTCCTCTTCTGTTCAGGCAGCAGCCAGCCTGGTACTTGCTCCATTCAAGAAACCTGCAAGTTCAGCACCCTGACACCTGACCTTACTGTCACAGCAGCTGTGTGTCATGCAGTTTAGCATGTCTCCCATTCTCCCCTCATGTTTCATGTGATCTGCTTCAGCTTTCCTTGAAAATTATTCCCTGGGAGTAGTAGCATCCCCCTGAAGATGAGACCTGTTCCTGGTCTCCATCCCTCCATTCCCTTTATGCATTTCCCCATGAAGGTGGACTCAACCTGAGAGCTGCCTCTGCTTTTATACCATTACAGTCATGTGCTGTTGTCCAAGCTAAAGGTTTGTAATCCTGAACAACATTTTCACAGGCATAAGAGCAGGAGGACCTTGAAGTAGCTCTTGGTGCACTGGGGTCTGTGCCAAGACTCTGTTTCATCTGACTCAGATTGCACCCCTGCTGCTTCTAGACTGCTTCTAGACGTTTCCAGTGTTGGTTTCCTTAGTGCTCATCTCTTCATCCACATCCATCCTGCCCAGAAAGATGACTCTTTTTGATGTTTGACATTTCTGGGAGGTTTAAAGATACTTCTTCACTTGGGTCAGAAAAACTGGCAGTGTTGGTTGTAGGGAATGTGGGAAGAGACCTTAGAGGTGAAGGGTGTGTGTTGCTATCTTGGCCGAGCAGGACAGACTGGAAACCTGTCATGCAGTCTGTTTTTCTCCCTTGTTGTGTTCACAGGTTGGTGGGTCACTACCACGTGAAGTATTAAGATTTCCAAGTCTGTTGGACTATGTAACCTGGTTTTTAGTTGGTTGGAAATCCGGGGCAGTAGCACTGTGCAGGGAGGACACTTTGCTGAGCTCTTCCCATAGTGAGGAAGGCAGAAATGAAGTTTTGCAGGCGCAGGCTTAATTTCCTGTGTGTTGGCAAAAGGAGAAGTCTGCACTGGTTTCCATGGCCACACAGTTGCATGGTTCTCATTAGAACAAACAAGCCAAATATATCTGTTTGTATTTTGATTCCTTCCATACGTACATTCCCCGTGGGTCTTTTCTGTAGATGGAGATCCTAGGTGAATTTTCCAGCTTTTGCTTTTTGAGATGACGGTGTTACAGAGACTCAGAAAAGCATTAGACTCTGTAAGAAATGAATGTAATGAGTGATTTAAAATACCTCAGGGCACTAACCAGAAGACTCAAAAGGGTTGTAACAAGATTATCTGTTCTCTTTCTAAGAGTTTTTGTTTGGGAAGTGTTCCTGAGAGTTCTTGTAATTAATGGCTAGATATCCACTCTCTATGGCTTAGACCTTCAGGCATTTAAGTACCTCTGTAACTTCACGTGTCTGAGTAGGAGGCAGATGCTTGGAAACAACAGTTGCTGCTGTTTGAGGAGCAAGCTCTTTGGAAAATTGACTCTTGCCACCTCATCCAGCCCCTGGCATTGTGGATGAAGAGATTCAAGGACCGAGAATGCAATTTCATGCATCGTACCATGCATGGCCAGGGCCACTTTTGGGCAGAGGCACGTGCCACCACTGTGATGGGGAAAGTGTGTCTGATATGTGTCTGTTACTGCTGTGCAGGCACAACTGTCAGTGTAGGAGCATTCAGGAGATGGGTGACCAAGGGGCTGGTGCCCAGTCCTGCTGGTCACCACCAAAACAGGACTTGCTATTTCTGTAGGTCTCTTGACTGAGGGAAGTGGGGAGAAGCCTGGGATTAGGAAGTGGAAGGTGAACAGTAAATCCCAAATTGAAGCTCTGGACAAAGATGAGGACAAGACAGGAGGTGCTGGTGCCAAGGAACCAAAGGAACCCCAAGAAAAACCTTCTTCCAAGAAGAGTTTTGTCTGCAAAGCCTGTGATAAGACCTTCCATTTCTACTGCCGCCTGAAGGTGCACATGAAACGTTGTCGGGTGGCCAAAGGGAAGCAAATGCAGTGTAAGGAGTGCAGCGAGGTCAAATCGACGAAGAAGGAGCTGGAGAAGCATCAGCTGGAGGTCCACGGTGTGGTGGGGGTGGTCAAGAAGAAGAAGAAGCGGCTTCCTGTGACATGTGACATCTGTGGCCGAGAGTTTGCTCATGCCTCAGGTAGGATTGGTGGGAGCAGGGGCATTTGGACAGAAGTCTGGGCAACACAGTAAAGAGATAGTTAGAAATCTCCTCCTCCTCCCCGGGCTCTGTGAGCATCGTGTGTGAGAAATGCAGCTCGGCTCATTTCTCCTGCCCCACTGAGCACAACCGCTTTCTGATTAGTTCTTCCTTAATTGGTTTTCCACATGGCTCATCAAGGAAAAGTGGGGCTACTGGCACATTTAAAAGCCTCCAAAAATAATCAAGCTGTTCCAGTTCTGTGACTGGTTTAGCAGGATGAGTAAGAGGAGTTGAGTCTCTTTCCCTCCCTGTGGCAGCTCATGATATCCTGGTGGACCTCTGGGCTGGAGGACACTGGTGGAGCCCTGCTGTAGCGGGTGGGCCGGTGGACCTCCAGGCTTGGGTGGAGTGGTGCCTTTGCAGTAGGGCAGGCAGGGCTGTCCCTGTGTCTCACCAGTGCCACCTCAGTGTCCTGCCTGCCTCCGCAGGGATGCAGTACCACAAGCTGACAGAGCACTTCGATGAGAAGCCCTTCTCCTGCGAGGAGTGCGGGGCCAAGTTTGCGGCCAACTCCACGCTGAAGAACCACCTGCGGCTGCACACCGGGGACCGGCCCTTCATCTGCAAGCACTGCCTCATGACCTTCATGCAGGCCTCGGCCCTTGCCTACCACACCAAGAAGAAGCACGCTGAGGGTGAGCCTTCCCCATGGAGCCCAGCCATGGACTTAGCTTGCTCCATCCACCCCCTTGTGCCTTGTTCCTCCATCTATCTCCAAGCCGCTTCTCCGTCCTCTGGGCAGCAGGCTGCTCCCAGATCTCCTTCACCTGCATGGTTTTGCCTGCGGTTCCCCACTCTGCCTTTCCCCCATCCCCTTCTCTACGTCATCCAACTAGCTACCCAGTTTGCTCTTAGTTAAAAGGATCTTCCTCTTCCTCTGCCTTCCTTGTTTTTCTCCTGAGTAGCTCCTCTCTATTCCCTTACTCCTGCAATGCCTCCTCCTCCCTCTGGTTAACTTTCTTTCTCCTGTCCCTCTCTCTGCTGATTTTCACATAGTTTTTCATGCCAGTGCTTCTCCTGCCCCTGCACTCAGCCCCGTGCACTACTGAGGCTTAGGCACGCCTCTTCCAGCTCATGGGCACAGAGAATGCATTGCTGTGTTTGTGATAAATAAACTTGGGTATATTTCCCACTGTTGCACGAGTATGATGCAGCTGGGCAATTTTGAACATGAGGCCATTAGTGACATGGTTTAGTGGTGGATTTGGCAGTCCTGGAGGAACAGTTGGGCTTGATGATCTTAAAGGTCTTTTCCAACCTAATTGATTCTATGATTCTGTGAGACACACCAGCGTGTACTACCTCTAGAAGTGTGTAGTACATCCAGATACTTAAGGTCTGGAGTAATTTAACACTCCCTGTGCAGGTGTGGTGTTCCCCAGCACCTCTAGGACCTTTTTGACCCTGCGCTGAGATGCTCTGGCTACCTCAGGAGAGCCACCTTTTCCACTTTACAATCTCTTCCCTCTCGCTTTGAAATTAGGCGTAGTCCAGAGACAGCTCCTGTCCTGTTAGGTGCAGGCTCTCACCCTGGTGTCACTGCAGGGAAGATGTACGCCTGCCAGTACTGCGACGCCGTGTTCGCCCAGTCCATCGAGCTGTCACGCCACGTCCGGACACACACCGGGGACAAGCCCTACGTCTGCCGGGAGTGTGGGAAAGGCTTTCGCCAGGCCAACGGGCTCTCCATCCACCTCCGGACCTTCCACAGTGAGTGTGGCCAGCAGCCTTCCTCGCTTGGGCAAACCAGCCTGCGGGGCTTCTGTGGGGTCACAGCAGACCCATCTGTGCCAGTGGAGGCTTATGTGGGTGTTACTGGTGCCTGCAGGCTGGCTGCGTGTCTTGTGGTGGGATTTTTTCCTCAGAGGGAAAGCAAGAGAATTTAGTGTTTTGTTGCTATGAGTAGGGTTATCCCAAAGAAAATGGGAGGAATGGCTTCCAGCAAGCTGCTGCCAACCCACCATGGGAAGCTGTAGGTGAGCAGGAGCAGCAACATCTGTATGCAAAGCCAAAACTCCAGTGCTACTTTTCATCTGGGAAGTAACAAGAATTTCTTCCCCTTTTCTTTCCTCACTTGGTGAATTCCCCTCTTAATTCTTTTATTTTTGTCTTTATTTGTTTGCCCCCTGTGTTTTCTGGTGTGTCTCTGGGTGGCAGACATTGAAGATCCCTATGACTGCAAGAAGTGCCGGATGAGCTTTGCCACCCTGCAGGAGCACCGCAAGCACGTCCATGAAGCCCACTCCCGGGAGTACCACCCCTGCCCAACCTGCTCCAAAGTCTTCAGCGCCCCATCGCTCCTGGAGCGCCATATGGTGACCCACGTTGGGGGAAAGCCCTTTAGCTGTGAGATCTGTGACAAAGCTTACCAGGTGAGCTGGAGCAGCCAGGTTTTGGTTTCATGTGCTGGAGGTTGTCATTGCCCGTTCCTGCACCAGGCTGTGGTCTTGCATGCTACATGCAGCAGTTCGGGGTCAGCAGAGGGAAAGATTGCACAGAGGAGGCAGAGTCCGTAGGGAAAAGGCAGGTCCATAGAATCACAGAATCAACTAGGTTGGAAAAGATCTTCATGGATCATAAAGTCCAACTTTTACCCCAGGACTGCCAAGTCCGTGATGAGAGACGGGCTGTGACTGCCAAGGGCTTCATGCCTGCCCACCTGGCCCCTCAGGAATCTCTTTCACCCAAGGTTCTAGCTGCCAGGAAGTGTAGGAATAAAATGCTTGTGTTTCAAATGGCATGCCTCAGTGGGAGTAAGTGTGGGAGCACATTCCTACTGGAGAACAAAAATTCACACCAAAAAGAGATCTGCAGCAAGTGAGATCAGGATGAGAGATTGTTCAGTGAAGGGCAGTGTTCATCTCTTCAGGGGCAATGGAGAACAGAAGTGAGGTGTTAGGTCTTTTCCTGTGGGAGGATGAGTAAGTCTTGTAGCTGCTGAGCACAACCCCACTGATTCTGTTGCTTTCCCTGCAGTTTCTTGCTGTCATGATGCCCCTGGAACAGCTTTGTTTTGTAACCATGGTTTGATCCTTATCATTGCAGCAGTTGTCAGGGTTATGGTATCACAACCGGACCCACCACCCTGATGTCTTTGCAGCTCAGAATCATCGCTCCTCCAAGTTCTCCTCCCTGCAGTGCAGCTCCTGTGACAAAACTTTCTCCAGCACCGCTGCTCATCGAAAGCACGTCAAGGCAGAGCACACAGGTAATGGCCCATTTGTCAGCAAACACAACCACGTGGTGACTGCTGGGAGAGGTGTAGTAATAATGCTAATAGGACAAGGCTGCACACCCTCTTTACCTGCAAATCGTGATAGATTCTTTGTATACTGTAGCAGTCTCTTCTGGCAAGTCTCACCTCAGCACCTTGCAGCTCACGTGTTCTTGGCCTCTCCTTTTCCTGCCTTATCTCCAAAGATGCTCCTCTGTATGTGTTTGTGGTGTTGCTGAAGTATTACCAGAGCTCTGGTCCAGAAGATCTCTTGTAGAAGGCCTTGGGAGCACACATTTCTGTTCTTGGCTTTGTTTGCAGATGTGAAGTTCCATGAGTGCGAGACGTGCAAGGAGCTCTTCCCCACCTTGGCCCTCCTGCAGGTCCATGTGAAGTGCAGGCACTCAGGTCTGTTGCATTTGCTGTTGTTCATGTTACCTTGTGGGCAATGACTGCTCCTCTCACTGAGTAAGTGATGTCTAAGCTCTAAGCAGGAGAGTGAAGGTGGACATGGTAAAGAAACAGGGTGTGAGGAAACAGAAAACGTGGATGAACTGGAAAAGCACTGGTTTTGGTGGGGCTGGCACATGTTTGTTAATCTTCTGGAGCCACTGTAATCAAGGAGGGTTCTGGGTTTGCTTGTTATGGCAGAGGAGAGAGCTAAGTGTAGGTGAGGAGACATCAGCACAGAGAAACAAAGAACTGAGCCCTGAGCACTGGAGTTTGTAGAGGATGGAGGTAGTGGGAGACTGGAGTAAAAGGGAGTTAAGCACCAGAAAGATCAGAGAGGGACGTGGGCTTTGAGGGCAGTAAACTGGCAGACCCGACTGCTATGAAAGGTGGGTCTGCAGGGCTGTGCATGGGATAGCAGGATCAGGAGAATTGGAGGGGGCAGCCAACAGCAGCCAGGAGTGTGGGGAAGGAGGAGACTTGGACATAACTCCCTCTGAGAGGAGAAAGCCCCTGGGGTGGGTAGTGGGTTTGCAGTAGCTGCATCAGGAGGTGCAATCTATGCCAATAAAGACCAGTGCTGAGTGGTGCAGGGGAACAGGGAGAAGAGATTACTGTGAGAAGGGACAGCCACAGCTAGAGCTAAAGTGGACCTGAACAGCCACAAGCTGTGTGTAGCAGGAGAAGGGATGCTGGCAGATGCTGTACCTGAGTCCCTGGTGGATTTCAGCCCTGCATGCCCTGGCCATCTGCAGCTCCCTGTGCCCTTGGGCTGGTCCTGTTCATCTCATCCCAGGCTCAGGAGGGTGCTTCTCCCCCCAGGCTCCCAGCCCTTCCGCTGTCTGTACTGCTCCGCATCCTTCCGCCTCCCAGGGGCCCTGCAGAACCACGTCACCAGCAAGCACTTCAAGCAGAAGGAGAGCACCTTCCCCTGTGAGCTCTGTGGGGAGCTCTTCCCCTCCCAGGGCGAGCTGGAGGAGCACTACAATGCTGAGCACCCCAAGATGGTCTTCTCCCAAGCCACCACAGCCCAGATTGTGCAGGTAAAGACTGCTGTGTGCCTCAGCCCCCACAGTTGTTTATCCATCCTCCCTCTCCAACCTGCCTCTTCTTCCCAGATCCACCCTGTGGCTCCTGTCACCCCTTCAGCTCCCTGATTCCCCCTTCCTGGAGGAGTCCAGGGTGTGAGCTCCCCAGCCCTAGTGCTCTGGGATTTCTGTGCTAGTGTGAGGTGGGCTCGCTGGAGGGGAAGCAGCTCAGTCCTGGTTTTCAGGAGCCAAGGAGGAGGGACTGCCAGTGTGTGCGGAGGTGCCTGGTCACTCAGAGGCTGTTAAAACCCAAGTGACATACCCTGTTTTGTTGGAGGCCAAATGCTGGGCTTGAACCAGACTCTTCTGTATCTCAGCCTTCAGTGAAGAACAGCTCCTTGGTTGAGGGAGCCCAGTGATTCCCTGGGCTGGCATTCCTCCAGCAGATAATCACAGAGTGTTTATTGTCAGCGATTGCTTATGGAGCTAAATAATAGCAATTTTGTGGAGAGAAATATTTAAATTACTCTCCTGTCTTCTCTTTTGCATCATCGGGGTGTGTGTGGTTTGGTGTTTCCCATTAGTCTCACACCTACTGTAATTGCAGACCTCTGGTGAGAAGCTAAATGTTATTACCAGAGCTAGGGCTGGGAAAGATGTGGGCAGCAAAGTGGTCATGGGGGAAGTGATGCTGGAAGCGTCTGACTCTCTGGTCATCTTCCATGCAGGTGATTCAGACGTCGGAGCAAGGAGCAGCAGAGCACATCATCTCTTTTGATGACGCCCAAGGCACTGGCTCCCAAGTCTTTGTGACATTGCCTGAATCTCAAGTGAGCCAAACTATCTCTGAGCTAGTGGCAGTGACCATGGAGGACTTGTTTGATGACAAAGTCATGCTGATTTGTGAAGAAACCAAGTGAGAGTGAGCAGCGGGTGCCCATGCAGGGTCCCTGGTATCCACTGGGCTTATTCAGGAGCTGTACCTTAACGTGCTGCTCCAGCAAGGAGGTTCAGGGTTTCCTTGGGAATGTGACATTGCAAAGAAATGGCATGCGGCAAGTACAGCATGGCCAAGGACAGGAGAGGTTTGTAGACATTCACAAGGGCCTGGGACATCTCTCTGCAGACAGCACCTGCCAGCTCAGGTGAGCTGGACCACCCATCTCTCCCAGCTCAAGAGAAATAAAGCAGCAAAGGAAAAGATGGAAATTGAGCGTGTTCACATGTGTTCCTGCACTGCTGTGGACCAGAGTGGAGGGAGGAGACTAATGAGGACAAAGTTGCGGTGGTATGAGTATTGTGAAAGCAAAGAAAAAGCTGTCCTGAGAATTTGGGGTGGAGATTTTTATAGCTGAATCAGTGATGTGCTCGCAGGTGTCTGCTGCTCTGCAGGGTGCATAAGGGCTGCTTTGTTTCTTCTTTTGCTCTCCCCTGTGCCACTGTGCTGCCTGTTGTGCCAGCTAGAGAAGCCCTCCAGTGCAGCGTTTGGGACTCTCTACTGAAGCAGACACTTCTTGTGGGTTGTGCTAAATGGCTCTGGAGCTGTTTAGGTGATACCTTGTGTAGCACAAGTCTGATCCTATGCATGTTTTGCATTTGTCTGTTAGGAAGGGTCACAGGCATGTCTGGGCATCCATGTCCTCTCAGGACAAACATCCCTGAGCCCTCCTACCCCCCTCTAAATCACCAGGACATGCTGAAGCTGCCCGATCTGAGAAGGGAGAAGGAGCTGTGCCTGCACCCCAGGGCCCCTCGCTGCTGGTATCAGTGGATTGCCACTAGTGAAGGTATTTCTGAGTGTGCAGTAGCTGCAGTGACTGCACACAGATGTCCCCCTGGCACACAGGGCAGTGCTTTGTAAAATGCATTCAGATACCTACTGTAAAGTTTGCCTCTCTGGTGCCAGCCCGATGCAACAGCTTCATTGCAGCACGCTGGCCCCTTTAAGGCTAAATTTCATGACGCTTTTTTATCTTCAGTTTCCTAAAATATAATCTGATAATTAATGGTTTGCTGAATCCATTATGAAGTGCAATTAGATAGATGCAGGGTTCCTGTGGCTCTAAGGGGACTGGTAGCATTTATCTTCCTTTCCCTCATGCCAAAAGGTTGAACTCTGCCACTGTGGTATTTACATACTGAGCGGTGATCCCTGAGCAGCCCCGTTCCATTGCACTGCCCGGAGCCACGGGAGCACAGGAGAGGAACAGATTGGAGTTTTCCAGCAGCATCTCGTGCTGGCTGCTCACAGGCACCAGGCAGAGATGGTTGCTGAGGTGGTGGTGCTATGAGAGAGGTTTGTTCCTGTTACAACTTGGAGAGAGGTGAACAGCAAGGGATGCTCCCAGGAGAGGGGCTTGGAGGAACTGGTTTGGTGTGTATGGCAGCAAGCATATGACTGTTGAAGTGTTGTGCTTGCCTTGAAGGGTTCCCACCTTTCTCTTCCTC
The DNA here is from genome assembly GCF_004027225.2 of Strigops habroptila. NCBI lineage: Eukaryota > Metazoa > Chordata > Aves > Psittaciformes > Psittacidae > Strigops > Strigops habroptila. The sequence goes on from NC_044292.2 coordinate 2,708,197, forward strand.
AGTTGCACGCACAGTTTGTCCCCCAGACTTTGCAGTAATGGTGAAATGGAGGAAGCATGAGGTTAAGTTGCCACTGAATCCAGGGATGACCAGGAGATGGTGCTCAAGGTCTTGAGGATTAGTGCTAATGGCCAGGTGCCTCTGCACCTTTGCTGAAGCTCCTCTTGGCCTTCCTAGGCCTTCCCCAGCTCCTGGACTGGCAGGGAGAGTCCTTAAGCTGCTGCAAAGCTGAAGGACAGCTCCAAGCCCTGGGCAGGACACCTACAAACCCTGGATATTGCTGCTTAAATGAGAGGCTGAAACTGGGCTGTGGCCACCTGTGGAGAGGGTAAAATACATGCGTTACTGAGGCAAAGCAGTGAAAAAGCCTGGGACCTTCCTTGGCCAGGAGAAGAGCAGAGGTGGAAGTGCTGAAGACAATCTCATGCCTGCCTGGGCACAGGAGAGCTCTGTGTGGTGATGAGCATGGGAATAATGACAGGATGAGCAAGTACATCTTGGTGGTCTCAGAGCAGATGTGGTGGATTTTGTCCTGCAGGCTGATAGAGGTGGAAGCTGTTCCCCCTTTTCTGGCACCCTGGGGCTGGGAGCTGGGGAAATCCTGCACAGGCTGCTTGAGTGCTCTGGAGCAGGGGTGAATTGTCCAGGCAATGCTTTGCAAAGTCCTGGCCTTTGTTTGAGAGCCAGTATCTGCAGGGTTGAAGATGATTTCCCTTTGTTCCTGAAAAAATCTGGAGGAAGTGGAAAGATTTAGCAGAGCTTGTGGAGAAGTTGCCTTATATATCGCCCTCTCATAAGGCAGAGGGAGCTTGGCTAGTGATGCATTTTGGCATTGATCCATTTGCTCCCTTTTGACCAAGCATTGTCACAGGTGAAGGGGAATGGTGTCAATCACACATCAGGTGCAATTCAGGCTTGTGTCCCCCATTTAGGGCCATTTCTCCTGCCTTGATGCCCTGCAAGAGCCTGTGTGGACATGTCCTCGGCAGAGTCCTGCCAGCAGTAAACACCCAGTGAGAGCTCTGCAGCTGTACCATCAAGCATCTCCCATATCATTATGAGGAGATAACAACTCAAATTCCCCCATTCCAGTTTCTTCTTGATGGATGAAATGTGCACATCAGAGCAAATTGCAGTGTTAGCAACACCTCTGTCGTACCTGGGAGGAAGATGCGTTTCCCAGGGCACATCCTGGTCTCATGTGCATCACGTTGAAGATCCTGATCACTAGAGATTTCTTGTTGTGCTGCATCTTCTTTTTTTTTTTTCTCTGTAAAAATAAAACACAGAGAAGGAAAGATGTGGTTACAGATTGTCACGTGAAGCACTTGATTGGAAGGTAAAGTGCTTGTTTCTGGGAGTGTGATTTTTGCAGGTTTTCTCCTAGGTGCTGGATGACCCACGGAGGTTTGTCAGGTCCTGTGCCCCTCTTGACCTTGGTGCCATCCCTTTTAAGGGAGCAGAGGAGCTATTGTCACCTCAGACTGGAGCATGGGACCATCCTGCCCTTCTCTGTGTCCTCCACATGCTTTTGGGAAAAGGGCAGAACGCCTGTAACAGCAGCCTGGGGAGTAACATCCCATGAGGACATTAGATCAGATAATGATTTCTCTATCTCCATGCATTAATTGGTAGCATTTAGGGTGCAGGACTAAGCTTGTGGCTGTTAGGAAATGTCTGTTCTCTGCCCAACTTTTACTGTGGCCTGGCGTCTGCCCTGTTCACGGGAGGATCCTTTGGAAAAAGGCAGGATGCCACTAGGCAGTGGCTGTGAGCAGCCCTCACTTTGCATTTCCCAATGCAAAATGTGCTTTTGCAGGGTGTTATTGTAACACAGCGTATGCAAGTTCAGTGCTGCTGCCTTGCCCAGGGGCAAGGGATGGAGGTGGCAGGAGCATGGGGATGGTGCTTGAAGCCCCTCCTGTGGGACAGGAGGAGGAGAGCAGGTACCAGCGGTCTGAAACCCTGTGTGTGAGTGGGGCAAGCCCCGGCTGATGCTGATCCTGGCAGATTTCATGATGGGTCTGTCAGGCTGCTGGCACATCCGCAGCGGATTCAAGCACTGGAGGAGGGAAATGATGTTTTCGATGGGCTCCAGCTTTCGATGGGAACGCCGCGCGGTGTTCCGCAGGGCAGAGATGAGACGCTTCAGCAACCAGAGGCAATTCCCTCTCCCAAACACCGGCGGTTTGCTGCAGATGGGGAGAGCCGAGGCGCTGCCCTGGGAGATGGGCTCAGTAACCTTTGCAGCAGGGAGGAGCAGGCTGCTGATGGAGGGACTCGGCTGTCTCTCCAGCATCAGTTAATGTGTCTAATCCTGCGACACAGTCAGCTGTACAGTGCTTCCTTGCAGTCAGTTGCCACGATTCCTAATTTCCTGTGTTAAAGCAGCAGTTCCTTTTATCAGGTCTCCAACCAGCCTTTCGTACAGAGGGTGAAAACAGAAGCTCTCACTTTGCCTTCCCCGCACTGTGTATGATCACTCAAAGCAGGAAATCTGCCCAGGTTTCTAATCATATTTAAACAAACCTGATAAAGTGTAGCTCTTAGTTCATTTAATATGAGGCACACGGATGCTGTATGGTGCCTGCTGTTAAATTACTATATATAGCTCTCATCTACAATTGGGATGGGGTTGGGAAGCACCCATGGGTCAGACCATGGCACCTGTTTCTGTGACCTGCAAGGAAACAGAAAGTCCTTGTTGGCAAAGCGTGTGGAGGATACAGGGGCTGGAGGAGTGATAAGGAGCAGTGGGGATCCAAATTGCCAGGCACGTGCATGCAGCCAAGCTGTGTGTGCCTTACCATCACTAAATGTCAGGCTGTGTATCTGGGAAGAGGTGATGCTGGTGCATGGAGAGAGGAGGGGACCATGGCCAGGATGTCTGAAAGCATCCTGAGGTCTGCTCAAGGTAACTGGGGCCATAAGTGACATTTGGGGGCTTTAGTAGCTGCTTTTGGCAGGAGTCAGGAGGTGTTTGCTGCTGCCCCTGCTCTGAGCGCCGCTGCAGCTTGATGCCATTCCCATACAGCTGCTTAGCCACAGCCATGTAAGACAAGTAAATGACAAACTGGAGGCTGTGCAGGAAACAAATGACAGCACGAGTCAGGAGCTGGAAAATCTGCCTTATTGCATGAGAGTGAAGCAGCAGTAATTGCTTGGTGTGGGTAAGGAGTGACCTAGGGCAGTCTTCACCCCCTGCACTGTGTTCATTCCTGTCTCTGGACTCCAGCAAAGGCAAAGTGCTGAAGGGCATCAATGCTAGCAAGGGTCCAGCTGTACAGAGCACAAATGCTTAGATTTGCCTTATTTCTCTTCCCCTCTTGGATGCCTTGGAGATGCCCAGCATTGAGGGCAGTCCTTTTCAGACAGTGACCTTTTCACTTCTAACAGGAGCAGTCGGTCCCTGTCTTGTTCCTGGGGAGCTCAGGGTCAAGTTGTTGGCTGATATTTCCTTCACCCCCTGGATCAGGGATACTTAGAGCCCTGCAGCATATGGGAAGCCTGGTCTGGGCAGGCTGTCTGCTTGTGTTCTTCTTTGTGCTTTCCAGACCTTCTCCCAGTGGCCCCAGAGCCTCTTGCAGATGGGGAGGGCTGGCCAGGGTGGGTCTGCTGCACACATTCTCACTTGGAGCACATAGTAGCTGCCAACAAACGGGTCTGTGCAGATAGATTAGATCTTGTTTCGTGCCGTGCAAAATCATCTCAGCCCCCAGGTCTTCAGCCACTGGAGGCTTTCTGCCGGTGGTGGAGGTTGCTCTCCTCCTCTTGGCTGTAATGAGGTGAGCAGAGCCCTGCCTCAGGTTTCAAACTGCCTGCGGAGATAATCCGTGCCCCTCCAGCTGCGCTGAGCCTGCTATCGGGTATGATGATGGCTTTCCCTGACGTGAATCTGGCTTTTTCTGCCCAAGGAGGCCAAGGCCATATGCCACCAGCTCCATGGCATTGGCTGCCTTGGCCAGCACTTTGTTAGGGAAGAGATGAGTTCCAGTCCTCATCAGCTGCCTTCATCCCTCCACTCTGCTGTGCTTCACCTGGACAAGGTCTCCCTGCAGGTTCACCCCAGCCCTCCACCACCTTCACCTGGTTTATCATCACTCAGGAGCATCTTCCTCAAGGCCCATTCCATGGAGATGGTGCATCTCAAAGTACACTTGCCATGAGCCCCATGCAGGGCTTTGCTCTCTGTAGGGACTATATGTGGATGCACATCTGTGAAGTCTTCAGTTGCTGGTAAATAACTCCCATTCTGGCCTTCTGCAGGAGTCGCGAGGAGGGCTCTGTGCTGGGTGGAAGATGGGTGGGATGGATGGATGGAAGGACCCCTTGGCAATTACAAACGCATGAATCGTTCCCTTTATCCAACTTGTGTTGTATTAATTTCTTCCAGCTCAGAGGCTACAGCTGAGGCAGTATTTAGAGCAGGGCTGCCCTGTCAGTTGGTACTTAATGCCATAATAATGCCATTAGTTTATCCCATTGCACTTCAAACCTTGTTTCTTTTGACTCTGAGCATTTAATACCGGTTGGTATTGAGCTGTCCAGTGACACACGGGGTTTTTTCCAGCATGGTGTAGATGATAGTGAATTTGGTGATACGCAGGAGTAGATCAGATGATCCCTGTGGCGTGTGTGAACTTCCATTTATCAACAGTACGTTTTACTCGCAGCGAATCTGGTCTCTGTTAGCAGTGAATTCCCTCTGCAGCTCCCTACAGCCTCTCTCATCGACTAACCCAGATAATCCTCAGCTATCTGCCACATCTCTGTAGATCTATTAAACACACAAAAGTTCTGGTGTCCTTGTGCGTAACCAGGGTAGGTTGCAAGATTTTAAATCCCCCAGTGCAGGATACTGTCAAAGTTTTATTGAAAGCCTAAATAAATAAACCACTTTTACTCAGTGGCTGGAGAGGGCTTTTCCTTTTTAGAGGTCAGGCATTGCTTTTCACTTGATGGGATCATTCAGAGCACTGGTGATACAGCTGACCAGGAGGTAATGCATCTGATGGGACGCTGTGGTAGGTGATGTGATGTGGGATCCCAGGAGCTTTGCACAATTGGTGCTGCGGCTGCCTACAGCTCTGCTGGAGGATGAGGACAGGTAGGACTTGCTTTGGGGGTTCACAGTGACTGAAGAAACCAAACCCTCAGCCCTGCTGCGTGTCCAGACTCTCTTTGCCTGTGTCCCTGTGGGATAGGCACAGGCGATGCCATCCTCTGCTCAGCCTTGGGCTGGTGGAGCAGGTAGCACAGAAAGAGCGTTACTGCTCGTATGTCAGTACCTGTCCTCCCCTCCCTGTTTCTCGCTGTGAAAGGCTCTACCGCTCCTGCATGCCTAATGCAAACACTGCAGGAGGATGATTCAGCACTTGGCAGAGAATTGCAAATGCCCGAGAGATTATTTTGAGCACCTCGGAGCTGCTCTGGGGGGATCAGGGGCCCTGCACTCCTCCTTGTGCCAGCCTCTGCAGCCTGCCTGCCTGCTTCCCCCTGCCCAAGCTCCGCAGCCTGCAGGGACCCTGAGCTCCCCTTTCCCTCTGGGAGCTGCAGCTCACCTTGCCAAAGCTGTCAGAGTTTCCTTCTTTCCATGTCACAAACCCATTCCCAGGGCTGTGCTCAAACCTAGTGCTTGCAGGGAGAGGTGTCGTGTTGGGAACAATCCCTTTCCCTGGGCTGGGGACCTGTAATTTGAGGGGGAACTAACTGCTGTTGGTTTAAATGTGAAAGGTGCTGAGTTGTCTCCCACATGGGAAGCAGAAAGAATCTGAAAGCAGCTGGGATCAGTGGCTGCAGGTCAGGGGGGTGGAGGCAGCCCCGAGCTCGTGATGGGCTGCAGTAGGGTCTGCTTGACCCTTGGAGACACTGGCGGGGCCCTTAGGGCTCAGACATTGGAATCTCCAGAACCCTCTGATCTCCAAGAGCTCCTCTGCTGCCCTGGCCCTTTGTACCCCCAGAGAATCATAGAATCAACCAGGTTGGACAAGACCTTCAAGATCATCAAGTCCAACTCTTACCCCAGGACTGCCAAGACCACCCTAAAACAGTGCACTCTGTCATGGGGCTGATGGGGAGTGTCTTGGAAGGGGGAAACAGGATGCTGGTGCTCTGGAGACCCCAGACAAGCCTTTGGGGGCTGGAGCCTGGCAGTTTAACCTGCAGATAATTGTTTGTCTTGGGGTCCTTGTGATGAGGGCTGGGGAGGAGCCATCCCCATCCTCTGGTCTTGTTTGGGGCAGGTCTCTGCTCATCAATAGGTTGCTCCATATTCTCCTGGCCCTGCCTGCAGTGCTGTGTCCCTCCCTGCCTTCAGTGAGCTCTCTTTGTGAATCTTCCTCCTTGCCTTCTACATCATGCTGTGTGGTCTGGGCAGACCTGGACAAGGTTTTCTCTCCCTGTGGAGTGTGGCTGGGAGAATTGTCTGCTGAGCCTGAGTGCCTCCTGCCTTGTCCTGGCATTGCTGGCTGGACCCGTTGGCACTGAGCACAGGGGAACCAGCCTGGAAACTCTCCCCTGGAGGCAACAGGGAGGTGGGGACTGGGGGGTGGCAGAGTCTTCCCTCTGCCTGCCCAAGGGATGCTATAGAAGGCTGTATCAGCGCCCAGTCTCATAGGAGGAGCAGTAGCAGGACAGAGAGGCTGTTGCTGGGCAGGATGATGGAGGAAGAGGATTATGACAAACAGAATTACCAGGGAGCACTTTCCCCTCGCTTTTCTTTTTTTCCAAGCTCAAATAATGCAGAACACATCCATGGAGATTTCATCTTGGTTTTCTCCCCAAAAAACCTTCATCTGTGATGAAGCCTGAGACATCTCCAGCACAAAGAATCCTTTGTTATTATTTTTTAAGTTGTTAACGCCTGAAACGAGGGGTTTAGGAGAGAATGACCTTCGGTGTTGGTTATAATCTCACTGCACGAGTCTCTAATATCCCTTGCTCACACGAATACATACACCCAGCTTCCTCCAGAGCATCCTTCAAGAAAATCGATGAGGAAATGGGATTTGCCACGCTGGTCCAGCTCGCTCGGGGTCCTCACTTCAGAAGCGACGAGTTTCATGCTCCAAAGGTGAAAATCTTCTGCTACCCATGCAAACACTTCTGCAGTAGCCTGATGGGGAAAGAAATCCCTTCGGAACACTGTTGTAGCCCCCTCAGCTTTTAAGTGAGTGTTTTGATCATCCCTGCTGGAGGGCAAAACTCTGTCACAGTGCAGCACAGCCTATGGGTGTTGTCCAGGTTAAAATGAATTTAGGGATCAGTTGGCAGGACTTGGTCCAGGCCCCTTGTGTCCAGGGGACCAGTTCTGGATATACACACTCCAGGATGTTCCACCTGTGAAATATAATCACAGGATCACAGGCTGGTTTGGGTTGAAGGGACCTTAAAGCTCATCCAGCTCCAAGCCCCTGCCACGGGCAGGGACACCTTCCACTAGAGCAGGTTGCTCCAAGCCCCTGTGTCCAACCTGGCCTTGAACACTGCCAGGGATGGGGCAGCCACAGCTTCTCTGGGCACCCTGTGCCAGCGCCTCAGCACCCTCACAGGGAAGAACTTTTGCCTTATATCTAACCTAAATCTCCCCTGTTTAAGTTTGAACTCATCATGGCCTTAAACACAGTGAAGCAGAAGTCACATCTGTTGGGACTTGTTGATGATCACCCACAGAAGAGTGCTGGCTGAATGTCCTACTGTGCCTCTGTGTGCTGCTATGCTCCGCAGCATGAACCATCTACGCCTGTGCGGCATCTCCAAGGAGTCCCATGGAAAAGATGAGAGGTGATGGGCACAAGTTACTCCGGGGGGATTTCAGTTGGACACGGAGCAAAATTTTTCACAGTGAGATCAATCAGCCATTGGAATAATCTCTTCAGGGAAGTGGTGGATTCCAGAACAGTGAATACTGTTAAGGAGGTGGTGCTGGGCCATCTTGCCTGGATTGTGCTTTTGCCAAGAAAAGGTGGACCAGATGATGCTTCAGGTCCATTCCAACCGGGTACTCTATGATTCTATGATATCCTGCGATTTTGTGATTGCAATTTTTTTGCAATTCTCTCCAATTTTCCCCCAAGGATTGGGTCCATGGCTTTGGCTGGGCTTCTGTACTGCAGCACAAAGCAGTATCATGCAAACCTTAAACTGAAGAGCTCTGCTTCCATTTTCCTGCTAGAAAAAAAAAGAAATTGAACAAACCCAAGAGACCTTTGGTGTGGGCAGTCCTAGTGCCAAGATGGGATGGAGCAGGGCAACTCGAGGTGGACAGTTTGTGTCACCTGGCTCTGAGGGAAGAATATCTGACACCCCGTTATGCCACTGATCCAGAAAAACTGGTGTGTGATGCTTTGATCCACTCTTTACAGAGCCATGGAGGTTCCTGTGGTGAACATTTGGCAGCTTTGTGCCCACCGCAGTAGCCCTATGACAGCACCATTACAACTGCTCCTGCCTTTGTGAAGACATGAAGAGGCAGTTTCTTACTACTTCAATTTCCCACAGGTCCCACCAGCTGTATCTTACTGTGAATATGATTTAGACCCAGCCCTTGAGCTATCAAAATGACAGGTCCCTCCGTCCTGCACCACACTGCTCTCGCATCCCAGTGATGTTAATCTGAGCTTGCAGTTTTCACGAGTACCCAGACATCTGGCTGGATGGCAGCCCCATCCGGCCCCTGTTGCAGTTCTGGGGTCCAGGTTTATGACAGTGCAGGACACCACAAGGTGGGTCCTACAAGCAGTGGGCCACACACCTGAGCAGTACATCACAGTGAGCATCCTAACTAGGGGTAGGCAGAGATACAGGTGCTTCTCTTTGTGTCCAGCCTCCATGCTGGCCATGGCTGTTTTCCAGCCTGATGCTGCCCTTCCAGGGGTTTCCTTTCTTTGGGGAAGCTGTATTTTCTCAGTCACGTTTGACTCCCGTCTCCCTTTCCCCTGGCAGAGCCGACCATCCTCCCCCCATGCTGTTGCTGCGGCTCCAAGCCACATGCTCCATCTGTGCCAGGGACACAGCGGCTTTTGCTGCCTGCAGGCATGTCCCAGCATTTGCAGAGTTGTTTTAACTTTGCCCTTCTGCCTTCTGTTCACCATCTTCCAGCTCTGCCCTTGCTGATTTTCTCTATGCTGCAGTCTCCAGGGTCAATCCAGCTCTAGGATGATACCTGGCCTTGTCTCCAGGGCCTCTCCAGCTCTAAATGGAACATTCCCGCTCTGGGCATGCTCCAGCCTGTCCTCAGTAGGTCTGGAGAAATCTCTCCTGGTACCAATGCAAGCAGCCTGGTAGTGTTCACATTGAAAACCCATCGCTCACCCAAGCTGTAATGCGCTCAGGTCACCATTATTCCTACCCAGGAACCATGCAGCAGTTAAGCTTGACTTCATTTCTTTTAGCAACCATGCTGCTCAAAGAGCAGGAGCCACAAAGGATGCTGCCTCCCTGCCCATCACCAAACAGGGCTGCAAAACCCATCCCCTCATGTCCCACTGCTGCTGCAGTACTCCCGGCTGCCCTTCCAGTGGGCAAATCCAGTCCACTTGCAAAATTCCCTCTCCTGCTGGGTGCATGGAGGCAAGCAGATCTTTTAATGACAGCTGGGATTTGTGAGTATTGACTTCATTACTCAGTGATTAAAATATTCCAGCTTCATTGCGACACGGGGGTGCATTAATGATTTATAGTATTGCGTTTTGATTCGACACCTTTAGCAAACTGTAAAAGCGACTCGTGCCGTGGGTTCTGCTGAAATCTGGGAATTAAATCTGAAAATGTAGTAGTTCATTGGCTTGAAAGGTAGGAAAAGGGACTGGATGCACCATGGAGAAGAAAATCTTAAAGAGTCTTTGAAAAATGACTGTAGCCAAGACCACGGCATGGATGCACCTGAAGCAGCGGCGCTGGCCGTGGGGGCACAGTATCCATCTCCACTCATGACAGGAGGCTGGTGCGTGGGGCACTGCTCTGACCCTCTGCCATTCTTCTCGAGACAGCTTTTGCAGAGTTTTAAGTCTCTCTATAATGTGACGGGTCCTGGGAGCAGGGGGGCTTCCAGGAGTGTTTCCGGGCCATGGGGGCTCCAAACCCAGCACCTCCCTCCATGCCGCTGTCCCACTCCCCTGTGAGACACTGCCCTGTGACCGTCTGTCCCAGCAGACCATTGCAACCCTTTCTCTTCCTCCTCTGGTGTGGGAGGCTGGGAGTGAGACACAGCCATGTCTTTGCTGTCCCTGCAGGAATCCGGCATCACTGAGTGTCCATCTTCATCCTCTGCCTCACCTGCTATTATCAGCAAACACTTTGAGACCTGTTTGTCTGAATCTCTTGTACGCGGTGGGGTTCCCCATCGATCGCTTTATTTCTTACCTCTGCTCTTCTGAGCCTCCTGGGGCTGTGTCTTTTCCTCTCGCCTGTGTCCTGAGACAAGCTGGAGGGACAGCGAGGGGGGAGTGCGACCTGCTCTGGCTGCAGCATGTACAAAGGAGATGTTCCACTCCAGACGATCCTGCCACAGGATCTGCCCCTTCAGCTGATGGCTGTGGCAGCCTCAGCCCCTGGGGACTCCCAGGTCCCCTTTGGGTGTGTTTTGTCCCCATCTCCTTTTATCCCTCAGCCCAATTAGCTGTTTGCTTAAGGTACTGCAAACCTCACTTGATAAGTTTACCTAATTGCTTCACTTAAGTTAATTACTTCTTGGCTGAAGAAGAAAGCAACGTAATTGATGTCAAGGCGTATTTGTCACTTCGATTAATGTCCCGAGAGCGGGGAATGTGGCCTCCCTGCATCCTTCCTTCCCGGCTGCAGCCATGGCAGGGATGGAGCTCTGCTCCCTGCAGCTCCTGACTGTCATAGGAGTGTGGAGATGGGTGCTGCAGCTCTGGTAGCCTTGCCATGCCTGCCTGCCCTCCTGGAACAGGCTCTGGTATGCTGGTGATGCTGCCTCCTGCCTCCTGCTCTTGCTGGATCCTGGGATCAGGGGATAACTCCCGTTATACGGCACTGTCTGCCTGATGTGTGAGTAGGGGAGGTGAAGGCAGGGAGCCTCTCCTGCTAAATGAGGCTGGCAGCGATTATCAGGGAGTTCGCACCCGCTTCTTTCTTGTGGAGGTTTTTCTCTCTCTTCCGTTTGCACTGAAAGGATGTAAGGCAGTAGGTGAGCTCATAAAGAGCTTTCCCTGGGAGCGGCTGCCTGTCGGACTTGGGGTGAATGCCCCGGAGAAAACGCCTCCCACTCCAGTGAAATCTTCCTCCTGTGACCTGCACGGAGAGGTGAACTTTTGTGTGAGAGAAAGATAATCCCCTTTGCTCACCGGGACTGAAGGCTCTGTGATAAAAGCTTTATTCAAGATCAAAGACATGTGCTGCTTTTGCTGCTTTTTGGGTTTTTGTTTTGGTTTTGTTTTCTTTTTTTTTTTTTTTTTTAACTACTACCTTAAACAATAAGTTTGGTTTATGCTGGATTGAAGCTCCGAGCAGTGACAGCTCCGGAGCTCATCTTCCCAGCCAGTGCCGCGGGACATCGTGGGGACGTGAGGCACCGTGACCATTATCCCGGCACAAAGAGCGTTCAGGGGCTCAGCTCCATTTCCCATTGCGTGAAACCACTCAGGGTTCAGGTTCCCTTTCAGCCCAGGGGATTATCCGGGCAGCTGGAGGAGGTGGGGGGGGCCTGGGGCATGGGTTGTGTTTGATCTTGCCCAGCAGCTTCGTCTGCAGGAGTGTCTGGTGGGGGCTTTGCTCAGGGGCTCCGGGACACCTCCTGCCATGGAGGTGACACAAAGGGCTGTGGGCTTTTCTCGGCAGTGAGCTGGGCAGTGGGGGGGGTGCTGTGCTGGTTTGCACTTCAAAAGCCATGAGATGGGCTTCCAAAACTGTGAGCTCAGCTACAAATTACAGGGTTGTTTCTTCATTGTCAGAGCCCCGAAGCAGGGACCCTTGTTGTTGGTTTCTTCCCAGCTGCAGACCTTTCCCTGCATCCAGCCAGGCTTGTTCCTAGTGAAAATGAAGCCAAAGTGCCTCTTTTTGGGCAGCTGGGTGTCCTGTAGCACCCATACCCTCAGGACACCCCGTGCTGTGGGGAGTGTACCCTCAAATCTGCCCTGCATCTGAGGACACCTTGAGGATATCAGGCACCCAACTGCAGGACTCCCCAACACATGTACCCCGGGTCTCCAGACACCCTTTAGTGTAAGATGCCCCATACCCCATCCTGCAGCACAGAAGAGCAGCTATAATGTGAGAAGCTCAATTGCCAGGACCACACATTTCAGACGGTGAAATAAGCCTCACATAACCTTGCTTTCACCCCAGCACTGATTTTCACATCACAGCCGTGTCCTCCTGTGTGCAATGTGGCAGAGAGTCTCTCACTTACTTCCACTGCTCCATCCTCTCTGCGTTTAGCCCTTTGTAAAATGAGGGATCATAGGTCAAACTGTGTGCTCAGGATAACTCCTCTGAAGCTAATGGACTTATTATGGTCCCTCATTTCAGAGCTAAGCTCAGCAAACCTGGTCTTGGGGGGGGAAGGTGGGGGGAAATATCTCTCCAGGAATGAATTTCACTCTGTCATGTGTGGCAAGTTTTGCACGGAGATAAACCTCGCTCCTCTGTGTGGCTTCTGCATGGACCATGGACCAGTCCCTCCTGTGTCCTCCTCGGCTCCTCGGGCACTGCTGGAGTGAGGGGTTCAGATGATGTTTGCCACCTTGTTCTGGTGAAAACCCACAGGCCAGGGCACTGGGAAAGACCAACTTGCCTTGCACTGTTAGAGAAATAAAGTAATTTAGAGAATCAGGCTTGACCCCAGTGTATCTGCTCTCCAGCATCCCTCCAGCTGGCTCAGGGGCAACTGTCTCCCCAGATCAGCATTGGGCAGGGAGAAGATCATCGCCAGCAGGACCAAGGAGCCAGGAAGGGAGGACAAGCAGCTTTATGGATGTCACCACCTGCAGTTTGAAGCCTCCTTCACCTTCTGCTCCTGCTGCACAAGCTTCCCCTGTACCCACAAGCAGATGCCAACTTGGATGTGTCATGGAGAAGATGGCTGCTGAGGTTGAAATGAGGGAAGTAAGAAGCTGTGGGGACTGGTTGAGTTTGACCTCATGGCCCAAGAAAAGGGAAGGGGTTAGCCCATGCAGATTTAGGAAAGGGGGACAACTTTCCCTGTGCAGCCCATGAAGACCATGGTCATACTGTAGGCTGCTACCAACCACTGGGTCTGAGATAGAGACGGCTTCTGATCCCTGGTGGGCACAGATCAGCAAACTCTTCATTGACACTCACCACAGAGCGTAGTGGAAAGTGAACACAACGTCCTTACGCATCTTTTCAGAGCCACGGGTGATGTGGACACGTGGTCCCACTGAAGTGTTGTGGGGTTCTACCTTGCAGCTTCAGGTCTGTCTTTAATTAAAGGAGGGCAACTGAGTTGGGATAGTTCTCAGAGCTTGGGAAGGATTTTCCTTCTCTGGGAAGAAGATGCAGGATGTTTGTACTGTGGGGAAGAGCTTCCCCTGGGGGCTGGGCCAATACCGAGCTCTTCTGCTTGGTCTTCTGTGGTTGAGCAACATCCCCCTCCATGCTGTGCAGCAGCTTGTACCAGTGTGGTTGCCAAGGATGTGGCCATGAGCCATGCAGATCTGTGAGAGCAGCCAGGGAAGAGGTGGGCAGAGGAGAAGGGCACGATGCAGACCTCCTCTGAGGGAAATTGTCCTTTTCTTTAGATTCAAAGCTCCACCATGGAAGGGGTCGTTCTGGACACAGGGAAACCAGCAGCACAGCAGCTGATGGAATTGCACTCTCACTGGGTAATCCAAGAGCTCTAATGATCTGCCTTTGATCTCCTATTCAATGGGGAGATTTATTACAGCTTTCATTTCAAGTCAGACTGATGAATTTCAGTGGACCTGTCGAGTGGCTACAATCTGGAGGCATTTATCTTTCAGGAAGAAGAGACAAGGCTCCTCTCTTTGTCTCTTTGAAATGATGGGGGGAGACATGGTACCCAGATAGTGAGGGTCAAATGATACCTGCTGTATGACAGCAAGGTTTGTGTTGCTTAGGGCAGGCTCCCAGCTCCAGCTGTGGCACAGCAGCTGCCTTTCTACTCTGGCACAAAGTTAATCTGCTTAAATGTTGCTATCTCTCTTCCCTTTCTTCCTTGGTCCCTTTGAAGATCCTGTCCATGGGAGCATTATTGGGTTGCTTGGGCTCCCCTTGGACATGCGTGGTCCCCTGGGACCCTGCTGCTGGCCCCGCTCACATGCCGCAGGGAAAAGCCACATCCCTGGGCCAGCACAGCTCAGTGTCATGCAGGGGTATTGTGTGGAGAAGAGCTGGGTACCAGGCACTAGTGTTGCAAGGAGAGATGTGTGTAGACAAAGAGCAAGTGCTGGGGAGAGGTGGCACCATCCCAAAGGGCCTTTTGAAGAACCAGGGTGCAGCCAGTGCTGGAGTTGCCCAGATCCATTGTGCAATGGGATGGACATGGGACTTTCTGGGAGCAATCCCTGGCCCATTTGGGTGCATCTCTGTAGCTTTGGTTTGTTGGTTTGGGCTCTGCATCAAGACAGAATAAGCCAGTTTAAAGCCAGGGTGCTGAGCTAAAACCTTTTCTTGCTCCTGATCATGATGCCTACATCCTGGTGTTCATCTTTCTCCTGCTGACAGTGGCATTGCACATGACTGGTGTGGATGGATGCTGGTGGCATCATGCCATGAGCCCTCTGCCATGTGCCCAGGGCTGCTCTCTGGCCCGGCACAGCTTTGGCTATGGCTTGTCCCACTGTGCTGTGCAGTGTCCAGGGAGCATGTGGTGCTCCATGGGGCCTTGGAACAGGGGGGGTCCTATGGAGGCCAACACTGTTCCAGCACACCCCTGAGCCACACACGTCTGGGTTTAAACTGCTCATGGGATGTGTGCCCTGGTCCCTGTGCCTCATCCCCATCTAATTCCCTGCTGGAGCTGTGCAGCAGAGCTGCCATTTGTATGTAGGGGTGGCAGTGGAGGGTGCAGAGATGCCCGCTGTCAGTGTGTCCCCTAACCCGTCCTGCAGACAAGCGGCTGTCTGCCTGGCACATAGTGCTGGGAGGGCTGCTGCTCCCTGCCAGGGACTGCTAAAGAGCAACCACCGTATTGATTGGCGCCGTCACCGCTTGAGGGATGTGTTGTTGTGAACAGCCTCTGGCATTAGCAGTCTGCTCGCATGTTGACTTGCACCAAGGGCCACCGAGGTCTCCATCCCCAGCAGCGCCAGTGCCTAAAGGGGCTCCAGGAAACCTGGAGAGGGGCTTTGGACAAGGGCCTGTAGGGACAGGCCAAGGGAAATGGCTTTAACCTGCCAGAGGGGACATTGAGATGAGCTCTTAGGCAGAAGCTCTTCCCTGGGAGGGTGCTGAGGCGCTGGCACAGGGTGCCCAGAGAAGCTGTGGCTGCCCCATCCCTGGCAGTGTTCAAGGCCAGGTTGGACACAGGGGCTTGGAGCAACCTGCTCTAGTGGAAGGTGTCCCTGCCCGTGGCAGGGGGTTGGAATTACATGATCTTGCTCCTGCAATCCCCACATGCAAGGTCTGAGCTGGAAACCTCCCAGGCTTGCGCTTACAACATAAGGACCGCTTGGAACGTGACTGAGTCTTAGGTCACTAAAGCAGAAAACGATGACATTTTAAAGCCTTTCTCCGTGAGAGGAAGTGGCAGATGCAATGCAGAGTTAATGACGGTGGCTGTGTCCCTCCGAACCCGGGCTCTCCTGTCCCTGCCATCCTCTCCATCTCCAATTAACGCCCTGGGTGGCCAGGCCAGGGTGTGTTTGCTAAGGCAGGAGGCAGCGGGGCAGGGGTGGATCGGAGGAAGCATCGGCTGCTCCTCTCATTGCACAGGATGAAAGGAGCAATCCTCTGTGTGTTTGATAGGGGAACAGAGGCTCCTGCACTGCCTCCTGCTCTCCTGTGTCTGGTGTCTTGGGAGCCAAGCACTACAGGGGCAGTAATAAAGAGTTTGGCAGCTACTGTTATTGATGCCTGGTGGGTTTTGGTGCTCAGGGTGAGCGACGGAGATGTCTGCCCCGGGGCAGGATGCTGCTGCCCTGGCACTGCTGCTGTGTGAAAAGCAAAGCAATCCATCAGAGCTGTAGCACCTCAGCTTCTGGCATCACCTTAGAGAGAGAATCATAGAATCATAGAATGGTTTGGGTTGGAAAGGACCTTAAGATCATCTAGTTCCAACCCCTAGAGCTGCAAGAGATTTGTTTCTGGCATGGCTTTCTGGCCATCCTACTGCCCTCCTGTCCAGGCTGCTGGCAGTCAATGTGGCAGAATTCCTGGGGGAATGCAAGGGATCAAGGCAAGGCTCTGGAAAACAGGATGGGAGGTTTCAACCTCCAGCTCCGACAGCATCCTGCCCAAAGTGACTATGGTGTGATGCCACTGTTTGCAGACCTGCTTGCCAAAAGCAACGGTGGTGCAACTGGTGCCCGGTGATCCATGGGCACTGCTTCTTCTTCTAAGTTGGAGGCTGATGACCCTCAGCAAACTGCAGCTGCTGCTTCAAGCCCTCCTCCTGCCCAGTGGATTTTGATTTCCATGGCAGAAATATACATTCTCATAACCCTGGCACTGCCTTCCCTGCTTGCTGATCCTGCCTTGGAAATTGGGGTGGTGGACCATATGCAGCACAGTCTGCATGACCCCCAGAGTCCCATTTTGGTGTCGGACCCAACCAATGCTGGGAAATGCAGCTAAATGCCATGAACTAACCAAGATAGTGGAGGAAAAGACTTCTCACTCTGCATCCTGATGGTGTATCTGTGAGATTGGATCTGAGCCTTTTTGTGCCCCTTTGTCAGAAATCCACAGTAAGCAGCTAACAATTTGGAAGAGTCATTCAGCCCCGGAGTGCAGCGACCTTTCTAACAAAACCTGCAGCAAAAGCGTCTGCTCAGCAAGTGCTATGTGTGCTCGTGATGGTGGGAGCTCATGTCTCCGTCTGTGTTGGTGCAATTTGCATTAACCCAGGAAAATGTCACAGGTTACATGCTCTGGGGCAAGTTCTGTCTTCTCCTGCAGCTCAGGGGGGAATTGGCCACACTTCCTGCCTCTGACCTGCTCCCAACCCCTCTCAGAGCCGTGTGAAATCTGCAGCCGATAGCTCTTGGCTCAAAGACATTATGTGGAAAGACGCAGGAGTGTAACTAGCGCCACTCAAAATCCCATCACATAAGGTCGGTAATGAAAGAAACAGCTCTATCGGAAAGCAGCTGACAACTCAAGGTTTCGGGCTGACAGGGAAACCTCTGCTTAGAGATTCAGGGCAGGCAGAGGAAACTGGATGCCCTGGGCTTGCCGGGCTGGGGGAAGAGCCAGCAGTGGCTGGCTGCCTCCTGGGCAATGCAGTGCTCAGCCTCTCAGGAGAGGGGTGGATGGTGTGGTGCAAAGCCTGGGAGATGTGAAGAGGGTTGGTGCTCATCCTAAGAGCCACCATTTCTGGGCAAATGCCTGTGCTGGACTGAACTGGAGCTGGACGTCAACCCAGCTTTGTCTGTGTTGAGAAATATTCACTAATGGGAGGTGCTACAGCTGCTCCCAGGGCCACTGGTCACCACCCCACTGTGGCCAGTCATTGGTTTCCAGTGTCTCAGTGTGCTTCCCTTAGTCCCACCATGCTCTTTGGCTCATGAGGGCCTCAGGGACCATGACTTATCTGCACTCATCTCAGACAGGCACCTTTGAGAGGGAAAGCATGTGGGGTTCAGGTTAGGAGGGTCCACTCCTTGGGCTGACTCTTTCAGACCAGTGCCAAATGATCAGAGGTGGTCTGCCCTGGAATCCTGCTGACTCTGATGCAGCTTCCCAGGGATGGTCTGGCAGTTTCCAGGGCCCTTCCTTGAGGCTCAGCTACCTCTGGGTCAGCCCAATGCTGAGTCCAATCTGTCTGGAAGGTAGTGGAAGGAAGCACAGCTTGGAAAAAGCCAGTGTTCGGGGGACCAGACCTGCTTTTGTGGGACTGATCCTGGCCCTGCATCCCGCTCAGAAGGCTGTGAACACCACATCAACTCTGGAAACCACTAGTCCCTGGACTGGGACTGGAGACGACCCTCTTCCCTGCCACCAAGTTGGCTCTGCTAATGAGGCAGCACCTCATTTACATGGGCTTGTGATGCTGCGGCCAGAGGTTGGCTCCGAGGGCACCAATGCAGGGACAGCACTGACCTGTCTTTGCCGTCTTCTCTCTAAGTACCAGCCCGTCCCCCTTAATGGGGAGCTTTGAAACGACTCATTCATTTAACCTAATGCAATAAGAGCCCGGTTTGAGTGCGGTCTTTGTGCAGGAACAAACTGTCTCTGCTCCCTGGAAAGGCAGTATTATGCTGTCTCTCGCACTCCAATATGCTAATACACCAACTCCCTGCAATTTCATTTTCAACAGGGACTAATTTAAAAGAAATGACCAGCCTGCCAGTGGACTTCAAAGATATCTTTTGATGAGTTTTAGCAGCTTCAGCAAAACTCTAATTTGAATTTCAGTGGCTGCCGTGTGATTTTCTCAGTGACAGTTAAGAGAGATGATAGCGCCAGCTCCATCTGTCATTGGAGCCTCTTCTCTTCCCTCTTTTCACTGATTTGTTACAGAGGGGGGGAAAAGAGAGAGGGGAAAAGTTGAAAGAGAGGGTGGTGAAATTCTGGCGCCCTTGTGCAGAGCCACACAAAGGGGAAATGTGGAGCTGGGAGGTGGGGGATGATGGGGGCTCTGGGCAGCATCCCTGCCAGTGCGGGCAGCACCCTGGGCAGCTCTGGGGGTTTGACACAGTGGTGTAATGGCTCAGGCAATCCGGGTTAAACTGATAATGGCAGAGAAAATGCTTACAGGGAAATTAGCACACATCTTCTGTCCAACTTGGCTGCCCAGGCCAGCAGCCCAGGGAAGATGAGCTCTTGCAGCAGGTAAAAATGGCAGGCAGGTTGTGGGCTCCTCTGTCTGCCTTCAATCCTGCCTCCCTTCAATCCTGCACCCTGCGTGCTGCCATCCCCTTGGTGGTTCAATGCATTCCGTTGGGGTCGCAGCAATAGATGGTGAGCTCCAGACAATAGAGTCTGCAAGCTGTGGTATGGCCAGAGTTGGATCCATGTGTTACTTGGTGCCAGTGAAAGATTGGACCAGCACCACCAGGCAGCGGGTCTGTCTCCATCTCACACAGTGGTTCTCCACCCCACCACCACATGCGCCGCTCTCTACAAAGGCGTCAGAGCCTCCCGGGTGGATGCGGCACAGCTCCTGCTCCCCCTCTCATGTCTGGAGCTGCCCCTGTTATGGTTGTCACCCATGATTTCATGCTCCTGCTTACATCTTTAGTTTCCCTTGTCAGAGACAGCTTCATCGCTGGCTCCCCTGCGCCTTGGGGAGTCCTCTCACGCTGAGCTGGCAGCTTTGGGGGCAGAGGCGCTGCAGCCTTTTGTTCCCAGAGACCTGGATTTGCATCCTCTGTCTGATGCCTGTGGACAGAGCCATGGCCGGACACATTTAAGCACCAGTTCCAGCATCTGAGCTTGCCCTCCTCTCACAGGAAAGCCCTGGTCCGGATGTCAGGAGCCACTCAGGGCTGCTCCGGCTGGCCGGGGCATCCGGGTGGCGTGGGAGCCGCTGTCAATCCCACTGTAAGCCTCAGCAAGCTGATCAAGACCTGTTCAGCTCATGTAAAACCTGGGATTAGAGACTGGTTCAAGTGCCCCCATTCCTGATTATAGCTGCTCCCAGAGACCCAGGCCAGGAGTCATGCTGGCAAAGCTGTGTTTCATGCATGCTCTCTGGTACCCTGTCCCTGGGAATGGGATGCTCCTAGTTCAGGTTTCTCAGTGGTGAATATCCTGCCAGTGCTCCACCCCACACGGATGCCAGGCTGGGTCTCTGCCCTGGCAGAATAGCCTGGAGAAGGAAAGTATGTGCTCCATGAACATGCTCCCATCCCATCAAAGTACTGCCCATGCACCCTGGAGCTGTGCACTCTCAAATCTCTGGGAGCCCAGGGATGCAGGGGTCAGTGCAAGAAGGTGCTCATATGAGGCACAGCACACTGCCAGAGCAGCTAGCAGGACCCTGGGAGCCGGAGGTGGCATCTCTCTGGATGCAGACAGTGCTGGAGATGTGATGAAGACCATCTTTGGATGGGATCGGCTGCATGAATGCCCTGACAGCTTTGCAGAGGTCTTTGTACCATGTGAGCAGAAGACACAACAAGAAACAAGACAGGAGCAGTGAGGAAACCCTGCACAAAGACAAGGAGAGCAGGCGGCTGAGTGCATCCTGGAAGGCATCTGTGAGGCAAGGAAGGGTTGTATCCGGGAGCTACTGGGGCCAGGACTGCCAGTACCGACAGTAGAGGTAGCACCTCAGTGGTATGGGCAGGCTGGCGACCCCCTGCACACATCCCTGCTGCATCCATTGTCTCCTGCAGCATCTTTGCTGGGGTCAGTGGCCATCTAAGCCGATCTGACCGTGCTGCTGAGGCTCTGCAGTGGAGACCACAGCTCCCGGAGTCATCCCACCACCCTGAGACCCACCATGAAATTGCTACGACGTTAGGCGCTTCCTAATAAAGCTGTCACAGACACCCCCATCATCTCTCGGCTCAGCCCCCTGCCCTCTGTTTAACCAGATAATCTGCTTTTTAAAAATACCTTTTCCTCTGGCTCAGTGGAAGCTCAGGCCTGTCCCAGTTCCTTGTCACTGAGGCGCGCTGAGGAATTATCAGCACGCAGGCCTTTTTTATTTTCCTTTGTCATTGTGTGATACTGAAAAGTCTATTTTGTGGCTAATTATGCTGGCATCTGCGTGCCTCCCTCGGTGTGCATTTGAGTTTGTTCCTGCTGCAGTGGAACAGCCTGTGTGGGAAGGCATCTCTTTCCATTAGACATGCAGAGATCAGACCTGAAATTTGCCCAGGCACTCTGCACAATGCTGATGTTCGGGGTCCTCATCCGTCCTTTTGTCCTCGACCCTGGGAAATTCCAATTCCTCTGCCATAGCCTGGGGGATGAGTGGGTTTTCTCTCCAGTGGCTATGGGACATGTCAGGATTTGAGAAGGTTCCTTGGATCAGTCTGCAAATGTTGACCACAGCACCATGGTCATCATCTCTTCCTTTCCTCCAACCTGGGCATATTCCCCTCTGTTCCCTTTGCCCATGGCCCTCAGCTGGGCAGCCAAGTGGGGCAACGCGACTGCAGATGTCACTGCCCCTGACGCTCACCCCAAGGACCATGGTGTGAATCTGTTCACCTACTCCACCTTCTCTGCTGTGCTCAGACCAGGTACTTGCTCATGATGTTTTAGGCTTAGGCACAGGGGGACTGGAGGGGACAAACTACAAGAAACCTGGAGAGGGGCTTTGGACAAGGGCCTGTAGGGACAGGCCAAGGGGAATGGCTTTAACCTGCCAGAGGGGAGATTGAGATGAGCTCTGAGGCAGAAGCTCTTCCCTGTGAGGGTGCTGAGGCGCTGGCACAGGGTGCCCAGAGAAGCTGTGGCTGCCCCATCCCTGGCAGGGTTCAAGGCCAGGTTGGACACAGGGGCTTGGAGCAGCCTGCTCTAGTGGAAGGTGTCCCTGCCCGTGGCAGGGGGCTGGAACTGGATGAGCTTTAAGGTCCCTTCAACCCAAACCCGTCTGGGATTCTATGATTCTATGAAACAGCCCAGCCACCCAGATTGTTTCCACAATGTGGAGAAGTGGGGCAAGCATTAGGCTTGTTAATCACCTGTGAAGTGCCATAATTGTCCCTCCTGTCAGGTCTACCCTTCAGAAACACTCCCTGAGCATAGCAAGTGTTCTGGCAGAGCAGCATCTCCCTGCACTGTCCTCAGGGCTGGCACTTTCTCTCTGCAGTGTTCCTTTCATTACCTGACCTGGCTCTACAGGAAAGGGACAGGGCAGAAAGGGTTAATTCTGTGCTTTCATTGCTCAGTTTTGCAGTGGTAGGGCATTGGTAGGGGGAGCCACCATGAGCTCTACCAGGCTCTGCTGGTGGTGCTGCTCAGGCTTGGTGCGACACGTGGTCATAATCCAGGATCCACACTCAATAATCATTTGGCCATGAACCGGAAGACATCAAAAACCAGCTGCAACTGCAAATGCTTTGGTTTGTCACAGGGGAAACGTGGTATGAAGCATTGCACCGTGCTCTGAGGGTCATGTGAGAAGGGTGACATATCAGCCTGGAGAAGAGGCTGATTTATATTCCAGGACTGAGCCACCATCTCATGAGAGGATGATGTATCTAATGCCACTAACCTTGCAGAGACAGAGGACCTGTAACACCTACAGACATCACAGAGCTGGAGGCAGCTCCGGATATAGGATATAATTACCCAAGTTCACACCGACGTGTCTGGGGGTTAAATTACTGCTTTGGAGAACTACTGGAGCAACACTTCAGATTTGTGTCAGATAAGAAGTGTGACATTGTTTTGCAGGATAAAAAAGAGGCTTATCAGGGATGTGCCAGCCCCGGTGTTTGTTCAGCTATGCAAGCAGCTGACTCTGCAAGTGGTGAGGTTGGCTGTGGCTGTATCGTGGATGGGAGAGATGCTGCCCTGCAGCTGAGATGGGTCCTAACACTGCCCTGTTGAGTGTAATGGAGAGGCTGATCCAGGCAGCGTGAGCCTGGCCTGATGGAAGTGCTATTAGCATGGTGCTGGCAGCTCTCTGATGGCTGAGACAGGACGACACCATGGTGGAAATGCCTCTGAGCTGCTGCGCTGACCCTTGGTACCGAGGAGCAAATTGGTGGGGAACCAATGAGAGACACGTGGTGGCATGAGAGGATGGAAAGAAGGAAATTAAAGAGGGCAATGCAACAGCTAAGAAGAGGATCATCTGAAGCTGGGAACGAGACCTCACAATGTGTTTCCAATGTCCCTGCATTGACACAGGGTCTGGGAACTGCAGCAATGAGCTCTCACCAGGGGATGGTATCGCCCCTAAAAGGGAGGAAATGAGTTTTTCCACATGCATTAAGACAAGACACGCCAGCGTGAAGGGAGATGTTGCACGTGCACAGAAATGCACGGGGAACCGCTGCGTTCTGGTGTCTCATCGCAGAGGATACAGCAGAAAGTGAAATCATGAAAATGATAATGGGTGGAGAATGATTTCCACATGAGAAGAGAGAAGAAAGGAGCTATTTAGTTTGAGAGGGGATGAATGAGAGACAACACAGTGAGATGGAAGATAATAATGAATGGGATAGGGAAGACACATCCACCAGTCACCCTCGACAAAGCAAGAGGTACCTGGGGATCTGGAAGAGCCCTCCTTGCAAATGAATGCAAGAAAGTGCTTTCTGGCAGAGTTCAAGTGATCTGTCCATGGGATCCAGGGCAGCAAGGAGCAGAGGGCGAAGTATGAGCTCATTCCTGCTGGAGCCACCTGCATCTGCCTCCATCTCCCTCCAGCTTCCAGCCAGCATCAAGCAAGGCAGGATCTCCGACCTGCTCTCTTTGCTCCCCAAACTGGCAGTGATCCCCAGCAGCTCACTAGTGTGGTGTTTCCCTCTGGTGTTGTGCCAAGCAGGCTGCAGCTGTGGCTGCTCGTGGGCACAGAGGCCATGGTGATGACCACGGGGCTCTGACACATTTCAGAGGAGTCCATCAGGTACGAAATGCTTGAATTTCCTCTGGCAACAACTCTCAGAAAGCGCAAGGCATCAAATGCCTTCCAAAATGACTGCGGACACAACCATGGGGTAACCCACACTAGATGCACATTCCCACCTTACCATGTTGCAGCCCAAGGCAATGAATGCAAGTTGAGGTGAGTTCAAAGGCAGTTGCCTGCCGAGTGCATGTCACCTGAGTCACACTGCATGTCACCTGTATGTGTGACTAGTGAAGGGGCTATGGAATTTGGAAAATACAGTCTGAGATACTATGGGTACTCCAAATTAACAGTGATGGGTGATGGCGAGTCAGCAGCTGCATTGCACTGATGCTTAGAGGAGGGCATGATGTGGCATCGGTATCTGGAGGACCCCTGTAGGATTCAGGAGTGCTCAGAAAGGAGGTACCCACCCAGAGTGAACAGGGAAGGAAAGCAGTGTTAATACTATCTTTTTGCATGTCTTTTCTGTCACCTTTCCCCAGTGTCAGAAAGCAACGTGGCTCGTGGGGCTTCATGGTGGGATGGAGCAGTTGCTCTGTCCTTCCCCTGCAGGGGGGAGCCTGTCGGCAGGTCTCTGAGCCTCTACCTGGGGTGCTGCTCTGCTGGCTGCACTGGGCGCATTGGAAGCTGGTATCAGGCTGGTGGAGGAGCCATTCCACCTTCCTGTACCCCTGAACCCACACAGTGACAGTGACAGTGACAGTGGATGGTGATGCTGTGGACAGTGCTGTGGTGCATGCGACGCACGCTGCTCCAGCAGAGCTTCATTCACATCATTTTGGGGTTTTTTTCCTGGTGCTGCTGGTGTGACATGTCAAAAGGCAGAGGGAGGTGCTTTGCACAGCATTTCCATCCCAATTGGCAGTGTTCAAAGCCAGGTTGGACAGGGCTTTGGGAGACATAGTCTGGTGTGAGGTGTCCCTGCCCATGGAGGGGGTTGGAACTAGATGATCTTAAAGTGCTTTCCAACCCAAACTAGTTTGGGATTCTATGATTCTATGATTTAAGTGGTGTCCCTGGCTGGATGCCAGCTTCAGCATCCCAGTTTGGGCCGGATGGAGCAGGTGGGTACAAAGACGACCTCAGGGCTGCTCCTTCTCACTGCATCCACTAAGGTTTTCCTAGCCACCCTCCACTCAACAACACTGCCTTGTTGTCTCACCTCACTGCAAAGCATCTTCGCTGCCCCATGGCCTGGCTGGGGCCCAGGCAGCAGGGCCAAGTGGCTGTGGATGGTCCCAGGGGAAGGTCTCCACCAGCAGCCCATCAGTACTGAGGAGCGATGCTCACAGAGAGCAAGCTGTGGGGCAGCCTCACTGCCTGCTGCCCCCAAGCCTCTGTCTCCCCTGCATGAGATGGGTGGATCAGAGTTCAGCTTTTCTGCCACATCTGGTAACACTGCTTTTAAATCAATATTATGGGACCAAGCCAAAATAATACAGGTTTTTACTTTCTTCCTTCTTTTTTCTTTCTTTCTCCCAGCATTATCCACAAATTAAAAAGTCAGAAAGAAGTTGGTTTGGGGATGAAGTGAGCGACTTTTAGGCTTCAGCATCATTTACAGCTCAGGGGCCACAGGAAAAGGGATACATAAGCAGAAAGCTGGGGTTGAGTTTTAAACACTATGGACTTTGTAGATACCAGCGGGAAGGAAAACACGCAGCCAGAAAGTTTCATGAGGCAGGCAATGCAAGGGGATGCACTGCATGTGCTTACCAGCCACAGGCTGCTGCATGTCATCTCTTTCACCAAGGAAATCTGCACCGGTGCTCCTCTCTGGTGACTCCCAAGTGCTCTTCTGTATCCACCAACAGTCTGGGGCTTGGTCAGCACATGGCTTGGAGGTCTCTTGCTGGCCCTTCATATGTGTGGATTGGGAGGGCAGCACTCCACAGTCCAGTGCATCCCTGTACTTTTAAGCCAGGAGTGCCTCCACGTCCCGATACTGACGGGGTAATTGCAATATTGTCATGACATGTAGGAGATCAAAGGCTGGGTGCAGGGGAGGTGGCAGTGGTGGTAAGAATGACATGCCGTTTGCATTTAGAAAGCACTTAAGAAGCAATTATCCAGTGCTGGGAGCCCTGGCCAGCGAGTGTGGCTCATGTATTTTAATGTGTATTTCAAAGAGATGAAGATTGGTGCCCAGCGGGAGGCCGGCAGTCGTGAGCAGCTCTGTGCAGCGTGCTCGGGGCCAGGCTGCACTGCAGTGGCCTCACGCGAAGCTGCGGGCTGCCTGCACAGGCACTTGCCCTTATCTCTCATCCCCCGCCCCTTGAAGCTCTGTTACATCCAGTCATCATTCCTGCTGCCCACAGCGTCATCCTGTGGCAGGCGGGTGAG
Organism: Strigops habroptila; assembly: GCF_004027225.2. NCBI lineage: Eukaryota > Metazoa > Chordata > Aves > Psittaciformes > Psittacidae > Strigops > Strigops habroptila. The sequence continues at coordinate 2,734,184 of NC_044292.2, forward strand.
GAGGAGAAGGGAGTCTTGGCATTGCCCCCGGGCATCACTGCTCTGGGGTGACCGCTTGTTACTGGAGAGAGACTATGGGTGAGGGCCTGTAGGGATGGGACAAGCGGGAATGGCTTTAACCTGCCAGCGGGGAGATTGAGATGAGCTCTGAGGCAGAAGCTCTTCCCTGTGAGGGTGCTGAGGCGCTGGCACAGCGTGCCCAGAGAAGCTGTGGCTGCCCCATCCCTGGCAATGTTCAAGGCCAGGTTGGACACAGGGTCTTGGAGCAACCTGTTCTAGTGGAAGGTTGCCTAGGTAGGCAACATCCACAGCCTTTCCCTCATCCACTAAGCATGTCACCTTGTCATAGAAGATCAGGTCAGTCAAGCAGGACCTGCCTTTCATAAACCTGTGCTGACTGGCCCTGATCCCCTGGTTGTCCTGTACGTGCCACATGATGTACATGCCTCCATAAACTTCCCTTGGCACTGAGGTCAAGCTGACAGGCCTGTAGTTCCCCAGATCCTCCTTCCAGCTCTTCTTGTAATGGGCATCACATTTGCTAATCTCCAGTCAAGGGGGACCTCCCCGGTTAGTAAGAACTAAATGATGGAAAGTGGCTTACTGAGCCCTCTGCCAGCTCCCTCAGGACCCTCGGCTGGATCCTATTCAGGCCCATAGATCTGTGTGTGTCTAAGTGGTGTAGCGGGCCACTAACCATTTCCTGTTGGATTATGGGGGCTTCATTCTGCTCCCCATCCCTGTCTTTCAGGGGGAAGCAGGCTTAGACAGACTAAATGGGTTAACTGGTAATGAATAAATTATTGCTCATAATTATCTTCATTGCTGCTGGAGCAGCAAAGAGCACAAGGGATAACTTCCAAACTTGAGCCGGAGACCTGTCATCTTTAAGGGAGCATCCCATGAAGACCTCCCAGCTCCTGGGCTGCCCCAGGGTGGGCAGCCAGCAACGCCCCAGGGCAAAGCCATCGGTGTGTGATGCTGAGCTGGACCTTCAGCATGTGTGTGAGGAGGTAAAGGACAGTGAGAGGGCAAGCGGGTGCAGCTGCCATCGTACCATGGATGGAGTTGGGAGCATCCCCTGTGCAAGGCACCTTCATCCCCTCTTCAGGACCAGATGGAGCTTGTACATCAGTGAGTGCACAGATGTCTGGACAGGGCTGTTGGCATCACCCCCAGCCTGTGCTGCAGCTTGATGCACTGCTGACAGCCCTGGGCGGGCATTCCCCAGGCAAGGGCAGGCTTGCAGCCCGGCACGATGCAGTGCACACCCCAGAGGTCTGCCCCCCGCATCCGCACCAGCGCTGTCCATCAGGCCATCCCCTGGGGGCTTTGCTGCCCCGACCCGCCACCGGAGCCTGCTGCCTTTGACAAGTCTCTCCAGTGGAGGTCTGACAGCTTGTTTCAAGAGGAAGGGGGCATCTCGCTGTGGTGCTTGAGACACTTGTCTGCAACCCACTTGGGCCTCCAAACCCCCACCTTGCTGAGTTCATGGGGGTGCTGTGAGCTGAGCTCAGCACCCATGACAGGGAGGTTGGAACTGGATGATCTTAAGGTCCTTCCTAACCCAAACCATTCTGTGATTCCATGACCCTAAGCAAACCCTCAGCGAGGCCAGCCTGCCTCGTGTGCTGCTTTCTCTTCCCAGCATCACCTCCTCCACTCGCCAGGGACCTCGATTTTCTGGAAACATTTTGCTGTGAACTGTGGGGGTTCTGTTCTGCTTTCCCAGGGGCTTGGAAAAGCTTGGTGGGTATCTCCAAAGAATCTCAGCAGCCCCTGTCTTTGCTCCCCACTGCCTGTCGCAGCAGGAAATGCCTTTGTGGGAAGGTCAACGGATTTGTGCCAAAGTGGGACAGGCCGAAGATAATCCCAGAGCTACAGGGATATTCGTAGTGATTCCAAATCGTAATTCTGACTTCAGTCTAAAGCTGTTTGCTTACTGTTGCTGTTCCCACGCACAGTAACACCCACTGCAGTGTCCTCACGCTGCCCCAGGATGATAATGTGGGGGGGATGCTGGCATCAGCTCTGCTGGAGGGAAGGAGATGTGATTAGCGGATCCAGCAAGCCTATGCAGATCATTCCTGGCCTAGTTCTTGACTTCACCCATTGATTACTGAGCGTTTTCCTTGATGATGTGTACATCTTATCTGCATTCACTAAACGATTTAGACAAGAGAAATGTTCTTGCTTAGGTTTAGGACCTATGTCCTCAAGCATGGCCATTCAGGAGGTTGTCCCCTGAGCGGGAGACCCTGGTGCAATTCCCCTGTATCAGGCTGGAGTCCAGGCTTTAGGACATCTGCCACCCCTGAATGTGGGTTGTTCTCAGCTCTTCTCTTCTGCTGCAGGTAAAGTACTTGCAAAGTCTTTGAGAGCAGATAAGATGATTTTCCAACCCCATGGGTCAGACCTCGCCCAAAGGGCAGGACAAAGTCATTTCGTTTAATGTGCATGTGAAAGAACCTGAGAGATGGTAGCCTGGCCAGGACATTTGCCTGCCTGGGCTTTAAGACAAGGCAAGACTTGGGTGTAAACCTGCAAGAGAGGAGAGAACAGGAGCCAGGTCTCCATCTGCTGTGCAAAGGCAGTGCTGTCCTCTCTTTTCTGTTCCCTCCTCTTCGGTGCGCTTACCTTACCCCTGCAGTCACTTTATTTAATATCTTCTGGAGCAGCAGCATTTTCTTCTGGGTAAAGGAGAAAAATGATCTGGAAATCCTCAGCCTACGGATGCTCTGCAGTGAGAGACTGAGCTTCCCGAATAAGCAGGAAGATGTAATTTTTACTTGGCTGGTTAGAGCTGATTACACTTTGCTTTGAAGTGTCTCAGACATGTAGGCAACGTCTTTAGTGGGATTTTGGCACCACAAAACCATCCCTGTGGTACAACCCACCTTCCCAGCCCAAGGCACCTGATACAATGCTGAGACAGACTGGAGCCTTGTGGAGCTTGGGAAAAGCTGATTCTCTCATGCACCCTGGGAGAAACACCCCCTTGACAAAGGTTGGGGCACAGTCTGGAGAGGCAAAAAGTGGGGTCTAATCCTCTTGGGAAGAGGGAAGTGTGGTGCTTCTGCCCCATACCATGGGTGAGTGCTGGTCACCAGTGCTGCTGTATAACAGGAGTGTTTCTCCTCTTGACCTGCTCCTACGGTGCAGACCTGCCCATGGAAAGATGCTGGAGCTCCTCTGGGCTGGACTTCCTTGGTGTGGTGAAGGATCTTCAAGCAGCTTTCCTCACATCCACTGTGAGCAATAGGTTGCAGTAAAAAGGAAGATATCGAGGTAGTAGCCTTATTTTTGACACTTGCTGCTTCTGAAGCATTTGATTTCTCTGGTAGCTTTCAGTTGACTGAGGCTGAGGAAGCTAATTATGGGCATGTGGCACAGAAATAAGAGGCATGTGGGAACACCATGGAAAAAAAATGAGACCTATAAAAGACATAGCTAAATCAGAGAGCACTGAAAGAAAGAGAAATCTCAGAAGCGCAAGTGACTGATCTGTGGCCATAGAACAGGAAACAGAGAGAGGCAGAGGCAGCGAGAGAGGTCTGGTTGCAGAGCCGACTCCAGGCACTGCAATTAGAATTTGCCAGGCAGCAGAAGTCACCCTGTCCAGAGTGACAACTTTGAAGGGTGAGTAGCGCGCAGCCTTCATAGACACGGTTGAAAACACTTGACACCACCAGAGTGACCCGCGGCAGAGATGAGAGCAGATCTGAGGGCAGGAATGAAGCCAGCACAGCACCTGGATGCTGCATGTGCTGTGATAAGCAGTGAAAGCAAAGCGCCCTTACTGGGGAGAGGCAGCAAATGCAGGAGTCTGCAGGCACCAGCAGATGCGCGGGGAGGATAAAGAAGAAAGTGACCATGCTATTAGCTCAGATGATTTCTTCAAAGGAGTAAAGGACAGTGCTGCAGCAGAAGGCAAACGGACTTTAAATTTCCAGGCCGAGGCAACTTGTTGCTTTAAATACATATATTTGAGAGCAAGCCAGAAAGTATCTCTACAAAAGAAAATGCCTCTGACAGTGGTGAGGAGACTTCTTTCTGTTACATGTGGCCACCGACCAGATAAGAACCTGTTTCTGCTAACATCATCACCCAGTCAAGTGTCCCAGGATACAAGTGGTGCAACTGGAGGACCAAAGGAGTGGTCCTCCTGCATGGCTACATGAGAGGAACAAGGGGCATGGAGTCTACTGTAAAGCTTTCAGTTTCAGAGAGACTGTTTCCCAGGATGGAATGGGAAAAACTGTATATTTTAAACCTAGAGCCAGCTTGCTAACAGTTGGAGCAAGAGGAAGGTGACCACTGAGTGTATGTCCTGCCAATTCCTGAGCACTTGTCTCAGGCCCATAATATCTGAGGTTTGATGAATATCCCTTCTGAAGCTGCTTGAATTCAATTTAGCCCAAATTCCCAAACCAGAGGAAAAATAAACTTCACCCATGCTGAAGGCTAAGTAAATCTCATGATATTTGAAAATGTGGCATGGGGAATAATGATGCTAGAATCTGGCAAAGCAACGTCTTGCTCCTGTCTTGCTGCTGATGCCACTGCCTTCAGGTGAGCAGGCAGCAGCATAGCACATTTTGATCAAGCTCTTTTGAAGACTATCCAGGGGCAAAACTGAGATCTGAACCTTAGCTGTGAGGTGACCCAGCAGCACTGTGCCTGGTTTAGGTATAAAGAGGCAGCCAGAGCCACCCAGTGATGCTGAGTGCTGCCAGCCTTGGCTTCTCTAAACCACAGAGACTGTGTTGAACAGCTCCTTGCTCCTCTGTGCAGCTTGGACTTGCTTGCACAGACCTTTGGGAGCAGCAAACAACCTTCTGCTGACCCTGAGCAAGTGATGCTCTGGAAGAGAGCTGTGGCTTCTCCTCTGCCTCTGGCCGTGGTCCTTCCTGCAGTGATGCCTCAGCTCCTGGCAAAAGGCTGGGTTTTGTCAACATCTAAGTCCTTCTCTCCATGTGAAACACATAACATGTCCTCCCTGACCCTTCAACACCTACCCTCAAAACATAGATTATACTCCTGACAATTTCCAAGTGAATCAGTTAATTAACTCCTGAGACAGTATTAATTAAATACACGCTTTTTAACAAAACTTCAATTTGTTTGTTCATCTTCTGCTGACCCTTGAACTAATGAAGGGCTTTTCACTGACCTCTCACACCCCACAGGGAGTTAAATCTCAGTGAAATAAGGTGGAGCGGTGGTTGTTTGAAGAACAATTCTACAAGGTTACCCAAGGTAAACATGTTATTTATTACTTTGTATAATAGACGGGGTTGGGTGGGTAGCTCCAGTTCTTCCTAAATAGTCCTACATCTGACACCCCACACAAAGGAACACGGCTCTTGGGCAGGGAGGTACACTCCAAACTGCATATACAGAGACCCATGCTGGGTAATAAATAATCCTACCTGGTGACATGGTTCCTTATACAGCTGGAATTCATTATCAGAAAAAGCAAATACTACACCTGAAACTTCAATTGGGGATCCGGGGATGTGCAACCAAAACTAGAGGAGAAGACCTTGTCTTAGGACCTTCCTTTGCAATTGCCAGCCCCACCTTTGCATGCTGGTGGCCTGTTCCCAAATTTCCTAAGGTGATAAATGATAAAGGCAGAGCGCAGCTTCTGAAAGCATCGCCCCAAGGTACCCAGGGAGCTGATGTGCTGGCAGCTCGTGCCTGATGGGTGCCCCTCTCTGTTCAGGGGCAGTCCTGGATGAGCTCTGAAGTGGCTGTGGGTGTTCCAGTTTGTTTCATTATTGTTCCCTGATCACTCACCTCATTTTAAATGGAGCTTTGTTTGGTTATTTTTGCAGCGTCAAAATTAATTTTGGAAAGTGCCTCATTGTAAGCTTTCAAAAGGATTACACCCATGTCTGCCCAGCTCTATAATTAAGTCTCTTTGAAATTTCCACTTCCAGCAGAAACAATGTGCTTGAAATAAAGCCAACAATTCAGGCAGGTACTGGTGCATTTTGCCAGCAGGGTAAAGGATGCGTGAGTTGGGGCTGGAGGTATTTTCTGCCTGTCTTGTGGCTGTGCTGTTAACACCAGTGGTTTGGGATAGCAGAAGCTGGGGATGCTGGAGGGTGTTAACACTTGCTGTAATGTACTTCCAAGGCAGGCTGCAGGACTCTGGAGGTGGTTGATGTGGGTTGTTCTGCTTTACTTTCCATCTCACTGCCAGTGTCCAGAGGCAGGCTTGACTTTTGTTCCAGGAACCCCCAGAAGAAACAACCATGGAAGTGCCTCCTTTGATCCTATGGAATCCCACAGAACAACTAACAGGGGTTTTGGGTGCCTTGAGCAGCATGAACTCATGGCTGCTGGAGAAGCCTGATGGTGCAGGCAGCATAAAGGCGAAGCTGGTATCAGGGAGCAAAGTGGTGGTTGGCTGTGCAAACAGAGGAGGTGGCGGTGGGTGACAGGGGATGGGGACTGAGGTGCCACCACCATCTGGCAGACACAAAGCAGTTCATCTGTCCATGTGGGATAAAGCCCTGGAGACAGGCGAGATTAAGCCATTTACAAGAAAGGAAAGAGCAGGGGCAGAGTGGACCGAAGAAGGCGGCGTGGAATAAATTGGGAGGAAAGAAGCACAAGCTGGATTCAAGAAATGTGAGGGATGACCCAGGGCAGGACAGTGCTGGCGTCCTGGGCGGCGGTGGGCAGTGGACTGCGCTGCAGGCTTAGCTGTCCTGCAAGGACCCTGTGTCCTCCTGAAGTCTAAGCATTTCAAACCACCTGCTTAGCCCACAAAGCCATTCCCCTCAGCAATACCAGAACTGTGCCCTGGAGATTGGGGTTAAGTACACACAGCGCTGCCTGGGCTAGTGGCAGCCCCTCTTTTATTACCTCCAACTAATTTCTGTTTGTTTGTACCAGCCTTTCCTAAGATTGCTGAAAATAACTGTGGCTGTCCCTGTGTCCCTTTCTTTTCCAAATGCTGGATGAGGGTTGGCTGCCTTCCTCCGCAGCTCCTGACACACAAACTATGGGCAGCCTCGTGTTATTTTCAGATTTTTCAAGCCCTAGCTGCTGGAGGCATATGGTTATGGTGGCAAAGCCTTTGGCCTCTGTGACTGTGCAGAACGGAGCCACATGCATGCCAAGGTTAGAAACTTTGGAAGGCAAAGGAGCAGCGAAGTACATTTGTGGCTGTTACACCATTTTAGTGCCCGATTCACAGGGTTTGTTTCCTGATGTGTCTTTAAAGTGCTTGAACTTGACTGTGTGGCATCTCTGCTTCTTCAGCCAGCAAAGCATCATTGTCTGAAGAGAGAGCCAGAGACTCTCACAGCCTCTGTAGGTGTTAGAGCTGCTAGTGTGGGCTGGAGCTCATGCAAGGTTTCAGCACTGCAGACAGGCTTGACACCCTCTGCAGAGCACCCCAAAGCCTCTGTGTGCACCCTGTGTGACCCCAGCCCTGCTGCGGGCTCCTGAGGTGGTGCTACCTGCTATAGCAGCTTTCTTCCAATGCTCCCCATAGCAATGTCCCCATTTTGGAAGCGGAGGGATGGTCCCTGAGGTCATTAGAGCACTGGATGCAGAGGGGGGCAGAGATGTACCCCAGACCTCACTTCAGACAGAGCACAGGAAGCATTCTCCATGCCTGGAGATGCCTGGGGAGCACCAGGACTTACTGCCATATCCACTTCAATGGGGCACCCCATCCCTTGGCATAAGGGCTGCACTATTGCCAGGCTTTCAGGTGATGCTTCCAGCCTAGGCCTGGGGCTATTGTCGTGATTTCACTTGGTCTAAACTTCTTCTGACTGCCCATCCCCCCTTCTTATCAGGTCCAGACTGCCCTGTCAAGGCATGAGCTTGTATCTCCTTTTGGCAGCATGGACATGGTGGGGCTTGGAGATGCTGGTACCAAAAGAATGGTCCCTGGAGACTCTTGCTTTGTATATAGCCCTCGTCCCTAACAGCTTCATAGCAACTGTGCACCCACCTTAGGGAGCAGAGGCTTAGTTCCACTTCAGCAAGACAGAAAATAGGCAAGAAGGCAAGCACAACCTCAGTGCTCTTGGATAAAAGAACATTAATGCCGTTAATATCCAGCAATCAGGATTTCTTAGAGAGAGAACAGTGCTGCACCCCTTCCCTCCTGCTCATCCTCTGCTTGTTTAATGAAAATCAGAGACAGCCATTAAAGAGCTGCTTAGCATTTCAATACGTTTAATATCCTCACTGATAAGGGAACGATGGATATTACCAAAAGGCCTTTCTTAAACTCTCCCCTTCTGCAGCCAGTGCTCCTGGTTTGTGTTTGTCTCAATTCCAATTCCAAATCATCTCCTTCAACAAGGAAAAATTATGATAAGATTATTTTTTTAATATAAAGGATATTAATACACAGCATTTCTGATAATGACAAGGAGAAGAGGCATGCCAGGCCTCCCAGCCTTCACCTGAATTAATCGGGTGCTGATTGCTTGCCTGGCCAAGGGCCTAACACAGTCCTACCTCATCACAACTGATGCCAAGGGCTCACCCTCTCCACTGGCACTGATGCAGCATGAGGAATTCTGATGTAGCACTTGTGTTGCTCCAGATGAACTGTTATATTGATGTAGATAACTTGCTGGTGTGTTTATGTTAGATGCCAGTTCAAGGGACTGTCCACTTGCATTGTTACATGGGGTACACTGAAGTTCACTCCAGAATTACTGCCAACAGGTTAGGCTGGGGCACCAAATGCAAGTTTTGCTGGTGGATGCCACAGCTATGTGAAAGTGCAGAGGAGGATGTACGCCTGAATGGGTCCAGGACCCCCATCCTATCCTGCTACCAGAGATTTGCTGGGGAGCCCAGGGCAGAGGGCTCAGGGCAGGGGGGAAGGCAGTGAGTACCTGACTTGTCTAATCAGTTTTAAAAGGTCCTTGGATTCAGGGCTGTTTTCTGTGCAAGAGATGGAGGGGATATTGTGCATGGCCATTTGTGTGGGGAAAGCCCCCCCAGGACTCCTGTCCCCCACCTACAGGGGGGCACTGCTTTGCCGGGAGGATTCTGGACCTCTGTGCAGCATTGCCTCTGCTTGAGGACACACTCAGCTCATCCTCATCCTCATCCTCATCCTCATCCTCATCCTCATCCTCATCCTCATCCTCATCCTCCCACAGACACCTCGTGAGTGGGACAGGGATGCACACTGGGCTTGGAAGAGGGCACCCATGCCCCATCATCTCTCGGCACTCGTCCTCCTTGGAAAGGGATGTACAGCAGAGGACAGACGGATGTACAGCAGAGGACAGACGGATGGACAGGCATCAGGGGGTTACAGCGACTTGCAGCATGGCTCTGGTCCCTGCCCTGAGCACCCCCTTCTCTGCAGGGATTGGAGGGGTGTCCTGGTTCTGCTGGTGGTCCTGGAGATGGTGATGTTCCCTTAATGACTGCCACCAGTGCCGCCTGCACCAGCCCTGACCCAGGGGCGCCTGGCCCTGCGGATACTACAGGACAGCAGAAGTGCCTGGACGTTGCTTTCCTGGCCCAGGAGGAGCAGTGACACTGGAAGCGAGCAGGGCTTCCTTCCCTGCTAGCCCAGGCACGGATTCACTCCTTGCAAGGCTGCGATGAGTGATCCTGGGTGCAAAGCTGGGTGAAAAGGCCAACAGCCACTTAGGTCTGAGCTGCTGAGTTAGTAAGGAGGTCTCCTTGGTAAATGCACAATGACCTGGGCCGTGCTAAAAGGGGGTATAGCCAGGCTTGGCTCCCCTCCTTCGCTGATCCTCGCTATCTGAGCTGTGCTTTCCTCTCCCTGCAGCATCTATAAATATCCTCCCCATCTCCGTGACAGCCAGGTGCAGGACCACGTCTGAGGGACGTGATGATGGCAAGAGACTCACCGAGGAGCAGAGGCAGAAGCACTCAGCGAGATGGGGGAGGCAGCTGGTGGGCACACGTCCTGCCTCATCCAGCTCCAGCCAGGGAGAGATGACTGGGAGCCAGGGGAGGGATGCTGGTGGGGAGAAGGGCTGTGGATATCCTCCATGAGTCTGGGTCCTGCGTTGTTTGTGGTTCCTGCAATACCCTGTGACCATGTCTGTGGCTGGATCCTGGTATGGAAAGGATCCGCATTTCCAGGCAGGAGTATCCCAGGCTTTTTATTAAGTGTTCACATCCTGTACCAGCTTGCACACTCTGACAGTGCCCAGCCTCCAGGCACATGCATTGATTATCCACATGAGGCACATCCTGACCACAAAATCAAGTGTCCAGTGAAACCAGGATGCCTGCCCTCCCCACACACCCATTCGGTGCCCAGCATGCATGCTCTGCTCTACAACAGGCAGTTCTCACTGAGTCACCACAGTCCTCCACCAAGGCTCAGCACCCTGCTGCACTCACCACTGCATGCAGGGACCCCAGCACATGTCATCCTCTCTCCCCAAAGCTGACAGTGTATCTGAGAGGCCTCCCGTTCTCTGGGACGGATTTGGGGAACACTAGTCTGGCATCACTGTGTCCTTGCTCCTGCAAAGCACCTTTACACTCTAACAATGCCGAACCACTGCAGCTTCTCTGGGCTGCTGGGTCACAGCAAAGCCAAAAGCTGTGAGGAGGTGCAATATCTGATAGCCCTGGGCACCTCTGCCAGGCTTGGAGGACCCACGGTCCTGGGACACATGGGGCTGGGGTGACACCAGGGGACTGCAGAGCCCACGTGGGTGCCTGGGTTGTGTTGGAGGTCTGCAAGGTTAACCCCTTGCATTAGAGCATCACACGGAGTAGGCATCACTTCCTACTGCAAGGCCAAAGCTGGCTTCTGCTTCCCCAGAGGTTCATTTCCAGAGCTTGGGTCTGAGATTGTGGCAGTGTGGATGGTGTCCCTCTGGCATGCCTGGCTCTGCTTGGGCATTGGGTGACAAAGAGTTGAGGCATCCAGCACTGATTGTGACAAGCCCTTTGAGCACAAGGAGATTGTGGGGTTGGAGCAGCAATGCAATAGCTGGCAGAACATCAGCTCTCCCACCAGCTGCAGGTGGGAGATCCCATCATGGCATCACCCGTGGCCTGATAGCACTGCTCAGCCTCTGCCAGATGCCTTGGGAACTGCTGGATTCCTCCCCAAGCCATGGCTGTGTCACTGCCTGAGCCGCTCTGCAAGCCCATCCCATGATAGCACTGATGACAGGATCTCTCCAGCGCTGTCTCCAATAGACGGCTTCCCAGGCAGGCAGAGCAAAAAACCTGGAGGGACCTGCTGCCCTGAGCTGTTCCCAGGTCCTGGTGATGAGTGGTGCAGACATGTCCCTGCAGGCACAACTCTCATCCGTTCTGAATGGGGAATTGTTGACACCATGTGCTGTGAGACAGGCAGGGAGCCCTTCTCACTCCAGCATGTAGGAAGCTGCTGACAGCGCTGTGGGCTACTCCAGCGTGGGGTCCAGCACCTCCAGGGAACACACTGGGATCCAGGGTGGGATGGAGGGTGTGAGACACTCCCCTCCTGCCCAAGCCCACTGGGCAAGCCTGGGGTGAGCTTCATTCAAGGGATGGCCTGATAGTCAGCAGAGCGGGATGCCTGTCCTCCCTCACATGCCTTTTCCTGGGGCGAGTTGCTGAGGGCAGGAGAGGGCTGAGATCACACATCGGTCCTCTGGCCATGAGCACATGGAAGAGTGAATAACCCCACAGCAAGAGTCAGCATCTGTGGTTACCATGGGCAGGTATTAGCGATTGTTCAGCATTTAGATGGGGAAACAGTCATGGCCACTGTAGGGGGTCTGTTGACAGATGCTGAGTATTTAATGCTGAACAAGGTACTCACCTGGCTCAACAGCTGTGGCAGCTCTGAGCAAGTGGGATGCAGGGGCTTCCTTGGAAGGGCTGTGAGGAGGATGCTCTGTGCTCTCCAGGCAGCCCAGTACTTGTTGCAGGGCACCCTGCCCTGTACCTGGCCTTGCCCACCCTGGGGCAGCTTCTGCATCCTCCTCAGCTCTGCTTTTGAAGGGTTTGGCCCTCTTTCAGGTAGCCAACGTGGCTGTAAACAGCCTGGGTGTTGTCAGCCCTGGCCATGTTGTCCCCTGCTTCCACTGCCCCAGCTCAAGGGTGAGCCGCATGGTGTGGCATGACGAGGTGTGTGAGGTGTCTGCCTGTCTCTCCTGGCCCCAGACATACAAGGGGAGCATGTGCAGGGGATTTTCCTCCTTATGCACACCGGGACTGAGGGGTAACCCCATCCCCTTCACGCCTCACCCCAACTGAGTGCAAACTCCCCACTGGGTCACGGCTCAGGCTGCAAGTTCGGCTCTTGCAGACGAGAACACTGAAGAGGGATGGGGAGCGTGCGAAGCAGTGGGGGCCATCACGAGGCGGGAGGATGGATGGGTGGATGGACGGATGGATGGATGTCAGCGGGGAGCAGGAGCCCGCCGTCCGGATGCTGAGGCTGGGTACAGCGAGCGCGTGTGTTGCGGGAAGGGGGGCTCGCTGCAGAGCCCACCCAGCCCATTGGCTTGCGAGCCGTGACAGGCAGGCAGCTCCCTCCCCGCGAGCGCTGCCTGTGTGGATGCGAGCAATGTGCGCAAAGTGCCTTTGCATTAGCCGGTGAGTGCCGTAGCGCCGGGCGCTCACTCGCAGAGGTGCTGGGACAACCGAGGTGGCCCTGTCCCGTGCCTGGTGGCCCTGCCGGACCATGGCATGGGCACAGGGGGACCTGACATCCTCGCTCTCCATCATCATCGCTTTGGCTGCCTGCCTCTCTGCCACCACCAGCGAAGGTAGGAACCGGGGTGGCCCTGGAACGACAGGGCAGTGTTGGGGGGACCCGCAGGATCACTGCGGCTGTTTAGATGTGTCCGCATGGGCTTCACTTCTCTATTCCCAGGGGAGCACAGCTCCAGGTTCCTGCCTGCCTGAGTTTGCTGATCCTGGAGCTTTTGCACCAGAGGCTAAACTTCGGAGCTGGGCAGGAGGACTTGATTTCTGCAGCAGTGCCTGCCAGCTCTGCCTGGCCTCCCTGCAAGGGCTCTGCTGCAGCGTACAAGGGTGGCTGCAGAGGGGACAGGGACACAGGCACCAGCTCAGCCATGGCAATCCCCATCACCAGAGCTGGCAGCAGCACAGGGCTATGCTTGCTGGATGGAGCAAATGGGTGGGCACGGAAGGATGTGGGGACCTGGGAGGGCAATTTGGTGGGAAACTTGTCATGAAGGGAAGGGCTGGAAACTTCTGAAGTGGAAAGCAGGGATGCAGCCAGGGACCCTCTCCTGACAGCTCGGTGTCAGCCGCATTAGGCCTGCTCTCTCTGCCTGGCCACGCTGCCCTGCTGTGGCTGCGCTCACCTCCTTGGCAGTGCCACCCTGCTCCGGTGTCCCCCCTTGGCTTTGGGAGTGCTGCTCCCGCTGCCTGACACCCACCCGCTCGCCTGCCTCCTCCTGCACTGGCAGTGGCAGCACGGCTGCTTCCCGGCTCTGCTGATCATCATCAACCCGGAGATCTGCCGTTCCTGCTCCCAAACGTGTCCTTGGCACTGTAGCATCCTTCCTTCCTCCCTTCTGCTACACCTGAGAGCCACAGCCAGCACAGCACATCCCTCCACAGTGAGCCCCCGTGCTGGTGTCCCTACCCGGTGATGGCAGTGGCATCCCTCCCTTCTCCTGCCTCTGCATCCCTGCCATCCTTCCGGCATGCTGAGGCCCACGGACTGGCACTGCGGTGCCTCACACACTTTGCACACCCGCTGGGCCAGGTCGTTGTGCCTGCTGCCATCTCCCAACACCCACCCATACCTCCCCTCCCACCAGTCTTCCCCACCTGTATTATCCATTTCCAGCTATTCTGGTTCTAACCCTGTTTTCTGCCCGCTGTCCGCTTCCTGGCACTCCTCCTGTTCCTTTCTTCACTGCTTTCCTGCCCTTGAGGGGGATTCACTGGTGTCTCACTGCTGAGGATGGGCTGTGTGGGTGCTGGATGGGACCCCAGCACCCTGACACCCCAGCCCTTGCTCGCCCTGCGCCCAGGGCAGGGTGCAGTGCAGGACGCTGCCTGCGCTGCCGGCGGCTCTTGGTGCTGCAGCCCTATAAAGCCAAGCAGCTCTGCCTGAGCTTGGGTAACCCTGGGCATGGACAAGTAAGGCTGAGGCCTCTTCGCTTTCCTCTGTGGAGGCTGCTGCAGTGGGTTTTATGGTGTCTGTATGGACAAGCCAGGCCTGGAGCGCAGTTTGCCTCTCCCCAGCTGGGAAAGACCTCAGTTTCCCGCAAGACTTTTTGGAAAGGAAAGCTAATCTCAATAACAGCCTTGGTCAGGGGGATATGTGGGGCTGGGGATAAGCTGGGGTCTGGGGAAGACAAAGCAGGCAGGACATAGGTTAGACCAGGTAGAAGGTGCTGGGTGGCATCAGGACAAAGTGTGAGATCCTGCAGAAAGCTGGTGGTGGCCCCGTCCGCCGCTCGCAAGGATGGTCGTGTCTCCAAGGGTACCGGAGCTGGTCAGTGCCAGCCATGCCCTGCAATCTGGGCAGTGGAGCTGGGGATGTGGCTGCAGGTTCCTGTCAGCACCCAGCACCCTAGGGTGCTGAGATGCGCTGGTGGCACTGTCCATGCTGTGCCAGTTGTTGAGCGCCCTGGCATGGGGATGGGACTAGACACATGGAGAGATGCTGCAAAGTGCAGCACAGCCCTGGTGCCTCCTGCGCCCTGGTTGTGCTGGGCTTTGCTATCCCATCTCTGCAGCCTGTGGCTCAGCACGAGGGGGTAGCCATGGTGCACAAAGGTGTCCAGCACTGCCGACCATGACCTCTGCCCGCTGCCACAGCCGCAGTGCACCTCCGGACACGCCACCCAGCAACCCTGGTGCTCATTTAAGGGCTGCAGGGCAGAAAATTGCAGCCACAAAGCAAATTTAAGACTGGTGTGCGCTGCACTCTGCATGTGCATATTGAGAGGCAATTGGTATATAAAGACATGTATCAACCTGAAGGAACGGCTTTAGTCTGGTTTTATTCGCCTTCCAAGAGCTTCCAGTGCCTTTCTCTTTGCTGAAAGATTTGTTCCAAGAAGTTTCAAGCTTATATTTTTTATTATGTAATTATATAGAATTATATAATTATATATATAATTATATAATTATATATAAATAATATGGTCTATATGTTATTACATATTTTTCATTCCTTTCAGTCTTGCATACAGTGGGTGCCCTGGAAATGGGAGGAAAAGGGAATCTCTATTCTGTGGTAAATCCCCACATTTTGTCATGGCAGCCATTGCAAAGCGCTTTGAAAACCAAAACCCAGATTCTTCTTCATACATGGGCGAAAATTTGCAGGATGTGAGAGTTTTCCATTTGGATCACTGAAGAAAAAAGAATTCTGAAATTGTTAAATTGTTTTAGAGCAGGGAAGTAGAAAAGTTATTTTCAATAATATGAAGATAGTGTGATAGACTAAAATATTTACACTATTACACGCTGCGTTGCACTGGCAAAAAATATCAAAGCAGATATTTTATATGACACCAGCAACCGAAGTTAAATAATAAAATGTGAAATATCTTTGTTGTATGTAAAGAAAATCAGATGAGCAGAAATTGCCACATTTGAGGCTTGGGCGAGGGGTGACAAAATCTGATTTTCTGCCAGAAAATGGCACTTGGAATGCTGCTGCTGGGTTCTGCTTACTCCCAAGTGATGGCTCTGGCTCAGCTCTGCTCACCATCAGTGAGGTGGGTGACCTTCTTCCCCATCACAGCACAGACCCCATGGCCTATGCGTGAGCTTGGCGGTACCTCGGTGGGGATCATGGTGCGGCAGGGAAGGGGGACCCAGGGACCCCTCCTGCAGCATTTCAGGGCACGTCAGGATGGCCGAGGAAGACAGCAGGTGATGGGGATAGGGTGATGTACAGGGACTGCACTGGGGAGTATGCAGTGCTGATGACAGAGGGATGCTCGCCTTATCCCTGCACCATGGGGTCAGTGATGGCGACGTTTTATTCCTCCCTGCAACAGGGATGGCATGTGGGAGAACACCAGGATCCTTGGGAAAACCCAGCAGCTGAAACAGGGGCCAGAGGAAGGGTTTGTGGCGATCTCCCCTGCTAATCTCTTGATTGTAATCTCATTAATTGCCCCTCTGCTCAAACAGAAAAAGAGGTAAAAACTCATCTCCGCATTTATTCAGCACTACTTTTGTACCCCTTCAATGCCGAAGTCGGGGCTGCGAGAGAAGCAAAGCTCTGAAAAGGAGAGGAAATAGCTTTTTCAGTTGTAAAAAGGCTGTGAGGATGCCGTGTTTCTCCGTAAGAATAGGAAACAAGAGGTTTTAGGTACACAGACTTTTGGTGATGGGGGCATAGGGAAACATTAGTTTAAAACGGAGAGTTGATTTGAACTACATTTGCAGAAAAAAAAGAATAATCATTTTGGGGTGTGTAATATGTTGATTACTCCCAAAATGCTGATATAAAGCAAACACTTGCAGGATTTTAGGTAGGATCATGGGGCTATGTTTCTGATCTTTCTTTCTCATCTTCATTTCCATTCGTCTTATGTTAATAGCTTCTTATATTAAAACTTCTGGAAAATCTAACCCCCAAATTCTCAGAAAAATAACACAACAGGGCACAAATTGCACTTACTCTGTGGGCTTTTTATTCACTCTCTTTGAATTCTTGTTTTCTGAAATTGTGAGGGATTTATTTACAGTGAAAAGAAATGGGCACCATTTTGGTGATGGTGGAAATAGATCTGATGGATCCAAATTTACATGCAACTGAAAACCCAATGAATTACTACAGGGACAAAGGAATTCCCTATTTTTCAAAACTGCTGAGAAATGGTTAGAAAAAAATATTTTACCCAAAAGGAAAGCACAAAAACCAAAACCAACAAAAAATAACGAACCCCAGACCCAAAAGAGGCTCAGACAGGGAGGGAGGTTGAGCTGCTTGTCCCATGCATCTCGCTGGGGTCGGCATGTGTGGGTCCTGGTGAGTAACGCTCTGGGAGCACTGATTTCATCAAGACATCCCGACACCTCTGCTCATTGTTTCGGTCAGGTCCTGCGTTTCATACATCCGTGCTTGCCTCGCTGGCAGCCTCCGGTGCTGCCTTTATCTCCAGGGGCAAATCCATTCATGTGATAACTCTATTCATACCCTGACAGTTTTTGATAGTTCGGTCTCCTTACCCCAGCGTGTCTGCATGAACAACATTCAGAATTATTCCTCTGTCACAGAGAAACGATTAACCCATTCGGCCGTGGCAGTTCAAAAGTGAGCGGAGGGATCATGCAGTCGTTTTTCCTTCAAAAAGAAACAAAATTCCCCATGTCCTGCCTGTGTAGGTGTGCGGTTCTTAGGGTCACAAATAACAACATAAAGGATATAAGTCCTTTATGGATCAGGTCCAGCCACGCCAGTAAAGCCTAATGAACTATGTTTGGGCCAGGGATACCATCGAGAAATCTATTCAATATTTATCGGAAGACATGGGCAAAGGCAGACCCATCCCTGTCTTCCGTAATCCGTTCCAATGGCTCATCAGCCTCAGCCTTAAAAAACTGGACCTCTCTTTTCCCTAATACAAATTTGCCTGGCTTCACCTTCCAGCCATTTGTTCTTGTTAGGCATTTCTTGCTAGATTAATAAGCCCGTATTTTTCTGCTGTGAAAGCATGCTGAGTGCAACCGGGTGCCTTGCACCCCTCATGGGCACAGGCAAAATTGGGCTTGCAGATTCCCTTCTCATATTTTTTTTGCCTCCAGCCCTGGTACCATGGTTATGCCTGTGTTATCTTCTGCTCTATCATCTCCAGTTTCTCCTACTTAAAATGCCTTAAACACGTAAGTGAGTGGCTGCAGCTGGATAGACCATCTTGATCCCAGCAACAAGGGCATGCACAAGTCCCTGGATCCTTCCTTGGCTGAAATACCTTTTGTGTTAGGTACCTCCCATGCAATTTTTAAAGACTCTCATTATATTTCCTTACTGGTGGCATGAGACATTCAGACCTTCCCTTCAAATGTTTTTACTATTGGTATTTTTGTCTGTGAAAATGTTCCATTTTTGAAAGCTATTTTTTAAGAGAACAAAGTAAAGCAAAAGCCTTTAAAAAAAAATTAACTTGCTTTAAAAATGTCACCACGGTACAAAGAGCTAAGCGTGGTTTAGGGTGGCCGACTGATATGAGAGCAAAAGATGTGTCCTCAGAGAAATCAGGGAAAAAGCATCCGGCAGCCTTATGGCAGAAAAAAAAAATGCCATCCAAAGCCCCTTCAGATAATCCAGATAAGTGGGTACATTTGCAAAAATCCACATTTCACTATTGAATCCTTTGGAGAGGATAAAACTCAAACCTTTGCCAGGACTGCTGGGATGCAGGGGTGAGTGGGAAGGGCAAGGTGTCTTTATGGTTTGTCCAGCTAATGGGCTCACAGGCTTTTCTCTAGGCACAGATCTCCAGAACCAGGTCCACCTGAGGACACCGGAGAGTCTGATTTTGGGTAAGAAATCTGCAAAATCGCAAACAGGCTGGAGATAACTGAGCAGGCAGGCGGCTTACAGGTGGGGAGTGAAAGCACTGGGGTGCTCTGGGATAAAGACCTGGGATGGTATTAGAGTCTTGCCTGGTGTGGGCTTCGACTCCCAGAACGCTCAGCAGAAGTCAAAAACTTCAGTGTCTAAAGCTGAAAACGCATTTGTGTCTATTTTCCTATACCAAAGAGATGTGAGCAAAGAGATGAGGGAGTCAGGACTGGTGTGAGGACACCGGCACAAACCCCTCCGAAGAGGGCTCCCATTTCTCCAAGTCTGTAACACACAGGTTTTGTTTACCACAAACAGAAGAGGTATATTTTGTGTTAGAAAACTCTCCTGTGTAATTTTAAGAACTGTAACTGTATTGTTGGCATGAGATGTTCAGCCTGTCCCTGAACCTGGGGCTTGGTGGAAAGTGGGAAGTCCTGGTGCAGGTGCAAGGTCCATTATCTGTTCTTTGAGCTTCTGGGTTTGGGGACACTGGTCAGGGGTGCAAGAAGTAATCCTTTCATGGTGTGTGGGATGACGGATTAGCTCTCGCAGGGTTTTAGCCTGACAAGATGCCAAGGGGTAGCTGTGCAAGGCGCAGGCTCCTCTCTGCTGATGGATGTGTCCCTGTTGTCTTGCTGTCCCTTAGGCTGGGGACATTGTGGTGGAAGGGACATGCATGACTCCTTGAAGGCCAAATCCAGACCTGGGGACACCAGGTCTGCAAATCCCTCCTACAGGGCTCCAGGGACCCTTCAGCTGCCTCGGTGCTCCCCACTGCCTGCCCCCTCCCTAGCCTCGTGTGGTCCTGCTCCTTCCCCTGCTCACATTGGATGTTTCCATGGAATCTCTTGCCTCCCTGACCTTTCTCACCCCCCCATCCCTAGAGCCTTCCCACCTCCTCCACTGGTTTCTGCCCTGAATTACAACAAGCCCAGCCACCCCTTGAGCCCAAAATATCTCTTCCCCCACCAGCACCAGCTCCTGGACTAGGGATGTGGAAGCGTGTGCTCACCTCTTGCTCCAGGCCTCAAGTCTGGCCCCGAACACCCCATCCCTGAGCCCTGGGACAGCCTGTGGATTCTTTTAACATTTCCAGTCAGTTATTTATGTCCAGCTCTCACCACGCACTGTCTGCACCGAAACATGCGTGTGCCACAACGGGGAATGCACATCAGTGCTGTAACACCCTGCCCAGCAGTGGTACTGTCTGTGCTTCAATTTGGGGTGCCTTAGCCAGCGTGCCCAATTCGCCTTGGCTGTCTCACTGTACAAGAGCATCAGAAGTCTCAAACCGAGTAGGAAATATGAGCATTTTACCTCTATATTTTCTCACCTATATTTCTGTGAGGGAACATTTTTTTGTTGTTTGGCTTTTGATGTGTTTTTCTGGGGAGAAAAAACGCTGCCCTGTAATTTCAAGGTTTTTACCCTTGGAAATGCTTTATTCAGAGTGTTTTGTTTTGTTTCATTTTTTACAATATTTCATGACACGTTGGTTGTACCACAGGTTATGCTCTTGTGCTGCACATTATTTTACATGATATCATGCAGGGTCTGGAAGGATTGGGTTGATAATTTTATTTTTAAAACCTGAACTGCATTTTTTTGTTAGCACTGATTGAACAAACAAGCTTTCTTCCTACATCAAAGTATCTTCTGCTCCCGGTATACTGAAAAGGGGTGACCCTCTGGGCAGTCCTTATGGGCTTTAGCGCTCCTGATGCATTACAAAACAATATAAAATTAAATACAGAAAGTTCACAGCAACAATCTGGAGGTCTGAGAAGAAATCCTGGAATGGGAATTAGGGCACGTCCAAAAAGCAGCACTGTTTTTGTCACGGCAATTGTTTGAAAATATTTCTTTTGAATATTTTTCTTCTTTCCAGTCTAGTACTTCCAGAAATGTGGAAATCCCACATTCCTGCCGGATTTGGTGACATCTTTTATATCTACTCGCAATGCTTTTCTAAATTCCTCTCTGGGCAGCTAAGGCACCATCCCCGCTGTGTCCTCAGTACGTGCAGCCCGACAAAGCCTGCCTCCATCCGGCTGAGTGCTGGGGTGCAGCAACCCACTGCCATGGTGCCGACCTGCATCCATGGGGCACATCCCCTGCACACAGCTCCGGAATGGGAAGTGCTGACCTGCCCTCCAGGCTTGCTGCTTTTACCTCGAAGCCCCGTGTGCTGGTGAATAAATGACTGTTTTTCTTTCTTTAAAGATAAATACTTGTCCTGGGGAGGGGGAAGCTGAAAGCAGAACATCCCGTCCTGTCCCCTGTGATGCTCCGAGGCCAGTAAGACACAGCTTTGTTGCTTGGCTTTGCCTCCCGAGTTGGAAAGGTCGTGGTTAGCTATTCAGCATGCCCCTGGATTAAATGGTGGGACACAAACAACTGACCCACCCTGGCCCCACCTGCCCCTTCAAAGTCCTGTCTGAGCTGATGGGAAACGAACGCCACTGGCTCTTGTCCCCCTCCTCTCAGCGAGCCTTTCCCTGCCCCTTTCCCATACCCAGACTCTCTTCCTGCTGCAGATAACCTCTTCCCCGTGCCATTCCCTACTGAGTGGGGCTGGGGCTGTGGGGCCAGTGTGGGGTGTGCAGACCCTGCGTGAGGCTGCAGGGGCTGAGCCTGACAGTCTTTGAGTTGCAGGGAGCAGGAGTGCCCAACTGTGCTGATAAGAGTTTAATTATCGATGCAAAAAGCGTTGTTGCACGGGGGGAGCCTTGCTGTGAATCTTGGGAGGCCTTTGAAGTTGTGATGGAGAGGAACTGAAGCCCAAGGGAACAGGGCTGCTCCCACTGACCCTTTCTCCCCACGCCTGAGCTACAAAGCCCCTGCCTGGGAGGGAGACAACAGAGTAATTAGAGTGAGGACCGCAGTGGGTTAACAATTAGTGAAGGTGCTCAGAGCCCTGTTTGGTCCCCCACTGCTCTCTGGAGGCTGGGGCTCAGCACATCCCCACCCTGTGTTACCCCAGGCTTGTTCCACCACCCCACCACACACCCGTGGCCAGGCTGAGGGTCCACAAGCTCCAATGGGCTGGGCAGCTGTGGATCCCACAGGACTGTTCCTGAGCCTGGGATGCTTGGATGTGGGACCCCACGGTGCCTGTTTGTAGGGATGTCATACATCCCTGCAGGAGCTGTGGCCACCGGAGCAAGTTGTTGGGAGAGGTTTCTGACTGCTCAATTTCATAGATACGTTGCAAGAGATACATGGACCCGGACAAAACACACACCTTCTGCATGCTTGTCCCTGCCGTGGCTTCCTCACTCATCTTGAGCGGTGTTTGAATTTGGTAGATATGGGTATGGATAGGCATAAGGATATGGAAATTATAGATATATACATATAGATATAGATACAGATATAGATATAGATTAGATATAGCTATCTATATCTAATATGGAGATACAGATAGATGATACAGATATATAGATATACATGTAGATGATATAGATAGATTTAGATATAGATGTAGCTATAGAAGTAGAGGTAGATTAGATGATACAGATACAGATACAGATACAGATATAGATATATAGATATAAAAAATATGTAGCTATAAATAAATTATACATATACATCATATACATACACATACACCTAGTCTTCAACTCCTGTGTAATCTGCATCTATGAGACTGCAATATCTCATAGGTGTAATGCAACATCTCAGTGTAATGCAACATTACATGATGCAACTTTATAAAGGAGCAAGTAGGTCTGCCTTGCATGAGACACCCTCTCAAGACCCCAGTTGGTGCTGGGGAAGTGACCTGCTCTCTCCTAGGTGCTTCCATTTGAACGGGCAATCGGGCTTGACAGCTCCTGAACCAGTGCGAGAATTGCCCCTGACACCTCCTGGTGTTTTGGCTCAATACAGCAAGTCAAGGCCAAGGCACAGAATAGGGAAAATGCAAAATGGCGCTCAGGAAAACAAAATGGAGCTCGCAGTTTGAGACTGATCCATGCAGACAGTCCATAACATCAAACAGAATTGCCCAGCTGTAGGACATAGGTCTCCCAAACTGGCACGTTTTCTGAGAGACATTCCAGCTGAAAGCCGTCCTTTGTGGCAGCCTTGCTCGCCCTCCGGCTCTTTCTGAGCATCGCCTCCGGACATGGGACATCACCTGCAACGGGCTGGATGAGGCCCTTGTCACATGCGATGCAGTGTGTTCCCTTTGGCACTGGTCTGTAGCCTTTTCCTGGAATGGATGGTTGGATTTAAGGAGAATATTGGTCTCCCCATACCTCAGCACAGTGTGCAATAGCGCTGCTAGTTAGATGCTCAGATCCACAGAAGCAAGCGCTACACCAGGAGTTAACACAAAAGCTCTTGGGCACACTATGCCTTTGTATTTGTACAATGCCCACTGCAGTGGTCTTAATGCACAGGGCTGCCACGCACTTGGCTGAAACGCTGAGGAATAAAAGAAATAACTTCACCCTCTTTCTGCAACGAGGCACGAGCAATCTGCTCTGCAAGCCCGTTGCAGGAAGTGCAAGCTTGTGCACCAAAGCACCCACAAGGAGCCAGCTCCATCATCTATATGAGGTTGGGTAGCAACCATACGGCCTGCAAGGTGATATGGGGTGTTCCAAGCTGGCTCCAGGTCCCACACAGTGCAGCACAGACAAGCCTAGGGTACATCCCACCATGGATCCCTGCTCCTTGTGCTGCCTGGAGAGCAGCTGCCTCCATTGCTGAGCATCTCGGCGTGGGAAAGAGGGTGCAGCGACCACAGCGGGGGGGAGAAGGGGTCTGCAAAAGCAGTCTGCTCCCTGCAGCCTGCCTGCTGAGGGTCACTGGGACCGTGCTCCTGCTCTATGAACAGGGAACTCCCGAGCCTGGGCTCCTGCTGGGCGAATTACCCAGGGAAAATAGGCAGAAAATCTTCAGATTAACAATAACAAATAAAAATGGATTTGAGATCTCCGAGGTAATTACTCCGTGCTGAGGGCAAGGGGCCTCTTTAGCAGTGGGAGCAGCACCATGCAGGGAGTGGAGGGGCTCGGCCTGCTGTTGGGCCAATGGAGTCACACAAGAAACCCTGGAAATTCTTTCAAATTGTTCTGCTAACATTAATAAATGCCTCAAAAGCTCCTAATCTGCTCTGTTAGGAGCATGACGTCCGGGTGTTTCACAGCCAGCTCACGTCTCTGCTCCTCTCTCCCTCCACCTCTCCTTCCCTGCCTGGTAATAGCAAATGAGAGTGGCACCCGTTCCTCTGGCTGCTGGGACCAGCATCACGCTGAGCCCAGCCTCTGCCAGGGCTGGAGGCACTGTCCCAATATGCCCCATCCCCAGCATGACAAGCCAGTGCCTTGCTCCAAGACCACCATCCATTTGGAGCCCGGAGACCAGCTGAGACCTGGTACTGCAGCAGGGATGCAGCCGAGCTGCATCAAGGTCCAGTGCGATGCTTTTCGAGGGTGAGGAAGGGCAGTGAGCATGGAGGCAGCATCCAAAGTGGGCTTGAACTTACTGGGTGGCTACAGGGCCTTTGCTGGGGAAGGCTGGAGGCACTGGAGATCTTGGAGGGAGCCTGGTTCTGATGAGGGGTGATGAGACAGGGGCACGTTGGTGTCAGTGCCTGCTGCACTCACTCCCAAGGGTCAGGGCACCTTGTTGGCACCCTCTCCCAAGCCTCCATCCCTCTGGATCTAATACCCTGGAGCTGGGGTTTGGGCTTGGCCTCCTTCCCTGGGTGCTGAACAAGCCAGGAGTTATCAGAAGTGGCAAGGCTCTGCTCTGCCTGATGCTGTGGGATCTGGGTTTGGGGCTCGTGGGCAGTAGATGACACTCAGCAGCAACTCACCCTGTGCATGCAGCAGTGCTGTGGCATCCTGCTTTCCACCCTGCTGCTGACACTGCACGGGTTTGCACAGGGAGCTCCTGAGCTCATTCAAAGGCATCCTCACCTCTCCCCCTGCAGAAGCTGCTCCCCTTTCCTTGCAGATTTGCCTGTGCCTCCTCGTTAAGCTGGTCTCCTGGTGGTGGCAGGGCTTTTGAAGGATTGGCTTTGATGGAGCCTGTCCCCCACTGCCTGGCCTCTCCAGTGGGGTGGCAGCCAGGACCATGGGGGGTCACTTTGTGCTGGAGCCGGGCACCGAGGTACATAATTACAGTGGCTGCTGGAGTGCAGACTTCAAACCAGTGATGCTGGGAGGGATGTGAACCTAAAGGGCTTGGCGGAGCCTCTGGAGAAGTGTCCAAGTGAGGAATGATGCTCTGGTTGCATCAGTGTTGATCCAGGGTGGGACTGGTGGACAACCTAATGCTTAGAGTTTGTATTCCCAGCTCCCCCTTGCTTTGTATCCCCTCTGCCCTGCCCTGCATTCCCTCTGACCTGCTGTTTGCACCCCCCTCTCCTCCAAAAGGATGCATTGCTCTCAGTCCTATGGCCAGGTCTGATACAGACACACCTCAATTATACCCCAAACCAACAGCTTTGGGGAGCATCATTTATTGCCATCTCCTTGCTCCACATCTGCCTCAGCTGCAGTGAAACAGGTCCCTGGCAGCAGCCCCATGGATTGATGGGCACAGGAACAATCAGGCAAGTGGGGTGCAAGGAGGGGTTGTTTGTGGTGGCTCAGTTCCTCGCCCCTCGGGGATGGGGAGAAAGCTTTCTAATGCAGCATTTTGCTCCTGTGTTTTCCAGTGAACTTGCTAGACACGTCAACAATCCCGGGGGACTGGGGCTGGATGACTTATCCCTCGCATGGGGTAAGTATGAAGCGGCTGTTGGCACATGGGGGATGGGTCACCACGGGTCCCCCGGTACCTAGGTCAGTGCCGATGGGGCAAAGAGATCACATCCAATGGGAAGATGTCAGCCTGAAAGACCAGTGGGATGCGGCTGGTTTGGAAATGCCATTTAGCTGTCCATGTCCCCTGGCAGTGACCAGGTTGTCACCAGGTCCTGAGCAAAGAGGGAACTCAAGAGTTGGGTCACCCCATGGGCACTTACACTGAGAAGCATCTGATTCCTTGTTGCACCAGGGGAGCATCAGGAGGAACAGCCCAAAATGTCTGGGAAACTCTCAACAACCTGTAATCAGAGGAGTTTGCTGTGGGAACTGGGCAAGAGAGGCAGGGATGTGGATGGTTTCTTAAGGGGAATGGGGATGTAAATGCACAGCCCTGCAGCGTGGCCAGGAGGGATGTAGGGGTAATGACCCCCACCTGAACCTGCCATCTCTACTGGCTGGATCATCTCTGCATGCTCCCTTCACTTGCATTGCCACGTCCACCTTTTCCTGCCACAGCAGTTTTCTCGAAATGGTGAGTTTCAGATGGCAGCACTGACCTGGCTGTAAAGATTTTGCTCATTCATTTAGTGAACAGGAACAATCCCATAATAAACACACACAGGACCAACTGCGAGGCAGAGTGGGGCTTACCGCAATGCACAAAATGTGCCAAACTGGGGTGCCTACCTGGCTTTTGCTGCTGTGCTGGTTTTTCATGTCCACTCTTTTTCATCCCCTCTCTGAACTAAATGGTCCTAATCTTTTCAATTCCACCTCCTACAGAAATCTTCCCAGGCCTCTACTCATTTTCATTGATCTGTTGCTTGAGACTTTCAGTCCCCACGCTGTTCGAGCAGGAGTGGTCAGAACTGTGAATTCATAATAGTAACAACGATTGGATTCATATCAGACATTATTATATATGTAAATATATTAAATCATTAACTCAGCTCTAATTTTAGCAGTTAGCTGTTGCAATGACTATGCTGGAAATGTAATAGATTCAGAGGTACAAGGTCAGAGGGGACCACAGAACTAATATGATGTGATCTCCTGCATAAATACAGGCCTTCAGACCTCTCAATTCACTCACATCTCAGAAAAGCCCAGCTTTTATCAAAAAACCCCTTGACTCCAAAATTGCCAGTGGTGGTAAATCCTCCAGGTCCTGTAGTGATGTTGTTAACAGGTCGCTGTTAAAAACCCTTCGCTATGTGGGTTTGCCTGGTTTCGGTTTCCTTCTTCTGCCATTGCTGGATGAGGGATGCATTGTCCTCTTCATGGTCATGCACAGGTTGCCCCTGGTCGTGTCAATCTCTATCCTGTCACACCGCTGCTGCCATCTCATCCCAAACCTGCTGCCAAATCCTGGCGTCCTGGAGTGGCTTGATGCATGTTCAGAGGATCAGGGACCAGGGATTCCTCTGCTCCCTGGGAGGGGGGATGTTTCTGGGATGTTTCTGGGAGTAAGGGCTGTTTCCACTGCCCTGCCCTTCACTGTATCCTAAGCAATTCCTGCCCTTCACTAGAAACAAAAGTCTTGTATAGCAACTAATGCCAAAACCACCTCTTGGACATGCTGATGTGTCCTTCTTCAAGACCTAGGTAAGTCATGGGGTTACGTCACTCTTAGCTTACCCTGTGCTTTTGCCCAACTAGTGGTCGTGTTGGGCAACCTGTATGAAAACTGTCTTGAACACCTTCATGAAGGGTGCCTGTGTTTCTGTTTGATGTTCTTGACAAAAACAACTCTGCCTATCTTTTTCCAGCTGTGTATTTTAATGACTCCTCTGAACACTTGTCTAGACTGTGGTTCTTCCTCCGTGGGTCATTGCATCGCATCATCCTGAAAGAGCATCTCATGCCGTTAGCCTCCTGCTGGTCCTTCAGCTCCAAGTCTTTTTGTGCAGTAAATTTGCACTGGGATCCAGTTGCCATCACCACAAAGTTGGTGGGGTAGAGTGCGGGTGTCTCAGAGAAGCTGCTGTAAGATGTTCACCCTCAGTGTCAATGATTTGGTTCTGAGCAGATGCCTCCTGAGCAGCCCCCCCAGCAGTTCAGATTCAGGTGGGAGAGATGCCAGATGACTTGCACGACTTGCAAGGCACATCCAAGCCTGGTGTGATCTCTGCTCTGGTTAAGTGGCTGAGTTTGCTGGTCACCATCTCAGGAGTACCGCTGGTGCCCCTGCGACTGTCCCTGTGCACTGCAGTGTGCTGTGACTCTGGCAGCAAGAGGCTGGGTAGGGCCCAGTTGCTGGCGTGGTATGGAGGTGATGTACCGTGAAGCTAGATTTTATTTGGGGTCCCTGAAGCATGGGCTGGGTGCTCGAGGGTCCAGAATTTCCCACAGTGTCTCTGCTCCATCCATGGACAGGCACATCTGTCACAGCATCCTCCTGCCAAGGGACAGCGTTGCTGGCCCTAGTCCTCAGCTGAAGTCACTCTCATTTTTGATTTACCCACATGTCCATTCCCCTGCCTGAGCGTGGGGCCACCACATGGGTGACAGTGGGGAGGCAGGTAGGGTCTGCCTGGGTCTTTGCATGGCACTAAACAGCACAGAGCCCCAGTCCCCAGTCTGAGGAGCTTACAAAGGGGCCTTGTGTTCTCTAGCTCAGTCTTTAGTGCTCTATAGCTTGCCCTACAGTTCTGTCCCACCTCCCTGGGGCTCCTGGGGATGCCAGAGGAAAGGTGGCAGCCTTGGAGCTTTCCTCTTCTGGGCTGTTTGATCCAGGAGCTGCCTGTACAGCAAGTCAACAGTTCAAAGCATCAGCAGCGCGAAGCTGGAAGAGTGGCACTTGCAAAGTCCTGAGGCTTTCATCTCACCTATGGGAAAAGTGAACTTGCCTCTCAGGAAGGTTTATTTTTCCTCTCTGGGTTTGCTGTGGCCAGCAAGAGCAGAGGAGCAAAGGGCTGGGAGCAATGGGCAGAGGGGGGTGAGCAGCACCGTGGGCCCTGGGGAGTGTCAAGCCATCAGGGAGGCATGTGTGGTCTGTTGTGACATTTCCTCTTGCCAGACAATTAACTGAGGGGTAATTGGCTGTAATTGCTGCTCAGGGGTTTAATTGCATCCCCCGCTCACCTCCACCACAGAGACACGTGCAGGAAGTGGAAGGGTCACCAGCAGCATCCCCGTCCCGCAGGCTGCGGCTCCTCTCAATTATAACTTCAAAGGGCTCCCAGGAGCTTTGCAGCTCTCTCCATCCCCAGAACAATTCCCTTTGCGCTGAAAATTAAACTCTTATCAGTGCTGTCAAAGAGGCTGCCCCTTCTCCTTCTGTGCCTCTGGTTTCCCAGCTTTCCCCAGTAAAACGCCCCAGTGCCCCAGTGCCCTTCTCTCCCCTTTCCTTGCTTGGCACGTGACCCACTGGATCAGAGGGAGCCTCATCGGCCCCTTTGCAAATTGCTTTTCTACTGACTAATTAAAACGCTGATGAGATAAGTCAACATATTATTAATAATTATTGTATCGTCTACTTTGATTTACAAAGTCAAACAGGAAATGATTTTGTTCAGACTCAGGGTATCTAAAGAGCTTGAATGATGCCTTGCAAAAGCTAATTACAATAGGAGCACCTTGAGTGCTGGAGGAAGGCTCCCCATGCTGCCCATGACCTCCACGTCTGCCCCCCACCAGCACCTCTGTGGTCTGGCCCCACAGCATCCCTCTCACTGCATGGGCTGGGGTCAGCCCAGAGAGCTGCTGGGCATCTGCCCCCCAGGGACCTGCCCCAGCATCTGGCATGCTCCATGTTGGTTTTCCTGGTGGGAGCACCGGGAAAGACTTTCAGAGGTGGTTTGTGCATCCCTACCTCTGTCCCTCAGCTTCTGGTAAAGGGACGTATCCTGAGGTCTCTGAGCACCACTAGCCAAGAGTGCTCTTCCCTCATTGAGCAGTAGCTCAGAGAGGAATCTTGCAGAAAGACACCACACTCGCTTAAGGAAGCAGCTGACAGCGCAGATGACACTTTTCTGCCTGTAGGACAGTCTCCCAGCAGTGTTTGTGCTTCAGGGATGGGGATCTTGTGCTGCTGTAAACGCCCTGGGACCGAACCTTTTGCAGGGCAAAGCCTATACAACAGGGGACTTCTTTTGTCTGGCTCTGGTCCTGCAGCCAACAACCAGCTCATGGCTGAGATGAACCCCATCTGACATGGCAGGGGTCACAGATAGAGTCTCTCTTTGCCCCAAGCCCACTCTGCAAAAACCTCGTCCCCAACCTCTCCTGCCTTTTCAACCCCCTTCTGGGTCCTGTCTTTCTCCTTGAAGTGCCAAAAGATGCTGGGGGTCTCTCAGCTGCCCAAGCCGTATCTTCTGCCCTCCATCACTTCTAAGTCCTTGTTGCGTATCTTAGGTTTCTTTTCCCATCTGGAGCCTCTGCCTGGACCCAGGAACACCAGCAAGTTACAGGGCAAGCAGTGGTGAAACTCATTTTCTCTGAAAAAAAGAGAGGGGTAGGAATGGAACACTGGAAAATAAAGATTTAGACTAGTAATTGAGATAAAAGCTCATCTCCCAGAGCTTGTTCAGTAAATGCTGGGTTATTGCTAATTCCCCAGACACTGGTCACTACCAGGAGTTAATCACCTGCAGTGAAGCTCAGGGTAGTTAACTGCCTGACAAATCCCTCCTTAGCCACAGCAGTGACTGATTTCATGAGGATTATCTCCATTAAGGCTTCCCATCTACTGATTTATAGGTGCAATAACATCCTTCTCTTTTTTTCCTCTCCCAGTGACAGTGTGAGGGACCTGGCAGCTCCCAGGGAGGTGCTGCATCTCAGAGCTTGCTCACGGGAGGAAGGACAGTGCTGAATGTCTCAGAGGCAGCAGCAGCTTTGCTGTGCCAGACAAACCTGGCATCCCTCCTGGAAGCCATCCCAGGGTGGGGAAGACCTCGACCCTTGGTTCCCTCTGTGGTCAGCAAAGGGTGGTGAGAGGCTGAGATGCTGATGGATGTGGTCTCTCCTTGTGTGTTCGCCCCTTCCACTTCTCCTCCTCCTTTTCTCCACTCTGCTGCACCACACAAGCCCTGGGAGACTTGTAAGACCTTACTCAGCTGCCCAGCTATCTGGTGTTTGCATCTTTCGCCTTCCATATATCTGGCAAATATTTTATAGCTGGTGTTGACTTTAATTTAAACCATTAGGCAAACCCCTGAATACAGATGCAATCATGTCCCGTGTTCCCCCCAGTGCATGCGCTCACCACATTAATTATGATGTCCTCATTTCCGTCTCGCTGGGGGATCTTATCGCGCTGACGGGGGCCAGGCTGAGCTTCCTCTAACAAAAGCCACTTCAAACTGTCAGCCGAGAGCAGGCGATGCGGGAGGCTGGAGGTGGGCACAGTGCCTGTGCTCCTGAACCGATGGTACCCAGCATCAAACTCCTCTCCCCGGCTATAAAAGCCTGTCATTAAGGTGAAACAAGGGATGCCTGAAGCGGATCCCTCCATCCCAACTGCCCTAGGGATATCAGAGCTTATGGGATCTGTGTTGCCTTATGGCATGCTGCGAAGATGCTCCTGTGGCATCTGAGCCACCAGTTTGGGTGGTCTGTCCACCTCCACGTGTTTCCACTGATGGCAGAGCACTTGCCCTGTAGGCCAGTGGTACAGGTAGGTGTTTTGGGGTCCCAAGGCGCAGCGTACAACCCTGGGAAAGAGCTGACAGTCCAGCCTCTGTGCAAAAAGCACCCAGTTTGAAAGAGTGATGCTACAGCACCTCCCATATGAAGACAGGCTAAGAAAATTGGGCCTGTTGAGCCTGGAGAAAAGAAGCTGCGTGGAGACCGCAGAGCAGCTTCCAGCGTCTGAAGGGTGCTACAAGGATGCTGGAGAGGGACTCTTCATCAGGGACTTGTAGTGATAGGACAAGGGTTGATGGGTTCAGACTTAAGCAGGAAGAGTTAGGTTAGATATAAGGCAAGAAGCTCTTCCCTGTGAGGGTGCTGAGGCACTGGCACAGGGTGCCCGGAGAAGCTGTGGCTGCCCCATCCCTGGCAGTGTTCAAGGCCGGGTTGGAGCAACCTGCTCTCGTGGAAGGTGTCCCTGCCCATGGCAGGGGGTTGGAACTGGATGATCTTAAGGACCTTTCCAGTCCAAACCAGTCTGCAATTCTATGAAATGCAAACCCTCCAAGTTCTCCCCTGTGGTCGATACTGACTATTGACAGTACTTGGAGATGGGCATTTAGCTCCCTGTTCTCTGCCAGCCATGAGGATGCTGCCAGCTCTGGCAGTGCCACAGGGGTGTGTGGACACCAGAGGCAGGAAACCATCTCCTCTGCCAGATTTGGGAGAGAAGTGAATGTCTGGAGACCCAAAGCATTCACACCAGCTGGAGGTCAAGGCATTTTGATGCATATAATAACCTCGTATTTCTCTTGCTGGACACTCCTGGAGAGCTTCAAGCCCTACATTCATTGCAGAGGGAAGCTGTCAGTGCATAGAATCGCAGAAGAGTTTGGGTTGGAAGGGACCTTCAAAGGTCATCTAGTCCAACTCCCCTGCCATGAGCAGGGCATGGCAGAGAGCATCCCTGGTGCCACCCTCAGCACTGCCCTGGTCCAGCGTGTCTCCTCCCATGCACAGCTCTGCCTCACTTCCCCCCCAGGGAACTCAGCAGGGAAAAGACAGGAAACAGATGTTGTGTTAATTTGTGCTCGATTAATTTTGTCGACTTCCATACACGTTGATGCAGGAGCAGGGAGCTGGCTGGCTCCCACTGGCCCCGGTGCGGTGTGTGTAAGGAGTGGTGCTGTACCTGCTGCTGAACACACTTCAGAGCACCCCTGTACCCCTCAGCCAAGTGGCAGGAGTGTATCCTGTGTGTCACAGCACTTTCTATGGGCTCATCTCCATGGCTGGGGAAGCTGAGCTTGCTGGAGGCCCTGTGTTCACTGCATGCTTCCCCTTCGCCCCATGGTATGCACCCAAAACTCATTATCCAGCTGGAAATCAGCCTCTTTAGTTTGTGCATGGAGATTGCATGAGCCAGAAGAGATCTACACGCCTTCCTGCTGCTCCTGTGAATGACAGGTTGAGAACCAAGAGACCTGCAGACATGGTCTGGAGGGTTTGGAGCTCTCCGAAACCCACGCTGCCATCAGTTTCTGCCATCACATCAGACTTGTGCAAGCAGGGGTGCACTGTGCACTTAGCTCTTCATCAGGGTGGGCTGTGAAAGTTCCTGCCCAAATTAGTGCTGGGAACAGTCTGCTCATCCTCATTTTCTTTTGGCCTGTGACAGTAGTGACCTCTTGTCCAGAGGCAGCCGTAGGAGCAGAGGGAGTTCATCCCAGAGTGGGTGACGGCACAGACTCCTGCATGACCTGTGCTTGCCCGGTGTTTGAGGACATCTGGAATGACCTGTTCTCTCTCTGTCCCACAGTGGGATTCGATCAATGAAATGGATGAGTTTTTTAGCCCCATCCACACCTACCAGGTCTGTAATGTCATGACCCCCAACCAGAACAACTGGCTACGGACCAACTGGGTTCAACGGGACGGCGCTCGGCGAGTCTATGCAGAGATTAAATTCACGCTGCGGGACTGTAACAGCATGCCGGGCGTGCTGGGCACCTGCAAGGAGACCTTCAACCTCTACTACCTGGAGTCCGACCGGGACCTGGGCACCAGCACCCGCGAGAGCCAGTTTATGAAGATCGACACCATCGCAGCAGATGAGAGCTTCACCAATGTGGACCTGGGGGTGAGGCGCCTGAAGCTGAACACGGAGGTGCGGGGCGTGGGACCACTGAGCAAGAGGGGTTTCTACTTGGCCTTCCAGGACATAGGCGCTTGCATCGCCATCGTTTCAGTGCGAGTGTACTACAAGAAGTGTCCAGCAACAGTGAGGAACTTGGCGTCCTTCTCTGAGGCTGTGACTGGGGCAGACTCGTCCTCCTTGGTGGAAGTGCGGGGAGAGTGTGTGGGCCATTCGGAGGAGAGGGATACCCCCAAAATGTACTGCAGCGCCGAGGGAGAATGGTTGGTGCCCATCGGGAAGTGTGTTTGCAGTGCTGGCTACGAGGAGCAGCGGGATTCCTGCATGGGTGAGTCTCTGCTTCTTGCTAGCAAGGGGAGGGATGGCTGCAATGGGCTCTCGCCTCCTTGGGGAAGGGCTGAGGACAGAAGCCCGCTCACAAAAACCTGGACAGCCAGCCTCTGTGGAGGCAAAGGGCTGCCGAAGCCTTTGTTGACCAGCTTCATGCTTCCAAAATGTGTTGCTGGTATCACCAGCAAGCTCCTTGGGAGCTTCTGTGAGCCTGACCATAACACATCCTGTTGCACAGGGCATGGCTTTGGGATGAGGACTGGCTTTGCAGTGGCATCAGGACAGGGGATGCCCTGGCTCCATCTTTTCCTGCCATGGACCACGTGGCCCAGAGATCCCATCCCAGTGTCCTCAGCAGCTCTGGCTGTGCTGAGATCTCTGCTGGTGTACTCCAGCAAAGCACCACTTGACTTCCCGAAAATGCCCCACCACTCGCTTCCCTTTGGCAGGGGGTTTGAACGAGAGGAAAGCAAACAGAAAAACATGGAGCTTTCATGAAACAAGGTTATTGCGTCCATCCATCATGGCTCCCCAGGGCTGCTCAGAGCTCTGCAGCCTGGGGGTGCCGGGAGCCTTCCCGGGGGCCCTCTGTGCCGCTGGGCAGACTTCAAGCCGACAACTGTACAAACTGTGATAAGGAAGCGGGGTGACCAGCAGCAGCCGTGTACCAGGCACAGGGATGTGTATGTACAGAGCACGGGCTCCCCGTGAGAGCCCTCTGCACGGATCTGTTTGCTCTCAGTTTCTTTATGGGATGTGTTTAGGGGAGCAGCACAAATAAGAGTGCAGGGCCCTTGTTTGCATTTCATGGAAACATCAAGTGGAGCATTTGTCTTAGGGAGACTTGATGCAAGGTCAGGACGTCCGATGCTGGACTGGAATGGATCCAGGGGCTGCTGGGATCCACGTGAGCCCCAGCAGGTCCCCAGCTATGAGAGAGGAAAGAACAGGCAGAATAAATGCTTCTAGCCGAAACTCCTCCTGCCTGCAACCATTGATTTGAAAGTCATCCTGGGATAGATCTGATAATTCATAATGGGTCTTGTCCCATGTTGAAGAGTAGGTGCAGAGTGTGCATGGGAGGGCACTGGTGTGGGACCCCGCCTGACTGCAAGGAGCTGCGAGTTCATAGAATCATAGAATGGTTAGAGTTGGAAGAGACCTTAAAGGTCATCTTTAAAGGCAGGGACACCTTCCACTAGAACAGGTTGTTCCAAGTCCTGTCCAACCCGGTCTTGAACACTGCCAGGGATGGAGCAGCCACGGCTTCTCTGGGCACCCTGTGCCAGTGTCAACCCATGCTGCTCAACCAGCAGTACTCTCTGGTGAAAATCTCCAGGGCTTGTGGCATCAGAAACAGGACAGAAATGTCACTGGGCTTTCTGTGACCTCAGTGTTGTCTCACACTCCTGCTTTCCTTTTCCCATTCATCCAGCACAGTGAGTTGGATAGCTCAACACCTCCTCCCTGGCATCTCATTTGGTGGATGGCTGTGGAGCAGGAGTACATGTATTTACACACAAAAGCAAACATGCAAATCTTTAATCTAAGCTTCTTGTGCTTGATTGGGGCAAAGTTCATTTTCCACGGTGAAAAGTGTCTTTCTGGGGTGATTTATAACCCCGGCGGATCTGTCAGAATTGGAAATTAGCTGTTTTAATTGTCAGGTGGACAAAAGCAGGATTCCAGTGGCTGTCGCCCCGGCAAATTTTCATTCTCCCTCACAGGGATGAGATGATATAAATCACTCCTTGTGGCCCTAATAATCTTTCTATAAATATCAGGGAAATTCATTTTTTGCTTGGGGGGAAAGAAATTAGAGACAAGATACTTTGCCTTTATGGCAGTGTTTAAAATGTGATTCCAAATTAATTTCCTTCCACCTTTCACAGCCAGACGCCTTATTTGTCAAAGCTAAAGATGTTTGAACAGTGGAGGTTTCTCGCCTCCTCTTCAACGTTCATTTTTCTAAGGACCTGCCAGAGCGAAGGAAGACGGCTCAGGAAAGCAGATCATAGCCCAAGCTGTTACCAGCCCTTCGGAGGAGAAGGAAGTCTCTGTTACAGAGCTGGGAAGGATGGGGTGAGGTGGGACATGGTGGAGGAGGAGGAGGAACTTGGAGAACTTCTCTGCCTCTCATCCCATTTACTGTCAACCATTACCTTGGATGCCCAAGCAAAGGTTGGGCAGGAGGGTGGTTGCTGGGATCTCTGGCTCTTTGCACTTACCCCAGCAGGATCCACAGGTTTCATTTTATTGTGATGTCCTGGTTTTTGCCATAAGGATGTGAGGGGCAGTTTCCATGGGAATGGGGAGGACATATCTCAGCCCAGAGGCATCAGGGTCAGGACCAGGCTAAGGCTTCCAGCTTGCCTGGCATCAGTTGCGTCACAGCTCTGCATCACACAAGACATCTGTCCCCCATATCCGTGTCTCATGCATCTGCCTATTGTCGTGGGTTAAGCCCAGCCGGTAACTTAAACCATGATTTACCTACAGATGCACTGGACCCCCTTTTCCACTGCACTGGATTTGCACATGAATAGCCACAACTGCTGATGGGGTCCTGGAGTCTGCCAGCTCCTACAATTCCCGGCTTCTAGTCCCATGGAATCTTCTGCCACAGTCACCCCAAGAATGAAACCCCTCAGGGTCTCTCTCCCAGGGCAGCTCAGCCCTGCTGCCCCACTCGCTTTTCCCCACCTTAATCAAGGCTCTGAAGGACTTTGCTTCCCTCACCCCCTTCATCCACAGCCAGCCTCAGATGGGCTGCTCTTTCCTCCTTGAAACGCATCACTCCACAGCAAGACACATTAGTATCTCTTAACCACAGCAAATAGCAACTGCTCTGCCTAAATAGCAGAATAAGCAACAGCATAAGTGAAAGGGATCTGTCCTCGCATTTTACCAGATAAGAAGACAATCAGCATAATTCACTTTATTTATATGCAGCTGCTGTACAGGACAAATAGAGACCCATTTCAAAAAGATCAGTGCAATTAAAGTAATGAGAGAGGGAAGCACTTTAACCCTAGTTCTGCTTCTGTGGGAATGGAAGAAACCCATAAGCCACCTCCTCAAGGAGCCATGAGGATGAGACCCAGGACAAGTGTACCACATCCTGGGGTTGGATGGAGAGGTGGACAGGGAGGCTCCAGCAGGTGAGGACAGGATCTCTGCACCCACACCCCTCCTACCAGCCCTGGCCAGACTCTCTTTGGGGAGGGCTGCCCTCTGAGTCCATGATCCTTGCATCAGCGTCAGCGTTTTGGGGCAGATCTGAATGATTCTGTGGGCTGCATCTGTCACCAGTGATCACTGAGCAAAACTGGAAAGTTTGGCTGAAACCTGTTTAGCTGCTCATGAGTTGTATAGACACAGAGAGTTGGTTTGGAGCATCAGTAGCTGTGCAATGGCTATGGATCACAGTGCTGCTCTCTGGGAGCTTACACAAACCAATCCAGCCAGCAAAAAGCCACAGAGGCCTCCAGGAGCACAGAATCTCCCAGGAAGTATTTTCTTCAGTGAACAAATGAGAAAGGGTAAAACAAGAGGGACAGACTCTCTTCCCTGTTGTCAGACCGGGGGGATGAGCCTTTGACAGAAGTGCCATTCCCAAAGAGTGTCTTTGCAGTATATCCATGGGTTTCAGGAGTTTGGGAGCAGGCATCTTAGCCTCCAGGTATCCTGATGGCTCTGGCTGCTTTCCCTCTGCTGTGCTTGGGAGCTTCAGCTTGGATGCTGCCTTTGGCTGGAAAACAGTGATGAAGGAGCAACAGGTAGGTGATTGCTGTTCCATCAGCCCATTTGCAACTGAAGGGGGTGTTTGTAGCCTTCCAGGGCTGAGTGAG
Source organism: Strigops habroptila (assembly GCF_004027225.2). Lineage (NCBI taxonomy): Eukaryota > Metazoa > Chordata > Aves > Psittaciformes > Psittacidae > Strigops > Strigops habroptila. The sequence goes on from NC_044292.2 coordinate 2,771,363, forward strand.
CACAGCTTCCAAGCAGTGGACTGGCATGTGTGGCTGAATGAGGATTTGGCCCTGGGGTAAACTTCACCCAGCTCTGCTTGAGCTGAAGAAATGGCCCATGTCCTCTAGACAAGGAGAAGAAAGGGAGACTGTAACTGCTGGGTCCCTTTCCTCTCCAGCTCCCAAACTGAAGGAGAGGTGGGAACAGGAAATCTGCTGGCTCCTCATGGACAAACCCCTCTGCTGCTGGGCTCTCTTGTGTCTTCTGTGGCACGCGGCGGATGGAAATGGATCTGGAGAGTCTGGTTAGCAATCTGGAAGCCAGATAATTTTTTCCAGTTGGTGGTATTCATGCTGATGAACCAATCAGCAAATTTAATGTACCTTAAACCTTCCTTGTGGGCAACTTTAATCGAGCAATTAAAGCACCACGGCATTGCTAATTAAGAGGAGAAAATACCCAGCTTGGTAATTATGTGTTTGTGAATACCGTCTTGCCTCCATGGACCTTTATGAAGAAAGTCAGTGGGGGCTGACTTTCCAGCTGGCGGGGCAGGGGAGGAGCGGAGCTGTACAGTGTGAGAGGAGGGAAGACTCCATCTAGCTGCACCATGTCACTGATGTACTGTGCTGGTGGGCACAACCCTGGACACACAGGGACAGGGCAAGCCCTAAAAACCCCAGAGGACAAAATGACACAGATGAAGCCATTAGCAGAGGAAGCCAGGTCAGAGACACGGACTCCAGCCATGCTGGGCAATGACCTGTAGCCACAGGCAGCAAATCTTTGCAGCTGTGTGAGCAGATGTGGTCCAGATGCTGGTATTGGAAGGGGCTTGGGCATGAGGGACAGATCCTTTGCCCAGTGCACTGCAGATAAGGATGCTGATTGCCCCTGGATACCTACCCAGGGAGACCACAGCCTGTGCTCCCTTCCCTCAGTACAGAAGGGGTAGAGAAGCATGCAGGAGGGAAGAATGATATGCTAGTGGGTTAAGGGAGCCCACCAGAGCCTTGCTCCATTCTCTTCTCTCCCCAAACTCCAGATCCCCTTCTCAGTCAGAGAAGCCTCTGGCTTTTCTTTCCTTTTTCTGATAACAGTGATTTTTTTTCCCACCTGGGTACAAACATCACAGAGGAACCTCAAGCTTGTTGTTTGGTGTCTTCATGTGAAACAGCCCATATAGGCTGCTTGGTTGGAAACAGGAGACTGGTCTTGCTGTGCTGACTCCAATCAAACCCCATTTTTCCTGGCTCTGAGCTACACAGAGCCCCCAGAAATGTGCCTGGGAGTCACACATACCTCTGTAAATCAGCAAACCTAGGATTTCAGTGCACCCAGGCTGGGCTGGGCTCCTACCAGGGCTGGGCTCCACCTCCCTGAGGTCCTGCCTAGAAGCTTATGTACCATATGCCAAGGTGACAGATAAATGTATGTCAAAACACCTTCTAATTGCAACTCCAGACAAACATGTTGGAATACTTTTCGCATTTCCTTGCAAATGGGTATGGATTTCAAGGAGACTTTCTATGCAAGTCCCAGCACTCACATGCCAGCCCCAAGCTGCAGGCTCAGTGATGCCCACTCAGAGTTTCCTCTGTCCACTGGGAGGGTACCAGCCTGTCACACCAAGAGCCAGATGCACCATTGCCCTGGGTGCCCACCACAAAGGGATTCTGCTGTGAGCCTCCCAAAACAAACCTTTCAAGGGCAGGAGCAGTGATAGTTCCGAAGACGGGAGGTATGCAAATGTCCTTTCTGAGATGCCAGGCAGGAAAATCAAAGAAACTTAGTGATTCACAAGATTTTCATTGTTGGTTTGCAAGCCAGTGAGCTGCTTTGTAAAATACAGGCAATATCAGTTGGTGAGATTGTACCACCTCTGTTTATCCCATGCAAAGCCCTGCATCCTAAAAAAATAAAAAATAAAAAATAAAGCAGCAAAACAATAAAAGCCAAAACCGGTTTGTTTTCTGGACCACATAAGCCAGGACTATTCAGGATCTAGGTATTAGACTTCAGATGGGAACAGACTGCAAAGAAGATGTGTCAGAGACACAAATTGCTTGCACAGTTTAGGCTGGGCATTAGGATATCTTTCCTTGCAGGATTATCCAGCCCTGGGATGGGGTCCTTGCATTCACAGTTGCCTCACATCAGTTTATAGCCCCAGACCTGGCTGTTAATTAGTCTGTTTGGATCCCAGGTTTGCTGAGCTGTGTGTACACGGCTGGTTCAGCTCAGTGAGCGCACTGAAGGAGGCAGGGTGCAGGACAAGATAGTCTCAGGATCTCCAGCACCTTCGGTCCCTCAAGCAAGTCAGCCAATTGTATTTACAAGGGAAACAAAATAAAGCATCCCCAATGCTTAAAACAATTTTATTTTTTTACTGATTAGGAGCAAACAAAAAGGACAGAGATGACTGCAGAGCTGCCCTTTCCCCTCCAACAGAACAATACGGGGTTTATCCCTGGCTGAATATTTTATTGGCTCTGAGTTTGCTGTGTTTCACAGCTGACATAGATGAAGGGTGAGAATGATGCTAGACTGGAGTTCAGGGCATCGGTAGAGATGAAACAAATTTCGTTTGTGCTTAGTGGTGTCTGGAGTCTCTACAAGAAGTGACGAAGAGCAGCTGGACTGTGATGGATGGATCTGGCAGCATTCAAAGACTTTCGCCAGTTTGGGAATGTGGGGTTTTTTGGTTTGAACACTTCCACAGACTCTGGCCAGGTTCAGGTCATGACCACAGGTTGTTGCTCTGGATTGCCAATGTGCAGGTGCCTGGGAACCTGTTGTTGTGGAGTTTAGCCTGCAGGAAAGACCTGCCATTTTGCACCAACACTTACGCTGGAGGTGGTGTAATGCAGTTGGAGGCTGGGGACCTTAAATTCATTACCAGCATATTCAGAGGCTTGGTGCGATCGCCTTGCACATGGAAGATGCTCCTTGTCCCATAGAGCATTAGGTCAGTGCCAAAAGTTTGCTCTATACTTGGCATGAGACCCCACGCATAGCACTGCTTCTTGTGTGATGACTTCTTCCCCTTCCTGAAGACAAGATGCTGCTGCTGACACTTCCCTGTGAAGGAGAAAAGGATCCAAAAACTGGTGGTACTCAGCTGTGCTGGGGCAAGAGCTGTGCTGGCCCCTGTGATGCTCTTCACTTGCTCCTGCTGTAGAGCTGGGCACCCTCATTTTAAAGCTCAGCCCCTGTGTATATCCAGAGCCACACGCATGTGGTGAGAGGGCTCATCTACCCTCTAAAGCTGCGTAATGGTTCCTGCAGGGGCTGGGGTTAGGTTCTTGGTGTTCTGTGTGACCTTTCTTCATTTATGCATCTTCACTTCCTGAAGCCTTGCAGCAGGGATGCAGGGTTACCTCCAGCACCATCATCTGCAGGGGTGGCTCCCGTTCAGCCCTGCTCCTTTCTGAATCCAGCATTTTCTGTGTTTGGTTTTAGTCTGGTGAAAACTGGGGTTTTTTTCAGAAGCCTTGGATAATTCTGTCTAAAACACTCTGAGAAGGCTGAGTTTGGAAGCAGCTTTTTTTCTAATTCTAGCATTAGGCCGCCTGTTTCTGGCTGACTCCTGCAAGCTGTAGCATTTCCCCAGATAAGCTTTATGAAATGCCTTTGCTCTGAGAGTGTGCTGGGCTGTCTCACCTACACGAGTCTGCACAGCATCCCCTTGACTCCAGAAGGGTGTCTGCACAGCATCCCCTTGACTCCAGAAGGGTGTCTGCACAGCATCCCCTTGACTCCAGAAGGGTGTCTGCACAGCATCCCCTTGACTCCAGAAGGGTGTCTGCACCAGGCAGCAGAGCAGCACTCACAGCAAAGTGGGATTTGGATGCTTCTTGGGTTTTAGTTGTTTGGGGTTTTTTTTAAGATGTAGGGAAGAGGATCAGGATGGAGTCAGGGGTGCTTTCAACAGGACTGAATTCAAGGCAAGTGGCAAGAACTGCTGATTTTAATACAGCAGCACCGTGCAGATGTCCAGTTTGGGATGCAGCCAGTCTGCACCATAAATGGTTCCATTTCGCCCAGCACTCCACTTTGTAGGTGAAAACTCCCCCCATTCCCTACTCTGCAATGTTCAGGGGTACAAAGGAGTGTGAGATGGGTTGAACTGTGGGAAGAAAGACCAATCAGCGAGGAGGTGATGTGAGACAATTTCTGATGTGTTTAGTGGTGTGACGGGTTGTAAGGCAGTACTGGGTGTGGGAAGGGTTGTGAGCTGTACAAAGGGGCCACATGGTGGGAACCAGGATGTGTGAAGGGCTGTAAGGTGGTGCTCAGGGGCTGGAGGTAGGGCAGCGACTGGGGGGGGTGAGACAGAGGCAAGCAGCATGCAAAGGATGCACAGAGCACCAGCAGGGCTGTGGGGCAATGCAGGATATTGGGACCAAAAGTCTGCCCGAGAGAGACAGCCCAGCCCAGCCCCCAAACTCCCCTCCAGACCACAGACCAACCTGGTGAGAGACCCTGGGCTGACCTGGGACTGCAGGGAAAGGGGAGCACAGCCTTGCAGAAACACAAGGTTTGGCACAATGAGGCAGATGCCTCTTTGTAAGACGTGACTGTGAGTAACACGCTTCTGCTTCAGTGTCTGTGTCATATGGGACCTGAAATTGGTGGCATCATGCTGAAACTGGATTGGAAGGAGCTGGGATTTTCTGTGCTAGCTTCTCCAGCAGCCTGGAGGCTCTGGGACTGCTGCCTGTCTCTGGCTGTCAGAGTGGTTATGATACGCTTATTTCTCTCTCTATCTCTTCCCAGCACTGCCAAAGGGAGGTACCTGGCTGCTCTTCTGGTGGTTGCTGATGCTGAGCTTCATTGCAGGGTCAGGGAAGGGGGCAATTGGTAGCATGAGTGCCTCATGGCACCCTCTCAACCATGCCCTCACTCTGCCCAAACCTCCCAGGCTGAGGATGGAGCTGAGAGGGAGTGACACAGAGTCAATATGTGCAGCCCCACTGAAGCAGCCCTTGGTGGTCCCACTGGGGCCACCTGCAGAGCACTAGTCCCAGACGGTGACTTCAGCCTGAGAATAGCGGCTCGTTCCCAGCTAGCATATCCTCGACAGGTTCATCCATCATTTCCTGAGCTCTGCTGCTTATTAACAGATGTTGTCCTGTCCCCAGAGGACGGAGAGGGAGGGAGATAAATGGACTGAACTACAGATGGCTGGCAGAGCCGTCCCCATGCTCGCTGTTTCTGAGACAAGCCTGCTGCTCCAGGCTGCCTTGGGCAGGCGATGCGCGGGAGAGTGGGGCTGCTGGGCTGGTAAAACCAAGCAAGATGTGCTGCTCAGGGTTGGGGGATCAGTGGTACTGACTCCAACAGTCTAGGGTGATAATTGGGGACCCACTTATGTGATAGAGAGCTGGAGACGTGCTCTGCCAAGAACAGGTTTTGTGTTGGGTTTTGTAGGCTCTGCCTGTGACACTGGGACCAGCAGTGTGGATGTGCAAGTCTTGAGCTGGGCTGCAGGCGAAGGTCGCTGCTGTCCCATGTGCACTGCAAAACCACACTGTGAGATGAAACTGCAAGGACAGCCAGCCAGCCTTGGCTGGGTTTTACAGGAAGATGGCACTGGAGGCAGAAAGAAGATACTAGTAGCAGGACTTCTGGTGGTCCACAAAGAGGAAGCGCCCGAGATCCTCAGACACAGAGTAACGGCATAAATTTCATAAAATAATTAAAAATAAGAAATCCCCACCTTCTGCAGGACTCGTGGGAGGGCAGGTGGGACTAGCTGGGTGCAGTGCAGACAGTAGTACAACCATTCTGTAGTGGCTTGAGGTTTTGGTGGCTTCAGTGCATGCTACAACCATAACTGTGGAGCACTGTGGATTTTAGACCTGGTGCATTTGACTGAATTTTTCTCGCTGGCCACTTCTCTGTTGGTTTGCTTTTACCAGAGCTAACCAGGGAGGTCCTGGTCTTCCACATGTCTCTGGCCTGGCATGAGAGAGCTCAATCCAGAGCAGGACATGCCTGTCATCCTGTACTGTAGGGATTTCATATCTTGTGCAGGTTCCAAGCTGGTGCCCTCTCCTGTGCCTGTGAAGGGCTTTGCATGTGTGTCCTGCTCCCATCTAAAGCAAGCACTGAGGCACACAGAGGTGCATGACCCCATCCAGAGCAGTGCCTGCCCCAGCCCCAGTTGCTCTCCAGGCCTCCCCATGTTCTCATGCTGTCCAGGCTCGCAACGGCTCTGCCCTGGTGCACGAATTCACCTGTAATTTGTCATTTAGGGTAATTTTCCCCTTGAGTGCATCTAAAATAATTGTGAATCATTGCTACGGGTAATTAACAGGGTTTATTTTTACAGCATTGAATGCTAAGTGATTACAACTGCTTGGTACAAATCTGCTTTACAACTGCTTGGTACAAATCTGCTGCGCTTCATGTTCCCATCCTTCCCCCATCTCTCCATACCTGATGGAGCACTGATTTCTCTGCCCTTAATTAACTATTGGTGGGGAGGAACCACTCCAGTGCCTCTTTAGTCAAGAGTCCCTGGTTGCTGGTTGCTGCATGGGTAGAGATGACAATGGTTTGCAGGACCAAGGGGGATTCACGCAAATTGAAGGCAACGAATCCTGACATGTACACTGCCCAGCATGGACAGTGGGGCTGTGTCATTGCAGGGGCATTTGGTAAAGGCAGGGAGTCCCTGGCCCTCTTAGTGTGTGGCATCAGGAGAACCAGTCAGCACCAGAGCATGGCAAATGTCCTGGGCTGTCCTTGGTGCAGCGGCTGGGGACAGCAAACCTCCTCTCCTAGGTCTGCCTCCTCTGTGTCCTCTGCTCTTCTGATGGATGGTCTTGAGGAGCTGAAATGTGTCAGGAAGGCCGGGGAGCAAAGCCAGCTCTGAGCTGCAGCGATTTCCCCCTGAATCACATCTGCCTTCCCTTACATCCCCAGTTTGGGCATTTCTGCTCCTTGTCCTTATGCCCTTTAGGAAATGGAGGAGCAGGAATTTAGGAGCAAACTCTGCAATGGCTGGGCTTTGCTTTTCCAGCCTGCTGTACCAAGACATGATACCAGCCTGTGACACCAACACCTCTGGCACATGCAGCGTCTGTACAACCTGCTGGTGGTCTTGCTCCCCTGTCTATAAGGTAGCATTCAGTGCAAAGTGCCGCAGAAGCTGGTGACAGTGGAAAGAGACCAGCGAGGCACCAGGGATGCATGTGGCTGAAGCCCTGCCTTCAGCTGCCATAGCTGGAAGTAGCTCAGTTACAGAGTCTGTTTTATTACTGTGCAGCGTGTGATCTGTGAAATATGCTGGCAGCACAGGGAGATCTGTGGCAGGGAAAGGAGTGTTGTTAATAAGAAAACAAATCAGCACCTAGAAGTAGAACAAACAGACAGCACGGAGGGACCCAGACCACCAAGGATGCTGGATCACAAACAAAACCCTTCTACATGTTTGGAAGCAAAAATTGAGGCTGAATGCAGAGTTGGCCACTGGGGCTAAAGGTATTACCACCTCGGTAGGGAAAAACTGAAATGAGTCAGAGCCAGGAATAGTGCTTGAGTCACTGGAACTGGTCCTAGAAATACTTGATGAATACAGGGACCCAGGCAGAGCCTGGTTTTTCCTTACTTGGAATCGAAATCTGCAGAAGAGGGCAGATCCACGCCTAGGCAGACACTTGACATCCCACATGTCACTACGGAACTAATCGATTTTCCTAACGAGAGACGAGCTGTTTGTTTGTGTGACAAATGATTCACCCGGGGGGCTGCTGGGAGAGCTGGGGGTAGGATGGAGCAGACTGATGCCATCGTGCGTGTGGGATGAGCGTGTGCTCCTGCCTTACAGCCCCAGCACCAGCATGAGGCAGAGCCACTGGAGGCGGGATGTGTTGTCAGCCTGGCTTGCTTGGCTTTGCTGTCCCTCCGCAGAGAGCAGGCAGCCAGTGTGCGCTGAGAGCTTGCTGCAAGGTGAAACAAAAGAGGGTGTTTTCCCTTTGTTTTGTGCAGGATATTTGCCCAGAGAAGCTGTGGCTGCCCCATCCCTGGCAGTGTTCAAGGCCAGGTTGGACACAGGGGCTTGGAGCAACCTGCTCTAGTGGAAGGTGTCCGTGCCCATGGCAGGGGGTTGGAACTGGATGAGCTTTAAGGTCCCTTCCAACCCAAACCAGTCTGTGGTTCTATGATTCTATGAAGGAAACTTGTTGCTCTGTATAGGAGCACACCAGGGCCAGAGGACATGGACCACCATGTCCCAGGAGTGGAGCTTTTTATTCCTGAAACCCCTCACATGGATGCTGTTGGACACACCCAGAATGAGCAGTGAGGCAGCTCCTTTGAAAGAGCACTATGCCCCACAGATTACGGTTCTTCCAATAGTTAATTAGGTGACTTCCAGCGCTCTCTGCCCCAAGGCCAGGCGGTGGCCCTGAGCTGCAGTAGGGAGGGTTCTGGGCAGCACATAGGAGGAGAGCACCTCCAGCTTTGCAGGGAGGTCAAGAAAAGCAAAGGCAGCCAGGTTTGCTTGTGAAACAGTGGGGAACTGGTACCAGGATGGCAGTAACACAGCCTGGGATTGACAAAAGCTGGTTTCCCATGTTGTCACAGGGCTGGTTTCCCATGCGTTGGGATGGGGGTGAGAGCCAGGTCCAGCTTCGTGCTGGTGGGATCTGCTGAGCTGTGGGATGCTCCTCTAGCAGGCGCATCCCGCTGACCCTTCCCTCCTCCGCAGCCTGCCAGCTGGGATTTTACAAGTCGGCCCCCGGGGACCAGCTCTGTGCCAAGTGCCCCTTGCACAGCCACTCGGAGAGCCGGGCCGCCCGCGTGTGCCGCTGCGACAGCAGCTTCTACCGGGCCCTGCAGGACCCCCCCTCGGCCGCCTGCACACGTGAGTACCCCGGCTGCACAGGAGCCATCCATGGGCAGGCGTCACGTCCACAGACCCTGCAGATGATGCACCCCTGCCCCTGTGCGTGCTGCACAAGGCACTGTGGCAGCCTTTCAACACCGGGTCTCCCCTTGACACATGAGCTGAGACCCCCTTTGCTGCACTCCCTCACTGCCCTCTGTCTCATCCTCATCCTGCTGCTCTCCAAACATCCCTGCTCCCCTCCCAGGGTCTCTTCTGCAATGGAGAAGGGTGAGACCGTGGCTCTGCCAGCAAGCTCGCCTGCTCACACACCAGCCAGCGTGCCAGCCACTTGCTGGCTGCTCTCCTTTGCAGAAATGGCAAGGGTGATCAGACCTAAAGGGCAGCACGAGTGTTGCTGTGCTCTCCTGGACAGTGGCACTAAAGCATGTCATATGGTTGCAGCTCTGATCTCTGCAATAGGCTGCTTTAAGAGGACCAGTGCTATTAAAAGGGGACAAGAACATCCCAGAAGGAGTCCTCCTCTCCGTAGCTGGTCCAGGAGGGAAGAAGGGTGGATGGCTACTAGCTGAAGCCAGGGTGAAAGACATTATCAGCAATATCTGACTTGTGTTTCCTTAGGGAATATCCACCCAAGATTGTTAAACTCCCCAAGAAATGTCAGTTTACCCTTCCCTTTAGATGAGCAGGTCCTGTTCTCCACTGTTCAGCCCATCCATACCTTGGCTCTTCCCGAAAAAACTTCATGCATCCCCATTGCTTCTTGCTTCCCCCAGAACAAACATAGCTCTTTCCTGCCTGGCATTTGGCATCCTGATCCAGAGCATCTTACCTCCATGGCATTTTAACCTGCGACCTGTCTGTTGAGCATTCCCCGCTCTGGCAGCATTCCCCTGTAGCATCATTTGTACGTGCAGGTACAAATGTCAGCACCTTTGCAATGTGATCATGACCACAGAGGCATGCCCAAGGTGCATCTCTCCATTGGCCCCATGCTTCTGCAGCCCCCACTCTGCCTGAACCTCCGCTTCTTTCCCAGGCCCCCCCTCTGCTCCCGTGAACCTGATCTCCAGCGTCAATGGCACCTCGGTGACACTGGAGTGGGGGCCGCCCCTGGACAAGGGGGGCCGCGCTGACATCGTGTACAACGTGGTCTGCAGGCGCTGTGCAGGCGACGGGGGGCAGTGCGAGGCGTGCGGCAGCGGGATCCGCTTCGTGCCCCAGCAGATGAGCCTGGTGCAGGGTGCGCTGACCGTGACCAACCTGCTGGCCCACACCAACTACTCCTTTTGGGTGGAGGCCGTCAACGGCGTCTCTGACCTCAGCCTGGAGTCCAGGAGAGCTGCAGTTGCCAACATCACAACAAACCAGGCAGGTAGGAGGAGCAGACACCCCCCAGCCCCAAGGCTTTGCTTGTGTGGCTGATGTTGATGTTGCTCCGATGCTGCTCCAGCCAGTATCTGCAGCACCTCCAGCAGCCAAAGGCTGGTTTGGTGATGGGCATGGAACGCCCAGGAGATGTGGCTCCTATGCTCTCTGCTGCAGGAGGTGGATTCAGAGAGCCACAGTGGGCTGGAGACGAGCTGCTGCCCAAGGCTGCAGTGGTTCTCTGGTTCACAGAATTCCTTTTCATCCTCCTTTCCCTCCACTTCAGCCTGCAGCTGCTGGTAGAGGCTCCTTTTCTGCAGGAGACAGGGGGCACAGAGAACACTTGTTTGTTGACAGGAACACTAAGTGGAGCATGAATCTTTCAGGCTGTTCCTGCAGCCTTCTGTCCCTTCCCAAAGGGCCAAGCAGCAGTTCATGCTCTGCTCTTAGCTCACACCAGTGCCAGGCCCTGGCAGGTGACAGCAGCTGGGGAAAGTCTCTCTCATGCATGTCTCATCTTTGTAAATCCCTTGATTTGAATTGCTTGTTCCCCAGGAAATCATAGAATCATAGAGTAATTATTTGAGGTGGAAGGCACCTTCGAAGGTCTTCAAAGAAAGATGGGGAGAGGCTTTTCAGCAGGGACTGTTGAAATAGAATGTGGGGTGATGGTTTTAGATTGAAAAAAGGGAGATTCAAGCTGGATGTGAGGAAGAAATTCTTTACAGTGAGGGTGGTAAAACACTGACACAGGCTGCCCAGAGAGGTGGTGAATGCGCCATCCCTGGAGACATTCAAGGCCAGGCTAGATGTGGTTTTGAGCAACCTGATCTAGATGTCTCTGTCATTGCAGGGGGGTTGGAACTAGATGAGCTTTGAAGGTCCCTTCCAACCCAAACCATTCTATGATTCTATGGTTCTAGGATTTCAACCTCTCTGCTGGGAAGTGGATGCTGAGCAGATGCTGCAAAACCAGCAGGGTTGGGAATTTGGTAGTGATTGAAGTTTAGGTACGTGCCTGCTCCAGCTCCACACCACAGAGCATCCTGCCCACCATGAGAGGGTGAGGGACCCGGCCATGCTGCATGGGACACCCTGCCCATGCTGGTGCTGGTCATTCTTGCTGCCCAGACCTTGAGCAAGGCAGGAATAAGGGCAGCAGAGATGCCCTGGGGCAGATTCCCACCATCCCACCCTGTCCCAGCTCCCTGGGGTCTTGTGTCCCAACAGTGATTTCTGTCCCTCATAGGAGCCAGCCCAAAGAGGAACTGAGCTACAGCTGCTGCCTTTCAGTCCCTGAGTGCCCCACTGCAGCCCCTGTGGCCTCTTTAGGTCTCCAACAACACCCCGGTGCTGCAGCCGTGGCAAATGGCAGCTCCATATTCCCCAGAGCCACCACATCCCATTTTTCATCTGGCGGTTGAGGTCACAAGTGGTGTCTGAACCCTTCCCATGAGTTGGACCCAATGGCTGCGCCTGGCCATTGCAGCACCCCTCACACTCTCCGGGGTCCTTCCAGGGGGGATTTTCCAAGCAGGAAAAGCAGGTTATGAGTTGGGTCCTCCGGCTGTGACAGCTTCAGTTTGGGCATGGCAGGTACAAGGACCAATTCACAGCATCCCAACTCAGGCCCAGGCAGATGAAAAGTATCTGAGGGCAAGAGAACACTCCCAGGACACCTTTAGACTGGTGATCAGTCCTTGATCACCCCTCTGGGCATTTATCATCACCCCTTTCTCTCTTTTTCCCCCTTCCTCAGGTTGGTGAGGAGAGGTCAAGGTCCTGGTAGGGATTTCCATGACCTCCACCCCCTCTTCTTTCTGGCTCCAGATCACAGCAAAGCACCAGTGTCCCCTCCAGCCTGTGCTGGGACAGTGCCCTCCTCTTTCATCTCCTCAGAGCCTGCTCGCTCCATGGAAAAGAGATTAAGGCAACTGAGGCGAACAAGAGTCTGTTTGCAAGCCCCTTCATAGCACTCTCCTCCACAAAAAAGTGTAGATGAGGCTCTTAGTGACATGGTTTAGTGGTGAGGTAGTAGTCCTAGGGTAACGGTTGGACTTGATGATCTTAAAGGTCTTTTTCAACCTTGTTGATTCTGTAATTCTATGATTCTATGGCTTTAATTAAAACAGAAATATGGCTTAAACCAGGGGTCCTGCATGAGGCTCCAGGTCCAGCCCTCCCTGCCGCTGTGCCTGGCTGCCTCCACTATGCAGGACCCCCGCCAGCGGGCACCTAACACCCTGCCGTCTGCATCCCCAGCCCCATCCCAGGTCATGGTGGTCCACCAGGAGAGCACAGGCCAGAACAGCGTCACCCTGCTGTGGCAAGAGCCAGACCAGCCCAATGGCATCATCCTGGAGTATGAGATCAAGTACTACGAGAAGGTAACGCTGAACTTGCTGTGCCACAAATCGGTCGCAGCATGGCAGGTTTAGGCAGGGGCTTGGTTTAAATCCTGATAGCAATTGCTGCTATCAGCCAGCCTTGCACAAAGGACTGTTTTGGAAGGCTTTGTGATTGCTGTGTTGATACAGCAAGGTTTTGGGGATTGTTTTTTGTCAGGACAAGGAAATGCAGAGCTACTCGACTCTGAAATCCAAGGGCACCGCTGCCACTATCTCTGGGCTCAAGCCTGCAACCCGCTACATCTTCCAGGTTCGGGCTCGCACGTCCGCTGGCTGCGGGAGGTTCAGTCAGACCGTGGAGGTGGAGACGGGGAAGCCAGGTGAGTGGCTGCAGTTGTGGGGTGTGAGAAGTGTGGGGCAGGGAGCTTGGGAATGGTGATGATCTTCTTCATGGCCAGTGTTCCTCTGCCACACAGGGGTTGGAGCTTGCAGGGCTTGCTTGAGGTTGCCCTTCTGAGATGTGCTTATACATTAGAAAGAAGAGGGAGGAAGGACATAGCAGTTAAGACAAGGAAGACCTGGTGAGGTCCTGGGGCTCCAGACTCCACTCTGTGCTGGTTTGCTGTATCACCATGGCTTTCCCACATTTGTGCTTGGTTTTTCCATGTGTAAATGATCCCTGTACACTGGGACAGCCCCAAAGCTGGGGTTGCATGGGTGATGGTGCTTAATCTTTGAAGACTAAAACCCCATTGGGTTAGGTAGGTTCCTGAGCCCAGCAGAATCTTCGCACTTTAGCTCACCTCCTTCCTACCCTGCTTCTTCCAGTTTCTCTCCGGTATGACACGATGACAATTGTCTGGATCTGCCTCACACTCATCACTGGCCTTGTCGCGTTGCTGGTGGTCTTAATCTGCAAAAAGAGGTAAGTGTTTTCTGGAGGTCAGTGTGGCTTGTCACCAAGCAGGGCTGGAGGTATGGGAGATCTTGAGCACCACTTTTCTCTTCTCAACTTGTCCAGAGCATCCATAGGTCAGGAGTTAATGAGCAATCAAGACACCTCGTTCAGGGGTCACCCTGCCTCCATGTTCCCTGAGGCAGAAGCAGTATTAGACCTTCCCCTCATTGGCAATCCTGGGGTAAAGGTCTTTTCCAACCTGGTTGATTCTACAGTTCTATGTCAGCAGACTGAGTAGCAGTAGCGATAGCAATAGCTGTAGCAATAGCAGAACCAGTACCACTGCCAGTACGAGGGCTGACTGGATGGGCTGGGGTAGGTCCTCCCAGGCTGCCTACTGCCCTGGCACACACTGCCTTCCACCCTGCTTTTGGGCTGCTGGTGGGAGTGAGGGACAAGAGCACCTCTTCTGACCTGTGTGTCCCCATGGCAGGCACTGCGGGTACAGCAAGGCTTTCCAGGACTCCGACGAGGAGAAGATGCATTATCAGAATGGGCAAGGTAGGACCTTCCCTACTGCTGTCCCTGGGGCATGAAGGACCTCAGCCCTGCGGATGGGCAGGGGCCTGGACCATTACCCCCTGGAACTGCTGTGGTTTCCTGGGGGAAGGGTTTTGACCACTGACTGCTTCTGGGGGTGTGTCTAGGAGAGCTAAGCAGGGGCTCTGATCCCAGGGACACCCTGGTGGTGGGGTTTGAGGGGTTGCACAGTGTGAGATGGGACCATGGTGGTTCATCCCAGATAGCAGCAGGCCAGAAGAGTGGGGGCCTGATGGAGGGGTCAATCATATGGAGGAGACCTGGGCAGCTGGGTCCTGGACTGCTCTGAGGATGCTGCTATGCCAAAGAGTGCCTTACGTTTCCTTGCGGGTGCAACCTCTGTGGATCCTCAGCATGTCAACCCAAGAGTCCTGCCCTTGCCCATCCTCTGCCTGGCTGCTGGGTGCTCCTACTTCTTAGCAGAGCTGCCTGTAAGAGCTTATCTCCTCTCTCTGCTTTGAAACCTGGCAGTGAAGTTCCCCGAGTCCAAGTTCTATGTGGACCCCCACACGTATGAGGACCCCTGCCAAGCTGTGCATGAGCTCACCCGTGAAATCGAGGCCTCCCGGATCAAGATTGAGAAGGTCATTGGGTCTGGTGAGTCCCTGGGCCAGGCTGCCTCTTCACATCGTGTCTGCTCAGGGAAATTCAGTCTGAGGTTGTGCTGGGACCAGAGCAGGCTGCGCAGCACTAGCACAGTGCTCAGCCAGGGCTTCATCTGCTCCATATCCTGTTAGAGATCAAAATCATGGGTAGGGTGGGAGTTTTTCTGATGCATGAAATAAGCTCCTTGGAGGCAGCCCAGTGCAGGGGGCTGCTGGCATGGCACTGACAGCTCGGGCTGACACAGCAGATGGCTCAGCCTGTCTTGTGTGGGTGCTCCAACGTGGCCACCCTGCTTTGAAACCTTGGAGCAAGTGTCTGCAGTGACAAAATGCAAATGAAATTGTAAGCAAAATGGCACATTTTCAGAACAAAAGGGATTTTTTGCAAGGAAGCACAGGGCAGAGATGGAGATGGAGCTTCACCAGCAGCACCCCAAGGGCTTACCCCAGAACAGCATTAGGAAGCCTGGCTGAGAGACATCCTGCTGCTCTAGGAGATTTCCAAATTTATTCATTAAAAGCAGTAAAGCAAGTGCCACTGTAATCACTACTACTGGCCCATCACTTTAAGTATAAGGCATCAGAGGGAGGTGGTATCTGATATTCCTACCCAGTTCCCAGGTGGCACTGGAAGCTGGAGATGGGGAATCCTTTCTGTACTCAGAGGCAGTGATGCACAAAGAGCCCAGGAGTCCCAAGGGGATTGATGACAGCAGACAGGGTTATCCATGGTGCTGGTATGTCAGTGCAAGAAGCTCAGGAGCTTCCCATGCCCTTCGCTTGCCTTGCAGGGGAGTCTGGAGAGGTGTGCTGCGGCCGCCTGAAGCTGCCAGGGAAGAGAGAGATTCCTGTGGCCATCAAGGCACTGAAAGCCGGCTACACAGAGAAGCAGAGACGGGACTTCCTGAGCGAGGCCAGCATCATGGCGCAGTTTGACCACCCCAACGTCATCCACCTGGAGGGGGTGGTGACCAGGAGTATGTTGCTGGTGGGGATGGGATGGTGGTGGTGCAGAACTGGAATGCATCTCTCTTTGGGCACCCTGGGAGATGGGGGTCAGAGTTCACTTTTGGTGCACTTGTTCCTTCAGCTGCCCCAGATGCCCACTTCTCAGATGTCCATTTACTGGTGTCCCCTCCATCCCAGCCCCTTGCCTTCTTTTACAGGACAGACTTTCAATGTGGCAGTTCACCACCTTGCTCCCCAGTGGCCCCAGGTCAGGGTTATTGGTTTAGGAGATGTTCTACCCATTAGTGTTTATTTTAAAGGCTGCCTGTGTTGCATCATAATTTGAAGTCTTCCTTCAAAAAGGCACATTCTGATGCAAAGTGTTATGCTAATGGCATGTAGATTTCAGCAGGATAAAGAAGCTGACCTAGCCACATCAATAGCACTGGGAGGGAGGGGTAAGTGTCGGGGTTATTGCCACATCCCCAGCGCTGTGCCCATTCTGTGTGGTGCAGGGGTGAGATCGCTCTGCGGGGTGCAGGAGGATGGATTCATGTCTCTTCCAGTAAAAGCCTGGCACTGGGCTTCCCAGAGGAAGGTGACTTCTCTGCTAACTTGACCTCTCTTGTCTTCTGCAGGCAAATTAGTAATGATTGTTACAGAATACATGGAGAATGGTTCACTAGACACCTTCCTCAGGGTAAGAAGCTCTTTTATATTTTCATTCACTCTGCATCCCCCTGGGCTGAGTGGCTGAGAGGCTGGTTCCTGCTTCTCAGCCTCACGCCACTGCAACCCCTTCAAGAGAGCGGTGTGCTCTGGGCTCTCACCTCTACAGTAGACATCAGCTCCAGGGCATTGTGCCCAGCTCCATGGGGAAAGGCAGGGACACCAGCCTGAGCTGCATGTCAGAGGAGCTGGGAGGGCAAGAAGCAGTCTGGGGGGCAAGACAGAGGCACTGGGGCTAGAAGATGTACCAAGTCAAAGAGGTACTAGGGGGTTAGTTTAATGAGAGCAGCATCAATAGGATGCTGGTGAAAACCACGAATGAACTCTGGGATATTTCCTTTCCAGAAACACGATGGGCAGTTCACCATCATCCAGCTGGTGGGCATGTTGCGTGGTATCGGAGCGGGCATGAGGTACCTGTCTGACTTGGGCTACGTGCACCGGGACCTGGCTGCCCGCAACATCCTGGTGAACAGCAATCTGGTCTGCAAAGTGTCTGATTTTGGCCTCTCACGTATCCTGGAGGATGACCCCGATGCTGCGTACACCACCACGGTGCGTGGCTCCTACCGTTGCTGTCTTGCTGAGCCTTAGCAGTGGTCATTGCCCCAGGCCACTGACAGATGGAGAAGTTAGACACTCTCAGGTAGGACTGGAGATAGTCACCTCACTGCTGATATCTGGACCAAGAATATGAACCCAAAGAGCTTTTGAGCATAGTCCTTCATACAGGAGCATCCCAGAACTGAGGCGTGCAGTGAACAGAGCAGGGAGATGATGAAACTTCTCCAGATGAACAGCTCCTGTGGGCACATGTGGCCCACTGCACAGGGACAGTCCCATGTCCCTGCTGGAGTCCTTCCATAGGCTGTAGCTCCATCCACTCCTTCAGTTGCCCCAGAGCCATCAGTCAGTCAGTGGGTGTTATGGTAGACTCAGCAGCAGCATGGCCACATGATAGTTTTTCCATATGATTTTGCCTTATTCAGGGGTGTGGAAAGGGTGGCAATTGGCTTTGCAGCCCAGGTGATTTTGGTTTGATGTAAGACACTTCTGTCTGTGAAGCCATTTTAAGATTTTTCTGGCCAACCTGACAGCTCTGGAGTTTGATGTGCTGCTCCACTGGAGATTACCAGAGGTGAAATGAAGTATATTGAGGGAATGTGCTCTTTTAGTTGTTCTCTGGCCATGAAAGGAGGAATTAGTGTGCTCCCCAGGCACACCTCTGGCTGGGAAAATGTGGATAGACAGTTCCTAATGGAGGCGAGTTTGGAGCTGCAGCTGAGGAGTCTGAGCATCATTTTTCAGAAGGACAAAGAGTAAAGAAGCAGAAAGAGCTTCAGGTTGCTTTGGGTTAGCTGATGGCAATGCAGGACATGGCCCAGAGCAGTTGCAGCTCTGAGGGATGAGTGCACAGAGGCCCAGACTGGATACCATGGCCTTCATGCTTTTCGCTTGGCTTCAGCCAAGTGAAAGTGAGCCAGAATGTGTCCTCTGTGTGTCTTTGTATTCAGCTGCTCCCATTGGTGTCTCAAGAAATAACATGATATTCCAGATCCTTTAATTCTGGGGAAGGTTCCTGCTGCTTGGTTCAAGTACAGCATCCTCTGCATCTTGGCTTTGGAAGTCTCAGAGGAGTGGTAAGAAGAGGCCCAAGATCAGCTAGGGCTTCCTGGTGCCAGAGCAGCCCATGTCCTTCTCTGTGGCATACAGACACACACAGCCTGGCCTTCCTCCCACCAAGCCAGTCTTTGAGCTTTCCCCCAGTGCTTTTAATCCTTGTGAACAAGTTTCCAGAGACACTATGTCAGTGACCACTCTGGGTCAGGAAAGAGACCTGATCGAACAGAGCTTGGATGTTGACCTACCTGCTGACCCTTTCCAATCCACCCAGTTTCCATTGACAGCGTCTTATGTCCCCAGTATGAACGCAAGCAGGGATGTCACCAGAGGAGGAGCAACCACCAGGAATGTCACAAGCAGAGGTTTTGAGGCACCTTGGCACAGTGAAACCTACAAGAGCTGGTTGTTCTGGAGGAAGAGTAGGTGAATAGTCTGGATAGAGCCGAAACACAAGGGTGCAGTGACAGGAGCAGGAGCACAAGATCTCTGGTGAGGGCTCAGTCAGGATATCCATAAAACAAGGATGTTTTCTTGTTCCTCACTTGTGATGAGATGGTATCCTGTGTTCTTCCCCTGTTGTCCTTGACCTGCTCAGGGGATTACTTCCCCAAAGGACTCTCCCAAGGACACATCATTCATCGTCAGTCCCTATCAAGGAGCGTGCCAGAGCAGGCAGGACTCAGTTGGATGGAGGCAACTCTCCCTAAACAGGGTGACCTGAAAGGTTTCCCAAGCACTTCATGCCTGCCCCAGCTGCTCTGGGAAACCTACCCAATGTTTCCTAACCACAGCTTTCCTCTTCAGATAGCTGGCATCCACATTTCCAGCTTAAAATGTATTCTTAGCCCATATATTGCTGATTTTTGTCAATATGGTCTGGTAATTCAAGAAATCCTCCTCTTCAGTGCTTGCCCGCCAAAGCAGCAGTAGACAGGGAGCACATGCCATCGCTTTTCTTGTCTGCTCAACTCAGGCTCTCTGCCTGTGCCCAGGGTCAGCTCCATGCTTTTGTGCTCTGGTAGCCCTCAGCTCAACTTCATCACTTTGAATTCCTCTCTGTCGAATACTGAGTGCCAGAATTGTGCATGAAGAAGACCTTTTAAAACAGCACAGCTTTCTCCTGCTCTACGGGAAATACCTTGAAGTTATCCCTCAGGTACACCTCTAGGCTTATCCTGTACAGTTGCCTCCTCAGCCCTTTCCAGAAGATGCCATCCCAGTGTATCAGTTGTCTAAAGGGAGCTAGGGATGCTGAGCTTGCCATGCTCTGAGCCTCTGCTGTTCCTCTCTTTTTCAGGGGGGGAAGATCCCCATTCGCTGGACGGCTCCGGAGGCCATCGCATTCCGCAAGTTCTCCTCGGCCAGCGATGTGTGGAGCTATGGCATCGTCATGTGGGAGGTGCTGGCCTACGGCGAGCGCCCGTACTGGAACATGACCAACCGGGATGTGAGTGCACATGGGCGCGGGACAGCACGGTGCAAACCTGCCTCTCCTCCTGCTCCCTCCCAGGGAGGCCTGGGGAAAAGGGACCCAAGGAGCAGCCCTTGCCTCTCCTCACATCCCTGCAGGGCTGTGCACACTGTGCTTGTCCCCTCAGTGGGGACATTAGCATGTTGCCCATCACTGCACTGTGCAGCTTTCCCCTTGCAGTGCCGTGGCTCCTAGCTGTGCCTGGTTGTGTGCACTGTGGGTCTCCCCATCCCTGTCTGTTGCTCTGTACAAGACTATGTGCTGGCTGGAGAGCCTCAGCACATGTGCCACCTTTCTCATTCCCTGGAAGGGGTCAGGGCCTCCCTAGGATAACTGCAGCCCCACTGCATTAGCCTGCCAGTCCCTCCTGCACCCAGGGCTGGGGGTCCATCCTTTCTACTGCCCGTGTGAGGTTGCTGAGAGCACCAGGTTTGCATCACCTGGCAGGTGGCTTTGGGCTTGTCAGAGTTATGTGGAGCTGCTCTTACCTCAAGAGCGGCGTAAAAACTATAGGCAAATGCAGGTTATGTTCCTGACTATAACCTGGCAGCAGTATTTCCAAAAGGAGGTGATAAAATGAATATTTTGACTGCAGAACCACAGAACTACTTTTTTTGTTTTTTTCACCTACAGGGACTATAAACCTATTTGCCTTCTCCCTGCTCTGGAAGTCCTGAGAATCCTCTCTGCCAAGTGTTTTTATTATTTTAGAAAGTGGCTTTGGTGACAACAAGGAATGGATGCAGTGCTTGCACTGCCTCCTCCACACAGTTCCTTCAAGCAGGGTTTCCTCTGAGCTGTGGCAAGCCCAGGCTGTAGAATGACTGAGTGTGAGCAAGGGTCTCTGGCTTGTCTGCCAGAGGGAAGCTGCAATATTTTAGGCCTATTGGACCCCATAATAAATCCACTCTCATAGCAGTAATTTCTGTATGTGTTTGGTATCCAGCCTGCTCCCAGCTCTCCAGAGGCTTCACATGGCCCCCTGGAAATTCGCTTGTTGTTTAGCATGAATCTTGTGTACACTTCACCCCTGCTTCCCCATCTGACGGTACCAGCAGCTCACACACCAGGGATCATCCTTCTGTGCCATTATCCAGGCTGCTGGGACTCACGTGGGGTGCAACTCCCCTTTGGCATGTGGCTTCCTTCCAGGTCATTAACTCGGTGGAGGAAGGCTACCGCCTGCCCGCCCCCATGGGCTGCCCCACGACCCTGCACCAGCTTATGCTGGATTGCTGGCAGAAGGACCGCAGCGAGAGGCCACGCTTCTCCCAGATTGTGGGCATCCTGGATAAGCTGATCCGCAACCCAGACAACTTGAAGTGCACGGCCACTGTGAACCGGTAAGGGCTGAGTGACGAGCTGGTGCTGGGCAGAGCATGTGGGTTGCAGCGAATGAGGGGTGTTTCTGTCCAGCTCTAGCAGCAGTGTCTTCCCCCATGACCATGGTCATGCACAGGGCTCATGGACACAGATTATGGTGAGCACTTCACTGCCTTGCTCCCACGGTCTGGTGTAGCAGCACCCATACAGCAGTGATTCCTGCCCTCACCTGCAGGATCACAGGCTCTTCAAGGTGGACCTCACAGCCTGGCCACCGAGGACCTCTTGGTCTAACCCCTTCTTTTCCTGCTCCCAGGTTCACCCAAACACCCTTTGACAGGGGCCTCCTGGACCTGGCCACCTGCCTGACCGTGGAGGACTGGCTGGACTCCATCCGACTGGGACACTACCGGGACAACTTCGCCATGGCAGGGTACTCCTCCCTGGGCATGGTGATGCGCATGAACATCGAGTGAGTAACAGAGAACAAACAGCACTGGGTGGGTTGCCCTGCACCATCGCAGTAGCCCCAAACAGTGACCATCCCGCCTTGGCTTGCTCAATCTAGTCAGTCCCTGATGCCAGAGATATAACCTTAAGGAAATGGTGTTGAGATCTGGGATGATGTCCAAGGCAGTGCTGACCTTTGGGAGAAGGTCTGGGAGTTGTACTTGAGATGGTATGAGCACCAGGTCACCTCTGGTGCTCTGTGATTTCTCTCCAATATCATCATAGATTCACAGGTAATTTGGGTTGTAAGGTGCCTCACGAGGTCATATAATCCAACCTCCTGATCAAAGCAGGGTCAGATACAAGGTTGCTGTCTCCTTGCTCTTCTCAGCTTTGTTTCCCTGGAAAAAGGTATGTCTGGGCCAGAGCATGGCTGCACCATACTGCACAGCTTCTCTGGGATCACTGGGAAACAAACAGAGCTGGGGGCACCTCAGAGCTTCTTCAGACCCCAGAGCACTGGGCTGGCTCCTTGCTCAGTGCAGCTAGGCAGGGAAGGACCATATAGGGCCTTGGTGTGAGTGGAAGGTCATAGCCAAGTGACCCATCCTCCTCCTCCTGCTGTAAGGAGCTGCCACCTGTATTGAGGGTCTCCAAGGCCGCTCATGCTCCAAGCAGTACCAGAAAAGGTGGCAACTATATTTGCTCCTATCGTGGGCTTACATTCCCCATCTCTTGGTGTTGGTGTTAGCGTTAGCACCAGGGCTGACAACAACTGCCACTGAGAAGACCTTTTCCCTGTAAAAAGACTTAGAGCTGCCAGATGGTTCCTGTGACTCAGGAAGGATGTGACAGTGTAAACCTCGGTCACGGTGCAGCAGGTTGAGAAGGAGCCAGTGAAAGGGGAGATGGAGAGACACAAGACAGAGGGCTGTCATGCATTGATTGGGGGCTGTACTTCGGGCCTTTGCTGTGGGATTAGGCTGATACTGATCCTTGTTTCTCATGCACATCAGGGAAGCTCTTGAGTGGGGAAGGCTCATCATCCATCTGTCTTTCTGACTGGGTTATCTGAGGGCATCTCACTAAAACTGAATCCAATTTCAGATCATCAATCTTGTCACCTACTAGCCTGTCAGGAGTGATCCCACTCCTGCTCCTGCTCCCCCTGGAGCTGTCACAGCAGTCCTGTCAGGAGGATGTGGCCAAAGGAATGGCAGCCTCTGTGTCCCTGGGAGGATGCTCATGGACCCTCAGCAGTAGCAGACTTGTGCTGATGGGCAAGCGGAAAGGAGCCAGATGCAGGGTCCTGGGCTGGTCCATGGGGCGCACACACGGGGAGGAGCAGTGCCTCTGTGGATCCCAGCACAGGTCCAACCCTTGGGGTGTCTGACAGTGTCTTTGTTCTCCAGGGACATTCGGAGTCTGGGCATCACCATGATGGGCCACCAGAAGAAGATCTTGAGCAGCATCCAGGCCATGAGATCCCAGCTGCTGAACACAAATGGCCCCAGGAGGCATCTCTGATCACCAGATTTGCAGGCCTGCATTGGGCATTCCTTAACACTTACCCTGGCAAAGGGGCAGCAGGGTGGTGAGCAGGAAAAGGGGCACCAGATCAGGACCTGGAACCCCACCAGCATCTCTTTGATTTCAGTATCAGTGGAAATGTGCTTTCCAGATACCTCGATGGTCCTGCTGCCTCCTTCCCCCATCTGAAGGGGGGAGCAGACTTCCAAGCAGGCTAGGGACATGTCATGCCTCTCTCCATCTTCTACTGTGTCTCTATGGCACTGGGGGTCCCCACACAACTATGCAGGTCAGGGGGTAACCCTTTCACACAGCAGGATGGCCCCGGCAGATGGAGGGGTATCAGACACAACAGCAATACCAGGAGCATTGGGACTAGGCTTGCCATGGCACACAGCTCCTTTGGATCTGACAAGTGGGGAGTTTGTTGGATCTCTGAACTGAGGGGGGCTCCACAGGCTGCCACACAGCAGAGACAACCCTGCTCCCACTACCTCCCAGTTCCAGTGTACTCCAGCCTGGACCTCCTGAACTGCACCAGCCTGCAGGTGACTTCATCGTCCACCTCTACCAAGCCCAGGAGGACAGGGGACTTGGTGGCAGTGGCAGGAACAGCAGAGGAAACTTCCCCAGCATGGAGGAGTGTTGGCCGGGGTCTGCTATCTGGAGCCTCAAGAAGCCCCAGGGTGCTGCAGGAGGCTCTCCACCTCGTGCCTGCCATGCCATCTGCAAAGGAGGGTTCTGAGCCATGTTTCCAGCTGCAATCACACGGTCCTATGGCTGAGGACAGCAGGTCTGGGCAAAGAGGGTCTTCAGCACTACCCAGCTGGTGAGCCTGGTGGCTGGGAGGTTGGACTGCCCTCCACAGCTCTCCTCTCCTCCACAGGAACATCTCTTTTGATGGAGCAGTGGCCTCCGAAGACTTGTGGAGCTGGTCTGAGAGGCTGAGCTGGCTGCAGATGCAGATGTCCCGGGGCAGTGGGGGGCAGGCTGTGGGCTGAGAAGGTTTCTCTTGGGTGTAAATACAATTTTCTAAGGGTTTGGGAACTGTTTTACTGAAATAAGATGTTAAGTACACAAGAATGGTCTCAAAGCACAGAAGCCTTGGTCATGGGGCTGAACTCACTGCAAAAAATATCTACTGGGAGTGTGGCTGGGGAGGGGGGAAGTGCTGGCGGGGACTCACAGTGACTGCCAGGGACCAGCCTGGCCCACAGTATCCTGTCCTTAGCTCTGGCACAGTAAATCCAGCATCACTTGAATGCAGGTACTGGTAGGATCTGGCCTGAGGTCTGTTCCTTCCAGTGCTGTTTGGGCACAATGGGGTTTGGGGGGGAGGGTTAAAGCCATTTCTCAGCTGCAATAATCCTGGCTAAACTGGCCTTTCTGGGGCTCATTTAGCTTTCCATCCAGGGTGGTTACGTCCTGATGGATTCTCTGACTGTGGCGGGCACTTTACTTCTTCCTATGGAAGCTTTTTGTAATGGGGGACAGATGCAATGTGTTGTTTAATTTGTATTGCACCCTGTGTCCTGCACTCAGACCTTCACACCCACCCTGCAGTCAGCATCATGATAGAGGGCAGTCCATGCCCTGCAGCACAAGTTGGTAGGTACCGGCCATGTCCTCTCTTCCTGACATTTGGGACTCCCCAGAGGGTGAGTCCACCATGGGCAAAATGGGGAGAGCAGAGGGCAGGCCAGTGCCACAGGCCTGTGTCTTTGGGGTTTGCTGGGCAACCCTTGTGATGTGGCTGCAGGATCTGAGTTTGCGAGCTGCCAGATGCCCCTTTCCAAGGTGGTCCATGAATCAGATCCTGCAGCCTGGGGTCGTTGGGCTGCTCCGGGCTGCAGGGATGGTGGGGCAGGGTTTGCCTTTTGTGTTCAGAGTGTGCACCTCCTCCTGAACAATAAAATTCCTTCTTCCCATGGGCCATCCCCTTGCCTGTTATTGTTGCTGTGCTGCACAGAACTGCTTCATCACTTGCAGAGACCTCTGAAGGTCACCTCATCCCACTCCTCCACATGCATGTTCAGTGCTCAAAGCTGTGCAGGTCCTGCTCAGACCCTCACCCCTCACACAGACAGGGACAGCCACCATATCACGCCTTGCTCATGGTACACTGCTGGCACTGGGCACAGCGGGACACCCTGGGAGTGCTGGGGCATGTCAGTGCTCACCAAGGACCCACATTTCAATTATGAATAAAGCCGGTATCCACATTGTGCAAGGTGTACAAAGTTTTCTTACATTTCTCAGTCCCAGAGGAAATACTTGATCCATGGATGATGCTGGCGCCTGACTCCTTCCCTCAGGTATGGGAAGGGGCAGATACACTCAGCTGCTACAGCATCACTTTGTGAATGATGGTGAGGACCATGCCCAGGGAATCACCCCACTCACAACCCTCAGGAAGACAAGGCACTGTTGTGCCATTTTTAACACATATTTTCTTCCCCTTCTGGAAGAAACTGCCATGAAGTTGCATTCTTGGCAAGGGCCAGTCACTGGGGGCTCCTCTCCGGGACACAGAGCTGCATTTCCAACCTTGCGCAGTGCTGCATGTTCCCAAAGCTGAGCCCCGCTGCCGGCAGTGGGTACCCGGTGCAGCCAGGCTGGGGACAAGGCTGGCACACGGGGATCTGATGGCTGAGAGAGGAACCAGCTCAGCAGCAAACCCCTTGTGGAGAGGATTTTGGGGACCTGTCCAGGGAAGGAGCTGGTCAAGAGCAAACTCTTCCCTCTGAGGGGAGGTGATGGGAACTCTGGCTTATGTATGACAGCAAATAAACCCCTTCACGTGCCAAAAGAGCCCTCAGGATTTTCACATCTTCTTAAATGCCCGCTAAGAGACTTTAATTCCAACTTGCACTTTCCCTAGTAAAGCAGCTTTTCTTTTGTAGTCACACCCAGTATCACCCCAAGCTACCAATAAGTCATCTCCGAAGCATTCCGTTTACAGCTGCCCAGGCCAGATTTATCTGTGCCGTTAGCAAGTGCGGCTCTGTGAGCTGTGTGTGCCTGGAGGTGGCAGTCTGGACTTGCAGAGCACCCGCAGAGCCCTGCATGGAGCCACCCGTCTTAGCTCCGCACCCACGCTCAGCCTGTGCCAAATAGATGCAGGTTTGCAGGGGTCAGATGCACTCTGTGGATGGTGTTAACAGATGGTGAACTCTGCTTCGTATTTACTGATAGGATTCCTGTCTGATCACATACCAGCTTAGTCTGCCAAGAAGGCCGTATTTGCAAACCACCTTCCCCCTCTGCTTTTAGCAGTCACTTACCACTGTGTCCAAGCAAATTACTCAGGATAACCTGATGTAAGATAGAAGTATTACCCACAGCTGCTGTTTTAACCCTTGGAAGCTTTGTGGGTGAAGTTTGACGTATGCCATAGGTTACATCTTGGAAAACACCATCAAGGAGTGTGATAGCAGCACAGTTCATCCCAGGATGAACAGAGGCTGACAGAAGTGCCATTAGGCCATGGTCTTCCCACCTCAAGTGAGCCGGGCTCAGGGAGGGATGTGTCAGGTCTGCAGCAACCCTATCTTCTGCTGCAGGGGCTGAGGACATGGGACAGGTTTCAAAGCAGAAACATGGGTCTCTAGGATTAGGTCACCCTTCTGCTGCTGAGTGGGAAAATGAGGAAATGAATGGCACTTCGTCCACTGCCTTGTGACGGTGCCTTTCTCTCTCCATTGAGTGTAAAAGGGAACCTGGACTGATCAGCCTGGCTTAACCTCCAGTGACGTGACAGGTATCCCACCCCAGCACCTGGGGCGGTCCCTCTGGTCTGTGGGATGCAACCTAAAGCATCTCGCTCAGAGGGGAGCACCAGGGGATCCCCATCACACACACCCAGCTCCTCAGGGACCTGTGACCCAGCCCCGCCACCCTGGTACCCCAGGATGTGAGGTTTTGCTGTGCAGCACATGAGCAGGACCCGTGGGGTCTCTGCACTCTTGGCAGTTTAGGGGTCTCTTGTCCAGCAACCCAGGCACAACCACACACCCGCTCTTCTGAGCCGGCTGTCCAACATCCACAATATCCAGACAAACAACAGAGCCTTTCAAATTTCCTAGATGAAAACTCCTGGCAGTTGTGTCTTGGGAAATCCCAGTGCAGTTGCTGTATCTCCTGCTTATGCTGTTCCTTCCAGAAGGGAATTGCAGACCACCTGCAAGTGCCAGAAAGATTTCTGCACTTCCCTGACACAACATCCTGCTTATTTTTGGAAATTCAAAAAAAAAAAAAAAAAAGAAAAGAAAAAAAGAAGAATTTTTTTACTGAACTAGAAAAGCACAAGGAAACCACATAGGAAACTTGTGAAAATGGCAAAGGTATTGAAACCTGTTGACCTAGACTCCCAGCCACAGATTTTCATTTTGCTGATTCTGAAAGAAGGTGAAGTTGTTCCCAGGCACTCACTGATGTTTTCCTGACCCCAGACTCTTTCATTCATATAGATTTATTATTACTCATCATATTAAGATTACTTATCTTCCCCCTCACGAAGTTGTCCTGAAAAGTGTCCCCTGTAGGAAGCGGGCAGGGTGGCATTCAGCAGATAAGGTGTCCTTCCCAAACACAGAGAAGGGTGCAAATTACCTGGGTGTACCAAGGAGGAGGGGTGAGTGTACGCGATGCAGACTGTGGTGAGCAGTGCTCTTTGTGCCTGGACAGGAGCTGAGGGAGTGTGGGGTCACAGAGGCAGTTCGGGTGGACGTGCTTTCGTGCCCTGATGGGGCAAGAACTTGGGGGCCTATGTGGTGCTGCAACACAGGCAGGGCACGCTCCAAAGGCAGCGGGTGTGCTTACAGCTCTCGGTGCAGAGATGCAGATGGGGATATGGGAGGTGGTGGAGCAGCAGGAGCCTCCCTGCGCAGTGGGACTGACCCCATCCCGCACGGACACACGGCAGGGAGGGATGAAACCTCATTTAATGCTGGGCTCCTCTGAACCTGTTATCAAAAGATGAGGTTCCTCATTACAATTGTTGATTTCTTTCACATTCAGAGCTGCCAGCGAAGGGTCAGCAGCTCTTATGAAATTTTCAATTCTCGCAGGTTTTGAATTTACGTGGTTTTTTTCTGTGTCTGAGCTGGAAGAAGATTATGAATAAAAGATTAAAATTGGAATTCTCCAATCATCATTTAAGAGCAATGCAACGAACATTTATTCCAGGAACAAGCATGAGCCAAACACCGCTGCATGCATACCAAAAATTAGCAGCAAACTTCAAACAGGGCTGAAACAAAAGGCTGTGCTCTTTGATGTGACTGCTGGAGTGTGGGGGGGAGCTGGAGATCTCTGGGCTCTGCAGGGCCTCGGGAGTGGAGCAGCAGCCTCCTTGACTCCAGATGCTCCACAGGAGAGACAAGTCCTGATGGCTCCATTGATGCTTTTCCATTGCTAAGCCCTGCTGAGAGGCTCTAACATTGTACAAAAACATCCTGTGCAAGTGATGGGGCTCTTCAAGAGACAATGGAGGGATGGGTGGTAGGAAAAGGAGGGTCACTAGGACAGATTTGGGTGAACTAGGATGTGGCTGAGAGACTTAGGAAGAGCTGAGGCAGGAGGAGGAACTGGGATGAGCTGAGAAGCACTGAGGAGTCAAGGTAGGTCTGAGTGGGGCAGGAGCTG
Organism: Strigops habroptila; assembly: GCF_004027225.2. NCBI lineage: Eukaryota > Metazoa > Chordata > Aves > Psittaciformes > Psittacidae > Strigops > Strigops habroptila. Next base: position 2,799,739 of record NC_044292.2, read on the forward strand.
AAATAAGAGGCCAGGGCAAGCCATGCCTGGTGCGGAAAAGGGATTTTCATAACTAGAGGCAATGGCTTATGAAGTATAAGCTTTGCAAAGGGAAAAAAGCTCTAGCAAAATCTTTGGTCATCTGCTCAGAGAGATGAAAACAGGACGGGACTTGCTGGTATATGGCCCCTTCTCTGGCCATGGGCACATTTCTGTGCATGTTCTCACCACACAAAAAAAATCCCATGCACCTATCGATATTTGACCTTCCTTCCTGCGTCCTTACTTTTCCAGGCACTTTGTTTTCAGTTCACTTCTTTATCAACACTATGATACTTAAGGGAACAGGCACAGACATGGTTTGTGGTTCCCAGTGCAGTGTCTTTCAGGCTTTGCTGGGATAAGAGACATTCAGCCTGAAGTGAGGCCTTAGTCTCCTCAATGCTGTACCCTGCCTCAGTTTCCCTTGTCCTTTCAGAGCCCTGTTCCCATGCCTGAGCCAGAAGCTCAGATCTCTCCCCTCCAGCCCACACTGTGTCTGTGCAGGTCCCACCACACATTTGTGTTTGCAGTGGACTGGGACGACCTGTTCAGAGAAGCTGGTGCTGGCTGGGGGGAGGCAGCAGAAGGGCCTGTGACCAGGAGAGGCTGGCAGGACCCCAGCCATGCAGAGCAAAGACATGCCACATCCCTGGAGGGGAACCTGGTGCTATGGGACAACCTGATCTGTAAGGTTCACAGAACCACTGTGAACATGAAGCAGTGTGTGCTCACAGACCAGAAACAACCATGTCCTGGGCTGCACCACCAGCAGTGTGACCACCAGGTCGAAGGAGGTTGATCCTGCCCATCTGCTCTGCTCTCGTGAGACCCCACTTGCAGCACTGTGTGCAGTTCTGGTGTCCTCAACATAAGGAGGACATGGAGCTGTTGGAGCAAGTCCAGAGGAGGCCATGAGGATGATCAGGGGCTGGAGCACCTCCCATATGGAGACAGGCTGAGAACATTGGGGCTGTTCATCCTGGAGAAGAGAAGCTGCGTGGAGACCTCAGAGCAGCTTCCAGTGTCTGAAGGGGGCTACAAGGATGCTGGAGAGGGACTCTTCATCAGGGGCTGTAGTGATAGGACAAGGGGTGATGGGTTTAAACTGAAACAGGGGAAGTTCAGGTTAGATATAAGTAAGAAGTTCTTTACTGTGAGGGTGCTGAGGCACTGGCACAGGTTGCCCAAAGAAGTGGTAAATGCTCCATCCCTGGCAGTATTAAAGGCCAGGCTGGACAGAGCCTTGGGCAACATGGTCTAGTGTGAGGCGTCCCTGCCCATGGCAGGGGGTTGGAACTGGGTGATCTTCAGCTCTTTTCCAACCCAAACCATTCTATGACTCTCTGATTCTATGATGCTGGACAAGACAACCCAGAGGTCCCCTTCACCAGCCCTGCTGGATCCTGTGAAATTTCCAGGCAGTGAAATATTTCTAAGCAGCAGACCTCATCAATAAATGCTGTACATAAAACACTCAAATGTTATGATACAACTTCCCAAGACATTTCCAAGACTTTCACCTTTTTTCACCAAGGGCTTGGCATTGCAGCCACAGGCAGCATCCCCCCACAGCCTGTACCTGTCCTGCATCTATCTCCTTGTCCTGGAGCAGCAGTGGGCTTCAGCCAAATGTGACAGAGGTCAGCAACACAAAGGAGCTCATGTTTGTAAGGCTTTATGGAAACAGACGACAGCCAGAGAAAGAGCATGTGATGTAGCAGTGCCCCAGCAGACGAGACGGTGGCAGCCTCAGTTTGTGTCTACAGGTGTCCAGGAGAAGGCATGAAAGAGGGACCTATGAGAGCTCCCTGTAGGCAAAGCTTTGCTTCAAGCTTGCAATGAACCTCGAGGCACTGTCCTGAAGGAAACTGCCCTCAGGATTACTTGTAGCTCATGTGCTCTGGTTTTCCACATTTTACCCTTGTCGTCTGCTCTCCTGATGCTGTGTCTTCAGCTGGTCCCTGAGAGCACCCCAACACCTTTCCTTCCTCCTGCTGAGGGCAATTGGGCAGGGTGAAGCATCCTCGGTGGCGAGGGGGTCTTGTGGTTCTCATAACCATGGATTACGCTAGGTTTCACCTCGCTGCCTGTCCTTTGAGCAGGGCAGTGCCCGAGGAGGACAGCTGCAATGGAGATGATGCATTGTCTGCAAGAGGGAGGCAACAGAGAGCTCCAGACCTCGAATCCTGTGTTCAGTTCTGGGCTCCTCGCTACAAGAGAGACATTGCGGTGCTGGAGCAGGGACAGAGAAGGGAACGGAGCTGGTGCAGGGCCTGGAGCACAAGTGTGATGAGGAACGGCTGAGGGACCTGGGGGGGTTTAGTCTGGAGAAGAGAAGGCTCAGGGGGGACCTTATCGCTCTCTGCAACTGCCTGACAGGAGGATGGAGCCAGGAGGGGGCTGGTCTCTGCTCCCAAGGAACAAGGGATGGGACAAGAGGAAACAGCCTCAAGCTGCACCAGGGGAGGTTTAGATGGAGCTGAGGAACAATTCCTTCCCCAGAGGGTGCTCAGGCATTGGAACAGGCTGCCCAGGGCAGTGCTGGAGTCACCGGCCCTGCAAGTGTTCACACACTGTGTAGATGAGACCCTCAGTGCCATGGGTTAGTGGTGGCCTTGGCAGTGCTGGGGAACAGTTGGACTTTGATCATCTTAAAGGTCTTTTCCAAAGCAGTTGATTGTGTGATTCTATGATTCTAAGAGCAGAGTTGCAGCCTCTTTGAAATTCCCTGCACACACATTCCCCGGAGTCGGGGGGGCTCTGAGCTGGGGGGAGCCTGGGCTTTTGTTTTCTCTCTGCGGAGTGCCTGTCAGAGCTGCCCACCTCTGGGAGGACAGGATGGACAGATGGACGTGGCTGGGCTTAGCAATGCTTGCGGAGGGCTGCTGGGAGCTCCCTGTGCTTTGACAAGCCCTCCAGCATCAGTGCTGACAGCCGCAGCCGTCGACTCTGCCCTCACAAAGCAGTGCCTTCAGTTTGATCCTCTCCCAGGACTGCTCCCATCGTCGACAAAATCTCTTCCTCAGCTTTTACACATCCTCATTTTAGCAGCCAAACCCCTACCTTTGGCAGGCGGACTCAGTCCTGCCCTCAGGGCAGTGCCCTCCTTGCCCACTCTGCTCTTCTCGAGCATCCCCAGGCTGCTGGTCCTGCTCCCTCTCAGGGCTCCAGTGCAGCCTTGCAAAACCTTTATTTTTACAGCCTGTAACTGTGGGAGAAGGGCTGGGGCTGATGAGCAGCTGTTAGTGGTGAAATGAAGCAGCTCAAGGATGAGCTGTGCCTGGTCCGCCCCCAGTTCTCCCCCAGCCTGGTGAAACATTCTGAAGCTGAGTGGGTCGGTGCCAGCTGCTTCTCTCCAATGTCCTGCACCCTCTTGTTCTCACTTGATTTTCCAAGCCTATATCATGCCTATATTCACATTTACTTTTCAAGCCTCTCTAAAATCCCAGTGCATTGCAAGGTGGGGAATTTAAGTGCACTTGATAAAAGGGATTCAACAGCACATGCTGCTTGAGGTACTGGGACTATTTTTCAAGGGCTGCCATTACAGCTGGGGTGAGATTCCCCAGTTTTTTAGGGGTGGTCAGTGCCCACAGAAGGCACTTGTGATGACTGCCCACAGCTCTCGCTTACGCCCAGTGGCTGTCTCCCACTGAGTCTGTGTAGGTGTTGGGAGCTACAGCGTAGGACAAGAGAGCAGATGCAGGCAGACATGTTGTGAGTTTACAGACTCGATGGTAACAGGAGATGGGCTAGGCTCCATCTGGAGATGCTGTGCAGGAAATTGCTAGCATTTCTGCTTGTGTACCCCAAGTCCTTCTTTTCTCTGTTGCTGTTTCTCTTGTGGGTAGAGGTGGGGACACAAACCTGCCGCTTGTGGGGGACAAGACAGGTACATCTTGCCCTGAAGGCTGGGTTTGCCCTCAGTGAGCCCCTTGCTGTGGTAAGCTAGGTGTGGGGATGAGGTCCCCAGGTCCAGCCCCCTCCTTGTTCACAGGTCCCACTGCAGTCTAAGAGGTGCAGGATGCGCCTCACACCCCAGCCCTGCCGGAGACCTGCAGTCTGTTACAGAATCATAGAATCACAGAAGGGTTTGGGATGGAAGGGACCTTAAAGCTCATCCAGTTCCAACCCCTGCCACGGGCAGGGACACCTTCCACTAGAGCAGGTTGTTCCAAGCCCCTGTGTCCAACCTGGCCTTGAACATTGCCAGCGATGAAGCAGCCTGCCCCTCATTCCCCCTTCCTCCATGGTGGCATTGCTCTGCTTCTGCATGGCTTGTTTACCCCTGAGCCTGGATTAGCCACAATCCTGCACTCACATCTTCCTGGGGTAAGACAGCTTTCGGGGTGCAACCAGAGCCTAGTCACTGTCTGCCATATGTTCTGTCTTCTCCACATCTTGGCGGTCACGGCCAGCTTGGGCTTCTCCAATGTCCCACCACCAGCAGCAGCACTGAGGAAAAGCTGCCCCACAGCCAGGGCTCAAGAAAAGCCTCCAGCAGCAATGGAGGAGATGGAGCAAAGCCCCATGCAACCCACTTACTTTGCTGACCTTCAGAGGCCATAACCTGAAAGCCAGTGAGTGCTGACTTGAACTACCTGGGACATCACTGACTTGCTGGCGAGTCCCAGCCACTCTCCTACACATGGCCCCAGCCCATGTGTAATCTCAGCCCTTCGGTCCTTCTCTCCTGGCATCCCTCCGTGGTCCCGGGGTCCTACCCATGCCAAGCAGGGCTCCCCCATCTTTTGCACTGGCCTTTATCTTGCTCAAGTAGAGCAAAGCATGAAATATGAATGAGCTGCCGTGGCCTGTCGCGTGCTGCTGGGCTGGACCCTGATTCGATTAGCACTGATGTTTCTTTCATGAGCAAGAGGCTTTCTCCTCTCCGGAGCTCTTTGCTGCGAACGCCGAGCTCAGTCACGGAAGCAGACGGCTGATTAACCACCCGCTGCCTACCGCTGCTCCTGCCTGCTGCTACTGCCTGCCTGCTGGCCCTCCAGTCCCTCCCTCCTGTCCCTGTGCCTGTCCACTGCTGTCCCCTACCACCTCCTGCGGCTGTGGAGCAAGTCTGCTCTTGCTGATGCTGCTGCCGGCATCTGGCTTTTTCCCTTTTCCTAAGCTGGCATTCATAGAATCATGGAATCACAGAAGGGTTTGGGTTGGAAGGGACCTTAAAGCTCATCCAGCTCCAACCCCTGCCAGGGGCAGGGACACCTTCCACTAGAGCAGGTTGCTCCAAGCCCCTGTGTCCAACCTGGCCTTGAACACTGCCAGGGATGGGGCAGCCACAGCTTCTCTGGGCACCCTGTGCCAGCGCCTCAGCACCCTCACAGGGAAGAGCTTCTGCCTCAGAGCTCATCTCAGTCTCCCCTCTGGCAGGTTAAAGCCATCCCCCTTGGCCTGTCCCTACAGACCCTTGTCCAAAGCCCCTCTCCAGGTTTCCTGGAGCCCCTTTAGGCCCTGGAGCTGCTCTAAGGTGTCCCCTTCAGGAGCCTTCTCTTCTCCAGGCTGCCCCAGCCCAGCTCTCTCAGCCTGGCTCCAGAGCAGAGCTGCTCCAGCCCTCGCAGCATCTCTGTGGCCTCCTCTGGACTCACTCAAGCAGGTCCATTGTCCCTCTTGTGTTGGGATCTTTTCTATGGATGGTGTCTGCAGCATGTATGGAAGGACGGGTTTTTCCTATGCCAGACATGGAGCTGTTTTCATGATGTGATGGGGGTGGGTACAGCAGGGCATGGAGCAGCACTGCTAAGGGAAGAGGTGGTCAGACCTGCTAGGTGTGAAAGCTACAGTTCAAGGTGTGTGACCAGGTACCTCCTGCAAGAAGGACACAGCTTCTGCTTCTGCTCTGGAGAAACAGGGTGGGCTCCTGAAGAGGCTGGTAAATGCTCACTCTTCAGCAAGATCTGCATGATTTTCCTAATGACCAGACCTGCAAAATAAGCTTGGCTCCTGAGAATTCAGCTGAGTTATTTCAGGCAGCTAATTGTACCCAGCAAGGACGTTCCTACTGTTCAAATTCTTCAGTTATCTGGGACAACGTGAGCGTTAACGGGCTTCCCCAGAGCTGCTCTGTGGGGCAGGGAGAAGGGGACACAGCAAAGATCGTAGTGCATCTACCTCTCTCTCTGTCCCTGTGCTTTTATAAGGTAACCTTGAAGCTGATATGTACCATCGGCTTTAAAACTTTGTGCATCCCAACTTACCTCAGCTTTCTTTGTTCAAGAATAGCCATTCCTCCCTGGCTCCATCCGCACACATGAGCACGTGGCTTATGCCCGGCAGGATCTTGGTTGTCTCTTTCCCACACATCCAGCTGCAGGAGGCATCAAAGGCACTGGAGCTTTGCGCAAAATGAAATGCTTCAGTATCTGAAAAGGGCTAGGTAAAGAAACTTTCTCTTTGCCTTTTTCCATCCCTGAATTGTACCTGTGCTGTTAATCATGTCCATGCGTAAAATTTCCCAGGTATTGGAGGAGGGGGAACAAAAAATCTCCATCTGTGATGATTTCCAGCTCTCAGTTGGCCATGGGCAACCTGCTCTGACTCTGAAGCCAGCCAAGGAGCTGGGGCTGGGCTGTGGCTCCAGAAAGCCCTTCCAACCTAAACCTTTGGCTGAGCTTCCTTTCATGGCACCCGTGGCAACTTGGACACTCTGGGCTGTCTGGGTTTGCGCTTTTCCTGCTGGAACAATACAGTCCATCCTCTCTAGTGCTGATTTGCTCTGGGAAAAGCTCTCTCCTGTCTTGCACATGGATTTCAATTGCAGCGGCACACCACCGGCTCTGTTCCCACCCAGAGACTCACTGACCTTCAACAAGAGCAACTCAGGAGATGGTGCAATTAGATCCAGAGCTAATTTTTTTGGCTGCCCACACGTGGTGTGACTTCTTGGGTGCAGTTTGAGAAATGGTAGTGGCACCATTAATGTGGGTGGATGGCACACAGCTCTCTGTGCCTCCCCTGCGCTGCCCCTTAGCCAAGGGCACAGCGGTTTTCATGCTCTCCTGCCCACACTCCGAGGGGAGGCAACGTGATGGAGCAGGAAGACTCCAGCTATAAGTCAGTCTGCTGCAATGAGTTATAGAATCCCAGACTGGTTTGGGTTGGAAGGGACTTTAAAGCTCATCCAGTTCCAACCCCCTGCCACAGGGAGGGTGACCTTCCACCAGAGCAGGTTGCTCAAAGCCCCGAGCTAAGCTGCTGTAAAGCATCCTAAATGCACTGACTGCAGCGCTTCACCCTCCAAAGGACTGACCCAGTTCTTACCGTCAATCCCACTGCTCGCCTCTCCTGGGGTGGCTGGTTTGGGAAGCACATCACCAGTTCAGGAGAGCCTGGGCTGTGCCTAGGGATGCAGCTTGTGCTGCCTCCCTGCCCAGCAGGTGAGCTGCCTGCTGGGATGCCGCTTCCAGACACTTTCCGCTGCTCTGCCCTTGGCTCCCGCGCGGGGAGGGCAGGGATGGAGGCAGGCAGCGATCCCGCAGCCCTGGGGAGCACTTGACACGCGATTCCTCTCTCACAGACAGCGCTTTACACGCTATTGCTGGCACAACACAGCGAGCGGCCAGGGGTTCCTCTGACACACACATTCCCCCTCTGCAGCCCCCCGGGCTCGTCCTGCTCTCAGCCATCACACCAAAGCCACCGAGTGCTGCTTGGGCAGCATGAGTGGTCTCTGCTCATCAGAGCCCGAGGGAAACATGGGCTCATTACTCTGCCTCTGTTCTCTTTGCTCTGCCTTCCTCTGCCCCTCCACATCTCACTGCCTGGCTGCTCCAGGCCACCCGTGAAGCCTTGATGGGGATGGAGGTGACTTTCCCCCTGGATTTCAATCCGCTGGACTGGTGTCACTGGTGGGAGATGACCATCCCAGCCATAGCAAGCAATTAGCCACCCCTGCAGTTCAGTATGTTTGATAGATTATTTTTCAATTTGAATTTATCATTCTTGGCTCTTTTGGCCAGGCTTCACGGTCTGTCTGACTTTTCTCCCAGCTCCACCTGACAGTGGTTGACCAAACTTAGTGGTTCAAATCCATGCTGGTTACAGTGGTTCTGCCCTGGAAGGTCTTTGCTTCTCCCCATCCCTCACACGTTCAGAGGGGTGAAAAGGCTCTGTGTCTACCATGGGGTGATAACACCTCCAGGTGTTCCTAGACCCTGGGCCATTTCTCCAGCTCTTGCACTTCAGTTTAGAGCCATTTACATGCACAGAGGGTTCAGTATGTTTTTTTCTCCATGCATCTGTCTGCGGTGCAGTTAATCTGCTATTGTGTTGGCCATGCACTACACTCAGCCAGGTCACCCCAAGAAGCTTAATCTGGCACTCAAGCAAAAGCTCCAGGAAAGAGATGGGGGGGGCCCTTGGGGGCAGAGCAAGTGACTCTGCCAGCAGACCATCACTACAAGCACTGGAAGGGCAGGACAGTAGACACACTGCTGAGGCAATGCCAGCTGTGGCCACCCAAGCACGGGAGATGCCCCAAAGGGTCTAGTCCACATGGGAAATTCAGAGTTTCTAGAACTGGGAATGTCCTAACTGAACAGGAAGGGCTATCCTGTGCTGTGAGGTTTGGGTACCAAAGCTGATGTGTGCAAGAGGATGATTAGTGCGGACCTCTGGGTTGAAGCTATCAGAGCAGAGACACTGACCCTGGGGACACGCAGAAGGACAGTCCCTGTCCAGAGGTGCTCTGTGTGCTGGTGTGCTCCAGTGGGGTGGATGGCAAGCCCCACGCAGGCTGTGACTGCAGAGGATGTTGTTTGTGCTCCTCTTCTCCTGGACGTCAGGCTTCGGACTCCATCTGCTGTAATAAAAGTGGAATTTTCCCGGCTTGCGCTGGTGGAATACACGGCACTGCCGGTGCTCGGCAGTGAGCAGGAAATTAGGGCAGGCAGGGATGAACTGGGCTGTGGATGCAGCTTTGGGAAGCCCAGTTATTTCCCAGGAAGGCTGAAACCTCCATTCAGCTTGATTAGCAAAAGCGCCAGCAGCAGTCTAGCTCAGCAGAAAGAGAACAGAAGCCACTCCAGCACTGCTCACATGAGGCAGGGCTCTGTGCAGCATCCCCACAGTACGTGAAGTTTTCTGTTCGTATGCCCAGCACCGTGGAGCTGAGGAGCTGCCGCCCCAGATTCCTAACTGGAAGTGTCCCATCAGAGATGCAGGTCTGCACAGGAGCGGTGGAGCCTGCATGGGACAGGTCTGCGGTGCTTTAGCAGCAAAAAGCTGCTTTCCCTCTTCCTGTCACTCTCCTGGAGTAGTCTGGGGCCATGTCTCCAATGGGACAACCCTTCTCCTCTACCCACATCCCAGGCTGTGTCTCTCCCCACCATGCCCCTCGCACCCTGCACGTCAGCAGTCTGCAGCCAGACTCTTTGCTACAGAGAGAGGGAAACTAAGCCCTCGCTTCAGGGCAGGGCTGGATGCAGCTCCATGGATGGGACCCACGCTGGCCCTGCTGCCTCCCCTCCCCAGGCTGCCTGGGGCTGCTTGCTCCTGCCTCTGTGGGCAGGGATGTGTGGGCAGCTCCTGTCCATTTGTGTATGAGAAAAGAGAAAATACAGACTGGTGATTTTCTCTGGGGGGCTGAGCACAGATCAATCTCACTGTGTGCTGTGAAGCCTAAAGGACACCTTGAAAACTTCTTTTGTCAGGAAAGAAGATAATTTCTCTGTCCCTGGAACTCCTTGGGGACTTCCCAACAGATTTGCAGTATTTGAGAGAGCATCTTCCCTTCGCCTACTTCCCTGACACCCGTCGGCAGAGCACGCCCATGGGCTGCCCCTGATCCCTGAGCAGGGGATACAGGGATGGGATGGGGTGCAAAGGCCCCGTTTTCATGGCTGCACGTTTTTCCCCAGGGTCACTGCAGTCTCTGCACTCTGGGGCATCTGCCCAAGAGGCCTCATACCCCATGACGAAGAATGTGCTTGAGGAGAGAGTTTCATCGCAGTCCTACATGTCCTGGCACAGGGGCAGAGTTGTGTCTCCGGTGCTCACTCCCTACAGTTTTTGGAGCAAGCCCAGAGGAGGCCACAGAGATGCTGCAAGAGCTGGAGCAGCTCTGCTCTGGGGCCAGGCTGAGAGTGCTGGGCTGGGGCAGCCTGGAGAAGAGAAGCCCCAAATCCTGCTCTAGTGGAAGGTGTCCCTGCCCATGGCAGGGGGTTGGAACTGGATGAGCTTCAAGATCCCTTCCAAGCCAAACCATTCTGTGATTCCATGATTCCATGATTCTTTGACTGCAGCAATGGGACACCTTTACAGGGTGAGCTCAGCCCTCGCTGTCAGCCAAAGAAATGTCAGGGCTGAGGATCAGGTCAGGACACCAGTGGCATCCCTGCAGCTGGGGCCAGACACTGCACAGTGCTTGGATTCAGGAGGTTCCCATGAAACAGGAGTGTCCCTCTCCTCCCTTCCCATTGTGGCTGCTCCCTTCATCCCTCCAGGATCATCCAGCTCCCAAGCCTCGTTGTGCCTCAGCTTGTTTGCTTGGCACAGCAGAAGGGACAGAAGCCCACATGAGGAGGGGAGAGCAGAGTTGAGGGGTGAGGAGAAGGGGCCAGAAGACACCTCACAGACACCCCCCCCATCCCTTTGTGTTCCCCCCAGCTGCTTATGGCAGGGCCAAATTAGGATGAAAGGTTAACAGGCCAAATGTTCCTGAAGGCAACAGCAACACATTGGCTCTCCAAGCCACCACCAGCCTTGTGGCAAACTAAGGTCATACCAGCCCTTACCTTGCTCCACTCCATGTGTGGAAATGCCCCCCTGTCCCATAAGCTCCAATCAGGGTCCCTCATTTTGATACTGTAATTTAGCAACACAAAAACAGTTGTGTTCTGAAATTAAGCATACAAGGAGCTCTCCTTAAGCTAGGGGAATTATTTCCACATAATTTCAAATTTTCTGCTCTATTAATTTCCCTCTAGTATGTCATTTTCTTCATTTGTGCCCAGGTTCCCAGGGTGCAGCAGAGCCAGCGCTGGGCACAATGCTCAGTCCCTTCTCCTCAGCCCAAATCCGGGTGGCTGGCTGAGCACTCGGCTTTCCAGATCCCCAGAGGCTCAGCTAGGTCCCAGAGTTGCACAAGGCCAGTGCTGCTCCAGGATAATGGATGCTCCTCTGGCTTAGCATCAGCTCCAGTCCTTCAAAAGGAGACCCTGCACTAGGCACAGGGACACAAAGCTGCCTCAGTGCCAACAGTGCCTCCACCAGCAGCGAGTCCCCTCTCCCCAGGCTCCCACCTTTACCCTTGGCTGGACGGGCCTAGCTTTTCCACAGGGATGCTGGAAGTGGTGAGGGCTGCTGCCACCTCTTGTCATGGAATCATAGAATCACAGCATCACAGGCTGGTTTGGGTTGGAGGGGACATAAAGCACCTGGAGAACAGTGGGCACAGGAAGCCTGTTGCCTTTCTATGGAGTGCCATCTGTGTCAGAGCTGATGGGGGCCATGGCAGATGTTCAGCACATGTAAACCTCCTGCAAAGCTCTTTCCAGTGTCTGCCTTCAGGTGCTGCCCTGTGGCTGGTCTCTTCCAAGCGGTGCTCAGAAGAAAGAGCTTGGAGAGACCTTGGGCACTCAGAGGAGAGCAGTGAAGCAGGTCAGAAGCCCATCCTCATGCTGCTCTTGCCTCCTCCAAAGGAACACAACCCCAGGAGGCTCTTCCTGTAACCTGTCCTCAGTCTGGTCCCAAGGCTGGAGCAGAGCACTTCCCACCCAGCACCCACCACAGCTTACACTGCAAGGGCCACTTACCAGGGACCTGGATGTCCAGCCCTGTCCCCTCTGTCTCCTTCCCTACCCCTGAGATTTCAGAGCTGCTCATGCTGTCTCCTGGCTCTAGTATTCATATTCTTCCTGCCCCTGATGATTTATAGTGGCTCTTGCAGACTTCCTATTTCAGGACTAATGCCCTGCTTGGCTGGACAGCTTGAGGTCTGTGCCTGTGCTGCAGGTGAGCACTGGAAGCAGGATGCTTCCCAGCCTCAAGGGCTGGATTAATCCCCCTCCTCCCCCACAGTGGTCTTACTCCCCCACAGTGGTCCCTCATTAGCATCCCACTGCTGTCCTCCAGCTGCTTTCCCTGTTTACACCATTTCCAAGGCTATGGTAGGACTTTATGAATCATTTATCTTAAGCAGCAATTATTGTACAAACAACTTATAAATACTGTGGCTATTGGCTTGCTCTGAACATCAGAGACAAAGCGTGAGGCACAAACAGCACAGAAGATGAATGGATTGAGAGGAGGATTGTTTCGATTATGTGAGCCCCTATCCTCTCCCCCTCACAGAAGCAATTTCAGGGGTGCCTGTGAGGTACCTGGTCTGAGCAGCTCCATAACAAGAAGACACGAACAGGGCAGCAATGAACGGGCAAAGTGACCATCCTGCAGCCTGGGGCATGCAGCTGAGCACCATGTCATGCCAAACATAGGGGAGCTTTTGCAAGGCAGCCCAGCAGAGGGGTCAGCCAGTGGATGCCCCAGAGCAGTGATGCCAGAGAGCTTCCTCCCAGACATCACCAGTTGCCTTCTGTAGTGGTGACAGCCTCAGGGTGAGACACCTTCCTCTGACAGGGCTGAGATGCTTCAGCAGCACCGTCCCAGGAGCAGGATTTATGTACCTGGATGGGAGCCTTCAGGGGTGAGGGGCCTGAAGGATCCTTGGTCAGGACCTGAGGAGGGTGATGCTCCAGCATGGCGTATTACAGGGAAGCTTGCAAGGAAAAGGAATGCTAAGCTGTCTGTAAAACTATGCCTTCCTGCAGGAGGGTAAACAACACAACCCTTAGCATCTGGTCAGGGGGGAAAACTTCAAAGCTGAAAACAAAGCCAATTCAGTCACAGCTGTGAATCCTGCTAGGATAAATTGTGTTTGCACAACCTCAATCACTTCAGTTAATTTGCGATATAATGTACAACGTTTCCTGGTGACAATTGCCATGGCACCATCGCTCTGCCCCATCCAGCACTCATCAGCCACGATCCGATCCAAGCCCAGGGGTGGCCCAGACCATTCCTGGGAGCAGTAACCCTGAGTCAGGCTGGCTTGTGCTTTGCTGGGACCAGTTGCCAGGGAAAGGATCAGCCCCTAGGACTCATCCACCTTGTCCTGGCCATGCTGGGTGAAACAAGGAGTGATCCAGTGCATGAAAATATTGCATGGGAAGGTTCAAACAGCTGAGACAAGCATGTGCAGTGTGCCATGGGGAGTCAAGGGCTTCATCTTTTTTCATCCTTTAAGATGAGATTGCTCAGAAACACATCCATAAGAGGGGTAATGGTTTTAAACTGAAAGAGGGAAGATTCAGGCTGGATCTGAGGAAGAATTTTTTTACTGTGAGAGTGATGCAAAGGTTGCACAGAGAAATGGAGGATGCCCCATCCATGGCAGTGTTCAAGGCCAGGTTGGACACAGGTGCTTGGAGAAACCTGGTCTAATGGAAGGTGTCCCTGCTCATTGCAGCGGGATTGGACTAGGTGAGTTTTGAAGGTCCGTTCCAACCCAAACTATTCTATGATTCTATGATCTCACCTTGCAAGGAAGAGACGTGAGGCTGGGAAGGTGGAAGTCCCTGGAGGAGAGGTGGTAAGCACTCAGAGACCTCATAGTAGCCTTCCAATATCTGAAGGAGGCCTACAAGGATACTAGAGAGGGACTCTTCATCAGGGACTGTAGTGATAGGACAAGGGGTGATGGGTTTACACTTAAACAGGATAAGTTTAGGTTAGGTATAAGGAAGAAGTTCTTCCCTGTGAGGGTGCTGAGGCGCTGGCACAGGGTGCCCAGAGAAGCTGTGGCTGCCCCATCCCTGTCAGTGTTCAAGGCCAGGTTGGACACAGGGGCTTGGAGCAACCTGCTCTAGTGGAAGGTGTCCCTGCCCGTGGCAGGGGTTGGAACTGGATGAGCTTTAGGTCCTTTCCAGTCCAAACCAGTCTGGGATTCTATGATTCTACGTCAGCTTCTCCCCACCTGCCCTCAGAGAGGAGAAGGATGATGATTTTGGCACTGCTGCACGCACAGCGCCGTGCAAGCAGCCCCTGTGTGCAGGCAGCGTGCCTCTGCCTGCCGGCAGCTGAGCGTGCAGCTGATGGAAGCTGAAAGCATCATCTCCTCTGGTTACCCGACCCATCTCCATCCCCATCACGCACAGCACACGCTGGCCTCTCTCTGCAGCCCCCTCGGGGAGCATCCCCCGTAGAGGGACCTCATTGCAGCTCAGGGTGGGGTTTGCAGCCGCAGTTAAGCTTTTTTAGCAACTTCTTCAAAGCCATTGCGTTTGAGGCTGGGGTCACGGTGAGGCCATTCCTTGTCGCTTCTCTGTGAGATCTCCCCCCCACACACAAACACACAAAGCTGTTTTCAAACGAATTGAAATGAATCACCTCTACTCCACAGACAAACTTTGCTCCCCCTCGTTCTCCTTTGAAGATGCTCACAACATGTTGGACTTATCAAGACTAATTTTAGAGAAAAACAGAAAAAAATATGCAAACTACAGACTCAGGCCCCTGAAGACTAAAGCACTAAGAGCTCTTCTAAGCAGTGCAAATGCAATGAGGCTGCCTTATCTTGGAGTCAGCGCTGAAGTAGAGAGCCACGTAACGAGGGACTATTTCCCATCTGCTGCATAAATCTAAAGTTACTTCAGGCAGAATGAGGAATCAGAAGATACTTCAAAGGCATTTGAGCTCTGTATCTGTGTCAAACCGCAGCTCTAAGCACTCTGTGTTGCCCTCCTATTAAAGATGAACTTTTGTACTCTGTTAGACATCTTAAAAAGCATAAAACATAAGTTCATTTGCTTTTCAAGTACTCCCACCCCCAATCCCCATTCAGATCCTTTGCAAAATAGGATATTTGTGAACAAACAACCCCGGTTTTGCTGCAGAGGTTTCCTTTCCCCTGTCAGCACAGGAGGGCTCAGCTGGGTGCAGTCGCAGGTCTCCAGTCTTGCCTAGCACTGGGGTCATCGTGGTGTCAGGGCACAGTGGGACCAGGCACCCACTTCCCATGGGCACATCCCCAGCATCTTCTGGGCTGGAAATGTCTGTGCCAGGGTAGATGCAGCTCTGCGCTGCCAGAGGCCTGCGGGGGTTTGCTTGGGAGGAGAACGAATAAGGCTGACTGTCAAGATAACCCTTTTTTTTTGTGGATTTGCGGCTTCATCAGCACTTTTTTGCAAAATGAGATGAAATATGGAGGGTTTTCAGCTGTGAAAATTAGTCACTTCATTTTAAGCTAGCACTAAGCCCCGTGGCATAGGGTCCTCATGGGAGGATGTGGCTTCCCCTTGCACGTCAGTGGCCACGTTACTCTATAGGACTCCATGTACCAGTGCCACAAGCACTGCGGGAGATGCTGGCTGGATGATGGAGAAGCGAGAACAGTGCAGGAGGCACCTGGCTGGAATCAATTTATGGCATTGAAATGAAACAAAAGGCTTTGCTGTTTCCAAAATCCACTGTGCATTTGCCAGCAGATCAACTGCCTAGAGTTTGGCCTGTTCTTTACATGGTATTTCTTGACAGGGCTGTGGCTCTGCTTGTTTGATGAGCAATAGTTGCATTACTGATGGAGCAGCTGGGTTGAAGGATGGCCCCAAAGAGATGCATACAGCCAGGAGCTAGGGAGGATGGCAGAGTCAAGGCCAAGCAAAGCCTTCAGAACTTCCAGGGTCTGAAGGGAATATTTTTCAGGGGCACTGGGGAGGAAAGATATGAGAAGTGAAGGAGAAAGTGTTAGGAAGACAAAGAAGAAGACATGGGTAGGGTGTTTGACAGAGAGATCAGAGGCCAGGAGCACAGTGGGAGTAATCAGGGTGTTGTGATGCAGGTGTGGGACAAAAGGACAGAAGCATTCATAGAGGTAGAGGAAATGGAGAACAAGGAGGAATTCAGTCTGGTAGCAGACGGGCAGGAGGGGACTAGTGCAAATGCGAGGAGAGAACAGCTAGAACATGAGTAAAGGCAAGCATGGGTATGGTATAGAAGGCTTGCAAGTGGCTGTGACAGTGGATTTCTGCTCTGTCTTCCTTGCAGAAGGTGGAGAAGAATGGAAAAGGGTGAGATAGGGTGCTGGATAATGTAAACTGGGGGCACAGACATAGCCAGACATAATATCATGTGAATAAATAGTCTGCATCATATTTGAGAGGGCAGAAAGGCTGGTGATGATGGAGTACAGTTGGTAGAAGTGATGGGGAGCACAAAAGATAGCAGCTTTCAAATTAGGAAAGAAAATAACACTAGCAACTGTGTCTTAAATGTCTGATTGCTATTTATTAGCTGGAGCTGCTCTCCATGTGGCTGAGCCAGAGCCAGAGATGGGGACAGGATTAGAGTGAGTTTGTACAGACCATTGGAGCTGCCCAAGTTTGAGAGCACCTCCTGGGCTACACTTGCACCTTGCCTGGAGCAGCTCAGGGTCTGTGGGCACAACAGTGACAGGATGTGTCTTCTCCTGATACATCTTTAGATCTTAGGTAGAAGCTCTTCCCTGGGAGGGTGCTGAGGCGCTGGCACAGGGTGCCCAGAGAAGCTGTGGCTGCCCCATCCCTGGCAGTGTTCAAGGCCAGGTTGGACACAGGGGCTTGGAGCAACCTGCTCTAGTGGAAGGTGTCCCTGCCCACGGCAGGGGTTGGAACTGGATGAGCTTTAAAGTTCCTTCCAACACAAACCATTCCATGATTCTGTGATCCTCCTGGTTGACTCTCTCCTCTCAGTGGGGTGGGCCCTGGCCCCAGGGGACACCAGGATCCATGTGCTAAAGGAGGTCCTGGAGGGACCTATTTCCAGCCTGTGAGAAGCTGTCCTTTGCCAGCAGCACCTCAGCTTGGGTTGGGCCACTCTCATGTGGAGTCCTGCAAACACAACTGCCAGTGCAGGGTGATGCCAGTGAACCCCCAAAGTCACCCAGAATGGAGCGGAGGCTGGTTACGACTCTTCAGGCACTCACTTTGCTCCAGCACCTCCTCTGACACCTCTCTTTGAGGCAATTTCTCAGGGTTATTTATCCCCTGGGAACTCCTTCTGGTGTGGGAACCTTCTTAATTTTAGGTGTGCAAAATGCCACTGCAAAGGTTTAATTTGATTTTTCTGTGGAGCTATGTGCTCCCGCTGTCCCACTCTAATCTATGAGAGATGACAGCCTCCTGATGATCTAGCCTCCTAAACTGTGGGAAAAGTTGCATTCTTAGCTTTTAAGCTTCTAGCAAGTAGTTCTTAAAATTATTTAATCATTATGGTTTGACTCTTCATTTGCCAAATCTGGGCACATTTCTGTTTTCTGTATTTGGACTCTGCTTTATTTTTGTTTCTAAGGAACTGGTTCACTTTGCAGTTTAACCATAGTAAGCTTTTAAAAACTAGCGATGCTGTTGCACAGTGTTTAAAAGAGCATTTCACCAGCTTAATACACAGCTGATGGCAATGCAGAAGTTTTACAAATTTTTAAACTCTACTTACATTTTTAGGTTTCTGCAGAGTGGTCTAGTACAGCCCTAAAAGCATGGCTTATCACACTGGAAGATAGGAGAGGCAGTTATGGACTAACAAGCATAACCAAGACCCCAAAATGGATTTACCTCATTTGAGAGGCTTTTCCATTAATTTGTTTCACTCCAGGCAAATTATATGTGCCTCTCAAATCAAGCTTAGTGAAGATCTTAGTCACAAACAATTGGTCTCAAACCTCAGAGATCAAGGGAGGTTGATATCTCTTTTTTCCTCTAATCTAATTTGATTACCAACAGTCTGTGGCTAATGCGGGCACACAATGCACCAGACAGAGCATTTGCAGCAGAGACAGGAACGTACAAGGCAGTGTTAAGATCTTACTTATATTATTATCTACAGCTACGGTGGTTGCCAGCAGTGCTGGCAGGATCTGGGGAGTAGAGGAGCATAGAGACCTTGGCCTGACGCAACTGGGGTCGAGAAAGGGATCATGATCTTTTAAATATGGAAAGGGATTATCCGATTTCAGTGACAATTCTGTTAGCACATAAAATCTGCATAAACTGCCTGTGACCATGTTGACACGGAAAATTAAGAGATTCATAAACACACAAAGGGGAACGATTTCCCAAGCAGGGAGAAGGGAACAAAAAAGAGGCTTGGGATTAATACCATAGCAAAGGGTCAAGGGAGGAGTAAGCCTGGTGTTGGAAATGCAGGTCTGCCTCAGGAGTATTCCTGCAGCAAGATTAAGAGCATCCCCCAGAGCGGCTGAAAAGGATGGTCCATCATTGCCTGCGAGCATCTCTTTGTCAGGTCCTGCTGGCCACCTGCAGAGCCAGAAAACAGTTTTCTCTTTAATAATTTTTTCTTTCTCCATAACTCAGTCTCTTGGCTCTCTTCCCTGCTGGAGCACTGAAACAGCTGGAATAATGTACAGGATAAGACCAGCCTGACATATCTGTCACCATAACCGAGGTCAGAAAGGAAGCTCCCCCAGCCAGACAAGTGGAAATGCTGTTATTTTCCCCCCACTATAGGTTTTGTCCACTTTCTCTTAGGATTAGCTGGAATCTTCCCAGAGAGATTGCCTGCTGTCAGTTCTCTTTTTTGATACCTGTCTAGCATTGCAAAAAATATCCTGCCTTTGCCTTAATCTTTTACAAGTCTTGGGAATGTGCAGCGTATGTGGTTTCGGAGCAAACATCTGTGATTACCATGAGTGTGGAGAGATGGGCTTGACTCATGTGGTCCAGTCCCACATCTTCATGACACCAAAATAAACACAACAGATCACCTTGATACTGCTGGGCAAGCCTGGCCAAGGGAAAAAGATATTGTTAGGGTGACCCAAAGACTCACTTTGCCTAAAAGCATCTTCACCAAACACAGGACCACAGATTGTGTCCATGAAGATTGCTGGAAGCCAGGGATCTCCTGAACCTTTCTCCTCGCCCATGGGTATGGTCCAGGCATGGAGCTGCTGGGCTGGGAAGGGTCCCATAGGGCATTGTGGAGCTGCCCATAGAGCAGCTTTGTGCCAGCCTCATCCTGCAAAGGCCTCTGATGGAGAATTCCTAAGAGGGGGCTGAGGCAGGTCCTTGGCACACGGTGGAAGGGGAAGGATGTGTTGAAATTCAGCACAGCACGCCTGAGCGTTTCTTTGTAAATTCCCAATTTAGCAGCACCCACATCCTAGCAAATGACATCAAACCCGCAGAGAGCAGTTCTGCAAGGAGAATACAGATGGGATGTTGGGGTTTAGTCCATGTGTCATGGAGCATGCTGAAGACCAGTGGAGGCTCACAGAAGCTACATGCAGGGAGACTTTCTGGCTCTTCTCAGCCTTGTTCACAGTCACAGCCAAGGGGCAGTGATGGGTCTTGACAGGAGACATGTCAGCACCATTGCCTCCCAGGTATTTCCTAGTGCTTGTGTCCCAACGCAAACTGCAGAGCCTAAGGGATGGACATGCAGTCACCACCCTGGCGGAAGTGGTCCATCATGGAATCCTCCTGGACCATCCTGGAGAAGCAAAGCACCTGGGAGGGAGGCAGTGGTACAGTAAGGGCTGTCCGTTTCCCTCCTCTGCTCCCAGATGCACTGCTCAGCCCACTGCAAAATCCCCACAGGATGCCAGCACCTGTGGAGAGCCCAGGACCTGAGTGAGGACCAGCCAGTCTCGTTTGATTACCAGCAGATGGAGGATGCATGCAAGAGAGAGATAATTAATTAATTGTGACTTTCCCAGCCTCCAGACTTTGGTTTCTATTGATCTCAGTTTTATCTGGAGTAATAGAGACAATTAGGACGGAACACAGCAACAGAAGTTAATTACCAATGAAATGGAAACTGTCTTTCGATTTATTAAACTTTCATCACAAGGCAGCGCTGCTGCAAGAAGCACTGGGAGAGACGGTGTGTGTCCTCCATGTCGTGCCGGGCGCTCCCCACTCCTGACCATCAATAATAAATGATACACTCATCCTCCTCCTTCCGACCAGGGCCAAAGCTCCTGTGCCAAGCCCCAGGGAACTGAGCCCTGAGAAGAGAGCATCTGGGCTGCTTGGACAGGCAGCGCTCGCTCCCAACGGGAGCTGGGAAGCTGCTGCTCAGCCCTGCCTGCACCCCACTGTGCTGGCAGCTCTTGCAGGCAGGGGCTGCTCTGCAGGTGCTGGGGACAACTCATTGCTATTCCTGTCCTGAGCCTGGGTGGAAGGCAGCTCTCTTCCACAGGCTCAGAGCAGCGTGCTGAAACGGATGCTGCGGGCAGAGAAGGCAGTGCAGGCTGCTTGGGGAGGAACTGGCCCAGCTCAGAGAGCTTCACTGGTCACAGCTAGGTTTAGACTGGCTCTTGGAGGTGGGTTTCAAGCAGCCTCAGAGACACATCCCCCCTTGCTAGCCTTGCCGAGATATGCATTGCCTCTAACTGGGGCAGGGATGCAGGGTGTAACCAGGAGGACTGTTACTTCCGCACCACGGCTCCAGTGACCTCCATGCCTCAGCATGAGGCTTGGCTGTCAGGCAAGGACCAGGGATGGTCCTGCCTTCCTTCTCTCCACCTGCCCAGCTTCATTCCACACTCCCCCCTGTTCCCTCCTCTGCACATCATGGGAAATGCCCGTTGTGCCAGCAGCGAGCAGATCAGGGATGCTGTGGCAATCCTCTGTCACTCACTGCCCCTGAGCGTCCCTCGGAGCCAGTCTGGGGACTGGAGAGCAACATCCGGCTCAGATGCTGAGCTCACTCTGCTCTTTCCTCAAAACATGGGAGAAAACGATTTGTTAAATATTGTGCAATTCTCTGAGGGTGGCAGACCAAATGATGTGACATAAGGGGTCTGGCTTGGACCTACAACATGCTATGCCTCTCTTCTCATCTTCATGCCTGCCTCCTGTCTGCTGAAAGTGCTCCTATTTGCATCAAATCACTGACATCCCCTCTCCAGCCCTGCTGTGTGCCCGAGGCAGGCAGCTCCAGCCTCACGGCACGTCTCTTGCAGCTTTACCTGCCGTATTTGTGACCACTCTGCCAGCTCTTCTTCAGCTCAGCAGCTGCACCCCTCCAGACCCAACCTGGGCTGGGGCATCTCTCATTTACATGTCACTCGGCACATCCTCCTGCTCGCCCCTGAGTCCCACATTCGATCTGATTTCAGCCTGATTACTTTCCCCTCCACTTGAGAGAATTAATTAATCTCCGGTTCCGCTATGTTGTGAGTTCCCCCCCCCACCCCAATCGATAAAAGGAGGAAGGAAAGGGTGGTGTGCCTGTCATTAATCATCATTAAATTAGTGACTCCGGAATTAGCTCGCCATGAAAGCCAGCACTGGTGCAGCAACGGAGCTCTGCCATATCACTGTACAGCAAGAACTGGACCTTTGCAGAGTTCATGCAGCAAGAAACTGAGCTCTGAGGGAGGAGTGACCTATGCATGGATGCCACATGAGGGAAGGGATGCAGAACCTCCTTGTTGTCAGAGGAAGGACTCTGCCACAGTGCAGCACCTCTATATAGGCAGGTGCTTGCAGCTCCAGGTATCTCAAGCCAAGCCAGAGCTTCATGGTCACTGATCAGCACCACCCACATTCCTCCTGAAGTGGCGAACCAGAAGCTGAGTGCTGGCTCCATGCTCAAATGGCCACAGAGGTGGGTTCCCTTCCACCCTACACAGCACATGGGCTCCGTGTGCATAGGAAATATAAAGGATTAGGAAGGTGTTTCCCTGCATCCCTGCATGCATCTGCCCACAGGGATCAAGTGATGCTCTCCCCTGCCCTCATTCCCTGCCTTCGCTCCTGCCTCTTTGTCCTCCCATCACCCATCCTGTCCACGCTGTGCTTTGACCTGGAGCAGTGATGGTGGCAGCATATGGAGCAGGGCTGGTGGGATTAGGAGGAGAGCATGTTTCACATGTGGCAGTAGGTGGTTAGCACACAGTGGTTTGTATAAGCAAATGTATCTAAAGATAGATATATCCATATTTGCATTGTATGTTTTGCTCCCCTGGGCACATTTTAGTTCCTGGTCCTTGTGCCTCTTCCTGACTGCCTTTCGCTACAGCTTTGATCACTGAGCATCTGCTTTGCTTTACACAGAAATGCTCTGGTTGTGCTGTGGGGCAAAGTGATGGAAATGATGGGACTGTGCGGGGCAGTAGGTCTCAGATCATACCTCTGAGGACCTGGTGTCTGACACTTCAGGCAGTGCAAGGCATCTGCCTGGGTCTGGAGGGTTTGTCTTTGCTTTCTCTTGACAAAGCCAGTTGTGCCTGACCTTCACCAGCACATCTGCATGCGGTACTCAGACATAGGCACTCCTTTGCTCTCCCACACCATAAACATCCTCGTCTTGACACTGTGAAAGCCAGTGGCCATATCACATCTTTGCAAGGGCTTGGACACGTGGGCAGGCAGGTCATCTCCCTCTGTGTCACCTCTTGCTCACACAATCACTGCATTTGTCCCATTAGTCACATCCAACAGTGCCTTTGGCTGCTGCAACCTGCAATCCTCTCTTAAGGGCACTGCTTTCCAGGATACAGCCCTTGTCTGGTAAGTGTGACCTGCCCTCCTCAGTCTTTGATGTGTGACCTTGCCT
This sequence comes from Strigops habroptila, assembly GCF_004027225.2. Lineage (NCBI taxonomy): Eukaryota > Metazoa > Chordata > Aves > Psittaciformes > Psittacidae > Strigops > Strigops habroptila. The sequence goes on from NC_044292.2 coordinate 2,822,329, forward strand.
CTGGCCTTATTAAAATGCATGTCTCTGAAATGAGCCCCCCTTAGCCAGGATGCTGCATCACACATCATTACTGATTGCACATCTTGCTTTCTCTCTGTCTCTCTGTAAATAATGTATCTTAATAACTAAGCATGCAGAGCATGATTCCTTTAACAGACATTGCCCAGAGTAGCTGCGCTGAGGAAGAGCATTCGCTCCTGCTATGCCTCAAAGCACTTCGTTAGTACATCAGAAAATGCCAGAAAAACAATACAAATATTGTGATCAGCTGGTGCTTTGGGAAGGATTTACTGTCCCCGCCTGGCTGTGACAGGCCCAGAGCACCTCTTTGTGCCCAGCTCCACTGCAGCCTTTCTGGGAGACTCTGCCCAGCTCCCCCACCTTTGCAAGCCCCCTAATGTACTTGTGCATGTTCCCAAGCCACTGTGCCCTTGTGACTGCAGGTTTAATGCCTCAGGGTCTGCAGGATGCTTCCCACCCCCTCATTCTTCTCTTGCCCCTTTCTAAGCTGCATCACTTGGCTGGGACATCCTGTCCTTCCCCATGACAGGTCTGGTCAGATCACCAATCCTGTTCCTGTTGGGAACCACCAGTTTGGGAAATCTCCCACCAGAAACTGCTCCCTTTCCATTTGCAATGCTGATCTTGCTGCTGACAGTGGGAGACCGGGTCAGGTCATCCACAGTGCTGCTGGGTGATACTATGGGCAAAAAGAGTAAAGTGTGCAGGGGGGATGTCCTCCACGCTGGCCTGGAGAGGGTGGGCATGAACACCCTGATGCTACTATCCATAATCCTGCCCCAGCAGCAGGCAAGAAACACTCTCAGCACCAGGAATTCCTAGTCAGAAGCCCCCAGGATTGACATTACATCTTCTCTCTGAGAGTTTCAGCAGCCATCAAGACTTGCTCTCCTCAGCCTGTCCTGTTGGCAGAGCAGCCAGAAATCAGGCAGGAAGATGGGTTGGCTGCAGAAATACCTGTATGCACAGGATTTTGTGACTGTCATTACTGTACATGTATTTTTACAGTATGTTTGTGCATCCATGTGTGTCTGCATGCTCCTGTGTCCATCACATGCGTGCTCACACATAGTGCACACATGTGCCCTGCATGAAGCATGTACGAGTAGTGCCCCATGCACAAACGTGGGTGACAGCACTTGTGTTAGAGTGTACAAACTGTTCATGCGTGAGGGTGGTGAGTTTGCTGGTGCCTGCACACATGTGTCAGGACCAGTCCTTCCACCAGAGCTGGAGGAGGGACTTGAGCTTAAAAGTCTATTAAAACCTTGAAAAACAACACTGCTCCCCCACTTCTGCTTTTCGTACTACCAGTGTCAAAGCACAATGGGTTTGGGGTCAGGACAGGAGCAAAAGCCATCCCTCTTTCCCAAACCACTGGGTGAGCACGCTTCCTGCAAACCAGGTAGCAGAGATCTCCCTGCCTAGAGAATGCAAACCTCCACAGGACGAGGGCTGGGCTGAAGTGCACTGGCATTTAAATAACCCCTTCCTTGCCAAAAGGAAAACTATGTCCCTACGAAATAAGAGCTGATGGAGGCTCATAGGCTGGAAAAGATAATCTGAGACATTCAGCAAAGATCCATGTCCACAAGCCATCCCTGTCTACAGCATTACAATGACTCCACTTCTGTGCCCACTAAGTGGGAGCTCTGTGGGATGTGAAGGCTGATGATGATAAGCAAAGCCACCATCACTGCCAAGGACCCAGTCAAACCATTACTACTCCACTCTTGCTTTGCTGGGCAAGCCTGGAGCTGCACTTGCAAAACCAGAGTGCTCCTTTGCACAAGCCTCTTGTGGAAGGGCCCTTGCTTGCGGTTAATACTAGCCAAATTTGCCTCGATTCAAGGTGTTATTACAATGAATGTGAGCGTGAATTCATAATGGCACTTTGAAGCCACTCTCTGAGCTTGCCTGCATCCCTCCTGCTGCATAACCAGCTCTGTGCTGCCAGGGAACTGCACACATGCTGCTTCATTTTGCAATAATAACAGCCTTTTGCTAAGAGAGATAAACAGCTTGCAGAAGTTTTGCTGGCAAAACACAACTCCAAATGAACTGCTAAAAGTGGTTCACAAAAGGCTATTTCCAGCTACTCCACCCAGCTGGAGCTGGCTCTGCTCCCTGCCTGTTATCATCACAGAAGATGCATCTGCATCTGTCGCAGGAGGGATGCAGAGAAAGGAGGCAGGGAGGATGCAGGCAGCAGGGAGGAGGTTGGGGGAAAAGGAAAGGGGCTGCAGCCATGTGCCACAGTGTTCAAGCACCAGGCACTGACAGGGGACAGGCATGGCAACCATGTCTCCAAACAGCGTCTCCAACACAGCCCATCCAGGCTGGGAGGTCTGTGCCGGCACCGTCCCCATCCTCCACCAGGAAAGCGAGTCCCAGCGGTGCCTTTCCCCAGCTCCTGCTGCTGCTGCTCACTCATGCAGGGATCCTTCCCTTCTGGCCACCTTACAGTAAGCAGTTGTCAGATACTTCTATAATCCCAGGTATCATAAACCTCCCCCAGCTCCCTGGTTCCTGTATCTGACATGTGAGCCAGCTGTGCATGAGGGAGGCACTTTGCATGCAGATTATTTTTCTGTCCTCGATCTGATCCAAGCAACACTCCCTAAGCACAATCAGACAGAAGCAGCTCCTCCTTCCGGAGCCTGGTTTTAGGACACTGGCGTGGCAGTTGGCATGCACAGGGGTCAACACGACCATTTAGGACCAGTTGCAGCCTCCCTGCAGGGCTGTGGTGCTGTCCAGGCAGCAGGGCTCAGCCATTGTTGGGTACGGTGAAGGGCACTGGTGCAAATTTATCACTAGCACTCATGAAGAGGAAGATGTCTGGTTAGGATGAATGCCCCAGAGCGCTTCTCTCCAGCTCGCAGCCCTGCCAGCTTTCCCTTGGGGTGGATGTCCTGCTGGTGGTTCCCATCTGTGCCTCCCTGCAAAGACCCTGTAGAGTGGGATGTGAGAGCAGCACAGTCGGCTCTGCTGAGGCAGAAAGGCACAGGAGAAATGCTGCCAGAAACACAGGAGCCCTCAGCAGTACTGCCTTGGGGACTTGGGCAAACAGTTATGGTTAGAAATTAAGCAGCATCCAAAGCAAAGGTATTTAATAAAGGGTGACAAGATGCAGTGCAGCCCGAGGGCCAGGCTGTCAGCTCTGCAGCCCGGAGGCGTAGCACAAGGGAAGGCTCTTAATGCTGGGCACAGCCTCAGGTGCACAGGGCATGCAGGTCAGAGCTGTAGCTCAGCACACATCTGAACCTCAGAGGCACAGAGTGGACACTGCCACCCCAAGTGACATCTATAGCTTATGCCCCAAAGTCTCCCCAAAATTTAGAAATGCTCCTCAGTGTCACCCTGGAGGTGCTTGTAGACCCCCTGCTCTACCCCAAACCTATTCCACACTCCCCATCAGGCCTGGCTTGAAAAATACCATTGATTTTGAATTCTCATCCTCAGCTTTCGATGTCTGAACTGACAGCAGCCTTTTAATAATGTTTTGGGGCTCTTCCTTCACCAGATGGGCAAAAATGAACTAGTTTTAGGTGGAAACTGAGTTTTATGCTTAATCCCATGACTAGACGAAGTGAGGCTTTAAAAAATATGTCTTTATCAGAAAACCTGGAAGAAAGAGAGTAAGATTAACCTCTGAGAGCAGGGCATGGCCAGAGAGGGAACAATGACTTTGCTGTTGAGGAGTCAGGTCTCAATGAAAAGTCAAGCAGATATCAATGCAGGGCTGCAGAGAACAGTCTCTCACCTCCAGATCCAAACCACAAAGTAACTGGGATGCTAAAGGAGAGGCTTTGCGTGTCACGCACTGAGCTAGTGAGATCCCAGAGGAGCAGAAGGATGCTCATATCCTGGAAGAACAACATCATGGGGAGAGTTTCTTGGTCTTCTCTCAAAAAAGGGAATTTTTCTCTGCCTGTCTGTATATCCAGTGGATGCAGGACTCAGTGTCTGCAGCGGGATCCCTGTAACCACAGAAGACACAAGTGCAGGTAGTTCCTATGCTCATTCCCAATCTCTTTGTTATAAAATTGCTAGTTTCAGTATTTATTGTTGGTGGGAAACATATGATGCTGGATACAACAGCTGAGAGAGGTGAGGCTGTTGCAGCTCCCCATCCCCAGGTCCAACCAGTAGTGAGGATGAAGATGTGTATTCCCAGCAGGCACACACATGCAAAGCACACATGTGCTCTACATATACCTATATTCTTATGTACCTATGTATATACAGACAGACACTCAACATCCACACGAGTGCTGGCAGCACCAACAGCCTCATCCTGCTCCCCTCTCTGGCTGAGTAGGATGGAGATCCACTAGGGAGAAATATATAATATTATTATTACATATGTAGTCACCACATATACATATGCGCAATGTGGATCCCTCCAACAGCTCAGCTCAGACACCCAGTTTGCCCATAACAACTCCAAAAATGCTCTTCCCCTGCACCCCATGATGGGTCTCACACCACTAGGCAGCAGCCCCCTTGGTCTGAAAGGTGACCTGGGAAGCTGCTCCCAGTGACTCGTGGTGACGGGTGTCACACCTCAACACTGGGGCTGATGGCTCTGTTGGGACAGCCCTGGAAGGGGCCCTGGACAAGGAGTTGTTCCTTGGGAGTCTGTAATCTGGGTTCCTACCTGGCACTGTGTCTCTCTGCTCCTCTGGGCTTGTGGACATTGGCCACTGAAGGGCTGAGGGCTCTCCTGTGGTGAGTGTGGGAGTAGCTCCAGAGTATTGTTTGGGCTCCCTTTCCCGCCATAACCTCCTTGTGCTCCTTTGTGGGGGTGCAGATGAGCTTTTATCACATACTCTTACCTTTAAGTGTGACAGATACCTCTATCTTAACCCCTCCTAGTTAGGAGCCAGGAGTATGGGAGGGACCAGCTTGGGCAGAGCAGGCAGGGTGCAGGTCCAGGGTGCAGGTCCAGGGTGCAGGCAGGGTGCAGGCAGGGGACAGGCAGGCCCTGTCTCCAGGTTCAGGCTCAGCAGCAGTTTTTTGGCAGTGCAAGAGGGTCCTTTCACGCCCGTAATTCATGTTTCCATGAGCAATTGCACAGCTGCCTGTGTGCATCTAATAGAAGATATTTCCTCAGCATCTCAGCACTGGGAAGTGTTCTTGGTGCCAAGGCACACAACATGCTTTGTTCCTGATGGGCTGCCCAAGCCCTGCGGGGGTCTGGACGGTGCTTTGCAGGGGTCTGAAGTGCAATTTCTTGCCCCATTTGCCCTTCAGCAGTCTGCAAAGCCTGCTTTCCACGAGCCCTAGCTATTGGATTGCCATGCTGCTGTGGCCGTACACACAGAGACACACAGTTTAAATACAGGGAAGACATCCTGTCTAGCACAAGGTTTGAATTGTCATTCGTTCACTTTCTGATCAAGAAGCTGGCTAGAATCTTCCACAAAGGTGAGCAGCTGGACCTGAGGGCAGCAGCCAAAGGGAAAGCAAGGAGGTTCAGTGCCCGCATCCCCACTGTGCAGTCAGGGATGCCAAGGGACCAAAGTACTGTGATACAGCCAGCTAGCTGCCATCAATCACAAGGCCTTAGCAGAGGCTTCTGAGTATTTAAATCATTAATTAAGATTAATGAAATACACTTTTGCAGTTTATCTAAGCGCATGTTCCAAAACTGAAACCCGGTCATTAATTAGTGAGTGAGACAATTTGAAGGGCCACATCAGTAAAATCCTCTCTTAAGCCCAAGCAAGGCTCATCAGCATGGCTTCAAGCAGAAGGATATGGCCCTACCCAGGGGATACTACACCAGAATAGGATAGGTGACACTTGAGAAGAGACACAGCTGCATGGTCCCATCAATATGGGCTTTTAGGGGATTAGGGAGGTCCATCCAGCTCAGGACCGGAGACAGAACCTTCTAATCTTCTTGTACCATTGTGGCTTCCCCAAATAAATTAATTTGAAAAGCTTGGGGATTACTGGAAGGATTAGAGCTCCTTAGAAATCCCACTGCATGATCTGCCCATCCCAAGGCTCCTGAAACCTCCTTATGAAGATTAATGTAAACAAATATGTCCCATTACAGGATTAATCTGAACTGGAAATAAGAATGCCCAGTCTGTGTAACGTGAAATGCCATGTGAAGCCCAGCTGTAGGGTCCTGCGTGTGTCAGCTTGTGCTCGTCCTCACGCTAGGACATCTGTGTTCACCAAACCCAGATCCAGAGGACCAGAACCCACTGTCCAGAGGCAGCCACCTTCCCCCATGTTGTGTTCCTCCAGTGCCTTGTGTGGTTCCTCAGGGTCCTCCTGGGTGAATCTCTGATGATCAGCACAGGACCACAGTTGTCTTGTGCCTCCCAGTGCAAACTTCCCTGTGGATTTGGGGTTTGGAGATGAGTTTCAGGGCCTGGCTTATGGCCACTCACTGGGGTGTTTGAAAAAAACAGTGGTACAGAATGACCTTCTCCACAGTTCAATAGTACAGACACATTGGCAGTAAATTGCCTCAATTACAGGGAACTCAGTAATTAATTAGAAGCCAGGAGTCTTCCCATCCCTCAGTGCAGCTCTGAAATTAAGAGTCTGAGTGAAGAATAACTTCCAGGCCAGGGAGTCGGTGCTGGGGCTGCTACACGATTGCCCCACACACAGAGAACTGCAATTGCCTCCTACATGTTGATCGATCTGCTTTCGAGTTGGCAGCAAGGACATGGGTTTGACCTCTACCTGTGGAGAGCAGAGAGAGAACTTGAGGCAGTGCCCGCAGAAGGGGATCCTGAGCAGTTAATATCACTGCAAGGGGAGAAGTGTCTGCTAAAGCTGGGAAGGGGCTGTCTCCTCATTGGAAAGTGGTGGAGGTGGTTGAGGAGGGTGAACTCATAGGGAGCACAGCCTCATAGGAGAGGTTGGGATCTGCCCACGGAGGGTAATGAGCTGTTGACCTAATGAAAGTGCCTGAGAGGATGCTGTATGCATATGGATCACAGAGGGCTGAGGATGTACCTGTGCTGTTACCCTCTGCCTGCCTGGGGAACCAGAGCCCAGAGACCTAGCAGAGTCAAAGCCTTACTTCTGCTGCTGAAGAGCTCAAGCATGGGCCAGAGGGACAAGGAGGCATCGTGGTCTCCCTCCTACCACAGGCTGAATCCATCACTGCCTTGAAAACATCAGGCCTGGCTCTGCGCAGCATCACTGCAGCAGGGCTGGGATATTCCTCAGCAAATCCACTAATCTGGAGATTGGCTAATGGTGCCTGCAGGACACCGGCCAGGGTCCCGCCGGCCACGAGCAAAGGTAATCAAAGCTTCTGAGGCAGCAATCAGACCCCTCCAAATTGAGCGAATGTGAGAAGTGAGTTTGCAACTTTGGATCGATCCACAGCCAAGGTCAGTCAGAGCAAAGCCGAGTTCCTGGAGGAGCCACTGTGGAAAGCAAGCTGTAATGGAAATAAGTTGTAATAGTCTCCAGCCAGCACAGGCCTCCAGCTGCTGCTGACCCAGTTAACACTAACACTCACCTGCAGAAACTTCCACTCCATTTTTGAGGTGTTCTGTCAGGGAAACCAGACCATGGCATGCAGATGTGCCTGGGAAGGGTGTGGGATGTTCTGGCAGCTGCCGGGATCTGGCTGTGCACAGGGTGCAGGAAGGATTCATGCCAGCCATCCCAGCCCAGTGGAAAGCATAACGCTGCTACAAACAAGTGCACAGTGATCCCCATCCACTGGGATGAGCACATCCCTGTCTGGTGGAGGGCTTCAAGATGGTCTTGCCATGGCCTGATGCCCCCAGAGAGTGCAAACCTCATATACCCAGAACAGAGGCATCGAACCACAAAACCCAGAGAGGACGACCGTGTGTCTAACCCACAGCATAAGCATCACTTTGGGTTTGGAAGGGAATCTCGTGCTGTCCAGGGTGTCTCTCAGAGCCTCATCTCCTGAGCCCATAGCATAAAGCCAAGAGGAGGAGGAAGGAAGGACCAGGATTTGGCTGGGGACTCACTGCTGGAGTCAGGAAAGGGTTGGTGTGGGGAGCGGTGGAGAGCAGGCTGAATGTGAGCAAACCACAGGCGAGATAAACTGCTGCATTAGGGGGATTGTGGCCAAGGTCAAGGGAAATTATTCATCCTCAGGATGAGCAGTGGGAAGGCCACTGTGCTGGCCTGTGGTTAGCCAGGGGAAGAGGAGGATGAGGTCAGATCTAACCACAGCTTCAGCTACCTGGTGTAATTGCAAGGAATACAGAACAAACACAGTCTCACTAGTGCCAAATGATGTAACAAGGGACAGTGGTCACAGAGTGCACCCTCAAATATTCAGGGTGGACATTAGGAAACGCTTCTTCACCTGGATGTGGTGCTGTCCTGAGACAGGTTCCCAGAGCAATGGGAGATCTCTGTCCTTGGGAGAGTTTCAACACCAAGGCAGGCAAAGCCACAGCCACTCTGATCTGGTGTTGGGAATAGTCCTGCCATGTCCTGCCATGAGCAAGCAGCTGGGCAGGAGATGCCAGCCCTGCTAGGATTCACAGCACTGTGCCTGCTGACCATCACTGTTCTCCTGGCTGGGCTTCAACCCAGGGATGCCCTGCCACAGTGTGGCTTTGCAGGGGTCCTGCTTGGCTCCCTGCTCCTCAGCCCAGCCACAGTGCCTGCTGCCTGTAGGCTTAAGGCACTTTGACCTCTTTTCCTTGTCTTGAGTGATCTCTCCTACTGACCTTGAGATGGACATAACTGCATCTTGGACACATCCATTGACTTTTGATGGAGCCTTGAGTGGTGTGAAGAAGCCAAACATGAGCCATGGTGGCAAGCAGATCAGTATCCCATACAGTGGGCAGATGCTCCTTGCAGCCAATAGTCCTGTGTCTGCACACTTTTCAACATGCTAGGCTAACCTGCCCACTTCAGAGACCAGTGCAGGTAGCCGTTGACCACAGACCAGGTCCTACCATTCCCCAAAAGCCTTTTGCTTCCTCTGTTTGCCCTTCTCTGGGGAAACCAGTGCAGCGCAGTGCTAGCCCTGCCGGGCACACCTCAGCACTGCAAAGCAGGGACTCCTGTTGCATGCCTCGGGGCTCCTGGCATGTTGTCAGCATAGCTCTGGGCACCCTGCTCTGATCCCTTCTTATTTATGGCACATCCTTCCTGTCTTCTCCCTGCTGTTACTGCCTGAAATGTTGTAATTTAGATTCCGGCTGTGTTTGATTGCAAACTCTCCCAATCTACAAATTCCAGTGACAAGCACTAGAGCAGCTCATTTACATGCCAAAGTGATCAATCCGGAACTGCTTGTTACACACATGAATAAATAAATAACGGATACATTAAAGAATGGGAATTAGGCAGCCCAACTAAGCAATACATGTCAAATAATGACAAGCCCTGACGTCCCCAACAGAGAACAAGAGGAGAACGGATGGGACAAGCTTTCCCAGCGATGCCCAGGGCTGCTCAGCCCTCACCCATCTCCTCTCATCCCACAAGCCAACAGGGATGTGCATTGATGCCAGGAGACAGTGACCAAGGGCTGGAGCATGAAATCTTGGCTTTTAAACCACATACCTGCCTTTGTCCCGCACACCTGCTCTGTGCAAGCGCCTGTCATAGGAATAACACATCCCCCGTGACAGCAATTTAAACATCTTAGACAATGGCAAGTGGCCTTTCAGCCTGATTTTCAGCTGACATCGAAGGAAATCCTTCCAGGGCACCTGAACCACCCCAGCTTCTTGTTCCGCTGATTGAAGCATGGGAGACTTGAGCATTCATGCAAACCTCGTTTATCTGGTGATCAGCAGCATTTTGGGGCAGGACAGCTCACCAGCTGCAGAACCAGTCTGTGTGGTTCCTTGGGTGTCATTAAGCCACCAGTGGCTGCAGATGCACGGATGCTCTGAGCTGTGCTGGGTCTGGGGGAACCCCACTGCTCTGGTGAGCATCCACATCATTTAGGACAGTTCTCATGGCCTCCTGGCTCTGCTGCAGACCCAGGATCAGCGTCGCTCCAGATGGATTTTACCCTGAGCAGCCCTTTTCCTTTCAGGATGGGGCAGCTCCTTCACCTCCTTGCTGTCCTGTCCTGGCGGGTGCGGGTGCCATCTGGGGTGCTGGTGAGATATGTGCAGTGCGTTGCTGATCTCCCACCACCTCCCTTTGTGCCGTCTCCTGTGCAGTGACAGGTAGGTGTCAGCTACCTGATTTATCCTCCTCTGACAGCTCCTGCCTGTCACTGCTTGGCCCCCCAGGGGATCCCAGCAGGGAAGGCAGCGGAGGAGCATCTCTCCCTGTTGTCTGCTGTCAGACAGCTCATGTGTGCCTGCAGGCACCGGGGATGCAGGAAGGAGACTTTTCAGGAGTCAGTTTTCTCCCATGGAGGGATGCAGTGCTGGGATGGCTTTGACACATCCTGCCAGGTGATGTGAAGGAGCTGCCCCATGGCCCATCCTGGAAGGAGGAGGGTTGCTCAGGGTAAAATCCATCCGGAGCAACGCTGATCCTGGGTCTGCAGCAGAGTCAGGAGGCCATGAGAGCTGTCCTAAATGATGTGGATGCTCACCGGAGTGGCCAGGTTCCCCTGGGTCCAGGGCTGTCCTCTTTGGGACTGGTTGTGGGGGGCTCTGCAGAGTACCTACAACCTCTGGCTACTCCAGCGTACAACCACCTTCCCCTCTGCTTTGGGCTTGACCCCATTTCACATCATCTGGATGTCCTCTCATTGTCCTTGGCCCTGTTCCATGCTGGACCCTGCTAGTGGGGGTGCTGGTGGGGTGCTGCTAGACCCACATCAACAGGGATAATCTGCCAGGGCTTCACAACCATGGTTTCATCCTTACTGAGGAAACACCACTTCTGCTGAAGTCTCAGGGGGTGCCAGACTGCTCCCAGCCTGGGGAAGGGTGTTTTTGGCCTCACTGGGGCAATTTGCAGGAGGCAGCTGGAGCAGTTCATCCTGGAGAAGAGAAGACTTCAGGGAGACCTTACTGCAGCCTTTCAGTACTTAAAAGGGGCCTATAAGAAAGATGGGGAGAGACCTTTCAGCAGGGCCTGTTGTGACAGGATGAGGGGTGATGGTTTTAAACTAAAAGAAGGAAGGCTGGGGCTGGATGTGCGGAAGAAATTCCTTACAATGAGGGTGGTAAAACACTGGCACAGGATGCCCAGAGAGGTGGTGGATGCACCATCCTTGGAGACATTCGAGGCCAAGTTGGATGTGGTTCTGAACAATCTGATCTAGCTGAAGATGTCCCTGCTCATTGAAGGGGGGTTGAACTAGATGAGCTTTGAAGGTCCCTTCCAACCCAAACCATTCTATGATTCTGTGATTCTATTCCGGTTCCTGATGCGTGGTGGCTCCGTGCGGGGCAGGGCTGCCCGTGTGCTCACCCTGCAGCGGGACACCCCGCGGTATCGCTCTGGGCACACGGGGATGCTAAGGGGGGGTCACCCCGGCCCCTGCTTTACGCGGAGGAGGAGCGGCTGTCACCGCGAATGGCTGAGGCAGCACTGCCACCTCGCGGCGCATCCCCCCACTGCCACTGCCCAGCACGGCCCTCACCGTACCCCTCAGGCACCCTGAGGCAACGGGCAGGGGTGTGGCAGGCTCGGGCTGTGTTTGTGTTGACAGATGTGGTCTGCAGGAGCCTCCAGGATGGCTCCCCGCAGCCATCCATCCATCCATCCATCCGTCCATCCGTCCATCCATCCATCCATGCATCCATCCATCCATCCATCCACCCATCCATCCATCCATCCATCCATGCATCCATCCATCCACCCATCCATCTTCTGGAGCCACCAATGTCCCAGCTGCAGATCAGGAGAAGGATGGAGGAGGAAGGTCGGCTTGAACACAGCAATACTGAAAGTTAAACAAGTGGTGCTAAGCACTGCTCAGGAATCTCAAGAACCTGGAGGAGGTGCCACCTGGACCAACACCAGCTTCCAGGAGATGCTAGAAACCTGTAACCATCCTCCTGTAATTCAGCATTTCGGTGGGGTTAGGACAAAGGACACAGGAGCATGAGGACATAGCCATTGATCAATCCTGGATGAAATGTCAGAGTGATCACATTTTGACTTTATGTTAAGGAAGGGCAATAGGGCAGAAACACGATTACTGTCCAGAAGCACTGTTTTGCAGAAGGTCTTTTCAAACTCACCCGTCATCTCTTCTTGACACAAATACAGGTCTGGTTGATAGAGGAACTCTGATAAAATAAAATTGCATTTCTTCCGGGCATCTGATTTATTACAGGGTGACATTTTGATTAAAAATATGTATTATATTGCATTAAGAGGGCACATATTCAGCTTAGTGATAGATCTCCGAAGGTAATTATTAATGGAGATGCATCCATGAGTGAAGTTTTGTCTAGAAGGGGTCTCTGGGCTCATTTTTGGTTTCACATTAATCATTTCCTTTTTCAGCTGTTTTGGAAACACCTTCCTTGGGACCGCGAGAGGTGGCCTGGCTGGTCCCCAGGGTCTCCAAGGACCTGCTGCATTCATTGAGGTGTATCTCAACCCTCTGCTCCCTGCTGCAGTGGGGCTTGAGTACTGGTGGCATTTGGGGGCTCTCCTATAGCAGAGCTGACTGCAGGTCCCTGTGCACCTTTCCTGGGCTCAGTGGTGTGAGGCATTGGCTTTTTCATTTTGCAGGTCTGGGTGAGGCCACACGCAGCTCCTGGGTTTGCCTGGATCTGGCTGGTGCAAGGCACAGCCACTCCAAGGGGACTGGAAGCAGTCTAGGTGACAGAGAAGCTGATCTTCCCCTGCTCTCCTACAGAGACAAGGTCGCCAAATAGCTGAATTGAGGGCAGTGGGAAGGAGATGTCTCATCAAGGATGCTCGAGGCCCTCCCGAGCCACACAGGCACTGACCATCCCTTTGCTGGAGGCCTGCTCCATCAGGGAGCAGCCCCAAGGGCATCTGAAGGGGTCAGCCCCCAGCAGCAGTGATGGCAAGGCTGGGTACCAGTGACAGTTACGCTCTGCCCATGACCGAGACCAGGAGCCATCAGGAGTGATCCCTGTGCCACAGTGAGCATCCCTTGGATGCCACCTCGTGCTCACACCTCCTGTTCCCTCTTCAGTGACAGAGCTGTCGGATGCCTTTGGGCACCCTCCACCTTTGTGTTGCGTTGTGTCCAGTCACCACTGGTCTCTGCTGCAGGGACGGTGCCTTGGGCTAGGCTGGGAGCCCTGCGGTCCTGCACTTCTGCTGACCAAGCTGTTCCTGGACTGTGACCAGCACAGCAGGAAAGGGAACAAGTTTCTCATGCAGAGAAAGACAAACTTGGCACTCCCCCAACCAGGCAAACCACTGTGTATGCAAGTACATCCCCCCCCCCCCCCCGCCTTGCTTCTCTTCCTCCCTGCTCCCAGGGAAAAGCTTCTACCAAAGAGAGCTGCTGCTCAGACTGGTCTGTCTTCATTCACTCCAGCAAGGAGGTAAGTCACTCCCAACAGCAGGGGACACATGCCTCCTCTGCCAACACTCATCGGTCCTTGCTCCCTGTCCCATTCCTTTCTTAGGAAAAGGAGGAGAATATGATGCCAGGGGGAAGGGAGGGCTGCAGTAATCTGTCTTTGCTCCATGTGGTTGTGAACATCGCTGGGTTCTGCAGGCTTGTTCTGGGCCTGAGCACCTCAGGTTTTGGGGTATGTCTGTGTGCTCAGGACACCCCTTCTCTCAGTTCTATGTGTTGGACAGATAGATCCCTTTTTGCCTGTTTATCCCTTTCCTGTTTATCCCTCCTCTGTTGAGTCTTTTTGCATCCCTTCCTCACTTGTGGTCTCTGTCTCATGGGACCACTGCCCATACCTCAGTGCTTCAACACTTCTCTGCATGCATCTGACATGCAACCACCCATCCCAAGGACATGTGAAGGGTTTATGCTGTGCTTCGTGTCCTGTGCTTTCCAATCCCACAGTCCTGCCTTGGCCACGGCTCAGATTTTCTGTAACATTAGTGATTTCAGATCACATAAGGAAACACCCTCAAAATCCTTCTGTGAAGTTATTTTCACTATTGCATGTGGTGTCCTATCTGTATTGAACAACACACGGGTGCCGTGGCAGATCTGTGGATGAGCCTGATGAAAGCACTTGTGTGTCTGTGTCCAAGGTGTGTTTGCTGTGTGCATGCCTCCGTCCCCAGTTCTCTCACCCCTGTGTATGTAGGGAGGCAGGATGCAACCCGTGCTTTGGCTGGTGACCAGCACCCTGGCAGCACTGCTGGGCATGGCCCTGCTGGAGGATGGTGTGTGCCGGGCACCAGACGGCAAGGACGGCTTCCCTGGAGCCCCTGGCCTTGACGGGAGGCCAGGGCAGAAGGGTGACGTGGGAGAGCCAGGTAAGGGGGAGCCGGGGATGTGCGGTACAGGTGGCCTGGGAGCCTCAAGCCTCTTGGTAGAAGCATCGTGGGCTGTGGGAGTAGCTCAGGAGATGACAGACATGCATGAACTTCTCCCCCTCACCACTTCTCCCCAGGGAGATCAGCACAGAGGACGGGCATCCAGGGACTGAAAGGGGATGCAGGTGAGCCAGGGCCTCCTGGCACCCCAGGGAACCGAGGCTACCATGGCTCGCCCGGCCTCCCCGGCTTCGCTGGGCAGCCGGGGCCGAAGGGGGTCAAGGGGAAAGCTGGCAATGTCCTGCAGCAGCCACATCCTGCCTTCTCTGCCTCACGGAGGTCCCCACCGTCCAGGGGCAGTACCGTGGTGTTTGACAATATCATCACCAACCAGGAGAGCTCCTACAGCCCCCAGACCGGGGAGTTCACCTGCCGCATCCCCGGGCTCTACTACTTCTCCTACCAGGTGATCTCCAGTGGTGACCTCTGCCTGAGCATCACCAAAAACAGAGAGAACGTGGTCAGCTTCTGTGACTCCAACAGCCGCCAAATGCTGCAGGTGAACTCGGGCAGCAGTGTGCTCAGCCTGGTGCAGGGGGACCGGGTCTCCCTCAGCACCGACTCTGCCCGGGGCAGCACGATCTACAGTGGCTCTGAGGCAGACAGCGTCTTCAGTGGCTTCATGCTCTTCCCGCTGATGGGCTGATGGGTCCATCCACCAGCCTGGATGTACCCTGCACCAGAGCATCGCAGGGCGTGTGTCTGGGGTGGTTTTTTGACCCTGTGAGTGCATGAGATGGTTCAGTATGACAGCAAGCACAGATGGCTGCAAATTGAGTCACCAGATGGGTCCTGTGCTTCCACAAGTGTCACAGAGTGGCCAGGCTGTGGGTCAGCACTGGAGCAGTTACCTCCATGCTGAGCCTTCCCACTCCACCCTGGAGGCAGAGGACTCCTGGACCGAGCAGCCTTTTCTCTTCCTGGGCATTCAGACCGCACATTGGAAAGGTCCAGTTGTCCCTGCGGCCCTTTACCAGCTATGGTTCTTTGCTCCTGAGTGGGAAATCGCTGCGTGCCGCTGCTTCTGCTACACCAACCATTGCAAACGCCTTTCTGGCACCCAGCCACTGCTGCCTTTCACACCCTTCTCCATCTGCAAAATAAACCCTTCTTCCACAACAGCTGCTTGGCTTTTCTTTCTTATCCATGTGTCTTCCCAAACCACCGATGTCCTGGGCCCCTTCCCAAGCTGCCCAGTGAGAGAAGCGATCCCAGCTTGCCCCTGGCCGATCACAGACCCCAACTGCAAAGGCAGAGGGACAGGAGGGGCTGAATGTACAAGCAGGGCAGTTACAGGGAGGAACAGGAAATCTCTGGGACCAGCCCATGTGTGTCCTTTCTTGGATGAGTCGAAGGTAGCTGTCCTGTACAAGGGCAAATACAGGAAGGTCATGCACTTCACCCACATGGCGCTCTTTGGTACCTAAACTCTCCCAGGAAGGGGAAAAACAGCTGTGGTCCTCCAGCCTTTCAGCAAGGAGCGACAGGGACGTCAGCGTGGCTGGTGTGGTTGTGGGGTGATGGTGGTGGAGTGTTGAAGTGATGCTCTTCTCTCCTGGGGGCTTGGGGTAAGATTAGTGGGCAGTACTGCAGGCTGGGCAGGTAGCAGGCAGCCAGAAAGCATCAGAGAAGTGTCCCAGTTTCAGCTGTAACAGAGCTAATTTTCTGCCTAGTAGCTGGCGCAGTGCTGTGCTTCAGCCTTAGTCTGAGAACAACATTGATAACACACTGATGTTTTAGTTGTTGCTCAGTAGCACCTACTCTGATCAAGGACTTTTCAGTCTCTCATGTATTCCATACCACACCATGTCATGCCCAGGAGTGAAACTGGGAGGAGCTGGCCAGGAGGGGCTCATCACTGCTTGGGAATGGGATGGGCATCAGTCCATGGGTGGTGAGCAATTGTATTCTGCATCAGCGTTGTTTGTTGGTTATATGTTTTTTGTTTCATCTCTCTCTCTCTTTGTTATCTCCCTTTTCATCGGTATCAGTATTAGCATTAGCATTAGTATTATATTGTACTTTATCTTAATTATTGAACTCTTCTTATCCCAACCCATGGGTTTTACCTTTTTTCCGACTCTCCCAATCCCACCATGGCGGGGGGCTGTGACTGAGCGGCTCTGTGGTACTTAGTTGCTGTCTGGGCTTAAACCACAAGAACAAGAATCCACACAGGTGCCATACCCTGGGGCTGCTACTGAGAGGAGCTGCTACACACATGTTGGACAGTCAGATGTCTCCATTCCTGGAGTAGTGAGGAGGAGGTCACCTCAGCCATGAGGAGCAACACCCTGACCAGGTTTTCTGGGTTCCCAGCAAATCCGGCACCCAGCAGAGGTGGTGGAGCACAGGGCAAGGTGCAGGGAGGACAGACGGCCTGCGGGTCAGAAACAAGGAGAAACATCCTTCAGTGCCATTGCCTGGGGATGCAGCATGTCTCATCAGAGCCAGGCAATGACCTTGCACAAGCCCTTCATTGCACGCGTGTCTCTGGCTACATGGGGCTCGCATGAGGCTCTGCTCCCCATCAATTAGCTGCCTTTCTGCTCAGAGATAAGTTAAGGATGTGCTGCAGCGGCACAAATACAGATCTCACTGGGCTGACAGGAAAGTGCTTGCTCAGGGGAAACAACCAGTCAGGAGGATGTGAAACTCAGCTGGGGGTTCTGGGTCCCCAAAGGCCCTTTCCTAAATCTGAGACTTCCTCAGGGAGGGTGTCACAGAGTCACGCACACTTTGCTGTGCCGACGGCAGTGCCCACAGCAGACAGAGGGCTCAGCAGCACAGAAGCCCCCACCAGAGGTAAGAGGTGCTGCAGGGTCCATCTCTTTGGGGTGGGCTGCATGGGAGCTGGGAGTCCATCAGTATGGCACAGCACTGGGCTATGTGAGAGGAGGCAGAGAAGGAGACACAGTCATGGCCAGGCTGCACACACGTCATGGGGAGGAGATGCGCGCTGGTCTTGCTGAGGGAAGACCTCTTCCTACGGGCCAAGGATTGTCCTGGGAGATCCCAGCTGGTGGGGACTTGAACCTGATGGGCAGAGCCAGGAAAGTCAGGATGCTGCTGGAGGAGGGGTGGGATCACTTGGGTCCAGGGAGATCCAGCCCAGAGCAGCATGGTGTAACGATCTGCAGCGCTGTGTGCATCTGCAGGGGGGCCAGGACACTGCACCAGGAGAGCCTGGGCCTGGCCATGGGTACCCCAAGACCTCATGGCTCCATCCAGACTGAAAGTCCAACCCTGCTTGTGCCACCAAGGGCTGCCCTGGGGGTGGTGATGACCCCAGGGTCTGTCACCACATATCTGCCTCCCCACCACCGGGCAGTTGGAATGAGGAGGACACTGAGGGCTCAGCCATCACGGCCAGGAGCTCCTGGTGCAGTCAGCCTCATAGCACCTCCTTTGTTGCATGGCCTGGAAGCCAACATGCCATGCACTCCCCCCACCCCAAAAACTTTCTTTCCCTTTCCAAACTCCAGAGCATCAAAATGGGGCAGAGCTTCTGGGAGCAGCTCCATCTGGCTCTCACCCTCCTTCTCCTGAATCTGGGGTCTGCTGTGACCGGAGATGCCCATCACAGCTGCTATGGGGTTCCAGGCCTGCCAGGCATGCCAGGTCTGCCGGGCAAGGATGGCCGGGATGGGCTGAAGGGAGCCAAAGGCGAGCCAGGTGAGTAAACAAGGAGGGCAACCACAGAGGCTGTTGAATGGGGGCCATTGGGTCCTTCATGGCTGCTCTGCCTTGGTTTGCAGGGCTAAGGAGAGCATCCTCTGTGGACAGGGCAGGAGGAAATGTAGCTGGAGAGAGACAACAACCCTCTCCTGCCTGAGGGAAGGAGCTGGAGGAGCCTCTCCCCACATCCTGCCATTGACACTTACTCTCTTTCACCACCCCGCAGGAATCCCGGCCACTCCTGCAACACGAGGGCCCAAGGGCATGAAAGGGGAACCAGGCAGCCCTGGTTTGCCAGGGAAGACTGGCCCCATGGGTCCCCCTGGTGCCCCTGGAGACCCTGGAAGCCCTGGTATGGCTGGAGAGCCAGGAATGCCAGGCAGCTACAAGCAGAAGCACCAGTCAGCATTTTCAGTGACGAGGCAGACTGGTGAGCACCCCTTGAGGAACATCCCCGTGGTGTTCAACCATGTCATCACCAACACCAACCACGACTACAACACCACCACGGGCAAGTTCACCTGCAGGATCCCCGGCCTCTACTACTTTGTGTTCCACACCTCGCAAACAGCCAACCTCTGTGTCATTCTGTACAAGGATGAGATCAAGATGGCCAGCTTTTGTGACCACAAGACCAACACCATGCAGGTCAGCTCTGGTGGGATCCTCCTCCATCTGGACACTGGGAACCAGGTCTGGCTGACAGTGAATGACTACAATGGCATGGTGGGCATCGGCAACTCTGACAGCATCTTCTCTGGGTTCCTGCTTTTCCCAGACTAGAGGACCACCAGAGCCCACCCCAGCGTGCTGACCTCTTCACCCTGCCCTGCAAACACTGCTGCTTGTGCCAGGCTGTTGCTGATGCTCCAGGTTTCTCTGCTGGATGGGAAGCCCCAGTGAAGAGGTCAGCCCTAGCCACCAGGCACAATGACCTGGCCTGGGGACTGAGCTCGGGTGGCAACTGAGGGGAAACAGGCACATCTGGGTGCATCTGCACCCAGAGTGTGGTGCCAAGCCCAAAGGGTGCTGCTGCCACTGCCATGTGCTTCAACCCTGAGTACCCCATATCACCTGAGCCAGAGGTCTCTCTGCAGCTTTCCCCTTCCCACCAGGGACAGCCATGTGTCTTGGAGCAGGTTTGCAGGAGCACCTTTACCATGCTGTGGAAAGTGTCAATAAAACTTTCCCCAGTGCACGTGGCCCAGCGTGTTTGTTTCTCCATAACTTGCCTTTCCGTAGGTGGAGCCCACGTATGTCTGGATGGATGTTGTGTGCATGTGTGGCATCAGAACAGCCCCAAGTCCTCGTTGGCTTGTCCGTGTCCAGCATCAGAGCATCACACACCATTCATAACCCTGGCTTTGCTCAGTGGGGTAGGACTCAGCCACACTGATTGCAGGAAGGGGGTGGTTCCTGTGCCCATGCCCTAAACCAGGGGGGACCAAGACTCCTCCAGGCAGGGACCCTGGTACTCCTGTTCCCCTCCACTTCAGCTGCAGAGGGCCACACAGACCATGCAGCCCACCTCACAGCCATGCCTCTGGTGGCTGGGACATCCTAGCCTTGACAGGTTCAGGGCAGGGGAAGCACTGGCTTCTCTGAGCCAGACTAAAAAGCCTGTGGCTTTGGAGGCTACCAAAAGCCCACCAAAGCCCACCAGGAGATTCCTCCTGGTGGCAAACTTTGTACAGTGGAAAAGGAGGTCATCTCCCATGAACATCTTGTGCTTCACCACCACAGTCATCAGGAGAAATCAGGACTGGAAATGCTTTTACCACAGGATGGAATCAATTCCCATCCTCAACATTTAGGAAAGCCTAGAGAACAGATTCAAGGTGGTGGATGCTGAGACCCTGTAGCATCCTCCGGGGCTGAGCTGGGCATGTGCAGAGAAGCCTGAGGGATGATAGTTAAGTGCATGCACATTTCTGCAGTCCTGAGGGGTTACCCCAAACTTGTCTGGAGCTCATGGCAGCATTCCCCATAGAAAGCATGACCCAGGGACCCTGCAGGGCAGAGCAGACATCCCTCTGCTCTCCAAGGCCAGAGCTGCATGCCTGGGGCCACAGGGTGCTGCCTGGGGATGACATGTTCTGCTGCGCTGATGGACAGCATTTGTGGCGGATGTGAAAGTGCCACTGGAAAAAGGGTAGGAGCTAAATATAAAAAAGGGATGTGGCCCGGATCCTTTCACAATAACCCTTCCAGCAAACTTCTGCTTCTCCTCGCGGGCATTTCCAAGCAGGACGCTGGTGTGTCCTGCCCCATCTCCCCACCTGTGCAACGAGAACCTCAAGGTAAGAGCAAGACATGGGCAAGGCTGAGCCCCAGCTCCACTCTGCAGGCAGGAGCATGTGGGGAACCTAGAAGCACCAGGGTGACTGGTGACAGTCACCCCTTGCATGGGGCAGAAGAGAAAAGGGGCTGCTGGGCTGGGGGTGGTGGAGATCCCTGATGGGACTTCAACCCCTCCTGCTCCACCTGGGGAAAGAGGAGATGAAAGGGGACATGGCAAAGGCCCAGCAGGATGATCAGCAACTGAGCATCAGTCTGAAAGGTGCTCTGGGGGTGCTATCCTGCCCGGAGGTGCTTGAGGCTGGGCTGGGGCCTGTGGTCCTTGTACCTGACACATCCGGATTGGAGCTGCTGTGGCTGGAGGATCCACCTCACTGACCTCTTCCTGCTGACTCCAGAGTCTCGGTGCTGGGAAATTCCACCTGAGGCCAGTGAGTGAGTGTGCCTGAGGTGATGTGATGTCCAGGTACAGCCCTGGAACGTGCAGTGCTTACCACACATACAGCTGCACCAGGAGCTGGGGAAAGGAGCCAAGCTGTGGGATGCAAGGAGAGCAGAAGGAAGATGGGACCCCAGGGACTAGAAGCCCATATGACTGTCCCAGTAAGGCCGGTTAGATACAGAAATGCTCCTGGGATGAAGCAGGCATGTGGCAGAACACAACAGGGGCTCGCAGGGGTTAGAGGGCAGGTTTGGGGATTTCATTGCAATCTGCAAGGACTAAAGCTGTCCCTCAGATATGCTGGTGGAAAGCAAGAGCTTGCAGATGAGAAACTGCTCTGGCCTGGGGAAGGATTTTACCCTACAGGTGTGGTCCTAAGGTTGGGTGGAGACTTTCTCCTCTGAGGGAGCAGTGAGGGTCTGCAGCACATGCCTGTGGCAGCAGCATGGCCAGGCTGGCCATCAGACCGCTGGGATAGGCTAACCTGTTCCCAGACATTCATGTGGCTGAAGCTCTGGGCACTTGTAAACTGATCATTTAAGAGTGAGAAGAGACCGACAAGCCCTCCCGTTCCTAAGGGGCTGGTCCCTCCAAGGCCATCAGGAGAGTGGATTTGGCTCTGCAGCAGGATATTTTCCCTCCCTGATGGCATTACCCAGATGTGCTTCTAGCCATTGTCCTCCAGAGCAGCACAGAGTGCCTCCACCATCCCTCCCATTGCACAAGCCAAGCCCCTCAACATCCTTCTGTGCTCCAGCAGATGCAGACCCTGTGGACGATGCTGATCTGTCTGGCTGGAGGGCAGCTTGCAAGTTCCACACTCTGCAAGACCTATGGCAGCATCCCAGGCATCCCAGGGTCACCAGGACAGCCTGGAAGCAACGGCAGAGATGGGGAGACTGGCCTAAAGGGCGAGCGAGGTAAGGAGGAGAGGTTGCAGTTAGGGAAAATGTCATCTTGTGAATGTGAAGAGTGGGAAAAGGCAGTGACAGGCGCATGGTCCTGGGAAAGCAATCCATTTTCCACCAGTGACTTTGGGGTGTTAACAGATGGGGGTGATGCTTGGGGACAAAAGGGGATAGACAGACTGGAAGAACGAAAGCAGGGCATGCCCCTGCTGCCAGGCAGGTAGGGCTCTCCACTGACCCTCACACCGTGCAGGTACTGGTGGTTTCCTTCTCAGTGCCCTCTGCAGACCCATGGGGCTCAGCTGAGACCACAATGACTCTTTCTGCTGCTTTCTAGGTCCCCCTGGCCAGGTGGATCACGAAGGAGACATGGGGGAGAAGGGAGACCCAGGAGTACCAGGGTACCCTGGGAAGGTTGGCCCCAAGGGCCCCCCAGGTTCAAAGGGATTACCAGGTCCCATGGGAAGCCCTGGCCTTCAGGGGGATGCTGGTGACTACAAGGCCACCCTCAAGTCCGCCTTCTCTGCTGCCAGGACCATCAGCTCCTACCCACGCCGGGAGCAGCCCATCCGCTTTGACCGCATCATCACCAACGAGAAGGGCCACTACGAGAACCGGTATGGCCGCTTCCTCTGCCGCATCCCCGGCATCTACTACTTCACCTACCACGTCACCTCCAGGGGCAACCTGTGCCTCAACGTGAAAAAGGGCCGGGGTGGCAGCAGGGGTGAGAAGGTGGTGACCTTCTGCGACTACGTGCAGGGCAGCTACCAGGTCACCACAGGTGGCGTGGTCCTCAAGTTGGCAGCCAACGAGTCCATCTGGCTGGAGCCAACAGAGAAGAACTCCCTGGTGGGGGTAGAAGGGTCCGACAGCATCTTCTCTGGCTTCCTCATCTTCCCTGGTGCTTAGCCTATTGAAGGTGTTCTGCATCCTTTTTTTTGTAGCTGGCTGATCCCTGCATGGGACTCCCCTGGAAATCTGAATCTTTGCTCCAGATTTAGTGCCTTAAGCACGTAGCTGCTGGTCTTGCACATTAAATGACAGCTCTTTGTGCTGCTGATTCCTTCATGCCTGGGATTTGCCTCTTTCCTCAAAAATAATGCTCAGATATGCCAGTCACTGCTTCTCACACCCCTGGGTGCAACCTGGGCTCATTACTGCTGAGCAGAGACAGGCAATTCATGCAGTTCCTGCTACAGGTCACTGTCACAGAGCCACGCAGAGAAAGTCTCAGCCCAGGGTTAGGAAAACACAGAGAAGGAAACATGGTCTCTAGAAGGAGGTATGACACACAACATAGTAGGAAAACTGTAGCCACTGGGTAGAGGTGGTAGGTGGGTAGATGCTGGAGCTAGTGGTGTGCTGGAGAGTCCTGAGGCTCGTAGGATCTGGGGACACCAACCTCTTCTGGAATTTTTGGTTTGGGTGGTGGTGACAATAATATCCAGAGAAGTTTGTTGAAGCTTGTGACAATGATGGGGAAGCCAGAGATCAATGCCATGGTGGAAGAGGTGTGGAGCACACAGCTATCCCTTGGTGCAGCTGAGGAGTGTCCAGAGCAGCCCTGTAATGCCAGCAGAGGACATACAAGTGTACATGACACCATCCATAGAAAGGATCCCAACACAACAGGGACAATGGACCTGCTTGAGTGAGTCCAGAGGAGGCCACAGAGATGCTGCGAGGGCTGGAGCAGCTCTGCTCTGGAGCCAGGCTGAGAGAGCTGGGCTGGGGCAGCCTGGAGAAGAGAAGGCTCCTGAAGGGGACACCTTAGAGCAGCTCCAGGGCCTAAAGGGGCTCCAGGAAACCTGGAGAGGGGCTTTGGACAAGGGCCTGTAGGGACAGGCCAAGGGGAATGGCTTTAACCTGCCAGAGGGGAGACTGAGATGAGCTCTGAGGCAGAAGCTCTTCCCTGTGAGGGTGCTGAGGCGCTGGCACAGGGTGCCCAGAGAAGCTGTGGCTGCCCCATCCCTGGCAGTGTTCAAGGCCAGGTTGGACACAGGGGCTTGGAGCAACCTGCTCTAGTGGAAGGTGTCCCTGCCCGTGGCAGGGGGTTGGAACTGGATGAGCTTTAAGGTCCTTTCCAATCCAAACCAGTCCAGGATTCTGATTTTATGAGGTCCTAAAGCACAACCAAGCTGTCTCAGAGATGTCTTCATTAATAGTAGAGCTGATGGACCCAAGAACCTCCAGAGCTGAAGACCCCAAGAATGCCTCCATCCCTGGGGAAGGTGACAATCCAGCATTGTACCTGGGTGGGCAGGTTGCCTGCAGCCCCCAGCCCAGCTATGCTGGGTTGTGAAGCCCATTGGGGTGTCCACAGGGTGCCCACAACATAGAAGACAATATTTGTGAGTATCTGGGATTTGGAAGGGGCTTGATGAACGGGATGATAAAGGGGTTTGGGGGTCGGATACAGGCTGGATTTTATGGAGTATTGCCACTGAACTCTCGAGATCTGCTTGTGGGTCCAAGGCCCCACATTACTGTCCTGCACAGGACAGTGACCAGCACTGGTGCAGCCAGCTTGAAGGCTCCAGTTTGTCCGGGGTAAATTGCCGGCAGATGGCACTGGAGACTGGATCAGCCCTCGCATCCCTGTCCCGCAGGCTGGGAGCGCAGCGCTTACAGGGACCGGGCAGGAGCGTGAGGCGAGGCTCTGTCTTCTCGTAAGGTCTGGGAGGAGGCACCGGGCAGGATTAATGCTTCGTCCTCACACCATCCCCGCTGCGTCCCTCCCCCAGCAAAATCTGTGGCTTCTGTCCCCTGGGGTGCAGCCACCCCGTGTCCCCAGACCTCTGCGCCACATCAGAAGACATGTTTGGCATTGCATCCCAAAGATCTCCCTGTGCGGGAGAACTGGGGTGCTTTAAAAAAGTAGCTGCATCACTTGTGCCATTTTTCAGCTGGAGATGAGGCATCCCAGATAAAATCGGGTTAGCAGGGCAGGTGGAGGGAGAGAGCTTTGGCCCCCGAAACAGGCTGGGCAGCAAACATCAGCTCAGCCACCTGAACCCTCAGCAGGTCTGCAGGAGTCAGCAAGCCAAGGAGGACAGGGCTGCCAATCGAAGAGCCTTGGCAGGCTGGAGAGACGAGCTGGCAGGATCCTACTGACATTTGATGGAGACAAATGCAAAGTCCTTCCTCCGGCATGGGTTAACCCCATGCAATGGGTAGGCAGGGGCAGGAGGAACCTTAAGCAGGAAGGGATCTGGGATGTTGGTGGACAGCATGTTGAAGCTTTCTGCCTTTCTGAGTAATTGATATAATCATTCTGGACTTTTGAAAAGGTCCTTGTCAGGACCCCTCTGGAGTGGAGCTGCTTTTATTTTTAGAACTGATGCCTGACCTAACACCAGCGCAAGCCAAAGGGTTTCCAGGGTCTTGGCTGTACCTGGAGAGCCAGAGGGCAGTGCAGGTACCAACTGTCTCTAAAGTGCACCTCACCTGCTTACACAGCCGGAACACAGATGTACAGCGCATTGTTCCTGCTGTGGGTCTCGGCCAGAACCCCTAATGCCACCGCAGGCATGAGCTCCATGGGATGGCAGCTGTCTGCTCCTCGGAAGTTGCCACTGCATGCAGCATGCATGGCCGTGGAGCAGCACAACCTCTCAGGTATCCAGAATGGATGAGGAAAGGAGAACAGAGGGCTGTGAGTGGCTGGGGTGGGTGGTGGTCCATGCAGCATCACTGTTCGGTTCATCCAGGGCCACTCAGTGCGGGTAGTGTGTTTCTGACCCTGTAGGAAGACTTGAGGTCTCCACGACACCATGGAGAGGACCCCTCCTCCCAAGCTATTACAGCACCCGCTGAGACCAAAGCCAAAATGCAGATGCCCCCTCCCAGGGAACCACCCACAGCAAGAGCCTGTATCGCTGCTACTGGGCTCCACATTCACTGTCTCAGGGAAAGGACTGATTTGCATCTTTAGTTAATGCTTTCCATCTTACCCATGAGCTCCTGCCACCCGTCAAACTTCAACCTGGCCACGTCTGCACCCACTGCAGAGAGTTGCAGGTTTTGCTCTCAGCCGGGACCTGGCAGAGCTGTCCCCGTGCTCTGTGTATGCTCCCTGTGCATGCTGCCTTTGTGCTCACTTGCAACAGTGTGCGTGCATGCTCCCACTAGTGCACACTCATCCTGCTCCGTGCATGTATTGACTGCTCACACGGTGCACCCATTCACGCTCACCCTGCTCCATGCATGCTTCCTGCAGACCTGCCCTGGCACGCACATTCTGCTTCCCTTCCCTCCCTTTTGATTTTTCTTTTCATTTCCTGGCGAGCCCGGTTCTTCCTCACGGTCACACCAGAGCTAAGCCGTGGAGCTTCACCAGGTGGTGCTGTGACCCCCGTCTGTAAAGCCGGGCCTCCGCCAAGGTTTGGGATGTGCCCCGGCAGAGGCCACCAGATGCTCAGCAGATGTCGAGGCGGGTGGTGTTTCGAGGTGACTCCAGAGCAAGAGGTTTGGGGTTGTGAGCATTTTGCCCTAAGCAGACACGGGGTGCTTGGGTCTCTCAGTGCTGGAGGTCGCGCTGTGTGGGACAGAGCTAACCAGGAATGCCATGGCCATGTCGCCCATCACCCTGCCCCATCATGTACCAGAGCACACCAAAAAGCAGAACATGTGGCGGTCACTCTATGGGGACTCCCAGCAACTAGGCACATTTGGGAGCAAATCCACCGATGTGCCAAGACACTGGTAGAGAGCTGTCAGGATCCTAAAATAAACCCTTCCAATTTCAAGTCACCCGGCAACAGGGATCAGCAAGAATATCATCACACGGAGGTTTCCCTCTCATCGTCTAGCTGGGTTTTGGAGGTTATCTCTGTGTCAAAGCTCCAGTGCAGGCATAAGCAGGGCTCTGGCAGGATCTGATGAGGTGGAGCATGCAAGGTGCCTGTCAAGGTCCATGGGAAGTGAAGCTGAACTGGAGAAATCAAAGCCTGGTTGTGTGTTTATCAGTAAGATTGAGCCAGGGATGATGGTCTCGCGGCCTGATCTAACACCACCAGCAAACACTGTGGCATTTGCAGCGGTGTTGACCTGTTAGTGCTGAGCCCCATCAGTTCCTGGTACCTGCTACCCAAGGAAAGGTTCTTAAACCATCTGTGGTTGGCCTCGGTCCTTGCTGGTGACACCAGTCACAGCCACACTGCCCAGCGGGTCTGCTGGAGGCTACATGGTGCAGCCTGCCATGCAAGCCCATAGCAGCCCTTCTCCTAGGTGCAGGGATGCTTTTCGATTGCCAGCAGCTCCCTCCTGAATAGCCCGTGAGCATTTCCTTCCCTTCAGCCTCCCTGCACCACGGCACAGTCCCGGCTGCCGAGCTGGCGGCTGCTCTCCTCCTTCTCCTCTGCCCTGTGTAGTGAAAAGCTGCATTTTTGCAGTGTTCTTCCTTCCCTCCCGTTTCTCAAATCACACTGCCAAGCAGGAGGCATACAGAGAATCCCTGCACCTGCTCAGAGCTATGGTATGCTCTGGACAGAGGCATTACTGGAGCAGTGCACCAGATGATGCTTGCTGCGAGGGTTGCAGACACCAGTGGGACACAGCAGGACCAACTTAGGTTCAGTGTTGACTGAGGCCACACGTGGTTGCTTTGTTGACAGCAGGGCAGGATCTCCCAGCATGGATCCTCTGGATGCACTGGATCCGCTGGAGAATGGGACTGGTTGCAAGCTCAGTGGGACTCATGTGGAGCTTGATACAGCAGGAACCATTCTGAGATGGGGAAGGGAGTTGAGGCAAAACCTTCTACTTGAAATCTAACCTCAGGGCTTCTGAGAAGTTTGTTTCCCCCATCCTCGCTCAGGCTTGGATCTGAATTTGAATGATAACAAGCAATTGCTTCTTTTCCCTGGAGCAACAGGGACTGGCTTGTCTCCCACCTTGATCTGCGCAGGGAACTCCTGCTTTCCCTGGCCTCTTTGCAAGCACTGGGAGCTGTGGAGGCTCTGCTCTGGGCTGGCCACCAAGGGGTTAAGTCCCAGCCCTTTTTTTCTGCTCTGCCTCCTTATGAGGAACAGCCTTTGCAGGGCTGCAGAAAGGCTCTTTCTTTCCCCAGCAGATCCCTGGGAATGAAAAGTCTGTGTTCCAGATATTAAATTACTCATAAAATAGTTGGCCTGTCCCCGAGGCGGCTCCGCAGCCCCCCCGGCCCCCGCTGCCCGCTCTGACGGGCTGCTGATGTGCATCTGCATGTCACCTCCTGCTACAAGGTCAATCTCTCCAATTTAAAGCAGCAACGCTGGAAAGCAAACCAGATTTCAGCCGAAATTAGCTTCAAATGGAGCATTCAGGGGACTTGCACTGGGAAAGGAGTGAAGGAGGGGAAGGACCAGCACCACTGGGTGGTGTGATGCTACTGCTGGAGCAGCCCGCACAGCCCCAGAGGAGGCAGGGATGCTGCCAGGGGAGAGGATGCTCAGGCATCCCTGATCCTGTGGTGTGGGGTGCAGGGGTTGGGAAGGGCTCCATCCCTCGCCCCTTTGCAGCTTTGGGTGATGGAGAGTGGCTTTGTCCACGTGGGAGGCAGCTTGGACCAGCACGACCATCAGTGACCTACAAGGCCGAGGTTTCCATGGGGATGTGCGGGGATGGGGAGCCTGGCCAGCGTTCAGCTCCAGGCACAGCTCAACGTCGAGCTCGGCTCCTTCCGCTCCGCTTCCTGCTGCCTCCCACCCTCCTACCGCCTGGCGCCTGTGTCTCCGCATCAGCAGCATCTCTCCCAGTCTCTGCCCCTACATGGAGCAGCAGCAGAAGGGGATGCAGGAGAGCCTGCTGTGAGCACGGCTTGGTCCTGCCTGTCCCCATGCATGTCCTTAACTCCTTGGGGATGCATCTCAACGAGCTGGGGTTTCCCCCCACCCCATGCATGCAGATCCCCCATGGTTCCTGGGCTGTCAGACCAGTTGCCATGCTGGGGATCCTCTCTGCCTCTGTTGGCAAAACCCCCAAACCAGCACTGGAGATGTGACAACGTGGGTCTGGGAGAGCCCCACATAGCCCCGCTCTCCTCCCCTGAGATTTTCTGTGGTTCGCAAGAAAAAGGAAAGGCAGAGCTCTCCTTCCTTCCACTGCTGGCTCCTGGGAGTGGCTGGGGACAAATCAATGACGCTCCCCCAAGATGCCTCAGTTTCCCCACAGGGAGGAACCGACCCTGCTGTGTTACACACCATGTCCTGCCAGCCCTGCTGGAGAGAAATGTGGGGTTTTCAGCCCTCATTTTGCAGTACATGTCATGATCTCAACCTACGTGAGGCTGTGAGACAAGCCCCAAGCCCCGTCCTTGTCACATATGCAGCCATGTGCCTCACATGAGGCAAGTCAGAGGCTCATGTGAATTAATACACATGGCACGTAGCAGGCGTACGCACTGATGCAAACCACACAAACACCATGCAAAGCACAACACATCATGCAGCATGAGAGCAATTCGTGAGCAGGCTGGGCAGTCAGTACCTGAATGGTGGAGTCCAGGATTGCTCCCAACAGCCTTCTGCTGCCCTAAATTTTGCATTTACATGCAGAGAAAAAGCAAAAATCAAGTAAGACAGCTAGGAGCCTGCAGCGCAGCGAGGCTGCCATGTGCAGCCTCACAAGGGCTGCTACACCGCAGAAGGGTCCCTGGGGAAATGTGTGCAACACGCACGGACACATACCTGAAATACCCATCTGGTGTTTGAATGGGGATTATCTGGGAGTCTGCAGCCCTGGCTGACTCGGAAAAAGCAGGGGCTGGAGCCCTGAATGCACTGCCCAGTGCTGCCTTCTGTTCCCATTGTATGCCAGGAGAGCTTTTGTCTGGGGATGCTGGCATGTACAGTCACCAAGGAGACAGAACAGGACGGGTCAGCAGCAGCACTTCCAGACAGCTGGGAGGGAGGCGACACCCTGCACATCCCTAAGGGAGCTGCTCCTGCCAGCAGTGCTCGGCTGGAGATGCACATCCACCATGGACCTGGAGATGTACATCCACTGTGGACCTGGAGATGCGCACCCATCATGGATATGGAGATGCACTCCTGCCATTGACCTGGAAATGCACTCCTGCCATTGATGTGGAGATGCACACCCACCGAGGACCTGGAGATGCACACCCACCATGGACATGGAGATGCACACCAACCATTGACCAGGAGGTGCACATCTATCATGGACATGGAGATGCACACCCACCATGGACATGGAGATGCACTCCCACCTTTGACCTGGAGATGCACACACACCATGGACCTGGAGATGCACATCCACTGTGAACATGGATGTGCATGTTCATCCCCCACTTTGGACCTGGAGATGCACACTCTGTGTGGACTGCACAGCCTGGTGTGCTCTACTGTGCAAGGTTGACCCTGTGCCAGGGATCCCACCCTGCAGCCTGGGGACACCCAAGAGGGCTGGGCAGAAGGTCAGGCTCTGGGAACATGAGGGTTTTGCACATTTTTGGCTCTTGGAGATCCCCGGGCTGTCCACAGCACCGGGCACCAGCAGTGGGGAGCTCCCAGCAGCCACTGAGACCTGGATTCTGCTCCTCTGATGGCACCTGAGCTCTGCCCAGTGCTAGGGTGATCCTGCCACTGCCACCAGCTGCCTGCATGGAGCATGGTCCTGCAGGATACTGTGGGAGAGTGTCCCTTGGGATGCAGAGCCACTCTGGGTGCAGTGCTGGGTGCCTCACCCCGACCCTGGGTGCTGGCCCTGTAGGAGGGCTGCCTGGAGGAAGTCAAGGATCAGCTGGCCCTTCTTAGCCTCGGATGTCCACTAGAGCAGACTGGGTGGCCAGGAGTAGGTGGTCTCTCTTTCTAAGATCTATGTGGATCCACCACAACTGCTCCAACTCTGTCCCCACGCTAAGGATGAGCCCTGGTAGTTCTGCTTGGGTCCTTTGGTCTCCACCTCCATCACACTCGTGTCTCAGACTTGCTAAGAAGCAAGGAGCTAAAGCTATAGGCCAGGGTTTTGTTAACAGCATTTCATACCTATTTTGTTTTGTTTCAGAGGAGGACCTGCATCCTCACTGAGCAGAGAAAGGGGGGAAAGAAAAGCATTTTTGAAGGAGAAAAAAATGCCATGGGAGTTCATAAAATGCTATAGCACCCTTCTGCCTTCAGAGACCCAATATGCAGCCACCGTCAACTGCCCCAAATGGCAACAGAGACCGATGCTCCTATCATTTGCCAGGCTGGGACCTCAGGGGAGGATGCAGAGCATGAGTGAGAAGGTGGGCTGAGAGTCATCCTGGAGGCTTGAACTCCTCCTTCAGGCAGCCTTCATCATAGAATCATAGAATCATAGAATAGTTAGGGTTGGAAAGGACTTTAAGATCATCTAGTTCCAACCCCCATGCCAGGCAGGGGTTTTGTGTTGTCCTCTCTCTGTTTTCAGCTTTTTCCCTTGTTTTCTTCCCGCCCCCCCCCCCCCCCCCCCAGTAAAATGCATTACAGGCACATCGGATGTATATGAATACTGTGCATTCATGACTCCAACGACCTATACCAGAGCACCTGAGCTCCCTGAGCCCAGGCGGGCAGAAGCATCACCCATTTATTATTAACACATTTTAGTATCTGTCATTCTGAATTCAATGTATTTAATTTTTAAAGGCAGCTTGTGTTGTTTTGGGTTTTGCTCATCTTTTTCTCTCCCAGCACTAAAACGTGGGTGCTGTCAAATAACCTTTATTTCCCCAAGTTGCATTTCTTCTTAAGTGTCCAAGTTTTTCCTTCATGCTGGTTTTGTTGCAACGTTGCTTGTGTCTCGGAGTGCTCAGAGGGCCTGAAGTAAATGTGACAGGAGGCAGGCAGTGCTGCCCCCAGGTTTGCATTTGCCATTTTCAGCCATGGTGGATCAACCTCCAGCACAACAAGCTGGGTTCAGCTGTGTATCTGGCTGCTCATGGTGTAGCACAACTACTTGGCACAGCCCCTCAGCACAGTCTGAGATACAGTGGTGGTTACAGCTGCTCTACCTATGTGCAGGACCACCAAAGCACCCTCATTCCTCCTTAATTCTGCTGTCTTCATCCCACTGTCAGTGTGCTCTTGAAGTTCCCACACCCCGCTGCATCTACAGCATCCTTCCTGCATGCCCTGTCTGTCAAGTCAAGGTGATCTGCTGCAGGAGATGAGATAGGCTGTGCAGAAGAGGATTTAGGCTCGGTGGTCCCTTTTGTTCTGGGACAATGTCCATCAGCTATAGGCAGCTCATGGTCCAGCAATGGGGATGCTCTAGTGTCAGAAATTGCACTGAAATCCTGTAGTGGAGACATTAATGATTAACCTCGTCAATGTGTGTTCTCCAGAGTGGATTTTCCAGTGTCTAGTAAGGTATTGAAGCTCTTGCCAACAGTCTGGTTAAACAGTGAGCAGTCCAGGCTGTTATTCAGTCTCAGATTGTCACACCCCTACCACGGCCACATGAGCTCAGAGGCACCCTTAGCTGGGGCAAGATGCCCTGCAAGCATCCTTAGAGCCATATTTCGTGGTGCAGGGTCACTTCGCCTCCGAATGCTGCAAACATTTTGCTGCTTTGCAAGACACGGTGCATGCACTTGCACTGGAAATTTTCCCAGGTCTGACATATATGTCATATAGTTGCCTTGGAGCAGCTGGCAGGCAAACGAGGGGACATGTTGGAGCACGGACTGGAGTGGGAAGGGTGGTAGGTATGCTTGTGAGCGCTTTCATTTCCAGCCCAGGCATATGCTTTGCGGCCCTGAAAATCCAAGACAAGGCACAGGGGCAGGCGCACGTTTTGGGGTGGACTGTTTGACATGTCTGAGCTGCTGAGGCTATTGTGCAGCTCGTTTTTGCTTCCCTCTTAACTGGGGGGACTGTCTGCTGCCATACAAAGGGCAAAATGCCACAGCAGGAGATGGCCGTGCTCCAGCCAGGAAAACCCAGCCGACATTTTCCTCCTTCCATGGCTTTACCACTAGATGTCATAGGAAAAGCAACGTTGGCAGCCCTGTTCGGCTCTCCCAGATGGGATTTTGGGGGGCTCGCGGGTCCTCCTCCCATCACTGGACGAAGCATCTTCCCAGCCTCCACCTCTGTTGGCTTTGTCTGTCTGCAGAGCCCCTGGAAAACCCATCTCTGGGGATTCAGGGTTCAATGGATATTGAAATGCAACTGAAACCTTTTTTCCCAGCGCCTGGCTAAGCCGCCTGCTCGGACCCTCCCAGGAGGGAGCCGCACGTCGCCCTTTCTCAAAACAGAGACGCTGTCACGCCGGGACCCACAGCACCTACAGCAATATGGTCCCTTCAAACAAGTCGGACAAACAAGGCCTTTATAGGCACTTTCTTTTCTTCTGGAGTGGAAGAGAGAGAAGCCGGGGGAGAACTCGGGGGCGTCCCACCACAGTGGAGCAGCACACAAAGGCTTGCAATGAAAGGGGCACCAGCAAATCCTCTTAGGGGCTTCACTGTGTGCACATTCATATCTCGGCCCCATCTGCCGGGGGGATCCCCGGGAGCGAGGGGGGGCAGAGGGGCTCTCCCTGCCCTGCGCCGCCAAAGCAAGCAAAGTGCATTCAGGGAGTGAGAAAGGGATGAAAAGGAAGAAAGGCCGTGCCACGCCGGTGCAGAGCCCCGCGGTAAATGCAGCAATGGTGATGCTTTGGCTAGGGGGCCTTGCTCACAGGGGAGGGGAGGCTGTGGCAGGGGCTGTGTGAGTACCATACCCCCCTTGGTCCCCAGGGTGAGACAGGAGCGGGGGGAGCCTTTGTGGGGAGCGAGGTGGGCAGGGTGAGAGCCTAGTGCCTCTGGGCAGGAGAGCCGTGCCAGCACCCTGGGTACAGAAAACACTCTCTATGGGTTTAATGGTGCCTTGACTGTTGGGGACCTTCTGGGAACTGGTGTGACTGCAGGAGGGTGGAGGTGACCTGGCCATCCTGGGAAGCCAGTGTGGTGGTGATAGTGCTTGGTTCCACACAAGCTGAGCCATGCTGGGGCATCTCATCCCTGCTGCACAGCTCCCCGGGCTTCAGGGAGCCTCGTGGGGCTCCGGGCAGGCTCAGGGTCATCCAGCATCACACAGCCCTCAGAAGCCAGAGTAATAGCATGTTTCATGTGGATGAAGCTGGAAGGATGAGATCCTATCCTCCATCCCACCGTCAGGGCGCGAGCAGCTGCCTGATGCTTCTTTGAAGCCAGCAGTTGTCAGGACCAGAGAAACTGTGAGTGGGGCCACAGCACATGGCAGGGAGTAGCTTCCAGAGGCTGGAGCCAGGCAGGAGAAGGAAATCCCCATCTGTCAAGGCAGCACTTTAGCTCACCAGGGCTGCCAGCTCCTATGGACACCAAGCAGAGCTAACAGGACTTGAGTTTCCCACCAAGATAGGGGAAATCCAGGGATACTTCTAGTCTGGTCTGGAGAAACCATCTGTCCCTCCCTAGAAGCTTCATCCCTAGATGATGAAGGTGACTTAGAAAATAACACACACTGCTATCGACTTCCAGGTGCTGCAGGACAGCAAACATCCTGTCTCCCATGGGTTTGCACTCATTGGGCCTGCCTTTTTCCTGCCTGTCCTGCAGCCTCAACTTTCTTTGCACTGTGCATTGGTGAGTACAAGAATGTGTTTGAACCGGGTCAGTCTACACCAGAAATTTGCTTCTCTGCTTTCCCAGCTCCCAGCAGCTTCTCTGAGATGCTTAAACATGGGTGAGAAGATGAGAAAGTTTAGGCAACATGGGTGCTTTTGGAAAGCTGGCCCAGAGGAGCTGGGAGCCCTGCCTAGGCTTGGGTACAGCAAGGAATGGAGCCTAAGCTCAGCCTAAGTCTTCCACATCTCATGGGGACAGCTGATGTGCTTGTCAAATGGTGCCAGTGACTTGCACATGCTGCAGCAGTATGGAGAGAGTGGGAAGATGTGATGTTCTCTCTTGTGTAGGCTAGGGATTTAATTACTGCAGCGAAGGCAGCTTGCATCTCTTTCTAGCCTGGCTCCAGTCCAGTCCAGGGAGTGGTCCTTCCTCTCGGGTGGCCTGGAGCCAGTGATCCAGGAGCACTTCCAATTCTGCTGTGATGTGGTTGGGTCATGCACTGGGAGAACATCTCTTTCCTGCAGCTGGGTGGGGATGTCAGGGAAGGAGGACAAAGTGCTGGAGAAGCAGAGGATCAGGGTGCCCCAGGCTGTGTTAGTTCTCACTGGGAGGCAATGGAGCAGAAAGATGTGAGCAGGAGTTGGGCTGAGGTTGGGATGTGGCTGCTTCGGGCAGTTCCATCAGGGTTTCAAGCATGTGGCTGAGGAAAGCGTGCAGAGGTGAATGGTGGCAGCTACTTCCCACCTGGGAAGCTCCAAAGCCCTGTGATCAGAGGTGAATAGCAGTGGGTATGTCCACTATCCGGAGCATGCTGTTCTCTGCTGCGTGCAGAAATGACTCATGAGCAGGTCAGGAAAGTCCTGGTGCCAAGCTGGTGATGAAGGTCAGACAGTGTGTGTGTGGCTCTCCATGGTGAGTGTGAGACACAAACAGTGACAGACTGAAGGAGATGAGGGAGGTGGAGGGCACCACGGGCCATCCACACCAGTCTGTTGACTGGTGCCAATGCAAAGGGCTGCACAACGCATAACCTGAGCTTGTAGTGTCATCTCTGGCTGGGGACAGCCTGTGAATCCATCCAGCTAGCCAGCTAGTTCACTAGCACAGCCTGGTCCATTTAGATTGTGAAAGGAAAAATCTGTGAGAAGGACTCACAGGTACAGGCTCATTTAGCTGCTGATCATGACCATCAGATAACTTTGAGTGGTGGCTGGACTGGATGCATTTGGAAGAGCCAGCTGGAGCAGTTCTTCCACAGGTGGGAGAACAAGTCGCGTTTGTCCTGCCTGGGTTATTCCAACGAATGTGTGAGGCGCGTGGGAAGAAGGAGGGGTGCAAGAACATCACTGGTGACTCTTTCTACTGGGGATCCAGAGTCAGTGCAGGGATCGGGGAGGAATGTTGAAAAAGCAGAAGAGGAACACATGGACATGGCCCTGCCTCACGGTCCAATTGACCGCTTCTGCCTCCAGTGATCCACCACCCTTGTCCCCTTCACCACTGCCTCCTCAGCAGGGAGGACTTGTGATGCCCCATGAAATGCAACCAATACGCCCATGAAAAGTGCTGTCAAGGTCTTATTTTCCAGTGCATGTAGGTGTCTGCCTGCATCATGCCCTCAGCTTCCAGGGAAGCATCCTCGCAGCAGAGCTGCAGGACTGTGAGTACTTCTCTGGTGTTTGTTCCCTGGAGAACGTTGGTCAATGCAGGAGTGCCCAATGCCTGATGGACTGGTGCTCTATGCACCAGGAGACCCTCTCTCAGAAGGGCAGCATTAGATGCTTCAGGGTGAGATGCAGTTTTGGGTATAATCCATTGGCAAGGGAATTTTCCTGCCTATCAGCCTAGGTAGGAGCCCTTAACATATGGGAAAAAACATTCAACACTCATCGAGAATCAGGGATGGGGGGCAAGGAGGGTTGCTTGTGGTGGTAAGCAGCATATATGGCTTTTTTTACTTCTGTTGTTCTGAAGAGAGCAGTCTGTCACCAGCCTTCACCAAATGCAGACACACTTTCATAGCTCCTGTGGAGCTCACATCCCGTGGCAGCAAGCTCCCTGGGCAATCACAGAGGGTGTGAAAGCATCTCCCTTATGAAACGGATCAGAGATTGTGTCAGAAGGCCTGCAAATGTCCCCTCCTGAACACCAGAAAAACCTCTTGAGAGTGGAATATGCTGCTGATTTTTTGCTATATTGGATTCCAGCAGGACATGGGAGGCTGAGCAAGGGACATCATGAGGGTCTGTGTGTGCTGACATACACAGGGCAGGATCCAAGCAGAGCACTGAAATCTGTGCTGGTTGCTGAAGGAGAAGTGCCTAATGTTTGTCAGCAGCCCCCCCTTGCTCCCCTCATGGCTGCAGACAGCCTCTGGCTCACCCTTCGCTCTTGCAGCTTCATTTCTTGCAGTTGCACGTATTCCTCGTCCTGGGTCTCCTCCCCTTCCTCCGCAGGCCTGGATCTCGGGGAGGAGCAGCTCCTTCACAGAGCCCCTCAAAGGCTGGTGGGCTGGGCTCCTGCACGCAGGCACCAGGGTCTCTCAGCTGCCCAGTGATTCTCTTTTCACTCGCGCATTGCAGACACGGGGTGACAAGCGACAGGACCTGCCAAGCTGCTGAGCAGAGGCTGGGATTGCTGCAACTGCAACCCCAGTGGTTTCCATGCTGAGGTCAAGCTGGACTCACGGCAGCTCCTGGAGATTTCTGGCACTGGTCAAGTCCCTCTTGGCAGCTCCTCCCCGCTCCAGGGCTGCGCTGTTTGCTTATCTAGCGCCATGATTTAACACAGACGCAGGAACTCACACACTCTCTCCCAGTCTCCTTCAAATTACTTTATTGCTTCCTGTCAACTAGCCGAGCATATCCTGTTAATATACAATCCCCAACGAGCAGTTTTCACAGCATAATCCCCCTTCATCAGATAGCACAGCTTGACTCCCGAAGGATGCCTAATTCTGTCAGTTAGGCACCTAAGGATGCAGGATCCTGGCACTGGACAGGTATTTTCCAGCAAAGCGGGGCTGCTGTCATTGTTATGTTTAAAGATAAATCCCAGCACTGCAAGAGATGCTGGCCTTCTGCCAGTTCTGTGCTATTTCCAGGGCCTCTTCCACTGGTGACCTCTCTCAGCCGATGCCAAGTGCTCTCCTGTGCTGCAATGGCAGTGGGGGTCCTGCTGCCAGAGGCTTTATCCCAGCTCTCACATCCCTGCTGCCTGGGGCGGGGGAAGGTACCCTGCTCAGGGGAAATGTCTTTATCCCCCTGCAGCAGTGGGACAGCAATAGCTTCAGGCACCACAAGAATACTTGTTCCTTTTCCTGCAAAGCTGGCACCTGCGTCTGAGGAGGTAAGTTCATGAGATAGGCATAAATCCTAGAGGTGGTGGTGGAAACCCGTGCAGGGGTCCAGCCTCCTGCTTGCAGCAGGACTATCAACACCAGGTCGGGGCAGACATGGATATGTCTACCCAAGCCCTGGAAACCCTTCAGGGGATTTTCTGTCACCCCAGGTTTCCTCATGTTGCTGCAGCCCTTGAGTGGGTCTTAGAGCTGTTGGTGTCCTATTATCTGCCCTGAAGGTACTGTGGGCTCTCAGTACCACTCAGTGGCATCCGGCCAGCAGGATGTCTGCCAAAGGTTGTGTTTTTGAGGGGACCTGGTGTGTTTCTCCTACATGCTTGTGATCCTCCATCCACCACACTTAGGTCCCATGTGTCCCGAGATTGGATTTGTAGGACATTCACACTGCTCTGCCCCATCTGGTCTTCTTCAACCTCCTCATGAGCTTTTTCCTTAACCTTAATGCCCATCTGATGTGCCCGCTGAGCCTGTGTCCATGGTGTAAGATTAAGGAGGTCCCGTTCAGAAAATACCATCAAGAATTTTTGATTCTGTGATGTGGAAGTGTCCTGACGATCAGGTCACTGCTCAGCCTGTGCATCCCCTCTGTCCTTGTGCTGGATGGTGTCAGGCCCTGCTGCTCCTGTTCCGCACAGAGGCAAAGGGGAAGTGCTGCAATGCGCAGAGGACAGATGGAAGTTGCTGGACCCTCCACCATTGAGGGACAGAGCACCATTGAGCACGGGTGCAGCTGGGCTTGTGTGTTGCTCCAAAGGCAAACAAAGTGGGCAGATGATAAATTTGGCTTCAAGGCCAGCCCTGTGCCTCTGCAGCACTGCAGATACTGCTGAGGGCACCTGGTTGACAACCAAGCAAGGTCAAACCCAAACTGCGTCTCTTCTCTGTGGGAGCAGATACCTGTGCTAAACCTCCCTGACATAATCTGCTACATCTTCTGTGGCCATTTCATCAGCAAACTGGGGTATTTCAGGACTCTGGAGGCTGTTCCTAGTTGGTCTCTAAAAACCACTGTTTGTGTCTGCTCCAAGCATGCCCCTTGTCATCAGACTCCTCTGTTGGCAAAGGAAAGGGAATATATGCAACCACATAACGCAGCTATAACATGAAATACAGGCATGTTTTCGTGGTTGTATTTCCCCTATTTTTCCCTTGATCCTGCCCCTAGGACAGTTTCTTTGTCTGAAGTTGTTCCTGAAAGTTGAGGACAATCCTGGTGTTAGTTGTTGGTTTTACTAGCAGCTGGATCTGCCTTCAAGTACTTGTGATTCTCTCTACACTTAACACCTCATTAGCTGGAACATCCACTTACAGAGCACATTCTTGCTGGTCTGAAAAGAAGGGAAATCCTGTTTGACTCAAGAAGCACAGAGCTCACTTATCTCACAGACATCTGAACAGCCGCTCCTGGAAATTGGTTCCAAATTAAAAAACAGTTGAGAAGAAGTATCTGTCCTCCCAGGTAAATCAGGGGCTGATTTATTTCCCTTCTAAGATGCCTGCTGAGAAATATATTCAGCATAGAGACAGCCTGACACATCCCTGCCTCCATATCCCAAGGTTGGAGGCGTCTGTGAGTGCTGTGCCTACCGGGGATGGAGCATTCATGGTCCTCCTAGGGCTGCCTGCTGCTCCTCAACTTCTGCTCCCTTTCTCCCTGCACTAACTGTCCTGCCCAAGCCCCCAGCACTGGCACAGCAGCCCTGGCTCATGGCAATCCCAGCTCTCCAGGCAGAACAAAAAACATCTCAAGGCAGGAAAAAGCAAAGAGTTGTTTTACACTAAAAC
Source organism: Strigops habroptila (assembly GCF_004027225.2). Classification (NCBI taxonomy): domain Eukaryota; kingdom Metazoa; phylum Chordata; class Aves; order Psittaciformes; family Psittacidae; genus Strigops; species Strigops habroptila. Next base: position 2,861,784 of record NC_044292.2, read on the forward strand.
CACATTAAAGACCTCTCTGATAGCAGCCTCAAAATGAGTAAAGAGGACATAGCAGGGGATACCCTTTGCCTCAGGAGCTGAGCTTGGCATGAATGGGGCTGGCAAGATTGTGATGGTGGTCGCTGTACATGCACCAGTACCATGTTGATGCCACACAGGTTGGTGTAGCCCATGGGGCAAACCTGAGCTTCAGTGGGCCTAGGAAGGATTTTCATGACAGAAAGGAGACAGACTGAGGGGCTGCATGAGCCCAGAAAGATTTTTCTTGAAGACTTCCCAACTATTTTAATGGGTTTCCCTCTGTATTGTATATTCCTGTATCTCTCTTCCAAGAATGCGCCCAGTCTCCACTTGAATCCCTATGAGTTTTGTGTAGCTCTGCCAAGGAGCTCCACAGCAACTCTCCCACCCATGTGAAGAATCACCTTCTCTACTCCTGAACCCAAATATTTTTGAACCTGGCCCTGAACTTCACACATTTGATTTCCTGCCACTTCTGGGTCTGTTGAAGATGGGTCTGAGCTTGGACTCTGCAGAACTGACTGGTGATTTCCCTCTACTCACAATGTCCACTGCTTACTACTCTTTGCTACCATCTCTTAAGCGTTTAAAAAGACAAGGAACTTCCCTTGTACCCCCTGGCTCCTTGCTTTCCTTAAAAAACTTTTGGCAAGGGACCTAATGGAAAGCCTTTGGAATCCCCATTAGATGACATGAACAGACTGCACTGACCCACGTGTGTTTGGCCACTCTGAAGGGCTCCAAGGGGTTGTGGAGAAGGACTCCTCTGTCCACTAAACATACCTTCTCCCTTGTACAAGCAGCCTCAGGCTGCAGCCCTGTAGTTCTCTATGTCTTCCTTGGACTTTTCATACAGGCTGACACCACATTGGCCACCACAGCACCCTCAAGACACCCAGTCCCCTCCGGGTGCCAGGAAGGGGTGGTGAGGCATGCTGTGGCCATGCAGGAGCATGGACACCTCCCATGGGCACAGGTACTCATGAGAAGCCCCTGAAGGAGAAGTTTCTCAGAGACCAGACAGGATGCTGATGCCAATGGGCCGAGGGTGTGCCAGTAGCTGCAGGGACCAAGTCCTGCTTGGATAAATGAAAAGAGCCTTCTCCAACAGCATTGAACGGCTCAATGAAGGGACCTTTCTGACCACCGTGGCCCCCTGTGCTTGGTGTGCACGGCAGCAACCTGTGCAACAGCCTCTCTGCCAGCCCTGCTTTGTCCCAGGGTGCTGTGGCAGCGTGTCAAGGGGATGAGAATTACCAGAGCACTTCTTTGTTGGCAGGTCCCTCATGTCGGCAGGGCAGCAACCCAAAGAGCAGATGGACAGGCAGTCCCAGGGCAGCCGTGCTCCATCCATCTTGGCTAATCGGGCAGCGTTCCCTGCCAGACCTATCTCCTGCTGGCGGACAAACATGGAACAGGTCTACACTTCCACACCATACCCAACACTCCTCAAGCCTCCTCCTCTCCCTTTGCCCAGCCCCAAGCTGACCCCCATCCCTGCTCGCATTTTCAGTGTGAGCCCCTTCTTCCCCTGCCTCCCCTTCCTCAAGGCTCTCTCTGCCCACCGCCTCCCTGTGCACACCATTAGTGCTGCCCCATCCCATCCCACCACACTCCTGTCTCTGTACTCTTGTGTGCTTCTCCAGGCACACACCCCATGATCATCCTCCTATGGTCCCCGGGCAGGAGAGGATAAGTTGGTGTCAGAGTTTATTACTTAGATGAGTCTTCAATAAAGGAAAAGGTAAGTAAATGAATGTTAGCATGAAGAGCTTATGCATGCATTTGGCAGCATCCAGCAGTGCTCTCATTGCAGTACTTGTTCCATCTCAGCCACATTTTAGCTAAAACCTTAAGGGAGTGGATATTCCCGCAGCCAAGGAGGAAATGTGAAATGCCCATCATAGAGCACATGGCACCGTTCTCACTGACTCCTGACCTTTTATCTCCAGACCTTGGGGGGATTTTGCCTGTGCACAGCTGCACTTTCTCCACGCCTCTGCATACATACCCCTTTGCTTGCTTCTCTTTGGAAAGACCCAGACAACCGGTCTCTCTTCCATCCTTCTGCTGTGGAAGGCGATGTGGTTGCCTCCTTCAGCTCTGTCTTTTTGTAGTAATCACCTCTTAGGAGAAAAGAGTAATTTCACAACATGCCATTGCTTTTGATCCTGTATTTGACTTCTTGTAAACCTACACCATCTCAGGGCACCAGAGGATTTTGCTCATGAGTGCCTCTGAACATAATGGTGCATTTTTTCATAGTGTTCATAAGCATCTGCAAAACTATCTTTAACACTTGCATTGGCAAAACCCAGGTACTTTTCTCTCCAGCTTCCTATTAAATGTCATTTCAGCATTCTCAATTTCAAGGATGCCACCCTGTAATTCTGTAGTATTAAGCAGAGACCTGAGTCTGACATTTCAAGTTTTCCATCTTCCTTTGAACAAGTTTAAAACTATTTTCCAGAAGACTTCTGGACTGTGGATATCTTGGGTTACATCCTTTTCTTTTACAAATCTTTAAAAATCAAAGCAATTAAATTGTGCATCTTTTAATGTCATTATCTCTGTCAGTATGCAATACCTGGCAGGTTTTCATCAGAGGTTACCTACTGGGCAGATTTATTCTCTAACAAATGTTGCAATTTCTGCCTAACCATAAAATAATCAAGGACTAAAATGCAAATAGTTTCCAGAATACAAAACCCACCTTCTGCCAGTCAATATCTCATGGTCGTAAAGTCTTCTGGATTAGATTTACATGCATAACATGATATCCTGGTGATGGTTCCACCTATTCTTTGCTATATATCTAGATTTTTTTTTTTCTTTCTGTACTTTTTTGAAAACATAGATTATTGACTCATATTCTTGATTGTTGCATTTCTCTACTTTCTGGGAAATTGGGAGTTCCTTGTGATTTGTATGATTTTATTTAAATTTGCATTCTCTTCATCAGATTTCTTTCCATCTCTGCAAGGTCCTGCTTATTGTGGGTATTCACTTTTTCAAGAAGACCTGACACGTTTCCAGTCCCAAAGGAGATACTTTTAAAAAATTTGCTTTTCCTGAAGTTTTTTTTAACTCTACAATTATCATATAGCCACCATTGGATAGTTTCTACAGTCTAGTCCAAGGTTTACCTGTCCCATCTAAGGTTTACCTGCCTGCGCTCAGCTGTCTCATCATAAGCTGGGTTCATATTAGCTGTTGAACAAAATATCCAAAATTTCCTGCCCAATTCTGCAGTTCTAAATCTATTTTAAATGCTTCAAAAGTGCCTTTTCTCTTTAATTTGTTCCCATGGATACCATTCAGAAGTTTCATTCATTTTAGGAGAGTAATTTCAAATCTTTAGTGCAATCTACCAGTTGACTTTTGCTTCTTAATTTAGCTGAAGGCTCTAAAACCTGATTTCAGACATTGCAATGGCAACAGAAACACGGCTGCCTTCTGCTTCTCACCCCTCTCTGCAGCCCCTTTGTCTCCCCAAAGAGATTCAATCCTCCCTTGAAGCTTTTCTGGGGCTCTGCTTCGTTCTTGGGGTCCCAGCACAGGATGATGCTTGGTTGACCTGTGCTATCCTCTTACCTTCCTCCTTTCCTCTCTGTCTCATCCCCGCTTCTGGTTCCAGTTAGCGTCAGAATTCATAACATGCATGAATCTTTCATTTAGCAATAGATAGATGAGTTCAGAAATGCTGGAGGAAAGAGCTGAAGGGGAAAGGGAGCTGCTGGTTCATCCATTAGCTCCCCCCCCCGGGCAGGACCCTCAACAAGCTGAACAGGTTGAGTGAGGAGGACTCTAGCTCTCCAGTGTCACGTTTCAGCACAAGCCAGTCAGGGCCAGGTACCCTCGCAAACATAAAGGGATGTAAAAGCCTTATCTTGATTTAACTTTGCACAGAGAAACCTCACCACAATGTCCCTAGTGGAGTGGGGAGGGCAGTGGGTTGCAGCCAACGCCTGTGTGAATGGTGGCTAGAGAGCAGTAAAACTGATAAAGATGCTGGTCCACTCTGAGAAGGGTGTGAGAGAGCGCTGAGGTCCCTGAAGAATGTCTCTTTACCACACAGATGAGGGACTGGGCATCTTGAGCTGCAAGGTGTTGGGCAGCACCCGGGTCTCAGCCCCTGCTGCTTCCACCCTTCTTCCCAAAGGACCAGACCTGCTCCTCACTGGACCATGGAGCATTTGGGGTGACAGGAAAAGGCAAGGCAGGACAGGGGGAGGCTGTTCTCCATGACAGCCTGCAATCACATATATCCATGGGGTTTCTTGCTGTTCACACACCCTTCACAGAGGTTAGAAAAACCTGCTATTGGGAACAGTTCCTCCATCCCTGCTGAGCTTGGGAACATTAAGGAGGTGATAATAAGCGGTCCCCGAGCAGGAGGGCCTGCTCTCCTTTGGAAAGTGCTACTCGAGACAATTTATCATTCAGACAAAGAGGCGAAAAAGGGTTAAACACTGCCCAGCCTCCCCAGCCAGAGGTGGCTTTGGTTATCTGCAGCATGGCTGCAGGGCTACATGGTGCCTGTACATGTTTGGGGATCAAGAGTTAAGTGTTTAAATGATAAGTGATATCTTAAAAACATAAGTTTAGCAATGAATCTTTGCCGACAATACCATACTATTAGTTAATAGGCAGAATTAACTCACTGGCCTGGGGCCAAGCCCGTCACAGCCAGAGCCAGAACAGCTGAAGCTGCTTTTCACTTGGGTTTTGCTTTATGGGATTTGCTGGTGCAGGGAGACTCCAATTTCTGTAAAAATATGCTCATGTTTTCCTCTTCCTGACCTGCCCCTGGAAGCTCGAGGCTCCTTGGAGCCCAAGGGATTCAACCAGGAGCTGAAAAGCTTTCTTTTTGCATGCAGAGACTGAGCAAGGGTGCTGGTCTGCTGCAGGATGCCTCTCCATGGCTCCAGACCTGCTGCCTGCCTGCTCTCCATGGGTCTTTACAGGCAGATTTATTGCTCCAGGTGCCAACAGGAGACTCACTCCCCATCCCTCACACCCAAAATTAACAGCCCTCTCCCTTGATGAGGGGATTGAGCTTGAGCAAGTGGCTCTGGAGGAAGGAGCTTTCTTGGACCCCAATTACAAGAAGCTTCTCCTGGATCGTTCTTGTAGGTGGGGTTACTTGGGTGATGCTCCCTCTCGCCCCTGGTTCCAGGATGCTGCACTGAGCCTGGAGTCTGTGCACGACAGCTCTACACCACCCGCTGCACAGATGCTGCTTCACTCATGCTGCTTCCCTTTGTGTCTGCCACGACTCCTGACTGTTGCCCGCTGCACCTCTTTAACCTTGCAGAGGGCGAGAGGAAGCCACCTCCTGCAGGTGTGATGAGCCAAAGGCTTCATGTGCAAATGAAACCTGTTCTTCCTGCACCAGGAACTGAAAATGCTACATTGAATGCGTCACCATCAAACCCATTTTAATGTCCTTTAGATGTCATCTCTCTTGGCTCTGTCTGCCTGGGAACCATCTTTTGATGTAAACTAACACATCGGTGCAACCTAAGTAGTGGCTGTCCCATTTCTGTGACACCAGTGCTGCTGCTTTTCCCAGATAAGGGAAAAGTAGCACTTTTTTGTAGCAGGGTTTGAGCATTCGATGATGGCACCGCCCAAGGGTCAGATGTACTACAGCTACAGGCAAAACCAATAGACCTTGTCTCCCAAGGTGGACCCACTGCCCAGGGGTGGTCAGGTCCATCTGACAGTGCTGCGGCCACTTGTCACCAGATGGCAGCAAGGAGAGCATCACGTCTCCTGCCTGGGTGAGGACAGCAGTGAGGATGTACAGTGCTCCTTGGTCAATGACTGTTTTCCACGGAGGCCACCAACTCCAGTGCAGAGGGAGAGGAATGTGCAGAACAGGACATTGGAGGAGATCCAGCATTGCTCATCATGAAGTCATGCTTTGTGGCACTTGCTGGTTAGCTCAGAGCTGCTGGCTTGGTGATGAGAGAAAGCTTCTGGGCTTCAGGAGAGAAAGCAGAGGCTGGTGGCACCCCATGCACTAGCAATAAGTTTGTGAGGGTAGCTGTGGGGCCTTCCTGAGGATGCTGAATGGGTGCCACCATCACAGGAAGCCCTTCTTGGGAGCAAAGTGAAGACATGAGATGGGAACAGAGCTCACAGTTCATGACTTACTCTGAAGAGCATCATCAGGGAACAAACTTGACTCCAAGGAGTGCATAAGAGCTTCAAAGTCACTGCAGCAGTCAGACAATCTGCACAGCCCAAGGTCCCATCTCTAGCAGCAACAGCCTAAGGGGATGCTCAAAGGAGAGGGAAGATCTCCAGTGACTCTTCCCTCCTCAGGACAAAATTCCCCCTGTGTCTAGCAGTGCGGCCCTGGAGAGCTGCAAGAAAATCCTAAGGGTCCGGGTGGACACTGGCAAACAGACAGGGCTGCTGTTTCCTCTTGGACTCTAAGAAAACTGTGCGGATCCTCTGGGATGTACCTGTCTAGGGCACTTGCAGGACACAACAACAGCCTGGGGATCTGGGAAGATTGAAATGATGGTTTGAGAAGGTTGGAAATGAGGAGTGCTTTCTAACATCTAATGGGAAATATTGAGTGCTCCAGAGCAGTGGGGAGCAAGGGAACTATAACGGAGACTGGGGAATGAGGGAGCCCTGGTAGAGCACTGGGATGGGGGTAACTGCCGGGGATGCTTGGGCTCCTTGTCATGCAGAGGAGTCATCTGGAGGCAGGAGCACCAAGACCACTGCCTGTCGCTGGCCCTTCTGCCTCATTCTGTGGTGAATTGAGCTCTCTCCGTGCAAGAGTGAACCCTAATGAGGCACTAAAGATGGAAGGAGCTGGGCCACAGGATTCTCTGGAGGCTGCTGCACTGAATGTGTGGCAAACCTGTATGACCAGTAACATCTGCAGTGGTAGGAGCTTCCAAAGGTGTTCAGAGCCTGAAGTTGGCCACAGCGAGTTGGGGAAGCCCATTTGGCTCATGCACATGGCCAATACCATCAGGGAGCCTTGATCGCCTCCAAACACTTGTGAAGTGCCCAAGGGTCAGATCTGGAGTGTGATGAAGAGGTGGAGCTGGGTCAGCTTGCACCTCCAGGGAGAGTACTGCTTGACTTCGTGTCGTGTGAAGGGGGCTTGTGGCCAACTCCCAATGGCCCCACGCAGATGGCAGGTGAGGGAATATGAGTGAATTGGTGCTCCTGCCGCACCTGGGTTGACTCCAAGGGGTCTTCTCTGGGCACCCTGTGCCAGCACCTCAGCACCCTCACAGGGAAGAGCTTCAGCCTCAGAGCTCATCTCAGTCTCCCCTCTGGCAGGTTAAAGCCATTCCCCTTGTCCTGTCCCTACTGGCTCTTGTCCAAAGCCTCTCCCCAGGTTTCTTGTAGCCCCTTTAGGCACCGGAGCTGCTCTAAGGTCTCCCTGGAGCCTTCTCCAGGCTGAACAAGCCCAACAGTCTCCTGCTGGACATGTCCCCTTCCCCACCCGCAGCCAGCTCGCTCACCAGCTCACACCCAGCACGCAGCAGCACACACCCAGCTCACACACCAGCACACATCCAGCTCACATCTACTCTCACACCAGCACACATACAAGCACACACCAACTCACACCCAGCACACCCCAGCACACCCCCAGCTCGCACACCAGCACCCGCACCAGCTCATACCCAGCACACACCAGCTCACCCTCCTCCACCTCCCTCGCCCCCCGGCGGGAGGGATGCTCAGCCCGGGGCCGCGGGCGCTGGGCAGGGCAAAGTGGGGGGCATCCCTCCGGGAGCCGGGAGCCGGCCCCCCCCGCCCCCTGCCCGGTGCCTGCAGCGCGCGGCCCGCCCCGGCGGGGCAGATTTGGACTGAAATCGCGGCTTTCTGCGGGTGATCGACAGCTCCGGGACAAACCATCGCGGCGCGGGGGGAGCCGCCGCCCGCCCGCCGTCCCCCGCCCCCCGCCGCTCTCCCGCCGCTCTCGTCCCCATCCCCCCCGGGCCGCCGCCGCCCGCCCGCCGCCGCCGCCCAGCCGGCCGCCGCCCCCGCCGGCCGCGCGGCTCCCCGGGGCGGGGCGGGCGGCGCGGGGAGCTCCCCCGCGCGGCGGCGGCGGTGGCTCGGCCCGGCCGGCGGTGCGCTTCGTGCCCGCGGCCGTGCCCGCGCCGGCGGCGGCCCCAGCCCCAGCGAGGGGCTCGGCTCGGCTCCGCCGCTTCCCCGCCGCCTCCCCGCCGCCTCCATGGAGCGCCGGCCGCGCCGCCTCTGATGCCCGGCCCGGCGCGCACCATGGGGCCGCTGTGGCTCTGCTGCCTGCCCCTCGCCCTCCTGCCGCTGCTCGCCGCCGTGGAAGGTAAGGGAAAAGGGGAGGAGGGGGGGGCGGGGGCCGCTCTGGGGCCGGGCGAGCCCCACTTCGGGGTTTTTTTTCCTCCCTTTTTGGGGGGAGGGGGCGGCACTTTGTGCGTGTGTGTCCCCCCTCCCCACCGCACCCCTCCAGCGCTGGAGGGAGGTGAAGTTTGGGAAGTGCCGCCGCAGCCGGAGGTGCCGCCGCCGGAGCCCGGTGCCGAGCTAGGGGCCCCTTGTGTGTCGCCGCCCCCCGCCCCGTCCCCAGACCCCCTCGGTCGCGTAGCCCGTCTCCCCGCCATCCCTTTGCCAGGGCGAGCATCCCCCGCCGGCAGCTCGGCCGGTCCCCGCGTGCTCTGAGGGATGCCCGGGCTCCGCCGCTCCGTGCCCGCTGCGGGTAGAAGCTTTGGGCGCAGCTCAGGAAGGCCGTGCCGGCATCCCGGAGCTCCTGGCCGGCTCCCTGCTGGCGGCGTGGCTTTCGCGGCTCCCCGCCGCGTTCCCCCGGTGCTCAGACAAAGCAACGGCAGGTGGGGAGCTCCACTGGGGAGGGTGCTGGGTGGGAGCCCGGTCGTGGGGTCCAGGCAAGGGGGGGACTCGTCTTCCCGTTCCCAAGCCCACCCCCGGCAGCGCTGGGGAGCGGGGCTGGGCAGGGGTGAGGGCAACGTGTCCGGCCAAAACGCGGCTCATCCCGGAGCAGCGCGGCCCACGGGTGGCTGCCCGCCGCGGGAGGTCCCTGCCGGCCCCCGGTTCGTTGGCCGCTGCTGGCCCGGGGCGTGGAGGCGCCGGGCGGTGGGAGCCGCACGGACGATGTTTGTCTGGAACATGGATGAGGCACCATTTATTAAGTTGGAGTTTTGGGAGATGACTCATAGGTTGGCCAGCTATACATCGTGATATTTACAATATGGGAGCTTGGCATAAATAGGACTATTTACGTTGCAGCGGAGAGCGCTAGCCAGCTATGCTATTCAAATGAGCCTGGTATGTTTTTAATTATGGGGGGGAAGGGTTGGGGTGGTGAGCATGTTTGTGGGAGCATACATGTCCACGTGGGACATCTGGCCTCATCAGCTGGTGTAGCTGACACTGACAATGGGGTTTGTACCTGGCCAGCGGGGCCGAGCGGGCTGGGCTGTGCAAAGCTGTTGATGCTGACTACAGCAGGAGATGGAGCTGGCACCTTGTACAGGGCCGGGGAGACACCATCACCCCACCCTGCTCTTCCTGCACCCTGAGAGGAGCCGCCAGGCAGTGCTGTGGGTTGGTGACCTGCTCCTGGGACTCTGGCATGCTTGCTTGAGGAAGTGGGTGACTTTCCCACCATCATGGCAGAAGCAGCAGGGACTGGATGCGTGATCACCTGGGCTCCTCCCAGGAGATGAGGAATGTACATCTGGGCACAAGGGGCCAGCCAGCGCTGGCGGGGGCTTTCATCCACCTGAGATGATCACCAGAAGGTGTGCTTCTCCATGGATGGGGATGCTCCCAGGGAGATGGCTAATGGGGACCCAGCGCCGTGCTTCCAGTGGCTGACCCCATCATCCCCTGGGGCTGAATGCATTGATTTAGGCTCAGTGGGGTCCCTCTCTTGCCCCTGCTGTTGCCTCCTGCCTTATGGTATGGGGTTGCAGTGGTCACTTGCAGTGCTGGTATGGGCAACCAGTTACCATGCCCCAGCCTTTCAAAGTCTTGCAAAGTCTTCTGGAGAGCTGATATGCTGAAAACATGCTGGAGACAGCTCCCTAGGAGCACCTGTGCTCCTTCCTCCCCTTTGGGAATTGCCTCTTCCCGGAGCTCCCTGGGATGCTTGGGTGCAGTGTCTGCCTGCATCTCCAGATGCCCTGGGCCCCATTGGTGTGGGCAGACAAACTCAAAAGCAGCCGCTGGCCAAGGAGGCAGTGGCTGGACCCCACCGCGTCACCCTGGCCACAGCACCTCTGTGGTGGCGCTGCTCTCCATGCTGCCATCACCAGCTCCAGCAGATTCCCAAGGCCAAAATGGGGGCAAAAAGGCTCGTTCAGGGGAAAAACGCATCCTAGTTATTTGCCCAGGGATCCTGCCTCTTGAGTCCTGTTTTCAGCTCTGCTATGGAGCTTTTCTCTAATGCTCATAATTTCACTTGTCTCCTCTGTGCCTCAGTTTTCCTAATTACAAGGCGTAAAATAATACCAGCATCTTTCCCAAGGGAGCCGCAAGGTTTTGTTAATGAACATGACAAAGTGCTTTGGGATCCGTGGTTGAAAGTGCAGCCTTAGTCAGTGCGCCTGTGTGTGGGGTGTTTATTTATCTACATGCTTTATATTTCTCTGTATGCTATATATTCACTTGCATTTAACAAACCTTAATTAGAAACAAAGCCGATAGGGAAGGAAATATAAACAGGAGTGTGCATGAAAATTGGAAGTTGATTACTCACTGGCCAGCAGAATGCGTGGCTTGGGCTTGGGAGGGAAGGCTGTTTGGTTAAAACCAGCTCTGTTAAAAGGAAATGTGAAAAGAACGTAAACCATAAATCAATATGGAAAACAGGGAGGTGGATGACAATGTACATAAAGCAGAGGTTAAGAATTGCGTACAGTTGTTAAGGCAGTTGCAAGGTAATGTATCTGCAGCTGAGAAAGTTCAGGCTTATAAAAGGAAAAGTTTTTTTTAGTGTGTTTTTGGGAAAAAAAAAACCCAAACAAAACCAAACCAAAACCAGAAAGTCAAGAACAAAGGAGCCCGGTCAGGGTCTGGATCCCACACTGATTGGTAATAGTGCCACTATCACTCACAGCTCCTCTTTGTATTCCTGCTGGTGTGTGCTGCACATGTATCTGGAGTACTGATGCTTCCAAGGTATTTTTGGGGTGAGCTGGGAAGGGCACTGAAGGTATTTTAAACTCAGCAGCCTGGCTAAGTCGCGTGCAAGGCAGGAACAAGCCCCCAGAGGTGCTCCTCAACCTGCTGGAGTCAACTTTTTGTAAGCCTTGTGGCGTTGGCAGGCTTCCCGGGGGCTGGAGGAAAGCCAGCCATGTGCCAAAACACGGGAAAGGAGAGAAGAGGTGGCCCTAATATCTGTGAGGGTCCAGGCGGCCTGGGAGGTGGCAGTGGGCTCTGATGGGTGAGGGAGTGTTGCCTGGTGGGAATTGTGCTGGGAAGCAGCATCACGGGCAAAGGGGACTTGGTGCTGGTCATCCTTCTGTGCCGGGCAGTCGCGATCCTGAGCTTGGCCGTGGTCTTGGAGATGGGTGCTGGGGCAGGACAATGTCCTCGCTTGGATCGGGCATCTCTGGGGCACGCTGCGGCTGAGGTGCTGGGCATGAATGCGCGTGCCCCTTCCTCTGAGCAAGCTGGAGACAGGACCTTTGATTTCTGCGTGGTTAATAATGTATTGTAATGTGCACATATATACGTTTATTATGCTGCATACATGTCCCTACTATACAGTATACTGTATTTTATGTATTCTGTAACATATTTTAGTGTTAAAACATGGTTACTTCTCTTGTACACGTGGTCAGGACTTGCTGCCGAGCGCCTCCGCAGCCTTCTCCAGGCCCAGAGCTGGAGTGAACTTGTGCCTTTTTGGGTCCAGGTTCATGGTGTCAGTGGAGAAAGACTTGAGTCGTGTCTTCGGGGCTGCAGGTCACACCAGGGCAGTTGCTTTGATCTCAGTGCTCCAGGGAGTGCCAGGACCTCAGGAGCTGCACCAGCATCCCAGTAAGCCCATCAAGCTCCGGCGAGTGGCAGAGCCGCAGGTCCAGAGAAAAACAGAGGATCTGTCAAGAAGCTGATCCATTCTGTATGTTGGAACTCCAGATCTGCAAATGCTGTCTGAGTCTAGGCTGGGAACATGCTTTTGACACCGGAGGCTGAGGCGCAGAGCAGAGACCGTGGCTTTGGGTGGGTCCCATGCTGCCTTTCGCCTGCTGCTGCCTCCCCACCTTGGCCCTGTTTCCTGGGTTAATTTTTGAGAGGTGCATTCCTTGCATCTGCCTGCCCCTTACATTACCAGGACAGCAACAGAGAGAACTCCTTTTAGAGACCAGATGAATTGGTGCCTGATTTGGACATCTGTGGAGCTGCCATTGCCACTCTGCTTCTCTGCTTTTCCCATGCTGAAGCAGTAGTTGCTCCCGTATCCCTGCTGTATTTCCACCTTCTCTGGGTGATCAAAGCAGAGGGAGCAGATGCTGGAGGGACATGCCAAGGGGACAGGGCTGTAGGGAACTATGGCTTGGAGCTGGTGTGACCACCGATGTCCTCTGGAGAGGGATCTGGGAATGTGAAGGGCACCTTGGGGATGCTTCCAAGGGGCTTAGGGGCTGTTCCCCGAAGATGGGAGCAGCGGTCCCCTTTGCAGGCAGGCTAAGGATCTGCATGTACTAGTCCTTTGTGTACACATACCTGAGCTGGCTGTAAAGAGGGGTGGGCACCAGCGGGGCTGCGAAACCTGCTTGAGGAGCTGGGTAAATACTGAATGCTGTGATAGCTCCCAAGGCCTGAGTGCCTTTGTGTGAGTTGAGCTGGAGCTGTGCTAAACTAGAGTGTGAGCCGACCACTCTGGCCCCAACACTCTGAATGACCCTGCTGAGATGGGTCCTTGTGTGTGGGTCTGTCTGGGAGTGGATGTAGGGGTCCTGTCCTGCAGAAAAAGCTTTATTTTACCAGGAAAGACCCATCCTGATTTGCAGTCACTCCAAAACCTGGCTTGAAGAGATGCCAGAATGAAGCGTGGCTGCCTGTTGCATTGTGTCAGGATGGGGGTAGCAGGGAGATCCTCGGAGGCAAAAGTTCAGTGTTAGATAAGGGGGTAACCACGGGGCCTCCTGCGATAAGGTGCTGACGTGCAGCCGGGCAGGAGGGAGGGAGAGGCAGCGCCTGGGAGGGTTAGGAGCGGGCTCTGCCCTGGCTGGTACCCAGGGATGCAGGCAGCACGGGGAGTGAGTATCGCTGGGGATGCTGGAGGCAGGCAGGGACCCCTTGGGGGCCAAGAGGGAGGAAAGGTGCCCCAGAGGTGTGTACAGGGATATATCAATACCAACTTCATACCGGTATCAGGTGTTTTAGGAATGTGTTGAATGAATGGATGGCACTTTGTGCCAGCGTGCAAGCACGGGGGTGGCTCTGTGGGGTGTGCTGGCTCTCCAAGCAAAGCAGGATGGAGGCTTGCAGCCCAGAACCGCCCCCATGTGCTGGGCTGCACCCCCAGAGTGTGAGCAGCGGGTCGAGGGAGAGGATTCTCCCCCTCTGCTGTGCTCTGGGGAGACCCCCCCTGCAGTCCTGATCCAGCTCTGGGGCAACAGCACAAGAGGGACGTGGAGCTGCTGGAGCGAGGCCAGAGGAGGCCCCGGAGCTGCTGCGAGGGCTGGAGCAGCTCTGCTCTGGAGCCAGGCTGAGAGAGCTGGGCTGGGGCAGCCTGGAGAAGAGAAGGCTCCTGAAGGGGACACCTTAGAGCAGCTCCAGTGCCTAAAGGGGCTCCAGGAAACCTGGAGAGGGGCTTTGGACAAGGGCCTGTAGGGACAGGCCAAGGGGAATGGCTTTAACCTGCCAGAGGGGAGACTGAGATGAGCTCTGAGGCAGAAGCTCTTCCCTGTGAGGGTGCTGAGGCGCTGGCACAGGGTGCCCAGAGAAGCTGTGGCTGCCCCATCCCTGGCAGTGTTCAAGGCCAGGTTGGACACAGGGGCTTGGAGCAACCTGCTCTAGTGGAAGGTGTCCCTGCCCATGGCAGGGGTTGGAACTGGAGGAGCTTTAAGGTGCCTTCAACCCAAACCACTCTGGGATTCTATGAAAGAGTGCTGTGCTGTCTGTCCTCTCTGAATTTCCATGCTCAGGGATGAAGGGAGCAGCATTCAGTCTCCACTACCCTATAGCCTGAATTGTGGCCCTGATTGCTAGATGTTAAGGGAGATAAAGGGGCTGGTGAGCTCCAAAAGTTGGTGGAGTTTTATCAGTCTGTCTAATAAATTAGGTTTTTGTCTCAGAGGCTGACCATTGCATCCGTAAAATGACCAACACTTTTTTTTATGACACCATCATACTGTAAAAAGACTGCAAAAATACTACATGGTAACGCTTTGCAAGTAAGGCAAAATGAAGGAGGTCGCCGAAGGGAGAAGCTGAAATAGTGATGTACTTGCACATGATGAAGGAAATTATATTAAAACTCAGAATAAATGGATGCGGCCATTTAATGTGTGAGGCTTGGTTGTTTGGGTTTTTTTTTTAAGTAAATGTTGATTAAATGGCAAATTGGAGGAGGTCACTGGAGGTAAGAACATGTTCTTCAGAAATTGGAAGCTGTATCTAAAAGGAGAAAACAGAAAAAAGAATCAGAACCTGTGGCGAAGTGAATGTGAAACCAGCTGTGTCAGGCTGAGAGGAGTTTGAAAAATAAACTGTGAGAAGAAATTAATTATCCCCCCAAATTCCACCTCAACAAATGAGAATTGGGAGAGTAAACCCAACCAGGATGGAGCAAGTGGAGAGATGGGAACTACTTCAGTGTACCCCCGCAAAAGGCTGTGGCCCAGGGCACTCCTGCCAAGGAGTTTTCCTCCCCAGAGCCCTGGGAGATGGCCCTGAAGTGGTGGCAGAAGTTCTTATAATTTAAAATAAGCTTGTCAAATGAATATTTGGGCCAGAGCAAGGGGGATGAGCATCATTTAAGAAGAGCTCCTTGGGTGATCCAGGAGACTCCAGACCAGTAATTTTAGAGGAAGGGCTCTCATGGATTAAAATCTGCTTAAAGAGGGGGAAACAAAAGAGTCAGTTTTCCCACTGGACGGGAGTCAGCGTGAGGCTCGCGCTGTGCGATGTACTTATAAATGCGTTAGGAAGGGGTGGGAGCTCAGAGGCAAGAAAGTTTGCAGATTATACAAAATTATTCAGGATGATAAAAACAACAGTTGTCTTTAAAATATTGTAAAAGGATCTCATGACACTGGATAACCAGGCTATGAAGTGGCAGATTAAATGTAGTCAGTGATGAATGAAAAGGGATTCACAGGAAAAAAATTACCCTAAACCCATGCATGCACAGTGGCAGTCTTTAAATTACTTATTAGCATTTTAAGAAAGAGATCTTAAAGTCATTGTGGATGGCTCTTTGAAAGCATCAACTCAGAACTGGGAAAGGCTGGGAAAGGAGGGCCAAGACACTTGCACAGGAGAGGTACAGGGGTGGGGGGGCTTCAGGGAAGATGCAGATTGTGGGGGACACAGAGGTGTGTCACACCATGGGAGGTGTGAGGAAGAGGGTGATGGAGGGACAACTATTCATTCTTTTATCTTTTTTTACTTGCTTTTGACTTCTGAAGTAGCAGGTTTAATATAAGGAGCAATGGAATGTGGAGGCAGGAGTGCCTTGGGCGAGGTGAAGTCTACTGCTGTCTATCCCAGGCATGGGGTGCATGAGGAAGCCCTTGATGCTGGGCTGCAGAAAGCTGGGTGCTTTCTGCACTTCCTCCCTGAGCATCCCGCTGGTGTGCTGCTGGAGGTGGGAGGGAAACCAGGAATTCCTTTGGCTCAGTGTCCTATCACAGATGTGTCATTGGAGGTCTATCTCAAAGAGAAAGGTGCCTTCTCTGGCTTCCAATGCTGGATGGGGGCTTGATGGGGGCCGTCTTCCCCCCCAGCTCCCAGCTTGGCTTTCCACACCATCTACATCTTCTGAAGCAAAGTGCCGTGAGGGTCTGCATTGCTTCAAGTGCTCACAGCCTTGGCCATGATGGTGGAAGCTCCAGGTGTGGGACTGTCTGCCAGCCTTCCACAGGCTCCTAGTTTTAGCAGGGTGGCTGGGCAAGGGTAAGGATCCTTGGAACATGCCCATTGGTGCTCGCCTTTACCCTGTAGGTGTTTGGGAGGGTGAGAGCATCAGGGAGAGGCGCTCAGCCCCGGGTTCACCTGGAGGGTGCAAGCTGGGTCAGGGGAGGTGCTCAGCCCCTTGCCCGCCGGCACAGTGGGTTGGGGGGTGGCGAGGGCGGCCGAGCGTGTGAACGTCCCCGTGGCGGAGGGGACGCCTTGAGCCGTGCCGGCTTGTGCTCAAAAGGCCAGACAAAGGGAACAATGGGCTTCGCGGACGGGCTCCTGGGCAGCCTGTGCTGGCTGCTGAGCCCCCGCCATGGGAGAGGAGGGGGAGGTGGTCAGGCTGCCCATGAAGGGCTCGGCTCCCCTCTGCTCCCACCCAGGCTTTGGGGGCCAAGGGACACCCTGACCACAGTGGGCAAACTGTGCCAAGTGATGGCTGTCGCACACTCAGCAGCAAGCTGCCTGTACCCACCTTCTTTGGGGTCTGTCTGCCCAGCAGCAGGCTCAAATGAGTCCTGCTCCATGGGAAGTGTCACCCCAGCTCCCAAAACGTGTTCCCAAAGTGTTTGGGGCCCGGCTGGAGCCTGGTGAGTTCTGGTTGCACATCCTCACCATGGCTTCCGGTGACCATCGTTGCAGGGTTGGTGCAGTGCTTCTCTGCTGCTGTGAAAAAGAGGGGGAGAGCAGAGCCAGGGAGGGTCAAACAGGGGCTAGACCCCCTGGGCCCTGTATCCAGACCCTCTGTGAGCCTGAACAACTTCAGCAGAGGGATACAGGGGAGAGAAGGCATCTCCATCCTTTGCAGCCCTGGTGCACAGGGGTTGTGGGAGGCTGTGGATGAGGAGCATCACATGCACCATGGTGTAGACACTGCAGGTTCTTCCTATCCCAGAGTCTCTCGGGGCAAGGAAGGACTGATTAGGGCACTCTGACAAGGAGTTCTTGGATAACTTTTGGTCTCCAGAGGAAATCCTGCTTTTCTGAGCCTGCCAGGAGGCCACTCATTCATGCAGGGTGGCCACTGAACCCAAGTGCTTTGGCTTGGGTCGCTCACTGGGACTAGAGGGTTGGGATGTGTCCGAGGACAACCTTGGCAGGGATAGGCTGCATCCAGGTGTGTAGCTGCTTTCACAGAATCATAGACTGTTTTGGGTTGGAAAAGACCTTAAGCTTATCTAGTTCCAACCCCTTGCCATGGGCAGGGGCACCTCCCACTAGACCGTGTGGCCCAAGGCTCTTGTGTCCTACCAGGACCTGTCTCTGATGGCATCCATTGCTCTCCACACCTTCCAGGCATCAGCCGGTGGCCATGGCTGGTTCTGCTGGAGGGAGCTGGCAGCATCCTTCCCTGCTGCTGGCTTCCATGACTCTACAGTTCATTCTCCCTGGGTATGCAGCTGACCTTTGAAGGTCCCTTCCAACCCAAACTATTCTATGATTCTATGCACAAAAAGCTGCCTCTGAGAGTTTGGCTTAATGCCTTTCTCTCAAGAGATATACCTCTTTCTCACAAGCTCAACTTTTTGTATGGCCAGTGTTTGAGCTGTTGGGTAGGGATGATGGGACTCACCATTCTGACCTAAACGGAGGGCTTGGTCCTAGGACATGCCCAGGACCATGCCTTTAACCCATATCTACCACCTATTCTGAGGATGTGTCTGAATAAGCTGTTTGTGGTCTTGAATAAGAGATAGGGGTGCTCTGGACTGACAAATACATGTGCAGCTGGTTTGAGGCAAGATGTGGTAGAAAGTCTGCTGAAGATTAGGGCTGAGACTGCTAAATGAGTTGGGTGCAGCTGCGAGGAGGCTGAAGAAGCCCTGGGCCCTCACGGAGCCAGCCAGTGCACGCCACATGCTTCGGTGTGCGATGGGCTGGAGCACGTGAGGGGTCACGTCTCGCCACGCAGAGGTTACAGTCAAGTTTCATGATTTGCTTTGCTTCTAATCCCGTTTCCAGGCTCCACAACTGCAACTCAGAAACCTTTATGGCGAGCCTCACTTCATAAATCTTTGCCTCCTTTTTCTTTTAAGCCGGTCTGGTGTCAGGGGACAAAGTGAGCAGGAGAAACGCGTGAACTGGGGGCAGCATGAATGAAATAAAAGGAGGTGTACGAGTGTTTTGCCTGCAGAGAGGGGGCTGGCCAGGCTGCACAGAGTTAATTGCAGTGTGCCAGCTTTGTGGAAAGCATTTCCTGTGAATCTCCTACAGGATTCCCACCACTTCCCATTTGCGGAGTGCCCTTGCAGGTGAGGAGCGCCGGGTTGGTGTGCTCATTCCCAGCCTTTGTGTGTGCAGCCGCATGCACAAGCTGCACGCCAAGAGCACCTGCGTGTTAAATGCAAGTGAGCATGTGGCTGCTTCTCTGTTCTGGTGCAGAAATGGGCACAGCTCTGGGAGGGAGAGAAGCTGGTGATGTTATGAAGACGCTGCGAGGGCTGGAGCAGCTCTGCTCTGGAGCCAGGCTGAGAGAGCTGGGCTGGGGCAGCCTGGAGAAGAGAAGGCTCCTGAAGGGGAGACCTTAGAGCAGCTCCAGGGCCTAAAGGGGCTCCAGGAAACCTGGAGAGGGGCTTTGGACAAGGGCCTGTAGGGACAGGACAAGGGGAATGGCTTTAACCTGTCAGAGGGGAGATTGAGATGAGCTCTGAGGCAGAAGCTCTTCCCTGTGAGGGTGCTGAGGCGCTGGCACAGGGTGCCCAGAGAAGCTGTGGCTGCCCCATCCCTGGCAGTGTTCAAGGCCAGGTTGGACACAGGGGCTTGGAGCAACCTGCTCTAGTGGAAGGTGTCCCTGCCCATGGCAGGGGGTTGGAGCTGGATGAGCTTTAAGCTCCCTTCCAACACAAACCATTCCATGATTTTGTGATTCTATGGTAAGATTTTTTTCTTTCCCTGGGGAGCAGAGAGTGGCTGGTGGTACCTGGATGTGCGGAATGGCTGGTGTCAGGGTACTGCCTGATGCTGGAGTGTGTTGGGTGGTGGGATTCAGAACTCTGCCCCTCTGAGCTTGCTCCTGCCTGGCATGGGGTGTCTGTGATGCTGTGGCAGAAAAGGGGTGGATGGAGGCAGTCAGAGCAGAGCAGCCCCTCCAGGGACAGTTTCCAGACAGGTTAGGCAAATGCATTCCCTAGGCAGAGCCTCGAGCTGTCCTGTCCATGCCAAAACTGGGACAAAGGAGGGGACTATCTCTCCTTTTCCCTGCCTTGCAGAGGGAGGGATAGTCCCCATGTAACAAGGACCCTGCTGCGTTTCCTCCACCCTTGCCGTATGTTAGTGCTGCTCTGGAGGCTCAGAAAGGATAAAACCAGAAGTGTGCATGATGCTGCATGGAACTCTTTTGACAGCAGAGCAGCGGGCACTGGCGCGGGCTGGAGGAGCAGGCTGTGAGGGGAAGGGGTGCTGAGCACCTCCAGGACTTGTCCCCATTCGTCTGCTCTATCTTTGGGGAACCTCAGAGACAGTCCTTGGACAGGTGCAGAGCAGTGGGGAGCAGGGCAGGCGCAGGGAAGGTGCTAATTAGGATGTTGGCAGCATTGGTAGGGGTTGGTGTGTTGCTGGTGGGAGACGTTGAGCAGCAGTGCAGGGTCTGCCCTGTGTCTGCGGGGTTCAGCCTTGCTCAGGTGGGTGATGGAGCTGAGCCGCGGGTAGGTGGGTGCTGCTGGGAGCCCACCCTGCGTGATGATGGGTGATGTGGCTTTGTCATGGGGGGCAGAGCCTCTCTGAGCATCATCTGGTGATGGGGAGATGCCTGCTTGTGTGGCTGTGTTGCTGCTCAGAGCCCGTGCCTCATATACCTGGGTTTCTCCTCCTTTTGACTCTTCACCTTTCTTTTTCCAAGGCTATAGGCAAGATGGAGTGCAGAGAAGCTGCTGATGATGGGGTCTGATGTTAAAGTTTGTGCCTTCAGATTGAATAGCTGCCATGATTCTGCTGTGAGAGGCACCTGTTCTGGCTGGAGCGCGACAGCTTTGGATACACACAGACTCTCTGGGAAGGCTGCATTTACTGGCAGCTGCTCCCATTTGTCGTCTGGTTTCTGTTCCTGGGTTTGGGTAAACCTTGCGCTGCTCCAGGAGGTGGCTGATGCTCCCCCTTGGGTTGAGCAGTGGCTGGGAGGGTCTCCTGGGATCCATTGGTCTATGGTGAGTCATGGGACAGGCAGGAGGTACCGACACGTGCAAATAAGGCTTTGCCAGGGAGTGCATCCAGGCTGGTCCCTCTGGGACAGAGTAAGTGGCTGTCCCCATCCTGGTGGGACATAGCTCATGGATATGCACGTGGGGGACAAGTGGGCATGTCCCAGAAACTGAGCAAGCCAATTCCTTCCCGCTGTTTGCTTTCACCCCTTGGTGTTGCTGCAGAAGCCCATCCTTGCTTATTGGTGGGGCTGGGGTGAAGTACAACTTCTCCAGGCTGGGTCTCGCAGCACTGCTTTGCTGCTCCCAGCCTCCACCGTATGTCTCTGTGTAAGAAAAGGTGGGGCTGCGGGGAGGTGGGGGCTTGAATTTTGGACTGGAAAGTAAGGGATGTGTAGGGATGCTGCCAGGGGCTGTGGTAGGTTTGGGAGTGGCACGTTTGAGGACCAACAGGAGGGACCAGTGGAGCCCACGTGTCCCCATGGCGTGGCAGGGGCTGCCCATGTGGCTTTGTGCCGGGGAACGTGTGGCAGGTCACCCTCAAGGGTAAGTCCTTCCCTGTAATTTGGGTTGCCTAAATATGTCTCAAGCTCCCTTGTGGGCGCTGAGCCCTTGAAAAGCTGACCCAGTGTTTCAGTGCATGTTTGGGAGGTCCTTGGTGTGTGGGCTATGGAGGGAAAAGGGAAAAAAATTGGATTTGTGAGGTCAGCCCTGGGTGTGTCGTCCACCAGCCTTGAAGTGCTCAGTGGCCAGAGGGGTGGAGAAGGGCTTGGCCTGTGGGTCTCCCAGGGTGCCAGCAGCTCATCGAGCCATGGTGGCATTCCCACCCACCTTGTTTCCATCGGGGTGCCCATCACCCTGCACATGGTGCATCAGGGACTGCGCTACTACGGGTGCATGGGCTCAGGTGATAGCATCCAAAAGTGCTGCAGAGTCTCCTTCCCTTCAGCGATAGGAATGTGCTGTACATTTGCACAGGGCTAAAATAAAACTGCTGGCAAAGTCCCATCCTGCATAAAGAGCCCGGCTGTGCAGGGGGACACATCCCTCTCTTGGCTGCTGTGGCTGGGGATGCTTAGTGCAGGGTTTCTGAGGTGGTGGTGTCTTCTGTTTGGTGCAGAAGAAGGGTTTGAAATCAGTGGTAGGCTCTTGTGCTTGATGTGCTCCAGAGCTTCAACTCTGAAAGGCCACCTCACGTGGCTGTGGGCTGATGTCCGTGTTGGGAGCCCACCTGGAATAGGTGTGTGGTGGCCATGGAGCAGCTGATGTGTCATGCCAGGAAGTATCATGATGGCGCCAAGACAAACGGATGGATGAGACAGCCAAGCCAAAAAAAACCCCAAACCCAAGCCTTGGTTCTGTTCCAATTCTGTAACAATAAAATGAAACAAACATCCTGTTCAAAATGCCAGGAGAAATCCCACCCACCAGCAGTGCCGAGGGAGACCCCACACATCCCATGTACTGTCCCCATCAATGCCTTGCAGCAGAGGGGTTCCTGCCCCAGCTCCCTCACGCTTTTCCCCTTTCCGGCTAACCTGAGAGTCTGGAAGTGGGGGCTTTGCTTTGGGTTTGGCGTGACCCTGTGCCAAGCCTGGGCTTGAAGGAACCTGCTCTTCCAGTTTCTCTCCCTCCAAATCTTTATTTCCTTCTCGGACAGTCACATTAGAGCACCCTAGGGGTAGTTTGTCCTAAGAGGACAGTGGTTCCTGGGTCAGCATCTGCTTGAGCCAGGGGAAGGTATTCGGATATCCTCTGCGCAGAGGCTGGCTCCTGGGAGGCAGGACCTTGTCTGTGCTGGGGACCATGGTCTCTGCTCCAGTCTGGTGGGGAGAGCAGGGAACAAAACTTGGATCATGTCAGTTTAGTGCAGTTGGCTCAAAATCAAGTGTTTTAACTGCTCAGAAAATGTTACTGTGAGATTTACTCACTGTCTTAGGAGGGTGGTTGAGGCTCTGTGTTGGTCCTGGGACTGCTTCTGGGAGAGAAGGACGTTGAAGCCCACTGCCAGCAGCACATTTTCACACAGCAATTGCCTCTCCTGCACCCAGCTTCTGGTGCAGGAAGACCAGAAAGCTGGGACCCAAAGCAAGTCCTTGAGGGTGGTTATCCTTTGCCCTCCTCCAGACTGCATCAGGGATAAATACTCCATGGAGGTCAGCGCTGAGTTGCTTTTATTTGCGTCTCTTAAGACAGCAAGGCCTGTTGGAGGTGTGAGCGGGGACGGCCTGTGGTGAGGCTCACTGGCCTTTAATGGTTAGAATACTTTTGCTGCCTGTGTTTGCAGGGCTCTGGCAGGGATGAGACTTGCTGGTCTCCATGGTTTTATGTGCCATGGGACTGTGCCAACAGTTTAATCACAGCTGAACCCTCATAGAGCAGCATAAAAAATGTTGTAGTTGGGATTAGGTTACCCATCCTTCCTATAAAAGACTCTATAAACAGTCCATCAAGCCCAAGCATTCCTCTGTTGGCTGTGAGGTCCTTTGCTCTTAATGGGTCTGGCATTTGCTTTGACTAAGTCTTTTTTTGGGGGGGGAGGCCCTGCTTTAGAGGAGCCCCCAGGGGATGGCTTTTCTGCTTGCACTGGTGGGGGAACCCGATGTCTAGCTTGGCAGAGGCGGTGTTGGATGTCAGAGGATCTGGCTTGGGAGGCAGGGGGTAAGAGGCAGCGTGACAAGCCCAGAAAGCACTGACAACAGCAGCTGCTCCCTCCCTATTGCTGATGGCTGTTCCTGGATGGATTTGCCACTTGCTGGGGTGCTGGAGAGTTTTCCTGAACCTCAGGACAGGCAAGGACCTGTGACTCCGGCAGCTCCCAGTACACCTCAGACCTGTCTTGTCTCTGCTGCAGCATGAGCAAGTTCCTAAAAACTCTTGAAAATCCTATAACTTGGGCTGGGCACCAAGTGGTCTCTTTCTAACCATGGGTGTGCTTCCACCGTCACCTTCACATGTGCTGCCTGTCACGGAAGAGCTCCTGGTTTGATACCAACTGTGGGACTTTCTTGGAGTACTCTAAGTTTTGTTGTTCACCCTTTGGAGGAGTCATGTGGCAGGAGATGGATGGATGTGGGTGGTGCTGAGCATGTTCCTTGTCCTGGCTGGTGCATCCTTGAGGCAGGTCTGCGCACACCTCAGCTGTGTTTTGGGGCAGCTCCTCTATGGAACACTGTAGGTGCTCTTGCGTGGGACAGTCATCTGTCTCCTGGAAACCTTAAACCCAGTGTTTTCCTGCTCTGGAGGAGAAGGAAGAGCAAAGTTGGCATTTGTTTGCACACCTAGACTTAGCCCTAATCCTGCTGGCTCCCAGTGAGTGGGGATTGAAGTCCCATTGGTGACACTTGAGGCAGTCCTGTTGTTTCATCCACATTGAGCGTCTGCTGGGTGGGAACAGCATGTGTGCTGCAGTGCCAGGGCACCCCATCAGTGCCACCGTGTCACTGGGACCATCTGGAGTTTTCGCTGGCTGGTGCTTACATCTGCTGAGCCACACCAGCTCGAGGGGAGTTTGCTGGAGGAGACCAGGCTTTCCAGTGCTTTTCCCAACACGCTTTAATTTATTGTAAGGATTGTGCCCCTCCCACCCCCTCATCTTCTGTTTGAATGTGATTTGGTCAATTTAATCACCAGCACAAAAAGGGAGTTTCCAATGTAACCTGTTAGCAAGACCCCCTCCCTTAGCATCCTGCAGAGGGCAATTCGGTCCGCCTGCCTGGAGTGGCTGTTTTAGGTCATCTGCCTTGCCCTCAGAGGCTCTTTTCTTTCTGCTGCTACTCTCTGTAGAAAATTAACAACTGCATTAAAGTGGAAGCATTATTTTTTCATATGGTGAATGCCAAGGGAGGTGAATCCCATATCTTTCACTGGAGGATGCTCTGCGAACCTGGAAGAGCATTAGGTAGCATCGGCTTCCTTCATCCCTCTTCATCATGCTGACTGTAAGGCAGAAATGAACCTGAGGCTGGTTCCTGCAGAGCGTACTGAGATCCAGTGGTGGGAACTGTTACTTGGAACCCTCCAGCTCATCAGCTCTTAATCCCTTTGGCATGTTTTGGGCGACAGGGAATTGCACGCCCCGGCAGCCACTGAGCTGTGGCTGGCAGGGCTGGCTCTGCTCCCCGTGCTGCCGTCACGCCTCCTGCTTCCAGTAGGCAGAAAGCCTCCTGCCTTGTACACGGTTACTCTCACCAATCAAACTTGTAATCTCAGTGAAGAATGAAATCAGATTTGTTTGACAAGACCTGTTTCCTGTAGAAGTATGTTGACTGGTGCTAATTATACTCCTGTTCTTTAATTCTTTATGATTTGAATTACATCAGCATTTTCATTATTTTCGCAGAAGTGATTTCAGGCTGAGCGAGACCTTGAATGCCTACTGTTGCATCACTTTATAATCTTAGTGCATCTACTGAACGTGATACTCCTGCACTGAGGCGCTTCTGCATTAGTGTCTTCAAGGACTTTCCAGCTTTCTTCTTTTCCCAGGCATCCCCTCATGGCCTCTTGCTTGCTAATTCCTGAAGTCTGTTGAGTCTGTCACTGTGAAATGTGTTTGATTTTCTTAGTTCTCTCTCTCCCCATTGTCGTGGTTTAACCCCATCCGGCAACTGACCCCACACAGCCACTCGCCCGCTCCCCTCAGTGGGATGGGGGAGAGAATCGGAAGAGAAAAACTGAGAAAACTCATGGGTTGAGGTAAAGACAGTTTAATAAGTAAAGCAAAAGCTGCACACACAAAGCAAAGCAAAATAAGGAATTAATCCACTGGTTCCCATTGCAGGCGGGTGTTCAGCCATCTCCAGGAGAGCAGGCTCCATCGTGTGTAATGGTGACTTGGGAAAACAAACGTCATCACTCCCAATGTCCCCCCCTTCTTTCTTCTTCCCACAGCTTTACGCTGAGCATGACATCCTATGGTCTGGAATCCCCCTTGGGTCAGTTGGGATCAGCTATCCTGGCTGTGTCTCCTCCCAACTTCTTGTGCACCCCCAGCCTGCTTGCTGCTGGGGTGGTGTGAGGAGCAGAAAAGGGCTTGGCACCAGATTTCAGTCCTGGCTCTTCAGCTGTGGGAGCAGGGCCCTGACGTTTGTGCTCAATGCGATGAGCTTGGCACAGCCTCCAGCCTGCATCATAGATGTTGCATTCAGTTGGACTTTTAGGTGAAAGCACTGCTCAGCAGTAACAAAAACATCCCTCTATTGTCAACACAAATCATGGTGCTGGAAAGAGCTGCACAGGTTTGCTCCACTGCCCAGGTATTCAAGCAAACATTGGCCAGTACTGGATCTTTGAAGCTTTCTTGTGGTTTTTTTCCAATTGATGTTAATAGCTAGCCCCTGAATTTGATTTTTCAACTTATTGTGGAGGTGTCATACAGGAATTTCATGTGTTCATGGTTCCTTGGGCTTGTTTATGGAAGTGTCATAACTGAAAAGCCCAGAAATGAAGATAAATGATGGTAGTGGCTTCTCTCACCTCAATGAGGCCATTCTACGTGTAGAAAAGAGCCGAGCTGTTTGGTCACCGTGTGGTCATGATGCATCTGTTCCAGTTACGGACAAAGTCTTGGCTCTTTGCTGGACACTTGCAAATGGCGTGTGTGATTTTTAAGAGAATTACAGCCAGACGGTCCCTGGGTCATTAGTTATGTATGAGCTAAGGAATCCTGTGTTACTAGTGGGAGGAAGCAGTCCCATCCTCCTGGGGCCTATGGAAGTAACATCCTACTTTCCTAATACAGACACAGACCTGCTGGCCATGGCCGTCCTTCACAAGCAGTTGTGAAGAACAGCAGTGAGGGAAGCTGTGATTGCAAGTAGGGCAAAAATAATAATAGATTAATCACCCTGAAAGTGGTGCAGTGCTGAGGCAGGGCTCAGAAAGTGGCAACGTCTCCATTCCTGGGCAATTGTCAATGCTTTTTTTCTATGTTTCCATTAATTTTAACATTTTTATTTAGGGTTTTGTCTAGGTGCTTAAAAGAACTCCACCACCATAAGTTTTTATTTACTTCAGCCATGCCAGACATGGCTTTTCCATAGGTTTCCCGTATTAACTTGCTCATTTCATGCCACTCACAATATTGTCTGCTCATTCTCATTCCTCATGCATTGCCATTGTACGTGCAGTTGTCACAAGCACTTTGTTACTCTGAGCTTGGTTTTGGTTGAAGTAGTTGTCTTCCTAGATTGTCAAAGTGTGGCCTTTAAAAGAAAAGTTCTTTGAGTCACAGGATCACAGGATGGTTTGGGTTGGGAGGGACCTCAGAAAATCATCTAGTCCGAAACCCCTCTGATTTTCATTTTACTTTTCGCTCCTGTCTCCTGTTTGACTCTGCTTGTGAGTTTTATGAGATTTGAGAAATTAATGTGTTTAGAACAATGGGCAAAGCCTGTCCTCCCTTTGGCCAACATGGGCTGTGGTCATCGGTGCTGGGGCAATTACATGCTTCCAGTCTAGTGATGTAGCCCTCTTTCTTTGTCATTATGAGGTCCAAAATTGTAGACCCTCAGGGTCTTTATTGCACTTTGTACATTAAAATTACGCAACAAGCCTGTCCTCACCGATCCCAGGGTATGATAGAGTGTAGCAATGACAGATATTGACAGGTACAAGGCACTACCGCTTCCAGGCAGTGCAAAAAGCAGAAATCTGTTGGGTTGTTGGCTGTGTCCATGACGTGTTGGCTTTCCATCACATGTTGTTGCACCATTTCATGTCCTGAGCATGTTTCTGATTTATACTAGCCTACTGGTGGCTTAGCTGAACTAATGCCAACTGAGATGTCTTCTCCAGCATTCTCTTTGGCTTAACTGCTCTGTGATGAGTTTACAGTGTAGACTAGCCCTAGTCCCAGCTTTGACGGCTTGATGTACCGATGACGGCTTGGTTGGATCCTCTCCTTTCTGTAGAAGCCGGGAGCTGAAGGAGGCATGATCTGGGGAGGTGACAGCAGGGTCTGCTGTGGCAGATAAGTTCAGGCATGCTGGTTACCCTGCACTTACCTCTCCCTGGCTCTCACTATTGTCCTCCCCAGGAGCCTTGGCCAGAATTTCCTGCTGAAATGGAGAGGGGAGTCCAAGATGGCCTCTGCCTCAGGTTAGGCAGTATCAGATGTGTTGAACGGAGTGTTTTAGGACTGAAGAAAGACTGCTAATGGCTGGGTTTAAGAGGGCATGCAATGACAACAGCCTTTGTGAGCTGGAGATATGCCCTGCTTTGCTGGTCTAGGATCTGATGCTCTGGCAAAACCAGTTTTCACCTGAGAAGGTGGCTCCTGATAGATATTTGCTGGTTTCTCTGTTGGGTTCAGGCTGTGCAGGTTCAGCTGACTTGATGTATTGCTGCTGGTTAAGAAAGAAGAGTCTTTTTTGCCCAAGGAAGTGGTGAATGCTCCATCCTGGGCAGTGTTCAAGGCCAGGGTGGACACAGGGGCTTGGAGCAACCTGCTCCAGTGGAAGGTGTCCCTGCCCGTAGCAGGGGGTTGGGATTGCATGAGCTTTAGTCCCTTCCAAACCAAACCATTCCATGACTGTATGATTCTTTTGGCATCCACTGAAGACTCTGTGAGCCTCTTAATTCACAGGATGAATGCCAAAGTGCAGACTCACTCATATCACTGAGCCACGTGTTAGACCAGGGAGACCCTGCTTTACTCATGCTTTGCTGTCTTTGTGCATCTGGTGGATTTTTGCTCCAAATGCTGGTTTTTGCTATTTCCCCCATTCAAATTCCTACACCACACCCCCCCCACACACCCCCCACACGCACCCCCCCCCCCCCGCTTCAGATAAGTTATAATACTAAACAGATGGGCATCCTGGCATAGGCAAGAAGGGATTGTGTTATCAGTGGGATGGGGTCTTTTAATACCCAACTCGAACATCCCAGGTTATGATTTCTGTTTTGAAAAGGTCTCTCCTGGGTCGAGATGCCCATCCTGGAGTCACTTGCTGTTCTCGTTTTATGGGCTGCACTGAGTCACCGTTCTTGTTTTATGGGATGAGATGCCTTCTGCTTAGCAGAGCATGGCTGAAAGCTGTGTTTTCCTTTCAGCCTTTTCTTCAGGAGTATGCATCTTTCTGGGTATGGTTCAGGGTTTAAACCATGTCTTTGTTTTTTTGTGCTTTTCTTACTCTGCCCAAAAGTTGGTGGTACACGAATAGCATTGCCCTGATGGTGATGATCCTATTTGGCCATAGATTCCCACTGCCCAGGGATCCTGTACCAGAGGTCTGGGGAGCGAAGCTCCTTGGAGGAGGTGGGAGAGGAGCTAATCCATGAGTTGGTTTGTCTCTAAGGCACGGCTCACAATGTTTCTGCTGTGCACAGACTAGAAATGTCTGCACACGTCCATAATACCTCGCAGGAGTGATGCTGAACTAAATGTCGGAGTGCTTCAGAGTTTCTCTTTTCTTAGAGTATTAATTTGCAATCATATCTCAGCTTCAGAAAGCACCTGAATCAGGAGTGAATTATTTGCAGATAGCAGAGCTGCTTTCTCCCGCATGCAGCAGCATCTCACAAGGGCAGGATGTGGTAGGAGAGGCTGTGGCTATGAAAGT
This sequence comes from Strigops habroptila, assembly GCF_004027225.2. Classification (NCBI taxonomy): domain Eukaryota; kingdom Metazoa; phylum Chordata; class Aves; order Psittaciformes; family Psittacidae; genus Strigops; species Strigops habroptila. The sequence continues at coordinate 2,890,618 of NC_044292.2, forward strand.
TGTCCAGACATGGAAACAGCTCCATCCCAGACCTGGAAATGCTCCCTCCATCCCTGCACCCACCTGGCACACCAGTCCCTTCACCTTGGTCACAGCAGGGTTTTTAATCACCATTTCCCTGTGAAATCAGAAAGATCACTGGCTGTGAAATACAAATGATACATATGAAATGCTGTGTAATGGGTTCCACTTGCGGCTCTTGTAAGATGAACGCCAACCTCATGAAGTTCAACATAGCCAAGTGCAAGGTCCTACACCCAGGTTGGGGCAATCCCAGGCACAGCTACAGGTTGGGCAGAGAAGTGATTCAGAGCAGCCTGAGGAGAAAACCTTGGGGGTGTTGGTCGATAAAAAACTGAACATGAGCTGGGTTCAGTGTGCACTGACAGCCCAGAACCCCTCCGTGTGCTGGGCTGCATCACCAGCAGTGTGACCAGCAGGTTGAAGGAGAGGATCCTGCCCCTCTACTCTGCTCTCGTGAGACCCCACTTAGAGCTCTGTGTGCAGTTCTGGTGTCTTCAGCATAAGAAGGACATGGAGCTGTTGGAGCAAGTCCAGAGGAGGCCACGAGGATGATCAGGGGCTGGAGCACCTCCTGTATGGAGACATGCTGAGAACATTAGGGCTGTTCAGCCTGGAGAAGAGAAGCTGTGTGGAGACCTCAGAGAAGCTTCCAGTGTCTGAAAGGGGCTACAAGGATGCTGGAGAGGGACTCTTCATCAGGGGCTGGAGCGACAGGACAAGGGGTGATGGGTTCAAACTGAAACAGGGAAGTTCAGGTTAGATATAAGTAAGAAGTTCTTTACTGTGAGGGTGCTGAGGCGCTGGCACAGGGTGCCCAGAGAAGCTGTGGCTGCCTCATCCCTGGCAGTGGATTCAAGGCCAGATTGGATGGGGCTTGGACAACATGGCCTAGTGTGAGGTGTCCCCATCCATGGCAGAGGTTTGGAACTAGATGATCTTAAGGTCTTTTCCAACCCTAACCATTCTATGATTCTATGATTCTGTGAACAGCCAGCTATAAAACCTCATGGGAGATGCATACCAAGGCAAAACCCAAGCTCACAGCAATGCTCTTCAAGGGGTTCATCCCTTCTCTGCTCTGCCAATGGAGATGTGGGGTGAAAGTGTGGAGTTTGGGAGAACAGGGCAGCATCAGGACTTGCTTTGCATTATTGTGGGACACAAAGCTACCCTGAGGACATACCTCCTTGCTCAGGCTGGCTGTAAAGGTGGGAGTTCATGGAGATGTGTGCTATGCAGTGCTTTAGCGTGAAGAAAAACATCTGGGCAGCTATCGGTGCCTTCAACCCGGGGGATGGGTGAGTCACCCAAGAGCTGCTGCAGAGGTAAGCAGGGGTTTCCAGCCTTCCTTGTGCAGTTCAGCAGTGTTAAGAGTATGGAAGGGTTCCCATGATGCTCCAGGAAGAAATGGATTTACAGGTGTGTACTGAAGGGGCTTAGAAATGCCTGGTCATAGGAAAATACTCTAAGTGGGTCATCACCACTTTTTGGGCAGCATTGCTGCAGCAACTACCAGTGTTGGGAAGGTAATAAGGACTGGAGTGTAGGGGTTGGCTACACCCGAGACAATTCGATGCATCAGGGGAACAAAAGTGGGTCTGAGTATGGGAGCGTGGCCATGGTGTATCTGGAGCAGAAGTGTGGTCCATGGCTATGGGGCAGGAGATGCTGACCAGGAAATGGCCCTGAAAACACCTTTGAAATGCATTAGCGAAAGAGCTAATCAGGTCCTTGCTTGGTGAGCCAAGACATACCTGTGTGTCCTTTCCTTGTGATACAGAGGCCAGTCCTGTATGCCTCTGTACCTGGTTTTGGTGTCTACAGCCAAAGGAGAAACAAAATAAAAACAAACCAGCTACGGTCATGACTCAAGGTGTGGAAAACCTGCCTGTTGTTGCTTTATCCAGCAGATGAAGGAGTGTCTTCTGCCTCGTCTGCTGATAGCGGCCTGGAGGAAGAGTTGTTGGTTGTGAAGACCTGTTTAATTGAGCAGGACAGGACTGTGGCTTGGAAGCTAGACTAATTTAGGCTGGTAGAGGAGCATGTTTTTAATAACGTGTCTAATTAAGTGTTCAGCAGCTCACCCAGGGATGTAGTGAATGCAGTATTGCTCGGAATCTGTAGATCAAGGGTGACTGATTTCTCATAAACTGGTTTTGACCCCCAGGGCTCTTCCTTCCAGCTAATCCCTCTCTGTCTCCAGTCCTTGGGCATGTGCTGGGCTGGAGGGATGGCCAGGCTGTTTGCTGGCTGAGAAATGTGTGAGCAGGAGCGTGCCAGGCTGGCTCCGCTCACCTCTGTGGGTACCATGGAGCAAACGTCTCCCTGGTAATACACATCTGGCAGAAGGTTCAGTTTCAAGGGATATCATAGAATCACAGACTGGTTTGGGTTGGAAAGGACCTTAAAGCTTATCCAGCTCCAACCCCCTGTCACGGGCAGGGACACCTTCCACTAGACCAGGTTGCCCACCATCCTGTCCAGCCTGGCCATGCCATGGTGCAGGCATCTCCTAATTGCATGGCACTTAGAAGCACAGAATCACAGACTGGTTTGGGTTGGAAAGAACCTTAAAGATCGTACAGTTCCAACCCCCTGCCATGGGCAGGAACATACTTAACCCTGTGCTGCTCAAGGTTCCTCCCCACAGGCACAAACTGGGGCAGGGGAAGGCTTTCCATCCTGGGAAATTTAACAGCAGTATTGGATAGTTTCCTCTGCGAGCACTGCCCTTGTCTTAGTGAATGGGGCAGTCCTTTGGCCGGTGTTGGAGCAGATGTTCACGCTTCACCCATCTGACCTCCGGATCGATGGAGTCCTTTGTTTGCCCATCCCCACGGTGGGACACCCACTGCCACGTCTGTGACAACTGGCCCCGCTGCAGGGCTCAGGGGGGTCCCTCTGCCCCAGGCTGGTGGGGTCACAGCACCCAGCTGCTTCGCTGCTCCCCTCCCCAGCAAAAAGGGGTCGAAGCTGGTTTGTTCATACATTCGGTTTGTGTTGTCCTCTGATGGTTCTCTGCTCTGTGGGGAGCAGAAACACCTTTTATTTTCTTGGTGGGGAGAGGGGCAGTCAAAGCAGGCACTACCCCAGGTGCTGGGTGAGCGCCCTCAAGCCTTGCTCCATCCCTATAGTGAATGCTGGTGAGGGCTCTGCTCCCATGCATGTCCCCACACACTCTGCCTTATCCAGGTGCCACCACAGCGGACCCACATGTTTGGTGGTAGCTGAACTATTGGGGTGCTCCCTCCTGTCATCTATATGCCCCCGCAATGCATCATTTTGCTTTTGTGGCTTTTTCATGTTGGGTGATCCCATTGGGCAAATCTGTAGTATTCGAAGCATCTGAAGGCCAGTTGTGTCGGTTGCATCCAAAGGAGCGTGGCCAGCAGGTCAAGGGAAGTGATTCTGCCCCTCTACTCTGCTCTGGTGAGGCCTGCAGTCCTGCGTCCAGCTCTGGAGTCCTCAGTACAGGAAAGGCATGGACCTGTTGGAGAGGGTCCAGAGAGGATCACAAAATGGTCGGATGGATGGAGCACTTCTGCTGTGAGGAAAGGCTGAGAGAGTTGGGGTTGTTCAGCCTGGAGAAGACTCTGAGGAGACCTTATTGTGGCCTTTCAGTTCTTAAAAGAGGTCTATAAGAAAGATGGAGAGAGACTTTTTAGCAGGGCCTGTTGTGATAGGACGAGGTGTCATGGTTTTAGACCAAAAGAGGGAAGACTCGGGCTGGATGTGAGGAAGAAATTTTGTACAATGAGGGTGGTAAAACACTGGCACAAGTTGCCCAGAGAGGTGGTGGATGCGCCATCCCTGGAGACATTCAAGGCCAGGCTGGATGTGGTTCTGAGTTGAAGATGTCCCTGCTCATTGGAGGGGAGTTGGACTAAATGAGCTTTGAAGGTCCCTTCCAACTCAAACCATTCTATGATTCTATGAAGGAAAAAAAGTTACCTGAGATAAGAGGCACCAAAAGTCCAATTGTCTTGTTTCACACTCGCCCAGCTCCTCCACTGTGGAAACCAGCTGGCCCTCAGCAGTGTCACCTCCTTGACTGGCACAGCCCCATCCTGTCCCACACCTCTCCCATCCGTCCTGGGCTCCCTGGTGCAGGGCTTTGCTCCTTGTGGATTCTCTCTGGAGATCATTCCTGGCCTGGGGACATCACAGCACGGGGACAAGTGGTTGTGTGAAGTGCACGAGCCTGGGCTCAGTGCTGCCCTGGCGTGATAATGTTATAATTTGCTTGGAGCAGAGCAGCTTTAAGATTTTACCAAGTTCTTCAAATCCATGTCCCGTGAGTCAGAACTGCGTCAAGAGTTAATTTTTTTCTCAGAGAGGAGTAAACACAGGCTCAGCCAACGGGCTTTATTAATCTATAAATCCAGGCAGTGTGAGCGGATGGATGGGGCCAGCAGCTCTGTGCATCCTGCCAGCGCTTTGGCTCTCCAGGCAGAATAAATCAGAAGACACGGAGGAGGATGCTGCATCCTCCATGAACAGGAGATGTGCCTCCTATGAATTGAGGAGGTATTTCTAACCTCCTCGAGGAGGAGGTGTTTTCCGCTGCCTGGGCTGCTGGGGTGCAATGAGGTGCAGACATGCTCCTGGCAGGGCTTGGGACCGGCTGGTCCCTCCCTTTATTACCCACCAGGATGTTGAATTTTGAGGGACTTGTGTTGTGCATTTGAGGTGGGCAGCTCGGAGGGCTTCAGGTGTTCTTGGTGAGCAGCCAGGTAATGTTATGGCAAGAGGGGCTGGCTGAAGTCAGCAGAGCCTGGTGGTATTTGCAGGGAAGGGTTTCCAGCTGCATGGGAAGAGCCCTGGTGCCCCTCAAGGCTGCCTGTGGTAGCAACCCATCTCGCATGGGACTCTTGTTCCTGCTGCACCAGCCATGGTGCCCTGTGGATGGTGACTGGCATCAGACATGGCTCTGCACCTGCTGAGATCCAGTCAGCTGGATGTGCTCCAGCTTCCAGGTTCAGAGGAGCGGTGCTGCTGCTGAGCCCCAGGCTGTGCTCACCCTCTGCTTGAAAGCAGCCTGCCAGAGGACACGCAGCCAGAGGGTCATGTCTGGGCTTCGGATGCATCACAGCCTCTGGCTCTCCATGGCACTGGTAGCTCATCCAGCTTTCCAGGCGCGTTGTGCTCCCAGGTGCTCTGGAGGAGATGCGATGGCCGTGTACAAAGCTGTGTGTGCAGGTCTGGGCTTGAGGACATCTACGTGGCCATCCTCAGCTCAGGCTACCTGTGTTGACTGCCAGAAATTCCATCCATCCCAGAGCCCAGCTGCTCCAGCAGTGCTGGCAGCAATGCAGGGTGCTGGTGGTTCCCCATGGCTCAGCCGTCGTGGGCACTGGCTGGTCCAGGCTCTCTTGTGGTGGCAGCAAGGCCTGTTGGGATGCTCTCAGGAGGCTCCATCTCCTGAAAGCATGGGTGGGGAGAGGGGTGCTGTGATAGCAGAGGACCGAGCACAGTGCTGGAAAATGGGAGAAGAGCGGTGCCCTCTTCTCTTAGTGCTCTGGGGGTTCGGGTGCATTTCTGGGTGCTCAAGCACATTGCACACATCAGAGTCCCTCCCTGAGGAGGGCATGGGACTTGAGCCCTCCAGTGATCCCTTCCATCACACTTGTGGGATTCAAGGATGATCAGGAGTGCAACAGCAAGGGGAGGATGAACTTGCTGCTCCCTCACGTGTTTCCCTCCTGCAGACATTGATTTATAAAGGCTGCTTCACGCTGAGTAGGGAATTTGGGGGATGGTACATTCTCTGCATAATACTTTTCACCCGATTTTCCATGGCAAGGCTGAGGAGTTTGTCAGGTAATGCCTCGGCTACCCTGTACGCTATATTTTGGAAGTGCGGTGCTTTTATGAGGCTTGGGCAGCATGTGCTAAACCCTGCAAAGCTGTAGGTGTTTGTCTGCACATCCTTCGGTGCTCAGAGGATGCAGGGCTGCTCTCTTTTTGGCTGGGTGGTTTTGCATGTGGGGAGGGAGCAGGAATGTGTCTGTCCTTCCCTACCTCCTGTAGGACACTCCTGCTGCTTGTATCTGAGGTGGCTGGAGGTGGCACCTGCAGCACAGAGGGATGCAGAAGAGCCATGAGTAAGATCATAGCTCTGTCTGTCCAACAACCACGCTGATACCTCTGCTGCTTTATCCTCAAAGCTTGCTCGGGGGGTGTCCCCCTTTCTGCACCTCCTTGACAAAGTGCTAGTGCAGCGTGGGGAGTGTGGGGCTGAACTGCCTGGGGTTTTTTTGCTCTGGAGAGCTCTTGGCACTGGATCTGCCCTTCCCGATGCTCGCTGTGTTGTCTTATATCCTGACTGCTCAGGTAGTGCCCCAGGCATCTCTCTGGTTTGACTCCTGCCAAGATGTTGGCTGAGCTGTCTGGGCGACTGCTGTGGCTTTTGCAGAGACAATGAGTTTTTTATCCTCTGGGGTTTGGTGTCATGCCTGGGGGGCTTGGATGGGTCCTGCAGCAGTATTTGTAGAACCACTGTAGCCTCCCTGTAGGCAGCACCCATGTGTTTTTGGTACCCTCCTGGTCTGGGAAGGGTTTGCTGAGCAGCTGGAAATGCCTGCATGGCGTTGCAGCGGGTCCATGGGGCATTCCCAGGATCAGCGATGCCAAGCCTGGGCTGCCCCGGTCTTGTGGTGGGGATGGGGTTGGGCTGAGACGCCTGAGCTTCTTTCCACCAGCCGTGTGAGATGCTGCAAAATCATTCCGAATCCTCAGATTGCTCTGTCCCTACTTGGTGCACAGCAAAAAGTGTTGGGCGAGGCAAGTTATTGGTCCTGGGGCTGTCCTCACCCCAGGGGTGTGTAGGGGCTTTACTGACCACATGAAAGAGAGTGAATGAGAGAAAATAGTTGTCTTGGGGATGCTGCTGCTATTAGGAAACAACTGCAGAGTTGCTAACGTGGCCCTGCCATTGTGCATCCCGCGCATCCTTCGCTCCTGGATGGCGCACAGTGTTGGGATGGTGTCAGTGAGGGGTCTAAGGCCTGTCCATGGCTCTCAGCATTCCCTGGCCACTGCTGTTCTCCAGCTCGGAGCTGCCACTTCTCGTCCCTCCTGGCTCTGCCCTTGTTTTAGCCCAGTGCATTGGGGCATCTGTTTTGCTGCTTGACTTCACACTTGAGCGTCCCCATGGACTTGCATTTCCACAGCTCTGGTTGTGTTTGCTTTTGGTGTATTTAAAATTTTTTCTCTCCTTTCAGTTTCCTGGCAGTCGATTTTTTTTCATTGATACATCCTTTCGCAACTTGTCTGCATCGTATAACTGCCGATTTTCTGCTGCCAACTTCCCCCGGTTTTAATTTATACAATATGTTTATTTTTACTGCAATTTTTTCTTTTATTCAAAGCCAAGATAATTTTAAGCTAAAGACGCCTTCTTTTATGATCACAGATTTATGAGATTTTGGCAAAGCCTTCTTAAGCTGTAATTACTCTTCATTGTTTTTGTTTACATTTCCACCCTAATCAATTTTTGCTAATAATCCCTTTCAACTTTGGAAATTGCCTCTTTTTCCACCTCTGGCTGTGTTTCTTTTTGGAGGGTGCAAAAATCTCTTCCCACGTACATGTAACCAGATTATGGTTTTCTGTACCTATGCAACCGCTCATCCTCAGTTCATTGATGTGCTCATCTTCAGCTCACAAAATGAGCTTTGCTCTGTGATTACCCACACCGAGTTTACTAGTTTTGTGATGGAAATTAGTCTCCAAGAGCATTGAGGTCTCGAACCCCATCCCAGTGGCAGCCTGGACCCCAGCATGTGCTCTCCATCAGCCGCATGAGCAGCAGAGCTGTTCCATAAGTTGCTGCCACCTTCTGTGGGCTGGTCTACAGACCTGCAGGTATGTCCCAGCATGGACTCTGATCACTCAGCTCCTCAGTATAGCCCTTGCAGGTGATGGCAGCTCTGCTTGTGGTCCCACAGCCCATCTCCTGCCTGCTTAGGGGGATGCTCTTTCCCAGTGGAGGGCAGGTGGCTGGCTCCTGCTAGATGAGCAGTGCTACGATGGATGGAGGGCTTCAAGGCCAGGTTGAATGGGGCTTGGAGCAATCTGGTCTAGTGGAAGGGGGAGTTGGAACTGGATGAGCTTCCCACCCAAACCATTCCATGGTTCTATGAGGGAACACATCCCTAGCCCCGGGTAGGGCCACCAGCAAGCAGGAGCCTTGAAGCATCCACCAGGGGAACATCCCCTTGGTTCAGCCTGCTGCCTGCAGAGGTTGTATGAACGTGTAATGAGTTACTTGGGCATGAAAGAGGAAGCCTTCTCCGTGGTGAGCTATTGAAGATGGGGTTTTCCCAATGAAGGAAACATTTACAGCTTTCTAAAAATACCTAGCGCCAGCAGTGCTGGCTCCGCTGTGGCTTTATCTGCGGCAGGGGGCCCGGAGGGAATGCAGGGTTTGTGTTCCTGGCGTGTCTGTGAGCAAACCCCCAGAGATAACGCGGGGATGATGGTGGAGAGATGCTCTGGCCTTGGGAGGGGCTAGAAGGAAGCCAAGCTCCTTGTAGGGATTTTGGGATTTCCTGTGTCTGTCCCGGGGAGAGGCTTCTTGTGGCTGGGAGCCTGATCCAAAGCCCCACCATGGCCACAGCCATCCCAGGGCACAGAGCATCTCTTTGTGGCTTGGCTGGCCTTGTGGTTCCTCCCGAGCCGTTCCTGCTTGCTGCCAGCCAGCAGCATGTTTACATGTAAGAACAGTGGCAAGCAGGAATGACAGAGCCAGGCGTGCGTGGTGGAGAGCATCCTCACCCAGCTCCATGTGCTCGGTGGTGGGGGCTGTGAAAGGGCGTCTGGGGCTCTGCATGGCAGCACCAATACTGCTGGATGAGTGGAAGCATCCACAGCACCAGGTTTTGGGTGCTGGAGTGCATTCACCCCCCAAGTTGGGGTGCGTGATGCTCATTGCTTGTTGGGGGATACCCTGTGCAGCAGTGTCAGCCTGTCCCTGTGCTGTCACCTCCCTGCAGCTGTCCCAGCTCTGACCTGAACTGCTGGCCAGAGCCAGGCACGCTCGGAGCTGTGGGGCTGCAGCAGGGGCTGGCCCAGGCTGGGGGAGTGCACAGTGTACCCCTTCAGCCCCAGGCAGCAGCTTTGGGCATCCCTTTGCTCTGGGATGCTTTACAAAGACCCAGTCACTGAAGAAGTTAGCCAGGGTAATTGGCCAGGCTTGCTTGGTTGCACCAGGGGCTTGTCCTGGTCTTTAATTCTCCTTTGCTGAACGCTGGCGCTGCCTCCCCTTGCCCACACCATGCTGGTGGCTTTGTGTGGCCCTGCCTTTATGAGCTAGGCAGGGGACTGTGTGGCACGGCTGCACATCACTGTGTGATGGTGGGGCTTCTGCTGGAGCTTTGGCTGTGTTCGGAGATAATATCTTTCCCCTGTAAATGCTATTACCCTGTATATGTTCGGGCAGGAGGGAGAGGGGGGTCACCATCTGTGTTTTCCAATAAAAGCAAATTAAAATTGAAGCCCATTAAGGATAGCTCAATTGGGATGCTGAGCAGGGCTCTGGAGCCTGCTGGGAACAAGTTGCTTGCAGCCCATGCCACCATGCAGGGTGACAAAACCTCATTTAGTGCCAGCAGTGCTGGGAAGTGGGACGAGGGCTTGCTGCACACGCTGGCTCTGCTCTGGGTGCGGGTGGCCCAAGGGGAAGGGGAGGCAGAGCTGCCCAAAATCCAGCCTCATGTCATTCCTGCTGGTACCCTCAATGCTCATTGCATCGGATAAAGGGCAGAGGTTAGTAAGGTAAAGGGGTGGATATTGTGTGAGAACTGAGCATGTGCTCCTTACCCCGTAATGCTCTGCAGCCTCCAGGCTTCCTGCTGCATCCCAGATCTCCTGAGGTTGCCTTGCCCCTGTGCTCAGGGATGCGGGGGAGTGGGTCTGGGGACACAGCATGCTGTGAATGGGGCACAGGAGAGTGGGTCTGGGCTATCGAGGGAGATGAGGTGGTGTGGCACTGCACCCTGGGCATTGCACCTTGTACAAGTTGTCCCCAGGGCATGATGGTGGGAGCAGGTTAGTAAGCTGCAGCCAGGAGCTGTACATGGCATCCTCTGCTGCATGCCAATGGTGGTGGTTCCGTGCCTGGGCTCTAGCAGTGTCAGCTGTGTGTCCACCCCTGTGTCAGCCCATACGGTGGCTGTGCCACACTGACAGCTGGACCAGGGCAGCATGTGGTGAAGGCTGCTGGCTCCTCCAGGCTGGAGCATCTGCAGAAGGAGCTCATGGGCATGGTTCCCAACATCCTGGAACACCTCTGTGGCTCCCAGACACAGAGAGAGGGACCAGGAGGCTGTCAGGAGGGACATGGCCCCGCTTCATCCTCTTGGGACGTGGCTTGGTGGGAATTTAGTCTTTGCGGGGCCTGTCTGAAAGGGCTGGATGTGGGTGAGGACAACACTTGCTTAACCCTGGGATTCCCTCCCGCATGGCGTCTTGCAACGATGGGGTCGGTGCCACTGCAGGGATCGAGTCATTAGCACTGACAGTAGCAATGGCTGTTAAATGTCTGCATCTGTGTCTTCTCTGTGTGGCTACCGCATTCCCGGCAGCAGCAGGAGGGCCCCTGCTCGCTGGCATTTAGCATCTGCATTGTGTCTTCCAGCAGCCTGCCCTTGGCTGAACTTGGACCACCTACAAGTCCCGGCTCCTTTTGGGACAGATGCTGCCAGCAAGGACTGCGGGTCCCTGGTGCTGCTGGAGCAGCTTTCTGGGGTCTCTGGTGGGGTTATTGTGTTTCTGCTGACCTCTGGGGCAGACGGTGTCAGGAAACTGGGGACAGAAAGGATGCATCTGCCGTGATAACCGGGGCAGTGTGGCAGCCGGATGGAGCGTGGTCATTCCTTGCATCCAGCTAAACTGCTGCTTCAGCAGAGATCCCAGCCTGACAGATCAGAAAATCTGAATTCTCAGCCCCTCTCATCTGAGAGCTGGAGCTGGGCCGTACTCCCGCTGGGCAGATGAGAGGGGCAATCCTTACCTTTTGTTTGCCTGGCGGTGATGGTGTCTGGATGGGCTGATGTTCAGCTGGGAGCTTAGAAAGCAGGACACGTGCTTGGGTGACTTGCAGCACCCCTGGAGCTGTTGACTTTGGGCTTTCTTCTTGGTTCTGAGCTTTCCAGCAGTGGAACAACCATCACCGTGCAGGGCAGCGCCTGCAGCAGCCAACGGCATCAGAGGCGGGAGAAGATGGGCTGGGAAGAGGAGCTGGGAAGCTGCTCTTTGCAGCGTGCTGGGCCCCAGCTCCTGGCTCACGCAGTGGTTTGCTGCATGCCCAATGGCCAGGAGCAGCTCTACTCCAAACCCTGCTTTCTGTATTTCCCAGTCTAGCAAGGGCTGGGAGCCAAAGGCCTCAGTGGTTCCCCTTTCTGCACAGCAGCATCAGCCCCGGGTTTGCTCCCGTGAGGACAGTGATGTGGGTGGTCAGACGAGGTGTGGGGGATCAGGGGAAGTGAAGGGAAGGATGTAGGTGGGAATGGGGAAAGCAGAGTCCAGCTCACGGCAGCATCCGCCAGCAAGGTGGAGAAAAAGACGGGGAGTTTCCAGGGGGGCTGCTGAACTGCTGTGCAAAGCGCAGGGGATGTCCCTTTCTTTGACACCAGTCCTGTCTGAGTGTCACAGGCAGCTGAGCATCACCCAGTCGATGGGTGAAGGTGTCCCAGCAGGCATTTCTGAGCCCCCAGCTCCCAGCACCATCCCCTATTCCCCTGCTGGCTCTATGAGTCTCACAGGGCTGGCAGGCAGGTTTGGGGAGTGATGTTCTGGTGAGATGAGGGGCCAGGAAGGCTCTGTGGCTCCACAGAAATTGTGACATCTTTCCTTTGCCAACACTGTGTGATATCTCTGAGGTCAGGCCTCCTCACTCTGTGCCTTGTGAGCTCCAGGACTACCATCAGCCTCGGGGTCTGCCTGGCAGGTCAGATGGAGATGATTTTTCTTACATCTCTGAGTCTGGCTGGACCTAATGTTTTATGGAAGGGCCTTGAAAGACCAGGTGCCTGTCTGCTGAGTCCGCAGCACCGGCAACACCAGCAAGACCTGATACAGCTGCCCTTGGTGTGGCCTTTGGGGCTCTGGTTGCAGGGCAGGATACTGGCGGTCCCCATCCCAGCTCTGTCAACTACCTCTTCTCGCTCCCTATCAATCACTCTCCCTCTTGGAGTTTAAGTGGATCCCTGAGTGAAGTATCCAAAATATCCTGTAGCCGCCGGCTCACAATGCAGCATGCTGTTCCCGCGCCAGTGGATTGGCCGGGGGGGGGGATTGGGTTTCAGTTTGTTCCGCTGGCCATCAGCCAGGCAAAGCAAAGCTCGGAGCTGCAGGGAAGGGCCACTGGGTTTGCTCAGCCCCTCTCTGCTCTTGCTGGCAAAAATATTATAACAAGGCTCCAGTAAAGCACAAGAGGCAGAGAAGGGCTTTTCAACTTGTGGAAGGGTAAATAGATCTGTGGCAGGGGCTCCTCAGGGCGGGGGACAGACGGGTTTCTCATTAGCTGTCCCACCTGCATGGGGATGCGGTGGCTGTGCCTGAGGCCAGGCTGGAATCATGGTTTCAGGAGCATGTCTGCCTGCATGAAGGAGTTTGTGTGGATCCCAGTCCTGCTGGGCTCCGGCACTGAGCCACCCTGCAGCATCCCAACACAAAAGGAATGTGGAGCTGTTGGAGCGAGTCCAGAGGAGGCCACGGAGATGCTGCGAGGGCTGGAGCAGCTCTGCTCTGGAGCCAGGCTGAGAGAGCTGGGCTGGGGCAGCCTGGAGAAGAGAAGGCTCCTGAAGGGGAGACCTTAGAGCAGCTCCAGTGCCTAAAGGGGCTCCAGGAAACCTGGAGAGGGGCTTTGGACAAGGGCCTGTAGGGACAGGACAAGGGGAATGGCTTTAACCTGTCAGAGGGGAGATTGAGATGAGCTCTTGGGCAGTAGTTCTTCTCTGTGAGGGTGCTGAGGCGCTGGCACAGGGTGCCCAGAGAAGCTGTGGCTGCCCCATCCCTGGCAGTGTTCAAGGCCAGGTTGGACACAGGGGCTTGGAGCAACCTGCTCTAGTGGAAGGTGTCCCTGCCCGTGGCAGGTGTTGGAACTGGATGAGCTTTAAGATCCCTTCCAACACAAACCGGTCTGGGATTGTATGTTTCTGTGATCCAGCCTGGACTGATCTGATGAGGTGCATTAGGTGGGCTGCCAGGTCACATCTGGGAGTTGGTGACAAGGCGCAGTGTCCCCTCTGTGTCTGCTTTGGGATGGCTTTGCTCCCAGCCCATCAGAGGTCTGGGCAACTTCTTGTATGCTTTGAATGTCCAGCACTGGACACAGCTGATGCGATCCTGGGTCAACTGAGAAGCCCGTTCGCTGTGTTAATATTATACCAGGATTAAAATGCTGGCACGTTTCCTATCCTGAGGGAGGAGCTGGCCTGTGAAGTGAAAGGAGAAGGGAAAAAGTTATGGGTGGAAAAATGAGGGTGGAGGCTCCAGCTATCTGTGGGGCTATTTATTTGTCCAGCTGTTTCTTTATCTGGATGAGTTTGCAGCCTGTGAATGTGAAGGATTTGCCAGGACTTCTGAGAAACCCGGGGCCAGATGCGCTAAATTGGTCTAAATTGGCAGAACTCCATGGAAGTTATTTTTCCGGACACAGAGAAGCGTGTCTGCAACGTGCACAGCTCTTCTGTTAATCCGTTGCCCATCCAGCCTCTCTGCCACTGTTCCTTGGTGCTGTCACTCCATCCCCAGTCCTGGCCATGCCATGCTGGTGTCTCCAGTAACTGCCGGCACCTAGTGTGATCCCAGTCTTGCCCTCCGCTCCCAGGTCTGCCTGCCAGTTTCAGTCCTGACCTGGCCAGATGGGAAAAACTCGCGCAGCAGCATCTCACTTGTGGCTGAGCAGCGTAGGAGCTGCTCACCCCCACCCAGGTCATTGGCATAGCAGTTCATCAGCTTGATGGTGTCTCAGCGTGGCTGTTGAGCATCTGGAGGTGGTGGTTTGGTGGTGAGGACGCATCTTTAGATGCAGAGTGCTAGAGCCAGAGCCCTGGCATGCCCTCATGGCAAGCAGCAGTGCCGGCGACGGGCCACAGCGCTGGCAGAAAGTTGCTTATTGAAAGCATCTTCAAAGTGAAAAGGACAGGCACTTATCTCCTAACTGCCCCGTGGGGAGCAGCGCGGTTTCTGGTGGGAAGCGGGCCAAGGTTGCGTCTGCTGGTTTTGAGCAGCTGCAGATTTATTTATAATGTCGTGGGTAGCATGTGAATCTGCAGATAAACACGCAGGAGGGAAGAACACAAACAACAATATTGAGAAAATGCTGCTCTGGAGAGAGCATTGCACTGAGCTGCAGCTATTGCGAGGCACAGAGATGGGCCAGGGCGAGACACACCCCCACCAACACACTCCCATGCGAGTTTGCTCCGTGTCCTCACCATCACTGCTGACGCGTTGCTCTGTCCTAGATGCCAGGGGGGTCTTTATGGGGTACTGGGGCACCAGCCCCTCACCCAAACCGGTGGGATGGCACCGTGAAAGCATTGGCTGTGGCAGTGAGTGAAGCTGCCCAGTTTGCTGGTTGAAGCAGGTACCTTCTCTCCACGGTTGGCCTGGCACTAACAGTTGGGCTTGGGGTTGCACATCCAGAAATTGGTCCTGTCGGGTGCCTGGAGCAGGATATGAGCATGGGGCAGCCTGCAGGTAGGATCCAGAGACCTGCTGGGTGAGATACGGGCCAGCACAGTTCATTATGGGTGCAGAGGTTGCAAGGGACTCCTGTGGGTGGGATGGGCTGTTGTGGCAGAAAGGTGGGTTCCCATTCCTTGGCATGTATTGCACCTTGTGTGGGGCTGGTATCTGCTGCAGAACTCTGCACGATTGATGTCTTGGTGACTGGAGTCACCCATGCACTCGGAGGTCTCCATGAATATCTCCTCGGTTATCTTACCTTGATAGCCAGAAGGAACCAAGGCAACCTCCTGCCCAGTGGATGCTCCAGGAACGCATGCAGCTTCTCCAGCTCCTGGCACACCTGGGATGGGGAAGGGTGCAAACAGTGCAAGATCTGCCTCTCTTGGCAATTACCCTTCTACCTCTCTAGGCAATTTTGCACTAGTAAAATTGAATCTTGTTTTCCGCATGTCTAACTGGGTTCAGCTCCCAGGCAAAGCTGTAGCCGCAATTTCCCTCATGGGCTATAGGGAACTCTGCTGCTATTTTCTCCCGGTGTAGATCCTTGCAGACCACAATCAATCATCTTGCTCCTCTTTGATGAGCTTTTGCAGTCCCCTCCACCCCATCAATCTGAAGGAGGAATAGACCCCAGGGGAATCTCAGACTCTCTTGTGTGGCTGAGGTGGGTGGTAAGGCCTTGTCTTACCTTTTTAAACCTTCCTGGTTTATCGGTTGCGAGTTCAGACTCTGTGCCAGCACTTCCATGATGGGATGTCAGAGCAGGGCTTGGCTGTGTCTTCATGGGGCCTTCCTCCCACTACTACATCTTGCTGTGAAGATCTGAGTGGGTCTGAGCCTGGGAGAGAGGCAGAGAGAAGCCCCTGCAGACGAGGGGTGTGGTAGTTCATTGAACATCACTCCTGATTTTGTTTGCTGGAGAGATGAATTAATGTGCTTCTTTTGTGTGGAAATAAGAAACTTCTCAGGGATGAGACGGTGATCTTCCCTGGAGGACCATGTGGTCTCCTTCACCTTAGGTGGAGGGTGAGAGTGCTCTTGGCCAGATATATGGGCAAGATGACTGTATGGCAGGCATTGCTTGGGCAATAAGGTGTTTTGAAGTCAACCGTCAATGGATGGAGCAAATCCACCATCACCATTGAAATCTGTCCTGGATTTGCATTCACTTTTGCAGTCAGTGCTCCTGCTGACCAGGTTCACTCTGATTCTTGGGGACCACTTGTTGACAGTTTTCTGTAATTCACACAATACTGCTAAGCTCTAGCATGTAACTGGTCCCCAAAAGGACTTTAGCCAGGGCAGCAATTTGGTAGGAAAGCTATGCAAAATGGGGCATGTTGGGATGTTACAGCTGTGTGCAGTGGGGACCACAGTCTTGGCATCCACCCTGCACAAAGAAGGTTGATAAACAGGAACCTCAAAGAAAGGAACTTGTTTCAGGGTGGAAGAGTAAGGAAGCTCAGATAATGTAGTTGTCTTGGAGATGACATTTTGCCACCCTTAAGCACCGCAAGAGGGAAAGGAGGCTTTGGATTGGAGAGTCTTTATACAAGTAAAAGGAAATCTAATAGCTGGCAGCTGAACAGTGTAAATTCAGAGTAAAATTAATGGAAGATACTTTTTTTTTTTTTTTTCCTAATGAGGAAATAATTGACCATTGGAAAAACCTGCACGTTTCTACTCCTCCTTGTCCTGTGTCAAAACAAGATGGCCCTGGGCCAGCTGGGGTAGATGCAGAGCTGCAAGGAAATGTGCAGGTTTTCAGCTGAGGTTAAAAGGCAATGGCTGTGGTCAGAGTGCTCTGCAGTAATGCACCAGGCACATTCGAGTTTTCATTAAATAACAGGCTTTTAAAAATGCAAAATGCTTCAAAATATGATTTTTATTTTGGGAATTACTTATACTGTTTGAGAGTATATCTTGTTTTACATTATAGTCACTGCTGTTAATATATTTACTATGCACCACTGTCACTGATAGTTAAAGTAACAAATTTAAGGGTTTTCTTTTTAAATTAATGCAGCTTCTAGCTAGCACTGGGTGAAAAATATTGTTTTCCTTTCAGATCAAAGTGCCACTGGTGTTTTAATGAAAAAGCCAGATCCCCTGATAAAATAAACACTATTATCAAACTATATAAACAAATATTCAGTTTAGAAAGAAATTTCGTAAATCTGTATGACAACATTTCTGGCCTAGCTGTTTTCCAGAACTCTTCCTAGTGGGAAAATTTGAAAAGAACTATTTTTGCTTTTTACTCTTGGAATAAAACCAAATTTTGAAATCCTGGTTTCCTGTGAACTGGAAACCTCTGGCTCTAACCAGGAGTAACGAACAACCCACAGTCTGAAAATGATCTACTGCCAGAAGTAGGTGCAAGGAGTATATCTGTGCCGAGGCACTTTTTGGCTGACCGATGGGAAAAGGGGAGTTCACATGCGCCGCTGGGCAGGGTGAGAGCTCAGTTCTGCATCCAGGCTTGTTCCCTAAAGGATGGGTCTGCTCAAGGCTGAGCTTTGCTTTGTTTTTGTTCAACATAGTGAAAGTGGAGGAGGTGGAGCTGCTTTTGAGGGGTTTGTGCCAGTGCGCTTGGGTTTTGGTGGTGAGGAGCAGCAACAGGACACAGTTATAGCCAGTAACTCTCCATCCATGTGTGGCCATGGGAAGTAGCACCATTTGCTGCATTATAGGATGGTGGATAGAGATCTCTACTATATTGGGGTTGATCCCTCTCTGTGAGCTGATGGGGAGGTGTGCATGTCTTGTGCATAAAATACTTTTTCTTGAGATCCCAAGTGCTGGATTGTTTCCCTGCCTGTCCTGCATTGACTGGGAGGGCAGGGAGAGTGAAGCCCCAAGCTGAGTTTTGTATTTGTCTTGCTTGTGTGTGTGATGGATGCTTCCCCGCATCCCTGCAACTGTAATTGGCATCCTGAGTGCATGTTCTGAAATCAGAGGCACGTTCACGTTCTCCCTACAGAGCAGAGGAGTAGAATTTCTTCTGTGGGCATCACCTTGGTCTCAGCCACAGAATCACTGGTTGTATGCTGTCCTCCACGGTCTGTCCCACAAGCATCACACTTTTCCCATGCCCAGCTTTGGTGTGATGAAACCTTTGGGTGTGATTTCTAAACTCCATTTCCTAAACACCGGAATATTATCCTGTTTTCTTAAAATGTCAGCACCAGGCGTAGTGCAGAAAGATCCCTGTGTTGCAGCAAGTGTGCAGCCGCAGACCTGGAGGATGGACAGTCACCCAGATTATGGTAAACCACTCATGGAAGTGTCTGTCCAATGTATTTCTGATGGAGCCATCTGACCCATTCCCATGCTGGATGGGAAAAACTTACACAGGTTAGCCCAAGTATTGGGGTGCCATAACCCGAGCATCCTTTCTCATGCCATCAGTGTCGTTAGGCCGACCTATAGCTATTTGGGATGAGAAGGACTTCAATATGGGAAGCATGACAAGCTATGGAAAGGACAAGGAATCTTTGCTGTATGTGTGGCTCAGGGAGGCTTCTCCTCTGTGGTATTGGCAGCAGCATCACCTGACCTCTTTCAGCCGAAATCACCTGGAAAACCAGGTTTAGCATTGATTTAAATTTTTAGTACTTTTAAGTCCTAAAAGTACTGTTCCTTCCCATGTGCTACAGCATCACCAAGGATTCTGCCTACCATGCAGAAAAAAACATCCCACTTTTGCAACAGAAACTGGAAAGGGGATGGAAGGAACTGGCTCAGGCTGGGCTTCTTGTCTGCAGCAGCAGAGCTGCTCTGGGGCTGTACTACCCTGCTTCTGGATTTTGAGGAGCAAAGTCCACCTGGGCTGGAGGGTGGAAGGGCACATGCTGCCATGCACTGCAAGAGACGGGGGCCAGGGAGAAATGGGCAATGGATGAGGAAGCAGACGGGTGGAGAGACCAATTCTTTGCCCCTCCACATCTAGGGACTAGCCAGAAGGTACAGCGCAGGCTGGGCTCCATGGCTGCAGTCCTGGGCTGGCTCCTCTTCACTTTTTTCCCCTTCTCCTGCCTCAGGCCTTCACCAGCCAGTCCCTGACTCCTTATCTCACCTTCCTCCTGCAGAGACGCTGATGGACTCCACAACAGCAACGGCAGAGCTGGGCTGGACGGTGCATCCTCCATCAGGGGTGAGTTATCCTGTTGCATTATGGTGACCTGGAGCCTGATCTAGGGTCTCCTGCTGCCCATGAATGTAGGTGGCTTGGCTCGACAAAAGTCAGCCACTGAAGCAAAGTGCCTTGACCATGTGAAAAGGTCAAGTGGGAAAAGCACAAGAGGGGGTGGGTGACAGTTGAGGTTCTCTAGAAGGTGACACTTCCAAAAAATACCCCAGTGCTGGAGAAGTGTAATTCTCACCTTACAGCATCAGGCCAACGTGGTGTTGGAGGAATCATACTCTCTCTATAAAACTGGCCTGCAGCCACTTAAAAATCAGGGAGGGGAGAAATTAAATGCTGAGGCCACTGTCATTTGTCCCCAGTATCTTACTTGTTATCCCATTGCCTGTCACTTGGAAAGAAAAGTACGGGGGCATTGGGCTGCAAGGTTGCACCCACAGCAGCCATTTGATATGTCCTGAAATGGCTGTCCAGCATTCCTGGCTTCTTATGGAGGGACATTAGCTGGCTCAGCAGCGACTGTCTCTCTGCTTTGCTGGTGCAAAGAGTTCCCCAAGCCATATCCCAAGACCACCCAGAACAAGCTTCTTTAAAGAAGAGCTTGAAGAAGGCAGGGCATCTCTGCACCCTTCTGCTCATGACACAAAGCTGGAGCAGCCTCAGTCACCTCCATGACCTACAGGGTTTGCGTGGGGCATCAAGGTGCTTCAGAGCATCGTGCCCAGCTCTGGCTGCAGCGGCCAGCAGCAGCGTGGAGCCTCGGTGCTCGACACCCCCAGGCTTGGGTGGCCCAATCCAGCTTGGCGAAAGCCTGGAGATGCTCCCCATCCCCTTGTGCAGAGATGGTAGCTCAGGCTCCATTCTGCCCTCCACTCACCCTCCGCAGGGACTGGATGAAGATGTTTTGTGGGCCTCACCCTGAGGATGACAGCAAGCCCCCTCCCCAGGCCAACTTGGCAGAAGAAAAGAAACAGCCAAGAAAAGCCTCTGCTGGGGAGATTAAACGCAGCTCCCAAGCAGCCCTGCCATGCTGGGGCGCAAGCGCTGCCGGCACCGGTCACCATCACCATGAGAAAGCCCCGCGCCTGCCTGCGAGCCTGGCGCCTCACCAGCGCTGGCCCGGCCGCCAAAGGGGGATGATGGGCGCACAATAGGCAGGAGCAGAGGTCAAGTCTTTTTCTCTCCTCGCCCAGCCTTTCTTGTTTGCGGTGTTTCCATATGTAAAGCACGCCTTGCTCCCGCTCCCCGGCCCTGCGGTAATGAGGCCGGGGCCTGCTGGAAGCCGTCTCCCCGTATTATTGTGCTGCCTCCTTCTTTTGAGCTCCCAGCATGTTAATTAGAGAGCGAGGAGAAAGGGAGAGGCTTCTAATTAAGCATCAAGGAAGTGCAGGGGCTGGTGTATGGGGGTGACTTTCTCTCTCAGCTTGAGAGCCCCATGCTCACAGCTGCAAGGATGTGGGAGGATGCTGGGTGTCTTGATCCTTGCCTCCGGGGTGCTCCCACGTCCCTGTCCCCGTCAGGATGTGGATGCCCATCCAGAAACAGCCCTGGTGTTGCTGGTGAGATGGCCTCCCATTGCGGGGAGGATGTGGCATGCCCTGTGCTGTGCACAGTGTGGGTGCTGATGCTGCAGTGCCTTCACAGCTTCTCCCAGGGTGGCCTTATGCCCACTGACAGGACAGAGTAGGGCATCCTGCCCATGGGTGACTGGCAAGGTTGGTGCAGCCAGCATCACGTGGGAGACAAAATCTGCTACCCATTTACTGCCTCATTGCTGATTATTAAAGGTCCAAAAGCCCAACGAGTTGTTTTTTTCCTGACTGTGGAGCTCTCCTGTTGCTTGTAGGTGTTCCCATGCCTACCTCCACCATCTGCTGTTCATCCCCTAGCTGTAGAGACTCTCCTTCCACCATGTGCTGCTCCTGCCTGGCCAGGGCTGAGCTCTTCAGACTCATGTCCTGAGCCCTTCCTGGGGGCCCTGCAGGTGTGGATGTGGCAGTACTAGGCATCTCCAGGTCTTGGTGGCTGACGTGCTGTTTCAGAGTGGGTGTCAGGAGTGGTCCAGGTGATGGAGGGCCATATCGGAGGCAGGGCAGAGGAAGGAACTGCTTCCCTGTGTCTTGCCCTTGATTCCTTCACCTGCTCCCAGCCAGTGCCTAAAAAAAGGGGAGATCCTGCAATTTTCCACTACCACACCAAATTTATTTCTGGAAAAGAAAGCAAATGTTCCCCCTGTGTTTTGCAAGGATGCTCTCCTCCTCCCCCAGCGATGGCAGCAGATTTCCAGTCACTGCCAATCAGAAGTGGTTGGAGCTGTTTGGGAATCTTCCTTGACAGCCTTCTGTTGAGCTGTTAGCCTTGATGTGCGAGGAGCAATATGTCTCCCATCCCGTGAGCCTCCCTCTACAGTCCTGGGTGCCCTTGTGAGGCTGTTTACAGGCTGAGGGCTGGGGGTGCTCTGCTCCTCACAGTTTCTGTGCTGAACTCGGTCCTGGCACTGGTGCTGGATCTGGGCTGTAGGGCCACCTTGCCCTGGGTGTCATGATCCTGCATCCAGGGCAGGGTTGTGCTCAGAGTTTCACGTCTGTGGGAAACAGCTCGGCTTCCACTTGAGCAGGTTTATGAACAAATTAATTGGAAGCTGTTCCAGCTGGCTGGGACTGCCACATGCTAGCTACACCCCAGTCCTACCACCAGCATCAGGAGGGTGCTGCTGGGGGGAACGGGCAGCACAGAGAGATGTTCTGCACTCCTGTAAGGTCTGGGCAGGGGGGATGCTCTGGTGAGCCAGGTCAGAGGTTCTTTATCTTTCCATCTGTGCTCACGACAGAGGAGTGGTGGCCTGTTACTGGCTGCAGCTCTGCCCTTGTCTGGTCGTCACCCATCCTGAAAGGTCCCCATCCTAAAAAGGATGGAGACAACAACAAGAGCTGAAGGATTTGGGAAAAAACAGCTTGGGGAAAGGGCAAGGAGCAGGACAGGGCCAGAAGGTATCACAGCAGCCCCAAACTTTTCAGAGACTGCTCCAGAGTTACCTGTTAGTCAGCTGTGGGGAGCTGGGCTGAGCTTCCTATGGGGAAATGTCAGCTCCAAGTGTCTTGCTGAGAAGAACGTCACTGTTGTGCCATTGCTCATAGGACATCCCATGGTTCCAGTTTAGGACAGCTGGGGTTGAGCACTGTGCAAACCTGCAGGAGGGACTCGAGAACATGTTAGCCTTTGAAGGGGCAAGGATAAGAGCTACCAGTGGGATCTAACTCAGCATCTCCCTTTGTGGGTACACAGTGGGGTCAGCTGGGCTCCCATAAACCTTCCCTCCTGCCTGTGGGGAGAGGCCACTGGCTACAGGCCCATCGCGCAGCCGGTCCTTGGGCTGAGAGGAGGTTTTATGGCTGCGTTACGAGCTCCAGGTCCTGTCTGCCACGTCTGTAACTGCAGCGGCACCAGTGGGAATACATCTGCTAAAGGCATTGTGTTCCTTTGCTGCGACGCTCTGCTGCACAGTGCAGCCCACGGGCAGGAGCCCCTGCTAAAGACATTACTGCTTGCAGAGATGGTGCATGGCCCTGCCGTGCTCTGCCACCCAGCAGAGGTGCTTTACCATAAATCCAGGCATGGAGCACGGTGCTGCTGGCAGCGAGATAGCCCCCAGCTCTGCAGAGGGCTTGGGCCACCTTGTTCCCACAGAGTGGAGCCTGCCCGATATGCAGTGAGGGTGAAACCCTGCCAGAGCAGTATGGAGGCATGTAGGTACAGACTGCTTGCAGGGTGGTGCTGGAGCAGTGCTGGGTGAGGTGCTGGGCACTGATGGGGCTGCCTCTGTGATGGGGTGGGCACAGTGTGGGGCAGCTGGCAGTGGCAGAGCCTGCCCGCTTGGCACATGGTGGGGTTGGGAAGAGGTGAGGCGAATTGGGAACAAGAGTTTGGTGCAAGCCCTTGACTTCCTGTGTCCTGTCTGCAGTGGGAAGAGGTGAGCGGGTATGACGAGAACATGAACACAATTCGCACCTACCAGGTGTGCAACGTCTTTGAATCCAGCCAAAACAACTGGCTCCGTACCAAGTACATCCGGAGGCGAGGAGCGCACCGCATCCACGTGGAGATGAAATTTTCTGTTCGGGACTGCAGCAGCATCCCTAATGTCCCAGGCTCCTGTAAGGAGACTTTTAACCTCTACTATTTTGAGTCGGACTTTGACTCAGCCACCAAGACTTTTCCTAACTGGATGGAGAATCCTTGGATGAAAGTGGACACAATTGCTGCTGACGAGAGCTTCTCACAGGTGGACCTAGGTGGACGGGTGATGAAGATTAACACCGAGGTGCGCAGTTTTGGGCCTGTCTCCAAGAATGGTTTCTACCTGGCCTTCCAGGACTACGGGGGCTGCATGTCCTTGATTGCCGTCCGTGTCTTCTACCGCAAGTGTCCTCGTGTGATCCAGAATGGGGCCATCTTCCAGGAAACCCTCTCAGGAGCAGAGAGCACCTCGCTGGTGGCAGCCCGGGGGACGTGCATTGCCAATGCAGAGGAGGTGGATGTGCCCATCAAGCTGTACTGCAACGGGGATGGCGAGTGGCTGGTGCCCATCGGCCGCTGCATGTGCCGGGCAGGCTACGAGTCAGTGGAAAATGGGACTGTCTGCAGAGGTAACTGCTGGCTTCGGTGTTGCACTGAGCAACACCTTGGGGCTGGTGGCTGTGCCCATGGGGCAGTCGGGATTTGCAGCAGGGATGTGCATGAACTGCCTGGGAGCAACCTCCTTTGGCAGGGGTGGGAGAGGAGCGTGTGTATGGACACTGACTCCTCCAGCTCCTCAGTTTGTGCCGTGGGCCCATCCATCCATTGCGGAGGCTCTGTGTTAACCTTTGGGTCCTCAGAGCCAGTGGGTCCAGAGCGCTCTCCAGGTCTTGGAAGGACACACGTGTGTGTAGCTGAGGTGTGTGCCACTAATCTGCAGTCACCTCTCAGAATACTTCGTCTGTTTTCACTTGTTTGTGCCCTGGGCATTGGCATGACCTGAAACACTTCTGGGATGAGGGGAGCAGGAGTGCAGGCAGCCAAAGGTGATGTCCTGGGAGGGAGCAAGTGGTCTCCAGCATCTTTTGCATGGTGAGGTGCAAATGGCCCAGGGTGGGACATGATCACAGACTGTTCATGGGCACACTCAGTGGTGCCCAGGTGAAGAGGTGAGCTCCTGCAGCAGTTGGAGGCCTCCTGCCCTGTAGATGTTCTCCTGCCATCTACAGAGATGCTCAAAGCAGACTCTGGGAGTGCCTGCTCAGCTCAGCTGAGTACTCTGGAGCCAGTGTGGTTCCGGGTAAGCGAGAGGTTCTGCATCACCCTTCCCGAAAGCATCATGTCCACACTCATCTTTCTGTTCCTCCCATGTCACATGTGGGCTCAGGGAGGTTTAGAAAGGAGCTGCTGGGGCTGTCAGGGAGAGAGGGGGACCTGAGAGCTGCATGTTTAGTGGGCACATGCTGCTGTACCATGCACAGAGCAAACCAGAGCGTTTGGCAAATGGCTGAATATCAAAATCCCATTACAGTTTTGATAGCATCAGCACACTCTGAGCAGAGCTGGGGTTTCTCTGAGATCAATTATAGATATGTCAGTGGGCACTGCAGAGTGCAAGGAAGGAGCTGCATCTGTTCTCTTCGTGCTGTGGGGAAGGGGTGGCTGGGTCGCACCAAGCAGGCATGGGGAAGGTGCTCATGGAGGGGGACTGACAGTCTCTGGCCGTTCTCAGTTGGGACTGTAGGTTGGGTTGTCCCCTTAGAGAGGGCACCACGTCTCCTGCTGGTGGCTGGGCTGCTCATGCATCAAGCTACAGCTCCTGGTGTGCTGTGGGTGTCATTTGATGTTCGTGATTTGAGCTGCTCCTCGCTGGGCCACTGAGCATCTCTTCCCACCAAGCTCAGGGTGATCATGTCCTCCAGCTGTAGCAGGGATGGGGTGGGGATGGGGACAGTAAGGAGGTACTGCTGCAGCGCAGTGTGGAAAGGGAGCCTGGCTAATCCCAGCCTTGAAGGGAAGATGGGTGTTTTACAATACGCAATTGAGCATTCATAGCAACACCAGAAAGCCAAAATGATTCATGTCAGCTTTTCCATCTCAGCTAACTTTTTTTCCCTGTGCGTACCCAGCCCTGCACTTTGCTCTGATGCAGCTTTGGTCTCCTGAGACTCCCTGGTCCCACTGCCAGCACAGACAAGGGGTGATCCTTTCGGATGCCCTGTAGCTCCCAGGTCTCCTAATGCACGCTGTGGCCTGGCAGAGTGGGCAGGAGCCAGGGGCCGCGGTGGAGGGAGCAGGCAGGAGGGAGAGGCTGGGTCTCCTCTTTGCCTGGCAGCAGCAGGATTTTGGGAGGTCCAGTACCTTGGCAGCTGTTTCTCCAGCCGGTGCTGGCGTGCGCCGGCCCCGCGCTCCCCAACAGCATCAATCATGTGGTGGCCGGCAGCCTGATGTCTCTGTGGGGCATCTGGCTCTGGGGCTGCCTCTCCGCTTCCCCTTCCCTTTCCTCTTCCCCTTCCGCATCTCCCTTTCCCTTTTCCCCCTTTCCCCTTCTTCTTCCTCTTGCCCTTCCCCTTCTCCCTTTCCCTTTTCCCCCTTTCCCCTTTCCCCTTCTCCTTCCTCTTGCCCTTCCCCCTTCCCTTTTCCCTTCCCTTTCTTCTTCCCTCCTGCATGGGGCTGGATGGGACCCCAGGGTTGCACCAGACTGGGACACATTCTCTTCTTTCCTCCAGAAGAAGAGTGAGGACTGGGAGGAGAGTGCCATGGAGTTGGCAGGGCAGCCATAGCACCCCCATCCTCTCCCAGCACCCCCAGCGAGCCCCACAGAGGACTGGGAAAGGGGCTGGTCACCACAGCTCGGTCAGGCAGAAGAAGGGCTCTCCTCCCCAGCTCAACTCAGGAAGGACCTGCGGGATGCATCCCTGCCCACCTCCCGTTGTGTCCTTGCCCCTGGTCCCTGCAGAGGTAGGGTACGAGCCGCCTGCTTTGGGGGACTCACTTGTACATGTAGCTGGCAGGTTTTCTCATGTTTCAAGGGGTGGGAGGGAATCTGGGCCCCTGTCCAGAAGCAAAACAAAAGCAAATCTGAGCTGGCTTTCGGGGCGAAGTGCTCTCACACGGCTCGGTTGCCCAAACAGGACGTGGTGGGGAGCGTGGGGGACATGGCTCACTGGTCCTGCCCTGCCAATGGGTCCTGGTGGAAAAGGGCATCCCAAGCAATGGACAGTCCCCTGGTGCAGCTGCATGGTGCTGAAAGGAGTTGCTCATTTTCTCCACTGGGCTTTCCATCTGGCTAAAGCAGTGCAGGCCTGCTCGCAGCAGTGCACACAAGGGATATTTATGGAGGAAGTTCATGCGTCTAACAGCTTAAGCTCTCCTAAGCTTGCAGCCCCAGCACAAAAGGATTTGGGAGCAGTTAACAATTCTGTGTGGTTAAGAGATTTTCATTTCACTGGGCCTTGCTGGCCGATCCCGCAGGGCCCTGGCTGCTCTCTCCTCTTCGCTCTGCTCCTCCACTCGCTTCCCGGCTCCTTCCCACTGCACTGGCGAGGGGCTCCCCACGCTGCCTCCCCCAGCCCAGCCGCGTCCTCCCCACTTCACCTTCTCCTGTTCCCTGCCTGCATCTTTTTTCTCCATCTCCCTGTTCTTTGTCTGCTGCCTCCCCCCTCTCCCCCGCCTGTCCCTCCCATGCAGCATATTAAGCGCATTTCTCTCTCTGCCTCCCTTATTCATTGGCTCCCCTCTGCAACAGCGGAGGCAGAGCTATTGTGCTGCCTGCTCTCCCCGTTTGGGCTGCATGGTAGAGAACACTGCCTGCGAGGGTCTCTGCTTGCTCAGGGATGGCAGTCCCTGGCTGCTGGTCCTAGCTATTGAACCCTGTATCCATCTCCAGTTCCTCCCCATCTTTGAAGGACATGGAATCATCATAGAAATCCCAGACTGGTTTGGGTTGGAATGTACCTTAAAGCTCTTCCAGCTCCAACCCCCTGCCATGGGCAGGGACACCTTCCACTAGAGCAGGTTGCTCCAAGCCCCTGTGTCCAACCTGGCCTTGAACACTGCCAGGGATGGGGCAGCCACAGCTTCTCTGGGCACCCTGTGCCAGCGCCTCAGCACCCTCACAGGGAAGAGCTTCTGCCTCAGAGCTCATCTCAGTCTCCCCTCTGGCAGGTTAAAGCCATTCCCCTTGTCCTGTCCCTACAGGCCCTTGTCAAAAGTCCGTCTCCAGCTTTCTTGTTGGCCCCTTTAGGTATTGGAAAGCTGTTATAAGGTCTCCCTGGAGCCCAAGTCCAGCTCTAAAGGGAGAAGCGTGACCTCTGGGGTTGTTGCTGTAGTAGGCTGGTACCTGGGTCTCCTTGTCTGGGACTGCATCGGTCTGGGTGGCAGGTTTTGGCAGGGCTGTGCCCTTGCAGACGTGTGTCCTACAGGTAGGCTCCATGATGGACTTCCTTGCCTGTGCTTGTGTGTAATTTAGAGGTCCGGCACAGCAGATCCGCCACCACCCCCTTGTGTGCTGGGAATTTGGGTGCTGAAGGAGTGATGTGCATGTCACATATGCTGAGGACCCAGAAGTGTGGAAAGCAGAGAGGGTGTGTGCCAGCTGTAGTGTGCTTGGGTTTTGGAGGGGGCAAGTATACGCTAAGGGCTTGGAGGGATGTGCAGGTTTCTGATGTGCTGGGGAAGGGTATGTCCTAGCTGTCTTACAGTCACGTCCCATAAGTACATGATGTTTTGGAGATAAAAGGCTATTTATGGCTCCATGCCTGCTTCAGGTCTGGGCCATTACTGGTAATGCTGGACCCAGCCAATAAATTGTAAGGTCCTAGGGATAATTAGGTTCTTACAGGAAGCATTCCTGCTTGAGCTGGAGCAGATACAGCCAGTCGTGATGTAAATGTTTGCAGAGATGGAGAACTGCCCGTTAAACACTTGCACCAGTGGTTTCTGCCTTTTCTCCCTGGCTGTGCCTGGCACTCGGGCCTCAGACCTTGGTGAACTCTGTGCATCCCCGCACCTCTGCTTTTTGTGAGTCTCTAAGAGTAATTCATGGTCTCTGGTGATATGATAAGATTTTCAGCCAGTGTTTTTGGCTCTTCCCAGCCCTTGGCACTGCTTTAGCCTTTCCATTGGTAGATCCACCATCCCATGTGCAGGATGCATGTACGTAGTGACAACCTATGTGCCAGGGTGATGCTGAGATTTCCCTTTTCCTACATCCCCTCTTTGCTTTAACTCTTTCGGCAATGGCATCTCTCTGGGTGCTTTTGAAGAGCCTGCATCCCTGTCCCTGGAGGTGTGATCTGACATGTGTTTGTACTGAAATGCATGTTCTTTGCTTGTGCCCAGCTCACTGAGGCATCCGGATTGCTGTGTATCTTCTTCAGTATTTACCACACTACAACTTCCATGTCATCAGCTAACTTTATTGGGAATGCTTTGGGCTTTCTCCTGGGTCACTGATAAAAATGTTAAATAGCCCAGAGGCATGAACCATATCTGTTGGCTCTAGTAGAAACAGACCTGCTCTCTGCACATTCCCTGTTTAGATCTCAGACCATAGCAGTATCCGCTTGCCAAGTTTTAATGCATTGAATATGTCCCGCAGTGTCAGTGGACTTACTAATTTCTGAGTCAAAATATCATGTGTTACCAAGGGAAATGCTCTGCAGAAGTTTGGGTGTGTTGCATTAACGCTGTTAAACTCTCCCAGCCAATCTTGTAATTGCATCAAAAAACCATACAAGACGAATTTGCCTTAATCTCTTTTCCATAAGTGTACGTAGGTTGGCACTACTATTACTACCTTCCTTTCATCCTTTGCTGGCCAAATCCTGTAGCTGGCACATCCTTATCTGACTGGTACTGACGCTGCAGTGGCACTCCTAAAATAGCCAAGACTGCCTCATTTAACAAAGAGCTTTTTCCTACAGCTCTGAAACATCCTGCTACTTGACGGTGTGTGGAAAGTGAACGTTAACTGTCCACTGGTTCATCAGCCATCTCTTTAAAAACTCATAGGTAGATGCTATCCTGACACACTGATTTAACAATGTTTAACTTTAGTAGCTGCTATTTAACATCTTGAGTTACTGCTGGAATGGAAAGTATTTCACCATCATCCTATAAGATGATTACATCACCTGGCTTCTTCCCAAGTACAAAACAGGAATTTGTCTGCCTTTTCTATAGGGTTGTTGACAATTTGAATGCTCCCAGCCGGCTGTGGCTCTGTGTCATTGTGGATACTGCACTTCGGGCTTCTCCCTCTCCGTCTGGGAAGCAAGAATAAAGCATCTTTCTTTCTGTTGCTTTGATTCTTCTCCCTCCTGCTTCTTGCTGACCTCTCCATGTTGTGAATCCAATTAGGGCTGTGGTGGGGATTGCAGCTGCTCAGTATTAACCACTCCTAGCCTGCTTGGTGCTCTATGGAGTTGGAGGAGATGCCAGCTTGTCCTCTGTACACTGCTGGGTGGTGTTTGGGCTTCTGGAGGTTGGAGTAGGACCAGGGAAAGCCTTGCGGATCAAGGGAGTGTCGGGCAGGGGAGTTGGGGCATTCATTTCTGGGTGGTTTGAAGCCGTGAAGAGATGCTGACCTCGCAAGGAAGGTCACAGGTGGTCCAGGAATGGGGCAAAAAATGTGCTGCTGGAAGAGAGAAATGGACAACTCACCTCAGAATAGGAAATGCTGCTTCTGAGGGACAAGATCTTCATGGCCAAAAGCAGGCAAAGGCAATGAGAACTGCTTTCTCATTTTGCTTTTCAAGACAAGGGATGGGCTTAGACCTTCCACAAAAGTGTTTTCTCTATAGAGAAAGTGGTGAGATGAGGTTTTACAGGACATGAGTGTGATTTTTGAACAGCAGAGCACTGCCAGCCCTGTTTTGAAGACATAGGAAAGACCCCAGCAGGATGCAGAAGATAACCCAAGAGCAGCCCACTAGAAGCACGGAGGAGAACAGCATATTCTCATTTGTTGCTATAGGCAGGTCATGAGTCTGGGTGTTGGAGGAAGGGATGGAGATCTCAGGTCCAGCAAAATCCGTTGGGAGTTTCTTGATGGAAATGATGGCCATTCACAGGATTTCTGAGAGGGACATGGTGGAGGTTTGCATTGCCACTATCTGCCACAGCTGGTTCTTCCCAGTCCCTTTGAATGAGCCCCTTCTTCATCCTGCTCATGATCTCCCACCGTAGAGTTTTGGGGAAGGTCTCTGCTCCCCATTCTGCTTGGGCACTGCTTGGTCCCCCCATCCTTCTCCCCAGGCACTTTGTGGTGCTTGGATCAGCGGGAAGAAGGATGGAGGGCAGTGAGAGCAGACCTGGAGGGTCTCCACCAGAGAAAGAGTGATGTCCTTTCTGACCCTCCACATGTAAATACTGTGTCCTGAGTGCAGGGATGGGAGCCCCCTGGTAACACGGGTGCTTTCAAGGAGCTGACATCTGTACTGATAAAAAATTCTCCTCCAGACTTATTTTTACAGAAGAAACAGCATTTTGGATCAAACACCACATTCCTGATCTTGCTACACCCATGTGAGTGGGGAATAGAGGCTCTGGCAGCATCCCGTGCTGACACCAGTGGGAGAGCAGCATTTATTCCTGCTTTTCCACTCTCTCCATCATAGGCCTCCCTTTCCCCCTGCGTCAACCCCCCTCTTTTTCTGAGTGAAAGTGGTAAACATTAATAGGAACTGGAATGAATAGCTGGGATCCAGGCCCAGGCTTCCAGGATTTTAACTCATTATTGCCATAAAATGAAGGGAACGTGGTTTTTGTCATTAGTTTTTCCTTTGAATCAAAGCGCCTGGAGATCTGGGGGGCAAGGAGAGTTTTTCCCTGAATTCATCAGAGTGGTGAATCTTTATGGGGCAAGAGGAGAATATTCTTCATCATATGTAACATGAGAAAATTAGGAAAAATGCTGGTTTTGAGGTGGGGTTTTTTTTTTTCATTTGAGATTTTTCTGAGTTGGGCAAAGCGAAGAAGAGATTATTTTGCACATTTAGTTTTGGAAAATATCCTCAGACATTCTCTATGCTGATTTAAAGTTACTTGGATGTCAGATTATAACTCTCTAAGAGCACAGTTATTTTAGTGATACAAGGTAAAAATCTTACAGAAAATTTAGTTTAGAAGCCATGATTAGCTTAATTAGCTCCAGGGAAACTCTTTATTTTTCCCTATATGCCTTAGAAACATAGTATATCACTGGAAAGTGTACATAAATGTCCCCATAAAGGTTATGAAATTGAATCAAAGTGTTCATAGCTCACATGATGGCTGTGTTTACATAGAACAAACTTTAAACAATGATAAATTAGGTTTGGCCAAGGAAAATACACAATATTTTCACATTTTGAAGGAGACGTTAAGTTTGGTGGCACCAATCAGTGATACCCACTCCTTCCGTGGGTGGGTGTTACAGCTTAAACACTGTAAGGAAATAGTTGCATGAAGGATGCAGAGCAAAACCAGGCAGAAGTGCAGTGAGTGCTGTCTGGTGAGTCTGAGGTATCCCCTTGTCCCCTTCATTTCTTGGCATTTGGAGAAGTTGTATCTAAGAAAAGAAAATTAAAAAAAAACACAACAAAACCCAACCACAAAAAGCAAACAAACAAAAAACCCAAACCAAAAAACCAAAGAAAAACCCTCAAACCAAAAAATGTTGCCAGGTGCTATAAAAAGAAGAGACGCTAAAGAAGGGCCACAGCCTTGGCAGACTGTGGGACACGGCCAGCAGCTGGCTTAAGGCTGGGTGCAGAGGGCTGCCATGCTTTGGGTGGGCTGTGGCAGCACTAGAAATAGGTTCATAAGCAGAAGAGGCTCTGAACCAGCATCCTTAACTTCCTTCCTACCAGCCAGCTTCCGCAGGAGTCTTCTTCCAAGTGAGCAGCAGCCCCATGCCCACCTAGCTGAGAAGCCTGTGCTGGAGGACAGCGTCTGCCCAGGAAGTGGGGAAGCTGGTTGTAGTGCATGAGAAACTAGTAATTTGCAGATTGGCAAGTCTTACAGGCTGGAGAATGGGGAACAAGGTGTAGTGTGAGCAGGAGGTCACTAGGTCTTGGAAAGCACCCTGTTAAGGGGAGAAAAAGTCCTGCTGAGACCTGAAGCTACCAACTTGGTGCATTGCTACTCCCAGATCCTTCTCTTTGAAAGGCACCTGAAAGGGGAACCTGTGGAACATGGTGTATTCTGTGGGTAGGTGATTCTCGTGGAGCCTTTCTAGGTCTCTGAAGCAAGGTCTTCAAAGACAGAGAGCTCTTCTTCACTTCAGTGGGTTGAAATGACACCTGACAAGGTGTTGGCATCTTCCCGGAGTCCCTGGAGGTAAACTGGGGATATTGGCTTTGTTCCATGTGTCAGAAACTAGAGAGACCTTTCTAAAAACCTACCTATGTCATGGTTTCAGTTGGCCAACAGGGCTCTTGATGCTTGAGTGAACGGTTCTGTGCTCAAGCACATTCCTGTACCTGGGCTGGCTCACCCCTCCTCCGTGGGCTGTGGGTACTGCAGTGATGCTGCGGGGAGGTGGTGGGCATGCCTGGACCACGAGGTGAGGGTCCACAGGTTAGGTGGATAATGGCTAATGGGACAAATTCAGAATGCATTTTGAGGGAATATCTGGTTCTTCAGTAGTTGAGAGCTGACAGTTTTCAACAACGACAAGCTCCTACTTGCAGTGTCTTTTTGCGCTTTCAGACTGTTGTCACATTCGGAGCTCACAGAAGGCGTGTGTTCAAGAAGACAATTTTTAACTCCAAATCCAAAGCTAGCAATTTCCCTTCAAAACATCATGATCTCAGGAGAACCACAGTTGTTACATCTGCAGCTGTGACAGGAGACAGCAGCAGAGTGAACAATAAATGGACGCTGATAAAGGCTTTATTCATTTCAAACTATCAAAATGCTCAAACCCTCAAGATGAGTAAGAATTAAAGTGCAGCCTGAAGTGGGTCTCATAAAGTAAGAGTAATGTGGATGCTTTGCTCCAAATGGCATTTCTCCCAGCCTGGATGGCTTTTCAAAAGATTGCAGTGACTTCTGGAGCGGCTGTAGTAACAGATAATATTTGCCAAACAGCAAACAGCACACTCCATTAAATGCGCGCTCTCTGTCTTTTTATGGCATCAGCTCTCCAGGAGCTTTCTGCGGAGCCACGGGAAGGCTCTGTGCAGTGTCAGGGGCGTGCATGCTCTCAGACATCAGTGGGTGGCTTCCATCATGCTGTTCCACCTTTCTCCCTGCCCTTCAGGAGACCCATTCCTGACTACGGTGTCTGCATCCTCCCAGGGCAGGCAGAGCAAAGGGTTATGGGCCGGTGCCCCATGCAGCGGCCTGAAGTGCCTGCATGGGTGGAGCATCAAGGGATGGGCAGGATGTAGGATGTTGCTGGGCATCAGACCCTTGACTAGGGATTTCTAAGGTGCTGATCTCTCTCTGGAGGCATTTAAGTGGAAGCCAACTGTTTTTCATTACCCCTCCTCTGCCCCTTTCTCTCCCCTCCCTTTTGCCTTATCCTTCCAGTCTTGGGTGCCAGTGACAGTTCTCCAGATGTCCGTGTTACTTTCACCACAATAAAGAACATTATTTTGGCAGATAACCTCCCCGTTCATCCCCACCTGGATGGCTCAGGATCATTCAGCACTGTCTTCTGCTTGCAGGGAGCTGTGACAAGGGAGGAGGAGGTGGTTCCTCAGGCTGCCCAGGCAGTGGATGCTTGAGCTGCTCTCTTGTGCCAGCCATCACCCAGAGGATTCCTGTAGCTGAAGGCAGGAAGCTGAGGAGGGTTTACTGCAGTGGAAGCATTACTGCTGCTGGCCTTTCCTTGCAGCACAGTGAGCAAAATGAATTCTGAGCCTTTTGGTGTGTACGCACAGCCCTCGTTAATGAAATGGAAAGAGTAAAAACAGGGAGAGCAGGATTAGGGGAAGCATTCAGGGAGTGATTCACACCCAGAGGAGTTTCTTGTTCACCTTTCCCTGCTGTGCACCCCAATGATGGATTAACAGTTGCCTTCATTTGTCATTGCATCACTACTTGTGGCGTGGTGCAGCAAGCACCGCCC
This sequence comes from Strigops habroptila, assembly GCF_004027225.2. Taxonomy (NCBI): domain Eukaryota; kingdom Metazoa; phylum Chordata; class Aves; order Psittaciformes; family Psittacidae; genus Strigops; species Strigops habroptila. The sequence goes on from NC_044292.2 coordinate 2,924,568, forward strand.
TCACTGTTATTTCCAGTCACCTTCACAAGTACAGTGGTTATGCTGTTACTGTCACCTACATTAGCTCGGACATTGATCTAAGCTGTAATGTTGGTGTTTTACTCTCAGTTTACACCTTAGGAGTAGACCTGTGGCACCAACTGAAGAATGAGAGATGAGGTAGCGGTTGTAGGTAAAATAATCTCCAGGCTTTCTCAAGCTCGGTCTTCCAGCTGCAGCCGTGCAAATCCTAGCCTTAGGACCTGCCAAAGGTCTGCAGCTCTGGGGGTGACAGAGAGCACCAGATCGCCCTCGGCTGCTGCCTACGCTGGTCGTGCTGCTTTCTAAAGAGGATTAGGAAACCAGATGAGGAACTTTATTGTGCTCACTGCTTACTCGTGTTGCCACCATGAGTATGGTGCATTTGCAAACAGAGTGACAAATTTAAGTGTGTGTATCTTCAGGATACCTATAATTAAAACTGGTCTTTTTTTTTTTTCCTTCTGGAAAGTTTTTTGCTGTCTGGCTCAGGTGGAAGTGATCCCAGTTTGGTTTTGTTTCTCTTGAATTAGAGCACGGCGGCTCTTTCCAGGATTTCCCAGGCGAAACTATGTGCATGGGGACCTGCCCCATGCACGTGCAGCTCACGCAGCCTGTGCATGTTCCACAGATGGTTTTTGGTGCATTTGGCTCTGTGCAGCTTTGCAGGGGCCATGGCAGGGATTTGCCCATATGTGAGGGCTGGATTTCTGGTGCTTCCAGTTGCAAAGTAGGAATTGAGTGTGGGAACAGGGGCTGATCATCAGAGAGCAGTCAGAGCATAACGTGCAAAGCTGAGCAAAGGACTCAGGCTGGACACAAGTGCAGTTTTGCTGCTCAGTCCTGCCTAAAGAACAGAGGTTAGTGTGACGCGTTTATCTGGCAGCAGAAGTCCTCCAAACTTTGTGTTGCCTGACATCAGGGCTGCCTTGAGAAGGGATCAGAAGGGCTTTGGTGGAAACCAGGAGGAGGTTGGCAAGTCAGGGATGGGCTAGCAGGACACATGGGACCAGCACTGCCATGTCAGCTCAACCATATTGCATACTTTGGGGGGTGGGGAGGGCAAGATGGGGTTTCCATGGAAACCAGAGCCATGATTTCCTGCATGCCGAAGTGCTGGAAGGCCAAAAGCAAATGTGGGTAGGAGGAAGGAAGCAGCAAATGGTGGGCAGCATACCATCCTTTGGGAGCTTCATCCTTGAAGCACGTAGGAGAGGAGGAAAAGAGGACATTTCATAGAATCACAGAGTCCCAGACTGGTTTGTGTTGGAAGAGACCTTAAAGCTCCTCCAGTTCCAACCCCCTGCCATGGGCAGGGACACCTTCCGCTAGAGCAGGTTGCTCCAAGCCCCTGTGTCCAACCCGGCCTTGAACACTGCCAGGGATGGGGCAGCCACAGCTTCTCTGGGCACCCTGTGCCAGCGCTTCAGCACCCTCACAGGGAAGAATTTTCGGTACCCTGAACTCTCTTGTCATCTCCCTGAAGCCCAGAGCATGGCTGGGAGCAAGGGCCAGCTCTGGCAGAGGGCTCTATAGGTGTCCAGGGCAATGCGTGCTCTTGCTGTGGCAAAGGCTGCTTAGCCCAACAGGAGCTTGCAAGGGTGCAGCATGACAGTGGAGGTCGACACCAGCCCAGGTAGCTCACTAATGAGCAGGTTTAAGTAATAAGACCAGGACGAACTGCAGCAATATTGCTTTTGGTGTTTGGTCCTAGAGTCTGCCTGTGCACATCACCTCTGTGTGCAGGAAGGTGGCAAGGGCAGATCAGTACAGGGCTGAGACACCATGCAGGGTGGACGTGACACCCCTGGACAGATGTGCACAGCTGGGTCAAGCAGGAGAGTGGGATGCCTTCAGACAGCTGCTGGGTCCCAACACAGGCACATCTGGCTCAGATCTGGTGCACAGTGTGAGGCTTGTAGGGGTCCCAAGTATTCCATCTTGCTGTGAGCTGACTTGCTGGATGCTCCTAGTATTGGAGGTGTGGATGTGTCTCATACCCACAGGTACGTGTCATTGCCCTGACACTGCTCCATCTGCACCCTTGGGCTGGTGCGGCCACGTCCCTGCTGTCACATGAACCTACAGGCCGGGTTGTGGCTGCAGCAGTGATGAGTGCTGGAGCTGCTAGCAGACTGGAAATGTCTTTTGTCAAAGCCTGAGATGCCTCCAACCTCCTTTAATTAAAGACAATTACTGCTTTCAGCCCCTCTTCACAGCTCAGCTGGGTTGTTTGCAAACACACAGCTGCGGGAGTCTTTGTGCCCCTCTCCGAGTCCCACTTCCCTGGAGACGCACAGAGGTTTCTTTATTATCAGCATTACAGCTAGCAAGCGCTGATGAGAAGGGGGTGTCCCGGGGTGTTCTGAGGTGCAGGGCAGCCTAGAGCAGCCCTGCCTGCTCGTGTCCAGCTTTCCTGCAAAACCTACGTGGTTTTGATCAGTGCATGGTGCTGTGCTCTTGGAAGAGTGGCTGTTGCTGGAGGTGAGAAGAGATCGAAGGGGATGAGTGAGGATAGAGGTGTTTGGGCTGCAGAGAAGGTGGTTCTTGTCCCCAGCTGCAGAGACACAACTGAGCTGAGAGCTCTGAATACGTTCTTTTAAATAACGCTCTGCTGAGTTAGCCCTGATTTTGCATACTCATGTAAAGAGGCTGCTTCACCTCACTGCAAGAACAGCACCAGGCAGCCCAAATCTGCTCTTTCCCAACTCAACCGTGCTCAGAAAAAAAATCCCTGAAACCTCCTGTAACCAATAAGCCCCCTTTTCTGTGCTTGAATAACTCCAAGGCAGCCAAATGGAGCTTAACCAAACTTTCCAAAACAGTCAGGGCTGGCACAAGAACAAGCAGCATCCACTGCAGCCCTCTGGGATGCTGTTTCCAAAAATACGAGCCTCAGCGCAGCAGCATGAAGCTGCCTCATAGCCTTGGCTCTTGTAGGATCCTGCTTCGCTCTTCAGCGCCACGTCCAATCCCAGACACTGTGGCCAAGGCCGTGGCTTCTCGGTTTTCAGGTGCTAATGGTCTCCTCGGGGAGGAGCCAGGCAGGAGAGCCCAGCAGGCAGCCCACTACTGGCCTTGGAAGCATTTGGTTGTTAAATCTGAATGGTAAGTGCTCAGCCTTCAGGCTCAGGGGAGCCAAGATTCTTTTTGAGCTTCTAACAGCCTGACACTGCTCTGTCTTCTCAAATTCATTTTGCAGCTCCGATTCCCTGGCGAGCACTAATCACTGGGCTGAGCATGAAGGGAAACATACTCCTTAAATGGGAAGCCCAGAAGCTCTTTCCCCTTTAACAGCCTCTCTGTGGACATCTTTGATCTGTTTTGGGGTGGTTTCTTATTCCACAGAAGGCTCTTGGAGGCCAGAAGATGAGTTGAAGCAGCCTTCTAGAACAGATTTAAATGCACGCACAGGCACCGTGCTGTGGGTTTAGCGCTGGCAGCAGATGGGCAGGGTTGGACACCCATTATAAGGGCAAAGACTAGGGCTTCAGAGGCCCAGTTGCTGCAGTGTTTGTGTCTGTGGGATGCTGGAGCTCTGGCGACACAGTCTGTGGTCCTTAGTGCAACATCATGGGATGCTGGGGCTTTGGGGGCACAGTCCTTAGTGCAACATCACGCTGCAGGTCCTGCTGCGCTCATGGGAGAGGGTGACTGTCCTTAGCCCATCAATGAGGGCACTCTGCTCACAGACAGCTCAGTAGAGTAAGGTGCCTTCATTTGGCAGCCCCTCCAGTTTCTGTTCCAGGTCTTGGGTTGTGGACTTGGCTAACCAGAAGGTGTATTTGGGGCCCCAGTGTGCTTTAAAAATGGACATCCTCCAGTTATGTCCCCTGGGAAACTGTTGGCTGCAGCTCTTGGCAGCTGGAGGTCCCATGAGTGCTGACCCAGTCCCAGCAGTGGCAGACCCAGAAACACAGTCAGGAGGTGTCTGAGAGAGTTTCCCATGCGTTAAGCATGGCTGTGTCTTCGATGGAAACAAACCTTTCCAGAAACACCCTGGTGATTATTGGTTTGCAAAGGTCTGTACTGGCCAGAAAGTAGGAGCAGTAAGGGGGGAATAGAGTGGTCATTCCTCTTGTCTTCTGGCATGCTGTTCGTATTTTCAGTGCCCACAGTATCTTGTGGCAGTAAGTTCTGCAATTTAATTATGCACCATGTAAAAAATATGTCCATGCACACTGTAAGAAATTGCAAGCCATCTATTCTCATTCCTATCTCTATATTCCTGATGGCTTTATATACCTCCCTGAGTGGCCTCTTTTCAAATGGAAGGTCCTGAGTTGATTGATTCTCTAGATGGAAGCTGTTCAGTATTCCTAATAATTTTAATTATCTCTGTCATGATCTCGTCTAAGGATGACCACCATTGCAAACACTGTTCAAAACGTTACTCCCTGCAATGGCTTAATAACATTCCTGCTTTGCATTGGGTTCCTTTCTTAATAATTCCTTACATTTTCTCCTTTTTTTTTTTTTTTTTTGATGATGGATGAGCTTTGAAATGATGTTTTCAGAGAATTATCTCTAGTGCTGCTGAGATCTCCTCCCTGCATGTTAATAGCTAATTTAGTGCCCATCATTGTGTTTGTATAATTAGGGCTCTTTTCCCCCAAGTGCATTAGTTTCCTTTTGTCACCACTGAATTTCATTTGCTGTGTTATTGCCCAGTCACCCAGCACCCTGAGATCTTCTTGTTACTCTTTGCGAGTGGCTTTAGTTCTGGTAAACCCATCTAGTTTGGGGACATGAGGAGGCTACGCTGTGTCACTTGTCACCCCCTGCTCCAGCCTGCAGGTGGGTGCTCAGGGTGGTTCCTTGTTCCAGCACCACGATGATCGACATCCTCAGCATCTGTGTGAATATGTGCATTCGCAGGGATGTTACTGGTGCATTGTGCAGTGGCTGGTCTCCCTTGGTGGGGCCTGCCTGAACTCTGGATGCCAGTAGGGAATGCATCGCGTTGCTGGGACTTTCTGGCTGGATGGTGGTTTTCTGGACATGACAAGCTCTGTTCCAGATTTCAGCAATGTTCCAGATCTCAGTTTCTCCAACCACTATTAGGATGGCAGAGACACTCTATCTCTTGTCTCAGGAGACTCTTTCCCAATGTCTGAGCAGCCAGCAGAGAAGAATTGCATCACATGCTGTGCACAGCAGTGGAAGGAGCAGCTTTGACTATTGGGGTTCCTCAGCCCTTGGCTGGAGCTTGGCACAAGGAGATTTCAGCAAAGTGGAGTGAACGTGTCCTGGGTTCAGCAGTAGCAGTCATTTTTTCTCCTTCTTAGTGGCTGGTGCAGTGCTGTGTTTTCGACTTTAGTCTGGGAACAGTGCTGATAACACACCCGTGTGTTTAGTTGTTGCTAAGTAGTGTTTACCCTGATCAAGGACTTTTTCAGTCTCAAGCTCTGCCAGTGAGGAGGGGCACAAGAAGCTGGGAGGAAGCAGAGACAGGACACCTGACCCAAACTAGCCAAAGGGGTATTCCATGCCACAGCACGTCATGCCCAGTATATAAACCGGGGGGAGTTACCCGGAAGGCCCAGATCACTGCTCGGGTCGGACTGCGTATCGGTTGGTGGATGGTGAGCGATTGTATCCTCTCCCCTTGTTATTTCCCTTATCATTATTATTATTAGTGGCAGTAGTAGTGGTTTTGTATTATACCTTAGTTACTGGACTGCTCTTATCTCAACCCATGGGAATTACATTCTTTCGATGCTCCTCCCCATCCCTCTGTGAGCAGGGGAAGGAAGAAGAGGGGGAGTGAGCGAGCGGCTGCGTGGTTCTGAGTTACCGGCTGGGCTTAAACCACGACAGAACCCAGAGAAGAAGAACCTGAGAAGGGATCTGAGCACAGCTACAGCTCTGTACAGGATAATTAAAAGAGGATGGAGCCAAGTCCCATCAGCAGTGGTGCCAGATCATACAGAAAGTGACAACAGCCACAATCTGCAGCTTGAGAGGCTCAGGGCGGACTTTGGAGAAGCTGAAACAGTTCCCCAGAGAGGTTGAGCATCACCATCCTCAGAGATTTTCAAGGCTTCCCTGATTTAGGGCTGGGTGTAACCCTTCTATGAGCTGGAGACTGGCCTGGAGACCCCAGAGGTCTCTTCCGACCAGTCCTGCTAGGATACCGTGAAAAATCATGTGCCAGGACTATGGAGCCAGCTTGACCTGAGCACCACCTCTGCACTGGAGATGGCCAGAGAAACCGTAGATAGAGAAACAGTGCTGAAGCCAGCTCGGGTCTAAATACGTTCCTCAGGTGGTAGCATGGCATGGGGGGACAGGAGACTGCAGTATGGGTCACCAGCACTCGGAGTCAGACCTGCTGTAACTGCATCTAGCAGGGAGTTGAAAAATGTCTGCTGATAAAACCCATGGAGCCATGAGCAGTAAGTGAAGAGGTCTAGGAAGTTGTGGTAAGCTACATCTCATAAGAAGAAGTTAAATGCCAAATTTGACTGTCCTGTAGACTGCGGTCAGAAACATGCCTCCATGTGAGTGCATTGCCCTGCTCTCCACAGTTCAAGAGGGATATGAAAAATAAAGCTGGAGGGTGCTACAGAGAAACACAAATATGGTTCCAAGAGCCATGGAAAATGCCCTTCCACAAGGGACTGAAAGAACTCAGTAGCTTCTCAAAAAGGATAGTAGGAGGTGAAATGATTACCAAGAGGAAACACCAGCCTCTAAAGGGCTTTTTAGTCTGGAAAGACAGGGATAACAAGAACTGGTATGGTTAAACTGAAGCTAGACAAATTGAACAAATCAGGCATATTTTTCTAAGTGAGCAAACTAATGAGATAAGAGGGACTTCTCCATGTTTTGGACTATGTAAAACAAGATGGCTCGTTGCTAGTGTTGGGCTTTAGCTGAGGTCCCCTCTATCAGTTTCATCAAAGGGCACTTGGATGAAGTGTGGACCATAGGATTCAGAGCCCCCAGATCCATTCAAGGCTGCGGAGGCACCAGCAGCCTAGGGTGGTTGAGAAGACCCAGCATTGCTGTGGGCAGCGTGAGCTTGGCAGCTGGACCCTGGTCCCTGCAGCAGCACCCACTGAGGGGACCTTTGTGCCCTTCCCGTGCCTCTCATCCCTTATCAGCATCACAGGCATTGGACACCAGAGCCGTGGCCACTGGGCTGCCCAGATGGAGATGTTGGTAGAGGAGGGAGGTGTTCAAACAGACATGAAACCTGTGCAACAGCTGCATGCAGCAGCTTCCCAGGCAGCGGTTCCTCCCTCCTGTGTCAGTGGCAGAGACTCCTCATCCCCTGCTTTGTTGGCTGCAGAAGGGCCTGGAGGATAACAAGTCCCCATGCAGCATCGTTTGGATGCACGACGTGTAATGCCCCAAGGCAAATCTACCAGGGCACCCCTCGCTGCCTCCACCCAGCCCTGCTGCTGCATCCTCCCCAGGGAGCTTCACACCAGCTGATCCCACTTCCCTCCGATGAATTCTCTGTGTTGGATGCAGGTTCAGCATCCTACACCCAGGGCCTAACTTGGTGATGAACTTGGCTGATGGCCTCCCATATGAGGTGGTTGCAGAGGCTGAAGACTCCTGCTGAGTCCCAGAGGCATCCTTGCACGCCTACTCACTTCGCGCACCTGCTGGGTTGGTGAAAGGCCTGGCCTTGTACGCCAGGTTGCTGCAGCAACAGCGGCTCAGCATCAGCAACAGCGGCTCAGCATAGAATCATAGAATCCCAGACTGGTTTGGGTTGGAAAGGACCTTAAGATCATCTAGTTCCAACCCCCCTGCCATGGGCAGGGATGCCTCACACTAGACCATGTCGACCAAGGCTCTGTCCAACCTGGCCTTGAACACTGCCAGGGATGGAGCACCTCTTTGGGCAACCTGTTCCAGTGCCTCAGCACCCTCACAGTAAAGAATTTCTTCCTCATATTCTAGTTTCTACCCTGTCAGTGTCAAACTAAAAGGAAGGAGCCAACAGGCTTCTGCCCCATACTTCTCATTTCATTGCAAAGCAGGGGCCTTCTTCCTGGCATAGTGCTCCTACCCCAGTGCTCCCAGTCCATTTTTGTTTGAATAAAATAGCCATCCCATCCCCTTACATGAAAGCAAGACCATAAGAGCATGGTGAAGTCCAGACAAGCATCCAAACTTCCTGGCAATTCCTTGAACTGAGTTCCCAGGCTCTGAAGTTTAGTCCGCCCATACCTTTGCCATCAGAGACGTTTGCTGTTGCCACCAAGTTGTCTAGCAGAAGGTGGAGACCAGGGAATGATGCTTTCACAGCCCCAAGAAGTTTGACCAAACTTTCCACTTTTAAGGTTTTCTCTTCATCCACCTTCCTGAGTAGATTGTCCACAGCTTCTCTCTGAGAGCTGCCTCCACAGCAATCCAAAACCACCTGCAGCAAAGAAACAGCCAAGAACCTGTTTGTGAGAGCATCCTACAAACTCTTGGGTCTGAATAGAGATCACAGAAACAGGAACAGTGTCACAGTATACATGACTGCAGTAAATCCGTACCCACTGCTTCCCCTAATTTGATTAACTGGGAGGTGTCATGAGGTCCTAGTTACAGGAACATCTAAACACATCCCAGGTATATCTGACGTGTCACCCTGCAAACTACCCTGGTGGGTTCTTCCGCCAAGTCTAGCTCTTGGAAGTGGCTGACAAGCCACTTCTGTTTCTTTTCAAAAGGAAATAAAAATAGACTTAAAGACGGGGTGAAAACAGCATTTCCTTCAATATTTTCAGCAAATACTTGGTCAGTTGGCAGTCTTTGCCCTTGTCTCCACAGGTTTTTTGCTTGTCAAAAGACAGAGATGAACAGAAAAAAACCCTCAGCGAAAACTCTCATCATTTATAGAATCATAGAACCACACACTGGTTTGGGTTGGAAAGAACCCCCCTGCAATGGGCAGGGATGCTTCAAAGTAGACCAGGTTGCTTCAAGCCTTGTCCAACCTGGCCTTGAACACTGCCAGGGATGGGGCAGCCACAGCTTCTCTGGGCACCCTGTGCCAGTGCCTCAGCACCTTCACAGTAAAGAACTTCTTACTAATATCTAACCTGAACTTCCCCTGTTTCAGTTTAAAGCCATCACTCCTTGTCCTTTCACTACAGTCCCTGGTGAAGAGCCCCTCCCCAGCATCCTTGTAGCCCCCTTCAGGTACTGGAAGCTGCTCTGAGGTCTCCACACAGCTTCTCTTCTCCAGGCTGAACAGCCCCAGTGTTCTCAGTCTGTGTCCATACGGGAGGTGCTCCAGCCCCTGATCATCCTGGTGGCCTCCTCTGGACTTGCTCCAACAGCTCCATGTCCTTCTTATGCTGCGGACACCGTAACTGCACACAGTGCTGCAAGTGGGGTCTCACGAGAGCAAAGTAGAGGGGCAGGATCACCTTCTTCTACCTGCTGGTCACGCTCCTTTTGATGCAGCCCAGGACATGGGTGGTTTCTGGGCTCAAGCGCACACTGAACCCAGCTCATGTTAAGTTTCTTATCAACCAACACCTCCAAGCCCTTCTCCGCAGGGCTGTGCTGAGTAACTTCTTCGCCCAACCTGTAGCTGTGCCTGGGATTGCCCAGACCCAGCTGTAGAACCTTGCACTTGGCTTGGTTGAACTTCATGAGGTTCGCATTGGCCCACCTCTCAAGCATGTTCAGGTCCCTCTGGATGATCCCTTCCCTCCAGCGTATCAACTGAACCACGAGCTTGGTGTCATCAGCCAACTTGCTGAGGGCGCATCAATCCCACTATCCATGTCACCGACAAAGATGTTGAACAGGATTGGTGCCAACACTGACCCCTGAGGCTCGTTATCTGTCTCCAGTTGGACACTGAGCCATTGACCACAACTGTTTGCGTGTGGCCATCCAGCCAATTCTTTATCCACCGGCTGGTCCAGCAATCAAATTGATGTCTCTCCAGTTTAGAGACAAGGATGTCATGGGGCACAGTGTTGAATGCTTTGCACAAGTCCAGGTACATGACATCAACTGCTTTGTCCCTATCCATCAGCTCTGTAGCCCCATCATAGAAGGCCACCCAATTGGTCAGGCATGATTTGCCCTTAGTGAAGCCATGTTGGCTGTCACCAACCACCTCATTGTTTTTCATGTGCCTTAACATGCTTTCCAGGAGAATCTGCTCCATGATCCTGCCAGGTACAGAGGTGAGACTGACTGGTCTGTAGTTTTCCAGGTTTTCCAGTTTTATTCTTCTTGAAAATGGGGTTAAATTTCCCTTTTTCCAGTTGTTGGGAACTTCACCTGACTGCCATGATTTTTCAAATACATATGATGGACAGTGGCTTAGCAACTTCATCTGCCAGCTCCTTCAGGACCTGCAGATGGATTTCATCAGGTCCCATGGCGTTGTGCACATTCTGGTTCTTAAGATGATCTTGAACCTGGTCCTCTTCTACAGTGGGCCTAAGGTCTTCATTCTCCCAGTCCCTGTATTATGGTGCTGTTGCATGAGCAACAGCAGCTCAGCATTGGTAACAGTGGCTCCGCATCCTCACCATGAGCACCAGGCAGGGTTGGAGAGCTTTGCTCCCATTGACCCATCAGCCTGATTCAGGGGAGAGTGGCTTTTGGGCTGATTTGCTTTCATTAACTAGATTAGCTGCTTTAATCTGCTCAAAGTGAGAGGCAGTTGATCCCAACACAGCAGAGGGGGCTTTTACTGGGGAGGGGAAGCTGCAGGGGAGAGGTGGTGCAGCAGGTCTTTGCTGTGCCTCTTTGCCATGGACAGGTTCACCCCCTCTTCTCCCACCCCTTCTCCACCCCTTTTCTTTGTACAGATGGAAGAGAGTAAAGGGATGATTGCGCTGTCCCCTCAACAATCGCCCCCATGCAGTTGCACGTGACTGTGCATATGGCCTCAGCCTGAATGTGTTTGGCCTTCCTCAGCTTTTTTGCATCAGACAAAGAAACGTGGCAGCAAATGGGTAGAATCCCTCCACCGCTGGCTCGGTTATTTCAACCTTCCTGCTAAAAAATTGCGCTTTCTTGCCCAGCGTTTGTCCACCTCCTGCAAATGGGTCTGTGGACATCCGGGGTGATGCCCTCAAGGCATGAGGTCTTGCAGGGCATTGTCTGTACCTGCACATGCAGCTTATGTCCCCCAGCTGTGCAAGACCCTGTGCCAGGACTGGTGCTTTCCGTGCTTTAACTCCATCCTCAGCTAGAGACAGATGCAGTCTTCATCATGATACAAAACACTTACGGACCAGTTGTACTCCAACTTGAAGCATGAAGTCTCCTCTCTACAGCTGTCTCCAACTGCAGGTTAACGTAATCTCTCCTCTGTGTTTGTGTTCCGCTGCTACCCCCACGCAGAGGGGATAGGGTGCTTCTACCTCCACGCAGAGGAGTCAGGGGCAAAGTTGTGATGCAGAAGCCAAAATCCCAACCCTGAGCTCTGCCTGCTCCACCTGATGCCACTGCTCTGCATCAGTGCTTTTTATTTCTTGCTGCACTCCAGTTTTGGTTGTTGGGGGGTTTTTTTGCCCAAGGAGAAAAGGATCATGCAAATGATTTTCCCCAAGGGATTTCTGGAAGCTGTTTAAGCCAGCAAATGCTGTCTTCTCCACAGCTGTGCCATGCTACTCAGTATGCTCATGAATTTCCCCTCCCCTAAGTGCAGGAAGGGGCTGACAGATGTTAACACACAATCAGTGTCTCAGGAGAGAGGAATTAAAGCCACACTGGACCCTTCGAAGACACACATTAGTGTCAGAAATTTCTAATCAATCAGCTCAGAGTCTCCCGGGGTCAGAAGCCTCTTTGAAATTCAAATGGGGAATGGCTCCTAATGGGTTTTATTTTGATTGCTATAAATTGATTAGCGTTAAGATAAACAAGTTTTGTTTCCTTCTGAAAGCTCTAAATACGCTCGGGGGCGGGCGGGGGGGAGCGGAGAGGGAAGCGGTGGAGTCTGATTGCTTCCCATTAGGACATCCTCACTTAGCTTCCACCCCATCACCAGTTTGCACCAGACACGCGAGGCTGAAGGCAGTGAACTGCTTTTGCAGTGCCGGAGCAGGACGCAGGTTAGAGGGGAAGGTGTGAGCATCCTCCCTGGTTTTCTAGGGTGAGATGTGAAAATGCAGCTTGGTTCTGGAGGGGATTGGTGCAGGTGTGGTGGAAGATGTAGCCGTGTTTGAGGAACATGCATGGTTTTTAGGCCGGTTCAGCCTACCAGCTGCCATGCGACTGGAAGATACTCCTTTGCAGGAGCGTTTCCTCTGGGTGACGGCTCAGCACTCACCACTGTGACTGTCACTAAACACAGGAACACTCTTGTGTCCCCAAGACCCCATCCTTACAGCTTGTATTTACTCTGTATAGCCCCATGTGTGGTCCCTATGCCTGTGTGTGCTCCCTACAGCCCCATGTGTACTGCTACAGCCCAGTGTGTTCTCCCTGAACGCACTACAATGGTGTGTGCTCCATACAGCCTGCATGTGGTCTCAACAGCGTGTGATATGTACAGCCCCATGTGTGGTCGCTACAGCCTCTGTGTGCTCCCTACAACCCATATATGCTGTAGTACAACCCTTGTGTGATGTCTACAGCCCCATGTGTGATCCCTACAATCTGTGTTCATGTGTGCTCCCTACAGCCTGTGTGTGCTCATACAACCTGTGTGTGCCTGCACAGCCCGTCTGTGCTCCATACAGCCATGCATGTGCTCCCTACGCCACGTGTGTTGCCTACAGCCTCTGTGTGGTCAATAGAGCTGGTGTGTGCTCCTTACAGACCATGTGTGTGCTCCTTACAGACCATGTGTGTGCTCCCTAAAGCACTGTGTGTGATGCCTACAGCCCCATGCATGGTCCATACAGCCAGTGCGTGCTCCTCCCTTCAGCCTGTGTGTGCTGTGTGTGCTGTGTGTTCATACAGCAGCCCTGTGTGTAGTCCCTAGAGCCTGTGTGTGCTCTGCATGACCCATATGTGCTCTGCACAGTCCCATGTGTGCTCCCTGCAGCGTATGTGTGCTCCCTATAGTCTGCTTGAGCGCCCTACAGCATATGTGTCTCAGTACAGTTCATTTGTGCTCCCTACAGCCCATATGCTCTCTATAGCCCCATCTGTACACCCTAATGTGCCTCTGTGCGCTCCCTACAGCCTGGGTGTTCTCCTTGTAGCCTGTCTGTGCTCCCTGCAGATTATGTGCTCTCTACAGTACGAGTGTGCTTTCTACAACCCGTGTGTGTGTTCCCTCTAACCTATGTGTTCTACAGCTCGTGTGTGCTCCCTGTGACCTGTGTGTGTTCCCCATATAACCATGCGTGTGCTCCATACGGTCCCTTCTGGGCTCCCTACAGTCACATGTAGGCTTCCTACAGATGGTGTGTGCTCTCTTCAGCACCTGTGTGCTCCCTGCAACCTTCGTGTGTACTCCCTTCAGCCTTCCTTTGTGTTCTGTGTAGCTCCATGTGGGCTCTGTATAACCCTGTGTCTGCTTCCACCACCCATGTTTTTCTCCCTACAGCCCCTGTGTGCTCTATACAGCCTGTCTGCTCTCACAGCATGTTCCCTCCAGCCTGTACGGCTGAGGGAGCTGGAGGTGTTTAGTCTGGAGAAAAGGAGGCTCTCTACAGCTATCTGAAAGGAGGTTGTAGGGAGGTGGGGGTCAGTCTCTTCTCCCAAGTAACAAATGATAGGACAAGAGGAAACAGCCTCAAGCTGCACCAGGGGAGGTTTAGATTGGATATTAGGAACAATTTCTTCACTGAAAGGGTTGTCAAGCATTGGCACAGGCTGCCCAGGGAACTGTTGGAGTCACCATCCCTGGACGTATTTAAAATACATAGGTATGACACTCAGGGACATGGTTCAGTGGTGGACTTGGCAGTGCCAGGTTAATGGTTGGACTTGATGATCTTAAGGATCTTTTCCAACCTAAATGATTCGATGATTCTGTGATGCTATCTCCTAGTACGTTTTCAAGGACGAGGGTGAGGGGAACAAGGTCAGTGCATCTTGTCTGTGGGATGTGAATGTCTGTGGGTACCAGTTCTAGGGAGTGCTGTGAGTGGCTGCGAGCACCACTTGGCTCCCTGACAGTGGCACAGGGATGGTGTCCAGAAACGAGGGATGTGGTAGATCAGAGGTGGTTGCTGGGCTGTTTTGGTGTCATGGTCTTGCTGCTAGGTGGGGATGGGGACCTCCTGGCTGTTGGTGGCTGTAGTGGTTCAGGATGGTGGCTGTGTCTCCGCTGGATGGTGGTGAAGATCTCGATGTTGGTGGTGGCGAGGATCTCACTGCTGGTGGTGGTGAGGGTCTCGCTGTTGGTGATGGTGTCTCTGCTGGGAGGTGATGGGAGGCTGGATGTGCCCTCGGAGGGGGTGACCGACGTGTGCTCTGCTGTGCATGAAGCCCAGGAGGCAGGCAGTTCATATTTCTGTACTGAACAGGGAGCTGACAGTAATGAACAGCTAATTAACATCACAGGGCTTGATGGTTGTGGTGTCAGTGTCCCTAATTAGTCTCGCACTAATCTGCTTTAATTAACTGTCCCTGTCGTGGTTTTAATTTAATTTTCAGCTCTAGACCAGAGAAAGCAGTCCTGTGAGCATCTGGGTTCCAGTACCATGGCACTGTACTGGGATGGACTGACAGGGTCGTGGTGGCCAGCCAGGCACCCCAGCACAGGGAGAAGCACAGCTCCTGTGCTGCATCTGCTTGTGCGTTCCCAGGGAGGAACAGCCACCACTGTGTGACCCCAGCCATGCTGGTCCCAGGCCTGTGGCCACCTCCAAGCCAGGCTGTGCTGGCTGGACAGTGGACCACAGATGAGCTGAGCATCATGTCATTAGTTGCCCCCACGCTTTCATACTGCTGCTTTGCCTGCATCAGGCATGTTTTATGGCATAGAGAGCTCCCATCCCTTCCCTGTTTTGGTGTGGGGGAGAGTGTGGGGTTGTTCGTGATGTCTGTGCCCGCTCAGGATTACCAGTCATTGTCTGGAGGAGTAACCAGGAATGTGCTGCTTTGCGTGAGGTCTCCTTGAGACAGGGGCACAAGAAGCTGGTCACTGCGCCTTGCTTGGCCAACAGGTTTGGAGGGCCCGTTGCCTTCGTGCTGCTTGGTACCTCTTCATTTGACTTCAAGCATTTTCATACCAGGAGCTCCCGGTACAGAGCAGCCGCCGAGGACTTCCCTCCTCATCAGTTTTTCAGTATCTCGTTCCTGCAGGAGACATCCCCTGCACCTTATGTTAGACCAGCTAGAGATCTAAGGGCTGGAGCAAAGCCAGCAGCAGAGCACTTCAGGACTGGCATGGGAGGAGAGCAGGCTCCACGTCCTGCTGTGATGAGTGTGAGGGTTGCTGAGCTGTGTATGGGAGGATGGGCAGAGAACAAGCTGGGGAGACACTTAATCATGGTTTCCCTTGGGAGCAGATGAAATCACAAGAGCAAAAGCAGTGGGGAGAGGAGGAGGAGAAGACAGGCAGGAAGAGTCTTAGCATCCTAGACATGCTGTGAGGAGCTTGTATTTAGTCCCAGTAGAGTTGCTATTTGCACAAAAGGGTCTGTTGGTCCTTGTCCTGCCAAGCAGAGCTCTGCCTTGAAAGCTGCATGCCCTTGACCCGGACATTGCTTTTTCTGTGGAAAACCAGGCTCTGTATTGCAGACAGAATCGAAGGGAGCAGGAGAGAGGAGAAGACATAGACCTCTCCACGAGAAGCATGGCATCTAGAGTTCTGCACACGCAGCTCTAACAATAAGGCAATTCTTTGTTAATACCCCTACTCTGTACCTCTGCAGGGTACTCTCAGCATGTACCCTGCTAGAATGAAGGATGCAGATGTGTCAGGGTGGGAAACTTCGGGGTTTTGCACTCTGAGTGAGAACTGCAGCAGGAGTAGGGTGGACATGCACCCCATGCTCCAGCCCAGCTCTGCTTTCTCTTCTCTGCTCCAGAATGGCATCCTTCATCAGGCAGGGCACAAATCTTCTCAAACATGAGCGTCTCCCCATGGGACCTTCTCAGGGGGCTGTGTTAATCTGTAAGAGCAAGCGGGGCCTTTAAAGTGGGAGTTCATGGTTGGCAGCATCCCAGGGAGCTGTGCGGTCCTGAGCTTGGCTTGCCTGTCTGAATTAGCGGGGGCTCTGCCATCTGTCCTGCTCTCAGCTCTGGCTGGATCTGCTCCAGGTGCCTCGCACTTTGATGAAAACCCCTTTCCAACCGCAGCCCCTGCTCCAAATACCTCAGCTGCTTCCAGCTAGGCAAGCATGGATGCCTTCCCTGGTCCTCTGCAGACAGAGGAAATCCTTACGTCAGCTGGAGTCATGCTGTGAGCTTTGGGAGCAGCTAACCTTGGGGAAATGCAGTGAAGGTCCCTGGAGAAGGACTTTTGGAACCCCTCAGTGGTTGAGCAGTCTATGGATTAAGAAGACCAAATCTGTCTATGTTTTTATAGGGCTGCTGAGGGATCAGGCAGTTGTTGGTTGTACCGTGCTGCCCATTTGCAGTTCTTGCCTCACATCAAAGACTGACCCAATGTGCTGGGCACTTTCTGCCTTACCCATCTGAGGGTCTCACTGAAGTGCTGTTGCAGCTTCATGCAGGGCTGTCACGCTCAGCCCATTCCCTGCAGCAACTTCAGTGTTTTTCAGCCTTTCTTCTCTGTGGTATGTGGCACTGAGAACCACTTTTCGCAGAATGGGACTGGGAGGATGGTCAACTTCACCAGTGCACCAAGTCTCTCCGATCCCGCTCTGCAAAGCGACCAGTAAACCAGTGAAACACCACAACACAAAGAAAATACATCAGGGGGCTCTTATTTGATGTCACACTTTACCCCTGACATTGGTGCCATCATCTTAGCAAAGAGAGCTAGGCATATCTTACCCTTGAAAACCACACACCAGTGTTACCCATGTGTCTGATCCCCTGAAGTGCTCTCACAACAGTTGGTTTCATAACCACCAGCACTCGCATCGCAGAGTTTTCCTTGGCTGACTCTTAAAGCTCTTGGGTATACGTTATCTAATCCTGCCTGGTATTGGGAGCTATCACTGATACTCTCTCCCTACTTTCAGAGGTAATGGAAAATTTTAAGGAAGTGTTGGTTATGAAACAATCCTTCTTTAACTATCCACTATTCTTGTGTCTTCCTTTCTTTCGGTGTCACAATACACAATTTTGCCATATTTTGGTGGCAGGCACATATCTCTCCTATGGCTTCACTTTTCTATCGTTCTTGATTTTTGTCTTGTTGCTGTTAATCTTACAGTCCCTGGTTTTTTCACTGCCCGGTTTAGCTGCTCTTACCTTGTATTTTGTCCTTGCTAATTTAAAGCCACTGCTGCCAGTTTGTGACTTCTTCAGACACATTTTTTTTTTAATTCCTTCACTGTAATTTCTTGGCCAGAATTATTTTTTATTGGAAAATAGGACTAGCATTTTTCTGGGGGCAGCAACAGTTTTGATTGTCATTGTGTTTTGGTCTTGGTTTTGGGTTTTTTTTCTTTTGAGGCAATTTTGGTTATTATTCACAGTGGTTTGTTTGTACTTTCTGTCCTTGGTGGTTTTGCTGGCATCTCTGGGAACATGTTCCATGCTCACGCTGCATGCCCAGTGCTGGCAACAAGCCCTCAAGCACAGTGGGAGAGCCCTGGCAATCTGGGAAGCTAGGGAAGACCCCTGATTTACTGGGAGTTACTTTTAAATGCACAGAGGCAGGAGCTGAGTTCAACTTTCATGCATCTGAAACCAGCCATCATAATCCCAACCTTTTGTTTGAGCAACCTCACGTTTTTTCCATCTCAGGTTTGCTTGCACTGCCTTTCCAAGGCCTCTCTGCTTTCCAGTGGGAGTATGAAAATCTGAGAGTATGGAAGTATGAAATCTGGTGGAAGAGAGCTTTCAGGTGTGGAAGGTGCATTTTGATGGATGCAGGCAAACTCCATCAAAATAAGGGGAATTACGAGCTGTTGAAAATTGCCTCTTCCCATCTGTGTTTTCTGATGTGCATGCTTGGCTCGCAGGTCCTGCCATACAATACTGCTCCTGATGGATATAGACAGATAATTATTTGCTGCTGCTTTTCCCTCAACAGGGCATCCATTCAGAGAAAGTTATCAGTGAAATGAGAGCCAGGGGACCTGGGGTTCAACCTTCTCCTTCTGATGTTGATCCCTCACACCCCTCGGTGCTGCACAGACACCACTACCAAATGAACGCATTGAGTACAGAGAGAATGCCGATGGCGGCAATTATTCCTGGGTATTTATTCAGTGATGAATTGCAGTTGTTGTTACAGATGTGCAAAGTAGGGAGGCTTTATAAAGGATTTCCTAGAAAATAATATATAAAATCCCTACTTCAACTTTCACATGCACATCCCTGGCACATGGTATGTCCACGCTGCTGTTAGTGTGCAGGATGGAGAGAGTTGGAGGTTTTGGTAGTTTTCTGTGCTCATACTTCATTGTGCAACCCTGCATCATATTGCCAGCTACCTATCAAAAATACATGTGTATTACAGAGCCATGGCTTCCTTTCTTGTACTTCTGTGCTCTCTGCCCGGCCTCTGAGTGCCTGGTTCAGCACAGAAAGTGCCTGGCGTGTCAGTAGAAAGAAAGGTTGAACATGTCTGGGGTGAAACCATAGCAGTGTGGTTAAGATCTTACTGTCCCCTGGTATGGTGATGGACAAGTTGACCTCAGATGAGGCTGCAAACCCACAGCAGCCTGGATGTCCAAATCACATCCTGGGCATCAAGAACCCTGAACACAGTGGCAATGCCAGCAGGGAATGAACCTGCCACACAGCCATCCTCACATGTTCCAAAAACCCTATCAAATAAGGGGAAACATGATCTGTTCTCAAGAGGTTTTGTTTGCTCTGCTTTTATCTTTCTTCCTACTTCCCTCTTTTCTGCTGAGGGTTCACTCAGTGACAGCCCATGAGCGCCCATGAGCCCATGAGCCCAACAGCTGCCAGTTACCACAGCAGCCAGTGCTCTCCCAAGTCCCGTCTGTCCTGTGCCATGATCACACACATATGCACCAAAGTTTGGGAGCTGGGAAGGGGTGGGGGCGCTATTCACGTGATTTTATTCCTGCCATTTCCAAAATTTCTAGCACTCAGGTTGTAATGCTTCAAAAACCTTCTCTCCCCGTTGCAAATCCTTCTGGTTACAATAATTTTTGTGTTTTGTTTTATCAGCAGTGCTCAGATAGCATTCTGATTGCTTCTAAATAATACTGCAGGCAGACAGGCTGTATAAATGGGGATGGGTGCAGTGACAGACCCCAGTGCTCTAGCTGTGCCCTCTAGGGGAGGAGAAATGGCTCATGGTCAACCTTCCAGTCCCAACATTCCTTCTCCAACCCTGGCTTAAAGCTGGTATTGCCCCTGCAGGGATGGAGGTCTCATAAGCTGTCTGTACATCCTTCCTCTCCTCTGGAACACAGTGTTTCAATGGAGCCCTGGCTTTTCAGCAGATCAGGTGCCTGGAGGTACAGCAGTTTTGGTTTCTTCTCGCAGTTCCCTTTATAGGCTGAAAACCTGGTGCTTCAAAGTCCACTGCACTACGTTGCGGCAGCAGCTCATTGCTGCTTCAGCTCTGGTCGTTGGGGAAGCCTCGAAGATGTTTGAGGGCCAGAACTGTGCCTGTTCAGACGTGAGTGAATCACAGGTGGCAGGGACAGATGGACTGCTGAAACAGAGCTGGAGTCACATGCTGGCACAGTGGTCCATGGGGTGTGCGTGGTGACAGCAACAAGGGACTCTGTTTTGGGGAAGAGGACCATCACTTTCGACTGTGACTGACTTCGCAAACTCTGTAAATTTAAGCAAAAAGTGAAAAAGTGAGTTTTTTCCCCAGGCTGCTCCTTCAAACAACTGCTTGACCTTTGTGCTCCTGGTGTAAGTGGCTCTTTTTTGCCTTCAGGCCAGCAGCTCATTTGCGTAACCCCATTCACTGTGCTCATATGCTCATCCAGGACGTGGTGGTTCATCAAGCAGGGAGCAAGCTGGGAATCCAGAAGCTTGCGAAGTGGAAGCTCTATTGGTGATGGGCAGCTAGAGTGGCAGGAAAGCATGTTAGTCCCTTGGAACAGGTCTTGACTGTCTCTGAGGATGTAGATCCCTGCACCTTTTTGAGCCCTCCTTCCAATGCTTGACTGACCTCCCACATGGTGAAAAATGTTCTCCTTGTGTCAAGCTGGAATTTCCCATGTGCCGCTTCAAGCTTCCTACCTCTGAGGGTCTGGCTTCATCTTCCTTACACCCTCTTGTTGGGTCACCGAATGCAGCAGTAAGGTCTCTCCTTTGCCTTCTCTTCTGCAGGCTCTGACCCTCAATCTTTTCTTGCCCACAATGTGCTCCAGCCCAGATCTGTCCTGGTGGCTGCCGATGGTGCTGCTCCCGTATTTGCCTTGCACTGGGGAACCCCAAACTGGAATAGTGCTTCATGCACACCTGCCAAGTGCCAGAGCAGTTGGGAGCTGGTTCTCCTTGGGTTTTGCCCTTCATAAGCATGTAAGCAGACTTGGGAGCATTTTGGAATGTGAAGGTGGACGGCGTGCAGCCACCGTGGGAGGTGTGTGACCTCCCTTCCCAGGCAGTGCTGCCTGCCTGCATCTGCTCTGCTCACTGCAGGCTGGGAAGGAAAGTTCCTATGCAGCTACACCCCCAGTGATTTAAACCACCATAACTAGCCATTCTTATTCAGCCCTTATGCCAGCTCCACTCAGCACCTAGGGCTGACAAAGAACAATGTTGTCATCTGGAAAGCGGCTGCTGGCACTTAACCAGCTGGCGTGTTTTAAACTTGTCTAAACTGGGTGCTAAGCAGCATTAAAATGTAATGATTAAGCATGCCCACTCTGAGTTTTCCTGGCCACCCCCACATCCACCTGGAAAACCTGTTAGTGCCCTGGAAAGGCTCCCCTGGGAGCTGCACCTAGAGGGGGTCTGCAAACTGCCTGCTGGAGGTGGAGAGGAGAACACAGAGTGGAATGGCTCTGGTGCTGATGCTGTGGGAAGTCAAGTCAGAGCAATTTAGGAATAGTGCTGTCAACACTTCAGCACGCTGGCTGTAGAGGTTGGGGCCTTTGGGTTAGGTAGGGTTGTCCTTCAGAGACCTGGTCTCTGCACCCCTGACTGTGAAACCTGCTCCTCCAGCATCTGGGATAAGGGAGTTAGGTAGAGACAGACGGTTTGCAGATGAAAACACTGAGCAGCCGCAGATGTAGTTGGAGTCCCTGGAGGTGGAGGCACAAGTCCACTTGGGCACCTCATCTGGGCTCTGCCTGCACCGGGACACATGCCGACACCGGATGGTTCCTGCCTGCACTGGTCCCTGTTTCTGGTGTTGGTGACATGCGCGCGCGTTCCCGGCAGCCCCATGGTGGAGGCAGTGTGACCCCAGGTCTGCACCAGGACCAAGAGGGCGGTCCTGAAGGGCTCTTGTCCAGGGAAAGCTCCCTTTTTACTTTCATGTTTCCTTTAGGATTAAAGCCATTCTCCTCAGTTTCAAAACATGGAATGTTTGTCAAGTTTATGAGGGCTTTTAGAGGGGCTTTTAGAGAGTACATCCTATCCCTTCTTTTATAGGGCTGAGATAAGATTATCTTTGTTTTAACACCAATTAAAGCAGGAAGGGTTTATAGGATTAGGGGGTTTCCATCAGTGCAACTTTGATGTCACCACTTGCTTGCTTGGTTTGCTTCTTTTGCCTGTGTTAAAAGGTTGGGAGCTGTTCCTGTAATGGTTAACGTACCACTCTCTGGAGGCAGAGCTCTCCCAGGCAGAAGCTTTAGGAAACATTTAAACAAGACCAAAGTAACAAAATGTGAAAGTCCTAAATTCTTCTGGAGACCGCTTGAAGAAAGCTGATTTAAGGTTCAAACAGCCACTCTTGCAGTATGCAGCGCTGCAGTGTTTACATCCATTGAAAGAGGACATGCTGCCTGCCTGGAAAGCAGTTTTTACAATATCAAAATAAAGAATCTAAAGTGAAACAAAAAAAACCCTGCAGTCTTTCAGTCATAGGCTGGAAAACACATCAGTCCATCCTCTGCACCAGAAGAAAAGAGGCTGAATAACACAAGTGTGACATTTGGTGTATCTGCTAGCGCGTCACTCCACAGAAACAACCTCGTGGCATGGCACCTTGGCTGGCATCACTCCCTGTGAGTTGCCTCAGGGCTCCAGGGGCAATGCCCTTTTCCAGCACCTGAAGCTCTAAGTGCCTTTGTGCGTGCCAAGCCACAAAGGCAAGGGTTTGAGTTTGGACTGTACGGGTGCTGGCAGCATCCTGATCACCCCATATGCTGGACTGGGATTGCTCATAGCACGCAGCATCCCTTGGGTGGTGGGTGTCATGCTTCAGGAGAGCACCGCTGGTTGCTGAGCTTGGTCTTGGAGCTACATCCTAGAGTGTTCTTTGGGTGTCTGCAGGAGTGAGGATGTCCAAAGCATCTGTTGCCGGCAGAGCTGTGCTCCTAACCTATAAACTTACCATCTAGTTTTGGCTTCACTCAGGGATGCTGGCCTCTGGAAGTGAGCTGTGAACTGTGCCTTTGGGGCTGCAGTCTCCGTGGCCTACAGCAGCGTGATGAACATACAGCTCCATGTCTCCTTTCAGTAGGGAAGTCCTTTCCCCTTGGGTGTCTGCTGAGTGCCTCTAGCAGGGGAAATGCTAGATTATGGTCTTTGCCATCTGTACTCTGGGGATGTGACCAGCAGGTCGAAGGAGGTGATCCTGCCCCTTGACTGCTCTAGTGAGACCCCATTTGCAGCACTGTGTGCATTTTTGGTGTCCTCAACATAAAAAGGACATGGAGCCTTTGGAGCAAGTCCAGAGGAGGCCACCAGGATGATCAGGGGCTGGAACACCTCCCATATGAAGACAGGGTGAGAAAATTGGGGCTGTTCAGCTTGGAGAAGAGAAGCTGCGTGGAGACCTCAGAGCAGCTTCCAGTGTCTGAAGGGGACTGCAAGGATGCCAGAGAGGGACTCGTCATCAGGGACTGTAGTGATAGGACAAGGGGCGACAGCTTTAAACTGAAACGGGGGAAGTTCGGGTTAGATATAAGGGAGAATTTCTTTACTGTGAGGGTGGTGAGGCACTGGCACAGGGTGCCCAGAGAAGCTGTGGCTGCCCCATCCCTGGCAGTGTTCAAGGCCAGGTTGGACACAGGGGCTTGGAGCAACCTGCTCTAGTGGAAGGTGTCCCTGCCCATGGCAGGGGGTTGGAACTGGATGATCTTAAGGTCCTTTCCAACCCAAACCAGTCTGTGATTCTATGTTCTATGATGTTGGCAGTACCCCAGTGCTCAGGTAGGGTCAGAAAGCTTTCCATTTCTCTTTAAGAGTCCCCTTGATGGGTTAGGGAGGCTGAACCAAGCTGACTGGGCAGGTAAAAAATTCCAGGCACGTCTCCCTGACAGCCAAATCCCGTCCCGCTGATGGATGTGCCGCCCAGAGCCGGTCAGCAAGGGGGCTGCAGGTGTGGAGCCCACTGGTGCCTCATCTGCCTTGCCAGCTGCTTGCACTTCTGAGGGTGCCTGCGGGGACATGACCTGGAGAACCCTGGGAAGCTGCAGGGGGATTTGCTGGGAAGCCCCCAGCACAAGGGCTCAGCCCTGCTGCTGGTGTGTAGGCTCTAGTTGAGAGCTGCAAGGGTTTGGGTGAGGCTGCTCCTTGCCCGGCGTGGTCCTGGCTGGCAGGCTGGTGGTGCTCTTGCAGGAGAGCAGGCAACTGTGACTGCCTTGGCCCAGGCAGGATCAGCTTGTGATGACCACTGTCAGTTTCATAGTGTCCAGAAGGGCTATGCAGTTTTCCTGGTCTTTGGAGCTTGTTTGGGCTCGGCTGAGCAGAGTCTGGCTAGGAGGCTGGGGACTATTTGTCCCTTGCAGGACTTCACAGCATGCTCTTTTGGGGAGCTCCCAAAACAGGGCATTACTCTGCCCTGCCCAGTCCTCTCCAAACCTCTGTCACGCCCCAGTACTAAGGTCCTGTCACAGCCCCATGCTGACCCACTGCTGCCCCTGTGCTCCTGCCCATGGACCAAGTGAAAGGTTGGATGATGGTGGGAATAAGAGGTGACCTCTTACATCGTGCAGGTGTTGATTAGCTGCAGACAGGCAAGGTGCAGCATGGAAATCCTTGTCTGGGGCACTTCCAAGGAAGTTGTGCCTGAAGGAGCCCTGGGCTGAAGCCAGGAGGAAGATGAGGTCGCTTGGAGGGCACCTGTGGAGAGCACTGTTGTATGGGATGTTGGTTTTGGAGTCCTGGCACCACCGCCTGTGAGGTGGTACCTGTGTGCTGGGGTGATGATGTGACCCAGCTGATCTCCAGTTGCTGGTGAGGTGCAGGAGGCTGGTCCAGGCAATGGCATGGGGACCTATCTAAAAGCCACTAGTAACTGGAGGATGTTTTTGCAGGCCTGTGTCACCTGCTTGGATTTCTATCTTGGGGAGAATGACTGGGTTAAACAGGAACATTTGTATTGTGACTTTCTTTACTGACAACTCTTTAATCCACATCGCAGAAGTCGGCTGAGCACATTCCCCTTCAGTTAATCTCATTTAACCCTGTTTTCCCTTCTGTATTTCTCTGCTCTCCAAATGCTGTCAGAATTGTTGGCAATGACAGCACCTGGCAATGGAATTAATTGCTTATCTGAAGTATGAGGTAACAGTGTAGGCTGTTAATTAAATTTATCAGGAGGGAAACTGGAGGACCTGTGTGGCCCCAGGAAGGATGAGTGCAGAGATGTGGCCACTTGGAGGTCCCAAGATCCTCTCTAGCAGCCAAC
Source organism: Strigops habroptila (assembly GCF_004027225.2). Taxonomy (NCBI): domain Eukaryota; kingdom Metazoa; phylum Chordata; class Aves; order Psittaciformes; family Psittacidae; genus Strigops; species Strigops habroptila. The sequence continues at coordinate 2,949,361 of NC_044292.2, forward strand.
TCCAATGTGAAGGCCAAGGAGCTTGGGTTTTACCACCTGCCTCCTACACTGCAGCCTTGCAAGGCAGGATTGAGTCCTCTTCCCTCCAGCACTAAAATGTCCAGACTGAAGATGCTGTGGCAGAAGTGTAAGCAGATCCAAAGGCAATGGGCAGCATTGCTCCTTTGGGTTGTCCAGAGACCAGACTTCTGCTAAGGTGACAAACACCATCGTGTGAAGGCCTGGGGAAAGGAACAGGCAGAGAATGGGCAACTTTTATAGGTGAGACAAAGTGAGACCTGTTTGCATGCAGAACGTAAGGGTCAAGGCGTGAGGGGCAGAAGGGAGAAGAATATGGGAAAAGTGATTATGTTATTACAACACCCGCCTCATCTTGCAAGAAGAAGGGCATGGTTGATGAAAGGAAAAAGGGGTAAATTCAGAGCTGGTTGGGCATAATTTCTGCACTGGACAACATCATAAATACTCTCACACACACCACGAGCAGTAGAGACCTAGAAATGCTGGTGGAGGAGGCTCTGGGGTCCAGCCTCCTGCTTGCAGCAGGACTGCCATCAGCATGAGCTCAAGACAGCCACAGTGTTTATCTGACTCTCCTGCAAGGAAGGAGATGCACCATTGTGACCTGTCCCAGAGCTGCACTATTCTTTGGAGAAGGAGCTTTTCCTGATGCCCCATCTGAACTTGTGGTCCTTGTCCTTTGTTGCAGAGTCTGGCACTCTGAGAAGTGTTTGTGTCTGTCTTCTTTGCATCTGCCCCCAAATAGCTGCAGCTGCAGTTAGTTGCCCCCCCTTACCCCAGTTAAGCCATCCCAGCTCTTTCCACCTCTGCTTGTATGCCCTGTGTCCCAGGGCTGGCCATTTGGTGACCCTCTACTGGACTCTCATTCCTCATGCTGCCCTTGAACTGGGCAACCACGAACTAGCTGTGGCAGCATCCCCAGTGCCTGGCAGGGGAAAACACTTCCCTCGAGGTGCTGGCCACGCTCCTCCTTGTGTGGCCCAGGACACGTTTTCTTTACAAGAGCAAATTTCTGGCACCCACTTGGTGTGGGGTCAGTGCAGGAGGAGTCCCGTGGCACATGGCCAAGGGAGCCAGAGGCTTATGCAGGGTTCGCGATGTGATTTGGATGCCAGTGGGAGCAGGGAGGGCTGTGGGAGAGCCAAAGCACAGGGGAGGGCAAGAGGCAGGATGTTGGCTGAGGAAACCAGCTCCAGGGATACTGCCAGTGTCGGGCTGCAGCGCCAGCCTGCCTGCCCCCTGCCTCCAGCCCCAAGGGAGAAGAGAGGCAGCCGGGAGATAAGGTTGGGGATTTAAGACTCTTGGCGGATCCCAACTGACAGAGCCAGGGCTGCCTGTTTTCCATCAGCCGTTAAAAACGCCCTGCTCAAGTGGAAGGAGCCTTGCTGCCAGGAGAAGCAAAAGCCAGGCAAAGGGAGCCGAGGAGAGCGCTTCTTCAGAGTCATTAGCACAGACTGACAGTGCCATTTTGGAAACCTTTATTGCAAGAGAGAGCTGTTTGCTCTGAGCTCTTTGCAGAGCTGGTCTGGGGTGGGCTCTGAAGGCCGGGGCAGTTTTTGATGCAGAGGAGATTGGAGACTGCTCAGCTCACACTGGATTAAGTTGGCTAGAGAAAGGCAGCGAACCTCTCTGTGGCCCCTCTTGCACATTTCATCAAAGGCTTTTCCTTCAGACTGAGCTACGGGGATGCCTTTCTCCACCAAGCTGCCATGGGGAAGGCAGTGCTATTGGAAGAAGGGCTGGAAGCCTCGTGCCAGCGCTGCCTCCAGCGGCAGATGCTATGGAAGTGGCCTTCCCTCCCAGATCTGTGGTGTGGTCCTCCTGCAGGGGAGGGTAGGACTGTTCATGGGTTCTTGTCTATGGCATTCCCTTCCCTGAGCATGTGCCTTCCCAGGCATGACCACCTTTCTGTGCCCTGGGAATGGGTGGGTGGGAAACAAGGGCACTTGGCACTGGTGAGGTGCTCCAAATCTTGTTTGAGAGCGCTACAGTCAGTGCTCTTAGCAAACCCGCTGCTGTCTCCAAGCTGTGCTCTAGTGAGGCAGCCATCCATGCTTTTATGCAGCAGTGAGGCAATTAAAGGTCCATATGTTTCCTGTGAGCCCCTATTAGCATCCTCTGATTGGTGCTGGAGATGCAGGAACCCACCACTTGGGGAGCTGAAATCCTCCCTGCTTTAATGGTAGGGCCAAAACCACTGCCATCGTAATCACCCTCCTGGGATGAAGGATGCTCTGACAAAGTAAAAATTTCTGTGCTTGCAGTGTTTCAGTTCCCTGTTCCCAAGCAGCAGTTTCTAGGGATGCTCTGCCTCTACCCTTGTTGCAAGTCTAAGGGGAAGCAGCATGACCCAAAGCTGCTGTCTCCACCTGGGGCAGAAAACTGAGGTGTCCTCGTGTCTTCTAGCAAGTGGTGAGAACATCCAGGCTGTTCAAACAGGAGGCGGTTTAGCCCCTCTGTGAAGATTTCAGGTTTGATTTGCTGTTTACTCTGGAAAGAAGAAATTGGGTGGATTCCAAATTAAAAGCTGTTTTCTCACTCCAAGGAAGACCTGAAGGGAACAAAAGAGTTTTGAAATATGTTTGTTTATTTTACTTCTGGAAGTTGTCATTAGTTGCAAGGGAAAAAAAAAAAAAAAAACAAAAAAACTTTTTGTCATATTTCAGTGATTTTCTTGACTTTCAGCATGATTTCAGAATGTTTGTCTTTGGAAAAGTTCAGATTTTCCTGGATTATTTTATCCCATATCAGTGCGCAGGACATCCTGGGGAGGAAGAAAGTTGCCAAAACTTCTGGCCATGTTTTGGTGGCACATGCAAAGAGTTTTAGCATCCCAGCTTGGTGGTTTTGGTGAGGAATCATTCAGCCCTCAATTTTTGCCCTGCTCGAAGAGCAGAAGATGCGGAAGTATTAAGCTGCAGCCATCGGCCTGTGCCAGGCCAAACCTGGAGAATGTTTTTTATCTCTTGGGGCCAGTTACTAAATCTCAGCGGCGGCACTTTTTTGATGTATCTCTATCTTGATGCAGAAACCGCCTTACAGGAAACTTGTTATTTTTAAAATAAGCCTCAAGAAGCTAAAAGAGGCCCATGTCTTAAAATGTCTTTGATCAAATGACCGTGTATTTCACCCTGGATGTCGGACTAGGGCAATTTTGTGTGTTGGTCTTAACATGCTTCAAAAACTGGTATTAGTACCTGGACCCTGTTATCATTTCCGCTACAGAGCCGACATCACTTCTCTATAACAGAGAACTACGTGTCCATCACCTCTCCCAACAGCTTAACACCCTCTGAGATGGGTCTCTACCAAGGGACATGCTGGGAATAGGGTCAGAAATAGAGTCAAATGCATGGCTGATAGGGGACAGCGAGGGTGGAGGGATCCAGGAACCTGAGGAGAAGCCAGTTTTTCAGCAGTTCCTTTGACTGTAGGAGGCAGGAGAGATTTTGCAAGCAGGAAAGCTGATGGTGTTTTTCTGTAGAGCTTTTCTCATTGGAAACTCAAGATAATGTTGAAGGAAGGGAGATGTAAACTGGCCCCTCCTCTTCCCTCCCTCGCCCCCCAAAGAAAAAAATAGCTACTTCTCAGTACTTCTCTTGCTTACAGCAACCCTGAGTGCATGTGTTTCCCAGGCTGTTCTTCTGATCTTCCTCATTCCTGAACGCCTTGGCAGCGAACTGAAGTAGAAGTTTGTTTAACTCATTTCAGTGCAGAAACCACCTGCCAACCCTCAGGCTCTTTGTGCTGCATATGAAATTAACAGCGGCAGAAGCTTACAACCAAGAGTAATCACCGAGAGCCGTGCAGATAAATGCTTAAAGCCAAGCTTGTGCTATGGCGTTGGTGATCCCCTGACTTGGAATGGACATTGTGGTGGTTAAAGCTTTGCAGTGATGTTTTTAGCTACCTGTGCCGTATCTGTTAATACTGTATTTCACATCGTGGTCCAGCCTTCAACACTCATCTGCTGTAGGCCCAGTGCATGTCCCATGCCACCCTCACCAACCCTGCATGGCTGAACACACATATATTTGAGCTACTGTTGCTATTGGAGCATCTTCTTCATCTCTGAGTGGCTTAGAGATCTGAGCCCCAGTGGAGGTAGACCCCACCACGCTGCTGCTGGTCATGGCAAAAGTGACAATTTGCTTATGATACCAAGTAGCAAAGACAAGGACTGGCTGTGGAGAGTTGCAAAAGGACCTTATGAGACAGTGTGACTGGGGAATGAGAAGGTAGTTGGAATTCGATAGACTTGAGGTGACGCAAATAGGAGAATAACAACCCCAAACTTCACACAAACACACACAGAGATAGGCTGAATTGGCCCAATGTCTCTCAGGAATGAGACCCTGGGGCTACAATAAGTAGTCCAGTTGATACATTCGTGGTTAAAAAATAATTTGGAGACTTAATTATGGGAAAAGAGTAGAGAATAAAATAATGAATGTTGTTATGCAGCTTGCTTGAGGCATGACAGAGGTTTGTGCAATCCTAGAGGTCATGGAGAAGGTGGATGGTGATTGAGTGTTCATTGCCACTGCAGGTGTGAGGTTGCATCAAATGAAATGGCAGCTTCCAAGCAGAAGGCAGCAGTTCCTTCATGCAGCATGTGATTGCACCCTGGGGGTCTGTGCTGCAGGATAAAACAGGTGCAAAACATTTGCATGGAATAAAAAAAAAGGACTGGCAAACTCAATGGAAGAAACATCCCCCAAGAGATGTTAAATGCAAAGAGCCTGCCTCTTAGAAACTCCCTGGGCTACAGGCTGTTGGAGGGTGGGGAGGTATCATGGGCAGTGCATGTGCCTGGATTGTGCCCTGCTCCTCGGGTGGTCGCTGTTGGTGACCGTGGTCTGACTCGGTACCGCTGTTCGCATCTTATGTGGCAATGGCTAAAAGTCCCCTCTGCATTTGTAAGATTCCCTGTGTGGACCCTGCTCTGCCCTCATGGCTGCGGAATAGCAGGAGGAGATGTCTGCATGTGGACCTGATGTCTGCAGGCAGCACAAGCAGCAGCTCCTGCCTCCTCAGAGCCTGAAAACCAGCTGCTCCTTCTCCACTTTGTTTACTTCAAATTGTCAGTTTTGGCTTCGGTCTCTGCAGAGCCCCGAAGGGTGTTTTCTGGTAGCACTGCCAGGCTCCGGGCATCCCCGCCAGCCCCGGTCCTCGCTGCTTACCACTGCTCTTGGTTCTCTTCCAGGCTGCCCGTCGGGGACATTTAAGGCCAGCCAAGGGGATGAAGGATGCGTCCACTGCCCGATTAACAGCCGCACAACTTCAGAAGGGGCCACTAACTGCGTGTGCCGAAATGGATATTACCGGGCAGATGCCGATCCTATCGACATGCCGTGCACCAGTATGTGGTCTCTAGGCAACTGGGGAGGGGCTGCACGTGGCTGGGAAAGGAGATGCTCATCCGCCAAAGGCATCTGCCTCATGGGATTTTGGAGGAGTCGTGGGGGCTCAGAGCACCTTGTCCAGAGGAGCCTTGCAGACATGGATCTTTCTTACCTTGGGACAGTCTGTGCTTGCAAACATTGCATGTGTAGAGAGGACAGAAATTTGGGTTCTTTTGTGCTGTTCTAGGAAGTGGGATGACTTCACTCTAGGGCTGTACTCAGGTGAGAAGACCTGCGTCTTGGCATGAAGGACATAAGTGCAAAGGGCAGAAGTCAGAAACGCTACAAAAAATAACTAGTGAATTTTGCCAGAGATGCCACATAATCGCATTAGCCTGGGTTAAGAGGACAGATTTTGTTCCCACTTTGGGTGTCCAGCTTGCTACACACGTCCGTGACACCAAGAGAAGCATCCAGCTCAGCGCATGCCCCCTGCAGAGTCCTGTCCAGGGATGGGGAAGAGGAGGGGGTGCAGATGGTCCTATAGTGATAAGCAGGGCTCTGGCTCTTACACCTTTCTGTCTATTCCCTTTACAGCTATCCCATCTGCCCCCCAGGCCGTCATCTCCAGTGTGAATGAGACATCCCTGATGCTGGAGTGGACCCCGCCGAGAGACTCGGGCGGCCGGGAGGACCTGGTGTACAACATCATCTGCAAGAGCTGCGGCTCTGGCCGTGGGGCGTGCACACGCTGTGGGGACAACGTGCAGTTTGCTCCACGCCAGCTGGGCCTGACGGAGCCCCGCATCTACATCAGTGACCTACTGGCCCACACCCAGTACACCTTCGAGATCCAGGCAGTGAATGGTGTCACCGACCAGAGCCCCTTCTCCCCGCAGTTTGCATCAGTGAACATCACCACCAACCAGGCTGGTAAGACCTGGCCCCGTGTCTCCCAGCAGACCTCTCCAGGAAGGGGTGGTGGGCAGCAGTCAGTCTACTGGTTGAGAGGTAGTGGGTGAAACCCTGTGGGGTGAACAGAGCTTGAAGAGGTGGGGTGAGATGGGGCATGGTGTTGGTTGCTCTGCAAATTGGTGGTGACCAAATTGCATCGGCCTGGCAATTTCTGGATGAAGCCCCAGCCTGAGGTGTGAAAAATATCTCTTAATTTCAGTGAAAAGGTGGGGTGTGTTGCAGACACAGCAGCAGTGCTCACTGTTGCTGGTAGCCTTGCTGCAGCCCCTGCTGCTGCTCCTGGTTCCTAAGGAGGGAAGGTAACATTAGCTCCATCATTTTGACACAAGCTGCAATCTCTGTTCTGACTGCAAAGAAAGCCAAGTCAGGCCGTGAAAGCAAAGGAAATCTGCACAGCAGTGGGGCTAGGAGATGGATATGCATGATGACCATCTGGAAGTCTGCCCCAGGTCCTGTGCCACTGCAGAGTCACCTTGGGGAAGACCACCAAGAAGGAGAGCTGAAAGGGTTTCGTTTGGGGTCTGCAGCTCTGTGCTGGCATGGAGGTTTGCTATGCTCCCCCTGCGCAGGGTGGTTTTGCTGGGGTGAGGGATGTGTCAGAGTGGCTGGTTGTGCTGCTGCTGCAAGATGCACCAGCAGCCCCCAGGCAGCAGCTCTGCTGGTGGTAGAATGCCCCAAGATGCTGCTGGTCAGAGGCTGCTCTCCACAGCACACCTGGAAGCCATCTGGAGCTGGAGCACACACTGGGGCATTGCTTACTCTGATTGAATGGTGGAAGCACGTCAATAAGGTACAAGCATGTCTGGGAGAAAGCAAGTTTCTGTGATCTCTCTGAGCGCTGCAGCAAATCTGTGGGGTTGTGTGAACATGCCCCAGGCTACCCTGGGTATGACACGACCTTTCAGACTGAATTTGACAGTTGTGAATGATTGCATTTCCACTGAATTGCCTGGAGACAATGATGTGTGCTAGCCGCAGGGGACACAATGTGCGTGGTCTGGGGTTAAGCACCCACGGTGGTGCAGATGGGCATCACTTGATTGGGCATGCAGAGTGCCAAGACAGAGGTAACCTGCAAACATGTCTTGGTCACCCATTAACCACCAGAGCGACCTCTGATCTTAAATTAGCTGGGGAGTCCCAGAGTCGATGTTTTCAATACTGTATCAGAAGCCCTGAAGGCAGATTTAGCATAGCATTGAACCGTGGTTTGGCTGCAAGCAGGAACATGTCCCACAGGATGAGGAGAGAGGAGAGGGTCTGGGATGGTGACCTGTTGCAGGTTCCTTTACCTTCAGAGATGGCTGATGGGGATGGAGTGGGTGCAGTGCTACCTGGGGATCAGAAGGAGCTCTGCACACCCCCAGATGAGTTATTTAATGCTCAGATTTTGCATTTTGCAGTTGTATGGTGTGTTTGTTACCTTCATGTACTGCCTGTGGCTACTTCCACATTAGCAAAACCAGAGAGCTGAGTTGCAGGTGAATCCTTCTCAGTCCCCTGGATCCTGCTCCTTGTGTTTTCCTTGTTTGACACTCCTTTATTATCAGGGCTCACACTCCTCAACCTGTGTGATGTCTCTCTTAATGTATCTATTCATTAGCACTAAACAGTAACTGTCTGCTTGCTAATTCCTGTGTAATTAGAGGCTCTGAATTCTTCTGCTTACACTCAGCACTGCCTGGCAGCCTTGATGTAGATCATTAGCAGTTGGTAAGAGAAGCTGCAGACACAAAGGCAAGAGCTGTGACAGGAGAATGGAGGGTGTTGTGGGGAGAGGAAAGCTGCAGAGGGAGGGAAGGGATGGGCCTGGGGAAGAGGCATTACAGCCTCCCTCTGCGTTTGCTTTGGGTTGAGCAGCCAGCTGGAGCTCCATCTCAGGAAGAAGAGCAGAGGACTTAATGCATGATGGGATGTCGTGGTTCAAAGCAAGGCCAAATTGCTGAGGTTCACCCAGGGATAAATGGATCACTGTTGGGCCACCACCTGTGCTCAGTGAGTTCAGGACTGAGGAGAGATGTCACATCACCAGCAGCATCAGCACCTTCAGGTATCACAAATTCTTCAGCATAGCAGGAAAAAGCTGCTGTGAGAGAGTAAGAAATGAGAAGTAAGAAAACAGAGCAGCCAGCAGGCACCTGCTGAGTGTGGCTGGAGGAGTGGCGCTGGAAGGTGTGATGATGACTGTCATCCCAAAAGGAAAACTGAAGATCAAGAAGGTGAAACACCATTCATCTTGTTCTGCCAGAGGAGGATAACTATGGTCATTACTGCTGTACCCCTCTCCAACAAGGTCTGGATTTCACTGACATTGGCCTTTACATCAACATAACTTATTTAGCTCTGTGGTGTTGTATTAAGATATTTCTCCTCATGTAGACACAGGTGGCGGGTAGCTTCTATCAATGAATATTAAGGCATAATTAGACAAAGCTGAATCATCCTTTCTTCCTATGAGGTGGCTTTCCAGAATGTGGATCTTTGTGGAAACTTCTTTATTCTTCATCATAACTTTTTGAATTAGATAGTGTACTCCGTAGCAGCTCTGCTGCAGATAAACTACTGTTCTTGCTGGTCTCGCTGTTCCCTTCACACATCCAAGTGTAAAGTGCTACCTCACTTAGCCATGCGGGCAGGCCTTTACCTCCCTGGTGGCTTCTGTCTTGTTGCCTTCAGATGTTGCTTCCCTCTATTCAGTCTCCCATTCTGGAAGCAAGACCTACATTTTGGTTTCCAAACCCAAGTACAACCTTGTAATTGTTTTCATGAGCTCAGCCATCAAGCCATGATCATTGCTCTGCACAGAAGTTTTCATTCCCAATTCTGCCATTTTGGACACTTTATGAACAATTTGACAGCCATGTTTTTATATCATCTCCCAGGTCTCTAATTATTTTGCTGGACACAGTGTGAGTCCCCACTGAGTGCCAGCCTTGGTTAAAACTAATTTCATGTGTTGTAGATGATGCTGATGCTGAGTTGTGTCACACACAGTTGAAGTCTGTGTGCTCTGCTGAACTCCGGAGTTCAGGAAAAAAAAAAATCAACCACTTGGACAAGAGCTAATTCCACAAAGTCATTCTGCCATGCCTGATTTGGGCCATGGGATCCCATCAGGTTTTGTGGAAGGGACATCTGTGGTCTTTGGTTCACCCTCCTGTTTGCAATGGGACTATCACCAACAGTAGATCTGCTGTAGCTTTTTCTAGCTGAGTCTTGGAAAACTTCACCGCTCTAACTTCTCTCAGGACTAAGTCACCCTCCTGGGAAAGACTTTTCATAATTTCCAGCCTGATTTGTGGCTTGTGCCCCTTGTTGCATCACCTACCGCTGCTGGGAAGAGTGAGTTTCCACCCTCTTTTAATGGAGCTCTAAGCAGTTGTAGCTGCGATTAAATTCACCCTTAATGTCTTCATTATCATGCCAGCTCTCTCCACTTGTCATAAGCCCTGTCCTTCTCAACCCATGTCCTCACATTCTGCATTGGCCAAGTTGATGCTGGCCTTAGACTATCCAGGTTTGCCCTTTGCATTTCACTGTAATGTCATCTCTTCAGTCCCACCAACAAAACAATGAGCAGTCCAGGCATCATGGCGCAGAGAAGAGCCCTGAGGGACAAGCCACCTCTCTTCTTAGGAGAAGATTGGTCAAAAGAGAGCAGCCAGCACCAGCCTGTGCTTGGAGGGAGATTTCCTGGACCTTTATCTTGCAGTGAGTGTCCTATAAAGACCAAAGGTGTTTAACATCTGTCCTGGGTTCAGCAGTAGCAGTCATTTTTTCTCCTTCTTAGTAGCTGGTGCAGTGCTGTGTCTTTGACTTTCGGCCTGGGAACAGTGCTGATAACACACTGATGTTTTTAGTTGTTGCTAAGTGATGTTTACTCCGACCAAGGACTTTCTCAGTCTCATGCTCTACCAGGGAGGAGGGGAAGCCGGGCGGAAGCAGAGACAGGACACCTGACCCAAACTGGCCAAAGGGGTATTCCATACCATGGCACGTCATGCCCAGTATGTAAACTGGGAGGAGTTACGCAGAAGGCCCAGATCACTGCTTGGGTCAGGCTGCGTATCAGTCATCAGGTGCTGAGCAATTGTATTCTCTCCCCTTGTTATTTCCCTTATCATTATTATTTTTGGTGGTAGCAGTAGTGGTTTTGTATTATACCTTAGTTACTGGACTGCTCTTATCTCAACCTGTGGGAGTTACATTCTTCCGATTCTCCTCCCCATCCCTCCGGGAGCGGGGGGAGGAAAAAGTGGGGGGAGTGAGCGAGCAGCTGCGTGGTTCCGAGTTACCAGCTGGGCTTAAACCATGACAACATCTCAAAGGGCAGGATTTTGTTAGAACAGGAGGTGTGATGCTTCCTTTCTTAAAGTATAGAAAATTAGAAAAGACTGGGACCAGCAGAATAGAAATAAAAATAGCTTGAAATAAACATCCTCTTCCCACCACCTCTTTGCTCACCAGTCGGTCTTCAGCCAACTGGAGTTTACTCCTTCCAGCAAACCCTGCATGGTCTCCATTGCCTTCCTATGAAATACCTTCTATCACCTCTGAGGCTAGGTTGTGTTTTCTCTCTGATCTTTTCAGCAGGCATCTTCTTGACCTCCAGCTCCATGCTGTACATCTCCCGACTCACCCTCTACTTGCCTGCCTATTGCATCCTGCAGCCGAGTGGCTTCTCTTGCCCAAAGCTCAGCAACTCTCCAAGGAGGGAGATCCAGGACTTGCCGTCTGGCACAGCCAGTCGTAAGGGACCATGACGTGACTAAAGAAAACAAGCCGTATCATTTAGTGGCCCATCGCTCAGAGATCAGGTGCCACTAAAAAGCCTTTTCTTAGCCATCCCGGAACAAAAGATCTGTGCCAAGAGGGTGGTTGAGAGCCATGCCAGCATCCCAAGAGGGAAGGCACAGGAGAGAAGCCAGGGGTCAAGGAGCTGAGCATGGCCCAGCACTCGGGATAATGACACTTGACTAATTGAAAGCCATGCCAAGTTTCAACCCTCTTGCTAGTGACAACACACAGCCCCTGCTTGCTAATTTTTGGCCATTCTTTAGGGAAGGTGGAGGGGGGGATCTTGGTGCTGTGAGGATTTGCAGGCCCCATCCACACTGTGGCTGGCTGAGTGCCCTGGGAAAGTCACCAAGTGAAAGGGCTCCTTGGGCAGGGGTGACATAAATAGCGCATGGGTAGGGTACCTCTTGATAACGGACTGTGGCTTCTGTGATCTGAGAAGGGCGGAAAAAGCTCTGGGATCTGGAATATCCAGAGACAAATTTAAGACCTCCTAGTGATGGAGGAAAGAACATCCAGATTTTTGGGAGCGTATGCCTTTTGTGAGTGACTCTTGTGTCACATGGGATTAGAAGGGAGGATTTACTCTGATGGCTGAGGCTCTTGGCTGCAGAGCCAAAAAGAGCCATGAACACCTAATACAGTGTGAATACCAGCTAGTGTGTGACAGAGGAAACCAATACACTTTCCTGATAAACCCATCAGGAGCACCATCTGCAGTGGCAGAGTTAACTGGCACTTCTCCCTTTCTATGGATCCAGATAACTTAGGATTTTTTGCATTATTTTTCTGGGTAGCATTTCACAGCAGTATGTCATGAAATCGGTTCTTTGGCTGGGGAAATGTGCAGCTCACACATGTGCATCATGTTTGTGCCATTAGGGTTTGAATTTCTGTTTCATGGTGGCTGTCACAGGGGCTTGCATCCCAACCAGGCAGTATTTAGTGGATGGGACTGTCCTGACAAGACTCAGAGGTGCCTGTGAGCTCAAGGACAGCTGAATGCTTCAGTGGTCCAAAACTAGCACATGGGCCATGGCTTTGCTCTGCTCTGAATGTGCTATGAATGGACTGAGTCCAGTCTGGCCGTTATGCAAGGGTAGGGCGTTCAGCCAGGAGTGATGCAGCACAGGCGAGACGGATCCTGGGAAGTGCAGAGCGCCAGAAGGGGGAATATTTCCCTCACCTTCAACCAAAAAAAGTCTCTTGCAGCCATGGTCCATCAGCTTTACTGCCAAATGCATCAGGGGCATGGAGGGGTCAGGTGAGGAGAGAAAGGAATGAAACCAGGGTAGCAGACAAGGTGAAGGTATAAGGTTGGTAGGGATTAGCACTTCTCACCAGCCATCCAGCTTACAGTTTGCTTGTCACATTAGTTATGCTGCAGGCTAGACAGAGAGAGAACTGTATTGCCGGGGGCACATGGACTCTTGCTTTTATCTTCTCACTTTCATCAGAAGATCTGGCTGGCTTCCTCCTTCAGAGGGATGCGCAGCAGTGGCCTGCACTCTTCTGGACACAAGTAGGGACTCAACATCTCCTGTTCTCTCTCTTGCTGCTCTCAGCCTTGCCCTGAGCTGGCTGCAGTCAGGAATTACTTGTCTGTGGAACAACAACCTGGGAAAGCGTATGCAGAAATCACCTTGAAAAGTTGGAATGAGCTTTCAAGGTCTTAAAAGCTGTGAATGTCTATTTCTTGTTGTCTTCCAGTATAGAAGTAAAAGGCAGGAGATTGTAGCATCTCAACATCTTGGATCTCTCATCCAACCTGCCACTTATGGCAGGACTACTGCCAGCAATACATCAGGGCAGCCATGTCTTTGGGTAGACACTTACTGGTCATTCCCAAAGGCAGAGATCTCCCCACGTTTCCAGTGACTTGTCCCAGGGTTGCACCACCCCACCGGTCAGGGAACTTTTCCCTGTGTTCAACATGAACCTCGCAAGCTATGATTTATGGCCAATGCTCTTTGTTATACAAAGTTTCAAAGATTCAAGCCAAGAGATGTTTTACATCAATCTGCATATGAATTACCCTCACATTCAGTCCTGTCTTTGGCTAAAGCATCTTTCAGAAAGGCAACCAGTCTTGACTTGACTCATGAAGAGATAGAGGGCCCATCAAGTCCTTGTGCACGAGTCTGTGTAACGTGTTCTTGGGTTTTTTTTCCCAATGACATCACTGATTTTTCTAAGGAAGTGCAGTAGACTTTGCCTGTGTGGACACCAGTAAAACATTTGATTTAGAAAACTACTAGTAAAGCTGAAAGGCTGTCCAGGAACTGCCTAAATGGGAGAGTACTAACACCTGCATGGGGAATCAGGAGGCTGAACTGAGGTGACTAACTGCTGTCAATGAGAAGCAGTCTCATACTTCTTGATGTTTCAAAATCTCGTAGAGTATTTCTTGTGCAGAAAACTGACACAAACCTTGTTAGGACAGAGTTTGAGGAGGACCATGATACCTCCGGGAAGATGCTGAGAAGTGGAAAAGCAGAAATGTTGAGCTGTGGAGCCGTCTCCCACATGGAAGGAGCCAGGGAAGCCTGTTTGTCTGTGTGACAAAGCAAGCAGGAGTGTGTCTGCTGAGCTACTGTAAGGCTATTCCTGAGGTCACTTAAATCCCAGGTTTCTTCTGTTGGGGACTTCACTGGATGTATTTCTGTGACTATTTGGCTGGCTCCTGGGCTCCAAAGCCTCCTGAAACCTTGACATCTTCATGGCTGCTTCTGTTATCCAGCATTAAGAGCTGGACCTTACCCTGCACACGGACCCACATAACCATCCTGGCTCTGCAGCCCTTCTCTTCCTCTTCGCTTTCCTTCATCCACAGCTCCCACCTTCACCCTGACTGCCTCATACACAGGGCTGTTGCCACTGAAACCTGGTGCAGCTTGACATTTGCTGCCCTCCTCCTGCCACTTGGTGGCCCAGCCTGTTGCTTTCCCTGCATCTCGCTGGCTTGCAGCACCATGGCAAGTGCCCGGGAGGGACCCTGCAATATCCAGGTCCCTTCTCTGCCCACTGGAGACCATCTGCAGCCAGGGTTCCCAGATGGTAGGAATTTTGCCAGCTGCTGGCTCTTTAGCACTCCTCTTCATGCAGTTTGGGGGATGTTGGCAGAGCAGGGTATGGGTTGCACTGCTAGAGCCTTTCTAGCAGATGCCCTTCTCTGCCTGCTTCCAGCTCTGTGGGCTTCTCCCCCTGCTGACTCCCGGGCTTCCCTGTTGCATAAATTACTCTGTGAATTTGAGGATCGTTATCCCCACACCTGCCTGGAACTTCAGAAACCTGTTCCGGTGCATCTGGAGCTGACTTTGGGCAGAAAACAAAAGCCCATCCATGATGAATGGGGTGGCAAGTTCCTTCTGGTGAACCCTCCCCCTCTCCCCACAACGTGCTGCTATCCCTGCTGCTGAGAGTTGATGGAGTGGCTCAGGAGCTTACCTTTTTTCTTACATGTTCAGGAGGGGTGATTTCTCTTCACTGCTGCACTTGGCAAACACAGCCTGCAATGCTAATTGCTTTGCTTGCTCACGAGGCACCAGGTACCAGCATGAGGCAGGTGGAGATGCTGGAGGCTGGTAGGCAAGGCTGCAGAGGGAAGGGAGGCCAGTGTCAGGGTCACAGTGCTTGGACAGCTGAGCATATGCTGCTCAGTGGTGTGTTTATGTGGACCATAATAGATTATTGTAGCAAACCAGGTTTAACCAGCCCCCTGGCTCATTGTCCCTTGGTCCATCCAGGAGTCCCTGTGATTTAGTAGTCTTCTCTATGTGTAAAATTTTAAGTCTCTATCTGATGGGTTTCAGGCAGGAATATCCTCAACACGCCTGTCTCGCTGCAGCCCAGTGCATATTCATCACAGCCACTAGCAAGTGTGCAGGAGCCTGTTGCATTGGTAGGGCTGGGCAGTAAATGTTCTTTCCAAAAAAACCCTCCAATACTTCCAAAATTGCCCCCACAAAAAGGGCGACCAGCCTGGTGGAGTCCTCCATGAAAGAGTGCAAAGGAACAAGTTCAGCCTCAGATTAGCAAGACTCAGTGGGTCCAAGGGGATGCTTTGCATTAGGTGTCATTCTTGCACAAAGTATTTCTCTGGTCTAAGTTTTCTGTGTTTGAAATTTCAAAATTAGTGTGTTCCTAAGAACAGTTTTGGTTGCAGTTAATTGGCGCTTCCTGTGAAAGAACCATTTTCCTGAAAACTTGGAAGAGCTGGTTCCTGCCAGCCTTTTGCTGATGACATTGCCTTGATCTGGAGCAGATGAAGTTTCCATGGGGAGGGGGAAGCAGGAGGTGGGGAGGACCTTGGTGCTGAGTGACCCCAGACCCAGCTGAGCTCCAGTGGGCTGTGTGGTGGGATGCTGGGATCCTCTGGAGCACCTCCTCTCAGTGCTGAGTAGAAAGCCCTGCCTCCTCGATGGGCAGGATGGCAGCATGCAAATGAAGGTTGCAAACTCAACTAAACAAAGAGCATAAAGACAGCCAAAAGCCTTCATCTGCCTGGGCCAAGTCACTGGGCTTGTGGCATTAGGAACTGCTTTAAAGGCTGTAATCTACACCAAAGCCTTTGCCGATTCCAATGGGGCCAGAGCCAGGGCCAGCTTTGGACTGCATTGCCATGTTTTTAAGGCTTTCCAGCAGGGCTGGAGGCTGGGCCTGCTGGGAACTCTTCCAGACACTCGACACACACAAGCAGTGTGGGTACCAGCCTGATGGGGCCACCTTGCCAGGAACCTTGGAAACAAAAACCTCACAGGCTGTGAAATCCCAGAATTCTAGAGCTCTGTCAAGTCCGGTGCTTTTGCTGCTTTGAGGGTGAATGTTTTCTATTGAAGAGCTCCAGTGCTGCCATCCCTGTGATGTTGCGTGGCTTTCCTCAGCTTCTGCTGGAGGTAATTGATTGCAAAAGTATGTAGCTCCTGAACATGCCATCGGAGGGGAGGACACTGGGAAATAAATTGGGTGAGCAAACGTTTTAATAGTCCAAGCAATAGTGAACCCTTTTGGCAGGAGGGTCACACACACAGAAGTGCTGATGGAGGAGCCTTTGGAGGTCTCCAGCCCAACTTCCCATGCAGAGCAGAGCGACCAGTGTTGCTATTGAGGACAAAGGAAAAGCTTCCCTTCCTCACTTCCTCATCCAGGTATTCCTTACTGTGGTGCTTTCAGTGCTCATGTTAGAGGAAAGCACCTCAAATTCAAATCCATTCTCCAGGAGGGCCTGTGGTGTGAAAGCCTGTGATGCTTAAATGGCAGGAGAGTGCTTTACCTGGAAAAGTGGAAAATGGAGGTTTAACCAAAGAAGTCAGTTTTCAGTTAGATGCTTAGATGCAGTTGGACTTTGAGCTGAGTAAGGGCATGAAGAACTGGGGCTTTGAGTGATTGGACTTGGACTGGGGACAGCTAGACCATTGCACAGTGACAGTCACCTTCTGGGGCTTGTGTGGGACTGGGATGCCTTGGGACAAGGTGTGAGGGCTGATTTGGATTAGGTGTTCCTTGGGTAACCTACTGGGGCAAGGCATCCAGGTCTGTGGGGAAGGGCAGAGTGAGTTTTCCTGGCTTTCTACTCTGCCCATGCTTGAGTAACAGAGGTCATCTAAGCCCCATATGCCTATTTCACCTGCCTGCAGCCTTGCGTGGAGGCCCTGTGTGCTCTTGCCAGTTCAAACACTGGTTTTGGGGCTTTGCTGGAGCCTGGATCCCAGCCTAAATGTCTCCAGGCCCTGTGGCTTCAAGGTCAGGGAAGCCCTTGCTCCATGACTGATCACAGCACTGTCCTTTAGTCTCTCTGGAGTGAGCTGCTGGTGTTGTGCGGAGCTTGAAGTGCAGAAGGAGCTCTGAGACCTGCTGGGTGCCCTGTACTGAGGAATACCCCACTCTGATACCACAGGGGATCCTGTTCCCATGTTGTTCCCATGTGTTGGAACTATCTGGGTAACCAGTGAAGCTGAGTGCCTGGGTAAAAGCAGTGGAAGAGAAGCTTGCCCACTGCCCGAAGACTTCCCAAGTCTTTTTCTTTGCCATGTTTGCAAGGCACTTGCAGGCATCTGCTGCCAGATACTCTGTCAGCAACTTTCTGCGCTACATCTCCCCATTTACTGCCCTGTCCCATGGCCTCTGGACTAGCTGGTGCCTTGCAACATCATGGTGCATTTCCCTGCCACTCTGTCTTCAGCTGGGGGTCATGCAGTTAATCCTGACCCCAGATCACAGCCGCTTCTGCATGTGGGTAATTGAAAATGCCAGAATTCCCTGCTGACCCCCCTATAATAATAAAAGCAGTTCCCGGTCCAGTAACCTGACACTCCAGGAACCAGGATCTGTCAGGAGGGCTCCGAGGAGATGCTGGAAAACTCCCAGCTGTTCACCTCTTCTTTTTTTTTCCTTTGGTCCCCTGGGTAATTTCAAAGTGTTGCTGGGGAGAGGCCACAGGCCAGCTTGGCTTTGCTTTCTCTGTCGTGAGTGTTTTCCAGAGCAAATGTTGACTCTGTCTGACATGACATGGGTTAGTGGTATTAAAGTGATCAGAGATAGGGGGTTTGCTGCCTGTAACCTAACTCTTCCAGCTAAGCCAGCAGAGGAGTGGAGACACTTTGATTGTAGCAGGATCTCAATAGTGCTGACCCACTGGCAGGCAAGGAGTGAAAGGCTGAGCCTTGCAAGACTGGCAGATGAAGGAGACAGGGGGCTAAGGGCAAAACAGAGGACAGATTGCAATTGGTAGCATTTCAAATGGATTAAAAGATCATGAAAGAGAAGCTGCAGGAAGATCCTGGTGTCTCCCAGCAGGCAGTCCAGAGTCTGGAGCCACACAATCCACCAAACACTCCCATCAAACAGACAGGGATTGATGCGGAAGATGCTGCCTGGGGAGCCCAACACCCTGGGCTGCTCCCTGTAGTGTTGCTCTGTCTGGTGGCAGTGTCTTGTCCAGTTTTATTCCCTTTAGAGCAACAGTCCAGCTTCCCAGGCTGAGCAGTGTGACCTTCCGCGGCTTCACAGCAGCACCAAGGGTATAGAGGCTCGGGAGTAGTCGTGAAGTGCTGTGGACATTGTCTGGTGTGTAGGTAGAGGGGGGGCTTGTTTCAACAGCATCACATCACTGGGAGTTAGACCTACTAAAAACCAGTGGCAGCAGCCCCTGACAGTTGTGGTGGCCCAAGATCAGGATCTGACATGGAAAATTTGCCTCTGCTATCAAAGCTTATTAGAAATAGGATGCTTGTAGCCCTGATAGGTCCCTTGGGATGGGATAAACCACCATGCATAAGGGACCAGACTGCGTCACAGGATGTCAGATTATGTTGCTTGATGTCTGTGAGGAAGATGCCTGCTTGTTCTCCTGTTAAGTGAGTCCTTATAGACTCTTATGTCTTTATTCTTGGTCTCTCTGTACTGAAAAGGTAGAGGTGGGATAGGAGGGAGGTCACTGTAGGATATTGAAGAAGCAGGGCTGGGAGAAAGGTAACAGCTCCCAGCTAGAAGCTCTTGCTGTTTGAATAAAAGAAGAAGGTGCCCCAGCAGATGTCCTGAGGACTCCTGGTCTTGTTTGGCCAGATTGAGAAAACCTGGTATTGTGGGTATAGGTTGGGGAGGGAAACACACGAGCTTCCTAAGAACACCTCTAAATGGTACAACTCAGGGATGTAACACCAAGGAGGAAAATGGGCCTATTTATTTCCCATTCACCCAATACATTGTGTGATGCCCCCTTGCTGCTTTTTGTCAGTTTTATTGTAATGAATTGCCCTAAGCTTTACATAGCAATTTTACTAATTACACTGATTTCGGATGCCTCTAGGATCTCTCACCCTGCTCCCAGCAGGACACAGGGTTATAGGAAGTGCAGAAGAGTCCTGGGTCCTGATGCATTTGTTCCAACCCTGCATCAGCAGGGAAGCGTACAGAGTGAAGGAAGCAGCAGTTACCTTGTCCCTTCACAGAGAGGGAACAGCAGCTCTGCACAAACTGTCTGAGGACTGGGCTGAGTCAGAGAAGTGTCCTGTTGGACACACTCAGAGGAATAGCAAACCTGAGTGAGGAGGTGGATACTGTCTCTGTAGCTAAAAGAGATGGTTACTGGCTACTGTGATCAGTTTTGAGGTTTATATTTAAAATGGAGGTTAACAAAAAGCTGGAAAAGATTCAAAAGAGAGTCATCAGATTGATATGTGGGCTGATAAATCTGTGAAGCACGCAAGAAACTCACTTACTTAGATAACAGAGAAGAAGATGAAAAGGAAATACTTTCATGATCTTTCAGTTCTTCTGAGAGGACAAAATTCTGCACTTGGAAGCTGAAGTCCATACATTTCAACCTGAAAATAATAGATGCATTTTAGAACAGTGCAAGTAGCTGCAAGGAAAACCTCCCAAGCAGCACAGTGGGCTCATCATAATATGAAGTCCTCAAAGAAATTGGGATGTTTGTCTGTAACTAAGCACAGGGTCACCACAAGCGTTTCAGCTGTGTTTAACTCACTGCCTGGGTTCTGTTGCCAGTCTCGTGCAGATGTTCAGACTAGAATGTTAAGGTAACTTTCCCAATTTTCTGCAAAATTGACATGTTCTTGCGCTGTCTCATCCATCTGCCCTGGGTTTTGCAGTCACTGTGACCTTCTTTCAGGTGTTGCCTGAAAGTGTCTATTTCTCCTGGAAAACTCAGATTTCTTTCCTTTTTGTCTTCTTCCCTTTCCTTATTTCCCTTAATCTTTTCTACCATTTTCAACAGGCAAGCCAGAAAGAAAGAACTATTTGGTATGGATGTAAAACACTGGCTACAGCAAGCGTTAGGCTTAGTAATGCCTAACATGCCCCTTTGTCCATACCCAAGATGAAGCAAATCTTTAGTTAAAGAATCCAAAGCCCTCATGGAAGGGTCAGCAATGGTTAAGCTGCCTCTGCTGTAATGGATCTGTGCCACCTGGGTTTTCAGTTTCCCTTAGCAGAAGTAGCCCTTGAGGCTGGTAGGCGTGGAGCTCTCTGGTTCCTTGCCCATAGAGGAAGCATCCTTATGGATCCTGCTCCATCAGAGGGAAACCTGGACATGCTTTAAGGCAAGGATGTAAGATTGTAGAGAAATTCACAGTCACAGGTAGGTTAAAATAGGATCCCTTTTCTGAAAAATCTTCATTTCTTAATTATCTGGTAGTATATGCTGAGCTATGAGAAGCTGCTGCCTCTAGTCCTTGGGAATAGCTGCCCTGTCTCCATCCACCCGGCTGCACACCAGGTGCAGATCTGTGAGAAGCTCTGCTTCTTCACTGTCCTCAGGGGCTGGCATGGAGACTGTCCTCCTGGTTCACACATCCACAGCAGTAACGGCAGGTCAGAAAGTAGAGCTCTGGCACGGTCAGGAGCTCCAGAAGCTGTTCTGTAAGACAGAACTGCTGCTGTTCTTGTTTGGGATCGTTAGCAAAGGCTGGTATGGCTTCAGTTTCATAATCAGGGCTCAGACCGAAAGTTTGGGGTTTTTTGTTTGGTTTTGTTTGTTTTCCCTTTGGAAGACATGCTTTTTAAAATGCTGAATGTGCCTCAGCTAGAGTGACTGGAAGGCAGGACATGGTGGGACTTGTTTACAATAATGTGGCAGAAAAAGACTGTGCTTTGTGACCAAAAACTGTCATTTTATTTCTGGAGCTAATCAAAAAATACTGAAGGATACTAATACAGAGAGGCTAGGGAAGCCCCATCCTTGGAAGTTTAAAGATTTGGCTAACAGAGCTCCACCTTCCCTGGTGTGGTGTTGGGATCATCGTACTGCAGATAGAATGGACCAGAGACCCAAGGGGTCCCATCCCACCAGAACTTCTGGGATTTGGTGTTCTTGGGAACTGACAGGTACACTGGGAGAAGAGAGCTCAATCCACGGGTTAATGTGTTCCCCATCATCCTTCACAGATCCACTCTGTGGAGGTACCTGCGCCTCTTGGTTCACCCCTTTCCCCAGCAGGGTCCCTTGAATAGAACGAGTATTTCAGTTGGAAGGGACCTACAATGAACATTTAGCCTGACTGCTTCAGCTAGATGTGAGTAATGTACCTAAGCTGATTATCTAGGCCAGAAACACCAACCTGGGAGAGGGTGGAGCACCATGGTGCCTGGGTTATATCTGTCTTACTGGTAGACATAGTCCACAACATGGCTCTGGTACAAAGCACAGCCAGAGGAGGACAGGATGCCTTTTCTTGCCGGTTACCTTTTTGCTAGGTTATAGCATTTGTTCAGGATGTCTGTCAGACTAGCAACACCAACTTTGGGGTACATGTGGAGCATTCTGTGCTATTGAAGCTGCTACACTGCTGTTGGGAAGGTTCAATGGGCTGAACAGCATTGTGGCTCTGGTGTTTGTCTTGCCAAACCCCGTTGTGACTTTGCGTTTCTGCCCCAGGAGGAGTCTGAATTTTCCTGGGAAACAGTCAGTCAAGCAGAACATAAGATCCCAGTCTTTCCATGAGAGGGCCTGAATATGCTGTGTGGTGGGATTTGAGACCACCTTGCCTGGACATGTCCACCTTGTGGCATTGAGCACCCTGCTGTTGTAGCTGTCATTACACCCTTGGCAGTGGTTATACCTGTCTTGTCCTTCAGGAAGGTTCTGGTTCTATGGTTCTGCTGTTAAGACCTGAAGGTGGGGTACTTCTGGATCCCCATCCTTCCCAAGTGTTTCCAGTAGCTGAGCTCAGGCAGCTTCTTGCACTCTGTGTGGGCTGCAGAAAAGCCAGACAGTAGGAGCTTTTGACACCCCATGGATTCATCCTGAGGAGCTGCCCATGAGCAGAGAAGTCTGCTCAGCTCCTGGAGGATTAAGGTAAAGTGCTGAAGTCCCAAGCTCCAGCCTAGACAAGGGTCTGGCTGTGATCAGTGTTGTGTGGCTGTGCGGAGGCTTGGGGTGATGACCATGGGTGGAAGCATCCTTCACATCCCTTTGCTTCCAACCCAGAGACGTCACCACACGAGATGTCACTGCCTCCCCTCCTCATGTGCTGCAGATTTTGTTGCAGCAGGGATCATCTGCATTTTTACACTAGTGGATTTTCACTAAGCTTGTTTTTCACTCCAGTGGTGGTTTTGGCTTGGTTTATTTCTCCAGCAATTTGGAGAAGCCACAGTGCTCCGCTAAGAGGAATCCAAAGAATCTGAGGCTGTTCCAGATAAAGAGGATGTAGAAAAGTGTCTTTCAAGGATTTGAATGATTCATTTTGCCTCCAAGTGTCTTTGGGGCTCAACAGTTTCAGACATGAAAAGTAAGTTTTCATCCACTGTGGAAATGAAGCTCTGTTGGGGTTTTTTTGCGTTGTTGCTGCACATATACATCTGAAGACACATCAGGGTAAATCTGCCACTGCTTACCCATTCGTGGAGGTGACATTTCAAAGTGATAGTGGCTCTGAGAGCTGCAGTGATCCAAATCTGATCTCCTTTTTGTGTCACAGGGCAGGTCTATTTTCCAGCATCCATTACTGCACATAGTAATTCCAACACCTCCTATGAGTAAGGGACAACCAGGCAAGCCAACAGCTGAGGGAGTGACTTTGGCACTGGGCATTTGTCACCAACCTGGAAGTGGTCCCTAAAGCTCTGTTTCTTTTGTCACAAGGGAACAAAGAGGAGTCATAGTTCATGGAACAAGGTGACCAATCCCACAGGTCCAGGTTAAATGCTGCCAGCAAATCTTTGGCATTGGCAGCCCAGCTGTACTCTGTCTGGTCCTGGAAAGGGCTTGGCACAAAGGCTGGAAGAATGAAGACCTTTCTTCATATTTTTTTTTTTTGTTGTTGCTTTTAGCTGTTTATTAAATCTTTGCTTTGAAATACTCAGAAACCACATGGAGGGAACCTGCGTATAGTTTGTTCGAAAACAACAGTTCAGGAAAGTCAGCTTAGATATTGAGACTCTTACCATCTTCGCTCAGCTGAGTTTATCAGCAGAAGTGTATATCTCTCTCAGTCTTTTCCACTGTATTTGTCAGTTCACCATGTCCCGTGACAGAAAAGCTCTTTCTGCATTGCAGTTCAGGCTGGTCACAAAGTGCTTGATGCTCTGTCAGAGTTGGAGAATGCTTTGTGATGAGAGTATCACTAGGTAGCACTATCCAAGATTGGATGGCCTTTTTGTTCACTTTAACTGTTTTCATCTCCTTCCTTTTCAGCTGTAATATTACATGCATTAAATACTGATGGGGATCAAACTCCTTAGCAGTCTCTGCCTCTGAAAGTGCTCAGTAAAATTAGATGAGACAGGCAAGGAGTGAAATGAGACAGCATGGCTGTCTTCATTTTCCAGATAGAAAATGGCAATGCAGAGTGATAACGTGGATTTGTGTAGGTCTCTCACATCGACTTAGGGGCAGAGCAGAGAATTGCAACGAGGACTTTTCAGCCGTGGAAGTGCTGAGGAGGCTGAAACGAGGGTTCTCCCTAGCTTTGCAGCTGACCATGGAGGACCCATTTTCTCCAGGGCACAAGAGCTGCCAGATAGCAGCTGCCCAAGCATTTGTGTTGCTGTCTGGCTGGAAGCTTTTCCCTCTGACTGGACCTGAGAAAGTCACTCTGAGGTCTGGTGGACTCCACTAAGCTGGTTTCAAACTCAGACATCCAGTCCTAGCCCATCACTGATTCACAGAAGTGGGAGCCTCTCTCTGCACATGCTGCTGTTGTGAAGATGTGTGATGAAGACCACATTCTGGAGCATTACAGAATACTGTGCTCTGTCAGCAAGAGCAGCACAGGCAAAAAATTGAGGAGAGTGATTGTTCCCATCCGCTTGGCACTCATGAGGCCATATCTGGAGTACTGCGTGCACTTTGGGACTGCCCAGTACTACAGAGACATCAACAAACTGGAGCAGGTCCAGCAGAAGGGTCACTAGGATGGGCTGGGGGCTGGAGTGCCAGACGTGAGAACAGGTGAGAAAAGCTGGGTTTGGCCAGCCTGCAGAGGAGGAGGCTGAGGGGCATCTAGCTAACAGTCTTCCACTTCAAAAGGGAGTTTAAAGAGAGGACAGAGCCAGACTCATCCCAGACAGGCACAGTGAGGGGACAGTAGTAATGGCCACAAGGGACAATGAGGAAGGTTTCAATGGGATGTGAGAAAAAGCTTCTTCTCCCTCCCAGAGCAAGGCAGCTGGGGACTGGTGCTCAGAGAGCCTGTGGGATCCCCATCCTTGGGCATACTCGGATCTCAACTGGACGTGATCCTGAGCAAAGTGGTCTGATTTTGAAATGACTCTGCAAGCCAGCTGAACTAGAAACCTCCAGAGGTCAAATCTGGCCTAAATCTTTCTGTGATTTTATTATGGTGCATTTCCCCTATGTCTGTGATAGCAAGACCAGTTACTGAGAAGATGCAATGGTGGAGATTCCTGCCTATCCAGAGATACTCCTTTGCCCCAGGTATAAGAGAAGTTGCTGTAGTCACTCATTTCATTTGCCTCCTCCCCAACATACCATGTATTTGCCTCATTAACGCTCGTTAGATGAGCCCCATCTCCTCTATTTGGTTCTTTTTCTCTAAGCCAGATGAGGGCAGGTTCACGAAGTTCCACAGCAGCCGACCTGGGCCATGGCTGGTGACAAATGATTCACATGGTGTTCTAGCTGTTATCTTTTGTAGCTTCCTCAGCATGGCCTGGAGAAGCAGGAGATGCCTTGCAGAAGCCTTGTACTCCCAGGCTGGCACACAAAGCATGGAAGTGACAGAAAGCATCCCAGGGTCTTTGCTCCTACCCAGAGAGACCCAAACCTGAGATGCTTCTCCAGCTGCAAGGCCAGCCCTGGAACCTGTGTCTAAATCATGGAATGTTGCCACATCCCAGTTCTGTGGTGGGACAGGTCTGGGTGTATGCAGCCCCTGTCCTGGTGAGTATGAGTGTGGGACGGGTTCCCAGAGCATGTGCAGCTCAGATGCGCCAGAGAGACCATGAGCTGTGTACTCAGTCCCAATCCCATACTGCAGGAAATCTGTAGCTTGGTCACATCTTCCTTCCAAGACCTTTCTCCACAGAGAGAAATATTTGTCTTGGAGATTGCAGATGTCCTATGAAATGTGTTGTCAAGGAAGCAGCAAGGTCTGGCAAGAGCTCACAGGCTCCAGAAATGTTACCTGTGTTTTATCTTAACACCAGTGTGAGAAACTAATCCCAGGAGTTTGCAAGATGGGCCCTGTAGCAGTGGGACTAGGGCATTAATGCAGGAGGGAAGCAGTGCTGTATGCCTTGGGGTAAGGGATGGTCTGAAATGATAGACTGGTGGGTAACAGGGTTTGGCTTAGCCAGAAGCGGATGGAAGGATTGGCATTTGGGAGGAGGTACAGCATTGGTCTCAGGATCTGCTGGAGTCAGAGAATGGTTTGGCTCAGAAAGGGCCTCTAAAGATACCTAGTCGAACCTTCCTGCCACGGACAGGGACATTTTTCGTTAGATCAGGTTGCTGAAAGGCCTGTCCAACCTGACCTTGGATACTTCCAATGATGGACGTTCTCTGCACTTACTCACTTTTAGGAAGTGCTGGACAAAAGTGGTGATCACCAACACTCTGCTGAGGCTAGCCTGCATTGCACCTTCCTTCAAGAGTGGGGAAACCCAAATTGATGAGGGAAATGGTGGAGCAGTGTGGTGGCAGATTTTGCTTTACCATATCCAGCCCTTACTCCCCTTGGCACACGGGCATTGAACATCCTGGGAGCTACAGTGCTCTGAATCCAGAAAACCAGTAGTGAAAAGGCAGATGGTGGATCAGAAAAATGGCTTCTGTTGGTATACTTTGAGAGCAGTTGCTCAGCTGTAATACATCACAGCAATGTGCAAGAACATGCTGCAGCCACACTGGTCCAAGTAGCACAGTCCTACCACTGCTGTGTCTGCAGTCCTCAGCTGGCACAGTTTCTGTCGCTGCTCATAATGCCAAAGGAAACCAGACTGGAGATGGGTAATTGATGCTTTGCTTTGTGTGCCGCTCTTCCAGACTGTTTCTTAGAGCTGTCAAATGAGTTGTTCTTCCATGAAATATTGAAAGGGTTGGACCTGGTAAAAGCCCTTCTGAGTGCAAGCCTCTCTGCGTCCATTTGTAACCAGGCCTGGCATGCAAGTGATGGGGAAGCTTTCTTGCTACCACTTTCCAGTTCTCTCCCATCCCAGAGGCTTGTCCTCTGCCCCGAAGCTGTTGAAGCAGTGAGTCTGTGCTGGCAGATGTACTAAGGCTGTGCTGGAGTTAGCACTCTTCAAGGCTGGGCTGGTGCTGTGTGAGGTCTGGGATGGCCTCTGGGCTGGCATCCATGCAGGCTGCATTAGGTGTGCTGTCAGCAGGCTGGGCACAGGGTGGACAAGGACATGCACTTCACTGCTCTTGGAGTGAAGAGGGGGCAGCGCGGGCACCTCCGTGTGCCAACCCCTCCAGCAAGGAGGGGCGGCTGTAGGCTGATACCTGCAGTGCTGTAGCATCTCTGCTATCACTGACTGAGTCAATCCCGATTAAAAGCAGTCCAGGCTGCTTGCTCGCCTGCCCCAGTCCACAGCAAGCAGGATCAGAGCTGTTCAAAGTTTCCCAGGAAGGTGGCAGCTCCGTGCTGAGGTCCTGCCACATGGGCTTGTCTGCACAGGTCCCTGCAGGACAGTTTTCCCATGGCGTGGTCCCAGCCGAGGCTGCACTGCTTCTACCTGACCATGTGTCAAGCCATGCAGGCAACACAGGGCGGTGAAGGGGTGGACATCTGGCCGGGTTGTCTGAGGAGCTGCTGGACGGTCCCATTGTGAGCAGTGGGACAAGTGGCGTCTGTGGGTGTGCTATTTCCAGGGCACTCTGGCGAGGCGGGTGGCTCACCATTGTCAGTGTGTCAGGTCAGGTTTGCGTTGCATGCTCAGGCTGCTGTATGCACCTCCCCTGATGGGCATGTGCAGCTTGCAGACCCAGCACACCAAGGCAGAGAGGAGCTGCTTGCTTCCTGCATCTGCCTATGCCTTAGAAAGCTTCTCTATGCAAACGTCAAAGTACAAAAACCCTATTTCCCCAAGGCAAGCAGGGAGGATTGCATGTTGCTGGGCTGATGATGCTTTTTCCAAGGGAACAAGGCTGTGTTTGCTCCAACCCTGGCCTCACTTTGCCTGGGAATGGTCTGTTTTCCTGCCTGAGACACTGTCTGCATGTTTTCTGATTACAAACTCTCACTGTGCAGTAGAAACACTTTTTCCTCCCCTAGCTGCTCTCTGCAAATAGCAGCAGCCAGGATCTCCTGACCCCTGAATAGCCCTGCCACTGCTGGAAGCAAATTAATTAGCTTCAAGCAACAGTAATACACCTGCCTACCTCCAGCCAGGGGACACAGCAGGCGTCTGACTGAGGCCTCTCTCTTGATCTCTCTTCCAGCTCCTTCAGCTGTGTCCATCATGCACCAGGTCAGCCGCACCGTGGACAGCATTACCCTCTCATGGTCTCAGCCTGACCAACCCAATGGAGTCATCCTGGATTATGAGCTGCAATATTATGAGAAGGTACTGCGGGACCTTGGCAGGGTTCAGGTACAGGTTTTTTGGGAGAGGAGGTGGTGCAAAGCTTCCTGTAAGGGTGTAACACTGGCTACAGCAGTTGGTTGGTCAGTAGGTTACTTCTCTTGCTGCAGTTGGCCATGTAGGTGGCAGTGGCTGTCAAGCATTTGGAGTCCAGTGGTGGTTCCAGTGGCTCTGCGTAGGTACTGCAGGTGTGGAAAATCTGCTGGTCTTTAGGAGGAGTTTCCTCCTTCACCTCTGCAGCACTTGTGGTAGGTGGACCCGTGGGGAATTGGGATGGTAGGGAGCATCTAGTCCCTGGCTGGACCACACCAGCTGAGTGTCCAGTCTTTGAGATGTAGTGTGATGCTGTCTTTCTGTGCATTTGCACCAAAGGTGAGTTTGGCATCTGTGCGCAGCCTGAACCCAGATGTTGTACCAGGGAGAAGCCACTCCATACTCCTGTGGAGGGTACATACTGCTCTACAGAGTCAGGGGAGGCTGATGTGAAGGGGGTCTACAGCTGTAGCTCTTCCACCCCTAAGGAACATGCTCCTTCTACCTCCTCCCTGCCCATGCAAGCAGAGGCACTGCAAGCCAGGGCTGTGCCAGTGTGTCTGTCCCATTGGGCTGGAGTTGTGTGGCTGCTGAGAGACCTAATGGCCATGCTGATGTTGGTCCCAGGACTTGCCAAGCTCTGCCACACTGGTGAACTTCATCCATGCTACCCAGGGGATGTGAGGAGCAGGTGATTTCTCCTTCCAGGAAACTGCCCCCTTTCACAAGAGCTTATAAACTATATATTAAAAATTGCAAACTAACTAATTAAAAAGCTTTATGATTAAATGGAACTGAAAATATTTTTCCCAGCAGTTGCCAGAAGAAATGATTAATCCCCCCCACTGCCTGCCTGTGACCTATTTTCTCATCACCAAGAGCCAGAGGGAGAATGGGGACGGGGGGGAGCTTCTTTGTAAGCTGTTAAATAGGTCCTGACCTATATCGCATAAATCACAGCCGTTTATTTGACCTTTGGAAATGATCCCAGAATATGTGGCAAGGTAACAAGACAGATCTGGAAAGCAAAAGGGGTCTTTTCCCCAGGGACCCTCAGCATAGAGACAGAAGATCTCAGGGAGTTCATTCTCCTCCTCTTACTTTCGCTTAATCTCTTCCCCATTTTCTTTCTTTCCCCTCCCCTCTGTTTTCTGGGGGAGGCTGTAAATAAATGGAATTTTTGTCTAAAGGGGAAGCTTCTCTTTGTGGCCAGTCTTCACAAGGAACCGCAAGGTGAACATCTCCTTGCCCCATTGTCAGAGCTTAGGGCACAGCATGTCCCTGATGACAGGGACAAGTGGCCCAGGCCACACTCGGGCAATGCTTTTCATGGCATCAGGCTCTCAAGTGGAGCACTAACCCCAGCAGAGAGGACAACGCAAGCAACCTCATGTGCTGGTGCTGAGGCTCTCTGTCCTGCTATTTCATAGAATTATAGACTGGTTTGTGGTGGAAGGGACCTTTAAAGGTCACCCAGTTCCAACCCCACTGCAATGAGCAGGGACATCAACTTGCTCAGAACCCTGTCCAACCTGATCTTGAATGTTTCCAGGGATGGGACATCCACAACCTCTCTGGGCAAACTATGCCAGTCTTTCACCACTGTCAGTGTAAAGATTTCTTCCTTATATCTAGTCTGAATCTACCCTTCTTCAGTTTAAAACTGTTACTCCTTGTCCTATTGCTAAAGGCCCTACTAAAAAGTCTGTCCCTATATCTTTCTTTTAAGCCCCTTTTAAGTATTGAAAGGCTACAATAAGGTCTCCCCAGAGCCTTCTCTTCTCCAGGCTGGAAAACCCCAACTCACTCAGACTTTCCTCATAGAAGACGTTCACCAGCCTTCTCATGGCCTCCTTTGGACCCTTTCCAACAGGTCCGTTTCTTTCCTGTACTGAGTACTCCAGAGCTGAATGAAGCTTAGTATATTTTTATTCTGGTGCTTTGGTTGAAGAAGAAAAGCACACCTTTATCTCCTCCCCAACCAAGATGTATGTCATTCTCAAAAGGGATCATTGGATCAAAGCTTAGTCCCACAGCAAGCAAACCTCAGAGGACTTGGAAACAGGTTAAAAAAGAAATGGAATAACAAAGAGCCAGAGGTGGGGCCTGGCCCATGGGAGCAGGTTTGCCTCTCCCCAGGTTCCTCCCTGTATGTTAGCCTTTACTCAGAGGTCCCAGTTGCACGCACAAGGTCTGATCCATTGCTCTTCATCTCTAGCCAGGATCTTCATATGCTTTGTCGGGTCAGTCAAGAGTCCTCTGCATTTTCAACAATGTAATGCCACTGTATCGTTCTCTGGCTGCTTGGCAGAGCTGAATCTCATGTTCTTCTAGCCATTGCAGTGCTGAGTTTTGCCACTGAAAGCCATTTACTTGATCCCCAGGAACAATCCCAAAATGCACAGCTTTGGCTATGCCATGCTCTTCCCCTGCTTCCCATCAATGCTGCAGTTTGGATGTGGTGTCTGACACATCCCAGGTGTGTTCTCACTTGACTACCAGCCTGTACAAGGGTCATTTTGTTCCAGAGTGTTTCACTGCAAACTGTCCCATGTGCTTCTGAATGCACAGAGGATATCTCTGGAGCTAGTTAAGTCGTTTCTAGTGGATTATTTTTTTTCCCCAGTAGAAAATTGTATTTTATTAGCCTGAAAACAGTTCAAATGTAGGAATAGCAGCATATGCATCTTGTATAAAAAGTGTTTTGGCTCTTCATTTTGAATTGATTCTCTTCTATATAAAGACATAAAGAAATTTAAAAAAATGGAGTAAGGGTTTTAGTGTTAACAGAAAAGAGCTGTTCACAATACCTGAAACAAAGGTATATTTTTGTTTCCATTTCACAGATTATTTATAACATTGCTATTATTAGATGCTATTAAAAATGCCTGTGCAGAGGCAACATTGTGATTTTCTTTCGCATGTAGTTAGAGCAAATTAGTGCAGATTGTTACGCAAACACTGAATGATATGTCTGCTTTCTGTGTCCTCTTCAAACACCTGCCATTGTTTGTCTTATTAAAAGAGTGAGTGTTGTCTTCATTTAGAAAGGGCATAAAAGATTCTGTCCAAAGTTGCCTGTCCAGAGTTGCCTGTCCAAAGTTCCTGGAGTGTGGAAACTGGAAGACCCACTGCAGTGTCAAGCACCGCAAAGAATAATTCACTCTCCTTGTTATGCCAAGTGATAGGGCTTAGGGCATGCCGTAAGTTACCCATTTTGTAATTGTTCTGAATACATTCAGCCCATCCCTTGTGCCTGGTTCAGTCACCAATGCAGATGTTTTAGGAGGCACAGGAGCCCTTTGATGTCTCTAATGCTCAGGAAAGGACACGAACTGGCTGGGAGGCTGAAGGGTAGGGGAGAGGCTATCTGTGGCAGCTGATGGTGGAGGTGGAGATGGAGATGGGAGCAGAGGTATCTACAGCCTTCATGGTGCCCAGGAGATTCTGGCAGGAGCACAGCATCCACAGAACTGTGTGTCACCAAGGCTTATACCAACCACTGCTCCTGGGCTGGCACAGAGGACTTTCTTCAGCCTGCAGTGCTGGACACCAGCATCCTGGGGTCAAAGCTGCTGCATGGTGTTTTGCATTTCTCCCTAGGATGGAGCAAGAGCTGGGATGCCCCTTTCCCCTGTGCTGCCCAAGCTCTTGGAGGCAGCTCTCTCTGGGGAAAGCTCTGACACCAAGAAGAATAAGAGGAAAACTTGCCAGGGAGCCCCGTGATAGCTTTCCTGCAGTCCTAGGGTCCACGCTGCTTCTGTCAGGGGCTCTTGTGAGAGGCATCCAGACACTCTTTTAACACAACGCAATTGATCAGATACCTGGCTGGGAGAGCCAATGCTTTTGAGATCTCCACCCAAGTGGTGTTCCCCATCAGAGTCAGGGAGCTGTGGACCCTACAGATCTATCCCCAGAGTGGCTGGCAGGACCCTGTTACCACTCTGAGCATCCCTCTTTAATGCACACAATCCCATAGGGGCCGATATTCAGATGTATGTGATGATTTGGCACACAGCCTTGGACTAGCTTTGTACGTGTGGCTCTGTTTGCTTCAGGAACCACAGCAAAGTGCTGCTGTGCAGATGCACAGAGGAGCTGTCTGCCAAATTCAGTCAGTTGACATTTTTCTTGGGCTTTATGTATGTATTTATTTATTTATTTTGGCTGATTAAGCATGGCTTTTTAGAAACACTTTTTGCAAATTCTTCGGGCATTTCACAGACTATTTGTGTTTCAAGGAACTCTGTTGATCAGACTTTGGTTTCAGCTTAAATTTGACTCATGGGAAGGGGAACCAGGTGAGGATTCAAAAGCAAACCTATGAGGATGTAAGAAGTGTGTTATTTTGAATTAGGATTTCCAAATTAAAACCAAGATCAGCAGGGAAAAAAAAACACAAAACCAAAAATAAAACAAACAAACAAACAAAAAACCCAAACCAAAACCCCACAAACCAAAAGAAACGTCTGCAAAAAACAGCAGCTTAGACTTGAATTCTAAATTGCCTGGGATGCCCTTGACCTACTGGAGAAAGCCCTAGGAGTGAAAGGGGAAAAGTGTTTGAAGTGAATGCAGAGGTTGCTGGAGAGCTGATGGCTGAGCTATATGTCAAGAGAAAGAATTAGGTTTGATAAGGGAAGGTGGAGAGCCGTAAACGCTCTTTTATTTGTGGTCTGGGATTAAAGAGAACAATCATGAGCACACCTTCCTCAGATAGACAGACATCAATTTCCCAAGTTATAAACCATCTTGTAAGCATGCCCATTACATTCAATTTAAAGTCCTCCAGGAGCAGGGATGAAGTTCCCTCGAACAGCTGGACAAATTATTTTAAGACAACTGTGTTGTTTGTGCCATCCAAGGGCTATGAAGGTTCATGCAAGCCCCTGAGCACTAAAACTGTAAACGTGTCCTGACCTATTTCTCTCCTAGCCTTCCTGGGAAACGTCCAAGGGACTGCTGAGGCCTGATCAGACACATAAGGCAATCAGTTTCCTGTGTGTTCATCTTTTCTTGATCTTTCTTTCTGTACTTGAGCTTTTCATTGTCATTAGTCTAATTCCCGAACACCCTAGTGATACCTAGGCACCTTCAGTGCCAGGTCCAGATGGGTAAAACTGACTTTTTAGTTTTTTAGAAGAAAAAACTGTTCCTGAACCTGTTAATAGTGGAGGTCTCCTAGGCGTTTTCAGAGGTGCTCTGCATTACCCTGCAGAATGATGTGCCATCAGCATTTCTAAGCCTCCAAGTTTGACTGCACACTTGGGAGAAACACATTCCTGCCAGACCACTCTTTTACCAGCCATCCACACCAGAGCACTGCTCAATCAAAAGCTTAATACAAGAAGAAATTAACTCCATGAATGTTATCTTTCAGCTGCTTTGCAGCTGTGAGGCAAATAGTCTGCTCAACCCCAGGTCATGAGTATAATCCATCTTGCAAATGCCAGTGCACTTGCAGTTCTGCTCCAGCACGATGTGTAATCGAGAAAGCACCAGGCTCTCCCAGGAACATGAGGAGAACATTGGTTCAACATGGTCTGCTGTATGGGGCCCCACAGTGAATGACTGTTCTTTGCGGGCCTCTAATGTTGCTGGTACCACGGCTTCTGGCTGTGCAGAAGATCCTCTGAGTGAAGGTACCAGTGCTGTTCTCAGAAGGGAATGAATGTGAAAGCAAAGTCATCAGATGGCTAAGCAGAAAAGAAAGGAGACCAGCAGCCCCCAAAGGCAAACTCCACCATTTACTGGTGGATAAGACAACATCTGGCTCATCCTGTACCCCATCAGTTGAGGAGGCTGAGGACGCAGCCCAGGCAAAGAGCGTGCAAAACTTAGTGCAGAACCTCCACTGACTCCTGCTTCACTGTTGCCTGCAGGCAGCCAAAGCAGCACAAGAGAGCAGCATCCTGCACAACTTGTACCATTGTGTGGGGAAACCTTGGTTCATCACAAGATGGGACCTTCTGCCTCATCACCACTTTGACACCCTCTGTCCTTGAGGAGTCCTTGCAGAAGTTAGTGAGGAGGAGCGAATGCTTTGCTCCTCACAGGGAGTTTCATTCTGATCTAATGTTAGCACAGGACAAGAAGAAATCCCTCCATGCCCCCCCATGGAGTTTCACATCTGAGACAAAAGTCCAGTTCCTTGATCACACCCTCAGTCCTACTTGATGGGATTGCACAAATTAGGTGTCTGACTTCTTTCTGCCAGTCCCTGCCTACTTCTCATGAGGTTATTTCACCTCACTAGTCAGCCTCTATGGGGTGGCAGTTCTTGGGCTTGCTGAGCCCTTTGCAGTGACTTAAGTTAGCAGATTTCAGAGATTTGCCTGTAAACTTGCCAGCTCAGATTCTGAGCTGTCAGCTGCTGAGCTGTTCCAACCAGTGATCCTGCCAAGGCAGCCTGACCTGCCAGATCGGAGGTGCTACCAGAAAGGTTGAGCACTTTCAACATAACTACATACATTTGATTCAAAAATTGTTGCCTGTGCCTGTTTTATAGGGACTCGTACTCACAGCTTGGCTTTCCTAAGATGTCTCTGTTTTCCAGAAACCATGCTGTTTACATATATTGCTGCTTCAAGCTGACTTTCAGGACTTCGTGGCTGCCAGGCATCTGCCCGCCTAGCCCTGACCACATTCAGCACTCTTTCATCCTCCGATGTTGATCTGTTTCTCCATGTCCCTGGAGGGAGAGGGGCTGTCTGTTCTCTTATACAGTGGCTTGCACAAGGAGACTCTGCCCATCCACTAGTGCTTCTGGATGTTCAGCTAAAAAGAGCATAATTACTAAGGACAGTGATGGATCCATCATCTACACAAGCGCAATACCATCTATACCATTATGATAGGACTGCTCAAATTTGGAAGTAGTCTCATCGTCACTTTTAAATATGCTGTTTGGTTGCCCAGCTTTGAAAACCTGGCATGGTCCCTGGTGAAGCAGTCCCTGGGCAGGGGTACTGCAAACCAGTGAGTAAAGCAGGTTGTCCTGGGTTCAGCTGTAACGGTTATTTTTCTCCTTCCTAGTAGCTGGTGCAGTGCTGTGTTTGGGCTTTAGTCTGAGAACAGTGCTGATAACACACCTGGTTTAGTTGTTGCTCAGTATAGCTTACCCTGATCAAGGACTTTTCAGTCTCTCAAGCTCTGCCAGTGAGGAGGGGCACGAGAAGCCAGGAGGAAGCAGAGACAGGACACCTGACCCAAACTAGCCAAAGGGGTATTCCATACCACAGCACATCATGCCCAGAATGTAAACTGGGGGGAATCACCTGGAAGGCCCAGATTGCTGCTCGGGTCAGGCTGCATCGGATGGCGAGTAGTGAGCAATTGTATTGTGCATCGCTTGTGTTTATTGGTTTTTTTTTTCTTTTCCCCTTTTAGTTTTATATTCTCTCCCCTTGTTATTTCCCTTATCATTATTAGTAGTAGCAGTTTTGTATTATACTTTAGTTATTGGACTGTTCTTATCTCACCCCATGGGGTTTACATTCTTTCGATTCTCCTCCCCATCCTGATTGAGACATGGGTGAAAGGGGAGAGTGAGCGAGCGGCTGCATAGTTCTGAGTTACTGGCTGGGCTTAAACCATGACACAGGCTCAGATAGCAGTACTTCTCTTGAAGTCTAAAACCTTGTGTTCAGGTGGGCTTTAGCTGCAGCACAGGCAAAAGGAGATGGGGAAGAGCAAATGGAGAGGCTACCAAAGCTGGATCAGTCACAGGAGGAGGAAGTGAGGAAGGACAGTGCTAAGAGAAAGTGGGCACAAAAGAGGGAAGTAGTTCCCATCCCCATTGAGCTTAAGGCTTGGAGAAATGACCCAAGTTTTCTAAGACCTTCATCCAAGCCTTTCCTGAGAGGTGGTAGCCCAGGGATATCCGTACTCACGTTCCTCTTTCTGTGTCTCCCTGCCAGGATGCAGGCTCAGAGAAATAACCTGTTTGTTCAGGCCCATGCTCTCCTCATGGTCATTTCTCCATCCATGCTACTCTGGTCTCCTGCACTTCCTCCTTCTAGAAATGCAGTGCCTGATTCTGGACTTACTTTCCTGATGACAGATTTGTATTTTCTTGGCAGGATCTGAGCGAGTTAAATTCAACAACAGTGAAGAGCCCCACCAACACTGTGGCAGTGCAAAACCTCAAAGCTGGCACCATCTACGTCTTCCAAGTTCGGGCACGTACTGTGGCTGGGTATGGCCGGTATAGTGGCAAGATGTATTTCCAGACTATGACTGAAGGTGAGCCTTCAGATGCCTTTACATAAAGATGACACAGGGTTTAGAGAGACTTGAGGAAGATGGAGGTGCACTGACAGCAGTGCTGGTCTCCCTGCTGTTGCTTCAAGGGTGCGCTTCTGGCATGGGGACATATCGACTCAGTTGGATTTAGAGGAAACAAAATTTATGATTTTCATGTGCACAGCTGTCAATGATGAATGCAGACCTGGGTCTTTATTTTCTGAATTTTGCTGCTACATAAAAGGGGCCAAGCCAGTTTTCTGGCCCTGAGGCCAAGGAACAAGGCACAGCTTGCATCCATGGGACTAAAATTTCCACTCAAAAGGGATATCTCCAACCTGGCCTTGAACACTGCCAGAGATGGAGCATTTACCACTTCTTTGGGCAACCTGGTCCAGTGCCTCACCACCCTCACAGTAAAGAGCTTCTCCCTTATATCTAGCTTGAACTTCCACTGTTTAAGTTTGAACCCCTTACCTCTTGCCCTATCACTGCACTCCCTAATGAAGAGTCCCTCTCCGGCATCCTTGTAGGCCCCCTTCAGATATTGGAAGGCTGAACACAGCCTTCTCTTCTCCAGGCTGAACAAACCCAACTTTATCAGCCTGTCTTCATACGGAGGTGCTCCAGCTCCGTTATCATCCTCGTGGCCCTTCTCTGGACTTGCTCCAACAGCTCCATGTCCTTCTTATGCTGAGGACACCAGAACTGTACACAGTGCTCTAAGTGGGGTCTCATGAGAGCAGAGGGGCAGGATCACCTCCTTTGACCTGCGGGTCATGCTCCTTTTGATGCAGACCAGCACACGGGCTTTCTGGGCTGTGAGCGCACACTGAAGCTGGCTAGGTAGACGTCAACTGCTTTGTCCCTGTCCATCAGTTCTGTAGCCCCATCATAGAAGGCCACCCAATTGGTCAGGCATGATTTGCCCTTAGTGAAGCCATGTTGGTTGTCACCAACCACCTCATTGTTTTTCATGTGCCTTAGCATGCTTTCCAGGAGAATCTGCTCCATGATCCTGCCAGGCATAGAGGTGAGACTAACTGATCTATAGTTTCGTGGGTCTTCCATTTTCCCCTTCTTGAAAATGGGGGTTATATTTCCCTTTTCCAGTCATCGGGAACTTCACCTGACTGCCATGATTTTTCAAATATGTATGATGGACAGTGGCTTAGCAACTTCATCCACCAGGACCTGTGGATGGATTTCATCAGGTCCCATGGACTTGTGAGCATTCAGGTTCTTAAGATGATCTTGAACCTGATCCTCACCTACAGTGGGCCTAAGGTCTGCATTCTCCCAGTCCCTGCATCTGCCTTCCAAGGTCTGGGCGATGTGGTCAGAGCACTTGCCAGTGAAGGCTGGGGCAAAGGAAAGAAGTCATTGAGGACCTAAGAAGTCATTGAGACCTTGATGAGCTTGTTAGTGTAGACCCATCCTGTGCCACAGTAACCCATTCCTTCTTCCTTGCTTGCCAGCCGAATACCAGACCAGTGTCCAGGAGAAACTGCCACTCATCATTGGCTCCTCTGCGGCAGGACTGGTGTTCCTCATTGCTGTGGTCGTCATCATTATTGTGTGCAACAGGTAGGTCAGTCTGAGCCCATGAGCGGGGCTGGGGCTGTACAAGGGGCTGGTAACTGGAGGCAGCGGGTGGCAGGGAAGGGGAGAATGGGGATGGGAAGATGAGGAGGGAAAGATGCCCCTGCAGTGCATCTTCAGCCCCAGCGGAGCCGTGCTGGTGCTCAGTTCTCCCTTTCTTTCCAGAAGACGGGGCTTTGAGCGTGCAGACTCTGAGTACACCGACAAGCTGCAGCACTATACCAGTGGCCACAGTACGTACTGCGGCCCCCCGCCAGGCCTGGGGGTCCGCTCTCTCTTCGGTTTGTGTTCCTGTTCACTCATTCCTTGCAGCATGTGGGGAGCACTCAGGCCACCTGGCCAGGCAGGCATGTGCATGTGTAGACAGGAGGACCTGTGCCATCTAGATCACTCACTAGTCCCCTGTGATCTGCTTTCCAGACCTGGGTGCTGTTGCATGCCAACCATGCAGTGAACATCTATGCATGCCCTACCGATTCCTGTGACATGCAACACGCACCCCTGCAGCTGCTGGCACTGCACCTTGTCTTGCTATGCTGACTCCTGAGCTTTGCCCAGCTTGTGGGCAGCAGTGAAGACCCCTTTCTCAACCTACTCATCTCCTGCAGAGTACTGTCCTTCTGCAGGAATCCACGTACCTCGTGGTGCCTTTGCTAGAGCCCACCCTAGCGCTCCCAGAATCCTAGGAGATACAAGATATATCTCTATATAGGTATCTAATACAACACATAACATGCCTTCTCTTGCAGCCTCCTCCTTCCAACATCCCTGTATACTGCAAGGCACATCTGCTTTTGCACCCTGCCTCACCCCCGTGCATCCTTCTTCCCCTCATTAACCCCTTGCTGCATGCCCTCTGAAATACCTTTCTCCTCCCTCATCTGTCACTGTAATCCCACTTTGTTCAAATCTTAGTTGTTATTTATATCATATTATACTTGCAGCTTCAGGATTTCTCAATACCATGTTCGTGTACAGACCTGGGCCTTCTTTAAAGAATGGAAAACATCAGTAGTGTTTCAGCACAGGATTCACTGTTGCTTCTGTATTTACCTGAGGCAGAGCACTGAACTGCAGCTCTGTGCCAGAGCAGCACCATGCTGGCTGCATTGCTATAACTTACCAGGAAAAATGACACTCAAGAAAGATTATGGAAATGCAACTCTCAGTTGTTTGTCAGCCCATGCTGCATGTGTAAACATACATTCACGCTTTCTCCTGGGGTCTGGTACGTAACATGACAACTTCAGGCTGTGATGGCATTAATAGCTGTTGGAACAGGCACAATGCCACTGGATGCAGATGAACTGATAATGGGCCTGAAGTGCCTTTTAGCCACATCGTCACTCAAGACGCCAGCCCAAGGCACAGTGCCTGCTGGGCTCCCCAGCAGTGATTGCTGTGGAGAGGCTACAACTTATGGTTAGCAAATTGCCAAGGCACATGGAGCCTGTAAGCATTGCAGGAACTACCCTGAATCCTGCCAGCATCCTACACATGGAGCCAGGAGTTGTGCTCTGGTTGTGTTGGGCTCCTTATTTAGTGACCTGTGAGGTCTGCTCTCCAAATACCCCTAATTCTGGGGCAAGCCAGAGGCCAAGAAAAGAAGTATAGAAAGGGGAGAACTGCAGGTAGGAGCCATCTCATGGTGTAGGTAGCGTGCAATGTGGCATCAGCAGTCCAGCCTCACCAGATCCCATGGCCGTTGCCCTTCACATAAGCATATCACTGTGTCTTCTGGTCTTCTGGTCTGCCTAGAAGGAAGAGCTTGGCTTTTGCAGTTTCCCCTGTGTCCCCTACAGCTTGTCTTGCAATGTTGAGGTTATAAAAGGGACCCCAGCCTCAGGCTGGGTTAACTATCAGGAGAACAGGGGACCGACTGTTCTTCCTGTCTTGAGTGCTAAGCCCAGGTCTTCTCCTCCACTTTCCCATGCCTCTGATGGGATGATGTGCTGAGGTGGAAGCAGCATGCAGAGGAGGCCAGTGGGGCAGAGCTGCAATCTCTACAAATGGTCCTCTTGCAGTGTTGCAGCATGATGAGTGTGGTGTGACATTGGTGTGCCTGTGTACCACCTCCCGAGAGCAAATGCGTCTGTTGCTTTTCCTCTGGATCTGCTAAAGCCAAATCCTGCTGCAGAGGGTGTATGGTTCTCTGTGGTCAGAGTTTGAAGTTCTAGTTAATCATGTAGCCCTCCACTGCCCTACAATGACTTATGGGTCAATATTCATTGTAATCCAGCTTTAATAGTCCTGTGCAAACATGGCTCTGCATGTTTTCTGTCAAACTGCTTTGCTGTGTCTGCTTCATGCCCTTGATGATGTGACTTGCTGAGGTAAAAAAGCCCCTCACACAAATAGTTTTCTCTTTTCCTTGATGACAGCCATCAGTCATTCCATTTGCATGTCTGTCTGACTCTCTCCCTCACCTTTATGCAGTGACTCCAGGGATGAAGATTTATATCGATCCGTTCACCTACGAAGATCCCAATGAGGCTGTCAGGGAATTTGCAAAAGAAATCGATATCTCTTGTGTCAAAATTGAGCAGGTGATTGGGGCAGGTAGGTGAACTGTGAATGTCTGACTGGCCCTCAGCAGCAGTCTCCTTTGTGGTCTCAGGCTTTGGTGAGGATTTAGCCTTACCTGTACTGGGAAGACTAGTGTCAGTAATGTCTTACACTTAGCCCCAGCCTGGACTAGCAGGAGTAAGGTGGTCCAGTACTGGAGGAGCAACCACATCTCCTTGCTGGAGACAAGGAGTTCCCATGTGCATATAGTCCCATGTCCAGTGCTCCTCACCAGTGACGAATCCACCTGAAGGAAGGTCTTTGGTGTGGAGTGAGGGAGGAAGCACAGATGAGATGGTGGGTGGTGAGCTCAGGGGCATGGTCCCTCAGGGAGAAAGGCAAGGGGGAGGCTGACAAGCCCTACCTGTTTCCCTCTGTTCACAGGAGAGTTTGGTGAGGTGTGCAGTGGGCATCTCAAGCTTCCTGGTAAAAGAGAGATCTTTGTGGCCATCAAGACCCTGAAGTCTGGTTACACGGAGAAGCAGAGACGGGACTTCTTGAGCGAAGCCAGCATCATGGGGCAGTTTGACCACCCCAATGTCATCCACCTGGAGGGAGTGGTGACCAAGAGTTCACCAGTCATGATCATTACTGAGTTCATGGAGAATGGCTCACTGGACTCCTTCTTACGGGTATGAGATCCCAGGAGCATGCAGCTCCAGAGATTATGCTGGGCAAGAGGAGGACTGGAGGGGAAGGGTCCCTTCCTTGTGCCAGTATAGCAGTGCCCTTCACTGCCCAGCATTTGTTGTCACTGGGGCAGCTACTGCATGGTCCAGAGGTCTGTGTCTCAGCAACAGAAGTGGAGGTGGCACCAAGGCTGTTGTCTGTTAAGCATGTCCGCTCATACTAGCAAAAGGCTGTGCCTACCTGTACACATACCCACAGATGCCTGTACAAACTCTGCCTCTGTGGACATCGAAAGGCAGTCTGACATGGCTTTAACGCAGCAGGACTTCACCTCCAGCTGCTGTGTCTAAATATTTATACGTCTGAGTTTGAAATGGATAATTCACTGTGTTGAAGGGAGATAACCCAGGAATAGGTAGCCCCTTCTGAACCCTGCAAGGGTCTGGCACATCTGCCACCTTTGGATAACAGCAGCCATCACAGTGATGCCCATAGGGTATGAGAGTGACTTCCAGCCCTGTGAGCTCTCCACCCTCTTTCTTTGAGAGGGAACTCAGGTACTTGTGGAATAGATGTGTATCGACATGCAGTGTAGAAAGAGGTTACTGGTTGTTTGCCTTACCATGCCAGGCCATGCATTTTCTCCTCTCATGTGGACTCTTTCCCTCTCTTCCCCTAAGCAAAATGATGGGCAATTCACAGTGATCCAGCTGGTGGGCATGCTGCGGGGCATCGCGGCAGGCATGAAGTACCTGGCCGATATGAACTACGTGCACCGGGACCTGGCTGCCCGCAACATCCTGGTGAACAGCAACCTGGTCTGCAAAGTGTCTGACTTTGGCCTCTCTCGTTTTCTGGAGGATGACACCTCTGATCCTACCTATACCAGTGCACTGGTAAAGCTGCTCTTCATGAGGGGGAGGGATGGGTGGTGAAGGAAGGGGTCAGGGAAAGGGGAAGATCCTCCCTTGACATGGGGAGCGCTTTTTCAGGATGTCAGCAATGGACATAAGGTGCCAGATGGGAAGGACCAATGAGATGAATCAAGGAAGATTTTCTCTTGCAAGGTCCTGTCCAGTTGTCCTGTGGCTGTTGATGGGCCCTATAGTCATTCCTGTGGATAACTGGGGCTTCTTTCAAACATGTCTGCAAACATATACATGTCCTTGATAAAGCTCTTAGTTGGGATGTTGCATTATAACCACCCAGCATGGCCCAGATGGGGGTCCTCTGACATGTTTGCACAGGACTATTGAAGCTGGATTGTAATGAATATTGGCCCATAAGTCATTGTTGGGGCAGTGAAGAAATCCATGGATTTCTTTTTAGCCATTTTTAAAATCTGCTTCTTGTCGCGAGCTCTGTTAAGACTGTACTGATGGAGAAGACAGCATGTTTAGTATGGAATGCTTGGTCTCCCCTCCTTGTGAAAACCAAAATATTTTATCTGAGATTTGTGGCTTTGAGGAGATTAAGGAACATTATCTTCTTTTTTCATTGTTCTAGCATGTACAGGTTCTGAGTCCTATTAAGTCCTAGAAGACCATTAATAAGACATGGTAGTTATTCACTGAGAAAATATAATATTCCTTAATCTTCTCACAGCCACAGAACACAGACAATTTTGCTCATTTTTCAGCACAGGGGAAGATTTTTCCCTTCAGAAGATCTCTTGAATTGTGAATGGCTCAAATCCAAAGTTCTTGGTGGAAAATCACGAGGCTACAAGGTCTTCAGCAGAGCATTGCCC
The DNA here is from genome assembly GCF_004027225.2 of Strigops habroptila. NCBI lineage: Eukaryota > Metazoa > Chordata > Aves > Psittaciformes > Psittacidae > Strigops > Strigops habroptila. The sequence continues at coordinate 2,991,832 of NC_044292.2, forward strand.
TGTGGTCCCATGCTGTGTATGCCACTCTTCTACACTTCAGTGCCTAACTCCTCTGTGGAGTGGAGAGTACTGGTTTCTCCAGAGCTGCTGTTGCCCAGCAGGATGACAGAGACCCCAGTGCCTACCCAGTCCCTCTCATTTCCCACCAGTGACCAAGCATGCCAAACTAAAGATGTTCGCTCCACCCTTCATTTTTTTGCAAAAGACCTTAGCAGCACAAAGGGCATTTTGTCCTTCTGAGGATTGCTATAGCAGTAGGCAGGTAGAAGGAGCTGGGCTTGTTTAATACTATGAAGACGAGGTTAAGAGGGAATTTGTAAGTGACCTGCAGTACTTGAATGGCAGTTACAAAGAAGACAGAGTCAAACTCTTTGCAGTGGTACCAGATGGTATAATAAGGGGCAATAGACAAAATCATAGCTTGAGAGGTTCAAGATGAGTAACTGAAAAAGCTTCTTCCCCAAGAGGGTCGTGCAGCCTTGAGACAGGTCACCAGACAAATGGGGGGAATCATCATCCTTGATGGTTTTCTGGACTTTGCTAGACAAACCACAGACACCCTGATGTAGTGCTAGGGGTAGTCCTGGGGTCCCCCCCTTCTAGGGGCAATTTTGGACACTTGTCTTTTTCAATTACTCTTGCTCTTTCTGTTACTATCCTGGCTTTTTTTCCTGCAGGGTGGGAAGATCCCAATACGGTGGACAGCACCTGAGGCAATTCAATACCGAAAATTCACATCGGCCAGTGACGTGTGGAGCTATGGAATAGTCATGTGGGAGGTGATGTCGTATGGCGAGCGGCCTTACTGGGATATGACCAATCAAGATGTGAGTTGTTAAGAAACAGGGAGCAGAAACACTGAAATTGGAAGCAATGCAAGGCCAAAGCATGGCTACAGCTAGACCCGGCCTATGGCATGTCTGGAACCTTCTCTGCCATGGGAGGTGTGTCCAAGGTCAGACACCTTTGGACGAAGCAATAGGGATAACTTTAGCTTTTGTTCTGGCCCCATTGTGCTGCTGTGGCAGAGGTTAGGGACTCTACAACACACAGTGCGATAGGACAGGGTTAATGTGAGCACCCTCAGGGGTGGTAGACAGATGCCCAGGAGAAAAGGGAGCAGGCAGGTGGAAAAGGAAATGCTGCCACTGACCTGAGAGCTCCTGGAGCAGCAAGCAGATCTTCATCTGCAGGAGACCACAGGCATTTGGTGAAAGTTTGTTATAGAGTCACAGAATGGTTTGGTTTGGAAGGGACCTTTAAAGATAACCTAGTCCAACCCCACTGCCATGGTCAAGGACATCTTCCACTAGAGGGTCATTAAATCTCCCATGGCAAGCTTGGACTGTGATGTGTAAGAAGCCAAGCAACTTGTTCACAGCTAGAAGCCAGAAGCACAAGTTATTTCAGAACATGCTTACCTTTAAATACTTTATGACTCTTCTCTAATTCAGGTGGAAATGTTATGTGCACTCCTTGCTCCCTGGAACCCAGACAGTTTCCATGAGCCCTTGCCTCCATGCTAGGATGACCTGTTGGCTGCAGTCCACATTTTCACCATAGCAATGGCATTCTCCCTGTTTCCACATGGGTGGTCAAAGCCCATCTATCCAATGGCGATAAGTGCCATGCAGAGCATGTCCAGAAGACCCCTTTGGTGTGGGGCTCCCAGGTCTCTTGTAACATTGTCTCCCTGAAAAGCTGCCCTTCTTCATGTGGTCTTCACCTCATGAACCCTCAGGATCTAACACCAAGGTCCTGGGTAGACCCTTGGTATGCAGAAGGCTTGTCCTCCCCCTCTGCGGCAAGCCTGGGTCCTGCAAACCTGCATGTTACAGCATCTGCCTGCTTCCAGCTTGATGTATAGCTGGTTCTGAGAAGTCCATTGGAAGCCTTCTGACTGCCACCTCCATATCCATCATCCTGTGGGCTCTTGAAAAAACTGCCTACTGGGAGAGAGTGGGTCCCACCTGACTCCTACAAGAATGGCAAATCATACCTTTTTCAAGGCAGTAGAACTCCATCCATCCCGCATCAGGTTTCTGTAGAGTGGGATAATTTCTAATCTACGGCCTGTTGGGAAATTTATTCAAGTGAGTCACTAATGCCTGAATTATCATAGAATCATAGAATTGTTGGGGTTGGAAGGGACCTTCAAAGCTCATCTAGTCCAACACCCCCCCAAGTGCACAGGGACATCTTCATCTAGATCAGGTTGCTCAGAACCATATCCAGCCTGGCCTTGAATGTCTCCAGAGATGGTGCATTCACCACCACTCTGGGCAACCTGTGCCAGTGTTTTACCACCCTCATTTATAAAAATTTATTCCTCACATCCAGCCTGAATCTCCCTCTTTTAGTCTAAAACCACCACCCCTCATCCTGTCGCAACAGGCCCTGCTAAAAAGTCTCTTCCTATCTTTCTTATAGGCCCCTTTTAAGACCTGAAAGGCTGCAATAAGGTCTCCTCAGAGTCTTCTCCAGGCTGAACAACTCCAACTCTCTCAGCCTTTCCTCACAGCATAAGTGCTCCATCCTTCTGATCATTTTTGTGGCACTTCTCTGGACCTTCTCCAACAGGTCCATGTCTTTCCTGTGCTGAGGACTCCAGAGCTGAGCGCAGGACTGCAGGTGGGGTCTCACCAGAGCAGAGCAGAGGAGCAGAATCACTTCCTTTGACCTGCTGGCCACGCTCCTTTGGATGCAGCCCAAGACACAATTGGCCTTCTGGGCTGCAAGCACACATTGCTCACTCATGTCCAATCTTTCATCCACCAGGACCCCAAGTCCTTCTCCTCAGGGCTACTCTCAATCCCTCCATCCCCCAGCCTGTATTAATACCGGGCATTGTCTCGATCTGCCCCAGCCACTGACATACTGGAAAAACATGCATAAATCCTTTGAGCCAAAGGGAAAGTAGTTAGGGGAATGCTGTTTTCCAAAAGGACAATTCCTGCTAAGGCTTCATTGCCACCTGCAGTTTCAGGCATCTCCTGCAGCAGTGTTACTGCCCTTCTCCCTGCCTCAGCATCGTTCTGGACAGGTAGCCCTCTGCCATCCCTCTCCCTTGTCCTCCTCCCCTGGGACCTCTTCGTGCAGTGGTTTGTCCTGTGCTGCAGCAGGAGCAGTTCAGCTGGTGTGGATAGCAGAGCCCGTGCCCATCTCCTTGGCACAGCCTGCTGCGTGGTGCCTGTCCCCAGTCTCTTCTTGCCTTTCTTCTGGCATTCATCCGGACATGGCACCCCAGAAGCTGTCGCCACTTAATTGCAGCTGGTCCTCCCTGTGAATGAGCTTGTGGTGGATATTCACTGCAGATCAGCCTCCTGACCCCACGGGTGTGAGTGCCAGGGCAGGGAGAGAAGACAGATTGTGCAGCCTGTGCCCACTCGCATGATGTGTCTGATTGCAGCAAGTTCATGCCAGAGATGATGCTTGCATGATGACCCTCCTGAGCTCTGCTGCCGCAGTCCTTCCCCTTCCCTCTCTCACAGCCTTGCAGAGAGCTGGGAGAGAGGACAGCTTGCAGCCCTTGGGAGAATCTCTGAACGAGAGCCTAGAGCTGCACAAAGCACGCCAGTGATGCCTTAGGTAGGACTTGCACAGGCCAAGTGGGACACCGTGATGTCCAGACAGGGAGCCAAAGAGGAAGGAGGACTCCTTCCAGCTGGTACATCTTGGCAGCAGCAGTGCCAGCCCCCATCTATCTCAGATCTGCCTGCCCAGCACCTTGGCTGCGCACATCAGTGTCTGAAGCACCCTCCCAATCCATTCCCTGCCTGAAGCAGCTGCCCCACCTCACACCTTGGATTGCTTGGCATGGGTCTGCCACCTGCCCTCCCTTGCAGCAGCAGCCTGCTACTGCCACAGCACCTCCAGTATCTCCTCTCTACTTCCTGCTGCTTCTCTTCTTCCCTGCTGCTTTCCGAGTCCCAACTGCAGTATCCTCAATTTTCTCCATGTAGCCTTCCTTGAGGGTGGTACAAGCACAGGTTGTCCAGAGAGGTGGTGGATGCCCCATCCCTGGAGACATTCAGTGCCAGGCTGGATGTGGTTCTGAGCAACCTGATGTAGCTGAAGATGTCCCTGCCCATTGGAGGGGGGTTGGACTGGATGAACTTTGAAGGTCCCTTCCAACTCAAACCATTCTATGATTCTATGATTCCTGCTCAACAGTGTATTCACCCTGCTGCTGTATTGGTGTGGCTAGACCTTCCCCAGGAGCATGGTACAGCCCTGGGATAGCCCACCAGGCAGATTTCTGTCCTTGGAAGTATGCAGGACATGGCTGGACAAAGCCATGGTAGCTTTGATCACATGGTGTGAACAGTCAGCGACATTGAGGTCCTTCCTCTGGATTACTGAGGGAGGTTCTGTCAGTCTTCCGTTTTTAATCATCCCTGTGGAGAGTTGGTCATTTCAAAATGCTGCCTCTGATTTCAGTTACTGCAGTATCCTCGGTTCTGGTTTTTATACTCACTTCTGGTTTTTGTTGCCACGCACAAGCCTGTTTCCTCCTTCTGCTTGCTTTTCATTGCCCATGCTGTGTGCATGACCATAGGATGCATAAGGCCAAGAAGATAGGAGAAACCCGCCTGTCACATGCCTCTGTCAGAGCAACTTATGCCTCTGTCAAAGGAAGATATGCCCCTGGAAAAAGCTGTGCAGCTCCATCCTCCTTGATTATAGAGGAGAGGATGGAGGGCTGCGGGAGCAGAATGACAAGGGTTTGCCTTGAAGAAGAGCCTCTAGCCCTTGTGCCTGCGCTTTTTCCACTGAATATTGCAAGACCAGACATTTTCCCAGGTTGTGCGATGCAGTAAGGAGAGACCAAACAAGCAGCAGCCAAAGCTGCCTTGTGTTTGGCCCACAGAGCTGCCGCATGGCTTAGGCAAGGTGTGCTGCAACCCTCCGCTACATGCTGTAGCAAAGTTCTCATGTGTCTGGTTCTGTTGACCAAGGTCTTGGTCCTCCCCACTTTGTGCTCCAATTTGCATGTGCACAGGACTGTGGGGAGATCCAACACATACTGCTGGCTCAGTGCACCCAGCCCTGTCTCATGGCATGACTCTGTCACCTGAAAGGGCTGGGTTGGTGGCAGGAGTGAGTAGAGAGCACCACTGGAGAAAGGAAAACACAGGAGCAGCTTCCCCTGTCTGTTAACTCACAAACAGACCCTTCACTGGACAGGGATGTTCTTCTCCTAGTGAGCTGTTGTGTTGGGCTGTGTAATATGTGTAATATGGCTGTCCGAAAATATGAACCCTTCTCTCTGGCTCACCTTACTCATGCCTGACGTTGCAGGCTTACACATCCTTGTCAAGGTAGTGGGGATGCTCTCCCCAGATTAGGGGACTTATGGGCACGTCTCATCACACGTAGTCAGCAAGGCTGCATGTCAGCTGAACAAGGCCATCATCTCCTCACCGGATAACGTCTCATGGAGAGGGCTGGGAGTTACAGTAGTACGTGCTGGTGGCTGAGATGGCAGGCAGCAGGAAGTGCAGGCAGTCAGCCCCACTGCAGTATGTCTGGCCATGCCAGTTACCCTCAAGGTCCAGGAAAAGGAACATGATGAATTAAATAGGTTTTATTGCAACTGTATTGATCTCTTTTTCTCCTCTTGTAGGTGATAAATGCTATTGAGCAGGACTATCGGCTGCCACCACCTATGGATTGTCCAAATGCCCTGCACCAGCTAATGCTTGACTGTTGGCAGAAAGATCGAAACCACAGACCCAAATTTGGGCAAATTGTCAACACATTAGATAAAATGATCCGAAATCCTAACAGCCTGAAAGCCATGGCACCTCTTTCCTCTGGGTGTGTATTTCTGTCTTCCTCTTGTCCTGTGGCTTCTATTTGCTGATCTGCTGTCCTTTGTGTCCTGGTGGGTACCACCTTTGCATCTCTCTAGGCTAGTTATTTTAGAGGCAGCTTGCCCTGTGATGTTTGGTCCTTTATAGGAAGGGCATTAAAAGAAGTCAAGGTCACTCTGGTCTCTCTCCTTGGACAGGTTAGATCTGGTGAACACAGCTCACTGAGTTGGACAGTGACTCTAACTGCAGTTAAAAGAGCACCTTGGTTTCATGTACACATGATGCTGGATGAGTGTGGTTGCTTTGGTATTTGAATCTGGCATGCAATGGAGGCAAATAAAGCCTCATCAAGCAGTATGATGTTTCCCTGGGCTGGGTGGAGATACAGCCAGAGAATGTATTTTCTCCCCTGTTGCAGCCATGATTTTAGAGCTGCATCCCATCATCTTTGAAGGCTCCTACCTCTTCTGTGCAAACTGATCCAGTAAGACTTCTCTGATGCTCTACACAATCCTTCCCTCAGTTGAATTAGACTGTTTTCTGATTGGTACTTCCTAATATGGTGCAGTGCAGGCACTGTGAATGATGCTGGTCCAGATCTCTTCAGCTGATGGAGGGTGCAGAAATACGTGTGCTTTTTGCTGTTTGTTCTGCTCATTCCCCGTTTCTGTGTTTCAGGATGAACCTGCCTCTACTTGACCGCACAATTCCAGATTATACCAGCTTCAACACTGTGGATGAATGGCTGGATGCCATCAAGATGAGCCAGTACAAGGAGAGCTTTGCCAGTGCTGGCTTCACCACCTTTGACGTAGTATCTCAGATGACTGTAGAGTAAGTGCCCTGGCTTCTATTCCCTATTACAAGGAAAAATCTCAGCAGTTTGACAACAACTGGTTGTTATTGAATTAGTTTTTATTTTCCCATGATGTAGTTTCTATAAAATCTGTTGCTCTGTGGACCCACTTCTAGTCTATTCAGTTTCTGCAGAACTACTCTGTGCTGCAGGCTCTGTCTTGTCTCCGGACAGTGTGTCTGTCTGCCGCCCTGTATCTGCAGAATTCATTTCCACACTATCATGCTCCATGTCCCCACTGTGAAAACAAAAACTCCACAAGGGTCTCCAAAAGCCCAACATGGAATATATAGAGAATTTAGGCCAGCATCAGACCATTCTCCAGCCACTCGAGCACTTTTAGACTCCATAGTCCTTTTGGATGTATGACTTATTGGTGATGGCAACAAGTACACTGCAGTCAAATTTCTGACTAAGATAGGCCTCTGAAAGTCCAGATGGTTTCAAATTTGTTCTGAATTGTCCTGCATCCACTAAAAACATCCCTTAGTGGCAAAATCTTAGCAAGTTCTTCAGAGAAAGCAGGCAGCTGAAATCCATTTGTGGTGGGTTTTGAAATCCCTTGGGGCTAGCTGGGACTTTGATGCCTCTGGTGAAAGATTCGTGGTTGGTTGCAGTTAGCTTTAGAAAGCCTGCCTAAGAAAGCGCCACGCATTAAAGCCATCTGTAAGTGTTACAATGTCTCTGCCTCATAACCAGGAAGGGTTTTTTTCATTTGGTCCCTAATTCCAGTCTTTAAATCTACCAATGAGTCAGAATCCACTCACGCAAACAGCCAAACTGACCGTTTCTGGCTTTCTGTTCTTATTTGCTGCTAGGAAATTCACATGGCAATTCTGACTGTTCAGCGCATCTGTGATACAACCCTAAGGCCCTGGCACGCTATAGGCTGTGTTCATACAACACAAAGAGGGTCCATAAAATCTGAAGGATAGGTAAAAAGAACTTCGACCAAACTGGGACATCACACCTACACCACATCCCAACCTGCCTAAGTTTGTCTGCAGGCTGGGACACCTGAGCCAACAAAGTATCTGTGTCCAGGGCAGAAAGCTGAGGAAGCACAGAGCTGTGTGGGGGCCACAGTCTTATTCTGGTTTACAGACATGAGTGAAGTCTTTGGTCTTTGTTCCCAATCAGAATAAAAGCTAAAGTCAAAGTGCCAGACTCATCCAAGAAGGAAAATTCTCTAGCTCAGCACATCTGGCTGGGACAAGGTCTAAAGCAAGCTCGGAAGCATAGAGGCTCATGTGCCACTTGTGCTAGAGGACTTTTCCTCACCTTTCTTTGGAGCATCTGTTTACCCTTCTTTGCCCAATGACTTCCACTCTAAAACAGACAAGAGTTTTGCCACACTTCTTAAAAATCTATTCCTAACACTCAAGGAAGGAGAAAAGGCAGCTGAAAATCGTTACAGTCAGGTACAGGTCACATCTCATGAATGCCATCCGTTCCCTGATCAGAAGAATTCATTACTGAGATTTATCCACCAAGGAGGAGATGAGTAACAAACTCAGCTGGAGTGACCACAGATAGGAGAAGTGCAGAGTCACTTCCATGCTCTTGACACAACCTTTATTCTTCCCAGATGCCTAATTTCTATAAAAAATAGAAGCAGTGCAAAAATTAGATTGTTGTGATTTAGCAAAGAGGATACCTAGCAAAAGTTTATCACTTGATGGCCTCATCAGATCAAAGCAAAGTAGCAAGAACAACCATCTTCTGCACAGGGGGGAGTGAGGTTCGCACTGCTGACAATGTAGCACTTCCTGTTTGTGTGACCCCAGGGATGGAAAAAATGGGTTACTGTGTCACAAAAAGAGATAATCTAAACATGCAAAGAAAGAAACAAAACAATACATGGGTAGAAAACCTTAAGGCAAATTCACTTACAAACAATGAGCAGAGCCTGTGGTATTTGGTTTTATACTGTCTGTTGAGGTTCCAGTACTCCAGTGGTGCAAAGCCAGGAAGAGTCAAAAAGAAAGAGTAGAGGTTTCACCAGGTTTGATTGTCTTTGTTGCACTTACGGAATAAATCTGTCGAGACTTCAGTTCTCTACATACCGTGCTCATATATGAACTTGTTCTGCTGTGAGAAAAATGTGATATTTATACAGTGTTTGTTTCTTTTCCTCTGAAAGGGACATTCTGCGAGTTGGGGTCACTTTAGCAGGACACCAGAAGAAAATTCTGAACAGTATCCAGGTGATGAGAGCACAGATGAACCAAATTCAGTCTGTGGAGGTTTGATAGCTACGTATCCTCCTCCTCCTCTTCCTTGAGGCCCTGCTCCCCTTTGCCCCTCTATGTCCGAACTACAGTTCTTGAGTGTTCTACATGGACCAGAGACAGGCAGCTGCTCTGAGGATCATGGCAACAGGAAGAAATGCCCTGTCATCAGCAATGAGAAGTTGCCAAGAGCTTCTAGAATTTAAGCAATGGAAAAAGGGAACAAAAAAAGACAACTATTTTGAAAAAAACAAAACAAAACAAAAAACCAACAAACCACAAACTATGAAATATTTTTAAATAATAATAAAGCAATTGCATTCTTGAAAAGGGCTCCAAGACCAATGGGAGTCTCCAAAGGAAGAGAAGAGAGCAGCTTCATCTGTTTCCTCTTGCACAAGGCTGCTGCAGCTGGACCCAGCACCTCTGGAGCAATGAGACTTTTTCAAGAAGATGAATGCAAAGAAAGGTCACAAGAAGCACTTCTCTTTCTCATGTGGGATGGCGGCTCTGGGAATGTCATGCAGTCAGCAGTCCTTCCCTAAAGCCCCTGTTAGCAAATCAAAGGGGAGAGAGAGCTGAAGCTCTTTGGTGCTGTGGAACCAAGTGCATCTCAAATTGATGGACTTCTTCAAAAGCTGAAGACTTTTTTAAAAAACAAAAAACAAAACAAAAAAACCCACAAAAAAAAATTCAAACAAAAAAAAAAAAAACAAAAACTGAAACTAGAAGAGGCTGTTTCCAACAATTGAGAAGGAATCTGTAACACTTCAGGGGGTGGGGATGGGGAAAACCAATCCTTTTTACATCTCTTATTTTCTCTTGTCATGGAACAGTTTTGTGAGTGACAGTTTCCTAAGGGTCCGTCCATCCACCCTCCAGTGGCGTCATTGTCTCATACATATCATATGCACAAGACTTTTAGTGATGTCCTCACTAGATGCCAATGATCTTTCCCCAGAAGACTTCCCAAGTACAGTATGTAGTAGTTTTTGATTACAAATGCTGATGTGTACCTTTATTTTTCGGTTGTCATTGTTGGGAGATTTGTCCTTTTACCTTCTTTTGTTAACACCAGATCGTGAGTTTGGGGTTGGAAATTTTTGGTTGGTTGGGGTTTTTTAATGAAAAATGACATCTCCAAGCATCATATCATTCAAGAACTTAAACCCCTTCCCTGTGGAAGGAAATTTGCAGCTTATTACAATATGCCAGGAGATTTATTTTTTTTTTTAATATGCACATTTCCTCCCATTTGCTTGTTTGTTATTTTGCAATTTGTCATGGCCCAACAGATGTTTCTAATGTTGGGTTTCCAGTTGTTTTTCAAGACAAAATGATAACCTATTCGATTCAGGGTTGCTGGTGCAGGGGTGAGCAGCATAACAGGGTTTGGGGAGGGAGCTGCAGGGGAGAGGGAAAGACAGGGGGGGATGGATGGGTCATGGGAGGGAATGATAACTCCACAGCTGGCTGTCAAAGCCCTTTGGAAATGAAATGTCTGACTGCTTAGAAAGGTGTCATATTGGTGTACAGACCACAGAAAGGCAGGGTAAGCCCCGACCTCTAAGAGGAGCTCACAGCACATGGTTTCTTGGAATCTGAATTGTATTAGCTGCCAAGTTGTGGATGGTTCACTACAGTGATCAGACTCTGCGGTTATGCTCTGTGCCCTTTGGGGAACCCAGTCCCTTCGTTAGACGATGTGCTGGGGGCTCTGAAACAGCTTCAGTCTCAGCCAGTTGTCTTGAGGAGAGCCTGGGACAGCAAAGGCAAAAATTCCGATGCAGTAGCCCAGGTCTCCAGAGGCAAAATGCTGTGGTTGAAGCTGAATGATCAGTCAGTGGATTTATAAGTAACTGAAATAAATACTTTAGTTACCAACCAGGTCTTTGGTATGTGTAAATGCCACCAACCAAGCGCAGGAGGGTGCAAATGAGAATCAGGCTTGTTCTCCTTGTTCAGCACCTTGTATCTTTTTAAACATGCCTACTACCACTCGCCTTCCTCTGGCCACATGTGGCATATTTCTGCACATCCCCTGGTCATGGCCAGCATAGTTTGTGTTTACAAGCCCTTGTCTGCAATTGCCATTTGTAGGGTCCTCCACTTATTTTCAGCAGCATGGGGTATTGAAGGCATGTTCATAGGGAGCTGGTTTGCTGTGTTTTCCAGGAGCTGCATCCAAGAGGAAGTGTGCAGTGGATGAAACTCCGAAACTGTCTAGACTTCTGTGGCCAGACATCATCCCCCTAGACTGCTTGTAAAATATGAGACCATTTATAAAATACTTAGCATTTTCCGCTTTCAGACCAGATCCAACAAAGAAAAACTTACGAGTGGCAGCAGACTATTCCCTACAAGTGAGAGTTATTTCTCTGCTTAGCTCTTGCAGTGTCCCAATGTTTGGTGGACAGCATCAGCAGCAGGGGCTTTAACGGGAGGAATTTTCCCTCCAGCCCCTATTTATCTGAAATCTCTAGTGCAGTATTGTATTTTCATTTGTGTTTTCAGTATTTTCCTATTCTTGCAATCAAAAGTGCATCTGTAGTCATGTGAACTTCAGTAGCAGGTGCGTGCTGGGTACACAGGGACATATTCTGTACTCAGTGCACCCCCTCTGACAGCAATGCCATTGCCCTACATCTCTTTCAGATGGCAGAATATGATATAGAGTGAGGGGCCAGTGGACTATAGGCATGTTTATATGCAGGTGGTGTCTGGACATTATCAGCTGCCTGTCCTATATCCAGCCTGGTTTAGCCTGTGTGTCTAAAGAAGGGATGCTTTTAATGTTGTTGCATTTAAAAAGCTGTGCTCCTGGTCAGGAAATGGACCCAGATTTTGAAGACCAGCATGCAAAAATCGATGGTGTTAACTAAACCACACAAAGTGCTAGTGCTTGCAGAGGGCATACAGAGAAGCAAGAAGCTTCTCCATGTGCCCTGTCCAGTAGTGTGGAGCAGCAAGTGAGAACTGCTCACATGGTCCATCTCTGTCTCACACTGTAGCTTCTGTATTTTAACAAGGAACAGTTGTCAGTCTTTCCCAAAGGCATGTCTCAAGCTGTTTGGTGGCAGTCCAGGGTGAGGGAAGCATGGTGCTGTGGCAGATTGTCTAGCCATAGCCAACCAGCTACTTTATGTACAAGAGAGCTTTGCAAGGAGAGCTGTCTGCCTAGAAAACTCACCAGCAAATTCCTATGGGGCAGCCATGTGGAAGGAGCAGATGATGCCCTTCAGTTGTCCTTCCCAGACAATTCTTGACTGTTCTCTGCCATCCCTTACATTCTTGGAGACACAAAGGAGAAGCAATGGCCATGCAGCATCACTTCAGAGCCAGTCATTATTAGGGCTTGGAAGGGCACTTCAGGTCTTCATTTGGAGACATTTTGTCTTAATGCACGGAATCTCCTCACTGGCTACCATTATACACATCTACCTACCAGACCCAACCCACTGTGAAGGATGGGACCATACCAAGCTCAGTGCCATAACTCACCAAAGCTGTGGCAGCTGTCTGCAGGACAGAGAAAGCACATCCTTGTCTCTTCTTCTGACCAAAAATCACGTGCTGTCAGTACTAAAAGTTAACACATTCTCATCTGTTTATACCAGGTTTTGCTGTGACATCTGTCTGTACTTGTGTAGGACTAATGGAGAACTGGACCTAAAATGGACATGATCCATAAAACACTGCAATTTTCTGCATCCCTCAAGCTCTCCTGGGAGCACAAGGAACCAGTTCCTGAAAGTACTTGGTTGTAAATGCCTCTGGAGCATGCTTCAGTGGAGGGCAGAGTCACTGAAGTGACTTTAATGTATTTATCTAATGGGTATCAAATGTACTGCTATGAAATATGAGTCTAATGACAAAATTCAACTTCATTGGGAGAACATGTAACAAGGGGAAAGGCACTTGCTAACATTAACACTGTGAAATAGTTGTGCATGTGCATGTGTGCATGTGTGGATACAAAAAATAACACAATGAGATTTTCAGGCAGCTTGCTGCAATCTTCACATTTCACCTCCACCTTTCAAGCTACCTCCTAGACCTACCCTTCTCCTCTGTTTCCCACTGCCATCTGCTGCTGAAGGTTACCCACGTCTGGTGATGGCAGTGGGTCAGAGAGCTGAGCATGATCCTAGATTGAAAGTACGAAGTTGGTTGGCCAGTGAGAAGTTCAAATCATGGGGCAGAGTGGAGAAAGCAAAGTACACGTGGGTAGTAAAAAGTTAAAATATATTTAGTGGGTCATTGTCAACTGTTGGCCACCAGCCCTTTACCTGGAATTGACAGCACAGGAGTGTGCCAGACGAAAGGAAAATCAAACTTGTATGAGGCACTGCCATGAGGAATCACTTGCTCTTCCTGACTGTGGGGCACAGAAACAGGGCAGTATGAGCTGCACATCCCCTCCCCAAATTACCCTGCCCCCTCCCCAGTAAATGTCAGAACTACCTTTCATAAATTTAATGGCGATCTGTGGTTTTCAGCAGCCAAAGAGCTGCTGGCTCCTCCTGCAGTCTGCTGTAGTCTGGCTTCTCCATAGTATCCTCACTACTGGGCAGTAGCTTTCAGTGGCAATAATTCATGCACAGAACTTCCATGTGATCTGGGTAAATATGGCTGTCACAGAGTTTACTGGTTATGCAGTATTAATTTAGTATTATAATTCAAATGTGGAGTTTTAACCCACAACTCCATGATCAGTCATTATATATGAGAGTCATCTTGTTAGCATCCTTGAGTATGGACCAGTGTTAGCAAGAAGAGAACCATGTGCAGGGAAGCATTTACAATAATACACTGCGTAAGGCTGGGAAGAAAGCAGTGCTACATCTTTATGTAGCTCTGGCTTAGAAGGTCTGCCATAAAGGGGCTGTTGGCCAGCCACAATAGCAGGATCTCGCACTCTTCACTGACTATTTAAGCATTATCCATATGCAGAGTTGCCTCCTGGTCTGGAATGTCATGAGCTAAGGAGAGAGGAAGCTTTATCAGTATTAGGTGCTGGCTATGCTAATAATGCTTTTCCCACACCCCTTGAAGTTGTTGTTTGCATTGGTGTTAAAGGAAAGATTCTTTCCCAGTAATCATCACACAGGCTGCAGATTAACAGTGGTCTGTAGAAAAAACCTCTTGGTGGGTTTGAGCAGTTGAGGAAATTTCTTGTTATATTTTCCAGGCGGATTTCTACAAAACCTGGGGTCAGGGCTTGAACTCTGCTGCATCATTAACAGTTGTATGCTCTGATGTTGTAATAAATCTGTGGCTGCCTTGGATTTATGAATCCAGAGTGGAAATATGTCTGCTGTCTAGTTTGTTTTAGTGGAATCTTTTTTTTAATGTATTTCATCTTCTAATCTGAGCATGTCTAACCTGAGGCTTATTTAACGTAGGTCTTTTTCCATCTTCAAAAATTTTACATACTTACAAGTTCGTCACATACAGGATTCAGCATTTCCTCCTTCAAAGTTATATGAACAACTAATGTAGTACCAACTTCATTTTTGTATTCTGCTGGCAGTTATCCAGTGCCATTAAAGGCATCCTAAAAATTATCTTCTTTGCTGCATTCCCCTCATTTTACACTGCAGTCTCTTAGTGAAGTGTTTGACATGCTTTCAGCTCTAGGACCAGTAGTCCTCTATATCAGCAAAATGACATTTCCTCATGGTTGTATGATGCTTGCAGTCAACACAACCACATTCTGTCCTGGAGCTTTAAGCTCTGGTCCCATCTGCTCATCGTGTTGGTTCCACCATGTTCATTCACAACTCAGTCCAATTTTGCCACTGGCTGTCTCACAAGCAATTCCCACCACAAAGTTCTCTTCTGTATTGCTGATTTCATTTTGTCATTGCAGAGAGCTGCTAGAATCCTCCTACTATGCAGAATATACATAGTCGTTTATCTTCAGTCATATTTTGGCCTTGTCTTTAGACTTCTCCAGGATGATTTGCTTCTTGTAACTATTGAGCTCTTCCCAAAGACAGGACACAACTCTGGTCTGTTTGCTTCCATATGAGTTGCAATCTTCCATTGTTGTCATAGGAAATTCCCTGCACTCTGAAAATATTTCCTGGAATTTACCTTACTGCTGTCCCTCTGTTATTCCTGCCAACTTCACTGTCAAATGTTACTTGCAGAAATTTGGGATGGAAGCAAGAAGTCCTCTCTCCCTACAAGTCTTTTTCTTGGTCTGCATTCCCAGCAGTCTTACACCTGATGCAGCAATTTCTCTCCATTCTCCCCCACGCGCCCAGTTCTGAAAGACATTTCTCTGCAGTCCTGTGCTTTGTAGGATGCAGTAGCATCCCCACTTCTGTAGCACTCTGATCATGGACTCACTGAGTCCAACCACAGACTGCTAGATACGCATAGCGCCCCTGATAGCCATTCCTGCAGACAAGCCACGAGACTTGACCTTGCATGCCTTATTTTTATTTTTTTTTCAGGAAGTCCATTTTGCCTTCATGAAAAAAGAACAACAAATGTTTGGCTGATACTTTTCCAGTTCTCTCATTCCAGTAAATTTCAGGAATTTTTCGATTGCCTCAACTGTGGCTTCTACTTCTACCTCTAAGGTCAGTCGTCATTTCCTGCACAGATGTCATACTGTATTCTTTGATGATTCCTACTAAGTCTAGGAGGAAAGGATTAAACTTAGTTGAGTCTTTAGCTCTGTTAGCAAAAACTAATGGAAGGAGTTCAAGGAGGACTAGGGGGAATGTTACTCTAACCTGAGGGAGGTGAAAGCTGACAGTCAAATCACCCTTTTCCCCATATTGCCTTTCTTCTGCACTTCCAACTCACTGACTCCAATTTGTGGTGAGTGAGCTGGTTCGTGAGTCTGGGAGATGGAGGCTGGCAAAAGCACCAGACCCCAAATGAACAGTGCCTCGCAGGCATTGCGGACACCAGCTTGAGAGAGATGGTGTGGCAAATCCACACCCTTGCTGGGTCTTTGCTAGTGGAGAATAAATGTTGAAGTCTCTGATTGCTAACAAACATCAGTACACAGTAGCCTTCATACAAGAATGTAGTTATGAGACAGTAATTCTCGGATATGCTGGTGATAATTCCATTCTCCTCAACTCAAAAGCGATACACAGAAACTAAGAATTATACAGATACAATATCTATATATTGTGTCAGATATTATCAGGGTCTCAGGAACAGCCAGACATCTCTGGGAGGTATAAAAGATAAATAGATTGTGATTCTTGGTCTGGCAGAGGTAAACCACAATGATAAAAATTTCATGCTATTGAATCAGGAAAGATGTGGGTAAGTTGAATAAGCAGCAGTCACTATTTCTCACAATAAAAACACTAAGGCAGGTGAAGCAAAATATTCATTGGCACAAAGAAGAGTGGTTGAAGGGTGGAGCTCATTGCTGGAGCATGTTGAGACCAAGCATTAGATGCATTCAAAAGATGACTGGGCAAATTTGTAAAAAAATAATCTCCTCAACACAAAAATACCTCTTCCAGTTTTTCTGGGTCACACATGCCTGGAGACATGGAGTGTATAACAGCATTCCTACAGCACTTCTTGTATACCACTGCATCCTTGGGACTGACACATTTTAAATCTTTTAAAAGCCCAAACACACTATCAACCATCATTGGTTTTCCATTCGTCACTCTTTCTGGTGAAGGATTTCTGTGGAGCCATAGGGCTTCTCATGCCAGGGGGAACCACTTGCTTCCTCCTCCCAATTCCTTGTGTAACACAAGCTGCAGCATGTCGTCAGTGCCTCAAACAACAGTAATGGCACAAAAAGGGAGACTGTGTTGGTGGGCCCCCATGCCATGAATGTGGCAGATCTTTAGAAGCGTCGTTGCCTCTGATCTCTTTTGTGATTCAGAGAACCTTATGCACAGAGGGGACAGCTGGTGTAAGGAGAGGTCCCTTCTTTCCTTCCTCTGCTATGATGTGGTTTCTGTTGAGACTTTTGCCCCTCTGCATTGAGGCAACCAGACTCTCCTGGTTGCTTGGGTGTCTAACTGTGAGTCCAAATGGACCAACAAGAGCTGCCTCAAGGATGAAAATGCAGTAAAGGAGCCTGGGACAAGCTTCTAAATTGGGCAAAGAGGTCTAAGTGCAATGGAGCAATTCAGGGCTGGGCTGGGTGCATGCAGTGAAATTCCAGAGACACCCCAGAGCAGGCAATGAGTGTTGGGGCTTCAGGACATGGTATTAAGTGCAATTGTGAGCGCTGGCCCAGCTCTGAAGCAGGATTTTTTTTATGTCCTGGGGGCAACTTAGATCCAATCAAAAAAACATTCTGTTGCTTAGGCTACCGTAATGGCATAAGTGAAAAGCTATTTGTTATGGGCAATGATTCATTTCCCTCTGCAGAGCAGCCCAGGAAAGGGGGGGGAGGGGCTGTCTGGAGCAGAAGGGGTCCCTGGCTGTGTAGTCCTGGCCCCCTGCAGATCCTTATAACACGTAGAAGACCAGGAAGGGTCATGATGTTTGGTGTACGTGGGCTTCTTACTTGGCCCCCCTGGGCTCTGATCTCCAGTAGGAGCTGGAGTGTATTTCTTGCTGATGATTTTATAAGCTCTCTGATGGTTCTTCTCTGAAAATCCCAGCTCCTGTGTTTATGATCCTGGGAGCACTGGAGTCATGTGAGCACAGCTTTTATTCCTCACTGACCCTCATGTGAGGAAACCAAGCTGCAGGGCTATGGGTTTCATGTTGGCCAGCCCAGCTTATAGTGACCACTGTGTCTGTTCCCACAGTACCGGAGCACCTCACAGTCTCTAAAGCACGTGTCCTAGAGGCAAGCCACATGGCTGAGGTAAAGAGAAATGAAGACTGACAGCCACAAAGGAGTTGGAGTACAATTCCTGTTTAAACAGCTGAGTTAAAATTGCAGGAGTTCCCAAAATACTTCTGTAGTAAGAACTTGCTCATGTCACTGTCAGGCTGTGGCTAGGTCCCTCAGGCCAGTAGAAGCACTGGTCATCTTGCTTTCAAGCTCCAGAGTTTTCTTCCAAGCTGTTCAACAGTGGAAGAAAGTAAGACACTTGAGCTCACCCTACCCTGGATCATCTGTGTGTAGAGTGGACAGTCAAGTTTGTTCACCCTTGTCCCATCAGACAGAAGATCTGGGCAGTGAAAAACCTGGCTTGCACAGGTGTAGGAGGAAAGAATCCCGGGAGCGTGAGGGAGTTGGAAAGACTGAGTGTGAGATCAGGCTCTCAGAGAACTGTGGTTTGTGGGTGCCCTGGCAGGTGCCCCTTCTGCAAGGAGAGCAATCCCTGATGCACACATCTCCAGTGTGCCATGCTGTGGACCTCCTCCTAGATCATCCAGATTCTCCTGCTGAAGTCCTGGTTCACTTCTCCTCTCTTTGCAGTGGTCCTCCTGAACCAAGACCACACATTACATCACACCCCTTGCTCTCCGGCTGGAGCTGGAGGGGGGAAAATCAGGGACTGGGAATTTGCATCTGTTCCTTAACTCATGGATCCAAGCATAATTGCCTGGAGGCCTAAGGAGGCCAATTGCCTCCTTAATCAGGGGGCATTCTTCCATGCATTTCTCAGCCTGTGACCCTTGCAAATCCTTTATTCTTATTGCTTGCTCTCCTTCATCAACTTTCTGTTCTCTGCATTGTTTCTTATCCCTCTGTCCCCTCCCCAGTATAGGAGGGATGGATGTTTTGTTTAGATTTGGGCCATCATCAGGGAATCCCTTCCTTGGAGCTGGCTCAGCACATCTCTGCAGCTGATGTAGCTGGTTTTAGCTACATTTCTTCCCATGAAAAAATCCCCCGTCTGCCTACCTGTTTTCCTTCCTTTCATCCCTGGAAACATCAGCCACCTCGCTTCCCAGATCTTCCTGGTAGAGAGGTAGAAAATTGTATGAAATCCAGTCAGGTGTGTCAGGATCCTCCATCGATGTTCCCATGGAATAGTTCAGGGAAAAGGATCCAATCCTGCCTCTTACCCACAGGTAAATGAGGATGCGCAGCAGTCTGAGGACACGATTCCTGTTCTCAGGTCTGCTTTGCTGACCTTCAGTCACTCGCTGCCATGCTGTCTGTTTTGGATGAGCTGTGAAGTCAGTCTATCCAGGGTGCACTTTGAGGCCCCATTTTTAAGTTTTGTGGGAGTGTTTGAGCAGCTGAAGCCAGAGCCAAGCAGTAGCAGTTCCTGCTGGAGAAATGAGCCTGGTGTTTCAAAGCACTGTCCGAAGTGCTGATCTCCACTCACCTAGACAAGCTGTGGTGGGATGCAGGACATGCGTGAGTTGCAAGTAGGAGCTCAAAGACGTCCCTTCAGGGTGAGCTGGGCACAGATAGTCGAACTGCCCTCTGCAGCTCCAGATGCCATCTATCAATGGGCTTCTGAGAAACTGAGGAGTCAACATAGCTGTCCATGTTTCCATTTTAGAGGAGTCCTGGCAGGGAAGATCTTTTCTTAGCTCAGAGACTAAAGCGTAGGTCAGCAATGCAAGGGAGAAAGCAAGAAGGTCCTGGAGGGAAGGGAGCCTTGTGTTGAGGTCTGAAATGTGAGATGGGGAGGTGGCAGTAATGTAGCAGGGGAGAGGGGGGTAGAGCACTGTGGCAACAAATCCTCTTGCCTGTCCCGGCATTGGATTACTGTGGTTTGCTCATATGGCTGCTCCAGCTTGACAAAGTGTGAAGCCATCAGCCTTAACTGGAAGGTTTGTGGAGGAGCTGCATGTGTTTTAGGGAAGGTTTGTAGGGAGAGGAGCCTTGTTACGGCTTTGGAAGGAGCTGGTGGTATCGGATGGGAAAATTACGTGTATCCTTCAACTGCCCAAAGACAAGTCTGTCTAGTCACTGCTACATCTTCTCATCCTCCTAACGCTAGTCCAAGGATATATCAGCTGGGCTCCATGGGCATCCCCAACTCTTATTTCCTACTCTTCATCCTGTATGTTGGCAATGGCCCTGTGGACAATGGAACATTTTCATGACAGTATTTGTATTTTTTTAATTGTGAATGGGGAGATAGCGTGCAGGTCCTTGTTACACAGGGATGTGTCTTCCATTCAGACCAGGGTTTCCCCTGGCTTCGTCAGATGTCTTTCAATGTTACTGAGAAAAATAAACTAAAAAATAAATCAGATGTATTTATAAAGGAAACAGAAACCCGCTGCTCCAATGCCTTTGTAGGAGTATTTTTAACAAAACATTTTTTCAAAATAAATGTGAATTGTAAAGTTTGAAGCATTTGCTTGTGGCTTTCTTTTCTAGGTGTTTTGTTCAACTTTTGCCCTTCCTGCATGTGTGTAAATATTATGGTACACAAACATGAGAGATATTGATCTCGGAGAGAGGAAAACATGCCCAGAACTTGTTTAGTGCCTGGGAAATGACTTCAAGATAAACAGACACCACTGTTACCCTGCTTAAACCATTTAGTCTGAATAATTAAATGACAAATATAGCCATTTGCTCCACTTGTAAATTATCCAGAACAACACTTCTTTTGTTATTAACTTTTTCTTTAGTTAAAAAGATGTTACAAATTTATATGTGCACATTTGAGTATTTGAACTTTCATTATTCATGGAGCAAGATGGGATATCTTAGTTCTATGACATTTCAGCTGCCCAATGCATTGACAAACAGTTGTAAACAGGAGGAGGAAACTCAAGGCAATTCAGTATCTAAGCAACTACCTCGCAGCTTGAACCCCGTATTGGAAGTCAATCATAGCTCTTTTCATTAGAATCTTGCTCCCCTGACAACCCTGCATGTAAAAAAAAAAAAAAAAAAACAAAAAAAACGAAAATCACATATGTAAATGATCATTGTAAATCAGTGAAAGGATCAAGTTCTATAGAAATGAACTCAATGCTTTCATTTTAATTACTATCCACAAATTCTTCTCTGCAGTAATCTTTCAACCCTTAAAGTCATGCACATTGAACTAGGTGTAGTTTAGATGATTGATACAAATAATGTAGCAAATAGACTGTATAGACCATTAGCTGTCATAATCTAACATTCAGGTGTAATAAAGAGTTTGACTCATAATAAGAACAGCAATAATTTAGTTCAGAATCACAGATCTATGATACCTGATTCTGCCACCCTACCTTACTTTTTTCAAAGGAAAAAGAAATTTCTGCATGTATTTTGTCAGGAGAAGCTTAGGTTTGTGTGTTTGTAACTGAGGTAAATATTTCTGCAGTCGTAAGACACTGCTGTACAGCTACATTTGGAAAGCAGAAGCTAGATCTACATCTGAATTTTTGGGTCAAGACCTGAAACTGCCAATTCCGATCTCTGCACGTGATCAACGCTCAACAGTCCTTGTCAGTGAGAAGTACTGACAGGAAGCACTGCACTAAAACCAATGAACCTAGCAAGTCTTTTATTTTGCTGTTAATCCACATTGTTCCTTCTGGCACTACAAATCTGGAAGTAGCCAAACAGGGCATAAGTTTGCCCCTTTTTCATGGAGTCCTGGGAAGCCCTTAAAGGTGCTTGGGTAGAGAGGCATGAGCCACAGGAGAAGGAGGACTGTAAAAAATGGAGTTCCTGAGAGGGAAAAAGTAGTTCTGAGTCATATAGAAGTGGATGCAGTTGATGCTTCCCCACTCAGACACTGACACCCAGCCCACATGCAGAGAGGGGAGTCTTGGCAAGGCAGCAAAGGCATTGACTCTCTTTCCTGTATGGAAAGCTCACCTACCACCCCACTAGCCACTTCAGTTTACTGGGGAAGAGTATTGCCTCTAACTGGGGCAAGACCCAATCTCTATTGGAAACATACTGAACAAATGATGTCCCTAAGAACTTCTTTGTGCACACCTGAAATTCTTACCATGTAAGATACATTTTCAGCAATAATGGTGCCAGGTTTGTGCATTAGTCTAGGCCAGACAGTCTCCTCGTGGCTCTCCCATGATCAATTATTGTACCAGGAGCCCTTTCAGCACTGAATATTCTCCTCCCACCTCTACTTTCTTCGTCAGGTCACCCATTCTCCCAAAGTATATTTGTAATGTCCAGTGCTGCGAGGCCTTCATCACCTGGGTTTTTCACTGCGTGTGAAGGTTCTGCACTGTGTGTATAAAGCACCTGCAAAACAACTGGGGAAGCTCCTGAGCCCCTAACCACTTGATAAACATGATAGAGGTGCCATTTTGCAGAACATACTGGGTGGAAGATCATTTGTACTCAAAGCTAGTAATAAATAAGAGCAGTATGTCTTTCATATAGCAACAGGCAAAATCATAGAATCATAGAATAATTTGGGTTGGAAGGGACCTTCAAAGCTCATCTAGTCCAACCTCCCTACAATGAGCAGGGACATCCTCAACTAGATAAGCACTACAGGGGAACACTGAGGAGGGGAATGATGATGCTGCCCAAATACAAAACTGGTCTTACTGCTTCCAGCCTGCTTCCTTGCTTTCAGAGTAAACCACTAAGAAGGAATCTCAGCTGTCTTGGTCTCATGTGAAACTTGATCTTCTCAGGCTATAAGCTTTTCCTTTCCCAACCCCAGAAGGGAAGTCTACAGCATAATGTTGTTTCTCTCCTCTGTTATCCATTCTGCAAGTATCTGGTTTGCTTGCTGCGTTGAAAACCAGCTGGTAAGCAAACAGAAGACCAAAATCTCCCCAAAACCTTCTCTGCTACACTGCACAGAGACACAGTAGTGACTGCAGAGTGGTTTAGATTTCTTTCCCATCACACTGATACAAGTTAGGCATAACTCTGTGGGCATCAGTGGAAAAACACTGATGGGAAACTGCGGTGTAATCAGAACCTATCATGGGTGTGTAGGGTTACAATTTCCAAAAGTCATAGAGACCTAAAGAATGACATTAGAGGGAGATCTGTCTCTACATCTCAGCTCTCCCTGCAGATGCCATATGGTTGAGACCCACATGTGAGATCAGGCCCCAGAGGCTGAATCACAATCTCTGTGCATAATCATTTAAGCACCTGCATTTTTGCCCTAGGAAATGCAGATATCTCTGTGATTTTCTGAACTGCACAGGAACTGCAGCACAGCTCAAAACTTGTCTACTTGCCTCGCCTCTTTTTGTACACATACTTTTCGGGGCAGTATGTCAGCACCACCTATTCATATGCTAAATGCCTTCAAGCTAGATAGCGCAGAATCACAGGGTGCACAGCTTTAAATTCCCTCCTGTTTCATTTGGAAGCAAGTCTTGACTTTTGCTTCTCCACCAACTATGAAGCATAATGGCCAAGACCCCGCTTGTGGAGTCGGTTTTACCTTTCATAATCAAGTCCACCTTTAAGGACTGCTTTCAACTCCAGAATAGTTTCCCTGTACTCCCAACTGAGTTTCTCTTCATAGACATGAGGAGCTGTCTGCTTTCATCTGCAATGCTAGTAATGAACCCCAGCATGTCTTAATATTTGTGATAGAGACACGGTTCCTTGAAAAGATCACAGACATGGTACATGATGAGCTTCCTGGGACCTCCTTACACCTGTGCCACAACTGATGTGGTTAATGCTTTCTGCAATATCAATTTCTATCAGGTCAAGATCTTCACAGCCTCATTCAGGTTCGTGTCTTCTCTGTACAACGGAAAGTGCTTGGAGGTCAGTTGCATTTGAAGCTCAGCACACAATGAAGCTACCAGCTCTGAATCTGCAACAGTATCTGCAGTACGGGGTTATCAGAAAGGATTTCTCTCTTGCTAGCAAATGCATCATACTGTCTGTTCTCAATATTTTATGTTTGCTTACCCATTTCACTCCTCTGGTTTTGTATGGATTATTTCTCAATGGTTTCATGTCAGGATTCCTTTAATTTACTGCTGAAAGCAATGATTCCACTGTTGTTTGGCTGATGAGTATCCTTTCTAGTATGTTTGTGTCTTACACTGCCTTAGAGCCTGCACAACATTTTAATTTCTCTTTGCTTAGCTCTGGGTTTGCTTTCTCCCTTGGCACAATGCGGTGGAAGTCTTTGTAGCTTTGCTTATTTGCAGAAGCATTGATGTCTACTTCCCATTCAATTTCCTGTTTGTCTGTGTGCCTCTGCCACGTTTTCCCCTTATCTGATGCTCTTCAGAGCTTAAAAAAAAAAATAAATCTGCCATTTTGGAATGTGATAGTGTCATAAATGTATAAGATCTGACATTTTGAGACACTGCTTGTACCCCATGAATCAGGCTTTCTTTCCTTGGCTGCTTCTGGTCTGCAGATTCTTGAATAATGGTTGATCTCACTGTGGTTATTAGATACAAGCCCATTGTGAGGCATTTTTCTTAAGGCATTTTATCCATTGTCTGAACTGTTCCTCCTTTACATATTTAGCTGAGTCCCTGCAGGTAGGTCCATGCCTCAGGAGTGTACCAAGTGCTCTGGGTCTCTGTCACAATGGGGGGCACTCGGCTCAGAGCCAAAACCACCATGTCTGCTGAGGGAGCCCCTGAGAAGTTGGCTACTTCCACTCAGACAGAACTGGTAAGGAAAGAGCTATTGGTACAGGTGGTAGCCTATGATGGATGCCCAGATACCTCTTCTGGAGATAAGGCTAGTGCCTGCACAAAGAGTGCACAGGTTGAGGACCTGTTGTGACAGTTAGCAGAACTACAAGAGACCATGGA
The DNA here is from genome assembly GCF_004027225.2 of Strigops habroptila. Taxonomy (NCBI): domain Eukaryota; kingdom Metazoa; phylum Chordata; class Aves; order Psittaciformes; family Psittacidae; genus Strigops; species Strigops habroptila. The sequence continues at coordinate 3,016,338 of NC_044292.2, forward strand.
TAGCTCCATAGTATCAGAGGGGCTTAAACTGAGATAAATACATGGCTTCACAACCTTGTACCTACAGTGGATATCATTGAGGCATTTTGGACCCTGGTAACCCACAAAAGCAGGGCTCCAACTCAACCTCCGCCCTCCAACATATAGATCATTATCAGACACGATGCTTTGAAGGTTTTAGATACCCAGAGGCAAGGCCTCCAGGGAGAACCTGCAACAGCAGCTCGTGGTGGTCACCATAAAAAGAGATGTCGAGTGACCGTAGTGGGTTACTCTCTGTTGAAGGGCGCTGAGGCACCCATCTGCTGGCCTGATAGGGAGTTCTGAGGGGTATGCTGCCTACCAGGGGCTATGAACCATGATGTTGCTGAGAGGGCTCCCCAGTTTGTCAAGAGCATGGACTACTACCTGCTGTTACTTTTTTCATGTGGGTACAAATGACACAACAAGCCGTAAATTAGGCAGGATCAAGAAAGACTGTGGATGCCTGGTGAGGCAGGTGAAGAACATTGGTGCCCAAGTCATCTTCTCATCTGTTCTACCGGTTAGTGAAATGGGGACAGCCAGAAGCAGACACATAGTGCAGATCAATGACTGGCTTCATGGCTGGCATTGTTGAGAAGGTTTTGGCTTTTATGACAATGGGTCATGCTTCAATGATTGTAGACTGTTAGGGAGGAATGGGATCCATCTGTCTAGAAGGGGCAAGAGAATCTTTGGCAGCAGGCTTGCCAATTTGGTAAGGTGGGCTTTAAACTGAAGGACTCAGGGGGTGGGGTCCAGAGTGTCAATGCTCACACTGTTGCTTCCTCCCGGGGGTAGATCTAGCCAACCAGTGCAGGGACAGGTGTTCCTTGGCTGCCTCTCAAGATAAGGATCAAAGGGCTAACCACATCGAGGGTGGTTTGGTTATGGTGATTGCTTTCACACCCCTTTGAGGGAACCTGGTTGTGAAATTACCTCTCTGAAATGCCTGTACAAACACGCATAGCCTGGGAAATAAACAGGATGAAGTGCTGAATCAGATGGGTGTCCTGGTAACAGGACTCTTTTCTGTGGTGCCCGGTGACAAGTCGAGGAGCAATGGCCATAAACTAAAACACAAGAAGTTTCATCTCAACACAAGGAAGAACTTTTTTATGTCGCAGGTGGCAGAGCACTGGAACAGGCTGTCCAGGGGGTTGTGGAGTCTCCCTCCCTGGAGACATTAAAACCCACCTGGACACATTCCTGTGTAACACGCTCTGGGTAGCCCTGACTTGGCAAGGGGGTTGAACTGGATGATCACCAGAGGTCCCTTCCAACCCTGATTCTGTGATACTTCTTTATTTGCTTTTCACAGTTTCGACACATTTTTGCCTCATATTTTCATGTTTTCTCCACTTCCCTCTGAGTCTGCTCCACTTTGATTATCTTGTGCTTACCAGCTTTGTTCATACCTCTGCCACCAAGAGAAATAAGTGAGGGCCTTGGTTGTTCTCATCAAGACTTCTCTATACTTTATCCTTTATATAACTGTTGTCAGAGCATTTAGTAGCCAAACAAAATACAATGAGCATCCTAGCTTGTTGGGGCAGCTCTGCTGAGTGCTCACCCTTTTTCACTGTTTTTGCATTCATCTGCTCAGGAACAGGATTGAGTGCACGCTTGTATTTCCTGTCTTATGTCTTGCAATAGCTGTAGGATCTGTCACTTGTTTACAATGCACATTTAGTAGTAGAACTTGATGAAAGCTTTGACTCTTCAGGTCTTGCCAGGTGCGTTTGGAATGCACATTCACATATGTTTCCAGGCATCACGGTGTTGTGAGAAATACTGGAATAGGAATGGGAACCAATCCAAGGTTGCTTGAGTGTGTTTCTGGGGGAATCCTAAAAGGATTCTGGAAGTGGTGCTTTCTGTGCATACAGGAATGATGAGACTATGCCAGAAAAAGTGCCTTGTTATGCAGAAGTTCTTGGACTGCCTGAGGTGACAGATAAATTGAAGAAACCTTCAGTGGAAAGCTGTCTAACAAGTGAGGTGGATCTTTGTTCCCCTCATCTTCCAAGTCATCAAGTTATTTAGTGGGGATGGTGGAAGAAACCTCTGGTGTCTCTGGTCCAACCTCCCATTCACAGCAGAACTGTCCCCAACAGTGCAACAATGGCTTTTTATAGATGGGACGTGCCCCACCTCCCTGCTAGTCTGTGCCAGGATTGCACCAGACTCCCTAGAAAGGAGCTTTTCCTAATGTCCAACCAGAAGCCTCTGAGGCTTCAAATTCCTTTGCCATAGGCCTTCAGAAGATACATACCTTTCTTTAGAGAAACTCAATGAAGAATTATAGTGTTATATTAACCCTCTTCCTTCCAAAGTTTCACTACTAATTAGCACTGAAATTGGACTTTTTTTTTTTTTTTTTTATTTATATCCAAGTTGCTTTGCAGTTCTGAGTACTGGTTTTTTTTATTTTTTTTTCTGGTGTATCAATCAAACATGTTTTTGGCATTGCTGATGTATACCTATTTTAATAAGGCTTTAAGCAGTGTGGTTTTGCATTTCGCTCTCTTATTCCTTTATGCCATATTTTGTTTAACATTTTAATGTATAAATAAATCTTTGTTGTGATCTTGATTGATAGAGAAATTCATTGAAGTATGAAATGTAGCACAACTTAAGTGAAGATCCAGGCTGGCTACAAGCATAGTAGAAAACCAAACTGCAGTTCTTTGGATTTGTTGATAAAAATCAATTAAAAGTGTATTTCAGGTCTATCTAATATATATAAACTGCCAGCATGAGATAACTTAGATCATAGGATGGTGTGGGTCTCGATTAATCAGATAGGTCACATATATGAAAGTGTCACATTTATGCTGGTTAGTACATTATTCATGAGAAGTTATGGAACTGTGAATGCTCTGGGGAAGATTTGAGGAGTGTCAGTAGTCTTGCAGCAGAAGCTGAAGAATCAATTGTTAATTTACCAAACCAAGGAAAGAGGCTGCTATGCTCAAATTAAAATGAAATGATTTTTGTTGTGTTTTGTTGTTTTCATTAAATAAATCAAAACACACACAAACAAAATACCTGAGGAATTTAATGACAGTGGAAATGATTCTTTTTTTACCTCCTCTTTGGTTCCACAAACACTCCAAGTGTTGTTTCTCTTTTTTGTTTTACAAATGTAAATGTTTACAGATCTCATTCTGAACCAAAGGTAGGATTATTTCATTTTGAAAATGTCACAAGTAAACAGTCTGACTGTCAAGGCAGATGATTCTCTATGCAAGGCTCGAAGGAGAAATGTTTTGACTTCAAAAAAAAATCCCATTTTTTCTGGTTGAAAAGATTTTCCAAACACAACTCAATTTTCTACTCATTTCCATCCTTCCTGAACTCTTCCTTCTTTGCAAGTCTGTTATTAGCAACAAATATGCACATATATGTGTACGTGTACACTTGTGTTCATATGTGTATATGATTGTTCATTTCCACTGGCAATTAGCACTCAGTAAGTGTGCAACCAAAAGCTAGCAATTGTGAGCAACTCTTGGAGGAAGACAAAGGTTAAAATTGCTATTTGATAAAAAAGGATGTGAATTTATAGAGAATAAGTAACACCATAAATCCAGGTATGTTTCAGAAAATTGCAATGGATTATTACAGAGAAAACATGCTCAGAACCCTGGTAACAAGCAGCAAGTCTCATAGGAGGACGTCAAATGGGAGAACGAACCAAGATTTACAAACTCTTTTGTACAGGTTGAAATCTTTTTTCAACAGTTATTGGGGGGGGGAGGAGGGAAGACAAGAAAGGTTAATCAATAGTTAATTTCTTTCACTGGAAAGATATAAGCTTTGTTCATTTTTTTTTCACTGGTACATGGAAAGAAACTTTGCATTTGCACTTGGGTTTCAATAAGCAAAAGATGCCTAAAATACCTAAAGATAGAAAATAATTATTTGTATACATTTTCTCCTGTTCTTTCCTGCTGACTTGGTGCCTGGAGATACTGCTCCTTTTCCTCCCTGATTTGAACTCTGCACTTTTCAAAACACCAAAAAAAAAGGTATCTCATTCTATATGGTTCAGAAAGGAACTGTTTTCCCTCTCTTGGAAATCTCCCGCTCAATGTTTTGCCACTCTCAATCACACATAGTGCTTTTAGATATTTTTGTCACCCTTGCTCTTTATACCATATACTGATAATATGTTTATTCAATGATCTCTATCCCTGCCCTTTCTTGTGTCATGCTCTTTCTTTAAGTACAGCATTTCCATTTGGTTACCTTCTTTGTTGAATATCTGTCAAAAAATTCTCAAATAATTCACAGTTTTCCACACTGAGCCTCAGTGTTCTTTCTGCTGCATTTGTATCCTCTTTTAATTCCCTTTTTTTCATTATCTATCATTATTATGATTCTCTGCATGTCAGCTGTGTATCACGGGCTGATTTCACAAGCGTGCTGTTTGCCCTTCTACCACAGGAGATTACTGTAATAGCTGTCTGATCTAGCATAACTGGCACAATGCTTAGGCTAAAGAGAGTCTCTTAATGACCCAGCATTATTTCTGATCACATCCTCAAATCAACACAGTGATAGTCCTCAAAGCAATCATGCCAGTAGCTATTTTCTGCCTCCTTTACAGGTACTGTCCCACTTAAAGCCATAGAAATGCTTGTTGACTCATGAAAGTGGAATATTCATACTTTATGGGTAAGATTTCCACAGTCATGTTGTCTTTTCTATTCTCATACCATTCAGTTAGATTCTGACAACAGAGTTGGGTCTAACAGCAAGGCCTATGTTAGCACCAATGGGTGCTTTCACTGACTATGGCAGGCTTTCCTCTCCACTTGTATTTCCACACAGGTTAACATGAGGAAAATTGATGTACAAAGGGGAAATATGTGACTTCACTGGCAAGTGTAGAAGCTATTGTTTGACAAATGATGCAGTGAGTAAACAGAAGTAGTGAAGAGATCCCTCAACACACGATCGAAGTAGTGGTACAAAAAGGAGGGATGCAGTAATTTTAGCTTTCTTTGACTTTCATGTGATAGTGCCTTACTCTCATTAATTAATGGATATAAGTTAGGAATTTAAGATCCTCTTTAGGGATTATAGACTAGGAAACCTTTAGGTTTTTTTCAAATTAACATCTCCCATAGTCTATTTTTGACTTGAGGCTGTCATGATCATCTCTTCCTTAATGCAAGAACCAATCCATGGTCTACATCCTCCTGTTTCTTCAGCCTCACTGGCATTGCCTTTGGCAACTGCGATCTCTGCCAGGCGGGGGCGTCTGTCCATGTCCATGTTGCCGTATCTCTGCAGCATTTTTGTCTGAGAGTCTCCTATCAGCAGACAGCTCTGTGCCTTTGTAGCCTGATGTTCTTCATAGTATATGTTGTGGGTCACCCCTGACCGAATTTCTGCGTATAGAAATGAAGGTGCTCCAGATAGATAGCTTTATTTGCACAAGCACTGATAGCAGCAACTGCTTGGCAGCCATGGGTTCACATTAGATGGATTACCTGTGCAAGCTGGATGCCTGCTTTCTTCTGCTAGTCATGTCAGAAGTCTTTTATCATCAGCATTTCTCTTACATAAAATGTACACACCCACTGCTTTGTTTAAAGGATAGGACAAGCCAGTGCTTGGTGATTCCAGCGGAGAGATTTTTCCAACTTGTGTTGGGAAAAACATTTCAAGAAAATAAAAACACAACAAATCAAGGTCACAAGAGAGCTCACTAATTCAAACTGCTCAGTGGCCTGGATTCACAAATTTTTTCTTTACCAATTAACTTCCCCTTCCCCAAGTGGAGATTTCACACCCCTCGTGTTAAGTAAATTGCTGTCTGGATTTTTATGAGCTTTGGCAGGAAAAAGTAGCCAGTGAACCAGGAAAAATCTAGAGCTTTTGGATGGGGGCACCCAGGATTTCAGGCTCACATTTGAACCAAAGGAATGATTGTGAGAAGTCCTTTTATGAGTGAAGGCAATAATTTTGATACAATTTATAATTAAATATTGCTGTGTATCTCCATTCTTCCAGAACCTCCTCCTGCCACTGGAGTTTCATTTGAGTTATTTATGCATCTGTGATGTATTCTGAATGCCTCACTAACATTGACGGATATTACACTTGATGTTTTTCCTTATGTCCCTTTGGTGGTGAAAATGTGAGAAAGGGCAATGAACTTTCAATGACTCTCTTGTATAACTAAAAAGAAGATTTTTTCATTGGGTTCAAAAGTTCAGTGCGTCAAGAGAAATCATCTTCTTGGCGCCATTGCACAAGGGGCGGGAGAATTTTGGGAAGGCTTTTATTTATACCAAAAGATAATTACTCTGGGATGCAAATTTGGTCATTGTGACTAACACTGGCTTTCAAACCACCATGTTGATAAATTATTTGTTGTATTTTTATTAACCTCTATGACCCAATATTGTGGGTTTGCCATGCTGAGAGCTGCTTACGTTGAAGGACAAAAAGCTCTTGGCACGCCATTCATTGTGGTAATCCCGCCTCAGGGTCCCTTCAGTCTCCGCTTCGCTGGGGTTGGTAAAGTCAAAAAAACAAGGTCTTTCCCTTGGTGACAGGGGAATGATGGGAAGGAAACATGGAGAAAGAGCAAAGCAAAAATCCCAACAATTTCATGCCTCTTCGCAAGTTCTTGATGAACTTTCCAAATACAATGTTTCTTCAAAGCACACTTATCTGGAGGAATTGAAAGGCAACTAAGCTAAAAATAAGTGTATTGGAAAGAAAAGTCCATTCTGGAAAAGGGCCATTATTTTGGGTGACCAAGAAAAACCTAACTAGCTTCTGTGCAAAGACAAAAAGAACCCAAACACCAACTTCACTGTAGTTATTAAGAACAGCTTTTTATATTGTGTGCGATGGGACATGGGCTTAAATGGACCATCAGGTCTGTCAACTATTGGGCAGAGAACCACTGATGGTCATCTTGATCATTACACAGCCTTTCCATATCATGGTTATGGTACCACAAGGGCAGAAAAGTAAGAAAAAAAAAAAGCCCACAAAAACAAAACCAAAAAAACCTCAGCAGACTCCTCAACAGAGTGGTATTTTCTCCATGAATCAGTTTGTGTTCAACGTGTAGCACAGTATTTTTGATCAATGGCATCTATCAGGGGAACATTGCCCCACTGCAAAGCACCTGTTGGACAAGGGGATGTGGAGGTCAGTGGTGGGGCAGAAACGCCCTTTTTACTCTACCCTGTTCTTCTGGCTGATTTTGGCTTTGAGATCCCTGCCACTGACTTTTTATGAGTCCTGACTGAAATGGCTGGCAGCAGGATTGTGTACATGACAGGAGCACTCCTCGAAATCTCTTGGCAGCAGTCGCATTGTGCTGTGTGCACAACAGCTCCAAAGCTGCTAAGCTTCCTGTTCAAATAAAAGATGTGGCTAATGCATCCTTCTGAAGAGTCTCAAAGCCTTGAACTGACTTGTAGAGACAACCATCTGCCTTTGCAGCAAGTGACTGGGAGTGAGACATTTCCCCACATCATCGTAGACACAGGCACACATGCTCATGTGTATGTATACAGACATGCATGTCTTCGTATGCATACGCACGTATTTTAAAGAGAAGGGTTTAGTGAGATGCACCTAACTAGCCTTCTTGACTTGTTTAGGTCTATCCATGCCCCATAACATCCCAGAGTCAGTCCCTTGTCTGACAGCATTGGATTCTTTCAGTCTTGTTGAAAAGTCACAGGTCTTGCTGGAGGAAATTGTGGATGTGAGGTTGAATGTCTGCCAAGAGCTTGCTCTCATTGCAGATAAGGCAAACCATGTCTTGGGCAACATTAGGAGTATTGTGGCAAGCAGATTAAGGGAAAGTAGTCTCCTCTCTGGTCAGTGCTGGTGAGGACAAATATGACTTATTGTGGCCACTTTTGAGAACCCTCTCCTGTTTCAAGAGGGATATGGAGAAGAGAGGCCAGCAGATGGTGACAAAAATGGTCAGACCCAGGTTCCAGGCCCACGAGCAGGCATGAAGATAGTCATGTTGTGTTATCCAGGTGAAGAGGAACTTGAAGAAGGATTTTAGAGTAGCTGGAGCTACTTAAGGCAGTTACAAAGAGGATGGAGCCCAAATTCTTAGTGTTGTTACACAATATAACAAGGGGCAATAGACAAAAATTGCTGATTAGGCGATTTAGTTTGGACATCAGCAGCAGTGCAACTCTGTGAAAGCTCATTTCATTGCATTGCGGGTGGGGAGTCACGCAATCCTTGTGACAGTCTTTTATTTGACTTTTTTTTTTTGATCATAAAAATCTTCCCTTGACTACTCATAGATGAGGATAGTAATACCTGGTGTGACAAAGCACCTTCGTGTCCTACCACTCACTTCTAGTAGTTTGACTCCCATTCTGTTGACCAACTCTTTGTCCCTGAAGACTCATTAATGCCACATGTGTGCTTAATTTACCATTTCATCACGTCTCTTGCACTCCTCTTTCTAACTACCCAGATGCAACCCTACTCAGATATCCAGACCTGGTGGTTTGTCTAACTATCCTATCTCTGCAGCCTGTGATCCATTTTTCCAATCAGGCTAAATATGCCTTAGCCTCTGGGCTAAAAATCAGCTGTTTGCAGTGCCATCCACCACTTTCTGTCACAGGTATTCTGACTGGGATGTCAACAGCTTCCTTGTGTATGTAGTCTCATTGTCCCTGCTGTGAGTATTTTTCTTAGAGAAACACATTTCTAAATTTCTACAAGAACTTTCATATCATATGTGTGAAGAAACCCTCATTCAGTGACATTAACATTAATTCAGGGACACTAACTTCACAGCAACATGAACGTTGTGTGGGATACATCTCAGTTCTTGTCAGCTCACAGTCCTGCTGGGAAAGATGAAGAACATCTCTGCAGCCAGGTAGACCCACTTCACCAGTGTGAAGAGTGGCTCTCTGCATCCTTCTCTATATTTATGGTGTTTGTGATGTGCTTTAGACTACCTTCACAATCCTTTCTGTGCTCTAAAGTTGGACTTAGTTTTGGCACAAGTAGTAGGCTGAAGCACGGGCACGTGTGACTGGTCAGAGACCCTGTGTTCCTCAGGGGTCTTCATGGCTCCCCCTAACATTAATCTTTTTGCAAGAATGTCCAGTGTAGCTGCTGTCCAATGTCTGTAGCTGCTGGTATCCAGGTGTTTCAGGGTAAAAAAGGTGGTATTTAGGATGTTGCTTCTATGTTTTCTGGTGCTGCATCTCTTGGAGAAGAGCTGGAACATCTGGCTTCTACAGTGACATTGCCTGCCTAAGTTGGTGTTATTCTCTCCTTGACTCCATTAGATGAGACATGCTGAGATAAACTTCAGGAAAGCTCAAACACAGGATGCTAGCAGGATTGTCCTTACCACAATTGGCTACTAAAGCTCAGACTGAATGCTTGCTTAGAAGTAGCTCTGGGACACATGCATCCCATTAGACTGCTCCACCTGGTTTGACTTGGGCAGAAGAATCACTTCTAGATGGGCATGATGCCATGACATTTCTACAGTGAGATTCTTCCCACTTGCACTTGTGAGACAGCTCCTGTCCACAAATCCTCACACCACACTCGTGGTTCTGGGAGAACCACATGTCCCAGTTCTTCACCATGTAAGAAAAATTAGACCTTCTCTGTCATACCATCAACCAAACCCACTTGTTTCTTCATCTAGGATTATGTGAACTCCATGGAAAATTTAGTTGGGAAAGGAAGAAAACTTTGGATTTCAGGAGACAATATTTCTCTGGCATACTCTCTGTTAAGGCTGAGAGAGATATTTCATGGATGTATCAAAGAGTAGTATGTGGAGACAGCTGTCTGCTTGTCTGTCCCCTGGCCTTTTTGGAAAAGTTTTGCTGGAAAATAGGTTGAGCCACTGACAGCAATGCACTGGTTCAGTAGAGCAGCAGATTGCTTCTGTTTAGAAAGTGGGAAAGTGACTCCCAACACTTGCTGAGACACTTGCAATACAATGGTGCTCATCTTTATAAACTGAGCTTTGAAGTGTTTTTGGCTAGAATATGAATCAGTTGCATGGGATGAGCATGACTGTGGCAACTGACTGAGTGGGCCAAAAAAAAAAACCAAACAAGATTTTGTGAACTGTTTTTCCTTTGTCCAGCATAGAACTTTAGCAACCTTTGTTGCTTGTTGTTCAGGGCCCAGCTCTGTTTCTGGTACTTTTTTTTCTTCTTGGTTAGTGCTCCGTGACTGATGAGGATCTCAGTAAAACACAAATTGATTTGCTTGGCTTTCATGGTCACCTCTGGACTGTAATTATTCAGGCAGGAAAAATTAATTAGTCCAGTGTGGCCCACTGCTGCTCTCCAAGCACTGCTGAATCTTAATTGGAGAGCTGCAGAGAAGGTGCTGATTCACACCATGGCACAATGGGGTCGGGATTTTTCCAGGGACAGAGGGTGGAGGGGTGAAGGGGGCTGAAGGTCGAGACAAGATATGTTGTCTGTTCCAACGTTAGCAGCTGTACCTTCTTTCCTGTGCTTATCTGTGATAATGAGCCCATTAAAACCTGTTCATCTCTTTCAAACAACTGAATTAAAAAAGACTATTCACTTAGTCATACAAGTAACTACATAGATCTTTCTGGGTATGCAATGTTCACTAGGAAAAAAACCTGAGACAATTGTTCTTCAAGACACCCACTAGTGATTATTACTCTTGTTTTCCATTATGCCAATTGCACTGACATTTCACACTACTGTATTTGGGACTGTGTAGATATGAGCTGCTGGGATAGGCAGAGAAATATCTAATGGTTGGAGATGAGGTCATGGCAATGTGAATGGATTTGCTGAGACAACATGCCTCTGCTGTTACTGCATTTGGTGAATTATTTTCATTTTGGAGTCATCTGTTCTGCTCAATTCCTCCAGTTATATTATTATTTGGTGCAAACTGCATGCAACAAGTTTGCTTTTACTTTTGCACTGGTTGTGGAGGATCAAACAGTGGAACATTGCTCAGCCCCCACTCGAAAATTGGTGTCAGTGACTGCCTGAGAAAAAGATGAGGAAATGAAATTTAGCAGAGAATATTTCTCAGACAGTTCGCAGTGATTATGGCATCTTGGCTGTGGGTTTGCTTCATTTCCCATGTGTTCCTACCCAACAGTCAGTGTCGGCACAGTGAGAGCTGAATAGAATTTTCTCATAGCAGATCAGCCCTGCTCGCAGGTTTGCTAATTAAATGAAGTCTTGTTAGCAAAAATGCTTTTATTGAGCTCAAAATGTTTTCATTTGGGAGTTTTTTGGGTTTGCTTTTTTTTTTTTTTTTAAGCGTCTGAAGTCTGATACTTACTCTAAATCTATAATGAAGAAGTGGTGCGCTCCTTCCTGAGTTCATGATGGTGGCACAGAGCCTGGGATGTTGCTCATTAGTGAAGCAGACACCTACGTCACCTTTACTGTTGCTATTCTTTGAACAGTTTTATTGGGAAAAGGTAGAAATCCTGTCTTCCTGGCCAAGTTGACTGCTACCGTTGGCTGTTGGAATAGGTAACACATCTCACGCCCTCTCTATATTAAAGTAATTGCCACATAGAAGGAGGGGGTTAGTCACGGTGAGTCATTCACAACATTTCTGAACTACAAATCTTACTGTTTTGACCTGAAGACCAAATCTACCTCTGGATGCCCATTTTAATGATTGCAGTTCAAAACTCCCACTAAAGCCTCACATCTTGCAAATGAGGATTTCTTTTAATAAAACAAATTCCACCGTAAATTTCACTGTGGACAGTCATAAGGACAAAACCTTAAAATTCACCATAATCCTGACAATATGGAGAAATGCACTGAAGAAATTCAGTACAGTTTGTTACATACCAATACAACATGCTATTCTTTACAGTTTAGAAAAAATACTCCAACAAGTATTGGCCAGATAAAGCATAGCTTGGCAATAATGCTGTAGAAGAGGACCTGGAAGGCAATAATAGGTCACAAGATGAGCATGAGTCAGGCATAACACAATGATGTTGAAAGAGAAAATAGAATAAAATTATGTATATTTATAGATATATTTGCCATTCTTAAAGCATGTGCAGTAATAATTTTATTGTACTCAGAATAGGCAGGGTCACAGTGAGAGTACTATTGCAAGTTTAGAGAATTACATTTTGAGAAAGAGATAGAGCAATTAGATGAAGATCTCTGAGGGAAAAAATGGATTTGAGACGTTTGTCTGGAGGAAGAGCTGATTTAGCATATGAAGAGAATGAGGGAATAGCCTTGCTTCCATATCCATTACGAATAGGCTAGAAACTACTGGGTTTAATTTGCATGACGAGATTTAGGTCAGAGTCACCAGGGAGATTATGGAATATTTTGAAGTACAGATTAGATGAATTTTTATCAGGAGTGATGAATATGTAATTCCTCATGCATAGAGGTGGAGCAACAGACCAGGGAACACCCCGAATTCCTTTCCTGTGATTCAAGGACTGATTGCTACCTTGTACATTGAAATGAGGAATACTGGGGCTGGCTTTGAGCTTGGTTGTTTATATGGATTTATTAGATTGGCGTTGACTTTATCAATGACATTCTGCTTCATTCCTGACCAAAGTTTTGTCAGTCCTACAGGACAATTTTCCAGACAAGTTGGAGCTACTTGGGCATCACCTATACAATAAAACTATTGTATTGTGGAGGTGGATTCATACATATTTCATCTGACAGAAATGTGCCCCTTTTCTATCTTATAATGATGTGTTTGGGTCACCACATTGACCTCGATTTGCACCAACTTCATGACTTGAGTGAGTGTCCGAAATTTTACACAAAAAGGGCTTTTCATTGAAAATCATTTGTGTAAAATGAAACTTTTTCTTGAAAAAAAAAATAAAATTATAATTTAAACGCTCTGCTTTTCACTTACTGGTATCTAAAACTGATATTTTTATCAAACTGCTAGTTTAATTAGTTTGATGCTAATTTAAATAATTACTGCTTTGCTGTCTTTACAGTAGACACAATTTTCTATAAGCAAATGTGAATGAGCAAAGAGTGAATGTTTCAAAAATTGTTTTATTAGCTTTAGAAGAAATCTTCCTTAAAATCTGATAGATTGTGTAGAAGAAGGAACATGTGTTGGATCCAGTTAATGGAAAGCATTTCATCGTCTCAGTACTTTAAAAAATTTTCCCATTTTTACCAGTTTACTTCTATGTAAAGCATTTTTTCTGTTAAAAACTTGATAATTATTTAACTACATTTTTCACTTGAATCAGGCTAGTTAGTGGCTTCACCTCAGATGATGCCATACTTACTGTCTTACTCTTGGGTTACACTGGGAGTCCCATTAATGCCCTTGACTGCAGTCAACATTGTTGCTGCTGTTGACTGCAGTAAATAAGATTTTCAGACATAGTGATAAGTAACTTTTCATCTGTTTTTGCCTCAAGAGTGCAACTGTCCCAGTTTTCTCTTTGTCCCCTTTGGTTTCTGTGACTTAAGAACCATTTACTATTATTAATTTTAATTTCCTATGTGAGATAGGGTTTTGGTCATTCTTACTTTTATCTTGCAGTTTGTAACCTCTCAAACATACCTCTTCTCACTGCTCTCTCTCCCTTTTGAATTTTGAATTTGAAGTAAGTACCTATGCTTTCTCTGCACACACATCCCAGAGCTGCGTAGTCAGACTCAATAATTCATTTCCTTAGATTTCAAAGTTTGCCTTTCTAATCTTCCAAACCTTCTTTCTAGACCTACTTTTGTCCATTTTCAATTTTAAAGTGAGAAAAGTTGGCTCATGATAGCACTTTATTCAAACTTCACTACATTTAAACCCATACAGGAGCTAGGTCTAAAATGGTCTTATGTTTCTGAAGAAGTCCATCACCTGAAATATCTGAGCCAACATAAGCAGTAATTATTTTCCAATCCACTTCTGAGATGTTAAAGTCTCCCATAATTCACATTAATGTGTGTTATCATTTGATAACTGTACGGAGTCTAATCATGATTAGGCTGGAGCTGGAGGACACAGAGGAGGCTAGTGAGGCTTTCTTTATCTTTCCAGCTATCCCTTCTGGCAGTGGTTTGCACCAAAACACTCTTTTGCCCCTGCCATAACATTTAATTTCTCTACCCTCTGCTTCTTACTAACACAAAGCAGCACCTTGTTCCATTAATCCACACTGGTTTTGAGCATCCCTGATGTTTTTTAGTACCTTAGCGACTTTTGTGCCTTTTGTTTCACCCTTCCACATGCTATAACTGTTTTGGGTCATTTACATGAGCATATCTAAGCTTGCTTGACAGTTCCGTCTTTCTCACATTGTCAGCAAATGCCAGGTCTCTGTCACTTTTAATAGATATTGGGTACTTGTTTAGATTCTTGGCAGTCTTTTGTGCTGGTACTCAAATGTATTCTCAGCCCATACAGCTGGTCACCATCTGAAGTGATGAGGCCTTGTCCTGCCCATTTAATTTTCTGCAAATCATCCATCCTTTCTGAAAGGCAGCTTGCATATTCTAAACTGAAATTGTCTGGCTTTATAACATAACACAAAATTAGATAGCTTTTGTCTTTTTTGACTCTTCTCGCTTAGAACAGGGGAGGATTTTCCGCAGCTTTCTACAAAAGCTCTGAAGTCTTCTGTGATCTTTGCAATTTCATGGTATGCTACATTTGGCTTCCAGTGTAGGGTACAAGCCATTATGAATAGTGTCAAAAAAACAGAAACATGACTATGAAAATGATATTTTGGAGTAGAATGGATATAAAAATTGTTCACCTTTTCCAGTCACAACTAGGAAAAATAATCTAAGGCCTAAAATGTCAGAATTGTGGCCAAAGAGTTAGGAGAAACAGCATTTTTTTTCAAAGCTCAGTTGTTCTCCATTCACCCAGCTGGGTGGGCAGAGCACTGGAGGCTTGGATGGCTTCAACTCATAGCCGATACCCTAAAAAAATCTACAGGAAGCTCTTGTTATCTCTGCGCCTCTGTTTCTCCTCCTACTCTCTGTCTTGTCCATTTATAATACTTTCTCTTAAATTGCTTCTGATATGTGTCCATGCAGCATCCAGCACAACATGGTTCCAGATTCCAGAGGGACCCCTAGGCATTACCATCCTACAAACAAATAACAATGATAGTGAGTATAATTACAATAGTCAAACTACGCTAGCTCTGCATCATTAGCCATGCCCTGAGAAAAATAACATTTTAATCAGTCTGGTATGTCAGCTGTGTCTTCCTTCACTGTCACTGGCAGTCTAGCAAAATCCCTCCTTCATGTTTCTGATTAGAAACATGATGGCAGGCATCCATTGCCCTGTGCAGAAAGTACTGAGACATTTTATCTTTTCACAGGATGTAGCCCTATAATGCTGCTAGATAGCTGCTGTTCAACCATCATGACACACAGCACGTATGTCTCCTATGTTGATCCCACGAGAGCAGATCATTACTGTACATGAGAAAAGCAGGGGCTAATGCAGTGGCAAAGCAAGACACTCAATGTCAAATGGATCAACAATAAGGTCAGATCGCAAACACCCTGATACAAGGAGAAAATGAAAATCTGCCACCTATAGGAGGTTGTGTTCCCTGACTATTGGTTTCCTCAATTTCAACTTTGTATGGAATGTCTTTGGTTCTGCAATTTTATTAGTTCTCCTGAGGGCATCTAAGTGAATAGCTAGTCTGTCCTCTTTATCATCTAATATTGTGATCTATCAGTTATGCCATGTTCCAAGCTGCCAATGGATTTCAGATAGAAGACTTAAAGTAAAAACACCATTGCGAAGAGGCAGGAAAAGGAAGTACTTCGAGAGGAGTATCAATGATTACAGAGCCCTGGGAGCAGTGCTAAGGGATTCTGAAACACAGGTAGTTTTTTTCATCAATCCTTCCCATCAAAACAAAGGAGTTTGAATGGGCCAGATGAATCTGGTGAATCAACAAATGGTTATGGAATGGTGTGACAGCCAGGGGTTCGGCTACTTAGACCGTAGGGCTCACTTTGAGAAACCTGGTCTACTGGGGGCTGATGGGGTCCATCTGTCAGAGAAGGGGAAGAACATCTTTGCTCACAGGCTTGCTAAGCGAGTGGAGAGAGCTTTAAACTGAAGTTGCTGGGGGAGGGGAACTTCAATCCATCTCACTCCTACCAGCTTGATGCCAGTGCCAGCAAGAGATGCCTGGAGCCTGGAGAGGGCTCACAGGTCAGCTGCTGAAGAGCAGCATGAAGGAATTCCAGCCGCTCCAGCCAAGTTTCATTGGGGGCCCAACTTAAATGCCTTTATGGCAACATATGCAGCATGGGCAATAAGCAAGAGGAGGTAGAGGTTTGTAGGGCTATGATCTTGTTGGCATCATAGAGATGAGGTGAGATGCCTCCTATAACTCGAAAGTTGGAATAGAAGGACACAGGCTCTTCAGGAAGGACAGGCAAGGCAGATGAGGAGCAGGAGATGCCCTCTATGTCAGTGACCAGCTGGAGTGCATGGAGCTCTGTCTGCGGGTGGATGAGGAGCTTATGGGTCAGGATTAAAAGGAGGGCAGGGACAGGACATTACGCTTGAGGAACTGCAGCAGGCCACCCAACCAGGAAGACTGAGAGGATGAGGCCCTCTACAGACAGATAGAAACAGCCTCGCCTTCACAAGCCCTGGTCCTCATGGAGGATTTCAACTACCCCAGTATCTGTTGGAGGGACAACGCAGCAGGGCACAAGCAATCCATGAAGTTCTTGGAATGTGTTGGTGATAACTTCCTTCTCCAAGTGATAGAGGACCCAATGAGGAGAGGTGCTATAGTGGACCTTGTTCTCATCAACAAGGAGAGGTTGGTGGGAAATGTGAAGTTCAAGGGCAGCCTTGGCTGCAGTGACCATGAAATGGTGAAGTTCAAGATCCTTAGGGCAGCAAGGAGGGTGTGCAGCAAGCTCATTACCCTGGACTTCAGGAGATGAGACTTCGGCCTCTTCAGGGATATCCTTGGTAGAGTACCATGGAATAAAGTCCTGGAGGGAAAAGGGGCCCAAGAAAGCTGGTTAATATTCAAGGATCACTTCCTACAAGCTCAGAAGCAGTGCATACCAACAAAGAAGTCAGGCTAAAGCACCAGGAGGCCTGCATGGATGAACAAGAAGCTCCTGGACATAGTCTAACACAAAAATGAAGCCTACAGAGGGTGGAGGCAAGGACAGGTAGCCTGGGAGGAATACTGAGAAATTGTCTGAGCAGCCAGGGATCAGGAGAACAGACGGCTCTGGGGAGACCTTAAAGCAACTTCCAGTGCCTAAAGGGGCTACAAGAAACCTGGAGAGGGGCTTTGGACAAGGGCCTGTAGGGACAGGACAAGGGGAATGGCTTTAACCTGCCAGAGGGGAGACTGAGATGAGCTCTGAGGCAGAAGTTCTTCCCTGTGAGGGTGCTGAGGCGCTGGCACAGGGTGCCCAGAGAAGCTGTGGCTGCCTCATCCCTGGCAGTGTTCAAGGCCAGGTTGGACAGGGCTTGGAGCAACCTGCTCTAGTGGAAGGTATCCCTGCCTGTGACAGGGGGGTTGGGGCTGGATGAGCTTTAAAGTCCCTTCCAACCCAAACCTTCAATTCTGGGTCCAGAAGTGGACCACATGGGCTTTCAATCACAGACCCAATGTTGAGAGTGGGAAGCAAGACTAAACTGACCATCCAAAAACCCCTAACCTGAATCTCTGCCATGAAGATTTTTTGCAGGCTCTGGTAACCACCTATGCATCATGATAGCTGTATGAAGCCCTTACAGTCAATATGACATATCAGCCTCTCATCTTTGCCTGAACTTAGCTGTCATCCTTGGATGCTCTTATAGTGTCTATCTTCTTCACAAGCCTCCCTTCCAGCTATCTGAGACATCAGACTCCAAGGAGCATTTCTCCTCCAAGTCATCTTTCCTCTAGAGGGGTTATGGACAGAGGCTGATGTATTGGTGAAGTCCTCCAGGACCTTCAAGGAAGAGACACATGATATGGCAGCATTGGTACTGGCCTGAACTGCAAGAGATCATGGTCAGCGTGGCAGGCCTGTGCTCCTGAAGACAAAAGGAGACATCAGAAATAGTGACTGCTGTGA
The DNA here is from genome assembly GCF_004027225.2 of Strigops habroptila. Lineage (NCBI taxonomy): Eukaryota > Metazoa > Chordata > Aves > Psittaciformes > Psittacidae > Strigops > Strigops habroptila. The sequence goes on from NC_044292.2 coordinate 3,034,460, forward strand.
CTTTTCCTGAACAGAGGTATTCCAGACCAAAATATCAGCAGGTTGTTGAAACTGGAGGGCAGACTGGGAAAAAAGTTCTCCTTGTCATTTTTTTTTTTTTTGGATAAAATCTCTTGATTTTTTGTTTTGGTTTGTTGGTTTTTGTTTAGTTTTATTTTTAAGAGCAGTTTCTTTGGGTGTTTATGGAGGAGGATCAGGAAAATCCATCTGAAAGCTACAGACAGTTCAGAGTCCTGTCATAAGAGACAGCTGATGGTCTGGTATTTCCTATATTTTATATTCATGTTTTGCACTGACAGTATAATTAACATAGTTTTTAATACTTACTTGAAGACTAAAAAAGAACACTGGCTCCCTGAAAAACCCCTTTTCTTACCTCTGGTACTCTAGGGAAAAAAAAATCCATTACATTTCTTTGTTTTGTATCTTTTAATGAAATCAGGTATTAACCCAAGGAATCATTTTCTTCTATCCTATACCTATTTGTGTTCCTAACAGTCTTTTATGAAGAACCTTGTAAGAAGTGTTTTTAAAATGCAAGTAAATTACATGCACTTAGGTCACCTTGCTTTCTGATTTTATAAACTTTTCAGGTTAACAAGGCATACTTTTCCTTTCAGAAGCTGTGATGGTTTGACCCAATCAAGCTCTACTGCATTTATCTAAATGCAGGATTATTTGATTCTTATTTAAACTGTTTCTCTGGAACTAGTGTTCCTGACACCAATGGGCAACTTTCTAATCTTCTTGGATTGAAAAAACAGCCTCAGGAACAACTTTAAAACATATGTTTTGGTCTTGGTTAGCTAACTCCTCTAACAGCTCTGTTTTTAATGTATTCAATGTCTTTCAAGGCCATAATCATCTTTTCTGAAGAAAAAAAGACAAAAACAACAACAAAAACTCCAAACCAAAACCAACCAACCAACCGAAAAAACCCACAACACAAACAAGCAACACAGAACCCTCTTCCTTCCCAAACCTAAAAGACCCCAGGCTTCTGCATGCAAAGTATCCTTACTTTTTTGTATTATTCTTCCTGTAGAATGGGCAACTGTCTTTTATACATTCTTTCCCTCCTTATCATCAGATGCAGCTTTTGCTAGCAGATGTCTCTTCCTAGTCATAGTTTGCAAAATGCACAGGTCCTGTGGGGCTAAACTACCAAACTAAATAAAAAGAGCTAGAACAAACCCACTGCACACCCAACTAGTCGCTGCATGGGAGTTGGCTTTCTGTGTGCAGTTTTCCCATCTGGAACGCTTGCTATCCTGTGCATTTCCTGGCTTCTGTAATTTATTGTGTCTCCTTTACTCAAGAAAGGAGACTGAAGTAATGTGTGATGTATTCAGACCTTACATAAACCAAATGATGCTTTTCCATTGGCATTCATATACTTCTATGCTTATAGCTGTGTATAAACAGTCTGCAAACATGAAAGAAAAGTAGCTTAAGGTATTATTTGCACAACCCATTTTTTGTGTAGCTCTGCAGGGCCCCACACAACAGCCAGGCTGCTTTGCTAGCTCAGAGGCTGGTTTCTACTCCATCTGCCAGGCACGGACATTGGCCTTCCTCTCATAATCTCTTGTACGGAAAATTGCTGAGGGATATGTGGTAGCAGGCAGTGGTGGAAAAGGCTGAGGTGCATATTGCCTTTATGTCAGATTATGGACACAACATCATCAAAGTGCTCAGTCAGCTCCACTGAGGAAGTAGAGCTGTGCAAGGAGAGTAAAGCAGTGCTGGCTATTAGGTGAGAAGTCGGTCAGTAGCCCTACAGCATAAAAGCTATCTTTCACTAGAACATGGTGGATCAGAGCTCTAGGAACCACAGGGATGTCTTCTACTTTTTGCATAAAGTTATGCAAACGGTTCCTCTAGCTTTGGTTTGTGGCTTTTCATGTTCTGCAATGGGCTCCAAAGAGGATTCATGTGTTAGGCAGAGAAAAGAGATATGCTCCAGAAACACACTGGGGAGCAGGGGGTTGTATAGGACTCCTTCCCCTCATTCTTTTATCACCTGGAAGCATTCATTATTCTCACTTCAAATTAGTTTTGGGGAGTGGGAAGGACACTATTGCTGAACCTGTGCTTTCTCCTAGACCCTATCATACCACATCTTGATGCTTGTCCTTCACTGTATGATGTTCTTTAACCTTTGGATATTTCTCAAATTTTATGAGTCTTTTCATTCTTCTTGTTTTTTTTCTTTGTGTCCAGCAGGCATTTTCTTGTTCCTTGTGCGTATCCAGGACTGAGCAACTTTCTCTCTTCCCTCTGCTTCTTCCATGTGTCTTCCCTCCCTTTCCTGTGGCTGGACAATGTTGCCTTGACCAGTGAAGTGGCAACATGTCACACAGTAAACTGCTGAGATTCCTGCTATGGAGTACAGCTGCAGACAAACGGAAGACCGCCAATCACATTTCTAAACCTCTTGTTGCAGTTCTTCAGTACTATGATGCTGCCAAGAACAATCTCATCTCTTAGGCACCCATCCATTTCTTCTCTTCCCAGACCCTCAAGGTATCCTAGTCAAACCACACCCCTTCACCTTGCCCCATCTGTCTGTCCCACATTCCTCTTTCCTCAAGGCCCATCTTTTCAGCAACTGTAGCTCCTGCTGCTTAACAACCCACCTGCCAGGTGCACCAGGAGAGGTGCAATATTTAACAATCTCTGGAAAACAGACATTTAAGAGAACAGAAAATTGATAAAGAGAGTTAAGATCAAGGTAGAAAAATCTGCATTTGCAATCAATAGAGTTAAGAAGTTTTTCAAGTACATTAGAAACCATAATTCTTGCAATGACAGAGATCCAATATGAGATTGCTTCACTGAGAAATAATGATGCAAGAAGTAAGTGTGTATGTATGTATGTTTTGTTGCATATTTGGGAAATATGCCATACGATCTCTATGTATGTCTTCAGTGTGTGGCTACTCACTGGGCTGCAGCTAAAGTACAGAGTGACAGTAGATCGCTGACTGTGCCCAGCAAGTGCTGTGAACAATACCAGGGTGTAGGCTTCAGGGAACTGAACACCTGATCCCTCCAGGAAAGGACAAATGTAAAAATTATAAGTACATAAACGTATCACCTTCTGGTAACAGAAAGAAATGCCACTGCTCAGCTATCTTTAGTAAGTAAGTCGTATCTTAAAGGTTAATCTTGAGCTAGGTCATGACATGAATTTAAAACATAACATTGTGGTTTGGATCCATCTGGTGGCTTTTGAACTTCCCTACCTCTCCCCATACCACGTGGAATAACAATGGAGAATGGGTTCATATCCATCTTCTATCTGAGCCTCTGAACCTATATTCCACCACAGGCTTTCTGCTACCAGATGGCAGCTGGTTTTGTACTGCTTTGAATGCATCAAGTGGGAAACGCTAGCTGCTGCTGCAGCCTGCCCCAGGCACAGTGTCATTTGATGGCAGAGCTCAGAGTGCAGATCAGGACATCACTTGTGCTTATGTGTGAGAATTGCAGTCCCCTGCCAAAATACAAAACATCAAGCCACACACTTTCCAGCACACCAGCTGACGTGCATCCAGAGGGAACCAAGCCCCTGGAACAGCAACAGCCCAGCCCAGCCCTCCTGGCTACAAGCACACCTCCAAGCACAACTGCACCCGGGCACAGGAAATCTGTGCGTGCCCCTCAGAGCGCCCTGATGCAACACGTGTGTGTGTGAGCACACCCTGGCCCTGCCTGGCAGCAGGAGGTCAGCCCAAGCCCCAGCCCCAGCTTGCTCTCTGCTCCATCTTGGGTTTGCTTTAATGGCTCCTGTGAGACACTGCCTCAGCACAGTGAGTTTATGAATGTGACAGTCAGTATTGTCTACCATAAGCCACTCTGTTACCATGGCAACTGCCTCCTTAGCCCAATTCCTGGGGCTTTTCAGGTCTGTTTGATGTTCACCTTGACACCTTTGCTGGAGACCTTGGGGAAACGCATTAAGTGTGAAAACACCTTGCACTTATTGGGCCAAGGTAATTCCTCTCCACACGGACGTGCACATCATATCAAATCCAAGAGAAGGGCTCTCACCCCGCGGAGTCCTGTCCATCCTTCACTGCATGGATAATGAGCTGCAAAACCAAACCTGGGCAGGAGCCTGGGGTCCTCTATAATCAGAAATGCTGCATTCTCTGTGCTCTGGCCAGGGCTCCTGCTGAAAGAGCTAGGAGATGTGATTAGGAGAGTATGCGAAATATTGATCCTAGCTAACATGATTTCTCTGTATTTCCGATCCCCTGCATGTGGCTAGCTTTCCTTTTGAGCCTTCCTTCTTTCATGTCCAATTATTCTTTTTTTCCTCATTTTCTGGGCAAGGCAGTAACTTTTCTAGCTCAGTCTCCTGATTTGCCTTCCTTCCCAGGGATTTCTTCCTAGGGACTTTGCTCTACACATTCTTTCGCTCTGCTCCTATGTGTCTCTTTCACCATCTTTGATCCATTGCCTGCTCTGTCCCGGTTCCCTAGTTCCTGCCAGGTTATGGGGCTGGCATTTTTGTACACAGCTACCAGCTGCTGTCCCTGGCTCCTTAGACCTATCAGAGAAAAGCATCACAGGGCATCATAAGGGTAAAGAATGAGGTTTAATAGTCAGGAAAATTGTCAGGAGATGGTAAGTGGTCATAGAATCATACAATCATAGAATAGTTAGAGCTGGAAAGGACCTTAAGATCATCTAGTTCCAACCCCCCTGCCATGGGCAGAGATGCCTTACACTAGACTATGTCACCCATAACTCCATCCAACCTGGCCTTGAACACTGCCAGGGATGAAGCATTTACCACTTCTCTGGGCAACCTGTTCTAGTGCCTCACCACCCCCACAGAAAAGAACTTCTTCCTTGTATCTAACCTGAACTTCCCCTGTTTCAGTCTAAACCCATCACCTCTTGTCCTATCACTACGTTCTCTGATGAAGAGTCCCTTGCCAGCATCCTTGTAGGTCCCCTTCAGATACTGGAAGCTGCTCTGAGGTCTCTGCACAGCCCCAGTGTTCTCAGCCTGTCTTCATACAGGAGCTCCAGCCCCTCATTGTCCTTGTGGCCTCCTCTGTACTTGTTCCAACAGTTCCATGTCCTTCTTATGTTGAGGACACTAGAACTGCACACAGTGCTGCAAGCGGGGTCACACAAGAGCAGAGGCGAGGGGCAGGATCACCTCCTTCAATGGACTGGTCACGCTTTTTTTGATGCAGCCAGCACACAGTTGGCTTTATGGGCTGCAAGCACACACTGCCGGCTCATGTTCAGTTTCTTATTAACCAATAACGATAATGGCAAATAAATTTGTTTCCAGCCTTTCCAATAGCTATTAATGAAGGCACCACGAGTTCTTCTGCTCTATCATTATGTCAGCTGTCTTGCCAGCGCTCCTACCTATGGGTAATTTTGGATTGCCTCATTATGTGTCTCCACAGGAGGTTTCCAGAGGTCTGTTTCAAAAAGCCAGTCACAGAGTGAGTGAGTGAGCGAGTAAATGAGTGAGTGGCAGAGATCTACACAGTTATACTGGAAGGCAGTGATATTCTGGAAGCAGGAAGAGTTTGTATTGTTAGAAATGTCCTTTCCTCTCCAACATGCATTGAAAGATCTGTTTGGATTTGATTTTCTGCTTGCTATTGATTTGATACTTGGTTAGATGGGAGGCCTCCATAGAAAGGATGTAAACTGCAAAGAATCTACAACGGGTGCCAGAAAGGCAGAGGAGAATTTATGTTCCTTGGTTTGGAGTACAATACTGATGCCAAACACCATTTTTTATTATGTCTTGTTTAGATACTTTGAGTCAAGCAATCACTTCTTTTTATCTTCTGGAGCAGAAGATCCTTAGCATGCAAGAAATTGGGAAACTGAGGCAGCATGACCACAAATATAGCATAAAATATTGTTGTGTTGCCCACACTGCCTACAGATGTTTGGTATTTTTCAAGTGCTTGATATGGCTGCCACAAAGCACACATGGTCTGGCCCATGCTCAGCTGCAGCAGCAGCTTTAGCTAGCAAGAGGACTGATGCTGGGAGAGGAACAATTTAAGCTAAGCATCTAGAAGATGGGTCTGCCCTGTGCTGTCCTCACAGCCATTCCCTCTGTCTCCTCCTGTGATGTTTGAGCTACTTCAAAGGTTTCCAGTTAGCTGGGAAATAATCAAGAAAACCTTTCTGACAGGAAGTACTATTCAAGCCCTACAAAAAACTTGTTCTTTTGATAGTGCTCTCACCATGATGTCTCAGGACAGTAGAACCTCCTCTGCCCTGTGGTTGTGTATGCTTAACTAAGGAGAGAGACCAGGTTGAAGACTGTTTTCCAGCTTTGGAGAAGGGAACTATACATAAGCTTCACTTGCAGCCCCCTCTGCTCTCCTATCCTGCTGCCCCCCCCACCCCCCATTTCCTCTTCTTTCTCCTGAGAGGTTTCAAGCCATGCTGGTTTTACCCATATTTCACCCATACCAGGAGTGTGTTCCAGTATCAGTGATGTCTCATCCTGCATAGCAAGATTGCCAATTCTCCAGCCTGCCAGCAAAGCAGTTACAAGGGAGCTCTGTTGGCCAGACCCATGATTACTTCTGACTTCTGGTCCCTGTGTATCTAACTCTGCTCAGTATTTACTTCACACCTGACAACCAGTGGTCGGCAAAGAAGCCTCAGTTTCCCCCAGTTCCTAGCTGAAATCCCTGAAGTCAAGGTTGCACAATCTGGCTGCATCTTGCCTCTTCTCCTTTTGTACTGTGTCATTTACATCCCTAGGAATGTTGTAGACACCTTCACAGCAGAGTGGTTGGCTACATCCCCCCCCACCCATCAGAATACCCTCCTAATATCCTTTTTGATGGCTTTTCACAGAAGTGTGTTCTGCCCATTGGGCTTTTCTACAAGACACTGATGCTGTCCCCACCTCCAGCTAAACTTTAATGAGACACAGAGCCAAGCCCAGAAAAGCTTGGCATCTGTGATCTCTACCTTCAAAGAGTTATTATAAATTAAGGTGAGGAAGAATTTCAGACATATTTGTGCTTACTACTGGCTGGCTGTGCCACTCTTACACTCATCATGTGGCTACTGTGAATCCCACCCTACATGACTTGCTTTCTGTGAGGTGCTGACGGGGAAAGTGCCTGACAATGCTGGTAGCACTTGCAGGGCTCAGCCTAAGCCTAAAGAAATACTTTGATGACAACTGCATGGACACTGTGTACCTGGAACACAGGTATGCAGGTGACAACACTGGTATGCTGGAGGCAGTTTGTGATGGCAGGATGACCAGAAAAGGTAATAACACCTTCCCCACCATCTGAAAGCTTCCGGACACTACTCTGTTCTCAGCAGTCTACATCCAGCAATGTCTCACTGCTTTGGAGATAGTCCTAATTTTAAACCCAGACCCTTCATACAGACTCTGCTCAGGATCGCTTTCACCCACCCACCCCAATAACTTCACAACCCTAAACTCCCAGCAGCTGTCTTCATGCATGCAGACAAAAAAGTGATCAGATGGATAGTTTTCTAATGCTGAGGTGGCAAGAATGACAAGTAAACTCTTGTCATTTCACCTTGCAACTTTAGCTCTTTGTCTGCTCCTTCCCTACATTGGTATAAACGCTTGCCTATAGCACCCAGAGAAAGAAATGGATGGTCTTCCCACCATGGCCTCCTCTATCAGGTAGGAAAGAAGAAAGACAGAGAGACAGAAAGACAGAAATACAGAAAGAGACACAGACAGAGAGACAGTCAGACAGACAAGAGGGAAGGGAGGGAGGAAGGGAGGGATGGAGGAAGGAAGGAAGGAAGGAAGGAAGGAAGGAAGGAAGGAAGGAAGGAAGGAAGGAAGGAAGGAAGGAAGGAAGGAGGAAGGAAGGAAGGAAGGAGGAAGGAGGAAGGAGGGAAGGAGGGAAGGAAGGAAGGAAGGAAGGAAGGAAGGAAGGAAGGAAGGAAGGAAGGAAGGAAGGAAGGAAGGAAGGAAGGAAGGAAGGAAGGAAGGAAGGAAGGAAGGAAGGAAGGAAGGAAGGAAGGAAGGAAGGAAGGAAGGAAGGAAGGAAGGAAGGAAGGAAGGAAGGAAGGAAGGAAGGAAGGAAGGAAGGAAAAAGATGTTTCTGTGATTTAACAAGGCTATTGTGGGATATAGTAAAGAAACAGAGGCAACAAAGGACTGGCTTTGATGTTGAGCCTTTGAAAAATCTAAGCAGTGAGAAACAGCCATGACCCATGCACTTCCTGATGAAAGGGAAGAGCAGGACTTGTCACATTGAAGCCAGGTCTCTGTTGAAATTACATTAGTACGCCAGGTCCAAACACAGTTTTGCTGACACTCAGTGTCAGACTGGCTGCATGTAATCCAGCTGTTTCAATCCAGCCAGATGCCTGGAGAAAGCAGGGAGGATGGGTTGGATGAGGGGCTGCAGCACCAAGGTGTGTGAGGAGCAGAGAGCTGCAGGAGTCACCTTCCCTCTTCATACCAGAAGTTTCTGGCCAGGAAGTAAGATGGGATTACTGTTGTGCATGAGAGGCGGAGAAGAGTTGCCTGAATTTGCAAGGCTGCAGTCAGCATCCACTAATGATGGAGCAGCTGAGAATGCTCCTGTTTCATCTGAAGAGCCCTGCAGGCTTGCAGGATGAATAGCTCACAGGACACATTGCATGCAGCAAGATGCATTGCTCGCAGGGTGCATTGCACTCAAGGAGAGGGCAGAAAACCACTGTGAGTGAACACTGGGGCCCTGAAAGTTGCTGGCCAGTTCCTTTGAAACCAATGCTGACTGTGTTATAAAATCCATGGCTGGGGTCTGTGGTGGGTAGGAGGAATGACAGAGGTCACTATCATACCATATGGTAAGCGCTGTCCCTTAACATCAGCTCAGCCCCTCAGCTCACCGGCAAACCTAAAAGAGACATGGACATACTGGAGAGAGTCCAGTAAGGGCCCACAAAGATGATGAAGGGACCAGACCATCTCTCATGTGAAGAAAGGCTGAGAGATCTGGGACTGTCCAGCCTGGAGAAGAGAAGGCTCAGGGGGGTATCTTGTCAGTGTTATATAAATAACTGAAGGGAGAGTGCAGAGATAACATAAGCCAGGTTCTTCTCAGTGGTTCCCAGTGCCGGAACAAGAAGCAATGGGCAAAAACTGAAACAAGGAGGCTCCATTTGAACATCAGGAAACAGTTTTTCACTGTGAGGGTTACCAAGCAGTAGAACAGGTTGCCCAGAGAGGTTGTGTGGAGTCTCCACGCTTGGAGATATTTAAACGCCATCTGGACATGGTCCTGGGCAACCAGCCCTAAGCAGGCCTGCTTGAGCAGAAGGATTGGACAAGATGACCGCTAGAGGTCCCTGCCAACCTCAACCAAGTCTGTGATTCTGATGCATCAGCTTTAGGTCATACTATACCAACAAGCTCTGGGCACAGAGTCAGGGAAGATGTACAAAGTCTCTGATACATCACAGCAGGAATTTGTGACAGCTTCACCAACATGACAAGTGGGAATACTTCCAGAAAAATAAATGTAATCTTTCCATCAAGGGATTCATGACAAAATGTCTCAAAGACCATTTGGGAAAGCAGTTTTCTTGGCTTGAGTCCTCACTTACAAATATAGCGTGTCAGATTGAACATGTATCATGTAGGTACTTAGAGCTGAGGGTAGCCTCAGTAGTATGAAGTCATAGGGACAGTGATCCAATCAGTCAGCTTCAGTACTCAGTGTGTGACGTCAGTGCAGCCCAAAGCTGCAAGCTGGGGGGTTTGGGTATCCTAATGAATCGGTGATGGGAATAAGTGGAAATAACAGCAGGATAAAAATATAGCGGAATGGAGTCCCCAGGAGTCCCAGCCCAGCGAGAGGGAAGTTCAAAAGTTCAGGAGCATGCCTGACAGCAAAACGTGTTGGAAAATAAAGACCTTAATTACAGTGACCATTTCTGACCCTGCCATTGTTAGTGACTCAGTCCCCAAATGCCGCATTAAGCAGAGGCTGGCGTTGGTGACTATGAGCAGGCTTGGCAGCAGGGCAGCAAGCAGGAACAGTAACAGCCAAGGCTGTAAGTTTCATCGCTCCAGTAAAAAGCCCCTATTCAGACATTTTGGGCTGAAAGTCTGCTGGGACTACAGGTATATCTCTAGAGGAAAATTATGTAGAGGCTGTGCATGCAAGTATCTCAGAGAAATGCAGACATAGAAGATTTCATTGGCAGAACAGGAATAAGATAAGTGCCTGGTTTGCAGACCTTTCATGGTGCCTCTTGCAGTGACTTTGACTTACAGTTTGATTATGTGAGGGCCACCAATGCTAGAAACAAAGTGTTATGAAATGTGACTTAATTCCTTGCCTCAGAGCCAGATCTGAGACCTAGTACACCCACAGCGTGACTTGTGTGTCCCAGTCAAGGAACAGTCAACTCAGCTTGTCACAGAGTTACACTGAGGAGTTAATGGCAAGTTCATCAAATTGAGTGTTAGTTGCACAAACCAGTTAAAAGGAAACCTTTTTATGAAACTCCATGGGTTTATTGCATTTTTGTTCATTTTATTGTACTGTTTACTGTTTGTCAGGTGTCAGCCCTACCCATCAGTGCTCCCTTGTGAGTAACAAGATGAATCTATTCCTTTTACACCTTGTAAAAGTAAAAACAAAGAAATAATCTGTGCCAAATACAAAATTCTCCTAAGCTTCACCAATGAATCATTTATGAGAAGTACTGGTCTCTGCATACCAACTGAGGAGAGACAGGACCTTTATACTGTGCCACAAGAAAGACCACAGAGTGATATTATGGTTCAGCAGTCTCTCTGCTCTCAGAAATCAGTGGTGCTTCAGTAAGCATTAATTTTGATCACCAGTGTACAAGCTATCAAAGGACATGGGCTGAAGTCCAGTGCTAGCGAAATCTCTGCTTCTCAAGTACCATAGTTCCATCACACTGCCTGTGGGACCGTTGCTTTCCCAACTCCTCCATCCATATCATCTTCAGTGCTTCTCAGGAGACAAGGATAAGTTGGACAGCTTCAGACTTTGTATACACATTGAATTATTTGTGAGGTGCATTACACATTCTTACCAACTACCTTTTAGAGAGTGTGATTATAAATATATTAACTCCTTGCAGCTCTGAGACATAGAATCATAGAATCATAGAATGGTTTGGGTTGGAGAGGACCTTAAGATCATCGAGTTCCAACTCCCCTGCCATGGGCAGGGACACCTCACACTAGACCATGTTGCCATCTGACACTGAATCCTTCCCACTTTCCATGCTGCCTAGGACTCAGTAAGCCAGGATAATTTTATATGACCTAAGGTAAACTGGGTCTTATATTTGCCTGTCACAAGAAGAAAACACAGAATTATGTCATCCTACTGTCCACAATCTGCAATTTAGCCAACAAATTGATCTACTTTGATTTAGCCTACTGCTTGCCAACATGCATTTGTAACTGGTTTCCTAAGGGAAATAGTTTGATGAGTTTGTTTAGGTGCTTTGGAAGAACAATTTCCTCTGCTGTGTGAGCTAACTCCTATCTAAATCATTTTACCTCGACTAAGATAGATTTTTTTAAGCCATAAGGCACTTCTAAGCTCTGTGCTGAGTATCAGTATTCATGCAGGACGGGTATACAACCATGGTGAGATGGATTATATGTAAAAGCACAGTCAGTCCCAGAAGAGTATTTAGGATTAAATGAAGGTTAAAAAGGAGGAAGGGTATCTTGAACTAAAGCCATTCCTGTGGAAAGACAATATGGCCTTACAATGAGCCAGAAAGGGGTCAGGAGAAGCAGAGACACTAGCAAATGGCACAAACTTTGTGGGTGCACATCAGTCTAGCTCCACTGATGTCATTAGTGGTGCTGTTAAAATTCACACAGGTTTCAAGCTGACCTGGGGTCTTCAATGACTTACTTGAAAAGCACATCTTGAGAGCACATCAAAATGTTTCCAAGCAGCTTCCCTGGGCTGGCTAGGAAGCAAATAGCCTGTACCTGAGCAATCAACTGGCCCAAGTGGGGCATTTGGGGTAAACCTACCGTGTGGATGGGTGCAGTTCCTTTCTTAGCACAGAGCTCTTCATTGCTGTAAGACCAATTTTTCTCTTCTGTTCTCTGCTTCTGAGCCCTCTCCGGGAGTAGTGATGGCAGGATGGTATTATCTATTCCAAATTGCAGTTCATGGTTCTGGGTGTCCTCGTCTTTGGTAACTGCTGAATTTTTATCTGTTGACCATATTTTATCTGTTGACCATCCTTCTTCCACCCTAAAGGGACTTGTTCTCCCTCATCATGTCAGTTTTCTCTAGAGGGAATTGTATTTTTTTTGTTTTTCCCCAGTGGTACTGAATTGAAAGATCAGGATTGTGTGATGGGAACTTCTTCAGACAAACAAATTTGCATCTCTTTTTTCCCCTTTGTCTTCCCCTTGCCATACAGCCACTGGGTTCTTAGAATCATAGAATCATAGAATAGTTAGGGTTGGAAAGGACCTTAAGATCATCTAGTTCTAACCCCCCTGCCACGGCCAGGGACACCTAGCACTAAACCATGTCGCCCAAGGCTCTGCCCAACCTGGCCTTGAACACCGCCAGGGATGGAGCATTCACAACTTCCTTGGGCAACCCATTCCAGTGCCTCACCACCCTCACTGTAAAGAACTTCTCCCTTATATCTAATCTAAACTTCCCCTGTTTCAGTTCGAAGCCATTACCCCTTGTCCTACTACTACAGTCCCTAATGAAGAGTCCCTCCCCAGCATCCTTGTAGGCCCCCTTCAGATACTGGAAGCTGCTCTGAGGTCTCCACGCAGCCTCCTCTTCTCCAGGCTGAACAGCCCCAACTTTCTCAGCCTGTCTTCATACGGGAGGTGCTCTAGCCCTCTTATCATCCTCGTGGCCCTCCTCTGGACTCGCTCCAACAGCTCCATGTCCTTTTTATGTTGAGGACACCAGAACTGTGTCCAGGAATTTCTCTTATTTATGCCCTGCTGTAACAAGGCCTGGCTGTTGGTTGTCCCTTGGTCTCTGTCCCTCGCCATCTGTGGTGCACAGAAGTTTACTCTCTGGAGAAGATGAGGCATAGTTGAAGTCTCTGGGCATGGCATTTGATGTAAGCTGAACTACATTGACCTATTATTGTTTCCCTCTGGTCCTGAAGCATGTAATGGTCTGAAGGAAGGTAGAGGAGAGCAGGAATCAAACCTGGATCTGACCAATGATTTAACCACATCACTGCTGCTATCTTTTTCTGCCATTCAGAAGGTCCCATGCCCTTTCCATATGAGTAAAACAAAGGCAGAACATGCAAAACCTTGCAGGAAGGAGAGTCCAAATGTCCAAAGACGTGCTCAAGGGTGCAGATGGTCATGTGGATCCCCACAGCCCCAGTTATTCATCATGGAATCCCAAGTACATTTTTTCTACAGTGTGTGACAGCTTGTGGTAAGAGCATACATAAACCCCTAGTGCTAGGTGACCTGAGGTAAGCAGACCAAGCTCTCTGAGGAAGCGAGCACTGCAGATTCTTTGGGAAATGCAACTAAATACCACTAAGTCTGTGACTTATGGCCCTCTGATGATCTGCAACCTTATCATGAAAAAATATGTCATACGCCTAAACTGCTCCCATCATGCTGCCTTGAGAAACAGATTTTTGGCAATCTCTCCAGCCCTGCCCAAGCCCTCTGTCTCTCTCCCTGCTCTCTAAGTCTTTGCCTCTCATCTTTCCCATCAGATGTTTGATGCCTGCAGGCAGAGAAAGGCAAGTAGGAGTTTGGAAACAGGAGACATTTTAGTTTGGGTTTTTTTTTTCCCCTAGGGACTTAGTACTTCACCCTGTGCTGTCAGGTATCTTCAGACTAGACAGCCTGGCCTTTTTCTAACCCTTTGGGAGACACTGGGCCTGCTCACCTCTTGGCTTCTTGCAGAAAACACCTGCAGAAATACATCTTCCTTGAGATTTGCATGCAAGCTGGAACAAGCACCCTATGGTTCAGGGAAGAGGGACAGAGCCCTCTGTGGAGAAAACATCTCCATTCAGTCATGCAAACTAGCCGCAAGGAGCATCATACCTTTGCAGGAATGCAAAAAAGGGGTCTGTCCTGCAGGCTAATGAAGAGCCCGGGAAGGAGCTCAGCATTAACTGAGTGTTGTGAGAGTACCAAAGCTCAATGAGAGATTGTAAAGAAGCAGAAAAGGATTTGATCTAGTGTAAGTTTCCAAGGATCTTGACTCTGCCCACTTGCATTCTCGCATGCTCATTTACAGACAACAGCATGCATATGCCCAGGTGGTCCCAACAAGATCATGTGTGTGCAGCTTGGAGGGCAAAGGGTGTCAGCTACTGAGTCCTTACAATGCCTTCCTGGATGCTTTTGATTGGTAAGGGAAAGGGATTTTTGGATAGTTGTTCTGGCCCAGGAGTCAACATTTATTGCAATGTGTTCTTTTGCTTTGGAATTTTGCTTGCTTCACCCTCTGTAAGCCTTAAGTGAGATTGCTTTCTGTCGCCTGTGTTTCCTTGGCTTGGGCCTCCTGTGGATCTGGTCTCTTTGTTGGGATAATAGAAAGAGAAATGGCACATATATTGTGGTACATAGCTGCCAGACCTGTCAGGGGGCAGGCTTTCGGCTGACAAATCACCTGAGCTGTTGGTCTTTGTGCAAGCAACACTTTTCTCTTTTACCATTGCCTGTTATGTCCTTTTAATCAGCCCGTGCTTTCCTGAAGACAACTCATATAATCCTTCTGCAAACAAAGGTAGGATGCATGCCACGGATAGTGGCATTTAGAAGAAGCATTTAACTTGAAGAGCAGGCTCTCATTTTCTAGGTTCGCATGTGAGTCTGCAGGACCACATCAGCACTCTGCTGGTTGTAGCTATGGCTAGCTGGAGTTTGTTGTATGACTCAGTTTCATGAGATGTCTTTGGTTCTCTGTGACTTTTGTGAGGAACTTTGACAAAGGCTAAGTAAATTGCATTCTTTACAACCATTTGCTGACACACATACAGCAGGCAGAGGAACAAAAGTTTCCTTTAAGGAGGACATGCTGAGTTCTCTGTCTTATGTACCATAAGCAGTAATCAAAGTCAAGCACATTCCCTGCACACTTACAGGCTTGTTTAACCCCTTTTGGTACACTGCCTGATGTGAGATGCAGGAGGGAAGACATTAAATTCCTAATAACCTGAACAATTCTGCAGGTGGAACAGGTAAAAAGGAAGTGAACTGACCTAAATGAAAAAAGTCTGATTCCAACCAAGGAGGAGGAATGGATTTTGAGGAGTGAGTAGGGCTATACATAATGGGTTTTGCTTTGATAGGGTTTTACAGTTTGCTCTCCTAAAGCAGAACTATTTGCTAATTAAAAGGTACGTAGCTTGAAAAACTAACTCTGAACAACTGTTGAATATTGTTTGTAGTTAAAGCTTGAATAGTTAAGTATAGCTGTATTTACCTGCTAATATAACCTTCTCTGCTTTTCTTTCTCAATTCAGTTGGTTTCATTAAAGATATTTCCTTATCACACGGGTGGCTGGTGCTGGGCTTCCTAAACATCACATCCTGGCTGTAATCTCTGCTTTGCTAGTACTGCCAATAAAAACTCACTCTTCCCCTTGTTTGAGTCTTACCCCATAAGACAGAGAGTGAGAGTAACAAATGATAACTTGAAGAATATCCTCCTCATTCTTTAATCACAAGCTATATGTGCTTGCTCACTCCCCTCCTTGGGGTTGGCTAAAGAGATCCTCTTCCAACTTTACATCCTTCAGGATCATCCCGAGTCTGCCCCCCTTCTGTGGAAATGGAGTAACTTCACTTTTGCAGGAGTCTGAGCTCCCCAAATGATACCTTTTGCAGAACTCCCTATGCAAAGTCCCCTGGATCAGAACGAAGTCCTCCCTTAGAAGGCCTCACTTGTTTCTGTTGGCATCTATTAATATGCCAAGCTTGGAGTAATCTTCAGGTTTTTCTCAGGGGTTCAATTATACAATGTAGGTACTTGATTAGATTTCTACTTTATAGTTAATAGTGATTATTAAAAATACTCACTAAATAACTATAAACATATTTATAGTTAATAGTATGTAAAAATAAGTATGTATTACACCTGTTATTTAAAATCAGGAAAAGACCATCTCTTAGTGTGACACAATCTCATATAAAGGGGACAGTTAGAGAATATCACCATTTGTTTTCCTCTGTCCCACCAACTGTAAGTAATTCCTTCCTGGTCACTGAAGTAGATTTTCCCTCTTATTGGTTACCATGATCAGCTAAATAGGCCATTTACAGATAACTTTGTAAAGTCTCCTGCCTTTTCCTTGAAGCATGTGAATCACTGTACAGGCAGAGTGTAAGGCACATGCTACCCTGCACTGAGACGACAAGTAACTGAGATAATCCCTGGATAGAGAAAACAGACCCACATGGGAATGTATACAGGCTTCCCAAACCTCCCAAACCCCAGAACATGGCTGGGCAACACACATCTCACCAAACCTGGACAAACAATCACAAATCACAGGAAGAGGCAGTGATCCCAGAACTGCAGACAATGTGGCAGTAATCCCAGGATGAGAAGAATCAGACTAGAGCAAAGAGCTGCATCCTACAGGTGAGGAGTTAGCTGAGGTGGTAAGTGAAGGGAGTGGGATGAGAGGCACTGGAGGTAGCATGAAGGTGGTAGAATAAAAGAAGAGTTTCAGGGAAAACTGGACATCACTGAACTAATACAATGAAAAATCTTGAGTTAAAGGCTACAGTAATGGACCACCCGTATCAAAGGGCAATAATCAGTGGGCACAATCAGACTGAAGTATGGTTGACTTTGAGTAACAATCAAAGTATCTCAGGGTCAAGCAGTGGACTGATATAGTTCAATATCTTCATATGCTCTCTGGACAATAATTCAGATGCACCATCATCATTTTAATATTGTCTAAAAATTCAAAGTACTAAAATGAAGAAGTAGCTGGCACATGAATAGCAGAGCTTCATTCCAGAGGGACCTCAGGAAACGTCAGGCCTGAGCCAAGAGGAACCTCACAAAGTTCAGCTGCTAGGAGGGCCATGCTCTGTACCCAGGGCAGGGCAACCCCAGGCATCAATACAGCCGGGGAAGCAATCGATAAGCCCTGCTGAGAAGGACCAGGAGGAGGACAAATTGAACATGAGTCAACAGTGCACTCTCATGGCAAATAAGGGAAACCACAAACTGCATTACGTTAGGACTGTGGCCAGAAGGGAAGAGTTATCATATCCCAGTGCTTCTGTTGTTGCATCTGGAATACTCCCTGTTTGTCTATCCATTGAGCCCCCTCCCTCCACACAGAACAGAGAAGGATATGAAGAAAACAGCGGATATGTGGCTGAGATGTCAGGGGTCTTAGGCACATGGCCAAAGAACAGGTAGAAGGATCTGGTTTGCGCTGTCAGACAAAGAGGATGCTGAGGGGCTGGTAATTGCAGCCCACGAATATTGAAGGGCAGTTAGTTACAACTATAATAAAGCCAAACACTTCTCAGTGATACCAAGCAACAACACAAGGGCCACAGAGACAACAAAGGTTTAGGTATGATATTAGGAAAAAACGTCAACATAGCATTAGCTCTTGCTCAGTCAGATCCCACAGTGACCTCTAAGATATTTCCCAAAATATCTGTTTTTCCCCAGACCCACACTGCTCCCTGAAGAATGGACATTCCTTGTCTACAGTCTTGCATGCATCTCTCTAATCTGCACAGCAAATACCTATTAGGATTATTTTTCTTCAATATTTGTTTGCGTGGAATTCTACATACCTGAAACTTTTCACCCAGCAGACTTCAGACACATACTTGAGACTTGTTTGTACAGGAAAGGAAATGAAAAATGCAGCAGCATATTAAATTAGTCTGTGAACAATCAGTGCTGTGTAAATTTGATTGTCAGTGCCATAGTTTGGGATACTACTTACTTTGTGAACAGCCGATATAGAATAATTTTTTATAAAAATATTTATACAATGTAAAAAAAGAACGGATCACTATGGTAGCTAAAAGTGAAAGGGAGGTGGAAAATGAAGTGGAACAAGAAAAAAAATAAATTGACTAGTAGCTGAAAAATGAGTATCAGCAAGAGAGAAAACAAGAGAAGTAGAAAATTTTGACTCGTTCAGACTAAACAATATTTTACTTGTTCTTAAGGCATCACAGGGAATGAATGTAAACTGAGAGGGAGATGTATGCAAATTCATGTAAATTTATATGAAAAGCAGCATGTACCATCAGTCTCTTGGCAAGCTACCCAATGTCTCTGTGCTTTAGTGACTGTATATGACTAAGTAGGAGGTTAAAAGTTAGCGGCAATATAAATGTTGCAGTACATTACAGCCCCGAGACAGGAGTTGTTAGACTGCATTTGCACAGAAAAGGCTGGGGTTATATTTCTGCCTCCCTTTTCTCACTCTAAAGTTAACAGCGTATTCTTACTTTGTCCACTGTGAGCATGGGAAAGCCAGATACACAAGGCAGAGGAACAAGTCAGTGGACTAATATGTACAATTGAATCTGCTGGTCATTCCAGCTCCTTCTTCCTCCAATAATTTTATCACTGCGTGAACAGAAATGTTCTATATTTTGGCTTCTCCAAGGCCTGTTCAGAAGTGTCTGTGTTTGTATCCTCACATGCATGTTTCTCCTCTATTTTAGACTCTGTGTATTTAAGGATTCAACTCCTGTTTGTCAATACCATTCCTTACACCCACATAAGAAAAAAAAAAAAAAGCAAAAAAAGCTGAGTTGTTTATTCTTTGCTTTTCTTTTCAGATCACTTATTTTTAAATATTTTCTCAGAATGAAACATCTTGCGTATTCATCACTATGAGCTTCAACCTTACCTCCTGAGAGCAGTGGCCCTTGCATGTGACATGTGTGATGCTCAAGTTGTGGCCTTTACTATGACTCTGCTTGCTCTCTGCCATGATGAAACTCCACTGACGCCCAGTGGCATATGAAGACAAGCTTTGTTCTCTGTTTACCTCCAGAAATTGAGAGATTTTGATCTCTAGGCTAAACTGGCACTTCATTGTTACAGACCTTCATGCTGGCTGCTGGTCTCTGCAGTGAGTCAGGGAAGCACAGAGAAAGGCTCTTCACCAGTTCCCCAATGATGGGTTCGTACCACTGTGGCCCACACTGATGTCTGAGACATGTCCCTGTGCACATTTACAAGTGACAACAAAGTCCTGACCTGCATGGTCAGGGCAAGGCTGAACAGGCACAGGCATATGGCACATGAGGGGTTAATAAAAACTGCTGCATTAAATCATTACATTGTCACTAAAAAACCCCGCTGTTAGCCACAGGGAAAGACCTTGTCTGTAGCTCCCTTACGATAAAATGAAGGGTAATTTTATCCAGTCACCTGCTGCTGACCTATTTAAAGTACCCAGAGGCAGGGCCAGCAGGTCATTGCTGTTTCAGCCCACAGCAGCCCAGTGAGGCACCCTTGTACCACCTCTTTGGGGAACTGGGTGCCCACAACTTCTTCTCAGCCTGGACAGTGCAAGCAGGCAAGCTGGTGCTGCTGGCGGCATCACAGGGCTTCTGCCCGTGGTCAGGCTCTGTGCCAGAGGTGTGCTGCTTGGCAGAGGCTGGGATGCTTAGTGAGTAATGGAGCTGCACAAGCTTGGCCACCACCAGCTGTATCCAGGCTGAGAAAGGTCATGCCTCAGCACAGAGAGCTCAGTCTCCACACCCAGGCTTTGTTTGGGTAGCCCTGTGCATCCTTCCTCAGCACCTGCCCAAATCCCCCCATGCTCCTTTGGGTTGGGGAAGGGAAAGCTTCATTACATTAGCTGCCACTGGGTCTGCAACTTTTCAAGCTGTACTTTCAAGACTTGAATGAACTCTTCTTACTTGCAGTGGGCCAGTGCGAACCTCATGAACTTCAACAAGGCCAAGTCAAGCCTGTTTGTGCCCCTACACTGGGTCTGGGCAACGCCAAGCATGAATACAGGCTGGGTGGGGAATGGATGGAGAGCAGCCTGAGGAGAAGGACTTTGGAGTGCTGATTGATGAAAAGCTCAACACAACCCAGCCATGTGCACGTGAGCCCAGAACCCCCTGGTGTACATCCAGCAGCAGGTCGAGGGAGGGGATTCTCCCACTCTGCCGCACTCTACGGAGGCCCCCACTGCAGTCTTAATCCAGCTCTGGGGCAACAACACAAGAGGTACATGGACCTGCTTGAGTGAGTCCAGCCTCAAGTGAGGCAAGCTGTTCCAGCATCTCACCACCCTCGTAGTAAAGATTTTCTTCCTAATGTCTAATCTCAATGTCCCCTCTGGCAGGTTAAAGCCATTCCCCCTTGACCCGTCACTACAGGCCCTTGTCCAAAGCCCCTCTCCAGGTTTCTTGTAGCCCTTTTAGGCACTTGGAGCTGCTCTAAGGTCTCCTCTTATGGAGCCTTCTCTTCTCCAGGCTGAACCAGCCCAGCTCTCTCAGCCTGGCTCCAGAGCAGAGCTGCTCCAGCTCTCACTGCATCTCTGTGGCCTCCTCTGGACTCCATTGAGCAAGTCCATGTTCCTGTTGTGTTGGGAGCCCCACAGAATGCCGTGAAAAATCTTTGTTACTGTCATGCATGCTGCCTGCCCATCACTGCCTGCCTGGATCATGCAAAAGAGCAGTACATGATCTTTCCAGCTTTTTCTGCCCTTGCCTTGTACACAACCATCTGTCATTGAAGACTGACTTAATACTGGGCTGTATTAACACCAGCAAAGGTGACAAGTTATTATTCCCATTACTCAGCACTCATGAGGTCACATGTGGAGAACCATGTCCATGTTTGGGACACCATCATATGGGACAGATGTTGATGAATTCTAACGGGTGCAGAGGAGGCTTACTGAGATGGTTGGAGCTGGAGCACAGGATGTGAAAAAAGAGGAGGCTGAGGAGGATCTAACAGCCTGAAGGGGCTGGAGAAGGACAAAGCCAGACTCAGGTGCACAGAGAAAGGACAGCAACAATGGGCACATGTTGCTGTACAATGGGACATACAGGAAAATTTTTTAAACTTGAAAGTGGACAAGCACTGTTTTTTTGTAAGGAAGTTTAGCACCTTTTGTTTTTCAAAATGCCTACAGGATTCCTGTATCTTCACTTGAGTCCAGCAGTATTCTGAAATGTTAAAAATTGCACTGCTGGGCCAGCCTGAGTCTTTTTAACATACTTGTAATTGTTTGTATTTTTCTCCCTTACCTGCAAAAGGAAATAATAAGAGACTTTTCGAGAGGGAAGATGTGGATTACTAGAGCTCTGTCCTTCATTTAAGAATAATAGCCATTAAACTCCTTGTTGCTATGGGGCTGCAATTTCCAGAGGCGAAACCCATTATCAGAGAACTGGCTGCTGGCAAGCAGTTAATGAGAGAGCTTTGAAACTGCTCAGTAAAAATCCAGCTTCCCTGCAGACTTCTGACACGTATAAAAGAGAAAAGGGAGCCAAAGCTGGATCCAGCTGTGATTTGCACAGACTTGGGGTGGTGGTGGCGGCTCCATGGACTAGTGAAGCCCCTTTCAGACCTAACACAGGACAGTTTTTGCAGATCTTTAGGGCCTCTGCTGGCCTGTGACAGGTCAGGGCTCCCTGCCCTGAGCCCATACCCCTCCCTGTGGCCCAAGCCAACATCGGCATCCTGCTGAGCCAAGAAATCGCAGAGGTGCCTTTAAGCCATGAGAGAGCACACAAGAGCTGGGCATGGTGTGTGAATGAGTTCTTACATCACAGTCATTCTTCTGCTTGCACTTGGTTTTGGTGTCTTCTCTGTGTCTTTACAGTGCAAAGAGAAGCTTGGAGAGCAGCAAATCCAGATGAATGCAGCTTCTGCCTGAAAGGTGGAGCTGCACACCCACACACCAAACCAGCATGTCTCAGCAGCACCAAAGCATCCTACCAGACTGCAAAATGGAAGCGAGGGAAATGCCATGGTCCTCCTGTTCCTCTCCACTGAACTAAATCTGAAGTAGATATAGCAAAGATCCTTGCACAGAGGCATGTGGTCAAGCCTAATCCTCAGGGACAAGCGATTGGACAAAACAAGGCAACTATTGCCCTTCCTTTCTGTTTGTGTTGCGAGCACTAACGAGAATTCACATTTGTCCTTCTGTTTCTAAAAAGAGAAAGTTTTCATCTTTGTGACTGAGGAGAAAGAAAGGAAACCCAAAACATCAGGGCTCTGCTGCTCCTTGACAAAGCCTGAAAGGATGCCCAGGCTGTGACTGACACTGCCGCTGTGACTGAATGTTTCTGAGAATTTCATTCTCACACAAAGTCATAATAACAGTGTAAACATACTGTGCAGCATGAATTCCATACTAACAGTGATTATTCTAGTTGCATGAAATTCTTTCTTTAAACAGACATACTAAAGATCCCTGTTTGGGATGCTATTTTTTTTATATATACCTGGAATTGCAAAATACAAATGCAGTGTAGCTCAGTGCAGCTTTAGATGGAGAAGACCATGGCATGTGTCAGGTTGCCATAGTTATGCTGCAGAAAGTAGAGGGAATTTCCCAGTGTTTAAGAATCCAATTTTAGCATCACCACGTCAAACATTATAAGAAATGGATTGCACTCTGGGGCCAGGAGTAACAGTTTCTGTCTTTTAATTTATTTTCTAGAATCATCCTCTAGCATGGTATTTTTGTGTTGTAACCAAGAAATACAGGTTTTCATTGGAATGGTGGATACTAACCACACGACTCCAGGACCTGCAGATTTAAGAGTTAACAGCCAGAAATCTCAAAATGCACAGTGGGCAGTCTGTAGTTTTTCAGTGGCAGGACTGGACTGCCTCACATGTTAACAACCTGCAGATAAACAGTAAGGTTGTAGTATCTAGGACATGTATGTTTGCTGTCTGTGTGGCAGTTCCAGGAGCAGGATATTTTTGCATCACTGTGCCGGCAAGCTGAGGAAGAAAAAAATGCATTTTCTGCAAATGCGTTATATAAACCAAATGTATTGAAAGGAGTTTACTCGTCAGGGAGCAAGAGGGCTGTTTGCTTCCTGAGGGATGGGGAGGCAGGAGCTGAGGGCAGTAATATGGCCAGCAGAGCAGGGACCTCAACAGCCAAGACCCAGCCCTGCAGTACCCAAGTGAGGTGAACAGAGCAGCACCGGACATCGTGGCCTGGTTCAATCAAGAGTCTCCATCATCAGAGGAGCAGGTGTAGATGAGGCAGTTCCAATGTCCATCCACATGTCAAGGTCAGGATCAATGGAGTCCACAGCCAGGCATGGGAGTGGGCATGGCTGCACTGGGGACCAGTAGTCTTAGTACATAGGCAAGGACTAAAGGCTCAGGTCTTGAGCTTAAATGCAGCCCTTTGGGCCAAAAGACAGGCCATGTAGGTGGAGGCTGCAGGTAAGGCTAGTCTGGGCCATTAATGCTTTCAGGGCCCTGACAAATCCTCATGGAACATAATGTAGTACTGTCACATGGAGCAGCATTTGCCATTTCTATAGACTTTTGTTTGTTTTATCACAAATCTGTTGATAAACAGTTTTCCAATAAAAAACCAAAACCTGGGGTCATGGGATCAAGGCACGTTAAACAAAAGTGTAAAACCAGTGTGCTTCTTATTTTTAAGAAATCCTTGAAAACATGTCCCAGTTGCCTCCAATATTTCTTCTGGGGCTTCTCACTCTTGCTTTCTGAATTCCTGAGCTGGGCAATGCCAGCAAAAGGCAGTGCTGGCCACCCCCTCCGTTGCTATCTGAGTCCCCACCGTTTCTAGTATGCTTGGATACAGGCTTGTGCAGCCAGAGCCCATTTGGCAGTGTGCTCCATCTTTTGACTTTCAAAGCTCACTTCAACCATACAAAACTATCAAGAAAATGAACCGGATGGTAATGGGACACAAAGACTGACAATGGTACCCAGTAGGACACAAAGGACACCAGGTGGGACAACAGAATCCCTGGCTGAGCTCTGCAATGTGGGACTGTGGAAGGGGAAATATCTCCCTTCACCCTCATGCTGGTTCAAAAGCTGGCATTGAGAGGAGGGCAATTAGAGCTGCCAATTGCTTTTCCCGCTGCAGCTTCCCCTTTGTCACTGCTAAAAGACTGAGAGCCCAGCCCTCCTGGGATGACAGTGCGGCTGTGAGCCCATGTCCCTCAAACTCGCTCACTGCTCCCCCCAGCAGAAATAAAGTGCCCAGACCATTCATTCGAGAGCCTGCCTCAGCTCATTTTCTAATTCCTTCTTTCTCTTTAAACTACTCATACACCAGGACCTGATTTGTCCACTCAGGCTGTTTCATTTGAGAGTGTCCAAATATTTTACATAAAATTTCACCCAGACAACTTGTGTTGGTTTTGAATCATCAGATGCATAGAGCAGGAAAAAAGGCATTCCCACAGTGGAATAGCATCTATTTAAGCCTGAGTGTGCATTTCACTGCCATACTTTGTAGGCACATGATTATTCACCACTTAGTCACTTGGGCCTGTTTACTTTGTAGGTAAAGGAGTAGCTCAGAGGTGCTTTTCCTCCCAGTCTAGGAGCCAGCACATCTCTGAGCACAAAAATTCACATCTGTTCATTCTAGCTAGCAAAACCAAACATTTACAAGTTCTCTGTATAAGGATTGGCTCTGAAACAGTAGCATAGACAACAGCTCAGACATTCCTGAAGACCTCTAGGTGCATCTTTTTTTTCCTTCCTCTGGCAGGAAAATAGCAAGAATATCCTTCAAGGCAGAGATCTTACAGAACAGTACTGGGGAAAAGCCATAAGGGAGATCTTTTCCTTATGCACATGTAGTGAGTTAGCCTTGGCTAACAGCAAAACTCCCACCCAGCTGCCCAATCTCCTCCCTCAGCTGGAAAGGGGGATAACACAGGAAAAATGTAAATATATGGTCTGGCATGGTCACTTCCACAGGCTGCAGGTAATATCTACTCCTTGGGCTGCACCACCATAGAGTACCTCCTCTTCCTCCACTGACCTTGCTCTTCCTCACTGCCCTGGACTTCAAGAGAGCAGACTTCGACCTCTTCAGGAACCTGCTCAGTAAGGTTTCACAGGATAAAGCCCTAGAGGGCAGGGGGGCCCAAGACTGCTGGTTGATATTCAAAGATCACCTGCTCCAATCTCAGGAGTGGTGTGTCCTGACAAGAATGAAATGGGTCAAAAATGCTAGAAGATGTCCACAGATGGGCAAGGAGCTGCTGAGAAAACTCAAAGGGAAAAAGAAGCTTATAGAAGGTGGAAGTGAGGACAGATAGCCTGGGAGGAATACAGGAATATTGTCCAGGAAGCAAGGGATCAGGTCAGGAAAGCTAAGGCCCAGTTAGAATTGAGTCTGGCCAGGGCTGTCAAGGATAAGAAGAAGGGCTTCTAGAGGTATGTTGCTACCAAAAGGAAGACTAGGGATAATGTGGGACCTCTCCAGAAGGAAACAGGAGAACTGGCTACCCTGGATTTGGAGAAGGCTGAGGTTCTCAATGACTTCTTTGCCTCAGTCTTCACCTGCAAGTACTCTAGCTACGCTGCTGAAGACATGGAAGACAAACGCAGGGACTGTGAGAATGAAGACCTTAGGCCCACTATAGAAGAGGATCAGGTTCAAGATCATCTAAGGAACCCGAATGTGCTCAAGTCCATAAGACCAAATGAAATCCATCCGTGGGTCCAGAGGGAGACACTAACCATCATATTTGAAAAATCATGGCAGTCAGGTAAAGTTCCCGACAACTGGCAAAAGGGAAATATAACCCCCATTCTCAAGGCAGAGACAGACCAGTCAGTCTCACCTCTGTGCCTGGCAGGATCATGGAGCAGATTCTCCTGGAAACCATGCTAGGGCACATGAGGTGATAAGGAGGTGAGCCTGCCCCTCTACTCTTCTCTCATGAGACCCCGCTTGGAGCACTGTGTACAGTTCTGGTGTCCCCAACGTTAGAAGGACGTGGAACTGTTGGAGCAAGTCTAGAGGAGGCCACAAGGATGATCAGGGGGCTTGAGCACCTCCCATGCAAAGACAGTCTGAGAAAATTGGGGCTGTTTAGCCTGGAGAAGAGAAGCTGCATGTCTGACAGCTTCTGAGGGCACGCAGGTCTTTTTTGGGGGAAAGAGCAGAGCTAGCGGTTCTCAGGGAGAAGGTCAAGAAATACAGGGATAATGAGTGAACTGCTGCAAAATCACACTGAGCTGGAGACTGAAAAGCTGCCTTTTTTTTATAAGGAGCTCTGTAGAAAAGGAGTGAAAATGAAGAAGGAATGGGATGACGATGTGTAATATATAAAAAGCATGATTTACCTGCATGTGCACTTCTTTTTGATTTTGGGAGAGTATCTCTGCACAGACTGTGAAGACATGCCTGGGAAGGTTGACAACAGGGACAAAGGAAATAGGAGTTCCCAGAAACGAGGAGCCACACAACAGTGAGAAGCTTGATCAGTCATCTGCAGCCCCATTCAGCAAAATCTGGACACAACTTGGGCACAACACAGGCATATGGCTGCATAGGTTTCACTTGAATATTTTGAGCACTGTCCAAGCCTGGGCTACTAGTGAAGATACTGAAATGAAGAGATGCTATTGAAGAGAATACCCTTACCTGTGAACACCTGAAGAAGGCAATATGATGGCAGGACCCCTGAGGTACATAATCCCTCTGGATCTGGTGCATTAACTGGGGGGCACGACCATGGCCTCCTCTTTAAAGAACATTTATAATGCACTTCACATGATAATGGCAGTTCATTATTAGCATTTCCAGCTCACAGCGTGTTAAGGATACTCTCTCCCCACCTCCTCATTTTCTACTCTCCTATATTGTTTGAGCCATGAAATCACCAGCAATACTACCTTTTTGACTATATCCCTGGACAGATGCTGCATTGCTCAAGGAGGGGTGAGGCATGGCTGATTAATCTGTGCTCAGAGAGGCTGGTTGTTGGGATTAGTGCTTCAGATGCTCTTAACATCTGCAGCTCCAGAACAGCCCCAAATTCATCAGCACTGGAAGCCGGAGGGTAGCAGCAAGGCTGGTAAGAGCTGCTATGGGGGGAGTTGCCTATTGAATTGCTGCTGCCAGGTAGCAAGACAAGAGGGAGATTTTATGGGAAAGATGGTCACCATGACAGTATCTTGACACTTCCAAACCTGTCATACGGTTTCTTGGCTGTGTCTGTGATTCCCAAGACTAAGGAGGGTGCTGTTGGCTGTGTAGAGGAAGCAAGGCTGAGAAGCCAGAGAGAGGGCTGGAAGGACCCTGCAGAGCAGGCAAAATGAAAATGTGTCGGCTCTGTAGGTCTTGAAGGTTCAGTTCCTTGTGTTTGGGAGGTGGGGCGAGTGAGGATGGCCATGGGATCTGGCAAGTCCCAGAACTTGGGTTCAGCCCTTGCGGTAAAAAGAAGGTGCTGCCAAACCAGAGGCAGAAATAGGGAGGGTGTTACTATGGATTTACCTTATGTGGTTACTGTGATTTATCTCCCTGTCCAAAACCAGTCCCTCTCTGCTGGTCTGCTTATCTGAGCTGGACTTTGTTACTCTGGGCTTGCCTCCTTGCTTTGACTCAAATTTTTTTTCCTGCATAAACTTTTTTTTTGTCTTCATCACAGAGTATTATAAGCCTTTTGTTTCTGGAGACAAACAGCACAGGGAATTAGAAGAGACTTCTGAGAAGACATGGACAGCTTACAGCTGCAGGTAAGGCTCACCTTGTGCAAATCACAATCTTCTGCCATCCTTCAGACTGCCCAGAAGCTCAGGGGAAAGGAAATACCAGCTCCATCTATGTCTAGTGAGCCTGTTAGCTGGGAACGACTCCCTTGTCAATCACTGTGGGGGAACTCCAGGAGGCTATTCAAGATTAAGCCCAGAGAGTGCCTGAGCTCCTGGCTTAAGCTCCCCCTGCCTCCCCTTCCTGCAAACAGCCCAAGCTTGCCCCCTCCCAAGCCTTCCCTGGCTGGAGGCATGCAGGGGCTGTCCATCTCATGAGTTAATCGCCTCCTGTTCAGATGTTAGGAGGAGATGAAGCTGCTATAAATAGATTGTGAAGCCCTCATGGTTTCAGCTGTGATTCACACACATGGCAGAGAAGCATTAGGAAGAATTAACAATCAATCACTCAGGCCCTTTCCTAAGCGTAAATGCCATTCTGTCCCTGTCAGTTAATCTCCTTGCCCAGGGGAGGTCAGCAGCACTTTCTGGAGGGTCTGAGTGGGTCAAGTGGATAGGGAAACCCAGAGCAGGACTCTTGGTGAGCTAAAAGCAGCCACTTCAGCCAGAGTGACTGCACAGCACCTGCCTATGATACACAGATGCATTTAGGAGCATGGCAAGGCATTCTGCTCCCCTCCCACTGGGGCCCAGATCAGATGGTGTGGTTTTGTTACGGTGTGCATTTGCTGGAATGCCTGACAACAGCCTTTGGGACTGAGACGGCTTTTGGTCATGGTATGTGCAGGGGACTGGGGCTCTTCTGGCTTTACCTAACCAGTGTTGAGATGTGCCTCTGACCTAGCAGCCCACAGGGTCTGTGATAGTCTGATCAGACGAGCGCGATGGGGCAGGACAGTGTAGCTGGGTGGTCTATGTGAAATCCCCATTCCTCCCCACCCCCCAATGCAAGTTTTTTGAAGCTTAGGGGGAAAAATATATCTACATTTTCCCCATTCCCATGGGAAGCTATATGCACTTGTTCCTGCATGTATCTGCATTCATTTGCGTGTATCTAAGTGTTTGGTAGCCTCCCTTCACCTGCCTTGCTGTGTTTATGCTGTTAGCAGTGATGGTCACTGAGTAATGTAGGTGAGATGGAGAAACCAGCTGAAAGGGAGGTAAGACCAGACAGGTCCCGGAATATGAAGGAGGTATCTATCTGTCTGTTTGTCTTACAGTCTCCCAGGTACAAGGAAAGAGTGGCATTTTTCTTGAAAGGTAGCTTAGAGGGTAGAGCATCTCCTCAGGGTGATGAAAATTCCTCTCACTTTGCATATTTGTTGCCCCATCAGTAAAAGAGAGATCCATGTCTCTAGTTTCATAGTATTGCAACAGTTTTATTGCATTACCACTATATTATGGGTCAGAGAATGAAAGAGATGTTCAGAGCACTTATCATCCACAAGAGGTAGAGAGGAGTTTGGACAAAAGGATGAGAGTTCAGTGTTGGTATCTTTGGGTGTCCAGTTAGTGGTCTAGGAGTCTGGAGTTCATGAGATGAGGCATATACCAGAAAATATTTTCCTTTCATCCTTCTCTTAAGGACTGAGGAGTCAGGTTTTTTCAGTGAAGAAAGGAAAGAGGCAGACAAATGGTCAGAGGGACTGCAGGTGGGTATGGAAGTCCTCTTATTATGATGGGACTAAACCTAGAAAGTCACCCCACGACTACTCCAGAGCAAAGAGAGCTATATCCTGCTCCATGCTGCAGGAAAACAGCATCTCATTGCAGCTCTAGGCAACATATCCACAGCATAAACTGAAGCCTGCCAGCATGGGGGTGATAAAAGAGATCTCAATACACAGGGTTCTCCTTGTGTGGATATGATTTCCTGCCTACTAAGGCACTGTATGAGGTTGGTATATCTAAACTAAGCTGATTTTGGCGTCAAAATGACATTCCCTATTTAGGAACACATGTCACTTAGGCTGGAATATGGACTGCATGTGTGCTGAGGATGCTGAGGTCTGAGTGGGTCTGAAGGCACCTGTATAGTCTTATTTCATCCTTGAAAATTTAATTATGTTATGGAAGAACCTGAAGTAAGCTGCCTTCAGAAATTTGTGTGGTAATGACTGAGCAGACTAAAGGGCTTCAGAAATAATTGTGATCTATTTCTGTTATTGTACTGAAAGTGGAATTATACCCTAGAGTTTCAGCAGGGGCTAGATTCCTCAGCTAGATCCTTACAAAGCCATAGAGCTATATTCAAGTCTGGAAGTGGCTTTGCAGTTTCCCAGTTGCGAGTGACAATGCTCAGTTGAATTGCAGAAGCTTTTACATGAACATTCTTCTATCTCAAAAGATTACAAATGGGCCATGTGAAAATCTGAACAGAGTATTTTAGTCTGTCTGTCCTACAAGTGAGACCAGACAACCAGAAATAGCTTTGGAATGTGGACCATATTGAATGCAAATGGCAGGCCATATGTTGTATAACATTAATTGCCAAACTTTCAAAAGCACCCTATTGACCTCCTACAGTCAGTGAAAGAGCACAGCTCTTGCTTAGGCACCTAATAATTTGTCATCTGTTCCTTGTTTTTCTCCAACATTTAGATGTTAGTATCACCAACCTGGATGGTCTCCAGTGTTGTGAAACCTGCATGAACTCAAAATATTAGCCAGTTTTCCGAAACATGGCATCTATA
Source organism: Strigops habroptila (assembly GCF_004027225.2). NCBI lineage: Eukaryota > Metazoa > Chordata > Aves > Psittaciformes > Psittacidae > Strigops > Strigops habroptila. The sequence goes on from NC_044292.2 coordinate 3,064,842, forward strand.
AATGCCAAGCTTACAGATGGTTCATGATATAATGGGAATTACAGGCACAAAATAGAAGGGTAAAGGCAGTACATGGCAAAAAATTCCATCATTCATTTAAAAAAGCTGGATCTCCTCACATGATATGGCCTGGTGTCTGCCATGAACAGGTGCTGGACTATCAAAAAAGGGGTTGGAAAGATATACAGGTTGAGAAAGGAGGAAACGAGAGCTGTAACAAAGAACTCTGACAGTTTGGGCTGATGAGGTTCGCTTGCAGGGAGAGGAAAAGGCAAAATGTGTGGATGTTCTTCTACAAGAACAAGACCAACAAGGTAAGGAGAGTAACATCTTGTAAACAGCTTTGGAAGACAAGTCATCTCTGGTTCCAGTTATTTGAATGTGGGCTGGTGTACCCAGCTCTGATGTCACAATAGTACTGAAATTAGTCTATGTCTCTTCTGTAGTTTTATTCTCCAATGTAGTGTGCTTCTTTCACGCAGCTGATATGCACTAGAGGCAGTTCTTCTCTCTCTGAGATCATATAATTTCTGCTTACAGCAGGCATCCAGCAGCCGGAGTCTCCTCAAGCTCACTGTTATGGAGGTGAAGTGGATTCATATGTTGGTCATCTTCTTCTTCCTGTTGTCTGTTGCAATGACTGGCTGCTTTCTGTGGCAGTACAGCCTCCCCAAGGTGGAGCCCAGTGAGTAGTCATCTTTAATCTTGGTCATGGTTTGGCACAGAAATTTCTGAGACCAATAAATGCCTTTCTCTCCATGAGGACTTTTTTCTTCAAAGAGCATTTCCTCAAGCAGCACACAAATTTGCTTCCTCCCAGCTGGTGCAAAGACAGAGAGGAGATGAACACTGGGTTGATGGAGTACCATGTAATTCTGTTGGCATCCAGAGAAGCTGCATCACTTCTGACACTAACGTAGCCTAATTGATATACCAAGGAGACATTTTATTTTATATCCTCTATTATTTTCTTCAGCATCCTGTTGTAAAAGTCACTCCAGTTTACAACAGGTTTTGTTTTACACCTTACCATGTGCTTCAGCTTATGGGTTCTCCCTTTCCTATTCCCATAATCTAAAATCTCTGAACTGGCCCAAGTCCCCGGTTCACACTAGAACTCCTTCATGTTAATTTTAGAAAAGTCAGCAGATAAACTCAAGGCACTGTATGCATGAGAATGAAATATACATAGTGTAAATGGATCAGAGTTTTAGGTAGCCCAAAGTTGGCAGAAAATCCACAGTGAAGGTGCCAGACATACTTAAGAGACCAGTGTCTGAAAAGATTTCAGACCCAAATTTTTATCACAGAATATCAGAGGCTGCCTGTAGGCTTTTGTGTATCAATCCTCATCCATCTCAAAGTTTTCATAGTGCCATTTCTCTTCTCATGTGTATTTCTAGTGCTTCGTGCTTAGATGGTAAGTGAAAAGATAAATATTTTGTTTACAGCTTACAGAGCAGAGGAACTGTATTTATGAACACCTTGGGATCAACTGGGAAAATAGTGCCTCCAAGTAAGAGATTTCCCATCTCTCACTGAGTTGAAAGATCTCTGCTTGCCACAGAAATTTAAGATATGTCTCTGGCATATGCAGGATACAGCTAATTCAGAAGACAGCCGATATACTAGATATGCAGCCTATCAACTGTTACAGTGTTAGATTTCAGTTCACTTCTACATCTATTTTCTAAGGTTACGATATGCATGGATACAACTCTGTCCTGAACCCAAACTCAGATTTTACTCTAGACATGGGCAGGGGTCTAAAACCACTATCAGATACCCTAGAGAGTCTTCTGTAGTGCCAGATCCTTACTCTTCCTGGTTGCAGTCAGTTGAAGCCTACTGCTGTTCCTGTCCATCCCATGTCTAACCCATGTTGGAACAAGCAATAACAGAGCACAGTGCCCTCTTCAAGTTCTGTTTTATGTGAGATAGAAACAACCCACAATTATCTCTTTCCTGTGCAGAAGTGTCCTTCAGCTTTGGACAACACAAGCAAGAAAGCTAGTGCTGACTGCTGGATGAGGTCAAAGCTTGTTAGTGTGTCTATTGAAGTCATATATTCTACTTTTGAAATCTTTTCCAGGACCATCTGTGATGGAAGTGAGATCAGAAGCTGTGCAAATGTGCCCCCGCTATCCTGAACCAGTACCACTGGACCACCCAATCCCCATTCTGAAGGATGCATTGGAGAAGGTCTGTGAGAAGGGAACAGAGGGAGACAGCTTCTGACTGCTTTTCTGAAGGCGTAAAGGGGAGAATATTTTGCTCCTTAGCATCTCTGGGGAAGGAGGTGGGGAATCAAGGAAGTGGAGAATGTGTGAATCTGGAAATGGGTATTTAAAACTTCACTGAACCTACAGAACAGGTCAATATGCAGTTATCCAAAGGGTAAGGTATAATGAAATAACATTGTCCACCAGAAGGTGTGGAGATCATACATAAGCAGAAAATGGTGGCTTTTGGCATCTTGTATACTATTAGGCAGCCCTCATATCCTGGGAAGTAAGTGACTCATGTAACAAGTTCCTATTCATCAGTGGCTGCCAATTCCTTATTTTATTGCTTTGCTGGCTTTCCCCATGCTACTGCTTAAAAATTAAAAAGCTACTTGTAGGTAACTACAAGGAACAGAATGAAGGGAAAGGAGAAGAGGAAGGGGACCTGCATATGAATGAGAGAGACCTGCTTTTCTTCAATATGATATACTGTCTCTGAAATGTTAGCACTGTTTGAAATTCTGGTAGGCTCTATTTGCAATGAGGAAATGCTGCAGTATTTCCTGTATGACTGTATGGACAATAAGGACAGCCATGCTCTGACAGGACACGCCTGATTTTGTAGACCTCTGTCCGATGTCATTTTTGATGAGTTGCTTAGTTATCAGAGCTGTGGGACACCTCTGATAATTCTTTTTACCCGTATTTAATTCTTTTCCAGCTCTGGCATACTCTGGTGGAGATGAGGAAAGTCAGTACTGTATGCAGTACTCAAGGTGCAAGTGGATCAGGGTTTTATACAGTAATAAAATGGTGGTTTATGTTTTATTTTATGTTTTTTCTCTAATAATCCCTCATATTTGATTTACCTTTTTTCTCTGGCACAGCACTAAGCAAGTGTTTTCATAGAAGCATCCATCATAGCCCCAAGATCTTGTTCCTGGGTGCTAAGACCTGTTCACTGCCCATCTGTGTGTATGTATTCTGAAGCTAGGGTTGTTCTCTTGCATGCACATTGCTTTATCTACACTGAATTTCAATTGCTATTACTCCGCATTCATTTTTATGAAGACTCTGCCGCTGTCTCTGGGGTTACTGGAGAGAGGTATTTTATTATTAGGATTAGTCAAAGAGGTGGGGGAATGTGCAGAACATTGAGTGTCCATCAGAGTCATCTAACCTTCCTTCTTTGTGCTCCTTAGAAATGAAGTACCCAAGTACTTTGATGTAGGCTGGTGAAACTATTCTCATTTTGTAGATAGAATAAGGCACAGAGAACCAGAATACGAGATGCATAGAAAGTCATATGTATTTGAAGGGGGCTTAGGCACGAGCACCTCAAGAGTGAATCTTCAGATGCCCTTTAGGTTCTACTTCAGTCTGTGGACACTTGAACCCACTGTTCAACTGTCCATAGTCTATCACACTGACTTAGACAAAACTACCATACTGTGCCAGGCCAGGGACCTGGGAACTGGGACTCTGGACAACACCAGATGCAATCATATTACATTCAGGGGAGGACTTTTACCTAGCTTGAAACTGGAGAGTGACACTCATTTATGCATAAGGCTGAAAGGAACATTTCTCTTCTAAGAAATAATTCAGCATAAGCAATTCAAAAGAACAGTACAGTTAAAATATTTTTTTTTTGCCAAAATGCATTTGGAAAAAATTACTCTCAAGTGTTTGGAAGTAAGGAGCGCAGATGGTTTTCTACCACCTGTAACAGACTATATGCATTGTAAGACTCTTGATTTGAAAATTCATAATTTCCCTCCATTCTCCAGGTAGATACAATGCTGCGCCAAAAGATTCGTAGCTCTGGTCTCCCTGCCATGTCTGCCATTGTTGTCTACAATGACACTGTGCTTTGGACAGGCAACTTCGGGAAGAAGAATGGTTCAGACCCCTCCTCAGTGGTGCCCAATGAATACACTATTTACAGGTGAGACAGATGTATCGGATGCCTGAGTGCTAGAAAAAGAGCAGATACACATACCTGGTAACTGGGTAGAATCACTGTCACAAACCGCATCTTCTACTGTCTCAGGTCCACTGCAGAAACCTCTTCAGTGAAAATTTGTGAGACAATGCTTCAGCTAGTCCTTAAATTATCATATGCTTGTGGTTTACTGAGTTGTTTACTTTGAATTTTTTTTTTAATTATTTTTAATTTGATCTGACAATATTTTAAATTGGAATAGCAGTGAAGAACCTGAAAACATACTACTCCTTTCATATGAATGTCTTCATGCTTTGGGGAGGCCTAAGGCACAAATCTGCAGACAGAGCTAGCACAGATTTTGTGAACAGTGAGGAGATGGTGCCATAGGATAAGAAAAATTAAAAAAAAAATTGGTCTAGTGAAAAATGGGGTTTGGGAAGAATATCTGCTGAACACATGAAGAAGACCTGTACACTTGTACATCTCCCAGTGAAGTCAAAGCCATATTGACCATTACTTTTTAGATGAAGATAAATAGAATCTAGCTCTTAGTGTGCGGTAAAAAAACCCCAAAAACAAATACAGAGGAAGTGTTTACTTCCTTTAAAGATCTGTTTTCAGTGCATTATAACTGTGCTGTATATGAAACATATGGGGTGCACACTTACTCTCAAATGTTGTCCTCAGAATAAACAATTTTGGAAATTTTCACCAGCTGTGATTACCTGTTTTTTCCCCCTCTGTATATCATAGTATCATTTTAGTTGGAAACGACCTTAAATTAAAGGTCATGTAGTTCCAAGCCCCTGCCACTGGCAGGCATAGGAGAACCCATCTCTGGGTGGGCTTGAATCACCAACCTTTCAGTTAACAGCTGAACATGATGACTGATTGCACGACAGAGACCACCCCAAAAATCTTACTGCCAGTCAGCATGATTTGTGGTTGGAACTACCACAGTATTTGATCCTCTGACTTTTGTTCTTGATTAATTTAAACATTCTTGGCAAATGCTCTTGCTCTAGGTTGTCTTGTGTCAGTCCAAGAATTTCACCTCTAGCGGCACAATATGAATGCTCCTGGCCATCCCTCTTAATCATGACCCCACTTCTGAAAGGCAACAATATAAAACCAAAATCATACTCCAAAAGACCTTTTGTAAATCTGACACTGTTCTGAAGCCACCCAAATATCAAATATTCTGAATATGAAATGCAAAACTTTATGGCATTTTAACCTTAAAATTCTAATAAACTACTTGCAATTTGTTGTGGTATTTACTAAGCAATTATTTACAAAATATGACAGTTTATGAATACTAAATGAGCAGAAAAAGATCTGTAGCCCACTGAACTACTGGGGATATACTTCTGAAGTTTATGTTGTAGTCTATAAAGGCCAGAATTAGGGATATTAATTCCAGTTTCTTACTTGCATTTTAGCCATTCCCTTTTGAATTAGCAAAGGTGTAGCATGTGAAGTTACAGGCAGTAACAGTCAGTTGGGTGATCCCATCTTCCTCTCAAATCACGTTTTTTTAACGCTTAGTGTTTGTTCCTTAATAGAATTTAATGCTAAATGTTTGTTCCTTACTAGAATTGCCAGCATCTCCAAGATCTTTCCCACCATTATGTTGTACAAGATGTGGGAGGAAGGAAAAGTCATGTCTCTTGATGATCCATTGGAACGTTATGCCCAGAACTTTGTTATTAAGAACCCTCTGGGAAGGCTCAAGGAACCAGAACAGAGATACACAGCAGATGGGCTGATTTTTTTGGAAAAAGGCTCAATGCCACTTAAGCCATCACCTGTTACCTTGCGCAGAATGGCCAGCCAGCTCTCAGGTGAGACAACACTGCTACTTGCTTGCCCTCTGCCCACCACTGTACCACTTGAAAGAGTCCACAGACAGAACAGACCATGTTCCAGGAATAAAAATGATTTCTGTTGAGGTTATTTCCCGGTTGAGGCTATTTCAACTTTGCACGTCCCAGAGGTCAGACAAGACCCTTGGAAGCAAGCTGCCAGCAGCTTCATGAAGTGTTAAAAGGAAATGCTTGTCCAGGCCACCTGCTAGGAAAGGGGCCAAGCTGCATTGTGGGCTGGGGAACTGTTTTTCCTGTACAAGGTGAATATATATTTCTTTCAACACAGTAGCATGACTGGAAATCAGGCTCCAATTGCATAAAGAATTTTTGAACTCTAGTACAGGGTGCTTTCATTTTTCTGGGATATAGAGTTGATGGTCAAAGTGGCACCATCCATCTTTGCTTTGAACAGATGCACCTTGATCATTGAGCTAAATTGAGCTGCCACTGTGGTTCCCGATCTGGGATTCCTGAGCTATTGCTCGTAGAAGACTGTTAATCTGCTGCTACCTTCATAATTGGGTAATTCTTACATTAAGGTAGAAGGAGCTCACAGGACTCAGGAGAACTTTAACCTTTCTCAGAAAGCAAGCTGCTAATACTTGACTCGGATATTCCAGAATTTAATGGCCAAAGAGATTGCTGATATCTCATGTGGCATTTGAATTAAATTCTGTAGGACCTTCATTATTCCAGATTGGAATAAATGCCTTAAAATTAGGACTTAAGATCAAAATAGCATGCAAGCAAAGTGCAGTACCTCAGGACAGGGTACAGCATCACCCAAAACAAGCCAATATCAAAATGAGGGTTCCCCAAAAAGGAAAGATGTGACTGAAGTCTGGAAACAGAAAAAGAACCCAAAGCGGCCAGTGCAGGAAGCAGAAAGATGTATGCATAACTCTGCCGAGCCCCTCCCCCTGAAGACAAGGTCTTGCTCTAGGCAGTCCTCAGAGACACAAACTCTGCCTGGTCCCCTCTGACTCTCAGGACCTGAAGCTGGCCTGGGTGCTCCTTGCAGGAGCAGCATGTGCTGAGGCTGCACTTCCCAACTTTGCTGCAGTTCCCTGTCACCTAGTAAGGTGTGAGGTATGCCCTAGAAATACTTGCAGGAAACATATGTCAAAAGTGTTCCTGGTCATAGCATATTTATTTGTAAAGTGCAGCCATTCCATTGCTACCATCACTGTGCTGGATTTGTGCTCCTGCTTAGTTCCTTTTACATTCCTATGTCTTTTTTTTTTTTTTTCCAAAATGTGGCCCAAATTTCCCAGACCATATCAGCAGGCCACAGCAACCAGCTTGGACCCTTACAATTTAGTAAAAGGAGAAGCACAGTTTAAATTCCCAATTGAAAATCAAATGAATGTTGAGGTCACATGTTACATTTCCTGTCTGTCAAAAATCAAAAAGGAACAGGTTCTGCTTAATATCAAGATCAAAACCACTGCATGACATATTGTAAAGTGTTTTTCATCTAAATTCTTCCAGTGGAAACTGATCTATAATATAGCCTTTTTATCACGGCTTTTCTTCATTGCATATTACAAAAGTAAGTCCAGAGATTCTTCTCTGAAACACTTGATGGGTACATCGCTAGAGAGAAGCTCCAGCTTGTTAAAACTATGATTTTCAAATATATATGAATGACAGTATGAGACACTATTGTAAATTATTAGCAGTATGCTTGTCACTTCACCAGTTAGCAGCCCATGTGGTATAAATCAATGACTGGATTTTCTGTGATGCTCACACATTCGCTGATATACCATTTCTAAAGAACCTCAAGAGAGACATTGCAGTGCTGTCATGTCACTGGTTGAACTTTCCCAGTGGTGCAGCAAGGTCTGCTGCGGTTGTGGCAGGTAGGAAAGGAAGGAACCCACTGACTACTGGAAGATGGTCAGCTGCACAAATAACCACAGACCAGAAGCAGAAAAAGTGCTCTCATTCCAGTTCAAATCCCAAGGTCAGGCCAATTGAGAAAAACAGCTGTTGCTACTACAAAAGAATAAGGTCTTAGTCAGCTTTGCCATGATTCAACATGTGGTCACTGAGCAGACGATTGCAAGTCATTTTTCTGTCATGTACCCTTCCTGCTTTCCTTCTAACCTCTTAATCAAAGTCAGCTATAAACTGCAATGAGGATTTAATTCCAGATGTAATCCAGGTCCTTGCAGCACATTTGCTATGTGTATAAAGCACTTGTGCATCACTGTTATTTCCATCGTGATTTTGAATCTTGCCTTTTGCTCACTCTTCACCTCACTAAAAGTTTCCTGGACCATGATTTTTCTCAAACTGTTAACTTCTTTTTTCCCCGGCACAGGTCTGCCCAGGAGGCTGCGATCTACCAGCCTGCTGTGGAAGGGCAATACACAAGATGCTCTAGCTCTCCTGAAAGATGATGTCTTGGTTGTTGATCCAGGAACGAGGTCAGATATATTCACTTACAATTTTTCGGTTGGGGTTTCTATTCTCCACTGATATTAGCCCCACCTGCAGTCTCTGTGGCCCATGGATAAAAGACAGTGATTCCTAAACGGAGCTTCAGCCATCTACCCATACCCTGTCTTAGGTTGGAAAGAGTGACTGTTGGAGGGGCCAGGGGTTCTTTTAATTTGTATAGAGCCTGAGTGAGAAGCTTAGATGAGGTAAACTGCTATAGTGAAGTCCAATAAGCCTTAAACTGTAAAAGATGCAGATTTTCAGAAGTGAAAAGGTATGTTAATTTAATCAGTTTAAATCTTCACAGATTTCACATAAAATCATGATATGTCCATAGTGATTTGCATTTACCTAAATTACCTAGTTCTATTAATATTTGTTACAGTTTACATAGCCTGAGTTACAAACACTCAAAAATATGAACAGGGTCCAGCAGGTGAAGGAAAGGATCCAGACTAACTGGCAAAAATCTTTCTCTAAGTCTGCACAATTTTGCGGGAATAGAATTACATTCTGAAATAATTTGTCTAGGGTTGCTGAGGACTCACTATGCTTGAAGTCTTCAAGCTTAGAAAACTCAACAGCTTGATCACAGCCACCTTGTATGTGGCCACCTGAGCTCTGTCCCATGTCATGTAGGAGGTAACAATAGGTGTTCCTTAAAGGATTTTAAAACTTTAATACCATCATCTTCTTTGGTATTTATATTACGCTCACCATTAAAATACGTAAGGACATCCACTCATAGACTCTCAACCCCTTATTGCTTGACATATTGATAGTTCTAACTCTGTCTCCCTGTTCCTGGATATACTTGACAGCTAAGATAATTTTTCCTAAATGAAATTCCCATTCATTGGTATAGAAATATTATAATATTTTTCTAGGGATGTTTATTTCAGATAGAAAAATTTAAATCCAGAATGTGTTTATTCTTGGGTAGAAATATATATGCTCATCATGCTTTTATTCAGCTAGATGGGCTGGAAATGATTGAAGTGGTACCAAATTTAAGACCTAAATAAATTTGATCAGGCCTCAATGAGATGCGTGGATTTACACAATTAAAAAAATAAAACAAACAAGGTTAAAAACACCATGTATTTTCAAAATGTGTTTGAAAAAACTTGCCCATATATGTCTTCATGCTATTAAACTTTGTTCAAGTGTAAAGACTTAAATCACTTTATGGATATTAAAGACTGAAGCACTCAGGTGTCTTTGATGACTCAACATTGCTGGATTCTGCTTTGTAGACTTTTAAGTGCTTTTTAAGTGCTTTTATCTTAAGGTAGGTTAGGTGCTTAAGTGATTATACCATGTTAAATCTCCAAAGAGGCTTACCTGGGATTTTGAGACCTTTAAGGAAAGCACCTCTAACTCTCAGCTCTGCTCTTAAAAAGAATGGACATATTATTTGTTGAAAAATTATAAACAATAAATCAGATATGCAAATATACAGTTTTTTGCATAAAGGGGTTTTTTGTTTTCCACCTCCAGCCCTCTTTCTGTACATAGTGGTTAAATAGTTCTGCTGAAGTTACTGTAAGAAATTTATTTCTTGACTCAACAACAAATCAAGGCAACAACATTCAGTTTTTCTCTGTCCCTCTTTCATCTCTCCTCCCTTTAACATGTCATCTGATAAAATGAGAAATTTTCCCCAGAGAAGGGAGACCTAGCTACTGGTTTTGCATAGTCATACCCACACTGTATCATTGAGGTAAGGCTGATCCAGATATATTCCTCTTCCTTTTCAGATGCCATTACAGTAATTTGGCCTTCTCACTGATGGCGCATGTGCTAGCCGACCATACAGCTGAGGGGCAATACCAGCGCTGGATCTCAGAGAACATCCTGGACCGCTTGGGCATGGAGGACACTGGCTTTGACATCACGCCACCGATCCAATCCCAGATGGCTGTGGGTTTCTACGGTAGCCGGCAGCCAGCCCCTCTCTATGACCTTGGCTGGTACAGACCTTCTGGCCAGATGTACTCCACAGCTGCTGACCTTGCCAAGCTGGCAATGGTCTTCTTAGGTACCTATCACCGTCGTCTCCTGGCACCTGATACAGTGAAGACAATGCTCACCCCTTTGTTTAAGTGCTCCACTGAATACTTTGCTAACAAGACTGGCACACCCTGGGAGATTAATGAGCAATTGGGATATGATGTCATTAGGAAGGATGGAGACCTCGATGGTTATTCAGCAACCTTCTCTCTTATCCCCAAGCTCCGCCTGAGCTTCATTGTGCTGATGGCAGGGCCCAGGCCTCAAGGTGGAGATGTTGTGACTCAGACGTATGATTATCTTATTCCTGCCATGGAGACGGCATTCAGAGAGGCAGAGAAAAGCTTGATTCCTCCTCCAAGTCCAGGCCCTTATGTTGGCTACTATACCTATTCCAACCTGACTTTCTATGAGATCAAAGTTGGACCTGGTGGGGTGCTGATCATGCAGCAGTTTGGGCCTCACGTGGAAGAGCTGATTCCTGAAAAGTACCGGACAATCAAGCTCCACCACCTTGAAGATCGTGTTTTCCAAGTAGTTTTTGACAAGGAGTTCCCATGTGTTCTGCACCTGGGCTCTGCCTCCATCTCACTGGAGACCCAAAATGGGCAGCTATTTAACTTTTATCCATTTGATCGCAAAGGTTTGTCTCCTGGTTTTGATGCACCAGGGCTGAACACATACAATGTGGCGCGTGTACTTCGTAAACCTGTATTCTACAGCTAAATGTCCCCCTACTTTTCTGACCACTTTTGGGGCATGGCTCCAAATCTATGTCTTACCAGAATCTCCTGTCTGTGTGGATTTATGGCTGTATTTAAAAGGGAAAGATGGTTGCAATTGACTTTTTTGCCCCAAAAATATGTCACATCCCACTTTTAAAATTACTTTAATGGCTTGCAATCCCTGGCAGTGTACAACGGGGCAGCTAGCAACTGAGGATGCTTGCAGAAAACAGAGGTGAGAACGTGCTGGATGGATGGAATTTAGATGTCATTTAAAAAAAAAAAAGAAAAAAAGACAAGCAATTAAGTCTCCACACTTACAGTGTCTGTTTGATGACCATTGTGGTGATTAACTGGTATCATCAAAGGGCTGAGAATTTCCTATGTTTCTCAGAAAATCTAATCTTCTTCAATCCAGGGCTCTTCAGCAGGCCATCTAACATGAAGACGATTCCTCACCTGGTTTAGCCAAAAGCATCATGTGCTAGAAAATGGCACCAGCCTACCAGCCCACCAGCCCTGCTTGTGATACCTGGGAAGTGAGGGTCCATTTCTTTCCTAGATCACATGAACACCATGAAAAGAGCAGACAGCAATGTGGTTATGTCTTATCTCCATGGATTTCTGCAAAAGCAGTGGTCACACAAAGGATGTTGAAGCACTTCAGTATTAAAGCTGAAGCTTACTCCTGTGAGCGGGCACATATGAACATATGCTAATATATTCCAGTTGGACTCAAGTTTGTGTCTATGTCAGTATGTAGGAGATAGTGTGAGTGTGGCATTTAAGTACAGGGATGCATGGGAATGTGTGCTTTGGGTAGGGTGCCTGTAGGCATACATACCCATGAGGGAGCATGCTAGCGGTAAAGTGCATTAGCCGGCAGAACTCTGTCTTTAGGACAGGTGTACCAGCAAGCAACCTGCAAAGCCACAGGTGCATTTTCTTCTCCCTGCTTGTGCCCACTCAATGCCAACACCATATCACTGTGATGGGAACAGTGTCAGGCATGAGTGCAAGACAGAGCAAGTATCACTGACTAAGAAGTCTTGGCTCCTGCAATGCCCATTCAAGTTTAGGAGAATATTGTGATTGCAGCCCTAACTAGACCCTGAAATAAAAGCAAGCAGAGCATCAGGGCAAGATAACTCTTACCTTCAAATGAATAGCCATCTGCAGAATATGGCAATGGCTGTACAGTCTGGAAATCCTGAAGGAAGTGCAAAAGGGTAGGCATACTAGCACAAAGACCCTTTAAAATACATGTTCTCATATACCATAACTGAGTTTAGGTTCTCTTGCAGAGTAACTTCCTTCTACTGCACATTTACCCAGTGTCTGGAAAGTGGACGTGTCTCAGAGAGGATTAGAAAATTACTCTCCCTGCCTCCCTTCTCTCGTCTTTCACTCTTTTCACTCTGTGTGCCGTTCTTCAGCTTCAGTTTTGAGTAGAGAGACCATCACTGAAGGCCTAGAAATCTATGATTTGCAAACACGGTTCCCTGCCTTTTTTCAGACAGTTTCTGTTCCCTGATAAAGATACAGAATAATGTAAACCTTGCCTTACAGGTGGTCATAGTTGCTGCTTTATTGGTTTCCTCTGGACTTTGTAGGTAATTACATTTTATATGTAATATGAACCTCATATGCTCAAGTATTTAATCTGGGCTATAGAAACAGCAATAAAATCTATGCAAATTTCTTCTGCTGTCAGGTATGATCATGCCCAGAGGTATGTGTGCAGGCAGATATGTTGCACTATGGTTGATTTCCTGTAGAGCTGCCTATACTCTCCATGGCATGCCTGACACAACATTGCTTTCCAGGCTTTGAACTCACAAGATGTAATATCTGATCGCAAGATATTCAAGCAGTCTAACCAGGGTCTTTTTGAGTGAGGGCTATGTGCCAGTTTGGGTCAGTTCTTCTTGCTTTGGAACAAAAGAAGTGATTGTTTACCCATCAGCTACCCTTAAAAACTTCCAAGAATAATCAGGATTTCTACCCCATGTCACTGTCTGGTCAGGATGACACACCACTGGATCGTCTCCATCTGTCTGATGGAGAGGATAATATGTTTTACTTTTCCATCAGTATTGCAGATACTAACAAGTCTTTCCTTTTCTAGTGAGTCACCCTCAAACCTGTACATTGGCACTTTTTGGTGCTCTCGTTCATTCTCATTAACAGCAAAGTATAGCTTTTTGCTATTTATAGTGTGAACACACACCTGAAGTGAAGCTCATTTCAGTAAACCTTGGGTCACACTGGGAAGGCGAACAAGACCATCCTACATTGCCCTTTGGGCAGGAGAGCAGCCTTAACTGATATGGAGAGGTGCAAGGAGACCTTGGGACTCCTGTAGAGAGGACTTGGCAGAGGCTGTATGTGGCAGGCAGGATAAGGTGGAGTTCTGGATGACCGCAGCCATCCACAGAAAGCAGCCAGAGTCACAATACTGAGCCAATGCTACGAACAAAAATGTCCAATTTCTTTCTGTCACTTGATGCCTAACAATATCCTAAGAGAAGCTTCTGTGACCTGGTGTGACCTGACTCACATTAGCGGTGCTTTGTTACAGCCTTAACAGTTCTTCATAAACTTTCCATTTTAATGCAGAATCAAAGTTACCATTCTGAGTAATTTCTTAAGTTTTGTGTATGCTTGCTGCTGAATTAAAAAATATCCCAGTGCTATTTCATCCATGTCAGACATTGGCTCCAACAATAGGTAAAACAAACATAAAAATCTACACAGCTGCCCACTTTTCACAGAAGTGTTTTTTTAAAAGGTGACCAGATACGTCTGCAGCAGCCTACAGATATAGTGTGCTTAAAAGTGTTTTTATAATTACTCATGAGGGAACCAAAAAATAGAATATGCTTCATTAACTTTCCCAGCTTCAGTAAGAGACTAGAACAAAGCTTCCTCATTGGTTCAGGACAGAAAATTCTGCTCTAAGGAGCACCAGCGAGACCCCATAATGTTGTAACAGTGTCCCTGAAAACTATTTAGCCTACAAGTTAAAAGGCTCTGAGCCACTGAAAAGGAGATGATTAATCTCATGGCAAAAGGTAAACACCTACATCTTAGCTAGCTCCTTTAAATTCCTCTCTACTCAGTGAGATTTAACAACTCTAGTCAGTAGAGTGGATTCATCTCATTTAGAGTATTTAGAGTAAGTTGATGAATCACACTCTATGAATCCTCAGCTTCCAGTTGGTTGAGATGGAGCCAACCCTTGCTATCACAAGGAACTCTTCAGTTAGAGGGGAGAGTGTCCACCCAGTTCAGCAGCAGATCAGATCTTGGTAGTAGCTATGAAAATGAGAAGAGATTGTAGCTGGTAGGGCTGATGTAAAAGTCAAGTTGAAGAAATAGAAGAAGATCCTTAGCAGGATGTGGGCACTGCCGGAGAATGATGCGTACCAGGTCTGCCTAGTGACACCAGAGCTCCACAGCAGATTCTTTGCCTGAAACACTGTCCAATATGTCATGAATACCACTACCATGACACATCCAGATGAGAGGAATCAGGAAATGAGAGTAAGACAAAGTGTCAAACAAAAACAGAGCTCAGAAGCAAAGAGGACTGGCTGCGAAACACGGTTAACAGGGTCCCTAAGGACTTCCAGGGACCATGGGCAAAAAGCTGCATGGTGTTAGGTGGATTGCTCTTCATGTCAAAAAGTGCAGTTCCAGTAGAAAAACCTGGTGTATTAGCATACAGTTATGTACGATGTCAAGAAATCTCAATTCACAAGATTAGGACTTGTGGGAGGGGGATGATATTACAAAACTGTCTCTGAGGATTATATTTACATCAGAACCTTATTTTTGCTGGGTAGATCTATAATATCTGTAATAGCAGTCAGCTCACTTTTGAAACTGTGGGTTTCAAGATCTGATTGATAGCTTACTATCAATCAGATAGTTGTTCAGAACTGGTCTTTGCTCCCCTGCATGGAAAACCTTGAACAGCAGATCTAAGATATCTTGCAATAAGGCTTTTCCTTTCTTGACTGTTAAAAATATTCACCTTTCTATGAATTAGTTAAGTATTCCTGGAGCTAAAGACAGGCCATTCTGTGTGGTAGATCAAGAGCAGCTTGCTGGAAAACAGCCTATAAGTTACTGATGAAGGCACATTACCTGGAAGTGGGACATCTAGCTCAGGATAGAGGGATTTGAACCAGGTATCTTGTGCTGCAGAAAAGCACTTCAGCTATGAAGCAGCTACGATGATACCCATGCCCTTTATGTTTGCCATCTAAAACACCATTTGTTTTGTTGGCTGTGTCATGTCTGGTCCCCCCTACACCTCCATGGCTGGGTGCATCTTACACGATGTTGCTTGGTGGATGACCAGGCAGCCTGTTGCCTGCAATATACCTTAACGTCACATTTTAACAGGTGTCAGTCCTGAGCTGGAGCAGCTCTGATTTGCTCTCAACCAGTGCAATGCACTTTGTGCCAGGGTTGCTACCTGGAAGCCCTGTTTCTGATGTATACAGCGCCACTTCACATGCTGTTAGCTGCAGCAGCTTTGTCTGAACTGTGGTTCACTCAGTCCCAGTTTCTGGCATCTCCCAGCCACAGACCTATAAAACGTGATTGTTGTGACTTCATTTTGAGGAATTCAGTCCTGCAGTCTGAGTTCTAACCTAAAAACTGACACTGTCATTCCATCACTCCTGACCCAAGATCTTCCTGACAAATAGCCCAGCCCTCTGCAACCTTCTTTGCTCCCACCTGGCACATTATAACTGACTTTTCACTTTGCTTCAGCTGGAGGGATGTATGATATGAAATCAACCCATAATACATCACTATATGCATAGCATGAGGGCATGAATTTAGAGACAGCATGAAAAGCCTGGGTTGTAAATCTGTAAGGTTTTGATCTTTTGTATCATACCTGAACAGCTCCCTGATTTTTCTCACTGCTTAAATGTGAAAGCAAAATGACAGCTTGCAATGACTGTTATTTGCCATCACTGCGACTCTTCTGCCATCTCCTGGGAGAGAGGTGCAAACACCCTCAAGAGACTATGTTAGTAAACCCAAAGCTACAGAAGGGGCTCTGAATGTTCACTTCTGCCCTTTTCTTCAAAAACAACCACCACCAACAAAGAAACAGGCCAACTACTCCTCAGTCTTTATTCATAGGGGTTCTAACACTGAAATTATTTCAGTGTTATTTATTTGCACTTCTTGGGCTCAAAAAAATTCTTAGTCTATTAATGGTTAAGCTATGGTTATAGTCAGACTTTTCATCCGTCCATGAAGACCAGTCCAAATAAAGCACCCAATCAACAAGACAAGTAAGTAAGATACATTGGAAATATTGAAGGTGGTGTATTTTCCTCTTTAACCCCAACCCTGTGAGGTCAGCATGCCCATTATTGTACATAATGACTACTATGATATTTTTAAGAAAATAAGTGAATTTCTTCCAAATCATTTAAGTCAACTTAAATATCACTAATTATTTGGGGTTTCACCTCCTAGTTCTTAGCCTAGTCTGCTCTAATGCAGAAGTAAGGTTTGAAAAAATATTAGAAGACCCTAAGCAGAGTGCTTCTTCCTCTAGTTCTTGCTCAAGCAATACTGACTGGCGATTTGATAATTTATTGCCAAGATGGACATTTACACTTGTGTTGTAACTCACAGTCTATCCACCTACGTTTTTGCAATGGAATGTAAACATAAAGGCTTTTGCATATCAAAATCTTAGCCCACCTAGGAACAAAGGATAAGATTTGGAGAATCTTCAAAAATTTTTCTCCTACACCAGTTACGAAATGGAACTTTCCTAAGCAAAACATATTAAATCCCTGTCCAGCTCAGAATAAGCAGAGATGAAGCCACTAAAACGTAGTGTAAAAGAAGTCACTTCCTCACTCTCCTGTCCCTGTGTGGGAGCCTCTGCTGAAATCTTTTCTTGCCTCTGCTTTTCTGGCCAATCTGTCAGTGTGCAAACCACACATGCAAAGGTCACGAACCTTGTTTCCTGGACCTGCGTTATCTATGTGGTACTCAAAAAGACTTTCCTGCAGGGTGAGATGTTTAAGGCAGATGCTTTCGTTCCCACCCTCTGTTTTAGGCAAGGAAAGGTGATAAAAAGATGCCTGATCCACAAAGCTAAAGGCAGGTCCTGCTAAACCAGCGTATTCCTTAGATATGCCACTGCCACTTACTTGGCTAGCTGTTCATTCATTGACACCTTTGCTGTTTTCAAGGCAGGCTGGATTAAAGCAGAAGCAATCAATGGGCCAGGATCAGCGGAAGGTGACTGCCATCATTCCACCTTTGCATTTGAATAAGAAAAACCAGTTGTACACTGCTGAGCTGTATGACTTGCCAGTGGTTCATGTTGTATGTAAAACCCAAACTGCCCAATCTTCCAGCCAGAGTAGTATGAGAAGATGGGCAACAGAACAGCTGGTCCACTATGAACATGCTGCTGATCAGCTGCAGGATACTCTCTGTGCATGAGACACCCCCTAATTCTATCTACAGTCCATAGGTTAAAAATTTGATGATCATGGCAGAACAATACTTGCACACTGAAGAACAGGCAGATTTTTTGGGATACATGTTTCTGTGTTTGTAAAATACATGTAAGAGTGAATGTGCACAGGAAACAGAAAGGCTGATAGAAATTGAACTCTTTTAAGCTGAAGAGCTATGATCAGAGATATCCCAGGCTGTGAGTCTGTGAATTCAGGGTTACTATAGCAAAGAAAACTACCAAAAGAAAATTCAATCTCACCCAGTCCACAAACTTTAGACAGTCTCATAGGCAAACAGAGGTGCAAATATTCCTGAGATGGTAGGGACACTGACAGAGACCAAATGCACAGAACATTCCAAGCACAGGACATCACTGTTAATTTTTAACAGTTGTAAATTGTATTTGCTTTATTAATTTGACTGGTTGATACATTGTCCATCTGTACCTGCATATCAGACTGGAGTTACTGTGATCCATGTGTGCAGGGATTGCATCACATAGATATAAACATGCTTAGTCATGAAGTATCATTCCACAGAGGTGGTTTCAGTCATCTGCAGATTACCAAATTGAGTTAATTGCCTTGAGATTTTACAGCCCTGGTAAATGCACGTCTTTCAAGCAGAGGCTACTTGTGACCACTCCACTTAGTACTTCTAAAAATTCTTTTGAAGTCATGGAATTAAACATTTAACCCCATTCTCATTAGGCATTGGAAGAGATGATTCCCATCTTCTTCTGTCTTCCCTTTGACTTTGTACAACAAAATATTTAATGCGTGGAAAGGGAGTTAATTCATTGATTAACAGGCAATAAAGCAACTCTTAGCAAGCCCAGAGCTCCTGAAAGTCTTCTGGAGCCCAGGATGTGAGCAGCAGGGCTGCCAGGAGCACCGATGCCTCCAAAGTGATCTCTCTACGCTGGCCCAGTGTTCATTATTACATTGATTACTCCAGGATCCTCAGGAAGGAATTATCTCTAGCCGATATGCCAACGACCGTCAGGGATATTCTGTCCTGTAGAATGAGACATTATTCAATATGTGAAGCCATTTGGGAACTCTGCATACATGCCTATGACATACACATGGCACTGAAATATCAGTAATCCATTTCTTCTCATACTAAAGGGATTTTTGAGGAAAAGCTGGCTTCATCAAAAGCATCTACTTTTAGTCCAAATCAAGAACACATTTTTTTAAAGCAAGTTTCCTGACTGTCTTCCCTTGTGAGACTGGCTTGCATTGCAATTTCAGAGCATGGAAAATTCCTTTTGTATGTAAATGAAAGGAAATTTGAACTAGAGCTGCTGATGGGCAATTGATCCACAAGGTGACCATGGAGCTAATTCGACTAAACAACTCCAGATTTCTACTGACTCTTTTCTCCTTACTCTAGCAATATCTTTTACCCCATGACAATCATCACATCTCACATTTTCACCAATCATCATTTTATTTCAAACTGATTTAAAAAATTAAATGAAACTCAGCACAGCAATTCACAAACATAACTTCAGTAGAAATCTGCAGTTTCTGATTAAGACTTGAAAAAGATGTTGAATGGTCCAAAACATTTCCTTTTTTTTCTGCATTTGTATCAATTGGTTTAATAGGAGACATTACCTCACCCTGCAAGTCTTCATTTGCTGGCATTTGAATAGACTGGGTGCAAAACTTCTCAGGATATATAATCTTTTTCCAAATACCATTAATCATAAAAGACCTTCTATATAATCTATTGCTAAATATTACCAAATGCCAGAGGGTCTCCAGATGATTTCTGGGCCGGCTGAGATGGAAAGGGGAGGGAGCTGAACAGACATTGGTATGGTCAGGTGTGAGCAACCATTTGTGCTACAGTAGCATTGAACAGAACCAGAAAATCTAGTCTAATTAGGGGGAAAACAGGAAATCATTCATCCAAAGCTCAAAGCACTGTCTTGCAGTTGGAGGGAATGCTTTGAATGAGGTCATAGCACACCATTCTGGCATGTCTGCGAGACTGTCTGTGGTAGTGTTGTTAAAAATGGACTAGAATGGCATTTCAGGGTTTGTTTGTCATTCCTTTTTTTGTGACAGAAAATCTTTATCCTGGCCCAGAGAAGCAGTATTTTTAATTGTTTATTAACTAATAAACACACTTTTGTTTTTTAACATGGTTGGTGTTAGGGTAAAAAAAAATAGAAGATTAATATATCTCTCCACTCACAAAGGCAGCCCAGATAAGGCAACACTGCCAGGCTCAGGCAGGGACTCCCCTGCCTTGCTGCTGGGCCCTTCTCCATGCCCAGGGAGGGCACATGGACCATCCTTAGAGGTCTTCCCCTGCAGTCCCAGAAGAGCCATCAGCTTTTGTTTGCCAGATTCCCAGCAGCATCACCTGCCCTGGGAAACATCTCTCCAGGCATGGCTCCTCCACCTCCAGTGCCACAGTTCATCTTTGCATACCTACATCCACTGACTTGCTTTCTCCCACCATCTTTCTTTCATTCCTAATGCAGTAGGAACCTTACCATCTGCTGACCACTTTTTTTTCTATATCAGTCCGTTGGCCAGATGACAATGGCTGTCTGTAGGGAGCCTCAAGGTTTCTGACTGTGCAGCACATTGGGAATCCTGCTGAAGTGTGGACTGCTTCACTGGAGAGGCTGCAAAGAGTATCCAGAACATGTCTGGTGAGAGCACCCTTGCCTGAGAAGGAGCAGGGAGGTGCCAGTGCAGAAGCTTAAATAAAACAATGACAGTATCAGTGCTGGTAGCTCAAATGCTATGAGAGTACAAATACAATATGTGCCCTAGTGGGTTGCAGCAAAGGTGTCACCACTATTGAGGCTGAGGGAAAGGTGTGCCTCTCCTTTATCCAAGGAAGCCAGAACCCTACAGGGCAATTAGAAGGCTCACATCCTCTGCCAATCTGCTAAGAGACTGATGCCAAGCACTGAAATGTAACAGAAAAGGCTGTGAATATGAGGCACCAGATTGTGGAAGAGGTCAGCCTGTGTCAGACCTACATGACGTTAAAGTATTAAATACAGGTTCAGTTACACTGGTTTGTTATGCCGTTTCCCATGCAGATACAAGTGAAAGAGGTGGTATTGTATAGGTGTAAGCTGCAAAATCTGCTACGTGATTTGTGATCTACCTGAACTCAGTGCTAAAGCCTGAAACCTCTCTGTCCTGATCTCCCACCTATAAGGTGAAGTTAAAATCCCCTTCAAGAATTTGATGCCCTCGAAAATGTATAACACTAAGCAAGGCAGATATTTCCTGCTGCCACCACTCAGACCATGAGGTTAACAGAAATCCCACTACAGGTACCTGGCTGTGCAGCTGCCACCATTTCTGTGACCTCTTACCCCTGTGAAGAGAAAGTGGCCACTTGGCCACTTAAGACGTCAAAGAGGTATCTAGAGTAGTCCCAGTTCCACCACTCAGTAGCAGGGCTAGCAGACTCATATTTTTCAGTAGTGGTATTTCTTTCCATAGGTTTTTGAATCACTGCAGCTGGGTCTACCTGTTGGATAATGTCAGGAAGCAACTACAGATCCAGCAGCACATGTGGACGACACCTTTCATCCCAGAGCAGAAGGGACCATGTTTCCAGGTGAGCCTGCAAGCTTTCCACAATGTGCAGTTTAGTGATTTTTTTTTTTTTTTTTTTTGAGCAATATGGGGCATTTTTATATTTAAATCTCTAGAAGGATTTTTCTTGTATGGTTTTTATTTTAAACTCACTCATCTTCGAAACGTCTTCCTTGATAGAATTTGTGAATACACACAAAGGTCAACATCTCCAGTTACACAGAGATTATGATACTCATTTATTCATGCAAGACTTTACTTCAAATCTAATGAAGTCTGGTTTTCATCATGTTTAATTTGTCTATTTAAACATGATTCTTACTGTGTGTGTGCAAGGAAAGACTGTGTTTCAGACTCTTGCAGTGCAACAGTATATAAGTGGGTCAACACACTGATACTGTTACAATTGTTCACGAGTCCTGGGTCTTAGTCTAGTAAATCCAAACATCAGGTTATATCTGCATTGCATACACTAAAAGCTCACCTTTGAGGTTTCTGTTAACAAAAATCCACAGAGGCGCCCGTTAGCCTCACAAGCCAGCAAAAAAAGGTTATTTATTTAGTCAGAATATTAAAATCAGTTGCAAAGGTATGCACCACTGTACAATAAACCCTCACTAAAAGCTTCACCTCATGATGCAGAAGAAGAAAATATTAGAAATTTTAATATTTAAATATTAGAAAGGATGTGGAATAAGTCAAAGAAATGCAGAATATGTTGGACAATCTCAAGGCAGTTTTTAGGACCACTGAGATACAGCTGATGACTTTTTTTATAATAAGCACAAAATAAGGAATAGCAATAATGGTCTTGGGATAAAATTAGGTTTCATTTTTATTTAGCAAGATGGTACACTCTCAGCAAATGAATACATCTGTGTGCAGAACATCTGTTCCACGTAAGTGTAACCTGAAAATATGGAATGCCATAGACCTCAGCCACTGTAATAGACTCATAAACAGACCACTGTCATGTTATGCATACTCAGCCCACTGCATTTTATGACAAACCATTTGTCAGGGTCCCTGAGGGTTGGAACAGATTCAGAATTCTCAGCATTTCTTAAAATGTACTCAGGTGTCCTTTTTTTTTTTTTTTTTTTGAGAAGAGTCTGCTAGGAATGATAATGATGTGACAAGAAAAAAAAAGTGCGACGATGATAGCTGTGTAATAATATTTTATCATGTGACTAAAGTTGAGCTATGCCACAAGAGCTGAAAGTTCTGGACTAGGTAAGTGAACATGCTGCAAAGGTGACAGTATCATCCAGTTTACCAGTAACACAAGTGTCCCCAGGAAAAGAAGGGCTGGGTGGAATGGGACCTTTCTTCTCAGGCAGAATCAAAAAAGTTACATTAATATTATTCTTAGTGTTTACCATACTCATGTGATTGTAGAGTGACATGTGAAGGGTTTGTATATGATGGTGAAACATGGTACTGTGGTTGTAACTCAGTAACTGTACTCAGCGTGCTCAGCAAAAAAGTCACAGACTGAAAGATCTCAGCCAGCTCTTTCAGGACTCTTGGTTGAATGTTAGTAAATGTAACTTGCTCAGCTAGAAAAAAAATAAATGAATCCTAGTAAAGCTGGTGCAGTCTGTATGGCCCCTGACATACAGTTGGCAGCCCTGCTATAACACGTCATCCGTTTGCAGAAAAGGCAGCCTGACACACCTGCAGTGTCACCCAGATTGATTGTGAACTAACCAGTATACAGCTAATAACCCTAATGGATGTTTTTATATTAATACAGCTTTCTTTCAAAACAAATGAGAAAAAGACAATGATGTGTTGAACCGGCCAGGATGGTCCAATTCAAAGAACGTCTCTACGTTTAAGATATTTAGAGGGTGATTTTCTGCTTTCTCCTTACCTTGTGCCAATTATTCTGAAGTAAAGTCTCCTCGACCAGGTCTATGTTTACTTTAAGCCAGTCATTCGATGGATTACAATTTCCCTGCTCAAGGGTGATTTTCAGCAGCACACCTAGGCAGTTGCATGTGCCTTCACTGTGAGATCAGCCATAAGCACAATTACAACTAAATGAGCTTCTTGGCTGCAGATAAGTTGTTAAAATACTAAATTTCACTTTGGGGAAGGCTTATTGTTTACTCCCAGCCATGTTCATTAGTGTGGTTGCAATAGCAGATGATTGGGAGGAGTAGCTCTCCTTGAGCAGTTGATCAGAGAAAGATAATTCTAGCAGTTGAATGCACACAAGTGTCACATGATGGAGCCACTGTTTGAACACAGGACTGATGCTAAGAGGCGTGGGTACAACAGAAACAGTCAATCGGGTTCATTCTATTTATTTGACCGAAATAAGCCTCTGTTTTCTACCTCTTTAGCGCCCACTGAAATCTAAGCAGGTTCACCTATATTATGAGAACTGGATATGGGATCATGTGACTGGCTGAAAAATATAACTCCAGGCTGCCAAATTGACACAGAAATAAAACCAACATTAATTTAATTGTATTTCCTGCAGAAATCAGATGCCTCAGTTGCATAAGGAAAAACATATTAACAGGTGGATGTTTTATTCTCTCATTTTCTTTGTAAGTTAATAAAAAATATTTTCAAAGTAGGTTTCACAAGATCAGTTTCTTAGAAGATGGTTCATCCCTAGCTCTCATGGTTTTAGTTTATGCTCTGCAAAACTTCATTTGGGGAAAAGCGTCATATTCCAGCTCATTCAATTTTTAATTTTTTTAATTCATGCCTGTATCACTTATGGACCTAAAGCTTTTGTTTTCCTTCAGTGTAATCATATATATACATATAGACACACATATATATCTCAGAGAATACTCCTATAACTTCATTTGAACAAGAATAACTGCACGTACAGTCAGAAAATCCTGTCCTTGGACCCTGGACAGTGGAGTGTGAGCTTATTTTATGATCTGCTTTTGTTATTTCATTCTGTTATCAGTCCCCATGCAATAACAAGGTAATGATTGCAGCAGATATCTCAACTGATAGAAATATGGGTTTGTGAGTGTCATGGGATCTGGTCTGCATTTCATTCACTGGCAGCTTCTCCACTGTTGGTGATTCTGCACTGCCTTTCATAAATTCTGCAGGAGATGGGGGTGGATTGCCAAAGAGATACCAGTACAGTAAAATAACACCTTCGTTTTCAAAAAAAACCTTTCCCAAGAGATCCTTCCAAACAGTGCCATCATGATGCAGTCCTTCTGGGGAAAGATGGTAGTAACCAGGATGTTGAAAAACATTGTGGAAGTTGGGATGGTTTTGATCAAGACATTTGGAATGCCAACTGATATACAAAGAAAAGTAAAAGAATAAGGCAAACACAGAGTGTTGTTCCTGTAATAATTCTGATAACAGAATGTGAGTTTTGCTCAATAGCCCTTCATGGACTGATCTTCCATGTGTGTTTTCATTCCTTTTTTAAACTCCTGTAAATATTTGCCATTTGTTAGTGCATGTGACAAGGAGGTTCCTGTAATAATTCTGATAACAGAATGTGAGTTTTGCTCAATAGCCCTTCATGGACTGATCTTCCATGTGTGTTTTCATTCCTTTTTTAAACTCCTGTAAATATTTGCCATTTGTTAGTGCATGTGACAAGGAGGTTCACAGCTTAATTATTCCTTGAGGGAAGAGACAAATTCTTTTGCTTGTGTTGTGAACACACAACCACGTAGTTTTATGTGGTCCTCCCTAAGACTTAAGTCCTAAGGTTTACTGCTTACTCGAAAGCTTATCTTCTACCTAGACCACAGTGTCATCTGTTGCAATAGGTTAATTATGAAGCCAAAGCTAGAAATATTTCCTTGTTTCATCAGTTTCTTCATCAGCCATTTCTGTACTAGCTAGTAAGTTGTACCTCTAGAGCATAGGGAGGTGTTCTTGCTCTCTAGTTCTCCAGCTCTGTTTTACCCGATTTATTAGGCATATTGATGGTGCTCACATATCAAAAATAAAGCTGGCTTATAGGGCAAGAGTTCTGAGAAATAGCTGAAGTTTTGACAGCTTATTTTAAGAATCTGTCTTTCATTTACTCAGGAGAATATTATGATGGTCATGCTGCTGGTGATGCACCCAGGATATACTTGGCTTTCAGGGCTGCAAGTGCATACTGAACTCAGCTCATGTTCAGTTTCTCATCAACCAGCACCCCCAATTACTTCTCCACAGGGCTTCTCTGAATCACTTTTCCGCACAACCTATAGCTGTGCCTGGGATTGCCCTAACCCAATTGTAAGACCTTGCACTTGCCTTTGTTGAACTTCATGATGTTGGCACTGACCCACCTATCAAGCATGTCAAGGCCCCTCTGGATCCCATCGCTTCCCACCAGGGTATCAACTAAACCACAGAGCTTGGTGTCAGCAGAAAAGATGCTGATCTGGTCAAATGATATCTCACCATGACTGGACTGAAAACAACAAAAAAAGACCTGCTTCATCAATTCTAGTGTCTGCTAGTGAAAATATCCCAGAGAAAGGTGCACGCTGAATTTGAATTCCAGGTGCCTGAGAAAACATGATAAGCACCTAGAAAGATCTAAGTCTATAGAGAACTAGTATTTTTTATCAGAACTCATGCCAGTCACACAAAACATTTAATGTAAATACTCGTTTGTTATGCAGTTAGTTTTATAGTCTTTTTATTGCTTATAAAACAAATTACGTCATCATTGGTACTTTTTTTACCCTTATTGTAGTTAAAATATTACTCAAAGACAATCGCACTTTTGTGTGTTTAGTGTTTGCCGAGAACTCTTCTTGGATCCTTGCATTTGCGTGATTAGTAGGAGTGAGAGCATAACCAGGGATAAGACCAATACCATCAAAACTGCTTGCAAACATTTTTGCATTTTTCCCAGCGTTTTCCAGTGTCATAAGCATAATGACACTGAAATTTTGTTTCCTCAGCAAATACTTCATTTTAAGTTAGTAAAAACTGTTCTTCCACTTCCTAGGAGGACACAAGCCAGGTATTCACCCATATTACACCACCTTCTCACCTTCTAAAAATTTTTGAGAGCTTGAAAGGAAGGAAATATTTTTCCTAGTAGGAAAATAATTCTGCTTGCCACGAATTTTGCCTGGATTTGAACATTTTGAAATAACGCCTTTAAAGAAAAAAAAAAAGGCAGAGTTAACAGACATTCTGAAATATAGGAAGAACAAGGGCAAATCAGGACACAATAATGGCCAGATGGATGGGAAGATGGAGGTTAACGGTAATAGGAGAAGATGGACCCAAAATTTCTGGGTAGCAGGAATACAGGAGTCAGACTGCAGACTAATATGGGTGGGAATTGGGAAAGAAACTATGAGATTGGAATTTTAATAGGAACTACTGCTGGCTGGATGAGAACACTGATAGCCAGAACTGGAGGAGAGACCAAAACTATGAAAAATGTGTAGAATATGATACCTTCTAAAATACCTAAGAAAAAAATCTTATTTTTCCAGAGAATTTAGATCTTCAGCAGAACAGAAGGAGAAATGGGCAGGCAAATCACATAAAGATCAAGGGAGTCTAGGGGAGGAAATTAAAGGAAAAGTATAAGGAAAAAGGAAAGGAAAATCAAACAGATGAAAACAAGCAAACCCTCCCCACCAAACACAAACTCTGAAAACTAAGGGAAAAAGAATGGGGGCTGGGTGTCAGTACTAAGGACTAGAATCAGCAGCGCTTCAAGGCCAGTGAGTAAAATAGAAGAGCTCCATACACAACACCCAAGTCACAAAAAAACAAAAGCAGAGACTGGGAGAACAAAGACCTGCCTGCTGTAGAAGATCAGTCTTGAGATCATCTAAGGAACCTGCAGGTGTGCAAGTCCATGAGACCTGATGAGATGCATCCGCAGGTCCTGAGGGAACTGGTAGATGAAGCCATTCCTGAGGGAACTGGTTGCCAAGCCATTATCCGTTATGTTTGAGACGTTGTGGCAGTCTGCTGAAGTTCCTACTGACTGGAAAAGGGGAAATATAACCCCATTTTAAAAAAGGAAATAAGGCAGACCCAGGGAACTACACCTCAGTCAGTCTCACCTTGGTGCCCAGCAAGATCATGGAGCAGATCCTCATGGAAACTATGCTAAGGCACATGGACAGTAAGGGGGAATTGGTGACAGCCAACATGGCTTCACTAAGGGTAGATTGTGCCTGACAAATTTGGTTGCCATCTATGATGTGGCAATAATGTTTGTCGATAAGGGAAGAGCGACTGACATTGTGCGCCTGGACCTGTGCAAGGCATTTTACACTGTCCTACATAACATTGTTGTCTCTAAGCTGGAGAGGCATGGATCTGGCAGATGGACCACTCAGCGGATAAGGAATGGGCTGGATGGTCACACTCAAAGAGTGTGGTCAACGGCTCAAGAGGCGGGCCAGTGCAAACTTCATCAAGTCCAACAAGGCCAAGTGCAAGGTCCCGCAGCTGCGTCGGGACAATCCCAAGCACAAAGACAAGCTGAGCAGAGCACGGATGGAGCAGCCCTGAGGAGAAGGACTTGGGGGCTTTGGATGATAAGCTCAACATGCCCCGCCAGCGTGCGCCTGAGTCCAGAATCCCCCCATGTCCTGGTCTGCATCCCCAGAGTGTGAGCAGCAGGTTGAGGGAGAGGATTCTCACCCTCTGCTGCGCTCTGGGGGACCGCCCCTGCAGTCCTGCATCCAGCTCTGGGGCATGAGTACAAGAGGGACGTGGAGTGGTTGGAGCGAGTACAGAGGAGGCCACGGAGGTGATGCGAGGGCTGGAGCAGCTCTGCTCTGGAGACAAGCGTGAGAGAGCAGGACTGGTTCAGCCTCGAGAAGATAAGGCTCCGGGGAGACCTTAGAGCACCTTCCAGTGCCTAAAGGGCCTACAAGAAACCTGGAGAGGAGCTGTTCACTGGAAGTTGAAAGATCTCTTCACTGGGATTGGGAAACTTCTCTTGTACAAAAGCTGCTTGACATTCTCTTTAATTAAGCTTTCATTTAAATCTAATGAAGATGCCAGGGGAAATTTGGACAGTGATCCTGTCCTATAATCTCCAGAATACCTAGTGGAGATATTCATCTGACTGACATCTATGTGTCATCAGTGGCACATGAGAATGTATATTAAAGAAAGCTAATATGTATAACAAGGAAAAAAGGACAAAGTGTATCTGTGATCAGCTAGAAGGATGAAAATGTGATTGCACCAGTATTCATGTTGTGTTACTTCTCTATAAAAGTCTGGTCTGCCAATGACTGGGCGTTTCTGCTGGTTAGTATATTTACATTTGAATTCAAGTTCTCTTCTATGAGGTGTTCATTGAATTTACTGCTTTGAGATAGTGGTTACTGATTTAGTGACATGGGCAACAAAGTGTGATTTATAGTTAAATCCGGGGCCTTCTGAGTTACCGACTTTCACCATGACAATGCTCAAACTCTGGCAACTCTTCCCAGGGCAGCGCTGATAGACAGGCACTCTTGCTGGGCTTTAAGGAGTTTAGCACCATGGGGAAGACACCAGTGACCCAAACCCGTATTATGGTTGCAGGTAGACTGGGAGACAGACAGCACGAAGCATCATGGAAAGCTTGTCCGGATTCTTTGTAGGACCTGTTCACAGCACGCCTGCCTGATTTCTTGCCTTATTCTGCCCTTTGCCATCTTGATACATGTTGTGCATACTTACTACATACAGCAAGATAGGAATACAAAGCAGATTTTTCTAACAAAAGCCCTGAGCCAAGACTCGATTGTCTGTAAAACTTGTATGAAGAGGCGAGAAAGATATCATCAACAAGACGACATCTATACTCTCATTAGTGATTAAACATACATAGGAAAAGCATGTAGATGCCACCATTCTTTCAGCCACAAGAGCCTGGAAATGATAGAGGTAGCCATGCCACTGCATGGCGAGATGTATCCTGAGAATTTGTTTCCTCAACTGCCTAGGATGGTTAAATGGTCATGTAAGGAATACACTGGGTTCTAAGATTTATCCAAAATCCCAGTCCTTACTGAACCAAATAAAAAAAAACTTGCGCAAAAGATAATCTATGAGATGACACTCTTAATTACACTTATGTATTAAGGGTATAATTGCTTACGATATTTCAAAACACTTCCATCGCAGCTGGCTTTGCTAAATTTCAGAAAAGGCTTTCTTTCACCTCTCTCATATTTCGTTCACTGAGGAGCTGCTCTTTATTTCTGGAATTTGAATATTCCAGCCAGGAATGTTTTGAAAAGCCACTGGTTCAGCTTTAGAAAAAGAATCAGAGTTCCCAGCTCCCTCTCAGAAAGGTTTTACATTCAGGCAGTTTCTATGTGTTTGCAAGTGTGTACTCTTTTGGTCACCTGTTCCTCAAGGCTAGGTAGGAGCAAACTCATTAACTTAATCACAATCACTACAGTCACAAACTTAACTACAACCATTATTTTAAGACCACAGCCTTCCAAGATCACATCTCTCTTCCACCCATGGGGTCATGTTATGAGAAATTACTAGGGAAGCATTTACTCAGAAAAGCTTTCATGTTGGCCAGGCCAGCAGCAACGGGCAATGTTATACTCTTACCGTTTTACCATCCCTCTGGTACTTTATCGCAGATTTTTCACCATGACGCAAAACACCTCTATCGTATCCTTCCCCA
Source organism: Strigops habroptila (assembly GCF_004027225.2). Classification (NCBI taxonomy): domain Eukaryota; kingdom Metazoa; phylum Chordata; class Aves; order Psittaciformes; family Psittacidae; genus Strigops; species Strigops habroptila. Next base: position 3,094,795 of record NC_044292.2, read on the forward strand.
TAAAATGAGCAGAGCATGAAATGCAAGCACGGCCAGTTAGACTATTTTTCACACTGATTTATTTTTCTACTCTCTTCTGAATTTACAGAAGAGGAAGTCTTTTTATGACTGCTTTATTTCTGCTTGCTTATCATGAGAATTTACTTTATGTGTTTACCTAGCAACAATTTCATAGCTTTGCTTCCATCTTCCTGGAAAAACACTACAAGACAGTGAAAGAAAGTAGACTAGATACAAAACAAGCTGAATGTTTTGAAAAAGCACCTTATGATCAGTAGCTAACATTTTCTTGTTAAAAATGCTGTGATTTAGGAATATGTTGTTGATCTGTTGATCTGTTGCCTTCTTGCCAAGTGTTCCTATCCTCCTGTATGGTAATTTCCTAAATTTGCAACAATTAGTACAAGTAACAGACTGAAATTTTCTGACTATGAAAAGGTTGCTAAACACCAATAACTTGTCCCCACGTTACTTGATTTGTTACAAACATACACATCACATGCAGATCTACAGGTAGTGAGATAGTTTTCCAACATGCTTCAAAGCATTGGCTGGAAAACATAATAACCCAATGCTGCTAGGTGTGATGTGTAGGGAAGGCCAAATCACAGGCAGATTTTTCTATCAAAAAGACTGCAGGGGGCTACTCACTTTCACCCATCATGTTCCAATTCAGAAAATAGTGGAAAATGAAACTGTGTCCAGGACATTTTTGTTCCAGTGTGACACATGTAACACATGCACAACTGAAACCTCCCAGATGAGGTTTACCAGAGGTTTTCCTTGTAACCAGAACCGCACTGCTGTTGGCTCTTGATCTAACTACTTCAGGACTGCCATTGATACGTCTACATGAGCTAGTAGCTCTAGTTTGACTGTAGTGGAGATGGAGACCAAATAGTGATTTGTGGAAGCATGTGATCTTGCCATATGAATGCACAAACTTCTTAGCTTGACACATGTTCTTTGGATTGCTTCATCTTTATTCAAAAGCAACCAGCGCAGGCAGCATTGGCACAGATTTCACATAAATCAGCTTCTTGGGCAACCAGGTCTGTTAGAGAGAAAAGAGGGAGTTTCAATGAATTGGCAAGAGACTTTCTTGGAGAGCAGAGCCACATATCAAGAGATTTGATGACTCCTTTCTTTAGGTTTAAATTATAGGTTTAACTAAAAATAGCGTGTGTGGCTTTAAAGTAACATAGTAAAATACAGCAAACTGTTCTAACTTGCTAACATGTAGGGAATAAGGAATATCTGGCTCATGGGGGAAGGAACATCATGGGACTGATAAAAACTAAGGAGGTAGTTAGTAAGACCAAGGATGTTAATCTTCAAGATAACAGAGACTGGAACAGAACAAAAGCAAGGTCATACCATTTTCTAACTCAGCACTAGGACCTTGTGAGCATACGAAAGCACTGAGGTCACTCATTAAACAGTGAGAAAGACGATCAGCTACCACCAGAGACTCCCACTCAGGAAGAAAGCGCATGAGTAATTAGAATGTAAATATTATAATTAGTTCCCGACAATCTAATGAATATGTAAATCATTTTCCCCAGAAAAGCTGTAAATAGGCATGAGTATACTAAATATATAGCCACTGCTGGCAAGTAATGGGTGCGCTCACCTTTCTGAAACTATTTGTGTGTGCACCCAGTACTGCGGTAAAGAACGACTGCTTTCCAAATCTCCACATCAAGTCTTCGAGAGTTTCTCTGACCAACTTTTGCAGCAACATTTCCATCACTGTTTTATGAGTTTTAATGTTCTTTGAAGTTATTACTTGTTTAAATAAAATTAGTTCTTGCAAAAAACAGGCCAAAAGAATGAAATCAAACCTGAATTTTTTTGGGGAAACAATGGGAATGTGGAGGCAAGAGAACAATTGGGAGGGTGGTGGGGATGTGACTTGTAGAATCACAACATTCACTATATTCTAAAGTGACCGTTGTATTGAACAGTAGATAAAAGCAACAAAATGAAGTGAAAAAAACAGAAGCTGTAGCAGCCTGCTCAAACATCAGTACACGACAGACATTGCCAAAGACTGATTCACCTCATTTAGATCTCACGCCTCTTTCCGGCTACCTGGAAAAACACCTTCTACACTGATTACAGAGAGCAATTGGACTCATTCAGAATTTGTAGTTTGCTAGAACTGAGTGATATATCCCTGCTTTTCCTGTAAGCCAGAGGATATAAGGGGCTCTCTCACTTAAATTGTGCACGTTAGCATGCAGCTACCTGGAGGAAGCTTTTTCCTGGTTACAGCAGCCTGATTTGTACAGCCTACAGCTAAGCTCAGCACATCAAGAATTGTCTTTTAGGGTGCTCACAATCAGTGCTGGCCAACAATTGTAGGAAGGATAGAAAGGCAACATGGACTCTCTTATCTGCTTTAGAAGTGACAAAGAAGGAATTATGTTTCTTTTCCTGCTGCTACTTGAATGTTTAAGGTTGAAAATTGTGACAATAATGTCAGCTATGCAATATGAGCTACGTACTCAGCCTCTCAAAAACAGTGGATGCGTCTTCTCTTTTGCACACAGATTGGAACTCCTCAGGGAGATCTTTTTCATCACATGGAGAGTAGCTAGCCATTGAAACCACAACGTGAGGGTTAAAGGATCTGTTCTCATCCATAAGCTCCTTTAGCTTCTTCACAGACTCAAGGGAGAATTTCAAGTCTCCATCCTATGTAGACAGAACCAGAAAAAAAAGGCATCAGGAAGTTAGACTTAGGCTAAGGCTATACTGTTTCAACAATGAGGTCTCCCCAAAACTATACTATAGGAAAAAGACAGTGTTGAAACAAAGCCTATATAAAATCAGTGTTAACTGAAAGTGAAACGATCAGTTCTTCAAGGCAAAGACCAACAGTGAGACCTGGCTGGCCGGTCAGAATTTTCATTATGTGGATGGCGGCAGACTTAGTGCATTTCTCACTCCCAAGAGAGACACCCATTAAATCTGGGGTTGAAAGATACAGGCTGGTAATCTTCAGCTAGAAATGATGACTTGGCAACACATGGTAGAGACTCATAAAATCATAAGCTGAATGGAGGTAAATGCTAGTTCAATTTTTGTGCTTTTTCTTCTAATACACCGGTGAAGAAATTCAAGCATTGGCTCTCATGTGGCAAGATCTAACCAAGCAAAAAGACCTATTCCTTTGTATTACACATTGTTAAGAGCTGAAATCACTCATGCCAAGGTACTGTTGCAAATTTTCTTTAATTTAAAACTTGTCCATATGGTTAATGGAACATAAATTATTTGCAACATAAATATGACACTTCTGACTCAAAGCTCATACCAAAAGCTTCAGGAAGCTGGGACAGTATTTGGGAAATATTACTCCATGCTTTATATTGCTAGACCCTCTGCATCTCTTAATGATCATTCCCTCACTTTCAAGTGAATCCCACTGCTGAGGTTATAAACTTAAACTGCAGGTATTGCAACAGTTAGTTTATGTGCATAAAGTCTGTGTCTGTCTGCAGATAATCAGTTTGGCCCAGAAGAGAGATAAGCATTTTCAGATTTGTCTTTAGTATGTGTTTGAAGTCGGTTTAATGAACAACTTATAGTCAGTAGGATGATAAGTAACACCTACTCATTCAAAGAAATCAAGTGAAATGACTTTGATATAGCATGAGGCCAAATATTGCCACTTGTTTCACACTCTCATGAGCCCAAGGTTGAATAGTATGAGATTGAAGGGGTGGAGGGGTGTAGCTGGTTTCAGGTGGAGGGGAGTGGAGTATGGGGTTGGTTTTGTTGTTTTTTTGTTGGTGGGGAGTTTTTTACAGAATAATAGAATTTTTGTGTAGAAGAATTAAAAAAAACCAAATCCAACCAACAACCAGATAAACTCTGGACATGCATTTACTTAGTGAATTCTTTTCTACCTGCAACTGGTTTATGATTTTACTCAGGTTAATTTATTGGTCATGGTCGCCTATGAATTTTTTTTCTTTTTTTTTTTTTGTATAAATAGAGTTCTAGATTCAGCCATTCGTCACAGACCCCAAAAGCATAAAACTGACAACTATAAAACAATGGTTTTCCACAGGTTCACTTTCAGAGAAAACAGAAAGTAGAAATGAACCCTGAGACATGTATGTCCTGGTGACAAAAAAAACCAACAAAGGAACATCAAAAAAACTAAAACAACCCCCCACCCCAGATAAGAAAGATTTATCAAAGAAAGTTCAAGAGGAGCAGCATCTTCCCTCCAAGGTGAAAATGCATATTGTGTTGCTGACCTAAGAGATTTTAACACAGAAATAGTGCAGGCCAGAACAATCCACCTCTGTAGTTTTTCTGGGTTTACTCCATGCCTAGTAAACCATCTTCCTCCAATTTCCATTATATCAATTCAAGATCTATGATAGAAGGTGTCAAGACAGTGAATCCCAGTCTTCAAAAACATTATATAAAGTCAAATGAACTTCTGCCTTGCAAAACATTTTGTTAAATGAACAAGACCATAAGCCAACCTTGTTCACTAATTACTTTTAGTCAGACCTTACGGGACCTCAATTAGTCCAAGTGAAAGGACAAACATGCAGAGTACACTGCACATATATGTGGAAAAAATACAGATTTAATGATTAATGAGGTAAGATTTCAAACTACAAAGAGGATTTAAAACTACAGAGCTGCATTTTCTGCACTTTTACCCAAAGTCTGTTATCATTTGGTTATTTTTTATGCTTCCAGTGGAAAACAAATTCTTCTCATTAAGTAGGAAGCTATCTGTTCTAAATGTTAAACAGTGATTTGGAAGAAAGGAATACCTTAAACCTACTATCTCTGGATATCTCTGACATCCAAAGGAGAGAAAAAAAAGATATTTCAAGACACAAAAAGAGTACTTTATACCAGGAAACCTACTGCACACATGCAGAGTCAGTAATTGTTTCAGGAATGTCAGTTCTTTTGGTACTCTCTGGAAGTTACATTTCAATCAAACTGAAATATCCCTAAGTGTTTCTAAGGATGAGTGCAGGCAGATCCAACACACTCCCAGGCACAGACAAGAGTATTGAATCTCTTAACTGCTTCCAAGACACACGAAAGTGCTTCATATCCTGGAAAATTTGATACAGCCTTCTCTAATACCTCATCTGCCTATTCATATTTCAGTGGATTCAGCTAACCATTTCTTTCACTTTTTAATGATATTTGTGTAGGCTTCATCTCATAAGCAGATCATTTCCATAAAGAACTTCCTGCCTAGAAGCAGCACCATTATATAATTTTAGAGGTGTTCCCAGTCTTGCAGCTTCACAACACATGGGGGTATGTTCAAAAGAAACACGGTGCCTCAGACAGCAAGGGATTTCAAAGCAGTGATAAGGCTGGTGAAGTTAAACTGCACCATTTTAGTAATACCCAAAGCACTTTATAGAAAGAAAAACAGAACTACAGGGAGATTAAGTTGGATATCAAGCCAGAGCAGAGCAAAACTTCAGGTCTATTAGTTTAGTTAAGATTCCTGTTGCAGCCATTTCACATGGTATCAGTACTTCATTGAACTTGCAACACCAACAAACTAAAGAGCAGAAAACTCACCTGAACATAGACCGCCTGAGAGCTGTGCACCAGTAAAAGGACTGCAAGGACTGTAAACGAAAGAAAGCCTTTCATAGTGCTTGCAAAGTATAGCCTTTCCTAATCTGAATATATTGTAATATATTTGAATATATTTGGTCTTTATCTTTCTTCTTCTGTCTCTCAGACTACCTCTTTTCTTCTAAGCACTCAGACTGCCTAGTCGTCAGAGATCTATGTTTCCAGTGCAAAGCTAGAGCTTTATAAAGAATTCACATAGCATTTCCTTGGTAATCCATTAATCTAAACTCTTTATTGACATATAATAAACCCTCAATAGACTATCCGTTATGTACTCCTGAGCAGAGTAGGACAGTCACACCCAAGCAGATCTTGGAGTTATGAGTCTCTCCCACTTTGAGACACTGGCCATGACACAGGCAAGCAAAACATTCCAGCCTACAATAAAAAAAAAATCACAGAGATTGATCTAATGCAACATCTGAAACTCCGTCTTTTATCAGGAATGTACTTAGGTTTCTGACCAGTTGCTGCAGAGCTGTGAAAAAGAGAAATTTGAAAGGAGATAGAAACAAAATGCTTTGCACTGATCACTGGCCAGTCAGTACCCTCTTTTTGGGATTCCAGGTACTAAGAACGTAGCAATGGCCAAGGCAGATAAACTCAGGCTGTGCCTGCAAATGACCAGCTATAAAACATCACCTTGCTAGTGCTTTTTGCTACAACAAATTAAAATGGACATATTAAAAAGCACAGGGACAGTCATTAAGGATAAAGGCTGCAATGAATTGTGTTATCCCTCTCCGGGGAGCTATTTCAGGCTCCCCAGAGCCCAGCTCCAACAGTGAAAACATCCAGCCCCTGCTCCCATGCCTAAGGTTCCAGGACAGAAAGCTAGTTCTGGGCATCGCCTACAAGTGGTGAGCTCTGGAATGGTGCCACCAACATGGCAATCCACCATGAAACTAATCACGTAAAACTCCATCTGTGTACTGCCCTTCTTTTGAGAGCTTTTGGGTGTCCTGGAAATGGCTCTCAGAGTGCAAACATCCAGCCCCTGCTCCCACATTTGAAGGTGCCAAAGACAGAAAGCTGTTGCTATGCATAACCTGCACATAGCAAACACGGGAACAATCTCACCAACATGGCAATCCACCCTTGATTAGCCACCTAAAACTCCATTTGCATTCTACATGTGTGTCCTTTCACTTGGACTAATTGAGGTCCCATAAGGTCCCCCTCCTGGGGACCCATGTGGGGATCTTGGAAGAGCTCAGGGACTGAGCGGTTGATCTGAATGTTGCAGATGGTGATGTCTGTAACGGATGGGAACCTAGCCAATAGTTGGTGACTATGAGAGACATAGCAATGTATGGTTTTGACAGAGTGTATTTAATAAAGTATATATATTTTTGTTCATCTTGACTGTTCAGCTGAAAGAGGCAGGAAAACATAATGATGCAACTGTTCTATGACTATTAATGGATAAGTTGGACACTTACCAACTGCAGATGCCTGGAGCAGATGGGACAACCTGCCAGTGGCTGCTGCCTGTGCTTGCTGACAGCTGTTTCTCATGGTGTGGCAGAAGATGCAGAGGGTGCTGGTGGCAGAGGAGACAGCTTGCAGCAGTGGCTGGCAGCTCCTGGTGCCCGAGTTGCGGGTGTGTGCCAGGGTGCCACTACTTGCACTGCTGGCAGATGGACTGTCTCCTCCTGTGTTATCACTATGCGAGGCAGTGCCACACTGTGCACCAGGCTGCTTGTCTGCAAGAGAAGTGGAGGAAAGAGGCTGCATGACGGTGTCTCTTGCACCCACGTCCCAGCTTGTGCAGTTCGGCTCCCCTGACAGCCCCCAGGGCAAGGCTTAGCCCCACAGGCGGCTGCTGCCTGCTTCCAGAGCCGGCTGGGGAGAGGGCTGGCCAACTGCAGCCCGCAGCAACTGCCAAGAGCACGTCTGGCATGCCTGGGCAGCCTGCTGGGCATGGCATGGGGGGCTCAGCTTGCTTCCTCCTGCACCTCCCACCTGCCCATCGGTAGCTCCTGTTTAGCAATCTAACCCTCCGTTTTAAGTGGTCAGACTTGTTAAAACCCAAACCAGAGTCTGACACACACACACAAAAAATAGAATATGGAAGCTACCAAGAAGCACTTTCCTTTGAGCAGCTGCAAGAAAGCCTCATGACAAGCAGACCAAACCCAGAGCATGCTTCACCCCACAACCTGTGCAAGCTCGTCTCAAAGAGTGGTCCTCACACCTATGTGCCACCTTCAACCAAGTTTAAGGCAAGTAAGAGCTTCAAACTCCAGGAGGCTACCCCACCATCAGCTTCACCCCCAGTAACTCCCTGCAGGATCCCTTGCCTGGGGAGCGCCACATGCGTGGTGCTAAGGGAAGCCAGATACCTGTATTTCCAGCCATGATTCCTTTGAGTTCATCGATTTGAGAACATGTCTCTGCCACTCAGTCAGTGGCCTGGCTCTCTGAGTGGTATTTCTGTAACAGAGCCAGTAAGAGCAGGGACCGTCAGCACTATGCTGCAGTTCCCTAACACAAAAAAAGGCAACTCCGGCTCACTGCAGGAGAGTGCAGACATAAATGCACTCAAGTGTTTTCAAGTTACACGAGACATTTGTAAGTGTGTAGACCAAATATTGACCTTCTGAGCCACCTGCAGGTCACACATAGAATCATAGAATCATAGAATAGTTAGGGTTAGAAAGGACCTTACATGCCCATCTGCTCCCGTGCTGTGGGAGCTGCAAGGCAGCCAAGCACCTACAACTCCCTGAATTCCCAGAAATAACAGCCCCCTTCAAAACCCTAAGCATGCGGCAGCAAAGAAGGAAAGTAAAGTCAAGAATCTGTGAGACACGGTGTCTCGACCTGGTCAAAAGACATATGTGACTCAGATCTGGTCACAGTATGTTTGTCGCTTGGTTGGAACTAATGCACAAACGAGGCCAGATGCTGAAACTCTTTAACAAACTGAAGTATTTATTCCTGGAGAGATCAAAGCAGAGAGAGAGAAGAGGGGGAGGAGAGAGATAAAAGAAGAGTTGCAAGCAGATAGTCACCACCTGTGGAGCCAGCGGCGTCTCGTTGGTCCTCTTCACCCAGGGTGTTGCTGGTGGTGGGATCTCACCTTCTAACCTGAGCCCTGCCCTTTTATGTTTGTGTTCTTTGGGGTGTTATCCATAATTTGCATGCCAAGCATAGAGAGGCATTACTATGGTAATGATGGACGTGTTTTAGTGAACACATGTGCAGTTCCAAAGTTGGGGGTTCTTTTGAGTCAGCATGTTTCAGTTCTGTGGAGGCTTATCAGCTTCGAACAACAAGGGGGTCAGAACGATCCTGCCTATGCAGTATCGAAAGCCATCATCCTTCTTGTTTGCTTCATTTGCAATAATTCTTGCAAGGCCTCCCATAGTCGAATGTAAAGGGTATCTGAGACAAGCTCACTTAAAGCTGTGTTTGAGAAGCGGTGTTTGAGACAAGCTCAGTTTCCAGGCTCTCACATATGGTTCATTAAACGCCTGGGCTACCTTCAGAGATCCCACTCCCACACATCATTTGTGAACTGATTATGAAGGCAGCACACTTCCATCACCTTCTCTACTTATCTCTAGAACACACCTTGAGAGCCTTTCGGTTTCACAAGCAAGACAGCATGCAGCCATCTCTGTCAGCATGAGAGGGAGCTCCAGCAAAGGTGAAGAAGGCCCGTGAAATGGAAACACCATACAGGAGGCACTAAAGACGGCCTGTTTGAGCAGACTGGTGGCTCTTCCTGTAGTGGATACACACAGCTCGGAGCCGGTGGGCTGCTCCCTAGACCCACCTGAGGAGGATTTCACACACTACCTCCCAGCAACAGCCCAGCACTCACTGACAGCTTTGCTGATACTGTGTTCCACTTTGACCCAGGGAAACATGTCTCTCTAGCAAAATTCACAAGTAAACTGTTTTTTCTTGGTTTTTTGTAACTTGTAGCCATTGCACTGACATCTGAAGATCTTCATGGAGCATTTCTACTTTAATAAGAGACCATCTAAAGAGACCGATAGCAGAGGCCAGGACTACATCACGACTGCTCTACGTGATGACCACCCATGTGGCCACTTAAACCCCAATTTTCTTCCAAATAAGAGCTCAATTTGCATCCGTTTCTGACAACACAGGAAGCCAGAGTCTCAAACACTAACAGCATTCACCTACTCAGGTCATAATTAACAGCTATAGCACCAAGTGCAACAGCTCCTTCGAACCTTCTCCTCAGAAGTTCCTTTTTTAGACAAAGGTGTAGGACGGGCCTGCCTTCAAAGCTGGCCACGGGTTGTACTAGAAGTGCAGCCTCCCTCTCCAGTGTTACCTGTGTGCTACAATTGAGTTGCAGTGTGATCTCTGAACTGCTGCGTGATCTCCTCCTCCACCCTCAGCATCACACTGAATCACAGAATCATAGAATGGTTTGGGTTGGAAAGGACCTTAAGATCATCTAATTCCAACCCCCCTGCCACAGACAGGGACACCTCACACTAGATCATTTCACCCAAGGCTCTGTCCAACCTGGCCTTGAACACTGCCAGGGATGGAGCATTTACCACTTCTTTGGGCAACCTGTTCCAGTGCCTCACCACCCTCACAGTAAAGAACTTCTTCCTTATGTCTAACCTGAACTTCCCCTGTTTCAGTTTAAACCATTACCCTTTGTCCTATCGCTACAATCCCTGATGAAGAGTCCCTCTCGGCAGCAAACTCCTGAAGTTACAGGAATCACCTAGATAATGGTCCTGTTCTTGCACTACATGCAGTGTTTGGTCAGTAGGGCTCTGGTCTCAGCAAGTTTTAGAGCCATCTGAGAAGAGAGTTTTCTGTCATGACCTAAATTCTATTAGCTGATGCCTGGATTTCCATCAATATGCAAAAGCTCCTCTTGTACTTCAAGGCTGGGATTTTTAGAGGAATGGCTCTGCAGACTGCCTGGTTCTTCCAATAAGGCAATTCATTAAGCTTATTCCAGCCATGAAGAGCTTACAATGTGAGGAGTCATCACTTCATATAGTTCTAGTCTCCACATATTAAAGCCTGGTGGAGAAGAAAAACTCAGTCCCATCCCAGATAGGAATTAATCTATTTTATTATGTACAGTGCCACACTGGCATTATTGTTCATGGCTTTCTATCTGCTGTATAAGCCAAAGAACAGTTTCTGCAGTGAACTATGTGCAACTCTCCATGCTCCTATGCCATGCCGTGCAACTCTCCAAATCATCTCCAGTAGTCACCAAGGGCACCCCACAAACAGCTCTTCTCACTAATTCCAATATAAACATCAGGCAGCAACAGTGCAAGTGCAAATCTTCACTTCACCTTCATCCGTCTTGGTGTCCTGGCTTCACTCTGCACCTCAACACACAACTGTTACTGCTGGAGAGGGTTATAAAGCTTCCCAGTTTCTACACTTAGGCAAGAGCTGAGCTCAAGGCTCACCAGCAAAGGACCTCTGTTCCTGTACTGTAATATCTCCAAACCAGGCACTTCCAGCAGGATCAGCAGGAAGAAAAGGCAAGCCCTCCATGGAGAACAGCACCAGCATTAACATGCTCCCCAGCTACAGCAGGCTGAGAACCTCCTGTAGTACATGTACAGCACCAGCTGTAGTTGCCCCAGTTGCCTCAGTACCAGTTGTAGGTACTGATTGTGTACAAGCTCTGAACCCAAATACTCCAAGCACATCTTACCTTTAATTCAAAACAACCTCACCCCAAACAACATCGCTCAGATTATGAAGTTGTTTGCAGTCAATTAAGAACTCTTAAGAGTCTTCAACAGAAGATTCAAAACAATTTCCTTGTAGCCTGAGGTTCTGTGCACTAATAAGGCTATTGATGACATGAGTCACAGGGCAGTTGTTTATTCCTCCTCTATTTTCCATCTGACTTCATCCATTTAATTTGACATTCCATCTAGCAGCATGTTTTCATTGCAGGTGCTGGAAGTACACCTGTGCAGGCAGATCCTGTCTTGGCACATATAATGAAACAGATAACTGCAGAGAGGAAAAAAGAAAAAAGAAAAGAAAAAGGCATTTGGAGCTGCCAGAGGACTAATCTTCTATAAGACACTACTGCTTGCAGGGCCCTCGAGGGCTGGAGGAGCAGCAAATTCCAGTTAGTCTACAGGAACTGACACAGATGCCAACGTATCCCAGCCCTCTTTGTTCAGGTAAATGTTTCCATTCCTATAAGCCACACTGAATTAGAGATCACCTATGTGTTAAAGAATCACTGGCCTCATATACTTCACAGCACTCCACACTTAGCAATAATTTTGTGGGTTGCTTAGCTGTCAAACAACTTCAGGTCCACGTCCTTCCAGCCACTTCCTTGTAAAAATAAAACATTGACAAGATACCCTGGGGTAAGATTTGTGTCTAATCCTAACCAATGTGCACACAAGCATCCATCCACTAGCTCATATGTGACAAGAGCTGCAGTTAATTGGGGTGACCAGGAAGACAACCTGTCAGTGAGTCTTGCTGGCACAGTGACTTGCCACCGGGTTGTGTTACCTTTGGTTTTCATCACAAAGGCTGATGGACAAAAGCAACCCCAGCAGAAAGTGAATTAGAACAATCATCAGGCTAACCAGGCCTGAATCAATTGGCTCAGTTAACTCTTTATGTGAAGATGACTTTGGCAGTGCAGAGCAAACACAGACATTAGTCAAAGGCAACCCTCAGTATACTGAAAAACGGTGCAAAGCAGTTCAAAACAATATTTTCCTATCAAAACTAAGCCAAGCTGTTATTTTAGGCCCATATCAATCTTTAGCACAATAAGTTTTCATCTGTAAAAACACACTATAGCGCTTCCGAAACTCAACTTTCTAGTTGGCTGAACAGCACTCAAGGAAAAGATAAAGCAAAACAAAGTAACTACGCTAAAATTACAGTAGAAAAGATTCACCATCCAAAGTACATTAGACCACAGGGCAGGCAGCTTCCTCAAAAAGCTCTCCAAAACCAAAGTTGAAGTGGGGTCCAAGGTGTCTAAATTTGTTTTCTCCACAGTTTCTTTAGTTCACACATCAGCACATTGACTTGTAAAAAGAAATTATTAACTACCATGCAAGAGTTCATAGTTTCTCCTTATTAAAGAGACAGCAGCTCACTCCTGACTTAGCTACAGGTAGAGCACAAACATTTTCCCAGCAAATGGAAAAAAAGTAATATCTGTGGCCAGTAAAAAAAGCTTTGATTAATTCAGCCAGAAGATGCAAACTGCTCGCACTGCACTTTACTGTACTCACTCCACATTGGATCTCTTGAGGTGCTGCCAACCCTCATTTTCCTAACAACGAAGAACTGCTGAGCAGCCCAAGTCAAAGAATTGGTGAGCAGCTACCACAGCACACTGTATTGATTATACAACCACGTTCCTTCAGATCCAGCACAATACAGTTGTCTGTGATGTTTTGGCCAGTCCAGCAATGGAACCAAAATTGCGTCAGTCTGTGGTACAACACCAGGGCACAGCCAGGGATACACAAACATGACTAAGCCTCTTCAAGAATCAGGTGACTGTCAAGTATCAAGAAATCAAACTCTTCAAGTTGCAGTTCCTCAATGAATACTACCAATATAAAGGAGCATTTCTAAAAGAAAAAAAATCATCCACAAATCCTCCCACCACCACAAACACTGCAAGAGATCAGCAGCCTGCAAGGAACCAAGTGACCAACCTCAGAACAAAGCCCCACAAACAAAGAGACATCTTAATCCCCAGAGCAGAACTCATGGTTCAAACTGAGGATTATAAAGAGGTTCAGACAACTCTTGAAAGCCTTGGCTCTTTTAACACTGGATAATCTCAGATGTCACATTAGTGAGGCGAGAGTGAGTAGCACCACAAGTAAGGTGACACTCGCTGCCACGGCAAAGACATCAACTCACAGGATCCACAGCCCTCAGCCTTACTTCAGAGACAGAAGCCACTTCTTTGGTAATGACACCTGTCCCAACTTTGGGCAGGATGGATGCAATGAAGCAAACCTGATTAACAAGGACCATATTTCTCTCTGTAAGCAGTGTCTCATGCAGCCCTGTAAAACTCATGTAACAAGTATCTATTAAACTGCTCATATACTACACATCTATTAAATTGCTAAAGAACATCTCTCCTCAGAAGTTACAAAAGGCAGGAATTAAATCCATTAGAACCAATTCCTTTGTCCACGACTTCGAGTACATGGCAGAGGGCGGCTGCCCCAAAGATCCATCGATGGCAGCAGGGCTAAGGGCTGATGAGGACACCATCCCCCACGTCCCAACATCCTCATCCTAACCAGCTCCCTCAACAAGCTCCCCTACCTTTTGGAGTACAGGGCAGAAGATGGCTGCAGTATGGAACTGGTGGATGGTGACAACACCTTCCTTGGTGGCCTCGACAGCCCTTCTGGCACTGCCTCCTTCTATGAAGTCCCTGCCTTGTTGCAGCACTGGGCGGAGGGCGAGGGACCAGCAGCAGCAACATTAGGAGATGCTGACCACTTCTAGGGGCTGGTGGCCTCCCCCTTTCAGGACTCACGGGCACTGTGGTGGTCAAAAATCCAAATCTTCCTATGTGTCACCATTCAGTGCATACTGCCGCAATGCTGCCTGAAGCGCCCAGATGCTGTGGACAAAAAAAAGAATGAAATGAAATGAAGTGAAATGAAACGAAACGAAATGGACTGTCCCCCACACAACATCCTTGTCTCTAAACTGGAGAGGCATGAATGTGATGGATGGACCACTCGGTGTATAAGGAATTGTCTGGATGGTAGCTGTTGTGGTTTAAGCCCAGCCAGTAACTCAGAACCATGCAGCCACTTGCTCATGCCCCCATTCCCTCCCCCACCCCTGCTCCCAGAGGGATGGGGAGGAGAATTGAAAGAATAAACCCCATGTGTTGAGATAAGAACAGTCCAATAACCAAAGTATAATACAAAACCACTGCTACTACTACTACTACTGATAAGGGAAATAACAACTACAGGTTGGGGCAGACTGGATAGAGCAGCCCTGTGGAGGACTTGGGGGTGTTGATTGACAAGAAGCTCCCCTTGACCCAGCTTCAGTGTGCACTTGAGCCCAGAAACTATGTCCTGGGCTGCATCCCCAGAGTGTGAGCAGCAGGTCGAGGGAGAAGATTCTCCCCCTCTGCTGCGCTCTGGTGACAACCCCCCTTCAGTCCTGCATCCAGCTCTGGGTCAACAGCACAAGACGGACGTGGAGCTGTTGGAGCGAGGCCAGAGGAGGCCACAGAGATGCTGCGAGGGCTGGAGCAGCTCTGCTCTGGAGCCAGGCTGAGAGAGCTGGGCTGGGGCAGCCTGGAGAAGAGAAGGCTCCTGAAGGGGAGACATTAGAGCAGCTCCAGAGCTACAAGAAATCTGGAGAGTGGCTTTTTACAAAAGCCTGTAGTGACAGAACAAGGGGGAATGGCTTAAAGATCACAGAATGTGGATTTAGATGAGAAATTAGTAAAAAGCTCTTCTCTGTGAGGGTGCTGAGGCGCTGGCACAGGTTGCCCAGAGAAGCTGTGGCTGCCCCATCCCTGACAGTGTTCAAGGTCAAGGTTGGATGGGCCCTGAAGCAAACTGGTCTAGTGTGAGGCATCCCTGCCCATGGCAGAGGGGTTGGAATTACATGATCTTAAGGTCCTTTCCAACCCAAACCACTCAATAATTCTGTTCCATTTCATTGTTTCATTATTTCATTTTGTTTATTTCCTTTCATTCATTACTTAATTTCATTTAGTTTCAATTTTTCTTTAAATTTCAATCAAAATAATTTACATTTATATTCTTTCCTTTCCCTTTCCTTCCCTTCCCTCCCTTCCCTTATTGCATGATTTAATTTTATTTAAATTGATTTTATTGTTTCATATTTATTTTCATTCAATTCTTTAATTCTTTCGTAATTTAATTTAATATAATTTAATTTACATTTCATTTCATAGAATCCCAGAGTGCTTTGGGTTGGAAATGACCTAAAGATCATCCAGTTCCAATCCCCTACCACAGGCAGGGACACCTTCACTAGACCATGTTGTTCCAAGCCCCGTCCAACCTGGCCTTTGAACACTGCCAGGGATGGGGCAGTCACAGCTCCTTTGGGCAACCTGTGCCAGGGCCACACCACCCTCTTCCCTGTGGAAGAACTTCTTCCAAATGAAGTGAAATGAAATGAAACTAAACAAAAATAACTTAAATTCTCTATATGAACTGAAATTAAATCCTGTTTCAATCTGTATCCTTTGTGAGTCCTGGAAATGCTTCTGGAGCCATCGCTGCTCTGTCCCTCTCCACCTCCTCACCCCGACCCACACTGCTGCTCCTCAGCCTCTCCGGCTCGCTCCTGCCCTTCTCCTCCCTGTGCTCACCTCTCCCGGCCTTTCCCGTCCCCTCTTCCCGCTCCCTCTGCCCTATGCCCTATGCCCGGGGGACGGTGTCCCAGCAGGCCCTGGCAGCAGGACGAGCGCCCCGGGGCACGCTGGGAGCTGCAGTGCTAGGGCAGGGGCTGCGGGCGGCCATGTTGGTGCTGGGCGGTGCAGCTTCTGCTGCGGCTGCGGCCCAGCTGAGGGGAGGGCCGGGGCCACCGCTGAGGCAAACGAGCCCTGTGGAGATGGAGACAGACCGGCTGTGGGCACAGGCACCGGGCACCCTGCCTGCCAGAGCCCGCCGAGCTGCCCCAGCCCCGCCTGCGCCCTGCAGCTGGCGCTGGAGCTGCGCAAAAGGAAAGGGGAAAGCACAGACAGGCAGAGAAAGAAGGGCCTCGGCTGAAGAGCTTCCCTGGCAGGACAGAGGGCGGGAGCTGTGGTGAGTCCCAGGCCCTTGGGGCCGTGTCACCCTCTTCTGCCTCTCAGTCCCTCCGGGATCCCCCCTTCCTTTTCCCTTGCTGTCATTTGTTTTGCTTCCCCACAGCTCTCCTCTATTCCTGTGCTCTCCTCCCTGCCCCTCTTTCCCCCAGGTCCCTGTTTCTGTGTGGCTCTACTCTGCCCTTTCCCTTGCTGCCGCTCATTCTGTATCCCACAGTCCCTTTCCTTCTCCCCCTTCATCTCTTCCCTCTCTGTCTGCTGCCCCTGCCCCAGAGGGCTCCTGATACTTCTCTTTTTTTTCTCCATCCCTCTGGGCTGCTCACTGCCCCGTGTCGTGGTTTAAGCCCAGCCGGTAACTCAGAACCGTGCGGCCACTCGCTCACTCCCCCACTTCTTCCCTCCTGCTCCCAGAGGGATGGGGAGGAGAATCCAAGGAATGTTGGTCCCATGGGTTGAGATAAGAACAGTCCAAGAACCAAGGTATAATACAAAACTACTACTACCACCACCAATAGTAATAATGACAAGGGAAATAACAAGGGGAGAGAATATAAAGCTAAAAGGGGAAAGGGAAAAAAAACAACAAACCAATAAATGCAAGCGATGCACAATACAATTGCTCACCACCTGCTGACCCATACCCAGCCTGGCCCATGCAGTGATCTGGGCCTTCTGGGTGACTCCCTCTGTTTATATACTGGGCATGATGTGCTGTGGTATGGAATACTCCTTTAGCTAGTTTGGGTCAAACTATCACCATTGTTCTCAGACTAAAGTCAAAACCACAGCACTGCACCAGCTACTGAGAAGGAGAACTATTCCAGCTGAAGCCAGGACACCCTCCTTTTCCCTTTCTCTTAGTTGTTTTTTCTTGCTAATAGCCTAATTGGTGGTGGTAGAAGATGCAAGTAGAATTCCAGCACTGACTTTGTTCCAGCACTGATGTTGTTACCAATTGAGTCTCAGCAGTAAATGCTCACTAAGTATCTTTAGACAATTGAAGTCAGAAACTTTTGCCCAGGCATTTCTGCACCTTATGCAGTGAACTTCAAACCCTCTCATTGCAAATTGTATAGAGGTACCCCCAAGAGATAAGTATGAATTTATTTGTGTTGACGTTCCTGCCTCTCTCGGAAAGAACTTTTCCAGACTATTCTGTGTCATGTGGTAACACCTTTGAAATAAAATGCAACAAAAACCGTCTTCATGGTCAATACATAACAGTTGAATTGGGATACTGAAATTAGGACAGCTGCATGTATTTTGTCCTCAACCGATATTCATTTATTGTTTCATCAAATGACTTAAGTTATGAAATGAACTAAATTTTTCTTTGCTGTAAATTTCTAACTTACCCCTCATGAGATAATCCAAACTAATTGTGAAGAGATAAAATGGCCACTCGCTCCTACAAGTATGCTTGATCTGTGGCTCACAGACGAGGCTCATTTTGCAGCCGAGCTGAAATATCATTGACTTCATTTTAGCTAATACCCCTTTTGCTCCATTTGTTGGGAAAAAATCCTTCTGTGACTCAACAGCTTTTTCTGCTCACAGAGTTTGTTGTTTATTGATGTGTTTGTCATTGTTCTATTCCATTCGGCACCAAGGCCTGCACAATGTATGGCCTCAGAGACTGTTGCCTTCCAGTATTTTTGTTACCGTATTTTTTTTTCCACAGAAATTGCCAAATAAAATGAGAATTTTGCTATTGAAATAGTTGAAAGAAAGTTTTCAGAGAATGGTAATGTACAATAAAACCTTCAAATAGCCTTAAAACAACAATTCCACATTCGAGCTTCTGATTCCGTGGGTATAGATGTATGACCTGCACTGCTTATAAATTCTGTATAGCAAGTTCATTGTGTTAAAACGGCAACCCGTTAACAGAAATAGGAAATAGATGAAACCTCCAGTTCTACAGAAAAGATCAAGAAATTGTTTTCTATTAACTTAACAAGCCATACAATTGTTTGATTGTTTTAGGTGGATGCAGATACTAAGATATGTTTATTTAAATTACGCTCCACATGGAATGCTACTTTTCCTTCAAAGAAATTACTTGTACTAGATATCAGAGTCAACGTGTTAGATCCTGCTTGGCCAATTCACCCTCTGCCCCCAGACATGGACTTTTCCAGCATCCGTGCAAAGCGCAAGTTTTTAAAGAAATCGGTAAGTTTGTATGCCTGCTGCATGAACAGATGGAGATACGTGTAGTTGTCATTGTTTGTCTGCTGCTTTCTGACAATTTAGTCTATTAATAATGAAGTGTCTGACCTCTGTACACCGGCAAGAGGATTTTCTGAACTGAGAATATTGGATAGGTTGGGTTTTAGATTTCAAAACTCTATTCTAGATTGTGGAACGATTACGAAGTTCTTGGGGTTTTGTTTTTAACTTCTCTCCAAAATGACGCCTGCCGATGATCCTCGTCTTCCATCTCTTCTTGTCGCTCACAGCAAGCCAGGCTATTTCAAATACATTTGCTCTTAGAGAAGAAGGAAGCCCGATTTTGGAAATAAAATCAGTTTCCTCATTAGATCAGGCTAGTTTGATGCCACCATCAGAAGACGGCGGTTAAGCTGTATTGTCTTATATTCATAAGTGAAAGCCTTGCTATGTTGATAGCTAATTATACCAAAATAAAGCACCTTTAAAGTGTAGAAATACGAAAATTATATCAGATGCTCGGCAGCTTAGTTGCCTTGAACATGTGGAATATGTAGAAAAACTAATGCTGTAATGAGAACATGTGCCTAGGTGACATATTTTGTAGTACTGATTTTGCAGGAATGTGAAAGCAAGACAGTATCTGAAATTAGGAAGCAGGATCCAAGACTGAAAAGACATCTTCAAGAGAAGTCAGAGGATAAAGAGGAGGAGGAGGTGAAAGAAAAGAGAAGGAAGGGAAGTACAGAGGAAAAAGAAGAGCAGCAACATAAGACACATGAACACAGACTGAGGTCACTCATTAAACAGTGAGGAAAGACGATCAGCTAGCACCAGAGACTCCCACTCAGGAAGAAAGCACATGAGTAATTAGAATGTAAATATTACAATTAGTTCCCAAGTTATTACTTGTTTAAATAAAATTAGTTCTTGCAAAAACCAGGCCAAAAGAATGAAATCAAACCTGAATTTTTTGGGGAAACAATGGGAATGTGGAGGCAAGAGAATAATTGGGAGGGTGGTGGGGATGTGACTTGTAGAATCACAACATTCACTATATTCTAAAGTGACCGTTGTATTGAACAGTGGATAAAAGCAACAAAATGAAGTGAAAAAACAGAAGCTGTAGCAGCCTGCTCAAACATCAGTACACGACAGACATTGCCAAAGACTGATTCACCTCATTTAGATCTCACGCCTCTTTCCGGCTACCTGGAAAAACACCTTCTACACTGATTACAGAGAGCAATTTATCAGATGCTCGGCAGCTTAGTTGCCTTGAACATGTGGAATATGTAGAAAAACTAATGCTGTAATGAGAACATGTGCCTAGGTGACATATTTTGTAGTACTGACTTTGTAGTACTGATTTTGCGGGAATGTGAAAGCACAACAGTATCTGAAATTAGCAGGCGGGATCCAAGACTGAAAAGGCATCTTCAAGAGAAGTCAGAGGATAAAGAGGAGGAGGTGAAAGAAAAGAGAAGTAAGGGAAGTACAGAGGAAAAAGAAGAAGAGCAACATAAGACATGTGAACACAGACCAGTAGGCAGCGGAAATGAAGTATTTGATGGTGCTCTTCAGAAGCAAGACACGACTACAGAGGACTCAGAAAATCAAGGTGGAAAACGAGGGAGTCCCAGTAGTCGAAAACAGTCACAATCACGCTCTCCTGAGGCACGCTCACCATGTACACAGGAGAGGAGCTCACACAAAAGGAGACATGGGAGTTTCTCTCCCAGTTCATCAACTCCTAAAATAAGGAAGGTATGTCAGATAGGCCCTAAGCAGCCTCATGTTGAAGAAGGCTTATGCAGTCCTTTGTGGACCTTTCAATACCAAACTGACATGGTTGACTCTGGGAAGGAGTTTACCATGTATAAAATCATTGAGAAACTTGTACAAGTTAATGATAAAAAAAGCAAGTTTATAATTGCATTCTTACACAAAGAATACTTAAATGCTTATTTCCACAGGTTTCTTTCACGTCTGCTCAACCAGGGCCTTATGGCCAAGGTCAACAGCATTTGCCATATCCTGGCAGTTTTGTTCAGAACCCTGCAGGTGTGTAACAAAATCGTTAACTTCCTTGTCTTTCTTTTAGATTGTTCCATTTGTTAGTGGCCACAAAAATTACCCGTTTGTAATGTCCTGGTGTACTAGGTCTACGTGGACAAAGGGAAGCTTCCTCAGTGAGGTGGCCATAGATGCGGTTCCTGTAGTACTTTTCATCTCTTCAGGGGTTTCCCTCAAACAGTAGAGGCTGTCAATAGTTTTCATTAACCATGTGGGTTTCGTATGTAGATATGCCCAAAAAAAAAACCCCAAACCAAAAACCCAAGATAAATTTTTGTCTGCTTTTCTGGAAGGCACCAGCCTGTAGGTGTGGCTTGCATCTTCCAGGGTGTGTCAACATTCCAGTATACGAGTGGTTAGTAAAGAAGAACTGCTAAACCGTCAGAAGCGTTTAAAGTAGGTGATGAAGTAGATTGGTCCTGGTGAAATATCTAAGCATAAAATAAGGAACATACTTAATTTCAGTAAAGAGTAACCCTAGAAATGTGTGTATGGGCAACCAGCTCAGGCTGCCCCCATGAATTGACGTGACCAGAATCCCAGAGGGCGGCGTCTTCCCTCTTGTAACTGCCAGAGGCTCCATAGAGCCGTTCCCTGATTAACTGACACACGTAGTTCCACCAGAACAGGGAGGATAGGGTGTAATTCCATATATTCGCCTATTAGGGCCTTAACTGCTTCAAATGCTTTATTTTGCTCTGGTCCCCACTCCCACTCTGTCTTTTTCCGGGCAATTCTATGCAGAGGTTTTAATAAAATAGCCAAATTAGGTAGTTGATTACGCCAAAAACCTACTGCTCCCAAAAATTGCTGTATTTGTCTTTTTGTATTTGGGGTTGGCCGTTCTTGAAGGGTTTTTCGTGCCTTTTCAGGCATCTGTTGGATACCATTAGACCACACAATTCCTAAATAGGTCACAGTGGTGGCTGGACCTTGTATCTTTTTCGGATTCACTGCTTGGATGACACCCTTTCAAGTAATTGTGAAAAAGTAGTGCTATTAAAAATTAAATTATTTGAATGTGAGTTAATGCCACGTTGACTTTCACTTTGCAGACGTCATCGTGTGATTGCACACCAGCAAGGTGCTGTAGAACGTCCACCAATGATAATGATGAACATTGTTAGTGATGTGTCAGTTTCAACAAACTGACCGGTTTTTGTTTTGTTCTGCTTTCTTCCAGTTTGCTTCATTCTGTAAAAAAAAAATAAATTGAACTGATAGAATTAAATAAACTGAAATGAAACAATGGAAAACTGAAATGAAAAAATAAAAAGAATGAATGAAAATAATGAAAGTTAATGAAAGGAAGTGAAAGGAAAAGATAAAGGAAGATGGTTAAATAGTGAAAATAAATAGTAAAATGAAAAAAGAAGCGAGGGAAGGAGGAAGGCAGGCAGGCAGGGAGGTAAGGAAGAAAGAAAGAAGAAATAAGAAAAAGGAAGAAAGGAGGGAAAAAAGGAAGGAAGGAAAAGAAAGAGAAAGAGAGAAAGAGAAAGAAAGGAATAAAGGAAAAGAAAGAAAAAGAAAAAGAAAGAAAAAGAAAGTGAAAGAAAGAAAGAAAAAAGAAAGAGGAAGGAAGGAAGGAAAAGAAAGAAAGAGAAAGAAAGAAAAAAGACAAAGAAAAAGAAAGAAAAAAGAGTGAATGAGTGCATGAATGAGTGAATGAGTGAATGAATGAATGAATGAATAAATGAGAATAATGAACTTTAATTAATTTAAATGCAGGAATGAAATGAAATTCTAAAATCATAGAATGGTTTGGGTTTGAAGGAGCCGTAAAGCCCATCCAGTACCAACCCCCTGCCACAGGCAGGGACACCTTCACTAGAGCAGGTTGTTCCAAGCCCTGTCCAACCTGGCCTTTGAACACTGCCAGGGACGGGGCAGCCACAGCTTCTCTGGGCAACCTGTGCCAGGGCCACACCACCCTCTTCCCTGTGGAAGAACTTCTTCCAAATGAAGTGAAATGAAACTAAAGGAA
Organism: Strigops habroptila; assembly: GCF_004027225.2. Taxonomy (NCBI): domain Eukaryota; kingdom Metazoa; phylum Chordata; class Aves; order Psittaciformes; family Psittacidae; genus Strigops; species Strigops habroptila. The sequence continues at coordinate 3,117,477 of NC_044292.2, forward strand.
ATTAAATTAAATTCTATATATGAACTGAAATGAAATCCCGTTTCACCCTGTATCCTTTGTGAGTCTTGGAAATGCTTCTGGAGCTGAAAGAACATCTGGCATTTCAGGCAAACAACGGTCTCATCGTTATTTGACTCATGGTCAGTGCAGGGAATAGAGTGGCATGGCATAGCACAGCATAACACAACATAGCACAGCATGAGGGGTTCAGGGCAGGGCTTTGGAGTGCACAGGAGGGTTGGGAGGTTCTGGGGGAGATTTTGGGGTGCACATGGCTTTCGGGGTGCAGGGGATTTTCCTGGCAGCCAGCCGGATTTGGGACTCCCAGGATGGTTTGGGCATTCAGGGAGGGTGTTTGGGGTGCAGAGGTGGTTTGAGGGGGTCCCATGGGGTGTTTTGGGGGTCCAAGCAGAGGTTTTGGGGGGCATATGTGGCTTTGTTGCTCTGGGGAGTTTCAGGGTGCAGGAAGCTTCCTGGGGTTGAGGCTTTCAGGGAGGGGAAGGGGGTTGAGGTGCAGCACCCGGAACGTGGGATGGAATAGCATAGCAGATTGAATAGAATAGCATAGCTCAGTTGAAAGTGACCTATGACAACCATCTAGTCCAACTGCCTGACCAATTCAGAACTGACTAGAAATTGAAGCATGTTATTAAGGGCATAGTCCTTACTGGCATTGTCCGTATGCACTCACAGGCTTGGGACACCAGGAAGCTTGTGCCAGTGTTTGAACACCCTGTCTGTAAAGAAATGCGTCCTAATATCAAGTGTGAGTCTTCCCCTGGCTCCCAGGCATGCTGGCCCTGGATCCCAGGGAGATCAGCACCTAAAACTCCATCTGCTGTTTCTCTAGTGCTCGTTCTCGGTCATATGGGAACACGGCTCACAGAGTGTGGACGTCTGGTCCCTGCTCTCACAACTGAGGAGCCCAGGCAGGAAGCTGGTGCTGGGCATCACCCACACATGGTGAGCTCCGCAATGGTAAGAACATGGCAATCCACCCTCGTTTTGCCACTTAAAACTCCACCTGCGTTCTGCCTGTCTGCTGCCTGCTCTCAGGTGTCCTGAAGCATGGCTCACAGAGTGTGAACGTCCAGCCCCTACTCCTGCAACCTAAGAACCAGGACAGGAAGCTGATGCTGGACGTCACCTACACACAGTGAGCTCCACAACTGTACGAGCAGCATAGCAATCTGCCCTCACTTTGCCACCTAAAACTCCACCTGTGTACTGCCTCTTCGGTACCTGCACCTAAACACCATCCTGAGCCCCCAGAGCACCCTCCAGAGACCCCAAACACCCTCCTGAGACCCGAACCGAGCCGCGAACCTGCCCCGGCTGAGCCCCGAACCCCCGTGTGCTGTGGGACGGCCCTGGGAGACCCGGCGAGGTCGGGCGGTGCTTGGAAAGTAGCCTGGGGGACCCACGGGGCGGGCCCTGCCCCGGATGGCCGCGGGCGGCCCTGGCGAGGGGCGCCGGCGCCGGCTCCGGCCCTCCAGGCTTTATTCCTCAGCCGCTCCCCCGTGCCCTCCCCATCGGGCCCCGGCCCCCCCGCTGTGCCCCATCACCAGCCGGGCAGCGGCACCTGTCCCGGCTCCAGCTCCCGGTGCCGGCCTCGGGCCGAGCCCTTCCTGCGCCTCACCTGGGCCCCGCCGGGGCAGCCCTGACCGGCCGCCGCGGCACCTGCGAGGAACAAGCCAAAAGAGAGGAGGAGGTAACGGCCGCCGCCGGGGCTCAAATCTCTTCGGTCCCGCCCCGCGGCACCGCCCCGCGCCGGGCGGACGTGGGGTTGGGGCCTGGGCGGCGCTAGGGCTGCCGCGAGGGTTGTGCGGAGCCCGCGCCGGTGAGCCGAGGAGCCGGGGACGGGACCGGGCCTCGCGGTGTCGGGGCCCTGCCGGTGTCCGCTGCTTCCTGGGCTTTGTGCGGGCACCGCGGCGGAGCTGTGCCCCGGTCCGGCCTCGCCGCCTTCGCCCCGGAGCCGCTCCCGGCGCCGGGTCCGCAGCGGCGAGCGGGGCCCAAGTTCCGCGCTGCGCGCTCCTGCCCGTGGCCGCTGCCCGCACCGGGCCGGGTGTGCCCCGCCGGGGCTCCGGGCACGGTCCCGCGGAGGCTGCGGCCGCGGAACGAGGACGGCGGCTTCACGCACAGCCCGAACCAAGACGCGGGGCTCCCGGGGCTTTCCACAGCCTGGAAGGTCTCAGCCTCTCTAAGCTATACTGCCGAGGTTAACACATCGGATATAAAACCTAAGCATCCAAGCACAAGAAATCGTGTGTAACAGACTTTCCCAGGACTGGCAATAGGGAGAGTTTTCAGACCTCTTTTCCAGAAAAAACTAAGACTGAAAGGAGCATACTGAGCATTTTGTATATATACGTATGTCAGTTCCTTTTTAATCAACGGTGTCACTGATTTCTTAACCCATTGGTTAAATTTGGCTGAGGATGCACTGTCATCAAGTTTTACAGAGCTTTATGGAAGGAGATGACTTGGATGCAGAGAAAAGGTTCTAGCAACAGTCTCACTGAGGGAAAGGCTGCAGTGGGAGGAGACCATTGCTCCTCAGAAGAAAGAATCCATCTCACACATCCAAAGTGAAACCAGGCTTCCCACTGCCATCCTTCTTAGAACTTCTTAGTCTTAAATTCATTCTCACTTGAACTAGACATTTAAAAGAATGGGAAGTGGAAAGTCCTTATTGTTGCTGCTGGCTTTTTGGAAAGGCTATTACCTCACACGATGCTATTATAAGTCTATAATAAAAGCAACAGCAATGAAAAGGGTGAAGAGGTTGGGTTTCATAGGAACTTTACAACCTGCATTCATTTTTAAGTGAATGCATTAATTTCAGACTTTGTGTGTTTTGATTTCAAATACAATGGAACGGGTTTTTCAAAAGAAGTCCTATCACTGACTGGCAGAAGCACCTCCATTTTATAAAAAACCCATGCTACTGTTCTCTAAAGTTTGCCTGTATTTCCTAGAAGATAATCCTCTATGTTAAGATAACATTAAAACAAAAATTAGCAGAACAAATAAAGCAGACAACCCTCCCTGATTTCTCTGCTCTTCCAGCAGAGGACAATGTCTATCAGAATAAAAAGCAGAAAACCCCTATAGGCATGCTATTGTTATTTATGCTATTTATTTGATTACGTGCATCTGTCTCTAGCATTCAAGTCTCCTTTCGTTTTAGGTGCTAAAGGTAGCAATGCCCAAAACCAAGGCTGCTTGGCATTTTCTGTTTTAGCTAATTTAGTTATAATGCCAAGCTTAGTTAGTGCTTAGGTAAGTTTTACACCAGGTATCTGATCTGTGCTGATCACGTGTGTGTAGCGTGAAGCTGAGGTGGAGGGGACCAGAGAAGGTCCTGTAAACCAGCAGTTAGTCAAATGTTGCTTGATACTAGGAGCAAAAGAATGCAGAGACCCAGCTAAGCCATGAGGGAAAGTCTCTTTAACACATGCCCACTGTCTATTTATTGAGCTGCAAACAGCGACAGCCTAGTAAAGAAAGGAGTAATAGAATACTACAGAAGTAGCTTTATTACACACATGCTCAAGCAACACTACTCATGACATTTTCTGATTTTGAAGTGGCTGATTTTTACGACTTCTAATGTTTTGGGTTTGAAGGCAAGGTAGTAAAAACCTTGAATTTTAATTTACTATAACATTTGGCAACTAGTGTTTTATAGTCACTGGATTAATTTCTTTTAATATTTTCAATCTTTAAAAAAAGTCTATTCGTACATTTGATTTAATAAGTAATATATTTGATATATAAATAACAGTGAATGCCAAGAAGCTGAAAATATCATTGCTATAATCCTAATTCCTTCTGTCACATTAGACCCCAGAAATAAGTTTGTGGCAAGAATTGCTGTTTCAGACTTATTCAAAGCAAAATAAAACATCGGGTTTATTGTTTTTAGACAAGGAAAATAAGATCAGTCTATAAAGTTTAAACAAATCACATTATATACTATATTTTCTTTTGTCACAATTTAAAAACTCAAAAATGTTTTTGGTTTATCCCCAAAAAAGCTTGGAAAAGCAGAGGCAAGCAGAATTTACAAACATCTTAAGGCATTATCTGGCTTTTTGGTAAATAACGTCTCATTTTACTTTTTCCACATTCACGATTACTCTGATGTAATGCACCCTCAGACATAGCACTGAAAGGAAACTGCACTTTTGTAAACTAAATTATTGAGTAACTCAAGTTGAAGGCATTACCAAATTATGTGTCATGTTTCCAACATTTGGAAATGGACATATTTGTATGCATTCCACTAAACCAGGCCATCCAGAGGCCCATTCCTCACCCTGGCATCCAGAGTTAACATTACACTTCTGGTTTATTTAGTTGAGGCGGCAGATGAACTCTGTTGCTACAGCCATCCTAGTGGTAACAGTACTAGTTAGTCATCCTGTACACATCACTTTATCCAGCCCTAGGCAGGGGAGCTCATGCATCTGCTTAGAAGTAGCTGCAAAAAGCAAAGAAAGAAAGTAAAAAACCATAGTTGAATGTACAAACTCTCATGTATGTCTATTGGTTGCTCCTGTACACACATGACTATGAAAACTAGTTATAAATCCATTCAAAGATTTATTTTTATCCAAATAGAGTTGTTTCCCTTCCCCAGGACAATCAAGCCAGTAGTTCACAGAGTTGAGGCAGTCAGGTTTAAATCTGGAGCTGCTCTGTAGTGGCCAGGTTTGTTTTGCTCCTTCTGCTGAGAAGCACTGCTAAATCTGAAGTGTGCCAAGCGGGTCAGGTTCAGAAGCTGGTCAGTTCTGGTTCCTCCTGACACTCTGGACACCAAGTTCTGGAATCCAAATGAAGAGGGTATTAATAGAATACCAGACTTTTCCCATTTGATGAAGACTGGGGAGCTGAAGAGGCTTTTGCCAGTTCTCCAGCTCCATTTGCTGTTTTGTGTCTGCTCACACTAGTTTCCACAGCACCAAAGTAAAATGCTTCCCTATGGAGATCAGGGGAAAATCTTCCAGGCATTTTCACTTGCTCAGCCACCGATGATTATGATGCCCTTTAGAGAGACAGGATTGCAATTCCTGTCTATGCAATTCACAGCATCTCCAGGGGCACTTAACAGGCTATTCTTACCAGGCGAGGATGGTGAGGAGAGTTCTCTTCCAGGGAAGCTCGCAGATCCAAACTGCTGAGTGTGGGGTTGCTGGAAGGGATGATATTTTTCCAGCCAGCCAGGCAGTGCTGTGAAGAGATGGGAGTGCTGCATTGGAGTGCTTTACCCTTTTTAATCTATTGTGGCCTGTTAGTTCTAAATAATGACTTCTGCGCAGGGAGGTTTGAGCAAGTAATTAATTTTTGGAGTTTTATATGACTAGCAGGAAAGAGAAGAAATCTCTAATGAAGCAGAACTGCACAGTTGTCCCCTCTTCCACCTTTCACTAACTATTTCTGAATCCATCTCCTGCTTTGTGAACTCAGGCAACCAGCCTCTCTGAACCCATCTTGACTTGTCCAGTTCCCTAAACCTCAAAATCAGGCTTCTTCCTACGTCTTCCCTGGAAATGTCTAGACCATGGCTAGGTCTGATTAGTAATACTGCCTGCAGCATTGCCTAGTGGCTGGAACACAAGACCAACTCTACTGATACAGTTTTAAACCCACCCTTGCCATTATTGATTTTGCCTGGCCCATGTGCAATACACTGTGAATACTTCATGGAAACTTGTCTTTGAGACTCCCTAACATCTGTGGAAAGAAACACAGGCACTCTTAAGGTCTGGTTCATCATGTTGAAATGTCAATGCCTGAAATAAGTCAGCTGAATCATGCCTCAGAAGTATATAGCTCCATATGGCACTTTCTTTTTCTCAGTGTAAAGCATTTGGAGATGTGTCATATACTTTATGCCAGTTACACAAAGGTATGAAACTCAGAAGCACACACCAATGGTTTTTCTTGCTATCTCAGTGACACAGATCACAACTTTTAGTGGAAACCTTGCTGGGGGATGAGTCCCAGATTCTCCTTCCTTCTTGTGCTGTAAACCAACGTACAGCCTGGGCTGTGCCATCAGTATCAATAAGAAGACAGCAACTTACCGAAGGTAACGCTAGACTGTCTTCTGGTTCAAAGCTCTTCCTGCGATGGGCTTTGTGTTTGTAGGCAGGCATAAGGGTAGACCTGGGAATGCTGACCCTGCAACCACACAATGGAAGTAACTGCCTACACTTTCTACAAGGCAAATGAAATTTGCATGCCTGCCCAACTCAGAATCCAAGGGTCTAATCCCAAAGTGAACCAAGTGAAACAGTTTTGGATTAGAGCATTAGACACTTAACATGTACATTCAGATTCTGGAGCAAATTCAGATAAAACATGCATTTCTCACTGACTTCAAAACTGTTTCTGCTTATGGAAAAGATCAGTGAGGAGTTTTAAAGCAAGAGAGAGAACAGCAACTGTCTACAGTGCAATTTGGCACTGTTTTCTCCCTCACATCATCAGCTTTTTCTTCCCTATTGTTTCCTTGAATTGTGCATATCACAAAGCAATAATTCTTACTTACCTGACATAGGCTGGCTCTCCCAATTTCTCTGGGGGCCAGTGAGTACGTGGGATCTTACACACGGGGCAGGCAGACTCTGAATCCACAGGGACAGGGAAGAAGCGCTGGTTTAACCGGTAACAGTAAACACCTGCCATAGAGTAACACACCATCACGATATTTATTGCTAGTTTGTCAGAAGGCTTCTCAATCCACTCAGCAAAGCTGGGTTCTACCAGTGTCACACATGCATTCTATAGAAAGAGCTGAAATATCTTTTACATTTTTCCTGAAATATCTTTTGCATTTCCTGTCCCCAAATAAGTTCCTAAAAAGCAAAACCAGAACTTCAACCTCCTCAAGTTAAAAAGAGATCAGCCAGTTACAGGAAACCCTGATGACACTGATGGAAAGGGGATCCCTAGAAGACTCCAGTATCTTTGGAGTAGAAAATTGAATCCGGTTTAGAAGCTGCAGCTAAAACCAACACATTCTTCCCTGTCTTGCACGATGTGGGGCTTTCTCAGAATGACAGGCAAAGACTGCTCAGTTGTTTTTGTTCACAGAAATTAGATAAGGAAGAAATATGATCTTACACTTATGGGAACTGGTTATCAAATCTGGTTCTTGTTCAGCATCTATGTAGTCCCGAGCCCTGCACCTAAAGAAACATACAAACAAATCAGTTAGTTTCAGGGGGGTAGGCTCCCTGAACAGGCCCACCTTTTCAAAACATACATTTCTGATTGGGAGGGAAATAAAGGCCTACAAAGCCACCTAGAATTTCCCACTCCAATCAGTCTACACTTCTCATTACTCTAAAGAGATACATTGCTGCTTCAGCCCTACCCCCATACCCACTTACTCTGGGTGCTGCTTGTGAATACATTCTTCTTTGTTGACCTGTCGGAACTCGTGCAGCTCAGCAAAGTACTGGTCAGATTTTTCTGCTACTGAAGGGCTTGTATCTAGAAGCCCTGAGAGCATCAAGGAAAGAGAAAAGATCAAGGATTTACCAAACACAGAAAAGCACCAAAGCAAGCCTCACACAAAACAGTCAAAACAAAGGCCTGAAGCACCAAAATGGATACTAAGAAAAATATGCATGTGTCAAACCAGAGATTTACTGCATCATTTGGGCCCATTATTGCATTCATTCATTTTGGTTACTTGGTATCCCCTCTGACCCCACTCAGCTTTGACACTTGCTGCCTGGCTTCCCATACCACTGCCACATCACCATTCCAGGGATGCACTGGTCTCGCCTGGACAAGGAACAGCATCTGACAAAACTGCAGCTTCTCTGCTGAGACCTTCTACATGGGCTCTAGGGCTGCGGTTCTGTCACACCTCAATTTAAAAGGGCCGTAAACTGTGTTTTAAGTTGTCATATTACTACAACATACTGAGAGCTTTGCTTCTTGTTTAGGACTCACCTGCAATCCAGTCATAGCCCAGGAAAGGACGCACGGACCAGGTGCTCACAGGTATGGTATGTTCTTCAGGGTCAGACTCAAAAGTGACATGACCAGCTTCCTTCTGGGAAGAAAACAATTCATAAAGACTTCCTACACAGGTAGCAGACATTCAAAGATACAGCTTAGGAGACAACTGGCAGCTGTTCAAATGGGACAGTTGTGGCTTAGTTTGTGGCTGGATTCTATCTATGCCTCTACCCGTAACTTGCTCAGCAGTCCTTTGTTTTATCAAGTCATAAAATAGAAAGAGGAGGCAGGGGACTTGCCCAGGGAAAGGCAGAATTTGTCAGGGCTTTAAACAAAATGCTCCCTGCATCACACATCCCCAAACATCAGGCCACCTCTGGTGACTTGGAGGAAGACCACAGCAATAACCTGCCCTTCACACCTATGGAAAAAAGCTATGTGGCAGCAGCACCACACCAGGCTGTTCTCTCCAAGATGTGAATCACATACACAGAGGACAAGGAGTCTCACAGTGAAGTGCTGCAGTCTTCAGTTCAAGGGCTAAGAAAAGCAGGGCCTGAACAAACTGCCACAAGCCCCCAGCTGCTAAGGCTGGGAACAGCTCTGACCCCAACTTCCAATTTGCCCAGTGAGAACAGAGCAAGTAATGTTCTCCTGAGCCTTTCTCCCCATCTTACTATTGACTGATGAAAATAAGCAAAAACCCCATTTACCTTTGACTCTTGGGACTGAGATGTCAGCAAGACTGATTCACGAATTACAGGCTCTCTAACAACCACATGTTGCTTGCTGGTCTCTTCACCTTGGCTGCTGCTCAGGGATGGGGCCAGACGACTCTCAAGCTGTTTCTTCTCATGGAAGCCATCTAGCAGAGTGGACTGTTTTCTGTTCTCTCCATGTCCCAGAGGGAACGATTCTTTCTCTGGACTTCCTTGAGCATGGTCACCCCTCTCCACTCCAGAGGTTTTTCTACCACAGGTAATGATTGCAGTCACTGGCATAACATTCTTCTCTTTCCCAGGAAAGCTGGAATCCAAACCTACTGCTTCCTGCATCTTCTCTTGTTGCTGCACCCCTCTGCCATTGCTGTTGTGTTTAAGAGATGAACAGAGGGCTGCTCTGGCTGCGTAAGCTCCAGGTTCCACAGACACCAACATTGCAGGGTCAGCTGTAGGCTCCACAGCATCAGCCTGATTTTCCTTCTGTAAGGACAGAGACTCTCATACCATGTGGCATCATTCAGATTACAAACACCTTTTGCTAGGACACTTCACTCAGTAACAGAAAATCAACCTCTTGTTCTAGTCTGCTCACCCCTTTACATTCCTGTGGGGAAAAAAAGCAAACCCATATATTACTCATGAGACATTATTTAAGTGCCTGGAGAAGATAAAAAAGGGATCCACTTCCAGATAAATGCAGCTCTTCCCAATTTGAGGAACCACTAAACTTTCAGCCTTCGTGCTTAGAAGAAATAAAAAGATTATGTTCCACAAAGTTCATTCCTATCTTAGATTAAGAAACCTATATTTCTTGGGCAGGAACTGATCTCTGAACCCTTTGCAAGAACATGGTGGAGACCACAGGATAAGCAATAAACAGCTACTTTTCTGACTCCATATTCCACATTCTACTTTCTACCAGCTCCTCTGTGTCTATCTGTCTCCTTTACTGCACCACTCCATAGGCAGAGCTGCTGTCTTTCAGACAAGGTCCATTTGCTTCCCAGCACTTCTAGCACAGACACAACACATACCCTTCTTGTGGGCAAGGGGACAGAGCTTTCAGTAGCTGTTCTGTTATCAAGAGATGGCTTGCTGGGAAGTCTTTTTCTGATCTCTTCCTGCTTTGTTCTGAGCCTTTGTAGAAGGTCCTGGTTGGCCTGACGCAGCCTCTGCAGGTGCTCTATCTCCATCCTGTGAAAACATTTTACTGCAAAGCCAGAGGAAGGGTGAACGACATAATGGAAGCATGAAGCAAAGGAGCAGTCTCAGGAGAAACCACCTGCAGGGGACTTCTCATAAAAACCACATATAGCTGTTGGAACACCGGGAGTGTTGATCATTGCTCCTGAGAAACCAGCCAGTCTCAAAACTCTTTATGCTAAGAACTAGCACCACTGCTTACTTCTCTCAGATGTATTGTCAAATATTTTGCACCCAAAAACTTGTAGCTGACTGAATGGAGACAAGACTCTCACAGAGGAAACAGTAAACATGAAAAACTCACATCAAAAAGCCAAATAAAAGACATTTGATTCAGAGGCTGATATTTAGGACAACTTTATTCTGCTTTAATGTTCTTTTTAAGCATCCAAATTTATATTGCAATACTAACAGGATGCTCAGAAATTCAAAATATGACTAAGGAATATGAATGTATTTACTACATCCAAAAGAAATACTGAGTTAAAACTGTCCTCCACTTCCTACCCCAGGGAGGAAGACTCCAAAAGACTCAATTATGACTCAGGACTAGGGCTCAGGCAATTCCAGTACCACACATTAAGTACTAACCGTTACTGCCCTTTTATTGGGAGAGGGGGGAGAAAAAGGGCTAGATAGATAGATAGATAGATCTATCTATCTATCTGAGTGGAAAGCTGTCACATTGTTCAACATGGTGACACCATCACCAGCTCCTTTAAATTTGCAGAAAGTGTTGTTTTAATTAAGAAAACTAAACCTACACACACACACCCCTCCCCCCATTGCTTTTGGCTTGAGTAATCAATTATACCCTGAAGACAACTCTGTGCTTCTCCAGGACCTTATGTCCCTAAGGATCCTTAAAGCCTTCTCCAAAGCTCATCCCATTTGTTTTTGTGTCTGCTGCCTTGGCAACTGGACATGAGGAATCAAATGCAAGTGCTGTATGACAGCACTGGTTGGAACGAAGAGCAGTGCTAACAATCAAAAAACTACAATATACCTTTTTGTTACCAGAAAAAAGTGAGAGGTGTACTACTGGGCATAAAATAGAAATGCCAGTCTTGAGGCACTAAATCTGAGATCATTTGAACAAAACAAGTTCTCACAGTACTCACAGGACAAAGCTAAGAGCATCCTCTCACCATTGCTCATCGGAAAGCAAATTCTCTGAAAATAACATTACTCAAGGGACTTCCTGGAAGGGTTTTACCAGATGAGACCCACTCTTAGTATAATCTATAAGAAGCTGTTAGTCCTTCATGCTCAGACCCAGGAGCTCAAGCTTATGAAACTGCTTTAGTCTGAATCCTTTGTGAAAAGGAGCTTAACTTCTTGCAGTTAAAAAGAACTAATGGTCGTGCCTGGAGCTAAGAACTCCCATCTCTGTGACACCGGGTTAAATAAGAAAGTTGTCTAACAGCTACATAGAGCTCCCCAGAGCTGTTTCTGTGCAGACTTGCTGGTTCCGATCTCCCTGCCTATGGGAGATTGCCCCGGGCACTGTCAGACTTCCCTTCCACCTCCAAGAGGCCTGGCAGGCTGCAGAGAAGCCGGTAAACCCCCCCCGTACAGCGCGGTGTGGGAAGCCCCCGAGTCTCGCCAGGCCGAGCGCCTCCAGGGCTGCGGGCGTTCCAACTCCCCGGGCTCTCCCGCCGCTGACTCCGCGTTCCCAGGCCCGACTCTACGCACCCGCCGCTCCGCGCCGCTCCGCACCACTGCGGGATCCCCGTCCTGCTCCAGCCGCCGCCGGGATTCCCCGGGCGGCCCCGGCCCAGCCGCTCCAGCCGCAGAGCGGCCGCCACGGCGGCTGGGCCCGCCCCTTGGCTCCCGGCATGCGCGGAACGGCTGGGCCGGGGGAACCCGGAACCGGCTCACGGCTCTGCCCCAACTCCTGTGGGGTTCGTCCACAGCTCCCCGTGTGAGGGGACCACGGAGCCCAGCGCCCCCCGCAGCCAAACGGGAGCGGTTCTGAAAACCCACCGCTGGGAACGTGCCCGTTGCTTTTCCATTCCACACAGCATAACCATAGAACCATGGTTTGGGTTGGAAGGGACCTTTAAAAGCTCATCCAGTTCCAACCCCCTGCCACGGGCAGGGACACCTTCCACTAGAGCAGGTTGCTTCAAGCCCCCTCCAACCCGACCTTGAACACTGCCAGTAATCAGTTGAGAACACCCATTGACCATGATTTCAGTCTCTCAACACAGTATCTGCTGACCATGACTTCCTGCAATATTCTCAAGAAATCACTGATCCCATACCAACATTTTTAGTGTAACTTAGGAAGCAATGTCTCAAACTTTCCATTGGATAATTAAGTATCATTGGTCTCCTTGTTAACTTTCACAGTAAGCACACAGATTAAAGGTCATTATTGTCTAACATGCAATTTACTACAATATATATCATCATCTGAGTAACTACTATACTTACAATTGAAGACTTTGTATCACAACATGCAGAACACATCAGGATAAATATTTTTCCAATTCATATTTATTTTGGTTTCCATTGTTTACAGCATTGATACAGGAATAATTCATGCAAATTTATCACCTTAAATACAGCAGAGAGAAAACTCACTGGTAAGAGTATTTCAAAGAGCTCCATCAACATAACACAATGAGAAAAGTGAGCAGCAGCAATAAGATAAAGTGCATTTAGCCGACCTTCTTTAATACGAGTTTGGGGAAGACTGGGTTTGGAATTACCTGTTCTAAGGATTAACTTAACATTCTTTACGAACATCAGAAGAGAACAGGCTCCTTGCTGATAAGTGTTTGCTCCTCCACCACTCTGAGTTAAAGAAGTACAGCTGCATTTTGTTGTAAAGGAATTCAGCTCATAGGCTTTTCTGTTAAAAGTTTGATTCTTGATCACTCAGGCTTCTAGGGACAAAGGTTACAGACATACTTAAAACATTCTTGCCTCCCATGTTAGCAGTTTTGCTTCTTAAAACTTTCAAGTGTTTCTTTCCCCGTTCTACAGGTTAGGTTTCAGCACAGCAGTGGGAATGCCTCCACCACCACAACCTGAACAGTGTCGGGAACACACACACTGGCAAGACCACAGATTCTAAGAGCCCCTCAGTCTCTCTTCCCTTTGCAGATCAGACACTGGCTTAAAGATCAGCTCATTTATCAGATTTCCCCTAAAGGTCCAATGAAGAGATGCTACCTCACGCCTTTAAAAGCAAGCTCAGCATTTCAGACAGCCTAGAACTGCTGAGCAGTGGTACATCTTCATCTTCCCCTACCTGGCACTGACAATTTCCTGGTGTATTAGGGATGTGCTTAATGTTTTAGCTCAACAGCACAGCACATAGCCTGTTAGAGCTGCGTACATGATAACTTGAGAGACTAGAAATCTGAATTTATTCACATAACGCCTGCAGCAGAATAACAGTGGATGATTCCACTTACTCTGGTATACTTCACCACAAGCCTAGGGAACACATTTCCAGAGGCAAGGACTCAATTTTCTTTCTTACTCCTTCTTGGATCTGATCCAAGACATATTTATGTCCTGGTGGTTGCCAACCAAGGCCAAGGCCTCTGATTAAAACAGCTTTTCAGTTTGGGTTGGATTCAAAGTTGTCTGCTGGAAGCGGAATGTTTGTTTGCTTCCTGCATTCCAGAGACAGAACAAGAGTCTCACTGTCAGCTCCTGCATGATCAAGATACTTCAAGTCTTACTTGCAAATGTCAGAACAGCCAGAAGTACTTACTGACGTTTCACTATTCTTACTCCCTCAAGTATCAGGCAGCTGCTTCTTTGTGGAACTTCTGTGACGTATGAAACAGGGGATTCGTGACAGGCATATATATTCACATCTGAGTATGAATGAGAAATCCTAAGGCCAGCTGATACCATTTGCAAGTGAAAAGTCTGTCAATGTGACAAAAACCCTCACTGTTAGTAGCTCTGAACTCACCTGGGACCTGCTCAAAGAGAGCTCATATTCTCTGAAGTTCGACACTGACCAGATTCGGGTTCTCACTAACCTCAGAACTACAGGATCCGATTCTGGATTCCTCAGACATTTTGTGGGGAACAAAAAGGTTATAGCCAACATATGGCAAAATATTGAACCACCAAGTGGAAAAGAAACTTTGCAACATAGGAACCTGATCCTGGTACAACTAAAATTAGTGGGAATGTCTCCTTTATCAATTCCAACAGGAAATGACTCAAGTCCTTACAATTCCCAAATCTTATACTCCAAATTCAAAATCGCTTTAGGGCAAACCTCAATGATTAATTTAATCCATTTGCAAATAAATAACGTCTTTAAAAAAAATAAGTTGCCATGACCCATTCCTGCCCTGGCATAACATACAAGGGATAGGTCTCCCCCTGGCCCAGAGGAGCTGCACTGCCAGCTCATTCTCATACTTTTAACAGAAGAGAAACAAAATCAAATCATATTACTGCAGTGGACTGTCACATCCTATGGGAACTCTGCATTAATCAAAATCCCTTACAGCTTGTAATCCTCATGCTGTTCTTGTGGCCAAATTGTGGTAATGGAATTCCAAAGGCCTGCTTCCAGAAACACAGCTGTGTGTTTCCAAAGACGAACCCCACATTCATCAACTCATCTCTTACATTCCTTTATACATTCCACCAACTGAGTGGTTTTTGCTATTTTTCTTCCCAACAAGCTGTCAGATTCCCTGCACTACCCCCTTCACAGGAGCTAGTTATGTCCTTGAAAACTATTTGTCCATGGTATGAAATGGGCCAGACTGCATGATTAAATTGCTCTTAACAGGAAGAAATTAACTCCAAAGACAATAAGCTTACCAAAACTAAATCTTACTCCCTCTTGCTCTGGAAGAGAACTGGGTTTTGTTCATCGGTTTAAACATCCTGACAGTAATAAACCTTTCTATGAAGGGACATGGTGATTCTCTGTCATAGTCTATAATAACGGAATATTAACCTAGGAGAGAGGCCTGCGTGGGCTATAAATGCACTGTGAAACCATCGTTACACCTGTGTGCAAGGGATCTGTGTTTAGACAATCTGCTGTTTGTCACACATACATAAACTCGGGGCTTGGAAGTCAAAAGATCTACCTTCATGTAGTAAAATGAAGGACTCTTTAAAGATGTGTCAGAATAACTTTTAGCCTGATAAATATTTGGTTTCAATTTGTTACTGTACTTGATTTTGCTTTAAAAAGCCCCCTGTGAATGTATGAAGCACACATTCCTTCTGAAGTAGCCTGAAGTAGTCTCACAGGAAGGAAAAGAAGAGTTATCGACAGCTAGTGTTTAGAGGTGGGACACAAAACAGGGAAGCACAATCCTATCGTTCACACAGCAACTGGAAACATAGCAATAGGCTTTTGCCTATTTCCTTCAGGGAATTCCATCACCCACCATGTTCTCTGCAGTAATTAAGAGAGCACTGAAGGGAAACAGCATTGATTTTCTGTTCCTCCCACACTATCTGCTTTGCTGCAGGTACTGATGTGTGAACATGTTGAGCTCGCTGTCAAGCCAACCCGCTTTATTCCTGCAAGGACAGAAAATCTCAATGAGGTGGGCACAACAGCTGTTCTCAAGCCCATCTGAAAGAAGCATGACTCAAATGAGTCAACAGCCAGGCATGGAGAGGAGTGCCAGAGGTCCATTCCAAAACACCACTACCATCCTCTGCCCTTCCTCAGGTCGGGAACACTTGCCCACTAACAATCCCTGGGCTTTGAGATTCAAACAGAGATCCTGGTCACAACTTCACATTGCTCTTACCATGTAGATAAGGCATGTTTGAAAAGTTCTTCCCAACAACTTTTGCAGGGTGAAGAAAAACATCAGACAACTGTGTACTGTGCAAGGGTGAGGCTTTTTGCATAATTTTGTAATAGCCTGAAGGAGTTTGTAGGAGCAGAGGACTGTATTTTGACAAACGGAAAGGAACTGTAACTCCAAACAAACCAAAAACAGGAAGGAAAAGGGGTTGTGTGAAACAGAAGATTTAAATGACTGTCAACACTACATGGGAAAGCACAGGGGGAAAGGGAACACGATGCGGCAGAGAGATGCTGATGCCTGCACATGAAATGCTATGATGGAAGGACTGCACTCAGATACACCCTAATCTGAACATCTTGGGGCAATGCCATGAAAAACAACTGTATGCAAACATCTGTGTATAGGGGATAATAAAATCTCACCTGAGCAGTTTTGCTTTGCTCTGCAGTGAATCCAGAACTTCAATTTTTTTATTCATGGCAGAAATTTCCTGCTCAAGATTCTCTCGTGTGACATCCACTTGCTGACACAAATGAGCAAACGTTCCAGCCAGCTCTCTGTGAAACAAGAAAAGTTGGATACAACGAGAAGTAAATCAAGAAGCAAATTCAAGGAATAAATCCCTTTGATATACAGTGATTACGATACAGACTCAGATGTTCATCTTTCCATTTTTGCACAAGAATATGTTAGAGCATCAGAACAATTTGAGAGGCAGAAGCACATTAACACTAATGATCAACAACACCCAAATACTACATCAGTAATTCAAATTTTCTTTTAAAACATGTTTTTAAATCTGGAATTCAACATGCAGCCTTATCTTATTTCAACAAGGAATATCACTGCAGCTAAACCCAGGACAATCACTGAAAGAAAACCAACAATCAAACAATAGAACTAGTTAAGGTTTTAACTGAATATAGGAAACTTACTGTTGGACTTGGTGGCTGCAATTAGAACCTGTGTAACTGACGATGAGCTGCAATTTCTCTCCAGCATACTCTACAAATTGCCTCTTGAAAGCTCTCTCCTTTGCTTTTGTGGTCCAGGTGAGGCGCTCATATACATAAAGGAGCCCATAAAGGCCAAAAGAGAGAGCAATCAGTCTCCAACCCACAGCCTTCCAGACCTAAAAAAAGCACAAGGAAAACCAAATGACATGATCACCCAGGAAGGATGCTGACTCCTAAGAGTGATGCCTAGAGTTTTGCACTTATATTTTAGGCACATGAAACTGACTTGCAAGAGGTTTTGCTGGTCAGACAGCTTACTACTGATGTGCAGTCTACAAAATAAACCTACCTAACGTAAACTACTGGGGCTCTGTATGGGTTATCTCTTCCAGCACATTTAAATTACATCTGCAAGTGCAAACGAACTTTGTTTGGTTCACAGAATCCCTGTTCTGGAAGTAAAAAGACATTTTTAAGTGACCATCTCCCCTTTGAGAAATCATCCACCCCTAGACACTGTGACTCTGGCACTAAAGAAATTTAAGATTCTTCCTGCAGGAGGAACTAGAGTTACCACCTAAGTTATACCTCTTATGCCTCCATAGTTTGGAGACATTCAAGATTCAAAACATCCATCACTTTCAAAAGACAGAAAAGCAGGAAGTGCTGATTTGATCTAAAATAAATTAGGCATAGTATCTAAAATTAAGTGCTCTCCTCCCCTTCCAGCAAGATAACCATGATCAGAGGTTCTTGTTAGATATTTCTGTCCTAATTTCTCTGTAAATGGGAAAAGAAAAATACTGATTTTTCTATTATTCTTACAAAGGAACCAGAGACTAATGCTTTTGTAATGTACGACAAATGTGTCATCTTCACAAGAAGCCTGGCTCCAAGCCTAACTGTTATGCAGAATAAGCTCAATATTTATACTCAAATGGAAGATATCAAAGAAGAATGTATTTCACTATCTGCGACCAGCAAATATCTACAGGATTCAGCAGTGCAAGAATTTTTCCAGTCAGTGCTCCCACTGTATTTACATAAATACTGCTCAGATTGCCAACGCACCACACCACCAACCACGATGATCCCCATGGAAGTTCGGGAAGTCAATGAGGCCAGTCCAGTCACCATCGACACCATTAGCTCTTCCTGGGTCATAGAGCCCTGAGGCAAAGGAGGCAGACTGGGATTTGCTGGTGTTAAAGGGCGTTGAACCTGATTACAAAAGCAGTGACAAAACAAAGTACAGAATAAGAGAAGGAAAGCCACTGGCCTTCCCACCAAAAAGAGTTCAGTGGCCACTGAAATTATACCACATCTATCCCAACCACAGAATGAGGTATCTTACCTGGTCATTATAGCCCATCAAGGCCCGACGACCATTCTTTGGTCCCAAAAACCTGTTCACCAGCATCGTCCATCCAAGAGAGAAATGGAATTCTATGTCCTCTTGGAAGTCGGCACAAAGCTTGTCACAGTTCAGATCATAGCTGAGCATGAAGCACTGCCGGGGAATTAACATGTCTATCTGGCCCCGCAAAGAGACTGGGAGAAGGGGTTTTAAACCATCTGCACAGACAGAAAATTCAAAACACATTCAAAAACCAGCTGCTGAGTTCTCAAGAATTAACTGGACTTGTATTCTGTAATCAGGGTGGTTATGGGTTGTTCCATCCTCCACAGTTCTTTTTCTTAGTACCTTACACTTCCTAAAACCAAGCATGTTGCAAAGCACGAGTTACATCATGAATTAATATTCGACTCTTATTTCTTCAGATCAACTCAGAAGGAAATCTTCCCACAGATCCTCTTAAATCCTTACAGGTAGGTGGTGAAGTTTACAGTTCAGCATTAGCCTGGAAAACCTAAAGGCCTGCGTAAGCACAATACTACTTTTAAAGCTTATATTCAGATAGGCACCTCGTTACAAGTCATGCACATTTCATTAGGATCTTGGCTGGAGAATCTCTCAAGCTGCCAAAGTCACAGTTACTCTCTGCTATGAGGATTAAGCTGGTTGTATATATTCATTAGCAAATCACTGCACAAGTTCAGACATAAGAGTGGAAAAAGCAGGAGTAATTAGTCCTCTCGTAACAGCATTACTACTCAAGATGGAAACTAAGACAATGCTATCATCAACTAAGACATCAGCCACCAGATTAAGCAGAAACCGAGAACATCTACCTACTTATTTTGCACTACAGCTAAAGGAAAGAACAAGGGCAATGTTGCCTGCTGCACTGACCTATCATTTCTTGCTGCATTGTCTGCAGGGAAGCAGTGATTGCATTGGAGCAACGATCTGACATGTTACGGCCCAGGCCTTCCTCAATGTGTTTATGTAGCTCCTGAGAAAGAAAGAAAGGGTTATTAAGCTTAAAATAACCATAGGCAAGATGCAGGCTGCAAGTGCTAGAAATTCTCAGTTGAAAAACCCATCCCAGAACAGAAGCACACATTCTGTCTGCCCACTATTCTAATATTAATTTCACTTTTACCCCCTTTCTTCAGTGAAAGAGAGGAAAAAGCAAATTAAAAATGTCGCATGTACTCTAGTCTAGGAAAAGATCTGTTTGATTTATGCAATGTGATACATCACATGCATCAATTTATCACTGAGGTTATGAAAAAAAATAAAATCTATTTCTCCATTTTTTATTTTGTTTTTTTATTTCATTTTTCAATTTTACTTAAGATGTTCACTTTTTATAGAAGCTGTCCAAACACAAGGGACATTCTAACAAAAGATTGTGCACAACATGAAAAGCTTAACTCATATCCTGTTTGGAAGAATGTTAAGTATCTCAATGATCTGGCACAATTAATGACTCAGAGCTAAAAAAAGGCCTCTTTAAATTGCTTAAGCAACCTGTGAGAAGCAAACATCACTTACAGAATCATAGAATGGTTTGGGTTGGAAAGAACCTTAAGATCATCTAGTTCCAAGCCCCCTGCAAGGGGCAGGGACACCTCACACTAGACCATATCACCCAAGGCTCTGTCCAACCTGGCCTTGAACACTGCCAGGGATGGAGCATTTACCAATATCTTCTGGCAACCTGTTACACTTACTTACACTTTTGTAAACTTTAAGAACTACTTGAGATGGATGGAAGTCTGCTTGGTATTCATCTACCAGCACTGAGAGCCGTCTGATTTCTTCTGCCATTGCATTTGACACCTAGAGAAACAGCACAGGACAGTTTCTATATATCCTGTCCTAGGAGAGACACAAAACCAACACTGAAGACACACATTTCTTAGTAAAAAGGCACTGCTGAACACTAGGCACAACTGTGCCACACATTGTGTGCCAACTGCAATACTGGTAACTTGCAAACAAGGAAGATGGCTGAGAAGTATGTAAACTTATGTCTTGTGTAATAATGCAGACAAAAAAACGAGGCAGTGCAAGACTGTGAAAAATTAACAGGCCTTTTCTGTATACTCATAATAGTGACATTATGCTAGACTGAAATAATAAGGAAACTTATCTGAAATATTTTAGTACTTTAGGAAACATTTAAGACTGAAATATTGTAGCAAAATAATTCCAAAATTAATCAAAGTCTCCCTGTTTATTTAAAGCATCTTGTACAGACTCCAAAAGTTTCCCCCAAGTATTTTCTTTTTCATTTTATTACCTCAAGGGAAAAAAAAGACTAAACCAAACCCCTCTTCTGAAAGTATTCCTTCTCTTCTGATCTCTAACTCCCACATTTCTAGCACTTCAAAGCATTGTCAGCACTTTGCATTTTTCCCACCATGCTGTAGTGGTTTCAGACAACGTTTTTCTGCAGCCACTCCTCCTTACCTGCCTCTCCACTTCTTCTGTGATCTGTTTTATTTTCCGCTTGTAGTCTTGAGTAAGGAGCTCCAGCTGTTTATCAATAAAACCTAAACGCTCCTGTCGTTCCTCTCGCGTTTCCAGACAGTAAACTCTGGGGGAAAAAAGGGAAAACTGCCCATCAGAAGTCAGATAAATGCATTTTTGATCTATAAATATCATTTGAATTCCAGAAACTAGAGAAATTCTCCTGTGCAAAACCAAAATGTTTCAGTATCTACAATACATTACATACACACAGCACAGGACAAAAAAAGAAGTTCTTTTCCCAAAACTTTCTAGTTCACCAGAAGCAAGACTACTGGTACATGTCCTTCCCACTCCCAAACACGCAGTATTCTGCTTTGTATATTAAATCCTCATATTCCTTTAAATTACTCCCAGAATACAAGCTTCTGTTATGCAAGCATCAAGACCCAGCTCTCCTCACCGCTGTTCCTGGGCAGCAATATGCACAGAATCCATGATGAGACGAACATCTTCTGCAATCTGCTTCGCTCTCACCGTGTGCTGCTCAAACTTTGTTTTTACTGCTGACTGTGAGATACATTCCTGCACATAAACAGCAGCCCAAGATTAGCCACAGGCAGAAGCACAATAACACAATTTCTCCTTCCCATATAATCTATTTCTAATACACGGTCCCACTCCACGTTTATAAACTCTTGCCCCCAGCCTTTCAGGAGTAAAACCTAAACAGAAGGTTGGTACACATAATGCTCACCTCAAATCTTCTCTCGAAGTTCTGAAACTCAAACATTCTTACTTGAAATCCATCTGCCAATGCTCCACCTGAGAGAAAGTACAAAACAACCACTTAAGTTTTGAGAAAGCAATCAAATGCCGGGTATCAGGAAATGCTCCTGCTTTACCTTGAAGCCAATGCAAAAGTGCTGCTAAGCCATCTCTTTGTTTTTGACTGCTCTACTAATAATCTGACCCACCCTAATTTTAACTTTTTTTTTTTTTTTTTGGACTAAGATATAGAATCACAGAATCATAGAATGGGTTGGGTTGGAATCTTAAGATTATCTAGTTCCAACCCTCCTGCCATGGGTAGGAACACCTCACACTAGACCATGTCACCCAAGGCCCTGTCCAACCTGGCCTTGAACACTGCCAGGGATGGAGCATTTACCACTTCTCTGGGCAACCTGTTCCAGTGCCTCACCACCCTCACAGTAAAGAACTTCTTCCTTATACCTAACCTGAACTTTCCCTGTTTAAGTTTAAACCCATC
Source organism: Strigops habroptila (assembly GCF_004027225.2). Taxonomy (NCBI): domain Eukaryota; kingdom Metazoa; phylum Chordata; class Aves; order Psittaciformes; family Psittacidae; genus Strigops; species Strigops habroptila. The sequence continues at coordinate 3,139,205 of NC_044292.2, forward strand.
ACTGCTTGTCCTATGAGTACAGTCCTTGATGAAGAGTCCCTCTCCAGCACCCCTGCAGGCCCCGTTCAGATATTGGAAGGCTGCTATTCTCCATTTTCTTCCCTATAAGAAAATGGAAAGTTTCTGTTAGCTTTCCTTACCTCCTTCTGGCATCCCTTGAGCTTTCTGAATCCTGGCATTGAGCACTTCTTTTGCTGACACAAAGAAAATGCGATCTCCTGCCTGGGCTCGATCCACCACACCTAGCTCATCTACCAGGAAACTGGTGCACCGCTCCATGTGCTGCCGACGCACCTGAGGGACAAACAGGATAAACCCCACATGCAGTTAAATCCACTTTACACTCCAGCTCTTCAAGGTTAGACCAGGCATCCTGATGCCCTCTGCTGGTCTAAACTACTAATACACAAGAATAAGGAATAGCTTTGCCACTTGATGGAATCTTCCAGAGGTTATCGAAGTGATCTCACTTCAAAAGGCCCTTGTGAAACTCTTGATTTCCAGCTCTGAATTCAAGAGGCCTGATCACTAGTCTATCCTCCCTCTAGTTGCCACACAATGGTAATAAAAATACATACTGTAAAACACATACAACACTATGATTCTACCTGCAAGGACCAGAGTCAAAAATGGACTCCATGCAAAGAGAAAGAATTTAAACACATGACAAACCTCTTCCATGTATTCTGGTTCAGAGGCAGATGCATCCCAGCGGTTATTTAAAATAAATATATTGGGTCGAGACAGACGTTCATTCACCTTGTGAAAGAACTGTTTCTCCTAAGCAAAATGGAACAAAACCTCTTCAGATTAGTATGTCAATTTTTTTCGTAACTTTTAGCCAAATTCACTGAACGAGTGGACTTGAACATACAGTTTGCATCAATGTTGATTCAGAATTTGCCACCAGGACAAATACGTCAGCATCTAGACAGAATTTGTCAATCCAACTGTCCAGCTCTGTGGTAACATCAATGCCAGGGCTAGCAATAAAAAGAGAAGAGATGTTACTATGCTGTGGAAACAGCAGAAATAGAATTAAAAAGGTTAACAAGAGATGTGTTTCAGCTTTTCAGGACATTAATTTCCCATGTCTGAGCTACGCTGTGCTGAGGTGACACAGAGTACAGGCTAAAAGGCAGTACCAATCAAGAGAAGCTCTGACTGCTAACTACAGGCAAAGAACTTTAACCCCTGTCACAGACTAGAACAGGGTCAATTTCCTTGATGTTTGTTAAATTAGTATTTGAAGACATTCTTGTAATTAATATGTGATAAGTAGGGAAGGAAAGAAAGATATTTCTCACCTGTCCATCAGCACCAAGTCATCCTTTAAGAGAGGACATTTGGAATTGGGCCACATTACACTGACTAGGCTGCCAGCATTCAGAAGTTCATCTTGATGAAGGGCATGAGCCAGCTGGTTTACTGTCTATTAAAAAGATGGATCATTTATAACATTTCCTGCATGCTAAGACCCATTAACACAATTACCTCCCCTTCAGAGCTCTTCACAGACAATTTAAGATAAAACCCAGCTCCAAATCACTTTCTCCCTGGGAGGTTTTCCACATAAAATTTACTTGAGTTTCCTAGTCAAAAGGCAACTGCCTAGTGAGAGTTTACTGTCAAGAAAGGTTACTGAAGAACTACCAGGAAGTCTGTGCTCCCTGCCAGTCGTACAGAGCTCAGAACTTCCCGAGTCGTTGTTCTGGTTCCCTGCTATCACTAACAAATGCAACCTATCATCTTTTTCATAAAATGAGAACATTCCACCCTGTAACTTGCTCCATTCCTCCCTTCCTACATCTAACAAAAACCTGTTCTTCATCTCTACTCCTTTAATGATTAAATACTTTAACTGTGAAGCTTATTCAAAACGCCTTAATTTTTTGCTCCTTCCTTTTTCTGGCACTTCTAAAGAGCTCTTCTCCTTTCTCTCATGCTTAAGGAAACCATACCTTAACACTTTTCTTTTCCTCTGAGCCTTCAGTAAGCAGGAAAGCTTCATGTCCATCTGTCCCCTCTACACGCAGGAAACAATTAGTGGTGTGTCCAATTCCTGAGGGAAGGACTTTGTCCCACAGCATGGCATTTATCACAGTGCTTTTCCCATTGCTTGTCCTGAAGTCAGATTAAAGAACAGTATAGCTAGGCTTCTGAGACTCAGGTATACTTGCCTTGCTATTACAGAAAGCAAGTTCCCTAAACCAAGCAGTACCACAAGCATTAATAATTTAGGTGCCAGAGGCAGCTTACAAAAAGATTTATTTTATTTTAAGTATACTTTCAAGTTGAAGAATTATGTGCTACAATATTTGTTTCCAGTTTACAAGAGGACTAGTACTAGGGACATGCCCATTACAAGCAAAAGCTGGAGCATTAGTGTTTCTATAAATATTTTTTACTGGCTACAGTCCTAAAGATGGCAGCTGTTTTACTGAGTGGGGAGTGTAGGCAACAGAAGCACGTGACTCACCTGCCAAAAAAAGCAACCTTCATGTGTCGCCTCGCCAACACTTCACTAATGCCATTCACTTTTGACAGGTAGCCTTTGACTTCCAGTACCTGCTCTTCTGTGGTGACAGGATCAAGCTCTACATTCTTGTGTGTGTCTAAAACCAAAATACATCACGTCTCTGAATTGCAGAAGTCATCTGTCTCACTACTCCTCACGATGTAACACACATAACTAAATTATTATCTGTGTCCCAAAGACTGCGTGGCTAATCTTCGCACATGCAATTACACCCTGAAGCAATTTTGCATCAGTGTTTATCAGCTGGTCTCTTTTGCATAGCTAATAACCATTCCCAACCTTAGGACTGCCTTAAACAGTACACAGCCAACACTTCAAATACTCCAACACTCTTAAAAATAAATCTTCTGTCTGTATCTTAAGCTGTTAAAGCCAATTATTGGCATACGCTATGTGTCACTTGCAACATGTCTAGGTAAGAACTGAAAGAACTACAGGCAAAAAACCTGAAGGGTCTCATATAGCTTATTTTTAAACTTCCAAACAACAGAAAGAACAAGCATAGCTCACTAACTAGCTGTTTCCTCACATGCGTGAACTTGTCAGCTTGAAAATATGAACCCTGAACTCCACCCAAATTCAATAAAATAATCTTCTTATTATAAATATTGATATATAAACAGCATGAGGGTACAAATAAACACAGGCCTAGCAGTGTCACTTAACTGAATGAGGGGGTTTTGCTGTGTGGGTGAAGCACTGTTACACACCTGCAGTTCAAGAACCCAGCTTACCTTCCAGGAACGAGGCGCTCTCACTGATGTATGCAGCCAGTTGTTCAAAGATACCATTGATTTTCTTCTTTGCAGTGACAAAATGTTTAAGTGGAGAAGCATTTACCTCAGCCATGTGTCTTTTATCCTTCTTCACTGCAACTATTGACTTGGAACGAGTAAACAGCAGGGACATTGCGCTACAGGGGAAAATACAGTAAATAAAGGTGGCTCACTAAGTGCAGCAGCTATCCAACTAAGCATCCTATGAAGAGCTAGTTAAATACACATTTTAAAAATAGCCTTCTTTCTTACACACAGAAATTGTTCCATTTTTTACAACTAGACATTACTCATATATCAGAAAGTTAAAAAAAAAATAAAATCCAATTTTCCTTCTCCCTCCCAGTAAACAGGCCCCTGGTGATCACTTCTCCTCTTCCTCCGCTTACTTTGAGTTTCGTTTTCACCAGACAGGCATGGTCAGCTCGAGTCCCTCTTGAACATGAACGCCTGCAGGCCGTTTACCTGCCCTCTCCCTCGCTCTGACCGGACTCTGTCCCGCAGCTCTTCCAGCGACGCCGAGTCCAGCCTGTCCCCCTGCCTGCAGCAAAGGGACATGGGGGATGAGGGACACAGGCTGCCGAGCTCCGTGGTGGGCGAGGCTGTGCTCCCCCGCCATCGCAGTGCCCAGGCGATGCGCTGGCTGATGCTCCGGGCGGCCGCCATCGCCTTCTCCTCACGCCTCAGGGGGCTGGCGCGCACGAGCAAAGGGCGGGAATCGCCCCTCTCCCTCTCCCACCGCGCGGCGCGCACCACCACGCAGAGGCGGCAGGACCATGCCCCGCCGGGTCCCCCACTCCCCTTCCCTCCCTTCCCCTGCCCCTACCGCCCGGGGGAGCCGGGCCCGGCTTGGACCGGCTCCCACCACCCCTTCGCCGGCAGGCACCGCCCCACCTCTCACCTTCACCTCCGCTCCCGCACGGCCGCCATGACACCCCGCGCCACCGTCACCCGCCCGGCGCCAAGGCGGCGCGTGTCATCGGCGCGCGACGGGCGGGCCCTCTCGCGGGGCACCATGGGAGCTGTAGTTCTGACGGCTTCAGCCCCCACCCAGGCCTCAGCCCCGCTGATAGAACCGCGGGTGCGGGGTTTACGCGGGTTCCCCGGGCCGGCATCGCGCAACCGAGTGACAACGGGCTCTGCAACCCCCACCGCGGCACGGGCGGAGGAAAGACACAACAAACCACGTGAAAAAAACAATCCTGCTGAATAAATACATACACCTTTTCGAGACCCTATTGCGTCCCTTCACTTGGTAACAGAGAGCTCTGGATGTCACCTAACACAATTTATTATTGTTTTACCTTTAAAACCCATTGCTCCTGCCTGGATTTTCCTCCCATGGGTGTGTAGCCTTGAGCCAGACCCAAAAAGCACATGGAAAGCAGTGGGAAAAGGTCAATGCCGCCTTCCTTAAAGCTTGGCCTTTCCCAACCTAGTTGATTCCTCAGGTCTGCTCAAATCCTATAAGGTTCCCTGCCACAACAGACGTCTAAAGCTGTTCTGCCTACTTTAATATGACCCATCCTAGCTAAAAGGGCTCCTTTATCTACAATAAGACAGAACCTGGAGCCACAAGGAACAAAGAGAAAGTTGGGTTTTTTCCCTAAGGACAGTTGTGGTGTGAATTTACTGCTTGTCAAGCATACTGACTGGTCTGGCAGACCCAGAGCGTAACAGTGTGTGGTGAGCAGAGTAGGTATCTTACAGGCAACAGCAGAAAAGGTTTCTCCCCTTCCCTCTCTAACCATGGGTCTAGTCTAGACAGATTTTTACACCTACCAGTTCACCACAATCTCTCAGCACCTTCCCACTGGTCATTTCTATCACATTCGACCCTCACATTCAAGAGTCTGCAGTGGAGTGTTTTGGTTTGCAATCTCAAATAATTGATAATGACACCTCCTAAGTACCAGAGAACAGCTCCTTGATGGCCCATTCAAATTAGATGCAAAGAAAATAATCAAAACAATCTCTGAGAACTGGAATGAAGCCACCAAAGACCACTGGGACCTCTGGGTTGTTATCCAGAGATTGATGAGAGCTTTTGACAATCTTAAAATGGGATAGAACAGATACAATTCAGCAGTGAAGCCCTCCTGACTAATCTAGTTGTTCTCAGCCTTCCCTTCCTCGGATTTTATCTGCACAACAGGGACTGATTCTGTCTGGGTATGCATGCTCCTTTCAGCTGCTGTAACACAAGATAGGGAGGCAATCTTTTATCTCTTCAGTCTAATCCCAGAGGTAAAGCATCATTAGTGGACCTTCCTTCAGCTAACCAGAAGCACCTATATTGCCACTGCTACTGCTTTGAACTTTGTGATATGCTTCCAAGGAACTGCAGAGGTAAGGAATCAGATGATCTCCAGGCTCTTACTACTGAGTTTCATCTGGTATCACATCTGTTATGACTCCTGGAGTCTGCTCCCTGATTGGCTTATATTTGGAATAGTATCCAGGAATTATTGTCTAATGTCCAGTCCCATGTATGTGGATACATGGATGAAAACGAGCTTCCAGCTATCTGGAGAAAGAGCTTGTGACTTGCCTCCAAGAAGCTGAATTTCAAGTCCAAGAAAGCATTTTTGTAAAGCCAACCAATCACTGAAGGTTCAAGTAAATTGCACTTCCAAGAGTGAGCAGATGAGGAGCAGAATCAAAAATGAAGGCACAATATCTCCTTCCAAATTCTACAGCAATATTCCTAGATATCACCTGCAGTATCAGAGAGGGAGATCTTCCAGTAGTGGAGTCTTAAAACATCATTAAAAATCAATATCCAAATAGCTTTGATCAATGCCTTAGAAACTCTCAGCAGCATTCCCTGATTCCACTCAAAGTCAGCAGTGAGCAGGGCCAAGGAAAGGTCCTTCCTGTGAAGCATGGCTCTAGGGGTCAAGAAAGGACACTGCAATGTAACGGGTTCCTTTGGTGGTGGGAAGACCTTCATGGTAGTGGGTCAGGCGTCCTGGATGCATAAGGGTCCACCCCTTCCGTGGAGCTCGAATGGAGCAATTGTAGCGCAGAAACCGGCAGCCTCCTCCCTGATGGAAACACAAGAGACACATCAGCTTGGTAAAAGTACCTCAGGGAAAGAGTCCCTGCCTCCTCCTTGGAAACTTTCAGAAAATCTGAGAAGGTACTTGGAGAATCTTCTGTGTTCTGATGCATTCAAAAATCTTTCCACCCTAGACATTTATTACTTGGCATCCTTAGTGTGAAGAAGCCAGATGTGGGTAAGAAAAGGGTTTCCAGCTGCCTGGACCGCTTCAGAAGCTGTACTGCATTCTTGACACACTGGCACACACTTACCTCATAGTCTGTCCCAACTCTGTTCAAAGCAATGTTAATGGTAAAGGTGGAAGCATCATGGTGGGGCACTAAAGATGGCTGCTCGTCAGGTTTGTAGCGAACAACAAAGGCCAGCTCAAACTGAGTCTGCAGGAGAGAAGAACAAAGTGCACATCAGTTACAGGGCTGTAACAGTCCATGGCTACTGAGCTGCAGAGCAGGGTGTGGTAAATTGCATCCTGCTGCTAAGAGAGAAAGGTAACAAGAAGGGAGGAGAATGTCATTAGGAAATCGTGTATTTCCTGATGCATATACTTACATCATACTCAGGGTCAACTGGGAAACAGTATGCATACTGCTAGAGGATTCCAGCAGTCTTTTCAAAGTTGCAACTGGAGGAGGTGCTGATCTGAGCATGAGTTTTGATGCTAAGGCCCACATACCTTGGTATAGTATCCTGGGTACAGTTTCTCTGTGATGGGTGCAATATAGTCCAGAAGAAACTTATACCATTCTCTTTCAAAGCCAATTTGGTTCATGTGTATGTCAATAGTTGGGACATTCTCATATCCTCCTTGTATTCTGCTGTCCTGAAACAGAATCATGAAAATACCCGTAAGGATGGGAACCTTGGACTTCAGGAGTGAAAAGCACTTGTTTCTGGAAACTACAAGTAAGCGTTTATTGATCAGAATTTCCAGGATGGACAACTCATTTCAAGCAATAATTACAACCTAAGGTAAAAAATATTACCATCAGAAGGGCTAAACACTGTATCTTCAGAGGATGCTAAAGAGGACTCAGGAAAATTAATTCACATTTAAGAAGACGAGCAAAATCATAGAGTCAAATCAGGAACAAAATTGTATTGCTGGTTTAACTGTTTCCTGGTTTAACTGTGAGATCTAAGGCCTTCCTACAGGAGGCACTGCTGCCACCCAATACGCATGAATGATGGTGTGACCCAGAAATCAAAAAGCTCCTGCTTCTTCTTACCGTGTTGTCACCTGTGGACCACTGGCCATAATGTTCCATTTCTTCCACCAGCTCATCACAGGCAATGTCAGTGAATATGGGGAACCAGTAAACATCTGGGCAGGGCTGCAGAAGGTAGACAGGTGAGAATAGCAGAAACAAGGACAGGTGCTTGAGGCAAAAGGAGTAAGACTAAATTGACTGTAGATTGAGTCAGTTTAAGTGGAAAGTAACTAAAATATTGAGGATAGAAATTTGTCTTCTGATGTATGTGCCCCACTTCCACTTAAGAGAGCTGGCGACGAACTTCTAGAAGAACAATTTGACTCTAAAAATACTTTCAAGGTCATGTTTCCTCTGGATTTGAAAGACTATGAGGTTGTGCTGAACTGCTTATTCCTGAGTATGACAGTAGTGATGACTGTCATTCTCAGGAATGTCTTCAGCATTGTCCTGATGCTAATCTCCCATTCTGATGGATAAGAGGGATGTTTTCTTACCATTTCTACCAATTTCCCTTTCAGAGCTGCTGTGTAGTTTTCATGGATGTACTTTTCCCTCCAGTCCTGCAGTTAAAAGAAAAGCAAACCAGTCATTTCTGTGGGGCCTGGTTAAAGAGGCAATGAAAGGCCAGGTACTCATGCAGCAGTTATTTCACAGGCTTTGAAAATCCAGATGTTATGAATCACACAAACACTCCCTGTTTAAATTCTGTGACTATTCTTCTCATCCCACCTGAGATATATTGCTATTACAAGGCCTGGACCTTCGTTATTGGTGAAGCTGGTCATGAAATCTTCACATGCCACATTGCTAAACCATGATAAGCTGCGCATGCAGGTCCTCTCACCTCAGGATTGCTGAATATTTGCCAGAGATCATTGTGGAGGTGAGTTGTCTGGTAATTCTCCAGTGACAGTATGTGTCCAAACTGATGCCGATTTGTCAGGTACATGAAGACTCCCTGCAGGATAGAGGGAAAGAATCAAGACCTCACATTTCTGTGAGCCACTGTGAAATATAAGCACTAGACAGTTCTCCAATGCTGATGGCTCTGCCCAAGCTATCCATTTACCCATTCTTTCTCCTATGGGCCTTCAGTTCAATTTCCACTCTCAATATGAAGAACTTTGAAAGGTTATAGACAGTAATTCTGTGCCTCTTGTCAGCCAGGCTTGGAAGCAGAGCGGAGCAGCTGCTGTGAGATTAGGTTCTTCCTTCTTACCCTGTCAAACTTATTTAGAACAGTCCTCAACAGGCCCAGAACAAAACTGTTATCCACATTTAGTTTTCCCTGGCTCTGTGTAGTTTCACAGCAAGACAGAAATCCCACACTGTTCCAAGTCTGAAGAGTACTGAATAATGCCAGTTCATTCTGTCCCATGCCCCACAGAGCTGAATGCCTTGAAACTTCTCAATCCCATCATCTCCACTCTGGCATGCAGTTCTTTCCTGGCAGCCTCTCTCTCCTCAACTGACCTGATTCCGAACGTTGTGGCAGAAAGCCATGTCAGTATCCAGCTTGCCACTGTGGAAGAGATCTCCCTGGTCAAGCTCTGATCGCAGAACCTTGGCTTTAACCAGGTAAACGCTGCTGATGTAGGGAACGTTCCAAAGCCCACTGAAACACATGGATAGAAGAGCAAGACTTGAAATACCACTAAGACAGAAGCTGCTGGACTGGACAGGATGGCAGGCAGCACTGCAGTGTCAGCCAGGCTTGCCTAAATGAGCCAACTCAGAACAGTAGGGAGAAACCATACCGATAGGGATTGTCATTCCAGGAAAAATCACTTACATTGCCCAGAGCTTTTAAGCTGCACAAATGTTAGTTTACTGTGAAAGCAATTAATTGACACTGTGTGGTTTTGCTGGGACATAATTAATGGCTTGAAACTCTTCTCAGAGAGATCAACATATTTTTTTCCAGTGATTTAAAAAAGTGAAGCAGCCAAAAGCGCATAAGCTGATTTCCAGCATTTATCACGCATATAATGGCCTAGAAAATAAAGACAGGGCCCTTCAAGAATACGAATGAGCCAACAATTGTGTTTTGTGAATATACCAATCAAGGATCATGTGGTATTTTATGAAGACTATCTGACAAAGATTAAACAGCACTTTACAGGATTTTAAGGATCACACTAACTACAACTGACATGAGTAAGATGAAGTGATTTCAGCCAAGTCAGAACTCTCAAACCCTCACTCTGATCACAAGAAAATGTGCCTAAAGTACATTATCGTCTCTACTCAGAGGAGAACAGAGAGCAGGTTCCAAATGGGAGTAGAGACTTCCTTTCCTATACACAAAGACATCTGTGCTCTCTGGTTCTTTGACATTAGCTAGTTTGATGAGAATGTGCTGCAGCAATGTAAATTCCTCAAATGTAGAAATGTTTTACATCTGAGGAATTACACCAGTAAGAAGCTCTGTTTGTGTACTCACACTCTCCGCCTTTGAACAATATCCACATAATCTTCTGAGCGGGCATAGTACCCATCAGGGCTCAGTGCTCCCCAGAAATTTGACCACAGCTTCTCATGACGGCTTACCAGTGGGGCAATCACCAGCCTGCGAGCACAAAAGGAAAAGGAATTGCAGGACAGGATGTTACCACAGGAAGAAAAGGGAAAGATTTACAATCCACAGGACTGTAAGAGTTAGTCTCCTGCACTTACAGAGTTGCTGCTTCTGTTTACTCTGTTGGAATAGAATCCCATATAAAAAAGGGCAAATATGGTCACAGTCTCCTATCTAACTGCACCCTGCAGCCGGTCTTCAAGAATCTGATTTGTTCTAGCACCTAGAGATGATTTACATCGACTGCCTAAAATTCAGGCATTACAACTACTGTGAAAAAAGACTAAATAAGAGGTTTTGTCTAATATTCTGACACAGTTCTCCTAGTGCTTTACATATCTCAGTGATAAAAGAGCTCACTGTATTCCTCATGTGAAAGATGACCAGTAAGGATTGCTCAGACCAAAGAACTCACTTGTTCTGCTCAATCAGGATCCTTAGAGTCTCCGTGTTCTTCAGAACTATCTCAGCATCCAGGCTAAAATAATAGTCACAGCCAGGATCCTTTCTGCACAAATCCCTATAGACAAAGAAAAAGAAGAGTCATAATGGCATGGGGAGTTAATGTCAAGAAAATTGAAAGAAAAGAAGTAACTGAAAGAAGAGAAGCATCCATTTGACAGTGATGATCCTCAGATAAAACAGACCGCCCTAGTGTGAACTCTGACTCTGCCAGCCATCACATATGGCCCCTTCACTTACATGCCCAAGTTACGTGCCTCAGCGTTCTCCACCTCATCATCTGGCCCAATCACTTTGACAGCGAGATATTCTTTGCCATGCTCTTTAACAAAAGAGTCCACCTGCATCAAGTGATGTTGTTCCTATGCCAAAAGAAAAATAAGGAAAAAGATGGGCTCATCCCAGGCTGCTCAGGCTCCTGTTCTCAAAAATGCCAAAGCAGACTAGCAACAGCTCTTCCCACTTCCACATCTTTACAGCTGGATGAAGCTATCTTATAGGTGCCACTGCAGATAAGTACTGGGATTACAGAGCCTGGAAGTCTAGTCAAAAGTTGCAAAGGTGCCTAGAGTACAGGAGTACATTTTCCCCACATTTGCTAAGACTATCACAAGCCAACTTTACTTACATGGTTGTGAATGAAAAGCTGGATTCGTTGCTTTGGGTAACGAAGGTTACGAAGCCGCAGGAAAAACTGGGAAAGGAATGGGGTGGGCTGCTCGATGAAAATGCCAATCAGAATCATTGGCAATGCCTCATCCTACATTGAGTGAAAAAAGGAGAGAAGTGGTGGCTCATGTACCACATCGGACACAGGAGATCCCATTGCAACTGTAAGACTTAAGAGCTTTGAATAGACATCAGCCTTACCTTAAACCCCGTGAGGCTTCGCAGACCTTCATCACACACAGTGCAGCCAGTCTCAAATGTCCATATTTGAGGAATGTAGTTTCCCAGGTAGTTCAGCTGCAGCTGCAAAAGGCAATTTACCATGTTACACATTATAGGGCAGGAGAGTTTCTTTGCATCCACCCCTTGTGTAAGTTCATGTCTCATCAGAACTTCATTTACCCTCTTCTTGGACTAAAGAATCTGAAAAGCACGACAGCCTGAGAGTCCAATTACACACTAACCTTTGAGCCAGGCTCACCTTGTGCTACAGACCTGGACCACTTATTCTTTTTCAAACATAAATGCATAGTCACTATACGGGAAGACAGTGACCTGATACAGGTCCTAAAGGGTCAGTTTGCAACAAATATATACCAAATCTTTTTCTCAGGACACCCCCTTACCTTGGTGGGTCCATTTCCATGAATCACCACAGGCAGAGTGTCATATAACAAGTTTCTTGCTCTCACTCGCGAGTTTTCAAACTTCAGAACCACCTCATCTAGAAAGGACATTGCCATCATGTTATCAGAGGAAGGCTTTTAGTGATAATTGGCAGCACAGTGCCTTGTTTCTACTGAATGACTGCTGAAAGAAGAAAGTATGGACATTTATAACCACGCACAAGTGGTTTAAGGGCTACAGACCATATCCAGAACGGAGAAAAATGTTCAGAATGATCCTGTGAAGTAACAGGAGGATGGCTGGGAAGTTGGACAAGAATCCAGCTTGCTGGGCTGACACACACACCTTATACTGGGAGTTAGCAAAAACCACACTGAAAGTGTCTTTCAAAATGGGCATTTACAAACTCTACAGTGAAGAACAGCTACTGATGGCCAGGGAGGACTCAGGTCCTTCCCACCTAAGCATTCAAAGCACGTGTTGTCTCTTTATCACCCCTGCCAGAAGTCCACCCTCCTGGCAGAGATCATCCAAGACGTCTCCCCAACACAACCACACTAAATCCTTTGGAAAAGAGACTAGTACAGATCCGAGCTCCAGTCTGTACCTGAGTACAGGAGCTAAAAACTACTGCGCTGTTACAATTTGTTACCTGACAGGAATAAAGGTGGAATGGTGCAAGACTGAAAACAGTAGGCAGCAGTGGCAGGAAAGTAAGTGAATCACTTTTGCCAGGACTAGCAAAATGAATTAATCAGGAGGTCAGGTCAGCAAGTGCTCACAGGCAGTATCTGCCTGTGTCTCACTTTCTATGGCATTCCAGACACAGTTCTGAAGCGGAAAGACAGGCAAGCCCCAGGCAGGGTTGTGTGTTATCACTTGCACTGAAAATCCCTCCCAGTTTCAATCCCCAAGGCTAATGCAATCTGACATGCTTGGAGATCAAAATGGTAGGGAGGTGTAAGATGGAAAACCTGACCTGCATTCCCCCAAGCGAAGAGGGAATTGCAATGAGAACCTAGTTGGTCACAGTGGAATTGCAAATAAATTCCAGAATTCTGGCAGAGGCTTTTTACTGAAGCTTATTCCGCAGGGACAGGAATTCCTGAAATTTAATCCCTTCAACCACAGCTTTATTTCTGGTGTCAATATGCAGTTGCATTCCAAGGAGAAATGAGATTCCTTCTTCCATCTCACCTAATGCTCCATTTAAGTTTTGGAAGATCCGACTTCTTTGGTCTAGACTGATGTTAATACTTTCCTTTAAAAGAATGAGATAAATAACCTGAATTAGAACACAAGTGGGCACCCATTCTTTACATGCAAGAGACCCTATGCTGAGCAAAGATATATTGCATTCCTATAATCATTTCCATACTCCAAGCTCTGAAGCCTAAAACACTCCTGGCTAATCCTCATTTTCACTTCAATCTGTGACAATTTGCCATTTTCTAAAACAATTTAAATGTTTCAGGCAAACCCATGCAAATAAACATTTTAAAGCTGCCATGGGTGTGCCAATAATAACATGCAGCATATTAATGAAGTATACTTGTAGGACAGTCATATAAACCCCACATATAACATGCAGGAATGCCAAGATAGCAAAACTATCTGCTGTGAAGACAATTTCTCACCATCTATCCACAGGGCAAGTGTTACCCCAAGTGTTGCCCCAGGTACCGATGTCAAACCAGAACATAGTAAGGACACAAGGCCAGTGTTGTGCAAACTTTGTTTTTACCCCTTGCTGCAAGTCACACTCTGACTGGATTTCTGTCAGACTAAAATCCAGCTCTGACTTAGCAGAGTTCAGTGTCCCTCCAGGCATCTGTTAAGATTGATTACTGGAAAGGACAGCAGGGTGCTAACATCCGCTGTCTGAATGCCAAGTCAGTGGAATTACTCAGCCTTTATGTGGCACAGGGCCAGAACTGCAGATGAGAACATTAAAGGAACTGTCCATGTTAAAATATCATGGGGCCATATTCAGATTAGGGGAAGTAGAAAAGTGCAGCTGTTCTGAATTTTTTTACCAGCTTTGCTGGTAAAAAAGTGCAACTCCTTCCCTGATCAGCCTGAAAGCAGTTTCACGTTTTTAATGTTTCCTCCTGACTTTATTGTTAGACTTTGACTTGTCAGTTCTCACGCATTTGTGGTGTCCCTCAGCGACAGACTGTGCTGCGTCATGCAGAACTGGGCAGGGACAACAGAAACAGAATCACCCTGTGGGCTGGATGATTCGGCCAGTGCAGCACACAGTGCTGAATGGCAATGCTGCTTTCCAGGTCCACCCCAGGCTTCTGCATGACGTTACATGGCATGCTACATAGGCTGATGTAGGTTTTGCTGGCCAGGATTTGGAGGTGTTTGCTGCAGTCAGTGTAGCCTCTCTGTTCCAGCAGGGCTACCCACATTGACATCGACGGTCCCCATCCTGTGGATCAACAGTGGCTAAAAGGCTGTGAACCTCTGTCCTTTCATCACCTCAAATCTACTCAGGCCTCATCTGCCTCTTCACCTAAAAGGTGCTTTAGTGCTAGGTTGGATATATCTAAGTCAGCACTATGCTCTGCAGGGAACAAGTCTGGGTTTCACATCCCCTGGGAGGAGGCTGGTTAGTTCTGTCACACTCTATAGCTTTAAACATCAGCACACACAGATACTGGCATGAGTTTCCAGTAAAAATTGTTTTAAGACATCTACCGTCCCAGTCACATTTTAAGTTTAAAGATAAAACCTCTACTAACAGAACAAGGGGGTAATGTCTAGAATACAAATTATCAGAAGGGAAATGAGTAACTAGACACACTACTGGCCATTTCCATGTAAGGATGCCAGAGCAGTAATTAAGAGTCAATATGTACGTGATTTACTACTTTTACTGTCAACAGGGATACTGTACAGAGGATTAACAGCAACGGTCCTCAGATAACTCCTCCTTGTCCCAAAATCTAGCCACACCTACTCTTTTTTCTGGATCCAAGAAGACATTTGTATAGAAGAGCTGGTCACTGTCATCATCCTGTCCTTTCCACTCCTCCACAAGTTTCTTCAGGTTTGAAGCATAACCTATGAAGCCTGTGGGAATAAGTAGGAAGAGGTATTTCAACCCATACAACCAAGAAAGGGAAGTACTCCTGTATACACATTCTTTCACACACTCTTCTCACCTCTTTCACACAAAGTCTCACTCCACTCTGTGTTATTGCAGAGATACATGAACTTTCAGCAAAGGCATGTATAGACTGCACTTCCCAACACAGACAGGATCAAACCTGTCATCTTCGGCATCAGCAAAGCTCAGATACCCCCACCCTGAATGACACATCTCACTGAAAAGGGATAGGGAGCAGGTTCCTATGCTTTACAGGCAATTCATAACTATGTCCCCTTTGCAGGTAAAAGACAAGAGCATTGTTAGTCTGGCATTACGGCCAGATATGCATAGGGCTTCAGTTTGCACCATCTTCTACACAGATGTTTTCCACACCTAGTCCCTTGCAACTTCTCCCAAAGCCTTTCTAAAAGGAATAAGCAGCTGAGAGGGGTTCTCAGCTGAAGGAATGTTCTGTGTCTTACCTCCAGAACCCAGGAAGCGCTTTCCATCTCGCACCTGAGGGTACTTGGCTTCCAGCTTTCTGTCAGGATAGATGTAATTCTCTGCTGAGAAGACCACCTTGCTCTTGGCTTGTTTGAACTTCTTCAGCAGTTCTGTGGGGCCCGAAGCAAAGAGTACATCATAGCTAAAGACAGACAAGAAAGGGACAGAAAGGAATAGAGTCAGAAAAACATGTCAGCGTGACAAGTTTCTAGGAACAGCTAATTCTTTAGGAATCCCTTTACTTTAGTTCTGCTTCACAGTATTACATTTTTTGTCCTAATTATAGCTAATTAAAGTGCAATTTTATTCATAGAGTGGAGGATGATACTTTCCACTGCAGAAGATTCCAAACCGGCTTGGGGCAACTTATGCCCATTCTTATTTGCACAAAGTTTCCAAGCTGCAAAACATGCTGATCTCTTCTTGCTTTTCCCCCATTTGGAATTGTGAAGCCCTGGTGCCTTCACTGTTTGTAACAACTTATTAGAAGAAGAATTGCTCTGCCATTTCTTTCTAGACTAAAGAAACCCACAGGTTTTTTTTTTCACATCTCCTGGCATCCAGCCACTCTCCACTGAGCTCCCTGCAAATCTTCGGGAGGAAATAGTGCTGGACACCAGTGACTGGATGCTGCACTCCAGCTGCTGTCTCTTCAGTACTGGTTAGAACTGACTAATTCCCAGGCAATGCTCCCAGAACAAGACTTGCATTTTCTGCAAGACGATTCGCATACTTCAAACTCATTTTGGTGAGTAAAGAAGTTACTCCTTCCAGAGATTAATCATACCAACTTCTCTAAATACACGTAGACGCTCAGAGCTGCAAAAGATACCTCCCTGCCATGGAAGCTAGAAACAGATACACAGATCCTAGCCCTGACTGTTGCTGTGCATATGAGAAGACACTGAGACTCCAAACTGTCCTTTTCCCTCTTCACATCTCTCTGGCAGACTAACTCTTGGCTCCCAGGATTGTGTTGCAGTCTGCCTTACCTTATAAAACAAATAGTTCTGATAAGAAAGGCCTGCCTGGATTCACAGAAATTGACTGTTCTTTCTTTGTAGACAAAGGCAGCCAAATTCCACCGTGGCAGAAACAGGTATAATGCCATCAACTCTATGCCAGAGCTGGAATCAGCCTATTGTGATCAGACCTTCCCAGCTGCCATGGATGCAGCTCTGAGCAACTCTCAGGCAACTGCAGCGAATTCAGGGGGAAAAAAACCCAGAGGTCTGGGCACACCTTCCAAAAGCAATCTACTTCACAGTAAATTTCTTCTTAGTAAGAACCTGTCCAAACAGCCTTATGATTCAGTTCATGGCAAATACTTTCCCACCCATTACCTCTCTATGAAAAGGATGATCAAGTCTTCCTTATCCACATACTGCTTCAAAGCTGATTTCAAGAGACGGACCTTCTGCCCACCTCCTGCTGGCTTCTTGTCATCTCCACCCTTCCACTCCTCATCCAGCCCCAGCACCTGAAGAATAACAAGCACAGGGTCTACTGAACAAGTCGTTTTCCCAGCAAGACTTACAGGAAAGGACCAGAACCCACAACCTTACTAATCCTGAGAACTCCCAGTGCAAACCCCAACAAAAAGCCTTCCAGAATCAGGACAGATGAACTAAGTATATTCACTAGCCTTTGAACCAACTAGCCTTTGTTACTCTGGGATGGACAGAGTAACACGTAGCACAGCAACAATGTGCTCTCAGCAACAGGGACAGAAGCACAAACTGTACTGTGTGTTTTGGCACTGCAATGGAAAAGTGCCACGGGGCTCCCTTGAGCAGGAGTTATGGATCTCGCTCAGGATAGAATAAAAGACTGGGCAGAAATGCCCCAGTCACAGTATTTTGTGGCTTCTATTTAATCACTTTGTGGCCAAGTCTTATTCCACACTTCAAAATTCCCTCTGACCAAGCACCACAGAGGCTGATGCCATCACCTGGACTTTGTAGTTGAAGAATTGGGCTGATCTTCTGAAGCGCTGGAAGCCCTCAGTCTGCTTGGTAGCAACAGTAAGAACCAGCAGGTTTTCTGCATACAGGAGAAAGCAGAAGAGACAAATTCAACTTGTTTTCATAACCAGCTGTTCTGTACCTGACGAAGAGGCTTTACTATCAATGCTGAGCCAAAGTAGGGATCAATAACCTTAGAGGTACTTGACAGACATGACAAAGGGAAGTCAAAATCCAGCCACTGAGAAGCAAAGTGACTTTCCCAGTACATTCTTTATGTTGATCATGAATCCGGCAATAGAATCCAGGAGTCTCAACTTTTGCACAGAGTCACTGCTGTTGAAGGACACAGGTCACATATGTTCTATATGACACTGGCAGATGTTCATTCAAAATCAGGCAAGGGAGGTAGTCAAGCTGTGGAGCTCCCATATCCTGCTGAGAACCAAACACACTGCTTACACCTCACCCAATTATCTCTATACTGTACAATGTTAAGCACTATAGGTGCTCTCCCCACAAAGCTTCAACCTCACGAAGAAAACCAGCTTCAAATCCTACTTATCTGCTGCCTGGATTTTCTTGCAATCAACTCAAAGAAAGAATGGATATAGCCAATGTTTTATTGGAGGAACTGTCACAGGGGACAGAATGTGGCAAAGGTGCTCTCAGATTTCACTGTTTGATTGAAGAACCCAAAACTAACTGCAGCACAAGCAAGACTGTTCTTTTGCAGCGGAGATTAGAACTTGGTACAAAATGAGAGATTATGTAAAGATACAATTTCATTGCCTGAGTTATGAGCTAGAAAAAGAAAATACAATGTACTAAATGTTTTTTCGCCCTGCTATTGAAAGCTACAATTCTCTTCTGTCACATAGAGTATGACGAATTAAACCTGAAGATAAAATATAGACCTACTACAAAATGCCCATTTGGAAGTCATCCATTTAGTGCAATTGGCTTCCTGTTCCCCACAGAGAAGCTCTTCTGTCGCTCAGCATTGACTGGGTGTGGGGAAGACCAAAATTAGGCTGAATGTTATTACTCACTCTCCCTGGCTGTTCCAATTTTCTATTGCATTCCTGAGGTGTTTTCCAGACTTTTTTCATACATACACAAACGTGAATTTAATTCTGCCATAACTTTCATTTACATGAACTTGCTTTTCATTTCCAGTTCCTTAAAAATGACAAAGCTAAATCCTGAAGTTCTCTTTCAGAGTTTCTCTATAGTACCACTGAAATGTTTTTTATGTGGAAGCTCTGATTTATTCATTGTAATGATTAAATGCTAAACTTCATCTTAACAGTATTGCTTAAGTAGAAATTTGTATAGGCTCTGGCAACAGTGCCTAAATGCAAATCCTGGCCATCTGATTTTAACATCAGAAAATACCTGGAAAACTGGAAGTACATTTTCTTGGCTTGAGCAGACTTCTTTTGGAACAATGATTTTTTTTTCAATGGATGTACCAGATGAATCTTCCTAGTGCACCCAAATTGATATTCTGCCTGATCTTAGAAGGATCTAGATAGACCTGGCAAAGGCAGTAAAAGTGAAAAATAAGTGTAAGAACCAAGTTAGGAAGAAAAAGGATATTCCCAAGGAAATTCCTAAAATTCTTCACCTGCATCAGAAAAAGAGAGGAGACTAGGAATAGTCAACAGAAGGTCAGCTATGGTTGTATTTTGTTAGACACTTACACAGAGAAAGGATAAATGAAAGAATATGAATCCTGCACTTTTTAAAGGCAGATTCTCAGAGGTATGAAGTGCATTCACAGTGCAGCTCCTCCAGCACACTCCAGTTCCTTGTGTCCTGTCCAGTCAGAGGGTGTAAACAAGTAAGTAAAATATATATTTCCTCAGGGAATATGTTAAAGCCATTAAAGTTTCCAGCCATACAGTGGCATGCACAAAACCATGGCAGCCTTATTATATAGGTCTGAGCTCATGGTTTTGAGAAGCTGAAGCTCATACTGCCAACAAAGAGGGAGGCAAATGTGGGCTTGCTGGAGAGGAATGTATCTGTCTAGATATCAAATTCTAGTACCTGAAAAGAGAGGAGAAAGCACATGATAATGATGAAAGAAGGCAAGAAAGAAAAACAGAGCCTGGCTATACAATTATTTCAGCCTGAATTCTCAGACATCTCAAATTAAATAGGTCCCTAATTCATATGCATGCCACCACCCCAAGAAAGCAAACAACTGTTTATGATATGACTTCCAGAAGTTTGTGGGAGGAGAGGTGAGAGCTAAAGGCTCACATGGATGAACAGGAAGCGGTGTCCTGTTTCTAAGACAGAAAAGGTTTTACCGTGCAGCACGTAAACTCACTGGAGCATGAAAAGCCAGCACAGAGACAATGATCCTCCCCAGCAGAATTCCAAGTTGCAGATTCCCTTTCCACTACTGGTCTGTGTGGGTAGGACTCTGAGAGATATTAAGCTCAGTTTCTGTTCTGAGAAATCTCTGCAGTAGTGAGAGCTTTCCATCCCAAGAGACATTCTTTCAGTCCAGCACTAGAAGCTCGTGCTGAGCTATGCTGCCTTCTCCTTTAACCCTTTTTTCTCTTTCTCAAAGATGTTGCTGAACATTGGTGCAGCTGAACATTGGTGCAGTATTTCAGAGCCAGAGCAGTAAAGCCTTTTATCTACAGTATCACACGCAGGCATTTTAAAATTTCCAAAAGCACTTTTATGCCTCCCTGTTTTCCATGTCACAGTTACTTTTCGGATGTAGAAATAGTTCTGTTAAGCTGGGCCTCCTGGGCCCAGAGGCTCCTTGGGCTGACAATTAGAAATCATGTAACTGGCAAAGCTGCAGAATAGGAACACAGCGTGATTAACAAAGCAAACATTGGACTAGGAAGCAGGGGAGCTGGGCTGTGCTGCTAGCTCTGCTATGCAACAAGAAGCCAATCTTGCTATCCCTCTGTAGAATGATAATCTTTTCCATCTGAAGAATGATAATAGAGAGCATTTACCACTTTTGTGAGGGGTTTTGGCACTATAGATGAAAGGATCCTGTAGAGACAAAGCACTGGAACAGGGACTCCGATATCAGTATCAGAGTTTTTATAGTAAGTGAAAATCTGTGACAAGATGAGTTCAGTAATAAAAGATTTTAGAGTTATTTAATCCTGCTCTGACTCTACAAGGAAAGCACAGCTGCAGCCACATTTTAAGACAAGGAATGAATTTATCCCTAGGCTGTGCTTTGGGAAATCTTACTGTGCCACTTCCTGTTCAGTGAAAACACCATTAATACAGGGATCAAATAGAAAAAAAATGGTGCATAATTTAGTAGTGGGCAATATAATCTCTGTATTAAATTCACATTTACTGAAGGTTGGGCTTTTTTAAGATTCAGTTAACTACAAATAACTATGCTTAGAGCTTTTGCAGAGATCTAAAAGAACATACAAGAGAGTATCATCATTCTCACATTACTCTGGGGAAGCTGAGGCACAGAAAAGGCAAGGCATTTCTTCTTTGAATGCAGTTAATTCCAAATCCCTCTTCCTAACCAACAGACCTCATGCTCTTTTCCCAGCACTCAGTTTATTATCTCTAGTTTGCTCTAAAGCCTTACTAAAACCATGGAAGACCTGGGGTGTGTAAGGAAGGCAGGATAGCACAGAGAGACAAACTTCTTACTTATATTTGTTTAATAGCTGTCCTAAACACTGAAATAGTTTTGCTTTACTTAACCCACTATAGTTAAAGAACTCCCCTTCCAACACACCATAGATACACATTAACTGTATTACTATTAAATAATATAAATAATAAAGGTAACTATACCTGAATCACATATTGTGAAGGGAAATATTCTAGGTAACAAGATGAAATCTCCTCTTAATTGTCACTTCTCTAATGAGGACAGAGATAATGATCCAAACTTCTTGGCAGAGCAACAGTACATGAACCTCTCTGTCAGCCTGGCTGACATCCTGCAGCTGCCCTAATCCTCTACTGCTCTCCCAGCTACTCTTCAGAGCATCTACCCACTGTTTACATGGAGATAGACTGGTGTTATTTTAAGAGCATTCCGGATCCCAGGTCACAGTGTGGCCAGTCCAGGATCAAACGCTCTCTGTTACCTAACTCTTGAACTGTGGAAGTTCAAGAGGAGAAGGGCTGACCCAAGTGGGATGCAGCCCAGGGGACTGCAAGTACTTTACTGGGATGAGATGGTGTCCAAGGCTGGTCTCACACCACTCGGAGCTGTGAGTAACTGAGGCGCTCACGAAGCATGTGCAGAAGGCGCCCACGCCGTGCCCTGCCTCAGAACTCGGCAGCAGCTCCAGATGCCACCCAGGAGCTCAGACCCCGCGGCGGGCACTCACCTCAACCCGGGCAATGCCTCCGAGCTGGACCGGGGCGCAGAGGCCGGTGCTGGCACCCACAGCGGCCCCTGAGCTGCCGGTCCCCACTCTCGGCCCCGGAGCGGACCCCCCCTTACCTTCCTGCGGGGAGGCACCGCCGCCCCCCGCCCCGAGTAGCGCCAGCACCATCCAAAGCAGCAGCACCGCCGGCGGCTCCATGGAGCCGAATTCCCGCCCGGATCCCGGTCCGGGAGCCGGTACCGGAGGCGCTGCCTGCGGGACGGACCCGGCGAAGGGCGGCTCTAGAAAGCTCCGGGGCTGCCGAAGCTTTTGCCACGCACCAGACCCGCCCGGCAGGGACGGGCGGAGGAAGCGGGAGGCGGCGGCTCCTCCTCCCGGGAGAGGCGGGGAGGCGGCTGGGGCCGGGCTGGAAGAGGGAGAGGGGAGCGCCGGGGCTTGTGCGAGGAGAACGGTTCCTTCTGCAGAAGACGGGAAGTTCGTGGGGGTTGACCCGGAGTTGCAGCAACTTTACCTGAGTCAGGGTCCAGCCTTGCTGCCGCGGGGCACCGGCCGTGGGTCTGCGGAGGAGGAAAGCAGCATTATTAGCATGATTCTGTGATGAAGCAAACGGAGCCTGTGTAGGAGGAAGGGGATCACTTTCTGGCCAGCTTCAGTTAGTGCTGCAGCTGGTTGACATGGTCATCAAGTGTGAAAAAAGGCAAACCAGCTAAATGGATTATGTGCAGCTCTGGAATCTGGGAGCTCTGATTAAATACTTTCTTGCCAGCTGTCATCTCCCTCATATACTTCCCTGGCAAAAACAAAACCTGCTCTGGTCTTGTTTCCCATACTAACTTGTTTTTCTCTGGCCATGCAGACGTCTTTAAGGCTTACAACTCTCTCTGCTGGGTTTTCTTGCTGTAGCCCTCTGACTTACCCATGCATCTTTTTCTAGTTGGCTAACTTTGACAACTGGTAAAATAAACCTATCATAAAATTACACACACCAAAAAAATGGCTTTAGGGTCAGTGAATCTGCAGAACACCAGATGAGGTGTTCTCTGACACATACCTTACCTGAAGCCTTGAGCAACACGTTATTTCTACTGAAGCAAATACCTGAAAGCGACAGTGCCATTTTCTCAGGCACTGTGTATAATTAAACCCAACTTTGCTTCCATTACTGAAAGCAGCATTAAGAGATTGCTTATGTTCTCTCTTGTAAGGTGTGAACAATAATATTTACTTGTCTGCAAAGACCTCCAGAATAACAGATGCTGTATAAATGTCACATAGTGTTCTGTGAGACATGACGTAGGTGGAAAGCAATGTTGAAGCCATCGTTGAGTCCTCAGCCATGCCTGAGCTCAGCCCATGCAGCACACACCACAACAGGAAGGTATGAAAGGAGCAGCACTGGGGAGTTCTAGCAGAGGCATGGAAAAGGAGTCGTGCTGGGTGATGGTGTGGCACGTGCACTGAGCTAGCAGGGAAACGCAATGCCTGGAACAGCTGGAAATGTTCAGGGCATCGTAACAGCACTGGCATAATAGAGAAGGCTCCTCACTGCAGAGTTTAGTTTTAATAAAGAATTGGCTGTGTAAAACAGGGAGGCCCAAGTGCTGTTTTCTGTCAAAGAAGAAGTGTGAACCACTTCTTTGAATTAACAGAAATCACAGCTAACATAGGATCCCAATTTTCAAAACAAAACCAAGAAAGTATGATCTTACAGGAGGAAAACCCAAGCACCTTCGAAGGGCCACACTATAGCTGACTAATATGCATAACAGCATCTTCCAAAGAACTACCATTACTATTGTTTTGTTCACTGAGAAAATTCTTAAGTGTGTTCAAAGCACTTTTATTTCCATTCCCTTGCCCCAAATCAGGAATTCCCTCATAATTACCAGGCAAACACAATAGTCCTCATGCTCAAATGATGTACTACAGGCAATAATCTAAGGAAGTATCAGTTCTCCCTAAGATGATGATGCAGGAAACTTCCTTTTGCAAAGCTGCCAGTCTCCCTAAAGAAAAAGGAAGAGATTTAATTAAGATTCCTCCAGTACTTTGCAGGCCCAGACAAAGCCCCTGCTCAACGCTTTAAGCCAGGAGCCCCACCAAAAGTGTTCAGCTCCTCAAATCTCAGGCTGTGACTCAATCTAGAATTGTAAAAATTGCAAGTTTCTCATTTTAATGAAGTTAAATGTCTCCATTGTAAAATGAAAGGGGGGTTTGCACACCAGAAATCATGAATGCATCGTTGTTTATACTGCTGCACTCGGCCTGTCCCTGTCTGACAGCTCTGTTTGCGTTCTGCAGTCATGCCAACCCAGCAAGCCCAATTTCTTTCCCTGCTTCTATGTTTGTACTGCTTTATGCTCTCCAGCTGGAATTGGCTGCCTGTCTTTTTAAGCAGAGGCAGCTGCCAGTGCAGATGTTCCAATGAGTACGTGCAACACGTGCTCCAAGCAAAGCAGCAACTTCCTAAAAACTGGAAAGGATCAGAGCTCGGTGTTGAAAGCAGCCTCAGCACACACGAGACCTTCTGAAGAAACTCCAGCTCTCCTGAAACATGCAAGGGACAGGGTCTGACCCACTGTTCTTACAGATCCTTAGAACTTCCAGTGCCCCCTCACAGATCAAACAGCCCATTTGCAGGAACTAGTTCAGAAGGTGTCTCCTCTGATCCCCTGCACTCAGCTGGTTCACTGGCTCGGTCACACTTCATTGGAACTCACTGTGTTTCCCTATGGCTTGCTCCTGTCTATTGGGAGCTGCACTGGGGTACAAAGCTTCCCACTGCTTGCTGTGCGCACCCAAGTCACATCATCAACTTCTATCTACTGCACAGGGGAATGAGGTTTGATGGAATACAACTCGCTTTCCCACACTGGGCCCTGCTGTGGTAACGAGAGTAAATCGCCACTGGAATTACAGGCAACTCCGGGCAGTGGGCCCGGAACCATGGGAAGAGGCCCGGAGCCATGGGAGTGAACCCGGCTCCGCGGCGTCGACGCGGGCCTGGGGCTCTGCCAAGCGCCTCCTCAAGGGGCGGTGCGATGGGTCTGCCGCAAAGCGCCGCGAAGAGCGGCGAATCTGCCGTACAGCGCGGCGCTTCCGGGCGGCGGCGATGATGGCGGCGTGAGCGTCGCTGCGCCGCGGCGGGATCGGGGCCGGGAAGCGGCCGCGGGGTAACACCGAGGCCGCGGGACGGGGCGGGACGGGGCCCCCGCTTCGCCCCGCCGCCGCCCATGTGGCTGCAGCAGCGGCTGAAGGGGCTGCCGGGGCTGCTCTCCAGCAGCTGGGCGCGGCGGCTGCTGCTGCTCCTGGCGCTGCTGCTCGTCGCCTACTGGTACCTGGGCGCGGCGCGGGCGCGGCGGGGCGCAGGGCGGGGTGCCGAGCCCCGCGGTGCCGCCGCTCTCTGCCTGCAGGCGGCCACGGGCTCCTGGCGGGCTCAGGCCGAGCGCGGCGATGCGCTGCCGCTGCCGGAGGAGGCGGCGGGGGGCGGCGGGCCGGGGCCGGGCCTGGCGCTGGCTGGTAACGGCTTCCTGCTGCTGGACGTGGCCGCCGGCCGCCTCTGGGTGTCGGCGGCGGGATCCGGCGGCGGCCCGGCGCTCGCCACCGAGTATCCGGCGCTGGTGCGGCTGAGGGCGCTGGGCGGGCGCGGCGAAGCGCGGGCAGCGCTGGCGGCGCTGCGGGACGGCGCCGTGCGGCGGGTGCGGTGCGTCCAGACGGGGCCCGGGGCGGGCGCCGGGGACTGCGTGACGGTGCGGGAGGAGGTGGTGGCCCACCGGAGCCGGCCGCATCTCTACCTGCAGCGCATCCGCATTGCCAACCCCACCGAGAGGGTGGCAGCCTTCGAGGCCTCGGCCCCGGCTTCTGCGCCCTCGCTGGGCAGCCGCTTTGCCACCAGCCTGGAGAAGGCGGAGGAGCGGCAGTTCCTGCTCTCCTCTGGTCGCCTGCTGCTGCCTGGGAGCCCCAAGGTGGTGCTTATGGTAGTGGCTGCCAAGAAGCTCGTGAGCCGGGTACAGGTTGCGCCTAAATCCCATTTTGATGAAACCGTACTCTCAGTCGTGTACACCTCAGAGCCCATCGAGGTCTCCAGGCTGGAGGAGACCTTCAGCAAGCTGAGGGAGTCGGCCAAGAAAGAGATGCTGGAGGTGATGCAGATGGGGGTGGAAGATCTTTTCCAGGAGCACCAACAGACCTGGTCTGACCTGTTCATTTCAGGTAAGGAAAGTGATGTTTAACTTCCTTAGAGGTTGCTTTAGAGGGCAGGTGAAAGCTCAGAGACTGGTTGTTGTACGGTCTCCAGAGGCTCTGCTCTTCCTGATGGGTTTCTCTTGGTGCCAGAAGGCATGTTGTGGGATAATAAAATAGCATTCCTAATTTGGAACCCTGCACACTTTACAAAAAGCATTCCTTACATCATAAAGGAAATTATAGAAGAGCATGTCTAATTATAACTTGGATGTGCTGGCTTTCACATCTTCAGGAACTTTACTGATGTGCCCAGCATGTTGGTTGGAAATAGTGACAGTATAAAAGACAGATTTCTTAATTGAAATTAACGAGTGTCCTACAAGGATGCTTTTCATTAAGATTGTAGTGGCCTTGCATAACAAAGTAGCTGCCCAACTAATGTAGGACTTGCTGCTTTATAGCAAGTAAAAAGATAGATGTTCCTTTGACAGGTCATCCTTGCGGAGTCATGGTGACAGCTCCATAAGGCATCTGTTTATCAAACTAGCTTTGCCTTTAGTGGGAGCTTGGCTTTCAAACTCCAAGCAGCAGAGAAAGCATCTGAGGAAAATAAAAGGAAAACATTTTGCTTCAGTGTTTCATAGACAAAGGTTTCTTAGACATTATAAAGAACCCCTGTGTATTGAACAAGTTGCCCATTTGATCTTCTTTTTCTCCTAGTTAATGTCATATTCATATGTGATCCTCTGACTCGTGGTTGTTTTCTTTTATTACAGGGGTTGAAATGAGAAAGATCACAGATGCGCATACACCATCCAGTGAGACTGTTAACATGACCCTCTACTATGTGCTGTCGAGCATGCCAGCTCCTCTGCTGGATCCACTCATCAGTGGTGAGGACAGAGAGAAAATGGAAGCCAGCTTGAACTATGCTGACCACTGCTTCAGTGGCCACGCGACCATGCACGCAGAGAATCTGTGGCCAGCAAAGCTGACCAGTGTCACCCAGATCTTGCAGCTCTCAGACCTGTGGAAGCTCACTCTCCAGAAACGAGGATGCAAGGGTCTTGTGGCAGCTGGTGTCCATGGGCTGATGCAGGGAATGGTGCTTAGTTTTGGGGGTCTGCAGTTCACAGAAAACCATCTTCAGTTTCAGGCTGACCCTGATGTACTTCATAACAGCTATTCCTTACGTGGGATCCATTACAATAAGGACTTGATTAATCTAGCTGTTCTGCTGGATGCAGAAGGAAAGCCCTTCTTGCATGTGTCTGTGAAATTCCAGGACAAGCCAGTGAAACTGTATGCATGTGAGGCAGGCTGTATGAATGAGCCTGTGGAGCTGACCTCAGAGGCACGAGGCCACACGTTCCCCGTCATGGTGACTCAACCCATCACACCACTGCTTTATATATCGACAGATCTGATCCACTTGCAGGACCTGAGACACACACTGCATCTAAAAGCTATTCTGGCTCATGAGGAACACATGGCCAAGCAATACCCAGGCTTACCCTTCCTGTTCTGGTTCAGTGTGGCCTCCTTAATCACATTGTTTCACTTGTTTCTGTTCAAACTCATCTACAATGAATATTGCGGGCCAGGAGCCAAGCCACTCTTCAGGAGTAAGGTATAAGGCTGCTGCTTTTGGCTGCTGTCCACTGAGTGTTGTCAACCTGATTTTCTGTCAGCTGTGCCTAGGGAGGTTCTGTCTTGGACTGTGAGGATTTTCAATCTCTATTGCAACAAGTGATCTGTGACCTCTTCTTGCAAGAAGTAGGATTAGGGCAGGGATTAGAGCAGTAGAGCTCACAAACATTAGAAAAGATATATCCATTGTCCTTAAACATTTGTAAGGCTGCAGATCAAGACAGACACAGCTTTTTCTGTCCTTTTTCCATCCATCAATGTAGGACATTGGTTTTTTTAAGCCAACAGTTGCAGCTGTGTCATGAGATGATGTTTCTTGTTATGCAGTACTGGAGTGCTTGCGAGAGAGCTGCTATACTTGTCTTTACTACTGTGTGGGAGGCGTGCAGGCTTTTCTGCCTGGCTTGAATGTGTGACGTGTCATACAAGAACACACAGACACAAGCTGGTGTTCTTGGGTGAAAGTGCTGACCTGTTGGGACTACTGGTAAATGTTCACAGATTCATAAACACTGTGCAGTCCTCCATCAAACCACATTTACCACCATCATTTTGGGAACGTGCTGAGTTAGTGTTACTCCCATTCAGATGAAATACATAGCCATGTTAAGAAGAGTACTGAGTGCTTTTTACTGTGAGTTTGAGGTTCTGACTTCAAGCTCTACTGCATCTCACTTTGGTGTAAAGAATTGGAAATTCTTGGTTTGAGTTGCCTTAGAAAACTTAGTTGCTAGTAAAAACTTAGCACAAAATAGACAATAGATGGTGAATTGTGCTCAAAAAAAATTGAATAGAGCTGTCAGAGAAAAGGTCTAGCTTTACATTGCGCTGTTTTTTCCAAATTCTAAAAGCAAATTCAATTTTGATAGCTAAGGCTGGACAGAAGGTACTGAACTAAACTTGACAGTCGGTACGTAAGGGGTGTTTTAAAGTGAGCTGGCTGTTTTCCTCTCAGCTAACTGGCTTTGTAATGTTGAGCACTGGAGATCAGGCCAGACCCCAAGCAGGTCTGAATACCTGTCACCCATTGAAAGATTGAGAGTGGAAGGGGCTCGTGGCTAGACAAACCTAGGAAGAGGTAGGGTAGATATGTATATCAAGTACAACTGCAGTTACAAGCCTATGATCATGATCAAAACCTTAATGCAAAAGGAGGAAGTGGTCAGGAAGTAATTCCAATTATTGTGTATTCAGCTGCACCCTGCCATGCATCCCAAAATGTGTCCTTGAAATTATGTCTTTTTTTCACTGCTGTCTATCTGGTTGCCTTTGTCATACACAGACTTGCCTTCTGCCTTTACAAAGTGACTTGTTAACCATTACTACAGGTAACTGTCCCTGACACTATTCTCTGAAATGCCGAGAAGCTTCTCAGCTACACGCCAGGGCTGATGTAACACCTCTTCCTCCTCAACACTGCCTTGCAGTGTACAGCAGACGCGTCTGTTGCCTCGTCTTAATTGGACCTTCTTAAAACGAAGATGATGCAGATCTTGATTCCAGAAGCAGGGGTGAAGGGAAAGGCAGCTGAAGCTCAGGCTCTCTGTAGCAGTAAGCAAGATGAATGGTGTTCAAATAACGCCCTGTTCATTAATTGAATGGGAACATCCCAGTGTCCAAGTGAACTTAGTCCTGCTTTCCACCTCCATTTGCACAGACACCTGACAATTTTGCAGCTGAGAACAAGGACCTTTTGAAAGCAACAATCCCTTTGTGCCTTGTTAAGAGAGGAAACTGAGACTTGGAAGGTGTGGTTATTCAAGAGTTTATCCTAGAAGCTTGTGTAACAGATGTGTCTTTTTCCATGTAAGCTGTTCCGTTCCCCAAGATAAACCCATTTGGTGAAAATACTTGAAGATACCCTAAGTCCTTTGATATTTTGATTTGTTTCTTAATTTTACAGGAAAATAAAGAATGATGCTTCCCTTCACAGAGTTAACAACTAGAAAATTTTAGTGCAACTTCCTTTCTGGTATACATTTTTTAATTTATTGCTGGGGAAGTGGGAGGATGTTAATAATTTTGCCTCCACTTCAGTGACAAGTCAGTCAATTGAACTGTAGATGTCTAAGTGCTGGTAACAGGTTTTTCAGCCTTTTTGACTGTAGAGTGCAAAACTGATTTAATGAAATTGTTTTCTGGCTTTACACTTGGAAATCCTGATCTGCAGGTTTCCTATTCTAAGCATATTGAGACTTTGTGCATTTATTTGTTTTGGCTATGGAGGGGGGGGACGACACATCCCACTTTCTAGTGATTTAAAGGTCTTTTGGTTTTAAAATACCAAAGCTGTTGTTTCTAAATAAATCTCTTTCAGTCTAATCTGATCACTAAACTGTGGTTGGGGTTTTTTTTTTTGGTTGGTTTGTTGTTGTTGGGGTATTTTTCCAGTCTCTGTTCTCTTCTCCCCTTCCTCCCACCCAGTTAAAACAAGCAGAGCCTTATGTTAGATCTGGGGCCAGTACTGATGACAAAAGTGCTTGGATCGAAAACAAATACAGTGTGGAAAATAGTACATAAATGGATTTAGGATGGGGACAGACAATGGGGAAGGCACAATAAGACAGAAAGACACAGGGTGGTGCTAATCTCCATTCCCCTGGCTCTGTGTAACCTTGTTCGATCTTGAGGCATGCAGGCCAGCTGTAGTTTTAGGAACACAGAAATGAACCCAGGGAACAATCAAGCAGCAGAGTTAATGTCCATCCAGCAAGTAACGAATTTGGCACACCTGGTGCTCCCAGTGAAAAGCTACAGCAGGATTTAACTTTGAATTTGTAAATAGTTTCAGATGAAAAGCCTTCCTCAGAAAAGTAGATTTCAGTTCAGTTCAGTTCTGTCTGTTACTTATCTGCAGACCATTCCACTTACTAATTGGTTTAGCATAGTTACTACTGTAGAAGGGAACAGACTGAAAATATGAGGCAATGGATTACATTATAAATTGTGCACTAAGTACACTGTGTATTGAAAGAGTTATTAGGCTTTAACAGAACATACCGGAAGTTCCTGCTCTTTCTTACTGAAGTTCCATGAGCTGCTTAGTCTCTGTGAAACATCTGGCATGAAGATGATAAGACCTTCAGGGTGCTGTTTCCAAGCCACCATGGTATCAGCTGGAGGCTGATGCTTTTGATGTTCACTCAGAACCGCCAACAGTAGGATGCCCACTGAGTCCAAGAAAGATACTTCAGCCTGTTTAGACTAGGCCTGAAAAAGATGATGGATAAGCAATTGTTACATAAAGCAGGAGTGGAACAAAAAAAGGCAAAAAGCTTTCAGAGTGTTTTAC
Source organism: Strigops habroptila (assembly GCF_004027225.2). Classification (NCBI taxonomy): domain Eukaryota; kingdom Metazoa; phylum Chordata; class Aves; order Psittaciformes; family Psittacidae; genus Strigops; species Strigops habroptila. The sequence goes on from NC_044292.2 coordinate 3,170,181, forward strand.
ATGAAATATATTATGATTCTTATGAGCATTCTCCCAGATAATAAAAGAACTGTTTCAGATTTCCTTTGCAAAGAAAAAAAGGGAAAACCAAAGAATAGGGTTTCTCTATTTAGTGTGCAAGACAGCAGAAGGTCATATTTGTGAAATTGCAGAAATGTTTAAAATCTAAACAAAATTCCATGTTTACAAGCACACCCATAAAACAGGAAAGCTGAAATAGTAACTGAACATCCAAATTTATACTTAATTTTTAGGTGATATTCAATGAAGGTGATAGTGGCATGGAAGTTAAACTGGAAAGTGTGGTATGGTTAGTTTGTAAATTCAAACATTAAGAAGAAAGCCAACTAGTTAATGAAAAAAACAATTTAGAACCTCAATTCTGCACGCAGCTTATCCTGATTTATGCTTTTGTCAGATAATAAATACAAGATGCCAGAACAGAGTTTGGCTGATTCCACTTGAAATTCAGAATGCAGCCTTCTCAAGTGCTATTGTCTGGGTAGGATAATACATTCTTAAGAAGCAGACAAAGCAGCAAAGCATTATATATTTCTGCCTTCCACATGTGTGCTCCAGGCATCTTCTCTCCAAATCAGTACCTACTGTGGAATGGCAGCTATGAAAATCAAGGGACTTGCTGCTTATTGTATTAATAAACATTAAACAGTAGATTAAGTTTGTTTGAAACCTCTAGTTTGGTCTGTATGTACAATACAACTCTGGTTACAAAACTGGCATTATGATATTTGTTTCCGTTCTAAGAAGTTTGCTCCCTCTGTAGGACTTGGTTTATGCTATAGAGATGTTTAGTTTTTAAATAGTAACAGTTTGTCAGGTGAAGATGGAAACATGACAGAGAATGGAAAATATCCATAGTAGAAGGAAAAAAGGAAGAAAGAGACACAATAGTAAGTGTTGCTGTCAAGTAATTGATCTCAAATGTCCAGTAATGAATTAGGACACTTCATTTTGTGGCAGCAGCTCTGTAGAGATCTAAATGTCTGCTCTTGCCTGGTGTGTTCTATTAGTGAAGATGGTTTGCTCTTTTTCATTAACAAGCTGACACTGCATTATACCACAGGTCAGCATGCTGATTTGGGGTGTAAAAATGCCCTATTCTATTCTATTCCAGGGATGTGCTATTGATCTAACAAGGGTGAACAGGGAAGAAAGGAAGTCTGGCTCACCCACTACAGCAGCATTTCTCCATTATCATGGACAGCTGTTTTTTTGTATTGCTTGAAACATCTTCCACTTCAAAGTGATTACAGTTTGGTTTATTGAAGAAGTATGGCATGCTGAAATGCACACAACTTGATCTAGAAAAGAAGATTTGGGTTCTCAGTCAGTGCAAAGTGGTAGTTGCCATTCAGTCACAAAACAAACCAGAACAAAAGAAAAGTTCATGATCATAGGCAGACTCGTACCAGAAGTCAGGTTGGAAGAGGGCTTCCAGAGATCCTCTAATCCAACCCCACTGGTACGTCAGAATCTATCACTGTCTGAATATATCAAACACTGTCACTGTGTCTGATATTAGAATAATCCATTTAACATTTTTCTTCTGAAAACACCACTTACGAACTTTCAAGGCAGTGGGAAAGCAAACAGCTGCTACAGGCAATATGCAACTCTGTTGGATTTTTTAAACCAAGTTATTTATATAGCCTGGATCCAAGGTCCATCTAAACTGTTGTTTGGTTTTATTTTTAGCAACTTTTGCATATAAAAATTTAACCTGGAATCACACAAGTTTTCCATTGGTATCAGTCACATGTCTCGGAGATAAACTAACTGCATTTTAAGTCCCATGTCCCAGAGACAGAAAAGAAGCTATAAAAGGCAATATACAGAAAGCTGTCAGCAGGAAAGTGGACAGTTCTGCAGGGAATAGCCTTCCCGTCCATGGATTTCCCATTGCTTTGAGGGTGGAGGAATCCTTACTGCTTGTGTACTGGTCTCCTTGCTCCCTTGCATCTCTTTCGAATAGCAGTTATACAGCACTTGGCCTAAGTATTTGTGCTACTGTGTCTTACTCTATTTGCAACCCTCTTCACACCCTCCCTTTCTCTTCCTCACTCTCAAATGTGATCAAAGCAATGTCCTACCTGTGCTCACATGCACAAACTCACCAAACACATCACCTTAAGTGACCACATTAAGCTGGCCTGCCTCCCCCTGCTCAAAGCACCCTGGCATCCAACACTGCTAAATGGGGAAGAATACAGAGTAAGTACTTGGCCATTTGCAAAATTGTGGAACAAAATCTTTCAGTACTGCCTTTTCCTTTGTGATTGATTGGGAAAAGGCTCTTGACGCTGCTCAAGATCCCCTCAACCTCAGTGTAGTGAGGTAGTTTATCAAGCCCCACTTCACTCACAGTATGATTTTTCCCTGCGTTCGAGTTTATTTTGCTTGTAATGGGGCTAGTAATACACTAGAGGGCCCTATACTAAGCTTTTAGAAGCTATTGTAACCCAAATGTTAACAGTGTGCAGCCTGGTGAATTTGCTAATCCTAACATACCCTGCTGAATAACTCAAAAGACACATAAGGGAATAGATGAAACGTGAAGAAAATCTCAGAGACTTCAGCAGAAGTGTCAGCCCAACTCAAGAGGCAATTCCCAGAGTGATAAGTAAATTGCAAACTCCTGAACAAAGAGCAGCCCTTCATTTCTCTAACAATGAGACCTTTTCAAGTTAAGACCATCCGTTAAGAATGGAGCTTAGGAATGGCTTATACGGTTCTCCTTTAATACAGCTTCTCCTTTAATACAACCCCTAGGGAGTTTCTTACCTGGAGGGACAGTATCCAGATCCTGGGAGAAATGAGTTAATGTGGTTTTGTTCTTTCTTCAGTGCCAGCTGGCAGTATAATTCCTTTGTTTCTTTTCCCTCACAGCAAATGGAGCTCTTCCAGATGACCTGCAGCAAGGCCTTTTGCTGGTGGTAGATTATGCACTTGCTCCAAGCCTAGCTGCTGGGGAGGCACAGTGAAACCCATCATGGTTTGCACTGGTAGGGATGGAGTCACCTCCACATGTACGGTGAGTCCAGAGAACACCACTTGTAGGGTGTGGTATCAGACACAAACAGGCCTGATGGGACTGAAAGCCTAAAAAACCCCAAGGAGGAGCTATTCACGCTATGACTGCCATTAACTGTGTTTCATCTTCCTCCCAAGGGTCTATGGTGGCCCACTTTACAGCCAAGGTGCTGGTGGCAGGTGAAGGGCATGGTATCATCAGCTTTGCTCCATTCTTGGCTGCAACTGTTATCTCAAGCCTTCTGTCTTCACTCAGGTCTCTGCTGGATCCTGCAGAGAAGGTTCTAGGTGTCACTGCCAGAGAATACAGACACTGTGCTCTTCCTGGGGTTCCCCCTGAGATTTCTGCCACCTACTCAGGGAGCTGTGCCACTTTTGAGCCAAACAGCCAAACCTGTTACTTTATGTACAAGTAACCTCTGTAGACAAGCCCTTACCAGCGCAAACACAATCTCTGCAGTAAAAATAAAGTACTCTTCTTAATAGTTATCCAAACTATTTTCACTTTCAAATAAGTCACAATGTTTAGGAAGGCATTCTCTCTCTGTACTAGCGCTGTATTTATAGTTATGAAGATTTTAGTGGTATGACTTCAGAAGCTTGTATTCATCAATAACACTGACTGTTGCAATTGCATCCTAGAAGGCACCACATCCTGCTCAAGTCAAGTCAATCAATTATTTTTTAATATAAACTTTAATCTAAAAAATTACTGAGATGCAAAATTCTTATTTCAGCTATTTAAATCCTGCATCTTGGATGCAACATGTATTATTCACAAATTCCTGGGTCTCATGATCTGATTTTTCACTTGTTCTACATTTTTGTAGGTTATGGCAACCAACTAACCCAAAGAGAACTGGATGATAGATACCAAGATGGGAAACAGTTTGAATAAAGTCATAATCATGACACCTTTGATCAGAAAGAACTGGGAAATTACACTTTTAACAACAGATTATACCAAATCATACTGCAATATACACTATTTTTCACAAGGTGAAAGAAAAACGTGTCCTTGCCGCTTCTTCCTGTGTATTGTCAAGACTGGAGACTGTGTTTAGTGATAACACTGGAGACCTTTTACAGCCTTTCCCCTGCTTTGGGCTGGAGCTTGCTACCCTCACCTGGGGGAAGATGTGAGCCTGCTGAGAAGAGGCTGAGCAGTAGGAAGAGTCAGAGAGCCACAGAAGCCACCTCGGCGTAGGGGTGACAAAGCAAGGCACAGGCAGGGCGGAAGGCAGCAGGCAGCTGCTGAGCAGGACTCACCGGAGCAAGCAGTGGCGATGCCGCATGGGAAGACAGTACGGATGCAAGCTGGTCCATGCAGGTGAGTGGGGAGAACTGCAAAATGCTTTTACAGACACGTTTTAATACCCTGTGGTCTTGGGACATAGCAAGGAGAAGGGTAAAACCCAGCAGTACCTCTACAGACCCATCTCCTTCATGTCCCCGTTGCTCATTTTTAAGCCGTTCAGATGGTGGATGAAGACCTCAGAACCATCACTGTCGGCTGACAAACAGACACAAATGGGGATTCTTTGCAAAGCACAAGCAGAATCACCACCTTTAGCCTGGTATTAAAAGCCCTATTTATATTTCTTTCATTGTAAGAGAAGTTGGGCAGTATAAAAATCAAGGTGGATTTCTGTTGTGGTTTTCTTCTCCTTCCTGGCACATATATAGGAGGATTTGGGATAAAACGACTGATTAAAAATGGAGCACAAGTGATTCAAAGGTAAGCAATAGGTAAAGATTGGAAGTTCATTGTGAGAACAGAAATGCGTCTGGGTTCAGAGATTAATTTTCCTTGGCTTGCAGTTCCTTTCAGTGAGACATTTTGCATTTGTTACCTTTAGATTGAAAATAAATATATATAAACATATATTGTATTAAATAAATAAGATGTGGCTGTTTATTATCTTTGGGCACTGTCCTTTCAATATTTTCATCTATTTTACAACCATTGACCACCATTCTGCTGCGAAGAGCCCAGCAGAAACTTGTTCTGCCTAATATCAGCCTCTGCTGAGAAATAGCAGGCTTTACTGGGGTTTTATTTATCTTATTAAAAATATAATTTCATGTTTCTGAAAGAATAGGGGATCTGAGGAGGGCTTTTTTCAATTACGTCTACTATGCAGAGGAAAAGAGAAAAGCAAAAAGAAAGATGGAGCTGAGGGGATTGATCATCAACCCAGTCCCAGGTTTGTTCTGTATCAGTGGAAATGAGGGTTGCCCAGTTATTCAGGAGTTGCCAGCTTCAGCATAACATCCCAAGTTGTTTATGTAAGATTGTATTAATGTAAGATTGTAACTGATTAGTAGTTCTAAAAATGAAAACCGTTACTTTGCTGTATGGAGCCTAGGCGTCAATTATGTGCAGCATGAAAGAAGGACAGAAAACTGCAATCATGAAAAACAGTAAAAATCTGATATGCCTCTGCTGTAAAAACTGAAACAAAACTGAAATTTTATTCATTTTCCTTTTGAAATACTTAGACAATCTTTCGGAAATGTCTGAGCTCATTTGAGCATATCAACACAAATTATTAATCATCTGGAAATTCCAACTAAAAACAACTTCTACAAGTTTGATTAAAAAAACCCAACAGTTCCAATTTGTGATCACTGGGATAAGTAACCCACCTTTTCCAGGGTACTTCTATCTAAATGTGGATAGAAATACCACAGAGAATAAAATCTACAGCAAATGATTTAAACATCACAGAAAACCAGTATGATTTTGTTAACGTGTTTCTGCGCCTCTGAGTGTATCATGGAAACAGCCTCTTTACTACAGCTTTTCTTTTAAAACTAAATGTCAGCTGGAACAAAACATCATAAAATATGTCTTGCAATAATGTTCAGCTACTGCATGTTCCCTGTACTTTGTTTCAGAATATAATGAATTGTTAAATATTGCTACTATTTCCAGTCATATTTTCAGGAAGAAACACCCCAGGGATCAGACACCTCAATTCTTTCATTTTTTTGAATTCTTTCTCTTTTTGTAGATGTTCTCCCCCCTCCAATGCCGGTGGTAGAAAAACAGTTCAAAGGATTTTGACAGCATGCATGGTCTCCTTCTGCAGCCTCCTGGGAGCCATTTCTTTTGATTTGAGCAACAGCTTGGAAATATGGAGAAACACAGGGAAAGCCCTTCAGGAACTTGCCTCTTGTGAAAACCTTTGGGCTGTTCACCTCATCTATCTCCTGCAGGAAGAAAGGCACAACTGGCTGTTCCCAGCAGCGGACGAGAGGAACAGATCATTTCATGCTCAGCTCTTGGGGAATTTAAATTCCCTCTGTAGGGCAAGTGAAGCAGAACTGTATTGTGAGAATTGCCAATGCAAAAAGGAGAAAATCTCCGTTTGTAGGTTTTACATCACTGACATGAGACGAAGACTAAATAGCACAGGGGATACTGACGCCACACAGGTGCTGTCCAGAGTGATCTCTGAACTGCTGGAGCATTTCAGTAGTCCCCATCAAGACCTCAAAGCTATGAGATACAATCCTGACTGGGCACACATAGTAGCTTTTAAACTCATCCTTCAAATAAGAGAAGCCTTGCTTAAAGCTCATTTGATGCCAGAAGCTACAAACTTTCAAACAGTACTGCATCAGTTTTTTGCCATTCTGAACTATGCTATCTTCTCATCAGAGAGCGTACGTCAGTGCTGGATGGATAACGTCAATCTGTCACTTCATTTCACCCACTACGAAGGAATCCCTTTTTTCATCCCATTCGTGGGCTCTTATGAATTTGTGTCCACTACCACATTGGTAAAGGGACTGCATTATGCACAGATCTGCCTACTGCAGAAGGGACAGGAAATTCTCCTCAAGAAATCTAAAGAAACAGTCTCCACAATGAGCCTTAAGATCAGTCTGTTAGTGATAGCTTGCCTCATATATCCCATAATCCTGATGTCCTTTAAGCAAATGACAGATTGGATACACAATTATGCCAGGAACCTCAAGGAAAAGACAGAGGACTTGAAAAGGGAGAGGCAGCTAGCTGAGGACCTCTTACACCAGATGTTGCCAAAATCTGTGGCCAAGCAGCTACGGAAACACCAGAAAGTTGAGGCAGAAAACTACGACCAGGTTAGAAAATTGAAAGGATGCTGTCATGAAGGAGAAAAAAGTATTCACCTAAAAAAGCACCTACCTTGCTGCCACTTGAGAAACCTGGTTTTGCACCAATAGCTGAGCGTGGATGGAAATCCAAGGATTCATGATGGGTTTTGGAAAGAGCTGTGCAAAGAGCCATGGAGCAGTTAAGCTGATAGGGAAGGAAGAAGAGCTGAAGTTTCCAGACGTGTAGCTTTAGATGTCAAAGATCCTATATTAGCAAGTTGTCTCCTTTTGGTTTAAGAGCCTACTCATGAGAGCCAGCCAGCAGCATTAGATCATGAGTACCTAGGAGCAAGAATTGAGTTTCCACCTTGTAAAATGGGAAGAATCCCAAAACACCAACACAGGACAAACCCTGTCTGTACTTGTTGGTATTATTTCATAAGCATAAACTGAAAGGAGAACATGGGACTTAGAGAAGGATGAGAGGGACGGATGATCTCATAGCATCAAGTGTGTAGCTGTAACGAAGCCTGTTGACCTAAAACCAAGGGTAGGGTTTGGTCAGAGACCCATTTATGTGCAGCTCTGTCACACAGCATGTGCTGCCTCCTGAATTTAGCAGCTGTGCTGCATAGCCGACAGCCAAAATCCTCCTGCTACAGCAATTGCAATTCTATTCACTCTTCTTGTCCTGGACGCTCCATTACTTTCAGCTGTGAAACACAATAATAAATGTTTGCATTTAATTTGGAGGTGTCATTATCAAAACAACAACCTGTAATTGCACAATTAATTATAATTCACAATAGTCATGACATCAAAAGTAGCTGAACCAAGGCAGGGAGTGAAAAGATGCCTCTTCTGGATTAATTGGAATTACCAAGGATGAATAAAAGACCAATTTTAGCTTAAACACAGACACAGTTCAGGCAGCACAGAGAAGAAACACTGAATTCTTTGCCTACAGCTATAAGGCTCATTTCCCTTCCTCAATTCAGTTATTATGGTTTCTGTGGGTCTTTCTTTTACAAATTTGATTTTCTTTTAAAGTGAGTTTCTCTGTAAAGTACTTGATCATAACAGAGATAAATATCATTTGAAGAGAAACCAAATCCAGTTAATATTTCCTAATACAGCAAGAGCAGAGACAGCAGTTAGGTTTTATTTTGCAGTTTGTTCAGATACCTAGCTGTAATCTCTACCATATCTTAAATCACTTTAAAAGAAAAATCAGGCCGTACTTTAGTAAGTCTGTTGATCACTGCTCACAACATTCAAAGCATTTGACTTTCAGCCTCCCATCTTGCACAAGGTATTCAGAGCAGTGCAGATGATAAAGTTATGCTTCTTTCCAAAGTTTATCTGTCAAAGCAATAGAGAACAATCTGGAGGCAAGACTTTGTCAATTCAGTCTTGTATCTATTAAGTTATGCAACACTGGTTCTATGTGCAGCCTGTGCCTTTGGCTGTTCTGCTTGGAATTTCACAAGTTCCCAAACTCTTCAAAGCCAGTGTTTCCTGGAGACCTGAGCTTCCCACTTTCCTTCTCGCTCTAACAGGTGACCATCTTTTTCTCAGACATCGTGGGGTTCACAAGCATCGCTGCCTCCTGTACTCCCCTGCAAGTTGTTGAGATGCTCAACAATCTCTATGTCTGCTTTGACAGCAGGATTGAGTCTTATGATGTTTACAAGGTGAGTACAAACCTGCAGGCAAGGAATCTGGAAGCTGCTGCAATCTTTCTTACCGTGTTCCTTAGTGAATACCTAATACACCAGGCCAGCTGGCCAAAAGCCATGAAATCCAAAACCTGCCAATCCACAGGGACCACACAGCAAGTGGTGGACAGCTGAGATAGGTTCTATTCTAATCTCCATTTGAAAGTAAAGCTGGGTGCCTGCCACTTAGTGTCACATGCCCCTTCCCATCAGGTGGAAACCATTGGTGATGCCTATATGGTGGTGAGTGGCTTGCCAGAGAGGAATGGCACCAAACATGCTGATGAGATTGCCAAAATGTCTCTGGATCTGGTGGCAGCAGTTCGCCAGGTCATGATCCCTCACATGCCAACGTGCAGACTGCAGCTGCGGGCTGGGATACACACAGGTATGTGGGCTGAGCTGGAGGCATGAGAAAAAGAGAATAAGACACCGTCTAATTATGTGAGGAGAAAAGAATTCCGCATTTCTATACAAGCCATTGACTCCCTGCAGGACCTCGAGGTATTTCTCCTGGTTCCTGGGGTATTTCACCCTGTTACAGTGGCGTGAAATGACTTTTGCTTGCATCAGTGCGGAAAGAGCTGTGAAACAATTTAGTATTGCAAGTGCATCTTCCCCTGATATCAGCACCAATTGGCTACAGCTAATCAAACCATGACTTTTCCCCTTAAGTAAATTCTGTGCAGCCAGGCCCCAGATGCACTGAGTATTCCCAATTCCCACTGCTCTCTGAGGATCCAGAGTGACTAGGAAAGGTGCCTGCATTTGGCATCTCCCTGCACTTTTCCCACTTGTTTCTTATTGGGGTCTCTCTGTGCTGTATTTTCTCAGGACCCTGTGTAGCTGGAGTTGTGGGGTACAAAATGCCTCGATACTGTCTTTTTGGGGACACTGTAAACACAGCATCCCGCATGGAGTCCACCAGCTTGCGTAAGTGACTTGGGCAGCACCATGTGTTCCTTACAGGCCAGTCAGGCTCACATCTACACTCTACATCTCTTGGGTACTGCAGTCAAAGAAAACCCCTAACACCCAAGCTGTGTGTGCACGGCCAAGTGTGAAATAAGGTTTGTACAGGAGAAGGAACATTCTCTGTGGCATATCACAGGCTAGAGAACTACTTACCATAGATCTAAAGAACCAGCACATGCATGACCTGCAATCCCCACTGTCCCTGTACATACACTGGTTATCAAATAAGCAAGAGAAACTCTTGTGTATCCATATGGGCATGTAGAGTCACATGCCCTATGCCATTTCTGGAAAGTGATTGGAAATAAGGGGAGAAAGAGGGTGACAAAAGCCAAATAGGTGAGCTGAGTTTGATTTTAAGAACTTTTAACACAAAGGCATTATTAAGAAACATGATGGCTATATAGAAGAGGGCAGTGCATGCTTTCTTGGTCTAGCCTTTGCTACCAATACTGCCTATTTTAACTGCTGTACAGCGCTGCTGTGAACATACCCAGTTCAGCACTGTGCTGCTCTGTTTTAGCCAACATCTATGTACAGTTGCTGCAGAGTCCTCAGCCAACGTTTAAGCCATCTTTTCTTTCTCTGTGCTTCTTCATTTGTGCTTCTCTGTGCTTCTGACATTTTCCAAAGAGGAAGTAGAAACACTGGACTGATAAATGCAGGAGGGCTGGCATGTGTTCTCTGGGAACAGGGGAATCACTCATTTCTAATGCTCTGCTCTGAACCCTAGCGCAGAAGATCCATATCAGTTCTGCTACATATGATGCCCTTCTCGCAGATGATGCCTATGAAATTGAACTGAGAGGAGAAATTGAAGTCAAGGTAACAGCTTTTCTCTAACTTAGCAACAGTAAAGATGTTCAAGGAAATAGGAAGGAGATATGATAGATTTGGCCATTGCTCTTCTGTGAACTGCAAGTCGATTTTTAACCATAGCCTCAAGGTTCTTTTGCTAATTCAGTTGGAAGTGACTAGACATTACTCCTTCTACTGACAAAAAAGGGTTACTGTGTGCTTTGAAATCCAGCTGTTAAGTCTGCACTTGCATGGAACCTCATGAATATGGTTGAAAGCATTAGGATTCAGTTAAAAAGACACTGATAAGGCTGATTTTAAACCCTTAGCAACACTGCCAGCGACCAGCCTTTCTCTGAGCTAAAAGAATTATTAGCACCCAAACTGCACATAAATTACCATTCTTTCCCCAGAGAGCAGCCACTTTCAAGAAGAAGAGATAACAAATGCAGTACAGGTAGTAGCTCTGGCCATAGTGATTCTCTGCTCTCCTTCATGAAAACAGCTGTTTTCTGCTCTCTCCTCTTCATGTCCCAGGGCAAAGGGAAAATGAAAACCTACTGGCTTCTTGGTAACAAGAACTACAGTGTCCAAAATGACAGCCTGGTGTGTCACTGGAATCCAGCAATCTCCAAGAAAAAGAAGATGGAAAGTAGCCAGGGATCTGTGCAACAAGTAAGGAGGTGACCATTCAGCAGGGTGAGACTTCCTGAGCCGTTCACTAAGGGCTAAGACATGTAGAACTTGCATCTTTGTCCTGCAAGCAGGGCTCTGGTGTGTACAAATACAAGCTCTAACATGTGTTCTTCTCTCCATAGCATAGTGCAAGTGCTGGGGGAGCAGCACTGGCTGAGCAGAGCCCTGCAACGCCCTCTGATGAGCTGAGCCTCAACAGTCACGCCCAAGGGAGTTCCAGACCAGCCCAGACCCCTGGGAAGGTGACCCACAGCACAAGCCAGCAGCAGAGGAATGCCTCTCATCAGAGCTTACACCAGAGCCTCCAGGAGAACCTCGCTTCACTGGGCTCACCTGCCCTGGGGGAAGGTGACAAAGGTGCCAGTTTAGAACACAGGGCACAGCTTGGAAACCCTGGTATTAAAGCAATGCCCAAAATTGAGTTTCTCCCAGGTTTTGTAGGTGAGATGTGACAGGGTAAGAAATGACTGGACTGCCCCAGGCACATTTCTTTGAATAACATTCTCTTTTTGTTCTTAGCCATAATTCACATTTTCAACTAGTATGTTTACTTGGGAACCTAGAACACCAACAGACACTTAGAAAGGTGTCTCTGAACAAGGAGAAGCTACAAAAGTGCAGGTAAAGTTCCATCAGGAGCACAAATGGTAGATAAAATATGTACAGCAATATGACTGCTTTCACTCCATCCAGTAAAGCTACTCTGGATTGATATTTGCAGGTGACACAGAATCTAGCCATTGAAGTCCAGACATAGTGAGGACACTTTCAGAACCTGAGTCAGCTTATTTCAAGCTTATTGTACAAACTATCACTTGAAAAACATGCATAACTGTAGATGGTAGGAAATGGAGTAGTTAGAACCTGATGGAAGAGAGGCTAATAACTCTTTGATCATTGTTTCAGAGATACAAATGAAGAGGAAACAATATTAAGTTACTTCTATTGAGTCTCTGCAGCACTTTGTCTTTCCGGCTCTTCTTCACTACAGAGGAATCTCCGCTCCATACGTGTATTTTCTCCTTTATCCAATCACCAAGGAGTTGATGGAGAGACAAAGATGCAGTCTAGCTGTATGGAAGACATTAGAAGGACAAGCTATTTCTATCATCAAATTGCAATTTGCTTTTCTTTCTTTGATGGAGGAAGAGGCACCTCCACAGTGATAGCAAATTCCTCTTTATGTATGACTCAGAGAAATCAAAGCAAACTGCATTACTTCCTGACATTAACAAATAGTAACTCTACAAAGGATTCAATTCATTTGTAAGTGAGCTGCACATATTAAACCTATCCTGATAGCCACCTTTGAGCAATTCCAGAGTGAGGGAGCCATTCTGATGGGAACAGAAGCACAAGGTGGGGTGAGGATCTCCTCTCCCATTCGACAGGTTCATGCAGAGCATTACTACTGTATAAGAAAAAGATATTAGCAGATTAAAGTTCTTTTTAAGGGAGACAAGGCAGTGCCTAATGGTTGCAAAGGGTAACAAAACCAAAGGTGTGTATTTAAGAGGAATTTGAGTTTGGAAAGTTGCAATTGGTCTTTGTTTTTTACTTTCTTTTTACCAAAATAAAAGTAGTTTTATGAGCTTCAAAGGAAGCTGGTTGAGGTGTCTTTTTGTCATTCACTTGCCTAGTAAGAACAACTGAAATGCCACATATAAGTTGTCTCCTTACAGAATGAAAGCCAAGAGCTGCTCCTTTCAGTCGGCTCAGGGAAAGTCACTGTAGGAGTGTCTGTATGGCTCTGTGTAGAGCAAGCTTAGCCCGAGGTGATGAGGACAACTTGCAATCAAGTGAAGTGCTAGGGCCTGAACAACAGGCCCAAGCCAGAGTTGACTTATAGATGAATCGTGTACATCGTGTGATCACTGCCCTTTGTACTAGTTGACATAATATTAAGACATAATGATAAACCGCTGATGCTGATGTTTTGATAAACCTTATATAAACCTTATATAAACCTTATATAAACTCAATAAACCGCTTATGCTAGCTGTTTTAATACTAGAATGGATACTATAGGTCTGATGACTCTTGCGAAGATTCTGTGCAACTGTCTGCAAGGATCTTGTGCAATTGTCTGCAAGGTATTTTAGGCAACCCACCAACCGTGCCCTGGGCTCTGGCCGAGCTCTGGGCTCGCTTGATCAGGAGGTGTACCGCCAGGTATTTCTGCACAAAAGAATATGCAAGTCATTCTGACTTGCTAATTTGTGTCTACAAAAGCTGGACCGTCTTGCAGTGACTTTGGAGATCTCCTCTACGGTGGATGCACTGCGTAGAACTTCCCAATTGCCAGGAGAGGTTCCCCAAATCCTTGCTGCAACAGGGGCTCCCCAGCGACTGCAGATCTGGATGATGGTAACATATTTAGGCAATTGGTGATATATCTTTTTCTTAATCGCTATTCTCTTTCTCTTACAGCAATGATTAAGTGCATTGCCTTGCTTATTTTGTTTGTTGCGTAAACCTAGAGCATAGCAAGCTAATTGTGTTATCAAACATATAATTTTGTTTCTATATTATCTTAGTATTAATAGTAAAATACGATCATTCTTTACGTCGGTGTCTGTGTCCTTCCTATCGCCCCTGTCCATTAGCAAAACATCAAGAGCTGCGGATCTCCAAAGGGCAGCTGAAGAACTATTTGGTCTTGTAGATAAGGAGGCTGAAATATTCACAGTAAATGTAAAAAGCATGTTTCTACATGAAAAAGAATGAGCCACAGAACCAACTACAGCACTAGTGTCTTATGAATCAAGATGAGGTGTTGCTCTAAAAATATATTCACCAGTTCAAGCAAGAACTCCTGCAGGATTTTGCTTCAATAATCACAATAGTCACTCCAGTCTCACAGCTTATAAAAACCTAACAAGATAAGACATTTTGTGCATCTCCAGCACAACTTCCCTTCCCACCTCCCTAGTTCTCAGAACTTGTCTACATGGAATATTTACATAGATGAGAATACAATTGCATTTGTGTTAAAAGATATCACAGAAAGCCATGAGGAAAACAAATCAAACACTTCAATAACTTTTTTAAGTCAGTCTCTTGAATCCAAGGGGATGCTGGTGTGTTGATTTTAAATGCTTGATGATGGTATTACTGGAGATGTGCGGAAGCTGTGCAGGCATGCTCACACAGCATTAAACACACAATCACACATAGTCAAAACCACCTGCATAAATCCAGGTTGATGCCCAGCACTGATACTGAAAGGCTGGAATCCTTTCATCTGGTTCCTGTCAGCACTCAGCAAGCAGGATCAAATATGTATAAAAAAAAAACCAGGAAAGGAAGGATAGAGATAAGTGTTGAGGAGCTGTGACTTTCAAGTCAGAGAAGGAAAATGCCTCAGGTGCACATATCCCTTCACAAGCAGGCATGAAAGAAACACCACTGGGGAGAAGGAAAGGGCCAGCTGGGTACTGCAGGGCAGCTTGAGGTCCCGGGAGCCCTGTGCTGCCTCTAATTGTTATGAAAATCCTGGGTTAAGATCAGAAGCAAATTATTTGCATGGAAAATTGAGCCTGTTCTGATCTTCAGAGGCTGCAGGGTGGGTTTTTAATTTAGAAAATAGGAGAAAATGGCCTCATGTGCTTGATGATAGGCGGCAATTAGTGTTTATTAACAAAATATGCTTTGGTTCAACTCTGAATAGTCCCTCTCCAGAGAGGGAACAAGAGATGAGCTGCTTTCTATGCATACGGCTGATACTTTGATATGGTGGCTTGGTGTTCAAAATTTTTTGGGTTGCCTATTATCTAACATACAACAAACCTTGAAGTGGATGAAGTCTGAGGTTCTACCAGGTTATCAGTTTAGCCATCCTGCACCAATCATACTGCTGAAGTACATGCGGAGCAGAGCCTGGAAAATAAGCTGTCGCGGTTCTCTGAGCAGATCTAGAAACAAGAGTCTCTGTTTCCCTCTTCAGCCAGGCTGCTCACACTTGAATTCTCACAAGGCCAGAGCAGGGCAGTACAATCATCATCATGTTCCCAGACTGAACGCCAGGTGTCATTACAGGCCTGCCTGAAAAATGGTGCATCCACAGTCCTTGCTTGAAGCATCCTTTTGGACTGCCAAGAGAGGACTGGATTCGAGTAACACACACCCACTTCGCTACAAGCAGTGAAAGGAGGAGAAGGGAATGTCACTGAGTTGCCACAGCATGTTCCTCTTGAGATGGGGAAGGGCGGATAAGCAAGACGAGCAAAAACAAATCTTTTAAGACAAGGCATGAAATGGGAATGTGCCCTTGAAACCAGAGAACAGGTAAAAAGGGAGACAGTTGAAATAGAAAAGAGCACATATCCTGAAGTATTCATCAGCTGATTCCCAAACCCACTCTGGCAATGGCTGTTCCATACTCTCATACATTCCAGAACAGTTGGGATGATCTCTATGGCCCAGATGCAGAAATGGAAGCAAAAAAAAAAGAAAAAGTCAAGGCTGAGCACTCAACTCTGATAACAAGTTGACCTCCAGTAAGCTACCTAACCTGTGGGCTCTATACTGCTTTTCAGGGTGTTGAGAAGCTTGTTATTGAAAATGTGTCAAAATGAGAGGGGGAAAGCTGGAAACAAAAATAGTTTATTGAAATAAATCAGTTTGACAAAGTTCTTGCCAGTGACATTTCCAAAGATCCTGGATGATACTGCTGAAGAAAGAGAGCAAAAGCTACTCCAGACTGTGCAGCAGTTGGGGTAATTCAGGTGCTCACCCAGAATGGAGAAGTCCTGTCCCTCAAGTCCCTTCTGTCCTTCCAGTAATGTGCTGGCACACTCCCAGCTCCTGCTGGGATGCTCAGCACATGAAGCCCTACTGCCACTTTTGTTCTCATCCATTAAAGCCCAGCTGGAGTCAGGCGCCAGGGGTTTGGCCTTTCGAGTATTCAATAACACCAGCCTCTTTGCATGTACCTTATGTGAGCCAAGAGTATTTTTAGTCCTCAGCTGAATGATGGCAAGCTGGGAAGCTCCCCTGGCTAATAGCCTTGCACCCTGCAGAGGTCAGGCCATATTCCCAACCACTCTGGCAAGCCCCAGGTAACAGCCTCAGGGGTTATTGTGCTTTGTCTCACGTGCCTATTATCAGAACTGCTCAGAAAAGGCCCCATGGACAAGTCAGGCTGGGATCTGGTTAGATCCCCAAGGGCTTTTTGCCTTTTCCTATTTATCCTTCAAGACATGGTGCACTGGAGACTGCAGGGAGTCCATTAGCTGATCAACTGACCTGCAGATACAAGGAACTGCTTAATTAGCAGGTCTATAGGAACATAGAGGGGGAGTATATCACTCCCAAGAGAGTGACACAAAGACAACAGCTGCCTGGAAATGTTTTTTCCTTTCCTATTTAGAGAGTTCTTTAAAGATGTGGCTTTTTGCTCTCCACTAATTAAAAACAGCAGTTGAGGCTTGCATTGATCCTTCAGAACAAGAGCTCGCATATTCAAGTTCATGGAAACAGTGAAAGGCGGGAGCATAAAACCCCAGTGATTCTGTGCACTTTGTGCTCCTTGTCCTCATTTCACAGTAATTCTTACTTCTTGAATAAGAGCTTTTTACTTGTTCTCAAAGCAGGTCACTGCAGCACATGCCCTTCAAGGACAGCCCAGACAGATACAAACTGACTCTGCTATAGGATCAGAATCACAGTTTATTGCCTCCTGGGCCAGTGCTCATCTAGTTAGGCCCCAAAAAGAAAGGATGGTGGTGAGAGCAATTGTCCTAGGCAAACCACAGCAGACACTGAGCAAGTCCATTCACTATACTTCTAAATGTCATATCTGGCTGCAGACAGTCCAGAAAACAAGAAATTACTTCTATTGCAAAGTCCTTGAAATACAGAACAACTCATCCATGTTGGACCAGATCCATACAACTTTGTGATGCGCATCACCTGAGTGTCTTCCTCTGGAATATTCCTGTCCTGCTGAGCTCCGTATGGGTCTAACAGTGGCAGCAGTTTCCCCACTGCACTGTTCAGTATTTCTTACTGCCCAAATTTAGGCTGAGAAAGGCCTTAGCTGTGGATCCTAAGGACCAGAGATTTTGTTTTTAAACCCTCAAGAACACGCACAAGGCAGGAGAGAGTCAGTGTCTATTCCAGGAAGGTGTTTGTGGCAGTCAGGCTAAAATTAGACTATTTGTTCCTAAAAAGACTGTGTAGAATGACAAGGATTTGGCAAGAGGCTCTCCAGTTGGGAATGTGACACAGGAAGCGGTTCTTGGCAGTGATGTCACCTGGCTGTCCAACGGCGCTGTGCTGCAGGGTCCTGGGAAGCGCCGGGAGCGAGCACTGGAACTTGTTCAAGCCACTCTGTATCTGCAGGCGGCTGAGAGCAGAGCAGGGCGCGAGGCAGAGGTGTCGACAGGCTCCACCGCTCTCCGCTCCCAGATAAGGGAAACTGCAGCCACCACACAGAACTGTTATTCTTGCACTATTTGTGATGGGCTCTTCAGCCAACTATCAGCCTCCTCTTCCTGTCATGCCACCCTCCTCTTGCTGCTCCAGGAATTCCTGCCTTCTGCACTCTCAGCCTTCCACACATGGCTCACCCACACTTGTGCTTAGTCGCCTCGAGCTGGCAGGATCATTAGGGAACAAATTGGTGGGCACTGGGCCTAGAAGCTCAGCCTGGAGGGATGGGATATTTTGTTGTCTCAATGAAGGTACTTGCTTTGAAGCTAGTTAAGGGGTACCAAATCAAGCTCTCAGACCTGTACAAGTAGGGATCTGTTCTGAGGTTTAAAGTACAGTAGTATAATGATTAGGGATGTGCAAAAAATAGCTCTGGAAAGCCACACAGTGTTACAGTTTGGAGGTACAGAAGTTTTAAATGCAGCCTCTCTCCTCCAGTAGAAGCTTTCTGGTCATCAGGCGGTTACTGAACATCTGCAGAAGCTCTGATTCATTCTTGCCTCTATGATTACAGAGCAACAACCTAGTTTCATAACACCCATGTGAGACGGGAGCATCATACACACTTTGTGCAGAGGAGAAATACAGAGGCAAACAGTTGTTTAGATTGCAGACAAGATCTTGAAAGTGATGCACATTTCCACTTCTCAAAGCAATACTTTCATCACTGGCCAATCCTGTCTCCCATACAATTACAGAATAAAAGACCTAAGAGCAGCTAAATCTTAGTTTAAATCATCCTGCTTTCAATGCTTGACACAAGGAAACCAGGAGAGAGAAATGTGCTCTAGCAATTTAGAGAGCAGATGATTTACAAAACCAGCAGCAAGACAGCATGGGATCCGTCTGTGAGTCAGCTCTGTTTGGACTGTAACGAAGGACTCCTACGCTGTGGGCAAAATGAGACTGACACAACCCAGCCTGAAGGTTTGTCTTGGTTTGGACTTCAGTGATAAGCCCCATGGCTGTTGGAACCTTGGAAGCAAAACAAGCCTTCAGCTTTGTAACCCACTGAGGAAGACCTCAGAGATAATTTACTTTACAAACCTTTCCCCTCCCCCCCCCCCCCCATTTTTTTTTGTTATTGTTTTAAACTGACTAATCCCTTTCTGGTTTACATCAGTTCAGAAATAGTGGAAACTATTCAGTTTATGAACCAACACTTATAATGATTTCTTTCTGCATAAAACATTACATTTTCTAGAAAATGTAGTTTGGTGGTTTTCTCCTATTACCACCTTCCTTACCTTCCACACCCCAAAAAGCCATAGCTGTTAATATGTGTATAAGACTCACTGGTAGTTTTGATGTGCCTGGAGGGAACTATTGTTCTAGCAGTCTAGAGACTGGGGCCCAGAATTCATTCGTAGGATTAAAGAAAGTTCAGATTCAGAGCAGTCTATCTGTTCAGGTCCATATACCCTTTACTTCTTATTGTCTAAGGGCAGCTCTGATTTATTAGCATGCTATCTAGTGGATTTGCACCCTAGTTCACCTCTACCTCTCACAAGCCATCTCTCTGCACTAAAATATCATCATGTGCTAAAGTGTGAAAGATCTCCTGGTCCTATTGCACTTGTCAGGTGCATCTGACCTATCTAGGCTAAAGAATGTTGCTGTATCATATCCCTTCTCTCCTCCATTCACTCTTCCCATGGCCAATATTTTAGGCCTTCTTGGTCATTTCCTGATCTCCTCTAGCCTGAGATATGATGTCATGGCTCACAACGGTCTTCACACTTCAACACTAGGGAAAAAAATGTGCTGTTATCCTCAGGGAGGTGACATGGTAAAACAAATCCTCTTGGTCCAACAATGCAGAAGTTATGTGAAGCATCTCCAGTGGCCAAGCTAAAAGCATTTTCTACCTCCTAAGTTTTGTTGCATCTCTCAGCTGTGCAAAGAGGAGCCATACTAGTGTGTTGGTTTTAACTTAACACAGTTAAGGATTTACAGCATAGACAACTGTTCATAAATGGTTTTTTTTCAAAGATAGCTTTTGAGTGCTCAAATGAAGACCCTCTGGAGAGTTCTCCCACATTTCAGAAAGCACTGAAGCATTGTTTCCTGTAAATAGGACTAGTAATGTGGCCAAGTCAGATCATGTGGCTGTATTCTTACACTACCTGCCCATTTCTCCTTATCATTGCACAGCTTTCCCACCCAGCTTTCAAGGCAGATCAGACAGAGACCAGGCTTGAGGGAGAGAGTGGTGGGTATATGGAAGAAATACACAAATCAAACTTACTCTTGGACATCCTCCTCACTGCAGGGGGGCACAGTGTAACCAGGTTGTTAAAGTTCAGGCTTAAAGGTGGCATCTAGGGCTCCCTTCAAACAGGCCTTGGAGATAAGTCATGGAAAGCAAGTCCAACATGTCCTATAGCCTATCAGGCATGCACAGACATACTGCACAATCCCTCCATCTGCAGATGCTACTCTAGCCTCACTGCTTCACTGAGTGCAAGCAAACTGTGTGTAAAAGTGCTATTTGCTAACTTACACACATGCAGATGTAAGCCTTTTTTTTTTTTCTTCTTTTTCATTTGTGCAAATGGCCAAAACCTTCCCTACATTGACAGAGTTGTATCATTTATGAGAGTAAAGAATTTAGCCCCACAGAGGTTGGAAATCCTTCAAGGTCTGGACTGAAACACCTAGAGGGAGAGAGAACTGCAGCTGTGTTTGTTCAGCTGATCAACAGTGACACAGATTCCTCTATCTGGTTGGCAGTCATATTAACTGAAGTAGCAACCTTAACTCTCCAATCACTTGGTGAACAGAGGATCTCTTCACCTTGATGAAAAATCCCATTCGTTTCCCCATCCCACTGGGGAAGCGTGGGCCTGCTACACCTTACTTTTGTAAGGAGCACTCTTGAGAGCTGAAGCTGACACCATACATGTAGGAGGACACCTTTGAACTCCATATTGTCCTCATCCTGAAGCTAGGCTTAAACTCTGTTTTTGCAGTGATTAAACTATTTTGGTTAGAGGAATGATTCTTTTACCCACTAGCACAGCCCCAAGGGTTTCAGCTTTCTGGCAGCATTCAGTTGCTTAACACAATTGTCTTTTGTCCTTGTAACTGAATTAAATGAAATCCAGTAATTCCAGAATAACTTTGTTCAGCCCATAGTCACTAAACACTTGACTCAAAATCAACCTTTTTAGAGAAAGAGAGAGAGGTACTGTAAGTACCCTGGAGTGAAGTCATTGCTTTCCTCAGCATCCACAGCCAGATTTAACTGCCTTCCCCCAATCTGTCATTTCATACAGCACATTTGGTGTTTGTGTTCACGCAAGGAAGTAGCCGCACTATTGTACATCCCCTAACTCACACCACAAGCCCCGGCATACAGCTTGTGCACCCATTTCTCGTTTGTCCAGACAGCAATGGAGGAAGTGGCTGAGTCCAAAGTTAAGGGTGACAATCCTCAGTGACAAATCTATTCCAACCCGCAGTATTTCCTCTAGCCACCTCAATGTCACCACAAGGGCACATGGAGCAATGCAGCCCCTGGAGACTCTGTAGACGAAGGCACAGGGCTTGATACCCCTGTGCTGAGGCTTTGTAGCAAGTGACTAGTGGGAAAGGCAAGACCATGGGGTGCCTAATGTGACAGGGGAGGTGTGAATGTGGTGCTGACAGTGGAGTTTATCTCAAGCATGAACACAGGCTCCAGCCCTGTAGCCTGAGCACCTTATCGTAGCTTTAGAAGTGTTAGTTTTTGAAACTACTCGCCCATCTTGCTGTGCTGACAAGCAACAGCTAAAATACCCTGCCCCTCTGGCCCACAGCCACGCCATCCTCCACCACAAAAGGATGCTGCTATTTCCAGAAGCTTGGCGAACACAGTGAGTATTTTCTGGGAAAACAAAGAAGGGTTCTCAAATCAAGAACAGTGGCTGATAAGAGTCCCCATAGCTACACTGAGTTACTAAGAAAGAGGAGCTTAGCTAAGCTCTGGATGAGGCTGCATTCCTCCCACTGCAGCTCATCCACCTGAGGCAGGAAGGAGCCCTCTTTCTGTTCACACACAGCCTAATGTGCATCCACTGCAGACCTCCAGTCTCCCTGGCACAATGAACTGCTTGCAGCACTGTGACATGAAGGACTTTCCTTTCAATCCTAGTGAGCAAGTGTGGGCACATGCAAGTGTCCAGTTGTGCTTGAACTGATAAGAAGCATAGATGAAGAGGGACATAAATGTCTGCCAAACAAAAATAGAGATAGTTTACCTCCCTGTTCTCAAAGAGCAGGGACCTATCTGTCTAGACAAGGAAAGTCCACAGGTCTAAGGTGTGTCAAGACTAATGGACAATTGGGATCCTGCTCTGGGAATACAAAACTGAGGTTATGCACTGCGCCAGTCTCTCACGGGCTGAAGAAAAGCTACAGAGTGTTCAGCAGAGGACAGGCTTTATGTAATGGCTACATTTTTAGCCAGTCAAGTTATTCTTAGGTTCATCACCAGTCCGTTAGGGAAGGGAGGGGGACATAAACAACCACAGCAACTTCTAGGACAGATGCCATTTCATTCCTGTAGCTGTTTAGCCATTTCTAGAAATGGCTTCTCCTTCTGTACGCTCTATCCTGACACATGGCATGCAGCAATAAATAGCACAATGGGATAGTGTGACCTCTTGCCCTTTATTTGGCTCGGTGGCTAGCAGACCTTCTGGATCAATGGGCACTGTTGACAATGCTCTGAGCTATTCCAGGATGAGCCAGGTTGCAAAGAAAATCCTGGCAAATGTCACCCCAGGCAAAATGTTTAAGAAATGTCCTTCCCACTCCCACCTCTTCTTACAGAAACTCACATCCCGCAAAATCCACTGTAAGAGTCCAGATCAACCCCTATATATAGTGGTGGATCTGAACTTAGCCACCCACCAGAACATGTGGCATTGCTGTACATACAAGCTTTTAAATATCACGTACATGCACTCATACATCACACACGTATCATGTGCCTCTCACAGTGCCTCATCTGTTTTCTTTTTTAAGCAGAATTTGTTCTGACGGAACTTGGCGGCAGATTCTCTGTTCACCAGAAGAGGTCACCACACACCTCATTAATGACAAAGGCAGCGTGGAGGCGAGGTGGGAGCTCCCAGGAATGACCTTCTAGATTTGCTGAGAACAACTGGGGATATGTCATCTCCATGATGCCCAGGAAAGGTTCTCTTGCTTCTTCCTGTCAGAGGTTATGAACTGCAGACTAATGTAGCAACCTTTCTGCTTTCAGCTGTACAAACTGCTGTTTGCTATGCAAACAGTTTTATGAACTGTAGTCTGGCCAAGCTCCTATTTAAAAGTCCAATCTTTCTATAGCAAGGCAATAGTATGTAGGCCAATTAGATCTCAGTTCAAATACTGAAGGTATCTAATACAACATAGAGAATGGAAGACTCAGATTCTGAACAGTTTAGTAAAAGATCAGCTCAAGAATTTCTGTGGACCAACTTAAAGATCAGGGGGAAGACACAGGGCTAGACCCATGTGGTTTAAAGCTATGCACAGCTAATCCATGTTTTCAGCTGCAGTGTGCATACCTAGCAACTTGCCTGTGTAGACATTCCCACCTTTCCAAAACAACTGGGCAGCAAGATGCCGTTCATCTTGCTAGAGATGAAGCTTAGCCAAAAATATAGTTTCAGGTGAGGACTGATGGAACATGAGTACTTCTTTAAGCCTCTGCCTCTCACCAGGCACTGAGCAGAAGTCTCGTGCCGTTGCTCTGACACCTCAGCTATTTGTTTCAGGATCCATTTTATTAGGGTCTCCTAATAAAACCCTAATAAAACTCCTAGTAAAACCCTGATCCTACAATGTTTGCCTGGCCTTCATTCCCTGCTTGCTTCTCACATTTCTCTAATAGAACCCCTTTCTTTTCTTCCCATCATCCTGGCATGTTTAATCTGAGAATATTCTCCAGTACTACAGCCTGTAAAAGCCATCTCTGTTTTTCATACCAGCTCCCCAGCAGTTTTCACATTTAATCTGCTTTACACTACTATTATTTACATCTATAACTTGACCAATTACCTCCCACTTTTTCCTTTGAGAGCTCAAGACACCATTTGCTGAACCACAAGCAGTACAACTCTGTGCTTAAAGTACCTTGGGAAAAGCAGCTTGCCTCTAGATGTCAAAAGAACTTACAGCAAGACTAGCACAGAGCAAAGTCAGGGATCTTGAGCACCGAACCACACAGTAGGACCACTGTACCTAAATATGCCCTCAAGCATGAAGAAAAATCTCCTTTGGGAGACATCACTGAAAGGGGGCCAGGAGCACCCACCAGTGAATCAGTGGATATTGCACTTCCCTCCCTAATGTCATCCAAGTCACAGCACTGGAGGATAATGAGAGAAGTCAGACTGATCATGGCTACTACAGGCCAGATACAGAAGTTCCATGTGGCTTCTTTTTTTCCACTCCTGCTGCAGCATAGACCAGAACTGGGCCCAACTCCTCTCCTAGCAAGCAGTTGTGAGCCACAGAGCATACAGAGACAGCCATTTGACCAGCACTGAGCACAGTCTCAGGCTGTTTCATCCCCTCCCTCGCTGCTGCTTCCCTGCTGGCCTTCATTAGCGTCAGCAGGATGTGATAAATGTGCCTGATAAACCTAATGTTACAATTTTGCCATCAAAACCCAACACCCAAAACCACCTACGACCTGCTACTAAATGCCAGCCTGCTGCCCATCCTTGTTCCCAGGTAGCAGGACACCCCTTCTTGTCCCAAAGGGCTACAGAGGAAAATATCCCCTCTTCACCCCTATTGAAGAGATCACTGAGCATTAGCGAGAGCAGAACGGATCAGACAAAGACAAAATGTGGTTTTGAGACCCAAGAGAATAGTGGTGGCAACACTGAATCTAGCCTCCTACTGGCCTTTACAGTCCCACAGAAGGTGCTGTTGGACAGGAAGAGGGGGGAGCAGTGGGCTGCTATGGGTGACCAGCCCACAAGGGAAGCTCCTTCCAACTCACCTGAAGCTTTGGTTTATTCCTCACAGATGGTCCATCACAGGCACTACGAGATCACAGTTCCTCTCAGCACACAGTCCCAGCCATCCCTGAGGTAAGGACCAAATTCTCCTCTGGATTGTGCTGGTGCAGATCTAGGGGGTAGCTGCCAGCTTTACACCAGGTAAATGAGCTCAGCAGCCTCTGTGCCAGGTCCCGTTTCTGTAGGGACAACTGCTGCTGCAGCCCCTCCTGCACCAGGGCCTTGCTGTCAGCACATCACCTAAGGAGAAGGCAGTGAAGTGCCAGAAGAGCAAACAGAGCAGCTGGAGCTGGGTAATTACAGCCAAGCCTGGGCTCAGGATGATGCTGTGCACTGAACCCTGCCTCAGCACAGTCACTAGACCACTCAGGAGAGGGCAAAAGAGGGGGACAACCAGGCAAATGCTTGGATACCGCAGCTAAATGTTAATGACTCACAAAGAGGGGCCCCTGGTGCCAGCTTCCATCAAGGATTTGGTGATCCCACTTTGACAAAAGTGCTATACACGTCACTGCCCTTTCAGCCAGCTGCAGTGAGCCAGGAAACACTGGCCTGAGCAATGGGCAGGGGGAGAGGGGCTGAAAGGGGTCACTGAGCTAGGAAGGAAGAGGATAATGAGTTACTGCAGCAGTCCTCTAATGGTACCTATCTAAGCATGGCACTCACTATCAACTTCAGAGCACGGCTTCTTCACAGCAGCCTGTAGAGATGAGGCAGATACTTCTCCTGCATCAGCAGTGATCTTATTAAAAGAGTAGGGTCAGGGCATACTGTGGCTCTGGGGATGTGTCACAGTAAGCTAGGAAACAGTTTACTTTTGGAGCTGAGCACCACACGCCAGCCTGCCTTCTTCCTGATACTTACTTCCATCCTATATGGAGGATTTGCCATACCAAGGAACACTCAAATCACTTCACAAATGGGCACAAAGCTTTTTCCTGTCTCCCAAATATTCTCTGCTGTCCTCAGGGGTTCTTCCATTCTCCTACACTGAATTTTGCTGTTGAAGTCTGTATCTTACCTGCACCACCCAATGGCAGTATTTTCAATTGCTGTGAATATTCAGAGTTTTGACGCTACTCTGAGCCCTGAGAAGATCCAGAATGTAAAGCAGAGACTTTTGCTGGCTGACTTTCTGCTTCTAACTACTTTCCACTGAACTAAATCTGATTTAAACCCAGCTGTTGACTAGATGTACTGAAGCTGTCCTCATTGTCTAGGTTAGGCAGAAACACTCACATTGAGTGTCACTGTTCTGGGAGATGGAACATCCTTTTGTTCTGCTCATGGACAGCATCCAGCAACGCGTTAGAATGAGAGGCAATGACACAAATTGCAACAGGGAAAATTCCAACTAGATATTAGTAAGTCATTGTTTCTTGAAGAGTTTCAAAACCCAATTTGACAAGGCACTGAGCAGTTTGATCTAAGCTGGCTCTGCTTTTAGAATGAGATTGTGACACAGACCTCCAGAAGTCCCTTCCTATCTTATTTATTCTAATTTTACCAACATAGTCATAGATGGGGACTGTGCTAGTGTACATTTTTCCAACAGTTGCCAGAGAGACAATTCTGAAGTCCCCCAAACCAAGTCCAGAGATTCCGAGGTCAAGATTTATTACCCACATATAGCAGACTTGTGACAAGCCAATCAAACCAACAAACTAACCCCAGGCTTTTTCAGAGGAGATGAGAGGAGTCTGAAGCTGTCCTGACCTTCTTTTTCTGTCTTGTTACACCACAAAGTGCACATCTCAAACTCCTGAAATTATGATTTCATTTCCTAATAAGATTCAGATCAAATCTGGTTTTAAACAGGAACAACAACAACAACAAATCCTAACAGTGTAATAACACCAGACCTCCCTTTCTGTCACAGAGGGATGCTTATAAGCTGTCCCCTTAGATTACCCATTTCTAGAGACACATAACAATTAGGTCTTAAACCAATTTGCAGATGAAAAACCACTGAAAACATTAAACCCACTGGCACAGCATAGAATTATTTTTTTCCAATCTTTTGGTACCACAAGATTCTTAACCTCACTGATGAGATGAAAAGTGCCAGATGGCCTTTCATTTCCATTCCTCCATACAGATCCAGCTTAATGACCTTGAACTTTCTGCCCCACATGTATTCAAAAATGAGGTGAAAGATCAGAATGTATTATTGCATACTCAAGAACATGGCCATTTTCCAGTGGGGCCCAATTTCAAGCCCCTACAAAACACGCAACTTAACAGATTCTATTGCTGCTCTTCCTCCCCGCCTCCAAAACTGGGGGGGGGGAGTCATTTCTTGGTATGGAAACTAGTAAAACACCCACTGGAACAGACAGGGGTTTGGAGAATCAGTATGAGAATCAGTTGGAGAATCTATGTACATCTTTATCAGGGTACTCACACATCTCCCAGGTGCTTTGACAGTAGAGAGAGGTCTGACACAATAGTACTTATTTAAATACCCTCAGGACCCTGGCTAAGAACCAATTCAGTCCCTCCTGCTCCCCCTAACATTGCACTAAATTCATTTTGTTTGAAGCTAGTGCTTCAATTCATTTAAACTCCTCCCCCCCCAAAACAACACTACCACCACCCCACCCACTACCTAAAAAACCCACCAAAACCGCATTCTGATCCTGCACTTTTTAATGTGCCTGTAACTACATGTGGTAAGAAAGTTGTTGGAGCTATGCTTCCTTTCAGATTTAACACAAATTTTGTATGATAAACTGAAAAAGAACACAGAGAGGAATGTTTTAAGCTGGATCCAGAGGAAAAGAGGAATTTCTTCCTCAACTTCAGCCATGTAGAAGCTTTTTGTGCATGTCATCCTGGTTTCAGGCACACTCTCTGTCACTCAAGCCACTAATTAACGCAAGTTACTTGTCGTATTTTAAAGACTTGGAGTTCCCTCCTTCTCCAAATCTCACTCTTTCATCTCATAGGTTACTAATGCCATATTATGTTACATGTATATAACACTTAGTTCTGACATAGAGTGTTTTATGAGACCCTCGTCCATCTGATTTGGTACTTCACGGTGACACAGGAGTCAGGTGAATGTGCACTGGATACAATTTGCTTCCTTCCTCACTTTATACTTCTCTCACAATTATTTTTCTCTGGAATGAAAGGAGAGGTTTAGCAGACAACCCAAGAAACACTGAGATAAGTAAACTGACATATGTAAGTGGCACCAAGACAGCAGGCTGCAGAGACCTTCAGATTCGCAGCAGCAGAATGATGCTGCATTGCATAAATGTAAAATGCTCCTTTTATTTGCTATCAGAAAAGAGAACTATTTCCTCCCTCCTCCTCCTGGGAGGATGGAAACAGATCAGAACCTCAAACCAATCCTTGCACTGGCAGGAACTCAAAAGGTAGACTTGGGAGGGGTTGGAGGAAGATATAAAGGCTGGTAGCTGGAGACACAGACCAGCACTGAACTGGAGAAACTCAAGGAGAGGAGGAATCAGAGACACCAAAACATGAAGATGAACCTGAAACTTCCGTTTTGCCCTGGACTCCTGCTGCTGCTTATTGTCCGTCAAAACCAGGCAATGGCCAGGCCCATTTTCAGCTTACAGGTAAGTGACTGGCTGCTCACGAGCACTGAAAGAAGCTGATGCTTCTTTAGGACTGAGACACTTCAGATTAACTCCATTTCTTCCAACCCCAGCTAAAGTAGGAGGAGACACTCAAAGAGATCATGACAGCAGGAACCCTGAGGTAGGCAGACGCAGAGTTATTAAGTGGAGGGAAACTAAAGTAATCAAGGGTTTAAATTTCTGATCACATGAAGCAATTGAAAGGAAAATGTTTTCCTGTAGAATCAATATGGGGATTGCAGGCTCAGGGTCATCCTGTGACTGAATGAAGCAATAAACTTTTGGAGTAAAAGGAATTTTTCTGGAAAGACTCTGATCTAGAGCAGTCACCTGCATGGTCCTCCCTGAAGCCCCTGGTTTAAGCTGGAAAAGGAATGAATGGGTTATACCTGCATGATCTCCTCCCCAGCTCAGCAGTGCAGTAATACAGTCCCAGCTTGTGAGTCCCAGTTGTAGAACATGAGAAAGAGTGTGTACATGTGTGTATGTGCCTGTATGTATTTGTGTGTGCAGGAATTACAAGTCTTTAGGAAAACACATTTCAGCTACCTGACTGGGGATCTGGCATTCCCAAATATGATGCAACCTTCCAATCTGTAAAGAAACAAATAATCATTGTAGCACCAATTTCAGCATGTCTCCTGTCATTGCGGTGCTTCTCTTATTATTCCAAGGTATCAACCATGTTTTCTTGTTCCTTATTCACTCTTGACTCTTTCATCATCTTTCACAATTTATCCTATATCCCAAATCCCTAGCTCCAGGAAAAACTTACCTGTCAGCTTGTCAGCCCAGAACTATAGAATATGGTAACAGCATAGCGCCTTAGAGCACTCTAAGAAAGCATACAGTCTTAGCTCAGAGCAGCTTGGTAAGCCAGAAGAAACTAAAGACAACCATCATCAGCTTCAGAAATCACTTCTGTACTTTCATCTTTTGATAAATGTTCAAATTAAGTTTCTCCAAACTTAGCACTGAGCCTGGCTTATACAAACATAATGAGAGTGACCCCCGAACTCCTCCTTTTTCCCCCTCCCTCCCTCTCCACCATCTACCTTTCCCTTTTTTCAGAGCCTATCCAAGCTGTTAGATGAGGACCTGGAGCATCCCCTGGTCTCAGAAGAGACAGACCATGAGCAAGACGACATGATCCTAACAGGTCCCTTTGATCAGCAAGGCACTGAATTCCAGTGGACCCGAAACACTAGGGAACAGCCTGAGAGCATGTCCATGGATGATAGTGCCGTCCAGAGGTTCTTCAGCAGCCTCCTAAGTTTACCCCATAGATACCAAGGCAGAAGCAAAAAGGGTCTCTCCAGGGGCTGTTTTGGTGCCAAGCTGGACAGAATTGGGTCACTGAGTGGACTGGGATGCTAACTGCTTACTATGGTAAGAGAAAGTGAGCGGCACATGGTCTGTGTGTTAGCGTATAACTTACATATACTTACATATACTTACATATACATAACTTACTTATAAATATGCAGAAGAGCAGATTTAATTCAGCTTTAAGGAAATGGTGCCTTAAAGTAACTTTTACCCTCCTATCACACAGTTTACTAATTTTACCCACCTCAGAAATCACTGTCATCAGGTGTATACTTAAACCCCGTGAATACCATATTACCATATCTCTGTGTTACCTGCTTTCACTCCTGTCTCCAAGTCAGCCATCCACACGTCATCTTGTCATGGGAGGCAGATCACAGAGGTTTGCACCAGCTCCCCAGGGATGCTTGTGTCAATCAAAGAAACTGAGCAGAACAGTGGAGCTGAACCTGGCCCTAGAACAGTAAAAAACCAGTTAATTTCCATGCATGAAATCCTGTTCACTTAATTTTACTTATTCCTCTGCTTTCTTGACAGGACTGACTTGGAGGTTTCAAAGGACCTGTTGCCTTTCAGTGAGATATTCAGCCCTTATTCACATTGGCTCCACCAATCCATCCACTACATGATGTACTGAGCAAACTGCACCCCCCCATCCCCCCCGAATTACTTGGCCAATTGAATACACCATTGCTGTACTGCCTATTTGTATCACAGTAATATTTTGTGAACATCTATCTGAAATTTGATTACAGAAAACATTTGTACTGTGTACTAAATGTATAAATAAACAAGTTTCATTATGGCACAGATAATAAACTGTTTTCCCTAATTTGGTGAGTTTGCTTCCATCCTCTGCTGTGATTCTTTCATGTATCATTCCTGAACCAGAAACAGTGCTCCGGTTTGCAGTTAGACACAACCCACTCGAATTCAGAAGTATTTCAAAAGACATAAAACAAAACCAAACCTTTCTTTTTATCAAAAGAACCTTTTTGAAGTTAAGATACTGTCTAAACATCAATATGACAGGGACAAGACTGATGCAGCCATTTTCACAACAGTCATCAGAAACCAGGACACAAAGCCCCAAGCCCTCGACCACCACAATTTGAACTAAAGGGGCAGCTACACAGCTGACTTCAGTAGAAAGCTGTTATTCTGTATTTGGATCTGCCACTGACAGAAGGAAATGATTGCTTCTTACTAGTACAGAATCACACAGTGGTTTGGGCTGGAAAGGACCTTAAGATCATCTGGTTCTAATTCCCTGCCATGGGCAGACACCTTCCACTAGACCATTCTTTGAAGAAAGTTTGAGGGCACCCTACTCTTCCATAGGCAGATCCAGACATCGCAAAGCATTTTTCCAACAAAAAAAAGTAAAGCCAAGATTATACCAAACACATGTATCTGACCATTCTACTTTTTTAAGCAAACCAAGTATTCACTGAATCTAACTACAAACAAATCTGAAAGCAGCTACTTGGCAAACAACCTGAGCCAAAGGAATTCAGTATGAAGGCTGGTTTGCCACGATCATGCCTCTGCTATCCTGATTTGATGAGAGCTGAACTCTGCAAGCAGCTCCCTCGGAATCAGCAAGGATTCTGCTCACACAATGTCTATGCTGGTGGTCACAAATGAAGGCCCAGCTGTTCACTTCCAGCCTTTTGCTTGGAATGGACAGATGGGCTACACGGTTGTACTCCTCCCATTCTCTTGCCCACAAGACAGATGCTCCTGGAAGAAAATATGCTGGTAATAAGCCTGTTCCTAACTGGAGCCCTGGATGTAAACTGCAACATAGAGTACAAACGTATATGCAAAGCAAGTTCATCAGCAACCGTCTGGCTGCATGTGTTCTGAGCCTCTGGCAGTTCAGCTCGCATTAGGAAAGCCTGTTAGCACAAAGCAGCCAGAGGTCTAGTTTCTGAGCCTGCCTCAGCCACTTAAACTCTATGATTTGGTTCTGCTCCTTCTAACCACAATTCCCATTGAATGCAAGTGATCCAGGACCTGTTGCAAAGCTATTCAGAGCCAAACTAAAGACAGCTTTATCCATCTATCATGCTATTTTCAACATATAACTCCCACTCTGATTCCACAGACTTGCTCTAGAGAGGACATCAGTACAACAAGCTCATAAACATGTTTCAACACTTAAGAGCTGGCTATCAGAGACCAGAAAGCACAGAATGATTTCTTAATGGAGATACTCTCCCCTTGCACAAGCTACCAACCAACAGCTGCTCTCTCTTTCTTCTTGCCATCTTTTATTCTTTCAGTATCTCTTACATATTTAGACATTACCATTAATTCTATGTGTATGGCTTTTCCACCGTCCAGAATATTTCCCTCCTCAGACCCGTAATTATGAGGTTATCAACACAAATCCTGAACAGAAATTCAACAGCATATCCTGAAGGTTTCTCCAGTTAACAGGTCTTCTGCTGTTTGCTACTTATTCTGTTTAAGTTAACTGTGATAACAAAGCAGCAACAACAGTGAAAAGGCCCTAAACAGACACTTGCTGGCAAGGAGAGGGCTCATCATTTACACAGGCACCCTCGAGTATAAGCTCTTGAACAAATGGAATAGTCCAAATAACAAATTTCTTGTACTGTGTTGCTCTTCCTAAGCAAAGCAACAAGAAAATGAAGCATTTCACCTGTCAGATGAAGAATTAAAGTGAGGAATAGAGGATGAAAGAATAAATCAGTCTTCAGCATAATTCACGTATCAATAGACAGGATCTTCATGCCTTAAAACTAATGCTTAAAACTAATCAGTGTGAGCAGCTTTTCTAGATGGAGCCCCATAGACTGCACAGTAATCCATAGGCAAATTCTGCTGGAAGTCTGAAGTCTTGTTAGGCCATAGAGGTAACACCCTCCCTTGCTGTAGCTTCCATTACACAAAGACCTCTGCCCCACACAAACATGATCAAAGAGATTTCTGATTCATTATTCTAACTTACCACACCTTTACATAGTCAGGAAGAGATTTTCACTTCTTTTCCCCCAAAACACAAGTGACTTACACTAAGAAGCAACAGACATGGTTACTTGTAGGAACCTGGCAGGAAGCCTCTAGCTTCCTTATATAAAGTGCCTCTTCAGGCACATGAGCCCCAGGGCTGCCTCAGGTGCAACCTGTACAGTGGAAAAGTCAATCCCCACAGCCCAGGGACATTATGGTGTCAAACAATGAAAAGCAAGTATCTTGTGACTGTTGGTGCTAATGGGAAGGTTACAGTCTCCTTCCTAATAATCCTGAGTCTGATAGCTTGCTCTCTAACTCTAGGAGCAGGCATATTCTAACAGGCATAAAGCTTCCTGATGTTGAAATCTCACTGAAAATCAATGAAGGGTAAGTGCTGCTGAGTTTGTTTCCTGAACATCCTCAGCCTGTTTCCAAACTCAGCTACACTAACATAAACTGTGGGTTGTTGAAATTATCTGCAGATAAAATAACAGAGGCCAGAGGAGGTTGAAGACTGAGCTGTGAGCACTTATGAACAGAAATACAGAAGATGAATAAGAAACAGAGAAGAGCTCCAATTCCACAGAGGCTGAGCTGGTAACATGCCTCCCATCACCTGTCATTTTATCTGAGCATTTTAAAAAGCCACATTTCAGAAAGCAAGAACAATTTCTGTCACATAAAAGGCTCTATAATTAGGTCCTGAGGACTGAAGCCAGGTGTGTTTGTACTTTAGGTAATTTGAGTTCTATTAGCATTTAAATAATCAAAGCTAACCTTTGAAGTTAGCATGCCACTCAGATGCAGGAAGCTCATCTTTAGCTGTGTCATTTCCACCTCCACTAAGCAGCAGTGTGTGAATTTACAGACCAGGATTACAGAGGTTGCTGAGGAGAAAAGTCTGCAATAAAGCTGCTACACAGAAAGATATGTTTCTCAAATGTGTCTGCTTTGGGGGTACCTGTTTCTAAGTGATTTTTAGGCAGCAACCAAGATTTGGTCTCATCCAGCATTCAGGTCTGCCTAGCTTATTACTAAAGGACTAAACTGTATTCATTTCCCTTGGTCATCACACAGGATCTGTACATTCACACTGTTTTATCCCTTTCCACTCCTGTCTTTACTATACACAAAATCAAGGATGATGCACACCCTTACCTTAGCATCTGCTCTTATTCTGTATCAACATAATACCTGACGTTAGCTTCCTTCAGTCATATCCTGTACTTTAAAAACATGCACCTCATTTCTCCGCCAGATTCTTCTTTGTTGTGATGCTTTAGACAAAACCACTTGCCAACTGTTAAGGCTGTTGGATGCAGAGATCATTGCCCCACATCAGCTGAACTTGCTAGTTTGCTTCCAATCTAAGATAAATTATATCAGCCGTAGGTAGATATGTGGAACAGAAGGACAAGGAAATGGGGGGAGATGGAAAAACATGTTCTATGTTGTTTCTTGTTTAGGCAGCAAGTTGGTTCAAAACCCTGTGAACTCAGAGGAAAGACTTTCTCTGGCTTTCCTGAGCTTTAGAACAAGCTCTAAAATAAGGGCCCAAGCAGAAATCACTGCATATCAAATGAAATAAAAAAGATTTATGAGTGTGCTGGCTAAGCAAAAAAGGAGGGCAGAAGGCAGAGATTTAGTGTCACTGCTTTAATATTACCCAGGTGGTGATTGAAAGAACCCTGTCTGCTGCTCTACCCACTGGGTATCGCGGGTTCTGCCTTTCATTCTGTTAGGATCTAACAGGATCATCTTGATTTGCACCCCAGGACCAGTGGAAATTGTACTCATTTATAGCTGAAATTCACCACTGACACAGGAGAGACGCTGAAAGTTTTACTTCAAGTTAATAAGAAGCTGCTGTAGAGCTCTGAGGTGAAACAAGAAGGCTGTGTACAAACAGGCTGCCTGTCACATTAGTAATTCAAAGACTTTTATCTGGGGAGCATCAACCCAAAGATCTACAAATTCTCTTTGGGGAAGGCCCCTGGGCTTTCTGGAAAGAACATTTGCTCCAAAAGAATTTCTCACTCTGACCCAGGGCTGTGGGGGACAGAATACACCGTCATTTATGGGAAAGGTGGTGGGATGAGGAGAGGGTGGTGACTGGTTCACTGCTGCAGCCAAGGCATGGGTGGAGGGCAAATAATGTTTATAGCAAAGTGGTCAGCTATGCCATTGCTCAAGGCACTAAAAGGTTAGTGCCTCTCAGCTATAGAGGGAAGGGATTGCAGACAATGCCAGAGGAAATGAAGAACCATCATGACATGAACTTGCGAGGAAGGAAAATCTCCTAAACCCAAATTTCAGGACATGGTCTATCGACAAAGCACAGAAATAAGTATAGAGTAGAAAAAGCTGTTGGGAGCTGCTGCAGACAGAGGAAAATTTCCAATCCCCCTCCTCCCTTGTCTCTCCGATGGAGGAGAGATGATCTATCCCTCATCCCCTTGGAGGGGGAATCAACCCCCTGCTTGGGCCAGCTCACAGCTCCCGGGTGTCTGCAGATGTGAGGCAGGGCAAACAGGCAGAAAGGGTCTTTCACTGCATCAACTCTTTCCTAACAGGGATGGAGAGAGGAGGGGGAGGAAATCACTGGGGAAATGAGTGCTGCCAGGGAGGGCGGAGATGACTCGGGGTAGCTCTCTCCTCTGGAGGAGTCGCTGCACACAGGGGACCCCCCTCTCCTGGAGAGTCACCTGTGGGGCCAGTTGTAACCAGTTCCCTTATCGGAGCCGGGGGGCAGAGTGCGGCACTACGGCTCCTGCGGGGATCTGGCAGGAGGCAGCTGAGCTCCCTCCGGGCAGAGAGTGGGGATATAAGGAGAGGCATCCATGGGCAAAGCAGCGACACGGTGCCGAGCTGGCATAGGGTAGGATATAGGATAGGATGCATCTCCCGGCTCTCTGCTGCGGGGCCTCGCTGCTGCTCGTCCTACCGTGGGCCGGAGTGCAGCCGGCGGGTGGTGAGCACGGCGCGGAGCTGCAGTCCCTGCAGGTACCTGGGCCGGCGCGGGCCGGGACTCCCGGGGCGACCACCGCATCCGTCCTGGCGGGGCGAAGCGGGCGGGAGTGGGGCTCTCCGTGACCCGCCACCGCCGTCCCTCCTTCCCCTCCCTTCTCCTTCCCTCTCCAGGACCTCCTGGAGGCGCTGGGGCACCTCCCGGAGGAGGAAGGGGAATCGGGCCCGGAGGACGAGTCGGCGACCGGGGCTGATGACGGCGGCTCCGAGTGGGAGCTCCCGAGGCCGGAGGGCGGCCCGCCGGGGACCCCGCTGCCGGCGGAGGGGTGGCAGAGCCAGTGGAGGAGCCTCCTCTCCTCCTACAGACGGAGACACTTCTCCGGCTGCTTTGGGACGAGGATGGAGAGGATCGGGGCGCAGACGGGGCTGGGATGCAACCAATACAAAGCTCGTAGGTCCCCGCGGCGCAGGGAACCGGGGGAAATCGGAGCTCGACCCTGCCGGAGCGGTGGCGGCCGGGGCAGCCGCTGAGGCCGCTGTCCCCGGCTGAAAGCCTCGGAGCGGCTCCCCTGCAGCTCTCCACCCTTCTCCCCCAGGTTTCTGGAGGAGAGGGAGAAGCTGAAGCCAGAGCCGGCTCCCCACCGCCTCCTGAGCCTCGAGGCCGGTGTCCAGCAGCCAGCCAGCCAGGCTCCCTCCGGAGCCTCTGTCACGGTGGAGTGTGGAGCATTAAACTTTTGTACAAAGCCTGCTTTGCCTTTTCTGAGTGATTTTTTGGGGTCACACGATCAGAAGACATAGAAATCCCCTCCAGAGCACTCCTCTCCCTCTGCCCTGAGGGCTCAGTCCTGACCCTGGCCAGAGCATCCCACCCGGTCTGGACAAGCCATTGCTGAGGGTTGCAGCAGCAGGAAGCATGGTGGTTGCATCCTGCCAGGACAATGATCAGTCCAGTGCTCCTCACGCCGCACTGAAGAGGTCCTGTCAGGCCCCTGTGCTAGCTCTGGAGCCGTGCTGGGATGCCTTTCCTGACGGCTTCACTAACAGTAGCTGTGAATCCTCCCAGGAGGTGGGCACCGGGCTCGGGGTTAATTCCAGGTAACGTCCCACACTCGGCCCTGACCCGCCAAGTTTGGCCGTGGGGTGCCTCTGAGGACAGAAGGGCTACGGCGCTTTTAAAATACACTTGGCAGCGGTCGCGGAGCGGCTGCAGCCGCGGGCCACGGGCGGGCGCGTTCAGCACCCGGGACAGACGCCAGTCGTCCCGTACGACGAGCGCCGGCCCCGCCGCACTCCCGACGAGCCCCAACCCGCCGCCCCGACTCATGGCCCTGGCGTTCAGCGCAGCCCCCTCGCTCTCCAGCCCGGGTTTCACGCACACCCCTCTCAAAACAAGGCTGTGAATGAAGCGCAGAGCGCCTCAAGCAGATAGAGAGGCTCAAGGCATTGCCAAACACCCTGCTGCAGAGGAACTGAGGGAGGAACGGCCCGTGCTGCCTGCAAAGGAGGGGGCAGCGTATTGCAGAAATAATACATCCCGATCAGTGAGAGAAACAATCCATGTTTGGGATGAAAGCTTCCTCCCCCATGAAAAAAGTGAAGCATCACTTAACTATCTTAATTGCAGTATGGCCTGTCCTGTGATCTTGGTGCTGCATGCCCTGCACCAGGTGTTACTACATTTCTCTTTTGTTTCCTACGCTCATGTCTTCATTTCCTTCGTAACCAAACTGAATTGCAAGGCAGGGAAAGAGAGCTTGGGTGGG
Source organism: Strigops habroptila (assembly GCF_004027225.2). Classification (NCBI taxonomy): domain Eukaryota; kingdom Metazoa; phylum Chordata; class Aves; order Psittaciformes; family Psittacidae; genus Strigops; species Strigops habroptila. The sequence continues at coordinate 3,207,617 of NC_044292.2, forward strand.
GTGTGGCATAGTCTTGGCAAAGAGTTTAGTCACTGGGAGATAAAAGGAATCCAAACCTAGCTTCCTCCTCAGAACAGGACTACAAAGGCTCTTCACAATCAGCTCTAGCACTTGTCAGCTGTAAAATAGCAGTAGGAGAATGGACACTCCTGGAAGGATGTGCAGTGGAAGGGGGCATGAGATCTACCCACAGAAGGAATCCACCAGCCCCTAGGCTTACAGTCTGCAGCCGTACAGGGCTGAAAACCAAGGGCATCTCACCATCCTGCAGGGAAAGATGCTGAGCTCCCTCCATGTATCACCCTCCTTCCTGCAGGGATCCACATATGGGGCTGCTAGCAGCACCTTTGGTGGTCTCCCTCTCTACTCTGAGCAACCGAGGCTGCTTTCTAATGGAGCCTCATGTCACTCCATCTCTTATCCCCTACCCTGGGGCGCTACTGGGGAAATGTGCTGATTTTCCTGCCCTGAAACAAGTCACAGTGTGCTTTTTGTAAGAACCTGCTGCCCTGGTAAGACTCCCAACAGGGGCTTTACCAGACTAAGGGCCAGCTGAGCACAGTCAATGCCAGATCGTGACTATCCACAGCCAGGCTATAACACCTAAAGTCCACACTAATCTTGCCAGATACTGAGATACCACATGCTAAGAAAAAAGTGAGCTTTATAGCTCCAACAAGGATGAGTTGAGTTCTGACATTTTACACTCCATTTGCTTTGGTAGGACTGTGCAATGGGTAATAGAGGGCAGAATTTGGCTTTGAAAATGCAATCGCTACTGTGACAGTCAGCCCTTTGATCCCATCCACATACTTCCACACAGAGCACATGAAATAGTGCACAGAAATCTCCCTGCCTTAGAAAAGTGTTGTCATGGCTTAAGTCAGGCCCCTACACCTCATTTACCTGCTATGCAATACAGAAGATGGAAAAGGAACAAAGCAGGAAAAAAAAAGGAGTATCTCTGGCCCCAGGTTATTGAATACAATCCTAGAATATTAGATTGTTTCATAGGGACAGGGTCGCTCAGAGCTAAGTACTTCACACCTATGACTGATATTGTGTTCCTCGGTTCCTTGCTGCTGGGTTTGTGCCCCAGGGGCTGCTTTATAGATGTGCTGAGCTCTGGGGTAAAATTCAGATCAAGCAACAGAGTGTTTTTACACAGAGAATACTCAGCGGGTGCGGGTGTGTGAAAGGAAAGAAACAAGAAATAAATAAATCAATTATCTTAAATTGGATACTCAGTATTAATGAATAATTCTGGTTTGTCTTCTAATGCTTTCTCAGTTTACCAAACGAAGTTACTCCCTGGTGCATACAAACACACACACCCAAGAGCAGCTGTAAGAGAGTATTTGTAACTGATTAGTGAATTATACACACACTGCATTAGGGAGTGTTAATTACAAACTAAAAATAAGCTATCAGGATCTTCTTTCTTAATAGCACAGAATAAGAATGTGTTAGGATACAAAATAAAACCCAAGTACTGCCTCCATATACTGCAAAAGAAAGCATTGGGAAAAATAGGGATTGCTCATATAATAAAGGGGTTCATCAGAACTCATCAGAGTTGGGCTGACTTCAAGCTATATTAGGGAAAAGTAGCATTTGAGCTTGACTTCACAACCTTGAGAATGTCCTTTCTAGTATAATTTTGGTAGCTGATCATGTGAACGGTGTGTGCACATGTTTGTGCACAAACAGCATGTTAGCACATTTAAGACATGAGAAATATTTTATCGTTCTCTTGTTACTTAGAAACTGTACTCAGGAGATTCTTTCAAGATCTATACACGTATTAGAAGTCAAATTTGTTGACTTTTACATGATTTTATTACAAGCATAATTTTATTGCGAGACTGACATATTCAACTTGCTCATATAGCCATTTTTGTTTCAGTTTAGAATAAGAAGAAACATAAGGAAAATGAAGGATAAGCAATATGCTTCATGATTTAGAGTTCTCCTGCAGTTCTGTAAAGAAGATGAGTTTTTAATTGCTCTATATACACAAAGAAATGCTGGAAGACGAACTTGAAGCAAATCGGCATTTCTGTAATTTCTCATCTAAGCATAGGCAGCTTTTAGCTAATCTTGAAAACTCCAGTTCTCAAAGAAACAACTAAATACTGTTTGGTTCTAATATATTAAAGTAAACATTTCAGTTTAACCCTTCCCAGAACATACATACACACAAATCCATTCACTCTTCCTTGGGGCCAGACTCTGATACCTTTGCCGAACAACACCAAAAGCCATCTACCTAAAGTTCTCAGCGAGCAAGTTGTATGATGTATCTTGTATGATGGCACAAGAAGATTATTCCTGAATCTGAGCATCTCTTCTTTAAATTTTATTGATGTCAGGTCAAGCCTTACCATCGATGTTTAAAGAAATCCCATGGATTTAAACGTTTAATAAAGACTAGCGGTTTTCAGTGGAGCTGGAGCCAGTTGCCGTGGGAGGCTGGAGGTATTCAGTGTCCTGCAGAGTCAGTCTAGAAGTTATCATCTGGATTGAGGTGCAGATCAAGGTGCCTCTGTTGCTGTAACATGCAAAGTCTCAACGACGGTAGTACCCCAATAGCAATGGGAAAAGAGAGGTGGCCCAAACCTGGGATTTTCAGCACACTCCATGGTATGCAGTGGCTGCGCAGATTCCATATATAGAAGGAAAATGTGCACAGTACTTTAGGTGTCCTAAAAGTAGATTTATCTTCAGCCTTTACTCTCCACCAAATACTCATCTGAAAAGCCTTTTGTTTTCCCTGCAAAAGGCAATTTCCCTATGGAAAGCTTCTAACTGAGCGGAGTTTAGAGCAGTTTCAGGGTTGTTTCCCATCTCTGTAAATCTGACCATAGGGGTCTCTTGAAAGAAAATTGCTAAGAATTTCCAACTGGACTATGTAATCACAGCGCCTGGTATCAAGAGGAGGGGGAGTGACATGAAATCACTGACTTGTGACATACATTCCTCAGCAACAGCAGCTGCTGCCTAATGACAGCTAATAAAGGGAATCTTCCCTTGACAGAGCTGCATGCCTGCAATGGGACTGGAATGTGCCCCAGATAAATCCACTGATAACCTAGGAAGCAGAGATCACACCCAAAGAGTATAAAAGACCAGCTTCGGAAGACAGAGGACAGGACGAGGAAGAGAGAGACCTGAAGAGACATCTCAGAAGAAACAGCTTGAACTTCCATATTCCCAACGAAGCCAGCACCATGGACACTAAAGGCTCATTTTCCTGTGGCTTCCTCTTGCTGCTGCTCATCCAACTCCAGCCCGGCAGAGCCAGCCCTATCTACAGCCTCAGCCCTGCCAGAGAACTGGCCAGCATGGAGGTGAGGACTCTCTCCTTTTGCAAGGTTAAACTTTCAGGGTGCTTAGCAGAGTGCGAGTTGGTGGTTTTGCCTTAATTTTGCACAATCAGATAGCTGCATCAGCGATCACACGCTAGGAAACAAAGTCTCAGTTCTTCACAGGGGTTGAAAGAAGCTCTACAGAGCAATAGCTTCACTTGAGCTCCTGGATAGTAGTGGGAAACAAAATTGTGATGTTGTGGGATGTCTGCTTTGGCTCTTTGGTTCTTTTTCTCTTAAAGGTCCACCTTCCTAGGAGCAAATTCCCAGAGAGGGAAAAAAGCATCACAGTATCTGTACAAAAACAAACAGAAAACATTCAGGCAGGCTCCTGTTTGTCCCACTAAATGGCAGGGACAGCAAAGCAGGACAGCCATACGGCACTAGCTTTGCAGGTTTAAGAGAACTGGCTGCATGTGGATTGGAAATGAGGAAGTAAAGTGGAGCAACCCAAAGCCAAATATTTAGAGAAGTTGCTAGAGGAACAGTATGATCATTTAGTGTGGCTCAGCCAGAAAAGCTTCTAGAGCTATGAAATTACCAGCTGTGTATTTTAATGAACGATAGAGAACATCCATTGCGGCAGCACAATACAAGCTCTAGAGTCACTCTTGCAAGATGAAACCTGAAAGCTCAAGCCTTTCTTTGGGCTGTACCAGTGACCAGCTTCTCGCAGCATTAGACCCTGAGAAAAAACTCCTCAAGATGATCAGGACAGTGCCAGCCAAAGCTAAAACATCCCCAGCCTCTAGGCTGATTCCAGCAGCTATCCAAGAAGAATGGCTTCCAAATTCACTGTCTTGCAGGCTGTAAGGCTCACTCCTCTCCACTCTTCTTCTAGAGATGGACAATTCTATTCCTCTAATTGGTTGAGCTGATCCTTGTTACACAAAGCTTTAAAAATTATAAAGAATAGTACCCAGGAAGAAGTCATATAGCAGACCTGAATTTAGCATACAGGTATTTTCATGTTACTTTAAGAAGCAGCAATCCTGTAACTCCCGGGGCAGAGATTCGTGAAAACACCAAGAGCTTCTCCAAGTGATGTCCATTGAAATAGCTAGGGGTGACAAGCAAGCAGATGGTCTTAGCCAAAAAAGGAGAAAGTCAATTGCTGGCAAGCAGCATTGCAGGCAACTTCTGAGAACGTGGGAGTAGATTGTGGATTCAGAGGTACTTTGAGATTGAGTACTTTGAGATTGAGTACTTTGAGACTGAGTACTCAGTAAACTGAGTAGTATCTCCCTGTGCAACTCAGATCTTGCTCTTTTTCTCTGCCAAGAGTTCTTCTAACCTTGCCAATAAGATACACTTTGGTGGCAAGCAGCTTCATTCAGTTCTCAGCTAGAGCTACGAATAGTTGGAATTAATGTGGACAGGGATTTATTGCAAAGCACAGAGCCCAAGTACCACCAGCAACCCTGGGATCCAACCTGACAGTCTCCTAGGGCTGGCTATGGGACCATTGATGAATGCAGCACTGGATGACAGGAAGAGTTAGGAAATTACCACAAAACAAAGAATTTTATGAAATTAATTCTTCTATTGTAGGCTTTGCTGGAGAAACTGGAGGATAAGTTTGCAATGATTGAAGCCCTGGAGTCCAATCCTGACCTGCAAGAACCCAAAAACCAGGAGGAGATCCCATCAGAACTCATGGATGAAAGTGATGACCAGAAGGCTGAACTTAGGCTAGCACCCAGCACCCCTCTGTCCTACAGGGACCCCTTCCTCAAGAGACTGAGGGGGCTGCAGATGCCCAGGATGATGAGAGATTCTGGCTGCTTCGGGAGGAGGATTGATAGAATCGGCTCCCTGAGTGGAATGGGTTGCAATGGTGAGTCCCACCTAGGCCATTTCACTGAACAGAACAGACTGCATCTGTTATTTGTGACAAGGGATGAGCAGGTTCTCATTTAAGTCTTTAATAAATTACAGCTTGAGAAAGGAATTAATTTTAGCCTAACACTTAAGCTAAGTATTGATTTTCAAAAGAAAACCTGTGTCTATTGATTTGGTAGGTAAAAGCACTGCTGACAATATACTGAGTGCATATACTGAGAAGGAAACAAGTTCTAGTAACACTTATTTCATGTTTGGCTTGCAGGTTCCAGAAAGAATTAAGATAACCTCCCTGTACTCTACTCTGAAGAATGCTTTACAGTACCTGTTCCTCCCCAGACGAAAGCCGGATGCTTTCTAAGCTCTTCAACAGAAAGTGATTCCTATTTCTATTTATTTATTTATTTATTTATTTGATGGTTGTTTTTTTTTAAAGAACATTTCTTACTCAAGCACCAAGAGATCATCTTTAAATAAAACTAACACGTTAGACATCTGTGCTGGACCTCTCTCCTGTCTGTTGCATTAAAATTTCTTGTATTTTCCTAAAGTCAGAAGCCTATGTTTTATTGGTACTCTGGTACCCACAAGGCTGGATCTTACTTACACTAGACAGAGAAAGTAGGAACTTGGTAGGAATGAAAATGAGTTTTTCACTAGAGTTTTTCCCTCTGCACTAAGATATTGTAATAAATTAGCAGATAAAAAAAGCTTGCTCGACATCGAAACACCAACACGAGTCCTCCTATAGACAGGGGTTTAGTAACAAGAGAGTCCTGTTGCTGGTGTAGATTATTCAGTCAAGGGAACTGCCACAAATCTCACATAGAAGCAAAATTTACATGAAAAGAAATAAGAAAAATCATGACACTCCACAAGTTTCAAGATAACCAGAGGGAGGAAAGGGAATTCATTGTATATGCTTTCTAGCACTCACCAAATAAAGGTTCTGAGCATCACACAAAGATACATCATTAACTGTGTCTTGTCTCACTCTGCATGTGGCTGAGGTGCTGCTCCTCAGGATCTCTTGATGGAGCCTCAAGGGGCTTGAGTCCTATCATGGTATTTCCCATGCGAGGGCAGGTGGGACCACTCCAGCTACAAAGCAGCTTCTACATAACATTTATCACTTTCTGGGAATGGCCCCTCATCAAGTTTTTTTACACATGGTTAACGGGAACACTGCAAGTCTGATCAAGGCTTCATTGAATCCTTTGTAGCTAGATTTCACATCTATGATCTGAATTTGCCCCAGACTACATTCTCCATGTTCTCCCCCCTCCAAATAGGGTTATATTGCCAAGATCACATTCAGTCAGCACCACAAGGACCAAATAGCTTGGATACCCAAGTCATCCACAGCAACGGCATTGAGGCTCAGCACAACTCTCCTGTGATTGCACATTCCACTAGAAACTGTTACTTTGAGCATTTGATTTTGGGTCTCATTCCCAGCATCCATTACTTGAGCATCCCACAAAGGTCTTCCAGGACCTAACACACAGCTCCAGGATAGACTCAACTGCAGAAGCCTAATTCTGACTTTGCTTATGCATATGCACATAGAGAGAGGAATGATAGTTGGTTAAGACAGGCTACAGGGAGGCAAATGTGCCAGAGCCATGGCAGTTGCTGACAACAGCTCTCGGGAACCACAGCTATAGTGAAACCATGAGTTTGAGTGCTGAATGGCACATCACTCCTGCACAAGCTGTACCACTTTCACAGGGCTCATGTCACGCATCACATTTCTGACAAGCCATCCTCCTAGTCACTCCCTGTCCTGCTGACATGGACCTGAGTGCTCCCTGCTATGCTGGGCCCTGTGGCTCTTCCCTAGAGAAACAGAGCAGAAGGCTTCTCTTAGGGAATCATTTTGCTCCACTCCAATGGGAATCAACACCTACTGTGATACAAATCAGATGTCAGAGCCTTCCAGCAGTGCCAGCCAAAGATAAAATACTCTATGCTATAGTGCTCACACAGGTTTCCCTGGCAGGAAAACTGATTCCCAGGTCAAGACTGCCAGCAGCTAACATGAGACATATCTGCAGTGAAAAGCTACAGCAACTTTGCATTTACTCAGAGGTGGTTTCACAAATCTATGTGGTGTGAAGTCACCCTTTGAGGAGCCTTTGTGGGGATAATGGGACTTCATCTTCTCAAACAGGCTTTCCAAACACAGCCCTGCAGCCATCTGTTTCCCACTGCAGCACGATGGGAACGTGCAGTGGATCCCTCCATGCTAGCAATGGGCAGCAGCCTGACTTTCCATGTGCTGCTATAAAGGAAAGTAATAACAATCCTCATACTCTAACAATAACAGCCCTTGCTGGAGCTGAATTTTACCCAGTCAAGCAAAACTTGTACAGACACTGTAAATTGTCCCTCCCTGTCAGCCCCTCAAGGCACAAACCACTAATAGTTCAGTGGAATGTGCTAAAAATGGCAAGAAAAGTTGGTGCTGCCTGACCCAAAGCCAGGTGGGTCCAGTATTAACAGCAAGCCAGTTCCTGGTGGAACAAGTCTGTATTGGCTTGCAGACAGTATGTTAATAGACCCTGGGGTCTGGGAGAACCTAATTGAGAATAGGCAATCTAGGAAAAAAGCATCTTTGTGGCTGGATTTTTACTGCTACTCCCATAAACACACTGAGCTGTAAAGCTCCCCCAGGGAAATCTCACAATCAGGTCAGGATAGGACTGCACATAGAAACAAGCACTTGGAAAAGCTGAATGAGAGAAACTGAGCACTGCTGGGCTCTACAGGCAATGAGCATCACCCCCGAGGACAAGCAACGCTGCCACTCTTGCTGTGATCACAGGGAACAGTCTTGGGAACAGCCAGTCCCAAACAAGCATGCAGACAAAAGTAGCCCACTGCTTATGGAGAAACCTTATCTGAAAGCTAAATGTCTCTCTAGAGCTGTATTGCTTTCTAAAGAGGGTACTGTGGCCAGGAGGGTGCACATAGAAAACACAAAAGGTTCCACTACAAACTTGCTTTCAGTGAGACGAGGAATTTCAGCCTGGTGCAGAAATAAAGGATCCTGGAGCGAGCAAGGGAATTAATTTATCATTTGTTTCACAGAACAGCCACATACACTGTGACCCAGCAGCATCAATGGCAAGCGCCACAGCTCTGCTCTTCACCAAAGGTCAGCAGGCTGACCTTTACAGCAGGGGGGTAAAAGAGGCACAAAGCAGTTACCACAGCATGGGATACATTGGGTCATGCTCTACCTTACTTTACAACAACCTGGACTTGTGTTCATGGTTCAAGATTCCGAGGACAGGCCTGTCATCCCATGTTTACTGGGATGCCAGCCTTTTATTTCTGTTGCTGCTGCTGTCACTGCAGTGGATTTGCAGAGTTGCACATTCTATACATGAAAGGATGCAGGGATTCCTCTAAAGTAGGCCCTGCTCTCTTCCAGCAGTAGCCAGTTCTATACAGACCCATGTCTACATGTGAGGTAGTTTCTTTCAGGTTTGTAGTGGATCTGCCTTTGGTGCCTGTAAGTTTTGGAAACTAATCCTGACAGAACTTTCTGGAGGAAATATGGGGTTGCGTTGGAGGAGAAACAATCCAAGAGCAATACCAGGCTCTGGTGAGGGTATGAACTGAAGATAACATTAATCTTCAGTTCTACATTAATTCCTACTAAGTCTTCACACCTACCCAAGATACATCTCTTCTTCCAGAGAAGCTTCCCCAAGGGGAAGGGAAGGTTGGTGACACATCAGTAATAGTGTAGGAAGAAGGTTAGCAGCCACACAACCAAACAAGCACTTCAGAGGAAGCTTTAGGAACTGGGCTGTGAGTTAGTCCCAAGACAGGGAATTGGTGTAGCCTGTAGTTGTAAACAATCCAGGAACAGTCTAAGCACAGGATGCCTGTGGGACAAAGCTATCACTGCAAAGCAAGGGCTGATGTCAAAAGCAGCTAATGAAGGTTAGGTTCCAAGCAACTATTCAGCACTGAGCATGCACAGTGTCCTGAAATCCTGCCCTCCTCCACCCCGTCAGGCAGAGTCCTTTATACATTAATCACCCCCCACAACACAGCATCTGGGATGCATCCAAATGCTATCACGGTCATTGCGCAAAGGAAGAAATATCCCAGTGGGATCAGAGAAGGACCAGGGTGACACCCTCCACCCAGCTCTAATGACATCTGCCACCTCCTGCAATGCCAGACTTCATACTTGCTTCTTCATAGCTCCTGGCACTAATCTTGGCTGGCAGTGCATAATTCAACAGCTTTCCTTCCTTTGATCTCTGGAACACAGTAATGACGCCAATATGCCTCCTATGCCTCTCGTACACTGTAAGGCAGGAGCCTTATTCACAAAAGTGGTCTGGTTGGCATGGGGTTTTATTGCAAATTCGATTTGAGGGTTTCTTTCCCCCCTCAGATACTGCACTATCCCATTGAGCTTCCCACTAGATGAAGTGTTTCACTAAATCCCAGTCTGCAGGCACGAAAAGCTGTCACCACTGCTTTGTTTCTCTAAGAAATCATATGGGAAGTACCCTCTGCTGCTGCAGGGAAGTGTGGAGCAGTGCCAATGTGCATAACAATCCAGTTATATCCAGCTTGCTTGATTTATTCTCACTGAAGCTTGGCCCCCAAAGGCCTTTGCTGATTGACATCTGCTTGATAAGTGTGTCCCAGTCATCCTAGCAGCAACTCTTTACAGACAATAGCAGACTGGCCCTCTGCCCAAAGACAGAGGCTACCTGCACTATGGTCACAGCTCAGAATGTACCACAAAGCCTGTGACAACTCTGCTGTGTTGAAAACAGCCTCTCCCCAAGTCTCTCACCTGCTTACACAGAGGTATAGCTCTCATTAGCCAGTTGGAACCCAGTTGTCCAACAGTTGTCTCAATTTTCACACCAAAGAAGGAAGAGCCTGGAGACATTGCTGAGAGAGAAGGGAAGTGGGATCGTTTCTGGTGCTTTTCTCACACCTTTGAGGTGTGAAACATCTTGAAACAGATCAAGAACGTGTCTTGCAGCAGATGTCCCTGTGCTGTCAGGCCTGATATGGTGGGAATTGGGAAGAAGCAAGAGAAAGTTAAAAATCTATGTGTAAAGTTGGCCACCACACAGAGATATTCTCTAGTATAAGCATCAAGGAGCTGCTAGGGGAGTCAACAAGGGTCTGAGGGTTGTCCTGTACTTGTGTCATGAGTTCTTCAACACAGTATTGTTTTCTGTGTTCATCTATTCCCACTGGTATATATGGATTCCAGTCTCCTGCTCATAGATGCTTAAGAATCACTCGCACATGGCCCACACAGTGAGTCAGGCTTTTATTTCTACAGTTTGGAATCAGCCTGGAGAAAGGGAGGCCCTGCTTACTTTTAAACAGTGATCTCAATGTCTAAACCTCACAAACTGAGTGGAACTCGCTGCCATCTCCTTCCAGCTATGAACAAGCTTTTCCCCCACTGTGCATTTGAAAAGCTCCAGTGGATGCTGAAGGGGCTGAGTGTGTCCCAGTGCCGCTGCAAAGCGCTTCAGCACCCTGGACAAGAAGAGCAGCAGCTTCCTTCTTTCATCTTACACACCAGTGCAGCCATCCTCTGTTCTTCCTGCATGATACACACCTGTATGGGTATGCACACGTGCTAAAGGAGGCAGCTTGTATCCCCCAGCAAAGCAAAGCAAAACTGGAAAGAAATCTCACCAAACACCACTAAATTCTTCTGCTAGATACACAGTTTACAGGTACGGAGATCATGACATGTGGTTGGAATTAACGAGTCTATAAACCTTGGTAGAAAGGGGTTTTAATTCAAACATGAATATATTACACAGCTTTTCTAAGTAACCAGCCATGGAAAATGCAAGACAAACCACCACTTACAAGTTTTTGATCCTTCCTCTTTCAGGCAAGAAACTTTACTACTGTTATTCTCTGCAGTAGAAATTACCTTGCATATAAACTTGACCCCTAAAGCTGGCAAGGCTCTAACTTAGTGTCTGGTGTCTACATCGGTCTCACTGGCTGCTTTAGTAGGTTCAGTTGTAAGGATGCACCAAGTTCTCAAGCTTTGTGTGTAAGCATGGATGGAAACACCTCTCCCACTACTTTTTGGGGGCAGCAGAAGGTGAGAAAGTGGCTGAAGGAGTGAAGGCTCTGGGTAGCCTGAGCAAGCTCCCCAGAGAGAGCGCTATGTGGCTTAAGCCACACTGCTTAGCCACCTAATGCTCTCTCTGTGTATAATGATCTCTCCCTGTGTATAATCATCTCTGAGTAGCTCTCTCGGGCTCCCCAGAGCCCAGCTCCAAGAGACAACATCCAGCTCCTGCTCCCACACCAAAGGAGCCAGAGGAGAAAGCTCTTGCTGGGCCTCACCTACACATGGCAAGGACTGGAACAGTGCCACTAGCACTAGGGATCTGCGCTTGCTTAGCCACCTAATGCTCTCTCTGTGTAAAATGCTTCATTTTTGGCAAAGCTGGACATTCTAGAAGGCAGCAAGGTCCCTGAAGGGCTTTTGCAAAGCCCATCGATGCCTGCCGATAGAGTGCATCAGAAAGCTACTACATGCATCCTGTACAACACAGCTACCTTATCCCCAAAACTAGCATGGACATGGAAATGCAGTGAGTGAGCTTTTCAGGTCAGGTATTTCCACAGTGCTCAAAGACTGTACTTACATTTTTGGCCTGCAAGCATGTGATAAAAGAATTGTCACAAGTTCTTTTCTGTAAGGCAGACAGCAGGCTAAAGGAGGGAAGATAGCCACAAAGTAAGAAAAAGCTGAACTGAAATGAAGGTTTTTCACATCCTGGAGAAGCCACCTGTAAAACAGGAGGTGCAACACTGCACTCAGTGTCTTCCATTAACTCACCGGGAGGAGGGCAGAAATCAAAAGTGCTCAGGTAAGAAAATCAGCAGTTGCTACACAATGTGCACAATTCAACTCCTCATCAAACATTTGCTATTCCCTCCTTTGAAACAAGCTGTTGTGAGAGAACATGGGACTGGAGTGTTCACAACCTAAAGGATTACATTAATTCCTATCTCTGCCCAGTCTCAGAGCACCTTCTGCACAAGCTGTTAGATCCAGAAAGCTCATAAATAGCAATTACTCATCGTCCTCAAATGGTGTTCTTGGATATCGCCATGTTCTACTAGTTTTATTAGACTAAAGGGCAAAAATAAAATACCGCTAGAAACATCAAAAGGCCTTGAAAGTGCTGAATGAGACACACAAATGTTTTACTCTCAGACATGTTATGGTTACATGAATACTTCCCAAGTGCCATAGTTCAAATAAAAATATATTCATACAAATTTAAAAAAAATACCATTTATATACACCAAGGAATTAGCTTACATCATTTCATAACAAAAAACAGTGCAAAAAACAACCCCAAAACCAAATGGAAAGGTAAGTTGCTACCATTAAAATGGCTCACAGTAAGTTAACTCAAAACCGCATCAGTAACACAGCACAGGAAACCATGAGGCAGCACAGAATGCCCCATACTACCCCCTAACTTCTGCCATCAATACTAATCCAGTTCTTGGTTACTATTCCTTTAGTGTTGCTCTGAGTAAAAGGTTACAGGCACCTAACATTAGAAGTAAGTTTCTTGTAAATCACTAAGCAACCAGAGCCAGGGTAGAAGCAGTGAGAGTGTTGTAAGAAAGGAATTAAGAGACCAAAGTGTAAGAACAAGAATGATTCAACACAGGCCCCTTTGCATCAGTCCTTAGCATTTCCCTTCCTTAGCAGAAGGGAAATGCTGCACCTCCAAACATTAGGTGAACTTGTAATTCCGTTTCTGCAAGCTACAGAACAGTGATTGCACACTGAGTTTTCCCTTTAAAGCAGCTGACAAGGTCACCCACCATCCTCATTTTAAACTTCTTTATGGAAGGAGTGAACAGGGTGTGCTTTCCAGCTGGAACATTTGGATAAAATAGATGCACAGAGCAGACAGAGCTGACAGCAGGCTGAAAGCAAGTGGCCTTCTCATGGGGAAGTGCAGCTGGTGCTCAGACAAACCTTGACAAGGTTTTTCAGCCTGTCTCGTCTGGATTGCCTGACTCCAGGCCTCGGTAGTGATGACAAGACATCCCACAGCAAAATATACTGCTGCAGTTTGTGTACAGAAATAAAACAGGACATGACCAGCCCAAGGCAAACCATCTAAGGAGCCCTACTGATGTGCATGAAGAGAAGGAACTTTCCACACACAATCACTCATGAACAAGAGGAAAGAGCTCTGTCATGGAGAGACAGAGGGCATTCTTGACACGTGCTCTGCCTCTGTGGGATTGCTAAATCCACATTAGTGTGAGCTGAAATCCCATCAAAACAGGAGTCCTGTGATTTGTAACTGCCCATGAGCACAAATCCTTCGAATGAAAGGTAGGTTAACGGAAGCATACTTTAAACCTATAGTCCAGCTTCAGCGAGTACTTAAGAATGCTGGAAGTTTCTTGGGATAGCTCAGTGCAAGACCAGAGCTCAGGCAACAGAGGCAAATCAGGAAATCATCAGCAGAGACTGTCTGGAGAGAACAAACATCCTTACTCTACTTACAGGGAAAGAACTTGCAAGCCAAGAGCAGTAGCTAATGCCAACTGATCTGCTCTAAGGAACATGCCCCACCTGTCCCAGCTAAGGAGCCCAGGTTGAAGGCACAAGATGGATACTGGCTGTAGGAAAACACCTTCACTTTACTCGTGGAAGCTGAAGAGGTTGCATGCCTTCTTTAAAATAGAGCTAGGATAGTCACAAGCCTGCAAAGCTATTTTAGTGGGGGAGACGAGCTGTTGCTGCAAGTTCTACAGCAGGCAAAGGAAAAGAACAAACATTCCCTGCTCTTTAGATAGGTCGCTTCCCAAGCAGCCACTCTCCAGTGGCCATAGTTAACAAAGGGTCCTTGGACACACACAGCTTCCTTCCCATTGTGGAAACAGTATAAATCCGTTCTTGAAAACAAAGATGTGCCTCTCATCTCCTAATACAGCAGCAGGCTTGAGACAACACTAAGTGGAAAAAAGGCCTCCAGATGTCAATGAAGAATAAAAATTAGAATCTAAGTGCTTACAAACAGCTTTGCTAAAATCAAACTTTCCAGCTAAGCCATGCGCTGCATAAGGACAAATTCTACCCTAAAACTTGGCCCCAAGAACCACTTTAAGACCAAGTTTTCTCTTATCTGCTGGCCAAAATTCAAGATTTTCCCATGACTCAGCTGTCTTCACTGCAAGCATGACCAGAGAATACATCTGTCTACCAACCATCCAGACTGCAAAGACTGCATGAACATCTAAGAGTGCCAGAGACTTACGAGTTCTACCTCAAGACCTGGTGACCTGGGCACAAAACCTCCTCCCAAGCCTATGTGTAGGAGGGCTCAGCAGCCAGCAGCGTGCAGAGCAGTGCCCTGGAACAATCACCTTCCACAAAGTCAGTCAAAGAGGCAGTTTTAACAGATTTTTAGTGTTTTGATACATATAAGAAAAGAGCACAACTTCTTCAGGCTTAGTCAGGAAAAACTTTGCCATAGATGAGTTCCTGAATTCGTGAAACACAATAATGTCTGATTTCCTTCTGCCACAGCTCTCATCTGTGGCAGACAACAGGTTAACTGGAGTGCTCAGAGGCTGTGTAGAAGCTTTTCTGGGATACATTCCCCATGATACTTGGCCCAGTCTCTTGGCTGAGAGAATGCTCTGTGCTCTATCAAGCCAATCAGCTCTGCAGCCCCCGGAGGCACAGTGCTGGCTTCCCACTGAGGGTTATCTCTATGCAAAACTCGGGAGGGCAGGTGCCTGCTGGAACAATACAGGTGCTGGCCAGGATGGTACCTGCTAAAGCACTGAACTGGCTGCAACTGGCTTCTAAGTGCTGATTTTACCATTCTAGATATTTGGCTGTTGCTATTGCAGACATTATCCCAAGCGATTTTAGAGCACAGACAGCCCTACTTATCACCCTGCAGCAAATCCTGCCTGTTAGTCACCAGCACCAAGTATCCCTCCTTTATGGCAGCTTTAAGTTATAGCTCTTGTTTCAACAGAGATAATTCAACCAAGCCCAGAGACAGGGCATCAGTTCTATTTGCCTCCAGAAAGCAACACCTCATCATGCTCTGAGGATGTAGGTTCCCTGGTCTCCAACTCTAGCTCAAAAGGTGTCCCAGGCTCTCACTGTTGGATCAGTACAAGGACAAAGTGCCTACAAATGCCAAGAAATGTAGGAGTGTCAGGTTAGTGACAAAGTGAAGTGCCACAAAGTGCCTTAGAAGAGTCTCTTACCGGGAGATATTAACAATAGCTAAGAGGGAAAGAGAGCTCCCTTCTCTGAGATGCTCTGCAAATGTATTAAATATTTATAACCCCAAACAGTAACTGGAATTGAACTGTTCTGAACTCCTGATTTGCTGAGCTGCTCTCAAAAGCCAGCTGCTGTCAAAAACATCACAGCAGGGACACTTCCCCATGAAAGAAGGAGAGAAATTAGGAACAAATGAAGCCAGAGTGGAAAAACATGGGCAACTGGGAACACCCGCAAAGACGTGTACTTCCAGAGCTGGATTTTATAATACTAATACTGAGAAAAGGCATCCTCCAGAGCAGCTATTTGATAACTGCAAACTTCAATATCTCCTCTCAGCCTTGACAGTGACTCCCTTCTCACATAAATAAGGCAACAGTTGCAGGAACAAGGGAGGAAGAGGAAAGAGGTCTCATACAGGAGGACAGGGAAAGATGCTGCAGTTCTCTGCACAGGACACAGTGGAGCTAGATGATTCTTTTTCCAACCCCTAAAAAAACCCCAAAAAACCCAAACAAAACAAAATAGCAGAACATACAGTGTCAGGACAGTTGATGAAAGGAGATAACTGGGGCACAGGAAAAGAAAAAACCTGGATCAAAAGTGGTCAAACCAAGTGCCTGAGACCAACCAACAGCTCTGGGCCCAGGCAGCTCCTCTAATTCTCTGGCTAGCAAGGTGTTTTCCAGCTCCCCAGGCTTGATATGCATGTGAGAAGCCAAACGGCAAGTCTTGGGCCTTGAGGGGTCCAAGCGGAATGCGAGCGCGTGTGCAGGCTTGGAAGAGGGAGGTAGCCACCGACAGTGGGGCAGGGAGGGCAGGGGCATCAAATGCTCTGATAGTGTTGTCTCAGTCTTGCCTGCAGAAATTCGTGGGTCAGGTTGTGCCGAGTGATTATCCCAACAATCTTAAAAGAGGAAGAAAGAGAGGAAAAAAAAGATACAAGTCAGTATCACAGATGTGTCACTGAGAGATGCACATGGTAGAGCTGTTGTTCTAACCCCCAAAAAGAGGGAACGTGCAAGCAGTTCCTGACTGATGCTGAGTTTGAGTGGGTTCAAGTTCAAATCTTGCCAAAACAACACCCCTCCCTCTGCCAGCACTTGTCTACAGGCAAGACACCGCTTTAACTACACCCAAACAGACAGCTTAACTGCTGCTACAGTGTCTGGAAACAGCAGTAGTTACCCCTGCCTAGGAAGGGAAATCCTGTCCACGTTTGACAGCATACAGATGTAACCAAATCCTTTGGAAAGTGAAAACTGTAATTGCAAATAACAGAGCTCTCTTATGACTTCTGTAGAGAGGTTTCAGATACCCCACATGACATGACTGCAGATAGCTCTTATCAGAGCTTACATTTTAGGAAGCTCTAAAGACCACAACAGAGAAATGGTAAAGAGTAGCTAAGTGGTGACTGCACACTGGCCATCCCCAGCTGGCAGGTCACAAAAGGGACCTTCTCCCCAGACTGAGGAAACAGTCAAGCCATGTGTTTCAGCTGATGAAACACCTCAGTGATTTTACACATTGAAAGAGTTTAGAACTAGGCTGCTCTCTAGCACTGCAACAGCATCTTATACTAAACATGGAACGAGTTAACATCTCTTGTATTCAACAAACAGGCTCTGCAGAGCAGCTATTGGCAACCCCAAGAGGCAGAAAAGGCACTGCTGTCTCATACAGACAGACCACTTCAGGCCTAACTGTAACGGTTTCCCACTGTTTATAGGAAGTTGCTGACACCTACTGACCATTCCTGAGCATTGTAGATGGCAAAGAGAAGTGAATCAAGAACAACACTCCTTTGTTCTGCTGCTCCCATGAGTAGGAACAGAATGCAAGTTCCCTTCCAGCAGAAAAACCTCCTGTCCCAACGTGCAGGAAATTCTGCTTTTGGCCTTGAATAAAGCTGACAAAGAGGAAGCCAAATGAGTGGCCTCTGATGAGCTCAAGGCCCCTCAACAGGTACAAGACAGTAAGAGCTTCCACATGCTGCCAGCCTGAGACTGCATGTGGAAAGCAGGAAGCAGGCATGGACACAAAAGATGGTAACAGAGACGCAGTAATCAACAATGCTTCAGGACCTTAAGAAGATCACATTCTGATCCCTTTAAAGCATTTCTGTTTGATGTTAAAACAGATCTTAATTCTCCCAAAGGTGAAAGACATTGCAAAAACCCCAGTGGCTTCCTTGCTTTGCCAAGAGAAAACGGAGATCAGGACTTACCTCTCCAACTGCGTTCACAACCGGTAAATGTCTGAGTCCCATCGTCCTAAACAGGTTGAAGACTTGTGACACATGAGTATTTGGAGAGACAGCAAAGGGTGAAGGGTTCATGTATGGGGTGACATCCTAGGAGAGAAAACCAATTATGTTATTTACAAGAGGCATTTTCACTATCATACAAGTCTTCCAATGCACTGATCTCTGGGCAGGGTATCAGACAGGGGGCATCTTCTATTTCTCCACAAATATGAAATTATTTCAGGAACCTGAATTTTTCATAGTTTGCTTGAACACTGTAACCCATGATCTTAAGAGCCCAATGCTGCAGAAAGCCTCTGAGCAGGATAAATGCAGGCCCATGAGAATAAGAATGAATATTAAAAAAGCACTTTGGCCTCCACAGCAACCTTCCTGTCACAAAGACAATGAGAGGCCTGCCACTGTCTGACTGCCAGCACATGAAGTTACACACAGCAGCAGTTTGCCTGTCCAACCTCACTCAGGCAGGAGTATATATTAGAAGGAAGTTAAAACTAGACAGGCAACATCTTATTCTCAAAGTAAAACACCTGTGTGTGATGTTACCTCACAGCAGGTATGAGGATTGACTTGCAGACAAAGCTGACTGAATGCATGAGAAGTACAGGATGTTGGTCACTGCACTCAAGGGTGGACTTAAATCTGCTCTCAGACTTTTTTAAAGGCTTGAAATAGTCCTAAACATCTCTTAGGAAACACTGTCACACTGCAGTGCATCACTTACCACTATCATGCGAGGGTTCAGCAATGTGAGGTCCAAGTCATGGATATCTGGATAACGGGGATAATCCTCTGACATCTCTGCATGGGACAGACGAGGCTGACTTGCACTCTGCATTTAAAACAAATCCCGCTGAGCTGATGTGTCACCATCCCACACAGTACATGGGCTGCAAGCAGCACAGCAAATGATGCCTCCCAGTTGCTCACCCAGATCCCCCCATGCCCACACATACATCTGCAGAGGTACTCAGAGCAGCTCATCTCAGAACGCAGCAGTGCACGCCCAAACCTATGCAGGCATTTAGCTATCAGAGCAATGGACCTACTCTCCAACCTCTGACAGATCCACATGAGACATTGGAGGGCAGCAACAAGTCAGCCTCGCAAGATGGGCCTAAAATACAAATGCTCATGCTGATTTCAGTGATAGAGCTGACACTTCTGGTAAGACCTTGGCACACAGGAGTTAAGAACGTGCAGTGTACACTGCTAGTTGCTCTATTTGTATTTGATATCTGTCTTCCATTCTCCAGCTCTGACAAGATTGCACCTTTATGCCACAAATGGGCCTGTTGGTTTATTTTTCAAACAGTAGCTGTCCTCTTTTCCTGGCGAAACTTGAACAGAAATTCAAGTCTCTCTATTCTAGAGCTGCCAGGAGAATTCACATTATGTGTCTGCACCTTTTAACACACAGATGCATTCCTTAAACTGTAAAAACAGGTAAATTCTTTTTTGCAGCCCATAAATACTTTTCCCAAACTTCTCAGCTGGGAGGGTAGGGATGTCTCTGCTACAATTCCTGATTAGGAAGACTCACCGACTGGCTCTCGGAGTAACAAACCCCCCTGACAAGGAGCGTGACCAGCTGTGAGCGCAAGATCAAGCCATGGAAGGTCAAAGGTCTGAAGCGTTCCTCCATGGTCCACTCCTCACTGGGAGACTGGTCAGGGTACAGGTTGGGGTAGGGAGTGTACCTGTGGCAGATTTAACACTGCATGTTACAAGATGCATGAACTTAAGGAGAGAAACATACCCCCACCTCCAAAACAACAGCTACTTCAGCTCTTTGCAACCTTCTGAACATTTCTGGGACTCTTGCTAGTGACAAGCAAGTCTTTTCTCCACCAAACAAAATAGCAGAGAGGGATCAAGAGCCATTGTCATTGGCAGAGTATGACAACAGCAGCAGAATGGAGTCTCACAACTCTCAATTTCAAATCACTTGCTACTAAAGCAATTTCCAGTGCCAAATTATTCAGATTCTAATAAAAGCTGAAGCATCTGGCAAAACGTCAGGGTCAGGACCCCACTCGTAAGAGTCACAATCACTAGGTGATTAACTGATTCACTGGACTGGGCTTCTGCTTGGAAGTAACTGCAACACAAGCCTGGTGACAGCCCGGTTACAAGAAAGGTGGTATCAATATTACAGCACCAGGTCAATAACTCCTCTCTTAGGAGAAGTGAGCTTCGTAGAGCCCTCAGTTCTTTGAAGACAAGAGGCCATGGATTTCTACAGACAAGACATTTCCCCAGGAAATGTTTCTGGATAGGTGTTTGAAGGGAATTTAAGTTAACAGGTTGGACACCACCATAAAGTCATTAGGACTCGGTCACAGGTGTGAGCCCCAGCACCGGCTGATGAGACCTGACAAGTGCCTTCTCCTAAAACACAGAATCATAGAATAGTTTGGGTTAGAAGCAACCTTCAAAGCTCCTCCAGTCCAACATCCCTGCAATGAGCAGGGACATCTTCATCTAGATCAGCTTACCCAGAAGCACATCCAGCCTGGCCCTGAATGTCTGTCTCCAGGGATGGTGCATCCACCACCTCTCTGGGCAACCTGTGCCAGGATTTTACCACCCTCACTATAAAGAATTTTTTTCCTCAAATCCAGCCTGAATGTCCCTGTTTTAGTTTAAAACCATCACCCCTCATCCCATCACAACAGGCCCTGCTAAAAAGTCTTTCCCCAGGGATACTAGCACTGTTTTCTCTGACATATGGAATGACAGGGACTGTAAGAACCATCACATTTCAACATGTGCAAACGCCCTATTTCTATACACAGGCGCCTACCAGGATCTCACCTTCTCTCTAGCATCTGCTGCAGCAGATCCTCCTTTTCTGGTGGCTCCTCCGTGGCTATGTGCTCATCACACATATTACGCAACTCACTCGAGGGGTAGGACTTCATAGACTGGCTGCGTTTGCGCTGCTCTCCGGCTCGGGTGAGGATGCTGGATTTCTGTGTACAGCAAACCATTTGCAGATACAAAGCAGGTCAACAATTATCCAAGAACAACTCTGAACTATATGATCATAGCTTTATGTCACCAGATAAGGTGTTCCTTAGTACTTGTAAGTAGCTGCAGTACTTGTAAGAATAGCCAATAGGACTGTACTCTCCTTGGACACAGAACCTGGAGTTTAGGAACTCAGGCACCCCTTTTTGCTAGGGCATGAGCATGCCACAAGCACGTTCATTATTCATTCTGACCTCAAACTTTAAGTTTCCCGATGGAGTAAAGGACCTGTCCCGCTATCCCCTCTAAAAAGGAGAGAAGCATTTAGGCACCTACTACTGATCTCAATGGTGGATTCAGTACTTCAGTGCCAAACCCGAACTTTTTCCATGTCTATCCTAAACAGATTACTCTTAACTTTTGCCTCTAGGAATGCAGCTCACTTCTGCCTTTACCATGACACGGATAATGGAATGAAACTGAGTCCTTGAAAATTTTGTATTGCAGTAGGTGCTTATCTCTGACCTGAATTCTGCACTGACAAAGGCCTAGATAACAAAAGAAAGGGCCTTTCACCTGCAAAACAAAATTCTTTACCCTTTAACGCATCGAACAACTTCTTTTTACCTTGAATTTGATGTTGTTACTTATCAGTTGATTTCCCTTCATGAACTCCCTCTCGTTGCCTCGGTTCTCAGTCACTACAGGGAAGGCATGATGGACAGTTGTGCGCAGGATGCTGACAAGGGACTGGATCCTGGTGTGTGGGTACACATAGGTCAAGTTGGGTTCCATGATGTCACTGGCTCGTAGTCTGAGGGAACAGAAATTCAAGATTGTTGCATGCATCATGTCAGTGACAGAAGGCTGGTGATGGACAAACAAGGAAACAAACCAGTCCCAAAATGAGATCCTAAAGGATTCCGCTGCCGTATAGTTCTGCCAGCTCCTTGTACCTGTGTGCTCATCTTTACTGTGTTACTAGCAGTGCTGGCACAATTGATTTGATTTTTAACAGTGCATCAATGATGCACTATAGGCAAGGAAAAAGGTTCCAACTTGTGACACAGAAAGTGTTTAAACACTACTGGGAAAAGACGACAGTTGGGAAGAAGATGGAATTCTGCAAGAAACAAAGTACAGTGGAACACTTTCAGAGATGATGTTGAACCTCACAGATCTGCTTATCAGATCTCCACCCATCCACCCCTCCTCAGAAACAGTTCCAGCACCTCTTTCCTGCCACAGGCCCAATGCACAACTCCCAACTCCTCTCACAGCAGTCCTCCTCACAGCTGCTCCTCTCAGAGCAGTCAGGTTTGTTAAAGATGAAGCACCATGCCCCTGCATTACAGTATTCCTTTCTGAGTAAAAACCCTACCACAAACTCTAACCCACAGCCCTGCCAAGAGGAGCAGCCTTACTTATCCATTTCCACCTCTGTTTCCCACTCCAGCAGAGGCACTCCTCGCAAGTTCACATGGATATCATAGATGCCTTTGTTGAAAAAGTCTCCTGTCCATTTGGCTACCTGCGGAACAAACACAAGGTCTACAGAGTTGTTGCTCCAAGCACAAGACTCCTTGACTTATCACAGCCCTTGAAGGAACAGAGATTCAGGGCTAGCACATGTTCAAGCAGCCTGCAATAAGCCAGAGCTAAGACCCTGCACTCACCATGAGGGTGATCATTATGGGGAGCCCATAGGTGATCTCGTTGGTGGACTCAATTAGGATGACAGTCAGGCTGATTGTCATGCGGACCACTCCTCCCAGGAATGCTGCTGCCCCAATCAGTGCAAAGGTTCCTGAGTAGATGTGATCCAGGCCGATGTAGCTAGAGCAAAGCACAAAGCCTGGAGATTAGAACACCCTGACTGAGAGCTTGGTGCATGCCTGCAGCACATCTCTCTCACACACGCACACACACACACTCAATGCACCTTTTGAGGAGGTTGGCGACCAGGCGTCCGAAGGCAGCCCCACAAAGCAGTGATGGCACAAAAAGACCACTGGGCACAGAGATCCCATATGTCCAACAGGAAAGTGAGAAATAGAGAAGGAAGAACAAGGACAGTGTGACTGGGCTGAAAGTACCTGCAACACAAGAAGAATCATGACTAAAGGGGCACAGGTCTGTCAGACAAAGACAGCAGTAATGCACCATCCACCCCTCAGCTCACAGCAGGCTCATCTCGCAACAGCTGCTTCATCTCCCAATCCAAACACACATGAAGAAAATGAGTAAGTGAAAAAGAGAGGAAAAGCAAGCCTTTCTTCCCATGGAGGAGGCTTTCACCCATTGTACTAGCAGTCCCCCAGAGCCATGAAGGCCTGAAGATGCTCTTAGTCTTGTGGTTCTTATGAATCTTATTTCAAGCAAGATGAAGCTCTGAAGCCTAAGCATGGGATGGGACACTGTTTCTTAGCTACTCACCGTCCTGGTGGAAGAGCTGCAAGATAGCTGACTCCTGAGGGTTGAAGAAGAGTGTGGCCATGTCATTGTAGGTTTCATTTGGGCAGAAAAAAGTTTTAATGCTTGAATTCACATCCTCTGACATACCCTAATGCAGGACACAAAAGACATGAACAATTAGAATTCACTCTCTCCTATATTAGCCTTTGAGCAGAATGGAAGTAACTGTTCTGCATAGGGCTGTCAGCCCACACTTTGGGAAGTTCAGACCGAACATCAATAACAGAGATGGGGCCTGCAGCATCAGTGGAATCCCTGAATCACAGCCTGAGCTGCTTTGCCAAAGTCCAAAAGCACAAAGGGTAGTTTTCATGATTGCCCTAAGGTCCTGAAACTGTCCACAGGCTTTCATTGAAGTTCTGCTATGCACTGCGTGCTGTCAAAAGCTCATTATGTACCTGTGCTTCTCTGGAGGGTGAACAAGATGATGGGGATGTATAATCTTCACATAAGATGCCTTACCTGCAGGCTCAGAGTGTCATTGCCACTATGGCCAGTGGAAGACATCTGCCGGCATTCCCCCAGAACCATGGAGGCTACAAAGACCACAACTGTGGTTGTCAATGACACCAGCAGGCTCTCCAAGACTCTGCAAGTACACAATAGAAACCATACATTGAAGCCACACTCAGCCCTTTAACCAGGTCCCAGCCCTGCACATGACTTTGGTAAAGCTGCAAGAAGCAGCAGTCAGCTCAGCTGAACATCAGAAGCAGGGGACTCTGCAAGTCAAGCTGAATCACGACTTGGTTGCCAGGGATATTGTTAGCTCCCCTTTTTAATTGCCTGCCCCAAAAAGGAGCTATTTCTGCCCAGAGAACATATAGCAGTCACATATTAAAAAGCCACAAGGAAGGGTTCAGTGATGACATGGAAACAATGGTCGGTAGATCCTTACAGGCTAAAAGGCTAGACAGGATTGACTAGGTTGATGCATCATCTCATAATCACTTTTCTAACTGCTGACATACACTTTTTTTTTTTCCTTTAAACCTGGGCTTCTTATTTAAGAATTGTCTAGAGCAAAACCAGCTATTTTCCAGAATAACATGGCAACTCCCTCTAAATAGCACAGATATTAGCTCAGTTGTGGATTTAAACAATTAATGGCATCAGCTATTCCTCCCACATCTGTCTGGTCAAGACAAAAAATACTGCATGGAGAAAAAGCTCTGTCTTGTTCAGCTGTAGTCTTTATAATAAAGACCTCCCTTCACAGCCCTTGTAAGAGGGGTTGCAGGTCTCTCTGTACCACCAGAGTAAATACAAAAATGTACAGGGACTGTAACATCTGATTTCTGATGTTCACTTTGGTGTTTTGAAGTTCTATGGAGTTTTGAGACTTCAAAAGGAACAGCTCTGGAATTTCCTCCAATCCCACTCACTGGGTCTTCTAGATTCTGAACACAGAGCAGAGATTCCTGCAACAACTCAAGAGAGCACAAATACCTGACCAGCTTTGGCTTGGGATGCACGTTCCGCATGCGGTACTTAGCAAGTCTCTTGTTCAGGCAGTTGAAGGTGGCTCCGAGAAGGCCTCCTATAATCCCCATCAGAATGAAGAAGCCCAAGTCCACAGCTGTCCAGAGGTGGCATTTCTTATCAGACTCAGAGCACTACGTGCAGAAAAGCATTAAAAAAGCATTACAGTATTTGTTGCTATTTCCTACCAACACTTCTGTCTCTACAACAGGAGACTTCAGCAGCTATGACCAACGGGGAGCAATTGTGTCTTACGTTATCAACCTACTACAGCTAAATATCAACTGCCCTTCAATGAAATAGAAGCATGTATGGAAAAAAAAAACACAAAACCAAACCAAAAAACCCAAGTAACAGAAAGAAACCCTGAACTGACAAAAGTCGGGGGGGGTATGGGAAATAACAGCACTAAATCTTACCTTAAACTCCCCAAAGTTCAGCAGTCCAGGGAGCTGGAAAGATCCCCAACTTCCAAACTGAATCCCAGAGCGGAAAAAATTCAGGGTGAAGGTGGCAGCCATGGAACAGAAAAGCTGAGGTAGTAGAAAAAAAAGAAAAGAAGTAAAGATTCCCAGAATTAAGACTGGCACAGTCAGCTCTGCCTTGAGACTTATGCCTGGGAAGCCTTCTCAGGCTTTAGGAAAATAATCCACTGAGATTTAACACCCATTCCCTGCTGCAAAAGACAGCAGGGCTAGAATGGACTACTATAACCATCTGATTTGGTTTCCTGCACAAGAAGTTAGGAATTTCACCTAGTAATTCTTGCAGCAAAAGCTCTTTTTGGTCAAATATGCTAATTTGCAGTTGCTAATCAAATACAAGGCACCAACACAGCATGTTTGGAGTTGGAATTGAGCTCTTCATTGGCTCTAAGAGAGCTGCTATCTTGGAAAATCCCCTGGCTTCTTTTACCGCTGCTGAGGAAGAGTAGACTAACTGAATCCCAGCAACAGGATGTTTAGTACAAGAAATGCCAAAAGCATCCTGAAATCCAATACATTTTTTAATATACTGTCAACTTCATAAAAGTAGGCACTACAGGCATAGAAATCTGCAACCTGAAGGCATGGGGCATTGCTGCAATACAGCTCCCCAACGCAGAGAAAAGCAGAAAGAAACCCAGCACCTGCCTACTCTGTCTGCTCCCAAAGGATGGAACTACCAAGAGCCCGGGCACAACAGCCCTTTCTCCCAGGTACACTAAATGTGCTGCCCACAGAGCCATCCCAAAGTTCCAGATAGTATCAGACTCATCTCTACTCTTGATCTGTAGTGGTTCTGGAGCACTGATAGAGCAGGCAATCTCTCTGCTGCCAGAAGAGCTCAGGAGGAGACAGGATAATCTGAACACTCTCACAGACAAGCCTTCCTAAAGGTCCAGGTCAAGGAAGAGACACACAGAAAGAGCCAGAGTCATTACTCACCACTTTCCACGTAAGCCCCTGGTTCCAGAAAGAGGAACCTTCCTCCAAGCTGAAAAGAGTGCCCCCAATTGGTGCTCCAAAGGCAGCCGCAACCCCTGCAGCAGCTCCAGCAGACACAAAATCCCTTTTATCCCTGAAATTAAGAGGAAAAGTCTCAGTTTAGCAAAGTAGAGCTCTGGAGGTGCTTAGGTTCTGCAAAGTAAGAGACCATTCCCATTTACGGATATATCCCAGGGATACAGGAGTGACAGCTGGGAGAAGTGCTGGCCACGGCAGTAAGACTTACTCAGTAAGTCACTGCAGCATCATGCTCTCTTTCTCTAGAGCACCAACACAGAGCAAAACTCTGACACTACACAACTGCCCTGTATATAAGCAACCATCCCAAACTGTGAAACTCCAGCATCACTTGAAAGAATTACAGAGAGGGAGGGGCAAGATTTTGTTCAGTCAGGTGAATGAGCCTTCTCTGTAGTATATCTTGGCCATAAGGGGTGAGTAACTGGGCTTGTTCCTGACAATGAAGCCATTTAACCATTCAGGTTAATGGCTTTAAGTGGGTAGAGATTTGCTGAGTAGTAGACAAGAACATCAGTGAACACGGAAACAGAGCAGAGCAGCATGAAAGAGTCAAGTCCTGGTGTTGTCTTGCTGCAGAATGAAACTGCAGGACACTAGAGAGACTGAAAATACTACTGACTGATTCATCCCGGCTCACCACCCTTCTCCCAAGTCTGCTCACTCATCTTCCTCTCCCCTCCTCCACATTCTGGGTACAGTACCTGTCACTGCGGAAATAGGGAAAGTTAAACTGGATCTTCCTCAAAGAGATGCTCTGGAACTACAAAGAAAGAAAAGATTTAGAAACATAGAGGAAGGAAACTTAATCCTCACAGCACTCTTTACAAAGCCAGTGACCCAGGCCAGCACTAACCTGTGGCAAACCCGCACCCACGACAGCACCACTGTGAATCATTGGACCCTCCTTCCCGACAAAAAGACCTGGAAAAACAGGACTAATGAGGCAACGCACTCCCCCCTGACCCTGCTGCCACCCTCCCTTGCTGACTGCCAGGAGAGACCAGCTCACCACCCCCATGCCACGGCACAGCCCCCTGTGCTCCTCAATCTCCCTGCAAGGTGCAGAAAGATGCTGACCCCTGGTCCCTCAGTCCCCCAAATGTTTGTGAAGACTTGCACAGACTTTACGCTCCAAGTGGGTGGAATCATTCCAAGAAGCTGGTACAAGGACTCTGAACTCTCCAAGTTATTCTGCCCTGCTGCTCAGTACATAGCCTCCTTCAGGCTGCTCCAGTCCATGTGTTCTGGAGAATTCTCATGTCTCCCTCTTGGATTGAACCACAAAGTCTCACTTCTGACTAGCCCACCCAGAAAAGCACTTGTTCCCATGATAGTCCTGATCCTTCTATTTTCTACTCTATAGATGCATTCAGGGCTCATGACTCTGCTCCAGCCCATCAAAATCATTTAACTGGAAAGGTGGGAGAAGCCTTTTGTGCCCTATGTACAGCAGGGACATTTTTTTCCCCTTCAGTGACTCCCTACCCCAACAAGATCAATACACCACAGCTCTTCTTACCTCCTGCCACACTGAAGAGCACTCCCATAGCTTTGCACACCACTGTCCGGAGACGCACAACCCCTGGAACTTTTACCCCATTGAGGTAGCACTTGATTTCAGGAATTCCTGATCCAGCTGCTACAGGCTGTAGAAAAGAAACACAGATGTTGTGCTGCACTGATTTCATAGCTGACCAGCAATGTGCCATCAGAGAGCATAGCAAGGGACCAAGAGACCCTGCTTAGCTACATCAATCAGCACTGAGAAGCTAGTTTGGTGACTTGGGGCAGACAGTTCTTCTAGCAAGAAGAATACTTCATACCCAGGACCTGTGTGAGAGGAAAGGGAGGCTGTGTAAGGAGCAGCAGTGGACCCAAGACTTACTTGGATCAGGACCAGAAGGCTGGCAAGAAAAACAAAGGTCAGGTTGAACCCCAGCAGCTCCAGCAAGGACAATGCAAGACAGCCTTTCTCAGTGCATTCTTCCACCGCTGCAGGGACGGTCAAGGAAAACAACAACATTCCCCCCAGCAACACACAATCATTCAGTACTCTCTGGGAGTCTCACCGGTGCCAGGAGCCAAACTTGCTAATCCAGCCAGGGCTTCTGACACAACCCACCAGGAAGCCAGGCTTCATTTCAAGAGCACATCTAAGCTATGAGGAAGGGAAACCACTCATTCTTTCAGGGATTAGCCATTGCCTGTGTACATAATACTGGAAATATTTCTTGGTTTCAAGGGCTGAATTACAGATCCAAGTTAAAAACTTGATTAATCAACAACGTGACTGATGGCAGAAGCCTGAGAGTCAGCTTTTCTGAGCAGAACAGCAACAGAAAGGAAAAGGTCACCTGAGCCTAGCAGGAACCCACACACCAGATAAAAGATACAGCTTTGTACCACCTGGAACTTGAGTCGGGTAAAGAGCCGTACGAAGAAATCCACAAAGAGGCCCACCTATGGAAGACACATCTGTCATCAGAAATTACTACATACAAGTAACAAAGACCACCCTCTAGTAAGTCCTACCAGAAGTATGCACACATAGGAGGACAAAGAATGAAGAAGGCAAAAGAAGTGTTGTTCAGAGTAAAGTAACTTTGGAAGCTCAGATTTGCTGCCTCCCTCATTCTCACCAGGACAGATCCATCCTAGAGTTATTCCTAAAGGAATGCATTTCAGAGTGCTAATCTGGCAGCATTTTTAACACCCACAACACATTTCAGGGTACAGAAGAAAGCTGGTATTTAACTGAGGCATACAGTCAGCAGTGCTAACACTCTAGAAAGCACATGCAGTGACACTAGTGCTGACAAACATACAAACCATACAGTCCAACTGTAAATTAACATCTTTTTAG
Source organism: Strigops habroptila (assembly GCF_004027225.2). Lineage (NCBI taxonomy): Eukaryota > Metazoa > Chordata > Aves > Psittaciformes > Psittacidae > Strigops > Strigops habroptila. Next base: position 3,236,715 of record NC_044292.2, read on the forward strand.
TAGGTGCTCACTTTGGACAGGTTTTCTTGTATGCAGAATTAAAGGATTTGCCAGAATACTTTACAAAGAAAGCACAGCAAGTTCTAAAACAAACAAAACAAGCTTCCTGGAAAATAATCTAGCAACAATGTGCTATAATTCCCAAAAGACAACTCCAGCTACTAAGCTCTCCACTTCATGAAAGATTGTTTTCTCCTCTTGACTCCTCAGTCATTGACTTCTAAATTATCCCTGCTTAGCCTCCTGAATTTTCCTCATTCCCCAAATAGTATGACCCTTACCAGTCCTGTGCAGACTCCAATAGCAAAAACGATCACCCACTTCACTGCTTCGTATCTCTGTGCTTTCTGTTTAGGAAGAGAATGAAAAAAAAAAATGAGCTAAGTCAAAGCAATATAGAAATGGGGATCAGAGAAAGGCATTTTGGAGCTCCACAGCTTAATTCCAGCTAGAGTGACAAATCAACAGAAGACGGTGACAACAGAAAACTGAAAATAGGGAACTAAAAGTACTGAACATCTTGCTCACTTTAAACCTGAGGCTCAGAACAGATGCTGGAAGCTATCATCTCCATACATATTTTTATTCTTTTCATAAAGAAACCAAGAGAGCACATAGAATTTCTTTCATAAAAAAGAAAAAAGCCACAAAGCTTCCTTCAGTGAAACATATTTAGAATCACTGAATAGTTTGGGTTGGAAGGGACCTTAAAGCTCATCCAGTTCCACAGGCAGGGACACCTTCCACTAGACCAGGTTGCTCCAAGCCCCGTCCAACCTGGCCTTGAACATTGTCCCAGATGGGGCAGCCACAATTTCTCTGGGCAACTTCCACAGTTTTAGCTCTCAAGCTAATGAAAGAGAAAGAACAAGGTCCTACCTTGTTGTCCATGGTCTCCAAAACTTCCAAGTATGGGTCATTGATACAGCGATCATAATCCAAGCTCTGAAAGAATGCCAAAGGTCAATTTAAGAGAATCAGCTACAACAGATTGTGCAAAAAACCATGGATAGAAGACGTTATTAGAGATTACAGAAATCATTACCACCCCCACAGTAGGTTTTGCAGACAATGGTAGGAGAAAAAACTTCTGGAAACAATGTCAATTAAATATTTCCAGCAGAACCAGACCCTGAGAACCACAAAGTGAAAGAACAGACCAATTTCACTGCCCCAGCTGAGAGAGACAGGGAGCCAAACAGGAACATGACTTATTAAAACAACTTTAAACTAAAGAAATCACATTGTACAGATTTAGACTTTACTTAAGTGCCTCAAATCTGATAGTGCAGGGGATAAACATTACATGTTTATATTTAACCTATCACTACAACACAAACACTAGATAGGAATTTCTCTTCAGGTGAACAGCATCAATTTTTAAGCTTAGCACAGCAGGGAGTTGAAAGCAATATAGAGTTGCCCAGTCATATTCATGAAGTACCACTAGCTTCTATCTACATCAACTTCACTTTTTCAAGCCAAGCAGTAACAGGCTGAGCTGGTGACACCCATGTAGACAGCAACTGCTCTAAACAGCTACAGGCCACCATACAGACATGCAAAAAGCAAAAATCTCCTGTAAGAAGCAGAATCCAACAGACAAGATCTGCTGTGAGCCAGCACGACAACAGAGACAGCATAAGGCAACAGTGACCAAGCAGCAACAGATGCTTCATACAGTCATATGGAAACAAGACCAATAGAGCCTATAAATCCCACATTTAAAAAGTGGAACAACGCAGCAGACTCTGAAAATTAATTTTCTCGACAAGAGGCTGATTTGAGCCATGGACATTCAAACTCCACCCACAGAGCTTTGACCCAGAAACATGTGAGGAATAGTTCTTTGCAAACACAGCAACTCTTGGTATTTCTGCTGATGCCAATGCAATCTAACTAGTGATGCACTTTGAATACCCGCCTCACTACAAACTCAAACAGACCAAAACCTGTCTGCAGTTCTTTTCACATTCATTTCACCAGCTGTTATCAGTTAAATTCCCACCTCATAGTCTTTGCGTGGAAGGATCTCATCCTCCTCTTCACGAGTTTCTCCTAGGATTGTCTGCAAAACAAACATGGGAAAGGAAAATCATCAGGGAAACAAATGCATGTACAGGCACTCGTGAACATTGGTAGCAAAACCAGAATTAAGGAAGACCTATGCCACTATGGCTTATAAAGCCAGAATATGGACTACCAGACCACCATGTACTCTGAGGTAGCTGTATAGGGTCTTACCTTGAAGCTTGCTCCTCAGCAAGAATACGCCACATTACTTCTATATGGGAGCTCCCCATAGCAGAGTACCAAACCCTCATGCCAGCTTCCCTTACAGTAGTGGATTACAGGGAAGCACAAGACCAGGAACTTGCACAGACAGCATTCGCCTGTGCCGGGCAGCTGGAGAGAGCCCCGCCAGAGCCACTTGCCTCTGAGGGCTGCAAGGGGCTGACACCAGGCCCTCCCACAGCAAACGCTGACTGTGGTACTGGGACAGCGCGGGCTGAGGCACTGGCAGGAGCGGCCGAGGTACCGAGCCCAACATGAGGCAAAAGAGCGGGAAGGGGCTGAGGTACCAGGCCACGAGGCACTGAGGCGCTGGGCCAAGCGCGGGCTGAGGTACCGCGCCCTAGGCGCCAGCTCCCGGGATGAGGCGCCAGCCCTGAGGGGTTGGGCCAAGCGCAGACTGAAGTACCGCGCCCCGAGGCACCGGCACCCGGGGAGGAGGCACCGTGCCCAGCGCCATAGCAACGCCCCCCCACAGCCGCCCGCCCCCAGGCGCTCCGCGGGGCCGGGCCGAGGCTCGGTGTGGGGGCGCGCGGGGCCGTACCAGCTCCTCGGGGGTGCGGCTCTCCCGCTCGCCGCAGCAGCGCGGGCAGCAGCAGCAGCACAGCCCGGACCCGCATCCCGCCATCTTCCGCTACCGCCACCGCCCCTTCCCGGCTCCACCCCCCGCACCGCGTAACCCCGCCGCGGCCGCGGCCTGGCTCCGCCTCCTCCGGCGCGGCGCGGGGCAGCTGAGGTCGCGGTTCCGCCATGTCGGAGCAGGGAAAGCGTGGGGCGGCGCCGTGTGACGCATCCCGCTCCGGCCCCGCTTAAAGCGCCGCGGGATGGGGCCGCCCAGCGCCGTCCAGCACCGCCGGCAGGTGAGCGGGGCCCGGGGCGGGCAGCGGGCGGGCCGCGGCACCCAGCCTGGCTGCGGCGCGGGGACCCCCTGGCGGCAGGACCCCCCTTCTCCCCCGGCCTTCCTGTGGCCGTGCTTTGTCCCATCAGCCGCCCCGCTGGCACTGCGGTAGACTCAGCCGCGGGCCACCCCCTGCTACCCCTTGGGGCTGTCAGCCTGGTGCCCGGACCCGCACAGGACCCTTGCAGGCCCGATGTGAAGTGCACCTCCTGCAGCAGAGGTCAGCTCGGGTAGGGAAGCTGAGCTTGGGAGGATACCGATCGCAGCACTGCGTGTGTAAGCTCGGGCCTGGGAGCGGTAAAAGTGTCCTACAGCGAAGTAAATGGGCACCACCATCACATAAACGCAACAGGCACATCTGCGCTGATCAGCACCAGGGTGCTGATCATAGATCTTTGCTCTGAGCTCTGCAGTGTATTGCAGACAGAAGAACAGGAGTGCTGAGCCAACAGAGCTCAAGGGTGTTTAAGATTGTCTTATTTTGCAACTGGTCTTGTTGTTTAGAAAATACTTTGTTTCCCTTAGCAATAGCTGCAAGCTTCTGCCAGGAAATCTGTGTTGCGTCTGATGGTAAGGAAACTGCTCCAGCCGCTGCCTGTAGGCAAAATTTAAGTGGGGCCTTTCTCGTGTCATTATGGCTTCAGATTGCCGCTAAGATAAGGACCATTCCTCAACGGCAAGTCTTACCCTAGAGAGACGCTAATACATGACCCATTCCCTTTGGAATCTCGAGTGGGAGAACAGCAGTCTTGTGATTGGCCTGTGGTGCCATGGCATGCTTGTGGGAAGTGAAATATTGGGAGTTGACTGCACATGGTTTTGCACCGCTAGCTTGATCTCCTGCATATGCTTTGGGATAATGCTCCCAGATTAGTGCCACGTGGATGGCAGGCAAAGTCCTTTGAGAGAGTGTGGTCAGGGCTGTTACTGTGCACCCAGTTGCTTTTGCTTCACTTGTCAATAGCTCTGTGCTGCTGATTTTTACTGTGACCTGCTATGATTTAAGATCCCCCATTCCTCTTGGCGGCAGAAGGCCTGTGCTCCCTTCTCATATCTCCTGCCAGCAGAAGTCCCCAGGTGATAAAAGTAGACTTTCTCCTGAGGCATTTTGCTTGCTTGGGAACTCAGTGTAAACAGTAGAAGATGAGTTCAAAGGCCTTGGATGACCTACACTCACAGAGCTTATATGATAAGGACAAAGTGTACATTAGCTCGTGCAACTAAAAGCAGGCTCAGTGTTAAATAATGCTCAGCAACATGCTGCTTCCCAATGGCAATTTGAAGTTTTGGCAGGTACAGAAGCAAGTAACAAGATGCAGATTTTATGGTAGCTTTTTTCTCGTTATCTGTCATCACTACCTCATTTTAAAGGCATAGGATAAAACACTTTTGGGAACTAAGTGAGGCAGGGAGAAGGGGATGGTGGCTGCTGACCTTGTTTCCAAGCAGCCACAAAAAGGAACATGAACAGTGTATCCGATAAAGGAAAGAACTGTGTGCAGTGGTATTGGCACAGGGGAGAGTTGTCTGTGGAGATGGTGTGTCTTGTGGAAGAAGGCTAATGGTTAGAAATGCAACTGTGATGCCAGCAAAGGCAAAACAAAGGATGGTATTTGTGGGGATGGCCTGATCAGAGGAGATTGTTCAGGGGTTCTTTTCTGAGACAGGAATAGTTTGGGCATTCTTGTGTACCTGCCCCATTACCACTTGCTCTCCTACCTACGCTGTGAAGCAGCACTGCCTTTTGGGAACAAAGAGTGGAAATTGGAGATGGACACAGTCCAAGAAGCAGCTTGGACTTAGTAGAAAGAAAAAAAGTTATCTGCTGGCATGTCCAGCCCAAGGCTACGAGATCAAAGAGGCTGTCACCTGATACACATGAGAATCGTGGCTTAAGTTGCACTCAGGGCAAAAGTGCTGTTGACCTGACTTTTGAGAGCCAGATTTGACCCAGCAAGCACAGATCTGCATCAAAGTGGCATGAAACCCTCTGCAATTATGTTTTTACCAGCTCTCCCACTACAGTGTACAGTGAAGGCTGGCAAAAGGGACTCCTTGGTGATGATTAACATCTGACCTTGGCATAGGCTTCCTTTCCATTATCTGCTGCCCACACCAGCAGTAACTGCTTCTTGCTCTGTGTCCTGCCTTGTACCCACTGTTCCTTCTGTGACCCTCCTCCAGAGAGCTCACCATGGTCAACGAGACCCAGCATACCTGCAGTGCCAGCTCCAGCTCCAAGTCTGATGGTGGCAGCAGCAGTGGGAGCGAGAGCTCCAAGGACAGCTCGCGCTGCTCCACCCCTGTCCTCGATGCTGACCGGCATGAGCGGTTGCGGGAGAAGATGCGTCGACGCCAGGACGCTGGAGACAAGTGGTTCTCCCTGGAATTCTTCCCTCCACGCACAGCCAATGCTGCTGTCAATCTCATCTCCAGGTGAGGGCTGCAGGGTGGGAGAAGGGAGAGATGGAGTGTCTTTGGTGGAGGGTTGGGAAATAGCTAATGAGGCAGGCTCTGCCCCATGCTCTGTCTCCCCTTCCAGGTGACGAAGCAGGTAATGGGGCTGTGCTTTCCTGAGGAAGGTAATGGACACCAGGTAATGTGTCTTCCTTGGAGGCTCTGCAGAGTTAAGTGTCATGGTGGGGTTACTGAGGGGGCCAGGGCCAGGGCCAGGCTGTTTTCCCTCTCCAATGCTCTGTGAAGACAGAGCAACCCCACTGTCATGCTCAGGCTGAAGCAGAGTGCTGGGGGATAATGGAGCAGAAAAGTACCTGTTAAGAGCAGAAAATATTCCTCGATGGGCAGTGTGCCAAAGTCTGTCGAACAGATGCCACTGGCTTTCAGAATCATCCAGCCACTGTGGTTTGTGCCTCTGTATTACTGAGGACTACAGTTTTAGCCTCTGAATAGGTGTCCCCATTTACATGCTAAATGAAAGGTGACAGTTCTCAGCAGAGCTAAAGGTCATGCTGGAGCCCAGTGGGAACCCCTAGGAGCCACCATGTACTCACCAGGAGGGAGAGAGGCTGTTCCATAACTCTGTAACTGCTGTATACCAGTGCCAGTTTTACTTTAAACAGAAAGGCCTGTTCCAACCCAGAGCAGGAGAGAGATGAGTTAGGGGAGCCTCTGTCTCTTCTGTTAGGCACACTTGGGAACACAACAGAGATCTGGTCCATCTTTTCTTATCTGTGATCTCTACAGTTAAAGCTGGGAACAGGGGGTTGCAGCACAATCTCCCATCTCAAAAGGAATGGGACTTGCACTGCTGCCTATCAGAAGACATACCAGTCTAATAGAACATGCTGGGAGGAACCTTATTGTACAGAGAACAGTTAAGTTGCCTCTTCAAAGACACTGGCAGCTCTTCCTCATAAAACCTAAAAGGATGACTTCCCTTATTTACATTGGCCACTTGCTAAGCTCCTAGTTCAACACTTTTCTTAGCCTCTCCTGCTGTTGTCATCCAAGCTCCCTCTGCCTGTTGCTAGCATTCCAGCAGTGAGCAAGATATCCCAGGCATAGAGAGGGGAGTTGGCTGGCTGGTAGGCTAATGCAGCTCTAAAATCCACAGGTTTGACCGCATGGGAGCAGGTGGTCCACTCTTCATTGATGTGACGTGGCACCCTGCAGGGGATCCGGGATCTGACAAGGAAACCTCTTCCATGATTATTGCCAACACTGCAGTCAACTACTGTGGCCTGGAGACCATCCTGCACATGACATGCTGCAATCAGACTAGGGATGATATCACCGGGCATCTGCAGAAGGCCAAGAGGCTTGGGTTGAAGAACATCATGGCATTGCGTGGAGGTGAATCCTTTTGTCATACTATGCCTGAAACTGCATTGCTATTGCATTCAATTCCAGGGTAAAAATGGAGAAACAAGATTTAGAGGCTCCTTCCACTGTGGGAATTAAATATTGAGACTGTGTTTCGCCTGATCCCTTTGTTGGTAGTCCCTCCAGCTCAGGGGTAGACAAAAGCAGTCCATGGGTAAAACTGCAAGCTTGGGGGTGTCATCTCTTTGCCCTCCTTTTGAAAGCAGGAGGTTTTATGGAACTAGCAGATCTGAGTCCAGCAAACAGTTGGAGAGCTGTGGATTTGTTCTCTCTTCAGATCCTGTCGGTGAGGAGTGGGAAGAAGAAGTAGATGGTTTCAACTATGCTGTTGACCTGGTTAAGCACATTCGCAATGAATTTGATGATTACTTTGACATCTGTGTGGCAGGTAAATATCCTTCATTGCAGAGTGTGGGGTAGGGTCTGAGTCTGAGATAGGGACATCGGCTCAGTCCCTCTCTAGACCTGGGCTGGGACAGCACAATCAGATTGGCAGCATTGGTTTCTAGTGTACTGTCCCTACCACCAGGGTTTCACTACTTCTTTCTTCCCCTTTCTCCGCAAAGGCTACCCCAAGGGCCATCCTGAAGCAGAGAGCTATGAGGCAGACTTGAGGCACCTGAAGGAGAAAGTCTTTGCTGGGGCAGACTTCATCATTACACAGCTTTTCTTCCGATCAGAAACCTTTCTCAAGTTCATGAAGGACTGTCAAGCCATTGGCATCACCTGCCCCATTATTCCTGGCATCTTCCCCATACAGGTGAAATCCAGTAGTTTTGGTTTGGGGAGGGAATAAAGATCCAGGATTAGGTGTTTGTAGGTCAGAGCATGAGAGGGGTCTGTAAATACCCTCCACAAAATTTCTGGGAAGTGAGAGTGCTAAGTGTGATAAATCTGTAGGTGGTTTGCCAAATTAAACTCTTAGGCACGTAATAACAAGTTAAAAAGGTTTTCTGTGCTCATATGGCAAAAAAGGATATAAAGGACAGTGGTCTACCAGTCCTGAGATGTAAGTCATCACTGTGAGCATGCTGGGCTCAGGCAAACAGGAAGAAACCACCTAAAGTGACATGACCATCCTAGAGATGGGGCCTAGGAGTAGAATCCAGGAGCCCCAGTTCTAAATCTCCTGCCACAAAATAGAGATCAAGTACCTGTGTTACTGAGATGTCAGAAAAGGGCCTTTGAAAACTGAAAATCTCCTGCATCCTCACCCAGGGTTACCACTCCCTGCGCCAGCTGGTGAAGCTCTCCAAGCTGGAGGTGCCTCAAGAGATCAAAGACGTGATTGAACCCATCAAGGACAACGATGCAGCTATCCGGAACTATGGGGTGGAGCTGGCAGTGTCCATGTGCCGGGAGCTGTTGGATAGTGGCATGGTGCACGGGCTCCATTTCTACACCCTCAATCGGGAAGTGGCTACTACCGAAGTGCTGAAGCGCCTGGGCATATGGAAGGAGGACCCCAGGTGAGCAGAACATGCTGGCTTCTGTTAGTTCCTCTTCCACATCCATCCATCCCACCTACTAAAGGCTCAAGCAATGGATGGATGAGCACCTCTCCTCTGCTGCTTTTTGGGTTTCTAAGCACCTTTCTGCATTTAGAAGTTCACACTTCCTGCGGGTCTGACAAAAGCTGGGAGGAATAGAGGGGACAGCTGAAGGAGGAATTTGATTCAGTCAAGCAGCTTTAAAGTAGCCCATTCTGGAAGTATAACCACCTACACTCCTGCCACTTGGAAGAAACACTTTTTTGAGGTCTTTCACAACCCCTCTTATGGACAAGGTGCTATGTAAGCTCCCACTGTAGATTTTTAGGGTTCTCTGCAGCTGATAAAGGGAATGTGGACTTCTCTCTGAGCCCACAGGCTTCAGCATAGACAAGAGGAAGCAAAACGGATTGCTGTTTTTTCTTGCTAAAAACAGCTTCACACAGTGCTTTTCCCTTACATCATCCAATTTCACGTATCAGTCCTGTACTTAACCATTTAATAGACACCTACTGAGCATCCTGTGAGGGAACTGAGTGGGAAAAGATTTTCCATAAAGGAAGAAGAGTTTTGTGTCCTACTTACTGACAAACAGAACTTTTCTCAGCCCCTGTTTCTTGCAAATCTTGCCAGGGGAAGGGGTTCCAGCCTCAAGGGGAAAGTCTATGAGAGGAACTGTGTTAACATCTGCTCCTCCCATGCAGGCGGCCGCTGCCCTGGGCAGTGAGCGCTCACCCCAAGAGAAGAGTTGAAGATGTTCGACCAATCTTCTGGGCCTCCAGGCCAAAGAGTTACATCTATCGAACTCAAGAGTGGGATGACTTCCCCAATGGTCGGTGGTAAGCTCTCAGCCTGCGATGGCAGTGAGGTGGAGGTGTGGTACAAAAGCCTGCTCCACAGTCTGTCTCTGTTAGTGGGTGTCCTGGGCACACTTTCGGCTTGACAAAACAGGTGGCTTCTTAAAATGGTCCCCAATTGCTTGGATTTGAATGAGGTGAGGAGAATGGCATTGAGATGTCTTTTGGTCTCTAGGTGGATTTTGTTCGATACTTCTCTTCCTGGGTGGCTGTCTTCCTGCATCACCAAATCCTGTTAATCTTGTGTCTGCTCCCCTTACAGGGGTAACTCCTCCTCCCCAGCCTTTGGAGAACTGAAGGACTATTACCTCTTTTACCTGAAGAGCAAGTCTCCCCGGGAGGAGCTCCTGAAGATGTGGGGAGAAGAGCTGACTGGTGAGGAAAGCGTCTTTGAGGTGTTCACATGTTACATCACTGGAGAACCCAATAAGAATGGGCACAAGGTGAGTGATGGTCAATGTGGCACAGGCAGTAGCACATATTTCCTCTTGCTCCTGGTACCACATTGTTCTTCTAAACAAGAATTGGCACTTCCCTATCCAAAAGGATTTGCTGAGGTAGTGGCTGAAGGGAATTCATCAGTCAGACTTAGGGCTCAACATAAAACGAAAGCATGACAAGATCAGTACTGATAGACTTCAGCAGTCATTTAGAGTTGCCTCTGGAACCAAACCTGGGAATGCTCTCCTGAAGCAGGTGTGTGAGACCATTAGGGCACTTCTGAGTTCCTTCAGCATCCAGATGGTAACCAAAGGGTTGTTATATCCATTATGAGCCATCCTTTCTCCTCATGATAGGTTACGTGTATGCCTTGGAACGATGACCCTCTTGCTACAGAAACCAACCTTCTGAAGGAGCAGCTGGAGAAGGTTAACAGACGAGGAATCCTGACCATCAACTCCCAGCCAAACATCAATGGGAAACCATCCACAGACCCCATTGTAGGCTGGGGGCCCAGTGGGGGCTATGTTTTCCAAAAGGTACTAGGGGCTAGGCAGCAAAGAGTTATGACCCAGTTTGGTCTCTGCTAGGTAGGCTTTCAGCCACATAATCCTTCTGCCTGCTGCTTATCTTAATGCCTTCTTGCTGAGATGAGGCAAAGCTCCTTTGGTGTCCCAAGAGACAGATTATGTCATCTCTATGGCTTACCTCATAGTTGTTTTTCCCACATGAAAACGTCTGTTGAACATTTACAGAGATTCTTGTTTTTACTCTGAACAAGTAATTATTGGTCAGAGAGGGGTGATGAAGTTCTAGATAGAAGCACATGCCTGCCCGCTGCATCTGATCCCATTCAGTGATGCAGGAAGCACATGGGTTTTGCTTAAATAGGAATCAATGAGTTGTATCTCTACCACCCAGCTTTTCATGGTAGTAACTGGGCATTTAAAACCCCCCCATATGCCCTTCTTCACCAATTGCCCCCACCCCACAGCACTACCTCTGTGCTCTTCAGACAGCTACCAGCAGTGAACCACAACAACCAGGTTCCTTCCTTGGCTTGCAAGCAGCCTTGTCTGCCGCGCCTGCCTCCTGCGGTCATGCATTTTCAGGCCCTGGAGCCCTGCCACTAATGGCTGTGATAGGAATCTCCCATCAAGGTAAATGCCGGGCAAGTGGCTCATACTAGAAGACAAAGCAGCCCTGTTCAGAAGGGATCCAAACCGCTAAAGCCATGAGACCAGCAGATGGCAAATGCAGTTATGTTTTCAAAGGGAAAAATTCCCCCGAGGTGAGGGGAAATCCATCATCTCACACAATAGCCAGGAAATGGGGGGAGGGGAAGCAGTTGTTGGGAGCAGCCAAGCACAGAGTAGCAGTAGATGGAGCAAGTACAGAATTAGGCTCTATAAGCACACAGGGAGAATTGGGAACAAAAGATGGGGACAGGGAATCGTGGGGTGCTTGGGAGAGCCCAGCTGAGACCTGACTTCTGCTCCCACCAGACTGGGCTGCCTCAGCAGGACACTGCTGTTCACAGGGTACCACGTAGAATGGAGGTCAAGCTCAGGCCTCTCCCAAGCACTCTGTCTGGCACAGACTGCTTCTGACGGTCAGTAGTTGTGGTTATACTGGCTGGAGCTTATTCCAGCCTGCCTGCTCATGTGGGTGCAGAATGGGAAGCTTGTAGCTTTCCTGAGTTCACTGCTTCTGGGTTGCTATTTCTGCTGTCAGCATTTCCCCTGCCCTTTGCTCAAGCCTCCTCTGTAGTACATGTTTCTGGGAATGGACATAGAAGTTTTAGGCTGCCTGGTTTCCACACAGCCCAGACTCTATAACTGTTTTCTTGGTTGCCTATATTTGTCTCAGCTCTGCCATGAGTTAAGGCTCTTATTCCCTTTTCCCTCCCCTCCCTGTAGGCATACCTGGAGTTCTTCACCTCCAGCGAGATCGTCACAGCATTGCTCAAGGTGCTGAAGAAGTACGAGTTGCGAGTGAACTACCACATTGTCAACGTCAAGGTGAGCTGTTGTTCACAGGACACTTCCTTTGACCACCTTGGGAGAGAGACAGAGATTCAGATATCCCTGAACAAAAAGTGGGACAAAAGGGCTGATGAAGGGAAAGTGAAGCAAGTCAGCTCTGACATGCAGTAGCTGTCTGATCCCTTACCAAGGAGACGATAAATGCACTTGTTCCATCTCACTCAATCTCTCCTCCAGCACTTGCTTCAGAAAGGTTTTCCTTCTTTTGGCAGGGCCAGAATATCACCAATGCTCCAGACCTGCAACCCAATGCTGTCACCTGGGGCATCTTCCCAGGCAGAGAGATCATCCAGCCCACTGTAGTGGACCCTGTAAGCTTCCTCTCCTGGAAGGTGAGTCCTCCCTCCTGCTGGAAACATTGCGGTGATGCCCTGGGAAGTCCAGAGTGTCTGGTTTGGTTTTAGCCTATGATACTTCTCATAATTGAGCAGTTGTGATATTGCTCTTCCTGCTCCCTCGGTGTAAGGACAACTTTGCTCCAGCAAGAGCTCTTCACAGATACCAAGTTCTCCGTTAAGGGAGGCTCTGGCAGTAGCTCTCCCTCCCCTCTTATACGCATAGGGGCAGCATTGAGCCATCTTACTGCAAACACGTCTGGGCTTTGGGCGCTTCCCAGTGCCTGGAAAGCAGGAGGCTCCGTGCAGTTTTTACTGAGAAGAAACAAGCCACAGGCTGGCCAGGCATGTGTGACACTGCTTGTTCTAAATGAAGTGATATGAAGATGCAGCTTTAACATATGCATTACACCACTGCCAACGTGTAATTTTTGGTTTTACCCTTGGCAGGATGAGGCCTTTGCACTGTGGATCGAGCAATGGGCCAAGCTCTATGAAGAGGAGTCACCCTCTCGCATGATCATCCAGTACATCCATGACAACTACTACTTGGTCAACCTGGTGGACAATGACTTCCCACTCGAAAACTGCCTCTGGCAGGTTGTGGAGGATACTTTTGAGTTGTTGAACTCTCAGACTCAGCAGTGAAAATTCCAGTTCTAGTCCGTTACTTCCTCCTTCCATCCACTGACCATGGGGAGAGCTAAAGCAGCTCCTGTGCTGATGGTGGAGCACACACTCCTAAACCCAGTGACCAGGCTAGTTCTGATCCATCCACCCTACATGCACTTCTGTCCCCAACACAAAGGCTCCCTGACCCCTTCTCGCTGAACAATAGCCAGAACTACCCCAACCTCTGAGCTGAGGCTCTAGACTGAGCTTGAAGGCCAGCTCTGCAGGATGAAGAGGTGCTCATCATGGCTATGCTGATTACATGATAATGCTTATGCATCTGTGACAAAACTCAGTGAGATTCTGGTAACTTTCTCACGCCAGAAATGGTGCCTTGGGGGCAGAAACACTCCCATCAGCAGTGCCTATGCAACAAAGCTATCTCAGCAGTTACCAACTGTGACAAGCAACTCACGTTGCTTTTACAATGCACTCCTAAGATGTATTTCTTCATAACTGATATCAGGCTCTTCTGCACTCACTCCAGAAGCAGGTTCAAATTTTCTCCTAACTTTTCTCCTTTTATTATATTTCCTGTTTTCTTTTTCCTGGGAACATGTACATTTCACTTCTGGATGAGACTGAGTAGGAATCACAGTATTTCTTAGATTATGTACAATAAAATGCACAAATACTGTTCTAAGTAGCAAAGACTCATGTTGTTTGCAAACTAACCAGCCTGACACAAGGGAAAATTTGAAGAGAACCAGTTTATGGGGCAATTCTGCCTTCACTTTCAACAAATGCTCTAAGTAAAGTACGGACAAAGCTCCCTGGTGGAGCAGAGAAAGCTTAAATCCTAGAATTTACTAACAGCAACCAGCTACAACTTTTGGCTTGGTTCTGCAAGGTCACAGGAACTGTGGTGGTCCTTTTCCAGTGCCTGTAGGGAAGGACAGCCTATCTTTCCTGACCTAATGACTCTTAACAGCCTTAGGCCCCACAGCATTGCAGTTAGGGGTTAGGGGAGCTATGGAGGGAGGCTGCTTTGTGTACTTAACAATCCTGCAAAGCTACCACAGGCTAGGAAAACAAGGCCTAGGGGCAGCTCCCAGTGGGATTTTGAGATCCCTACCATGCTGTGAGCATCTCTTTCAAACAAGCAAGGAAGAAAAGCCTTTTCCAGATTCTTCAGGCCCTCTCGTTACAGCTGTCTGAGACCAGGCTCATATATCCAGGGTAATTACAGGGCATCAATCACAGAAGCAAGTAATGGGAAGGTTGAGGGTCAGACACGCCTGTCTTGCCTCAGCAAAGCTTTTGGTGCTCAGCTGTTCCCAGCAGGTTTCTTCATCCCCAGCCTATTCAGCACAGAAAGGAACCAGCAGGAAGCAGTCAAGAGGTTGGCCACCCACTGAAAGGCTTAATGAAGAGCTGATGGACCCAGACAGGGGGAGGAGGTGGGAGCCATGTGAGAATCCCCCCCAGGGGAAGAGTCAAATCTAAAAATAAAGACCTGAGTTTGCACCTACCCGGGACAAGCAAAGCTTTGAAATCAACAGGATGTAGCATTTGCACAGGCAGAGTCCTGCTCATCTCTAAGATTGATGTATTTGCTCACTCCCCTGCATGACACTAAACTCCTGTCCAGAAAAAACAACACGGAGTAAAGAGAGAGCCTGTAAGGTGTTTTTTGACGTTTAATCAACTCCAGCAAAATCAGGGTCCGGAGGAGAAGGGAATGCAGCCTCAAAATAAAAGGGAATAACTTCTCCATTTGTGCCTCTAGGGAGGTAGGATATTAAGTCCTTTAAAAAGGACCTTTCATAGGTACCATCTCTTCCTGGTTGTCCTTTGGCTATCATGCTTCTGACCTGCAGTGCTGCTTTTACCCTGTGAGCACAGCGTTGGCTTCTTGCTTGTGCAGAAGCAGCTCTTTGTTGTGACAGCCAGCTGTATCATCCACGTGTCCTCAAGTGAGCAGCAGCTGCAGGCAGGCCCCACTATTCAGCAGCCTCCTTTGTCCTGGAGCTGGAATGCTGTTAGCTGGCGCCACCTTCCAAAGGCCTTAAATAAAGTGGACACATCAAATACTAAGGTTACCCTTGAGGGGTTGCAGCCACCCTCACAGTACATGCACCTTTTCCTCTAGCAGTGCCTGTGCCAACTGCTTCACCATTCACTCAAAGCCCTCTCCTGTCTCCCCTATGTTCCTGTAACCAGTAAGTGAAGTGCAGAGTACAAATCAATGTGAGAAAAGGAAGACCAATGCCCCCTCTGCCCTTTAATTTCAGTGTCTGCTCTCATCTCGTTAAAAGAGAGCCTAATCCTGCATGGATCTTTGGGAGGCAGGCAGAGGAGCAAACAGGTTTTTTGAGCTCTAAGACTTTGCCTCCTCACTCAAATTTATAGCAATTTACCTGTCCCCGGGTGCAAGCCAGCACAGTTCTCCTGCACCAGTGTGAATGTGTTTCTTCCCTGAGTGGGCTCTTGAGAGGCAGGGGATTACTGGATTAACATCTCTGATAACAGTGAGGAAAAGGGCACACATCAGGGAGATTGACTGCTGACACAAAGCTTTGAAAAACACCCAAAGATGAGCCCACATAAAGCTGGAAGCTATTTCCCTTTGTTGCAGGCAAGTCCCAGTCCCTGATGTATTCAACTTCCCTCTAAGTGCTTAGTGCACCGAGATAGAGGGAGCACCAGCTGTCTCTTTGGGGTGCTTTTTTTGTCCACTGAGGTCCACAGAATTAGAGCAGTCATAAATGCTTACCTGAGATAGTAGGCTCCTGGCTTCCTCCTCCAGGAAGTTCTCCACCACACGGCTTTGCAAATGTCGTTGTCTCCACACCCTCCAAACCTTTTCTATCAGCCGCTGCTCGTCCTGCCACGAAAAGAGGCAGTGCACAGATTAACTGGGCTCTACAGGCAAACTATCTCACATCCTTCTGGTCCCACCTTGCTTCCAATTGCTTTCCCAGATCCCTCTTGAATGACTTTGCATTGCTAAAGAACAAAGCTGACTACAAACAAAGCTCTTGCTGAACTACTGCCTCCTGCAAGTATTGCGGCTATTAAGTCCCAGTACCCTGGGGAAAGGACAGTGCCCCACCAGTGCCTGCTGTATGTGCATCATCTTGTCCCATGGGTGGGACAAAGCACATCCCACACAGCTAATTCCGACAGAACATGGGCCTGTTCCATAGACGGCACGGGCCTGAGCAGAAGGGGAAGCCAAATGACAGCCCTCAGTAGGCTGAGGACGCTAGAGGGATGTATCAGGAACACAGATGAGGATAAAGATTATACTACTTGCTGTGAACTTTTTGCTCAGGCTACAGACAATCTATACAAATCATCCTGTCTCAGTTTCCCATCTGTAAGATGAGGCAAAGCACAATATGTGGAGATGCCAGTCTGCCATGCTGGCATTTCAAAGAGAAAGACAGAAAAAGTAGCCACAGGATTTCTGATGTTCACTGGTACTTGTTAAATCCTCAGGCCTCATCTCCCAGGATGTATGCGAGGCTGCAGGCAGCACAGGCTTGCCCAGTAACACCCATCACTGCCACTCTGGTAGCAGAACCACTCACCAACACTTGAGCCAATACCACCACCCTGCTGGCTTCTTTCCACTGGTGCCATCCCCTTGCCAGACAGCGCAGTCTCCTGTCATGCTGCCACCGGCGAAGCACCATCGTGTGATGCCACCACCTCAGATACTTCCTCCTATAGGCACAAGGGGAAAATAAGCTTTATGAGCCCAACTGCCCTACAAAGGGAGTCCTTGCCTGATGGCAGCAACAAGAGGGAGCCCAGAGCCCTCCACTCCCCTTACCCAAGCCACTTCTCATTCCACTTCTCTAAGTCCACCTCTGCTTTGTTCTCCTGGATCCTTGCAAGTGTAGGAGAGGGTCCTACCACGCCAGGTCTCTCTACCAGGTGAGGGACCAGCAGCCTTTCAGCTCTGTTCTGGTTTCTGTACATCACCAGCCAGCGGCGAATGGCACTGGGAAAAAGCCCAAGAGGGGCAGCTGGTGCTGAACCCTTTTCCCTGTCTCTTCTGCTTTCTAGGAAAGAAAAGAGGAATCATAGAGGAGCTAACCTCAGAGACAGAGAGGGACTGATCAGCGCTGCCATGAGCCCTTGGTCCTTTGGCTCCTGAACACAGTAGCCACCCACAGCCAGTTTGACTGCAATGAGCACATACTCCACAGAGCAATCCCAGTCATCTGGCTGGCAAACACTCCCCTCTTCACTCACACTCCCCACATGGCCCCATGAAAGGAAGAGAGGAGGGGGCATCTTCTTACTCATGGACCAAGACAGAGACATCTTCCTGCTCTTCCTAGCACCTATCAGGGTACTGCACTGCCGTGAGCACTGGGAAAAGGCAGCTGCTTTTGTCCAGTAGTTGCAGGCCTGCAAACAGAAAGAACACAGCTGCAGCCAAGGCTAAACACAACGCACACAGACAGCACACACACACAAACTAGCCTTAGAGATACATTTATGTTCATATCCCTGCAGGTCATTTAATGCTAGACCCCAGGCTGGAAACTGCACAGATGAGATCCCAGCAGGACTGACTCAGCCCTTCCAAGTCAATCGACCTCTTTGTGGTTTGCTAGCTGTGAGTCCTTTGAAAGAAGCTGCAACTCTGAGAGATCGCTCTGCTCTGCAGGGATAGTGATTATCCCATCTCATCTTTGAGCAGAGACGAAGGAGTGTTCTTGTCTCTGTGGTCAAAATGTCCTCATTCTTTATTGCTGTGCTCCAGATGGTGGCTGTAATCAGTGCCAGATTATGGTGATGAAGTTGCTTGCACAGTCTGTGAAGAGTTGCAAGGCAGGGCCTAAGCAGTCACCATGGGTCAACCCTGTCACTCTATCTCAGTGCCTAGTGACTCACTGAAAGAACAGGCAGTTAAGAACATCTGTCTCATAGGGACCTTCATCTTTTCTTACTTGTTTTACTGTAGCCACAGATCCTAGGCGCAGGGCTTGCCGTCCTCTCGAGGCTAGTCGCCAGCGGTGACAGGCTTTGCCCTGAGAGGGTTCCTGCCACTTGTGGTTTCTCTGTCCCAGCACTCGCTGTTCAGCTCTCAAGAATTTCACCCTCCATTCAGTAAAGCTGACAGCCAGGACACGGTGCTCTCTGACCCTTCTAAAACAAGAGAGGGCTTCGTGCTGCCTCAATCTACAAGCAGTGACATGGACCCAGGCGAACAGGCATCTGAAAAACAATACAAGCACAGAAAAGTGGCAGATGCCTGAAGTTATATTTCCATGTCAGCACCAAACAGGCTATAGACCAAATTCCACCTTCTCTCCCCACCCTGCAGTGTCACATGTAAGTGGTAAAAGCAAGCAAAAGAACATTCAACAAGGAAAGGTCTGTTCCTATTATTCCTTCTGCAATCAACATTTATGTATCTTTCTCCATGTTACTTATTTTTCCCAGTGCCTTGTCCTCAGGAGGTGTAAGTTCGGACTCCTCAACTATAGTTTCTTTCTGCTAGAAACTTGCTCTCATTCTACTTCAGATTCCCAGCACTGTTACCTCTCAACTCCTCAAAGCCCAGGAGTCTGGCTGTTTCCTTCTGGCCATTTCAGCATTTCCTCCTCTTCAAAGGCCTCTGCCAACTGAATGCAATGTTATACTATGTTTTTGTTTTGCCTACAAAACAGGCTGCTCTGCCACTACATGTAGTGGATCCGTCAAAAAAAGAAAGGAATTAGGTCAGTCTTCCATTTTAACCTGTGCCAGCAGCTGACCTTTAGGATGATGCCTGAGGAAGACGTTTTTTCTTATGGGACGAGAATAAAACTGCTAAAATCTCCTTCAGCATGGAACCCAGCAGACTCCTTAAGCCTTAAATGCAGAACCAGGCTGCCTTTAAGACAGCAGCTTGTTATCAAGATTCAGATTTTAAGTTTTTTCTTGGCTTTCACAAACCTGCATACATGGGACGTACAACCAGAATCTTTATGGAGACAATTTTATTCCAAAACTATCAGTGTCTACAGGAGTTACTATTAACTGCATTATAATTCTGCACCCACAATAATCCCTCTGTATCTTTGAGTCTGATGCAGTCTTCCTCTGCAACCCCAGAAGCCAATCTGCTTTAAACTCCTGGCTTATCCTTTTGGTTCCTTGTTCCACTTGGACTTTCATTATGCAAATCATCCCACTGCACCATAGGGCAGAGGTGTAAATATCCTCTGCCTGGCAGGCTTCGCTGAAGATCAAGAGAATCTATTGCAGGTTATCCTAGCATGAAAAATGCCCCCCTCAGAAGAGACAGGGCTCAGGCTGTACCACATCCAGGTGAGAAATTAGAAGCGCTCCCTCATCAAAGGAGGAAGATTAATGGTGGAGACACACTCTACAGGAAGGAGGGACATTAAGGACTCCTCTCAAACATACTTCCCGCTAGGGTGCCACCTCACGGATTGATTTGCAGAAGAAAATGCAGTTGGGTGGGGTGAGTGCAGACTCTAAGCATCACAGCCACTAAGGTTTTACTGGGATTTTAGTTGCTCTTTCCTCACCAGATCTTTGTCTCCTCTCAGCTTAAACCTGCAATTCAAAAGAAAATCTGCTAGGGCTAAACCTGCACTTTTCGTGCCTTAAATTAATCCTTGGCAAAAAGAATCTTATCCATTCTTATGCTCCTAAATTATCCCAAAGAAAACCACCTGAACAATTCCTGGTCCACTGCAACTGGACACTTCGCTGTGTTTCAGGCAGAGAGTAGCCTCACACAACATAAACCACACACAAAATGCATTTCACTAAGAGAACTACTGAACAGCAGCTAAGAGAGAAAAGATGTTCTTCATGATGGGCAGCAGACACCTTGCTCTTCAGATTAAATTCCCATGTTTTCAGGATCTGCACCGTAACATAAGTCTCCAAAACATATGACAGCTTCACCTATATTGTAACTAACACAAGCTCTGGTTTGAATACACTGGATTCTCTGCTATATAAACAGCTGTTCACTCAAAAGCTTCCCTCAGTAGTGCTTTAAGGGCAGGAAACAAACCTGTGCAGGAGAAGACGTTCCCAGAATAAAGCAGCATATTTCTGCTTTCTCATTTGGCAATACCATGTCTGCAGGACCAACCTCTTCCTCTCCTGACAGCTGTGCTGAGTCCATTGCTGCTGCAGCTCTCTCACAGCACACTTCCCTGCAAGAGAACACATGAGCTTGCTGAGCTGAGCCCAATGGTTTTCTTTCCATCACAAAGAGCAAATACCAAATGGAACCAGGCTTTTCTCTTTGAAGAGACTTTTCAATTTATAGGGGGATTTTTTCTGCAATGCAGTCAGACCCTCTTCTTTTAGCCTGTCCTTCCCCAAGCAAGGGATAACAAATCACTTCCACTCTCATCTGCAAGGCAGTTTTCCATCAAAAATTGGGAGTGTTCCTTCCCTGCATGTAAGTACTCACAGTGTAGTACTTACGGTGTCATTACTTAGCACTGAAAGTACAAGAAACCCCTTAATGGACAGGATTAGGACTGTTGAACAGCCTAAAAAGATACACCCTGCTCCCGCTGAAACAAAGCCCAACTGTTGGGTCTGAGGAGACGTGTTCAGGCTCAGAATGCTGCATCTGAACTACATTTAATGCCTCAGTTGCTAAAATACACTGCTTGAACACTCCTTTGGTACTGCAGGTAAAGCAAAATCCACCCCTTTTCCAATCAGCTGCCAAAGGAGCATCTTCCCTAGCATAAAGCACTGCAAAACAGCAGGGCATGTGTCCTGCTTATAACTACAAGAAGACAGTGTCACAGGCACTTACTGACCCCTGAACTAGTATGTGCCATTCCAGAGGAGTAGTGCAGAGTTACAACCAGAAGTAGGACTTTCTCCATCCCAACCATTCCCACAGCATCCCTCTCCCACAGACACGTGCTGCTGGTTAACTCACTTTGCCAGCGGGAACGCCAACGCCACAGAGCATCAGCAGTCATCTGGTGAATGTGACACCTGAATCTCCGGTCAGCCTCCACTTTCTGGGCCAGTCTCTTCTTCCAGAGGCCGAAAGCCATCTGGCAGCAATGAACTTCATGTTTTAGAGCTGCTGCTGCTGCTTTTCGATTCTTATTTTCCATGGCCCAGTGGTGCCAGCTGAGAAAGGCTCTGAGAAAGACAAAGGTCATTGTATCAAATGTAGGAACAACTCACACAGATTCACAGCCTTGTAACTGAAATTTTAACAACAAACATACACATGAGGCAGTTTAGGAAATACACCTGATCTAGTAACATCCTTTCCCCATTAAATGTGAGGGGAAACAATGAACAGGGCAAGTTGTTGGGAGTAAGGTGTTCTGTCGTGGCTGTGCCAAGCCTGTTGTGCTCTTCAACTTCCAAATGAGTAGAGAGCAAGGCCAGTTCAGTGGATAGGAAGTTACAAGGGCTTTTTATCAGCAGCGCTGGGCTTGCTCTAATTCATGAGGCATCCCATCAAACCAGAAATGATTGTGTTCAGATATAGTAATTTTGAAGCAGGAAAAACCCACAATAATGGGCTGCAAAACTCTCACTGAAGACAGAAGAAGATGATAGCTGGAGGAAGAATTTTTTAAAAAGCAGATGTAGAGCTCTCAAAACAGACAATTTTAGGCAACTTCTGGAAAGCACAATATCTACCGAGACAGCTGAATGAGCCTGCAGTGCTGCTGGGCCTTCACCAGTTGCTGAGTCCGAGCTGACCAGACAATGAAGTACCTCTGCAAGAAGCATCTCTCTGCTTGGTGGCAGCAACTCTTCACCTCCTTGTCAGAACTGCAGTCCTGTCACCCAGAAAAGTAAAAAAGGGCCTTGAACTGCTGGTATAATACAGTTATTCCATGCAGCTCAGCCCCTTCCCCTTGTGGCTGTGGCTTCTATGATTGCCTAACTCCCTGTTGCTAACATGATTGACTAGCACATCCCTTTTAAATCCTTGACACCTGGCAGATCCCCAACTCAGCTGGCAAACGGTAGGGAAGAGCTACCCTGAGAAATGCCTCAATCTCCCAAACCTTCTGTCTGAGAGAGAAGAACAAATACAGAACAGCAGTGAGACCTTCCATGTGCTGATATTGAAACCCAAAGGCTCTTTGCTAAATGGGGCTCTGCAGAAAACACTTGCACATTCACATGCATCACACCACTTTTCAGCCTCACCTCTTCCCACGTAGGACTGTTTCGAAGCTGGACATTATTATCTGGACTCTGCAGTGGCAAAGACTGGAACTGACCTCCTGCAAACCAATTTCTTCTGCAAGACAAGAGACAGGGGAAAAGGGAAAGAAAGAAGAGGATAAAGCATCCAAAAGGATGTGTGAAGTGATGTGAGGTACTATCCAAAAGGAAAGAATTCAGCCAGACCAAACAAGGGACCTCTTTTACCAGCATCCCAAGGAACTAATCTCCAACTCACCCAGATCCAGTACTCCACGGAGGAAAGGAGGCCTGCAAGCACCGCTCCCCACCCAGTTCAGCTGGCAGCTCTGCACACTGGTGTGGTTGCGGAAAAGAACTGTAATAGGGCATGTGTGTGACATCCTCAGCAGTCAGAACAGAGGAGAAACCCTGCTGGCTGCTGTCACTAAAGCTGTATTCCTGCAGGTATGGAGGGAAGAACATACTGTGAGGTAAGCATCCTCACAGTGGAATCCGTCCGTTAACAGTTACAACCATGCCATTTACTCCTTTTTTTGGCAAGGATTCAGGGAAATCCAGGATGCATCCAAAGGAACTGCAGGCTAGCAAGTACAGCTCTGGAGTGCAAACACGTAAGTGATGGAAAAGTTATGTCTATACTGAGAAAAGGGGAAATGGGCATATGCCCTTTCTCAGTGATGAGGCTCTTTTGTACCTCACTCTTTCTACCTTGCAGCTACAAACAACAGCAAGTGCACAAGAGAACCTCACTAGCTCAGCACCTCCCCACACCACTAAATAATGAACCAGGAAGGCCACAGGCAGAAGTGACTTTACCATTTGATTGCCTTAGAACTCGAGGACCCCAGGCTCAGTGCTCTTCAAGCCTAAATACTAAGCACAGTTTGCTGATGACAACATCATGTTGAAGCAGAAATTTTCCCCCCAAAAATCCCCAGACCTCCCCACCTTTTCCAGTGAGCTTTGGGAGGCCAGAGTAGCTGAAGCACTGCTGTCAAAGCCAGATGATGTTGAGAGGTCTTCAGAAAACAGCACAGTGAGAGGTTCTTCATAGACAGTCGTGTGAAAATGCTTAGGACTTTGCTCAATTGTCTTCAGCATGAGACACTTTTGGTGCCACAGTTTCAGAGCTTTCTGGAGTCTACATTGCTCCAAAGCCTGAGAGAAAGAACTGAGACAGAACATATTGAGACAGCTGTGTGACTAAAAAGGGATACCAGAGGGGGACACTAGCGCAGACATGATGGATGACAGATGGTACCAGGAAGTCAAATGGACACTACTAATGAGGGCAGGGTGCCAGGAACTGGATGTTCTTCACTCACTCGGCTCTGTGATGCTCGCACAGCCTTGCTTTCCACAGCAGATAGACTCTCTGGAGCTTCACCTTTTGGCAGAAGTCATCAAGAGAGTAGCCTGCTTTCTCTGGAAACCATCTCTCTACAGTCCACAGTGGCTGATCTTCATCCCTCTTTGTCACAGTCTTGTCAGCTACTGAGCTTATAACTGGTCCTTAACCAGTTACAGAAAGTGACAAGAGACAACATTTGTCAGAAGGCATTCCTGAGAAATTCAGTCCAGCCCAGCCTTCAAGCTGCTTCTTTTCAGCAAGGTTTAAGACTTTCTGCTACATTTACAAAGCAGCACAACAAATATCCCTGTAGCTTCACTACACATTCAGAACACATCCAGAGCAACTAGTCCCATGCCCACTCTAGTTTGCTAATACCATGTATCATCTGAGCCTCTCTTTTATGTGGCTGTTTTTGGCTGGTTTTCACATACAAGAAGAGAAGGAAGGAGCCTAAGCACCTCCAACTCTTAGATTCTGCAAAGGAATCCAAGCTGCTCACCATAATGCTGTCTCCATTGAAGGATGAGGAAGTTTGCCATTGCCTGCTTATCACCTTCTCTGACCTGCAGCCTCTGAACCCACTGCTGGAAGTATTTCCTCAGTGATACTGCTCTGAGATGGGCCAGGTTGCACCTGTAAAGTGCTTTCTGCTCAACAGTCTCCTTCCATGCATAGAAGCACCTGGATACCAAGGGAAAATAAAAGCACATGGAAAAACACGTGTACAAACTTGTGTCTCCTCCTGAGACTGGATTTAGTTCAGGAATGACAGACAGAAGCTGTCATCTTCTGAGGTTCCATTAGTTTATTTCATTAAAAAGCCACTGTCATGCTCAGAAAACAGCAGCACAGTGGGTGTTGTTGGGTTTGGTCTTTCAGGACATGAAAGGTCAGGACCAAAAAGCTTTGGCAGTGCACGGGAGGGCAAGTCATAACGTCTCTGGCCACAGTAGTTCATTTTCCTGTTTCTATCCCTACTTTCATCTTTATTAACTCCTAAAACAAAAGAATAGATGCCTTTACAGTAGGACAGACACGACACTGTCTTGCTTGGCTCTGACACTCCTTGGACTTTCACAGTGAAAAACTTTTCACATGAAAAATAAACCTCATCAACTTACCAGGAGACCAAATTTCTTTGGATCCGAGTTGTCAGTGCTAAAATCTGTTCCTTTTCCAAGCATCGGGAATGCCACACCCAGAAGACATTTCGTAGCTGCTTTTTTTCTAGCAGAGCACGGGCTTCCAAAAGCCTGGCTTCCTCTTTGCTCAGCAGCTCCTTCTGCAGGCGCCACAGTCTGAAAGCTGCTGTGTTACAGGGCAGGAAGAGATTGACAGGAAGAAAGATAACTTAGAAGGACTTCAAACAACTTAGTGTCACACAGCAAACATCCCGTGGCTGAACTCCAGCTGTCTGAGAAAGGGCAGTTAAGGGAGACAGCTCACACTGCTGCAGCAACAGCATCAATAGCTGAACTGATCCAAGGAAGAAGGCAAAAGGTGTACGATATGGGGAGTGGTCCATCCCACACCATCACAGATACTGGCCCTGCTGTTTGCAGGATGAGGTTCTGAAGTCAGGTCAAAGCAACAACCAGCCACAAATCAAAAAAGATGGTGAAACAGTGATTACCTCCAAGCTGTTCCAAGGCTATGGAATGTGTGCTTACCAGCTAGTCGTCTCATATCTCTGATTGCCTGAGCTCTCAAGCAGAACTCATCTCCTCTCTGCCTATGATGAAGTTGTGTCCACAGTTTTCCTTCCACCCTGAAAGAGTCACAAGATGCTTCAAAATCCATCTGTCCAAAGAGACACTCACAGAACAGAACCCAGCTCCTTCCTTCTCCTTGGGTAGCTTTCTCTTTTTGTCTGGACTTGCTCTTCTGCCTTCGGAATCAGAAGGCACAACAAAAGGTTTTTCTTTTGACACCTCTACTGTCCTGCTATAGACTGTAGTATTGCCTCACTCCAACTTCATTTATGCCTGTACTCAAGAAACAGTAGAGGAGTTTTTCTGTCAGACACTCAAATCAGACAGAAAACACTAGTGCATGGAAGCTCTGCAATAGGATCGTTTCGTTCTTAAAGCTAAGTTACTAATTCTTGCAGTGCTTATCTGTAGCAAATACATCCAAGGACCTGGAAACAAGTTTGCCACCACATAAGAAAAGATTCTCCCTGTGTTTGTAAACCTCCACTTGTCCAAGACAACACAAAGAGAATGCTCTCAGCTTACCTACAAGCCTGCTCAGCTTCCTTTGAGTATCCTTCTGTAAGCTGGTGCTGAGCTGAGGTTGTCATAGTTGCTAATCTTCCTACTCCAAAACCCCCCACTGATGAACTGTGGGTAGAATACAGCTCAGGCTGCGGAGCTTGCTTCTTGCTCTCTTTTGCCACAGCTTCCTTCCACTGAAGGAGAAACCACATGATTAGAACAAACTGCAGGCAGAGTGTCAGGGTCCACATGACTGAATTTCACACAGGATAACCCCCTTCCTCCTCCCTACCCAAATAGGATTTCTGCCCTCTCCGACTGCACAACAGAAAACTCATGGCACCGCCTCTACTGTCCCTAACCCATCCTCACCCTGTGGAAGCTGACAGCTAGCAGAGCTGAGGCATGTCTCTGCTGGGCCACCTCTAGCTGCATCCTCCTCTGGTGCACAGCCCTCTGCAAAGCACCAAGGCCCTTCCGAAGCAATTGCTGTCTGTAAAGCTGCCTGGCTGCAGCCCTTTTCCAGAGGACATGTCTTCTCCAGGCTTGGAAACACCCAGCTAGCATCTGTCTGTCACATAAGTGCTGGAAACTTAAAGAGAAAATAGAAGTGAACTCCAGTTAATAGAAACGAAAGTCAAACACAGCCAGGAGGTGGCAATCAGAGTTCAGCCATCAAACTGCAAAGAGGTATTTCAAATCATTCTCTCTAAAGAGTGAAAACCCAGCAGCTTCACACCAGATTACAGTACCGCTGTTGCTAAATTGGCAGCAATCTCACACATATACACAGGTCACAGATTTGAATCCCATCTCGTGGATAAACCCAGTTCTTAATCTTCTTTAACTATGCAGTGAGCATGCTGCAATTTGCTGCACTGAGAAGTAGCATACAAGTAGCATTTTTCTTTGCTAGCAACAACCAAGGTTGAATTTAGAACCTAGAATTTAAAAGGTAGAGAGATTATTTTTTAGAGCATATTCCATTCTAGATAATAACCCTTTGAAAAGAAACGAATGCAGCCCTGGAGCCAGCCATGGCAGAATAACGGAGGTTAAGTCCTAAACCCAAATGTTCCCAGGAGCATGGCTCCTTGGCCACTTCCCAGCAGTTTTCCTCCCCTGTTAACTACCAGCACACTCACACAGAAACACAGAGTCTTTTTACCTTTGCTCATTCACCTTCAATGACCAGAAGCTGTTCTCCGAGATCTGCAAACAGACAAAAGACAGTAACTCACATGATTATTCATACTACTCTGTTGAAGAATGTTTGTTGCCAGCACATCAAACCATTTTGGATGGAGACCAGAACAGTGCTGCCTCAGGGTAGTGTATTATGTCAGATGCCTTTGACATTACCCCACCATTGTTCCGTGAATACTCAAGTATTTCAGACATGGAAAGGCACAACAAAACTGAATCTCAGGGCCATGCAACTACACACAGAGTAAAAACCAGTTTAATGCTTTCCCTCTGCGCCTAGATCTAGAGAATATAAACACGTGTTTACATTCTCAAGAACAACTAAGTTAAGCTGGTCTTTAGGAAGAAGCATGTGAGACAAAGATGCATATGTTGAGATGGAGTAGGACCATAGGAGAGGAGATTCCAGCCGTTCAGTGCCAGAGAAAACTGTAGGAGAAGCATCCCATCACTGTTGCACCTCAACTCTGCACCTCTAGCAAGAAGCAGAAACAAGCACAAGTAGTATCTGTGAACAGGGTTGCTACTACTACACACTTGAGTACACTCTCACCTCTCTGGACGCAGCTTCCTGTGTCTGGCTCCCTTCTTCACAGCACTCTGGTTCTTTGGCACTCCTCTCCACAGAAGGTTCTTCAGACCAGTCGAGATTGGCATCAGCTTCCCAATTCCTCCAGCTCCTTTGGTGAGAGCATTTGTTTCTCCTTTCTCTGCTCACATTCCTACAATCTATGTCAGAATATTCACCAAAGCTGCCTTCAACCTGAGTAACGGAAGGGCTGGACTGGCTGCTGCTCACCACAGCCATTCTGGCTGCTTGTGATCCAGAGTCACACACCTCTTCTGACTCTTTGCTGGACTTAAAATGAGGTTCGGAGTTGTTGACTTCTGCAGATTTAGTACCAAGCTGCTGGACTGGTCTAACCTCTCCAGGAGTGACTCTCACACACACTTCTCTTGGAGTTCCATACATTGCTACACCAACGTTCATCTGAGCTCCCCCCGAATCCGTCTCCAGTGACACCTGCAGACCCTCTGGATAGAGACTGGCTGGAAGGTCTTTCCTCCAAGATACAGCACATGAGGACGCCCCATTAGATGTCTCTTTTCCTTTAAGAACCTTTTCAGGGGAATGACTTTTCGTGTGAACATAACGACTACCAGTTTCCAGAGTTGGCTTTCCCTGGGACTGGCATCTGAAATAAGGGGAGAAATTGTAGGAGGAATGTGCTGCTGTATCCACTAGCCCTCCAGAGCCCACCCCAGAAGTGAGGGTTTCTGGCTGGATGTCACCTGAAATGTTGGTCCTCCATGTGTTTGAGTCAATGCATTCATATCTGTGAAAGACAGAGACAGGTACTGCACGACTGAAGTCCCTTGTCACTGCACTAAGGCTCCAGTCTTTAGCAAATGGGGCACCCCATTTTAATCTTGCCTGAGTGGCACTAGTCTTTACTCCAGCTAGTTCTCCTGCACTCAGGATACTAGGAGCTGAATCACCAGGAGCAAAGCACAAACTGTCACTGACTGGAGAAGACCGGGGCTCCAGGGGAAGGGAGCCCCATATCCCCATCAAAGCACTTTCTTGCTTAAGCCTCTGGATTGCACAGTACAAGCTAGCAGAAATCTGTGAGGACTCCAAAAGAGTCTGAAGGGACTCCACACTAGATGGCTCGAGCTCCCCCAAGGTCAGGGCTGAACTACAACAAGCATTCACACTTTCACTTGAGCTCCTTGAGGCAGGACACACCAGTAATTCCTGCCTAAGAGGGGAATCTACAGTACGAGATGATAAATGTGCACTGACCAGTGAAGGGTCCACAGGATCCATACAAGAAGCAGCAGGAGGCTGATGCTGTTGATTTTCCACTGGACAGTCACTATTCTTGTTCCTACTTTCTAAACGGTGATGGTGAGCAGTGTGTATGGAGCAGCTGCCAGCTGCCTTTGCTTTCTGATGGTGTTGTTGAGGTAAGTCAATACTCTCACTCCTTCTCCCTTCTAAACTATAAGCCTCAAGATGTGACTGTCTGAGGAGATTCACAGCTGGGAGCACTCACAAAGCAAGATGGGGAACCCTATGAGCCACACATTTAGAGCTGTGCTGCTGCAGCCTAGGGCACAGATTATTCTGCTTCAGAAAACAGGAAATGGAGAACTGTCTGGAGTGTCCTGGAGTGGCTGAGAAGGGCAGGAGAGATTAGTCTGTCTCAGACTGGGATCTCTCTTCCCAGCTGACAGAGGTGCAGTACACAGTTCTGCTGTCTGACTGGGAGTTACGCTGACTGCAGCAGCAGCAAGCCAGTGATGAGAAATGCCTATTCAAATTGCAGCGCCCAAATACAGATCAACAGCCACGTTCTTCTGAATGCTGCTTTGCTCTGAAGAAAAATAAGAAGAAATATAAAGAAAGAAGCACATATATTTCTTATCACATCTTGCCTAGCTTGCCAAAGGCTTTGGGTACGTTCCTTATTAATTTCTTGTCTCCAATCCACCAGCCTTAATCCTAAAAGTATTATGGACCCTACTGGCTTCCTGTTTCTCAGCAGATACTCATGTCTAGTAGAGCAGGAATGCCTGCAGGGAACAGACACAGTCTGCAACAGACAACCTGGAAAACAAAGACTTCCAGCATTACACATGCACCTGCACCCTCAAAAAGAACTTCTTGTTAGTAAGGCTGAATTATGCTGCTGCGAAGACAAGGTAGACTGTAGCTGCTTTTCCAGAATGCTTTATATCTAACTAGATCTACATGACACCAAACAAGAACAGGTCTAAAAGAAAATATGTTTACAGAAGTCCTCCCATGGCAGGAGGGGTTGGAACTAGATGATCTTAAGGTCCTTTCCAACCCCAACTATTCTATGATTCTAAGTCAGAGCAACATGGTGCTGGAGTACAATGCCTACCCTCTTCATTGATTGGAAATCCAGCTCACATCTCTTCCATACTCATATTTTCTCCAGGGCTGATAGAAAAGGTAGTGCCTTGACTTAAGGTTCCATTTAACTGCTTAACAAGTGTAAATTTTTTCATGTATCATGCTACAGCCCTGCAAAGCTTCAAAGCTACACAGGCCAGTTTCTTCTGTCCACACATCCAGAGAATCTACGTTGTCTCCTAACCTGGAAGAGTTACAGCACAGATGGAAGGCCTAATTTGCAATCTAGCCACTAAGGTAGATGATTATACATATAACACTCATGCTGAGCACAGATTCTTAAGTTGCTGCTAACAGGTAAGTGCAATTTAAGGGGACTATACTTTCATTCCCTCAAATTTTAAAAGCAAGTTGTCAATCACTCTGTCATTCAAAGCACCATTCTTTTCCACTCCCTTTTAAAAGGACGAAAATGGTATTGTGAAAAGACACACACACCTCTATCATCTTCAAAAAGCCCTAGTCAATCTGAAAAGACAGCACAGCCTATGAAATCAATGCCCATTGTCTTTTTCAAACACACTCAAATACCAGAAAGGCTCCTGTCAAAATGCACTCTGTTTCCAAACTACGTTTATCTCATTCTCTTCCAAAAAAGCATCTAAGCCTCAGTCATCCATTGCAAACAGCCCACTTGTCCTCATATGCAAACTCTTTTCAGTAATCATCCCAAACTGGGGAGTAAATTCAATTACTAAAGCAACAGGAGATAGTCATGCAGTTGCAATTATCCTTCGGAACTGCCATTACTGCCTTTCATACCTCACCAAGTGTACCATGAATGGAAAGATCCCATTATTTTTTCCAGACAAGCAGAAGTTGACAACTACAGAGTGAACAGACAAACCACAGCTGCCTTCTTTAGGGTGCCTATCACTGCATGAAGTATAACCACAAAATGCAGCAGACTGGTGTTTCCTAGAAGCATTCCTTGCATCCCAGAAATGTCCAGCCAACTAGCAAAGTATCACAAAAGGGTATTATAAAGGATTTGAATTACAAAAGACATGAAACCATCATGTTTATGAGTACTGTTTAGCTCCACGAACACCTGGAACCTGGCGCTGGACTACTTCATGCTCAAGAACCTAAACATAATCTATTTTCTTGATAGTTCATGCCATTTTTTTTTTAGTTCTCCGTTGCAGTTTGTTCTGCCAGGTACCAGGCTCTCAACACATGGCCATGATTATTTTAGCTGGTGTTCTTCACCTTACTCATTCCTCATTTCAGTCTCATTGAGATCGGGAAGAGATAGCATCCTTTAAAAACCATCTTTGTCTGCCTTCTCAAAATTGCCATTCAGGACTTTAGTATAATCACTTTTAAGCAGTAATTAGTCTTACTCAAAAGGGAACAAGATTTTATGAAGTGCTTTTTTTAAAACTTCTTCCAAGGCCAAAAGGGATACTTAAGGCAAGCTGCAGATCTTGCGAACTACAAAATCCATGACCAGTGGCTTTCATATGAGCTTTTATGTTTCCAGCTAAAACATTTTAACACACGCTTGCTATATACACTTTGCATCAAGACAGTAAAACATTAAAACCTGAAACAAATCCAATTAAGCAAACAAAAATTAAGCTTATCAATGTACTTCTGTTGTTATAAGCAAAAGGAATGGCACGGCTCATGAACAATAAGTCAAGCTCTTTTAAGCGAATGCTGTTTTAGTATTAGAGTAACAATGACAGACTCGTAATAAAAACATAAGCACTGCACAGACGATGCTCATTTTTCCCACCCCTGCAGATCTATCTCACACTGGAAGTTGGGACTGGTGACCGGCACAAGAACATGTTTCACATGCCTTAGAAACAAGGCTTTTCCCCCACTGCTCAGTCTTACAGACCAAACCATCGCTGCCATCACATGAGCCTCCCATTGCCACTCAACAAGCACACATAAGAGGTCTTCCCTCCACCAGAGAGAGGGCAATTACTGCTCCAGTACCAGCCAGGAACCAGCTGCTGTGCTGGGATGTGGTGGTGGGAGCTGTGGTGGGAGCGGGAGAGCCATCACCCGCAGACCCATTTGAGGTGAACACCCCAGGCCCTGCTCAGCATTCCCGATGGCTCTCAACCCTCCATGGGCACACTCACACCTCTCCTCATGGACACTTACTCACTCTGATCGCCGGACATGCTGCCGGGCCTCGCCAGAGCCTTAGGGACAGGACACGCACCTCTTTGTGCCCACACCTCCGCGGGGACAAACCCGCACCTTTGTCCCCCTTCAATGCCCAAAGCCCGGCAGCGAGCGCGCTCCAGCTGGGTCGCTGTAAGCAGCTTATCCCCCGCGATTAGCAACGCCGCCGGTCACCGGGGCTGCAGATGGCGCCGGGAAAGCCGCTCTCGACCATGGCTCATTAAAGCTGCGTCCTGAGAGCGGCACAGGCGAGGCGGGGCCCGGCAGGGAGGGACCGGCCACAACCACCCCACCCGCCGGGGGGCAGCGCCTCAGGAGAGCGGGGCTCGCCGGCCCCGCTGAGGGGACGAGTGTGTCCCAGGCAGGTCGTGGTCAACGTGGAGAGCTGCCGGCTCACTGCCGTGAAACCCGGGCACGTCAGGACGTGAGGATTTAAGAAACCAAAGGAAAATGACCTGAGCAGAGTATGGCGCCTGCTGCACGTCTGGGTGAGGAGCCCTGCGGTGAAGCCAGGCTGCCGGGACCAGCGAGGCTGTGCTCCGGCACCACAGGCTCCATGAATCCCTCACACGCCCGGCTAATCCAGGTATTGATCCAAGAGCGCGTTGGTGTTTGTTGTAAGCACTGCTGAAACAAAATCCCTCCTTCACATAAGTCAGGAGAGGGGCTTCATTTTTATCATCACCTTTCTGATGTGCTTCCCAAAATAGGTATCTTTGAGTCTAACATAACTCCTGCCTTGCTCTGCTTCCTTGAGCAACCAGATGTGCCAAATCCTCCACAAAAAAGCACACAGCAGGTCAGCCTGACAGGCATTTTGCAGTGGAGAATGGCTGGGAAGGCCTCACTAGCTGCAACTCTATAGAATATACATATATATATATATAAAATATGCTCTATACAAGTAACTATCTGTGCAAATACCCAAAACCCATTGCATTTAAAACAGTTGTTTTCAGTCTGGCCTTCATGGGTCTAGGGAACAAAGAAACTGGGTGGTTTAGTGTGTTGTTCAGGGATCTATGCTGTCACTGTACAGTTCTGAAGAGCTGAAAAACACATGAACATAAAGGTCTGCCTCCCTGTTCTTTCTTCCCCATCTGATCACAAGAATAGACCAATTCCTTTTCCTTTGCTCTGTTGCATGGCAGCCTGCAAAATGAATGCACAACAGTCACCTGGGGACAGTAAACCAGGCTATCACATTTTTATGGCATTTACCATGTCCTTAGTCCAAGCATAAATGCTGGTGGTCCATGTACAGCAGCAGGTCATTATAGTGCTTGTGCAGCATAGCAGAGGAAGCATCTGCTTATGTTTAAAGTGATCAAACCTGGGAGAAAATTGCTTAGTTTTAAAAATACAAATGGCATAGTTCCAGAAGTTAAAGCAAAGTTAACAGGTCTCTTGGTCACTGAAGAATCAGTGCAGCAGCAGGTCTTGTCAAGAGAAATGTGACTGTAGAATACCAGATGTAAACCTGGAAAATGAACCTGCTTTAGAAAAACATAGATCTTCCTAGCACTAGTATTTTCATTATGCCAAAGCTGACATACCTTTTTTCTTCTGAAAAAGTCTCCTGTTGAACTTCTTTTATTTTACCTGAAGGCCACAGCAGAGCAGATTTACTGTGCATAAGATTAGAGTGTTTATAGTTTGTCACACCCCATGAAGTTCACCACTGCAGTGTAAGTAAAGCCATCTTTTCCTTCCCCAATCTTCATTTTACTAGCCCACCTTCCCACCTACATATTTACAAGCAGTACCGTCTACTTGTCCAAGTAAAGCTTAAACTAAAAGCCGTCAAAGCCCCATAGACCTTCCCTCATAACAACTCTTCCAGACTGCCCAGCTACAGTCCCAAACCCTCAGGAATACCTACATTTTCAAATGAGACATAAGTGACCAGTGTAATTTTTTGTAACACACAAAAACTGTGTCCATTTTATAGTTTTCTTAGAAAAATGTAACATTTCAAGTTCTGTTAAGATAGGCAGCTGAAGGCGAAAGGACATTTCAAGGCACAGAGTATCTATAACCTACATTCAACAGCCATTTTAAGTATCCTGAAGAACATTCAACTTGCATAAAAGCATCAGTGAATAAAACCAAAGATTAGATGCTGGGAGCACAAGCAGCTCCCTGGCCCAGTAAGAGCATTTTGTACCAACCCCAGCTTTGTACAAACCACCATAGCTAGCATAGGGAGTTACAGTCATAAATCTTAAATAACGCCATCAAAAACAGCCCTCAGGAACTTCCAGATGTTTCCTAGGAACTATCTGCATAAAAGCAAGCTAAACTGTATTGTTTAAAGGCTTTTAAAGATATAAGCCTTTTAGGGATAGCTTGTCCAAGAATATTTTGGGTGGTTCCATTACTTACAATAGAGAGGATGCACAATACAAGACTTGGAAGGCTGCAGAAGGTGCATCCACTCATACATACAGAGGAGAGATTTAGGGGAAGGGAGGAAAAGAGAGTAGTGGGATTACAAAGAGTCACAGTGTTTAACATGACACCTCTGAGATCTTCTGGACTTACTGCAGGAACTCATCTGCCTAACCTTCAGGGAGGTAAAAGAAACGAAAAATCAGATCCTCTGCTGTTTGCTCAGTAGCAGGTCTTGCTCCTTCAGAACAAACATGGGAAGAGCAGAAGGCTAGGCTGGGTGAGGGAAGCATCTGTTCTCTGCTGCGGAGCAGGGCTCAGTACAGATGATGGGCTGTCTTGCTTGAGTCAGGCCACTGTGGAGGGGCATCCTGCTGATCAATTGGCTCATAGGTGCTGCGATCCTGGCCTGCACAGGTGGCACCTGAGTGGAGATGGAAGAGAGCAAGCTTGGGAAAAAACACAAAAGCACAAGAACAGAATCCTCTAGAATAAACCAACAGCTTAGGAGCACATGTCACGAGCTGCTCTGTGAGCTCCCCAGCACCTGTGTTCTGTAAGCCTCACTGCACAGGCCGGAGGTGAGAAAACTCATCCTTCCAACAAAGGCAAAAGAGCTGAGATGCATTTGAACATGCCTCTTCATTCCCTGAGAACTGCTCTCATAGTAGCCACGTGGCTGTGTGGAAAGCAACACTTGCAATACTACATAGCAGCATAAAAAGCTCCTGCAATAGCATCTTTCAGCAAGATCAAGTTTATGAGATCTAGTAGGAAAATGAACAGAGAAAATCAGAAGCAGCAGGAACCATGGCTAGCTGACAGCATAGATTTAAGAGTATGAATCCTCCATGAACCACTTTATGCCTCAAGTGTGCAACACCATGGCACTAAATTTGAATCCAGCAGTGCTCCCAATTCCACTATGAACATGTGCCTGTGGTATAAGACTGGTACAAAATCATGTAACTGTCCAGGGGACAAGCAGGAGAGAATGTGCATGGACAGCTCTTTATTTATAGGCCAGGCATCTGCCATAGCTAGGAAGCTACCTGAATCAAAGGTGGGCATCAAGCTATATGAGAGGCTTGTCTGAAGCAGCAAGGATACTGCCAAGCAACAAAACCAGATTTGTGTGGAAAGAAAACAAGACAGAGAAGACCAGGAAAAATGCAACATTGTTAGGTTCAAAAGGAAAATGCCAGATAGCAGGAAAATGAGAGGAAATTTGTCGACCACATTCAACACAAAATGACAGCACTGAGTTTGTACGGAAAATGCTGTGAGAAGGGCAGTTCAGGCGAGGGTATGAAACTACAATGTGTCAGAATTCCAACCTGTGCCTGAAAGGAGACTTTCAGGCAGTATCATGCCTGTGTTGGGATAGTGTGGTTGAAAAGGAGTGGTCCCAAATTCCAAGCAAAGGGATGAACTCCTCAATGATACCTACACTTTCCATGGGATACAAATGTCAACCCCTAGTTACAAGCACAGTGAGCAGCTAATACAAACTGGCACAAACATGGCCCAGAGCAAGGCAATGTACTTGACTCACAAGCCTTGTGACCCAGTTCAGACAGATCTGTCAGGCATTTGCATAAATGGCTGATGGAGAAAACATCCACGTTCCATTTGTAGAGAGATGCACATAGCACCCAGTGCCTCAAGCCATGGTTTCCTTCCATGGCCTTTCCTCTTCTCTTTTCGTGGGAAGCATTATGTTTGCTAGCACCAAAGCACCACAAACGGCAGCTTTCAAACACTGTCATGCAGTTATACCACCCCTTGTCCTGCACAGCCTTCTTAGGAAGGGAAAAAGATAATTGCACCAGGCTGCTGGTTCTGCCAGAGTGAACTCCCACACAGCAAACAATCCCTGGCAGCTGCCCCAGCATGAACTAGCACCAGGCATGCTTGGCAAAGCTGACTGAGACTCAGAACCTCCAGCCCCAGCCCCTTCTCTCTGGCAAGGCTGCCACATTATCATTAGCAAGTACAACCAGGAGAAAAATGAGTGCCTCCAGGCAAAGTCCCATAAGATGAGCATCAGTCCCATTTTCCAGGTGTTGAAATGGAGGCCCAAAGCAATCAAGGCAGCTAGGACAATTGAGGCCCAGAGAAAGCATGGAGTTAGAAATCCAGCTTGCTTTCCTTCTCATGCATAATCCAGTTAAAGGAAATGCTGCCTTTGCTTTCCCCCAGAAGGAAAAGAAAGCGTTGGCAAAGAGAGAAGGACACCCAAAGGCTTCCAGCAAGCACGCACAAATGCAGGAGGAGGAAGAGAGTAAAAGCCTCTCAGTTATATTGAATAAGAGAGACTGTAGTCTCTCTTACTCTCTCACGATACCATTGTGGGCAAAATGGCTGTCAGATGAGGACTCCAGGTCTGCAAGTGAAGAGAGGAAGAATGTAAATTTAAGGCCTAAGACACATCAGAACCACAAAATGGGAGAACAGACATATGAGAGAGAGAAAGAGCATGCATCCCCCCTCCTTGGAAAGGGGGCAGAATCCAGCTGCACAGAGCCCAGGCTGAAGGGTCCAAAGTGCAAGGCAGTCAGTCCTAACAGCAGAGGAGGTGGCCTACGTTGACATGGAGGCAGAGGAAGCATCCTACCTAAGTTAAAGGTGTACTCTCCTCCACGCTCCCGATACATTCGATACACCAGGTAGCAGGACAGAGGTTTGAGGAGGAGGCTGAAGATGGCCATGCCTATACTGAATCGCTTCACATCAGTGAGATAGTTGTTTGGAGGGTAGAAGACAGAGACGTGAATGATGTCTGTGAGGACTGTGAGCAGCAGGCCAGTCAGGAACTGGAAACAAAGAGAGAATGGGACATGAACTGAATAGGGATTAACCACCAGGAGAAACAGTTACAGCATCTATTTCCTGCAAGATCTGTG
This sequence comes from Strigops habroptila, assembly GCF_004027225.2. Classification (NCBI taxonomy): domain Eukaryota; kingdom Metazoa; phylum Chordata; class Aves; order Psittaciformes; family Psittacidae; genus Strigops; species Strigops habroptila. The sequence goes on from NC_044292.2 coordinate 3,273,891, forward strand.
TTCACACAATCATGCCTTCACCTCAGTATCACACATTACAAACCCTTGACACTGCCCCAGGTCGACAGAGATTCCTACATGAATGATCTTGTATTTCATGCATTTTCTTCACATCTGTCAGACACCTCCTCATGATATGCTCCAGGATTGTTTAGTTTTGCTTGCCAATCTCTTTAATGTTCAGAGAAGGGTTTTATGAAGCCCCTCTAACTCAAGCATATTAAACACTTCAAGTCCTCCTCTGGCATTACAAGTCACAACAGCAGGTAAAAAAGTAAGAATCAAGTATGTCTTACCTCTGAGATGTGAAATAAGAGATAGTGAATGATTCTCACTATGGTTTGCAGTGCATATAGATTTATATGCTCTCTTATAAAAAAACCCCAAACCAACCCAAACAGGCAATTTGACTTGTTCACAACCAAAAATCATCACGGACTCAAAGAAGCTGTCTGCACCCTCCACCCTCTCCCTGAGCAGCCTGGTGGAGGCACATACCCTCACACTCACCATCATGATGGCATCAAGGGAATCTCGCTGTACAATGGCCCAGATCCCCACTGCAAGGACACTGAAATTTCCCCAGGCATAGGAGGCTGGAAACATGTGGTTCATGCATCCCCTGCCAAACAGGACAGAAAAACCCAGCCCACATTCACAATAAGCCTCCAACTGTTTGTTTGGATTCACCCCTGTTCCCATACAAACACCTCACTCCAATTTAAGATCTTCTTGCACACAGGCAGGCAGAAACAGGGAGTGCCAATCCCCCAAGAATGTCCCATTCCTAGTTTGAAGGAATACTCTATTCTCGCCCAGTTACCAATCACTCACCACACTGTGAGCAGCCAGTGCACCAGAATGATGGCCTATGGAAAAACAAAACAGAGAGGAAGACAGGTCAGCAAGTTGGGAAAACTCTGGGAAGATCAACATCAAATGACACTATCTTTTTTCCAAGGGACAGGTAGAAGACTGCCCTGGACCCATGAACCAGTGCAGAAAGCTGGCAGAGCAACTGGGACAGTGAAAACACAAACCCATTTTTCTCTGTGTCTGTTGCTGAGCATTTCCTGTGGTGCTACACTGTAGTCATTCATTCTCCTTGTCATCTCTGTTGACAGTTGATTCAGGGCTCACTTAGTCTTTTCTAAATGGGTTATTGATTTTGGAAATCCAGAAGAGTTTGTACAGAAAGCTGGGCAATCTGTTTCACACTATGCTAGCACAGTTTACACATGACCAATCTGGCATCCCATCACCAACAAGTCCATGGATAGTTATGCCTGCAGCTCCCAGCAATTTCACTCCAGTCCTCAGTAAATCCTCCTTTTACCTGCTTCCAGTCTCTTCAGAGCAGTTCAACCTCACTGCAATATAACAGACCTGAAGGCAACTTGTAGGAATCTGAGAACAAAATCCTGCCATAGTACACAGCTTTTCTCACTCCAGCAAAGCCACCAGGACCCAAATGCCAGCAGTGCCCTAAGTAGCAAGAAGATGATGCTGTAACAGATTCTGTACTTTGCAAATGTCCTTAATGGTCCTGATCCTTGTGCTCAAGGGGACAAATCCAAGGAGAAAGCATCTTATTGTAACAAGCAACACAAGGATTCTCTTCACCAGCTCTTGACATTTCTGTAACCAAGGAGACATACTCTACATGACAGCAAATGGGAACAAGAATATACCACTTCAGTCTTTTTCCATACCTATCTGCATGTGCTCACTCCTGTTGGCCAATCTCAAAGGGAGATCACTCACATTCACTCTCTAAACATTTGTGAAAACAAGAATATGGAAGACAGCCTCATAAAAGAAAGGCCAAAGCCCAGATGTATCAAAGGATCCATGGGAATTAGGCATTCTTCCATTTTTTCTAGCTGTGAGAAGGGCTCCAACTGACATTTATATTGACCTCAGACCCTCACATGCTCCCACAAAAAAGAAAAACATAAACTAAATTGGGAAATGAGTAAGTAGCAAAAGGCTCAATTATTCAGTGAACACAGAAAGCTGCAGGGAGATGGGAACATTGAGACACTAAAGAAAAAGAAATTTAAATTTAAGATCTACTGACATCCTGCTACATTCATCGACTTAAAATGTCTATCCAGGCTCTAACTTAATGCAAAACTAGTTGCTCAAGAAGAGAGTTAATAACCCACGAAGCTGTGACATGAGTGAAGCACAGCTGGGAAATCAACAGCAGTGTCACATCTGCTGTGGCTCATAGTGCTCTGTGTAGATGAGTTCTGGTAAGACACAGTTCTTGCTTCACTGCAGCAAGCTGAGCATTCACCCAGAGTTGCCTAGACTTTGTCATAACTTCAGACATTGCTGAAACAGATTTTTATTAATGATTTCTTTTAAGTGTTCATGAAAGCCTATAAAATGCTTCACCACCACCCCCTGCTTTCCCTTCTCTCAAACTGTACCATGGAGACCAGGCAGCAAGTGCTAATCAGTGAAATACAAGATGTTCTGGGATAAGAATGGAGATGTGCAAATAGCATTTACTCAAGAGACTATCACAACATCAGGGAAATTCTTAATGAGGTGGTATTTAATTGCATGTTACATAGCTGCGAGCCCCCTCCAGGCTAACCAGTTAACATAATGAGGCAGGATGGCTTTTTATTTTAAAGCTGTCTAGATCAATATTGCAGTTATTAAATTATGAAGCATGCTTAGTCACCAGCATTAACTGATAGTATGAGGGACTGCTGAAATAAACCCAAGGCATTCCCATCCTGGTTATTAGCCCCATTTACCTGACAGTTCTTCAGGGCACTATGGAATTAGCTGGTGGACTTGGTTTCAGCTTTAACATAGAAAACGGAGTGTTAATGAAAAACAGGCTTTAAAGCTACAGTTGCTATGTGAGATTAGATAGTTTGCAGGCAGTCTCCTGATGAGACAGCAGAAGAATCTAAATTTTTTCCATCTGTTCAAGGCCTTAAGTCTGTGCCTAAGAAAAACACACATTGCAAAACAGCACACATTGCTTCTTTGGGGAAAGTAACTCCTAAGACTTGAACTAGTGCTGAGAGCAGAAAATAAGAAAGGTCACCATCCCTTCCGGGCAGAAGGATGACCATGTGATTAAAAGCATCCCATTGGAAACTGGGGAGAGCTCAGGAGAATTCCCTGTAAATCCCAGCATGTGATGGGATGGAACTAATTGCCAAGCATAAAAATAGCCTAGGTCTGCCTGGGTCTCATTAGATGGGAAAGTCGTTGGAACAGGAACTCCTTTAAACATGCTTCAGCACAAGGTTGAATTTTGACTTAGTTAAAAATTATGTGGTTCCAAACTACAATTATTTTCTTGTAGAATCCAACTTTTAAAGTTTTATTTACTCTTCCTTTTTTTTTTTTTCAAGTGAGCTCATCTACTGTGTGACATATTCACCTGAGGATATACTAACCAAAATATAGATCTGAGTGGCCATCTGTGAGCATATTCACTATTGAAACAGAGTGATAGTAATGAGTGGTTAGGCAGTGGAACAGGCTGTCCAACAGCCTTGTCATGGTTCTACCCTTAGGGATTTTTAAAAGTCAGATGAATTTTGAGTTGAGCTATTTGATCTAACTTTGAAGTTAGCTTTGCTTTGAGCAGGAGGTTGGATTAGATGACATACAGAGGTCTCTTTAGGCTGAATTATTCTGTGATCCGGCATTTCGAAATGCCCAAGCACAAACTCTATGTTTCTAGGCACATGGATTGTAGAGCACTGTCCAGGCTTGACCAAACTCACTTTGTATTTTGAGGCTCTGCATAGTTATTGTAATTATCTTAAGTGTCATGCAAAAACATGGCTATGCTGCTTCCACATGCTTTGCTGAGCATTACTATCTGAGCTGAGCCACTAGAGGTTGTTTCATAAGTATGTTCCTCATCCACTCTAGGGCAAAACCTGCTACATGAATTTTATAGCTCTGCAAGTAGCTTAAGGAGATACCTCAAGGCTAAGCCATTGCTATGTCCTGGCACAAGCACAACTCAGTCACGCAGTTTTCTTGGAGCTGCTTCTATCACGAGGCTCATCTTTTTTTTATCTCACAGAAGCTGTAAGCAGATCATGCCAGCAAATATCAGTGGTGTGTGTTATTTCCAGTCCCTTTCTGAGTAAAAGTCTTTCCCACCTTTGCAATATGTTTTGAGGAAGCAGACCCTAACTCAGGAAGAGTGCAAGGATGAAATACAATTAACTCCCTGTCCCCCAGCTCTTCAGCCCCAGAGCAGTACCATCAGACTTGACAACAAGGAATTTCACAATGCTGAAAACAATTTGCCCAAGACAAGCTCACTCTTATCTAGTAACAGATTTGGGAATTGTTATCTGAAGCCAAAGAAAAGCAACATTTCAGTTGTGCTGTCACGGTGACTCATTCATTCAACAAGTCTGTGTTTTTCAGCTCCCCTACCTCCACCTCCCATGATAGAAAATGTATATCATGCTAGCAAACTTACTAATTAAATGTCCTTATTTTTCACTGTTGTTTTAGCTTGGGGGGGGGATCAAACCAAGTTTAAAAATTAAGTAGAAGGAAAGATCTTTGAATCTTCCGAGTGCCCTGGGAATTACCAAATAGTCCAAACTTGTCAGAGCAAAGCATGAGTTAGTTCCCAGATGGTAATGTAATGGCCTTGAAAAATCCATTTTCTCACTTGCCTCTAACAAGGGAAGTTGCTTTTCTTGGTGAACTGGTAAGAGGGGGAAGCATCGTTTTATGAATGCCAAGCTTTTATTTAGCACAGCCACATGAAAGCCTTCCTCTACAAAGCTGAATTCGTAATGGCAGCTGAGATAATGCTGTCCTCCCACCCAACCTGTAGGCAGCCTGCTTCAAGGGCACCACTTGCAGCTTTATGAATCAATAGCAGAAAAACCTGATGTGATCAGGTGGGATTAATTCTCTGGGTTTTAACCAAAGAAAGCACCTGGAACTTGCTGTACCAAAGAAGATACACAAAGGAGTGAAGCTGGAAAAAGGCACACGCCCCTACAGATCTCAGGGCTCTGAAAATAGGGAAGACGAAATAAAGGAAAATTTCTGGTATCAGGGAAGGCTTCAATATCAAACACCAACATCAAAAGCAAAAAAGTGATTTTAGCATTCTCCAGCTTGTCTGCAAGGATGTGCTTCTTCCCAGAGTGAAAAGTGTAACGTAAGTCCCTTATTTCCCACTTCTCTGGTTACCAGATATTCACCAAAACTTTCACGTTGCCCCCAACTGAAGCCCTTCCCAACAGAGAAGCAATTTCAATTATCACACAATAACCCCAAAATAAGTGGGAGCATCTTTCTAAGATACTTTGCCTGACAAGCAAAAACTTTGCCTCTTCAGTATCTGTGCAGTGTTTGTCCTGGATGAACTCTGGTCAGCCGAGCTGGAAGCCTCCATGGACACAAGTTAATAACCAGCTCTTATCCCAGACACTTTAACAATGGCCCTGAAGTAAGAGAGGGCCTTGGAGTCATTGCCTGCCGGGCTGAATGCGCAAGAGCTTTGGCAACACCAGGTTTAGAAACACCAGCCTTGCCTCCTCAGAAGCCTGCACGTCTCCGGACCAGGCCCCCAGGCAGGTCCCGGACAGGGGAGGGCCGGGCAGGCCGGGCCGAGGGCCAGCTCCGGGAGGCCGCCCCCCTAGGAAGCGCGGTGCCGCCCTCTGCAGCCGCCGGCGGGACGCCCCTCCCGGCGAAGCCCCGAACCCGCGGACACCGAGCGGGCGGGCGGACGGCCACCGGGGAAGCCGGAGAGGCCCCTCCCCGCCGGGGAAGCCCGGGAGCGGCGCGGCCCCGCGGCCCCTACCTTCAGGTTGACAGCAGGCAGCTCCATGGCAGCGGCCCGCCCGCCCCGTGACTCTGGCGGCGGCGGGGCCGGCTCACGAAGGGCTGGGCCAGGCCCCGCCGCCGACACGGGCTGGCCACGGGCCGCCCAGGGGAGGGCGGCGGGGCGGGGGGAGCCGGGACACCGCCCCGCCAGCCCCCGCCGCGGGGGGTCCTCGGGCACCGGCGGGGCAGGGGGGAGGCGGAGGCCCGGTCCTCGCCCGGCCCGAGTCTCTGCCCCATCAGCTGAAGCGCGGTGGGTCTGGAGTGTGCCTTTATGCCCTGGGTGTCTTGTCAGACGGCCGTGTTCCAGGCGAGGAGATAGGCTGGATGCTCTGGCTACCTGATGTGTATGGCACAACACTTGTTTCCAAACCAGGAAGCCACCACTTGGTTAAAAGTGTGTCTGGATGAGTTTGTTGGCTGCAAACACTCTGCTGCTTACACACGAGGTTTGACATTGTACCTGTGCCATAGTCAGTGCCCAGGAAGGTTAATGCATGTGTAGGAGGGAGAAGGAGAAAGCTTCTGTGCACACATCAGTACTGTGACAAAAAGGCGAGGAGTGACAAAGAGACTCTGGATAAACACCGGTAAAAAGCAGTTGTGAGGTGCTGGCTGTGCTCAGCTGTGTCACGCAATAACCCAGGCAAGTTAAGGTCAGTCTTTGCGGTTGAGCACTGCTCTCCAGCCATGTAGATGGAATGGCTGGTGGATACTTAGTTGCTTCCTTTGGCCCTAGGTTTTTCCCGAGAACTCAATGACTGAACTCTTTGCCTAAAAGCCTGAGAGAAATCATGAGTTCTCCATCTCTCATTCTGAAAGAAAGCTTGTTCGATTTCAGAGCTAGGGAAGCTGATACCTCATCACCCCAGCCCCACACAGTACAGCTATAACTTACCATTTCCTGTCCAGTTCATAACAGCAGTCTTCTCCTCAAGTGTGGCAAATGAACTAACAGAGCCAAGAAGTCAGGATGATGACCCTTCTCAAATCCTCCCTTCCTTTCCCAGTGTATGCTTTACCTGCAGTGTAAGACTACAATATTTTACTGAGTCAGTTGCTTTCTTGTCATCATGTATTGCAGAAAAGATGAGGCCTCTAAGGAATGAGGCAGGAGTCGGAAGTTCATTGCAGAAGCTGAATGTGGAAATGTATGAGTGAGTCATCCTTCAGTCTCATTTCCAGTCCAAGCAGTGCAGTGCAAGGTTATGCATGAGAATTGTGCATAACCTACACACAGACAAAACAAATAGAGCTACACAAATGTAGCTCTATCTAGCCTGTCCCTGAGTGCTATGAACCGCTAGTATGCAGCACACTTGAGGATCTCCCAAGGCAAAGTATTAAATGCCAAAATGAAAAAACCTAGAAAATGCTAACTAGAGGAAGCAGCAGAACAAAACTGACTGGCTGCATGGCTCAGAATGACAGTAAAAAAACAGGCTAGGAATGTCTGAATGTGCCACTTCACCAGATGAACGACTGCAGTATAACTCATCCATTGCCACATGGCACATCAGCTGTGACTTTGTTTCCATTTGTGTCTTGAAGGGAAGTCCTGCCTCTATTCCCAGAAGCAGTGGCATCAAATGGGATCAGTGCTAGTGGGCCCAGTAGTGTCAAGGACTGGATTTTACCCTACATGACAGAAAGAAGATGTGACACCTATGGTGGGCGGAAAGATAAAGAGAGACTTTGAATAGCCATATTGCTGGCTCAGTGCTCGGGTGCAAAGTGTGGGTGCCAAAGTATCTATCAAAGGAGAACTGTTGGTTTTATAAAGACAAATTCCAATGTCCCAGTTTAAGTACAGCACTGTTTGGACGCAGCAGTATGTGGGCATCTTTGCTCCTTTGAGTGAGGCAGAGTCTCATTATCATTTATGCAGCATGAGCCATAATTTGGATTGATGTGACTGCTGTTCAATGCAAAGTATTCCTTTCCCCTTGTACAATAAAAGCACTTCATTTTGTTCGTCAATGTATCATGCAATTAATTCAGCCCTGCTTATTATATCCTGGGCTTGCATGTCATGGACTCAAGGGGCTTAGAAATGTCTTAATGATCTCATGGCTATGAAAACAATGAGAGCTGTGATAGACATTATGCATTTGCACGTCTCTCACACCTATCTGATCTGGGGGGTTGGTTGGTTTTTATCTCTGCTTTGCAAATTTTATCTCTGCCTTGTAAATTGCCTCTCTGTGTAACCTACTGTCTCTGTTCCGTTCCCTAGGCTTGATAACTCAAAGCAACATCAACATGGTGAGAAAGATAAGCACCAAGTTAAAGAAGACCTGCAGGGAGAAGCAGATGACCCAGGAGACTAGAAACAGGATACAGAGATTTTCCTGGCTAGAAGACTAGTGCAGGTGAGTTCAGCTCACTGCAACTAATACCCAGCAATTAGCTGCTTTATGTCAAATACGTTGGTGGTATGTCTTGTGCAGGCTGAGTAAAAACCTAACAAACAGCTGGCTTCCTTCCTGACAGCAGAAAAGTGAGGCTAATAAGGCAGAAATGCTTTCCTTTGTGTTTCCAGGACACTGTACCCTCGGTGGGTAAGGTAATAGCAATTCCGTAGGGAAGTAGAGGAGCTGATACAATTGCTCCTGCTGCCCTTATGTAGCCTGTGGGGATGGAGACAAGCTCACCCCTCATAGTTCTGCCCTTCTTGTCCCCTCACTTGGGGTCTAGTCTGAAGGTAACTAAAGTCTGCAACTGGCACCAGTGTCTTTGAATTGTGCCCCTGGCTATGGAGCCAAGAGTAATGAAGGCATCAGGTCTGCACAAATGCATATATTATGAATAGAGCCTTTCTGAATAAGCACGGAGGAAGGGCATGTAAGATTTTTCCTGGCTGTACAAACTCCCTTTTAAATCCCAGTGGGAAATCAGCAAGCAGAAACATTATTTGGATTGGAGGAGAAACTGAAGGTATTTTGTAACGCTGGTAGGGAGCCTCCTCCTGTACTTCACTGCAAAACAGACTATGACAGACAGGAGGATTTGGGGAATGGAAGGGGTTAGACTAATGTGGTATCTTGAAAGCACACTTGAAAGTCCTTTCCAGTCTTAGCAAGGAAGAGCTGCTTCTCTGTTCTTCTCTCTTTAGAGCTTGAGGCATAATTGAGGGACTACTCTTCAAGATTCACAGGGACTCTAGAAAATGAATTGACACACCAGAAATGGGTTTCTCACAGCATTCCGAGAAAACAGCAGCTCATATTTTCTGATTGAAAAAATAGGAAAGCAATGCTTTTTCCAGGCTTTCTGTAGCAGAAAGTGGCTGGCATGGACTTGAGCAATTTGATATAGCCTGGGTTTGAAATTGAAGCACTTTCACACACTGTGGATTGACAACTGGGTAATTACAGGAGGGTGGGGGGAGGAGAAAGGGTTTCAATAAAACACCCCCAAGCTAAAATGAATGCAGACTATTACAGACCTGAGCCAGAATGATTCCCAAGTGTTTTAATTTGTGCTTCCATTCCTTGTCTCTCTTGCAGTCATCATTTTGGCAACTGCCAGCAACATCCCCAAGATTCAACTGCATTTGCAGAGCAGGCAGCTGCTGAGATGATTATGTCAAATCAGCACGCTGTCCTCTCTTTTCCATGTCTAATGATTCTCACCCTTGGAGAACTGCTTTAAAATGATGCATACCCCTTGGACTCATTGTGAAGCTGCTAACAGCAGGAGCTGTAGAGCAGGAGTTTGGGTGGGACTCTGTCATTCACCTTTCTTGCATGCATGCCCTGCAATTAACTTGAAAAATTATTCCACAGAGCTCTGCTATGGGTGGTTTGGGCCTGGTCCAAAGTCCTTTCAGAACAATAGAAACTCTTGAGAGAGCTCTGAGTTAAGCTCTCTGGTGCCAGTAGAGAAGCTGAGCTTGTGTGAATTCTTAATTTGATTTTCTCAAACAATCAGTTTGAGAAGAACATATATATCGACTTGCTTGACTTTCATCTCCCTCTCTCTTGTTCAGACCTAATGCCCCCAAAGGCAGAACTGTCACTGACTACACTGTAACTGGGAGATACTGGGACGGAAGGGGAAAGTTAAATGTAACCTGGTGATCCTACCTCTCTGCAGATGCTGTCATGGCCTTGAGACAGAACAGGGAGGCACTAAAAAGCTTTGCTGCACTTAGAAGTGGGTTGGACGTGGACAAACGTTGCCCTGGGGTTTCATATCGTAGGCTGGTCTTGCATTCCACACCTTGGCATGTTATTTACTCAACAGCTTTCCATTGCACTGCAATTGCAAAGTCAGTAGTTGATCTGCTGATATATAAATCAGGTTTCCTGATTCTATTCACACTGCTGTGGCTGTGCAGCATATGCCTGTGACACTGCTCACCCCTTCTGCTTCATCTCTGCAACATCACAGCTTGATTCAGAAAGAATGAGTCATGCTCCTGGGTTCTCTTTTTCAACTCCAATATGAACAACCAATCCAGTAATGATGTGACTTGATTTATAATAATAACTCAATTTTCACTGACCATACACATTGAACTAATCCCACCAATTAAGAATAACGTGTTCTTTGTATTCAGAATTAATAGCAGACCAAAAGATGAAAAAGGAAGAGCTGTAGAAGAGAGTCTCCTTTTGGAGTCTAAAAGCTCTGGCTTAAAATTTAGACTTACTATTTAAGCCTGCTTGTATGTCACATCATTTGCAACACAGGCTTGCCCAGGATCTGCCTAGGATCCTACCCAGATTTTGCATGCAGGGCAATGAATACCTCCATCACCAAGGATAAAGGTCCATGCAAAATTTCCTACTTTCTTTCAATTGCACTGTTCCAACCAGATCTCGGTGCTGTATGGAAAGCAGTGTGGTATCAGAACCTGGCTTTGAAAATGCTGTGCATGTGGTTCCCATCAGCGTCACACACACCAGGGTTTGAGAGCTCTGCAATTGACTGTGATCATTTAAAGCCTTTTTCCCTTTATGCTTCCACTGACAATAGCACTGGCAGCACCACCCACCATTCTGCATCTGGGCTGAGGGAGGGGCTGCTTTTCTCTTTCTGGGTTAGCAAATTGTGTTGTGGCACAGAGCTGGAGCCAAACTACCTTCCTTTATTCCTGCCTTCTGGGCTAACACTGTAAGCAGAAATCTAAATAGCTACATTCAACCCAGTGGTAGGTTTTGCCTTAACACTCCTTTACAAATTCCTCCTGTAGTGTACCTTCTAGCACTGCAGGTGTATGTGGGTCAGAACTAATATTGTATTCATACCATAGCTCTGTAGTCAGACTGGGCACTCATCGTGTTACAGGCATAAACTATTATGCTAACAGCATTTGAGTGAATACACAATGCAGAGTGACACTACAACAGAAACAGGAGTGCAAAATGGAGATTTGCCTACCTAAAGGGAGCACAGGGCAGATCAGGGTAGCCTCATAAAGAGGGTTCTGACCACAGCACCAGGATTAGTATTTCTATCCCTTCAAAAAGTGCTGTACATCTCCAGATTCATGAATATAAAAGGCTTCAGAGCTCTCTCCCACCAGAAACCAGGGTGCTGGGGTGTTAGCAGTAGGAAAGAGCAGTAGAAAAGATGTTCTTTCTAACTACCACTACTCCTGTTTAACATAGGTAGCCTGTGCTCCTTCAATATATCACTGAAATCAATAATTAAGCAGTAATATAAAGAAGTTTTAAATGTCTGGATGGCTACACCAGGCAGAAACTGACTGTTGGCTGCAGTTTGAGTGAGAATACAGGGAAGACTGGATCCCCAGTTTGGGTAGAGAAATTTTTCTACCAAGTGGCTCTGTGTGAGCTGAAGTCATCACTGTTATCTGCTGGCCAGCTCCCTCGTAGGCCTTTCTGGCTCCTGCCACATCCTTAGGAGCAGTCAAAGAAGCAGAAGAGTTGCACAAAAGATATCTATCATATCTTTATTTACATATCATGGAAACACACATGCAACATATCACAGGATTTACTACAATGGAACAGCCTGTCCCTATCTCCTGTTACCAAAACCCTTTATTTTTTGGCTCACTAGGAAAACTATCACTTCCCCAGCAAGCTCCTAAACATAATCATTACAAATAACAGACTTGGCAGGGTAACTAAATGAGTGAGAGCTGCAGGCTGGGATGTCCTGCCACATCCTTGCAGAAGCCAGGTGGTTTTCTGGAAGCTAGGAAAGGACTAGATGGTGCCAAAGAAAACAGGTAGTGTGTAACAGCTAGGGAATACCTGTCTGTAGCAGTGAACAAGGGAGAGAGCATGAGCTCTGTCAGAAGGGCCTCTCTCACCTTCCTGCTGACCTGTTTCCTATCTTTGATTCCACCAGCTACAAGCTTCCTGTCCTCTAGGAACCTCTGATCCTGAAGGAGGCTCTACCTTTCTTCTCAAGTAATAGTTAAGGGGTGAAGTTTAAGCTCATATCCCATTTGATGTGAAGGATGGGTCATATCTTGCCTCTGTTGAGAGGAGGAGCTTACTACCAGCAGTAGAATGGTAGTCATGATCACCTCTTACTAACCAGGAGAGGGGGACCCAGCCCAATGGCAGGAATGTGCTGAGGGAAAGGAGGTGGAATGCAGTCCTGGTACAGAAAAGCCTGAGGCCACTCAGTTTATAATTAACACGAGCTTCAGTTTAGTTGGAACATGGCATGTTCCAAGCCTGCAGCTTCAGTCATTTGCTTGACTTTTCTCCTCTAATTCCCATTGCTAGGTATAAAACAGCTTGACCCCAGCTCCTGACCATCCAGGCAGGAATCCCACCCTCCTAAACATTAATGAATGATCCCTGCTCTCCGTTGGCTGACTCGGGCTCCACGCAGCGCCCTTTCCTCCGGGTCACTCTTCGGTTCCGGTGGAATTTGGCATAACAGCGTAGCCCTATGGAAAAGACACGTGTAAGTGAGCAGGAGGGACCAGGGCTCACTACAGCAGTAACATCAGACAATTAGCTCTTGGCCTCAGTTCACGACAGAGCCTGCTGCAAGTGGGGACAGTCCCAGGGCTGGGAAGCCTGGATTGTGTCAAATGAGGTGGCAGAGAAATGCCTCACATGGACAGGGCATACTGCTTTCTGGGCCCTGCTGTTCTGCTTGGCTCACTGCTCTGGTTTGGGATGCACTGGCTCAGGCAGAAGCTTTCACTGGCTTCTTGAAATGCCAATGAATTATCTGGTTTGTTTCCAGTGATTTTATGGAAGCCCTGCTTGGTTTCCCCCTATTACTTCCCATTACTGTCTAAGTGAGCTCTCCACTGGGAAATTACTATAGATTCAATGTGCAGCAGCAATGGCAAGGGAGCTCCCCTTGCTGTTTATTTCCCTGAAGCTTCAGGAGAGGAGGGAAGAGACTTGGAAGCATTGTTACTGGGAGGTCTGATCCAAAGCTCACTCTCCTTCAGTTTCTGTTTTGGATGCTTGAAGTGCAGGGTCTCATGGAAGCTATCTGATATAGCATTGATGAACACTAAGGTGGAAAAAAAGGCATTTTAGTTGTAAAAAACATGAGTAGTTATTCTCCCATGGCAATGGAAGGCAATGGGAGCCTCTGCTCAGGGTAACTCATCAATTTCTGGCACTGATTGATTTATCTTTTGGTGTCTATTGCCTGACTTTGCTACACCAGAATGAGTAGCTAGTTGGGCCAGACAGGGTGCAGGCTTTGCGTAAGTAATTCTTATGAAATGCATTTCAACAGATTTTCAATAGATTTTCAATTTTCAATCTGGTCATTGAGATTGGCAGGAGCTGATTTGGTCATCCTAGAAACTGCAGCTCTTTTTCCTTCCAGAGCAGGCAGCAGCAGCAACAGTGCCAGCACCCCCGGAGTGGGGAAAGCTGAGGATTTATAGCTTTTATAATGAGACAGCCCATAAACTGTCCTTGAGTACTTGTACACAGGAGACCCAGCCAATGTCACAGGTCACTGAGCAGCCTTTTGGAGTGCATGTCCCTGGGCTACCCTGTGACCCGCTACTTTAAAGTTGGGTTTCTGCCCCTCATTACCAATCCCTCCAGGGCAGTCAGGCCTACCAAAAGGAGAAACACACAAGATCAGAGCTCTGCTCTTATGTGAGAATCTTGTCTGTCTTATCTGGACGCTATACCTCTGGGGATCTTTTTAATGCTACAGAGGATGCACATTTGACATCAACTTATAACTAGCTTAAGTATAAAGCAGGGCCAGGGGCACCCCTCGTTAGGCTTGCAGAAACACTTTCCTAGGCTAATCTATCAGGACGTCATCTCTGATGAGGACCTTCAAGTGTTACATCACACACCCAAGGTGAAGACTGTCATTTAACATTGCAACTCCAGGAAAGCAGTCTGCTTACCTGGGTAAAAAGCTGACTGACCTGGTCAGAGTCACTAAGTACCTAACACAGGTCACAAAGCTTGGTAACCAGAGTTTTGTTCTAGCCTGGACCTGATCCTGAACATGTTCAGACTAGTAGAGTGCCTTTCAACATCTTTATAATGCAACTGTCTATAAAGGGCTGCTGTGCATCCTTCAGAAAAAGGTTTAAGAAACAAAAGTCTGTGTCCTGCCCACACCTACTAAATTGCTACAAGTTCAGTTGAAATTAACTCAGGAAAGCTGAGGCATAAGGTCACACAAAACAAGGATAGTAGGCTGCTTTTATAACCTGTGATAATTTAAAGCATCATTGAAATGTTAATACATTGTGGCTTCTTCTGTTAGGATTATAGATATTGAGATTTTTGTTCTCAAGAGGGAAAACAAGATGTCTCAATGGTCACATTGTTAATCAGTGGCAGGGAAAGGCTAAAAGCAGCAGAGCTTGGCTCCTATTTTCATGTACAAATCACTATCCTGAGCCACCACAGCCAACCATGAAGCCAGCTGGAAGGGGGAGAGCAAAGAGCTGAACTTACCTTCAGTGCACATACAGTCATCATAACACTTGTTGTTAAGGCCTCGATTGTGTGGTTTGCAGAGGTGCTCACGCAAGTCACAGCAAGAGCCTGCAACACAGGAACAAGGCTCAGCACAGCTCATTTATCCCCTTTCTCTTGTAGGGCTACTAACCCCCATGACAGCTCCATGGTACAGGCATCATCTGTCTCCACAACACATCTCTGTGGCACAGAGAGCCTCTGCCCTTCTGTCTGCATACCACTTCCTACCAGTATTAGAAATCAGGATGTTGTATTAGAACCTGTGCTGGGTTTCAGACAATCTCATGTTTGGAGAAATGACTCCACAAAGCTGATCCTGACCTGGGAGGCAGTCAAGGTGATGATCACAGGGCTCTCCTTCAGCCATCACTGTTTCATTTCCACTGGTGGGGCTCTTACTGCGGCGTTTTTCTGTGGAAAACAAACAGATCCCAACAGAAAATTTCATGCTAGTGTTTTTATTTTGGAGACTATATTGTTCCAGGGGAAAACAGCCTCAAACTTGCAGAGTTTGAACTCTAAACCTTCATCTCCTCCCTATTTCTCAACCCTCCATCTATCATTCTTCCTCTGCCCTCAAACTATGCATCCAAAATGAGAAATATGCTGAAACTGAGTACAAAACACAACCAGCATTATGCTTTTTCTCTCTTTCCACACCACTATGATCTCACATCCTTCAGCACAGCTGTGAACACTAACCATGGGATGGACCTTACAGAAGGACATTAGGGAAAAGGATGGGGAGGTTTAGCACCTTTCTTTTTAGCAGATGGCCACATTTCTGGTTTGAGATCCTCATAATCTGTCCAGTCAAAGAGTGCCATATCTAGGGTGGGCATCACATCCCCATCTTGCCTGAGGCGGGCCTGCAAACCACAAGAAACCAAACAGACAACAGATTACACTTGTATAGTGACCCTGAAGTCTCTGCAAATTGTCCTGATGCTTTTAGACATTAAAAAGGCTTTATGATTCCCCCCCTCCATCCCTGTCTTATCCACTGGGAATTCTTGTCACCTTATTTTCGAAAGGGAAGAGCTTTCCCTTGTTGTAGCTGAAGCCAAGAGGGAAGTTTCCACTGGGTGAGGACAAAAGGCAAGCAAGGAGCATTAGGACATGCTGCCTCTACAGCCAAGTGCTCCTACTGCTTCTCTGGTCCTTAAAACTGAAAGATGACGACTAGCTAAGGGAGAAATAGGGCAAGGAAGAGAAGCAATAAAAGGAAGTGTTTGTGAAGAAGAGGTGTTTAGATGTCTCCAAGACAGAGAGCTGCTTTTGAGCAAGAGTTTTGGTGTTAAGCAAGCACTGACCTCTAACTGGAAACAAAAAGGAAACTGGACCTTATCTGCAGGAGATACCTGTCTGCATCAGAGGTACAGCGCTGTCTCTTTACCTGTGACCGTGGTGATGTGGCTGGAAGAGCAGGAGGCTCTTCCGTGGAAACAGCTAGTTCCAGTGCAGTGATGAGAAGCGTGGTGGGAGCCAGACTTGTAGCTTCCTCCGCCTGCAGGTGTTGAAACTGTTCCTCAAAGCTTTCAGGTTTCTTGTACAGGGAGCTTGGCCCAGCATCAGGAGTCTTCCCTGCAGAGGGCAATAGGTATAGTAGCATTAGCTTTCTCATCCCTTTTTTCTCTGAGTGCCATAGATTCTAGTCAAAGGAATTCAGATTTCATCATCAGTGTTCCACCACCCTGGACCCTGTTCAGACCAGTGCAAAAAACCAGTCTCATGCTATTAAATCAGGTCCAGAATACATGCATCTTGATTTTTACATTCTTAAGTCATACATAATGGTCTAGTGGGAGGTGTCCCTACCTATGGCACGGGAGTTGGAACTAGATGATCGTAAGACCCTTTCCAACCCTAACAATTCTATGATTCTATGATCGTACCTTCTTGAAGATACATCTATCTCATGCTCAAGAAGCAAAGAATTTCTTCTTCTGGTATCAAGAGTACAAAATGTACCTGATTAACCATTTTAAAAACAATGGATTAAGCTGCTGCAAATACATGTGAACACACTCTTATTTGACTTTAGTAGTGGGTTAGCTCAAGTGAGGACCTACCTAACTTGAAACAAGAATATCTTCACAGCCTAACCCCTGCTTTTACAAAGTATTACTTAAATATAGCCCTTAAGTTAAACCAAAGAAACAAGGCCTGTTTTGTAGTCTGCAAATGGTGTTTCAAACCAGCTTTGTTACATACTCTTCCATATTGCTTAACATGAGTTGTTTAGTCAGTCCCCTGAGAAAACAATAGAGCTCTTCTTACTGATGCAGGGAGGAGTGATAGCTGGAACTCAAGAATACTGACACCCAGCTCGACAGATAGTAGATTGACAGAAGTCTCCTGCTTTAATAGAGCTAAAGATTTACCACACCATACCCCAAAGACACACACCCACAACTGGACCTGCAAAGGAAACCAGTCCCAGTCAAACACAACAACATTTTGAAGCAATTAATGCAATTTCACCTCTGCAAAATTCGTAGGTTTTGTAGTTCAACATAAATATAGAAGAATACAAGCTCTGATGAGAAGAAACTGATCTTCAAGCAGAGTAGTGGTTTGTATTATTTCTAGTTCTGGTCATGCTTCGAAGTCAGTGATTGAGCATGGCTTGGACATGTTTGTTCATAAATTGAACCATTTGCTAAAAAACCAAAACAGGCCACCCCAAAACAACCCCTCAAATCCTTGGAACATTTAGAGCTCCCCTGTAAGGCAAACCAGGTCATTTCCACAACATTGCAGCCAGCAGTAAAAACCTCTAGGTCTGGAGTTCCCCTTTTTTCTTGTGCCTCTTTTGTTTGGCAGATTTCTCCCCAGAGCAGGCACACATCCCACACCCTCCACACACCCATGTGGCTCAACCACAGCTGCATCTTCTTGCCCTCACACAAGTGGCACTCATTTCCAGTGACCCAGCAGCCCTGGAGAGCAAATACCTCGGTGGTGTTTCAGCCTGTCCCTGCGGCTGTGGCGCCGATGTTCTCGGTTCTGCTTCTTTCCTCTCTCAGACCCAGGGGACTGGTTTTCCCTCTCAGGATATGGGAGTTCAAACCCCAGGAACACATCCTTGTTCTGCTTCAGGGCTGCTGGCTGTCCCTCTGCCGCCAGCTCTTCCACAGCTGGAGCTCCACTACCCGTTCTGAAGGCCTCTTCCCCATCTGGCTGCCCTTTAGAAGGCATGGCATGGACCCTCTCCTTCTTGGCCAAGCCATGCTTGTGGTGGTGGCCACTTCTGGGCTGCTGCAGCCACATGTCTTGGTTTTGAAGATGGTTGTTGTTCTCTGGAACATTTTTGAGCTTTGTGCCAGGGTCCGGGGAGACTGCAAGGCTGATGTCAGAAAGAACCAGCACGCACAGGAAAAGGAAAGGAGGGAAGGTGGAAAAAATTGCCATAATCCTGGTGCTCTGCCTCTCCTGCAATTAAAATGGTAAAGTAAGCAACCTCTAGGAACTGTAAAGGCAAGCAAGATTCAGACCTAGGACACTTAGATGAAAACAGTTACGGTGTTCAAAGCTAGAAGTGAGTTTTTGCCTCCTTGGTTACCTTCTCTCGCAGCCCTGGTTACAGCAGCTGAGACACACGTGCAGGGCCTGCAGCGCTGAAGGGTCCCAGTTTCATGTGCAAATGAGGGCCATCAATCAGCAGGACACTTCCCTTTGATTCCTCAGCGGCCCCCCTACCCTCCCATTCACAGCCCACCATCTGAGGGGCTGGGACTGGCTCCTGTGGACTACAGCTCCAGCACAGCACCAGCTGCCTGGCCAGGGCTGTTCCTGCCAGGGTGGCATCCCAGGCTTGGCTGGCACTGGCCCCTCCTCACTGCTGGTGTCCCTGCAATGAAGATGTCAAGATGAACAGAACTGGAAGCAGATGGCGGCCTCGAAGGACCAGCAACAGCCCTGAGCAGCTCAAGATAGACACACATGTACAGCAACACACATACTGCTTCAGGGTGGCTGAAGCTGGTCAAAGGGAATTAAAAACACTAGAGATTTTGTGCTGATGCCTCACAGAGAAACAAATCTGCTGTCAGCAGAGCAGGAGCTGCTGGCCTAAAGATCAGGGGGCAGGGAGGCAGACTGAGGTTGTCCCACTTTCCCTCCTGGACTCTGCACTGGTCACTTCACCTCACCCCACCAAGGTGGGCCTGTCACTGGGAGGGTAATTTAAGTCCAAGGAACACTGAGGCCAAGTCCCTCAGCACAGTGGCTGTGGACTGTTCTCATTCATTCTGTTCCACAGGAATATTTGTGAGGATCTTCCTTCATCCCTGTGTTTACGTCATCAAACATGGCTTTGGGACGTTGCAGAAATTAGAGATTTCTCTAATTAAGTTATTCTCCACCATCCTTTCCCACAAAAAGGAGAAAAGTATTTTCAGCATTTCCAGTGCAGCCTTTCACTTTGCAGCAACTTTCTTAGACTGTCCCTCTCAATCTGGGCAGCTTAAAGCCAGAGTTCCCTGTGACTGTCAGAAAACCAAATCTATGCTTACATTTGAGAAAGTCTATCACATAGTTACAGCCACAGCTCTTCACTCAACCTCCTCCCCATCATTCCTGCACCCCAGCATCCCATTGCACTGGATTTCCACCTGCCTGTTCACCAGGTGAACCACTTTGCTCCATAGTTACAATGGCTTGTGCTTCCTTGCTGTTTGACCAGCCATTGTCACCTGTGAAGGGCAGCAGGTAACATCCTCTGAGGCCAATCTCAGTGCCTTTTTGTGGAGCTGACAGGAGATACCCTAAGAATAGCTCTTGGCTCTTCCTTTCCTCTTTTCTTTCAACCTGAGGTAGATATGGAGGGTTTTGAGTCAATGAAACCTCTGCCATCAGAGCAGCCCCAGCCTCCTAGAGCACCTGGGGATCTTAGAAAGAGATGTCTTCATCCTCTTAACTGAATACTATGAATAGTATTTTATTGGCAGCTACTTGGGACAAAGAGAAAACAGACTGACAGCTAAATCTAGTAACAAAGCACTTGAAGTCCTACTTCAAAACCAATGGGACAAATAGTAACCCAGCAAAACCGAAGCTCTGCATCCACAGTCTTTGGTTTTTCCTAGGATTTTCTCTTTGAGAACCAGAGCAAACCAACTGGATCAAGGCATCACTTAGAACAACTCAAAGTCTAGAAACAGTATCTTACCTTTTCATCTGTAGGCAAAATACTAAGAGTACAAGTGCAAAGAGAATACAAGGTGAGTGTCTCCTGTCTCCCTCACACAGACGTGGCCCCTTTGATGGTGAACCTGACAGGCACATTAGCTGCAGATTCTGGCTTTCTAGCTAGAAAACAGCTAAATGCTGCTAGAAAACAGCTAAATGCTGCAGGGCAGTTAAACAGAAGGTCTGCTTCAACGTGCAGGGGGTATTTATTTAAGCTGCCCAGCTGTCTTGTTGGCATGACACAGGATGAAAGTGCAGCTCAAGCACAAGGGTTGCCTCATCTCAGCACTGGCTGAGCGGGCAGGATAACACGCTGTGTTACTGTGTCTCTGGGAATCACACATTAATAATGCAGATAAACACCTGTACTGCACTGTGGTCAGGGAGATCTGAGCTGTCTGTCAAACCAAAACAGTGTGTGGAAAAGTTTTGGTACCTTAGGTTACTGCAACACTGCTGTGCTAGAGACACAGCCTGCTCTTAACCACTTGTTTCCATGCTCTGATCTATCTTTAACTTCAGAAACGTCTTCCTGCCTCCTTCATTTTTCTTACCCTGCAGAAGCAGTAAAATTCACACTTCCGAAAGGCAGCTGAATAACACAACAGCATCCCTAGTTCTTTGTGCTCAGGTCCCTCAATGTCTGAGCAACAAAGTAAACTCTACCTTCAACTCTGTGAGGACCACAGTCCACAAAAGACAGTGCTAGCCGCAGGCTTGCTGATGTGGGCATCAGAGATGTTCTCACACTGCTGATGCACCGCTTCTTAGAGGGTAAATTCTGTCCCGAGCCATATGCCAGGCAGAAAGAGGTCTGAAAGATGCCTTTCTTAAATTGCTCTAAACCAAACATACATACATGTTACAAGTATGGAATTCATCCTCGTCTTGGGGTTCATATATTAATAAAGGATATAGGTGAAGTACTTTACCAACTTAAGCTGCCCTTAGAGCTCTTGACAACACCAGACGTGCATCCGCCTTGTTCCACCCAATGCCTTGCACTTCCCTTCTGTACCCTCAGGATTACAGCCACCTACCTCCTGAGGTAGCAAAGCTGCTACTACTAAGGAGAAAATGTGTAAAGAAAAGATAAGGCCTTAGGGCTACCCAGGGTGCAGGCTCAGGGCTGATGAGTGAGTTGTAGTGCTGTCTCTCAGCCACTATTTCGATCCATTTTGGGTTAGTAGTGGATGGTCACAATCCTGTAAGGGAAATTAGGGGCGGTTTTTGCATCTTGAGTAATTTTCCCTGTGGGGAGTCTCTTTCTCTGGACTCCCCTGTACAATTGCTATTACTCTGCTCTCTGCTTGTAATCCTGCAAGGCAGCCATGGACTGAGTAGGTACACACAAACTCAGGCATGTTTTCCCCCTATAAATACAGTTGTGTCACTTGGATTTTAAAATAGGTTCTGAAACTGCCCCTGCTGTAATTGTTTTGTATTAGACAAAGCAGGAACGTCAGCTCAGCTGTGTTCATTCACATATCTCACTTAAAACATGGTGCCCAACAGTCCTAGCTTTAACTTCTCATGTTCTTCATGTCACAGCCAAGAGGCACAAAACTCTTGAACTGAGAAATACAGAATATCAAGACCCTTTGTCACCCCGGACCACAAATGATGCAGTTTGAATGCTCAAGGGCTGAACCAAGCTAAACCCAAGCACGTACGCTGGGACAGATTTCTCTTTGGCTCTGATAAGCTCAGACTTTGGCAGATTTCCTGGACTCTAGACATGCCCAAGCTGCAGCAATAGACACAGTGTATGTGCATCTACAAGGGTGCTGTGTGTATGTGCATGTGTGGCAGGGATGCTAGACAATAAACCCAGCTTCATGTGCCAGGCTCCCTGTAAATAAGAAGCCACAGGGTGATGGATGGGCTTGGGAAGGCCTGGAGCAGAATGGACGGGGTAGGCTCTGGTAGCTGACATGCAGAGAGCTGGCTGTAGCCAGGAGCTTGGCATTGTGCAGATAAATGAGATTTCACTTCCCTGCTGGGTCTCTTTCCATCTGTTTTTCTGTTTCTGAAGGCAAATGCTGGGAAGCTTCATAAACAATCTGCCAAGAGACCTTCCCATTTCAAAGGGCTCTCTCCAAGCTTTCTAGCGTCCCCAAAAGCACACAGGTAATCTTATATGCACCCTTTTCTTTTCCTGCCCAGGGCAAAAGTAACAACACTTTTCTTCTCTCCAACATTTCTGAGTCCCCTGCTCACAGATCTCCAGTCCTTTTGGGTCCCTCTTTGGAGCTGCCCTTTCTTAGGTTTCCTGTACCCATCATCACCTTTCCTCCCTACCTCGTCTTTCATATTTATCTGACTCCACAGATTCCTTGACCCCTGTGACTGTGTTTGGTGCGAGAAGGACAGAGCAGCCCAGCAAGTCACACTGTATTGGGGGGGAAGAGGGGCACATGAATGAATATGCAGTACCCTCTGCTGTTCTTCCCTCTGGGACTTCCAGAAGTGGCTGACACAGCCATCATAGGCGCGCTGCTATCAAACAGAGTCTACGCTGCCCAATAATGAGATTAAAATAGCAACGAGGCT
Source organism: Strigops habroptila (assembly GCF_004027225.2). Classification (NCBI taxonomy): domain Eukaryota; kingdom Metazoa; phylum Chordata; class Aves; order Psittaciformes; family Psittacidae; genus Strigops; species Strigops habroptila. Next base: position 3,296,399 of record NC_044292.2, read on the forward strand.
GAGATTAGCATCCAAGATATAGTCACTTGCTGTCAGCACAGCAGAGAGGACTCTCCAGTTTAATGCACAATGCCGGGTGACAAATGAGACACAATCAATAGCAAAGGTCGTTGCTCACCAGGCTGGAAAGCACCCGCCAGTGTGACAGGGAGAACGGGGGCATATTGAGCGCGATCGTCACTGGGAGGAGAAGTGGATGTGTCCTGCCTGGCACAACAGCCAGGCTGTGCTTTCCCCCTTTTTCCCTGCATGTCATTCTCCCTTTGAATCAAAAGGTGTGGAATTAATGCCTCCTTCTGCAAGGGAGAGGAGCTGGGGGATACAAACCCATTTCCATTAAGCCTTTGGTTGACGGGAAGACTTCAGGTGTGAATTGGATAAATGTCACTTAAATCCCACAAGATGAATTACCAGCTGTAATAAGCCATTAACTGATGCCAAACTGATTTAATTCAGAGACGAGATCTCACTTTTATCAGCAGAGGAAGAGCAGAGAACAACCCGCGGGTACTTAGGGGCTCGGTGCACGGCAGCGCACGGCTCCGCAAGCACAATGACTGGGTGGGAAAAGCTCTCTTCAGCCCTCAGCTACTTTCCAGAGCCGGGCCGTACCCGTGCAGTGCCGCTGCCTCTGGCCGAGGCGACCGCGCTGCCGGGAAAGGGGAGAGCCATCTCGGGGCGGGGGGAGCTTGCAGGAGCCCCTGGAGCAGCAGGGACCTGGGGCGGTGGGACGCCCGCCCCGCACACGCCTGCAAGGTGTGTGGCGCTGCACATCGCGCCGGGCGGCAGGACCGCGGCGGGACCGAGAGTGCCCGGAGCCAGCTCCCGGCACGAGTGACAATAGATAGGGCTGGCTGAAGGCACCGCGCACCGGCGCTGTCCAAGCTCGGGACTCAGCTCCCGCCGCTGAGCGATGCCGCCGCGACCAGGAGCACCGCGCCGGGGGTGCCCGTCACCCCCCAGCCTTTGTCTCCTCCGGGGCGCACGGAAAGTGGGAAAGTGCCCCTCGCTCCCCGCAATCCGTGCGGGAGCAAAGGGAGTTCAGCTCATGGGAGTCACCCCCGGGCTGGGCGCGGGGTGAGCGCGGAGCGGGCAGCGCTGCCTACCTGTGCGCGGCTCCTCGGTGCGGGCTGAGCCCGGCGGGCAGGCGGGGCAGGGCAGCGGCGGTGCGAGGGAAGGCAGCTCTGCCGGGGGGCAGCGGGTGCTCAAACCCGAGTGCAGGAGGAGGAGGAAGAAGAAGAGGAGGAGGAGGAGACAGGGGGAAGGCAGTGGGGGAATGTGGAGAGGAGCCGGGGCCGCCGGGAATCCCGGGGGATTGGGGTGCATGGTGCGGGGGAGGTGGGGCTGGGAGGGGCGCGGGGGGGCGCAAGGGGCGGGTGATGTGGGATGCCCGGTGCGCGCTCCCGCGGGGCTGGAGGCAGGAACAGCTCCTGCCCCAGGCGGGGACCGGGGCGGACAAAGGACGGAGACAAAGGCGGGGCGGCCCGGCGGCAGGTCCCCGCTCACCTGCGTGGGGCGGGGCGGGGTCCCCGCTGCCCGCAGGGGGTGCCCCGTGTTACGGTAGCGGGGTGGGAGACCGGGATGGGTGACCAGCGTCCCCCCGCTCCCCGCACCGAGTCCCGCTGCAGCGGAGGGAGCTGCGGTGCGAGGCGGGGGAAGCGGCCGGGAGCCGCGGGGGGGGCGGTGGGGGACGGCGGAGCCTCGGCACCGGACCCGCCGCGGCCGCTCCTCCCGCCGCCAGGGGGCGCTGGGCCGCACGCCGCTCTGACGTCACACGGCCGCGCCGCCGCCCGGCTCCGCGCTGGGCGCCGCCGCGAGGGAGGGAGCGGCGCCGTGCGGCGGTGAGGGGCGGCGGGCAGGGGCAGCCTCCGCGGCTCGGGGCGGGCGGGGTCGAGGCGGTGGCGGTCGCCGGGATCCTCTGGGCGGTGGGGGCACGGAGCGCGGTGCCGAGGGGGCTCTGCGGGGCCGGGAAGCCGCTTCGCGAAGGGAGCGGCGCTGCACGCCCGGTTGCGCGGCTCGGAACAGCCCTGCTGTGTGCTCCCGCCTGCCTGGCCGTTGGAGCAGCTGGTGTGCGGGGCGGTTGGCGGGCAGGGCACCGCGAGAGGCCTCTGCAGCCGTTCCGCGCAGTACACACGGGCATTTGGAAGGTGATGGGTTACACACTACGTGATGTTCCTGCCTCCTTTGCCTCCCTTTTCTTCTGAAATCCCCTCAGTAACAGATTGCTGCCTTCCAAAAGCGCCACGAAGGGCGGGCAGGCTTTTTCCTGATGCCTCCTTCCTGCTTCCCCTATAGCATCCCTCCAGTGCTCTGTTACAGCAGGAAGGGGGGACAAATTTATCTGACCTCATACATTTAGGACAGTGGATTCGAAAGGCTGTTACCTGCAGCATTGCTCCGACCAGTCACTCCAAAACCTTGAGCTGAGAGAGTATTAAATGTGTGATTCTTTGGCCTGACGCTGTGACTGAAGGGTGGATTTCTTGGGATGCTGTGGTCTGTTTAAGAAAGGGTGATGTTAAGATGAAGATATGAACCTAAACCTCTAAAAATACAGATTCTTTATGCTACTGTGATACAGATTGTTCATTCACATTTGAGAGTCACTGTAGCTGAGGTGCTAGAGATGCTTGAGTATCTTTAATTTTATTTATTGTAGCAGATCACCAATAGTCCAGGCATTCTTTGTATACAATGGTAAGATTCTAATTTAAAACAGGAGAGTAGCTGCCTGTTTTGTGGTTGAAGTAATTCTTTGTAGATTTGCAAAACAGGGGTTGTTGCAGCTGAAACAACTTGAAGATCAGTGGCTCAACATCTGATTGCAATGTCTGTGCCTTACCAGGGGGCTGAGAGACACTTGTGCTGCTCATGGAGCACGGTTTATGAACAGTGGTGCTGCTATTAGCAGTCAGAGTTTGGATGCATGGATAAAATAATAGAAATCATAAAAATAATAGAAAAATAAGTAGAAAACTATGTGCAGCTTAAAATGCAGACTCCACTGTATAAGGAAAGCTGCTGGAAAGTTGAACCCCAGTGTCTGCTGTTTGATTGTTGGCTCAATGATGTCCCTTTATAATTGTCACAAATGTCAGGCTCCCCAGGGCAGAGGTCAAGGAATGTCTGGGCAATGCTCCTAGTCATATGGTTTAGTTTCAGGTACTCCTGTGAGGAGCAGGGAGCTGGAGTCCATAATCTTTATGCGTCCCTACCAACTTGAGATATTCCACGATTCCATGATTTTGTGTGACAAATTCCATGTTAACAATTATGGGGCTGTGTGGGGTTTGGTTTCCTTGGGACTAGAGAGTGAAAACACTGAAGCTGTTGGTAGTGGACAGCACGTGACTACCTCTGTTGTGTCATGTCAATGAGGGTGCAGATCCAAGCCTGAACAAGCAGTGGTTGGTGGTGGTGGTGTTAGAATAAACCCATAGAACTGAAAAGTTCTTGTTTTGGGATAGGATATAGGGGTTAGCAAAGGGCGTGTTCTGGTATGAGAACACTTCTATGGCTTTAGAAGAAAAAAGTGATTGCCTAAACTTTGTGTCTTAGGAATCATGAATTGTCCAGTCCTGGCCAAATGTGTCAAAAAGGGAGATAGCAAAGAACTGTGAGTTGGGCAGATCTTAACTTTTTCTTCTTTAGTGTGTTGACTCTGAGCTCAGCAGCACTAGGGAAGGGGACGGCTCCAGGAGCTGACTGTATTAATAACACAGGAACCAGAGGATAAACATTCTTTTTTGTGGTTACTTCCAGGTTCTGGGAAGAATGACCACTCTCACCCGGCAGGACCTTAACTTTGGGCAAGGTAATGTGCTAAGCTGCCATCTGGTATGTTTGCAAGGCTGCTTGTTGGCACTTTAGCTTGTGGAAGTGTTGTTGGAGGGTTGCTCTATCCCAAAACTTCCTGTAGCTCAGGGGGAGCAGGTGAAATTAATACAGGGAAAGACATCTTTCCCTGAATATATCCCCATGAGTATATAGTATTGCTCTGCATGTTTCTCCCCTCCCTACATGAGCATTTTTTGTTTTTCAGTTGTTGCAGATGTGCTTTCAGAGTTTCTGGAAGTGGCTGTTCACCTTATCTTGTATGTCAGAGAAGTTTATCCTATTGGGATCTTTCAGAAGAGGAAAAAATACAACGTACCTGTCCAGGTAGGAGGTTTTCCTGGAAGCTGACAGCCACATGGATGGACAAGCCAAATAGCAAGTGTCAGGCAACGCTCACCAGAACAGACTAAATCACCTCCATGCTTTGTTTTAACGTGCAAACTCATTTTTTGAAGAGAACTTAGTTCCTGTCAAAAGGGAGAACAGCTGAGGATAGAGCAGTACTTGTGGAACAAGCACATCATGGGCAGCAGCAGTAGTAAAAGGCTTCCCCAGCTATGTGCAGTAAGGCAACATGGAAGCATGCTTCCTAGAAGTAGTGATGGTTGGGATATACTATTCCCAACGTGCTACTGTGGGTATATATTCCCACTATGCTACAGCTGTGTGGGTACAGTGATCTGCCTCAGCTAACTATCCTTCCATGAAAGAAGGTTATGGTTTGAATAACTGGTTGGAATTGGCAACTTAGTGGTGAAAAAAGCTATTTGAAGCCTGACTCAGGGACTCACGTGCTGTGTAACACTCTGGTTGGTGCTTCTGTTTAAGCCTTCCCCGTTAGCATTGTCCTGGTTCACATCAGAGCCCAGCTCTGACTATTCACTGTGTTTGCTCCAGATGTCCTGCCACCCGGAGCTGAACCAGTACATTCAGGACACCCTGCACTGTGTAAAGCCCCTGCTCGAGAAGGTAAGATCATATTAGGGACCCGGGCAAAAGTACTGCCCGGGGTCTTGATAGAAAGTAAGAGACCATAAATACCATTTTCACTGCAAAATTCATTTACAAATTTACCATTTACAATATAGTAGCTGATAAAACTACTAACAACAAAAACATCCATCACCTTCCCTTGCAGTTAAGGCCCTGCCTTGCTGCTGATCATTGGCATTTAGTTGTGTCTGATACCTGCACGTGAGGATACACATCTGTATGTTTCCAGTTATATCATTCTGTGTGTTAATGTGCTGCTTTTGAATACATTTAAGTTTAAGCACCTAGTTGGCAGAATAGTTTGAATGCTCTGCTGTAAGCCAGCAAGCAAAGGTAGGAGCGAACTCTGGGCTTTGTAAGAGCAAGGTGTGACCACACAAAGCATTTCAGGATGTAGGATGCTGGCAGATCTTGCGTTCTCTGCTCTCTACAGATGCAATTAGAGAATGGAAATAGTATTTCGCCAACGGTCTAAGCATATCTTAGCTTCCTTATCACTGTCTATTCCTGAGGGATGCAGTGAGATGGCTGTACATTTCCTCCTTTGTTCCAAAACAGTACCTAGAGAAATGTACTATTTGGTGCATCTCATAGCATCACAGAATCAAGTAGGTTGGAAAAGACCTGTAAGATTAAGTCCAACCTTTACCCTAGGACTGCCAAGTGCACCACAAAACCATATCCCTAGGTCTTAGAGATAAGCTATCAGTTTAACATCTAGCAAGTAATGGCTTTGCAAAAGCCTTTTTTCTCCTCCATAAGAATAGTCTGGCAGTGCTGAAGCTCTGATAACTGCTAGTGCTGTGAGCCACAACAAATAAGCATACTCCCACTTTATCAGAAGCATGTGAAGCTCAGCGGGGGCAGAAGACAGCTTGTTTTAAAGAAGAGGTTTTTCTATCTTTGTTCTTGCAGAACGATGTGGAGAAAGTTGTAGTTGTAATCCTGGATAAAGAGCACCACCCTGTGGAGAGATTCGTCTTTGAGATCACACAGCCACCTCTTCTTTCCATTAGGTAAAGCTCCCCTTGCTGCTTGCCTGAGGCATCCACACCAGCCTCTGCAGAGGTGGGCTGGAGGTAGCCCCAAGCCCCAGAACTTTATGCATGCCCATAACAACTGCTCTCTCCTCACCAGTTCAGAGTCCCTGCTCTCCCATGTGGAGCAGTTACTGCGTGCCTTCATCCTGAAGATCAGCGTGTGCGATGCTGTGCTTGACAACAATCCCCCAGGTAAACATTCCCTACAGCCTGACAGCACGGCCTTGCCTGGCTTGAGACAGTGGGTGGTGTCTGATCCTCTGTTAGTTGTCCCAACTGGGATCTTAACATGTCTCTTGCAGGTTGCACCTTCACAGTTCTGGTTCACACCCGGGAGGCCGCCACACGGAACATGGAAAAGATCCAGGTGATAAAGGTGAGCAGTTCCTTCAGCTACTTGACTGTGAGCAAGCTGCAGAGCCAAGACTGGAAATGAGAGTGTTGGCATCTCTGAGGTTAAGGCCACTAGCTGTTTTGAACATGTACGTTAGCTTCACGTGATGCACTTCACAGCTTTGCTTTGAATTAGTCAAAATGGTTTACAGGGCTGAGCACATTCACCAGCCACGACCACAGACGATAGCTGCTTCAGTGCCTGAATTAGACCAGAACAATGCTTACTGCGGAATGCCTGCTCAGTCACTTACAACAACTGACGTACTGTACATTTAATCAACACCAAAGTAAGCCCTCATCCCACATCCACTGTGTGTGGATGGCTGATTCTTTATAAACAGCAAGAAACACTAAAGATTCAAGTAACTAGTGGTGTTTGAGTGCACAAATACATTTTATCTTGCAGGAAAGTGTGTGCACTTCACTTTTTAAAGCAAAAATACATATATTTGTTTGAGAATCCTTGCTTAGGTACAGGGAAGCTCTTTTCCCAACCAAGTTATTTTGGGTGTCTGAAGGCACAATAGATAAAGCTAATGAAGTGGTTTCAAAATGGAAGTCTGCTCTGTACTGCTCAGTAATGGAAACTGGTAATATTGTAGTCCAGCCTTTAAACTTGCAAGGCAGGACAGAAATCCATGCCCTGAGCATTGCAGAGTTGCAGTGAAATGCTGCTGCAGTGACTAGAACATGCTGACTCAGGGCAGCTAAGAGTGTATCTTTTAAAGAAGCGAGAGATTACCTTTAGAATAAGTTAATATTATAGTTTGATCCTATAACTGAAGATAATTACGCTGAGTCTGTCACAAAATGAACAATTTAGGGTCACTTAAAGAATGATCAAAGGTAGCAAGAGTAGTTTTAATATGAATTTATAAACGTGCAACGTAACAGAATTAAATGGAACATTGACTCTGTTACTCATTACATGGATGGAGCATACAAAGGAAAACAGAGGTAAAAATAAAGCTAAAAAATGATTGATGCAGAGACTGAAGGCACAAAGGGTGAGGGGAACCCTCCCATTGAGTATCGAGGTTCAGACCAGACCCCCCCTTGCTTTCTGAACCGCTGGAGCCTAGGTGCAGCTAGGTCTGGTCTTAGTCTCAGACTTGGTCAACAGTTGGGATCTAAGGGCTGTCAGAAGTGTCAGCAGTTCACCACGGGTGCGATTTTTACCGGCTTTCACCTACCAGCAGCCTGCAGTTTTAAGGTGAGTCAATAGAATCTACTACACGACATAGTAATACACTACATAGTAATGGGTACACACAGACAGACACACAAACATAAAGACATACAAGGGTACCTGTTAAAAAATTCCCATTGAGTGCAGCGAAATGTTCACATCAAATGTCTCAGAGGTTTGAGCCTCAAGGAGCGGGGGGGACTTCAGCCAGGCCCTCTCATCAGCTTCAGTGATGGTCCTCCAGTTACCACAAACCTGAGAGTTTGTGAACTCTGGGGGTGTCCCACTCAGAGGGAGATGCTGGTCACAGCCCGCTGCAGTCCAGGAGAGCTCAAAGGGCCTCACTTGGCACCATTTATAGGGTCACTAGATGATGGGCTTTAGTCATTAGTAATTCCCATCCCGGCCACAACCCAAGTCAGTAATTACTAGAAATGTTTCAGAACTCCAGCAACAATGGTACTGTGCCACCTGGGCACCAGGGGATGACTGATTATCCTTGCTCTTGCTTCCCTCCGTAACCATGTAGGAGTTCCTGGTATGGTCAAGGGACTCTTTGCCACCCAACTCACTACACAAAGGCCAAGGCCTGATGGGAATTCCTGAGGTTGTGGGGCAGCCTAAAGTATGTGGGGGAGATGCACCACTGCAGTCTCAGGGCCAAGTGTGCAAGTGTGAAGTTTTGCTGATATGAAAGGTTTGAGTTACCTGTTTCTTTGCTCAACCACTGGATTTCTCATTCACTCAATGCTGATGTAGTGCTGAGAAAGAGCCCTCGCCTGGTGGAGCCTGCCAGCCCCTGCAAATAAAGCACCTTGTGTTCCTGCCCCTAGGATTTCCCCTGGATCCTCGCTGATGAACAGGACGTGCACATGCATGACCCCCGGCTTATTCCCCTGAAAACCATGACATCCGATATCCTAAAGGTGAGCAGAGCATTCTGGCCCAGGAGGTGGCTGAAACTGCATGTGGGTCCAAGCTTTGTCTGCTCTGATGCCAGCTCTGCAGCTTTCTGTAGAGGAAGTTTTAACACTGCTGAGCTGTAGTTTAGTCTGGCAGATGCCTGTGCCAGTAATCAAAACAGGGCAAGACTCCTCGTGATAAAATAAACCTGGTTATGAGGAAAGGAACAAACTCTTCCTGTTTAGCCTATTGCAGACTTTTTTCCCCCATTCACCTACCTGCATATCAAATGATCTGGTGCTTGTTTCTCTCCTCCAGATGCAGCTCTATGTAGAAGAGCGAGCCCACAAAGGCACCTGATTACCAGTGTTCCTTGCCTTCAAGCCTCATCTGATCTTCTAGTGGATTAAGATATCTCACAAATCATACCTTGCTAACTGTCTCTTCAGCTGGCCTTCTGGGTGAATGTAGAGCAGCTGCTGCCTCTCTATTTCAAGTGCTCTTACCACTGTATATAGAACTGACTTGGAATGTGGAGCCAGAGCCTGTTCCCATGTACACTCATGTGTGAGTATAGGTTTTGTTACAGTGAATCCCTGGGGGCAGGACATAGGTGACTGCAGTGTGCAGTCAGTGCTTTGTACAGCTCCAGTTCTCACCTCAATAGGGCATCTCCATTGCACATCGATAGTGATATACAGCGATCCACTACAGCAACGGACTCATGTCAAGGGTGAGTGAGGCCTTATGTAGCATCTGTCCACTGTGACTGTCCCAAGTAGTCTTCAATAAATGCTAAGTTTTACCTGAGTTCTGTCCAAACCAGCCTCCCCCTGTAAGCAAGTATTTTTATTCTGTATGGAGCTTTGTATTTTATTGGGTTTTTTCCATACCTTTTCTAGAATGTATGTGGAATCCGTCAATTCCCATGAAGGGGTTATACTACCTTGGTCTCTCTCCTTTCTATGGGAGAGCTTTCAGCAACAAGTGGCATTAGCAAGAAGGAATGTGTCTGTCCAGCAAGGACACCTGCCAGATATACTAAATAGAGGACAAGGGGAGCACTGTTAATCGTATACCTGTCAAAGGAGAGGGAAGAAGGCCTTAGCATTGGCTCTGTGCAGACAGGGGTAGAAGACTTGGTTCATAGTATTTAAGCTGAGCTTGTTGGTCAGACAATTTGATAACACAGCCAGTACAGAACCTCCCTGCTCCCTCCAAGTAAAAAGTGCAAGAATACTCTAGAGCAAGGTCTTGTGCTGCTTTAACACTTTATATAGGGTCAGACTGTTCAGTACAAACCAAGTACTTTGGTAGTACAAAGGTAGTAAGGAGAAAGCCCAGCACAATCAAAAGGCACTTCTGTTGTAAGGGAGCCACCTTGAGGTATTTCTTATCTCCTCTTTCTCTAGTGGTTTATTCAAACAACAATGGACTGGTTTTGGACAGGGAAGGCATGTACCGTTTTGATCTTCTACACTTAAAGAAACAATAAGGAATTAAGTACCAGTGACACTGCATTTATGAAAAAGGGTTGACAGTTTCCTTATGCTATGAAAGGGCTGATGTGAAAGATACACGTTTTTATACACAATAAAACTGAAACAGGAAAATAACATACAAAACCAAATGTCTCTGTAGCAGAGCCCTTGAGGACAGCATCGATAACCGGCATAAAACATTTTTGCCTTATCTTTTGTAAGTTCCATAAACAAACAAGAAGGGGTTTCTATTTAAGACTTAGGGTTTGGCTGCAGCACAAGGACATATTAACTAGACAAACAGATGTCATTTCATTGTCCTAGTCTTCCTCCTGTGGAAGGGCACTAGTAATTGCAGTAATATCCATGGTGCAGGAGGAGGAAAATGAGGACAGAAGTCCTTCCAGAGGGCCAGGCCTGCAGAAGTTCTGCTGTAAGGAGCACTAGCTGCCTGTGTTTGAGATCAGCTGTGCAAGACAAAGCCAGGACACTCACCCAGAGAGTACAGACAAATAAGTGCACCTGAGACCACCTGGTTACAGTCCTGAGGTAAAAGCAAACACATATTGTGCCTTCATAACATTGTCAGGGGCCCAATGGTGATGCTGGAGTTGGTCACTCGGATCCCATACCATCCTGCCCAGAACTGGGTGTCTTGGCCTCCGTGCTGGAACCAGATGTAACGAACTCCAGGTGGGTAATTCTGGAAGGTGTGAGAAATCTGGAGAGAAAGAAGAAAAATCCTTCTTAATTTGTCTAAGTAAACCAACACTGACCTAGAAGCTCAGACCACTACAGTGAGTCTTGGTTTCAGAAAAAGCTCATTCTAAGGTGTCTCCCATTGAAAGTGCATCATTCCTCTTTTTGAGGGACAGGAAAAAGCACCTCTTACTCAGCCTCTACCCTAAGTCAAATGTAATATTAAGCTTGATTCTTAGATTGTTATGTAACAATCTAATGGGGAATTTACAGCCAAACCAACCAGTTAAGCACGTTTAGCAGTTTAAGGAAAGTAACATCTGCAATACTTTAAGTGATATCCATGTAGTAGTTTTAAAACAAAGCTTTGTGATCTAATAGAAACAAGAGCTGTGCTCTTGTAACTCAGACAAAAAACTGAAGTGAAAAACCAGAAACAATTAAAGAGACTGAGCTAAAACAACAGAAGAGCCCAGGGCTACTCTTTAGGAAACCCTGGGCACCTGCAAACCAGCATGGTACTGGTACTGCTGCTTCTTCAGCATTGGTAACAGCAACTACTTATCTTTTGTATTGAGTTTAGCAGGCTGAAGAGCACAGAAAGAAGATCCACGTGGGACTCTGGCTAAGACAGACTTGCAAGATTCGAGTGTCACAATACTGATGTAAAGCCACTGGGCTGTGCTTACCTCTCTCCACACGGCATCATTCCACTGCTCTATAACCACCGGCTCGGGGCGGAACTCCGCAAGGACAATGTAGTCTTCAGAAAGCAGCCTCACTATAAGCTCATAGCGACACCCACAGTCAAATCTGGCAGCATACCTAGAGAGGCAGGGAGTAATCAGGGAGCAGGGTTGGATATACAGTGTTGTTTCCCGGAGTGTTCAAGAACAGTCTCCAAAGGGGTCCCCATCTGCAGAGGAAAAGGATTGTCATCCCTGTAGCTATGAAGTTCTAATACTTCCAGCTATCCTGCTCTTCACCTCCTTACAGCCTACTGAACAAACTTAGGATTTAGTTTCTGTTTTACTCAAGCTACAACTCCCAAAGGATAAAGAGCTAATTTTATAGCATGAGAAGCTTCAGAGACCTGGCTTGTCTCTAGGCCAATGCCAGTTTTCAGTACATACACTTACCAGTCCTTGACTACAATTTCAGGCCGTTTCTCATCCATCAACTGATTCCAGTATCCTTCTTTCTGCAGGCTGATGAGTTGAGACTTGAAGCACGGCCTGAAACAGCAATAAAAACATTCACAGTGTCACAAAACACATCTCTTCCCTCCCAACATCTGCGCTTTCCCTGACAGCTTTCCTCTCACCAAAGGCCCACCCCAGACCCTGCTGATCAGTGACCTCCCTCAAGCCTTCCAACTGTAGTGCCTTTGCAGAGAGATAGAAGGAATCGGGTCTCCAACTCCAGAACACTGGAATCCAGTTCTTACCCATATGAAGTGACGAAGTATTTCTGTACTTTGGAGTCTGGGATTTCTCTTCCATGAGGTCCAGGCATATTCTCAACCTTCCATTTATCTCCCTCATTATTATCAAGTTTCCAGTGCTGAAATTTCTCTAAAAACATCAGTATCAAAAATGAGTGTTAGGACCTCTGTGCAATTTCCAGCTTTTGAGAAAGAATCAGCTACAGAAGAATACCAGGAGCCTACTTTGATGACTTTTCAGATACACTCTATTATTCCTACAGCTGAAAGCGACTCCTGTCTCTATGTTGCCATCACTTTCAATGTGGCTGTCAGCAGCCAGGCCAACAGGGAGCAACTTCCTGACCACATCAGAAACACAGCAATAAAGCAGAGTTACAGTAGTCATATTAGTCAAGTCTTTGACAACAGAAATTCCCCAGCTGCTGAACGTTTAATCCCAACACCTGATGGTTTCACTGCCATGTTGTACTTGCTGTGCAAATTAACAGCCAGCCTGCAGCACTGGGGCCTTTGTGACTCCAGAGATGGAGATTTTTCTGCTGGCAACCACAGATAGGTATTTACTGATACTTTATCTACCCAGAGTAGTTTCACTGCAGATGTGCCCCAGCAGAGATCCATCAGTAGCTGGACAGTCCCACACCACCAGCAGCACTTGCGTGATGCAGGACACTGACTCATTCTGACTGTTAGGAAACTCTTAGTCCTCTCTGCTATAAATAATTAAACAAACCTTCAGCACAGGGGTTTTTGATTAAGTTTCTCTTCAAGTGGGAGAGCATGTAGAAGACCTTCCAGTCCGAGACGCTCCTGTCCAAGTTCTGCAGGTAAAACCCCTCACGCTGGCACTTGCGCTTCCACAGGGTGGTCAGATCCACCACGTACCGCCACTGCGCGCAGACCACCCTGCAGGTGCGGACCAGGTCCCGGGCGGGCAGCAGCGACAGTAGTTCCACCAGGACGTCTTCGGGGAGGTCGCAAATGGTTGTCATCGCAGACCGGCGGGCGGCGAGCGCGGCGGAAACCCCCGGGCACCGACAGCGCAGAGCTTGGGGAAAGAAGCAGAGTGTTTAGCACTGACCGACACACCGACACGGCCCCCGGGCGGGACGGTGCCGTGCCGCGGGCCATTGCCCCAGCAGCGCCCGCCCCGCGCCCCCCGCCCGGCCCCACCTGCGCCCCCGGACGCGGATGTGAACCGGCCGCGGCCCTTCCGCAGGGGCGGAGCGCGGGGCGGGCAGCCGGGAAGGAGGCGGCACCCGCGGGGCCGCGGCCCTTTATCAGCGGAGCGCGGCCCGGCCCTGACCCGAGCCGCGGCCGCCGCCGAGCAGCGCCCCAGGTAAGAGCGCTCGGCCCCGGTGCGCCGTGACCCCGCGGGGGGCAGCGGGGAACCAGAGCAGGGGATGGGAGCGACCGGGGAGGGCGGGCCGGGTTTAAGACCATGTGAATCGGGGTGGGAAAGGAACTGTCACCCCTCCCCGGAGCACTGGGAATCCTTGCTTCCAGCCATGCTCCAGCACCGGGCCTGGGCAATGAAACCAGCGCGATCTCTGATTTTACAAATCACCGTCTTCAGAACTGTGGTTGAGGGTTGGAAGGGGAGGGGGGGGTGTGGAACGGGAAATCCCTAATGCTATCCTCGTAAAAGCCCGAGGATGTTAAATGACAGTTTCCTCCTGCTGTCTGCAGTGCAGATAGAGGAAACATGATACCTCTGTATCTAGAACACCTAGATTTAGGATGCTGTTACAGTGGTGACTCCTCTTTCTTCCTTTCCTGGCCCGAACTGGCACTATTTCATCACGTATCATGTGAGGATATTTCACCTGCTTTGTCCCTAGTGCTCTCCTAGGCTTAGTAAGGAGTTAGGCTGCATCTGTGCAGTTTGCTGCAGTGTGGGCAGCTTCCCAGCATCAGGGCTCAGCTGAGCTAAAAGCAGTGTCACAGGGCACTGAATGACACAGGCTCTCAATCCGCACACTCATCTGTCCTTACTCCTGCAGCATCCAGTTCAGGAGCTCAGGACAGCAGAGAGCAGTTGGGAGTCAGAGTGCAGATCAGCACATGCAGTTAAAGCACACACTTCTGACTTAACTGCTCAGATTATAAGGCCATAGAAAAAAATGAATATTAGAGAATATCAACTGAGTAATTTTCTGTTATGCTCCGATTCATACTTTATACAGGCTCATGACTAAGGAGATTAAGTGCCAGCCCCTCAAGGGGAAAAAAGCCTTTCAGATATAGAATGAGCCATTGCAAACAGGGTTGGCAGGATGCTCACCACTGATATTCAGGTGCTGCTCTGCAGCATTTATCATCATTGGTGATATTCTTAAAGGCAGAAAACCCACCCAGATGCCTTTCTCTGCAGGGAAAGTCATTGCTAAAACTGGGTTTTGCAGCAGCAGAGACTTCTGGAAGGACAGATTCCAGTCTGGGAACCATCCAAACTGCAGCTGTCAACTACTTGCACTTTGTGGATGAGTTTAACCAAGGCCTTTCACTTAAAACAGAAAATGTTAATCTACTCATGTGCTTCAGGGCATTAACTTAATAGGAGTCAGGAGGCCTTAAGGTTCGGAAGCAACCTATGCCCCCAAAATCATGCTTTCAGATAACATGCCGATTTTCCCTTTTTTCCTACTGCATCAGCATTTGACATCACTGTGTGTGTGAGACCTCCTGTCTGAAGTCTGTATCACTGCTCTTTTCCCCTTCTTTCTCAGAAGGCTCCATCCAGCTTGGCCCAAGGATGGAGTCCCTCCCTGAAGCAGTCCTGATCAGGATCCTGGCTTCCATACCTGCGGTGGATTTGGTGCTGGCCTGCCGCCTGGTCTGCTGCCAGTGGAAGAACCTGGTTGATGGAGCTGCACTTTGGATCCTGAAGTGTCAGCAGGAAGGCCTCACTGGAGCAGAGTCACAGGAGAATGCAGAGAACTGGCAAAACTTCTACTTCCTGAGTAAGAAAAGGAAGAATCTCATCAAGAACCCATGTGGTGAAGGTGAGAGATGAGCATAACAAGCCCCAGGATTTCATAGAGGTGACTGGTCACTGGAATTGGGTATCTCCAGTCTTTGGAAAAAAGATCTTAGTTGCTACCAGGTTGTAGCATTTTCTTCTTGCCTAAGAGTCAAATCACTTAATGCAGTCAAGTCATTTAATGGGCATGAAGGCCTTTGATAATCAGCCTTTGCAAAGGGCTCTACTTGACATCAACTTTATATAAGCCCTTGCAGGGATCTGATCATATTTGAGACAGAAATGTCCTTTGCAACCCCTGTCCAGTGCAGTAACGGGGGACAGAGCCCCTGTCCAGTGCAGTACTGGGAGGGGACAGAGCCCCTGTGCAGTGCAGTACTGGGAGGGACATGTGCATTTCTAGATTGCTTCTTGCTAAGCCAGGACTGGAAAGATGAAGCCCTTCCCTGCTCAGGAGCTGGTCTACCCATAGCTCACCAGGCACTTCATGCTTCCTTCCTTGAAGCAGCTCAGGCAAACCTTGTCTGTACTCTCCTTCCTGCAGCCTGTCAGAGCTGTGCGCACCCTCCAGTTGCCATTATGATGATAATCTATGAACTTTGCTTGCCAGATCTACAAAATGCTCAGCAATAAGCAGCCGTAACCAGGCCTCAACAAAAGCAGCAATAAACACATTTCACACATGATAGACCAAAGCAATATCAACACAGCTGCTCCATTCTGTTTACAGATTATCATTCTGGAAGCTTTCCCAACACCCAGGTTCCCTCTGGCTAAGACCAGAGGAGCCCAGTGTTTAATACTGCTTCTAGAAATACCACTTAGCAATTTAGAAAGCTTAGAAATCCAGCAGTCAGCATCCCTCCCCAGGCTATGCTTGTGTTATAAAACTGGAAGTACTGAAGCACAGTTCAGAACACCTAGATCTCTCTGGAGTACTTAAATACTAAATAGAGTACTTAAATATACCCACATAGCCATTGTACATGGCCATTTTGGTGGGGAATGTTAAAGTGTGTTAATATTCGGTTCAGCCACACTAAAGGTATTTGCCTGACCCCTACTTAACAAACATCTCTGTAGCCTACATACAAAATCATACAATCCCAGAATGGGTTGTGCTGGAAGGGACCTTAAAGCTCACCCAGTTCCAGCCCCCTGCCACGGGCAGGGACACCTTCCACTAGAGCAGGTTGCTCCAAGCCCCTGTGTCCAAGCTGGCCTTGAACACTGCCAGGGATGGGGCAGCCACAGCTTCTCTGGGCACTCTGTTCCACAGCATTCCTTGCACAAGCCAGAAAAAGGTCCCAGGGGAGGTGATCAGGTTCCCCAAGCCCACAGAAACTCAGACTCATTCAAGTCTCTTTTCTGCCATTTGCAGAAGACTTGCAGCACTGGGGAGAGGTAGAGAATGGAGGTGATGGCTGGAAAATTGAAGAGCTTCCCGGGGACTTTGGAAAAGAATTCCCTAGTGAAGAAGTCAATAAGTACTTTGTTACATCTTATGAGTAAGGCTGCTTTCTTCTCTTATTCAGGGAAGGGGACATTTTTGGCTGCCCCAGTCCCAGGAGAGACTGTAATACCCATTAACATCTTGTGTTTCAGGTGGTGTCGAAAGGCTCAGGTCATTGACCTGAGGGCTGAGGGGTACTGGGAAGAGCTGATGGATACAACCCAGCCTAAAGTTGTGGTAAGAGACTGGTAAGTAGCAAGGATGCCTCAGAAGGCAGGGAGAGAGTCAAGAAAGAGAAGGAAGGGCATACACCTGCCCTGGACCTTAGAACCTCAGCTCCCAGGATCCCCTAGATGTGGGACAGGGCTGGGTCTTGACTTACAGCACCACAGGCAGCTCCCACAAGCTTCAAATTGGTGCGTGTGGCCTCTAAAGACCAGGTTCTTGTTGTGAATGAGGGGAGGTGGTAGGTTGGGGTAGGAACCATTGCAGATTTCCACCTCAAACCAAGGCTCCAGTACCTTGAGGAGATGGAGCCTGCATTCAGCAAGATGTGGTTGCATGCTCTGGCTCTTTTGCAGTGTGGGTCTCCTTACAGGTATGCAGGGCGCAGTGATGCTGGCTGCCTCTATGAGCTCTGTGTGAAGCTGCTCTCAGAGAACGAGGATGTTCTGGCCGAGTACAAAAGTGAGACCATTGCCATCCCACAGGACAACGACGCCAACTGGACTGAGGTGAGTTACATTCTGGGCTCAGCAGGTAACACCCAACCTGCGGGAATTGGGAATGTTTGCAAGCAGAGAGAAGCAGGAGAGTTCTCCTAGAGGAGAAGGCATCTGTCTTGTTCTGTGGAGCCATGGCCCTATGTTTGAACACAGGGATTATACTGGGAGGCTGCCTTACATAAAACTTGGGAACTTGCTGAGCCGCCACTGCAGGTGTAAGATGAAGGAGATGCCTAAAACTGGGAGAGGTTCAATGGCCTCTGAAAACAATGGGATCAAAGCTCCTTCCATCTAGTAACTCCCACTGTAAATGTCCTCACTGCTACCCAACCTGTTAGGTATGATTCAGGCAGGTGGGGTTGAAGGCTCTGTGCACTAAAGGGTAGGTTCATGGGGGTTTGACAATTACCAATAACCATTTTGTGTCTCATCCCAAAGATCTCCCACACCTTTTCCAACTACGGGCCTGGGGTCCGCTTTGTCCGCTTTGAACACGGTGGCCAGGACACGCTGTTCTGGAAGGGATGGTATGGCATCCGTGTGACCAACAGCAGCGTGACAGTGGAGCCATAGCCACGCAGAACTGGGGCCTGCATGCTGGAGCTGACTTCCCTCAGGGCATTCCATGGCCTCTGGATGGTTTCCGCGTGGTGCTGCTTCCAGGCTGTAGAGGACACGGCCTTTCTGCGCATGAACGTGTGTGTGAGATGCCAGGGGCCACCATCTGCCCTTCCTCAAGGGGACTGTGCAAAGAATGTGAATGAATTTGTGAATGCACCACAGGAGAGAGAGCCTCGCCGCTTGCATGGATGTTCCATCAGCTATGAGATCCCCAAAGGTCCTGCAGATCTTGCTTCTAAGCCATGAGCACCCTGCCTGCTTCCCAGACTTGGGCACCCCTTAACTTTAAGGGGCACTAAAGCTTATTTTTTCTAGAAGGTAGAGTAGAAAAAAGGGAAGAAAGAAAAGCATAGTCCTTGTGTCTGAGAACATGCCAGAGCCTTGTCACATCTGAAGCATCACCAACTGCTTCATAAGAACCTTAGCTTCTCCCATTTATAAACCATAGATGTCATGGCTGGCCACAGAGGAGCTCAAACTTGGCTGCCAAGTGCTGTTAGTTTAATTTTTAGTGAAAATGCAAAGCAGTTGGGATTGGATCCTTTTCTACTGTTCCCAGCATCCATTTATCAAGTGTTGGGAACTGAAATCTCTCTAATGTCCAACCCTCGTGCTTCGTTTAGCTCCCTCAGACAGAGCAAGCAACAGTAATTGCTGGGGGAGAGAGATGCCAAGGCCTTAGGGAAATGGGTTAGAAGCAAACTGGGGAGGGGGTCCAGGGACAAACTCAAACTCATCTACCCCTTCCTGGCCTCTGCAGGTGCTTGTTCATGCAACAAGCACCCTGGTCATCTCCTGGCAGGCAGGAGATACTCTTCACACAGAGCTGTTGTTAGCCCCACTTGATGGCAGTTCTTTCTGCCTACTAACAGTGTCTGCAAAAAGTACACGTCTGCCTCCACTCCATATGCTCGCTGACAAGACTGCACTTCATACATACTCCCACTAGTGCCTCTTGCTATCAACTGAAGGCTGTGAGCCACCATCCTGAACAAAGACACCTAAAGCTCCCCTGAGCCAAGTCTGTCCCTACTGGTGAGTCCTCGCAGAAGAGCATCCCCTTGATAGAGGTGGTGTTGCCTAGAGAGAAAGGCACTTACATTTTTGCATCCATCCATCTGTCTTCCCTTCCTGGGCTGCCAGCACATACATACTTGAATGCCACTTTGCATCAAAGTGCACCATTACAAGTGCAGTGTAACTACTATTACCTGTAGCCAAAGGAGAGAGCTTGCAAGCTGGTCACTGCATGCTCTGCTTCACCAGGCTTTCTGCACTCAGATGCTTCCAAACCACAGCCACACCAAGCCACAGGCCAGGCAAACACAATAAAGTGACACAATTGTGTGTGGATCTTCCTTTGTGTGCTGGGTGTTTGTGTCCTGTGCTTCAGTATGCGTCTTCTGTTCAGTTACGTGGACTGCTGTCAACAACCAGGAGTCATTGTATCTTGGATAATACCATGAGTCTCCCTGAAAGAGGTACATGTTCTGTTCCCTGACCCAGCAGCCTGAACCTGTCAGAAGCACTTGATGGGCAACAGCTTTGCAGAGCAGCAGCAGGCAGAGGTGCACTTAAAACACAGTAGGAATTCATGCAAGGCACAGAGGAGGTCCAGGAAAGCTCCTACACAGCCCAGCCCTGACAGATGCCCTCCAGGTCATCTGTAACTGCAGCTCTGCTGTGAGCTCAGCCTTGGTTCTGACCCAGGAGAGACCAGAACCAGTTCAGAATTTCAGCCTTTCCCCTCCATCACCCTTGCACTCTGTCACACACCACCACAGCCTTTAGTGCAGCTGACAAAGTTGCTAGTTAGTATTCAACTCGCTGCCAACTCTGCCCCACAATAGCAATGAGGCCTCCATCTGCCCCTAAGGAATTAATACAACAAAGGGATCAATATTCCACATCTTGATGTGGTTGTTAAATTGAACCTTTCCTAAGTCACCGTCTCGGAGTCAGGCTTAAGCCTTCAGATATTGTGTCCCATGTAAATCCAGGGTAGGGCCATGGTCCCCATTTGGGCTCACCTAGCCTGGACCACTGAATGCACACAGCCCCCCCAGCAGCTCCTTACAATGAACACAGCTGCTGGGGGCTTCCCACTCAAGCCCCCAGGCCTGATGTTCACATGCCAGGGGCATCCTGACCTTCCTGCTCCCCTCCAAGAGTTGCTGTCCAAGACACTCTGCTTCCCTGCACACAACAGCTACCTCTGCTCCACAGAGCTGCCTGCAAGAGCTGCCGCTGACCACAGGGGAGAGAGAACTCCTTTCCTGCAGCCACATCAGTACCAGAGTCCCAAAGCAGGTACTTGAGGGGGAAGGAAGGAATAAAATCTTGTTCACATTATAAATATTTCATTCCAAATGCTTTTTGAATTTTGATCAAATCCCACAGGTCTGAACGCACTGACATCTGCACCGCACACATCTAGGTCCAAGGCAATGTCAGTTCATCTGTCAGAGACGAACTGAGCATGGGAAGTTAACGGGTTCTCACATGGTACAGACTTCATTGAAACTGAGATGATGCAATTTCATACTATTGCAGAATCAGTGCAACTGACAGAAGGGTTTGATGTATTTAAGCTCCCAGCCACTGAAGGGCTCCATCACACACAGCTTCAACAGGAGTGCCTTCTGCTTTCTGTTGTGCATCACCCACAAGCAGCTGGGTGATGCTACACAGGAGCCTTTGGGAACACTGATGAACAACGCAGGAGTGTGCTGAGCAGACAGAAAGGTCTGTCCCCAGGTAATCTATAACAGAGATTCTCATCGGCCAGACTCAGAATATTTAGAAATCCAAGCATTAAACAGACAAAATGTGATTGTTGCTGGAGGAAAAAAGCCAAAATCAAAACCACACAAAAGGGTCTCCTGCCAGTCCTGAGCATGGCAACAAGAGCTGTAGAAAGGGCTCTTATGTCCTCTGCACATCAAACCAAAGTGCATCACAGCCACTTCTGGAGCGGACACCGCTTAGTAGCGAGCTACACCAAAGAATAGAAATGTCCTCCAAAACAGCCCTCAAAGCAGCTGGACGATGAGAGCTAGAAGGGAGAGTTTAAGGCATGATTTACTCGCTCCTGGCCAAGACACCAGCACGAACACACCTCTTACCCTGCCTGCTTTAATACTCAGTGCCACTAAGAGAAGCCCTACACACAGCACTCCACACAGCCCCTTCTGCTCTCAGCAGCTGACATCTCATTTCCTGGGTGCCAACTGCATCCTTGTGGCTGCAGTTGTACAAGATCCCATTGTGATTTTCTTTTCTACAAAGCCCACCACAGCTAGTCGTGGCTATAAATGCCACTATACTTAAAAGGGGTGGTTGGGGTTTGTTTTCCATAGTAGCTTCTACAGCAAGTCTCTTGCAGAGGAATAGACCAGAACAAGCTGGGGCCCTGGCAAGGAAACACTAGCATACATCTCTTGTCAAGTCTAATTGTATTTTTCTGTATGAAGAATCTATTCTTACCCATCTGGGGGGTTTGTGGACAGATGGAGAAATTTCCTCCCCCATCAGGCATTCAAGACTGGGGATGGGAGGAATGGGGGAGAAAAGAGAGTAAAATCTATCTAACAATTCCCTGTTGCTTGCAGCCCAGCTGTTCCAGCCAGCTGTAAAAGGAAGAATAGTTTAGGAGTCTGATTTCCCTAAATCAAACAGCTTGCAGGGGCTGGAAACACCGCTTCCTAAAAGCCAGGACAGTGTGGCATCAGCCTAAAGCTACAGCAGAGGTGAGTATGGCCACAAACAGGATGGAAAGCCCTTGCACTTGGGCCCACGGGCATGTCAGGAGCGGAAAACCTGCAAAGAACTGGAAAACACTGAGCTAATGAAGAAACAGCCCCCGGGCATATACCTCCCTTTCCAGTTCAGACACAGCCATTCCCACATCTTCAGTGCTGTCCCATATCACACAGGTATTTCAGGGAAAAACAGAGTCCATGGGCAAGCAGCACTGGCACTGAGCTAAGACGATTCCTGCTTCTCTTTCCATCCACCTAGCTCATCCTGACATCCTTTGGGCAATGACTGCCCTGACCTTCTCAGTCTCCTTAGCTGTTAGTGAGAACAGGGCCTAAAGATGCTTTCCTACTGTGCAGGCACTTTGGAGTTAGTGCTGCAAGTTAGAGCTGCAGTGAGCTCAACTGGGAAGTCTCAAGGAAGCTGGAATGCTTTAGAAGCAGCATGACTACTGAGAGCATAACTAAAGCATAACTACCAAGACAGCTACACAAGGGAGCTGAGCTCCTTACACAGCAGCCTGCGTGTAAAGCAAAGGTACCCAGACAAACCAGAACCTGACAGACACGGTCAGGATTGGTGTGTGAGGAAGAGGTGTTGCAGGAACAGAATGGCCAGACACAGCCAAGCAAGCACATGAGCACACTTCTGGACTCAGTGTTAGCCTTCCTCGTTTACTGAGGAAGAGTTTGTCTCCTGCCAAGACTGCACTGGAGGTTCCCAACCGCCTTCACCTTCCCAGCAGCTCCAGGCTCTGGTGCGGTCCTCCAAAGGCCGCCCCGTTTGCAGACGACGCACCGGGGATGCCAAAACCTCCGGTGACCCCCGGCCCCCGGCGCTCTCCGCAGCCGCTGCCGAGCGCTGGTGTCAGCAGAGGGCACTCGGGCTACAGGTACCGGCGCCGGGGCTGCTGCTCCGGCAGTGCCCGGAGACCGGCGGCGCAGCTGCCATGTACCCCTGCAAGTGCTGCACTTGTGGGCCTGTTCCTCATCACTGCACCTTGTTTCTTGCGGCTGCAGCTTAGGCTCAAGTTAATGTTTTCTCTTCTCCTCTTTACATAGCTGCTGCTATGGTTTGCAGAGCAGCTTTGCAGGCAGACCCCAATGCTTACCCTACTTTTGCTACACAGACTCAATGCCTGCCATCTGGGACACCCCATGTATTTTTGGAAGTGCTTGGCCAAGAGGCACTCACAGCACACTTGTCTTGGATGCAAGGCAGTCTTTTAAACTGTCACTGCACAAATCAGAGAGCAGTGAAAGCTTTCTTGAACACAGATCAACACCTGCCTTTCAAATTGAATTGGAAACAGCACAACTTGCCCACCACTATCCTAGGGCATTGATTTAAGAGTATCACTCAAATCAGTAACATTCCTTTCCTTGCAGAATATCTTCTTACCTTAATCCAGCCCACAAGCATCAGAAGAATCACACTCAGAGCAGCAGGGCTGTCTGCATCCCCATCTACGCTGTGCCCAGGCACTCAGTGCGCTCCAGCTACCTCCCTTGCATGCAAAGTTCAGCAGCCCTCCCCAGCAAGGCAGAGTCCAAGCTATATTACACATGCCCTTGGCTAACCTCCCTTGCAGGCAGTTAGAGCAACTCATCTGGAGCTGGTATCTGTGCAGACCCATTAAGCACAGCACAATCAGTGCTCTCAGAAAGGCAGAGAGGCCACAATAAAGTCGTAAGAGCGCTGGCTGGACTGATGCATGGTGGGGAAACACATCTGACTGCAGCAGGAACAGGAGCACAGGGCTAACCAGGGAGGGGAGCAAGCTCTGGCAGCAAGATGCTTCCCACAGAGCGTGTTGCAGATGTAGGTACCATGGTCAGAAGAACCAGAGGAAGAGGAGCATGCTGTGCTCTGGGAGGGAGCTGCCTGGTGGGGACAGGGTAGAAGGGGAGCCTGGTCAGTGGCATGGGTTGTTTGAGCACTCACAGGTAAGTGCATTGGAAAGCACAGGGGTAGATAAACCCACAGACGTGTGCATGTGCCATGCAGAGCATTTCAGAAACCACCCCTTTGGCCTTCCTGCATTGCCAGGATGTCCTCAGACACTAAGGGAAGAGGCTAGTTTTCCTGAGCACAAAGCTCCTCCGTGGAAGGCCAGGATATGGGGGCTGAGGCAGGATGATGTCAGAGCTCTGCTACCTGCAATCCTTCCAAAAGGTCCCGAACTCAAGCAGTGCCATTTCCACCTCACCACACACCACGCAGCTCCTCTTGTTAATATTGACATGTGAAGCATTGCAAAATGAAGCAGATAAAATCCCAATCCAGATATGAAGAATGACTTTGCAGTTGTAAATGAAACCTAATTTCGTGTTGACTGTGCCATACAAGGAGAAATAATGAACTGGATTAAGATGAGATCTTGTTCACTCGTGCTGAACAAAAGCCAATTAATTGCCAGCAGGATTACTGTGAAGTCTTTCTTGCTTAGAGAAGCACAATCAGGTAGAGTTGAGGTGCTGGTGGAGGAGCCCTGCTTACTGGAGCAATAACTCTGCCTGGACATACAAATACAGTGCAAAGGCTCAGTTAACCACACGGAGACTCTTATCTTGCTTTTGCATCAGTCTCTATTGCCAATCTGCACACAGGAGAGAGACGCTTTAAAACCAACACAACCCCAGGCTTGCCTACTCCAAGTCCCTTTCTCCTGTCTCTGGCAGACCCCTCCCCATCTGTAAATCACTCCTGACACAGATTCATCCAGCCTTTTTTCAAAGCTTTCTGGCTACAAAGGCTTTACCCCCTACAAAACCTTTCTTAGTCCCTTCCTACACTGAGATGCTTCCTCCCTGTTATCCAAGGTAAATCTCTGCTGCAGTCTCTGCTGCTTGCCTGGTTCACAGCACAGCCACCTTCTACCTATCTGCCATGACAAGCAGCAAGATCATTCCTGTCTCTTCTCATCTGTCCTGTTCCCAATATAAAACTAGAAATCTGAGGAAAAGCAGAGATTGTAGGAAAAGGATCCAATGCCATTGCTCTCCCAGGAAAATGAGGGAAGGCTTGGCACAGAGCTAATGATTTGATGAAAGAGTTCAGCACTGCAAGGCATGTCACTTGGGGAGAAATTCATGCACTGCTGGGTACATTCACCACCATATGGGAACCCTAAGCCACCACTAGTCTGTGGGACACAAGGATAGATGCAGCAGAACAGATGTTGTGGCACTGATGGGTAGTGGTACATCACACAAACAGTTGGCATAGGGAAGCAAATCCTAGTTCTAGCTGGGAAGCTTCAGGGTAGGAACAGGAGCCAACACCAGCATGGCTGGAACAGGAGGAACAGCTGTGTAGAACTCACTGCCCCATTCCAACAGCAGAGGGAAGCTGAAAGGGATCCTATTCTGTCAGCTTGTAACAGTCCCACCTTCCTGACAGTACCAGCTCCACACATCCCACCAGGGCAGGGATCTGTAACAGCTACAAATAAAAGGCACTGAGTGAATTTGCAGACAATTTACTTGAAGAAAATACTTCTTACTTTCACACCAGGTTAAAAAAAAAGTAAAATTAAAGCCTGTCAAAGCCTGCAGCACTGGCATTGACAGACAAAAATTACTTAACAGGAAAAAAATGGGCAGGGAAAGCGATTTTCTTTGCCTGCATTGCCAGGGGAATTAAATCTTGGGTTTTTTCCCCATCACCACCAAGTGGAATAATCCAATATATTAAAGCTAATGTGCTTCTTGTATTTATTGCTGTGTATTTGACCTAACAGAATTTTATTCCTACATTCAAAATAAAAGCATTCCGGAAGGCAGGCTGCAAAGCTCTAGATCAATTACTACTCCCTCCAACAGCTGAAAAGTGAGTTATTTCTTGTAAAAGGGAGGAAAAAAAAAAAAGTGGAAAATAATAATAAAAAACCTCCTTTCCCCTTGTGCAATGCGTTCTGCACAGCAGAGCTTGTGGATTTCAGCAATATTGAGTTTGGTTTCTAAGCAACATTAAAGAAAAACAATCAGGCAGCAGCCTCAGTCACCTTTTTCGGATGCTCATGTCCCCATCCTGCACAGCATGAACTCACAGTAACCCACCATCACTGGTAACCAGGGCTTGGGAGAGCAGAGGCCACAGCTTCCCACTGTGCCCTTGGGGACTGTGCCAGGTTCAAGTGCTCCCAGCAATGACAGAATCATAGAATCAACTAGGCTGGAAAAGACGTTTAAGATCATCAAGTCATGCAGAACAACCCGCACAAGGCAGCCCTTGTTGGTGAGCAAACAAAGCCGAGAAACACAGCACTGGGTGTGAGAGGGGTAGACAGAAGCGCACAGAGGCAGGGGGATAACTCACACCCATCCCAAGTCATGGAGACAGACATGAAAACACTCCTCCTCCAACCCAGGCAGGAGGCAAGCCCTCAGTTATGTCAGGCACAGGATGCCACCGTGCTGGGAGGGGTCTGGACCACCACACACGAGCTGACTTTCCTCTCCTACTTGCAAAGCTCTGACACCTTGCTTTGGGTGATTAACTGGAACAATAACCTGGTTCTGGGGATCTCCAGAGGCAACAGCAGCTCCTAGTGACACCACTGGGGGCTGTCTGCTGGAATATCCAAGTCGAGACCCCTCAGATCAGCAAACAAGGAACACTGCTACTTGCTGGTGCAGCTATGCCACCATTTCTCACAGCACCGGCTACACTACCCAGGGCAGTGGCTGCTGAAAATGCATCATGGTACATCTGAAGCAGCAGAGGACTTCTATCTTCTCTAGAAATTCTATTGTAGCAGTGGTTTTGAAGAAGGCCAGAAAGAACAAAGGAAATTACACCGATTAGTTGCCATTGGATGTTTCAGCTCAAAGCAATGAGAAGCTGCTCTACTTATGGTTTGACACACTCCTTACAGAAAAGGAGATGCTGCTCATAGACAGTTATGAAGCTCAGTGCTCCTCTTCCTAGCAGAGAGTTTGGGATTCAGTATGGACAGAAAAGAGGTGGAAAAGGGGCTTTGATACAGGCAGGCAAGCTTAAAAAGCAAGGTCATCCTTAAAAAAAAGCATGGGATGCATTAATTCCTGATCTGTATGTAGACAGTGCTTGCTCCAGGAATGAAGGCCACAATATACCTATGTGCTTCTGAACCATTAGCAGATTTTACTACCTTCCATGAGCTATTATCCCTATTTCAGTACAGGGATGGCAGGGACATCAGCTGCCTTGGCTAGAAGTCACACAGGAAGCCTGCAAACACAGCCAAGAGTTCCAAGCCTACAACCCTATGTTCTGAACCATGCTGCCTGCCTCACCCAGCCTCCAGCACAGCACATGGCCATGTAGAACACAAGTTCCAACACAATCAGCATACAACGAGAAAAAGCATCTCAATTGTTATGGTTTCAGTAAGACAAAGCCATTCCTCTCAGGGGACAGGGCTGGCTTAGGGTTTTATTACCCTTCATGCTATTACGATGTAAACAAAGTTTAAGGCAATGTGAATAGAAGTAACTGTGAATTCCTGAACAGGCATTTGTTCCAGTTACATTTAACTGCCACCTTCAGCTCAAAGTGCAGCCAGTAAATCTGAACAAACTGGGGTTTCCCATAGCTGCCTGGAAGTCTCAGTTTTTGCTCCTGCCTTTTTCCTTTCTTTAAGCCCTGAGTAACTGTTATGTACGTGCAGCCCTAACTCTCATTTGCCTGGGAAGTTTTAAATTATTGATCAGGACAAGAGCTCTCCCTTCACACATATTCCATCTAATCCTTTCATTTACTGTGCTTTTTGCCTGCGTGCAAAATGAACGTCATTTCACCTCATTTCCAAGCCCCAGTGTCAAGGTCTCCTTTCTTCAGTAACACCATCCACTTGGAGTGAGATGGGGATCCACACAAGGTCTCCCTCCCTGAGCACATCAGTGCTGCACACCTTTGTGGCAGGAAGGAGCTGAAAGGGTTGTTATGCACAGCAGGGAGAGAAACAGCCAGGAAAGACACTCTCCAGACACCCAGTGATGTATCTACCACATGAGGCAAAAGCAAGCGACCACGATGCTTCTTGTCAGCGTGTCAGTGCTGGATAGTGACATCTGTCCCACAAGACACTGGAAGCCTGTCTGGGGCCTGTCCTGACTGGGAGTATGTCAGTGCCAACCAGTGAACTGCCAGGCTTCGGCAATACACTCTGGGTCTTCTCCCTTGTGGGTTACACTCACCAGCAATGCCACAACCTTCCCCTACACACACGAGGAGCAGCTACCTGCAGAGACCTTTGAACTGCCTGAATAATTGAGTCATGTCCAGTTCCCTATGTCCCCACATCACAGCCTGGCCAAACAGCAACCTGCATCTCCAGAGAGCGTTAGAGCCAAGAGGTGCTGCTGTTTTCCCAATGACTTGTATACTGCGACCCAGAAATCCCAGCCAAGCTTTTCCAGGCTGCTTTCAAACTCCTCCATCACATTGGCTCCTTCATAAGGCTAATCATCTTGAATAGGAGGAGATGGGAATAGCCAAGCTGGGAGCAATTCCTGTCCAGATGAACCACTACCTTCCTTTGGACTGTGACTAAGTTTCATGCCTCCTTTGGTCTTTTAAAAGTCTTCAGGAGGTTTTCCTGGGAACTGGAGTCTTGCTGAGCTATGCACCTTACAAAGAGGCAGGCAGAGCTTGCACAGCAAGCACAGACAAAAGCAGACAGAGCACACTGCAGGGCATGTAACACGTAACAGTTTGAGCATGCCATAGAGACCCAGATGAAGAGCTACAGCATCTTCTCCCTGTCCATAGTGCCCAAGAGAGAGGGCTTTGCTCTAACCCACAGCCCTCCTTGCAAGAGTGATGCTACAGGGTCTGTTTCACAGCCACACCAGCACCGATGCCTGCTGTGCAACCCACACCCTCTGATTCATTCTTCGCCTGACACGAGCCATCACTTTCCACCTTCAGCTTTGCTCATCACCCCTCCTGGCCTGGCAGGCACCCACAAAGCTGGTCTCCACCAGTATGCACAGCAGGAATTCCCTGCCTCATCCACGCAGGTCATCAGGAGTCTGAAGCTGGCCTCAGAGACCACAGAGTCCAGTCAACTACTTGACACTATCACAGTCTCACCTGGAAACAGACCTGGTGAAATTACCCTGTGTGTACCTGCGAGTCACCAGATAAGGATGAATAGCACCTTTAGAGAACAGCAAGTGCCCCATAACAAAAAATAGGCAGAGCTGCAACACCTGCGTTTGGACAAAGCACTTGGGCTGGAGTAAGAAGAGTAAAACTCTAGTGAGAAGCAAAGTTCTTCTTCAGGTGCCAGACTGTAGGTAGGAGACATGTCACTGTCTCATTCAGGCACCCAACCCCAGTTCAGACAAACTGCTGCAGAGGCAGCAGGAACGTGACCCATATTTTGGCTGATGAACAAGGAGTACTAGGGCATGGATCCCACCTACCACAGCCTTGACCAAAAAAAAAAATCCAGGGGTATTACCCCAGTATCCTTGGTTCTTTGGGTACTGGTAACCTCAACAGCAAGTGACAAGAGAGACCTAGTCCCTGGCCAAGCTGCTGGTCACCAGGGCTTTTGTGTACCCCATTGCATCCCATGCTCACAGTCAGGGGAGGAACTTGGCGATAGACATCAAGGACAACTTCAACATAAGACTAGACACCATCAATCACATCGTGAGTCAATTGACACAGAGTCCACTGAGCATTCATCTGCCACCTGGAAATCTTTTAATCACAGCTCTGAAGACTGTTTAATGAGAGGGATGTTTCTTTACACTGTCTTTCTTAGGAATTAATTCGAGCAGTTTCATTATAAAGAATAAATAATGAAAGGCACATGGCAAAGGACTCCTTGAAAGTCCAAAGGGACAAACTTCTGCTCCTAAAGAGATCCCAGGGGAAAAAAAAGGGGGGGGGGGGGAGAAAAGTGTAATGTTTCTGAAGAGATCAGTAACTAATGAAGGGGAAAGCCTCTCCCCAGCACTGCCAGTGGAGTTCCACGAATAATGCACAGCTACTAAGGTGATAAAATGAATAGAAATGCTTCCTTGCCTCCTGGGGCCCTCCCTTCCAGGACTAACACAACTGAACAGGGAGGCTGCTACTATCCAAGAAGTGAAATAAGGCTCCAGAGTATTCCTGAACACCTTTGTGCTGCTGGTTCAACATGTCGCTCTGCATAGTCTTCCTGCATGGCTCTTGAACATGCCACCTCATTTTCAAGGTCTTGGATGTCCACTTACAGACCTTGAGACAACTCCACTGTCTGACCCTATCCAGGCCAAGCACTGGGGGAAAATAACTCCATCCAAAGGTATTGGTTATGGAGCAGAGAGCAGATGGTTGGCTGCTGACATCTTTCTCCCACTGTGTGCCAGGCATCTCCTCTCTCCAGCTCAGTCAGCCACGCTTTTTTGGTGAGAGCTTCCACCCTGTCACGTAGGTCTGAAAGCTCCATTTAGTTGAGCTGCATCACTGTGGTTTATTCTTAAACACCACCACATCATCCGCTTTAGCCCCTTTCATTCCCACACGTCGGAATGCTTTAAGCTTCCTAACAAACATAACTAAGGTTATTAAAGGACAATGCTCCTATGGGGTAAGAATGTTAAGAGATCCCAAAAGACACCACTGAAATGCATCCACCTCTAGATGGTACCAGGAGCTGGAAGGATAACACAAACCAGTTACACAGATACATTTTGCCCCCTCTAAGTTTTTGACCCAGTCAGGATTTTCTCAAATTATACTACTTGATATTAAGTTTCCACCATAAATGCTAGGAACAATTTTTGTACTGCAATTGCAGGAATTAGACCCCCTTGCTATTTCAATGACAGGCAAGAGAAGACTTTCCACGTCCTGGGGATTAGATGTGCCAAAGCCAATAGATGTTAACTGAGAAGAGAGCTGGTATTCTCTCCTGGCAACTTTTGAGACAGCCTGGCTTCATATTCTTCACTTGGTTGCATGTCCCTGGGGGTTAGCGCATTCTGCCCGTCCAAGTTAAAAATACAAGCAGTGCTCTGGACATGGAAAAATATTACCACTATCAAAGCTGTTCCCATGCTTTTTCTATACCAAGCGAGCAGCACAGGAACATAACACATAGGGGCTAACTTTAGAGTTCATTTCAGTCCCTCCTGGCACTCTGGTCCACTCCCAGAGCCTCCCAGAGCACTCTGCACGCCCCAGCAGGCTGGGACTGACAGCTTCCCCTTCCCTTATCTCTGCTCTCCACTTTCTCCAGCAACGACTGCAGGTGAATCCAGCTCACCCTTTGCCATATATCAGAGCACTGAGAGCCAGGACAGGCAGCAGGCAATAGGGATGCCCTGGAGCCCAGTTGCCAGGCTCGGCCCAGCCCCTGTGCCAGGGAAAGCATCAGCCTTCCAACACAAATGACTGCCTGTGCAAAGCAGCTTCCATAGGGAAGGGGGAAATGAATTCCTCCCTGATCCCCCTCTGAGCTCAGCTTATCCCTGAAGCATGAGATTCAATTACCCTTATCATTATTGTAGCTTGCTTCACTAGGAATGTTATTAGCAGTGATGAAATTATCCAGCCCTGGTTTACGCTGCAGAGAAATGCAGGAGGCTCCTCTGACAGCTGGGAAGGAGAAGGGCTCATCCCCAAGTGCCACAGCAGCCACCTCAAACGCAGAGCCAGGACAGTGGCCTCAATTTGTGCTGCACACCTCTGTCACAGAAGTCACCACCTGAGGACCATAAGCACTACACTCATGTGAGCTGCGACTTCCAGGTCTTTGTAGCAATACAGTATGCAGACCTGGCTATCAACAGCATAACTCCCAATCCCATCCCCTCTTTAAACTCTGGCTCAAGCAGGGCTTTCCCAAGTTATACTACTTGAAATGAGAAGTATTCATTCCTCAATATCACAATTGATCCTTGATCTGTAATTGTGCTGGGCAGAACTCCAGCTGTTTCACCTGGGTAGGGAGGTACCAGGAGATGTTTAAGACCTAGTGGATCATGAGCTCTGCCATGGAGGACTGGAAACACACCTCAAGAAAAATCAGGCAGGATTTCATTCCTGAAGTGATCTGGAAGCAGGCAGCCCTATAGCTTTGTCCTCCAAAAGCACCTGACTGGCTGTTCACCATGGCTGCCACACAGAGAGAAGGAGGAAAGCAGGAGCTGAACAAGCAGGGCCGCAGGGACCTGACATTCCAGGGTCACTTACCAGGCATTATCTGTACTAAGAGAAGAGCAGCCATGTCCACTCCACAAGCAAGGCAGCAGACTGGCCTCAGGCACACAGCACTTGGGGTTGCCTCAGCTTCACCCCTGCCTCAGTTATAGGGCAAGATCCACCTGGGTATCATTGTGCCCGCAGGACACAGATGCAGAGTGCCAGGCAACAGAGGCTTTGCAGAGCAGCACCTACCTCCCTGTACGACATAACCAGGACACTGCTTCCCTGCCTCTTCTGCTCCCTGCCTCCTCTGGGGAGAGACCTGGAGCACTTCTCAGCACAGGCAGCCCTGAGCAACAGCAGCTCCCAGGGCCTGTAAGGACTTGCAAACCAAGCTCAGTGTGTCAGCAACCAGCACAGCCAGTAAGAGACAAGAAAATCACGCCAGAGCCATTCGGGAGACAACTAAGTTTGAACCAAACCAGTAATTCCCACCATGCCCTTTATGGTCCCCTTTTGCTAGGTTCAGGTTTAAGCTGAGTTGGAAACAGCTCCAGCCTTGGTTGGAAGAAGCAAGCAAACTATGAGTAGTGCAAGGGAGAGCTTGTGTAAGTGGATTTGGGGTGCCCTTGTAAAATGGGAGCATACATGGGTAAAAAGGAAGGAGAGCTGTGGGCCTGCAGGTGAATGCAGCAGTGCATGAACAGGTCCACAGGCCGCTGTGCTGTGGGAAAATGCGTCATGCATGGGCAGAAGCAGGACAGCAGTGGAATACAGGTGGAATAAGACTGCAGGAGTGCAGCACGGGTTCACATAGGGAGAACAGAGGCACAGTGCAGTCAGTGCACAAGCACAGCTATCCACTCTGGAGCTGGAGTAAAACTAGGCATGTTCTGGCAACACCACCCTGTATACACCAAGATGTATGTGACCAATTAGGTCAGCCAGGTCTGTTTTCTAGGCTTATGCATAAGATATTGCCATCAGAAAGTCGGTATGGAGCAGAGGAGTGAAAGCAGGCAGGCTTGTACACAGACACCTGATCAGCCACGGAACAGATGGGGTGCTCAAGTCCAGGTGTCGTTGCCTTTGGAAGCATGGTGTTGTGTCTATGCATGCTCACATGTAGGCACACAAAATGACACTGCACAAGAGCAGCATGTTGGGCATCCTATGCACAAATCTGTGCTGGGGGAGTTCAGCGTCTCACATCCTCAGTCCCTGGTTCCCCTTGCACATTCAGCATCCCCTGAAGGGGCTTCCCCTTCTCCTGCCAGCTCCAATCCCTCCTCAGCTCCTTCTCCCTTTGGAGCAAGTTTTGAATTCATCACTGTTTTGAAGAAAGCAGTTAAAGAACAAAGCAGAACTGATAGCTAAATTAAACCTGCTGAGAGCGCTTGTTTAATTGAAAATGCCATCTGTAATTTAAATGTCAGAGCTGGGATGGTTATTAAAATCCTCCTTGATTACTGCGCCTCATTTCACAGTTTCAAAACAGACAAGAAAAAGCTGCAAGTGGGCCATGTAACAGCAGCACCAAGTAATTAATAACCCCCCCAGCACACACCAGCAGGGCCAGGCCAGCTCAGTCCTGCCCTGCAGACATTGCTCCTTCCCTCCTTATGCCACACACACACACACACCCCGCCAAAGCTGGCTCTTGTCTCTGCCCAGTACCAAACCTGCCTCCCCCTCTTGGAGGCTGCAGAGGGGATCACAGAATCACACAATGGTTTGGGTTGGAAAAGACCTTAAGATCATCCAGTTCCAAGCCCCTGCCATGGGCAGGGACACCTCACACTAGACCACGTCGCCCAAGGCTCTGTCCAGCCTGGCCTTGAACACTGCCAGCACTCAAGGATGGGGGCATTCATCTCTTCAGGTCTGGCAGGCAGGAAGCCCTCTGATCACTGGGTAGAGCAGGGCCCTCTCCAGAGGTCTGGCTGCAGCCTGGAACAGCAGCCCTCTGTCCCTGCGCTGGCTCTGTCTGCTCCTTGCTGCCTGCTCCCCTCTCCTGCTGTCAGCAAAACCACTGGCACCCATGGGGTGCTGCCCTGTTGTCATCCACCCATGGCTTCCTTGCTTCTGTGTGCAGTGCTCTCTGCCTTGTAGCCAGCTCTTACCAAGGCAAGGAGGAGAGGAGGTGGCTGGTGGGGTGGGAGGAAAAGGGACAAGCTCATGCCTGTATCAAGGTCAGAGAAAATAGTGTCTTATCCTGCTCTCAGCTAGGTTACTACCAGCTCTGATGCAGAGGAGGACAGAAAACAAATCAGCAGCTGTTGAAGTAGCAGCACCCAGGGCAGGTTTGCATTAAATAAGCACCATCCATCATTCCAAGACTGCAGTTAATAAACCACGGGGCCTCAGTAAATTAGAGCAGGAGCCAGAGGAGCATGTAGGTCACCATGAGCACATGGTGCAGGTCATCTTCTGCCTGCTCCCCTCTCCTGGGGCAGGAGAGCAACCAGTACCCCCACTGCTCACTGCCAGGGAGAGGACTTGTAGCAGCAGAGCTGGCTTCACACTCAAACCCATCACCAACCTTGGGTACAACAGCACACCTGGCCACTGGTCAGGCTGGGGGTGCCCCAGTGCCACGAGCACATCCATATGCCATGCAGGCCCCCCCTTTTCTGTATGGCTACTATGTGGAGGGGGCTTGTTAAACTAACCAGTACTGCAGTGAGGCAGTGGGAGCACAACTAATGAGTCATTAATGGTCATGGTGAGAGTTGGAGGAGATTTTAAGGAGTACTTGGCCACAGCACTATTGCCAGTTGCCTCCTTCCAGCTGCCTACCCGCTACTTTACCATTAAGTTTAGTCTGGGGTGGTGGTGGGTGGATGAAATCCATCGCTCCTCCTTCCACTCCTGGTATTAGAGAAGAAGGAGCAGCAAAACCAGTGCCAAGAGCCGATCCCCTGATAAGCTGCTCCATCCAGCTGCAGCAGCACAGATCGGCACTGCAGAGCAGCAGTTGATGGGGTTTTGCACACAACTCCCCCTCAACCTTGACCTTCCTGGTTGGTTTTGATTTGATTCCTCAGCTTCACAACACAAAGAACATGAAAAGAAATAATTAGGAAATTAGAAAATGCATCAAGAGCTAAGCTGGGACAAAGGGTAATGAATATTGCCCCTCAGTAACTCTAAGGCCACTGTAATTAGATGGTAAAGCACTCTGCTTTATGTAAAGAAAATAGTGAGTGCAAACAGATTCCTGTTACAGAAAGCTCAGCCCACATTAAAAAATGCAGTAATTAAAACCATAATAAGCTGTAACAATTAATGAAACCTTTCAACAGCATCCTCAGGCTACAGCATCAGAAATGGTAATTTTTAAAGACAAACTTAACAGGACACTATAAATGGAGAAAGGGATCACTGGGGAAGGATCTGCTGGCAGCCAGTGCCAGGAGCAGATCTCAGCTATCAACCTGCCAGTAACTAGCAGCACTCAACCCCTTCAGCAGTGTTCCAGGGAGCATGAGGTGGGCAGGAGCTGGATCCTCCAAGGAGCTTGGCACAGCACATTCCCCAAAACAGGCACAGA
Organism: Strigops habroptila; assembly: GCF_004027225.2. Taxonomy (NCBI): domain Eukaryota; kingdom Metazoa; phylum Chordata; class Aves; order Psittaciformes; family Psittacidae; genus Strigops; species Strigops habroptila. Next base: position 3,331,609 of record NC_044292.2, read on the forward strand.
ACCCTTGGTAAGGCCATACAAGAACAGCCCAAATACCTCCACACTGGCAGAGCCCCAGCTTTAGCATCCCAAATACAGAGTCCCCACAAGCGCTTTCAGTAATCAGGGGTTAGAAAGTAAAGAAAAAGTAATTTCTCTCTATCATAGCTCAGAGGGGGAGTTCGAGAGCCTTGTGAGAGAACTACAGCACCATCAACCTGGCTTAAAACACAGCACTTGCAGACAGGTATGTTGTTTAAGAGGAAAAGGGCTGTCAGAAAGAAGGGAGGTATCTCCCCTGCATGCTGATCTCTGTCTGCCCAGCAGCAGTCCCAAGCTACACATTTTAAGCCTGGGGACTGTGGCTGGTGACAAATGGTATGTGTCAGATCTCATGGATTTAATGAGTAGGGCTCACACAAGCCCAGCCTGGACTAGAAGCATGCAAAGTTACACACAACTTCCCGGCTCTAGTATCTCTAGATTTGTAGTAAATCACATCAAGGCAGAGGTATCTCAGCATCGCAAAGGCTACCACATCCACACGATTCACCTGCAAATACTTGGCGGAGGACACAACTTTCCTCTTGCTAGTTTGACAAGGAGCAACTGCGTCTCCTGTGGCACATAGCAACTAGTGAATCTACAGGGAAACGGGCATGGAAGACAAATTGGCTTTTTCACCCCTTTCTTATGTGTTTCTTGACTCGTTGCTCTACAAAATATACTCCCTTTGTTCTGGGTGAAGAATTCCTTTCCCTTTGGGTAGGCAGACTCCGGAGAGCCATAAAATCCCAGGTTTCCTTCTGCATCAGCTATTCCATGCAACATTAAATTAGGATAGTTGCTAATACTCCAGAGTAATTGTCTCCTCCTTTCTAAGGAGTTAAGTAGTGGCATGCAATGAAAGCAGAACAGATTCTATTACTTCGGGTCAGGATAGGAGTCTGCAAGTTGACCTGACTTGGCTTAAGGATGAGAAAGGCCCACTTCCAGCTGTAACACTGAGTATTCCCCTCCCCTGGCACCCATTCACTTGGAGGAAGTGAATTCTTCTGCCACAGGAGGAGGATTTGAGAGAAGTTTGATTTGGAGTGTGACTGAGTGCCCTGGCTTCAGCCCAATGAAGCACTTGCAGCCCTGATGAACTGTAATCATAGATAAGTCCCAGAGAGATACCCCAGTGTTATTTTGACATTCACTACTACCATTTGTGAGTAGAAGAATACTAAACTAAATACTCAAACCAGTACTAAATGCTAGGTTCTGCAGTCAGAAATTGCAGTACAAGGAAACCACACCTGGTTGTTCAAGGCTACCCAGTATCAGCACCAGAGCCAACAACAGGCACACACATTAGCCTCCTCCCGACAGCCTATCAGCCCCAATGCCTCCCCTAGAAGAGGGGGAACTCCTTCATTGTCATTATCTCTAATGGCAGAGCTCAGAACTGCTCACATGGAAGAAGAAAGAAAGGTCCAGAATCCAAGCCCTCTCATGTACCAGCTTCCCCAAATACAGAAACACTGCAGAATCACTGGGCCAGTGGCACACATCAGGCACCGGGGCACTACAGGGAGGTCTACAGTGCCCACAAGAGCACACTTAGAACCCAATGTGACTCAGTAATTCCACAGCCAGTATTCCCTGAGTAGCTCATGGACCTGGATTTCTACCAGAGAAACCAAGGCAGCAGTCCCCCCCAGTCATGCAGTATGTGATTGCCCAAAGAAGTGGTGAATGCTCCATCCCTGGCAGTGTTCAAGGGCAGGCTGGACAGAGCCTTGGGTGACACAGTCTAGTGTGACGTGTCCCTGCCCATGGCAGGGCGTTGGAATGGGATGATTTTAAGGTCCTTCCCAACCCAAACCATTCTATGATTCTATCATGTGCAGAGCTTAGATTAGTAAAGAGGCCTCTAGATTCAAAACTACACCTTCAGCCCACCAGGCCACAGCTGCCAACACTCACATCAAGCCACTCTGCAGTCAGCAGCTTGCTTTGATTACAGCACATTAAGCACTACCTCAGACACTGGCTTCCTTCCCCACAGCTTGGCTTCAGGTGTCCCTGCCTCCAAATCAGAGCACAGGGACAACTTCAACCAGCCCAGCATCTTCAGAAAGTCTTTACTCCATGTTCCAGAGCAAAACTAGAAATGCAAAACTGATTAAGTCTTACCAGAGCAGAGACAAGACAGCAAGAAATTTCAGGTTCAGGCATCTCCAGCACCATTTCTTGTACCAGTTACTGAGGGGGTTTTATTTCACGTTTGGAATATGTGCTCTTCAGAGCCTGATCTCAGCAGCAAAGGTGAATTATTCCTTAAGTTATTTTAACTTACTCCTGTGCATTGTATATGGTTAAGTCTCTTTTATTATCACTTTCGAGAGAAGCCAAGCTAAATACATGCCCAGGTGCAGAATGGAAAAATCCTTAGGGTATTTTTTAGGATAGCTTAAGGATTTTTCCATTCTGCACCTGAGCATGTATTTACATGATGGATTCATTACACCTCATTGAGTGAAGGATGGCACATTTTAAGAACACTTATAAATATGTATTCACCTGATAGACTGGAAGAACTAATCTACGTTTGAAAAGGTCCATAATTATGAATTTACAAGTTCTTCCCAAATTATCCCTAAGGGATGGGGTAGGGATGGGAGAAGAGCATCTGGAGCTACAGGGGGATTATACATATTACAGATGCTTCTGAACACAGTAGGAAGGTTCACATGCATACAATGGATATAAAAACCCATTTGCAAGACTGTTCCCTCCCTCCCTCCCTCCCTCTCTGCCCCCAGCATCTCTGAGCAATGCCACCGTTTCTTAGCAAAGACACTAACAAAACCACAGCCCAGCTCTCCTGCTCAGCAAGCCACACAATTAGCAGAGCACTGCCATACTTTGCAGGCCTTCTCCCCCTCATTTGTTTGTAATTAGAGATGCTGCTGCTGGCAGGGGATAGCACACTGACAGCCCTGAGAGCAAAGGAAAAAAGCCAGTTACACAAAAAGCATTCCAAGTTTCTCCCATCCCTTCTCTTCCCCTTTTCAAAGGGGATTCTGGCCCAGTAGTCTCCGCTCTGTGACTTGAAGGGGAGTTTCCCACTTCTGCTCCTGCTTCTTTCCAAGCACCTCTCCCATGTTTCAGAGGCAGCTCAATCAAGGGCAGAGCAAGCAGGTCAGTGCAGGAGAAAGCTCCAGAGTTGCACGACATGACCAAAAGGGACTTGTTCTTTCAGAACAGAAGCTGCCCAGGTCATTCCTCTCCCTCCTTTCCTTCTTGGGGCACATCCATCTATCACAGAATCGCAGACTGGTTTGGGTTGGAAGGGACCTTAAGATCATCCAGTTCCAACCCCTTGCCACGGGCAGGGACACCTTCCACTAGAGCAGGTTGCTCCAAGTCCCATCCAACCTGGCCTTGAACACTGCCAGGGATGGGCAGCCACAGCTTCTCTGGGCACCCTGTGCCAGCGCCTCAGCACTCTCACAGGAAAGAACTTCTTCCTTATATCTAACCTGAACTTCCCCTGTTTCAGTTTGAACCCATCACCCCTTGTCCTATCACTACAGTCCCTGATGAAGAGTCCCTCTCCAGCATCCTTGTAGCCCCCTTCAGACACTGGAAGCTGCTCTGAGGTCTCCACGCAGCTTCTCTTCTCCAGGCTCAACAGCCCCAATGTTCTCAGCTTGTCTCCACATGGGAGGCGCTCCAGTCCCTTATCGTCCCTGTAGCCTCCTCTAGACTCACTCCATCAGATCCATGCCCATCTATCTTCCTCTCCTCCAGAAGGTGGGGAAGCAACACCCAGGATATGCAGCAACTCTACCTCCCAGCATGCTCCGCACTCCCTGCAGTGAGATCCTCGGCTTGCACAGGAGAGCTGGACCCTAAGGGTCAAACAGTTTCAAATTCCTGCAGGAATTACATTCCCCTTCCTTTTGATTTGTGCTTTCTATTTGTGCATCTCAGTCAAACCCAAATTTTCTTCCCTTCCAAATTTCCCGGAGATGCTGAAGTTTCTAATTAACTGGAAAAGGCTTTTTTCATTCCTCACAACTCTCCAGTTGTGAATAATGACACCAGCTCATAAATGAAAATTGTCTTTCTATTTAAATTCTGTAATTTGGGGTGGGTAAATGGGGAGAAAAGCAAGCACGGAGCAGCAGCCCTTGGGTCATTTGCAACTTATTAATTTCAAGCAGAGCTCTTAGCTTGCTTATTAACACTGAGGATACTGCAGTGGAATTTAATGGCCAGGATATTAATTACCTTGCAGACTTGCATATATAGAAAATGCTTTATTTTCATGTTACAAAGCAGTAATAGCAAGGGGATCGTTCACCAGTCTCAGCTCTGGTCCTAGCAACAATCAGATGGGGGATGCTCTAAACCCTGCGCCTGGCACTTGCCTAAGCAGGGCGCCCTGTGCCAGTGAACTGCCTCTGAATGGCTGGGTCCTGCTGCCTCTTCCCAAAATGAGACAGCCTGGAAGAAACCCACAGCTCCACACTTCACAGCTGAAGCTGGCATGGACATAAGCTACACTGGATATGTCTATGGCAGTGTCATCTGCCTCTCCTGGTGGAATCACTCTGCACACACTGCAGATGTGCAAGCTGTGTCAGTACAGAAAAAGGACAAAACTAAGTGGCTGCCTCCCATCCCAGGACACCAAGGAGGTAGCCCTCAGGGGACACAACCATTGCTGCATCTTCCACCCACACCAGCTCCAGTCAGAGTCCTGGAGCTACTAGGTGCTCGCCTGGGTGAGCATTAACAGCCACAGGAGCACTGCAGAGCATTTAAATGCCAGTGTGCTTTGGATACAATCTACTCCCATCAATTTTAACATAGTCATAAGACACATAAATGGGCCTTTCACCCATGCTTAAGAGGAGCCACCCATCCCTACCCCACACGCCATTGACTCATTAAGCTCAAATCTCATGGCTGTATGCAGAACACGGGTCAGCCAATTGACTGTAAATGGAAGCAAATAAAACGCAACAGCACTTCACAGAGCTCACTGCTCAGTGCTCTGCAATAATAGCAAAGCTATCACATGGCTTATCCTGGTATTTTCCTCTTCAGGAAGGATTCCGCCTGTTTTGGGATTCAATACAAGAACAACAGGACCTTGCATGTCTGTTAAAGCAATGTGACCCCTTGCAAACCATGCTGCTGCTGCCAAGTGACCACTTTCATAGCTGTGCTCACCCTAAAAGCTCTTCACCCTCCTACACGGTCATCAAAAGAACTCATAAATAGAATTCCCCAACAGTTCTCAGTGGAGAAAACTGGAGTATAAAATAATTTATATATACAACCAAAGCACTGGAAAACAAACGCAGTCTCACTGCTAAACCAGCAATTATTATCACAAGTGGGGGTGTTCAGAGGTGCCCCCAAACCTAAGCACAGTCACTCCTCTTCAGCCATCAAAAGCCGTGGCTATTTGCTTGGTAATGTAATGCACATTTGTTCATAACCACCTCTTACAGGATGGAGAGACAGATGCCATCCCAAATGCTTATATCTGACACACAACCTGGGGCTATCAGCAAAGGAGCAGAGTGCAGGGTAGAGATTGCAAGACTGCAAGACGAGTTATTCCCAAAGGGGGATGCATTAAAAGCATGATGCTCAAGGTAAAACACTACAAGTGAAGCAGCAGAGAAACCACCTGCATGTGCCAAGGTCTTTGTCTAAACAAGCTCTGTTGAGGGACCAGAGGGGACACCAAACACCACACACCATGTATGTTCACTCCAGCCTGAAGCAGAACCATCACAGCACAAAGAGGTGGCTGAAGACTCATGAACAGAGGAGAAGTGGGGAAAAAAAGAACAAACCCAAGCTCACAGAGGTACCTACAGCTTTGTGCTGACATGAACCATACACTAGGAGTGTAATGGCAAGGCCAGGTCTCCTCCCAGGGACTGAAACAGGGAAGTGAGGAGACAAAGCAGCATCATGTCCCACTGTAGGGACAACAGCAGGAAAACCTGAAGAGTCACAGCACAAGGAATGGCTTCTGGAGTAGTAAAATGAATGCAGAGAGGACAATTACAGGTTAAAATTACGTTCCGCTCCCCTTCCCCCCTTTTCTTTTAGTTTTCAAACCCTGCTAATTCCCTCCTTCCCTTTTAAAATACAAAAAACCACCATTCTCTCATGTGCTCAGTTCTTCAAAGAAGTTAAAGGATCTGGCACTTTCTCTCCCCTTTGTACCTTCTTCAGATGCATGTGTTGAATATGGAAGAGCACTCCTTTCATGTTCCCAGCTCAAAAGGATCTAAACAAGGATCTGGGGATGGGTGTCAGGATTGTTACTAGGGCAGAAACCCAAAAGCAGTGATGCTGATCTCATCCTGCCTCTCTCAGATGCTCCGCAGCTCCTTCAGCCCAGAGCATCTGCCTTCTCTCTCCACTACTTCACTGAGGATGAGGACAGGAATCATGACCAAGGTGGGTCATTTTTAACTAAAACCCCATATCTTCGCTAGAGGAAGGAGGAGATGTGGAGAAAAATCAAAGTTGTTCCAGGCAAAACAACACATTCTGATTGTTACAGCTCCAAAGAAACCAAAGTTCCTTGTCCCACCTTTGTCTAGTGTCTCTGTCTATACCTTGGTCTCTGCAAACTCCTTTTCTCCAGCTTCTCTAAGACCTGCCCCGCTCAGGTCCTGGCTCCCATCAGCCTTTGACCAGCTCACATTTGTGTTCAGGAGGTGGGAACAGGTCTGGTGACCAAGGGAAAACCACATCACACTGCACTGCCTTCATCCTCCCCCCCTCAGTCACTGGGAATTGAGCTGACTATTATGTTGGTTTAATGAACCTCTAGGCAGAGGTTCCCCAAGCAATGCCAGCCCCATGGTCAAAGTGCTTTCTGCATTAAAAACAATCAGAGCATGACCATGTGGCTGAATCTTCCCCAGTTTTAATGGCTACTCACAGGGCATTCCAGGAGCCTCTTGTTTTGTGACAGCTGGAATTATGGGCAGTTCTACTAAAAGGACCTTTTTATGGTGCAGATAGATGCTCTCATCTGGTTTAATGTCTTTTCCAGCAAAGCTTTTGACACATTCTCGTTACAGTAATGCTTTAATGCAGAAAGCATTCATACAATTAGGATAAAGTCTTCAAGATCTCTTCTTTATGGAGGGTTTTTTTTTCTTTCAACGCTGTTTTTCAACTCACACAGCAGGACCAGCTTTAAAAACCTGCTTTTACAGACCAAACTGGACCCAGGCCATCCTTTAACATAAAAACCCTACTTCCTAGTCACTAGGTCAGTTTACACGTGGTGTAAACACGCATCACCCTCCTCCATAATCCAGGCCAAGTCAGAGAGGAGTGTCTGCAGTCGAGAGGTGCCAGCTCAGGATATTATCCAGTTTCCATAGACAGCAAAGTGTACACTGCTCTGACAGAGGGGTGAGTGAGCACAGAGCCCCTTGCTCCTCCACACAGCCAGGGTTCTGTCCTCTCCAGCTCTGAGGGCAGGGTAACCATCACCTCCACCACATCCTAGTTACTTGCCCAGACCCCCATATCTTCCAGCTCCACCTACAGGAACCGCTTGCCTCTTGCTGGGCATGGCTGTGAGAAACAGCACCTTTTAGGTACTAGCAAAGAAGGAAAAGCCTGTATAGCCTGTATAACCAGTGAGCAGTCAATTCCCAGTCTCAGGGAACAGGTTTAAAGGTAGACTGCAGCACAGAGTAAAGATCAGACAACTTTTGTGAGCTAAATCAGTTAAAAACAAGGTCTTTGCAATCCTGTCAGTGTTAAAGAGCATGAATAGATCAGAAACACTGTTTTCAAACCCTGGGACTTCATCGCACCGCTGACAGGAGGGGATAAGGACTGGCCATCCCCACTGACCACAAACATGCTTGGAAAATGACCCCTGCAAGAGTGGTTTCCTTCAACACTAACATAAGCCTAAGCATGGAGTGGCCATGGGAAGCCACTAGAAAGCCTGGGCTCTGGCAGGTCTGACAGCACTGGCCTCATAGCTCCCTCAGGCTATGCCCTGTCAGGCACAGACTGCTGAGGCAGGGGAAAGACAAGTAAGACATCATCTCTGGTTGTTTCCAGTCTCAGCAAGCTGAGAGCAGGCAGCTTGCTCTGTCTGTATGCAAGAGCTCCTCACTGCCAGCCCAACTGAAGTCTGTATTTGACGGTGCAAGATTGAACAGCCAAACCGAAAGAGCTGCCTGGGCCAGCCCAGACCAAACCACACCACAATGAGACTTGACCTGAGGAGGGCTCCACAGCATCACCCTCTCTTTAGTCCTGGCTCCTGTTGGAGTCAACAACTGCATCGTATCTTGTGGAAATCCTGCAACTGACACTGCTCCTCACCACTAGACACAGAGCAAAGGTCTTGCCCTGGAACAGCCCCACACTGTAAGAGATGGAATTATATTTCTGGATCTACTACTTTCTTCCTTCATCTATGGTAACATGGTTTAGTGATGTTCTTGGCAGTCCTGAGGTAATGGTTGGACTTGATGATCTTAAAGGTTTTTCCCAACTTAGCTGATTTTATAAAACAGATCCAGTGAAGAGAAGCAAGCAGCTCTTCATTTAGAGAGGCTTGGAAGATGTTTTCATCTCACTGGTATAGCAAGCTAAAAATAACCTGAAGGAATGAGGTAACTTAAATCAACTCTGTGATTCAAAAGTTTATTTTTAAAACCCCTTAAATCCCAAACCCAGCTCCTCCCAGTGCAGAGGAGGACAGGATGTGTTTGTACCATCCTCGGCCTGGTCCACGCAAGTGCTCCCAGGTCAGACCTCATGCCACTGGCTACCTCCCCCTCAGCTAATGCATAAGTTGGTCCAATCCCCAGCCTCAAGAGCCCTGAATTAGCAGAAATACTTCCTTTACTGAACAGCAAAAGAGAAAACATAAATCTTTCTGAAGTCTCAGCTAGTCTTTACATTGTGCCCCAGCATCACCTGGCTGCCCAGCCAAATGGAACTCCCAGTGTGAGCAGCAGAGCTGGAACACATCCAGTCCCAGGGGAGGGAGCCCCAGCAGCCCGGCACAGGTGGCTCAGGAGTATTTCCCACTCCTTGGAAGAGGAACAGAAAGACAAAAGGGTGCTCAGCAAGCGTGGCTCATCTGCAGAGCAGGCAGTGATCCTGCTTCAGACAGCAGAGGCTCATTAAAGCATAGAAACAGGCTGTCGCAGAGGGCAGATTTATTCCTAATGCGAAAAGCAAGGAAAACCCTTGCCTCCTCATTTCACACTGATGAGGATGTGAATGAATTTTATATTGGCTTGCAATAATATTTCATTTGGAGATGACTGCCAGCAGAGGGGGTCATGGGTTTTCTATTTGCCCTGCTGAGAAGAAAGGGCTCTAGTGAAAGGCAGAAAGCTGGCAGCAACCCACAGCCAGCAACTTCTGCTCCAGGCCCAGGAGGAGCTGCCAGCATCTCAGCCCCCCTAGAGTGAGGAAGAGAGACCCCTATTCCCACAGCAGCCAAGAGAACGGTGCACAGAGATGGGCTGGAGAGTGGACGCTGGACAGAGTCTCACACAGGTAGCCCCACGGCAGGGAGAAGGCCACTCTGATGGAAGCAAGTGACAGCTCACTAACTAGGTGACACAAGTACAGCACACATCTTTGCAGGGAGGGAGAAGCTCAATGCCTCGTGTCCACTTAGCTCTGATGGGAGATGAAGGAGCATGGTTTCCTGGACATTCCCGTACTCCAGAGCCTGCGGAAGTCTCAGGTTTCCATAGACTTCAGTGGCTTGGCAGGAGACCCACTACTGCAGCAGTCCAGCTACTAACCCTAACCAGAATGCAGAACTGCATTCTGCATCCAAGTGCAAAGCACCACTTGCCTGAATGGCATTTTCACCAGCACTAAGACTCAGTTGGACAGGTCAGGAACACCATGTACACAGACAGGACAGTGGCTGCATGGAGGTAATACGCTAGAAACCCACCAACTAGTAGACGAGACAAGCAGTGTAGCTGTGCTTCTGAAGAGAAAGCATTCTGATGCGCAGGGTCTGTGCAGCTCCCTGGCAGGAAGCTGTGGTTACTGTGTTCATTACTTGCTGCCAAACATTATTAAGCTCCCAGCATGACAGGGGGACGTGAGTACAGAGCCAGGAGCACCATCTCGAGCTGGAGTCTCACTCTTCCCTTCCCCATCACTGCTCAGCTCCCTAGGCCTGCAGCCACAAATACCAGTGTTGTGCAGGGCTTCCCCCGCAAGACATGAGCTGATGAGAGGGCACCGCAGGAACAAGCCAAAGAGGGTTCCCCAGGTTAATGGGAAATCTGTCACTTGAAATGTCACCAGTGATGTTGCAATGATTAAATCCCAGTCTGAAGTCCCTAGCTCATTTCTTATCGACTAAATCAAGTGCTTTATATTGACAGGACTTCTGTAAAATGTGCCAAGGCACAGAGAAATCAATTCATTATTAGACTAGTCAGGCCACAGAGATAAATTTTAAGCATTTCCTAATAAAAAAACCCCAAGAAATCTCATGTTTTTCCAGCCATAATTCAACCCTCCCCTTCACACCTTACTCTCACCCTCAAAGGTCTGACGGGTGCTGTTGACCGACAGGCACTGAGGAGAGGGGACATGTTCGGGTCAGCTCCATCCCCACCGTGTTGCTCAGTGCCTGCCAGGGCTCTGCTCTCCATATCCTCACTTCAGCCAGTGCCACTGGGGCAAAAGAGGCAAAGTCTCTTCCCAAGCAACAGCACCCTGGGAAGCTTGCAGCATCCATCGGGATAGTCAGAGCTCAGCTTGAAGAAGGGGCTGGGAGGGTAGAAAGCCACTGTGGCACCATGAAACAGGCTTACTTGGCCCTGGGGTGATTTGGCAGCACTGGAAAGCATCCTACTAATAAAGAGGGAAAGAACCAAGATAAATCAAGCTCTACAACTCAACAGCATAAGCTGACCCAACAGCCAGTTTTCTTAGACGCTTCATTTTTTTAGTACTCAGCTGCAGGTAACCAGTGGTGCAATGACTGGATGCTCTAAGCCCCTGCATCTTCTGCCAGAGCTCAGGAGAGTCCAAAGCCATCTGTACACCAACCCCCATCTCTACAAGTGGGATCATCCAAAATTAAGTGAGAAGGCTGCATGGAGACCTCAGAGCAGCTTCCAGTATCTGAAGGGGCTACAAGGATGCTGGAGAGGGACTCTTCATCAGGGACTGTAGCAACTGGACAGGGGGTGATGGATTTAAACTTAAACAGGGGAGATTCAGGTTAGATATAAGGATGTTCTTCCCTGTGAGGGTGGTGAGGCGCTGGCACAGGGTGCCCGGAGAAGCTGTGGCTGCCCCATCCCTGGCAGTGTTCAAGGCCAAGTTGGATGGGGCTTGGAGCAACCTGCTCTAGTGGAAGGTGTCCCTGCCTGTGGCAGGGAGTTGGAACTGGATGAGCTTTAAGGTCCCTTCCAACCCAAACCAGTCTGGGATTCTATTTTTGGAGCATGGGGCTGAACTAACCAGCCAGACATTTCTCACACTAAACAGGACAGCAAAACAAAACCTACTGGGGGCAAAAAAAGGGACAGCAACATTCCTCTGAGGCAGACTGCAAAAGCATGAGGGAAGCAGCTATTCAGCTGTGCAAAGTACACAACTGTAGCCCTGACCCTACCTGGTTTGGGTTTTTTCTAATAAAAAGAAACAAGCTAGTGTTATCCACCATACCGTGATAGCAAAATCAATTCCTTTGCACCAAATTACCTCTATTTAAATAGATTTATTTTGTGGCAATTGCCAGAGAAATGTATCTTCTATTGGCAGCAAAGCAAAGCTCTTTGCTCCTTTTAAAAGGCAGGGAAGCTTTTCACAATGTGTTACCAGCAGGGAAGATGTTGAGCAGCTCTGTTTTCAACTTAGTGCTCTCAGTAATACAACTGCTTATGCAGCTTCAAAGGAGCAAGAGTTTTTACAGTTAAGAGGTACAAGGAGCTTTTCAACATCAAACAGCCACCCCAACCAGCACACAGCCAGCTGAATGGAGCCAAGGCTGCTCCTTGCTTTCCCGACCTCTCTGGGAACAGAGTCTTGGGGAAGATAAGCCTGAAGCAAGTGTGCATCTGCAGCAGTGGCAGTGACTTGGAGACCTGCATTTCCTCGCTGTCAGGGACACTCATTGCTGCACCAGTGTCAGTCATGGCTACACTCACCTTATGGGGTCAGAGTAAGGAGCTTAAGCATCTCAATTTATCTAGCTCACCTGGCAGTGTCCCCTCTTGCCCTTCCCTGCTTTCCTGGTCACAGAAGGATGAAAGAGATGCTGCTTGGCAGGGACACGGCCACATAACCTCCTGAGCCAGCCTGAGGGATTGTTATTGGATCTCTGTACCATTAACTGCTTGTTAATGGGGGGAAGGAGCATCTGCAGGAATAACCTCCATTCATCATCCGATGCTCAGCTGAAGGCAGAGCCAGGAGTGCTCAGCAGGGCTCCAGAGCCTTTCCTCTGGCAGGATCTAACCAGGCAGGACTTAAGTCCTCCACCTAATACCTACTGATGGTCTAACACCCCTCCTCACTGCACCAGGGCGCTGGGAGATCCATGAAGGACCTGCTCAGCCCATCGTGTTTCTCAGCACAACCACTCTGCCCCTGGACAAATGCTGCTCAAGAGACTCAGGAATCCTCCCTGGCATCAGCAGGGCAGCAGAGAGGGGAGCAGAGGGGAAATTAACCTTGAAAGGGGAGGACAAGGCCAACATTTAATGGGCCTCCTCCCTAGAGCCTGCAGGAGACATGCAGATGAGCCATTTCCTCCAGCAGGATGCATACCACTGTGTCTCCCAATTAATCTCCAATTAAACACGACATAGAGGAATTAGAAAGCATAATTAAGAAAAATGCTAGGACACAAATTCAGTTAGGGCCAAGTCAGGAGGACTTCAGTATCCAGAAACAAACATGCCTGCCATCCAGTTGGAAAACAATGCTTTCCGAGCCACTGGTCACAAGAACAAGTACTGAGCACTCAGCCACCCCGCTCCTCCCTGCGCTGAGCAACCACGCAAATCCCTCCCCACCAGCATAAGAGGTTTCCTCCTCAGTGACAGCACAGAAGCTTAATCCAGACCCCGGGGCCAAGGGAGGAGTCCCAGGGAACAGCACAAGAGCAAGTCTACTGCAATTGCTCATGTCTGAAATACCCTACTTAAACCCACGTTCCTTTCAGCACAAAGTCCTGTGCAAGCTGCTTGCTTCAAGCAGCTCACAGGGTGAGTGGACATCAGGAGGCAGAGAGCTTGTTCAGACAGCTCACCCATCCTACAGCCTCAGGCAGCACAGACAGGGCCTTGCTGATCTGCACAGGGGAGGTAAGGCCACAGAGACCCCCCAGCTGGACCACAGGCTTGCAGAGCCACCTCACCACATAGCATCTATTAGCCACTGCCCAGATAGCAGCAGATCAGAGGAGAGAGCCTGAGCAGTGGAAATAGGCAGGCAAGGGAGCACAGTCTGATGAGGGTCACTCTCAGAGCACCTAGGATTTCTAGGGCTACATGAGTATGGCCTGGCCAGATCAAGCTTACTTCATAGAGATGGTGAGGAACATCCAAGCAAGGTTTTTCCAGTCCTGTAAAACAGTGACTTCCAAAACATGCCCTTGATCACCTGCGCTGAGAAGGGTGGGGAAATACTGTGTCCAGGAACAGCATCTCAAGAACAAATACCGAACAGGGTCTACCCCTTCCAACACTGACACCTGCCAGCGAAGTTCACTGGAAGCAGCAGGCAATAACTCAGCCCAGCAAATAGAAGCAATCTCATTCTGCTGATCTCAGGCTGGGCAAAGCAGAAAATCAATGAGGTGCTCTGGATTTGTGTCAGGGTCAGGGAAAGCAAAGCCAAACCCAGAGGATTTTTTTGCAGTTTGCTCTAATCAAGCTGAGAGCATGCTCACTTTATATTTCCCCAACAAGCCTGGAGATTGAAATCCTCCTTTGTACCCTCCAAATTCCTCCTCTTGCTCTTTCTAGTACCTGCCAGTGTCTTTGGCCTTTTGTGAATTTCCTTAACAAGTCTTCTCTCCAGCCCAGAAGAGCTGCTCTTCAACTGGGTAATAAAGGGGCAAATTGCAGGGCCCATGGGTCCCAGCAGCTCACAGAGCAGCTGAGGAAAGGCACAGAGCACTCAATTGGCAGATAAAGAACTAATCTGGACAGAAAATTGGTTTTCCATAATATTGTGTGCTCTGCAAAAGGAAAGAGGCTGGATGGGGCTCAGATCACACACAGTGATTCTGGTAGCCATGCAACCAGAAAAGCACAAGCACTGATGTGCAAGCTCAGCCCCCTGGACTGATAGCAAACAGCAAAACCCACCCCAGGCAGGGGGGACCACAGGGGCCTGGGACCTTCCCAGTGGAGCTGAGCACTGGGCTGTCTTCTCCAGCACCAACACAGGGCAGAAACAAGAGAAAAGAGGAGCTAGAAATAGGCAATGTAAGGACAGTCTCTCAGCGAGGACCATTTCATCGTGACCTCATTAAAGCAGAAGGCTGATTTAGAAATGTCTTTCCAACATTTCTATTTTACAGCCTTTGCTCTCAGGACTCCAACCACACATCCACACCCATGCCCACACACCATAAGGGCCCCTATGCACCTCAGAACTGCCATGATGTATTTTGGTAGCAAGTGGCACAGGGTAATTTGTCCTTTGACACTGACCTAAGAAACAGGGGCGTGAGAGAAGTATTTCTTTCTATTCACAGTTGAATCAGCAACAGCAGCTCTGGGATTACACAGCCTGGTGCCCTTCCCACCTTGAATACTGGGTCAGGTCCCTCGGTCCTGCAAACAAACAGCTGAACCATAGACCTGATGATTAACATGCAAGAGAGGAGAGAACTCGGGCTCATTTTCAACTTGTCAGGGAGCACCAAATAAATTACAGAATAAAATCCCAGAGTGACAGAATAATGAGCAATTCATTTGAAATGTAAAATAAATAGGTAAATCTCTAGTGAGCTGGGAGAATAAATGGCATTCAGCTGACATTTGGCAATTAAATTAAACAGTAATGACCTCATGAATAATGGGCTACAAGATTGAATTTGGAGGGCAGTAGTTTCTTAAGTGGGGGGCAAAGGGACAACATGTCCAGTAAGAGGCAAGCTACACTTTGCACAAGCTCCCCACTTGTGAAGAGCTGCACAGCCCTGAGGACATGGGCCCCCTCTGCAGGGGCTAACCAAAGCCCTGGTGCTCCCAAGTGCCTTAGGCAAGGTCGTCAAGCAAGAGGGTCCCCAGCCCCAAAGAGCTGGTACTTTTGGCTCAGACACAGAGTGGTCAAGGGGTGACCAAAGGGGATTCCTCCTCCCAGCAGGCAGCTGCAAAATTAGGCAGGGCACAAGCACAAGCAAGCACAGGTCCTACTGCTCCCTTTGGGGTGGGGAAAAAGAAGTTAAACACAACAAGAAGTAGTAACTTGGGCATGCAGCAGAGCATTCTTCCTAGTAAAACCACCTCATGTGCTCAGACACCCACCTTGACCCGTTTTGTGCTCCAGCCCTCCCTGGGCACATGTCCTCCTCTCCCATGTCAATGCAGGGCCTGGTTTTCTAGTGTTCCCCTCCCTCCCCTGCTGGTATTATGTTGGTACTATTAAAGGATTATGTTATCAGGACTTCTAGGCTAATGACAGCTGCTGTTTCCCGACCTGCAGTTCTGAGCTTGTTCTTTTACTTATCAGCCACAGACAGAGCTGTTACTAACCCCTGCTGCTACTACAAGCTCAATCCACTAGTGTCCCAGGACACCTTCCCCAGTGCAGTGCTGGGCCAGGCTCTTCTCTAAAAAGCAGGATCCCTGAGGATATGGGGTCAATCTCCCCTTTGGCAGCCTGGGGAAGCAGTTCATTCAGGGAGTTAATTTCTTTCTTTGCTTTAGCTGAGTAATTGACCAAGGAAGACGTGAAAAGTGAAACTTCATCTTGGCTCAAGCCCAGAAAACCCTGGCTTGTTTCAAACACAACAAACCCGAAGACTTTGTTTCAAAACATACTTAAGGATTTCTGAAAAACACAAACACTGAAACTCAAAATATTTCTCTTCCTGCCTCACTTCACACCCGGTCACCAACTTTGACTCAAAAGAGGGTTTTCTCCTACCTCCTCAGGTATATTAGCAGCAACCCCTCACACTATGTAAGGACAGTTAAGCAATGCTTAGCACAGCAAAGCCACCGTCCTCTTCCTGCACAAACCCCCTAGTGTTCACAACACCAGAAAGGTGAAGACACCAAAGGCAGCAGGGAACCCCAAACCCAGAGCCCCTTTTGTTGTGGGACATTTCTGCTGGGGGACAGAAGCCATTCCAAGATGGGGAAGGAGAACAATTAACTCATCAAGGTAGTATCCAGTGTGTAAGTATTGTCATAGCAATGTTTCACTTCAAATCTGCAGCACAAAACATAGATGGTATGGTTACGAACTGTTCCCTTTGCCAGTGCAGAACGAGCTTGCTGGTCTAATAACTTTTTTCCCCTCCTGCAAATCAAAGCTAAGCAGAAGGGTTGCCACAGGCCAATAGATTGAGAGCTGGGAAATAAATCAAGATCTGCAGAGATATAAAACCTAATAATTCTATTAAGACCAAGTTAAGACAATTAAATATTGGTGAGACATCAAAAAGCTAAGTAGCCTGGAGAAGTTGGTTTTATAAATGAACCCATTCATTTCAATCTGTGCCTTCATAAATTGCTTTCCATTCCTGCTACATGTCTCAAGCCCCAGGTGCCTCTTGCCGAGAGGCAAACAGCCCCATGCTCTGCTAAAGGAGCCACCTGGGAGCAGCATTCCTCTCAATTACTCTTCACCTTGTAATAGTAAGGGGCAAGCTGCACACGTGCAGCTATAGGAGTTTGTCAAGGCACAGACATCTCAGCATTTCTGGTTCTCCTTCAGAATCAAAAGGAATTTAAGTGTCAAAACACTCTGCTGGCCTGTATTACCATTCTCCATGCAGCTCTCCTCTTGACCATAGTCTCTCCACACTGTAAAGCTCCTATCCATAAACTGAGGAATTGTATTACTCCACAGGGATGTGATGAAAAAGGCAGGTAATTAAGACTTGTAAAGGCACTGGGACTTTGACATAGAAGATGCTTTGCAGAGAGGCAAAGGACTGTCATGAGAAATACTAAGTTTGATTAGAGAAACCATCAATCCTGGGGCATGAATGCCCTATTTGCCCTAAATACTAGCAGGGGGCTGATCCAGCCCTGGATAACAACCATTTAGATGGAGTTTACATACATGTAGAAGAGGAAACTGGGCCTTGTGTTGCATGGCTGGTGCATTTAACAATGTGACATCCCTCTAGATGCACACCAGGCAGGAAACACTTGTGAGGCTGATTGAGCTCAGGATGTTTCCAGCTTTTACATCCAGGCAACCCATCTTGTCCCACAGGGCCACAGCCCAGCTCTGCCCCAGCCACCCTTTCAGGGAGCATGAAAAGGCATCCCCTCATGTACTCACCTCACCCGCAGCCCCTAAACTGCCAGGAACTGGAGATCAGCTCTTCCAATTCAGATTCAGACTGCCACCACTGGTGTGGGGTAAGCACTGCAAACCCACTTCCTCCTGCAACCCCAATGCCTTCAGCATAACCAAAGGCAGCCACATTAACCCTCAATACCCTGCCCTGAAAAGCAGAGGGCATTCCTCTCCTGTCACACTAGAACCAGAGCTATCTCTAGCAGAAGAGAAAACAACTCACAAGAGCAGCACCAGTCATAAAGCAGCTGAAGAGGATTTAACTACACAGCTCTGTACAAAGCAAAATCCCTGCAATATACTTGTTGTAAAGCCTGGAACAGCCACGCAGCTGATCCCCACCAATCTCCTGCTCTGGGTACTGCTACAGCTGTTGCCTTGCAGGTCTCTCAGCAAAGCTGTTGAAACTAAACCCCCAGCCACAGAGCACTGGAAAATAAAACAGTAAGAAAATCATATGGCTAAATCCCTATACATCATCTCCTGATGCTTCTGTTGGGAGACTGGCAAATTTCTGCTGACCCAGTTTGTTCTAATTCACAACTGTTTGGGAGAATAGGACAAGTAACACAGATGAACAATGGGACATAACTCCTAACTCCACAGGACCTTCTCCTAACCTCTCTCTCTCTCCCCCTCCACTTCCCTCCTGCTGCTCTTTCTTCAGCCTCCTCTCTGCCTGACTAGCTGTATCCTCCTCTCCTCTCTTTCCAGCTCTGTAGGTTTATCTGCACAGCCTCAGAGATTAAGAGGCCTGACAAAGACCAGCTCTCATCAAGATGAAAAAAAAGCCTTTATCCAGCCAGCAGAATGAAACTGATGAAAAGCAAAGCCATTAGGAAACATTTGGACTCTGATCTATACCTTTCTGAGAGGCAATTCCAGGGGTTAGTCTAGGGTTTCCCTGTGCATCCTTCCCAGCAGCCCCACCATCTCCTACCTGGGCAGAAAGCCTACAAGCCACAGTCAAGGGGTAAGTAGTTAAAGATGCCCTAGGACTTCCAGCATGTGCTGGATTTGCTGGGGTTGCAGATCCCAGCAGAGGCACAGAGCTTTTAAGACAGCCATGGCCTTGGCAAATGCCCAGCAGAGTCCCACACATTCCCAAAGGTTAAGAGCAGGCAATGCTTTCAGAAGCCTTTCTGCCAAAATGTCAGCAAATTCTGCATCACTAGCAGCCTCAACAGCAGATAACAACCCTGATGAAATAAAAACGCTAATACATCTGAACCAACATCTAGTGAAAAAAAGGGAAATTTAATTGGAAATGTTGCCTGCAATTTAAATGTCAAAGGAGAAATCATTCCCCTGCTTTCTGCTGGTTCACAACCACAAAGCACCAGTTTCAGTGGCTGAGGAGGGGTGACAAGGAAATGTCAAGGAAGCACTTGGTGTTTCAGTTGCCTGCCCTTGGTAATCCCTGCTCCATGGAGTGGACAGTCCTGTTCACATCTGCATTCCCAGATACTCAGCCAAAAGCTTGTTCCACAGGGTGACCAGAGATGAAACCAGGCTGGGGGCTTCCAGCACATGGTTCGCAGCACTCCAAATCCCATACCTCCTACACCTGACTCCGTCACACCGCTGCGCACATCACACCTTTGCTCTAGGGCACAGCTTCATGCACAGCTCTTCTCTGCAGACAGACTCAACACAGGCAACAAAGCCATACACTCCAACCTGTGTGCAGTGCCACAACATCCACAGGCACTTCTCAAACCCCTGCAAAACCCTGAGACAGCCCAGGAAGGATGCACACATATGTAGGAAGCCAGGCAGCAGCACAGCCAGCTCTGCAGCAACTCACACAGCAGCCACCATCAGCCAAGTCCCTTTCCCCAGGGACCAGTGTTCTCACACGGACATGCTGGAGTCAGCGAAGTTCAGGGCTTGGGCACCTCCACTAATATAACCAGCTTCTGCTCCTTAGTGAGGGTAAGTCAGAACATTAAGGTCCCCTTGAAGAAATGTCACATCCTGAGTGTTATTTACTTGCCTGCGTGCTGTTGGTGTTTAGACAGATATCCAGCTTAATTTGTTTACAGTGCTACAACCAGAGGCATATTTCCTTTGTATTGATGACTGAAGTTAAACCTCTCATTTCTTTACTTTCTCTTTTGTGTAAAGAAAATGACACTTGCTACATTAACACACAGAAAAAATTCAATTTCATGATCACTCAGAAGCACGCTTCCCCTTCCTCCCCCCGCACCACTATAAACACTCCCACACAGCAACCACATTGCCAGTGGAATAAGGGCCTTTTGCTCCCACAGAAAAACTTCATGAAGGGTTGAACACCAGGCTCCAACTCAAAGATCCTGAACCACGTGCCAGAGGCTTGTGTTTAAAAGCAACATGGCACAGAGATGAATGCCACTGGATTCCCCTGTGATTACCAAAGGCACAGCACTGCATTTGTTCTTGAACTGACTGACTCACATTCATGCTGGTTGAGGGCAGCAGGACTGAAATGCAAATGACAAGTGAGTAACTTCTCACTCTGCTGAATGATCATGTTATTTCAACTTAGAAATGAGCTTAAATTACACCAGTTTGAAACAGCTCCCAGCCCATCTACTGAAGAGAAATGTTTCGATTGAAGATTTGGGTGATTATTTTCACAGTGGAAGGGATTTATTTTTTAGGTTCAATTCCAGAAAACCCAAGTTCCAAAAACTTATAAAAGATTATTTGGCTTCCATTTGGAGCCAAATCATTTAAAATACATGCGTCTGTTTCCTGCGAAATTCTCTTTCCCACTTTTGACCTACTTGAATTTGAACACCTTGCTGGCTCACATTCACCCACACACTGCCTAAAAAGCCTTGTGCTCTACTTGAAAACTTTTGCCATGGAAGCTAAGTACATTAGAGCTGAGATATTTCAGCTGCAGACGTTCAGCAGTAGAAGTCCGAGGGGCCCTAGGACAGCAGCAAAAGGGACCATACATAGAGCTGAGCGTACTCACAGTAACACAACATAAGGAGTAAGCTCGCATTCAGACCAGGAATAAAACCCGACTCCTTTAAATCCTATCTAAGGGTTGGAGGGGGTGAAGATTTTTCTCCCACCATTAGCCTCCCTGAAAGGAAAAGGCACACGGTTTACATGAAAGCCTGGCTCAACCTTACATTTCAAATGCTTTTGCTTACTTTCAACACGCTACAGAGTTTTTCTCCTTTAGAAGAGTGGCACTTCAGGAAGAGTCACCCCAGCTGACACAGAGCCCAGTAAAGAAGGTGATATGCTTAAAGGTCTGATTGCAGGCCCCACTTGGCACAGTATTAGATCTCAGAGTGACTGCCCAGCAATAGACATATGCCAACCTTGACATTTACACCAAAGCTCCTCACAGTATCCAAGTCCTTCTCAGGGCTCGATTTGGGCAAGAGACAGTGCTTTCAGCAGAGCTCCCACCAGCCCTCTCCATGCACTGAAGGGGAAACCCACAGAACAAACTTCCCTGGCCTTACCTGCTTCACCTCAGCACTACGAGGAAGGGTCAAAAGCATTTTGATTATACAGAGCATTTGCAAAGCCCAAAGCATTGTTATTACCTGTAATTAAGGTGTCCTGTTCAGCCCATGAGGACACTTTTATGGGCTTCTAACAATGAAAGTGTGTTTTTCGAGGTGTCTCTTACCTTATTAGACAAGCACCTTTTAAAAGATTATTTGCTGAATTCTCACTTAGCACATCATTCCCTTCCAAAGCCTTGCTGGAGCTTTCCAGACCAAAGCAAAGCCCAGCCCAATCAGTATATCAAGATCAGGCACAACCAACCTTTCCAGCTATTATAATGCAGGTTTGCATCTTGCACATTCAGCAGAAACTGCACTTGCTTGTGAAGGTTACAGTTATTAAAAAACACATACATTGACTGTTCAGAGCCCTAAGAAGGCTACAACCTTGACAGTTTGTATGCAGTCAGGTTCTCACCTCTGCTACACCAGCACCGTGCTGGTGCCACCCTAAATTTTAGTGGCAAGCTTCCCAGGTTTACCCTGGCATGATGAAGATCAGCTCCTGGTCATGAAGGGAGATGGAACAGACCCAGAGTTTTTATTTATGAAGCCTCTCACTCTCTGCCTCCCTGCAAATCACGCCTCCTGCCAAGTCACTGCACACTGGAACCAGAATTAAAATACAATAAATTATCATAGGAGAAAAAGTGCTGAAACCTCACCTCATAACATTGCCACAGATTAAGACAATTGAGTACAGAGGATCCAATTAGGAACAAAGAAAGAAAGGCTCAGAAGAATGATAGCACTCAGAGAAGCAAAGTGGCCTTTTCAAGGGCTATATTTGCACGCAGAGCACAGTACCAGCAGGACAGGGGAGCAGCCTCTGAAGGTGAGAAGTGGCAGGTTTTGGGTGACCTATATAAGTGGTGAAGGGTCTGAAGGAGGGGAGCTTAAGCCTAGCGAGAATCATTCCAGTGGTGGAAGCCTGGACACCTCTGAAGCAAGCAGGGGGGTTGCTTCACTATCCATTTCCCTGGGGGAAGGATGAGGCCACTCCAGGTCAGGGCCCTGGGCACAGACTCCAGAGCAGCCCATTCCTGGCTCTCCCATCAATCCTCAGGACAGGCTCAAGACAGATGAAGGGCAGAAGCGTTCTCATGGCACCTCCTTATAGTGACAAACACCACGCAACAGTATCTTGGCAAATGAACAGAGTCTGCCCAGCATCTCGCTTCCCCTGCACAATGAGGTGTACACCTCTGTTCCCTGCCAGTCGCATCCACTTGGAGTGTAATCCTTCAAATGAACTGCAGCCTTCCCCTTCACAAGGGCAGTGGGCAGCACAGGGGAGCCCTGATCTCAGCCAGGCCAGCCTGGCTTCCAGAACAAGTAATAACACTATCATCACAAGGCATATTGCTCTAGCAGCAGGTAAACCCCGCATTAAAAACCCTCTTGCAGATCCCACTTGCGCAGAACCACACCAGGGGAACACAAGTGCCCTTGAAAAGCTTTTTATCTACCTTGCACTAACACAGCACTGGAAGGCTATTCCTCACCAAGATAAACAGCCCTCTGCTCAGCAGGGCAGCAGAGTGTTTACAGATTAGGGTTTTTTTTCCCTAAATAACATCTACTCCATAAACCAACAATTAGCTGCACTCTGAATTTATGAGTGTAATTTGCAGTGTTAAAGCATGGGCAGCCGTGGCTTTCACACAACGGTGATTGTTTGCTTTGCTGTGAAGGAGCCAGAACGAGGCACACTGCTGCTTTCTGGGGGGTGTCCTTCAAAGGAGAAAGCTTCTGCCACCTGCACAGGGCATGCACTGGCACCATTATCACCTGCAATGATGCAGTGACTTCCCCAAAACCATCTGATTTCTAAAATAGAGAATGGTAGGAAGGGTTTTGTTGTGGGGTTTGGCTACCATGTTAGTCAGCCTGGATTTAGCTACATCAGCAAGTAGAAGATGAGGAAATAAGGACCAAGCAAAGGTGGAAGTGAAACATTTCAGAGAAGCAACAGTAATTAAAAGACTTCACATCATTTAGAAATGAAGGAAAAACATGAGGAGTAGTGTCTCCCCCATTGAGCTACTCTTAAGTAAAAGTCACCGGTCCGGCAAGAAATTATTAGCTTAGAAACTTAGAGGGAGAACTTCTCCAGGGAAACACAGGTATTGAAAGAGATGAGCCTTGATGGAATTAATTGTGTTTTCATATAGCCAAGATCCCTAATGAAAGTGAACTCATTTACATATAAAACCACTCAGCACTGGCCTGTGCCAACCAACCAGCAGGCTCCTCCTGCCAGAGGTAAAAAGGGCAGAAGCACCAAGTTCCTTTTGTGTTTTTTCCTCTCCTCACGAGGTCTCCATCCATCACAGCAGCAACCCACTCTGCCCAAGACCTGAGCAGTGCAGGTGAGTACATGCTGCTTGGGGCCAGCTCCAGGGTACCAGCAGGCTGGCTGCAGTGCTGGCAGATGAAAGAGGCAGTTTTAATGTTAGCCAGAGAGCTTGTGAAGCCAAGAGGCTGTTTTTAACAGGAAGGGAAGAAAGGCTTTCTAGTTCATAGCTGCAGGGTATTTACCTTAATGTTAAATGACAACTGCTTGCAAAACAATATTGCAGGAACTCCCTTGAGGCATTAATCAGAGGTTGCATCTCCCAGTCTCACTAAGTGTGGGCAGTGACAGATACTCACAGATAGCACCACGGGGCAGGGGCTTTCATTCACAGGCTGCCAGCAGCAAAACCATCAAACTTCCATTCAGGTTCCTAAATTGGGAGCCTCAGTGCCTTTAGGAGCCTCAAAGCCTTTCCAGAAGTCTCTGAAGACAATGGCTGAGGCTGAGACTGATAGAAATCAGGTCTGTTATCAAAGCCCTTCTGAAAGCATATGCTCCCAGGTCCACTCCCAGGTCCCCACAAGCATGGTCTGCTGCACCAGCAAAAGGGTTCCAGGTCACTCCTATGACCAAAGGAGAGTTTCCAATGCAGGGAAGAATCAAGTCACTCTTCCCAGCTTCCACCTGCAGTAAGAAGCAATGAGTCTAACTCTACTACAGCTGCCCAGGGGAACAGAAAGGGGTTTTTTTTTGTTGTTGGATTGGATTTTACTCACTTTTTGCCTTCCTCAAAGTACCAAGGCAGCAAGGAGGCATGGGGAATGGCATATGGCATCTGGCATCTGAAGCCCTCCTCCCTGGCCCCCGCCACCCCTCCTGCCTGCCAGCAGAAGCTGTACCCACAGAAACAGATGGTCCCTTCAGGTCATGGCTCCTCCAGACTGACAGAATGCAGCCAAAGCCAAGGCGGCAGAAATAGACAGTGTGTGATTTAATGGGAAAAAAGGATTTCATACAGAAGATTTCATACAGAAGCCCCATGTGGCCAAGCCAATAGAGCACCACTACAGCCAGCCAGCACCAACGTGCCTTTCTGCAAGGAGAGCCGTGGCCCCTCCACACCATCAGGGTGGCAGCACCATTGCTCTTTTGTTTATAACACACTTTAAGGTAGCAGCACTAAGCCTGCATTTAGAGAGGACTCTAAGCATCCCTCCTGCCACACAGAAGACACGCAGCACTTGTGGTGGCTATGTCAGGAAGAACACATTTGCTCTGATGCCAAAGACCTCACCGTGAAGTCCTTCCAGCCTTCTCTTGCCACCCTCTCATCCCTGCCCTATTTTGGGTCTCTTGCTTGAGCTGCTGCTTGTCTCCAGTACCATCATCAGTACTGCTTCCCCTTTCATTTCCCACCCCTCATTACACCTTCTCTCCCCAAGCTCCTCTCAAGATGTGCTGCTGTGTCTGCTTTCCTGCAAAACAGATAGAAAATAAAGCGTATTCTACCAATATGAGGCTTTAAATCCTTATTCCCTTCATTGTACACATCTTAAGGCATCATTTTTAAATGGTAGAAGCATGTCTACAGACTTATGTGCATCTTTAAGGTCTAATTTACATAAAAACAAGTGCAGAGTGTTTCTTAGCCTCAGGGCATAGCAGATATGAGGAGAACACCTAATGAATTAAAAAATGTTTGGATAAAACTTATATAAACCCTTACATATGCTACTAAGATGAAAGGCTACAATTATGAGCTGCATTGTGTACTGACACAAGTAGCTCTGTGCAATAAATGACAGAATTTCAGTGTCCTTGAATCCAAACCAACATATTGTGAAAAGATGCTTTCCTATAAATCTATCTCTGTAGGTTCTTTTCAACACCTCTGGAAGCACAGGGATGCAATAACAACTTCTCAGTTGGCATAAATGTCATCTTTATAGGGATCACTCCCTATTTAAGGGCACCTTTCCACTTCCTAAAGAGCACTGATAGGAGGTAATTATAAACCTTCTCATATGATTTGGATCATCAGCTGGCATCCACAGGAAAGGTACATCTAAATGAGGTGTGTATGTGCATGGGAAGGGATATTCTCACTAAGTTTCAATATCCTGCTCTTTTCATCCAACATAAATTTTTAATGCAGGAGGAATTTAATTTTGCAATACAAAGCTTGGAAGCAATCGAGTTTGTGTAAACAGCCAGCCACAGGGAGACTGTGCTCCACAAACACGTACTGCCAACACAGAACATTTCCACAGCCATTTAATTCATGAGTTACTGTCTGTCATGCTCAAAACATAATCCTCCACGGCACTCAGCCTCCCCATGAGTGGCACCAAACAACAGCAGCCAGGGCACTGCTCAGGGTGTTGCCAGTTCAGGGTGTAACCCTTGTGCAGCACTGTCCTGCCTTGATAGCCTCACACTGTGAAACACATCCACCTGAATGGGGCTTGCTCAGAGCAGCACTACATCAAAGGGAGGGAAGTCCCCTCTCTCCAGCCATGACCTGGGATGGGCATCTCTCCCACCCCAGTTACTCAGGCGCGAGGTAGGGATGATAGCTCCTCATCTCCCAGAGGAGGAATTCATTAGCATTTCTTATGCCTCATGCATTAGGGTGATGAGACACAAAAGCCCAGATCATCAATTTATTAATGCCAGCGCAAGCCTACAGAAATGCTAGCCAAGCGAGTGGAGATGCTTCAGATTTGCTCCAACATGACACCAGTGTGGACCTCCTGGCATGTAACAGTTCACCAAGCTGAGGTATCAGCTGCTGACTTTCTCCTAATACCTCAGGGCTCCAACCTTAGCTCCCTGTGCTAATATATACAAGCCAGTCAGGCTGTCCCCTAAAGCATTTACAACCTTTGCAGGCAGGACAAGAAGAAAAATGAGGGGAAAAAGTCACAGAGATGGAAGCTGACACCAGAGTGGTGACAAGGCTGGAGACTGGCTCCCAGGCCAGGCTTACAGCACACAGCCTGCCCATTGCAGCAGCAGCAAGAGTACTTCTCCTCCCCTCTCAGGTTGGCCTCAGACTCCACACAATCATCGCCCCACTTTTAATCAATTTGGGGACATATTGTTCCCTTACAACTATAATTAGAACTCAGCTGAATATGTTCTCCAGGGCTTTGCAAGGTTATTTAACAAAACCAAATCAACTGGCTACTTTAATGCACCACCTGGAGTTAGCGTGCACCAAAAGAAAGTTATTATACAAGAAATATGCAAAGACTGCAGTCTTGCCTAGAGTTCCTTCCTCCTCCCTCTTTGCCACACTGATGGAGACAGCACATTCTTTGCAGATCAATACTGCACTTGAATGTGACCACCACTCCAATTACTGCCTCAATTAGAGAGGTAGGAGTTTGCTCCTGCATACCTACCCCTGCATTGAAAAAACCCCATGCATATGCTGCCCATTGAAATGATACCTGTGGGAAATCATTAACCCACTAATTTGAAATCAATTTAAAGTCCATTTGCCTAATGACAGGAGCACTGTAAATTATCTATAAATTGTTAATTTATGAGAAAATGACATCACAAGTTTTGTTTTATTAATTGACTTTTCCAGATGCAAGCTATTGCTGAAGCTTTATAATCCGTGCCTCTTGGTGAGCAAACATTAAACCCACTTAATAAGACACCTTTTATGCCAAGAAAGAGAATAAAATGAGTAAACCTGTTCTTGTGAACTCGCCAGTATAAGGGTTTATGCATTCATCCTAGCAATTAGAGGAGGAGAAGTCATGGGGAGAGTGAGAAAAGGTCCTTGGAGTCTCTGTTCACATTCTTGAACAAAACTGATTCCAACCACATTTGCATTTCTCACAAGCAAAACTCCTCTGAGTGCAGAGGCCAATACCAGCCCAGGTCACCTCACCCAGCATCCCTGTGCCTCCTTGGCATGGACTCAGGCAGACACACACCGAGTTAAGAATCTCACCTCTCAGCAAATATTTGAGTGACAGACTCATTGGCCAAAGCAGGGATGACTGACAAAGTCTGTGTCCAGGGACCAGTCTGTGATTTCTTTGCTGATATAGAAGTATTTGACACTAACTTGTCCTATCTACTTCTACTGCAGGACTGCAGAGACCTTCTTCAGACTATTTTCTTGTACCCAGGTCCACAGAAGTTAAGTATCTAGTCAACTAACTCTTATTTCAGTCTCTCACTCCAGTTAGATCTGTATCCTTGATCTCTCATGTAATACTCCAGGTGTGAATTTCCCTCCTACCCCAGGCAGCTGCTTGGGAATCACTTGCACACCCATCCTCAGCCACCCACAGAAATCAAGTCCATGCAGTTTCTCTACCCCACAGTAACTAGGCAACATGACTGTAAAGTTGGCATCTACAAGAAAAATACAAGTGTAAAGAAATCAGATTTGACTGACCCAAAGAGCAAATGCACCTGAGGATGCTGCAGCTGCTCCCAGACAGTCACTGGGCACAGATCTGTTACAGGTGAGTTTCCGGGTCCCAGCTCACCTTTACTGTGCACCATGATTCTGACAGGAATAAAAACAGAAACACAATGATTTCAGCTGCAGTCTGATCTCCAGCAAAACTTTCAGTACTGGATTCTCCAATTTCAGTACTGGATTGTCCAATTTCAGTACAATTTGAAGGGAAAAGATAGCACAGGAGCAAGGTAATGGGAGCTCAGCAGGGCCAGCCTGGGATACAGTCAGGCAGCAGGGAGAGGCACTGCTCAGCGGTGCTTCAACGCCCAAATATCCATCTACAAAGAAACGCAAAGCCACAAGGTCAGTCCCAGATCAAGTGTCCAGCAGCAGCTTGCAGATCACCATGCCAGGCTGCCTTCAGCTAGGTCTGGAGAAAGGCCAGTGAGCTCCAAAGCTGGCAGTAATACTGCTTGTCCCACATGGTGCACACACTAGGCAAGCCAGCTCCACTCCCTCTTTTCTCTTCCTGACCTTTTTAGGACCTTATCCAAAAATCCCCCCAACCAGCACGAAGACTCTCAGAAGTGCTTATGTGCACATAAATGAAAGAGCTCTTTCGGCAGGGACCAGCCACCCCTGTGCTTGAAGAGCAGCCTGCATGCACAAAAAGCTCTTTTTTAATGCCAAAATAGAAAGCTGCAGCCTCAAAGCTTCCCTCTTCCATTAATGCTCTATTTAAGGCTGTCCTTGAATCTGTCTGGATTACAAACCCACCCCCTCTCAGCAAACCCCCTTCCCAGACAGCCTTTTCTCTGCTAAACAGATACTAAATATAAATACATACCAAGGAGAACTCATAGGGAAAAGAGAACTGGGATTTTTAAAAGCTTCCCCTTCCTTCATCTACTCCACAAACACACACACCAAAACAGAGCTGCTTTGTTGTTTGCTTTCATGGCTCTCAACTGAGAGCTTGTCCCTCAATTCATTGCCACAGCTCCTGCTGCAAGAGTGCAGTGTTGGGAATACCCTTCCCTGGGGACACACCAAGCCCCTCCAGCAGATCCCAGCAGTGTCCCACAGGCCAGGTGATGAATGTAAGTGTGCTGAAAGAAATGCTGCCACATGAATGCTGGCCCTATTCCCCGATCCCCTAGTGAAACCAATCCACTTGGAAGAATTCCTGCCTGCTGATATGCTAATACCTTAAATGAGCTTTCATTAATTTCCCAACACTACCCGTGTCACGCACACACTCTGTGCCAGTCTTCCTTGCTGTCAACCCCGTTGTGCTGCATCTGCACCGTGCACTGCCACCCATACAGCCCAAACAGAGGAGCTGCTGATTCCCATGGGGCCGCTCTGCTTGCTCCACTTATGCTCTGAATACATTTATTCTGGTGTGAAATCACAGCAACACCTGTTCTGATCATTTCACAGTTCCCATTTCAAAGAAAACACTCTTAAGGTGGAGGAGACCCGATAAAATCCATCTGCCTTTGTGCTGGCTGCTCTTAGGTACAGCATGAGGAGAAGGTACATGGGTGAAGGTATGTGTACAAGAGAAGATGTACAATCACACACCATCTTTACCCAGCCAGCACTCCTCTGCAGCTCTTGCACAGCTTGGGCCAAGAATCCATCCGTATCTGTAGCAACTGAGTCATAGGTAACATACCCACACAGGGCTAAGCTTTGCTGCTGCAGCTGTACCGAAGCAGAGGAGGCTGAGCAGAGGAGGCTGGTAGCTCCCCTCCTTTCCATTGAACACGATTACTCCAATTTTGTGCTGGCATTAAACAAGCACATCATCTGTTCTGGCTCTCTGCTCAGAGAAGCTATGGCTTACAGTCAAGTCACTTGAAGCAGCAGGATGATGTGCCTGCCCCTCAGAAGGGCCTTGTCCCCACAATAACCATCATTTTCCTCCATGGCCCTCTGGTGGACTTTGTCCCCACACTCCCTTCTCCTTTGAGCCATAAGCTCCTCCAATAACGCTGCTTCAGGCTGGATCAAAACAACATTGACCTGTACTGCCTTATAATCAGATGACAGACAGCCATACCAAGCACAGGAGCTCTGCAGTGTTTGCAAAGAAACCAGCTGTGTTCTGCTCTTGCTACACACCAGGTTTTTGACCAGCACCTCCTCCTTTCTCTGTCCCTGACTTTTCCTCCCCAACTACCACATCCCTGCCAGCTCATCCCTCCTGGAGAGGAGGCAACATAACAGCCTGATGCAAAGGCTCTTGCAGTTAAGGCACCAGAGAACCTAAAGGCTGTCTCTTCCCAAGAACAATGCAAGGCCCTGCCTCGATTCCCTGGGAACATCTTCAGTTTTATGTTTATTTTATAATGTGATCATCAAACAAGACAGCAAAGAGACTCCTCACCATCCATCACGAGCTTCATTGTTTAGTAATAAGATGTATTGCCCCCTTGCAGCAAAATAACACTCCAGCCAGAGCTCCCATTTGTTAAGATCTGGCTGACTGGGAAACCTGTTCACATCAATGCTGTGAACACTCCATTTGGAGCACGGACAGCAAATGTTAAGTGCTAATACATGGGAGGGATTGCAGGCTGCTGAGCACATGAGAGGTTAGAGGCTGGTCACCACCAGCGTTCCCCAGACAGGCTCCTTGAGCTCCTGGTCCAGTGCTACCAACCACCAACACTCTTCAAACACAGCACAGCACATGGTTCTGCCTGCCGAGTCATCCCAGCTCTGTCCCACACATCCCCCTCCCCATTAACCCTGTTGGGAGCTGCCACAGCACAGCCACAATCACAGAGTACCCCTAGAAGACAGCCAGCAATGGGTTTGTTGTCAGAGCCAGTGGGATAAGGCAGGAATAGAGACAAAGTAGCAGCGCTCGAGGGAAAACTTACTTGTCTCCATGTGTCAGGAGGGAGCTGAATCTGCTTTTCTGTTGTTAGAAATGGCCTCAGCAGGTTAGACAGCAGAGAGAAAGCTTTCTGGAGAGCACTGGTGGACTTCTTTGGTAGCACATGATGATAACCTGTGGAGGACAAAATTAATGCTTAGGTGGGTGTCTCTGACCTGGTGTCTGCTGTGCTTTCCAGGATTAGAGGCATGCTCTTATCTCAGGAGCCTTAAAGCTCCAAAGCAGCAAAGGCCCAGCAAAGCCAAGCCTCTGTCAGCAGCCAGATGATAACTGCATTCTGCGGGGTCAGAGATGATCTGTCACCACACCAGATGCCTAAACACACACTGGGGCAGTTCAGAGCATGCTTTCTCTTCCCACAGTGTAAGCCAGGCCCCAAGGAAACAGCAGCCTTCCTGTATTCCCAGCTAGTGGAACAGCTGGCTCAGCAAGGGCAGAGCCTCTGCAGAGCCACCTTAGATGATGCATGAGGGCTTCTGGCAGCATCCATCAGTGGATTTCACTGAGGTCACAGCCTCACACATTAGATGCAGATGTCACTTCCATTTTTACATCAGGAAATATAATGCTTAGACATCCAGACAAAGCACTGGCAAGATTTCATGATTTATCATCACCTGTCATTCCAGGCATTCACAACAGCCTGGGTTTCCCATTGGGCTCCCTAACAGCAGCTCCTTTGAGAGGTACATGAATTCCAGGGGCAAGGGACAGGTCACACCTACATCTCTGAGTAACTAGAACCCTCAGGAAGGCTGCAAGGATTTTAAAAAAGCATTAAAGATCAACCAACCAACCAACCTCTGCAGCCAGCCTGACAAACTGCCATCAGGAGCAGTCTGCCCCAAAGAGCATACAGTGGGAATACTGTGCACCATCCAGACCTAGCTCAATAAATAGCACTTGCAGGAAAAATAAGAAGCTGGTAGAGTTTCCGCAGAACTCCATCAGAGCCCCGGACCATTCAGCTGTCTGCAGGCAGTGCTGTATCACCATGCCAGAGGGCACAGACTGAGTCTAAAGGTAGAACAGGTAAAGGCAGCAAACATGACCAAAGCAGTACCTCACCACTACCTTCCCTTGAGCACCCTTGCAGCTTAAGGAGGAGTTTCTCTTGCCAGAAACTTCCCCCTCTCCAAACAAAGAGCTAGAAAGAAAACCCCACAGGCAACAGATCCTTCATTGCTCTTGGGCTGCATCTCATTCAGGAAACAATCACAAGCCCAAGTGACACTCAAGGAGATGTACTGCCACTGCTCACCCTCGAGTGACAAAACTATATTGTCTATCAAACACTAACTCCTTGAAGCAAAGCGGAGCAGTGTGGCAGCTAGCAGCAAACTCACTATGCTCCTGAATGCCACCAAGGGACAGCTCATGGCTCTTACCACTCACTCCCCATAGCATGGAGCTGTTCTGACAGGCAGTGCTTAACGCTGAGACAGCAAACTTCAGTCCACACTCAGCCAGCCATGTGTGGGAAAGTAGCTTATGCACTGGCTGCTGATCAACTCACCTGCTTGTTATCCCAACTCTTTTGTTAGCCTGCAAAAAGCTGAGGGGAAGCCCAGGCCCTTACATCTTGAAAAAGGCTCCCAGGAGCCTGCACAAGCCAGTCAATGGGTTTGGGAATGGGTTCAAGTCCCTGTTGCCCCTCCATATGCCTCTGTCCAGCACAACACAGCCCTAAACTCAGCAGGACAGAGGCCACCAACTAGAGAGGATTAATAGTCCTAGTGCAGCCTCCCTTTGCAGTCACTTTGTGCTTTTCACTCAGCACCAAGAGATTCAACTGAGAAGACCATTAAAGTTTAAGAAAAAAGAAAAGCACCTCCACAGAGCTGTTCTAAAAGCTCACCCTGAGCCTGCCCTGCCCCAGTCTGGAACAGATCCCATCCCTTCTGCATCTGCACTCTCTGGGTTCAGTCTGGTTAGGAAAATAATCTCAGATCACCTAATTTCATGCAGGAATTTCTTAAGCACCCAACACCTGTAGTGCTCTGCGAGGCTGGAGAGCTCTTTGGTGATGTGGAATGAGGCATCAGTGCCCTCACCTGTAGCTAAGATAAGCCTAGCACAGAACATGAGCTAGCAAACATGAAAATAAAGCAGTCGCAAGGAAGCAAGAACTGCTTGTCTTCTTGCCAAAACCAGCTGAGCCACAATGCTCTCAGCACCACACTTCAGTCTCTCATTCTAGGGACTCTGAGGCTGCCACATCCTCCACTGGAAGAAGACATGACCTGACTTCCCTGCCAATGAGATCAGCTACCCAAAGCAGCATTGTAACCCTTCCTCTCAGACATACTCTATCTTGACTAGTCCATACACCCGAGTCACCCATACCTCCTCCCTTAGCAGCCCTACTGTTGCCTCACAACCTCTTTTTCCACAAGCAGAATCTTTCACGTTGAAGATGGAGGACATTTCTAGTGCCTGCCTAAACCACAAGTTATCTGTACTCAATCCCACCTCCTCCACCTCCCATCACAAGCAGTGTTTACAGCACTGTTTGTCAGCTGCTGCCTTTCAGCCCAGCCACAGCTGCATTTCACTGGCAGATTAATCCATCCCCTCCCAGACTGACACATGCACAACCCCCCCCTTGCAAAACAGCTCCTCTGCTTCAAATCTGGGTTTGAAACCCAATCTCTGGTCACCTTTCCCACCCCAGCCCAATGCGCTTCAGACCATATTTCTGTCCAGGCTCCTTCATGGCTTTTCTCCCTGCCAGAACACCCATCAAGGTGTTACCAAGCTCCCTGGTCCTTCCTACTGCTTGTTGTATACAGCAGTCTGAAATACGTTTTCATATTGAGCTCCTGGGGCAATAAACTTACTCTAACTTGAGAGCTAAAAAGAACAGCAGCAAGAAATAGGCATCGTGGGCCAACACTCAGAGAAACATGACCCACAAACCTCCCAAGTTCTCACTGGTTTGGGTTCACTTCAGCTCCTGTGCTGGCTGACAGCAAAGGAAAGCCTGGCACTGAGCCTCTAAGGCTTTTGCTCATCATCCTCAGGCCTTAGGGAGCACAGACTAGCTGAATAAACAGCCATGAGGATAAAAAAAAAGAGGATCCCAGGGGCACAGCTCCCCACAGGCCTGCCAGAGCTCTGCTGACTGCTTGAGGAGCCACGGAGATGTGTCATCTGCCCTGGGTGACAAATTACCAGGGAAGGGAAGAGAGTGAATCATCCTCTTCAACTGACCTTCGTGTCAATCATCAGAGAAGCCTGTTCCTGAGCTACTCGGAAATGGATAACGAGCCACGGGCCAAGCCCCAGCCCTGCTCGACAAAGGGCAGTGCCCCATGGGCACCGTTACAGTGCTTCGAGAGGGCGGGTGAGAGCCAGCGAGCACAGCAGGGGGGAGAAAAACACCGAGGAGTAAAAACCAGTAAACAAACCCCAGACGTCTCAGTTTGCCATCAGGGCGGCTGAGCCAGCCGAGCGCAGGGTTTCAAAGCTCCTTATTTCTGTGCCGTATCATCTACAGCAGAGGGGAGGAGAGACCGAAGATGGAGCAGAGGGGACAGGGGAGCGGGGCGGCGCTGCACTGAGACGGGGCGAGCCGAGGGGCCAAATCCCGCCTCGTAAAGAGCCTCAGAGCGGCACCGAGGGCTGAGGCCGCTCCTCAGCTCGGCACGGTGAAAAAGACAAACCCCAGCGCTGCCCCGCCACGGGGGAAACACTCACCCGAGCCGACACCACGCCGCCTAATCCCGTCCCGTCCGGCCGCAGCCAGCTCCCCTGAAGGCTCCCCTCAGCCGCGCCTTAACGGCGCCCTCATGAGGTAACGGCTGCACCTGGGCCCACCCGCACCTGCGCCCGCCCGCACCTGGGCCCGCCCGCACCGGCGGCTCGTGGGGCGCCTCGTGCAAGGGCCTCGTGCTAAGGCGGGAAGACAGCGCTCCCCAATTCCCCTCATGGAGCTTCAGCCATTTTAGCGCCCCCCCCACCCCCAAAAATAAGGGGCACTGACGAGCCCCAACCCTCCTGCTCCCCTGAAAGTCTCGCAGCGACAAAGGCACAGTGATGGGGTGCTCTGTCGGTAGGAAGGGCAGGCTGCAAGACATGGTGTTTCAGAGAGAAATGTCTTTTCCCCTTCAAAACTACAGACGCGGAGCTGAGGGTTTGGTTTTGGGTGGGAAGGAGCCTGTGGGAGAAGGGTGCACATAGAGCCCCTCAGTGCTGGTGGGGTGCTGGGGAGGCAATGGAGATCTCACTGTGCCACAGCTTGACATAAGAACTGCTGTGTGTGATGAAGACTCCACACCAGGCTCACTCACCTGGAAGAGATGGGGCTGTGCCAAGCCGCAGGCAGCAGGTTCCAGTGTGGACCATCAATGTTAGCACAGGGGTTGAGCCAGCAGCCCTGCACGGACAGGCTCCCACAGATGGAAACACAATTCCTTCCCGTCTCTGCCAGCTTGAAACAGTGAGCAGCTGTTGTCCCATGTAATCCATCCTCAGAGTCCCTTCCGCTGTCCCAAACCCTTCCTCAGCCCAGAAGCCTTCTATGGAGGAAGAGCTATGGAATCATTGCCTGTCTCCGCCCGTGTCTGCAGCTGCAGTACCC
Organism: Strigops habroptila; assembly: GCF_004027225.2. NCBI lineage: Eukaryota > Metazoa > Chordata > Aves > Psittaciformes > Psittacidae > Strigops > Strigops habroptila. The sequence continues at coordinate 3,366,895 of NC_044292.2, forward strand.
TGGGGCACCCTGTTTCTGTGCCGCCCTCCCAACATTTGGCAGTCCTGGGCACTCGCTCACCCCTGCCAGGGGGTCCCACAGTCCTGCAGAGGGAAACATGCTGCCTCTGTGGTCCACAGTGCCCATTGTGCCTGCTCTTGGGGCAAGGGGCTGAATTTGAAGCCAAAACCAACCTTCTTCCAGCCTTGCCCATCAATTTCCCAGCAGCAGGCTTGAGCACAAACCCTCTCCTACCTGCAATCCCCAACTTCTCATTAAAGGGAATGCATTCTTCCTTCCTGTGGATACTGCAGTGTTTTCTTACTCGTCAGACTGTGACCCTGGCCTTCCTGGTGTTTACTACAACGGAGATTTCACCAGCAACTTTGGCCTCATCTGCAGAAGTGAAAACATGGGAGGTTGTTGCTGTGATGTCCTCTTGGTGCTCTCTGTCCCAGCAGCATCGTTACCGAGTGCAGTTGAGCACACCCAAATGAGAGGGTATGGGAAGCAAACCTCACTCAGCATGGCTGCAGAGAGGTAAATGCCTGGTTCTCTTCCTATCCTGCTGCTGGCCTCGGTGTGCATCAGTTCAGCGTGGCCCTGGGATGTGCAGAGTAGCACTTGGTTGCTGCCAGCACAAGACACAGAGGCAAAACCTTGACCAAGCATTTGTGCCAAGCATTGTGTTGTGAGAAACCGGTGCTGCAGGAGCAGGCAGATGAATCCCCTTCTTGTGGAGTCAGTGCAGAAGTGCAATCTTCATGTACTGGAAGAAGCACAGATGGAGGAGTAAAAGGCCTCCACAAAACCCGGCTAACGCTCCTCCTCCTCCTCTTGCAGACCCGTGTGGAATACTGAGCTGGCTGTTCCAGGCTTTTCTGGATGTGGTAAATTGGCTTCAAGGAGCCTGATCTCAGCTGCAGGAGCAGACAACCTTGTGTACATTGGGAACTCGTGCTGTGGCCTCATCCCCACTGTATTTTACACACACAACATGTCAGTGTTGCTCTGGCCAGCACTATGTTTACATGCAGCAGTAACGTGGTGATGAGGGATCCAAACGTGCGAATGTCAAAATCTTTTATTTACAACAGTCTCCAAAAATCAAGAAACACTGAAAATAGTGAGGGCAGGAGACGACTTACAAAAGTAACACATGTACATTGGGAATTGTGCTACATCACTCTGAGAACTGACACTCTAAGGTCTGCACACAACGTGGTGAAACAACAGTGCCCTCCCTCTGTCCTTGGGGTGCTCACACCTCTTCTCCCCTTGGCTTTTGGACCATTCTCCCTCCTGTTTGTTCTCTTCTGCTTCCCCTTGCAAACCTTTCTGCTGATGAGCTTGTCGCTCTGCCTCTGGTCCTGGCCATTACCTCCATCCCCTCCAGCAACCGCCCAAAGGAGGAGAAGGAAGCCAAACAGCTGAACAACAGTGTCCTCAGGATGGAGACAGGCCTTGAAAGACCTTTAACTCCAGGCCCCTGAGTACTAAGTGGTTAGCAGCAGCCTCTGAAAAACCTGTGAACTATGGCTTGTGTGCTGTCTGGGGTGAGGGGTGATTTTGGAAGTAACTGAGAAGCTGAATTTGTTCTGCCTGGCTGCAAATCACTCAGCACAGCTTACTTGGTGGACAGTGTGGGAGGACTGATACATGCCACAGGGTTAAATAAAATGCCTTTTATCATCTTCCAGAAGAGCAGGCTGCTCTGGTAAGAAAATTCAGTGCAGGACAAGCTAAAAGAATTAGATGCAATAGAGCAACATCCCAGTTTGCTCCAGCAGAGACAAAGCCAGGAGCCTCCGGAGACCACTGCATCCAGACGACTGTAGCAGTGGTACAGTAACTCTGTAAGCATGCCATATGTCCTTCTCCTTGGGGAGATTTCTCAGGCTGCCTTTGCTCTGGCATAGTTGCAGATCCAGCAGGGACTGAGAAACACAGCCCAGCTCAGCCACTGATCCCCTTTTGGTATCTGCAGCCTTTGGAATTGCTGAGGTCAGTGGCCAAACCTGATGCCCCAGTTGCCTTACAGACCCCATGTGAATCCAGCACCTCAGGAGGCCCCACAACATAAGGAAATAGAGTGAGGAGACCTGAGTCTATTCCTTTCTCTGACACCGATTTTTCAAGTCATGGAATCATGGAATGGTTTGGGTTGGAAAGGACCTTAAGATCATCCAGTTCCAACCCCCTGCCACAGGCAGTGACACTTCGCACTAGACCAGGTTGCTCCAAGCCCCGTCCAACCTGATCTTGAACACTGCCAGCTGGCATGGCTGTTGTGAGCAGAGACTCTCCCCCTGAGTGTCCACAGCCATGAGGAGCCTTGAACTCACTCAGCAGCTCCACTGAAGGCAAAGAGCAGCAACACCACCTCTGCGCACGTATCGCAGTGCTTCAGCACTGGGCAGCAGTGCCCTTCTGTGACTGCCCTGGGCTGGCAGAGAGAAAGCTTCTGGTCAGGACAGGACCTGCTCCGTTTTCTAGGAGACTGCAGAGTTTCAGAATGACTCCCATCCTGAAACACTAACATCAACTTTTCAGAATGTAACCCTCAAAACAGGATTTAATAGAAATAAAGGAGTGGGCAGTTAACAGAAATACTCCCTTGCAGTGTGCTGTAACTGAGAACTTGGGTACCTCTCTTTTTAATTGCAGCAAGATTGTTTTGCAGGAAAAATCAGAGCATTCTCTTCTAAGTAAGGCTGGTCTGCTGTGCTCTGTTGTTTAAAACCATCAAAACTGACAGCTTCATATGAAGCATTTTAACTCCCTACCTTCCTCTGCCTGAGAAATTCTCCCTGCGACTATCTCCAGCTACTTTAGTCCAGACTCTGTGAGCACATTAGGCATGAATAGCTACCACAGAGAAGGCTAATCCTTGCTCAGCAAAACAACAGGACCCAAGAGATGGTCTGGGAAACAGAGGAGTCATCACAGAAAGAACATAGGCAGAGGTGTGGGATGAATTAATTTAGGGCATGCATCTGCTCCCAGAACAGTGCCAGACAGGTAAGGCCTTGTGTTTTATTGCTACGAGCATCTGCCTCGGGGCACCAATTCCCAGCAGGGCTGTCAGCCCCACCTTCACATTTGCTCAAATAAACCCATCCGTTTTCTTACCTCTATAATTTTATGAGTGTTTTCTCGTCCCAAGGATGATGCTGCCTACATGGAGATAGATGTACACACCTGCTACTGATTTATTGTCTCCACAGATGCTTGGTGACATCAGGGTGCTGTATGCATTTTGGCAAAGGCTGGGCCGCACCTTTAAGCCTCTTTCACTCCATGGTAGATGGAGAAGGCACCAGCCACCCTGACCAAATTGCTGTGCAGAGTGAAATAGCAATGGGACAAATGTCTAGTTAGATCTTAGGACAAGTGTTATGCCTATATTTAATCACATTTTCAGGTTACCAACATCCAGTGAGTTTTTGCAGTAAGAAGAATCACCTAGTATCATCTCCTGGCTCTTCTGCCATTCTACTGCAGTCTGGTGTAAGTTCCTCCTCCTCTCCTTGCCTCAGTTTCCTTGCTGGAGTGGCACAATCTCCTCACTATGCCTTTGTGAATCATCTGCTACAGCTCTACACTTACCTCAGTCTGTTACTTTCCCTTCCGAATCACTTCAGCCATTGCTCTCCAGTACCACAAACAAGGGCAAGGTGATGCCCGGCTCCTGTTAATACCAGCCATCCTTTCTGCACTGAGTGATCCTGGGCTGGCCAGAGAGGAGGAGGGAATATGATAGCTTGTCCTTTCCCCTGCCTGCTCTGGAAAACGGGACAGATCCTATCAGGTGCCAAGAACTCTGCTATTTTTGTCTGTAGATCAGACATTGCCAGATCAGACCCCAGAGACATAAAAGGTTTTCCGCTACTTTGAAATTAATCTTTGCCTTCCAGGAGTGGCTCAATGAATGGTCCCAGCATGGTGTGTCCAGAATCACTCTGGGGGTGAGGGTGCTCTATGAAAGCCTCTTTATAACATAGAACACCAGGGGCTTAAATGAGCTTTAAACTTTGCAGGATTCAAAGCACATCTATGCCTTGTCTTAAAGGCCTTTCAAGGTTTCTTCATGCTCACAGAAGAAGGAACTTCCTCTAAGGGTGCACTCAGCACCTTGTTCTCTTGTCTGGTGACCTGGAAATATCCATCAGATTTAATCACCCCAAGGAATTTGAAGCATTAGCTAAATTCAGGTCAAGCCATCAGCCAGAGCACCCTTAGCAGCAGCACTAGGGCCACCTTGCTCACCCCTGCAGCACCCACACAGCCACATGGGTCTCATCCAGCATACTGCTCTCTACAGTCGCTGCCACTCACCATGCTCAGGGCACCACCAGTAGTTCAATTTGGAGAACAGACAGGGGGGAAAGCATGCTTACAGATCAGTGTCGGGGCTGAACCGTGCGCAGCAGCACAGCTTAAGGATAGTCAAAACCCTTCCCAGAGCCAGTTATTCATGGCCATGGGGTTCATTATGAAGGAGCTGGTGCAGATCAGAGGTAGGTGCCAGGGAACATTTCACGCTTTGCAGGAAAGGGTAACTCAGCTGCACCATGGGGTGGTGAAGCAGAAACCAGGTCTGTTCTGCTCATGCTCTCACCACCCTCACTGCCTGCAGCAGGATTGCTCTGGATTGCCCCTGGCATCAACAAGAGTCCTGTCCTGGCACTCTTCTCCAACTGACACCTTGGGGGACCTACTTTAAGAACAAACATTTAATTCAGTTTCACAGGAATGGCATGATGTGAAGGTGTAAGAGTGGTGGGGATCAGAGCAGGGATGCATTGAGCAAGCAGAAGCAGCTGCTGGTCTGTCTCAGCAGCACAGTCCTCAGAACTTGGCTGACAATGGGGATGGGCTTCCCAGAATTCTCATCTTAAAAAGGGGGGGGGGTCAATCCAGACAGAGAATACAAAGCCACCAGGGACATGGTATCTGCAAACAAATGAAGTCAGGCTGCTTTCTGTCCACCCCCCTCTATTGGCATCCCTGTAAATAATGTTTAATGCATCTCCAACTGGGCCCAACCCCTCCTCTTCTGCCAAGGGCCAGATGTGCTGCATATCAATGCACACACTTAGCTATTTCAATTTTAAAAATATGATAGAATCAGTGATGCTTAAAATGTACTTGTTAATGGCAGCAGTTTGTGACTTCATTTTACTGTAATATAAACCACCTGCTCTGAGCAGGCAGCAGCTGCAGGATGAAGCTCCGCTGCCCTCATGTCTCCACAACAGTGGGACATCCGAAAGCTCATTTGGGGGTTGGAACGAGATGATCTTAAGGTCCTTCTCAACCCTAACCATTCTATGATTCTATCCTCAGGGTAAGACCAAAAGGCTCTGCAGGTACCTCAAGGCTGTCTGCTTTCTCTCTGCCCTAACAAACACCAAGATGAAGGAGAGGAGGGCAGGCTGCTGAGGGCACCAACTGCTTTCCTGGTGGCTCTTCACAGGCCCAAGAGATTCCAGAGAAAGGTGCACTGTCCCTTCAGAAAGAAAGGGAAAGCCATGCATCCTGACACCCTCCACAAATGATGAAAGCGGGTGGTGCCATCCAACATCTCTACTTCAGATCCCACAATGATAATCCCACAATAAGAGCTCCTGTGCAGCAAGTTCAGTGCTGGTCTAGTTTGGGTACAGGGCACAGCAAAGGGGTCCAGACAACACTACTTCCCAGGCCTGCCCAACAGCTCACTGCTGCTTTCCAAGGCTTGGGTAATGAGGCACAGGCTTGGCATGGGGGTAGGACATCACCTCAAGAGTCATTGTTGCAGTGCTGACCAAGGGGAGAGACAGAGGGAAGGGTTTAGAAAGGGATCAGATGGCCTTCCCACCTTCTCCCCTTTTAGCTTTGCAGTTCCAGAAAACTCTTCATTAAAAAAAGAGAGACAAAAAAAAGAAAAGAAAAGCAAAGCAGAAAGAAAACTGAGAGGAGACCTCTTCCTCTCCTCCTCACAGGCTGAGGCATCCACTGGGCAGCCCTCACTGTCCATCATCCATCACTACCCAAAATAAATACAAGTTTAGAGCAAAACCCATTAGAAAATAAAGTGCATCTGGAGTTGAAAGACTTCTGGAAAAAGGTTGTTGGGTTTTTTTAGGGCTTTTTTCCTCTTTTTCTTACAAAAAATATCCTTTAAAAAAAAAAGAAAAAGAAAAAAGAAAGGGAGCAAGAGGACAGAGCACGTGGCTCTTGGCATAGGGTCTACAGGGCTGTCCCATTAGGGAGAGGGATCTTAAATCCACTCTTCAGCAGGACGAGGCAGATGCATAGACCCAGCAGGCCAGCAAGCAGCACCCCCACCACAGCCTTGAGGCAGGAAGTCCTGCTGCGGGTGAAGGTGCCAGGCCCCATGATGCTCAGCAGGGCTGTGCTCACAGTTAATGTGTACAGGATGGAAACTCCCGTGTTGAGGGCCACGATCTTCCCAAACTTGGCGAAAGGGGCAATGATGCAGAAGAAGAGCGGGACGGTGGCGATCACGGTGGTGACGGCGCTCGACACGATGGCTACCCCCACGTGACGCACCGCTTCAACCGTCCTCCACTGGCGGCACGCTCTGGGGTCCTGCCAGAGGGACAGCAGCATTACGGGGAGTGGGGACAAGCACATGGGGCTGCACTAATGTTAGAGAGGGTGGCTGAGCTCATAGGGTGCTGGTCCAGGATAAGGATGCTATGGGAGTGCATATCAGGCAATTCATGCTGATTCTGAGCACACCAGGCAAACAGCCATGAGGTTAAAACCCAGTAGAGGTGGATTTTGTGCCTCCTTTCAGCGACATCAGAGTGATTCCTGGGCCTACACAACAAAGGCACTGCATGCAGACATTATGTGTATATGTAGGTATATGTGTCTACATATACCTACAGACACACGCAGACACTATAGCTGGGATCAGAGATCCTCAAGCTTTTGTGGTCTCCATCTTCCCAAAGAGGCAAAAGATTTTAACAAGGCCAGAGAAGACCTAGAGGTCCAGCACAGCACAGCACAGCAATGTGCAGAGGTTACAGAATGAGTGTAGGGCCATTCCAGCACAAGCCTGTCTTCAGCAGGACATGAAAAGGGGTTGCTTTGGACATGGCTGTGGTCAGTAAGAAGGGACAACCATGTGCGTAGGACCCTCAGCTGGGTTGACTGTACTCAGGTGCACATCAGTCTCTGACCAGTCAGCTGGACAAGCAGCAAGCATCCCAGGCATGCTGTGAGGGTGGCAAGACACATCCCCTCTTGACCATCATGCTTGAGGTCCTGCATCACAGCCAAGTGGCATGGAGGGCATAAGGCGAATGGATCCAAGGCTATAGGAAGGAAAGCGCTCACCTCTGCCTGGTGCAGTGGCAGGTTTTCCCCTGCCAGCAGGTAGCCCTCCACCAAGTGCACGCAGTAATCTACAGAGGAGCCAACGAGGATGGAAAGGGAGATGGCTTCCACAGCACCCATTTCCCAGCCAGACCAGTACATGATGGTCACCACCAAGCAGACCACCCCTGTGTGAAAAATGTCATGTTAGGCACATTTAAAGGAGTCTGGGACTGCTGCCCAAGCCCTATTGATACAAGTCAGTCACTGGGGTGTTTAGGATCATACCCCTGCAGTTCTGCATGCCAGCCAGTCCAAATCCTCTATACACTCCCTGCAAACACTTCCCTCACCTTCCATTGTCACAGGGACCATTCAATAAGGGACTTGCTGGGGACAGTGACATGGGACATGAAAAGGGGTTGCTTTGGCAAAACTGACAAGACTGATGCCCATCTAGACTAAGGATTACAAATCCAAGCCCAGGCAGGTGTACATGTGTGCACATGCGCATTGCAGGAAAGAGGGCCCTTAGTTTTGCTTGCTAGAGTTACACACAGGCTGCGCTCATGCACAGGCTTTTCTTGAAGGCAAGAGTGATATTTGTGAGCCATGTGTGGGAGACTAAAGTGGTTTCAAAATGACAGATTTGATTTTTCAACTGAGAAGTTTAGCAACACACTTAAACCACAATATCGTCAAATCACCAGCCAGGGAGAGGGAACTATTTACAAATTTGCTTCAAACACTAACAAAACCACTAAAATAGTCAGCTTTTCAAATCTCCCACTGCTTGGGAACAGCAGCCATGGTGCAGATCCTTGGGAAGTAGTGCAATTGTTATTCAGAGCATGTGGGACTTAATCACATTATTATACATAACAGGCAGGGATGGCATTTGTGTAGCTAAAACCCTTACTTAAACAAATACAAGGGATTGTGTAGATAAAGCACACTGGGAATTAAGACACACAAATCTTTCCCAGTGTGCATTTGTGGAGTTTCTCCCATTCACCTGGGTGTATCAGGACTAGCTCCTGGAAAGCCAAAAAGGTTTACACAGAGTAAGAGCAATTCAGTTCAGATCAGCAGAGACTTAGCAGTGCCACAACCCACCAATTTCAGGCAAAGATAAAGCTTAATACATCAGATTTTTACCTAGAATGCTGAGCAGCACTGGCAGCAGCAGGAGGATGTGAGTGGTGAACACTGCCACTGCAGCCACACAGATAAGCAGCGAGAGGACGAGACCGTACAGGGCACTCTGCACTCCTGCAAGAGAAGAGCCACCTAATTTGACTCCTGGAAGGTGACAGTTGGGATGAGAAAGTTACCATGTCCCTTGCTGGCAACAAGGCAGTCAGGCACTCACACTGGGGAACAGGGGAAGGGGAGGATCAAAGCAGAAAGCTGGTGATCGACTTTTTGTCTCTCATATCAGCAAAGTAGAGTTCCTTCCCTTCTCTACTTCCCTGGGCTCTGACTAGGATTTTGACAGTATACTCTGCTTGGAGCAGAAACAGGCTGTATAAGTTTGCACAGCAATGGTAAGGGACTGAAGATACAACATGTGCCAATCAGATGGGACAGAGTGTGCCATGAGGATGTATCAGAGAGCACGGACTCCTCAGGGAGAGAAACATGGCAGTCACTTGCCTATGATCTCCATGAAGATCTGCTTCCAGTGCTCACAGGTCTGGAAACCGTGCCGGAGAGCAGAGCCCTCTGGGAAGAGCTGGAGCTGCTGCTGTAGGAACGTCTCCCATTTCAGGTAGTCAGCATACGTCTGGAAGGAAGATTTCCCTTTGTAGGTTGTCTGTAACAAGATGAACATGTTATTCTCGTGTCCCGCTCTTTCGGGCAGTGTATGTGTTGTAGGGGAAGAGGTAGAACAAACCAGCTGGAGTTGCAGTGGCTAATCTGCCATGAGCTCTTTGCCTGCACTCCTATGGTAAGAGCAAGTTGTGGCATAAGCAGCCACTTCTACCAACTTCTGAGTGCAGATGTTTGTCTGCAACAAGGCACAAACACTAAATTATGGCTGCAAATGAGTGGCAAGAGTAGAAGGAGCAGAGCTAAACCCCCAGAAATGACATGAAGTAACAGTTCAAAAGGATAGATGACGATGCCATGTGCTCACCGATTCAAATGCCATGGAGATCCACTGCACCTTCCCATCCTTCACCCCCACTGCCCCATGAGAGAGCTGTCCAGGCAGCAGGTTTGGCTCAGGAATGTTCTTGCACTCAGGGTGCAACATCTGCAGAAAGGAGGAGATGCTGTAACCTAGAGAGAAAGAAAGAGCAAGGGATGGAGGACAGGGAAAGGAAGCACACCGGAGCAGGGGGAGAACCCAACCCACAAAAACACCCCAAAAACCAAAACCAACCAAACACACAAAAGATGCAGGCCTCATTTGCCAGCAGCTGCTTCCCCTTGCCAAAGCCCTTGAGGTCTCTGCACCAGAGTGCTCAGCTGCTGCTAGCTTGAAAAGGCACTCTGTGCCATCAGCACTGGACAGGACCAACCACGACCACTGCTGTTTGTCCCCAGCTGTCAGGAAGCAGTACAAACAGCAAGCACTGAGGAGCTGTCTGCCTGGCCTGGCAGGGATCTTCTCCAGGCATGAGAGAAGAAGCTGAAGCCGGTATACACTTCCTAGACTCATCTCCACAACCTTGTGACCTCTGAAGCTGGAAGAGACAGTCATTGGTTAGAAGCCACAGGGGCAGTGAGTAGCCTCATCCCAATGAGATCAGGTGTGATTTGCTGGTTATTCAGGAGTTATTGAGAAGATATTTACTTGTCCAAAAGATTGTAAGTGTATCACAAGCAATACCTATGACTGGAAGGAATGGATGCAATTCTGTTCTTTACACTGGATTAAATCCTGAAGAACATGCCCAGTCTCTTTGGAGTTAAAGAGACCATTTCTTTTATCTCCTAGAAAGCATGACCAGGGGCGTGTTCTAGAAGGGTAAAGCTGCTGTGGAAGAAAATGAGACAGCAAGAAGCAGCCACCCTTTCTGGTTTGCTGTTGAGGACCCCAGCCCAAGCAAATACTGCTGCAAGCAGAGCTGCAGAACTGATATTCCTGTCCTACTCACTGTGTCTTTCTCATCCCCAAAACAGTTGGCACAACACATGGAAGCATGAGGTGAATGGCCCATGGAGATGGGAGCTGTGACTTAAGCCAGGTGGAAACAGGCAGAGCTGTGCTGCAGCCAGGTCAGGAGAGCTGACTGCTAAGAAATGCCTCTCCTCCCTGCACTGCCTGTATCCACTGCTGACTGGTACCTCCCCTTTCCTTTCCCTGCTTTATCAAGCCAGGACCTGAATGTTTAAAAGCCCTTAGCAGCGATGCTTCTCAGACTGGAAGGCAAGAACCAGTCTCCACCCAGGGACACAGGATCTCCCCAGGGACCCTGTGTTGGTGTTAGTCCTACCTACCAGAGGGCAGGCACTGAGCCCCTCCTGGCTTCACCAGCTCCGTGTTGCTGGCGATGGCTTTGCAGAGGCGGCACAGGTTGCCAATCTCTTTGAAGAGGTCAAAGCTGTCATCATAGATAACGCTGCCCTTTCACAAGGAGACACAACAACAAGAGAACCGCATGTGAGGCAGATACACAGCAACTGGCACAAGAAGGCAGAAGCTGAGTCTTCTCCTGGGACTAGCTTACACAGACCACAGGTTGTATGGTGGAAAAGCCCACCAGACATTTTTGCCTTACTAGATAACACAGGAAGAAACTAGATTGTCCCCCCAAAAGTCAGGCAGTGTGACAGAAGCACTGATAAATGAACAGGCACCATGCCCCAAACCATTAGGGTCTGCCTAAGGAGCAGCTCTGAATGCCTGGCAGTGCCCAGCATGGAACTCCAGCTTTGTGCCCACTTCACTGCCTGCATTTCACACTGCCCCCTCTGAAGGAAACAGGCAAAGGCTGATCCTGCACAGTGCCCCCATATAAGAAGGTAAGAAGAGCAGAAAGCTGAAGTGCATCTGCCAAGTGACCAGAGCAAAGCATGAATTTTCTGGGGAAAGGCTGTGAATGCGTCAAGGTATCAGATCTGGGAGATAAGCTGTTCCTTCAAGAGTCACATTTAGTAACCTTTCCCCTGAGTAACTGATTTGTATTTTTTCATGTTAATACCTCAAAACAAGATAAGCAATTATAGAAAACATCAGTTCCCTGGATCTTCAATTTGCAGTGAGATTTTCATACTGAGCTCAAGAGGGGTTTGCTTCTAAATTCCTTAGGGAAAGCCAGATTGAGACTCAAAATTAGAAGGTTAGATACTGCACTCAGGGATTTTCTGAAAAGTCTGAAGTGATTTCAGTAAGGACTTCCTGATCTCCATTACTCGTGAATTTGCTAAAAATAGAAATGTACTTTTGACCCATGACAATGTGACCATGTCTGCTATTCCATCTGTCTAGACCACTGGACCATGCTGCCTATGCTGTGGGGATTAACTAAACACTATCCAGGGAGGCCACCCTTCACTCAGGAGCCCTGAGCATGCAGAATGTGTGTACCATGTCTCCAATGACGTGGTTGTCTGGGTGTCTCGTGCGATTAACACCTCTGATACCAAACACCACGAACACCATGGCTCCTGTGTCCACCAGCGGCCGCACCGCTGGCTTCCCGCAGCCCGTGTTCATGCAAGGATTAAATCCAGAAGTGGCTGACAGCTTTGCTTTGGGTGCTGCTGGCAAACACAGAAGAAAGGTTGGTTACATCAGAAGGTGGCAAAAAAAGGTTTGACTCTCTGGACCTGATAGCCAGGCAGGGCTGAACAGGTCCTCGTCTGCTTACCTTTCTCACTGGGAACATAAAGGATGCCTTTAGTGGGTCCATCTGGGCTAGAGCTGAGAAGACAGCCAGGAGGTGCTGCACACACTCGGCCATGGTAAGGGGGCTTGTGCGACTGGGCAAAATACAGCTTCCTGTGCAGCAAAGAAAGTTTGTTATGGGGGACGAGAGGCAGTAAAGATGTGTCTAAAGCATTACATGGAAACAGATGTGCTCAGGGACAGAAGGAAAGGAAAAGGTGAGCAACTCGAGGCCTGGATCCCTAACCATTGCATATTTTGTGCTGCCTATCAGCCCAAGAGTTCAGGTGGGTAAGGGTGGCAATGTCTTTTTTCCACCCAAAGAAGCCCCCAGTCACAGTCCTGCCCCTGCCAAGCCTTGGCACATTAATGATGCTACAGGCCTGCAAAGTAACTTTGCAAAGATGGGGTACATTTACAGCAAAGCAAGTCCTAGGACCATGGATGTCACCGACTGAGGGCAGGACTGGCACAGGACATTATTTAAACCATACCAGCCACTCAGCTGTGCTGGTTTTGCTGCCTGCCCCTTAGAGGGCTTTGGAAGGTTACCGTGTTCGCTGCTGCTCCTTGGCGGCCACGTAGAAACTGAAGTCGAACTTCCAGCCTCTCTTGGTGTCACAGGACAAGGTGGTCATCATCCACTTCCTGGGGCTCGTCTGCTTAAGCAGCCCTACTGTGGACACACAAGCTGTCAGCTTCCTGGTGAAGTTACCGAAAGGCACTCTATACACCTAAGCAATGGATTAATGAAAACAGACACTTAACTCCACAGGGTTGCAGCCTGTTGCACATTAGCATCACACACTCCCCTCCTCCCTGAGCACTGGCACAGCCACACAGAATGAGCATTGCAGGCACAAACCCAGCCAGCCCCCAGCCTGCCTCCTCCCCAGTGTGTGATGGGGCCCCTCACCACCCCCATTCTCTGTGGCCTAGGCTGAATGGTGGCTGCTCTGTCCAGGGTGAGGGACATCTGAAAGCAAGTCCTCCTGAGAGTGTGTCCCCAACATGGCCTGTGCACAAGCAGTGTTGGCTGCTTGCCCATGTCTGTGGATGGACAGGAGGCCGTGAGCTCCTGTAGCAGTTTCTTCAGTAGCAGTTTCTACTAGAATGAGCTCAGCTGATGATGCCAGGCCTCATCCTATCTCCACAGACACTCACATTTCTGCTCCTGTTGCTAACAGTCACAGCACAATAACAGCAGGTAAGTCCTGTAGCACTACGAGGTGTAATCTTTACCGATGCTAGGCACAATGCCGTCTGTGCTAGCCACCTTGCTGCAATGCCCTATGATTCTATGAACCTTCACCCTGAGCTACCTACAACCCCGTGGAGAGACAGGAGGAGGCTCTTGGGCTCACCTGTTGAATGCTGCACACTTGATAGAGGGGTCCAACACCCCTGGAGTGACTCACCTGGAATGAAGGCACCTCCCCGTCTCCCGGTGACACCATCTGCCAGGGGGCAGGGACACTGGCATTGAGTGAGAATCTGTAGACAGCAGGCCTTCCCTTGCTTCTGGACTTGGAGATGTACACAGTCCCCTGCAGATCTGAAGAAAACAGAGGGCATGAGGGTGAGTGGTACTTCTCAATCACCAAATCCTACAGACATGAGCAGCACCAAAGCAGAGGGTTCTTCTGGTCTGTTCTGATGTGCCATCTCCTGTGGGGCAGCCGGCACAGGCTCTGCCTTCAGCAGCACAGCACACCTTTCACAGGTTTTCACAAATATATCCTGAGCTGCAGCAATTCCTGATGGCTTAACTGATTCATCTCAGCCCAGGACCTGGCCCAATAACTCTTTTACCCTCAAAATCCCCTGCAAAGCAGGCTGAATTTATTCTCCTCATGGCCTGTCAACAAGGTTTTGACACAGGATGGGGATTCAAAAGCTCTGAGCTCCTAGCCCTGTATGCAGACCAGAGGGATTTGTCATATATATATGTGCCACCGGGGTTACAGGACCATGACCTAGAGAGCAGTAGGCATTCAGGGGAAGGGGAATTGTAACATGTCCCTTGCATCCAGCACTAGGGCTCAGCAGGACAGGGGCTGAAGAGAATTATTCCCCATCAGCTATTCAGAGATCCTATAATTCAGTTTTTTACCAGAGCGGATCCCTGGGCCCTGGACCCAAATGTGCTCAGAATTACCATGCCCACTTACCTTGCTGCCCTGTATCACTTATGCTCCCTTTGCTTCCCCAGGGTGACCCTGAGCCCCTCTTCTTTTTTTCCAAGGAGGTTCGGATGTTGTTCTGCAAACTGTGGGGCTTTTCCTGAAACAAACCTGTCCCACAAGGTTAGTCAGGAAGGAAAGAGTGAATGGCATGACAAGAGAGCTACCAGCCCTGCACACACTGCTATTGAACTCTGCTATTGAACACCAAACCCTTACCAGGGAACACAGAGCCACAGACCCTCAGTTGGTCACTGGTGTGTCACCAGCACTTATAAACAGGCAGTTTTCATTGACTGTAAAGGAATTGCTGCAGCAGAAACACTCAGGCAGCTCCTGACTAAAGCAGGAAACATGTTTCAAAATACATCACTCCTACAGGCCACCCAACCATCCCTCTCCCAATGTGCAATGGGATATTTGAACAACGTGAGCCTCTACCTCACGTTTCAGCTCCTCCAACCCAGGGCTTAGGCCAGGCTGCACCCACCATGGTCTGGGGTCCAGCACTCTCACCTGAGCAGGTAATGCAGGAGATGCCTTCAGCACTCAGGTTGTATTTGAGGTCTAGCAGCACCTGGATGTTAGTGTCTGGGCGGAACAAGACTGGAGCCCGGCTAGCTGGATGGAGGCGGCTAGCAAAGAACATGGACAGCAGCAAAACCAGGAGAAAGAGCCCTGCGAGGAGAAGATGATAAGTGTGTGGGACCCTACATGCATTTTGCTCCTAGGACATACTCAGACAGCAGGGTTGTGGCAGAAAGATGGGATTTTCAGCAGGAAAAAGGAACAGCCCCTTAAGCACACTGGCAGCTGGGCTGCCAGGCCTGGAAAACCACATCAGGGCTTGCCATGTCAGATCTGCCTGCAAAGAGAGGGATGGAAAGCGTCAGAGTTCCTCATGCAGTTCCCTTAAGGACTGACTGTTCTTGGGACACTCTTCCACTGAGCTAGAAGCCAATTACTGTGTCCCTTTTCTCAATCTCTTGTCACTAATAATCAAGGCTTAGGGACTGACTGAGATGCTGTTAAATCCTCTAGAATCTATGCAGATGGAATACCCCACTCCTTCCTTACCCACAATCACCCATCTCCTCTTCACTGCAGACCACAGCACCCACTGTTCCAGCAGCTCCTGCAGACGAGTTATCAAGTGGCCCCGGTTGCTCTTCTCTGCAGGGAGCTGCAGATTTTCTGGCATCACAGATACTAAGGGGACATCCCCCATTTCCAGGGAAACTAGAAGGAGAGAGAAATCAAAGGCAGTCTCAGCGCTCAATGTCATGAGTGTCTCTCATAGCTTTCTGCTCTTCTTTACAGCATCTTTTTCAAGGTGCTGTACAACTCACTCGAGCTAAAGACATGGAGTAAGACCCAGACAGAGGCAGTGACTGCCAAAAGCAGCGTCCTTGTTGAGTCACTGCATGTGACAACTACACTTCTAAATTCATAGCTCAGTCCAAAGCCTACACTTCAGGCTGTTCTTCCGCTGCCAGATCCCACTGGCATTGTCCATAAGGTCACAGAGACACTGCACGTTTCTCAGGCCAAACAAAGTTTGTCCCTGTGCCACGAAGTGTGTCTTCGCTAATTACACACAACTAACCTCTTCCTGACAGCAGCCTGGCCCCTATCTGATGTCTTCAGCTCAGGGATGCTCAGGGAACTGTCCTCTGCAGGTGAGAAGTGGGCACTTGCTGTAGCAGGGTCAGTGTGGCTGGCGTGCTGTATGGCTGACCCACAAACCATGCTTGGTCACCAACTGGAACAAGCTGCTTTGCTACTGCACAAGTTACCTGATGCCCAGGAGCCCCTGGAGAAAAGCATCCTGCTGTTGACTCTGCTGAAGGGATGGGAAGGGATTATTTCCATACATTACCATTGCACATGGCTCTGGCATACTAAGGAGGCAGCTCTTGCAGCACAGAGCAGAGCTTAGCTGTCTGCCTCCTAAAGGCAGCTCCGAGACTGCTCTGCAGGGAGGGGCTCCACACACTGCTGTGGGATTGATGGGCTCTCAGCTCTTGATCCATTTGCTCCCAGTTCCAGTTTGCTGCTAGGCCTGAAAGCTACTCACTGCCCAGACCACTTCTGTTGGGTGTTTTAAAAGGAAGAGATCCCAGCAAGTTTTAAAAGCCAAGTACAACAGAGCATGGCCTTGTAAGCACCCTTATCTTTGATCAGGGCTAGAAGGATTATCTCCTGCTAACAACATACAGGGAACTTCTAGGCTCTTTTTCTAGATTGCTTATGTAGTCTCAGGCAAGTAACTGCCGCCTTCTTGCCGTGACTGAGGAGATGCCCTGAGGAGGTGATGCAGGAGAACAAAGTGTTCTCTCTCCTGCTTCCCAAATGCAGTGCCTTGAACGGCAGGGAAGAGGGAAAAACTCTTTGCTCAAAGGTGAGCTGTCCTGGTACTATGGATTAGGTGTTTCATGGCTATATCCATGTCACAATCAGTGATTTCAGCTGGGAAGTACAATCCACATTAGATCCAAGAGGATTAACAAAGTAATTAGAAAGCCGGTATCAACACCCACTGAAGATCTCAAAGCAACTTACAACCATTAGTGAGCTCAGACCCCTCAACCTCCTGTGACAGCACAATCTCCAGTTTAAAAGTAGGAAAACTGAAGCATGAACAGGGCAGTGTGGTCCCCATGAAGGTACCACACAGGAGGCACATACCAGGCTCCTCCTCCACAGTTAGCAGTGGGATGTCATCATCAAGATAGGGAAGTGTCTCTCTGCCTGCTCTGGAGGTGGCCTCTGAGGCAATGAAGAGATCTTCAGCCAGGTGCAAGGCACTCTTCTTGGCACACTTCTGATTACAGCTGGATTGGAGCAGGGAAGGAGACAAAGGCATGAGTTTCAAGCCACACACCCTGCAAAGAGTTACCAGTGGGTTCCTCCAGTGACAAGGAGAGGAGCAGCAGCCTGCTCTAATTACTTGGGAAAACAACAGGCACTGCCACGAGCCATTTCCATTGCTAATTGCTGAGAGGTCAGGGGCTGAGCTGCTATGGCAGCTAAGGTTGGTTACACAGAGTAGGGCTGAGCCATCAACACTGGGTGCTGAGTGATGGCAGTTTTAGCAGTTCATCTCCTTGCTAATGAATTAAATCAGGCCAGGTCATCTGCAGTGCTAAGGAGCAGGGGAAGGGGAAATATGCTGACTTCTAAGTACGAATCTGCATGCCCTGCCTGTGCTCAGTCAGGAGCAATGTTGATCTCTCTGCCTTGCAGGGCTTGTGCCTCTGCAGCTTGAGGAGGCTGACTTACTGTGCAGTAAGTGCTCTGAGGACACAAATGGCTCTAATACTCCACAGCTTCAATGAAGAAGTATGAGTGGCAGTGCAGAGTCTGGCTCCTGGGAGGCACATGTGTGCTGGGGGAAAGAGACTGGGACCCGGTCCTTCCATTTTGCTCCATTCTGGAGTGGCAGAAGTTATATTTCTCTTCCGTTAGTGACTAACAGGGAATGGTAAAGCCAAGCTGCCTGAGAGAGGTGAGGGTAACTGAGAGCATGGGGCAGGATTTGCACAGCCTTGGCCATGAATTCCACAACAGCATTCTACCCACACAGGGAGGCTCCAGAGCTCACCTGGTTTGGCAGGAGCTCTCTAGTGGGGACACATAAAGGGTCCATATTCCAAGAGCAGCTGGCATGGTGAAGAGCACAGCTACCCAGCAGCAGGACACAATCAGCGACATGAAGAGTCCAAAGTCATGCACAGCTGGGATCTGTGGAAGAGACAACATGGATCAACTGGGGCAGGACACCTGGAGAACCACCAGGTGTCTGAGAATGACCATGTTACAGAATAGCACATACAGGCCCCAGCCATGGTAGTTGGCAAAGCTGGTAGGTAAAGAGCTGAGCTGGAGCCTGACAGCCACTAGATCCTGTTAGATGAGCGGCACAAGAAATATTGCCTTCAATGCTGATACACGGAGCGTGTCCACTGCCTTAGAGCAGGGAAAGGACAGCCCGCTAGGGCAAGTAAGCCCTGTGTTGGAGGAGAGGGCAGAAAGATAGTGGTAGCAGCTCCCCTCTCTATTAGGGCCTCTGGCAGAAACATAAGGCCCCAAATCCAAAGCTGCAGTGTACCTGAGAGAAGATGTTGGCAGCATATGCTGCAGCCGTGGTCAGGGACGTGAAGAAGGTGGCCTTCCCTGCTGTCTGGATGGTGTGGATCATGCGCAGCTGCAGGTCCTTGAGGTGGGTGGCTTGGCGGTAGGTGTTGATGAAAACAAAGACATCATCAACCCCTGAGAAAAGAGGGGGAAGATTGTGATACTCTGCTCACAGTAGGGACACATGCTAAAGATCCTCTCAACATCTGACCTGTAAATATTTCACTTACAGGTAATGGAGAGAAAGGGCTTGAAAGTTCAATCTGCATTTGCCACCACCAACTGCAGGCAGGAGTTACAGCAAGGCAGCAAAGGGAGATTTCGAGTAAGGACGTGCTTACCAATCCCCACAATGACAAAGGCAGCCACACCATTGAGTATGCCCAGGTACTGGATCCCAAACACGACGTGGTACAGGAACAGAGCCACTAGGCAGCTTAGTCCAATACTGGCAATGCCAAAGAATGACAGGAACACTATAGGAGAAAAGGAACATGGAAAAAATATAGTACCACTGGCCACCCCCTGGGAGAACAGACACCTCTCACCTGCCCTGTTGGCATACTGGTTCCCAGGAGTCTGTTGGTGACAGAGAATAGCTCAGGGCTGCAAGAGTACTGCTTCCCATGAGGCCATCCATGAAATTACATCAGCTTTACACTAACGTTAGTAAGATGGGAATTTGCATCTTACTCCTGGTGAGCCTTCCTCCCACCCTGCCCACCAATCGCTGCTCTAGCATGTCCTTCTGCATGCTTCTGTGCCACAAAGCCAGGCTGGTGTGAGGGCATCAGAGCCTCTGAGGCTTGCACAGACACAGGGAGTCACAGCACATCTGGATCTGTATGAGAGCAGGGCAGCTGTGGCTACAGCCTACCTGAGCAGGAGGTGAGGATGTAGACCAGGACAGCTATGCAGCTACTGCTGATGAAGGCCAGCAACATGTCATTGTTGAAAGTCCTCCTCACTTCATAGTCAAACAAGTCTGTCCCTCCATACAGCACCTGGACTTTGCTAGGGTGGGAAGATATGAAGGAAGAGGAATAGGAAGTGTTGAGTGCACAGGGAGCAGAGTCACGGCATTTAAAGCATGCTTCCAGTGCATGGTGCGTGTTTGGCACTAACAGACAGCTCCTGAAGCCTCCAAAGCCAATTCCATCTGGAATCTTAATCACTGCTCATTATATTAAGCACAAAGGTAATAACCAGCGGGTGCAGGCAGAGTGAGAGCTTGTATCAGAAACCATGTGATTTACCAGCTTCTGCTTCTGGAAGCAGGCACTGAGCGGAAGTAATCCAAGATAATTTCACCAGGAGTACAATACCGCTGCACCATAGGAGGCTATCAGGAATCCCAGCTTCAGAACTGAGCCTTGGCCCCAATTCCCTTCTGGCTTCCCATAACTGCAGCCCACTCTGCCAGCCCATTGCTGAGAACACTCTGTGGCTGCCTGCTTCCAGGGATGACAAGGGCTGGCTGCATTTCATTCCGCTTTTGAAGATCCATATCCCTTCGTTCTGGGAGCTATTGAGATTCAGAGCAGCAGAGAGCTGGAGAATAAGAAGGTGCACCGACACTGGGACTCGCTGCCTTCCCTCAGCTATCTGGATACTGGGCTACTCGTTTATCCCTTTTAGCTCTATTTTACCATCTCCCTCTCACAAGCACTGAGCAAAGCTCTCTTCAAAGTTATACAGGTGAAAACCCTGCATTTCCGGAAACGTATCCTGCCCTGAACCTGCCCTCCCCATCTCTGTACAAAAAGCAAACACTTCTGAAAGGAATTACACTGACATGAGCAAAAGCAGCATTGGATCCACAGGTTGATGCCTTGACTAAGGACCATTTCACCTCCTTCATCAGACCAGCTGAGGCCAAATTCAGACCAGGAAGACAAAGCAGCAGCTCTGTTAGAGCCAGTGAATTGGACTGGTGAAATGGAAGCAAACAGATCCGATGCTAGACAGGGGCTGAGTGGAAAGGCAGGCACTGGATCCAATCTTTGGCTCCCTTTCATTGTCTCTATTGATGTCTCTGGCATGTTGCTGCACTAGGAAGTGGCATTAAAGTGAAGCAGATGTGTGGTTTTCTGCCATATGCTCCCCACCCTCACTCACATCACTGTGCCTGAGCCCGACTTCAAGGAGATGCTTTTTCTCCTTCATCTGGAGCTTTATGCCATTGGCCACTGCTTGAGACTGACCAGCAGTCTGAGCTGGCATGCCAAGCCTCCCATGCCTAGAGCCTTCCAGCTGAGGCCGGATGCAGCACGGCTATCAGAGCAGAGCACGGCTGCGTAAGCCTCAAGACAGAGCTTTTACACCCTGAAGGGCCTATTCCAGAAAGCACCATGCACTCTAACCTCCGCCTTTCCCTGTTCTCACCCCCTCCCAGCACGGCATGCCCTGTGTGCACACAGCCTCACCTCGTGGACTGCTTGGCCAGCATGGCCACGTAGGTGATGACGAAGCTCTGGAACTTGCGGCGCTGCTCCTCCCAGCGGTCCTCCACCGAGTAGTAGTTCGGCAGTGGTGCCCCAAAGAGGATTTCGCTCCGCAGCAGCGAGCTCTTCATGTTCTCAGCAGACAAGCCCTCATCCACGTACCAGTAGAATTCAGGGTGGGTCATGGCCAGCTCCAGGGACCCTGCAGGAGAAAGCAGCACCACTTTGGTTAGGTCCTGCTTAGTTCACTTGGCAAGGTGCAGGGTCTAGTGTGACAAAGGGAAACTGGGAGTGATCCTGTCTTTCAGCATGATGTTGACTGCTGCTGCCTTGCACAGAGCACGAAGGGCTGGGGAAAGCTGTATTGCAAAGACTCACATTCCACCTCTGCTGTGTGACTCTGCTTACAGCGCTGCCTACATGCATTTTCCCATCAAGGACACATCTTCCACCCGACTCTGATCTGAACCACAACTCCACCAAGCAGCAATGCACATATCCCCATTGACACTCCCGCTGCTGGATGCACTTAGTTCTTGTACACTGGCATGATATTTGCTCCATCAAGCAAAGTGTTTCTTGGGAAGCCCAAGAACTAAATACTACTCATGGAAGATGAGGAGTCCTGGCTCTGCTGTTACCTGGTACCTCTACCATCTGATGGTGTGAGGGATGCGGAGATGGAGGCGCTCAGCTAGTTCTGAGCAAGAGACACTGCCTGTCTACCCCTAAAATCCAAACTCCTCTAAGTTCACACCAGAAAAACCCAGAAACTATGCTCTTTCCTGTTTTGGTAGCAGGACTGTTACTCACACTGAAGCAGACGGAGTTAATTCCTTGCCTGCTCCCTATGTGGCTCCTGGATAGCTGTCATCTGCAGCCTGTGCTTGGGAGACAGATGGAGGCTTCATCCTACAGCCACATCACACCCACAGACTCCTCATGATTCACCTCTTTTTCACCATCCAGAGCCTCTGCTCTACTAGAGGGAGACAGAACAGGGTATGGAGCTGGGAGGAGGCAGGACCTTCCTCCTCCTCTTCTTATAGGAACCCTTCCAGCTGGTGACTCACAAGCTGCCTTTCAAGCTCTAGAGCAGCCCACAGACCTCTTTCATCTGCTCTGTGGTGCAGGGAAGCTCATCCCTATTGTCTGTCCAAAACTTGACATGCCTCTGGTTAACCACAGTCATTTACAGGAGACAAGGGTCAGTAGAAGTCATCTCTACAATGCAGCACTTCCCCCTCATTTGTCTCTCTTGCTTGCCTATTGAGGCCTGTGTGACCCATGACGAAACTGCAGGGACTTTGCTGAAAGGGTTGAAAGAGGCCCTAGCACAGAAAAAGTGATTCCTCAAGGCACAATACAGCAGCATCTTCCTCTCTGCACAAGGCAGTCACCCCTCTTAGCTGGAGATACATGCCTTAAACATGCCAGCCCTCACCCACAGCCCTCAGCTCACCTTGTATGTCAGCAAGGTCTTGTCCCATGCCATCATAGTAAATCTTCCCTCCTCTCTCAGTGGGGAAGAAGTAGGTCATGAGGGAGCTGGGAGGGGAGCAGTAGGAGTAGGAGCCCAGGGGCAGGTCCTTCAAGACCTCATGGGGCTTCCAGCAGAACTCCCTGAAGCGAGGGTGATCCATGATCTTACGCTCAACCTCATGGATGGTGACCAGGCGCTCAGTGGTGAAGATGTTGTTTTCAGAGTCCCCCCTGGCCAGAAAGATGAGCTCAATGCGCCAGTGGGCGTGAGTCTGTGTGTTGGCACTGATGTAAGTGCCAGAGTAGTCCCAGCGTGGGGCACCCCTCCCAGCCCGGGAAGTCCTGTTTCCTGGGTTGAGGTGGCCATGGGGCTTAGGGGAGCTCGTCCTGCCCTGTGGGGCGCTGCGCTTGACCCGCGCACTGACCCCAAGGTGGGAAGCGTTGAGGTGAAGCTGCTGGAGCTGCTCAAAGATGAGCCTCTGCAGGGTTTCAGAGGTGAAGTCAGCCAGGTCCCGGCGGTTCCTGCCCCACGACCCAAACTGGGACTTGAGGGCCAAGGCGAGGGCATCGAAGCGCTGCGAGGACTCGTGGTTGCGGATCTCAAAAGCATTGTAGGAGATGTCAATATCCAGGGCTGGGTAGTGGAGGAACATGACAACAGCAAGCACAGCAGGGATGGCACAGCCCAGGAAAAGGATGAAGCCAGCACAGTAGGGGTTGGTAAATACCCATCCGACAATATTCCAGAAGCCAGACACGGGCAGAGTGACACGCAGGGGCCTGACTCTGCAGGGGCTTCTCCCACACAACAGAGCACCCTCACGCCTCTTCCGTGAGCTGAAGGCTACCTCTTCATCTTCCTCCTCTAGCCAGGCATCCTGTAACAAGGGGTCATCCTCTGTGTCCATGTCCAGTGCCTGCACAAAGGCGTAGAGAAGAGCAGTCAGCAAGGCCCAGCAATGGGTGTCCCCAGGCACAGCCATAACCCGATAGCAGTTGCCAAAGGGTCTCAGCAGCAGAGCCGAGGAAGGAAGCACGCTCCAGCTCTCAGCAAAGCATGACTCCTTCTAAACCTCACAGCTTTGACACAGCCACTGAAAGAACAGGCTCGGGGTATCCCACACCCTGCCTGGCAGGGGAACCAGGGAGAGGAGTTCAAACCACAGCCACAGAGCTCAGTGCTGTGCATAGCTCCAGGAACACCAGGCATGGAGACAGCCGGCGATTCACAGTGTGCTGCTGAGATTGCAGCAGCAGGAGCATTTAATTAGCTAACCTGGTTCTCATGCCCAGGAACAATCCACGCTACCAGATGACAAATGCAAGGGACCCTATCTTCCTCACCTTAAAACCAACAACAGCTTTCCCCCCAGCTACTTGTAGCTGTGTTCATCCTTCCCACAAAGGCACATGTGCACACACAGAAGCACATGCAGACACATCCATGTGCATGCACTCACACATACCAGCCTCCACAGAGAACTCACTGTGACCCTGCTCTAGTCCTTGAAGGGCTATCCACTGCCAGTGTGGGAAGGGAAAGGGCTGAACAATCCTGCTTCCCTTCCACCCCTGTTGGATATTGTTTATGGAATGGGTTTTCCAAGTTGCTACGGAACAAGCCAGAAGCAAAAGCTGTTACTGCACCTGTGGAATGAGGAAGGGGAAAACTCTTCCTGATCAACCCACACTTGGGAGGAAAGCAAGAGAGACTCCCCAGGACGTGCTCTCCTCTGCAGGGAAGCAAAACCAGCAGCCCCCACTCATGGATGAATGTGCAGATTCAGTTTGTTTCTTGACCCTGATAGCTGCAACCAATTTACACACAGGCCAGAAGCAATTTACCAACATTGTTCCTAAACAGTGTTTCTATTTTAACAGGACTTGCATCAGCAGGAAGATGAATTGCCAGCACCCCTTAATTCCAGGTCCTTAGAAGACCTGGGAGATGCCTGAACTTGGACCAAGAGGAAAAGAAATGAGGCAGAAATGCTCCTGGGCAGAAGAAGGATGGGCAAAGGAACAAGGGTCACAGCAATCTCCCTGGCTCTGATCAGCCTGGGTGATGTGTGTGGCTCTGCTCACAGGGAGCAGCTCCCACAGGATCCACTCCAGTCTGAGCAGCATCTCTGCTGGCAGGCTGGGCAGAGCACTCCCAGCACTGCAGAGCCTGTGGCATGGAGATGGGAACAGGAACCTCTGAGCTCCAGCCTCCTGCTCGCAGCAAGGAAAGCACAGATGTTGATCCATGGTTTTAACCTGCACCTTATATTGTCTCAAAACAGCTCACCCTTGCTGCGAGTGTGAGAGCAGGGACCCTCCTACCCCCTTGCCATGGTCAGGCTCGTGCAGCAGCTCACCCACCTCAGCCAGGCTGCAGAGCTGCGCAGGAGGGCACGTGTAAGCCTGGGCTGGATCCACCTCCTGCTCTGTAATCTCACTGTGCAAAACCCAGATGGGTACCACTGATGGCAGATGGCCACAGCCCCTCTTCTGCCAAACCTCCAGCCCTCAGAAGACTGATATGGTGAGGAGAGAGCAGCTCGTAAGACTGCTGTGCTGTTTCCCCCTTCACACATAGGACTATTAGACAGCAAGAAGAAAGCAAAGGTGGGGGGGTGTGTTTTCAAGTCTCTGGAATGGTTAGGAGAAATCTAGTTCATTTTAGGCTTCATTAAGATTTCTTTAATACTCAGGATGCTCACCCCATCTGGGCAAGTTGGTGTGTCCATGCAGTTACCTCCATTCCATCCAGCTGCCCCTTCTCCCATTGCCCTGGGCTCTCCTTCAACAGAATGGAGTTACTGCAAGACCTGATCAAGCATATATATTCTCTCTTTAGAAAGAGAGGTAAAGAGACATAATAATTTCCCATTTATTGAGCTGCAGAGGAGAAGGAGGGAAAAAGATTCTAATCCTGAAACAGAAGAGCCTGCACATGACAAGAAAGGGAAACAAAGGACTGAGTAATAAACCAGCAGAAAAAGAGATCATACCATCTTCTTTTTTAACCAAGAGCTAAATCCTCAACCTAAGGAAGGGAACAGACCTCAGGCATCTCCCTCTGGCTCTTCCCTCCACTCTCATCTCAAAGTGACTGCAAAGCCCACTTTATAACAGATGGGCACCTATCATGTGTGAAGGCCAACGCATGCTACCTTCTAGCTAAAGACTGGTACAAGTTCTGATGCTGGTGTAAATCCCAGCACAGCAAGTGCTGGAAAAGCCACAAGATTACACACACTCACATGAGAGCTGAGTCAGGGAAGGATCAAGATCTGGTCCAGGCAGAAAAGCAAGGGCAGGGCAAGTGCTGTCCCTGATGGCGACAGCCTCCCTCCGCATGCAGTCAGCACATGTGTGCATCCTGCCCTATTTCCACCACAGCTCTCAACTCACTTCAAAAGAGAGTTTACTGCATGATTCAGCTACAATGCCAGACACAGCTCACTCAGCATTGCCCCTGGGACTCAACTGGCTTTACCACCTCCGTCAGATCCTGCCTGGGTCAGGATGAGAGCTTATCCAACCCAAACCACAGCAAACTGAACTGGCAGGGGAGAGAAATCCTCAAAGTAGCCAGAAGGGGAGTGAAATGCACTTCTTCTGCTTGCATTCTACTTAGGGGCTGACCTGTTTCCCCTCCATCACTGCCCAGGGACTCCACGCACTGAAGCATGGCCCAGTTACTTTTTCCATTCCAGGATATGCACAGTGGACATAACCCTGCAGCCCTCAAAGCTCTGCCTCCTTATCTGTGCAAGCTTAGCCTGCTCCAGGTTGGAAGGAGCAGAGGACAAGAGCCCTCCTAGGAGCCCTGGATCCATTTCTTTAGAGAAGAGGCACTGATTGATCCAGTTGGGGTG
Organism: Strigops habroptila; assembly: GCF_004027225.2. Taxonomy (NCBI): domain Eukaryota; kingdom Metazoa; phylum Chordata; class Aves; order Psittaciformes; family Psittacidae; genus Strigops; species Strigops habroptila. The sequence goes on from NC_044292.2 coordinate 3,393,161, forward strand.
GGCATTCAGATTTCTTGGGCTTCCCTCTGCCTCTTCCAAAGCCAACAGGCTTCCTCCTGCTTCAAACCAGCCATGATTCTGTAGGGTAGCAGAACCTCCCGTGAAGAAGGTTCCTGGCTCAGATTTAGGGTGCTGCTACAGGCACAGCTTCCATTAAGTCCAAGAATGGGAAATAAAACCAGGCAAAGTAGTTGGTATATAGATACTTTAAGCGAAAACCTCCACCAAAGCTGAGACTGCATAGTTCATGTTCAGCTCACCCACTTCCTAGCCTGGTGTTGGCACGTGTTCACGCTCATTCAGCCAGCCAAGAACCACTTGGGGATGGGGAAAGGCAAGTGAGCTGCTGATTCAGCAGCACAGCTGAGCTTGGAGGGACCTTGTAAACTCCTGAGCTGGAAAGGGAAGGTATGAGAGGGATTCAGGACATAAAACACCTCCTCCTTTAGCATTCAGCCCTTAGACTGCTGGGCAGTTGCACCATCCTCTCAGGGTGAATATCCTTCCTTCTTGAAGAAGTGAGTTCAAAAGCTCCATCACAGCAAAGAGACAAGCGGCTATGAAGAGCATCACATCTTCCAACCCCGCATTGGTACAAAGACACAGCTTTATGGAAGGTACAAATAAAGCCAGGATCCAGCTGGGTATGATTTTCCTCTTCACAGCCACAGCAGCAGTGTGGAAACATGACCAGGAGGAACACAAGGAAGGTGCCCTTGCCAAGGCTATCTTTTTCCAGTTTCAGTGGGCACTTCTGTCCAGAGCAGCACAGAGGCCACTTCGCATCAGACCTGAGCCACCAGACAAGCTGCAGCTGAACCTCAGCACCATGGCCATGAATGCTACCAGAGCCCAATGGAAGACGCTCACCCCTTTCCTCCATGGATGACTGTCACAGATGAACCAGAATGGGCCTCTAAGCCTCTTGGTATGTGCACCCCTGTTCAGCAGTTTAACCTGGGCATCCTCCACATCTTGCTGTAGCTTCCCAGTCTGATCAGAGTAATGAATTAGGCATTTAAAGCACTGCAGGGCTATGGAGCACAGGGTAGGAATAATTATGACTCTTGTGAGGCTGACACACAGCAGAAAAGAAGGGACAAAGCCAAACCTCGGGGACCTTCGGATCAGGAAGAGTTCTGCCCTTGACTGCAGTAGGTGGGATCCAGCTCAGACCCCAACAGCCCTGCAGGGATTGTCACTCACTTGCATCCCAACCAGGACAAACCCCCGTGTAGCTGCCATATGAGTTCCTTTGCAGTGAAATCAGGATTAGAAGGAAGTCACTGACAAGTTGGGGAGAGGCAGTGACAGACGAGGAAGCTAATTACAGCCGACCTGGCTAATTAATGCTGACTTCCAGATTAAAACCCCCTCACTAGTGTTCCATTTCAATTACTCAGTTGTTCCTTCTGATAGGCAAAGGGAAGCCTTGTGCATCAGCAAGCTAGGAAGAAAAAAGGAAAGCAAGCACAAGGCTGGAAGGGGAGGGAAAGACAGTTTCTGTAATATGGGAGATTCCTATCGACCAAATAATTAAACTTCACATTCCTTTCTCCCATGGGCAAAGCTTTCAGAGCACAGCTAGCAGTTTTGTGGGCCTATTTGTATGCCTGAAAACTCTTGGAGGTTCTACCAAAGGCAGCTTTATGGCCCTTTGTTAGCTATATAAAGTTCCTCTGAAAGGGAGAGAAATGGCCTCTGTGGTTGCAGAATCATCCAGCTCCTGCTAAAAGCCGCCTCTCTAACGATGCACAGTTGATGGCAGGCATGGACACAGCACCTCCCAGGCCCTGTTATGCTGGAAAACACTGTGTAAAACAACTGCAGGGCATCATTAATGTACACCCACTCTAAAGCAGGGCTCCACAGTGACACTGAGGCTTGGAATCAGAGATTTGCTCTGCACTTGAATCACTGAGAGTAGTCCACAAGTAGCATTTTAAAACACAGCCAAGAAGGGCTCTCTCAGGTCCCTGCTCTCCCTTTATCAACACAGCTGCATCTGAGTGCACGGGATAAGCTGTGTGTTGCCCTTTGCTTTCATGAATGGGGAAAATGAACCAGTAAGGAGGAATCTCTGGGCCTCTAATTTGGAGTTCTGGCTTTCAGAGGTGCTGCACTCCCAGAATAGCAAAGCAGACCCAGGACACCTCACACTGGGCACCTCACCCTGCAACCTCCTCAAGCACTTCTGAAAACACTGGCTTAATTCAGCCACTGACCAGATCCTATGTGTGAGGATACAGCCCTGAACCTGCTTCAGTGGAGTACAAGCCCAGAGAGACACATGCTGCTTAAAGGCACTGGGTTAAACTGCTGGCTGGGCTGGCTCCAGCATTATTAATCAAGCAGGTACTTTTCCAGCTGTACAGCACAATGGAGGAAAAAAAAAGCTTTAATCTATTTTCTTTCTGGACCCTTTGCATTTCCCTTCCCACTCACTTTAAATCCTTTGGTAAGACACACACAAACACTACCAGACCCCAGGCACTTTGCAGATCAGAATGTCATCAAACTGCTCCAGCAGCACAATGCTGTTGGAATTGCAGCACAATGATGTAAATGTCTGTTTGCTGGAGGAAAAGTTCAACAGAATGATTTTAAAACAGTATATTTAAAGCTCTATTGTCTGCAATTCCACTTGCTCACAGGAGGCAAGACAATAGATAGGGCTGTATACAGGGTGGAGGATCGTCAGATCTCCCAAGCTTTATGAAGCAAGTACATGCTTGCACACTCATTCCTAACTGAGGCATCCTCTTTCTCTGCCGTCTGTCCTACTCTTCTTTCCCCTTACAGGCACTTTTACACGTTGGCTAGGATAAGAGCAGCTGGAAATGGAAGGAATCAGTCAGACTGTAGGATCTTAAAGGCCTTTTCTAACCTAAATGATTCTATGATCGATCGACCTGCTTTCAGAATGGACAAATGGAGCGCTCTCAGCCTACAGCATCAAGGATCTCCTGCCTCCTTCTCCAAGTGTCTGACAAGCACTGATTAGATGTATCCATAATTGCATACCAAAATCAGTGTGGAAAGATTAGCTGCAAAGTCACGCACTCACCCATCAGGAAATGCCCAATCCAGGGCTGACACAGCATCCTCAGTTTGCCCCCCTTCTGTAAATGCTTTGCAGTGCAGTTTGGCTTCCAAGCCCAGTGTCCCAAGGCAAGGGCTGTGGCCTCCACCAGGGCTGATGCTCCCTGAACCCAGGAGCTATTTGCCACCTTGCTGTCTCCTCAGTGTTCAGTGTGTGGTCTCACGCCTCATTTCCTGCACGCTGCTCATGCTCTGGCTCAGAGGCAGAATTATTCATTTCCAACACCGCCTGTCAGGACAGAGTCTGAGGGCTGAGCAAACAGGATGGAACCGAATCCTCTCCTGGCATCTCTAGGAAAAGGAGGGGGTGGTGTAGTCCGCATCTGACAGATGCAGGAGCTCAGGAGATCAGAAGGGGAAAAAAAGAGACACTTATTTTGGGTGCTTAGTTTGACACACAAGATACCCCATTTCTCAGAGTGCACAGAATGGCACAGGTGGGGCTGTGTGTAGGAAACTGCAAATTCCACTTTGTTCTGCCACCATCATCTGAGGTGTAACATCAACATAACCTCTGTGCTGGTGGGGGACATCCACAGTGAAAGCCAACATCACACGATCGTTGCTAACCAGTGACATGCACGCCAGTACCTAGGGCACCTCAGAAAGGCTTAACAGTGCCAGAGACAGCAAGGACCATCAGTTCCCTCATCTCTTTACCTCTAAGCCAGTCTTGTGGACAAGGAGCAGGCTGGAGAAAGGGCCTGCAAGATCAGTATAGAGGGAAAATGGAGAGAGACTGGTTGCTTTGCTATGTGAGAAGCCACTACCTGCACACAGAGCAGACCAAGAAAAAAGTGGACAGAAGAATTAGGTAACCTCACAGCTGTGATTGACAGAAGGATGTTCAGCAAAAGCAAAGAGTAGAGCAAAAGCATCTCTACTGTGCTTTGCCAGGAGTAAGATGCCTGCAGACAAGAACTAGCTCAGCCATCCAAGTTTCCTATTTTAACACCACAGGTTTCCTGAATGTTTCCTTAACCAGGAAAAAGAGTGATTCCATAGCCTTGGATCAGGGGGAGCCCTTCATATGGCACTAGTGTGGGACACTGAGGCAGCCCCACCACGGCTCCAGCAGGTACCAGCTGTGAGGTCTGTCCTAGGGTGCTACTTCCAGAGTGATTCCAAGAGAATCTGTATCCTGATAGATTTAAAAATCCAATCCAAAAGTTCACAAGGAATTGCCTCAAACTACTTGCTTCAAAGTACTGAAACTGGCGCTCTTCAAAGAGAAAGGTCACGAGGATTTGCTGACATCAAACCATCCGCATTTGGTGCCCTGCCCTCCCAGGACTGCTGCAGAGGTAAACCTACATCAGACCTTCACCAACATGCACATCATTGCCAAGGAAAATTCATTTCCTGATAAAATAATTTGCTCCTGGTTATTGTAACGAGTGACTGTAGGTGTCAGAAGACAGCTTCTTGGTTATAATCTCACGAAACACGCCTTGCAGCCTTGTGCCATGTTTACCACTTGAGCTACTTGCTTACGCTGATGACAAGACCCCGCTGCCACTCAGGGCTGTGGCATGTACAGGTTTCTGCACACTGAGCTTCTGATATGCTTCAGAAATGACTTACCTAACCACTACAGAAATGACTCAGATTTTGTCTGAGCCTCAGCCACTTGCTGTTTCCAAGTAAAGGGTTGGCTTCTGCATCAGCTGCGTGCCTTTGGGTGCCTTGACACAGGCTTCAAAAGCACCCTGGGTCCCATCAGCAGCCCAAGATAACAGGTTTCTTACAAGCGTGGTGATTTCCGCGCTCCAGTGTCTACCCTGAACGCTGTGCTCACAACAAAGTCTCCACAGAATATTAAATACAGATGGCTGACACAAACCAGGGCCTTGTATTATCCCAAGAAGCGTCACTCACTCCAGGAAGGAATCTCAGACCACAGAGAGGATTCACCAGTTCCCAAGTCCGTGGAATAAACTGCCATCCCCAAAGCTTGCGTGCTGCTCTTTTATAGATCAGCTCCAGCTTCCCACATCATTGTCGTCCTGAGAAGGAAAGCCAAGTCCCGCTGTCAGTCACTTATTATTGCACCCCATGCTCAGGCCCCCCATTTTATGTCACCATGGGCACTGGTACCACTCTGTGCTCAGCTGCATGATCCCAGCTCTGGCCCTGCTCCCCACATCTGCTCCTGGCAGCAGGAGGAAGTGTGAAGACAAGGGCTGGCTGTGCACCCTTCTCCATCTGCCGCTCCCCAGCAATAGCCTGTCTGTGTGCACACTGTGCTGCTGGGACTAATCAAAACACCCTCTCCCCAAGGCCCCTGTCCAGAGCCTCCCCATAAGCTGCCAGGTCATTACTGAGAAGGAGGAGGGCAACCTCTTCCTCACCGCGCACGTGAGCTGCTTTCTTGCCAGCAGCCTCAGCAGCAGTTTGTGCTGAGGGGACGTTGCTGGTTGTGGTCCTGTGGGCAGCAATATGAAAGGTAATGCAGGGATGCCAAACCTATGGTGCCAGTCCTTCTTATCAACCACAGTACAGGCAGCTCTTTCATCTCCACTTCTTGCCAGTCCAGCATAAAGAGCACTAAGATTAAAAGAAAACATACAAGTGCTCCCCTTCAGCTGAAGTGTGGGTTTGGCCAGCTCTGGTCGTGATGCTCTGACCTTCCAGGAGAAGGAGGTACAGGTAGGAAGTCCCATCTGCACGTGTGCATCCACCTGATGCTCAGTAGCCTTTTTGCCACTGTAATTGACATTACAGCAATCTGAAGATGCCAGATTCACAACAGGAAGGCTGCAAGGACTACAAACTGTGGTGGGGACACAGCTCCCACAGCACTTCAGGCATACTCAGTTCTTCAGCGGGGCTTCCCACATGCCAGCATGAAAGAGGAATGGGTGATGCTGTAGTCTGCCCATAAATGAGGGAGCAGAAGACATATCCAAGGTCATCCACGCACCTTTCCAGCTCCATGCACCAAGCTGTGGTATAACATGGCCTCTTATTTTGAAGAATGCAAGGGGCTGAATTTTGGGGTGAATTCATCCTGACAGTCACTACAGCTGAGTGGGAATGACTGCAGCAATCCATGCTCTATCGTCACCCATGGAAAACTCACTGCTGGATGAGGAGGGACTCATGCAGCAGCCTGTAGGTAGCTGGCTCTCAACAGCCTACAAAGTGGGATCTCAGCAGGTTTATCTTCCTTACCTCCCACACTTCTACCTCCCAAAAACATGCAGCTAGCTGCTCTCCCATGAAAACCTGGAGCTTCTGGAATTACACTAATTAGCACTGCTTTTTCATCTTCCCAGGATCAGCGAGGAACCTGGAAGCAGAGTGTAAAACCCGGAGGCTAGAGAGCCTCTAGTGCCACTGCTGAGGGTTCCAGAGCAGGACCTGGCTGCACACAAGGTTTTCCAGAACAGAAGGAAAACCTCCTGAGGGAAAGAGGAGGATGTGGAGACAAGATGCCTCAGCACCTGAACAGCACGTCAGCAGATCCCCTGACAGTGCAAGGACTCAAAAGCTTACTGCCAGCTGCACCAACCATGCAGAAACTCACATTAAATGATCCCACAGCTCGATGAGCACAGTCCTGCAGACTGTTAGCAGAGGAGGGGGCAGGGGCTCAGAATAAGCAAACAGGCTTTAACGACACATTAATCTCAGGGAGAGCCCAGGATGCTTCCTAGTACAGACAAGACGTGAAGAGCTGGTTCCTGTTAGTCCCTGTGCAAGGGAAGGAAATGTTGCTGGTGGCAGCCAGAAGCTGCCAGTGAAGCCATGTCTATAGGATACAGCTTTAGACCATTGGGGCTGAGCTGAAACAGCAATTGTCTCCCTGCGCTTCCCTCCAGGTACAGACTGGGAGAAGCATGATTTAAGCCTAGCACAGGAGTAGTTCAGGAAGAGGCAGACACCACCCTTGTTCCTATTCCCCTTCTACAACCAAAGCCATGCAAACTGCAGGAGCTCCCCAGCTTCTGAATGGCAATCATCCAACCCAAAGGATGCTAAGGGACTGCCATTTGGCAAAGGATCAAAGCATTCCATGCAATCGTTCCCAGTTCCTTACCGCATCCCACACCTTCAGCCAGGCAGTCACAGGCTGAGATTCTACTTGTGCTAACTGTAGGACAGAGTCCTGCAGTTGGAACACAAACCCAAAGGAAACATTTGTGCTGCTGCTATTAGTTTTTCTAGCTTTCCTGGGGCAAATCACATCAGCTACTTCTGAATTGCTCTCATATTCTGGAGTCTGAGGCCTCGTCTTCCATCCTTTCACAACACGCTTTGTCCCACAGCCTCCCGCAGCCCCCTCCACAAGCAAACACAGGCTGCTTTTGCACAGACATCTGTAAACTGGTTTTCAAAAGGACTCACTCCACTGCCCCATGCTGATGTGGAACCGTGCCTGGCCCTCTGGAAACCAGGCCCAGTTGGCCAAGTAAGGGAGCAAACTCACTGCAGGCACTTCCCAAATGACTAGAAGTGCAAACAGTACCATGATCCACAACAGAACCAAATAGATGGGAATGTAGGCAGGTTGTGTACATGCAGGAATGAATTTAGCTGCATATGTGCCAAGATTTGGATCCAGAAGGAATGATCTCCCCCACAACACATCAGAAATACAAGAAACACCAAGAGGTCTGTAAAGGAAATGTCACCACAGTCTTAACTTAATCTGTCCCTGCTACTTACAGCATAGGTCTCTGTTATTGGAATCTAAATAAGGTCAAATCCTTTACTACACCACTATGAACTCTGCAGTGATTTTCACCAAGGAATTGGTTCCATGTAGCAGATTTATAGGAATGAAGCTTCTTTTCTTCAGTTTAAGCAGTGCCACAGGGGATGAAACATTTACCTGCTGATATATCTTGTTTCCAGTTGTTACAGGCTGGTGTTTTATAGCTCCCTACCATGCTGCAGCATTTCTACCATGCTCTGTGCACAAGAATATTGACATCAGTGACAAAAGCAAAGTGGACCAAAGAACACCAAGGGCCACAGCTCATTTGCCCACTTGCTGCCTGTCTCAAAGAGCCCCATGTCAAGTGACAATGCTGAGATGGAAGGATTAGGACTGGGAGAAAGAGAACTGGTGGCCTTGGAAGCAAAATTCAGTTTGGATGCGGAAAACAAAATGGCTCAAAGCATATACATCAGATTCCAAGACATTCTGTTTAAAAGCACAGCCATAGATTTGACACTTGGGTGAATCCAAGGCACTGACAAGTGCTGAATGGGTCCTGAAGAATCACAGCTTGCAGTGCAAGGAGTTTGGAAACTGGAACTGCTGGCAGGAAGCGTGAGAAGGAGCAGCTTTCTGCATGGTTCAAGAACTAGCCCAAGCTTTCCAGCAAGATGGATTTAGCTTTCAAAACAAGCTGTTTGTCTATATTGTAGAGACTTCCAGCCCTCGGTTTAAATGAAGCCCAGTGTTTTATTGAGTCACTTTCATGCTCTTGTGGGCCTGTCCACCTTCCCATTTCAACTCAGCCATAAAAATTGGCTTGGAGATTAGACTTGGCGCATGAGTTGTTAGCTGGAGAGCAAGTGGGAGGGTGTGCGAGGGGAGAGGTGGCAGGAGAAATATGAAGACAGAGGCTTTGGCCAGGTTTGATTTACAAGCAGGAGCCAGGCCTGCTTTGGGCTTCTCAGACACGTTTGAAATGCCCCATTGGGCTCTAGTTCAAACCTGAGTTTGCAGCCCCATCTTCTTCAGGAATTCATTCGCCTTCTTAAAAGGAGGAACAAAAAGACAAATGATTCCATTCATGGCATCAAGTGTGCTGCATGTTCAGCAGTACCCCAAGCAGTAGAAAGGATTAGGTCTTGTTTTGGGTTGGTTTTTTTCCAAATTGTCTCTGCAGGCCTTAATACAGCACTCAAAAGCAATTCATTCTCAGTTCCTGGGTGTAAAACAGAGCCAAGAAACAAGTCAACATACAGCAGCACATCCCCCTAAGAGCAAAAAGCACTTTGCATTTGTGCATCATATCAGCTTCTATCAGAGACTGCATAAACCCTTTGCAAACACATATCAGATCCAATTCCCTTATTCCTCTAGGGAAATAGGTCGGATTACATGCAAGTTTACAAATGAATTAAGCAAGCTCCACATTCTAGCTCCAGCTCTGCTGGAATTCAGCCATTACTTTTGCTGATTTTAACAGAAGCTAAATACAGACCATGTAAGTTACAACTAATGTTGTTTAGTTGTCATTTGGGGAGCAGCAGTGGTACCCACAACTCCAGTTAGTGCAGTGACACAAACTGGGTGTCCAGAAACTCAGGCATCCAAACCCCAGAGTCGTCTTTGCTACAGCAACCTTCCAGATCTGCTCAAAGTCAGAGCAACAACAGGACCCAACTCTTCCCAATCTTCTGCTTTGATTACCAGATGTGCCAGCTCCTCCCATGCTCAGTATTAGAAAGTGTAAAGAACTGAATACCCAGCAGAGGCCTGTGATGCTAACACATGGATTTCTTTCTGTGCTATTGCTTTGCAAACAGAGATCCTTTAAGAACATAGGAAGACAGGGGGAAACATGGATCCTACAATATGTTTTTGTAAACAGACTGCGAAAGAATGTGTTGAGCCAAATAATCCTGGAAATGAAAGTGCCAATTTAACGTAGGACATTGTTATTATTTATTAGATAGATTTCACCACATAGAGATGAAGAAACAGACTCTGTGACTTGCTGGCCCAACATCAGCCAGCCAAGCGTGCTCAGAGTAAAACAAGAGATCTTCCAGAACCCCGCTCTGTGATCAAGTCAAAGACATTTCTGCTAGGCAAAAGATGGGAAGAAAATCTGTGTAAACATCAGACAGGATGCCCTGAAGTCCATACAAGCTTGCTCATGAGTCACCTTAGCAGGCAGATCCTGGGCTCACATTCCCAGTAACAAATCCAAAGTGACTTCACTGACGTGACTGCATTTACACAGTGAGATCACAGCTGTGGAACCAGCCCCAGGAGCAATAGCACCCACACCATGAAGTCCAGGGAAGAGAGTGATTCTCCCCCATAAAGCAGCAGCAGCAATTTAAGAACCAGACAACTGCCAGTATGTCTCTCACCCCCTGCAAACACATTGGCTTCTCCCCCTGCTCCACTATTTATGTAACATGAACTGTCTCCTATTCAGGAGGAGCTGTTCCCTATTAACAGAGCTTGGCAAAGATCAGGAATTAACTGTGCCAACTTTCAAGCCTGCTGCCTTAAGGCAGATGGCAGGGAAAGTATCCCAGCCTTGTTCCCCAAACCTCTTCTCCCAGCAAGCAAAGATAATTCAACACAGAGAAAAAGGACTAAGTATCTGCAAAGCTCTTATTCCAGGGCAGGGACAGCCTACGTGTGGGGTGCTGTGCAATGGACCTACCTGCCTGCCCATGGCCAGCAAAGCCTGCTGCACTGCCAGGATCCACAGGGTGACAGCAAGGGCACAGGTTTCACTGAAGGTTTTATGCTTCCAGAGTTACAAGAAGAAAGAAGATGCTCTGCCCCTCCAAGCCAATGGTGCTGCTATCATCAAAACCTCAGCACTGCTAATGACTAGCACTGAGCTGTACCTTTATGAAAAGCAAATCCCTCTGGAAGGACAGGGTTCCCACAGCTACTGCAGACCCACAGCATCAAACAAGAGCTGCTGTTGCACAGCATCCTCTGCTTTCCATCAGCTGCTCTGCCATCCCCATCACAGCGAGACTCCCAGGAGCAGGTCCAGTGCCTGGGGGTTCAATTCACTCCCATGGAGGCACATCACACTGGGCCACTGGCAGGAACAGACACTCCTGAGCTGTGACGTGCTGAGTGACCAGTTCTGGTGAAGTCCATATGACATGACATGAAAGTGCCATGTTCTTGCCAAAGGAGGGCATCATCCCCAGCTCTAAGCAACCTAAATTAAAACGTTTGAAGCTCATTTTGCCAAACTGTGTGTCTGTATTTTCTCCCGTTACTGGTGTGGTACTCCAGTTGTCAACCTTTTCTGGTTTTCAGTACTATAAAACCATACCTCAATAGCAGTGCTGAGACCTCAGGAAGCTTCTCTCATGGTGCTGCAGAGGACAGTTGAGGTCAGTATGACATGCAAGAGGGTTGCAAATAACATCCTACTGGGTGCTAATTCATACAGTTGTTGTTACTCACGCCTGAAGCACATCATTGCCATCAATGGGACAATTTACAGCCTCCCAGTCAAACACATGCTGAAGCATATTCTGGACTGGGGTCAATGGAAAGTGTTTTGCTGACCTCACTTAGATCCGGATTAAGCACTTCACTCTTACATTGGCTTCTCCATGTTCCTGAATTATTCATTAAGGACCAGACACTGCAATCCATACTCACACTGCGCTTAATCTGTCCTTTAAATTGACTTGCATTAGTCTGAGTCACAGGCACCACAGCACCTTACTCTTTAACCAGACTCACTGAACGCAGCAGAGCTATTCATGAAATAAGGTGCTCCTGTGCCAGAGGCAAGGAGGCAGGATCCAGCCCTTAGGAAAGACATCAGTAAGGCTAGACCTCAGGAACACTCACCCTGGTAAAACTGCACCAAGATGAATGAACTCAAGTAAATCTGTGTGAAATCAATCATTTAAAGAGATAGGCTGTTCTGTGCTATCACAGGGGAGACATAAGGGAGTGCTAGAAACTAGTATTTCATTGTTCAACTTCATCACAAGGTCTGGAAACACAGCCTCCTGCCCCTGGCTATGCATTCACAGAGCCCAGTGGCAGCTTGCACACACACCTTGCGAGGACTGCTTTCTCTCTATAGGTACAAACAGGGAGGTGTGTGGGTAGGAGGAAGGCAAAGGACATGTTCCACTCCTCCTGACTGGCACAAGGGAACAGAAAGCAAATGGGACTGCTTGTCACCAAGGAGGTTAACAAGTACCCACACTTACAGCAACTCCTTCCTCTGCCAACCCTGCAACTTCCAGTTACCAAACTCATAGACCACATTATTGGCTCCGATCTGAAACCCCTTGAGGCTGCTTCAACAGCAGATAAACTCGCACCACAGGAGAGCTGATCACAGAGCACCTTTCAGCACTGAGCCTAAATCTAGAGCTGGATACTTTTAAACAAAGAGTGAATAAAACCCCCCAAGCCAATGAGGTAAGTGAAAGGTGAAATCTTGTGCGCTACATTGAGAAATATAATGGGGTTTGATTCTTTAGAATGAATTAATCTGTTCAGTTCTCACTTCTGTCAGTGCTTGGTAAGATTAGAGGATTAAATCAACTCTATGCTAAATGCTTCGTGCTAAAGAGAGTCTTGTCAGGATTTACTGCCTGTTGGCATGCCCAGACCACGGCAGCATCACCCAGAAACCCTGGGACCCACAGCAGGACCTGTTCAAACTTCAGAAATAGAAATCACAACTTACCCAGATTTTCCGTATACTGGCAGGGTATGAACTCCTATCCCTCTCTCCATTTCAGTCAAGCTTACTTATTGAGCACTTGTACCCAACAGGCAAGTCTTTGTATAAGCAGCACTTCTGTCAGAGCACTGGTATCACAAGGGGATTTCATATGTGCTGTGGATTTTTGGGTGCAAAATGTTAACACTGTATGTATACCCTCCCCGAGTGCCACACTAAAATGCACACATCCCATCACACTCATGCCATACAGTTACATACACAGACACACACATGAGGCAGCTACCCCCCTGCACAATACAGCTTGTTACAAACACTTCTCATTAACAGTTCAGAAATGACACACAGAGAAGTGGTCAAAGATCACCTGCAACTTCACCATTTTTTTCCTATTGGCCTGACAAAGGCGTTTGCAATGTTTAATTCATTTTTCAAGTACAAGATTTTGGGAGGCATGGCCAAGTACTAGGGATTGAGAGACATTTGAGCACCCAGCAACTGCCTCCTCCCCAAACACCTGAAAACTAACAGAGATTTCACCAGTGTGAAATCCCTCATTTCTGTGCCCCCAGATTACACAGAGCCACTCGGATACTGTCACGCTGACTCCCTGTAAGTGCCTTACTGCATTGTTGTAAAGAGACAGCATGCACAAACAAGGTACCTGCCAATATAGCTAAGAACACTAGAACACAGCCAGGAGGTAAAGCTGGACAGAGTGTCAGTGACTTCAGGTGGTGGGATTTTTTCCATGCCTGAGGATGCATTTGGCTCTGTATGTTGCAGAAACTGAATCACAATCTTCACCACAGTGGGTGATTGGAATGATGCTGATGCTACTTCCTGAATGCCAGTGTGGTTCTCACCTATTATACAGTTACACATTGCTCAGGGCCATTTGCCCTTTAGCTTTTCCCTATGTCCTGGTGAAATGGTCACAAATGCTGATGGCTGTTTTCCCCTTGAATCCATTTTTCTATTAGACAAGCATTCTGTAGTGTTTTCCCCATGGGAATACAGCAGGTGTTTGCAGGGGCAGCAGGAAGAAAGGAGGAATGGATTATTTATCATATGAAGCATTTCCATTCAATCTTTGTTGGTTTTTTTTCACTAGCTCAGGCCTGTTTTATTCCAGGCTTAGGGAATCAAACTATAGGGCTCCAAAGAGGTAAAGAGATTGGCTTGATGAGCCTAACCTCTGAAGATGCATCCAGTGTGATAAAAGAAGTGTGGCTATTGAAACATCTCCCTTCAATACAGTTATTGTGTTGCTAGGTTTCCATCTAGACGCACAGCCTAAAAGAGCAATCGAAGGAAGCCGATGCTGTGGATAATACCTTTATCAACACTTCACAAGGCTGTTGAGGAGGAAGGAAAAATATTGTCCCCCAGCAAAGTTTTACAGGTGAGGATAGAAAGCTCATTTCAAAAGCTCACCCAAATTTTCGTGGGGAAATTGGTTTTTAAAACCTGAGCTTTTAGGGTAACAGATTATACATGCACCAGCGTGTGGCTTTTGTTTATTCTGTCATTTGAATTGTAGAAGTACTTTTCCAATACACAAGTCCTCATCCCACTTAACTTGTGTCTTGCAGCCACGAAGAGGGCATGCATCTGTCTTGTTTTAAAGGGAATCATTCACTTGCACATTACATTAAACCCAATAGACTCAGCACATCTGTCAAAGCACTCTCCTAATAATCACATAAGCCAAGGTTGCTAACCAGCACACTGCTGTGCCCGGGCACAACACAGAGGTGCAAAGTGCCACGCAATGCAGCAGCAAGGTGCTACACATGCCTGAGGGACCTGCCACTGCCATCCCACTCCATCTGCCCCAAAGGGTTTCAGTTATACTCACCTCCCAGCCTTCTCAAGTGCTCTCAAACACCAGGGCAGTGGAACCAGCCCCACTCTTGGTTTGCTCATCACATCACCAAATAGGAAAGCACATGAAAGAGTCCCTTTCCTCCAGGACACAGGCTGTTTTGCTGGTATGTCTTTGGAGACCACCTGGAATATCAAGGGCCCAGGACTGGGCTGCAGTCTGGACTGTTGCTAAGCAATATAATGCCCTTACTAAGTGACCTGGGATTTTTAGGCAGGAAAAGTCCATTTCCACACAAGCCAGCATGAAACAGGAAGGTTACCTCACATGTGCCAGGTACATGATTCTCTTTACACCCTCTAGACAAAGATCTGACACCAGCTGCTGCCAGAGCTGAGGATCCTGTCTGACGGGACCTACTAACATCCCGGAGCACGGAGAACACTTCTGCTGGCTCTCCAGCTCCTCAGGGAGGCAGGCCAAGCCCCGTGCGGTCGGGGACACAAAGCTGCTCAGTTCTGGTGCCCAACTTTCCCCCAAGAGAACAGCCCCGCTGCAGGCACAGCTCCATCAGCTTGTTATAGAGGCAGCCTCCCGGGAAACGCTCTCTCCTGCGTGCATATTCATGAACTCTCCGGAGCTTCCAAGGGAGAGTTGGCTAAACACACAGCGGAGGGACTGAGCTGCTGTACTCGCAGCATCGAAAAATAGGGGGAAAAGCGGGGGGGGGGGGGGGGGCGTAAGCAGAGGGCTTAATAAAAGAAGTACCCAGCGGAGCGGGGTGAACGGAGCGATCGCAACCTGTGATCTCCTCTAACCACCGCCTCCAACAGCGGGACCCGGAGCCCTACCGGCCCCTCCGCGCCTCCACACCCCGGGCAGCGCAGCGCATCACTCACCTCCGCCCGCAGCCGCGGGCTCGCAGCGATGCCGGGGCAGGGCCGGTTCCGCGGTGCCGATGCCCGCCCAGCAGCGCCGCGCACCGGTCCCGGTCCCCGCAGCCTTCACCGGCCCCGCCGCCGTGAGCCGCCTCCTCCTCCTCCGCCGCCGCCGCCTTTTAACGCCGCTCCGCCGCGGCCGACTGCAAGCCCGGCCCGCCGGCCCCCGGGGAAGGGAAGGAGGGCGGCCGGTAGCCCACGCCGCTGCGCCTCGGAGCGGTGCGGAGCTCCGGCCGCTGCCCGGTGCCGGTGCCGCCCCGGCGGGCTGCGGGTGGCGCTGCGGCCGCGCTATAAACCCTGCCCCGTGCGCGGCCCCCGCCCGCGCCGGCCCCCGGTGCGGCGGCGCTGGGAAACGGCTCCGGTACGGCAGCGCCGGGCCCGGCCCCCAGCGGAAGAGCGGCGGGGGGTAAGGGGGGACGGTGCCCGGTGCGTCCCCTCCCTGTGCTGCTCCTTATGGGAGCGGGCAGGAGCTGAGGGTGCACCCGGGATTGCCCTGCCCGCGCTCAGGGAGCCTTTGGCTCACAGGAGAGGAGGAGTGGAGGCAATTCCCGGTGTAACAAGCCCCGGAGTAGGGGCAGCGGGAATCCGGCCACGCCAGGATTGGCACCACCATCACCCCCCCTCCGGTACCGGGCGGATCTTGGAACAGAAACTGCCAGAAACTTTTGCAGCAGCTGCGTGCTCCCTGTGCCAGGAGCCAGGGCTCTGGAAGGACTCATCTGGTTTCCTTGCTGGTGCTCTCACTGCTAGATTAACGCTCCATATGGGAGAGAGAGCTCTATGCATTCAGCGGCAGAGGTGTGCAGCAGCAACCCCTGAATTAAGCCGAGTCATTAAATGGGAGGTGGCAAACGCTTATTTACTAGAGTGGTAGAGAAAACATCTGTACGTTCATGCTCACCCCTTATGCAGCCAGGTCACCTAACGACTTTGCTTTGGCTTTCAGGAGCCGAAAGAGTCCTGTTTATGATAAAGACACCCCTGAGTACAGGGGCTTTGTGTTGGCAGAAGCTCTCTAATGACTCTGCTGCATACACCGGTCTTGCACTTATTTAGAGTGTGCTCATCTATGACTCACTCCGGTTTTGGAGGCAGGAAGAGAACAAGATCTCCCCCCCCCATCCTTTGCCTGTTTACTGGCGTGACCTGTTACTACAATGGGGACTCCTGTAAGAGCAGGATTATGTCAGTAAATTGCTGAACTACCTGATGGGAATGGCTTTTAATCAGGCTACGTTACAGAGGTGACCTAAGCGTGTTTTGCCAAGTATTCTCACTTCTTTGAGTGTTAATGGTGCCTAGGAAAACTAACTCTCACCCCAGATTTTGGATAGATTTGTCAAGTTAGTAAGAAATAGTGCAGTAAAACCAGCCCATCACCTCAGCCTCGCCAGGCAGGCGGCAGTGTCAGAACACCATGCTCTTTCTGATGCATCACCCAAAGTGCACAGGAAGCCAGGCAGACAAAGCTGGACCATCATCTTCCTTTTGGGGCTCCAAGGAATGCAAATTTAATGAGGCTCCTGAAGTAAAATTACCTTCCACCAGCTCTGTGCATTTCTGCCCATCAGGGAGGTTTCCGCAGTGAAGGTGGTGGTGAAGGGGGAAGCAATTTGCTTGAAAACTGCAAGTATTCAATAAACAGCAAAATGGCTTTTCCCAACTTGGCCGATGGTGTGAGCAGAGCCCACGCTGATGTGAGGAGCAGCAGCGCTCAATCCATCACACAGCAGAGCCCAGCAACCTGCGGGGAGTTACCCTTCAGCGCTGCAATGAGCACTCAGATATAATAGGATTCTCCTCGGCAGCGTTCCCAACAGCCCTCTGGGCACAGACAGGCGCGGGTGAGTCCACCTCGGACCCCTGCTCCCCTCTTCACACAAGCGCACTGTGCTCCAAGCCCTGCGATGCTCACCCGGGCAGACAGACACAAAGTGATGCTGACACATGGACCAGCCGTGCCCATCTCCTCTCCACAGGCTCAAGGACATCAACTTGACAGCTGTAGCTTTTGAGACTTGTACATGGTTTTCTGACAGCATAAACAAACACAACACCTTCCTTCATCACACACACACACCACGGAGCTATGCTAGCCCTTAATAGCACTAGAGGTTTCTCTTGCTGTGTTGCACCTACAGTATATACATGAAAAATATGCCTTTTTCTGTCAATACAGAGACATTCTGCCACATTCACATGCTAAATACCACTCCATGTACTCACAGGGGTCTGTACAGCACTCAAAAAGCCCCGTAATGGAATGCTCACCTGGATGGGAGGGTTGACAGTCCTGCTCTAAGGCTATTTCTGTGATTTCAGTCTCTTTTTGTTCTGCATTGGAAGGAAATAAAAGATTTCAAGTATTTGGGGATGAGAGGGGCAGGATGATGCACAGTGGACATCTTAATACCTGGCTTAACGTTTCCTTCCATGCCCTTCTGTGCTCAGAGAGCATCAGCCTCTGCCTGCCATCATTCTCTTCCCTCAGGCCCCACAGAAGTGTTCAACAAAACAGCATGTGTTGCCAAAATGAATAAATAGTTCATGACTAGTTTTAATCAGCAACACTGAACATGTTTTACTCAGACACAGGTCAGAACTGTCTGCATAAGAAGCACTATCTTGCACATAAATACAAACCGTATCAAACTGTACCTCCGTTACTTGCATATATCCATACACACAGGTTTCAGTGCTATACTGCAGACTCTACCAACAATGCAAATGTGCCCACAAAGAATTAGCATTATTTGTGGCTATTATTAACCCCACACATGCACAAACAGCGCACAGACAAAGGTGCTGCACACTGCTTTTGTCCTCATTAACCATGCAGGTACACAAACACGTGTGACACCAAGAGCCATTAGCACTGTACTGCTGCCTTCGTTAGCA
The DNA here is from genome assembly GCF_004027225.2 of Strigops habroptila. Lineage (NCBI taxonomy): Eukaryota > Metazoa > Chordata > Aves > Psittaciformes > Psittacidae > Strigops > Strigops habroptila. Next base: position 3,411,310 of record NC_044292.2, read on the forward strand.
AGCAGCTTGTTTGCAAATGCCTGGCCACATGCATAGAGGCTCACAGTCACAAGCAGGAAAAGGATTGCTACTGCACCTAGAGCCATTCCTGGCTAAACAATGCCTTTTGGAGTTGGGAAGCTGAAGGAAAACATCTTCCCCTTTATTTGTGCTCTCTAACCTCACAGCCTCAGCACGAGTGACTTCCACACCAAAATCAGGCACCAGTGGCCATTCCCCTTGCTTATATTTATGGTCCCTCTTTGAAATTCTGACTGCTTATCTATGCAGAATAAAACTACCCAAGCAATCTTTCCTGTTCAGGTGCTCATTACTAAAGCATTAAATAATGCCAGGCAGGTTCTCTTAGGCCTTGTAAATTTGATCTGGGGGACTTTCAGCTTCCACAAGGTCTATTACTGCCTGATTGCCTGAAAGGCTTTCACGTTTGTACCAGCCACACAGCAGCGAGGGCTGGGTAACAACCAAGCACTGAACTTCTATTAAACACCACTGCTGGCTTGGGAGCCAGGCTGGGGAAGGTGAAATACATGCATGAGTGTGAACACTTGAGTGCATGCAGAGCCTGCCAGTGTGTCCCTGGAGTACACATGAGGCTGCCACTGTTAGTGTAAATGACTGGTCTAGTGTGAGGCGTCCCTGCCCATGGCAGGGGGTTGGAACCAGATGATCTTAAGGTCCTTTCCAACCCAAACCATTCTATGATTCAATGATTCTATGATTCTATGATTCTATGACTGTGTGTGCTTGGCTGCTGGAGAGAAGCACCTGGATCGAAGGGTAAAACTGTGCATGAGTGAGTGCAAGGTTGTGGGTGCATGAATAAAGAGTGGGCTTATGTCTGTGGGCCTGATCTCAGCTACACGAGTGTCACTGCAGAGTAAGTGCTTAGGAGTCAGTGGGGTTTATGGTGACACAGCTGAGCACAGAATCTGGCCCAAGTTCAGAGCTTTCCTATTTGAGCAGCTTTCTCCAAGTGCCTGCTGTTAGCCAGGGCTCAAAGCAAGGCTGTTTGAATACACCAGTAAGCTTAACAAAGTGGAGAGAAAATAATGGAGAAACCTAGGGAGAAAGGGCAAAGCCCTCAAAGCCAGAGAGGTTCTGTTTCATCTGACGTCAGCTAAGTGTCCCAGGAGAATCTGGTACATCCAGCACCCCTCAGCTCCTGTGGGCAGTCCCTAAAGGATGCTGAGCTGCAGATAAAGCATATTTTCAGAGGAAAAAAAATGGGGAGTGGGGAGAAAATGATCTGTTTAGAAACTTCCCTCAGCCTTTTTGAAGTCATGCTCTTTGTTTCCTACTGTCTTCCTGTCAGAGAACTCAGACCTTTTCTCCTCATTTTTCCCTAATCCAAACATCCTCCTTGATGGAACATCAAGGAAAGGGATATTTCCTCTCTGTCCACAAAACTAACAAAACCACATCACAAGCTATTTCTATATGCTTTGTATTTATAAACCTCAGCCCTGACCTGATCAAGTGAAACAGCTTCTAGTTCCCACCGACTCAGACCTGAATTCAAGCTGCCAGCCTATTATTTCTTCCTTCAGCAACACTAGTACTCAAAAATTATGTTAAACATTTCCCAGACACAGAAACAATCACTTCCCCAAAGAGCACAGAGGTGAAGGCACACAGCCAGCCAGCCCCTCTTTTATTGGATAACATTGCTCATCTATTTCATGAGAGCCAGATGGCACCATCTGAACAGCAGTGAGCCTGGAAGCCTTCAGCCACACCAGCAAAAGGGAATCGTGACCCTGCCCTGCACAGCAGCTCTGGCTCGGGCAGGATGCATCCTCAGGCCCATGCTGTGGGCACAGGGCAGCATGTGAGGGGGAAGCTGTTTTGCATTCAAGCAACAGTGTAAATTTCCAGGTGGAAACCCAACTCACCAGTGCTGACAGTTATAATCCTACACTTTTGAGGAGCAGGAAGTTTCCCCAATCCTGAAGCTCTCTGGGAAGGGGAGACCCATCTGCAGGTTGCCTGAGGAAAAGAAACAGATGTGGAGACAGAGCATATTCTAACCCCCTGCTGTGTGTGGGGCCTTTTCCTTGCAATTAACTGAAGCTTATGGTTTCATGGAAGTTTGTTTGTTCAAAAGGCCTTTGCTGCACAGCTTCACCAGCATTCCCCAAAGGCTTTCAGACTGCATTAGTATCCCACAGCTCACATCCTAACCAAACAAGCCTTTTCACCCTGACGTCTCCGCGCTGTATGTATGGAGTGTAGGAGTTTCAGGGCTGCTGTGCCTCCTGTGCTTGCCTTTCCACGGGAGGCTTGAAGCCCAAGGATGTCATGAATATTCATGACATAAACATTAGCAATAAGTATTGTGCAATGTGGACAAAAAAATATTTTAGGCAAAAGAACTGGGAGAGAACAACTGAGAGAGAATCTTCACTCCTGAGCTCTGAGAACTACTGAATAGCATTTTCCTGAGCTGTAACCGGTGGTTTTAAAATGCAAATCAGTCTTGGGTTTGAGAGACATTGTGGAAAAAAAAAAACCAGACAGACCCATGCAGCAAAGCTTTATTGTATTGTAATGAATGTGGGATTTGCAGAGCTGCTGCGTGCCAGTGAATGCACAGCGGATGCAGGCCAGGGACTCAAGAAGCCCTGAGGCTTGTCCGCAGCTCGCTCTGCCATTGCCTTGCTGTGTGACTTTGCACAAGACATCCTTTCCTCTGTTTCAGAGCTCCCATCAGAGGACACAGTGGAGGGGACAGAGATGAGGCTATTCTGTGTCTCCTGGTGAGGTTATACATTATGGGCCACTCTGAGGTGAAGGTCAGCAGAAGAAATGGGCCTGCTGTGTCCCTTGCAGTGACTGATGAACTGGGATAGCGCTGCCCTGTTCTTAATGGTCATCCTCTGGCAGACGCTGCTCAACCTTTCCTATTCCTATTCCTATTCCTATTCCTATTCCTATTCCTATTCCTATTCCTATTCCTATTCCTATTCCCTAGTTCATCTTTGGCTTTGTGTCTCCCTTGCATTTTTCTATAGAGCTGGTCCCCTCCTCGAGTCCCAGAATCTGCAGAAACCCCTCTGCAATTGTTCAACTCTTTTTCACATCCACCTGCAGAGCATCTAATACCATTTTACCTGCCCTCTAGTTAAACAGCTGTCCCTAAACAGGCTCCACCTCACAGCTGATACTAGGAGTTGAACATGGAAGGGGAGACATAATAAGTGAACTTTGAAGATTTTCCTCACATTATTAACCATATAAACACAATAACAATCTGTAAAGAGGGAGATGGTCTGAAGCACGTCACAGCCCAGAGGACCCCTCTGTTCCTCTATTCCTGGATCCCCAGGATCCACTCTGAGACCTTGAATAAGTCACTCCGGTTATCTCTGCCTTGGCTTTTCCCTAGCCTTCTGCTCCCTTCTGTGCAGCCTGGTGCTGGGAGGGCTTTAGGGTGCCACATATTTGTCCACTATTGCCTCTTCTTATCAGCTGCCTTCATCACGCTCTGACCCCAGTGTTAGTGAACCTGGAAGGGTAAACTGATGATTTCTAAACTTGCCTCTTCAGTGCTGTGCTCTGCCACCCACAGCCTGCACTTACCTCCTCCCACCACGCCAGCAGTGCTTTCTCCCACTGAAGGAAGGCTGCTGAATCTGGCACTTAGAGACTAAGTTCACTCCACAAGGTCACATCAAAGAGGCCAAAAATCACAGTCAGCTGGCACTAGCCTTCACTTATTACTCACCAGAGAGAATATTAACTGTTAAAGCAGAGGAAAAAGTGCTATGTTCCATTACCGGTCCCCTGAGCAACCCTAACACCATGGAGAGAGCTGTTAACTGAGCTCTTCAACTGCATTTTCCCTGACAGAAATGCCCCAGCAGCTGCCTAACCTTCATGTAGCAGAAGTCTCCAGTCCTCTTGTGTGTCACAGACAGCAATCATACAGAGCCTTCTGAGCCCTGATGCATTTCAGAAATCATCTCTCTGATGAAGGCAAGATCCCAAAGGAGGAATACACCACAAGGAGAAGCAGCAACACAGGGGAAAAGTCAGGGCATTCCAATAATAAAAAGCCAAGATGTTCAAATCCTGATGCCAAAAGGCCAGTTTTCAAATCTGCATTTCATGGAGTTATAGAATCCCAGACTGGTTTGGGTTGAAGGGAGCTTAAAGCTCATCCAGTTCCAACCCCTGCCACGGGCAGGGACACCTTCCACTAGAGCAGGTTGCTCCAAGCCCCTGTGTCCAACCTGGCCTTGAACACTGCCAGGGATGGGGCAGCCACAGCTTCTCTGGGCAACCCTAAGCATCAGACCTGAAGCTCCCACTACATGTAGCAGTATTTGTGAGTGCTCAAAGCTTTTCAAACATGGCCATTTGTTTTCAAATATGTAAATAGGAATAAATATGTCAAAAAATGCTCTACTGTACCAGCAGAGAATTGCAGCTTTTCACTGGAAGCACAAATCTGTAAGAGGCACTGTCTGGAACCAATATATATTCGTTTAAGCTGAAATATTTGGGGTTGCAGATATCCCTTTTTGGAGCAATAAAAATGAAATACTCTTAAGCAAAACATCCTTTCTTACTCCGTCCCCACCAGTGGGGACATTCAGAAGGTTTTGCATATTGGCATTGGCAGTAAAAAAAGTGCTTCTGAGAATGAAGTGGGAGAAATGCCTGCTCCAGGAAGCCAGGACAGAACAAGAATTGGGGGAAAAAGGAGGACAAGAAATCACAGAATCACAGAATCATAGAATGGTTTGGGTTGGAAAGAACCTTAAGATGATCCAGTTCCAAACCCCTATCATGGGCAGGGACACCTCACACTAGACCATGTCACCCATGGCTCTGTCCAGCCTGGCCTTGAACGCTGCCAGGGATGGAGCATTTACCACTTTTTGAGGCAACTATCAAACCAACCTATTCACACACTGAAACAAGTGTGCATACCCACTACCACTTCAGAAACACCAGGAATCTTCAGCTGCTGGAGAACCAGGAGGGTTTGGAGAAGTCATTATGGGTGGAGAATTACCAGAATGCAAAAAATTCCTGTAAACCAGAAGATTCCTAGGAAGGTTCTAGGTTAGAAATTCCTGGCAAGAAAAAGGATTCCTCCAAACCAAACCTCCCTCTCCTGATGTAAATCATCGTGAACAATATGTGGGAAATGTTCCAGTGGGCATGTAACAAATGCAGGGCACATTCCAGCCTGATTATTAATGGGAGAGAAGTTGTCATTCAAATTCCCCACATTTATATCAGGTCCTTTTCCTGTTAATGTTACCACTGTGGGAAAAAAATTAACTGTGGGAGGGAAACACGGGCCAAATTCATAGCTGCCATAAATCAATCCTGTTCTATTCTGATCTCAGAAAGCTTGGCCAGTTCCTAGCAATGGAGCATATGACTCATTACCTGTCTATTCAAACACGCAAAAGCAGGGAGTTCTATATGGTATCCACTCAGCAAATAAATCTTTTGTCCCCCCTCTAAAATAGCACACAGAAAGTTATCTCAGCAACAGCTATATTTTGGGAAGCTAAGCAGCTAAGTGTTCCTTTCATCTCTGGGTCTTTCCACCTAGCCAAGAAAAGCATCCTGCCTTAGATGATGAAACAGAATAGGAGCTTGTGCTGTTTTCATACCCTGAGCAACTGGAGCGCAATCAAAACCCTCCACCTATTCTCAGTGAAGCTTTGTATTTTGCTTTGTGCAGACATTTCCACCCGAACAGCAGCCTGCTTGAACTGCTGATGTGGAGAAAGGCTGTTCTATCCTGTGGGTGAGGCAGCTAATGACTGGTGTGGTTCTCTCTGAGAGAGCAAGGAAAGGGGACACTGTGTGTCTGAGCACCGCAGCGCAGGCACGCAGATGTGGATTGCCTTTTGCCAAAGAGCGTGGCTTCGGGCTGTGACAGGCTCTGCCCCAACTCTGCTCTGTTGGGGTGGTTCCACATCATTCACCCTTACCCATACCCTGTATATACACCCTACATACCATTGTCAGTGGGTTTGTGTCTGTATGGAAGGCTGTGAACACATGGCATGCGTGGGGACAGATCCAGCTGTGCCGCCTTCAAGGTGGAAGTGATGACCTCAGTGGAGCTGAGAACTAGAACCATCACTGCAAAAGAGCCCCTGGTCTCTCAGAATGGAGAATATCCCTTGGGAGATGGGGCTGACGAAGTACCTTTTGCAAGTTGCTTTTGGTGGCATTCCCCTATTTACCAACACAATGTTATTAGTATAGAGGTAAAGTGAGAAGCTTAACCAGGGAAGCAAACAGACAAGACACAGCCATAGGAGAAAGCTAAACTGTACATAAACCCAGACTGGCAGACTGAGAAAATATTCTTAGGCAAGAAATAGACAGCATGAAAGACAGGAAGATGGAGAGAGGGATTTAGAGCTGAACTTAATACTTGTGTGATTTATTTGCATTAAGCTCAAACAGTGTGTGTGGCTTAGGTTTTGCTTGTTTATTTTGCTTCCCAGACTGCCTCCGGTGCTGGTATTTGGCTGAAGTTGCAGTCCATGGGATGTTTTGGAAATCCCTTGTCCCTGGGGAACAATGAGGAGAGTTTCATCAAATTCTGGAAAACTTCTGCAAGTTCTGAAACTCAAAAGAGACAGAGGGAAGTAGTCTGGATCTTCTGCCTATAGTGAAAGCCCAGCTTTGTATCCTCAGAGCCAGAAGACCAGAAACTATCAGCAGCTTTCCTACTGTGCTTTGCATGAGGCCATTCTGCAGCTTATGGCAATTGTTTCTGTCCAGCCATCCTGCAGCAGATGGCAAAGCAGTGAGAATGGCCAGAGCTGGTGGGTGGCATGGATGTGTTTACTTTAATAAGGCCCAGAGATTAAAGTTTCATCAGTGCCCATCAGCAGTCTGTTACATTCAGTCATTTATAATTATTTCCCATTTTTCCCTGCAATTATGTTTTAGAATTGTAGTTGTTTGGATCTCTGTAAGCATCCAATGCAGCTCACAAACCAGGGCATCCAGCATCCCCCTTGTAATCCAAACCCAGGCATCAATCTGTGGGACACCGAGCCCCTTTCAGCCCTCAGTGATAGGACCGTGGTCTTGCAGAACCTCTTCTGCTGTCAAAAAGAGCAGGAAGGACAGTGAACAAGCAGGAGAATATGTGGCTATGGAAGGAGAATAGACAAAAAAGAGAGAAGAAGGCAGGTGAAGGGGTTAAAAATGGTACAACATTTTTAGGAGGAAAGAGGAAAACGACAGCATAGGACTAGTACCTATAATCGCTGCTATAAAGTTTGTGCGAGATGGATAGAAAAGTTGCAGAGGAGGAACTTTCTTCTGTCTAGCATGAAACTCCAGGAAAGAAATTAATAGAAGAAAAAGGAGGAAGTTAAAACAACAATAGGAGGCAGAAAGTCACTGAAGTTGTGCAGTTAAAACCCCAGCAAGCCCAAGCACATGAACGCTGGAGAAAGGAGAAGGGAGAGATAGCTAATGGGGGAGTTTGTTGGAACACCATAAAAAGTCAGCTGCTTCCAGATGCAATGTGCTCCATGCTGCCTGCAAGCCCAGCTTGGAGCACCATCCATGTCCTGGGCGCTCAAGCACCAGGGAGCTGCACTCTCTCAGGTGCTGTTTGCTTTTGATGGATGCTGCTGTGAGAAGTGCATTAAACCCAGCAAAAGTGAGCTTTATTACACTCTGAAAACCCGGGTCCATCACCACTCAGGCTACTTCTAAAACAGTCTGGCTTGAGAGTGATACCAGCTTTCCCCAGGGCATGCAGGGAGGCACTGCTTATGCCTGCGTGAGTCCTCCCACATACACTGCATCTATTCCAGGCCCTGCATCAGAGGCCAAACTGGGTAGCTGCCACATCCCCTTCTTACAATTACTAGTGTTTCCTCTCAAGAAGACTTGATTTTAGTAGCAGGTTATCATGAAGGCCTGAAGTGTGCTTCAGGAAGTGACACAGCACCACTAGGCATCCAGTTTGCAGGAGATGCCTGCAGGAGGGACACAGTGCAGTCTGATTATGTTTTTTGACTTCTGGGATTCTGATCATCACAAGAAAGGTCTATGTGTAAGCAGGGTCACAGGGCAAGGATGTGGTTTGATCTACTCTCTGCTTTACTAAACCCACAAACTCATTATCCAGTTCCTGTTTCCAGTAAGGAGCAAGACAGTGAGAGCTCTCCCTCACTGTGACTCCAGGACACATCCAAAGGCTGATGGACAGAGTGTCACTGTCTTCTGCTGTCGCTGTGATTTATGATGGCTCTTAGTTGCTGTTTGAGCCAAGAGTGGTTCAGATGTGACCTGCTGAGCCTGGATCCCCAAACACTCCCTATCTCCAAGCAGTGTTTACAAAGAATCTCACTCTCTGCTCTTCTAATGAGTGGCACAGCACGATATGGAATTAATAGAATCTAAGTTATTAATTGTCTACAACAATTAGCCAGGACACCTGGGCCTTCAGGTACCTTGGTTACATGTGGGAGCCAATTACAGTCTTGTACACATTCATGCCACCTCATCCACAAACTGTGAGAGCTGCTTCCCCAGCTCTCTCCCCACCTCCTTAGATCCAACTCACATCCAGCCCACCCTAAGTGAGGAAGGAGAAGTAGTTTCCTTTCCTTTCACGTTTCACTGAAATCAAATATTTGCTGTGGCCATTATTGATGTAATGGAAATGCAGAATTAACACATTTGACAGGCAAGAACAGAAATAGCCCGGCCAAACCTTGCTCATGCCTTACAAGAGGAGATGCAGAGATCTTGCTGGACTTCTCTCCTTGCAGTCACCTGCTCTATCAACATCCAGCCGAGCTTGATGAGAGATTTCTCATAGTCAGCAACTACCTCAACTCCATCTGAGACTACAATTACCAGCTCTCATGGTGTAGGTCAGTGTGGTCAGTGTATTGCCAGTGAATCTGATGGATTTAGACTCCTATATATCCTTGACAGTAAGCGTTGAGTGGGACACTGGGCTGCACCAGGTAAGTCACTTATTGCCTGCATGGGTCTGATTCCCATGGGTATGCCAATGCTTCACTGCTTCCCAAGATTTCTCTGAGGTTACAACTATAAATGTCCACATACTATGCTCCCAGGAAAACAGTGATCCTGTGAATACATCACTGAAACAACAAAATTTGGAGCTGGTCCAGGATGTGTGCGTAGGGCTGCAAGTGAGCTGCACAGGAGTCTTCTGAGTGCCTTCCCCACAGCAGGGTCAGAGCATAGCCAAGCACAGACGTGTGTCTTGGGAATCCATTAATCCACCAGAATGCTCATTTAATATCTCTCTCACAGCAGCTATCCAGGGGCTAACATGTTAAATCCATAACTTGCTCTCTAGATTTATTGTCCTGAAGGCCATTATGACTTCTTTGAGCTTTGGAGTGCAAAATAATGTTAGAAACACATGTTATTTATCTGACACACTGGAGTGATTCCTCCTCAGCCATCACTGTCTGCTGTGGAAACAAATCCCTGCTCTGTGTTTAGGAAACAAAGCTATTTCTGTCACATACTAGACCAGCTGAAGCTTGCTAATGTTTGCTTTTGGTTTTGTGTACCCAAACAACTTTCTGAAGGGGCCAGACTGATTTTGCCTTTCCAGTCCTTTTTAATCATCTTCTTTGCAGGCTGGGAAGAGGCTGGTCATGATTTTGAAGTGACTTATGATTTGGGCTGCTTCACATTGGTTAGGGACACACCACCTCAGTAAAAATCACTGACAGCTTAGATCCCAGTGGGCAGCGTGACCAGTGAAAGAGTGGCTGTGGGCTGTGGAGGGAAAGGGGGGGTGTGTTTTTAAATCAGAGAGAAATTGAATAAAGGGATAACTTTGTGGCTTGAGCAGAAGTAGCCATGTGGGAAAGGTTCTGGTATACACAGCATGTGCTTTAGCATCCTACGTCATATTAACTTGTGACTAGGACACAGTACTGACCACTGCTGGGCAGTGAAACACCGGTGTAGCACACTGCACAGCCTGGTTCTCCCTCGTTGCTTCTGATTTATGCCATCTAACACCATTAACTTGAAGAAAGTTCCTTCTTGCTTAACACTGGTACAAGACCAAAACCAGATTTCTCATTCTAAGACACGGGAAAAGAGTGTAATGCAGTCTTCTGCTCGAGCCTGCTGCAAGCATTCTGCTGTTCCTCCGAGCCTGTGAGGAACAAACCTTCCTGCTTTAAATCCACAAGCCTGTGAGCATCCCCAGGGCAGTGGGGGGACACCATAAACAGATTTATGTCTCCTCCATGTGCTTTTCAGTGTCTGTTTTGTTCCCCTGCACAATTCCCTGAGCAACAACAGCAGCATGATTCCATTTGCCCACAATAAGTTCTGGACTCTGCCCATCTCAGTTTATCAAGTTATTGCTGGTTTTAGACGAAGGTTCCTAGCATGTTGCCATCTATGACTGGTAAATGCAAACACTTCATTTAACCTCTCAGCTATCTGCTGCTTTCTTTTTTCCCCTTTGTCTGCTTCATAGTTCATAATTTTCCCCCTTTTATTGTGAGGATTCTGCCTGTGAGGGGAACTTTGCAGAAGGGAAAATAAACAGATCGGTATTTGATGTTATGCTTTCTGTTTAGAAGTTTGTTTCTCTTTCTTCTTCCATTGCATCAATATTAACATGTTGATTCACAAGCAGAATAAAGAAAGTATATAAATAAACTCTTTTTCTTCTTTTTGAATCACAAAACTCAAAGTTATGGTTCCCACAGCAACTGTAACTCAACCTCAATGTGCACATACATTAAAAGCAGGAAAATTATCACCCAAGGCAGCAATTGAATTTGTGTGAGGGGATTTTGTTACTGACAGTGGAAGGACTGTGAGAGGTTGAAATCCCAGAGACGTGAAACACTTCAGGTCTGCCTGAGACAAGATGTCACACCAAAAAGAAGAGATCTCAGAGATCTTGATCTTTATGGACATAAATGTGATTCAACCTTGCAACACGCGAACCACATGACTGAGGTGGTGTTACCTTTACTGTTGAGCTCCACTGGTCTCAGGGGTGCTAAAGCACTCCAGAGCCAAAGGTAGTGCCACTGAGCAGACATGGAGTGCTTCTCCATTGTACAGAGCTCATAGGATGACCCAGACCATGTAGAGTTGAAGGGTCTGACAGAAAGGCAACAGGTCCCCGTGTCATCCAGAACAGGGCATATAGCATGTACCAGGACCACAAAGCTAGAAGAGAATCTACTGCATTTACATAGACAATCTGTTATCCGTCCCACCTCTCCCAAGCCTATAGGTCAATTTTTATTTCAGCTGCTTTCTAGGAGAGGCACAATTCTGAAATAAAGCTTCTTAGAAAGGATTGGAGCCCATGGGGATTCAGATGAAAGGCTGGCAGCATCTATAGGCAGGAGGTCTAAGTCCCTTCTGTACTCTGGCTGCCAAAGTAGCCAGTCACTGAAGCGAAGTGTTTCAAGCACGAACTGCATCCCAGGGGGCTTTGGCCGAGTTATTCTAATTATTTTCACAATAAGATGAAAGAGTGGCGTGTTCCTGCTTCATAAAGGCTTTAGCAAATAGAGTCCACCAGGTGCTGATGCTCCTGTGTGAGGCCTGAGAGCTGAGAACTAATTAGTCCTGAATTATACCCCTGACAAAGATGCAGCAAGGAAGCAGGAAAGACATAGCACATGCCAACGTTCTTTCAAATGGCAGATCAAATAGGCACCACCACTTCAGAGGGCCAAAGATGCCTCAAGCACCCAGTTGGTATTTACCTTAAACAGCAAGGAGAAAGGCAGAGGAGGGTAGGAGAAGAGAAACATAAAAAGGGCTGGCAGGACTGGATCTCCTGAGTATTCCCTGTGCTTTTCCCATAGGAAAGGGGTTTCCCTTGTATTCAGGCCTTTGGGATCCACACAATTGCTCTCAGCACCGTTTGCTGTCATTTTCCATTGGATGTACTTTTAAACAAGCTTCACAGTTAGCTCTTTTAAATAAACATGAAGGCCGCAGCTTCGGAGGATACAGCTGGAGTTTGCAGAGCATGCTGTTTGATGTGGTGCATGATGCAGGAGGTTGTGTGTGATCCTACAATTAAAGGCTGCAATCACAGTCCAGCCCAGAAGGATTAACACAGCTTTTGCTTTCATGTTTCCTGCCTGTGCAGGGCAGTGCTGGGGGCTCCTTTCACTCCTGCACAGCCTTTCCTGAGCCTCCCACCAGTGCTGCAAAGAGGAGACTCTCCTCTCACCCCCTTCTAAACCTTCAGAAGGGAGGAATGTGCCAGTAACCTGCTGCAGGGCAGAGGTATCTTGGCTTCTTTACCAGTGGCATGTGCAGAGCCAGTGCCAATCAAGGCAATGCCTGAGAGGAGACACAGGCATGATGCGCTGGCCAAAGCAATTTCACACTGAGCATGTCCTGCAAAGAGTCCTCAGTGTTCCGCTTGCATGCCTTTATGTGATGAGTGCTGGACAGTGTACACACTTTATGTTTCCCTCTGAAGTATGTATTGTTGTCCTTTTCCAGCAGCACAGTCCTCATTAGACCAGCCATCACTCTGTCACATGCTGGTGATCCCACAGCTGATCTCAGCTGGACTAGGACACATTCGAAGCTTGGTGCTGCGTGGCTCTAACTTTGCAGTGGCATGAGTGACACCACCGTCAGCTCACAGAAGCAGTGAGCTGAAAATTAATGGGTCTATCTATATCCCTCCCTTTCACTCTTCTGTTTGTTTTTCCTTTCTTGTTTTCCCTTCTCCTTCCCTCCTCTGCCTTTCTCCTTGCTGTTTTAGCCGACAAAGAAGTCCTAAAGCTTATCCTAGGGCATCAAAAAGACATAAAATCAACCCTTAGTCCCCTTAATTCCATTCTGCAACAAGGCATTTCATCAGGAAACACAGAAGCTGCGTCATAGCTGTGCCCAGTTTTGGCCTGAGGAATGACACAGCAGCCCCTGGGGCTCTGGTCAGGAGCAGAGCTGGGTCCAGGGATCAACTTAGCACCTCCTCTCTCCTTTCTCCTTCTCTTTCCTCACACCAGTGATTCATCAATCATGGCGTAATCTGCTGCTCACATATGGACAACTCTCTGCTAAGAGGCAAGTTTTAAGTGCTCAGGGTAGCACGTTAATAAAACTCAGACCTCAGTTTACCCCTCCCCAAAGTGCCTAAGGCACTGTACATTCAGGAGTATGGTTTGCTCACTGTTTCTAACTCAGGAGCAGCAATGTGGTGTGTAGTGCAGGCACACACTTGGTGCACAGAGGCAGCACAACAGTCTCCTGCATCCGCAGGCCAGAGCTAAAACACAAGGCCAGAGTTACTGTGGGCTGTTGGCACCTAATGATGCAGACCCCAATAAGCATCCTCCAATAAGACTCATGCAGCAAGATCCCAATAAGTATCCAAAGAGCTGAGTGGCCCCGTCCTGTTCACAGTCAAACTCCTTTAGGTGCTTTGAACATTTTGCTAGCCGTGTTTCTCTTTCCACAGATGCCTCCACACCTTTGAACTGTTGTCCCAAAGCAGTGTCAATTGGGAATGCTTCAGACTTCATCACTGGAGGGTAGGTATTCAGTTATTTAAAACTATTATCAAAAGTCTGTGAGATGTAAGATTGGGAAAAGCCCAGCTCCTTTGCTGGCCCTTCCCTTCAGGATTTAACTAGCCCATCTCAGTGCAGCTCCATTCTTCTTGACCAGCACCTCAACCCTGGGAAAAGCAGCTTAAATACAAGTTGCTAAATCCCTGAACTGTCCTGTCTTGTCCTAGCCATTCCCCTGATGCAAAGCAAAGCCTCCAAGGCTGAATGCCACTGTGGCATGAATCATGTTTATCGGAACAAGAAACAAAGAAGGAAGAGAACAAAGGAAAAGGGAAAGAGGAGAGAAAACAAGAAAGGAAAAGACAAACAGAAGAGTGAAAGGGAGGGATATAGATAGACCCATTAATTTGCCTCTGTTTGCTCTGGGATTTAAACAACAAGCTGCAATGTCTCTGGTTTATCTTGGTTCCTCAGCTGTGAAATGTGCTGTGCTCCAGCGTCTTCTGAGCTTTAGAGATTTGCTGGGGAGGTAGGAATAAAGCAAGAGGCTCAGCAAACAGAGATAGCAGAGGAGGCTTCATACATCACACTCAGAGGAAATTCATTCCTTTCAGCGCTGCCCATGGGTGAAATTACATTATATTCTGTTTGGATAATTGGATGTCATATACCACCCGGCTTGTTATAGGATGGCAATTCCTTCCCTAAAGAGGCTGTTAGCAGCATCCCAGGACACAGAACCAGGCACAGGTCCCATGAAGTATGGAATAAAAAGTAAGGACACAGAGGGGTGGCTCTGAGCAGTCCTGGTTACAAACTGGCCTGTCAGGGTCAGGTTAGTAATGGAGAGGGTGAAGAGCAGGACAAGGCATGGGATACAGAACAAGAAGGAGATGAAGAAATGAAAGGGAAGGGATCAACTCTAAAAGAGGAGAGAAAAGGAGGAGGAGAAGGTAGCAGAAGGAGCTTGGCTTCAAAATGTGCTTTCTCATTTTATGAACATGTCTTTTAGTGCACAAACATCTCCGGGTGTCTCTCTACAGACCTGGCAGGACTGGTGCCTAGGTCTCACATGGCAGACATTGGCACTGGTGTTCCAGCTGCAGCTCTGAGGGACAGCCTCCACATCTAAAGGGAGGACTGGTCAACTTGGAGATTTTTGCCAGCACAAACTGGAGGGTGGGATGCAGAGGTCTTTTAGCTAGAAATTCACGGGTGGACAAGCCTGTCCTACACTGCAGGGCAGATAATTTCTCTTAACTGTGGAGAAATACAGCAGTTTTCTTCCATCTCTGTCGCTGAGGATCACAGAGGCATTTGAAGACTCTCAGCTATCCCTTGCTGTGTTTTATAGTCACCACTTCCCTGTATTTTGTGTAAAATGCCCTCAATTTCCCCCTCATCATGTCCTTTCTTGCAACTCCTCACTCCAGTTCATTGATGGCTTTTTAACAGCACAGTTAGAGTTGTCAACACAAGCCAGAGGCCAATTTCATGTGTCATATTGTCCCAGTGCAGCCTGGGAGCTCCATCTGGCGCAAGCAAACTTCTTCTATTGAAATAATCTCTGCTCCCTGCTAGTTATTGAATTGTCTTGGCTCAATGGCCTTGCTCAATATCAACTTTTCATGCTTAATAATTGGTGCGGGAGAAAAGCGTTTCATTGAACAAGTGTTTAATGCCACACATGATTAGGAGATGCAGAGATGACCTAACCAGGCAATTCAGCTTGGAGCTGCAACTGCTCAGATGAGGGACAATTAGGAACATGTTCTACACTGTGGATGTGCCTGCGAAGTTACTTATGGGAACTAGACCCTTCTCTTCCATCCCATACACTTTGATCTCGCTTCAAGGCCTAGAAGCAGATGTTAACCCTTATTTTCCACCTGAGGTGGAAATGCAGTGTATTTCTTCAGAAATCTGTATTTCTATCAGTTGATTGCAACAGTTGCTGCAATTCTCTGTTTAACTTGCTAAGAGTCACCAAGTTTGGAAGGAATTTCCAACCAAACACAAACAGGCAAATACCTGGTTTCACTCAAGCCTTTAAATGTCAGTGTGCTGACGACTGGGCCCCAAACCACATACTCATTTCCTGATAAGAGCAGAAATTCAGATACTGACTTGCAACAGTGAGTCAATAAACTGATATAAGCTGCAGAAGGAAACCATACAGCACATAGGGGTTTGTTTGCCTGCCTGCTTGTCTCTATCTATCTACCTGTCTGTCTACCACTACCTGCTTACGGATTTGTCCACCCAGCGCTGTCAGTCCTTCATACCAGGATGCTTGTGTGCTCTGTAATGGATAATATATTTAGCCTCCAAAGGCTCTCTGCAAATATTCCCTCTTACATGTATGGGAAAGTGAGATTCAGATTAAAAAAGAGACAGACCAACAGACACATTTAGGAGTGAAGGTGAGAGACAGCACCTCATTATTGTGAGGGATTTTCTAAATGATTTTCCCATGGCGCTCTTGAAGCGAGTTCTCCCAGCTCTGGGATTACTGTCCTGACTGATCAACTTTCCTTCCTCTGGGTATTTAAGTAGTTACAAGCACTCTGCAAATGCCTGTGCTCTCTGTGCTCACGGTGATTGAAATCCTGTCTTCAAGCTTTTCCTACAAAAAGTGATTTTTCCTGCTTAAAATTCACTAACACAGCAATCTACCACATCTTCATACAGATCACACGCTGCTCTCAGGAGTGATAATAAGAAAATCTGCTCAATGAAACCTACATTCATCCTTTTCTAGGCTCCCTCATCCCTCTTCTTACAGAGCCTTCCCCACAAACTCTTCAGCACATCATTTTTAACAGGATTTGGATAGGATTTGATAGCAGCTGTCACCCCTTCACCCTGCACACAGCCTGCGCTCTGCTCTTCCCCGTAAACCAGCACATTGATCCAGCCTCTGCAAGATGTATTTCATTTTCCTGAAACTTCTGATCTGCCTGTTTGTCCCAGAAGAGGGACTAAATGAGAAATGTGTTCCCTGTTCACAGTGATACGCTATGTGCAAGAGATTGATTTTCTATGATAGCCACAAACTTTCCTATCTGGAAACCCAGCATTGCCCTGAAGAGCCTCCTATTCCTACCTAAAAGATGCCTGTAAATACGCAGAATAAGCCAGCAGGAAACCCAGCTCACCTCTGAGCCTCTTCATTCGGTACAGCAGGACAGGGTTTTTCCTCTGGGCTAACGGCTGAGGGGCTGGATGTTCCTTGAAAGGCACAAGGAATTCAAGGCTAGGTTGGTCAGAGCCTTGGGCAACATGGTCTAGCGTGAGGTGTCCCTGCCCATGGCAGGGGGGTTGGAAGTAGATGATCTTCAGGTCCTTTCCAACCCAAACCATTTTCTATGATTCTATGGACAAGCAGAGGCACAAACAGAAAAAACCTGCAAGTCAAGTTTGAAAAACGAACATTTTTGCTACTTTCAGCTGCTACAAGTGTTGAATCTGCCCAGAGTGATGGATCCACGCAGGGGTTGTCAGCGATGCTGAAAGGCATCACTGGAGAGTGGAGGTCCCCCTGACTTGCTCTGTGTGTGCTGAGAGCTGCTCCGCTCCTGCAGCGCAGTCACGGCTGGGGAGGGACACAACTGCCACTGAAACTGTGCAGAGTGATGTGACACGAGAGGATGTCTGCTCTGTGTGAGCCTGTTCCTGCTCTGCTGAAGCGAGACGAGGTTTTGCCACTGAGAAGAGAGGAGTTGTGCCAGGCTGCCCATGGTAAGAGCCATGAATGCAACGGGAATGCACGCGCATGGCGAGGTGGGGTGCAGTTCCATCCACTGCAGCAGGACACATCTCTGCCCCTGATGAGAAACAACACCACAACTTCTCAACAGCTGCTCAGGAGAGAGGGGATGTCTGTGCTGCACATGTGTCTTCTCCATGACTAAGTATCATGCAGGGCTCTAATTTGGATGGAGGAGTGCTACTGAGTCACCTCCATGCCTAGAGCCATGGATCAACCTTTGGTATATTAAAATAAATGCATTATTTCCCTGAGGTGTCATGGAGAGCTTCCATCTGACACGTTACCCTGCTCAGCTTTTTGAGGCTGCTGGAATCACTGTTCAGGATAGCCTGCCTGCAACCAGAAGGATAATCAGACTAAAGCCTTGCTTCTTGGCTGCAAGAGGCTGCAACCAGCATATCCAGACAACGCAATCTCTAAATTAACAGGCAGTGATGCCCATGTAAAACTGTGGATCAGATGGTGCCCCTTTACTCTGTGAGGAACGTGGAGGTCTTCTGCGTCCACAGAGTACAATACTTGAAATGCAACTTGGCCAGCTTTAGGCCTGGACAGACCCAGACACGGACATTATTGCTTTCAGAGACCAAGACTATTCCCAAAGCCCATCACTGTAAGCCCTGGCTGAATGATTGCAGAGAGGAGGGCTAAGAAGAAGGGAAAGGTGATGGTCAAATTGCCTCAGAAGGGAAGTGGCCTTTTCAGTCACCTGGAGTTCTCCCCTACCAATTACAGAGTAATGAGAGAAATCCATGACCTGCAGCGGCCTACCTCAAGGCACCATCAGCCAGTGGAGACTGCCCTGAGTTGGCCTTCACCTATTTGGCTGTTCAGTTCTTTTTCCCAGGCAGCTCTGCTTTCGCAGTGATTACACAGGTGTTGCTATCAGTAAGCCAGTGGGGATGTGGACACTCAGCACCATCCTCCATAACCATGAATATTTCATTTTTAATGAAACCATTGGGAGTCTTTTTAGTTTGCTGATTTCCTCTCAGCCCCAGCGCTGCTGCAGCAGCAGGAGGGAAGGAACGGGCAGCAGAACTATCACAGATATTATCAAAGTGAGATTTGTAAGAATCCCAGGCAGCAGGGACTTCTCTAGAAAAAAACTATCTTGATTTCTCAGCTGCTTTGGAGTCTCTGGAAGAACTTGAGCTAATAAGAGCCTGCATCTTGAATAGGATCATTTCAGAAATACTTTAGTCAGCTGTTTCTTCTCCACTTCCTTTCCTCACTTGGTATATTATGCATGCTAGGATGCGTACAGTAAAGCAAGATGGCTTCTTTCTTCCCAATCTGATCTTCACAGTGATAACTATGCACTAAAATGACAAATCACTTGGACAAATTAGGGACTTTATTTCATTGTTTATTTGTGGGGTAAGAAACTTACCCCAGATCAGACTGTACTGCACACGGTAATGAAACACAATTCCCTATTCTTCTCCATCTCAGATGAGAATAAAAAACCTGAATGTCCTTGGACAGTGAAGGAGAAGGAATTAAAACTAGATTCAAAGTAAAAGGAGAAACAGACCTTTGAAAGAAGAGGAGGCACTGGGAGCCTATTTTGCTGTTAAAATCAGCCATTATTTCAGAGGCTTCCAGCCCTGGCAGATAACTAATGAAATTAAGGCGAGGATTTGCTGCTAAATATTTGCTCACGCTACAGGGAAAGAAGCAGTGCCAAAATCACCTGTAATTTTATGGGCAAATAAATCAAGAAAGAGAGGTTTCAGTTCCTCAGACTACAGAGGGGAAAAATACCTCTTTTTACAACAGAGGGTTTTCAGTAATGGTAAAAATCCATAGCTTTCCAAAGCAGCCCTCTCCAGTACCCAGCTTTGCACTGTTTAGAATACTGGGGCCATCTTTAAAGCACTCGGGGGCTGTGGATAATGTAAGCAGGAAATAGCAAGAAAGTGACATTTTCAAAGCTGCAAGTGGATTTGGATGCTGCAGCTGGAAAGGAGATCATGGGAACTTGAAACAGGAGTAACAGGGCTAGATGAATCCACCGTGGCAATGATGGTTAGGTAGGACCCATAATGTGACATGGGGTGTGCTGCATGTGGACTCTGCTTAGCTCCCTGGGCAATTTACTTCTGTGATTAATCTGATTCATTTCAACTTGTATGGAAGATGCTTTGTGGATTTTTCCAACTCTGGCAGTTTTTAAAACCAAAATTAACAAGAGTCAACCCAAACTGAGGAGGCTCCTGGCTTGGAGCCCTTAGCTTGTGGTAGGCAGAAGGACAGAGCAGGTAATCAGAATGTTGCTTCCAGCTTTAATGGTCATGACTGTGTGCTTCATTATGCAGAGATATAAAGGTATGCCAGCTTTGGCCACAAAGGTGGTCATCTAACATCTAGTGGCAGTAACCACTAGTACATTCAGAAACTAATCCACAGGATGCTTACAAGTAGACTTAGCCTTTAAAAAGGACTTGAAGCCATACTAAGCAAGCTACAGGAGGGATGTGTTCAGCCCTTTTTATAATACTCAGAATTAATTAGGGACAGTCAGGCCAGCCTTAGGTGCTTTTACACTTGAGTCAAACTGGGAAGTGCCTGGCATTTAGCTCTGAGCTGTATGCACAGTGAGCAGCTATTAAACCTCTTACTGCTCCAGGCAGCCACTTGTCTGACGGAGATTGCCTCAGGGCCCAAGAGAGTGCAAGCTGGAAATGCCATCTGCAGGAATGGCATGAGCAGTTAACCTAAGCTGCAGACAAAATACAAGGGTGATCAGCTCCAACCCTGCAGGACACACCGTCATCAGTGGGGATCTGGGAGGAACATCCCTTCCTCAAGCTATGGGATTTACAACAGGGGTAGTTAGGTTAGTTAGGCATGGTTAGTTAGGTTAGTACAACTTTTTATTGATGACCGTATCACTAGTCTATGAGAGAGTAGAAGACAAAACAGACTTCCAGTCTAGCCTTCCACAGCAATTCCTAGGAAAATGGGAATGAATGACACAGTAATAGCAGGTCATCGCATCTGCACTGACAGTGCTAAAGAATGGGTCAGCAGAGAATCCAGAGGTTTTGCAGGGGTCTTGCACTCAGCAAGCGATTGCAGGTTAGTGTGTGATAGACTGAGAGGCCACACCGAGGAGACAGTTAATAAAAACAGGACTAGAAGAATCAATGCGTTCTGACACACCAGTGACAGATTGGAGAGAGGGCAGATTTAATATCCCTAGCATTATCCTTGCCCAGCCTAAAGGCCCTGAAATTGATTGGATAAATTAAAGCATTGCTGTGGATGACACTAGAGTTAAGGTCGTATCAGCACTTCCATCTTAACTCCCTATATCCTCTGAGGATGGTTTTTTTCAGGTCTTGGCACAGGAAGCTTACTCCTGTGCTACAATTTAGCCAAGAAGATCTCAGCTCCTGTGCAATTTTACTATTGTAATTTTCATTAAGAGGGAAAAAGGCAAGAAAAGGAGAGAATTACAGCAGAAGGACTAGAGAGATAGTTCGATCTGGTGTGCTTTTGAAATCAAAGGATGAACAAACCATGTCAGGCTACTCCAAAAACTACCATGTGCTCATTCTATGTCATGGTCAATCTCTCTTTGCAGAAAAACAGACTTTGAAAAGAAAAATGTTCAGAGAACTCACAAGAAAAGAAAGCTGTAAGCCAAATGAATCCCTGTGTAGCTTCACTTGCATGCAAAATCATCCCTTCTTTTGTTACTAAAAGCAGCTAAGGTAATTGCAGATGAACACTCCTCCACTTTTATTCTTTATTATCTCTTGGCAAGTCTCTCTCAGAGTCATCAATAAGATTTTATGTCCAATCGCTTGAATAGAGTCAGGTGCTATGACAGAATTGGGCCCTTCATTGAGTTGGCCAGATCAGCCATATTCCCAGGGCACCTCTCACCCCTATAGAAGAAGTATAGGAGAAGTGGGTCTTGGAAAATGCTCAATATATTCTCTAAAGCAGTAGGTGCATTCATCCAAGGGAAAAAACTAACCTCTGCACCTCAGAAATGTCTCTTACAAAATGAGATTTAAAACTGCACTGTATCATTTTCATTTTTATAGCCTGTGTCATCATCCACACTCCTGTATCAGACACTGTTGAATCACTAACATCTCAAACACTACCAAAGTGCTACCCAGACATCTGGTACATGCAGCTTAACAAATAAGGGGCCAGCAGACCATGCTTTGAAAGTTGTGTATTACACATAATAAAGATTGTGTAGAGGAAATGGGCTTTGCTGCACAGTCCTTTGCATTAGCACTTAACATCACACCCTCAAGGAGAATGTCAGCTCCAACAACATCAACAGCAAAAACTTGCTTTCCCTCATATTTTTATTCCAGTAAACTCACTGTGCACAAAGCTCCATTGCTAAAAATTGGGAGCACTTAGCACATTGCTCATTTTAGCAATTACCCATCTGACCCCAACTCCCTCCTTGTCTTTTTAGCAGCATCTACAGGGCATGAGGGAGCAGTTTCAACCTTCTCTCTTTGTGAAGAAGCAGGTGCTCAACAACTTCACGCAGCATAACATTTCACCAGACAACACAACAGGGAAATTCACCCCCCTTCTCTGACTGGCAACTGCCAAAAAGCAGAAGGATTCCTGATAGCTGCATCCCAGGATGCTCTGGGATAAATTGCACATGAGAATGTACTATGTGACTGCTGTTGTCTTTAATGGGAGGCACATGGCTAAAGCCCCAAAGAAGTACTTGGAGAATTATGAGTGTTTAAAAATGAGAAAGATGTACATGAAATGGTTCAGGTCAGCATCCATCTGAGATCCAAGGCAAACCAAGCTGGGACATTAAAAGGAGGCATGTTAGCGTGCACCCCACCTCTACTCCGGCCAAACAAGATGTGTTAAAGTCAAAGTATCTGAGTCACCCCTGTGTTAATCTACATTTATACCATCCATTTATCAGGGTAAGCACACCAGTGATTCAGGCTCTCAGCATCAGCCTCCATGGGGACTTCAGTGACTCTGTCAGCTTGTATCTCCATCCACAGGCTGTTTGCCCATGAATTCAAATATAGATTGAACGTCAATGCCTCTTCCCACAAATCAAGGCTTCTCATTTAAAACATTGCACTTGCATGTTAAATAGAGAGCAATTAGACACTCAAAGGGAGGACAAATCTAATTTTACTAGAAGGATATGGAGAAAATCAATGCAGGGCTGTGGCAGTATGGAAGAAAGCTTTTCACACTGGTTAAAGTGGAAGCAGACTAGGACCTGTGACTTATGGTCCTGCTCCTTCTATGAGTCCTTCACATCGTCTGGTTCCACTGCTCCTCGGGTCACCATTTACACCAACATACTAACAAACAGTCACTCTGGTGCTCCAGCATCCTACATACATCACATGTGTGTGCAGGGGACACAGACTTCACATCCAATGTACCTGTATTGGTTATTTTAAAATCATCTGCCAGCGTGGTAGGAGTGAGTTTATAAGCCCTGCTTCCTGATCAATGTAAATGATGGATTTAAATCTACTATCACACAGCTATCACAGCCCAGAAACACCTTTTTGGGAATAATAGGAGCTTTCTGATAGGTTTAGCTAAGTAAAATGGAACACAGTTGGTTAAGCAATCTTTGGAGGTTACTCTTTAAACATCAACAGCTCATAGCATCCACAGGCAGTGGAAGGTTATGAATCTCTCTCTGGAAGTTCATGCACTCCTTAGCTTTAGGCTGAGGGAGCAGATGGCAGCAAACTTGCCATGGACACACACAGTAGAGTCTGCACCACCCTTCATTACAGGCTTTGAGACTGTTAAATAAACTAGGAATTAATCTAAAGATACACGTCAAAAGATTTCTTTCCTTCCATGAGGTCTGGGTTTTTCACTACACCCAATATCACTACCAAGGAGCCAGCACAGAATAGAAGCTGAGAGAAAGAGGGAGGGAGACAGGAGGAAAACCAAAATTCAGCATCCTGGCTCTGATTTTAATTAGAACCATTCAAAATGCAACTAATAACACCTCAAAATAGGAAAGCTCTTATACCTTAGGGTACAGTCTCAGGTTTGAAATTCATCCCAGGCTCAGCCAGAGGCTTGCCAAGACACGTAAGATTCTGGAGTAAGCTTGGGTCCAGTGCAACATCATCCAAGACCCAACACCAGACAGAAGGTGGCAAATTTAAACCTGGCTTCAGTTGTGATCAGACCTCTGAAAATGCATTATTTCCCTTCTGAAGCCTGGAAACAAGCCAGTTTACAAGTGCTGGTGCTAAGCCAGGTGGAATTGGCAATTTCAGCTAATGATCTGTTTGCACTCAAACCAAAAATCAGGAGATCCTCAGTGAAATGCAGCTGAAGAACTGAAGGAGTCACCTCTGTACCCATGCCCTGGTCCTGACACACTTCAGCTATGGGGTAGTCTAACCACACTGACTCCTCCTTTAATGCAGCACAACAGGAAGCAGTCTCTAACCTGCATCTGATTTGGCTCTGGTTCAAGTTTTGATCTGGAGCCCGCTAAAGACAACAAATCTTGACTGTTGATTGGGAAAACCCTCTGACACTATCCGGTTTTCAGGGCAGAACTTGGTTGAGTTCATATATCCCTGTGATGACACTGGGAGCATGAGCTTTTATCAATAGCAGCCTATCTCCTCAACAACAGTTGGCATCCTGTTGCTGGGTGGTATCCATCAGGGATGCCTGTCAGCATAAGGACACCTGAGGAATTCTTCCTCCCTGCCCCAGCTCACTGTTAGAAGTGAGCTCCAGTGTGGAGCTGCTATCTCAGAGACATGAGACACCCAGACTTGTTTTTGGCTGAGGATCAAGTCAGTGTTATTTAGCCAAACTCCCTTTGCAGCCCAGTCTCTTTATGCTTCTGGAGTAACTTTTTTACTGGTGTTGCTGTAACATTGCCCTCTTGTATTGCAAACAATAAAGTGTGTTTCAGAATACCAAAGAGCACCTGAAATGGTCAGCTAGCTCCTCATATCCTGGGAACTTAACTGCAGCTGCACAAATTGGTTTGAAAATGTGTGATCCCAGAGTTCTTTCCTATAAAAGGTCCTGAAAGAGGTTACATTGAAGAAATAGCTTGAAGAACAGTTAAGTGGCAGGCTTGAAACATCAGGCACTTGATACTCTCACCACCTCAGCTATGTATTCCAGAGAGGGAAAGGCTAAGACTACAGAGTCCTGGCGGTGCCTTGGGTCAGGCCCTCGAAACACTGCTGTTTCTCCATCTGTATAACAGGCAATGACATCTAAGTTTTGCAAACTTATTCTCTGGCTAAACTAACTGAATGCTGAGACCTCTGTAGAAGTGTAAGTGCAAAGAAATCTCAGCAGCCATTTAAAATCAGGCTTTAGGATTGAAAGACTCACTAGATTCTTAGTAGCAGTGTGTTACCATCATAGCCAAGGTCCTTTCCATACTCCATGCCCAAATCCTGTAGCTCTAATAATCAAGGGAATGTTTAGTCTTCGAGCTGTAATATTTCTTGCCTTTTAGGATTCATCCCCGACAATAATTAAGTCTCATAAGGATGAGACTTAAATAAGCAGTAGCCTTTGGGGACGGTATTAGAGTGCTAACTGTGTTTGTGGTTTAAATATTAATGTCAAAGTGTAATTACCATCCGCTAAGTTTCAGGCTGGTGTTTGAAAACACATTTAGCTAAGCAGGAAGAATAAGCTGTACCAGTTGGAAGCTTCTATATGGAAAGGATTAAAACTTAGAGCCAGAACAATTTCTCACCCAGCAAAGAGCACAAGGAGACATACTTGGTGGGTGTTCTTCATGCAACCCCAGTGTGTGGTGGCTTCCTGCAGCTGGCTAACTCCAGGCAGAGCTCCCAACTTCTTTACACAGCATGGCAAGGCAGAAGCCTCAAAGCAGCAGTGCTATAACATCTCATTGCAGGGTGGGTTGTGGATGTTGTGTGTCTACCTTACAATTGCTAGGTCCCAGAGGAAAAAGCCTCATCCAATTGAATGCCACTGCCCTTTTTTTCTTATAGCCTCTTTGATTAGTCTGGGCAAGGATCCTGCTGCGTTCCCAAGATCCCTCCGGGTCTGAGTGAGGAAGCACGTAGGTATTAGTTCATTTATCACATCTGGACTCCCTGTGTAGTCTTGTGCACTGCTGGAATTCTCAGGGAACGTTTAACATCTGCCAGATTTGAACCTATGGAAGTGTACAGAGCATAGGGATAGCAAGAGCAGAAAGGAGGTGGGTGGTGCATGCAATTTAGGGTTTGAATGGGAGAGAAGGGTTCTGTGCATGCTAGTGCTTGCTAGGGAAAGGCTTGCGATAGAGCCACAAACTGAGCCAGACACAGTAAGTAACATTCTACTCTCCTTCTAGGTCTTGAGCATAAAACAGGAGAGGCTTTAAGTCATTTCACTTCATCTCTATTCGTTTCAGACAAATAGAGCAGAAAAGTGAAGGCAGAGAAAGTGGAAAGAGGGCATGAAATGGAGCTGACTTTGTAATGGCTCAGTTAGCCCAGCCACTGGTTACAAGCATTAATAACATATAAGCTATTCCCACTATTCCCAAAACTTTGTGTGATAAGTGTGGACAGGAGGAGAAAGCAAGGAAGTAGAGAGCTAATGCAAACAAATACTGCAGAGTCTTGCCCAGAATTAATTCCCTTTTCCTACACACTGCTACACTGTCCTTCTAGGGATCTTTCCTCTCCAAGGAAAGCTGGAGTATCCCTGCTCAGGACCTCCTTCCATCAGAAATGATCCTTGTGCCCTGGCTAGCATCAGGTGATCCCTACACCTTCTCAGACCTTTGCACAATAGATGAGGGGTTAAAGATGGTTCCTCCAATGCTGCCCTATGCCTTTGGGGACAGCAGAGCTCTGAATGGCCATGCAGGTCTGGTGGGCCACAGATAAATCCTTCATTCAGCATCTGTTGTAAATCCCAAGGAACCTGCTGGGATTTGGTAATTTAATCCAGCCAAGGTTTAGATGATCAAAAGAATTTCTTCAAGTCAGATGAAACCTAGTCAAAAGCTCAAAATACAGCATCTCAGTAGGATGAAGCCACTATTCTTTCCTTCTGGGTTTATGCGTCTTTATCATGTCTCTGAGAGAAGGAGGAAGAGGAGTAAAGAAGGAAAAGTAAAGTTTAAAAGCATGGATAAATTCTGCCTTGCTCAGCTGCTGCCCTGAGACACAGCTATCTCCAGGCTCTCAGTGACACATTAGCCCTTCAGAGAGACTGATCGATAGCTGGATTGCTGGGAAAGACTCATTGCCAGTGCCCTAATGACCAGCAAAACCTGCCAGAGGAGCTGCAAAATTAACTTTGGTTCTAAATAATTAAGGGTTAGGTGAGTGTTTTCTTCCATTAACTATTTCAGTTGGCACCCTAGCTGCAGATTCCTCCCTTCCTTTGTACCTTCAGCTGCTTTGGGATGTGACGCTGCACCCCCCAGGTTCTGTTGTTGGATCTCAGATAACCCTGGTGCATGTTTTAGGAGGAAACAGTCATCCAAAGTGGACAGCATCATTTGGAAAACAGAGCCTTCCTCTCTCCCTGCCTCTGTTTCCCCTCCAGTAAAATGGTTCCCTGCTCTTTGGAAAGTACGAGGGATCTTTGCTGATGTTTGGGAAGGGGCTATGGAGCAGGGATGATAAATGATAAGAGTAGATTTCCTGCCTGCCCCCAGCCCCTGGCTCTTTCACAACACCTGAACTGTGCCCTTATTGTTCTTTTTCACTGCGGGTCAGATCCAGCAACGTCCTAAGCATTTCCTGCCTCCATCCTAATCCTGGCTGTAACTGTGGAGTGAGACTAATAAAAAGTGATATAAATACTCAGTAAAAGCCACCTTTGCCACAGTCACTGGGAGCTGAGGGCTGTGTATGCTTCTTAAAGGGAACTCAGCGCAATACAGTATTAGGTCCTGTTTGCTCTTCTGTCTCTGGTTCTTTCTGCCATTCTTTTTTCAACTTAGCCTGTTTCCCTCTCCCTTTCCAGGTATTTTCATCCCCTCTGTTCAAACTCTGCATTCTCCCTAGCTGGGAGGACAAAGCATCACTTGCCAAACAACATGTACGTTATCTGCCTGCCTTGATCTAACTTGATGTTGGATCAGGTATTGCTTGTCATCCCACAGGCAGCATGTAATCTGACATAAAAGTGTAAACTGGCTTAAAGCCTGAGCTGAGTGCATGGGCTTATCCAATAGAAATGCAGCCATGTGTAACAGAGTGCAAAAATCATATTTGTCCTGCCAGAAGAACCAGGATTGCATTGATCTTGTACAGTAACTGTGGAATCACAGCTGCAGGTGGCATCTGGAGATGCCTGCAGAGAAGGGAGGGGCTAAATATGGAATGGCAGGCCAGGAATAAACCTTGAATCATTCCTGCTGTAGAATATCTTCCCAGGACAAAGCCCAGACCTAAGCAAGGAGCTGTCCACAGTGAAGTGACTCTGCACATGTGCAGAAAAGTTTGCTGAGCCTTCTAGAGGGCTGAATTCACACACAAACCAAAGAAACACATGGGAAGAACAAACTGAGTGAGCTTATAATAATAAAACAAGAATGGAGAATGGCCCTGCTCCCTTCCTAGCTATGACAGAACTAAGTAATCACCAGACCCTCCCTTGCTATCACTTCTCTGGCAGGGAAAAAGACACGACAGCATCAACAAAACACTGATGTCCTGATAATCTGCTCCGGAATTTGCTGGGGATAGGAAGTGTCTCAGTCCTGGCCTGCCTGATGACAAACAGTGCATTTCCAAGGCTGCTTGCCCCTGCCTGTCAGCCAGCACACTGACAGCAATGCTTTGGCAGAGAGGCTTTTTTAATCCTTGTGCAGAACTGAATGGTTTACTAAAGCAGAGGTGTAGAAAATGTCTTTTGAATTAGTGGTTAGCATTGCAGTTCAACCTCTCCTCAAGTCCATGGAGGAGAAAGGAGAAAGCTCCAAACTGTAAGGTTACACTAAGTTGAGGCCACACAGGACTGCCATTCCCAGATAATGTGAGCATCTCCTGGTCTTGCATGCATTTGTGCCTACAGAATCCTCCTGACCTCACTCAAAGACCAACTTCAGTGAGAGCAATGAAGCAAGAGCCAAATCATCTTCTGAAGGCTTTTTGATTTCAGAGGAAACCACAAGCAGCATCTAACAGAGATCAAAATCCAGACCAACTCTCTCTGATTCTGGAAAAGAGGGAAAAAAACAGCACATCATTAAACCAAAATCTTCCATAATAATTAGAACTCATTTGTCTGTCAGTGCGGTGACAATCCATCAGGCTGTCATTTGCCTTGACAGCTGTCACCTCTCTGAGACTGACACATCAGAGAGTACAGTGTCTCCTGAGCTGCTCTCCCTTGTACTGCTCTCCCATGCTCATGTCCTAGCCACCACATTTAAAGCCCTTCCCCAGCTCTTATGTGCATTTGATATTCACAGCTATCCACCTAGGTCTTTTGATTTCACCCTACAACATACCTTTTGCTGTCAGTATTCTCCTGAGGTGGGTTTCCTAGGCAGATTTCTAGTGCAAGAGTCATTGAGGTGGGAGTTCTGGGACGGAGCCTCTTCTGGTGTGATATGGAAGAACTACAGAAGCATCATCTAATGCCCCAACCCTGCCACTTCAGTTTTCCACTGCATCTCTCCTCTCTTCTTCCTGCTCCTTCCACACACGTTGCAACTCTCTCTCCACACTTCCACTTGTTTATTCCTTTTACAACTTCTTTCTTTCAAATACAAATGCCTGATTACTACTGGGCCCAGCACAAAATGGGGATACGAGGCCAGGCACAAAACATGTTTCCTCCAACACTTGTGATGGAATTATTCCTACATATAGTAGGACTGAACATAAAATCAAAAATTCCAATCAGGAAAGAGGCCATGATCTCTGAAGGGAAGGACAGAGTGTTTACCACTGGGCCAAGAAGTGAGATCTCAAACTGTGTACTAAAGAAAAGCAGGGCATCCTTAAGCCTGCAGGAAGAGAAGCTGCAACGCAGGGCTGGTTTAGTCATTACAGTAAAGAAAGCCCTTGACTTAAATCAGACAGATTTTGCTTTCTTTGATACTGCTACAAATCCAGGATAAACACCATGATTTTACTGGGATTACTTCCCATTCATGCTGATGCAAATATTATTAATACGTGGTTTCTTACCACCAAGATGAGTACCCTGCAACAGAACATACACTGTACCCTGCTGCTGCTGAAGTTCCTAAGTAGAAATAGGTTTATTGACTAAAGATCAGTACAGCATTTTATCAGTTCTTTTTCTTTGTCCTTTGTCCCTCTTTCCAGGTCTCATTTACAGCTGAGGGAAGGGGAAAGAAACAGCATCAGCAATTTCTGTCTACAATGAAATACAAACTCTTCTTCCGCAGCTTCCTTGTGAAGCAAACCCTGGCTAACTGGCTGCTTCCTCCCCTTTTCATGGGAGTGACAAACAAGCATCAGACAGAGATAGAAACTCTTGGTGTACCATTTCGGTGCTCCCAGAGCACTGCGGCTTGTCACAGTGACTGTGACAGACACTCACTGGATTCAATGTGGGCTCTGGAGGGAGTCCAGAAGTATCTTTGCACTGGAGCATGTTCCAGCTTCCTGCTGAAATAAATGTATGTGCTGCATGGTGCAGACAATTACTGTATAAATCACTGAGAGCAAAATCCAGAGTCCCAAGCCTTGTACTCCAAAAATAGAGCTGCTGCAGCTTAAGCTAAAGCAAAATTCCTTGAGCTTAATGCCATTCTAATTGCTTTACCTTACCTAATTTGGTAGGGACAGATGGATGGACATAGATATAGACAGATACATACTGCTGTTCAGGTTCTGCATGACTCCTAAGAATCCCTATTGCTTTAGCAGATGTATCATAAGGAAGACCAAGACTTTCCTGCCTTATCAGTTTCATGTTATCACCCATTTCTCCTGTGTTAGATCATTTGACACTCCTTCCCACTCTGTGGGATTCCCTGATATAATCTCCCAAGTACAAGCACTACAGCTACAACGTTAATTGGTATTTATGCTGCAAACACTGTGTAACTACTACATGATCATTTGCAAGTTCCTTTAGATCAGTCATTAATGATATTTAACATTGTCAAGTTATTACATCCATAATTGCTACACAATTCAGGGTGTTCAGGACCCCTGACGAAAAAGCAACCCAGAAAATGTAAACAGTCCTGACTATGCTGTGACATTATTCCAATTGGATGTGATCGTTGTGGAATTCCACTTTCCATTATCATGTAAAAGTGAGTGTTAGCAACTGATTTATCCCGTTTCCTTCCCCTGCCATGCAGCTGGAGCCTGGCTGCAGTGTGGGTACCCAAGCCAGCTTTAAACAAGCACATATGAGCAAGAGAAGCATAAACTGCAGTATGGGCTGCACATGCTTTCCATGTGCCCTGGGTGCATGCAGCTCACCCCTGCTTATATCCATCCCACTGCATCTTTCCATGAGTGCATTCCCATTGCATCCCACCTGCTATTGTTACCTAGAAAAGCCAGATGAGATGCAAATGCTAGATTCACTGTGATATAACGTCAACCCAAGTTGTCAGATTAGACAAACCCTTTATCCTGCGCAAGTCGTTTGGATGAACAGCACTTTCACTAACTTGCTTCTCTTTAGTTTAATTCTGTTTAGACTTTTATGGAATAGAAGACTAGACTTCAAATGGCTGCAGTGGTAGAAAGGAGAACAGTTAGTTTTCATGCCTACTCCCTGCCATGGACAGAAGTACACTGCTTCTTCAGCTCCTTACCTACAATACACTTGGCTACCAGGCTGTTTTTCACAGGGTTATCTAATTACCCCCCCAGTTGTGTCTGGGGAACATCTTCTAAAGATGAGTGTTCAACCTGCAGCAGTTGGGGATGGCAGTATTGCATCTTCCCTGCCAACCCCCCCCGCCTGCTCTCTCCATATTTGTCTCATCTGTAAGAATATATGAGTGTGTCCTATGCATTCAGTCCCTTTGTGGCTGTGACTGCTACCATTGCTTCAGGGATAATGAGAATGCCAGATTCCCCAGAGGTAGGGGGAAGGCAAAACTTTGTTAGAACAAGGCAGAATCTGTTTTCTTTTTTTAACTCTGGATTAGGAAAATGTATTTGGGGAATCATTTCTCTATTTTTGAGGCCTGCAGTGAATTTAGACAGTCCCACCAGAGACTCGCATGCCATTGTCAGTAACCAAGAGACACAAGTTAATGCCTCAGAGAGCTCAGTGCTGAGCATGGAACCACTCTGGCTGCCAGACATTGTCCTGAGAGAATAACAATGGAAAAATGTTCTTGCTGCAGACCTGCAGGCCTAAGGAAATCAAAATGCTATTGATCCCAGCCCATCCTGCTCTCATTACAGTCTGCTCTGCTAGTGGCACCAGGAGTTTTGATTAAATCCATCATTACTAGCAGGGTAAATACATTTTAGGTGGTGTAAATCAGCACCACTTGCTATGCCAGTTTATGCCAAGTGTGAATATAGACCACTCTGGCACTTGTTATGTGCAGAGAAATAGTATATGGGGTCAATACAGAAAGCTCCAGTATGGCTGAGGCTTGCAGAGCATTTGTTTAACACATCAGCTACAGCATGCAATCAGTGTCTCTTTTTCCTCTCATGAATAGGCATGCATGAGGGGAAGAAATGATTCTTAAATACTCAGATAGCGGGTTTTACCAAACTGCAGATTTGAGAAGCAAAATACAACTAAAGCTTTTCAGCTGCTTGGGATTGTTCTTCTGGTTGAATAAATAATTACCTTTGGCTAATGGAGTAAATATGAAACTCAGAAATGGGACTCAATGAAGCACCAAAGCAGCCCAGTACTTCCAGGAGAAATTCCCCAATAAAGAGTATATGCAGGAGCCGATGAATTAAACCTTTCTCTCGGTTCCTCTAGATGTGAGAGGGAAGTGAAAATCTGAAACAATGAAGTAAAGAAAGAAATATTTAATAAATAAACTGTATGAAGAGACAAGAGCATGGCAGAGGGAACGGCTTCCAGATGTTTCACCCTGGAGTCCTAAATAAAAGCGAAACAAACTGCAAGCCATTACCCAATCATCTCCGCTGTAGTTC
This sequence comes from Strigops habroptila, assembly GCF_004027225.2. Classification (NCBI taxonomy): domain Eukaryota; kingdom Metazoa; phylum Chordata; class Aves; order Psittaciformes; family Psittacidae; genus Strigops; species Strigops habroptila. The sequence continues at coordinate 3,443,700 of NC_044292.2, forward strand.
AGGTTTTAAAGCAGGGCTGTATGCTACGGATTTACTAAATGCACTGAATAAATATCAGGCATACCTTGGAGGGGGGATTACTACAAGAGAGGGAAGGAAAAAGCAATATGACATTGTTTTTTCACACACAGGGTAATAAAACCACATGAAGACATTGCATGGTTTGAAGCCACAGCACTGAGCCAGTGGCATGCGGGCAGCTGGTGCATTCACCATTAAACCACAGTGCCTTCTATTTCCACCCCTATTTCTTATTTTTCTTAGGAACATGTTTCTTTTCTTTTCTTAGGAAGCTTTCAAGCATTGCCAGGCTGGGAGTTGGGCTTAGGAATCAAAGAAAGATATGGCTGTATAATCTTTTTCAACCCATCTTCTTGTAAGGTGGTTTCTATTCATTTAACATCCCTCCACGGTCCTTATTAGCAAACAAAATGTGAAGCACTTCCCGTGCTCTGTGTGAAGATGTGCAAGATGGATGTGTCAGCTGGGAGGTCGAGGAGAAGAAATGGGCTAGAAGAATTTTAAGGAGCTAATTTCAAGAAAACAGTAATCAAGGGAAGATGAAAGGGTGGGAGAATGTCATAAAAAGCAGCGAGCTGCTTCTCTCAGCAGGAGGAACTGGGGTGATGTGATTCTCTGGGGGTCCAAGACTGGCTGCACCGATTCTATAAACTGTAGGTATTGCAGCAAGCCAGCAGCTAGGACTCTGCCTGCTGAGAGATTACGACTGGTTCCAGATTAAGTGCCCACATAAATCCTGTCAACTGGAAAATGGTTTGTTTGTTTCCAAAGAAAATTATGTAACTGAGAAAATCCATCTTTTCCTTTCTCCAGGTTTTTTTTTCCAGTTACAAATTTTTAACAATGAAGCTGGGTTTTACAATGAGTAACAGGCCAAAATAAGTTCTTCTAACATTAAAGCTGTAAAGGGATCAAACTATCCCCAAAGACCCACATCTCCATTACAGTAAAGTGCAGCGAGCCTCCTGTACCTCCACTCTTCCAGGGTAGCAGAGCACTAGATAACATCCAGCACTTACATGAGCTCTCAGAAGATTTGTGTTCACAGCAAAGTTCATTTGTGTTATAGCTCCAGTGAACTCATTAATCTGACTCCTATCCAGGCACAAAGTCCCGTTGTTTCTGTATTGTGGTGTTAATAGCTCAAACTGATTAACAGAGAAAATGAGCACAGCCTGTCCGAAATCATAGAATCTCAGACTGGTTTGGGTTGGAAAGGACCTTAAAGCTCATCCAGTTCCAACCCCCTGCCACAGGCAGGGACACTTTCCACTAGCCCAGGTTGCTCCAAGCCGCATCCAACCTGGCCTTGAACACTGCCAGGGATGGGGCATTCACAAAGGTGAGCAAATGTAAAGAAGTTGAACAATATAATTCAGTTCTTCTGGCCTCCCTGAAAAAGGAAGGCAAGTGTGAGGATTTGGTCAAGATGAATGAGGCTCTTAGCATACTGTGGCTTCCAGCCACAGCAAGAGTTAAAATAGGCAGGTATAGGGAAGGGGCCCAGCTCATAGTGCAATGTAACTCACATTGCACTTTCAAATCCACTGGCACAAATACTTGAAACTAATGAGGTTGCATTTTGACACAAAGGAAGAAAGGATGATCATCCGGATAGCAGTTGAGATGCTATCAGCTCTAGAAGTCCTGCAGTAACCTAGTCTGGGTAGGACAGTGTGTAGCATTTCAGCCAAACATTGCTGCACAGAGCCGAAGAGCCCGTGGTTCACTTCAAGTTTGCCTTCCAGAGAGATTGCCACAGTGAAACCCTGATTCTATCCAATTTCAGTGGAAAACTTCTGCTTGAGTCTCGCTTTTCTGACTCAAAGTAAAAGAATTTACCCCAGTTCTCAACTCTGCCAACTCTGGGCAGTATTTTGCGTATTGAGATCAGTAGGAATGGCTCACCAGGGTGAGCACTGGACAGATCAAAGCTTCAGGTTTCCTCATATCTTTGACAAAAAGACCCTGTCAAAGAAGACATACCTCACTGTGTGCTGTATTGAAGATGCAGAGAAGCAAAGCTCATCCCGTTCCTGTTCTTGCCTGCATGCAAAACTCGGTAGTTCTCTCATCAGACATCTGTGTGTGTTGTTAAACAAGCCCCGCAAGCTCTCCTTAGGTGCCAGCAAAATGCTGAAGGGTCATAGTGCTCACATCTGCACTGCTCTGGAACTGTGAAGGTGCCCTTAGGAGGAGCAGCTTAATGTCTGTTAACATAGAATTGAAATCACAGGAAACCATCTCTCTCACCACTCTATTTCTATGCATCCTCCCCAATCTCCTCCTGTTCACACACCAATCTCTATCTCTCTCTGCTTTTCTGTGCCTTTTGGTGCATAAAGGCTTTGCTCAGATGACAAAAACTTATGTTCTTCTTCCAGTCTCTGGAATGAAAATCAATATCAAACAGTTCCTTATCTCCAGCTTTAGTATTTTATACCTTTATTTTATTCCAGTAGCAAATGCTAACTGACAATTACAGCTACTGATGTGCATGCAAAGTGCTTAAAACCTGCAATTACCATTGCATCCATCCAGGAGGAGACTGGAAGCTAGACAAAGGCCACCAAAGGAGGCCCCTGTCAGTGCATTTGAAGGAGAAGGCTAGGGAGACCATGCACATACATACTAGCCACTCCCTGCAAAATACATGGCCTTTTTCTTCCTGTTCCCCCTTTCCAGAGCTTTAGATTTAACAGCCACAGGTTAGAAAAACCACGTACAAGATGTAAAGCATGAAAGTACATCTGCAGAGGTTAAACCTGTCACAATTCTGATGTGAAACAGTGCTGCCTTTACAAAGAGAAAAGGGTTTACAGGCAAACAGCAAGTCTTTTCTGTTAAACTCAAATCAAACCTGATTTCCTGACAGTCTATTTGAAAACAGACGGTGATGATGGCAAAAGGAGGCTTCTTCTATTAGGCAGGCAAAATTCTGCTGTTGGGAAGTGCAGAAGATGAAGGCCTTTATTTTGCTTTGTGACATGGAAATTAATAAGAGTAGATGAAGATTGCTGAATGCAAATTCCTCAAGGGGAAGAATCACTTATCACCAAGAATATGTTCTGCTCAGCATCCTCTGGCAACAGATCTTTGGAGCAATGCCAGAGGAATCAGGGGAATAGCAATGAAGGGAAAGCCTTTCTCTTTCAGGGAACGGTTCAGGTTGGCCAGCAGTGATCACTGCCCAAGATTTGCTGATGGTCTCAGGTCAGACACATTGGTGTTCTTGGTCCTCTCTCATCCTACAAAGCTACAGGAAGCCACAGAAACAAGGAACATCAGGCATTGCAGGGCTGTCCCTTCTAAAAGCACTTTAGGGGTTTGACTCAAACATGAGAGAGATCTGTGCTGCTCCATCCCTAGCTCAATGGTCCCTGCGTTACAGCACCCATGGAGCACATGGGTGGACATATCAACATAACAGCTCCACTGTTCTCAGAAGAAAACATTGATTGATGGTGAGCTAAAGGACAGACTGTATCCAGGCCACCCACTTCTGGCATGTCACCTACCATGCATACTTTCTTCTCCTGGCCCAACATAAATGTTCAAGGGCCCTGGGAAATTTATACCCCCAGAAACCTAGACAGGAGCCTGTATGGTGCTAAGGAGGACTGAAGAGTATGTGTGTCTCTCTCTGCAGGTGGCTGCAGTGGCACCTATCAAAGGCTATTCACACATACATGCAGTCCGGCAACCAAAGCAAGTCACCAGTTGCTGACTTAACTGAATCAACATCATGAAGTTGAATTAGCCACATGCTGGCACCATAATTCTAATTGTTTTCAAATATACATTGTGATAAAAGCACACATCTCCAAATGGGAGCTGATGGCATGTAGGATGGTTTTGCATTGGTGACACAAGGAATGAAGGATTGATTACATACATTCACCTGCTACCTCTGGGATACTTTTATTCACACCGTATTCCATTGATTTTGTGGTAGAGTTTTTAAACAAGAAGGAAAAAACAGGCTGACAAACTGCATGAGATATAATATATAGATCCGAGCCTTGGGAATGCAATCCAGCAGAGAACATTTAAACAGCACATGACTACGGAGCTCTGGATCAAATCTGATCCCCATGTGCTAACAGTGTGCATACTCACCATGCATACATATGGCTTCGTGTCCACACTCTGCAGAAGTCACACAGGAATAGCCTGCAGTGCACATACAGGCACACAGCCATGTGTGTAAACCCCACACACACCTAACCCCAAACCCCAGCATACACCATCAACCAAAGTCACACTCACTGTAACACTGTGTCAGATGTCATGTCCACTTCTTCTCAACCCAGTATAAGTCAGTGGTTGGGAGGAGTGTGACCAGCACCACAGAGCATCACTCAAAAGGTTGTTGCTCGTTGCAGGGGAAAGGCTGCAGTGTGAGAGGGTCAGGCAGCACTAGCCTTCTCCCAGCACAACAAATACTGCCCCATGGAAGGTAGAACATCAGCATGCTGAGGGATGCCTGGAATTCTGGATACGCTGCTCCTTCTTTCAGTCCACAGCAAGCCCATGAACTATTAAGCTTGTGCGGTGACCTCTACAATTTACAGCAGCCACTGTATACATTATTAATGCCAGTGTCTGTGCCAAGAACTGCCCCTGCTCTAGCCAAGGTCAAGCTCCATTAATTATATACTGAGAATTTGTCCAAACTGGGTGAACACATGAACAGAATCATTTGCCATTGGGCCAGTGATCAGACTGCCTGAAGATGGAGTAACTTGTGGAAACATGAGCATATAATCCCCTCCTCACACACAGCACACGAATAGTGAAGCACTTGCCAGCATATCCATCTCCATTCCACCCTGGAATTGAATTCATCATCGTGAAGGCAAACACAGCAGAAGCCCAGTGTATGAAAGGGAGTGTAGCTCCTTCCCAAACCTACCTGCCATTCCATTGCCACACTTGCCTGCATCAGCCAGATCTATGTAAGCAGAGGGGAAGCCATGAGCGCCAATGTGAATGGTTCAGTGGGAAGTTATTATTTAAAAGCTAATTAAGATAATTAGGGGCCAGTTTAATTAAACCATCAACTTACACACAGAATGCAGGCAGTAGCTTTCAAGCCCAGCAGGATGCACAGCTAGCACATTCCCCTGGGAGGCTGCTAATGAGGGCTTGTAATGGCTGCAAATAATACATACAAATAATCATATTCCTTTAAGCCTTAGAAATATGAGGAGCTTCATTCCTTTCTGTCAAATGCTCAGCCCCTACTTCATGCCCAGACAGGCTGCATCAGAGCATCTGCAGGATGTTAGAAGATCAGAAAGCTGTAGTTACTCAGTTAAGTTTTTGAAGGCCTTTGTTTCTATCTTACCAACTGTCCCTGACAACAGAGAGAACACGACTGGAATTCCCAAGAACCACACTACCCAGCTGGCCACACTGCAAGTTTGCTGGGTTTTGCTGCTTGTCAATTCCTATACAAGGACCACTGCCATGAACAGGCTGGGTATGATCAGGAATGGAAAGAAAGCCTTATTTTTTCTTACTCTGATGTCAGAAGTGATAGAGCCCAGGAAAAGTTGCTCCTGGGTACAGAGCTGCAGAGTCCTGGTGCTCCACTAAGAGAGATACAGAAACCTATGGAGAACTCAAGCCCATCTCTGACACTGTGCACCAGGGTCTCCACAGATGGATGCACCAGACTTTGTTCCTTTAACAAAGCATTGCAAAGGGATCTGACTCTTATCTCGATGATGCTGGGGTTGATGAGAAGCATCTCTTGCTCTTTGCACACTGCTGCAGGCAACAATACTGAGAGTGACATTACCAGACGAATGCGCTGCAGCATTTTGGGGGCCATGCAGGTGATTTCATTCACTTAAACAGCTACAGCCAGAATTCCCGAGCAACTACAGAAGGAGATGCTTCACTTCACCCAGCAGATAATTGCCAGGGCTCCCAACGCAAGAAGGAAGGTCTCTGCAGTAGAAGAACAGTAGTGTGCACAGGGCCATGAGGAACACAAGTGCCAATGTTTTCTCAGCTGAACAGAGCTGTGTATCTAATTCCTGAGCTATAGATTCTGCATTGCCCAAGGGTGGGGGAATGCATTAATTACTTATGAATCAATTGATCTGCTGCTATTTCAGGAACATCTATCTAATGGCTCTGTAATAGAGATGATTCCTAAACAGCAGCTCCCTCCCTTAACACAAGTCATCACTCTCCCTGTAGAAGAGCAGGGCAAAAGCCTGCAGTGCAGGGACCTTCCAGCATGTAGGGCAAACTCCTACCAGATACTGGCTTTTCTGTTCTTCACTTTGTTCTTGTACCCCAGTTTATATCAGAGCAAAGCAGTTGTGAACTGTCACCACTTGGAAGTGAGACTGTGTTGCACCTATCAAACCCTGCTAAAAATGGTAAAAGCAGGTAAAAAGCAATAAAGAAATGGGTGCAGGGCTACAGGGAAGGAAGGTGATCCCCTCCTCTCTCTTTTTACTCACATACATGGAAAAATACACCCATTCCTGATATGGCCAGAAGCAAGGATACAGACCGTTATATGGCAACCAGCATTACACAAGTCCTCAGCAGTTTCCCACTCGGTAGCATGGCAGACAACTGCAGGACTGGGCAAAACAAACCTGTGGTTTATAACCCTTCTGCAGCCCTGGACTGTTCTAATGCTTTTGGGCAGACCCTGGATTTGGCCCCTTGCATGTTATATTGGCAATTTTTTTCTATTTTTAAATGCATAAGCCAGTTCTCTTCCCATCAGAGTCCCCTCTGTGGCTTCCTCCTGCTTCCATCACCCATACAACTTGCAAATCCATTAAAGTGTTGAGATTAAAACTGCTAAACAAAAAGTAAACAAGATTCTTGGCATGCAGTAGACATCACAGTGCTCAGTAATGAGCCTGGACCACTATGACAGGGTACGAAATCACTCCCTCAGTTTCATATAGTCCCTTCCAACAGCCAGAGTTCAATCTGGGCAGTTGCTAGATTTTCCACAAACACAGAGCATCTCAGAAAGGACAAATGTATATATTTTTCCAGTTTATCACCCTAGACCAGATCCTCAGCAGCTGTAAGTCTGCACATTAGTGTCCCATTGCCACTTTATATTCATCATAGGCTACGCACAGTAGATCTGGTGGATCTTTAATGCTGAGCTCTGTGTATTCTGCACCTAAGCACACACAGATTTATTTCTGAGACATCACCACTGCAACATTCTGGCCCTGTAAGTGACCCTTGCCACCACTGCACAGTAATCACAACCTGCTGTAAAGGGCTTGCCCCTGTTGAAGCCAATGCTAAATTCCTATTCAGCTCCTCTGGGTTGAGATTGGGCCTAAATCAGCATGAGGAATTGAGACATATCTGAGATGTGCTCTTGGGCTGCCTTCCCCTGCACCTGCAAGATGCCAGGAGCTGAATCAGCAACTAGTTAAAAGCTGTGTGAATATGGCCTGGAGATCCTAGGCTGGAAATAAAAAGGGAGAAGTTTCCATTTTGCTTGGCACTTCTTCCCTAAAAGATGCTAAAGTGTTTCTGCCGTTCTCTGAATGTGGATCTCTGCTCTGAAAGAAGTGCATCAGCAACTGAGTTTTACAGGAGTAGCTTTCTTTTGCAGACACATTTAAGACAACGGGATTACCACTTATCAAATCTGTTGCTCTGTGGAACTGAAGCACACTATCTACCAGCACACCATTCCTATCTGCAGCTTCTCTCCTAAACAATTAAGTTCTTTGTCAGTCATCAATTCCCTCAGTGTAGGCAGGGTCAGAAGGCAACCTGTGCTCAAGGAAGATTTGGGGGAGTACATTTATAGGAAAGAATTTGTCCATGATGGTCCAAATCTGCAAGGAATCCTTTCCAGTGGCTTTCTTGCTAATAACAATCTGTCAACACTTATCAAACTTGTATCTAATCATCTCATCTGCAGGGTCTTTTATTTTAGCAAAACATCAAACTAGAGGATATTAAAGCAAACATCTAGACTGGCACAGCTCTTTTTAGCAAAAGATGGGGAAGCTTTTTATGCAGAAAGTATGTATCATTATAGCCATTTTATAAACAGGAAAATGAAAGCACAGAGAGATTAGATGACTTACTTAAGGTATTAAAGCAGATTACTGGCCAAGGCAGAAAGAAACTCAAGTGCCTCGAGTGTTGCTCCAATGCCCTGGACAACACCAGCTAAAGATCAGCTCATTTACCACTGAACACAACCATTTCTCAGCTGAAACTCTGTGTTATGAGCACTGCATACCAATGTCACATGGCAATTTAGGACAACTGTGACTTAGATATTGCCTCTAATCTGTGTCATCCAATTCAAAATCCTATCTCACCGTGCACAGCTGGTAAACCCCTGAATTCAGATTTGATCAGGACAACATCTGATTGCCAGCAAAGCCTGGTACACCAAGTTGCTGGGCTTTCTAGTTGTCTCTCATCCATCCATCAGGGCTCCCAGCAACACCACAGCTCCCAGCCAGGAACTGCATTAATCCCCCCTTGTGCTCAGTAAGCAGCAGTGTTCGGAGAGCCCAGTTTGGAGAGGCAGGAAGGGAGCAGCTGTGATAAGGGACAGGGGACCGACAGGGCAAGCACTCAGCACACAGACAGCAGCTGTGGCTTCAGCCTCGGGAAGTGCTTTCACTGCACACCAGCTAGGAGAGGTAGCAAAGTGCTGATTAGAGGGACTGAAGAGAACAGCCATGGTTTGGGGCAAAGACAGGAGCTGCAGCACTGGTGGCAAGGAGTGAAAGAAAGGGCTGGCCTTGATCTCTGCTGTCTGAAGTGTCCCTATAGGAAAGAATCAGGATTAGAGGGTTAATAAAAGCTCTTGTGCCTTGTGGCCTACAGCTGCTGAGTGAATTGATCCGGCTTTGCCCATAGTGACTTGCCACGCAAGCACAACGCATGCATGAAACATTGGTTCAACACTGCCCTAGGAGGCAGCGTGCCAGTTACTGCATGTGACAGCAGCTCTTGTTCACGAGCAGCAATGGCTGAAGGGGAAGCAAAGGAACTCATCACTGCAGATCTAAATGAATCTGAATTGCATTTGCATGTTATTTAGATTTAATAAGATAGTTATTGTTTGTTAATTACATGCCAATTGATTACTGCAGCAACATATTTATTGAAGAGGAATAATTCAGCTGAAGATGCATATCCTCCTCATCCAAATTGAATTAAGCAGATTCAAAGTGATAGAGTGTCATGGAGCATACACCTCCAGGTTGATAGATGCACTCTGGAAAAGCTGCAATCCTGAAGAAAAGCTGCTCTATTCTACAGCAACCTGTGCCCATAGAAGGTGTGACCCATGAAGGCCTAGTGTGTAAGGTGCTGGAAGCCTATGTGTGAGCCTGAAGACCTGGAAAGCCATGAAGCTTTGTTTTGTGTATGTATGTAGTGCCCTACAGCAACTTTTCCCAAGAATAGATGCACACGCAAACATGCAAACATACAAATACATGAGAAAATACAGAGAAACTCACTGCCAAAATTGGCAGCTGAAATCATGAGAACCATTGTTCCCATCCCTATTTCCAGTAAAAAGCAAGTTCTCACTTCTGCAAGACTCTGGCAAAGATCACCCCTACAAAAGGTGAAGGAAGGGCAGACTGTGCAGCTTGTGCCAGTTCTGGAAAGAAGATGTGGGGTATGTGGGGATAGGGGAAAATTAAATCCCATTTGATGAATATGAGGAACTAAATGATCCTCTTCACGATGGTCTTCACATACAGGCAGCTGCAAATCAGAGGACTGCTCCAGCTGGGAAATGTCAATTGTATGGAAATGTCATCTTCATTGCAGAGCTCTCCTGAGGCTGCTGGAAACTGCAACTCAACTGCATTAATTTCCATCCTTCTTTCTTTGTCTCACTTTCTCTTTTATTTTTCAATCTTTTAACCTTTATAAGAAAATTAAAAAACAACCATCTTCTCTGCATTCAGGAAAAAATTGTAGCTATAAATGTGCAGAAAGGTTAAAGAGTTTCAATTAGAAAGGTCACTCCAGGATCATTGTGCAGCTGGATTCACAGGCTTCCTGCCATTGAGAAAGTTAAAGATAGCACTGAATAGCTTCCTGGGCCAGGGCTGATGTCTCCAGCTTTTTAAGTCCCAACAAAAAAACCCCTCTCAGTCCTTACTTTTCAAACAGTGCAAAGGCTCACTGATACCAGGAGAATTTCAACAGGGAAAACTGTAACTTGAGTAACTGGCAGTTATGCTGCCAGTCAATATGAAACCAACTGTGTGCTGGGCTGCCCCCCCAGAGCGTGAGCAGCAGCTCAGGGAGGGGATCCTGCCCCTCTGCTGCGCTCTGGGGAGACCCCCCCTGCAGTCCTGATCCAGCTCTGGGGCAACAGCACAAGACGGACGTGGAGCTGCTGGAGTGAGGCCAGAGGAGGCCCCGGAGCTGCTGCGAGGGCTGGAGCAGCTCTGCTCTGGAGCCAGGCTGAGAGAGCTGGGCTGGGGCAGCCTGGAGAAGAGAAAGCTCCTCAAGGGGAGACCTTAGAGCAGCTCCAGGGCCTAAAGGGGCTCCAGGAAACCTGGAGAGGGGCTTTGGACAAGGGCCTGTGAGGACAGGCCAAGGGGAATGGCTTTAACCTGCCAGAGGGGAGATTGAGATGAGCTCTTAGGCAGAAGCTCTTCCCTGTGAGGGTGCTGAGGCGCTGGCACAGGGTGCCCAGAGAAGCTGTGGCTGCCCCATCCCTGGCAGTGTTCAAGGCCAGCTTGGACACAGGGGCTTGGAGCAACCTGCTCTAGTGGAAGGTGTCCCTGCCCATGGCAGGGGGTTGGAACTGGGTGAGCTTTAAGTCCCTTCCAACTCAAACCAGTCTGGGATCCTACAATTCTATGAGTTCAAACTGAAGACCAGATCAAGAAGAAGACAAGATGTGTACAGTTAATGGCCATTCCCAAATGGAGGCCACCGCACTCTTGGAGGTGAGTGTCTCCAAACTGAGGAAACTGGCAATCCAGAGATCACGACACCCCCAAAGAACAAGAGACAGAGTTCACTTGTAGGCTTATCTAACCTCTCTATCTAGCCTCCCATTTCCTATTTCCTGCATTCTCCAATTCTTTGCCCCTACCCTAAACTCTAACTTGTTTCATACGGAAAAGAGATTAGTGTATTCCCCAATGTGGAAGTGGGGGAGGAACAACAGGATGCACAGGGGGGACAAGCATATGGCTGGTCAGAAGAGAGAGATTACGTGAATTACAATTGATTTTCCACTGCTAATGAACCATGAAGTGCTTGTGATTGCATGTTGAAGAGATTTATAATTATTCATTGAATTTCAAAAGATAATTAAACTTCATTAAACACAGACATGACAAGCTTGCATAGTAAAGAATAAAACCCAGAGCAGGTCCCTGATAGAAGAGGAAGATACAATGTTGGGAGATGATAAGGAAAACCAAGGGAAATAAAAGAGAGGTTCTTTATTAGAAAAACTTGTTGTCCAAACAAGAAACTGCTGCCTCCAATGTGTTCATATCTTTTTCCTTTGTTTTTAAGGGCTCTGTGTGTTGTCTTTCACACATCATAACACCACCGCCTTTGTCTGACATTAAAAGTGCCTTACATATTAAACTTACCTATTCTGCAAGAGCTGCTGTGTGGAACAGTTGTAGTGTTTTAGAGCCAGTGGGGACAGGTCCTGTTGCATCAGGCTCTGCCAGGGCACTCTTGCTGACTTTCAGAATGCCCAGTGGGCTTTGGTGGGCATTGCCAGAACCCTGCAAGGGCCCCACTGCCTTCCAGAGCACCCAGTAAGCGTTGGTGGGCTTTGCTAGAGCCAGCCAAGGCCCTCTGGCAAAGCCCACCACTCACTCTGGAAGGCAGCAGGGGCTTTAGCAGGTACTGCTGAGGATCAACAGAATCTGGTTACCACAACTAGATGGCCAAAAGTTATGAATCCTAAATAGCATTTGGTCAGATTTTACTCCTGTGCTACTGGCAGCTGTCAGTGGTTAAAGTGCCCCAACTCAGATATACATCTGCGTCTACAAATGCAGTCAAAGTAACCACCCCTGGGGGGGCTCTGTCTTCTGCTTGTATGCTCTTGGTAAGCCCAAACCACCTGATTTCTCGGCTTAAGGTGATCTCACTGCCTTTTGCATTTACACTGAATATCCTGAGATACACAGAATGAAGGACAGGTCCACCTCATGTTTTCTATAGCTCCCTTTATAGCATAATTGCCTGTCTACCACAGGTCATCCAGCATCAAGCTCAGTCAAACACAAAACTGTTGGGACACCACTACTACTGCAGAGCCAGGGGTTAGCACTCATAAAGAAAGAACAGAGAGTATTTCCAGGCGAAGTCAGCCTGAAGGAAAGGACAGGCATCTCAGAGTTGCCCAGCGTACTCTTCCTTCCTCTCTGAGGGCTCTCTTTTCATTATTGCCCTCCTAGAACTGAACATCAAGAGTTTGCAGTCCTGAGGCAATTTGATTTTAGTAAGAATTGGAAACGTTGACATGAAGTTAAAAGACCCAGCGAAGGTGCATCTCCCACCAGGCTGACACAACTGTGCTGAACACACATGCTCTTCAGAGCACGGTGCAGAGGGGATGAGACAATGCAGTTTGCACTATATTTCTGGCGTGAACATCTCTTTCCCATCCACACCCAGGGGAACAGCTGAGCCCTACAGCTACATCTCTCTCATCTCGCCTTCATTTTCTATTCCTGCCCAACATAACACCTCCTCTTTCCCGAGCCTCAGATAGATTATAGGAATATAGATCTTCCCCAGCACAGTGTAACTTAAATCAAAATGTTGTAGCTAGCATTTCACTGCACTAACACTGCCAGAGACACACTTTATATACAGACCAGCACAATAACAGGTATAGACAAAAGGAAGGATAAACAGGCAGACACACAAGTGGAAATTAATCAGCTGAGAGCTGTTACTTATTTTCTCCCCTATACAAAGTCTTTGAACAAAGTCTTTGTACAAAGCCCAGAGTCTCTGGCACAAACAGAAGGATTCAGGTCTATGTGGCCCGATGTCTAACAGGTACAGTTTAACTAATGAAGGCTTCTTCATGTAACTCTATCAGTGTAATCATTCTGTGAGCCAACTGAACTAATTTCATCCAGGAGCAAACCCATCCTGCTGTACATGCCCAGAGTACTCACTCCCATTTAACTGTATGAATTTGAAACCAGTTTCAGAGAATCTGTGCCAAGCTCATACAGGGATTTCTGGCTCTTTCAGAGAAGAGAAAGGCTGAAAAGAAACTGTCTCCACCCAAGCCCCTTTCTGTCTTGTTTCCCAATGAACTCCACATCCCAGCTTTGCAATGAATGAGGTTTCTGCAGGCAGCGTGTACTCTGGCTCTCACCCCCGTGCTGTAGCACCGTGTGTTTTACAGCATTGTCAAACAGAATGATTCCTACTCAGGAGAGAAATTGGGTCCCATTTTATATTTTATTACCTCAGAAAGGACATTTTTTACTTTCCACAGCCCACAGTTGGCAGCAACAGCTCCATAAATCTTGCCAAGTGCTTTTTGTTGATCTATTGTCCAACAAGAAGTCTGCGAGGCTGTGGCCGGCATGGAGTAAACAAGTTAATGGCCTCCTGAGCCATGTCCGAAGAGGGAGAGCAGCAGGGATAACGAGTGCTGCAAAGCCACTGCAGACACAGTCCAGCAGCTGGTGGCTGAGCTAAGAGACCACCAAGAGTTTGGTTCCCATGCTTCATCCAGAGTAACATGCAAGTTGCAATGCTTCCTGGCCCCAAGGAAGGGAGCCTCACGCCAGGAAGCTCACCTAGCCACAGTGCCTGCTCACTCTGCCCATCCTCGCGTTTGCTGCAAGAGCTCCAGACAGTTCTGACAGGGCATGATTGTGGGGAAACATGCAGAAGCCCCAGTGCATGCCAGCAAAATTCATGGAAACCAGGATAAAGAAAAACTGGAAAAAAAGGGAAAAGCAAGAATATAATTGTGGTAGTGAATGCATCTGCGTAGACTTCACAGCTGAAGGGAAGGAATGCACTGGAATGCGCAGTGTGAGCACAGAGGAATGAATACAGGGAGACAATTCTCTGTCCACAGGGAGCAGGCTTGGTGCAGTTACTGTGCATGCTTTCTGGTGGGAGGGTAAGCACGTGTGAGATTGTTAGATGCGACTGTGTTGGACATGGTGTAAGCAATTCCTATAAAGCAGATGAACATGTCTGTAGATGTAAGAGCATGTTTTGGTTCCTGTATTTCTAAATTTAAGTGGACAGTGATGGAACTGAAGATGCTTGTCCTTGTATTACGGGAGTATCCAAGCTGTGCATTGCATGTGTGTTAGTTGATCCAGGGTAGGGGTGTATGTAGATGATATGCTCTACTTGTGTATTAGCACAGGTAGATACTGATACACAGAACTGTCCTTGAGCCAAGCCATAATTTCTAATAGGCTTGTCATCTGCAGAGCCTCTGCCTGAGAAAAAAGAGATGTTGGGCCGATTCCTCTGGGCAGCTAATGAGCCGCTTCCCTCCTCTCCATCTTTGTCCCAGCGCTCCTCCCTGAGCTCCAGCAGCACTTTGTGTGTAATGAAGAGATAATGCCATAATAACTTGATACATTCTACTCAGCCCAGTCATAATGCCTTGGAACAACTCACTGCCACTGTGCAAGGGCTCTAGCAACTCAGCTGGTCATGGCCAGGTAATGCAAATCCCTGTATGCTTCTCTAGGCACAGGGCCCATTCAACGGACCTTCAGCAGGCAAAGCAGAACCAAATCTTAATAGTGCCAGATGCCCCAAGCTTTACTGCTGCACCTCCCTTCTCCAGCCATGGGGCAGGAATGCCACCCAACAGACACAACCCCTACCCGTCACTATGGTTGGCTGTGATTCCTTCTAAACTGAAAATTCTCCTGAGGCCTCAGGAATGAAAATCCTTCTAACCCTGGCTGGAAGCATAATGAACAGGAAGAGAGATTGATTGCTGTGGCTGTAATTAAGTGAGAGGCTTTGATAGCCTCATAAGCCGCAAGAGCCGAATCAGAGGCCTGATGTGGAATTAGAGTCACAGGGCTCCCTCCCTGCACCCTGCCACCTTCTCCTGGTAGGGACAGCACCCTGAGGATTCTGAGCACGCAGCTGCCCTGCTCCAGGCTTTATGGGCTACAAGTCATTTTAAGGGGAAATAGAAGAAATGAGCTTCCCAGAGCTGAGTGTGATAGGAGGCTCAGGGACCGACTGCATGTGAGAAGGAGCAGGAACTGGCAAGTTGCCTCCCACCCTGTGCCTCACCTCCCACTCTGTGCTTCACCTGATTAGAAGTTGTCTCTCCACATTAAGCATAGCACTGCATCCATTTATAGCCTGTGAACAGTGTCTCATATCTGGCAGGAGGGCATGGGGAGTGGGGGTGGGAGAAGGAGGGAATAATTATCCACCAAGGACTTGAATCCAATGAGATTTACACCCTTGCCCAGCCATAAACATTGCTGAGAGCTCTAGAGAGAAACACTTACTCAGTGGAGGCAAACGGTGCCTGCCAGCTTACACATGCTCAGCCTCCCCTGCATGCCATTTCCCCGAGGATAACCCAATTCTCAAAGGGAATGCAGCTCTTTCCATCCCACTCCTCTCCCATTGGCACACAGAAGTGATGTCTTCATTGGATATCTCTTCCACAGCATGAGTGGTGTCCTGAGGAGACCAAGATATGTTTTTTCCCCTTAGTGTAGCTAGTGAGACTAATGTTCTGCCTGCCAGCCCACTCTGTTTTGCAGCACAGCCACACCAGTATTCCCACATGATGGAATAGGACCACACCATCCCTCTCCCTCAGCTCCCCGCAGGTAGTGCCCCTGTTCTGGAGTGGCTTTGTGTGACAACAGAAAACCAGGCTCCTCACACCCATGTCAAAAGAAGACATTTCCGGGCAGCTTGGCAAAGATCTGAATGATCTCTGCCCTCTCCTCCATGTCCCATGTTCTGGCCCCAGCCATGCACAGCCCTCCCAGTGAACACTCTCCTGTAATCTGTAACCCATGTTTTCCCTGCAGCTCAGGGGAAATACATGGATCATGAGAAACAAAATGTGAGCCTGCACTGAACTCTGAAGACAGATGGAGCCTTTCCTGTTCCTCTGAGGTTGCACTCAGCCCCACTTCACCATTAATGCACCTTGCTCTCCTCCTCTGCTTCAATCCCACCCAGAAATAGGAAACTCCTCAACCCACTCCACCCTTATCTCTGAGCATACAATTCCCTTTCCTCGGAGTTGCCCACGGTCGCTGTCTTCTATTCCACTGTAACATTTTTACCTATTATTTTGAGTATGGGCATGTTAAATGCTTTTTCTTCTAAGAAGTGGTTCAAGAAATAACCAGGAATATCCTCCTACTTTGCAAGTTCCATGAGAGGTGATAGTTCCTTACAAGGAGGTGGGGGAACAGAGGAAGTGAGAACTTCTTGATCCTGCTCCTAGCTCCGGGACTGGCATTTTCTGTATATCTAGCTACTTCCAGGGCTGCCTCAGTTTCCCCACTGTGACTGCCTCGCAGAGACACTGACATACATAAAAAACCGAGCTCTTTAGATAAGGGGAACTAGACAAGGACACAGATTCTGACATGATGTCTTTGAGCTTCCTAGTAGCCCGACAACAGCTCAACTAGCACAATCCTGGTGTAGCTGATGTCTGAGCCAGACCAGAGGATGTGCCTGTATCATCTTAACTTCACAGTGCCTCTCCCCGAGGGCATTTGCAGTATATCCCCCTGACCCCAGCACAACCCCACTTCAATCTGTGTCCATCACACAGTGTTGGCCTTGAAACTTGGAGCACCAGGGGTGACAGACATATGCAGAGAGTGACAGACCACCAGAGTCAGCAGAATGCAGCCTGTTGCCATGGAAATTCCAGCCTCCTTTTCAAGCATCTGTGCAGCTCAGGGGAATGTGGCCAGCTCCCACTGTGGAAAACCTTTGTAGAGAGTCCCGTGGAGAGTTGGTTTTGTATCCCACAATTGCTCTTTGCTCCCCAGCCCAATTATGTGTTCTAGCAGGAAAGGATGGGCCACAGCTTGGCGCGGGAGGCGTGACGTCAAGGTGCATTGTGTCTAACAGATGAGCCTGCAACCAAGGACATGATTTTCCAGCACAAAAACTCAGCAGGAACATTATTGGAAGAGATCCATTTTCACTGCTGGGCCACAGGGCAACACCAGCTGACACTTCTCAAAAGCATGCCTCTGGGAGATGTGCTTTTCTAGACTTGCATAAGTTAGATCTTAAAGGCTTAGTTATTTGCCCATTACATTGATAGGCTTCTTTTAGATGTTGATAAAGGCATTGTCATAGGTGTGACACACAAAAACGAAGTAAAATAAACCCCAAATGCTAGGATGGAGGGTGCTGATGGAAAATTCCAGCAAACCAGCATTTTTGGCTACAGCATGTTTTGTAACTGCAGAAAATGGAAGCAGAGCATGGGAGTTATTACCTATTTCTCTATCATTTCCAAGCTTCTGTCATGTTTGTGCATAACCACTTACACACATGGGCAGTATTGTGCTGGATTATGACCAAGAATATTTCTTTACATGCACAAGCTCATGGTGTTGCCTATCAGCTGTGTATGCTGCATATGCATTGCCATGTGCTTTAACTTACATGTATGCCTGCCCCTGTGTCTATGTATGCACATAGGATATTCATCAGGGTATAGACATGATGCTCATGAAAAGAGATTATGTTCCCTTCAAAGGTGTAGTGACTTACCAAAAAGTCAAGTCTAATTCCCTACAACATTTGTCCCATGGAATTACTTTGCATTTCCAAGCTCACTTTCCCAGTTGCATTGCTCTTTTTGGCTCTTATGGAACAACAGGTATTTTATGAGCACTAGGAGCATGCTTGGGCTTTCAAAGCCCCTAAGAGCTTCATTAGCCAAACAAAGGGCACACATCCAGAGCTGTACAAAGAGGCAGGGCTGGGATGTAGTCTGAGACTGAAGGCAATAGTTCTTCATTGTGTTCATGCAGCCCCCTGGGAGTGGCCAGTTGCTCAAGAAGCTGGGATAAGAAGCTGGGATATAAGCTCTCCAAGGATGCTGGCTTTGTGATGTCCAAAGGACAGGATCTGTTGGAGATCCTCCCCAACAGAAGTCCATGGCAAAACACCCTCAAGACTTTTCCTTTTAGGCTTCATTCCACAAGCCCTGAAAGACACAAGTCTAGTTGAACATGCCTGGTTTCTCATGCAGTTTCTCACAGGACAGTTAAGCAACTGTCAAACACCGCTGTAAAAGATGACTGATGCTTTTTCATTATCGGTAGCCCAAAGTTCCCCCTAAAGGGCACTGCACCCAAGAGATACACCACTATTTGTTGATGATACCCCTGAAATCCATGCTTATGCTATAAAATTCCCCTGCCTAGCATTAAAAAAGTTCCTTTTGAATGTAGCCATGGAAATCTCTCACAATCCAAACAGCCTCCCTAGAGAAGAAAGAGATTTACTTCCTGCTTGTCTTTCCTGAAGTCTTTTTCCAGTGAACTTCAAAGATGATAAACATGACAGGCACTGTAAAACCCAGCAAGTGCACTATTTCTTTCCCTCTTCCCACCATTGCCAGTATAAATAACACTCTGAGTCCTGGGGGCTAAGTGCCAAGTTAAAATAATGCTCTCTTTGGGCTAGGGATGTGGGTTCTCCAGAGATCACAGGAAGTCTGTGATGGTGGGTGAGAAGGAGGGAGGGAGTTAGATCCAGGGACACCAACAGGAAATATTTCTACACTAAACTTCACACCTCTTCCCATGGATTTCAATGAACAGTTATTTTGATGCACCCTATGGGGTCACCATAAAACAGATCATCCCACCCCACTCTCGAACATCTCTGTAGCTCTCAAGGCTGTATACTGGAACCTTGCTTGCTCTTCCTTTCCTCACTCCCACTCCTCTCTGCTGAAGTGCTTTGCTGGGAAATCCCACAGGAAATAACTCTGGAAAAGAGGCAAGAAATGTAATCCAAAGCTGCATCAATGGGCAATTTGTTCTACTGGGAGCCAGGGTGAGACTTGGGCAGGTAAGAACGGAAGCAGTGAGCTGGGGGACAAGCAGCACTTAGTGCTCAGGATTCACATGAAGGTCTCAGCCCTGTGCATTTTCCATGGAGCTACCAAACCTTTGGCTACCCAGGTACAGTTCACTGTGCCAGCAAAGCCTTTTGGTCTGAGCTGAAGTGCAGCAGAGGGAGTGGATTCATACAGGACAGCAAAGCCCCAGGCAGCCCATGCCGAGACACTGAGCTAGGCTGAGATGGAAGCCAGAAAACATCAATCTCCGAAAACAGTAATTCCCATCCTGACAACAGATGGAAAATCAAATGCCACAAAAATCTTCCTGAACCTAACCCCCTGACTGAGAAAATCAATAGGCTTCTTGGCAATAATTTGAAACCAACTCATTTAATGTCAATCTTTTAAAAGACATATTTACTTCTTTTGGTAAATTCATTGCTTGTTTGAAAACATAAATTTTAAATGTCAGAAAAAGGATTTTCAAGAATTTATACTTTTTATTATTAAGTCCTATTTCCTCCTTTTCCTGCAAATCAGGGCTTCTTCTCTCCACACTACCACTCTGCTATGGGAAGGAATTTGGGGTCTCCAAAGGGCTTCAAACTTCCATGCAAGAAGAATCTATTTCGAGTCACTTTGTAGGCACACAGGCACCATCACAATGCTTTCATCTCTTAGTTTCCCTCCCCTGAAGAGCTTGGAGCATGGCACTTTACTCACAGGTTTTCATTCAGTTAGGGCTAAGCATCACTAAAGGACCATGCAGTCTTTCCTACCACAACAGAGAAACCCCTCACAAGCAGTTTTTCTCTCCTGACCTTCCTGTTAACTTTCTGGACTCCAAATCAAACACCTGCATCTCCATGGAATTGCTTCAAGACTAACAGGAACTCATCTCCAGCCTCATTTTCCTTTTCCTCTTTTTCTCCCTGATTGTGAGGCTGTACCCATCTGAAAGCTTCATTACAAGTGACCTCCAGCACCGGCTTTGTTGGGGAAGTGATTTAGAATCAAATTCCTGATCTATTTTTTCCACCTCCTCCCGGTTACCGAAGGCAGCAATAGCAGCACTAGAGAGGCCGTCTCAAACAGCACATTTGGAACCACAATGCAACATGAAGGGGGCAAACTGTTCCTGGAGACATGCCAAAACAATAGTACACTTTATTCCAAGGGTAGAGATGAGAGTGGTTTAGACCAGCCAGGAAACAGCTCTTAAGGAACTGGGGGCTGTACTGAGAACAGACGGAGGCAGCAGGGAAAAACAAGGGGCAGGTGGCTGCTTGGAAGACAGGATTGCTCTGGCACACGGGCAAAGCAGAAGGGAGATGGCAATATGGACCTCCTTGTTATGGGCTGGATTAATTTACTTGGAACTGGTGAGAAGAGCAGCTGTCCCTGATCCAGGCTACATCAAAGAACACTTATATGTCTCTGGTACACACTGAAGCTGTTCAAAACAGAAGGGCAAGGGTTAAACTGAATTGAGCTACAACACAGAGCTATGAGCTTTACTGTAGACTAATAGCTGAAGGTGCATTTGTGTGTGTGAGAAAGAAGGAAAGAAAAGAGAAATTGAAGAAGAAAAAATAACCAGATCTGGAGCAGATCACCAAGAACAGTCAGAATAAGCAAAGGGAAACCTGAAAATATTGGAGGGAGAAGGTACTGGAGAAGAGAGTGATTAGAGGCCTCTGCTTCTTGAGTGGCACTAATAGCCAGAGTGAGTTAAAAGCAGAGTAGGTGGGAAAGCAGACGTGGGGAGTCCCTGCTCTCATTAGGTGAAGTCTTTTCAACCATTATAGCATAACATGTAACAGGGTGCACCAGCAGCAGGCTCTCGAATGACTGTCCAAATCAAAGACCTGAGAAACTGGACCCACTCCTGAGGCTCTCATTCTCCTTTTCAGTAGTGGCATCCCCATTAGCAATGAGTTCCTGAGCTAGAGGCAAGCACTTACAGAGGAACACTGCTGAGATATTAGTGCACAAGATGCTGGATTGACTCTCTTGGACTCCCAGAACATCAGCAAGCAAGCAGCAGCCAATAACCTCAGGAACAGCTTAAAGCTTTGCAGAACTGAATTCTCAGCCTGGGGACTTAGAGTGCTTCATCTGATCTGCTTGCTATGTGATGAACACATAAAGGAAAAGCTATATGATTCTATATGATTCTTTATCTAGGCTCAGGAACAGAGGGTAGAGACACATGGAGAATGAAACTGGTGGCAGGCTGTTTCACACAGCCATTTCAGTACAGTGATTTACCAGTTGAGAAGAATTTAATTACAAACAGAAACATAAAAGGAAAGTCGAGGCTGTAGGCAAAGCAATAACAGAAGAATCCCAGTAATGAGGCTCACACAAGAGGTGATGGGCTGATCCATGTGGTGAAGAGCAGCACAAAGTAGATACAGGGAAATAGGAGCAAGAAATAACTGCTGACACTGAAGTGCTATTTCCAGCTGACATTTATCTCTACCTTGGAATTCCCAGCTGGAGAGAAGAGGTGGCAACAAACAAGAGAGATCTGCACTGGCCACTATGCAAATCTCACCTTTCTGTACCTGCAGGTGGGAGCATTCATTTACTTTCTGGCTGCCTGGCTAAACTGGCAGGAGGGGAATCCAAGCAGAATCCAGAGAAGGTCAAAGGAATATGGTTCATGACTGTAATTCCATGACCTGTTACTGGCATTATTATTTTGATGTGGCACCCTGGGCAAATGAAGTGGCAAAAGACATGTGCACGTGCCAGTGTATCCTTCCGCATGAGCATTGCATTGCCCTCTGATGGGCAGATAGGGAGGCGCTAATCCGTGTCAGTCTGTACCTGTGTCTTGCTCATAACGGACTTCAGCAAATTCCTTTAGCTCACATATAAGGAGTGATGAATCTTGGACCAGGCAGCTCTGAGTTCAATCGCTTTTGTCACAATGACTTTTCAAGATGCAAAGATATGAAGCTGAGCAATAACTGTGAAATGCCTGGGGGTGAATTTGTCACAATTTTAACTGGAAAGGTAGCATTTATATATACCCTATCAAATGAATGAGCTCTTACTGCACTCTTAACAAGTGAAAACCCCAGAATAAGACTGCCTTTTTCTTGCATGCTCAGTAATATCTCTTTGCAATATATAGTTATGTTCAGCTTTTTATATTACAAAGTCTCTTTTTGTCCATGTAAATAAAACGCAACCATCTCTTCAGTAGAAAACAGCACAAAAGCCCTTGGTACAAAAGACCGGGGAAAAAAGTAGAAGACCCACATATGTGGCTAAAAGTATAGGGGAAGACTTCAGATGGGCTGCCAGTAACTTTGCACCATGGTCACAAGACAAGAAAATAAAAACAGTGCCCTAAAAGTACCCTAAAAGTGAGATCTTTGGTCTTCCAGGTCAAGAATGCAGCTGAACAGCCCTGCTGACAGCATGCTCCAGATGCACTAAGCTGCCTCCAAGAGCCTGTTCGGGCACTGCTTCTGCCTAGGCACAAAGGAAGGATAATGTTAAATTTTCAGCTCAGTTTGTATTAGCCCACACAGCATCCTCCAAAATCCCACAGCGTTCATTTTTCAAACATGACTAACAATTCAAGATCTACTGACAAACACCTTCAAGAGATTCATTTCTAGAAAGTCCTCAGGTCTCCCTTCCTCTTTTGTGGTATCAGTGTCTGGGCATCCAAGATCACTAAACACACATGGGCAAGAGGGCTGCTGGCGGCCAGCATTGCTTAGAACTTCTTGAAGACCCTTGAATGGAGCACCTCCTGTACAAAGACAGGCTGAGAAAGTTGGGGCTGTTCAGCCTGGAGAAGAGAAGCTGCGTGGAGACCTCAGAGCAGCTTCCAGTGTCTGAAGGGGGCTACAAGGATGCTGGAGAGGGACTCTTTGTCAGGGACTGGAGCAATAGGACAAGGGGTGATGGGTTTAAACTGAAACAGCGGAAGTTCAGGTTGGAGATAAGGAAAAAGTTCTTCCCTGTGAGGGTGGTGAGGCCCTGGCAGAGGTTGCCCAAAGAAGTGGTAAATGCTCCATCCCTGCCAGTGTTTAAGGCCAGGTTGGACAGAGCCTTGGGCGCCGTGGTCTAGTGTGAGGCATCCCTGCCCATGGCAGGGGGTTGGAACTAGATAATCTTAAGGTCCTTTCCAACCCAAACCATTCTATGATTCTATGAATTCAAATCTATGTCAAGCACTTTATAACTCATCAGATTGGCTGATCAAACAGCATACTGTTAAAATAAGCGCTCTCATTTGCTTTCTGGTTTCTGAGACTTTAGGTCACACCTGAGTCAAATGTTCAGGCTTTTCACTGCTACTGTGAAAGACTGGAATGGGCTTCTGAACACAACAAAATACCTTGTGGCATCTTGTTCCTCTAGGATCTCCAGGGTTGAAAACCAAAAGAGATAAAACAGTGCTAAGTTCACAGTAAATACCATGGAAATGGGCAACATTTGAGCAAAATCCCTGGTTCCTCAATTGATTCCCCATACCATATGGCAACATGAGAACCAAACCATTTGGTGTCACAATGTGCAGACAAAGCTGGCAGGTTCCCAACACCATCTCCTAGAAAATCCAGGTTTCTTTCAGCATCTATCATCCAGCCCAATTTTGCTTAGCATGCAAGAACTGACAATGGCCTGAGGTGATGTGGCTGCAGGGAGGGGAGGGTCGGGAAGGATTTATGAAGGGTCAGAGAATAAAGGCAAAGAAAGAAAAATCCCTTAGGATAAAAGAGATGAGAGACTCAAGGTAGTTTTAAAGCAGTTAGTGAAGTCAAGAGCCCAAGCTGACCTGAAGTCACAGCAGTGAGAAAGTAAATGGACTTCTTTTTTCTTGAGCCTGTTCCCAAACCTTAAGCAGAGATTCATCTTCTCCCTTGGGAGCAGAAGTGCTGTGTCAGCCATGGAGAGCTGCAGAAGGTCCTGGGACCCTGGTGGGGAACTGTGCATACTTCATGCTGTGAATCAGAACAGTTGCAACTTCAAGCAATGCCCAACTGCAGCAATGCCAGGAAGAGATGCTGTATCTGGGAGACAATTTCCTTTTCTTTCTAAGACATTTTAAGCAAAGGAATAATTCATCCTGACTGACTTTGAGCCGAGGTGACTCTCCATGTTACCACCCGGTTATGTGTTCCATAAAAAGGGATAACAGCAATTTATCTCTTTTCCCGAGTGGGCAGGCGGGGGGATAAATATGCTGCCACTAAACTGGAGTGATGAATCATCCCTTAGAGCAACAGACACTTGTACTCAGTTGGCATTTAGTGCTTCCCGGTGGGAGCAAAAGGGAGAGGGACATCAGCATTAGCCTTCAGGAAAGGAGGGAAGACCATGGGCAATGGAGGGCTCAGTACTCTCTATTCATCCCCAAAGGATTACTCATTGCTGAGCACCCAGCAAAGGCATCTGGGCAGAAGAGCTCTTCTGAAAGCAGTGGAGTCT
Organism: Strigops habroptila; assembly: GCF_004027225.2. Classification (NCBI taxonomy): domain Eukaryota; kingdom Metazoa; phylum Chordata; class Aves; order Psittaciformes; family Psittacidae; genus Strigops; species Strigops habroptila. The sequence goes on from NC_044292.2 coordinate 3,468,253, forward strand.
GCAAAGATCAGGTGCTCAAACTGCTGTCTGGTGATAAGAAAAGCAGCTATTAATTCTCATCCTGCTTTATTACTGACTGAACAGTGGCGTTAGGCTGGAGGAGAGGAACTCTGTTAGACATTCCCCACAATTATGCTGCTTACTCATATAACAAGCTGCATAGCACATGCCAGTTGTGCAGCTGGGAAATGGGAGAGAGATTTGTCCTGGGAATTAAAGCACAGAATTACTTAAAGGAGAGGAAATTGCAAGTGGGTGCTGCTCTAGCTAGAGGGAAAGCCCACTGTCCTCTCCTTTATCTATGCCCACTTAGGCAAACTTGAGCCTTCCCAAGAGGGGATCATTAGCTCTGCCAACATGCAGCTTTTTGGATGATCTCAAACCACCAAGCATAGATCTATTAGAGCCAATTCTAAGAAGTGAAGGCTTCATTTGCTTTAACAACTTGATGTCCTGCTATTACTGCAGTCCATTATGGGGATACCGTATATGTTTATGGCCATATAGGCAGCTGCGCTCAAGTTACCAAACCAAAAAGAGCCAAGTGCTTCATCTTCTTGCCCACAAGCAACACACCCTGGCTGAAAGCTTTCTCCCCTTGCAGCAGCCCCTCTGCATGGACTCCTACCTCTGCCTCATGCTCATAGAAGTCCTCTGCTGCCAGCATCACCCAAAGCACTAGAGCAAATGAAACATTGCCTTGTGTACATATTGACCTGTGCACATCCACACCTCCAGTGCCTTCACCTGCACACTTCTGCTACCTCTGTCCTCCCACTGCTCCCGGCGTGCACAAGGGGCTGATACAGCATCTAAATGTGCCACAAAGACACATCCTCCCTGCCCCCGTGCTGGCTATGGGGAACATAAAACACAGCGGAGATTGCTGCTGTTTTATTATTTATGAAGCTTTGGTTATTTCATATATAAATAATCCATGACTGCAAAGTGTTGCTGGCGCTGCAATTGAATATTCATGAGGCATTCTTGTGGAGAATTTTCACCACCATTTCAAAGCCAGACACAAAAATAAAGATCATCAGAAGAAAAATTTCATCTGTCATTTCGCAGGTTCAAGCTCTCCCATCCTGAGGGGGGGGGACACAAAACAGGAGGGTTAATGTGGAAGGCAGGTTCATGCTGCATTGGAAAGAAGCAACAATGTCCTGCATATAGCTCTGCCTTCTGTTGTCAGAACGCTTCATCTGGGGATGTATGCTGTACATGCAAATTCCCTCTCTCCCTCCTCGAAACATTCCTCTTTTCAGGTTTAATCCCAGCCAGATCCCTGGAGAAGCACCAAGCAGGATCACCCAGCATGGACAATGGAAGCACGTTGCTGCCACCCTGTGGAAAATGGTCCCCCCAATTGTCGGGGACCACTCTGGAGGTTCACAAAGCTGCTACAGCTTGTGGTGGTTAGAGAGATTTGTGAGGCTGTCATTACCCTGATGAGACCTCGGGTAAAGAACAGGGAATTTCCATTGAATAACCACAAGATTTGCAAGGAAGATGTTCGGATGCTTTTCAGGAATGATTGATGGTGTCTGTGCTAAATCCATCGTGCACAGGGGGCACGTGCATCAGGAGGCTGCAGAAGCTTCCAAGAACAACTCTGGCAAATTCCTGGACAGATGCAATGATCAAGTGTCTTGGATCCTGGGATAGTGGAATGAGCAGCTTCACCTGCTTGCTTTGCTGGGATTCCCTTTTCGTTCTCCCAAGACTCCTTCTTCTCTGTGCCCTTCAGCTCATACTATTCCACATGAAAATAAAGCAAAGAGGGGCATAAGCAAAAGATAGCAGCACTATCCAAGCTCTTCCTTTCCCCTGTTTCTATCCACATCTTCTATGAGGAGGCTCTGCAGCTGCCTGCATGGTGCATTATCCTGACCTCCTTATCATCCACTGTCCCAATTCTCCTCTACAATTTCTTCAGATCACAGCTCCTTCCTTTTTCAGTTCTGTGAAGCACTGTATGCACAGAAGGAAAACAGCGGTAGGAGAAGCAGCATGTTCCCAGCCCTTCTAACCCAGCCTCCTCAAACCCAAAGAGGGGCATACGAGAGCCTGGCAGTTAGCTCTGAGATCCACATCCACCCCCATCTACCACTGTCCATGTGCAAGTGGTTTATGTGAGGCTGTGTCACATCAGCACATCACAAAGGGGGCCAGAGCTCTCAGAGCGCTTTGCCTTCCAAGAGTGATTCATGGGCCCTGCCAATCCAGCAGCTGAAGTGCAGAGACAGCTGGAGCGTGCAGCAGAGAGAGCAGCAATCCATCACCACCGGCTGCGAGTCACCCGGCGATCCATCAGGAGCTTCATCATGGTGACATCTTTGCAGAGGCAGAAAGAGGAAAAAAAGGGAAAAGATGGAGACAGAGTGAGCCAAGAGTGGAAAATCCACCCAGGATTCCTCAGAACTTCAGAGTCACAGACGTAAACCAAGATGACAGGCACAAAAAATGTCAGTTGGCCCTGCTTTAAAGTCACAAATTACAACACCTCCCACAGCTGAGCAGGGCTTTCTGGTGTCAGCCAGCAGAAATTGCTTTCCCATTTCCTAACTGTGGTAGATGTCAACCACTTCCAGGTATGAGGACTGGATGGTTTGCATGGCAAGGACATTTTATTGCTAGGGAGATGCCACTGACAGAAGGAAGCAATCCCAGCTCCACCACAGAGGAGAAAGGTGATGCCCTGTACTTAAAGAAATCTAAAAGCAAGCTGCAGCATTTCACTATATGGCACTAGAGTTTGTACTCAAACCTAGTGCTGACTCCTCAGCAGGAGCCAAGCTGCTCCTCCTAAAAGTGCAGGCACAGGCACATACATCAGGGACTAACAAGGACTTAGGCATGTACCAAGACACAGGAACACACAAGATACTTACACAATGCCCATACATACACCTGAGCCCAGACAAATACATGTACAACAGCTTAGCACGCACAAAGGGGCACACAAGGAGATACAAGTGTCTGGAATCTACAGGAATAGCAGTAATATAGGGGGTAAACTCAAAAGATGCAGACGCACACTCCCCTGTGCAGTGCCATGACGAGTACAAGACCATATATTGTCTTTGATCTACAACTCAATAATAAGAAATATGGCAAGTTCCCAATAAACACAACTTCTCTCCATCCCCAAACTCCATAAAAAACCCCAGAATGTGATTTCTCCTAAATCTGGTAGACACCAGGGAGAGAGGCAAAGAAAAAGACGTGAGCATGTGCTCTTGGAGGAAAGAAAATCAATTTACCTTTGAATAGGGAGCAGCAGAACAAGACACATTCTTTCTTTTTGCTCCAGGGATGTTGTTCTGAGTCACGCTGATTATAAGCAAAGGGATTCAGAAGCTGGGAGTAGGGACAACAAATGTGTTTGGGCATAACAATGTGGATAAGACTCAGTATGTGCAAGAAAGATGGGGGTGGAGGTCAGGAAGGAAAGCAGAGGTAGGCTTGAGCTGGAGCAGCTGGAAAGACTGCACAGGAGAAGAGCTGGTATCTGGGACTGTGCAGGAGGGGTTAGAGACTTCTTGTCCTGGGTTTATTCCTGATACGTGCCTCTTCTGTGGCCTTTTACTTGCCTCCAGAAGACCCTCTCCCAGCTAACCATCCATGCAGACAGTATGTGTCTACCTGCCATGAGAGGACATGAAAGCATCAGGACAATATGATCCCCAGTGTCATCGAACGGCTTTTACAGCACAAGGCAGGCTGAGCTGTATCTAGTTACCTCCAGCAGATTTTCTGGTGCTGTCTGAGTCACAGACAGTGGAGCCATTTGAGTTTATGATCCTTTTATCTCTCTGACCAAGGGATCATACACTGCTTGTCCCTAGAAGAATAATGAAGCCTCATACATTACACATCCCCCAAAGGACTTAATTTTCCTTAACCTAAAGGGAGGATTTGCCTCCAGTCTCCAGCCCTTTTATTATCCATTTGTTGCTCTGCAGCACACATCATAAAGGAATTTTTTATTTTTTAAGTCAACCTTTGCTTGGGCCTCATTAAGGCCTTACACAAAGTCCCAGGCTGCTCACAGCTCACAGAAACACAATGAGACAGAGGCACTGAAGGCTGCATGACCTTGTCCTCCCTCTTACCAGTGCGCTGCAGAAACAAGGGGATGTCTGGCTCATAACCAGAAAAGGAAAATGATGGGTCAGGAAAGATGCAGCATTGACACTTACCCTTCCCTCAGACCCATGCTGGCTCTGAAATATGGTGTTCTGGCAGACAACAATGGCTCTGGTTTGGTAAAATACTGCTATTCACACTGTGGGAGCAACAGGAGCCTTAACCAGTGAACCAGGACTCCTCTGCTACACAAGGTGCAGATATACCAAGAAAATTGCCCCTGTCCCAGAGAACACATCCAATGTTCTCAGCTTGCTTTAAAGATGTGAAACATCTATCGCTATGGTGGGCTGCGGCTACTGAATTCTCCTCCTGGCTCTTTCACTGATCTTCACTTACCTTTGCTTCTCTTACCTCATCAGCAAATTGGAGTCTTACAGTTCAGTGTAGTGGATTAGTTTAAAGGGTCTAAGTGTCATAATGGTACAAGTCAGCATGTAAAGGGGCTCTAGAGAGTTCAACAAGACACTGCTTGCTTTGCTGTTTAACAGCTGTGTGCTAGCAAGAGGGAATACACGCCCAGAGAAGCGTGCAGGTGCCCCAGCTCCTTTACCAGCTATGCATATACACCTGCATGTGTATGTGGTGTTGCCTCCTAAAGCGCTGCTGCATTATTTCCTCCCCTTGCTGTTCTCTGAGGTAGAAACTGGCACTGAACTGAAAGTCATTTCCTTTCACTTTAAATAAATAATAATTTCACAATGAATGCTACTGAATTCATTCTTGCATCAAAGGGGAGATGATTGCACTTCCCAGCCCGGAAAGACACAGAGGGGAGGAAGACATGGCTTTATAATTAAATTTGCTTCTCCTCCTTTCATTGTGCATCTCATTTAAAATAAAAAGAGTTAAAAAAAAAAAAAAAAAAAAGAGAGAAAAGCACACACAAAGCCCCAGGAAAAAGGAAAAACTTTCTCCTGTTTGGCTCTTGCTGCTACTTCCATATGACCGCACGGACAACAGAGGTAAGGGGCCCCTTTCAGTCCTACCTGGGTGCCCAGCACAGCAGGAAAAAGCAGAGCTTGGGAGAAGAGCAGAGAGCTGAAAGCTTCAGAAATCGTGAGGCATTTTCTTTGACATCTCATACACGTAAGATGCTTTTAGGGGCACTATTCGCATGTGGTAGAGCAAAGGATATTACAACATCCTTAGGATTATTAGGCAATTCACTGGCTGTGCTGCTGTGGCAGCTGCTCTGTCTGCCTGTCTGAGAGCTGTTTTATACAGCCAGGCTGATCAGAAGCCCTCCATTCACAGAAACTTGAGTACAAATGACATTGACATTGAAGCCCACTGCTCTGTGACCTCTCTTAATCCAGGAATTGCCATTTCTGGTGAGCCATGGGACTAGCAGAGTTGTAGGAGCATCCTTGCAGCTCTGACCAACCTCCCCCAATTCTGGCCCAGTGTGCATTGGAGCTGGGGCCCTGGAAGCCAGCCTGAACCCTGCACTGCATGCCCAAAGGGAACATCCTCAGGGACTGGAGATTACTCACCTTTAGAGCAACTCACTGCATCAGGGAACAGCAGGAAACGCTCTCATTCAATCAGTGCAAACAAGCACACTGCAACTGTCTCCATAATAACTATACTCACAGCCATCTTTCCCTATGGAAAAATAAGTGATTCAGTACAAGGAGGCTTTGTCGAGTACAGTTTATGAGAACAACAAAAATGTTTTCCTCACTAAAACGAAAGCTGTTGAAGCTAAAGTACTTAGATACTGCCCAGGTTAACTGCTTCAGAACAACCTTTGATCTCAGGGTGATCTCTTTCTCACTGCCCAAGTGTCGCATTGCATCCACACATACTTTAATCCCATGAATGGGCATCCCTTGGTCCTGCAGGCAGCTCACTTTCAGCACAGACTTTTGGTCCAAGAACTGAAATCTGTGAATCTCTCTTCCCCTTCTTCCTTTGTATAGGAAAGGCTTTTCTCTTTGCCCTTTCTCTATTTCATAAAGCGGTAGGGGAGGAAGAAATCACCTTCAGCTTTCCACGCCATCTGCATCCCAACTGCTCCAGTGGGATTTGGGCTGCATTCCAAATTGTTCCATTTGCAATGGATCTGGGACAGAGGGAGGACGAGCTGACTGGGACATGTCCCAGTGGACAGGACTCCAGAGCAGCCAGCTTCTGGGACCTCTCTGTTCTGGTTACTGTAGTTACTGCTGTCTAGGGCTGCTGAGCCCCCTCCCTCATGTAGCACCCTGATTTACCTGCCAGTCTGCAGCATGGCCACCTAAACCAAACAGCTCTCCTCCAGGCAATATTTAAACACAAGGAAATAATAAAAACCACAGAAATGGCATTACTGTGCATTATAAAATAATGAAACCAATGTTTTCAATTTGTTTCCACACCAGATACTGGCAGTGATCAGCACTTTCTAAAAGATGCTTCTTCCACATCCTGGCATATGTTATTACTGTTATTAATAGCAAAGCCATTCCCGGGGGCAGCACTCTGTACAGGTACATTTATTTCCTTCACAGCCTTGTCACTCCCTTGCCGGTGCTCCAGCTCCATACAGCACACCCCACTATGAGGCAAGGGAGGCAGGTGGGAAGTTGGGCACCACTCTTCCACACTCCAGACACAGTTCAGCCTCATTCTGTCACTCAGGATGTGCCTGTTGTTAGTTTTACATCCTCATAATTGCATTCTCTGTGCCTCATACCACTTCTATTTCCTGTTCCTTTCTCTTAAATCAAAACTGCCCTTAGGAGAGAGAAATGCTTGGACTCTACCTCTGAGCCAGCAGGGACAGGAGTTATCAACAACTTGCTACTCAGTAATGAGGCAAACTTTCCCCTGGTTTGTTTTTCTGTGTCCAAGCAGACTCTTACCTTCTGTCCTCTGACCAGGATCTGACATGTCCCTTTCATGGGGCACTGGTTATTTCTCAGCACGTGAAGCATGCTCACTCAATAAACAGGTACATGCTTAAGTGTTACTATAACCACATCACCAGCCTTAGATTCCCAGTCACTCCATCACAGCAAGCCCTGACACTCAGATTCATGAGCAATTAATGATCTGGTGCTTAGCAATACAATGTGCAACAACTGAGCTGGAATAACCACCCTCCAGCCAACCAAGAGGAGATTAAATGGACAAGCAAGTCAGAGTATGTCTGTTTCTCCACTTGCAATCTCTCTGGGAAGTGACAATGTCTCTCAATAATTGGGGGTTGGAACTAGATGATCTTAAGGTCCTTTTCAGCCCTTAACTATTCTATGATTCTATGAATATTTAATAGAGCAGGAACCTGTCCTTTGGGATTCCATGTAGTGCCACAGTAGAAATCATACAATTACTCAGCCTCACATCCTGGCAAAACAAGAGCCAGGGAAGCATTTTCAGAGAAACTCCCCACCTTAGGGAGTCCTTAGGCTGGATTCAAAATACACAAGGTACATTCTCTCCTGAGACATACTGTGCTGAGCTCCCTCCTTTGCCTAATTTGTAGTAACTTCTATGGGTCACATCTGCTTTCCCTAGGTGGGATGAGGCTCCTGGCAGCCACTAAAGTGCTAAACCCACTCCCTCTGTCAGCAATGCAATCCAGAGTTTGTCAGCACTGGAGAAATCAATACAATTGGGAAGCTGAGCTCCTCTGCCCACTGGCCACGTTCATCACCAGCACAAGGTAACAGTGTAGAGCCATTTAATAACACAGCTCATTAGGCTGCTGACAAGAGGAGATGATGGAAATAAAGCCTCAAACATGCAGCTTCATGAGGCTATTTGTGCAGTTTTGGGCTGGGTACGCTTCCCAGCACATGAGGAATGAGTGTTTGACATAAGAGCTAGAGGGAAATTCTCTAGGAAAATCACGTAGGAATCCCCCTGAGGGAGCAAGATGGAATGCTCAGAAAAGTTCTTGGAAAATAGTTTACATGAAGCAGGTAAAGGTGATGTACAGGAGACAGTTTCTCTGGCTTCCCAGTGGAAAGCAGACGGATCATAGTTTTGCCAGCAAAACTCCAGCACAACCCCTTCTGGCTGCACCATACTAGATTACAACTTGTCTCCCTGCCCTAGGATCTTGACCCTCAGTTTCTCTGTTGCTTCAAATGCTAACATGCAGTGAGCAACAGAGCCATTAGGCACAGCCAGAGTCCAGTTCAGGGCACCCTGTGGTTCCATTGCAAGAGCCTAAACTTAGAAGTAGTTTTCATACGGAGGAAGACCAGTCCCTGTACCAGTCAGCAGAAGGGAACAAGCAGCATCAGGACCTACAAGGCACAGCTCTCCTGGTGGGACCACTGTGCTATAGAGAAAGGCTGGAGGAACCAAAGCCACCAACAAAACTATGAGGAGTAAAACCCTGGTCCCTTTGAAGCTGGTGACCAACCCACCACTGATTTTAATGAGGTGTGGGACTTTATCCACAGCCTCTCTACACACCCTTAATAATGCTCTAAGAAGGCAGATGTGATGTGGAAGCAGGAGCAAGCTAGTTATAGAAGAAAGGAAACATTTTGATCATTAACCTGCATAACACAGACTCTTACCTAGTGCAACCTAGAAACAGACCACCTCATTTCTACAACAAGCCACCTAAGATATACACTTTTTGGAAAGATACCCAGCCTGATTCAAAGCCATCTACTAACAGAACATCCACCCTAAGCAAGCTGTTCCAATTCCTGATTATTGTATTGTTTAAGTTTGATTTCCAGCCCGAGTCATACTAGACACGCTTCCAGCTATACAGCTGCCAGTCACTGGATCTCACTGTGGGAACTGTCTGCCGGATTAATGAGCCTTCTATTATCAGAAATCTTTTCCTTGTACTTAAAGACTGTGATCAAGTCACCTCTTTAGCTTCCTTTGTATAAACCACATGTAACTTCTTGGCACTGTCACATTTCAGAGTTGTATAAGGATAAATGTACACAAGCTGTGATTTTACCATGACGGAAAACAGAATTTCCAGAATGTAGTCATTATTCAGAGCTTTTCACTGACTTTATCTGCACTGGACATAAAATTTTGTCAAAAATCCACTGGCTTGAGCAGCTCTTCCTTTGCTGGTGGCTGGGGAAGTCAGACAGAACGGTTTCAATTGAAGAGCACAGAAGTGTGTAAATGTTTGTGTTGGCTCCTCTGAGTGCTTGTGTAGCTCCAAGTTACTTCCAAATCCTCTATACTAGCAAAATGCACCTGCTTAAATACTTGGGAAAAGAAGTATGGAGGGCAAACTAAGAGCCAGCTTTCCCTCAGCATTCTTCTGCTTCTAACAAGAGGGGCACCATGATTTTGGCAGCACACATGAACAGCCTCAGTGCCCACAGCAGGCTTCATGTTCTCAACAGAGCTCAGCACCCAGGTGAATCGAGGCAGCTCTTTGGAAAACCATTGCATTAGCAAGTTAGCTGAATCACGCAGTTTAATCATAGCGCAGGCTTGCAGCCTGCTATTCCAGTCTCATTCCAGCTCTTCGGCTGGTGCCACAGCTTTCATTTTATTATTCTTATTATATTTCCCCCTTTTGACATCCTTTAGGAATGTGGTGGCTTAGTTCTTGTCTCCCTCCACCTCACGAGAGCTCATAAAACAGCACGACTGGGAAAAGATCTGAAATACATTAACAAACACAGCGATGAAAGAAGAATCAGAATTAACTCAGTTTGGCTCTTGCTTGGCCAGTCCTGGCTTTCTTATTCTCTCCACAGACACACTTCCCTCAGCTTGAAATTAGCATTCCTTTTAAATGTTTCCACACTCTAAAATTGTTCCTAAATGTGCATATTAGGTGGTGAAGCAACTTGGTTAATCTACCCAAGCTAGCATTCATCTCAGCAAAAGCCTATTACACTTAATATGCCTTCTCTTCACTCCTCAAGATCATAAAACTCAGAAGCACTAATGAAACTAGCACACTGACTCTACCTGGAACTACGGAGATCAGGATGCTAAAGACAGGAATAAAGCACACATTTTAACTGCAGAAGCACATTAGTGCAAGCTTAGCCAGACCTCTATGTTCATGCTTTTCTCAAAAGCTCAAACAGCACTACAACATTTCCCGAGGAAAAGAGGGATAGATACTGCTTCCATACACTTTTCCACACCAAACGGTGCTTGGAGGAAGAACTGTAGAAACAATAGTTGCTTGATCTGAAATAGCAAATTGAAAAAAAATGGTGTTTGGGGGTAAGTTTTGAATATAAATGCAGCCAAAAAAAGTCAAGTCTGTCAAGCTGGGCCTCACCTGACTCCAACAGTCCTTGCTGTCAGTCATAGAATTTAACAGGGTCTGCGGGACACTTCTGATGGTGACAGTGCTCCAACCTGTGCTGAGGCTCTTGGAGGCTACAATGTTTGCTCTGACCATTGGAAAGAACTCAGTGCTGCTACCGTTAAACCACCTGCAAAAGCAGCTCAACCTCCACTGGCAAGTGTCTATACAGAAGAACATCATGGGATCCCTGCAGAGCCCTGCCCATGCAGGTTTTTCCACACCTCTTGCTGGTATAGCTATCTGGTAAAACATCACCTTTAGATCTGGGGCAGATTACGGTGACTTCCAACTGCCAATCTGTCAAGGACACAGAACTATGAAAAGCAGGAGTTTGAAAGCACTCAACTGCAAAATGGGAAGAGGGTGATTTTAGGGACTAGTTTAATCTGTATCTGAGCCAGAATTGGGCCAGACTCCTGGGAAGATGCACACACAGCATTGGCCAGGGAGGAGGGAGCTGGTAGCCCTTGTCTTGCTCACTTACCAACACACAGTTCCAACAGTGAAAGGGCTTTGCTCAAGCTGTAAGTGTAATAGCCCAGGAGGAAATGTGTGGCAGGTTTAAGTCTGTTCTTGCATTGGTCCTGCATTGTAACTGTTAAGCAAGGAGTAAAGAGATTTTGGCAATTTAGTTTGGGCAGAGAAGGGAGAGGGCAGATTTCAAAAAGGGTTTGGACAGCTGGAATGTAGGTAGGCATGCCTGGGACACTTTTGGGATGCTAGGGATTGGGCTGGGGGTATGTTCCAAGCTGGATATGCACATACGGGGGACTGGGAACTGCTAATGGGCTGCTGCCTCTGTGGTGGCAATAAGACAGTGTGAATAGCGGGGGAGCCCAGCTGGCAGCCTCCACCATCGAGAGGAGCACAGGATACTCCTTGTGGGACGTAAAGCACTAGAACCATATGTATTCTACACAGATCACTGCTGCTACTCCACAGGAGAGATGAGTTTGGGGGATAGCTGCAATCCATGCCCCTGCATTGCAGTGAGCATGCAGAGCCCCAGCACCGCACAGGAAGGGGAAGGGATGAATGTGTCTGGCCCCAGCCCGCTCCTACCCATCTTCCCCAAAATCACAGCTCAGAGATCCAGCCTCGCTGGCAAGCCTTTCCTTTCCTCCTCTCCTCTTTCCACCTACATGCTTGCCAGGGTTAGCGTAATGGGGGCAGAGAATAAATCAGGTGCTATATCAGAGTATTCTATCCCTGACTGTGTAAAGAGCAGCTTTTGTGACTTCCTGATGTGATTTACCATACAATGACAACCTAAAGTAGATTATAACGCTAGTGTTATAATCTACTTTATCTTAATACAATCTTCCCCTGCTGAACCCTCCAGAATCTTAACAGTTATTTTCAACTGAGGGGTTTTATTATTATTATTACCTGATCCTGTGATTCCTGTCGCTCTCCTGCTCTTTGTGGAAAGGGAAATTAATAAGTTTTTTCTTAAGCACTTTGCACCAGAGCTGAATACCAATCAGCCCCAAGCTGGGCTCCTGCGCCTGCTAGCTTCAGTTATGAACCTTTGCTTTGACTTTCCAAGGCACAGAAGCTTTCAGATCAACAGCATGCCAGCACACAACGCCCTGTCCCACTTCCCACAGGCTCCAAGTGCGGGAACATACAGCTTTTCCTCTCCTCTCCCTTGCCTGCCCCATTCACAGTTATCTCCACAGACATGTCCCTGTATCAGCTCATGCGGATTCATCATGCCTTGGAGAGGTGAGTTGAAGTACTGCCATTGACATGAATTACCTTGCTCCTTTGCCATCCTCGCTCAGTCTCCCCCAGATCTCACCTTCCCTTCTCTTCAGCAAATCATTGCACTAGGCTATACCACATCTCACTGCTCAGCTACTGCTGACACTGCACTCTCCCCCAGTGCCTAACTCATTCTATTTGATGAGGGTCAGGCCACACAATCAAAAGATTCCACTAGTTGTAAAAGACTACAGGAAGAGATGAGGGCACAAGCTGGTCACTGCCTGTGCCTAGGCTCTTGGGGATGATACTATAGCATTGTCTGTCCCTTTCCTGTTCTTTAAGGACTATTGAGCCCTCATCATGCCCCAGTTAGCTGATTGCTAAGGCAGCAAGATAAGCACTGGCTGCAAGAGCATGCAGGCTCAGAGCCCAGGCTGCAGAGTGGCACTATTGATCAGGAAAACTGAAAAGAGGAGTAACCAAATTTTCTGTAATTACTCATCCTGATGGATGTCAGTAGGTTTGTTTGCTGCTTTCCCAGATGTCAATAGCCTAATGGAGCAAACATTGCCATCATGTAATAAAACCATACAGGTGATTAAAACACTCCTGGCAGGACTACAAACAAGAACATTATCTGTTCACTGTTTCAGTGGAGCAAGAGGGAATGGATACTGAAGATTCTGCTTCATTTGAGGGGAGACAGATTTTGATGAAGCTCCGAATACCTTCTCCACCCAGGCTGTGTTTGTGCTTGGGATTGCCCTGACCCATGTGCAGGACCTTGCACTTGGCCTTGTTGAACTTCATGAGGTTCGCATGGGCCCACCTCTCAAGCCTGTCCAGGTCTCTCTGGATGGGAATCTAAATACAGGCTTCAGGGAGGCTTGGGTTTGGCTGGAAAAATCACAGAGTTCTGACAACTCATTGCTAAATGTTGTAAATAACTCAGATTTTGTTCCTCCTGTGTACCTGAAAAATACCATCTTTCTATCAAGGATCATGAGCAAGCAACTGTGACCTTCACACGCATCAATATAAAAGGGCAACTGCTCTGGCCAGCAGCTTAAGAGGAGATTTTAGATGAAAGGTTGCACACCTATGCCATGTGCAGCACAGACCAGACAAGATTTAAGTTAGAAAGCAGCATTCAATGGCTAACGGGGTATAGCTACATCCTGCTATTCCCATCTGTCAAAATAAATTGGGAGGCCTCAGGTGACCTTTCCCCACCTCAGTTCCCCCTTCAATCACAGAGCAATTAATTTCGTAATGCTCCTGAAGCATTAAGGCTTAGCAGACAGTGCTATGAACATGTGAGCTATTCCTTTGCCAGACACAGACCCTTATGCAAAGTTCTGACATGAGCATAGATCACAACAGAATGTGAGACTGGATAAGTAATGGGAAGAGGCAGAGATACACAGATTAAAGCTGTGTCAGTTGGGTGACTCACTAGAATCATAATAGTCACTATGGCTTAAGCACAATTTATAGCTGCTGTGAGCACAGAGTTGCTGGATCTCTGAATGACAGCTGGGAGAGGAAACGTGGATTTGTTATTTTATCTCTGGAGAATGTTCCTTGCTCACAGGAAGAGATGATTAAATCAACAATTAAAGCCACAGAGATTCCCAAAGCACAGACAATGGTGCCTTGTACCTGACCTCTCTGCCTTGTTTACAGAGCGCAGAGGTGATCTTGCTGATCTAAGAAACTTAACTGTCTGGTGATGGAAGTCACAGCCAGACAAACCTGGCGAGTGGGAAGAAATCAGGGAAGCAGCCAGGCCGTCATGGAGAAATATGGAGTGTGCAGGGACTGTGCCACCTTTGAACCAGCACAGCTGGGCCCCATCATCTTGGGAGGTTTGGACACTACATAAAATTGCAACAAGTTTTTCAAAGTCCACATGGACAAGAACAGCATGAAACTACCCTGATGTAAACAAATCTCTTCCAATTCTAGTCCTTCAAGCTTAGGAGACAGACAGCCCTGCAATAGGCAGTAGCCTGGGAGCTAGAAAACAGCAGCACAGGGCCTGTTTTCTAGCCAGCAGCCTCAAATGAAATAATACCATTCCTATTCTTTACCACCAAGGGCTATCTCTCGCCTAGAGAAAGCCGGCAGACTCCTTCACCTCCACACAACAGGTAATAAATATTTCTTATTGTTTATAAAAGCAGCATTAAAGAAAATTGTAAACACAGGAAAGAAGTAATTTAAAGGCAGAATTCCTCTTAATAACTTTTTCCGTGGCAAAGCAGCCTTATCAGTGATAGGAGAATTCCCAAGGCAGCTTGTATTCTAAACCATGTGGGAAATAACATCTCTCAGTGACTTTTCTCCAACATAGAAGGGTTTGTAACAACAGTGCTGACACGATCTGAAGCTGGAACTCCAGATTACTCAGCTTTGACAATGGAATTATTGCACACTATTATTTCTAAGTAAATTAAACCCATTAATCATCATAATTAGTAAGAGTCTGTGTCAGTGATATGGTAACAGAGCTACTCATTGTATTGTGCTATTGAGAAACTAAAGAATGATACTACAGTCACTACATGCTGCTGCTGCTGCCACTGGCTGGCTGCAGAGGAGTATTTTAATGCCCAAGGCTTAAGAAGGACTCCAGCTTCCAAGAGATATGAGGCAGTAAGAGATACTATCTCTCCCACGCTGGCTTTAAAGCCACAGGGATGCTGAGAGATCGCAGAAGAGAACAAATCCATCCTTAGTGATTCTGCTTGAGCCAGTTCGAGCATGGCAGAAATCACTTTGGCCCTTGAGGTTTCCTCTCTTGATTTATACCTAGAAAAGCCAATAACATTAAAGCATAAAGGCAACTTCAAGCACATATCCCCAGGGATGGGCTGGGTTCCATGCAGAGTCCATCGGGATGCTGAGCTTTGGCACAATTGCCCTGGTGCTGCTCTTTCATCACCATGTATATCACAACTGCATTAGTAATGTGGTTACTAAACACTAAAGATTATCCATTAATAAATGACTGGCAGATTTTGGTAAATATTTATCATGATGCAAGTGCCTTATACTAACTGCTAGCATGTAATAATCAGCCACTAGACACATCTTGAGCCTTTACAACCTATTTATGAAGTACCTTAATCTGGTTGTAGTCTACTTCTACTTGTTTGAATTTAGTCATATGCATAGGCCACAAGTGGCAGGAGGTAGCCTATGTGCTAGGTGCAATCTAACCACAGTGAAAATGCCTCCTGATGATCCCTGCCCCAAAGAACTTACCAGGTAAACCACAACATGTTTTTCTTCCTTCTTTTGCAAAATGTCTCTGGAAAGAGGGAAATTGCTTTTACCTTACAGATTTGTTACTTGAAATCAGTTACCAAAATGTTTCCTTAATCTCATTTTCTCTACTGCTCACTACTCAGGCTGGGTTGCTTAGTTACAATTGTCATTTGGAATTATTTTTGCTCCATGACTCAACAAACGATGAGTTTCTTGATTGATTCTGATGTTGATGCTGACAGAAATGGAATTTAAGATTTCCTTCTCTCCTGCCTTGTATGATTGGATGCTATGAATGTCATAAAGTGAGCACAAAGGAATCAACGTGCACACCTCCCTTTACAGAAAGTATGTTACTCCCAGTGATGTCAGAGACACAACTTGCCTGGGGTGTGAGAAAGGCTGAAACAAACTGATGCAACAGATGACTATTTGTCCTTTTATTCTGTGCTGTGTGTGTGCCCATAGAGACAATGTGCCCACATACACCTGCGCTTGGTAAAATGCCATCATCCTGCAGTAATTGTCCTTCACAGTCATATTTCTGCAATACATTCTTAGGACAGGTGCCCAGACTATACACAACTATGGGATACAGCAGATCCTCAAAGAACAACACTGAATTACAGCTTAAATCATAGAATCATAGAATCGTAAGGGTTGGAAAGGACCTTAAGATCATCTAGTTCCAACCCCCCTGCCATAGGCAGGGACACCTTGCCCTAAACCACGTGGTTCAAGGCTCTGTCCAACCTGGCCTTGAACACCGCCAGGGATGGAGCATCCACAACCTTCCTGGGCAACCCATTCCAGTGCTTCACCACCCTCACTGTAAAGAACTTCTTCCTTATATCTAGTCTAAACTTCCCCTGTTTAAGTCTGAACCCATTACCCCTTGTCCTACCACTACAGTCCCTAAGGAAGAGTCCCTCCCCAGCATCCTTGTAGACCCCCTTCAGATACTGGAAGGCTGCTATGAGGTCAGCCCAAATCTTCACCCCAAAGCAACAGCTCTCAACTGCATGATTCCTCATCCCCAATTCCCTTGTACCCCCTTCCTCTAACACATGCACCACTCCATGCTCTTCACATCTTTCCCCCACGTTAGTTTGCCACCCCTCCCACACCAGTTTCTTCTGAAACAGCCCGCTTAGTAACAGCATTTAGCTCTTCTAAATCAAGTATTTCTTATGTTGTGAGCTCCATCTAGTGATGTAACTGAAGCCTTATCCCAGCCAGTCTTGACGCTGCATGCGAGGTATTTGTGCTGGACACGAGGGACCTGGGATTGAGCAGAACTGGAATAAAAGCCTTTCTGCTTGCTGGAATTTCTCTGAAGAAATCAGTAACCACAGCATATCAACATCTAAATGCCGTTGTGCAGCATACACAGCGCAGTCAGCTGGAGAGCTAGTAGAAAGCTAGAGGAAAACAGGGTGAAACAGCCCAGCAGCTTCAAAGAGGATTGATTGCCTTTATATCCATCACAGACAGGTCCTGGCAGTTCTCTGCAATGAGACACATCTCCCACCCCAGGTTTCTACTACAGCTGTCAGTAGCTAATCCATTCTGAGCAGTGCCTTTTCAGCAGTCACCCGCTCAATGGGCTGGACTCCTGGTGTTCCAGAATGGTGCTTGTGGATTTGGTTGAACCACACTGATTGCACAGCCTGAGGGAAACAAGTGTTACTTCTAACCGTCTTCCGTAGCAGCAGAGCATTTGGGCTTGATTCTATGATTCCCATGTTGCCAGCACAAAGCCTTCCAGCAGCACTTGTTAAAATTGAGCAGAGGCCAATAAAAAGATGTCCAAGAAGAATAAAGCAGTTTTTCCCCTGCATATCCAGCTACCTTCATAACTGCGTGTAACACTGATGTGCAAAGCACAGCATCATGGATGAGAGGACAGTTCCAGAGAGACTAGGATTTGGTGGAAGCCCTCAAACTGATTTGAGTGCCATCCCATTTCTCTGCAGGGTTAATGCAGCATCTAGCTGCACAGCAGCAGAGAAAGCCATAGTTTTCTCACTCAAAGATAAGTTTCTTCAGCTGTGGGTTCTATCGAGTATCCATTCTAACCAGATCTGCCAAAAGTTTCATAGGATGCCGAGTGCTTTCTTAGCCTCCAGAGCTCTCACAGTGCAGTCTCATAGCACTCTGTAGAGCAACTGAAGAACCTGAAGCTCCAAGAAGAAGAAAAACATTGCTTACAGAAGAAATGGACATATGATCTTACTATGTGGACTTTCAAACTTCACTGTAGTTCAGAGACAGTGAAGATGCATGGGTCTTGAGGTACTATTTATGGAGGGAACAGACACAAAAATGGTATGGAGACTAGGGAAGGGAATGAGGATCCTTTATATGAATCTTCAGATCATTCCAATTCCAGGCACAGCATCTCTGGACCAAGGCCAAGGAAGTCCCTAGCATATTTCCCCCTCATTGCCTGCTTCAAACCCAGTGGCTGCCGTACCATCATGTCACTGACTTTTGACCTCTCCACTACCAACAAGCTGGCAATGAGCCTGACACACTTTTAGAGTCCCAGGCAAAGCTCTGAAAGTCAAGAAGGATTAGATTCCCAGCAAGGGATGAACACAGCTACTTGGAATAAGACAGAACTTTCTTGTAAGCCTGCAAATCTCCAAATTGCCTCCTTCCCTCAATAGCTCTTCTCTACCAAACCCTCAGCCTGCAGTTTCCATTGAGTTATCCTGTATTGCTCAGTTGCCACTCCTCTTTTTGAACTTTCGGGAGGGGAAAATGGGTTGTATCTCCTGCCTGATTAGGAGGCACCACAGAACAGAAGTCATGCAACATAAAACAAGCTATGCCGTGTCTCAGCTTTCCTGGGCACAGTGTGGCTGGCTAAGGCTGTTGGCCAGGTCCCCATCCATCAGGACTCAGCCCTGAGCACAGACTTCAGTGATATCTGGCTCAGATGCCCTTACAATGACAACTGTAATAACTTGCACATACAAAGAGAAATGCACACACATTACACATCCTCCAGCTGCTCTCCCCAAATCCCTCCCTGTTTAGGAGACTGGCACATTTGGTTTTCTGGAGACATTTTACCAGGCCATCAGCAGGAAATAAGGGGCACAAATTACATTATTTACTGCAAACTGGAATTGCAGAGGTTCCACAATCTATTGAGCTGCAATGTCCTTTACCAGCTTTATCCCATTCCTGCTGTGGAGTCAGAATTTCACAGTTGAATCTGTTGTTTAATATTTCGAATGTTCTCCCTCCCCATTCCCTCTACTGAGAAGTAGAATAGAAAGAAAAAGAATAGAAACTCAAACCAGATAGTTCCTTAATTTCAAAAGATAATAATTTCAAACAATATATCTATGTCTCTCTCTATCTACAAGATTTAGGATTTCATCCCTCATTTTTGTAAAATTCATGAAAGATTTATGAGTTATTCAGCTCATGAGTTCCTGGGATATTGTTAATAAACCTTCTCCTTATTCCCATTGTTACATCTCATCAGCCCCTCAGCCATTTCAGGCTTTTGAAGCATACAGACATTCTTTTTTTGTTGAAGTATTTTAATATCTCCTTTTCTAAGATGAACATTAAGTTTTGCTACTCCATCGAATCCATCATTTTCCACTCTCCCATCATAACTTAGAAGCCAGGCAGATGACACATTAATCCCTTGTTAAGACAGGAGTGGAGTTTGATGAGAGGAACCTCTGAAACCAGACAATGAATCTCTACAAGTGCTCCAGCCCTTAAAGAATTAAGCAAAGGTAGCTTTGCCTTAAAGTAAATTCAAACCTCTCGTGGCCGCAAAGGACATACTGATACAGTGCCAGCATCCAGCTCTGCCACACGAAACACTTCCAAAACCTTTGAGGACCCATCCAAGTATAAACCTTGTGCAGCAAAAAGAATGCTGAGGTTTTTATTTTGTTAACTATCACGCAACAGTTCTCTTCCCAGACCCATCTCCATGGCCTCCTTTCCCCCCGCCACCACTCCTCAATTCCTAAGCAATTCCTACCATTAATTTCAAGGAAATCTCTCAATAACCGTGAATAAGCCACAAACTCCTATCTTTGGCAGACCACAGGTTCCCCTCTTCTGCAGATCTCAGAGCTGAGCTGTAGTGCTTGGTCTAAGTCCCACGCACTCCCCAAAGGTGGGCTGGCATGAGAAGGCTGTACCTGCCTGCATTCACAAGGCATGCTCGTGACCAGTCCACAGTGTTTAAGATATTTTCAAAATAAACGAAACAGCAAATCAGAGAAACTCTTGTCATGGTTTCCCCAGGAAAGAAAACATTAGCCCCATCACATACCGTATCACCCAGGACCTAGATTTTCCAGTTTAAGCTTCCAGCTCTGCCTGTCTTCAAGGTCCCCTCCAAGCTATGGTCTGAAGAAACAGATGCCCGAGTGCTATCCAAGGCCCAGGAACACACTGCTCTGCCTTAATAATAGAGACAGAGACATTCTCCTTGTCAAAACTAATATAGAGATATACACAGCTTCTCCAAGAGGCTTCAGTTTGAGCAGATTCTCCAGAGCACACAGTGGATAAGCCCTTTAGATTTTAATCCTTTTGCTTTTTAATCTTTTTTTTCCTTCTTCACAGTCTTATCACACTGTAGAGTTTCCAGTGGTTAAACCCACAACAGAAGGAGGTAAAATTCCCCTGTAGACAACAGGAGAAAAAAAGAAGCAAGTCCTGATTCAGACTCTTGTCAGCAAGCCCTTCTCCAGAACCAGGCCTGGGGAGGTCACCTAGAAAAACATCTAAACTTCCATCTCGGTTACTGAGGAAGCTTTCATCTCAACAGTATCTGTGTACCTCAGAGTCTTAACAGATGTGCCATGACAATGTTGTGGCAAGATGAGAATGATTATCCCTGTTTTAAAGATGAGGAACTGAGAAGAGGAAAGGGAAGCATGTGATCCACTATCCACTGAGCAAAGAGTTTAACAGAAGCCTGCAAGCTGCAGAGTAATGCCCGAACCACCAGCTGCTTCGATAATTTACCTCCTAAACACAAAACACAGTTTGAAGCAAGCCTTTTCCTCCCTCAGTAACACTTTGCCCATCTCCCCAGGACAGATTGCTGCAGTGAGCATAGACCTGAACTGAGTTTCACTGCTTGAGGCTCTCAGTGCTGAGAATCCTCTCCCATAACGTACCAGTGTAGCTTTTACTGGTGGTAACAACATTCCGAGCATCACCCAAGCAGACCATCATTACTGACTGACCCCACAGCCTCATAATTCCTGCCTTCTCCACATTCAAGTGATCCAGTTTGGGGCCATCCAAACATGTATTTACACACTGTGAGACAGCACCCTTGTATGTCAGAGTACATAGACACAGCCTACTCACTGATCTTCCTGTCTGATGTTTGTGTGACACAGGCATTGCAGGAGGACTCCAAGCAGAACATACCCTGGGGATTAAGGAGCTCTCCCATATTTGTCAGAAATCATGAGCATTAAGAGCACTTGGGATTTCACCTTCTTTTTACCCAGAGAGCATTCTCTTCTTAATTACAGCTGGCAGCCACAGTGACCACCTCATTTGGCTTTGTTAGGGTTGAATTCGACTACATTCAGAAGGGGAAACAACACACCTTCCTTAAGTCCAAATCACCTTGGACACATGTCCAAAGCAGCTCTGGACAGCTGCTTCCTTTGTGAAGACTCCCAAGGAATAGGAACAGTGTAGTAGCAAACCCCTTTGGGCTTAGAGGTTTCTTGCATTTTGGCAAAGAATGATCCTTCATGGCTTTCCTTACATCTAAGCCCATCTTCCCTCCTTCATGAAATGAACAAGGAACAAAAAACATAAAAGACCAGCAAATAGGTTCACTTCCTGGCTCTTATACCTGCAACACGACCAACACAGCGTACTCCAGCACAGTGCTCCTAAGTTTCCCTGCTGGCAAAGTGGAGATGTTCAGCAAAGCTGAGAGGCTGCAGGCAGCCTGCTATCCTCTACTGGAGAGGATGAGAACCAGACAACCCATGTATTACAGATGCACATTTATGCTGGCATTTAAGAGAGATTCTCCTGGCTGTTTTAAGAGCTGGGAGAACTGAATTTTACATCTCCTGCCAGACATAACACAGTCACACTCTGAGGATAACACAACCTAGAGGAGTTAACCAGGATTTGCCCTGTAGGAATGCTCCTAAAAATACTTGGATTTGCAAATTGGGGTCTCTAGGCTATAGAGACAGCTATATAGAAGCTGCTATATACAGGCTATCTAGGCAGCTCAAGAACCAGCAGTGTTCAGCTCTGGCGACATCTGAGGTCTGGCCTGTTCCTCTGGATCCCATCCCTGTAGTTGTCTGCCAGAAGGGGGAACTTTCAATCATTCCCTTCCAAAACTTTCCAACACAACTAAAACCTTGACACCTTGAGATGGAAAGAAAAGAGCCTGTACTACATGGCCAGTGAGAAAACATGAAACAAATTTAGCGTCACTCTCTATGTAGCATCTCCCTTTACTCCCCATTCGACAGCCGTGAAAGCTGCTGGGACTTGAAGCACTCAGCATAATATAGACTGGAGGATGGGAAGGCATATGAAGTGCAATAGCAAGGAGAGGGAGGTTGACAAGAAAAGCAAGAAGGGTGTATGCATGACTTAGGCAGTAATACACCATCACTTATACTGATGCTGTCTCAGCTGGATTAACTCCTGGTAGACAGGAGGCAGATGGGGAGATGGGTTTGCTTTTTCTGTCTAGAAACAGAATGGTTTGGGTTGGAAAGAATCTTAAGATCATCCAGTTCCAACCCCCTGCCACGTGCAGGGATGCCTCACACTAGACCATGTCACCCATGGCTCTGTCCAACCTGGCCTTGAACGCTGCCAGGAATGGAGATTTACCACTACTTTGGGCAGTTATGATCAAGAGCAGAGCAAGTTTTCCCCACTCCTCAAGCAGATACACCTGTGCTTGGTTCTGCAGAGGAGTTCCTGACAGCTTCACAAACCTCTGCAGTTCAGTGGCCATCGCCTGCTTTTCTACCTGATTTTTTTGGCAGGTCAGTGTAGGGAAACCAGCACCACTGGTTCACCTTCAGTGCTATAATACTGCTGCTGGTCTGGCACAAACTCTCCATGCTCAGTGAGCATACTGCAGACTGCTCCCTAAATCAGGGGAAGATGGGGGGGCTCAAGTCTTGCCAATGTTTTAAACTCCTACCTAGAATGCACTGTACTGTGAAATGAGCGGCCTCCCTGCTGTCTACAGAGTGCTTTAAGACCCCTGGAGGGAAGGATTCCAACAGGGCATAGTGTTTATCACAAGCACAGCACCACACACAATATGAATCACTACACACCAACATCACAGCCCCTACACTAAGTTCCTAAGCATGCAGTACAAGAAGGAAGAAACGATGCCTGCCTGTTTTCTCTTCAGCCCTCCTTGCTGGTCCATATCATCGCTTGTTTGCTGTTTGTGAAGGAAGTTTTTGTGCTTGTGGATTTCTGTTCCTATCTGGATCTACAATAATCCTATAATTGTGATGCCAAGCAGTGCCTGCAGACAGTTTTATCACAGTCTGTATAATGTGTAAATAGCATTAAGTTAGACGGATTTTCTCATTAATTCTCTGTCCCAGTGACAAGCCAGGAATTAACACAATTGATTTTCCAGTCCCTGCTCATTATCAATCATCCCAGAACTTAGTCCCATCTCACCTGTTCCACCTGGGTCCCAGCATTTATTTGTAGACTTCAACATATATTAAACTAATAAAAAACAATGGCCACAACCACCTCTGTGCTCAAGACCCAGATTAAGAACAAACGATGGATGCTCCTAACTCCTTTGGTGGGAAACCTCCCGCTATGTACCACTATCCTACAGAAAACAAGCAGTAGACAGGTTAAGGAACAAGCAATTCATAGGGGTTGCATTTGAAATTAATAGAAGCTGCATAGTGTCCACAAGGCACCTCCACAATTGAACCCAAATTCTCTCCGTTACTCCCACTTGAAATGCTTCTGACTTTACCACTTGTCTGCACTGACTGCAGTGGGAGTGCTGCAGTCCCCCAGCAAGGGGAAAGACATTTATTACCTGACTCAACAGGTTAAGAAAAGAAAGTGAAAGCTAGAAAGAAAGAAAGTAACAAATGTGTAAGGCCAAAATGAAGAGGAATCACAAGCAGTAGTGCTGAAGGGAATAATCTCAGTGTCTCACAGTTTTGTCCTGTGGTTCCTACCAAACCTGTCCCTGCTGTCAAAAGAAACAGGCAGAAGGAAACATTCTGATGGCACGCTGGAATTTTGCACTTTTAGCTTTCCTGATCTCCTTCATTACCATCTCCTGGAGCGGGAGTGGAAGTCTGGCTCATACAGACTTTTCTGCAGAAATCTACAGGTAAAGCAGATACTTAAATAGCAGCCTGGCAAATGCAAGCCCTCTGCTGTGAACCAGATGTGCCTTCAGTGCACACAATCCTCACTGAGCCTCTGTATAAAAGAGACTCTTTTGGATCACATCTTGTACTTTTGTTTCCTTACCTGTATCCTCAGTCTCCAAGTATTCTCCTGCTTGTTCCGTATCATACCACTCGACTGGATTATATACTGTGTAAATTTACCCATCCATCTATCTGTAGCTCATCCAAGAAAGAGGAAACCCAGAGAGCCACACATTTTCTGTAAATAGAAAGAAGTAGAATGCTGTAGATAATAAATAGTTCTGAATCCCCCTTACTGAGGGCATCTGTTCTGGCATATGCAGTTAGAAGGAGATTCATAGACCAAAATCATCTCTTATCCACTGCATAAAGAAGTGTTCACTCTGGATATTACAGGCTGGTTATGGTGAGTGATGAATGCTTTTGTTGTGCTAAACTGTGGAGGAAAACTTCTTGATGCAGTAATAATTTAAACCTTGCAAGTGTTTATTCAGATGTTCACTAATATCAGTATAAGGAAGCAGCTGCCTTTTATCTGCATCTGCAACACCATCTTCAGTTTTGTTCTTGTAGATAGTTCTCAGTCCTGTCAAGCACTGGTGAGTTCCATAAATCAAACATGAAATAGTGGGAAGGAAAGAGGAAAGTCTCCTCCTTGGCATGTGAAGTGCACAGTTAGTCCCTCAACCTCTCTGCCTCACCCTGGAGGGCCTGTGAGTGTAGTCTTTTAAAGGCATCAGCTCTCCTTGGCTCATCTGGATCCAGAGTACTCAAGACAGGCTGAGATGGAATTATCACTAGATAACAATAATCTTTATGGAAGCTATTTAAGGATAATTCTAATCTTTTTTTATTAGGCGACTTGTGAAACTTCCAGTGCAGAGAGATGGCACAGGTTTAGAATACTAAGCAATAAGAGGTTAGAAGGGATAATTCAATCTGGTGGCTGTTTCTCCAGGTAATTGGATTCCTAATCCCTGAAAGGTTGTGATCCCAGTTTACTCTGCTGGGACAGAAGGAGTCCAATTAGTCTTTTAGCACATGATCCAGTGCAGGCTTTGGCATTGCCTGCAAGAGACAGGTAACAATTTGCAAATCATCACAGCAGGGAAAAGTAAAGCTGTTGCAGACAGAGGTAAATCAGGCTCTTGATAGATCAGCTTATCTTTTGTTTCTCACTGGAACAGAGAATGGGATATGCCTTTCTCCCAGCTGCTGCAAAACAACAGCTCTCAACATCCACAAACAAAAGGATGATGAAGTGCATTCTCTAAGGGGTGCTGCCTATGTATGCAAGTCTGCTCCTGTCTACACGGAGCCAGATAAATACCTCTCCAGCCCAGATCTGGCAGCCCACCATGAAGTGCTCAGAAGATAAGTTGTCTAGGTAGTATTGCTGCTATGTTGTCAGCTTTCTTCAAGGTTATGGCACTGAAAGGCAATAGCATTAGCAGAAAAGCATGGTGGATGGGGAAGTGTTCTATTCTTCATAGAGGACCCATATTAAATCACCAAATATTCTCTCAAGGACTGTGAAGTGTTTGGCTGCAGCACAGAGGAGCTTGTAAATACGGTGAAATGAAGCTAGCTCTTGTAAAACATCTTCTCAAATGTGGAACAAGACACCAAGAGCAAGTCAACCACACTATCCACATCTCATCAGATCAACAGGAAACATTGATGGGGTTAAATCTAGTCCTAAATTAGATTAAGAGCCAAAATCAGCAATGGTGTGTAAGGATCACTTCACAGAAGCTCAAGTAGTTCATAGTCCAGATTATATCTGGTGTATTCTTGGTAGTATTACTGCTATCAACCACCACTGAATGTTTCATGCAAGGACTTCACCAATGAATAAGGAGAAGGAACGTGTCTTTAGAAAAGAAAGCATCCTCAAGGAATTGCTCATTTCTGAATGAGACACTAAACAAAGACTGGTGCCAAAAGAATAAAGATCACGGACAATCAGACAAAATGCCACCTTCCAGGTTTGGCAGAACAGATTAGAAATAATTCCCAGTAAGTGTGCTAACAGCCTGCATGAGAGAAATATGGAGACTTTAAAGTTATACCGAAAATAAAACAAACAAAAATACCTGTCAGAAACCAAGACGTTCTCCTTTATCAACGGGTGAGCTCATTTCCCCCTGCAGCCCAGTAAATACATTTGTGTGTAACTAGTTTTATGGCAGATTTCAGACTGGAACAGATTTTTATAGCCCAACCTTGAACTCTAGCGAGCACAAAATCCCCATTGATGAGGCAAGAAAATAAGCTGCAGCATCAGCCACAGAGCCCCACTCAGGGACAAAGCACAGGGACTAACATTAGGTGATGCACAAGGCCAGGGGCTGAGCACATCGGATTGCTGCTAGCCAGCTCCCTCATGATCAGGATGATTCCTGACACATCCCAGCATGTACCAGACAGCTCTGCCAGATCCCCTCAGCCCTGTTCTATTTCCAGCCTTGGTTCCTCATACGCAGCTCTTCCAGCTCACTTCAGTCCTGCCTTGCAACCACATATCCATGCTATTCTGTCCATCCACGATGTGAACAGTGAGCATTGATTGAAATTGAATTCATGGGCTAGGTAGCAAGCCAGGGGACTCTTTACTGTCACTCACTTGGCAGTGACTGGAACAATTTATAACAAATTGAAGTGTAAGAACTTGATAACGAAACTATTTCATTTCCATCACCGATTCAGCTGCCACCTGTAAAACTGCAGCTAGGAATGGACTCTGGAAACGTCTTACAAGACCATTAGCCATCCACCAGGCACTGCCTTTATCTTTATGCCTTTAGTTCCATGCCCACCTGCATCAGCTTTGTTACTGTAAACAGCTGCTCCTCTAGCCAGTCCCTGATCAGTTCACGGCCCCCGCACTGATGTATTACCATAAGGACATAGAATAATGCGTCTATCTGCATCTTTTACAGACAGGGATCAGCTGGAGTGTTCAAAGCTCTCAGCAGTCAAACGTCCTTTCCTGTTCAAGTGGACTGTCACCCCAGAATAGGGGAAGCAGCGCCTCCTGGAACACCATAGGCTTTTTTGGTGTATGTCACATCAAGGACAAAAACCGGGGCACAGGGTGTGTTTGGCCATGACATTTTACAGACGCTTGTGCTCATATTGTGAACAGCCCTCCTGTCAAAGGAGCCAGTTTCTGACATTCACACCTGGATTGGCACCATTTGATGGTGGCCCTTTCCATTAAGGGCAGCCCCATCTCCAAAGTGCTTTGTGCTACTATTTCAGCCAAACTGTTCAAAGCTGCACAAGTTCCAAATGCAACATTTCTAGGTGCGCCACCAAAGCCTGACAATTTGGGTCAATTTTACTGTTAAAGTTCTTATTTGGCAGATGAGAATTGACTAGTCTTGTTTCCAGTGCTCCCATTGCAGAATAGACCTTTCTACTGCACTCTCACTGGAATTCAAACTATTCCCTGTCCCTTCCCCACACACAGACAGGGTCTCACAGAATTTCCATTTCCCCCCAAAACTGTTAGCAGGAGAGTGGTAAGTAGGATGGACAGGTTTTGACTGTAAGAGAAAGAATCTACATCAAATTCAGTTTTCCCTAGAAAAGTACAGAGCCTCGCTAAGTAAATGCTGGAAACATTTCTTCCCTTTAACTTCTCCTTCATAAGATGCTTTTTATACAAGTTGGAATGCAACACATCCTCTCCCACACAGCAGAAGCATACAGATCCTTTGAAAACAACCATTTTTTTTCCTCCTGTGCCTTAGCTTACTAGAGAGATTGATATTATTCTTTTTTATGTCTCAATCCTCAGGAGACATTCAGGGCCCCTAAATTACTTAGATGCATTTTTTCGCTATCTGGAGATGAGTTAACTCTCAATGGGAATGTGCATCACCTTCATATATGTACATGAAATCAGCCCTTCCTGACTCACAAAAAGCAGTAACACGGTGGTGCTGCTGCGTTCCGCCCAGTACTCTTCTGTCAATGTATCCATGTGTTATCTACCCATCAGTCTGCAGAAAGGGACAAGGAATTTAGGGCTTGGCTGTTTCTAGCCATGAACTGGAGACTCCTCTACACACACATACACTGGGAACAGACCGATTTCCTACTTCATGGTTTCCCAGCACACAGTTCTGCAGAAGACAAGGAGTAGGCCAATAAAAAAAAATACATAGGACTTGTAATCTCAGAAGGCACATACCAAGATCACACACTGAGGCAAGCTACCTTCCTTCTCCAAACCCCATGCTCTTCAGTCATAAGTGAAAATAATGAATCTCTCTGGATGAAGCAGCACTATATAAAAATGCTAAAATTCCCTACATATTTTTTTTTCCTCTAGAACACCTGAATTTCAGTGTATCCATATATTATGCAGGGATACTGACAGAACCGCTACAAAACCTGGAGTAGTTTAGGTTCAGCTTCCCCAGTTCATCCTTTCTCTTGTATTTGGACAAGCTAAAATCTTTGAAAACGAAGTAATTTGGGATAAGGATTTTAGAAATCAGGCTATCATTGCTGAAAGGAGGACAGCGGCAGGGAAGCTCTGCATGCCATGCTTCCCACTACTGCTCACAGAACAGCATGTGATTCCTGCCTTGTATGCTAGCTGAGGGGTGGGGTGGGGGGGAAGAAAAATCTTTTGGCACAGACAGGATTTCATCTCCTGAAGTTCATTAATATATAACTGTCCTCTCCAACTCCCTCTTGACCTTTCCCTTTAATCCTGCTCTTCCCATCACATCCAAGTGTTCCACCTTTTTCTGGCAACAGGGATGCTGCAGGGGATTCGTGCAGAAAGGAACTTTATAGAAAGCCTGCAGCACATCACTGGGGAGGAAGCTTTGTGTTCCTGGGTGGCTAACTAACTTCTACTTAAGAACTAATCTAAGAAAGAAGAAAGGCCAGATGAAGAATGCTGTGGCACAGAACCAAGTGTTCTCTTAAGGCTTTATGGAGCTCTAGAAACACACAAAAGTAAAAGCACATGAATCTCTAGCATGTTATTCCCAACCTTTCCTTTATTTATATTGACTAGAGTTAAGGTTTCTACAGCAGTAGAGCTATCCCCCACAGGTTAAAATATGACTCAACTGTGGCATTATGCTACACAACAGTCATTTATAATCTATCTGAAGTCATTTCATCAACCCTTGGGACAATGGCTAACAACACTGAGAAGATGGTTTATTAGACCCTCTTTCCACTAGGTAAAGTTTGAGAAACTGCTTATTTCCCACAGTGCGATGATATTTCACAGCCTTATTTGCAAACACTGCATGAGATGTAAATTGCCTGAATTTGTCCCTTATATGCAACAGGCATTCAGTTTATTCCCTTACCACTAGTAAGGCAGCTGATTCAGAGAGCAGGCCCTGGCTTTTGCTTAATGGGACACCTAAAAACATGCATCATCTTTATACTTGTGCTAAATCAGTGACAAAGCACTGTTTCCCACACAAATCGAACCACTGCCTACAAGAACTTTCCATTCTACCCTAGAAGAGGAGGGGGAAAGAAGACTCTATTAAAATTGCCTTTATTAAAATTGCTGGGCTATTCAGCATTTCCCAGTTAACAAACTGGCCACTGATCTAGCATAGAACAAAGAGCAGATGCTGGGATCTCCCACCATAAAGAACACCAAAAACCACTACCAGACCAGCAGAGCTGACCAGTACTGTCTAGCCTAGAACAAGACATCTGAAAGGTGCAAATGTAGGAGGAGGCAGGCCCCAACCTCTTCTCCTGCTGCTGAGCTCTCCTCACTTTCAAGCTCTTGGAGCGGTATGCCAGATCCTGCATTTTAGCAAGGTTCTCACTACTTTCCTTGCCCCCTGACAATGAGACACATCTCTCACCCAGCATGTTCATCTTGATTCATTATTGACAGAGCCATCTGATTAATGACCAGATTCTCCTCCTTGTTTTCATGAGGAAGTGATACAATGGTGCCATAGATTTCTAATTCTTCAAAGCACTCTGGCCTTGGCAGCCTGATGAGAAGTCAGCAGAGGACAGGCAGGGTTATTTCTATTTGAATTTGTTCTGGTTTTAAAAACTATTTGGGTCTTCATGTGCAGAGGTTGTGAACTCCAGTGTATGAACTTCTCTCTCAAGACAGTGCAAGCATGAATTCTGGGACAGATGTCCAAGCATAGATTTCCTTCCAAGGGAATAGATAAACTCGGCCAGCAACCCACTGTGCCTGCAGATCAGTGAGACTTGGATGTTGAAACAAGCTGACCCCCCAGGAATGCTGAACTATGTCCTTCAAGTATTTCTTATTCAGACAAATCCATGTGGCCACTGAAACATCTGGGTTAGAACAAGGGCTTTCCTGTAATCTAGCTATATAGAAAGGCAACTATATAGAAAGCATAAGCACTAAGGGTTAACATCAGAAGGTGTAAAAGAAAACTTGACAAACACATTCATTTTGGGTCTTACTCTGAGTTACACAGAAGAGCAAAAACGTTATTTCAGACAGTAAAGCACAGGCATTATTCTGTCCAGTGCTGGGCCTGTTTCCTTTAGACATACAGCTGCAATAAGCTGCCATGCTGAGTTTTATTGAAGCTTAAGAATTTTTTAGCAGCTCTGGGAGCTATAGATTTTAGATCTTGGCTAGATATTTAGCTCCACCTTCAACTGAAAAACAGCTTTAAAAAGCCAGAGCAGCATTTCATTTCTTAAATATATAATCGAGCAAGCACAAAACTCCAGTATAAAGGTATAAAGCAACCAAAGGTGATTTAAATAATACCTACCACTAAAAGACAAACCAATATGTGAAGGGAAAGGCCTAGTTATTAAGGTACCAGACTGCAAAGGAAAACTCTTACATACTCTTGCTTGATTAAGCAGCAGTGACTCAGTTTACTCACCCAAGAAATGGGAAGCATATAGTCCAAGCTCCTAAAACCACTATAAAAGTATTAAGATTTTCCACCAGTGATTCAAGATGTGTTAAAAGCAATTGACTGAACAGAAGTACGTCTCAGAGTGTGCAGACACTGCATTTTTTTTCCCCACATGAGTGTACTACCCATTATGCACAACTTACCCACACTCTTTTGAAAGCCCAGCTCTCAGCATCTGTCCAGAGTAAGCCTATTAAGCCATCAGCAAAGGCTTTAAAAATGTAAGATATAGCCAACTAGCTTTCTTCAAATGCCTGTTCCTGCCATTACCTTGCCTGGGCCAGAAGCATCTGTCCAGACATAATCTACACATTAGAAATTCATCTGCAGCCATTTACCTTCCAAGCTTCCTTACACCAGAGCCCAAATAAGGTACAACCAGACAAAAAAAATCTCGCAGACTTACATGAATTCCTGTAAAGACAAAAAATGAGGCAGTTTTAAGTACATATGTGGAAAGTCTCCTTCTCCATTATCCTGAAAATTTTTGACCCAATGGCTGCAGAGGGGAAAAATAGTCCCAAAAATTCCTAGCTGTCATGGCTGTAAAAAAATATCCTCCCAAATAAGACAGATGTGCTGAGCAATGCAATGACCTGAGGCTGGGCAATCCCTAAAACCATACTGCAAGGAGGGACACCCTTCCTTCCTCCTCCAGTAACAACAGTCTGCTACATAAAAGTGTTTTGCCACTCAAAAAGTGAAAGGATTGTGAATCAGCCTCATAGAACAGCAGAGGAGCAGCAAGACCAGAATCTCATCCACCTCCCATGGTGAATCAGGTTTTTCAGCCTATGGAACAAGACAAAAGGTACCAGGGCAGTTCTGGGGCTCTGCAGTGGCAGTGGTCTGCCTGGCAGAGGATGCCTCCGCCTAGGGCACAGGTACCAGCGGGTGCTGCAGCAGTGAAGAACAACGATGCTGCCATCTGCAGACAATTAGAATTACAGCCTCCACCTACACAGGCACAGCATGAAAAGGTGTTCAATGGTGCATGAATCGCAAATCTCTACACATTTTCTATTAGAGGTCCAGTTTCTCTAAAATGAGTTTATGCTGACTACTAATAGACTCCGCCTCTAACAGGAAAAAGCATTAAAATGTGTTTTAAGAGCAAGTGCAGAACCATTACAGTCATAATAAAACCACCAACATGCTGTCTCACTAAAAAGGATACTCTGCAGGCTGGTTTCTGCAGATTCAGAAGTTTCTTTGGGAGGATCCTCGAGCATGACCCATGTGTATCTAGATGCCAAGATAGTCTGTATTTTACCCTCTAAAATTGTCTCCAAATGCTATGAACCTTAGGACGTGTTCTGCATCTCAAATGTAGACAAATACTTCCCAGGCCTAGCTGTCTTATAACCACAGAAAGTCCTGCAAACCCAAACAGGAAATCACTTCAAAGCAGACAATGAGAGTAAGACAGTGTTGCAGGTGAAAGCATTAGCTCCACAATGGTATATAGTCACTAAACTTTACTGCAGGAACTTCTTTCATTCTTTCCTACTCAGATGGATTTTAAACTGGAAGCAAAACGTGAAATCAGACTCATTGAATTGTCTTTGTTTCTGTTTTCACCTATGTGCAACACATACAATAGAGGTGGCAGAGCCAAGAGGTCTCTCTAGA
Organism: Strigops habroptila; assembly: GCF_004027225.2. Taxonomy (NCBI): domain Eukaryota; kingdom Metazoa; phylum Chordata; class Aves; order Psittaciformes; family Psittacidae; genus Strigops; species Strigops habroptila. The sequence continues at coordinate 3,500,628 of NC_044292.2, forward strand.
CTGTTCAAACCACTTTAACCACATATGAAAAACAACATGAGACAAAGCATGTAAGACAAGTAAGACTTTAGTCTCCTGAAGCTAATTGTACATGCATTTGTATAGTAGACAACACCAGTAACCAAGAGAGGAAAATTTCAAACCATGCTTTAGGCTCATTTATGACACACGTGGGAAGGTGTTACACTGTCACAGTCCTATACAATATAGATCATTGCAAATCAGGAGCAGAGATCACGGCACTGGAAGAATGGCAGAGCACGTAGGTGAGGAAGAAAGTCCATCTTTATTAAGAAAGATTTAAAGTTTAGCTGAAATCTCCTTCCAAACGCTGAAGAGCATTTCTGTTCTTAAAATTCTCCTCATTGATGAAAACACTAAAACCACTCTGAAATCTGCCATTAGTACGAGATGATCACTGCCACTGAACATTTTAACCAATGATAGGGAAGGACAGGACTATGCAATTCAAAACAGGACTTAATACAAAAAGAGTATGATCTTTCATGCACTTAAACACACAGCACACAAAGACCCTCCTCCTTCCAGGAAGATGCTTTAATGTATGTGCAAAAATATAACTGGAGTGATATAAAATAATTAACACAGCATAATTAACAGAATAACATTTGGAGACTTTATTGAAGAAAGGCCAGGAGGTGCTTTAGGATGCATTAACAGACAGGCTACAGATCTGTTCATCTACCAGTGTAGACTCATCACACTGCAATACAGCTCGTGAAGAGAGACCTGAAAGAAGTTTAAGAAGTTTATAGTGAGGGAAAGGAGCATGGGACAGGGAGGAGAAGGGTAGGGAAAGAGACCCAGCATCCTCATCTCAAAACAAACCTATAAAGGAGCCTCTCTTGCCACTCAACGTCTACAAGGAATTTATTTTGGTGTACTTACTGGTTAAGTCATCTGTTACGTTAGCTCATACCTAACAGGTTTTCTAGTACTAAACATGCTTTTTGAAAAGCACACACAGAGATAAAGCACTTTTTACTTTCAAAGCTCTCTATGATGTCAGCTCAGCATCCCTGTGAGGTAGGCAAAAATTAGCTGTTTTCTGAGACACAGAGAAGTTAAATGACTTCTTCAAAGCCATGGTGAAGAATGTGCTATTAATATCCTTAAGAACCTGGAATGATATTGTTTTGCACAGACAGGGAATTGGACACAACCAGCATCTGCTAGTAAGGAATTACTGAATTTTCACCTCATTCATACTATTAAAATGCTTTGAATCCCCACCTTGACAAGTGTTCCACAAACACATACAGGTACTAGTGAGCTCTTCCTTCATCTCTGTAACAAAAAGCACTGGTCCTCTCCAGCAGTAAGCAGACATCCTAGGCAGGGGCCTATTCCCTGCTTGTAAAGGGTAGCCTGGATACAACTAGAGTTAATACACTACTCCAAAGATTATATCCTAGATGTTTCCACTGTTACAGTTACTCTTATCAAAGATATGAGCCAAATATTAGTTCCTTTAAGGAATTTACCTTGAGTACTCTAGTTTATATAAAAGGAGTAGGAAGAAAAAAAAAAGGTAACTATCCAGTCTTTCAAACCAATAGCTATACAAACCCAAGCTATCATGAAATAAAGCACACAGCTGCTACAAAAGGTAGCAACAAAGCCATGCTGGGATTAACCTAATACACCCGCATAGCTGCAATTGCAAGGTTAACAGATCCACCAGCCCAGTCCATATCCCTAGAAAAGCTTTTGCTTTACAGCAAAGTGAAGTGTGTCTCAGAGCCAGGCTCTTCTTTACCCCATAGGCCCACAAAGAAGTAACAGCAGATACTGTGTTGTGTATGTCTGATTTGACAACAGTTTCCAAAACCACTTGGATAGATCTCCTCCATCCAGCTGTGCTGAACTTTACGTCTTCTCCTCTAACGAAATATTTTGCTGTAGAAAGCAGCACACAGTTGCTGAAGTCAGTGTCTCTAGTGAGACCAGAGTGATCATTTGCCCAATTTTAATAAAAGATTAAATTGTGGCTCATAAAAAACACCTGGAAAGAATCCTTCTCCCTGACCACAGCACAGCTGTAAAGCAATAGACCAATTGCTGGGTGACACTGGGTAACCCAAAGCCATGAAACAGTCACTTCAATAGCTGTACCATGTAACCTTGTACCATCAGCTCAGCTCTATTGTCAGTACAACCCACTAAATGTAACACTCAGCTGAACACACAAGGGCATAACTTACCTATGTCAGATGCAGGATAGCCCTATGCTAGCTTATTGCTCTTGTTTAAATGCCCTTCATATAGTGGTTAGCACACTCCTACTTGGTTCAAAAGGAAGGTTGCAACCCAGGCACCAGCAGCTCTAGTTCAACACCTATATCAATTCCTCTAAAGCTTTCCATAACTCCTGCAAACCTTTCACCAAAACCCTGGATACAGGAAACAAATACTTATTCTTCAACACAACAGGGAATCCAGCTGGCACTGAGCAACATGGCATAGATCTAATTCATCTTTGCACTGCAAGTCACGCTTTCTCCCCAGTGTGTTTGGCATGTTCCTCACACTGCTACATAATTGCTGAAACAATCAGTTCTCCAAACTGCCACATGAACATCAAGTGGCAAGATCTGCAGGAGAAAATAAACCACCACCATAAGGTGTACAGGGGAAAGAAAAAAAAAGAGGTGGGGAACTTCACTTCAGAGCTAACATTTAAATGTGATTCAGCCACACAAACTCTGGACTCCAACAGGAAAAATCTTGTTAATGAAAATGGTTTCTTCCCATTTCCAGTCCTAATTTTTATGCAGAGTCAATGGAACAATCCCAATTCCTTTTTTCCAACCCTGAATATCTTTCTCTTTTGCTCAAGGGGGCTTCTCACAGCAAGATATTTCACTGGGCCTCTAAACAAACAGAGAATGACAATTGAAAAAAAAAAACTATTTAATTGAAACTAAGAATTTGTTCTTCCTGTATCCATTAACCCATACCCAGCCAGAGAAATCTGCTGCTCTTGTCTGCCCCTTAACTCCAAGAGTGTCATTTCAGAGAGTAAATTATAAGCAAATGCAAAAATGCAGACCACTTGTTTTTCTATGCATTGAGGGTTTTCAGTTGCATGATGTACAATTACAGCTTCAGCTTTTGTAGCAGAATATAAATTTACTGGGTTTGGCTTGAAGTATGTGCAGTGGGCTATTTGTGCTCCATTTCAGCACCAACATCCCACAGAGATATGTAACTGAAATTCCTAGACTGCAAGGACGAAGAAGAAGCAAGAGCTAATGAATTAGTGTCTACTACATTTCAGTGGCTTGGAAGCCAAAGCTCAAATTTGGCTAAGAGAAAAAAAAAAACCAACAGCAAAAATTAAACTATGCTCACAAGGGAGTGAAGTAATAGCACCTACATTGTTGTGATGCTAAGCATTTGGCAGTGTTTTCTGTTTACCACACAGGAGCCACAGGACTCCTTGACCTTGGTAAGAAAAGGAGTCATATAAGCAATCACTGTGCTTGTGAAGGGAACAGTTTGCATTGGAGGCTCAATCTTACTTTCACTGAGTCAACAGTAAAAGAATTCAGTGGCAGAAGGATGAGTTTCTTTGAATGTTTCCTTGTCTTCACATCACCTTGCTCCCCTGAAAGCTGCACAGTTCACTCCTTCTGAAGAACTGATAAATCCCCTTCTTAAAGTCTGTTGTACAAGCTATCCAAGACCAGCAATTATAGAATTCACAGACAATCAACAGCTCAAGACAGTCTCTCCATTCTTCCCACTGTCCATAACAGGTCATCTACCCCCATCAACCACCACTAACGAGCATTAATACTGAATTGTGAGGCCTGACTCTGCAGCTCCCATTAGAGTTTGGGCAGAGCACCGGCTGGTGCTAGTGTAATACCAAACACATAGAAAAGCCCCAGGAGGAGATTGAGTTTGGCTGTCCGCTGAGGGATTTTGTTGAAGTTCTGACTCCGAAACTGCCTTTCCAGTGAAAACGCCATCGGGATGGTAAGGAGTGGCAATGCCATGCTGATGGTATAGCGTGTGGCCAGCACACAGAAAATCAGGTAGGGCAAGAAGAGCAGCACGGTGTAGAGAACATAGGAGAAGGCAGGACCGATGAGGATAGCCAGGGTGACAATACCCGCCTGCTGGTCAGACTCCATGTCCCGTGTGTTGTTGCTGTGCAGGATGGCCTCAGTACTGAGCGCTAGTGGGATAGCGTAGAGCAGTGGCGAGACAGACAGATAACCAACTTGCACAGCATGGGCAAACATGACAGCCAGGGGCCCAAAGGTGATCAGGATCACCACGTCTCCAAGTGCAACATATTTAAATCCAATTCCTGTGGCAAGACACAAGAATAAAATGAAGCATCATCAAACAACCGAAATCACAGAAGAGAATGGACAATACAACAGATCAGCCCCTTCCACAGAAGTATTGAAAAACAACCGACACATATGTAGCTACAGCTAAGAAGTATGTTACCTCTTTTTTCCAAAGATAATCAAGGAAATGCAGCTTCTCAATTTCTCCATTCAAACAAGTGTAACAGAAACTAAGGGCCAGGCTCTAATGCCCATCTTTGCATCTAGAAGCACCTATTTCTGCAGAAATCTGTAGAAATAAGGCACTCTTTAGCGTGACCACACACACTAAAACCTGACCCTGAATAAACACAAAAAATGCTCAGAACAAAATGCGAAACTGACAAGATTCTTTCAAGGAAACTAACATAACTGTTTGAAAGTCTGACTCAGTTTGAAACCAAGTTTTCCTTTTCCTAATAGTAAGGCACTAAAAATATCCTTCTCTTACTGAGAACAAACACAAATTGCTTGACATTCACAATGAGGCTTCATCTAGAGAACAACAACAAAACATCCGAAAACAAATAACAGATTCCACCAATGGAAAACACCACGTGCAGTGAGCTGTACTGCTGAGGGAGACCAGATACACATCATGAAGAGTTGCAGCAGTGGTTCTGATAAGCATCTAAAGTCACATATATAAATAACAGTGTCTCAACACCACTTTCCAACTTAAGAACTCTGTGTGCTTCTTCCCACAGCAATCAATGGCAAAGAATAGAAGTTCATTTACCAGGACTCCAGGAAATACCACCAGATATTTCCAGGGCAGTTAACTAGATACATCACTTGTGACTCCTAGAAATCCTCGAGAAGTCAACTAATTCTGTCACGTTTAAATTCAGATTTACAGCAAACGGGATATAGTGCTTACCTCCAGTGTAAAGGAAGGAGCTGGAAAGCCCTCCGAAGTAAACCAGGGCCAGGTGCTCCAGTTTGAGCGTTGAGACAGCATAGAGCCCAGCAGCACAGATACAGCCCACAGTATAAAGAAAGACTCCAAACCGGACTACATCCTGAGGCTCCAAAATCTGGTCCACCAAAGTCCTGTCGTCACTCTTCTTGTGATCGATACCTTTGGAGAAGTCATAGTAGGTATTCACCAGGTTGCCGGCTCCGTGCACAGCCAGGACGGTCACGGCGCTTCCCACCAACAGCCCTGGGTCTAGCGCTCCCTCAGCCCGGTACGCCAGAGCGCTGCCGAGAGCCACAGGGGTGAGGGAGGCACTAAAACTCCACGGTCGGAGCGCCAGCACATAGGCCGCGCACTTCTGCCTCCAGCTGCCGGGGGGGGCCCTCTCAGCGCCCGCCAGAGCGGAGCCGGCGTCGTTCCTCTCGCTGCCGCGGGGGCTCTCAGCGCTAACACTGATCTTCTGCGCCAGGTCTGCCGGCCCCATGCTCTCCCGTCCCGCAGCGGCAGCAGCAGCACCTGGAAGAAGAAGGGCCGCGCGTTACCGCGGCGGCCGCGAGGCCCAGCGGGGAGGAGGCTCCGCTGCCGCCGCCATGGCCGCACCTGAGGTAATGGCACGCACCGCCCTTTCCCGCCTGCGCCTAAAGACTGTTCCCTCCCCCCACACACACCTCAGCGCCCCCGCGGCCAGGCGCAGGAGGTTCCGCGGAGGGTCGCGTACCAGAGCAGCTCCCGGCATGAACATTAAACGGACCACGTCGCCACCGCAGCTGCGAAGGGGGGGTGTCACTCTGAGGCACACATCAGCACTGCTAAACGCGCCTTCACGGTACCGGAGGGCCTAACGCCGAGCAGCTGCGCCGCCGGGCCCGCCCCGGCTCCTGCTGTGCGCAGCCGGACACATTTCAGCGGAGCACACAGGGAGCGGCGCTAAGCTACCTCTGCGCATGCGCACATGGCAGGCAGTCATTAGGGAAGGGCGGAAGCCACCCGGCATCTGGGAGGTGGGCCTATAGCGGACTTTTCACCAATCGAGCACGCCTAGCCTTCTCATTGGTCAGTTTTACTGCCACTCGCTCCCGGCTCGCTTGATGATTGGTCTGTCTCACCTTGCGGTTTCTTGGGAGAAGGGGCGGAGCTGCGAGCGCTCCTTCCCTTTAGCTGTTTTTCTACTGGTCAGAGGCGGTGTCTATCAAAGCCGTCCTGGGACGCTATTGGCCAGCAGCCGCTCGCCGGCCCGGCAGGCGCGGGTGGAGGGCAGGGCGCGGGGCCCAGAGCGGGGCAGCCGGCGGCGGTCGGGGCTGAGGCGGTGAGTGCGGCTCCGGAGCCTCCCCTCGGCAGCGCCGTCCCCTCCCTCCCGTCACGGGCTCCCCCCGCGCGTTCCCGCTCAGTGCCAGCCGCGCTGCCGCCTTGCGCCCTGTCAGCGGCACCGGCGCTCCCGCGGGCGCTCGGCCCCGTGCCGCGGTCCCCGCCCGGAGCCGCCTGCCTGAGGCCGCGCGCCCGCCCCGCCTCACCTCACTCTTCTCTCAGCCCCGGCCTGTGGAGCGGCGGCGGCGGGATCTCCCGCCCGCTATCGCGTCCCTCCGCCAGTGCGGCTGTGAGGGAGCCCCGCGCGGGGACACCCCGGCCGGCGGCGGTGGGGCCGCAGCTACGGGCTGCTGTTAGCCCGGGGGAGCTCTTCCTGGCTCCCCGCTGTGGGGCAGCCCTGGAGCCACCTCACGCTTTCATCTGGGGGGATCTGTGTCACCGCGCGGGGATGTTTGGGGAAGAAGGAGTTGAAGTTTCGGTGCCGTGTGTCGCTGTGGGCCCTTTCTGTCAAGTGCTGGGTTTGGGCTTATGTAATCTGGAAATCCGCGGCGGGGGTCCAGCCTCTAGAATATTTTCCACATAAAGAAATGCGATAAAGTTGGGTTATGTGTTGTGATAGTAAACATCCTGCTGCAATGATTAGTGTTGCTATAAGTAGGCTTCCCATCTCTAAATATCTACTGGAGAGTGTAACACTTGCCAGGCCCCGAGCGCTGTCTTCCTTGTGCTGGCATAACGCTGGAATTTCTGTGGAGAAACTTGATTGAAAGTGTTCAAGGAGGAGTCAGATGTGATAACTATATAGTCATGGGGATGATTGTATTATTTATTAGAGTGTAATTGTAAACCCTAATCCCATCTTCATCTCATTCCTGCTATTTTTCACCTTGTTTAGAATTGGATCACCGTGGGTTTGGGCACCTGGAGCATATTTTGGTATTTGAGGAACTAGGGAGCAAGTAGGCTGGGGTCAGGATATTCTGTGGTACAGTTTTACCACAGAGTTGTAAGGCCTGAGGAATGTAGTCGTTACCTGTAATTTTATGCTCTAGTGGCACAGCGTCCTTGCATGCAATAGGGTGCGTGTTTTGGAAACGGGCAGCCTTAAGAAAGAAGCTGAGATATTTCAATAGCTGAAAGCAGTAAAAAAGAAGTGTTTTTCTGAAGCACTTACAGGATTTGATGCCCCCAAGCCCCAGGACAGCACCATCATGTCGGGCACCGTGTCCATCCTCCAACAATTTGCCAATGGCTTGAAGAGTCGCAGTGAAGAGACGAGGGCGAAAGCTGCCAAGGACTTGCAGCATTATGTCACCATGGAGCTCCGCGAAGTGAGTGCTGCGAATGAGAGAATTTATCCTTGTTTTATCATAGGAGTGTAGGATGTGGGCTGAGTACTCTTGGGATGGAGATTTTTGGAATATGGAAGCTGGTCTTAGAGAGGAGGTGGGGCACAGCACGGAGCTTGCCTTTGCCTCAGCATGTACGAGAGGTGAGTGAGTTGGTGGCACGCATGGGTGATTGAGTACCAGAATAAAGAACTCGACATGTCTGGGGCACAAAAAAGAGATAATGTTTTGTGTTTGCAATGTATGGTTGATTTAATTTCTTTAAGCGACCTAAGAAGCATTGTCTTTATGGAGGTTTTGGGATAGGAAGGAGGGAAAGAATGCTGAAAGCTGATTTGAACGTTTTGCTTTTACAGATGAGTCAGGAAGAATCTACCAGGTTTTATGATCAACTGAACCATCATATATTTGAGCTCGTCTCTAGCTCTGATGCAAATGAAAGGAAGGGTGGCATTCTGGCTATAGGTGAGTGACAGTGCGTAATGATTCTGGTGAGTTTTCTCTTCATACATCTGTCTTTAGGAACAGAGTTTCAAAAGGAATGAGCTTTTATAATTGGGGTGTTATGTCTGACTGCTCAGTATGCTGGGTGTGTGCTAGTTGCTGGGCTCTGAAGATCTGTCCATGAGCGCCAGCATGGGAGCTGCTGAGCACTGAGAGTGGCTGAAAACCTGGTGCTTAATGGGCCCTGAGCTCTTCTGAGAGTCGAGCATCAAATGTGAGTGCTGAGCATGTGAAAATTCTGTTCTCAAGCTCAGCTGAGAACAGTTTGTGCTGTCCATCTACGTGTATCAGGGTGGATTGACTTCCTCCGCTCTCTTCTAAGAGAGATTGTTTCTTGGTATTTAAATTTACCTGACTCAGTAACAGCAGCTTATATCCCTGGGAGAGGCTCACATAGCTTCTGCTTTGATTCTGATCAGCTGCTCTGGTTGCGCTTTTGCTGTGCCGAGGCTTAGCTGCCTGTATCTTGACTCTTAGGGAAATCAGCCTGCAGAAATACTTTGCCTTCCAAGTGAGTAGCCTCTCTTGTAGCAGTTACTTTAATAACCAAATAGAGGTACTTAAGGTTTAGGCTCATGGGCATAATCATCCAGTTCATCCATGTCTGAAGACAGTGGGAGCCCCATAGCTAGAGAAATCTTTGTTGGCAACATCTGATTTTAAGCTGAGAGTATCACTTTAAAATTGTTTCTGTGAATCTAGTGCTTTGAAAGGTGCCAGCCCTGGACGCTGATGGCCTCTTTATCTACAGAGTAGGTACAACCCAGGCACCAGCAGTGAAAGCTGCTGCCTGCCAGCATGCCTCCCCCTGGCCAAGAGAGACCACCTTTAGGGCTGAGGGGGAGAGCAGTTTCCTTGGTCCATTCAGCCTTTGACTTCTCTCCTGAGGTGGACCAGCTGTAGTAGTTGCATGTGGATGGATGCCTTTCTATTGGGAATGGGTCTGTGATGCCAGGAATCTTTATTTTATCTTTTTTCTCATTTAAACTAAAAAGCAGGGGGGAATCTATGAAGCTACTGACTGCATTTTCCTGCCCACTTAACAAGTTTAGACTCAAGAATGGTTGCCCTCTCCTTGATTATTTGATTTTTTTATTTTTTTTTCTGGTGGATTTGCAGTTTAGGAGGAGTTAGTGGGAATCTTTAAGGAATGGATAGGGAATACTAACTCTCCTCCAGGGATTACCTGCTGTCTGACTCACTGACTCCTAGGAAGAACCTACAGCATTGCTCCCTTTCCCTACAGCAAGCCTTATTGGTGTTGAAGGAGGTAACGCCACCCGTATTGGCAGGTTTGCCAACTACCTGAGGAACCTCTTGCCATCCAATGACCCTGTTGTAATGGAGATGGCCTCCAAGGCTATTGGGCGGCTTGCAATGGCTGGTGACACCTTCACAGCTGAATATGTGGAGTTTGAGGTGAAACGAGCTCTGGAGTGGCTGGGAGCCGACAGGAATGAAGGTCGAAGACATGCAGCTGTAAGTAATCTCTTTTTGTCTTCACCTGTCTTGGGTTGGGGAGGGGTAGTTAATAGTGGTAGGAGATGTGCACAGAAAGCTGCAGAAAAGGATCAGGTCAGGATCAAAATGGCTGCCAGTCCCTGTCTGGGACTCTCTGATGCTCTCGTGGCAGATACAGCATTGCTTCATTGCTTCTACCTTAGCCCAGTGACTAAAGAAGATTGAGACACCGCTGTGCTAGGAACTGTCAAAGTACAGAGCTGGAAACAGCTCAGTCTCACAGACATTGATAGTCTAAATAAATGATATTATGTTCTGGAAGTTACCAGGTTTGTTTATGGGTGCTCATCCTCACAGACCGTTCCTGTTTCTCTCCCCACCTCCAGGTTCTTGTCCTGCGTGAGCTGGCAATCAGCGTGCCTACCTTCTTCTTCCAACAAGTGCAGCCATTCTTTGACAATATATTTGTGGCTGTGTGGGATCCCAAACAGGCCATCCGAGAGGGAGCTGTTTCTGCCTTAAGAGCCTGCCTTATCCTCACCACACAACGGGAGCCAAAAGAGATGCAGAAGCCCCAGTGGTACAGAGTAAGAAAATAACTTTGTTTTGAAGCAGCTTCTCATAATGCAGGGCATTCTCTAAGTGAGTTCTTAGAAGAACTGTCTAAGCTAAGAACCTGTGTCTCTTTTGTCTGTATGTCTGACTGTCCATAGAAAACTGTCTCCCCTTGAAAGGGTTGAAACTGTAAGGGCTTACAAAATGAGTAGTTTGTTTAGCCCACTGCAAAAGTAATCGAGAGACTTAACTCCATCAAGAATCCATTGTTCTATCTGCAGCTCATTTTCAGCTGTTAGGCCTGACCTAGTTTTACAGTCTGCAATCATCTATCTATTGTCATCTCTTACTAGCAGATGGTTTTATTAGTGTAGATAAAACATGAATGGGAAAGGTAAGGATTCTTTTACCTGAACCTTAGCTTTGCTTCCATTGTCACATGAATTCAAGCTTCATAATATCAAATAAGGTTTGCACAGTGCAGTCAAATGTTGTGAACTTGAATTCCTCATAGTCAAATATGTGATGCAGATACTGATGAAGTTTATAGCATGCCATGGTTGACTGGCTGTTTTATTAGTGCTGCTGAAACTGCTTTGCAGAGAGTCCACAGCTTCTGGGTGAATCTGAATTTGTGGTGGTGTACTCTGTTATTACTCAGTTAAGGCTTGTGGCTACTCTTGGAAAATTATAGGCCATCAGTAACTCTTGACTGGCAGTACTACTTTATTTCCACAGGCTTTGTTTCTGCATGGTCACTGAGATCTTTTTCTTTCCCCCAAGCATACATATGAAGAGGCTGAGAAGGGCTTTGATGAGACTTTGGCCAAAGAGAAAGGAATGAACCGTGATGACCGAATCCATGGTGCCTTACTGATCCTCAATGAGCTAGTGAGAATCAGCAGTATGGAGGGAGAGGTGAGCAGATGAACTAGATGGGGATTATGGCTTGATTGACAACGTGTAGCAACTCAGCAATCTGTGGAAATACTCCATTGTGTTTGAAATGGAGTTGTTGGGCTAAAAAGTCATCTGAACATGGAGTTGGAGCATTACGAATTGAAATGTGTCAGAGAAAGAACAGTGACTGGTTTGGGCTGAGTAGGTATTAAACTCTGATGGAAAGTGCTATTAACTGGATTAATTACAGTGAAAAAGAATTTTATATGGAATGAGGACTCTTGTGTATTAGATACCCAAATATTTTTGCTGGATTTTGCTTAGTTGAAGCTGTACAGCCATTTGGATATCGATTATACAGGATGCTGCTCAGGAGATTTGGGTAGCACAGTGTTGGGAATCTCTTATTCAGCTATGTTTTGGGTTTTGGTTTGTTTTTTTTTTTGTAAAACATACTTTTCTACTTTATCCAGCGCCTTAGAGAGGAGATGGAAGAGATCACTCAGCAGCAGCTTGTGCATGACAAGTACTGCAAAGACCTGATGGGCTTCAGTACCAAACCTCGTCACATCACTCCCTTCACTAGCTTCCAGTCTCTTCAGCCCTCTCAGTCAAATGCTTTGGCTGGTCTTCTGGGGTACAGTGCTCACCAAGGAATCATGGGATTTGCAACCTCACCTGTCCCAGCAAAGTCTACACTGGTAGAAAGTCGATGCTGCAGAGATCTAATGGAAGAGAAGTTTGATCAAGTAAGTGTTTGCTCTTCAACCTGTCTGCCAATGTTCACTACACCGGTTATTGCAGAGCAATTGTCCTCTATGTCCTTACTTAGCAGGCAATACTGCCTGGTGTTGAATTGAGGTGTGAAAACTCATTAATTATGTGTATCCTGGCTTTGTCACTGTCTCTCTTGGAGCAAGTGATTTACTTTTTTGGAAGCTATCTTAATTATCCATCTTTCTGATGGACTCTGAAGCCAAATGTCAGTAGAATGCCTTAAAGCACCCAGGTAGTAAATGATTGTGCACTGGTGCCAATAGCCATCCTTCAAAGCCCAAATCTATCTCCTTTCAGGTATGCCAGTGGGTTCTCAAGTGCAGAACCAGCAAAAATTCTTTGATCCAGATGACTGTTCTCAATCTGCTACCACGGTTGGCGGCTTTCCGTCCTTCAGCATTCACAGGTGACAAGACAGATGGTTGGATGTAAGAAATGCTGCTGAAATTGGGCTGGAAGTTGTCCAGCTCTCTTTGGTCCAGATGAGCTTGCACAGGCAATGCAGCAGTACAAATGTGGTGCTTGTAAGATGAGCACATTCCTCTGTGGGAGGACAGTCTTTTTTTTTTTTTCTGAATAAGTGTGACTGGATATATGATGCCAAAATGTTGCTCTGATGAAGAAAATGGGTTTCAAAACTATTGTCTGAATTCAGTGATAAACACTGTAAGAGAGAGAACCTCCTGTTTGTTTTTTCTCAGTATGTCAGGCTTAGGGTTGAACTCTGCTCTCTTGCTTCCACCTTAATGTATCATAAATATTATCAGCAGAGTTGTCTTCCTTTTTCTCTATTGCATGTGCCAGGAAATATCAAGTAAAAATGACAAATACCTGCCAGTTCAGTTGATTTATCAAGCAAGCTTAGGAGAGTATCCGAGTTAGAAGCGAGTCACCAAGTTGCTCTAAGTGGGTTGGAACAAACTTTGTGTTACTCTAAGTTTCCAGTCACTCACTCTGAAAACAAGATGCTTGAATCTTATTTGTGTGTAAAACCTGTTGCAATGGTATTTTTTTCCCCCCTCATAGCTCTTTTATTTTGGTGATTTATTTTTTTCAAGCCTTCTGGGCTTTGAACACTTTATTATATGGTGACACATGTTTGCACCTGCTTATGGCAGCAGATTTTACATGGCTATGTCTGTTCCTAGTTTTATAATTGTAAAGGTTTAACTGCAAATGTGATGCAACTGTGTAAACCTAAATGAGTTGCAATATCTGTATCGTTCTCTCTTGTGGCAGCTGATCAGTATCTTCCAGACACAATGAATCATGTTCTCAGCTGTGTGAAGAAGGAGAAGGAACGAACCGCAGCCTTCCAGGCCTTGGGTTTGCTTTCCGTGGCTGTGAGGTCTGAGTTTCAAGCTTACCTGCCAAAAGTCCTTGAAATCATAAAAGCAGCTCTTCCACCAAAGGACTTTGCCCACAAGTAAGTATGTGAAGGTTAGAGGAAGGAACTGAAACACTTGCTCTTTGTATAATTTTTGTGATGTGGGATCAAATTATGCTATTAAAATGAGAGGTGTTTCTGTAAGACTGATAACACAGAAGTGGGAAGAGGAAAGATGTTTGAAAAATAGCAGCTCCTCTTAGTTAACTTTTATATGGTCCCTTTCCAGGAGGCAAAAGTCTGTACAGGTTGATGCCACAGTCTTCACATGCATTAGTATGCTGGCACGAGCCATGGGACCCAGTATTCAGCAGGACATCAAAGAGCTTTTGGAGCCTATGCTGGCCGTGGGCCTGAGGTAAGTACAGGGCGCGGGAGCATATTTTTCTGTTAGCCACTGGATGGCATTGTTGGCCATACAGAACGAGACCTTACAAGTCTTCAGATTGAGCAGGAAGATTATTGCTTTTAAATGATCTTTCAGAAGATCAGTATAACTTTCAGAAGCATAATGTTTTAAGTGTTAATGTGTTTGTTGGGTTACTTAAGAGCATTGGTCTCTATGTAAAGAAATATTTTAGTAGAACTAGTGAATTCAAAAGCAATCTTCTCTACTTTCCACTATTCAGACACATTTAGCAACAGCCTGCAAAAATCTAGAAAGCCTCTAAAGGCCAGCACATTTCTTCTCTACCCAATTGGCAGGGAAGGAGAATTGAAGTCCTGAATATTTGCTTCTAGCTTCTTCCATCGTTGGAACTGACAGTTCCTATAGGGAAATTTCCTAGCTCATGATGTTGTTAGTATGTGAGGGCATGGAGGACGTATCCAGGTAGCACAAAGCTGTTTAGGTTAGATTAATGCTGCCAGCTGGAAGTGAATTTAGTCACTTTTGTGTCGAAGTATAAGGAATCACTTAAATTTGTAATTACTCTGGCAATATTGCCTAGTGCAGCTGTAATACTGGCAGTTTGCCCACCAAGTTCATACAAGAAGGTCATCTCATGTGCCCAAGTTCACACAAGGACCTCTGTGCTCTGCTGGCAGGTGTTGCTGTGATCTGCGAATGCCCACAGTTATCTTCTGATGGGCAAAAAGGTGAAATATGCACCTCGTGATTTCTGTTCTAATGACTGTCTGCCTGCTTCTTACCCTCAGCCCTGCTCTAACAGCTGTGCTGTATGACTTGAGCCGTCAGATCCCCCAGCTAAAGAAGGATATCCAGGATGGGCTGCTGAAAATGCTTTCCCTCGTTCTGATGCACAAGCCTCTGCGACATCCAGGAATGCCAAAGGGCCTTGCCCACCAGCTGGCCTCCCCTAGCCTCACCAACATCCCAGAGGCCAGTGATGTGGGCAGCATCACCCTTGCCCTTCGTACATTGGGTAGCTTTGAGTTCGAAGGTAAGATGAAATAAATAAGCAGGGGGTCAAGGGGTGTGCGTTATAAACACTAGTGCATTGGAGTACATGTAGCAGGAAGACTCAGAGCGCTTTATTTAAACATCTATTCCCTGGTAAGACCAGTAATTGAGGTGTAAACCTGTGTTAAAATCCCCATCTTCTTCTTTCCAGGCCACTCTCTGACTCAGTTTGTCCGGCACTGTGCAGACCACTTTCTGAACAGCGAACACAAGGAGATCCGGATGGAAGCAGCCCGCACTTGCTCTCGTTTGCTCACACCTTCCATCCACTTGATCAGTGGCCATGCCCATGTGGTCAGCCAGACAGCAGTGCAGGTTGTGGCTGATGTTCTCAGCAAACTGCTTGTGGTTGGAATAACTGACCCAGGTTAGTCCGGGATTCAGAGAAAAGGCTTCTTCTACCACATGTTGATTTTTAGCATGTGAGCAGGTGATGATATCAAGGTTGTGGTAGAATTTGGACTTATTTGCCACTAACTTAAGCTGTTTCTCATGATAAATTAAAAAGTTCTGCCAATTTATCTTCCCAGATCTTGATTTTTGAGGTATTAATAGAACATCAGTGCAAAATGCTCCAACTGTGCCCTTGGTAATCCTTTGAACTAGGTGGAGGCCTGTGACATTTTCTGCACACTGCCTGCAAATATGCCGCTTGTAGGTGCAAGAGATTGGCATTGTACCAATCTGGTTATCGGGGCAGTGCTGAGCAGCAAGGAATTTGTTGGGCTGACCTGCCTTGTTTCTCCTGTGTGAAACACTGAGGTAGTGTCTCATGCTGGGGAAGTTCTCAACATTTCCCTGAGGTTGCAAAGAATTTCTGAGGCCAGTTTGTGATTAAGAGCAATAGTAAGGACAGGAGCTTCTTGCATTTAAAGAGAAACAAATGTGTTCTTGCAGACCCTGATATACGTTTCTGTGTGTTGGCTTCTCTGGATGAGCGCTTTGATGCTCACCTTGCCCAGGCAGAGAATTTGCAAGCTCTTTTTGTGGCCCTGAATGACCAAGTGTTTGAAATCCGAGAGCTGGCCATCTGTACTGTGGGGCGCCTGAGCAGCATGAACCCTGCTTTTGTCATGCCTTTCCTGCGCAAGATGTTAATCCAGGTAATGAAGGGGGGTGCCTGCAGTGAAAATAGGGTAGTTAGTGTTGAGACTAAGATGGTGTTAAAGAACTGCTTTATCTAGCTGTAGTGAATGTGTGGGAAAGTGGGGGAATATCTCCTCAGGAGGTTTCAGCAAGTGTTTTTGGTGGTAGATGTTTGGACTGAAGTTCTAAGGATGTACTGGGAAGGAAAGGATAGCACTCATTACTTCACCACACATTCATCATGCTGGAGTGCTTTCTGTCTGTATTGAGGAAGAATGTTCTGTGCTACTTTTAGGCGAATGGATGGCAGCACTTCGTAAATGTAGATGGTTTTGGAGCCATCTATTCAGTTTTATGCTAATTAATTTTAGCTTCATTTAGACATAAGTGACTGGATGGGATGTTAATGTAGAACATCCTTTACAAGTGCTAAGATAATTTTTTCTTTATGTTGTCACTGGACAGGAGAGGAGAAAATCCAAAGAATTTTTGCCTACCTCTATTTTTCCCTGTTTTCATGCTTCCGTTGTCTTTCCTGCAGATTCTAACAGAGCTGGAACACAGTGGTGTTGGCAGGATTAAAGAGCAAAGTGCCAGGATGTTGGGTCATCTGGTTTCTAATGCTCCGCGCCTCATTCGTCCCTATATGGAGCCTATCCTTAAGGTAAAGTCTCTGTACACTTCCTAAAGGCTTTGGAGTGAGATGATACAGCAAGGGGATACATCACCCTCAGGAGCTGCAGTTCTTTTGCTTCATCATAGCAGGAAAAAATTGGATTGATGTGGATGTTACCACAGTAATGCATGTGTGTGACAGTGTAGCCTAACTTGATTCTGGTTTGCATAAGTTTGTGAAATGGAAATTTCATTTGCTGTTGAATGCTCACCATGATACAAGTTGAGCTCCCGTGGAATCAATTGCAGGCATAAAAAAAAGGAAAGTTTTGAGTACTCTATGTGCAGCAAAGAGTCTTCTAAACACATTCTAATTTATTTTTCTGTTACCTACCAGGCACTGATTGTGAAACTGAAAGATCCTGATCCAGATCCAAATCCAGGGGTGATTAACAATGTCCTAGCGACCATAGGGGAGCTTGCACAGGTAGGGATGCAGCAGGTACCTCTTTGCCGCGCTTGTCTGTTGTTAAGCTTTTGGCAATGCTAGAAGGAGGACTTCGATTTTTTGTCTTTCAATAGGTCAGTGGGCTGGAGATGAGGAAGTGGGTGGATGAGCTCTTCATTATTATTATGGACATGCTACAGGACTCCTCCCTGCTGGCTAAAAGACAAGTAAGTGTTGGACAACTGCACTAAACTTGCCATCTGTGGCAAGCTGTTACAGCTGTGACCAAAGCTGTGATGAAATATCCATGTGTCCCACCATAGCTGCTAAAATGAACCTTTAAATCACTCTAGTCTCTAGTGGAGTATGTGGTCATGCTCATAGCACACAGGTAGGGGACTGCAGTTGTGACATAGCACAGAGTTGTTATACAAAAAAGAAGAAAAACATAAAAGGAATCAGTTTGTATTGGAAGGTTGACTCACGGAGTTGAATGCCGGTTTGAATTGTATCTCTGAGTGAGGGCAATTGTGGCAGTCAGACAAATTGTTGATTATCATTTGCTTTACTATTATTTATTTAAAAATGCTCTTTATAGACAGTTTCAAACCATGGACTATGGTTTGCAATGTCCTAAAATGCTCATTTGCAGATTCTAAAATGCTCAAGGAAACTACAGAAGTTGAATGACTGATGAATTCAGGAGGCAATAAATATCCTGATGGAAACTAGTCTTCTCTGGGCTTCATCTTTCCAGGTGGCTCTTTGGACGCTGGGACAGCTTGTGGCCAGCACTGGCTATGTGGTGGAACCATACAGGAAGTACCCAACTTTGCTGGAGGTGCTTCTGAACTTCCTGAAGACTGAGCAGAACCAGGGCACCCGTCGAGAGGTATGACCGTGAAGCTATCAAACAACCATTTCTAGAAGTTTTTGGTGGAGAAAGAGCTGTCAAATAAATGAATCTGCATGGATTTGGATGGGGGGGAGATTATTGTGGCTGATAGAAGTACAATAAGCAGAATTAACAGTGTGGAAGTGTTGAGTAAGTGAAATGGCCTCTGGCATTCGGATGGAAAGCATTGATGTCTTTTCCAGGCAGTCACTTTAGTTCCAGATCTTCTCTCTTCAATCCTCGAGACCTTTCCAGATATATGGGTTCATGTTGACTTTTGCTTTGGTGATGAAATCCTGATGAATTATGAATTTCCTTTTGTTTCTGTCTTATCAGGCTATTCGTGTATTAGGGTTGCTGGGTGCTTTGGATCCTTACAAACACAAAGTGAACATTGGCATGATCGATCAGTCACGGGATGCTTCAGCTGTCAGCCTCTCAGAGTCCAAATCCAGCCAGGATTCTTGTAAGCATCTGAATTCCTTTCAAGTGAATAGCTTGATGATCTACAGACAGATCTTGGTTATTTTGTTGTTGTTGCCAGTTTGTCTCCTCTTCTTAACAAATTATTAGAGTACATGTTTTCACCTAATACTCAGATGCTTCTGAACTGGTAACTCAAGACCATTTAACACGCAGTTTGTGACGCTCCCTTCTTTCTCCTAGCGGACTACAGTACGAGTGAGATGTTGGTGAACATGGGAAACCTCCCTCTGGATGAGTTCTATCCAGCTGTCTCTATGGTGGCACTGATGAGAATTTTCCGAGACCAATCCTTGTCCCAGCACCACACCATGGTAGTTCAGGCCATCACCTTTATTTTCAAATCTCTTGGGCTGAAGTGTGTGCAGTTCCTGCCCCAGGTCATGCCAACGTTCCTTAATGTAATACGGGTTTGTGATGGTGCCATCAGAGAGGTGAGTGTACTAGGGACCACTCCATCTTCCTTCCTGTTCTACTGCCCTAAATTAAGAATCCATATTTTAAGAGAATGCGACTGGCTTTGGGCATTGCTGTGCTGTGTGTTGCTGCCAAGCATGCTGCAGAAGTGAGGTTCAGCTTTGCTTTTTCTCTCCTGTGCGCGTTTGGTAGAATATTCAGTGGAAATATTTTTTTGCTTCTTATTGAAACAGCTACTTCTGAGCATAATCGTAAGAAAGCCAATATTTGATTCTGTTTTGGTTTTTTATCAAGCTGGTTTTGTTCAGGAAAACAGCCTGTGCAGCTTCCAGAGCTTTCAGTGATCTCTGCATTAATGTACTGTTGCAAACAGTATTCTTAAATAATTGAGTTACATTCTTTAAATTTCTGATGCAGCCATGTACTTGGGCTCAGCTGTGAGCAGGAAAACTCAATTTGCTGCAGCCTGCTAACATTCAGAGCAGTGTGGGTGGTGATTCCACAGCAGTGCTTTCTCTTCCTTCCCACTTCAGTTACAGTTTTAGAAGGAAATGAGAATTGTGTGAAGATAATAATGGGCTTAAGGTTCGCCTAACCAGAGATGGCTGCTGTTTGCCAAACCTTTTCCTCGGACAGCTGAAATCTCTGGGCTGGGAAGGGCAGTTTGTACTAGTTACTGGTACTGTGTTTTAGAGGTGGGATGGGTGCTCCCTTAGCAGAATCCCAACCCTGCTATAGAACCGCTGTTTTCTCCCAGACTGAACTACTACTCAGATTGGAAGGAAAACATCTCTCACGCCTGGGTTGGCCGAACTCCTAGACCTGACTGATCTAACTTGCTTGAAAGCTATGCAGTTGTGCACACTCTGTTTAAAAATTTTCAGGTAAAAGAAGATGGTGAAAGTGTACTGGGGAGAAGAGCAGAGGTGGGTACACGTGACACTAAAGCCTAAAGGAGGCAGGTCCTTGTCCTATATGTAAGCATCCTCTCACTACACCAAAACAAAAGGCACAGTACAGGAGCTCAGGGTTCATTTCTGGTAAATGAAGGTGTACTGCTCTTGCTAAAGAAGCTGATGTTGTTTCTTACTTAGTTTTCACAAAAATCTGTTACCTCTTTTTTCTGAGCTCTGCTTTGTATTTTGTCACTATAGTCTTCAAATACTGCATGAAGAAATGAAATTTAATATGTGGTAACTTACATTTTCCTGGAGGAAAAACCACTTATCTCATGGACAGAGTCACTTAACCCTCATTATTTCACAACAATCTCAAAAGTAAAATCACTGTCTTGAGTGAATGCTTAAGATTGTATTGGAGTAAAAGAAATTGCAAAACTATGATAGTAAATCCAAATAAAATTGTCAAAATTCTTCTATGGTACAATCAAACATCTTTGAAAAGAGTGATACTTCTGGCAAGGACCAAACTCTCTTCCCCAGTAACTTTTCACCAATATATCTTGGTGGGGATGGGAAAGAGTATCTTAAAATGTATATCATTTTTGTTTACAGGCAGGGGGAAGAGATGAGGGGCTAAATTTTTGGAAGCATCCTTCAAACCTGAATTACAAAGCTCTGTAGCTGAGGGGTTTGTGCTTGCAAATCTGTTCTGACACTGTAAATTTGCTGACATGTGATAACCCCCTATTTATGTGCTTGACTATAGCATATAGACTTTGAGCTCACAGAATTTTTGTTGTGAGGGGGTGGGTGGAGAACCCAACTAAAAACCCCAAAACCACTTCCCCCTCACTCACCCTCAAAAACCCAAACCAGTGAGATGAAGCTGCCAAGAATTTAGCCCCAGATTTTGAGCATGTAGGAGCTATGCATGCTATTTTTTTGGTAAATGAGCTTGTACTTGGCCTGTGGAACACTGTTTACCCAGAGTTGCTTTGATATTTGAATAAGCTGCATTGATCACTACATGTTTCTTCCTCCTTCCAGTTCCTGTTCCAGCAGCTAGGGATGTTGGTGTCCTTTGTGAGAAGTCATATTCGCCCCTATATGGATGAAATTGTCACCCTGATGAGAGTGAGTACAATCTTTAAGCCAGTTGCTCCCAGAAGAGGTGGATAGTGTTTCTGTTATTATCAAATGTATCAACTACTTCATAAACTCATAGAAGTGCAGCATTCCATGTACTTGAAGTAATAATTGCCTTTTGAAATAAGATGTATTTATTACAGTAATATACATCGTTACATAGAACTGCAATAAGAGCAGCTCCTAGGTTCTGCTAGTGCCTGAGTTCTTTTGAGTGCTTGGATTCTGTGCACTTAATACTTTCGGAAACACAGTTTTAGCAAGAGGTCTTTGGAGTTCATAAATAGGTGGCATTTCACTTCATTTTCACTTACTGTTTGCAAACAGAAAGATTAGGAAACACTGGTTGCCTAGGGGTTTTTAACAGCTATAAATATGGTGAAGGCAGAAAGTGATTTAAAAACAGGCAAAACCTGCCAATTTACATTGTTCTATAAGGGAAGTATAGTCCTTGCCTGCAGTCCTGAATTCATCTAGAGACTGTCTCCTGCAGTTTGCTTTTCTTGTGACTGGTACAGCTCAGTTGAAGAACTGTTTAATTTTTTCCTTTTTGATTCTGTAGGACTTCTGGGTCATGAACAATTCCATCCAGAGCACAATTATCCTACTCATCGAGCAGATTGTGGTGGCTCTAGGAGGTGAATTCAAACTTTATCTGCCTCAGCTCATTCCTCACATGTTACGGGTCTTCATGCATGACAACAGCCAGAGTCGCATTGTCTCTGTCAAGGTGAGTGGGAAGCTGCAGGGACATGCCTGATGTGCCATGCCTCAGCAGGGCTTCTTGCTTATGTGCTGCAAGCAAAGGGAGAGGTGCAGTTCAGCAGTGGCTTGGTGTGATAATGATGCAGACAGCACATTGTTTCAAGTGCAGGGTTGTAGCAACTTTTCACTGGGTAGAATTTAAGATTCATCTCTTCATGACTTTGAGTCACATTGGATCATTTTTCCCCTCCAGCTATTGAATGCGATCCAACTCTTTGGAGCTAACCTGGATGACTACCTTCATTTGTTACTACCTCCCATTGTGAAGCTATTTGATGCCCCAGATGTTCCAGTGGTGGCTCGCAAGTAAGTGTTGGTGGCTTTGCAGTCTCTTTTTTTCCCTTGTGATTCTGCAATGGCTGCCCTAGCCACAGGTAGAATGAAATACCACTTAGTTCCTTCCATGGGTTTTCTCTGTGTTAAACGATTATGGTGGAATGTCACAGCACTGTTACTAACTTTCCTTGGGTATAGACTATTACTTTCTGGTTCTTACCTGCCAGTGGTTTAGTCACTGCAACTTGCAAGCTGTCCTGCAAGTACTAGCTGCATTATCAGAGTTCCTGTGACCTGGTTTTCCTATTACTATTGATGCTTAGGAAGACAGAGATGTATTTTTACATCTCATTTCTCCTATTTTATACCACAAGAGATAAGTCCTCTCTTCTTTTTGCTCTGACTTCAGAGCTGCTCTAGAAACAGTGGACCGCTTGACAGAGTCCCTGGATTTCACCGATTATGCCTCAAGGATTATTCATCCCATCGTGCGAACACTAGATCAGAGCCCTGAGCTACGAACAACTGCAATGGACACACTTTCCTCTCTGGTGTTCCAGCTGGGAAAGAAGGTAATACTCTTCTTAGGCTTAAAAGCTCATAAGAGGAGGGACTGTCACAA
The DNA here is from genome assembly GCF_004027225.2 of Strigops habroptila. Classification (NCBI taxonomy): domain Eukaryota; kingdom Metazoa; phylum Chordata; class Aves; order Psittaciformes; family Psittacidae; genus Strigops; species Strigops habroptila. The sequence goes on from NC_044292.2 coordinate 3,523,230, forward strand.
AGACTAAAGCTTTAAAGATGAATATTTGTAGTGCACTCATTCTGGGTTTTAAAGAAAACAGATTTTTCTTCTCTTAGTTGTTTCTGGAATCAAGAGTTACTGAAATCAAGCTTTCAGAATCATTTTTTTTAATAAGATAAATGAAACAAAGGTGGAATTTTACTGCACTTGGTGACACTGAGTAACTAGCTTGTGATGTATTCCCCTGTACAGTACCAGATTTTTATCCCAATGGTGAACAAAGTTCTGGTGCGACACAGAATTAACCATCAACGCTACGATGTTCTTATCTGCAGAATTGTAAAAGTGAGTTAACAAGTAAATAGTTGTTTGCATAAGGGTGCTTTGGGGTTGTTTTTGTGATGAGAGAGATGCAGCTGGAAACTTCATTTTGAGTTAGAAAACGAAGAATGGTTGTTGCTGTATTTGCGAAGTACAGCTTTTAAAGGACACTGAGATTGCATTGAGAAAATTATTACTGGTATTAATTCTAATAGAAAAATCACTGCAAGTACTAGGTAAGAACTTGAAATTGTAGCCATTGTCATTACTTTTTTCTCAGTAGTTCTTAAACATGGATTTACCCTAGTTTTCGCACAGTTCCAGGACTTAAGCAGACCTTGTTATCTCAGTATTTTCCATAGCCTGTCCCACATTTCAAAAACTCAGTAACTGGTTTGCAACTTGATTAGGGTAGAACAAGCAGCACACTGCTGTTCTTGACTTCCTAGTGAGTCAAATAGGAAAGAGTGCTTGTTTCAAGATGTATTATTCTGGCTTTTAATAGTAGGAGCTAAGATTTCTTAACAGTTAACTCGAATAGAAAAGAAATATCATTAGAGTTCTCTGGTTTATAGGATATAATTATTGTAATGAAACATGGTTGGTTGCTACACAAATTTTGCTGTGAGGTTGGATAGTGCTCTGACTTTATCATCCATTTGGCTTGTAGGAAATTGCTTTTGTGTATGTGGGTGTGATCTTCATTGTAAGCTATTTATTGTAGGGCTATACTCTTGCTGATGAAGAAGAGGATCCCCTGATTTATCAGCACCGAATGTTGAGAAGCAACCAGGGAGAAACTTTGGCTAGTGGTCCTGTGGAAACAGGTCCCATGAAGAAATTGCATGTTAGCACCATCAACCTGCAGAAGGTAAGACCAGAGAACTGCACAGTGTGAGTTTGCTACTGGAGGGAGAAGCTCGTGTCACATCTAAGGAGTTTGTCCAGTGCATCTGAACTACGTTTATTTACATCTCTTTTCTGTTGCCAGTTCTGTACAAAACTAAGGTCAAAGTAGTGTCTGAGACTCTTTAAAATGAGAAGCTGCTAAGCAACTTGAAAGATAGGTGCAGCTGAATTATCAGACTGTTAATGGCCATGAAGTAGTCTTGACACTTCCTTGTTATGTGAAGAATGAACAAGACTTCCTAGGTCACAAGGAATCATCTGTAGCTTCTAGAGGCATTTATTTCAGAGCCTCTGCCTTTTTTCATCAGCCACTTATATCTTAGTACTATATTCTCTTGAAGCCAATATAGAACTTAATAGCTAAGCTCTGGCTAGTTTGAAAAGTGAATGCACGTAGTGTTCAATTCAATAGTAGGATGGATTGGTTTGAAAATGATGGACTTAAAAATTTAATGCTAAATGCATTAAGTATTTTTAAGCTGATGTTTCAACAATGACTTCAGCTCTTGATGTATTTTTGTAGGGAAAGAATTATTCATGTTAAATACTTGGCATGTCATGACAGGAATACATTGAGGGAAGATTTCTTAGAAATGAGACTGAAGTACTGCAAATTTTCTGATAAAGGTAATGGATTTCAGGGTATTGAGAAGGGAATCTCAGCAATGTGATTTGGAGCTGTAAAGAAGTAATGCTGCCTGCTGATGGATTTCTTCTGCTTTTGGGTAGTGCTTCATGTGGTAATTGCACCATCTTGCTTTGTTCTGCAGGCCTGGGGAGCAGCAAGAAGAGTTTCCAAAGATGACTGGTTGGAATGGTTAAGAAGACTGAGTTTGGAGCTGCTGAAGGATTCCTCTTCACCATCCTTGCGTTCATGCTGGGCCCTGGCTCAGGCATATAATCCCATGGCTCGGTAGAGTAATTCTGGGTTTTTTCTGATAATTTGAAATTGCAGTGCAAGCCAGATGTTATAAGGAAGAAGAAAGTTAAAAGCTCTTAGGTTCCATAAATAGAGATAGTTCTTGCATATTAGTCTAGGAATAACACAAGGCACATATAAGTGAAGCTAGAAAAATAGCAAAGCATGAAGTAGTTTTGAGGATCTGCTCACCTCTCATTCTTTTGCTTTCCTCCTCAGAGATCTCTTCAATGCTGCTTTTGTTTCATGCTGGTCTGAACTGAATGAAGACCAGCAGGATGAGCTGATCCGAAGCATTGAATTGGCCCTGACTTCTCAGGACATTGCGGAAGTCACTCAGACACTGCTGAATTTGGCAGAATTCATGGAACACAGTGACAAGGTAGAGATGCTGTTGGGCAGCTCTTCTCTAATGCTGGCTAGCTGGCTGATGTCTAGTCTATGGAAGGGGTACGAAGAGTTCATGCATACTTTCTGCTTTTTTATATTCATCATGCTTTTGATGTATGTGCTTCCACCCAGGGTCCACTGCCTCTGAGAGACGATAATGGCATTGTCCTCCTGGGGGAAAGAGCTGCGAAATGTCGAGCATATGCCAAGGCCCTTCACTACAAGGAGCTGGAATTTCAGAAGGGTCCCACCCCAGCCATCCTAGAGTCTCTTATCAGGTAGGACCACAACTGATGAGACTTCTGCTCTTGCATCAGTACCCAATTTAGGATACCATTAGGATGAATCTAGGCAATTCTTAGGGTTTCACACTCTGCCACAAAACGTTGTTGTAGGCTTACTAACCAGCTTGCAGATGTATGCTCGTAGCTTCTGAGTTCTGCCCTTCCGTTTGGTTAAAATCATGATAGAAGCTGTGGGAAGTTGTGCAGGAAGAAGTGGAGTCTTCCAGTTTCTACTTTTTGCCCTTCAAGTTCAATATGGGATCTCGTGGGGTGGCTGTAAGTTAAATGAGACAGATTTCTACACCTACGTATAAATAAGCTAGAAAAGCTGAAGTTCTTAAATAAAATTTCTCGTCAAGTTCTGCTCATCTAGCTTAGATAGGTCTCACTCTCCATGTGTCAAGAAGAAGATATTATAAGAGTGTATTGTTTCCTGAGCTTTATCAACAAGAAAGATGTTAGCCTGAAATATCTGCACAGGATTTGGTACTAAACTACATGTTTTAAAACATGAATCTCGGTTTCATCTCACAGAAATGTTAACTCTGCCATTTGAGATGGCCAAATTGATTTTGGTTAAGCAAAAACTTAGCTTTGTTTGTGATGGTTTTTTTTTGGTTTTTTTTGTTTTTTTTTCTTCTTCCAGCCCTCCCACTTCGTGGAGCTGTGCTTTCCTGGGGTGTTTTCCCCTCTTTTATTCTTTCATCCTTTGTCCTCTCTTTTTTTTTCCTGAGGAAAATACAGAATTCATTGTATTGCCTTTCCTGGCCTCAAGGGCAGCTGTTTCTGTGTGTATCAAGAAGCAAGTTAAGGAGCAGACTTGAAGTAAAACAGAATCAAAAATGAAAGGCAATTTATTAGAAATGGAAAAGTCTTGAAACCTTTCAAAATCCATTTTATAGACCACAGTTAAAATGGTTCCAACTCTAGTTCCACACAGTTGAATTTTCCAGTATGAATAGTCAAACATATGTAAGGCAATTCCCAAGACATCGTTATCTCCCATTTCACACAACACTGAACAATTTAAATTAGATTGAAACTCTCTTTAAGGTGAGTAAAAATAGATATATTAACGATAGCTGTCTTTTCCAACATACTTAAACAACAGTGTGGTGACAGGAGTGGTCTCTTTCTTTTTTTATCTGTTATTTTTAACACTGTGTTATGTAAAGGAGAAACATTCTGTGTTTTTTACATAACATCTCTAGGTAACTTGTAATTGGGGTGGTTTTCAGAACAGATTTTAATGTTCCTCAGTGTGGTATGCTAGCAAACATTCCCTTATGTTTGAATAACTTTCTGGATTCTCTGGTGCATAGCGGTGTTTTGCTTATGGATACAGTGGTTTTAAGTGCTGGAGTTGAGGTTTTTGGCTAGATGGCCAGGTCTGGACTTCTTTTGCTAATCTGTTGTTCTCTCTTAGTGACATACAGCACACTTATGTTCTAACCTGAACATAATTTGGTGGCAGCCCAGATTTATCAGCCTTCAGGTGATCTGTGAATATGAATAAATATCATGGAGCATATGGGACAAATCCTTTCTCCAGGGTTACTATCTGCTGGGTGCAGCCCCCTGTGGGGACTTCCTTGATGCAGCAGCAGGAGGTGGCAGTAAAACTTAAGGAGAGAACCTGGGCAATACTAACTAATCCAAAATCTCTGAGCTTCATTTTTTCCTCTGTGGGAGCGTAAACCGCATATTATACTCTAAACAAAGGTGCATCTGGCTTGAAATTAATATGTTGTTGTGGTTTGAGTCTCTTTTGGAAGGAGTTACTCAGGAATGCTTGCTCTACATACTGAAGGAGAGGCAACAAGGAGGCTTTCTTTATTCAGTCCCTGCCTGGCTGGTTAACACTAAGGCAACCCACTAGCCACAATGCTAGTGAAAACGCACCAGTAGGTTTTTTGAAGGTGCTGTAAGTGCATTCAGTTATAACCTATTCTAACACAGCATTTTTTTTCCCTTTGGAAAGAGTCTGAAGAGGAGGAAATAAGTCTGAGCCCTGATAACACTGATGGCTGTGACTGGCGCTTAATGTGCCTTAGTGTTTGTGTGTGTACATAGCCAGTATGTAGCTGTTGCACATATTAGATGAAATGAACTATTATTTGGCTGATTTTGAGCAGTTCATTGCCCACCTTCTGTGCAGTGGTATCATGAAACTGTACAAATATTGGTTCTCTCTATGGTTTGAAATCCTCTGGCCGGATTTTCATCTCAACTCTCTTCAGGGAATAGGTTGATCCGTGCCACCCGTACCAGGTGATCCCATCCATGTTCTTGGTGTGTTCTCCTTTCCGGTAGTAAACCCCGTTCAGATTGGAGTCTGTGCAGCAGTTGTACCAATATCCACCTTTTAAAAACCCAAATGAATAGATTCCTGGTGAGTCATTTACTTAAAACAGTATGTTTTGTATTCATCATAAGAATTACTGCTCTTTCCAGAGGAGAGTGACCTGAATGCAGCATTTAATCCCTGGAGCCCTTATAGCTGAGATTGCAGGTAAACTCAAAATTTAACATGGATACTAAATACATGAAGGCTTTACAGTTCCACAGTCAAATTAGTCCAGTGGCTTTTCATTTAGTTGCACATATCTCGTCTGATGTTTCCTTGACATGTTTCTGTCTCTGACTGTGAGAGTTAGCTTAGGAAATGAGTTTGAGATCTCAGCTTGGGCATCTTGAAGCATTTAAGAGGTCTCTGCGCACTACAAGTAAGCTGCACTGTTTTATTGAGGCTGATACCAACAATTTTGTTTGCATGTCATGTGTGGGCATAATGGGGAAATTAAAAATAAAGGGCAAGACACAGTGCAGGCAATTATCTGTGTGACAGACCTCCTATAAAGATAATAAATTGAATGAAGAGAATAACCTTATTAGAGGCTCTTTAAGGTAGAAATAAAGATTGGAATTCAGGTTAAACCTTGAAGTGAGAGTAGGATAATAATATAGGAGAGTAATTACAGGTCCCTGGTACTAGAACTTGAAACCTTATAAAAGAAAACATAAAGATCTTATACAGGAATAACTTCCTGCATCACTGAATTGCATCAAGATCTGAGATAGGCATAATGGGCTGGATAACAGTAGGTGTAGGTGAGAACATGCACTCAATCATTTGAAGAGTACTGATGTCTATAACATGCAGTCTGGCCTATGTAAATCAGCTTTAAGTGCCAGATTGCCCACATAACTGGCAAGTGGGTATTCCAGAATTGATCACCTCTCCCTTCATTTGCCATCCAGATGCTCCTTGCTAGTTACTTGGAATGAAGGAGTCTCAGGCTCTCTACAAATTATCCAGGAGCTCTCTTGGGACAGGAAGGTGTTTATTCATGTTTTACCTTTACGGAACTGGGCGCAGTCATCCACACACTTGTCATTGTCCTTGTCCTTCGTGCTGAAGGCTGTGTTGTTGTGGTACCTGAGGGAATCCCGCCCTGTGTTGCCAGTGTAGTTCCCCACAAAAAGGCGATAGCTGTTGATTTCATTGCTCAGGGTGAATTGCTTATATTGTGCATAGCGTATGTTGCCTTCCCAGTCCTGCCACACAGCAGTGAAGAAGAAATAGGTCCTATTAGTTACCAAAAACTCCACTGTTTATTGTTACATGCAGTGCATGTTACATATATTTTCTCAGTCCCGAATTTTTCATGAGTTTTTTCTGTCTCAGGCTGCAGAACTTCCCTTTTAAGGCAAAGAAACTTTCTAGAACAAAACATTATATTTCCAAGTCTTACCTACATTGGTATTACACAACATGTATGGAAACCTGGTGTGCAACTTTTGCATTCAAAGTCCTTGTCTCATAGTGTGCTGTCTCAAGTAATTTTGTTTTCCTCTCTGAAACACTGACTTTTAGACATAAAGCCTTTTGGCTTGCTTTTTCCATTATACATATCCCATCCCTTAAAACTATTGTGCCAGCTATAAACCTAGTTTAAGTCAAACCCAAGCCTTTAATAGACTGTAGACATTGTTTTGGGGTAATACAATGCAAACTCTTTTGTACACAGGCTGAAAGTTCTGCAGAAGGAAAAGATTCAGAGTCTTTAAAACTTTATGAAGCATCTCTGTGAATCCTTAAATCTGAGGTGGTCAGCAGTTTGATCTCTGTCTGCAGTGGCTTTCACAGCATTCTCTAGAGCCCCACATGTTCCCTAAGACACAACCTGTATGCAGATGGAAGGTTGTCCTACTGACTCTGCACGGTGGAGAGCATAATTCTGTCTTGTCGTTGAATGTATCACTAGGTCTATCCTACTTCCTTCTCCTGCAATTAAAGCATGCAAATTCTTTGGGCTTCCTATAGAGACAGGAGATGGTATGTGCTACTGGAGAATCACTTTGTATTAAAAGCTTTTTTTCTGCCGAAATTAAATGCTTATTGATTACCTCCAGCTCTACTCGCAGAACAGTGGGGCGCCTTGAAAGTCTGTAGATGTTTTCATTTCCCAGCCAAAAATCTCCCCGAATATTGCCAAATCCTTCCTTGTATTGTTTCCAGTCCCTATTGAAAGATGTCAAACCAACTTTACGTCTTTGGATGATAGTCCAGCCACCTCCGTCTGTCTCCATGTCACAGAACACCTACGGCAGGAAAAATGCAGTGTTTACTTGTCAGTAGATTGAAGAAGGTTCAATTCTCTTAACACAAAACAAAACATTGTTCCAGATTTCACAACTTGAAGAAATTCCTTTTTTCTTTAAGTAATGGAAAAAAAAAGTTAAATGAACCCCTTTTCTCTTTTCTCTCTTAAATGTACATTCCTTACTTCCTTGAAGTTTGCCTAAAGATACTGATTCAGTGTAGGGTATCATAACTCAGTATGCACTCTTTTCATCTCTGTAGTAGATAAGTATTTCTTGATTATATGTGAAAAGACATGTAATATACATTGTGTATTTGACATCCTTACCTCCAGCTCTGGACTCCCCAAAAATTCATCAGGAGGTAGCTTGTAAACCCCAGAGATCCGGTAGTTCCTCTGGTAGAGTGAAGAGCAGTCATAGACAGCATCTACTTGAATAGGAAGCAGAAAGTAAGAATGTGAACAGCAAGGACAACTCCCCTGTAAGGGTGGTTTCTGTGAAGCTTAATTTGTAATACAAGGAGTGATTAAGTGAAGATGACTTCCACAAGTCTCATGTTTTCCTGAAATGGTTTAGTTTTGATCAATGCATGCGTTGGAAAAGGAGGTTGTAGCACTGGGACGTTGGGGTTTTTGGGTTTGTTTTTCGCCTCTCCTATCCAAAGGGACATCTTCAGTTTCTCTTCCTATTGCTACCATGTGCTGGAAGGTAAAAAGGTGTATATTTGCTGTCCCCCTCCCATATAATAAAGGCTTCTCTAATAGAATGCTGCCAGATTGATGAAGCTCAACCTGATGCTTGAGCAGGTTAGCCAGGTTTGCAGATGAGGCATATTTGCTCAGCACTTTTTGCACCAGAGTCCGTGACAAGAGCGGGTGGCTTTTAGCTGCAGTCAATGTGTCAGTCTCTGCCAGCCTCCTTCAGTCTCTGCCAGCCTCCTTTCCTCCCTCTGCAGGAGCTGGCTTGATGATAGGGAAATGCACAGTTATTCTTCTGAGGAAGATAAACCAGCTGAAGCAAGGCGTTATCCATCCTGACAGCTTTCAATTCAGTACAGACTAAGTGTCTCTTACCTGGTGAGGTGAGACGAGACACATCTGGTTTAAATCTCTTTACTACAGCTCCAAAGAGACTCATTATGGTAGAATATTTAAGACCTCCAGTAAACCGTGGTGTGTCAAAACTAGCCAAGTGGAACTTTAGGGAAGAAGAATTTAGTAAATAGATTTGCAAGTTTTTCCTTTGCATTTAAAAACAAACAAACAAAAAAAGAAATAAAAAAATTCAAGTGAAGTATTTTGGCAAACCCAGTTCTCCCAGAACACAGCAGTTGATTTGAGAGGAAGCTTTAAGCATGTTGCAGCGGATTTCATTTTAAGAGAAGTCATCTAAAAGGATACTTTCTTCTAGAAGCGGCGTTACAGATAGCTGACCTACAAAATGCACCTTCATTCCATGCTCAGACAGGCCTGTGCAATCACTCTGTGCAGTGAAACTTTCCCTCAGGGAAGAGAGGATTTGGAACAATTTAACTGTTCTGGCGAGGTTTATATCACAGTTTGCCTCTTGCATCATCTACAGCCTTGAATGTTTGAGAATTATCATTCAAATAACAGATAACTCTTTTACTCTGGTTTCAAGATAGTCATAAAGATACAGTTACTAACCTCCAGTATGGCTTGGACAGCATTTCTAATTGTTTTACCAACTTCTAGTTCCCTGTCAGCACTGTGAATGCAGAGGATATCACTGCCAGAGCCATTCTGTGACAGAGCCAGCTCCCTTTCTTTTTGGATTGGTACTGCAGTGCTCAGAAAATGAAATATTAGACTGAGTTCCTCACTGTGCGGATACAGCCCCTGCTCAGTTTTCCCATTCCTTGTTAACAGACATACAGATACTAAAATATAGCTGGACCTTTGCACTTCTGCCAGATGAATCCAAACTAGTTTTCTCAGCATCACCCACCTACAGAAGTACTTCAGGCAGAAGCATTCAGAATGCACACTTGCTAATCACATTAGTGGGACATGCTAGCATTAAGGACTAGTCATAAGTTCATTCTGAGCATCAAGAGGTGTATCTGGGAGCTTGGTGACTCCCTCCTTACCAGCTGAAGTTTGTGTGACCGTCTGAGCTGCCTGGAGCTGCATGATATCTATCTGGTTGTTCATTTCAGAGTACTTGCTCTCAGCATCAATGAGGCGGGACTCCATCTGCTTGGTGCTCCCTTCCAGCTCCATCACCTGCATGACCACGTTCACCCAGTCACCTTCCTGCTTCTTGCTCAGCTCCTGCAGCATTCTGCTCAGGTTGGCTACTTGCAGCTTGAGCTCTTTAATCTCATCACAGCAGCCTGTCAACTTGGACTGTGCATTCCCATTGAGCGTTCTCCTTTTAGGTGGCTTCTGCAGCAGCGCTGGGTAGATTGCCACAGACACAATGACAGTGCAGAGCCAGGCCAGCTGAGCACTGGATCTTGCTGGCATTTTTGCTTACAGCAACAGAAAACTTCCAGCTGACTGTGGGTAGTCTGAATGCAGCTGGAGTAGGTATGAAAGTGGTTGCATGTGTTACAGCACCTAGTTTTCTTCCAATGAAGGGAGTCTCTGAAGGTGGAGCCTGAAGAAATAGCTTTTTTCCAGACCCGTCCTGTCAGAGTCTATGCACTTTGGAAGTCTGTCTCAAAGCATCTTTTATACTATTTTGCTGTTTACCTCCACCCCCCTGGGGCTATGAAGAGCTTTCTGGCCCCTCCCAGTTCATCTGTTCATATCAGGTGTTTACAGGGTGAAACTGGAGCAGGTTTCAGCCAAAAAAAGGTTGGGGAGAGCAGGAGAGACTTCACTCAGTTCTGTGTTGAAGGGGTGTGGTGGAGGGCTAGGAAATGCAGAGAGTTTCCAGCAGTTATTGCCTGTTGGATTGAAGCCCTCTTGGTGACTAGTTCTGGCACTTCAGTAACATTAGGGGAGTGCTAGAGGTCCAGAATGTGAAAAGTCTGTCCCAACAGGATGAGTTTATGAAAGTTCAAGGAATGTAAGTCCCTAGTAGGTTGCCTGAGCTGCAACAAGTCCTACTAATACCAGAAGTTGAGGGGGTAACTCTATGCTTGCAGTATTTCTTAATTTACACAATATTGTGGCAAATTCATCTGTTTAGCATCTGATCCTCCTCCCTCTGGACACTGGTGTCTCTGCACTATTTGTTTTGTAGAATTCAGTGCTGCTGTTGTTAGAGATGGGATATCTGAGGGTGGGATGGAAAGAAGTCTGCAAAACATCTAAGTCAAAACCCATGCCTGTGTTTACTCATAGTGGACAAGCAAAAGGACATTAAGTAATGCTGAAAGACAGATTACTTACAATTCACAAGAGGTGGGTTTTTTAACAGGCAATGTGATCAAACTCCAGTATTAGGGAGGCTAGTAGAGGATTTAGAGGGGAAAATCTATGGGTAATAAAAAGGTCCACAGTTACAGAAAGTGTAGATTTAAGAGTAAACCTTAAAATCTGTAGGCCCTTAGAGTATAGGTCAAGTATCAGTTGGCTGAGATAGCAACTTCCAGTCTCCTCTTTTGTATCTTTCAACAGTTCAAAAGTTGATTATAACTGTTTGATCCCACAGTGGAACTGTTCCAGCAATGGTGCAGCTCTTTGCAAAAGGTCTGCAATTTTTGCTCTAGATCCTTATGGATAGGTTGTTCCTCCACAGGCCAGCTGCTCTGGAATTGCCCAAAGTGTGAGTTCTTGCATCTTCCTCTCAGATTGTGATAACTGACAGAGGTAAGATGGAAAATGAAGGAGTAAAGGGTTCATGTATCTGCTCCTGGGGTAAATGCCATGAAAGCTTCTTGGTGTCCAAGAGAACAAAAGCAAGCTCCTTTCTTTGCTCCTTTTGCAAAGAAAATTAGAAGAAATCCAACTGAGATGTGCTATCCCATCTAGACTTCTCTTGTTGATCCAAAGTGGCTGCAGGATTTCTGCTTGATTAGAAAACATTAGAAAAGGCTTGGTGATCTGACATCCATTTTAGAGAAGTAGGAAGCACAGTTTCTTGTTGGTGCAGTTTCTCTTCCTCCATAGCTTTGCTACACTTATTGCTAGATGCTTTGTTTTCTGCCTCTGATTTGTACCGCAGCTGGCTAATAGTTTTTCTGCAGAATAGCGTTGAGAGACCCCACAGGGTACAAAGGTTTAGGAAGATGAGAGCATCAAAGCACTGAAGGGGTGGAATATGAATACAGATGTTTCGTAAGCCTGAACTTTCTTAGAGGAAGAAGAGGGGATCTTTTGGAGGAGATCAGAATTAGAGATCTCCAACCAGGCAGCATGAGTGCCTTGAGTTTCATTGTAGCTGAATGTCTGTGTGCTGTACGTCAGGTAGAAACCACTGTAGTATCAGCTGATGAGGCCACTGTGTGGTATTGGACCTGAAGTATGCAAGTACAATTTGATTCAAGCACTGAGGATACCTCCACAGCAGACCCTAGGCTTCAGTCACGGTTTTGTCGTGGGCATTCCAGAAACCTTCCATAGCAAAATTGCTTTTTATACTTCAGACCAGAAAGTGCCACTGCACACAGATGAAAGCCTGACCTTTTTGTTCTGCCTCTAATCCTGTCTGAGCCCTCTTCCAGCTGAAGCTTCTGTCATTCCCAGGGGCAAATTCTTCTCAGGCTTCCTGTGATGAGAAACATGTTTTTTGTCAAAGTTGGAACAAAGAATAGGACAGACTCTAGCTTCTCCACCCCAAAAAGCCACCCTACTAACACCCCCATTGTGTTAATAAGATCCATTCTGTTGCTGCTCCTCTCATTCATCGTAACTCTTGTGTCATATACAGTCTGAATTTCACTTGTACTTAAATCATGAGGGGCAGATGTGGAAGAGGGGAGCCACTTGTAAGTCCATGCATTCATTCCTTATACAAGTTTTGGAAGGATCCCAGATTTAGCCAAATTTCTACACAGTGCAGAAAGACCTCCAAATGCCCTCTCTAAACTGGAGTATTTAATTGGAAATGAGGCAGCCAGGGGTTTGCATACTTTGGTTTACCTGTTTTTAAACAGATAATACTTCCTTGTTCTGTGTAAGGGGGAGAAAACAGACGTACTATGCAGGAATGGAAAAGAGCACAAATCTTCCATCTGTCATTACTTTTGAGGAAGCATTAAGAGCGATTTGGGCAGACAGATCTCTCTTGGCAGAGACCTTCGCCTTAATGGAATTTGACTTCTTTATGAGTATCTGAAAGATGAATCTTTCTCTGTTGCTTGGAGAACTGAGTGTAGTCATTTAGGCAGCAATAGCTACTGATGCTAGTCATTGCCAGATCAGATCAGCTGTAGAAGTTGACAGTCTATAGGAAACTGTTCCACTGTCATCTACTGGTGTACTTAACAACTTGAATGCAGGATCCTATTACATTTTGGAAAGAGGCATCATTTTGGACGTAGGAAGAGAAACTAGTTGCATGGTTACTGAATAGGTCCTAGTCCTATTTTTTGACTTTCTCCCAATACTTTTAGAGAAACCCAGTATCATTTAGTCTGAAATCCATTGTCCTAGTTTTCCTCTGTTATATTTTGTATATGGAAATATTCTGTTACAAGCAGAGATCCTAAAGTCAAGAACATGAGGCAAATCCTTTTTGACTTTGTTAACTGTGTAGGTTTGATGTGGCTGGGAGAATTGAGTCTAAACATGGTTGCAGTTTGTATGTACCCTATGCTTATAATGTTGGTTGATGTTACCAAATGCAAGTATATTAGTATTACTTGATTAGAACCAGAAAACTCTTGTCCCTGGAGGGCCGGATTAAATCAGGTGGGTTTAAATAACTGCTTTCTCTGGGAAGCTGTTCTGGCAGGTGTATGTGAAGCTGAGACAAGAAGAAAAGAGCTCAGTGCCCTGTGGCTATTTATTTGGTAGCCAGTCATTGCAAACCCCTTAATATGCATCTGGCAAATGCTTCGAGTGAGGCATTCCTGGTGCTTGCTGAGGCAGCAAAGGCTCTCATCAGCACTCGGAGTCCACACTTTATCAAGGCTCTCTGAAACACAGCTTTCCCCTCCCAGGAGGTGGGAAACTGTTCACCTCTGCTTTTGGAGCTGCTTGTGACTGTTCTAACATTCACTCTGCAATAGCTTTGCAGTGATGACTAAATCCCTAGTAAAGTCAAATGCAATTGTTGCCTGCTGCAAGTAATTGTAAATCTCTGAAGTTATTTATGTAGGAACTGGTGGTACAAGTGAGAGGGCCTGATGAGAAGCAAAACACTGATACTTCCTGTAGTCATTTGTGGTTTCTTCTTTATTTAATGTATCTGTTCTTTGCATAAGCACTACATGAAGACTGTGGCTTTGTGTTTCACCTTTTTCTGCTAAATATCTTCCTTGCCAGTTGTTTTTCTTCTCTGCCTTCAGTGAATCTGGTTAATAAAGAATAGGTGATACAACACCTTTTGCAGGCTGAGCAGCAAGGCTGGCTGAGAATTTTATGGTGACAGTTTTTGCTGCTTTTCCTTTAAAAGTTCAGGAATGGTTTTATTTGGTTTACAAGCATTTCTATCAAGAGTGGGAATTTGGCCGATTTTAATGCCTGTGAGCAATGCAGTGCACCCTTGCTGAAAGATGAAGGGCTGCGAGCCTGGCCTGTAAAGCAGTCCATCCTCACAGCTGTATTGAAAACAGCTCTTTGCTGGTATTGGTTTCTCAAACATGTTTGTTCCCAGCATAGGAATAATTTTTTGTGGTGTGATGGAATTTTGTTGGGGTTTAGAGTTGTTTGGGGGCACTTGGTTGTTTTCTGAGGTTTGTTGAATCAAGGACTCGGGGATGCCTGACCACAAATAAACTGTAGAACTGGGGAAACTGGCCAACAAAGCCAATTCCTTTTGCCAGAGGATTATCTGTTCCCCAAAGTATCCACAAAGTAGCAGGGCCATCCGCTTCTAATCCCAGAATCAAGCTCTCGCTGCTGCTTCAGAAGGAAAAACAAGCTTGGCTTAGGTTGGTCAAATCTGTCACATAGAGGAGCTGTTTAAACAAACTTGGGGAGTCTAACATAAAGGAGAGTTTGGCTTCTTGTCTAGACTTTGCACACAAGCTGCTTTATTGCAAAATAAAGGTTTCTCTCCCATGTTTTGAGATGCTTTCTGGCAATAGGAAATGCGTGTGTTCCCTCACAGATAGGACTTCCTGAAAATGCTCTTTTGTTATTGTGATTGATGTCAGTTTTAATTCTACTGTGCTCAGATACGCAATTAGGTATTGAGTCCAGATGGGACAAACTCCTGCAAAACTTTATAGATAGGAATCAGTTTTGCAACTGATTAATCCTCCTTTTGAAGGAAAGTATAAGGATCTTGTCTTGTTTTGTTGTATCTTCTAATCACTTGGTTATTGCATAAGATGTGAAATCAAGGGGTGGGTGAAATTAGTGAAACAGTGAAATTAGTGCGTTAGTTCAAAGTATAGAAGAATCTTTTTGATACGACTTAGGCAATCTTGTTGTTTCTGTGGACTCCCATTTTAATAGTATCCCTGCAAACATGAAGACAGCTCTGTCTTGAAATAGTTTCAGAAGAGTTTATGTATGTACGTGTGGCATCTAAAATGGTTTTGAAATATTTCACTGGAGCATTAATGCTGGAAGACTGCCAGCCCATACGAGGCAGCATAGCAGGATACTTTGGCCTTTTCCTGGTAGATGACATATGTAACCTATGACCTACCAAACCTATAGCTACAGACTTCCAAGAAAGAGGAGACACAGTAGTCATCTTCTATGGCCTGCTGCTGAACCTTCAAGTAAAGTAAGTGGTAATGGTGGCTTTTTTCTATCTTCTAAACAAAAATTAACAAATGAGTATGTTCTACCCTCAGTCGATAGGGAGAATATTTGATTTGCACCTTAATCATAGAACAGTTTGAAACATACCTTAAGATTATCTAGTTCCAAACCCCCTGCCATGGGCAGGGACGCCCCGCACTAGACCGTGTCACCCAAGACTATCAAACCTGGCCTTGAACACTGCCAGGGATGGATATTAAACTTTATGTTATCCTGAATTAGGAATGACTGCAAGGAAATCTCCTGGTAAACAAAGACTTAAGTTACTATCTGCTGAGTTAGCTAGCAGCATTGTTTCTATCTTGAGAGAGGTTTTCTCACCTCAGCCTTTAATTCAGAAAGATTTTTCTAGTTATCTTTTACCCAAATACGGGGAGAAATCTATCCCTCCAGTTCTAATCCGGTAAACTGCCCTGATTGCCAGCAGCAGCACTGCCTAAAACCCCCTGGCAACTCTGCCTGGCTGGAATGTTAGCCCTTCGGGACCTCTTCCGTGGGCCTGGATGCTTTTCTGTATTGTGTTTCATTCTGTCCAGTCTCCAGCATGATAACTAGAAAACAGCTCTGTGGTGCTTTTGAGTGTTACAAAACTTAAGAAGATTCTGCCTGAGCACAGACCTGATCAGATCTGCACAGAGAGGAGCAATGCCTTAATGGTGAGAAGGTGAAAGGGTAGGGAAGCACAGAATTCCATGATTTCTAAATGTGTATTCTGAATGTGTTAACAGGTCTCCACGTGGAAGTGCTTTTCCAAGAGAAGTACAATCTGCAGGCCCACTCTCAGAGAACTTGTATGCAGAGAGTTGTGGGTCTGTTGAAAACACATTCCAGTCAGCTGTGGTAGCAGTGAATGTTTGAGTCGTCAATATCCTCCCAACAATCAGAGCACACTGAATCCAGCAGATTAGAAAAAGCAGTCAGAGGTCCCACAAGATCAGAACTTAATCCACACACGACTGTGTTTCCCTTAGCCTGTAAAACTGAATAGCAAAACGATGCTGTGATTATCCAGGTTTTATTATTGTGAAGAAGTAAGTCAGTGAATGTTCAGCCAGATTAATAAAAGCCACTTTGATGTGTGAGTCTTGCTTTGGAGGGATTTTTGTACTCTTCTTGGCAGTTGTGCTTCTCTGTTTAGGTCCATTTCTGCTAAAGCAGTGAATGTCCCCATTTTGTGTATATTTTAATGTCGTGCATCAAAATATGAACTGACAGGAGATTTCCCAGTCAGTGGCTACTCCTACTCCACAGAATTACTTACTCACTGTGGACTAGATGTTTTGTTACAAGAGAGTAATTTATGATTAATAATAGCAACCTAGTATTGTATCTACTGCTGTGTGTTCTTTTAAAACAAAGTCTTTCTCCTTTCCCTTCCCTTCTTTCCCCTCCCTTTGATTAAACCTAGACATAGATGGATTTGAAACATTTAATTCTACTTTGGACAGCCAAGAAAGTAAGAAACAAAAAAAAGAGTGATTGAGTGCAGCAGGGAGCATCAGCAAAAGAGCAGTGCTAATTGCTGAAGAATAAAAGATAATGGCCAATTTTGTCAGGAAGCGTTGACAAGAAAGATAACTTGGTAGTAATGAACTGTCTGACATGCTGGAAGTGATGTGACTGCCAATGACTCTTTAAATCATCAGGATATGAAATGTGACAGCCATTTATCACTTTTATGAGGCACTGCTGCCTAGCTTTCCCTTGGGAAGCATGGAGGTAGTGCATTCTTTGGCTGTCTTGCTAAAAAAAGCCATGGCTGTATTTCAAGTGCTTCCCATTTCTGGGTGCTTGTCTTGAGCCATGACTATGGTGCATTTGTAGCCTGACTAAATCTGAAGAAGCTCAACCATTTTGAGGTCCTGTTTCCAAAAGCGTTTTATTTGACCTTCCCGGATATCCAGAGTGTGTTTAGGAGCTTGGTTCTTTAGTTGTCAGGAGAGGAAACCTCCATAGACAGAAAAGAGGTAGGACTCATTTGAAAATTTTCCCTGGTTTGTGTGTTCAGAGTACTCCTTTTAATACTATAGATTTCCTTGGCTCTTATTGATCAACAAGCCTCTCACGTTGGGGGGGAATATGCAGTTGTTGTGATGATAGCAGACAAGAAGGGGCATTTCTGAAAGTTGCCTGTATTTGTAGCAGCATATTCAAAGACCATTGAAAGTCTTTTTGTGTTGCTCTCAGTTGACATATTTTGTTTCTTAAGTTATGCTCTTTCCACTCCAAATGTTAACTAGCATTAATACTGGACTGTAGGGTGTGTTGCAGCATGCTCAATGTCATTGACATTGCTTTGAATGACTTGTGCTTCTTGTTCTCCAGCACCTCTAGGGAAAGAGGAGAGCAATGAGACAGAGACTGTCTGTAAATAAGCTTCATAAAAAGTTAATTTCCTCATTAAATTGGGATTTAGCAGCTCACCAAGCACCAGTGTGCAGACAGAGCCATTTCTGGTGGGAAGATCAGAAACCCAATGTGAAATAGAAATGATTTAAGAGAAGAGCTGTATATCATGTTGCTGAACTGGAGAACCAGGCTTGTGAGTAGCCTGTCTGCTTGTACTTCAACAAATTCACCCTGGTACAGAACTGGGGACTGGTTGTGATGGTGGGAGTTTCTGATACGTTCCTGAAAACCAGCAAAAGAGCAGCACGAGCACTGGTTAGCGCCAGTGCAGATGCATTATATGAAACTGAAAATAGGGTTGCAAGCTTTTTTTGTGTGTGTTCCTGGTGACATTTGTCAACTGTTCTAATGATGTGCATTGTTTTCTGGATCATAAAAACCTCTCCTCTGATGTTTAAAAGAGTTGGTGGTCTGTTTAAGAGAAAGGAAGGGAAAAACCAATACTGATTAAAAAGTTCTTAAGAAGTGCAGTTTGAGAAACTATGCCTTTCGAGCTATTGGCAACTATTCTTCTGCCTGTGCAGGCTGCTATTTAGAATTGATGATCATATGTAATCACTGTTTTGTGTAACAAGCCTTGAGAATATGTGCAGAGAATATGGGCGTACCTGTTGTTTTTCAAATATGTAGTCACCGTGTGTCACTTTGTCTAATCATTCACTTGGAAGTTTTAAACAAAAAGAAGGGTATTCCATTGGTGTTTCTAAATGATGGAGCTTGGGATTATCAAGCAGAAGCTCAGACCAACCCCTAATACTTGCCAACTGTGTGAAATGGTCTTTCTCTTCCTACCTTTTCAGCATTAACAATAAACTGCAACAGCCAGAAGCAGCTGCTGGGGTCCTGGAATATGCCATGAAGCACTTTGGGGAGCTGGTGAGTCCTGCTGGATAACTCTCTTCTTCATGTCTTATGTCTTCATGAGGTTTGTAGGTGGGGGTTTTTCATGTGGTGTGGTTTTGTCAGTCCACCACATCTCTGCTTATAATAGTGCATCTTTCATACTGAAGGTGCCTTGCTGCCACTGGGAGTGTATGCTGTGTACTTCGCAAACACTGTATCTGGGTAAGATAGCTGGGAAAGGCTGCAATAACCGGATTCAGAGGAGCATTTAGCAGCTCTTGTTGACACTAAATGCAGCTGTGGGCAACTAGCAACTTGAGAAAATAAGTAATTTTATTTAGAAGAAGCTGGGAAGGGAGGGAGCAAGTTCCTATTCTGAGTGTTAAGTGCTTGAGGGCTTTTGAGAAACTGCATCAACACATTCCAGGTAAGGATTTAATGGAAGTTGTACCTCTGGCCTCTCATCCAGGAGGCACGTGAACCTGTCAGAGAGTTCACAGATACTATGTAGAATAGCAGATTAGCCAGTCCCTTACAACTTTGACTGTTCAGAGAAATAAAAAAACCTCATCCTTTTCTGTGTTCTGTGCCCTTCTCTGCATGACTTACTCTTTTTCCTTTTTTATTTCTTTTTGATAAGCATTGAAGTTGTGTTCAGGGACTAAAGCATCTGCGCTCTCCTGCCACTTCTGCTTTGTTAAAAAGATGATTTTGCAGTGATAATTCTTGCAATGCCTCAGGGTGATTAGGAAAAGGAAGGCAGCCCTGCAAGCACAGTAAACTAGCCTCTTTCATTAGGAACCACTAGAAAGTGGGAACATGTAGCACAAAATGGTAGAATTCCTCTGCTGTAGTATTATAGTGTGGGTTTGACCTAGACTGGAAAAGAATTCCTTTCTGGGAGAAGTACAGACTTCAGAACATCTTTGCAGCTTATGATTCCTTGGGTGGATTGAGCAAAGCTCTCTGTTACCTAATTCTGACCTCACTCTTTAGCAGTAATGTAGTTCAAAACACAGGGTTTGCCAGAACAGGCAGTGAAGAGAACTTAAGAGGAGCTCTGAGCTCTGCTTTCAGGAACTTACTTAAAACACTATGGGTGAGCTGAGAAGATAAAGGCTGGTATATAAATGTCCTAAGTGGAAGACCCGGCATGCAGAGCGTGGTTTATACTGACCCAGCCCACAGGGCTGGGAAAAGAATCTATTCTGCAGCTTATGTCAAGACATGAGCAGCCAAGGACTGCGTAGAAAAACATTGGCAGGAATAAATATGGAAAATATATTAAGGCGTTTTATTTCTTGAAAATTAGAAACAATCTAGAAACAAAGACTGAAGAAAAGTTTGTGCAGCTGATAAGGATCATTGCTTGGCTTTCTTTTCAAGTCTTTGGTACAAACCACAGCCTTTCCTTGTGAGGGCTGTGATTAGACTCCAGCATCACACTACCTGTTGTCATAAATTCTGTAGCACTACCCAGGCACACAGTGTGCTTTTTGGGTTTGGGTTTTTTTCCAACCCGCTCCTGAACACAAGACTGTTCTTGTTTAAATGCAAACATGTGCAACAACTGGAAGTGGAATATTTTATACATTTACCCTTTTTCCTACCCCACTCACTCTTCCTCTTCAAAAAGAAAAGCAGCAGCTACTGAGCTAGTATTTCACTGGCACTGAATAGGGGATGGTGTTAGATTGGTCTCTCTGGTAAACCTGAATTCATCTCTCTGCAGGTTGAAAAATACTCAGGATTCCTATTTTTGCTCTAGCTCAAGGCTTTTCTCTGCATCACAGAAATGCATGAGGATATTTAGGATGAAAACAAGGCTCAAATGACCACCACAGACACAGAATTTTTCAGGAAAAGCTGCAGTAGTTAATATAGACTCATCAATATTAATCCCACTATTTATTTGGAATGTTTTGGGGTTTTTTTCCTCCCCTTAGGAAATTCAAGCTACCTGGTATGAAAAGCTACATGAATGGGAAGATGCTCTGGTGGCCTATGACAAGAAGATGGACACAAACAAAGATGATCCTGAGCTGATGCTAGGACGGATGCGCTGCTTGGAAGCACTTGGCGAATGGTAAGAGGGGAATGCCTGAAGACTGAGGAAAATGGTGCCTTTAAAAATGGTGCCTGTCTCGTCTCTGGATGCTGTCATCCAGGTGGAATTTTTTTTGCCTGAATTCCTATTTACTCCTGCTTAATAGTTTGAGTATTTCCAGCAACTTCTCGCTTTGTACATTCAACCTGGAATTAGTAATAACATCCCCAAGCCTTTAGGGATAGCCCACCTCGTAAGTTAAGGTCTCTCTGAAAGAGAATCCACAGTCTTATGATCTGATCATCCCCATTTGTGACAGAGCAAGAAACCGTAAATAGAGGGGACCCCTCAGAAGACGTTAACTGGGCAGCACTTGTCAAAAACAATCATAGAAGGAGCTTGTTGTGGCCCTTCTTTTTAAACTCTGATTAAAGCATGAGAGATTTCTGCATTTGTTCATGGTCAGACCTGTGCTTATCCAGAATGCGTGGCCTTTTGACAACTGTTAGTGAAATTGTCTGTAAGTAAGTGTAAGATTATGCCAAATGAATTACTCCCACTTTAAAACCCTTTTGCTTACCTTGTAGCTGGCTGAGTTGTTCATTATTACTCTTTTTTAACATTCATTAAGCATTGTTTTTGTGGACATTTGGTATTTCAAACCCTGTGTTAAGTGTGTACTGTCAACATGTAACTGGTTAGAGCCAGCGTTTGTGAGAGGGTGAGCTGGTACTGACTTAGTCTTTGCTAGTTCACTGTTTTCCTCCCTGTTCAACTCCAAGAAGATAATAGGAGAAGGCATCCTGTGCACTGTAGCATGCAGTTCTACCCAGGGGCATATGTGATTTGGTCCAGGTTCCACCTTCCTACTGAACTTTTCATGTCATGAGCTCTCTCCTGATGAGTCCTGACGTGAACCCATGGGGTGGCACAGAGGAGATTCCTCTTCACTAAAGTCATTTTACTGTTAGAGAAACAGAGCTGTTTGAGAAACTGAATTCTGACAGCGTTTTCTGCCCTTTCTGTTTCTAGATGAGAGTGAGGCATATTGGGTGTAGCTTTTTCAGTAGGAAAAATAGATCCTCTTACTGAGCACAGTCATCTTTTCTTACTCTTACTCAGTCATCTTTTCTAGGAATAGGCAGTTCCCACCAGGGATTTATGGAATTTCTCCCTCCTGCAGGACACGTATTTGTGGAAAGTGTCCTCTGAACCTCCTGCTGCTTCACATATCAGTGATAAATATACTACAAAAGGATGCTTTTCTTCTGTTGGAGCTAGATAACATGCATCTGTAGCGATAAGAGCAGTCACAATCTCACAAAGAATTGTTTGCTTGCTGTTGTGGAACTGCAGATGTCTTACAATTCAGAGGTGCCTTTGCAGAGTGCTGTCTGCTACCTTGCAACTGGCTATAGAGACATCATCCTGAGGCTGAGGGTTCCATGGTTTGGCTGATATTCTTCCATAGTGTTCAACTTGACTCTTTGTGCTGCTGGAGTCTGCTTGCATAATATGACGGTTAATCCAGAACTGAACTATGCAGCATCATTATTTCACTATTCTGTGCAGTGACATTTTGAAAGCACAGCCAAAATATTCCCAGCCATTTGTCTCCTGATGTAGTTATGTCTGCAAGAGCCATACTACTGTATTAGCATCTATAAGGTCCTGATTTACTGCTATTGCTAGGTTTGTCTTGTTTTTTCATTTCTTTTGTGGGTTTAGGTTTTTTTTTCCCTTTCTGGGCCATTAAGCTGTCAAAATTACTGTCTTGCCTGTGGCAGCCCATTGGTTCTGTTTGACTAACTCATCTTCCTTTTGGGGAGGGGAGAAGACGACAGTGGAGAAGGCGAGTTGGCCTCCCACACAGTCGGCAGCTTTTCCACTGCTACAGAGTATCCAGCCTGAGAAATTCAGGAACTGCAACACCCACAGAAATAGGTTTGATTAATGGAGCATTCCCAGTTGATCTCAAAGATGTAAAAAATCCTGATGCTTCCTCTCCACTGGAGATGAAAGATTCAGATCCCCTCTGAGATCTTGCCGTGACAAGTCTTCATCCTAGGTTACAGCAGCATTGATTCTCTAGTCTCTGTCTTCAAACTTGATGATGTGTTTATCCAAAATGATTGATAGCAGGAGCCATGCACAAGCTATTCACATCATATGTTTCTTGTACTGACACTTGCAGGAAAATGTAAGTGTGCCTTGTTTCATGTGGTTTAGTTTCTTCTTGGGAATGGTTTGGGTTGTTTTCTGTATTTGTAGATTAGAGTTGACAGTTCAGTTCGTGAAGTAGTCATTGCTAACTGCTGAGGAACAAATGCAAACTTTTGTCTCTGGAGTTTTGTATTCAAAGCATAATGTGCATTGAAATTATTCTCTGACGATAGGATATTTGTCATCAGCCTAGCACGTCTGCACTGGCCAAAGGAGAAGAATCTTGTTCTCCACTCCATAAAAGAATGATGGGGCTGGTGGTCATCTTATCTGTAGAAAGTGGTTGTTTAACAAGGAGGAATTCTTAGAAGAGGCTTTTTGCTGATCCGAAATTGTGGATTCTTCTTAGGGGGCAGCTCCACCAGCAGTGCTGTGAAAAGTGGACACAGGTCAATGATGAAACTCAAGCTAAGATGGCTAGGATGGCTGCTGCTGCTGCCTGGGGTCTAGGTAATGTATCCTTCTGTGGTGGGGTATGACAGCTCACAATGTGGGAGCACAGATAGTTTTAACTTACTTCAGAAATATAAAATACAACACACAGCAAAATCAAAGAATAAAATTATTTACATTGGGCAATGAAGTGTCATTCGACACTGAAACCCTTTAGAAAATCTGCATTTACATAAGGTCTCTCAGCACGGTCTCCAGTAACGAAGAGACCATCTTACTGGTCTGAGCAGATGATCAGTTGCTTAACGGGTCCCCTTTACTTAGTCTTACATTGAACATAGCTCAGATGTGAAATGACCTTAATAGAACTTCTCTGATTTGTGTCAGACTGTTATTTACAAACCAGAACAATCTGTTGGGCATTTTGCTAAATTGTGTTTGCTGAGTAGACAATCTTAAGTGGAATGAATCTATAAATGGTCCAAATATCTGTTATGTTCATAGCCAGCTGTTTACTGAAGAAGCTTATAAATCACTTGCTGTGTGCCAGCCTGTGCTGAGAAAAATTCATCTTTTGCTTTTGGACACTAATTCACTCAAATGTTCTGGAAATGTCAGCATTTCAACTTCTCCATTACACGGAGTGCAAGAACCTTTTCCATGAGGTTAACAATTTGCCTAGAAGAAAAATGCCCGTGGTTTTGCTTGTCTATGACTCTGTCTATGTGTATATATATACAGTTTATGTGTACGTATATACACAATTTAGAACACAGTCTGTCCCTGCCAAAGACACAAGCTTCTGGAAACCTGGCTTAAATGTCAGCATTGAAGCCTAGTTGCTGATACCTAAGCACACTGTAGCATAGTTCTGTTGCAGAGAAAGCTGTTGTATTACTTGAGGATATCTGTGTCTCTGCAGGTCAGTGGGATAGCATGGAAGAATATACCTGCATGATCCCGAGGGACACCCATGATGGTGCTTTCTACAGGGCTGTACTGGCTCTTCATCAGGACCTCTTCTCACTGGCTCAGCAGGTAATTACCTTCTTTCCCAAAACCTAGTTTAAGCTGAACTAGGCTATACTGGTGCATGGAAAGACAATGGCTTTAAACAGTCTGTCTTAAATAACCTATGAATTGCCCAAAACCTTTTTATTCCATTGATGTATTAGACCTTAGTGATTGAGCTTATCTTGTATCTCCAGCACTGGAACAGCACTGAATATATGTAAAACACATGAATATATGTACAGATAGTAGTGGTCAAGTGCTGTAGAGTGTAAGAATGTTGCACACATTCTTAGGCTTCTTCACTTCTCTGTCTGTTTTCTAGACAGACAGTGCACAAGGACTATCTCAGCAGAGGACCTATTCTACAAGGCACTGCTTGATAAAAGGCATTCATGCCTTAAGACACACACAAGATTCTTCGTAGGTGTTCTTCTGTCTGTTGCAGCTTTTTCAGTGAATTGCTCGTATCCATCATTTACCAGAACTTTTCCTTTACTTTTTCTGGTAACAGTGACAAATCCTAGATTGATAGGAGAAATCAAGGTAAGGAATGATCTGTTAAACAGATCCATATTGGCATGCTTTGTCACAGAAGAGATTTGCAGAGTGACTTTTTCCGCTCTGTAAATGTGGAGCATGTTGTTTACTTTGCAAGGAAGCTCAAGTACCATTTCTCAGAATTCTGTTATGTGCTGGCTTGCCAGCTTAGATAAAGGAGCAATTCAATCTGCTCTGTCAAAACCCATATGTGGATTTTTGGGTGATGTGCACAGTAAAATTAGCCAGGCATTCAGAGGCGTAGAGTTTGTGATTAACCTTTAACATTTTGAACAGGAAAAACTATAGATGAGAGATTATATAATGACTGGAACCAGAGCAGGTTTATTTCATGCTTGAAGAGCATATCTTGGAGGATGAAGAATGGAATTTGCTGTCCTGTAAAGTTCATGAAAACCTGTTGGGTTACATAAAACAGAGAAAGCTATTTTCTATCATTGTATATTATCAAAAGGTGTTTCTTGAGGCCTTTTTGTAACTGACTCTCCTGCACTAAAATGTGAACTTCTCTTTTCCTCTATAAATGTTACTAATGATGATCCCTACATGACAGTAGGATTAGAAATACTGCAATTTAGTATTTTTAGTACAAATTTCAGACTGTGCAGGTAATAAATGAAGCCCCATTGACTTCTCCTATACCTGCCCCCTGTTTTCCTGTCCAATCTTTCCATTGGTAGCATCCTTTCATGATTCTTATTGGAGAATGGGAACAAAGCCAGCTTTGTCCATGAGTTGTGGTAAATGGCTCGATGTCCAGTTGGAAACCTGTAACGAGTGGTGTCCCTCAGGGATCGGTGTTGGGACCGGTCCTGTTCAACATCTTTGTCGGTGACATGGACAGTGGAATTGAGTGCGCCCTCAGCAAGTTTGCCGATGACACCAAGCTGTGTGGTTCGGTTGATACGCTGGGGGGAAGGGATGCCATCCAGAGGGACCTTGACACGCTTGTGAGGTGGGCCGATGCCAACCTTATGAAGTTTAACCAAGCCAAGTGCAAGGTCCTACACCTGGGTCGGGGCAACCCCAGGCACTGCTACAGGCTGGGCAGAGAAGAGATTCAGAGCAGCCCTGCAGAAAAGGACTTGGGAGTGTTGGTTGACGAAAAGCTTAACATGAGCCGGCAGTGTGCGCTTGCAGCCCAGAAAGCCAACCGTATCCTGGGCTGCATCAAAAGAAGCGTGACCAGCAGGTCGAAGGAGGTGATCCTGCCCCTCTACTCTGCTCTTGTGAGACCCCACTTGGAGTACTGCGTACAGTTCTGGTGTCCTCAACATAAAAAGGACATGGAGCTGTTGGAGCGAGTCCAGAGGAGGGCCACGAGGATGATAAGAGGGCTGGAGCACCTCCCATATGAAGACAGGCTGAAAAAGTTGGGGCTGTTCAGCCTGGAGAAGAGAAGGCTGCGTGGTGACCTCATAGCAGCCTTCCAGTATCTGAAGGGGGTCTACAAGGATGCTGGGGAGGGACTCTTCCTTAGGGACTGTAGTGGTAGGACAAGGGGTAATGGGTTCAAACTTAAACAGAGGAAGTTTAGATTAGATATAAGGAAGAAGTTCTTTACAGTGAGGGTGGTGAAGCACTGGAATGGGTTGCCCAGGGAGGTTGTGGATGCTCCATCCCTGGCGGTGTTCAAGGCCAGGTTGGACAGAGCCTTGAGCCACATGGTTTAGGGCAAGGTGTCCCTGCCTATGGCAGGGGGGTTGGAACTAGATGATCTTAAGGTCCTTTCCAACCCTTACGATTCTATGATTCTATGATGGAACAGATTAATTCTGTTAAGGTAAAACTTAGCGCATTTGCCCCAGTATCTTGTTCTATTTCAGTGCATTGACAAAGCCAGAGATCTGCTAGATGCTGAGCTGACTGCCATGGCAGGAGAGAGCTACAGTCGAGCCTATGGGGTAAGTGTGTCTCAGCCTTCATTCTCCTCATTGCTGCTTCAGACTCTTTCTAGAAGTTGCATAAAACTTCTGAGTAGTGCTCGTATTAAGCATAAGACCTGTGTAGGCCCACAAGCTAAATGGCTCTTGTCAGATAAGAAACAGAACTTTGTAGGAGCGGCTTTAGGACATGAGCTCCCCCCAGGAAAGAGATGAGAATTGACATTTAGAAAGTCTAAATTGGCAGATTCAAAGGTGAAGAGCAGCTCTGCTTTGGAGCCAGGCTGAGAGAGCTGGGCCTATTCAGCCTGGAGAAGGCTCCTTAAGGGGAGAACTTAGAGGAGCTCCCAGTGCCTAAAGGGGCTACAGGAAACCTGGAGAAGGGCTTTGGACAAGGGCCTGTAGGGATAGGACAAGTGGGAATGGCTTTAAACTGAAAGAGAGGAGATTGAGATTAGATACTAGGCTGAAGTTCTTACCATATGAGGGTGCTGAGGCACTAGAACAGGTTGCCCAGAGAAGCTGTGGCTGCTCCGTCCCTGGCAGTGCTCAAAGCCGGGCTGGACAGGGCTTGGAGCAACCTGCTCTAGTGGAAGGTGTCCCTGCCCATGCCAGGGGATTGGAACTGGATGAGCTTTAAGGTCCTTTCCAACCCAAACCACTCCATGATTCTATGATTGTCTAGATACCTGTATACAGCAGTGGATCCTTTACCTGTTGGGCAGCATATTGGGCAGTACTTAAGATTTTGATGCCAAAATACTGTTCCTTAATTGTAGATGTGTTCTGTAGTGATTGGAATGGAATGTGATTGTTTCCTTCAGGCTATGGTATCCTGCCAGATGCTGTCAGAGCTGGAAGAGGTTATCCAGTATAAACTTGTACCAGAACGCCGTGAGATCATCCGCCAGATCTGGTGGGAAAGACTGCAGGTACATCTATGCAAAGATCAAGGATGGAGATCCTGATGTGCTGTGTGATGTGCTGATGTGAACAGCTTCCTTTCGAGTCAGTGTGGTGGCTCAGCAAGTCTTTCCATTTCTCTTTTTCTCCTTATAGCATATAAGCTTACATGGCTGTGTGCTTTCTCCTTTGCATCTGTCCTAGTGATTTTGGGTTTTGGTTAATGCTTCTGAGGTGTCTACTGATGTGACACTTAGTAAGGTGATTTAAGCCTTGAAATAAATGCGTACAGAATGGAGACACTAGTAACAACTCCAAGACTGTTTATCTCAGTGTTGGATCACACCTGGCAATACTGGTTTGGATAAGGCTAGTTTGAACTTTTTACCTGGCTGGCTGCATTTTAAGAAGTGCATTCTCGTACGGTGCTGGAAAACTGAACAGAGAATTCATATTTGTAAAAGATTGTCCTGTTCCTCTTGTTTTGCTCTCTTACAAGAACATTTCCAATTGACTGGTGGCACTCAAAGACATGACTTAGTGGTAGACTTGGCAGTGTTAGGTTTATGGTTGGACTTGATGACCTTCAAGATCTTTTCCAACCTAAATGAGTCTGATTCTGTGATTAGCCTTGTCCTCTTGAAAGACCTTTAGCAATGCTGCATTTCCTGCATTTAAAGAGAAGACTGTGCCTTTCTTACTCTAAACAGCAAAAATCCAAAGCACCTCTGAAGATTTAAATCATCCAAATATTTGGAGACTGTTTCCTTACAAGAGGCATCCCTACAGTGAAAGTGAACATCATCAGCTGAAGTAGTACATACAAGAATACTGCTTAAAGTGCTGATTCCTGCAAGGGAAGGGGGGGGGGGGGAAGGCATAATTAGGGCAAAATGCTTTCATTATACCAACTTTTGATATGGTGCCTGGAGGAAGAATTTCTCCCTGTGCAGAGTTCCTCACTCTTGATTTCTTTATCTGCCTCCTTATGAAAGGCTGTTACTGCTGCATATTTTTTAGCTCTTTGGGAAACTGTGACAAAGCTTTTAGTCTCCCATCTGCATTCCTGTCTGGAAAAGCTCGGGACCATTCCCGAAATTGAGAGTGACAGGAAGTGTAATGTCTGACTATAGCTGTTCATAGTCCTAAGAGCAGTACATTCAGTTCTTGCACATTTTATAGCTGCTTTTTAATAATCTTAAAATGCCTGTTGGATTAGCTTTAATTGGGTGTTAGGGAACAAGCCTTGCCTAGCTTCCCAGCCCTCAATTTGGGGGGAAAAGGGAAAGAAATAGCTGTTTTGGTGCCAAGGTGCTTGATGCCATTGGAAATTCTTTTGTTTACCTCAAAACTAAGTGGCCTCTGGATTGATATGAACTTCAGAGCATCACTGTTACCCTGAAGTACTTGGCTATTACATCAAGCACCATGTATTTGGTTGTTACTGTCCCTTCCAGAATTCTACTTCTCTTATAGTATCCTTGAACATCTGAAATAGTCTTGTCCTGCTTTGACAATGTTGTTGTGCCTCTCCCTTCAGACAGACAAGAACCAGACAGTGCTTGCACAAGCAGCATAGCAGTTGGAACTGCAGTTTCTGGCAGAGTTATCACTTCAGTCATGCCAGCCTCTAAGAGCAACACATGCAAGGAGAAGAAAAAGGGCAATAACAAAAATATCCTTGCAACCATTTGGTTTTGTACCATCACCATCTTGAGATTTGTCACTGTTTAAACCAAAAATAGGCATTAAAACTAGGTTGAAGAGGGTTGTAAAACTCTTTTTTTGGAATTGCATAAAGAGCTTTTCTGATTTTTGGATGCATTTCTGCTTTAGAAGCTTTTCTCCTTTTTCCATTAGAGGATATTGTTAGACTTCAAAGACTGAGCTGGCTACAGAGAATAAGAGTCAGGGACTTGACCTTCTCCCCAAGTTACAGTGTTAAAGAAATAGCCACTTAGTTTGTAATGTTGGCCTGCTGTGAATTACGGGTGCTAAAGTCTCTCCATCTTGGGAAAAGTCCCTTCAGATTCTGAATTAAGGCTCCATGGAGGAGATTGGAGATAAAACGCTGACAAGTTCTCTCTTCCTTTTTCTCTCAGGGCTGTCAACGAATTGTGGAAGACTGGCAAAGAATATTGATGGTCCGATCTCTTGTTGTAAATCCCCATGAGGACATGAGAACTTGGCTCAAGTATGCCAGCTTGTGTGGCAAGAGTGGGAGACTGGTGAGCATGATCAGGCTCTACCCTCTAGAGCAGCTGTTTAAACTTTGGCTTTGTTGTGCTGCTTCAACCTTGAACATTTCCAAACACTTTCATTGCCCAAATGAGATGGGCTCTCCTCTGAGGAAGAGTGTTGTTTAAATGCTAAAACTGTAACCAGTGTAGAGTTCATCCTTGTAGTCAAGGTTATTTTTGTGGGACCTGGGAGCTTGGAGCCCATTTTTTATTGTGCGCTATACCTGACAGTTCTTGTGCAACACTGGTAGTTATAATAGTGCTCTCTACATTCTAGATTTGACAGAATGCTTTAGCAGTGGTGTTATCGTTGAACATTACAATCCTGTTTCAACATTCACCACAAGATTTATTACCAAAACTGCTTGAAACAGATTGCACACTCTCTACTGGCTTCTGAAATGAGAATCTAATGGTCTGATCCCAGTGAAGACGTATGGTTTATCATATGATATTCTTACGAGTCCAGGGAGTGGTAACAAAGCTGCTGTGTTTGTTTTATCTGGAGGGTTGGAGGTCTGTTTTTAGTGGCTGGCAGTTCTGTGATCAATATGAAATAGAGGTACGAGTGAGCTTGGTTTAACCTGCTTTTTCTCTTTGCAACTTTCTCCAGGCTTTGGCCCATAAGACACTTGTCCTGCTTTTGGGAGTAGATCCGTCTCGACAGCTGGATCACCCACTGCCAACAGTTCATCCCCAAGTGACTTATGCATACATGAAGCACATGTGGAAGAGCGCCCGCAAGGTACAAAAGAACATCGTACTCTCTGCGTTTCGTTGCTCAGGTTTTGTGCAGTGGCACACACATGAGCTCTTCGTAATCCCTTGAACAAAGTCAAGGCTGAAGCTTTTATTTTCGCTCACCTAAAAAAGCATAAAGAATCCCTTTCCTTATTGTTATTCAGAATATAAGCTTTTGAAATCTTCCTTTGCACCTCTGTAGTGACAGGGAAGGCCTGGCCCTAATTTTATTTCCTACATGGAAAGATTATTTTTACTAAACCAGTATCAGGTACCCAAGGGATGCAGCCAAGATTAATGGTCTATAGTAGTAGCTCTTCTGTCCTCACCAGGGTTTTACTGTGTGGGCTTGGTACTTGACTTTTCATCCACTGTTCTGATTGCCGGGTTTCCACACTGTACCTATGGCCAGGGTTACATGTTGAAAGAGGGAAGGAGGGTTTTTTCATTACTAGTCTTAGGCAGGTATCCTGAACAGTTTGTACTTAGTTGCTGAGTAGAACTGACTTCTATTAAGGACGTTATTGAAAATGTCTAACTGAAAGACAGCTGAAAAGTACATAGGGTTTTGTCATAGGAGCAGTTTGGCTCCAAAGAGCCTGGGGTGAATGTTTTTGACATTGCAACACAGGGAGAATTTACATAATCAAATCCAATAAGCTCCAGACTGGATAACCTATCTATTTTTTTTAATATACATTAAAGCCTCCATTTATCCTCATATTCTGCCACATCTTTTTTATTTTTCCTGTCTTTGGGATTGCCAGCACTGGAGCAGAGCCATTGCTATGGGAACATTGCCATGACCTATTCTCATTTGAATTTAAAAAACAGAAGGAGCTGCTGATGAGGCCCTGTTCTATTGGCTTTGTAAAACTCTGCAATGGTCTCTCACTTGCTTCAGTAAATGACCCAAGAAGCATATGGGTCTTCTCTGCTTGTGTCTTCAAGTGAAAGTGGACTTTTTTGTGTTTAACCTGTGATAAAGAAAGAGAGAAGATGCAGGAAACTGGTGCAGTTGTAGGAAGCAGAATGAAAGAAGGCACAAAGATAAAGGGGGTGGGAAAGAGAACGTATCTAAAATAAACTGGTGCAAGAATATGTGGAGCCCACGAAGACAGGGAAAAAAAAGATCAGAAAAGCAGCAAAGATGAGAAGGAGGAACAGATGTGGTTAGAATCACCTCCTCTTGCTCATTGAATGATTTCCTATTTAAATACAGTACATAAGCAATGTGTCTAAGGGTTTGGGTTTTTTCCTTCTTTCTAACACATTAAAACTGGGCGGTGTTTACAGTGCTGAGGGAGAAATACTTTATCCAAGCTAAGCACTAGTCCTGGACCTGCGTGCAAGGCTCAACCCTTTCTCTGAGTGCTCTTCTGCAGGAAGGGCTGAGTCAATGATTCAGTCCTTTGAGGCACTTGGAAATTAGATACTTATTTGTTAAATTCATGGTTAAAGGTGCTGCTCTGAGGCAGAAGAAGCTATATTAGGGTACAGTAAAGTTTGCAGTCTGGAGTGACACTTAGTGTTTGGTATAAACAACACTTGAAAGTGTTTAGAGAATTCTGGTACCGGAAGCATTATATGGTTGGGTGTATCCTGATGTCCTAATTGAGTGACTGTCATTAAATACATAGTTTTACCCAGTGGCAAATGTAGACCAGAGTTTTATAAAGCTCTGTGTGTTCACTTTTTTTGGTATCCTAAGTAATAAGCTGCTGAAGTAGGTTGCTATGGTAGGAAATGACCATTTTCTCTAGCTGAGTAGTTTAAGGTTGGTTGGTTGACCTGAGACCTTTTGTTTACCGCCAGTTCGGCACTTGCCAGTTTTCTTCCTGCTGGATCTGGCATCTAGGTGGTAACCAGCCTCATAGCACTTGCAGAGCTGCACAAGAATCTTTTCTTAAACATCTAAAAAGATGGATAAGTAAAGCCTATTGCATTTCTTCTAACAAGGACCTTTGCCAGCAGCTGCATTCTACAGACATACACCAGAACAAGGCTTGTGTACAGACTTAGGAATTCAATTGTTGTCTCATTCCTAAGCTCTGCCTGTTGATTTATGGTGATCAGTTTTCAGTATTAGTGGAAACTAAAGAATGGATTGTTGGGTGTGTGCAGATATGAGGGGCACATAACTGTTTGGCAGTATCCTTTTGTCTATTTTTGACATAGACAATGTCAATGTCTGGCATAACAGCCTAACTATTTATAAGATTGCTATTTCCCCCCTGCCCCCTTCTAACCAAGTATCTAGGTTACAAGCTATGGAATGGCCCCTGTTAATGTTAATAGCGTGATACTTTCTTTTATTTCACCCTGGACTAATACTCTTTTTCCTGACAATTGGCTTGTGCAGGCTGACGTTTGAGCAGGATAGATGAGGCATTTCAGCTGAGGTGATTCTTGTCTCACTCTAAAGTAACTCATTCCTCTAGATGGAAGAGAAGTAAATTGGACTCTTTAAAGCATATTCTGCAGTTTCTGACCTGAAATGACCTTGCAGATTGCAAGAGCTTTACTTTAATTGTTTCCAGTGAAGCATGCATACTTTATTTTCATTAAATCTGTAATTTTGGGGTTTCTTACGCCATAATTCTTTCCAAGGAATTTCAAAAAGAGAATTCCCTCAAAATTTGGCAGTGCAAGTTGCTTTAGCGTTGCTGTCTTATGTAATCTGCTGGCAAAGCAGCAATGTACATTTGTACTTCTTGAACAATCTTTAAGGCTTTAATTTGTTAAAACGACTCAAAGTTTACATCCCATGGTATGTACTGGAAGCCTTGCCAAAGCTGAGAGGTTAGGAGGGATGATCAGGAAGCTGCAAGTTTTCCTTCAGGCATTATTTTCTCAAATTGTTTTTCCTGTTTCAGGCCATAGTGTATTATAGACAGGCTTCTCTGGATTTGTGATCCTGTCTGTTATGATAGTGACCTGGTCAGATACAGTTTGTAAGCTATGAACATCTGTTTGATTGTTGGAATTGCTGGACTGCCTTCAATGTGCATGCTCAATTGCAAATGAGACATGTCTGTATCATTACTAGAACCTCATTACTAGAACCTCATTACTAGAACCTCACTCTGCATGGGCACTAACAGGACATTCTCTGATGCTTCTTGTACAGGTGTCATTGTCACTTTGCCAGAGTTGAGTTCTTGCACATCAGAGCACAATGGTGGCTTATGTTATGGGTGGTCATGCATTTGACTGTGTGTATGACATGAAGGTGAGCCTAGCATTGGAAGGATGTAGTTCTTTGTTCCTCAGTGTAGCAATTCAGTGGCCAGATTCCTGAGACATCAAGAATCTCTAACATCTTCATTTATTTGGTGCTACATATGTATGAACTGATTTTAGAGGGATAGCTTTGAAAAGAAACAAAATGTATTTTTTGCTTTCAATAAAAGTTCATTTCCACAGTGTCTTCCTCTCCTGCGAAGTTGTATTTAACCCCTGTGGTCCTTACTGCAACCATCATCCCATTGCAGATTGACGCATTCCAGCACATGCAGCACTTCGTGCAGACAATGCAGCAGCAGGCACAACATGCTATTGCAACTGAGGACCAGCAGCACAAGCAGGAACTCCACAAGCTCATGGCACGGTCAGCATCTGGTGCTTGGATACCCTTTGGCTATTTAGTGAAGCTGATGTCTTTCCTGATGAGGTTGCTGGATCCGTGCAGATGGCACATTTTATATGAGGCCCATGCTTTGATTAAAAGGATTGCTTCTCATTTTGCTGGTAGAGACCCCTTTGGTATTGCATTCTTATCTATCAGGTAGTTTTCAGTAAATGTTATGACACATCAGTGTAAACAAGCTTGTGTTTGTCTCTGGCAGCTGGTTGGATTTTTCTGGCACTGTGGCTCGCTGGCAGAAGGCAGAGCTCTCAGCATGGCTATTTGGTTTTCAGGACATCCAGTCACTAGGAAAGAAACACTTCCCACATGCCTGGCACATCTATGCGTGGCAGCATGTGCCCTTAATAAAACAGCAGTGCTTTGGGCAATAGGTGCCCAGCATGTGATGGTCTCTTAAAATATTTTTGCATTAAAACCACATTTTATAATCTCCATTTCCTCTATGGATCTGGAGGTGCCAGATCTGTTGTTTCCAATTTAAAGAAGCAATTGCATAGTGCTTACAATTGAAGGTTGGCCTTTTTTAAAGACAGGTATGCACTTAATTTGATTTTATGAGAATGGGAATTTGATAACATTGTCATCTAATTTTTTTTTTCGGAGTGACTATCACAGAAGATTTGAGTAATGAGTTGCACACACTATTTTTCTTGCACAATGCTTTCTGGGAAACTCAAAATATAGAAAGGACAGCTGTGTAACTGTGATATTTAAAGCCTGCTGAGGGATCAAAGTATTAAGCTTTGCACAAACCTCCACAGCCCCACCCTGCTGCAGTAAAAATATGTTGTTTTTCCTTTTCTCTGGGAGGGGATGACTTAATGGGGTTCTGGCTTGGGGGAAGAGCAGTTGCTCTGTGTTTCCACTGTTTGTCTGTCACAGTGTTCTCTCCAGAAGGCTAGTTCATATGGTGATAAGTATAGCTAGCCAGCACAGATGCTGTGTGCATTTTATCAATACCAGTGAAGTCTTTTGATGCTCCTGTTAGCTACTTCTTATTTTATAACTGATGTAAGCGAGGAGCAGTTTGACCCTCGCCTTTCTCCCTAAAAATCAAACCGTTTACTAGTTAGTTCCACACTTAGAACTAGGATGTAGGTGTTTTGAACCTTACATGTTAACACACATGCTCTCAGTCTGCAGGAGAGTGGGTTTACCACATGAAATATCTTTCAGGCTTCAGATAAGAAGTCTGCCTCTTAATCCAGCAAGCTTCATTTTCATTCTAGGTTCTGAGTCAATAATCCCTTTGCTTAACCAGGTGTTTCCTGAAGCTGGGTGAGTGGCAGCTGAACTTGCAAGGCATCAACGAAAGTACCATCCCCAAAGTCTTGCAATACTACAGTGCTGCAACAGAGCATGATCGCAACTGGTACAAGGTCAGTAAGGAAAACCCTCCAGCGCCATTGCAGAGATGAGTAAATTTGATCACATCCCATACTACAGCAAAGGAAGGTGTTCATAGGAAGATCTCCTGTAACTATCTGCCTTAACTGCGAGTACAGTTAAAACAGCAGAGAAGGCAGCCCAAGGCAACACTGAGATTCCTGTTTAGAATTTTATCTGGCTTGTAAAACTAGGCCATAGTTCAGTTTCTATTCTTGCTTTTGGGACTTTCTCTCCTGTCAATTAACAGTGAAGGAGAAAGGATAATCTAAATGGAAAAAAAAAGAACTTATTCTGACTTTGTATACTTGAACTAGAAAGTAGCCTTGTTGCTAACTCTCCAAAGAGCCTTTGATTTCAGGGTTGTGAAATTCCAATTAATATTTGGTGCCGGCTCTTCTCTGGGGCAGTCATCTCCTGCATTCCTTCCCATTACACCTCCTCTAGTCCTAACATATTAATCTTCATTTTAAGCTTTGAAAAATTAAGGTGTATGTGAATGGCATGTGATTGAATTTTTGCTACAGAGCTGGCCAAGAAATCACCTGATGTTATTTAAGATAATAAGACAGTTAAAACTACAAGCAATTAGAGAGAGCAAAGCATTGTGTTATCTGCAGGGTATTACTTACTATTGTTGTCTATGAACTCAGAAAGGTTGGATTATTATCTCTAATAATTAGAAATACAGGTTGCAGAAAGGATTCGTCTTCCTTCTGACTTTTGTTCTCTCTTGTTGGCAGGCCTGGCATGCCTGGGCAGTGATGAACTTTGAAGCAGTGCTTCACTACAAACATCAAAACCAGGCCAGAGATGAGAAGAAGAAACTACGTCATGCCAGTGGAGCCAGCATCACCAGTGCTAACACAGAGGGCAGCAATAGTGAGAGTGATGCAGAGAGCACAGAGAACAGTCCCATCCCATCTCCAGTGCAGAAAAAAGTCACTGAGGTACCCTTCTTCCCTCTTTATGTTGAGAGATTGGTACTTACTGCTTAGAAGGAAAATGTTATGGTGGGGAACAAGCTGCTATGTATACCTGACTTGAGGAAGCTGTCTGTGTGTGTGTGTACATACTCATAACTTAGAGCAAAAGTGAGGAGGTTCAGGTTAACTCAGTCTTCAGGGAAACGACTAAATTAATGCAGAGTTAGCTGTGAACTAAAGCAAAGGCATGGATGGCTATCGTAGGTTATCCTGTGTGCACCAACA
The DNA here is from genome assembly GCF_004027225.2 of Strigops habroptila. Classification (NCBI taxonomy): domain Eukaryota; kingdom Metazoa; phylum Chordata; class Aves; order Psittaciformes; family Psittacidae; genus Strigops; species Strigops habroptila. The sequence goes on from NC_044292.2 coordinate 3,559,975, forward strand.
AGTTCTGCTGCTTAAGATCTTCATGAAAGACTCTAAGCCATCTCTTTTTACCTACCAGTTATAGTAGGTTTGTAGTTTTTAGGCTGCTTTGCTGTCCATAGTTTTGCCAGGAGACTGAAGTATAAAAACACTTCACAGCATGTTCCCTCCCAGGCTCAAAGACCTATGTCAAGCAAAATATATATTCCAGAAGCAACATTTCCTGGGAGGAATATGAGCAAAAGTCAACTATAGTGTGTATTAGGCCTATGTTTCTGCATACTTCTTCCTCTTTACCCTTGCTGAGTTTAGGATTCATGTGGACTGATGTGCTTGTATAGAACTAATGCAGTAACTTTCATTCCAAAAGGATTTATCCAAGACCCTCTTGATGTACACAGTCCCTGCTGTCCAGGGTTTCTTCCGTTCCATATCTCTGTCTCGAGGAAACAATCTACAAGACACTCTAAGGTACATAAAGCACATAGTAAATGAAATCCACCTGATAAGGGCATGTGGTTTAAGATCAGGTAGATGCTGTTGCTGCTTCTTGGTGTTATGGTTAAACTAAGAGAATGCTTCAGTCCAAGCGAATTTATGTTAGGTGGGTTGGCCTTTATACTACTGTCTGTAGGTTCTGGGAAGAAGAGTCACTTGTAAATGGGTCTGAAAGTATTTGGCTGGAATGGGATTTCTTGCTTCATTCCTAACTAACGTATTTCTCTTTTTCAGAGTCCTTACTCTGTGGTTTGACTATGGCCATTGGCCTGATGTGAATGAGGCTTTGGTAGAAGGAGTCAAGGCAATCCAAATAGACACTTGGCTGCAGGTAAGGAACACAAAGGGCTAAGATAAATCTCAGTTCTGGGGGAGCTTGGGGATTTGTTACATGATATCCATGATGATCCTTTGCTAAACAGTTCTCTTTAGGTGAGTGGTGAGAGCAGTGTGCAGTACAATTTGTAAGTGATTTAACAAGCATCTTTAATAGATTATTGCCTTGTGGAATGACTCTTGTAAATAAATAAAAAAAAGCTTTATTTCTTACTTGAGCACTACACTTCAAGACACATCTTACTCTTTCCATAACAGGATCAGGTAACAGTTTTGCACAGAACACTTGTGATCTCAGTGAGCTGTTCTGTGTTTCTGACACTGTTTGGAACTTTCTGTTATCCTCTGACCATTTCAAAGATGAGTGGTGGGCCTCTCTTGTCTGCTTCAGAGACTGTGAGGTCTCTAACTGAGGGCGGAACAGCTCGTGAACTGAACACGTGAGATGACGGTGATGTTTATTTTGCTTATCCTTGCTACTAGGTTATCCCTCAGCTCATTGCAAGAATTGACACCCCTCGACCGTTAGTAGGACGTCTCATTCATCAGCTCCTCACAGACATTGGACGGTACCATCCCCAGGTAGGCTTTGGATTAGAGGAGGAATTTCCATGGACCGATAGCCAGTTAAGGCATTTCCTATGTTCCATTTCACCTAGTCTAGATGCCTGCACTGGAAGTCACAGGAAGTGATGATAGGGAGGATGGGCACTATTTCTGCTGCTGCTTCTTTGACCATAGCACTGTTCACATAAAAATGGAAAGAAGAGGTTAATGAGACGTGCAGCAGGGGAAGTTCTCTCCTTCTAATAGAATACTGGATAGTGCAAAGCATCTTCTTAAATCTCAATAAGTGACTAAGAGGCTACCTCACAGATGCTTTACCTGAATTTCTTCCTACAGTGTGGAAAATCACAAAATGCTAAAAACAGGTTTTGTTCTTCCAATTTGATGTAGGCTCTCAAAGTTATTTTGCTGCTCAGTGAATTAAAGTCTTGTAAGCTTTTCAGATTGGAAGACTTTTAATAGCAAATTCCTATCACTTCTTTCCAGAAGCAAGCTTCCTTTCTCTTGTCCAGCCTTAAAGCTGTTATTTATTAATGCTTTGCTAATCTTTCAATGCATGTAGCTCTTCTGCATGGTTCTAAAGTATTATTGGTTGATGTCCCTTGTAGGCTTTGATCTATCCTTTGACTGTGGCCTCTAAATCTACAACCACTGCTCGCCACAACGCTGCAAATAAGATCTTGAAAAACATGTGTGAGCACAGTAACACTCTGGTGCAGCAGGCAATGATGGTGAGTGTATGGTACTTAGTGTACCATAAAGTGTGTTGTGTTTCAGGAATGGATATACCACAGATATAATAACACAAAATGACTCATTCATTGTTAATTTTGTTCTAGTACAATTAATTTAGGGTGGTTTTGCAATTGGTGAAAGTTAAAGTATTAGTATAATTTCAACACAATGCTTTAAAAAGGACTGTAATGTTCAAACACTGAGTTCTTGTGTCTTCTTATGAATAAATTTAGAGGAGAAATAAATGAAGAATCATTGTTCCATAAAGAGATAATGAAAAGTGAAAAAAAACTCACAGAGCATAGCATGGAAAGAGTAATTTAATTCACTTGCTATGAATTTTTTTAATGAATCAATGAAAAGTAATACTTTCAGGTCAAGCTACACAAATATATTGAAAATGTTAAAGGCAACAAATAAGGTGAGAAAAGCCTCTTCAGCTCCTTGCAGAAAAAGTGTAACAGCATTGTAGGAGTTCTTGTAGCTCCCTCTAGCTGTCAGCAACAAGTATATCATAATCGTAAGGAGAAAGTAGCTTTGCATTTGTAAGTCAGTATAGAGTCACAGTGTTTTTCTTTAGGCATTGAATCATTTTTCTCATCCTAAAACAGGTGAGTGAAGAGCTAATCCGTGTAGCCATCCTATGGCACGAGATGTGGCATGAAGGGTTGGAAGAAGCATCTCGTCTATACTTTGGTGAAAGGAATGTGAAGGGAATGTTTGAGGTGCTGGAACCACTTCATGCAATGATGGAGCGTGGGCCTCAGACTTTGAAAGAGACATCCTTCAATCAGGTATCGCCAAATGGCCAACTATCCATCCGCATGCCCTCAAAACCAGGCAGGACAGCTGCCTGCCCCAGATGTCTTACAAGGACCTTTGCAATCTTAACACAAAGAGTAAATCTCTTGGGACTCATTACAGTAATTGCAGACTTCATTACTGACATTTGTCTTCAGATCTGTATCACTTTGAGGGACTACAGTGCTATAGGGGCCACGGTAGTACAGATTGCCCTGGAGTTTTATATCAGCTGGGTGTCTGATAGGGTCTGGGAAACATACAACTGTTCTGCAGTTTAATTCTTCTAACTCCAGTGTGCTTTGGCAAACGCTGGCACAGATAGTAGAGGTGACCTCTCTCAAGCTAACAAAAGGGATTAATTCAAGCTTGTGAACCTACTTTTAAAGGGTGATTCCATTTCTTCTGTTGCCTCCTACATGAAGTTTATTTGTGAGTAACGTTGTCTGATCAACTCAGTGCATGTCCTGGATTCAGGAATTTCTGGATCGTTAATTCGGATAGGCTATGAAAAAGTGAGATCAAGTATTTATAATGCAGTTTGAAAATAGGCTGTGATGCTTTGTCAGTTAAGAGATCTCCCCCTGTTCCACTATAGTCTGTAGAAATGTTTTTCTTCTGTTGTTTTCCCTAGGCCTATGGCAGAGATCTAATGGAAGCTCAGGAGTGGTGCAGGAAGTACATGAAATCAGGAAATGTCAAAGACCTAACTCAGGCTTGGGATCTCTATTACCATGTGTTCCGGCGTATCTCAAAGCAGCTACCACAGGTAGGGGGAGAGGTACAGTTCTTTTGTGGACCTTACAGTGCAAGTTGTCAATACTATCTTTGATGCATGTTTTTTGGTTATTCAAAACATTCAAATTCAGTATTCTGGAAATATCTCCATATGATTTGCTGCAAGTTTGCTGCTTATGAAGCGCTTCCTGCAAGCATCTGAAGTATTGGCAGTTGCCTGAACTGTTCCAAATCCCTCAACAGCATGAACTCTTCATTGAGAAGAATGAATCTCATCAGTGAGATTTAACTGAAATTCTTGGGGGGTTGTATCTCTTTTGGTTTTGGCAGCTCACTTCTTTGGAACTACAGTATGTGTCACCAAAACTCTTGATGTGCCGGGACCTGGAATTGGCAGTGCCAGGAACGTATGATCCCAACCAGCCCATCATACGCATTCAGTCCATTGCACCCTCACTGCAGGTCATCACATCCAAGCAGCGGCCCAGGAAGTTAACATTAATGGGTAAGAGAAAGCAGTTTTCTCTTAGCTGTTTTAGTGTCTAAACAGTCGTTGCTTTTAGGTCAAACTGCATGTTTACCAGGTAAAACTTCTTCTGCATTTCCTTTCAGATGAGACATTTCTTAGTGGCCTGGTCAGTCTGACTACCACATTTTCCAGTTCTTGGGTGTACTCGTGTCTGTTCAGCAAGAGTAAACTTGTGTATTAACTCCTTTGCAGGAAGCAATGGGCATGAGTTTGTCTTCCTTCTGAAGGGTCATGAAGACCTTCGCCAAGATGAAAGAGTGATGCAGCTTTTTGGGTTGGTCAACACTCTGCTAGCAAATGACCCAACATCTCTTCGTAAAAACCTCAGGTATGTGCTGTGGAAAATCAGTGTGCTTATGCACAGTGACACCCTGTGTAGGTGCAGTTTCCAAGTGACCCTTGGCACGACCAGCTGGTGTGTGAGGAAATGGCAAATCTTGGAACTAAGTTAATTAAAAAAGAAAGAACAAAACATTCATAGAATTCAAAATGGGAGGAAGTGTATCCTGAGAGGATTGCTTGTTTTATTAAATTAAAGTCCCATCCTGAAAATAGTTACGGGTTTTGAGGCAACCTCTATTTCAAGGTAGTGTGAGCGCTGCCTTAGGAGCCTGAGAACAGGGGGGTTTGGCAAGGATTTTTTCATTATAGTCACTAAATAGCTTGGTGAATAGTCACTGACTGCAATTCTGTACAGTGTCTTTCAAGCATGAACGTATCAAATATCATGTGCAAATAGTAGATCACTGTGGGTGATATAACATGTACCTTCTCAAAGCAGTCTTTCAGTGGAAACCACATAAGCTTTGAGAGTGTCTGCAGACTGACAGCAATCTATCCAACTGGATGTTTTGGGTCTGTTTGACAAGAAGAAAAGCAGAGCAGCTACTGAAGAGACAATTTAGATCAGAATCAGATTTAGTGATAGTTGTTTTAAGTATCTTGAAATGTAACAATTCACAATATACAACAATATGATCTCTGATTCTCCTTTTTTTTTTGTTTTCCTGTAGCATCCAGAGATATGCTGTTATTCCACTGTCTACAAATTCAGGCTTGATTGGTTGGGTCCCCCACTGTGACACGCTGCATGCACTCATACGAGACTACCGAGAGAAGAAGAAGATCCTGCTCAACATTGAACATCGCATCATGCTGAGGGTAAAGGCCAAAGCTGGCAGAGTTTTTGGTACATGCTTTTAGGACTACAGTGTATTAATGAAGAATAATGGTGCACAGCTTGTTCTTCCTTTGTCTGCTTTCTGATTGTTATTGGTACCTGCAATAAATGCAGAAATATCAGATAAGAGTTACAAAATGCTACCAGGAGGTAAAACTGGCCGTACTTTTATTTGTTTCTCCTTTCCTGTTTTAGCAGTGACCACAAGTTGGTACCATCTGGTGACTAAAATGTGTTTGGCATTATGTGTGACTGTAATGTGCCTTATACAAGATGCCATGCTGCTGGCATTTACAAACATTGTGTCTAAGCAACAGGGTCAAAATTAGACAGACTGGAGACACTGAACATTACTAGAAAAGTTGGAATTGCCAGCCAAACAGGAAAGCATGTGCCAACCCAGAAGACTTATTTGGATTGTAGGTTTTGAAACAATTTTACCAATTAATATGGCTATGGACAACTTCATGGATGCTGAATCATTTGCTATCCAATTTAAAATTAAGTCTTCACTGTTGGGTGGTCATTTCACTGGCACAGGGTGCCCAAAGAAGTGGTGAATGCTCCATCCCTGGCAGTGTTCAAGGCCAGTTGGACAGAGCCTTGGGCGATATGGTCTAGTGTGAGGTGTCCCTGCCCATGGCTGGGGGGTTGGAACTAGATGATCTTAAAGTCCTTTCCAACCCAAACTATTCAATGATCTCACTGTGTTTGAGAACATACTGGTCAGTCTACAAATAATTTCAATACAAACTTGATATGAAATGATTTGCAATTACTGTGTTTCTCATAGTACAGCCAGGGATTACGGAAGGTGGCACTTTTAAGTTGCTGAGTGTCACTTCTCAATTGTAGATGGCTCCAGATTATGACCACCTGACTCTGATGCAGAAAGTAGAAGTATTTGAACATGCTGTCAATAACACAGCTGGTGATGACCTTGCCAAACTGCTGTGGTTGAAAAGTCCAAGCTCAGAGGTAAGTTCAGCACATGTAATGGCTTGTGTTTGGCATTCAGCATAATGTGGGATTGCCTGCTCTGCAGAATGAGTGAGAGGTGGTGTTTATTCATCATAAACTCCAGATGAATCACTGCAGAACATGTATCCATGAATGTGTATCCCTTCACAAGGGGCCTTCTTACAAGGCTCAGAGAACAAAGATTCTGTCAGTGCAGTCCTAAGTACAAGACTGAAAACTGAAGCTCTGTATGCTGTGCATGGAGAGAGAAAAGCAGGAGCCTCAGAATATATTCTCTTAATGGTTTAGATTTCTAATTCAAGGCAAGAGGATGTTTGAAACCCCCTTAGGTTTATGGAGTGTATTGAACCTGACCGTATCACAGTTTCCCTTTGTGCATAATGCAAGTAGTTAATGTAGAAATCAAAATATAAGCTGAAACATGCAATACGCCTGCCTGGCTTTTCTTTTTTGTCTCCACTTGTAGGTGTGGTTTGACAGAAGAACAAACTACACTCGTTCACTAGCTGTGATGTCAATGGTTGGGTACATTCTGGGCCTTGGGGACAGGTAAGTGAAGTTCTAAAGGTTTCTTTTAAATAAAAGCACAGACTGTGTGTAAGCCTATCAATTCATTCCTTGGATCTGTTCTTATGATAACATCTTTCATTGTGGTCATTGCTCAGTTGTAATGATACCATCTTTCAGGACCTAATTGTGCTGCTATTATTTTCAGCACTGCAGGCAGGAGATGTGTCTTGAGTACAAATAAGAGTTTCTTTCATTTTGAGAGGAATACACCAGAATTACATCAAGGACCACAGGTTCTAATTTGGCCCTTTCCCTTCACTCACAGAATGAAATCCATTCTATGAAACAGAAATATTGTTGACTTTTGCCACCAATCTGTGTGCTTGTGTGTGCTTCATGCATGTGAGATAGTGATTGTTTTGCCAAGTCTGTTAGGACAGTACTCTACAGCCAGCTTCTTGTGGAGGAAAGAAGCGCCATGATCAAGCATCACTTTTTGTTCCCTGAGGTAGCAAAAAGAAAGGCAGAAAATATTCAGTGGCATAGGTCTTCTGAGTCTCCCTCCAAATAGGTTCAGTACCACTACTCATTTTGCATACTTTTTTACTTTGTGGATATTTATTCTGTGAAGCAGGAGCCTCTAGTGCTATGTGTGTTGTCAGAGACACACATGAAGTCCCCATTAATACTCACCAAAGATGGCTCTGTTCGTAAAACAAATGAAAGTTAATGTTGGTTTAACTATTACTTCACATGGTGCTTTTTCTGCCCTGCACTGCAGACATGTTGTGAAGGGAAGTATGGACAATCCAAATGGATTGGGTAAATAATAATAGTAAAGGTAAAATGAATGGATCTTTGATTTTAGTATAAGGTTTACTGTCAAAAGGGGACTTCATAACTTCCAAAATTCTTTTGAAGATAGTATATTTTAGGTTTAAGGTCTGTAATGCAAAAGCAGCTAAACCCTCAAATGTTCTCATAACAAAAGCTTTTATTCCTGATCTTAAAGGTCTTTATAGTGAAATTATAAACCTTTGAAAAGTGAATTAAATCAAAATTGGAACAAGTCAGCATGAATAGCAGCACTGTGGTTTTCCTGTTCTGGATTGATTGTTCTCTCCTGGTGGTAATCCAATTTGCATTACTTCAGCTGTAGCATAATCCATTATATTTTTCTATACTGAGAAAATGAAAAAGCATAAAACAAGTAGAAAAATGTATCCTGACTGAAAAATAAATGTTCATGTCCAAGAAATGAACTGATGCTTCTGGTCCAATGGGTTGTTTATCTTCCAAGGTGAGAAGATCTCTAACTCCTGAGAGGTAATTACAAAAATAATGTGATAGATGCACTGTCAGGAAGCTATTCTGTTCTTCCTGAGATTGAAGATCTCAGCCAAGCAAGCTGTCACTGGCTGTGCTTGTTCATGAAGATAAATATCATTTCAGACTGGAGCTGCTGTGATTTACGTTGTGTTTTTATAATGGTCTGTCACCCTGTTTTTTCTCCTACTCCTTCATCAAAGGCACCCCTCCAATCTGATGTTAGATAGACTGAGTGGAAAGATCCTGCATATCGACTTCGGGGACTGTTTTGAGGTAAATCTTTGTATTTGGAAATTAAACTTTCTGCAGTGATCTGCATTTTCTGGTGGAACAGAAATGAATCTATAAGCCAGGATAAACTGACTTTGGAGTATAATTGTGGGCAAGCTTTTTGGCCCTCTTTTGGGCTTCACTTTACCTACAGGTAAGGTGAAAATAATAGACACTTTACCTCAGAGGCATGTGTTGTGAAATGTCCCAACAGCATGTCTTGGGGATTAGCTGACCTCTGGAACAAGCAAAGAGGTGCTAACAACACTTTTCCATAAAATTTCTGGAAGCAATTTAAGCTGCAGATAGTCTGTGTTACTTGACACTAGCAGCTGGGCACACATTTGAGTTTTCCCTGTTGCTAAGGGGAACTTCTCCCCAGAATTCGTGCAAACTGAGGGACATAAAGCTGAGGCTTCATTTTGTATTTGGAATACAACCTTCAAGATTGTAGCAAAAATCCCACAATACTTCTTAGTTCTTAAATAATAAGTTAGCTATTAATTTACTGATTCTCCATCATTACGTGTTTAGGTTGCAATGACAAGAGAAAAGTTCCCTGAGAAGATTCCATTTAGGTTAACAAGGATGCTGACAAATGCTATGGAGGTAAGCATCCCCTCTTTAATATGAAGGGCATTGTTCCTAGGGAAAATGACACTGATTTCCCAGTTCTTCTTGTACTTTCTGTGGTGGCTAAATCTCTTCACTCCTTAGGAACCGGAGGTGTTAATATTTCAGCTGCCTTTTCTGTAAGTTAAAATATATCCTGTGATCTTTACAATGTATTACAGTGGAAAGCAACTTTTAGTTGATGCAAAAAAAGCCCCTGAAATTCGTCCAATTTCTTAGGCCTTCCTTAGTTTCCTCATTTCAAATAGCTGTTTGCAGGCAAGCCAGTGACAAAGTACTTCACAAAGACTAAGTTAATGGCTGAAGAGAGCTGCTTAGTTTGTAATGAACATCTGTCTTGTCTTAATGAACAGAGCGCACTGAATTCCAGTTCAAAGCACAAGCCACTTCCTGCTCCCTGCATTTAAGGGTTAGAGTTGCATAGCAAATGAAGCAGCGTGGTTGATTCATTTCTTTCTCTCTTGAAGGTGACGGGCCTCGATGGCAACTACAGGATCACCTGTCACACAGTGATGGAAGTCCTGCGTGAACATAAGGACAGTGTCATGGCTGTGCTTGAAGCCTTTGTGTATGATCCATTATTGAACTGGCGGCTGATGGACAGTAAGTGATTCTGAGGAAGCAGTGACAGCAAGAGAGTAATAAGCCTGGTTGCATAAAGAAATCCAGAAGCCTGAACTCCACTGTCTGTTTGAAGACAGTCTGATGAAATGATTGGTTTGCACGTGCTATTTCTGCGTGCACACGGTTTTAGGGATAGTAATGTGAAATTACCACTGAGGTTAAAACCTTAAACACAGATACAGAACTAAGCTACAGGCAAAATTTTTGGGTTGGTTGTCATTAGGAGATTGAAAGCTATTTTCAGGTGACGTAAGATCTGGAGCTAGAGAAAGGCAGTCAAATCTGGATTGTTTGTGGACAAATTTGCTATGAAATGCTGAAACTCCAGTTCATAGTTTTCAACTCCTTATTTTCTTGCAGCAAATACAAAGGGTAATAAGCGCTCCCGGACAAGAACAGACTCCTACTCAGCTAGTCAGTCAGTAGGTGAGTAGAAAAGATGGTGTGTGCCATGAATATTTGGAACAGGTTATTTTAGCAGTGCACAAAACTGGGTAAATATTTTCAGTCCCCAAAAGTGGACACACAAACAGCTTATTGTCATTAGCTGTAGGATGGGCAGTGGTGAGTTCAGTACTGTGGCTGAAGAAGCAGATGCTCCTTTACAGTTAAAGTAACATCCTCTGGAGCACATACGAAGTGATGTACTCCAAGGTGTAATTAATATGTGATTATTTATTTACTCAGCTACTACATATTACTGTGCAAAACCTGGCAAGTAATCATCTGACTGACTGTTGAGAGCTTTCTGTTGAATCTTAGCGGTTGTTTGCTATTGGACTGCAGGATAGGGACAGTGTTCATATGAGGAGCTCTACAAATAAACATACTTATGTGATTGTAATTTTAGCTTAATTGTATATCATTTCAGTATATGTTTCAATTACTCTTTTATACAAAATGTTCCTAAAAGTTGGATCAGGCGTTTTAGTATGTTAGCAGGGGAAAAATAATGTTGGTTGCTGTGGTGTGCTTCCATTAGGGATATGGGTACACTTGGTCCCAGTCAAATATGCTTTTCAAATGAGCTGATTAAGTTTTATTAATGTTTCCAGAAGAACATTCTTTTATTTGCTTTTCAGCTTCATACTTATGCTTCTACGTTTTCATGGTTTTTTCAACAGAAATGTTGGACAGTGTGGAATTGGGTGAGACAGCCCATAAGAAAACCGGGACCACAGTGCCTGAATCCATCCATTCCTTCAGTAAGTTTGATTGTTGTTTCTATGCTGATGCAGAACTTGTTCTTAGATCAGAAAATTTCATCATGATCCAGATACAATTACATGAGATGAGACAGATACAATTCCTTGTCAGCATAAATTAGGAATGTAATTATCTGTGCTCTCAATGCCAAAATGTACTGCTATCTGAGTTTGTTTGCTCTCAAAATGGTATTTGTGGTAATTGGGAAGGGAAGATATGACAGCAGTACAAATGCTTTTATTGTTTGGATGAAGTGCTAATTCTCTTTCCTACTTCTGTCTTTTAGTAGGAGATGGTCTAGTGAAACCAGAAGCTCTAAATAAGAAGGCAATTCAGATTATCAACAGGGTTCGAGATAAGCTCACTGGTGAGCATGTTTTATCTTTATATAGGATAAACATAAAATCTGATGAGGTGGATCAGCACTGCTCTTAGTGTTTGTATTTTGTGTTAATCCTTGAATTTAACATATTCTGATTAAGTGGATGAGGCCATTTTCCTGGTTTAGTCTAACACCTAAGAACTGGTGCCTGGATTTAGGTACAAATGAGTCTGATTCGAAAGTACAGAGGTGTTTGTACCTAAACAGACTTCATATTTTGCATGTCTTTGCTTGTTAAAGGAAGTTGAATTTCTACTGTCCTGGCTTTATAGTTTTGAAATGGTATGCTCTTGAAGTTTATAAGAAACTACCCCCACCTGCCAAATAATGTACTTGAAGGGATTAGGACAAGGATCCCAGCTACTTACTGGAAAGTTGTCTATTGTTGGTTTATCCATTATTTGGAGAAGATAAAAGGAAGAAACCATAATAATAGGGAAAACAGAGTTCTGGGCTCTTCATGCGTTTAGAGATTCTCCATGTTGGAAAAAATTTGCATTTTATACACTCTAAGGGAAGAGTAGTTCAAAGTCCCATCAGACCTTAACTTGCCAGCCAGAAGCAAGTTACGTTACGTGGTTTGTGACTTCCATTTATGGCTTTTTTCCATCCTTTAATTTCAAAGGTCGAGACTTCTCTCACGATGAAACTCTTGACGTACCCACACAAGTAGAATTGCTCATTAAACAAGCTACTTCTCACGAGAATCTGTGCCAGTGCTACATTGGATGGTGAGTTTGTCATTCAGCTACTCCTGCAAAATGCTTCTCTGAATAATCTCAGCAGAGAACAGCTAAGGAAAATGTCACTCGTGTAGTTAGTTATACATAGGAGCCTTACCACGTGTTGGATCTCCCCAGGTAAATTTTGCGAGACTATGACAGTGATGCCATAGACAGTCCTCTAAGAAAGCTGTTGTTATCAGTAGTGACAGGGATTTTAGAACACTTAAAACTGCCATCAGCCTCAACATTTTAAATGTTTGAAATAAGGCATGTGGTAGTCACTTCAGTTACAGTGCAGAACTACATGTTCTAAAGTAAAGATAATTTACTGTCATTCTGAGAGTTAGCTAACTTTGGATTATGCTTAAGGAAATAGATCTTTATAGCATTTTTAAACACTAGTTAGCTGGAAAGCAGCATAGGGATCACCTGTCAACTTTTCTTGTACTAAAATGGTGCCTGGTTAGTATGGAATCTCAGTCCTTCTCAGTGTTGCCTTTGTGAAACTATACGCAAGTCAGCATTACTACACTACCTTTCTTTTCTTTAGGTGTCCTTTCTGGTAACAGAAGATGCCAAAGTATCCACAGCCTTTTATTCTGGAGGCTTTTGCACTCCAAACTTGCTCTTCTACAAACACAAACTGAACGTTGGACTGAAATACAGCCTTTGTCAAATATTTTGAAATGTAAATGAAAAGAGTTATTGTATATTAAAAGTTGGTTTAAGCCAATGTATAGCTGCTGTTGGAAAAACACAAACTGTCTGAAACACAAGACTTGATTTGGGTTTCCAGGACAGCAAAGACTGATTGTAACACAGATGTCTATGGTTCCACTTGGTCTTTGGGGAACTGGTGATCCATTGAAAATAACTATATACGGGTTTTGACTTACTTTGCAATGTAACTAAGTCATTTGCAGATTAATTATTGCCCTGGTCAGTCCTGTTGGTGTGGCTGCAGTGAGTTTAATGCACTTGTGCATTGAAATGAATGCAGGAGGCTTCATTTAGGTTTGGGGGTGAGCTGGATAACTGGAAAGAGAAGCAAAGCAGAGTTTTGCTATTATTTCATCCTGTTACCTTGTTTTCAAACTCAATTCTTGCCCCCCCCAGATTGGGAACTGTATATCCACTCATGACACTAGTGCAGGAGTTGTGGTTCAGACTAGATCAGGGTATCAGAGCTCATCCAAGAGTTGAAGACCTTGAGCTGAGCAGAGGCGGGTGCCTCTGTGCGAGTTGATCCGTGGCAAACTGGATGCAGGGTACAAATGAGATACCACTTGGGAGCTTCCCTCAGTGTCTGGGTTAAAAAGCAGTACTGGGAAATATCTAGGGAAAGTCAGTACTTGGCATAGGAGGCGGGCGTGGGGAGAACTGGTCATAACTTGAAACAGAAAATAATGCTTATTAAACATGAGGGTGAGGATAAAGTTATGATTTATGAATTAAACGTATTAAAAACAATGCACAAAATACAACAGAGTAGCCATGTTTAGATGCGATGTTGTATTGGAATATTTTTGTGCCAATAAATTACACCAAAATGTAAACATTTTGACCGTGTTCTTGTTTATTCCTAAGTACTTTTTAGGAAAAGACAGAGAAGCAGGCTAAGATTTATCTTTTTGTTAAGGTTTCCTGTTGCCATGGATACGACTTGTTTTTCTGCATCTGTTAAGGTGGTTGGCGATATTTCCCTTCTGATAGCAGCTGGAGCCACAGCTACCAAGACCAAATAATGTCTGTTGCTTGTGTAAGAGAAACTTGACCATACACCCTTTAAATTTTAGTTTCCAGCAGATGCGGTGTCATCCGTGTGGTAAGAACATCAGCCTTCTTGGTCTTAGGGTCACAGCTCGAGGTACGGTGTGGGCTGTGTCACTGTCCTGGCTCTGGGGCTCTTTGGGCTTCACCAGCCACTCGTGCTGGTGCTGCACCCCAAAAACGGGACATGAGGAGATGGCAGTCAGGGGCTTTGGGTGGTAACGTCCTCGGCTCCTTTCCAGTGGCTGTTGTGGGGACTGCTCTGTGGGTACTTGTGGGGAAAGAGGGCCAGGGGTCTCTCCTTTGGTAAGCGCTGAGGGGTGTCCCAGGGGGGACCCCCGTTTCTTCCCTCCCAGGGGCCTGTTCCTCCTACGCCGCCTGGGGGCGCCAGAGGGAGGCGTGCGCCTGCGTTTCCGCTCCCGTCCCCTCCCCGCCCCTCAGCGGCCGCGTTCTCGCGAGAGCTCCTGAGCGTCGCCAGGCTGCGGGAGCAACATGGCGACGGCCAGCGGCGAGGGGTGCAGCAGCGATGCGGAGGCGGGCCCGTCGTGGTGGGACGGCCGCAGCAGCCTGTCGGAGCGCACCGCGGCCGCGGAGCGGAGCAGCGCGGCGCCAGTGCCGCTCGACATCGACAACACTGAGGCCTTCGTTAAGGTGCGCGGCCCGGGGGCGGCAGCGGGGCGGGCACAGTGCACTACCGCTCCCGGCGTGCCGTGCGCGGCCCGGGGCATGGCGGGAGCTGTGGTTCTCCCCTCAGGGGGCTGCCCGCCGACCCCCGGCTGGGGAGGTGGCACTCCTGAAGAGATGCGGGGCAGGGTGGGTGCGGGCCGCTCCTGGGGTGCCTTGGGCTGTCACCGCCCCGGGCTTGGGCCTCCTGCGCTGGGTGCGGCTTTGTGAGCGCCCCGGGTCGGGGTTTGCCGCCTCCATGAGATGCAGAGGAGCCGGGACCGCCCGAGGGCCGTTCCGGGGCGTGTGGCGGTGGGCTTTGCCCCTTGGGTAACAGGTCTCAACGTCAGCTGCCTTGTGTTTAACCTGTGCACGCTGCCGCTTCCAAGGGAGGGAGCGCCAGCCGGTTCTCAAGCAGGAAGCGTGTTGGTTTTGTTGTTTATTTGGGGTTTTTTTGGTTTGTTAATAAAGTAATTATCTGCGTTCCTGCTTTCTAGATTGAGTTTTAAGTTTTGTTATTAAGTTTTCATCATTTTATCGGTCTCTGAAGAGACAACATGAACTAAATGACTGTAAACTTCATCCCACTGAAAAGCCCCATGATATTATATAGGAGACCTGCGCAGTTCAAAGAAACTAGGCAAAATGTAGTTCTGCCAAATAATACCCTGGGTAAATGGAGGAACAAAATACCTAAAAAATGCTAATAATGTGGTGTTCTCGCACAGTATGCTCTTGGCACAATGGTAGAAGCAACAAAGGCATCTAACGGGCTTCCTCAGCCTGGCGATGAGTATGACTTCTACCGATGCTTCCCTGGCTTCCGGGTGTACTGTGAAACACAGAGTGACCGTCTCCTGGACTGGTAAGGATGCTTCTGTGCCTCTGGGCCATTGCTGATAGCTTCCAATCCAAAACAGAAGGTAGCACCCTTCTTTAGAGACTCCAAATTTGTTGCAGATGAAAGGATGGCTTATTGTACATACCTAATTGTAGCTACTTTTGTAGCACTCGATAGTTTAAGAAGCAAGTTTAAAGAGGGCCTTTCGTAATGATTTTGATAAGGAGCTGTGCAGGGAGCAGAGGCAGATATAAAACACATTAGGCTATCTGTTTTAAAAGTCACGTGGTTCCTAAGAAATTAATTCTAACACTTAATGCTGTACAGGAGTATCTCCTATTCACTGCTCACGCAATGTTATCTATAGGACCTGCATTTGGTTTATTTTCATGCCTTGAAGATGTATAAAGTTGAAGGGAATTGGATGGTTTAGTGTTCAACATGCCTGCTTTCAAAATGCTAACAGCTGTACTGTTCTCTTGCAAGCATGAGCAAAGTGATGCAGTATTATGGCTGCAGGAGCCACATGAAAGATCACAGCAAAGTGACAGACCTGGAAGATAAATTTGACCTGTTGGTGGATGCCAACGATGTCATTCTGGAAAGAGTGGTAAGCAAATCATTTCTGGTTGTTGCTCTTACAAATCGTTCAGTTACCACACTGCAAGAATGTCAGTGGTAGTGCATTCACAGTTACATTTAGTGTTTCCTCAATCTGGTGGGTTTCCTTTTTATTCCATGTGCTAGGCCAGTGGTCACAGCAGCTGAGGCAGATGGGTTATGGCCCAAAAGGAAGGAAATAATATGCTTCATTGAGAATAGGTTGATGATTGGACTTGATGATCTTAAAGGTCTTTTCCAACCTAAATGATTCTGTGATTCTGTGTGACTTGTGGCCTAAAACCCCACAACCTGAGAACAGGTCTGTAAATTCATACTGCTGCTTCTCTGAGGAAACTTTTCCTACCCCTGATGTTCACCGTATTCCTCCCACATTTGTCTGTCTCATGTTGCATTCAGACATTCATGCCTTGTCTCATGAAGAATTCAGGGGAAATGGCTGTGCAAATACCTATCTGTGTGACTTTATTCAGTCTCAGTGGAGTGGCTGAGTGTGGTAATTTAACAGGGGTTTGGTTTTCACCTTACTTTTCTGGAATTTAGGGTATTTTATTGGACGAAGCATCAGGAGTGAACAGAAACCAGCAGCCAGTCCTCCCTGCTGGGTTACAGCCCCCACAGACGATCGTTTCCAGCTGGAACCGCAAGGTGAGGCCTCTGCTCTCCGTGTGATGTGTTACCATAGCTTTTTTCCCCAGCACTGGCACTGTTAGTTTTCCAGTGGAATTGAGTAGTTAAATGATTTGTCACAATTTTTTACACATCCTAATTCCCTCTTTTTCACTTTTCCTATTTGTTCAAACTTGATTCTGGATTCTGTGTGCTTTCAATTGCCATTTCAGTTTTATGTACACAACAGCTTTTCTTTTGCTTATTCATCCGAATTCAGGATCTTGAATCAAAGAACTTTCACTCTTACGTGCTGGACTCACTGCGAAAGGGTGACTCAGTTTTGAGTTTGGGGTGTAACTTTATTCCTCTGAATATTGGGTCAGGCTGAGTAGAAGGAACTCTGAATGTCTGTTAAATCATATGAGTTTTACCTGTGGTTACCTTCTTTTAAATAGGCAGGAGACTCCCACAAGAGAAATCAAACTGAAACCTTCCGACTGCTTCATGCCAAGAATATCTCTCGACCACAGCTTAAATTTCGGGAAAAGATTGACAATTCCAACACTCCTTTTGTACCTAAACTTTTTATCAAGCCAAACGCTTTGAAACCTTTGCCTGAAGGTAAGAGGTTTATTTTTTGTTGGGTGACTTACGGAGAGTATTTGGCACAAGTCAGTCCTCACAGTCCAGAGGAGAAATCGTTGACAACAGCTAACAGCAGGGGGTACTGACCACTTAAGTGCAGTAAGCTCTGTGACTGTTGTTCACATACATGTAATGTAAGGGTAGGTCAGTATACAACATCTTGTTGGTATACAGTAAATAATCTGTTCCAAGCAGATGCATTGAGTTCTCTTTACCACCATTGAACGGACATGGTGAGAGTCACTCAGGCACCAGAAGTGGTCTTGACTAGTCTAGTTGGCTCGACAGATACTTCTTCCTAATTAGTTAGGAGCACCAGATCTGTGGTTAGACCTAGCTTTGTTTTGGGTGCTTTATCAAAGCCACCAGCATGTCATTCTGCTGCTGGTGATTCATCTTTCATCTGCACTGATGCTGTTGTACTTTTAGAAACTGGGAATGATTGAAAGATTTTTCTGAAGATTTTTCAATCTCTTTCCAAGCTCTTGAGCAGAACCACCTTGTGTCTTCCTTGACAACAGCCTGGTAAAACCTAGTAACTGAGTTGTCACTAGAGGTGCAGACAGAAATCCTACAGCAAAAGCTGCAGGTCTAAATTGTTAGCAATTTTGATACTTTAGGATTTTAATAGGATCTTGTGGTGGGTGGAGGGGAGAGAGTAGTAGGCTGAGAACATGTTATGCGTGGGACCCAGTCCAGTTGTTCCATATTGGTTGTTCAGCCCTCACAAAAAGTGGACGGCAACGAAAGGAGCGCCCTGAGGACTTGGATGTGCCACCTGCTTTGGCAGACTTCATACACCAGCAGAGGACCCAGCAAACTGAGCAAGACATGTAAGACATTAAACTGACAGCAAGGTGCTTGGAGTACCACTGGTGAACATGCACTTGTATGGTTCCATTGTGCCGATGCTCTTCATGTGTGACAGCTCTGCATGTGTTTTGTGTCCTCACACTACGTTGCGTGTGATTTGTTTTAGACATCTGCAGTTACTTTAAACCTGTGCTTAATCAGAGACACAATTTCTACTCATAGGGAAACTGCCATAGCTCTCAGAGTCTCTGTGTACTGAGATGACTGAAATTTAGTCTATCTTCCTAATTTCCACAGGTTTGCTCACCCTTACCAGTATGAACTGGAGCATTTTTCTCCACCAGATGGAGTTCTTCAGAAACCAGAACCCCAGGTTGGTGCCCACATTAGTTTAAGCTTACAGCAGATGTAGTCACCATACTCGATGAATTTCAGAATTGAGGGTGGGGGTCAGGGGTGGGAATTGACAGAGGACATACCGTGCCTAATAATTTGCTCTGCCAGATGTACAGGCCCGTCAAGGAAACACCCTGTCATTTTATCACCACACTGGATGAACTGGTAGAACTAAATGAAAAGCTTATGAACTGTAAAGAGTTTGCCCTGGATTTGGAGGTAATCAGGCTGCCCTTTCTGTTTAAATGTTACATGTGTACTGTTAGTACCTAGGAAACCATTATATTCTTCTAGTGTGTTTTGTAGTCTTCTCTTTCTTCTGCTTATTGTACTTTCTGACATGAAAAGACAGTTCATGACCTGTCAGATATTATCTATAAGGTAGAATTAAACCATGTCAATATTATGTGTTTTCCAAAGGTTGTACTGGCTGCACACTTCATACTGAATTTCATGGTATTACTTCTATAACTGATCTTAGCTTACATCTCTCTCGCACATTTTCAGCACCATTCCTACAGGAGCTTCCTGGGCCTGACATGTCTGATGCAGATTTCCACCCGAACAGAGGACTTCATTATTGATGTACTGGAATTGCGCAGCGACATGTACATTCTCAACGAGACCTTTACGGACCCTGCAATTGTGAAGGTCAGCTGCCAAATCCACCAATTTACCATCAGAATTCCCATTTTTGTTTGGTTTTTTCCCCTTAGTTTAAGTTTTGCTAAAGTTAAAAGCACACTGTGTGCTCTGCCATGGTCACTTGGCTCTGCTTTCGTTTTGTTTGTTTATGTGCCTGTTGCCTTGATGTAAGTGTGGAGTTACTTGCCAAGTGCAGTTATTTAGCAGTTTTACACTGAACAGTGAAGGACAGAGGGAAAAGAAATCTGGTCCTAGACACATCAGTATGAAACCACAGCACAGCCAGCTTGGAGCAGAAGTGTTCTTCGTGTCATTCTCAATTTGTTTTGCTTTTCAAGGTCCTTCATGGTGCTGATTCAGATGTGGAATGGCTGCAAAAAGACTTTGGTCTGTACTTGGTGAACATGTTTGATACTCACCAAGCTGCTCGGCTCCTCAATCTTGGCAAGCATTCTTTGGACCATTTGCTAAAGCTGTATTGCAACGTAGATGCTGACAAGCAGTACCAGCTGGCTGACTGGAGGATACGGTAAAAACTGACCCTTTAAATGGGCTGGAGCTGCAAGGTAGCACTTATCCTTGTTTGTACTGTTATAGCAGGAGCATGTTTCTAGTTGCAAGCCTCATAGTTGTAGGTTAGTCTCAAAATGAATGAGCACAGCATTTACCTGGCTGTGCTGTAAGTTCTTCTATGAGTGTTACATTTTCCCATGTTTCTTTAGAAAATTAGTTCTTTTGGGAAAATAAAGGAAGTTTAAGTAATGAAAAGCTCCTGGACGCTCAGTTCTTAGGAGCAGCACTTAACCACTGCAGTATTATAGAGGAAGTCAGTATTTGCTCCTCTAGAGCCCCCACTAAAACATTCAGTCACCCTCACTAGGTAGAGCAGTGTGCTGTTGGAGCAATGAACTTGGCTATGCACATGGACCCTGCACACCACAGAGGTCCCAGGTCTGCTTTATGGAGGCTCTGCAGAGAGGGAAGAGTTAAACAAATACCATAGCCAGCAGTTCTGCCATATGGCAGTCTTGCTCTCTGGCCTGTGAAGCTGTCTGAATTGGGAAGTGCACAGCTTGTTTACTGCTGTTGCCCAACAAATCCTTCAGTAAGGAAACAGAAGAATTTCTGTATTGGTTCTTGGTGTGTTTTATATGCAGTTTGCCCTAATATGTTTAGTAAGAGGAAAGTGACAGCTTGGTGGGGCAACTGCAATGTATTAGTGTACTTTTGGCTCTTTTTCTAGCCCTCTGCCAGAAGAGATGATGCAGTATGCCCGTGATGACACTCACTACTTGCTCTACATCTATGATAAAGTGAGGGAGGCGCTATGGGAGAGAGGGAACGAGCTGCCCACTCAGCTGCAGATTGTGTGGCAACGCAGCAAGGACATCTGCCTGAAGGTAAAGCTTCACCTGCTTGGATTACCTGGATCAGAGTATGGGCTTAGTAGGACAGAAAGTCCTTTGCCTGTTCTGCATCTAGTGTAGACACAGGTTTTTTTCCTCTGTGTGTGTCTGAAAACAGCTGTATAAACTCTAACTCAGTTGTGTGCACTTGGTTCACTAGCTGCCTTCTTGCTGGTTTTTGGATGCTAGCACTCCTTGGCCTCCTGATGCTTTCAGGTGTGTCTTTTCCAAGAGAGATGTTACATTTCCAGTTCTGCTGGATGTTCCTAGAAGTTCAAAGCCTAGCTGGAGTTGCACTAGGAGATAATTACATTGTGCCTGTGGAAAATACTATCGATGAAAGTAGGCCTTGTCTAATGTAGTAAAGCTTGAAGATACTGTATGTCTAAAGCTGCTCTTGGAGTTCATGAGGGTGGTTTTCCTGTAAAAATGTATGAGATGTATGTTTTTCAGGGATAGGCTCCAACCAGTAGTTTAGGGTGAAAGCTCCAAGACACATTGTACCTGAGTTGATTCAGTCCCCTTATGTCCATGTGAGATTCTGTCTGTCTCAGGCAAACAAGAAAGCACAAATCTGATTCTGATCACGAGTGTTTCTTTTTTTCCCTGTCCAGAAATACATCAAGCCCCTCTTTACAGATGAATCCTACCTTGAGCTCTACAGGAGGCAGAAAAAACATCTCAACACACAGCAGCTATCAGCATTTAGGTTGCTGTTTGCATGGAGAGACAAGATAGCACGGCAAGAGGATGAGAGTACAGGGTAGGAAGGCTTTTCTTAGTCACTGGCTTAATCCTTCAGTGAGTTTCTTGTATTGTGCCCCTCCTGCACCCAAGGTGGAACTACTTTGTTACCTGTAGAAATTGGTGTACTACCTCAGGCTGCTTTTTACACACAAGTCCTGTTATGTTATCAGTATCTAGATCAGTTAATTTCCTTTTAAGTGATTCCATCTTTTCAGACCTTGCAATCGGGGCAGACTTGTGCACTTTGAAGGTATTTTTAAGAGTTTTTAACATTCTGTTACATTCACACCACCTCTTCGTGTTGTAGGTATGTGCTACCAAATCACATGCTATCGAAGATAGCAGAGGAGCTGCCCAAGTAAGTTTTGTTCACCTTTGAGTAGTCTCGTTTGATTTTTAACATCCAACAAGTAATTTTCCTGGTGTGTGATTACTTCTGCAGTTGATCCCTTCCTTCCAGCTGTCAATACTGCTTTTTCTGTAGTTGTTCAGTTTGGAAGAGAAAGAAATAGCAATACTTATCCTTATCCTTAGAAGGATACAGACGGCTTCTGGGATACATCTCTCTCTCTGATTTTATTCCGCTAATAAAACACATTCCTTTGTCACATGTTCCCTCTGATATTCCTACCGTATTACAGAGCAAGAGAGGGATGAGTTCCCCCGTAACATGTATTTGGGTCTTTTTCAGTTCTTAAAGGGATTGGGAGGAGTGCAAGGGGCAGATCCCTTAAATCATCCAATTTATACAACATTTTCCTCAAACACTTGGCACTCATAATCTAACATCCATGCTTGTGTATAATAAAAATGCATGAATTGGTGGTTTCTCCTTATCACAAACCTGGTACAAAAGATTTTTTTATCACAGAAAATAAACCCCGACAGATTAATCTGACTTGTCTTACTCTGTCACAGTCAGGACCGCGGTTATATCTGCTTGGATGTCCTTTGAATACAAATGCCTAATGTATTGGCCATAAATACAGCACACTGAACTTTCCTCATCTCTTTAGAGAACCCCAGGGCATCATTGCTTGCTGTAATCCAGTCCCACCACTAGTTCGCCAGCAGATTAATGAATTGCATCTCCTCATTCAGCAGGCCCGGGAGATGCCTCTTCTCAAGGTAGGAGTAGCTTGTACCACACAAGAGACTCATTTCTTGCTTTCCCTAAGCCAGGGACTGGAGCTAAACGGTGACCTGTGATGCTATGTATGCTGAAGTTTGCTTTTTGAACACTGTGAATATGGTGTTCTGTAGTACAGCAGAAAGATATATAGCAACTTCTTGCCTGTGTCTTGCTGCTGTGTACTGGCTTACACACAGCGTAGTTTCCTGGAGAATTAGAGCAGTAAAAGAACAGACACTACTTGAACGTGGTGCAGTTACATTGCACATCATGTTTGCCTGCGTGAGGAAGAAGTGGACCTTGTGGAATTTGTTGATCATGTAAATGGATTCATAAATCTTTTACAGCTATGGTGAAGCAAAAACAAAACCCCTAGGTGTGAGAGGTTCATTAGTTAAAATACAGCATCAGCATGTTGATATTAATACAGACTTCCTCCTTCAGTGAAACAAAACCATTTGTGAGCATGTATGTGTCCTTTCTGTGTGAGGTGTTTAAATGTATCCATGTGCAAACGCTGCAGGACAAGAAAAAATGTCATTTTATTAACCTGCTAGCTTGTAATAAATGTGTTGAAAATGCTGATAAGGAGGCCAGCCTAAAAGAAATAGAGCAGGTGCATTTAAGTGACTTGATCTTTCTCTCCCATTCTAGTCGGAGGTAGTCAAGAGGAGAGCACCTCCACCCGTCCCTGAGGTACTGTTCACATAATATTTGTTACCTAATGTCTTAAAGCCTTAAACTCAGAGACAAATGCAGCAGAATTCTAGCTTTTAGTAAATGGTTTATTCTCATCCATTTTACATGTCTCTCCATTTTAGCTTATTGTTGCTTCTCTGTGCCAGGCCCATAACATTACCAGCTGTAAATTGGTATTTTACAAAGCACCATAACAGCAGCACTTAAGGCTTCAGCAGCAAACACTCCAGCTGCTGGACAGTTTCGTGTGTGTTAGTCTATATTGACTGATCTCTAAGAAGAGATGTTTCAGATGGGTTTCTAAGGCTGACTTGTTTACTGTCCTTGTATGTATGAAGTAAAGCATCTCTCTTAGCCAATGGGTGTTTGCACAGATAGCCTTTTGATGCCAGATGCAGTATGCTCTGCTGTATTAAGAATATTCAGTCTCTGAATTTCACCCCTTTAGTTGAATTTTCATTAAATTATCTGCAATATGTGGAAACATTCACAGATTTACAGAATAATATATTAATGGTGTCTGTAATTTGAATCTGCAGAAGCCAGAGAATCCCTTCTTTGGACCACATGACAGATCCCGGCATCCTGTGAATCATTTCCAGAACAACTCTAACTTGGGTAATTTGGACTTAACCTAAAAACTGTGCCCATAATGACATGATGTGGCTTTGGCATGGGGAAATAAGCAGCCCTGAAGGAACTTGCAGTGAAATCTCATTACGCAAAAGAGCAGTAAAATATATAGATAATATATCCAATAAAAATTTTGTCTCCTTTTCATCTAGAGCCTGCACCAGTTTTGGAACATAGTCGCCTCTTTTCAGACAACGAGAGGACGATAGATACTGAGGGTGTTCAGCCAGAGTCAACATGTCTTTTTGCTACTGCCACTCTCAGCATATTCAATGTAAGCAACGTGTTTGATAGTGTCAGGTTTTAAGTCGTAGCAAACATACTTAATAATCTGATAAAACTGTGAAAGCGTGGCAAGAAATACTAAGGTGGGGCACACATGGAAATGATACTGGCTTCCTGTCAAGCATATGGTATAATGAAGACAACAAGGTTAGGAGGCTAGCAAGGTAATTACATCTCTCTTGGAGGGTCACTGCCATCAGTGGAGCTTCAGACAGAGTGAGAAATGCCATGCATGAATCAGCAGTAGCAAAACCAACAAAATAGTAATATTTCTTTCTTTTTTTTTTCAGGAATGTGATAAAGATGAAGGAAAAAAGACTTTAACTGCTGCACAGCAGAAAGCTCAGCGTATTATGGAGTCCTTTGAAAACCCATTTAGAATGGTAAAAGCTCCCAGTACATATTTGTTCCAGGCATATCTGAAAGAGCTGGATACAGCATCAGCTGCTGCTCTTATTGAAATCAAGAGATTGTCCTTCTTGCAAAGTTCACACGTGTGGATTTGTTTTCAAAACACACTGAAATGCCTCTTAGATATATGTCTTTCTACATAGTAAACCTTCCACTGGGGTTTTTTTAAACAAGTTTGAGGGTTTCTTAATTTGCATCCCATTTTGATCTCTCCTTTATGGCTAGAGTTAGTGAGCTGGTGTTACTCTTGTAGTGCATCAGCAGAACAATAGAATACTTTGATATAGATTTGGAGTGGCAAATTACTAGGAAATAATATCAAAACAACTTCTTTGGGTGTGTGGTTGGGGTTTGGGGTTTTTGTGTTTGTTTTTAATTTAATGTTTCTCTTGGCCATAGCTGTGCTAACCCTTCTTTTTCCAAAAGGCGTTCTAGCTGTACAATGCTTCTTAAATAGGAACTTTTTGACTTGGAACATGTTAAGTAGCATTTTAGAGGTGAGCTAAGTGCCATGTGCAGTGTTTAAAGCAAAATGGTTTTCCCTCTCTACAGTTCCTACCTGCAGAAGAGAATACTGCCTATGTGTCACAGTCTGCAAAGTTTGACCCGTCATCAAAGATTTATGAAGTAAGTAAGACTTGTGCTAAAATTTCTTGCCAAGTACTACAAAAGAAGGAAGTAAGTAGATGATTTTCCTTTGGGAACTTCAGCAATATAGATTTATATTTTTTTTCTCCTTTAATTCTTCCCAGAAGAAGAAGAAGATTTGAGAAATTTGACATGTTTCTGAATCTGTAGTTCATTGTTTCTGTGACATTAGTATCCTTTGAAGAAGCAGGGATTGGAGACATCCCACTGTATATTCCCTGTCTGTCAAAGCTACAGACTACTGCTGAAGTCTGTATTCTACTTTTGTTCTTATGGCATGTTTGTAGCTCAGAACTTTTAAAGCACATAGGTTTACTTTACCTGGTGCAGCAGATCTTAATCTCTTTTACAATCCAATTTGATCGTTTGTGCTCTTAATGAAGACCAGCATGTGGCAGCAAGTTTATAAACTCCTTTTTGCCATAAAACTTCAAAGAGAGTGATCCCAGGTAATGTTTTTTCATTGCAGATCAGCAATCAATGGAAGCTGTTGACACATTCACGAGTACAGAGGGAGTCCAAGGATGAAGCAAAAAAGAAAGCAGCCCAGCAGTCAGGTGCGGCCATTCTTCCCTTCCTCAGTGTGTTGGCTGTGCTCTTCCCAATGCACATAGGTTGTTTCCCAGTTACAAGAAAACCTTAGGTGATGGATTGCCTGATGGATGAGGTTATTTGGCAAAGATTGTACTCTGTTTAGTTTGAGATTTGCTACAAGCTGGTTTGCTTTTTCTAAGCTCCTAGCAAACTCACTCCTGCTTTTTACAGTAATGCTTGTTTGTTTCCACAGCTGCTCGTGACCAGGCACAGAAGGCATATAAAGAGGAAACAGAAACTATTGTGTCTGTTCGTCAGCAAGCTATGGTATGTCATTGAATTCCCTACTTCCAGCCTTTGCCCCTCGTGACCTTTATTACGTAGTTCAGAATGCAACCCTGAGCCCTAAAACTCTGAAATACTGAATGACAGTCTTTTGATAGTGTGCTTGCTGTGGTTTTGCCCTGTGTGTAGCAGCAGGCCCCTAGCAACTGTGCTGGGCAAATCTTCACATCCCTCCATATCTTCTGTAGGGAATGTTTTCCACTGCTGCACCTCTCTGCTCCTCACTTGCCTGGGTTCCCCCAGATCTGCCTATGGGGCCACAGTGGATTTCAACCTGTCAGTGTCCTCTGAAATGACAACGTGGCTTTTCATCTGAAAAGTCCCTCCTGTGAGGGGGAAGAAAACAAGGCAGTTTAGGCACAAGGAAGAGCACAGTGCTTTCTACCTGCGCTATTATTGCCACAGGCAATAGCTGCCACTGGGCCTAGGTCCATTGGGCAGTTCATCTGCATGCTGGTGTTCCTGCCTACACAGAGATGTTTCATTCTACTCTCCTGAACTTGTCCTTCTTTCTATTCCATGGGTTGCTTTCACAGGAGGAGCAAGCTAGTAAGAAGAGGGAGAGAGAGACAGTTGGAAGTGAAACGGGAACAGAGTTGCCAAAACAGGAGAAGAAACGGCCAAAAGCCTCCCAGCAACCAGAGGAGCTGGAAGCACCCAAGCAGTTTACCCCCTTTGATTACAGCAAGTCCAACTTCAAAGTGTTTGCGGGTAAGATCTGGATCTCTTGCTAGTGTGCTGCAGGCTGTGGAAAATGTTGCCAGCTGAGCCATGAGAAGGCTCCGTGTGTGTGGATGTGGGTGCCAAGGCAGTACAAACTGTCATAATGCACCTACCTTACAGTGGGGAAATACTGAAAGAAATTAACTTGAGGAATGTGGAGTTCAGCATCCCTTTTCCAATTTGGAAACAAAGTCCTGAAACCGTTGGCCATGGGGATTAGAGATTCAGATTTTGCTTCTTTTCTCTGTTTAATTGGACCTCAGGAACTAGGAGGCAAAGTTGTGACTCCTTTGTGACAAGTATCTATGCAAAAGCATCTCCTGCCCCTAAGAGGCTGTTCTGGTTTTTAGCATGTGGGGGACTGCAATGAAACCTCCTTATCATTAGAGGAGCACTGTGGAATGTACTGTTCTTTATGGAAAATTTTAGTGACAGCTCCTCTCCTCTCTCCCTTAGGAAGCAGCAAATCGAAGCAGTCGCCACAATTTGATCCTGCCAAGCAAGCTTACATGGGCAAGGTAGGGACATGTCATGAAAGAAGGAACAGAAATGTTGGTGATAGCATGTACCCAGCTAGGGAAGGCAGATCACTTTTTCTGGATCTGCAGAATGTTCCCTAACAGCACTTAGTACTGAGGTGCAGCTTCCAGTCAGAGGCTCATACTTTGTAATATAGCCTCTTCCCATCCAGGAAGAGCTTTCTTGGGGCCCCTTGGACTCTCTTCTTGTTTCCCACCTCTTCATATATTCACACCTACACCTCCATACATCACAGGCATGATACTTGGACCACAACACATCACAAGTTCCCAATACCAAATTCAAGGCACTCTCAAGAAAAATCAGTCCAGTTATTCCAAGCCATGTCAGCTCTGTGTGTTGCCCACATTTCTCCACCGAGTACTGTCATTAGGAAAACAGTCTCAGCTCAGAGAATTTTTACTTAATTTATTGAGATTGAGTTTGAGAGATTGAAGAGAAGAAAGAAAACCTGAACAATCAAACACACACGTAGGGAAACTTATGATCAGCACAGGGCAGTTTCTCTGTCATCACCCTCTCACCCCACCCCAGGTCCCCCCTGCAGACCTGGGTTACCTCAAACCCCCCACATATACTCTGTGTAGTGTTCATGGCCTGATGTCAGTGGGCAGTCAGGTGTGAAGTAATAGGGTGCTCGTGCATGAACTCATTGGGTTCTCAAGTGTTAATTTAAAGTTCTGAAGCTCATTTTCATGCATTTCAGCCTCTTTCCTGTATATTTAACTGGAGGGCAAATGGTACCAGGGAGCATCTTAGATATTCATTAAAAATCCTGTTTCAGAAGCTGAACAAGTTTATGCCTGATACTGTAGGAAACAGTTTCCTGTGCAATCCCTTTGGTGTGTCAGTTGAAACTTGTTGGGGGGGGGGAATAACCATCTGGTGAATTTGGGACAACCTGTACAGATCTTTCTGACTAGGTGGGTAAGATTTGTCATCAGTGGGGTGTTGTGCCTTGCATGTCAAGGTTAGACCAGTAGAACAGCATTTACTCAGATGCTTTTAGCACATGTACATACAAAGAAGTCCTAAAGCATAAAGCTCACAGTGTAAACTTGAAGTTGGAGGGACCTGACAGCACATGAATCTCATGGAATGTCCTGTATTTGGCAGGTGGCTCACTGTGGTGCTGGTGTTTTTTGTTTCTATTTTCTATGCAGAGATTTGCTGGAGCTAACAAACTTCCACAGTCTGGAAACCGAAGCATGTCCTACCTGGCTGGGAAAGCTGATAGGTGTGTGTCAGCCTGCTCTGCTCTCATCAGTGCTGGAGTGTTTTCACGCCTGTGCCCCGGAGCTATGGGCAAAGCAGAGCTATTGTCCTCTATTGCTGTGGGAGCTTAGGCACATGTTCGATGGGAAGAGGTTGCATCACAGCTTGACGTCAGTTTAAAGGGGAAAAAAAAAGAGGAAAAAAAAATAGCTTTGTCAGGATTAATGCAATCAAACAACAACTCTGGGTGGAAGGTTTGAAATGCTGAGGTTAAAGTTTGTGTTAATAGATGTGGGAGTTGCTTTCTTTGGCCACAAATATAGGTAAAGGTGGGGAGAAAATCTGCCTAGCTGGGGAGGGAGATAAGTAACAGTAATGCCAAATGGGAACATTCTTGTTCTGAATAGATACTTAATGTGTAGCTTACAAGGCTTTGATCCTTGTGTTTTAATTAGTCATGAAAGAGCAACACTATGTAAGGGCAGCATTGGAGGGAGAAAGGTTGTGCCTGCATCATGACCCCTTCAATAGAATCATTGTAGACTGTCATGGCTTTTCAATCTTGAGTGAATTTAGAGCAAGAGTTAAAAGTCTTTCTGCAACTGTCTTTTGCAGGGGTTCCAGACACCACTGGCCAAAGAGATAGATAGTCCCTGTTCCAGGTCCTGTGGGAATTGCTGCTGAACAAATCAAGAGTCACCAGTGTTGTCACCATAGGAAGCAAACACCAGTCATTGTGCAGTTTTTGTACAGAAACGTTTTAAACCCATTAAATCCTTTTTTTTTTTCTTTTTTTCCCCCCAAAAAAAGGAAAACCATCTTAATTGATGTCATTTTTATTGTATTCCTGTGGGGTTTTGTGTAATTATAGTCACGGTGTTGCTTTGTAATTTTGAAAGTTTATCCTGTGTCATCAAATACAGGTTGGCTAAAGCTGTCGCTTCTTGGAGTTGCTTCAAATGCAAACCCAGCATGTCAATGGAGTATGAGGGGACCTTCTTGGCCATCTCTAAAGCCAGCACAAAAATAAGAGAGATTCAGTAGATGTGACTTAAACCCCAGCAGGCTGGAGGAGGAAATGAAGCCAGAGTGTCTTTTATGTTAGACCTTGCTTACAAATTGAACAGCACAGCTCATCTCTTACAAGACAAGGTAATATGAAACATGAGTGTGTTTACCTGGCAGTGTTTGTGTCTTTTTTAAGCAAAGGGTTTATTTTAAGGGGAAAAAAAAAGAGTTAGGGATCAGAGACCAGTGGTTTCACCACTGAGTTACAGACTGAAAGCAATAGCATTAGGTAGAAGGCAGAAATACAGAGTGCAGTATTGGTTTGGGGAAGCCAGTGAGGTTCTGTGCTGCAAATGAATCTCAGCACAGCTGTACTGTACTGAATATTGGGAACACTTCCTTTCCCAAAGGGTGCTCAGGCATTGGAACAGGCTGCCCATGGCAGTGCTGGAGTACCATCCCTGGAAGTGTTCAAAACCACATAGAGACGAGGCCCTCAGTGCCATGGGTTAGTGGTGGCCTTGGCAGTGCTGGGCAATGGTTGGACTTGATGGTCTTAAAGGCCTTTTCCAACCTACTTGATTCTGTGATTCTACTAACACTTCAAAGTTTTAAATACCTGCAGTGAGTTATCCTGAAGTCTTTGTAGAAAGAATATCAGCCCATAATGGGATGGGTGGATGACAGAGCCTAATGTAACTGCTGACAGCTGAAGGCTGGTAGTGCTGCTGCGCAAGAGGTAAGCAATGTTACAGTTTAACAGGCGGGAGTAGAAGGGTAGGGCTGATGTGACTTTGCTTGAAGCCACATTAAATCAGTGGCAGAGCTGCTCCTGGGATTACTGTCATGGCACTGAGCAATAGATCTTGTTCCCTTTCCCAAAGGCTTTGTCTTTACTCTGATTTCCTTCTCTGACTGAGGATTTTTTGTTTCACACTCGCCTGTTTTGGCAATGACAGAATTTACTTCTCTGACTGCTGGGTAGCAGTTAAAAACTTCGCTCTCTTTTCCTACCCCGAGGGCTTTATTTAACAAAGCCTGGGAGGAGGTTTGGGATTTTGTTTGTTTTCAGTCTTTCCCCATATGTCTGTGGAGCAGGGAGCAGAAGGAGCAGAGGAGGGTATCTTAGTGTGAACAGATCCGACTGAGCCAATGCTGTAATAGCAGAACAGAGTCTTTCTGCCCATAAAATCTGCTTGCCTGGCTGAATTTTGGAGAATGGTTTTGAAAAGAGGCAGTTAAATAGCAAATGTGTGTAAGTGCATTTGCAGGGGCTGCCAATTCCCTTTCTTGTCAACTTTACCACTTCCCATAGCTCTGTAACTTGAACAATTTAAGTCTTACCAAGTTGGCCCATTAGCTGCAGAGAGATTAAAAATTCTGTAGTTCCTCTAAGTCTTCTACTTAAAATTCCTTGCAAAGTGACACTTCAAGGATGATCTTAATTGTAATCTTCTGCTGTTTTCTCCTATGTGGCTTACTGCCACAGATCTGTGGTCACCTTTAACAGGGGTGACTAGCAAATCACATGCTTTATTCACCTGGTTACACCTGTGAACGTGATGAAGTTGTAGCACTAGAACCCCCAATCTAGGACTGCGCTGCGATTGCTGAGGGAGATCTTTCTATAACCTGGTAAAAGAACCACTCGTGGTGTAACCTCGGTGTACCACCCCAAAGCCTGCCCTTTGCAGCGTGCACCACGTTTTGTAACGCTTCCGAGCGCTGGGCAGAAACCCGCTTGTATAATATCGGCGCTTGAAATGGCCAAAGGGGACGATTTTCGGGAGTCACTCGCGTTCCCGCAGGCGGCAGAGCCGTCCGAGCGCTGAGGCAGCGCCTCGTCCTCCGCCCGCCCGGGCCGTGCCTCGAGGGGGCGGTGCCGGTGGCGGGACGCGGGGGGCCGGTGCCGGTTGCGGGTTTACGGACGGGCCGGACGCGCCCTTTCACCGCCGCGGCGGAGGCGGCTCCGTTCCGGACGCACCGCCCCACGTGTCCCCGGGCGCGCCGGCGCGTCACCGCCGGCTTGAGCCAATGGTGGCGCGGCGGCGCGCGCGCGGCGGGGCGTGGCGGGGCGGCGCGTGGGCCCCCGCGCTCGGCTCCCGCGCCGGCGGGGTCAGGCGGGTGGCGGCGGAGGCGCGCAGGTGCCCGGTGCGGGAATGACGGAGCGCGGCGGCCGGTGCGGGATGACGGAGCTCGGTGCGGCGGCGCTGATCCGCGAGGGCTGGTTCCGTGAGACGTGCCGGCTGTGGCCGGGGCAGGCCATGTCGCTGCAGGTGGAAGAGCTCCTGCACCACCAGCGCTCCCGCTACCAGGAGATTCTCGTCTTCCGCAGGTGCGGTGCGGCCGGGAGCGCGGCCCGGGGAGGCGGTGGTGTGCGGGAAGGGGTGGGAGCGTGGCGCACAGCGCCATGCGGTGGGGCCTGGCGGCGCTGGGAGGGGGCGGGGGAGCGCGGCCCGCGGGCCGGCTCCAACGCCGCTTCCCCGCTCTGCCCAGCACCACCTACGGCAACGTCCTGGTCCTGGACGGGGTGATCCAGTGCACGGAGCGGGACGAGTTCTCCTACCAGGAAATGATCGCCAACCTGCCCCTCTGCAGCCACCCCGACCCCCGCAAGGTGAGTCGTCCCCGGCCCTCTCCGCGGGGTCTACCCGGCCGGGGCCCGTGAGCCGGCCCCGGGGCCCGCAGAGCAGCTCCCGTCCTCCGAACCGGCCCTTTCAGGGCTGCCGCGGCCGGTGGCTGGCTTGGGCCGTGGCTTCTGGCGCTCCCACACTCCAGGCAGTCCGCGTGGGCCCCGCAGCACATCCATCTCCGAGCGCCGGGGCGGGACGAGCCCACAGGGCTGCTGGGTTTAGGCCGTTCTCTTTAGGCCACGCCGTGAAAGTTCCTCCGTGAGCCCACCTCGCTGATGGCCGGTTCTCTGCCTTCTCCTCTCCCAGGTGCTGATCATCGGTGGTGGTGACGGGGGCGTGCTGCGAGAGGTGGTGAAACACCCGACCGTGGAGTCCGTGGTGCAGTGCGAGATCGATGAGGTGCGTTGGGCTGCGAGGAGGTGCCCGGGGGCTTCGGTGAGACGGGTGGGCTGCCCAGCAAAAAGCAGCCCCGCTTCACAGCATCCCCAGAGCTGCTGCTTCACCTGCTGTCCCTTGTCAGCAGCGTGCGCTTGCTGCCTGTGCTGCTGGCATGACACTGACAGCGCCACCTCTTTGCCTTCCGAGTCATCTACGTGGCAGCTGGCTGCCTCTTTCATGGGATTTCTTTCACACACGCACGGCCCAGGCCCTTCCAGGCCAGCGTGGGCCAGGCACGGGATCTGGAGAAGGAGAGCTCTGGCTCTGTGAAGCTGCTGCTTTTCCCTCCGCCAGTGCGGAGCAGAGTGCTGCTCCTGCCGGAGGAGGAGGGTCGCTTTGTTAAGCAGTCTCCTGCGACTGAAAGCAGGAAATAAGTGGGGGGTATTTGTTGCTGAGATAGATGGGCTCATCCTCCTCCTCTAGGTCAGTTTGTTCTGATGCTTTACTTTCTAAGAAAGTTTTCCTGTGTCCTCAAAGCAAGGCTGTATTAAGAATGGGAAGTGCTGCTCTATGAGACTCTGCGCTCTGTCTGCCAAGCTAATAGGCATATGTGCCTGGTTTTGAACCAGCACTGCCTGACACCAGCATATTTTTTTGTCTCTGCCAGCTGTGAGAAGCTGGTCATGTTCAGTGCAATTGCTGGGCCTAGGGCAGTGGCTGTTAGCAGTTTTAGAATGAAGGGGGTGATGCAATGTAGAGCAGAGGTGGGGATAATTCTCACCTTGCATCTAGAAACCTGCTGGAATGGTTTAATTTAGGAAGAATAAAAGAGAAGTCTTGAGCTGAGATCACCTCCGCAAGTGATGTCTGCAGGGAAAAGGAGCACAGAGCAGTCAGATCTATAATCGTATTCTCTTAGTTCCTCGGGGAGCTTTTAAAGCTCCAAGTTCATCTTGTTGAGTTTGGCAAGGACAGAGCAACAGTGTCGCTGAACCCTGAGGCCATAGGAAAGGGCTGAGCGTAACTTGTTGGCTGAAGATGCTGACAGCTCTTGAGGATCTCGCAGTGAGTCGGGTTTGTGCTGAAGGCATGGAAGGAAATGACTCATTGTGCTGTTCTTGCAGCTGCAGCTGCACAGTAGCCTGAGAAGTAGCTCCTTGTAGCCCCTCCTGACCCCCTTGTGCTCTCTGTGTTGCAGGATGTGATCCAGGTATCTAAGAAGTACCTCCCAGGGATGGCAGTGGGGTATTCCAGCGCGAAGCTGACCTTGCACGTGGGAGATGGTTTTGAGTTCATGAAACAAAATCAAGAAGCCTTTGATGTGATTATCACGGACTCGTCTGACCCCATGGGTAGGAATTCTGGCCATAAAAGGGCACTGCTTTCCACACTCCTCCTCCTTTTCTCCTCTGCCTACCTCTTGGAAGTAATGCCAGCCTGCCCGGGCTCCTTTCAAGTGAAAACTTCTCACTGGGTCAGTTCTTTTGGTAGAGAAAGGAAAGAGTGAAGACCAGAAAATTGTATTAGCAAGGCTTCAAGCCAGCTGTCCTGTTTCTCTCCTCAGAGTTTAACTCCAGCAGCTATTGCTTCTGGCAAAGAGTTGATCCTTGAATCCAGGAATCTCATGGAGGGGGACAGCTTTGCACATGTGTCTGCTAATGAAGCAGTGGCTTGTGTGCTGTTGATGTATCTACATATCCTAAAGATGACTGTAGTGAGGTTGCTATATTTCTGAAGGGGGGAAACTGAGGCAGAGAAGGACCAAGTGTAGTTACAGCATCTCATTTTAGGAGCCTAACAATGAGCACCCAAGTCGCCTTTACTGTTGCTATAGCCAACAGAGGAAGAGGCATCTCTAAAAGGCAGTTTGGAGCAGGAGCTCAGTTTAAAAAGAGCTCACTGAAGCAAGAGGCAGCTGCTAGGACTGTCTTTGATAAAGGTCCGGGGCTTGCTATTAAGCAAAGCTAAAATCCTGATGGATTTGCTGTGCTAGGTGCAGGCTGGGGTTCACCTAGGGGCAAAACTTTTTGCTTCCAGATTATCTCCAACACTTGTGATCGCTGAAAAGCCATTTGAAATACCTCTTTTGCAGTGCAGTCCCTGGGGGCATTCAGAACGCTCTCAGAAGCCCACTGTGTTAGTGTCTCTCTCAACATACCTCTTCCTCACTTTTCTTCCAGGTCCTGCAGAAAGCTTATTCAAAGAATCTTACTACCAGCTGATGAAGACAGCCCTGCGAGAAGATGGGATTCTTTGCTGCCAAGGTGAGGATGCCTCTGGGCAGAGGCTGATGCCAGATCATTGCATTGAGACACAAAGGGGACTCTCTTCTTGGGGAGACATGACACAGGCAGTGAGGTCCATTTCAGCTCCCAGGTACAGGAGCATTTTGATCTGGATACATCAGCTCATTAACTGCTGGACTGCCCTTAGTAAATCTGGCGTAAGGGTGTTATCTTGCCTTTGAAACCACATGAGCTGTGCAGAGTAGAGCAGGTTTGGACTTGGAACCGCTGCTAACCTGGCCCAGGCCTGTGCAGAGAAGAGGAGCAGCTCTCACCTCACATCCCATCTTCCCTTCTCCCTGTAGGTGAGTGCCAGTGGCTGCACCTGGATCTCATTAAGGAGATGCGTCAGTTCTGCAAGTCTCTGTTCCCCGTGGTGGAATACGCCTATTGCACCATCCCCACGTATCCCAGCGGGCAGATTGGCTTCATGCTCTGCAGCAAGAACCCGGTGAGTTCCAGGCACCTCAAGTGCCCTTTTCCACTCTCTGAAAGCACACACAGAGCCTCAGGCTGTCCCTTACAGAGCTTGAGCTGCAGCTCTGAGCTCTCCCAGCTGAGGGGCCGCTAGAGTCATGCTGGGCCCTGGTTCTGCCAGCCCAGGGCCCCAGAGCTGCAGTGCAGCTTGCTCAGTGCCGAATGAAGTGCAGAACTGACCAGTACTTACTTACCAGTGCTGTAACTAGTTGCCTTAGAAAAGGACATTATTTTCTCTCTAGTACAACAAACTTGGAAGGGAGGAAGCTGCTGCCAGTTTCCAGAGCCTGTGAAGGCTTTGGCGTATTGATGCTGGCTGTTATAAAGCAGCACCTGCTTGATAAGAATTGGCTTGTGACTGGTAATCTCATGCAGAGGTCCAAGCGAGCCAGTGTTGGGATGTGGGGTTGTAGCTCTGTGTCACACCACTGAGGTCTGCTCTCTTCCCAATCTGCTGCATTACAGCAGGTCTGAAATGCAGCTGCCACAGCAGCAGTGCTGCTGGCTCCCTCCACCAATGTGTGTGATTGATCAGGGGCCCTGGCAGCATGCGCCGTGCCTGATTTAACACAGACATGGATTCTGCTCCAAAGAGCAAAAGCCTTGCTGCTTAGATGCTGAGGCACAATCTGACAGCTTCATCTGGCACATGGCTCGCGTGCAGTCTGAGCTCATACACTGACATTGTGAATAAGGGCTAGTCACAAGAGGTGCAGAATGTAAACCCAGCCCTGGGGACTGGAGCTGTGCAGAACCTTTGGCCTCGTACTAGAACAGAAAATCATCTGTTCTGCTGCGCATCCTCTTGGTTCCCTGCCATGAATCCGGGTGCCTGTCACACAGCCCTTTGCTCGCTGCCCAAGCACTCCAGAGTTACCTGACTTCTCTTCTGCAGAACACGAATTTCCGGGAGCCTGTGCAGCAGCTCTCGCAGCAACAAGTAGAGGAGAGGAGTCTGAAATACTACAACTCTGACATCCATCGGGCAGCTTTCATTCTGCCGGAGTTTGCACGGAAGGTGAGCGAGGCTGTGCTGCTGTTCCTCCCTCAAGGACAAGGAACAACTTCTCTCCAGCAGGAGAAGGAGCACACAGGACTGAGGATTTCCTGCAGCCTCAAAGGCTTCTGTGGGCAAGTCAGAGCAGGGCAGCATTTAGCACTTTGTATGACGTAGCTGAGTATGAGTCAGTCTGGGAAGATTGGAGTTCAGTTTGGAACTGTTCTTTGGGTTGATGTCCCATGCCTTGACGGCAGATCGCTCCTACTTCACCTACCAAATCCAAGTTGTAGAACTACTGTTTCCCATTGGAAAGCTCCAAAAGGCAGATAAAATGTGGTTGCGGTTTCTGGCACGAACCAGAGGGTAGAGAAACGATGCTGTAGTGTAGTTCAGTCTGCTGCCTTGAAGGATAATCATTCTGTCATCTCCTAACTGGGTTGCAACTGCAGGTTCCAGAAAAAAACCTCCTCAGAGTGCCCTAGGGATGAAGGCAAATGTTGTGTTTCAGAGCCATGTGTCTGTTAAGGACCGGGAGAGCTGCAGCAGGTCCATCCTGACACTTTATTGTCTTTGGCTGTCTCCAGGCCCTGAGCGACGTGTGAGGCTGAGAAGCTGCTTCCTTCCTTCAAGTTGGACCTGAGATCATCAGTGACGTGGTTGGGACCTTCCCAGCAGACTGCAGATTTGCTCTCCACTGTGTGGGATTGTTTAACCCTTTGCCAGCCAACACTCCCTTTGATGATGTGTTAAAGATGATGGTGCATAAGCCAGATAAGACTATTGAAAAGGTCCGCTGACTTATTGCGTGAGGTCAAAACTGTTCTTTCCAGTGCTGGAAACGTAAGATGTCTTTTTCCTTTCCATTCTAAATTCTCCCCTCCCTGTGGCCCCCATCCCACCTCCACCCCCTGCAACTGACATGATGTATTTATAACTGACACTTATTTCTGTCTGGTGATCTTCTGAAACCTGGGAAGAGTGCGGAAGGGTCACTGCCTCAGCCTTAAGCACAGAGAGCGAGAGCTTTGTGCACAGTTGTTGCTCTCTCCTGATGATAGGAGCTCCCTGCTGCTGAGACAGTTTGACTGGTAACGGTGTGAGCCTTCATGTCCCACTGCCCTTCTGCGACACCTGCACTGTTCTGCAGCACAGTTGGAGAAGTCACAGTGCAAACTGTTGCCATTCACAGTAGGTCTCCCTCCAACCCTGATGGAGTAGCAGTATTAAACACCAGCCAGGCAGGCTGGCAGCAAAGTCTTGTGGCTTCTTTTTTGGAAACAGAAGTGCTGAGGTAGGACCGGGCTGACTCCTGTTCTTACCTCTGCCTCAGAGTGGTTCCAAAGAATGTTTATCAATATGGTGATAGGCGCTTTATATATATAAATATAAATATATCTATATAAAAACCAAACCTTAGAGCCATTGCCTGCTGTTAAGTACGGATGCTGGGGAGTCAGTTGTGCTGACAAATCTCTCATCTCGGTCATGCTGGGATGCCTCGAGCCTGGGTATTTGCTAGTCCTTAGGAGGCCTCATTATTTCTAATGCTGCCCCCAGAATCCCCAGATGCACAAGTTGGTTTTTGTTGTACTCTGTTGTGAGCTGGATCTGCCTCCACTTCTTCTGTTTTAAAGACTCCGTACCACCGCTGTGCAGTGGGTACCTCCCCAGCACAACCACTGTGCGGTTGTCACTCCCTTGCACTCAATTAAACACTCGGCTCTGGTTAAGGTGACGTCAGTGTGGGTCAATGTGCTTCTTTGGGGAAGTGTGGGGTGGAAACAGGGGTCCTGAAAGTCTGCTGTGCTTGTCAGGGGTGCTCTGGAGTTGATCTGACTTCCTTTCTCCCTTGGCTCTAGGGATGGCAAGTTACAATCAAAAATAAGCTCTGAAGAGTGATGCATATTTTATATTGTAACCTGTGTAATAGCTCCAGCTTCTGTCATCCTCTGTGCTGCAGAAGTCAGTACCTTCTACCCAAGCTATTCTCCAGCCCAAATGCTGCCTCTGGTATAACAGCTTCCCGAGCTGTTTTCTAGCTGCCCATCTCCCTGATAGCATCACGTAATCCCTGTCAATCGCTGGCCCCACTCAGTTGCACCATCCTTTCCTCTGCAAAAACGCGGTGGCTCCGAGGGTCTGAACCAAGTACTGAGCTCAAGCTGAACAGGCTGGGGACAGTCGCTAGGTGGCATCAGGAGAAGACAAAAAGCTCCTGAGAGAGGCTTTGTCACTTGGTAAGAGAAAGCTATAGAAGGAGCAGACTTCTGCAGAGGCTGGGGTTGAGCGTTACCATTTTTGTGGCTCTGCTAACCTCATAGGTGGTGCAGCCACTGTGTGCCTACAGCAAGGGACTTCTGTGGTGTCAGTACCAACCCTGCTGCTTTCTTCCCTTTCTGATGAGACCTGCCACTTCTTTTCCAATTCCCCCTTCTATTACCAGCATCAGTGCAGCTTCTTTGTAGTCATAGGGGTTTGCAAAGCATTGGTAAGCTGTAGAGCTGAGTCTGGATCTCCTTTGTGTTGAGATTACTGTTATGTCTCCTAATGCTCTGGGTAACTGTCTCCTTTCTCCCACAGCTACTGATTAGTTAGGGCGTTTTCATTGCTCAGCTCTTGTATTTTTATTATAAAGAGCAGAGGCTGGTTCTAGCCACTCCTGTTTAAATTGCTGGGGGACCTGAACCCCATTCAGCCCTTCATCCTTGACAGAAAACTACCTTTGGCGCTTTCTCTCTTCTGGAATGGGAATTAAGACCAGGACTGTTAGTCCAGGAAGGCCTTAGAGCCGCTGCCAACTAGTAACAAGTTCAGGCCTTCCACCCACCCTTGGTGAGTACAACAATGCCCAGGAGGGAAAGGGCTTCCTCAAACCTGTTACTAATCTCCACACAGCTAATTACTCCCTCTTTCATTGAGCTGTCTCCAACTTTCTAAGTTCAGCAAATGGCCAGTGATAAGAGCAGGAAGAAAGGTTGTTTGTCATCCAGGTCACACAACCTCTGTCCATAGCATCCTATGTACAGTTCTCAAGCCATTCCAAATTGCTGTTCTTTACAGGCAGTTTCAAATACATCAGTGTCTTGCAATAGGTGAAGACAGGCATCAGTGCCAGAATCAAGCACTCATAACAGTGCAGCAGGAGGAGAGAGCAAGAGTTTGTGCATCTATAGGTAGGTCTAGGTCCATCTGAGCAGCTTGGAGCACTTCAGGACTATGGTGGCAGCTCCCAGCACAGGGGTGACTTAAGATCTACGTGCTGTTTAGAATAGGTTTTGGTGTGTCAGTCATCTGTCAGGCAGTTGTGTCCACAGGTTGATGATCCCTTCCACAAATATACGTCTGAGCTGTTACACTCCAGGATGCTGTGGCCAAGGATGGTGAGGATTGAAAAGAGACTGGCAATTTGGGTGATGCCCAACAGGGGAGAACTAATGGGGCTCAGATCATGTAGATCTGAGCATTGAACATTCGAAAGCAAACTCTGCAGTGTCTCCAGGTGGACAGCTAAAAGACTTTGAGTTTTAGCTGGCTTTTGCCCAAGGCTAGTCAAGCAACACTGTTCGTAAGCAAAGATCCACAACAATGTTGTTTGTCTAGACATGCTGCAGTCATGTTCCAGCATCTTATTAAGCTAGGAGCATATGAGCAGGGATAGGCTCTGTCCCAAGTAACGTACAATGTCATACCAGTCAGAGCAGGTGGAGACAAGCGAGGGAACAGAGCCTGATGGGCATTAGCGCATCTATTGCTTAAGCCTCCTGGCGCCTTTTGAGCTGTGTCAGACTGTGCTCTGGGCTTTACTCATTGAACTAACTCAATTTTTAGAAGTTCAGAAAAGAGCTTAAAAAAATGAAGAGAAATCTCTTGCCTGTATCTCTTGAGCCCTTTCAGGCAGTTAATTGGCCTGAGTGTCGAATTCATCCAGAGCTAATGTTATTGAGGCTTGGCTGAATTATTGATGAAGCTTGGCTGGAGCAAGAGACTGCTGAAATAAGAATGACAATTCATCTTTCATCGGGGAACAGCAGCCTCAGGAAGCAAACAGCCAGAAAAGTAGTAACAAGTGCCACCAGGTTCAGGGAGAGGAACGTTCCCTTGATAAAATGGTGGGGGAAGAAGAGGTAAAAGTGTGGACAAGTGTGAAACAGCAGCTCAGGTCTGTCAAGAGAGTCAGACAAAATGGTTAAATTTCTTTTCAACAAGTTAACCAAGAAAGAACATCACCTAAACTTCTCAGTGTTTATGTATAGGATGGAGTTAAGTGCTTTCCAAATACGCAAAAGGTGGGGAAATGGAGCGAGGGAATCTCAATCTCAGCACAGTGATGTGTGAAGCAGCTGAAGGAGGGGGGTTTGTTACAGATGTTGGGATCCAGCTGCAGGCCTGTGGCTGATGGGGTTTGAAGTGCTGGTGGTGAGGGCTGAGGACCCTGCGGGAGGGGGCTGCCCTCTCCTTGGTACTGAACAGCCGCTGCAGCAGCGCGGGGCCAGCATCGCCGGGGAAGCTGACGCTGTGTGCTGGGGTGAAGGGCAAGATGATGTATGTGGTGACCCTGCATGTGTTTCATCCTCCTTCAGCTGTAATGAGGAGTAACCAGAACCCCACGCTGTCTGGAGCGCGTGAATTCCTGTTTAAAGCTCTCCCAGCTGAGCGGTCCCACATCTTAACATCCCTGGTGAACTCTTGCTGACTGAATTCCAAGGCACAGTGCGTATGCAATCCCTCAGGAAATCCAAATGGTAAAGAAACATTTCTATCTAAGTCTTGTCCAGCCAATCTTGCCGCCAACAGGACGAGTCTGGTGTAACAGGTCAGTTCACACGTCCGTAGGCAGTAACCCCAGGTGTCCTGGTCCTCCTTTACAGCCTGCAATGACTCCTACGTGGAGCCAGGCATAACATTTTCAGTGGGAAACAGAGGTATTTTGCAATAGAAGTGTTTCATAGCAAGTAGTCACTGTTGAGGGAGACTTTTGGTGGCATAACAGGAACGTTTAACTTTGCATTCT
Organism: Strigops habroptila; assembly: GCF_004027225.2. NCBI lineage: Eukaryota > Metazoa > Chordata > Aves > Psittaciformes > Psittacidae > Strigops > Strigops habroptila. Next base: position 3,601,114 of record NC_044292.2, read on the forward strand.
GAAATAACAGTAGGTTTTGAGCATAGCACTGAAGCGTTACGCTCACCCTCCCTTCATCCTCCTGGGGTCGACAGACAGAGAAGGCAGCACAGCTCCCCCAGCTCCACGTCCCCAGGGAGCTGTAACAGGCTCGTAGCCGTGCGTGCTCTGGCAGCAGCATCCCGGCGGTACCCCCCTCCTCCTCCTCCCTGCACCTGCTCTGCAGCTCTCAGCAGAGATGAGCATCATCCCACGCTCACGCTGCCTCTTCCTCGGGGCTGTCAGATTAGTGCCGATGCGAAGCCGTGGCTGGAGCAGCCACCTGCATGCTCCTCGGAGGCCCCCGGGGAGCGCGGTGCGAGGGAATACTGCAAGCCTGGCCTCATAAATGAGCTGTGATTTCAGGCCCATGGACAAATTGGTTTCTCCTTCCAGGAAGGCTCACAACTGTCAGCAGGCTATTGCTGGATTTATTGCATTGGCCTTTGCAACGAGGGACTCTCGAGGGCAAAGAGAAAGGGTTCCAGTGACAGGAAAGTAGAAGCATTTGAACCCTTCCTTCAGCTGCAGCTGAGTGCCTCACCTTTGGGAACCAGACTTTGTTCTGGAAGCCTGATGCAATTCTGGTACGTGCTTCATGGTGATCTGAACCCAAACCAGGCAACGAATGGGCAGAAGACAGAAAATAACCAGGCCGTAGAGGAAAGCATTTGAGAAATTACCTCATTCCTTAATGTGACATTTGGTGCCAGACATAGTCTTAGCTTTTGTGTTCCAGCAATGCCCAGTCTTTGCTGCTGTACAAATGCACTGAGGAATGGTCAGGGACCTCTTTCTTGAAAGATAAAACTTCTCCCATTGTATGATGCTTGTGCCCCTTTACTCATAGAAAAGATGGAGGTTGTCTTATATGATTGTGGAAGCATATTCTGCTGTACTTCTGAACCCACTCTGCACCTCTGCTGAAGCCATGCTAACTGGGGGACAGAGTCCTTGGATAGCCAGGCCTTTTCCAGTTCCTGTACACTGAACTTCCTTCTGGAGCATCCCCACCCTTACCAGGCTCCTGTGGATGTGCTCATGGGCGTCCTGATTTCAGATAGATCTGCCCTCACTGTAAAGTGGTAGAAACCCGCTCAGACCATGTGCAGCTCCGGACAGGAGAGAGCATCAAGGAACACAACTTCTAAAGGGTGAGTCAGATAACAGAGGGAGATAAAGTGGCATGAGGAAATCAAGGAAAGAATTGTCAGAAATGTTTATTCCTCCAAGGGAAGACCTTCAGCTTTTCCTGTACAGAGTGATAAGTGTTTAAGTATGGGCAAAAATAATAATGGTTGCCCTTCTTAAAGGTCAGCCAATGCAACAGGGAATAGGGAACAGCAGGAACGAAGAACAATCCTGGTGCTAGATGTTGAACTCTTTCCGGTTACTAAAAGGAGCAAATTTTATCACCACAGAGTTATTTTACTTCCTTTGGAGAAGGAGATGGTGCTATAGCCTGCGGTGGAGAGATGATCAGCAGTGGTGGTAGCAGAACCAGCAGGGTATCTGCAAAGGGGACGGAAGGGTAGAGCTTAAGGAGGACAGACTAATGTAGGGGAAGTAGCAGAGGGAATGTGAGGAAAGGGAAAGGCACAAGGGAAAATGGAGGAATGTGGAGAAAAGGCATCTAATATTGAAGGATGCTGTAGCAGAGCCTGGAGGGAACCTGTTTGGATTTAGAGATCTGGTCCCGCAGTGGGCACTGGAGTGTGCGTGCTTTGATGTGTCCCTATTCCCCTCCCTCCCACCTGGGAAGGGACCCCCAGCCTTGCCCAGGCTACAGGTACAGGTTTTGGCTGTGCTATGCTCATCAGCAGGGCCACACATCTGCTGCTGGCATATCTGGGCAAAAACTCTCTCCAAAGCCAACCCCCTGAAGAGGTAACAATTATTTTATTACTGCCCTTTAATCCCGGGACAGATTCACTGCAGCCTGGTCGCTGTTTACATCCCTGTGGGTCTCCCCAGAAGCTGATCTCTGGCTCAGCACATCATCCCTTTTTTTAGTGGAAGAGCACTGTCATCCTTGTGACCCCATTCGCTCAATGAAGCGTTGTAGAAAACAGCCCATTCAGAAGGCAAAGCTGCAAACAAACCCGTGTTTATTAGAACAAGCAGTTTGGTTAGAGCAGATGGCCCCCAGCATGGAGAGCTGGCTGCGCTGCTGCTGCTGTCTGTTTAGCTTTTGGGCTAGTAGACTCACGAGGTTTAGTCCTGCCTCATCACCACCAGGATGGGGTTTACTCCTGCCTGCCTGTCAGCCCAGGCACATCTCGTGCTCACAGGTGCCTGCCCTTCGTTCCTCTTGAGCAACCAAGTGTGCTTTCTCCATTTGCTATCCTCCCACTTCTACCTCTCCTGGAGCAAATCGGCTGCGGGTCATTGGGCGAGTGCCTGTGATTTGTCTGCTTGCTGGAGCCTGGGACTCCACCACTCTCTGTCTCGAGCCCCAGACTGGCTGGGAAGCGTTTGACAGAATCCATTACGAAGGGCTAACACAGCAATTCTGATAAACTAGCGAGATCAGTTTGGAAGGAAACAGCTAATGTTTCATCTGGAAGTGCTGTGTGGAAGGCAGCTCTCACAAGGGGGTGAGGAACAATGAGGTTACAAAGTTTTCTGAGGAAGACTGTTTCCAGAAATTGTCACTTTTCCCCACAGGTCTGTGTGACTCTGAAAAGGTTTTCTTCTTTGTATCTTTCAGTGAGGGAATCCAGTGTTTCTTTTCAAATATGCATGGAAGTGATGGCATCTTTTCCCTCAGGAACGTCCAAGGTGGTGTCACTGGCATTAGGAGCTGCATTATTTGCAGGGAAAGCTTCATCATGCTGTTTCCAGGAACTGTAATGCTGGTAAGCAGTAGAAGTGGGGAACAGGTTTTTCTGCCTTCTGTTCTTAGTCCTGCCACAGCATCCCTTTGGCCAAGTCACCTCCCTGTGGGTTTTTCAAATGTGCTAAATTAGGATAACAATTTACCTTTTGACTGTTGTTTGTTGTTAGGGTCAGAAGAGGACTTGCCCTTAGGCAAGTGCTTCTGGAGAAGGGGCCGGTGGTGAGATGGGATCTTAGCTCTGCCTCTGCATCTCACAGGCAGTGATGCCATCCCCAAGTGATGGGGACAATGCAAAGCAGATAGCAGTGCTTAATAGCACCTTCTGCTGGCCTACAAACCAATCCCACTGGTGGGATGGCCTTTTGGGCAGAGGGAGAAGCATTATTAACACCTGCAAACCAGAGATCAGAAACTATAGGACCCTACTCCAAGCAGCGTGCAGTCAGTACCAGCATACCCTGAGCCTTTTTCTGAAGCCTCACTGAGCAAAGCAGCTCCAGCTCTGACCAGCCTTTCAGTGCCTTGTTTTTCCTTTAATACATTTAAGCCCAACATCTCCAAGTCAGGATTCGCTATGTTGACCTCTACTTCCAGGATAGATTCAAGACATATTGAAACAACACTAGGAACAAAAGCCAGTCACCCCCAACTGGCTTCCAGGTGGTCTTATGTAGGTTTGCAAGACAGATTATATTACTGCATAGCTGCACCCTGTGTCTCTGTGTGACTGTACAGGGAAAGCCAGGTATGTTGGCATTCCACAGTGAGATACGTCAATGGATGCAGAGATCCAGATCCAAATCCCCCTAGAGTCTGGAACTCAGGGTCCAAGCCATAATTTGTTTACTGGTGGCCAGAAGTTTTACCTCTTCCCTCTGAATCATCCAGCATTGACCAGAGGTTTGTGCAAGCTGGTGGCCTATTGTATCCAACATTCTATTCCCAAAGAAAATTCAGTTTCAGCTAGGAGAGGCACAGGTAGTGCCTACAATTTCTCTGAGTGAAGAAACAGCATGTTACTGGAGAGTCCCAGTCCTTTGCTTCCTCAGCCTCTGCAGGTCTGGCACATGGAAAGCCCAGAGGCACTGAAGTATCCCACTCAAGCAGCCAAGTGTTAACAACCTCTCCAAAGTCTAATTTGCCTTTGATATAGACTTAATTGTTTGCGTCACCCACTGGGCTGGGGGAGGGCTATAAAAGGGGCTGCAGCCATTGTCTGAGGCAGAAGAGAGCCCAGAAACAGCTCCCTCTCCCAGTCTTCCTCGTTCAGCACAGTAGTCACAGCCTGTGCATCATGCAGCTGGTGGCCAGCCTGGTGTCCGTTCTGCTGCTGGTGTGGAGCGTGAGAGCCACGGCACTGCCTGGAGAAGAGCGACTCGCAATACAGAGCACCAGGGTGAGTATAATGCACCCTGGGCAGGAGCTGGGTGAGGTGGGAGCACACAGGAGCAGGCTGGAGCCAGGGGAGGGGTAATAAGGGCAATTAGGCTTTACCTGATGCAAACTCTTCCACCCCTCTATATTCCAAGGCACTACAGCTTCATGCACTGCCAAGCATGGGCTATTAGTACAACTTACTAGACGATTTACTTAGGAAAGGTACCAGGGCAGGTGACAGAAAGATGCAAAAGTGAAGTCTGAGCTAAGCAAAAACTGGCAAAAAGGACAGAGCAGAGAAAAAAAGGAGAAAATCATATTGCTTAAAGAGTACAGCATGAGAGAATAAAACAGAGTGCTAGGGAGGGAGAAAAAGATACGTAATTGGTAAAATGATCAAGGGAGATGATATTTTAAATAGGACTCATGGGAAGGGCAAATGTTTAAAAGATGGGTTCAGTAGGAAAGTAACAGAGGAATAATAAATGAAGTAATTATATCAGAATAAAATTGCTTTTTCCAGAGTAGTATTCACAAGGGGAGTTATACTGACATAGTTCTGCTAGAATAATTACACTCTGAACCAGCACAGCTCTATGCAGTGACAGAACTTATTATAGCAATATAATTATCCTACCAAGTGGCAAAACTCTAATATTATAATGGCTACAGCACTATAATAACTTTGTTTGTACTATTTCCCTAAGAGGCCAAAGGGGTAGGAAGCAATAGCATAACATAATCACAAGCTGTGTTCTGCTTGCCCTCGTCCCACAGTCTTCTCACCTGCATGTTCCTTGCCATCCCTGCTGTTCCTCTGAGCTGTGGTTACTCACCCCACACTCTGCCAGTCCGGTCCATAGCTGTATCCATAAGGCTGCTGTTGCTTCATTCCCGCAAAGGAGCTACCCAGGGAAGTGAAGGATCCCAGTATTGGTTTCAAAGGCATTAACTTCTCCTTTGTGCATATCCACATCGTTTTTTCTATCTTAGCCTTGGCTGCAGTTCATCCATCAGTGTCTCAGTGCTTCAGGAGTGGGCTCACATCCCATTAACAACAAAACTGGCTGTGAGAAACGTACGCAGTGTGAGGTGCTAGGGCTAGCGTTGTGCTAGAGATCAGGGCTTCTGCAGCTGGCTGGGATTAACCCTTCTGGGGATAACTGTGAACTTCCAGCTGTACATTCTTGCAATGACAAATCCAATACGTAAAAAGTAAACTTTCTGTACAAATCCTGGGGAAAATAAAACCAAGTTGTAGGAGTATATCGGTAAATAAGGCTTTGGTAAAAATTAATTCAAGTGTAATGACTCTTCTACACACTGTTGCTTACAAAATAATGATATAATAGATATAATGATTCTCTTCAGAGCTTTCTGCTAACTGGAAAACTGTTAGATACTAATGAACCAATCCCCACAGGCACCACTGCTGTAACTCAGACAAATGTTGTAAGTATGAAAAATATTTGGATTTTACATATAAACAACCATAAAATGCATAGCAATGGAAACAAAGATCTGTGTATTCGGATGCGCTGGTGGATGTAGTAGAGGGAATTGAGCAGCTACCCAAAGGTGTGCTGTAACCCACCCATGCTAAGATCTCTAGCTGCTGCCAGAGAGCCCTGATCTCTTGCAGCTCAGGAAGAGAAGGGATGTTAGGGAATGGATTACTGCAGGGGAAGAGCTGCCTAGTTTCACTAACAGCTACGGCTGATCATGCGTAAGGAATATCCCCTAACAGCAGGCTTTTTACCTTCCTCACTCCTGAGTCTGAAGCTGCTGCCTCTGCTTGCAGCAGGTTATTTCAATACATAGTGCCTTACAGCTAGGAAGGAAGCTGACAAGATAACATGACCCAGGAGGCACATTTAGCTGGGTTCCCCAGTCCATCGCCTAAAGGCGCAAGTAATTTCTGTACTTGCAGCACAGGAGTAGGAATCAGGACAGGCACAAACTGGCTTTTTTCTTCTGCTACGAACATAGCATGTAATTTTTCTGTGCCTCAGTTTCTCTCGGGGGGGAGCAGGGTTAGTTACTAGAGCTGAGAAAGTGGTTAGAAATTATCCATAAACATTCTGGAACATAAAATAATTGCTGCTGCCTGTATTTATCCATCTTTTAGTTGCTCACCAAGTGCTCCTTAAGAGAGTCAGTGGATAAACGCAGCCGTCCCAGCAGTAAACATGGCATTTGTGAGAAGTGGCATGGAAATGCGCTTCTGAGATTCCCATATGCATGGGAAACAGGATCTGTTCTTGTCAAACCATCTATCCCAGCTTGTCCAGTACCATGTTTCTGCTGATGAGTCTCAGAGACCTGGAATGCTCAGGCAAGAGGTAATTCCTAAGATTTGCTGCATGTAAAGTTAAGAGAAATAAGGTAACTCACAGCTTGTTACTGACGGAAATCCCTCAAGCCCCAAACCATTCCGCTGTGGCAAAGGGATGGAGCTCAGCAACTTGGATCTTCATTCTGCCTTCCCCCGAGGTCAGGCTATTGAAATATGGGTTCTTGGTCTTGAAACACGAGCTGCCTGTCTCCACTGCTGAAGTATTTTGTCCTGAATACTGTGGGTATCTCTCTCCGCACCAACCCAGCCTTCTCCTTCGTTACATTTCATTCTCAGCACTTTACGTTGGGTTGCAGCCCCCGGTGCACTTAATATTCCTGAGGACTTGGTGCCTCTTTCCCAATGTTCCCACAGAGGATGCTGAGCTGTCGGAGCAGTGAAGGGAGCATGGGTTTACTAGGAGAGGAAGCAGCCTGGCATTCAGAGTTCCAATTAGTGCAGGCAGCAAGGGATTTTAGAGCCAATTCATGCCTATTTGTTAGCAGCTCTTTTCCAGTTACAACATGGCATGTGTGCCTGTCCCCTTGCAGCTGGGAGGAGGGAGGAGTGAACTGTGCAGCCACTGATCCCTCACCTCCAGCATAGCTTTGCCGATGGGAAAAGTATCATCTCCAAGGACAGGGCACAGGGGAGGCAGCGAAGTGAGAAGGGACCACATGGGGGATGTCTGCACCCTGCTACATCCCCTGCCTCAATGGTTGTAGGGGGCAGGGCCTCCATCCATCACTTTTCCCTGCCCTTCGCCTGCAGGAACAGAGCACGGTCCGGAAAGACGCGATCCTGAAGATGCTGGCGGGCCTGCTGGACAACGTGGACGTGGGGCGCGACGCGGCCTCCCCGGACGTGGAAGACGAGGGCAAGCTGGAGGAGGAGCGGGCGGTGCTGGGGCGGCTCGCCCAGCTATCGCCGCGGGACCGCAAGGCTCCCTGCAAAAACTTCTTCTGGAAAACCTTCACCTCCTGCTAGTGCCGCCCAGCCTGGCCCTGCCGAGTTATCTGCCCGCCAACACCCTCCCCTCCCCTCAGCCGCCCCGTCCCCCCAGCTCCCTTCCTTTTCTTGTTCACCCCTCAGAATAAAGCATGGCGCCTCGGGGACTTGTCTCTGCCTCTCTGTGGGGCTGTTGGGACCCGGTGGAGGTTGTGGCCATCTTGCAGGTGGCCATGGTGGAGGTGGCAGCCATCTTGTGGGTGTCGATGGTGGAGGGCGCCATCTTGTGGGGGGCTATGGTGGGAGGCGGCCATTTTGGAGAGGGGCTTCACAGCGGTGAGGGTCTGTGGTGGGGTTGTGGTGAGCATGGAGGCTCGTGCCCCGCCGGGAGGAGCCCTCAGCAGGAGCAGGGGCACAGCCACCGTTAAAGGTGCTGCAGCTCAACCTCTGAATTACCAGGTGGGTGTTTGCATCTCTGCCGTGCCAGGGTGGGTGGGTGAGGCAGGCGCTGGGCAACAGGGGTTGTATCCTGAGGGGTGCGAGCCCCCATGGGTAAGGTGCCATGTCACGACTGGGAGAGGATGGTTTGGGAACGTGGGAAAGCATCCCCCAGTGCTCCATTCCACGCTGGCTGTGACTTGAGGATGGCTGAAGCACTCAGTGGTGCTCCTCAGGTGGGGGTGCAGGGGCATTGTCTGGGGATGTGGGAAGGGAGGACGTGCCCAGAGCCTTGGCCCTGGCCTTTGGTTTGCCAGCAGGTATCTCCTGAGCTGTTCCAGGTGCTCTGGGGCTCCATATGCATAGAACTATAGAATCACAGACTGGTTTGGGTTGGAAAGGACCTTAAGCTCATCCACTTCCAACCCCCTGCCATGGGCAGGGACACCTCACACTAGACCAGGTTGCCCAAGGCAACTGAAATGGATTGAAATAAACTGTTCATGATGCCAGCCCAGCAGCTCAGACTGCTCTGGTTTGCTCATAGTTTCTTGGTGTTTTGTTCTCTTGCTTAAAAAATCAAAAATGTAACACCTGATTTATTTACCTTCTTGGGTGCCATTTGCTGTCTGGAGAGGAATGGTTGGTGTATTTCTTCTGCCTTGCCAAGGAGTTTTTTGAACCTTATGTTTAGAACTGATAGGCGGTGTAGAGATAAGAAAGGTAGACGTGTCTGAGTTCAGCACTAAAGGAGACTGCTGAGGCCTTGCTCTCACATGCTGGCAAAAAAAAGGTATGAAATCCAGTTGCTCTATTTGCTTTAATTCTTAGTATTAACAAGTTGAGGTTTGGAGCTACGTTACATTGCTGGGAATGACCTCACTAAATAGCAGAGTTCAGCTGTTACTGAGCTCTATGTGAGTGACAAGTGCTGTGTAAGAGCTAATAATAGCCATTATTGTTAGTAAGACCTGTGTAACATCATGTCTCCAAGGCGTTACTGGCCACAGGTGAGAAGCAGAAGGTAGTTATTTATCGTGGCTTGCTTTTGAACCTTTACATTTTGGTTCTGGAGGACAGTGACCATGAGGTCGCTCATCTCAAGAGCAGCAGTTTGGATTAATCAGCAGCCAGGCTGTGTTCTTGCAGTTGAAGCAACGCTTCCAACTCCCCCGCTCTCTCTGAATAATGAGTGATACAACGGCTCTGGCACCTAGTCGGGCTGGCTTGCCGCTGCCGCTTCGCTCTGTGTCAGACTCCATTTGCACTGTGTCGTTTGCCATAGAGATCTCTGGCTTGCAGGAGGAGTTAGAGCCCTGTGGCTTGGTTTATTTTTCACTCTATAATGAAAAATAAGATCCTTGCTGGGGGAGCTCAACGACTCATATATGGGTAATGGGATATGGAGCTTTCCAACTGCGTTGCCTGCAGCACCCGGCTGGGGCGCAGGAGACATGGCATTTGCGTTGTATCGTTACCTCCCTTTCAGTACCTCAGTTTCCCTGCCTTTCAAATGGGGTGATAGCTCTTGTCTCTTGTAATTTTTCTTAAGGTATGTGGGTGACAAGTGCTGTATAAGAGCTAATAATAGCCATTATTGTTAGTAAGACCTGTGTAACATTATGAGGCCAACCAAGATGCTAGTACTTTAGAAGTGTTCTCATAAGAGTTGCCTTCTTATCCACCATTAAATCTTCTCTGATGATAATGTTCAAGACAATGTGTAGTGAAAATGAGAAACCTCACAGCACATGGACACAGGGATTGCCCCTAACAGAGAGCTGCCTGTTCGGCAAACTCAGTGTGCTGTGTTATTAAGTGTTTCCTGGAGGAGAGAGTAGTGCAGCTATTCTCCTTGTAAATTTGGAAGTGGAACTCTCCTTTCATCCCTGCAGATGGTTCCTGCTAATGCAGGCTGAGGCACACTGGCTGAGCACCAAGCGGGAAGTCTGCACCGCCAGTGCACGTGCTGTGGATAGGGGCCAACGCAGTCGAGGCAGCTTCTTTCATCAGTGCTGAAATCAGTGTTCGAGCTGGTTTTAATTTTGCAGTTTCCTTAGTAAGTCAATGTGCTGAGGCTGAAGCAATGTCAAATCCTGCCTAATGACGGCGTTTAATGTTGGGGAGTGTAGCGTGATAAATCAGAGTCAGTGGGAGAGGCTAAGGGAAGGGTTAGAAACCTGTTATATATGGGCATTTTCTATTTACATTTTCACAAGAGGTTTGTAAGTCTTCTAATGGTATATGGCAAATAGAAGGAGGCAAGAATGTTATTTCTTTTTTAGATGTGATAGCCAATGCATTTTAAAATCCTGCCATAGCTCAGAGTGATTGTGTGTGTGTGTGAGCAAGTGGATAATATCTATGAGCTGTCTCCAGGTTTTTGGAAAAGTGAAGAAGACACATTAAAAAGTAAAAGAAGATGCCAGGAGGAAAACTTTTAACGTCAGCTGATACGCAGCGCTGACCTCACCTAATTCAGTGCACAATCCAGTGGTATTCACTGTATTTATTTATTATGCAGCTTATGCATCAAGCTGCAGGCAAGCGAGGGAATTATCACAGGGACAAGCTCAGCTGTGAACCTACAGTGTGTGCAGTACCCAGGGGTAACTCCGTGTGTGCATATCCTATCCCATGATAAACATGAGGTGGTCCAAGGTAGCTGATTTCTCGATGAAAACAGAGTAAATCTCATTTGCTTTGAGATCAAAGCATGTGCATATGTGGACAGGTAGGACAGAGGAGGTAGGGAGGTGTTCATTTGAAATGTAGTACCCTCCATGGTGACTTGTTTGTACGCGCTTTTAGTAGTGAAGAGCACAGAATCATAGAATGGTTAGGGTTGGATCTCGTTTTAATATGTACTGGCAGGTAAGCTAGCAGGGAATCAATACTTCCCTGTGTGCATTTTCAGCCTCAGACAAGGGAGAGAGTTGCAATCCGACTAGACTTCACAAAGATGCTGTCTGGCTGCAGGTAGCTGGCAAATGGAGTTAAATTTAGTGGAAACACAACAGTATTGCCCAGTCTGGTGGTCCTCTGTCATTCTCGAGCAATGTGTGACCTGTGAGTTACCTTTAGTGTTGATTACAGCTACAGGAAAATAAGGTTAGATCTATATTGCAGGGAGAATGAAGCATAAGGTTGCACAGGGTGTCTTTTGTCTTATGTTCTTATCATATTTGGCTCTGCTCAGAATCTCTGAACGTGCATCTGAAAAGCAGTAAGTTCCTTTAATTAAAAAAAGTCAGTTTTGAGGTTGATGGGATATAAGCAGTCAGGTACAAACTGGGAATAGAGTAACTGGGTTTGCACTAAAGGGGAATTTTCACTGAGTCGAGCGAATTCTGCCGTTGCTTTTGGTCATAGATTAAAGCAGTGGCTCACAGAATGCGTTCTGGAGGGATGCTTGGTTTTGATAACCTGCATCTGCTAAGTTGGTGGTTTAGATAACAACAAAATTGACAACATCCCTGTGACACAGGCAGTGTTCAAGGCCAGGCTGGACAGAGCCTTGGGCAACATTGTCTATGGTGAGGCTTCCCTGCCCATGGCAGGGGGATTGGAACTAGATGATCTTACGGTCCTTTCCAACCCAAACCGTTCTATGATTCTATGAATTAAAGTGCTGCTTTTGTTTTCTTTCTTGGCAGTAAGGGCTCGGAGATTTGCCTTATGCTTTGTGCTTGGTGATGGGAGATCCTGATCCAAGAGACATTCCCCTGTGTCTTCTAACCATGGTGCCACATGTACCTCTGTCTGTAGCTCTGTTGTCTTTCTTGCCACACTAGGTTTTGTTGAGTGGAAGAGTAACACAGGTCAAAGAAGGCATTTGTTCACTGTCTGTTTGTTACTCGCTGTAAATAGCTGATGTGACCTTGTTCTCTGAGCTCTGAAAGCCTCTCTTATGAAGTGGGCTTTGAAGATGTAACTTCAGTTGCTTCTCTGAGCTCCTGTATTCACAGAACCCTCAGCACCAGTATGCTGTAAATGCATTTTACAGTTCATGAAGACTGCTCAGTAAAAGAAGCTGTTACCTTGACCATTCAGAATGTGCACTAGCTTCATGTAAGACATGTGCAACAGAGGAAAACCTGAGTACAAATGACTTGGTGAATCGGAAGGATGTCTTACACAGAGGGATTTTCCTGTCTTTGCTGAACTCTGGCAGAACTTGCAGGGATTTGAGAGGAGGATGCCAGGGAGCGAGAGCGCTGCCAGAGCACTGTAGGTTTTGCAGACCAGGTCAGAAGGACAGGCAGTGTTAATGTGTTGTGGGCTTTGGTGAGACTGTAGTCTGAAGGTCTGTGCTGTAAATGTCTGGGAGATGGGAAGTTAGAAGGTGCTCTCTACTGTTCCAACAAAGATTTAAGAGATGTAGCTTTTCTTCAGAGATTCATAAGCAGTTACAGTCAAGAGTTACTGCTAAGGCAGCAGATGGTGAAGTGCAGGTCGGTAAAATTCAGTTATCCAGAGACACAGAAAACTGGGACTTGTCAGCATAGGGGGAACTTCCAGAATGAAGATTCTGACAGAGCATTACTGCAGAATATTTGTTGTGGTTCAAGTTGCGTTTTCTTTCATAAAAATCCCTGAGCCTTTAAAGCAGGAAATATTTGGGAGTCAAAGGACCTGTCTCATGTAAGTGAGACAGGAGGTAACGGAGAACAGCACATTGCTGTTCAGCTGGGCTGAATAAGCCCTGTGCAGAAGCCTGGGAATACAAGCAGGGACTCTAGAAGCTACTGAGGAGCAGCCGTACCCCCTGCAAAGGGAGATCAGTTTAACTACCTGTGCTGAGCTTGGGAGCCTTCTTGGAACAGGCATGTGTGATCTGTGTGTTCCTCTTTGCCTGCTCCAGCACCTTTGGAGCTGACTGAGCTCTCACTCTCAGATTTGTCTCTCATTTTGCAGCCTTTGGAAGGAGGTACCAGATGAAAACAAGCCAGCATTTCAGTCCCTTAAGATAGGCGCTCTGGAGAGAGCTGTTTGAATCTAGACTCAAACCTTCCAGCACGTCTGCTTCCCACTTGTTAAAATTATATAGGGCTCCTAGAAGGTCTCAGAAGAAACATTTGGGAGGTGAAGGAAATCCGAACAATTCAAATCCATGTCTTCCACCTCCCCAGAGAATGTCTTAGTCTGAAGTGGTAGGCTGGGCTGGGGAGGGGTTGTTGTCTAGCAGGACCACAGCACACAGGGGAATTAAGTAGCTGTGCCAGGGGAGAGAGCATGCTGTTTCCGTGGGCTTGGGGCATTCAGCTGTGCATGAGGAATTTCAGTCCTAGCAGTACCTTGGGGACCTGGAGAGCTCTTGTTTTAAAACAATTAATGTTTAGTGTTAAAAAAAAAAATCATTATAAGCAGTCTGTACAGCTGGGACCTTGTTGAGTTTGGCTGGAGGTCAGGCCTACTTCCTATTGGAAGATTGTTTGCTGGTTAGATAAGTCTGCTGTTAAAAATGTCTTCAATTTCACAGGGCTGTGCTTGGCTGGTGTATTTTAGTCTCTTCTTGACAGAGGAAGAAGCCGAGGATTTATGGCCATGGAAAGCTGCCCATTCCTGGCTTGTACATTCCAGAAATTGCCCGGGAGAGTTTTCATCGCTTAGATGATGTCCATCATTTTAGACACTCAGATCACTTGCATAGAAGGAAGAGTCTTCAAATCTGTTTGATTTCACTGTAACTTTATTTATGTGTTTGAACAAGAGCAGATTGCTAGATAGCACTGGCTGTATTGGTCTGCATTAGCTACTGAACAAGCACAGGCAGCGGCTTCAGTAATAGAAAAAGGGATTGGAGAGCATTTCAGTGATAATGTTTTATACAAAACTTTTAACTCTTCCAGCTGGGACAAGGCTCTGTGCAGAGAGTCTCCTGTTCAGAGTGAAACCCAGAGGTTAGGACATGTCTCCGCAGAAGCCTGGTTCGCTCCGAGAGCTCTGCCTCTGTCCTTGGCCTTGTGCTGCTTCGCTAGTCAGAGGTAAATCAGTGCCATGGTGAGAGGTGCCTTGCCAGAAGCTTAGGTGCAGGTGTACACACAGGGAGCTGCAGCTGCCTAAAAAGCCATGGATTTACACTTTAGGAGCCCAGAACCATGGGGAGCAAACAGCAGTCTTTGTGCTCTAAAATATTGGCTTGCAAACAGTGCTCATCTTCATCTGTGAACTGATGAATTTACCAACTGCTGGGAGCCAGAGGGCTGGAAAGTGCCTTATGATTGCTCTTCCGAAAAGGAGAACTGAACCTTGTTCGGTGCTGGAAGGCAGCTCGTCATGCCGTGGGACAGAGTGGGCTAGAAGCAGAATAACAGAAGAAATGCCACTGGTGGCCTTTTGCTCCATTCCAGAATAAAAATGGAAATGTCTCCATATTGCAAAGCTGTTTAAATAGTGTGTGGGTCAGAAGCTGTGCGAGAGGGGACATAAACCCAGTAAGGTGAGGTAAGGGACTGTCCTCCCTCCCTTTAACCATATAGTCACAGGCAGGCTTGCATTTTGTCAATCTTCTTACTTTATTACTGTGCCTTGGTATAGAATATGAAATTACTGAGTGTTATCACTGCAAGGAGAAAGTGGCTGTGCACATCTGTATTTGCACATCCTTCCATTTTTATTTAACTAGCAGTTTTCCTAAAGGAGTCTTTGAGAGATGATCCACCTTTACCATCATTCTTGTGCATCAAACAAGAATCATTCCTATTTAACAGACAAAGCAAAGTCCCAGCCAATGTAGGAAGCAAGCAGGAGGGTGAGCACAGCAATCCAGGAAGTCTCTCTTGGGGCACAAGATATGGTTATGTCCAAATTGCTGCACCTGGGGAATCTTCACGTAGTTTTGGGTGTCTCTGAACAGTCACAGCCCCAAGCAATGCTCTTGGTGGAAATAACGCACCAAGAACAGCCCATCTTTGTCAGCTCCTGTATCAATTGCAGGATCGAGGCAGGCGGAGAGACAGGTTAATAGGTTTCCTGTTCCTGTGAGCCCTGTTGTGACAGCTGGTCAGCTCTGGCTGGAGGCCTTCATAGCCCTGAATGGCAGGCTATAAATCAGAGCTGGCACTTAAAAGAAGAACTGTAATGAAAGCTGAGAGATTCAAGGAGAATTCTTTTCCTGAGTCCCATCCCATTTTCACATGTGCACGTACAGACACTTGCCCTATCCCTCAGAAACATTTAACCAGGCTTCACCTCCCCGAGAAGACAGACTGCCTGGTAAATGAGATGTCACAGGCAGACACTGCCCGAGCAGTAAGGGGATTATTTCCTAATTATTCGAAATGACTTAGCACGAGCACAGAAACCATAAATAACAAGGAGCACTTTGGAAAGTTGGAGGCAGCCTCAGGAGCTCGTGGGAGCTTCCCAATGCAGAGTACACATGCAAGGGAACTCCATGTCCTAGGGTGTGCTCTGCAGAACAAGTGGGTCACCAAAGCAATGAGCCCAGGGCAGTTTGTTCTGTGTGGCTCCCAGGTCACTGTGGCAGTGCAGGCTGCAAGCGAGTCCTGTCTGATCTGTGTGGCATTGAGTATGAGATGCTCCAGGCTGACCACCACGAGCAAGTTAGCATGAGAGGGGTGTGAAATGCCATTTGCAAAGCACTTCTGGGCTATAGGCGTGAAGTGACAACTTGTGGCACAGGACACTTGGCCCAAGGTGCAGATGGGTCCCATCTTGCAGCAGCCTACTGCATACCTTAACTCTGCATGTTTGTTGGTGGATGTATTATACTGGTGTCATCTAAAAGATGAGCTTTGTTTTCCCACGAATTATGTGGAAGCATTTGACTCTTCTCTGGCATTTGGACTCTGCTTGTGCCTGTTTGTTCTTGGAATCCAAATATCATTAGCAAGAATAACTTGAAGAATGAGGAGTCCTGCTGGGAAATGACCCTTGATTGCCATGCCTATTGCACAGTCCCCTCAATGGCTGTGGAGGCTCTTTTTGCTGTGTCTTACAGGCTTTCATAATACTAAAACACTTGTTTAATTTATCATTACTTCCTGTATTGCAGGAGGCAGAACAGTCTCTCACTGGGGCTGATTCAACAGCCTGTCAGGTCTTTCTTTAACAGCTCTGCCCCCCAGAATGCTGCTTCTCATGCTGAACGGCTTTCAGTATGAGGAGAAAAGGTGACATAGGAGAGGAGGAAAGTGAGAGAACATGCAGGTGACTGTCAAGGCCATCAGCAGATAGCAGTGCTAGAATAGGACATCAGTCTGTAGACTTCCAGATCCAGTGAAACTGTAAGTTTGCAACTTTGAATTGCTCACCTGTCTGAAGACTGCAGTGTATTAGGGGGGAATATTACAGTGATACAGGAATAAAAACCTAACAGTCTTTGGAGACTTTCTTAAAGGAAAAATACATTTCAAAGCAAAAAACCATTTTGGTCCATCTGCGTCCCATTACTAAGCTGGGGCTATCATCCATTTTCATTAGGCAAGGCCTGAGCATGTGGGCGTGGACAGAGGCCCAGGCAGCTGCCCTGGACACCAGGCTAAAAAGCACCATATGGAAAAGCCTAATGTATGTTAACAGGCATCAGAGACCAAAATTGAAAGAATAATGGCCCATCCACATGCGGTAGCCTCAACGAGGCAAACTCTCAGCACCAATCTGTCAGCTGCAATTTTGGGTCATTACGGTGCTGCTAAGCAGAGGCTAACAGACAACTTGGAGTAATCTGACTTCAGCAAGAAGAATTCTTCCAGCTGTGCCAGCGCTCCAGCTCAGCTTCCTCCTTGCTAACATGCATCAAACCAAATATCTTCCTTTCCTCAGAGATTCTTCGTACCTGGCCTCAGGGGATCCCAGACAAACATTTAAATTACATGCAGTAAGCTTTTAATTTGCTGGCTGCTTGGTGGCTCTGTGTTTCTCTTGCCACTTCAGATAAACACATGCTCCAGCAAGACTGTTTCCCTTTTGCCTTCCCCACAGAGGTGTACCTGAAATATTTACATTTTGACC
Source organism: Strigops habroptila (assembly GCF_004027225.2). NCBI lineage: Eukaryota > Metazoa > Chordata > Aves > Psittaciformes > Psittacidae > Strigops > Strigops habroptila. The sequence goes on from NC_044292.2 coordinate 3,618,048, forward strand.
TGCCAGAATTTCTTCTTTTAGTTTTCATTGTTAGCTAAGGAGGCTCAGAGCTTGGCTCAAACCATTACAGGTTGCCCAAAGAAGTGGTAAATGCTCCATCCCTGGCAGTGTTCAAGGCCAGGTTGGACAGAGCCTTGGGTGACATGGTCTAGTGTGAAGCGTCCCTGCCCATGGCAGGGGGTTGGAAGTGGATGATCTTAAGGTCCTTTCCAACCCAAACCAGTCTGTGATTCTGTGATTCTAAGTACTCTGTGCTGTGAGTGCCTTGGCATTCAGGTTGGAATCCAGCTTAGGTCCAGTATCCTTGTACCATCTTAACTCTGCATATAGCCAAATTATCTTGTTTGCCTTTCCAGTGCATTGCTGGAGCAAAGTAAGCTCTTGCAACTGTTTGGTGGCTAGTGGAAGTCACTGGCAGATATTATGGCTGAGGCAATTTCGTTGACTCTGTGCTTAATTTTAAATTAGAGGGCTCCAGCTTCCCTTCGCTTGCCAGCAGGCCCAGTGCCTCCAGGGTATGTCAAGTTTCTAGTGGGCTTTTCCTGCATATATCCTGGGAACTCAACAAGTGGCTGGCCTGCTGTTAGGAGGTAAACCCAAGTGGCAATATGTCCTGAAGGTCTGAAGAAGTCACATATGTGATCACTTGTGCGCAGCAGTCAGGTAACCTCTTAATCCAGGGAGTACTTGAGTACCAACACCTGAGCGTTTGGGTTTGTACAGCCAGGTTATGGCTCTGCCTAGCTCTGAAATGCAGATATTTCTGAGACAGAATCCAAGTGCTATGTTGGCACGAGCTCCTTTGTAATGCTTCAGTTTAATTGTGTTTTGTTGAAAACTGTGTTTAAAAGCTGTTACTTTGGTTTTGCAGATTCCCTCTATTGTTCAAGATTTAGTCATAACTCCCACGGAAACTTCAGTGTGGAAACTTCATCAACACTGATGGTGTTGAAAAGCGAGGAGAGGGACGCCCAGGTAAGTGTCCCACTCCTTTAAAAGACAAAGTTAAATTTCTCTATGGAACAATAGCAGTCTCACCTCAAATCCAAGTGTTTGATAGCGCCCAAAACAAAAGCACACAGGATCAAAGGATATTTTGCTGGTTATTCCTTTGTGTACATTTCTGAGAGAGTAACAAAACCAAGCAAAGATGCTGAGGAGTCCAGTGCCCAAGCAGCACAGAACTCCTGCCCTGCATTTTGATGAGCTTGTTTGGGTTGTGGTTGCCTGTTTGTTTTCCCTAGGGCAAGAAACAAGAGCTTCAGAGTGGAATTCTGGCAAAAATGAGCTTAGATCTAAGCTGAAAGATGCCGTTTGGGCTCAACACTTCCAGTTCTTTTGGGCATAAACAGATTGACACTCCTGCCTTAAAAACAAGATAGATAAGGCCAGTCTTTGTAACAGGCAGTGCATCTAGAAGGTACATAGTACCTAGAAGGTATCCCTAATTTCTCCTCTAAAGAGAGAATACTCAGGGATCCCAGACTTCTTTGAAGGGGTGTTGATTTGAAATAGCTAGGAAAGGCATGTTATTCCATTGGGGTGATAAGCCAAAGTTCAGCACAGCTGGTTGCTTGGTAGGTTTGTTTTATTTCCTGGAGCGCTGTGGGCGTTTTAATAGATGGTTCTGATTGATGTGAATGTTGGCTCTGACACGGCCTTCAATCTCTTTTCTGCAAGGCAGGAATGAGGTTGTGTGTATTCAGTGAGGGATTTAGCCAGAGGGAAGATTTGTCCATTTCAATGTATCATACTAACTCTTTAATGCCTGAGCAGTAGCTCTTGCTTTGGGAGTGCTTTGGGCTGGCTTTATTGTTTATCAAGATTAGTGAGGTAATAGCCTCTTTGTTAAGAGAAAAATGAGCTTATGGACAACTGCAGAGGAAGAGAAATGGTGAAAAATGTTTTGGGTTGAACAAGGTGAGACGAAAATGCATTTGGATGTATATATGGACAAGGAGCCTGTTGCAAGTGGCTTTAATGAATTTGCCAATCCTAATGCTGTTGAAACCTATTCTTCGGCGTGTTTCTCAGCTGCTCCCTCTTCCTGAGGAGGAAAGGGAGCCTCAGGAATTTTCTGTCTCCACCAGTCTCGGCAAGTTATACATTTGGGAGGCAAATACAGTTCTTCACAGAATTAATGATTGCATGTAGAGGAAGAGCAGTCATAAAAGAGTAAGGAAGAAAGGAGATGGAAATAGAGAGAAGCAGCCAAGCTCTGACTTCCAAAGGCAGACCTTGTGCACTCAGCTGACAGCAACTTGTCTAATGTGGTTTTGGTGTGGAAGATAAAGTCTGGGTTCCCCTTCTTTGAATAAACAGGGCTTCATCCCAGACTTAGTGATGGTCACTGTAGTCTGCAGAGTCTGCTTCTGCAGATAGGAAAGGGTTTAAGCTTTGTTTAAGAAAGGATGTAGCAGTGGAGGACTGTATGGAAACTCTAGCAGGAGATGGATATGGTGGATATGGTTCTTCTGCCAAGCTTGCTTTTCAGTTCTCTCTTGGCAAAGAATGGTTTTGGAGAGAGGTTACTGCTCAAGTGGATCCTCTCATTGGAGACTGTGTGGTGGAGGGAATGGCACATGCTAATAGCCTTCTCTAAGCTGGCAAGTGACTTTCCAGGCCTTCCAGTCATCGTGGCAGGTGTGTAACCCCAAACTACTCTCTCTAAATGAGATTGTTGTTCCTCGGTGCTGTTCTGGGAGCTGAAAAGTCTCATGATTACTTCACAGGGCCAAGCTGCTTGCTGAGTGAGGCTGTGGTGTTCAGGAGAGGCTTTGGTCATTTTCACTCTATTCACAATAGGGAGTTTCAAGATCAATCCTTGGTTGCTCTTGTCTCCTGTAATAGAGAGGTTTGGTGTATTTTTCTTGCTTTTGTCACCCCCAGTCTGCCTTCCCTGCTTTGAGACTTCATGTTGGACAAGAGGTACATGTTAGACGTGTGTTACTCACCAACTCCCTTTGTTCCTCTTAGCTGTTTGGAGGCAGGCTTACCCAAGGAAAGTGTGTTGGCTGTGCCTGCAACATGCATAGCACCTTTGCTTGGAGAGAAGACAGCACTGTATTTCACAGCTTTGGCTCTAGCTGCATCTGAATTGTAACCAAATTCTCTTCCCAGCATAAACAGCTGCTCTGGTGAAGTCACAGGCTTGGAGCCAGCCCAGCAGACATGCTGCAGCTACCAAGGATGTGGGTGGGAGTGAGACAGTAGCTGTGTGAGCTAGTTCCATTTTTCAGAGCCAGGCTAATGGCACTGGGGAGACAGGCAAAGGGAAAAGAGATTCCGACCTACACAGTCCTTATACTGTCTTCCCCATGGCAGAGTGGGAGTTTTTTCCAGGAGAAGGCAGAGTAATGTGACCAGCATCTTGTGTGTTGTCGTGTTCTCTTCCCAAGGGGATGAGTGTGTGCAGTGCAGGGGTTTGCCCTGGAATTTGTGTCATCATGTGCATATACATACAAGTACATCCATGCAGTGGTTGGAATGGGCTGGCATATGTGAAAATTGCGTGCTGTTGGATTCTGCAGCAGTGTAGTTGAACAGGAGTTACACAGGAGTTTACACATCATCTTTCTGAGTGTGTATGCTTACATAGGGTACAAACTATGTGCATGGTTTCTGACATGCACATGTGCACAGGCACACGTATTCGGGGACATGCTTTGCACTCTGAGCTTTGTGGTCATGACCTGGAGAGGTCATGTTTCCCAGCCTGAGACCAGCCCCACAGAGGTGGTGGTTACCCTTGTTCTGGAGAGTTCTGTCCATGCCAGAGGAGCAAAACAATATGAGGAATATAAAACAATGAGGTAGCAATAGACAGCATGGGAAGAAGGAAGGCATGACATAACTGGAGGAAGTATCTTGCCCCATTGCACGAGCTTTCTCTCCCTGCCATTTTTCCCCTGGCAAGATGATTTTTTCCCTGTTTCACAGCAGCCAGGCTCTTCCCTGCCCCACTCCATGCTCTGCTTGCTCCGTCTGTGTGCTTGTCTTTCTATGTCAGTCACGCTGTTTGATTTGTAATGAGGAAACAGAATGTCTTTTCCTCTGCTGCATTTGCTCCCCCCCCCCCCCCCCCCCCCCCAGTCCTCTGAACCCCTCAAAGCGGGAGGATTGGATTTAGCCACGGAACAGCAAGCATCCAAGCAATCTCTTAGGGCTCTGCAGAGGCAGCTGGCATTTGAGAAATAAGGGGCAGTGGGGAGCAGTGTCTTCAGGGATCACAGCAAGCAGCTATTAGGCTCATTTGCTCTCCTGGTTTGTGACGCAGGGATAGCCACTGCTCTGTTACATGACTGCACTCTCTCTTCTTAGAAGCCAGGAAGACCTGTGCGTGCTTCTCCTCCATTCATTAACCAGCCTCTTGCTTTGGCACTATACCTGTTTTGGATCTGGAGGCACGTTCAGATGCTCACAGTCCTGTTTATTACACCTGCAACATCTGGTCCTGATTGAAAAGCATTGCAGTGCTTTTCATGGAATTGCTGTCAGAACACAGGAGCTGCTTTTCAAAGGCCCAGAGCTGGTTTTCTCCCCTGGCACAAGATGATTTCCTGAGTCAATGTGTGGTTTTGCGTGGTCCATTTGAGAATAGAGCTGTCTGGGACTTTTGTGATGAAGTGGATGTGGGGCTGGATTGACTTCATTTTTACAGGATCTGAGAGTTCGTCGCAGCTGAAACTCTTTCTGTTAGAACAGAGCTTTAGCAGAATTTACCTCAGGTAGTATTTTTGCAGTTTCAAAACTTGGGATCAGAGGGAGATGTGAACTGTAGAGCTGCCCCAGGACGTAGCCTGGATCTCACACATGAAGGCTTTCACTGCGCAGCTGGTTTCCCGCATTCGCATCTTGTCAGTTGGTTCCTGCTGCTGGTTTTGCAGGGAAAGCGGAGATCGCGTCTCTGGATCTCAGTGGTACCAGCCTGAGGGGCTCTGTGTTGGCTGAGCAGCTCTGCTCCTGTCGAGCTTGGCTTAGCTCTCTGCACTTGCTGTTGCCACAGGAGGGATTAGAAACCTTTCCTTGACAGACTTCAGTGTCGAGTAGTAAAAGCATATTTTGAGGGACTCTGTCGGGTCTGAGGGAGAGTATGGGCTCATATGAAGTCTCTCCAGTACCTCTGTGTCATTCCATATTCCTTCATTCCATTGAAGTTTTCTTTTTTCCAAGGGGAAGTCCTTTCTCTGAACCTTGGCTTTCACACATGTTGGTGTTTCTCTTGAAAATGATGGCTTGCCTTTGTGCTCCCTCAGCCCTCAAGCATGGGAGGAGGCAGAGAAGAAGACAGCAGGGCAGACTTCTCAAGAGGCATCTGCCATTTCAGATGCCACTCAGACTTCCTAAAGCAGATCAATAACTCGACAAGTTACAGAGCACTGGAGACTGCAGTGACATGGATGAAGTCCTCTCTGCCTTCAGGCTGGCTTAATTCTATGCAGACAAAAGGGAAATTCTGGGCAAGAGGAGCATCTATGGGGCCTGAGGTTAGCTGTCACCATGCTCTCAAGATACTGCTGCACCTGGCTAGCTGGTGCCCAGCAGCCTTTTGGAGGCAGAAGGTTTGTGGGCAATAAAACAGAGACAACATTTTTGGTGGTGTTCACGTCAGGTGCAGAGGACTAAAATCACAGCAGCCTGGTCTCTCCACAGACCATGCCAGAGGAAAGCCAATGTGTGCACCCAGCGTTCAGCATCCTAGGATTACAATTTATTAAGTCAGCTTCCTTATTTCAGTGCTGGGCACTGAATGTGATGAGCCTCAGGGGCCTCATCACATTCTGGGGCTGTGAGAAACTTTTCAGCCCTAGGAGCAGAATGGACTCTCCATGCCTCCCCTACTGAGCAGAGCGGGAAGCCTCATGTGGAATGCTTCTGGAAGTGTATATGTCTGTGGGAATCGGGCACCAGCTCAGTTAGGCACAGATAATTTGCAAATATTCTTTCTCTTCCCTTGTTTCCAGCCAGTATAAAGCCCACATCTTGCACGTGTTGATAGGATCATTTTAGCAGCTAGTGGGCCATGGGAAGAGCTAAGTCCCCTCTGGGTTCTTGTCTGCTAACCATGTTTGCTATGCAATTAGTTATTGCTGCTACTGGTTTCTCCTTCACTTTTATTAAATGGTGTTTTCTGTTTGCAGTCTGCTAAATGGTTTGTTGGCTTTGGTTTTGTTGGTGTAATAACTCCTGCTTTCCTGCCAGCACCAACTTCACTGCCTGAGGTAATGGTTTTTGGTTGTTCAAACCTGAGTATCAGAAGGTGTCCATTTAATTACAGAGTATCTCAGTATAAATTTCCTGCCAGTCCCTGTCCAGTTCAATCGTCTGTTCCCTGCTGCAAATCAGTTTTCCTGCTCTCTGTCCATTTTTCTCAGGGAAGAGGTGGGACCTAGCTTGGCATTGACATATCTGGCTTTTCACCCTCTATAAATAAGTTTAGACCTATGTCTGTATGTGCCAGAATAGGGGTTTTGTGGGAAACCTGAATGCTGTCTTGGAAAGAAGCCGTCTGCAAGGAGTTGAATTAATAAAGCTTTACGTCCTGTAGCATTGGCTCTCCAGGTTGAATTCCCTGGGGTCTTGTAGTGGTGTGAAATCTCTGTGTGGATCCACAAATGGTTAAAAGAAATCAGAGTTCATTTTTCCTTTTTTTTTTTTCCTCAGAGAATCCCCAGTAATAGGGATTCACGGTGTTCCAGGATGGGTGGAATAAAAAACAATCCCTGCCTATAAACAAGGCGCGGAGCAGGGTGCAGTCAACACAAGCTTGTGCTGGATTAAAATGTGCAGCTGAGGACTGGAAGACTTTGGCATCTCTTAAACTCATGGCGATGTGCACTGTAGTGTTGTCACCTGAGAGTTCCTGTCCCTTACCCAGACCCATCTGAGCAGACTCTCACTATTCTGAAATCCTGTCATGTGCACCATTGTTTTGTTTTCAACACGTTCCTGCTCTGACAATGGAAGAAACTACTTCCAGTAACATGCTGTTTGCATTAACAGTAATTGCAGATCAGTTGGTTAGAGGGAAAGAGCAGTACCCAGCTCCTCTCACTCCCCCATGCAGACATTGGAGCCACTCTGTACCTCCTCCCACTGCCTGCCTTCCCTCGGAGCTTCCATACTACGGCTCCCTCCAAGAGCCTGCAGCATTCCTAATCCATCCCCTCCATCTCTGTCTGTCTCTCCCTGTCACTGACTGAGGCCTCATGTGCTGAACACACGCCTGGTTTTTAGTGATTGCTGTTCCCAGAACTCAGCAGGCTGAAGGGGGTGGAAGGGAGATAAACATCAGAGTTCAACATCCAGACAAACACAGCAGAGCTCACACAATAAATACATCCACCCCCAAATGCAAATACATCAGGAGAGATTCCTTCCCCGGGGCTCAGAGCAGGCTCAGGCAGGAGAGCAGCGTGATGAGGTGAGTGTAGTCACAGGGACCTCCCCAGCTCCTCTGGCCACTTGGCTTTGTGCAGGCCTTGGAAGGCATGAGTGTGATTCTCCTCTTGTTTAGCTGTTCCTACAGTATCACTTCACTGATACCTCCTGATTTCTTCCTTTGTTAAATGAGAAGGGTGTTGGGCATGAAGATTTCAGCTGGCACCAAGATACCTGATTTGGTATTGAGACTGGCAGCTTGGATTTGTGGCTTTTGCTGTATGATCTGAGTTGCTGCTCACTCTTTCTCTGTTCATCTCTGTTCCCTTGACACAGGCTGTTTGTCTTGCTAGCTGTGCTTTACAGTGGAGCAAGCAGCAGCATTGTGCTGCAGAAAATGTACGGGAGGATCACGTCCCCCAGCTTCCCAAATGTCTACCCAAATCACAAGGAGAGAATCTGGAATATTACTGTTCCCAAGGGATATTCTGTCCGCATCTACTTCACCCATTTCAACCTGGAGCTCTCCTACCTGTGTGAATACGATTATGTGAAGGTATGCATAGGGCAGGGTGATGTAGAGCAGGCTAAGTTTTTAAAAAGTCTGTATATGTGATCCTGGACACATGCAGGACCAACATAACTGATGTAAGCACTTGATTCTAGACAGCTAGTAAAGTTTAGGCTCAGCTGATTTCTAAATGATGTGTTTATTGAGGCCCATGGGACCAGGAAGTAGAACTGGTTGTCATGTTGAAATGTCTGAAACTTGAGTAGTTTGTGCTCAGAGAATTCTGATGTTCCCCTCTCGTGAAGCAAAAGAGTTGAAATCTTGCCCAAAACAACATTTGAGCTTCATTTTGCTGAAGTTACAGTGTGCGTTTTAAATTAACAAGTAGTGCTTTACACAGAGGATAATGGGAGACTGTAGAAGTGGAAGCGATAGTCTAAACAAGATACTGTCAGCTTGTCTAAACGTGCACTTGCCACACTTGCTGTGGTGTGTTTGCTGGCTAATGTGAGAAACAACCTCAGGAAAAGAAGCAAAGACACTTCCTTTGGGAAGTGTTTGAGTGATCAGTGGTGTCCCTGAAAGGTTTGTACTCCATGTGCTGGCATGTGCTCTAGTGCAGGCAGCCCTGGTGCTGACTTGAGGCCATGCTACCTCTCTGCTCCTTCTGGTGTTTGCATGCGCCTGATAACATGTTACAGAGAGAGCTGTTACACCAGGAGTATGCAAAACCAGTGCAGCAGCAGTGCTTTTGAATGTGATGGAATCAAATCAGACAGCCTTGCTCAGATTTAGGAAGTTGTAATTTCAGTGGGTTTATATAGCAAGTTGCTCCCATTCCCCAAATCTGTGCTGTTCTTCATGTAGTTTCCTTTGGGTAGGAGAGAGTACTCATTTCTGGTAGGTCTGTAGTATGCAGTTCTGTCACTACCATGTACAACATGAACCCCATGTATCAGAACATTTCTCTTGTATTAAAAGCACAAGATAAATTAAGAGCTGAAACTGTAGTAAATGAATTGTAGAACAAGTGAGTCACTAGTTTAAAGAGACCCTTTACTATACATTTGAGTTTGTCAGTGTGTGAAACCTTTTTACCCCCATTGTCCCTGGCTTTACCAAGATCTGATTGTCCCTCAGAGTGCCAAATTAGCAAGAGGATTATAAGCAAAGCATGGTGCTGATAGCCCAGGCTGCATCACAGCTTTATGTGGGCCTCTGAAAGGGAAAAGGGAGACAAAATTATGGGCTTAAATCACAGAGACTAGGGGAAGTCTTCTCTTAACTGCCCCTGGATCTGGACTGACCTCCAGAAGCAGCTTTTGAGAGCATCCAAGCCTACTTCCTCACACCATTAAACACATGCTTTCCAAGCCATGGCAGCAGGTTGGGAAGAGCAAAGCTCTGTGCTCATCTGGTAAGATTTGTCTGCCCATTTTGCAGCTGAGCTCTGGTGGGAAGACCTTGGCCACGCTGTGTGGAAAGGATAGCACAGACACTGAGGAGGCTCCAGGCAACAAGACCTACAACTCCATTGACAACAACCTCATGGTAGTGTTTCGGTCTGATTACTCCAATGAGAAACCATTCACAGGCTTCGAGGCCTTTTATGCTGCTGAAGGTAAGAGACCAGCCCCTCATGCAGGTGGAAGAGACATGGCTATGGTGGGGTTGGTGCTTCCCAGTTCTCTCACAGAATGTGGCTGCTGCTGTGAGGTGGGAGAAGGCAGCAGATGCAAAAGTGCACAGCATCCGAAGGCAGACAAACCAACCTCACAAAACAGAGTGGCTCAGAGCAAGACAAAGTGTTGTTGAAGGGTGTTGGTTGCCTAATTCTGTGCTTCACCCATTAGATATCAATGAGTGCCAAGAGCTGTCTGATGGTGAACCCCTCTGCAATCATCACTGTCACAACTACGTGGGGGGCTACTATTGCAGTTGTCGGATTGGCTACACACTGCATGAAAACAAGAGGACATGCACAGGTGAGCTCTTGCTAGATCAGGAGACGCTTCCCTACCTACAATATCCACTTACATCCTGTCCTGACTGTCAGATCCACTGACGCAGTGGATCTGACACTAGCATTGAGATGAAAGCTGTGTGGTTTTGTTGTTTTCGGTATTCCTTATGCACCTGGTGCAGGGCGTTTGTCAGGGCTGTGAACAGAGGCCCTGGTTTGCAGAGTGGCTGTGGGCTAATGGCTGTTAGGGACAACAGTACTGTGTCACCTGGCTGTTGGTTTTGGTTGCTTTGTAGGCAGCATTCACCTGTGTTCAGCTTTAGACAGATTAAATGGGGAAGCAAGAAACTTGTCCTGCACTTCCCACCACTTCCAATCTCTATGGCTGCCAGTGCAGCCAGCTTTGCAAAACTGAGTGTATCTATCTTGCTCCCTGGGTACTGAAATACTGAGTGTTCTGGACCTGGCTTAGTAGATGTGTTGGAAAAACTAACAATTGAGTTGTGAAGTGTAATGGAGAAGTAGTTTGCTTATTCTCCCTGGAAGGACACAGGCCAAGAGGCAGCGCAGTCCGCAGACCGCTGACACCAGTGATCCACTCATTCAACAGGAGGCAAGGCCAGGCACAGATCTCTTGTTCAGAAGGGTGCACAGCATGAGGTTTGCCTGGCTGACTCCTGCCTGGCTCTGCTGCTCAGGCCACAGGTAGGGAAAGGACATGTGTGGTCAGGCACTGAAGTGTGGTCTGGAGCAGCGCAGTGATCAGCACCTCAGGATTCACTTTGCAGTGAAACAGGGGCCTACACGTGATGTCAGATTCATCCTTTGAGGGTGCAGCTTTGCCTGCCTGGCGCTGAATCCTGGCTGGAAAGAACCAGCACACATACTGATCACTAAATATTGGCGTAGGTGGGAAGATACTTTCTTTGAGCTCCCCAGTGCTGAAATGCAGAATTGGATCTAACTTCCAGTGCTTAAGGCTGGCTGGGCATTTACCTTCCCAACTCCAGCTTATTACAAACTCGTTTCAGACACGGCTGCCTCGGTCTGATTCAAGATTCAGACTCCTCATATCTCCAGTGTATTGGAACAGACCTGTTCATTCAACCTCCCCTTCCTAAAGTGGTGGCTTTTAGCACAAGTGTATGGATTTACTTCCACTGTAAAGCATGTGCCTGGTCTTAATGTGAAGGTGCAAAACAAAGAGCTGTGAACTAGCAGGTTGGAGCTTTGTGTTGCCCATTCATGTGTGCACACTTAAGCCCCCTCCTTGCACGCTAGCTGAGGTAGCTTAGCAGCAGTATCCTGATGGGTGGAGGTGTACACACTGGCAATTACTGTGGTGCAGCTGATGTGCCAGAACCTGTTCACACTGCAGAGGTCTTTAGGTGCAAGCCACTGGGCCAGGCTGCAAAGCAAAGGTCTCTGTGGATCGCCTTCATGAGGGCAAAAGCTGCCCCTTTGATTGTTGGGCTCGTGTCTGAGCAGGCTGATATTGACAGGCTCTTTCTTTCTCCTTTATTTTCCAGCATGAGATAATTAAAGCTTCTCCTCGCTTAGGCAGAGATGGAGACAGATGTGCTGGGAAGAGCTGGTTTGCCCTCCCTCCTGACCTGCCTGTTGCAGTCTGCCCAAGGGCTGCAGGCTTCTCTTGCTCGGTGACTTGTATATCTTGGTTCCTTGCCTTTCAGACCTGCCTCCTGCAGACAATAAAGAGGCTGTTCCTTGTTGAAAGCTGGTGGCAGCCTCTGGGACATTCATTTTCTTGCATTTCCCATGTGTCACTAGGGAAGAAAGAAGGTAGATAAGGCAGGAACCGATAAGAGAGAAGCCATTGTGAAAGTCCCTGGAGCATCACAGCTACCTGAAAACTCTTCAGTTTCTTGTCCAGCTCTTGTTGCTTGACCTTCCATAGTTTCTAAACTATAACAAGACCAGAACTGCACGTATGTTCCTTTTTGATTTGCACTTGTGTGCACCCAGACTTGGAAATTGAAACTATTTCTAATCAGAGCCCATTCATTCTCTGGAAAGGTTTGAATTTGGGGTTGGTTTTTTTTTGATCCAAATATTATGACTCTGGCTGTGTCTCCTGTTGAGAACCTGAAATGTGTTCTGGTGGGCAAAGCCTCAGAGTTCCAGGTGTTCGCTAAAGTAATATGAGTGTCACCAGGGCAGCTTAGTGCTGCCTTCATTCAAGGCAACGGTGCCCTCCACACAATAGGTGCAACACAAGGAATGCTTTTCTTCAGCACACTTGCTTGTGGCATCCATTGATATGTCTCAGTCCCTCGCAGTGCCTCTCACTGCTCCACATTAATACCCATTTGTTGTCCTTTTAGACTGTACCCTCTTTGGGCAGGGACCATCTTCTTAAACATGTTGGAGAAATGCCATGCTCTGTATTTGTCAGTGATTAAAGCTCCCCAGCTCCGTGGAGGAAACAAGAGGTGAACAAGTCAGAGCTGAGCAGCTGTAGGTGAACTGCTGAAGATAAACCAAGGCTTCGTTTAAAAAGCTTGAGGGATGGGGGTGCATCAGTCCAGCAGCATTTCCTCACTTCTGCACTTTAGCAGGAGTTGCTCTGAATTATAGTTTATGAGGCTCAATTTCTCCAACCCCATCTCCTCTTTAATCCTAAAGAGAGGAGGAATCCTTTTCCAAGGGAACATGGGAAGGGATGGAGAGTCTTTTAGGTGAGACACTTGACTCATTGCAGGTCACTGCATTTGCAGACTTACGGTTATCTTGGGCAAGTCACTTGATACCAGCTTTGAACACACATCAGCAAAGTGAGAGGTACTGGGCTTACTGGGAAGATGCTTAGTGAGGGTTGTAGGAGATAGATGCTGCAGAGAACTGATCTGGGGTAGCGTGGCCATGCAGGCAGTTACCAGGGCTTACTTGTGCTGGTTTTAATCTTGATCAGGAGCTTCTTCATAGTTGCAGTGAATTGTGATCAAAGCAGCTTGAAATCTTGTCATGGCTGGGTGGTACAATTTATGACCCACCTTTCATTGGAGACCTAATGAGCCACTGACAATGGACTTGCAGGTTTGGAGGGGGTCATTTGTCAGAGTTCAAGCCTCTGGCAAACAGCTCACTGTGATTTTAATAAAAATATGACCTGAGCATAGTTGAGCACTCTCTGGGCAGCTCTAAAGCTTGGACTGAGCAGTCAAGGGACAGCATCTCTGCTGGCAGATGTTAAAAACCCATTTGATCCTTTTTGTGCTGGCTGGTTTATGACTTTCTTGCTTGCAGACTTACGGGAAAAAAACTGCCCTGACAAAGGGAACTCCCAGTGGCCACATCCAGGTATTAGGAGAAAAGTAAGGTCCGGTCTAAGCCTTTGCATCCTGAAGCTGCAAATTCCCTTGGACTAGCAGAGTGTCTTCTGTTGGGTCAGCCAGTTTTGGCTACTCATGTGAGCACAAGTCAGGAGAGTTTATTTGGGATGAGTCACATCTTTCCAAACTGCGTTATGAAAATCTCACCTCAAAATTAGGAATGAACATGCAATGAAGTATGAGGAACTATTGGGCTCTGTCTTTCTCCTTTAGTCCTTCAAAACAACGTGAAGGCCAGTTTTCTGAATGACTGGGGTAGTAATGGAGCACTGTTCTTATTTGAATAGCAGCCTATGGGGATCCCAGCTCTGTGCAGTTCTGGAATATGAATTGTTAGAACGGATCTGGCCTGAGAATCCCTCAAGTCCAGTCTCCTGTCTTTGATGCTGGCCAGCATCTTATGCTTCAGTGGGTGATACAGTTCAGTAAGTGATTTTAAAAGTATACCCAGGCAGCAGCATAATCCTGCGCAGAGGCTCCTCTGTTGTGTGTGTGCTGCCTAGCTTAAGATGGATTTATGGCAGTAGGGTATAAAAGTTTGCCTTAAGTCCTGTGTGATAGCACGTTGCACAGAATACTCTATGCTATTTCTTAATCCTGGTTTTGTATCCAATTTGTGGGTTTCAGCCTTCAATTTCATCATGTGTCCCTTTGCCCTTTTGTTACTAGAGAAAGCAAACAGCCTTCAGAAGCCATAGTGATTGGTTATATGCAGTGTTCTTCTGTCTCTGCATGCATATATATGCATGTGTGCATGTATGTGTGTGTTAGCACACAGAGGTCTTTTCTCCACTGCTTCTGTCACATGTTTCTATGCTGAGCTTTAGTCTAAAACCAGTCCTTTAAACATACTTTAAGGGAAAAAGATAACATCATTATAGTAAATAGAAGCCAAGGTGTTGCTGCCTTCTAACTATGAGGTTCTTGTAAGAGAGAATTTAACCTCGCTGACCTGAGTGTTCCTTCTTTCCCATGCCTAGGACAAAATGGTTTTGTGGGTAATAGGAGAGGATTCTGATGCAGAACGAGCAGAAGATGTGAAATTCTGACTTCCTAATGATTCCAGCAGGGAGTTAGGGGTGTAAAGATAGTACTCATTATATCGTGGCTTTTCTGCTTGGGGTAAGGCTTCCCACTGAGCCTTTTCTTCACACCCAAGGGTTTCACGGTTTCTTTCCTATCTCGTCCTATAATTGCCTCCAGACTGCTCCTGTAGGGGCTGTGGAGCTGGGACAGATATTAGCAGCATGAGGAAATGTCAGCTTTTAAGTGAAGGAGCTATTTTGCACTTCCGTGGCGCTGAGCAGTACACTGCTAAAGCTGCATATCTTTATGGGTTTGGGGTGTTCCTTAAGCCAGGACTTGCAGCGGGTGGACAGAAGCATTGTAGTGGGACCTTAGAAAGCCTGGGGAGAGGCAGTGAGCTCTGTGTCACTGGCAGGATTTAAAGCAGCACCTGCAGCAGCTCAGGAGAGTGCTGGAAAATATGCTTCATTCTTATATAGCCATCAAATGCTGCTGTAGTTTGAGGCACAATCAGTGGAATTACAGAAACGTGCATGTAGCTGGGGAGAATGAGGTAATAACAGTTATGGAAAAAACCCACTTGCTGATAATGCTCTGCAAGTACAGCATGGAAAGGGATTTACTTCCCATTGTAGCTCAGCTGATTTCTGCTGGTGCAGAGCAATGCTGTTGCAGTAGTCAGAGGCAGCCGGAAGCTCCAGGTGAATTAGTCAGGCTTGCTTCACTTCTTTGAACCAAGAGATGCATTTCAGACAGGGTTTTAAAATGAGGTGAGTGCTCAGTTTTAACAGAACTAGGCATTTCTGGGTGTTTTTAGTAACTGGTTTACCCTGTGTGTTTGTCAGCTGTGTGTAAAAGCCTCAGAGAATGCATTCAGAGTGGAACACGGAGGTGCTCAGTCACTGTGGTGATGGGTGGGTTTGTGTCAATAAGAGCAGCTGCTCATAACTTTCTGGGAAGATGGACAGAAGGATTGTTCTGAAATTACAGCCTGTGCTAAACGAAACCCTTGGTACCCCAGAGCATCATTGCTTGTGTTGTGGTACTGGAGTTGTGCTGAGCCACACAAACTTGAAACACAAAGATGATCCTTTCACCCGTTCCTCCCCATCCTGTTTTCCTTTCCAAGTAAATGCTTGTATCCAAATACTTCCTGTAGCAGGAAGCAGGGCTGTTGCATAGGTATAGGGTGGAAGCAAGTTTCATTCTCTGAAGGAAAAGTCTCAGCTAATGAAGTCCATGGTCAGTTAAGGGACAATAATCATTTTCTCATTCACAACTTGATCCCTTTCCACTGAAATGGCAGCCTGAGACTGTATGGTCTGGTTTAGGTGATAATCTGTAATTAATGACTGCATAATGGCATTTTTGTTTGTAATGGTGTATTTGAGGCTACAATTCAAGGTCAAACGATTTCCCTCTTACAATTAATTCAGTGTTACAGAGGTACAAAACTAAGTGGGTGTTATCAGCCAGTCCAGCATTCCTCATCAGTTAAAGGATTGCTCCTACAGCTTTTGCAGCACATCATAAAGCCTTTGTTCCCAGCTGATCAAAGCACCACTTCACAGTGATCAGATGCTGTCAACAAGCAGAGATCCTCAGGGCACTTGTGGCTGTTCCTTCTTGCTTCTCTTCAGCAGGGAGCATTTGTGGCTCCAATTGTGTTGGCAAGAGGCACAGCTGGTTTTGCTCAGAGAATACAATTACAGTCTAAATGTCTGGCAACAAAGGCATTAAAAAGAGCTGCATTCA
The DNA here is from genome assembly GCF_004027225.2 of Strigops habroptila. Classification (NCBI taxonomy): domain Eukaryota; kingdom Metazoa; phylum Chordata; class Aves; order Psittaciformes; family Psittacidae; genus Strigops; species Strigops habroptila. Next base: position 3,634,033 of record NC_044292.2, read on the forward strand.
GAGGCTCCTGGAATTGAGGAGCTGATAGCTATCCCACCGCTCTGCGCTCTGCTACAGCAGACAGGCTGCAAATGGAACACCTCAGAGTGTTCCTGATGAGCTTCCAGCGATCACACTCCTTTCTGACCTCCAGCCCTGGGACTGTGCTAAGTGGTGCTTTCCCAGTGTCCTTCTCCGCACCGCTGCTGAGGCAGGAGTGCTGGATAACGCTGCTGCCCTGGTCCTACCACCACAGAAGGAGACACAGAGAAGGCAGTTTTCTCAACAGTGACAAATATCCCCTGGTGAAATGTATGAGAGGAGCTTCATTCCATGGGTAGGTAGCTATGTAGCTCTGAAAAGCTTCTTGAAAAGGTAGACTAGTGTAGAAAAAGATCCACTACCTTTACCCAGTGCAGCTGAACTGAATTATTTGTTCTGATCATCGTTTTCTGTTGGTTTGGGTTTTTCGCCTCCCAGCCCACTGCCAGAGCCAGGTTTTTACTGAAAGAATTGGAGCAATCCCCAGCCCTGACTATCCAACACCTTATCCCTGCTCGGCTCCTGCAGCTGCAGTATCCAGGTAGAAGATGGCTTCCTGCTCACACTGGGATTCATGGAGACCTTTAATGTGGAGACACACCCAGCAGTGTTGTGCTCCTGTGACGTCCTTAAGGTAAGGTGAGGTTTATTGCATTGCACCACAGCTGCTGTGAGACAGGCCCAGTCCTTTTACTGCATCTTCTTCAGCTGGGGTTTCACCACGTTAATTTACAGCTTCGTCTCCCTGTATCTCTCCTCATTCATTATTTCTTCTCCTCCCTTCAGTTTTGTTGGGTTTTTTTCCATTTCTTTCAACACCTTCCACTTCTGGGAAATTCACCACAACCAAACCCAAGCACTCATGGGTGTGATGACTTGATAGATTTCATCACAACTTGTGCCTGTGGCGTGGATCAGTGGTGCCAGGGGAGTCATTCTGCATTCAGTTTGCTTGTCTATAAAATGGACCCAGTGGTTGCTTCCCAGGAATTCTGTAGCAGTTAGGATGCTTGGAGAAAAGCCCTGCTATGAGTGACCACAGTGAGGAGCCATCACTAACCACCTGCCTGGGCTTTTAGACTGTGCAAGAAAGGACCATTCAAGTTCAGGGAGTCACTGCATTAAAGTCAGTTTGTGTTTCCATAAGCCGCATGGGGAAGGAGTGAAGACTCTTTGTTTGCCTTCTCTTGCTCCTTCCCAGTTAAAACACCCAAAAAGCATTTTTGTTCATCCTGTGGGAAGACTTTGCCTGCAAAAAATGGAGATCCAGGTGAGTGTTGTGAATGTTACTTTCATAACCAATAATCTCAGGAGCACACACTGGATGGAAGCTGAAGTACAGGCAACAGGTGGGAGGGAGACCTCTGCTTAGTTCTCAAGTCCAAACTATTCCCAGAACTTCATTCTGGAAAGGCCTGAATAGCCACCACATAGTGGTGCTTTGAAATGCTGGTTTCATACTTAGTTTTCAGGACTGTACCTGTTAAACAGCGTACCTACTGGGTAGCTCCCTTCTGAAGGGAAGTTTTAAGAGAATCCAGAATTCCAGCTGATCCTACAGTTCAGCTCGGGTCCAGACATATGGTTTTGTTTTAAGGAACAGTTTTCTCAGTGTGTCAAGAGTTACAAGGTGTGTTTTGAAGCAACAGAGAGCCTGGCCCCATGCAGGTCACTGCTCACCTTCAGTGTGAGAGCATCGCAGTCAGTCCCAGTCCTTCCTTTCACTCTCGGTAGATGTAGATCTGTGTCCATGTGAGTGAGGCGGTGTGGAGAAGGTGCAGAGAAAAGGTGGGTTCTCCCCTCAGAGCCTTTAGCAGTAGGGCACGAATCGGCTCCTCAGGGGAATATCGTGTTTTCTGATCCTGGCAGGTTTGCCGTGTCCCAGTCCTGAAGCACCACCCCATGGTCACACCGCACCAGTGCAGCGCGGTACCTTCTGGGTGACAGCTCTGCTTCCTCCTGTGACATCGGGTATGTGCTGCTTGAAGTAGGCGACCCAAGGCGCTGCCAGCCCCATCGGACCGAATTCCTCAGGGATTAAACACGTAGGTGCCTTTTCTCATTAGCAGTTTGTGTGGCTCTCACCTACTGTAATCATGAGATGAATTCAGAACACTGCATTTGCTCACAGTTGTCCTTTCTTTGATTTTCTCCCCGAAGAATCCCATTCCTGTGCATGCCCGTGTGTATGTCTGCCCCTGCTGATGCTCTTTGAGCACTGCTGCTTAGAGATTTGCTTGTAATTACCTCGGAAGGAAAGAATGATTTTACAAAAGATTTCACAAGATCGGTGTAGTGAGAAATTTTAACATTCTTTCATTTGATACTGCATTTCTCCGGGGAAGTTAAAACTGGAATACTTGGGCATTCCTACTGAATGCTGCAGTTCAGGCTTATTTCTTAGCAACATCCTGCTTCCCAGCAGGCAGTTTTGGAAGATACTCCAGTCAATGTATGCTTATGGCAAAATTTGAGGCTCACAGGTGATTGTGTTTTAGGAAGGCACAGGCTTATCTATCTCAGTGATTGTTTTATAGTCAGTCTGATTTGGTGGTTGCACACATTCACTGTGACCCCCCCCCCTTGCAGTCCTGTGACCAGCTCTTGGGCAACACCACAAGAGGGACTTGGAGCTGTTGGAGTGAGTCCAGGAGAGTCTCCAACGGCTGGAGCAGCTCTGCTCTGGAGCCAGGCTGAGAGAGCTGGGCTGGGGCAGCCTGGAGAAGAGAAGGCTCCTGAAGGGGAGACCTTAGAGCAGCTCCAGGGCCTAAAGGGGCTCCAGGAAACCTGGAGAGGGGCTTTGGACAAGGGCCTGTAGGGACAGGTCAAGAGGAATGGCTTTAACCTGCCAGAGGGGAGATTCAGATGAGCTCTGAGGCAGAGGTTCTTCCCTGTGAGGGTGCTGAGGCGCTGGCACAGGGTGCCCAGAGAAGCTGTGGCTGCCCCATCCCTGGCAGTGTTCAAGGCCAGGTTGGACACAGGGGCTTGGAGCAACCTGCTCTAGTGGAAGGTGTCCCTGCCCGTGGCAGGGGGTTGGGGCTGGATGAGCTTTAAGGTCCTTTCCAACCCAAACCCAGGAGGACTGATGTGAAGGTTCAACACAAGCAGCAGGAAAGCTGGGTGCACATGGAAAGGCTGTATTCCCTGCTGTCCTTGGAACACACTGACCAGCACTGTATGCTGTCCTTGCTGGTGACAACGCAAGTGTAAGTGGTAGAACTGGTACCCACAAATGTAACCTTAGCCTTCATGTTCCAGAGGGTCACTGTCATGTTCTCAGCCAGCCACCATGGCACTTACAGGCACCCACATTCAGATACATGTGATGATGGTGTAGGAATGATTGACCTTTTCCCACCCTGAATGCAGTGCAGCACAGCAGTGCATTTAAATATGCTTTAAGCCAATAAAAACTTAGTTTTTGTTTTCCCTTTATGAATGAGCAAATCAGTGTGTAAGTGATGGTGGTTTTCTGTGGTTAATTAATTCCATTTAATGTGGAATTAATTTGATCTTTTGTTTCTAGTTGTGCTGCTTGGAGAATTAAAATGTTGTGAAGTCTTCGGTAACGGACTGTCGAAGGAAGGCACCTGGAACAAACCATGGCACAGTGCAGCAGTAAGTCAGTGCTGTCTGTGAACTTTAAATGATTGGTGTAAATATTTGTATTTAAAACATACAAGTTGTGGTATGAGAAACATTTTTTCAGCCTGTTCCAGTACTTGTTCCAATTCCTGCCATTCTAAAATCTCTAAAAGCACTGATGGTTATTAAAAGAAAAATCTTTTTAAAGAGAGGAAGAATTGTGGTAGTGTCCTTGGAAATAGCATACGATCCCTCAACAGCTTTATGGAACTAGCAAAAGCAGCAGCATCATAGGAGAAAAATACAGTTCCTGTACTCTGAGAGTGCTGGCACAACTGATCCTGTATTCCTTTTCTGTGCTGGTTTCCTGTGTACATGTTCATTGGCAACAGATTCTCAGAACTAATGCTATAAAAACCTGTTGTGACTATGCTATATATCCCCTTCCCATGTACATAAACTTCCTCTTTCCTGCATCTCACATTCTTTCACTGGTATTTCACTTTCTAAAATAATACAGCTGAAGATGAAGTAACTTTAAAAACCAAACAAGACTCCAAACACTTTGTTACATTTTCAACAGTAGTTTATTTACTCACTTATAAACACTATAGAGTATGCAAAGCAAGTAGAAAATATGACTAGAACTTGAAAATTACTCCAAAATTGTCAGGGATTTTGTCTGAGGGTGAAGAATGCTAAAATTATCAGCAAAGACTACCCAGCACTGCCCAGCAGCCTGACAAAACCTACCCCTGGACAATGGAAACAAAATGAAAGCCATGCTACTTACAACTTACCACGAGGTTCCTTGCAGGGGGTCACAGTTAGGCTTTGGAGGTCCAAGAATACCATTTTTAAGTGTTACTCAGCAGAAGTAGCTGGTAATAGTGCAAGTGCTAAAATGCAAAATTCACAGATGGGACAGAGTTTGCAGATTATTCTGGCTTAGGTGCAGGAAAAAAAAATAACTAAGACACTCTTTGCAGCGGGATCTGAACACCAGAAGTGTGGGATTAACTGTTCAGCCCGAGTGTTCAGAACCCCTCTTTAACCCCAGAGACGGCCACAGAGACCCAGCTGATTGTGAATACTGCACGTGGGAAACTACCACTAGTGCAGTTTGTCCACTATTTAGATGTTCTTTTATTAATAGGAAGTAATGAAGGTAGAACTTGAAAAGTTACAGCTTACAAGCTGCATATATCCATATTAGAACGTTTACAGCTACAGCATAGTAGTATGATGTATAAACACTAGGGATCAAGCTTCCCTGGGTTTCAAGCATAAGTAGATTAAACAATTCCTCAAGCTCCTACAGCCAGTGGAAATCATCTTCCACCAGTTACTGTTCAAACATCCTGCTCTTTGTTAAGAAGCTGCCTCTTGATGCTTCTATGCCTGTAATAAACTTAGCTTTTCCGATTAAGACTTCTGTAAAAGTCTGTGTACATTTAGTAACGCATTCTCCAGCTGGAAAGTCTTTCCTGTGACTAGATTTAAAGATGAATTTATAGCTGTCTTCTGGGCTGGAAGTGTTGCAGAACCCCTGAGTGGACAACTGGTCTACGAACAAGTTAAAAACATGCATCCCCCAAGGAGATGCTGTGGCCAGAAAAACATCTCAACACTGTTTTGTTCCCCCCAACCCGCTGCTGCTGAGGAACTCATCTCCTAAAGAACAAGTAACGTCCCTTGGTACAGATGCAATGTGGAGGGAACTGCTTACCATTCTAGGTGCGGGCACCCAAACGTGGGGGAACTGGATTTTAGATCTATAGGTATCACTGACCAGTGCAAAAATGCAGTGGATTAAAGGTGGGTGTCGGGTACCGATAGGTGATGAGCGGTGGCTCCGTTTGCCTTGTCAGCTTTTAGAGCATGCTTATCTGAAACAAACTGCATTACTGCACCAAAGCTTTACAGCACTTCATCGCAAAAGGGTAAAATTAATTAACTGCTATGAATTCTTTGCATTCAGGGCTGCAAAACAAAGACACATATTACTTAAATCAGTTTTATTTAAGAATTTCCTACAGTGACAAATCTTATAAAAAGCATCCAAACACAAAACTGCAGCAAACGGCATTCTTATGGGTATCTTACAGACAGTGGGACTTCCACCCTGAAGAGGCACACTGAGCTCACCAGTGATCTCTGCTACAAGAGCTACTGCAAAGCACACCACAAGCTCAATGTTCTCAGCACAAACCCCATCATCTTCAAGTCACGTTACCACACTTACAGATCATTAACAGAAAAAAAACCACACACCATACAGCATTCACAGCAGTTGACATAAGGGAAAAAAAATACAAATATTCATTTCACAGAACACATTCAACTAGTTGATTAACTAGGTATAGAACCCTCTTAAGAGTCTTCCACATGTGGATGTCCTTTGAATGCAATAAACACTCGTACTTTATTTGCTATCATTGCTCTCCGCACACTCTCTCACCAAAGCCACAGGATGGAGAGACATCTCGCAAGGAAAATAAAACCCCCCTAATGCACCACCAGGTCTCTGCATGCGCTCTCTCCTGTACCTCGCACATACCAGCCCTCTCATGCCTCGGCACCACCACCAATCCCACACAAGGTTTCAAAAGTTCAGACAGCCTTCTGGTTCCATCTCACAGCCTTGCGTTCACAGCGTTGATACGACTCCATGAAATAAAGAGTAGCGGATAAAAATGGAACACCCACCGTCTAAGACGCAGCATGTGCGGTGTGATGAAGTATTCTTGGATGAGAAAGCATGTAGACAGAAGTATTCCTAAGGCAGAATATTTACAGCACTGCTTTCAATGAAGTGCTTCTTCCATACACATTTGAAATGAGATGAACTGCGGAGATTAAATGAAGCCTTCATATCGTACTTTAGTATGGAGGGGAGACAGCGTTAAAAAGAAACACAACACAAAAACGACACTGTGTTCTCCAGCTGGGGCACCTGGAGAGTCTTATGGTGGGATCAAATTAAAAACAAGAGGGGGAGAGGATGCTGTTTCTGACCAATGGTTTCCATTTTGGACATGCAAAGAATTCAGGTAGCCAGGAAACAAGGAATAATAAAGTATTACAGGAGAAACCTGTCCTATCGGTTGTAGTGTTAGTTCACCTAGCGGGCAAACAGCCGTCCACTTCCAAACATTCAGTATTCCAACAAGATAGGTAACAAAACTTATAAAATTCCTTTTACCTTTCTTTTTTTTTTTTTCCTTTAATTTTTTTTTTAAAAAAGAAAAATGTCAAAAATACTGCTGCATATCCTGCACACTGAGCAACCGGAGCTGGAAAACTTTGTATATAGGTAATTTACAGTATACTTACCAGGAGTTAGAAAAATTTGATTTCCCACCATAGAGTCAGTCTCAGAGCCCACTGCGTCTACATGCCCCAGCCTGACGACTTGGAATCCATGCTTGAACCAAAGCCTCCGTTAAACCCACTGCTGGAGCCCGCGTTGGAGGCTGACCCCCAGCCTATGGCTGCCCCCGAGTTGGAGCCGCCGTACGAGTTGTTTCCTGAGCTAAAGCCCTGGTTCTGCTCCCGCTGCATGTTGCCTTGAGGCTGGTTGTTCCCCGAGGGCCCCGACTGGTTCTGCTGACTAGCCAGCATGCCCATCATGCCCCAGCTGCTCTGCAGGGCTGCCTGCGCTGCTGCCATCATGGCAGGATTGATGCTAAAGGCTCCAAAGTTCATGCCCCCACCCATGTTACTGCCCTGGTTGTTACCCAGTCCTCCCCCCCCTCCTCTGCTGTTGCCAAACCCCCCTTGATTCCCAAAGCCTCCCGGGTTACCACCAAATCTTCCACCTCTCTCTAACTGTCTATTGCTATTGTGCTTAGGTTCAGCATTGGATATATGTACGCTGATTCCTTTAATGATCAAGTCCTCTCCACAAAGAGATTGGGCAACCTATAAGAAATAAGGGATTGATTAAATATATGTTAGACTTCTCTTTTTTACACGTCAGTACAAGACAAAAAAATCCCACATGCTCTGAGCAGATTTTTAACCTGCAAAGGAAGCATATGCATAGACTTAATCCAACTTGAAGTGCTTTATCTTCACATTCACTGCTACCCTAACTTGCAGTATAAAAACCCATCTGTACAACAGCATCTGAAGAGTGTAACCTCAGACAATTCAATGACTCAAATCAAGCTAATACCACTGGCATTCTCAAGACAGTGGACAAGTAAACGTTCCATGTGTAATTCCAGAACTAACTCTTTATCAAGCTGCTGAAACGTAGGCTGTCTAGGTATGAAGTTAAAATATTTTAAGCCATACCTGATCATCTGCAAATGTTACAAAAGCAAAAGCTCGGAAGGGTTTAGGAATGAAGACATCTACCACTTCTCCATACTGGGCAAAGAACTGTCGGAGTTCATCTGCCGTCATGTCCTCAGTGCAGCGCCCAACAAACACTTTCCTGCTGCGCAAAGGTTCGTCAGGACTTTGCTGGAGACAAGTGAAGAGAAGAGGGGAAAGGATCACAACTACCCTTGAGAAGCGAGTGATGCTCAGATAAAGGCCCCTTCTAACCCAGCCTGCTCTGAAGAAAGGCTGGGACTGTAAGTTAAGGACTTAAATAGTTCTGTTCAGAGAGTACACTTGCACCTTGGCACAAGTGAAAAGTGACAAGAAAACAAAGACAGGAGCAATCCACCAGAACAGCGACGAGGCCACTGGCAGAAGGGTGCTTTTTTGGGTAGTAACTGCACATACGTACACATGAAATAAACAGAAGCTTCAAGTTCAGTTTTGAATTCAGAGACTTGTTCTGATCTTCCCTAGGTTAGTTATTCCCTCTGCTTTACTCTCCACTTACTCATGCAGCAGCACGTTAAGCAGGTACTGCTGGACATTAAACCACATTATTTTCAGATTCCCATCTGTACTCAATTCCCCCACGTAACTATTTTCACCTCCTGCTCCTCCACCCGTCCCCCTTTTTCCTCCTTGCTCCCTATTGTCCTGTCCGTTCCCAGACTCAAAAGCCACATCCAGGAGTGGATCATTAATCTGTTCATCTGCTCACCCAGCACAGCTGCCGGAGAAGGGCACTTCGAGTGCTTGGGGAAAATAAACCCAGCAATAAAAACCAAGGTACCTTGGAATTGGGAAGTTTACAGTCACACCATCTCCCATCTATCATGTGCCGCTGAGACATGACTTTCACCTGGGTTTCATAATCCGTAAAGCGAACAAACCCAAACCCTTTTGAGTGGCCAGTTTTGATGTCCTTCTTAACCTAAGGAAAAACAAGCAGACTTGTAATTTCTCTCACTGCATATGCCTGCCTTTCCTTACAAAAGTTACTGTCATGTTACACAGTCAAAGCAGGGGCCTGAGACACCTGGAAATTAAAGTTAGGAGCTTGCCTTGAGCCCAAGCACAACCAAAAATGGGATGCAAGTAATTTGTACTATTGTGGTGGCACAGCCAGACCAGCTGTATGAGCAGTGCGACCCCAAAGGGGCAAACGTGTGTAGTGTGTAACTACACGTGTAGTGTGCAGTGTGCAAGTAATGAGAGAGAAAGAACAAGGCAAGTGTATCAGGTAGGCGAGATCTCCCTTCTGGGAGGATAAAACATCACACAGGTTTGTCTTCCCACTCCTGCTGCCAAAGAGCCCTCAAGCCTCAGCAGCTACGGCCATCAAGGTCCTGGGCAGCACCAGGCCTGCAGTACCACGCGTGTAGAGCTGACATGGGACCTGTGTGCTGCAGGTTAACAGTCGGCTGGCAGGCAGCGACAAGACAGAAGAACCGCTGCTATGAAGCGTGCTGTTACTGAATGGATTTAGTAAAGTCCTGTTTGAGAGTTTGTCAGTCTTGTGAACACTCCCATGACAGCAATCTCCAACTCCTTAGCACACAGACACATATAAACACGCATATAGAAACAGACACGTATTCAGCTACAGCAGTTAATAACAGTAATATACATTAAAAAGCTCTTAAAAACACCATGCCCATTAAGCTGATCTGTAAGAATTACCACTCCCAAATATTCCCGGCCATCTGTACCTACACGAGCCTGCAGCTACAAAGCTCATGGAACAAAACGCAACCCTGGAAGAGACACTCAGCTCCTGATCTTCCCTGAGTTTATATGGCTCTGTGTGTCTCTACTGGCTTCATCAGAAGAGTGATTTCTACCTAATGTCCCTCCTTACTCGAGCTGCAAAAGGATATTACCTGCACCATCAGAACTTCTCCAAATGTACTGAAATATTCCTTTAGGTCTTGTTCAGTGGTTTTCCAGGGAAGACCCAAGACTATTAAATCTGAAGTCTTCTGCACCGCTCGTTTCACCTTCACAGCTGATGATGCATCTGTTTCATCCATTTTTCTTTTATTATCTGAATATAAAGAAGTACATCAGACATCACCCTCGGCTCTGGAAATGGCTTCTGCTGATTATCAACCACATGGTACAAGATCAGGAGATGAGTAAGACATTTGCCAGCCTCTTCGCCTGAGCATTTTTAAATGGTACCTCTAACTAAACTATGGCTTGAGGAGAAGCATCTGTTGAGTACACAGAGATCCTGTTACTCCACAGTCTTTGAAGGTCTGTATTAGGCTGTGAACCTTCCAAGGATAATTCAAGGCTGTCATTAAAGTGCTTGTATGGCTAGAGACCTAAAACTCTTACTGAAAGCTCAGTGGGGGCAAACCTACTTTGCAAGACAAATACATGACTAAAACCGCTCATTTCCATAAACCAGCGTGTTCAGCAGTACCAGCACTGTCATGTTCACCCACCAGCAGCGACTCACACGGACCTCTGCACTTTAAGAGAGCACAAAAAAGCCAAAGAGACACAGACAAACCTTTGGGGTAATTCACAACATAGACCAGGTTTCCCCAGCCGGCCTCGGGCGCGTGCAGGATGCCCTCCACCAGCCGGACCCCCCTCATGCACTGCGACACCGGGTTCCTGTAGCGCAGCCCGCACGCCCCGGGGAACTGGGCGGTCACTGTGGACAGCAGCACGGTGCCGTCGTCCTCCGAGGGGATCTCGATGGGCTCATCGTTCTCATCCTCCGTCACCCGGATATACTCCGACATCGTGTCTGGGAGCTACTGAAGTACAGGAGAGGGGGGAAAAGCGGCGTAAGCGATCGCCCCGCGTCCCTCGGTTGGGTTTTCATCTCTAGCCCGAAGGCAGAGCCTCGTCTGTGTTTATTGCACAACGAGGAGCACCGAAGCGCGCTGTTCACTGATGTTAAAGCCCCGGGCCCCGCCGCACCGACACACGCACGGACCAACGCTTCGGCCAGTCCCGGAGCCTGCGGAGGGACCGACACCAACAGCTCCGCGGGGCACCGAGAACGTCCCAGCGGGGCCGGTGACAGGCTGAGGTGAACAGCGACCCTCGGCCCGACGGGGCCCGCCCAAGCCTGTGACCTCCGGGCGCGGCCCGGCCGCCCGCACCCAGCACCGCCGGCGCACCCGGCCCCAGGCGCGCCCGCCGCGCCCCGCTCACCGGCCAGGAAGGGAGCGGCGTGTCCGGGAGACCCTCGCCACCGCCGCTCCGCCCGCTGCCCTCCGCTGCCGCCGCACAAAATGGCCGCCGCCACCCCCCTCAGAGGCCGGGCTGGGCCGCGGCGCGAACCACTGCGAGTGGCGGACAGGGGCTGCAGCCGAGCGCGCCCGGCCGCGGGGAGCGCCGCGGGCCCCGGCCACGCTCCGGAGACAGCCCGGCCGCGGCCGGCCCGAGCCGCGGGCTGCACCCCCGGGACGGGGGGAGCGGCGGCAGCCGGCGAAGGGACCGCTCCTTGCCCTGCTCCCCCCCAGCGGTGGGGCTCGTGGTGCCGCCCTGCCCGCGCCGGCGCGGGGGCTGCCGGGAAGCGAAGGGGCGGTGGCGGCGCTGCGGGAGCTCCCGGGGCGGGGCGGGATTCCCCCGCACACACGTGGGGAGGGGACGGGACGGGGGGGGATGTTCTCGCCCCGCGGCTGCTCCCGGCGGTAACGGCAGAGCCCCAGCCCCGCGGGCGAGGGAAGGACCCGCGTTCCCCGTAGCGGCCGTCGCTGAAGGTAAACGCGGTCGCTCGTTGGACCCTAGGGCCGTACCAGCGGCCCCCAGAGGCCGTTCACGTCCTGCCGTAACGGGAGAGGGGTCGCAGGGCTTTGTGCGGCATCACCCGCGCCTCTCGGCCCCGCGCAGCTCCCCGGGAAACGGCCCATAGGTACCTGCGGGGAGTTGCCGGTGCAAACGCAGCCGTGCCAAAGGGCGGCCGTCCCTCCCCCGGCCACAGAGACGAGAGTGCACTAAGTTGTAGACGAAAAAGACTTAAGGCTAAAAACAACCCCCCACACTCCTCCTCACGCATCCAGCCCCTCGAGGGGTTTGTTCTCCCATCATTAGGGAGAAGTTCATCATGAGCAGTCAGGTGCACCGAGAGCTCTTGCAGCTGGGCAGGAGGAGATGCCGTGTGCGCTTCAAGATCCCTTTTTCCCAGAGTAAGATAACGTTAGAGATGCAGGTAACAGCAATGGCAGTGTCTGAGCACCAGCCTGGAAGTGCCCGCGTTCAGGGTTATCTCTGTCAGTGCAGGAGGCAAAGCCTCTTGCCAACAGATGTGAATGAGCTGAGGCACGTCACCACTTGACTTGCATCATTCTGTGCTTGGTAGGAAGGGTTGATCCGACATGCCTCCATCTGCAGATCTCCTGCAGGCATTCCCTGAGGATCTTGGGAAGAGCAAGGTTAACCAGCCTGACTAATGCAGACAGTTTCATGGCAGCTCAGGTCTGTGTATCGTATTTAGTGCCTTAGTCTAACACACTCCCCCCTTCCTCAACAACTGGTTCACTCAACTGGTATCTTCTTTATTCTTCCAGATGTTTGAGGGGTGTTGCCTCCCCCCATTCACTGCCCTGCTCTCTGACCTGCTATAAAACAACTTTGTAGGATTGCTAGAAGTTAAAGCTAGTAGTTCTAGCCCTGTCCTTTAATACCTAGTAAGTGTTTGCTATAACATGGCTTAATCCTTTCTAGACCCAATCTCCCCTTGCTTAAGGGAAAGACTTAATGCTTATGTCTCATATAGTATTAGAAACTTTTGAACTCCAAAGCCATCATGGCTGAGGGACACTCATGTTCCTGCTGCCACCCTTTAAGAAGTGCAGAAGAGCCCATCCTCATCCATTTTCCGGAGGTGCACCACAGGAAGGACTGCTGCCGTGCCAAGCTTACACACATCTGTGCTCAAAAGAACCACACAAAGGAGGAAAAAAACAGTGTGGCAGAAACATGGTATTTTCCACCTGGTCTGGTTCCTTTTATGAAGTTAATCATCTGCTTTCAGTCTCACAACCCTCTAGATAACCACTCCAGCTTTTTTTACGTTGCAGTGATAATACTATAAAGCTATAAATGAGTAACTGTTGTACAGTTTTAATCAATCATTTTGTACGTGGATAATTGCCATTCCACAAGTTATTTTAGCCTGATACTTCACTAGTAAGCTTATCTGGTCCATCAATCACAGTCACATTAGTTGTCACACCAGAGACATCTGCAACACAATCGGTTTTCATTACAAGATATATATGAATAGAAAGCCACAGAGGGTTGTCATCAGCAGAGAGAAAAGTGCACTGCAGAGCTTTCCCTAGGCAGCTCAGCTCTGACTTAACCAGTGCATTGTACCACATTATAATAAGGACAATAATTCTACTACCTTTTTCCCTCTCCTTTCTCCTCATCTATTCCTTTGCGATACCCATCCAGTCCACTCGTGGGTCATTTTCCCAGTGCTTGGCCTTCCTTGCACCAATGGCCTAAAAGGTAGTGAAAAAATAAGTCTTACTGGTAAGGGAAGACAGCCCTACTGCTAGGAAAGGCTAATCCAGCCCCTTGCATTAGTATCTTTTGCTGAGTACTTAAGACTCCCACTTAAGATTTCTTCAGTTGCAAGAACTGGCTGCCAGCACCACTGAAACCAAGCCCAGCTGTGCCCATGTAGCTTTAGATTCAGCCTTATCATTTAATTACCATTCTTCAGCAGAGTTCTGAGAAGACCTGACTAGACACAGGCTCTCGAGATAAGCTAATGCTCCATGTAGGCGTTCTCCTGAAATTCCTACATTTTCTAGTCATCCACAAGCCACATCCCAAATCCAGTTCTGAGGCTGCCAAGTCAGCACTGAGGTAGGCAGCGTTGTTTGAACACGCTGGGAGGACTGAGCAGTAATTGCAGCATGTCAACATTACCTCCTGCACCATTTTGAGTCAAAGCTGTAGTTTAGCAATCATGCTATTTGAAGAGGTTGTGGTGGCATTCAGCCAGAGTGACCTCTATCTAACAAAGCATCTGGTGGTAATTTCACTAATGAGCAGAGTAAGCAGCAACCCTGAGCAAGATTTCATGCAGGTAAAAGCTTGGAGAGAGAGCAATGAGCTTGATGCAGCTTGCTGGCTGTAAAACAGACAGGGAGAGAAGGGTAATTATTCACAACAGAGACTTCTGCCCCAAGAGCTTGTTCCTCAGTTTTGGCTTAAAATTAAACAAATGCTACTGTCCATTTTCTGTAAGAACCTGGATTCTTGCAGCACTTCTGTTACTTACCATTATGATTAGGTTTAAGTTAAGCAATTAACAGTGGCATTGCTCTTGAAGTAACTACACCAGTGTGCATACAGCTAGTTAATTCACCAGTTCCCTCACACTGGCAATTCAGGGTGCCCATGGGTGCAGACAAATGCAATACCCTGGTACTAGCCATCACATATATTGACTTAAGTGTGCCCACAGGCACAAAACAAAACGCAGTACAATAACTATTTGCTGCTCTAGGTTAAGTGTGCTCATGGGTACAAGCAAACTCGGTGTAATGATCAGCTGTTCACTCTCCCAGAAGCACTCGGAATGAAAAACAACATCAATGGGGCTCTAAATATAACCTCATGATAACAAAACCACCACACAAGTGTGCGTCCTGAAACACATGGAGTGCTTGGGCCTATTTCTAAGCAGAGAGCAGTAAAAAGCAGGATTTAATGAGTGATGGCATGTCGGTGTACGAGAATCACCAGAAATTGGCCTGATTTTGCAGATAGTTAATAAATACCTCTCACCCTTACTCTTTGTTTCTAACATCAAGCTGCTTCCGCTTCATTCTGCATGTAAGGAGGATGAGCACAGTTTCCCTTCTCTGGACATGAAACAAGTGTTCTCTGCAGAAAAGTCTGAGCATAGAGAAACATCAGATTCCTGTGTTGGTTCTCATTCTAAGTACATTTAGCAAGGGGAAAAAAAGCAGCACATTATCACTGTATCCCTAGCACTATACCCTTGAGTCGTCTGCATCCTCTCTGTCAGCATTACCTTACTCTTTCATACCCGAGCACAATCTTATCACATGCACCAAATAAAGCCCCCCTTGAATGCAGTTGCCTGAAGGAGCAGGACACCTTTCAGTTCATTCATTTCTCTTTGTAATTCAAAGCCATTTGAGTCTCTAATTAAACAGATACCATATCACAGAAAAGGAGGCAGTGTTCCCTTGAAGGAACAAGATCAGGGGGCCTTTTTTTTGCCTAGCTACAATTGAAAATCCATTCACACACAGTAAAAGGAGTGCTTTACAATACTTACTTTTCCCCCCTTCTTCTTTGAAGGAGCTGTCACCACAACCACGAGGACATTTGCAATAACCACTTCTTCCCCTCCCCAAGGACAACTACTATAGGTAGAGTTTTCCATACACAGGCAAGTTATCAACATAAAAATTTACTACTACCCAGCAGCCTAGAAACTACTAGAGAAAAGCTTCCCTTAAACAAAATAAGCAGCTTCCACCCATGTAAAGTACCTGGAAAGATCACTTAGTCCACGGTTCTCACAGTGACACTTCTCCTAATCCCCTTAACTGAAACAGCATCTAAGACTTCATTATAGTGCCTGAAATATTCCAGGCAATTTTCCCATGATCCTATAAAGCCATGATTTCAATTACCTCATTTTTAATCCACCTTACATGGTTTAGTCCTGTTTCTTAAAGGGGCAGAGTTTCCACGTTCCTTTTGGTTCAGGTCCTTAATAACTTCCCAGACTGATCAGAAGGGGGGACGTGTTCTTTAATTTCTCAGCAGACACAAAGTCAGAGTTCTTACACACTTGACTCTTGTAACAACCCAGAAGGACTCAGTGCCCATCAATGTGGGTCCTTTCAGCCCTAGTAGCAGTTTAGAACAGAACCTTTGGCCGCATTTCCCTAACTGACACACTACAAAGAGTCGCTGCTGCTACTTGTTTTACCACCAGAGACATACTGAATGTAATTGCAAACCCCACACTGGTGATAAAAGGCCCCTCTGAGCGCTATAGCTGCTGCTGGCAACTGGGGCTTTGGCTTCTGAGCTGTGAACCAGGGTTCAAAGCACAACGGTGGGTACTATCTCACATCTCCACCTTCTCGTTTGATTGGTACCTGTGGGAACTGTCAGATGTTTGCATCTTGTACACAGAGAATGCAAAATTAACTTCATTCTGTTTTGTTTGGCAGAGTCACATCAAACCATCTGCAAGTCACCTCCCTTGCCTTTCTGGACCATCCACAGCAGAGCCTGGGAAGAATTTGTGCCTGTGATTCTCAGAGGTATCTAGTCAGTTCCCAGAGCTGAGTTCCTGGTGAAGATGTGCCAGGCATCTTCCAAAGGAACTTGTTGCCTCTTACATCATATTGGAGCTATGATTCAGAGGTAGATCATGTATTAATTCCCAGCATAGAAGAGCAAGAACTTCCATCAGCACAGGTGGTCATAAACCTAAGGACAAAATCCCCAGCCTGGGAACTGTGCTAGCGGGCTAGCTTTGAGTCTGTAAAGTTGCAGGTGTGGTGTGTGACAGATCCCAACTATTGAACACAAACACCAGTATTTACACGGGAGGTTGGAAGTGGGCTCCTTCAAAGGCAAAGCCACAGGTAGCTTGGGTAAGATGCAGCAACTATTCCTGTAAGACCTGGAAGAGAGTGAAGGACAACGTTGGCAGGATCTGTTCAAAAGCTGTTTTGTCCAGTTTTCCTTCTTTGTTTTGTCCTTTTCTCTCAAGGAATGGGCAGTCTGGGGTAGTTCTTGCTGGTTTGAAATGCTGCACCCTGAAGCAGGAGCTCGAGTATAAGACAAAGGCTGTTTTTAAAGTGGTTTAGGTTTTACTGCCTGGTGATATTTTTTCGAAGTACATTTACTGAAGATTTATGTAAAATCTATCTTTTGTCTACTTAAAATATGTCAAATGGATGTACAGGGCAAAATTTAATGCATATGGGTTTTCATTATTTTAAATCATTTGCAATAGAAATGATTTACTCTGACATCAGACCTTTGTTCTTTGCCTGTCCACCATAAATCCAGGCCCACCCAAATTTCCAGCCTTAGCTATATTTCAGTATTCCCTCCCCCAGTATCTATAACCTCAGTTCTGTGATTCTTCATGTAAACGACTTTCAACAAGGAAAGGGAGAGAACACATAATTTGCCTTAATACAGGTAATTTTGAAAGGAGAGCAAGACCTTTACATGAGGAATAGTTGACGGCAGAGGAAAGGGGAGAACTAATGCTCGTAGAACTGCAAGTGGTTCTTGATGAGAGTGGTGAGAGCTACTGATCAACCAGATGTGACCAAATGGACTTTTTGTGCAGTTGAAACTGCCAGAGGTGATAGAAGTCTATCTTTCTCTTTCTGAATTTTTTCATGTCTTTTTAGTGCCCTTCCATTTATAACGCAATGAATCCAACTGTGGCCAGTTAATGTTGTAGGTAACCGTTTGGAGAACTGAGGTGCTGGGGTAAGGCAGGTTCCCCAAGGTCGTCCTGAAAGTCCATAGTGGAAAACTGGTGACCCCTGACACCTAGAATTGGGCTTTTATGACAGACTTTCTCCTACCTGCTATTAAAATCTTGAAACACTCAGACTTTTTGAAAGACCTTGTGGAAAACTGCATCTGTTATCATGTTTGCTGCTTGTCTTGTGACAATTAATGGGATATAGATCTTCACCCACCAATAACCTGTATTTGAAGCCTTCCCAGCTCAGTAGTTACTGAAAATTGTTGCTGCCCAATAGCTCTTCAGTGACCTACAGGATAAGAATGAAATACCTGAACTTGGCCCAGTTTTTCATCCACGGATGTCATCTCCAAACCTACTGCTGAGACTCTAATTTCTGCTCATGACATTGAAAGACAGTTAAGTCTGAACCAAACATTGCATTTTTGCAAACTTCTCTCATCCACACCACATATCTCAATAATCAAAATAGATCTCAAACATATCTCTTTAGTCTTGACAAAGCTCCCTTCCTGCTGTCAAAGGATTTCACTGTTTTCATGATTTCACACATCATTGCATGTAGTTTTAGGAATACATCCCAAATTTGACCTGCCTAAAGATCTGTAGCAATTATGGACAGTATCAATCATAAACTACAGCAACATCCTAAGGGGAATTCTACTTCTGACATCCAGGCAATCTGTCCAGTCCCACAGCTACGGGTGTGCCTGACAATGCCCACTGCTATTTGTTGTCTTTTCCACAGCACTGCCAACAATCTTGAGCCTGAAATCAGAGCAGGGTTAGATGATGTGCTGGGCCTGCATGTGCTTGCCTTCGTTCTAGCTTCCAGTGGCTCGACCATGAGGAGATCCAATTGAGAAAAAATCTCAGTGTAGTTCTGATTTATGTGCACAAGTGCAGAGGGGAGCAGAAGCTTTTAGTATCTTGGGAAGCAGTTAGGAATTAAGGCCAAGGAAAGGACAGTCATGTCAATTACTTCCTAAAAAAGGAAAACTTAAGTGAGAGTCCTGGCTCCTGAACTGCTTCTGGGCTGGCAAATGTTCACAGTTCTCTTGGCAGATGCTGTAGAAAGCCCATTTAGACACCCTCCCTTACACAGTGGCATCGGGTTTACAGTTTTGAGGGGGGTCTGGTGGTGCTGTGATATTCCATAATGTTACTGAAATGAAATTAGGGGATGCATTTAATATTTTAGGATCTCTGATGCTCTCTTGTCACGATTCTCCACTGAACCCGCAGCACTTCACTCCAGATGTGGCTGAGGAAAGGAAATCTCATGTGAAGTGCAAGGCTGACACCTGGAGGGGACTGCTGAGATGCAGTTGGACAGGGATCCTGCAGCACCCAGCTTGGGTTGGGAAAGCTCAGAGTGGGTGGCAAGATCCCAGGTTTGGGAACTGCTCTTTTCTAGTGAGGGGGTGCTTGAGATATTATTCCCTCTCCCCTTTTCCAACAATAAATAAAAATACAGATTCACATTTCAGATTTTCCATGTCTGTTTTTAGGAGCGAAGAACACAGAAGCAACCTCTGTGTCAGCTGGTTATCCTCCTCTTCCATGATCAAGACTATCTGGATCAAAACTTGTCTTGCTCAATAGGCTGCTGCAAATAATGCAAGGTTATTTTTTCAGTTGGGTAGTCTGATGTATTTGAACTGCTGCATGTGAGACTTCCTGCTGCTTTGCCATTTCGGAAGCTGTGCTGGGAGTTTCTGGAGTACAGACTTGCAGGGCAATTCCGACTGTCAAAGCTGCGGCTGGAAGATTTGGCATTAGGTAGAGCTTGTTCTTTTCATGTCTGGCTCTGCTGGCAGCCATGGTGAGGCTTTTCTTGAAGCTGATCCTAATCATGGAATGCAAGGCAGCTTCTGGGACAAAGTGTTCATGCTTTGGGAAGTTTGCTTTCCAGCCTGGCAATCACCCATTCACAGCACTTACTCAAACCTTTTCAGTAATCTCTCTTCTCTGCCAGGAGTTGTCTCAGTATTTGTGAATGCTGCTTCTGCTCAATCTAATTTTAGAATATGTTAATAACTAAGTTATTTACTGTACTGCCATTACCATACACTTTGTATCTCATGAACCCAAAGATTATATGTCCATTACATCTCCTTAATTCTCTTTGTCATTGCCAGTGTGGTTCCAAGCATCATGAACTTTGCTCAGCAGTGAATGGTTGGTTGTGAAAAAAAACCCAACAGAACAACAAAAAACCCAACAGCCAGCAGTTACTTTCAGAACTCTTAAATGCAGTTCTACCCATCTACCTGCAGTACAGCTCCCCGAGTCTCCATATGTCTTCACTGGTGTCCCTCAATCCTGTCTGACTGCCTGTCTTTCCCTTCTATCCTCACACTCCTAAAATATCACCAAAATTCAGTTCATCCTGACGAACATACTGAACTACTCCATTCATTCGCCAGCCAGACCAGCTTAAAGGGTGAGCCATGATAATGCTTCTCCAGTCTGGGAGAGAAGAGAGGCACGCTGCCAACTTCAAGAGCAGCACAAGACATTCTGTGTGCTGGAGGTGCTGCTTTTCAGCCCAGAGACCTGGGGAGCCTAATGCCACCTCTGTGGCCACTGTTGCTTCAGCACTTCTCATTAACTGTGGCATGACTAAAGAGGCAGCAACGTCTTTCCCCTTCCTCCACCTCAGTAATATTGCTGACGCTGGACTGTCAGTTATGCTAAATTATACTGGATCACTTGTGGTTATTCAGTGATGTAGACAAATACCAATTCAAGATCAAGGGTGAACGCTGGTCACTAAACTTGTTTCACTTGTGACTCGTTCCAGACTTAAAGCCTGGCTCTCGCTGACATTTTGTTAACCCAATTTGTCATCCTCCTAACCCCCATCATCCAACCCAGGCAGATTATTTACTTTGAAAAGATGTGTGGATAGCTTCCATGCAAATCCTAAGTAGATCCAGGTGCCATAGCTAGATTCCAGAGGGAGCTACAGTCATGAGATACATGTGCTGGTAAAATAACTTCTATCCTAGATGCTTCAAAACTCAGTGACATTCTCCCTGTTTAAATAGTGTCTGGACTCTCATTCCTGCAGAGCAGCCTGGCACCAATGTGGTAAAGTGCCCAAATACATACCTTCAGGCCTGTGCATGGTCCCAAAGAGATCAGCAAATGTAAATTTAAGCACATACTTAAAGTTAACACATGCTAAAATATACTCTAGCTTTGGAGTCAGAATCAGTGACTACCCTCTCTTAAGCAACTCCCTTTGAATCATTGCACTTATCCCAAAATAAAGCATTCAAGTCAAGAATTAGCTTGCTGCCTTCCAGAGAATTCATCATTTCCAGTTTGCAAGCTTGAGGAGAGAAATCCAGGAAGCATCAATAAATCTACTTTGACAGCGGAGTGAGGAGCTGCAAAAGGAGTAACCTGTCAGGGAAATGTGACTTAATTTCTAAGAGAAAGATCCGTTTTATAAATGAAATAAAAATGCCAGCAAATCAAATAGCAGGAAGTGTCACACTTGGTTGTCTCTCAGTAGGACAAACAATAAATGAAAAGAAGGCAAGGTAAATGCCATGGTTCTACATTTAGCAATGGAAGTAATAATAATTTAGCAAGGGAAGTAATAACAGCAACTGAGAATAATAACATATACTGAGAATCTATGCTCAGCAGCCTGAGTATGACAAAGGTATGTGTTCCCATATAAACATTCCTTTAATCTACACCCTTTAACTTGTACAAAACGAAGGTTATGTGCCCGAGTTTAAAGACTTGGTAGATTCCCAGATTGGACATGAGGGGGCAGCCTTACCTGCAGTTTATTGATGGCAAAGCCGCTCTGTCGTATCGAGGCAGGGTCGTTACAGACAGTTTGGTTCGGCCTCCCAAGTTGCAATGTCAAGATCTGGAGCTTTGCCCCTTTCTGTGACCCATCCACGCTTTTCAGATATCTTTATTCAAAGGCTGAGCACTGTCCCTTTAAATAAGCACAGAGCTCTCAGGCCAAATGGGGACTGAAGCGCAGGCTACCAACAGTTATGAAACCTTCCTTTCCGAGCTTGCAGGCTTAGGGGCCGCTGCTACACTCCGAGGTTAATAATCAGTTTTAATATTCACTTAGGGGGCTGTAAAAAAAGAATGAAAATTTCCTAATTTGAAGCTGGGCTTGACTGACAGCTTTATTATCTGGGTAAGGTGCGTGGCATTCCACACAATCAACTTGTTTTTTTAAGTAATCTCACTGCTTAAGTCGTACACGCCGCTAATTGCATTTTAATAAGTCTCTTTAAAATCTTTCCATATTTTTTAATATCCTAATATTAGATAAGTGATTGCTGGGGACACTGGAGGGCACTGAAGTTTATAGAAAGAGGAACGCCATAATGAAGCTTTATTGGGATGGCATCACCAAACAATTGCTGTGATAGCAACACTCCCAAGCTTGGAAAAGTGCCAGACGTTTCCCCCCTGGAACTGACTCAGACACTACCCTCTCTGGCTCAGGACTGACGCAGAAAATGGATGCTTTCTGGCTCATAAAATGGCCTCTTTCCGGCTTGGAAATCACTGAGGAACTGTCCACTTTTGATTTGAGAAGAACTTGGGAACTGGTCTTTCTCCATTGAACAATGACTTTGAAATGCACCTTTTCTTTTTTGCTTGATTCTGGCTTGAAACTATAAAAGTGTTTGTTTTAATTCGGCCAGGACTAGAAAGAAAGAAGAAGGATTTTTTTTACCAGCTTTATACAATAGCAGAGGTTATGAAAGGCTTTAATAGGAATTAGAAACCCAAGGCTGCAAGTAGAATAGATGAACTTTCCACCTCAAAGATGAAACCCAGTTAAGATGAGAGGATATTTGGAAAGAAATGTGCTATGGTGTGGGGTTATTGGGCGTCTGCATCTCACACAGGGGACATGGAGCACTAGCCAAGAATACCAATCGCAATCCAGGCTTAACACAACCAACCAAACCACCAGAAAACTCAAACAGTGGGACTGAACAAACTCCTGATTCAAGCACCCCAAGCTACAGAGAATGTCAAATTCAGATTCAAGCTGGATCCTGCACGTGCATCCACTGGGTCAGCTACTGCAGCAGTTACAAGCCGGTGGTGCAGGAAGGTGCCCCACAACATTTCATGTGTGGAGTCCCAGTGTTTTCTGTTGGCAGTGTGTTTGTGCTCCCTGTGTACTTCTGTTGTGTTTCTCCAACTTATGACTGTCGGGCAACTAATGCCACTTTCAGTGTAATTTCACAGCGGGGGGAGGAGGAGGGCACGAAGGGAAAATATAATCCCAAATTAGTGTGTCGCTGGCTTCTAGGGAACTTGACAGGGATAAAGGGATTTTTTTTTTCCCCCCAACGCAGAATGGCAATGCCAAATTTTACATTGTATTGCATTTTATCCTCTGCAATTCATATATTGGGACCTGAGATCAGAAAGCTATTTTGAGAACACTAGCGACTTTAATCTATTGCCTGCTCTTATATGTTGGGGTTTTTTTCCCTAAGTCTGATCTTCTGAAATCATACTATAATAAATCACAATGTCAGCTTTGGTTAAAAAAGATCAAGCTTCCAGCAGTTCATTATTAGTAAAGAAAACCAGAAAAAATATTCTATCTTCTTAAAGATTCAAAATTTAGGAAACAAATACAGAGAATCCATAGCTTTTTTCTTTCAAGTCTCATCATATTTAAGTTGGTTTTTTTTTTTTGTAATCCAACTATGAGTTTTAATAGTTGAAATGGGCAATACTGATATAAACATCTTGCATCAGTTTGTTTGAAAGTGAGCCATTTTCTGACTAACTGAAGATCTGTTTATCTCTCCATGTGTTTCTTCTGCACATCATCAGAGAATCCTTGGACTCGGTCCATCATATCTTTAGGTCTGATCTTATTCCCACTGAAATCCAAAGGAGTTCTGCCACTGACTCCCAGTTAAAGATGGATCAAGCCCAATTTTACCATGTAGTATGAATAAGAATAGCTTGCCCATTAATACTAAACTTATTATTATTAGTTGTGTATCTTTCTGGTTTTAAGGTGTCTGAGATGCCCCTGTAAAGAAACCAATGTCTCTGACATTAGCCATGAGAGAGAAAAGAGTTGTCAGTTTACAAAATTTCCTGTCTTCCTCTTTTCTTCTCCTCTTTTTTTTTCCCCCCTCCTTTCTGAAAATAAGAGCAGAAGGTCTTGTTTCGCAGTGACAGCCTGGGAGGCACATGTTGAGCGAACTTCTGCACAGGAAGTAAATGTCCAGGTCATATTTATCCCTTTTCATGTGGTTCTTTTAATCCCCCAGATTGGGTTTCAGAAGAGTTTTACAGTTTCAGTTTTACAAAGCAAACCTTCCTTTAATGTTGGCATTTTAAAGAAAAAGCTTCAGTCAAAACATGTGTGTTTTACATCAGCCAGATGTGACGTTTGGGGGAGCAGGCCACAATGTGGCAGCCAGCTCTGCTGAAAGAGCTGCCTGGGTTGGGGTTGGACATGGAATGGGAGCTACTGGTCCCAGGTTGGGGGAGCAGCCTCCTGGCTCTCCCAGTAGAAAAAAGTGATAAAAATAATAACAATAATTAAAAAGAAAAGTCCCTGAGCAGATTAAAGATCAGAGCATGGCCACGCTGCTGTGACTTGCATCCCAGTGGCCCACATGGCTACATTAGAGAGCACAGCCCTGGTGTGCACAGCCCTGTATAGCCAAAAATATGTTCTAGCCTAAAAATGGTTGTATTAAAGTGAAGTGCAAGGTGTTAATGGCAGCAGAGGCACACCAACATGTCCAGCACTGCACAGCAGCCAGTGGCTACTCCAAGAATAAAACCTGGCTCTATAACATCCACTGAACATCACCATGCCTGTCACTGCTGTTTCCAGGACTTCATTTTTGTCATTTTAATTGAAGAATAAACAACAAAAACACATTCAGAAACATGTTTCTTTTCTCTAGGGCTTACCCAACAGCCATGGTGGGGCGGCAAACTCTGTTTCAGGTGTCTTCTCTAAACCAGCACTAGCTGGGACAGGGTGGGAGCTTTTCTTCCAGCCTCAAAAGCCCTTCTTGGCAGCGTTATCTCAGCATGGCTGGTGTTTACACCGGGGAGGTGTTTTTCAGCAGCCAGTGTTGTGTCTGCTGGCTCAGGGTCTCCTCAGCGTCTGTGTGAGACTGAGGTGCCTGTTGGTCAGGGGGAACAGCTGCCATTTACCTCCATTTTTGCTAAAGCAGCAGGAGCTGGTGCCACAGTGGCTGCTGGTGGCACAGCACAAGCGTCAGTCTCCTGTTACGGAAGCCTTGCCCTATCATCTACATGGTGAAGTGCTGGTACCTCAGCAAGTTGCGGATGGGGCACCTTCTTCCCCACCGGCAGCCATTTTGTGGCTGTCAGAGGCCTGCCTGGCTCCACAGGGACTGTTGCTGCTCTGGGCTGGTGCGGCTGAGGAAGAGCTGAGGCAGGACTGAGAAACCCTTGGCCTGAAGATTCATCTTATCAGCGTGTGTGGCCTCCAGACTCCTTGGACAAGTGTCTTGCCTCCCCCTTGTGCTGTCTTCACCTTTTCTTGGGCAGAAAGCCTCTGAGGGAGCATCTTCTGGAGACAGCCCATGGAAGGCTTGCTGCAGTGTCATTTTGGGGCATCCTGAGGAGGAACTTCTTCCAGAAGCAGCACTGCTGGTGTCCTACATCATTTGGTGACATCCAGCACAGACCTGGGGAGGTTCAGCTGCTGCCAAGGACCTGCTGTGTGGTGCCGGCGGCCATCGGGGTGTCTGGGGAAGCAGCTCCTGCACCAGCAATGGGTGAGTATTTGCTCTATTCCCAAAAAATGAATCCCTCCTTAAGCACCTTTCTGTGATCAGTGAGCTGCAGGGCTGGCTGTAGAATCCTCTGAAATAAGAGCTGTGGTCTCTTGAGTTGACACCATTAATTTTTTCCTTTAAGTTTTGTGTCAATCCAAGGTCAGTGGCCTCCAGGCCTGGGCTCTCCATTGATCTCCTTGAGTGATATAAATAGGTTTTCAACAGAGTTGCCTGCTTTCCTGACTGTAGCTACGTATAGATTTTGTCTTTACTGTGGCTAAATGGTATGGTCAGATGGCTTGCAGTAAATTTGGCAGGGAGTTAATTTAATGTCCTGGAGTCTGTGTGACTGGATGGAGTTGGGCTGGAGTACGTTGTTTCTCTGAGTGAATCTGAAGTAAGTATATATTATAAGCTATCCTGTACAGTATATCTCTTTATAATATGCTTGAGAAGAGTCTATAAGACTGGCTTATGCCTTCAAGAAGAGCTGGGTTGAGCACGATGGTGTTTGGGCATTGGGGTTATGTGGATGGTGCACTGGGCTGCCTCTTTTCCTGGGAGCAGGTGAAATGCCATAAAGACAAAGAAACCTGGGTAAATTACATGCTTTGACTGGATTAGTATAAGCTTTTTGGACTGATGGTGCCAAGTGGCTGAAGTGTTTTTTTGGAGGGTTTAGCAGGTACTTTTATTTAGTGCAAACAGATTTTGCTCTCAGAGTTGGCTGGATTTGTGTATGCATGCTACATTTTTTAGCCCAACCCATGTGCCTCTGCTTCTCTTTGGCTAGTAAATGTCTTGGTAGATAGAAATAGATATAAACATGTACTTGTGTGTTTCTTTTGAAGTGTGTGAGTATCGAGAACTTGATTGCTGTTTGGCTGTTACTCTTATCCCCACTCCAACTTTCTCCATCTTATTAGTTGACATTGCTGCTATCACGTTTGCCTAGCATTTTCTAAGGCCCTCTGACCAAAGTTAAACTTGAGCCAGTATCACTTGTATGTGTAGCTCTTAACACCTCTGTAAATTGGTCCTGAAAACAAGGAACAGCAGGCTAAACTTTTTCTGGACACCATCCTGCTGAAGCTAGAACATCCACTGTGGAGAACTGGATTAACATCTCACCCATGCCTGGCTGAAAATGACTCCTAGCAGGTGAAAGAAACACAAATGTTATGATAGTAAATAGCCTATTACATAATAAACATTGACTCCCTTTTCAGACCAATTGCTCCTTATGCAGCATGAAGACAGCCAGAGTGTGACTGAGCAGTGTAGGAAGAAGGGAAGGTGGCTTTCCCTTATGCCTTCAGATCACATATGGCTAGGAGGAAAGTCTAAGGGATGTGGCAGAAATTCAGGAAATAGAGGATTAATCCTGATTTTTTACTACATACTCTCTATGTAATTTGGTCCATTTCATTCAGTTTGCTGTTTGCCTTGCTTTCCTGTGCAACATTCCTATGATGCAGAGAGGTAATAGGGAAAAAAAGTATCCATCAGTTGCTGTGAGGCACTCGGCTGCTGTGGTCAGATAAGTACCACAGTGAAGGAAACTCCTCTAAGTATCTATTAAGGACAGCACTTCACAGGGCTATTGCCCCTTCTATCCAAGGTGCACGGAGCATTCCATCAATGCTACTCATACTCCTTCAATCCCCCTGAGAAGCAACGCATTATAAATCCCATTTTACAGATGGGCGAACTGACTTCTCCCCAAGTCCCAGAGTGGTTCAGTGACAGAGCTGGGAATTGAACCATTAGACATTTTCCTCTTCATGACAGCTCTGTACAATCCCAGGACTCATTTATTTTCCCTATTAAAAAAGAAGTAAACAAGTATTTTCTTTCTGAGACCCACTGAGGATGGGGGATTGGGGAAAAAATGGAAGTAAAATTAAAAATAAAATGACATAATTCCCCACTGGCCCCGGGTTGTCCAGTCTCCTTTACGTTCACACTTCTCTTTGTTATGTTTCCTTGAAGTTGAACCTCCCTAGAGAAGGGAACCTCAGTTTCTGGTGCTGGGGAAGAAATGCTTCAAGAAAAAGAAAAATAATCGCAGCTGCAATGTTAAAAATAAGAAGCTAATCAAAGGCAGCCCATGTGGGCGCCACTTTCATCTCTCATCTTCAAAGAGGTGCAAACAAACATTGTTGGCGTGCCAAGCAGCAGCCTCAGCGGCTGATGATCCCATTACTCCTCCAGCGTCCACACTCGCCTTCCATGCTGCTGAGCCTGTAGGCATGGGACTCCAGGATCACTGCCAAGGTGGGAACCTCTACTCACCAGAGGGGAAGCCACATATGGAATTCCTCTGGGGATCCAAATTATTTCATAACAAACATACTTGCGCCCTACAGATCATTCCTCGTGCTATTGCCTTTAGAGCCTTTCTAGCAACAATAATAGCATCTCTCGCTCCCCAAGATGCTGAAGAGCCTTCTAGATTGGAGGTTTTGTTCTGGTGGTTTTGGGGGGGTCTTGTTTTCCAAAGATTTGGGTTTTTTTAAAAATAATATCCAGGCTCTGATGAAATCCAGATGTACTTAATGCAGCAGAAGTGTGGATTAGTGGTAGCACTGGGAAATTTGCAGCACTATGTCTTCTCCCAACACTCTTGAACTTGCCTTGAAGTCAATGCAGCTACTGTATTTATGCCTCAGTTTACCTGAGTTTACTTGCCTTGATGTAAAAGATGGCTCTTCCTGCATGCCCTAGTGCAGTCCACACAATAAGAACCTAACTAGCTCTCAACAAGCCACTTAAAATACCAAAACCAGCATAGAGAGTGATGCTCTGCATGGTCTAATACAACTTAATTATGGCAGTCATTTTAGGTGTGATAATAGTGCTATATTTTTCCTGCTTCCAGAATGAAGAAGTGGCAAATGCTCCATCCCTGGCAGTGTTCAAGGCCGGTTTGGACAGAGCCATGGGTGACATGGACTAGTGTGAGGCATCCCTGCCCATGGCAGGGGGTTGGAAATAGATGATCTTAAGGTCCTTTCCAACCCAAACCATTCTATGAGAACATTCATAGAAACCTTGGGTCCTTGTATGTGTGCTGTGTGGTGCAACATAGGGTAATCCATCTTGGAATAAGAGGATAAATAAAGTAAGAGGACTGAACAATTTTCCCCAATACTGAGATGTTTCAGTAGATGAGTGAGAATGAAAAAAGATCATGTATTCTGTTTATATTGCCCTGCCCTGTTCAGTGCATGAGTGAAACATTGCTCATAGATACTGACCTCCTACAGAGGGCATCCTATGGGATGAGGATATAAGAGACCCATTCAACTCCTGGGCTCTGCCACTGCTCTTGTGAGAACTTTTAGGCTACTTCACCAGCTACAAACCCCTGATGTTTTAGATAAATAGTTTTGAAAGCCCTAGATTAAAAGAACTAAGTATTATTTCTTGGAGCTAAACTGAATCTTGATATTGCCAGAATCTTGGCAGAGCAGATGCGTTTTCCACCTTGTACCTGTCTAGGGCTTTCCTGCTCTGTTAACCTCATGAGCAACATTACAGTAGCTGCAAGAACAGTTCACTGGTGCGGTCATCCACCCACAGAAGCTCTGTCAGGGCTGCCCTGTGTTCACAAGGAAAGGCTGGGAGACGGAGGGGAGCTTGTAGAATTGGATCCAGCTCGTTGTAATGAGGAAAGCCTGTTCCAGCCAGGGAAGGATTCAATTAGGGGGCCAGAGGAATATGGATGATACAAGGAGGGCACCAGGACATCTGGGGCTGCCACTGCTAGCAAGAATAAAGGTGCTTTGCATAAGAACAGGATGCAATCATACGGGAAGAGGGATCTGCTCCCAAGTAGCACTGGTTCCCCCTCCCCTCTACAGTGCACAACAAGGTACAGATTAGACCATTACACCCAGGGGAAGCCACAGAGTCGCACTCTCTTTTTCATGGACAGTAGCAGGAAATCGGTGGATTGGAACCAAATGAGAAGCCTTACTCAAACCAGATGTGACCCCAGGGAGATCAGAAATGCAGAGATGTTTTTGCTTTGACATATCCGCCAGTGTTGAGGGTGGGGGAAGGCAGAGGGTGGCAGCAGCCGATTTAATGCTGCTGGATTATATCATGCTGGTAACAGGCTGGCTGGGTTTCAGCACAAAAAATTATAGAAGACCATGCTACTGTTACAAAGTCAAAACCATGAATGTATCCCAAATTTTAGCTGGCTCATCACCTGCTTCAGCAGCAGGACTTTGATGTGGGACCTTCATAGCCACACTGCTTGAGTAAACCACATCTGTAGGCTACAGCCTGTCTTGTGATCAATCACTCCTGACCAAAGGTACCCTCTATTTCCATTCAGCCTACTTCATAAAATAATTTGAGTCTAGATGGTGAAACGGGGGAAAATTAAAGCACAGAACTATGGTGACATGTACTGTGAAGTCCATTTTAAGTACCAACACCAAAACCACCACTCTGTGTGGCTAGATTTTAGCTTAGCTCTCCTGTGTCTAATTCTGACCCCCTGCTTAATGAGAACTCATTTTCAAACCTCATGAGACAATGATGAGAGTGAATTGAAGTGAGTAGACATTTTGTTTAAAGACCCAGCTTTGGAATCTTATGGTTAGGTGAGATTTTTTTTCTTGCTTGCATGAGTCAAAGGTAAGTTCTGACATCAATAGTCTCCAAAAGAAGTCTGCAATTCTATCACCATAAAGGCTCTGAAGTCAGGTCAGTACAAAGTAATCCAATGTATTCATTCATTTTCAGACCTCATGATTATAAAAGCCTGATGCGTGAGTTTTTTGCTTATTTGATTCTGGTAATAATGAAATGAAATGACGGGAAATCAGTTTCTCCCCTGGCGCTCTCACTCTGTCTCTTCCTTCATCCTCTCTGTCTAAACAAGGAGTCCAGAATTAACTTCAGTTAGCATTATATTCTTTCCGAGCCCTTGAAGACAGTGATCAGTGTGTCCTGTATTTCGTGCCAGGCTACAGGATATTTGTAACAAAAAGGCAAAAGTCCCTTTTCCAGCTCTTTGCTTCC
Source organism: Strigops habroptila (assembly GCF_004027225.2). Taxonomy (NCBI): domain Eukaryota; kingdom Metazoa; phylum Chordata; class Aves; order Psittaciformes; family Psittacidae; genus Strigops; species Strigops habroptila. The sequence continues at coordinate 3,664,297 of NC_044292.2, forward strand.
CTGCTGCTGCCTTAGATGGAACAGTTAGTTGGTTAGTTACCATGAGTGAGGAAGGGCCTGCAGGAAGTCAGTGTGTTTCACAGGGAACCACTATGTCATGGATGCCTTCTCTTGGTCCAGTACCAGCATAGACTGTTGCCCTTTAGGGGACTGCCTATCCTTATGCAAATACTGTCAGATTTTATCTGTTAATTATGAATATTTCTGTGGGTGAGGCTCTTGCTCTTGTTCTGTGTTTGGGAGCCTGCACCTAGTTGGTGTCTGCTGAAATCCGTTGCTTTTTTCCTGCTGACTTCTGTAGACTTTGGGACAGGAGGTTTCTGCTTAGCCTATGAAATAATTCCATCCTATCTGCCCCACAAGCTGGCAAGTCAAGAAGGGCTTATCAGTAAGAGCAGGAAGAAGCCAAATCCTTTCTTCTTTGTGCCATCTAAACATCAGGCATCTGAAGGACAAAGGCTCTACTGTTTTGAGTGGGTATAGTTTTGCACTCTCAGCATGGGTGTAAATATGAAGTTTAGAGGGAGGAATTGGGCAGACTGGAATTGGCTGAACTGGAAAGAAGCCTGTGTCTGCCTGCAGAATGTCTCTGGTATCAGAATGAACCTGAGCATCATCCAGGAGGAGCCTGAGGTGCAGTGAATATGGACCTAATGATACAACAGGAGCATGTTGCTAGAGACCCTGTCAGCACTCTCATGCTTTACAACTATATCTGACCCCTCCTGGGGATGGAGGGTGAGCTTCTGGTTTAAATTAGCCCAGATGAGATGCAGTGTTGACAGGACTCAGCAAGGTTTGCAGTGGAGTTTTGCTAGCTGGCCACCCCAAGCAGTAACAGAGCCATGGGTGGGAGAGTTGCCAAGTGGGTACCTTATAAAGCAGGCTGAGGGTGCAGCTTCTTGAATGATGGAACAGAACCTCCTCCTCCTTTCCCAGACACTTCAATGATCATAGCCCACAAAACCAAAATAGCTGTCAGAGAACAAGCTGGATTTCATTTTCCTACTGGTGGTGTCTGCATGGTGTTTAACATAGAAGTTTCATTCTCCAGTGTGAATGAAGGGCGGAAAGTCCCCAGTTTGTTGTCTCACTCCCAAAGGAATGGGTTTATAGGCCTAAGAGTCACAGAAATTCCTATTTGCCACAGAAAATACAGCTTAAAAAAGTCTGAACACTGGGATGTGGTCTCACCCTTTATCTCCCTAATACCCTGGTGGAGTTCAAGCTACCCTGGAAATAGGGGATGTTTCTGAAATTAGAGTCTTGGAGGCCTGATGAGGATCAGGGTCTGAAGTTGAGAGGAGACTAAATAATCTGAAGAGAGAGAAAACATTTTACTTTCCTGAAGAAAATGAAAATTGGCTCCTCAGTGAGGCACTTTCCAACCAGTGTGTATAACTCTTGCTTGGAAACTAAACAGAATCGACCAACTTGTAATTTATGACAACTTCCTCTGGCATGTGCTCGGGTCTGTTTGCACCATTGCCATGGCAGTAAAGGAACTATTTATTCGTCCAGCTACCTCGCCACATCCTGCAGGGCCTTCCATTGGAGACAAAGGCAGACCTGATTCAAAATGGCAAGGAAAGCTAGTTAGCACTCAGGAAATTGGAGGTCAAGTATCCAATTCTTCTGCTATTGCACATCCTATTCTTCTGCTTCTTGCACATTATCATTTCAGACTGAGAAGAAAAAGCTAGTGCAGAACCACTCTTTACATTTAGAAAGCTGCTTTTATCTGAGGGTCTTAAGGGCTTCATAAAGCGCACCCTCACACCATTGTTTATCCATAGATAGTGTGCAAAAGTGTAAAGTCATGGACTTTCTGTGAAGAATTTGCAGTCTAAACCCCCAAATTTTAGGATCTATTAATATAAGGTGTCAGTGATCACAGTTATATTAAAGGTCCACATGCTAGAGTATGGGTTTCTTACTGAATTGCCATGGTAGTCTAAAGTGCCTGATTGGACAAGGACCATGGCAATGCTTAATTGGGCTCTCTGTGCTCAGCCTGGTTTTGGGATCTTCCTGACAGCTTTCCTGAAGTTCTATGTCTCTTTCGTAGCAGTAAGGGAAGCTTAAGTAAGCACTGCTTTTTCATGCCCATATTTCACCCTCTTCGTTGTGCTCCCAGAACATTTGTGGGACTACTCATTAGGCCAATTTGGTTATCTTAGCTAAAATAAACCCATTTTGGGCAAAAGGGTTATTTCTCATGAGTCTACTGATGCAGTTTACTATGTGGTCTTGTAAGCAGTGTTCTGGCAAAATTGACACAGCAGTAGAAGGCATTTGATGAGCTATGTGAACACTGTGTCATGGCCACAATATATGCAGTCAAACTGCCTTCTTGATGTCAGCAAGCTGTAGTCAGTGAGTGTATCTGAGGTAGCCTGTGATAACTCCAAATAAGTCAGTAAGCAGAATGAGCTAGAGGCCAGTGAGATGGGAATCCTGTGAAAGAATCCAAATGGCCAAGACCAGATTTTCAAGAACAGGCAAGTAATTTAATGTATCCTGCATATCAGTTGTATTTACAAGCATTATTATCTACTTAGTGTATAAATGCATCTTCTTGATGTGTTCAGCCAGTGGGTAGAGGTTAGAGATTGTGTGTCTAGTGTTGTGTTGCAATGGGTTGGTTGATTATGAAATAATTATCTCAAGATACATGTAGTGGGTTCCTGCTGTTTTTGGAGGCTAGATAGGTGCTTCCTAAGACTTTTCCCTGAGAATTCAAGCCCTCTTTTTGTCAACTGTAAGCTATGCATTTAGTAGAAAGCAGTATGTGAATGTTTAGTAAAGGGTCAGTGCATAGGGTGCAACAGCTTTGAGATGAGATCCTGGCAGATCTGGCAAAAAGAATAGCTTCCCCTTCAAGGTCTGGGTAGTCTTGTTTTGCTGCCACATCTATAAATGCAGCAAGCTTCAATAGCAGTGTTGGTGCTTTACCTCAGGAGCGACAAATCCTGGCTAGGTAACATCAATGTATATTTGTTCAGGATATATACCTTTCCCTTTCTCTCTTTTCACCTCTCCCTACAACAGGTACCCACATGCAGTACCCTTAACAGGACTGTGGGTCATGCTTTCTGGATCCATAATCCTATCCTGCTCCTTGTTTCCTTGGAGCTGCACAGATCTTTTTTTAATCTCTTGTTATGAAGCTGTGGTGAAAGTTTCTGGGTTTCTCTGGCTCGTGTGGTCTGAGCATGATGGATTTTCTGTTTATGCACAGCCAGCCACTGTTAAATGAACAGCACAAACTCAAGAGAGTGAAAAAGGGTATGAGAGGTTGGAACTGATTTTAAGGGAGTAGATGGAGCGAGCTACAAAGCCAGGGAGTGTTCATTCTGTGAAACAAGGGGTCTCTTCTCTAACGTAGGATTGAAGACAGAGAGGGGTGTGACATGCTAAACACGAAGACTGAGATTCAGGTCTAGCTCTTGAATCCCTCTATACAAGCACACATGGCTTATATGTGGTAAAAGCAGGGTTTGCCTATGTCCAGGAGCTTCAAGTTTATTTTAAGTTTCATCTGTTCTTAAAACCCTCATTCCTCTGAAATAACAGCTTTTATTCAGTGGCTTTCATTTCATCCTTTGGGGTCAAACCCTTGCTTGGGTACTGAAGTAAGTACTGAATTTACTTATTTGATGGTTCTTGACTATTGGCATAAAGCCTTTGGAATCAAAATGAAACAAGCCTTCCTTACCAGCTGTGGTCCAAGTTCTCACCTGAGCCAGAAACTGCTGTTCAAACAGTGATGATGAGATACCTGGGTTTCCCCTTCCATAATATATTAACACCACAAATAGATTACCAGGAGCAACAGTTTCAGAGCAAATGGCTCTATGGTTCCCAGCAGTTGTTGCAGGCATGGATTTTAGAGTGAAACAGGTTAACTCAGGGATTCTCAACTGGTTTTGACAGGCAGCCACTCTGCTGTGATAATAGTGTCAAAACCCAAGCTCAGTTGGGATGCTCCTTGAAATAGGCAGACCAGGAATCCTTAGGGAAGACTTGATGATGGGGGTCAGATAATTCACTCTTCGTTTTAATTCTTCTCTTTGGAGCCAAGGAAAAAGTCTGTTAAAATGTTTGCCCAATACTTTGGGGCCAGCAGTTATAATTACACTTATTCTAATACATATCCATACCCGTGGTGACTCACTGATGCAAATCTGTTTGACTACTTCCACGAGGGGTTTGCAGCAGGGGGTGGTGGAGGAGGAGACAATCTGATCGTTGGGGTTGAGCCCAAGGGGGAGATTTCTCCTCCTTTACATACCCTTGCAACTGTGATGGACTTCAGTGGGGAGCCTGGATTTTGCTTTTGGCTTAGCCACGGCTCTTCAGCGCGACCTGACCGAAGTTCTTCACGGAGACAATGTAATTGGGACATAAGTGAATTCCAGTCAGTTCGGGAAACACATCCTTTCAGTTCCTGAAAACATGCTATTATTAATTAACGAGCGCAAATACTAAGGGGGCCGCACGCTTTTCCTTCGCTGGTCTCAGACTTGTGTCTCTCCATTCGTCTCTTCTTGCTAAATTTTTCAGTGTTTTTAACATCAGACTGATGTTACGTATAATTACCAACTTTGCACCAAAATTATATTTGACATGGCTTGTGTGGGAAATTAGAGCATTTCAGAGACTACAAATTCACCTGGGAAGATGAGCCAGGCAAGACAAGGCAGCGCAGAGTGGAAGTAATTTGAATATTACATGTGCCCTCCTGAAAATGCCAAAATCATTTAAATTGCTAGAAAGGATATTTTCCCTAATTAGCTGTGTGTGCTGGAGGGTTCATAATAATGCACTGCATGGGGAAGAATGGACTGGCAGAACAGAGGCTGCCTGTGCACCGCAGGGGGCAGCGACGAACTGGCAGTAGGAAGAGTTCCCCCTTTCCTCTCTGAAGGCATAAAGATATTTATCATCCCTGCAGCTGTTTACAGCGATGCCTTGATTTTTAAATGTATAGAGAATGTGCCTGGTTCTCTGGTCATCCATAGTGGTAGCTACTGAGGGAACCCAAGGGTGTGCTAGCTGTGAGGCTGTGCTCCAAACTCAGATCCTTTGCTGTTTGCTGTTTTGGGAGGATCTCACTGCCTCAGCTCTGCTCCACCCTCAGGCATCACTGTGCTGCTCTCTGACACTTCAGCTTCACAGTGTCCCACAAATACAGTCTCCATTCCCCTCACTTTGCTCTTTACTCCCTGGGGCCCTGCTGGTATGTTCTCACTTCCTTCCACAATTACAGTGATAGCCCCAGTTAGGCCAAGCCAAGTCTGTCTCTTTTTTTCCCCTCTCTAAATTACCCTGATGCCTGTAGACATTCTGGGGAGATGTATGCAGGGAGAGCAAGAGGCGGACACGCTCTCACGGATCTTCTCTCTTCCTGACATCGATTGTTTAAGCACTAAACCATTCGCTGACTCTTGTGACTCTAAATGATGTGGGGCTTTTTCGAGGTTTTCCTCCCCACAGCTACAGAAACCGCACTGGAGCACTAGTCTCTCTAATGTGAGGGCTTCCACCTGTGACTGCGGAGTGAGGCTGCTGCTGGTTCCATCTCCTTTTCTGCCATCACCGTTCCTGTGGTTTCTGCTTAGTTACATATTCATTTTTATAATGCAATTATCATCTTGTGGGATAAAGGAGGGGAAGACACCCTAATTAGCTGCTTAAAGCACTTTAAAACTGCATGTGTCCGTGTCTTTAAAGGAGACAGGACTGCAGAAGGGATGGTGTTGCACTGTGCTGCATGTTTCCGGTGTTGAGCCTTGCAGGGAACAGGATTGTACCCACCTTGTCTGATCCACTGCCATGGCAGTGATTTCCCATTTAACTGTCACAGGGTCTGGATCCCCATTACTTCCTTGCACCACAAGGTATTATTTGCACCCTTGCAAAGTGAATGTAAATCATTACCCTATTGTGCAAGCGGGAAGTTTTGGCTTGGGAGCTTTTCAAAACTGCTTCATAAGGAATGAACAATAACACGAATTTCAGGACAGGGTAGAAATGGGCTTTAAACTCTCCCACACCCATTTGTCTGTCAGGGATCCTGAAGCGCTGTAGTCCAGGTTCAGAGATAGAGACATCTTATTCCCAGTGAAGTTGGAATTAGGCGCCTTCATTCCCATGGGGATCTGGGCTCTTAACTGCATGGAAAGGCTGCTTTGTAAGAGCAAGGAGGAGTGTAAATAATGGCCAAGGATGCCAAAGCTAACACCTGCTTTTTGGGAAACTGCCCTGGCATCCTTTGTGTCCACAGAGTGGCTGGGCCCTGTAGTTAAGGTTTCAGCATGGTCTTTGGCTTTCTTCCCTTAGAAAGATGAAGAGCTGAGTTGATTGGAGAACATTACTCCTGGGTAGTTCATTGATTCCTTCACTTGCTTTCCGAGGACTGCAGGCAGGAGTGATGCTTGTAGTCTTCCAAAGCACACAGGCCCCAGTATGTCAACTTCACAGGCCAGTAGCCTTTACCAGGTGGGAACTTTCTTGGAGGTTCAGTACTAGGGCTCAGTATTGTTGCAGTTCCATGTGCCTGGCTGTGTTCAGGAATGATGGAGGATGATGTGCCTGGACAGGAAGGGAGGTGGCTCCAGGAAGACTTGAAAAACAAGAAGTATTGTTTTGTTTTAAATGCTGATTGTTTTGTGTAACTTGGGCAACTGTTTACTATTCTTGCCGTACAGGAGAGGAGGGAAGTGGATGAGTAATGCACCCTGATGAATGCCTTTCCTTTGCTCATAAAGTGATAGTTACACCCTGTGTCAGACCCGTTTTCATACAGTCTGTGGCCTTGATATTACATTATGTTGTCTTCCATATTCCTTTAATGCCACTTCATTTGCAGCTCAGGGTTTCATGTTTCTTTGGGGGGTTCCAGAGTTTGTCATGTGCTCTGGAAGCCATCCCTGGCCATCCCATTGCTGTGTGCAGGGCAGTAGGGAGGGTACGCACCTTTGGCACGTATGGCCTCTCCTGTAGTAGCAAAGCTGCCAGTAAGAGCAGCAGGTAATGCCTTCCAGGTAGATTCAATAATTCCTTCTCTATATATTGTAGCATCTCCTCTAGGTTGCTTGCTACAAGGAAGAATCCACTGTACAAAGAGCATGTGGAGATGGCAAGTGTTCACTTTGGCCTCCTTGCGCTGGCAGAGCTGACTGCTACCCAAGCAGATTGTCCAAGCTTTCTCCAAGCACCTCTCCTCTCCAGCATGATTTTCGTAGTCTCTTTTCTTGGCACTAGATGGTGCCAAGAACCCTCGTGCAGTTGCAATGAGTGTGAGGCCTTTATTTGCTTTGTACCTCAATGAGAAGATGCCTCTAGCTTGGGATGCAGGCTTTTCAGGAACTGTTTCCCCAGGGGCTGTTTCCCAGATCTGCCTCTCAATCAAGGAAGAGATTTATGAAGTGGAAAGATGTCCCAGAGACGAGCTGGCATGAGGGGGGAGAGGAGAAGGTTATCCTGAGCTGGGGGCAGGCTTGTCACAAGATGTGCAATGCAGAATTTCTTCTGTGGGATTTCCTTTTCTGTTTTTCTTTAAACAGTGTAATTTTTACTGAGAGGAAGGAGACTGCAAGGACTGTCCAAACATTCGCTCAATGAGCTCTTCTCTGAAGAGCTTTCTGTGCCCTTCAAGGCCTGACCTGAAGCAGCTTCTCATAAAGCAGTTCTGTCCAGCAACTGGTTAGTTCCATCTTTGCTCTGATTTACCACTCACAGTTCTCTCCCAGGCAGAGCATTCTAGCATGCATGCAGTTATTCTCATTTTAGGAACTAGTATGCTCAAACACTACCTGAAATCAGCAGATTCCATATACCTGTGCTTATACAAAGGTAAACACACTGCTGAGTCCCACTAATGCTGATCATCTCCAGAGTCCTCATTGTAAGAGAGAGATCCTTAAATATTTTGGTGAAGCCGTGAAGCATTGTAGCTGATCTCAGGTGCTGAAGAGTGAAGCCAGTAACATAGATGAAACCCAGCTTTAGATGTTAACTCCTCTCCAGTTTTCAAGAGCAAGTCCTCCAGAACCGTGGAACTCCTTAATTCATCCATTTCTGGTGCTTACCATCTCCATAAGGGACTTCTAAACTTTGGTTATCCCTGACTCCTGGAGCAGACCCTTGTCTTGCAGATCATTTGAAATGATCTGGTTTTGCTCTGTGGTAGCTATGATTTGCCCCACTCACTTTTGCAGAGTAAATGGGATGAGCTCTGGCTGATGTCTACATCGTGGTTTACTGTGACAGGCAGTTAAAAAAAGCCAGATCATTACATTTCTACTCCCAATTTTCCCTAATTTTGTCCCATTCCTGAACTCGCTCGTCTTTTATGTAATTTCTGCCTATCTCCTTTCTCACCCACCTCCTGCCACCCCTCTGGCCAGTCTGCCTCCTCTGTCCTCTTTCCTTGTTCTCCAAATGACTACCCATGCAGGCCACCAGCAGCAACATCCTCTTGACATCATCCCATCAGCAAACTATGGCTGTGCCTTGTTAGCGTGCATATGTTGTGGCAAAAGCAGTACAACCAGATAGGGAAACAGGGGGATCAAGTACCCTCCGTGGCCTTCAGAGAACCACAGGGAATGAGAAGGAAAAGTTGTTTTGTGGGGTTTTTGGTGGTTTTTGTTTGTTTCTTACAGAGGAGGATCCAGCTGTTCTGAGGAGTGTTAGATCCAGCTGTCAGCTGAAATATTTAAAGGGGATATTTTATGTATATAAAATGCCCCCATTCCCCTTGCAGTGCTGCTTCATTGCATCTCACCTGCGTTTTCCACTGTTACTCACATGGTGTTCTTTGCATTCCCAACTTCAGTGACTGCTTTCGGAAGCAGGTGTGACTCTAGAAACTTCGTAAGAGAAAAGGAATCCCCTCTTCCTGGTGAAGGGATGATGTTGGAACCAGGAAGCTGAAGAAGGCAGGTGGAGCCAGCAGTGTAGTTTGCAGGGTGCAGAAGACCAGGCAGTGGCAGGACAGAGCCCTGCCCATGAGGCTGTGGGGATGGAAAGCCAGGCAGCAACAGAGTGTAGCTAACAGGAGGTAGGAAAGGAATCCATTAAATGTGGGACAGTCTCTGCTGGAAGCTGACTCTAAGATATAAGCCCTGTGAGTAGACACATACTTGAAGGAAACAGTGGGACTGATTCAAGCATCCAGTATTTGGGTGTTTGACAAGAGGAGTCTATGGAAGGAAGGGTCCTTGCTGCAGCAGGATGTCTCCTTTCCCCCAGTAGACCCATCAAGCAAGACAGATGGCACATGCATTGCTTGCTTCTGTGCCAGGCAGTTACTAGAAAGCTTATTTACTTATGGTAATGACAAAAGGTGCTGGATTTGGACTCTGAGGTTTAGGTATGCTGTGCAGAAACTAAGAAAGCTCACTCTAAAAAAGCAGAAAGCAGCATAGGTAAGGCAAGTACAACAGAAAGTAATGGTTGAAAAGGGCTGGCTGGAAAACAAGCGACTCCTATTTCTGCTTGTTCTCTCTCTCCCTACCCTTTCACTCCTTCTAAAACATGCACAAATGTACAAAACCCATTTTCTTTGCTAGTCATTCAAAAGTACAGAGTTCATTTCCCTAAATATCATCTCATCTTTGGAGCTGGAGGAAAATCCCACCCAACCTAAAAACTGACCCCTATGATTTCTTTGAACAAGCTTCCACAGCCACCTTGTAATGAGAGCAGTGGTAAACTGCTGAGGAGTCCGTTGTGGTACCTTGTTCCATCAGCTGCTCTAATACCTTTTTGATTATCTCAGTGGACACAGATATAAATGCTGTGCCTTGGATCCCTCACTTGCAAGCTATCTCCATTTTTTTTTTGCATTTTCTTTTTAAAATAAAAATGACTGCTGATGTTTATGCCCCTGTAATACATTATGTATTATTTTGTTTTAAGCGCTGCCTTTTGCATCCTGACAGTAACAATAAAATGTGAGTATGGGATTCCTAATACAGACAGACTAATGTTTCCACTGCTAGCCTTCCCTATCTCTTCTTTTTTTCTTTCTGCTCTCTAAGCACTTTTCTAAAGGCTCCTTTTATATTCCTAATAAAATTAGAGCAAAATACATCGATTTACTGGAAAAGAGGGTTTGGTTTTTTTTTCCTTGGTGATAGCACTTTCTTCACCGCCCCCCCTTAAAAACGCTGGTGAATATTCCATGTCAAAGACCTCCAGTTTCTTCTTGGGTTCTCTTATCATTCCCCAATGATTTTTTACCCTCTTTTTTTTCCCCTTGGCTCTGCTTGTTTCCCCCTCTACAGACCATTTTATCTATGCTGATCTTTGTGGTAATTATCTTTCATTAATGTATTTTAGTCTTATCTCCAAATACCAGTAAGTGGCTGGTCTGCACATAACTGGGAACTGATCTGGATGGGACCTTTTTACTCCTTTTCTGTCTATAGATCATACAATCCATATCCTGATGTCTGACTTCCATTTTAGTGTAATGGGTCCTCTCTTGCCCCACTCCTTCTGTTACCTCTTAAACCAAGTTGAGCCAGCTGTAAATTATCAGATCTACCTTGGTGGTGGTGTTACAACTATGAGATTCAGCACTATGACCACGACAGGACTGATTTCTCAAGTAGGATTATCTACATCAGTGTAAGTTGTGTATTGGGTTCTTTATCTCCCATTGAGATTTGGGTTGATCCCATGTTTTGGGGTTTCTTAAAGCTCTCTCACAGCTGCCTCCATGTAGTTACAATAAGGGGAGGGAATGATCTAAGTCCATGGAGTTTGTCCATACTCTGCACCACTGGAAAGCTTTCAGAAGCCGTCACTGTGCTTTGGGGATTTTAAATTTCCGAGATATTCACTTAGTTATGGAATAGGCTAAAATCTGTCATGCTGATTTAATGAGAGAGGAGGGGAGGGAGGAGATACAGACACACAAAAAAAAGCAATTTTCCTTGTAACAGTTGTGTTAAAATATTGATACAGATGCAGAGTGGAAAAACTTAACGAGTTGTTAGTGTTAGAAATAATGCCAGCATTAGACATCTCTTGTGTGCAGGGTTTCCAAGATGGTGTTCAGCATTTCTGGGAAAGAGATCTCATGAGAAATGTGGAAATGCTGGACCTGGGTGAGACCAGTGACACTTCAGTGTCCTCTCCCAAGGCATCTAAACTGTCCTGTCTTTAACCACAGACGGTAGCACTAATGGAAGCCATAGTGTGGTTAAGAACTGACTATTTTAACCAAAGATTGGCTGTTTGAATGTTCCTGAGTGCCCTTTATACTGCAGCTCTTACCAAGGATGTATTTTGAGTTCAGAACCAAGACCTTGGGGCTAAGGCAGTATGCTGGTGCACATGCTGTCCAGTCTTGATTCCAAACTCTGTTGCAAGCTTTATGTATCTTGGGCACATCACATTCTGTGCATTACACTTATAAAATGCTTTTTTCCCCCTTTTCTCTGGTAGTACCCCTTGGTTCTGCAGGGTCACACACACAATAGAAAGGGAGAGGTCTTACTCTACATTTTTACTGTTTTCAGTACTGTGATTCCCTGATTTTGATCAAGGGTTCAGTTTCTGACACCCAGGTGCTATTGCTGCTTGAGTTCCATGTAGAAATGAGAGGTCTCAGACCTTTCAGTTGGTAAGCTTTCCTTGGGGCTCCATGGTCCCTGGAATCCTTCACTTTGGGCTTAGCAAAGAGATGATACAATGTGGGTATATGCAGTAATAGAGATTTCAGAATGACCCACAAAGTCTTTTCCAATGTTGTCTCCTTGTCTTGGGCTCTTCCACTGGTTCTTACTCCTGGAAAAGTCACTGAATCAATCTGTTGTGCAGAGCATAAACCAAGTCAGACTGGGTGTGCTGGGCTCTGTTAATACAGACCTCTCTCCATCAGAGACTCAGCTGAGACCACTAAATCTGAGCATCCCTTTTAAGATGAAAATGAGAAAGGAATTAATTTTAATGAGTGATGTTTTTGCTGCTGCTTGCCCTGTTGTGTGTGGCCTCTTGTGTAGGCAGTGTGATCTGCCATCGTGTCAGTGTTCTGTGATCAAACCCCTTCCAAGAGGGGATGTGTTTCTGTGTCAGTTCCAGTCCCTGAAGAATGCTGCCAATCTATTAAGAGCCTGGCAGGCTGTACTGGGAAATGCTAGCATGAGCAGAGGAGAGGCAAGCCTGAGAGTAAGGAGGAAGGAAAGATTAATCTTAGCAGAAATTCTGCATCCAAAAAGGACTTCCAGGGATGTATTGTCTTCAGCTTGCACGTCGCAGAATGTTGTTTCCCTTGCTGAAGGGCTTACCAAGAAGACTTCCTAGCAGAATAGATTTCCCTTAGGAGTGCAGCACCAATCCTGTACAGTTTGCTTGGCATCCCTGGCTCTTCCTTGCCAGCACCTGGCATTTTAGAGACCTGAGAAAACTATGAGTATGTTGGGCTGTGCTCTTCAACAGTCCGCTTCAAATGAAATGCTTGAGCCTTGCTAAGTACTAACCCTTTGAATATCTGGCCCTTGGCATCACTGAAGGCAGTATGGCTTTGCATTGCATTCAAGTAAGTATTGGTTCCTGTTCGTGGTGAAATGAAAGACAATGAATGATGTTTCTCTTTGACCAGACCATTTTTCTTTTTGTATCCATCTCTACAGAGAGCAAAGACTAGGAAAAACCTGCTGCCCCTTGTGGGCTTCTGATGATAGACTGGCCTGAGAGCTACCAAAATTGGTTTGTCTTATTTTAACTTAAGTGGTCTGACTCTTGTAGGTATATGGCTCCCGAGCAGAAAGGGTAGCCCTTTCCATGGGGAGTGATGCCAGGATAGCAGTGTTCTATACTGAAGAAGGAAAGTGGGATGAGTGTCTCCTCCTGTGAGCTGCATAGCATTTTGAACCAAGGCTGGACCCAAAGGAGGATGCACAGTACAGCATGTGGAAGGCTCCGTCCAGATTCCTGTCAATAGCAAATAAATCTTCAAAACTCTTCTCACATTTGAAATTAATTGGTGGGGGAAGAAGGGCAGTAGCTTTTAATATACATCACTTATCTGCACATAGATAGATCTTCACAACCCCCTCCTCTGTGTCCCCTTATGAAGGCTTTATTCTCTTCCCCTCCTCATTACCAGAAATCTCTGATCTTTGAAGCAGGAGGGAGTGATTGCTCCATCAGAACCTACCGGGTCTCCGCAGGTGTCAGTGGTAACAGAGCAGCAGCAGCTGAATTGAAAGGACAAGGAGTCAGTGGAGCAGGGGGATTGCTGCAGCACTACCATTAACCGATCATGGGTAAATGAGTGGCACCAAGTGCCAAGCTTTCAAAAGCTGTCTTTCTCTTTCCTGGGGAAGTTCCAATGTGATTACTGAGTGTCCCTCTTGAGATACTAACACCTTAAAGAGCAAGAATGCAAAATATATAGGAAGCATTCTTTTGAGAGGACGAGGGGGGGTGATTTTCAGCCAGTTTCCCCATCTTTGCACCATTTTGAGTGAAAACTGCTCGAGGTACATGCCATACTGCACATGGCTTGTGAATAGAGACCCCTAACCTGTTCCTATTCTCTTTGCGTGATGTTTGTGAAGGGAAGTGGGATGTCCTTTCCTACCAGACCTAGCAGCCAGTCTGAGCACAACTTGCCACCAGAATGTTCCAATGAGAGTGCTCCTGACTGGTGTTGCCTTCTGGGATCCCAGTGTGACTGACCCAGCACTGCCGAGTAGGTCGGGAGTTGTGGCTTCTTGGTTCCTTTCTGGCTGGGACCCTGGCTACAGCCTGCCCTTGTGGGCTGTTCTCTTTTTGCCAGCTTCCCCTCAGAGCGCTGAGGTGCCCCCACAAACCACATGCCCAGAGCACTCCATTCAGGTTTGTTGGTCTTCAAATCCCAGTTTGCTTGGTCCCTGAAGCGGGCTGGGAGAGCAATCAAAGCCACTGCAGTGCAATTTCCGACAGAGAATTTCCTTCCTATTTCTGAGGGAGTGTGTGTGTGTGTGTGTGTGTATTTACGTGTTTCAAAAAAACCAACAACCCAAAACATTTTGTTTTTGTGCACTAAGCACTTTTGAGGGCGATATGGGGCCCTGTAATACGGAGGTTTATAACCTCCTCAGCTAATGCTCTCTGACACTCTGTTTTGATATCATTACTACATTATACTCACAATTTTTGAGTGAAAAAATACAGTACTTAGAAAGTCGAAATTCATAAATAAATTCATGTCAAACCGCACTTAATATTGATTTTGTTAGTGTTCAGATTCAATAATAAGGTACTGCGTGCATGAATATTTAAATATAATCATCATTTCTGCATCTCCTAATGGCCTCTGCTCTTCTACACTCAATTTAAACACAATTTAAAAACTATAATGTATTGAAAAATACTAGGATTTAGCAATAAATCACCATTGGGATACTCCAAGCCTTTTATAGGATGGCTCAATATCTGCTTCTCAAGGGACAGCACAATTAGATTCATGTTTTTAAACTTCTCAATTATCCATATACCATAATTTTATGTGAAAGTTTGTTTCTCTTCCTCCCCCCCTCCACCTCTGCTCCCCCTCCTCGCCCCCCACCAGATACTCTCCCAGTAGGAAGCGGAGAAATCACTAAGTGTTCTCTTAGCTGGGTTAGTATAGTAAAAAGGAGTCAAAGGTCACAGTCCTCAAACTGAATTAAATCCAGAGGCTGTCAGGGAAAGCAGAACGCTGACTCACTTAATCACATTATTTGGGGAAAAATCTAGGGGGAGGAAAGAGATAAAATGACTCAAAATGAACTCGCCAAGGAGGAAGCGGAGTTTTTATATTTATTTAAAAAGCAATATTCGTCTTTATCAAATAGACGCAGGGTGGTTCGATGAGGATGGAGCTGGCTGGACATGTGCGCAGTCGCAGGCAGGAGAGCTCTGGCAAGCAGTTTTCTCCCTAAGCAGGATCAGTGAGGGGAGGATGCGGTGCCCTCGGTTCCTCCAGTGCCAGGCTGGGGTGTTTTTTGGTAGGGGGTGTTTCTGTAGTGCTGGTCGCTAACCCATCTGCAAACCACACCCTCCGAGGTAGGTCCTTCTCATTCTCCTCATTTTACACATGGGGAAACTGAGGCACTGGTGGGTGAAGTGAGTACGGCAGAGCCCCAGTGGCAGAGCTGGGAGCTAGTCCTCGGGTTTCTAATGCTACAGCCTCTGCCCAAGCTATATGGCCATTTTCTCTCTCCCACCAGCATCCTCAGAGCCTGTGATGGAGAGGGAGATAAAAAGGATCTAGTGTTGGAATCTAAAATAATAGCACTAACATCTTCTGAGCTCAGTGGATCTTGCTGGCATTGGTGTGGTGGTGATGGTTCTGGTACGGAGAGCGGCTCGCCACTTCTCTTGAATGCGTTGCTATCAGATGGGACGAAATGGTCAATAGATGAGGAGTGGCACTTTGGTGTCTGATGGAGAGGATGTAGCTGTGTCACTCGGTGACGCTGGCAGTGTCACCCAGAGTGCCTCACAACACCGTATAAACTGCCATGCAGAGCTGGGAATTGCAGTTGGCAAGGGATGGAAGTGTGCACCCTGATGGTGGAGGGTGGGCAGAGATTTGCCGACATGAGCAGGGACCACTAACCTTTGTGATTCCTAATCCAGAGCTCCTTCAGGCCATCAGTCTGACTGGGATTTTGCTTGTATTCTGTATTTCACCCCAATTCATTAGAACTGTTTTCTAAAGAGGTTTGCTGTGTTGCATTGGAACTAGGTTTTATCTCATTCATCTGCCAAAGCGTCAGCTCCCGGTGCCTCAGGGTCACAAGCAAAGCTGTCAAGTCCCTGTGAGTGGATGAAAGAGAAGTGATCAGTGGTAGCAAAGTCTCACCAAGATGCCGTTGTAGCCATTCTGTGTGCTGGGCCATTGGGATTTGAAGGACTGTTTGTTCATTTCTGTGGGAGGGGAAGACAGGCATTCCTTCCCTTGCTGGGCAGGAACCACTTTCACCTCTCCTCTGAGGGTTCTAGAGCTCCCTAGTGTAGCTCATACGTTGGTCTGCAAAATACGTTTGTAATCCTGATACCAAATCTTGTCCATCTTCTATTTAACAGTGAGGGAAGGAAGGGATAGCGAATTTCTCCGGGAAAGGAAGACTATTGGGACAATTATGTGGGTGCTTCTGGAGTTCTGAGGGGTTTTTTTCCTAGAAATGACTTTCTGAGCTGCTGAAAAGTGTCAGAGTAGAAACAAAATCTTACCTGAAGGGAACAGCAAGTGTGTGGCCAATGCAGTTCATCCCATGCATTTCACCAATTTTGCTGTGGATTCTTTCTTCAAATACATAGAAAGTGTTAGGAAGCACCTGGATCTGAGCGTTTGGGAATGGGGTACTGGCAGTGTTGGGGGATGTGGCACCTCAGCTTGGTGGCAGCCCGTTTTCAGGACCAGCCTCCCGCTGCAGTGGCTGAGGGGTGGGTTTAACCCGCGTCCCGCAGTTCCCTGGGCTCGCCGGGCCGGAGCGCGGCGGCCGCGGCCTGCAGGTGGCGCCCCCTGCGGGGGGTGCGGCGGGGCAGAGCGCCGTGAGCACAAGTGTGCGCGGTGCAAAGCCGCTGGTATCCGAGGAGTGTCCCAACAGGTGCCGCCAGCAGATCCCTCCTGACTGCCGAGGTTGGTGCCTTGGCCGTGGTGGAGGCGGATGGCACATTGCTAATGAGCAATGAGCGCTGCTGGCAGAGTAGCGAGGAGTGCCTGGGCCAGGGGATAGTGAGTGGCACGGTGCCATGGGCAAGTGAGGGGCATCTTTGTCCTCTCCACATTCATTCCTTCTTTCTGGCTCTGTGAAGTCTAAATTTCTTCACCTCCTCCCTGAACTTTTGCTTTCTTTCTGCTTTCCTGTGCTAGCCCCACTTTCTTTTCTCTCATTTGTTTACTGCTTCTACCCCTTTTATTCTTATTTGATCTTTATGCCTTTGCCTAGAATGTTTTTGGCTACCGGTATCATTCCCTTCATGTTTATACCTCACTGAATCATGTGGGTAAGAGAGAGAAATGAAGACTAGGATCATTCCTGCTCTCTGCTATAGAAGAGGGTGGGGGTTACTCCAGGCCTGAGAAAAGGGCTATGGATCACCTTGGATAAACATCTTTGATTCCAGACATGGTTATGGAGACTCACCACTATCAGCAGGTTGGGTTTTTGAATGTTATCAGGCTGTTGCTTCGGTTATCAGAACAGGAGACGGCACGTGCAGTGCTACCACACAGAGGATTGCGTGTACTGATGTATAGTAGTGAGCACATGCACCCAAGCACATCAACACTAGCTCTGAGGAGTGTTAGGTACGTTAGTAAGTGCTTATGTGCACTAGGAATTCTATTTACATATCAGGAATACTCAAGAACGGCTACTCATCTTCTAGCTTCCCACAGCCAGGTACGCGTGAATGAATCAAATGGTCGTTATTGTATGTATATAACTTTTACTGTCTGTTCTGTGGCAACTTGGATCCTGCAGTAGGCTGTGAAATACCCAATTTTTGATGGCAAACAAATGGAGAGTATGGCTAAACCAGGGAGAAATTCTGGCATGGTTGCTTTGCTGATGATTTTGTTGTTACTGACACGAACTGGCTGAATTTCCAGGTGCCCAGATTACATTGTGCCTGAATTCCTCTTATGAAGGAAGATCCCTTTCCAGTTACCTGTAAAAAGTGACCCAAGCTCAGCACCTTCCAGCTTCATACAGTGATATCACATGTCACAAGACACCGTCTTCGGCAGTGCAGAACTTCTATAACCATGTGTCCAGGAGCCTGAGAGCACTGTTAGAGCCCCCAGTGCTACCTGCTGCCACTTCTCTTGTTGATTTGTTGGAGTTAAGTGTGATGATCAGGAGAACCACGGCCAAAGAAACACACTGAGTGTGGTGGATGGGTCACGAGGATTTCACTAGGGTTACTAGTTGTGATCCAGTAATTTTCTTTAGTATTTAAAGCTAAAGAATGGTTGTGAGTGTACTGAGGGCTTTTGACTTCTACCTAAACTGCAGTCCTCTTTGTTATTGTAATTTTGGGATTAGGGAAATAGCTTGATTCTCTTTCAGAGCCTATAATAGCCAAAAATCTGGACTGATGTGCAGCTCCAGGGAATCTGGTTGCAAAGGGGAGAAACCCCTGAGTGTGTGTAGAAGCCAGCTCTGCATTTGCCCGGAAAGCTTCTATTTCCCAAACAAGGAAAGGGCAAAAAAGCCTTGAACACTGATTCTTTGAAAGCTGTGAAACTCAGAACAGGTGTGAGCACAGGCAGCTGCCGGGTGCTGTGTGCAGATATTCCTGCTAATGCCTCCTTAGAACTTAATCTCTGAAACCATCTGCTTATGGTGAGCACATGTCCTGGGGGAGGAGGGGCAGCAGCAGATCCAGCAGCCTCGCGACTTCTTCCACTGGAGCCTGAGTAAGAATTCTGAACAGCAGAATCAGCTCGAGTTGTGTGTCAGGAGGCCTTATCCTCAGCTTGTGTGAAGCAGGAAAACTCTAGTGTCAGTTCTTCAACTTCAAGATTGTTACTGTTGAGTCTCAGAGATCGAGATTTGGCTCATGAGCATCTGAACAAAGCCAACACAGTCCAGGTTTTGGAGCCGAACCTTTTGTCTCTACAAATACAGGGGATCAGTTTTTTCTTACTCAGGGTCTCAGTCTGAACAAGAGCAGCTAAAACCTCCAGCAGAATGCCAGACCTGCATCACTTTGGTTTCCTAGTCTGAAGTCACTGGGAAGTTGAGTAAGTCCTTTGGGTTGTCACCTTAGTGCAGCTATCCTGATAGTCTCCAATGGAGCTTCCAGGAGTTATCTTTGAGTAAATCCCTTCCCTTCTCATGCCTTTTTTTCCTCCTCCTGTTTCTTTGCTTTTTGACTTTGGGAGAGACAGCCCCTGCTCCAAGGTCTCTGTTATTCAGCACAAGGTATGGGAGGATCATAGATGTTACTGTGCTAATAAGTGAATCAAAGCCACCCACTGCTGCTTGCTGTGCTGCTTGTTTTTTACCTGTGCACGTTGTTTGCAGAAGCCACATTGCTCTCAGCCACTGACCTATTAATGACAAGCTAGTTTATCAGCTTTGGCAAAAGAAGAAAGCAGTATTAGCCACTGTTGCCCTGTGGCTGCCAGAAGCAGTATGGTGACAGGAGTGGGTCATACTTCAGCCCGTGACTGAAGGGTCCCCAGCCTCAGAGAGACATTCAGGGACTTCCCCTGCATTTGGTACTGGCCATAAAAAATTGATCATCCTTTGTTACAGCTTCACTTCTGTCACTTTCCATCCCAGAGTCTGTTTTTTACAGAAAACAAGCTACATTCATCAAAAATGACAGAACACAGACTTAATGTAATCATGTATGGGAACATGAATTGCAAATGCAGAACACAAGCACTAAAATGTATTTTCCATTACTGCCACAAAATGAAATAATCATGAACATTTTCCCCAAGAATGAGAACACATGTAGAGTACACTGACACCTCCAAACCTGCTGCAGGGCCCTGGCCTCAGGTGCAGGTAGGCTTCCTGTCTATGGGCAGGGCAGAGATCTGCTACTCTCAGAAGAGGTGGCTGTCTTCTAATCCTCACCATGGAAACTTGTGGTGCTTGTTAGTTACAGCAGCTTCTGCAGGCTCATTTGGGTGACCTTCTGGTCATCTCTGGTTGATAAAGATCTCGTGATACTTCTAAGTATAACTCAGCAGAGGTGCTGGAAAAGCAGACAATGCTGTGTTGCTCCTTAATTCTGGATTCTACTTCTAACTGCTGCTGGATCACTTGCTGATAACCTCAAACAAGTCCTCTTGCCCCTACCCTGCTTTTCTACGTAAGCTGCCAAAATACAGATATGCTTATTTTGATTTAAATCTGTTCACTGGTTTAGAGTTGGTACAGGACAACATGTTAACCAAATTCTTCCTTTCCATTGCAGACAAGCTGGGCCACAGTTGTGCCATGCTCTGTTGAACATCTGCACTCCAGAAATGGCTGCATTTCCCAGACAGGTAAGGTTATACCTGCCTTTCTATCCAATTCTTATATTTGTGACTTGCTTTAGTAGCAGAAATGTAAGTGACTGGATTGCCTCTGTTGATCAGAGTTTCAGGAGAGGCCATGAAGAAGTATAATAGAATTGGGAATAACCAATCTATAAACTAAACTAAATCCAGTACTTGCTCAGTTATTTAGATTATATTAAATATATACAAGTTCTTATCCAGCCTGTACTTGCCACAATTCTGCAAATACAAAGCCACTAATAACGGGTGTTGCAGCCTGCCCTGCTGAAGGATAGTTGGATATGGATCATGATGATGTCTGGAAGGGAAACTACTAGTTTGATCAAAGCTTTGTACTCAGACAGCACTGAGTGCTGATGGAATGATACAGAGAGAATAAGGCAGAAAGACAGGGGCTGGTTTACATCTCATCCAGCAGAAGCTGTTACGAGGGACTTATTGATCTCTGATTCAGCCACAGGCCATGGGTTAAATGATGGGAGGAGGTATTTGAAGAGACCAGTCTAACTGCACCCAACAGGAGGTGCTGAAGAGAGCATCATGCTGTGCTGGGGTGGACTTTTTTCCTCCAAAGATGTGACCCTGTCATAAAGGGAAGAGGGAGAGATTTTGTTCTAAATGAATTAAAATGCTGTCTTTGCATGAGAGCAATTCAGATTATAAAAAATACATAAAACAAACAGACTCAGCAGCTGTAGAATCCAAGAGAAAATCTGGATTTGGAAAAGATTCTTAACTTTTTTGTGGTGGAAAAAACATTTGGTCTTATGCATGTTTCCAGATGTTTGTACGCAGTCTGTGTCCTCTCTGTCAAGTTTGCTTAAGGACCTTCATAGACATGTTCATATGGTCATATATATGTAATCTCCTTATATATATGCACATTCCTGTACATTTGATACACTTTATGTGCATGTACATCATCTCATCAAAATTAACTTCCTTTTTGAATTAATGTGCTTATATGCATATACATCAGGATGTTTCAAGGTGCATATATGTATCTTTGTTCATATTCCCATATATGCATGAGGTGATCAACATAGGCAAATTGAAAAACTGAGTTATTCCAAATCTTGTGTTATTTCTCATTTCGTTCCCAAAGGGTAAATGGACTCATTCCAAATGAAAGGTAATCTTGGGACCTGAAGTTTTATGTTTCAGCATATAGCGTAGTTTAAACACTGTACTATAGACTGTAAGCTCTTCAGGGCGGTTAGTAGATTCCCTTCCTTGTTTATGCAACAAAGGCAATGTCAGATTATTGAAGACTTAAGGTTCTAGGACAGTGCAAATAATGAATAACAGTGGTCAGATTTTATGGAGAGATGGGCTGGGCAGGAGGGACCCTCAGAGAACCTGCAAAGCCATCCACAGGAACTTGTGCAAAAGGTTTGTCGCTGTGTTTTCCACTGGGTTGGAATACTTCTTTACAACTTTGAACACACACCCACTTCAGTGTTGTCTTTGCATGGCTCATAAAATCTAGTGCACGTGGACATTCCATGCTCTTCTCTATAGCTAATATACATATGTGTGTGTAGTCAAAAGGCCAAACTTTCAGAAATAACTCATAAACATTCCCAGAATGTCAGATGTCGTCATGGCAGGTAACCACCTATGTACAGCATGTGTGGCATTGGAAAGGTGTGTGCCATATGTACATAACTCTGTGTAAACGTGTATAGATTTTATGCTTGTGTGTATTTAGCCAGGGCTATACATACATTTATTCATGCCAGCACTGAATTGTGTAGTCCAGTATGGATAGTATGTGCACACCTTCCAGAAGAGGGCATCTGCCTCCCGATGCAGCAGCCTTCCTTACCCAATGGCCCCCAGCCTCTTGCACCTGGGCACTGGCATCCTGCTTGCCAATGGAGGTGAACGGTGCCAACACAGGGTGAAATATTAAGGCAGCCGCTTGAAATTCAAAGTGTTTCTTTTAATTACTGGGTGGATGCCACATGTCGATCCAATCCAGCTCTTAAATTAATCTTAATTACATGGATTTTGTAACTTTGGCATTAGCCAGCCACACAAAATATGTATTTCATAATCCTTGAAACGGGGGAAAAAAGGCTGCTGCTGAGCTGAGAAGTCAGCTGATGATGTTATCAGCCTCTGTGGCTGTGGGTGTAAGTGTCATTGGGGTGTGTCTTGAGATGTTATCGGGAATACCAAATTAATTCACTCCTGCAAATATCAAAACAAGCTTTTTGCCGGCAAGTAGGGAATAGGCAAGAGATTTGAGCTGCTATATTTGGAGCTTCTATGCCATCCAGTGCTGATACAATAAAGAACAGAAGCATCAGGGAGGGGAAGTTGGTGATCTGCCCTGTTTGGTAACACGTTTTGAGTGTGCATACCCAAAGAGTGCTACTCAAGCCTTTAGCTGTTCACATTATACTTGTTGTTTTGGAGTGGGGATCAGGAATCCTGCCTGTGTAGCTCTGCCATTGACTTGCTGGGTGTGACTGGGCAAGGGGAGGGAAGCTTTCTATCCCTGTGCTTTGGTTTTCATTCCTTCCTTCCTCCCTTTTGTTTGTTCAGACTTCTTTTTTTTTCTGGATAGGAGCAACCTCTTAGTATGTGTCCATTCAGCATTATATGGCATCTAGGTGCTACTCTGCTATGGATGATGATAATGGATAAATTGAATTATCTCAGGAGAATTGATACTTGTACTCTCTGTTAGGGATGAGCATTCAGGATCTGTCTGAGCATCCATCACGCCAACTTTAAATAGAAAAGAGAGCTGGGAATAGATGGTCAGGGATATTCATAGGAAATGCAGACACACAATTTGCCTTACCAGTCACTGCATGTTCTTTAAACAGGAAGCAGGGCCTTGGCTATCCCCAAGGGATTGGTGTCCCCTTAGGATTAACATTCCTGCTGACTGGGTTCCGCTTCTGCTTCTGCAGATCAGACTTGAAAAACGATAGATAAAACTGGGAGTAAGCACAATCGTAAACTATTCTTTAGTCTTCTTGCTCTAAATCTGAGTCAGGATGAGAGCAGAATCTGTGTATAGCCCAGAGTGACTCGTGGTGAAGTGGCAAAGTGTATTTAGGAGCCTTTTCTGTGTCACTACTGCAGACCTGGGGGTGGAGGAAGAGTAATGAGCAAGCAGAAGATCTGTGTGTGTGTAAGCACATTCACCAGTGGAGAAACAGTCTGCTGCACACAGATGTGCATACAGACACTTGTGCACACCTGTACCTTTTATTTGTGCCTCCATAAGCATCCTTTTTCCATTTTCTCTACTATACAGGCACCTGAAATCTTTGTAGAAATATTTTCTCTCTAGAATAGGCTTGTAAATGCTCATCTTATGGCTGACCTGTGAGTTCTTTTGGTGCCTGTGTGATGTATTTTGCTTGAAGGCATCCCTTTTTATTCTTACAAACTTCTTGTATTTGGCTCATCTACTGCTGATCATACTTCTGTCTTTCTAGTTAACAATTTTACCTTCTAAAGCTCTTCCTGAAGTTGCTTTACAGGGCAAGGTTAAGCTTGGATATCCATTTGAGGGGTGGTTTTCAGAGCACTTCTGGAAACATAAGTGGGAAAATGTTAAACCTCATGTCAATTTGCCTAATTGATGTGAAACTTGATTGTGGCCAGGGAGGAGTGGATTTCCCTGCTTCACTCTTCTGAATAATGTGCCCATCTGAAAAGAGAGAAAATCCAGTAAATCCTGGCAGCCAATGCAACTGTCCTTACAGGTTGGGATTCTCCCATACAAGGCAAAAGCAGGGAAGTTAGGTGCCTGACTCCCTTGGGACACCCTGTAACACTGAACCCCTGTATTTTATTTGTTTTAGTTGAAGCTGATGGAGTTTTCTGTAGAGTCAAGTTATTTGGACTCCAGTTTTGTCAGGTTCTTGGGCTCTTCTCTGAAGCACTTGCTTCTCAAGTAATGGTAACAGAACCTGGATTAGCCGAACTGCTCTGCTCCTGAAATACTGTGTCATTTCTGTCTTCTTGAGATACTACAACATGCAATTTTTAATCTCAGAGGCTTGCTGGAGTTGGTGTGACTTGAATAGGAATGATACAGAACTTCTTCAGTTTTCACATTTGAAAACCTTTAGATGTCTGAACTCATCCAGCAACGGGGAAGAAGCCAGCAGGCAAATGGAGAAACCTTTCCAGCTTTCAGGGTAGGTAGGAAACAGAATGAGTTAATGTTGGCCCAAAGGGCCACAATAAATAATGAGAGCTCTTCCAAGTATATCGGGGGAAAGAAATACGAGAGAGAAGGTAAGCCCATTAATAAATTAGGAGCGAGCTGGAATCAATGGTGAGGCTAAAATGCCTGAGCTACTTAACTTTTTTTTTTAATTGGTCTTTAAGAAGAAAAATATAGAAATGGAATATGGACCATTAGGAAGTAATGAGCATCTTGGCACCCAAGCTGTTGATGTAAAGCAGATAAGGGAACACTTGAAAGAACGGATAGCAACAAATCAGCAAGTCCAGCTGATGAGCATCCTGGGATGTTTGGCTGCTGAATTCACTGAACTGCTGGCAGGTAGTTTGAAAAGTTGTGGATTAAACAGGCAGGTCCTTCATGGTAAGTCCATATCCGTAGTTCTGCAACAAAGACCAGCCTTAAAAAGCTATTGGGAGCAATCCTGCAGTTACCACTTTACACAGCCCATTGTATTCTCAGCTTGAACTGGTACTAAGATGGGTTACATGAGGTTCAAAAAGCCTAAGTTCAGAAATTGGCCAGACTAGATGGTTCCTTTGCTTCACGTAATTAAAATTAACACTTTTGTCTTCTCAGTAAACTTGCATGATTGGACTGGAGCTGATCCAGCTGTGCCAGGGAAAACCCACCTAATAAATTTACCTGAGGGTTTGTGGCTTTCAGTTTAGCTTAATGTTCGAAAATGCAGCTCCTGCAGAGCAGCCGAGCAGATGGATCTGTGCTGGTGCAACCTTTCTGCTGTAAGACTTGAGGCTACTCTGATTTTCCCTCCAGATGATATTTCAACCAATGTTGTACTGCTCCTGGGGCTGAACTTAGTGTTTTGTACCTCTTGCTGAAGTTGGTCTGTTGAGGTGAAGTAAATAGCATAGGCTAAGCGGGTCAGGGCATGTTCTAGACTGCCAAAATGATGGGCACTCTCTGCTGATCCAGAAGGGCTAAAGCCATTCTGTGAGTATGGAGGCACCTCTCTATAGGCATAGCTCTATGAACAGGAGTGGTATCTCTTTTAAAAGGATTTCCAAGTCTGCAGAGATGATCCTAGCTCTTTCTCTGATTCTCTGTCAGGACTTGTGGAGAAAATTGGTAAGCAGAATGACAGTATTCCCGTTACAGAAGGATTTCCCCTGTAACAATGACTGTGAAAGGGCAGTGCTTCCATCATGGAGGAATTGCTGCTCTGAATACAGTGTATGAGCACTTTTCAAACAGAAGATCTTGCTGAGCTGCTGTATAAGATGTTGTAGCATATCTAGTGCTCTCCTCAGCCTAGAACTAGCTCGGTGCTTTTTTAGCAATGCAAAGAAAGATGAAGCAGAATACGAAGCGCTTACACAGATGGATAATTTACTTAAGGTCTTATTAATGCCTTTCTCTGAAGTTTACTGAATATACCATCCAGCCATACAGAGCTTCCCCAGATAATATTGTTCCAGGTGAATAAATTCATATTTCCCACATTTCCTTAACAATTGAGGTAGTTTACAGGCTTTTGCCTAAAGTTATCTTTGCAGGTTAAAAGAATAGAGCTGGATTTTTACCCTGTAGTAAGACCTGTTCCCTTTCTAATTTTCCTCCA
Source organism: Strigops habroptila (assembly GCF_004027225.2). Lineage (NCBI taxonomy): Eukaryota > Metazoa > Chordata > Aves > Psittaciformes > Psittacidae > Strigops > Strigops habroptila. Next base: position 3,690,124 of record NC_044292.2, read on the forward strand.
GAGGAACTCATTCTGATGTGGTATATGGTTTTACAGAACTCCAAGCTAGCCCTGGAAGGCAGGATCTATTAAACAGTGCAGTTGCAATGTGGATCCCCTGGTCACTGACCTCGGGGATCAGGGAATGCCCAGCCAGGATGGCTCGCTGACTGCATCCACCCCTCTCTTCAGTCCTGCCAGGGACAGGGACGGTGCACTGCATGCAATGTCCTTCAGAGCATATAGCTGAGAGATACAGTGGAGGATAACTCTCCCCAGGTATTTGATACCTTGATTGTGTAGTCTTTTCCATTTGCAAATAGTGTATGGAATACATTAGCACAGAAGCTGAGATTCTCCAGCAGTTATGTTTCAATTGTCTGTCTGTCTTTCTCATTTCTCCTCCTACGCACCTTCTTTATACCCCCCAGTGATACAGAAAGCTTAGACTTAAATGATTTCAGTGGGTGATAGGCAGGAGGTGGGGAAGGCACTAATATGAAAATTACTTTAATTTAACAGTCTGTCACTCACGCTGGCCCAAAGGAGCTCTAAGACCATTATCAGTGACCCTACAAGCCATCCTGCTTCTCCTATCCTCAAGCATAAACTTGAACTATTATACACACTTACGGGTGAGAGTGTACTTTCTCCCCTACCTGCATATCAGGAGGTAAAATAAGGAAATGTTTGTTGATGGAGGTTGAGGACACTATGAACATGAAGTCTGAACCTACTCTTGCACAGTAAGTGCTCAGTGGACTCGATAGCACTGGTGAAGTTCAGCTTTAGTTTACATTTAAACCAGGGGTCCCAGAGGGAAAAATCATCCCCGTTTGTGGTCACTGAGGAAGCAGTTCTGGGCTATCATTATTTATTAATATACCCCTTGTGATAACACCCAGAGACCCAAACACTGGTCTGCTAGAGAAGGCTCTGCAGCAGAGGTTGAGTAGGGACACTCAGCTGCCTCATCTCTTCAGTAATGGAGCCCTGGTTCAAGACTACGGCGCCTAGATCCACAGTAATGAATGTAATTAGTTCTAATAATGGGTGAGGTGATACTGTCAAATGAGAGATGAGAGGGTTCAGTTGGGTTCTTAGGGCCCTGTTCTTGTTGATGCAAAGGTCTTTTTACACCAGTCTGGCAGTGCAAAGAGGTCTGAAAGATGAATTGAAAAGTTAAGAGGCTACTCTATGGGTCTCTGGCTGTAACATCTATCTTTGCTCACCTGGCAGAACTGGAGGGAATCAAATGCCAAGCAAATACAGTGGACAAAAACCTCTGCTGGTGTAAATATGTATCACTCCTTTGATTGCAGTGAAGCTATGCTGATGGAGGCCAGCTGAGAACTGGATTCAAGGAATAAATGATTTTTGCCCTTAGTCTGGAAGTTCAAAGTCAAGTCCTTCACATGTCGTGTCCCATTCAGTGTTAGAGAAGGTCATGTCTCTCCTCCTTCTCTCCACCTGGGCTGTCCCCTCTCCTCTGGATAAACAATATTTCCCCATTGCATTCCCAGTCCCTCACGCTTCACCAGAATTAAATTCATCATTCATTTTTTATGGTTTATACATAGCAGTAATTTATGTTTTCAAATATATTGAGGTCACACTTTAGCAGAAAAAGAGTGTTTCACATTTAAATTGAAGGCATGTTCGTTCCATTAAACAGAGATGTTTTGGATAATTTTAAAAGGCTAAAAGTAGTAGAAAGTAACATTAAAATAAAATTTGAGAGATGTAATTACACCTAATCGTACCATAAAATAATCAATACTGCATTACATTATTTCTGACTTCCCCAGTTATAGCCTTTTTTTGTTAAGCTTTTGAATATTGATGAGGTCAGTGGGGTTGCAGTCGACTCTCTGAGGTCTAATGGAGGTGGAATTAAGGTGATGTCCTCTCCTATTATATCTGCACGGGGAGGTGAGCTCTCTACTTTCTCAAACTGGGGAGATAACATGGCATCAGAAGCCAATACCTCGGCATCATTTCTTGAGCTGAGCTGATGCTGTCAGTAACTGCTGACGGGGAAGCTGGCAGCGCTGTCTCCCCATCACAGAGCCACTCAATTACACACGCCAGGACGCAGAGGAAATGATGTTCACGTCAACAGGGATCATCACCAGCTGGAGACCAGTGTGTGTGAGGTGACAAGAACCAGTTCCTTCCAGTTCAGCCGGGGCTTTCCCTGTTGTCCCCGTGGGACACTGAAAAGGGGTTTTGTTGGGCCCTTCTCCTTCTCTGCCCCTTTAATTGTGCCTCTCTGCCTGACACGTACCTAAAACAACAGCCCCCCTCTGACCAGCTTGCAGAGTGTTCATCCTTCACCAGCCTTTGTGGAAGGACATGGAACACATCAGGAAAAGCTGGGATTTAGTACAGGAGTTTGGACACAGACCTGCTTATCCCGGGAGGTACAGGGCTGGTGGAATCTGAGTGGATGTGTCTCTGTCACCACAGAGATCTCCGTTTGAAAGGCCCTGGTCAGTACTATTCTTCGTTTAGGGATCTTGTAGCCATCTGTGCATTTCATTTGGGAATTTGTTCCTGTGTAAAGAAAAAAGTACCTACTGGGAGACAGTGATCTGTATTTTCCCTTGTTTCAGTACGTACCCCTCTGACTACTTTCATACTTTGGGCTGGGGCAGTCTTGAGCATTTGAAGCAAGAGATGAAATAGTGGAGGGCCCCCATTCTGCACCCAGATTTCTCATAATGTGCTGGTATGTGCCTTCCTGCACATGGTTTAGAATTTAACCCAGGGAAAGGGCTGGGATCTGAAGAGATATTCAGCAATAATCTTTGGATTTCTGTGTTGCCTTCTGTGCCTCTGTTTCTGCATCCATACAATGAGTATAAAGTTCTTTTTATTGAAGTCTGTTTTGCATAACGGAGGTAAGAGAAAGGTTTCTTTGCTTTTGATAAGCCCTTTGAAAAAGGCAACAAAATGTCATTTTTCTGGGTTCTGATCATAAATATCAAGAAGGATGGAATTTTAAACCAGAACCAAATCAAGCAGTACCTCTGCATTATCCATTTCCCATTGCCACAGCATCCTCAGATTACAGCTCTCAGAACAAAAGGGAAGATAATGAGCAGGCCCCTATCATTACCATTAATAATAAAAATGATATAATGTATTTTTAAAACTTTCCTTAATGCAACACCAGCCCAGTCCTCCCAAACCTCAGATTATCACATCTTCCCAAATATATATATCTAAATACATAGATGAAAGTGTCAGCTGGGGAACATGCACAATGCAGTTCAGACACTGGATCTCCCCATTGACTGTGTTTCCCCAGGGGGGCCCATCCCCTCTGGAGAGCCCATCTCCTCCCACCACCCTTCCCACACCAGACCAGCCTCCCCAGGCTTGCCTATGAAGTTATTCCTCCCCTTACACCCAGTGCTGTCCTTGGGGTCTGGCTATGTGTGTGCCCCCTGCCCTCATCAATCTTGCTGTGCCAATTCCTAAGGTATTTTCCTGCTGTCTAGTCCTATATACACCAAACTCTGTACATCCCCCTTCTCCCACCCCCTTCCATGCACCCCATTTTGTGCCTGCTCTGAAATCCAATTGTTAAAACTGGTGATAGAAGGTGGATATTTGCCCAAAAGCAAAGTACCAGCGGCCCTCCCTCTGTTGCAGACAGCAGCCAGCCCCGTGCTTCTGATGAGGCTGAATTGCTTTCAATTGACAACACAAGCTGCTGCTGCTCTTTTTATTTTTTTAAATTTGAAAATGGAAGGGACACTATTAGGAAATTTACATTTGCGAATATGATATTTAATTAGCAATATTAATAAATTAATAGAAGCAAAGAACCTTGTTGAGACTCCAGATTAATAAAACATGCTTTAGCTGAGTAAATGAGGTGAGCCAGGGATGTGATGCCCATAGAGGATACAGGGGAAATCTCACTCCCTGAATACCCCTTTAACAGAAGGTGAGGGGCAATAGTGAACTGGGCAAAGGTTTTTCTGGCTTGCCGTGCTGCTCACACTCACTCACTGGCCCTTTCCCTCTCCTGCCACTGTATTTACACAGGAAATTAGGAACAGCTTTTCTGCCCACCTTCCCCTTTCCCCTGCCAAGAAGCTGAATGAGTCAGTGGTGGGGAGTGAAGGAGAACCAGTGCCTGCAGGTGTAAGTAACAGAAAGGGCAGTGCAGGGCAAATGCTTAGAAATGTTTGGCCAGATCCATAGAAAGCGATAAAGGAGACTTAGAGCATTTTCTGATCTGATCCTGTGCTGAATACAGAGCTCCAGACTCTCACTGAGCTATGACTATATCCAGCTTGGTCTCTGCAGGGCACTTGGAGGGCTTTGCCTCAGAGGGAGCCTCAGTCTGTGTCATACAGAGCAGGTCCATGCAGGACGTGAACTCTCAGGGAAGAAGAGAAGCAGTACAGTAAATGTCAGTGGGGGCTCAGCTGAGAAGAATGACCACATTAAGCAAAGGTCTGGTGTGGCATGAGATAAATTGCCGCAAGGTTCACAGGGGTCAGTCCCAGCTAGGTGTCCCAGTCTTAATGTACATCTGTCACTGCTTTGAATCTGGGGTGCTAATCAAAACAGGGGGCTAGTCCTCTGCCACTCACTGATCCACCAGTCTGCAGGGCACTCCAGCATATGCTGTAAATTTCTGTGCCTCATCTGTCCTGGAGAAAACCCCTGGCTTTCCAGGACTCAGCAGGGCAGTGAATGCGGAAGAATGTGGTACAGCCCTTTCCCATGCTGCTGCATCAGTGCAGGCAATGGTTCAGGGTGGCCTGGGACATGAGAACTCCAGGGATCCAGTCAAGCAGGAGCCTGCAGTGCCAGGTAACTTCAGTGACTTCATCTGTCGTGAAGTCTGGGACAGGAAGGAGAGAATGTAGCTCTCTGTAGCCTGTAGATATGCGTGGAGAAGCCTTTGCAATGTGGTGACAGAGAATCAACTGCATGGAGATAGCTGATGAAGTATTATTATGTCTGTGTGCAACAACTGGTGCAGCCTCTTACCTTGATGCCTGACTCAGGAGGGAGAGCAAAGGAGAAGCAGGCCCCTGGGGAAGCAAGCTAGCAGTCAAAGCAGTAGCTCTCCTGGGGTCTGTGTGACATTCACACACATCACCGTGAAGTCACGCTCTCCTGCAGAGCATGGGAGAGGTGATTATTTATTAATGTACTGAGCACTGTCCCCATGCATCACTCTGCCTTGCTCTGCTGCAGCCTCAGCAGTGCAGCACTGGGACACCACAGCCTGCTGGCCTGCCTGTGTGCACCAAGATGTCACAGCGCCTCGGAGGGACCCCAGAGAAGGGCAGTGATGCTGGAGGAGGAGAAGGCAAATGCACGAATTGTCTGGCATAATGTTGAGTGTTTTCTAATGCTTTTTGCATGCTCAGCTCTCATGGATCAGTACTAGACTCAAAACCAGGCAGCCTGGTGTTCCATGAGCCTGCCCTAGGAGCCCAGGGTGCTTTTCAGCTCTGACGTGAATGCTTAGTGGGCAAATCTCTCTGTCACAGTGTTCTTCTCTATGTATTGGGGATAGTAGCGTGCATGGGACATTCATGGATCATCCTGCACGGTCACTCCTCCCTTCAGTGCAAAGTGTGTGGAAAACTCTCCCAGTGTAAGCCCTCACTCCAGGAAAAGGGGAAGCACTTCTCTTGGTGTGAAGGACAACAAAGAGGACAGGCAGGATGTAACCAGTTTCTTCCTAAAATTGAACAGAGGTTGATAACGAGAGGGATGTGACTACCTTGCCTGATCTCACAGTGGCTCAGCTGCTCTTCTCCCTTCTCCAGGGATGGCTCATCCCCACTATGTGGTTTGTGTTACACTCCTGATGGCTGACATCTTCACTAGTTGTGGAAAAGTTTGCTATTGGAATGGCGTGTACACAGGTCTTCTGGGAGAGCTGCAGTTCCAGGAACAATTGGGAAATGGCAGAGATATTTGGGGACTCTGGCTTGCAGTGCCACTCTTGGTATAGAGACAAGTATATGGTAGGTGTGGCAGAAGAAGAAAAAGGAGAAAAGTTGGCTTGGGTGGGGTATGGGGAGTAGAGATGGGTGAGGAAGGCATGAGCTCATAGATGTAGGCAGGAATGGAGTTCGGCAGCATGTGGATGTGAAATATGCATTGGGATCATCTTGGGATAAAGGAGAAGTCCTGGTGTAGGCAGTCATTAATCTCGGAGATGTGGGCCACGATGAGGCATTCTGAAGCTTAGCCCCAAGGTGGGGCTGCCTTTGATGGCAGTGAGTGCACACACAGGCTCTGGGCTGTGCCTCCAGCGAGTGAGGGCAGCTGCTGGGAACCACCTCCAGGCTCACCCTGGGTGATGGGCACCTCCTGGGCCTTCCAGGGGCTTTGCCTTTGGACAGCGAGGCTGCCGTGCTAAGGATCTGTAAGGCCAACTGCATGGTCTGCAGGGAGAAGGATGGTGCTGCAGAAAAGCTTCCAGACCAATGGGGTTTTTGTTGCTATAGGCCATTTTTTGTCTGCAGATTACAGGTTCATAGCCCTTGGGTCTTGAGCTATGGAGACCCAAGGCCTTTGTAAGATGTTCTCTATCTGCAATGGTTGGTCTTGCCTTTCTTCCCTCTTTTTCATCTGTGGCTTATGAAGCACTAGGAAAATTCAGTAGCAAATTTTAAATACCTGGATTGGATCTTTGTGTTCAGAGCCCATTTTTGTGTCTGGCAAGAATCCTGAGAAAGAAATCCTGATCCCTGCATGCTGCCCCAGGCATTGCTCCTTATCACCCTCTGTGTGGGGCTGACGCATCCCAGGAGCGGGCATGCACCATCTGAGCTCCCACAGCCATGCTGCTCTGCCACTGCATCTCCTTCCTGACCTGCTCGTCCTGTCCTGGATCTTTCTTTAGCTCAGGTTGCCAGACAGGGTGCTGGTTTTATGAAGGGTATAGGCTACTCCAAAGCCATCTGCCTCTGTGACCCAGACCCAAGGTCTCTCATGTGAAAACTAGGATCATAACCCTTCCACCCCTATCCTGTTTAATCCCCTGCTTCTAGTGAAAGACACTCAGTGGAAGCCTGAAGGACCGTCTGAGCTCATTCATTAGCTGGAGCTCTGTCCTGCCGCGGGTCCCTGGAACTGACGCCCATGCAAATGGCAAGGGAGGAAATTGCAGGCAGAGGAAAGACAGCGAGGAGGGTGTTATCTTGTGCAACGCCTGAAGGACTGGGGGAATGATCTTCACATCCCTGAGCATGACTCCTGGGGCCATGGTGCTCAAAGGGTCACATCAGCGTTTGTCCTGGGAGTGGTCTGAGGTGTAGCTGCCTGCACACAGGCCCTCCAAAGCTGTGTGCTCACACTGCTGTTGCCGTGCAGCTGGGGGGGCTGATGGCATAATGGATTGGAAACCTTGGTCCTCCCGAGGGTGCAGTCCCCATGTAATTTCCCAGCAGTCTTACGTAGTGCGTTGGGGTACATGGAGAACAGTAAGAAAGTGCTAATTCCTGTCTTTTTCTGCCTGGAGGAAGCTCTGCAGTTGCCTGCCCTCAACATAGGGATTTGCAAAGGAATTAATTTCTCCTGTTACAGACACTATCCAAACTCGGAATCTGGCAATAAAAGTCAAGTCTGGGGATGCTGCATCTTTGAGGAAGCAAGGCTGGGGAGTCCCTAGGCTTGTAGGTGTACCTGCAGGAGAAGCTGTGTTGTGTGCATTCAGTCCTCAAATGGGTGGTAAATTCTGCACTAAACTGTTTTGGCCATTGCAATTTTCACGTACATGTACAGGGCTGACTTATCCAGGCTGAGGTGCTCTCCACTGAAATCTTGCAGTATCTCTCTCCTCTGTACAAAGACTTCGGATGCTGGTGGGCTTAATTAGATCATCTCTTAATAACTGCTCTTTTAAAACGGCCCGTCCTCCGTCTCCCGTTTAGGGTAGGGTGTGAGACCGAGGCGGGAGCTCCCGGGGAAGCGCGGCCGGGCCAGCCCCGAACCGAACCCGCACACGACCCCGGCCCTGGCTGTCGCCTGTCGCTCTCCGGAGAGCCCCCTCGTCCCGCCAGCCCCGGGGTGCTCCCGCGGCTCCGCGTCCCGGCAGCGCCGGGCTCTGCCGCCGGCACCCCGCGGCTGGCGGGCAGCAGGGGGCGCCCGGGGCACGCCGGAGCCGCCGGCTCGGCTCGGCTCGGCGCGGCTCGGCGCGGCTCGGGCTGCCCGCAGGCTGCCGGGCAGCGCGGGTGCACCCGTCACAACGTTTTGGCAGCTCCCAAACGGTGGCGGTTTGAGCGAGCAGCGGAGAGGGTGCAGCCGCGCAATGAGCCATGAGGTTTCGCCGCTGCCGGCTCCCCCGGCACACGCCGCCTCCCGCCGCAGCCCCGGCCTCCGGTGCTGCAGGTACCGGAGCGGCTGCGCCTGCCCCCGAGGTTTCTACAAAGCCCGGTTATATAAAGTTTAATTATAATACTTGGCTCTCGTGTAACGCTTTCTATCTGCAGATCTCAAAGTGCTTTCTAAGCATTAAACAAGCCTCACAATGCCCTCTCCCGTCTTCATGTGGGAGGGTTTGCTACACCCTTTCTTTATTTATTTTAAATGCTGTCGGGAGAAACTGAGGTGCAGAGGTGGGAAAAGGCTTGCCCAAGATCCTGCAGCAGGTCAGTGGCAGGGCTGGATGTAGAACTGAGAAAGTCTCCTTGATTTGTTCCTGTCTTTAATTCCCCGGGAATGCTGCCTTCCTCCGGGAACAGCTGTGCCTGGAATCAACTGGGTTTGGGGATCTGACTGGCCTCTGTGCTGATCTGCAGTGAAATGCCTCAGTGACCTACACACAGTTTGCAGCAGGTCTCTTCTCCTTTTGGGAGCTGTTTCTCCATCCCTGCTCAGAAAGTTCGGGCCCAACCTGTCCACTGCTTGTAGTGGCTTTTCCTGACTTAATTTTGTAAGCTGCTGGAGGGGAAGGAGTGGGTCTCGCTATCAGAGGCTGGGGAGCCAATTTGGCTGTAGCGCATTTGTACCTCAGAAGGGACCATTCCCTGACATCTTCTTCTCCTTCCCCATCCCCCCTTCATGAAAGGTCAAGGAAATGAATGGGACAGCGAGATGTGCAAGCCTGTAAATATTTAGCAAGCCACTCGCTTTTACATTGCAGATTTTGCTCTATGGGCATGGCCGTTAATATCAGTGAGACATTAGCTCGGAAAAGCACCCGTCACACTGTTAACACTAAAAGTGCTCCGTCAAAGCGCCTTGCCGTGAATTACGGGACTCCAGCTTGCTTTATTAGCCTGGAGTTTGTACAGCAGAAACATCAACCTCAGACCCACGGCAGAGGGAGAAAAAACCTACTAGGAGAATGAAAGGAAAGAGTGTTACCTGCAGAAGCGATAATACCTTGCCAAGAATGGGGCAGAGATCAATCTTTACCTTCGGTGGGGAGATCCTGCTTTGATAGGCTGCTAAAAGTAGCCCTGATCTGTTCCATCCTTATCAAAAAGCACATTACATGAAGAGTGATTGGGGTGTGGGGGGGAAGTGTTTCCTTAGGCTCTTTGAGTGTGTTTGCAGAGATTTGTTTTGTCTCAGAGTAGGGATGGTGAATTTTGGGTGCTGGGGGAACCTCTCGTCCCCAGCCCCCCCAGATGCAGCCAATCTGCGGTTATGTGTTGGATTCAGGGTCACAATTTGACTCAGATTTCGTTTCATTTGCACAAAGACTCATTGACGCCCGGGCCTAATGAACATCAATATTCTTAATGACAAGGAAAAGATCTGTTTTATGGGACTCCAGACAGGCAGCGTCTCCGTGCTCCTTCTGCAGCATCACAGGAAAATAGCCCCAATCTCAGCCACATTTGGGTTACCACCATTACAAAGTTCAAACCCCAACCTCAGAGGAAGCTCCCCAGATAAGAGCATCTTTCTTGGGAACCTCTGTCAAAAGTTTTGCACAATTAAGTGCTGTGCCGTCTTCTCAGCCTGGCTTCTGTGTTTCCAATAAGCAATCCAATTACTTTCTTTCTTTAGAGTTGTGATGATACTGTTGGTTTTCCTGCCAAAAGATGCATAAAAACACGATGGGAATTTTTGTTGCTTTCTGATTTTTTTTTCTTTTAGGTTTTTTCTTCCCCCCAAAAAAAACCCCTAAAAATTCCAAAAGGAGCATTCTGAAACAAACAAAAAATCCTTGCTGCAACTGCAACATGAGCTGGAATGGGTTGTATTTGTCAGCTTCACTTGCACTTCTGTTTTGTTTTGGGGGGTTAGGTTATGGGGGTTTTTCCATATAATTTTGCATTTCTACCCTCAGCCTTTTGCATCTTTGGCTACCAGATGTGTCCCACATTGAAGAATTATTTCTCCTCCCTAGAGTGAAATAAATGCAATCAATATGAGTATTGCTCTCAGGGCCTTGAAATATTACATTAATGTTCCATGTGGTGACATTTTAGCTGGAATTTTCAAATACATTATGATGGTTCAAATTAATATTTATCAGATCAGCTTTTATATTTTGCAAAAGAGAGAGAGGGAGAGAGAGAGAGTAAGCATTATTAAAATACAAAATGCAGATGAATTCCAAAATCGATGGTCCATTTTACCAGCACTTTCAAGGGGCTGTGTTTTGCTTTCTGGTTTTGTTTTTAAATTTATTAGTTTTACAGGCAAATCTATTTATCTTCCTTCATTTATGTATTTTTTTTTTTCTCACTCATTCAGGGGTTTTCAGCTTCTTTCACTCTTCTTTATTGTCCCAAAATGTAAATGATGACGTTAGGTGGGTTTTTCTTTTCTTTTTTTTTTTTTCTTTTCAGTGATTAAATCTGCTACATGACATCTTTGTCCTTTCTATAAATTAAATCATCTTTGCTTTCCACCTTTAGCCACTGCCAGCAGCAATACTCTGATTGCCAGCAATAAAAGTCCTCACTTTACGGTCTTTATTTCCTACACAAAGCAAACCCCCCTCCTCCTTTCCCCTCTGCTTATGGTGCCTTTTTAGGTTTCTCTATTTCTTTTCTTGCTAAGGGGGTGCTGGGACTAACTCCTCTTTTCACTGTTTCTCCATAAACAAGGAATTTGCAGAGAGAGATTGTGGGGGGGGGGGAATCTAAACCACATTCCACTTTATTTCAGTCATTCCTAAACAGATTGTTCTATGAGGTGGAAAATCCAGGCAGATTAATGGTGTCATTTGTTTTGCTTTTTTTACATTTCTCTCCCCCCCCCCCCCCCCCCCCCCAGCTTGGTGAAAATGTTGGAAAAGTGCCTTTTTTACACTAAATGCAGCTTTAAAGATTGGTGGCTGATCAGCTGCATTTATTTTGTTGAAACATTGCTGCTTGCAGAATAACTGCTCCTTTCCCCCCCCCCATGGAAAATTGTAGGAACTGTCTGGGGTCTTACAGCATTTCCTTACAAGCTTCTGCAATTCCTAGAGGAGAATGTTTGGAAGGGTTAATATTCCGGTTTAAAACAGTACTTCCAAACTTTTCCCACTTCCCAGCTTTTTTTTCCTTTCTCTGAAATAGTTTTACTGTCAGGACATCTTTGTGACGTACAGAGAGCCACAGGAAAAAACATGTATGTACATGTGTGCATGTGTGTGTGTGTGTATATATATATAAACATCTTGATACATGCTCACATAGACACGCTGGCGTGCTCTCTCTGCCTGTCTCTGGCTGGGGAGATGTACATACTCCAGGCTGCCCTTCCTATTTTCCTTCAATGCTGATCTGGGCAAAAGAACGACAGGAAACTTAAAAAAGAAAAGGAGGAGGAATCGATTGTTCGACCCGCACTTGAACTCTCCTGAAAGAGATAAAGCAGAATTTTCAATAGGTCCCCTGCCCTTTTCACCAGGAGGGAAAGAGGAGAAGAAAAACAAGATATATTTATATGACAGCAGCTGCTGAAAATAGCATTTCAGAGCAATAAAAAAAAGAAGGCAAAAGAGATTCAATGGTAAAAAAAAAACCCAAACCCACAACAACAGAGAAACTCTTTTTCTTGTGCTCCCCAACAGGCGCATGAGCGGCTCATCCTGGAAATGCATGCCTCCTATAGATCTGTTTGAAATTATAGTTGTCATTGAGAGTGAATTTATGCTCCTATTGATCTGCAAAAGGAAAATATTAAATGGTTTGGTTTTGATCTTTAGCTGACCTTAGGGTCAAGGGTAGCCTAAGATTAGTATTCATAGAATTCATCACCAAATTGTAGTCTGCATCCACTTTATGCAAACATAGGGAAAACATTGAAAGATAAATACAAAGCAAAATGACAAACAATTTCACAGCACCCACCCCATCAAAAACCCCAACCCTCAGACAATAAAACCAGGGAGATAGATACATACATGCACAAACCCAGGTAACTGCATACAGCAAAGGCAGGGGAAACGGGAAGAAAATCCAGGGAAGCACAGAGACAGAGCCAGAGAATTACACACACGGGAAAAGACACACGACTCGGAACAAATATCAATGCACAACTATACTGAAACATGCCTGCATGAACACTCCAGCACAAGTGCAAGGGAACATAAAAGAGCAAAACAAATACAAGGACACTTCTTTTATATATATATATTTATACACACCTACCCAGGAATAAAAGCACACTTCTGTGGTAAAAAAGAAAAGAGTATGTTCACAGATTCTCATACAAAGCCAAATAAAAGGAGCAAGCACAAATACAGTTAAACAGGTGCAGATACTGATATATGCTGACAAACACAGTGATACGCAGTGGTAAACATGTCCTGACACATACACAAATGCAGACACTTCTTGTATTAGGCATTGTGGACCTCCCTCCTTCTTGGTAAGCGTGACACAAAGTTAGTGGAATAATAGAGAAAGAAATATTCTTGGGTATGAGTAAAACATGGTTGTGGAAGTCCTCCACTAAGTCAGCCCAGTTGCTTAGAAATTCAGGGCAGAATGCTCCTAAGAGCAGCAAAGCCATTTCACTTACTGACGGGCACTCAAAGGCACAGGGAGATCTGTTTACTCACAAGGATAGAGAAGCCTACTCACAACAGTCCAGGCTAGAGCAGAACCACCCCTGCACCGACACAGTGAGTGCCATTTGTGCCCAGTGCAAGGATCTACTGAGAAGTGAAAGCAAACTCAAAGAGCAGGAGGCCCATTCCTGTTTATGTAGTCATCCCAGGGGCAGGGGGAAACATCCGTGACTGTGTAGACAAGAACCCAACTGCACAAAAACTCCACTGGGCACCACAGGATGCTCACCAGCACCCTGAGGAACTTCAGTAAAAGAACCTTGGTACTGTCCAGGCAGACACAGCAAATACTCAAATAGGTGAGCAGGTAAAAGATGTTTCTTAGCTGTTTCCAAGATGATATCCCATGTAGTCTGGCAGCTGATAGCCAGTGTACCTGGTTTGCATTTAGTCTCTGGTTTTGTAGTCTCAGTGTCACTGAATACATGCAAGAAAGTACGGAGCGCTTGTAAGTGGGCAAGGATTTATGGTGCAGAACATGTTTCTAATCAGTTTTCCCCCAGATGCAGCTTTTTTTTTCTGACTGTTGTTAAAAATCTTACTTAAAAAAAAAAATTGTTTTCTTTTGGTGTCCAAAACTGCAACCTGAGCATTCACTAAAACTATAACCATGGTTCATTTTTGTTGTTTTGTTTATTTTCCCTGCTATAATTAAGATTCATATTTTAATATAAAAGCCTCAACCACCTCTGAGGCCCACCAGGCTTTGTAGCATATAATTGCATTGCTAGAAACAGCCCTTGTCCTGAAGAGCTTGCATTGCAGCTAGAGGAGCAGAGAAAGGAAGCAGGAGCATCTCATTTGCCAGTGAAGCCCTGAGGAAGTGACTTGTCCAGGCTAGCCATAAAGTCTTGGCAGAGCTCGGAATTGAAGCTGCATCTTCTGATTCACAGGCCATTGCTTCAGAAATGAGATCATTCTCCTTTCCTGCTTTAAATATACCTTAGCATGGGCTACTATTCATTTAGTGTTTGTGTGATCCAGTTACGAGACCCAGTGCAACCAGTACCAAATATAAATGGGTTTTGAACTAAACTTGTGTGTTGGAAGGGCTGATTGGAATCTATCAGTGTATAGCTGTGCTGTGAGAACCCCTCAGCTCTGACCTCGCTCGCCTGCCCCCTGAACACATTAACTGTTGCAGCTTATACCACTTCCTCAAAGGAAATAAACGCTACCACCAGGAGTATTATTTTGTCAGCATAACCACCTATATGCTTGGGCTCTGGCACTGCAGTTACAGTGGGAAGATTCATAGTGCCAGCACTAGACGTAGCTATATAGGCAGTACTTCCAAATATAGACCTGGTTGTAACAGCATGTCGGTGTGGGCAGCGATCGCAGGGAGCGTGGCTGCACAGGGCACCAGTGGCGGAGGCCGTGCAGGGCACGGAGGCTGTGACAGTGCTTGGCACTGGGGAGGGGAGAGCGTGCCAGGGAGGAGAGCTCTGGAGTAGGATCTTGGAAATGAGAGAGCAGGGGAGATGCAGTTGTGTTTGCTGCAGAAGGGCTAAAGGGAAGGGAACACACAGTGGATTTCATCTGGTACTGAGCAACGTGCCTTACTGGAGACTGGTTCTGTAAGTCACTCATGATCCATTGCCTGAATCCCTCCAAGTCAAGGAGAGTGGAGTGTGTGTGAGCTGTACAGCCTGGCCGTTACTCAAGGACAGGTCTCCCTACAGCAAAAAAAAGCAGCACTCACTTACCATGACAGTAGGATATTCTTTATTACAGTTGCAGGACAGAGCTGGCCCCTTGCATTCTCTGTTCAGTGGGTCACTATCTTCTCAAGGTGATGAGGAAACTATATGTTGCAATGGTAGCATTTCCAAAAGTCCTCCTCATGGTGGGAAAAGACTTCTGTACAGGTTAGGTGTACAAAAATGGTACATCCTTTTGTGACACTGCCTCACTAGCATTGAGCTTGTCAGAGTTACTGGCTATTCTGATGCAGCAGATGTAAGAAATAGAGCTGTGAGAGTAGAAGAGAAGATGAACACATTTTTCCCTGTTTGTTCAGTGCCTAGCAGTTTTTAGGTTGTATTATAATAGTAGTCTTGATTCATCTACTGTGCTGAAATAAATACATATACCGGGCAGCTGCTTTTCCCCAGGCTGTGTCACAGAGTATGGATTCAATCATGTTTTCATCCTTTTGGCAGATAGAGGAGGAGAAAGAGTGTGAAAGAGGGAAGTAGCAAGGCACAGAGGTGGAGGCAGTAGGAGAAACTGTTGTCGTTTCTGTTTCATTGTTTACTGCCTATGACTTTGTACAGCTTTTAACTCCACGGTTTGGCAAGAGAGCAGCTGGCACCACTTGCCTTCTTTAGAGTGCATGTGCTGCTTGGAGAAAGACAACCCAGGTTAGCTAACGTGGGAAGAGATGGGATCTCCTCGCAGGGAGAACGTGGGCTTGGAGCTTAAGACAGTCAGTGCTGAAAACCTCTCGGGTCTGACCTACCCTTTTCCCCCTTGGATCTGATTCATTCACCATTCTGCTCCTTTCCTCTTCATGCAGTTTATGTCAAACAAGCTCCTGTAACTTTGTTCCCCATTAAAATACCATGTAACCATTTATTCATCTCCCTCCCCATCTTCCCTTTTGCCACCCATGGAGTGGGTGGCAAAAATGAATGCTGAACCAGTTCCCCCAGCTCATGTGCTGTTGGCAGTGCTCCTTTCTGAACAGTGCTGAAAACTAGGTCCTTCCCATTTGTCACTGTTAGATCCCTGTAGCACTTTCTTCGTGTGTAGCAGCTCTAACCTGGGTGTATTGACTCAATCCTAAATGGCTGATGGCCAAAAATCCTGGGTAATTTCAGTGGGACTTGATACTCTTCATTTCTGGTCATAACTTGATCATATAATTTGGCTGTGTACTCTTAAAGAGCTGCTGTGGCTGGTGGAGTCATTCTTATATCCATAACAGTTTGTAAAGCACTTAAGGGTACCTTTGGATGAAAAGCACTAAATAAATGTTCAGCGAGATGATGTTATTTATCCATGTAATCACCTGTCACTTCCACCCAATTTTTGTTCCTCCCTGTCCCATCCAATCGGCCATATTATATGCTCATGCATATATGGTCATGCACTCATCAATCCACCTTTATCCATATGCAGAGACACTCAAGTGTTATGAGAGCTACACGGAAAGACAGATGCATGCATCTAATCCTTCCCTGCTCATCTGTCCTCATCCAGCTCCTACACACACAGAGCAACATTTTTTAAGCACTTAAGTGACTTAGGATCCTAAGTTTCATTTCTGAGAAAGGCTTAGGAGTTTAAATGCCCCTGAAAGGCAGCGAGATGTGTTCTCCGGATCACAATTCCTCCAGTCCGTAAGTGTCATATTTTCAAAGTGCTCGCTTTATCTAAAGATTCAGATAGGCACCTTGTAGATTATCAAAACTGTTTAAGATAGGCACATAAATCCAAATTATTTTAATGTAGCCTGCCTTGAAAATTTTAAGACCCCTCTGGGCACTTAGCTTTCAAAGGCATCTAAATCCTCTTGAAAAATTGGTACCCAGAGCCTCTAAGATCCTTTAAAAAACAGCTCTTAAGTTACTCGCCCATAGCCAAGCATCAGAAGAGTGGCTGCTTCCTTAGGTAAATCCATACTTTAACCATGCAGTTTACAAAAAAGGTCACTCTGGTGTCTGCTTTAATTAATGAAATACAGCATTTGGTGATCCCATGATCCTGGACATAGAGCTTGAGGATCTCTTGTCAGCTCAGGCAGCTCTAACAGACCTGTGCGGGTCCTGCCCATGTGTCCTGGACTCTCTCCCTTGCTCTCAGGGGGACCTCCCCCTGTGCCTCTGGGCCAGGCCAGGCAGCAGCGGTGGGGAGAGCTCTGCTGGGTAATGTCTGGGTGCTGGGTCCCTGGGTGACAGGATTAGGACTGTGATGGGGAGGGAATGCCTATGGTTTTAAACTGAAGGAGTGTGATTTAGATTAGACATTAGGAAGAAATTCTTTATTATGAGGGTGCTGAGGTGCTGGCACAGGGTGCCCAGAGAAGCTGTGGCTGCCCCATCCCTGGCAGTGTTCAAGGCCAGGTTGGACACAGGGGCTTGGAGCAACCTGCTCTAGTGGAAGGTGTCCCTGCCCGTGACAAGGGGTTGGAACTGGATGAGCTTTAAGGTCCCTTCCAACACAAACCAGTCTGAGATTCTGTGATTCTATATGAGCCTCAACAGAAAGTTATGTACAACCCTACTTGTTGTAACCATCAAGACTTCATCGCTAATGGGAGAAGGGATTCACCTGCCAGAATCCCTTGGTTGGCAGTGTTTCTGGATAGGATCCTGACTATCTGTGGTCAAGAAAAAGGTTTGTGGAGAGGGGTCAGTGGCTCTGGTATTTGAACAAACTCCTCCTGTTCAGCAGACGGTCACTGGTGCTGGTTCTGGCGTCTCACTGCTCTATACAGAATCCTGCAGAAAAATCCCATAAACCAAACAAGCTTTCCAGGAAAGAAAATGAAGCAGAAAATCCTGCCCCTCTTATAAATTATATCCAAGTAGGCTGAGCTGGCAAGAACGCCTTCAAGTGTGAAGTTCTTTCCGTTTTATGGCTAGGAGTTCCCAAGAGACCATCTTCTTTCTTCTGCGGGTTTTTTTTACCAGGGGTGGAGGGCAGATACTGTGTGCATGATTTGGCTGGTAGAGGCAAGAATCTGTCAGCAGAAAAAGGGCCGTCAGCAAGAGAAAGTGAGCTGCAAATTGTCCATTTCTAAACTGCTTGTTCATCTGACACTTGCAGACTCAGAAGCCACCTGTTCAGCCATCAGTCACCAAGTGAAAATGAAGCTTTCCTTAACCCAAGATTCTGACAGATAGAGAAAAGAGAAAGAAGAGAGAAGAAAGGGAAATTATTTTGAATTTGCTCTGCTATGAAATGAGAATAGGAACTCCAGCTAAAACCCAAGGGAAGGTTATTATTTCCCCTTCTCTCCAAACTGTAATATTATAAGTGCCTTTTTTCCAACAGCAACACAAACAAACAAACAATCCAAAAATCCCACATCTTTTCATGGCACATTTTTACAGAAATCCAGAAGTGTTTCTGGAGACAGAAGGTGCCACCTCTCCCCCTACCCCAACAGTGCCCACTTTTGGGGGGGTGACTGAGTCCTTGCTAAAAGAACACTCTGTATGTTCACAAGTGGTGTAGCTCTTTGAAGTTGCGAAACCAACGAGTGGATTAGCTGTGATACCAAGTGCAGAGTAGGCTTTCCCCTTTCCATGCAAGGTCAAATTAAGCCTGGACCAGCCAGCCACCCAAAAGTAGACCATATTAAGCAGCTGCTTATTTTTTGCCCTCTTCGGGTGCAATGCATTCGCCGCTCTGCAGGAGAATTTCGGGGTAGCAGCCAGCAGGGTAGGCTCTTACGTGCGAGGTTTTTCTGGCTGACCACAGAGCACACAGCCCATGTGCCTGATCAAATAGCTTGTTAATTTCATCATTTCAGACTTTTATGGTTTTTCCAGTTGCTGCTGCTTTTATAAACAAGCATTTCGGTGACCTTCCCCTCCGGACATCAGCGCATTCAGCTCTGCAAGAATCCCAAGCTCTGAAAGTTTATAAATAAGCCTTCTATCAAGTTCCACAACAGGTGTGACCTCCCCCCCTGTCCTAAAACTGAACAGTTTCAACAAGCAAATAAAGACTGCACAGTCCTGTCTTAAAGGGGAAGCACTCTGGAAAGTAGTATATAGGCCCTGATCCTCTCAGCAGAAGGCCTGGCCCATCTGCCAGAAGGAATCATGTGGCCATGGTGTGGGGACTCCTGTTCCTTTTAGGTGGCCCTTTAAGCAAGAGTGAGAGACACAGAGTGGAATGGTGCTCACCGTGACCTACATCAGCATGACATTCCTGGGCTGTCCCACGCGCTGACCCCGGAATGGATTCTGGTAGGTTCGGAGTGCTGTGTCTGCCTGGCTGAGAGGTGAGGTTTCTGGGAGGCTTTTGTCATGAGCAGAAGATGCACAAGCAGAATCTCTTCACTTTCCATGGGGTTCCTGCCAGTATGTTGGTGGCACGTTGGCAACACCGAGTAGAGAAGGAAGAGGCAGGTTCTGTTGTGAGCTGCAAGGTGGACAGTCTCATACCTATCTGGATTTGCTTGAAATGAGACAGTTCTAGTTTCTGGTGTACTGCATGCATGATGCGTGACGTCTGTTCCTCCTTTTTGGCTCTCTTCAAAATATTAGAGGGAAACCAGGGTCTTGAAGAGGGGAAGGTGAAATCTGAGATTGCTGTTTCTTCCCATGGGTGAGCAACTCAAAAGCTGAGATTGAGACAAAAAAGAGGTTTCCATCTTTGTAAGAGGGTCCTACCAACAAGTTCCCTCCATTTAGGTGCAATGTAATCTGAGCAGAAGTTGTGAAATAGGGTCAAGAGAGGAATTCACCTGTGACAAAGAGTATTTCTGTCTCTCTGTCTGTGAAACTGGATGGTTTTGTCTATTACATGTCTAAGTTTGAAAGGAAATCAAATGACTTGAAGTATTTAAGTGGGCTTCCTGGTATAGACTATTATATCATGTAAAATGGCAGTATGGTGACCAGTGAAAAGTCATTGAGACAGGACATAGGGGGCACTTTGGTTCCAATATAATCAGAGATAACTGGATCTCAGTGTCATTGTGGAAGAGATTGGCTATCACCGTTGAGACAGGAAAATACTCAGGTCGGTAGAGCTAAGGGAGTCACTGTAGCATCTGGGACAGGAAGAACCAATATGCTCAGTGCAGTGAAAGGAATCTGTACAGTCTGTGTGACAGGGAATACCTGGTACAATCAAAGTGTGCTACAGCGTTCTGAAGCTTGTGTTGGTGGGGTACTATGGGACAAATGAAGGGCTAAGGCAAAGGAAAAGCTATTGCCCAAGGAAATTGTGAATGCCCCATCCCTGGTAGTGTTCAAGGCCAGGTTGGACAGAGCTTGGAAGGTGTCCATGCCCATGGCAGGGCGTTGGAACTGGATGAAAGGACTTTAAAGTCCTTTCCAACCCAAACTGTTCCATGATCTGTGAAACAGAGTAATTCCACAACAAAGAGGTTTAATACGGTCAACAGACATAAGGAACCCAATGTGATCAATTGGAAAAGGGTTTGAATGTTATTAGTGGGTGTGGAGCAATGATAATGATATAATCAAATCACATCTTCTGGCCTTCAAGCCACGTGCTGTCCATTCTTGACACTGAAAATTGCCTTAAAGACTTTATTACATATACAGCCCAGAGTTTGCAAAGGTGTGAGCACATGCTGTGGTAGAAACAGCGTCAGGCTGCTCCACCAGGAGGAATTGCACTTGTCCATGTGGTTGGAGAAGTGGGTGAGTGGAGCATGGGAGTTTTATCAGATGTAGGGAATCGGTGGTGGTGGTGCTGCAGGTCTCCTGCTGCAGTCCCTTTTCTGCAGCATTATGGAAGGATTTGGTTCTAAGAACATCCTGAGTACCCTGCAGAGAACAATAAGAGCAGCCATTTGGCTCA
Source organism: Strigops habroptila (assembly GCF_004027225.2). Classification (NCBI taxonomy): domain Eukaryota; kingdom Metazoa; phylum Chordata; class Aves; order Psittaciformes; family Psittacidae; genus Strigops; species Strigops habroptila. The sequence continues at coordinate 3,710,630 of NC_044292.2, forward strand.
TGGTGAGCCTCGTCCCTTCTAATGCACTTGCAGTCCCCCAGGGCCACGTCTAATTACTGCTCAAACACAACAGTTGCAACAATGCATCATGCCAAAACCATCCAGAATAAGCCTCACAGAGTGGGATTTGTTGTCAGTCTTGCCCTTTTGTTTATTGTTCTTTTTTTTGCACAGTGCTGGTAAGAAAACTTTTTAACCCCCATCCCTCACAGCATCTGCATCTAGGTGGCATCTGTCAAATCCCCAACAGATCCTAAAGAGAAGGTTGCTTCTGAGCTCCATGGGGATCACTGGATGTTTTCTACTTTGGTGAAGAGAAGGTTCCTTCCCAGGAAGTCTCTGCACACAGAGGCTTTTGCTGTGGGCACATTTTGCTCTCCGCTAGAAATCAAAGTCTAGTCTTCCCCTTCAACTCGAGTCGTCCTCTGGACTGAAGTTTTCTCTTCTGGTGAGATACTCTTTGACAGGAAGGGACAAGCTCTCTCCAGTGCTAGTGTCTTTCAGAAGATGTCTAACCACCATATAAGCTCCCATTTAAAGAAAACTAACGTTTCTATTTTCTCCTGCGGGAGCCAGTGGTAATCTTTGCTCTATCTGAAGCCTTCCTCTGACACCATCAGCCTGGTTGTCACCCCCCAGTGTAGTTTCACCTTCAAAAATCACCATCATTTCTCAGGGCTGAGGGTGTGGCCACTGACAGCAAACAAAGATAATGTCAAGCTTGCATCCAGGGGGATGGCTATGAGGTGGATGCCTGCCCGTACACATGTACACACATCTATATGCAGGAATGCACAGCTAAACATTATCTCTGCATGTAGAAGGAGGTAAATGGATATATACAAACTCAGCCTGTGGTAGTTCAGACAGTTTCAAACATAATGCATACCCTGGTGGGAGGACTCTCACTCGTTAAGATACTCTTTAATAAGCTGATGAAGTTCTCAAAGCACAGGGAGGTCCATCACAGCTCCGCAGGCGGTCCACAGCATGTCAGGATTTCACCCGCAATGGCCCCATATGGGTGAGGAACCTTTCCAGAGGAACTAGTGAAAGCTCATATCCATTTGCCAGTGCAGATGGCGACTCAACACCACAGTCCAAATGCAAGAACCCCCAAAGGAAGCTTAGAATCTGGGTCCCTATGTCAGGACTTAACCCTTACACAGTTATACCTGAGGCTAAAGCCAATTCATAGTCACTGATCCAGACAAATTTGCTGACTACTGTACCATAAGGCATTGCCCAGTGTCCTGAGGAGCCTGAAGAAAGCACATGTAACTTTATTTATATGAAATCTAAGGACTAGTGAGAGCGAGGGGTTGCTCACATCGGGTTCAAGCCCTGTCTGTAGTGCTGGGGGGAGCTTCATGTTGTGTTACAAACTGAGAGATGTGCAGGTGTGTAAATGCAAACCCAGGAAATGTAAGATGTCTCTTCTCTGTTGAGTGTACTTTCTGTGCTCCTCACTCCTGTGAATGGCAGTTACAAGAGTGCGACGTGAAGAAAATACACCCACAAACCAGAAGCTCTAAACCAGCTCTGTAATAATGGCCATGAGTGTGCAGGGGGTAAGCCTGGATTCAGAACCCAGGGCTTTGAAATCTCTGGTTACTAGCAAAAGCATTTGAAAATAAATATAGGCACAAATTAAAATGATACCATTTTTGACAAAGTAGCCAGTAGCTGAAACATAATGAGGCACTGTAGAGAAATGCCCCTCCACCAAGCGAGCACTTGCTGGGCGGATTAGGCAGCATTCCTGCTCCTCCATTGAGTGGTGTCACAAGCTAATAAATATTTCAGAATTGGCTGTATTCAATCCAGCCCTTGTCCCGGTTGACGTCTGTTCTCTCAGTTTTCAGAAGGAGACAGGTGCAGAAGGATGAAAAGGGATTTAATTACTAAACATCCCCTACTCCCAGAATCCAAACACATGCTGTACTGTACATATACACCACACCTACTGTACTCACAAGCACATATAATACTCGTGCACACACAGGCACACCTACCACACTCTGCCACACACACTCACTGAATCCACATTGCACACAGATTGGGGTTTGCAAGTAGAGGATTCACACTGCGTTGCACCAGTGTGGTTCAGCCATTGGACACGGAAGGTACATGTGGGCACTGAAGTTACAGCAGATATTCCTCCGCCAGAGCCACATACCCAGTTACAGCAATGCAGGAAGGACAGAAATGGCTGTTGTGTCCCCTCCTTGTGGCCAGACTGTACAAGAATAGGAATTGGCTCCAGATGCCCACCAGCAAATACAATGTTTTTCTCTTCTTATGGTGAATGTGCTGTGTTCAGTCCCTGCCTCTTGCCAGCTCAGGTAGCAGTGCAGAGAGCCACGCTGTACCCCACTGTACCCCTACTGTAGTCACCATGAGGTCCCTCACCCACAGAGAGTATGTTAACCGCTCACATACGTGTGCCTTATTTACTGTGTTAATGGTTTCTGCTACACACTTTGCTCTGGTACAAAAAGTCTCTGATGGCCCTGACCAGAACCTGTAGAACTTCTGTTCTTACAAGGCTAATACTTTGCACCCACAAGCAAGGGTGTTTTCAAGAGCTCCCATGTAGGCACCACGCAATAAACTATGGAAAAGGTGCTGCTCATTCAGTTGGTATCTGGATCACTGCTGTGGGGATGTTATCTTCTCTCCCAAAGACTTTCCTGCTGTTTGGCAGGGCACTTGTCACAATAATAATAGTCTTAGTTTGGGAGTTGTGGGCAAAACTCAGGGTGAGAAGCTGCATTCAACTTCTCTCAACGCTCCTGTACCCTTTGAGCTCCTTCATTCCCGGTTGCAGGCTGCACTGGCCTGGCTGTTCTGTGGGCTGCTCAGCAGCAGTTGTGCTCCACCACAGGGGCAGCTGCATGGCACAAAGGGCAGTGGTAGGCAGCGTGGCCAAGCTGGCGGAGCCTTGGTGAGGGCTTAGGACGTAACACGTCTTCCTCAGTTTGTCCCTGGCCCGCTGGGAGAAGTCAGGTCATTTTGTGCCAGTTGCCTCACTTGCATCATCTGTAAAATGAGGCTAGTAACACGAACTTCTTTTGGAAAGAGATTTGACATTTACTGAGCTAGCAAATACTTGTCTGGGTATTCCGTTAGAGTGCTTTGAGATCTTTGAGGGACTCCTGAGTGAATCAGTGCAATATATTGCTGTTACCAGCTACTTTAGACACCAAAGAAAGAAATAGAGTTGGAGAAAGGGAAAGCTGGGTGCTCCTCCAGTCCTGCTCCCACTGGAATTGTACTCTTGACTCCAGTCTAAGCAGGATCAGGACCTGGAAGCTCAAGTGGTAGATGGTGACAAACACCAAGGAAATCAGAAGTGATGGATGCTGAAAGCAAATGGTTCTGTGTCTGGGCTAGAAGGGGTTTCCAGATAATGTATCACTTAGGTCAAATACAGAACACCATTGGCTTTAGAGCTGGGTAATTAGTGTATCAGAAAATTGGGGGAAATTATGTATGTTTTTAAAATGGGCTATTAAAGCAAGCCATGAATTATTGAGAAGGGAAACTGCTTTCTTTGTTTTATTTAAGTTAACCTTGGAGAGCAGAGAAGGAACATTGGGAGGATTTTCTCTGGGACACATGTTCTGTATAAGAGCACATGTGGTTGCGATGATATTCGGTCCCCCACTGCATCTCATACACTGCAGACATGTGCTTATGTGCACATATGTGCATTCATGCATACACACAGAGGAGAGCGTGTGAATATTGTTGCTCCATGTGCTCAGTACATATATGCATATACATGCTTGTTATCTTTCCTGTACAGAGCCCCATACAGTCAGAATAAAGCAGTCAGACCTGGTATGTATCACACAAATAGTTGGAATAGTGTGCTTAAATGTTGCACATAGAATAACGTGATAAATATAGCCTGTTCCCACCGTGCTTACACAGACTCATTTATAGATACACAGAGATTTTATTAAAGGAATCTTAGGTTTCATATACATCCCCAAATTGTGATCAAAACCGCATAGTATTTTTACACAAATATTTGTGCACGTTACACACACTGAGCCAGAGTCCTGTGAAAGTTCCTGCATGAGCCCATGTTGAGATCTATGGAAACTTGCAAATTCTTAGCTTACAAACTCTGCCTGTGTATCTACACACACTTAGTGCACGGGGTGCGTTCTGCTGATGGACTGCCCCCTCAGAACAGACTTCTGTCTGTGCTATAGCGAGCTGTAGAATGATTCAAAAGCTGAATTGGCCCTCATTCTCCATTTGACCCCAGAGGGCTTTAGGAAGATTTCCATGGAACTCCATTTCCATTAGAGTCTGCAGGGTGTTTCTGGAGGAAATGGACTGCTCAGTTAAAACCAGAAGCAGTAATTAAGCTGATTCCACTGTAACCCTCATGGCTGGTTGACTCTACTGTCTGCGTGACCATAAAAGTGCTAATTTGATTTCATGTATAAAGTGTGTTTGTTTCCCCAAACTGCTCTGTTGGTCTCTGATTCTTCACATCTTTACCCACAGCCTCAGGTTCTGGCTCAGGAAGACCTTTTTGGCCTCAATATGACTTGGTGGATTTGCACAGCATTGCTGCTTACTAAAGTCCACCTCAAATTGTGCAGAATCAGAGCTTAAAACTGTTCTTTTCTCTACAACACTGCCCAGAAAAAACACCCAAAGGAGCACTTAATTTGAGCAAGCAGATTCTCACCATTTCATAAGTGAAATAAAATTTTCCTGCAATTTGGGAAACATAAGTGGGACTGCAGGAGTCCAACTGGGAAGGGCACCGGGGCTTTCACTGGCACAGCGCTGCCTGGGGAGTTGGTGTGGAACTGGGCACCATGCAGCCCCTTGTCCTGCTTTGGGCTGTGTGGTTGCTATTGTCTGTAACAGCACAAATCAAAGGTTTCTATCTCTGCATCACGGGGTACTGAGAAAGTCAGGTCTGACTTGACTTCTGCTCTTTGTTCCCATCTGTCCTAAGTCAGGGCCATATTCCACTCTGCAGCTGGGAGTCTGGGTAAGTCTGTGACTACTTTGTGTGTGGATCACACCTTGGTGGAGATCCTGCCTTTGATTTCAGGGACCAGGACAGGCCTGTGGAGTGTGTTTAAATCAGGACTCTTTAGCAAATATTTGTGCGTTTTTTTCTTTCTCTTTTCACATTCACCACCCATTCCAGAACAACAGATTGTGTGGTACAGTAAGCTCCAGTTTTCCATTAGGGATAACATAGAAAGAACAAACACCTTGCCTTTAATTTACTTGTAACAACACAGATTTAAAACATTCCAGTTTCTTTCTTAAATAGGAATCTTCTGTGGCACAAGTTTTCTGTCTGTGGAATGATCTGTTTGGTTTCCTTTTCACCTCAGATGGGACTGGATGTCTCTCCTGTGTCTGTGTGCAATAGATTGACCTTTATCAGGATGGAATTTGGAAATGTTAAACTATGAAAACTTTGAGACTTTTGCAGAAATGTTCTTATGTAAAGGATGAGGCCCAGAAAGTGGGAATTAAATTGCAAGAAATAATGGCCTTAAATTGCAGCAAGAAAGATTTAGGTTAGCCATTAGGAAAAACTTTGTGCCGATAAGGATAGTTAAACATTGGAATAGATTGTCAAGGTAGGTTGTACAAGCCCCATCAGAGGGAGATGTTAAGAATAGGCAAACAAGAATGATGTAGCTATAGGTACTGCATACAAGTGGCCAGACTAAGTGACCTCTAGAGCTCCCTTCTGACCCTATCCTCCCATGATAGTCAGGGTCTGAGATTCAGCATTGCTTGGGTTATAGCTAATGCAGCAATGTGTGCAGTGGGATGGAGAGTCGGATGTTGAGGACAGATATATCCTTTCTCACATTAACACTAGTCATGGTTATGGTCCATCTAAATTCCAGTGCATTGCTTAGAAAAATGTGCCCTTTAATTTCCTAATAAAACAGCTGGGTAAATTCTTCTACTTGCAGCTAAAGGAAGGGAAAAAAAAAAAAAAGAAGAACACTTGAAATGAATTTTTAATACAGATTTGAGTGGGATTGCAGCAGCTTCTGATCGGATAATTGCACTGGATCAGCCACAGTCGTCATCCTCTTTTCCCATCAGAAATTTTGAGAGAGAGCTTAGTGCTGGGAGAGTTCCCATGGCTGAGGGCTGGGGAGGCCTCCAGGTAGCTGGAGAATGGGGAGCCTGGGCATCAGTGTGGGGCAGCCACCACCTGCTGAGGCTCATCCCTTTGCATCCAGTCAGCAGAAGCAAGGTCAGGAGAAATCCTCACTCTTTAGTTAGTCAATGGCCTCTACAGAAATTGCCAGAAAGAGCACACAGTAGCACCTACAGCATGGAGCAAAGCCAGCTAAATAGTGACTCAGGTGGCTGAAGGCAAGGGACCAAACGAGGCAGACATATGTATGTTGTTTTGAACACAGACACTTTTTTTCCTGTGTACCTTACTTTCAAAAGTCCAAGTGCTGTAGGAGCTGTTTGTGGAGGCAGTCACTGACTTTGCAGTGCAAATGAGTCTTTGAAAGGTTCTTTCCTCTTTATGGGTACTCTTTTCAGGCTATTCTACAGCCTGTTGAGGTCCATCTCTCTGTTCCCTGTGCAAACCAAGGAAGAAGCACACTTGCCCAGCTGGCAGTTGGGAGAAGAAGCCAGCCTAGCCTCTGATTCACCCTCTGGGAGAGCCTGTTTTCTTCCTTGGCTTTGAAAGGCTAAGGCTAAAGTTCACTGGCCAAAAGCTGGTCCTTCTGAATACCCCTCAAAAGGATATTGTAAAAATACTTGAAATGGATTCCCCTTCCTTTCTTTAAGACTATCACAGATTCATTACACCATCTTACTGCCTTTCCTAATTGACACTAGAACATGTTGGCTGGTATTGCTGTCAGTACATCCTACTAGTGAGCCAGAGCCTGGATCAGCCAAAGAGTGCTTTTGTTGGCTTGGCATGGCTTAAATTAGTTTCTTGAGGGAAATCAGCTATCTTGGTAAAAGCACTTTGGTTCCTGTATCGCTGCAGCTCCACTACAGCTTTTCGCAGTGTAGAAATACAGTTAAAAAATCATGGCCCTAATTGACATTACCATAAATAATTCCTAGCATAGCCCTGGCTCTGAGTGAATGGGGAAGTACAGCAAGAAAAGCCTCTGTGTCCTGTTACCAGCCGCCTTCAGCCAAGTCTTGCCTTGAGATCCTCCCAGCTTTGCTCCTGCAGCCTCACAAGCCAGACCTTGTGCGACCGAGGCCATCCCCAGCGCCTGGGAATGGGGTGGTAAACACAGATGGGAAACCCAGGATGCAAACCCTGGCAAACCTGTGTTGATTTCCCCATCATAGCAGCCTTCCAGTATCTGAAGGGGACCTACAAGGATGCTGGAGAGGGACTCTTCATCAGGGACTGTAGTGATAGGGCAAGGGGTGATGGGTTCAAACTGAAACAGGGGAAGTTCAGGTTGGATATAAGGAAGAATTTCTTCCGTGTGAGGGTGCTGAGGCGCTGGCACAGGTTAACCAAAGAAGCTGTGGCTGCCCCATCCCTGGCAGTGTTCAAGGCCAGGTTGGACAGAGCCTTGGGCGACATGGTCTAGTGTGAGGTGTCCCTGCCCATGGCAGGGGGTTGGAACTGGTTAATCTTAAGGTCCTTTCCAGCCCAAACCATCCTATGATTCTATGAGCTCTTGGTTTCCCCCTCAGCCTGCCAACGCTTCCAATAAGACAGTTGTGCTACGAGATGAAAGGGCAAAGATTCTCTGTGCCTTGCTCCCTGGGTTTTTTTTCCTTCTTTTTTTTTCTTGCTTTCCCTTGTTTTTTCTGTGCCATTCTGGAGAGCCATTGGCTGCTGCCTCAGATATCCTGAGAGATGCGGCAATTAATTTTCTTTTAATCAAGGTCGGATGAAGTAAATTGGTGCGGCTCTGCAGCCCCTCATTTTCTGTTTTTGCAGTGATGCAAAACAAATATGATCAAATTATGCTCCTTCTCACCTTATTGAATTAGGAAGCGTGACTGATCCAGGAGAGCTGAGATGTTATATACTGTACCAGTCCTCACCATCCCCCCTTCCCTCACAAAGCCATTGGGAATCTTTCTGCAGGGTTTTTATTTCAAGTTCGGAGGGAAGTGTGGGAGTGGGTGTGGGTGCTGGGGAGAGAGGTCTATTTATTTTTCTTAGTCAGTGGGGTGAAGCTGTATATTTCACCTCACAGTGATGTGTGAGTAATCACAATAACCAGGTCCATCTGGGCTCGGGAATAACATCTGACAAGAGGACAAAGAAGTTAAAGAGCAGGCCTGCAAAGAGAAGGGCCTTTCGTGTGTTCCAGCAGCAGGTCTTACCTGCAGGTTCCTCTGCCTGCTGTGTGCATCGCTGCGTGGCTGGGGGCACTCAGCTGGGAGGGGAGGGTCATGGGGGGCTCCCTCCAGCTCTGCCCCTTGCTGCTCCTGCAGCCTCGGGCATTCCGCCTTGTGCCTCCTGCCCCTGCCGCCCTGCCTCTGCAATCTGGGTAATGAAGTTTGCCGTGAGATTCGCAAATGAAAAGCATTACATGAGAGCTAAGCATTATTTGCACTTTGTTAGCTCTTAAGGACTATTTTGTGTTAATTTCATTGCAGCATGCCAGAGGAAAGAGGGAGAAAGAGAGAGAGAGAGAGATGCTCGCGCACAGAGCTGTCTTGTGGAGATTGTGCTTCTAGTTACTTTGTTCATGTAATCTAAAATGAATTTTATTCTGACTGACAGCATCTGTTTGCTCTTTGTATATGCAGAAACATTACAAATGCTGTGATCAATACCACTATGGACATACAAATTGCACAATATATATAGTCCTGTAGCCCATGACTGGGAGGGCTCAGCATCCAGCAGGCTCAGGCTATGCTGCTTACTTCAGAGGGTCTCATGGTGTGGGTGAGGGCTGGAGGAATAGGCTCCTGTGGTCAAAACTTGTAATACCCTTGAGGGAATAACACATGGAGATGCAGGAGGAAAAATGCATAATGAGTGGGCTAATGTGTACACTATTCTTCCGTGAAAGAAACTCAAGGTGGTTGTGAGCTTGACCTAAAGGGATCCTTTCCAGCATGATAATCACAGGAACGGACAGAGAAGTCTCCTGGGAGGGAAGTATGTATGTAGTCCATCCTCCATCCTAAGGCAAAACCAAGTAATGACTGAAATATGAACTTCCCTTGAAGATGTTAAAGGAGCTGGCCCAACAAAGGATGGGTCAGCAGCAACAGGGATTCAGGACTAGATCCCCCTGGACTGTGAGTTAGTACTCTGCACGCAGCATGGTGATCTCTCCACAGCTAACCTCTGTTGGTTCAGTGATCTCATGGATCCCTTTTGGCTTCAGAATTCACTCTTCTGTTAGAAGCAGAGCACCCAGTAGATATGGTGCCTGGGATTTAGTAAAAAGCAGGGCAGAATGGGAAAGGAGACAGTCCTAATGCTGACTGGGATGTAACAGGTAAAATTCCTGTTTTGGTGAGAACCTAATGCCACACTAAGGACCTCATCCAAGCAATGCCTCTTTGTGACCTTCATAACATGCTGAAACATTGCTCTGGAAGTGATTTGTGATGAGTGGGGAAAAGCATCGCAGGGCTGGTACCTGCTGCATGTCAGCCCTGCAGAGCAGCCTCAGCTGAGCAGCATTTCCACCAGAGGAGACTGGGGGAGAGCTGAGCACTGCACAGGTTGGCAAAGGTGCAGGCACCTAGAGAGAGAATTTGGCAGTATGTCAAATGCTTCCCTGGACGTGCTGTGTGATAACAATGACCAGAGGTTATTTAGCTTGGGGTTTGTTGGGGTTTTTTGTTTTTCCTTTCTTTTCAAGACAGAGAAAATTGGAGAGAATGGACATAGGCTGTAGGGTTTCATGTATAGATTTCAGGTGACCCTTTTCACCCTGACCCTTTTCCCTGTGCAGATTGTAGAGCTCATTCTGCTTAATCAGAGCACAAAACCAACCCAGGCCAGGCTGATAAAAAGCAAGAGAAGTTTACAACATCTTTGTCTATTCATTAGGTTTTCTACTGAAGAACGTAACATTCTGTGTCTGTCCATCTGAACTGTTTTGTACTGCTGCCCATGAGTGTGGAATCTTCAACAATCACAACTGTCATGTGGGGTCTCATGAAGGTTTGTTTCCCTGCCACAGACAGAGAGAACTTCATGTGGTGTGGGGTTGTGTTGTGTTGGGTGAGGGCAGATCTGGGAAGATGAGTATGATGAGTGTCATCTCCGTTATAGAACTGCTCAACCTCACCTCCTTAACAGGGAGAAAGGAAAAGAGAAGAGGCAGAAAACAATAATTTCTATAGTATTTCTCTTAAAAAAAAAATCTGTATATTTCTATAAGAAACAAACCCAGAGAAAGTCCTCATCCTGGCAGGCTTAAGGAGCAAAGATGCACGGGGGGAGGAAACAAGACACAAAGATAATGCTAGGGAACATTTTCTTTTCCACATTCTTCTTTTTTAACCACCTTCTCTCCTTGTTCATTAATCCTGCAGTCCCCTCCTCTCTTTGAGACACTTCCCTGAGGTGTATGGCTCATGACTGCAGTCAGTGTTAATCGAAACTCTTCCCAGCAGGAGCAGGGGAAAACTTGAAGCTCTCTTTGGTCTGTATAAAGACTGTTCCTTCAAAGGCTGTGGGTACAAAAGGGCTTTTGAAGCAAACTCTGTACCAAATCACAGGCTAGACTGGGACCCTGGCTGCAATTAATGACAATGCTGAGGGAAGGAGATCCTGCTTGTTATATATGGTCCAGTTTAGGACACAGCCAGCAGGGCATAGCCAGAAACAAGCCTTGACAAGGAGTCTCCTGTGCTAGCAGAGGTTGGAGGGGCTCATTGAGACTGGACAGGCTATCTGCCTTAAGACCCAGAGTATCTCCTTTATGTCTTTTCTACGTGTATCACTTCACAATATCAGTTGCTAACATCCATCAATGACTCGCATAGCTACTGACCTACTGATTTAAGCCATTGCAATTTCCTCCTGCAGTGTTCAGTGTAGCTCTCTACTCCCATTACCTTCATGTCCTCTGTCTTTCATACTCTCAAATCTTTTCCTTTTTCCCCCACATTTTTCTCCTGTTCCCTCATTTTTTCATCTCTTCCCTGTAGCAGATAGATCCAGTTCCTTTGGGGGGTAGGGGGACAACACAACCCACAAGGCATGAACCCACCAGCTCAGCAGATTTCAGTTGGCAGTGTTTTGGCACCCCATCCTACCCATATTTGTGATCAGGGCTCCAACAGAAACTTACCAGGAATTTTTATTACTCCAAGAACAGTGAAGTAATACTCTGAACTACCACTCACTGGAGCTGGCAGGATGGGGCTCCCAGGGGAGTTTTAGTTGTCCTTTTCTTTTCCCCTTTCCTTAACAGCAGGAAAGGAACCACAACCCCCGTCCTATATTTTCTTCCAAAACCTCAGATCCTACAGTTTCCATTTCCTGTGAAAAGCATTCTGAAGTTTTGGAATAAGGCTGCCTTTTGGGCTGAGAAGAGTTGCTGAACTGCTTGCTGAGAGTCTGGCTGTTACAAATCATTACTAACATCCTCCACTTGGATTAGCTAGTGAGAACACCTCGTTGTTGTTATCCCTCGATCTCAAAGTGTTGTGTGAAGCAGGTCAGGATCATTATTTTCATTTCACAATGGTTATATTCTCACAGAGGCACTAAGAGGTGGGATGTTGTGCCCAGGGGCAGAGCCAAGCACAGAGCCCAGCTTTCCAGAGCCTCGTTTCTTGGGAATACACTGCTCGACATGAAAGATAGCAAAGGTTGTTCCCAAACTTTCTAGACCCAGATCTTACCAGGAGTTAGAGGCTGACATAGCAGAGGGCACCAGTGAAGGCCTGGTACAAGGAGCAGCAGAGGAATGCTGGTTTAGGCAAGCCCACACTGGTACAGATGCCACAAAGAGCTCTGGTTGTGTGGAAAGCTTGTAGCTGCTGCAGGCTAAGGTTCAGCCTCTTCCAGACGAGAAATGCAGTAAGGAGGGATGTAATGCTGGGAAGCAAAGACCTTCTTGCGCCGGCTGTAAGCTTGGTGAAGAGCACACAGCCCACCTCATCTCTGCTGGAGTCAAAGCAGTGGCTGTCAGGGTTATGGTGGAGCCCTGCTACTCTGCAGGGGGAAGGTGAAATAACAGTCAGTAGGAGAGATTCCCAAATAGAAAATGAAAGAGGTAATGGAATGACTTACTGCTTGAGGCAGACCCCTTCTGGTGAGCACCAGAGCTTAACTTGACCTGCCTTGGTTTGTTCCCAGTGTTTACATGACTGTGATGGGGAGGTTGCAGGGGAGAGGAGAACTGGGAAGGACCAGATCCCCCCTCCACATATTTAGCAGTGAGATTCCAGCTCGGTTTGATGGTGATGACAGCAGAACCTCCCTCTGGTTGAGTGCTGAGTTGGGAAAAAGGTGGCCATGTGGAGAGTTAGAATAGGGTGTTCTTGGAAGCTGTTGAGGGAGAGGCACAGGAAAAGGTGATGCTTTTGGGGTGACTTTGATCATGGCAGAGAGGCTCCCACTGTTCTGGCAAGTCCCACAACCAGCATCTCTGGGTTAGGAGATAGAGTGGTCTGATGCTCCTGCCATGCTGTGGGTCCGGCCTCCCCTCCCGAGAGGAATGCCCTTCACTCTGCACACAGGATTTTCTCTCGTCCCATTGAGAGTGGGCTCTCTGCCACTTTATACTTTGGAGAATCATTAGCAGAAATCATTAGCTATAATACAACCTCCCCCATAAATCTCCCCTGCACCTGGATCATTTGTCCATGCCTAATTTCCATCTCCCTAATTTTATGATTTGTCCCTCATTTGATGAGAGTTCCTTCCATTAATTGTGTAGTAAGTGCTTCCAGATAAAGGGCTGAGGAGTTGACCCCATCTTGGAAAGACACAGTTTGGGCTTTTTTCCTGAAGGATAGAGTCCCTCTGAAATATTCTTGCTTCCCTTTCAGAGGGCATCACTCCAAATCTTAAAGGCACCACAGCAGCTTCCCATAGGGAAAATGCCTCTCCCCGATAAATCCTGTTCACTGGAGGCGCTGCAAGGCAGATGAAAGCAGCAGAGCTCAAGTCCAAGGTGTCCTCTGCCACAGTTAGAAAAGTCTTGTAGGCATTATCTGTACAATTCAGTTCAGGCCAAGGAATAAACCTCTGCTTTTCCCCCCCGGACCCCTCCTAATTATACTTTGCTGCCCAAAAGCCATTCTGTATCCTCCCACAAATATCTCCTCTGCTGGACTGTTTCATGTTATGTTAGGCTGCAACAGAGATCCTTCGCCTGTGTGATAATGGGCAGGGAGGGAATTGGTCGAGCCAGTGGAAGAAGGGACTTAGCATCAGGCCCGCAGAGCTTTTCCAGCTTTCCTGCAGACCTTCTGGGTGGTCCAGGATAAGGCAGCTCTTTCTCAGTGCCTCCATTGCCATCTAAATAAGATGGTGATAGGAGCAGTGGGGTGCCATGAGAGTTTAATTAATTTGCAAACGCTGTGAGATCCTCTGATGAAATTCCCTGCATCAGCACAAAGTCATCTTTAATCTGTATTACACACAGAGATCCCAATAGCAGGAGCATCCCAAATGCAGAGGAAAACTGAACTTCAAAGAGGTGCAGCCAAACTTTCTGAGCACCTCACTCAATAGTTTCTGTCTCTGGCAAACAGGAAGGTTTTTCCAAATCAAAGCATTTGTCCTTGAACTTCTCACTATGTAAGAGTGTGAGGCAGCTGAAACAGCTCACACTGGGACACACACAACCCGCTGGAGCTCTCTGAGAGCTGAATTTGACACGCTGGCTCTGCTCTACTGTGCTGTTTCTTTCTCCCAGCCTCATCTTCCCCATCTTTTCCCATACGTGCCCCATATTTGACATGGAGGTTAGAAAATCCACCGAGATAAAGCTTGATCCAAAGCTCGATCTGGAGAGTGCAAAAGCTTCCCTGGAACCGCCAAATGGTGCAGGGAGCAAAGCTGGCGGATTCTCAGCACCTTTCTCACTGCCTGTTTCCTTTAATGCTGGTTTAGTGTGGAGGCTCTGTCTGTGGCATCCTGGCACTCTTCTCCTGAGCTTCTGTCCACTGCAGGGGTAGCACAGACTGAGAGGAAGGGCGCAGGAGGGGAGGGAGGCACAGTGCTAGCAGCAGCTTGCACGTTTTACAGGTAACATTATCTTTTATTGGCATCCTAAAAAGAATGTCAGGCACTAGAGGAGGTTTCTTTTTTTTTTCTCCATTTCTGCTTCAGTGCCATTCCACCGCAGGATTTTTATCACATCCGCGATGGCAGCAGAGTGCAGGCAGCGCTCGGTGACACCACTGGCCATTCACAAGGTTTCTGGAGACCTTTTGTCACATCCTCTGGAGCTAACTGTGAAGGTCTCAACATCGTTTCTGTTCTAAAGCTGGAAATACTCTGAGGCTGAGCAAGGCACAGGCCTTTCCAGCTGACTCTGCAGCCAAAAGGGGCTCTCTGCCAGTCAGCCAGACCCACTGAGAGAGAGCTTCCCATTGTTTTACCAGTTGAAAACACCTTTGTAATAATTAACCAAGACAGGTATTTCCAGCAGCCATCCAGCCCATGGAGTGTTCTTGCTCTCTCTGAAAGTCAGTAAAGACATTTCTATTGATGTCTTGGCCAGCAAGAACATTTTCACTGGCCAGGCATTGCTTTCTGACCCACAGAGCTTCTCGAGTCCAGGCAGCTCATCTCATTGACATATTTCATGTGACAGTTGAAATTGCTTCTCATTTTCGCAGCAGCTCAGTTCTCTCCGGTTAAAGTTTATGGTAAGATAAGACCTTTTAGAACAGCAGCGGGAGCTCAGTACCAATACACTGGCAGTCTGTCACTTTCCTTCCAAACTCCTGATTTCCCTAACTGCCTCCGTTGCATGGGCAATAAAAGCACAGAAGGTAGGATCACTCCCTTTGCCAAACCCAGTGAAGAGCAGATAGGTCTGTTCTGTCAGGACAGTTGTACTGTTGCCCCAGATAGCAGGAGCGAGGCAGTGTGTCCCCAGGTTTGGATGGCTGGTTTCAGTTGTGAGCGGAAGAAAACACTGCGTGGTGACTGCCAGAAAGAGCCCTGGTGCTGGAGCACTGTCATCGCAGCTCTCCAGGACAGTGAGTGCAGTTTAAACCTGGGCTTTAGAGCCCCTGGGGATAAGCAGAGCCCGGTGTGACAGAGCAGGACCACCTCAGGGCTCTCACCCCATGGCTGCTGTCCCAGCCCTGTGCTGTGAGTGCTGCAGGAGCAGATTCTTCCTCCATGACTCCTCAGATCTCAGAGCAGCTGCAGGAACCAGCAGCTGAGGTTCAGGGTGTGTGTGCGCGGCTGGAACTGGGCTGCGGGTTTTCATCCCGGGTTTGGCAGTTGCTGTCTGATCCTGCAGAGGCCTTTCCTCTCTTCTTGCAGCAGGAACAAGCAGTTGAGCACCTCATCCTGCCCTGTATTCTCTCTGCCTTGCAACCTTCTCCTTTTTGCATGGAGCGATGGGAGGAATGCTGGTGTGTCCCCTACAGCAAGTGCAATGGCATGAGAAAGAAGCTTTGCCGTGGCCACAGTATCATTCCCAAGTACCAATGACTGCAGGCAGGAAGGCAGCCAGATAGCTCCAATGCTCCCAAGTGCCTTTTACCAGTCTTTACACAAACCTTGAGAAGACACTTAGGATGGTGTAAGCCGGCACTAGGTACTCCCTAGGCTAACTCCCACTTGAAAGAGGATCTTAATAGGACATCAACCCCAACACTTCTCCTCCTTGTTGCAGTTCCAAGAACTGTGGCCATACACCAAACTGCTTTCCTAGATTTCTTGTGCCCAAGTGAGGTTACTTTTACTAGCTGCCATGAAATTTTTACTAAATGCCACCAAACTTCACAAAGCATTGAATGTTGGGCCTTGTGGCAATGGGTATAGAGTAATTCTATTGATTTCATTGCATTTTCCCAGAGGATGATGCAGATCGGAGTTAAACCACAAGAAAGGAAAATTTCAGCATGGGTGTTATCCAGTCTTTTGAACTGAAGCTGAGTGAGTCGTAGCTGATATAGGCAGCAGCATACCTGGTTCTGCAGGAGAAGGAAATGCAAAGCTGGCTCTAGCCCTGCCTTCCACCAAACTCACCCTCTATGGAAAGCCTGAAATCACTGCTTCCCCTAGCAAGGAGTACACTGTATATTATCTGTATATTACTGTATATTATCTAATTATAGCAGGATCTAGGAAACAGGATTTCTGAGTTCCTCACCCTGCTGTGCCACTGCTTGATCTGAGAGAAAACATTTCCACATTCCTTTCCTCAGTTCATATACTTGTGAAATAATACTGTGCTTTATATAAGATTTTATTTTCAAAGCACACACCACATCCGTGTGCCAGAGCACCATTACTTTGTCTGACAGAAGAGGCTGGGGTAGGAAACTTACCACCATCTCCGTTTGTGCTGTGAGCTGAGCTGGCAGGATCTGGTCTTCAGAGCTGCTGAACACCTCAAGTGGAAATCACCCTCTAGTCAAGGTGCCAGATACACCAGAGAGTAAGGCCACTGTGTATATGCATTGAACTTGGAGGTACTCACACAAGGAGGAAGTGGAGGAGCAGACAGCATTGTGGTTAGCATTGCCAAGGACTGGAGCAGGTCCCACCTGAGCAGAATATTCAGATGATGTTGAAAATCATAGAGAAGGATGTTTGTCTCAGTTGATTCTGGCAACAAGAGGACACAGTAGCCATACCCTCAGCTTTGAGAGCTTAACTGAGTTGTTCTGAACCTCCTCCTTGGGTACTTTGGTACTTTACATGATCACAAGCTCAATGGGTGGCACAATGATGGAGGATTTTAGATGTGCTGTACCCCCAGCACAAGCAACGTGCATAAAGATGGGCAATCATGGAGTACATGAGAGAACGGGCACCAGATCTGCCCTGGTGTCACATCAGGGGTGTGACTGCAAAGCTTTAGCATCCTGCAGAGTTGTGCTCTGGGTGTGAATGTCTGCACAGGCAGCACATCTCCACAGGCAGGTGTGCACCGTGCACCTCTCTGAAAGTCCTGGAGGATGTGTTGCTGATCCAGGCTGCCCAGGAGCCTGGATCTGAAGGGACAGGAAACTGCAAAAGTAAGGGCTTTTATTTTTTAGGTAGTCTGATTGTTAACTATGTAAATTCATAGGATTATATCCTGATGATCCAAACGCTCTGGGTATGGAACAAACACTGCAATTCCTTTCCAAAATAAATTCCCACACCAACTTGATCTTTCTTCTGCAGTTACCATCCTGCATTTGTGCATTAAGCTTATGTGTGTGTGTGCACATGAGAGTGCTATTGCATGTGTAGGAAGACGTGTGGCAACATGTGAATGTGGGCAAGTGCCTGTGCATAAGAACATGTGCCATAGGCTTTTTGTGTGTGTGTGTGTGTGTGAGAGAGAGAGAGGGCATATGCATGTCTACAAACTTGTGTTTCTGTGGGAGTATCTACGTGTGGGAACATGTGCATGTATGTAATTTTGTGCTCGTGTGGGAGAGAGGAAGGGAAAGCATGGTAAAGTTATTTGAACCTGTTTGAAGGTCGGGTCTCTCCCCAAGGTTATCTGCTTTTTTTCCCTTGAATCTGTAAAGTAATGGTATTCACACTCACTACTTGAGAAGTGTTTCTTTTTATAGCTCTTCCAGATGACAAATAATGCCTGTTTTTGAAGTCCTTTTTAAGTCATTGTTCCCTGGACGCAGATACCATGTTTGGGTGCAGGAGGGGAACAGAGTGCAGAGCTATTTCCCCTTTCTGTCTGCAGGGAGCTTTACTGGGACTAGTGAAATTCCAGCCAGGATCATCCAAGGGGCTGCAGACTCACAGCACATGAGCTGATAGGACACCCTCTCCTTCAAGCCCTGTGACACAGTGAGGGAGAAGCAGACAGCCACCAGCGTCCACTGTAGCTGTTCAGATCTGGACCAGGGAGGCTGTACAATCCTGCTGAAATCAGTGGGAATTTCCTGGAGTCAGCCTCTCGAGTTGGGCCATTAAGAATAAGCCAAATCCAGCCTGGGTGAGGGCACAGGTGCCTGGATCAGAGCCACCCCTTGTTGGGGGCTGGGGTTGGTGAAATTTTGCCCATCCTCAAATATTCCGGGCGCTGTTGCCCCCTGTGGGCAGTAGGGATGTGTGGGCAGGGTTTTCCCTGCTTCCCAGAGCAGCACAACTAACCTCCTGCCCTGCTTCCCAGCAGGCTTCCCAGCAGACTCGCACAGCGCTGCAGGCGCTGGGTGATAATGTTCTGTCACCATAGTGGCAACCTTTGCTTTCTAAAACAAGCCCTTCTTCTTGCCTTCCCTTCATCCTGAGTGTCGTCTTCTTGTAGCAGCAACAGCCATTTGGTGCCCAGAAATTGTTCTGCACTATATAAACACAGGAGTGTAGCAGGAAACTGTTTTGTGCTTCTTTGCCCAGGGACAGAGTCGTGCACGCTCCCATTCCTCGCTGTTGTAGTGGAGATTTTGTGTGGCAGCAATCCCCATCTCTGGAATCTGGCCACTGATTCACTGTCTTCCCTGCAGATGGGATAACTGAGCTTTTTCTGCTGGTCACATCCTGAGATGTGCTGGAAACTCAGTGTTCCCAGTGGCTATGATTGATAGAAGTTTTTTGGAATATAAACTGAATGGGTCTCTCAGGGTTTGGGCCAGAGGGAATTGCAGATAACCCATAAAGGTGTTCAGCTTCGTCTTGGGAAAAGCTCCGGGGAAATGGCTGGTGGGAATAATAATGAGCACAGTGGAAAAACAGGGAACAGAGAAGGGGCAAGAAGGTTCAAGAAGTAATCCAGAAGAGGGCAGGGGGAAAGCTGGGTTGAATGGATAAACGGTCTGTGAGCAGGAAACGATATCTGACTTAATGTCTTAGTCAGACAGAAAAATTAGATGGTGTAAACTGATCCTTCCTGCAAGGGGTGCTGAACTTTTTTGGTGCCTTTAGAAGGCCATGTTTACAGTAAGTACAGCTCGTGACCAGGCTCTGAAGGCTTTGGGACAGGGAGGAAGGAGGGATTCATGGACACGCACACACACACCTGCCTCCACGGGCAGCCCCGTGCAGTCACTGCTTTTTATTGTTATTATAAGGTTGTACTTTGCTTTTTAACATAGAAATACAAAATATGCATGCATATGGCTTATCAAAGATGATAACATTCACAGGTAAGGGAACATAAGTCCACTTTATAGCAATAAATTATCTTCCCCACCCTTTTGGACTGATTAGTGGCTGCGTCTCACCTGAGCTTTCCAGAGTTTTCCTTTTAATTTTTCACCTGAATTGTTTTCTCCATTTTAGCTACATTCATAGGGGGTGCTTTTCTAAAAGTGCCTACAGGGATTTCCAGTCGTTGTTCCCACTGAGCCCCTGAAATGACACAGTCAGGTTTGAGATGCTCTCCCTAAGTGTTGATTATCAGAGTTTAATGTTAATAACAAGAGGCAAAGGCTACTTTAGTTTGCACCAGATTCCCATTGACCTGCAGGAGGTTACCCCAGTTCTGGTTTGCACATTCATACCAGAGTGTGCTCCAGGTCTTAGGGAGACTGAGGTTTAAAATGTAGAGCTCTTCAACTAAA
The DNA here is from genome assembly GCF_004027225.2 of Strigops habroptila. Lineage (NCBI taxonomy): Eukaryota > Metazoa > Chordata > Aves > Psittaciformes > Psittacidae > Strigops > Strigops habroptila. Next base: position 3,730,286 of record NC_044292.2, read on the forward strand.
GAGAGGATTTTAAAACCTGGCTGTATGAAGTGATGCAAGTCTGCTGGGCACACTTTGATATGCACCATTATAAAACCCAGTTTATGATTACAAGCCATTGAACTGATAAACTGATTCAATCCATGGGAAGGCAGCGTGTCTCCAATAGCACCAAGCCAAATCTATTGGTGTTAGGGTATGATTGAAGTCAAACCTCTGCTTAATAGGTTACCAGTGGAGTTGCTACAGTAACTATCAGCTCAGCTCCAGAGTCAAATTTGCCTGGTTGAGCGTTGGTGGTGTTTAGGTTGGTTCAAACAAGTAGATTCTACTTTACCATTGCAAGTGGTCGGGAGTGTGGTCAGATGCTGGGGAGAAGGGAACAGTAAGCTGCAGTAATTCAGCTGTTTGAGATACTTTGTACATACCTTTACTGTAGAGGCAATTCCCTAACTTTTCCTGCAAATCTTCATGCCATAACCATAATATCTACTTTTCCAAGTACATGAACCAAGTGTGGAAATCCAAATTACTTCATAATGGTCCCAGAGAGAAACAGTTTAATAACAGAGGATAGGTAAGCAAACCCAAAACTCATAGTTTTCCCTGAAGTCCACCGAAGGGAATAGCTGTGTTTGTGAATCATGATCCAGGGCTTTGGAAAGTGAGATACATCCCTGAAAGCAGATGGTTCAATCGTTGCTCAAAACTCTTTGATACCACCTGGGACCTTTCCAGTAGTTCTGGTTCAGCAAGTGCTCAGCTACTCTTATAGCCTGTGGCTGCCATGTGCATTAGAGTCAAGCGAAATATAAAGATATCAGACACTTCCCACCTTAAATATCCTGTCTGACTTTTGGCTGATAAATGTCCCAGCCATTTTACATCCAAGGACTATATCCTGATTGCTTTGGTCAAGTTTTGTACAAATTCAACTTCAGCACCTTCCCTGAATTAGAGCAAGGACTTTGGGACTGGGCCCCAGACCATTCATGAGGCATTTATAATGACTGCTGCAGCACATGGAAGGAGCAAGACAGAGTTGGGGTTACCCAGGACTCTGCTTTCACCTTCCCCCAGGACTGGCATGATACAGAGATCACACCAAAGCAGGTCCCTGGGTGTGTGAAAGGGATTTCTGCCTACGAACAGCTCTGGCAAACACACGCAGCAGTGCAGTGACCTTTGTATTTCTATAGGTGTCTCAGGTACAGCATGTTCGTGCTGTTGGAACAGGAAGGACAGCTACCTGGAACCAGACCAAAGCAGAGCCAAGGGGAGTCTGCACAGATCTGAGTACCCCCAGACTGAGAGCACTGAGGTGGCTGCTCACTGTATGGCATTCCCAGGTGGAGCTGGGACTGGTTATGTAGGGCTGGTTGGGTTTTCTGCCCAAGCTCACAAATGACCTGTAGCTCCAAATACCAAACAGAGCCTGGGATCCAGGACTGTTCTCTGTACCAGCTTGTTTCCTGCTGGCAGACGTGTCTTTCACAAGGAAATGGAACTGTTAATGCCAATAGAACCGGATTCTGCTGGCAGATCTGGGTGGCAGAAATGTGTGGCAAAGTCAGAAGTCTGGGTCTGGGAACTGAGAGTGGGAGGGTAGGACATGAGCTCTTATGAAGGATCATTTTCTGAAGGTGAGGAGGCTCTGCTGGTGCTGGTATCCTACTAGAGGACAAATGTTCCTTCCTTTGATCTGTAGCCTGCTTCACCCTGTAGGATTTCCACAAGAGGATTTATCAGTCTGTACGTTTGTTAAGTTGAAGCCGGAAAGGGAAAATGGTCCCTTTAGTCTTTGCTAGTGGAAATTGCTCTGTATGGAAACCCAGAACACAATGAGAAATAAATAAATTGAAACCCAGAGCTGAGAAATAAACAATCCCTGTGGGAATAGTGTGATCACAGGAAAATAAGAACAATAAATTGCCCTTCTCTGAGGTTTCAGGGCTCTTTAAAAACATCAAATAAGTCTCACAGCTCCTTCTGAACGTGGTCGTGATCTTTCCCCCATTTTACAGAGGAGGATGCTGAGGTACAGTGAGGAAACAGCAGAAGCACCAGTTGCAGTATTTAGTGTATATGTGCCCTGCACAGTGCAGTGCCTTTTAGAGACACCTGAGCTAGCTTGATATCAGAAGAGTGCAGCTCTATTAGCACAGTGATCTGTCTGGTATAATTTTCCCCTGCTCGCTGTACTTATTCAGCAGTAGCTTGGGTATCTTCACCCAGCATTGTACTGCGCAGTGTCGTCATTCCTTGTAATCTGATTCAAGTATTCCTAGAACCAGTGTGATTTTCTGGCTGACCTCTTTCACATCACGGGCTGAAGAATTGCCCCAGCCTCTGTTCTTTAGCCCTGTAGCATGTAGCAGAAAGCCCTGTCCTGGTTTTAGCAATGAATCCAAGTGGGATTTGGCAGTATTTCCCATCTCTTCGCTTTTAGGTTCTAGATTCATTTTTCTGGAGAAAACATTCTGGATTCATTCTCCAATGTAGCTTCTGACTGATGCTTTTTGGCTTTACCGTGCTACCTAAAACCAAACATGGTCTTAATGTGAGTTAAGAATATGAGAAGATCCTTCTGGAGAAGTGTGTGGCCATTAGCTGAGGCCAGAGGAAGGGGTAGTTCCTCTTGTTCCTTGGGACTGGCCTCTGGGGGTCGCTGTGACTGCAGAGAAATGGGTTGGGTAGGGCAATAACCAGGCAGGAAGGAACGCAAAACCTAAAGGTGACGTTTCCGAAAGGCAGTTCTGGTCTGGACTGGGCTGAGGCTGATTCTTTGTGTGCACCAAGGTCACTGACCTCAACCAGGTTACAAACTGAGTCTTTCTGAAGCGCAGACTTTGACTGTTGAGGCAAGCAAGTCTCTCCCATGGTTGCAGCAGAAGGCTCTAAGCTTCTTAGAGGGCAGTGGTTTATAAGCAAAATAGCCATAAATACATCAGGCAATGGATTAGTAACTTGTGTGTGTGGGTGTAGTACATGTGCATACATATACATACAGACATGCATACACACGCAGTTCTCCCTCTGCCAAGCTTATGCTAAGTGGTATCGTTGAAATAAACTGCCAGCAGAGTTAGGATCTTTGGGTGAAAGTGTATATGTTTGAAAATATAGCAATAACAAGATTTCCTTTGAACAGACCACTGTGTAAAGGTAGAATTCCATTGCAGAGGCTCACCAAAGAATGGCTTGAATCAATCTGTGTGCTAAATCTGGTGAGATGAGTCTACAGAAGAGAATTTGTTGGTGAACTGGTGGTAATTGCATTGCAACTGAAGATTGCTTGCACACTGAAGGCTAAACTAAGAAATATGTAGTACGTTAATTATCATTACCTGCTATAAAGCCCTTTTCACTATGTGGTGGTTTCACACTGCTCTGGGAAGGGGGGAAGAGGTAAATTTGGAGAAACAGAGGGATAAACTATGACTAAGAATCAGCGGCTTACGCTTCCTGGTCACTTGGGAGCAGTGGCTTCCATTTTTGAACACAGGTTACAGAGAAATGTTGTTCCCATTATAAAATCTCATGATTTCAAAGGGAGAAGAAGATCCTGTGTGTGCTAGGAAAGAGGAGCATGCAAAGATGTGATGCAGAGATACAGCACTTAAAAAGAGAAGAGTAGTGAACATCTGTGGGCTTGATCCAAATGTCTCCTGAAGCTGATTAGGCTCCTTCCCTAGACTTCAATGGGATCGGGCCCTTCATACTTCATAAGCACAGATAGATATTTAAAATTACTTCAGCAAGTTAAGATGCTGGAGAGATTGTCAACTTCCAGCAGTGGTGGTTAGATAGAGTAACACCATCCTCCTAAGAGATGCTACATCAAGATGATCAGGGAATTCTGTGCATAAAATAAATCCTCAGGCTTCAAGATAAGAACACGCTGCAGTTCCTTGCCATATGCTTCAGACTAAAATTTCTTGCTAGCCCAGCTCAGATTCTCTTCCTTCTCCTTCCTGATATGCTCCAGCTGAGCTCAGCTATTCCTGAGCTGGTTCTAAGCATATTAAGGAAAACACATGTCAGTGCCCACTGCATTTTATTGTCAGTAATGTGAGCTACGCAGGCAACCCCTCGTGCTGCTGTTACTCTCTGCTGGCTTCGGGGGGCCTCTGCCAGCACTCGGGTCTGCTCCTGTGCAGTAAAGAGCAGAAGAGGGACCCCAAGTCTGCTCCCTGGGGGGGGACTGCTGCAAAAGCTCAGCCTCAGCCTAACTGTGCTCAACCCCCAGAGCTCAGCTGTGTGGGAGATTTAATGTTGACTTCAGCAAGGAGCAGAAAAGTCTCCCAGGCAAGAGAAAAGTAGTAGTTTAGCCCAAAGTGAAGAGGAATCTTTTCATTCAGTTCAGATAGATGATTTTGACCAATTTTTGCAGTGCCCAGTGCAATGTGTCCCTATTTTACATGGGTGAGGGAGAATGAGGCGAGGGCGGGGGTGCGGGAAGGGAAAGAGAAAGCAGTTAATTTGACTGAATAAAGATAAAAGAATGCAAGCACCACCGAGTTTGCTGTTTATCTGGACATTGTGTAATGTTGCGGAATCAGATGTGGCACTCTGGCTTGTGCACAGAAATGCCCAGGGAGAAATAGAATCTCAGAGTCAGAGAATGCATCAATAATGAGAGAGGTTTTTGGAGACTTCCTGAGCTCTTCTCCTCTCCACAAGGCATCCACTTTGGAAGCAAACTTGTGGCACTCTGGGCTTCCTAAATAAGGGAGATTTTCTTTTGATCTGAGGAGTGAATTTCTGGTTTCACCCCACTGTAGGGCAAAAAAGGGCAGGGGAATGCCAGGATGCCTGAACAGACTGTCCCTATGCACGGATGGCTATTTGGGAGAGGTGAGAGCCCAGCCAGTCCAAAAAGACATTGTGAATTCATCCAAAGTTATTTGGTTGAGATGGAAGACTCTAGTTTAGAAACAAAGGAGAGAAAGGAAAGCTGCAGAGGTTGTAAGGAAGAGCGAAGCCTTGGGATTGCAGAAGGTCTGTGAGGTCCCGCCAGGTCTGGATTGATTAGTATTCAGTATTTATAATATCTCCATAATGGTAAAACAAAAGAAAACAAGCCCAGAGAATGCATTTTTAATCATCAATCATTGCTCTTTGTTTGTCATGAATGAGCGGCGAGGGGAAATAGTCTCCCATAATCACCTCCCTTCACATCTCCTGCCACACAGGCCTTGCTGGGTGTGCTAAAAGGGAAATAAATAAACAAGCAGCACATCTCAAAATAAATCCCAGAGACTGGGGTGCTACGTGGGTTATCAGACCCGCACACAGGGGTCTTGTTGGAGATACAAAGTGTGGGAAGGACATGTAAAAAGCAGGAGACAAAGACAAAGGCGAAACCTAGGGCATTGAATGCAAGAAAAAAGGATTTGAGTTACAGGGAGGCAGCAGGTGAAGGAGGAAGAAGCTTTTTGGAGACTGATCAGTGGTGGAACAATCAGTGAGCAAAAGCGTGTCAGAATAGGGACTTCTCATGGGGCATAGGACATGGGGATGGAAAGCTTGAAAAGCCACCAAATCCAAAAGAATTTCAACCTTTTCGGTATCTGAGCATCACATAATTTTGGGATTTCCACATGAAAAAATTCATTTTTCTCAAGGATAGCATTCATGCTGGAGGAAATACTGAAAAGCCCAGAGTTTCTATTAAGAGCCCCAAACCCCTATCTTGTCAGGAACAACACTATGCTGAACTTCTCCAATGGGATCCCTGCTTTGATCTCACAGCAGTTCTCACAAGGCCTTTATTGTAGTCCCAAATGCCTCTTGGGAGGAAGGGAAACATTATAATTCTCTCTTAATAAGTGAGATAACAGGCTGCTGGGAGGGTAAGGCCCAAATTTCCTAAAGCAGGGCTGGTGCCTCCACACCCACTCGCTGTGTTCAGCTCAATGTTCTCAGAGCCACTGGAGCCTGGAGCCATCAGGACAGTCTGTAAGGAACAGCCACGCTACATCTGAACCCTATTGAAAAATAATAAAAAGGTAATGACTTTGTCATTACTGGACATGGCTTTGTCTGTTGGCAAGGGGGGAGGAAGGGGAGGGTTTCTGCATTCAGGCTATAAATAATGTTTCCCATTATCCTGTGCAGTTCTCATGCATTCCTTAGGCAGTCCTTGGTTTGCCTCCATCTCCCCTGGTCAGCCTGTGGAGCCCCCAGTGCCATCCAACAGGTCGGCACATGCTGCAGGAGATAGAGGGCCAAGCGAGTCCATGTGCCCCAGTGCCAGCATGACCACAGAAGACACTGATTGAGGCAGAGATAATGAAGTGACCTTCTCTTGCCCAGGACAAGGGTGAGGGGTGACCAAATGGGAGCAAGCATCTGGCAGGGACACATATTGGAAGGGATCAAACTTCAGAAATGTCCATAGATAAATGTGCCTTGATAAAAGCTCTGTGATACGTGAGAGATGGAGTGTGGAAGGGTTATCATCTTGGAGTTAACTCGGCTTTACACACTTAAACCCAAGCAGCTCAGCTGCTTAGGAGCAGCTCCTTAAGCAATTGAAACTTGCTTACAAAGCCTGACTTTGAAGAAGTTTAAGCCATTTATTAGAAGACCAAACTGAATTGCAGGAAGTCTGTCTTTAACCAAAATCAGGGCACTCACCAATGGTTGGGCTGTTCAATGAAAGAGGTTCAAAATTGCCCATCTCAGTGTAGTAGATGAAGTTTACTGGTGAAATGAGGATGGGAGGGACCTGAAGAACTATTGTGACTTGGGAGCCATCTGGAAAATAGCAGCATTTAAACTAAAGGTGTGTTTTTAAGTCAATGGCCCGAAATGTAGATGCCTACAAGGATATTTTTAAGTCTGCATTTATATAACTAGCTTGATATAATTAAGAACTGATTTAAGCTCAAACAAAATAACTCCCTCTTGCACCCAAATTGGAGTCTCCACACTGAGAATTGCATCTGTTGAACTAAATTAGTCAGAAAATCAGGGCAGCTTTATGCTGTAAACAGACTTAGAGCTGTGGAGGATATTCCAGTTCTGTGTCCGGCTCTGCCACTGATTCACTGTGTCCCTAGGCAAGACTCTTAAGTTTTCCATCTATAAAGTGCAATAAAGCCTATGTAGGTGCCAGGTGATGTAGAGCTTAATTAATTAGTAAATTAATATAATGAACTCTAACTTGGAGGTCTGTATCAGCACAAATGAATTGTTAATATAAATTTTTATTATTTATTGCTGTTTAGTTGATTATTTTCTAACAGGGGCAGGCTATTACAAACACACAACTTCACACTTGAGTTCCAGTTTTATTATTGGTGCTGCTTATTTATTTTTGTTTTCTTCTGTGTTCATTCTTTGCCTTTAGTAGCCTCTCTTAGGAGTAAGCCCAAAGCAGTGGATATTATACCCAGACACAGAGAATAGTGAACTCACTGGGAAAGTTTGGGACAGAACCGGGGTTAAATGCCATATAGTTCTTGCTAAATGCCAGGTCTTGTGCTTGAAGCTTTATACAGATTTAAGGCAGATGAAAAAAGATAAGGACAGACTCTGAGCTGAGTACATGCTTGTCTACCCTCATTTATTTTATATTAGATCTTAGGCAGCAGTTCTTCCCTGTGAGGGTGCTGAGGCGCTGGCACAGGGTGCCCAGAGAAGCTGTGGCTGCCCCATCCCTGGCAGTGTTCAAGGCCAGGTTGGACACAGGGGCTTGGAGCAACCTGCTCTGGTGGAAGATGTCCCTGCTCGTGGCAGGGGGTTGGGACTGGAGGAGCTTTAAGGTCCCTTCCAACCCAAACCAGTCTGGGATTCTATGATTCTATAATGGTTCCATGGTTTATACCAGCCAAAAATCAGTATCAGGCTGCACAGCTATAATTGGCCCCGTGCAGTTTCATATTTTTATTATATACTTACACACTGATATTCATTATGTATATTTCTAAACACAAGGTTGAAGTGTCAAAATACAGGGCCTGATCCTCTTCAATGCGGAGCACTCTTGCCATGCTGCTGTCAGCGTGAGGCAATGCTTGGACTGGAGTACTACAGGGATCCAGTCAGCCTCCTCCTTCTTCTCAAGTGTGCACAGGCAAAGAAATAGTTGCCTGTGAGAAAACGGCACTTGACAAACAATGACCACATGATACTCTGTGATTACTTGTGCCACTCTTATGATAAAAAATGAAAGCAGATAATATTATACTTGCAACTGAAAAATGCCTCCTCCTCCTTTGCAATTACTTTGTATTTTCCATTACGAAACTAAGTAAATCCACGGGATTTTTCTAGTGCGTCTCTGAGTGATTTCTTCATTCTTCCAGTGAGTTGTGAAGCAGGATGGGAGGTCCTGGATAGCACCTTGCTCTGGGCTTGGTTTGGAAAATGTTCCTCGTGATGCCTGATTGCCACTGGGTAGTCCATACGGAATAGCTGACTTTCAGCCCCATTTGGTAGACTGGGCAGCCTAGACCTTAGCCACCTTCTCACTTACCAGAGATTAAGAGCCTCTTTGAGGAATGAATGTGGCATGTAGGCCTATGTGAAGAGTGTCATCCGGTCTGAGTAGTCGGGAACAAGGCATCTAGGCCTGATTCTCTATTGCCACATGCTTCTGAACAACAGGAACCCCTTTCGCAGTTCTTCATCTTCCCCTCTAATAACCATCATTAGCCAAGTCACAGCAGCGTGAGCTGAGGACAGAGTTAGAGCCCTCAGCATGTATCACTCTGCTTCGTCCTTTTAATCTAGGCCCTTCTTGTGTTGTTTTAGCATAATTTTTCTTGTGTGAGTAATTTTTTAAGGGTACGTAATGTTTTCTCAGGCTGCACTTGCACTGTTCAGCCAGATGGAGCGTGCTCCGGGGTACCTGTTAGGTGGGAATAAAGCACATCCACGTCTAGTCTACAGCATGGGCATAGCTGTACCAGCAGCTTCCTGCCATCAGTCTAAACCCTCTGTTCACTTCTATTCTGTGTGGCTTGTACAACCTCATCATGTTCATACCTCACTACTGCCCAGAGCTCAGAAGGGCTGTGACAGACACAGCTGCGTGTCCTTGCACCCTATAGGTAATGGCAGCATGTCTACACGAGCTGCAACCACCCCACCCCGGTGTGGAAATAAGAGAACCCTGAGCAAAAAGGGGAACCATTCACAAAGTGAGAGAAAATTCCAGATTCATCCAAGAGTTGTGGACAGCAGACATAGAAGATGACCTAAGAATGAGTTTGGATGCTGTTATTGCTAATTGCTGAATGATAAATAGCATGAAAGGTGTCCTACAGTTTCAGTCCATGGAAATTTATTTGAAATATGTAGCTCAATACAACCAATATCTTATGGGCAGTAAGCTTGCAGCGAGCAGGATGTCCTCTCCCCAAGGGCAGCAGCTAATGGTACAGCTCCATGCTATGCTGGCTGAAGAAAGACTGGGAATAGATGAAACCTGTTTGGAGGTGGAGGAGCACATGGAATCTGAGCTGCCAATGGTCTTGTGCAACTGGACTGTTTGTTTGTCAAATGTTCGGGCAAGCAGGAAATAGCAAAGATGGGAACCATATCTGTGTAAGGGCTTTAGTAAGTGCTAGTAAAAAGAAAAACCCACAAGGGGAAAGGGAATGACAGTGATGTCCAAGACTCCTTTTAGATTTTTTCCACTGTTGAGTTGCATACATTAAAAAGAGCAAAACCAAGAGATATTTTGGCTACAGGTCTTTGGTTAAAAGGTCTGTAATCCCAATGAGAGAGGTGGTCTGGTTCAAGTCAAATCCTGAGCAGCGGGCAAGGAACCCTCAGTGGCAAGAACACTGGGTCTGTACTGAAGCGTACATCTCCCCAGGTACCTCTCAGCTTCTGTTAGAGAAGGTTTAGTGTTGGATTTTCCAGTGCTGTTATGCCATAGATTTATTGAGAAAGGAACTCGTATTTTAGAGGAAATCTGAATGAAACTGGGTATACCCAGAAAAAGGCTCTTGAGACTGCTCCACCGATGGCCATATTGCTCCTCTCTTAGTCTTTCTGTGCTTGAGACCCACTTTTATGATAGATGCAGATGCCAGCACTTATGGTTTGGGGGCAGTATTGACACAAGAACACAAAGGACTTGTGAGGGTGGTGCCTTATTACAACACTAAATTAGCTGGAGAGAGATTACTGCACCACTTAAAAGGAACTCCTGCAATGGTTAAATCTATAGAACATTTTCATCCACGGTTCAACACGGAAGTAAAATTGCTTTGGGTTGATGACAGGAAGATGCTGCATAAATAGTTAAGTATGCATCATTTGCAATTTGCTAAATTATTTTCTTTCTATCTGGAACGGGCTGTGTAAGGTGTCATTACCTCATGTTCTATCTGACTGGGGAGCCAGGCGCTCTGGGGCCTGGACTGGGAGCTCCTATGGCCAACGCCAGGTGGGCTGGATGAATGGGGCTTTGCACAAGGGCTCTTCAGAAAGCAGGGACTACAAGGTCAAAAGACCATGTTAAGCATGCAGAGCGGGGCTCTAAAACACACGCAGAGAGAGCTTTTGGGCAAGGTGTGGTTTGGAAGGAGGCTTGAAGCTGTTGTCAGTTTGTAGGGTGTCTGAGCCTCACGCCATGTGCAGGGGAGCACAGGCACAAGAGCTCTTTGGTGATGAACACGACAGCCTCAAACCCACTTGACTGTCCCCAAGTTCTCCTCCTAACTAGGACAACTCCACAGCACTCCAGAATGAGCCGACTTCCAAGCAGAAGGAAGACCATTCAGTCTGTGTTCAGCACCCCAGATGAGAGAAATGCAAAAAAGTGAACCAGAGAAAATAATAAGAAGTAAATGCAATTAGAAGTAACGATGCAGATTTAATTAAAGGGCCCTATTCTCCCAACCCTTCATTCTTCAGGGATGCCTCATAAGCAAGAATTCATAGCTTGGGACCTGCTCTTTTATACATTTGTACCAGAAGTCGGGACATTTACTTTCAGAAACACATGGGCTTTAACCTGGCGCTGTCTCTCCAGCATACAAATGCAAGAAGTTTGGTCTTTTTATTTTCAGCAATTTATAAATACTTGCCACAGTTGTTATAACAGTCTCACACAGTCTTATTTACTTTAATTATCCCATTTTCACCCCCATTTTCCTGCTTTCTTGCTGTGAGCAGGTAAAAATAAATAACTAGAGAATGACAAATACCAAGCAATATTCAAATAAACAAAAGCCCAGATTCTGCAGATACAGACACTTGAAACACTCAGAGTATTTCCAAAGAAATACATCTTTCCACTGTAAATTCAGCCTGGTTAGTAAAAGCCTGGTCTTTACAGGGACCTAAATATTTAACTCAATAGATGTACATTACTAAACTTGCCTGTTCAAAATTCATGAGTCAGGCTCCCCCCCTTCCCTGAGCTGCCAAATCACAGGATTTTCGCAAAAGCGATTAAAAATCCATTTCTTTGGAAGTTTCTTATTTGTCCTCTGGCTTGGGAGGCTTTGGGGAGCACTAGGCCACATTTCCAAGCTTCCTTGTGTAAACACAAGTGCTCCAAACATGTCATTCCAGGAGCTGGGGATCAAAGGAGAACACCAAATATTGGAAGACTCACAATAAAAGCTCAAGAGCTGGCAGCGGTCCTGCAAACACTCATGTATGTGAGTCACTTTTACTCACATGAGTAGTCACATCGAAATCAGAGGAATTAGTCTATTATTATTAATTATTGTTATTATTTATGTGTGTGGCAATAGCACGTAGGAGCTGTGATCACGGAGCAGGGCTCCATTGTGCAAGGCACTGACAAATCCAGAGCAAAACCCCGGTTTCTGCCCCAAAGACCTTACGGTGTGAGCATCGGACAAGAGGCAACAGGTGGAGACAGACACGGACAGGGAAGCGCAGGGAAGAGCGAGGCATTCCTGCAAGGAGTTCTGTGTGGGTGTGCTGATGCAGAGCTCCTGCTCCCAGCGAGTGAAGGTATTCAAGAGTTTACAGGTTTGCAGAGCCCAGGCCTAGGGCCCAAATCCTGCAAGCCCTGGGATGGAGGCAGATGCGTTCATCTGCACCCAGTGCCACAGGATTAAACCACACAAGGACCAGGCAGGCTGGTACCTCTGACCCCAGCACTCTCAATCCCTGAGGGATGAGGGAAAGGGTCTCTGTGGGTGGTTTTGCAGAACCACCACCACAGGATGCACACATGTACCTATAACATGAGCTGGCTGTCTCGGTAAGATGTAAGTTATTGCTGAGAAAGAAAAGGTAGGGCTGGAGAAAGTTTCTGAACATAGAAAAGTGATGCTTGCCTGCTGCAAATTCAGGTGCATGCAAATAGCAGGGCAACCCTCAGCACTGATCCTACAAAGGCATCCTCCAGACCAGCCTGGTCCACGAGGCTGCCTGTAGCTTCTGTGTGTGTTCCTTGACATTTGCTCTAGGATCCAGACCTGCAAAAGTCAGTCCTGTGCATAAATACCAGCAAAGCGAGTACTGCAGGCAGCCAAACCAAGAAATAGTGCAGTTGTAGATGCAGCAAGACAGTGCTTAGGTCTAAACTGGAGTGAAATCCAGACTTAAGAACATAAGTACCAAAGTTTAGAAGTTTGTAAAATAGAAACTGAACATTATGCCTGGGAAGCCGAAGAATAAAGAAACACTCACAGCCGGGTTACTCCTGATCCCCATGGAGTTTGGTGTCAGGGAGCTGAGGTGAGCAGAGGTCACCGGCCTGCAAAATAGAGCATTTTATAAAACTTCCAGTGCCTCGCTGGGCAGAGGCACCGCCTGGCGCAGGGACAGGGCAGGAGGTAGGAAACTGCCCGCTCGGGCTGGGAAATGGGGACACTCCCTCGCCTTTTTTCCCTTGCCAGGGGAGGGCGATCCGGTCCGGGTTTTGCAGTCGCTCCTCCCTTGCCTGCCTGCCCTGCCTGCCTGGAGACCGAGTTCGCTCCGTGCCCGCTCCCTCCCCGCCGCTCCCCCCTTTCCCCTCCGCGGGCGGGCCGGGGCAGGCGGCGGCGTGCTCCAGGCCGGGTTTTGCGCGCCGCCCGCCCTCCTGTTAGAAATAGGAAAATTCAATAATCAAAGCAAAGGGGAGCGCGAGGAGGAAAAATCCGGGATCAGGGCAAGTTTGATGGCGCATGCGCGCTGCAGCCTGCATCCCAAACACACACACATTTCCCTTGACTTGGAAAGTCACCCAAAGCAGCCCCAAGTGCAGGTAAGCCCGTCCGCTCCCGCCCGGCCCCGGCCCCGCACCGGCAGCCCCGGCTCGGTGGCACCGGGGACCGCGGCGCTGCGCGGGCGGGCGGCGCTGCCCGGCAGGTGGGCACCGCGCTCCGCGCCCGGCTCCCGGGGGCAGCGCCCAGCCTCCGCGGGCACCGGCCGGCAAGCGGGGGCCGGCGGCACCCGGACCGGCTCCGCGGGAGGCGGGCGGCGGCGGCGGGGGGGGGTGCCGCGGCGGCGGCGGCGGGGGGCCGGCGGGGCAGCGCCGTGCGCGCTCGGCGGCGGAGTCGGGGCCGCGGAGGCGCCCGTCAATTTCCAGGACTTTGGCAGGAGCTCGGGCAGGGGCCGGGGGAACACGTGTTCCCGCTCCGCGCCCGGCGCAGGTAACCGCAGCCCCGCCGCGCCGCACTGCCCGGGGGTCCCGGCGCGGCCGGGCGCAGGCACCGGGGCAGGGGAACGGGGGGGAGGGAGGACACACGGCGGCAAAGTTGGGCGAGCGGCGGCGGGAGCGCTGGGCGGGCAGGGCCGGGTGCCGACGGGGCGAGCCGGGACGGCGAACTTTCTGCAAAGTGGCCGGGCCGGGGCCGGCAGCGCTTCGCCCGCAGCGGGACGGCCGCAGCCCCCCGGCAGGGACGGGGCGGGCAGGGGCCGCGGCGGCTGGGAGCGCGGCTCGGGGCAGCCGGTGCCCGGCCCCCCGGGCGAAGCAGCAGGTTATTTTTACCCGGTGGCATTTGCAGAATGCGCAGCTGATTTGCCATCCGGAGCCAGGAAGTTTCCCCCCTCCGCCTCCTTCCCCTTCTCGCCCCCTTTTTCCCCCCTTTCCCCCAGAGCGCGGCGGGGCAGCGGCGGGCGGGGGGCGGCCGCCCGGGGCCGGGGCGGCGGCGGCGGGCGGGGGGTGCGGGCCGGGGCTCCCAGGGGAGCCGCTGCCCGCGTTGGAGGCTCTGGGGACGGGGAACAGGTGTCCGAGCCGTCACTCACAGCCGGGCCGGCGGGGGGGCAGGCGGGGAGCGGCCCCGGGCCGGACCCCGAGCGCCGGTCCGGCGGAGCGGGCGCTGCCGGGGGCTCGGCCGGGGCAGCGAGCGAGCTGTCAAGAGGCTCGGGCGGGCGTTGGGGCCGGCGCGGCCGCTCGCCCCGGGGCCGGGCAACTTCTCGGGCAAACTTTGAGGGGTTGGGTCGCGGCTGGAGGCTGCTCCGAACCGCGGCGGCTTTGAGCGATCGGCCCGAACCCTCCGGCCCCTTCGGGCTGCGAAGGGGAAACTTTTCCGGAGCGGCACGGCCACGGTGTGCGTGCCCCCTCCTGCCCGCGCCGCCGGCTCCCTGCAAGAGGAGCTGTCCCTCCCCAAACTTCACTGATGAATTTATTTCCTCTATTGATTTGCTGACTCTTAGCGGGGAATAATTTCTTGCGGAGGTTTTGGACTTCTCCTTTCCACAAGTCCTTCCTGCTTCCCACCTACCCTCTATCCGTGTGTCGCTGCCACCTTGTTAGCTGCCCTAAAGGTGCTTTGGCAGAGTTTATGGGGGAATATTGTTGAACTTCAGTAATCAAGTTTCCAGATCTTATGCCTCCTGTTTAATTTATTAGACTAGTTATTTATTCTGTTGATGATAATCTGTTGCTGGTTTCTATGGAGATGTTAAACTGATCTCTTTCAGAAATCAAACTCCATATGCACTAAAACGTTTAAAGGAGCAGCGTCCCCTTTTGTTTTCAGACTTTGTACCTTTTCAGTGCTTTTATTGGGCTTCTGTATATTTTATATATTAAAGCCTGAAGTTGAAGCTTTGTGCAAGACAGAGCTTATTATGGCTAACAGAAAGTCAGGGCTTTGATCCTTTTTTTTGCATCATCATTTAAAACAGATCATTTTTCCCCCCTCATCACACAAGATAGCAGAACCCTTTCAAGATCAAAGAGTCCAGCTAAAAACTATTGTTAAAAAAAAAAAATAGAAAAAGAGGCAGTTAAATTAGGGGGATGTTTCCTTAATCTGCTTATTTTGTTCTAAAGATTTTCTATTTTTTAGCAATGAAAACAACAACAACAACAACAGAAACTTGTGGCAACTCTATTGTTATTTTTATACCTCCCAAGTTCTTTTTAATGTTAAAATAAGTTCAAAGTCAAATATCTCTAAAGATAAAGTGCTTGTTAGGGTGTTTTTATTACTTGGTTTCTAAATGTGGAAGGTCAGAATCCAGAAAGCCACCGCATTAGAGAAGGTTTTAATAGTCTTTGTCTCATCTTAATGAGAGAGCAATCTAAAAAACATTTTCCCCACAACATTTATAAATGATTTCAAAGAAGTCTCCGTGCATCTAACTCAGTTTGCATTATTCCTTAACTTATCCATGGCACGATTACATGGGATTCAGGGCAGTAGCAGTTTCTAAAAAGTCATTGAGGGGCGAGAAGGAATTATTATTTGGGGTTTATGCTTCAAGCTGGCAAACTCCTGCTCAGCTGCTGTGGGCAGGAGGCTGGCGCTCGGGGCACACCAGTTATGGGGTTTTGCTCATCCTCTGGAGGAAAGTTAAAGGGTTTGCAAAGAAAATACTCCCAGCACGATGCGCGTTGAACACGGTTCAACTCCCTTCTTGTACTTTCTCTTAGTGTACCTGCAAAATGTTGCCACCCCCTAAACCAGAGACGTTTTTCCTCTCACTGTGCTGCTGTACTAATCTTAACAATAAAAGGATGTCTATAGGATATGGTGCACGTAACCCTTATAGCTCATATATGTTGGGGGGGGGTGTGCGTATATGCATTTCTATTTCACATAGATGTCCCTATATACACCTACACATAGATGGGGAACACCTTGGTGGTTATGATCTGTCCATTCTGGACTTTATCTTTTTACCTTGTTTAATTTTTTCTCCCTTTTTTTTCTTTCTTCCTTTTTTTTTTTTTTTTTTAATTCACAATGAGGTGAAACATTTAAAATATTTTATTTTTTTGGTAAATAGTCAGTTTATTTGTTTGATCTGAACGCCAAACAGAATTGACTCTGACAAGTAAAAAGAGGAGGGAGGGGTGAAAAGGAAACACTATGGCTTTAAACTCAGGAGTTTGCATATTCTCCTTGTATCTTTCCCCTTTGCTAATTATTGTGTTGTTTTCAGAGCAAATATGTCATATCCATGGCGACCAGGCAGGTTTATTGTCTTTCAGAAGCAATAGCTCACATAAGTAATTAATGACTTCTTTTTTTTTCCTCTGGCTTAGGTTAAACAGATCATTCAAGGAAAGTCATATCTCTCTCTCCCTCTCCCTCCTCTTCTTTTTTTTTTTTTAGCCCAGTGACATAAGAACATGAGTTAGAACAAGAAAATACTTTAACCAAGAAGTCAACAGCTTATTTTTTCCTCATTTCTTTTTAAAAGCCCCAAGTGTCAGCTTTCCCCACACATGACATTGTCATTCTGGCAGTTTCAGAGCGAAGCCTTGGTACAGGGAAAAGCCCCTGAAAGCTGGAGTTCAGTTGGTGTGTGCAGCTGGGCAAAGTGTGTGCGAGTGGCTCGGGGGTCTCTGGGTGTTGTTCTTGCTGAAGGGTTTTGCTGTGTACTGGGAAAAAGCTTTTCCCTCTCTATCCCCCCCCCTTCTTCTATCTGTATTAAAATCAGTGTTAAAATAAAGGTGTGTTTTTGTATCTTGCAGATTGTAATTCAAACAGTTTCCAGGAAAGAATTAGTAATTCATTTTTATATACAGCATATATACACACACGCTTGAGCTCCACCCAAAACAATCAAGCTAGCTGGAAAAAAAAAAAACCTGATTTCCTTTTTCTTTTCAAGCCCAAGCAAACTTGCACAGTAACTTTCAAAAGCTTATTAAAAATAGCCCCCCATTTTTGCAAGGACTTTGCTACAGGTATGAACCTTGTCCTTTCCCTTTCCAACTCTGTTTCCTCCTATTAAAGCTGAATTTGCTATCTGTCCAAGCCAGGGGCTGGTTATCCACTATGATTTACTGAGGTGGTGATTTTCTCGCCCCCCCCCCCCCCCCCCAGCACCTTCACCCCTGTTTTGGTTTTGCTAATTTCATTTTCAGAAGGATTTATACACAGTCCAGCTATATAAATTCCTTGGGAGATAAAAGCGCCGCACACTTCCATAAACAAAAGCTTTTACTTGCATCCTGTCTTCCTTTTTTTTCCCCTTCAAGTAAAAAGGAAAGAAAAACCCTAAAAACAAAACCCCAAGCCATCTGATTGAAGCAGGTATCATAAATGTATGCTGGTAATGATTCTGTATTCCACAGTGCTGCTACTTTAACTTTTAAAATCTGTTTCCTTTCTGGTTTGTAACATTAATCAAAGAGCCGCTTCCTTCCAATTTTTCCACAGACTGGGGCTAATTAGAACCACTCGAATCATATTTTGTAAATTCCATGTGGATGTTACTTTAGGTTTCAAGATCGGGAACGCTCCAGGTTCACTCTGGCTAAGGCTCGCTCAGGGTTATTTTTATTAATGTTTCTGTCTCCCAAACCAATGCACGGTTTCTCTCTGTTGATCCCAAATACATTTGTGGGTTCACACGCAGGGGGGGTGTTGGAAATAGACACTGCAAGTTAGGAGAAAGAAAAGCCGAGAGGGAAGGAGGTTTTGCAGCGTAGTTTCCAAAGAGCAACAGAGAACCCCCTAAGTAACGTGAAGCTGAGGATTCAACAGACTTGATAATTGAGCCCTTAACCTCCTGATGTCTGTATCAGAAAAACAGAGCCTAGCAGAGGGAGACAAAGAATAAAAGCAAATACTGGGTAGGAGGAAGCTGGGGAGATGACTGAAATATTGAAGTATAGGTCAGGATATGTATAAATCTGTAGATCAGGTTTCCTTAGGTTCAGTTTTTCCCTCTAGCGAAGCGTAGCTGGTTTAAAGGTGGCTTTGGGAGAACCTGACGTTTCGAATGCAGCCGAGAGCCTGGCGTTCCCGTGGCGTGAGCAGATGCAACTTGGAGCCACTTCTCCTGGAATTGGGGTTTATGTTTCCCTGTTTCCTTTTCTTTTTGAAGGACTGACTAGTGATTTTGGTTTCGGATCTTTTGGGGAAGTTAAATAGCTGGAAGTTGGGAGTTTTCAGGTTGTGATTATTAGGCTGTGCTGTAGGCATTTGAATCGAACCACTTTGAACACCCGGCACGGCGACTGCTTCCATGCCCTGCTACGGTATTTCTCTCCTATATATATGTGTGTACCCAAGCAGAGCATCCAAGAATTAGGGGGCAGTGGGGCTGGCAAGAGGGATCTGAAAGTTAACTTGCTTTTGGTATAGAAGGCTGCAGCTTCAAAGCAAAGCGAGAGCGCATCGTAAATTTTGCTAAAATTAATCAAGCGTTTAAGAGCTCCACATTAACGAGGTTTTCCAGGCAAGCAGCTTTCTTCTCCTCTTCTTCTGCTTCCTTCTCATTCAAAGTCCGAGAGGGTTGGGGTAGAGAGAGAGAGGGGGGAGAATATGAGTGAGAAGAGGAAAAGGGGGTTTGGAATTTGAGTGGGAATAATAAAAACAACAGCAAAAAAAAGGCTGGATTTGTGGAATCTAAATCCTCGTGTGTCCTTGATCCATATTGTCAGGGGTTTTTTTTTTTGGTCGGATTTGTCCTGTGTGCCTTTGACGGAAAAGGCACGTAGAGAGAGAGAGAGAGAGCGCGACAGAGGGGGAGAGAGAGACGTGTCACTGCTTTGGAGCTCATTATCATTCTTAATAAGTCTTAAGGAATAAAGAGGAGCATTGAGTGTAAATGCTGGGTAATCCTAACACTCCTCAAGGTGAGAGGAGTCTCGAGGACACAGAGAAAGAGAGTGAGGAGGAGGGGGCTGCTGCGGGGCAGGAGAGGAGCTGTGCATGGAAGTGGTGTCTCAGGGAGCAGACGTGGGTTAGTGGGGCTGGTGGCTCTGGGGCGCTTCCGTGTTGTTCCATAGGCCTGCGCCTGGGAAAGTTGTCTCCAAGTTTGCAGCCCAGCCATGGCGAGCCCCATTTCAGGGCTGAAATGTTGGCATCTAATGGTGATGTTCTCTGATGGACACTGGTTTGAGGAGCAAGTGTGCTGTCCTCCCTTCTTCACCCTGTGCTCGAGGGCCCCATGGTGCCCAGTGGGTGCTGGGCCGGGTGCTTTGCTGTGTCTCCAGTTCAGCGCCTGCTTCCCCAGCTCGGGGTGGGACCTCGCTCCTTTCTCACCCTGTGCACCCTGTTCTTGGCTCCTCTCATTTCAGCCTTGGTGGGTGTCACAACTGCTCTTCGCCTGGATTTCCTAAAGCAGCTGGCTTCCCTGGAAGGGCAGGATGCACCCGGGCTCGGACACTAGGTGGCTTAAAGCACAGGCTCGGCTCTGCGAGGCAGCTGCCAGGGACGTTCATTCACTCTTTCTGGTGGGCTCCTTTATTCAAACTTCAGGCTGACAGCAAAACGTGGAGATGTCTTTGAATCCGCCGTGGATTCTGATATCGCTCGACCTCCCAGCAGTGTGCTCGCAGCAGCGCTGGGGGATTCGAGCCTGTGCAGCAGTAAGCAAGAGGACACCCGTGAAGTGAATTCAGGGGCAGGGCTGCTGGCTCTGATGACAAGGAGTCAGGAACCTGCCTGCGTTGCTGGGTCCTTCCCTCTCCAGGCAGATTTCACCATACCCGTTCTAAAGGGTGTGCGTGTTCCTTTTGGAATAGAACATTTCAGGGTTGGCAGAGCCCTTCTCACTGTGCTGCTGTGTAACAGAAGGGGCTGAGCCTTCGGTGATGCCCGCTGGCCCTTCTTTCTGGTCTCTTATCTCAAGTCCAGTTGCAGGCAGAAGGGGCTGCTCTAACTGGGAGTTTGGCTAATGCATCCAAAGCCTAAAGAGGAGGTTGGAATAGCACTTAAATAGGGTTTTTCCCTCCTGCAGTCCATGTTGTCTCTCTGTCTACTTCTGGCTGAAGTGGGAGCTTTACTTTTTATTTTTAGATGTCTCCAGGTACCTTGGAGCAGGTGCAAAAGAGTTGTGGATGCTGGGTTTCAATCAGTTGGCAGGAGAAGCCAAATACAGTGAGGTGGAAATCTTGCTAAATGCTGATTTTTCTGGGTCCAGGTGCTTGGCTTCAAGGTTAAATGTTACATTGGTATTATTATTAGGTATTAAGTTATTAGTAATGGAACTGTGGGGCTTGTCTGTACTTGGCAGAGAACCACTAAGAGACTGGATGAGGGCTGAGTTCATCCTGGTTTCTCTGGTAGTGCCCTTCCAGCATGCCTCAACCGCGAGCTGAGGGAGCAGCAGCAAACGCGAGGGCAGGGTTTGTGCATCGTTTGCCTTCTGAACTCTTTCCTGAGGTGGCTGAGGAGTTGTAGCAAGGAGGAACGGCCCCTCATAGTGTGGGATGTGCCTGCAGACCCTCAGCTCGCTCTGTCCGGCATCAGCTAATACCTTTCACGCGTGATTGAGCTGCTCTAGAACAGGACCTGGAGGTATAAGAGTCCATATTTCCAAGGCAAGCTCCGGAGCCATCCAGCTGTGGAGGCTTCGTCTGCAGTAAGCGCTGTAGGAAAGGGGTCCTCGTCTGCAGAGCTGTCAGTTCTTTGGGGCCTTTGGATCCTTGCCTGCCATGGCATTTTGGGGAAGTTTCCTCTCCAGGAGGTATCCTATATTTGTTCTGCCACTAGCAATGCTGTTCCGAAACAAAATAAGTTGCTTCCAAATTGTGAGCCATAGGGCTTGTCATTTCAATGACAGTACAAGTCACCTCAGAGTTGGTCTCTGAGGCTGGTCCTGATCCTTCCGCATGGGAAGTCAGTGGCAGGGCTGGTCCCGGTGCTGGGAGGGAGCACAGCATCACATGTACCAGGCTTGGGAAGGAAGGAGAAGGGTGAACTCTACAGATTTTTCGGTGGCTTTTTAGTTTTGGATAGTAGCCTTTGAAGGGACAGCGTGAACTGGAAAGCTTGGAAAGAGAATCCTTACATCCCTTTGATGGGGAAGGACTATTTGGAACTGTGAACGGATTCTTCTTCCAGTTACATACTAAAACACAGTGTGTAACATCACTAGGAGAGGCCTGCAGCAGTCCTTGTGGAACAAGTGTTGGGACTGTGCCCCTGGCACAAGTGTGTCCGGTGGGTTGGGAGAAGAGTTGACAGGCCAGCGTTTCCAGAAAGCATGGAATAGTGTGGTTCTGGTCCTGGCATTGACTCGAGGGTAGGGATGGCACTTGGCTCTTGTTTGTAAGCCAGGTCTTTCCTTTCCTGGTTTTGCTCCTGCTTTCAACAGCAAAGGGGTGAGGGCTTTTTATTCCTTAGCAGTATGGCTTCCATACTGGCTGGGTAGAGCCTCCTAAATAACAAATCCTGAACGTAGCTGGCACAATCCAAACTAAGGTATGTGATCACAGCCTGTGGCTTGAGGTCTGTCCCTCCTGCCCCGCTCAACCCATGCCCATGGCAGTGAGGGCTGCACACAATCCCACTTGTCTGCATGTTGCATGATGAGGCTGGCAAACAGCTCCGAGGCTGGCAAACAGCTCCCAGCCTGGCTGCTTCCCATGGTGGCTGTGTCTGCAGAACATCCTCTCTGTAGGGCTGCTGGGGACCAGCCCCTCCCTCCACCAGTGCCTCAGGCTGGCCCAGCTTTATACCAGGGGAGCGTTGTCCTTTCACACTGGTGAGCCAGCAAAATCTCTTCCAGGGGTTATTGTAACCTCTCGGCAGCGATTTGCAAACAGGCATTGGGAGATAAAGTCTTGGTGCCGAGCTAAGGGCCAGCAGGGCAGATATGAAACGCGGCAGGTTTATGAAAGGGAAGGTGTATGAAATGCAGCCTGCATCTCCCATTTCACTGCACTATGCCAAAACACACAGTTTCTTATTTCAGTCACTGTGATCTTTCAAGGAGGTTAATTTCCATGACGAACTCCGGGCCACGTGCTTGGAGGATTTATCTAATTAGACTGACACTTTTCTTTTTTAAAAAAGAAAATTAAGCTGCACCTTGGAGGACTTAAGTATTTTAACCTGTGGGAGCGGCAGCAGGCGGTGTGATCCCTGCTCACCCAGCAGCCAGGCAGGAAATTTCCCCTTCTCCACTCTCCTCTTCAAGACTTCAACCAAAGGTCCCAGTTTACTTAATTTTCTTACATGGGGGCTGGATGCTGAAGAGTGTTTTATGCTGCCTGAGTCCCTAAAGCCTCAGCTGGCTCTTTAACTCATGTAGAGTATTGATGTTTTGGGCTGTTATGTATTCAGGATGGAGTGGAAGGGTAAAGGGGAGACCTGTTAATGCTCCTTAGCCATGTCCTAGAAACACTGCCTCCTCCCAGGGCAGTGAATGGAGTGCCTGCACTGTGTAATGACTGAGGCAGGTCTGCCTCCCTCTCATCATGCTTGAGCACCTCATGCTCACGAATGTGTGTATCGTTGAGGCTGGTGTCACTGTCCTTGTCTTGTCTGTGGGCACGCAGAAAAGTGGGTCCCAGGAGAGGCCCCTTGCCCTTCGTCCAGCCTTGTTGCAGTTCAATCCTGTTTGCGTTTCCTGCTGAAAATGCCTTTCAGAGAAGAACTGGGACCATGCTGTAATAAAAACAGAGGATTTTAGGTCGAGGCTGTTATGTGCAGCCCTGTGCTTTCCTTGGGCTGCAGAGCTTTCACACTTGCAGGCACAGTGAATGATGCTGATTTTGTTCCCATCAGAGGGCTCCTGGAGTCCTGCTTTCCACTCGCTGCCTGCTGCCTGCCCGTTACTTGGCAGGCTCCTTGTGTTGCTGTTTGTGAATCCAGGTTCAGATCACTTCAGTCTGATACTGCTCCAGCTGTTTATCCTTGCAAAGGAGACTGAAGGAAGGTCTGTGCAGGGCAATGTATTTGCTGCACTAAACTCAGCTCGGACCACATTTTCTTGCAGCCCAGGAGCAGGGCAGCATTTGTGGGGTCTGGTACAAACAGGGAGGGAAGTGTCCACGCAAAAGGGGCCAGCGTGAGAGTAGATAGTACATCTGGTGTTAATACATCGAGCCCTGTGGAGCTGTTCACCTTGCAAGAGAGAAAAATACAGCAGCCTTGTCCTGGGAGATGGTCACTGGGTGTGCTGCAGCCCCCAGCTGATGAGCATGGTGGCTTGAACGTGAGATTTAATTTCAGTTTGTCTTTGGTGAGGAAAGGAACAAAAATAGATGTTTCCTATTCTACCTCCACCACCCCCAATGCAAAAGAAAAAGGGAAAGAAAATACTCAAATCTACCATGTGCTCAGGGTCTAACCAGTGATTCCTGTCGGCTGGGGAGCGATCGTTCGGGCTTGGTCAGCCATCCCTAACACGTTACGGGTTGTATAAACTCCCAGCTTACAGCTGTAAATTTGCTCAATTTTGAATACAGCCACAAGCTGGCTCAGCAGGATCTGGAGCCGTCTGCTCCAGTGGTCGTGGTATGCTCGAAATTCACAGCTTCGGGGGGCCCAGCTTTGGACACATGGAACTGTGGAGGGACAGAGCCTGCCCGCACCATGCACAGCTCTTCGGGGCCCTAAATTGAAAGGCATCTCCCCAGTATAAGCTGCTGTGTTAACTTAATTCATCCCTTCTGAGCTTTTAGCTTCCCTGCCGTGGGTGAATGCCTCTGGATCTCCACACTGCCCCGTGTCCATTTCTGTCCCTCACTTCAGGGTTGGCTGGTGGAGACTCCCTTGCTGAAACCTTCCAAAATGCCACCCATTGCAGCAGTGCCACCTCTGTGGGGTCGTGTTGCAGGTGGGCAGGACTTGGTCCATACACAGTCTCTTTCCAATGGTGTCTGCTCAGTGTGGGGCTGAGGTGGAGTCAGTGGGTGTTTGCTTGAGTGACGGTGAGCACAAGTGGAGCTTTGACTTGAGGGTTTGTTGCTGCGGAAGGGACCGATCTCTGAACACCTCTAATGTTGCAATGTTTGATGCTCCTAGAAAGCTGAACTTTCGGCTTGTTGCACCAGGTGCTCCCTCAGACAGCAGCGTGTTGTTGGCATTGAGATGGAATTCAGCCCAAGAACACAGTTAAATCTTGATCACCTCTTATATGTTTGGAAATTGGACAATTAACAGCAGCTAGGAAGAGGCAGTCTAGGGGAAGAGGGGCATCCCTGCCTCATCCCGGTCCCAGCCCTCCTCGTAGTGCTGGCTGCATTTCGTCATGTTTCTGATGGGGAAGCATTTTGTCCAAGACAAATCCTTTTATCTTGGAATGAGGCATCGAGTACTGCCACGTTACTCCCATTGACACCTCAGCCTTCAGCAAAACTGATGTGATGTTTTCTGTTTGCTGGAATGGACTTGGAAAGTAGAGTTGGTTTGAGGGATAGCCAACCCCAGACTTCCTCCATGTGCACCTTGCAACCCCTGCCCTGGGCTGCTGTCCTGCTCCCAGTGACCCATCTCCACTGGGGTGGATGGGTTGCCTGGTTCAGGCTCCTCCAGTTGTGAGAATGGCGAGGGCAGAGGTTATGGGGATAATACAGCTCCAGACACAGCAAGTGTTCACTCCTGGATTCGACTTCCTACAAATAAATGAAAATGAATGCATGCAAATGAAAGGCTTGTGAGAGGTTTCCTCTCCCGTCTTCCTCCTGTTGTGCCGGCTCTGGCTCCCAAAGGGTTAAGGTGACTCATGGCCCTCTCACCAGATCTGCTGGCAGGAACGCTTCATCCCAGCCTCTAATTGGTGGTGTTTGCTCTGCACTTTCTCGCTCTGGTTTTGATGAAAACATTTAACCAGGAGCTTAGTGTGCAGAGGCTCCCAGCTGACAGCCGCCGCTCTGTCTTTACCAAGCTGTCCTTGCTGTGTAAATTCAGCAGCTTGGCTTAGGGCTGGCAGGGGAGGACAAACACAGCGTTGCAGCCCCTGGCCCCTTGGTTCCACTCCTGCTGCTCTTCCCTACCATAATCTTCAGGGTCCAGGCCCATTTCTGCTCTAGTCTGCAGGTGCCTTTCTGTACATGGACAGCCAGCAGCATTGGAAGCCAGTTCAGAGCCTTGGGACCAGGCTGCAGAGGTGGGAAGAGCCACTCTGTTAGGTCCTGTCTCACCTGAGAGCAGGGGGACAGCTTGGTAGGTCTGTTCCCAGACCATCCGGCTGCGATCCCAGGGGATTCTTCCCCAGAGAACAGGCTCTGACAGGCCCTGTGCTGCGGAGGAGCAGTGAAGTACTGGTTCTGTTCCATGGAGACAACCTACTCATTCCTTCCTATGCCATTTGGGAGCTAGTGCAGGATTTTCCCAACAGTCTTTCATTGCAGCTCTTTCAAGTAATAACCTGCTTGTCTATAGGCTCTTCTAATGGGCTTCACCCTAAGAAGTCTCAGCTGATCTTAAGTTTTGCCATGCAAGTGGCAGAGTAGCTACCATGTCCTTATGGAGACACTCTTGAGAGCGGGCATGTCCAAGCTCCTCAGTTCCTACGTCACAGAACCCTTAGGCAGCAGCAGAGCTGAAACAGCCCCTCGGGAGATGCCAGTTTATCTGTGTTGCTGCTGGAAAATGCATTCAAATTTCTGCCCAAACAGGAGATTGTGACATGCGAGAAACTCATCTGAGCCCGACGGGGCTGCCACTGCTCTGATACTTCTTTACTTTCCTCTCCTTATCTCTGGTGATCTACCCTATGAACAGCAAAACAAATCCAGATGGGAAAATTTATAAACCAGAAAATCTGGATTCCCCGTTCCTGGAAAAGCATGATTCCTTGTTCTCAGCCGCCTCCGTGTGTCATGGGGTCTGCCATGAAAAGATGCCAGAGCTGTTGAAAGAGGCCAGGCCTATGTCTGCATTAAAGTACCTTAGGAGCAGTGTAACTCCCTGCGTGAGCGTGGGTTCCAGAAGGAGATGTGCCACTGGGGAAAACAGGATTTGCTCAGGATCAACGAAGACGTTTGTCCTCTTTAGATCCATTTGAGGACGTTGCTCCACATCATTGAACTGATTATGCCTACTGAGGGAAATTTTCCGCCTTTTCCCTGGTCCTGAGTATTGTTAATCTGGAACCAAATCCATGTGTGCCATTAAAACCAAAAAGAGCTGGGCCAGGCGCCCATTCCACACAACGTTCTGTCTGTTATCAGCCTGGAGAAAGGGTTGTGAGCAGGTGTAGGATAACAGTGCAACTGAGAGAGACCAAAGTGCATCATAAAATAAACAAACAGTCAATGTTCCAGCTCCCCCAAATGTACCATTGAGTTACAGGGTCTACAGTGTGCTTTTGAACGTGCTCTGAGCAAGTGCCCGCTTGGGGCACCGTTTAATTTGCAGCCAGAAGTGGGCTGGCGGTTATCTGCATCACTGTAGAGCCTGGAAGCCCCCTGCCCATTTGGTGGTGCTCAGGGCAGTGTGAGCTCCCAGAGAGCTTACAGTTGTGGGGAAGGAGGCTGCTTCTTGTGTCTGACTTGTGTCATGAAATCAAAATGGCAGGCCTGGATGGAGAAGCAAAGGAAGCATCTTAGCCTTCCCTCATCATAAGTAAGGATTGTAACTGTCTTTACAATGACCTTCACAACCTTTACAGTCACCAGGGAGGAGCTCATCCAGCCTCTCCTGCGTGACAGCCTTTCCTCCTGAGATTTCTTAGGTGAAGATCTTTGTGCCAGGATTTTATGTGATTTCTTCTCTTGCCATGAGAATCCCGTATTGCCCCTTGTGCTTCGGGGCTGGCAGGGCTTGCAGTGGTGCTGCTGGCATTCTCATTGCATTGAGTGAAGCAGCAGCTTGGCTTTCCCTACCCCAGCAGGAGCCAGCCCTTTAGTGTCTTAGCGTGACTCAGCCACTGGAATTATGCTTACCCAACAATACCTTTTGTCCTTTACCCAAAACTTCTGGCCAAGAAAAAGGGAAAAAGGAGGAGGGAGAAAAGAAAGAAAAGATAAAAATTGTGCATTTAGTTGTCCTTTCATCACAGGTGGTGCCAGTTGGTTTTTGCTCTATTTGTACAGGGTGGGGAGAAAAAGAAAACAAGGTGGAACTCGGACAAGGCCCAGGAAATGTTTGAGCCTGACAACAAACTTCCTTTGTTCAGGGGAGCAGGGGAAAGAGAACAGAAAAAAGGGGCAGAAGACCAGCTGAAACCAACCTCAGCCCTGTGCTCCTGGGCAGGTTTCTTCTTCCTACTCTTTATTGTTTGGGCTTTTTTTTGTTTTGCTCAGGTGTCTTGTGATAATTTTGTTTGCACTAGGGCCTGTGTGTGCTGCCTTCTAGAAGGTGGACAGATGGAAGGTTTCCTGGGGACACATTTGTTATTTGGATGGGGAGCATTTATCATTTATCCTATAAACTGATGCTTTGCATGATCCTTCCCCTCTAGCCATGATGATCAGGATGGCTAGAGGGGAAGGATGAAGGACCATGCTATTCAGAGGAGCAGGTTAGGGGGGATGGATAGGCATGCAAGTTATGGATTAGAATGTGGAAACCAAAGGGGTTTGTCGATGAGCAAACGAAGAGAACCTTGAGAGCAGCTCTCGGGGATACTGCCTAGGGGACTCCTGAGTACCACCAAGTGCTAGCTCATAGACCTCCCTGTCAGCTCACTGACCAGCAGGTTCTTACTGGCACAAAATCTTGTGCTGAATCACCTGCAGTGTTGTTCTTTGAGAAGAAGAATTAGGAGTTATGGGAGAGCTACCCAAGGGGCACTAGAAGTTAGAGTGACTTTGTGCTACATGGGACAAAACACATTCTGATGGGGTTGGGTTTCAGCAGGGTGGTTACAGCCAGTTCAGTGGTGATTCCTCTAGATAGGGTCAGTGCCCCTGGGCTGCCTGGAACTTGGTCAGAGCAGTTAGAAGTGTGTTCCCATCCAGACAGGTAGCAATGACTCTGTCAGGCACCTGCATGCATTGCATGTGTTGTACGTTCAGTTCTGCTGGGCTGGCCTTGGGAGACCCTCAAGTGATCTGTTTCTCTCAGGATGCTGGCTGGTACCTTCCCAAATTGCCCTTTACTCTCCTTAGCTGTTAACTCTATTCAGTGTTGTAGTGGTCCTGTCGTGCTGGAATAGCTGGGGAGTGAGCAGGCTGGGATGAAAGGCTGTTGAGTCGTTTCTTGGCCAGGTTAGAAAGATATTACACAGTGCTTAATTAATTTCTGTTATCTCATTTGGGTATCACAAAGTGTTGTATGAAAATTAGTGAACAAAGTTGTGGATATCACCTGTAAGGCAGGTGCTGGCCATGCTCTCCAAAGGAAGGTTAAATGTTCTGATTTGGCTTGTGACAGGGGAGGTGTCCAATGTTCAGTACATGAAAAGGAAGAAAGAGAGGCAGAGAATAAAGTCACTGCGTGGAGCTGGAGCAACCCAGCACTTTCCTGTGGTGTCTTATCAAAGGCTTCTAAGATTGGCCAGAATTGCTGTGTATTAAAAGAAAGCATCCAGAGATGCTGCCATTTAAAACTTCACCCCTGATACTGGGGCAGTGGCTTCCCTGTATTGTGTTTACTGGGATTTCTATCCCTGGCATCCTTTCTTTTTAGTGCAGGTTCTCTCTGAGTTCCATCAGACAGTCCTGGAGCTGCTCTTTTCCTGAGCCTGTGGGTCTGGGATCCCTGGGTTGCAGGACACGATCCCAGTTACGTAACTTCAGAGCAGAGGCTGAATTCAGTGAGTCCTAGGTGAAAGCTGGAATACTTCCACTACAAAAGCCACTTTGGTCCTCAGTCTTTGCCTTAGTTTTTGTACCTGTACACTGGAGATAATAAAACTTGCCTGCGACATGGCTTGTAGCTGGAATTAAGGAACGGTTTCCAGAGCCAGAGGGAAGGCAGCTATAGCACATGGGCTGTATTTTTGCTGCTGGTGTGTTTGTCTGGAGTTTAGACATTAAGGCATGAGTGAGACTAGCAGAGGACAGTGAGTGCTCACTGCTGAGGCTCTGGAGATGCTCGGGGGACGCTTGGGAAGCGGCTGCCACCGGGGTGCTGGAGGCAGGAGCGGTGGTGGCGGGCGAGCGGCTTTCCTACCGTCCGTTCCAAACGCAGGAATGACTGTGGGGAACGATTTCGAAGCCACCACTATGGAGATTAAGGGGATGAGAATGTAAATCTCAAGTAAAAAGGTAATTGAATGTAATAGCAAACACTGCTCGGTCTATGTTAATTTTAGCTCTTCCCCTGGATACAAGGCGCTGTATTAGTGTTTTATTACCATTTTGTTTGCACTAATAAAATAGTAAAATTTATTTCAAGGAAGTTGAAGGATGGTTTTACAATGCAAATTTGAAGAAATTGGACTTTTCATTTACGCCACTGCTATTTTAAACCCTGAAGGGTGTAAATTAGCCTCCTGTGCCTGGGTGAAATCCACTGCTTCCACAAGCAGGGGGAGGATTTGATGTGGGGGAGAAGAGAACAAAACCAAATCATCTGAATATTTCAGAGAGACAGAGAGATCTGATGAGGAGAGAGGAAAAAAACTGCCTGCCTGGGCCCACTGAGAGGAAGGGCTGGAGCAGAGTGGGGAGAGCTGTCCGTAAAGCAGGTTTCTGCTGATGTGAGCATGAAGAAGGGGCAGAACAAGGCAGCAGATGTGCCAGTGGGCACGGGGCACTGTGCCCTGTGCTGGCTGTGCAGCTCCTGCTGGGGAAGGAGGTGCCAGTGATTGGGGCTGAGCTGATTAACAGATGCTGTCGATGACAGGGAGTTCCTAGAAGTGTGGAAGCCTTTGGTAGGTTTTGCTTTCCGGCCCAGGGGACCCCCACTTCCCCCATGCTGCCTGTACTTCCCTTTTTCTCTTGCTTTGCTGTCTTCATCTCCCTGCTGTAGCCCGGCCCATGCAGCAGCCAGGCACGGCCTGTCTCTGATTCACCGCTGAGTCACAGTGCTGCTGCCAGCAAAGGTGCCTCCAGCCCGAGAGGCTGGTTCAGCGACCTCCTGCTTCGCTCAGGGCTCCTCTTCGGCATGAAATGGAAAGGGATGGGCAGATTATCTGGTCCCTTTCACCTTTGTAAAGTTGTTTATAACAGTGCTGTTCCCATCGCGCTGTTTTGCCACTGCTTGGCCTTGAAATAAATGATGCTGTAAAGAAATCGGGTCCAGAGAGCTGTGTTTGGTTCCAAAGGTCCTGCGCTGAGTTGGCCACATGCCTCTTGGGGGCAGGTGTCTCAGGGTGTAGAAGCATCCAAAGCTTAGCAGCTTCCTTGGGCTTTTCCGAGTTCCAGCAACAGGTCTGAAAATCTCACAGGGAAACTTCGAGGGCTTCATTCTCCTCCTGCAAATGGAGGTGTGCAGCAGGAGTTGTAACATCACTTTTTCCAAATCCCAGAGGTGCCATTTCCCTGCTGGAAAAGGTTTTGAGTTACTATTCTCTAATCATGTTCAAGGCCAGGTTGGACGGGCCTTGAGCAACCTGGTTTAGTGGAAGGTGTCCCTGCTTGTGGCAGAGGTTTGGAACTGGGTGATCTTAAGGTCCTTTCCAACCCAAACCATTCTATGATTCTATGCTCAACTTGCACATACCTTGGTCTTCCAGCAGTAGTGGCACAAAGGGAACCATGATGAGTACCTCCTGTATAGGAAAATTAACTGTTTTTTCTGAATCTTGAGTGAAATTGTGCCTTCACTTATTGTCCTGAGATGATCCAAAGAAGCAACCCACCTCACAGAGTACTCCTTTGGAGCAAGTCCATGTATTAAGTATCTCCCCAACCCACATCAGGTTTTTATACAGTGACTGACGTACTGATCTGGGTGCGAAGTCCTCAGAGAACCCGTTTTCTTCTGATATCCAGCTGACTAATGGGCACCTGAGACATTGCTTATTCCTGGGCAGTTTCTGTCCACAGGCATTAGTGGTGTTGCTGCAGTCCCAGTGCTGTGGGCTGCTCCTTCTGTGGGATGTAATTGCTCATGCACTCATTTGGTGTCTGGCCTTCTGGTCTAGCTGTTGCCCTGCATTCTTGGTCAAGTAGTGCAGAGTGAGCTGGAGAAGAAGAACCAGCTCTGGTGATCTGATTCTACAGAGGTGGGTCTCCCAGCTCTCCTCTGGATTATGAATATCATCTATTCCTTTTATCCTCAGGAGGCCTTTCAGGACAGAAACCACTGTTTACCCCACACGAAGGCAGGACGGAGCTTCGCCTTGTTACTATTTATGGTTGGGATAGCAGCAAATCCACCGGGAAAGTCAAGGCCAGGCTCCAGGTTCTGTGTTCTCACCACTCTCCTAGTGTCTGGGTGTTAAAGAAAGCCTTCAGAAGTTTTTAAACCCCTCTTGCAGGTTCAACTTCAAGCACAAAGCCACTAGCCCATGGGTGGCATTGGGCAGCCCTCCTAAACTCCCTGCCCTTCTCCTTCGGTGGGTGTAGCAGAGGCTGAGCCAAGACTGAGGGCGTTACCAAAGAAAGCAAAGACTTATTTTTGGCATTGAAATGGTTTCCTATTCCAGGCGAGTCTGGGGAGCAGCGTGGTTGTGTACCCAAGGATTTAAGCAGTGCATTAAGCAGAGGGGTTACACTCCGGGTGGATTTCAATCAAAAACTATAATTACATCAAATAGCAAACGGAAATGGAAAAAGAGGATTACTAACTCGACCCTGAATGCTGTTGGCTGCTGAACCTGCTCCATTATTCACACCCCCTCTATTGCCTGAGGTGGGGTGTGTGCATGTGTGTGTAGGCAGTAAGGCCCCCCCTCCTTTTTCCATTTCCTTCATCCATCTGATGAAGTCAGAGTCCCCGTGTTGGTATCAGTGCTTGGAGGAAGGCTGGAATTTGCATGACTTGGATTTGGGACTTTGCAGGGCAGGTTTGATCTCCCTGTGCAGCTCTTCCTGGCTCCAGGCAGGCAGAACTGCTCAGCTAAGGCAGTCGTGGGAACCCCCAGGCCCACGAGCTTTCTCTCTTGCTCTGTTTCGTTATCAGACTAGTGTTTTGGACTCATCACCATTCATCCTCAAGGAAACTGGAAAGCTCCAGACTCCAAGCAGGAAATGTTTTCTCACCTAGAGAGCTAGGTTAGTGTTCCAGACTCTTCTCACGAAGAGTTAGCGTTTAAAACTCTTCTCGAGTTAGTGGAGCTCTTCTGTGGCCGAGTTTGGCCTCTCAAAGCAACTGTTATGCTTGGTACAACTACTTGGTCCTTCCCATTGAGGACGTGGTGCACCCAGCATTTGGGGCTCCCAGGTTTGGTTCAAGGTGCAGTGTGGCTTCCTGCAGTACTTAGAGATACTCACTGATTCCAATTTGCCATTCCTGCTGCCGGGCGCTGCTGTTCCTGTCACCTTGGCCTTTGCCTGCCTTGTTTCATTTGTCCTGCTCTCCCAGTCCCTCCTCGTGTCTCTCTTCCTTCCTGTCATCGGCAGGTTGTGTCTCTACACGCCTGTCGCACACCTGAGGTGGGGAGGACGCGTAGTGAGCGCGCTGAGATGGCTGGAAGTGTTTACCAGACAGGGAGGATAATAAGGTATTCAATCCCCCACTGCCTTCCCAAGCCTGCTTTCTCAGATGGTTTTCCAGATGTCTAATCCCAGATTTCATAGCCCAGCCCAGCTCCTGTTTGATGGGATCTCTCCTTCTCTGGGTGAGATGGCGTGCTAGAGCTAGGTCTTAATTTAAGCCACAGAAGAGCACTGCTCGGTGCTTTGCTGTTACTGCAATCTGCTGCACCCTGACCAAATTTGTTGCTCTTTTTTCACCTGTTTGGAGCTGGGGGAAGCAATCTGGTGCACAGAAGAGACCTCCCAATACCTTCAGTGGTGTGGGGAAGGTGAGAGGTTCATACATGGTATGGGAAGAAAAGGACAGTAGTCTTTCCGTGCTCTGAATAGGGCAAGTCCATACAGTGTGAGACTTTGCCAGGCTGCAGCCTTTGAATCAAAACCATTTTAAAAGCCAGTGTCTGTATGACTTTGCTGTGCTCAGCCTTGTGCCTGGCATTATTGTGTGCTAAGGGATGGTGTGGAGATGTGGCTGGGATTCCTCATCCTCTGGGGACTATCATTTTGATTCTCACTTGGGCTGTTATTTGTCTTAAAAACCTGGAGCTACCCTGTAGGTTTCTTGCAGCTTGGGACACATTTGAGAACAAAAGATCTGCCTTTTTGGGTAAATTGGGGTTTATTTTAATGCCAATCTAGGGTTACTCGTGCTTCTTTCCTATGGGACAGGCCCCTGGATGTTGTACTGCCTGCTCAGTGGTGCCTGGCTGCATTTCCATGGCATGGACCTCCCCTTACCATGAACCGGTTGGGGAGGAAAAGGGCTTTGTAAATGTAAGATAGTATTCTTTTCTTACAGACAGATGTTTGATTTTGTAATACAGTGAACTGTAAAAGAAATGCTATCCAAATGTAGGTTTCACTGAAAATCATTTCAATCCATGAAGGAAACTCAGCCTTAGTTAAAAACTGAAATCCCTTTTAGCAGGTAGGGGAAAGAATAATGTTACTGCTGAAACTTCTATTCCACAAACAGGGAAAAAATTCTTAAGGACAAAAATATGACCAAGACACTTCCCTAATTTATTTTTTTTTCTGGTGCATTTTACTGACTTCAATTTTAAATTCATTTCAGGCTCCCTCTGCACTATCTGGAGTGCACATAGAATGGTTTAGGGGCTAAAAGCCTTAAACAAACTGGTTATGCCACTGTTGAAAAGAGCTACAGTGGGAAAAAGAAACGGTGACAAATAAATTACATCAGACGTTCTACGATTGATCTTGGTTTCAGATTTGGTTTTGTTACACACTGCAGAAAACACAACCCCCCAAACATTAGGAAAAAGAGGCACAGGAAGGCTGGATTGTCGCCTTTGTACAAGCCTGAATTTACCTCTCCTCACTGTGCTGAGTCCTGTTTCTGCAGCACTGAAAGAACTGGAGGCATGGAACTGCTCAGGTGTTTCTGTGTGTGTGTCTCCTAGTTTTAGTGGTTTTCATGGTCCAGCTGTGACCCTTCTTCTGCTTCCTTCTTGCCTTTCCTAATAGTATTTTGGAAATGACAAGCCCTTTCTGTTCTCTTGTCCTTGTGTAAACCCCAGTTACCTTTCATCAGATGATAGGATCTCAGCAGACATGAAATAAAAGGTTTGATTTTTCAAGGGATATCATTTGCAGGTGTGGAAAAATAGGAGAGGGTGAGGTTGAAAAAGAGAAGCAGAATGTGAAGGTTCAGGCACCCGTTCTGGGGAGGTGTTTAAGGCTCACAGCTCCAGCTGAAGCCTTCCAAAGCTGCAGGTGCTTAGAAATTCGGAAGAACTGTGCTTTTAATAAGAGAAATATGCACGTGCAGGAGCGTTTCTAGTTGCTGTAAGACACATTCTGCTATTCCTCTCACATTACAGTACCAGAGTCCCTCTGGTTTCCAGGACCAGCTCAGAGAGCGAGACACAGCATCTTGGGGAGGAGGAGGAGGAGGAGGAAGGGTGTTAGACTCTAACCCCCTGAGAGCAGAAACGCTGGCAGGAGGCATCTCACCTCGGGGAAGTGATCTTCATGGGTTACTAGTTTTATCAGCAGTACATCCTTTTATACAGAGAGAAGGAAGAGAGGAGAGAAATTCCATCTGGCTCTGCTGATTCAGTGGAGTAAAGAGGTGGAATTCATTAGGAAAAAAATTGTTTACGGCACAGCTTTAGTCGGAGGTTTCTTCCATTTTCACGTCCTGCTTTTTTTGATGATGGATTGTTTGAGGGACAAAGCAAGCACTAGGGGCTGCTTGGTGTTTGTGTTTTTATTTTTTCATCAAAGTTTAATTGCATGACTTGTTATGTGATGTAACTTCTGGAAATGCCTGTTGTAGTTGCTTGCAAAAGGAGTTTTTTATTTGTTTTGTTTGAATCTTAGGTGCAGGAGTGTTAAGCCTCAAAGAGGTATTCAGACATGCATATAGAGAGAAAACGTATATATATATATAGGGTAGGTTTTGATTAATGGAAGAAAAGAACTGAAACTGCTGTGAGAGAAGAATCTCCTTTATTCGAAAGCTCTTCTGCTACATCACTAGGACAGAGACTAAGGGCCTTAAAATTAGTGTAACTATAATTTATATCCACCTTAAGGACACTCTTTGCCTCCTGATCAGTAATGGA
Source organism: Strigops habroptila (assembly GCF_004027225.2). Lineage (NCBI taxonomy): Eukaryota > Metazoa > Chordata > Aves > Psittaciformes > Psittacidae > Strigops > Strigops habroptila. The sequence goes on from NC_044292.2 coordinate 3,765,461, forward strand.
GCCTTAAATATAAATGGATCCTTAGCTTGCAAACACTCAAATATTTTCTTTACTCACATAAGATGTCAAAGGAAAGGTTTCTGTAAGGAAGAGAGGCATTTGCATAAGTACTCACAGCATCAAACAACTGAAGATTTGTATTGCATAAACAACAACAATCACATTAAAATCATACTGCTTTAATAGTTCAGGGGAAAATACAACAAAAACATTGAAACTGCAATAGATGTTGCTGTCTGTACTGGTATCGATTTCATCATTTGCATTGCCTTAATCTTGGGTGGGTGAAGATTAAGAATCTCCGGGTAGAGGTATGTGTGCGCAATAAGCGGGTAACGTCTTAAGCAGCTTTCCTGTGCTTGGAGATGATGGTTTGAGGTCAGCGTGTTTCCTCCATAAAGCCTGGCTTTTGGAAAACAAGAGAGGATCTTTCTAAATAAAAATCATGAAAGGAAAACATCCATTAAACAATGAACTGGAGGGGGGAAAGTGCTTATTACCTTGTCCAAACTTCACGTGCCTTGTAAACACGACACCAAAGAGACCTCCAAGTCCACACACAAGACGGACTCTTTTCCACTGTCCAACACATCAATTCCCAAAGGAAATCTGGAGCGTAAGTGCTGAAGAAAGGGAAATGGTAGTGTTTGTATTCTATAATCTAAAGCCTTTTATGTATAAAACGTTTATACCTGTTTAACTTGAGATGTGGTAGTTAAACTGATAGCCTGCATGGAAACAATTATTTTGGCTCAGTTCAAATGAATTAGTAACAGATTTCTTCAAAATTCATATAAATCAGAGAGGTAACACTGCATTAAACCTGTTCAGGTTTGTATGAGGTAACTTCTTGCACACGTTAAAAGAAATCCACGTCTGAAATACTGTTAATCAAGTATGAAAAATGAAATGGGAGCAAATTCACTCTGTAGAGCATTTGTGAATTAAGGTTAACATGTTCATAAAATGATGATAAAAAAACGAGCAGTGGTCACCTTCAGCTGTGGTTCCTTTGAAAGAGAGCCGAGCTTCATCAAAGTAAAAGGCCATTCCCTCAGAGTTGGGAAAGGGAATCTCACCTGAAGCTTTCCCAGGAAATGGTGGGGCTGAACTGCTTTTACCTAGAATGCCGTAGGGATTTCTTGCTTCCCGTTGGGTTTCTGCTCAGCAGTGAGGACTGGTGTTCACAAGAACTATGGGATGAGCATGTCCCAGGATGTGCTTCTGCACCCAGGGTGTGGGGTTGCATCCTGCTACAGGTAAGTACAGGTTTCTGGAAAGACACACACCTTTTTTCTCTAGTTATCATCCCGGAAGAGTTTGTCCCTCTAATTTTAGTTTTATCTAGGATTTTTTCAGATCTTGTTACTTACATCATTTGTACATTTGTACTGTCTGTAAATAGGTTGTTCTGGACTGTGAGTATCCCACCATACACCAGCACAGGTAGGTGTAGGACTGTCAGTTTTGTCCCCAGGACACGTGAATGTGTGGCTATGTGTTTGCAGGGTGTAGAAAAAGGTTTCTGTTCTTGCTGGCCGTCTCTTCAGTGAGTCTTTCTCTGAACCAGATAGGTACCAAAGCACAGTGCTGGAGTGATCCCCTGCTGAACAGCTTCCCTGGTGTCAGCTTTAAAACAAACCAAACCCAAACCCAAAAAAACACACCCCAATTTAATAAAACACAAACCAAACCACCAGGCTTCAAGTGGAAATAGTCTCCCCTTAGACAGACAAGTTTATTCAGCAAAGAAGGGGATAACCTAGTGGTTAGAGCACAGACAGAAATCTTCCAGCTCTTAGTAAATTGCTATTTGAGTTTGGTCAGGTTGCTTTAACATCTCGTTCTCCCACCTTCACTGGGAAGTGAAGAATTCCCATGTGGCATGTCATGCAGTAAAGCTGGAAGTCTGTTTGGGCAGCAAATACATCTGCATACTTGGTGATTGTACGTCAGGAATCCGAGGATGTCTCTGCGTTCCCATGCGCTTGCTCATTTTTTTCAGTGAAATAACTCTGCCTTTTAAAACTAGCAAAAGCAATTAGTTCACTCCAGGGACCAATAGGTGGAAACATGTCATTTTAAAAAATGGATTTGGTGGTGGGGATCTCGGAGGCTTTCTATTAGGTTAGAATATTTCTGCTGCAAGTGATGTCTGTAGATACACTGTGCTCTGAGAGAGCTGGGGCTCGTTCAGCCCCACAATCATAGCATCATGGAATGGTTTGGGTTGGAAGGGTTCCAACCGGTTCCAACCCCCTCATGCAGTTGGTCTGACAGTGTAATAACAGCCTCAAAGTACTGCACATCACTTCGGCATAAGCATGGGTATGGAATGGACCTGTAATGCATGATTGTAACAAGTAACCAGAATACTGCGTGTGCACTTCTAAAATTGGCTGGGTTAATAAAACGTGCTGATTGCTCCCTGAGGATATCAGGGGACTGGATGATATTAGTGAGGGTCACCAGTTCAAATCTGGGGCAAGTTAGCAGTGACTGCAACAGCCCTGTTACATCCCTGTGTGCTCTCCCCTGAGCTTCTCATAGGCAGGTATCTGTGTCCATACAAGGCCCACTTTGTTGGCAGCTGGATTAAAAAAGGGAGGATTGGGTGTATTTGGGGCTTACACGGGGCTTCAGAAACACTTCTGCTTGGGATGTCAGGCCCCTTTCTTGTGTAAGTTAAAGCATGAAGCTGCTCACTCACGTCCTCTGGATTCACAGTCCTCCTGCCACACATCTTGCAAATCTCTCACCTTATTTACCTGTTGGAAGCAATAATTAATTTCAATATGGTGTTGTATTCTTTAAATAAAGATGGTTGGTTTCTAAGTTTCCAAGGGAAAGGAAAGGTGGAAATAATCGGCTATTGCTCTTGCTGATGATGGGGATTCAGGCTGCCAGTCCAGGATAGGGAGCATTTTCTATCTTGGGGAATAGAATATCACCCATATACCCACACACAGTGCTGCTGCATCAGTTTTGGAAAGGCAACAGTCTCAAGCAGGGAGATAATACAAGCTCACACCTGCACCTCTGGGTGAGCAGAGGCTTCTTGGCTTTCCAGCCTGTGCCTCAGGGCTCAGCACTGTTCAGGAGGGGTCTCAGGAGGGTGTCAGCACGCTCCTGTGTGTAGAAAACTGGTGGTTTCTGCCGTGCTCTCTGCAGCATCCTGCCCCTCCAACACACGTGGGAAGCTGAACATTATGACATGCTGAACAGGAGGGCAGCTTCTGGTCAGGCGCTTGTGTTTTTGCTGCCTTAGCTGCTGTTATAAATTCCTCACTCTGGCCTTTCACTTCTGATATTTCTCCCTTGGCCAAATCAAAGACGGTTTTGTTACCTCCGGCTCCCTGCGGACGCGGCAGCTTCAGGCAATGAAATATGCTCCAGCCTTTAGAGGGAGGACAGGGGACCCGCTGCTGGGAATCCGAGGTGGAAAAGGGTTACGGGAACAGCAGTGAGGCTTTTGCCTTCGTTTCAGCCCGTGTGCATGTGCAAGAACAACAAACCTCCCTAGCTGTGTGCTGGGAGAATAGATGAAGGTGCTTGAAAGGGCTGTGGGATTTATAATGTGGAATGAAAACCACCCAGCAGCATGTGGAGGCTGGCACTGAGACGTGCTTGCTCCTCCTTGCCACTGCCTACCTGGGGAAGTAAGGGCAGCACAAGCTCCTGCATTAATATATACTGTAATAAAATGGATGAACTGGGGAGGAGTAGTAATATTTGTGCCTGAAAGGAAAAAGAGAGGTAGGTGGGATTGCCTGAGGCTTGGCCTAGACAAGGAGGAGCTCAGTCTAGTGACTGGACATAGATGTTTAAGCTAGAAGTGAGAATGTGCTGTAGGCTCCTGGAACTATTTCCTTCCTTGTTTTTCCAGTGGTGCTGGACAAAATTTGGATTCCAGATTCCTCTTTTTCAAACCATTCAAAAGGTCAAATGTGCCTGTAGGATTAATACTGAGACCCAGCTGACAGTCCTTGGTGCACAGGAGGGAGGAGATAAGCGTTTTGCTGGAGTGGAGCTAGGGAGTTTGCTCCTGTGGCTGCTGATGTTTAGTGTTTGGAAATTGAGAGTACTCAGCCCAGTGTGATCTCTTCTGCATAACTCTGTTGGTGCTTATGAACCTGGGAGCCCAAAAGTGCCTCATTGGTCTTTGCCATCAATGGTAGAAGCCATGAAAGGCTGCAGTGAACCACAGCAAGCTCTAGACTCATGCAGTTCCTGGGGGAATCCCTCTTCCTCCCCCATGAATGACCACCCTTACCCTTGGGTGATGTTTGGGAGAAGAGGTGCGTGAAGCCCAGCCTGACTGAGAGGCAATGCCAAGGATTAGGGAATTACTGTGAAGGGTAGAAATAACCCTTCAGATCCTGCAACACAATCACCATATTCCCCTCAGGGCCTGATTTAGGGCCATAGGATCTGTTTCAGAGCTGAGGAGTTGAGGGATGCTCGGGAGGCTCCCCAGGGTTGCTGGGTCACGGCCCTTTGGACTCTGGAGGAACTCCCCTTTTCCCCCCACGTACATCTTCAACTGCGGCTCCAGAGCTGCTGTTGGAAGAGGAAGGGAAGGGTGGGAGCTTCTCCTGTAGGACCTGCCCCTGTCAGCAGCATTGGGCGGGTGGAGGGGGGGGGTCTGGCCAGCGAGCAGGCGAGCACACACAGGAATGATGCTGGAAGCCAAGGCTGGTCCTGCTGATGTGGCCCTTTCTCCTGCAGCGGATCATAAAATATGGCTCAAATTTTCATTACGGCCTCTATTGATTATCTTTTGGGACAGATGAATTATAGGGAACATTAAATTAAAAAAAAAAAAGGGAAATATCTGAATGAGTTTGGGAGGTCGATGCCAGAAAGGCTGACGCACCAAGCCTTACCGGCACTTGCCTGCTCTGTGGGCCTGCTGGGCCCTTCCTGTGGTCCCCTTTGGAGCTCCCCTTATCCCTGTCAGCTGCCCCTGCAGCAGCCGTGGGCTATCCCTAGGGACAGCCCAGACATGGAGGTGGTGGCTGGAGCGCTTGGGTGCTGTCACTGAGTCCTGTCTGATGCCACATGCTCTGCCTTGGCTGGGTGGTGGCCCTGGGAACCTTCCAGTTGAACTGTGCTTGATTGGGTGTCTGGCACCTACCTTGGGATGCTCCAGTGAAGGGGGAAAACACGGCTGTGAATGGGTAAAGGCCAGGTCACTGCGTTTGTGTGGGTCTGGTGTAAATATAATGCAACAGTGAATCATAGGAGTGGTGATGGGCTTTCAAAGGTTTCCCTCCTTCCCTGCACCGAGAGAAACATCACTGCCCTCATGTCTCCTGCGTTGAGGGGTCTGTACTCCTCTCGGGTTCATTGAGCACAGGAGCTGATTCTCAATGTGGTTTGTGGTCAGGGACCTTTGACTGCAGGTAAGAGAAATGCCAGGATCGAATCATCCCACTGTTAATGTGGTGGGCTGAAGTCAAACCAGAGGAAGAGAGATCTGGCTTCTCACTGGCTCTGGCCAGCTCTGTGCTCATGTGCAGGAGATGGCCTGGTAAGGCTTATCCTCTGCTCACTTCTCTCTGTTTCACCAGGGTGGGTGAAATCCTGTAACCTGGAATGTCGTCAGCACATGCTCAGCAGCTGGCAGTGGGAGTAATGGATGGTGCCTCTTTGAAAAGAGCCGCAGTTCAGAGCACTCTTCCTTTCCCGGTGGTAGCTCGTTTTCCTGGAGCAGACAGAGGAGCTGGATGGCTTTAAAATCCCATCTCTGTGCTTTGCTCCTGGGTTGCTTGGTGTCAGTCAGGCCGGCAGCCAGTGCTTCTGAGGAATTCTCTGTTTTCTTTGCTAACATTGAGAAGAATGCAGGCAGGGTCCCTCTGCAGCCACCCGCCTTCACACGCCAGCTTGAAAGACAAACATCCCCCTTCAAATACCTCCATCCTGCTGCTGCAGACTGACCTGGGCAGACACCAGCCCCTTCTTCCCTCACCAATCCCCCTGCCCACCACCACCAGCAGCTTCCCTTCTGGTGCCTTTTATTCACACATGTGCTCAGATCCCCATTTCTCTGTCATGCAGCAGGGAGCTTTGCTAGTCTGCATGTCTGGATGTGCTGCAGGGGCAGAACTGTCTCTGCCTGTGCCATTGCCCACAGTGCCAACCTGGAGAAGCGCTCTGGTGTGCAAACACCTCATGCATTTACTAATGTGTTTGTGTAACCTTCCAAGTAAAACCAGTGTGAGCATTCACCCTTGCTTATGGGAGATTGAGGTGCCGGCGCATGGGACCACCATTCTGAGTGCTCACTGCACGCTTGCATGTACGTGTTCCACTTCCTTGCAGACCTGTGCTGATTTCACAAGCCATCCCCAAAGCTTTGGCTTCACCTGGGCGAATGCAGAAGGTGGTGGTTTCCATGGCTCCACGGCCTGGCTCGAGCGGCACACCCTTTCTGTGTAAGCTGGCTCCCTGGAGCCCATTGTTTTTTGGCAAACAGCTTCATAAACTCCTCCAACAATTAAACTGAGAAGAAAAAAAAGAAGAAGTAAAAAACAAACACAACAAAACCCCCCACGTATTATGGAGTGAGACAGCAAACAGGTTGGAGCAACTCCCTTGGCCAGCTCCGGCCCCAAGCCCCCCAAGCCTGGGCTGCACTTGCTGGACTTGGTTTTGGGAGGTGCCTGCGCTGCTCCAACCCATCAAACTGCAGCGAGCGAAGAAACATGAAGGAAAAGGTCATGTTATTCACTTTTCTTTCTTTCCAAGCTGCAAACATCCCTCTCTCTGGGAGGGGAGGCTGCACAGATGCCAGCTCTGATTAATTTAAATATTTACCAATCCCAGGTTTTTGTTTTGTTTTGTTTTTTTTTTCACTTGTGTATGTTTGCGCTCTGTTTGTGTCCCATAAAATACCTGGTGTTTTGGGCGTACCCCGTTCGCAGGGCGCATGAGATCACACTGAAAAAATGCAGCGAAAAACATTTTCATGCCACGACACATCAAATAGGATTTTGAATTAAGATGAAGATTCCCCCCCCCCTTTTTTTTTATCTCTGAAGTTTGGGTGAAAGGGTTTTCTTTTTCTATTTCATAATCCTTTTATTTAACTAGGAAGAAAAATTGATAGGGAAAGCCTTTAAAAGTTACTTTTGCCTCATGTCTCCGTGTCAGACAGTGAAGGCAACTGCCTGTGCTGGTTGGGGCACCCCTTAGTGCGTGTTTCTGCGCGGTTGTCTTGGTGGTGGTTTGTTCCAGTGGGCAGGCAGTGAAGTCTTGAGTCTGGAAGCCAGTGCCAGCCCTGAGCTGGATGAGTGACGGCAGCTCCGCTCCTTGTCTGTCAGACTTGCTCTGAGGCAAGTGCTGTCTCCTGCTGTCTGTGCATCCCTGGCACGGGGGGCTCGTCTCCCGTGGAGCTGCTCTAAGGCTCACAGGCAGCGTGGTGTGCCCAGGGCAGGGAAAGAATGACCTTTGGTGGGCCTCCAGCACCCGCTGGGCACAGACACTCGTGGGCTTGTGTGCCCCGGAGCACGGTGCAGGAGCCAGTTTGGGCTCATCATGGCACTTTGTCCATGGTATGGGATTTTCTACATGCTTTTTGGCCACAGTCCTCTGGGAGGGAAGTTTTATTTGTGGGTTCAAGCAGTGAAAGCACTACTGACACTCACCCCACCTCCTTTTAATTGTTTTCCATGCCCATTGGGTCATAGTCTGATCTCAGCTACATCTGGGGAAGTACAGAGCTGTTCCTTGGGAAAATGGAGCATCTCCAAATGGAGAGTCACAGTGCTGGGATGAGGGTCCAGCCACCTCCTCTCTCTGCCATGTGGCTGGCAAGCCAAGCCCAAAGCACCAGTCTTTTGCAGGGGTTTTTTGTTTTACTGCACCTATAAAGGACCACAGCTTGACCCTCCCCACTGTGAACAGCAGGTCTTGAAGCTCCGTGTCAGGAGGGGACTGGGGACAAGTGGGGCTCAGTGACAATTGGAAGCTGGCACTGGAGCCAGACATCAGTGTTGGGGTGCCAGGGCGCTGCTGCCATGTTGGAAGCCTTGAGGCTGTCAGTGGGGCAGGGGTAGGTGTTCGTATGTCTGATGGTGGGGAGCTTGCACTGCTGGAACTCGAGTCCTGTGTGCTCTGTTGTGGGGAAAGGAAAAGAGAAGGGGAATAATGCGGGTGGGTGTGCTGGGAGGGCAGCAGTTGTCTCCTCTGAGCCATTAGCCAGAATCTGAAATTGGACCTGTTACTTTTGAGGAATGTAGGGCAGTGGAGAGGAGATGTTGTGTGAACGTGCACTGAAGCTCTTGCTTCAGTGTCCTAGGCAAATGCCAGAGCGTAGGATGGCAAGGAGTAGTAATTACCCCACAGCTTCAGCTCCACCACTGCACTCTTTGATCACTTATTACTTTTCTATTCCTTCTGCTTCTTGCTGTAATTGTTACAAAATCTCTCTGCTTTGGGAGGGGTCCAGGACTCCAGGGCCCAATTGCATCTGCCCTGATTCAGAAAGTGGGTCATGCTGCTTGGTCTGGGAAGAAGATACTCATCTTGCTTAGCATGATATTTATTAGGAGATAGGGAAGGGAATGCAACCGCGCTGTTGCCTAGAAAATTGCTCTGGGGGGATAGCAAAGGACTTGTGAGGGCAGAGCACAGGAGGTTCTTGCACACCCGGTGCCTGCTGAAGCTGTGCCACGTTCTTCATGCCTGCACTGCCGCTTCCCTCCCAGCAGGACGTGGTGCCAACGGATGGAAGGGTGATAGTGGAACTGGGGACAAGGAAGGGACTTGTGGCTGCTCCCCTGCCAGGAAGTGATGGGATCTTTACCTTCCTTGGGGTAGAGGCTGGTGGGAGTGGAGGGAGGGGAAAATCAGATCTGGTTTGTTCGTAGAGACGTGCTGTTCTCTCAATAGCAAAGGAAGATCTAACCTGGTTGGGTTGTGATGTGGACAAGTAACTCTGCTCCTGCACCCCTCCAGATACACAGCCAGCCTGGGTGCTCGCTCCCTGCTAAGAGCAATTGGAAAACGTGGATCCAAAGCCTGGAGTAATTTACTCTGTGGTGCATCTATCTCTCATTAAGCAACAGAGAGAAGGGAACTGGGTAGAAGCAGCAGATGATGATCCGCCCAGTGCTGGTGCAGCAGGGTCCCACAGCAGGGACTCTCCTCGTGGGGGGTAGGAGAGCACAGCTGATCCTGCCAGGCTGGCTGGGCCTGTGCTGCTGCTTGTGTGAAATCACCCTCGGGATTATCCAAAGGAAGAACTGGCAACTCCAGTAACTTGGAGGGCCGGATCCTCCACTCGTTTAAATTGGCATGACTTCACTGAAGCCACCGAAACTGCACTGATTTTACACCAGGTGAGGATCTGGTCCGGAGTCTTGTGAAAGAAGAAGACAAAGAGGGCATGAAACAGTTTTGATAGAGCCCACTTACAAGCATGGGGGCTCCTGTGCTGTCCTGAGTGGAGAGTGGGTGATTTTCTTACATTTTGGGCAACTTAGAAGGGCTCTGAATTCCTGGGGCTATGGCAAATGCCAAAGCACAGCTCCCGTGGGAGGATGAGGCACCCACATCTTTGCCAGCACTTTGAAATGCATGTTGGCAGGGTTTGGTGGGAGCATTTCCTACTCATGGCTTTTTAGTGGCAGCATGGTGAGAGGGCTGGGAGACACAGTGAGGACCCTTACCTTTTGATTTGGCCTGTTTTGAACCCTGCCAGGTTTGTTCTTCTCTCCTGGCCCATCTTTCCCCATACATTCAACACCACCAGTATCCCTCGTGGCACGTGATGCCCTTGGCTGAGGCAGGCCAGTGGCTTTAGCCTTTCACCACTGCCACCACAAGTTCTAATTCCTCTGAGATGATGGGAGGAGAATCTCCACTTCAAGGAAGTTGAGGAGCCAGTGTCTGTGTCCCACATGACTGCTCCATTGGGCAGCATTAAGCACATGCCTCCAGAAGTTGTTGGTTCCTGGCACGGCTGGCCAATTTCGTTTTCCCAGCTCTGCATCTCATTCTTAGGTGGGGGTATTATGGGATGTATGTAAGAAGGTATGTCGTATTGTGTTTCTAGAGGAGGTTGTTTGCTGTAGCACCAGGCTCTTGGGACTTGCAGGGATGCACTCACATCCGGGGTGGATCTGGACAGGGTTTCAGCAGCTCCTGGTGCAGCAGCTCAGGGCCGGAAGTGAAGAAGGGATAAAATATCCAGCTGAAACTCCTGTGGGATGTAATTACCTGAGCTGGAAGCTGGCCAGGACAGCAGGTATCGTGCATCATCTGCTGGTGGTATCAGAAGCAGCCGGCATGGCAGGAGAGGCGGTCAGGACCCAGGAGTGACGTTGTTGGTGCAGTAGGGCCACTCCTCACGGCTGCCTCTGTGGGCACTCGGCATAACGGCTTTTGAAGTCGCTTGGTGTTTGTTTCCATGGTTGTTGTGTGCACGTACTATGGTGCCTTTAAAATGCTCTTGGGAAACTGCAGCCCATGGATGGATGGCCCTGTCCTGACGCTCATTCAAATGCTCCTACTTTTTCCATTTAAAAAGAAAAGAGGAAAAAAAGCTTAAACAAAAAGAAAAAAAACAAGGAAAAAAAAACCAACAAAGGAAATTGACTTCCCAAAAATTACACTAAGCTAACATTTGAGGCCTGGCACAAATCCATCCCAGCCAGGAAACTCAGCATTAACCAGTGCGCTCCCATGGCTGCCGGGAGGGGCTGCGCTCCAGCACCACAGGCCAAAGCTTTAGAAGTTGGGGGCTTGGGGATGAAAGTCCTCAATGTGTCTGTGAAGGTGTTTTCATGCACCTCCACGCACCCAGAAAAGCAGCCTTAGATGCAGGGGCAGCTTCAGGGAGAGGGTTAACACCAGGCTCCTGGTGCTCAGATTCAAGAGCTGATCCCAGCACCTGAGCAGGGCTCCTTGCACCAGGCCTTTCCCCATGGGCTTTGTGTTGGAGGAGCAGGGACAGGGCGATGCAGCAGGTACCTGCTAGCGGCTGCTGAGGAGCCTGGAGAATTTACACCCTAGGCCAGGCTGCAAGTGAGGACAGGGTTGACTCTTCGTTCCCACTTGCTCATGACACAGCACAGCATAAATCAAGGTGATTGACAGCCACAGTTCAGTTCAGGTTAGAGGGGAAGGGATGGGGCCAGCGCTGGGGCTGGGCGAGCAGAGGAGCGGGTCACAGGAGGAGGCTCCAAGCAGAGATCCTGGCTGGTGCGGAGGGTCAGAGGTGGCCTGAGCTGAAGGGATGGAGGGAGGCTCACAGACACCTGCTGGGGTGATCTATCAGTGCTGTGTGTTCACAAGGGCTCGCTTCACTCATCAGTGCTGAAGAATTAAGGAACAGGCTCCTGTACCCACTGCTGCAAAGAGGCTGGCACCATGCTGAGAGCAGGACGAAGGTCCAGCCCTGCTCCTGCTATCCCCGGCCGTGGTGGGTTGTAACCTGCTTGTGCTGTGAATTTTCACAGCTTTGGGGTAGCGCAGACAGAAGGCTTCATGTCAGAGCTTTGATAGTATCTCATTTGAGAGGCTGGGGGAGGTCGGGATGTGTTAAGGCTGAAAATATTTACAGGTTTTGAAGTTGAAACGCAAACAGGAAAAGCCCTTTAAAAAGTGAGTGTAGTGGATATTCAAAACAGGGATTGCCATGGAAACGCCACAATATTTGCTTAAATTGACACAAAGGTTGCTGGTTGCAGGGTTCTGGCTCCTTTGGCTCCATTTTCTTTGGCCCGGCACCTATCACAAATTGATCTCAACAACCCTCTTTTGTTTTGCTTCTTGTATTTTTGTCTGATGGGAATTAAGAAAAAACCACCAAAAACTGCAAATCCCACCTCAGGACGGGGCTGAAGCTTCCGAGCTTCTGTCAAGTGTTGGAGCTGGGACTTGGTTTAATGTTGTGAGTAAAGTAAAAAGTTCTTGTTCTTTTAATCTGTGAATTTATTCATTTCCTCCCGTGCAGGAAATGGAAGGGAATTGTCTTAACAGTCTTGGGAGAGCGGGGATAAGGGTGAAACCTGTTGTAGAGGTGGCAGTGTGCATCCAAGGAGTGCAGGAAGGGACATGGGACTCGTGTTGTCCAGCTATTAGACCGAAATTTGGGAGATTGGGTTTTAGTTCCTAATTCTGCCTCAGCTTTGCCAAGTGACCTTTGACAAGTCACTTAATTTCTGTGTGCCTCACTAAACTGGAAATAATAATTCTTCCTTTGTCTCGTCCAGTTGTGTTTGTAATGTCTTTGGGGTTGAAGAATTCCATCTGATGTGGGGGTGTGCAGGGCTAGCGAGAGCTTTGAGCTCGGTCAGACAACACAAGAGAACCCTTTCCACGTCATCTCATGTGTGCAGAACTGCTCAGCTGGCGAGGGGGGGAAGCTCCTTGCAGTAAGTGGCTTAGCACTGTAGGCTGCTCCTGCAGCCGATTGACCTGGAGTTTTCCCTGGGGAAAGTTGGAGTGTGTGGCCCACTGGATAATCACCTGGGTAGTTTGTACCTTGACTTTTGCATGGCTAGAACCACACATGGCAGCGAAGGAGACCAGGATGCAGTGTGTTTGGTAGGGTGTGCAGTGCCTTGCCTCTCTGGACTGTTGTGTGTGACCAAGGCTGAGGTCTGTGGGTGGCTGTGGCATTTGAGGTCGGCGTCATTGCTTGTGCTCGTGATTCACCTGGGCTCTTGGACTGCTCAGTAAGGAATATTCATTTCCTTTTGAAACTCTCCTCAGGGCCAAGAGACTTCACCAAGTGAAGGGAAGCCATCAAATTCACACTGTCTTCACCTGAGACCACCTGCAAAACAAAGAGCCTGACTTCTCTTCTGGCTTTGCGCACTGGAATGGACCTTGAAGCCGGTGACTTCTCAATGCAAGGTACTGACTTGTTCTGTGATCAAACTGTCTGCTCTGAAGTAGGGCTGGAGTGAGTGATTTTGGCTCTCCAGAGCCTCCATTCCAGTTCCTGGGAAATCTCTGGCCTATACAGTTTAGAAGAGCTGCTGAAAGTCATTGGTTTGGGTGGCACTGGTGTGTCTTGGGCTGGCTTACAGGTAGGACTGGGTTTACCCCTGCCATCGCTGCCTGTTTCTGCAGACACAGGCACCCAGCTGACACAGCAAAGCGCCGGTTTGAACAGCTCCCTCTCTTAGCTGCCTTCTCCTAATGAGCTGCTGTGCAGTTTTAGCAATTAGGTAGGTAGTATGCCAGAACTGGCTGCATGGGAGTCCCCTGGGTAAGTATTGTGTGGGACAGTTTCTGATTGACTTGTTTCACAAAAGAAGAGGAGTTTGAGGATGTCTGTGGTTGCGGTGGGAAACTCAGAAAGGTTATGAGAGGGTGGGACTCTCTGTTTCTAAAAGCCATTTTACTTTCTTCACTGCTTGGCTCCCATCACGGCTTCTCCACAAAGAAAGGTATGGCAAAACATGGGTAGAAGAAAGCCACTGTAGGATAACGACAGTGGGATAATGTATTTCTTCTCAATGGTTTGGGGATTTGGGAGGTACCTGGTGGCAGTGCCATACTGCTGCACATAGAAGGGCTGAGGATCCTTGCTTTGGCTGGGCTTTGTATGATATTCTGTCTGCTCTGGGGAGGTAGAGGTTTTCTCGGGGGGTATCTCCATACTGTGTTGGCACCAATGAATGATGGTGATGCCCGAATGAAGATGAGCAACCCCAAGTGCCTGTGGGGATTGTGTATCACCGTGTTCCTCTGTCTTTTGCTGCTGTGCCACAAATGATACTTGGGCAAAGCAGCGTATCCAGCACTGTTGTGAGTCACAGGTACAGCTGAGACCTGAACTGGAAGGCTCGGGGTGGAGGGACTGTATTGGCTTAGCAAGAGGGAAGATGAGAAAAGTCACAGGGCTGAGATGTTGGTCTGGGGCTTCATCCCTGGCTCTGTGTGGCACGGGGGGAATTTACTCATGTTCTCAGTGCTCTACCTTAAAGAGCAACAGCCGTGATCCTCTAAGGCTCAGCAGGGCTTAGTGCCTGCCACGTGCTTCGGAGCCTACAGACCTGAGTGCTTTCAGTAAACCTGCCAGGAAACACAGTGTGCTTCAGGATGGGATATGGGTGAACTGTGCCTTCCCACACCTTCCTTGTGCTGAAACTCCTCCAGGGTCTGGCATGCTTTATTTGGAAAGCTTGGTTTTGAACTATTAATGTAGGGAACTCTGGCCTTTATCCCTGCGTGAGCTGCTCTGGTGCCTGTGTCCCCTTTTAGAGCAGGGGCATACATCTTCCCAGGCCTCCAGAGGCAAGAGAGCTTCCCAAATCAGAGCTCTGCTCAAGGGAATAGGGTAGTGGAACATGAAGAGCCTTGAGGTTTTGTCACATAAGATACAGATTCTCAGGTTTGACTGCAGCAGGTGAATTTTCCACCAAACATCCTTATGTGCCTCTCCAGAGAGGCCCAACATCCAGGGGGAAAAACTGCTGAGGGAGCAGCTGCAGAGGTTCTGGGTCCATTTTTCCATCAGAGGGAGCTTTTCCTGTAGCTTCTGGTATGGAAACCCCTCATGTCCATGTGGCATGGGCCCGGGATGTGCGAGACCTTTGAGACAAGAAGGCAGGAGGAGGAGACGGGTAGATCAGGAATTCCTTAAGTGCTGAAATGAACCTTAAGGTTCAGGTTCTTGTGGATCAGTAATCCTTTTTGATGTTGCCTTCTCCTACTGGGTGCCTTACCTGTACAAAGCCGAGTGTTCTTTAGGGGCTCTTTTCAGAGAGACAGAAGCTCATTAGAGACAACAGAAGTATTTCCTGTGACTCCAGCTGTTTTCTGAGGTCCCCCTAGTTCTACAAGCATCACTTCAGTGGAGGAGATGCATTTAGCCTCTCAGGCATGTGGCTTTGTGATCGCTCATGCTCTGGACTAGAAATCCCTCTGTTCCAGTCTTCAGCCCTGGAGCAAGTTGTATGGCTTCTACTTTCAAAACAAACTCAATTGGCTATGGGCTACAGAGGCTGTTTGCACGTTCTCCAGAGCCCGTCCCTAGGCTGTGATTGCTTTTGCACTCTGTTTATAAGCACAAGCTGGCTGTTTAGTCCTAGAGCTAGAAAGGTTGGGGGGAGTTTTCTTGTTTGGTTGATGAAGGGTAGCCCTTATGCAGGGAAAAATGTGGGAAAATGGTTAGAAATACCTGCTCTGTCTGTGTTTCAATTCAAAAAACATTTCCCCTTACTTCAATCTGAAAAGTAAACCTAAAGTTGGGGCTTAACTTGGGCTGACTGTGCTACTTCTGCTGGGATCCTGGGGGTCAGTGCATGCGAGCGAGGTGGGAACTCTGCCTTGTGCAGCACTGCAGCCAGCCCAGCCCAGCCAGCCCTGACGGCTCCGATCCTGAGCTGGGGAATATGAAACAGCCTTGCAAAATCATTGTGGAAATTTACCCGCCTGTGTATGAAATCAGCTTGCCTGCCTTTGCCAGGAGGAGTTTAACTTGCCCATTAAAATATACATCTATTTATGTATTACTTGTTCTGTGAGAGAAAATTTTCCCAGGCAGTTACAAAACTCAGTCTAGACTGTAACGTGTGGCATCTGGTGGTAACATGCCATATACATATATCTGAATACAGTATCTACTGTATCACCCTGCTTGGGAGTTAATAGCACGTATCTGGATTATAGCAAGGGCTTTCCATTCACAGCACGCTCTCACTGGATAAAAGTTTGGCCCGGTTCCTGCCTGCACTGGTCTGAATGGGGCTCTACCCTGCCTGCTTGTACCCAGATAAAGCAAGGCAGGCATTTCCATGCTGCCTGTTCTGACCTGTGGCCCCACGGTCCACCTAGGCTGGAGGCAAGAGTTGTGGGGTGCAGCTCTTCCGGTAGGGCTGAGTTGAGGAGAGGGAAAGATGTTAAAAGCCTGGCTGGGATAAGAGCAGGGTTGTCACATCCATCTGCTCAGGCCCTGACGAGCAGCTGATCCATATTGTTAACATATTGCCTGCCATATGGGCTAGCTCAGCTCTCCAGGAACGCTTGGGAGACCTGACCTCTAGTGTGACAAGATGTGAGCATGAAGGACGGGTTGACAACAGCCCTTGGGTCTCGGAGTGTGAAACTGTGTTCCAGCCACTTCCGCTGCCTTCCCTGCACTCCCTGGCGCTGTCTCTCCCTCCCTCTCTTCCCTCTCTTCTCCCTCTCTAAGGGTTTTTCCTCCCTCCCCTGTTTTCCGCATCCCTGGTCTGCACTAGATCAATGACCTTCACTCATAACCAGACTGGACAGTTCTGACTCCCTCCCCCAGGCCTTCGATCAGATGTTTGGTTGGCGGCTGTGGAAAGCTGAATGGGGGGAAGTCAAAGGAAGGGAAAGATGATCATGTGCTTGGCAGGCCTTATAGCTGTCCTTACCGTATCTGGCCTGGGAATGGGGCTGAAGCCTGATCCACTAAGGTCCTTAGCACCTCCTGCTCATGTGGGTAATGGCACACGCTCATACAGCCTCCTCATGGAGGGCCAAGTCCAGCAATGGGATCTAGGCAGGTTGAAAAGGCTCAGAGGTTCAGGGAAGGGCCCTGATGTAGAGTTGAAGGAGGAAACACTTGGGAGACACAGAACGATTTAGTCTCAAACTCAAGGTAGGTGCAGCCCAAAGCCCTTTCTGAAGCCTGGCTGTGCCCAGCAGCTAGTGATTTTGCACCTGCAGCATCCACATGAGGGGGAATAGTTGCCCAAGGTGCAAACACTGAAGAGGTTTTCCAGCAGGAAAGTGAGGAAGCAGCTGAGCAGGATCCCTCTGCAGTGTTGGAGGAGGTCTGAGTGCGGAGCCTGTGGGGCAGCGAGGTACAAGCACAGAGCTCGTGTGCGGATGTGTGGAGCAGCTTAGCCGTAAAGAAGCCCAGTGCTTAAGTGAGTGCTGAGAATTGCCTGGGTGAGCATCACGCAGGAGACCAGCCTGCCCCAAAAACTCGTATGGAAGAAGGAGGTTCAGTACTGGAGGAGACATGACTAGGCCAGGCCTTTATGGGTTTAGACCTTGCTTTTTCTGCCACCTTCGGTTGTTCTTCTGACTTCATGGTATTCTCAGTCTCCTAGATCCATGCAGATGAAGGTGGCCAGCTCTTTCCTAAGGCCTCTGTCTTCACACTTGAACTTTATGGAGGTTAAATCCTGGCGCTGTTAAAGCAAGCATGAGATTTGCCATGAACCTCAGTGGAGTCAGGATTTCAGCCTTGGCTCCTCAGAAAAGGAGCAGGATGTTTCCCAATCTCTCTTACCCATCAGCTCTGTCAGACCTGCAGGCATGACTTACCTGTCTCTGAGTCTCCCCAAGTAAGGGTTGCCTTTCTTTTAAATGCCTGTCCTGTGAAAGTCAGTATCCTCAAAAAAAGTGTGATTTCATTGCTCTCCATAAAGCTTTTAGACCTGTTTAGGGTCTTTTCTCACTCTCCTTCCCCATATACCTGCAATGCAATGAGCATTAATAGTGTTTATTTGTAGAGAGGAGCCCACTGAGGTATTGCAAAATAAAACACAGTGATGAGTTGTGGTTTATTTACTCAAGCTTCACTGATGTAACAAACCTGATTTTATGCTAATAATGACTCAGAAGCAGAGTTGGGAGGAGAAGCCAGATCTCCTGATTCCTTTAGCCAGATCTCCTGATTCCTTTAGCCAGATCTCCTGATTCCTTTAGCCAGATGACAGTATTTCTTCCTGGCCTTACTAGATCCAGCAGCAGTTGTCTCAGCTGGGATGCAGGAGGATTTCCATGGCACCCTGATGAAGGAGGTAGCTAAAGGAACAGGTTAATAGACCTCTGCCAGTTATACGTGTAGGAACAGTTCAGCTCTGGTAGGGACTGTATGTGGGGCTGTTTGTCTGTCCATAAGGCAGCTATCCAGTGGGAGCCAACGGGGGTGCTGACCTGCCGGAGTTCCTCAAGGAAAGGCGATTGGAAAGCACTTGGAACAATCAGTGTGAAGTATGCACCTGAGTGTTCGAGGGAAATGCATGTTCAAAATGTAGTTCTTAAAAATCTGTTGATAAACCCAAAAAATGTGAGAAATGAACAAATAGTGGAAGGTGAATGTGATCTGTTCTCTGATGGCTTCTGCTGGGGCTCATTCCAGAGCTGGTGCTCAGCACATGGGGCAGTGCTGGAGGTGAGGCTTATCTCACTACTTGAGCTGAATATGGAAGGCCTGTTTTAGCATATTGCCTCTGACAAATTATGTATTAATGCTGGGGCTTTTTTCTGTGTTGTTATTACTGCAGTTACACATTAACCATTAAGAGCCACAGGTAAGCCATCTGCTGAGGTGAAGCAGCAGAGCTGTGTTTCAACCAGAACTACCCTCGTATTTTGCCAAGGCAGTTTATGATCTGTCCCAGTGTCTTTCTTGTGATTCTTGCTGAGTTTGTCTTAGCTGTACATTAATGGAACATACAAGAGAAAAAGAGGAGAGGACAAACTAAGGTGAGTTTGAAAGTAAAATGAGCAAACAATATTGCTAGCCTTGTCCTTTCAGAAGTCAAAAGCTACTCCCCTCCTCCCCCCAGTTATAAGGCTTAATAATAGCGAGGTTTCTATGTGTTTAGGATGCACAGAGATCACATTGCAGGTTGCTGTGCCCTGCGAGTGGGAGAGCAGGGGGAGCAGAGGGAGGGATAGCACTATACACACATTGTTGTACAGAACAGAGTTCTGATGTAACCTGCAAGATCTCAGGCTTTAAGAAAAACACGAAGCGTTGCAAGGTTGACAGGAGTTGGCACATGGGAGCAATTCCTGCTTGATTATCATGTCTCTGAAGTGTGCTGGCCTAGAGAACAGCCTACTCAGGGACCTGGTTGCCATCCTTCCTTGCCAGGGCTAGTTACAACAGGAGCTGAAGGCAGTTGCCCCGAAGGCCGGGGATGTTTTGGGAGGCTTGTTTTACCCAGGTCACATACGGCATCAGGCAGAGGGGTCTGTCCTCTCTGACAGCCTGTCTTTGAGGAGCTGGTAGCAGGACATCCTTGATCCCTGATAGAGGGATAAAGGTAGAGAGCTCTCCTGGGCATGGAGCGAGGACAGCTTCTTGGCATCTTCGACTGTAGAAGTAGAACCCAGCGCTGTTGCCAGCCCTGCTTGTTCCCTGGGGCAGTTGGGCTCTGGCTTTCCCCTGCAAGAGGCTTCTTCCTTTGCACATGAGACTGTTGTATCCCTGGCTTTCCCAGCCCAGAGGGAGCTGCTGGACCATGAGGGTTGCTTCCTCCTCCTTCCTCCCCAACTTCCCAGTGCTCCTAAGCTGGGGGTGACCAGCAAGGGGGAAAGTGCAGCCACCCTCTCCTGGGACAGGCTATCCAAGCAGGAACTGAACAAGGAACAGGGACCATTCCAGGTGCCTTCCAGGACCCCAGCACATCAGTCAGCTAGCAACTTCTGGGCTTGCTCTTTGAACCCCACCATGTTAGCTACATTCCCTGTATCCTTGTTCTCTTCTACCCACTTGCTCATTCCCCTGTGCCACTTTTTATGGGTTTGCCAGAAAGGAGAGGAGATTTTTCTTTCCCTTGTTTGCTTCACTCCATTACTCCCATCTGTTCATCCAGGCCCTTAGTCGCTTTGTTTTAGTCTTGTGGATTTGGGTGCTCTGTTTGCTCTCTGGGATGCTCTTCTGGACCAGGCTGGTGTGGGAAGGAGGTCTGGTGCACAGGCCAGCACAAGGGGTGGGGGGAAATGTGCCTCTTCAAATTAATCAGAGTTTTCTCCTCCAGAAATGCTAATGGGGGAAAAGCAATTAAAGCAGCCTGGTTTTTATTAAGTAATCTGTGTTAAGAGCTTGTAATGAAGTTTAGTGCCGCTGTGACTCGATATTTCAGCTTCATCGGTTTGAGTCAAAACAATCCAAAGTGGGAAGGGAGCGAGGAGGTGAGCTGCTCCCCAGCTTTCCTGTGTAATGTGACCATGGCACTCACTCTTCATCCTGCCCTGGAAAGCTGCACTGCATAAGAAGAGAGCTTTAGAACCTGCACACCTAAACTGGATGGCTTCTTCTGGTTTAAAATACTTGTTCTCAAAGCGGGGATGATCCTTGGAACAGCCTTTGTCTTGTTTCTTGGAGTAGTTGTAAATACCGAGTTTTCCATAAGGAGCAATGAGGGGTTGGAACTGGATGATCTTAAGGTCCTTCCCAACCCTACCTATTCTGTGATTCTATGACAAGGGATAGCAGAGAGGAGGTGGGACCCTCCAGAACCTCTGAACAGGTTCATAAAGCTTTTCCAACATCTGGAGAAGTTTTAGGTGCGAGGGTGGGGATGGTTCCACCCATTCCTGTCCTCTGCACCTCCAGGCCTGTGCTCGCTGCCCTCTGAGCAGCACAGAGTGGCAAAGAGCCAGGAATGTGAGCATCCGGAAGTAGCCCATCTCCTCCTCCTCTCCTTCCTCCCACCCCAGGAGAAGCCAAGAGAGAAAAGGGACAGTGTCTCTTTAAACAACTCCATGCCAAGCCTCTGCCGACCTGTTTTATCTGAAGTCCAACCGCATGTTGTTCCAGGGCCGATCCGCTTTAGCTAATTAATAATCTGACAGGAGCCACCCAAGGGATTAGCTGCTGAGACGAGCCAGACCAAACCCCCAGCAAATGAGCCCCGCGCTCCCGGGGGACTCGGAGGTGACTTTGGGGGGCAGGGGGCTGCACCACATGCAGAAGGGTGTCGAGGGCCTGAAGGGGATTTATGGCATCTGGGAAGGTGAAGGGGGAGGTGAGGGGTTACAATTTATGAGATGTAAACTAATAAATCAGTTAGTTGAGGAGGGGAAAGGGGGAGCACCAAATTAAAAGATAACGTCTTAAAGGAACAGTGTAAACGGATGGTGTTCCTTGTGGCAGGGGGTACCAGGAGGGTTCCCAGTGCAGATCATGTGGAGATTCCTCTGCACCGGCTGCCTGGGAGAGAGGAAGAGATAAGAGGATGTTGATGGTCATTGAGGGGAAGGGAGAAGCATCTTCACACAGATGATGGGTTGGCTTTTGTGGCATCAACATGAAGGAGGGCACAAGGCCACCTCTTGATCACAGAAGACAGGGGCTGTGGTGCCCCTGGCCTGGGTAAGGGGATTCATGGTCATCCTCTGCACTTTATGTTCCCATTTGGGCTTCCAGCCTTGTGGGGAACTCTTTGGTTCCCTACTTGTTAAATGAGATTAGTGGAATGGGTCAACTTGGAGCCAGATAAATCACTATTAGAAGAGCTGTGCGAAGACAGTGTGATACATTTTCTTCTCCAAATTTGCCTCTTCAGTGACTCTTCAGGCAGCGATGGGGTTTGGAGTTTGCTCCTGAGGCAAGTGTGTGGTTTTGTTCTGGAGGCTTGCAGAGGTCTGGGACTTCTGGTGGTGGAGGTCCATTTTCTCCTCTGATTTCAGGAGCTCTGTGCCTGCTGGGTAGGGTAGTGGCCTTGGGCATTGGTTTTCCCCTTCCTCCTCCGCTGACCAGTCCCAAAGGTGTTTTGCCTGTTGCCTTTCCATACCAGTCCTTTCTGATGCCTTGAAACCTCTCCTGGCGCAAGGTTCTTTATGAGAGCATGCCCAGGCCTCAGCTCTCTCTAGGGGCTGTTCTAATGCAAACAGTAATGCAAGATGGGATTTCCAAAAGCCTTCTTAGGGAGATTTGTAATCCCTGCCCCATGACGGTGCTAGACACAAGCTAATGGAGAGGGACCCGTGTGAGCTCTCTCTGCCGACCCAGGGCAAGCCTCTGAACCCTTGCCAAAGGCCAAGCTCTTGACGTTGTTGCCTGCAAGGGCAGGAGATTCCTTTCTTTTCTCCATCCCCACCTATCCTGCAGCAGGCCCGGGACAGCACGGCCCCTTCCCTACCCAGGGCTGTGGCTGGGGAACGCCTCTTTGCTGAAGGGGTCTTGGGCTCATGTGGGAGCTGCCCTGGAGCGCAGAGCCTGCGGATCGCTCTTCCAGTGGGGCAACCGCATTAAGCAAACCAAACTCATCTGACTTCATCTCCTACATATTCCTTCTAGAGAGCTGCCTTGCAGCTTGCAGGGTCCCCAACACAGACATGTTGGGCTGGGGCAGCTTCTTGTGATCTCAGAAGGCAGAGAGTTGGGAGGGAGCAGTGCTGTGCCTTGGTGGAGCTGAATTGTGATGCTGAGCCACCTTCTGTTCTGGGCAGCTTTGGTGGGCTCTAGCTTGGGTCTGGGCTGCCAGAGTGATCTAGAGCCACTGGAAGCCTCTCTCTGCCCTTCTGCCAGTGCTGTGCCATCCCATCCCATCGCATCCCATCCCACCCCATGCCATGGCACCCCTCCTCACCCTGCTGTGCTCACGCAGTGCTGTGGCAGTGTGTGGGGAAGCAGTTCCGGAGGCTGGGCTGGCAGTCGCGCCGTCGCAGCCGTGGTTTGGCCTCCCTCCTGCAGAGCTGCCAGTGGCCCACGCTGCCTCCTGACCAACATCATTAGTGCGGGTATTTATATTTCATTAACAACATGAAGCCAAAATGGTATTAAAAGCAACACCAATGATAAATAGCTTATTAATAAACAGGGAACCGGCTGCACCACGCGCAGATTCAATCCCTTCCTAAACATGTCTCTACCACTAAAACCATCCTTTTAACTCTTGCTGTGCTGGAGAGATTTGAAGGATGCTTTGGGGAAGGATGGGAATGAGATAAAAGCAGGGGGTGGGGGGACAGTGTCATGGTTCTTACTAAGGCAGCTGGCTGGGGATGGTGAGATGGTGTTGATCGCTCCAACGTGCCGCTGCATTTCCACTGCTGGGTGGGACACGTTTGATTCTGTGTTTCTGGTGTAATTTTGATTGCAGCAGTAGCATAGAGAGCATGAAACAGAAAAGCAGAGAGGTTTAAGATCCAAGTGAGTGTCTACCTTTGATTTTACCATCCTCTGCCCTGTTTCCCCTGCACACCTCTCCCTGGCTTGGGCAGTACCATCCACACAATCTCCTGCCTGCACCAGCTCTCTTCCAGTGATCTCTGAGGACATTCTCTGTCCTTATTCCTCCTGGTGTGTTTATTCTAGGGATTAAGAATGTTAAAAATGTGGCTTTTCTCGTAAGCTTGTCAATCAGTTTGTTATTTTTGTTTTTTGTTTTTGTTTGCCCCCAACTCCTTCTTCTCTGAAACGACTTCCCATGCTCCTGCCCCACCCCAAGTACAAAGGCCCTTTTATTGCTCTTCCTGCTCCTTCTTTCAGCAGTAAATTAATTACCTCGGGAACTTGGATGACTTTGGAGTCGGAGGCTCCCCCCAAACCACCTCTGGGTTTCTCAGAGGAGAGGTTCCCCTCTCCAAACACAGCTCCTGCACTTTCCCAGAGGGAGGACGCGGTGCAGGGCTTTGCCTCGCTTGGTCACACTCCTGCCATGCAGCACAAGCTGCTGCCTCCTTCACATCCACACACACTCCTCTGCTCCCATGTGGGTCCCCCTGTTCTCCCACAGCCAGTGTCTGGTCAGCAGCACTGCAGCCTGCACACAACACCCCACGTGTTATCTCCAGAGGCAGCAGTGGCAGGTCCTGGCCACGCTCCTGGTCCCTGCTGCCTGCATAGGCATGCCTTGCATGCAGCTCCCCAGGCTGGGCAGCTCTCCAGTTGGCCATGCTCATGTGTAGTGCTCTGGCTGCATGCACCTCGCTGGCTTAGGTTGCAGCGATTGCAGGTTTAACACATAACTGTGTAGTCTCCCTGCTGTGGATTGGTTTGCTCAGCTTTCAGCTTGCATCATGCAAGGGTTTACATGAAAAACGAGGGCTCTTCCCCAGCATGACCATTTCTGAATGTCAGGTCTCCCTTGTAAACAGTGCACCATGAAGCATAATTTTCTGCCCTTCTGTTCCTAAGCACAGTGGTGGTCCTGAATCTAGGATTTGAGGTGCAGCTGGAATCTTTCTGCCTCCTCCTCTCCTAGTCCTTAGGTCCTTCTGTTACAGACTGGATGGGAAGGGGGCACAAGAAGGTTGCAGAGCCACCTGGACCTGTGTCGTGCACATGATGGAGGGCAACTTAACCAGAAAGGTGTTATATCATTTGTTTGCATGCCAGCGTGGGCAGTATCATGGACTGCATGTCTCCTGGTTAGCTGAATTTTGTGTATTGATAGAGTCATGTAAGAGAGGAAACTCATCAGAACCTGCCCAGCTGTTTGTGGCAGGGTCTGTCCCTTACTCACATGAGCATTAAGACACTCAGATATTCCGAGCAGGGAGGGGAGAGGGAGAGAAGAGAGAGAAACCAGGCATCAAGATAATCATGATTTCCCCAGAGCCATGTAGAGAACTCAGAGGCTGAAATCCAGCAGCATCTTTGCCATCTCACTCTTGCCACAGCATCGAGGATAAACCAAAACCCCCCGGTGCTGGGCACCTTCTCTGCTCCCCAGCCCTCACCCTGGGGCTTCCCTTCCTGCAGGGAGCCTGGCACAGCAGGGGCAGGAGGAGAATTGGCTGTGCCAAGGCTTCTTAGGGCTGAAGGTGATAGAAGTGGCCTTCTCCCTTAGCCCCTCTCTATTCCTGTGCTTCCTTTCCATACTTCTGGAATCTGTTACACATAAACTACTGTGGCCTGCTAGCTCTCAGGTTTTCTCTCCTTTGAATAACCAAACAAGGAGGTAAGGTCTTGAGTCCTGCTTTTCACTGTAGAGAAGACTAGCCGCTGCATAAGAGACTCCTAGGTGGAAGGGAGCATAAGCTTCCCCCATCTGCTGAGGCATATGGTTCATAGGAAGTTCTGACGTGCTCCTGGGAGGACCCTCTCTGCCAGTGAGGAAGGAGATTATTGTGGAAGCTGTCTCACATCAGCTCTGGGGATGAGGGATGAGGGATGTCTGTGAGCCGTGTCCTATTTCATACCCTGACAGCATGAGAACAGCTAGACCCGGACTGGCATTCTCTGTCCAAAGGGTGGCTTCCCATGGGATGTGCAGGTGGCGGGGAGCTGATCCGTACCCAGCTCCCGAACTATAGCCCTTAGCACCCAGCCCTAGCAGTTTTGCAGGCTCCATGACCTGCTTGTTCCACTGCAGCTCTCTCTATGGAGCGTCTTCCCTTGGAAGGCATTTTAATCAAACTTGACTGAGGAGTGCTGAAAAACATGAGGAAGTAATTAGAAATATGAATTTACAGCCTCCTGGAGAACCTCCCTCTTTCTCTCTCTGCATAACGCCTGTGTTTACCCACGTTTCCTACCGTTACCAGCCTCATTCTTCAAGCCCTCCTCCACTTCCCTGCCTTTGGCCAGAGCTGGTGTGTCAGATTTGTGACCCTCAGCGCTGCTGCAGAGAGAAGAGAGAAGGTAGAGCCAGTTCTGGGCAGGACTGTGGCCCTTGCTTGCTGCAGTAATAAACGGGTAGGAGGACAGTCCCAGGAGGAAGTTGCAGGTTCCCTGAAGGAAATTGGCTGGAACAGCCTCCCTGATTGTCTGCGATTTCCCAGCTAGATAGGCCTCAGGGGATGGGGTAGGCTGGAGCAGGGTGGAATCAGCCTGGAAATTAGGATGGGCTGGATGCTTCTTCCATAAGGTGCTATTTCTCATTTATGATGTTCTGGAGGGTCTTTTGTTGGTTTTCACACATGAAACCATGATTCTGGGAAGGTTCTGAGCTTGGATCACTGCAGGATCCATAACGAGCTCCTAGGGACGGTCACATACTCCAGTGCCGTTGGCTCTTGCTCTGTGATTCCAGCTTGTGCGTCCTTCTCGTTTTGTCCCATGCACACAGGGTGAGTCTGGCATCACCTGTACAGAACAGAGAGCTTCCAGCTCTCTGCTCAACACACACCAGAGACTTTAAGCCCTTGGCAGAAGGGAGAGTGAGGAGAATTGTGTGGGTGAGACTCCAAACCCAGTCCAGTTGCCTTGGGCAGGAATTAAGGGGCAAGGCATGAATTAAGGGGCAAGGCAGGAATTAAGGGGCAGCAGCAGAGCTAAAGCACTCCGGCACTTCTCCTGTCTTCACCTTGCTTTCTTCTTAAAGCAGTAGGAGAAATGGCTGGGAAGACACTGGGTGCTCAGGAACGTGGCTGTTTGACAGCCTGCATGGGGATTAGGAGCAGCTCTGCATTTGTTGGTGGTGTTTAGCAGAAATGGGTGTATTTGTCTGGACGATCCTTCAGCACATTAAAGAACAAGCTGCTTCTAACCTGTAACTTCTTTTTCCTTTTTGAGGGTTAGGCCCTAGGGGGAATTTATTTTCCTTGCCCCTGAAGGGGCTAGAGAGCCAGCTGCCTCAATGCAAACAGGGAGGGCATTCCTTGTGTCTCCAGCAGGCATCTGGTGTGGGGTTGAAGGGAAGGCTCTGGAGCCCCCGGGGTTCCTGACTCAAATCCCAGTTTCACTGGCTGGAGCTCTCATCTTCTGGACAGTAAAACGAAATCAACCCCAATTGCTTTTCCCAAATCTGCTATCAAAGACGCTGCTACCATGGGCTGTTTGGTGATGAAGGAGAGAAGGGGGAGTAGCACAAGTTCTCCCTTGGGATCCCCTCTTACACTCTCATTTTCCTGTAACCACTTTGGTTTTTGGGCTAATTAAAGGCTCTGAGCAGTTTGCAGCCTGTGGGGTTTCTTTTATTTGGTTCCTCAGCAATTAACTTTTTTACTGAACAAAGTTTTGATTGAGCTGGGAAGGATCTGGGGCCCATGGCTTGGTTTAAACTTCCCGGTCTTTTCTCCATAGTCCTGTGAATCCATGCTCTTTCCTCTTCACTGATAATTCTCAGGGCTGTCCAAGGCCTTTGTGCTCTCTCCTCCACCTTCACTCTCACCAAGCCTCTTCTGCAGAGAAAAGGAGAACACAGGACCCTTTTTGCCCCATCTTCAATGGGCCAAGAGCTCTTTGTTCCAAGCTGTAGAGGCTTCTCCGCGCAGCGGTTTTCCCATGCCATAGTCCCAACGGGCTGGGAAGAACCTGAGCTGCAGGACAAGCCTGTCTGTGAGCAGCCGTGCCTGTTCTGCTCCGGGGTCCCAGCATGTTTGTGGGCTTAATTCCCTCCTTACCTGGTGCCTCAGCCCTTTCCTCAGCACATCTCTTGCTTTCCTTGCATCGAGAGAACCCTGGGCTCCCGTCTTCCCTCGTGGTCCATGGGGCCAAGGCTGCCCAGGCTGGGGGTTAGATGACCACATCCCTGGATCAGCTGGCCCAGCAGTGCCTCTGTTAGCCAAGAGCCTGTGCTCTGCCCTTAGAGCTGGTGCTTGCCCTCACCTCTCAGGGACTCCTCTTTGGATGACCAAGGTCATAAACCTCCACACCCAGCTGAAGGGCCTGATCCTATCTCCAGCTCTTTGCTGACTGTCTTGGCACAGCTGAAAGCACCTGACAAACCACACTGCACCGGCTCCTCCATTCCCTTCCCCATGGAGAGGAAGGGTGAACTTCTCCCACTCGGCTGTTTTGGAGTCCTGCACCCCGCTGAGCTCCCGCCAGGCATTTGCACGAGGTAACAAGTGTTGGATGCATTTGTTATTCTGAGGGTTGGGGCTTTTTGTTGTTGTTGTTTTCCCCGAGCACTGTTTCCTTTGCTGTGTGGCGGTGGAGGCAGCTGTCCCTTTCAATGAGGAGCGTGGGCACCCAAGAGCCGCCCCGTCCCCGGGCTGGTTTCACCCTCCCTCGTCCCCAGCGTGTTGCCTGTGGTGGGGTGCCCACACCGGAGGGGCGTGTGCGCTTTGGCTTGCAGGGGAGTGCACCTGCAGCACCGTGCGCTCACACGCAGGGTGTGCCGGCACCACGCGTGCGCTCCCTTGGCACCGCTGAGCCATGGGTGTGTGTGCCACTGTGCTTCCCATCCATCCATCCACCCATCCATCCATCCATCCATCCACCCACCCATCCACCCATCCATCCATCCACCCACCCATCCACCCATCCATCTATCCATCCATCCGTTTGTCCATCCATCCATCCGTCCCTCCGTCCATCCGTCCATCCATCCATCCATCCATCCAGTCCTTCTGTCTGTCTGTCGATCCACCAGTCCACCACCTGTCCATCCACCAGTCTTGCCTTCCATCCATCCACCTGTCCATCCTCCTGTCCATCCATCCACCCATCCATCTATCCATCCATATGTCTGTCCATCCACCTGTCCACCTATCCATCCATCCATCCATCCGCTTGTCCATCTGTCCATCCACCCATCCATCCACTGTCCATCCACCCACCCATCTTGTCCCGCACACTCTGCACAGGTCACTCTTACCCTGCGCATCTTCAGCATGCAGGAATCTGTACCAACTTTTCTAAAGGGAAAATGACAGCTCTTTGCTTCCCAGCCCCCCCCAAAAAGGCAAATGAAACACAAATTAAACCCCAGCCTCCCCTGTGTGCATACACCAAACTTGCTGTCATCTGTAGAAGGTACCCAACCTTATCCCAAACGCTGGAGGTCTGAGACAGTTGGAGTGCTGGAGAGAGAAAACCCGTGGTTTCCAAGGACTGATTAGATGGCATGCCAAGTGTATTAAATTTTGCAGACATTTTAACAGCAATATGCTAGATAGTTGGGTGTCCCCTGAGGCTGCTGGATTTTTTATATCCTTCACAGAAGGTCAAAGCCCTCTTCTGCCTGCCCCCTCCCTCTCTCTGCTGTCTCTTTCTCTTTCATTCCATGTCCCTTTCTCTGTCACCGTCCCTCTTTCCCTTTCTCTCCCTTCATTTTTTGGTGCACTTTCTCTGTCTCTTTTGCTCTGTGTGTGTAAAATAAAAGATCAGTCATTTGTGAGTTCCCCGGCGAGTGGAAACTCTCGCACTCCCTGTGGTCTGCTCGCACAGCGATGGGTATGCTGGGGCTTTCCCCTCTCTTTTCTGCACTTTGTTTTGGGGAAAATATGTTTTCCTCCCTTTGCTTCCCAAACATCAGCGCTCTCCTCTCCCCCCTTCTTTATTTTTGTAGCAAAAAAAAAAAAAAAAAAGGGCAGGAAAAGAATCCATCTGGCATATGAATAATTGAAATGGCTCAACTCTGTTCCTGTTGCTGTTGTTTGCTCTCAGTTCTTCCTCCCCCGCCCCAACCATAGCATCCCCCCAGGGTATGGGAGTCGAGGTAAGGATGTATTGGTTCACTGAGGGAGGAGGTACGGGGGGGTCAGAGTTTTGTCCTGAGGACAGTGTGTGGTTGGAGGGGTGCAGGGGGTGGAGGGATGGTTGTTCTTCCCCATGTCCATGTGGGGCCTCTGCTGGGCTGGCCCCAGGAGCCATCCCCAGGCAATTCGCAGCGTTCACCCTGTGGTGCCACCGGCCTCTTGCAGGACGTGCCCGTCGTAAGTGGTGGCAGGTTTGGTTCTCTGAACAGCATCTTCCTCTCTCCCTGCTTGCTCCTGTGCCTTCGAGACTTCCCGCCTGATCCCTGCTCTGTAGCAGTGCTGTGCAGGATGGGGACCTGCTGTGCCGGCCCTTCCCACAGCATTCTGCAGCTGCAGAGCAGGGATCCCAGTGCTGATCCCCCTCCCACAGCCAACACAGCAGTGTAAGACTGTGCCTGCCTTGCTCCATGCTCCCTGTTGGGTGAGCCCTAGGAGCAAACTTATGGGCTAAACTTTTTAGGACAGTCTAAAAACACACCTCCCTCCATCCAACCTTGGTTCTTCAGGGTTCCCTGCCTTGCCCCCGGATGCTGAACCTGCTGCCTTCCCAGTTTCCAAGTGCCTGAGCCAGCCAGGGCACCCGGCATCCAGAGCACAGCTTTTGCTGTCTCTTTAAAATCATTTAGAGTAAACCCAAAGAACTTTAGTGCATTAATTCTGGATGAAGATGGGTCTCCAGATGACAGCCTGATCCATATTCTTCCCCACAAGACAACTTCCATTTTCCTCCTCCCTCTTGCCTCCTGCCCAGGCCTTCCTTCCCCTCTCCGTCCGTCTGTCTGTCATTTCCCCCACTCTTCAGAAAGGAAAAGCTGACATAAGGTGTTGAACCTTTAAATACACACACCGAGCTCCTTTTCTCTGTAGTTAGTAGGCTGCCTCTGATGAGTTGTATGTTTTGAAGAAGATATTTGCTGTGTGTATTTGTGATTACACTTGGCAGGCTCTCCGTGTGCGTGGTGTGTTTTTGGGGGATGTTTGTGTATTGTTGGGGAGGAGTTTATATTTAGGCTCTTTTTTGTGGTTTGGGTAGGTAATGTATGTATGGGTGAGATGTGTGTGTTTATCAAGCTGTTTGTGTTTTTATTCTGTCTTGGTGTGTGTTG
The DNA here is from genome assembly GCF_004027225.2 of Strigops habroptila. Classification (NCBI taxonomy): domain Eukaryota; kingdom Metazoa; phylum Chordata; class Aves; order Psittaciformes; family Psittacidae; genus Strigops; species Strigops habroptila. The sequence continues at coordinate 3,795,619 of NC_044292.2, forward strand.
TGTGGGCATATGCCTATGTAGTGTGTCTGTATGGAGATATGTGTATGTTTTTCCTTGTGTGAGGCCAGTGTAGGAGTTTGGGCTTGAGTCAGAAGGATTCTGTGTATGTTTTAGGGTACATACTCCGTGTATTACGTATGAGTTTTGTATGGAGTGTTTGTGATGTTTACTAATTCTATTAATTTTGGTGTTTGGAGGGATGGGCTTTGGTGAGTCTTGAGTGTGTTTGGAATGTGTTTTTCATGAATGTGCATTTACAAAATCACATGTATTTTACAAAGCCAGGCAAAGTGAGAAAAAGCACAGATATTTCAGATGGCATTCAAATCAGGTTCTTTTATATATATGTAGATACATAAATACTCCCACACTTGATACAAAAGTTGCATGTAAAATCTTTGGTAACCCAGCACTTGATACAAATAATGAGATATTTATATCTAATAAAACTGGTTTGAGGGGGAAATCACTCTCTTCTGTGCAGATTTCCATTTGAAGACAAGTTTCGGTGCTTGTGTTTGTTTTTTCTGACAGCAAAACCTCGGGTTTGGCACCGACAAAACATATTCCCTGTAAATATCTAAATATCTGTTCTCTGCCATAAACATTCAGAGATGTGCCCAATCATGTCAGAGGAGCCTATTTATCCACTTTGTGCTTTCATGTTGCTTACAGCGTGCTTTGTGGAGAGGAGAAACACAGCAAACTATAAGCAAACAGGACAGTTTCTGTCCCTGGGACAGAGCAGCAGTGCCCGTCATGCAGGGTGTGTGTCCGATGGGCTGGGTGGAGGCTCCATCAGTGAGCCCCTTGCAGAGGCAGCCAGAGGCTCCACAACACACGGGCAAACACCAAAGGTGGGCAGAGACGTCGAGATGCTCTGGTGGGCTGCACCCCCGGCACATGGAGCATCTGGTGTCACAGCATCCAGCCTTGTGCAAGGCAGACTGTCGTCCGCTTTGCTGTAGCTCCCGGAGGTGATGGGTCCCTGGTTGCGTTGTTGCCATCCAGGTTAGATAGAGAAATCAGTTTTACTTGTGCTGCCAGGGAGCTGCCACCTTGGCACGACAGCAGAAGGGGATGGTGAGTGGTGTTTGGCTGCGGATCCCCATCAGCAGAGCAGTGCTCGGCTGGCATAACAAGAGCTGGAGCTGGGTTGATTTTCCCTGTTCTCATCCAGGAAGAACTGTGTCATGCAGCCAGTTGCTTGTTCTCTCTATTGATCACTGTTAACACAGTTTTCACTTGAAAATGCTGTGCGCTGGGCAGTTTGAAGGGCATTCAGCGAGGAGCTGAAGGGTAGAGACTCCTGCTCCATGCGGGGACAGGTTCTCATCCCTGGCCAAGCCATGTACATCCCCGAGTAACAGTACCATTATGCTGGGGGGAAAGGCTTTGATCTCGATGTACTCCGGTGTTGCTGCTGGCCCATTGCCTTGTGGAGGAGGTAAAATTACCACAGCTAAAACCCAGTCAGCAGAGTGGAGCCTGGCTGCTTTTGTTCTCCAACCAGGCCTTGTGGCACTGGTTGTGCAGAGCTGGGGGAAGGGGCCGTGCAGCAGGTACGGCTGGGTGAGGAGCAATTTCCTGCTTCTCAATTAAAATAGGTGTATAAATATGTTTCAGGTTGCTTTGGGTTAAATGGAGGCAACCGTTTAGATTTCTCAGAATTTAAACTGTAGATTTTAAACCAAACCGGAATGATGACTGTAGGTGAGAAGGTGGTAAGTGCAGAAACTGTTCATTTAGAAACCAGCCAAGTGAAATACAGGAAAAACTGATGTTTCTTTCTGTCTGGAGAATTCCTTTGGATTTGTGAGAAGTTTGGCCATTAACTTCCTTTAAATTGTTCATCTCAAGAAGTTTTGGTAAAAGCCATGATTCTGCTTGAGCGCAAAGATTGGTATTTAAAATATCTTCAAAAAGATGAGTCAGAGTTTATTTTCCTGTAGACTTTCACAGCATCACTAACATAACGTAGCATTGCATCTGTTGGGTTTTGGAGGGGGTTGTTCATTTAACCAAGCTAAGCATATTTGGAGAAGACAGGGAAGACTCACACAGGGATTGGAGACTTCTCAGGGATGGAGGCCTGGAGATCCCATGGTAATAGCTTTGGTTTTTAGCACCATGACAGCCCCCCCCATGTACCAGGCTTTAATTACAGCCCCCAGTCAGGATGTGTCCCTCCTGGAGAGTCAGGATGATGTGTGCATCACTCCTGGTGCTTTTCCACATCTATACCTCAGAAAAGTGAGTGTAACCTAACCCTGATAACATCTTCTTATCAAAAGGCAGGAACTGTGTGGCTGTAAATGTGATCTCTGGGCAGAGAGGGGAGATGTAGTAAGCTCTAGAACAATATGAATGCCAGTGTCCAAGGCCAGGTTGGACACAGGGGCTTGGAGCAACCTGCTCTAGTGGAAGGTGTCCCTGCCCGTGGCAGGGGATTGGAACTGGAGGAGCTTTAAGGTCCTTTCCAATCCAAAACAGTCTGGGATTCTATGATTCTGTGCTTTTTATGGATGTGACGGGCTTCATTCCACACCAGGTTAATACAGTTTGAGGTGTGGGGGAGACTCGGAGTGAGAAGAGGGTGACTGTGCCATCAGTTTGAATAGCTCCTTTTAACAAATAGAAGGCATTAATTCACAGTCCTCCCAGAAGAAGAACAAGATCTTAGTAATTGGCACCTGGAAATGTCAGTCAGATTTCCCCTCCTTGGCTCCAGTACTTTGCTGGTGTGTTTGCTGCTGGATGTGACTTTAACAAAAAGTTAAAAAAAAATTAAAAAATAAATAAAATAAATTTAAAAAAGCCCTTCATGCATATGGAGTTTTTGGGGAAAAAAAAAAAAAAGGTATTTTAATGCTTTCTATTAAATTGGGACTAAAAGTGGTGTCTTAATTTGCATTCATTAGCATATTTGCATATAGATCACTGAAATGGTGGAAGAGGAGAAGAGCCTATAAATGAAAATTCTTTTAAAGGCACAGGCACCCTTTTATTTATTCCCAGTCTCTCCCTCCCTTGCAAACCTCCAGTTGACCACTGGCTGAATGGTGTTTGCTGTGCGGAGCAGGATGCGGCCAGGAAGGCAGGCTGGAGGGGACAGAGGTGATGGGTTCACGGTGGACAAGTTCAGGTTTGGGTGCCTGTGGCCAGCTCCAAGCACCAAGGACAGGCTGTGGGGAGGACCGTGGTGGCAGCGATAGGGCAGCACCACCAGCACCCAGGAGCTGCAGGTCTCTGTTGCCAAACCCTCCACTGTTATCTCCACATCTGGCATCTCCTCCTGTTGAGGAGAGCAGAGCACCCAGCTGGGGATTTTGGAGAGTGAAGGGCTGGGCCACGCAGGCCCAGTGGGTTTTTAAAGAGGTGGTGTGGCTCCTTAGTCAGCCAGAAGAGAGGCACTCGTGATTCAGAGCTGGGAATGTGTCACTTGGGCTTTATTCTTTGCTCTGCTTTCACGTACCTTCCCATATATTCTCTCCTGAAAAAAAGATCTCTTTTCCCATCCTAAAACAGGGGGGGGAGAAAGCATTTATAACCTTCCCCAGGCTTTGCACTGGTTTGCTTGTCGTCAGCTGTAATAATAATAGAACAGTTATTCTTTTAATACATCCCCAGTTGTATTTCCCTCTGATGCAAGGTGCAGTTCAACTACGTACTTCCATACTCCAGTTACTGTCTTACATGATGCGCTCTCTGGCTGTTAGAAAAAGTAGTTTGAGTGGTTCCCAAGTGTTTATATGACTGCAGATGTGTAAGTTACCCTATAGATGGACCAACTAATTTGAGTTAAAGACTGTAGTGAAGATAGATACATCAATAATCAGAAATACTCCTTACTATAGAGTTGATATCTGGAGTGGAAAGGGGGACTAGAAACGTTCAGTGGGATGTGATGTGCCCAAGGTGTGTAACAGGTCAGAAATTGAGCGTAGAGGAGCTCTTCCCAGGACAAAGACACAGTGGGGATAGATGGGATGTTCCAGTAAAATTCCCAAGCATCGAGGAGAAATTAAGGCAGAGAGAAGACAGTGCCCTAAGATAAAAATGGAAGTTCAGGCTGCAGTTTACACTGACCCAAGCTGTTCTTAGCAGCTGTGGTTTGATCCTGGCTACAAAGCCCACTTAATAAGATTCTCAGCCGTGTCACAGGAGGTAATTCTGCTGGGCAGCAGCATGTCAGGGCGCTATGTTAGGATGAGAGGCTCTGGGACAGAGCTCTCCTCCATGGTGAGAGCCCCCAGGAACTGCCAGATGTGCTCTTCCTTTCTCCCACCCATGTACCCACACATAGCACGTGCAAGAGAGTGAAGACAGTGGGATGATGGAGTTAAACTGGGGTGGAGAAACAGAACGGCCAAAGGACTGAGGGTGTTTGGTCCATCCTGTTGCCCAACACTGATATTCAGGCATTGGCTTTGGCTTAGTTGTGTTCAGGGAAGGGAAGGCAAAGGCTTTGTGAGAGTGGACGGGAGTACCCATGACTGTGGTGGGCTCCGCTCTGTCCCCACCACTGCTCCCATCACCTCTCTTCAGGACCCTTGGGCAGAGAAAATCCCACTCAGCCTTTGGAAGGGGATGGCTGAGCGCGTTCCCAGGTGTTTTTGCTGGTGCTGGGCGGCCCCAGCATCCCGGGAAGCCCATTGACATGGAAAGGGGAGGGCAGTGGGGAGGCTCCCGCAGTGGGGCAGGCGCCCGTTGGCTGCGGTGCGGTTCCCAGGCCCACACGGAGTGAATGGGTGCGGGGAGGGGACGCGGGAGCCGGCGCTCCACCGCTAATGAAAATCGGAAACCGATGGAACAGCACAAGGTGCCCAGGCAGCAGGTTGTGGAAATGAGGAAGGGAAGGGGGGGGGGGGTTGTGATGGGGGGCTAATGGAAGCTTCTGTGAAGCGGATGTCGTATTGATTGCTGTGTGTCTATATTTATATATTATCAAGTATATAAACTTCAGCAGATGTATGGCGCATAGATAAATAAAATGCATGCTGAAAAATTAATGAAATGTACATGCAAATCCACCACCATCGATCACGCCGGCTGCCAGGACCAGAGGGCTTTTTACTTTTAGGCTTTTTCCTTCCTTTCTTTCATATGTTCTCCCTCCTTCTCCTCTAAAATGTAAAAATACTCAAACCCCAAATTCCCTCACTTGAGAAATTCCTCAGCCTGGGCTCAGGTGACATGTGGCAGGATTTTGTGAGTATCTCAGTAATTCATCCGAGTGCTGCCTGCGAGCTGGTGGGCAGGAGGCAGGGCAGCATGGAGCCGAGGGGACTAGCTGGTAACCAAGAGGGTATCATCTAGAGGCGACAAAGCGGTGTTTCACCATGAGCAGAACAGCCTGTGTGAGGGTAAAGGAGTCTGGGCAGATACTTGCTAAGTAAAAACCATTTTTAAAGTGGCAGGAAACTGTTATTTTAGAGAAGTCTCCAAACAGCCTTATGCCTCCAGTCACTCCTCTGGTTGTGGCTGCAGGGGGATTGTTCCAGGCATGGTTAGTGGGACTGGGATGGGAAGACAAACCTGCAGTGTAAGGTTTTGGGCTGAGAGTAGCCTGGGAGGTTTGTCACTGAGTGCTGCAAGAGTGGCACAGTGAGAAAGGTTCTGGGTGCTTTTTCTTCAGGGATAGGAGATGTCTGAGGAGTTAAACATGGGAATCTCCCTTTGTGCTGAGGACTGTGGGAGGCTTTGTTGGCTCATGGAGCTGGGAGGGCAGCTCCTTCCCACCTTAATCCTTATCTGCCTGTGCTGCAGATGTGTCCTGTGTGCCCTTTGTAGACTTTCTCTTGAGGTCTTCCTCACTCTGCTCAGAGAGGCAGGAAGCAGAGGACCGTGCTTGGAGGGTTTGGCTCCTGTGCATCCCTTCCTGACAGGTATGCGCCCCCATTCCTGGGGTGGACACTTACCACATCCCCTCTCCTCCCTGGTGCTCCTGGCAGGGGCTGGCTCCATGGTACCTGTCCTCACCCAGCCTGGAAGCAGGAGCCAGGGCCTGAGAGCAGTGCCTGGCTCTTCAGCATCATCCCCTGCTTGGGGCAGGGCAGCCAGGCTGCAGAATCGTTGTACATCCCTGCAGAGGACTGAATGGTTCGGGCTGGGACCATCTCCTGTGAGCCCCTGGGAAGGCAAGAGGAGATGGGCCTCAGGAGGAGCGGCTGGAGCTCCTCAAGCACCCAGCTCCCAGGGGCTGCACAGCACAGGCAGGAGCTGGGTATTTTTAGCCACTCTGCCTGTAGTTGTTGTTCATTGTTAGCTGTGTCCCATTGTGAGTGGCAATGCTCTGCGCTCGCCGAGGGTCACCAAGAGTTTAATAGAGCAACCACACGGCTCCTTGGTGATGCAGCTGCTGACCCACTCCCAGCTTTGCTGCAATGTCTGCCCCTGCCCATCCCACCATCCTGGGAGTCCTCCCCGGCAGGGCATGGAGGGGTCTTTGCTCTGCCTGTGTTTGGCAAGGTGCTGTTTCAAGGTGTCTGAACTGCATCTGGGCACTGATGCCTCTGTAACCTGCTGTTATTACAGTGTCACATGCTTTCTCTTGCTCCCTTCAGCCTCTGATTTCAGCACTTGGTTTGACCTGCTTTTTGGGGTGTGCTTTGCACAGAAACTGCGGGTGAGAGCCCGTTAGAGATCACCTTCCTCTCCCTGTCCCATGTCAGATCACTCTGTGCCACTCCTCAAGCCAGAGACTCTGCCAAGAATAGACTTCCTCAGTTTGGCAGAGCACAGTTCATGTTGTTGCTCTGAACCAGACAAGAAATCAGAGGTTAGAGATGTGTTAGAACCCAGACAGCCTCAGTGTGACTCCAGAGGTGTAAGCTGGCATGTGGGGACCTGCACCAAGGGAGCTGGGCTGGCCTCGAGGCTACTTCCCTGAGCACAAGAAAGGTCACAAACAGTAATGGTGTGAGCTGGCACCTTGTTTTATCCCACGAGGAGGGCAGGGAGGTGCTGGGGGCTGCCCAGTTTGGAGCTGCAGTGCTGGGGCAGGATGGAGAGCTGCAGCTCCTCACAGCGCATGGGCCTGGCTCCACTCCCTGCTTCCTCCAAAAGCCACGAGGGGAAACGGAGGGAGAGTTCAGATGACAATGAAAAAGCCCCAGACCCCCCCCAGAAGATGAGCAGCAAGGCAGAGCGTTCTTTCTTTGACACTTTCTCATTCCCCCCCTACTCTGTCTTCCTCCTGGTGTTTCCAGGAGACTCTCTCGTCGGCTCAGAAAGCTGCGTAGGCCCATGGCGGCTCAACCTTTCCCTCTCCCCGAGCCCCGGTCTAATCAACCCCTATAATTTATGCAGAAAATATGATTTATATTTAATTTCACCACACTTGCATTGTTAATTTGAGATGTAATTAACCCGTCGCTATGACAACTAATTTCGTGATGCCGTAAATTACCGCCGTCTTTTCATCAAAATTCAGTTACTTTGGCTCCTGTGTGCAATGTACTGATGCAATTAGGTTGCTAAGGGCAACCCAAAAGTGTTCAATTTCTTTTGTGTATCTGCAGTGGGGTAGAAGCTCTGGTGTGTTATCCCAAAGTCCTGTTTTCTTTGGTAAAGAGCAGGGCAGACGAGTCCACGGAGGAATGTGCGTGAGGGAGACGGAGCGGAAGAGTGTCCTGCGCCGGGGTTTCCCTGTGTGAGCCTCTCCACCTCTCGCTGTGTTTATTTCTCTAATTGTTTTAAAAGAGCCCAGCTCCTGGTCACGCATGACCCTGTTAGTCTTAAGCCAGCGCTCTCTTGTCTTCTCCCTTCCTCTCTCTCAGGCTTTACCTCCTTGATGGTTTGGGGAGAAAGCAGGCAGTGAGGGAAGGCTTTCACTGCTGCTTTCATCCTAAACACCAGCAACGCGCCTTAGTTCTTCCCTAAGAGTTTGTGTCCCTCTGAATTTGTGTGTGTGTGTGCGCAGAGAGAACTTGTTTATATAGATCTCCCCCCCCTTCTTTATTTAAAACAAAAACCCTCTGTGTTGCTTTTGTCACGTTAATTCCCATTTTGCCAACACCAGGGGCCCAGGCAGACGAGTTACCAAGGAACACAAAATTTTAATTAGTGTATTTTAATCATTCAGGCTTTCCGAGCTAATCCACATACCCTAGAGAATTCCCGAGATGCAGCACTGCTCTGCTTTACCATTTATTGTTGAGTCTATTATAATTACTGTTAGCAGGTGGGGACTGGGAGATGTTTATTATGAGTTTTTCATCTTTAGTATAATTACCGAAAAAAACAAAATAAAAAGATGTTGGTGCATTTTGTTTTCATAGAGGGTTTTTTTGGGGGGGTATTTTTCCCATTCCTTGCAGGCAGGTGCTCACCAATTAGTGCTTTTTTCTCTGTTTTGATTTATTTTGTTGATCCCTGACTCACCTTTACTTTGTCAGGGTGGAAGCTAGAAGCCAGTGTCTCCTGGATGGAGTGAGTTAAGGCAAGAGATTAATCCAGGACAGAGCTAGACATGCTCAGGATCCCAACTCCTGTGGGTGGGTAGTGTGCTAAGGAGGGACGTCTCCGTTTGAGGCGAGTTTGTTTGTGTTTTGCTGTCTTGCTGCTGTTTCTTAAGTGGTAGAGTTTCATCAGCATGAGCGATGGGAGTCATGAGCAGGGAGGAAAGAGCGCCCATGTGCGCACAGCTAGCAGTGCTATGTGTGCAAAAGTGTAGGTGTGCACCTTTGAATGTGTTCCTACACGGGTGCAGTCATGATTGCATGGATATTGGGAGCCCTTCAGTGAGCCAAGAGTGGTGAGGTACTCAATCTTTGGTGCGCAGGTAGTGTTCAGTGTAGAGAAGGAAGGGGTGTGATGCCCTCAGCTCTGAAGTACAGTACTTTCATCAGGTGAGCCTTTTTATTCATCCTGACCACCACAGAAGAAACTGCTACTGCTTTTTGAAGCCAAACTTTGCTTTGTGATCCTTGTAAAAAGGTTCTGGCCTCTTGTTTTGCAGCTGTAGCTTATAGCAGGGTGGGGAGTGCCTGTGCCTATCCTCCAAGAGCGGCTTCCAGGCAGGCAGGTACCTTCTCCATGTGCAAATGCCTGGGAAAGGAGCGAGGGGAGATGCACAGGCTGCAGGCAGTGCTGCTCCGCTCTTCTCTGTAATGTTCTGATAAAGTTGGGAAAGGCGAGTCAGTCTGAGGGCATTAGTTCACCAATATATGTCATGACATTAGCTAACAGTTTAAATTTTGTAATCCGTGGAGTTCTCCACATTTCTTCTCAGTTTGGGGTTCAAAGAGACTCATATCCCTAAGCAAAACCTGCTCAGAAGGGCTGAGTATCAGCTGCATCATCTCTGCTGGTGACTTCTACCTTGTTCAATGTCTCTCCTGTATCATTCAGGAATAAGCTTGTTTTAGATCATCGAAACACTAATCGGGTACCCCTCACCTCTGTTCTACTGTCTCCTTGGGTTGAATACAGGACTGTATTAGCTTAACTGAGAGCTCAAGTGGAGTTTACAGCTGTGTGTATATTTAAGCCTCTCTTTATCCATATCCAAGTCTGCAGTTAGGAATCCCCAAGCCAAATTACCCATGTTCAGAGGCTTCTCTGGGAAAATGCCATGCTGATTCCGGACAGTTCTGGTCAGGGACACCCTGGAGCTGCACTGTGCATTCGCTGCCTCTCCCCACCTCGCAGCTGCATCAGAGAAAGGAGCCCCATCACCTTTCACTTTAAAGGCTGAGTGCAAACATTTTCTGCTCCTTGATGACGATTTTCAAGTTTTCCTGGAAAATTCCACATCTCTGCACGAGGCCAAAGCCCTGACTGGGGTGACACCAAGCAGGATTAATTAATAAAGCTCAGTAGCTTACACAGGAACTCTGTAATATAATTACAGCTTCTGTAAGAAAAGGCCCTGGAGTCGGAGAAGTCAGTGAGGATTGCATGGGGTAGGGAAGGCTGCTCTTCCAGCCCCACACACATCGCTGTGCCCCTGTTCTTCCCCTTGCTTTCCAGTTCAGGAGGAGTTTCTGCACCCCAAAGTGCCCTAGTGCTCTTTGCTTTTTGCTGTTCATACTGCCAGCTTGCACCCCAGAACTGCTCCTGGGGCTCTTCCCATTGAGAGGGTCTCTGCCCCCAGGCTCAAACCTCCTGCTTTGGGGGCTCTTACACCTTCTGGTGTCAGCACAGCCCCAGTCAGGGTCTGGCTGTCAGCAGGGACAGCTCCTGGGAGGTGCGAGCATCTCCCCTTCCTCCTCCTCCATTTTCACCCTTCCAGCTCTTTGAGCTGTCTTCCTCCTGCTCGGAATCAGCCCCAGCTCCTGGGAAAACCCTTTGTGTCCCTTCCTGCATCTTCCCCACCCTCTGCCATCCAGCTCCACTGGGCAGAGATGTAGGGAAGTGCCCCATTGAAATGGGGACGGATCCATCCCCTCCCCAGGGATACAGCTGCGGGGGGAGGCTTTTTCTTGTGATTCCTCCAAACTTTCCCACCCCGTCCGCGGCTCTACAAAGGGGCCCTGGCCCCGTGCGCGGGGCCTTCCGCACGGAGGGGTCTCGCCAGCTCCTCTTTATTGAGTCTTCAAGCGCTGGCAGGACACTCCATTAAAAAGCCATTCGCTTTTGTGTCCCCAGGCCCCCAGCCGGCTCCCGCTCATGTGACACTGGCCACAGTTGTAAAACAACAACACAAATAGTTGGCAACTCCTGAGGGTTTTTTCAAACCGGGGTCGCCATAGCAACTTTCCCCAGTCAATCACCGGGAGCGGGCTGTGAGGGGTGCTCTGAGTGGCAGGGCAGAGGAGGCAGCTCCCAGGGATCCCATCACACACACTCAGCCTGCTCCAGTGCTTTTCACCTCCTGTGTTAGGGAAATGCAGGCGCCTTCGCTGTGCAGAGCTGGCATGGGAGAAGTCTAGTCCTCAATCCCAGAACTTCTCCAAGCTTGGACCCAGGCTGCTGCATGGTCCCCATTCCTGCTGGCAGGGTGCCACAGGGAGAATCCCTCAGCACACGGCATGGTGCCAAAGGGGGCATCCAGTATCCCCCCCCCCCAGTTTGGCACAGCACCAAAGGGGCATCTTAATCCCCCCCACACCTGGCACGGTGCCGAGGGGCATCTGAGTCCCTGTGCCCATGGCACTGTGCCCGGTGGATCAGAACGTGGCACATTGTCCTTGTGTGTGGCTCCGCGCCAGGTTTGATCAGCACTATCAGCCACCGGCGTGTCTTGCAGGATGTAGGACCAGGAAATGACTTGATGCTGCCATGAGCTCCTCAGTCTGCAGGAGGGTGCATGGATCCCCCTGGTTCTTGTGTGAGGGAAGGAGGTGCTGGCTGGGAAGGGACAGCTCTGCTTAGCAAACGAGCTTGAAGTCACCCCTTTGTGGCACGGGGCAAGGGCCGGGCTAGGGGAGCAGCATGGGCTTCTCCACCATGGTGGAGTCCAGCTGCCACTGGGAGCAACAGCAGCATCTCCTCTCCTCCTCCCATCCCTCACCCTTGCTCTTTCCCCTCCTCCTTGGTGGGTCTGCAGGACCGATCAGGGCCTTTCCTGTCATCTCTTCTGCTCATTGGAGCTCTTCAGCGCTGCTGGGCTTTTATGACTCCACTTTTATGAGTTTGTTGCCTTTTCCTGTACATCCTGAACACTTCCTGAGTCTTGTGAGGCACCAGCCTGGTACGTGACTTGCCCTAGGCCCCGTAGCTGGGCTCTTGGCTGGACTAGGCAGGTATCTACCACAGCCTGTGCTCCAGAAGACACTTGCCGTCACTGTTGTCCTGTGGCAGGGTTTCTGCACAGAGCAGACCTCGGGCTGCCATTGTTGTCTTCACATCTCTGTGCTTGAGGTTCCCTGGCTGCCTCGATTGACTCCTGGAGGGGAGGAATGTTAAAAATCCACTCTTGTAGTAAGTTGGCACCACATCCAGCCACCGTCTGCTCTGTGCCAGAGCTTAGTAAAAGGCTGGCGAGGGCTGCGGCTCTGCGCCCAGACCCCCCCTTCCCCTTTTGTCTCGGTTGGTTTGGCAATTGCACGGTGGTAAGGCAGCTCAGGGTGGCACGGGAGCTTTGCTGCCCATGTGCAGCTGGAAAGGGATTTCCAGGCAAATGAGAAAGGGAAATGGGATGTGAGGGGCTGTGGCAGCAAGCCAGGGTCACGCCAGGCGTTTTGCTGACCTGGCACCTTTGCAGTGGTTAGAGGGATGGACGTGCTCCATAGGGCCTCAGGGGAAGGTGCTGGGTGTGTTGCCCCATGGGTCTCTGGGCTGCTGCTGCAGAGGGCTCTCGGGAAGGCAGGGCTGCTGCCAGGCTCCCAGTGTTGCAAATCCCATTTGCTGGCACTGTGATTATATGCACGGGAACTGCTGGCCTGGCCAGGGGAGGGAATGATGCCGACTCCTTCACTTTGTTGCTTTGCATCTTCGTCACTCTTGTCTCAGTTCTCTCATTCATTTGTTCTTAATTATTTGTTAATTTCCTTCCCTTCTTCCTCAATTTGTTCTCTCAGTCGTTTGCTCTCTCATTTGCTTTTTGTTTCTTTCGCTTCTGTTGTTTGCCGCTTAATTTCCTTCTTTCATTCCTCTCCCTCTTAGTTGTTCTTTCACTCATTCCTTCGGCTTTTTTCTCTTCTTCCCTCTCCCCTCCCCTGGGCATTTTCAGTATCTGTGGCTTTTTCCTTGTGTTGTTTCTAATCCCAGGTGTGTTGCTTTCCTTCACTCACTCTTCCATGCAGAGCTCCTAGAGTGGCTGATCCTTTCCTGCGGTGCTTGGCAGAGTGTCCCTTCACCTTTGGGCTTTGGCCTTAAGCCTTGATAGTGACCACAGTGAGTGAACACCTGATGGGGGCTGACACTGGGAAGGGAAGGAGGGAGCGGTGCTCACTCCCTGCCCTGAGCAGAGGCTCATGGCCTTGCTGCTTGTCTGTGGTGCTGGTACATGGGAAGAGCTGATTCAGCTTGCAGGGCCCTGGGGGTATCTGGACAAGAGTGGAAATGGAGGAGAAACCACAGGGGAAGATTTAGGGAGAGGGGTTCTCATCAGAGACTGTACTGATAGGACAAGGGGTGATGGGTTTAAACTGAAACAGGGGAAGTTCAGGTTAGATATATGGAAGCTCTTCCCTGTGAGGGTGCTGAGGTGCTGGCACAGGGTGCCGAGAGAAGCTGTGGCTGCCCCATCCCTGGCAGTGTTCAAGGCCAGGTTGGACACAGGGGCTTGGAGCAACCTGCTCTAGTGGAAGGCGTCCCTGCTCGTGGAACTGAGTGATAGTAAAGTCCTTTCCACCCCAAACCATTCTATGATTGTATGACGAGGTGGCAGGGCCGGCTGTGTGTCCTGCATGCACACACATGGGGATGGGGAGCCCTCCTGCTCGTGCCGGTGCCGAGGTGCCAGCCCTGCTCCCGTTGCCTTCACACGGAGCCGTTCTGTTCTCCCCGCTCCCAGCCGCAGGTTCCCTCCCCACGCACCCGCTGCGAACGCGTGTGCCGGCGCCGGTGCGGAGGTGTGCGCCTCCGGCCAGCCCCTGCGCATCCCGCTCCTCCGGCAGCTCCCACACGCATTCGTCGCCCTTGGCACGCGTTCCCGTAACGCACATGCCTGCGCACATCTGTGCTCGCATGTCACCAGCACACACGCTGCTGCCGACATGCCAGGGCTGCGCACAATGCCATGTGTGTTCCCATGCGCTGCCATGCAGGGAATTACCCCCCACACCCCCCCCCCGCAACAACACCCAGCCAGCTAAAGTGCTGTAACATAGTAGCTGCCTGAACTCCGATTCAAAGGTTAATATCAAAATCTGGAGCGGATTACCTAAAAATTACTTACAACACCATTAAAATTCTGAACTCTTTTTGTTGTGGCTGTAAATTAATTTAAAATGTCAGTTTTTTTGAGAAATCCAATAAGAAATTGAGCCAACGGAGCAATCTGTAAACTGTCTGGCACAGAGGAAAGTGTGTCTTTTCAATCGACAAGAAAAAATATGGGGCTTAACTGGAACCATATGGCAGCGCACTTGAGAGAAATCTGCTGGAGAGGAGGGAGGGAGGGATGAGGGAGGGAGGGGGAGCCCATGCCGGCGGGAGCAGCGGGAATGCTGGCAGCTTGTGTGGGAGAGGAGCCGGGGCGTCCGGCATGGGGACCGGGGAGACAGGTGCATGGAGGTGTCCATGCAGGATAGGCATGGATCCTGGGCATATCCATCAGGACAGGCCCTGAGGAAGCCAGAGAGCCCTTTGCACTGTGGAGACCCCCCCCACGACAAGGCATCCCTTGTGGAATATGGTGGAGGTGTTCCCAAAGTCCCTGCAGGCACAAGCTGGGGGCATCTTGTTTGGGGACGCGGCTCAAAGGGGACGCTGAGCGCACAGGGCAAGTGGAAAATGAGGTGTCAAAGTGGATTTTCTTCGACATCTGTGCCCCTTGCAGACCCACCAGCATCCTGCCACCCGGTTCCTTCACCAGCAGAGCACGGCCTCTCCAGCCTGTGTCCCCATTGCCAGGGGAAGGCAATGTCCCGGGGGTGGCTTCTTCGCTCAACCCAAAGGCAAGGTGGGCTCTGGGAGGCTGGTGGGGAAGGTCTGTGCCTCCACATCCCCTGCCCCAGCCCCCTCTCTTCTGGCTCACATCCCCACAGCATTCCTGGTGCTGGTGAGAAACCCTGCTTCCCCTCTGCGTCTCCTGCCTGCCGACATGTGTTACCCATTAGGCCTTAATTTCAGAAGATTTACAACACATTAAGTAATTTGTAGGTTATTTCAACTTTAATCTGCTGAAGTCGAGAAAATCAAAATTAAATTCAAAACACACGGATCTTCAAAGTACTGGGATTGGGGACGGGAGGGGGTTGTTTACCAGCCCTTGCTTGTCTCTTCTCCCATGTCACTGCCTCTGTGTCTCTCGCCCCCTCCTATGATGCTGCCCTTCCTGCCATCTCTGCTGGTAGCGGGGGTGAGGAGGGCTCTACAGGCAGGATTCGGGGACCTCCTGGGTTTGGTTGAGGGGTGTCAGTGAGGTCCTCAGTTGCGCCTCCATGGCACGAGAGGGAAAGCACCGGGCCTGGCCATTTCTGCACTTTCTGTGGTCATGTCTGCCATTAGCTCAAGTGCCAGATGCACCAGCGCTCCCTGGGCTTTGGAGACAATGATTTTGCCTCACCGTGCCTCACTTCCCTCCCTCTGTGTTGGGAAGAGTCTCATGCCTTGTGAGATGGGGTGTGCTGAAGCTGTAAGACACTCAGATGTCATGGGAAGGGAGGCTGTCAGCCCAAAGGAGCTAAACCATGGCTGGGGACAACTGTTGTCACAGGCTTTCCTGTTGCTCTTCTACATCCACTGGCCAAGGGCATTTGTGTGACTCTGTCCCTCTCAGGCATATTCCTCTTGCCATGATCTCCTTCATCTTCAATCTGCAGTAAGACCACAGGAACATTGTCCATGTTGTACATCTGTGGTTGGAGATATCCCCATGAGGTTTATCCAGCATTCATCAGTGTATGGAGCATATTTCCTACCCATACCAGAATCAGATCATCGACAGCTTCTAGAACTGGTCTGAAACTGGTCTAATCATTCATTTTAATGATTAGAAAACCCAGAACTGAGATCTTCCTTGAACTCTTGGGGTGGAATAATGAACTAGTTGAATCACAGAACTGGGAGTCTTTTCTGATGATCAGAGGCTGGTAAGGCATTATCTTGGGGCTCAGGAGATCTGAGGTTTGCCTCAGCTCTGTACTGTGAGAGCTTTGTGTTGATCTAAAGCAAATCACCCCATTTGTGCCTCAGTTCCCTGCCTGTGTCGCTGAGATGACACACTTGGAGTGGAGCTGTGAGGATGGATGTGATGGGTGTTAAACTGTGGTACGGAGAGGCCAGGCCTTGTGTGGCTCCTAGAGTGGATCTCAGGTGATCTCAGTGGTCTCAGTGCCTCAGTTCCCCCATGTGTGCAGGGAAAATCAGAGGTTTTTTCTCCCCCCGGAGTTTGATGAATGGAAAGTGTGTGTGTCACAGCTCTGCTATTTCGCACTGATCTCTCCACCCACATCCCAGACGGTTTCCGGGTTCCCAGCCCACCAAATCCCCCAGGCATCTCTTCAGGGGCCCTTTCCTCTTCCAGTTTAGTGCCGCCTTATCCCAGAGCTGAGTGGCGGGGTGCAGCAGACATCCCATTTGGGAGCAATCCAGAACTGCTGAAAGGATGAGCGTGCTGACTAGTTGGTTTTTGTGCGTCCCTGCATTGCAAGGGTGCTCAGCCCAGAGCTGACTCTGTTGCCTTGGCTGTCTGGGAGCCAGATCCCCTGGAAGTCGGCTTTATCAGGAAATGTGTCATTGAATTACGCTTAGGGATACAAGCACTTTTGAGGGCGATGTCCCCAGTTCTGCTCCAGCAAGGAATCTGGAGGTGCAGGAAGTCTTCCAGCATGTTACGCTTCATCTACATCTGTAGGTTTTCCTGCTTCAGGCCTGAATACCTGGCTCTGTCCATCTCGGATTCTTGCCTGTGCTGGGAAGTTTTTATCAGTAGCATCACAGATTTGTATTTTCTCTGAGATTACTTCACACGCCTTCCCCAGCTGCTCTGACCTGTTTAAGGGGGTAGATGTGGATACAGATGTAGAGTACGACTCCTGTATTTTATACAGACCACTGGGCAGCCACCAGAGAAGTAACTTTCAGTCCCTTTTGGCCTGGGTTGGTTTTAAACCAGATGTGAAAGCATGTGTGGCTTAAAGCAGAAATTGTTTTTCTAGTCTCAGCAGAGTTCATCTCCTGGGTCTTTGCAAGGAAGAAAGAGAGGGGTTTGTGTAGAGCAGTTGTTCGCTAACCCTTATGAAAAGTCTTGTGTAGAAAAGATAAAAATTAATTCTGATATGTATTAGCTGGTCAAGCTAAACCCCAGAGAGCACCTCAAATTCACACTAATAAGCTAAAACATGGTAAAGCTCAGCCTGCCTTATCCACATGAAGAACATCTCTGTTGAAGTGGATGGCAGGACTCCTGGTGACCAGATTTTAACTTCAGTTTTAATGGTGTCAGGAATTTGATGCCTCTCCTGGTGCAGACCTGTCCTAAGACCCCGAAAGTTAAATGAAATACTTCTGCCCACTGCTCACTCAGCTGCAGGTGATGGTGTGAATCTGTCTTTCTCTTTTGGCATGGAGTGCTGGGCTCAGAGGGGGTGCAGGGACATCTCCCCTCAGCACAGGAACCCCAGTTAGCAGTTGGTCTGGACTATGGGGCTGTGATGTCCTTCTGTTACTACCCAGCCCTTTCAGCTTCCTCCCACCTCCTGCCCATGAGTGTATAGAATGATAATACCCCCTGCCTTGTAGGGGATGATGTACTGAGTTTTGGAGGTTGCAGAAGATTCAAGGATCCTGTGGTGGAAGGTGGGTTAGTGGAACATGAGCACACACCCTGACACTCATGATGCCATTTAGTTCATGTTGGTGCCCTTGATCCTCTCGTGAAGATCAGCGGAAGTTCAGGCTCTATGCGAGGCGGAGGAGCATTATTGCCCTCTTCAAGCAAAAGGGAAATCAAGTCACAGGAAAAGGTAAATGAATAATTTACAGGTGTTCAGGAGCCTTTGGCAGAGCAGGGAGTGGTGCTGCAGCACCCGCCTCTCCATCCTGCGCTCTACCTTCTAGATCAAACGTTCCCAGACTCCTTTCAATGGATGGGAGGCAGCTGAATAGAGACTTGGCCTGATTGATGCCCTTTCTGTACATAATCACAGAATCTCCCTGTGGCAATTCCAGCAATTGCTTACGTGGGAGGTAATGGCAGGAAAATACTCACAGTAGGATTTGTATGTGCTTTGTCTTTGCCTAAACCTGATCTCCTTGAAGTCCCAGAAGTTTGACTAGCCACTTCAATGCCAGCAGAATTGACCCTAGTGCTGGGCAGTTTTGCAAATTCGTGTCTTCTCAACTGCTTTGAAAGCAGGTAGAGAGCTGGGGAAAGGAGGAGGAACCATCCATGTGTGAGCAGTCAGCTCTCTATCAGGTGATTTTCTAGGGCAAGTATCAAGATAAACACACAGCAGATGAGAACCTCTGCTTTTAAACCCTGCTGCTTTTGAGATATGTCATCCCTGGCATCCTTATGGATCTTGGGCTCTAAAGCACGGTAATCTTTGGGTCTTCTGCTCACCAAATGGTGCAGAGGAGGGGAATGTGCGCTCTTGGTCTCTGGGGGAAGCTCAGCCTGTGCAGTGTTGAGTGAGTGGTGCAGCTTGGGGGCCTCCCACCTCTCTTGTGGGCTGTGACCGAGTTTGAGACCTCACAGCACATGTGGGTGTGCTCAGCAATGGCTTTAAACCAGGTAGCCACGTGTGGGCAGAACAGAATCTGGTACAGGCTAATTGTCCATGGCTTGATTCAGCTTCTCTGGAAGGTTTTGCAGCCCTTACAGAGCTGCCGTGATTGCTAAGCTGGTGGTACCCAAGCCAACTGTTAATGCTGCAGTGTAGATATAGGCTTGCTGACTTGCTGTGCCCTGTCCCATCCTCTTCCTCTTGCTGTCTTTATGCTCTCTGGTGGATAAGGAGATGGTGCCTCCTGTGAACAGTGCATGCACTTTGTGTGTGCAGAATATGGCTGAGACCAGGATGGGTAATTTGTCCAGTTAAGGATCTAAGGGCACATGGGAAAGTTGGGGTGTGCTCTTTCCCAGTCTCATGGTGTTTGGTTCAGTGTCTTTGGACTAAAACCACTTCCCGGTTGAGCTGCTCAATTAGGATGAGTTATTGGAGAACGTCATCCAGAAATGCTGAGCTGGGCAGTGGTGGTGAGATCCCAGTTAGGTGCAACTTCTATGGACAACTCTGCTTGGAAGTGTGAAATAGCGTGATGCTTTCTGCACACCGTTTGTGATAGTGCAAAGAGAATAAGACTGACACTAGTAACTCCTGAGGCTTGTCGGGACGATGGAACATCTTGCCCAGAAACCACAGAGGGGTCATGAAAAGCTGCTTCCAAGTGGCTGTGCTGGTTGGGCTGGGGAGGGATGCAAGCTGGAGGGGCTTGGCATACAGCGGGAAGGAGGCCCCGGCTCATCTGAGCGTGCCAGGCAGGTAGCTGGTTGCCCTGTTTCTCCTTGGTGTCTGCTAGTCTCCGAGTCCTGGTTCACAGCTCCCTGCAAGCCAGGGATGGAGGAGATCCTATGAAAATGATGATATGTGACAATCAGTCACAGCAATTAGTGTTTTGGTTAACAGGCCTTTTTTGTTTTCTCTCACCCAGACAGAATGTCACAAATAAATCCTCGCCTGCATTTGCATATTAATTGGATCGGAGACGTCAAGCATCTTTCATTAAAGAAAATGATCTGCATATTTGGAGACATAAAATAGTTATTTTGATGGGTTTTTTTCATAAGATCAGGGGGTGGGGGAGGAAGGTGATGGGAGCAGTGGAAATTGAGGTAGAGCAAAGGCAGAGAAAGCAGCTTTTGTGCTTAACCCCTTGTGGCCCAGAACTAGCTGGTGCCCAAAGGAAAAACAATGATATAAATAAATAACTGTCGGGGCTCAGAGCTTGCAGAGCACTGCATCATTCTTTCCATAGCTTTGTTCTTAGGGCCATGCTGATGGTGGGTAGCCACAAATGCACTTCCAAAATGTCTTCCCCTGCCAGCTCTGCCCAGCCACAGAGTTGGGTTGTCACAGGGCTCTCCTTGTCATCTGTCTTTCATGACATCCTGTTGGCTGCTCCATTTTCAGTGTCAGACCTGTTGGATGGCAGGGCTGCAGGATCCACGTGCTGTGGGTGCTCTCAGTGCCTGAAGCAAGCAGTAGCTACCAGAGAACCACCGTGTGCCCCAGGGGAGCACCCTGGCCACTCAGGCAGTGGGGCTGCTTGGGCAGTTTCGCCAGGGAAGGAGATCCTGGTCTTCAGGTCTTGCTCCCCTTGGCTCCAGCTCAGGTGAGTGAGGTGCCAGAGGGCTGGGGATGGATGCTGGCTCCCTGTCAGCTGGCACAACTGTGACTTGGGTCTCCATCAGCTCTCCCTGCTCTTCCAGAGGCAGTTGTTCTCTCTCCAGACAGGCCATGGCAGTGCCTGTGGGGCACGTGGGGATGAAGATGTGAGTTATGGTTTATTATCCAGCTATCCAGGGGTAAGGCATCTGTGCAAACCATGGGGCAGCTTGTTCTCTCTCTGGTCTGTGACTGGCGTAGGGAGCCAAAGGCTTGATTTGAGGCAGGGAAAAACCCTTCCCAGTGCCCCCAATCCACATCAGTATCGGTATACGTGGCAGATAGGAGGGTTCACACTTCACCTTCTGGATTTCCACCCGTATCTCAGACTTTGAGTAACTTTTTCCTTCATGTTGGCAGTGGCAACAGGGCAGGATGTGAGGAATCTGACCCTCTGCTTTTGAAACTGGGGGATTTCTGTAGGCAGCATGCAGTGGCTTGAGATGGATTTTGGCCAGGACACTGAGGTTAACACCTCAATGGGATCCAAGGGTACATTGGTATGAATGTAAATGATCATGTTATGGCAGATGAGCAAGTTACAGCTTGTTATGCACTGCGGTGTGGGACCGCGAGCACGCTCCTTGCCCCATGCAGATTCCAGGTAAAATGTGTTAACTTGGAACTGTTGCAAACATGGTCTGAGGGACTGGGTTTTCCTCTGAGTCACCACGGCATCGGTGGCTTGCCCCACAAGTGACTTGAGTAGTAAGACCTGCTCACATGGAGGCCTCCATCCCTTGAGCCTAGTCCCATCCTCACCTACTGCTCTGGTGATGTGGGCCAAGACCCTCTCCAAGCTCATCTCACTGTGGTGTCCCCAAAGACTGGCTGCTCCATGCTTTGGTTTTGCAGGTTCCCAGTCGCTGTCCCTTCAGAGCTGCCCTCAGGAGTCTCAGCTGAGCAACACAAGGTTGGGATTCCCTGCCCAGTGCTGCGAGTGACAGGAGCTGGCAGCTTCACCAGGCACAGCAGAAAGAGTCCTCTGGCCCCAGGGATGCTTGGAGAGGAGCCTGTGGAGGGCTCCCTGCCACTCGTGAGCAGTGGCTTGGGTGGCACAGCTTTGACTGTTCATGGATTTTCCACTCTCCACAGGAATGCTGCCTGGGGTTGGGCCAGGGAGAAGGTGCTGAGAGCCAAATGCATTTGCAATCATGGCATATCATCTGTGGCATGCTTTGCTTTATTCTTCTGTTAAAAACTAACCTAACTTGGGGAAGACCCCATAGGACATCTGCTAGGGTCAGTTTTAAGGGCTTCCCATTCCTGTGCTTTAGAAAACAGGGGATTTGGTTCAGAACTCCCACTGAGCTCACTGTGGGACAGCCTGGCATGAGCAGACCTCTCTGCAGCCTCATTTGCTCTGGGGAGTTTCCACACACAACTTGACTCTTGAAGCTGAGAGTAAGGGCAAAGCAGAGGCTCTGGTTAGACAAGTACTCCAGAGCCAGTAACACAGTGTGGGGGCTGCTGGAGTAGGTTTAAGGAAATCAGCTGGGAATAGATGAGAGATAATGTGCCTTATCAGAGCACAAGGGAGCAGGTCTCTGGGCGTCTGAAATGACTGCCAGGAGGTGGGGAAGATGGTACAACCCAGAGCATGTGAGTGCTGGTTTGGGGACCCAGCTGCTTTTCTTGGCTCTACCATGACCCATCTAACCCTAAACAAGTCATCAAGAGATGAAATCATCTCTCTCAGCCTTGATTTCCTTTTGTCTGCCCTCAACTGCCTTGGGCCAGAGGCTGTCCCATCCTCAGCATTCACCTGATGCACAAGGGGTCAGAGATGTCTTATGGCCATAATGGAGGGTGTAATGTTGCCTTCCCTCTGCTTGGAATCCCAGCAGGAAAGGCCTTGGCATATGATAGACCCTTCAAGGCACTCTCTTCAGCAGAAAGGTTCCTCTCCCAGCTCTGGAGCTCTATCCTAGGGGAAGGGACAGAAGTGTTTCACAGCCCTGCACAGCCTCGTTTCAAAGGGAAGCCTGCAGTTAGCCCTGGTTCCTCTCTTCACCCCACACATCAAGGCATGTTGCTGGGTCTTTTTTCAGTAATCCTGATCCTAGGAAGCCATCAGTATCCAGGGAACTTTATCACACACACTCGAAATAACCCAGAAAGCTGCTAGCCCCATATTAGGGAATGAATCCCTGTCGGAAAGTAAAGTGAATGCAAAATTTATTGACAGGCCACTGTGACTGCAGGCAGTGTGTGACCCAGCCCCCTCCTTTACCTCCACCCCTCCCCATGAACAACAACCCACAAACCCTCTTCAGTCCTGCAGCCTTTATATTTAGCACGTCTGGGTCCCTTGTCTCAGCTCCCAGCACTTGCAGCGCGCGCAGGAGCCTTCCCAAGGGAATGAAACACAAACTGTGAGCAAGGAGGTCTGCACAGCGTCCTCCCATCTCCCCACAGCCAGTCCTCTCGGTACAAATGCAAATACTTAACGGAAAAAAAACCCCCAAACCAACAAAAACCCAACACTTGTCAGCCTAAAAACTCTTTTCCTGAGCTCAAACTGTGGCAGAGCTTTGCTGTCCTCATTGCTCCAGCTCTAGGCAGGATGACTTGGTGGTTAGAGCAGGAGGTGTACAGGAACGAGCTCCTCCTCAGCTCTGCCAAAGACGGTGCTATCTCAGTCAATCATGTTAATCTTCAGTGACTAAGTCTCCCCATTTGTAAATCTCTACCATCACTGCAGCCTCCAAACGCCTTTCATGTCTGCTGGGGAGTTTCCTGGAGAGGTTCATGGAGCTTCTGGTTGAGTGTAAAATCCTGCTCGAAGCGGGCATTTGGGATACTTGGTTGTGACTTTTAAACAAAAGGTTTTGTGTATGGATTTTGTTCTGCTCTTCCTTACGAGGAGGGGGTAGGCATTCAGGAATGTCTTCTGTGAGATAGCATGAGCTTAGGCGTGAGTTGCTGTAGAGCTGAAATGTCGCTGTGCTATATATGTATTAGGTTCTAGAGAAAAGCAGCAAAGTGTAGGATGTGCGTTAGCACTCGCATTGCACACGGGAATCTTTCCCTTGCAATTCCCATGGGAGGCAGGTAACTGCAGATTGTGCTGTACCAAAGCACGGAAAGGTTCAGTGTCAGACCATGGCCACCAAGGGACTCTGTATCCGATCTGCATTCCTCCTTTCCTGCCAGCCCAGTCTGCCTGTGCTGCTGCTGGGCTCCTTGGCCTGGGGACCCCTCTGCTAGAGGGGAAAAAGAACCTGGGCAACCAAAGGGAGAGGGAGCATCTTGCAAGACATAATGTTCACCAAATTTTGACCAAAAGGCAGAGACTCCCAAAAGACTCAGTAGAAACTTGTAGCCTGGTAGATAGGCAACAGAAGATGCACTTGGTCTGCAGCACTTTCTCCTCCCTGCTGAGATAGCCAGAGGTGACACTGTGCTGGTCAAGGTGCCAGCACCTTTCGGGTGGCTGCAGAGCCCAGTCCCACCTCTTTGCTCCAGCAGAGGACAGCCCTCAGCTGGAGCCGGCCTTTTCTCTGTTCTGCAGCATGGGCTGACTCTGTCCTTGCTCTTGCTTTACTCCAGGGAACTGCAGAGAGCTTCTAAGCTCTGTCCTGACTTACCCTCTTGGGGATGGAGAGGACCGTCAGCCCTTGGCCAGCATTCAGGCAGGTGACCTCCAGATGCTGCTGGCACAGCCACGTGCTGGGGCTCAGCATGGTGCATACCTGTCCCTGCCTCCCTAACACCCTACCTGGCAATTGAGATGGGCAATTTCCCTCTGATTTAGCCATTTGTATCACCAGGACACGTCAGCACTGTCACAGATAGCTTGTTTCTTTAAAACCAAGAAAACCAGGAGGGTCAGGGAGCTGAGGGATGCTGCTGGAGCTCAGGGAAAGGCATGGCCACCCTTGGCAAGTGAGGGCATGGCTGGGTTATGTGGGAGAAGGGGAGAGCTCAGTTCTGAGGGCCAGGTTGGTCTGGGCAGAGCCACATCTCCCTGAGCAGGAGTTTCTAGCACAAGAGGGTTTTGTGGTTTGTGGTGTGTTCAGCTCAGTGGATGGGAACTACAAATTCTGTCCTTTAGGAGCCGGCCGGCACCATCAATCACACCCAGACACCATCAGGAAATGATTCCAAATCAATTATAATTGCTCTTCACCTACTTCCTGTGTAAATCACTGATGTTTCACTGCAGATGCCAATGAAACAGGGGTGCGAGAGTCTCTTCCCTCAACTTTCTGTGTGTGTCTCAGGCCCACCTACTGAATTCCTTGGGATGGCCCTGCCATGCTGAGAAACAGCAGGTGATTGGGGTTGAAAAACATCAGCACATTTTATTGCTCCTGGAAGCAAGGGTTGGGAAAGAGGAGGATGCTGTGTGCTCTCCACATCCCTGGGATCCGTCTGCAGGTGGGAAGAGGGGCTGCGAGGCAGAGCCCACACCTTCAGCACTCAGCTGGTTCCAGAGGTTTTGTGCACAGGCAACAGAGATCTCATTAGCACTGGATTAGGTCCTAAAACAGCCTTTCCCAATGGGATCCAGGTGGAGTTTACCAGACAGGTGTTCTCACTGTCTTATTCATCCTTTTTCTCCTTCCTCTCATCCTTTGTTTCTCCTTCATCTCCTCCAGTCTTGATTCCTTAGCAAGGAGAGGTGCTAGTGTTCCAAGCTGGATTTGAAGCAGAGTATCAGTGCTAGCAAAGGCAGTGGAGACCTGGTGCTGGATGATATTTTTTTTATGGAATCAAAACATTTTGAGCTCTTCTGTTGAAATCTCAGTGGTACGTAAGATGGGATCAAACACCTTTAGGGAAGGGGAGGTTGGAGGCTGGAGGCTGAAACACCCTTTAGGAGAAGGGCAGAAAGCCAAAGCAGAGCTGCTCCTTTGTGGAGGGGGAAGAGGAGTGGGTGAGGAGGCTGGGCATGAGGTGGGATTGTGTGTGCAGTGGAGCCATGCCCGCGGGTCCCGTTCGGCCTATACAGGAGCACTGGGAAGCACGTGTGGATGTGGGGGAGCCCAGCCAGACGGGAGCGCGCCGGGGCAGGCTGTGAGCGACTTCCAGGAAGGCTGATTATTTTATGGAGTCCTCAGAAGTCCAAAGTTATGTGTGTTTGTTAAAGTGCCGTAACGCTGAGTTTATTTAATGTGGTTTTAACTGCCGCATGCTTTTATAAATCAAAATAATTAAAAATAATAAATTTGAAGGTTAAACAACAGCCTGCGCCGTGGCAAAGAGGAGAGGGAATGTCTCCGGGCTGTGTTTGCGGGCAGGGAAGATGGGGTTCCCGACGGCTGCGGTCGTGTTGCATGGGGACGGGGGCAAAGGCAGTGCCAAAGTCCAGGCTGCCGGGTCTTTTCACACCCTGTCAAGGTGAGGAAAAGCACATCCAAGGGGCAATGGCAGGCCCAGTTGTGTCTTCATGACAGCCCAAGATCTCTGGTTCTGCTCCCCTTCTCCTAGTTTAAAAGCACCTACAGACACTTGGGTTTGCCATCCTCCTCATAGGATTTTCCGGCTATCGATATTCTTCTTGTTGCAGGGCATTTCTATTGATGCCACATCTCGGCTTGCATTATTTACACAGAGCTATCGAATCTGTCCCAGTATTCAGGACAGCCTGACAGAACCCAGCCTCCCTCTTTAAAGGTTAAAGAGGCCGGGTCCCCTCGCAACATGGGCTCTAAAGAGTCACCTCCCCTTGCTCCCCCCCTTTCGTTTTAGCTCCGAAAGGTTACCCTGAGGCGCCTGGGACTGGGAAGTGGAGGGTGCTGGAGAGTGTGTGTGTCTCTTTAAATGCTCTTTGTGTCAGCGTGATAAGGAATTTGATGGCTTTATCAGAAATACCAAAGCTTTATTTAGCAGGGTGAGGCGAGCGCCACTCGGCTCCACACAATCTGCTGATAAATTGGGAAAAAAAAAAAAGGGAAAAAAAAAAAGGCAGTGGGGGGAGGAAAGTTTAAACTTTCCCTGAATGCATTCAAACATGGACCCGCTTCCAGGAGTGTGTGTGGAGCTGGGCACATTCCCTGCCCGACCACAGCGCTCTGGATAGTGAGGCCAGGTGTGGATTAGTGTGCTTGCTCAGACCAGAGCTCTTCTAAAGGATGGAAGCAACATGGTTTTATCCCATTTCATCTTTTGGTGTCCCCACTGTTCACCTAGTTGTATCTCTCGCATACTCCCTTATCTTGTCCCTGGTTTGCTGCATTTCTTATTGTCCCTTTCACCTCTGCCCAGGGTACTCAAGCATTTTTGGACAACATGTGGCATACAATACATGCCTTTGGATATAAAAGCCTTAGAATTCTTTCTCTGTCCCTCAGGCTGTGGGTCTCAACCAAAGGGTTGGGTTTGGCTTGTCTCTGGGTGCCATCTCCTTTACCTGGATCCTGCCTTTCAGATTGTAGAAGTGGGAGGCACAAGCAGCAAGGTGGGGAAGGAGAAGTGTCTTGTGGCATCATTAGGCACAGTGAGGAGGGGACTTCTGCCAAGCATCGCTTCTGCAGAGGGACTGGCAGGGAGCTCACAGCTAGAATCACCCCCCGGATCCAGTCTTTGTCCCAGCCTGGATGCTAATCCAGCTGCAAGAGGACAGGCTGACATCTGAGGGGCATTTCCACCTTTGAATCTTGCTGTCCTCCCAGTGTCCCATGAGCTGCGAGAGGATGCTTGCCAGTGCTAACTCCTATGTGGTGGGCATACCTCAGGGAGTAGACTTGGGTAGGAGCTAGTTTGGGTGAGCTGCTGCTCTGATTTAGACTATTGCAGACCACCGTATTGTGGGGGATCCCCTGCACTGAGGGCAAAACCGAGTCACAGAAATCCTCCTTCAGTCCACTCTTGAGAGGTTTAGGGAAGGTGGTGCTGAGTGAGGAGGCTGGATGCATGACCTCATCGTGTTCACACTGTGTAATGCTCACGTGGCTTTGCTTCTAAATGGACTAAGCCTTGATTTGGTGGTTAAGTCACAGAACTGGGAATCAAGCCTCCCAGCCTCCAGACACCAGCTCCCCATGGAAACCTGCTGCCTTCTGCTTGCCCGTGTGAAGTGCTCCATGCACAGGACCAGAGCAGCACCTGGGTTTGCAGCAGAGCAAGAATCATAGAATCAACCAGGTTGGAAAAGACCTTTGAGGTCAAGTCCAACCATTCCCCAGTGCTGCCAAGGCCACCACTAACCCATGGCACTGAGGGCCTCGTCTACACGGTGTGTGAACACTTGCAGGGACGGTGACTCCAGCACTGCCCTGGGCAGCCTGTTCCAATGCCTGAGCACCCTCTGGGGAAGGAATTGTTCCTCAGCTCCATCTAAACCTCCCCTGGCACAGCTTGAGGCCGTTTCCTCTTGTCCTATCGATTGTTGCTTGGGAGAAGAAACCAGCCACCTCCTGGCTCCATCCACCCGTCAAGTAGTTGTAGGAACTAGTTGTAAGAAGTACCTAGTTGTAAGGAGGAATGTGCAAGGTTTTACAAAGGATGCACATTGCCGTGTCTCCACCAAGGTCACAGGAGTCATGCTCCCTTACTGCTTCAAGTCTGGCCCCATGTTTCTGTAGTGCTTTGAGATCCGAGCCGGGAGGAGCAGGAGACAGACCCAGTATTCCTCCTGATCCGTGTTTATCATTAACACATGGCATCTATTATATATTGTTACCATGTTTTGTTGTTGATCGCGTGCCTGCGAGCAGGCCACACACACTGTCACAGCTCTGGTCCCTTCCTGATCTCGTGCCTCCACACCTTTTCTTTCCATCCTTCTGTTCGTTCTTACTCCTCCTCTTTCCTTTCTCTCTTTCTTTTGATTTCCCCCCTCTCCTCGGCTTGCACGCACGCACACACACAAACACATACACATACAAAGCCCTTTCACAGTTGGATCATCTGTTCTTGGCTCTCGCCCACATCTCTTTTTGATGTGGTTTCTAGAGGGTTTGGGCCAAGTCCCCCATTTCTCTCCCTGACATCAGGAAGCCTGCTGCAGCCTCTGATTCCAGCCGGATCTGGTTAACTCTCTCTTAGGAAACCTTGCCACCTACCAGAGTAAAACTGGGGCTGTGAGCCTGGCCGGAAAGGAGAAAGAGGGCTTGAGCTGCTCTAAGCTATGGCCTGATGTTCTGGACAGTTACTCATGATTTACATAATGTCCCTGAGCATGGAACAAGGTACGGAGTTGATGCAGTACGGAGTGGCTGTGGAGCTGCTCCGTTAGATCTGTTTCCCTTGTTGGGGTTTGGTGCTTCTCCTCTGCAAAGCTGGCTGCAGAGGGGCAGTGTCCTGAGCTCTAGGCAGGGCTGTGGCTCTGCTCTCATTATGGGGCTTCTCCTAAGGATGTAAAGCACACACAGTCTTGGTCTCAGCCTTGGGGCATTCTTTTGCCTTGGTTTAAGCCTTGTCTAGTGCACTGCTGTCCCTGTAGCTACTATATGGGAGGGCAACCTGTTCACTTGAGCACCAAAAGAGGACCACGGTCCTGGGAAATGCAGCTTTCAGTCCTACAGGTGATTGATCCTCCTTTGGAAGGCAGCGTAAAGATGGTGTATTTGGGCATGTGAGAGGGTGAGTAGACAGGTTTAGAAGAGGCTTAACAGCAATTAGGTTTACATGACCCCTCTTCTCTGGGAGGTTTCAAAGATCCCGGGTCACTTTTGGGTACAGCGGCTGTTCTGAGTGCTCCTGGTGTGATTGCTCTGCGGCAGCACAGCGGCTGCATCGCATCTGAAGTGCATTGGAGTCCCCTGGGGGCTGCTGTTAATAGTTGTGCTTTCAGCACAGAGCGGGTGGATGGGACAAGAGGACAGGGGCAGGGGACACAGCACAGCCCTCTCTTCTCAACACCCTCCTTGTGAACTGCCTGCTCAAGCTGCCTTTGTGGCTTGACTCAAATCCTGTTAAGTTGACAGCAAAACTTTCACCAGTCTCAGTCCAAGAGCAAAACATTTTCAGACAGGTCAGTTACAGGGCCAGGAATGGGTTTAGGAGAGAAATACCTGGAAGACGGTTTGCTTTAAGAAAGTGGGGAGGGAAGTGAGAGTAGATTGCTTTGGGCATGGGTAATGGGGCATGGAGACCTCGCTGACTCAGCCAGCACCGCCAGCTCTGTCCTGGTCACTCAAGCTGTGGCTGCTTGTCCTCTTGTCTGAAATGAGCCCATCATCTCAGCCTGCTACCCAGCAGGCTCATGTCCCCTGCCACAAAGCATCTTGCCATGTGGCACTAACTGGTCCTTGGTGGCCACACCAGCCGGGAGCCGGAGCCAGAGGGGCTGTGGAGCATGGACCCCTTTGGCTTCTCTCGCAGCTCATTGATGAGATGGAGACAGTTTTCCTGTGTGCTCTGTGCACACAGCCCACACACAACCTTGGCGTGTGCTGCAGCTGGTGATCCTGGACTAAATTTGTTCCTTTCTACAAGGAAAATGTGAATAGAATGGGCTAAGACGCCTCGGGCTCCCCCAGCGTGGGCCTGGGGTGCTGGGACAGCATATAGCTCCTCCCTGAAAGTGGCTAATAGAAATCAGTCCTGATTAGGATTAGTCCAGCCAGCACTGAGCTGGCAGGCTGATAATCTAATAAAAATTCCCAGGATTGGTTTCCTCTGGGGAGGATTTGCTGGACGCGGGAGGAGCAGGATTAGCCCAGCTGTGTTAGGGAAGGGAGGGCAGCCCAGGGTGGGCAGGGGGGAGCGAGACAGGCAGCAAGAGTAAGTGGAAGTGACAGGGTCAGACCGGGCCTTTGTCCTACAGCCTGATTAGAGAGTCTGCCCCCAGTTTCTTACACTTTGGGATGTTGTCGGACAAACTGGAGCTTAAATCTGTCAGAGCGCAGTGGAGATTGGAGTTGACATCCCGGGAACATATTCCTTGCTGTGCAGAAATCCAGCCCTGCTGGGAAAATGTAAAATGCCCATCCCAGCCCCCTCTGAGCTGGAGGAGATGTGAGCTCAACTTCTTCCTTCAGCTATGTTTGGTGGTTGAGGCTGAGCAGCAGAGAGGCTTGTCCAGAAGCAGGTATCTGCCATGAGTGCTCCATGTCCAGTTCCAGACTGGTCTCTCCAGCTTCATCCCCTGATGGAGAGGAAGTCCTGGAAGGCAGATTCTTGCTCTCATGCTGAAATCACCAAGCTGTGTGTGACATGGTGGCGAAGGTGCCCACCATGCGTGAGTGAGAACACAAGCAGGAGATCCCTGTTCCTCCAGGGAATCTCAGGATGGGAAGAAAAGCTCCTTTGTAGGCAGTGTGGAGGCCTGAGGCTGCAGGGAGTGGAGGTGCCAGGGACTTCTTTGGCTGCTGTTGTTGAGGAAGACCTTTAGCAGGGGAGGCAGACCAGGGAGGTCTTTTGCAGGCAGCATTAGCCAGACCCGAGCTGGGCACTGACGAACGTGCTTTGCAGCGTTGCTGGTGTTTTGGCAGCCCTGAGCATGCTCCATTCCCCACCTTGAGTTGCCTGGGGTGTGTGTGGGGCAGTGCATGGGAGCTCCTGTCAGCCCTCATCTGGCTGCTCCCTTGGTTAGCAGAGGGAACCCTTCTGCTGCAGGGCTTCTGAGCCTGCAAGCCCTGAAGTGACTGTGAAAAATAGAAATAACCCTGGAAAGTGCATGCCTGTTCCTGTAGTTTTAAAGCAAGAATATGCAGTGGGAAGAAGAACAAAGACTCAAAGTTTTGACCTAGGTGTTGCACAAGAGGAGCTGTGGGTTATTTCAGCCATGTTCTGGTACATCATCTAAAGGTGTCCAGGCAGTGTGCTCTGGCTTCCTCAGCTGCAGTGTTTAGTGCTCCCTAGACAAGGCAGGAGAGAGAAGAGCCCCACAATCCTCTGGCCTCATCCTTTAACTGTCCCCATTGCTCCCTTCTCCTCCCCTTCAACTCACCTGGACTGCCTCTTCTGTTACTTGCTTGGGAAGTTCACCACAAATCCCACGCTCTTTATGTGTATCTCGTCCCTCTGGGACACTGCAGTTGGATAGGGACTCCTGCAGAGGAGCCTTCAGAGCATTGTGTGGAGTCCTGCCTGGAGCAGGAGAACCAGCAAAGCCACTCCAGATGTTCTTGGGCACAAGGCAGGAGCTGTATGGGGTGCAAACCCCCTCCTGGAGTCTGAACTCCACTGAGAAATGCCTTCAAAGCTCCAGAGGTTGCAGCTTGTGTGAAAGGGTTTTTTCCCCTTTACAGCTGCAGCTACTGGATGAGCTGGAACATTTCCCAGCTGAGATCATCTCTCAGTGGACCAGCATCCTAAAAGCTCTGGGGTCTGGCAGTTGTTTGGGAAGCACCCCCCTAACCTTCAACCCCCACCCCCAAAAAGAAAGAAAGAAAAAGCCTCTAAGATGAAACCAAGATAACTAAATAACGAGAGCACTGTCCTCTCCAGGCTCGGGTAGCTGCATATATGATTGTCAACTTGATGAAATCCCCCCGGATGTAATGAGCTGATTTTCTGCTGTTAATATTGCATCTGCTGATGAAGGATTCGTTAGGATAATGGAACGAAGCTAAAATATAAATGACTCGCTGTCAAGAAGCAGCTTTTGCTTGTGTTCTCCTGACAGTTCCTCGGCCATGGCGAGGGAGTTTTGTGTGCTCCACACACGTTCGCGAGGTGTGCGCCATCATTTGGTGCTGCAACAGGGACACACGTGTCAGTGCGTCTTCCCTCCCAGCCATTCCCTGGTAGCCTGGAAGCCCATGGCATGTGCCCATCCCGACTGGTGCTCCCCAGGGCATTGGGGACCAAATGGTGCTGCCATCACAGAGCATCAGCCAGAGAAAGTCGCTCCATTGCTGGGCTGAGGCTGGCAGGAGAGGTGAGGGGAGATGTGCCATTGGGTGAGGATCTGTGCTTTACTCCAGGTCTTCTTCCTATCTGGCATGTTCCTTTTCTCATGCTGTTTTGTTGCCAAACTTCGGTGGGTTTTCATTCTGAACAAGAGAAATCAGTTGAAGTGTGTTAGAGAGTGGAACTGATTTTTCCTCACAAAGCTTTTAGAAATGTAGAGCAGCGTTTTCATTGGAAAATGCAAAAAAGATTTTGATAGAAGTGATCTTCTAATTGCTGAGTAGCAATCTGACAGCTCTGCAGAACTCCTCAAGGTTCCACTGTCTGTTTGGAGAGATGGAGTGGGTTTTCCTTGCAGAAAGTCAAATGGAACCAGCTCTGTCATTGAGGGGATTTTGACTTTAAGACAGTTTCACACACGTGGCCCCAGCAGCAGTTGGCTCATTCCATTCCAGGGCTGTGTGCACACATCTGAGTGTGGGTACATCTTGGTTATCACAGGAGGAAAACCTAAGAGTAGGTTCATAAGTATCTGCCCTGTCTTAGACCAGTGCATTTCCTAACAGCATCAACCAAAACATAACATTGCCAACCCCTGTGTCTAAGGCCATTGGGTGTTTTCCCTTAAAATTCATGTTTCTGGACACAGGAGACCCAATGAGAATCTCAGCTTTCATTGTTTGTTTGGGTTCTTTTAGTTTTTAATCACATTTCTCGCTCTTCTGATTACCAAGGAGAGAAAAAGCAGCAAAACATGAACTGTAATGGCTCGAAAATGAAATTAAAAAAGCCTGGTTTTCAAATCACATTTTTAAGGGATCAGATGTTGATCTGATGTTGATGAAATCACATGTTGGGGATCAGAGCAGCGGTTTGGGTCTGGAGCTGACACTCCCAGATGTGCTGCTCTTCCAGAGGTGTGAGGTGGTGGTGCCCCAGCCTCTCTGACCTCCGCATCTTTGGTGGTCATGAACACAAAGCCCTGCGTGGCCCAGCTCGAGTTTTGGGGAGTTCCTCTCGCTGCTGAGACTCTTCTCCTAGCGAGGAACATGGGTGGTTTAATGGAATCATTCTTTACAAAAGACCATGAATATAAATGATGGGGGAGGGAGGAGACACATTAATATGATGCTTGAAATCCTGCGTTGAAACATATTTGATGGAAACCAGCTTCCTGACAAAGTGAACTTCAGAGCGTGTGCCTGTGGGTGTGTGTAACGTCTATGGACCGCTTCTTCAACCCTTTTTGTGAGATCTCTCTGCTTTTCCTCATGCTGAACACTGCATGGAAGAACATTTTGAACTAAAACATTACTTTTCCCACGATACTTGGCAGGAAGAAGAATCCTTTTCTGAGCAGTGTTCATCTGAATTTGAGCTGACTGTGCAAACATAAGGAAAGGAGGGAGGTAGTGAAGGCACTAGAGGCACAATGCAAGGGACGGTGAAGTCCGGGGCTGGCTGCCCTGTCCCCTGGGATCCCTATAAAGACAGCTCTGCATCAGGACTCTGTTGTGCCAGAAAAGGCAGAGCAGGGATGCTTCCCAGGGGATTAAAGTTATTCCCAATAGAAAGGTGCTTCAGAAAAGTTGGAAAGCCTTTTGTGTTTCTGTGCTTTCCATTGCACAAGCTTTAAAGTCCTGGACTCACGGAGGGAGAAGCTGGTGAACAATTTGCCATTCCTTTGCTGCCTTTTGGCAATAATAACAGCCAGTCCCGGGCAACTGAAAGTCATGAGCTGGGCTCTGAAAATGTGAGCTCATCCCTGAGGTGTGGAGATGGAGAAGGTAAACGCCAAAGGGTATGACATTCTTGGGCTTGCTTTCTGAATCCTTCAGCCTTTCTGGAGGCTGAATTTCTCTGCGGAATTAGCCTTGGCAAGGGAGAGGGAGCTCTGACCACCATCCCTCTTGGCATCTCCCAGGCGTTTTATGTCAGTTGCTTAAAGGCAGAGAGCTAGACCCCAAGCCAGCATAAAGCAGCACAGGTCCGTCGGTGTCAGCAGGGCCTCCCTGGTGCACACGCATTGGGCTCTCCTCCTGGCACCAGGGAAACTGTTGAGGAATTTGGTTGCAAATTCAAGTGCTGCTTGGCTGGGATGGACCCCCTTCGCTCTGGCGGCTTGTTGGTGTTGGGCAGGAACAACCTCCAGCCACCAGCCTTGGGAGGAATCATGGAATCCCAGACTGGTTCTGGTGGGAAGGGACCTTAAAGCTCACCCAGTTCCAACCCCCTGCCACAGGCAGGGACACGTCTCCTTGGAACTTCCTCCTCACCTTCCACTAGAGCAGGTTGCTCCAAGCCCCTGTGTCCAACCTGGCCTTGAACACTGCCAGGGATGGGGCAGCCACAGCTTCTCTGGGCACCCTGTGCCAGCACCTCAGCACCCTCACAGGGAAGAGCTTCCATATATCTAACCTGAACTTCCCCTGTTTCAGTTTAAACCCATCACCCCTTGTCCTATCACTGCAGACCCTGTTGAGGACCCCCCTCCCCAAATCCTCCCCTTCAGTTTCTCCTCCATTTCCACTCCTGTCCAGGTGCCCTGGGTGCCTTGTGAGCTCCATCAGCTCTTCCCACGTACCAGCTCTCTTGAGCCATCACTTGGAGCGTATATGTGAGTTTCTGTGTGTCACACTTAGATTTTTTTCTGGGGTCCCCTGCTTCATCATTATCTTAATCACTGTTGTGTTAAGTTTCATGCTTCCTTTGACCTTTATTTTCGGCCTGGTTATGCTGTTTATCTGCCTCTGACACTTGTCCCCTGGTGCTATTGCCAGGGAAACCCAGCACAGAGGCTTTTCCCTTTCTCCCCACCCCCTTGTCCCTTTCTGTTTAATTTTTTTTTCTTTCCTCTTCTTTTTTTTTTTCTTTTTTTTTTTTTCTTTTTTTTGTCTTTTAACATGGTTTTCCTAAAAAGTTTTTTAATCAATCAAATTTGAGGCAGAAAATAGGCTTGGTCACGCCTGGTCCTTGGGTCGTGTGACACTCACTCAGGGTCCTGACAGCTCCTCAAAGGGGGCACCCGGGATGAGGAGGGGAAGGAGGGGGGGGCCCAGCAGCGCGATTCCCCAGGAAAGGGCCCGTTTCCATGGCACTGCTCCCACCTCTCCGCCATCCGCCAGCGCCGACGTGGGCCTGGGGCTCTTCAAAAGGGGCGTTGGGAAGCGTGTGCGTGCGTGTGGGGCTGGGGAACAAAACGGGAGGCGCTGGCAGCTGCCGGGGTTCTGTGGGGAGCTTGTGGGGAGCCAGCGGGAGCGGCGGGGCCGGGCTCTGCATAATCAGGAGCTTTGCATAAATGCCCCATTTTTCATCCCCGTCCAAGGCATTTGCTCCAGGAGAGCTGGTAGCCCTGATGTGGAGGGATGTGTCCTGGTGCGCGTCCGTGGTGCGCATCCTCCGTACCTGCTCTGCTCCCCTGGCACCCTCCTCCTCCTCCTCCTCCTCCTCTCTGCAGGTCGGCAAGTCCCTGCTCCTCTGCCTATCTGCAGGTCATGTCCCTCTGGCTATGGTAGGGCCTGGACAGTGAAGGGAGCACGGAGCTGGCCTCGTGGCTATGTCAGTAGTGCCGGCTTCCACTGCAGCAGGACATGGTCTTTCCATGCGCCCCACCATCCCTGTCACTTTTCCCTCACCTCTGCCTCTCCCCACCCTGCCCTAGGAGACCACTTGCCCTTCTGCTACCTTCATCCAAGTCTCTGTGCTGGGAGTTTTAAAGCCCTTTTTTTCTTTCTCAAGCTCTCTTCTTTCACTCTGCTCCCTCCTGTCCTTCTTTTCCCCATGCCCTTTCCAGTTCTCCATTTGTGCAGGGTCTTTTGCTCTCTCTCTTTTTTATAATTAATGATTAGTTTTAATTGGTTTGCTTAGGCAGCCTGACAGCAAATTAGCAGGAACCAGCCCAGGGCTGCCGAATGCCAAGTTTGGGGACTGCTGTGCTTTACACATGTTGGGTTGGGAGGTGAACTCCTTAGGATCCTCCCTTGGCACCTCTCCTGCTGTGCTGGGCAGTGCCGTAGCTCTGCTGTGAGGTGAGGTAAGGAGCCTTTCCTGGTCCTGGATGCCATCAGGGAAGCTGGGACCAGCGGTGGATTGGGATCTGCAGGGCTGCTGTCTCCCATCCCTCTGTCCTGGCTCCAGTGCCTGCTCTAGCACTCCAGAGGTTTGTGATGGGCGCTGAGCTTCAGGGTGGCCCCTGTCCCCTTTCTACTGCCTAGCACTGGTTTTCCTCCTCCTTTCTGCATCACCTTTATTGAGCTGGACTGGGCTCTGCTCAACAGGTTTGAGCAGAGGGGGAAAGGGTGAGAGACAGGGCAGGATTTCCCTGGGGAATGCTGTGCCGAGGGGGAGTCCTTGGGAGCAATAAGCAGGCAGCTCTACCCAGTGCTAAAAGGCAGGTAATGGGGCTGGGGTGGGAAGGGAGGGGGGGCTTTGCTCTTTTCTTCCTTTGCACTGATTTCCCTTTGCTTTGCTTTTCTTTTCTTTGCCTTTTTTATAGCTCCCATTTTTCTTTTTTATGAGAGAGAAACTGCAGGGTTCTCCCAGGGCTGGGAAGAGCACTCGGTCCCAGGCTGCTCCCAGCCAGATGGAGGGGAAGAGGAGGGGGGCAGCGGGCCTGTAATCCTGGCAGGAGAGTTTTCCTGGTTAAAGAGGATTGAGGATGGAGTCTGGGACATTTGAGCATGTTGCATTGGGAAGAAGGGTTAGACCATGACCTAGTTGGGATGCTTGTTACCCTCATTTTCAGCACAAAACTTTGCTGAGAGCCCTGGCAGCCCTGACAGTGAGTGGATGTAGTTGGTTTGATTGTGCTACTGGTATTGCCTTGTAATGGAAGCCAGGAGAGGGGGAAAGAGGAGATAACAGGAGTTTCTCTCTCCTTCTGCCCATGGGATATTCCCTCAGCAACCCAAGATCAGCAGGAGGTGATAGCTGGGTGTGATGTGTGGACTCTATCCTGGGAATCTCGGTGTGTCCTTCAGCTGCCCCTCGTGCTGCCCTGTTGCTTGTCTGGTTCCTCTCCTTGTCTTACCAGCTTTTCCTCCTGCTCAGGACAAGCTTGGGCCAGTCTGGGGACATTTCTGTGCCTCTGCCCCATCCCCTCACTCCTGAGAGAGGGAGTGAGCCTCATTCCTTTCAGCATCAGTGCCCAGACAGGGTCCGTGGGTCCAGAGCCAAGGCTGGGCTCACAGAGGAGAGAGATGAGGTTTGTATCTGCCTTTTGTTCTGACACATCTACTCAGCAGATGACAAGGCCCAACTGTATCTGTAGAGCAGCCAGGATATTCCAGCTCTTCTGCAAAACCAAGAAGGCTTCTTGGACTGGTGACAGTAGGTAGTGTTTCTTTCCCCCAACAATCTTGGACCTTGTTGTCCTTGCTTTAGGTGTTAATGGGTGCTTTTGCCGTTTCTGGATACCAGTCCAACCCTCCAGCTGAGTGTTAATATCTACATGTGCCTTTTTATGGGATCCAGAGCACATGTAGAGCTGAAATCAGAGAGATCTGGTGTCTTCCTGGGATTTCTGTCATGGAGAAACAGCCTTTTTGTCAGTCACAGAGGTCCCTGCTGCATTCCAGACTCATGAAAGATGGAAGCCAGCACAAACACGTCTGCCAGCAGATCCGTGTGTCGTTCAGCTGTGAGTGCACTGGCAAACACCGTGCCGTGATACCTTGCTGCAGCCTGGCTCCATTCCCAAAGACTTGTACGTTTAGGGCTCACCCAGGTGAGAACACTGATAATGCACGTACAGACTTGATGCTGTGCAGCAGCCCCAAGGCTCAGAGGCTTTGGTCGCAGTGCTCGCTCCTCTGTCCCTGTTCAGGACATGCTGTGTACATCCACACAGCTCAAGTGTCACTCCTCAGGCCTGATGCTGACCCTCAAGAGAGTCCTTCATGTGGCTTTGCCAGTGTTTTGTGCCTTGGTTGAGCTTCGGGCCTCTGCAGAACAAGGCTAGGGATGAGTCTTCCTAGGGAGAGGGATGAGGGAGAAGTGTGGAAAAATTCCTGCTAGAAAGGCATTGAGACCTTACAGCTTGTTTCACTTCTGTGTGATTTTGGCTTGTTCCCACAGCTGATTTCCATGCAATAGCAGAAGGTGCATTTTGAACTTCCATGTTCTGTGCACTTGGGAAGTCCTCCTTTGCTTTTGACACCCACCCACCCTCTCAGGAGGTGGTTTAAGACCCTTTTCCCTTTCTTGTAGGCTGTTTACATTTCACTGCGCTCAGTGAGCCAGAAGGGGCTCAAGGAGTTGGCCATACGCTGCACACCTTCATGTGCGAGCAAGACTGGGGCAGGTCCGGCTCAGCCTGGGCTGTGTCAGTCCCAGGTTGGGCAGTGCTGAGGAATAACTCATGCTCAGACTTTTTTGGGCCAGGTGAGGCTTGGGCCAGGCCGGGTGTGTGACCATGTGCCCATACCCTGTGCAGTAGCTCCTATTGAAGAGGCACTTGGAGCATCAGCAGAGAGAGCTCAAGTATGGGCTGGTGGTGGCTCTATTCCTACCCGTAGGGCTGAGCTCAGGGTGCTTTACTCACTTGTTTTGTGCCTTACCAAGTTTATTGCTGATACTTGATGATCAGGACGGTTTCAGAAATGGGTAGTGCCACTGAAACATCAGGTGCTGTGCAACGCTAAAGGAAGGCTCAGCTCCTTCCCCATGAGAGTCACTGTGCCTCTCCCTGGTGTCAGAGCTGACCCTTCACTTCTCATTTTAGCAATGTGGGTGCCAATATTTGACTTCTCCCTTTGCAGTTCAGGAGATATGGTTCTGGGCAACCTGATCTAGTTGAAGATGTTCATCTAGAACATTGTAGGGGGTTCATTGTAGGGGGGTTGGACTAGATGACCTTTGAAGGGCCCTTCCAACCCAAACTATTCTATGATTGTGTAGTTATTATACTTGAATAGCAGCTGAGGATCACCAGCTCT
The DNA here is from genome assembly GCF_004027225.2 of Strigops habroptila. Taxonomy (NCBI): domain Eukaryota; kingdom Metazoa; phylum Chordata; class Aves; order Psittaciformes; family Psittacidae; genus Strigops; species Strigops habroptila. The sequence continues at coordinate 3,834,248 of NC_044292.2, forward strand.
TTCACCATAGAGCTACAGGAGGGAAACTGAGGCATGGAGCTGAAAGTGCCTAAAGATGCCCTCAGAGTTCTTGCAGTGGCTCACTGAGAGATTATCCCACTGGGTTCCTCAGTTGCGCATCCCACATGCTGCCAACTCAACCCACCGTGGCAAATGAAACCGAGGGGAGCAGAAAGGCAGTGATGCCTCTTGCCCTGCTGTGCATTTGGCTTGGCTTGCAGCCCTTCCTCTCCTCTTCCTCCCCTGGCACCCCTTGCTGCCAGCACGTGCCTTCATCCTGCCTCGGCCGGCAGCCCGAGCCGGCTCCTTTAAGGCAGGCGCAGCAGGAATTGTGTGCGGTGCCAGCCTTCGCTGCCAGCGCCTCTCCCGCTTCCCCCTCGGAAAGTTTCCTGCCCAATTGTTATGTGCGATCCGATCTGAAAGTTGCTCTCTAAGCTTCTTGTCACATTTTGACTTAATGAAGTGCAACTGGAGTGGGAATTGGGGTTCATCACGCCAGTCTCACTGCGCTCCCTTGTTGTCAGAAAACAGGGGCGGTTGGGGACCGTAATGCAACGCTGCAAGTCGTTATCATTCCGGTCAGTCTGTTTAACACAAAATTAAACAAAGAACTAATTAGTGCCTCATGAATTAATAAATGCGCAGTTGCCGGGTAGGAAGGGGAGGAAGGAAAAAAGGTTGTTGAAGGAAAGATACTGAAAAAGTCGAATTAGGATGTTGTGTCAAGGGGAAGGAATAAAAAAGAAATCTGAGTCCACTTGGCGAAGAGTTTGGATCCATTGGTTTCCATGGAATAAGCTTTCCTCCTCCTCCTGCCTCCTGCTTGTCTGCTCTAGAGCAGGGATGAACAGCAGGCACGGGGAAGAGGCAGCCTTTGTAATTAAAGGGGACTTGTAAGAAAGATGGGTGCAAACTTTTTAGCAGCGGCTGTTGCAGTAGGACAAGGGGTGATGGTTTGGAACTAAAAGAGGGGAGATAATAGAAGGAAGAAATTTTTTACACTGAGGGTGGTGAGGCACTGACACAGGTTTCCCAGAGAGGTGGTAGATGCCACATGCCTGGAGGTGTTCAAGGTCAGGTTGGACAGGGCTCTGAGCAGCCTCATCTAGTGGAAGATGTCTGTGCTCATTGCAGGGGGGTTGGACTAAATAACCTTTAAAGGTCCCTTCCAACCCAAACTATTTCATGATTCCTTCACAGTGCTCCCCAGAAGCTGGAGCTGGGATCCTCAAGCCAGAAGCCAAATACAGATATTTAACCAAAGAGCGTCATGCCCAGATGTGGGAGCTGAGAGGTGTGGGGTGGAAGCCCTCCCTTGGAAAGGAGGGAGGCTTTGAAGATGGTCATGGCAAGCACATCTCCTCTCTTTGTTTGAATGCTTTGGAGCTTTGTACTTTCTGGTGAGGGGCATTGTGTGACTGGGGCCTGTCTCCAAAACATTTTATCTCCCTCTGGCTCAGGAAGGAGCCAGCACTTGGTCTCCCAAAGCAGAGGATGGGGCTGGAGCAAGTGAAAGGGGAAGCCCCATGGAGGAGAGCAGTGAGGCAGGAATGAGGTGGAGAGGAGAAGGAGGAGCAAGGGTGGCAGTGGGGTAAGCAGGATGAGGGGCAGGGTGAGGTGACACCCATAGCTTTAGATTTGGCAACACATTGCTCATTTTCTGGACAATCCAAGATTGCCACAGGAACAGTGTGTAATCCCAGATTAACCATGTCCCAGCAGCGCTCCCCCTGCTCCTTGCCCTGTCCGTGCTGGCTGTTCCTGCTTCCCACAGGGAAGGATGCAGCACCGGCTGGTGCTCTCACAGTGGAGCTGGGTGTGCGGGCTGTGCCGGATGCCCACCCGGCCACCAGCCCCGCTGTGCTGTGCCATGCTGTGCCATGCTGTGCCGTGCTGTGCCATGCTGTGCCGTGCCGCGCTGCGAGCTCTGCTCTGGTGCATTGTCAGGCAGGGAAGCAGGCAGAGCTGGGGGAGGGAAGAGTCCATCTTTAAGAGGACATGTCAAGTACAATTAGCGTTATCTGTCTAAATATGTACTGGGAACACAGAATACAAGAGGAGGCCTGGCTGGCTTTAATGGAGACATATGCAAGGTCATATTGCCTCATACAATCCCCCAATCTGATTTGGGGATTACACATTCTAAGTAAATTGGCGTTATTCCTCTTGCATCATTGATAAGCTGCAGCCGAAAGAAGGGGAGTGAAAAAAAACAACAAAACAACAATTAAAAACACAAACCTAAGAATTGACCGTGCACAGGGCGAGGGAGCGAAGCTGGGAAGGCTGAGAGAGTTACAGCAGAGAGCTGGGGAAAGGGGGAGAGAACACGAGGGAGGGAGAGAGACAAGAGCAGGACAGAATGGCAGAGACAGCGATGGAAAGAGCAAGGAAGAAAGGGAGAACAAAGGGAAGGAAAAGGTGGGAGAGGGATGAGAGAGCCAGAAGGACAGAGGGTGCCAGGGTGGGAGAAGGACCTCAAGCAGGGGAGCTGTTACTCCAGCTGTGCTCTCAGCCTTGTTAGCGCCAGGGTTTGAGCGGGGAAGGAAGGAGCCAGGCTTGTTATGCACCTTCCTCACCCAAGGGGCTCCCTGCGCTCTGCGTCCATCCATCCATCTGGGATATCTCTCCGGCTCCCTCCCGCTCTGGGTCCCAGCCAGCACCAGGCATCTATCTCTGGCGCAGCGAGCAGGCAGCGGTGGTGTGAGTGACGGGAGGAGGCGTCCACACGCACCCAGCACCGAGGCCCCAGAACCAAGTCTCTGCCCCTTCTGCTTGCCAAGGAGCTGAAGCAGGGTCCCTACAGGGCAGAGGGAGCTGTGCTGAGAGCTGGTGCATGGCACAGGGGCTCCTGTGTGCGACCTCGGGCTGGTTTCCATTTCACTGCCACGTCCCGGGCAGTTGCGATAGCTGTTTTGGCAGGGTTGCAAAACAGAGGCTGCAGGAGTGGGCCAAGCACCCATGCCATTGTGCGTGAAACCACCGTGTGCTCCCTGCCACCTTCCAGCTCTGGGAGAGGGAAGTCCCTGTCTGTCTGGCTGTGGAGCTCCCCTCCCACCCTGCCTGTGCAGGATAACCCCCTCCAGAAGTCTCATGGCAGTGCTTTTATGCTCTGTCACATTTTTGGAACATATGGTTTTAAATAATTCAATTTACCTTTCATGTGGTTTGCTGTGACTTGTTTTCCCCTGTCCCTTTTCTCTTTCCTCCTCACGGTCTGCATTTTCCAGGAAGATGCACAGATGAGTGGATAAGGAGGTTCAGTGGGACCCAGCCCTGCACCCCATCATCTTGTGCCCTGTTGGTGTGCAAAGAAGGCCTCTGCATTAGCACAGTGGTGAACCTCTGGGAAAGAGGGATCAGCAGAGGAAATGGGAGCATTGGAAAGGGAAAGATCTGACATGGAGCAGAAGGCACCCTTGGATGTGTGGGCAGAGTATGGTGCAGAGCAGCACTAGGTCTGTCTCCGGTACCTGGGAAGCAGGATTCAGGCCAGGAATATCTGCTCGCTCCATGCTAAAGCATTCCTAGGCCTTGTTAGGAGTCTCATGCCCAGGGAAATGCAGGAGTGCTGTGTGTCTCATGGTGTGCATGGCACTGCATGATGCAGCCAGGAGCAGGGAAGCACTTTGTTCCCGTGCAAAGTCTGAACGCCCCATGCTGGTTCTCACCCTGCTTTTGTGAGTGTCTGCGCCTTGGCTCTTGGTCACATGTGCCCTGTGCACTGACTGGGTCCTTTCTCTTCCCTCTCCAGGATGAAGTGAATTTAGAGCTAAAAACGAGGCAAGAAACCAGGCCTTGAAATCTCCGAAAGGTAGGAGAGACTTCAGACTGCAATGGGTATGTCACTACGCCCTCCTGGGTTCTCTTTTCCTCCGTGTGTCTCGCACACTTTATGGTCTGCTTATTGTGGCTGTGTCTGCACTGGAACTTCTGGCATTGGACCATTGTTAGTCTTAAAGGGAGGTGAAAATGGGAGAAGGTCTAATGCAGACATGGCCCATGTGTGTCCTAATCGTGTCTTTGTCTTTGTACACCAGTTTTTCTGGGCACCTGGTTTAGTCACTGTGGGGTCTCTTCAGTACCTTCTTTACTGCTTCTATCTTTACAGATAAATAAGTGTGTAAAAGTGCTTTGGTGAGGAGGATACGGCTTTGTCTTCGTCCATGTGGGCTGGTGGGAGATGAATAAGGTCCTTTCACTGGATAGGATGCAGTCTCCATCTACTGTGAAGTTTTGCTGAGCTCAGTTCACATAATTTAAGATGGTGATGTGCGTGCTCTCCTCCTCCTCTGGCACATTTTTATCTATTCAGGCTGCAGCACCATGCTGGTATGATGGAAGCAGCTCTCTGTCTCCAGCAGAATCTTATGTTTTCTGGGTTTTCCCTTTACCTAGACCCTTACCTCTTCTACCTAGACCCAACTTTGCAGTCTCCTAGAGCTGGATGGTCGCTAGTCCCTGTCTGGTAAGAGTCCTAGAGCCCAGGGAAATGAAAAGTGATTGCCTCTCTTGAAAGCCTCATCTCCATGTGGTGGGTAACAGTCCCTGTGCCACCTCAGGTGGTGGTCACTGAGAAGTCCCTGCCACCCAAGGCAGCTCCTGCTGTCCTTGCCTCTAAGAGAGGCAGCACAGGGCTCCCTTGTGTGTCACCCAAAGAGCCCCCACTGTCTTTCCCATGTCTCCACACTGGGAAGACATGGGGTACCACACTGGGTACCCTCTGCAGCACCGCCAAATCCAGCCTCTCCCATTGCTCCTGGCACCAAGACAAGGCTGAGACATGCCAGGGCTGGAGTGGCAGTGGCAGAGAGGAGGCTGGGGAGCGCTCTGCCCGGTGGGACATCACCTCAGAGGTGCCAGGAGCACTCACTGCTCTGTGTCAGCACCCACAGCATCTGTGCAGCAGTTGAGACCCCCAAGCCCCAGCGCTGGGAAGCCCATGGGCTGAGTCCAGGCGGTACCAGAGGGGCCCGGGCTGGCTGGGGTGGGAGGGGGCCCCAAGCCAGTGTCAGAGGTGACCGGTGGAAGGCCAGTGTTATGTAAATACCACTGCTGAACATGGCAGGCCTGAATGGCCCTGCGCGTCCATCCATCATTGCTGGGGAACAGAAGCCTCCCTGGGAGCACGGGGGGCCGGCAGCGCGGGGCACGCAGACACAGGCAGCATGTGCCCTACTCATAAACTGTTTGTTTTCTTTTTGTCTCTCTCGTTTCGGGGCACCCCGCTGAGAGCAACTCTCTGTTTTGTCCTTGCAACCTCTCCTCCAACCTTCCCCCCACCACTCCAGGCCTTCCTTTTCCTCCCTCCTTCCCCCGGCCTGTAAAAAAATAGGGAGGGGGTTAAAAAAAGAAGTAAAAAAAAAAAAAAAAGAGAAAGTGCCCAGTTCCCATTGCGGCTTCTTTCTGTGACTTCAAAGGCTCCCCATCATTGTTTGGGATCGGCAGGCAGTGGCCCTGAAAACGTGATCACAGCCGGGCACAGTGTAGGTCACCACCGAGCGCCATGCTCCGAGTGCTGAAAGGAACAGGCAGATTCTTCCCTTTTCATGCTTCACAACCCTGGTTACAGCGCTCTGCCTCGCCCGCGTGCTCCTCGCTGCGTGGCTATTCTTGCTCTTTTCTCCTCCTTTCCCTCCCTCTTTCTCTCAGCTCCCTCATTTCACCATCCGTTTGCTCTCATTCTGCTCTCCTCTGGGCCCAGCATTGCTTGCTCCTCACACTTTCTTCTCTTTCTTCTGTTACTTTTCATCCTAACTATCTCCTGCCCCTTCTCTCTCCTCTTTGGCACTGTTACACGAATCACTGTTCCTTTCTCCCTTTTCCCTCTCCTAAAGGTCAGGCTGGAGGTTGATTTCCTCATGCTCTCTGTTCCTGTTCAGTAGCAGCCTTCCTCTGACATTTGCCCGTGTTCCTGTCTTCCCCTGTGATATCTCATTCACTGTGCCCCAAACTGTGGAGGTTCTGTAATCTCTGGATTAGCCCCAGAAGCCTGCAGTCCTGTTCTCCCTGCAAGGTGCAAGCTGACTGCTTTCATGTGCAGTGGGCTTTACTCCCCCGAAACGTAGCACAGCCTTACATGGGGAGGCAGCACACAGTGCCTGCCAACAGCCTCAGCTTCCAAACTTGCTCGCTGGCTTTGCTGGTTATTGTGTAAGTAGGGTTAGAGTTGTGGATGAATTTGTGAAGCCAGGCACTGACTTCACATCTATCACAGGGAAACAGGAATCTTGTAAGCCTCACATGGAACATGATACTGATGGTAGTGCTGGAGGGCAGAGTTAGGCAGAGCAGTTTGAATGGGCATCCCAGAATACTTATGAAGTGGATCTTAACTGGTGAACATCGCATTGTGCTGAAACTGGGTGTGTTTCAGTAACTTTGAGCCACAAAACACCCCCAGCAAAGCCAGGAGTTTCCCTTTGGAGCAGAACAGGACAGCACTGTGCCCCTCCAGCACCCAGCCGGGGCACAGCCACCCTCTTCTCAGCCCCCAGGAGCAAAGATCACAGTGCTTTTGCCTCTGGTGATTTGTGAGGTTGTTTTAATGCCGAGGAGCCCACCAGGACTTGTCTCTTGCTAAATAGGCGTATTAAGGGACATTGCAGCAGGGGTTATAGAGTAATAATTTGTCCTAATGAGCTGGTGTCACGTTCTCCTAGGCCGGGCTGAGTGTGAGCAGGAGCCGTGGTAGGAAGGGGCTGTGCTGGCTCTGACCTGTCAGCACAGGTTAATGAAGTACTGTGCTGCTGGGAGGTCAGGGAGCAGGAGCTCAGCCATGGGGAAGGATGGGCTCTCCCCTAAGCTGAATGCCCCTGGGAAAGGCCTGTGCCCTGCAGGATGGAGCAGCAGGATGCACGGTGGGATATCGGGATCTCCGTGCTGGGTTGGCAGCTGAGCACCGCTGCTGCCTCATCAAGCTGTCTGCAGGCAGAGGTGAACCGGCTGCGGATGGGGTTTGGTAGGGGTTTGTCCTCTGGCTTCGCAGGATGGAAGGAGGCAGGAAGAGTAAGAGAGAAGAGGTCTCTCCTCCCTTAGGGTGCTCTAAGACTGGCAGGGCTGAGCTCCCACACAGCCAGGCCGAAATTCCTTGTCAGGGTCAGGCAAGTGGCTGGTGATGACCAGTGTATAGCTAGGAGGTTTATATAGATGGCACATCTTCATCCTTCCTTTTCTCCTTGCACAGAGTGTATGAACATCCAGAGGAAGTTCTCTCTGTCCTTCCTGTTCCCTCTTTCTCCTCCCTTTACGCTTCCCTATGGCTTGCTGCCTTGTGTGGCAGCTCTAAACCCAAGCAGTTGCTTCCATCCCTTCCGGAAGCTGGGCAGCCAAGGCACAGGAGAGTTCTGCCGGTCCCCCAGTGAACGGTACTGGGGAGCAGGCTGATGGCAGGACATCCTGGGCAGCTGAGGTTTGAGCAGAGCTCTGCACTCTGCAGGAGAGGACAGGAGAAGCCAAGAAGGAAGAGTCCTGTTCCACCTGCTGCCTTGGGGATCCATGGATCCATGGCCCTGTGGATCACACTACCCATCCATGCTGGGCAGGACAGTGCTCTTGGCCACACCAGCGCCCTGCAGTCTACAGCACAAGCTCCATATACCATCTTCCTCCTCCTCCCACTCATCTTTCTTTGCTCCTTCCCCCCCTGCTTCTCTTTGCTTTTCTCTGTCTCCATCTCTCTCTCCCTTTCATCTACTCAGAAGGCTTTACTCTACTTCCTTGTCACCCTAATTGATTGCATTAACCTTTCAGCGTATTGGATTTCCCCAGCACCGTGCAGAGAGCACTGTGCAATATGCTTATAATCTGGGCTGTAATGGACAGGCAGCAGTCAACGAGCCCCTGCTCCAACAGGTTCTGCTGACAACTTCTTCTCGGGGAGGGGGAGCAGGAGCATGGTGGGGGCTGCCCAGCATGGCTGTCACCCAGCGAGCAGGGTGCCACTGTTGGCCTGGGAGAAGGATCCAGCTTGGGAAGCAGGGGGAAGGTATCATATTTGACCCTATTCCTGTGATTTCTCCTTGTGTCTGAGCCCCCCCTCTTCCCTGTCTGCTCTATCTACAGTTTTTTTCCAGCTGCTCAATACTAAATTAATGTACACTTTGCATTTAGGCACTTGTTGCTAGTGGCAGGATGAGAAGACAGTATCACGGAACCCACATGTTTTCACACCATGCTTGCCTTTGCTTTTTCCTTTAATTTCAGTGTAAGAGGATGTGAGGGAGGTGGACACTTTTCCTGGGGTTTCAAAGATAAAAGCGTAGGAATATTGTGCTCATGAGGAAGACAGCACCGGGATGCAGAGACATCAGGAGGGAGAAGCCCTGAATTATGTATTTTTATATATATATATCTCAAGCTTGGCCTTGGCTAAATCCTTTCATTCCTGGTACCTTATTTCCCCCCTAGGAAGGTGGAGCTGTGATTTCAGCACTCTGTGACATGCTGGAGTCTGCAGGAGGGCTGTGGGGAGACCCAGGGCTGTTATCTTTGCTCCCTGGGCAAGGAAAAGACAGTGGCTGAAGGCAGGCAGTGAAGCCACACAGCCAATGTCACTGCTCACACTGACTGCAAGGCAGGAAATAAACCCACAGGGTCAGTGGCAGGAGCATGCAGGTCTCTTACAGGCCTGGCATCCTGCTGGTGCCCAGGGCCAGAGCCCAGAGGTGCTTTGGCATTCCTTTAGAGGACTGCAGTGATGGATCTGCCACGATCTTCTGGCAGTGGGCCCCCTTTAAAGTATCCTGGTGTAGGCTTCAGATCAGCAAAATGCTTTGAGTACGAGGTTGAGTTTTGCTAAGCCAAAGTAATTTTCATATTTAGAAGTTTCATTGAAATGGACCATACGATGAGACCTAGACCCTTGTGAAGTCCTTTTATAACAGCATTTAGCACAAGCTGGGTCTTCATTTATGATTGTGGCTCACCGTGTAACAAATAGCAATAGTGGTAGGGTTCCTGATCATCTTGTAGGTCTTTAGCTCAAGAGTAACATCGTGTTGTTAAAAGCAGAGTTACTCCTGCCTCTCTCGGTGTGGCCCACTCTGCCCTGGGGACATTTGGAGCTAAGGTTTAGAAACCTTGCAAGCTCCTGGGCACACCAGGAGGAGGGGACAGGGCTGTATTGTCAAAGGTAAAAGTAAATCCCCATTCTCTCTGTTCTTGAAGGCGAAAAGGAGAAATGACAGGAGATGGAGGGAAGCAAAAACTTTATTCCAGGTGATCATGCTGAAAAGTGGGTGGCTCCTTTACAAGCCAGGAGGTATTTGAAGGGAGGGACTTTATTTTAAGTTAAATAAAGAAGAAATAGGAGCAGGAAGCAAAGGATGAGGAATTGAAAACAAGCAAGAGAGAAAGAAGAGTGATGAGAGCAGCACCTCCTAAATGGAAGAGTAAACAGGCACTTGGAGGCATTAACTTAATTGATTGTTCTGCAACAGGCTGAACGCTGTGTTATTCTGTCACCGTGGCAACAACCCAAAAAAATTGTCAGCCTGTTTGGATGAAGTGAAGCGAAACATTCTCTAATTTGCGGTGATCCGGGTGTTTGTTTTCCTTCCGAAGAGGCGGGGGCTCCATTGATCTATTGTTTGCACAGAGCTGTTTTTTAATGGTGATATGGGGAAGGCAGGAGGCCGGGGGGCTTCGGGGCAGGTGAGACAAGGGGGGGTCTCTGCTGTGTTTCCCCACATCTGCCTTTGCAGGGTGGCCGTGTGAATCCAGCAGGAACTCCACAGTAGGAACCGTCCCAAGGAAGGTCGAGGACAGGGGAAAGTGGCTGTGATGAGCTTGTGCCAGAGATACTGCTTCAGTCCTTCCTGTTCTCGTCCATTTGGGCTCTTGCAGCTCCTTCTGTACTGCAGTCTGGTGTTGGGTAAGGACAGCTAAACTGCCTCAGGGGCAAGAGCAGCTCTGTTCCCCCTAACTCCCTTCCCAAATCCATGCTATTCCATTTAATGTGTGCGGACCTGTGCCTGTGCACACCCTGTGCTTGGGGGAACGCATCTTTGCACACTCAGTAGAGGAGTCACATTTGAGTTTGGTCCCAGGACCACAGCTAGGGTAAGATAACAAAGTGCCCACTTTGCGCTCCTTATTACAGCAGAGAGATGAAATCCCTGAGCCAAAGGATGGGGGATTTTGTCTCCTGGGATAGGGGGCCAGGCTGCTCCAAGGGGCTGAATGGATCAGGAGATGGGGACAGCCACAGTGGGAAGGGTGGATTGCTGCAGGTGTAGCTTGGGTCAGACCCCAGGAAGCAGTGAGGATGGGAAGATGCACCACAAGTTGTGCAGTGGCTTGTGCTGCTTCTGACCATGCACACCCAGGGGGCCAGGAAGGAAGGAGCTCCTGAGGACACCGCTCGCTGTCAGCACATGCTTGTTTCGGAGTGAAATGTCGCTGCAGCACTTGCTTCAGCTGGGAGATGTTCAGTCAGAATGGGAAAGCTCAGGAGACCAAGGAGCAAGCCCACGTGGCCAGGGGTGAGCAGCAAGGCCTTGGGCCAAAGATGTGATGCCAAGAGATGGGTGCTGTGGCGGTGGAGGGGAAGGCTGGCAGGAAGGTGCCTTACAGGTCTGCAGAGATGGCTGTGAGCCAGTGGGAGGGTGAGTGGCAGAGGTGGCTCTGGGCCAGTGCAGGAGAGCAGAGGGTTTCCTCGTGACACAGGATCAGTGGGAGGGACAAGCTGCTGACCTGCCTTTGTGCATGGCTCTGCTTGGAGGTTCCACCCTCTCATTTGGGACTTCTGCACTCCTACAGCCTTTGGGCACCCGGTGGGGATCCCTGTGTTTCTCATCCAGGCATTGTCCCCATCCCTCCCTGGCAGTGTCCCAGACCTGGTCCAGCTGCTGAACAGGGGCTGTCTGGTTGATCCCTAAGATTTCAGGGAGAGCTGTAGAATATGTTAGTGTCAGGTACTGGAGAATGTTCTTTATGGGGTGTGCAGGGGCAAAAACCCACAGTATGTCCCTGCCCTCTTCTTGCCTCCATCCCTGCTCCTGTTTCTGTTGTCTCGGGTGATTTTCTTCCTCTATTTGTACCAGTTTTGCTTAATCACCCTTTTCCTCTTCTCTGTCTCCCTCTGTTTCACTCTCTCCATCCATTTTTTAACTCTTCTCCTCTGTTGCTCTTTCTCACAGTGTAGATGTAGGTGAGGATAAGAGACTGTCACTGGCGGGTGAGCAGTGTCCCTAGGCACTGTGTCCTGCCTGGGGATCTGTCCCCATGCTCCCGGTGGGAGGGGGCACCGCGGGTAGGTGGGACAGGAGTGCTGCACGTCTGCTGGGAGCAGGCTGAGCTGCCAGGGAAAGTTTGGTGGTTATGGGCATCAGGAGAAGCTAAATAACCCTGTAACTGGTATGAAGGTGAATTCACGGTCTAGTGAGCACTGAAAATATGAGAGGGCTTTGAGACAGGCAGAGTGTGGAAAAGGGAATTCAGCTCGCCGATGGCTCAGGGCAGTGCTGTGTGTCTGGAGCGATGCAGGGACATGCTGTTGCCATCCACAGCACACCACCTCCTGCGGGCTGGCGAGGATGAGGAGGGTGCTTGGTGCTGCAGGTACACAGGAGGGATGCACACACTGGCTCAGCAAGAGGAAGTCTGTACCCCTGGCCATGGGTAGCCACGCATGGTCTGACTGCACCGCCTGGCACAAATGGGTGGACACATGTCCCACGGTGCCATGTGGCCATGCACGTACATGTACAGACATGCAGACAGCCGTGCCTGCGCTGGATCACATCTCTGCATGTCCTCATCTGTGTGGATGCAGCCACAGCCATGCAAACACAGGGGTGCAGGCACACACACCCCACAAATACAGCCCTGTGCCGTCTGCGTCGGCTCACAGTCAAGTCAAATTCCTCTCTGGTGTAAGTACACTCCAGTGAGGCAGCACAGATTTATCCCAGCGTATCTCCAATGTCTGTGTGGTTACCTGCTGTGAGCAGGAGAAGAGTTGCAGGAAATCTATTCTCCTTCCAGCTGGGAGAGGCTGATGCCTTGGGGTACCAGGAGATGCGCAGAGAGGAAACCCCCTTCAGCTTTTCACCTGGAGCCGGTAATCTCCTTGCGCTGAATCTTTGGAACAGGGGAATTGCATTTGAAGCCCAGCCAGTGGTGATTTAGCGTTAGACGTTCGCAGAAGAGACTTTGATTAATTCGTAGTAAAATCAAGTAGCACTTGGGTGCCAGCACCACATTCCAGGGTGAGCCGGCGACCGAGGTGCGCGCTGGGCGGCTGCCAGGAGCCTGAGCAATCCCGGCGGAGGTGGCAGCACCATCCAATCCACAGCCTCTCCCTGCTTGGGCTTCTGCATTATTAATTTATTTTTCTCCCTTCCTTGGCAAAAAAAGAGTATTTGGTAACGACCTCAAATTGCAAAATGCTGATGATTTGGAGAATGTGTCACAGAAGCTCCAGGGTGATAAAGGGGAGACGAATCCCAGCCAACAATCCGGCTCAGCCAGTTTGCCTATTTATTAAAGAAAAAGCCCAGATCATTAACTTTTTTGTTGTTGTTCTGTTTGCGGGCAACTCCCTGCTGGCAACTTTCGGGCGCCCAGTAAATTAAATCGAGTATCGGCCTGGTTGGGGGCAGCCCAAGCATGGAGTTAGAGCCGTGAAATGGGTTAGAAACCGGCTCCGTGTGCGTTAGCGCATGAATAAACCCTTGAGGGTACCAGGGAAAAGTGCTCTCTGGCATGAAGGTGGTGTCGGAAAAGCCTCACTCGCTGCCCTGTGGAGGGTCAGGTATTGTAACTGGAGAACTGAGCCTCACTTCTCCTCCCACTGCTTGTTCACACAGTTAATTGCCCCTCGACACGTTGCTGTGCCATGTTGGTCCCTGGAGAAGCAGAGCTGGAAGAGAGCATCTGTAGGCACAGGCTTTGTTGGTTCCCCATTTGCCTGCTTGGTTTGGTCGTTGAATAAAGAGCAGTTTAGGGATGGGCTTGCCTGCTTGGTGCCTCTGTGAACTCAGAGAGTTCCCTGTGCTATCAGGGAAGGGTGATTACGTCCCCCTCCTCTAGAACATCCCACGTGTTCGCTGAAGTAGTGCTTCAAGCTAAATCAGTTTGCTGAGGGCTCCAGCTTCCCTTAATTCAGTGTCAGGACCGGGCTTGCATGGCTATTATTCAAGAAGCTTTATCAGAAACACAAAGCTAGCATCTGCCCTCCTGCTTCCCTCTGGGCATCACCAGCTCTCCTGCCCTGGGTTTGGCACACGGAGACTCGAGGGACTGCCTCACCGAGCCCATTTGCAGGCAAAACTCGTTTCAGCTCCTGGAGAGTCTCGGCTCTTCCGCTGGCTGCAGGAGCGTGGTGGTGGCTTGTATCATGGGCAGAGCAGCACAGAGGTGCAGAGAACTAGCTAGAACTGAACAGCTTGGGTGGGAGAAGAGAGCAAAGATGCGGCTGAGATTGCTGGCCTCTCCCTTTTCCTCTTTCAACCCAAGTGAGTTGTAATTAAAGCTGGATTTTAGGTTTTAATCTCAGCTGATGGCCAAGCTCTTTCCCTTAGAGGTAGCCACCTTCTTCCCTCGGCATGGTTCATGTCCCTCCACAATCACTTCTCTGGTGAAGCCTGCCCAGACCTGAGCTCACGTGGGTGCTGATGGGAGGAGAAGGGTATTTTTCAAGGTTTCTGCTAGGTTTTTTTCTTCTGAAATACAAGGATGTGCAATTTTTTTAGTTTCAATTTAGCATTGGAGAATTTTATAATTTAGTAATTAAAATCTCTGATAGGCTTTAGAAATTGCAGCTAATTGAATTTAATGGGAAGATGATTTTCAATTTTATTTGATTACCCGGACCCCTGGCATTGGTATTTATGGGAAAAAAATGGGAAATGTGCTGTGTGGGCTAAGATGGCATAATTGAATTAGGGCTAATCGGATTTCTTCGTCATGAATTTCACTATAATTTTCCTATAATTTTCCATTAGATATCTAGTTTACAAATATTCACAAAGAAATGAAGCTCTTTCGGAATGGAGATTGCTGGCTAACAGGATTACAGGGACGAGAGCTCGGCACTGCCAGCCCGGGCTCCTGCAGTAATGCAATCGCTGCGTCTGCCTCACACTTACCGCCCGCCGCTGCTCCCGCACCCCCCGGCCTGCTGCCAGGGCTTCCTCTGGGAGCTTTGCTGCTTCTTCACCGCGGTGTCCGTGTGACACTCCAGTGCACACGTATCCTCGTGCAGGGTCACACGTGTCCCCGCCGGTGCGGTGCGTGTCACTTGCGTGCGCGCTCACGTATCCCTGTGTCAGCACTGGCGGTGCTCACACTGCCTCGTTGCACAGGCAGGGCCAGCCCGCGCCTGCTGCATCATGGGCAGCTCTCTGTGTGCACTTGTCACTGTGTGTCAGGCAGGAGGGGACACTTTGCCTTCCCTCCCTGGTGCTCTACTGTCACATCCCAGAGGAGGGGTCGCAGTCGGTCCCCACTGGGTGCAGTCCTGGGTCTCCTCTCTCTGCTCTTGCTGTCCATTTCTTACCTCCTCCATTATCTCCCCTCACTTCCCTGCTGTCACTTCTAATGAATGAGTGTCCGTCCTGCCTGCTCCATCAGGGACAGTCCCCAACATTCCTCTGTACCCACCTCGGTGCTCTGCATGGAAGCAGGGCTGCCACAGCCTCTGCCTGTGATGGGGCAGGAAGAGCAGAGCAGGTAATGGGCTGGGCCCCTTCTGCCTTCCTTCCTTTCTGCCTCTTGCTCCTGCCCAAGCCAGGTCAAACCCAGAGTGAATTTGTGGAGACCATCCCTACTCCGCAGCATCAGAGTCCTGTAAAATCCAGCCTGTCTCTGTCCATCCCCTCTCTGCTGCTTGCTGGGCTGCATGTTCAAAGCCTTTCCCCATCTGCTGCTGTGTCCTAGGACACAGTTACTGGGGGAGCAAGTCATTACCCTGGACAGTAGGTAGGGTAGCAGCTCCTCTCTACCCAGAGCCACTTGCCATCTCCATGGCATCAGGCCTTCCACATATCTCCAGGGCAGGACTGTCTCTGGTGACAATCCAGTCAGGGCAGCATCCAGTGGTGTGCTGCAGCAGCCCCACAAAAGACCTCCTGTGTGTGTACACTCAGGTGTGAACATGTGTGTGTGTGTGTGTGTGTGTGTGTGTACATGGCATGTGGTCAGGTTTTGTTTGCTTCCAAGCATGTCTGTGCAGGAAAACAAGCTGGCTTGGAGCTTCTCGAGACAGAAATCACCTCTTTGTTTTGTGCTGGTCCTGTGCTCTGCAGGGATGGGTCTTGCCCAGCCTGGGACCTGCCTTTGGGCAGTGGTTTCCTAGTGCCTCCAGAGGCCATCCCAGTGCCTGGTGTGCCGAGCTGAGGCTCAGGGGCTCCGTGGGGCAGCTCTGGGCTGGCTCAGGGTGGCACTTGCTGGTTTTGAAAGCAAAGCTCCTGCCCTTCAGTGCCAGGTACATTCCCGGTTGGATGCAGTGCCTGGGAAGGACAATGCTCTTGCCTCCTTGCCCTGAAATCCCCAGGCTGCACTTTTAATCGTTGTAGTAAATTGTAACTAATTGTTAGTGCATTCAAACCCTTGCCACTCCTTCCCCCTAAGTCTTCGGGGCCCCTGTGGAACACGAGGACATGCAGTGTACGGTCACTGCTGTATGGCCCGCTCCTGGTACAGTCATTCCCTCTGGGCAGTGATCAAGAGATGAGCAGCATTTGGCTTCCAACTCAAGCTGTGGAGTGTCTGGAAGAGCAGCAGCCACATGGTGGGGAGCTGGTGTCAAACTCTTTGGGTAAGGCCAAGGAATAGTAAATGGGAGAAGCGATCCCGGCGGAGCCCCACCCGGCACACGGAGCCTCGGCACAGCGCTTTGGCAATGCTTTCTGGGTGCCATGTGCCAATAATGTGATTGAAACCGAACTGAGAAGGAAGGAGGGAAAGAGAAGGAAAGGGAAAGAAAGCAGGGATTGTCTGCTCCTGCCGCCCAGGCCCTGAGGCCTGCGGGCGCCTCCCTTGACGAAACAGAAATCAAACAAAATTACAGAAATAGGGCAAGAGCATTTGCCTAATAGACTCCCCGAGCAGGAGCAGGAGGAGGAGCAGGAGCAGGAGCACAGCGCTGCCAGATCTCCAACCTGCAATCTGGGAGCCAGCGCCCTGAGCCCACACGAATCCAGAGCACGGCCCCAGGCCCCTGGGGTCAGCTCCAGCGAAGGAGGGAGAAACTGCCAAGAACATGGGCTGAGCCTAAAAAACAAAGGTAGAAGAGACACAGAAAGGGGATGTCCCACATATCAGCGTGACTCACCCCCTGCTCAGCCCTGGCACACTGTCTGCGGGGAAAGCATTAAACTGTAATAATAATAATAAATTAATCATCCTTCCCCCTCCCATTGCACTTTTCATCTGAGGATCTCTGAGCACCTGGCAAACATTAATTACTGAGCGCTCCTCATGCCCCTGGGAGGGTGGGAAGGGACAAGGAGGGATCTCTTCACCTGCCACAGAGGGGCAGCTGTGGTTGGAGCGGATGGGGTGGCTCTTGCCATGGCACATGGCATGTTCAGAGCAGGGTGAGGGGTGCTGCTTGCCCTCCAGTGCTCCTGAGGGGTGCAGGAGACACTTCATGCCATGGTATGGTTGGTCAGAGCAGCTTTTCCTTGGAGATGATCCCTGGAGAGATGGGGGAAGAAGGGGAGATGCTGCCCCAATGGGAGGCAGAAGGGTACCAAAGGAGCAGAAAGCTCCACAGGCTCCGAGAGAAGAAAGAACAAACTTTTCTTGGGTAAGAGGCAAAGGAGGGAGTATGGGGAAATAAAACCCGATCCTGTGACTGGAGATGGCTGAGATAGGAAATCAGGCCTGGCCCTTGCGTCAGCTGCAGGGCGTGAGCTTCACCTGAAAAAACACCTTGGCAAGTCGTTCCTGCAGGGAGGAGTGGGAGGGACAGTGGGAAGTCTGCGGAGGGGATCCTCCGGGTGTGTTTGGGTTGTGTGTGTGGGTTCATGTGTGTCATGGTGGATGGGTATGTGTGGATTTGAATGCGAGCGAGCACACAGTATCATTTTCTTTGTTGGGGTGCATATGCATGTTGCGTGTGCATGCTGGGATGGGAGGGGTGGGGAGCATTTGTATACTGATGTGTGAACGTGCTCAGCTCGGTGCATGTAGAAGAACAGGTATGTTTAGAGGGGCTGTGTATGTGCAGTAACACATCCATGTTACAGTGTGTGTTCCCCCTCATAAGGAGTCTGGGATACAGTGAGCACAACTCCCACTGTTTAAGTACTAAGTTCATAGAAGTGAAAATGGAGAAATCCGAGTGACACGAGGTGTGGTAAAGTATTGGGACCTGTCAGCAACCTCACACCTCGAAGGAAGTGTTGGGTCCAAACTGAACTATTGCAAAGGCAGAGATGAACCAGCACAAACATTTCTGGTGCTGTCCATCGCTTCTAAGATAGGGTATTCCCTGTCAAGTGCTGTAAAATCTGACTTGGGTGTAAGGACCAGGGCAGGCTCTGATGAGGGCTGTGAGTGACATTGCCTGGGCTGGCATCTATGCTGGGGCCAAGCGAGATGCAGATAGGCAGGATGGGGTGACAGTGCTGGTGGGACCTGATGGAGGGTGGTTAGAAACCAGGGGGAGACGTCGGGGTGATGCTGATAACATTTTGCTCATTTCTTAGAGCTTGAGTGTGCGGGTGGGATGGTGAGCTCCATGCAGGGGCTCAGTTGGGGAGCATGGCTTGGCCAGGACTCTCCTGTCCCCACCTTGCTTCCAGGCCCAGAGGGTCCCCTCGTGGCTCCATGTCACTAGACTTTGTTTAGATTTTTGCCAGAATACCTGTGGTTTTCCCAAATGACCCCCCTCTCCTCCTCCTCCTCCCTGCCTGCTGGCCTTGTGCACTGCCTCTGTGTTTCTACACCCTTGCTGAGGTGATGAGTTGCAGAGTGGGGTCTCTGGGCTCAGGACGCTCTCCGGGTGCAGCGTGTCCTGGTGTGTGGAGCCAAACAGACCTGGGCTCCTTCCAGCCCTGTGACTAACCTGTCCGGCCACTTCTGGCGAGTCACTTCCCTCGCTACTGCCTCAGTTTCCCCATCCGTGCAGTGGGGTAATGATGCTGGCCTCCTTTGAAAAGCACATTAAGTTCTGCTTATAAAAAGGATTTAAGAGCTGGTGAGTTCATGGACTGCTCCCCAGCCCCAGTGAGGAGCCCTGGCTCTGCCAAAATCCACAGAGCCAAGCGTGGTGTGTTCACAAAAACAGCCTACAACCTGCTCAAAATACCTATTTAATCAGGTAAATAATCTGCTCGTTTGTTTTAAAGAAAGAGGCTTATATCTCTGTTTACCCAACACGCCTCTTAGAACCTCCCTCGCATTCTTTGCTACTTAGAAAAATAAAGCAACAAAAAATGAGGAAATTCTTTGCAAAAGAAAAAAAAAAAACCCACCCCTCCCGTGGGCCGCCTTCCTGCGGGGCATTGGGCAAGATGCTCTAACGCCGGGATTGTGACACCCACCGGCCACCCCGGGACCGGGCCCCAGCACTGCCGCCCCGACACCGGGGGCGATGGGCACTCCATCGTGTGACGGCTGTGCCTAGGGCAGGTCCCTGTCTCTGCCCGAGGGCTGCGGGTCCTGCCCGACCCCCCGCACCCCCGCGGCGGCTCCTTCCCAGCCCGCTCCGGGGCTCGCGTGTCCCGCGCTGCACCGCCGGCGGAGCCCGCAGCGCCCGCCCGTTGCGCGGAGATGGGAGCGGGGCAGCGCGGCCCCGGTGCGGGGCTTCCCCGCGCTCTATCCCCGCCCCTCCCGCGCCCCAGGTGACCCCGGCCCCGGCCCCGCACCTGCCCCGGCCCCGGCTGGAGGCGTGTCCCGCTGCCAGTGCCCGCCCCCCGCGGCGGCCGGCGCCCGCCCCCGGCCCCGCTGCCAAAGTGACTCGGGGAGGACCGGCACGGCAATGACATCAGTGCTTTAAACAACTTGTTATTCGGGAGCAATCAGCTGCAATTAGGTATTAATTAAGTATTATGAAAGTTGATTATTTAAGTGAATTCGGCTTTCGTCTCTCCGACTATGGTAAGTACAGCACAATTGTCCTTTTCCTGCCCCACAACCCCCTCCGCTCGCTGGAGCCCCTCGCTCGGTGCCGGTGCCCGCGGAGCGGAGCGCTCCATGCCCCGCCGCGCCTCCCGTCCCCTCGCGTCCCGTCCGTCCCCTCCGCCGCCGCCGCGGGGCCGGGCGCTGCGGGCAGTTTCACCGGGAGCCGGTGCCCGGAGTCGCCGCCGCACCGAAACTTTTCCCGGCGCCGAGGCGGGTGCGGGGCCGGGGCCGGGCGGGCGCGGGGCGACCCCAGGTGCTGCCGGGGCCCGCAGCCTCTTTCGCTTTTCTTTCACTTGTTAGACGGAAGTTGGCTTCCTCCGCTCCGCTGCCGCGGCCCCGGCCCCGCGGAGCCGAGGTGAGCCGGGGGCTCCGCTCTGCCGCGTCCTGCCGGGTCCTGCCGGGGCGAGGCGGGAGAGGATGCGGAGGGGAAGTTTATGGGGGTTTTGAAATGATTCTGCGTTTATATTTGTTGTGAGTTGTGTGGGTTGTTTTCTCTTTCATTTCTTTCCCCTTCCGAGCTCTGGCGTCTCGCTGGTAAAGGTTGCTTGTCAGGTTCCTGCGCTGTCTAAATGAAAAGGAATTTAATTTATTTGGGACAAGGCAGTGTCAGATGAAGAGGCTGCTTATTACATTTAATGAGTTGTGTTTTTTTTTTTCTCCAGCCTGGGCATATCTGGGATGGGTTTGTTTTTGTCCTTCCATGTGAGGTATAGGAGACCTCCCCCCACCCCTTCACATCTCGCAGGGAGGAGGAACGGTGGCCAGGCTGGGGCAATGTTTTGGTTTTAGATTACAGGCCCCACTCCTGGGGCTGGGTGTGTTTTAGGTTGTAGCTTTTTGTGGTGCATCCACTGGGTTTTGATGGGATATTGGGATGGGGAGAAGGGGTTGAGCTCGCCTGGGTGTGGTGGTGGTGGTGGACTGGGCTCCATTGGGCTGGGGCATGATGTGCTGGTGGGTTTTCCAGCCCTTGGCCAGGCTACATTTGACAAAGTGGGTGAATTCGGAGTTTGGTTGGAATCTCTTGGGCTGCATTCCCGTCCTCTTTGGGACCCTTCCCACCGCTTTAGGCCTGTACCTGCTAACGCAACCGTACCCACTCCTTCAAAATAGTGTGAACCATTCCCTCCCATTTAAAACCTAAATGGAAGCGATGGGCCCAACAGGCCTGCGCTGGCGAGCTGCCACGGTCCAGCTAATTACTGCCGGAGCTGATGTGTACGTGTGTGTGTGTGTGTTGGTGTTTTTAATAAGGACTAAGATGGTAATAAACTGGTTGATGATTGACTGGGCCTGAACTATGTACTGTGATGTTGTGATTGAGAGGATCATTTTGTCGCCGTTTATTCCCTTTATTTATTTCTATTACTGATACCAGGAACCGAGTGGCTCTCGGGATCCAGCCATGGGCATGCGGCTGCTTCCCTTCTGGATCAAGGAGCTGGGAGGCTGCGTGGGCAGCCCAGGAGTTAAGGATGTGGTGAAAATGCAGGAGGACGAATGCTTTAATAAGTAATAAACAGTGATTTACCCCCAATCTCCATCTCCGGCAGCAGTGGTGGGATCTGCAGGCAGCTGCCTTTGCCCCTGCTGGCCTGAGCCCTGCCTGCCCCTGCCCACCCATTCCGCTCCCCAAAAACGGCCTGTGAAGCCAGCATCTTCCCCTTCCTTCATCTCGGAAGTATCATGGGTGCTCAGGCTTCCTGCATGTTTCAGTGCTCCAGTATGGGAACCTGGGGCCGCAGTAAGCCATGGAAATGAGGATCTGGGAGATCTGTTTAAGTCAGCATTACGGTCTGTGTGTGGGTGAACCCGTCTTGTCATGATCTCGAGGCAAAGACCTGCCCCATAATCACCACCTCGAACCCTTATCTCCTTGGGCCAGCTTATCTCCCTCAGTTGCTGGCTCTTGAATCCTCTCCAAGCCCTCGGGCTGCGGCTCCCTGGAGGCAGTGCCCGAGGGCTGCTTGCTGAGCTGCCAGCTGGCACAGGCAGCTCCGGAGGGGTTTCCTTCCCAGAGGGACTCGGTATGTGGGGTCTGAGGCTGCTCTTGCCGAGGGCTTTCTCAGCTCAGTCAATCCTTGCATGGACCTTCTAGGGCCAGAAGCTGTTTGTAGTGGTAAAGGGTTGGAAAGAATTCATGGACTGAGTTCATCTGCACTGGATCATGGCAAGATGTTCCCTACATGTGACTTTCTGCAAGTCTGGTTGTAAATATCTTGAGTGACTGGGCACCTGTCACTTCCTTTGGGAAACTGTTTCCCAACCTAATTATCCTTGGTATGAGATGACAGGAACTGATCTCAGAATGGGGACCAAGAAACCTATGGTCAACGGGTGAAGAAACACCTAATTTTCCACTCATAGGGTCATTTCGTGTCTTTGTTTTGTCAAATCACTGTTGTTGTTTGGAACACCCTGTGGATGGGAACACCTTCTCTGGGCTAGTGCCAACTCTCTATTTTTCTGACAGTACAGCTTTTTAGAGAGACATTGGCTCAGTCAAGGTTGGTGTCATTCCTGTGCTGAGCTCATGGTCTGCAGAAGGTTCATAGATGGTTCATTTGGGTGTTCAGGTCACTTTCCAGTAGTCCTATGAAATATTTGTTGGGTGGAAAGCATTCAAGTGCTTAAACCTACCTAGTGAGGACTCTTCCGTGGGAGAAGGGTTTACCAGGGCAGGGATTAACCTTCTCATCATGGTGTGAAGCAGGGCCCCGCTACTACTTGAAGAGCGTGCTTCAAAGCTAGTTGAAGTCCGTAGGAGTGTTTCTACTGGTTTGGCACTGTAGAGAGATAACTCACAAGAAAGACCAGAAAACTGATTCCTGAGATAAGAAACTTCTGTTTCCCCACCTGCACTCTCTCTGCTGAGCCCTATTCCTTCTAAATAGGGAGAAGTACCTACAGATAGAGGGGTCTGCAGATGCTGCACCCTTCCACTGCGAAACTGAGAGGGGCAGAGGCTGGTTTAGTACAGATACCTCAGCTGGAAGGGATGAAGTATTTAATACGTAGCTTCTGTATCATCAGTTTCTCTTTCTGTTTTCCTGGACTGTTTATGCTTCCACTCGGAGTCCTCCTTGCTGCTATCGGAAAGGACTGTCTGAGCTTGGAATTTATATCACAGCTTTTCCTGCACAGCGTTGTCTGTCCCACGTCTCATGCTGCCAGAACTCTTGGCTGCCCTCACAGGCAGAGCCTTTGTGGCCACCTGGACATCACATCATAACCTCCAGGCTGCTGTGCAGCCTTCACTTCAGGTTTCCCTCTGAAAAGTTGGTTGGAAGTATCTGGAAAGTAATG
The DNA here is from genome assembly GCF_004027225.2 of Strigops habroptila. Classification (NCBI taxonomy): domain Eukaryota; kingdom Metazoa; phylum Chordata; class Aves; order Psittaciformes; family Psittacidae; genus Strigops; species Strigops habroptila. Next base: position 3,856,631 of record NC_044292.2, read on the forward strand.
AAAAGTGCTGTGGGAGGTGAAGACAAGCAGTGCCTGTGCTGCATCTCCCACCTCCACCTGGGCTCCTTCCTTCCCTCCCTCACAGGGTTTGGAAGATGCGGCCGTTCCCAGGGTTTGGAGAGCTCAGGTGCCACCCAGGGCTCAGCTCCCAGAAGTGCTGACAGCACAGAGGCCACGCTGGGCTTTGGGAGAACCAAGGTGCTCGTCTTCAGCTGCACTTTGCAGAGCAAAGAGGGGGCAGAGGAGGCTTGGCTGGGGGCAGGGGAGGGGCAGAACCTCCAGCCAAGAGTCCCACGCGGCCCCGTCTCCTCCCCTCCGGTTCAACGCGGACTGGATCAATTTGGACGTCTTCAGCAATAAAAAATGCCGATGTCGTCCTAATTCACCAGGCCCCGAGATGACAGCAAATTTACATTTTTTAATTAAACTAGCAGCCAGTTTTTATGAGAGGGGGCTGGGTTATGCAAATCAAATGGTTGTGTACGAAAGATTAGGAGAGTTTGGGAATAAATTCCACAAATGCTAATAAAAAAAAAAAAAAAGGAAATAAAATGAGAGGGGGGAGAGAGAGGGACATTGTTCCATTAGCCCCTTTTAGACTGATTTCCCTAGGGAGAAAGCAATGGGGGGTGAGAGATGGAGGCAGCTTTTAGAGACAGGTAAAATCCATTTTGAGGATTGAGAGCCCCTTGGACCAGGACCTTGTTGCTCCCTGTTTCCTCTCCCAGGGCTTGCAGGGGAGACAGAGACAGACATCACTGGCAAAGGAAACTTGCTGGCTTCTCATCCCCATTCCTGCTTGAGCAGTGATTGTACAGGCTGGAACACCAGCCGGGTGACTGCAGCCTGGTTGAGGACATAGAGGAGTGCATGGTGCTGAGCTGCTGGAGGGGCATGGGTGGGTTATGATGGTGTTGCAGGAGGGTGGATGTGGCAGGGGACAGAACAGTCCCTGGGTGGGCAAAGCCCAGACCCTGGCCACACGTGAGTGCTGAGGGGGGGTTACACTGAGCTGCTCTGGATGGGGACCCTCTTGGGGCTGACAGATGGGACATGGAGCAGGGCTGGTCACTGAGATCCGTACCCTGGCGCATCCCCCTCTCTTTTGCGCAGCTTTTGCTTTGCTGGTGGACTCCTGGTCCCTGGCAGGAGCTTGCTGGTTACACAGACAGTAATACGCATCGTGGGTGCAGGGCTGGGCTTCATTCCACATAGGCACAGGCTTTGTCTGCAGAGCAGAGTGTGTTTTGGAGAGGGATGATGATGCTTGTCTCTCCTCCAGACTGAGGACCCTCTTGTTGCCCAGCCATGGGGCTGAGTCCAGCTGTTAACTTCCCTTCCTAGTGCGTTAACCTGGCACCAGCCTTCTCCTCATTCTCAGGAGACCTCCCATCTTTCTTCATGTGATCATTCCAGAAAACAGAACAGTTTGTCAAGCCTTTTTGAGAACAGTTACAGTGAACCAAAACCATGCGCTTCATTCACATAAAATATGTTCCTGTTTAAGTTTCCCAAAGAATTCTCATGGCATTTGGGAGTTAGGTGTGGTGGCCAGCTACCGAAGCAATTGTTTGCTCTGCCATGGAGAAACACAACCAGAAAATTTCTGGAGGCTGGGAAACTGCTTAAAGCTTCCAGTCCTAAGGCAGTTTCATGCTCAGAATAAAAGCTGAACAACCCGTGTAGGTTGGCAAGAGAGAGCGAGAGGTGGAGAGGAGGAGATACAAGGAAAAAAGGATGGGAAGACTCAAGTCACCAGGTGCACTTTAGTGCAATCCCCTGAGGATTTGGGTGCCTCACTAGAGAATTTTGCCACCCATTCCTGGTTTTGGGGTGTGAAGTGATGATTCACCTTCGTGCACATGTTTTTCCTTTGGAGAAGGTGACATTTTAGCAGAGCCTCTTGTGAAATCGGTAAAAACACCGAGCTCCGGCGGAGCGTTTCTGGAGGTGTTCCCCACACCCAACACCTACGTCCCCGTCACCCTGTCCCGCACATGCACATCTGCCCCAGACGCTCGCCCACCTCCCGGACACTCACGTGCCCTGTGTTGGTGTTGGGCTGAACTTGGTGTTCTCCAAGTTGCTCTCTCAAGACATCACCTTCCCCTACACTCCGGTTCTGCGCGCTGGCATCATTGTGGTGATGAGTGGATCTTTATTAGCAGCAAGAGAAGATCACTATGGTCCATGCCTTGTGTGTTAGGTGTCCCTGTGCTCCCACTGCTGCTGCAGTGTGTCCTCTGCTGTTCGTGCTGTGAGGAATGATGGCCTGGGTGGCAGGGTTGGTCCACAGGCAGGTAGGCAGTTGTACGGGGGATTTTTGTAACATGAGTTTCTGAGCTGAACTAGGGCCAAGTTCAGCCTAAATCTAACAAAGAGAGCTCCAGAACAGGTCTGTGAGACATGGCAGAGTCTGAGGATTTGGTGTAGGATGAATAACTCCTAATCTATAAAGTGGGCATAATCATACTCCCCTGTGCAGCCCAGAGCCAGGGCTGGGCGCTTCGGTGATGGAGATAAGGGAATGAGGCCTGGCTGCTGTCCATGAGGGGTGCGGGGTCGGGCAGGAGCGCTCCTCCCTCCAGCCGGGGTGTGGAGCTGGGTGTGGGAGAGCCCAGCCCGCGCCCACTTCCCGGGAGCTCCTGACCCATGGCACCCTCCATATCCCAGCAGCTGCAGCACCCTTGGGTCCAGGATGGGATGTTATGAACCCTAAAGGGGGGTTCTCCAGGACCTGGGCAGGGGGGTGCTTTGTTGTAATGGTACCATGGTGTCAGCCCCTCTCCTGAGAGAGTGGCTGGGAGGAGGAAGCAGGAACTTTTAGCTTCCATACATGGGAAACTGTCAAAAGCCAGGTAGCAACACCAGCTTTTGTCTGGTATTTCCAGAAAAACCCGGCGGGACCTGGCATCCCAGGGCATAATTTATTATGGAAAAATAAAATAATAAAGTCCCAATCCCTTTGAGGCCTGAGTCATAGAAGCATCTTCTCATTAAAGCAGCTCCACCTCTCTGCATGGTGTTTGCCAGCACCGTGCCTGGATGAATCCACTCCCCGAGCCGGCTTGCCCAGAGCAGCCCTCCTCCTCCTGCTGCTCCTCCTTCTCTCTGCCTGTGCACCCCTCTCCTCCAGCACCCCTTCCCCTATCTGGAGGAGCACGAGCAGTTCCACATGTCAAGCCAACTTCTCCCTTCTTCAGGCCAGGGGGTTGTTTTGTTGGCATGTTTTGTAGACAAATGTCTTCATCTCTTCACCCACCTTCCACCCCCAGTGCTATCAAGTTCTCTGGGCACGGCCCTGGCTCCCACATCCCCTTCTCCCGGCCAGCCACGTGGTGTGGAGGTGTGTGTGGTATCTTTCCATGGCTTGAAGCTCTCTTCCAAGTGGCCTTCTGCAAGCAGGGGAAGGAGAGGAAGCTGCTCCTGGAGTAATTACCATCTGCATGTCCTGAAGGCAGGCAGCAGATGTTAGCAGAGGAGGACCGGATTGGAAGAGGGTGAGGGAACAGAGGCTGGGGAGAGAGGGTCTGATTTTTCTTCTTGAGTGCATATGAATATTTGTAACAGAAGCTCGGTAGGACAAGAATCACAGTTTTGCAAAGTAGATCCATGCGCTTGGAAACTTTGAGAGGAAGCTCCTTTGCTGGCTCTCGCTGTGTTTTCAGTCATTCACTCCTGCTTTTCTCAGCCTTTTTCTATGCTGCACTATTTAACTTTCCTTGCTAAATAGCTTTCCTTTATATCCTTCTTCCTTTCCTTATTCCCACAGACCCGTCATTCTTTGTCACTCTCCTGGACTTCCCATTCTGCCTTTGATTCTGTCTTGATTTTCCTTTCCTTTCCTCCCCCCCTCCACCTCCCTTCCATTATCTTACTCTCTTTATTTTTCATTTTCCCATTTGTCTGTGGGCTGATATTCAGATGAACACACTCCTTCCAGTTAAAGGAGGTCATGAATATTAGGATTTTTCCATCAAACAATGAAATATGGCTCAAATTACTCTAAAGAATAGGGCCCTTTTCATAAACCACCTGCTGGTTCTTTTGAAAGAAAGCACAACCACTCGCCTGCGTGCTTCAAGCAGTTGTCTCTCATCTCCACCTCGCCAAGCTTTGCCATTCCAATTTCTCCTTCTGAATTTGTTGCTCTTGCTGGAGTAAGTTTGCTCTTCCCAGACTGCCAGCACCCAACGAGTCTGGATTTGAACAGGTTGGGGCAGGATGGTGATTCTGGCAGGATTCTCGCTACTTTGAATGATGGTTTGTGATTGTGTTTTGTTTGATTGCGGTGTGCTTGTTTGGAGGTTTTAGTTTTGTTTTCAACAGCGTTTTGGTCTGAAGCTCATTACCTCTCAGCTTGACTGCGACGGGGATCTCGTATTCAGCTGTGAGCACCCAGCAGGGCATGCAGAGGCACAGAAAGCCTTCTCCTTTTCTTGCTGGTGTGGACCAACCCTGTTCCCTCATCATGAGAAGGGCTGTAGTGGAGATGTTTGGCTCATGCCTGAACACCAGCCCAAGGCTCTGAATATACCCTTAAGCCTGTGTGTGCACTGAGGCTGAGCTGAGCTCTAGTTCCAGACTGATCTGTCGGGGCTGATTTTAGTTCACTGCTGAGGCTGGAGGTGGAATTTGTCTGGCTCTTCCCAGCGAGGTGAGGGCCATGGCTGCAGCACTCCAAGAGAGAAGCTAGAACAGATCTGTGCTAGAGGTGAGACCCTGGGCCAGGCAGGTCCCCCCTGCTGCTGTCCCCTTCCTCCCAGCCACGTGGCTTTGGAAAAGGAGCTGTGAGAGCAGAGGCTGCAGACACCCTTTCTCCTGAACCTCAGGAAGCCAGGGGTGTGCTCCGTGACATCCTACATCCTACAAAGGCTCTGCCCTGCCTTTGCATGTTACATTAGTGAGGATGAGGAGGGCAGTGGAGTTGTGCCCTGTGGGCCTGGAGAGCACGGGCAGAAGGGTCTGTGCGTTCCCTTGGGAGCTGCCATGAGGCACGCGTAGGCAATGCCAGAGACGGGGACAACAGAGGACACCAACTTGTCTCAGACTTGTGTTTTCAGTCCAGCCTATTTATAATCCTCATAGTTGCTATTTTTTCCCCAGTTGCATGGCTGTGTCCTGTCCTCACTATCTTCCATCTTCCCTGAGCAAACCTCGCTGTTTTCCACGTGCCTGTCCTGGAGGCACAGAGCGTCATCCCTCTGGGGCAGACACTGCTCTTCTCCAAGGAGGCATCTCTCGGTGGTGCTCTGCTTGCAGGAGCGTGTCCCAGTCCTCTTCCCTCCCGGCCACGCATTTCCCTGGGCACACACTGCGCTCACAGCCTGGGCTGTGTGAGCACCGAGTTTGTTTTGCCAGGGTGACCTGTTTAATCATCTCATTTTCTGGTGGCCGTTTATTCCTCGTTTCCACGGTTACAGCCCCATTAAGAGGAGAAGCAATAAGGCAGCGAGTCAAACAGGTAATAAAAACATTAAAGCCATGTGCGCGTTGGGAGGGAGCAGCAGCACTCACTGAGATGAGACGGGCCCTGCCAGGGAGCCTGAGCACAGTGTGGGACCACCCGGCTCAGTTCCCAGCCTCTGCAGGGGCCTGACTGCCCACCCAGCATCCCACAGCATCCCACACCGCTCCCTTGGAGCATGCTGCCACTCAGGACAGGGTCACTGCTGCCGGTGTGCTGCTTTCCCATTGCTGTGCTGCCAGCGCAGAGTCGAGAGTGGTCAAAACCACTTGAAATCAGAGTATTTTTGCAACTGTATTTTATTCCAGGGCTGTGACTCTCTGGCAAAACTTGTAACTTGGGGTTTCTGCTTCATTACCGTGATTCTGGTGGACCCAGACATTGCTCTGCCGTGGTACTTGCCAAGGTACCTGCTATTATTAATGTACTGATACCCTGAGGAGTGCAGCCCTGCAGAGCTGGGCTTCTGCACAGCTCCTGTAGTGCTAACTGTTCAAAATACTAATGTATTTACAGCTAGCTACTTAAACCTGGAGTATCATGACAGTGCTTTGAGGTTTTCCTAGGTAGAGCATTTATTATGGAAGGGCGTATTTCTGCAACCTCCAGGAGAAGGTCAGGCTCCATGGAAACAGGAGATCTGGATCTGTGCTCCCTGGGCTGCCAGCAGGCGACTGTGGGGTGGGAGCTGTTCAACCAGGAGAATGATCCTTATGTCCATAGCTACAAATCCAGGGAATGCTGTGGAGAGCAGCACAGCTGGGAGTTAGCTCTCCTGCTGGGAGGAATCCCCAGATTCCTGTTCTTCCGTTGAGAGCTCATAAAAGGAGAGTAGCAACTCCTCTGGAGTGAGGAGCAGGCAAAGAGCCCTGCTGTCTCCAGAAGAAGAGGGTGCTTTCAGAGCAGCTCACGTTGCTCCATGCAGCGTTCCTCAGGGGTCTTGGTGGGTGAGAGCCTTTTGTTACTATGTGCTTGTTATCCCAAACTTGACTTTGTCAGCAAGGAATTCGTGGCCTGTCTCCCTTGGGACATTGCAGGCTAGATTTACTCTTGGGCATAAAGCCATGACGTGACTACAAAAGCCAGCAGAGTTACTTTTCCTTATCATTTCCCAGTGGCCATGGAGGCATTGGATCTCAGATTAAGGGATGTTAGCGAGTGAACTGACGTTTTTAGTACCTGTCTTTCATGTGAGGACCAGTAGCTGTCTCTGATGGTCAAATGGAGATTGAAATAAGAATACTTGGAGACCGCAAGCCTTAGGTTTGGATTTTCAGGGTCACGCTGCGTTGGCCAAATTCTGTTTCTTTGAAGTTGGAGGTTTATCAAAATTGCCACCTCCCTGAGCAGTGACGAAGGAATTGCTCTCTGGAGACCTGCCCTGGGCTGGAGAATATAGACCTGGTGAGGCTGCTCTTTGTTCCAGCCAGTCCGTAGGATTGGTCTGTGAGCTGACTTGGTAATTCAGGTTGGAAACGATCCTCCATGACCCGCTGCCTCTCTCCATGCTGATACAAAGGGCCCCATCCATTCCTGGGAACGGGAAGAGGAGTTTGACCTTCCTTTGGGTGATCTCTGGCTACGCTGTGTATTACCCAGGGTAGGTAAAAACCCTGATGCTTTATTCAAGCTGCTTATAAGTAATGGGCTTAGGCAAAACAAGCAAAGTGCGTAGCTGAAAACTCTCCTGCTCCGGGTGGGTTTGAGGTGCTGGTCACTGTCGTAAAGGAGCTGATGCCCAGGGGCTGGAAGAGTTCTGGGCTTTGAAGGATGGTGTTTCACTGTCGATGAAGAGAAGAGTTAAATGTCTCCCTTATATAGGTGGCCCTAACAGCAGAAGAACAAACAAGGAGAGCAAGAAACTGATCAGGGAAATGGAGTAAACTAACTCGAAAGGTGTTCCACCTGCAGCTTTCTCTGTGCAATATTCTACCCCATTACAGCCCCACTTTTGGGCTCTTTTTATGTATTTCTGGCGTTGTTTTGGGCTTCATAGTCTCTTTTCTCCTGACTTTATCAGAAAGCATATTTGTGGCGAGCGTCTGTGAAAGGACCTGGCTTGCTGAGTAAATGTTCAACGTGGAAATGAGCTGCATGACCTTGGGGGGGGGGGGGGGGAGGAGGGAGGAAAGCTGAGAGAAATTCATAAAAAGCTGAAAAAAAGAAAAGAACAAGGAGGAGGGAGGGGAGAGGAGGAAAAGATAAAAGGCCTGGCCAGGCTGGAAGAAGTCACACAGGAGAGGAATAGTCTTTCTTGTTAAAGAACATGGACGTGTAGGATTAGACATCTCACAGAGGCCTGATTCTCAGCTGTGCTGAGCACTGACACTTGGAAAAATAGGCCCATTTAAGGTGACTCAAGTTGGGCAACAAAAGTCAGTAGTCACTTTAGATCATCCTGGCCTGGTTTCAGAAGGGTGAATTTTATCCCTGGCGAAAGGCCCGCGGGAGAGTTCTGTGTACTGTTCCTGTTCCCAGAATAGGACCTGGGGTGGCTCCTGGACCTCGTGCTGGTCCTTTGGGATAGAAGCCACTGTCCCCCAAGAGGGCTGAGCCTCTGCCTGCCCTCCCCTGGCAGAGGATAGCAGTTGCCGTGTCGCAGCCTGGTTGTTCTTGGGTTTGCAAACAGAGCCTGGATTGATCCATGGAGTTTGGTGGGAGTTGTGGGTGTCTGGGAGAGGAGCTGGATGGAGTGAGAGCCCCTGTCCTCAGTGCAAGGGTGGTAAGGAGCAGCAGTGCAGGTTTCCCCAGCACCCATAGGGTCTCTCTGGTGTGTGAGATTGAGATGTAGATACTTGCTTTTGGAAACTAGCAAGGATCTCGATTAGAAAAGACCACAAAAGCACTGTTGTGAGGAAAATACATAGAAAAATTGGGGTAAGATCATGCTGCCATCGCTACTGATGTGAGTCCAAGAGTTTGGGTTTCCATAACTGGCTCGTTTGTGCTTGAAGGTTTTTACTTCAGTCCCACGCCTAGTCCTGGATGATCTAAACTGGGTTTTAAAATGGTATTGCAGGGATTGAAGAGAGATGAGCACTGAGTTTCTGCAGGTCTGTGGTTTTTTCTGTACAGGATGTTCTTCTTGCATGTCCTTAGTGTTGTGATGACACCAGCACCGGGAAGCCCCTCGGTCCTGCAGCTGCAGCCATCAGCTCTCTGCTGCCCATCCATGAGTCGCAGGAGGGATCTGGGCACCCAGAGATCTGCTGGAACAAAAACCTTTGTGGTGGTCACCAGGCAGCCGATGGTTTCTGCTAATTTTGTATTGTTTGAGTGCATGAGAAAGGTTCAGAGGCATTTAGTATCCCCTTCCAGCTGTGTCACTGCTTCAGCTCCCCAAATTCTCTTCATTTTCGAGAGGAAAGTCTGACTTTACTGGCATCAGCACTTCAAACCTGCTGCAAACTAACAGAAGCATTTCGGAGTGTGGGGCAAGGGCTGTGCCGAGCCCTCACTTGTGTTGAAACAAGAGCTGATTGCCATTCTTTGCCTAAAACAAAAGAGCTGCACTAATGATCTTTGCATACACATCTTTACATTTTCCTTCCTTTGGGGGGGAGGGGGGGGGAATGATTTCTTTCCGTAAACCTGGAAATCGTAGGGTTAGGTTTTCATGGCTCTTATGGGAGAGCCCCGCGGCATGGTGAAGAGCTGGTTTTGATTTCTTTCCAGCTGGAGTGCGTGAAATAGTGGAGAAAAGTCGTGTTTAGAGATGACCTCAAAATAATTCCTGTAGCAGTGCAGTGTGATGTCAGACAGACAGTATGCAGCTGGGTGGAAGTGCAGACAGCGGGGCATGAGTGCCTGACACAGGGGAAAACCGGCATAAATAAAAGCCGTGAGTCCAAGGCTTTGGGAGGAACTAGAGCAAAGTCACCAGTGCAGATGCCAGGGCAAGGAACTGTAACTGTACATTTAATAGCTTTGGATGTTTGCTTTTATGTGACAGTTGCTGTTCAAGCAAACAGATTGGAGAATTCCAGACCTGCATGGATTTCAGGGGTTTTATTTCTATGTGTTCAGCACGGGACATGAGTGGGATGGGAGCACAGAGGGGGGTAAAGCAGCAGGAGGAAGGGCCCGGTGCCCTGCTCCTCCCTGCCTATGCACCCTGGTTTACCCACGTGTGTTCACTGAGCTGAGCCTTCCCCTCTTGCTCCTGTCTCCTGTCTCTGCCTTGAAGTAATTCATCCCCCAGACTCTGCTCCCCACTGCTCCTCGCATTGTCCCACGCTCCCAGGAGCATCCTCTGTCCCATTCCCGTGTCTGCACATCCTCTGCCTCCCCAGTGATGGACGATGGTGCCTGTCACTATCCTGCCTGGCCAGGGAGCTCTGCAGCCCCCTGTGCTGAAAGCCCCATCTGGAAAGCAAGGGGCTGTGTCCCATGTTCCTGCCCTGCCTGGATTCCCCTGTCTGGCTCCGGGCTTAGCTGAAGCTGTCCAGAGAGAACAGGGAGGCAGAGGCATGTTTTCCCAGTTTATTCTCCAAAAGGAAAGCCTGCAAGGGGTGAGGGGCAGGCTCCTTGCAGCGAAGGTGTTAACAAATAGCAGGTGATTAAACATGACAAGCAGTGACATTTCTGTGTGGGGTTCTCAGTACCAGCAATGCCAAGAATGAAGCTATAAACCCTGACATTTTGTGTTATGCACTGAGGTTTTTAATAGACATCTTTCTCTCCCTCCCCCCTGTTTATTTCTTTTATTCCTTTTTTCCTCTTCTGTCCCCTTCTCCCTTTCCCTCTCCTCTCTCTTCCTGACCCATCCCTGCCCCATCCCGAATGCCCCCCACCTCCTCTTCCCATCCCTCCCTCCCTGCCCTTATCTTTGCTCTCTTGCTTTACCAGACCCATTTGTATGATGGCCTTCACTTTTCCTTTTGTTCCTCTCTTCCTCCCTATTTTCTTGTTACACTTTTCCAAGCGTTTTCGTGGCGTCATTCCCCCTTCCTTTACTTTTTCTCTTCCTCCTCTTAACTCCGGTCTCTGCCATATGCACACACGCTCGCAGTCTTTCTCACACATCCTCACTCCCACACTTTATTGCACACACACCACCACTTCCAGCACACTTCCCTGCTCTCCCCCACACGCTCCCGCTCTCTCCTGCACCGTCTCTCACATGCGCTCGCACTTGCTCTTTTCTTTCTGTGCTTCCCCTCTCTTGCTCTTCTTTGTCTTTGTTACTCCCTTCTGCTGTCATCCTCCCTCTGTCTGTTCTTTTCCACTCTCTCCCCTTCTCCCTCCCTTGCCTTTCTCTTTTTGGGGCCTGATGTAATACCCTAACCATGGGCAGCCAGGCCAGTTGCTTGTCGGGGAGCAGGTGTCCCACCCCTGAGTGATGTTTTTGTTAATAACACTTTTGCCCTGACTCAGAAGCTGGCGTTTTGGAGATGGGTTGTTGGGGTTTTTTTTAAGGACAGGAGCTGAGGAGGCTGTGCTTTTGGGAACAGTTGCTGGGTTTGTACCAAAAGGACTGCAACAGTTGTTCTGCTGAGCGAGAAACGTTGGAACAACTGCAGATTCCCTCTCTCTCTCTCTCTCCATATCTATCCAAAGGGCATTTGGAGGTGACAACCAATGCACCGTCCCCCTTGCAGCCAGCTCTAATTGGAGCCAACAGGCTGCTGCTGGCTCTTGGCTTTAGGGATGGGGCACTCGTGCCACTGGAGTTGGCCTTCTGTATGAGAAAAGAACTTTCCTCTGCCTTTGTAGCTTCTCCTCATGGGGTTTTGGGCACAAAATGAGCAAGATGGGTGACCAGAGCATTCAAAGACAGCACAGAGCATTCAAACACAGAGCTCTCCTCCATATCACCAGGTCACCTCATCTCCATGGCTCAGTAGTAATAGCCCAACTATATGATCTGAGCATAAGAAAGTGGTCTTCAGGCACAGAAACACACAAGGGTTTGGTGGCAGTCATCTGCTCCCCAGTGCATGACCTGCCTGGCTCTCTCTGTGTAACCAGGCTGTGATCTCCTCCATGGAGAGGCCAGGGGCAGTGCGTGATGCTTTCCACTTGGCAGCATGCAGTGGCGTGGGCTGGCCCGTCAGAGCCTGTCTGCTCTGCTGAATCAGCCTGGCTGTCAGGACCAGGGTCTGAACCCTCCCCATCTGGCTGGCCTCGGCGACAGTCGCATTGCAAAAGCCATCATGGAATGTCGCTTGGGGACTTGAGGTATCTCCAGAGGCTCTTTGAGCTGCGCTGGGATTCCTTCTCATCCAGCTGCGGGAGTCTCTGCCTCTTCCCGGGTCCCTGGGGAGGATCTGTAGGGAGCTCCTGGAGGATTACCATGTGCACACGGTCGGTGCTGGCCACATCTGTGCTGGGAGCATCCAGGCCAGGCGAGAGGCTCTCATGGGTGGACAGCGAGGGCAGAGCCTGGAGCAGCTCCCATGTGCAGGAGGTCACTGGGGGCCCAGTGTAAAGGGCTCAGCAGGTATTTGAAATGAGTCCAACCTAAACTGCAGCTTCAGTCCCAGTATTTTCTCTTCCCTGACTCTGCAGTCGCTCTGAAAATCAAAATACTTCCCCCTCAAGACCCCGCCTTCCCATAAAAGTGCCTCTCCCTCCCTGCCCGCCCAGGTCTTATTGATCAAGCACCACAGACGGTGGCTGCAGCTTGAGTTGCCAAGTAGGGCAGATCGATAGAGACGTGGTGCGGGATTTTTGGCAGCTGGAACATCCATTTGTCCCTCCTCCCCTCCCACCATCCCTCCAGGAACCAGCCAGCATCACAGTGAAAGCAGAGCCCCATCCTTTCCTCTCACTTTGTCCTTTGTGTCCTGCACTGCAGAGCCTGAGTGTCCCCCATGTGCTGGCTCCGCCAGCCCCTCTCTGCTGCTGCCAGTGGCCAAGATCACCCTTTTGTACACTGGGGCAATCCCGTGGGTCATTCCAGCATCCCTAAGAGCAGGATTTGGCCTTTATTGTTTGCACAGTCTTTTTATTTAACAAAGGCTTCTTCTCTGCCTGGATCCCAGGTAAATTCCTTCTGCCCTTCTCCCTGCTGTGGCCCTCAGTGCTACTATACTTCCACAGATCGGGAAAGCACAGTGACATAAATGACTTCCTCAAGGCCAGATTGGGACTCAGAGCCAGGGTTGGGGTTAGGAACCACATTTCTCGCTGTCCTTTGCCAGTGCTCAGCCCCTTGGCTGTGGACCCAGGACAGTGCTTGCTACTTCCCTCAGGAGGCTTTCCAGGGTGTCCCATCTGTGCAGGTCCAAAAGCTATGGGCTGGTCTCCAGCGTGAACTAGGGGAACTGGAGGCAGAGGGGAGCAGTGGGGTGTTATGCAGGCAGCTTCCCTGCTCCATCATGTCAGGAGAGAGTGGTTAGCTCATGTAAGATGTCCTTAACCCCTGCAAACCCTCTGCCTACCAAACCGCTGGTAGGTGCCAAGCAAGCACCGCGCACAGTGAAGTTAATGAAATGAGTGTTTCGGGGAGGGGGGGTTGTAGGGAGGCTCTGAACTGCACCCTGGGGCCCTGGGTTTATTAATGGTGACCTGCCATTAAAGACTAAAGTGCTAACCTGGTCATATTTAGCAGCTTTCAATGGTATCCCAGTGGCCTCCGCCTGCAATATCAACTCCTGCCTTCCCCCCGCAGCCCCGGGCCAGCAGGAGCTGACTCCAGAGTTTCTCTGCTACGATGAGTCTGGTGGGCAGCACTAAGGAGTCTCTGCGCTGCTGCTGCTGCTGCCAGACAGATTTCCACCCCCTCCTGCTGCTCCGAGCAGCTTCCCCCTCTTACTGCCGGGTCTTGCCAGGGAGCACTTGGAAAAGAGGACCAAATCCTGGCATCTTCATGACTTCCTTTACTCAGACAGAGCCTGGGGGTCACTAGGAGGGGGAGATGTGCCAGTGTGAAGCTTGCAGGATTTGGCTGTGAAGGGGAAGCATACTCGGGCTCTGGAGAGTGCTTCCACAGAGCTCTCCGAGAAAGGGCTGGCAAATTACCCCTCCGAGGTGGCGGGTTGGGAGACGAGGCAGCAGCTCTGCCAGACCTGGTTAAAACAGGACTTGAGGCTCACAGCTTCAGGTCAGAGCAGGAAGCTGCTCTCCCTGCCTCTGTCCTTCTTGCTGCTGTCCAAGAGGGGCTTGGAAAACCCAAGCATGGGGGGGAATGTCCCCTAGGGGACAACAGCAGTTGGATATTGCAGTGACGGGCACTTCAGAAAGATGCTGGGGGCTGCTGCTGGTCCAGGCAGGGTTCAGTGTTAGCAGAAGGAAGGAAAACCTCCAGAGTCTCCTTGAAGCTAATTCTGCTCTTGATGCCTCCCCAGAAGCAAGATCCTGCTGTGCTCTGTGTGCCAACTGAGATTATTGCCTTCCCTGATCACTTCTTCCTGGATTAAAAACTCAGCACAGAGTAGTTTGCTGTGTATTATTCCAGGATACCCGCTAGAAGCTCCACATGGTGCTGACCGCGGCAGAGGAACTGGGGAATCACAGGGCATCTCCAGCTCGGGCTGCTCAAGGTGGGAGGTGGGGATGTGCCTGTCCCCTCACACCTCTGTTTTGCTGGGGATGAAGGCACAAAGAGCGAGGCCATAAGGGATTTTCCTCTCTCCAGCAAGCCCTGTAAACCACAGCTCCCTCATCCTCACACCCCTGCCCTCCGTGTGGGCACGTTTGTCAGTGTGGGCTTCAGGCCATTCCCCATCGGAGCCAGCGAGGGCAGGGGCCTTGTTCCAGCGCAGGGCTCCAGCCTCCCAGCAGGACGAGTGCCGGTTTGGCAGCCAGGCTGGGGGCAATCCTCGCTCTCTCATTTGGCTCTGTGCCCCAGCTGATCCGCAGCCAGGGCTTGCTGTAATCCCTACATCCTGTTGCAGGTCCTTAATCAGCTGGAGCCAGCCTGGAAAAGAAACAACAAAAACCCAAACCCCAAACTGTTGTGGTTAAAGCTCCCCACACTCCGGGGTGGTGGGGAGGAGTGTGCAGCAGCATTCCCGGGCTCCAGATGGGAGGCTGGAAGGAAGAGCTGGGAGAGATTGAGCTCCCTTGCTAGGGATGGACACAGAGAAAAGGGTAAGTGTGTGTTTCTGCTGGGGGTTCTCAGCAGGACCCACTGCTTGGTGTTCCCCTGCATGTAGAGTCTGGGTTTGAAGCATTGGTTTCTCCTGTTCTCCCTCCACCAGCACAGCCAGGGATGTTCTTCCCTTCTTACTGGGCAGGCTTGGAAACTCTCTGGGTTGTTGTTTTTTTTCCCATTTAATGCATAGAATAACACTGATGGGTCTGAACAGCTCCAGCCAGGCGACGAGGGGAAAGAATAACAAGCTCCTGAATGTCAGGCGAAATTATGGGCCATTGCTATTTAGGGTGAGTCTGGTGGATTTAGGGCCTCTCTGTTCTATTGTCCAGCTGCTCTGAGCATTGGAGCAGGCGAGACACAAGTCGGGAATTTTATTGCAGAGCATGTGCAGGGGAAGGCTGGTTCGGAGCATTTCCGGAGCTGAACAGCAGCGGTGGGGGATAGTTTCTGTTGGGAAGTTGGTAAGATGTGATACTGGGAGAAGACATGAAGCTAGAAGTCCTGGAGAAGAGTTCAAGGCCAGGTTGAACAGGGCTTGGAGCAACCTGCTCTAGTGGAAGGTGTCTAGCAGATTAGTTTTAAGGTCCCTTCCAACCCAAACCGGTCTGTGGTTCTATGAGAAGTGGTCATCCAGCAGAGAAGAGAGCCTCTTTGCTTCCTGCTCCTCATCAGGGTTCAGCTCATCAAACTCCCCAAGTCCATGTAGCGTTGGTCTCCATCCATCGGACCTTTTCTGGTTGTCCTGCTCCTGCTCTCAGGGCAGACCCTGCCGGTCCTCATTCTGCATCTCGTGAGCACATGGCTGCTCAGCCCCTCATCTTCTCACCTATCTCTTGTGGAACATGCAGGGAGGTAGTTTGTATGAAAGACAGTCCATAAATGTGTCTATTGAACGGGGATTAGGGGTTTTGGTGCCTTCTCTTGGATTGCTTTTGGCTGGTGCTGGTGGTGTAACCAGGGCTGGCGCTGTGCTCAGGGCCTGCCATGTGTTGGGGGAAGGGCCCACATGAGCAGTGTAAGGGATGAAGACAGTGTTATACAGCAGGATGGAAATGGGTCGTCCATGGGAAAGTGAAGCCTGCACGAGCCCTGAACAGGGTGTTTCCTGAGCTTCCAGATATTGGCAAATACATTATGTGCCATGCCAGGGTGGGGAGGAGTTGCAGGGAGTAAGGAAGCTGTTCTTGCCTGGCTGTCTTCACAGGCGTGAGGCTCGGCAGGGTGAATTCTTTGCTTCTTTGGGGCTCTTTTTATTTGACCGGATTAAAAAGCCTATTTGAGTTTCTTAAACCATTTAATCTAAAATCCCCAGGTAGATGCGCCATTGGATTCAGTTTTAAGCTTATAAACAAAATAGGTCTGTGTTTGCCTCTTCTTCGTTTTGTTCTAAAGCAGCAAGGGTTTGACCTGTCCTCCCTGGAGTCGGGACAGGGGGGGTGGTTAGGCTTCTTGTGCTTACCATAAGCATCCCCTGGAGCTTTCCGAGGGCTAGGAAGGTGCAGAGACCAAGGTGCTGGTGTGACCTTCCTGCAGCTCCAGGTTCAGTACCTACGTGGAGCGTGGAGTGTACATAGAATCCCGTTGCTCTGCAGGCAGTGTGGGGAGATGGGAAAGGAGGAGACCATAGGAAACTGGGGGACATGGGAGGGAACATGCTGCAGTGTGATCCACCAGAGCAGTCTGGGTAATTCTTTCCAGTTCCTGTGGTCCTTTGAGAGGAGCTGGTTCTGCTCCTCCACTTCCAGTGTACCCAGCTCCTTCCAAGGTTTCCTCCTGCACCCATCCTCTCCACCCGCTTGGAGTTCTTGTCTCCTTTCCAGCTCTGTATAGCTTTATTGCTGCCACTCCCTGCTCTTCTGAGGAGGTTTCATGGATGTGAGGCCAGTTGGGACTGCGATCAGATCAACCCAAACTGGGACAGTTCATGGTTTGCGTTTGCAGCAGAGAGGTGCTAAAGGTGCCTACAGGAGCTACAGGAAAGTCACAGCTCCGTGGTCCACCGTGCTGTGTTTCTGACAGTGGCTGGTGCCAGATGCTCTGAAAAAAGGTACCAAAGCCCATAGCAGGCAGATGTAAAATGATCTGCCCCTGTGTCCCCTCGATGCCCTTTCCATATGTCCAGCAGAGAACAACTTGAGTTAGTGGTGCCTGCATGGATGTGTGGGATGACAGTGGCAGCACTTGGTCCAGCCCAAGCAGGAGATGTGTCCCTCTTCCACATCTCATCCCCAGTGCTGGCAGCTGCAGCAGGAATCCCAGCAGAAGGAAGCTGTGTGCTATCCTAGCTTCCTCATGCAGCCATGGAAATGCTGGTTCCAGCATGGCCAGAGGAAGGCCATGAGGGCAGGCTATCCTTCTCGCCTCTCATGGTCTGTGCTGTGAGCAGAGAGGCCTCCCATGCCCTTGGCTTCTAAGGAACTGCTTTATGAAAGGGGCTGGTGGGAACAAGACTGTATCCTTCTCCTCCCCCCTTCTCCCAAGGAGCTGGAGACAGACAGAGGGACAGGCATCTGTCCGATGGCAGCTTGGATAGGAGGGAGCCCTGTTGGCTTTGCCGAGGGAGCCTCTTTCTATATGGAAATGAAGAATTTAGGCTAATGGAGCTCAACCATCTCTAATTTTGCGATGGCAGGAGGATTTTGATTGAAAGTAATTAAGCAAGCTAGCTGTAAAATTAATTAAAGCAAAAGGGGGGGATTTTTTTATTGGATTGGATAGCGATATAGCGGCTGTCAAATGGGGGACGGATGGGGGTGACCTGAATTCTCTGCCCTCCCTCCTCCCACTCGGGACGTTTATGTCACTTTAATCTCCTTACAGCGGCTGGTGTGCATTTGTTTGAAATAATCAAGGAAATATGGTCAGAAATTGTCAGCTTTCAGATCTAATTTACCTGACAGCCCTGCGCGGACCAGTAAGCCTCTGTGTGCGTGTGTGTGTGGTGCATGCGACTGTGTGGTCATGGAGGACTCCTTGTCTCCCTTCTCCCCCCTTTCTCTTCATCCTGTCGTCTCTTGATTCCCAGCAAAAATACTTGTGGCACATCTGGGACCACCCAGTGCCTCACAGGGAAAAGGAATAAGTTTGGTAATTTTCCTGCGGTCCTTTCTCCACCCCCAGCTCCCATCATTGCCTCCTCCCAACCTGCTGCCTCATCCTTGCACCATAACCAGCTTTAGGGTTTAGGCAATATAGGATTATGGGGAGGTGGCTGTAATTCTTTATTCCAGATGGCTGGCAACTGCTAAACCCACTGTCACAAGTACCGAGTTATAAAAATACTTAAATTAGGCCCTTTGTTTCAGCCCATGTCCCTGCCAGGCAGCTCTTCCCGTGTCCTGCCAGGAGCTCGGCTTGCATGGGACAAGTTGGGGACTCGAGTCAAGACTATAATGGTGTTGGGGAGAGGCTTTGGACTCACACCTATCTGGATTCCCTTGCTCAGCTCCATCTGCTGCTTTTTGCCTTTAGCACTTGAAGAGAGATGCTGCAGTAAGAGCTAGGCATGGCTTGGTGTACGTGCGTGCTCACTTAGCAGGTGAAGGTCCTGATCCAGGGGCATAAGAATTACATTATCATATATCTTACTCGGGGATGCACACTCCTGACAGAGATCCAGGTTCCCCCTCTGAACCTAACCCTGCAGGTGCCTGGAGACCTGAGCTCAATGTGATAGAGACTGGGGAAGAAGGGAGGGCAACTGCTGTAGGTTCAGCGTTCCCTTAGAGCTGCCCTGGTGCCTCACATCTGTCCTGCTACACTGGCTCTTAGGGTTATTATTTATTATTTATTCATTAAGTGCTGACAGAGTTGGGGCTTTTGTTTGTTTTGTTTGGGTCTCCATTTAGAGGCCTTTGCTGAGACAGATTTCAGTGCCAAGACCTCAGGCGCTTTTACAATTACAGCCCGTGATCCTATTGTATTGTTTATGTAATGACTCTCAATCCCAAGGGATTCTGCAGCCTTTCTTAGACGCAGCACCCAGCACCTGGCAGGGAGAGTGCAGGGCAAGTGCTGGCCCCTGGTGCCAAGGAAAAGCTCTGGGCTTTAAGTGCTAGGGGACCATTAATACGTAGGCTGGTCCTTGCTGCAAGGATCCGCATCCAGGGAAGTTGATTAAGCTGCTTCAGAAGGAGGAGCAGATGATTCATCCCTGCCACAGTCTGCGTGGTTGTGGCATGTCTTGGTGGCTCAGACCTGGTGCTCTGGCTCTTGAGTGTCCGCAGGCTTGCCAGTCTGTCTCCAGTACAGTGAGCTGAGTGACTGTTCTTCATGGGCCAGCTTATGTGACCCATTCCCTGTGTGTCCCAGAGCTCCAAACCATCTCAGCACTGAGACTGAAGCTTTCACCCTGTGATTTAGGTGTATGGAGGGCACCTCACCACCTCTGTAACCTGCTGGACATGGGTAGGACATGGTCTAGTCCATGGCCAGCTGCATGTGGCTATGCTGAGGTGGGTGATAAGCTCAGCACCATGATTCCTGTGTTTAATTCCTGCTTTGCCACTGATTTGCTTTGTATCTGTAGCCATGCGAATGCCTATCTTTGTGCCAGTGCTTCCTCATCAGGATAATGGGTATAATTAGGCTTCTCTGATTGAAGATAGCACCCAATGCTCAGTGTGCTGGCAGGGTTTTCCCTTTTGTTTAAAAGTCCTTTCCAAAAAAAGGAGGTAAGACCCGATTCTGGAGTGCTGGTTCCCAGATTGTATTCCAAATACATGCAGATTAGAATCTCTGACAATATCAAACCCTTTCCTTGTGGGATAGAGCTGCTCTGAAGTGTTGGCTTCCTATAAACCCAGCAGAAGGAGAGTTAGGTGAGGACCAAGTGCTTCGAAGCACTCAGCCTCCTCTGTATTCAGCAAAATATGGGGATTGCAGGTTGCGGCACTTCTGATCTTCTGTGTTAATTACAAATAACAGAATGTAATATCAAGAATAGCCTAAATAATTTCATGGCCTGTTAACCAAGAGAGCTTGAATTCTGGGATGTGGACCAAGCTACCACTGATAATGGTGTATAAAGTCAGTGGTGTTTGGAAGAAGGGTCATACTGTGGTGGTTGCTTGTGTAGATTGCAAGACCAGATGATTAAGAGTGCATTAGATAATTTTCTAACATAACATTCCCTACAGGCAGTTACTGGCATTGCTGTAGAGGCCTCCTGAACGACGTGTTGGAAAAGGAAGTGCACAGGACAGTCTTTCTGCACTGTGAAAATATTTGAGACCCCCATGCAAAGCTGTGCTCTGTGCTGACTCCAAGGCTCCTCAGACATGGCCGAGGAAAATGCACGTGAGTGCTGACCTGGGGGCACCTTCTCTTGTTCTGTTTGCACCTACTTGTACCTGTTCAACATACTTTCTCTCTCAAGCACTGCCACTCTCACTGCAAATGAGCCTGGAGAGGCCCTGACTCCAGCACAGCCAGGAGCTGGAAAACATCCTGTAGTTGGGTGAATGGGATGAAAAGTTCAGATTTGGGTGGTGTGTCTTTCTCTCAGTTTGATGTGAGTGGCAGTGGAAAGGCATAAGCTCAGTTCTCCCATCACTGACATGGTGTCAGCTGGGAAAACCAGCTCTGAGCTTAGCAGAGTGACATGAGCAGAAGAACAGCCAGAGAGGGATCGAGCCTGGTGGGATGGAAGGGGAGAGCTGGGCACCAGGCTGAGAGCATCTGGGGTATCTGACATGTTGATTTTGCTTGCTAGTTCTCAGGACTGGAAATGAACTGCTCACCCTCAGTCTGTGGGGCAGGAGAGTCCTTCAGAAAGCGGATGGGCAGCTCAGCTCACATCAGTGCAGAGAAACCTTGGGAATGTGCAGAGATCTCCAGGAGTGAGGCATGGCAGGGACACCTTTCCTGGGGAGTAGTTCAGGCCATGGAGCTGCTGGCTCTCACACACTGGAGCACCTTGCTCCAGTACTGAATCCTGGATGCTGTTCCTGTGCATCCAGCTGGCTTGGGGCAATGAGGGGAAGGAAAAGCCGGAGCCAGTGGCTCAGCTGATCAGGGGGTTTCAGGCGGAGGTTGCCCTGCCTGGCTTGCAGTGGATTCAGGGGCCTTCTGTAGAAACTGTCTCAAGAGCAAGTCTGAACAAGTCAATTACTCTTCCTTTCCGTAATTTCCCATGGAGGCAGAGAAGCCACTGAGAAAATAAAAACATTGCAATGGAAGGTTTGGGGATAAGAGGGCATTAGTGTGGCTGGCCAAACAAGGGTGTGTTTGGTGATGTATCTGTCATCCCATTTACATCGCTGGCAGTGGGACCTGAGGCCCTCATGAGGATTCAGGACAGGCTTTTGTGAAGACACGCTGAGCAGTGAAGTGGGTGCTGAACAGGGTGCAGGGCAGTGAGGGGGCATGGAGAGACAAGTGTCACACTTGCAGATGAGCTGCTGGGGCCCAGTTAAATCACAGATGTAAAGAAAATGGGCATCAGCATGTCTCCCACTCACCTCTCCCTTCCCTTCTTACCATCTGACATCCTCACTGGAGCACTATGCAAGTTGATCAGTTTGCACCAGAATGCAGTAAAATCACTGAGGTTGCCAAGGTCCTGGTTTCATTAATTCTGAACCTTATATGCCAGCCCCATGTCCTATGGAGAGAGCAAAGCCTGGGAAGTGGGTTGTTCAGCAAGCCCAAGGGCAGGGACTCGATGGTGTTTGTGGTGGGAGGGCAGGAGTAGCAGAGCAGTCAGGATCCCTTCTCAATATTTGTGGCTGTTCTCCTGTTGATGGATATTTGTCAGTAAGTGATCGTGTTGAGCTGGATACCACTGAGCTGCTGGAAGTAGAATGAGACTTGTTGACTTGGAGGAGCTTGAAATGTGTCTTTGCCCTGCAGTGCCAATATAGCAGCTGCAGAAACAAGCTGGTTAGTTCTCCATTGAGAAAGCAGAGTTCTCCTTACTACTGAGGGAACTGAAGAGGAATCCACTTGATGGACTGCTCCGAAGCCAGCCCTGTGGCATTTGGAGTACATTTTCATTGCAGAATGCATTTGCAGGACTGAGCTGGCAGGTTCACATCCTGGAGGTGTGAGCAGGCACTTGGGTGACTGGTACTGGTGAGATACTGGGGTTTCTGAGGGCATCTCCTGGTGTTGTTCATAGAGCTGCTGCAGACTCCATTAGCAGCAGAATCTGGGAGAATTTTCCTCCTCCTGCACCCCAGCAGAGGAGGGAAGGGGAGCTGTGGGGACACTGGGAATAGCTGGTGCTGGATGGGCTCCACATGTGTCCTTGCAGCAGTGGGGCAGCTCCGCAGCCTGGGTGAGAGCCACACTGCTCCTCGCTGGGCTGTCCAGCAAAGCACCAGAATTGAGGGACAGCTTTATGGGAGGCAGCACTCCCCAAGTTCACTCTGCACAGGAGATACACCCTTACGGAGCTGTCTTTTTATTTGCAAACTGAGCAGTTGTACTGGAAGAGATTTAGCAAACATGGGACTGCACAATGCTGTGTGTATTGAGTCACACATCAGGGCTAGAGCCAACGAGCACTGTGAGCTACTGAGGCAAACATTTGAGAATAGTTACAATAGGCACCAAAAATATCTTCAAATGAGATCTTTCTGCATTGCTGCATGTAACAGGGAGGGTACAGGGAGGTAACAGGGAGGGCTGACAACCTAAGCTTAAACTCTACCCACATGCTCTAGAGCTCATCCTGGGCAAGGGAGGTGACTGGAATGGGAACAAAACAGAAGGAAAGCAGTCTCGTTCCTATAAAGGAAGCCTTGAACAGCCAATTTCACATAGGTTGGAGAAGTTCTGCTCTGGTGGGAGAGTCAATGTTGTGGTCCCGCATAGCGAGTTAGGCTCTAGTGTGTGGTGCTGTGGTCCTGACTGACTATGTTTCAGGAGGGAATGACCCCAGAATTCCTAACACACTGTTGGATCTGCAGCTCAGAGCTCCCCACACCTGCACAGGATCAGCCCCTATGAGCCCCTATTCTGTCTGGTTTCCAAGCTCCCAAGCAAGGGGGCTGCTCTTGGGGTCTCTTGTAGAAGCTCTCCCTGTTGCAAGATTTTCCCAGGTGTTTGCTCTGTGGTTGCTGTTTCCTCCCTGCCACTCTCTTTTAAAGTAACGGAGCTACTTCCCCAAATCCCAGGTCTTGTTTCAGACACACAATTCCCCAAATTTTGGGGGCTTGTCCAGGCTACCTCAGCACAATCAGAGAACAGGGAGGCTCTCGGTGCTGTGTGGCACATACACAGATGCAGGCCTGGTGGTGAGCACCAATTCCAAGTGGCCCTTCAGCATCCCCCCTTCCCTCTCACTGTTGTCTGCTGCTCTCTGCACCCTGGTGCTGGGATCATACCTTTGAGCACACCATCTCTCCCACTGGTTTTGCAGGCGTGTTTTCTGCCAGCGCAGGGCACTGAAAAGTGCTGGCACTGCCAAAAACCCTGTGTGCACTACGACTCCCCAAACATCCCTTTATTTTTATTGTTCTGTTAATTACTGTTTAAACTTTAATAAGTCACTTCGTCAGGAGGGGGGACCTGCAGTGAGGTTTCTGTGCAAACACTGGGCCCGGCAGTGACTCTAGTGTAACATAACCCTTTATACAATGTGGGAATGTTTAGACTGTAACAGAAACTTGTTATTTTAATGACAGTTAAAGGGGGAAAAAAAAGAAAGGAGCGAATGAAAAAGGGAAGCAAGTTTGTTGGGGAAATGGCTCATCTCAATCTCTCTGTCTGGCCTCTTTTCTCTTGGCTTTAATGAGAGCTGGATAAGAAGGCTTTATGGCTTCTGCTGGAGCAAGTCTTGTTCCCAGAGATGCCCTACACAAGGCAGTATGTGGTCCCCTCTGTTCTGCAGGGTAAGGCTAACAGCAGAGAGATGCTGATGGAAGCAACATGGCTTGATTTTGCTCAGAGGCAGCAGCAGATGCCTAAAGCCAATTTGAGCTCAGTCTAATTATTCTGACCCACACAAGAGACTTTCCCCTTCAATTCAGAGCTTCTTCCACCACTGAAGTTTTTAAGTAGCTATGCTGAAGCAGATGCTGGTGTGCCATAGATAAGAGGGTCCAACATCCCATGGAGAAATGGACCTTAAAGCTATATTTTTCCTTATTTTGACTGGTCATCACTCAAAAGGAGGAACCATTATGGTTATGAGAGGGGGACAGGGAGAGAGAGAACCCGGCTCATACTCTTGGCAGTGGGAGGCATCCTCGAGTTTGGGTTGTGACTGTGACATCTGTATTGCTTTGAGGTAGTGGAGAGTGCCTGTGCAGTGGCGGATGTCCCTGCACCACAGCACTCAAGTCACCTCCAGGTTTGGCGTGGCTATATTTAGCACTCACTATAGACAAGACCATATAGAGTGATATATACAATCTGAAAACCTTCAACTCCTGCTGACCTCTCTGCTGCTACAGTGAAATCCCCAAAATCTATCCTGAGGAGTGATGCTAGACTGGGAGACGGGAGATCTCCCACCTTTTCCCTGACAGGTTCCATGTTTCCCCCTCCCGAAGTTGGTCCCAGGCAGTGCCAGTCCTCTGGGCAGCACAGAACTTTGGAGGGGTGGTTGGAGGGATGTGGGGTGTAAGGAACTTTTGCTGGAAGCAGTCTTTCATAGCATCAACAACCTTGCTTGGGTGCAGCTCATTGCCAGGAATCCTTTTCCTCCATCCAGAGATCCTCTCTTCTCTTTGCTGATTTTCTGACCAAAACAAGCCTGGGGGACTTGCATTCTATAAAGCTTTTCGGTGAGGGCGAATGCAGGGTGGAGTGGGAGGGGATGGAGTCATGGGCCCCCGGGGACTGTGTTTCCCCAGTGGGGGAGCATGCAGGGAGCAGGCCAAAACGGTTCATGCTTTCCTGGCCCGCTGCTGGGTTGTGATTGTTATTGATTGGGTTTGCTGTTCTCGGCACTTTGTGTTTTTCCAGCTGAGCATTGGCTTGCCCCTTAGTTTTTTATTTTTTATATATTATTTTCCCCTCTGCTTTAGTTCACATATCCACAGACATCACACACGGGACAGGCCATAGATGAGGTGAGCCTGCAACCAGGGCTGCACAGGCCGGGAGTGTGCTGGGGTCTGTGTGAGGTACCAGTAACATGCAAGCCTGCTGTCAGTAGCATTAAATTCACAGGTCTGTGTTATCTCTGGAAGTGTGGCATACTAAAAGGTAAAGAAATCTGCTCTTGTAGAAGAACCAGCGTCAGGGCTTCGTGTTGAAGCGAATCGTAGGAACATGCACAGGGACTTCCCACGCTTGGGCACGTACAATGTGTATCTGGCTCAGGGTGCATAAGCTTCAGCCCCAAAGACAGAGGGCCAAGGGAACTGTTAGCTGGAGAAATAGTTTTGTTTCATTTCCAACGTGTGGTTGTAACTTCCCACTGATCCCCTTGTATTGGCCGCTCCAGTCGTGTGCTTGTGTCCCTCCTCCACAGAGCTGCGCCGGCTCACGGTGCCAGTCCCTTTAGGAATGGCATTTTCCAGGTTCCTATGTGAGGCTGAACATGTCCCAGCTGCAAAAATAACCGGTCTATATACCCTGTGGAAACAGGAGCAGCAGCGACACATCTGTCGGGTCTGGGCAGAGCCAGCTTGTAACTCATGCCCCAAAGGGGCATCGGGCACTGCAGGCTACTTGTCAGTGTGCAGAAACCCAAAATAGAGACCGTGGGGAGGACTAGCCCATTGGTGGGGCGAAGCTCTGCAGTGGGCAGAGCAACAGATACCTCTGGGCCTCTTGTAGGTGGGTTCCATCAAGACATTAATATTGACTGGCTGCTCTAGACCAGCTGCGGGGCACCCCTGACCCCAGAGCCGCATCCCCCCAGTCCCCTCTGTGCCCCTCTCCGTGGCCGGTGGGGTCACTTTGGTTGGAGAGCACAAGCTGAGCTCAAGGATAGAGCCCCCTGGACGGAGCCAAGGAGCCACTGGATAAAAACCGCTGAGGTTTTCCTTTTCTGTACAGCGCGTTTCCCTAAATTGCCTTTGACTGTGTGCATCGCTAATGAAAGTTTATGCCCTTGTTAGAAGGACAGGCAGGTCCGTTCCAGTTAGGGCTGGGTCTATCCTTCTGCCAACTGCCCTCCCCAGCACACACACACACACACACACACACACACACACACACACTCTCTCTCGCTCTCCCTGGTGAATAAGTGGAGGCTGTTATAAAAAAAAAAAGGGGAAAAAAAAAAGAGGAGGGGAAAAAAATTTCCATATTTGTGTAAGTTGCTTTAAAAGCATTTTATCATGTCATAAAAAAAAGGGAAAGTACTCTCGGAAATTGATCCTGCACACGAGCCCATTGGACAGAAGGACGTCGGGATGTTAATGGCTATTTTGCTCCAGGGTGGCTTATTAAAAAATTTATACATAAATGCTTAAAATTGCATAAATTATTAAAAATAAAAAAAAATAGTAAGCAATTTGCAATCCCGATCCACTTTTCCTCTTTTTTTTCTTTCCCTCGTCATCCTTTTCTTCCATTCTTTCTTCCCCCTCTTCTCACCCTTGTCCCTTCCCTGTCTGAAAATGCAGTGTGTCCAAAATTGTACATGGATGTGTGTAAAATAAAGAGGATTTTAACTGTGACCCGCCACCGGCCAGCGGAGCCGAGTACGAGGGGGGAATAACAGCAAAGAAAGAGAGGGGAGAAGCAAAAAGAAAAAGAAAGAAAGAAGTTTGGATATGATGAGTGTTTCTCGCAGGCGTGGAATGTCACCCACATATCCTGGAGATTGTACTGGGGAGGTTTATGATGGTTTCCCATTGATTTGTTTCCCCGACGCAGCTGCCGACCTCTATTGAGGGACAAACATAATCAGCACTGACGCAAATTAGATGGTTATTCGTTTTGAAAATTGACAGAAAAACAATAAAAAAGATGAAATGCTCCCAAATCAATAGATATAATGAAATTCAAATAATCCGAGAGATGAGGTCTCCATGGCAACTGATAATGTGGAAAAGAAAACAATTTAATAAAGGACAGACACACTTTGAAAACAGATTGGGCAAAGGGAAGGCGGGGGGGCGAGGGAGCAAGGGGGGGGCCGTGGGCTGGGTGGCGGTGGGAGGGGGCAGCGGGAGGAGGAGGAGGTGGTGGGGAGCCGGAGCCTCTCCGGTTGGTTAGCGGTGCCGTGGTGAAGGATCACTGTCCATCCCAAGGACGCTTGCCATAATTAAGAGAGGCTTTCGGTCCAGAAAGTGCAGATTCAGGTTTTAATACACAAAATTATTTCAGGAGCACTGAATCGGAAAGTCGTTTGTTATGACCTTCCTGAGAGGCCTGGAGCAGGGCATGTTGGAGGCGCGGCGGCTGAGCCAGCTGAGTTATGGCATATTTGTGTTTTTATAGTGCGGAGGGGAGGGGGGAAGGGGGGAAGAAGGTTAAACAGTATTTACAGCTCAGTTGTTTTCAGAAAGGAAAGAGAAATAGAGTTCATGAAAAGATGCGAGTGGAAGAGAGAGGGAGAGGGAGAGATCCCCTGCCCGGCACACACACTCCGCTGGGACGCCAGCTCCAATGAGACACTCACCGGTGCTCTTTTTGCCTTAAGGTGTGAGGTGCAGCTGGGCTGGGGGTAAAGAGGGGCTCTGTGGTGGGATGGGGAGCGTGTCTGTCCCTGCTGCCGAGTCTGGCTGCAGTGTCCGGCTGGGAGCCCACTGTCTCCTCACTCCAAGCTGCAGAATAAACCGCTCCTGGCATGCGGGCTTGAGCTGAAAGCGTGTGTGAGTGTGTGAGTGCATGCAGGGTGCTCTGCCTGTGCGTGTCTGCATGTGGGCTGTGTGTCTGTGGGTGCTCAGTGCATTCGGGGCTGAGCAGAGGTGGGTGCGTGCGGGTGCGCGCCTCTAGGGAGGTGCAGTCGCTGTGCACCCGTGTGTACCGTGGTGTGCGGGTGTAGTACTTGGAACAGGCACAGGTACACGGATGTTTGTGTGCATTAGCATGTGTTCTGTGTGCAGACTGTTCCATGAGCACATGCACAGGCATACAGTTGTGTGTGTTTGTGTGCTGGGTCATGCGTGCCTCTGCATGTGGTAGTGTTCCTGCACAGCCTTGTTTTTGTACACGTGTGTGTTCACAATCAGTGCTAGTGCTAGCGGATGGATGGGCTCAGAAGGACAGGAGAGGTGAGAAGATGAGCCTTAATGACCAGAAGAGAGAGCAGCAAAAGGCAAGACAGGGAATTAGTGTGGTGTGAGCACTGGGAAGCGAGGGGTGAGTGTCCCCACAGCCCGGCTTCTCTCCCATGCAGCTCTGCCAGGACTGCTGAGTTGACAAGCTCAGGGATATCCCAGTGCTTTCACACCAGAGCTCAGCTCTCTTCTGGCCAGCCTGTGAGCCTTTTCCACACAAACAGGATGGACAAGTGTTTGTCCCAGCCATGTTGCACAGTATTTGCAGGTGCCAGGCATCTCCAGGGATTAAAGAGCCCTCGAACTCCCAGTGCTGCATGTGAAGGGTGCTCTTTGGGTTCAGAAAAGACTCCCAGCCCCACTTGGGGATTATAGAAACCCCTAAGAAATCCAAGTGTCCCTTTTGCATACCAAGCCCAGAGCATTTTACCTGCTCATATACGGCTCAGGCAGTGGTCGAGGGCTGTGGGGAGGATGTAAAACAAGCTGCAAGGCTGAGATGCTTGAGTTTGCCCTCTGTCATGCAGCTCTTGCTGAGGTCTCCTTTCCCTCATGTGGGGTAACACACTGATTTACTTTGCAGGACCTTGAAAGACCACAGTAATGAACTTTTCCTGTCCCTGTGTTTCTTAGTGATGCAACAAGCACTCAGGCTCCGAACGCCCATTTAGCTCCTGACTTCCCACTGCAATTAATTAGGAGTCTGCATTCTTTGTTGGATCTGAGCTTAATAGTGCTGAAAGGGATTGCAAATTGCTCTTAAACCACCTACCAACTACCACCAGGGTTTGGAGGGACCCTTGTTTAGAAGGTGGCTCACTTAACCCCTGCCCTCAATTAGGGATGACTGAGCCCAGCCTGAAGCCAGGGAGCTGCTCTCCACTGACTTTGGGTCATGGTGGGTTTGGATTCTCTGTAGAGTAACTCATTAAAGATAGTCACCAAGAGGAACTGATGAAACTTTGAGCAATTCCCTTCTGAAACTGTGTCCTTTTAGAAACCCATTGTCTCTCCCAGGTCCTTTTAATTCCCCAACGTCGGTGCTTACAGCTAAGCCTGGTTCTCTCTCTACCACTTCAGTGTTTCTCTGCCCCATCTCCTTCATCATTTACAAAGGGGTCTGTGCATGCATTTCAAAGAGGCTCACATCTTGGCCTCCTCTTCATTCCTGGGGAGCTGGATCCCATGACAGAACCTCTTCCAGAGGCTTTCCCAGCCCTTTTTGCTCTCCACCACCCCTTCCATCCCTCTCTCCGCATCCACCCTGTCCTCCTGACACAGCACCTGCAGTGTGCATGTGTGTCTACAGGAGGTGAAGTTCGGCACCGTGTTTGCATTTAGTTGCCCTGACAACATGTCTGGCTTCATAGGGAGTTTTTCAAGGGCCACAGCCAGCCTGCAGGGACCCGATGGTGATGAGCTATTACTCTTCACTCTCCCTTTTGCGTCTTTCCCCTTGGTTTTCTTCACAACCTGTGGGGAGATTGATGGCAGGATTGTGATGTAGATGTTAGCAGTTCTGCTTGATTTATAGAGTTACTTAGGCTGAGTGAGGCCACTTAGGCTCCTCTGGATAGTAAACCTTTTAACTGGACTAAAAGAATTAATAATAAATAAATAAATAGGGCAAGGAGGAGAAACTGGATCAGAAAAGCCGATCCTCTTGGCTTTATGTTATCTGAAAGAAAGACTCTGAAGACAGAAGGCTCCCCAGGAGCAGCGAGACCCTGCTCACTGCATTAGGCTGGAGCTCTGAGAGCAGGTTTTCATGGGACCAAGAGGAGGAAACTGTTGAAATGTCTCATCCTGCACTGACAGATGAACTAGAAAATTGGCTGCGAGACACAAGGAACTTTTGAGCTCCAAACTGTCCTGAATCACTGCTTTTCCTCTGCTGTTACTTGAATTGCAGTAGCACCTAAAATTGCGAACGAGGTACTGGGCCTGCTAAGCTAGGCAAGAAACCTTTGACCATCTGACAGAAGCCAGCAGGTTAAGGGCAAAATGGGAGCCTGAGTGATGTTATTTGCCCAAAGAAAAGAAGCAGGTCAGCAGCAGAGCAGGGGGGAGAACCAAAGTTCCTGATTCCCATTACTCGTTTTTTTCCCCCTCTTCTTTCCATACTGCTCGTTTTGTTAATTCTGGAAGTTTCCTGTCTTACTGCTGTGCAGAAAGAGGGGCTTATTTCTTGTCCTTTGGAGGGTCAGGGTGTGTGAGTGGAGAGCAGGGCAAGGGAAGGGCAGAGGCAAGGAGCTTTGTCTGGGCACTCGGGGGTGAGCAGCAGAGCCTTGGCGGCTCTCAGAGTAAGGAGGGGTGGACAAGATCAAAGCACATTTAGGATCATTTTTGCGATCTGCTCAGGAAAAGGTTCAGACGTGCGTTACTAAAGAGCTGTGAAGAAGGATTAGTCCTGTCCTTGCTCGCGGTTGAAGCACTTTCCCCACCAGCTGTGCCAAATGCCTGTGAAGAGCTGGTGGAGCGGCAGCAGAGCAGGTCAGCGGCAGGTGAGGAGGCAGCATGGAGGCTGTCGTGGGGCAGGGTGAGCAGGATGGGGTCCATGCAGGCTGGGGTGGTGCAGAGGAGGTGTCAGAGATGGGAGATGCCGCTGCGGCAGCGGAGGAGGCGCAGTGCCGGTGTCCGTCCTGCTCTGCTGCCTGCAGCCGGGCTCTGCTCTCCAGCGGGGACTCTGCGGACTCTGGAGGACTTTGAGTTGCAGCCCATTGCACCATTGCAGCAGGAGAGGCTGTGCCTGGGCTGTGCTAGGGCCAGCTCACTCCTAGTGTGAGGTCTGTGCTGCCTTTCTCTCCCTGGCCAGTGATATATGGCATAAATTAGGCCTCTGAAGGGGGATACTGCATCCTTAAGAAGAAATATGTCCTCATTTTTCTTAAACACCGTTTGCACTGAGTGAAATGTTTAGAAGGGACGCTGAGGGATAACTTTATTT
Source organism: Strigops habroptila (assembly GCF_004027225.2). Lineage (NCBI taxonomy): Eukaryota > Metazoa > Chordata > Aves > Psittaciformes > Psittacidae > Strigops > Strigops habroptila. Next base: position 3,887,218 of record NC_044292.2, read on the forward strand.
CTTACTAGGGAGTTCAGAGCCGTTCAGTTAAACCCATAAAACACTGGGAGTAGGGAAGCTGACAGCCTGCCCGTGCATTAGAAAAGCCATTACTCATCTAGGGGAAATTCATCCCATGTTGGAGCTTGGCGTTACCAATGGGGTGGTCCAGGGGAGGACACAGGATCATCTCCCTTGGCCATCTGAGGGGTCAGTAGGATGCTCAGAGGTGGAAAAGGCTCAGTAAGAATGCAGCACAGTGACAGAGTGCTGATATGGAGGTCTCAAAGCACTGAGCAAACATCCAGCCCACAGGGTGGGTAATCATTCTTATTCCTCCTCCTCTGCATGGGGAAACTAAGGCATGGAAACCTGGGGAGACTAATGGTGACATCATGACTGGAAACCAGGCTGGAAGCCAGTGCTCCTGGCTTTTAACCTCCAGCTTTAGTCTCTAAAACCAAATTTGTTTCCAGAGCAAGAGTGGACGTCAGGAGCCCTGACCCCCTGCTTCATGTTTACTGCCAGGTCATGTTCCCATGGTGGATCAGGAGTCCTGGCTCCACTTTCATTGCTCCAACGTTCAACCCTTTCTTCCCAATGGGATTTAGAGAATCCACTGGAAGATGAAGGCAAGGTCTTGTAGGTGGTGTTAACAGCAATTCCTGTCTCGAATGGTGGTCGGTGGTGCAGTGGGCTGTGTTACAGGTATGGCTGGTTGACCTTCGGCTCTCACACAGGTACGGCTCTGCACTCGTCAGTGCAGGCTGTGGTTTTTCCCCCAGTGGACACAGGGCCGCAGGCACCCAGTGTCACAGCAGACAAGGCATCAGCCACCAGGAGGGTAGTGACTTTCTGTTTGATATTTTATTTTGGAGGCTTGACACCAAAAGATTTAATATTTGTTTGAAATGAGAAACAGTTCTCAAATGAATTTGGAGAGCCCGGGAATTAATGTCAGCCCCCCCCCCAAACACCCCTCCTCCCCGTCAGCTCAGCCCCCCCCCCTTTCAATTTCTGAAGCCTGCTGATTTGAATATTTATAAATATCAGTAAATTATTTATTGTAGCAATCTGCTGTGCCATTTCACCAATCGCCGTTAACACTTTAGGGCTCGCTCTTCAGGAGGACGCGGCTGGAGGAAATGGGCACCTGGGGGCTGGGAGCACGCTCTGGGGAAGGCAGAGCCACCCTGGCTATGACACCAGGAGGGGTTCCCTCTGCATGAGGTACAGGAAAAGTTGGGGGTGTCTGCAGGAGGGGATGGGGACCCTCTGTGCCCTGTACTAGGGGACACTGCAGGGGGATGCGGGGAGAGGCTGTGGATGGAAGGGGAGGCTTGTGTTAGCGAGGCAGGGCAGCGAGGATGGGCTGTTTGCTGCAGCACCCTTGCAGGCTTTGCCCTGTGCTGTGCAGGGACCTCGCTCTGGCTTAGAGCCCTCTTTGCTTGTAGTTTCTGTTCCCTTGAGGAGGAAAATTCCTCTTGGTTTCTCCTTTCCCTTTCCCTCCTTCCGTAATTACCCTTCTGTGCTGAAAATACACACCATTCAGAGATGATGTGGCTATTTTCTCTTGAGGGGACGGGGGGACTGCCCGTGTTCATGAGCTGTTCTCCTGGAGAAGCCCCAGCAGCAGCCCCAGAGCCCCGGCGTGTTCTCAGGATACGTTCTGTCATTCACTGCCCAGTGCTGGTTTCTGTACACTGCCCCTCACTGTCACCAGAAAATCACAGCTTAACTCTGCAGCTGAGAAGGCTGAGCAAAGGGAAGCAGAAAGGGAACTGGTACCGATCTCTGCTCCTTTGGGTCAACCCTGACCCAGGCTGTGGGAGCTGGAAATAGGGAGCAAAGTGGCCCCTTGTGCGGCTGGAGGTGTCAGCGTGGCCGGCAGGAGAAGGTCAAGCAGTGCTGCGTGCAGGCAGGCTGCACTCTTGACATGAACACCAGAGCAGAGCGCCCAGCTTTTCCTCCACGGTTTATGCATGGGGTGTGTGGGGAGATCCCTCAGGGCTATGGGAAGGCAGGGAGTGTGTAAGGACACCCTGGCTGCTCGCTTCATTTCTCCTCCCACGTCTTTGATTCTCCTTCTCCTCCCTGCCCAGTGCTGAGCTGGAGCCTGTCAGGTCCGACTCTCGCAGCGAGGGCTTCCCCGGCTTCACGCGGACGCGCACAGGCGGGATCCATGCTTGCAGGGCAGAGGAGGTTGTTAAAGTGCCTTTGTGAACTCCCCAAGGTCAGCCAGAAGAGACGGCATCCGCTAATCCAAGGTCATTTCCTGGGCTAAAAGCAATAAAATGTTTTATTGATAAACTGAAGAGGGGAAAATACACACTAAATCCACTCTCATGCATTGTGGGCCTTACCCGGGCTGTTGCTGTCTTTGCCTTTGCCCTGGCCCTGCCTGGGATAATGCACAAGGCTTTGTGCTGGAAGGGAAATGTTTTCTGGAAGGGGCTGAGCATTTGGCTGCCTTCCCTGCCTCCTCCTGGCGTGTGGCTGGGCACAACCAGGGCCTTGCTTTGGGGAAGCCAATGCCCCAGCAGCCGCCTTCTGTGAGGGTTTGGCTCTGTCCTAAGCTCCAAACCTTTGGCTCAAGTGTGAAGAGGCTTCAGCAGCATCCTCAACCAGCGAGCCATGCTGCCCTCCCTGTTTGGGGCTCCCGGGCAGAGTGGAGTCGCTCTAGTCAAGCTTGCACCAGAGTGGTTAAAAGAGAAAAGGACTGTGCAGCATGTCAGCCCTCCTTCCTCCCCCTCCCCGCCCCAAATAACACCGTTAATAATTAATCGAATGAGAGCTTGCAGCTCCTGGAAAGCTGGCACTGGGACCTCCCTCTTGAACGGAGCTGCTCAGCTGGGCTTAAAACTCTTCAATAGGAATATGAAAGCTCCATCTGTTCGACGTACCCGGCCCTCTGAAGTGACAGCGCACCGTCTCTCCCCAGCCAGCACCCCTCTCCCTGCAGCACCGGCCCTCCTGCCCCTCTTCTCCTTTCCCTCTTCTCCTGCCCCTCCTTTCCTGCCCCTTCTCAGCCCCATCCCATCTATCAGGGTCCCCCCCTGTACCTCCAGCTCTTCCCACACCACTAAGCTCCTGCACCAGCAAGCAGCCAGGTCCCCTTCTCCTACACCATGCCAGCTGGTTCATCCAGCTTCCACATGCCCCTCATACAGCCAGGACCCTTTCTCCCCTCTATCAGGGTGTGTTTCTTCACTGACCCCAAGCCAAAGCCAGACTTTGGTTCTCTTTTCCTTTTCCTGCAAAGCCAGACCTTCTCTTCACAGCAATGTTTGCCCCTTGCCTGGGATGCCCTATTTCTGTCCATGCTGCAAAGCCCTTCATTCCCACACATGCTGTGTCCCTCTCAGTCCCCATTCTCTCTTGGGGGGAGGCAGAGCTAAGCCGTGCCCACCTTGGCAGCACCCCACTGTGGAGTTCATGGCTGAGGAGGTGTGCTTCAGGAACTGCATAGAAGGAGAGAGCCTGGAGCTGCACACAGGGCACTGCAGCACATGGGGTCCAGGGGAAGGAGGGGCAAGTGGGGACAGAGCTGGGCTTGTGGGCATCAATTTCAAGGGGGATGAGGGAGCAAAATGGTGAGGTGGGTTTTGTCCTGCTCCTTGCCAGGCCTGGTTGTGACAAGCTGTAGCTGTTCTTCAAAGAGAGGTTTGCTCTTGAGATGCCACGGGGCTGGGTGCGGAGCGGAGGGAGCCCGTGTCCCGTCACAGGGTGTGGGGAGGGGGCAAGCGGAGTAAACTCCCGGTGGCATTGTTTTCAGAGGAAGTGCTCAGTGTAAATAGAGCATGTGGGAGAGTTTGTCCTGGGCAGAGATGAAAAGTCCGTGTGACAGGCTCAGGTTATAAACAGCTTCCTCAGATTGATGCGAAATCAAAACATTTCTATTTAGACGAAGAAAATGAAGGGGGATGTTTACTTAGCCTGGAATCTTTAAACAGTGCGATGGAGACGCAGGGTGATTTGGGGTGGGGAGCTCGGCCCGGGGGAAGGGAGCCTCTGCCTGGCTTTTGGGGTCCAGCAGTCCCAACCTTGGTTAGATACAAGGGTCTCTCATTCAGCAGCTCAATTCCTCTCCCTCTGCCCAAGTGAACCAAAGACAGGTGCTCTGGTCCCCTCGTCAGCATCTCTTTGTAAGGTGAAAGCATTTGGAGGCTTCTCTTTCCCTTCTGCTTTTGAAATTGATAGGCTAAAGAAGGGGAACAGAAATGTTGCTATAAGGAGATAAAAGTAATGTCCCTCCCGTTCCATAGACAAGGAAATAAGGCAATGGAAAGATAAAATGATGTGTCCAGGCTTGCGGAGAATTGGTTGGCAGAAGCTGGGAATTCTCCTTTCCCGCAGCTACACGTGCATAGGTGGGATGGAGATACATGAGAGCCCTGGTATTGCAGAGCAAATCCCATCTCAGGAAGGTCTCTGGGAGGTTAGTTTTATAGATCTGGGAAAAGGTAAGTTTTCAGAACTTGCTTTACTTAAACTTTAGGAAAAGATTCCCAAACTGTTAAAGAGCAGCATTGCAGTGCTCAAAAAAAAGTCCCAAACACAGGAGAAGGGACATGAAAGATGTACAGGGGAAGGACAGGAGCTGGGGGGGCAGAAGCTCAGGAGGCAGAGGGGCAAATCCAGGGTGTGTGAGATGGCAGGAGGCAGGAACAGGGACGGAAGACAAGTTGCAGGCTCCCTGGAGTTGCTGCGTACGCGGCAAGTGCAGCCTCGGGAACGTCTGTTCCTCTCTTCCTTTGAATAAATATTTATATATTCATTTGCCGGCTGGTGCACACACTTGGCTGCTCACCTCCAGACCAGAATAATGGGACCTGCCCTTGCTGCAGAAAGGGGGAGGGCCGCGGGGATTTGGGCTGCCGCGTGTCTGCCTCCCAGTTATCTCCAGCTGCGAGCGGTGCTGAGCTCACCAGTTCAGCAGGGCCGGGGATGGTGGGAACGGGAATCACCGGGCAGCGCTCAGAGTGGTTCAGTGCTGACCCCGTGCCCCAGCCCCAGGCACACACCCTGGGCACCGTGCGGAAGCACCGTCCCTACCCACCCACAGCCACCGAGGCTCCGCTGGCCCTTTGCCCAAGCATACAGGCAGGAGCTGTAGGTGTCCTGGCCGGGCTCCAGTTGGAGCTCACAGCAGCCTCCCGAGATTCCCTCTGTGGTACCAGTTGCACATAGGATCGGCCTTCGCTTTCTGCCCTAAATAGAGTGGGAATGTGATGGGAAGGGAAGGTGCCAGCACACAGAGACTTTTGCAGCTTGATGGGCGTCTGCCGGTGCCCATCTGTATGCATGAGGACTGCGTGCGTGTGCGGGGGGAATGTGTGAAAGGGGAATGCGTGGGGAAACGTACGGGAATGTATTTTTGGGGAGATGGGACTTTTTAACCCGTACGTGTATGACTGCACTTGTGGCGCGTGCCAGCACATACACACAGCTCTTGAACAGCTATAATCTCTAGGTGGGGAGGTATGTGTTTGGGGGCAATGTGTGCTTTCCCTTCGTGAAGGCATGATTGCACGTAGGTGTTAGTGCCGGGGGGGTGTGCGTTTGGAAAGCAGAGGAGTACATTTTGCCTCCCTTTGTGTGGGGGGCTGATAACTTTGTTGGGGGGGTATTTTTCTTGCAATCCTTGACAGGGGAGCGTGTCTGAAGCTGTCAGGAGTTTATGCTAAGCAGCCACTCTCTGGCTCTTGGACAGCAGGTCTAAAGTTTCAGTCTGTTTGTATTGGGCTGTCATGTTATGGGATTAGGGGCTGTCATGATGGCTTCTGGATGCATTGTAGGGGGTCTGATTAATCTGGCTGTGCTTCTCTGGAGCAGCACCTCTGTGCTGGTGACAGGGAGGTGTGGGCTGAGCTGCCACGAGGGACTCCTGTGCAGTGGGGGAACCCGTTCTCACCTCTCCAGGTCTGCAGACGGTTTCTGTTTGCTCTCTGGCCCCTCTTTCAGCACGACATAGAAGTCCAAGAGCACGTTTTGGAGGGACCTCCAGCAGTGTCCCCAGAGTAACTCCAGTGCAGTGTTAGTGGCAAGCATAGCCCTGGGGCACAGAGCAGGGTCTGCCTTGGCACTGCACTGGGGGAAGAGCCTGGCTGTGTGCGCATTTGCCTTGGGACCTTTAACCCGTCTTAATCTGGGTGTCTATCAGAGGTGTCGTAAATAAAGAGGGGAATGAGACAACGCATCTGCTTTAGAATCAGGTTTTTGCTTTTATTTGCAACTGAATCTTGCTAATTGTTGGTACAATAATTATGCAAGTGACTCTGATAGGAACCATTTAGTTCAAGATTCTGCGTGACCTTGAAGTTAAGACCTTACCTTCTTCCTTTCTCCCCCCACTTTCTCTTACCCCTCCTTTACTAGCTGTCACATATGAATAAACTACATTAAAATAACAAACCCACACTAATTAGCTGATTGTGCTGGGAAGTGTGAGAGCAGAATTTCCTGTGTGAGAGCAGGCAAAGGAGCCTGATCAAATCATACCAACCCGATTTTCTCCCATACAACTGCACACCAGTATGGTGCTCCTGGTGCACAGACTTACCAGGGCTCATGTCCTCGGTACTGGTCTTTCTGGTGCATACTGGTTCTCTTCTATGAGACTATGTGTAAACCCCATTCAGTGAGTTCCTCACTGTCCCTGGGTTAAGCTTGGGAAGCTGTTCTCCCTGCTGCATATGCTTGGGTGCAATTGTGGCTGGTGTGGTTTTGGCAGCCAGCACATCTGGGATGGAGCTGGGCACCTAAAAGCAGGTGGTGCTGCAGTCTGAAGGGAGAGCAAGTCAGGCTTTTACCAGAGCTCATATCCTGCTGGAGCCAGGAGCAAAGGCTGGTCCCCACCATGTTCACTTGCCTTTTGAGCCCTGTTCAGTCCCAACATAAATATGCACCTCTTTGTTGAGGCCAGAGGCATCCTTTGGTAGCAGCAGGTTCAGAACATGCCCCTTGCTGGGCTTTCCTCACCGGGCTTCCACTCATTGCTTAGGAAACAGACGGCAGTCCCACCTTTCAAAGGATGACACTAGCCATGCCTGAAGCTCTGTTGGGTTGGGACCAGCCATTTGCTGTTTGGGTTCAAGTTGTCTGGTCCCACTAATGCCCTTCCTTGCTTCTTTCCCCTTTCTCTCTCCAGCTGAAAGAACTATATGCACTGACGCAGCCTCAGGAAAACCCACAATGGCTGCCAAGCGCAAAGGCGGCCTGAAGCTAAATGCCATCTGTGCCAAGCTGAGCCGCCAGGTCGTCTTTGACCACGGGGGAGCCGAACAGGCACGGGCGGACAAGGGCCCGCAGCGGGAGAGCAGCAACAAGGACCTGCCTCAGCCCGGGACCAAGGAGCTGGGGACAGAGTTCTCAGATGGACTCAGCCGCGTGCAGAAGATCGAGGAGGACAAAAGGAGGGAGGTGATTGAGAAGTGGGTGAACGGGGAATACAACGAGGAGCCCTTGCTGGGGCGACCGGAGGGCAAGGAATGTAAGGAGAGCGCGGAGGTGCCCCCCGAAGGGGTTTACATGGTGCAGCCCAAGGGCTGCAGCGATGAGGAAGATAACGGGGACGAGGCGGACGCTCTGAGGAGCTCGCAGGATGGCAACTTCTTGGATGACAGGGATTCAGACGGGCCGGCCTTGAAGGACGATGCTTACCGGTCCTCCAGTGGCGAGACAGGCTCCAAGCTGGGGGGAGGAACTGCCTCAGGTGAGTCCTTTGCCCCCTCCATCTCCAGCTTCAGGGTTGTGTTTCCTGTGGGACAGACAAAGCCATTGCTGTGTCTGCGTAGATACTGTCTGCATCTGGCAGCCAAGGAGGGAGGTGAAGCCTCAATCCACGTGCAGAGTCCTGGCATTCTGCTCGTGGGACCATTCTGAGTTTGCCTCTGCTCCAGCCTCCTCTTCCCAAGAGGAGCATTGGTGAGGCTGGATGTGGCTGGATAGCTCTTTCCCTGGAGAAGGAAAAGCGATCCTAGATCCCTTGGTAGAGTAGATCTTCCCCTGTAGACACCTTCACACTGTTTAGATGGAGATCGCTGCGGAGTGTGGTGTTTTCCTGGTTATCCATTTCCACATGAGGGGTGGGGGGAAAGCAGAGAGTGTCCTTGTGGCAAATCCCAGATGGATTCTGCAGCACGTCCACACGCACACTGCCAGTGCAGTGCAGTGTCACACACTCATGCCCACACATTGTCCCTCACACCACGGTAACGAACCCGAGCTGGGAGCTGACCTTGCCCCCCCCCCCCCGGCCGGGAGCGGGGAAGCGGTGCCGCCGGGGCTGGGGGCTCCGGGCGACAGGGGGCGCTGCGGCACCGGGGCGGGGCCGCACCTGAGGAGGCGGGCGCGTGCGCCCGGGCGAAGGTTCTGGAAGGAGCGGCGGGAGGCAGCGGGAGCCCCGGGGAGCGGGCGGGACGGGAGCGGACCCGACCCGACCCGCGGGGGGAGGCTGAGCCGTGCCAGAGCATGGCCAGGGGAGCAGCACGTCCCGTTTGGACCCAGCTGAGCCCCGGCTGCTGCCCTCAGCTTCTGGGCGCTGTAGTGTGTCAGTGAGCTCGGAGCGAGCTGCCCTCAGGCACTGCCTGTCTCCATCACTGATACTGTTTGCCTACCAGCCCGTTCTGGGTGTCAAATAAGAGTCCCTAACAGAGCAGTCCAGCACATAACCCATCGCAATCCCTTTTTGCTGCCATGTGTTCCCTCATCCCGCTCTGAGGGGCTGCTGCCCGCCATGGCGGTGCCTCCTTCCTGAGGCAGGTTGGGCTGGAGCTGGTGGAGCTGCGGGGTCCAAACCTTCACGTCTCCATGACTTCAGTCTGGGGTGCCAACCTGGGTGCAGTTGCAAGGTGCTCTCCCCCAGGCTGTGTGCTGATTTTCAGATAGCTCCTGCCATATTCATGTGGTTCATTCACTTATGGGGGTGCTGAGGTGCTGGCACAGAGTGTCCAGAGAAGCTGTGGCTGCCCCATCCCTGGCAGTGTTCAAGGCCAGGTTGGACACAGGGGCTTGGAGCAACCTGCTCTAGTGGAGCATGTCCCTGCCTGTGGCAGGGGGTTGGAACTGGATGAGCTTAAGGTCATTTCCAGCCCAAACTGTTTTATGATTCAGAAGCTGAATTCAGCAAGAGATGTTGGGAAAAGCCCCAGATGAATTTCTCTCATGCTTTCTGATACCCAGGCTCCACCCAGATTGATTTTGGGGTGCGTATGAGTAAGCTAAGCCTTGGTAAAGGCTTAGAGTAAATTGAATTCTCTGCATTAAGGCAGAGCAGCTCCCTCCCCTGATTTGTCACTCAGCTGGGTTGAATCTGTAATTGAAAGATCTCCCCCTAATCTGCTCCACCTGCATGCACCCCTCCCCTGATCTCAGCACTTTGTGAATCCATCAAACTTTCCTCCTTTTGTGTGCGCGCATGTTTTCCTCCTCCTGTTAATAATGCAGCCGAAACTCATCTCCGTCTGTCCGTTCCCCTTCTGGAGAGGCACATTCTCTAGTCTTCACGAGTTCAGTGGCAGCGCACATAATTATGCATATAAGATATAAACAGAGCTGTTTAATTATCCTTCGCCACATCAGTGACAGAGTAATTAACAAACATTGCAAGATCAATGAGGAAAAGTGTGACCTTCAGTTTCCTTTGATAGGAAAGCCCTTGTCGTTCCCAGACACAAGGTGATTGTGCCTGGACTCTGTTTTTAGTTTGTTTTAATCCCCCCTCCCCATTTGCAGCTTCTGTTTGCTATGAAAACTAAAAGGAGGGGAACTTAAATATAAAAAATATGTTACCAAGCTGGGGAAAATCAAAGAAACTAAGGTTTCTCACTGGGGTAGGAGTTCTCAGTAAAATGCCTTTGTAGGGCTGTATTGTCAAAGGATTATGCAAAATGTATAAGCGTTCATGGGGGGCTGCAGGCTCATTTATGTTTTAAGGCAGGTAATGGCACATGCGGCGTCCAGTTTACATATACAGCCCCATGGGATTTGACTTGCAAACAGACGTGCTGCCAGGTCTTGAACGTCTGTTTCAAGAACCCTGTTGTAAATGTCGTTCACAACATTTCCCTGGAAAGCACAAACTGAAACATCCCTTGCTTTGGAAAGGACAGAGTTCTTTGCCTCTTCTTTCTCTGTCAGCGTTCCAGAAAATGGATTTTAAGCTGTTCATCATCAGGTCCTCTCAAACCTGGTGTTACTAGGTGCAAGTTAAGCTTATTCCAATGAGATCTGGAACCGCCTATAGCAAAAAGGAGGGTGTTTTCCTGGGAGCTGGGGGGTAGCAGGAGGCAGTCAGATCAAAGAAGAGGAATACAGGTCTGCCCTCCTGGTCAGTGCGGCTTCAGGGGAGTCATTGCAGGAATGTGGTTTTGAGGGTTCTGAGTGCCTGTGCTCCCTCTGAGGACATAGAGAATACAGAGCTGGCAGTGCTCAGCAGCACTTAAAATTGAACCCATATTTCTTTGATCAGCTGGAAACTTGGTTAAAAAGCAGGAGCCACACAGGAAACCAATTCCTACATCTAACTGGCTTTCTTGGTCCGTGAGGAAAATAATCCCGATTGTATGGGGCTGAGAAGGGTTCCTGCTTCCTGGATTCCTGGTGTGTACGCACACAGCCTGCTTTATGGGACTTCAGCTACTGCTCATGTCCTCCTTTAGTCTAGTGCTAAATCCCTGCCACCTTTGTCTCCTTCCAGGGTGAGACAGTGAGGCTTGTTGTGCACCAGGCAGGAGTTTGCAGAGACTTGGTCTATGCTGTTCAATTCTCCTGCTTTGAAACAAGATGGAGAACATGCATGTATGGCATCCCTGTTCCTTTTTCTGAGCCCTCTGGAAAGAAGGGACTGAGTCGGTGCTCAGTCTTGCCTTATGTGCCTCCGTCTCTGGTACAGCTAGGAAACATGTTCAGGAGTCACAAAGCTGTTGTCTGTCAGCAGATGGTTGTCAGAAGCTGATCTGGACATGCAGATACGTTTCTTCATTCATTCACGCACCCTCTCCTGCCCACTGACTGACCCGTGCTTCTCTACACACATTTATATATAGCATTTAGATTTCCCAGTACAGTCTCTGACAGAGATCCCTTTCCACAATCTCTCACTGACGCACACATACCCAGGGAGATTTTCCTATACGGTCCCATGTTCTTTACGCTGTTACATAGTGGGCTAAAGTAGTCACCAGAAGCTTTCTGCTGTACAAGCTGTCAAAGTTCTCCTTTCTTTTCTTAGCCTCTTGGCTAAGTGTCTTAGAAAGGGAATATTGGCCCTGTTTTTGACAAGGTGGGGGTTTCTCTTCATAATTTCCTGGGGAGACTCCACTTGGGAGAACATGTATGATGACTGCCAGTTTCGATAGTCCCCAAGTCTACGTGTTTTCCCTCCCAAGCAGAATAAAGGACAGAGCCCTGGCTGGGATGTCCCATCCCCCAGTACCCAGACCTTGCACTCCATTTGGGCTGTTTTGCTTTTCCTTCCATATATAGTGTGCTGCTGCAGCCTATTTTTAGCCCCTTTTTTGCTAGCTTCGGATCCTTTGTGATACGATAGCTGCTCTGAGACACACAGATCTCTGCTCTTTGGCAATGCCCACAAATGGAGAGCAGCGGCAAGGGGAGAGGGAGCCCTTTTATTATCACAGAGAAAAGGAGAGAAAAATGCAGTGCAGGGGAGGGGAAAAAAAACCCAGGGACAATGCTTCCTGTGGCTCCAGGGCTTTGCATTTCTCATTGGGATTTGTTTCCCAGCCAGTGTCCTGCTTAACTTTTGTCTGCACATGGATATGAGGAGGGTTTTCTGTCAACTAGGTAATAATAATTACCTCTTTGCTGTTACTTGAAAAGCATATATATGAAATGAGTTTACTGGGTCTCATACCGTCTCTGTGGTGAGACAGCTCCGTCCCATAAGGTGCCTCCATTAGAAGAGCCTCAAGCCTTCTGGTTAGGTGCCTGTGCAAATTAAGTGAATGTTGTCTTGGATTTAGGAGGTGTGTTGCTGGGCTCATGCTGGGATGAGTGAAGGTGCACGTGGTAGGTAGTAGGTAGTGGGAACTGGCTACGGTTTCATCTCAAATGTGGATGAGGAAGGACTGAGCAACACTAGCAAAGCTGTTGATCAGGGAGGGTATTGTGATCATCTGCAGCCAAATTTGAGCAAAGGAAAAGCAAAATGCAAGGTGTTTTGGGGGATGAGAGGATTAAATCCAGGATAGTGAAACCTGAGCTCCAGCTCCGGCTTTGTAAAGCTCAGAAAAAGGTCTGAAAACACCCCCTTTCCATTCGTCTTGGGTTTTGATCCAATTGTTTGCACTAGTTGAGGTCGAGCCACATGGGCACCAAAGAAGGTACCTGTTGGCTGGGTTTCAGGGCAGCTGTTAAAGCTAGTAAAAATCACACTTAACAGTTTAATTTCTTATCAGATCTTCTCTGTGGTATTTTTTTCTGCCCTTGCAGTTTGGCACAGGCTGACTAGAGCTTTTCTGTGCAGTACTTGGAAGTCAGGACACTGTGAAGGAAGCTAGGGGATTGTTTTACAGGTCCAAAAAGAGAGGAAAAGCAGAACAAGGGAAAGCAGATTTAGCAGAAACAAGGAAGTGTTAGACCCGATAGGGATTTCATGGGTTTAATCACTTTTGTTGGGCCATAGGGTTACACTGAAATGGAGAAGAGAGAAAAAGAGGTAAAAAGGAGAACTGCTTTAAAGCAAGATGAAATTATTTAATACGTCTGTGTGTGAAAGATAAAGTTGATGGCTTTGGTAAGGTGTTGGAAAGGCCACAGGAGAGGGTCAGGTGGGGAAGCACAGATTAAATGATCCTACCTCTGAGGATGGAGTAATACAGCCTTTCCTAGTGTTTCCTTCTGACAAGTCTTGTTACTTGGACACTGTAGGGCATGAATCTGCATTTAACATCCTTTAAGATTAATAGTGACCCATGAGGTTGTGCTACAGAAAGCTACAACCTGAGCCAGACACTGCAGGGGCCTTGTCACCCATTCTGTAAGTAGCAGGGTGTTTATTCTGAGGTCAGGCATCCCAAAATCCCATCCAGGATGCTGGGTCTAAGTGCCCAGAACTGGAAAGTCATCTGGGGTTAAGCCAGGTCCCATCCTGTAGCAAGTGTGTCTTTGTCCTTCTGCTTCAGGCATATTCTTTGCATTGCCTTCCTAACTTACCATGTGCATAAGCAACTAATGCAGCAGCACTTCTGCCACCTGAACACAGTTCTACCAGGCATGAAATGGGATTATGACCTTTATGGTCTTGCCCATTTTAGTGCCCACTGCAGGCAGTCTCTTCCTCTGTATTGTCCTGTGGCAACTGGTTTGTGGAAGCTGATGGCTACTGAACTTTGGTCATTGACCAGGTCTTGTGTGCATGGAAATGTTCTCGTGCATGTGCATGCCTGTGTGTATGGCATCATTGGCTGTCAGATCCCCCAAATCCTAGGGCTCCATCTTTATGCTTTGGATCTGCTGACCTATTCTGTGGCTATGCCTTGGTACCTTCCTTTTCCACTATATGTCAAGGCAGTGTCAATTTGGTTTGAGCAGGACCCAGTGCCCAGGACCTCCATTCTGCTGCCAGTGTACCTGCCTGTTTTGGCTCCCTGTAAATGAGTGTGCTTGCCCATGAGAGCTAGTGAATGATTGGAAGAGATGACGAGGGAGGTTTGAAGGACTCCTGCACACAGTAAATCTTTACGCTGCAGGAGAAAGTGAGAGGGAGAGGAGGAGGAGCGCTATGTCAGACTGAAGCCTAAATGAGTCCAAGCTGGCACATCAGAGTAATCTTTATTTCCTGCTTTACACTGATATTGGGTGACCTCCAGATGTGTGTTCTTCCCCTCCTGGTGGCCTGTGAAACTGCCTGAGGGAGTAGGGAAGGGAGGAAGGGAGGGAGAGACCCAAGGAAGGACAGCTTTTGCCCGTTCTTCCTCCCTGTGAGCATGCTCAGGTAGACTAACCCCTTCCTGCCCCTTCCCTGACCCACGCTCCAGAGAACAGGCTTTTTCCCCTTCTCTGGAGTCCACATCAGGACAACGGCTCTTTCTGTCCTCAGTCCAAATCCTGATGGAAGAAGGTTCTTCCATACCTATTTTGCACCTATGCTGCCTTACTCCTTATTGGAAGTTGTTCCTGGTTTCTTGGGAGTCTGCCTGTAGTTTTCCACAGCCTTCACTGAACTGTGGCCCCTTTTCATGTGGAGAGCAGTAGCTCTCCAGCCGTTGGGATTGAGAAGGAAGTCGGGTGAACTCTTAACAAAATTGGCAGGGAAGGGAAGGACTGCAGCAGCTATGGGGAACTATCCTTTCTCTTTGTCTTGCCTTCTCCACTCCTTGCCAAGCTTCTCATGCGTGTAGCCTTTGCTGCTCTTCCCCCACCTTAATTTATCTCCACCTCTGCTGCTCTCCTTCTCTACTCTGCACTTTTTCATTCTGCCCTTCTCCTGCTCTACCGCATTCACTGTCTTGCTCTGTCTCCCTTATCCGTTTCACACCATGCTGTCCTGCCTGCTCTCAGCCCTGATGTTCACCAGCATACAGCATATCTCACATGTTTCTACCCCCTCCCTTGCACACACAGATGTTCTGCCATCTATCTTCTGTGCACCTCCTTCCATATACAAACACACACAAGGACAGAATTGTACAAACCTCGGCATATTGGCATTGGTCTCACTTCCAGTAAAATTACTTTTTCGTCATATTAGGCCAAGGCAAGAGTGCAGAGACATTTATGAAACTTTGTTTAATGTACTGAAAAGCCATCGGCTAGAACATTTAGGAAATTGATTTTCCTGGCATTGATGAACTCTTTTTATTTTACCCCAGTATTAATTACTTTTTTTTTTTAAACAAATTAATTTAAGAGTCATAAAACCTAACAAGTGAGCCAAACGTCAGTAGATCATGTTCCCCTCTCCCTTTACTCCCCCTCCCTGCTACTACTGCTAGCATGGGAGGAGAAGAAAAATCAGTGCCTTGCATGACTCTCTCACTTTGGTTCTGTGTAGGGGAAGCTTCATCGCTGCGAGATTATGCGGCCACCACCATGAATGAGTTCCTGGGCATGTTCGGCTACGATGACCAGAACATGCGGGATGAGCTGGCCCGCAAGATCAGCTTTGACAAACTGAATGCTGCTACCTCAGAGGCCCCTGCAACTGCTGCCTCTCTCCCTGGTGAAGATGCCATGAGCAAACGAGCCCGCTTCTCCAAGTATGAGGAGTACATCCGCAAACTGAAAGCTGGAGAGCAGCTCTCTTGGCCCATGCACTTGGCCAAATCTGAGGAGTTGGGCTCCAAGCTGGGCAAAGAAACTTCCTCAGTGCTGGCACAGCCCATTCGGGTGCCGGGTGCAGATGCCTCCATGCTGACGGAGACCAAAGCCACCATTCTGCCGCTGCCCTCTCCCAGCAGTTCCCAGATGCAGGGCCTCATGTCACGGACCTCCAAATATGACTTCTTCATTCAGAAGCTGAAGACAGGTGAGAGCATCAGGCCACAAAACGGCAACACTTACAAGAAGGCCTCCAAGTATGACCTAGAAAACGTCAAGTACTTGCACCTTTTCAAGCCTGGAGAAGGAAGCCCAGATATGGGAGGAGCCATCGCCTTCAAGACAGGCAAGGTAGGCCGGCCTTCCAAGTATGATGTGAGGAACATTCAGAAGCTCACTCCAGTAAAAGCTCCAACACCCAGCCTGGCCCCTGCTCCCCTCGCCAGTACCCCCAGCAGCACTCCTGTGGCTGGGCCAGAGCAGTCCGTCTCATTGCCATTCAACACTCCTGAGTACCTGAAATCAACTTTCTCCAAGACAGACTCCATCACAACTGGAACAGTCTCTACAGTAAAGTAAGTGGCCCCCCACTTTTCTTTGTCTTAGTGGGGGATCATACCTGAAGTCTGTGTGTGGATCAGTGGACAATTCCAGTTTGTGTGATGATAAATATTGCATTGTTTGTGTGATGTTTCTTTTTGCTATCTGTTGGAGTGTCTGCTCCTCTTTTGCACCTTACATCTCTATTTATCTTATTGGCACTAAGGCTGTGGGCTGCCATCAGCAGTCACAGCCATGACTCTAGAGCCCACTACCTCTACGTTTGTATGTTAAAATGAAAGGTGAAGGAACATGATGCTGTCAGCACTCTAAGGTCAAAGTTGTAACTACTTTACTTTCTCCTTCTTCGGGTTCCCCAGGCACCCAGCTGTGTTTGTTTGTAGTTTGTAGGTTTGTAGTAAAACCTTATTCTTGTAGCTATTTAACTCAATGGCAAAACTCTGCTGACTTCACTGCTGGCAAGATGGGGCTTTTTGTTTGTCCCAGATCTCAGAAGACATTTTGGTGCCTAATTCCCATCAATTTTCATAGGAGTTAGGCAGATACAACTTCTGTGGGGCCAGGCCTGTGTCTTCTCAATTTGCTTGTTCCTTGCACAAATAGAGGTGATTCAATTACCCCTCAGACTGGGCAAACTCATTAGCCCAATTACCACTAATAACCTCCTACACATGTTGCTGGCAATCTGCAGTGGTGCCATTGACTGAATGGAGATATCTCAAGGTCTTGCCAAACGTTGGATTAGTTTTTAACGTGGTTTCTAGAGGTGGTAGCTGTAGAAGAGCTACATGTGCATGTGAGGCTGCAAACAGGGAGGAAGAGAGGGACTTCTCTGCTTTCTTGTCGTGGTTTGGATTTACTTGTTTCTCACTGTGAACCTGGGACTGTTGTGAGCTGTGAATCCCATGGGGACATTTGTAGTAAGTCTAGGACCTCTGTCCTGCACTTCTGTGGCAAATGCTGTTACACACGTCCTACTACTTTGTCCTCCGGTAATGGGGAATGCTGTTATATGTTTAATATGTGGACCTTGGTCTGAATCCTCACTCAAATGCTCTTTGCAGTCTCAAGCAAGTCTGCATTCCCCACTTCGCATGTTTCCCCTCCTGGAAGGCAGAGCTAATGATACTTGACGTCCATGTGCAACAGCCATTTCCCAGCTGCCTGCAGACAGATTTGGGAGCTCTATGGTTAAGGTGTATGGGAAAGGGCAGAGGATTATTAACATTTGCATCTGGCCCCTGCTCAGGATGAACCCTCTGTGTGCTCCAGATGGCAGGCAGGGACTCCTATTACTAAAAAACAAGTGTTGTAAATATTCCTGTAGGCACAGTGCCTTGTTGTGATGGGTGACTTGGCCAGGGCCTCTGTGTCTGAAAAGTGTGCAGGATGCTCAGCTGCCTGCAGTTCAGCAGCCATCCCAGAGCTCTGGTTGGGTGGCCCTGTGCCTCTTCTTACCTGCTTTGGTGTTGCACTGGGATCCCAGTTTGATTTCCTTTCTCCTGCTCATGTCCTGCTGCCTGCTGGTGTGGGTTTGCAGCACCGTGGTGGTCCCTCCTCTAGCCACAGGACTTCCTCAACTGGGGCATCATGATGGGGCTGTGACAGGAATGGAGGTGACCATGGCCTTCAACTTGATAGTTCCCAGTGTTCTGATCACACACTGGAATGCAGAAGGGGATCCATTCTCCTTCAGGTTGCTTGCTAGATACAGGCTTTCATTACAAAAGAAAGCAGCCCATTAATGGTGCTGGTGGAGGAAGTGTGAACTGTGGTATCTGGGGCCTGGCTTTCCATTCACAGTCCCCACTGGGACCAAATAATCTGGGAGGAATTACCCCTTACTCTCACACATATGCACATATACCCTAGCCATGGGTTTAAATTTTCTGACATCTAATGCTCTTAACCTACCCTGAAATAATCTACCTACTTCAGGTGAGCTGTGTGAAAGTGTCCTTGTTTAAACCAGGCTACAGAGCTGTCTTGGGTAGGAGTGGAGGGTGTGGGCAAAACTGAGAAGGAAGGACATGTAGGCCTGTCTGGGGTTGCATTGGTATGCCACTGGCTCTTAGCTAGGCTGGAGTGTGGCCCTGTATCTCTTTTTCCTCTTGCTGAACTCACCGAGGATCTAGTTTTTGTCTGCTTCCTGATCATGTTAAGTAACCCAGGCTTATGTGACAGTTGGGTCCAGTTGGGTTGGTTTTTCCTTCATGAATACCTTTGCTGCCCATCAGTCTGTTGGAGTTGGGGTATCTGTGTGAAAAAATAGGCAATTAAACCCCCATCTAGGGTGCTGTAGCCAGGTTGCTGGTACCAGCTAGCAGTACATGGTGCCTGGTGGCCACAGGAAATGTGCGGCAGCTCACAGCATGGCTGAAGCACAGAGACTCTTCTTGATGGCCCTTCCATGCAAATAAGAGCAGCGTTGCAGGGTGCTTTAGGGAGGTGTTTGTTTTCCTTGTTTCTATAGGGGTATTTAGGTTTTTTCTGTGGAAACAGATTTTCATGGTTGGCCTTCTCAGTGTCTCCAACACACTGAACTGAGTCCACAAAGAGGGAACATGCAGGGGGGTGTTAGGTGGGCTCTGGTTCCATAGGAAAAGGGTACAGGATTTGAAGGGTACAGAGGAGGGAGGTTAAACTTCTGGGTGGCTTTTCTGGGTACTCTTCCCTGGGCGCTCTCTCCAGATGTGTCAATGGTGTGTGAGAGAAACAAGGAGCTTAGGCTGTGCCCTATTCCTGCCTGCTAACCAGGTCTGCCCTGTGTGTTTCTCATTAGGAATGGATTACCCACTGACAAACCAGCTGTCAGCGAAGATGTAAACATTTACCAGAAGTATATTGCCAGGTAGGCAAAACTCTTGACTTTCTTGGGGAGAGGGCTGGAAGAGGGTGGAGTGGTGGTGGGAAAGATCAGGTCTTGTCCATCTGGATCAAGTGTTTAAAACAGTCATTGACACTTCCATTTCCCTCTGGCATCTGTACTTGCTCTGTTCTCCTGCTTGGGAGAGCAGTAGCTGTGAGAGGTGTACAAGCATGCCAGGAGCATGCTCAGCTCCCCAGAGCTGTTAGACCTTGTGACAAATAGTGGAAAAATATTTCTCTGCAGAAGCCCAGGGTTTAAATGGGAGCACTGTCTCTTGACTGTCATTCTTTCTGTCCATTGCTGTGCTGTCTCCAGCCTTTTTCCCCTTACCATGTTCAGTGCCTGCAGGAAGCAAGCAAAGAACATCTCACCTTTGAGAGTCTAGGCTGGAGGAATTCACAAGTGACTCAAGTTTGGGCAGGTCTTAGCATTAGTGTGGGATGTTTATCCTAGAAAACTTTGCAGCTCCTTTATATGAGAAACCCTTACTGTATAAGGTGCAGACTAGGGCACCTTATCGCAGCTGTGGGCAGGCTTAGGTCAGGAATGAGCAATGCTGTGAGGAAGCCCAGGGCTGTTGTGGTGAGACAGAGTGAGTAACACCATGAGAGCCACAGGGACAGAGGAGATTGTTGCATAACACCTTCTTGTTCTATGGCTCATGGTGTAAAGGGCCCATCAGCCTTTGCCCCTGGCCTCTTGAATCCTCTGTCTGTATTGTGAGGAGGCTCACTGTGGAAGCCCCTGTATACAGAAAGACACCAGTCAGGAAAGCAAGCAAGCACTTCTCTCCAGGGAGAAAACTGAAGGGTTTGTTCCCACTTGGGCACTTATTAACAAGAGGGGAGGGAAATGTGTACTGTGCTTTCCCACCTTGCCAGATCCAGAGAGTCTGCCTGTGGGAGGCTGCCTGTGTGTTGGCTGCTAAGAAGGTGCAAGGGAAGATCTTGGCACATGGGCAGAGGAAAAGGGTGGGAACAGTGCTCTCCCTAGCTGGAGAGTAGCAAAAGAGGTGATTTCCTTTCCTCCCTTTTGCCCAAATCCCTGATGTAGGAGAAGGGGATAAAAGACCACATGGGAAGAGAGGACAGTTGCACCACCACACACAGCTCCTCAAGCAGCAGTGCCTCTAGTGCATGTGGCAACTGATTGCCTCCTGGGAGAGCACAGGAGGGTTTAAGCCTGTCTTTGGATAGGGCAGAAGGAGCAGCACCCTATTATTGCTGAGATTACAGAGGAATTGCAGTGAGAAAGGAGATGCCACCCCTTCTGTTCCCAGTTCCACTCTCAAGCAGAGAATCACAGAATGGTTTGGGTTGGAAAGGACCTTAAGATCATCCAGTTCCAACCCCCTGCCATGGGCAGGGAGCCTCATCCTAGACCATATCGCGTAAGGCTCTGTCCAGCGTGGCCTTGAACGCTGCCAGGGATGGAGCACTTTTACCACTGAACTTCACCAGAGAACTATATAAACACTTCACCCACATCCATTCTTCACAGCACGCTGCAAGCCCCTTCCCCTGGGTCAGGCAGGTAACTGAGGGAGGCTTGTGAGATAGCTGAGGGCCACCACATCCTGCTTAAAAAGCTCCCCAAGCCGCCTGTTGGCAGCACAGCCACTTCCCTTCAATTTACACACCATTTTAAAAACAGTTTAAAGCTTTAAAATCAAGGGGTGGGGGGAGAGAGACACGACACTCTGTGTCTGTACTGCATAATTAGCTTAATGAGTTTGCCAAAGCCACTGCCAAAAGCTGCCCAGGGATAATCCATTCTCTCACACAACAAAACAAAACCTCTTACTTAGCTAGTTTGGGTTGGGTTGTTTCCCCCCCACACCCTTTAGCCCCCCCCGTATATTTATAATTAAAAAAAAAAAGACCACAGAAAAAATTATTATTATTATTATTAGTGCCTCAGCAGATGGTGCTTCTGGCAGCACTTGCTTAAATATTTATTTCTGTGTGGGTTTCCTCCCCCCTTGTCATTGGGGTGGGGTTTTTTTTCTTCCTTCTTTCACATCATCGTTACAGGGTAATGAGTCTGTAAACACTGGAAGCATGCTGACTGCTTTATTTATTATTTTTATTGTTATTTATTTATTAACTCTTGCCAGATCAAGACTAGTTCTTTCTGCCCCCCCCAAAAAATTAAATAAATAGATATATTGAAATGAACTGATTAAAGAAAGGGGGAGGGGGGTGTTCTGCTGAAAATGAATTTATGTGCCTGTATGGACAATTCAGGGGTTTGGATTTGCATAGCAGTGTGATTAAATGGCCTGTGAGCTTGTTTCAGGTGCGTGTGTCTGTTGGTGGGCATGGAAATTGTGGGTACGTTGATGTAAATTAAGAGGGGTGTTGATGTACCTTAGAGTATGTGCATGTAAATGTGCGCGCGTGTATGCGTGGAAGTAAGTGTGTGGTGTGTAAGCTTTCCTGTTAGGAAAAAGCTAAACAGATGCTGTGCTTTAAAAATTAATAGCTTTGAACTGTTTCAAGTGTCAGAAGAAACACAGGATAAATATAACCCTTTAGGAGCCTAACCTCACAGACTGAAAGAGCAGAATATCCCCTTTGTGCTGTGTTTGCCACTTCCCTCCTTCCCCAAGCACACGGTTTGGTAGAACACTTGCCTCTCCCTTCCTGCGCTGTATACACCATACACACTTTTCTGTGTCACGTGGAAGGGAGGGTAAGAGTTTGAAGTGCTAGAGTGCTTGTTTAGTTGTTGCTTTTAAAGCTGAGCCTGTGAGTTACTCCTGCTAGGATGCTTAAAGTAACTTATCCCATACCGTCAGATCTCTTCGGTGTCTGCCCCTTCTTGCGCTGCAGTTGGCATCTCTGATAATTTTGTGTCCTCACTTTCAATGATATTTGGACTGCTTTGCTTCAAAGGTGTTTATTTGTCAGCAAGGTCTTTATCTTCCCCTTCTCTCTGCCTGGCCTGTGCTCCACAGTTCTCCAGCCCCACATAGCCCTTTGCTCTCTGTTCCCCATCTCATCATTGGAATAGGGAGGAAGCTTTCCACAGAGCAATTTCTTTCCTTTAAAGCTGCTGGTGGTGCTGCTGACATAAAGCCCTGGACTAGCAGGACCAGTTGGTTCGATCTGCTGCCGAGCTGCATGTACCTGGTTAGTGGCACAGTGACTCAGGCTGCTGCTTGTGTCCTATACCAGCCTCACAGCAGACCAGGCACTGAGCAGGAATTGCTTCCTCTGCTTTCTGCTCCACACCTTTGTTTGTGCAGCCAGCCTTGCTGTTTGCCTTGTGGTTTGTTTCTTCTCCGCTGCTGAGGTTTGTTCCAGTTTCTCAATCACCTGTTCTGACGTGATCCTGATTTCCTGCAGTATTTCTTCTCCTTCCCCAGGGAAAGGCATGTCTGCTCCTGGCATCTGTCCCTGTCTCCCTTTGTGAATGCTGAGGCAAAGAAGTCATTTAATTTTTTAGCAATGTCTATCTTTTCTGTCAATTAAGTCCCCTTTCCATCTCCTAGAGGCCCTGCTGTCTCCACAGTTGACCTCCTCTTCTTTACTGTGCTTCAGAAATGCCTTATTTAGTCCTGCTTTCCATCCTGACTTTTTCTGTCCTGTAGCTTAGCGTTACCTCACCTTATGATGATCCGTAATATTCTCTGCTCCTGCCCCATTCCTTGATGGCCCCAGGACATCCTCACTCCTCTCATTTTTCCTTTTTACCCATTGCCCTTCCTTGTTTCTTTCCCATGCCCTTTATCATATGCACTCCTGCTGCGTTTAGCACTAAGTGACGGGAGGAACCTTTGAGGAACCTTTGAGCAGATGGTACTTTATCTTTGAATGTTTCCCCTCTGAGTCTGCTTCTCTCCACTGCTTTTCCCTTTCAAGCTCTTCAGTTCTTCCAGGGTCCTCTAGAATATACATCAGAGAGTTCATTGCACTGATTAGCCCATTACTGGATCATCCCCTTTTGCCAGTTGCTGCTGTGTCTGTCAGTCACTATATTCTATGTGCTGTCTGTATGTAGATATTATATGGCATTTCTGCCTTTCTGGGGATTTTTCCACCCTGTGTGTTGGGAGTGTCCAGATCTTCTGTGTGGAATGCTCAGTGGTGACCTGCAAAAAATGGACTGGGTGCACGTTGTTGGCTGTTGCTTCTTGTGTCCTACTTTTAATGGCACTCAGAGGCAGACTGAAAACCCTGTTTTTTGCATTGCACTATTTTTTGTTGTGAGCAAATACTCTATCCACATGGAGAATAATGATTAGCAGGACTGTTGTGCATCGGAGAAGATGCACTCACAGGGCTGAGGTGGTCTGCCTGTAATGCTTCCTTCTGCTCCTCTTGATCCATCTCACCTATCTTGCCATTGATCTGCCCATCTTACTGAAAGTTCCTGTGCAATCTTGCCATGATCATCTTCTATCTGCGTGGTTTAATCTAATCCACTGGTTTGCAATCTTCTCTGTCGTGTGACACCATGCTGTGGCTAAAAAAAAAGATAAAAATAATCTTGAGACATAACTTGTGCAAACAATTGAATGCCTGAGCTTTTCTGAGGTATCTAAACTCACACAGGAGAATCTTAGAATTGTATGAGATTGAATTCAAGGAACCCTCCTTTCTTACTCTGCTCCAGGTAAGCAACTTAGATAATGGAGATGAATTTAAAAGGGAAAGACAGATTAGGGAAGTACAAGACCTGAATAATCCTGTTCAAGATGCACCTTTAAATAGTGACAAATAAGAAGAGGAATGCTGAAGGGTCACCATCTCCTTGGAGGGGATAAAGGAGAATGGTTTTAATGCCGTAAACATGTGGAATGAAATCAGGAATGGGACTTAATTTATTTGTACCTTGCTTACATGCATTACTCTCAGGACACTGTTTTATTCTCTTTCCCTTTCTTTCTTCTGTCCTCCTCTCATGTTTGCAGGTTCTCTGGCAGTCAGCACTGTGGACACATACACTGTGCATACCAGTATAGAGAACATTACCACTGC
This sequence comes from Strigops habroptila, assembly GCF_004027225.2. NCBI lineage: Eukaryota > Metazoa > Chordata > Aves > Psittaciformes > Psittacidae > Strigops > Strigops habroptila. Next base: position 3,910,897 of record NC_044292.2, read on the forward strand.
CTTGACCCCGAGTGCAACTACCAGGTAAAAGAATGGTAAAAAGTTACCAGCACAGCTACCTGAACATAAAGGGGTACAACCTGGGGGAGATGTGTGTCCCCCTGTGCTTCTCTCCCCCATACGCACACATGCCTCTTCACTTTTCAAGGGCAAAATATATTTTGAATTTACTACAACCCTATTTTGTTCCCATTTAACCCAATCTAACACCATTTAACCAAACCCAAACTATTCTAACAGCAGAATATAGATCAGTTCAAGTCAGTGGGAACTACTCCAGATTTGTATTGGTGAAATTCTGCTGTGTTACAAATTGTGCCTGAAACTAGGGAATGCTGATCTGTTAAGTCTGTCTCTTTCCCTCCTGCTGCCCGAGTGACATTGTAGCAGCAGTATCTGCAGCAAAACACCCAGTAAGACCAGCAGCAGCCTGGGATTTGTGGGGAAAGCGTGGGGGCAGGAGCGTGTGGATGCTGTAATCACTGGGAGAACTGCCAGCACAGCCACGTCAGGCCAGCCCCGTCACGTGCTGTGTTTGTTTACCCTCTTCCCAGGTCTGGGAGTTTGACACTGCCATTTCTGTGGTCAGGCTGTGTGTGTCTAAGTGGGAATCCCAGAGCTTTCCTCTGCTGTGCATCAGACGCAACTTCAGCCCTACCCCAGGAGACCTTTTGGTCTCAAAGGAATGAGTCTGACCACAGCATAGGAAGTTGATCTGGATCTGCCGAGCTTGACTGTGGGTTTCTATTGATTAAAGGAGAAGTTTGTCCCTGGGATGCATGTAGTGGTCCTCCTAGCCCAGCATTTGGTAATTGAGATGAGTCTGTCCCAGCCGTGACACGGATATCTCTGCACCAGAAAGAGAGAAACACAAAGGATGGAAAGACAGAAAAACCTATTATTATGATTGGCCTCATGATTATTTCCTAAGGAGTCTGGAAGCTGCTTGCGAAGGAGCTGTCTCGTCTCGCAGGGAATAAGGATTTAGGCTGCTTTTTAAAATGCAAATTATTTTATGGCTGAGATATATTTTAGAATAAGTAACGCTCTGTAATAAGTGGGCACAAATTAAGGGTGATTGGCAATAGCAATCCTGGATGTACGCCCTGGGAAATCAGACCTCCAGCCGCCAAGGGATTCCTGTTGAAATCTATATCCATATATTCCCGTGCCAATACCAACAAGATTGATCAGGATTGATATTATAGGAGGAAAGAGTGGAAGCGATAATCATTTGTTTCCTATGAGGGAGACTAGAAAAGTTGTTAAACATTAGAATACAGGCCTTTTCAATTACTCCTCAAAATAAATGGATATTGATTTCTTTAAAAAAAACCCAGATTTACTTTCCCACCTTCACTGTTAAATATTGATGTCTGTGGGAAATAGAAATGAAAAGCTTCATTTTAAAGGCACTTAGCCTGCTGTGGCAGTGGGGTACCCCTTCATTACTTCAAGCAGGTAGAGGATGAAAAGGATATTCTGATCATACAGATTTAGCTCTGAGCTCTGCTGCCATCTTTTTCTTTGACTGGAAGAAACTTCTGTGTCCCTGTGTTCCTAATAAAGTCATCCTACCTTCTAGGGGAGGCAGGAGACTTATAGTGGGAAGATACGGTAAAAGAGCAGAGTGGTTTTCCCAATTTCTAGTCTGACATGAATGTGGCAGCCAGTGTCTTGCTAACCACTACAGTGAGTGATTTGGAAGCTTGGATTACTCTCCTGTAGGCTGTTTAGTTCACTGGTTTGCTTTCTAACTATAGCAGTTCTTGAGATAGTAGCAGCTAAAATTATGTTAGAAGAATTGCAGTCTTAAAGCTGCAGGGAGCATATTCAGGACATCACCCCAATGTCACGTTTACAGCTTTTCACATGTATCTACTTTACCAAGAAGATACATACACACAATTCCTCTTTAATCTGACTCTCTTGGGGTGATTACTGCTGAGCTTTAAACTCCTGATACCCTAAGTTTATTAACAACAACAACAAAAGCCACCCTGCCCCTAGGATTACTCACCCACTCCCATCACGTGTGTCTCACTGTCTGTCTCTGTATCTCTCCAGAGATTCACTAGTAAACAGGATGTGATTCGGCATTACAACATGCACAAGAAACGTGATAATTCCCTCCAGCACGGCTTCATGCGCTTCAGCCCCTTGGATGACTGTAGCGTGTACTATCATGGCTGCCACCTGAATGGGAAAAGCACACACTACCACTGCATGCAGGTAACTGCTGGATGGGGACTAGATGGCAGCACATGAGGCAAATGAAGAGCCGTGGTTTGAGTTGTGTCCTTTTTGGGGTAGACTGAAAGGTTTTTGGGTTCTGGCAGCCCAGTGCCTCATTAGTAGAGAGCACGGGGCTGTCCTGAGGTGGGGGAGTGCCATTCATAGCCTCCCTTGCTCATTTGTGATGCAGGCACCTCTTCGAAGAGTCCGTGCCCTGTCCTCCCTGCACTTTCCCTGCCCAGCATTGGGAAAGGTGAAGGGAGGCACCATGCTCTGTTTTTAGAAGCCTTGTGCACACAGTGAAGCAAAGCAGGTCTCAAGGTTTTGTCACAGTCTTGGACTTGTTCAAACAAGTCCTGTTCTCTGAGATTGAGGGGCCGCTCTGCAATGCCACTGCACTGCCTCTACTCAAATCTGATCTGTCACTCCCTTGAAATCAAACTTTTCTGTGACACATCTGCCCTTTAACACTGGGTTAAATTCCTCCATAATCAGTTTCTAAATTAATTAAACTTTATGTCCCATATCTAGATTTAACACCACTGGTTCTCCATCTCCTTCACCAGTGGTACTTGTCTGTGGTGTAGCCTGGGACATTGTTTCAAGACCCAGACAGGCTTCAACAGCAGCGTTGGAGTTGCTGCGTAAATGTAACTGTGATGCCTTTAACTGTTTTTAGACACAGACTCACCAGATTGTTTGGGTCTTACCCTGATTGTTCTTCAGATTAGAGGGTTTGATATGTACTTGTTTCATTAGAATTGGGGCCTCAACGATTGCCATGAGAATGTGCTGTAGTTACAAACAGAATAATCAGGCAACCCTTGGTGAAAGCTTTTCTGTCCTGAAAACTCAGGTCTTGCTTCCCGCCCTATCCCAAGAGCTTAAGACCCCAGTTAAAGTCAGAAGGCCTTAATCACATGCTTAAATAGTTTGCTGGGATAGACTTCAGCATATGTTTAACTTGAAGTCAGGTAAGCTTTCTGAAGTCAATGGGGCTTAAGCACATACTTAAATGTTAGGCATGCACTCAAGTACTGTCCTGAATAGGGGTTGGTTTAAGCATGTGCTTACAGCATTTGATAAATTGGGAACTTCATGTGCCTTTCTCTTGAGGACATTTTCTGTTATGCTTCCATATTATTGATTGTTTAGTTCCTTCAATTTACCAGGATGGGATTTGTTGAATTATATTTTTTACAGTACAAGGAGTGTTTCACAGCTTTAAGTCACTCCAAGTTCAAATAGAGACCCTCATTTACACAACTATATATGGCTAATTCCATCCCGTGCCCACTGCCTTCCAGTAAAATAATGCCCATGTAAGCAGTGTCTTACAGGAAAGGTGTCTGAATATAAACTCCCAATTAAAGAAAATACTGCTTAAATGGCAGAATTTGTGCCATCCATCTCATGGGCTTCTTTTTTTTCTTTATGTCCATAATTGGTGTGGATAAAATTCAGTTAGTTGTTTATATGAACTGACATTTTTTTTAGGCTTTAGCACCAAGAGCTGCATTGCAAATTATTCCTAAGGAGGTTTTTGTTTAATTCTTTTTTTTAATGCCGTGCAGGGTCTGTCTTTTTTCAAGGTGTCAGCGCAGAGAGAGAGAGAGGCTCTTTTATATTGGAAATAGCTGGAGATCCTTGTTATTTTTTTTTTTCCTGGGTATTTGTCACAGGGTTTGTTATTGCCTGTTTGAATCAACCTGGGCTGAACTAAGAGGTGCTGTTTTCGTTCACTTCTGAGATGGTGCAGGCATTGGCACACGTTGTGCTAGAGAAGAAAAGGGAAAAAAAAAATCCTCCCTCAGCAGGGCTGAGGACGTTTTCAGATTCCAGGGTTTTTTTACTCAATATGGCAAAGTTGCCCGCTTTGCCCAGAGGAAGGCAGGTTTTCAGCATTCCCTCCTCGTCACACCATTCCCATTTGCTGCACGAGTTTCACATTATTGGAGTGGTAGTGTTGAACAGTGACGGGGGAGAAGAGGCTCTGGTTTGCTAAGGTCAGCTGAACAGAGGGTTTATGCTTGGCTAGAATGAAACCCGTATATTACAAGCTCAAAAAGATTTGCCTCATGTTGCACTGCCCTGCCTTACCTCCCAGAAGGACTAGAGGTAAATAACTCATTCCCACTCAACTTTGTATTCCCCAGGTAGATGAAACTCCTCTATTTTATTTCGTGTTGCTCCATGATAACAAAAAGTAATGGCATCTGTCAGTGTTCTTTTCGCCTTAAGAGCGGGAACCCTGCTTACTGCCTCCCTAAGCAGGCATGATTATCTGTAGCTGGTCTTTTATCCCTTTGCATCCTCCCCTTTTTTTCTTACTGTTTCATGCCCAGAGAGTTGTTTTATATATTTATTTATTTATTTCACAACTGCTCTTTCAGTCTTTAGATTGGGGATTAAAGAGATGACTTAATACTCCTAGGAGAAGTGCACAAATGGAACCATTAAATGTATGTGTGCTGCTCATGTGTTTATTATTGCTGGTAATAATGGTAGGCTGTTAAAACGCTGTGCTGATGGCTCCCTGTTTTGGCCTGGGGTAGGTGGGTTGTAACAAGGTCTATACAAGCACCTCAGACGTGATGACCCATGAGAACTTTCACAAGAAGAACACGCAGCTCATCAATGACGGGTTCCAGCGGTTCCGTGCCACGGAGGACTGCGGCACTGTGGAATGCCAGTTCTACGGGCAGAAAACCACTCACTTTCACTGCAGGTGAGACAGCAGGAAGGGCAGGAATCCTGCCTCATAGTTGTGTGGTCTGTTTGCCACCTCTTGCCACGTCATAAATTCAGGAGTAGACACAGGGACTTGATTTTCCCTGCTGTGACCTTCTCAGTACTGCTCTTGAGAGAACCCATGTTCCAGGGCAGATGTGATTTCCAGGATCTTGCCACAGAGCACTCTGAAGGCAGGAGTGTGATCTGAGGTGATCTGAGGAAAAGGGTACCCACTAGAAAATCCTAGAATCATTTGGGAAAGATGATGGTGCTCTGCAGAGTTCAGCTGAAGCAGGCCATTAATACCCTGCTAAAGGCACTTCCATGCTGGAGTTCTCTCCAACCAACAGTCAGCCGGCTCATCCCTTTCAGGGCCGGACTCTGCCTTCTGTACACAAATGCTCTTCTATTGATTTCTTTTGTTCTCAGGAAGAGTAGGAAAACAGTTTGTACCTTAGTTCCCTGTAGGTGCTCTTTTGGTTGGAATTTTTAGTGGTGGGTGCCTAAATCCCAATGTTAGTGCGGCTGTTCCTCAGAGTGGAGCGAGCTTCCCAGCTCTCTCACATGGCAGCGTTCTTGCTTGCCTTGGTGTCACAGGTTAACCCACATAATGCTCCTCAACCCCTCTGCTGCCAGGGCCATTGTCCCCTACTGATCCCAGTCCTTTTCCCAGAGGGAGGCAGGTGACAGCAGTTGTGGTCTTAGCACTGTGCTCTTAGCCCACACAGCCAACCACCCTCTCCTCCTCGATGCCCTTGCAGGCGACCTGGGTGTACATTCACCTTCAAGAACAAGTGTGACATTGAGAAGCACAAGAGCTACCACATCAAAGATGATGCCTATGCCAAGGACGGCTTCAAGAAGTTCTACAAGTATGAGGAATGCAAGTATGAGGGCTGCGTCTACAGCAAGGCCACCAATCACTTCCACTGCATAAGGGCAGGCTGTGGCTTCACCTTCACCTCCACCAGCCAGATGACCTCCCATAAACGCAAACATGAGCGCCGGCACATCCGGAGCTCGGGAGTGCTGGGCCTGCCTGCCTCTCTTCTGGGGTCCAAGGATAATGAGCAAGAGGAGTCCAGTAATGATGACCTTATTGACTTCTCCGCTATGAGCTCAAAGAACTCCAGCCTGAGTGCCTCCCCCACCAGTCAACAGTCTTCCGTTTCTCTCATAGTCCCAGCTGCACCTTCCTCTGCTGCTGAGCTCGCTTCCTCACAGGCCAGCAAGTCTGCCAACAGCATGACACCAGCCACCAAGATCTCTGGCCTGCTCTCTCAGGCTCTTCCCAGCAATATACCCTTGGCCCTGGCACTCTCCAACTCAGCACTTCCTGGAACAGCTGGATCCTTCTTCCCCATCATCCCCAGTCGGGTCTCTACACCACTTCCTGCCAGCTCAGCTAATCTGATGGCTGCTGGTTCTTCTGGCACCAATCCAACATCATCTGCTTCTACAGATTCCTCATCCCAGGCCATATCAGGATCTGGTGAGCCAGCAGCTACGTCTTCTCCAGCTCCAGCAGCATCTATAATGGAAAGGATCTCTGCTAGCAAGGGATTAATCTCTCCTATGATGGCCAGGCTGGCAGCAGCTGCGCTCAAGCCCTCTGTGGCACTTGAAGCAGGTGAGTTACCCTCATCAGTTATGCTAGTGGTGGGAGAAGGAGCAATGCCTGATGACTTGGAGAAGAGTGAATGAGAAGCCACGCTGCTGTCTGTGGGACAGGAGGTGGGGAGGAGGTAGTGAAGGAACATAAATGTGAGAATAAATTTGGTCACGTCCAGTTAACTCTTGAAGAGAGCAGTCTTGGCATGGTTTCCTGTGGAACCTGGCTATGCCCACGTGGCTAGAAGAGAGGCAGGAAATGCAGCTTTGCCCACAAATAGAGGAGGCTCTTACCACATCTGAAGAGTGTTGCCATGTATATTGCCTAGTTTGCTGCAGGCTGAAACAAGAGAGGCACTATATTAAAAATGGAAATGAAGAATAAGCTTGGCCAAACCCTGCAGCCCTCTTCTGCAGACTGTGTCGAGTTTTAGTCAGGCCTAATGGTGTCAATCCTATAGCTCATTGCCAGTTGTTTTTCTGAGCTGGGGGGTTGGTTCTGTGCTGCAGCTCTGAGTTTGGAGAGAGTGGTGGTACAGTCTACCAACTGGAGCTTTCTCCTGTTCAGTTCTTGGAAGCTGTGCTTCTCCTAAGCTCAAGGGGCAGCGACACTGTGAGAGGGATAAAAGATGGGAATGAGAGGTCCCCGGGGGCAATCCAGAGCTCTTCCTGTTGCCACCTAGACCTGGGGCAGGTCGTTGCCTGCGGCCAGCTGTGGCAGCAGGGATGTGGGGCTCCCTCAGAGCACTGGGTACCTCCACAATCTCCTGCTGAACATGGACAGCTCATGGTGGGCAGTGTGGGGGAGGCTCTGCCTGGCAGCACCCCACAGCATGGGGCTGCCCCACAGCCTCCGTCCCTGCTCGCCCACAGGGATGTGGGTGCTGACAGTGTCCCCTTCAACCTGAGAGCAAATGAGGGAGTAGGACGAAGTGATCTGATTAAAGAGGGAGGGGAACTTTCACATACTTTTAAAATTATTATTTGAAAAATGGTTTCCTAAAGCAGAGAAAGGTCATTGAGGGAACTATTTTCCTTTATTTTTTAATAAAATGCCACTTGCTGTCTGAGAAGCAGCTCGCCGTCAGCTGTACTGCCGGAGGGTAAATTAATATTTTAGTCACTTGGGGATTGTGGAAAAAAGCTCTGCAGACATGTTCCTGTCAGCAACTTTTTTTCCCTCCTTTTTTCTTTGCTGTTCTTCCTAATTTTTTTCCCTTTAATTTGTTCTCCCCCCTTTGCTCTTTCTTTCTCTTCCTTTAATTTGAATTCTTCTTCCATGGGCTCAGCATTAAACCTCCTCCCCAAAAAAGAAGAATTCCCCCCTTGTTGTGAGGGCAGCGTGCCGGCGGTGGCTTGAGCCAGGCCCTTTGGCTGTCACCTCCGATAGCCCCGGCGGGCAGATGCTCCTGCTGGGCAGGCGCAGTGGCCACCGCTGTCGCTACGGCAACGCTGGGATTGGGGACGGGAAAGGGGGCTTGAGTAGCAGTCGAGAGCTGCCACATTGCCTCAGCATTAACAGAGTCTTTAATAAACGCTTAAGAGGCAGCCCCGCAAATTAGTTATGACAGTTTGTGCAGAGAATCAGGTCTCCCCCACGCTCCTTCCGCCCTTCTCCTTTAAAGGGCCCATAGCCTGGACAACTTTGACATAATTTTGCAATAATTATCACTTGAAGAATTTCCACGCTGGAGTGGACGTCAGAACCCATCATGTCAGCCTGGCAATAAACGCTGACCAGCAATCCCAGCACTTCCCTCCCCCCACACTTTTTCTTTGTTTTTCCCATTTATGCACTGGTGCTAGTGATTTAACTTCTTTATTTGCTGTTGTAACCTCATTTTAGACCTACCTTTTCCGTTTAAGTTTTGCATTTAATTTCCATGTCTTTCTTGAGCAGGGAATGGACAACCAGCAGCTCCCGGACGGTTCAATCCAGTTCAGGTGAAGCAGGAACCTGTGGAGGCCATGGGATCATCATCTGCCACTAGTCAGGAGTCCTTGCAGGAGCACAGCTTGGACCTGAGTGTCAAGGATCATGGGTGAGAGAAGTGTGCAGGCACCCTTAGCTCCTTCCAGCATCAAGCTCTGACAAGTTTCCATACCTGTAATAGGAGGGGACACAAAATGTTGATGAAAGGCAATTTCACAGTGCTGAGTTGGATGCCCCCAAGTTGGAAGCAGGGAGGCTCTCTCTCCTTCCCCTCAAGTGTATGTTCTCCAGATTCTTATTTGGGGCTCACAAACACCTACTGACTCTTTGACAAGAGCCTCACCTCTTGTGCTCCGCTCTGAAACATGAGCCACTGGCAAAGCTTCCTTCACTTAGATATTCCTGCTGTTGCCATCAAGAGTTGATCGAAGGCTGCTCCAGTGCCATACTTTAGCACACTTTCAACATGAGCATTTGCACTGATATAAAAGGGCTTTGATTCAGGTCTAAGAGAGACACCTGCCAGAGAAATTGGACACACAAAACAACTGAGTGTCACTGACTTGGGTCTGAGTGCTCATCTCTGGCTATGGCGATGAATATTTGTGCTTGCACAAAGGTGAATGCACCTAACTCAAAGTGTGTCCCCAGCATCCCTACTTGAGAATAGGAGTGTTAGGGGATTGTCCTGTGTGGAAAAACTGCAGAGGAACTGAGACTGGGGATAAGTGAGCCTGCCCCACTTTGGCCTTTCTGTACATTCTTTTCCATTTTTACAAGCCTCAATTTGAGACCCCAGCACTTGCAGTCAACTACAACTATTACCGGTGCATGCCAAGGTTGCTTTCAGCATGCTTAGCTGTGGCCATAAGGATTGCTGCCATGGGGGCCTGTGTCACTGGTGATACGAGTCGTAACATCAGTGTCCCCCTGGTTTTGTGGCCTATTTCTGAAAGTTCTAATGGGATGAAAGAGTAAAACATGGGGTGGGTTCTGAGTCAGCTGGTAAATGTGTGGACACTGGAGGAAGAGGTCTGGACTGTTCAATAGCTGAAAGAACTAAATTCTGCAGACTTGGGACCTTCTCTTTCTCTCCATCTTGGCTATCACAAGTGAAGGAGTTGGGGCAGCCCAAGGGAGGGTGGGCATCATTCTGTTCCTCCAGATGTAGCAGGTGAGGAGTGAGGCAGCTTGAAGGGAGAAGGATTAATCTCGGTGCTCGCAGTCCCTGTGCACATCTTAACTAAACCCTGTTGGTTTGTGTGTTCCAGTAATGAATCAAATGGCCACACAGTCTCGGCAAATTCATCTCTTTTATCCTCGCTTATGAATAAGGTAAGAGCCATCCATCAAACGCCTTTCATTCCCCCCACCACGAGAAATTAAAGCCGCGATAGCGGGGAGGGGGGGGAGATGCGTTTGTTTTTTAATGTTTTGCCTCTAATAAGATGAGTTTGTACCATTTAAATTTTGAGACCATTTTTCATCGGGTATAATTTCAGAGCCACTGCTTACGAATTAATTTAATGAACTGGCTGAAGAAATATATTGCAGCCTCTGACACCTTTTTTTTTCTTCATCCTTTCAAGACAGAGGAGGATCTGAAAGAGTAGTTTTTTAATTATTTTTTTCTCCCATTTTTATTTCCAGAACCTGGCAACTTCTCTCTCTCTTTTTATAGACCCTCATTTGGTTTATTTACTTGAAAACTTTTTTTTTCATTGGGGGAGGGGGAGGAGAAACATTTGTTTTTATGAACGAGAAGAAAAAAATTAGAAGTTTTGAACCAAAATCATCAATTTCTGTCTCTCTGCTGTGAGTAATGGTGTCCAACAGAGCCCCTTCACCATGTTCTAGAATATTTATTTTAGATAATGCACCGTTTCTTTTTCCTTACTTTTTCCTTAAATTATACATAATCTCAAATATATATTTCCCTTTCACATGATAAATTCTACTGTACCAAGATTAATTTTGCTGTTGTATACAACTGCCGTGGAGATGAGGGCAGCCTTTGAGCCACACTTTAATATTCTACTGTGTGATGGGTTTTACAGGCATAACTATTGCCATCCCCTTGGCTCTGGGCATTACGTGTATCAAGGCCATATAACCCTCAAGAGAGGGCAGAGTGACTTTGCCTAGTAGTCTTTTCATCCTTTCTCTCTTATTTGATCACTCTTTTTTCTCTGTGCTGTTTAATTTCTGCATTTATCCTTATGTTACTATTCTCCTCCATTGGCTCTCTGTTATAGTGGGGCTCTCTGTTATACTGGGGGTTTGATATTCCCTTTTAATCTCAATTTCTTATTCATTCCTGCACATTGTCCCTTTAGAGATTCCAAATACGCAGCTCTTCCTCTAGTGAGTAAACCTATTTAGTAAATCTGCTGTCTGGAGTCCCAGGTCATTCTGAAGACCCCAGCTTAGGGAAATACTCTTTCAATAGCTACTTCACTTGAAAATCTCCAGGAGAATAGGAGATTTAAATATATGCTTAGAAATAAGGGTTGGTTTGTGTGCAGCCCTGCATAGGATTCTTTATGTTGTGCAAAAGAAGTGTAGCACAGGTACAAAATAAGAGTTCTTCAGGTTTGTTCCTTTTTCAAAGAAGGAATGGGATTAACTGATGACATAAACCAGCAAAGAATAGAGCCCACTAATTTGAAGGAGCCTATTCCAAGACTAAGGACTGCAGAATCAAGCTCAGTGTGCTCAGGAGCACATCACGCTTGCTTCTTCCTCTTGCTGCACACAGTTCCTGTTTGTGGAAGAATCCTTCACAATTCATCTAGGAAGAAAGCCCTTTACAGAAATTGAATGCCCAACGAGCTCCAGTGGAAACAGACAACCTGAATTTCTGACTCCAGCCATAAAGAGTTGCAGTCTCCACACAGCAGCAGGGGCTTTACCTTCAGGGGGCATTAAGAGCGCCTCAAATAGCCAGGGTTCCTGTAGCCTATTGCTGTTTATTTAGGGGGCTGTCAGGCTTAATTAACTGGTATTTATAAAGGGCTTTGAGATCCTCAAGTGGGTGGAGTTTATAATGCAAGTGTTGGGCCCCATCCCGCATTTTATTCATGCTGTGAAATTCACTGTTGTTACTGGAGGTAACTGAGAGTACACCAAAGCAAGAAAGGGTCTGGGAAATCTTGCATTTATTCAGAAAGATTTTCTCTAAACTTCTTTTTGAGTAACTTCTTTTTTCTATCCTGCACGTCATACACCTGGACCTCAAAACCTTCTCTGTGTAGAATCTATCTGAAGCCTTTCACACAATGCAAGTTGTGAGTCCTGCTTTGTGGAGGATATGTCCATTAGGACAAAGAGACGTAATTCTGTTATTCAAGTTAGTAAGAATTTTCCAGGAACTTAAGTGGAGCTGGAACTTTTTCCCAATTGAATGAGATTTCTCCCCCCACACTCTCTGATAGTCAATTCAAAGAAGGAGACATCCTTATGGCTGGGATAAGTTGACTAAAGAAACAAGAGCTTAGTAGTTCTGTCACTAGCTCTGCGCTAAGAGACCAACATTTTGTAGGAGCTATACAGGGCTATTAACGTTGAAGCCTGCACACCTCTTCCATACTCAGACAGGGTATGTCTCTCTTCACCTCAGTTTATCCATGTATAAAATAGACAGGATGCTTCATAACTTCACACAAGAGCCATGAATATTAGATGGGCACTTGAGTACTTCATGATAGTTGGGTGGAGGATGCACAAGAGTGAGGTGTTATTAAGTTTTGTTGATGCAGTTGAGGCAGCCAGTGCAGACTTCTTGTCTTCTCTCTTAATCTTTGAAGACACAGCTTGCCATGGGTCAGTCCTGGGGGTATCCACAGTGGCAGTGTCCATGACTTCATGCTGGGCTTGATGCAGTGTCTGTCTTCTTGTTCCAGATGTCCAAGACCAGTGCCAGCCTTGGCAACCTGCTGAACATTAAGACAGAGGGAGATGGCAGCCAGGCTGGGGCTGGAGAGCCAACACAGTACTTGGGCAAGGCAGTGAAGGCACTTGTCCAGGAGAAGCTCTCAGAGCCATGGAAGATGTACCTGCGCCGGTAAGGAAAGCATGGAACTGGGAATAGAGGAAAGGGAAAATTACTTCCTTTGCAAAGTGTCTGGCTCGTTAGTTCACACTTGACTGCAGAGTTCTCTTGAATTTAAAGGCCTAATTCTGTGATGTGCTGATCACCTTCTGGAGTGCATTTGGTCCTCAGTCCTGGCCATCTGCAGTAGGTGTTAATGTCCTATCAGAAATATCTGTACACATAGAGTTATTTTACAAAGGATCTTGAGAACCAGCTACGAACACAGATCTTCCCATGGTATTTTTGGCCTGGGCTGCTTGTTGGGCTCCTCTTTGTGTCCCTAGCCTGCAAGTCCAGGGGATCCACGGCACACACGGCAGCTTGCTCTTGGCACTGAACTTCTGTTGGACCATGTTGAGTTACTGCACACAGATCACAGAAGCCTTATGCTTGCTGTGGCGTTTCCTCTGATCACAGGAGTAGGCCACTGAAACAAAATCGGGAGTATAAAGAGTATGGGAACTGGGATGGTTTCTGCTGGTTTTGTTGTAGACAAGGAGGCTTGAAAGGAAAATGGAACAGATACAAAACTCACCCACACACAGACACATGCACATACATGCCCAGACAGACACATGCTTTGAGCATACACAGATACACCCAGGCAGACACATATGGGTTTGTGCTCTGACACAGATTGTTGCCTACAAATGCCTGTGGACACTTTGTAAATCCCAGACTTTAATGGAGAAGACTAGAAACTTTTCTGGTCCGTCTGCCCCTGGCCAGTGTGAGATCCTTCCCTGCAGTTCATTTGCATTTTGTCCAGCCTAGTTGTAATTATGCCAAGCAATGTGGCTATTTTCTTGTCTCTGGGAGCATTATTCTACCACATAGTAACTCTCACTGTCACGATTTTTTCATGGAATGCTGCCTGAATTTCCCTCTTTGTAATCTTGTTGCAGTTCTGGTTCTATTCCCTCAAACCGCATCAGATAATTCCTCTCTGCAACTGGAGTTCACCCCCTTCAGATAGTCACAGACTTTTAGCATCCCATTTAACCAAGCTTATTTACTTCCTTTAATCTGACTTTGTAAATTAGTCCCTTCAGCCTGCTGATCATGTCATTGCTGTTGGCATTCTTGCTGTGTCCTGAACGGGTGCAGACCCAGACTGCCAGTCCTGCATCACCACACCAGACCTAACGAGCTTTCTGCCCCCATATATGCAGCTCACAATTGTGCTACCTTGTTTGCATCTATACTGCATAATGTATATGTACCATGTTTACCATCCACTGTTACACGGGATTGCTTTTAATGCTCTCCTGAGTCCCCCATGCATAAACCCACCCCCACCCCAGATGTATTAGCTGTGTGCTTCCAAACAGGACTCTCGTATTCTGTACCTTCTTCCTTGTCTTGCGAGGCCTCTCAGTGTTATTTTTCTCCTCTTGCACTGGTGTTGCCAACTCCTCCCAGTTTAGTATCTTCCGTGAATTTCATTAACACGCTGTTTACTCCTTCTCCTAGATTACTAATGAAGATGTTAAATAAGCTCAGACCTAACCCAAGTCAGCCGTGCGGCGTTTGTGGGATACCTCCTCCCAGCTCAGTGCTGTTTGTCATTAGCCTTTGTTTACGGTCCTTCAGCCGGTTTGCAATCCATGAGGTAGCATTCACATCCAGGCCAATTTGAATTAATTCTAAGCATATGCAAGACTGTATCAAAATGCTTTACTAAAATCCAAATATATTGCATCCCTTCATCCACTAATTTTGCAATTCTATCAAAAAAAGCAATTAAATTTGTCTGGCAAGATTTATTCTTTATAATCCTGATGCTGTTTATTGCTCATGGTTCCTTTATCCTCTAGATGTTTAATGATTTTCTCCTCCCTCTTAATATTTGTTCCATTACTTTACTGGAAGGAGAAGTTAAGGCTAGAGGTATGATAATTGCCAAAGATCACTTGTCTTTTTTTTCCCCTGAAAGAATCAGTATCTAGATATTTTTATTATTCTTTTTTTTTCAATTTCCCAATACCTCCCTCTTCTCTATGGCTTAAAAAACAGCAAACAGTAAAGCAATCAGTTTGGGAGTTAATTTCCACCGCACTTCAGGACATACATCATCCAGACTGGCTGATTTGTCCATATTTATATTTTCCAACCAGTCCCTTTATCTGCGCTTCTGGAAGGTCTTCACTTTATCCCTAATTGTCTGCTTTGTCTTTAGTTTTCCTGTCCAGAGCAAATTTCATAAAGCAGCCATTTTTGACCTCCCATTTTTATTGGACTTTCCTATTAAGCACAATATCTCTTGTCCCTGATAAAACCACCCTTCAGCTTGCAGTAACTTGGTTTCTTACCTTTTACCACACCTTTACTTTCCTTCATTTTCTCCCTAGAAGCCTTAACCGAGTGCATGTATTCTATATCCACTGACCTTCCTTCTCCAGCACAAGGTTTTCTTCCTTTTCCTTTACTCTCAAACTGGTAGGAGGCCCCTCCTGGGACCACACAGGCTGCTGTTTGTTTCTTGCTTTCCTGCTCATCAGAGCAACTGTAGTTTGTTGTATCTTAATTATGCAAGATTCCCTTGTTAAGTTTCAGATCCTTCCTGCCAGTGTTTTTTACTTGATTTCTAGATTCCCTGTGATTCTGGAGTTTCCTGAAATCACGTGTATTTGTGCTACTCCTAGTAAGTCCAGAGAATCTCAGCAGTGGACAAGCAGTGAAATCATGTTTAGTTGGTTTTGACCTCTTGACCATTTCCTCCATGATGACAAGAGGGGTATCTTAGCTGATGGCTTTGCCCTGGTGTTTGCCTTGCAGGGTTGTTTCTTATGTATTTCAGGGATTGTGCTTTTCACTATTTATGCATCCTAGGCTGTAACTGTTATATAGGTGATACTTATCTCTTCATCTGTGTAATACCCTGTTGTTTCAAGGCAGGGGGTAGATGGATTCTGGATCTAGATTCCCTTGAACCACTGCTGTTTCTTCCCTGTTGCTAGTCCCAGTAAATTGAGAAAGAAAAGAAAACAAAGACCTGTAATGTTACAGCAGTGTCCTCTTGATCTGCATTACCTTTACTAATCTGTGATTGTTCTCGGAGCCTTGGCTTTTGTACATAGATGCTCAAGAACACGTAATGGTTTTCAGGTTTTGTTTCAGAGTAGTTCTGTATTTTGCTCCCACTAAAGTGGGAGTTTCTTGGTCAAGTTCAATTGGAGAGAAATTAGTTTCTTGTTCTGCATGTTCAGATCTGTATAACAGGCGCTAATCAAGCAACACCACCAGTTCTGCTTATGCTGCAAGGACAGTGGCATTAGAAAACACAGTGGTAATAGATCTGAAAACCAGAATATGTCTGTTCCAGCACTGCTTCTCTGCTGGGCCCTTGCCTAAGATGCTTGTTTGCTTTGGGCAGATTTGGTACCAAGGACTTCTGCGATGCGCAGTGTGACTTTCTCCATAAGGTGCACTTCCATTGTGTGGTGGAGGAATGTGGGGCCCTCTTCAGCACCCTGGATGGAGCCATCAAGCACGCCAAGTAAGTAGCAGTGTCTTGGGAAACCTTGGGAAAACTCTACATCACAAATGCTGCAGGACAAGGGAGACCTTCCTGAGTAACTCTGTTCAAGACCAGGAATGTGGGCAGTCCTAAGGGCAGCAGTTTGGGCACCCATGTGCTTCCTGTGTAAATGTGCTCAGCTAAAAGTTTTGCAGAACACTATGTTCTCTTTAAATTTGTTTCACAATAAATGTGTTCAACTTGTGAAAAAGTGTTGGCAAGGCTGAGAATTGGACATTTGTGTTCTTCCATAGCCTACTTGACAGACCATGTGTTCAAGGAGACCCAGATTTCTCACAGCACACATATATACCATCCAAAAAAGTATATGGGAGGGGGAGGAGCCTGTAAACCCAACCATTGTCACTGGATATAGACTTTTTGTGGAGTAGACATCTCCCCATCACTGCAATGTAGAAAGCATTTTATTATTTGTTGTCTTGTCATGACTGATCTCTTCTAACAAGTTTTCCCTACCCCTTAGTTTATATGGTTTTGTTTAAGAGGTTCAAAGCATGTGGATAAAGATCTTGAAATGTAGCAGTCAAACTGTCCAGCCCAGCAGCACCCTCCTCCTCACCTTGCCATGTTCTTGTAAACCCTTTGTCATTTCACATCGTTTTGGAAAGCAGCAGCCAGCCCAGAGTGTGGTAGCCAGGCATGTAGGTTAGAGAATACAGCCCGTGTTAGAGAGGCTGGGCAGCATACTCAGAACTCTAGATGACTCTTGGGTGAAGAATGAACTTAAGATACCCTCCCCCTGTTACAGAAGGGGACTAGCAAAGGAAGGGTGGGATACTGGAAATTCTCCCTGTTGTAAATTTCCACAGAGCATGATCTGCAGTTCAGGACCACGCCAAGTTCCTCTTAAAGGCAATGGAAGATTTGCCCAAGTAAAGAAGGAGGAAGGCCTTCAGCAGCTGCCACATGGCTGATTCTGAAGGGGTTTAAAGGAAAGGAGATGATGGAAATTTTAAGACAGAAAAATCTGTTAGCTCAGTTGGTCTCTGGTGTTGGATGGATCCCTGTGGCTCACAAAAACCTATGGCTTCACAACAGCTGTGGGAAGCTGCCCTCAGAGGCATATTGATCTTCCTGACTGCAGAGCTTCTTGTGTCTGATTTCAGCGTGGTTTTGCACCTTTCTGTCTCCACCGCTCTTAATGAATTCCCTTCTCTTCACAGACAGTCTGAGGGGCCCCTAAATCTTTCCACAAAGTTTGCTGAGCCCCTCTTAGGATTTAACCTCAGCCAATTTGTTTGCAAACTCCTGCCACATTCTTGTTTATGTTTAATTGAGTTAAATGCAATGGCCAAGAATTTATGTCCGAATTGCTATGTCTTTTTGCAGTTTTCACTTCCGAACTGAGGGTGGAACTGTGAAAAGTAACTCCGAGTCTCCCTTCTCAACCACTGCTGAGAATAAGGCTTCACTGGCACCTTCATCACCATCTGCTACTTCTGCCACCATGGCAAGCGCTCCAGCCCTCGACGTGCCCACTCCAAGCCCAGCCACTGTGCCCTCTGCCCCCACACTGCTAGCTTGGAAGCAGCTGGCTTCAACTATACCCCAGATGCCTCAGATCCCAGCATCAGTGCCTAACCTGGCAACTTCACCCTTGGCAACGACTTCCCTGGAGAACGCCAAGCCTCAGGTCAAACCCGGATTTCTCCAGTTCCAGGAGAAGTAAGTTGTAGATGCTGCTTACCTCCTTATGTCCTCTCCAGCCTTGCAGTCCCCTCTGTACCACTCCTCAGAGCTGTAGTGTTAAATCTGTATTCACCCACTGAGACACCTTCTGTCTTCCTGGGCTTTATGTCACAGAAAATGTACAAAGTCTAGAAAATACCTTCAGTTTTCCTAGGAGAAAAAGCAGGATTGATGAGTGCTTTTAGGTATGAGTTTAGAGGATAAATAAATTTGCTGACGTATCACTGAAGCTTTCTTTGTGCCTCAGAATTGGTGTACAGAAATACATGTGTTTTTATAGTATTTTTGACACTGAAAGCCACAGAGGAAGCACAGCATCTTTAAAGTTTTCAGCATGAAAACCTGAGTAGCCCAACTCCAGATCTTGCTGCAGGGATTCACTGTGAGTTTCTGTAGTTGAGCAAAATTCGGGGACAGTGGAGTGCTCAGTCATGCAAAGGTGATGTGTTACTGCAGCAAAGTACACAGAACTAAGGGTAGATGTTTACAGATATCTGAAAAGGAAGGTTACTGGATTTCTCCTGGATTTGTCCCCAGTAAGCTCTTCCTGGGAATGCCAACTGGAACTCAGTATAATAGAGCTTCAGTTATTTTTTCAGTGAGGAAGACTGAGGGGTCAGATAGTGGAGGGGGAACAAGTGCTTGGGCTCTGCTTGTCAGGAATGGGTCTCTCAGGAGCTCAGGGAATAGGGAGCAGTTCTCTCTCACTTCATATCTCTCCAAGTTTTGCTCTCCCGGCTGAACTTCTGTACAAGCGTAATGAGTCTCTTTAAATCCTGTGCCTCTGGTTTTGTAGTGTTGGTTTACAGAGTAATTCACAAGGGAGGTGTCTGGCAGAAGGAAATGTACCTTGCTGAACTTCTTTTCAAACATTAAAGAAGTTTCACAGTGTCGGTGTTATTTCTGTTGTATAGACAGAAAGAGGCACAGAAGTTCTGTGGTTTACGCAGGAGTCCAGGCTCAGCTTAGGCATTGCTGCTTAATGATTCAGGCTGGTGGAGTCTCAGTCTCAGGGTCATGTATTGACAGTCATTTGCTTTCAAAGAAGTGTATTAATTCAGTTTCACATAACTGAGTAGGTATCATTTGGTACAGTGCTTGGGATCCAAGAGATCAATGTTCACCTACCTCTGATCTGACCTCTGTTTGTGCATCCAGAAATCCATGGAATGGGGGGGAAGTAATGTATCAAAACCATTTAACTAATTAAATAGGCCACTGCTGATTGTGTCTAATCAGGGGAAGCCCTGGCATCATGCAGTGTGCTTGCCCAAGAGTTTCATTTCAGTTACACAGAACTGAGATGAGAGAAACTGTCTGAACCACTGAGGTAAGTATAGGCAGAAAGGGAGAAACAGCATCTACGTAGATCTTGAGAGCTTTAGATTGGAAGTGTGGCCCTCAAAGACTACAGCACCCACCATGCACTGCTGTATTTCAATAATCTTAATCAGGAAAGTGCTCTGGCTTGGTGGAATTGCAGTGGCATTGCCAGCATCAATTTTAGTAAAGAGGAAGGTGTTTTTTGGCAATCTGTAGGCCATGTTTGGAACAGAGGCTTCAGCTGGGCTCCCCCTGACTTAAATTTTGGCAAAGAAACCAATGTGTGAAATGAGTGAGGGTGATGATTGGGTGTTGGATGTGTTCCAGTGATCCCTGCCTGGCAACGGACTGCAAGTACGCCAACAAATTCCACTTCCACTGTCTCTTTGGGAACTGCAAGTATGTGTGCAAAACCTCGGGCAAAGCAGAATCCCACTGCCTGGACCACATCAACCCCAACAATAATCTGGTGAATGTGCGAGACCAGTTTGCTTACTATTCACTGCAGTGTCTCTGTCCAAACCAGGTAAGAGCAGTTCAAAAGCAATGTTCCACCCTGAAGTATGTGTGTGGGAGAAGAATGAGAAAGAGCAAGTAGACTGCCCAACGGGAAGTGGAGTGTCTCATTCCTGGTCTAACTACAGAACCATGCAAGGGTCTAGCAAAATGTTTGGTTTCCATAAGTGCTTGGACGTTTCCTTGGCTTGGGTGAACTGGACAAGGCAGCTAGAGTGATCTGAGAGACACAAAATGGAATACAATAAAAATCTATGATGAATACCAGAGAAAGCCACGAGTTAGGGTTGGGATATCTCAGTGTAGAATAGCGCAATACAGAATGCATGATGGTAATCCAAAATACATGACAGGGAACATGGTTGCATTGCAGCTTGTGGACGATAACATGGATGTGATCTAGAGTATCAGTTCAGCTCTCAAGTCTCAGAGGGACAGCATCAGTAGCAGCACATGGGAGTGCATTTGGTTTAGATGTGCTTAAAGCGGCCTGTCTGTTTGCTCCTCTCCAGCACTGTGAATTCAGGATGCGAGGGCATTACCACTGTCTTCGTCCTGGCTGCTACTTTGTGACTAACATCACCACCAAGCTGCCCTGGCATGTGAAAAAACATGAGAAGGCAGAGAGAAGGGCAGCCAACGGCTTCAAATATTTTACCAAGCGAGAGGAGTGTGGCAGACTAGGTGAGTTGTCTTCTCTTCCCCCGTCACCTTTCTCATGTGGGCTGTCCCATGTCCCGCCTAAGAACGCTGCGAGTTAGAGCCTGCAAGTTATGCTTAAGGTGTATTTGGTCATTAAATCACTAACCAAGAGAGAGAATGAAACAGAAAGCAGTTCCTGTTCTGCCCGAGCTGAAGCATGTTTTCCCAAATAGACCCAAGTTAAATGCATATAAATGATAATATAGAAGATAATATATATATTTGTCTGGAGATACAGCTTCCCTTTAGTTTTTCCTTTATAGCTCATTGTCAAGGCCTTTTCGTTTGTTTGGGGTTTTTTTTGTTTTGCACTTTGTAGTCTTTTGGGCCTAATACATGTGTTGGGTAGAGTGTAAGAGTGCTCTTAAAAGTGAAAAAAGGCATAAGGGAAATGCTTGTTCTGATGAGTGCCTTGTGTGAAAGTCTTCCTGCATCAAGCAAGCTGCTGCTTTGCCTGATTCCAGGCAGCTTCAAATGAAAATTTACTTTTTTTATTAGCCATTGCCAGGGCAGCACATTGAAAGCCAAAGGGCAAATAACCAGAGATAGAGGTATGGAGAAGAGCATTCCATAAACTACATCCTTCTCTGAAGCTGTTCTCCAGAGCCAGTTGTGAGCAGCAGGGAATGCGGTACTGTGTCTTTGTGCCAGCCTCCCACCACAGCATGGCCTAAGGAAACACCCGAGATGTGGCACAGCCTCACACTGTGGCTTACCCACTTGCCAACACTATTAGCAGCAGGGCAGTAGTTATTAACTCCAAGTGCCTCTAGTGTAAAGCTGGTCAAACACACACACAACAACAGAAAGTAGAATGCATTCCCAGGGTGGTAGCTAAAGCTGGAACCCAGGGCTCTGAACTGGGGGGAATCCCTAAAGAGAGCTCCTGCAGAGCTCTGTCCTGAAGTGCCGGGGTTCACTTAACCCTTCAAGTTGTGTTTTGGCTTAACAGTATCACAGACCCAGTCTTCCCTATTGCTCCTGTTGGAGCTGAGGCTGGAACAAAACAAGGTTCACAATAACACTTCTGGGTGCTGTTCTCTCACACTGCAGGGAAACAGCCAGAACCAAACTTTTATTTTCAGCTTTGAATACATCAAGAATTTGTACCCAAATGGCAGTTTGTTTGTGGTAACCAGGGTACTGAGTGTCAACATGCTGCGGCCAGTACTTACCGAGGTCTCATTTGCACATGTCAGTAGATTCAACAGTTGCTGTTATTTACTCAACTTTAGGTGTTTCAGGTGATAGCAAGAGCTAGACAAAGCAGGACAATGATACATGACACCCAGCCTACACGGGTGCCCTGGCAACAGGCGAGCCTTCACCTGCCCTTTGCTGATAGTGTTTCAGTCCTGCCAGCACTGTTTGTTCTCCATCCCAGAGAACAGCACAACGGGATGGGGGAGGGCGAATGAGGTGGGGCTGTGGGGGAGTGCAATACCTAAACAAACATAAACTTGGCATGTGCCTAAAACACTGTCTGTGAGCTAAAGATGGGCTGGGTGGCTGCATGATCCAGGAGCTGCTTGGCTGTGCATGTGTCAGCAGTGTTTAGTTTGGGGAGTGACGGGGTACATGCATCCAGCAGTGTGGACATCTGCCTATAGGTTGCGTTGCCATGCCATAAACATGTGTTTAGCCAGCACTCTGCCTTTGCCTGTGTAGATACAGGCAGCACGATGGGATGGTGTAGCTGGATGTGTTTGTGTAGGTCTAGATGGTTATATCAACGTGTAAATGCATGTCTGCTTCTCTGTACATCTCTAGGCTTTTTATGTGTGTGTGTATATATATATACATATATATCAGGTGCAGAAAGCACTGGCCTGCTTTAAGGGCTGCAAATGTTTCTGAACAAACACATATAATAGATTTTTCTTTAATATGTGTGTTTGTGCATGTATAAATATCTACACACACGTATGGATGGAGAGGGAGAACCAGAGAAAAGAAAAATACCTACATGTGTAAGTACAGGGGGATGGGTGTAGCTACATGACTGATGGGTATAGCTACAAGACTGAGCCTGTCTGTAGGTCTGTACAGGTCTGTAAGGGTATGGCCAAGGGATGATGGAGAACAGGCGGAACTTGATTATTGATAGAGCTGTGTTTTAACTGTAAGAAGCCATTATTTGTCAGCTATAGAATGTGGCAGTTGAGGATTGTCCGTTAATGAGATACACAGTCTCCCAGCATGCATGGCACTATCCACGAGGCACAAAATGTGTCAAGTGCTGGATGCCAGAACCCATAGAAATTGCTTGTTGCTGAGTAGCTGCCCCTATTACACAACAAATTTGGAGTGGCAGTAAACACTTCCTGGCTCGTTTCTATCTGACCAGAGAGCATACACTGTCCAGAGCCAGCGCTGTTGAGACTGCTGTACTGAGAGCACAGTTAAAGGAAAAAAGAGAAAAAGAACTTTTCATTTACTTTTCATTTCTAATCTGAGCATGTGTTTTTGATTGGAACTTCCACAATACAGTTAAATGTCTTGGTTCTGTTCTCTTTGTAAAGGAAAAGGTGCTAAGACTGGAGAGCGTTAGGTACTAGTAGAGGTAATAGTAATGTTCCTTTCTTTGCAACAAAACGAAGAGGGATGGGACCACTCTGCAGCTCAGGCTCACTTCTTAAATCTGTGTACATTGTAATCCTCTCCTGCATTTGCTTAGCATGCAAAATACCATGTTTTTTCTCATTCAGGACTGTTCCTGAAGAACCCATGACCACTGATAGTCTTCAATCCACTAGAAATCCATGTAGCAGCAGCCCTGTCCCGTTTCCAGATCATCTTCCCTACAGTCCCTGTTCCTCTTGGTACCTTCCATGTACTATATACGGTGGTTTTGTGTCTGCAGGTTGCAAATACAACCAGGTGAACAGCCACTTCCACTGCATTCGTGAGGGCTGCCAGTTCTCCTTCCTGCTCAAGCACCAAATGACATCCCACGCCAGAAAGCACATGAGAAGGATGCTGGGGAAGAACTTTGATCGTGTTCCTACTCAGGTGACTCACTAGTTACTTAAGCTGTAGATGTGCATGTAATGTTGGTCCCTTTGGTTGCTTGCTCCAGAACTGCCTCAGACACTTGTACCCAAACTCTTTCAAATGCAGATACATATCTGCATTGGGGGATGCAGCTGGGATATGCGAGTTCACCCAAGGTACCTTTACCTGGTTGGACTTCACAATAAGAGGAAGCATAGACATCAAAGTATTACTTAGTGTAAACAGCTTTTCCATGTGAATGAAGGAGATAAAAATGGAGAAGGATAACACTAAAACTACAACTTGCCTTCCCTCCCTGCTCTCTCAATATACACGAGTTGGCTTATTAAAGTGCTTAGGATGTGGAAGAATTGAATATGCTGGTTAAAGCAAACATTTCCTGTTGCACATAAAGAATTATTTGCTGCTTCCACCTAGGATGGGAGAAATACCAGCCTTGACATTTTTCTTCCCTTATTGATTTGAACTTAGTTTAGGGCACTTCTTGTCCTCTCTCAGGAAGCAGCAGTGCAATGCAGTTGCATCTTCTCTTAACACATAGCTGAGAGCAGTCCAGCAAACAAAACAGGGATGAAAGCACAAATCAGGGCATGTGGCAAAGCTAATCAGATCACTGCTGTGCCTTTCTGCATTCAAATGTGCTACCTCCAGTTCTCCCCATGCCTTAGTGGTGAGTTTGGCTATCCAGTGCTGCTGGGTACTTCCCCATGTAACCAAAGACAGCCAGGCCAGGCCACAGCAGTGGCTGCGTGTGACCACAGCACACACCTACGTCACTGGTTTCCACCTGTGTGCCCCTGTTGCAGTGTCTCAGCATGCAGGCACTAGGACAGTCGTGTCAGCAGTCGTATTTCCAGTCTCTAAATGCAGCAGGACCTACACAGTAAGGTAGCAATGCCAAGATTAACACCTCCTGTTTTTGAATGCATCGGAATCCACACACCAGGATGCTGGTGCCAAGATTAACGCTCCCAAGCCTCTGAGCACATCACAATTCACATACCAGGATCCATGTGCCAAGTGTAATGCTCTGAGCTCCCAGGGAAGGCAGATTCACGCTCCTAGCCACCGTGCCATGGGTTCCACTCACGGGCATGTTCCAGCTATCCCTCCTGAACTGTGACACAGGGAAGTAAACGTGCAGACAGATGGTTTTGGTCCTGGCATCTTGCTTTTGGTGTGAAAGTCCCTGTCCTGTGTTCTTGCTGCAGGTTATTGGCCACACTCCAAGAAATGAAAATCTCCCCCAGGTTGGCAGCATGGCACCCAGCCCAGCCTCATCAGGAACCCCAGCTTCCTTTCAGGGACCCCCAAGCATGATGGACACTGAAACAGATGAGTACATGGATTACACTGGCTGCAGCCCTGGGGGTATCTCCTCTGAATCTTCCAATATGGACCGCAGCTGCTCCAGCACTCCAGTGGGCAATGAAAGTACATCAGCAGGTAAGAGAGAAGGGGTGAGGTGAAATGGATCCTCAGTTGCCTGGTCTGTCAGGAGATAAACTCAGGAAGAGAGGCCAAAGAACAATTGCACCTTAAAATATGACCTGTACCAGCTTCACAGTAGTGCCTCGTACTAACCTGGCTCCCTCCACCATTTCTGAGAAGAGATCCATCAAAATGAGCACCTCAAGCATTCATGAACTAACAGTGTATCTTTTCTCCCCTGAGGAGAGGTTTTTATCCTCTCTCTTGGATAAGAGGACTTAAAAGAAAAATAGTTCTGGGCCTCTTCTGTACTTGGCATTTCCCCTGGTATCTTTCTATATTTCCTTGTGCAGCATCTGAAGTCAGGTACTTTCCTATACTATTGAGGTACAGAGAGACTGTACAATAGCAGAGACTGTATAGCCAGGGGAGAAACCCTACCACATCTTCAGAAAGCAACACATAAAAGCAGCTCGCAGAGCTCCCTTGCTCCCACTCTGTGCAGTGCTGCACACAAGAGACCTCCATCATCCCCTCTTTTTACCAGGATAATGTGTAGCCATCTCCCACTGGCCTGTGTTAGGGGGTGATCTTCTCAGTAGTCAGATACCTTTTATGAATTCTGTTATCATCTAGTGGTGATCCAGGGATCTCTTAGCTGTCTTTCCCAGGGTTAAGTGTTATATTCTCCATAGGCTGCCTCACTGAGCTGGCTTTAATTTTGTAACATTTTCCGGCTTTTCTTTCCCACACCAGTTAGCTGAAGGTTATCCTATACCTAAGCACATGTGTGAACCCTGCTGGGTCATGAGAGTAGTTGCCCCATGATATTAAAGCTCCCTCCAAGTTCTGGTGGGACAGTGGTTCCTGGCACTCTCTCCTTTGTCAGTAACTGGCCCCAGTCACGCTCCCTGGGACATGGCCCCCAACTGCTATCCAGGGAGTAATGTCACCCACCCAAAGTGTTAGACCAGCCTTGCAGCTATTAGTTGTATGAGCTGGCACCATATACATGAAAAAGGACCAAACGCAGGAATTTCTTCCCCCATGCCACTAAGGCCACCCTACCTTGTGCAGAGACAACCCTCCTCTTCCTGATGCTGTCAGTTCCTCACCTTCTGTTTCTTCTCTGTTACAGTTCTGTTTCATACATTTGTGAATGTATTTTTCATTTTCATCATATTGCTTCTGCTCTTGGGTTCTCATTTCAGTTCTTTTGTTTTTTGTTTTGATTTGTTTTTTTTTTTTTTTGTTTTATTTTCTGTTGGTTTGGGTTTTTTCTCCTTTTTTTCTGCTTTTTTTCTCTCCACATTCTCCAGGCTGCCTGGTTCCTTCTACTGCTACTGCTGCTGCCGATGATGGTACCCACACTGCACCACAACCTCAACCACCATCTCTGCCTCCATCTTTCTCACAAGCCCTGCTTAGGTCTCCCCTTCCCACCCTCCCCTATCTCTTCTCTCCATCTTGTCTCTCATACTCTCTGCTCAGTGCCACTCTTGGATCCAGCAGAGGCATTGTCATGCCTGCCGCCAGCACCACTGGGTTTTCGCCCATCATTGCCACTCCAACTCCAGTAAAAAGTGACGTTCCCTTAGTTCAGGATGCAGCAGGTAACACTTCTTTGCTTTCTCTCTTGGTGTCCTCTGCCCACCTCCTTCCCCACTCACCCTGCCCACGTGTTTTCTCTGCACCTTTGGGTCAATAAAAAACCATACGTCACTCTGTGTCTTACTTAACTTTATCCATGGCCCTTCCGCAACTCTCCTTTTGTCTGCTGACACAGTAACCACAGCTACAAAGGATAACCAAACCCACAGCAAACCATGGAGAGACATTCGGATACCTGAGAGAAATTGCCACCAATTCCAAATGATGAGAAAAATCTAACAAAATCCAAAGTTAACATGCATTTTCAGCCTCTTGATAACAGCAGGGTGGCCACAAAGCAAACTTTTGCTCATGTAGCGCTAATGGGACTTGGGATTCTTGTTTAGCTCTTCCAGACCACCCAACCCCACACTACCATAGTCTGCTGCACACATCTCAGTGGGTCCATATCTGACAAGGTACCCAGTGCCCCTGTTTTTATTGATCTTGTAAGCTTCACTGCTTCCTATCCATACATGAAGCCATAAAACTGAGGGCTGCTCTCCCCAGCACCAGTAAGAGAGTGAAGTACAGTCAGTGTCACTGTGATGACATCATCAGACAGCTCAGGCTGTTTCTCACACTCACTGTTATTTATATCTGCTCTTAACAGCTGCAGAAAATCCATCTAGATTTTTAGTTTTAAGCTGCCATGTTTCCCATGTGTGACTAAGATCAGAGATGTCTCAGGCTGGGGATTCTCATTCCAGCTGGGAATGTTTTTTAGGGTGTGTCTCAGTTTTGGCTTCTTTTCCCAACTCCCAGCTCTTTTCTAGTTAATTAAGGGCATATTTGTGCTTAAAGTTCACACTGAAGAGGATTCTGGCAGCCTACAAATGTCCCAGTCGCTCTTCCTGCCAGTTTTAGTAATGAGCAAATCCAAGGTAAATGGTTGGGAGTGTGGCTGGAGGACCAGCTCCACTTGGAAGGTGATGGGTTTTTCTCATGGACTTGGCAGGAGAAGGATCCTTTGCCCTGTCCAGAGGAGTGTGTTCCAATGAACAAAATTCACCAGAAACTGTATTTTTGCTTCTTTTTTTCTTTAATGATTTGCATGAACCTGAAACATTTTAACCTTGTGCTGTGCTTTCCTCTAATGATGTATTTTTAAGTTTCTTTTCTTTTTACCTTTGTATAGTTTTGTGGATGTTTGCATTAGTAGTAGTTGAAAAGACAAGCTTATGGAATGCACTTACCATTGAGAATTGCTTGGGATTACAGCTGCTGAGGC
The DNA here is from genome assembly GCF_004027225.2 of Strigops habroptila. NCBI lineage: Eukaryota > Metazoa > Chordata > Aves > Psittaciformes > Psittacidae > Strigops > Strigops habroptila. Next base: position 3,938,600 of record NC_044292.2, read on the forward strand.
TTGTAAATCTTCAGTTGGGTGCTAGGGACTGGACACTGTCTAGTGGCTAAAGCAGGAGGGTGTCCCAGGTTATCATTGCGCTTTCCCATGCCCTTGTGCTGAAACTTTGCCTGTGTGAGGAAACAGAATTGGTTTAACTAAGTTTTAGCACACCTGGTTGAACTGGTGTAAAAGCTGGGCAGGTACACTGAGCTTAGAAAGGTAAAATCTAAATTATACTTGTTTCCCATCCAGAGTCTTTCCCCCAAAGATGGCTTATCCCATATTCCTATCTGGAGCCAGACAGGATGAGCATTCATACCAAGGATAAAAGAATTGATGATTTGGCTGTAATTGTTTTTAAAGAAGGGGTTGGTCTGGATAGCAGTGGTTTGTCCAGGCAGGGCTGCACTTACACTAGTGCCCTGAAAGCAGAGAACTAGAGTTTACAATACCAGATGTTTCTGGGGAGAGCAGAGAGTTAATTGGTCACAGATTCTGTAGCTAAAAGAGCTTGCTCATTTAAAATCTACAGTGACAGGAAGTTATTCTTTCACTGGTAGCTGGTTAAATTAGCCTTAACGTGCACTTTCCACCAGCTACATGACACTATGATGGTCTCACCATGGATGTCCCAAGCTGGTGTCCTTACTTACAGCCTGAGCAGAAGTGCCATGGAATGAACAAGTGTGGAAAAGTCTTTTGTTCCCTGCTTTTCCTGCAGTCTGTATAGCCTGGCCATGCCAAGGGCCACGCAAAGGGTTTAGGTTGCTGCTACCATTTCATTGACTTGTATCTTTCAGTACAGCTCCAGTTTAACTTCTGGAGGCTTCCTTCAATGATATGCTCCTTTTCTCTAGAAGGGTTGTCTTTGGAAGGGCCAGATGTGGCAAAAATAGCATTCATCACATTTAATACCTGCTTATCAGCCAGAAAAGAAAACAATTCTACAACAGTCAAAGAGATGAGTGTTTCTTCAGCTGCCTAGACAAGGATGCAAGCTGCTCTGGGTTTTCAGGCCCCAGGCACTGCGTGTCACAAATCATGCCTCTTTTTCAGAGGATGGCAGTTTCAGCATGAGGAGAGGCAAAACAACAACAACAAAAAAGCATGTTTTAGTTTCAAGCTATAATTTCCAGTTACACTCACAGTTCTGCACCTGGTGAGAAATTCTTGCCTCCAACCTCGTCTGTGCTGCATGTTGATACTGGAGATTGTGGTTTGATTCTGGAAATAGCAAGCAGAGAAGAAAAAAAAGTTAATAGATATAATGAGGTCGAGTCCTTGATGTCAGCTTGATCCTAGGGGACGTGAGCACTAGCCAGTTATGCTGGCCCTGTGAATGAAAGTGGAAGATGGATGAGGGCTCTTTATTTACTAGGGGCATCATGTGATTTTTGAGACCCAAGGGAAAGCTGTAGAACTGGTATTTTCTCTCAGAGTCCACTGGCTAGTGATGATGAGAATTAGCCCCATTGAACATCTGTCCATCTGTCTTTCTAAGTGCACTCATCATAATATGTAGGCTCATTACAGTGAGGGATGTTGCAGTCTCCTGGCCGAAGTCCATCCTATTTCTATAAATTCCCCCCCTTGCAGTTTTAATCACGCATGGGATCCTTCCTCACTTCCTGCCTGTCCTTGGCAATTGCAGTGTGTTACAAGAGCCTGGATAGGGGATAGTATGCACGTACCAGTTTTTAGCATGCTTAAACTCTTCTGCCACTTCAATCCAATGAACTATTGTAACACACCTCAGGCCTTGGATTGGAACAAGCCAGCTCCTCTGTATTAAAGTCTGACTTTAGGAAAATAGTACTAGAGAATAACTAAGCAGCAGGAGAAACTGAGAGGGTAGCAAAACAGAGAAGCAATCAATCATCAGCATTTGCAGAGTATCAGGTATACCAGAGCAGCAGTAAGAGGCAAGGCGGGATATGCTGGAAATAGAGGAAGCGATGTCCAACAGGCATCAGCCAGCCCACATTCCCAGAGTTCAGGCTTCCTCAGAGCTGCGAGGGATGAGTCGCTGGGTGGGAACAGTTGCAGCATTGTATCCTGGCAAATACAGAGCTTGACAGGATGGTTGGGAGATGAAGAGAGACCTGGCTGTCAGCAACACCACTCTTTGCTTTTTCTCCTTAGGGAATACCATCACTATGCCAACTGCCTCAGGGGCCAAAAAGCGTTTCTGGATCATTGAGGACATGTCCCCGTTTGGCAAGCGCCGCAAGACTGCATCCTCCCGCAAGATGCTGGATGAAGGGATGATGCTGGAGGGATTTCGGCGCTATGACCTGTACGAGGACTGCAAGGACTCCAGCTGCCAGTTCTCTCTCAAGGTTACCCACTACCATTGCACGCGGGAGAATTGTGGCTACAAGTTCTGTGGCCGTACCCACATGTACAAGCACGCCCAGCACCATGATCGTGTTGACAACCTGGTGTTGGATGATTTCAAACGCTTCAAGTCTTCACTGAGTTGCAACTTCCCAGACTGTCAGTTCTCTGGCAATAGCACACACTTCCACTGTCTGCGCTGTGGCTTCCGCTGCACTGACAGCACTAAGGTGACAGCCCACCGTAAGCACCACGGCAAACAGGACGTCATCAGTGCTGCTGGCTTCTGCCAGTTCAGCTCCAGTGTGGACTGCGAGGTGCCTGACTGCAAGTACAAACTCAAGTGCTCCCACTTCCATTGCACCTACCCTGGCTGCAAACACACAGTGGTGGGCATGTCACAGATGGACTCGCACAAGCGCAAACATGAGAAGCAGGAGCGAGGGGAGCTTCCTGCCATCTCTCCTGGCCCCGAGGGCCTTGCCCACTCCACTCTCGAGTACGACATCCAGAACTCTTCCATCAACCTGGACAGTTCCCTCAACCTCAGCACTGACAACAACAGCTCCCTCTTCTTCCTGCAGAACGCGGCTGGTGTGGGCCTCAATGATTCCCTGGACCTCAGCAAGAAGCAGTCAGAAGTCACTGAAGGTCCATCACCAAGCAGAGCCGGGACCACACCTCAGGAGAGGGGGGCGGTGGCTTCCGGCTCCGGTGATGTGGAGGATGAGGATGACTCTTCCCAAGAGGATGAAGAGGATGATGAGGAAGAAATGAATGAAGAAGAGGAGGATGATGAAGAGGAAGATGATGACGATGATGATGAGGAGGATGATGAAGAGGAAGACCTGAACACAGATTCTGAGGAATCGCTGCCTGACCCTGAGGGCCTGGCCACTAAAGAAGATGGAGAACCAGAGGAGGCTGCTTCTTCCACAGACCATGGTGATGCTTCCAGGCCACAGGGCGAGCCAGCCCTTACTCCAGCCCCACCTCCTGCTCCAGCTCCAGCTGCTGCCCCAGCCTCTACTGTCGCCCCAGCAGCTTCTCCTTAATCTTAGAGACAACAGCGGCAGTGGTTTGGTTTTGCTCTTACACAGAATTACTAAGAGGACCCCATATGAGGCAAGAACAAAGATTGGGATGGCAAGTGAAAAACAAACTCCGTGCCACACACACGAGAGAGAGAGAGAGAGAGGAAGGAAGGAAACCCACGCTCCTCCTCAGGCCCCATAAGAGACAGGTTGGCAGCAGGACTGGTGCTGCATCCCTTCATTCTGCAGATCACAGAACACGGAGGCAGGAAGCAGCATTAAATACCCTTTTATATGGACATGAACCTTGAGGGTACCAGCTGCTTTTCCTTGCTCCCTGCATGGTGTGTGGGGCCTGTGCCCATCTGGGGACCCTTTGTTATGGGTGGGGCTCTATCCCCCCATTTTTCTTTCTGGGTTTTATTTTTCCATGTTTTCAGTTGTACGATATTAATAATAATCTCCACTTCTTGGAGGGGGGTGGGTGGGAACAACAGGTAATGAATTTTAGAACTATATATTTGTGTGTGTGTCTCTCTCTATATAATGTACACACACACACACATATATAACACGCAAGGAATTGGTGTCACAAAGACAAGTAGCTCAGCTTTGCGGGTGGGAAGGAGGGGTGAGGGGTGTTTGCTCTCTCTCTCTCCACCCCTCCCCCCTTCTTTCTCCAGCATTAAATGAATGGCATCAGGCAGCAAGGGTGGGAGTGGGTATTTATTGTCACATAAATGAGGACGCATTAATGAATGAGCAGGGGTGGGAATGGGACACTCCTCTGTTCTTCCAGATCCTTTTTACTATTAATGATAATAATTTTGAATGCTATTTATATTGTAAAACTTTTCTCAGTCTACACTTTCTCTGTAGGACACCTCTCCTCATCCCTGCTGTTCTGCCTGTAGGGAATTTAGCTGAAGTAACTTGGGAAGAGCACAGCGGGCGGTTAAAGGGTCTGTCACACTGGAGGACTGGGGTTAATCTCCCATCCAGTTCCATCTCATCCCAACTCCCAGGTGCTTCCTCTCTGTTGAGGGTGAGGCGTTTTTGTGGTGCTTCAAGTATCCCCATCTCAGGAGGTTGTGAGCTGACACTGTCCCGCGGTGCAGCACAGGGAGCACCGTGTTCACAGAAGAGCGTCCTAAGCCGTTAAAGCAGCCTTGAAAACTACTTGCTCTCTGATCAAGCAATCGTGCAGTGACAGGTATGTCCCCGGTCCCCAAGCCCTCGTCCCCAGCCCTTCACCACGGATGGGCAAGCCCGTCTGTCTGCATGGACTCATAATGCTCTGCTGACTCTGGGAGAGGGTGAAGGCGCTGCTGAAGAGGGAGGCAAAGGCAGCACACATTCAGGACCCCGCTGTGGGATGTCCTGGACAGACTGGAGGAGGCTTTTGCTCAGCACTGGGCAGGAGGGGGGACACTGCTGTTCTGTAGCTATTGGCCCCATCATGGTTTTTGCAGCTACAAAACATGAGGCTGCTGCAAGCTATGCAGCACGGAGAACTGAAGATGGGGGGAGATGCTAGCTGAGGGTAGGTGAGTCCAGCTAAGAATTAAAGCATTTCTGGGGCCATGCAGATAAATTTTGACAAGTAGGGCCAATAGCCTGGGCACTGCATAAGCAAATGCAACCACACTGTGTTGAGACCTGCCACCTCCAGCAGCTTGGGCTTCCCCTGGTGACAAGTTCTTCCCTGCTCTATTTCCCCAGCCCAGGCTGGGAACACACACTACAGGATACTGCTCTGGACTCTGGCAGGTGAGACAGTAGCTGTTTGACTTGAGTCTGAGCGAGGGCTTGTCTCCATACACCTGGGCTCCAGAAGGACTAGCTGTGTGAATTAACGCTGATTGATAGTTATTTCAGTGCCAGTTTGTAAGTATTCCAGCCTAGCAAAAGGTTCCTGGTGTCTGAAGTTTGTCCCTTTTTTACATAAAATACCTAATTCTTTTTTTGTAACACCATGCAGGCGCCCCCTCCCCGGCCCCCCCCCCCGAGCTCCAAGGGATCCCCAGGATTTGTTCCCCCCTTGAAGAGATAAAGGCCTCAAGAAGTTTAGGTCGGGTTTTTTTTCTCCCTTTAATTCTTTCCCTAAGGAAGTGGTGCAGATCAGGTCTGGCTCTAAGGCAGCAGCTCAGCTGTGTCAATGTGGGGACAGAATGTTCAGAGAATGTTGCAAAAGGCAAAAAAAAAAAAAAAAGATTAAAAAAAAAAAAAGCAGTTGTACAGTATTTTTCCTGTAAAGGTTATTGCTATAGATAGAACAAACGAGAAGCCACCGACGCCAGGGGCTGGGGGTCACCTGCCTTCTGGACAGCCCTTAGATACGGTTAATTGTGTGCAATTTATTTTTCCTCTTTTTTTTCCTTTTTTTTTTCGTTTTTACTTTTTTCCTTTGTTTTTCCCTTCGATGTAGTGTTTGTTTGGAGGGGGGGCAGGGGAGGGAGGACCTCAATGCTATGGGTTGAGGCTGACTTCACCCTCCCAGCACTGAGCGGAGCTGCACGATTCCGACTTCTAACTTGAATTTTGTAGAGATGAAACAAATGGAAACAAAACAAATGAACTGTTGTTATTAGTAGGTTGTAGTTTATTTAATTCTTTTGGAGTTCTTTTCCTCTATCAGCTATTTGTGTGGCTTTTATTTTTATAGGGGGTTTTTTGTTTGTTTGTTTTTGTTTTGTTTGGTATATCCCCTGCCCTCAGCTGTGTGTTTTCTAGCACAACCTGATTCTTGAATAGGATGAAGCTCATGTTCCTGGGGCAGAGTGAGGGAATGAGGCCCTGGAATTTCTAGAGGGGATGGGGCAAAACGGTTTTACTTTAACAACATTTGCTGCAGGTTCTGTACTTGTACATTTTTTCCCATAGTCAGTACTTAGATAGTATGGTGATGGGCTCCAGGAGGAATCCTTGGATGTAACACAAGCCACATCTTGCAAACCAGATGTGTTTATTCTGTAGCACTGAAATCATCATGTGTATCAGTGACTTTTGTGGGAGCAGGATCGAGCCGACTGCCTTGGAGACGCCATCCTGCCAGGTTTGCACAAAACCTGCCTGAGAGGGTGCTAACGCTGAAGGCAAGGGGGAGGCTGGTTTCAGTGGCGAGGCTCAGGGCTCCCTGGGCCACTGGTTTCCCTTCAGGATAGCCAGGCTGCTTCCCTGATGGTAGGAGCTGGGAACCTGCACCGTGACACAGCAGTTTTACCTCTCCCCTTTCGTACCTCACCAGACTCCACTGACTCACTGCACAACAGCGGGAGAGAGCAGAGGTGTGTGGAGAAAAGGGGTAACAGACCTACCGGTAGCTCTGCCCGCTCCAGCTGGCGCTGGACGTTCCTTATATCATCCCGGTGCAGCTCACCATGATCCGCGCTGACGGGGCCCTGTTTCACAAGTCCTTCTGTGTGGCTCAACGTGCCAGAAGGGCCTGTGTTGATCTATGCACACCATTTTCTCCCCCAAGGCACCCTACTTCTCCCTGACATCTCAGCCTTTCTCTCAAACTTTTATCACCTCTTGTCCGGGAGCTGGCACAGGGAATGACATTTCTTTCCCAACAGGCTACTGCTAAATGCGACCCCGGCGTAGGGCCTGGCCCCTCACAGCACAGTGGCCACCCAGCAGGCTGGCCATACCCCCCAGAGCACATCTTACTCCACCTTCTCCAAGTCTTGTTTTTGTAAATCTCTTACTATGTCTCTATTCACAACAACAACAACAAAAAGTCAAGAAAGTTAAACCCAGCTTTTTATTCTGCCATGTGAAGGCTTTAATTCGGCAAAACTCTTAAGCAGATGCTGGCTGAAGGGCGCAAGTTTAAGCCCAGGCTTAAGTGCTTTTCTGAACAGAGGCCTCAACAGCACAAAGATCCCTGTTGCAGCGAGGTGGGTTTGCACTTCGAGCGATCATATCAATAAGACTGTTAATACAATGCTATTGTGCTTAAAGAATGACCAGGGAAAGAGAGGGCGAGTCAACAGCCTATGAGGAGGGGGAAGAGGAGGGAGGAAATGGAACTGTTCTGTCCAAACCAAGATAAAAACCAAACAAAATAAAACCTTGAGAAGGACCCTCCTGAGTCTGCTACCATTCACTGCTGAAGAGCAAAAAAACCATGAAATCAAAAACTATTGACTAGATTGTTCATTCTAGCCACAAACTCAACTGGATTCAAGTCTGTGTGGAAGGAATTTTGTAAAGAAAAAAAAGAAAAAAAAATTAAAAAAATAATTAAAAAAAAGTTTTCCAATGTAGCAAAAAAATAACTTTAAAAAAACAAAAATGACAAAAAAAAGACAAAGAGGGAGGATTCTAGCCTTTTGTAATCTCCATATTGCACACTAGGACTATAAGCCATTGCTAGCTCATTTTGAATTTTAAATGTGTAATTTTTTGTTTTTTTTTGTTTTGTTGTTGTTTTATTTTTTTTTTTCTTTCCGTGGGGGAGGGGGGGAAATAAATGCTTGAACCACCAATGCTCTTTTTAATGTTTTATAAATATGTATGTGTATATATATAAATATAAAAATAATATGTATGCACATATATATGTGTGTGTGTATATATCTATATGTATATACATATATATAGATATATAGATATATATATAGGTTTTGAGACAAAAATGCAGAAAGTGAAAAAAAAAAAAAAAACACCCTAACCAGGATGGTGTGCTCTGATTTACTTGAATCTGGTCTCTTCAGCACCTGCGTTATTAAGAACTGAATATTTTTCCACTTGAATTTAGTGCTATTAGAAATTTAATATATGTGTTTTATTTATTTGATTTTTTTTTTTTTTTGCATGACTGATGCAAGGTTTGACATTTTCACTCAATAAAAACTGGAAAAAAAACCCCAACGTTTTAAGCGATCAAGTTGTCTTCTTCATTGAGGAGGTGGTGTATTTATTGAAGAGCTAACAAGTCTTGGAGCAGCTTGGGTCTTTTAAAGCCTAGTCTGGTCCTGCACCCATCAGAACAACCCCTGGTTTAGCACTAGTACTAAGGTGCCAAGTGCAATGGGAACCCAGTGCTCGATACGGACTCTGGCCTCAAGCTTTCTAAGCAGCCCTATAGTTTTACTTGACGTGCTCATTGGGGCCCCTGGTAGACATGATGCTTCTCCATGTTGTGCTAAACTGGAATCTAGAATCAGAGATTGACTTTTCCCTTCCTACCTAGGCCTGCAAACTCAGGGTGGTGGATGGGGATCCATGGCGGAACTGTGCTTGCTGTTCACACGCACTTGAAACCTTACAATGTCATTCAAAGCCCACTAAATCAATTTGACTATCACCCTAACAAAAGAGAGATGAGGAGCATGAATGAAACAGCCTGTCTGCATAGAAGGGGTGGGGCTAATAAATCTACTAATCTCCACTAAAACGCAATGTGAAGCTCTATGCTTTGACAGAACTTAGCAAGAACACGTACAGCTGTATGCCATGCAGGAAAGATCTGAACGAAAGCATTTCTTACCTGGCCACTCCGTAGCTTTTTCCTGCTGCAGAAACTTGCATACACCGTGTGCTTGCCAAGTACAGCGACTGCCATCTGGGATGATTGTTGATCAGCAGGAGGGTGTCCTGACAGCCACAGTGACGCAACACTGGTACCACTGACCCAGCAAGTGTGAGTGCTGACTGTAAAGGAACAACAGATGAGATAAAACCACTGCATGCACAATGCAGCTTGTCCCCACCATTCCAGCCAAGATGCATCCTGGGCCTGGGCAATCCCACACTGGAGGTGGGTTAGAACAGGCTTTCATCACCAGCATCCCTGCTCTGAATGAGGCAGTAGATCCAAATTACTTTGGGGGTGCTGGGAAGAAGTGTATTCACAGCACTTCATTTGCTCTAAAGCAATTGCCCTCACAGTACCTGCCAGGTACCAACATGACCCCGAGTACTCACCCCTCAGTGGAAGATGTTGCCAGCACATATCCCAGTGATCCTTGTGGAAACCTGTTCATGTATCAAGCACAAAAGCTGCCCCTGTGTTGCCCTCCACACCCTCTACCCTCCCCAGAGTTGTTTTTCCACTGTTGAGGCAGGAAGACTGCACACAGACCTGCACACATCCAGCAAGGCTGGGCTTGAGTGCCCTGGAAATGCAACTGGTGCTGCACCAGCAGCAGGTGTCTGGTGACTGCATCCATCCCCTCTCAGCCTCAGTCACAGCCTCTGCGGTGCCAGATGAACAGCTCCTGGCATGAAACACTGCTCTGCTGCCTGTCCTGCCAAAGTGCTGTTGGGGATGGGGAAAGAGCAGTGTCAGTGTTCCTGTTTCACCCAAAGCAAGCAAAGACAACCCCTCCTGTGTGGCTCTTCCCTTCCTATCTCAAAGCAGCTGCGTCTTTGCACCTGCCACCCGTCAGAGCGCCCAGGAGCAGCAGAGCAGCGCTTGCCAAGCCTGATGCATTGGCAGCAGCTGCCTCCTTATTAGCAGAGAGGATTAGACTCCTCTCTCTTTCAAAGCCCCCTCGTTGCTCTGCTGCAGCTCCCAGCCATCCTGTTTTCAGATGTCATTATCCGAACATGTTCCTAATCCAACCTTGGAGCACAGAGGTTTGTCCTCACTGGAGCTCTGCCCACAGCATATGGGATATTTACATGACTGTGTTTCCAGGGGGGGACGACAGGGGACCCAAACAACACGACTCGCTGCTTGAAAGCTCTTGCTGGAACTTGCCTGCTCTGTGTGGAACTCTGGCTGCACTTCATAAAAGAGTGACTAAGTCATGGGAGAAGCTGCAAGTTGAACAAATCAAAACCTCGCTATTGCATCCGCAGCTCTGCATCCAGCTGCTGCAGCTGGTGAGCCATGGAAACCAGCAGACATGCAGCGAGGCTGCTGGTTGTAACATGACAAAAACTGGGCAGTTGCTGCTGGTGTCATTCTTTGATTACACCAAATGTACCCCTGGAACAGCATTTTTGTGAGTGCAGTTACACACAGCCACAAAACTACACTGCCTGTTTCACATAAGACACTGGATATCAACTTTTCAGCACACTACCAAGTTTCCTGCAGCACCCACCAGCACAGGCACCCACAGCAGGACTATCCCTTGGCACCAGCCCAGACACAAACCTCAAACAAGGAGCACTGCTTTCCCCTCTCCAAACAATTCAGGACTTTAAACCAACAAAGGCAGCAAAAGTTCAACCGCCTCAAACATAACCAAGCAGCGCTCAAGGTATTCTAGGACACAGAACGGGAGACTAGATGGTTCTGCCGCTGCTTCCAATCATCCTGGTTTGTAGATGTCATCATTAACCAAACATGCCTAGTCCAGCCTTAGCACATGGAGACCTGTCCTTGCCAGAGCTGTAAGGGCCAATGAGGACAGAAATGAAGACAGCAGATTATCAGCGTTGGCTGAGAATGAAGGTAATAGCCATCACGGTGGCTCGGAAAGACGATCGTCACTACTCATCCCAGTGCTTCTCACAGACAGCCTAGCAAGGGTATTTTTAGCAATAACTAGAAAAATAATACTTTGAGTTACACCTCTCCTTATGTCCTAGACCTACAAGGAACAGTTTTTATACTGTGGTAGGCATTCATTTAATTTGCAGGAATCTTTCTTACCAGCTCTTATCAGCTCCAACCTTAATTCCCCTTTAGTGAAGCCCATTTCACAGGGAGCTGCATGCAGAGCCACCCCATCAGGTGTGCAGAGCTAGAGCATGTGCCCAGCCAAATCCTCCTTGTAGCTTGCTCAGCTGAGTACAGAGTGTAGTAAAGCATGTCTAACTCTGGAGGATATTTACTCCAGTAGCACAATGCCTCCTACACCCAGACAGAAGGAAATTCAGAGTTCTGATGCTTACTGGTACAGAGGAAAAGCAGCTCTTGCGACGCACAACACATACTGGGCATAACTTACAGGTTGCAAGGACCACTGCCCAACACTGGCTTCCTAAGGCTAAATAACATTGAGACCTGGAGACTTGCTAGGGAAATGGTTCTGTTAAATAAGCCCATCTTTATACCTCTAGATTAGAGAATCAAATTTGGAGCTGAGCAGGATTTTAGCACAGAAGAGCAGTGGTCAAGTCCCTGGGTATGAGTGTGCCTGAGATGTCCACAGGAGCCCAGTTTCAGGGGAATCTATAGGGCAGGAAAGGGGAACTACACATGTGCTGCTGCAGCTTTAGAGATCCCTACTCTTGAGAAAATAGGGCATGTCTCTGATGGGGTGGCAGGACTGGAGGCTCCTAGGTCTCTTAGCAGACTAGCAAGAGTTATTCCTCCTCCCTGTAACAGGACAAGAGACCAGAAATAGAAATTCTGACACAACACAGACACAAAAGGGGAAAAAACATTCACACAATGGAGAAAAAATTAACTGAGCCATCTTTCAGTACTGTCCATGTTACTCAGGTATGGGAGCTAAGACAGGCACTAGCCAGTACCAGCTAGCCAACAGCTAATAAATGCCTTGATACTTCCTGGAAAAATATTTTCACTGGGCATTATAATCCAGTATAATAACATTCAGTATAATAACACAAAGCAAGAGAGAAGAATTATGACATAGAAGTGTGGACCAAATGTTTAAACCTAAGACCTTCACCTGACCTCTAAAATTTCCTTCCCAGTTCTGCACAAGCCCGTCCCAAGAAGGAAGGTTCTGAACCAACAATACGGTACATGCAGACTGCATCAACCTCTCGTGTCACAGCCAAGTCCTGCATTTGCACTGCTGGGCTGTTGCACACAGGCACAAAGTTGTGTTCACAAACCTGCAGGTGCCTTTTCGAAGACCTTTTAAAGCAGCAGCTCTTGGGGAAAGGGAAGGAGAGGAGCTATAACCAAATATCCCCCCCAACCAATCTGCATGCAATCTGCATAGAAGACTGAAGCTTTCAAACACGACAATAAAATCTCACATCATCTTCAAGGAGAATATGAACTTTAAAGACTTCTCAGAAAGTCAACGAGCAGCTTGTACCTATTCCAAGCAAAAAAAGGCATGTAGATTGCTGGGAATGTTTTAGGAGTTTCACATATGCACGTGCACACACACATGAATAAATAAATAATTTGTCTTTCTCTACAAACCAAGGCAGAACTTAGTTTAATGTAACCAAACTTGGAAAGATGAGAGCATGCATAAATACATCTGTACACGAGACTTGCACATGCATAGCTATGGCAAAACACACAGGTTTGCCCAATACTTGTGTGGGGGCAAGGAAAGTATGCCAGTTTTGGTGAAAGCACACAGCAGCATGTGAAGGAATTGCATGTGGGATGTTCACTATACCTGGTATATTTTATGGGTATCTATGAAAAGGCAAGGATAGGCAAGATGCTGCTCTGTTGCTGACAGTTATGTGGACATCCAACATCCAGGCAGGAAGCCCCTGCTTCTTGGGTCTCTCTCTGCTCTCTTGAGCAAACTTCATCAACACCTGAAAGTTGACAACAGCTAACTCTGAATGAAACAGTCTCTACCAAAGGGGTGAGGGCAAAGAGGGGAGAAAGGCACTAAACAGCATTTGTAGGTACAGCAGTGTTAGAAGGGATGACAAGTTCTTCATGCCAGCCCTGGGGCAAGAAGTGGGCTCACTGGAGTCCCTAACATGCATCTTCCCTTCCAAGGGCCAAGTGTTCACTCTGAAGACAGGAACATCTGCCTCCAGAGGCAGATCCCTTCACCTTGCCCGGCGCAGGCAGGGTGCTCTGGCCCTTGAAGTGCCCCAGACCCATCCTGGCTGGGGAGGGGTGGCCAACAGAGGCAGCTTCCCTCCTTCCTTTTGCTCTTTTTTGGCAGGGAAACTCTTAAACAAACAAATGAAGAAACACTGAGGATTTAAGTAAACAGACCAAGATTTATCTGACAGGCAGGCTGAGCCTTTCCCTGCCCCCTTCCCACAGGGCAGGGTGCTGCCTTGTGCTCTCGCTGTGAAGCCAGCTACCAGCATTTGCCCTGAGCCCTTGCTGTCACCAACAGCCCCTAAGACCCTCCTGTGATCCCAGGCCACAGCCAAGCTGTGCCTAAACATCAGAGCTCTACAGTCCAACACATTAAAGAGGATAAAACAAAGCCATTTGGTCTGTGGCCAAAGCAAGTTTGAGAGCCACTCACAAGGAAGTAAGCTTGTTCATTGAGCTACCAGGCACCAATCCTGCAAGTCATGTCTCAGCTGGAGCTTGTTGCACCCATGAGATGGAAGGGAACCAGAGGCAGCACCTACTGAGGCCTTAACAGCCACCACACAGAGATGGTTCCCCACAGCTAACACATCATCCCCTCTGCAGAACTACAGAGGGGACACCCACCGCACCTCTATTTTACACAGATTAGCAAGCTCTGCCTGTGGGTTTGAGAGTTGGATTATAAAGGAGGGAAGAAATAGATGCAATAGTGTGATGTTCCAGTTTCAGTTGAAATATCAAGCTGCACCTAGCTCGTTCTGGGGAACAGAAGAGACTGTGAAGCAAGAAGGAACCCAAATCTCACACCCAAAACTTGCTGGCTGCTGCAGTGGAAGCATTGATACTATGGCACAGCAATGCACAGACACAAAATATACAAAGCAAACAGGCAAAAGGCATGCAGAGATGAAATCTACTGTTGATACTGTAAGAGGGAAAAGAAGCAAAGAGTAAGTCATCTACATAGGAAAGCTGCAGCAGTTTCACACAGAGTCTTTTGTGAATGCATGTACCAGTTGAAGCTGCTGAAGTAAAGCCAATCTGTTCAAAGAGATGGAAGAATGTCCACCCAAGAATATGCTCTTGGTTCAACTAAAAATCACTTAAAGAAATTAATTTTAAAGAGGTGTTACTCGAGTTCCTCACAGATAAAAACCTCAGCACTAACTTACAGAAGCAAGGATAAAGTTGGAAGCAGGCTGTTTCTGAAGTGTTAGAAAGAAAGAGGAGAGCATTAGGCATCAGGAGACAGGCATGATGAAACACTGAAAACCCAACAACAGGGATGCTGTACAGAACAGACATGCCAGGCAGACAAAGTGCCTGAGAGGCAGACAAGCAAGCTGGCAATGGGACAGGCACAGAAGGAAAAACAGGCAACAAATAAGCGAGTTGTACTTCTAGGTCCTCTGAATCAGCCCTATCCAACCAATCACGTTCTCCCTCAGGAGACAGAGTCCTAAAGAAAAGCAAGTATTTTACCTAAACCAGGAAAAAATACAATGTCAAGTCGTCCCCCCCCCCCCCCTTCAGGTATGTGCTTGCAGCCAGCATCATAAACCATCTCTCATTATTTGTGCAAACATAGAAGAAAAAAAGTAAAATCCTGAAGGGTTAAATCCTTCAGCAGATGCAGAAAAGCAGGGGGCTTGGTGAGGAAACAGGAGCGTTCTTCTAAGATGCTCCATGTTGTAAGTAACCCCTGAGCAGTCCTTGCAAAGCATTTGGGGAGATTTTTAGTCTGAAAGACACTTTACAAAAATAAATTGTAATTGAGTTTAATAATCTTCCCCTTTTCAGAAAGGGCCTGACAGATGCTGCCTAGTGCTCACTTCTGCCCCATTTCAAATATTTTTACCTTATTTGGATGAAATATATTATTTTTCTAATGAAAGGAGGTTGTGGGCTGGTTTTTTTTTTCCCAAAGAGCTGGTTTTCCCTCCGTCCAGCTGGTGCCTTTATTAGGTTAGTGCTTGCTCCCTTTTGCAGATGGGATTGTTTTTTTCCCTGCGCTGGGAGAGCCCATGCCAGCCCCTCCATCCACAAGTGCGCAGTTCAGAGCTCCTACTGCACAGCACGTGGAAGAGTTGGGCCCAGATCTGCATCATCCCTCTTCCCTCATACCCCAAAATTCACCTTGGGTACATTTCCACTACTTTATTTCATTTTTTGAGAGGATACACAGTGCTAAGAGCCAGCCTCTCATCAGCATAATAAGTGGACATGCTCTAAAGGTGCCTACAGAGGCTGGCTCCTGTGGGAAGCAGCACAGTCTGGGATAAGATGATACAAGGGAAAACGAAGAAAGTGGGAAGTTCTCTCCTGTACCCTCAGGTAAATAATTTCCTGTGTTCAACCTCCCAGCATCCCTTAATTTATGTTTTCAATCCCTGGAGGCCAAGCCCCTGTCTTGCTCTGCACTTGCTTACAACCTGTTGGTATGAGAGATCAAGTCCAGGCTGCAAGACGCTCAGCTCAAGCTTAACATCACTTTTTGGTGCACAGGGTCACCACGACATACAATTTGTGCTTCACATAAACCACCACCACACAGAAGGGACCTTCCAAAGCTTCCTGCTGTCAAAGCCTTTGGGAAAAACACTTATGTACTCCACAACCTGCTGAGTCTGGAGGGTCTAGATAAGCATGGAGACCTTAATACCACAGGTTTACAACAAAAACCTACTCTGGATCTGCTCCCTGGGTTTTGTTTTGCTCAAGCATCACAATGCCCCACCAAAGGAAAAGCAAAGGCAGCCTCCATTTCTGTAGCAAGCACTGCAAATGAAAGCCACGGGGTAGACACACACCAGGTTTTTTCACAGCTCCCTCTCTGCCCCAGGCAGCATCCCAGTATATACCATGTACATACAGCAGTACACATCAGGATAGACCTTCTGGCAACCCTTCCAGCAAGCCCCAGGTCCCCCAGTTTACTGAAAACAAAATCAAGAGAAAACATAGTTATTAAAAGCACTTACTTGGCAGAATCACCTGAGTTGCAAGAAGGAAAGGCCAGATCTAAAATGCCTGCCTCCAGACCAGAATAAGATGGCCAAGTGACCAGCACAGGCTGCTGCAGGAGGGCAGGGCAGCTCCTCTCACACAGCTGTACAGCCCAGGAACTATTGTCCCCCCCCCAGTAAGGGCTATTAGGGGACATTGGCGGCAGCTGGGCAGCATGCTGCAGCCTTGCACTGCTCTCCTCCAAAGCACAGCCAGCAATGGGGGCTGGAGTCCTGCTCCAGGGCACAGCAGTTAATGGGGGTTGGGGTTTTTGTGTGAGCATGAAACCTGGTTCCCAAAGTTGGCTTTGTCTGCAGCTTGTCTTTGACACATCTTTGCATTTACCAGCCAGTATTTTTTACATGTGGAAACTGAGGCACGCTTATAAGGAAAATACTTTGCAGGAAAGCAGCAAGTTTACATGGGATCCTACAGTCCATCCTCCTCCTTCTGGTCATCAACACTGTTAGGTTACATCCTCAACACAAAAATGGCAATAAAAGAATCCTTCCTGCTTCTGATGATGAAGATGCACATAGAACTTATTTGTCACACCTGGGGGTGAGGAAGATCAGCAGATACCTCTCTTAACCCTTTCTTGCTTAGTCATGTATTCTGAGTTCCCCACATTCCTCTTGCAGTTACTGAAAAGGGAGCTTTTATACCCTCAAATTACTGGAAAGCACCAGCCTGTTATTGTTTCCTCTAGGAGGGAGAGCACAGGCTCACAGGGTTTCACTGAAATGTGGTCAAATAACAGTGTTCAGGGGAAGCTCCCTTCACCTGCTTTCCGTATGGTATCAAGGACCTGTAAGAACCCACTGAACTCACCAACCAGGGTAGTGTTATTCTTCTTCCTGTGTCAAAACAAAGGCTGATGACACAGGAAAACAGAGTACTTGCATACAGCCAGATGGTGGGTGGCTGCTGCTGCTGTCTCTCTTGTTCTGCAGATAAAAGGTTTGCTACCTGGTCATCTTTCAGCTAATATGATGCCATTCCCAGTGCCTATTGGCCAGTGGGCTAAACATTTCACAGGGCAGCTCATCTAAGTAGGTTTTTTTCTAGCAAAATACAAAGAAGTTACTTACAATTTAGCAGTCAGGCTACATGGTTCATAAGGACCAAAACACTCACCCTACAACTGTTGCTATGCTGGAAAGACAAGGAACACGAGACAGAGGAACAAAACTCGTGATTCACAACAATACCTGCTGCTAAGAAGGCCTTGGCTTCTTCCAAATTCTCTGCTGGTGGGTTGGATCTCTTCAACAAAGTACACAAACATCCTATCAGCAGCCAGAGGCCCAGAGTTGGATTTTTTGAGCAACAATGGCTATGATGGGAGATTTCTGGGATTCATCAGGTTGGGGAAAGGAAAAACAATGACCTATTGAATTGGTAAAGGCTGTAAGAAGCACAAACTAAGGGAGGGAAGAGAGCAGTTGAAGAAAACTGCCTTTTATTCTGCACCAGAAATCTTGAGGTAAATGAATTGAAGACTGGCAACATGGAGGAAAAGGGGGGAAAACTGAACCCGCAGGGATGCTTGTACTGTAAACCTCGTAAGTCACTCTGCAAGGCACATACCTCAGCAACATATTTTCCACATTTCACCAACTGCTGTTGTCCAGGCACTTTCTATTTTCAAAACCTTCTATGTATATAAAATGTACACAGGCAGGACAATACTTTTTCATCACATCCCTGCATTCAGTCGTGTTTTCATTTCACAAGGATTCTTGGCTTGGAGAAACAAAAAGTGCCATCTCTTAAGGAAAGCCTTTCCTTTTAAACACTTTCAAATTTGCCCTGTTTTAGCTAAACGTGACGTTCTTTGTGAACGTTAAACAGTGGAGAGAGAGACTGAGAGGGAGAGAGACGCACACACACTCACTCACTCCTGGGGAAGATATTCGTCCATTTAAGGCATGAGAAATCATCACATTCAGCAGCAGGTCTAAATACAGTAATATGAAGGTCCCTTTCGCTCCCCCTGAGCAGGAAAATGTCACTGTGTACCAGACACCCAAATACTCAGGAATCAAGTAAATCCCTCATTTTTAAGAAGGGAGCCAAATACTTCTGCTGAACAAAGATGGGACTGCAGTAGCTACGAGTTACTTGCTGCACGCCATTTCTTTCAATGGCTTCTGCACTGACATGGCAGGGTTAGAGCAGTCATGGGATACGGCGCAGCATTCCCTGCTGGTAGATAAGACCAAGGGGCTGTGGGATATCTCACACACTCCCTTCAGCACCTCCTGCTGCCGGGGGTGGAAGGAGTGGGATGCTGCATTCTGCACCCTCCAGAGCCTCCTGCTGGGAGGACAGGAACTGGAATAGCTGCATTTTACTCACCAGATGATACACCCATCTTGCCCTCTGCAACACCAGAGGCAACCCAGCATTACGGCGTTGTTGTTGCTCTTAATATTTTACCTTATATTGCACTTACACTGTTCTCCACGCTGCCTCCTGCTGATATAACCTAGTATTGGAGCAGTCAGAAAATCAACCAGAGTCATCCTTCAGAAAACATTTTATAAAGACTGAATTTCTGTGATAGTCCCTTTTCCCTCCCTTAACCACCCTGCATGCATTCTTCTCCCCCAAAAGAAGAGCCACAGTAATCCAGTAATAGCCTGGTGTTAAATAGTGGTAACTCATATTTATTACAATTATATACAATCATATTTTATATTTGAAATCTATACATGATCACACAGACGAGCACACTTGCTTGGTGAGGACAGTGAGACTCAGTTGTTACAAGAATTGCTCTGCTAAGAGGCTCTGATGCAGTGAATAATATAATTGGACACCACCGTTTTACCAGCTGAGAACACAATGCTGCAAATGAGAGGTTTCAAAATTCACTGGTTTCGTTTGTGTAAAGCCCCAATGGGGCAAGAAAAGGCTGGACTGGGCAAGAAGGGCCAGTGGTTAACCTCAGAGCTGGAACTGTTCTTTCTTCTGTAGAGACTGCTTTGCTGAAGGAGGTGCCTGTCACTGGTTATTTAAGATGGGTTTTCTCCTCGTTTAGGGAGAAAACCAGGCTAAAAACCATTGCAAAGATTCAGAATTAACCAACTATTTCAGCATCTGATATCACCTCGTATTCATTCAGGGCTACTACGTCAAAAGCTGATGTGAGCTCCTTGTCTTTGGAGGAGGAAGGGCAGTAATTGGGATGAGTGGAGTCAGCTTCTTTTAAACCTTCTTTTACTGGGGAGCAATCAGTAACAAAGACACCTGTTCTCATGGATTTTACTGTGGCCATGAAACCTGGACTTGGTCCCTAGCAAGAGGCCACTTTGATGAGTGGAAGTATGTGGGGTGGAAATACTGTTCTTTGGACCCCACAGAAATTTAGTGTTTTCAGATACTAGGTAGTTTCAGGAATTTGAGGCTTGACATAAGGCTTGGAAGAGCCAAGACTGAGATCTGATGAGGAATTCAGGGTTAAAACATTCTTTTTTTTTTTTGGCAACAGAATATCAAGTAGTTTGAGAAATAAACCAGAGGGTTATTTTGGGAAACAGAGAACTGGTTTGGGCCTTTTGTGGGGATTAAAGGCTTGTGAAATCAAAGAGCTCCGGACAGATTGGTTTCTGAAATTGGCTAGAAGGACTCTAGGATGCAGCGAAGAGGCTGGCTGCTTTGGGAGAGATGGTGTTTTTGTAAGAGAACTGATTCTCTAGGTGTGGTGCATGGTAAGGCGATTGGTCTTCCAGCCTAGGCAGTGACCCCAGCTCAAGGGAAGAAGGTCTGGGAGGGGAGAAGAAGCCACTGCAATGCTGCAAAGCCCTGTGGTGAAACAGGGCCCCCCTTGTTCACTGGGCAATCATGACCCTGCTCAAGGTCAGTCATGGGAGGACCACGGGAGGGAATGGTGGCACTTCTCTCCTCAAAATGGGAGAGGCACCGGGGACAGTGCAGGAGCCTAGGGAAGATGGACAGCAGCAGCAGAAGCCAGGGTGTCTTAGTCAATCTCATTCTCATTGCTGGCCCCCTCAGGTCTTCGTAGCTTTTCTACTTGCTCATTAATCTGACCATCCCCTCCTCGCCGGTCCTCAGTCTGGACACCCAGACATTCCTCCTCATCCACATGGCTAACGTCATCATCCTCATCGTCCTCTTCCTCCTCTTCATTCCTTTTGGTTTCCCTTTTCTCCTCCTCCCCCTGCACCTCCATGCGCACTTGGCTCTTGACGTCGATCACTGCCTTGTTGCCCTCCTCCGTGCTCAGCAGATGGCAGCTGACTTTCGAACCCTCAGGGCTGTGGTTCTCCTTGACTGGTGATGAGGTGGTAGACTCGTTGCTGACAGGGGAGATGTCACTGCTGCTATTATGGTTGGCAACAACAGGGTTGGAGGGTGAGCTTGGCTTCACCGGGATCTGCCATGACGGGATCTTAGGAGCCGAAGGGGAGGGAGGGAACTGCCTCCTTGGGGGAGGGGAAGAGGGGAAGAAAAGGAGAGAAAGGGGCTTTGATTAAAAACACTGAGGGGTTATCATTAGAGAGAATGGTATTTGCACTGGGGAAGCCATGTAAAGCAGGACTGAGACTGCAAGTCTCCATTGACATAAATGAACAAACCCAAGGCCACTTCACTTCTTCAGCCAGAATCTCAAAGTGCTTTACAAGCACCCAGTAATCGAGCCTGCACCCAAGGAAAATATCACAGCTGGGCAATCTGAACTACTAAAATGATCTGGTTTGGCCAGTGTCGCACAGTAGCTAGCACTCAGGAATGCTGCCTGTGGAAAGACATGGGTGTCCCTTTATAAAACAATCACTAATTAATTGGTAAAGAAAATTCCCACTGGATCAAGAAGTCAGACACACCAGGTCCTTGTGCCCAAGCCAAGGAATTTCACCACCTGGCTCTCACCTCCACTGTGATACTCAGCTATTGCATTGTGGCTCATTGCAATCCAGAGCCTATCTCCTAGTCCCAGCATGCACTTTACATGTTTGGGCCAGCTCCTGGCTGCCACAAACTGGTTCAGCTTCTCTGACTTGAATGGAGTCATACTACCTTGCACCAGCTGAGAAAGCTGGCTGCTCTGTGCTTGAGTCCCTTCCAGGTGGGCTTTAAAGATTTGATAGTGGCAGGCTGAAGTCCAACCCTAACAGGAATCCAAGTACCAGACAGGACAAATGTAAGCGTAGTGGGGAGCACTGGTGCCCTCAGAAAGTCATTCATCATGAAGAGCAAAGCAAAAAAGCATGTCTGATCCAGTACTCCCTATGCATCCTTGCTTATGTGAAAAGTGGGAGTATGAAGAGATCAGGTCTGAAAAGGATGCTGTGTGGCAGGAAATCCTCATGTCCCTCTGGTGAGCTGGCTCATGCCATGGACAGAGCAGATGAAAGCTAGCTGCTCTCCTAAAGTGAGCACTCAAACACAGCAGATTACATTTGCTTAGACTGAACTAGGAACAGTAGCTGCTCTCACCTCCCTCTTCCTCCTCCCACCTGCAGCCATCAAAGAACTCTGCTGATCCTGTGACTGCAATAACCTAATGCCTGCATTATTCAACCAGTATCATGAATGCAAACAACAATTTCAATCTGGAGACTTTCTTGGCTCTGGTGTTGCTGCTGCCTTGTCACTGCCTTTTTGTTAAAAAACAACCACTCCCAGAAGTTTTCTTTTTTCCAAAAAGTATTTACCCGCCAGCTGCAACTTTCCCATTGCTTTAGAGGTGCCACTAAGTAATGCTCACCCCCCAGCAGTGATGCTAGTATGACTCAAATCAACAGACAGTAACTGTTACTAATTAACAGACAGTAACTTAGTATTAGTGTCCTCAATCCTCCAAAGCTTTCTCCAGTGACTCTTGGGAGGAATGGGAAGTGTAGTGAGAATTTAAAAGGATATTAAAGACAATACACTTTTCAAACATCTGAAAAGCCCCATTGCTGAGATCCAGAACATGGCTAGTCCAATCTTAGATTGATCTTTGAAGTCCATCTCCTAGGAAACAGATGACTTGAGAAGACTTAGTTACATGTAGAAGGAGGCAAGAGAGTCATATCGGAGTAAATGGTTCAATAGCTGGGAAGCTAGGTAAACTCTTAAGTTATGGACTTGGAAAAAAAGAATTTCCTCAAGAACTAGAAATCTGATCCCTGTTCTTATGACTGTCCCAGAGGCTGGGATTTTTATCACCTCATTTCAGACATCTGCTACATTATAAGCTGTCTATACCTGAGCTAGCTACTCGAGAGAACCGGGCTCTGCTGAAGTGCAATTCTTTTCATCCTGGTTATGTCCTAAGCATGAACAGATCAGCTGAGCTGTATCCAGAAGTGACTCTCTCTGTAAGAGAATGCAGGTGCAGATGCAGTCAATACCTCAGACTAGGTGAGAGGTATCCTGACTGTGGGGAATGGCACAGAATTCCTTTATCATAAACAAAAAGGAAAGATCTTATTAATTACTCAAAGCGCTCTGTGATTAAAGGCAAGTTTGAACAGCAGTTTGAGACCTGCAAATAGAAAGTGATAGTGGAGTGCAAAATGGTATTATTAAAATAGCAATAACAGGATATAGAGCTAGTTCCTGTTGGAATTGCCTTTCCTTTCCATGACTGAAAGGATCCCAGAAAGCAACCCTCCCCACACAATAATCTGCTCACACATTCCACCTGTACCGGTTCAGGAGAAGTCCTTTTAATGAGTAGATCTCAGATTTCAATTCATTAATATTCTGTGACTCCAGGATCCAGTTGGTGGAAGTTGTGGCCTAGAATGTGAAAAAGAAGACACGAAGATCAAAGTATGAACTGGGAGAAAGTACATAAATGTCACTTTTTTCTAAACCCTAGTAATTCCTGTAATGATGGGCTGAGTATGGGACCAAAGAATACTCATGTCTAGCGCTTCCCATAGTAATTTTTGCTAAAAGCAATTCAGAATGAAGCCATTTGTGAGCATCACTCCAGAGATGCTCCTAATAAATCTCTGGACTAAGGAAGCCGGAACTGGAATAGCACAAAAATCCTC
This sequence comes from Strigops habroptila, assembly GCF_004027225.2. Taxonomy (NCBI): domain Eukaryota; kingdom Metazoa; phylum Chordata; class Aves; order Psittaciformes; family Psittacidae; genus Strigops; species Strigops habroptila. The sequence continues at coordinate 3,961,669 of NC_044292.2, forward strand.
CTCAGCAATTCCTACTAGATGTAGCCAGAACTGATTGTTCCTACTTATTCTTTAAACAGCCTTCAGCTAGTGCTGAGTAACCCTGAACACCTTCACAGCCAGCACTTCTCGCAGTGACTTCTGGGCTGTGAACCCAGCGAGCTGGGAGAGGCTCAGTCTGTAGTAGCTGTGATATACACAGATGCGTTCCCTTGGGATTCACACTCCCAGCCCTCAGACAGCAAGAATCCAGGAGCCACTGTTCTGGCTTTCCAAGACCTTGAAAGCTACAGCAGCGCATTAACAAGGGAGTGATTTCCACTCACTGGCCTGCAAAGGACTCAAATTTCCAAAACACATATGGTGCCAGATGCCTAGGATTTAGAAATAAAATCTGACATCTGGGGCTTTTTAGCCGGTCTCTTTAAAAAACAGTTGTAGAAAATTCAAGCCTTGAATTTTTATGTATGTTTTTTAATTACTTAAAGTCCCTCTTTTTAATTTTTTACAGCATGCCAGTAGGAGTTTGAAAAACAGATATAAAAACTTACATTACAGCTGAGAAAACACAGCTTTTATTCTTTGGTTTGTGGGGTTGCCCAAGTTTTTCTTTGTACACATGAGGTTTAGATATCATAACAATGTGTGCTACCATTTCAGGGCAGGGGGTACAGAGGGGGGAGGAAAAACTTCTTCAAGACTCTCTAAACCACCAAGACTCTTATGCCCTTTTCCCTTCTTAAAGCTCAACATGTGGTCTTAATCTTAACACTTAAGACCTGAAAACAGTTTTCCAATTTCCGTACTGGCTCCAGGCCATTGACAGGCCACAGTTCCCAAGGAAAATTGAAGTAGAGTGTTGTGACCATAAACTGGCTTTCATGGTTGGGTTTACAGCTGTGCCACTGAGGGATTCCTACTGTACAGTGTGCACACCACACAGTCAGCTGTGGCCCACCAGCTACATACCATCAAAGGGTTTGTATGAGATTAAAGTACAGGTAAGGGGAGAAGACAACAGTTCATGCAATAGGTAAAAGACTGTAAGCATTGTCTAAGGGATTTCACAGTAAAAAGATAAATCTCTCCCTGTAGAGAATAAAGATGAGTAATCACAAGTTTGTGATCATCTCTATGTGACTGGTTCAAATCCATCCCAGCTCACACGGAACCAACGTTCACTGGCTGATAGAATGCTTAGGCCAATGGCTGCAAAATACTTTGGAGATGAAAAACACTAATTCTCATCACCAGAAAGAAAATCAATTTTGGTTAAAAGTGGTCACTTGTAGTTACACATGTAACAACACAAACTAGTCAGAACTGATGGTTTTATTGCCAGGGTCAAGTCAGGAGTCAAGGGAAATGAGCAACTGTGCATCACTAATGTGGCTGTGATGGGGCTACCTGTTACACTAAAATGACCAAAATCATTGAAACAAGAAACCAAATAGTAAGAATATTCAGCCATTACCAGGCCTGGATCTGAACAAGTAACTTAAATACAGTACTTCAAGAGTGTGCTTGGCTGAACAGGATTAAGTCATTGTTTTGACAATGTATATGGGTACAGGAGAAATAGGAACACGTAAAATTACATATTACACACAAACAAAACCTCTGCACAACTGGCCTTTGCCTCTTTTGGTCGGTGGACTAACAGCACAATTATTTAATCTCAAATGCAGTGCAGAAGATACAGAGCTGACAAAAGGTCTGAGACCTCAGACACAAAGACTGCATCCAGAGCTATATAGCAAAGCCCTCTCAGAAGTTACATATATTTCACTGAGTACCCAGTTAATATCAGAGTGCTTTAAACAGACTGCCTATGGAGAAGTCAGATGCAGAGAAACTGGCTGGCGGTATGACACAGCTGAAGGCTGGATTGTAAACCTAACAAGGTGCTTTCCATGTGCCCACAGAATAAGGCATGCATGTTCCAAAGAAGATAGATGGTGATGTTCTAAAAGTAAAGAGTTGGGAGTGGGTACCTTAGAAGCAGCCAGTTCTTGGGTGAGCTCCTGGATTTTCTGTTGTTGCTGGATTAGCAGCTCCTGGACAGCTGCTAAAGTTGTCTGTAACTGAGTCACTGTGAAGGAAAAAGCAGGAGAGTGTTAAACTGAGATACATGCACATACACACACTCACACACGCCCTTCCTGCTGTCTAGCTACAAAGATGCCTCTATTCCTACTATATTTAATTTATCTACACCCGCCTGCTCACTTTAATCCATATGATTTATCTGCACTATGGGTAATCTACCTGCACTGCATCTAACCTCCAGTATTTCTAGTTTATCTTTCCATTGTATAGATGTCTATACCCCACAGTATATCCGTCCAAAACCTCTCCCTTCTAATTATATTGGTTTATGATTTGTACATCTCCCTGAACTTATACAATGTTTGCATCATTTATCTATCTTGGGCCTCACACAGGCAAACACTGGGGATACCTCCAGTCTGGGAAGAGGCTGGTCTCAGGACTGACCTCAGGGTATCATGAGAAATGAAGGATGCTTTTCTTCACACCCTCCTCTAAGAGATGTAATGAGCATCCTCCCACTCTCAACCCACCAACTCCTTCAACCCCAACATCTTTAACAAACCTAATGTTGAAAATCATAATTTTTTCATCCCTCCAACTGAATATACTTTGCACTTTCCCCCTTTTATTGCAAGAGAACACCCTGTATTCCCCTCCTACAGCCCACCAAGCACCGAAGGACTTCTGCTGGACTCCAACTTTTACTATTTTGCTACTTTATCCAAAGCTTCCAGGCACTAAACAAGCTGGTAAAATAAAATTAAAACCTCTATTGGTGTGACAGGCAACAGCTAATCCAGACCATCATTAGGGCATCAGGTAATGAACAGACACCCTATAGAGTCAATAAGAGAGAAGGTGGCTAAGGTCAGGGAGGCACAGTAATTACAGACTCTCCTGACCCTTCCCCGGATTTTTAGATGGAAGGTGGAGGGGAAAGACTTAAAAAAAAAAAGCCCCTGAAAACATGTGAGAAGCAGAAATTAAACCTGAACTTTACAGCCCCGCGAAAGGCTGTCATTTTATTCTCCTTATTAATATTCTGAGGTTGGGAGCCTTTCCGTAAAAACATAATTAATTGAGGCCGCGCCGACAGTAAACAACCAATTTCAAATTAAACCGAAATGACGGCGCCTTCATTTGCAAATGTGAACAGATTCTCAGAGCAGATAAATGAAGTCACCACATAAAGTGGAGATGGAGGGAAAGAAAAGGGTGGGGGGCTTGACAGAATGGAGGCTACAGGGAGAAAGGCTTTGAGGGCTGAATTGATGAAGTCATTAATCTTTACCTGTCTGTGTCACACTGCCACTCATCTCAGCGATGTTTGACTCAATCCTCTGAAGTTGTTTCCTGTCTTCTTTGCCTCCCATGATGAGAGGAAGCAGGTATTTCTGTATGGAGTACAGAAAGTTTTTTAGGAAATAGGGATATGCAAACAGTCTTTTCTAATGTACCTGAAACATCCTCAAAGGCCACCACCCAAACCTCAGTCTTTATCACAGAGCCAGTGATCATTTATCCACACACCTGGCTGAGGAAAGAAATTCCCTCTACAGTAGGTGTTGAAAGAAGCTGCAAAAGAGAAGATACGAGTTCTGTGGTAAAATTTTTGGAGTGCTAAAAATCAGTTCCTAACTCCATTTAAGACTTCCTGGGACAGCTCTAAGCCCAGAGAAACATCCATCATACATAGAGTAAGATTTCAGATCATACGCTCTCAAATGTGATCACACTGATGCGTCACAATATCTGAGCTACATCCACAAGGCAAGAAATGCAGAAGTGTGAAGAAGAGGAGAAAAGCCCAGGAAAGGCCAGAGGAATCCAAGCACAACATGGCAGGTGAAAAAAATGGGAGAGAAGAATGGTCTAGGAGGTGGAAATAGCCCTGATAGTGCCTATCAATGCTACTTCATCCCAGCTTTTGATCCATGTACACCCACTGCACAGGCAAATATACAGGATGGTTTCTGAGGCAGACCTGACCATCCAAACTGCTGTATGTTTTACACTTCTTTTATACTTCCTAGCACTTGTGTAAGCTTTCAGTGTTGCTGTGCACAGCTCTTACCCTCACAACGCACATGTACACGTACAAGTTTACACTCTGACATTCTGAAAAGCAAATAGCTTTTGATGACTTTCATAAACACTTCTCTCTTAATCTTCACAGAACACACACAGCCAACTATGTTGTATCCCAGCATCCTATCTTTCATACAAAAATAAGTATTTGCAAACTCCCTCAAAATCCCATGAAGGGCAGAGAGAATCTATCAACTCTTTCAAATATGTTTTACTCCTGTGAAAGAATAAGAGTCTCTGCTAGGCACACAATATGAGGTTTGGATAAACAGCAGAGCAAGATCTGTAAAACAGAATACAGCAGTAGGATATATTAACAGCATCACTAACATTATGACAAAAAAATTTATGTCAATTATCAATATGTGTTAGCTATGTGTCACTTAGTAACAGCAAGATGTTCAGGTCTGCAAGGCCCAGCAGCTGTTGTCTTCACATCTCTCTGGACACTTACAAGATCTACCATTCTTAGCAAGAATGAAAAGATCAGTAAGGTTGGCATCACTACTTTAATATAAAAACATAGGGACAATGTATCTCCATAAAAAGCTATTCTCTTAAGTTGAGTAACTTTACTTGTGAAGATGGAACATGCTGCTTCATCTGGCCTCATAGCCTGAGATCCAGAAAATTAATGATAGGACAAGGTAAGAAAAGTAGTTTCTAACTGGAAGGACAACACTTTTATTTATAAAATAGATTTTACTAAACAAGGTGGTAATTGTTAACTAAAAAACATGAAAACCATCAACCTCTTGTTAAGTCTTCATATCTCTCCCTTTTTCAAAAACAAAACACAACTTCTGCTGAACCAAAGCTCTTCACACTCTGCTATGTTGACTTCAACCACTAATGTCTTTCTATGTAGCCACAGAATATGATTGTTTACCAAAGACATTATCTAATGTCACTTACCACACTGCTGGAAAGCAGTCCAGAGTGAAAGAGTATGTTCAATTGGAGGAACATTGCACAAGAAATAAGAAGGGGCTGCTGTCTCTAAAATACACAAGCAGACACACTCTTGTTCTACCTTGTTCTAAGCACACCGGAATAGAACTACAGGATACATGGCAGACCTGGAAATCAGCACCTCCTTTGCAGTGTTCTGATCAGTCAAAGAAGATTCTTCCCTGCCTATGGTGCAGGATCATCAGTGGACAAATCATTAGATTGGGGCTATGGTCGTAATGCCTGCTGGCCAGTGCTGGGAGAATCCTTTCCCTGAACTGTGCTCAGTTTCCCCAACTTAAAAAATCCCAAAATATATATACACGATGAAAGTGACCTTGTTTCTAGCAGTCTGAGATCCACTGTAAGATCTAGTTTTGTTTGCTTGCCACTTCTTGTCTGCATTTTCATCTTAAGTGTCTGTATTTCTCCCATACACCAGTGGCAGTGCCAGTAAGAACAGAGATGCTTCACCAACTTGGACCCAACATGATCATGTGGACACAAGCAGCATGACATTTTTCTCTCAGAGCACAGTGCAAGAGTAGTGAGGGAGATATTACCTTGTACAGCTGGTGGAACCCAAAGGCAATTCCTGCCATTATGATAGCCAAAGCCCCATAATCTCGCCATCTGGAGCCAGGTGGACCTAAATGCCAAAATGAAGAAATAAGCATAGTCAGAACTGTAGGTGACAACATTTTCATTCCTATTTTATCAGAGAAGAGTGCAGTGAATAATGCCAGTTCTGCTGTTTCTTAGCAGGCATAGATTTACTGAGCAGGGGGAATTTGGATGCTGGTAGTCCCTCAGGTGCAGTGTGCAGGCTTCTGGCCTTAGGACACTGAAACATCTGTCCAGACCTCTAGCACTGACACTGGCCTTGCACAAAGTGTCAAAGAGAGACAAATCACAGCAGCACTTTAAGAAGTTCCATCAAGCTGGTTTTGCCCGCACTTTCCCCAGATACTTGTCTGCAGCGTCAGTACTAGCTAAGGTTAGCTCATTACTTGAACACCTCTTGTTCTCCACTATCATAATCTTTGAAAATGGGGACAGAGCCAGAGATCCAAAAGAATGCAGAAAAAAAGAAAGCCGGGTTTTGAGAAAGAAGAGAAATCTATTCAGGGCAGTCGATGGGTTTATGAACACTGTGTCAGCAATTATGGGCCAATGTCTTTCAAGCCTGAATTACAAATAGAGACCAAAACAAACATAAACAGCAGAAAGAAAATACGCCATTAAATAGCTACAGAGAGAGGTAAAGAAGTAGATAAAAGCTTGAGCTATTTAACACACAATTCTGCACAGAAGCTGGGAGACTCCACCGAGCAAAGCAAAGCTCCGGTGTGCTCTGCTCCTTCGAGCAGAATCAGAAGATACCTGTAGTTTTCCACCAGCTTTATCCTTTCACCTCCCTCGCAGTTCCCTTAACGAATCTTGTGCTGCCCCCGGTTTTCTTTAATAATAAAAAGGATGCAAAGTGATCTTCCTAAAGTTCAGTGGCAGGATGTGGGCAGAACTGATGAGGTGGAGGCCGGTGTACAGTCTCCAAACAGACAGATCCAAATCTACATGTAACCTCCAATGTCTCAGAAATGCATTCTCTTCTCCAAAGTTTCAATTTAGGCTTTCAAAGGGAGGCTGAACTGGCTGGAAGCTTCTCTCCTTTCCACTTTGCTCACCTATTGCCAGTTTTTCTGTTGCTGAGATCTTCTACAGGCATTTCATTGCAAGAATTACTCCTAATCCCACCCCTAGGGCTCTGCAAACAGGCACTGGCTCTCAAATACTAGAATCTTACAACGTTTTAGGACACAGCTCCTCAAATTATCCACTGGTTAGAATCTGAACAAATTAAAGCAGTTCTGTGAGAACTGGTGAATAGTGTCACCAGGAGTATTTTGGGTTGCTGCAGTTGCAGTTTTGGAGCTTAGGCACATGATCAAATTATCATAACTTTTTAACTTAATGAGTTAACACACATCAGCTAAGCTGCAGTAACTGGCTGTGTACATGTCAGGATTTAAAATGATCTCTGGCTAATCTTGCTGCACACCCCAGTCATCCATCCCACTTTCCCCTCTTTACCCTGCTTCCACTGTCATTTCAGGTGTCTGAAGTCTCTTGGTTGTCCAGTTCTCTGCCCTGAACTTGCGACTGAAGTTATCCCCTTCTATGACAATGCACCTCCAGGCTGAACTGCCTATTGTAAAGGGTTCATTAATGTCAGGGTCTGTGGGTCTGATGGTGCCCTGTCCACGGCAGTCCTTGACTGGCTGTCCCTAAGTACCTCCCTGCTGCAGTGACCTCTGAGAAGAGAGCAGACACACCTGTAGGACCCTGTCTGCTTTGCCCTTTCACCTCACTCATCTCTCCCTCCATTCCTATAATGCTTGAGCTAAGAACATTTTATTGCCCCCTGGTTTTCATTATTAATGAAAAGGGACCAGAATGATCTTTCCTAAAGTTCAGAGAGTCTATAAAGACAAGAAGCTGAAATGCCATTTTACTCATTTTAGAGATGTGTGAAATAATTCTGTCTTGTGGCAAAAAAAAAAACAGGGAGGGGGTGGAGAGGAAAAGTGAGTGAGGGACACAGTAAAGGCTCTGCATTGACCACATCAACTTTACAATGTTATGAAGAATGTCACAGCTCTGCCTAAAATCCACACTCAATCTTCCTTTTTCTCTGCAATACTCTAATCTAAAACATGGGGAGGAGAGAGGGCTAGAAGCTTCTCAGCTGTAACCTCAGTGCTGACACTGACTTCTTTGCATATCCTCAATTTCCCACTTGTAAAAGTGGAACAGAATTCAGAGAACGTGAAAAAACATGCCCAGTTACTCTCCAGTTTAGGCACGGGGGAAGTAACAAACTATTCCACATAAGAGACCCTCAAAAGGCAAATGGAAGGGATGCAGGTATTTTCTCCAGCTATAAGTCTGTGTTTTGTGTAAGTATATTTACTTTTCACAGAAGCAACTGCATATTGCACCTCCAGAGTAAGCACTGTTTTTAAGATCCCCATTCATCTCAGAATTAACTTTCCTGATATCAATTCATTGGGCCTCATGCATCCAAGTAAGGTCAGCATCACTAGTACCCACATTTAAATTGTAGAAACTGAGGCTGGAAGAGGTGGTTTTCCACGAGCAAACAGTGAAGCCATGGAAAGACATCAGGGAAAAAAAAGACTCTGGATTCTAGGTACCATTTTTAATTGTAAGAGAAAACAGTCTGTATTCTACAGCCTCCCACGTAATGAAGACGCAAGGGTGGGAGAAGAAGATCCAAATGGCAAGAAAAGCAGTCACTGGAGCTGATTTTTAAGCAGGTGTAAAATCTGCACAAACCCCTATAAATGGAGACCATGAACACCATGGGGAATAACACTGGTGATGAACTGGATGAGGAAGAGGCAGCTTTGCACACCTTGCTTAGAAACTCCCCTGAGTTTGCTTGTAATTATAGGGGTTAGAAAGGTAAAAAAAAAATATAAACCCAATTAATCATTTAAATATTTAAAGTCAGATTTTTGTCCTCACTGCTGGATTAGTGTATTTCATAATGCCAACAGCAGACAGCCCTGTTTTTTTACTGGGGGTTCATTTTAGAGCATGTTTAAACTAGTCAGATTGAGTGATGCTTCCAGCAACTAATCGCATGTCAAATAAAAGATATTTTATGTAATAAATTACTGCTACAAGTAATTCAAATGTCATTTATCAGTTTTATTATCAGTCAGGCAAAGTCTTGTTTCTCTATATTAATCAAATTCAAGCTTTTTTTAAGCTTTTTTTTTAAGCAGTTTTGACACCTCTTGGCAAAAGTACAAACTGAAGGGAAGGAATTACTCCTCCAGAACAGGAGGGGAAATAGTAGAGATGGTATTGAGTGAAAATATAGTGTCTAGAAACTTAACTTAATTTTTGTCTCTTCCTCCCCAAAGTTATTATTGTTTCTCTTAAAGCAAACTAAGAGGAGTTGGCAATATTAGAACTATGCTACACTGAAGGCTTATATATATGCTTACTTCAAGAATAAGAAAGTACTTACGTAGGTAACAGCTATTTCCAACAAAACATTAGAACACGAAGTAATACCTACAATAGCAGTTCCATTTGTACAAAAGGAAGGATTTAAATGATATGAATTATTTCCTGCAACTTTAAAAATGAGAAGAAACTGGACTGACGACAGTAGGAGATTAAATAAATAAAATCAAAAGGTGTGCACAGGATTTATTGCTCTGACCCACGAGAGTGGACATCCTACACAGGCGTTGCTGCCGAGATCACCAACTTGGCTGTTTGCTCCATTCCTGCTGAATAAACCCTTGAGATGGTTCTGAAGCCATCCTCAACTTCTGTATTTGGCAACCAGAGTTTTAACATAATTTTTAAACATGAAGCAGCAACACCTTGTGGGGAGGAGAGATGGAGAAGAAAGTAGGTTTCTTAAGGCACTAGCCACTGCTTTTCAGCACAGTACCTTCCTCAGCTCTTTCTCCTTTTTGCTCTGTGGGGGGTAAGACTTTCTCTCTAGTTTTGTGATTTTTTGTAGAGGTGTCAAAACTATTCCAAAAAAAAATAAAAAAAACCAACTTAAAAAGAACCAAAAATATCAAACACAGAGTGGTTCACAGACTTCAAGACCTAAACTCCAGCAGATCAGATGGTGCTTCACAAGAAACTCAGATGTCTTTTTTGGGGAAGGCAAATATAGCTCATAATCTTTTTCAATATAAGCTTTTCCAGTGTGAGCTGTTCCCACCAACGAGTCAACTTATAGATTCAGCAGTCTACCTATCTCATTAGTCATTCAGATATACTTTTGAACTTCAAACCTTGAAGCATTCCAACACTAGTGTCATGAATACTCTGTAAGAAGATAAGCGTAACAGACAAAAAGTAGTATCTGTCTTTCTCTGTACATGACAACCCTGACAAATCTGTGAAAGATAAATCGACTTAGTAAACTGTCACAGAAACAACTGTCCTGGAGCAGATTTGGACCAATTCAGAAATATTCATTACAGAATTATCATCCAACTGATGAAATAACCTACAGCAAACAAGGCACCTTGAGAGAGCCTCTGCACAGTCACATCCATCCGCTCTAGAGAAATCCACATACTCTTTTTGCTCTTCTGATACCATGGAAAGCACATAGCAGGAAGACACAAAGATGGATCCATCATTAACACCACCAGTACTACACCAGTCAAGGACTAGAATAGTGCACAGATGACATGTAATCAAAACAACTATTTTGGTCAAATGAATACCACATATATTTAGCTTTTTATTCTTTTTCTACATACGCTAAGAGGTTAAACTTAAATAGAAGGTCTACAAAGAATGGCTGGAGTGAGGAGGAACAATACCTAACAAATCTATTGTCACTATTTCCCCTGTTTTGGGGGTTGCTAAAAAGGGCTGACCAACGGGCAAAAGCTTTTGGTTCAAATGGTTTAAAAAGCAGCAATCTGATCACAAAGCTGGAGCACTGCTTTACAATGCCTACAAAAGCTTTACTTTGGTGGTATTTTTATTCATCTTTGGTTTCTGAGCATTACAGAACAATACCTTCAGACCTCTCTTTGGGCTGTTACTGGAAACACTATGGTGTTTAAATATTAGTTAAGATTTTTATCTAGTATAAGAAGAAATTGGGAGCTGGGGCTGTGAAGAAAGCCAAAATAGTAAGAGGAGGAAAACCCATACAGTGATAAAGCTGCAGGGGTTAATAATGATGACAATGTTTTCCAGTTTGAATTGCACACTTCTTTCCTGCCCTACTCTTAGTAGTGGAACGCTATAAAATAAAGGAAGATTAACTCTTCCAATACTGGGTTGTGATAAGAATTAGGGACAGCACCAAGAGGGATCCAGCACTGTTTCTTCATTGTGAGAGCAGATTTTGCTTTTCTGGCATTTTCTGTGAACTATGGCAGACAGGTATTAGCCCAGGAGGCAGAATTCAGTCCTGAGCTCACCAGCACAGTACAACAGTCAGAAATATTCCAGTTCTGAGCCCAACTCCATCACACTGTGCCAAACCAGAGTATTTAAAAACTCAGAAAGCAGGTCTAGTGTTGTCTCTAGCAATAGGAAACCTATGCCATAAACTAATAAACACAGCCCTAAATGGACTGTTACATTAGTCAGTATGTGACCTAGAGCTGTTTAGGAGCAGTATCAAAACCTTATTCTTAATACCTGGCAGGTAAGTGAAGTGATTTTCAAACTGCCAGACACACATGTGAGCTAAACAGCTTCTTTTGATGGATTTTTAATGGTGTGTACTTTGGTTTTTATTGTTTGGAGCTTAGATACTTTTTTGCGAGGTTTGTTTTAAAATGCAAATATATATGTAAATTTTGAGACTACACAGATTATGCTGGGACTTTAAAAATTCTTTGAGAGTGTATTTTGTACACAAAATCATACAAGCACATCCACGGAATCTACACAGAATTTCTGCTGTCACCCCTCAGATTATTTAAGATTGAAGAGGAAGAGCTTGTTAAAATTAGGGATCCATATTAACTGGTTGTTATTATTTGTAACGTGACAGCAGTATTAAAGCTCATTCACTCTGGGCTTCCACTGTGCCTGGCCTTAAATTCACGTACAGGAAGCCACAGACTAAGTTCTGAAGACCTTACATTCCAGCTCGCTGTTCATGCTGGAAATACACTTCTTTCAAGTAACTGTTCAAGGCATTAACAGTCAGAGTTCAAGGAGCATGTGGAAGATGCTCTTACTCATATGGTTTAATTTTATTTAGTCCTGCGAGGAGCAGGGAGCTGGACTCCATGATCCTTATGGGTCCCTTCCAGTTGAGCTATTCTATGATTCTATGAACTAATTGGTTGCCTGACTAGTCCTCTAGCTAAAACAAAACTTTGTGTCAATGTCCAACAGCTTATTGAACAGAGTCCACTGCTGCAATAAGATGAAACAGTGTTGCCCTTTTACAGCATCTTCTATCCAAGAATCTATCAGCTCTATCACATATTTATGATCTAAATATTAGAAAACCCTACTGATGAAGGGAAGCATGACCTTAAGCTTGAGAAAGGAAGACCGAGTCCTGTGCTGACTAAATGCTTTTTTCAAGCATTATAGTGGGTGAGAATCTAATTTGTATTGACAATACTCCTTCAGGTCAAGGGGTGTCACAGGCTAGTATGTATGATGTTTGTTTGCAGACAATGATCATTTGTATCTCTTTTTCCTTGGGTAATATGATCTTGTCATGGGCATCAACAACTATAAAGAGCATTTGAAGTAACATTTGGGGTCCGATTCTGACAAACAGTATGGCATTATTTGACCTGAAATCTAGGATCTGGCACAGAAATCTGTGAAATTGCTGGAGAAATCACTGCAGAAAGCAACAGAACCAGATGTTTTTTGAAGTGTTACTTACTATACATCACTGGGTGAGAGGGCTGAGCTGGCACCACTTGTGTAGAAGGACCTGGGGACTGTGGCTCATCCGTGCTTGTGCCTGACTGCTGGAAAGCCAGGTCAATTTCTTCATCTGTCAGGCCTGGGGGAGCAGAGGAAATGAAATCAGTTTAGCACCTTTACCCACTTGATGCACGCATAATTAAATTCTCAAGCCAGGCAGAACCCTTTCAAGCTGCAAAGGATTTTGGCACTGACTTGAGCAGTAATGCCTCCCCAATTTTGGATTCACTGGAATGTCTCCCTCTCTCTTTCTCTGTTGCAATTTAACCTTAAGCGACAGAATATTAGCCTCAACGCTGCTTCCAAATGTGGCTCATTCAATTTCCTTAATTTATCCTTGAGTTTATTGCTGCTTTTGAAGTAGCTTTCTATTGCAATTCTCCATTCTTCCCCCGAAAAAAAGATACCATCAACTGCAAATGTGGCTCATTTTAATCTGTAATGGTGTAAAAAAAAAAAAGAGGGGAAAAAACTAACAATAATGCATGAAAACAGACAGGGAAACAAAAACCTAATTATTGGGTTAGACGACTAATTAGTCTACATCGTTTCCGAAGACGGGAATAATTTGCTTTATTTTATGACAAATGCAGAAATAAAAAGGAAAAAAATCAGGACTGACTGTGATTAGTATGAATGGGACACAGAATGTAAGGAGGAAATAAAACTATAACAAAACAGATCAAAACAAGGCCAAGCCTAAACTTTCAGCGTTAGCATTGCCCCGGCCTATTGCTGCGTGATTAGATTGCCCTAAGGCAGCCTGGCTTTTATTTCACGCAGAGCTGTAGTAACGCTGCACACATGGTACATGTTGGTGCAGTCACTTCTGCCATCAGGAAATGCCAGGATGACCATCTGTAATTGGCCACAACATATGGAAAGGATTTGGCCAACCAGGGGGAAAACAAAAGCAGCTAAAGGATCCATGATGACCAGCATCTGTAAAGAAGGAAGCACAGCTGCATTATTTTTTCCCAATAGGAGAAAACATCCTCTACAAAAAGAATTTAGTACTCAGATGGCAACCGTGATGTGGGGCCTGGACAGTTGTGTATTATTTGTTGTTATTCTCCTGCACAGAAGCAGGTAAAAAGCCAGTGTCCCTGCTATGAGGAACATGTGAAGTGATCCAGGACCTTTTACTACACAGGCAGCGTGTACGCAAAAACATTCAGAAAGGTTGGAAGTGAGAATAAATGTGAGGCAGTGAGGAAAATGGCATATGACAGCAGTGGGAGAAAAATGGGGGAATGCTTTCCATCACCTCCACTCGAGATCCATGAAGTACTGCTGGTAGATGAAAATCCTCAGCTTAATCCTTTAAAACACTTGGCTTTTTAACATAAGGGAGATACAATATGGAAAATGGGCAGGCTTCTGGGTGCATTACCTAAGTTTTGATGATTTTTTTCATGATCTTAAACTTCACTGCATACTGGGGTTCTAGACGGAATAATCTGTAGCACAAACAGTATTGCCAGAAATAAATACACAAGTGTGTCTCAGGACTGCTATTTAATATCATAAAGCACTAGCACAGTGCTTCTGGTATTCAGAAGGCTTTTTAACTATTAACAGATCTTTTCCCTATTCCTGTGAGTATGAGATACTGTGAGCTCCTGCCAGATACTATTCTATCTACTCTATAGTGCAAATACTGTTGCGCAGAGAAATGAGGTGATTTCTCTAACATGGCAGAATATTGTCTGTGTCAGAAACAGCATCAGAAATCTGAAGTTCCCAATCTCTGGTCCTGCAATCCCTTTAATTGTATTTGATACATGCCTCAAACAGTAAGGAACCAAACCCCACTTAACAGTATGGAACAAGACTTGCAGTGAGAGTAATAAAAGGCACAGGAACACAACTCAGCCCATTGTTCTAGTCACAAAAGCAATATTTATGGTGTCTAAGCCATGTTAAAAAGTCCTAATCAGAAAGAAACTGTTTTAACCAGCTCCTAATTATCCAATGTAGGAGAAAGCATAAACACATGCCAACACTGCAGATCACTAGCAAGTATGGAATTTCATAAAGATGGAGACAACATTAGCTGCTGGCTGCAAATGTGGCTCCCACTAAAATAGGGCATTTTGTCCTACTTCCATGCAAATCTGATAATATTTAACACTTAGAAACATACAGAAGTTATGGAGGATCCTTAACTCATTCTACAGAAAGAGCAAGAAACGATGCTTATTGTTTCCTAACCATACTGCCCCTTCTGTTCTCATCCTGTTTGAGATAAAATACACTTCTAGGATTATTCTGGTCTTGCCAACTAGGGACACTCAAGTATCACTGTTTCCATTAAAACCCTGCTGTACTGTGGAGAAAAACCTGATGTGAATCATAGAATGATGGAGAACCTTTCACATTTGAATTCCTGGTCTGAATCCTGTGCAAAGTAGTGCAAATTCAAATTGGTATTACAACCCTGGTCTATTCTGCTGCCCTGTGAAGTGGTCTTGTTCATGGTACAAAAGAACATAACAGCTACATCCCTTCTTAATTATCAGAGGAGAGGGCTGGGACTGCCATCACCTTGGAACACCTTTTTATTCATCCAAACAAGATGTTTTTAAGGCCCTGTCATCTTGGCCTCCAAGCATCAAGGGAACAATCTCCTGGAGCTGATTCCTTAAGCATATATATGGAGTGAGTCTGCACTGCAACTAGTCATCTGTGGATTCAGAGATATACCTGCCTTCACGGTTGTCATTTCTCACACACAGGAACAAAAATGTACAAGACATTCTAAGACTGTCCTCAGGCAATTACAACTCATCGAAATTCCCTTTGGACTGGATGTTTTTCAGATTCACCCTCTACACACATGTATGCACACTGTATGAGTTTTCCATGCCCCGAATTTTTCAATCTTGATATATTAATTACATAGCAAAGTGGGAATTTCTAAACCAGATCAAAGTGTCATCTGTTCCAATATCTCAAAGTCCTTCTATTACTGCATTATATTAAAAAGTGTTCATGGTCCATTCATTGTTCTAATCTAGCAGGAAGATTCCTTTGGATGCAAAAGCAGTGCCACAAACACTGGAGCTTTGTGTCTAATATAATTCTCAAATAGGTATGTTTCAGTTTAACAGAAGAATGGGTCTAAATCCACCTTCTCAACACTTTGGAAAACAAACCTTTTAGTTCTTCTGGAGTTGCAGCAAGATCAAGACCATGCAGAACGCAAAAGGTTAAAAGGAACAATAAAGGAAACTGCCAATTGTAAGTGAATTATATTTGGCTTTGAAAGCTGAGCCACAGCTATATTATAAAAGGCATCTCTTTGCGTTGTTTACCATCACCCTGACTAATGCAGACCTTTTTTTTTTGTTTTAAATAATCTCATGCAAATTAGACACACACTTCCTTCCAGTTGATTGCTATCTGCAAGGAATAATCTAACCGCAGAGGGTACCGAGCAAGGACTGAGCTGAGGAGAAGGATGAAAGGAAACTGTCTTCATAGCCCCACAGAATGCAAACCTATTCCCTTCCCCCAACCATCCATTTCATTCCTCTACAGCACCACAGCCATCACAAAAAATTAGGCATAATTTTCACAAAGCCTTCAAATTTCCTTTTCAGGCTTCAAGGTGTTGATTTGAAGAATGCAGCACCCATGACTCTTTTGCACTCAAAGGTTCTTGCTGACCCTCTACTGCGATTGTCACCATGGCCATTCAGTTTTCAGGGGTCACTCAGCCCCTGTAAGTTGTGGTCAAACACAGAATCAGAGCAAGTCAGAGAATACAATGGGTTGTCACAGACAACTCTTCGTGCCTGCACCTCGGGTGTTGTATAAAAAGCTCCTTTGCCCAAGAACTTCTACGACTTGACTGTCTATTTAGGCCCTTTTATAATATCTACTGCTATCTGATATAAGGACTCCACATACATCAAAATACTGTTCCTCTTATGACCACTCTGAAGTAGAGGAGTACTCAGAGGAGTACTATTGTCATTACAGATTAGGAAGAAGTGAGACATACAGATATGAGAAGTGCTCCAAGGTCAGAACCAAACCTCTGACAGTCAGAAAATAACACTCAGGAGACATGAGTCCTAATCCATTGTTTTACCATAAATCCATTCTTCTCTATTTTCTGGATGAAACACAGTAGCAATAATTGCAATGCAAAACCCTTGTATGAGCTTAACCAGATGAGCCGCCAAGTTTTTCCTTCTCCTTTCTAACACAGGCTCTGACATTTCAGTGACAACCCTTTTTCCCATCGCATCCACTGAGCTTATCTTTTTCTTCATTATATTCCTCCTTGCACTGCTCAATCCAGCAATTCATGCGAGATTTTCACAATCTGAAGGCAACATTAGTTTTAGGGAGAAAACTTCTGGTTAGGAAGAAATTGAGAATTCTGCCATAATAGGGAAAGGTGGTGGAATGAATTAAATTCCTTTTGTGAGTTTCTAAAAGCAGTTTTATTACCACCTTGACAGACCACCCCAGAGCAATGAGCACACCTACCCTTTGGCAGGGACAGAGCAGGGCAGGGGGTTGTATCTCCTGTTGTTTTCCTCACCCATATACACGCTTTCTATTAAGAAAGCAAAATCGAACTGGACAACTTGTTTAGCTACAACAAACTATGTGACTACTTGAAGTTAGTGCATGGTATCATACGACTAAAAGGAAGATCTACTGGTAGGCACCCTGGAACGACATTACACTCCTGTTCCTGGAAGCCACTGAGTCAACTCTGCTCAGAAAGAACACGGGCACATTTTAAAAAAATCATCATAAAAACCTTCTGGGATGTGATCCAGACTAATGATTCCACCTGTTCAGTCAGTTACATGCAGCACTGGGTGATGCTTCTATCAAATGTTTGTCCTATATCCTACTCCGTGCTCAGCTGAATGCATTTGCAAAAGGTCAAAAGGCATCGTCCCCTGATCCATTTCCTTTCACACATCTTGGTTCGTGGGGCGTTCAGGAGGCTGAGCCCGAGCCAACATTTTAACAAACCCCAAGGTCTCAGAAACATCACTCTGCTTTTTTTACTCTTCATTTACATTAAGGCACTGTATTTGAATGTAAACATCCTGCTGCTGTACTTCCAGTTCAAACTTTGTCTAAAGGAACCCCAACATCAAAGGGAAATTCACTGGTCTCAACAGTCACGCTGAAAAACACAGCAATAAAAGTGATTTGAAAAGTTACTGAAAGAGCTTTGAATTCTTACAGCCTTATTCATCTACAAGCCTGTTAATTATGCAATTGCAATCTTTAAGCAACATTATATACTTTAACCCATCAGGGTGACTAAGTAGCAATCAGAACTGATAAAGGTGTTCTAACCTCTGTTGCACAGCACGAAAACAAGGAAGGAAAAACCTGACTGACAGTACAACACGGAGAATTACAGCGAGCCAAGCAGGAAGGAAAAGGTTAAAATAAAAAGTATTTTGGCACAACAGATATAAATAAATAAATAGACCTGGCAGCAGTTTCTCTTCCTGGCCAAGCTTTTTGGAGTCTATAATAAAATGAAGTGTAATGGAGGAGAGGAGGGCAATGTCAGAGGGTGAGGGTTTGGGAGAGAGGTTGTTAAGTATCTCCCTCTCCTCAGCTGTGTTTACTCCATTTACAGGACCCCAGGTGATTGATAGACAGACAAAAGCAAAGCAAGCAGATAGTCACCCCCCTCTGGGAGCATCAGGAAAGGGGATAACTCCTGACATCATCTAGAGCCCCAAACTCCCCTTAGCCACTTGTAATTAAAAAGACAGAGCAAGATATGCAAGCCAGAGAAAAAGTAAAAGAGGGGTTTTTTTATTATTTATTATTAACATTTTGTTGGAACAGGAGAGTGCAATAAGGACTCTCAGAGCCGTTAAAAGTCGTTGGGTGACCTGCAGACCCCTATTTCCCAGAGCCTTGTATAAAATTGAATTTTTTAAACATAAATTACACGTAATGACGACACTGTAAAAACTAACAGTAATGGAAAGCTGTGCTGTATTTCATTAGCCTGTATTATTCCGTGCCACCTGATCCAGCCGGGCCTTGTTTATGAGTTAGTGTGTTAGCAGATGCCGATGGAAGCATTTGCTTCGACCTTGCTCTTCTCATTGGGGCATGAAATTACGACGGCAGCACCTTGATATTACAGCCATAAATACAGTAAACTGCAAATTTAAGCCAACGGCTCCTATTGTCTCTGAACATAAAGCTGATCGGTATTTATTTAAAAGGAGAACGAAAAAAAATATTATATATCACCTTGTTTATGGGTCCAGTCTCCCCCCTTCCCCTAATCTGCCTTATTCACTTGGTTAAATACTAAACAAACAAACTAAATCCTCCCTATTTTCTACTGATTAAATATTCGTATGAAATGAGTATTGTCTTCCGAAAACTGGATCAAAGACTTTTCACTCTGAATAAGAAAGGGCAAATTACTTGCTTAGCGTGGCTTGGAATGGAAAAAACAGGAACAAGTAGTGCAACTTTTCAGTTTTCTAGATATGAGAAGTTCAAAATGTAAAATTAAAAAGTTGCTTCTGGTCACTCATTCATATTTGTGTGCAACGTGTTTGTGTATGCACCTGAGAGAGAGAGAAATATGTTTCCTTCCAGTTGTTTTCTATTTAAAAATATCTCC
The DNA here is from genome assembly GCF_004027225.2 of Strigops habroptila. Lineage (NCBI taxonomy): Eukaryota > Metazoa > Chordata > Aves > Psittaciformes > Psittacidae > Strigops > Strigops habroptila. The sequence goes on from NC_044292.2 coordinate 3,980,867, forward strand.
CTTGTTAATACTATTTCAAACCAAGGAGGAAAGACATAGAAAAAAAATTGCAGTAAGATTAATGGGGAGGGAAGGGGAAATGTATAGGATTCCTTCTGTGAGGCAGCAAAGAGGAGGGAGAATGCCTCCTTCTCCTATGGGCATTTTGGGTAAATACCCCTGTTCATTGACAATGTACCCACTAAAATTTATTAGAGGGGAAAAAATCAAACACAAAGGCAAAAGGACATTGTAATATCACAAAGCATATCACAGCATAAATCACAGCATTATAAGCCAGTGCAAAATGTATTTCACTGGTAGTTTCAAGGCAGGGAAAATACAGTTTCACTTGTAGTAAGAGAGGTCAGGTCTTCCTCTTCTAATGTAAAGTAAGCTCTTTGCTTACATGAAGTATGTTATCTCTGTTCAACATAGAAAAAAAAGAAGGGATACCTTAAGTGAAAGCTCCCAACACTGAGCTCTATATTTCAGGGGCCAAAGCACTGAAAGAATGCGAGGAACAACATGCAGGACAAAGTGGCTGGATAATGGGACTCACTCTTGGGATTCTGAAATGCAGAAGTCCTATTAGATGCAGTGCTACCACAGCCTTACCAGGATTTGGACACCTTATTTTTGAATTAATCTACAACAAACCTTCAGGTAGCAGAGCGCGTAATTCAACAGGCACAATTTTTGCTTCACGAGAAGTTCAAATTAGAAAAACGGCAGAGAGCAACATGACTCTAAATCAAATGTGACATGCCCAGAAGTCCTCAGTAACCTGAATTACAGAACCACAGGTTTTGTTACAAAGCCCAGATGAATTCCTATACAACAAGTATATGCAAAAAACCACAGAGAAAATTCAATCTTGGATACCTTCTTCTGAAGATCTCTTTATTATAGAGCTGTTCTAAGAATACCATGGTCAGCAAAAAAGACAGAAGAAACAATTCTTTAGTAACAGAAATAAAGATCTCTCCTTCTAAAAACAGGGGAAACTATATTTTATCCTCATCTACAGGTTTTATTTTTAGGTCACTTGCCTTCAGCTTTTCCTTTCTATTATCATACAAGCAGAAGACAGTACCTGATAGAAAGCCTCCTTTGAGTGGAGAATGGCAGAGTAAGTCCATCCGTCTATTGCTCTCCTAGAGATGACGAGACACAGCCGAAACCAGGCCAACATGATGTGAGAACTCTACATGAGAACAAAATCCTCTCCATATTTGAAATGATTTCAAATTATTATCTACCTTGGGGTTTGAAGGTTTTGATGGCTCTATGCCAGGATGCCAACTCCAAGGTGTTTTATCAGGAATAGAACATAAGCAGGGCTCTGACATTTGTTTAGAAGAAGCCTGTATAGGGCAGAAAATCCAGATGATGGAAAAGACACTACTCTAGTAACCGTAGTGCTGTCATAATTTGTTACCACAACTGACAACCTCCCTAGAAATAAAACTATGCAGAGAAAACAAGTATTAGACACACTAAATGGGTGCATTTCAAGCATACCCAACCTGTGATCTGCAAATGCTTGTTGTTATTTCTGCAGAGAAACAAGTCTCATGGTGATGGTTCCTGATCTTCATTACTTGTAATACTCCTTAGAGACCCCAAAAGGCATTCACCGTGCAGGTATTGTGCCAGGTACTGTGCAGAAACAAGGCAGGCACACCCAAAGTGTTCAACAGTCAATGTGAAGGGGAAAAACCACATCGGAAAGAAAAACACACATAAATGAAATAACTTACCCAGAGTACACACCACGTCTATGAAACTTACTTTCTATTAAATTGGGAACTACAACAAAAAATTCTATAAAGGTGAAAGGATATTAGTTTCTTCTACATTTCCAAAAGTAGAACTGTTTGGTACACAGCACTTCAAAAACCTAGAAACTGAACTTCATTACTAAAACTTGACACAAATTTTAGTAACAGGGGCAACAGAAAATGTTTGTGCTTTAGATCCATTTACTTTGTGTGAAAGAAAAGTATTTTGTTAAGCAGCTTGTTGAGCAACAGCAACAAAATGATTGGCCTTTGGCTACTCTTTGATCTGTGATACTATCTTTAGGAGCTTCTAAGGAGAAAGACAGAGGTTGCCTTAAATCTGGGTAAGGTAAAACCCTGGTAATACAGGAGGTTTGATTTTGATCTACCTTTGGAACTCCAATTTTAAATTGTATTTCCAACAACTTGAACCAGCATGTCACAAGAATTCCAGCGCTGAAGTAGAAGGAGCTGGTCTGGAGGATCTGCAGTCAACCAGGCATCTGGAACTCCAACATCGTCTTTGATATTGCAGCAAAGAATAACCAGGCCTTTCGGTGGCATGGGCCTGAATCTGGTCTGTATTAGATTTGACCTAGCAGACTGGCCATAATGTGGAATAATGCCAGATTTCACTGCTGCTCTGTTCTTACAGGACTAGGCTGGGCTACAATTCTAGAACCAGACTCTCTTCCAACTCTGTGTTCAAAAGAAAGGAACTGTGTAAAAGAAAAGCAATTTCAAGCCATTGTAAGGAATTCTTTAACCAGATTTGACAGAATATCTGAAGGATTACTTAGTTTTATATATAAGAATGAGAGTCTGTCTTGACGCACCATTCCCAGTTCCTTGTATTACTCTGGAATCACTGATTGCCCCAAACACACTAACAAGAGGATGTGGATTTTTTCTACATTAGACAATACCTGTCACAGAGTAGCCTCTGCAGACAAGGATTAACTGAAAAGAGCAACTTGCTTCAATGTTATTTATTTCCTCTTTTACTTTCAAAACTTTAAACGTTAGAAAGTAACAAACCAAACCTGTTAGTCCAGACTTATCACATGAAAAATCATATAAAGTGTATACTAAATGAACTTTTAGTGTTTGAAGAGCACACAGAATGGAACACTGAATACGCATTACGACAGTGCACACTGTGCACTTGCTGTCAGGAAGTTGCTATAAGGAGCATAAGAACAGTAGCTACAATTGAATGTTCCTAAGAAAATGTAAAAATACATGGAAGTGTGTATGGAAAAATATATGGAAATGTAAAGAAACCAACAGTGGGTGAGCAGACATGAACACAGGAGTCTAGTTCCTTTTTCTGACACACATTTCTCACAAGCTTATAGAGCGTCTTTGCTCCTCTAACCCAGTTTCTATCAAGTGGAATCAATGTTAGACACCTCGGAGTCAGGCAACATCGCCCTGAGAAGATAAGCTCAATTAAGAAAAATACACCTAAATACTACATATTTGATTAGTATGGTAGAAATGTTTCAGGTAAATCTGGTTTGCACTTCTCCCAGAAAGACAGAGACGCGAATACACCATTATAAAAAGACATGTCAGCAAGTATTCATTACAGATTGTAAATCACCCTCGTTCTTCTTTCTTTTGTTTTAAAGAAATTTTTTTACATGCCATTAAAATATTGTTTGCTGAATGCTACTACAAAGCTAGCCACCTGTAAAATTAAAGGCTGATGCTGCCAATAACAGTGTTGAAATACCTTCTGTTTAAAAGGCAAACCTACTTTGTAGTTTTTAACACAACTGTATAAATATTTCTCCACCCACCCTTCACGATTTTGTTGGTTGCATCGCGTCCATTTAGACAACAACCATCTATGTCATCACACAGGATGTTAATCTTGGGTGGAGAAGAAAGAAACAATAGCAAATGGACTTTTAAGAAACCAAGATGAACACATTCAAGCAGGGTCCTTCAGGACAAAAGAAGAGCAAAGACAAAAACATTAGGGGACAAGTTCACAAAATCACAGGAGTTTCAAAAGATCAATTTTTTGTCTTCTGGTTTGTTTGTTGTGATTTTTTTTCTCCCGATGTGCCTTCAACAGCTCTTCCCAGTTCTGGAGAAAATGAAAGGAGTCTGGATTAAACGCCCAAAGGACGACTAATGCTAACAATACTAAAAATAACGAGGTTAAGTGGTGGAAAAACTATGGTGACCACACACGGAGAACTGGAGTGGTAAGGTAGAGAAGGAGTTTCATCATTGCTCCCTCGGGACATGCACAGAACATACTAACTGCTTCTAGTTCTCTGGGGTTCCGATTACCATGCCAAACACCTCCAGAGTTTCCTTATTAGTGTAATAAAAAGCCTCTACACATTTGTGTTCTATTCCCAGCCTTGCTATTGACCTTGTGTAGGTCATTTAACCTCCATCTGCCTCAGTTTCTACAGCTGTACAACAGGAATAATATTACACAATATCCTTTGTAAAACGTTTGAGACTGACACAATTATCATTTACAAAGACTGATAGTTCTGAGAATCTATACATACATTCTATGCATTTGAGCTAGGGAAGGCATTTGCAACAAGTAATTTATTCATGTAACAAGCTTATCCTTTTTTTTTGTGCTTGTAGATCATCTTTGGAAATACTTCCACATTTCCAGCTCTCACCAAACTACAGAGGACTCAGATTCATGCTTTGCTTTGACTGGGTGTGGAAATACGTGGCATTTCTCTGGTCTTCTTTCAGCAAAGTGTTGCCCTCGAAATCCAGTCTCTGGGGTTGAATGTTTAAAATGGAAATACTGAAATATCTATTTTTTTTTAACAGTCTGTTGCCTTCTAGATCCTCACAAAAGTTCCAGCCCAGGAATTAGAACAGAACAGGCTACACAGAATTCACATAGCAACTGGAGTGAAGATTAAGAAACATTTATGGGCATGTTCCTGAAACATAACACAAGTCAGATCAGTAGGTGAAGCAGCTGAAAAACTTGCTACTACTAGAAACTCCTACTGTATGAGGAAAATTCTTGAAGTTCCAGGACTAGCCCCTAAACAAAGGAATCACCTCACAAATAAAAAGAGAGTGAATAAAAATGGGAAGATGTTCCCTTCTGGGCACTACATAAGAAAGTGTCTCCTTTCCAGGGTGCCAAAAGGCTGATCAACACTGCTCTGCAGGGCTGCCCAAAGAGCTCTTCACAGAGTCGGGTCAGTGATGAAAGGCCAAGGATGCACTTTGCAGATTCCTCTCTCTCCATGTGATTTTATACTCTACAGTTTTGAAGCGTAGGAATCATGCCAGGCACAGGCAGAACACTGCTGCAGGGGAAGCGACTGTCTGACGTGCTGTTTAAGGGTAGACCTGAGCAGCAGCTTTGCCCTTATTTCCCCAGGGATGACATAGCCCCCACACTCCTGAGTGCCAAGTCCAATGACCAGATAGAACAATTTACCCTTTACAGTCACCGCAGTAGATGAAGCTGGCCAAAAAGGACTCAGATTCTTTTCTTTCCCCTTTCCCCCTGTTTTTCTTTTACTGCTCCTCCTGTCTCAGGTGGCCTAGTGTGAAAAAAGCTCTTTTATGATGCAATATCTGGGACCAGGTGAGGCCCTGACTCTGCAGATAACCTAACAAATGGGCAAGATCAGCTTGTGTTCTTATTGACAGTGCATGAGCTAGTAAATACCAACCTCCAGGGTATTCTCAGTAAACACACAGCCATCCCTAGCTTCTAAGATACACAGACACACACAAGCACTTGCTTTACCCGACACTGAACTCACACCTCACAAACAAATTATTTAACTACTCTATCCCCCAAGGAAGACGGTGATCATTTCAAATGCAGCTCCCTGCTCGTCTCTCACATCCACGCAACGGCCTGATAGGTTAAATGCTGCCATTTAATTACAGTAATGGAACCTGCTATTTTTTGGTTCCCTTGAATCCTCTCTCGCTCTCTTTTTTAAATACATACAGAGTCATCTTTTAAACATGTATTTTATATTTCTGAGTTTAACAGCTGCGTTCTCCTGGTTACTTGAAGAGCAGGAGCAGAATGATATTCTGATATTCTTCCCTGTGCCTCTGAGCAACTAGCCTTTTAAATGCTGCATAAAAAGGAAGAGAGGTTGGGAGAGATGCTGCAGGAAGGGATATATGCTAGGATTGCAGAGACCAACCTGCCCCTTCATTTACTTAGATGGTTTGTGTTGATTTTATTGAACAAAACCAGCTTAACGTCTCCCACTCCCCCAAAGCAGCTGGGGTCTGGAAAGGATAAACATGAAAATGCTTTGAGGAATTTTACTGAACATGCTATAAACATCACTACATCACACTGACAGTATGGCACAGTATGGTTAAATTTAGATATATATGACTAGGAGTCAGAATCATCTCAGATTGAACTGTTCTGAATTCACCTGACTCAGTTTCCCCACCTAAAATTGAGATGGCATTTCCTCTGTTTCCCTCTTTAATCTGGTGTTTGCAAACTGTTTGGAGAATGTAAAGGTCTAAGGAAGTACATTAAATGAATTTTATAATCTTGCCATTCCACAAAAGATGGCACAAGCTTAGTTCATATTTGTAGAGTGCTTTGAATATGCAAAGTGGGATAGAAAATGGGATACATGTTTGTTAAATTCTTGAGCATGCTGCAAAACTTTCCTTTCCTCGAATGACTTCAGGAAGGGTTTTACAGTTAGTTACTGTTGAAGGAGGACATGTACCACAGTGTTACATGAGGAGCACAATAACTGGTTGCGGACTTTACATTTTGTACTGCGTGGCAATTAGAAAAAAAATACAGAAGCAAAGCAGAAGTACTTCCAAGTGAAAATAAATTCTTACCTATGGCAAGGCCACAACACTCCTAGAAAATTCCCCTATTACACCTGTCCTCAGCTTTATTTGTCCTCTAAATATGAAAAGCTTATTTATTTGTTCTGTGGCACTTGGCTCACAATCAGCCAGCCAGCCATACAGGGATATTGCCCATCTTCACCCTCTGGTACAGATATCCACCGGTGTCTTTTAAGGATGGAATCTTAAAAGGTGAGGCAAGGCAGAGACAAAGACAAATTTAATTTTATCACCATAAAAAGGGACATTTCCACATGGGCAGCAAGGACATGAATATCATGTGTATGCAGGGGCGGGGGATTATAAACGCATTTTTGGCGAAATTCAATAAAGCTGATTCCACTGCATAAGGTCAGCAATTTACTTTTAAAAAATGATATGATTGCAACTTTTAATATAACCCATGTATTTGCTGCAAGATGCTCTAGAAGATTGTGTAATGTAACCACCCGACCTCTCCACAGGAGCAGAGATCACCCCATTTACCCTTTATTGTCTTGCTAAAAGCAATGCACATTCGCACGGTATGACAAAGTCAACAGCTTTTACTTCAGAGAGCCTCAGATTTCACTGAGAATGAATTCTCTGCTCTCCTCCTCGGGGAGTGGAGTCTTGCCTGGGCTAGGTTCTATCAGAAAGAATGAACCAAAACCTAAATTCCCCTTTTAGCTAAGGAAAGAATGATTGAACTCCAGATTAAAATTCAGAAGAAACAGTGTGTAGCAGTAAAGCAAACAGCAGGATTCCATGTTCACAGGCATCTGAGACATAGTTTTAGACAACATTTCTACTCTGCTTAAGAGAACCTAGAGAATTATCTCATACAGGAACTTATTTTATCTTTCCTAGCAGGAAAGTATCATTAGGTCTGAGATGGATTTCAGCAGAAGAGCAACACAGATTATCCTAATTACACTCCTTGTTTTAGCCCCCAGAGAGAAGGCTGTCTCTTTAGACTTAGAATACCAGGTTCATTCACGAGCAGGTCAGGAACTGAATTCCTTTGACTGTGGGGAAACGCTGGGCTGGATGACCATGAAGAGAAAATTCCTTGTATCACAAAAATATTTTTATACAAACGTACATAGATTTCTTCAACTGTCTCAAGGTGAAGCTTGCTTCAAAGGTCAAAGCTGCAGGGCTGGATTAGGATTGCACGCAATCTGCCTGAGCCTTGACATTCTGACATTCTAAAGTTTGCAGCTCTCCCCTCCCATACACAGCTGACGGAAGTAAATTCTCAACCTCTCTGCGAGTGTGGCTTTTACTGCAGCAAGCAACTTCAAAAACCCCACGCTGCAGCACCAACAACTCCGAAACCAGTGTATCAAAGCAGTTTAGAATCACAGCTAACATAAATCTTACTAAGTCAATAATGCAAAACTAGTCATTAACCTCATTTTACAGACGGGAAAGCTGAAAGCAAGGAACTTGCCCAAAGCCAAGCAAGTAGTCGTATCTCAGATCTTCAATGCCTGCTCTTAGACTAGAACTACAGATTTCTTTTGGCACCCTGCATTCACTTTTGTTTGAAAACATGATAAATAGATTTTTAAATTTACAAGTCAGATTTAGGATCTGGGTCTTTTTTGCCCATCACTAAGACTAGCAGTTTGAGGACTCAGAATATAACTGCCTATTTTAGCATTATTTCTAGAATAGACTTCAACTCCCTCTGCTGTAATCATATTGTTTTTTCAGTGCTACCAGGAATAGAGATATTATTTTGACGGTAAACAAGGGGCAGATATGACTCAAAACACACTCAGTGAGCAATAGGAGTTAATTTTGCAAAGCCATTTTTAACGGCTCTTTTACATTACATAGTTATTGTCAGATAGCCAAGTGGAGAGACATCATTAAACCCATGACATTCCAATTATTTGTTAAAATTAAGCTTACAACCAGTATTTTGTAGCATGCATAACTTCCTGGGCACCAAAGCAGTCTGTTCCAATTTATCAATAATTGTTAAGCTACAAAAACATGGCAAAGGTGATTCTGGACTCTTCACTGAAATTGTGAGGCATTTCTGTGGCGCAACAGAAACAGGAGATGGAGCAGACTGTTTACCAAACACACTCTAAATGAATCGCCTCTCTTGTTCTGGAGTATAGATCTAAATGGTTCAAGATCACTGCAGGTTGAGCCTGAAGTGAGAGAGGAAGGATATTACCACTAATGTGACTTGTATCCTCTGCTACAGAACACACATACAGGTGTTTAGAGGATGTAAAATATGAGAGTCACTTCCTCAATGTCTTCTTCCCAACGTTATTAAACACCAAAGGGGTGTCTCGTGTCATACACCTTCTCAACACTTCATGCAGAAACCAAAAAGAAAGTCATTGAGATTTTAATGTTTTTAGTATTAAATAGCAGATCTTGTATCAAAGACCTTTAAAATAAACTTTCTTAAACCAATACACTGTGAAGATTGGTAGGCCTTAAGTTTTCCATGACTGTTTCTGCTCCCTTTACACAGGCCCAAGGAGGATTTTTTCCCTCCTGTTCCAAAACATACTGAGTTCAGACCCAGTAGTCTATAGAGCATTCAAGCCAAATGTGCAGGTACAAACCAATGCAAGAAGACAAGCTTGTTGGAGCTATCCAGTAACAACGATGACGTATTTTCCTGCTAGTGACAAGCACTTCTATGAAAGAATTCTTTAGTTCCAGGTAAAGCTCATTAACAAACTCCTAGGACACAATTTAATCATACAGAAAGTGTTCCTTCAAAAACACCAAAAATGTTCTGCATTTGATTTCATAACAATTAAAAAACATTTTCCCAAATATGTTTGCTGTAATATTATGGTATTTTTTTTATATATATATATGGTATTATATATAAAGAAGTTCTTTACTGTGAGAGTGATGAGGCACTGGAAAAGGTTGCCCAAAGAAGCGGTAAATGCTCCACCCCTGGCAGCGTTCAAGGCCAGGTTGGACAGAGCTGTGGGTGACATGGTCTAGTGCGAGGTGTCCCTGCCTGTGGCAGGCGGTTTGGAACTAGACGATCTTACTGTCCTTTCCAACCCAAACCATTCTATGATTCTGTGATTCTATGGTATATATTATATTATTCTAGCAATCTCTTTTATTATCAGTTACAATATTAAAGACTCCAGTCTTTAATAAAGTCAGCATGATGAACAGGCTGGTACTGAACAGCAACTGACAGACAGTCAGACAGAAGACTGGCGGGACAGGGAGCCATCTCCTTCACAGCAGATGGATAGAGATTCTCAATCATTTTCAGGAACGAAAAAAAGAGGGCAAGTAATACAAAATACAGAACTGTGGAACTAATTTCTGGATCATGAGCACACCTATTCTTCTGGATTTTGAGATTCCAGCAATGGAAATCTTCCCTCTACATTGAACCTTACCAGCAGAGTGCCAAAACCAGACATGACTACTGATAATGCTGATCCAGACAGGAACTGTGTGAGTTTGTTAGCAACGAAAGCATTAATTCTCTCACTCTTCACTCTTTGAATCCCTCACCAGTTCCTTGGGAGACAACCAGATTTCTCCATTTATGCAGAGTTGTACTGACTCAAAGCTTGGATGGGAGGCACCTGAAGAACAAACTGGTTGCATGAACAGGTGTAAGACGTATTTTTCTTTAACCTCAGCAAATTATTATAAGGCACATTAACTGTCTTGCAAAGTCATAAACAGAGGCCTAAGCATCTTTAGTAATTAAATATCCCATAGTGCTTTTCAAGAATCTTAGTAAATTTTTTAGTCAGTAATTACATTCTCTATCCCTAAAGCTCCCTCTGCAAGATCACTTAGATAAAGTATTCTTCATTTCCTCTCCTAAAAACATGTAGAGATGTTAAGCAGCTGCTGTCCTCTACCTCAGAGGTGGATGCTTTTTAGCAGAAAGCACATTGAGAACTAGATAACCCTACACATCATCAAACATGCTCCATGCAAATAGCTGCAGTTTCAGTGGTTAATGGTACAATGTGCTCCAAGATCCTCAAATGAGGATCTTAGTATGAAAATGTAGGGAGCACTGACTTCTGTTTAACCTGTACAGTCATTTCTGTAAGTCTACACAAGCTGTTAAACTTACTTTGTTCTACTTCAATACTTGTTGCAAACTTCTTTCATCATCAGAAAGCACACCCTGCCTGGTTCTACCCACACTAGTGAACCTTCCCTCGTTGTGTGTTGAAGCGATTTGTTCTAGATGCTTCATACATTAAGTATATTCCTGCAATAAATTTTTGTTATCAGTATCTGAATCCCAGGTCTCACTTGTGGCTTTGCAAGTGCAAGTGATGAGGTCTGTGCAGGCACAAAACACTTACTAGACAGCTAGAGAACAAGTTACTCCATCTGCAAGTACAGGACCAATGCGTGTGCTCACACCACCAGTTGTACAGTTGTGCTGGGTTGGGCTGGGACAGAGTAAATATTCTTCATAGTAGCTGGTTTCAGATTTGTGCTGAAAACAGTGTTGATAAAACAGGGATGTTCTAGTCACTGCTGAGCAGTGCTTATTCAGAGTCAAAGCCTGTTCTGCTCCTCACCCCACCCCACCAGTGAGGAGACTGGGGGTGCACAAGAAGTCAGGAGGGGACACAGCCGGGACAGCTGACCCCAGTGATATCCCAGACCACAGGACATCATGCTCTCCATATAAACCTGAGGCGATACACGTACGTGTATGAAATATGTTCATTTCTAGACAAGCATACGGTTTGGGCAGCCATAGCAGTTTGGCCCAAATAGGTATTTTGACAGCATGGGCTACTAACTATATATTTTGTTTTATGAGTTGTCACTGGACATTATTGGCTTGCATTGTATTATCTTTTCAAGGAAAAGCTTTGTAAAAACTGTTCGAGCTTCACTGAGACATGTTAAAGAATTAATTACAAAGTAAAGCTGAAGGAGAAAATTAATTTTGGAAACACAAGAGGTTACTTTTCTTTTCCTCCCTGTTCTGGAAGTGGGGGAGGAAAGGCAGTTATTTTCATCTTCGCGCTGGGGGCCGGAGTTGGGAGCTGTCCAGTCGATAACCTGACCATCAGAACAAGGTTTGTAATTAAAAGGTCAGTGACCTGGAAAGGCAGGGCCTCACTCTCAGGGCTTCTCAGTAATGACGGCGCTATTAAATTAAGACTGTTATGAAATCAATGCTAAAAAAGCTTTCATGGTAACGAGATTCCATTCAAGGACATGCAAACTGCCTCATGAAATGGACTGAAATTATAAAAAAGTAATAAAAGAGGGTGAAATTGAAATCTGCTGAAGAATTTGCTTTCTTTAAAGCCCTACAGGAGTGGGTTGTGCCCCCTTGTCTTGGGTGCTCAAGGTGATCCACTTGGGTTTCTTTGGCAAAGGAGAAAAGACAGGGGTTCAACTTCCAAGAATGCAGACCACAGAAAGAGGAAGAAAATGAAGTCAGTTTTCTAGTGGAGATTCTGGGACTGACAGTATTTGTTTCCAGGGAATCAAGTGTCTTTGAGCTCTGATTAGGAAGGGGCATGTACAATTAAATCATTTATTCATCTCTTCAGAAATCATCATAGCCTGGCATCTTGACACTGGCAACACTTTCTGGAACTCTGATGCACTGCAAGAAACCGTGCAAGACCTACAGGTAACCCTTGTGTAGTAACCTACCTCCTACCAGCCAAGGTAATGCAACAGATTAGGAGATACGACATGCAAAAGGGTAACACTTGCAGCAACTTCCAGCTCATCTTACCAAGCAAGACTGCGAGTGCTTTTGGAAGCGTGGAGCCCATTTTGGAAGCATGCAGCCCATTATGTTACTTACATATACAAAAGGCCAATCTAGGCAGCATATCTTATTAACACTGTCCAACCTTCTGGGTGGACGTTTTCCCAATGTAACTCAACAATTACACATTTACTTGCCCTAATGCACTTCTGTTCTCCCCTCACTATTACTTCTGAGCTGCTCATAAGCTTTTGCTGTTCCCACAATCCCACTTTGGGAAGGCATTACTGTACTCATTTTTTCAGATAAAGAGAACAGGCAACTAAGAAGAAAAAGGTTCTTCATCCAAGATTACACTGTAAGTCTGTATATCGAGCAGTTTTTCCCTTCCCTGCCCCAAAGGACCAGCACCCTGAAAAATAGAGCTCCACATGCATAGCGCACTTCCACCCCCTTTCTCTATCTTGCCAGAACTTACAGATTCAGAGTAGACAAAATTAACAAGCCACATGAGTTACCGGATGGGTAACTGAGCAGTACAGGACATCTGAGGCACAACAGTTAGATGACAGACACATTTCCACAAGGGTTTAAACCCCACATGCTGTCTAATTACTCCCAAGGCGCCGCTGATTCTGTGGCGTGTCATCAGCAGAATCAGCGAGTTGGACAAAAAACAAACAGCATCTTTTTTTCCTTTCTTTTCTTTCAGATACTCTGAGGGGAAACAGCTGTTTTTTCCCTTCATCTGAAGAAGTTCATGATAAAAAGGAGGAAATGTCATAAATTACACAAAATGCCAGTGTAAGCTTCAAAGAAAATTATAAATGATTCTAATAACTTCATGTTTCTCATTAATGCCTCTGTATCGGGGAGTTTAAAAGTGCTTAAGACAACAGAGAAATCTCATCCAACTTTTGAAAGACTTTTACAAATCCAGGACACCCTCACTCTCCCAGCTGTCATCAACACTATCATCCCATGTTCCAGAGAGAGCAGTTCAGCAAAGCCCTGACCTGCAAGTAACCAGGAAAGGCTACTTTCAGCCTCTGCCACTACTATTTCACAAGAAACCAAACCTAGTCCAGCTGGTGAGCCGGCAGAAACGTTCATTTCTTACTGCGCTGAAATGTATTAAACAAAATCCAGTTCCTACATTAAATATTAAATAATATTAAGCGGAAATTAACCTTGATTGGCTTTTTTAGGAAGGAGATGCTCATAAAAAAGAAGGAAAAAAAATGTAATTCAAGGCAGAATCATCTCTGCAAGTCTCCCAAGTGGAATTTCTTAGGCAAAATCAGGATTGCAGGACCTGAAAGCTCACCCACAGCTAATGCAGTCCTGTCCCCGTAGCCAGAGTAAAGGAAGGCTCCCGCAGGGGTAGGGCACCTTGTCTTTTCCTTCTGCATTCACACACATGATCATCTCCACTGCAGGAGTTTTTAACCAGACTTAGTGGGGAGTCACAGACCTCTCCAGTATGGCTCCATGAAAGTAACTACAAAGGACAAGTTCATACAAGGTGTAGAGCTAACTATAGATATGAACATTCCCCTCTACTGAAATTCTTCTGGGGCCCATAAGAGGATCTTCTACTGCAATTTCTGCTTGAAGAAACTTGGATCAGAGTAACACTATAAAAAATACAAGGGTACCTCTGCATTATTTCCTGCAAAGATAATTTTAAAAGAGATTCTGGCAACTGAAATGGTTTCTCTACAGAAAATGGTTTTTTGACTGGCAGTGAGGACTTCTCCTCCAGGCAGCCTCGCTATCTGTAAGGTGCGGATAAACATTATCACTGGGATGACCGTGACTGTGTATCAGAGAATAGGGGGCCCACCAAGCTGTGTAATGCCCCCTTTACTCAGGACTACATTAGCCACAACATCTATGTTTCAAGAATAATTGCCTCCATCTGCTAGAGCACACAGGTACCATGACAGTATGCACCTCCTGCTCTTGAGCATTGAACAGAGGTCACGTTGTCAGCTCAGTGGTCAGATTCCATATGGACATATTTCCAGTGACTGCTGGGTACAGGCACCACTGGACCCTGCTCCTTCCTATCTCCTACTGCTAAGTTTTCAAATAAACAATTAGCACAAAGGGAAGGAGGGCTAATTAACAAACAGGAACAAACAAACAGCTCTACCAAACCATTTCTGCTCTTTAGTAATTATTAGCCAAGTAATTCATAAGAAGTATTATTCGGGCCACAGTTTCTCTGTGCCTCCATCTCCCCACCCTTCCTCTTCTCCCAGTCAGGGATTTATTAAAATTAAACAGATTAGATGGAGCTCCTGATACTAAAAACTGTTCAGCGAAGCCTGCGGTGGGGAAGTGCAGAGCAAACACCAGAGACATTTGTCTCTAAATTGCTCTAAATACCTTCTGCAAATGAAATTCTAACCCAGCTGTGTTGAGAGAGAAAATGAGGAATAACTGGTCATTGTCAGCACAGAAGAAGATCAGGCAGTTATAATATTGCACGATATACTTGGGGCTAAGGATCTCTCGGCAACAATAGATTTTGTATCAGGTTACCCCGGGTAATCAGCACAGCTTTTAGGCTCAGCTTTCCCTTGCTTCATTGCTTCAGTGATAGAGTTGAAATCCCCAAGCTTTTATGATTAATTACTCCCCGTAGGTCCACATATTTCAAGGAAAAACTCATGGAGCACAGCAGCCAACAGGCTCCAAATTTTAATGCCAAATTTTAATGGCAGGGCAAGGCAAGCAACATACCTACGCAACTGCAATGTTCTCTAACTGGTATCAGGACAAGGAGTGAGGGCATCACACTCAAAAAGCTGTGGCCATGAACTACTTGCCATGACATCATTGCTAAAACACTGAACTGCCATTCCCTTCTACACCCTTTGCTATTCAAGAGGAGCAAAATGGTGCATAAACCTGAACTCTCCATCTTATGACATCCGGTCTCGGGCCTCTCAATAAACAGTTTGTAAACCCAAACACAGTAATATAAATTTCATAGGCTTCTCTACTTTTCAAACTCAAGATCTTTAGCTATAGAATTTGATGTACCCTGAAGTACGTATGACTTCCATGTATAAGTAGGTCACTCTCCTCTGAAGTTTGGAGTTTGTATTTTCAATACCACTCCAACTGCTCAAAACGCTCCATAATGCATGTAATTAACCCCAAGGTAAGATTATTTACATCTTGTGGTAAGGATCTAAGCAATATGATCCCAGGAGGGCAGCATAATATGGACTGAACTTCACCTGAAATGCACTGTAAGTTGTGGACTAAAAACTTTAGAAAGAAAGAAAGAAAGAAAAAAAAAAAAACCAAACCAAGAACAAAAGATAGTTCTGTTATGAGTCAGAAAGTAAAATAAATTCTCAGTAGGCAATGGGCAAAGTATGTTCCATCTGTCTCAGACGATACAGGATTTGTCAGGATCTGTTCTATCCCTGCTACAAGAAAGGGCTAAACTCAGTCAGTAGTTTACCATTTCAGCCTGAAAGTCAGGTTGACCCCAAGCTTGACCTTAGCCCGACCTTGTTTACCTTCACCAAGTCCTTTGCCCTTCATTCCTCTCTCTGGCTCTCTTCAGAAACATTCAACCTTTTCACCTAGAAGCTGGTCATTCTAAAGCCAATGTCACTAAGGTTAGAACTGACCAGCTAGTTCACAACTCTAAACCGTCCTTATTGCAGAAAAGATCTGATAACAGTTAACCCAAAAACTTCCAATGTGCCTTCTGTAGTCTGTAATTCCACATCTGGTGCCAATATTGTCAGTTTGGAAGAGACTAATATTTCTTACAAACTTCAAATCTTTTTTTTGAGACAGACTTTGTCCTTTGTACTTTGTCCTTAACATCTAGTTTTCCATAGCAATACATTTTGGTTTTACACTAACTCAAGCGCTCTCATTACCACTGAGACCACAAAAGAGTCCATACCTTTCTTCTTCAGAAATGCTCTTCTGCTTGCAATAGGACTTTGGCGGACTCGTGGGTTCTGTAAAAACTTCACTGCTGTCACAATCTGATGAGGGTAGAAGGGTTGGAAAAATAGAAGAGAGAAAAGATCCAAGTTAGGAATGGTCAAACTCCTATTTTACATTACGCATTTTGTACTGCAAAGTAAAGGCATCGCACCCAACACATGGAGATGGTCTGGAGCTGACAGTGATCCAACTTTCAAGAATGATTCAATGAGCATCAGAGGCTGTGCCTCAACTCGAATCAGACAGCACAACTATGGTATTCTAACCTAGAGGTTTCTTGTTGAATTACTCTTGGAACAGCTCAACCGGTACAAAAACTCTGTTAAGATTCTTCGGGTTTCTGACATTTATACTGTGACCTTCTTATCTAAATTGGTGCCTATAGTTGAGGGCAACCCAGAGCCAATGCACGTGATGGGTAACTAGGCTAACTAGTAAGAATGCTTCCTTTCTATCTGACCTAAAGCTCTCTTCAAACTCTAAGAGATTAAGGCCTTTTCTGCCATCAAATTTACTGAAAGCAATAAATAAATCTCAGCTTGTCATGACTGGGAAAGAAACAACTTCACATGTTTTGGATCACATTACAAAAATATCAAAAGAGTCACTTCTCATGACATGAATGGGTAGGTGAGAAGTTAAATATACTCCTACGCTATTACACACACTATTACATGTTGCTCCACTGGTGATTCACTTTACCTTCATACAAAGACATCTGTTCTGATTGTGGCATCAGGGGGAGTAATGTCCCTGACGCACTCAGGAGATGGACACATCCATGTGAACAAGTGGAAGAGATCACTTCCTTCCTCTAGAGCTAAAAATAACCACGCATATGCATGGAAGAGGATTTCTCCCCAAACAGCGGCATAAACCTTCTCCTAAAATGGTGATATACTGTAGACCTATGTCAAGTAGGTCTTGAAAAGTTTCTCGAATTCAGTTCCAAAAAGGCTTTCAAAACTTTTCACAGCAGAAAAGGAAGGAAAAAAACCCCAGCAGCACTGCTGAAATCACCAAGTTTCACTTTGTGTTTGAATCAAACCCTTCGAATATGCATTTCTGGTCAGAGAGCAAAGTTCTGATGGGTTTAATGGCACTTTCAATGTACTCCTCAGTGCATTCCATCAATGTTTTTTTCTTTTAAATTGCATCTCTTATTTCTTTAAATACATTAATCAGCCTAGTGTAGGCAAAACGGATCCATTGGACAATGCAATAAACATGAATTATCATCTATCCAACATGCATAATGGCTTAAAAATACATAATAGCAGGTGTAGTTTAAATGATTAGTTATTACACCTGTGGTGGGTCTGATTCAATTGGGGAAAATCATCTTTAATAGGTTAAAAGGTTTAGATCACCAGGCTTCCCTTAAAGTGGCTGTAGAGAGGGTATGATGGAGTACGCTGTCATTACTAATTCATTTAAGAAAAACATGGGGGATACAGCAAAGAACAGCATAAACGAGCGAATCCAATTTAAACATCAGGTAAAGCAGAAAACACCTTTTAAAAAAGCATGATAAATGAATTTGGAAGAGAGATGAAATTGACATATTTATTTTAACGGGAATTTGACAAAGTCCCAGCACACTTTGAAGTTGGGAGGAGAAAATGAATGGGGTATTTTTAATTCTTTGCCTTTTCTTGTTTTCCTTCTTTTTTCCCCCCCCTTTAAGTTTACATTCAGTAATTCTGAACCATAAAATACTAGCACAAAATACCTCCCATAAAGTACACTTCAGCTTCATTTATGTGCACTTGATCTGTCTCCAGCTGAAATGCAGGTGACAGGCAAATCACAGATTTAAACTGTGCTGATATTGCTACGCCAGATGCAGAAATACAAAGTGCCCAAACTAACAACCTTAAGATAATCTGCTGAATAAGAAAGATGCCCAAATGAGCAGACCAACAGATATGTGAACATATCAAACCCACTTTCCTTCTAACAATAATTACTTGTTTGTTTCTTCAGAAACTCCTCAACACTCCCTCCCACATTTAGCGAGCTAGAGACACAGGCACAGCAGCCCTGAAATTCTGCAAGCTCTCCTATCTAATTATCAAGGTTTAAGCATTAAAAACCTGTAAGAAAGAAGCAGTACTTTTCATTGTGCTATTTCAGTCCCAACCATGTGAACATTTTATTGATTCAAACCCTTTATTAAAACTTATTTTTGCCTTGTAAAAAGGTAAACATTTCAGTAGTAAATTTCACTCCAAAATAAACTTGTATTTTATCTTGCCCCTGCATCGCTTCCTCCAGGATTCGCAATGGTTTGAATCTTCAAACAAAATAAGATTTCAAGCAACAACAAACTTCAGGAAAAAAGAATGCTGGACGTGTGTTCCTTCTCCCAATAATCCCATGTTTCTCATATCTGTGTTTGCATTTACCTCTGAACGTTCCTCCTATAGGCTGAGCTGAAACTTCTTCATTTTTACAATTCATCTTGTATACACGAGCAACTTACGAAGCAATTTTGGCCATGTCAAAATGGCAATATTTTTAACAAACATACACATGAACCTCCCTACCTTCTATGGATCATTTTCTTTGCACAAACAAGGGCAACTGCAGCCCGTAATTTAAACAACAGAAAAAGGAGGAGGAAGATGAGAAGACTTTGCAGCCCTGTGTATAGCCAAAAAAATCTTGCAGCAAATAGCACTCTGACTCAGCTGGTAACATTGTTCCATACTATTTCTGTATCATTTGTAACACTTCTCCAAATTTTTATGGTATTAGGACACTGCCAAATAATGCGCATTGTATCACTACTCTGATTCTTAGATTGCCAGCACACGCTGGCCAGCAAACTAGTTTTATCTAGTGGATCAGGTACGTATTTCTCCTAATAAAAGACACTGGATTTGGCTTTCAGAAGCAAGTCAATCCCATAAACTCACTATCCCACCACTTCTCCTGCACTGACACGATACAAAAGCCTTTTTTCCAACTGGGTGGTGATGGGTGGAACCCTGCAGCAGGTCCTGTCGTCCACTTTGATTTTCTAATTAGAAGATGAATGCAACTACTCATAAATAATATTTGTGCCTGACCAAATTACATAAATTCAGGCCAAATATTCTGCTTCAATGTCAAAGATATAAAAGAGAGACAGAAACTTTATTGCAGATGTTGTGGGAGTGCAGCAGGCTGGCGGCATCCTGGGCCAATGCACAGCGCTCTGACGTTACAGCCAAGGTCCCTCATTCCTAATTTCCCTCCCTTTTGTATTAATGGGGAAGGTAAACCCAGCCTTATTTATTGTTATGCTCAAAGCTGCAGGGTTTCCAGTGAAACAATCTAAGCTACTTTACCAGTTACTAGCATTAGAAAAATAAACCATCAAATTTAAAATACTCTGGCAAATGCCCACTTTCTACCATCTCAAGAAAGAAAAACCCCCAAATCCAACCAATTAATGAAAACGTAACAGAACATCACCTTCATCAGTGAAAGTTCCACAGGATTTGGTACCAGAGTTCCACGTGGAAAACAGAATTAAAAGCCACCAGGAGCACAGCCCGTAAGAGCTCTAATAGATTTCCTAATCCTGGGAACCCTCTGTAGGTTATTACTAAACAGCATTTGTTGATAGACTGAGACTTTGAGATGACCTGTGATGTAAAGGTTGGGTCTGAATTATACGTTGCAAGGGATGGTATTTTGTCTTTCTGAGTGGATCTGTATCTGTTTAAATGCAACACTTCTTTTCATTAAGCAGAGGCGGCACAGGCCATGAACTATGCACAGACAGTTTACATTACATGTGCGGAAGCAATCAACGCTGGCAATATACATGACGTATGTAAAAGAAGTTGGAATTAATTTTTTCCCTGTGTATTAAAAAATAATAATATGGCCGTATCAACAAACACTCAACCTATTTCAGCCAGAGCAGAAGGCCACAGCTATAGGGCAAATGGAACTGATCAATATATTAGCCTACAGCAACACCCCCTCAGCGTAAAGCTGTGTGTTTGCAAGGCTCAGAAGATTAAATTGTCTGTGAAAGGTTTCTGCACTCCTACTCCAAAGGAGATACCCAGAATCCTGTTAACAAGCATCAGGCTAAAGCCAACTTACGTTTTAACAAGGGCTGACTTAAAAGCCTGGCACTGCAATGAACAGGAAACCCCCTTCAAACAGAAATGCGGCATTTTAGTAAGAAATCAGTGCTCTGCCAGGACCGACTTGACAAATATGGTTATCGGTGGCACACGGAAATAGTTGCAAAGCAGCTGTTAATCAGGGAAACACATCATAGAACGCTGATGCTAGCACTCAGGAAAAAATGCAAGGGGCTAATTATGAAGCCATATATCTCACTAAAGAGGCACGGTTCCCTGAGATTCCAGCCTGAGCTCTCTCCGATTCGGGGTCCTGGGACACTACGCACACAAGTCTCCTCCTCCCAGGACAAACCTTTTCCCAATACAGTGTTCTGAGCCCCAGAATTCCTGTGAAATTTGTATTTCACAGCAACTGCTTGTTATTTCTAATGAAATTACCTGCGGGTTGGTCAGCAGAGAGGAAACACTTTAAAGCTCCTATGATTTCATTGACATTTCTATGAAACCATATAGAACCCCAGGAATTATTTCTGTTGTGAGAGGACCTGAAAATCTACAAAGTTTGGCAGATCTCAAAGTCATATTGACAAAAGTTTAAAAATGCAATAACAACAATAAAAACCCCCTCATGTAAAACAGAGTAAAGGAAAAAAATACCATTTAAAGCAAGATTCACAGGAGTCAGAATGAGAAAAGAACAAAGGCAAGAAACAAGCTTCAAACCGTGTTTGAGATTAAGAACTGGGAACTAGAGGAATACAGAATAGTAACAAAAAATACCCCCAATGGTAATACAAGCTAAAAAGGAAAAATCCCAGATGCCCAGAAACTCTGACAACTGAGAGTTCTACGAATGACATCTAACTCAAAACCATCAACGTTAAGAGCGATGAGACAAAAAGTAAGGAACCAGATTCCACGCACGGGTTTATCCCTAACAGCGAGAGGACAGGGCTCCTGCAGGAGTCACGGCTGTGGGCTCGGGCAGGTGAATTTCTGTTCAGCACTCGGAGGGAAGCGCCAGGGCAGCGGGAGGGGAAGCGCCTGGGGCCGGCGGGGCGGCAGCAGCCCGGCAGCGCGGAGCCACTGCTCCCCCTAGCCGAGACCGGCGGCGGGCGGAGGGGAGGAGAGGAGAAGGGAGAGAGGAGAGGGGAAAGGGGAGAGAGGGGAGAAAGGAGAGGGGAGGCAGGCGCCGCGCTGGGAAGAGGAGAGGGGAGAAGAAGAAGGGAGAGGGGAGAAGGAAGAGGGGAGGAGAGGGGAGCTGAGGGGAGGCAGACCTCACCAGCCGGCGAAGCCCAAATTAAGTGTTTTCACTCAGTGGAAATGAAATGTTTTGCAAGATGAAACAGAAAGAAAATTGAGGTTTTAGGTAATTACTAGTTGGCATTTACATATCACAGGCTGGTTCAACACCTATTCATTTTCCTCTTTTATTTTCAATTTTTTAAAATTGCTCATTAAAATGAACACATGACAGGAACGGGGGGAAAAATTACTCTTCCTCTTTTTCCTGAGGACTACAAAATCCAGATCTACTTTAAATACATTTATCTATAATTATCACATACAAAAAAGCCTTACTTCATTTACATTAATAGGGTGACCAAAAAAAAATAAAATGATAAAAGCCAGAAAAACTCCAAGGCGAGCTGTCTTTGTGTCAGCTTGTTGTGCCTACTTGGTTCCAGGGCCAGCCCCCGCGGAGCCAGGACCCTGACACTCCCCACGCGTGCTGGGATGAACAGGAATGCACAGCTGAAAAGCCTCCAGTGCACACCAGTATCCCGTTTCATCCCTCTCACCCATGGGTTTAGCTAGAGCCTGCTTTCAGATGCTTTCCTTCCCTTCAACACACTTTCCTCTCATTTCTTCCACTATTCCCACTACAAAGAAGTGACTCCATACAGTCCCTGTTCTCAACTTCTTTGTTCCAGGAGCCACTTCACACTTCCTCCAGCTGTTCACAGAGCCGTGACCTTTCCACCTTCTTTATTCACACAGAACCAGTCTTTCCTCACATAACCTTCCATTTCCAGGGATCCTGATCTGCAGCTCCAGTCAGACTTACAGGCTCTCCTGGCTCGGTGGCCTCTCCATTCAGATTCCTATCACTCAGTCAAATAACTATTTCCTATGCAAAGCCCTTAATTTTCCTGGCCCTTCAGCTTTTTTTAATTTTAACCTTGTGAAAGTCTTATTTAACCCCACGATGCATTCTAGAATACAATTTGTATGAAAAATGATATATAAAATAAAGTTTTATTGTATCATATGTTAAGGACATAAAACATCCCTGATAGAAGTGTACAGGGGCTGACATGATAGACTAATATATTTTAAGGTCTATTGTGTAAATATGTATTTAGGGAATTCTAAAGCATGGTATTATTGACCCAAGTCTCTCTTAAAACACATTGATATATGGAGTAAAAGCCCTTATGAAAAGTAGCAACTTCGTCTGTGTAGTAGTCACCTTTCAAAGTGAAATATCTCTGCCATCTTCAGTTTTTTTCTGATTCGATTTAAAACCAAGTGGACATCTTGACAAAATTCCTCTCTTTTTAAGAGGAATAATATTCAAGTAATACTTACATGCATAAAGCTAAAAAGAACAAGAAACTTCTACACACGCTTTAAAAGAAATGTACGGTAACTGTTTATACACAGAGAAAACGTGCTATGTAGTTTTTTATTCTAGAAAGAAATACACCTCCTAGTGAGATTTCATAATATCAGGTTTAATACAATACAAAATGTTACGGGGAAGTAATAAATGCTGGAAAAACATAATAAATATGAGCACAAAAGCAAACTAAATGTATTAAACTGATAGCGCAGCCATAATAAATTTTAACCAATGAGTAGTGTGACCCTTTCTTCTACAGTTTAAACATTTTAACTTTTTCTTGAAAAGACTTAATCTCATTTTCAGAGAAAAAATAAACTTTTCAAGTTCCCTGTTTGTACTTCTGCCTAAGCTGAAGTTGCAAGTTCCCTATAATCACCAGTACCACCAAAGAAGGTATTGCGGCAAGATGTACAAGGTGGGGGGGTGAAGTGGGGAGGGACATAATGTTTGCAATCCAACTGGCAGCAAATTATTTGAAGTTCTGTTTACATGAAACTAGCAATAACCTCAGTGCTGAATGTACTGGATCACCGTGGTAATATGTAGACTAGAAGGTCAGTGTCTTATGCAAGGAGGTAAGGTATCTAGCTTCCAAGAGTGGGTGAAGCTAGTGCATCATGGTGAGGTTAACAAACTGGTCCAAGGGATCCAAGAAAGATGCCAGGGAAAAGGTGAAGAGTAAAAACTTATCAATGAGAATCTGATTTTTAGAACTTTTCTTGATAATTTATACATTTTGCTTCTCTCTTCTTACAGGAGGAAGCTTAGGGATCACTGAGACTCTGTGCTGTAAAATTAATGCAAGTGTCAAGCTGTTGAGCTGAATCACTCCAAAAGAATGTAATGACTCAGTGTCCAAGATGCTCACTACAGCAGAACTAAGATCATTCCGTGGTTCCACAACTTAAAAAAATGCATGATACAGCTTTCAAGGGGGCGGATGGCAGCACCTCCAACTCTTACCTTTTTCACTCCTCTCTCCATATTGCCATTACTAAAGAGTTCAAATACAACAGGTTTTGAAAGAAATCTCTTTTACCCTATTATGTTCATGTGTGCAGAACGTAAAAACCAATGAAGCTGTAATTTATTACATTTTCATTCTTCTAACCACAGGGCAGGCAAGGACTGCTGGAGGTTCATTCACATGCGAGGGAGCTAGAAGATGACGTAAGGATAGGAAGTCCGTATCATATCTAACAATTGTGCCTGAGTACTTAAATTCACTATTGAATGGTAGACTCCAGAAGGCTAAATCAGTCAAAGAGATGTACCAGAACAGGATCATTGTTCAGACTTACTTAGATCCTTCTAATTCCACAGTGAAGGGACCGGAAAATACTGGTAATACAATGGTTCAGATTTAGTGCAAGAGGATCAAAAGTAGAACCCATCTGTGGAAGATACTATAAAGATGTTTTAGACTGAAATGACTCAAATAGGCAGGAAAAAAAATCAGCAAGCTATTATTCCTCAAACCTGCTATTTCAAGAACCCCATTTAACAGAATTCTTAATCCATAGGAAATGTAGATTAGAAAATGAGTGTTTTCCTTGCAGCAATAAACCCCTGAACAATTAGGGTGAAGTCAGGGGGCTATGATGGCATTATGACAAGGAAGAGCTGAATGACAGAACAAATAAGGAGATACTGGAGGAAACCACTTGGATCACCAGAATCTAACAAACAAAAGATTTCATGTTGGAAACGTTGAAGAAGCTGGAAATTGTGACAGGTGTGTAATAAATCATGCAAACCACAGCAGACGAAGCAATAGCATGAGGAGAAAGACTTAAAACACCAGAAGACCTTTATGTAAATTTAGTATTTTACTTAGAGCTATTTGGGACAAGAATCCTCCTTTTCCTCTGTATTCGCACAGTGCCTGGTGCTGGTCTGCAACTGGCCTCCTAGCCATTTATTACAACACAAATAATAATAAAGCCTGAGCAGACCATGCACTTTGTTCCTGCTGTTAATTGCCCCATTAAGGGAAAAACTAAGTAAGGGGCAAGAAATGTGATTGGCCAGAGCTGCCTTGTCTATGGGGACTGCAAGTGGAATAATTTTATAGATTGGAAAGCAGCTGCGTCCCTTGTCTTTGTCCAGTTCTCAACAGCAAGAAGCTCATATCACACAATTTCTCCTTCATATATAGGAACTTGCATGAGCAGCCTCAAAAGCAATGGAGCTTCGCTGTCACTTCTTCACATGCTCCCTTTACAATAGGAGTGAAAGACAATATAAGGGCAAACATGAGGAACATTTCCACTGTAGCTGTCCATACCATAAATATTCTGCAAACAACGGGTCCACTTCCTTTTCCCCTGGGGTCAATTTGGCATTTTTCATGGATGTTACATTCACTACTTAAAGAAACAAAGCATATAGGTGTCACGACAAATTCAGGATGCTGCTTAACCAATACAGCACTGTATGTACCAAAAAATGACCTGTACTGATCAACAACTCTCTCTTGGATCTTGAGTAAGACCAGACCATCCTAAACTGAGCTAAAATGTCCAAGAGAATTAGTGCTACAGAGAACATACCAAAGCCAGGGTGCTCTTCCCTAGTTTCTACACAGAAATTTGGGGCCAAACCAAGAGATCTACAAAATCAGAGAAGGTTCAAAGTGGCACTTATACTGTTTTTGTTTTCTTTAAACCTTGGCACAGCCAGTACATGTCAGGGACTATTATAATTACACTCTTTATGTGCTGAAAAATTAATAAACAATTACTTCAGCTAAAAAAAAAAAAAGAAAGCAGCCATTTCCGTGACAAATGCTTCAGAAAGCATTAACAACCCCTCTGAAATCTGGGTCCAATAACACAGCAAGGGCTTAACGTCAGTGTAAGAATGGCCACTGTCGTTACAGAGAACTGAAAGCTTGAGCTGGTACTCTGCAGTTTTCTCAAGTCTCTGCAGCTGATCCACAGGAGCTACAAGGCATTTTTCTATCTTTGTAACAGAAAAAAGTAGATTCAATTTTTAATGCTGCTTTGGCCCAAGTACAGCAACAGTCAAGCCACAAAGTCCAAAACTGGGGAGAAGCATTTGAAGTGCACTCATTTCACTCCTGCTAGGCCAAAAAGGGCTTCCACACTGCCCTCGTGGCTGGAAACTAAGGGTTATCTCTACTGTGATAGGAAGACAAACTCAGCTTCCCAGGAAACCATGGGAATGGTAAAAAATACATGCTTTCATGAATAAATAGGTGAGACAGCAAACGCCTGGGACCTTGATAAATTCTTACTGAAATTTACTTGCAGCCTAAATCTCGACTCAAATCTGCCATTCAATTCATCCCTAAAATATTGGCAAGTTCTTTATTAGCTTCTTTGAGAATCCAGAGGGAACTCAAGTGCAGTTGCACTGAAAGGCTTCCAATTTTCTTTAAAAAATTAAATAAACTTAAATAAATCCCACATATCCCTTTTTAAGCAGACCCATGCTACTCAGTCTTCTCCCCACCTTAAATCAATGGTAACCCAATTCAAATGCCTTACAGCTCTGTCTGAGAACTAGTGGAGAGATCAACGCTTTTTATCTTAAGGATTATGGATCACTACTTGGCGAACATACCCAGCAGCCCATTAGAACCACACAGGGCACACTGTTTCTCCTTCCACCCCTCAGACTCGAGAAAGCAGCATATAAAACTTCACCACTTCATGTTGTAGTTCTTAGCCTGCCTGCCTTGTTTCATACTCTAAACATACCAAGATTTATTAACCTTTACAGTAAAAACAAATAAAATGATGATGAAGTAAAAACACAGTGATGTAAGGGCTGCAGCTAGCACCGTTTATCTGTGGAAATCCAATTAGTGCTCAAGTGGCAGAGATACCTGGAAAAGTGCTCACAATCAAATCAAAAAAAGATACAAAAACATTAACCTCATGGCTAAAAACTCCACATTTA
The DNA here is from genome assembly GCF_004027225.2 of Strigops habroptila. Lineage (NCBI taxonomy): Eukaryota > Metazoa > Chordata > Aves > Psittaciformes > Psittacidae > Strigops > Strigops habroptila. The sequence goes on from NC_044292.2 coordinate 4,007,837, forward strand.
AACATTAAAGTAATAAAGGTGCTTTTATTGAGTATTTTCTATATTTCATTAGGTCCCAAATTGATGAGGAGCCCTAGAGATGCATTTCCTGGGCTTTTGGATCCTTACACCAAATGCTTGACTTCGTTGTTGTTGTTGTAAAACAAAAAAAGGAGGAGTGCTTCTTGCCAGAATGACAAACTTCTTTTGCAGTAGCAACTACAGCAACAATTGCTTATGCAGGAAATGCTGAGAAGCCTATGAAGATATTCTTAGATCTGACACATTTATTCTGTACTCACCATGATGTGAGCAGAAATGCTGCCTGAATTACTTCTGCGTGTAAGAGTATCTGGATTTACCTCTATTGCTGTGCTCTACCAGAAATTCTTCTCTCAAAGCCATTGCCTCATGTTCCTCAGCTGGGAAAGTGACCGTGTTGATGAGACAGTTGCTAGAAAGACAAGTACCCACTCTAGACCTTCATGGTCCCAGAAAAGAAGATAGGAACTGAATAAATGATGAGATTAGTCAAGCCCCTAGCAGTAGGTGCCCTCAGATTAGGTCTGCTTAAAAGACTTACAGAAAAAGCACAGAGGACAATGTCTCTGCTCTATCCTTTGACTGCTTTTCGTCAGCATTAAATTCACTTAAATTTATTAAAAGAGGAATCAGGAGAGAGTCACTGTCAATGACCATAAGACCAAACTTCTGAGTCACAATTTTCTTCATCTCTGTAAAACCACCAAAGAGACACAATACTTCTTCATAGGTTTGGGAACAGCTAATAGAACTTTACCCATTGGTTTGCTTATAGCAAAATGTTGCAATTGCTTCTGGTATCAGATTATGCATGCTGCTCTTCAGCTTTACACAGAGGAGTTAAATATATGCCTTCAGAATAGACTCCATTATATGCAAAATAAAATGCACTTAAATTCCATTCCAAGGTGAATTAACTGAGTTAAAAGAAGTAAACTTCCTTGAATGGAAAGTATATAAATGTATTTATATTTATATTTATACTTGTATTTATATTTCGGAAAGAATGTTTATTTTTTTATTTTGTCCCTCTATTTTTAAGAGTCCAAAAGTCTTTCCTACTTTTTGAAGATTTCATGACAGATCACTGTCAGGATTTTTACCTAATGCTAATCCTTAACTTCCTTTTTTTTTGTAATCTGAATCCACTGTTCAGAAATAAATTTAAGATTTAAGAATATTATCCTCAGATTATACTGGCTACCAGAAAAATAGTTATTTCCTGACTTCACTGTTTCACTGGGCTGCGACTCACACTCGTGTTCTGAAGTCACTGGCCCTATGTGTGGTATTCTCGTTCTGCAAAGAATATTCATGAATTAGCTTTTAGATGCCAAAGAGTCCAACCTGTCTTCAGGGAGCAATTTCTACATCTCTTTAACTTTTGTGCTTGGTATGCAGCAAATTATAAAGCGGAATGTGATACCTAGAATTTGCACACGCAATGTAAATTGTTTAAAATAAAACATTAAGGGGAAAAAATATTCCTACATCAAACAGATTCAACACCTCTGTCCCCTGTAATCAACATGGATGAGTACTGGGTAAGAATCAGTCGTGAGAGACCTCCTGCTCCTGTCTGGAGTATACAGAGTCCTGGTTTATTATTCTGCATTTGCATGTGGCAGCAAATGTGTAAATGTTTTAATAATACAAAAATCCCAATAGAGTGGAGGAGGAGGATATGAAAGAAAGAAATACAAGGACATTTACTTTCTTGAGAGTGAGATAGAAAGGAAAACAGAGAAAGAAGATGACACGATAAGGGACAAAGCAAGCTTTCTGGGGTATATCTGGAAAAAGCTAGAAGAGAAATCATTAGGAAGTCCATAGTGCATCTACAGTGATACAGTGCGGATCAATTCATTTAACACTGCCCTGTACATTTACAGAAAAGTACTTTTGATATAATAAAGGCTCATAAACACACAGAAATTGGGTTAGACCTGTTTCGAATTCCTGCCAAACAATGGTTCAGAAAAATGAAGCTCTATTTTAATTAGCTCGACTCAAGAGTGATTTGATAACAGCAGATGCTGTCTGGATGCTTTCAGCTTGATGGGCTCCACATACATGAACTTAAGAGTGGCTTTGATGCAATTAGATATCTCTCTCTCCTTTAACATGTGTTAAGCTGAACCAATGGCTTGTGTCTATTTAACATCTGGAACTAGAAGGATATTGACACTCTTCCTCATTCTTCTCCAAATGACTCGAGCTAAAGCAACGAGAAGGTGGCTTGTTTGGGCTTACCCATGCAGTTTCAGCAACTTGAGTACAGAAAGGAAGGGCACCAATACACTACCCACAATGTAATATTAAGGTCTGAACATTAGATCTGTTTCTACCACAAACCACATTTCCTGACATGTAATTTTTGCAGGCTTGGTTAGTCCGAGTCAGAAAACCTGTCCTATCAATTGCTGCTTCAACTTGTGTCGCTTTCTGTAAAAACAAGAAGGACTCAATAATAATTCCATGCATCCGTTTCAGTCCTGTATTCCCAGGAGATACCCCATACACACACTGTACCATTCGAGTAGCTTCCATTCAGTTGTGGTATGGCTCTCCCAGCTACTGTCCACCATTTTCGTTTAGAAACAACTTCTCTCATTCCTGGAAATATCTGTGCATTGACACCTTAGAGAACCCTCTGCCTTTCGAAAGTGATCTACCCACCTCACTCTAAGCCATAAAGTACAGGCATTTGCTAAAGGACACATGCAACATAAGAGCTGCTTTAATGCATCAGGGACAAGGCTAATAGGAGGTCTTGATTTGTTAATTATCTGTCAGTTTGTCACAGCTGGGCTGCAAGGAGTGGGTGAGGGGGAATCTTTCTGCTTGGTTCTTTCTCTAAATGCTGAATTAGGCTGTCAAAACCTTCATCCCACCACAAGAGGCTGTGAAAAGAAGAGCCAGACTATCCTTTTCTTCCTCCTTTTCCCAGCAGGATATGCTGCTTCAGATGCCCTACCCTCCCATCATGTCTCCGGAAATGTATACGGCACATATAAGATGACCTTCACACCATCACACCATGCCCAGTTTAGTCAAGGGACATTAGCAGACCTGAGCATGATAAATCAGAGAGGAAACCCCAGTGCCAGGGGAGCACGCAGGAGGCATTTATTCCAGAATGAGTCCTAAAGTTGCTACCTGCTTGAATCAGCAGTTTCAGAGCAGGGTTTTGGAAGGCAGAAAGCTTGGCCCCTGTGAGAGTAGGCAGATAGATATACATGGAGTTATAGAGATAAAGAGGTGGAGTAGTGGCAAGATTCCCTTTCTCCTTACATCTCTGCCCCATATAATCCTCTAAATAGGGGGAAAAGTTCAGGCTGTGAAATGGGATAAAGCATGGAATACCCCCATGGAGACAAAGCTAGAAAAGCAGGCTGTGATATAGCAGTAGAATTTACTATAAATGCTTATGCCTCTTAAATAGAGCTAAATGTGGCCGTTAAGCCATGAGAGCCGAGGGAGATCCCCACCCACTCCTCTGTTTTCCCTGCAGGCCACATCCAGAGCATCCCATCACTCAAGTCCTCTCCTCAACAGGCCCTGGATTATGAAAAATCCCCTGCAGGAGCTTCCCACATGCAACAGACACACCCCTGTTCTACCACCAGCGATGCTTCTCCCTTTCAGGTGTGGGAGGCTCAAAATTTATTCCATGTACACAGGGGTACTGCCTGCCTGAGACGGGAAAACTGAGGGCTCTGGCTTTGCACAGGTGAACTGAAGCTATGAAGTCACCTTGAACTGGAAAAAATGACCATGAGCATTCCCCTAGTCCACTGCAACACAAAAATAGGTGTCTCAACATTTGCTTATGTTACACTCACGATAGGTAAGGAGCACATACAGAGAGTCAGTACACAAATCAAATTCCCAAAGCAATTTTCTTCTGTGAAGAAATCATCTCTTGTAGTTTGACAAAACTGGTGCTTTTTACTGTTTGATGTAGAATCCCTTGAACTAGCATTTAATTTTCTAGGGTGAGCCACCTACCAGTGTACAGCATGTCAGCTCTAAGGGTAGAATAAGAGCTACAGTTTCCTTGCCTTATTACTTAGTCCTGAACACTAAAACAAACCATACATTTTTGTACAGACAGTCCCACCTTCTCCAGATGGGGCCTACTGAGAACTCCACCAGGGATGAAATAACTCTCTTTATCTTGTAAAGTAAAGTTAATAGACCTGTTTCAGGCAACATTTGCAGAGCTTGTCCCTGGAAAATAAAATTTACTAAAACTTTATGCAAGCTTTGATTCCCTTTTACACTCATCTGTTGGAGTTGCTCATCCCACATTCTTCAGCCGAGATGGCAGCAAGTTCCTTCAGGAAAATGAGAGTTACTGGAATAAATGCTAACTCTACAAACGAGGAGGAACAGAAATCCTAACAGCAATTACAAGTAGAAAGCTGTTTACTGGCTAGTGACTTTGTGACTTCCTTTGAAGCCTTTTGTACTCCTTTAGGGGTTATAACCTAAGCCTGAGAAATGCTGCTTTAAGGAACTTAACTATAAAGAGACATAGCACTGGTGATGACAATGTGATGACATAGAACTGTTCCCCACCCCACACCTACATAAGAGCTCAGGAGCAATTTCCCAGCAGGTCCTGGTGGCCTCAGCCCCTTTGCCTTCAAAAGCTCTGCCCTACAGTGATACAGACTCATGGGTGTTGAGATGATACTTGAGATAAAGACCCAGTAGCATCGATAATACAACCAATGCAGCAGTCAGCATTAATTATTCCAAACTACTACAGGGCAAGGCCTGTGCCTCTTCAAACATCTGCCTCTCAATCTTCTGGTCTTTAATAAAATCACCCTCCCAGCCATAGGGCGTTACTGGAATTATACATACGCATGTGCATGCAAAAACATAAACGCAGGAGGAGAGATTCAGGTCCTCATTAAAAAATGGAATAAATAAGAATTCACCAAGGAATTCTGCCAGAGTCTGATTTCCAGATCTGGTTTTGCTGCATTCTTGCCCACAGCCTTCAGAGTTCTGGGTGCCTCCCTATCCTTCTCCAGCTGCACAGTCCTCTTCAAATTCAGACTTCTTGCACCTATAATTACTAGGTGCCCTGTGCCAGGCTCCTTTAATTAACCAACCCAACTCTTCTCCCTTTGGGATCAGACTAAGCTCTTTTTTATTAGATCCATCATTAGTTCCATCAGTATCTAGGCCTAAGCAGGATACCTTATACCACTTCATAAGTGGGATTGTAGGGTGCAAAAGACCTCCAAAGCACCTGCCTGCAGAAGAGGCAAAGAAAGCAAGGCTAGGAACCAAGGAGAAATGGCATGAGGGGTCGATACAGCACCTTTCAAACTTAATTACATCAACAAAATTGACACAGCTCAAAATCCTCAGGAAAATGCCTTGCACGAGGGGGACAGTGGTGTGCCAGTTAGGTGCTGCTACAGTGCTGAAGGTGCTTCAATCCAAAGAGCAGTGAGGCAAGAACAGAATAAAACCCCTTAACCTGTCATTACATCAGAGACAACTCTGTGGTTTTCAGGGCCTCAAGAAAGAGCCAAGCATTCCTGGAGAGCATGATTTCCCCAAGCCTCACTCTCTCCAACCAACACCTAGGATGGAGTCTGAATTACAGGTCCATGCAATGCCCTCTAAGAAGAGGATTCCCATTCCACTGTTTGTACTTAAGACTCCATGTTTCTGCCTCCCAAGAGAAGTAGTGGATCAGAGTCCAGATACTGTCCGATCAGTTCTTCTTCCTACCCCGCAGTAGTACCTCAGAACATCTTGCAGGCAGTTTCTTTAGCATTTATTGGTATTTTACCCTTTGCCAAGACACTTTCCATCTCTGAAGCTGTTTTATTTAATTTCCAGACAAACTGCACCACACGTGCAAAAAAAAGAAATGGCAAAATGCACACTGGCCTTGTCTGGACCATGAGATACTCTGAATCTATGTGCTCATGCATGTGGTGGAGAGAGAATAGGAGGTGAAAAGCAAAAGAGCTGGCTAATGTCCTGGGATTTCGTAGGACAGGCGGTCACTCTAGTTGTACTGCCTGACTTCCCCAGAGAGTTTTCTCAAGGAGAAACCAGCCATCGATCTTGGGACACACAACTTCCAGGACCGTTCCTTATCTCAGAACAGCTTCTGCCACGAATTCCTGAATGCGCTTTAATGTTTAAATTATTAAATGCATTAATGTATTTACATTATTCAAGTCTTATGTGCATTTTTCTAAGATAATTTATGTATAAGAGCTTGAATGTCCATGACTGTTAATGTCTACAACCCTTCCTGTTCATTATTGATTCTGGAAGGGAAAAAAAAAAGGCAGTGTTTTAATGCCTTATTTTTAATGTATTAAGAGTCTGAATAAGTGCATTCTCTTTTTTCTTTTGTAATTTCATAATTTAAGTAGTGCATTTATTAAACTGACACAGTATGAATTGTGGTGAAGTCTGGCACAGGTCCATGCTGCCAACGCAGCCCAACCGACCATCACGCTACTCTGCAAATCAAGTACAAGCTCAGCTCCTCTTACGCCAGCTTTTACTCCCTACCTGAAAATCAGAGGGGACAGAGACTACAAAGAAGTCTCTTTAAAATACATTTTCTTTGCTATTTACATGGCTTTTCTCTGTCGTCTCCATTTTAAGTCAGTATAAGTATATTTATACTTTAAATATAAGTTTCTTATACTATTGATGAACTGGTTTAATGCAAACTTATTTTTCCTATGAGCTCTGACACGTATACTACAGTTAAAAATTTTCTACGGTACCTTTTAAGCCTCAAGCTCTTAAAAAATCTGAACTTAATATAATTCTGTTGTTCCTACACCACGGTTGTGCTCATCATAAACCCCAAAATTTACCCACACCTTAATGTTCACAGGGAAATTATATACAAGTCACCTCCGCTGTTGAACTACAGTCACTTCTAGAGCAGAATGCAACAGCTATTCCGCAGTAGCTGGCCATCTTGCATGTCAGTTTGGGACAAGAATGCTATAATAGGCAACAGAAACTGCAAAGAAATTCAGCTAACACACAATAGAGCTACCTCCGCTCACTCCACCCACACGTAAGTGGTGTTGTATGGACATGCACTTTATATATAAATTATGCGTAAATGCCTTAGATGTTTATAGCCAAAAATACTACTTTCAAAGTCCAGTTTTTACTGCCAGACAAATCCACCGCCGGCTGAGCCTGCACAGAGCAACAGTGACACCCGATGGCTTCCAGCTTAACCTTCGGACATGCGTTCCCTGTGAGAAGAATCCAGGGGCTCCATTTCCTCTGCCAGTAAGGTAGCCCCAACTTCAAATCACCTATCAGAGCAACTCATCAAGAAGCTGAGCTGCAGAGAGATAAAACTTGCTGTACGTAGGCACTGTATGTAATTATGAGTGTGTGCATAAGTTTCACAGTACGTTCTGCATAATTACAGCCTTGCCTGGCACAGTTGCCAGTGCGAGCATGAACACACACGCACACACATAATGTATGCACAATATTGTGCATATGGACTTGGGAAAAGACAGAGAACAGTGAAAGTTGCTGGCTGTTGTTTTAAGAGCTGACTCTGCCATTTCTAAGGTTAAGTTTGTGTTTTTTTGCTACTCATTACCATTCTTTAACTGTTACAATTTATATCAGCATATAATGTTAAATAATTACAGGGAGCGGAGCTCACTCTAGCGAGGATATAAATGCGCTGTGGGATTCTACAGATTTAAACAAATAACACTCACAGCAGGGGGTGAGCAGATGAATTAGCATTAATATCCTGCCTGGGAGATCCCAGTGCAGTGTTATGGCTTAAATACAGATCTTTTCTCTAACAGTCAATATGACAGCTAGTAGCAATACAGCCCGGCACATTCACTAGTCAATATAGCAACTGCAGCTAAAAGAATGCCCTTGTAATAATCCATACAGCAGCCAGTTAAAATAAATAACTTCCCTTTAACAGTCTATATCGCAGCCAACTGCATTAAAACCTTCCCTTTTAAGGTCTATACAATAGTCAGCTAAATGGAAAAATTGGCATCCTTCTTGGCAGCTTCAGAGGGAAGTCAAGTATTGAATGCACTAGAGACCAAATTCTCCTCTCATCTCTTGGGGGACCCGGGGGGTCCCTTCCCTATCATGTCAGTGGGGAATCCTGCAATGCTGCTATCACAGCTTGCAGTTTCAGTTTTGTGAGAAGAGGATTTCAGCTTCCAAAGCCATCACTTCACTATCTTTCACAAGCAAATACATTCACTTTAAAAAATACAGACCAAAACCTGTTTCTTTCCTGAATAACGAAAGAGGTAAACCACAGCTGTCCAGGAGGAGCCAACACATGTATCCATAGATCTTCAGATTGAAGGCGGTACGCTTCTTCTAGCACTTCTACCACTAGAGAGATGTCCCATCTCAGTCTAAAGGAAGACCCGAACTTGAACTCTCTGTTTCAAATCAGTAGCTACTTTTTTGCTCTCTAACAAGAAGCAACAGGCTGAGGTAGGCTAGCAGTCCCTTGGACTATACCACAGCACTTCATTTTGCAATAACAATTGCAAAAGACCATAATATAAATCATGATAGAAACGGTTACAAAGCATCCAAATCTGAAAACTGAACTGGAGGAAGATCCATGACCACAATGACTTCTGTCATAAGACTACTACATACAGTTTTATATCTAGGGTGAAATTGTGTTCTCACATATGCAGGTTTTATACTGGTATAGCTCTGTTCTGTGATGGAGTGCCTTAAAATTAACTGACCTGCAAAACAAACCTGTAGAACTTCAATAAATTAAAACAGGGCTTCTTAAGGCAAATCAGAAAGTAAACCACAAAAAGCTCATAAAGCACTAAATACTGAGCTTATAGTTTACAAACTGTTGTACAAGCAGTAATAAATCTCTAGAAAATGAAATGTGTAGAAATTTTCATATTTTCCATACTGCTAAGAGATTTTATTGATAGGGAGTTCTGCCACTAAAATACTACATTTGCTAGCTGCTTATAGAAGAAAGGAGAGAGATGACAATTTTGCTAGAAATCGGAATGATAAAGCAGGAATGGCATTTATTCTTTAAAACTCCACAAATGAAAAACATCTGCTTGCTTTCTTTGTAAGAAACCTGTCCCTTTGGGTATATATTAAAAATCATAAACATAAACCAGGGGCCTAAAATCCCACCAGATGTTTGGCACCTGGAGCCTTTTCAAGTAATTGATCAAGAAAAAAAAAGAAGTATTTTTCAGGTAACAGGAAAAAATTATCTCGAAAATCTTTTACATTGTCAATGCTTTAATTTATTTTATCTCAGATTTTAAGGGCAGGCTGCAGCTACAAACACATTCCAGCTTATAGCCTCCCAAATTAAAAATAAATACACACCACCCCTACTCCACAAGTCATGGTTTGAAGTTTTGACCATATTTTGCAAAATGACAGTTATTAAAAACAACAAACATGCATCTCAGTGAGTCATCTGGTTTCCAACTTCTGAGTCAAAAGGGGCTGATTCCACACAAACTGAAACCTGGCTCTCTGACTACTTGCATGTTTAACGATTTGTATCTCTGCACCACAGCTTCAGAACAGGATGTGGAAGAAAAGAATGAAAGGGAGATGGGAGAAAGGGGAGGGGAGGGGAAGAGAAAAAACACTTCTTTACTGGTCCCAGTGTCACTGCAAATAAAGACCATGTCAAGATTTAAACCATAATAATGGAAAGGCTATAAGGTCCCTGCTATAATGTTTCCTCTGATATTCCCTTTCATAAATGCTCTCTTTATGTTGCACGCTTTGCAATAATACATGTAATGTTTGTGAACTAGCCCCGCTGGGGAAGCTGTATCATATGAAGCTTCACTGAATGCAACATTAGAGGCTAGACAATTCATTTACCAGTTCCTCAACTTTAGTTAGCTGCACCTATTTTCTTCAAGAGAATGCAACAAACATGAGGAGACAAGTAACCTAAAGCTACCTCCAAATATGTTTAGCTGGAAACAGATCTGTATGTACCAAGCCATGGACACACAGAACAGAGTTATCTCTTCTGCCAGCGCAGTAATTCCTTTCTGGGTAAGACTAAAAGCCTCTTCCCAGGTCCTACATGTATAAGCAAGAACCCCGAACTTATTCACAGCTATGCCAATCGGATCAATAGCATCCTCAGCTTCCTCTTGGCAGACACACTGAAGAACATCAGTGCCAAGAGTATCTGCACAACGAATCCAGGCCAGCACCAGAGCTGTGAGCCTCCTGATGGCAGTGCTTACACACATGCATGGGCACCGCCTGCAGCACCTTTCATTTCACATGTGCACAGCAAGACCCCTGCACCTCAGGTAACGCACTAAGCTGCACGGAGCTGAGCTCTGCCTTCCCAGAAGGAATGACCTTCAGCAGCCTAAGGCACCTGCATGCCTGGCAAGAGAAATATAGAGGAGACCACCACCTTTGTAAGAGTTTAGAGTCAGACTGGAATCCCATGGGGCTTTAGTACTGAATTTCCTGACTGACCTAATACCTCTCCTTTGAAGCATACTGGGTGCTCAGTAGCTGACCACTGGAGTGAGAACTAAATCCATCTTTACAGGATTGTGGCAACCTGATGTTGAGAAAGGGGTTGTCAAAAAAAACAGTGTCGGGGGGGCTTGTCTCAGTCTTGACTGTAATTCTCAATCACTGCACAGAAAGTATTTATATCCTGTTGGCAGCATGTGTAACCAATGCGACTCTTCATGTCAGAGCTGTCAATTACGGGCTTGACTTATGAGGAAAGATTAAATGAGCTAAATATGTAGAGCTTGGCTAAGAGACCAGGATGCGGGTGGGGGAAAGCAGAAATGATGTGATAACTGTCTGCAAACATCTGAAGGGTGCAGATGCTTAAGGAGGAAAGGAACCACTTAGGGTGGCACACAAAACAAACAGGAGAAGCAAGCTGGAAAGAAGACACAGGAAATTCTCACTGTATAGCAGGGAAACTCCACTGCAGCAAGATGTACTCTGCTGTAGAATGGTATCCCAAGGAATACCAACCATCATTCAGGTCGTTCAGATGCTTGACAGAGCAGCAAGTTGACAGCAGAGGAAAATCCTGCTCTGACCAAAAGATAAAACAGATAATACAAAAAAGTGGGGCATATTGTGAGTGCGGTTGATGATATGAAGCTCCCTCTCTTGCTTCTCTCCAGCTATAAAATCCTTTTACTAAAAAACTATGCATATTTTCATTGTTACTTTTCCAGAAATGCAATTGTCAAAGTAGCAGTGGTATACTATGGGAAAAGAACATGGTCAGTACAAGGAGAAGAGCTATGTAAATACACATAAAAAACCAAACCAAAACAGAAACAACCCCAAACTATTCAGATGCTTGGAAGGATCTGCAATGTAAGTGATGGAGAAATACTAGAAACATGAAAAGCAAGGAAAATCTCAAGTAAGTTGGTTAGGAACTCCAAATCCAAAAATAATACCAACTCTCAACTTCCTTGTTTGGCAAATCTTGGTTCTGAAAGTGCTGAAGGATGTACTTCTGTGCATCAAAGTTGGGGAAAGTTTATTCAAGTTATCACATGTAGGCAGTTATAATCTTGTAAGAATCACTAGCTGTCAGTAGACTCTTTTGATTGCAGTAACAATGACACAGACATCATCTGGATATCGGCAAAGAAGTCCAACTGCTCAGTGGTATGAGAGATAGGAGAAGAATTAAGAATCTCTAGTAAACACTTTCCAGATTAGGAACTTAATAATGTGGAGTCAAGAGACACTCCAAAGAACAAGTCTCCTCCATAAAGTTATTTCAAGAAGCTAAAAAGGCAGACACTCCTGTGAAGTTCTTAAGCTGGTCCCTTCCCTCCTTAAGCAGAAAGAACTGTGGGCAATTGCTGCCCTCTACAAGTTGTTCTGCACATAGCATATTTTCCACACGCATGTAGCCGAAATGACATTTTTCTCTCACCTTGATTCCATACCCCATCATTACCAAGGTGCACACTGTGCAGGCACTCCTTTGCTGTGTGCCGTCAATGGTTTGAAATTCACAGGACCCATTCCAAGAGCTGGGATGCACACAGCAAAGTGCTCCCAATCTTTCTGAGCAGGCAAAGAGCTGGGCTGCAAACCCATGCAAAGCAGCCAGCTGAGGCAAAGCAGGCCATGATCTGTAAAAAATAATTTGTAGGTGTAGCATGTTTAGACCTCCAAAACATCATATGAACATAAAAAATTAAATACATTTTTCTCAAGGGGAAAATATCAAGTGACCTTAAGTATTTCCCAACTGTGTGCCAGTGTTCTTGGGGTTTTTTTGCAATGTCACAAAGTGCTGCAGCTTCCATTTTACCTTCAGTAAGAGACATGGGATCTCTGGGAGTCAAATCATACCTAACATTAAAAAAGATTCTAACCTGACTCCTAGTACTTAAATTTCTTTGCATGTTTTTTTTTTTTCAAAGAACAACTTAAAGAGTATTACAACTATTTAAAAACCATCTTATAAGTCTTCTGACCAGTAATGTTGGTTTGTCTGAAAAGCAAGTAGGAAGTGCTTTCAGAACTCTCTTCTGCACAAATACTCACCACAGTGTTAGTAGTAGAAAATGATGGTACCAATCCTAGTTGTTAGGCTGCCTCACCCACTGGCTCTGAAGAGTTGTTTAACCTGTAAACTCTTAGGGACAGGCAAAGCCATTATTACATTTTGTACAGCCTGAAAGGGTCTTAACCTGCTTTGGTCTGTGACTCCTGCAAGTTTCTAGCTTTCATACATTAACATATAATGCTACAACAGAACTTATATCCCAAACTATGATAGTCCATCCTCTTTTAAAACTGGGATTTAAGGGAATCCCCCAAAAAGCCTGTCTTGTTCACCTCAGGTGGGCGATTAAACTTGACATGAGAGTGTTCCTTTAACTATCAGTAAGTGAATTTGCATTGTGCATCCTATTTGTCTACATGAACAGAGTCCAGGGATTGACAGATAAAGCGAGCACATTTTGCATGAACAACAAAAAAAGTCAACGAACATGCAGAAGTAAGAGACAAAAACAGGAAAAAAACCCCAATAATCTCAAACTTATCAAAAGGTCAAACACAAGAGAGGTCTGCTTAAGTAAATTATAGAATTCCTAAGGAATATAGCAAACCAAAGGATGTTCTGTAAGGCAGTCACACAACTCTGGCTCCATGTTCGTGGCCCAATAAAACTGCAATCTGTGCAGCAATTGCCCTCCACAGCCTGATATAGAATTATTTTCCAGTACTGGGACTCCACAGCAACACATTCAGGGCCTCCCCAGCCCAACTGCAGCTTTATCACACCACTAGGGTTACTGCCTGCACGGGAGGTCACAAAGCTGAGAGTCTCTCTTTCCCTCCTGCTGACAGTGGTAAATTATCCTGACTGATGTTTCGCTGGGGGCTATAAGTTAGTTGTCTACTGACTCTGCCTGTCAGACTCTGCCTGGAAACCCCCTCTGGATGGATTTACTTTTAGAGAATCATTCAGTGTAGGCCACCACTCTCAACAAACCCATTGTGGCAGACAGAAGATTTGTACAGTAAACAGGTATTAATCTCATCTTAAACAACAAAGGCTGGGAAAATGGAAAGCAAAAGTGTGACGGGGAGTGTCCCCCCAGTACGCTCCAGTCCTTCACATCATTTCTGGAAACAAAAGTCTTTCTGAAAAAAGTCAAATTTTTCTACAAATCTAGAGCAGGACCTTTGAACTTTAAAAGAAAGGAAAAGGATACTCCATGGTATCCCTTGCCTAACCATGTGCTCCAGAAAACAAAGTATGAGCTTTGCAGTGAAAATACCGTCCTTGTCTTCATTTCAAACAACAATTTCAGGCAAAGGAGAATCTTTAAAAAATTCCCATGTATCTTGTTTTCTGTAGGGTTTGATAGGGCAGAAAGTGCATTTACTGCTTCATAAGAAATAGAGGGACATGGATTCTCAATGTGCCCAAAGACTTATTCGTAAAAAGTGGATTCTGAGTACTATAACTAACTAACATTAGTCCCAACAAGCTCTCTCAAATCTGATGACACAGTTTTGTAACCTTTCCTCATTCCCACTCATGGTTTGTTCACATGGTTAAAGACCACGGTGTTGATAGTGTTTAGGCTCCATCAACTTCTAATTACAGCAGTTAGAGCTAAAAGTAGTCAAACTTCAAATCTCAATTGCAAAGCTCCCTTCTCGGAAACCTAAATGAAATTCTCTTTAACCACAGTCTACTTACAAGGAAGCTTAACAGAATAGATAAGGTTTAAAAGGAAGCAATGAAACAGAAAGGATCTAGTAATTCTATTGTCTGTCACTGAATGCTAAGTACCCAAATCCAAGCAGCTGAGAAAAGTCCAGTTTCAATTTCAAGTTTTATCCATCCTAAGCACACATCACAAATTTTACTGGTTTACTTCCAAGGAAACATAGCAACTGAACACAAAAAACTTAGAGGAACTAAATATACCCATAACCAAGCTCCAATCACAGCTTCAATTTGAGGTGTCAACTGATGGTTCAGGAAAGCAAAGATAGGTACAAACACTGAATGTGTTCAGCATGGACATACTGATTGACGTGACTTTGTGCCTGTGGATACACACTGGGTATAGAAATGTGAGGTGTCTTTTCTGCTCTCCATGTATTCATTACCCCTCAATCACCAGAAAAGTACTCAAACCCAGGAAAAGGATGAACTTTGGAAGCAGCAGTATACCACAATCACTTTAAAACAAATGTATTACATGTGCAAGGCTAGAGGCTTTTCCAAAGAAATAAAAGGGGCAGAATGAAGGCCCTGAAATGGAAATTACCTCACTTATCAGGCCAACAGACCAGGTCTTACATCTATGGCATCATCTTGCGGGACGAACAAACAGTTAACCTGTATCTCAGTCAGCTTTTCTAGCAAATGGAGATAACACAGACATGTTCCCTAAACACAATAACTAATGTCTGCAGTGTACCCTATTATGTGTGCACAAAAAGGGGTGTCAGAAGTATTCTGGCCATTATCATGACGCATAAAAAATTGAAAATCAGTTCAACAAAGGGTGGGGAAAAGCCACAAGGGCTTCAGCACAGCCTAACAAACTCTACACTAATTGCTATAGAGGCAGTGGTAAGTCTTGTTACCTTGTACCTTTGGACAGCATGTTAGAAAGGGAATAAAATGTCCATATTTCAGTGCTGCTATCATCTGCAGCAAGAAACAGAAAGAAACAGCACATGCTAAACATAAAACAAGAAAAGTTAAATAAACCTGTAAAAGAAATATCCTGGTCCTTATCTCGTGATCCAGGGATTTCAACTTAGCGAGAAACCAAGAGAGTGTTTTACATTTATAACCAGTACTTTTATATTTACAACTAGTACATCTTCCAGATACCAAGCACCAGCAAGGGAATGAATATGCTTTGTGGCATAAAGAAAAAAGAAAAAAACAAACAACAAACAAGCAGCATGTGGAAAGGCCTCACTTACAAGCTCTGCTTCCTTAGGTTCTTCCTACAACTCAGGCTCATGTTAGAGGCTGTCATATGTACAACCTTCGTAGCTCCAATCTGAACTGCAGTGGGTAAGGCAGAAAGCACAGGCCAATGGCAAACATATTCAAGCTCTTGATAACATCTCAAAAGCAGCACAATACAGTTAAAAAGCTAAAAGAGGCCGCTAGGGAGAGACAAAGCAAGCCAAAAAGAGAAGTAAAAAAGATTACATGATTACATTAAAGAGAGAAATTAGAGTGAAGAAACAAAGATTCAAGAAAAAAAGGGGATTTTCTAATGCTTTAACCTCACGGAAAGGGGATTTGTCCTGTGTAGTTACACCTTTTGCACAGCCCAGGACTTTGAGTGGCTGCAAAAAGACAAACCTATTCCAATTCCACAAGTGTTCAGAGGCTTATCAGAGGTGGTTGCATGGAGAAGCAGAGAGGGATGCAGCAGTGTTCATTGATAAGCTAGACTCAAGGAGAAGCTGATCCCCCACTGACGATGACAAACGTGGCTGTAAACAGCAGCAGAGCGAGATGCTGACACTCTGCTAACACAAGGTTACACTTCCCACTATGGAGCTACACGGCAAATTTTAATGGGGCAAGACCGACAGGCAGGGAAATGAGTGTCTGCTCTCTGCTGCAAAAATTACAGCTTTCCCCATCCCCCTCCAGCTCATTCTCCACTGTCAGTGCTGTAACACAATGACCTCTTATTAGGGAGTGTTTTTCAGTTAGGACGGTTTACTGTAAGGACAGGGGATAACTCAAGGGATTAATAGCATGGACATGGAGCCCCTTATCTCCCGTTTGGTAGTTCAAAACATCAGAAGTGGATTGAAGAAAAAGCAATAAGGAGTGCGACATGAGTTTGGAGGGCTCCATTCTGAAGGCCTCAGTAAGGCCATAAACCTTAGCAAGCTATTCTCTGAAGACCCAAAATGCAGGACACAATATGATGCGTCAGACTACATCTGC
Organism: Strigops habroptila; assembly: GCF_004027225.2. NCBI lineage: Eukaryota > Metazoa > Chordata > Aves > Psittaciformes > Psittacidae > Strigops > Strigops habroptila. The sequence continues at coordinate 4,024,374 of NC_044292.2, forward strand.
TACATGATCTTGTAGAACACTGAAGTCCTCCTGCAAACAGCTAGAAATCATCACTTCTCCTGGATTCCTGTTGAAAGCAGCAGACTGTAGGGGTACAGAGGACACAGAAGACAGTGCCACTGAGCACAGAGCAGAAGGTATTAGCACCTGGCAGGATACAGTGCCCATTAGAATCACAAATACAACACAAAATCAGTTTGAATCTATAGTGGCATCTGCTGATATGACACAAGATGTTTTAATTCTATTGCTTTCTTATTCTTGTGTGTAACACCACCGGTATGTTCCAAACAGGTCTCAGCCTTGCAAAGCACTGAGTACTTTCAGTCACCAATTAAGCCAAAAAAGCTGAAGGGGTACAGAGCAGAATTTGGCCACTAGACTCTTTTCTCCCTCCTCTGGATTCCGTAAGTCTTCTTCAACTGCTTTGCACCAGATCTGAAGTCAGCAATGATATGCTGGAGCAAATGTCTTCCCATACAGAGCCATTTGTTGGATTCATGCCACAGTTTGTTCTGGTGTTTCCATAAACATTTTTATGACATGGCCCCATGTGCCTACAAGTCTGCTTCATGGATCGAGATCTACTGCATGCATTAGAAGGCAGCATGCATGATCCTGGCTACAGAGAAGCCACAGTAGTGTGGTGGAAGTTAGGTCATCTGGCTCACAGAACTGAACTGCTCATTTAATAAGGCTTCTACGCGTACTCAGCTGGAAGTAATAATGATTCCTAAGCAAACGTGACAAAGACTGTGAGAGTTTAATATATGAAAAGGAAAAATAAGGAGAAAACCTCCACCTTTCAAAGGGCTTTAATTAGTTCACACACTAGACTCACCATTGTGAGAGCAAAGTTTATGTTGGAGTTCTTTAAATGTATAAATATTTTTATGTGGTCGGAATATACACATATAAAGAAAGATACACAAGTGCTATGTGCTTCCTCTGAGCAATTCTTCAGTTGCACATACAGTAAGAAATTAATTAAATCAAAGGTAATGTTAGAATCCGCCTTGAGAAAGAGAACAAACTGTTGACCAGTACAGGACGTGATGATCTGCTGCCTGCTATGACCTTCCTAAGGTGGAGGGGAACAAACCCCCAAAACAACAAACCACAAAATCCATCAAAAAGCACATGGTGTTAATAATAACTCTGGTTAATCTCACGCACAGATGTCTATGGGATGGCATAGTGTTACTAGGCTAAAGAGGTTTTCACTGCAGAGCTTAACACAATTCACGAACAGCCCTTTCATTAGATGCATTTTACTTCCTTCCCAGTTCACAGTCTTTACTCGCATCTCTCTCCTTTAAAAATCATCTTCTGTGTTCTCCAGATAAGAGTTACAAGGTAAAAATACTTTGATGTGGCCAGTGCCACACCATTATGGAAAGTACTTCAGTCTTCTCACTGCAAACAGCTTGTATTCACTATGATCAGCAAATGAAAGCCAGAGAAGAATCTCAATTAGAGATTTATATGTTTAGGACAATAACATGGGTTAAGAATTTTGGCAAGGTTTTGACTGAGTTGTAGATGGCTGAAGAGGAAGGGAAAAAAAAAAGAAAGAGGAGGTTTAAAAAAATAAATATATACTGCAGCTCCAGAAAGTAGTGGCTCACTTCCCACCCCTGCATCACCATAAAAAAGAAAACAAAACAGGGTTCTTTTAGTTATCATCACACACACAAAAAAAACCCCCAAGCTCTTTCCAAAACGGTTCTAGAGTAAAAACATTGGATTCCACGCACTGCCAGCTGCCAGACACTTCTAAGCTCACTCTGGGTACATCTGAATATAAAGGCAGTTTGAATGAGGTCTCTGAACTGCAGAGGGGGCTTTTATTAGACAATAGCACTAAGAATCTCAATTTAAATTATGCTGCACAGGTGTGTCTTCAGACTCTTTACTAAAGAAGCACTGATCAAGAGTGCAGACCCTTAGGACAAGCAGTCCATGCTCAAGGACAACTCAGTGGCCTAGGTGACCCATGTCTAACCCCAGAAAGACAGGAGGTTATGGCTACAGGTCAGAATTCAAAGGTCAACAGCAGGACAACATAAGGCACTTTACCCGTTTTTCACAAAGCACCAGCTCCTTAGAAAAGCAAAGCAACGGATGCAAAATTATGCAGCAAAGAGAATAACTGATCTATATTATGTTATCAGCAAAAAATTATATGCTGCTTCTTGAAGAACTTACCAGCGGCTCCCGAGACGCTGCATTTTCAGTTGCGGGGCAGGAGCCAGCCTGTAAAGCAAAAAGAAGAGTGAGGTTACATTGCCACCTGATGGACACAATCAGAAATACTTGTCTTCCTATGGGCAGGATTTAGGCAGACACACTTGTTTCTGTTATCGGTACCGGTTCTGTGGTGGACTGAAGAGAAAAAGGTCAGAATCACAGAAAAAAAAATTCGTTCCAGAAGTCCCCATTTAAAACAACAGAATTCACAGAATTGGCAGAACCTGCTTTAGGAAGCCAGAAGTTAAGACCCAAAGAGGCTGCTGAGGGATGTCATGAAAGAAATGTTCACCCTAACTCAAACTCTAAAATACATGGAGCAGTGAACAAACAGAACAAAACTGGGAATCCGTCAGCTAACTCTTGGTTGCAACACTTGTCACGCTGCATGGTGTAAGACAGGACAATTTCATCATATATGAAATGAGGATAATCACTTGCCTGTCTCAAAGGGACCTGATTGAGTACTTGCCATCCACAAAGAATTCTGCAACACTAAAGGGAAGAAATGCTGCAGAAACCTGAGGTACTGCTATTGAGCTGGATGTAAAAGTACCTCGCTCTAATCCCATGGCTCACTTTCTCCTCTTTAGAAGGACTAAACTTAATTTGATGCCAAGCTTCCCTCATTTCCATGATCCAGTAATGCACCCTTTCTGTTCTGCACTATTCTTCTAAGGATTTCAAAATTACTATGATTTAACTAAACCTCAAATATGTCAGCAATACCAATACCATCCTTGTTTCCCACACATAATCAAAGGCATAGTTTAGGGCAGATGCTGAACACCCTTCCTTGTACACTAGGAAAGGCTGATACACAGGAGAAAAGCAAACTGTGATTAAAGCAGGCCAGCAAGCCAAAGACTGGACTAGACTTAAGATTCAGGAGCTTCCACTCTCCAGGCTCACATGCAGTTTTGCTTGTATTCATCAAGAAGAGGCACAACACTTTAGCATAGTCCCAAGTTTTACAGAATTACTCCCAGAGCTTTTCTTCACTGCCAGGAAAAAAAAACAAAAAAGCAGTTCGATCTCCTTTGTGTGACTGGCATGTATCAGCTCTCCCAAGGTAGGGACACCTAAGTTTTACCATAAAATAAACTTAGCTTGGTCAACCATCTACTGTCAAATGGGATTCACCTGATGTTAAGATGGTCTAAACCATATTGCCTTCACTGTGGGTTATTTTATCTTAGGAGAGGTGACACATACTGGTCACCTCAATGGTAAAAAACTGCAGTTTGATTAGTAATGAAGTCAAGTTTTGAGGCTCAGTTAGAGAAAAGGGATTCTATTCACTGAGTATAGGGAAAGATAAAACTTTTAAGTGATAGCATCAAGGTCCTTAAGTGACTTTCTGTCCTCCAATTCTATTCATCACTTTTATGTAACGCACTACACCTTCAAAGTATCTCAATACCTTTTTTTCCCCATCTACAGAACACTCAAAAAATATAGATAAAAATAGGTATTTACCACAAGAGGGTGCCAGAAACTCAATTATACTGCAGCTCAGCTGCTTCCAGACCTAAGCATCATCACCAGGCCCCAGCCAAGATCTCACAGCTGGGCTCTTCAGTCTCCTTATGTGCAGTCACCATCATTTTTGTTACTTCATTGTATAGCTGTAATAATTTTAGCCACTAAGAATTCACTTGACATGAGCACTGCAAATATCAGCTTCAACACCTCCCTAGTAGTCATGTTGTTTGCTCTGTCTGCAGTGGAGACAGCGCTATGTGATACCAAGAAAAGGGCACTTCTCTCTTCAACCCTGTCACTGGCTTCCCATTTTTATATGCAGAGTATTTCTGCTTTCCAATCTTTTATAGCTGGATGAAAGAAAAATAATGAACAGTCTCAAGATCCATCCACTCCTCCAAAAATATGGAAACACATGAGAATTAACACTAGAATACAGCTTGTATGATTTATTAGTAAGTTAACCAAACCTGGTTTGGGTGTGGATAAACTTACTTGGTGAATATGCTCTATTTTATTAAATCCCAGGACTAACACAGGTATCTCACCCTGGCTCATACTCTAAAATACTGGTGCCTGATTCAAAGCACATTGAAGTCAAATTCATCAAATTCAGTTAGCACAGGGTCAGAACTGCTTAGAAGAGGCAGGCAGAGCAGCACAGAAAAAATTCTGTTGAATACTTCAATAAAGTACCTACAACTGTTAACTACTATTTAATGGAATTGTTCCATCAAGCCACTTGTGGTAAGTGTTTTCTAAGAATACACGTTTTACTCTTCTGCAGCATGTTTCAGTGAAAATCCAAAGCATTTTAACTACTTAGGCTGACTTTGAAAAGATAAAAACTACAGATGTGTGATGCAAACAGGTCACGGAGGTACAAAGAAAGAAAAGCCACCACAGAATTCATATCCTCAGAAAATTCCCAGAGCACGCCAAGTAACAGAGCTTGTATGTTCTGCCCTATGGAGCTGCACCAGTATTTATGGACAAAGACAATAAACATTCCACATAAAATCTAGCCAACCTGGGAAACTGCTCAAAGAAGGATTTGAAATGAAGCCAAGGTTACTGTGAGAAACATGTATTATATTGACAGGTAACAGTCTTGATCCTGAAGACAAATACTCAGAAATTCTGATATGTGCTTGTACATAACCCAATGACATAGGTACAATGAGTCGGGTAATCTATGGTACTTTGTCTGCATTGTCCAAAGCTACCAATATTCTAAATGAGATCTGCATTTTCCTTCTAGCAAGATTTTCAAGTACAAGGCATAGTGTAACAGCAAAAGAACTAGTCTTATAAAGTAGGGGACAGTAACTCCCCAGAACATGTTAACTCCAAGATAAGTCAGGGAGGATTCTATTCTTTCCATGCAATCGCTGTCTAATATCCTGTATTTAATGAAAACAATGGACATCATAGTGCAGAGAACATTTATCTTCACCATAAAAAGCCATCCTTTAAGGCAGAGAATACAGAGGCTTAACAGTAAAGAGCTACAAGAAAGTGGTGAGGAAAATTTACCTATATACTGAGTAGCAATGCAACTAAGGAATTCAGTCTCTGGAGCAACAAATCAGGCACCTTTCAACATCTCTGAAATTTGCTTGAACCACTTCCTTACATGAAGAAAAAAATGCAGCTAGATGGTAGACTTGATACAAAGTTGGAATAATGAAGTTTTAGAAAGAAAACAAGTAAGATTTGGACTTTAGTACTCTGCTTGCTTCCCCACTAAACCACATAAGAGAACATCACCAAGTATAACAGATGTTGGAACACCAATGCATTCTGCCTACCTTGTCATCTCTCCTTTCTCAGCCTCTTATATTAAATTACTGTGCAGTCTGGTTTTAGCATAGTGAGCCTTCCAGTGTCATAAAACAAACAAAAGAATCCCACATCCAGAACCCACTCTGCTTATCTGACCTCCATGGCTGTACTACCAGTTTAGTACCAACTCAATGGTTCAGCCATTGACTTTAACAATTTCAAGCCTTTTATGACTCCAAGACCAGCTACATCCTGACTTCCAGGCTATGGAATTCTCAGCCTCTGCACATAACTGTACAGATAATTAGGTATCATTTTGTGTCCAAAACTGAGCAGCTTGGAAAAATTTAGACATATTTATCTAAACCCACACCACTATTATGCCAATTAATGTTAAAGAATTTCAATTTCTCTCCCAGTGGGAGTTAGGGCTAGATGGAATGCCAGAGGACTGGGTTGCTGGCTGGCTGAGCCAAGCCTTACCACATACACTGTCCAAGCATTCAGCATCAAAGAAATACTGATACCTGTGAAAAATCGGCTATTCTGCTTCACAGGCTATACCATTATCTTGCTCTTCCCTTTCTTTTACTATAAGGGATAGTAAAAGAGTGATGGGATCTTTCTTTCTGTATATTTTATAGTAAAGACATTGCTAAAGGCCCAAGAAACATGATTTCTAAACAAAAATGAGCATTTTTAAATCTCTGGTAGAAGTGTTTATTGCCTAATTCTATCTATGTAAATGATTTCATTTGAGCTGTTATACTCCCCCTCTCCCCACACTGCTTGAGGCAATATATTAATTCATGAGAATGAGAAAATTAAACTAAGAAAAACAGATAATAAAGCAAAAGATATCTGACACTCCCTTTTAGCATCTAAACTAACTAGATTTGTAACAGGAAACAAGATAGGACCCAAACATAAACATGTTAACCAAGGCAGGGCTACTGCTCGCAGCCTTATGTTGAATGCTTGACAATAAATAAACATTTTCAGTGGTAGAAAGTAAATATTTTTGAAATTCTCTAAATATTTAGTGTGCAACAGGGACAACTTTTTATGCACGTTGCTCACAGTGCCAAAACCGCAGTGGTTGCATGAGAGTGGCACTTACATTTTGCTAGACTAATAAAGACATTTTCATTGGTTTTATTCCAAAATTGTCCCCTTAAGACTTCATCTACTGTGCTATATATTCTCAATGACACCCTTTTTTTCTGGCCAAAGCTGAAAGACTCTCAAATCCCACCCAAGCCAAGAGAATTTGAGAGCACTGAAGCTTCTCAGCCAGAGTTCTGGATGAGGAATGTGCAACCAGTTTAAGACACATACTAGGTGGTGAGGATGGGGACATCTGTCATGAGTAGGCGCCAACAGCCCTGGACAGACAGAACCTCCCTCTGTCTACACACAACCTGGGGAAGGAAGAAAGTTAATATCCAAGCAGGGCTGCTCCTGGGGCATGTGTGGAGGGGGTAGATGTTAGTGTGGTTATGCTTTAGCTGAACTGCAGCATTACCTCACATACCTGAAGCAAGGCAGACCACCAGAGCTGCCCTTCAAACTGCCACCAATGAAGTCATGACAGGAGCCAAAAGGGGTGCAACCAATTTGCCAGCACTTTTACATACAGTGTGACAGAATCCAGCAGGAAAGGTGTTAATTGACCACTGTCACCTAGAGTGGCTTCAGACCACCTCCCTCCTCAGCACAGCCCTCACAAATAGTCTCTGAGGTGAAAAGTTAACTTTCCAGCCCAGGTATCCTGCCTCATCTTAAACTCTTCCCGATTTGGAAAGCAGCACAAGCATTAACTCCACTATGTTCTTCACAGACAACGCCTGAAAAGCTTTCCCTGTTACACACAGCAAGAGTTACCATTCCCATTTTTCACTATGGAGACAGTGACAGAGTGACTTTATTCATGTCCTTAAGTTTAAAGCCAAGGGGGATGCTCTGGCTGCATTCATGAGGCTCATTAAAAAGCACAACTTTTCCACTTCCAAACATCAAGCCTTATTTTGAGGTAAAAAACCCCCACTAAATAAATGTATTTTTTAGAAGGGTGCAATGGCAGAATACGATATCCACACTCAAGAGAATCTGCAACCTCATTTGCCAATTAACCAGATTTCTTTCTTTCTCAGAAACCTCTAGGCAGCTGCCTCGTAGACCGCCCAAGTGGCTTATGGATCAGTCACGGTTTGTTTTAGGATTCCCCATTCCAAAAGCACTCACTGGAAGCATGAGGAATGGACTATAATGCCTGCACCTCAAACTACAACTGATGAAAGCACACAGCCAATGCAAAACCGCCCAGCAAGCCCACTGTGAGTGTGATAACATGGCCTCTCACAGCCTAGGAGATTTGTGCTGTTTAGAGTATAAATTTCATGTAATTCACTTCTGTTTCAGTTTAGTTCAACCATGTTCTCTGCAAACTCAGCCTCCTCAGCCCAAAATGAAAGGATCAACAGAGAAGTTCGCAGCGACTTAGTCAAATATGGCTGGATCTGAACGACTGCGCATAAAAGCAGACTTTGCTCTGTTTTCCTCCCTGTTGCTGGAATATCCAGACCTTTCATCTCTTGCTGCCTGCAGGGAGGTCCTCTGCAGCCACCTAAAGGGTTTTACAAAATCCCACTGGTATGACATACTCAGGAGTCTGCCAGAGACACTGGTGCGATGAGAGCGCTGCCACTGAGGCAGGTAGAGTTTGCAATGAAACACAAGTTACGCTCATCATGAGCAAGCCAGTGCAGGTGACTGGAAACCTATGCTACACACTGCATCCTCCTTCCCTGTGGCTCCCCTGTTCATTTCAGGTGACAGTTTAAAGATATCTAAAGGTTTTAGTACATTTCTTGAGCGCACACTCAAGCCAGCAAACTTACGTTTCTCTTTCACCCTCCCCATTCAGTTTTTGACAATGCTTGTACTATATCCATCATTGCTTTGCCCTGTTACACTGTTGGTTCAAGGATCTTTCTCCCTCACAGTTGCAAGGCAGAGACAACGTTTTGGTCTAACTGGCACTCTACAGAACAGAGCTGACACATAAATCGCCTTCTTTCTCCCTGACTGTACTTTTTTGTGGGTTTTTTCCCTATTCAAATGCTTTACTGCTTTATTTCAAAGACCCTAAGCCGAAAGGGGCCCGGCCTGCCCATCTCTTCCCCCCAGAGCCGCCCTGGCTGCCCGGCGCAGCCTGCCCCGCATCACCTCACAGTGCCGCACAGGGCAGGACGCCAAACCACAAAGCCGACTCGGCCAGACGCGCAGCTCGGCCGGTGCCACAGGGCACTGGGGTGACCGCATCGCCGAGAGCCGCTAAGCCGTGCCGTGCCGTGCCGGGGCACCGCGCTCCCCGCTGCGCTCTGCGGCGGGGACGGGCCCATGGCGCCGGGGCTGAGGCGGCGCGAGCCGCCCCCTCACGAGTGACCGTTACGACAGGTGCGGGGGCGGCGCGCGCGGGCGGCGGCAAGGCCGCGCGCGGGCGGAGAGGTGGGGGGGAGGCAGCTGGGCGCGGCGGGAGGCGGCGGCACCGGGAGGACCGGAGCGGGTGTTGGGGGGGGGGGGTGTGTTGAATACAGGCGCGTCGGTCTCTCCCCTCACCCGTTCCCCCATGGGGCGGCCGCGCCCTCGCCCCACCCCGTCCCGCCCGGCCGTTCCCCGCCGCCCCCTGCCCGAGCGGAGCGGGCCGAGCGCCGGCCCCGCTCACCTGGCTGGGCTGCTCCGCTTGCTCCGAGGAGGCCATCTTCCAAGGCCAGGCTAATCCATCCCCGAACAACCGATGCAACGCCCTCACCGCCGTTTACCCCACCCGCGCCCCGCCACCGGCTCGCGCTGCAAGGCAGAACGAATCGAACGCCGAGGCACCGATGCGCTCCCACGAAGAACCACTCTTGGCGTGAGTTACCGGCCTCTGCGGCTCGGGGCGGGGACCGAGCAGAGCAAGCCAGGGGCTGCGGGGCGCTGTGCGCTGCCGCCTCCGGGCCTGCCTGCCAGGGGAGAGTTCCTCCCTGGAGAAGCCTGCCGGGCTTCCCGCTGGCCTGGGTGGTGTGACGGCGGGTGCCGCCCATCGCCACCCCACGGCTGCCAGGAGGCTGGAAGCGCAGGGAGCACGAGTCCAGCACTGCGGGGCTGCCCTGAGGAACACCTTGCACTGTGGCCGCCCCGGGGCTACTCCGATAGGGATTTACTGCTCGTTTCCATTGATAATTCCAGGCGCACGCCGCTCAGAAGGGAATGTTTTACTGGAGTGCACCTGGGCACACTCGTCCTGTTAGAATCATAGAATCAACTAGAGTGAAAAAGACCTTTAACATCATCAAGTCCGAATTAAACCGCTGCCAACGCTGGGCTTTCCGTAGCTTTACTCCACAGCGCCTTTATGGAGGCACGGTGAGCCCAGAGGACAAACCCCGCTCCCCAGCGCGGTGCCTACGCCGCAGCCCCTCGCTGGGCCCCGCACGTCCCGGCGCTCCCCGCGGCCCGTCCCGTCGCGCCCCGCGGCCGGGGACGGGGGGATGTTGGGGATGCGGCTATGGCGGCGGCGCTGAAGCGCTGCCTGGTGCGGCGGAGGGACGGGCGGCAGCAGCACGGCGTGGCCGCCTCCTGCCTGCGGGAGCTGCGCGACAAGGGTGAGGTGGACCCCCGCTGGGGCACCCGGGGGAAGCGGGAGAAGGGGCAGCGGGAGAGCGGGGCTGTGGGGGGCGGTTCCGCACGGGGGGCGAAGGAAGGTGGGAGCAAGCGGCGGGAAGCGCGCCTGCCGAGGTTTGCATCGGGAATATGGATTTATGGACGGGAAAGTCGTGTGTATGTGCTGATGTGTAGCGCCGTGTGGAGACAGGTCCTGAATTGCCGGGAGTTGCCTGTCTCCTGTGACAGGTGTAACAGAGCGGCAGCACATAGATCAGAATACATATATATATTAGAATATATATCAAAAATTTATCAGAATTACAGAATCAGAGTGGTTTGGGTTGGAAGGAACCTTAAATCTTGTCCAGTTCCAACCCCCTGCCATGAGCAGGAACACCTTCCACTAGAGCAGGTTACTCCAAGCCCCATCCAGCCTGGCCTTGAACACTGCCAGGGACGGGGCAGCCACAGCTTCATATTTAATATTCACTATAAGGATTTTCTCTGTCTTGCAGCTAGTGGCATTCTGGCTATTGACAAGGACAGGGAGCCCATCACCTTAGTACTGGCAGAAGATGGCACCATTGTGGATGATGAAGATTACTTTATGTGTTTGCCACCCGATACCAAGTTTGTGGCACTGGCCAAGAATGAGAAATGGTCCAGCAGAAGCTCAGGTACTCTGTGGCTGAGGGAGCATGGAAGGGGAGGGGGATTGGAGTACACCTGGTGAAATCAGGCTGTCTCAGGTGGATCAGGAATGACCCGTGAAGCTGATGGCTCTTGTGTCAGACAGTGGAACAACCTGGCTCTCCAAGTCTATGGACGAAGTGGACAGTGGTGTAGAGAAGTGGAAGCAGCTGGCTAGGCAACTGAAGGATGACCTGTCCAATATCATCTTGATGTCTGAAGAAGACCTCCAGGTACAGTGGGAAAACTTCTCATTCCTGTCCTTGTCTCTGCCCACCATTTATTTATCTCAGTAGCTGGCAAAGAACAGAATAAGCAATCCAGATCTCAAGCTGGATTCAGCTGCTGCTGTTTGGCTGTGGTGCTAGGGTGAAATTTCTCCTTGAGAGGAAACACCAATGTCTGAGGAGGATGCTCTTCATCACTGGTTGTCCCTCACAGCATGTCTTTCCAATTCTGGCAGTGGGTGGGCAAAAAGCCAGGATTTGGCCAAATGGCAACTGGGGCGGGCTCCTTCCTTAAAACCAGCTTCCCGAAGGCCAACTTTCCTTTGTGTATTCCCATGCACTCCTAAGAAGTGGTACTTTGCCAGGATTTGGTAAAAATCCACCCCTTCCTTGATGCCATTTGGCTTCTGGTAGAGACTGATGGAGTGCTCTTACAGCCTAACTAGGCTGACTTGCTTTGATAAGAGACCTTGTGAAAGATGCTGGGTTTACTGAAGGTAGAGGCTTGCTGTCTGTTCTGTAATCAGCGTAATGGAATGAGTTACTCAATCCCTGTAACAGGAGCACTCTCATTGTTTTAAGGTGCTTATTGATGTACCACATGCAGACCTGGCAGAAGAACTTGCCCAAAGTCAAACCAAAATCCAAGTGTTGCAGGACACCCTGCAGCAAGTGCTGGACAGACGAGAAGAAGAACGCCAGTCAAGACAGCTCCTGGAACTCTACCTAAAGGCCTTGAAAAATGAAGACAGTATCTTAAGCAAAGTAGCAGGTAGGGAGCATTAGGATGCTAGAGAAGGAGCTTCTCCGAGATGCCTGAAATAGTTGAGTGGAATAAGGCAGAGCGAAGGCCTACAGTCAGTCACTTGCTTAACAGCTATTACTGTGGTCGAGGTAATAGCTGGTATAGTGGAAGAATTCCCTGCCTGGGAGAGAGCAGTCCTCCCCTCACTGCAGTGTTACATTCCTCACAGTGTCTGAAAGTAGAATACTGGAAGAAAAGCTTAGGTCATGTAGTCATCCTTAACATTATGGATTTCCTAAGTGAGAGGATGCATGTAGATAGAATGCATATGTCATTAATCCCAAAGAAGTCCAGGCCATTCTTCCTGTCCTGTGTTTGTCACTGGCTATAATGATTCTGCTGCTTTTCAGAATCTGAGGCTGTACCAAGAAAAGAGATGGATGTGGTTGACACGGGTACCAGCAGTACCAGCACCTCAGCCAAAACAGTGCTCAGTGACCAGATCCTTGCTGCTCTGAAAGAGAAACCTGCTCCAGAGCTCTGCTTGGACAGTCAAGATCTCGAGGTGGGTGAGAATGACATTACCATAGCCTGGCAAATCTCTCCCTCTGCAGAGAGAGGTGATAGGAGAAGCTGTCCTTGCTTCTGGAGGCTTTAATGTCAATATATCTCAGTCTCAAAGCAGTGAGATTTAGTCTATCTGTCTTCCTCAGTAACACTAGACCTGCTTGGAGCTCCTCTGTAAGAGCCAGCTGACGCTAGTCCAAGTCCTCTGAAAAGCCACAAAATAATTCTGGTTTTGATCTCTGCCAAATCCTACTCAGCCAGTGCTTCAGCTGTCTTACAGGCAAGCTGGGGTTCCTTTTTTTGTATGCAGATGCATCTTTTATACATCCCAAGCCAAAATAAAAACCTCCTTATTTTAGAAAACAATGTAAATAAACCCAGGGCTTGGAAAAGTCTAAGTAAACTTTAATCATTACTCAGTGTGTTCTTTCTAATGTTATGAACTTGCTACTCTTGCTTTTCCCTGCTGTAGAAATTAAGTAATTGCTTCTTTTCCTCTGTACATCTGACTATAGCTTCAGGCTCTGGGTGTTGCTAGAATATTGAAAACCTGCTAGCCCATGGGATAGATGATGAAAGCTGGGAACATCCTCAGTACCAAATACCAGTACTAAACAGGTGTCTCTGCTGCTGCTCTGAATGTGGGCTGAGGGGTTAGTGGTGGAGCATCAGCAGAAAAGACTGTTGGATATCTTGTCTTGCTATAGCTGGTCTTGAAAGAAGATGCACAAGCCCTGGCCTCAGCTCTGAGATGGGACAAGCAGAAAGCTGAAGCTCTGCAGCAAGCCTGTGATCAGGAGCTCTCCAAGCGTCTACAGCAAGTGCAGACTTTGCATTCCCTAAGGAGCACATCAAAGGGCAAGAAAACACTACCCTTGGGAGACTGGGTTAGTTCAAAACGTAAAAAATAGACTGTGGTGCTGCTTGCAATCTTTTCTTTTTTGTATTAGAATCAATACAAGCAAAGACGTGTCCTGGGAGCCATAGTCTGCTGGTCATGCTGTGGTCATAGCCAACTAAAATCTGGACATTGTCCTGAGGCTTAAACTCCTGTGATGATTCAAATCATGTGTAACCAAAGGGATTTTGACTTTTTGCAGAAAACTAGAACAATGGGATTGCTAAACACAGCATGTAGGAGATCAGCTTTGAATACCTGATTGGGAGCCAGCAGCTTCCATCTGATAATGATGGATCTGGCTTTTGAAGCCACGAGCAGTTTGCTTTCTTTGTCCTTCTGCCATTTCCAGTGGAAAGGATGGAAGACCTCTGGTGAAGACACTTCAAGGCAGTTAATGAACAGGGCAGAGGGGTTAGCCAGCTGCTCTCTGGCTTTAAGCTCCAGCCTGGGATCCAGGAACTTGAATTCTCTTGCTCATTGCATCAGCTAAAGTCAGTTCAAAGTCTTTTAACTTCTGTGCTTTTTCTGTAAGGAGCTCTGGCCTCCTGGGTGCCGTGTAAGCACTAACTTGTAAAACACAGCAAAGGTGGAAATACTTGCTTTGTAAGGCTGTGGGGCAGAAGACTTGGTTTTGGTCTGCCTGTATTACTCTCCTAATCATTAGTGTAAGTATCCTGATGCCTTTGTATTAACTGGCTTATTTTTAAATTTGTTAAAGTCTTTCTAATACCATTAAAACCTTTATACCTTACTGTTGGACTAGGTTTGGTATTTCCACCAGCTGCTATGGTTAAAGAAGGTGCTGTTAAGTACAGTATTGCCTTAAGGCTAGAAGAAGAAGGAGTTAAATACAGAAGTACTCTGTATTTAACCTGTCCAAAGTGTTTAGGTAGCATGCATGTTCATACTGATGACACTGCACCAGAGCTCTCACTTGGCACAATCTGTTCTATTGTGAGAATTGATGTCAATGAAAAAAAAATCTGAAAAGTGAGCTGAAACTTTGGTGGAAGTTCTACTGGAAAACAAGTGTTTTCCGGTATCATGCAAACCCCCACGCAAAAAGGTATGATTTAACATAACCTGAAATGCTACTGGATGCCAGCTGATGAGTATTCCTACAGCAGGGCATTAAGATGAAACCATTGCATGTAGACATTCCAGTTGAATTACGGCACACTCAAAATTAAACTGCCAGGGTAACTAATAAATATTTAATGCCTTTGAGCAGGTAAGCAGAAACACTCAGGGTGACTTCAGGTGAAGCTACCCATGGGAAATGACTGGACTTAATGAGGAAGCTTGCAGTCAACTTTTTGGTCAGTTTGTTTTGCTAAAGCAATGGCTTTTTATATTATACCCTTCTGGCTTGTACCATTATAAGCTATGGCAGGTAAAAAGGTTTCCTGCTGCTTTAAATAGTTACTTATTACACGCTTCTGTTCAAGTCTTTCTGAAACAGCGTAGATGGCTGTGCATTAACAGAACTTTGGAGGCATGCTCTGTCACACTCAAAGCTGATTACACTGCCCACCAATTGAAACAGCATGCAGTGAGCAGCCTAGCTGTCAGCACACTTTTTCTGTGAGTTTATGTCTCAGCTTGTGATCACCACTCTCTCCATTATGAACCAGTTTTTCAGTCTTGCTCAAAGCTGCAATGCTTTTGCTTCTTTCAAGCTCAACTTGGCAATTGAAGTTCTATTCCTTAAGCTGTACAAGAGGAAAGAAGTGTTTTACCTGTGGCTTTTTCACATCTACTTAAAATAGCAGGTAGCATAATTACTTCAATCCTGTATGTATTGGGAATATTCAACTCACCTATTTCCAGACAAACACTGAGATGGAGTCACAGAGACCATGCTGATCATTCCTGTAGGAAGGCAGCGATGGTCCTTCCAATCTAGCCTTAAGGGAAAAACAAATGGAGGGGTTTCATATCTTATGCATATTTTAGACTATCCTTGGTGAGCATATACTTGCTTGATAGTTTGCCCACACAACAGCTTAAGCAGCCTTCTCATTTCACTTGGCTATATCTGTCTAACACCTTAGGTTTTGAAATCTGCTGCTTTTCTGCTTTTGCATCAGCAGCGCTTGGTAAGGCTCTGTCAGTCCTGCAGAGGACAATGGAGATACATTTCTGACCACCACTCTGGAGACACGTTATCATAGTAAAGTTAGAAATGTAATGAAACTTACTGAAAGCAAAGTCCACCAGCAGAGTCACAGGTGAAAAATGGCACAAAACATGTTTTAATTGTCAAGACAAGTAAGAGATACAGCTATTAAACAAAAATATCAAAAATGGAAACAAGAAATCAATTACTGGAGAAACTAAGTAGAAGCATGGAGAGCATTGCACATACTGAGGTATTCTGGTCAGTGAGAATGTTCTGCTTTAAAGGATTTTCTTTTTAATAACAGTAATTTACCTTTTTGTGAGCAGTTAAGGCATTTTGGCTATAAACTTCACTGAATTCTGACAGACTTTCCAGGTTTGGAACAACAGAAAAAAAAAAATCCCACTAATCATGTTCACCTAAAAGCCTAAACATTCATTACCATTGCTAACCTGCAAGAGGAATCTCTAGTAGGCTAGCTGGTCCCTCTAGGATAGTAAGAGAAAATGACCAGAGACATTACTTGAAAGGTAAGTCATGCCATGTTGAAATCTTCACTTTCAGTTACAGCTGCTTCATGTTCCCCAGTTCTCCGTTCCTTAACTGCATTGGACTTCTTTTTCTTCTCCTTTTGCTCCATGTTACTTAACGCGAGCTCTTCACTCTTCTCGGTGATATACCTGAGCTGAGAACAGTAAACTAATCAGTCACCTAGTGAGGAAGTTCATTTATTCCAGAGAACTTAGAAACATTAAAGAGAAACTAACAGGGCAAATTCTTACTCCAAAAAAGACAGGCTCCAAAAAGGCTGACAAACATCAATTAGTTTTAATTCTTTCACAAAGCCCTGAGTCTAAGCTGGACATCCTCAAATACTGAAATGCCCTGGCAAGGATTTATAAATGTATGATACATCCATGTCTAGAACCAAGAGAGCAACATTAGCAGTTACTCAAGAGTTGTAGTTTGCCAAGATATAACCCGAGTACAGAAACACTGCAAGATTCCTGTGCACCCACTTGACACAAAGAGCACATGATAGTTAGGAACACAAGATTCAGCTCCAGCTTTTACTGTACCTTCTCAAGGAAGTTCATGTTGTATAGTTCAAATCACATATGGAACGAAAAACTCTCCTCACACAAATTTAAAATTAGTATTGGAAGTAGTCTTCTTCATGGAAGGACTTACAGGTATGTCATAACAGATTAGTGAATTTAAGTCAATGAACATCATACAGAGCAGCACGTGAGAGAATACAATAAAGTGAATCATCCCTGTATTAATGTTAGGAGACATGGCACCTCAAGGTGCCTAAATACTAAATTATTTACTGTAAATACTAAAGGTTTTCCTGACCTTAGGCTAAAAAAACAGGAACACAAGATTAGGAAAAAACCCAACTGAATTACTTCCAAGACCGACAATGCTGTAATGCATCTGTTTGTTGCACTTCTGTAGTTGGAACCTCAGCAGCCCTGTTGCAACCAGAACATCGCTGCTTAAATTGCAACCAGATCTGTGAGGCAGTATCATGAAGCAAAATAAGATCAAAAGTTAAAAATACTGGATTGTGCCCATCATCATCAATAAGCCAGTGAAATTGCTTAAGCAACAGTTGCTTCATCATCTATAGCCTTCATTTAAATGCTCTTAGGAACTAACCAATTGGTTTAAGCATAGTGCAAGACAGAAAATACAATGAAGCTCACCAAAGAACTGCTCCTTCTAGCCAAAAGCTTCACATCTTCTATAGTGACTGTGCTTCGTTTTGCATGCCTGCATAAAATTAAAAATACCCCTTAATGTTTTTGCCCACAGCGATTGTAAGAGGCCATACAGCATCTAATTCAGAACACTAAAAGGGCTTGATAGGGACCCAGTAAACCAAACATGCCTATCTTTTCCAACTATAACATGCAAAAACCTGTTTTACACGTTTGTACGTGGACATCTAAATTCCCACACTTCCTGTGTAAAAACCATGGGATTTAGCAACCAGAACTTCAAGCAACACTAGTCCGTTCCCTCTTAACTTGCCAGTAGCTCACTAACTTAAGTTTTGACTCCTTAAAACATTCCCTTACCTCCTTGGAGCAACCGGATGAAACACAGGCGTGCTAGTAAGCATCTGTCACTCCCAAACCATCCAGTACTGCTATGTATCAATGCCTTTAACAATTAGATACAGTCATTAGTCTAAACAGTCACTTGTACCACATAAACGAACTTCCAGGATCGGGAAGAACCTACAAGGGAATATCTATCTCCTAACTTCACAGCCACTATTTATCAGCCAACAGAACCTTTCAAAATTTGAATTACAAGATATATTTGAAAGATTATCTGGTAATTGGAGCTGAACACAAAAGATAAAGCCTTTGTAACAATCAAGTGTTCCAGTACCTACCTTGCAAACACTTCAAGGTCTTTTGCAAAGGTCTCTGGAGAAACAAAGACACCACATATTTTAAAAGGCTAACTCTGAGTAGGAATTGATAAATGACACAGTTCTAGCTGTTACAAAGGTGTTAACTACAAATTATCCAAGTTAGTGATGCGAAGTGACCATAACTTGTTATTACATGCCACTCTGTTGCACAGGCAGGGGGCCCACACGGTATTTCCACATCCATTTAAATACTTTTTCCAGGTCTAAAAAATAGTTACTATTTCTCACATTTTTAAAGATTTAATTCAAGAAACAGTGCACCAGCAATGCCGAGCTCCAGTGCTATGTTTTTAAAGCATTGTTTCTCCAGTAATTGCTCTTGAACAAATAGATAATATGCAAACGTCGGTACCACACTGCCTGAAGGTGATCTCTGTAATAGCTGCAATGGTTTGTTTGCTGAATTGCACGTCTCTCTCTTCTGCAACCTCCTCACACAGGCAGCCAACAGTGTAGTGAACCGCAGCCTTCAGCCTCTGAAAGGATCCAAGGCAGCACAGGTCAGTTCTCTGCAGGCTGAGACACTGGCTCTTGTGTAAATCATTAAAACTTTTGAAAAGGACGCAAAAAGGTGCCAGAGGGGAGATTGAGATGAGCTCTTAGGCAGAAGCCCTTCCCTGTGAGGGTGCTGAGGCGCTGGCACAAGGTGCCCAGAGAAGCTGTGGCTGCCCCATCCCTGGCAGTGTTCAAGGCCAGGTTGGACACAGGGGCTTGGAGCAACCTGCTCTAGTGGAACATGTCCCTGCCTGTGGCAGGGGGTTGGAACTGGAGGAGCTTTAAGGGCCCTTCCAACACAAATCAGTCTGGGATTCTATGATAAGCGATTGTTTGCGGACCCCAACGCACCCCAGAACAGCGCATTTACAGTTCAATGGCTCATACTCCCCCCCCCCATGCCTCTTTACATCCCCCTGGCTCCATCTTGTCCCGGCCGGGCCGTTCCCGGGCGGCGCTGGGGCCAGCCCCGGCACGGCAGGAGCGCGGCCGGGGCTGCGGGGCCGGGTCACCAGCCCCATCGTACCTGAGCGAGCAGGAACCGCTCCTCGCCGCCCGCCGCCTCCATGGCGCCGGCCTCAGCGGCCCGGCTGCGTTTCCCGCCCAGCGCGGAGGGGCGGGGCTGCGCCGCCGCCATGTCATGGCGGGCGGGCCGGCGGCTGAGGGGCCGCCCTGAGGGAGGCGCTCTATGGATGTTCGTGTCCTTCCAGCTATCGTTATCGCCCGCAATTTGTCACACATTTATTTGATAGAATTCCTAAATCTTACAACACAATCTGCAGAAAAGCTGCTTTAACTTTAACCTTCTGCTAATTATAGAGGTATTCAGGCAATAACTAAGTAGCTGTCTTAAGAGAAATAAATAAAGCAAAAAAATAACATAATAATCAGTGCACAGCACAAGATTTGACACTTGAGAGGTTATGAGGAAAATAAAAGAGGAATGAATGGTTTTAAACTGAAAGAAGGTAGATTTAGATCAGAAATTAAGCACCCTGGTGAATATTCAGAAGCCCTGAAGATGACTGGTAGAGGCATTGCAGGAAGAGGATATAAAATACAGCCAATTTTGCATGGTATCTTTAATTGCCCCATGGGAAGAGGAGGCAAAGAAGCAGGGAGATTAGGGAAAAAGAGCGCAAGCACACAGCTAAGACAATAGTTTATGTAAGAGCTTAAAACTGGGAACACCAGTTGGAGGGAGACTGGCTGGTGACAGGAGTATCTTGACCTGCATTCGAGTTTCTCCATGATCTACCCCGCTCCGTAACGGAGAACAAACAGAGCTCACAGTGTGAAAGACTGTGCAGGTGAATGCCCAGGAATTCATCGTTAATAGCAACCAAAAAAGGTCTTTACTTCCCTGGAATCTTGTGTAGTGTTACCGTGCTGCCTGCCTGTCTCCACTTTATCAGTTACTGCAACAGTCATCTCTATCTTGATCCCTATGAGTTTATGCACTATAATGCAATAAAGATATTATCATTATAAAGTGTATTCTATTAAATACAGCACAAAGACATTTTAGGCAGTTTTGGCCAGCAGCAATGGAAACAAAACACCTCAATGCATTTATAAGCTAATTTATTTAGCTTTCTTATGTTATATATATATATTGATCTATATATATGAAATATACCCACAAGTTATTACAAAAGTGTCTAAACACAAGTTCTAGCACAGTACAGTAAAAAGTGATATTCTAGGAGGAACATCTGAGATCTACAGTATCTTGGCTTCAAGAGGAATGATTTCTATTACACATTGTAGGCAGAAGAGGACACATTTCCTCCATGGCCTGTCCAGTTAGTATGGATAAATACACCCGGCTTCGATAATAACTCATATGTATGTGCACCAAAGTAATCACGCTGAGCCTAGAATAAGAACACACACAAAACAGACACATGAATATCACAGTCATATGAGTACTAGAAGTTGCACCTATTGATACTTGACTAGAAATAAGGTCTGGCTCCAATATCATAGCATTCAAACATTTTTCTCTTTATTAGCAAAATCACAATTACTAATATCTAGTAATTATGAGTTCTGTAGAAAGACAAGTGTATTATTTCTGCTAGATACTGATCTAAAAACCAAGCACTTGTATCCAAAGATTCAAAGATACTTCTTTATAAAGGATTTTCATGCAAAGATATGTTACCCTTGGTGCACAGATGAATACTAACGCATGTGGGCACTGTCATACCAGTATCTCCAGTGTTCTTTATCCAGACATCCCATAGTATTTTATTGCCAGGAATTTCAGGTTTAGCAGAATTATATTAGGCAATCAATGCCTTTATCTTTACAATGGTGAAGTGATTAGGACATATCACCATCATGGCCTTTAGACCAGTATTTAAGTAACAACATGACGGTATTGCACCAGCTAGAAGACCTGCTACACTATTTCAGGTACCTACCTGAATCAGGTTAGCTGGTAATATTTCATGCCTGTATCCATCATAAAAAGAAAGTGCTGTGGTGAAGCAGGGCATAGGGATGCCAATCTGTACTCCAGTACCGATCACACGTCGCCAGGAGTCCTGAGGGAGAGGAAAAGGGTCAGGGGGAGACACTAATCAGTGATTTCTCAGAGGTACATGCAGGCTATGAACTATTCAGTGTCACAGCATGTGTGTCCTGGGTTCAGCTACAGCAGTCATTTTTCTCCTTCTCAGTAGCTGGTGCAGTGCTGTGTTTCTGACTTTCAGCCTGGGAACAACGCTGATAACACTGATGTTTTTAGTTGTTGCTCAGTAATGTTCACTCCGACCAAGGTCTTTCTCAGTCTCATGGTCTGCCAGGGAGGACAGGAAGTTGAGAGGAAGCAGAGACAAGACACCTGACCCAAACTAGCCAAAGGGGTATTCCGTACCATAGCACATCATGCCCAGTATATAAACTGGGGGGAGCCACCCAGAAGGCAGAGATCACTGCTCGGGTCGGGCTGGGTATCAGTCGGTGGGTGGTGAGCAATTGTATCCTCTCCCCTTGTTATTTCCCTTATCATTATTATTATTGGTGGTAGCAGTAATGGTTTTTGTTATACCTTAGTTACTGGACTGCTCTTATCTCAACCCGTGGGAGTTACATTCTTTTGATTCTCCTTCCCATCCCTCCAGGAGCAGGGGGAGGAAGAAGCTGGGGGGAGTGAGCGAGCGGCTGCATGGTTCCGAGTTACCAGCTGGGCTTAAACCACGACAATGTCCTATTTCACATTGTATGAAATCTAATGACCAAGTCTGAGCAAATTCCTGATTTTACATAAAAAAAAGGTTGAACCAATATAACGTCAAGTAAGAAGGAGTTAACAAACAGGACAACAGAATGCAGACATACACTCTACGTGCAATCAAACCACAGCCTCAAGGAAGAATGCTGTTCTTTCACATGAACATAGTCAGTGCATCCCAAAAACACGAACACAGTGGGGAATACACTGCGTAAACTCTGAGGCACTTTCAGGACCTCTCATCAAGCACAGCACAAAGCCTGCCCAAAGGCATAAGATGTCACAACAATACTTCAGACATGTGGAAAATCCTCATTTCAACTGTACATCTGATCTAGCAACCTGCATGGAATATTCAGCTTTAGTTAAAAGAATTATGACTGATAATTCATGACTTCTTTGTTGGGCAGATAATCTGGTTTTAGTTCTTTGGATGGAGTCCAAAAGACTCCATCCAAATGAGGACACTGTTTGGACAGACCTAGGTCTAATGAACAGTGGGTTTGGAACACTGTTATTCTGGTGCTACTGCAAACAATGGTAATAGAACAGAGCTTTATACCCTGCACAACTGACATCCAAATGCATGGCAGGCACCCGAGTGCAGTGATGAGAATGTTCACACAGGCTAGACATTTTGTCTTCACATTGTGGTTCTTTGGAATTGCAACATTTCTGCCTAAGGCTTTGCTGTAACAGTAAAATGGAAACTTTGAGTCTCTAATGGTAGCCTGGCTAGTATGAAAGAGAACCGTGACACAACAAGGACTCTATGTTCGTTTCCTCCTGTATTATCTTTAGGTTGACAATACGAATACACCTGGAAACATCACATGAGGCCTTGGTTCATTGCTTGATGTATCTGGATGCTGATTTATGAAGTAGTGCTTCAGTGATGCACCCCCCCCTCTTTTTCCCATTCATTTATAACTAACATTCTCAACTGTCTGAAGAAACAGAGGCAGGAGGCCTTTGTGGGCAGTTTTTCAACGACAGGTTACTAATCCTGGTATATGGTAAATCCTAATTTGGACCTCAGTGCAGCCTGCCTCATCACTGGAACCTCCTTGATCCATTTCAACCAGCTCCAATTTTCTCCTGTCCTGATCCTCTAAGACTGGTATGTTCTACTAAAGAAGGGGACCTTCGAGGGTACCTACACCCATACATTATATGTGTACAGATACACATACACGGTCCCAAAGAGCTTAAGGTTTAGAGATCTTTTGGATTAAGGATGCTCTGTAAATAGGTTTCAAGGGTGTTCTCTACCTTTTCATTTTTCAGTCTAAATGTACTTGTGAAGGTAACTCCTGGGAAGGAAGCTGAGACAGTCCAGACTGCGAACTATTGTTTTTCTGCTTTTCCTTCCTTAGAAACTCACCTGGCAGTTTTCAACAGCCGTCTTAAAGAAATCATCCAACAGCAAATTCTGGAGCTCAGGGTTTCGATCAAAAGCATCTTTGATTTTTCCCAGGAACACACTAGGCAGAACACATGTAAACCAGGAATAAAATTTCACAGCTTCTAACAAGAGCCCAGAATCCAAAACTTACAGTGTCAAAATTTGACTCAGCCACACTCAGATTCCAAACATTGAGAAAGATGCAAATAAAACAAAGACTGAAGAAAATCTGTAGTAGTAGGAAAAAGCCACCAGAAAATTGGCTTTATCTAGTAACCTTTAGTGCCACCTATACACAGCCTCTCAGTATCTTATTAACAGATTAACTCCATGGGTTTTCCCAGAAAACCTTTAGGTTTGTCAGTCTAGCACCGCATAAACTAAGTTGCCTGCTCTTCTCCCCTCAGTAACTAAGTTACCTCTTAATTACCTTCTGATGATGCAGCCTCCCCTCCACATCAGTGCAATGCCACCATAATTCAGTGTCCAGCCAAATTCTTTGGCTGCTT
Source organism: Strigops habroptila (assembly GCF_004027225.2). NCBI lineage: Eukaryota > Metazoa > Chordata > Aves > Psittaciformes > Psittacidae > Strigops > Strigops habroptila. The sequence continues at coordinate 4,047,898 of NC_044292.2, forward strand.
GCCACAGCAGCATGAAGCCTTGAGCATATGAGATAATCTTGGAAGCATACAGGGCCTAAAAAAAAATTAATAAATCACATTCCAAGTGAAATCCCACAAAGCTGAATGAGAAACTTCACAGCCCACATGTTCTGTTTAGTCCACATCTCATCAGCGACGAGTACAGTAGCCACATTCCAGCTGAGAACCAAAATACCCTTTCTAATTGTTGGAGAGTTTGGTCTCAACAGAGAGAGGTCAAAAGCCATTATCCCCATTACAAAGATAAGAGTCTTGAGGGGCAAAAAAGTAAGCTCTGCACCCCAGCTAGTTGTCACTGCCCACTGTGGCTTAGACTTCAATTCCTTCAGGACTATCCTTTGGTCAGGAAAGGAATTGGTCACTTTAAGCTTTGTGGACATCACTAGACAATGCACCATGACCAACTGTCATGAAATGTACATACAGGAGCTCCTCACCAGAGTTTACAGCACCCCAAACCTGCTTTAATATGCAGCTTTAATACAGCAAGCTTTAACACTCTGGCAAGAACAATGTCTCACCTTGCGTATGTCCTCCAGAAAGGCCTCCTTGTTGCCACCGAACTGCTTTGGTTTAGGCCCATGCAGCAGCTTACTGGCTTGTACTCTCTCATCCTTGAGGGACGACAGGCACCGTGCAAACACAGCTTCACCTGAAGTATGGTAGAAAAGAGGAGATAATTAGGAAGTTCAGTATCACTGTTAAGGTCTGAGCTACCTGTCCTCAAACACAGAGGGAGAGCCACCACTGAATGATGAGCCACCTACATCATGAAGCAGTCACATGGGAAGAGAGGTGTACATCCAAGTGTTTCAACAGCATGACTGAGGGACCAAACTGCCACTCAGCATAACCACTGGGTATATATTCACTGATACAGCTTTCACATGATAAAGAACAAAAGTCACAAGTCATCCATGTGCAAATTTCTCCTCAGAAACCTTCATCAGCTCCTGATTTTAAGTATTTACTTTAAAATCTCTCCCTATCTGTAAAAGACAGGCTGTTATACTGCAGTCTAGGGACAGGCAAGGCTGAAGACTTCACCAAGTATTGTAGTGTTTGAAGATAAAAAGCTGTTGCATAAATGCCAACTCATATTAACTAGATCAGCTTTGAAATACATACAAAATAAAAGCAATTAAACCCAAGAATAAGTCAGCTGGTTAACTTATAAGAGGAAATAAGTTTTACTAGTCTGGTAGGTATTCAGAAGCCCATAAGAAAGTTTTATAACATCACTAAGCAGGTTAGTAAATGTCATTTTCCAGGGCTAAAGACTTAGCCAAGCAGTACCTTCAGCTCCTAAAGAGAAAGCCTGAATGCCAATCTCTTGATCTGGCTCAGTCAATCCCTAATCATGCTGGTTTAAGTGGTACTTCTTTGCAATTGAAGATGGTATTGTTAAATGGGGGTGGGGGGTGTGTGTGTGTGTAAATTTCCTTTCTAGGGTCTGATAGAAGGAAAGCAATCAAGTTTATTATAGTCTTCATAGTGAACTTTTCTTCCACCTTTTAAGTGAGTCATGAATTACAAAAAATAAACCAAAATAAAAAAATCCCCACCAAACAAAAACCAACCCACAAAAACCCAAATAAAAAGACAAGCAAATAATGTTTTCACAAGATTCTGGACGCTCCCTGCAGGAGGATGAAGAGGTTGTAAGAAAATCAGACCTGCCTCTTCTCCATTTCTGCATAAACTTCCTTCTACGCTGGGGACAAGTGCATGTGGGGGGGAACAGGAACAAGCAAGAGCAGCATGACTCTGCTTTTACCAGAAGCCTGCAAGTCATGCGTGTGCAGCCACACCACACAGCAGCTGCCCTAAGAACAGCCATGTTTGCACAAGGGCTGTTGCACGTCCTCCCCTATCAACTCATCGTTACCCAACAGAGCTCCCCTGGCGCTGCAGAGGGCTGAGGAGGGAGTGTCTCCTCCACCCTTAATCTGCACAAAAACCCCGAACAGAAGAACATTCCCAGCACAAGTGAGAAACACCATTTCAAGCCTAGAACTGAAAGATTGTAGCTGTAGTAGAATATTAAAGCCATTCACAAAACTCGCTTTGTAAAAATATGCTGTTGGAACACAGCCGTGTTTCTCTGATAGCTATTACTGCAGTTACTCTCTTTTAGCCTGCTGAATATAGTTTCTTATCTTCTGATACAAAAAGACTTGACCAGCTAAGGCAAAGGAAAAAGAGGTAGTGAAAGCATGAGAATTAAAGCCAATCCAAGAGCAAAGAACCTGTCAAGTCATCTTACTTACTCAACAGGAAAGACTACATTGGACCTGTGGTAAGAGAGCACTCAGAATGTGTTGCAGATGTATTACTACTCCTCTGCACAATTCCGTTCAGAGGCCATAAAGATAAAAGGGTAGTTAACATGACTGTTAGATATGTGCATGAGCAGGTAAAGTCTCACACTTTCGGGATATAATTCAAAGCAATTACAAAATACATTTCCATCATTAGTTTGGCTTTGGATCAGAAGCCTTATGTGCCACAAAACAAAACCCAGCAGCAGTCCAAGTGTATAAAGAAACACCACAATCAACTGTTGTGGTGGAAAAAACAGCCGCTCTTCTCAAACAACCTGTCTGTGCTCCTTAAGCCATACTGCAGCCCTGCCCTCGTGTGCCTGTTTAGTCACACTGACGCTGGGTTAGCCAAGTTATACAGGAACACAGACAGAAGACTTGGGTAGATATCTGAAAAATAATTCTTATTCCTCAGAAACATCTAAGTACTTATCAAGCAGTGTTCAAGCAACAGGGGTTTAGGGTGTCCTGCCCCACCTCTTGTCTTTCTTTTTAACATTTTTAAGGCTATGCTGGGATTTGGAGTAGCAGATAAGGTAGAGGATTACTGAGGGGAACTCATTAATTGATGCCATCAATCTACCATAACACTTCTAGCACTACACTTGTGTTCCCCATCACCAAGTCATGGCCAGCACTGGTGAAGATACTGTGGACAAGGGCATGGTAACTGTTACTGACATTTGAGGGTAACAAGGTAAAAAAGCCCGGTAAAGAAAACCAGTAACAGCTTTCAAGGGCAACACCACTGCAACTACTACACCCAGAAGAGCTTCTACTGTGAGCCAAGCCCCAGCATGGGCTCGTTTCTGGGGTTACCTATTACCATGCTCATAACATGCAGGTAGGAAAGCCAAGGGCAGATCAAGGAAGCAGTTACCTATGAGTGTGACAGGGACTCCATACTCCAGGGCAGAAATGGCTGTCCACTTCCCTGTGCCTTTCTGTCCAGCACTGTCCTTGATCTTTGGGAGGAGGTACTTGCCATCACTGTCTTTGAATTTGAGAATGTTGGCTGTGATTTCAATCAGGAAAGAGTCCAGCTCTGTCTTATTCCATTCCTGAAATACCTGGAAGAGGAGGAAAAGCGCAGAAGACATGTCAGAAAAATCAACCTCATGTACATACAAGCAGGTTTACCCATGCCCAGCTGCCTCCCTCAACAGCACACAGCCACCATGGCTCAAGAAGGCAAGACATTACGACCTACAGCTCACCTTGGACATCTCGTCATGCTCCATGCCCAGCACATCTTTCATCAGGTGATAGGCCTCACAGATCAGCTGCATGTCTCCATATTCAATCCCATTGTGCACCATCTTCACGAAGTGTCCAGCACCCTCATCCCCAACCTGTCAGGAAACATCCAAAAATGCCATCAGCAACATCACTGTCACCACGTGCAGCATTTCACACCTGCCTCTGGCTTCCTTCTGCCTGAAGGAAGGAAGTAAACCCAGCACTAACTGAAAACACTGAGTCCCAGATCCATCAAGCTCCCCCAGCACATCTGTCCATTTTGTGGGCTAAATTACCAAAGATGGTAGATCTGAATTGAATGCAGTCAGACAGAAAATCAGCCCACTGATGTTTCTGGTTTTATTAAGGACAAACACATATAAGCTTCAGCAACCAAACTACCTAAGCATGGATCTAACCACAAGTTAAGGTCAGTATCGAATAAATATTTACCCAGTCACAACAAGGTTCCCCAGATCCCACTTTAGCAGCAATGCTTTGAAATATGGTCTTGATGTGGGGCCTGTGGGGAGAAATAATACGCCTCAGCAGACAGGCAGAGGACACAAACACCAAAAGAAATGTAAAAAAATCCATTGATGCATCCTTCTGTAACCTGGGGTGAGGGCAGGCTGATACCCACCACACAGCAATGTCAAATAAAATGTATGTTTTTCCCAGAACTAGACACTGTTTGCGAGAAATGGGGAGAACCTATGTCACACAGCACTGTGAAGACAGTCTTAATGTACCTATAGGAGCCCAAATATTATTTTCTCCATTTTAGAAATGGGGAAATAAAGGCAGGTTCTGGTACAGACTCATGCTCAAAGAGGATCAGTGGCAGGGATGAAACAAAATCCATTCTGCTCTATAGCCACAAGAAAAATCCAGGGTGATCTGGAGGAGGACAAGGAAAGAGGGAAGGAACTCCATGAATGCAAGTCAGGATATGGTTCTGTGCATTACTGCAGGAATTAGGAGCTTTTGTCATTGCCAAGCTCCCAGGTGTAGTAAACTGCTCAGCCAACAGGACAGCAGTAGAATGCCAAGATGGGAGCAACCTAAAGCGACCACTGGGAAAGGAGCCTGGGTGGCACATGGCTGCGGGTGCTGGGGAAGTGTTGGGGCAATGTTCAGGTAAGGGTGGCAAAGAGAAGCTGTCTTTACTGAGCTGTTCATGGCAAAGAGATGATCACACAGCAGATCACCGTTATGATGTCTCTGGCTTTGTGCCATCAAATTTGAACAGGCTGATACTGGTATGAAATGCTAACGCAAACGGACAGGAACTTCTAAAGCTCAGGTAAAGCCTGGGCATGCCTTTTCATTCCACATCTACAGAGAAAATGGGCAACCAGGCATAAAGCCTAATATGAACACTGATGTATGGTCCTTTACAGTCACGAGTACAAAACAGCATGGCAGAAAACAGCCAAAAAGTATTCAATAGTACAAACACGTTCTGAAACCTCCTTTGACAGATGATGTGTGTGACTGCAGGGGTGTTTGCTCCTGCCTGTTTCATTGTTAACAACTTTCCAAGTCCATAGGGGCCCAAAAGGAAAGTCATAATCAAGAAATAATACTTGTTCAAAACGTAAGCAAAATTCCTTTCTCCCCTGGCACACATTTCTCCCTCCAGATTTATTGTAGGTATTACTTTTGCCTGTGGATTGCTGGAAGAAAAACCTGCCTTTCTTTTGCCTGCCATGAAAGCTCAGCAGTGCTCCATGACTCCAGCTAGGTTGAGAAATCTTGAGCCTTGAGGAAGCGAGATGGCAACATATCTTGTTCTCTCCACACCCACACCCTCCTCCTTCCCTCCCTCCCTCAACTCTCAATGTGAATAGAAGACAATTGTTGCAGACCATTCTGAAGAGAATATACTAGCTCATGCTTACCAGGCTTCTTTGGCTCCTCCTGGCATGAGTGAAGGACCATATCTGGCACCCTCCTCTCCACCACTAACACCGCTTCCAACAAATAAGATGCCCTTTTCCCGTAGTTCCCTACAACGTCTCTGGAACAAAGAGCAGAGCAGCATTATTTAGTTTCTTTCAGTGCCAGAGCCTTACAAATAAAGGTTAGCAATTCAGACCTCAAATTAGATTTTCAGTTCTGCTTTGGACATGTTAGAAGACAACCTCAGAGAAAGCATGTACATACACCAAAGCAAACATTAGGAAACTTCCTGTTGATTTGACACAGATCCTTGCAAAATAGATATGCTGAGAAAAAGAAGTCTTTATAAGCACCAGACAGAAAAGAGGAGTACTGAGGCTGAAAAAGGCTCAGAATTCAGTGCCAGGTGATACTTCTGGGGGAGAGGCAGATTAGGCGCAAGGTGGAGTTGCTGAGTTCATTACAGAGCAAAGGTGCAAGCGTGGACAACTGTAAGGGAAACTAATTCCCTCTGAGCGGGAGAGAAGCACAGGCTGAGATCCCTAAGAGGAGCTGCAAGCTCCCCAAGTAATAATCCTCATTTAGTGCCTGTTTTTGACTCTGGCTTGGCCTACACACTTATGCAAGAGCAGGATGCCAAGGCAGAAAGACTAATACCAGACCCCCTTTTAAAATTCACAAGTACTGATTTGAATGTAATATTTTCATGTAAGCATCCCAGATATGCAACATAACTTCTGTAGTTACGGCCTGATCACAAGCAGGCTTTTGTTTTGGGTTTGTTTTTTCTGAAAAACAGAGAACTACCCTGCTGTTCCCATTACCAAGACAGCCAGAGCAGCAGTTCTGTCTTACTGGATTGCCCCACGGTCATGTAGGATTGAGATAAAACAACAAACCTATAAATGTCCTTTTCAAATCTCCCTGGAAACTCTTTAAGATTGTAAGAGGAAATTTTCTAAAGGCCATCACTCTTTAAAGGATGACAATAAAAATATTCTTCGGTGATGTGGGTAAATTCTATAAAAATATACTTTTATACAGTCCTTAACTACTGTAAGAATTGTTTTTTAATAAGCTGCATAATTCAGTTTTGCAGAGATAACTCAGGCTGGCCTTCCCTGAGCAAAGGGGAGATGGCATCTTATTGACTGACCATTCTGATGATCAGAGGAGGAAGAATCGTGTGTATTTTATTCATCTACTTCAGGTAGAAAGCAAACTCACCGTGGTATCTCTATACTCAGAATTCCCACCATCAATTATGATGTCCCCAGTCTCCAGCAACGGCACCTATCAAAAGTAAATCAGCATTTTGTTTTTCTACATGTATTCAAAACCTCTCTAATGATGAATAACTGAGATCTTCCAGAGCTAACTTCAAAAACCAGGCAGAAATAACGTTTGCCTCACCAATTTATTGATGAAGTCATCCACTGCAGTTCCAGCCTTCACCAGCAAGATAATGCGACGGGGCTTCTTTAACTTGGAGACCATCTCCTCCAGGCTGTGAGCACCGACCACTTTGGTTCCCTTGGCTTCATTGGCCAGAAAGTCATCCACTTTGGAAACTGTCCTGTTAAAAGCACAGACCTGGAGGAGCAAGAAAACACGTTAAAGCTGCCAACAGAACAGTTCCTTTAGCTCAGGCTGCAGATTACAAAAGCAAGGTTCAACATCATGTGCTTTCCCACTTCCACCTTCCCCAAAGACACAGAGCAGAGGGATGAAGCTGCAGTGTGTCTGTGAGTGCTTTGGGAACCTGTCAGTAATAACCAAGCCCAAAGCAAGCTCTAGCACAAAGCCACACATAACTAACACATCGGTTGGCCAGTAGAGTACGGGCATGCACTGCTGGTTTTCTCTGGCAAAAGGACAAAGGGCAGCCTAGGCTATACCCAGGAGGAGAAAACAACACCCATTAGGCCATCACATGGAACAAATGCTCAGTTCCAATCCCAAGTCCGCCTTTCTCAACAACGTTTTCCTTTGCTTACCACGAACCCATGGTCGTTCATGTTCAGAATAAGGTTTTGACCCATCACGGCCAGTCCAATCAAAGCAATGTCAGCTCTGGAATGCGGAAGAAATAAAAAGCCATGTAAGTCTCATTAACAGTGATTCAGCTACTGCCAGGCTGCAGTACATGCTGTGAATTGATTCTGTAGGTTATTACAGTAAGAGATCCTTGCGGCTGCCAGTCAGCCCAGCAGGCAGAGTGGAGACCAACATATACATGCCTCAACTCACCAAGATTCCTTCCTAAACACCAGACACACGAAGAGGTTCAGAAACCAGCCGCGACACTGCAGCAGGCAGCAGGAGTGAAGTGAGTGGCTGTAACGTGCCACTGCTGGACCCAGCTCTACCCCAGCTCCCCATTTCACCGCTGCTGCACTAGAACACCGTGTGTGGACACCACAGCTTTGTCTTTGCTTCTCAGGTTTGGGGTGAGCAAAGAAAAAGGGGGAAACGGGATATCCTGCTAGATGCTGCCTAATTCAGCCCCTAAGGGGCGTGCAGGCAGCAAAACCCAGCCCGTCCCCTCCTATTCCCCGGGTCAGGAGCGAGCTTCCTGCCCCGCAGCCACCTCTCCACACCCGATCGCTCCCGGTTTCACCCAGGAAACCTCCCGGCCCATTTTCCTCATCGCCCCTCAGCCGCCGCAGGACCCCCAGCGGTGAGCGCCCACCCCGCCGCCGGGCGGCCCCAGGCCCACCCTCCCCTTCCTCCTCCCTCCCGGCACTCGGAACCAGCCCCGGGGAGCAGCGGGTCCCGCTCAGCTCCCGCCCACCCCCGGCCCGCACTCACTGGGCCATGGCGGCGGCGGCGGCGGCTCCCGGGTCTCGGCCTGAGGCGGGAGGGCGCCCGGCGGGCCCTCAGCCGCGCGGGCGGGGCGGGCTGCAGCCGAGCGCGCCCATTGGCTCTTCCGGCCAGCCCCGCCCTCCGCCCATGGGCCGATGGGGCGACGGCCCCGCCCTCTTAAAGGGACAGCGTGCGGGCGGGGGGGCGGTGCGTCCCGGCTGGGGTTACGGAGCTCCTGCACTGCCGAGGTTCAGGGGCTGCGGCGGCACCTCGCGGGGCACAGCGCTCCATCTGTCCTTGTGTGCCCTAGAAGTCGGGCAGCATAAAAGAAACCTGCCCCTGTCGGCACGGCAGGAGATTAAAATTGGGTTGAAGGGAAGAAAGAATCGTGGCAGGGTTTAGGGTGGAAGGGACCCTAAAACTCATCCAGTTCCAAGCCCCTGCCACGGGCAGGGACACCTTCCACTAGAGCAGGTTGCTCCAAGCCCCTGTGTCCAACCTGGCCTTGGGCACTGCCAGGGTCAGTCAGATGCACCATCTTTAAGCATCTTTACTTTCTATTAAAGTCAAATTCTGAACATGAAGACTGGCTGTAAAGTTTTTGGTTCACCTTATTTCTGGGCACTGAGTGAACCATAGCACCATAGAAGCCCAAGTCGGAAGGGACCTCAAGGATCCCCTGGTCCAACCCTTCCAAGCAAGGATGACCTAGGCTAAATGGCCTAGCATCCTGTTCAGCTGAATCTTAAAAGTGTCCATTGTTGGGGAATCCACCACTTGTGGGTGTGAATGAACCCGAATGCAGTAAAACAGATAGTGGTTTCTCTGAAGTATCAACCAAGTTCTTGGAAGAGCAACCACAAAAGTTAATAGGTTACTCACGTGCTGAATGGGGAAAGAAATAAGGAACCAACAAGAGCCGCAAGAAGCCAGCAAGTTGCCCATGACAGCTTTTCAGATAAAGAACAGATCCAGCCAGCAGCCCGGTGTCAGTATTTTGCCATCAAGGAGCTGTTCCACAGTTAAAGAGGTGTTTGACATCAGACGGCGGCCCCTTCTTGGGGGATTTCAGTGCTCCGGGAATGCCGTGTCTGGTTTCCTCACCATGACTTTTAAAAGTGAAAGAACTTTCCAAGACGTGGGTGATTCCTGAGGATTCCCTGACACATCTCTGTCCACAGAGCTGGCTCCTTAACTCTGCTGTTACATTTTGATGGTTTGATTTCAGCTTCCTGTCATCTTTAATGGTCAATGGAGCATTGGCAGCTCTGTGACAGCCTTGTTTTATCTTTCAAGCAAAAGAAGCTTTAGAAAGCATCCAAAATTCTGCATAACATAAAGGGAAAAGGATGAGGAACGATAAAGACCTCTCATCTTTCTCAACAACGGCCAAGACAAATTTCTTCTCACAAAAGCCTAAGCTTGTTCAGGACAGGTGTTGAAAACAACTCCTCAATGTAAGATACTAGTAATTAAGTCATAATAAAAGGAGCACACGTTGCATCTGCTAATGCACTGGTTGTACCTTTATTGTTTCACCTCGGTCACTAACAATTCAGTGGTGCAAGGTTACCATACACAGTTAGATATCTGCATTGCACACCTAAGGCTATACAGCAAATGGATCAGAATTAGTACAAATACATGAACTATATTTACATTTTGTATACTCAAGCTCCAAATCTCGGATATATTTACAAAATAAAATAAGAAAATGAAAACCTGAAATTAATGTACAGTGTTGCTGATACACTCCTTCGCTGGGATGAAATCAGTTTGCAAAGAGCTTTGTTCAAGAAGGCCACTTACACAGCATATCCCTTGTATACCTTGTGTACAGAGAGATCAAACAGGGGAATGAGGACTGCAATTAAAAGTGTGTATGTCAGTGCAACAGCATGGCTAATGTCCAAATGCAAGAACCTTAATCAACTGCACATGAAGTATGAACAAGCAGAGTGGAAAATTAAGACCTGATCCTGGGAAGTGCTGAGCATTCAAGACTCCCTCTGCTTCTAGCGCCTGGTTTCAGGGCAGGCAAGAGGTAGCTCAGTGCTGCTCAGGATCAGGCCAATAACTTGGCAACATCAAGAATTGAAGACTTATACAACCTCCACACCCTCGGTTTTCTGAATACACAGCTGATCCTGTCGAGTTAAAAACCGTTCCAAAAAACATTGGACAAAACCATCTGGTTAGGGTTGGACTAGTTTGGATTTCAAATACTTAGAACGCATAAATGGCCTTCTGAACAAAAAATAAGTCAATCCTGTTCTTGAACAGCTGATGTTTTTAAACAAGGAAGCACAAAATTAATACATTCCTGCTACATACAGTATAGTTCAGACCACATATTGGGGTTAACTACAATGGAGAGATGCAACGCACACGTTCGTTAGAGACCCATTTTGAAGTACATTCAGCAAACCATTCCAGAGCAGCAGCGGTATCCTTCCTTCCAGCAGCAGTATCCTTCCTTCCAGCAGCACGTTCACAGCTGCATCTTCAACAGAAACACCCACCATGGTTTACACTAACACAAACTAAGGCTGTGCAAGAGTACCAGAAAGATGCATAGGCATACGCAGTATTAGTTGATTGTATAGTACCAATGGGTGTTATACCAAAGCTAATCCTGTTATCTAATGTGCAATTAATTACAGAGGTATAAATATACAATACATTACATAAAATTAAATCCCTGTAAATAAGGTACAAGCAGCAAAAAGTGAAGTCTTTGCTTTGAAATACCTTGTGAATCGGTAATAAGGACTATTGGACACTGACCAAAAAAACCCCTTTCTTAGTGGTCTGGAAATAGTATTCCCTTCCCTTCTACATCCCAGAATACAGGAATCTTCTTTGAAAAGGTACTTAAAGTGCATTTCTAAAAAACAGTATAGGAGGTTTAGCTTAGTTTTAAAATATCCAAGAAGCCTCAACATCAACGACATGATTTTCAACAGACAAAAAAAGGCAATTTTGTTGTTTTTTTTAGTGAGGAACATAAAACCCTAAAACACAGCACAGTGTTGCACTCATTCTCTCCAAGAACACCTACCAGTGCTTATGCCCAGTGGGTTGGCAGGCCCATGGCATGATGCCTTGTCTCCAGAGGGTGAGCCCCAAGAGCTGTCTGACTCCAGGACTTCACGCACACGCAGTAGGTAACCAAGAGTGCACTTTTAAATGCCAAGAGAAGGCAGCGTAGCACATTTTTCCCTTCTTGCTCTGCTTCTAGAAAGACATGTCTAACATGTTGGGCTAGATTAAAGAAGCTTTAAAGTAAACGAAAATCTTTTGCTTCATTATCCTTCTAAAGAAAACTTGAATTGGTTTCAGCCCAGTTTTAAGCAGGGAAACTGATGTCTCAACATAGGCTTCAGTAATTGGCGAGAAACTCTAACTGTATGCCTTTGTCAGACCTGAAAACAGTAATGCCCATTTGAACTCTACACAACAAAAATCTTTAGTCACAGATTATGCAGCTTTAAGAGATACTGATGCTTAAAAATAGAATTTTGCTCTTCTGATGATCTGTTATCCACAGAGACATCAAGTCACCAGAAGCTGCTTGCAGTCTGTAGACAGAAGAGTAACATTTACGCAACACGGCTGTAACACTTCCAGCTCTGTATAAAATAAGCATCCATCTCTTCCTGCTTTTAAAGGAAGATCCCTTAATCATGTTTCTATGCAATGCCTCTATCTCCTTAATTCATTTTCTGGCTTATCCAAAGCAAAGACTTAGCAAACTAGTTTTCTTCTAGTTAAAAGAAAAAGATAAAACTTAAAATGCTCTCAAGTGTGTCACAAGATGCCACCACCTACATTGCTGCCTCCTGAAACTGGTTCCACTTTCATTATACATGGTGGTGATGGCAGCAACAACTTTAGTGCTTAAAATTAACCTAATTCTTGAGATTGGCTTAGCTCCAGCTTGAGGAGCCCTCCTGCAGCACTGACAAATCTGATGTATCCACACACTGGAAGTGCATTATCGTCCATTGCATAACAAACGAATATCATCGCTGTGTTAAGAGTCACACACAATTAAACAAGACAAAACCAGAAGGAAAAAAAAATAAAAGGAAATAAAATCCCTATTATGCTCCTGGGTCCCCAGGATGCTCCTTCACTCTGGCTTCCAGTTCTGAAATAAATCTGAGGACCACAGGAGATAGCATGAGCACATGATTTAGCTTGAGTCCTATCTCGAGATATATAAAGACATGTCCTAGCAAGTGTCAGACTCCATCTCCCTGCTCCTTTGCCAACCACACTGTTAGGAGGTCTCATGCATTGCACTTTACTGGAGAAGGAAAACCCCATAAAGTTAAAAATTGCTCAGCTGATGCCAGTCCCACGTCCACTTTTGGCCGCAGAACTTCTAATCTGTGATGAGTGAGCTGAATCCAAATGACCTTCTTGAGCTGGAGTGTACCTAGATGTGCTTACTGTAATAGTGGAACAAAACCCTTTTACCTCTCCCTTGAGAGGTCAGAACCTCAGGATGAAATCCCTGTCCATCCCCCAGGATCACAGCTAGCCCTGTCAATGCCCAGGGTAGTCAATAAAGTATAGCACAGCAGTCTGAAACACAGTAAAAGAAACCACCACTCCTCCCGACCTCCCTGAAAACCTAACTAAGAAAGATGAGTTCACTTCTCAGAAAGGAAATTCATTCTGCCTTCCTTTATTGGGGCAAGGACCAGAACTTTGGCCACAAGAAGAATTTACACTGTAGGTCAAGAACTAACGCCACCCAGCTGATCAACGAGAAGCCAATTATTAAACCCACTGACCAGGACCAGAGTCCTTTTGATCTGTCCTCCAGGGAGGATCAATTCTGAAGTTAAAACTAACTAGGGGGTTTTAGCTGATTAAAGTTGTAGCAGGGAAATTAGGAGACATTCAACAATTGTTCCAAAAGGAATAGAAAGTGTCCTGCTGTTCCCTGGAGAATACTGCAAGTGCTGGGTCTAGAAAGTATTCTGTACACAGAGGATGCTTTCCCCATGAACAGATGGGATGTCACCAGAGTATTGCAGATAAGAGACACATGCATAAAGCAGGCCTTGCGGAATGATGCCGCAGTCTATCCCAACATACCAGTGACAACCGTACATCCCTTCCAAGAGAGGCAAGAGCTGTCGCTCCAGGCACTCTGCAGTCAGGACGAAAAGCAGAAGAGGAGACACTGCCCTCCTGCGGTGCTCTCCTGAAAGGGCTCTAGGGAACAACCACACTTTCATTTCCACTTAACACTCTCCATCTGCCAAATATGAGGCTGAGAATCTAACTTTAGGGATTATACCTAATATTTGATCGATGTGTTTTATTTTTCCTCATATCAGCACAAATTCTGTCTCCTCAGTTCAGAGGCAGAGTAGTGAGTGTTAATGTTCTGGGAAAGAGTTAAAGCCAAGCACTGTCCACCTGCAACCCCACAAGAGTTTAAAGGCAGATTATTCTAGCCAGCCCCTCTTGGTTTGTTCCCTATCCTTTACCAGCTCATGCCTTAACCTGGTGGACCCTGGAAACTAAAAACTTGCACCAAGTCCAAAATCCAGTCTGCCCAGATAGATTTGTCCAATATCAGCTTTCAACAGAGTTTAAATTAGAGGCTGGATCCAGAAAGCCTGAGAAGCTATTGCAGTTCCTCGCTGGGTAATGCCTACATAGAAGAATTTCTCTTTCCCTGGCATTAGAACGTTGCCCTGAGGGAACCAATGACTACTGCCAAGTCACAAACTGAATGAAAGCCTGCAGCAGTCCAGACAGACAACAACGGACAGTGGGACAGACTCCGAAAGGTCAGTTGGAAATGGGAAAACAATTGTTAGAAGAAAAAAAATAAATAACTTTTTTTTTTTTTTTCTTTTTAGAGTCGTGCATAATCACTCCAGTTTTTTTGCTTTTTTTTTTTTCTTTCTCTTTTAGTTTGGCCACATGCTACTAGTACGATCCTCAGTACAAGTGAAAAGAAACAAGGTACGGTTAGAATACCTAGAAAATGTGCTGAAGGAGGTGGGAGGGGAGGGGATGTTAAGCCACAGGATTACATACAAGAGAAACTGTCAAGAATCACAAAGAGAAAATGAGAGGTAACACTTCATCTATCAGAAGGTGAGTTAGGGAGAACAGATGAGAACATTACATGGACTCAGTACTTCAGCTGGCCCGTGCGTCTTCGAGCCAGTTTTGACCTGCACAAGAGAGAAGTAAAGAAGTATTTGTTGAATTCTGCAAGTTTATTGTTCTTCCCACAGTTTTTCCAACCTTTTTCTTAAATCACTTTGTATAGTCCTAGTTTATTCCATACGTAAAACATATCAAGGGCTGTAATGAGAAAGACTTCTTACTCTTCTGCTGTGCTCCTTTAAAGGAAGACAGGATCTTTTAAGGACTGCACTGTTAAGAAATTATTTGATGTTGTACAATAATAGTTTAGTTTTTAGTTATTTTTAACAGAAATGAAGAGCTACTGTAGTGTACTAAGACCTCTCCAGCAAGCAGGGTGTGTGTGTGACCTCTGTTACAGGAATGGCTTCTAGAGAAGCTCAAGAAAAGGGAAGGAAATGAGAATTTCGGCTTTAGCTCACAGCCCAGACCCACCTGCACAGAGGGAGTAAGAAGCTTTATAAATCTGTACAACAGCCATACAAGGAAACCATTTTTTGGCCTCCACATGCAGTATTGCTTGAAGCTTACCACACATGTTCAAACTGGACGCATCTGCCAAGAATGTCACAAGGCAAAGCAACAGCCACTGCACTTCTCAAGCACAGGACTTGGTCGGTTTGATTTTCCCTTTGTTGCCCACCCTCGCCCTTCGGTTCACCCATCCCATCAAATACAGAACAAGGTTAAATTCTGTGACAAACTATCAGCCTCCTGCTTACGACTCTCACTGTCTTTGTGCTCTGCAGCACTGGCTGCCCATGAGCTGCCTCTTACCGTATTGTGCCAGCAAGAAGTGGATTGAAGGCATATAACCAGTCATTCATGTCTTTGTCATTGATGGCCTGGAGCAGGACCCCACGATGCTTTGTGCATACCCCAAATGTGTTGGGTGTCTGGAATATTAAGGACAATTTAAATCACTAAAGTCTACAAGCACATGATGCACACTTCCTCTATGAGGGAGAGTTTGCTATGGCACATTCCCGAACACCACAAGACCTAAAGTCTTTCATTTAAGTTTCAATGGTCATTTCCAGGATATTATTAGTCAATCAAATAGGACATCTTCTACAAATTATAGGCTTAACTCATAAGTGTGGACTTTAAGAGCTGAGATGGACCAGTAAAGTTAATTTGATTCCTTGCAGGATGTTTGTGTGTGTTGCTTTGGGTTTTTTCTTTCTAAATAAACAAACAAAATACACAACCCCAAAACACCACAGAAACAAGACTATAAAAAACAAACATAGAAGGGTGATGGTACCAACATATGCTCATAAAAGCAAAATACAATGTGTAACAGGAGCTTGTTTTGGTCTCTTGTACAACTGTGTCCAAAACATAAGAAACCCTGAACAAACTGGGGACTTTGTGGGCAGAATCATCAGATACCAGACATTGTCCAAGACACAGATGCATTTTCCTTGGATCAGAGATGACACACAGGATTGTATGGGTGCACTACCACCTGTAACATTCCTGCTCTATGGGTAAGTAAATGATAGCTGCAGACTGACCTTTACCATTGCCTGCTGATCCTCACTGTATTCCACCTGAGCTGTGGATAAGTTTATGATTCCTCTTTCTACAGGATCTTTGTCACTGTTGTAAATGAAAACGTAGGGACGGCGAACCACCACAAAGTGCTTGGCCCAGGAGCTGGAGAGTGGCTCTTTGAAGTGGAGGTACCCCTTCTTTGAGACCACAGAGCTAGAAAAGAACAAACCCACGGATAAACAGGAATACATTTTCCCCTAAATAAGACACCTACTAAGTATCCCTATTAACTGCAAAGCACTGTGTAAGACACTTGGTCCTTGGTACATTTTGTCTACAACAGTATTAAGCAAAAGTTCTACAGCAAACTGAATTTTGTCTTCAAGAACTACGCAAAGGTCTGACAGAAAGAAGGAGCCACAAAGATCTCTACTTCAGTGAGCTTCAGCCATGGTTTTGATGATAGCAGACATTATATTCAAGTCACTGAAAATCCTGTTTATTAAGTAGATGCAGGGAATGAATGCTGCAGAGATCAAATATCAACACAACCTACAACGATCCTGCTTCCATCACACAGGACTGCAGTTCTGCTATCACTTGTTTGATTTATCTTCCTCAAATGGGGCATAAAACCCTACAAATCTCAGAAAACCCTTGTGACAGCTCTCAGGAAGCCATGGTCACACAACAACAGAAAACTCACCCTGGTCTGATTTCCTCAATATCAGGAACAAGGTTTAAGAATTCATTCTTTCCAGCTCTGGCAAGATAGGAAGTTTCTACTGTAGGAATTAGCTGGAACTGTTCCACCTCATGACAGGGACTGGAGGCACGAGAATTTGCTTCTGGTGTTCTTAGAAATAAGAGTGGATAAAGAAAAGTAAATCACAACAAATTGTGAATGTGATAATGGAATTCAAAGTGCATCTACAGCCTTGTCTGTCTTACAAGTTTCATCTTCCAGTTTTGTATGACATTGGGATCCTGTTGTAAAGTAATAAAATAGTTTCCCTTGAAGTCTGTGGAATAAAACTTAAAATAACTGCTAGTAAGTTGTTTCCCCAGCACTTCTCCCTCACTTCTCTTGCCCAATTTACTATGGTTTCATGTAAAATGTATTACTTCATCAGCACTCCTCCTCTCAGGGATGTTAGGCTGAGAAGCTACAAATCACATGCCTTTCACTAAGTAATTAGTCCCAATTTAACCAAAAATATCTTCTCTAGATACAGCTGAGAGATATAAACAGAGATTATTGGCCAAACTGGTTTATTCTGGGTTGTTGTTCATAGGCCTTTTTACCAGAGCTCTGCATAAAACTTGTGGACTCTGCACACTGACATTGCACCGGTCACTGGAATGATGAACATCTGACTGTTCATTCAGCACAAAGAAAAAGTAATTCAAAAGAACAAAATGGGGAAAAATAATTGTACAGAGTGATTGGAGAGGATAAGGTTGTACAGAGAAACATCTGAAAGCAGGGAAAAGGAAGGAAGGAGGAGAAAAATAAATCAGAAAACATAGCAAAGAGATTTGTGATACACCAAGAGGTAACGTGTTTCTATGAATACCCCATACTTACTTCTGGTCGATTGAATTGCATCTTGAATCCACCAGAGAGGGGCAGGTAGATGAAGGTGTGAGGGTGGCACTGCTGAAACTTGACACGGATGGGTCCCGCCCGATGGGGGAAATATCTGACAACTACAAGGACAAATACATGGAAAATATTAGAGATGCATTTTTTGGTAGCTGCTGCAGTCCAGGCTAGAGCATGGCACTGAGCATGCGGGAGGCTCAGATAATAGAAGGTGTTTTTAGCAGCCACTTCCCCACTTGGTAGTCAAATTTGCACACACAACCATCATAAACCCATCCAGGGGTGAAAATACAATGGCACTTTTGTAGGCACAGCTTGTTACTAATGTCCTAAACTTCTGATTATTCACACCCTGACTCCCTCAACAGAATATCAGACTATCCAGTTTGCAACTTGGTGTCCCCTGTACCTATAAGTCAGAGTTTAAAAACCCAATTTATCCTTTTACATCAGGAAAGTATATATAGGGAAAGACAGAGCACTTCCAGCCTGCTAACTAGAAGCTATATATAGCCCAAGTTCACACCATTTCTAATTCCTGCAATATGAATAATTCCAGCCAAATGCTTCCAGCAGACTGAAAAGAAAAGAAATTCATATGAAGTGTTTTGTCTCTTCACAGTTATCAACAGATTCCACAAACTACAAACATATTGCTATTGCACTACAAATATAGTGCATGAAATATTTACCTTGCATGAAATATTTACCTTACAATCACTGATGCTGTTGTACACCTGGTTAAATTCCCGATTGAAAGTGTGAGTAAGAAGCTGCAGACACTAAAGTGGGGGAGGAAAACAAACAACACACAGAAAAGGATTTTAAATTTAGATTTTCAGAGAAATTCAAACACAAGAGGCTCTTTGCCAAGACAAACTTGGCAGCTCATGAAAGGATAAACAGGATAAAAAGGATAAATTAGAATGTTTTGTTTACAGAACTACTAATGAAGGGGGACAAGGTACAGCTGTAGCACAAACCGAGCCACCAGCATTGGCTGCTGAGGATGGGTTATTTCACATTAAAAAGAAACTCACACAATACTGGATATTCACCATGCTGGGAAACTCATCATTAATGTTTAATCATCTTTGGCAACCCAATTTAGACCCATGCTGATTTTCTCATGTTATACCTTGGTGGCCAGCTCTTTCTCCCGATCCACCAGGCTTTCTATATCTGCTGAGTCGTAGCCGCTGCTCTCACTGGGCGTCACAGCACTCTCAAACGTTGTAGTTGAAATCTGTGAGGAAATGCTGGTGGAGGTACTGAGGGTTCCACTGCTCAGACTGGGAGATAGTGAGTCACTCAGGGACTTGGGGATGCTGTCACCAAGCTTTTCACGAAGCAGAAGGAAGTGTCGGGTTTTTTCCACCTAGGAAGAAAAGAAATCAGTGTCATCTGCTCCAGGATGTTGCCTACTTTATAGGCACTGAATTCTTATGCATTCTTTTAAGAGTCATACCAGTAAGCATTTACAGAGTTTACAATGGCACTAGAAATTGAATATACTGAGTTCTGAGCTGAAGATTCTACTCAGCAGTAGACACTTTCTATCTTCTCTGTTGGAGAATTTACTTAAATCTTGACTTTGGGAACAAACTCCCCTCTGGGAACCCGTTCAGCTCAGAAGATCGAACAGGAGGTAGACGAAAGGCAAATTCAAAGGTACAGCTGTGCTTTTTCTTCCCCTTCCCCCATTTCTTTACTCACCTCATGCAGCAGCTCCAGTTTCTCCAGTTCCCACTGATGCTCAAGAATGAGGCTGTCACCCCTGGGCCTCCAACCTGCTAGGTTCTCCTCTCCTCGCACATAAGCTACAGATGTATCCAGGACTTTCCTCCTCCTCCTCTGCATTCCTGAGCAGTGAAAAATAACATCAGACATGTTAAAAACAGAGTCTGAGCAATGCCACTAAAACACACTACCAATTAGCAATCTGTGAAGAACTAACACTTCTGCTGTTGGGCTGGAAATAAACATGGCAATGATTCCATTAACAGCAGTCACACATTCCAAAGAGATTTGATTTCATCCAGTTTTCTTCATTCAGATATTTTCTACTGACCAGGATATAATGCAAACTCCTGTTCAGTCTAATTCAACACAAGAACTTCAATTGCTAGGTCTTAAAGGAAAAATACACTGATACTACATGAACTACATTCCTTCCAAGTTCTCAAGCTTGCATCAGGTATCAGTGTATCTTCAACAGACCAAGACTAAACTCTATAGCTGCAAATACAAGTCTCACCTGTGTTAGTTATGAGCCATGCACTATGACCCCTAAGCTTATGACTCAGGCACATGCTCAGTTTCCTGATATACCCATGTCAGCAAATGTAAAGTTATCAGTGAATCCTTGGTTCACCAATGGTAAACACAAACCCAAGTGGAAAATAAAAGTCTGCATAAAAGTTTTTTTAATGGAATAGCAATGTTCCACTGCTCCTATGAAACAGAGGAACTGCTTCCCATCAGGACAGAAGTGTTTACTCCATTCTGCCTATGGAATTTGCTGCAGTATTTCATATTTGTCACTTGAACACCCAGTCACTGCTCACCTGGACTTCCCGTGTCTGACATTTTGCATAAACTTAGTTCATAGATCCCGGTTACACGATTACTGTTCACAAGAAACCAGAGGGGAAAAAAACCTGTTAACTTCAGATATAAAGTGCATTAGCTTTAGTTAAGTGGTCTCCAAATTAGAAGTTTAAGTATAGTTGTTACTTAGAACTACATTTGAATTCTAATCTTGACATAAAATAGCCAGGACTGCAAGATTTCTAAAAGCTGCATTTCCCCCATGCTCCTCCCCACCCCCCATTAGACTCAGCAAACAGCCACTGTGGTACATTCCAGATCAGGATCAGGGTCATCTATGCACAAGCTTAAAAAAGTAGATCTCTGTACCCAACTGTTCAGTCAAAAAACTGGAAAAGGGGTTAATAAAGAGAGAAGCCATCAGAGTTTCACTGAAATAAATGCAAGAATGGATGTCCAAAACCAGACTGAAGAACTGGAACTAGGTAGGATTTCAAGGAAGAAATAAAGAAAACTAAGCTGCATTCTCCCCGTGCCCTCTAAGAGAAAAAGCATACACTGACATAAAACACAGATACCAAAACTGGCAACTGAACTTACGAATCTGGAGATTTGGAGTAGCCACTGCCAAAGAGATTGCGCAGTGATCGTGGTGGGGAGATCTTGGCATCTCGTGAGTAAAAGACCATACAAACATCCTTTGTTATAACAGCAGGCTGGATGCAATGGTCAAGCTGAAAGAAGGAACAGCAATGAATGAGTGGCTGCAGGCAACTATGCCAAGTTATGCTGCTTCCTTCTTTTAGTGGGACAGCTTTATGAAATTTGTTCTTGTTTGGGTCTTTGGTAAAGGGTTTTCATGTGTTCCCATGAAACAGAACTGTCAAATTACTTGATGCATCTTGTAGGTGAAATACTTGTACTACACAAGATAAAAGTATCTTACATGCAAAGCCAAAAGTTAGGCCAGTGTTTGTAACATTAGTAGTACTTACATAGCAACGTTTGCTGATTTCAATGGATTTTCAGATACAAAGATAGATAAAATGAGGCACAGAAAGAGAAGGAGATCACCAGTTTCACTTCACATTTGCTGTGGGGCAGTAATACCTTGACATCTGTAACACTTTAACTGTGAATAAATTTTTCCACCCTGTTCTCAGAAGATGAATAAAGACTTTGCCTGGCTTCAGGATTCAAAAACCACTTAGTCCAGTAAGTATTTATCTCAGGTACAGAGTCTACTGTCTCAAATAGTTATTCTTGAGTCACAAGCAAACAGGAAGGCATAGGTCTCTAACCTCCAGATAAGCAGAAAGGGTCATATATATCTTCTCTCCATATGGTGTCACTCGATTGAGAAGAAGGGAGTTATGCAAGGAGCTATCCCAAACTGCTTCAAACCGATAGAAAGTCCTGGAAAAAAGTACAGTAAAAGCTCAATAGTAAGAGTTCCTCTGCATCCCTCTGATCAGTGTAAAGCGGCTCATCCTTGACATCATCCACTAGGACTCTCAGTGGCTCAGATAACAAATAGTTGAAGCAAAGACCTTCTCTTCTTTCCCAAGATACCTTACTTCTACCTCAAACCAGAATGACTGATAGGTAGGGTTAAGTCCTATAACCAAGTGATAGATAAGATAAAGATTTCTTTCTATGTCTCTACTAGATTTAATTAAAAACTTCCAGATTTAATTAAAAACACAAACTTCTGCAGTTGAAAGGAAGGAGCTGAAGGCTCCCACAGTTCTGCCCCAGCAATCAGGAAAGTCCATCTGTTCAAGGCAAAAGTGAGACACAGCATCATACACAGGACAGCTAAATCATCAGATCTGGAGTCACCATTACACACTCTTGAACAGGGGCTATGGGAAATGAGCTTTCTCCTTTCTCACAAGTAGAGACTGATCCCATGTAGGTTCCTTTGGAAAGAAGTCCTAGGAATGCAGCCTGCTTTTCTACACTGGTAACAGAAAAAGAATTCTTCATCACCTCCATATAATTTCCCTCCCAAATCCCCTTGCCACTGAGGTTTTCCATCCCATTTCAAGTCCAAATGATGTGGTACTAAAAGCAAGTGCTTTATGTATAGTATTTCTTTAAAACAAGTTCTATCTCTGAAGAGCTTCTCTACTAATGCCCAAGGCCAACTAAAATGAAACAAGAGACAAATGACAAAAAGCAGGGTGGGGGTGGAAGAAAGAAATAACAAAACTCAAATCAAAAAGAAACAAGCAGCAGCCCAAGAGCAGACATATCAGAAACAAAGTTCTGATCTCAGAGTTTCCAAGAATCTCCTTTGCCTGATACCAATTACACAATTCTCAGCCAGTACCTTGAGACACCATGAACTGTGCAGTCAAGTAATATAATCTGAGCATATTGCTAAACATACTGTCTGCATTTGAAGCAGAAATTACTTCTACATGTCCTGCTTCTATTAAAAATGCTACACAGAAATATATTCTAAAGGCTAAGTAACTGGTAACTTTAAAAGCACTGTAATGTACTCATCCTTACTTGAGTTAGATTAGGCAAATGCCATAGGTTGTCCTCTAACCCTTTACCTGTGCTAAGTCCCTATGTTTTAATCTTCCATCGTGTCTTAGTTATGAGAGCAATCTTTTAAACTTTTAGCAAGCTCCAGATTTACTACCTGGATGGAAGAAAGAGTAGTAAAACCTGGTTGTGCACAGATGGGAAAGCCAGTGTACCTCATCCCTGAATGAGCTCTGCACCATTTGCCAAACATCACTCCTCATCATGAGAGGACACAGGTGTAAAAGTTCGTCAGTGCAGAACTAAATGTCAGCAAAATGATGCTTTCTGGTTAAAAATCAAGCTGAAGTCAAGTATAGCTTCAAGACAGTTAGTCCACTGGATTTTGTCTAGCCAGAAGGTTAAATATACAGTCTTGCCTGTCCAAACCAGAACTTGCTAGAATAGTTGTAGAGGGAGACAAAAACTAGAAGTGAGCAAACTTCTTTCAGCACAGTCAATAGCACAAGAGGGAAAATGGAGCAGAGAACAAGCAAAGCATGGAAAACAGAAGAAACAGGTTAAAGGCTCCAGTGTATAGTTAGAACTGATTTTTAGGTGGATTTTAGCATTTGGGGTGAATTCAGAGCATTGAAGACAAAGTCTGCTCTTTTTCAAAGAGGCAGAACACAGAAAGAGTGCAAATTGCCCCAGATTGTGCAGCCAGAATGCTTGGCTCTGACCCAATCTGGAAGGTGAAAGAAGAATCCAGTCTGAGCAGCTACTACATGTCTCACTTCTCTGCCAACTGGTAAACTAAGTAGCAGCCACATGGTTAAATTTCAGATGCAAATCCAACCTAAGAACAGAGGTTGAATGACAGTCACATGGCAGCCACTGCTTTTTGTTCCATGCAATTCTGAGCTGGAATTTCAAGTAACCTAATCATTCTGTCCTTGACTTGGTACTTCAAACATGGCAAGCATTAGAGAGTCAGAGACAGGAAAAAAATCCAAGTTTAGTTCTTTGATACAGAACAAAGGAAGAAAATAGCAAGGACTACAAATAGGGACTATATTCTGACAGCACATTTTGAGAACCAGGAAGACTCAACAAAGGAAGCTGTCTCTTCCACGTCAAAGAAAGTTTGCCTTTACAAGTCCCCCACTGAATTGTACCTGAATAAACCCTTGACACAAAGGAGGAGGATGTATACTACTTCTGGAAGAGCTAAGAGGAGTGCTAACAGAAATTAGTAAAAGCTAAAAGGGAAGTGGCAGCAATACATATGGGACATAAAGCTTCTTGAAAATAGAATGCTTTATGTACAAAGCAAGCAAACAGAAAATACCTAGGCATATCCTTATCAAGAAAGAGCCTGTGAAAACATAGAAAGAGCTTCAGTTAGTCCAGCCAAAAGCAGAACAGAAAAGCAACAGCCGAGAGGAACGGAGCAAACAAAAAACCCACACCAACCAGAAAACAAGTCTGCAGACAATGAGCAAACATAAAACACACATAATCCTTTACCAGGGCTTCAATCCCACTCCATCACCCTGCCACACACTCATCCCACAATTTAAACCTTGGCATTTTGGCAAGATGTGGTCAACAGCTACATCTCACTGACACTCATCCTTCACCCAAGTGGTTCATCTAATAGGAAACTACAGAGCTATATAGGAATTCCTTGAAATTGTGAGAGAACAGGAAGTACAGAGCTTGCCAACTGCAAATCCAAGAGCATCAGACTCGAAACCAGCAATGTTTCAGTTATACTGACCCATTAATCCAAATACACTAAATGTAAAATACCCAGTTCTCAGTGGGAGGCAGAGAGTAACTGCTAAAACCTGCCACTGTCCGTGCTTACTGACACTAGGTGGCAGGAAGACATTCAGCTGTAGGAGTGGCATTCTGATTCCATCTTTAATATTGCAGTGGAATTTCAAAGTCCAAGCCTCTAATGGAGAGGGAAGAAGCCATTTCAGTGCCTAGATGGATACTGCCTGCAGCATTCAGCAGCTGCAGCAGAGATGGGCTCCAAAACAACCCCCTCCCCTCCGGAAACCCTTATTCAGAGTTAAATTTCAGAGATATTCCTGCTTTGCACCAGCTAAACAGCCAGGAGAGGTCAAGTGACTTGGCTGATGTCAGAGCAGGGAGAGGCTGTGCTGGCAATGCAGCATTCCGCTTCCCTGCTCTTTGTTGCAGACACTGAAGCAAAACAATGTGGAGTCTGACTGATCTTTACAGCAACGCACCCTAATGAGAGAGACAGCAGCCAGAAACCTCTCAGCCCTGCTGTCGCCCAAATGATTGCAGATACATGGAACAGAGCCCCCCTTATTAGAACTGGGGTTAATTTGTGATACATCTATATAAATCCACAAATTATGAAGTTTAATTTACACAGCATGACTCTTGCTTAAATTGTCACATGCTTGTTCCAGGAATAATACAAGTATGTACAATTCCATAAATACATCCCCAAGATCACCCCTGTACTTCACTGCTGTATTCTAGCAACAAACCTTGATCTCAGTTTAAAAGTTCTGGGTGAAATCCTGAGAGTCCCTTAAGCTGTTCCTTTCCATCCTCCCTCTACGGTGCTTACACATGGAAACTAATGCAAATGCATTAGAAATCCTCCACCCAGACCAATGGAATTCAGCTTTAGCAAGAGTATCTGGTAACGTTCATTCTCCATTTCTAGGCCCTGTGTCTATGGAATTTTACATTTAATAATTAGCAGCATTCCCAGCTTTCCAGACATCCTGCCAATACATCAGAGGTCAAAGAAACTTCAGATTCCTGCTAGAGTGCTCAGTTTATTCACTTACCTATTGGAGCTGTGAGAGGACTTCAGGTATTTTGCAGAGATAATATTCAAAGACAGAATAGCATCCACAGCAGCTTCATCTACCTCTGCTTTATTTCTTATACGCCCTGAAAAAGGTAAGAGGGGGAAGCAACTAGAACTAAATCTTAAACACAGAAAGAATTTGTTTTCTCAAATATCATTTCAGACTATGTGATTAACAAGCAACTGTGAGTGGAAGTTGCAAAACTTAGTTTTTCCTCTGGATCCTTTTCAAAAGCCTCCTCTCACAGCCAGTAGTCATAAAGATGACAGAATCTGATACAAAGAGAAATAACCATTCGTGCTTTTTCCTTCCTTCCATAGCAACATGTGAAACAACAGACTCACCAACAACCAGCTCTCGCACGTCTTTCCAGTGCAGCTCACTGCCCTTCTCATGGATAATGGTGACTGTGATTCTACGCTGGATTCCCTGGTAGAGTTCAAAAACAAAACACTGGTGAAGTACTCACACACACACAAACATCATCTATTTTGCACTTATACTGCAAAAATGAGGCAAATAAGATCATTTAAATTAGTTTTTAACTGTGAACAAGCACATATGCACTTCAGGGCTCTAAAATTAACTTAAGAGGAACATTATATTCTCATATGGAACAGAAATAATGCTTCTCTCTCCTCATTTCACAAAGGCAGAGTTTTTTAACCTAAAACAGTCCTGAAATTGTTGCTATGCTCTCAAAGATGTGTGTGGTCCCTTGAATATATCAGAGTTGACCACATAAAAAAGGCAAATACTTAGTTCATGTGTGGTTATATACACTTATATTAAAGTGTATACATCAAAACAACTGCATACACCAAAAGAAGTTACTAGAAAATTGCAACCATTCATGAAGACATTCTCCTTCTTTTCACATGTGTTTGTTACAAGCCAAAAGATAATAAAACTCTGTAATAGCTGGGAAAAAGGTAAAATTGTAGAATAGAAATAAAGACCACATCTGAAAAATTCCCCAGGTGTTGGTTGCAACAGACTCCACTCTTCCAAATGCAGAAGACAACTACCCAGGGAGAAGGTGCTTTGTGTGTAGCTTCCCAAAGCTGAAAAGTGTTTTTGCCTACGTTGTGGATTTGACAATGGGATTGATAATGGTTTTAGAGAGGCTACAATTACTCTGGTTTGAAGTGCAAGTAACTGATGAAGACACTAGTAAATATAGAACTAATATTTTTTTCATTTTTAATAAGGAAATCATTGGAATATGGCCATTATTCCTAAGCTATAAGAACTGTTCTTATAATTTTAAAAAGACAGAAGAAATGCAAATCACAGATAAACTCTATGAAAAGGACCGGAGAATATGAGAGTAGAAAAACCACAACGTAAACCTATAAACAATATTTAACTAGGAGTATCTTTAGAATCTAGCTAAAGACAAATTATTACTAAGGATTATTACAGGCATTTAAAATGCACTGAGATGTGGTTATTTTGTAGATCTGCCTCACAGCCACATGCAGTGAGAAAGAACCAATGAAAGTTGAGTCCATGTGATCCTTCTGTGGCCTTGCTAGAAATGTTGGGAGAACTCTGAAGGCACAAATCTGGTCCGGAAGGTTCCTGCTTCTTAAAAGGCTTTCATCTTCCATGAGTGGAATGATAAGCAACAGACTAGAGGCCAAACATATTCTCATAGCCCAAAGCTAACATGTTAACTACAGACTGAAAGATGACTGACCCTACAGCTATTATTAGACAGCTGTGTGGGAAAGGAGAAGACATGAAAGATGCAAAATCCAGTCATTAGCCTTCTAACCCCCCTCAGAGATGAAACTTGCTGTTCTACAGCCTTCATTAGTACCTGGTGAAGCAGGAACGTCCCCTGACAGGGTAGGCCTCCAGTGTGGTCCACAATAGCAGGAATATACCTGTGTGAGACAGTGAAATCAACAGGCAGGAAAGATACACTTTAGCACAGCAAATTTACTCTGTATTCTCCTGCCAACAGTTACCTTTCTATATAGTAAGTGAAGAAACACGAGTGTTTCTACTGACTCTCAGACTGGACTCTTTATTCCACCACAGTATCAGTGAAATATAGAAGTGTCACATACTGTACTTCCTGCACTTCTGGATAACTCTGTGGAACTTGTTTCTCAATATAATCCCTAAGGACCTGTCAGGGGAAACCCTTCTCTGTAGCAGAGGTGAACATAAAATAGGGCCTGGAGCATAAAGTTTCTAGTGACCCAAAGAATCTGAACTCATGGCCTAAGTAGGGTAAGTTTTCCCAGCACCTATTCAGCTGGTTTGCATGGGCTTTCAGAGTGGAAGGATTGCAACATGGTTTAGTGCGACGTGTTCCTGCTCATGGCAGGGGGGTTGGAACTAGATGATCTTAAGGTCCTTTCCAACCCTAACTATTCTATGATTCTATGATTCTATTACTGAAGGTAAGGAAGTGGAAGGATCATGAAAGATCATTCTACCTCTTCAGTCCTTTCCAATGGGGACAATAAATGCCATCAGAACTCACACCCAGTCACTACAAACCAGCCAGGCTACTGCCTGATACCAATTGCTAAACATCAGCCTGGTGTGAAGGGAACAAAGGGTAAAAGATCAAACTCCCATTAATCACTGTTCTTAAAGCATAAAAGATGAATACTGGACTTACTCCCCTGTTGGCTCCAATTCGCTGATCTCAAACCAGACGAGGAGGTCGTACTTGCTCACACTCTGGCCCAAGCTGGGTTTGCTCAGAGTGTTGAGCTTTGTAGCTGGCACTTAAATAAAGAAAGAAAAGAAAAAATGTATTTGCAAAGACTGAACAAGTGAAGCTTACCCAAGGGCTCATTTCAGTGATCCTATGTGCAGACCACATCTTTTGCCATGAAAACTGTTGCTTACAACAACCATTTATCAAAGTGTTGGTTTTTAAATCTGAGTTACTAGATTAAAGAAAAAAAGAGTTAAATATTGAATCAAAAGTGTATCCAAAAAGCTTGTAGAAATATGCAGTCTCTCTAGATCCACAGAAAAAGAGGTTTCCAAATGTACATCAGTTACTTTATGGCTTAATGGTGATTTAGAATTGCTTAGGTCTGTTCATCTGCAACAGTACTCACCCATGAAGTACATTTCCCCTTCCCCACACAAGGAAAGGGGAAGGGAAAAAAAACGAAAAACAAGAACTTAAAGCTTCAGTCCTCTCTTCTTTGTGTTACAGATTGCTTGACTCCTGTACCAGTTTAGATAATGTGTATGTAAAAAAGCTGAACAAGACTTATTCCAGAGCTATAATCCTACCAAAGTCTGACTCTGAGCTCCTTGTGTTTTGGTATTAGTGATTACTACTGGCCAGATCCTCTCCAATTCCTTTCATGCAAATGTAGGGATAAACCATGTTAAAAAAAACTAATGGGGTAAGTGAAATTGTAAAAATAACCTGATATTTCTTCACACATACTTACACCACACCTTGTAGTTATCATTACATGACTTCTCTTATCTGTTCACTCATTTCAATTTCTAAATGGGAACATATTGAAAGCTCAGTTCCTGTGTACTGTGACAGGTATTTTTGCAACTCTCCAATTGATTTACCATCTTTTCCTCCTTTTATTAACCTCATTGCTTTTATGAAGCCAAACAATTATTCTCTTCTAGCTTCTCAAGCCCCATTCTTTCCTTGCTCAACGGTAATTTAGGTTATTCTATCTTTACAACTCTGTGTATCTTTCAAGTTCCACCATGACTTAACCTCCCATGCACTGGAAGAGCAGAACAGTCCCCAGTTAAGAAAATGTCCCTATACGTATGCCTGTGTAGTCTCTTTGAAAAAGTAATAATAATAATAATAATAATAATAATAGTAATAATACATAATTCTGTTTCTTTTCTGGATAAAATGGTAGCTTCCTCAGAGGGACAGAATTTACAAGAATCAGTTATTTACAGCAGTACAACTCCATCATGCTAGGTAGTAAGCCTCAGTGTCATCATTTACTCTTCCCATTCATTACTCAAGGTAGCCACTCTCTTATACCCATCATATCATATAGCACGTGAACTCATTCCAGCTGGACTCTGCTGTTGATAGCAAGAGGAACAAACACACAAGTCACTCAAGTTTACTGCTAAGCAGAGACACTCAAAAGCACCAGAAGAGAAAAACAACAGAAAGACACATTTAACTAAACATGAAAGCCAGTTCTAGAAGTTCTCATGGCCTTGCTTTGGCACAATTAATAACCAGTGTGTGGGCTGGGTTTCTTTGGTGGTTTTTTTTTTAATGTGAGGAACAGCAGTATTAGTGGCAAAAAAAGATGATGAACAAAAAGCAAACCTGTACAGAACACAGCAGAACATTTCCCTCTACAGCTGTTTTTTCATATGCAGCATCTCTCATCCCAGTACTACAAAACTATGTACAGAACACACAAAAAAAGCCCCAGAGATCCAGGAAGTTTCAGGGAATAGATCCAGTGACACAGAAAAATCTGTGAAGCCTACCACAGTGAAGTTTATGGATTCTCTATAAGGTTCTCTCTAGAACAGCCCTAAATTAAGCACAGCATCATCCTTCCATGACCACAACCATGGCAGTTTCTAGTCCCAAGAATACTACACGGTAAAGGAAGAAGGAATTTTGGAGCACATTGTGGAACTACTTCTACATCTACCACAGATCAACTTTGGCTACTAACCATCTCGTTTAGGAGCCCGCTCACTCTGACAACTGGGAACAGGCAGAAAGAGAAAAGGTGGCAGCTGGTCAGCTCCATCCTGGAAAGCAGCCACGGCAGAGGATGCAAGCACGTTGGCATGCTCGGATAGCGTGTTCAGCACATGCACGTTTACATAGCCAGACATAAGATACCTAATCAACTCAATTTTTCTTTCATGGTCTGCAGAGGGAATGGAACACACACAAAAAAAGGATGGTAGAAATATGCAGGTGAGAGAAAGCTGGAGAAGGAGGAAATTAAAAGGTGAAATGAAAAATATAAGGCATAAAAGAGTTCAGCATGCATTATTACAATTAGGCAAAGAAAACCAAGGATCATTTCAACAAGACTGACTCACTGAACAAGAATGTTAGCAAGCAAAAAGATGAAGCAGTTAATGAATAAGCAAATTTTCAGTCAAGTGCTCAGTAAGCACATAAAAAGCCATAGCCAGATCTCATGGAAGATGGTCAACACCTCAGGAATGAAATTCTACCCTTTAATGAACCAAGAAGCACTTCCTGCAAGAGGGGCTTGAAAAGAACACATAAAAAGGAAGACAGCCAGCAAAGATAGATCCAATGCCCTTTGCAACGTTCACTCCATTACATTTCTTGGTGTCCTGAACAGTTTAGGAATACACCACGACCTTCAGCAGCAGACATGTGGTGTACAGAGTTAGAGAACTGTTCTCACCTGGCTTTGAGAGCGGCATAGGGGGAGGAAAGAATCTTCGGGAAGGCTGTGGAGGGCTATAAAGAAACGAAGAAAGTTACCAATATAGAGGAGCGAAACATAAAAAATCTATACAAATACACACATGTGCATCTATGTACACACAGACCCCCAGTACAGTCCTTCCACCCATTTTTGTCTTTCAAAATATCCTCACTAGCCCACAAAGACAGGTAAGTAAAGTATTACCTGTCACGAAAACAAGTGGACTCAGCACACGTCTCAGACTAACTGATGTCCTATTTCTATTCTAACTTAATTAATCCTAGCTGTCAGTAAAAAATTATTTACAATTTCCAACCACTCTACCCCCATTCTGTACTGAAAATTTCAGCAGGTAACAGGCATCTCCCAAAATAACTTAAAGAAAAGGAAAAGCCTCAGCTGGCATTTCCTCTTAAAACCAGCACCTGCTTCCTCAGCCTCTTCTCTTAAGCTTTGAGGACTTAGACACTAGGGGTCCTTTCCCCATTCCAAAAATTCAGCAACTTGGGCACTAGTTTGTCAAGAGGTTGAGAACCCTTTTTTTCCTCCCTAATCTCTGACTCTCCTCTTTTGTTATCCAACCTTTATGAATCAGACCACTTGCCCTGAGGGAACACTGCATCTGAGAGCACTGTTAAGGTTTACCAGAACTCGCTGAGATCACCACTCTAGTTCTGAGTACGATATTCTACCACCAAAGTGTTTGTAGGGTGGATACAGCTGTATTGGCAAAACAGCTTTCCATGTTTCAGCTGGCAGAACAATTCCATCACTCACTAACAACAGATACTACACTAGGTAAATAGGCTGCTGCCAGCACTCTTACCACCTCGCTCAGGAATCCTATTTGTGAGGGTGTGCCTATATAATATCAGCAGTATGAAAGAGTACTGCCCACTCACCTGAGCATGATCACAAACAGCCTTTATGCCAGAATAGTGAGCAATACCTGTTGAGATCCTGTCCTTGCAGATGGAGAGGATGCTGCTGATAATGTCCAAAGACTTCAAACACAACAGGCTTGGTTTTGATGTACTCCACAAATGATTCCGTCACTTCCACAGCAATCTATTAGGCAAAGTAAGGAAAGAAAATGAGACATACTGGGAGGAAATTCCTTTTTGGTTTAGGCATTAATTCCACTCTTTGATAAAGGAGAAAATGAAAGCCTCAATATTAGTCATTTTAAGTAGCAAAGGAGGCTACATGTAACCAAAGGATTACACAGTTCATAAAAATAGACATATTCAGTTCATCTGAGATCATAAGCACTGCTATTCACATAGATTTTATTTCCTGAATTCTAAATTGTTTTCATTGAACATCCTGGGAAGGAAACAGAGAATTCAAAGGCAGGAAGTAGAGGTGAAACAGGAGAGTTAAATCTGCCATACAGAATCATTCTGTATTTTCTTCTCCACTGGGGATTATATCATCCACCTGATCACTCCTTCTACTGTCTGTTCTTAATATTCCCCTTTCCCCCCTTTCCCATACACCTCTCATGATTATAACAAGAAGGATACAAACAACTCCCAGTGCTAAAACAGGCACTTACTATTCATGTGAAGTTTTACTTACATTCTGAACATGGTAAAACCCAAGGGGAGTCCCTCGACCATTGTTTTTAAGAGGTTCTGTTGAGAAAGCTTCATCGTGTCGATGTAAAAAGCTTTAAGAAACCAAACAAAAAAACCCAAAATAAACCTCCATAGAACCATTTAGTGAAGATTGCTGTGCTGTGAACCCAACACTGAAAGGAACTCTTATTTTTTCTGCTAAGACTATAGAGGGAGTTGAGTCTTTGGGACCAAAATTCCTGTACTTGTTTTGTGTCCATTACTGCTATTTTTAATTCCCTTTCATAAGAAACTAAGCCAAAGAAACTTTCACTTGAAAGCTACTGAGTTACTCAAGGACCTTATAGCTTTCATTCTAATTAAGCATGTGCACCATCTAATACCAATTTTTCCACCTTAAAAGCCATTACAAAGCAAAAAGTTAAGATATCTACAACTAATCACTGAAGAGTTCACTGTGGTTCATAATTCCTTTCTGCAAAACTTTATTCCCTAATACCATCCTGACACAAAGCAGGTACTGCTCATAAAGGAATTCCAGTAACTGACAGGGTGTTTTTCTCTGCTATACCACAGTGCCAGCAATGCAAAAAGCTTTCCGTCAGACCCTCATTGCCCACTGTTATTTGCACTCTCTACCAAACCATTACTTGGTAATGTAAAGAAGGACAAACTCTTACTTGAACTGGCAGAAAATATCTGCGTATTCAGGCAGGATGCCGCTGGCCTGCAGCACTGTCACACGGAAGGTAAACACGCTGCCCAGTTTCAAGTGATCACCAATTTCCTCAGTGAATCCTTCCATAGTCATCTTTCCATCCAGAGTGGCTGACTTCAAGTCTTAGGGAGACACAAACATCCCACATGAAATCACTGTTTTCTTTTTCTCCTCCACTCTGCCCTTTCTTTTCTTAAAATATTCCTTCAGGAACAGTTTAGTCCCATCACACTTTTTTGTTTTTCTCTTAAGCCCGAATTACTTGCTGACAATCAAAAGATCCAAATACCTGGAAACAGTTTCTTCTGCATGGTTCTTCAATTGAATAACTCCAGCATGTATCACATGCACAACCCATCAGTTACACCTCTCCCTACCTATTATATTCTTAAAGGACGCTCAGAACTCCTTTCTGTCACTGACTGAAAGTGTGCCAGATTTCCCTTCAGTTCTCCAAAACTACTACATATTTCTTGCTTACCTAGCTCATTCATTCTGTTGATCTCCTCTGGAGGAGTTGTAACCTCTGAATTCTGCCCTTGCCCTTCCACAATTCTTAATTCTTCCAATGAGAGCCCAGAGCGAGTCATTGCAACCGAAGAAAAATCACTCTGAAAAATTAAATGAAGTGGCATGTAACAGACTCTGGTTTTGACATCCCTTTCTTCCCCCACAATACTTATTCTTTATTTAGAAGCACAAACTACTCACTCAAGGAAACCGAAGTCAATTTTAAGACTTCTTACCTTATCAAAATACTCATTGTCAAATGAAATTTTAGCTGTGCCAGACTGTCGAATGCCAGATCCATAATCTGGGGCTTCTTCATCAGCTGAAAAACAGAAAAGGAAAAAACAATGATGAGGAGGAGAGGGAAAAACCCTCAGTTATCTACATGGAAATTCTGATTACAATGGAAACCAGTCTGTAAAGCAGAAGAGGCCTGGTCCCAGTCAGGCAATAACACATTAGAGTAAGTGCTGGGAAGAATCATAGCAGAAATCTGTCCACCATGAACTCAAGCGTGGGAAAACAAGACAAACTCTGAAGTTTCATAATGAATATACTTAACTTCAGAGAATTTTGAATGCAAAACCAACTTAGTACTCATTTTGATTATTTATTTATGATTCTGATTACCTGAGATAAATTAACATACCATAATTCAATGACCAACATAGAGGGTATACTTACATTGATTTAAACTGTCATCTAGAATTCTGTAGCCATAAACTAAGCAGCAACACTAGCTAGTGTTACAAGTGCATGCTCTAAGTTTGAAAGGTGATCCTGTCTGTATAGTCTGTCCATTTAACCTCCTCCTCTTTGTGGAGAGGAAAAACGAGGCCTGGTTAAACACCAGGTATTTTTTCCACAGTAAATGCATGTTTGCAGGAGAAATCCCAAGATTCAGAATGTGTTCCAAAGCTTTGCTAAGGACCAAATAATGCCACAGCCTTCTTTCAAGAGATGTCCCCAGTTAAATTTCTATTAGCCATGGTGTATTCTATTTATATGGATGGATAAATAGAGCATTTATTTGGAAATATTTGGTCAATGCTAAGAAGACCAAACCAAACTAGAAATGGGACTTTTGTACACATTAAATAGATTTTATTTCACTTGCTGGTTTAGTTCCTGCCAGAGTGATTCTTACACTTCTTCAGAGTCTGAGATTTCATTATAAGTTCCCATGGAGAGTCAAACTTCCAGGGTTACCCTGCCTAAAGAATACAGAAATGTTGGCAGTTAGCCAGTGCTAGAAAGGACAAATTATGGGAAGTATGTGTGCTCTCACCACCATGCACATGGCTAACTACCAAGAGTAAAACTCAACTAGCTCACCTCATACTGGAAAAGTATATTAGCTGCTGACTAGCAGACTACAGTTAAACTCTGGCACACACACAAATGGCAGCTCAAAGCTGGATGAAGCAGTTACCATCCTCATGTACCTAACCTTCTCTTCTGAAAAGTTGGTAATTCTTGGTGATTAAACAGTATGTTAAAACAATTTCTAAGTCCCAATACATTTTAGTGAGGCAATGAAATGGAAAACTGCTGCTGATTTCTCTTTATACTATGCTTATGCTGCGTGTCAAAAAGAAAACCTTCACTTGGTTTTTAGCTTTTAACTTACTGACACTAGTCAGCCCTTTCACTGTCTTCAAAAGCAGTGTTGCATTAACTGCCAGATATAAACTTCAGAGGTCAACACCATCATTTTAAAAGCTTCTGATCAGTAGCATTATTTTGAGATTTATTCATGCATGGCCCATATGATTCACACCAATGGAAAAAAATCAAAAGCAAGTTAATAATAAAGAACAAGTGTTCTTTGCAACACTGAAATTGTTCAGGTTTGAGTACAGAAGAGAATGGTTTGATTTGTTTGCCTGGTTTTTAAAGCTGCAACTGTTCATAGCATACCAAAGAGGTGCAACATAATGCTCAGAGTATCTCACCTGCTATAGCTTGCACTGCTACTCGCAGAAATCCTCGTACTTCTCCTTTCTCGCTAACAACAGCCACTCTGTGAATAAGAGGCACCGGGTACAGCAGATTGCTCAGGTATACAAATGCTCTGGTAATAGGAAGGAAAGAAAACACAAACAGCATTAGGCAAACATCTGCAAAACCAGACTGCAGTATTTGGTTGGCTAATGGGACATTCAAATCTTCAGTCTACTTTACTCCACTTATTAGACCTGCATTGTGGCCATGTATCCATATTGTCCACACACGGCTCTGCAGCAGTGTCAAAACTAAGTGAAGCCACAAAATGCTCTAAATCAGAATATACTGGAGACACAGGGCTTATATTAGTGAGTTACAGAACATATGAAGGACACACTTGAAGATGATGGCTTGATAGAAGGTAATTTTAGATGTACTACAGTTGTAAATGGAGCATTAGCGAGATGGTAGAAGTCTACTTAGGAGCTACTGATTATAAAGAATTGATTGAGTTTTCCACCCCGTGAGTGGTTTGAAATGATAAATTAAAAGGGAATTGATCTACTGTGTTCACACAGCCTCAAATATTTTACTGAACATATAAAAACACCCTTCAAAACAGACTGACTGAATGTTTTCTCTCTCTATCTTCATTTGATAACACCATACAGAGAGTAATCAGAAACCCCCAATAAACCATAAGTCATCTCTTAGGTTTCTTGGAAGATTCACTGGGTATATGGATAGCAGAAGACTGATGGTCTTCACAGCTAAATATCTTTAGGAGTATTATATTTATTCCTTTTTTATAAAGACCAAACCAAACAACACAACAGAACTGTCAAGCAATCATTTAGAAATTACAATTAAAATAGGAAAAGCAGCATTTAGGCCCAGTACTGGATGATCCTGCCGTAACACTAACCTTTGAAGTTATAATCATGCAGGGTCTGTTTTGGAACAATAAGTTAACAAATTTTATTGTACAGAGTTTTAATTAAAAGTTAGACTAATGAAGTTATTTAACATTTCTGCAATGAATTGCAAAAGTTCTTAGAACACCACACTGCAGTGTGATGAGAAAACCTTAGATGCTGAGAAGCCCAACAGGTCAGGTACAGAATGGCTCTCAACAAGGGGAACAAATGGAAGACTTGATTTAAGGGAGCTGTTTCAGAGTTCAGAAGAGTGCTCAGATGCATAGAAGTTTAACCAAGAGTTTTACCAGTTATTACATTCAAAGTGACTAAGCAACTGATGAATTTATGTATATTAAGTTATACCAAACACCAGTCATTTGTTTAAGGTTTCCTTCTTGCAGTCCTTTTTATTAGTCTTTATTATTAAGTATAGTTAATTCCTCAGATTTATAACTGTTATTGCTTAATATTCATAGGGCGAGTCCTGCATGACCAAAGAGGACTGAGAGAGAAATGAAGATGTTCACTGCCTCTGTCTGGAGACATAGCTATGGAATTTGTTCTGTGAACACAGCAAGACTGATCCAAACTCAATTCCTTGTGACACACAGCTAAGGACCAGAGCTAGAAAAGGTGAGTGTTTCTCCTTGGGTTCACATGCCCGTTCCCAGAATGAATGAATTCTCTTGAAATGACAAGGTAGTCAAACAGGTGTCAGTTGTGAACCAAAGGGACAAAAATAATGCTACTAAAAACCAAAGTGGTGACAAAATGCAATAGAGAAGAGAATGATTAATAAGGCTATAAAAGTAGCAAAACAAAAAAATGAACAAAACCATACAACAACAACAACAAAAGAACAACTGCAACGTAACACTTGACTATGATTAGGATCTAATTCCTCTTCAGTCTGCTCCAAAGTGAGGTAAGCACCGATAAAGCAGGGGAAGGGAGGGAGAAGAGACCAAATTTCAAGTAAAAAAATTGAAAGTTTAATTTCTTTTTTTGTTTTCCGTTTAGAAAATCTTTTCATTTTTAGCTTTGCAATTGCAGGTGGTGCTCATTTGAGAAAGCAGCATTCCACCAGAAAGAAAACAGTCCCTCACACTAACAAACTGGGATCGTTCGCTTGGACTGGACCAGGGATGGAGCTCAGGAAGGTATGTAGTTATGTGCTCAACATGGAAAACACACGCAGTTTGAAAACCACATTTCAAGCTAGGGAGAACGGACATTTTTCCCCAACAGAAAGGAATCTAAGTAGCCTTGCATTGATATGTATGAGACAGCTTCACTAACTAAAAGAGGCAGTAATTACAGAAGTATTCCTACTTCAAAGCCAAACCAGTGGAAAGCATTAACTGAATGGAAAATGAAAATAGATATTTATTTGCATGGCTAAAGTTCCAAAGCTGCTGTTCAACACATGACAGCCAGAGCATTCAGCTTTGTGAGCAACTCCAATTTTGTCACCTCAGTTCAATGACCATCCCAAGGGAAAAAAATAGTATTTCTCATCTTCCTTAACTTCCCTCCATCCAGCCACCTGGAATCAGTTCAACTCAGGGAAAGAAAAGCACATCATGCAAAAAGTTTTAAGCCTCCTGTTTGGTGCCGAAAATGCTGGATCTCTTCTGTAGAATGGAGAGCAAGAGCACATTTGCTGTACAGAGAAAAGAGCTGGTTTATGCAGCAATTCTGCCTTCCCGTGCCATTCCATCTGCTTCATCACAAGACAGTACCAAGTTAGGAGTGGATGAAATGTTAAGGCTCTCCTCCTCCTCTTCCCACATCTGGGAGCACTCCCACTCCCCCAACATCCTATCTGCAAGTGTCCCCCTGCACCTTAGCCCAGCAGACTGAAAGAGGGGGAGCTGTATTAGCAGAAAGATTGGTGAGGTAAATGGCATACTGACAACAAAACTAGAACTTAAATTTAACAAACACAAATTTCTTTAAAATAAAAAGTCAAAACAAAACCAACAGAACTCAGAATGATGACGGATATTTTTGAAATAAACACATCAATTCAAGATTTAAATAAAATACCCCGTAGGCCTTTCCCACCTCCCTTAAAAACATAGCAAATGCTTGCTATGTCACACCACTAAATAGAATCAGCCTTAAAGATAGCCCAGCATGCCAGAAGAGATGGCTAAAGGGACCAGCTCTTTGTTTTCTTTCTCTTTAATAGGTACAAATAAGACAGTCACAGCGCAGAGAGAGAAAAAGAAATACTGCGATGCCCAAGGAGTTGGATAACTACGTGAGCAATTCCTCCTCCTCCTCTCCTTCGTGACCTGGACTCATTATTGCTGATAACCCCCCAAAAAATATTAAACCCTATTTTATTTCTGTCCTACACATTCCACAACATACAAAACAGTACAGTTTAAAGTGTTAAGGGATTTGGGGTTTGTTACAAATTCAATGCTACCTTGTGCTCAAGACAATATGTATGTAGATGGACATACCCTCTGATATTTGTAAGTCACACTGTTCAGAAGTAGAACTCTAATGCTGCAAGACACTGAGGAATCAAAATAGTTTCTACTCAGTGGTGCTAAACAGCCTAACTGCTTTCTGTGAGACAATCAGCACAAAAGAAGACTGAAACAAGAACAGAAACAGAAGAGAAACCAACAACTGCAAAAAGTCATTCAGCTGTCTACTCAGAGATAATACAAACGAAGTTTCACTCCTCAATGCAATCAGCCCAAGTAAAGTTCTTTACTATGTGCAGCTTGCATGGTTTAGGCTAACATCCTTAACTGCTGCAGCTTCGTATGTCTGTAGAGACAGAGCTCAGTGTTCTTTTTAATACATGGAAATGGGAAGCAAGTTGTGTAACTGCCAGGAAGCACGACTGTTTCCATTGTACACTCTATTTGCTCAGCTTGTGTTGTGCTTCCTGAAGAGTTTGTGAAATGAAGATGAATAGCTCAACTTTTTCCCAAGCACTGAAGGTCCAGCTCTGAAAGAACATGCACAACAGGAGAGTGTGCTGGGATGCCAGCACTAGTACCAGAAAGCAGTCCCAGCCACTGCAAACAGCACACACATGCTGTGACTAGTCGATGACCACATCCAAGCCAGTTAAGATGGCTTTCCCAAACTGACTCTTGTGGATCAGATTAACCTGAAAGGATTAAGTTTTATAAAACACATTATCAGACATTGCACATAAGGGCACAAATTCACAGAGATCAAAGAGGATTAATGCAATTTCCTGCATCTTTAGTAACTGTAATTTTTGTTTCAAAGACTAGATCAAGGAAGTTCCAAGTTTTGATCACAGCTTATAAATAGGTCCACTACAGACAAAGAATGAAGTTAGACAATACAGCTAAACTGATCTAAAAGCTTGGTAAAAAGACTGACAAACTCAGTCCCTCATTTTCACAAATAATGCAAGGAAGTTTCCTGCATTTGAAGAAACTGCAAAAAGAACCTGCCTTCCTGACCATGAAGTCCTCCCTGCTTCGTCACAGAAAAGGATAGAGGCAAGCTCTTGCAGTCTGTTTTATGCAACACCTGCGGTAATCACTTCCCTTAGTGTTTTAACATGTAGATTGGCTTACAGAGTGATCAAAAAGGCATAACTGGGGGAGTGGGAGCAGAAGAGAGGGGAACAAAGTCACTAAATAACATGTTTCTTGTCATGAATAACACGTTTGAGCAAGATGATTTGTGAAGAAACAGCGCAAAGTACCGCATTTTTTAATGCAACTTGAGTTTTCACTATGTAATACTTG
The DNA here is from genome assembly GCF_004027225.2 of Strigops habroptila. Taxonomy (NCBI): domain Eukaryota; kingdom Metazoa; phylum Chordata; class Aves; order Psittaciformes; family Psittacidae; genus Strigops; species Strigops habroptila. The sequence continues at coordinate 4,088,220 of NC_044292.2, forward strand.
CTACCAAGAGTCACGCATCATCTGAGAAGCCAAATCATCTCAAAGAATACTCTTTTCCTCCTCCAGAAAGGACCATTCTTCTTTCTCCTCGTGCCATCTTTTCTCTTCAGAAAGAGGATGTTAGATGAGTTTTCAAAAAATTGATCTATTGGATTGGACTTAGAAAACTTTCCACCATACTCTGAAATTCTCTTCTATGGGAGAAAACTACATGCTACAGTACTAGCTCAGTGATCTTGCAATGGCTAAATAGAGCATTCCATAAATAATGCTCAAATAGTCTACACAGGCAAAACCATATTTGTTCTATGTTGTGACAGTTCTCTAGAAATAGATTTCCTCACATTGTCACATCTAAAGGTTATTTTCTCATTATTTAGGTCTTCATGGCCTCTGACATGGGAATTTAAAACTGAATGTTAAACTACACTCATTCTCTGGCAATTCCAATTTATGTATATAGATATTTTGGCTGGCTTGACAGATATTCTGTGCAGCACAAGGCAAAGCCACTGCAGTGTACAGCAAGAGCTGGTCCCTTTTGGCCATTCTCACAGTAACCTCACCAACCTTCCCACTAAAATGAACCAAGGGGATCGGTCGTAAAACGGGTCGCGCCCATCATTGAAGAGGTCTGATCCCTCCTCAGTTCCAACGTCGGAGCCAGTATCATCCACAAAGGCCTCATCATCAAAGTCCTCCATCTCATCCTGCTGCTCATCAGCCAGTTCAGTGATGTCGGAGTCAGCCGTGGAGAAAGTGGGGGAGGGCGTGCGATCAGCAAGACGCTCATTCACGCAGCCATGGAATATGGGGGAGCTAGATATCAGTTAATGGAATACCAATTAACAGGGGGAGGGGAAAGAAGAATGCTTCATTTAACAGCCGTCTGCTGCCAGCAGCACAGAGACCACCTGAACAACAAGCAAAGGCTTCAAACCATCGGGACTGCAATGAAATGTAAAGGAAGAGCTTGCTAACAAAGTTGGGAAGGAGAGCATCCTTGAACTGAGCAGAAAGCAAATGAAAAGTGAGTATATACATGGCTGAACATACAGTTATTGAGAGCACACCCATTTAACACAGCTACAATTCTTATTTCCAACACATAGCATTTTTGTAAATAAAAAATACTGTAAAGATGCAGCTGCCATCAGGAAATATTAAAGAATCCCATCAGATATTAGATATTTCCATAGGGTTTGACCAAACTATTTGAACCACATACACTAAGAAAGGCTCTGGACCACTTTTCCCCTCAGTTTCCAGCGTTGTTCATTATTCTCACAGCTCTGCTCCAGTGACCTCAGATAGAACTTAGCTAGCTACATTTTCGTAAAATAAACTTGTAACTTACTAAGGGTTCAATCAAATCAGGTTCTACAAGGTTACACCAGAATAGGCAACACTCTAAAGAGTATTTTCTGCTCTTCACTACATTTTAAGCCTACCAGAAATCCCAGAAAGACACCACACACAACTAACACTAATGGCCACACAGTTTATACCCACATTCAAAGTCCAAGTTCATCCCGAGCTGACAAGAGTTACCAGTGCACCAGCAGTCGAGATCATGGTCACATACCTCCCAACAAGCTTGAACCAATGAAAGCGATCATAGAAGGGGTCGCTGCCTGTCAATGTGCTTTCACTCTCCTCCTGGGTATTAGATGCCATCTCTCCAGCTCTGTCATACATCTCCCGCATCAGGTCCAACCTCTGCCTGTGTAGGAGAAACAGGAGTTAAAAATTAATACAGAGTGAATAAAAAAAAGGCAGAGAACACCAAGTGGGGTACCCCAGTTTCACCTACACCAAATCACACATAGGAATGGGAGAATAAAGAACAGAAGAGTCTATACCCCTAAGTTGGGTACTGTAGGGATTCTCTGACATATTAGGGATTCTGGGAACAATTTCGTAGCTAAAGCTGCTAAACACAAAGCAAGGTCACTGCAGAAGCTTATGCAGATTTCAGATTTCATTCAAACTTCTAAATATTCTTCTTAAACATCCAACACCTGCATAGCTCTTTGCTTCCTTTTTTGCATCAAAGTTGCTGAGTAATCTAGGCAGTTTATTGCATTCCACTCCAGAAATGTTGGCATTTTAATTCAAAAGTGAATGGATTCCATTATAGACTTTTAGTTATTTATTTATTTTAGTGAAGAAAAGAAGTGTTTCCCACTGCAAGATCCTTCATCTGGAAATTATTAGTAGAAGAATAAGTTCTTCAGTCAGTATTTAGAGAATGGGGAAAAGACAAATGTCTTTTTGCCTATTTGTAAACATATGATGAAAATTATTCAGATTACAGCCAGAATCTGTGTAGCTTCCACAGAAATAAAGTTTTTATTTAAGCTTATTCTAAATTATGCCCTAAACTGCCAGGTTTTATAAAAACAGGCAGCAAGGAAACTATTGCAGTGCAAGGAATGAAAACCATTATGCACAGATGAGCTGTGATGAGCCTTACTGGATTTAAAAAATAAAGTCTAACCTTAAGTGACAAAAATTAAATGTGGAGGCAAGGTAAGATGCTGGAGAACAAAAGCACTTGTCTAAAGAATCTAGAAAGCTGGTATTTAAAACATACCACACTGTCTAGAAAGTTGGCATTTGGGAAGACAGAAAAAACAAGTCCAATACAGAATGAACAGCAAGGGGTGACATTTTTCAGTGAAGCTCCTTGGATATCAGGAATTTTGTTCTCCACTAATATCTACATACTTGAGTTTTTCTAAGGACCAGTAATGCGTTGCTCCATTCTTCAGATCCTGGACTTCCACAGCTACCACTGTACGGGGGAAAGGCCTATTGTCCCGGATCTTCTCCAGCTCAGTGGGCAGAAGCTCTGGTGGCAGGGGTGAGTAGAGGGTGTCTGTCAGCAGGACAAACTGAAACTGCACCTGAAAAGAACAGGAAATATTACTTTAGTTCTGAGAAGTCGGATATCAGCATCACAAACGGGACAGACACCTCATCTAAGGCAACGTATGAAGCCAGTCTGACTTACATCTCTGAACAGATTCAGGGCTTTTTACACATCATTTTTTTCCCCCTCAAAATGGCATAAAGCGTATTTTTCAGCTTAATACAAGTATCTTGCCTTTGTCACAGCTAGCAGATGTCTGGAAAAACTATAGATCTAGCACATCCTGCAGCACCCACTTCTCTTGGGAAGATGAATGACCACATAAAGTTAAAAGCAGAAAGGAAAAGACAGTGCCCTGGGGAGATGTATATGTACATGTGTTTATGATATTGACAGCAGCAGCACAAGGGAATTGAAGAAGAGGAGAATATATCAACCAGATTTGCATGGGACGATGTTCAGTCAGCCAGAAGCCTGAATCAGAGGCTCGTGATTTTCTGAACCCTTTTAAAGCCCAAACTAATAAGCAAGAGACATGTAACTTTAAAGACTACAAGTAACTCTAAGTGTTTGAAGCAAGATTATACAGTCAAAATTCATGAGTCAGAAAATTCAAAAAGCTACTCGGCATGTCCCTACCTTTTTCTTTAATTCTACACTGATGGCATTGGCTTCTTTCAGATATACTGCATTGCCCCAGAGTTGGTCCCTCAGTGAAGTAAACTGATGAAATTTCCACTTCCTGAAAGCCCACTGTGCAAGTTCATATTCGTGTCGTGTCCAGGGCACTAGGAAGAGCAAAGAAACAGAGAAATAAAGCACTGTGACTTCTCTAAACCACCACATGCAGTATCTAGTACTACTGCTGACTGTATCATCAAGTTCTCAACATCTTTTCTGGAAGGGAAGAACAGAAAACAAACCCCTGCATTTTCATTATTCAGTGAGGAAAAACCGGATTCCTCACCACTGGCAGTGGACATATAATGAGCAAGTAAGGAGATTTGAAACAGAGAAAACAAAGTAAATTCTACTCCTATTATTTTCAATTAGTTAAAAATTTTTGAAGCCAAATGCTGAAACAGTGGAATGAAAGCAAGTATTATGGGAATAATAAACTAAAACTACTGTCAGAAATGGAGTTATACAGACATGTCACAGTGTGAATTCCAAGAATTCCTACCAAAGAGCAAAAAGAAACTTCAAAATCAAAACCAGGAAACAAAGGCAACAGTATTATTTGGTTTAAGACATCTGAACTCTGTGAGAGCCAAGAAGAGATAGATTCCTTCAAATTCAAGACTAACAAATCATAGCTTATAGTTAAAATAATCTCATTTGTGCATCTATTGAATTTGGGGATGTATATCTACTACTTATGTGGAATTTATTCTATGAATAGGTATTTTACATCTTTATGCTGTGAAGATTACAGATCAAGAAATTATGAAGTGCTTCACAGCTTTCCAAACTGAGTTTTCTATCTATTGCAAAGATATTGTAGCAACTGCTCCTTTAGGCTTGACTATATCCAAATTACTTTCAGCTTCAAACTCACCTTCTTCCTCCTCTTCTTCCTCCTCTGTTGTTTCAGCTGCCAAGGATCTTGTCTCTACCTGCTTCTGTAGGGCCTGCAGCTTACTCTCATAGTCCTGTGGGGAGAGAGGAGATACCGTGTAGGAGGACAGACAAAAGCAAGGAGAACAGTGAAGAGAGACTAACACCTCAGATGGAATGACAGAGACAGAGAAAAAATACATAAAGACATTTCCATTAATGCTCAGAGATCACATACCAACACCTATTGTTTTAGTATAATCTGTCCTTGAAAAGAGAGAAGACAGAGGCCAATAGAATTAACATAGCAGTGTTGTTTAAAATCATCAGATACACATGCTCATAGTATCTGTAAAAGGCTAAGGTTTAGGACTTATGTTTTGCTAAAGACTGGGAAAAGGGGATTTTTGGGGAACCTGCTTGCTGCTTTCATGGAGGTAGGAAAAAGGCAGAAATAGAGAAAAGTACAGAAATAAATTTAAAAGGGGAGGATTATTCACCTTCATTTTCTCAAACAGGAGGATTAACAGCACCACTGATTTGCCTTTTGATACAAAAAAGTCATTTCAGTTGGGGGAAAGACATTGTTTTCAATTAGATTTTCCTCTTGGAATGCAAAGTAGCATTCTCACATGTGTATTTAATATATCAGATGAAAAAAAGTACCACCACCCTGGCAAGTGGGCAGAGAAGTCTGTGCAGAGGTTTCCCCACAAGGAGCACTTCAACAATACCTTCTGGTGTAAGAGCATTTTCTTCTCATTCAGCACAATTCTGCCTTGAAATAAATGCTACCAAGACCTAATGACCCTTTTATTATTTGATGATAAAACAAATACAAATTCAGGATATTTAGAACAGATCCTGGTCTCAGAGTCTACCTCACTGCTGTATTTTATTGTTTGAAGATAATCCTTTGGCATTTATTACACGAATTAAACTGGCTTCTCAAGATTTTTATACAAGAGTTACAACTTCTTAAGGAGAATTCTTGAAGCCATTCATCTTGTACTCCAACCTTCTCTCTTCCACAGAACCAATTCCTAAAATTCCTCTCCAATGCACTGTTTGCAGTAACGCATTCCTAAGTCTAACAACTATAGAAGGAACGCTTTACATTTTCCTTCCATCCTGTTTAAGCATCCCACCGAAACAGCTACATTACTTGTTTCTATACAGTAAGTACAGTACTTCACACTGCCACAATGTGATTGCATCAAATTTAACCCAAGTTCAGTCAGAAAGACCTTTAGACAGTATTTGGAAATGAGATAAACTGAAGTATGTTCCTTTAAGTTTCTATTTCCTGGAGGTAGCATTAAAAAAATGGTAGCTGTGCTCTTCAAAAGTACAGAATCTTCAATACCATGAATTTAATACCCATGACCTATAGGGAGAGAAAACTGAACTATTAAAGATATATGGCCTTTGTATGAGGGCTGTGTTTTAATTTTCTTATTTCCTCTTGAAAGTTTATTTGCTCCTTCTGCATCTGTGTTTGTTCCATTCACTCCACAGTGGCCACATACTTACAGTGTAGGTAAACCTTAGCCCAGCAGCAAAAGAACTACAAGTAAAAGAAACATACATCCTTCTTTTGATATTCCTTCTGAAAATCTTAATGATTAACAAAAAAAACCTTTTCTAGACTTGATGAGGAGTTTCAGACTTATCTACAGTTCTGAAACACCCAGAGCACTCCTATTAAAAATTCATTCACATAGAGGCATGCTCCCTAATCTCTTCCTTCCCAATCTTTGTAGATAACACCATTACATTTGAAACAAAGGTAAAACAGGTCAGATGTGAAGTGACAGAAACAAGCTTCTCTTACTTGCAAGGAAGGGCAAAATGATTTGTTTTCCTGTAGTGTGAAGTAGATAATCTGAGGATATCATTTTGAGCTGCTAGATTATAGAAATGAAGAAATGAAAAGCTCTTCAGTTAGTGTTTAAGTAGAATCTTTGATCAGATTCTTCTGGAGAAACTGAAAAGCTGCAGAGGTAATGGTCAAAAATCAGGAGCATTCCACTGAGAAAATTCTACTTCCAGCATGAAAACCCAGGCACATCAAATTCATTCAAAGACAAAGACCTGCTGCTTGTCTTCTCTATTTTCAGTCCTGTGAGCCAAGTAAGTGTATCTTCTGTATATTTAAATAAAAAAACCTAGATAAATAAATGCTTAATATAAGCAGCCACTTTTTAATGACTCCACACTAACAAATATTAATTCTAAAACTATATAAAATAATTGAAGTGGGGTTTTTTTTCCCGTAATGAAAAAACAAAATGGGTACCATCTCCCTAAGCAGCAAACCATGACTGAGATTGCCTCCTGGCACTTGAAACTATGGCAGTATTTACAAATAACTAGTGTTGAGTAATAGATGCAAGATGAATTTCAGGTTGGTTCACACACAAGATGCACTGACTGCACTGTAACGGGGGTTGGTTTGCTCTACTGCGACATAGTCAGCTCTCCAGGTAAACATTTCCACATCTGATTAGCAATAATACACACATAACTTAGTGTGTATTATGTATGTACTATGTATGTACTATGTAAAGGTGCCTCAACTGCTAGAAAGGGAAAAAACACATCTAGAAGCTGCCCTGAAGGACCATGCCCTAGACTCCCTGGAACCCAATTGTTGTACAGCTTCAAACTGGTTGAAATCATGAGCTCCATGAATGTGGAAAAGGGGAATGCAAAGTTTATTTTGCCCAGGGGCATAGAAATATCTAAAGCCACAACAATCAGATTTTTACGAAAACAGAAAACAATAATCATACACTTAGACTAGGGCCAAGCTTTTTAAGACCAGTCTGGACCAGCTTCTTAAGCAGAACACTGTACCATAACAACTTTGATTGTTTGGATCTATGTGATGTCCACAAAGGTACTGCAGCGTGTGTGATTCCCTCCTGTATTTGAGGTATGCAAAAAAGTCTGTTTCTTTTGTCTTTAGCAGATAGAGAGCAGCCAGCTCTGTATTTTCTTCCAGAATTTAGAATTTGATTTAAATAAGCTATGTGACAATAGACACAAATCTGTGTAGGCTGCTTTTCACATAGCAGCAGAAAAATCAGGGTGGACGGACTTAGAAGAATCAGATTGAGGAACAATCAGAGAAACCTCTTTAACTCTGCCAGAACAACACCAACCCCAAGACAGAAAGTAAAATCAGGAGAAGCCTGCAATCAAATTTCATTTCCATTTCACTGAGACAAGTCTGACACTTACAAGAGTATTCCATAGTTTATTGAAAGAGCACTTGTTACAATACAAACCAGTTCTGCTTTTCACAAGGCAGATGCTTGCTCTTAAAGACAATCCACAACTTGTTTTTTCTTAAACAATGGACAGATCTGAAAAATCCCATTCAATTCAAAGGCAGCTCACTGCTTTCTTTATAGTACAAATAGGTACACACAGCATAGATTTCTCATGTGGCAGCTCCTGAAGTGGTTCAATGGGAAGTATCCAGGTCAGAGTTCAACATATAAAGGATAAAGAACGAATTTCAACATATAAAGGATAAAGGACAAACAGTGAGGGAGATATTGAAACTATGCTGAATGTACTGATAAAAATAGCATCCTCTAATTTGACAGATCCCTAAATTTAGATTGCTCGAGAAAGGCTGTTGTAGTCAATCAGAGGAGCGTTAGTGACATGCACTTCCCCCACCCCCAAATCCACATGTCCCTAGTGAGTCCTAAAGGATATTTCAGCAATCATCTCTAAGGCACAGGTGGATATGAGCCAGCTGTCAAAGCACACAGCACATCAGCACTTAGCAATGGCAATGAAGCTTACTAAACCAGCACCCCCTTCATGGATACCACATCTGCATTAACCTGAAAGCCTTTTCACACTGTCTTCTATGAAGAAGCTGTATTACTGTTCATTAGCTCCGTTAATACAGAGTTTGGAGTGAGAGGTGTGTGTGTTTCTGAATAGTGCAAGAGATGCACAAGTTCTTGCATTGCTTCCCCTATCAGATAAGGCACTACGCTGTAATTAACATTCCATTCTTAGAGTGGGCAATTATTTTTATAGCACATTCATTCCTTTTTTTCCAATTTTCATTTCTGTAATATCTTCCTAAAAGCCAGGCAAAAAAGCTGCTTCCTCTGAGCAGACTGGACCCTGTTTTGACATTGACTACCCTTTTCTGTCAAATCATGAAACATCAGAATAGGCAGGGTTGTTCTAGTGCTGCCCTAAAGCAGTGGGGCAAGACAGATTGATGCAACCTACTGTTCAGCATCATCATCACCACCACCCAGGCATTTACAGGCATTTCTTCTCAGATATCTGAGCTGAAGTTGGCAAAATCTTTTTAGTGTCTAGCATTAAAACATCAAGTAGCAGGAGTTTTTAATCTCATGTCAGTACACATCATAGTTGCATGGACTTCAAAGTTACTCTATGCTCAATCACATGGTGATTTCACATAGGCAGCCACAATCCTCAGCAAAAATGGGACATGATAAAATTGGTTTCATCTTCGCTCCAGACCTACCCCATGCAGACTAACTCTGCTTGGCTCACATATTCCTACAGAATTGGGAGGATTTTCCCCAGCACACATTTTTAAGAGAGTCCAAGCCTTTTTGAGGATGTGAAAGAACTCATTACTCTTGACATGCACAAAACCAAAGTGCAATGTACTACTAAAACTGGATTCTAAAATAAAGGCAACAGCAAAATAGTACTTGCAGCCCAAAACTCACTTTGCAATTCTGACTCAAGCTCAAAGAAAGTATTGCTCACCTACAAGGCTTGTTTTCTTTAAGAATCAAGACATTTTTGGATATGATGCTTTATTTCCTTTGTTCAAGTAGGCCACAGCATGAGACAAATGCAAGTTACAAAGCCGGATTTGGACACAAAGTTAAACCTGCCATAAAAAAATTCCCAAGTGATGTTCTTTTAGGACAGTTAGAGGACTGACTTTTGTATCTCCTTCCTCAGAGGGCCAGTATCCTAACAGTAACACATGTGCAGAGACTTAAGAGTTGACACTTGATTAATAGATACATAAATGGTGCATGGCTGCTATGTAATGTGTTGCAACCAGCACCAACAGCGTGCACAGGTGAGGAGGGGGAAAAAAGGAGGACAGGAAACAAAAACAAGATGGAAAGTAAGCTCAAGGCACTTCCTACTCATCTACAGCTATACTGAAACACACAGAACTAACAGTTACCAGTAGGGCTTATATTTCATCAAAAAAAAAAAAGAAAGCAATCTCAAGTAAATTAAGGATTATTTGTGCAAAACAGCACAAACAGACTGCAAAGTGGACCTATCTTACCAAATCTGGGATAGTAGCCAATTTTGGTTTTAAAAACATATTCAAGTCAAATTTAAAACCAAAGTAAGTCCTCAAAGCTTTAGATTGGCTTATACTTAAGTCCACAGATTTTCAGAAGTAAGCACAATTTTGTCTTGCACTTTAACAAACTCAGAAAGAACAACTTCTATAATTAAAATTGGGACTCCCCAATGGAGATAAAACTCCAAGCTCATAAAGCCTATTCCTTAATCAATAGTTTTCCTCTAATTCATTTGAAACAATCTGAAGTAGGGTTTGCAAGCACTTGTTTTATGGGAAATAACCTGCAAGTATAGACCCTCTTCAGATCAAAATAGATATTAAACATTTTAACTTGCATTTTGAGTGTGGGGAGAAGGAAAACGAATCTTATTTTCTCCTCAAAGTCACCTTCTCCTTTATTAAACAAGTCTTGAACCAGGGGCTTAATCCAAGACCAGAGGCACTAACATGAGGTATCACATTAAGGTGAAGCAGTCCAATTCTCCCATCTTTGAGGAGAATTCAGCCAATTCAAAGTAGTGATCTATAAATCTTCATAACTATTTCAAGAACATCCCCAGGCTTATGCCTCAGAAAGCTGAAAACATAAAATAGAAAGAATCAGCTTTCTGAGGCTTCTTCTTGCACCAGAGTGTTGTAAAACCGTAGTTCCTTTCCACAATCTCTTCATAATAATTAAAAACTATGATATTTAGAGATACAAAGGGAATTAGAAAAAGCTTATTTCCAAAGTATTGCTTCAGCAATATATATATATTCTGACATAAAATTCCATTCAGGCAGGTTTAACTGTCACAGCAATTTAATACCAATAATCATGAACTTAAGCAGAAGAAGAAAAAAAAAGACATCTACTCAGGGAGTAGGACTGTTGTGACCCAATAGCTCTTCTTAACTTCTCTATAAAACAAAGCCACGTATCTCGTCAGCCGACAACTTTTGGTTTATAGATTATTATTACTATTAAGAATTGGAGTTAAGAGTGGAAAATATTGTTCTGAAGAGCCAGACCAATTTAAAACCAGATGGTCAGTTTCCTTATTGCTAAGAAAAAGGTCACAAGGAACATTCAATGCTATAAACTAAATTCCTCTTTTGATTGTCTACATAGAACACAGGAGGAAGGTAGCACTTTGTAAGTTCCAGACAATATTTTCAGCATTAGAAAAATACTCCAAGACACACACAAAAAACCCTGGTAAATGAGCTAGCAGGGAAGTTCTCCCCTCCACATCCCTCCCTCCAAGTCTTCTAGTCTAGGAAAAAAGGTTTTAATTTTTCAGGATGTTCTTCCAATCAGTGTTTAAACCTCAACAAGTCACATGCAAACTGAACGGGCTGAAGGGCCAGTACCTTGTGTTTGGGTGTCAAGTTCTACCTGGCCAAACAAAACCCAAAGACATAAGCAAAGCCAATCCTGGCTGTTTCTCAATGATAACCCAGAACTGCCCCTGCTTCCCTCCTCCCCCAGCCTACTCTTGGCCAACTAATCATACTGTGGTTTCTCTGCCCGCTTTGAGGTTGGGTGCTGAGAACTGGCGCCTCATCCGTGGGGGCGTCACAAACTGGTTATAGTGGTTAGGCCGGTCAGTCTGTTTTGGGTGGGAGTTGGCTGTGCTGCCTTCTGCACCGCCTCCATTGCTGTGGTTGCAGTAAGGCTGGCGGTGCTGGTGGATGTGCCGTTTCTGCTGGAAAGTCTGCAGGTCTGGGTTCTGCTGCCCGCTGTAGGAGTGCAGGGATTCAGAGGAGCCCGAGCTCTGGCGCCGCAAGCCTTTCTGAGAGCCATTATTGAGAGAATTGCTTCTCCAGCGCAACTGAGGTGATGGCTGCTGCTGGCTGCTAGGCTGTGGCTGCGTGTTTAACTGCTGCCTGTTAATTTGGATGTTATCTTGATTCCTCTGGGGACCATAAAGATTCCACAGCTGCTGAGGGTCTTTAGGAGCAGCTTTGCTTTCCTTCTCTTTGCTTTCCTCTTTGCTCTTATCATCTTCTTTTGGGATTCGAACCTCAATAACTTCATCCTCTGTGATAATTATATGGGTGCCTGGACTCCATGAGTTCCTATGTTTGGGATTGCTTTTGAAAGGAAAGCGGGGCTTGCGATTTTCAGGCGGGATAAATCGGTGAGGCATGTTTTGTCGACGGAGCTGTTTTGCTATTTCCTGCTGCTGCAGATTTTTAAACCGGATCTGTTCTTGCCTCATCCAACGTAACCGTCCACGTCTGAAAGCTGGATCACCTGCCATTAACTGAGAAACACGCTCCTCTTTGGCAAGTTCATCATTCTCGCTTCTTTTTAAGTCATCCGTGGGCTTCTTATCCGCATCCACCACACTGGCAGAGTTTGGAGACTTAGCATTAGCAATGGTTGACTGAGCTTTCTCTGGAGACCCTATCAGAGGTAAAACCTTCTCCATTTTTAGCATCTTATTTCTAAGGACTTTTATCTCTTCATCCTTCATGTTGTTTTGCTTCTTCACTTCTTGCAAAATATCTTCCAATTTGTCTATATGCACCTTGAGGTCATCCACATCAGTTATGCCTTTACCATTGGCCATAATATCTTCAATCTTCTCATCTCCGACTCCTACTGTATCCCAGACATCACGAGCAACAGCTCGCCACGATTCACGCTCATTTGGATCTTTTTTCCCATACATGGCACAGAGCTCTTTCATTTTAACAATGGCCAGAGCCTCAATCTCCTGCCTAGTGTGCCTGAAGTCATTGAGCGCTACCTCATAGCAAATCTCTTTCACAGCCTGAATCTTTAAGTCTGAGATGGTAACCCATTTGGAGTCTTTGCTAAGGCGTCGACGTTGGGGTATCTGGTACATTTTAATAGGCTCTCGTTTCTTCCCACTGCTGGGGAGGCCACACTTTTTTACAATGGTTTGGAGCTTGCTGGGGGGCAGCTTCTCTCTCAGGGAAGTGATCAGTCTCCAACTCTCCTCACACGATCTCTTGTCCGAATCATCCCCACTATCAGAGTCTGCATCCTTTGGAAAAACAAAAATCAAGAAGTGGCCCCAAAATAACCAAAATTAAAATTGTAAGAAAATGGAAAAGCTAAACAAGAAGTAGCAGGCAAAGAAAACTAAATCAAAAACCAAAATAGAACAAGTGATAAGGAACTCCCTGAAGACTGAGTGTTAGGACATTAAAATGTATCTTCAAGAGTCACGGACTGTCAAAATTGGAGCTCTTCACTAAATTAAGATTGACATTTTATTTTTAAGTCTCATCATCTCAAAATAGCAGATAATCTGAACTCTTCCCTCCCAATCCCTTCCAAAAAATCTTTAAATAAATCAACTAAAACCAAGTTCCTAGTGAAAAAAATATTGAAAACCAAGTGTAAACTGCACTTCACACATGCTAGAAAGACATGCAAATCCCCGCCACACACATTTGCCTTGGTGCCTGCTGTTGCTTCTTTCAGCAAATCCTCCCCAGGTAGGTGAACACAACAGCCATCATAGAAGATGTCATGAGCAGCCAGAGTAAGTCGGGTTAACACTGGTTAGTAACGTTGCACGTGGTTGCAGGGATGCTCAAGTTTAGAATCCACTTCACTACAATAGCAGCCAGAGAAGTGTTAGACGATAAGAAAAAATGAAACAGAAGCAGCCGAAAGGTTCAATGTTAAAAGGACTGTAAGTGCCACTATGACAGGTGAAGACAGCGGCTCATACTCCAAGACTTCCTACAAGCTAAAAGGATATCCAGAATCAGAGTTTCAGAGGTGGGCTGTGGTTTGCTTTTTGGTTTTTTCTCCCCTTTTGTCACCTTGTTGCTTAGTTTAAAGCAAAACCAACATTAACAGTCTTGTCTGTCCGAGGAATGTTTCAGAAGAATGAAGCAGTAATGACTTATTGTTTTTATATGTTGTTTTAATACAAATTCTCTATTTGATATCCTTGATTTGTCCTCTTCTCAAACCCTAGAGCCTGGAGCTTCCACACACTTGCTAAGAATTATGCATGTTTTGCTTCTTCATTACAAGTTTTCCACCTTTTGCTAAATGAATTTTAATGAGCAGTGCTTCAGGTTTCCATATGCTAGGAATGTTTGTTCAGGTTTACTGCCACCAGAAGTTAAGGATATCCATTATTTCTTACTGCAACCAGGAATTAAAGTCAGCCTACTTTTCTTTAAAGGATTAAGACATCTCTTTAATAGACAAGAAGTCCTACATATTATTGTGATCCAAACATCTTCAATAAAACACAGCACTTGGTCTTTAATGAACCTCTATCTAACATCCCTATTTTTCACATAGTTATAAAACATAAGAAATCAGGAGCAATAACAGCCAGTTACTCTAAAACCAAAGGAAACCCAGGTCGCTGACTCAGAACCACAGGTTCCTAGACTTAAGACTTCAGGTAGAAGACCACAAAGAATGGGGAATACAATATAATTTGGTTTGGGAATGATGAAAGAGAATAGAAGAAATACTGTTCTGTTCTATGGTCAACAAGCTCCACAGCCTAAGATTCACATTATTTGAGTTTCTTGTGACTTAATGTATTTTTAATATTTAAGAGCAGCATTAGAGTATCAACTTCTAGTTTAGGTCAAAATAGAAACAAAACACTGATTTAGAAACAGAACATAAACTCTTTGTGAGTTTACAGCTGACAAAATTTGTGGCCTAAGGAAACAGCAGTTAACAAACTGCATATTGCAGTAGAAACAGAAGATGCCCTGGAGGAAGACACTGTACAATGTGCACGTTCATGGTTATGCCCAGAAAGGCAAAACATGAACTATTAAACATTAAGTCACAAGTTCCACAGGATTATTCTTATAGGTTACAAAAATACCATATTACTACTTATGGGTAAAGCATGTCTTGTGTATAAAAAGCTGATTAAGAGACACTCTGTGGTCATTGCCCTGTGTGCGCTCAGAGGTTAAGCAGACCAACTAATATTGGTATATACCCACAGTCTAATATCAAGTGGTCACAGGCATTATGACCAAGAAAACCAGGAAGATAATTTTAGCACTATTAAACACATTGTCACATTCCATTTCTAAAATGGAGAATGATTATTTCTGTTGCCTAGTAATACTGGTTGGAAAATTGGTTGGAATCTCAGCACAAACCCAAAACAATCTGGTAAACAGGATTAGCCAGCTTCTTATATCCAAGATTATATTCCAAGAAAAATATTTCTCTTTCAATATCAGTCTTACATAGCAGTAAGTTAGAGAACCTGATATTGCAGCTGGATATCACAGCAATGTAAATACTTCTAAGGTACACAAGCTGAAATGCATTCCCAGATTTCCCAATCGTTACTCAACAACTGTTGCATGAATGCATTAATCCTGTCCATTCCAGACTCTGCATATGGTGACACAGAAATTATGAGATGTGTCAAGAAGTTGTGCTGTCATCTGAAATATTCTTAAGCACTGTGATAAGCAGAATACTGCTTAACAGACCAACAATCTCATTTAATATGATCCCTTACAACTAGGGAAGGTGTCCGTCAGGAACTACATGGATAATGCATGTAGGATAGTCTTCCACCTCTGTCCGCTAATTGAAATCAGCCAGAACAAAACCAGCTTAAGGTAATCAGCAACTTTATTACAGAATTAAATGACCCACTGTCTAAAGAATTTTCCCTTAATCTTACATATACGGGGAAACAAATTCCCTTCACAACACTTTCATAAACGCAGCCTTATTTGCAGCAGCTCCCCAGACAGCCAATTCTCACATCTTTAATTCACACAATAGCTTAGCTTATGCCCGTCAGCTAAAATTTAAGGGAGGGAATTCCATTATTTGCATCTCCTTTACACATTGAACTGATTTTTGCCTTACTACTTTCAGCTATGCCAATTTTAACTATAAAATTGCAGAGATGAAACATTACATTAGTCACATCTTAACTTCCTTTCTGAACTAAGTGTTGCTTCGGTTCAAAACCTGCAGCCACTCCTCTCCAAGAAATTAGTCCCTTGCAATGAAAGAATTGGAGATGCAGAAGTCTTTAAGTGTATAATATAAACTTAAAAATAAGAATTTATGTGGCTTCTTCCTGTGGAAGCCACACTACCTTGCTCTGTTCTGTTCTGGGAAGAAGGGGAAGAGCTTTACAGTTTAAAACCCAACATGCATTTAACCCACAGTTTTTTATGGTCTCAAACTAATACTACAAACAAATGAATCATGATTCTGAATTTTTTATGAGAATTCAGGCACAACTACATTTGCATTCTGGCTAAAAGACAACCCAATGCAGTTAAAGCAGAATCAGGAGACTCGGGTTTCTTAAGGATATCTGGGTTTCACTCCTGGGCTTGGTTTTCAAATTCACAGGGTGCTGGAAGACTGCCTGAATTTCTATTTGTAATGCAATTCAGAAGATACTTGTTATGAGAAGACTGAAGTCTTCCTATATCAGACTGAATTTATCAGCCTTCCTATTTAAGAAATAGGTGGAATGGTGGAATTCCCATTGTTCTGAGTTAACATTCCCTTTACACACTACTCCTTAGTCACAAGCCCACCATCGGCATGTGTACCATTAAGACCCTTACAAGGAACTCCATGCAGGGGGAGGGAGAAGGGTTAAAACATGCACAATGCAGCAACATTTTCAGACGTCATTCAAAAAAATAAACCTAGTGTATCAATGTTCTAGGAATCTCTTTGACAGCACAAAATTAGTATGTTCTGGTGATCCAAGACAAAAATAAAGGCAAACATCCCAAGAAGTAGCTGTTTAGACTATTGTAAAGGTACTTCAAAAAACACAAGAGCATAGAAATGCCCTTCTTACAGGTTAAGTTGCAAGAAATCCAACCTGTCTCAACAAGAGACTCTTCATGGTCAATTACAATCTCTGAATTAACATGAAAGAGCTCACTCACGCTGATAATAATTCACCGTAGACACAAAGTATTTGAAAGCAAAGAGAGAACTGCATTGTGCAGACAACCCAAGCAGGTTTCCTAAACTTTCAGCTAAGCAAGGACAGGAATTACTGTTTGCCAAAGGTATAGGTAATCTGAAGTAAGGACACATACCAGCCTTTGCTGCTCCAGCAAGAGATCAGCTTCCTCCTTCTCTTTCTTATACAATATCTCCATTTCTTGTAATCTAGAGATGAACAAAAGAGTAGAAGTAGTCAAGAGGTCGTTATTTTCATGCTAGCGTACTCTATATGCACAACCCACTGAATTACAGTTACAAGAGTAAAAGTCACTCCACTTAAAAGGAACTGTCATTTGTCTATTATAACACTATAGAAGTGAAACTTGCTATAATTGCAGTTCAGTCCTTTACCAAAAGGTCTATAGGGTCAGTGGCAAGTGCTTACCTGTGGTTTTTAAAGGGGCTACAGCACTGAAACACTGAAGTAGGGAAGCTTTCTGAACTTTCACAAGAGGGAGCAGAGATGCTATGTGGCGGAACCCAGGTTTAGGTTTTGCACAGACACCACCCATACAACCTCCAGCTGACTCCTTGTTTCAGGTAGAACTTTGAGTTGTTACCTTTTCTCCATCTCCTGCTTCATGTCAATGCCCTGCTTCTCCAGAAGCTCCCTCTGAGCAAATGTCCAGTCAACTGGCTCAGAGGGAGTCTCAGCTGATGGTGTTTTCTCTCTTTCTGCTCGTGCCTGCTCTGGATGGTTGAATCTGAAGACATGATTTTTACCCATGATGATACGATTTCCTAAATATAGGAACAGAAATTAACTCTTTCAGGTAAGGATTCCAAAACTATTGAAAAATATCACTGAATGATTCATCCCATGTATCCTCTGGGATGACAGCATAAGAAAAGATTGCCCTATAAGGATTTCTGTGTACATGCAAGTTAAGTAGGTGACAAGGAAAAAAGCAGAATGCCTGGTTTGTACAGAACAAGCCACTGCTGATAAGCAGTGCTCAGAAAGGTCATCACCTCATGGGTCTGATCTAACATCCCAGTAGAGCTTATAAAAAATTAAAGGACAAACTTGGAGACTGACCAACAGTTGCAATAAATAAACCATAGCATGAAATTCCATCTCTCTCCTCCAGCGAGAGCCAAAACATGGACAAAAGCCACTTCAGCAGAATGTTCAGCCTGGAAAAGCCTAACTTCAAACACTAGAATGCACGGTGCTTGCTTTTCTTTAAGATGTGATTAACATATCCTAATCAGTGGGATTTATGGAAGAACTTTATAGCTTTTACACTAATGTCAAAAGAGCTGAAGAAATCTACTATTAAGTCTTTCACTGAAATCCTAAAGATACCACATGCCCACAAAGCCTGAGACATGTGTGTGATTAAAGACAGTAGAATGTCTCTGCTCTTCCAGTGAACATATTAGTGTAGATAATTTTAAAAAGGCATTCTAGTAAATAGACCTCCAAAGTAACCAAAATTGCCCTTATTAATATATTACTAAAATACAGGCTCTTAAAGATGTCAGAGACCATATCTGTATTCTAGTAACTCAACTACATATAGATGCTTCTTTGAAGAGAAAGTAATTGCACTAAATGATAAACTCATGGTACTCAATATGAGCCATATGCAGGCACAGAACAGCAAATACTATTCTTCCTTCAATTGCCCAGACTTGTGCTGAAGTCACTACACTCAGCTCCATGAAAATACTCACTTATAACTTGGTGCAAATAATTCAGAGGTGGGGGTTGTTGCTTGTTTTCTGTTTTTTTACCAGTAATAAAATGGGTGAGGGACACAGAAAGCATCCTAGCTTGAAAGAGACAAGTTAAAACCCATAATATAGGGAAATCCCTCCTCCTCAATTCCTCCCCCACATGTCTTTCTAAAGGAATGTAGGGGACTGAGTGGGAAATCTAATGAGAGCAAAGAGAAGCTGTTGTACTGCAGAGGGTCATACCATAGCTTTGCCAGGAAACTGGGAATTTTCCATCAGCAACTGGCAGTCTGTCTGCTCTGTCTCACTGAGACTGCCAAGGGCAATAGGCTTGGGCAAGAATGTATTTGAATAATATCAGGGTAAGCAGAAGGACAAGCAGGATGCTGCGTGGCAGTGAATATTAAAGTACACTTAGAGCTAGTGCAGCAAAGAAGGAAAGAAAACGAACTGCTGCCAAGAAAAGAATGATACCAACTTTTGTTTAAAAGCTACACTCCAAAAAGGCAACACTGTTGTCCTTTAACAGCACCCAGCATTCTCTATATAAGATGTAAATGTCATGTATGGACAACTCCGAGATGGAGAGTCTACAAAAGAAACCATTCTAACATTTCTTACCTGAGCGCAACTGCACAGGCTGCACAACCCTCTTGCCATTAACATAGGTTTCTGATCGTTCACAAGGCTCCAAAGTTACAATAACTATGGAGAAAAGAACATTGACAAATGAGACTTTGGAGAACGCTGTAGAGAAACAGAAGCGTGCAAACCCTAGAGGCTTCTCATTTCCTGCCCATCTTCCTGCTAACACCAAAACAAGATACAAGTGAATCACTCCTTGATGCTATGCTGGCTATAAATGAAATAAAGCCCTATGAGAAAATCAATACTACTGACATCTCCACATACTGCAGTTGGAAATTACCTTTTTCTGTTTGAATTTTCATGTTTATAGTTAACCAAGATCAGAAGTTAACTCTTACACCGACTGCAGCCTGTAATTTGAAGCTATTATCACTTAATTTTCTTCCCCTAAGACTTAAGAAAACAGCAAGTCAAAACTGTTTACTTCAGGTAAGAGAAACTTTCAAATATCAGTATTTCCTGGCAACCTATCAAGCAAGGAGTGAAAGATTACACAATATTTTGCTAGGAGAAGTAGTTTTTTACCTTCACCATTGTTGTTCCTCTCACTTCGGAAGACACAGTGTTCTTCTTTGATATGAGCCCCACTCAATACAATGTCTTGCCTTCGCTCAGCATCAGCTTGGCCAACCCTGAGTCCAACAGAAGATATTTCAGGAGCAAATCAGACACTTTCTACAACTCTGTAGGACAATGCAGCCCAGAAATATCCAGGAAAAACATCTAAACTATTCTTACTATCTTTCAAGTTTATAGGTTTGAACTAACACTTAACTCTGCGTTGCAGAGAACCTACCAGATTTACCATGAACCGGAGGGTAACAGCCTGACAAAAGATTAAGTTTCCTCTCTCTTAAAATATGTAATTTATAAAGATAATTGAATTAAAAACCTCTGGATTTAATGTGTTTCCTTCTTTCTTGTGCACCCTCTTCTACCTTTAGCAAAGAAACGCGGAAGGGGAAACAGAAATGTCAGGAACTTCCAGTGGTGGGTTTCAGCTTGCATACAGTGATCACCCCTTCTAATCATCACCATCTGCACTTCAACAAAGGAGGAAAAATGGCTCAGGAGACATTTGCTAAACAATTTGATGCCACGAGCAGTTTCATCCAGCTTCCAGGCAGCGAGATGCTTGCTGTATCCCTGGAGCACGAAGATTTATGCCTATTACTCAAGTATTTGAGCAATTCTAGATAGGGACAACTGAATTTTATGTCTTAATGTTGATGAATTTCTTGCTCTACTTCTTATTGTACACATTTCTAATGTCAGCTAGCTAGGCTCAAAACTTAAAATGATTTCTTAAGCCCTAAGATATTCTATTCATTATTCTGTGCTGAATTCTCTACAAGTTTGATGTTCTTTTCAGTAGATCCAGTGCATATTAAGTAGTAACACACAACAGCACCTGTTTGTGTATTCTTCTCCATTTGGTCCCCAGAAATATACAAACTATGCAATCAAACATGGCTTAGTGCTCCAAAGGTAACAAAAATCACCTCCTCTTCTTCCAGATGTCTCAACAACAAGTTTTGGAATAAAATCTGTTTTAAATTCCAAGTCTGGCAATTAAATTTAATCTCACATATGTGAATGCAGAATACATTACTTGTGCAGAGGCATGGATAACAGTTTATTTAAATAACAAAGTGAACACTCATTCATATTGCAGGTGCCTTTATCAAGTTATTATGGTTTTCATCCTCCAGCCAGCAAAATCTCTAAGGCATTTTCAGTAAGTTTTATTACTTTTGGTTTCCTAGATCTTAGAAGGGATATCAAGCTTTCTTTCACTGCCCAGGTGTAGTAATGAACTTCTCATAAAGTGACTGCACACATTACTTTTAAGCTGAGTTTGTGCTTTAAAAGTAAAGTTGTAAAAAGTATTTCTATACTTTTTCCACCTACAGCAATCTCATGCTTCATTTGTACCTGCAAGTTGAATAGCTCATAGTACAAGTGTTTCCAGCATGGGGATTTAAGCAAGCAAAGAAGCAGAGTGTATTAGCACCGATCCTCACCTAGTAATGCCATCTTTGATGTAGTAAAGCAGACATTCAGACATGAGGGGATCTTCGTTAAGGTTTACAAGATGAGGAGTCTGAAAGAATAAAAAGTTAATTAAGAACTAAGGACCTACTTTAGGGCTTCTTGCCACAGCTGTGGAGGATGGGTATTAATCCAGCAGTTTTGCTAAGAATAGTGAGGTTATTCCACAGTGCATTTTTTCAAACATAACCTCCTGTAGTACTGAAGAGCATCACAAAGTATCAGCAGAAATACAGCTCAGATTGCTTAGTTATCTGAAATATGTATCGAGAGGGAATAAAGGCATCAGCTGTAAAAAAAGATTTCTTGTAAAGTCTCTGTAAACTTTGACAGTGGAAGCCCGAGAGCAGGAAAAGAAGCTTCAGTAAAACTTTGAAACTGATGTGGAATCAACCTGGGCAATACACATCATGTGCTCATTTGGAAAAGTCTGTTAACATCAAAAGAAAATCTAAAACTACCAACATTGTCTGATACAAACAGCTAAGAAGCTCTTCATCTAAAGTTCTTCTACATTTAAATCCACTACGGTTACTAAACCAACCTTCTTTGGAGAAAAAACCCCATTGGAATCAGCAAACAAGTCACAAGGCCTTGGTGTGAAAATCTAGCCAGTGAGATGGCAGTAAGCACAAGCACAAAAGAAAAGGCAAAAATGGTTAAACAGAATTAAAGAAAGATGGTAAAAAAGATAAAACTGTTAACAATCCACTTGGGTTTTGTTATCCTCAAATAGAATAAATTTAGGAAAAAGAAAGAAATTTGGTACAAATCCATAGGACCACTGCTTCCATCAAGTTATTCTAGGTGCAAAATATTTACTTGAGAGGTGCTAACAGCACTCAGTTTACAGAAGCTCAAAAATTACTGGATGTTCACACTGAAATTTGTCTATGAATGAAGTCTGCCAATTGCCCAGTGGAAGACTTAACTACAAAGACAGAAACAGGGAAAGAACAAGACACCTTTTTCACTCTGAAAAATACAGGGGCCACCTAAAACCACAGCTGAAGATGTCCCATGTTGTCATCGCTATTCAGTGCATCCAAATCAACATTTGGAGATGCATAAAGCTCTTAAATCAAGAGAAAACTGGAGAGAAATGAAATCCCAGACATAGTCAACTGCTGTAACACCACTATGAGTTGTACCATTAGGACACTTTTAAAGTAATGCTGTGCCGTATGCACACATGTTTTAGCATCTGAGTTCATTTACTACACTAAATCAAAGTCTGAATGGGTCTTTCACAGGCAACAGAGAGCTCTGTAAGAAATTAAACTCAACAACTTGAAAGATGATGCCAGCAAAACTGGCTATTCATTAATTCTGAGATCTAGTATTCATCCACAGACAGTTATGTCTTCAACTTTCTCCTGCACAGCATTCTTCAAGCATGAGCTGAATCTTCCCTGCTCCCATCTTTGAGTACAGCACAAGCAATTACATTTCCATGATCCATTTCAAGAAGTTTCCTGCCATCAATAGCAAATCTGGTAGACACAGCGATGATTGCACAATGTGACACCTTTTCATTTGGGATGTGGGCAAAATTTACCTTACAGAGTTCAATTTACAGCTTGGCTGGTAAAAACAGTGATTAGGTAGATAATGGTACCTCAGAAGTGCCAAGTCTTTATAAAAACACCTTCAAATTTGCTATCTACATCTCCTAAGTTTTCACAATAGCAGCCACAGTTACTAAAAGGAGAACTAATACAACTGAAGGGCAAGGATAGCAAGGAACAGAAGCAGAGAGGACTAGGTCAGGAGTTTTACTTCTCCTACTAAATCCTATATGGGTAAATACTATCTATTACCAAAGCAGCTACTTAATCCAGATGACATTTATACACAAACCTGATCAGCTGAAAATGCACCAAAAGAGTCATCAAAAAGAGATGAGGGCCTCTGAGGGAAAATCTAAAAGGAGATGAGGATCCATAACATAAGAGAAAGAAATATAAAGAACCCTCAATGAATTAGCATCTTTACAAACCTTAGGCAGTTCTGGAGTAGACACCAAAAGGAAATCAGACATAACCTACTCCAGACATAACACTCTAACACTTCTTCAAGTGAAGAAATAAATGTTTTAAGCAACTCTGTTCTGTATTTCTGTGCAATGCCTCTAGATAGGTCCCTGTTTAACCTTAGATCAAGTTTGTTACACGCTTGCACATGCAAGTTTCAGGCTAGAAAAGGACTGATAAACAAATCCAAGGAAGAGCACCTAAACAAGACTTCAGACTTCTCTCGGTATCCCAAAGAAGAATAGATAGAGTACATGAAAGTCACAGACAACTACCACAGAAAATGGCAACAACAATCTAAGAGGCAGCATTTTGAGTTGCTACCAAATCCACAGATACACAAAGAGCTGCAAACACTTGCAGTACAGATTTTCTAATGGAAGGTACAAAAAGTTGAACCATTTTTGATATCTCTGGTCTCCCCATGAACTTTTCATGCTGCTCCTATTCCACCAATGTCTTAGACTAGCACATTCTTCCCTACCTTAATGACCAATGGAAGCTACCACAGGCAATTCTTTCCACAGCTCCGCTAAAAGCATTAAGTACTATGTTGCATCGCTTGCATGAGGAAGTGTCCAACTTCATTATTATGGGCAAAATAATCCTTAGATGTAGAGTGTTTTGAGAGATTCTAATACTAAAGCTATTTCCACAAAGATATTTTAAAAGGAACTGCTACTAAGGGTCCAAACCTAATTTATGTTCTTCTGTATCTTACACGAATACAAGCCCCTGTGTGAGTGGTAGTCCCTCATCACCCTCTCCTCCCGGGTTGTTCAGCCTTTCAAGGACATGATGCAATACTTATCAATTTTCTCTACCTTTTTAGGTGAGAAGACTCCCAGTGTTCCTCCATCTTCCCGAATGGCAACTCCCATTTCTGCCAACAATGCCTCCCTGAGAGAGAAAAGCAAGATATTTACCATATTTTAGGC
Source organism: Strigops habroptila (assembly GCF_004027225.2). Taxonomy (NCBI): domain Eukaryota; kingdom Metazoa; phylum Chordata; class Aves; order Psittaciformes; family Psittacidae; genus Strigops; species Strigops habroptila. Next base: position 4,112,317 of record NC_044292.2, read on the forward strand.
TTCTTAGACAAAGTAAGGGCTAATGAAAGCCACATTAGACCTTCAACCAGCCTATCCACCCACCATACAGCCAGGACTGTCACCACCTCATAACACAATAGGGTAAGTTTCTAAACTTTAGCCCTAGAATTTATAGGCCTGAAGAACAGCAAAAGCATTTTAGTGCAATAATGTATGACAAGGTAAGTACATTTTAGGACATTACATTCATTGCTTCTTTAAAGAAGGTTAAATCTGTTCTAAATTTAAGTAAAAGGAGCTACTACTATCCATTAATTTACAAAGACTTAACTGGCTCTTCCTTTACTAATACAGAAAGCACTCTCTCCTTCTTAAAGAGTTAAAAAGGATTGTGTCCAGTTAAACTGTTCATGTAACACACTATTCTTAGCTATGAAAAAGCACAACAGTGATGTCAACACAGAACAACAAGAACATGGCAAACACTGTGATATTTTCCCAAAGTATTCAGAGTGTCTCCCAATCTCTTCCTAAGGAATTTCCAGAATTAATGGTGGCATTTCTTTTAAAAACCTATCCAAAGTGGTTTTATTGGTGGGGGTTTCTTTGAGGTTTTGGCATCTTTTTTTAATTCAACTCCTAGCATCATCAACATAATGCAGCAAAGACTTCCACAGCTTACCTAGGTACTGTGAGAACTTCCTATTTGTTTCAAATCACCTGCTTGTCTTAAAGTCCCTCGGCTCCATTAGTGAATAATGAATCTCTATCCACTTTCTTCATACACCTTTCATTATATTATGGACAGTTCAGCCACACTGTTTCCAGGCAAAAATATTTCCCTCACATATTTTGTAAGCTTTTCATATAATAAGTAATGCTCTGTTTAGTGGCACCCACTTTCTGACAATTATTAAGCATTTGTCTTGTTGCTCTAAGACACAATTCAAACCAAAGCTGGGAAGTTGAAGCTGTTCCATAGTTTTAGATACACTGGTACTAAAAACTTAACCTTTTCTGCTTAACTTAAGGGCCAGCATTTTTAGCATGTGAGAGAATGGTGAAAGGGCGATGGAAGAAACCCAGACTCGATGCTGCTTCACAGCAGAAGCCAATGTAGCAGTAGCCAATGTTACCTGAATTACAGCAGTAAACACTTTAGGGAATGCAGGAAAAAAAATACAGCTCTCAGCATTGCCCCTGCTGTTAACATCAGCAGAATTATCACTGAGCACTATTGCTTTTGAACAGAATAACATTCAGCATTTTCCACACTTCCTTGTCTTCTAGAGACCATCAACACCTACAGCACTTCTGATTCCTGACCTTTCCATCCTAATGGCCTCAGTTTTCCTCAGCTTCTCTTCCCATGTTTCATTCAGCTCTGCAATGATCTTCTCAGATTCCTGCGTGAAAACCCCAGAAGCCGTGTTACAATTCCTCTCAAAGTTCTTTCCAGAACACACAAAGCAATTAAAGTTTATGCTCAGTTCTAGACCTCGGATTTATTCTGGATATAAAAATTACTCTCAGTACTTCAAAACTCTAAATTGTCTCATTTTTAAAAGGGTAAATAGATTTCAAAGCAAGCCAAGATGAAAAGATGACTTCATATCTAACCACAGTCAGATTTTCATTTCAACCACCTCATTTTTTTCCTTTTTCCTCCCCTTTTTTTTATATTCTCTTCCCCCCTCCCCTTTTTTAATTTAAATCTGATTTACAGACATCATTCAGTAACTGGATGCCAAGGCACTGCAGAGACCACACTGTTATTTCCATGGCAACAGCAGGTTTCCAATCGGAAAGGGATATGCAGTGTGTGTTCCAGCCCATTCCAACCCCTGTGGCAGCATCTCATGGACAAGACATGAGAATGAAGCAGAGATTCAACACAGCCAGCTCTCCCCACTCATCCACCCATGGAGACTGGGGGGGGAGCTTTCATAAAAATCAAGAAATACTTCACTGTAATGCACTTTTGATGCAGTTCAGTTCTATGCAGAACTGGGACAAGGCTGCTATTGTCTGGGTACAGCATACTATTCTGTGTGCTTCACATTTTAATCTGTGGGGGCTGGGTGAACACAACAGTGGCAGGATTATTCTTCCTTGTTCCTTTCAACCTGGGGGTAATTTGGTTTTCTGAAAGCTGAGTGCATTTGCCAGGCAGACTTTGTCCACACTAGTGCTGACCAGGCCTCCTGAAGTCTATACTTATGATCATATTTTCCGTAATTACCACAGCATCAGAGGACTTGTAAACACAAATCAAGACTTTCATTTATAATTTACTTGTAGCTCCAGACTACAATTAAAGCTAAATAATTCTAACAAGAAAGGCTGTGCATAAATCCAGCTTCTAGCCCACTACTGTTAAGTGCCCTTTTTAAGGTGCAAGTGGCTTTAAGACAGCTTCCTATAGAAACAGTAGCATACTGGACATATTTATGAAGGAAAGTTCTCCCAGGTTCACTGCTATTTAGCCTTGGAAAAGACCAAGACTCCTCAATCTACAGCAATACCCACCTTCAAACGTTCAATTGCCTCTTCTCCTCCAGGTGTTGACATGATTCTTTCCTGTATACTGGACACAGATGTTATGCCCACCTGACTACTGAGAGAGCAGGAGGATGGAGATGCAGTGAGAGACCCCATGGAGGCTGTGGAAAAATTGCCAGGACGTTGATTCTCGGAGGCTAGCAAGTATCTATGTTTATTGTTCTGAAAATCTTTCAAATCTGGGAGAGAGACACACAGACAGAGGGAAGGCAGGAAGATGGGGAAAAGGAAAATAGGAAGAAGGAAGGAAGAGGAAAAAGGAAAGGAAGGAAATACCAGTGTAAGAGGAAAGCATTTAAGCAGCAACAAGTTTTGTAATTTTTAGATGGCAGTTCTGAAACAAATCTTTTTAGTATCCACAACATATGGGTAGCTCAGGTCAGACCCTGAGGATTACTAGTAAGGACTTCTTCATAAAACATTTTGATCAAAAACAAAAAAGCTTGTAAAAAGTAATTTACACACTTGCCAAAAAATCAATCATCCTATTCCCAGCTAAACACTAAACTGAGCACCACGGAGCTCAGACCAGGAGCAGATTCAGTGTGACACGAGTGACATTCTCAACTCAGCCAAACATTCTCTTCTGGACTCCTTTAATCTAAAATCATGATTAAGTAAATGTTTGTCACAGCAGTGGTTCTGCTGCTGAACCACCCAGGCCACAAAGAACTACCCCTCCTTAAGTTCTCCCACAAGAGTACGTAAACCACCTGTCAGTCCATGCTGGGGAGGACACAAGTTCATAACAACATCCTTATGCTACTTCTTCACCCTCCTTGTCTGAAAAATGGAAAGCTAAGACACCTGATCAGTGAAATATCTGATAAGGTTATTGGACTTCTGAAGGTGCTTTAAAGCTTTTTGGTCTTAGTTTAGATGAGGGAGGCCTTAAAAAAACCCCAAAATTTAATAAGGCAGCTTTTGTAGCCTCAAAACCCGGAGGCCTGAAAGATCCCTCCTCGTAAAACAGAAAGCAAGGCAAAGGTGAATGAATGATTTGAGAACAAATACCCAAAGGCAATTTATTTTAATCTTAGTTTCTCAGCTATGTCTGTAAACCATATTCTCAGAATAATCACATACACCCCCCCAAAAAAAATCTTAACTTGGAAATATCAGACAACAGATCAGTTTTAACAATTTTGATGGTTTAAAATTCTGTTAAAAAATCCTTTAAAATAAGCATCCTTAGGAAAGAACAGCTCAAATCAGACCTTGCAAGTTATAAACAAGGGCTTCACACTTACAAAAATGAGATGCTTTCCCAGACATTGCATAAATTTCCATGTCCTCCTACATCTCCTCTACTCTTCCCCTGAACAATTCTGCTATTGTCAGCCTTATGCTCTAGTTCACTCCACATTCAACCTGCTGCTTCAGCCTCATAAAACATGACTGCATCAAGTCAGTTTGAAAACCACCATCTGCAAATACAGGAAGCAGGGGTGGGAGTTTACCAGAAGAAAAGCAGGTTAAGGAAAGGGAATGCCATCGGGATGAGGAAAGCAGGCACGACAGAGCAGGGAGGATGAAGTCTTGAGAGGCCAACAGACACATGCACCCCTGAAGATAAAGGAAGTGGCACTTGCAAAAGCTTTCAGTTGCTGTGACCAGAGAGAACCAAAACCCTCAACATCATGCACGCTTCTCCTGGAGGCTGCAGCTTTCACACGGATGACATATGCACACGCTGGAAGCAGCATCAGAATGTAAGACAAGGCCAGGATGAGTCTTTACACCACCAGTAGCTTTAAATCTAGGAAATTACAGACAGATCTCTTCCAGTTGATACTATTTGAGTGAGGGCGAAGAAAACTGACTGAAAGAGTTTAAAAAGTCTACCAACCCCTAATTTACATAGAATACATTTCTCCTGCAATGGACTAGTTATATTTCTTTCCCAGAAGCAAACAGTAGGACAGAAATAAAATGTTATTTGCTGACTGTTTTAACCCTATTCAGTTAATCATCTGCAACCAAGTATTTGAGTTCAAATAAGCAACTTCCATTAGTATAAGATGTCCATGTTTTTAAAGAGACCATATAAATAAACAAATCTCAGTCTCCAGGAGTAAATGGTAGCATTTCATCTTGAAATAGATGTATTTCTATATCAATAGATATATTTAAAACAAATACTTGTAGGTGGAAAAGAGATGTTGAAAGGCCAGAAGCTAAGTGTGCAGAAGCTGTTTCAACTGAGTAACTTGAGAGAGGTCAGAAAAAGATTTTCTAGTTCCAATCTAAACTGTTGCCTGTCATGAAAACAGACTAAAGAACTACCACTCTCCTTTCTATACCCTGCCAGAAAAGAAAGCAATGAACATATGTTGTATTTGAAACTCTGCACTTCTGTTTGACTGTCGACTCAATCTAAGAATGCTGGTTAAGCTAGTTTCCATGAACCAGCACTGCATTCCACAGTGAGTGTTCTGTCTGGGATTTCCCCATGAGAAATGCTGGCATGCAAAGCTCAGTTAAAAGCTGACCCAGAGAAAGCAGGTTAAAAAGAGAACCACACAATACACACATTTGCCTCCACTTCCAGAGTATTCATCTCCCATTGGATCAACTGAAAGGAAGCAGGAGGGAAAACACAAGAAGGATCAAAATTGAAGGTTCACTAGGACACAGGAAGGGAAGAAAATACTACTTGATATCTAAAGAAACAAAATACAGTTTTCAATAACAAAGGTATTTTTTTCAGTTTTGATTTAGAACCAAAAAACACAGACTGTACCAAGCATAAACACACTTGCATTTCATTGTCTTCTGGCCCCATTCTCTTGAAAACAAGCAAACAAAAAGGTAAATACATGTTACACATCTTTAAGCAGTCTGTGACTCAGTCAGGACCTCTGCTTCACAAGCAAATAAGCTCTGACAGAACAGAATCTAATGGAACATTCCCCTTTTTTTAAGTCAAAGAATCTTTTAATCCACTGGAATACATTCTGTGTTTTTATGGGCATTTCCTTCCCTAGGAATTAAACCATTGTTTGTATTAGACAAGAATGCAGCAGCCTAAATTTTGGTTTATTATTTGCCTTGTTTGGAATGAAGACAAGGAAAGAATTCAGGCACAAATGTGTTCTGGTGCTTTAAGAGGTTGCTGGCAAAGCAAACGAGTACAATATTGCTCTGCCAACCTAACTCAAAATCTCGCCCCAAAAGAATTCATTATTTATTCACAAGCAGCTGTTTCATAGCTGGTTATTTTGAGATGACAAATGGTTTGTCACTCAGGACATTGTCTAACAGGAATTAGTCATCGTTTTCTTTTCTGAGCAAGGAGAGCATTGAAGCCAGGTATCAACTTGTAACCTTAACCCTTTAAGGAGGAAGAAAAGATGCTTTGTTTCTCAGTATGAAATCAAGTTTCTATCCTCCTTTTATTGGCAGCCAGACAAAAAACCCTCCATAAGACATCAGGGCAACTCCTGAATGTGTAAATTCCCTTACAGAAAATCATTTCTACAGTAACAGGAAACTCAATTTCCATGTTTTTCCTGGAGAGTTTGAAGGTGGCCTGTCAACTCTACAGACTGTCCTAGGATGGACTTTTTAAAGTCATTTCTAAAACCCTGTTCAAATTTAATATCAGCACCTACATTTAACTCCCATGTTTTAAACCCCTTCGTCTCACAGGCCCAGCCCTCCCTCCTCTGTAAGACAGACCAACCTCAAGATGGTAAGGTCTATTTAATCCACTTACTGTCAATAATATCTCCCAGCCCTTGGGCACGCAGGAGATCCTTAAGCCTTGTCACCTCCTCCTTCAGCTCACGCACCAGCTTGGCATTGGGATCTTCATTGATAACAGCATTGCATTTAATCTGTTTTGCACGATCTGCATATCTGAAACCAGACCAAACCAGTGAAACATTACAATAAGCATGTACGTGCTGAGATGCAACACAGGAATGCAGCAATATAGGAGACATTAAGCTGCAGCTGCAGGTCAGAAAAGAATCCTGGATTATACTAAGCCATGCAGTTGAACTCATATTTAATACAGGGTATTGCTCCAAAAAGTCCTATTCAAGATGGATTAACAATATGTACAACAGACAATACATTTTTCTTTCCTTCTTTCTTTATTCAGTGCTTTGAAGCCTCAGCTTGACCAGCATGCTCAATTTTAGGGACCACACTGGAACAGAACATATGAACACAAGAAGAGTTTGATTTTTCAAGTTAAGAGTAGGCAATAAATCCCTAGCTCCCTATTCACGCAAAATAGATCAGTTTTCCTCTTTCAGGGTAATTGAATTTTTGTATAGTCATCTTCCCTACAAATGTTCTCGAAGCATAATAATCCGAAAGTCTGAAGGACAGAATGTGGCTATTGGAGCTCACAGCTACCCATATCCACCTCAAATAAAAAGAAAGTACCTTAAAGTGCTCAAAGTTTCATCATAGTTTATGTCAGCTGGACTCAAAGCAGCAACCATCGCAGTTCTGGAATTACCACCTACAATAAACAGGCAAGATTTCAGATGAAACTACAGTATTCATCAACACTATTTTCAATAAATTATAGAATTCAGATATATTCTACATTCTAAGGAACATACCAAAAATCATAGGAAAGAGTTGTAACTTTAACCAAAGGTGGAAGTCAGATTTGACTAGTAAAATTATTTAATCTCATACTTGATACAAGTTTGAGTTAAAAGCAGTCACAAAATTTAGTAAGACTTTTTTTCCCTATTGGCACAGGAAACCAGCCATACCTAGGTTTTCTCGAAGAAGCCATGTTAGTACAGAATCCCTGTATGGTATAAAGTCTGTCTTCTTCTTTTTTTTACTCTACAAAGAAAAGAACACATTATTGAAAAGTAGACATCAAATGGAAAATTAAAGACACAAAAAATCATAGAATAGATATCAAAAGAACCATGACAGCATCCACGTATGTTATCTAAACAGAAGGACGGCTCATCCTCAGTTGTACAAGTGATAACTGAGTTTGATATTAGATAATATGCAACGTATTCAGACATCTAACAGATGATAATGCAGAGAATTCCCTTGATGCACTACCTTCAGAAAGATTTTTCTGTATATGAAGAATATCTTCCTGGCATTTAAATTCCGTGTTTTAACACCATTCCAAGACAATTTAGGCAGTAAACCTTACTCGTTCAGGAGGAGATTCACTCTTCCTTTGCTAGAAAAGTTACAGCTTTTTAGAGCAGTCAAAAGTCTATTACAGGAGATTGCACAGCTACAGAGATACAGATGCACATGGCATATGACCTAAGTGTATGTACTTGGATACCCAAGTATCTAAGTAGTACTTTATCCTAGTACAATCCTTTATCCCATCCTACAATCAGTAGTGACAGATACAGAACTTCCACACAAGAGAAGCACCTTCTCAGCAGCTTTGGCAGACTTCCCCAGCTTCTTTATTTGGTCTAAATGAAACAATGATTAACTTCAAAAGCTCTATAACAGAATGTGATGCTTGGGTCATCTGTTTACACAAATAGTTAACAGGCAAGCATCTCGCTTCAAGAGATGCCACAAGTTTTATTCCACCCAACATTTAACACAGGATATGGCTTTGCAATAAAAGGCCTGATTATCATTTGTGTGAAACTCCACCTAACACTCTTGCTTAAATTGCAATAGGTCTACTGTCCCTTGCCACAGGTGAGTAACCTTACAATGGATGAGTAAAATTGCAAAGGGCTGTTAATCATCAGATGCTAAAGAAAACTAGAATTGACTGATCACAGACAATCCATCATATGGGGTAAAGAGAAAAGTATGGGGAGTAGAAGCATGAAAGCAAAGACAAAGTTATCCATATGAAAAGCAAATATTCCCAAGGTAAGTCACCAAATCAGGAGCAGGAATGCAATAAAAGAATAGTCCTAAATACATACTTAAACGTGTACTTTTCCTTACTTTATCCCCAACCTTAGAACATTTTAAAATTATAGCACTGATAATTCTCAGGCTTCATGGTTATAATTTATAGTCACAGGAATTTCTCAAGGATCTGAAATAAAAGATCCCTGCTCTTTGATTCCTAAGTGAAGAGAATAAAATCTTACACTCAGACATAACAAGACAACATCCACTACTATTCAGACCGTCATACCTTGCTGGTGCAGTTATCCTAAGTTGAAAGCATTAAAGAAAGAGGAAGAAGACACAAGATGAGCTTCTTAACAGAGTTTTATACAGAATTGCCATGTTGTCTTGGATAGTATTTGCTTTTCTTGAGAAGCCCAATGAATGAGAAGAGTTTTCATGAAAAAAAGATAAATCTAAAAAGCACTCAAGTATACTCAACCTGCCCAAGCTGTTGAGAACTCACTTTGAAAAGGAACAGCAATAATTTCCTTGGGGTTTTTAAATAGCAGTTGAGTATAAAAAAAGACAAAGTACAACATTGTGTTCAACATATGCTCACTCAACTCAGCACATTATTAAGTCTTGCAATTGAAAAAAAAGCCAGTGATAATCAACACTAGTATTTCTAAAATGTTTAACAACAAACCTGCAGTTAGTTTTCTAAACTTATTCTTTTAAATAAAGTAACTGCCCTGCAGGACTAAAAGCTTGCTACGTGAAGATGTCTTCTACACAAACAATAGCTTCTTTTGCAAGGCTTCCTCACAGCTAAACAAACACATGCTTCAAGCTATCAACAAAGTTTCTACCAGCCTGCATGACATTCACAGAAAACTATCAACACAATTCATCTACCAAAATACACACAGCTAATTTGGCTCAGAATGCTAAGCCAAGAACATGAATGATTCTGCTGTACGCAGCTTTTACTGTCTCAGCTTTACAAGTTTTGAATAGGTTGTTGCAGGTAACTAAATGCTGTACTTACCACCTCAGCCAGTGCTGAAATAACTTTGCCCAGAGTTGTGAGAGACTTGTTTATATTTGCTCCTTCCTGGGAAAAGAAAACCCAGTATTATATAGTAATTAAAATTGTTCAACCATGAACCTCTGCAGACTTAAGAAGCCAATTGTCACATTCACGATCAGAGAGGGGAAAAAGTCTTCAGTTTTGCAACTGTTTTTTCCATACTTATAATAGCAATTGTTTCTTTTCTTCAGTATTTGTCAAGCCAAGAGCCCACATGAAGCTTGTGCACCCACGTCCCCTTCTTCCCCCATACATTGGTGGCCCAATACCTTTAATCGGGTTCCTTTGGCACCAGTTGAATCAGCTCGCTCACTCCCAGCTAGATCCACAAGGCTAATCTTGCTGACCTGAGGAGAGAAAGCACATCAACAATGACAATTAGCTCTTGCTGAGCTAAAGAACAAAACTTCAAAGAATTCTATAGCATGAGAATAACTCTACTGTCTAAAAGACTCACCACAGTGCGCTTAAAACTACGGTCAAAGTTTTCACAAGCAATTAGCTTGATGCTGTTATCTTATGGATCAGAGGTGTCTGGGATTATACTCTAGTTTAAGTATCAATATACCCCTCTACCTAAAAAGAGAGAATGAGGTCTTGTGTGAACAGAGCAGAAGAGAAGTCAAAACTGCTGCTGACAGCACAAGAATCTCATAAGAAGAGAAACTTAATGTTTCATCCTGACTCTAGAGACATCAACAACAGTGCACTGGCCTAACTAAACAGACTGCATGTCTGTTAATGATAATTTTACAGGGGGTGCTGTCTTCGATACATCATTATTTTCAGAGCTATCCACAATAGTCAGTTCAGAAACATGAACATTACCTGTATTTCAGCTACTTCTGCACATAGCCTCTATTTCAGAGTAACAAAAGGCAGAAAAAGCTATCCCATGCTAAACAGTGCACCTCCTTTTAATATGCAAATTCAAAAAAGTGCCTAAATCTCACTCATCCCAATTCCTGTGCCTGCAGAAAAGAACTAAAGAGGCAAAGATTTTGCACTGAGAAGCAAAACCACAGAAAGTTTTGGGAACAAGACTAGGGAAAATTAACTTCTTTTATTTCCTATATCACTCCCCATAGAACCTAGTCCTTAAGGCCCTATTTCCCTACATCTCTATATTCTCATCCTGCACATATTCTCCATTTAGATGGAGAATATGTGCGGGATTTTTAGGATTACATTCAAACAAAAACACCATAAGAAATAAAAAGGCCCTGTCAAGGCACACAGCTAGTTCACCCTTAAAGAGAACACCAGAAAACCCAATTAATTCTCATTTTATCATCATACTGCCAATAAGAATAAGTCATTGCAGGGAAGATTTGTGAAAAACAATCAGAAAGCCACTTATTTGTAACATACCTTCTCTGTGGAAAGATTAGTTTCTGTGTCATGTTTCTTCTGAGTAAAGACAATTGTAAACACAGCATGAGAGCGGCTGCTGGTTTCATTCATGTTGGTAGCTGCCACAGTCCTAAAATATGAACAGATATAGACATGTTTAGAAAACAGTAGCCTCTGTGCTGAAAGTACAACTACCTGCAGGGCTGAAAGCAGCTGGGGATGAATAAGACGAAGAGGCAGTATAGTTGATGTTCTGCCCTGTAACCAAGACAAAGCCACCTCAAATGCCATTAACAAACCCTGTGATTTTTCACACCTGAATTACTCCCATCTTCATCACAGTTTAAAGAGACTTCCTCAATCTGTGTACTCAGTAATCTACCTTACACTCAAACACCCAAGAAAACACAAGCAGCATTTAGATCAATCTTTCCCACACATTGTTAAATGGAGCCTACAGCTGACATGAAAACAACTACTAACGAATCAGAACCTAAAGCTAAAATGGCAACTTAAGTCCTGGCCACTTGACTGAATGAAAGAGGAGACTGTGTTCACATGTGTATTTATACCAATATAGTGATAGAGTACACAACAAAGGCAGAAGTAAAAGCCAGTATAATTATCTACACACCTCATCTCAAGCCATTACAAGCTTTAAATATCTATACAGTGATTTGCAGTGCTGCTTCCCCACACAAATCAATTTCAGCCTTTTAACAGCATTGATCAGTGCACATTTCAACAGTACTCCTCAGCCTGAGGCGTATAATACTCTTCCTGAGCTTCTTCCAAAAGTGCCAATGCATCACCAAAGATATTTTAGATTTGCTGCTATATGCCATATATCCCCACAACAGAGATAAATATATACAATGTGCTATCATCACTAACCTGGCTTTGTTCCCAGCATCCATGAGGTCAGCAATGTCTGTGTAAGACGTGACTGCTAACTTGGACAGATCTTCCACATATGGTCCAAGCAGAGGATGTTCTCGCACCCGCAAATTCCCTTTGTTCTTCGGGTTCAACAAGTCTCTGACTCTTTCACAGTAAATCTCCATGTAACTCACCTGAAAACAGGAATTTGCATGGACAATTTAGTGTTTCTTAAGGCTTCCTCTGCAAGCAGCCCTGCAGCATTTCAGGGTGCCAGTGGTAGAAACTCCCACAGTCCATTACAGGAATGCTGTAGGTGAGTGTCTCAGTTCATTTACCAGCTTGAGACAATGGCAGAAGGGAAGAAGAGCCACTAGTCTCATGCCTCAGATCTCCAGCACAAGCTGCAACACTCACATTCACATACAGATCCCTCAACCATTTCAAAAAGCACTGGTGTTTAATTAAAAATTACACACTTGAGTTCACAATCATCTTAACAGCTTTAATATGGCACAGCAGCAAAACTATCTTTCTAAAGAGGCAAACAAGACAGATGGTAAGAGGAATCTGCTTACAAGGAATCTCTCTTATGAGCCTCCACAGCAAACTTAAGAGGGGAAGAACGAATTAATTTCTTCATATGCAGAAGCAACTTTTGATTCTAAGCTATACCCACATCCTGCTGTATTCCTGAGTCATCAGTACAATTATTCAAACTATGGTAATCTGGAATCTGCACCCTTTGAAATAAATTATAAAGCTGAGCTTATTTTTAAATGCATTCTTTAATTCCTATTTTTCTCGTGGCACTAGGCTTATCCCAGTCCAACAGGTACTTGGTAGCTGCAGCCGTCAAGATATTAAATATTAAAAGAGACAGGAAGTTATTTACTTCATTCTGGGGAAAGATTACAGATGCAAGCTAAATTTCAATCTCTAAATTCTAAATTTAGAAAATCACAGATTGAAGATCTCTTTTTGTTTAAGTGCAATTCAGATAAATGAATTCTATACCCAAAACAGATCACATAACACTATTTATACATTTTCATCACTATTCCTGACTCCCTTTTCTGCTCATATGTCAGATGTTCGTTCTTTTGGATTTCCATTATAAGAGAGACTATTTCTCTCTCTCACATGCACAAGTCTATTCTTGGCGACATAATCAGAACCATAAACAAGTATGAAACAGAAAAAACACCAGGAAAATGTGGGAATCTTCTCATACACAAATCCTAAACGTGATATCCCTATGGTATTCAAGCGTTAGGTCATCAAATGTTAATGAAATGCAATTAAATGAAGTGTTAAAACGGACAGATTCAGGGCCACAGAACTAGTAATTTTCCAGTTCTGTGATTTAGAAGCAGCAGTGATTGAAATTCACATTTCTTAATAATAATCACATCTGAATTCTACCAGCTTTTTGTTCTTCCTTTCTTCCTACAACGTATTTGCATGTCAAGCCATTAACACTGATTGGGGGAAAAAAAACAGTAAAAGACAGGAAATAGTCTTTCTATGAAGTGGCTGCTTTTATTTTTGTTTGGTGCAGGGAGACAAGACAGAAAAAGAAATGGTGTAGTAGGATAGCAAATGAAAACCACTACCTAAACACAACCCAACCTAAGTAAGGATAATAATTAAGAAAAATTAAGCACTGACAAACTTCTTGTGTACGCACAGCTTAAACAATTTTTCTCTGTAAACCAACCCTGCTAACAGATGTCAGGTAACAGATGTCTGAGCTATGTAGACAAGTCCTGTTGGGAAATAGGGTATAAATTATGACTGTAACAATTGGCAAGGAAAGTGTCCCAGACAGGTTTTAACTACATTTGCCTCAAACATGAAACAGAAAAGACACAAAGCTTAAAATAAAATGAAATTAAAAACCCCACAGCATCTTAATGCAACATCAATACTGCAGCACCCAAGCTCAGTTTGATGTCCAGCACACAGATACTCTTTGATCCCTCACCATACTCACCTCTACAGAATATGACATTTCCTCATTGCTGTTGTCATTGATTTTCTCAAACAGTTCTTCACACAGCTGGAAAGAGACAAAATCTGAGTCAGAAATTAGTCTTTCCTGAGTGGTAACAAGTAACTACTATGATGCGTCATTAAATTGGCTTTAGATTGAGGGCAGGGGAAGAAAAAGAACCTGTTACAGCAACCACATACAGCCTCGCTGGGAAGAGACTTATCTCAATTCTACATCACTATCACTCAACCTTATTTTATATAGTAGCTCAACCATTGTTTTAAGTTTAACAAACACTGTTATTCTGTACTATAAAATAGAAAAAGCCTATAACAACTGAAATGGGAAGCACTAATTTTAGAAAGGAATTATTAAAATCCTTAATCCTCTCCTAGACTCATAAAAACAAGTCTGTTTATTCAGCGTGCTGAGGTTCCAGGGTTCAGATTTAAATCAACAGGCAGAAATGATTTCAAGATTTGTTAACAGTATCTTCATATGAAGGATGTTTTAACTATAAACAGTCTACTGCTTCAAGAGTGCTTGTCTACAAATACCTGAAATGAGACACCTAAAATTGAGATAATAAAGGAAGAAGAGATGAACAGTGGGCACTTCAGTAGTCATGGAGATCTATTTGGAGATTAGAAAGCATGGGTACAGAGAGGAAGGGAGTAGAAAGAGGCTTATGGAACAAAAATCTACAAGCCACTGTATGAAAAATAAACAGATTATGAAGCATACAGGCAATTTGGGAAATACAGACTCTGAAGTATTCAGTCGACACATGGTCGAAGTATCAAAGTTCCACACTAGGGACTGGCAGACAGGAATTTTTGTCAACATCTAAGAATTTAATGTCAACAACCTATATTACTTCGAACATGATTGTGCTGTACCTTCTGTGTATGTGAGAACAGACTCAACTGTTCAAGCTCTCCCTCAACAGACAGTTCATTCTGTACCTTTATAGAAAGGCTTCCCAGTGAAATTAGAGGGAAATTATTTTGTTTTAAAACTAGTAGATAACAGAAGCATTATTAAATCTACAAGATTTTTAGACAATATGTTTCATTTGTATGTATTTGAAGTTTTAGAAAAACAAATAGGAATATCAAGATTACGACAAAAAAATTTAGCATGAAGCTGTTGTCACAGATTTTCAGCTCATTTCACCTGTTATACTGTAAATAAAAACACTGTTTAATAAAACCAAAATGCTTAGATAGAAGAATTCTGTCCTTTATCATGTTAGCTCTTCCAATGTTATTTTAAGCTAATCACCAGAACACTTGCAACCTACTTCAGGATGTATGCTCATGCTATTAACAGAGAACAACACTCTGTGTCCTCTATTTCACACCTGTGGCACAGGGCCAATGTCTCCTGCAAACCTGCAGCAGAATGAGGACTCAAGCTGTTCAGCATATTTGTTTATTAAAACTGAAACCCAACCTCAGGTTTCTATTTTGGGAATGGAGGAACACATTATCTTCCAACAAACCTGCTTCACTGTCAGCACCTACACACTGAGGAAGGCCTGCGCTTAGAACAAGTGCCACACAACCAACAGCTATAGAATACTCAATTATGAAGTATTTCTTGTGGAGGGATCTCAAAATGTTTTCATACACTTTTCTTATCAAGGTATATTATTCAGTTTCTAGCTTTGGGAAACTCGTTTGCACAAGATGTTCCTGGCATGATGATCAGTAATGCTACCTTTTGAATTCCTGCTGAATACAAAGTCTTAAGTGCAGTCCTAGCTGAAGTCAGAGAAAAAACACAGTGAAGACATCTTAAGACATCTTAATTTGCTAGTTTGCTGGCAAAGTGGAGAAATTGGATGGAAGAAAAATATACAGAGCGCATAGTACAAGTTTAAAAAGTAACAGAGAGGAAAATGACTTTAAATGCTTTTTCTCCAGTAGATTTTCACTTCAGAATAAGCTGTGGTTCTCTGTTAACTGTTACTGCAATATAAAAGGAGTGCACCAGCAAGCATGTGCCTGAACATACTATAAAACCAAATCCCCTTTCTGGGTTCTGTTTTACCTGGGGGATTATGCCTGCTTGGCTCTCCTCCTGCTTGCCCATCATTGTGTAGGATTTCCCAGCTCCAGTTTGTCCATAGGCAAAAATGCATACATTGTAGCCCTCAAAGGCATGCAGCAACATCTCCTTCCCAATATCATTGTACACACGGCTCTGAGACGCAAAGCAGGGATCTTCAGGCTGCAAAGACATGAAAACAGCATAAGTACAGTCTTATCCTATCATTCAAGTAACATTTCAAAAAGCAACTGGGTTGGTTTTTTTTCCTACTTTTTTCCTTTGTGGGTCAATCCCTTAGGAAGAAGCAAATACACACAAACGTGCACATTTCTGCACACAGCTTTTTCCCAAGGCAGTACCAGCTGCAGAAGAACGACAATACAGGAGCACTCCATCAATGCTGAGGAAACAATCTGCACAAAGAAACCAACCTATTCTGTTTTGTGAACATTGTTGACACTATTGGAAAAGTTTTGAGCAAGATCATTGACAAATGAGATTCAGCGTGTCTAGGAGGAGGGAGTCGGGGGGAGAAAACCAAAAGTAGAGTTCAGAGAGTCAATACACATGAATAAAGGACTGGAAGCTACAAAAAACCCCACAGTGGCTGGTCTTGACAAGGGTTCTGAAGGGTAGCAGGGAGAAAAGAGACGCAAAAGTTGCTTAGGTTTGTTTGGTTGTTGGGTTTTTTTAAGATTGAGTGTAAAGAAACCATTAAAATGACCACATTTTTCTTGCAGCTGTCTGATCCCACTGTCTAATCCAATGCAGTTTTCTATTTACAACCTCACTGGTGACTACAGAAAGAAATCACAAGTTAAAGGTGTCAATAAAAACATACTTGCCAGATCTCAAGGCAAATACAGAGCTTGTTCAAAACAACGCTTCATGAATGGTAAAAATGAACTCTCTATTTTTTAAGTAGTGTGTTTCAGGCACTGTATTGATCAGACACCAATATCCAGTCACTAGAGGAAATCCAAGGTGCAGCTCCAGGCATGGTACAAGACACAAAAACACAGGCAGAAAGCTGGATTCAGTGTCTATGTTTGTTTTTCTCATGTCTTGATGATTGAGGAAAGTACTTGATGAATATACTTGAAAAAAATCATCATAGTAATGATTACTTACACAGATGTTTTACGTTGCACAAACCACAAGAGACTCCACAGATGACATAACACTGAAACTTGATTTTGTAGGAGTATGTATCACTATATCATATGTGACTATGTTATTTCTAATCTAGCACTCGCTCTCTTCCTGAAATGCTGGATTTTAATATTACATTCTCCTAAAATCAGGACAAATTTAGATGTGCCAACATTCTAATGGTGGGATCAAGATTTTACAAGACCGCTTTTCTTTGATGTTGCTTATCTGCTAATTTTCAGGAATTAAGTTCATAATGTTCTTCTAACTGATCCTGTAATCCTCTTGCATGGCTGCTCTGGAAAATTCAGTAAAAGAGCTGCACAAATCCAAGTTTTTCATCATGAAAACAATCTTGTTGGCCACAGATCTCCTTGTCTTACTTGCAGCATCCAAGTTACTAAAATCAGAGACATGAATTATCCCTTCTTTCTATATCTTTTGAGAAAATAAGGCAGGGGAGGGGTAGATGGCAGAACAACACAGTTCTGCTGTAGAACAATTGCTGGAAGTCAGCAAGACCTCAGCACCAATTCACAGCAGGGTGGGGCAGAGGAGCTGGATGAGGGTTCATTGCTTTTGCAGCTATCGCAAACATGGATCATTACTCTGCCTTTTCCAGATACGTGAAGGGAACCCAGACCACATCTCACCTTGAGCTATAAGAACTCGAGCAGCTTTCACTTGTCTAGGGGCAAAACTGAATTAACTGTGGTTCACACACATCCTTAAAGAACAGAACATCCTTGGAGAGTATTTACAGCAACCTTTCAAATATTTACAACTTGTTGTGGACCTCCAGGAGTGCAGCTTTCTGCTCTCCCCCAAATAGGACAAGTCAACATACAATGATAAGCTTTTAACCTGAGTGAGGATGAGACAGTGCAGAAACATCTGACTGGGATGGCATGATTAGAGGAAAATGTAGTTAAATCAAGGCAGTCAACATCCCCCCCCCCAAAAAAAAAAACAAACTCAACACACTCCCATGGTTTTCTTGTAAAAGAACTTACCGATGTGTGGGACCAGTAAGAGTAGTCAAAGCTGAAGGACTTTGGTGCTTCCTTAGGATTCTTTGGATTGATAATACCTATAGGAAACAAAATACAAACTTTTAGCTAAGTTGGCATTTAGGACCATAATTAGTGAGCTTGCTGACCCTCAACTTGATCTGCGAATCTTGAGTATTCACAGAATTGCCACACTGCACAGGAGTAACAAGATTGAAGCAATAGACTCACAGCTTCCTAACACTGCATTTCCATAGGCCTAATTTGAAACAAATCAAAGGAAAAAAAATCCTAGAAGGAATACTGCTGACTTTTTACAAGGGCCTGTAGGGATAGGACAAGTGGGAACAGTTCTAAACTGCCAGAGGGGAGATTGAGATGAGCTCTTAGGCAGAAGTTCTTCCCTGTGAGGGTGCTGAGGTGCTGGCACAGGGTGCCCAGAGAAGCTGTGGCTGCCCCATCCCTGGCAGTGTTCAAGGCCAGGTTGGACACAGGGGCTTGGAGCAACCTGCTCTAGTGGAAGGTGTCCCTGCCTGTGGCAGGGGGTTGGAACTGGATGAGCTTTAAGGTCCCTTCCAACCCAAACCATTCTAGGATTCTATGATATTGGCAAGAAGGAAGATACAGAATACAGAGTTCAAGAATCCCTGGTGGTTTCATAGCAGCACAACTCAAGTCTATGTTGAAATAGATGTTACACAGTACAGGAGCTCATTGCAGAAGATTTTCTTTAAGAAGCTCAGTATTTTCAGGGCATGGTGAAAGATGAGAAAGTTGCATTTACAGATATTTCATGGATTATGTGCATAGTTTACTTCAATGTTCTTTTATATGCACAAAGCCTACAGACAGATTGTTAATAGGACTGATTTATTGAACCAACAGTAATACTCATAACTGTTCTAGCTGCAGATAGCCACTTAATCCCACAGGGACCCCATACCAACTTGTGTACATTTCCTCTTCGAACTTCCCTATAATATATGATGGCACACACACACAAAACAAAGCCAGAATGAAAAAACACTTGTGTACAGTTCCTATGTTACAGTCTTTGTAAGCCCTATTCACAAAGCTGACCTCCAATGGCCTTTTCAGCTCTTGCAATCCTTGACTTCATTTTCTTTCCAAGGAATTTGTACATAAGATTCTAAGAATCTTCAGCTGAGTGAACTCACTAAACACTTGACAAATACCAGAATGAACATGCTTTGCAAAAAGCCCTGTTTTCTCTTCATATCAGCACATCTGTAAATTTTATGCTCTTTTCCTTTTCTCAGATCCTCTTATTATTTCAATATATGATCCCCACATATGCATTCCCCACAATTAATGACAGCTCTTCCAGATACCTTTTAGGTTGCTTTGGGATTTTTTTCTTTCCCAGCAACAAAGCAGCTTCCTACACCTTTGCTGGGGAAGGGGGGTAATAGACAATGGATTCAGCTATCATTTTAAAGGCATGCACAATGTCTGTAGTTTCTGTATTTCAAGAAGGGTAATTTATAAGCACAGCTCTTGCTGCAGGAGTGAATTTCTACTGCTTGCTTCTTTTCAGCACTACAGTGCTGGAAATACTTACATCTATTATTTCCAGCAGCTGTTTTCAACACCATCTGTGTAAGTAAGGGCTGTAAAAAGGCATACTCATGAGGTATCAAAATCAGATGAACCACCATAGATTTACACACACCCTTCTGTACCTGAAGCAGCAATCTGCCTTTGGGGGTGATACAATATGTGCAAACAAAAAACTACAAAGAAAAAAGCTATACAAGCATAGTGACAGTCTTCCTTGGGATGATTTCCGTTGTGATACCAGCCATCCTAAACAAAGAAAGCTTATTTCTCACATACTCATGCCAGTTAGGCTATGCCTTGGGAGACTGGGGCTCCTCCCTTTCCTCCTGTGACAAGTACTAATAATACAACACCCACATCTCTTATCATTTCAATTATGAATTTAATGTCATCTTTCACCAAAATCTCTGCAGATGTGGTTACACATTAAATTAAATCACTCCTCTACGACATGCTGTGTCCCTGAGCAGGGCTGTTGTCCAAGATTACAGTGTGGACGAAAGATCACTGGATTGCAAATAGCAACAGTTGCTACTCTATTTCTTGTGAGTAACTCCATTTCACTTGGAGGCACCTTGTGCTGACATTCTTGCCTTATGAAAGCTGACAGACATGCAAAGCCAATGAATAATACGCCTTGCACTAGTACAGTATCAAATGGCAAAAATGCTTATGGCTTTGGCTAGCAACATGGGCATCAACACATAACAAACTGGTAACCTAAGCAATCATGTATGGCTTTAGGTTCCCTTTAGTAGTTCTGACCAAATACCAGCACATCTACAGCACGCACTATTAGACCTGTTCTAAAGTTAAAGTGAACTAATAACCACGTCAAAAGACAAGTCCCCTGCCCCAAATTTAATTCAGTTCCCTCCTTTCAATGTATTCCAGACTGCTACAATTCAACAACTTCTCATTCAACTATTTAACATCAAAGCTCTCACACGAAGTTCCTCCCCAAAAAAGCAGTACAAATAAAAACCAATGTCTGCATTAGTTCAATGGAACAACCTTTGGGAGTGAACATTACTTTCTTCAATTGTTTTTGGCTGTAAGTTCAAATGAAAGTAGTCTAACCAACAAAAGCAGCAACAAATAGAACCCATTCCTATGTACTAGAACCTATTCCTATGTACTATATAACACAATTCCAAGCAGATAACACAGAAGTGTATTGCCAGCACCTCTCCTGACAATATACATTCTGTGGCTTATTCTCAGCAGCAAATCATTTTAACTTGAACTCTTTATGCTACTCTTGGGAGGCAAGTCATGGCTAGGGAAAGAGAGGAGCCACTACCTGTATTGGTACCTTGCATTTGCAACACTGCCCTGGAAACGAGAAACTCACAGCCTGGCAAACTGCGAAGGCAATCAAGACAACCAGAAACCTAGTTACAACTTTGCTGACCAAGAAACACAGTTTAACTACAATCTGAAAACATGCATTGGTTACTCCAAACATCACATCAGCGCAGTTTTACTTTAAGATGCAAATGAAATCACAAAAGAGAGCTTTGAGCTCACTTATTTACCTCATGGTACGATTGATTTGTCTCCTCTTAGAATCAACAGTGAAACAGCAAGTATTCATCAGGGGTTTGTCTTCCATTTTTATATTGTTGTTTATATGCAAAAAGGACATTTCTCTTGGCCAAGGCAAAGCTGCACTTGGTCTCTCCAAGGAAACAAGAGTTAAACTGCCTTCTAAGATTCTACTGTGTCAGAAACGGAGAACAGAACAAGCAGCACAAATTTCAGTATTAGTCAAAACCAAGAAAGCAAGCAAAGAAGCCAAATGTTTAATCAGAAGAATAGCCAGCTTTTCCACTCAGCTCACTGTGAATAAAGGCACACTGACCACCCATGAAAGTCAGATCTCTAACTATGCAACAGGCTTAGTGCCTGGAAAGGCACTACAAGCTTCCTGTTAAAGCCTCATCCTGCTTGCTTCAAGGTTAAATTTGATCCAGCACATTTGTGAAGGGCGAAGGTCAGGCTCTGTGATTTATGGAATCCACTCTGCCCCATTTTCTTTTTATACCATTTATTATTACTATTAATTTCCCAGACAGGCTTTCCTCAGCTCCTCCACACTGAACTCCACGCCCAGCTCACTACTTTGAAAACTACTTTCTAGGATGCATGTTTTTGCAAAGCCTATCTAGAGAAGCATATCAGGAAAGGGAGTTTAACGTGCAAGAAGGCAGCTCTGTCAGAGGCTGGGAATGCAGCTGCCTGGCCAAAACCTTCCACTGCAGCAGGAATGGGTCAGAGAAAACCTCCTGGTTGCCAGGAACTCTGCATGCTGCCCCTCGCTACTATGATCCAGTCACAGCCTTTTCACCCAGCTGCTACTCCAAGCCTGAAGTCTATTTATCCCCATTCCCATTTCTTACACAGAGCCTACATCCTTCATTTTCAGAATCACTGGTTTAACAGAATTCTCAGTCTGTCTACAAACAAATCCAGCAGAGCTGACTGAGTGAGAAGATATAAGATTATGAACTCAGTGGATTTCGATCAGCTTGAAACCCTCTTAATTTGGAACACTGAGCACCAAATGGGTATGTACTAGCATCAGTCATGACTGATACAGTCTGAGTTTGAATCAATTGAGCAGGTGTGCAATAATGTGAGATAAGACACCTGAAAGAAGACAGTGAGGCAGCTGAGAAGCCAGGAATTCAAACTGAAGTAACGGATCTAACTTGAAGGTGTCTACTGCACCAAGCATCCTCTTTGGAGGAACAAGGAAATCCATGAAATCTGGCTACTTTTAAAGGAAGCTAAGGGATATTTCTGAAGAAATTAAAAGACTTCTCATAGCACAGGTAAGCTTTATCCTAAAAGTCCATGTGCCATATTGGAAAAAAAAAAAAAAAAAGGAATGATAATACAGAAAGTAGACTGAGTGGCAACTCTGATTCTATGCACCAAGTTATTCAGCAAGCTGTGCTTTCAGCTGAACAAGGAAACAAATAGAATCCTAAAAGATGACTGTTTCCAGAGTCTCCAATATGCAAAGAACGCAAAAAGCTTTTCAGTTATTCTTGTTTGTTTTTTAAGCCATGCAAGGCCAAGATTAGTGAATCATGAACTAGGTCATCATCTATCTCCTCTCACCGCAGCAGACTCACCGCATGGTACGCAAGCTAATGGTTTAATTACAGAGCCTGAGGAAATGAGAAAGGCAATAAGGCAGCCGATCACAGCAGGAACACATTAATGGCCTTTTTATCTTACAGAATAAATTTGTTTATCTGCTATTTCAAAGGTCCAATGTGGCAATTAACTCTTCTGTTTGCAAACTGACACTAAAGCTTTGTGCCCCAGCTATAATTAGTTACCATCAACATGGCACCGTAGCAACTATGAGTGTTGGAGTTAGCCTAAGCAGCCAGTTTCCGATGAACTCAAACCCTTTTTTAGGCCCCTTGCTTCACCAAGAGCCAACTTCTTAAGTCATGTGGAATCCTTCAGCTTCCCACAAGTTCAGTTTTCTGCATCAAACAGGAACTGGAAGCGGTATTTTCCAAAATCACCATCTCCTATACCATTGCTACTGAAAAAGGTTACACACATAACTCAGAAATGTGGAAAGGATGAAACAAGTTGAAGATACTGTTTTCCTACTACAGTGTCTAGGAAACTCTTCAGAGATCTAAAGCAGCAATCACAGTTTGAGTTAGTGTCCATCATTTACCTTTGGAATGAAAGGCTAAGAAAAAAGCATGGGAATAGTCATGTTTTTAAAATATACTCTACAATTGTTGATTTGGTCAAGGGGATAAATGCCCATATTATTCCTTTTCTTTATCTGAATTCTGAATTTCCAGAAATTTTGATTAATATGCTTCACCTAAAAAGATAATACTTATACCAGTTTTCTACTTTGGTAAACAAATAGACCAAGTAGAAGTAATTACATATCATAAACTGATATAAAATTCAAACAAAAGCAACTGTGGGAACAGCTATGTAGCGTTACCATTTCATTTGAAGCAGTTTAATACCCACTGCCATCCCAACCTAGAGACACAGCTTGCATCTTAAAAGCTTATTTCTCCTTGCAGTTACATAGTAAGCCACACAGAGCTGCTTCACACCATCTGAGGTACCTCTAAGCAGAGGTAATCCACACACTCTCTGAAACTCAAATCATTTAAACTATTCTTTTTAGCTTCTTGGCTGCATAAGTTCAGTAGGGGGGTTGATACCTGTAACCACAGGTTACGGTTTATGTATCACTGACCAAAAGGTAAGGAAAAACCAAGTGTCTTAAAACAAATTTTTTCACACCAAATAATATAATTTTGTATCATTACATAAGACTCCCATACTTCAACTAATTTGCCCTTGTATAGAAATATATAGTAGGAGCAGTACAGCCTAATAAAAGATAAGGGGAAAGCAGGAGCACCATCAATGAAGGGATTCCAATTTTAGATGTGCTGTATCAACAGTAACAAACCAAACTCCGCAAAACCTTTGGATTTTAGCATGCTCTTAAACAGGCAACTTCACTTCCTGGCATAAGGTACTTCCACAGTCCATCCTACTTGTTCCTTAATTAACATTTTTCATAGCATCCACCATCTGTTTTATCAGCTAGCACAGAAATAACATACACTTTCAACCTTTCCAGTCGATGACATCAAATTCATTGCTAGTCTTTAATCTCAGCACAAACTGTTAGCAAACTTTGAAAGACCACTTCCCGATTGAAACAGGAACCATACATTTTGTAAACCGTATCATTTTGCACTCCTATTGGCATTTGGGACATCTTGATTTGTTGAAGCTGAAATTCAAAAAGCACACATCTAATACACATTTTATTTTACAATTACAACCGGCGTGTGCAGCACAACGGATGCAAATTTATAGTCTTCTAGGATACTTGAAGCAGCAATCTCTGTCTTCTCACCCCTTCTAAACACATACACAAACACATTCCCACTTCAAGCCTTCAGTTCTCCACTTATATTTCCATTCTCCATTAAAACCAAGTAAACAAACAGTGGGAAACCTACAGAGAAGGAAAAGGCAAGCAAATACAGCCAAGATCAGCCCCCTCATTCCATTCCCATCTACTCAGCCACATAAATATTTTTGCAGGCACAAAGAATGACCAAGACTACTTCTTAACCACTTAAATCTCCTGTCAGATTATGACACTGAATTTGCAGTCTGAGCCTAATCTGTTTTCATCCCAGTCAGCACTGCTCCCCTGAATGTCACTAGTTTTGCAGGTCAGAAGGTACCTGCAGTTCAGTATCTGGGGATACAACAAGCTCTTGGAATAGAGACAGAGCACAAAGCACACAAGAGGTAAGAATGGAAATGATTCTCTTATCCCTCATTGCATTTAAAATCACGTCACTAGATTCAACAGCTCCACCTCTGTTCACAATCAGAGTCATGTTACAGGGCATTCTGCCATCAGACATGCCACACATTAGTCACTGTAGGGTGCTCCAGTGAAGAACTGGCTAACTGCAGTTTGCCCTTCAGATAAACACCAGCAGACAGAATTAACTTGTGCTAAATCCTGGGATTAGCTGATATACAGCCTGTGCTGGAGTGGGGAGGGAAAGGCAAACTGATAGATTAATATTAAAAGAAAAAACACACAAAAACCCCCAACCAAACAAAAAACCTGTCAACTGCCAATCAGATAAACACCAAACAATAATGGCAAAAGTCAGGTATGCAACTGGAGAAACTGAACTTCCAGCATTTGTGCAATTCAGCCTTCTTTCTGTCATACATCTTCAATTCCCATCTCACTGCCGCATCTGTCAGTGCCCAAGGCACAAAGCCTCTTTAATTTCTAAAATGAAATAACATTAGGTTTCATCACATGGAGGAAGCTTCACACCAGCCTCAGTAATTCTCCCGGTGACAGCAATAATCTACACAGAGCACACATTCCTACCAGATATTAAGAGAATAGCTAGAAAAAAGGCCCTGTCCTGCCTTTGCTTTTGTTCTCATTAATCATTGGTAAATAAATAGGCAGAAAATTTCTAAACCCATGCTAGTCTAGACAGAACTCTGGAAGGGGTAACATTTGGCGAAACAAATACCAACCGCTCATTTCTGTACCTTCTTCAAACTCTGTGCAAATCAATATAAGCAGTAGTTTTATTTTATGATGTCTGAATAATCAATTTAACCAACATAAAAGATCTGGGGCTTTCAGAATGGACTCCACAGGACCAAATCAACATCAAATAGACAGCCTCTTAAAAAGAGCACAGGTCTGGAAAATATATCTGCGCCATGTGTAGACTGGAATGACAACAATGAGAACATGTTCGTTACCGAGAGCAGGGTGGAGCAGGCATTCTTTATTTGCTGGAACGTGAATAACACCCCAAAGACACACTTAATACAGGCTTCTTTCCTAGGCACAGGTTGCCATGAGATATACAGCTATACTGTTTTTACAGGAGACTTTCAGGGTTGTTATTATAAGAGATAAATGAAGGGAAATGGACACTTCCAGCTTGTAAAGCAGTGCCTGCTTTTCAAAGCATTGTTTGCATTTTTCAAATCATTAAAAGGGAAGGAAACCAAGTAGAAGCTAAGAACAGCTCATTTGGAATTCAACCGGATTCTCTCCCCACTGTGGAATTTCAACCCTGGACTGGGAGAAAGGTTGGATGGGGGAGGGAGTTCGGCTCAATAGCACCAGCGCAAGGCAAATACTTGCTCACAGAAGCTGCTAGAAAGCCGCTCTCATCCTCAGCTGCTCTTGCAGATCCAAGTGCTATAAATACCAGCTCTACAGCTGGTGTTCTTGGAGAACTGCATGCCAGCAGGCTTTGCACCAAGCAGGAGCGAGCCAAACCATACTGTTCTACCTATCCGAAAAGCTGAACCAAAACCATTCCCAAACTTCCATTGTCAACCGATAACCTGAAAACATCCTACTGCAGAACATGCATATTAGGTGTATGTATGTAGCTGGCTTAGCACTTGGAGCTGAACTGAATCCTTCCCTCCTATGTTTTCTGCTTCAAGGCAGATAAAACATTCACCCCCTGCTTCCACTTAACTACATGTCCAACAGCCAATGGCCTCCTCCAAAGGCTGTTCTGACCTTCAGACACATGCCAGCACTACATTAAAAGGACATCATGTAGCACTGGAACCCTGGGGAGTCAGCTGTGCCAGCCTCAGTATCTTAAAGGATTCATGTAGTGAAAAAAATCCTATTATTAAAGTAGTTCCCATTGATGATTTATGCTTCCTTTACTTCTACACGCATGCTGAAAGGTGGCTCATTATTTAAACATTTGATAAAAAGAATATCTCTAAAGCCCTGGTTCTTTGTCAGTGGGCACTAATTCTGAAGGTTTCATTTCATTTCACAAGGTTTACTCACCACTGACAGAAAGCTCTTCTGGGTTCATTAGTAATATTTTCCCTCTTTACTCCATAACAGTTATTTAAATGTAGTCCAACTGCATTTAACATTAGCTGGCACATCCTAGTCATCCCACAGTCTTGCTCCAGACCCATTAGTTGTACCTCTAACATTTAAAAATCATTAAATGTTCATCTTCTCCCACCTCCCCAAAGTCATCTTCCAAAATATTTTTCTCTTTTTCAACAGTGTGCAGGATTAACACTTCTTGAATTATTTTTACACCATCACGAGAAAGGCTTTAGAAGGAACACCAAGCACCTAAAAAAATTCCAGTTTATTTCTTCTGCAACACCAAAAATATTCAGAACTTGTAACAAAACGTATGAACTGTCAATATCGATGGGCATTCAGAGACAACTATTAAGACCCTCTTATGGACAAGCAATAGAAATCCCTAACCCTGCAAAAGGCAAGAGAGCTCTAATGTTCATATGGAATCTTTGCTTGTTGTCTGCTAAATGCAGGCAACAGTACTATTAGAAACACAAAACAAAGGAGATAGAACCCCACCAAACTCCACTCCTTGGAGCAACTATTTAAAGAGAAAAGAAACTGTCTCCATTTTCTCTTTGAGACAAACTTGCATTCAAGCCTTTTCTTGCCTGTTACAGGACTTGCAACAACTGTAGTAATTGGAAACAGGACTGTCATTAGAACAGCTTAGGTAACACTGAGACTTTTTTGACTTGCCTTTCAAACCACTTCCCGATTCAACCTCAACTGCGATACAATTCATGCTCCACGAGATACAATTTATCTCCTCATTAAATAGCCTGCTTTGATAACACACCTACCATGAATGCAATGTAGTATTAACATACTGGACAAGCATTCATTTCATTTCAACCACAGTAATGAGGATTTACAGACCAGAAAATCACGGTAGGGGTTAAGTGCCTTTCCTCCACTGCTGTTTATTTTCCTAAGACAACCTCATTATGCAAGATACGAGCATAAAAAACTGGAAACACTTAAAAAAGGGGGGGAAGAAAACCAAACTTTATGCCGAAAAATCATTACACAAGACGTGCTTTAAGAACCAATGCTTTTTGGCAGGCACCAGTCATCAGAAATGGGGTATGCTTATGCTTTTAGGGAAACCTAAAATCTAAAAAGACAGATTGAAAGACTGAAATCTATCTATGAAAATGAATCCTCCCACCTATTCTATCTTTTCATTGAAAATGTCTCATCAAGAGAAAAAAGTAATTAGGGAAGACAGCTACAATGAACTCTTTTACTTGCCTAGCATATGCTCCATAAACTCCCATTACTTTACTATCTACATGTACTCAGTGCTAGTCTAAATAAAAGCCAATTTCTTATAAAGACTTTTCTCAACAGCAATTTAGACCAAAGATTATTTCCATGATACAAGTTCCTTCATTAAAATTATCCAAACTACGCTCACAGAATATTACTGCAGAAATAAACCCCACAGTTATTCTTGTGAAGGCATATGCACACAATAGGGTTTTTTCCCATTCAATGTGTCTTTTCATGAAGAAAACAGTTAAAAATTAGATCAGAAAGAAAAAAATTAGCAAGCCACGCTTCCCCCTCCTCTTAGGATTAAGCTTCTTCAAAAAAGGTTACTACTTTTTAGAGCTACTTCACAATGAAAGAGGCAAAATTTAGCAATATCCCCTGTCACTGTACACCAATAAAGTACTGGCTGAATTACTGACGGGGTTACCTTGGCTTGTGAAGCTTTCAATAGTTTTGACTTCTGAATTATTTTTCAAGCATAATTTCAGTATTATATTTCAAACATCACTCATTTAGACATAGACACCGTAAATCAAAGGCCTTTTTTAAGTTAAGTCCTGCTCTCCCACCCATTTTTATTTTGTTCCAGAACAACTGCATCAAGCAGGACATGTCTTAAAAGAAAATAAAGTAAAAACTCAGACAGAAAAGGAACTGAAATTAGATGTTTTTCCATTAATTTTTGTTATTATTTAAATATTTAGGTTTAGACCAGAGGTTCATAAACCTTAGAGAGAAAAAAATCCAAACAAGAGTTAGAAGGAAAGCATTTTTTCCTCTGCCTCTACAAATCAACTCCAGAATGCCTTACGGAGCTTTTCTGATGCCAAGGATGTCTGCTTGAGAACCCAACTGCCATATGTCTACAGCAGCAGCTGGGACTATTGTTCCTGGCAGATGGGACTGCTCCACTGTGCCTATTTTCATTAAACATCCAACATACCATAAGCAGTCCACAAAAGAACCTTCCAACATCGCCGAGCCAGAGACTGAGTTCAAATCCAAACAGGCAATTTTCAGTCCTAACCTGAAGATCCAGTTGCACTTGTATCTTTCAAGATAACCTGGACTGTGCAGGCACATCTCTCCTTTAATATCGTTTATGGAGAACCACAATATACGATAGTCCCAGGTGAATTACAATTTAAGAACTTTGTTTTACTCTGTCAATGGCACCCACAAGATGCTAAAACCTATTTTCATTCACCTACTGCAGAGAACATATTCCAAGTTGGATACTTATTTCCCTGCTTCATTAATTTAGTTTTCTATGCAGCTCTTTAAAAGAATATGCTAGCTAGAATCCTTGCTGGTGACGAATACTTAAATGCTGCCTTGTAGCTACTAGCTTTAGCCTCTGCTTCAGTTTGAGTTGTGTTTATTTAAGCATTATTTATTTACAGAGATGATTATCAAATCACTTCCACACCAAAAAAAGACAAAACACGCTCACGAAAAAAAACCCCACACTGAAAAATCACAACCCGAGGGAAGTCTTTAGGCTCAGCTTCTCATCTCAATAATCCAAGGCAGCAGCTTCCAATGTTGTTTATTTTTGTTACATTTCAAAACCTGATATAAGAATGAGGACACGAACTACTGACACACAAAATACTCTCAGATCTGTAGCTCACCTTTCATCCTGTGTATTACATGGCAGAATCTTTCTCCCACTCAGCAGAAAGACAGGAATGAATGAAGTGACCAGGCAATAAGAAATTAGTACCTCGGGGGTAAGATGCATTAGTGTAAATCATTCCAAATAAAAGAGAAAAAATAGGAGTTAAAGACAAAACATATTCAGTCAAGATATGCTGACAACCTTGACCCATTCTTGAATTATTCATTTCCAAAAGCTGCTTGTGAGTTTGACCTAGAGGACAATAAACCACCTGTCCAGTAATTCAAAGAAAATATTAAAGATGCTACATTTAAAGACTAACAAAACCAAACAAAGTCATCTCAGAGGAAAAGAACACAGTATTATTGCAGACGTTTCAGGCTGTTTTAATATTAGGTTGGATTTTATCAAGAAACCACCACCACAAAAAGCAACTTAAAAGCCCAATGATGCCAAGTTTCACTTGAAAATATTCTGTAATAAACAAAATATATATATTGCAATGTCAAGCTTGCTAGCAGTAAGGACTGCTAACAGAGGGATCACCCTAGGGAATTCAGTATCATTATGATATATGAGTCCTCAGAGCCCACCAACTTCTCCTCTCATCTTAGCATGGCTGACTGCACTAGGGGCAACGCTACAGCACAGCTACACTGTCCCTAGCCCTGAGTACATGCACGTGAGACTTACAGATGTACGCCCATGTCTGCTGGTGACCTCTGCACAACAGACAACATAGCTCTGCTCTTCAGAACACAACTCCAAAGGAAAACAAGGCATTTCGGTCGACTGAATCCACTTCCACAGCAGGTACTTTTGCAAACAAACCTTATGCTTCTGAAGATCATATCTAAGTGATAATAATAAAAGCAATGGTCTTTTCTTAAGTTAATCCCACTCAGTTACTGGTTTGGTAGGGTTTTTAATTAGTAATTTGATAGTGACACTATCCTTTCTTTGGAAGTCATTTTGCATTCCCAAATTAACTTAAGTAGTAGGATTTTGGAGCTTCCAACTTCTGTCTTTTAAGAATTCCTCTATTACCTTCTATTCTCCTCCCCCACTTCTCCCCTTCCACTGCAGAACTTTTGGCAGTATCCTTCAAATGGATACCATCTGCAATTAGATACGAGCTGAGCAGCACAGGCCTTCTGCCAAAATACCAGCCCCTCAATGCAGTCAGCACATGTGATTTCAGCTGGACTGCAGAATTCCAGGTTTCAAACATGTACTTCAAAAACAAAGCCTGACAATTCTTTAAGTGCAAGATACTGTATTACTGCACATCCATACCTCTGCAGTCATAAAGGGAGGGGGGAAAAAATAGTCTTGTCATTTTAGTGCAGAAGACAGGAAAAAAAAAAGACAATGTTTCCAGTACCAATTTCAAAATTCCCATATTTTGCATCCTTCCAATAGAAAAATAGTAGTCCGAGTTGCAGTGGACTTTTAACATTGTGGGTGTTAAAAGCAGTGAGTGCTTTTAACATTGTGGGTTAAAGACCCATGTATGAACTCCCTTTTTCTGATATTGACATATATAGAACTGTATTCAGCTACATTATAACTTTTTAACACTGACAAACCATAAAGACAGAGATCTACTATGGATCTTGATTAAAGGCCTTGGTCTGCACAAGGAAATGACATAAAAGCCAGATACGATGACAATTTAATTCTGTAGACCTCAGTCCACAACAGAATTACATTTGTTTTGCTACTAAGGCAAAGTTAAACTGTGTAACAAAATTGAGAATAAGCTTTCTAACATCAGGAGGATGCTTTGTTTTGCTGGCAAGCCCACCATGAATGACAGGCAATCCCAAAAGCTGTAAACAGCCAACTGCACACAAAACCTGACAAACAAAAGCAGCGTGTTTAGGCAACCACCCTGGTGGCATCTGACTTCAAGAATATACTTCATTATGCATGTCAAAACCCACTCTTTTTCTCATACATTCACTAAAAAAATAGTGATACACTGTGATACACCTTATTATCGTTTTCCTTAAAATAATCCTAAATACTCTGCTTCAGTTTCACTGTAATATAGTCTCTGCCTTCTCAGCCAATACATTTACAAAACCTGTACAAAGTTTATACTCAGGACCCACAAAGGATTCATAGAACATCATGGCCACTCAACACATAAAGAATTAAAATCTAAGTAACAATCAAAATTCCTTCTTCATTATCAGACTTTACACTGTTTCATCAACCCTGATCATCACAATAGTCCATTAGGCTTTAATTCCACGATAAGGGAACTTTAACTGTCTCGGAGGCTTAAAATAGTCGCTACCCAACATATCACCAGCCTCTCAGATTTGCCTCCTGTCAACTTGATTAGTGCACAAATGCAAAAATAACCTTCTCAGAGGCAAGATACCTAAGCCTTGATCAGTTCACCAGCACATTCGGAGTTATGAAGCTGGAACTCCATAGGCCAAAATTACTACTACTGAATTCCCTTTATTTTTAAATTGCTGCATCAGATCTGAGAGTCAGATACATTAATGTCACTTTCTGTAGTCAGCTTTTAGCCAGTAAGTCCAGACCTTACTAATAAGGAGTTCAATAATGTAACTCTGAGGCTGCAAAGACCGAGGGATCATGAAAAAGGAAGAATCCTTGGCAGAAACACCAACGGTACTTACGTCCTCAAATCTAACATGTAGCCCAAAAGCAGACCAGAATTTCAGCTTGAAGTTGTGTGTGTCAGACAACTTCATTAGGAAAAGTCTTTGGAGAAAAGATTTCTGCTCAGGTTTTTTCCCCACCAAACAATGCCTTATTTCTACCTTTTATTATATGAATCTCTTCTGTTCAATGAATAAAATTACTCCTCTGTCTATTACTTTCTTCTGCATTCTCCTCTGAGAGGGAAATACAGGGAAAAAAATATCCCAGATATTAAGAACATAAAACTACTGCAACTAATGATTCCTTTCCCACAGTCTGTAACGGCCCCTGATGACTTAAACCTCACCATCTGTCATATCACCCATCTTGTATCAGAGCCATAGGACTCAAATAGAAGGCTACAGATTAGAACATTTCCAGAGCACAAAATACAGCAAAAGCTGTAAAGAAATTTCCAACTAGATACATCAGGAAGCATTTTTCTCCTTCTGAAAGCTGATGCAGTTTCTTGAAAACATGTCTTTGTAGTGCAGCTCTAGCATTCGGAAACAGAACCAGTGCCTTTTGTCTACACCACATTTCAACTCAGACAGATTGTCAGAGATTCACTGGTCACCCCTTTCGTTGTACCACAAACAAGCTTTTTTCCACAGGCTCCTGGAGTTCAAAAATCTTAGTGTCTAAAATGATTGCTGTCATGTCATGACAGCAGCAAGAAAACCTATTACAGTGGCACCCAGCAGTGCTGCTGTAGTTCAGAGCTTGGTGGCATTTCCATAACAAATGCCATCCACTGGAGCCTTCCATTCTACACTGGTTTGGTCTGGAAGTTGGCAGGCAATGTTGGGATGCAAGCACCTGTTTCTACATGAGATGACTTCTAAACATTCCCTGTTGCCCCTCACTCCCCATTTTAAATGGAAATTTTGAAATCCAATGGGAAAAAAAAACCCCACGTTTGTTTGGGTAATGTTCCATATAAGGTCTGAAGATAAGAACTTAATGCCCTCTCTTCCGTACAATGCCTCTCTTCCAATGAAACCATAAACATTGTATATGATTGAAGCTACCACAACCAGGACTTAAATTCCAGCCTGCAGAAGCAGGCTGAAGTGCAACCTCAGCCAAAAAAAGGGAGGAGCCTGTATGAAACCTCCTTTGTATTAACAAGCATGAGTAAATGCTCAAGTACTCAGACAGCAAAGTACCTCAGTGCTCTTGGAGTGTTACTTCCTACAGCTACAGACAAGATGACTCTATTTGACTACCTAACAATGCAAAACTACCATAAGAAGAGCAACTTACAAGTACAGCTATCAGGCTACATATCACCAACAATGCTGAGGCAAATGGTACCAATACTGCCTTGACCTTAAGAAGCATGTAAAATAAATTAATTAAAACCAGTCGATAAATGGTGTGCCATATTCAGTTCCTATAGCATAGTCTTCTCCTCCAAATTAGACCCACAATAATTATGCAAGAAGCCTAACACTTCTTCATGATTTTATGTAGTCTGTTATATTGTTTAGAGATCTAATCTGGAAAGCATAAAACTTGACATCCTTTTTCTCCTCAGTTTTCTCCCTCAAATCTTGCTCCTGAACAAAGGCACCAACTGCAGAATAAGCACACCAAGAACTAAAACACCAGCCCGAAGGAGGAGTTATGCTTCAATGATTATCATGTGGTGGTCTGCAATGTATCCCTCTATCTGTCAGTCCACATGATATTCCACACATGGAAGTTAACAAGATTTTCACTCGGGTATTCTAATCTTTCTGTAGAATTCTCAACTCACCACAACCAAACACCTTAAACTACTGCATCAAAATTAAGACGCTCATGATTTAGACTTTCCAGTCAAATTCAGAGACAATTTAGTTTGTAATGACAGCGTCAGAAGAAAAGATATCACAAAAGAGTAATTCCAGATGATATAATGTACACAGCAGTTGGTGTAGTCCGACAAAGAGAGGAGGATTAAGCAGGAAGGGAAAGAAGAGAGAAAGACTCCCTTATGAGATTAAAACAAACTTACTGGTTGAATTGCCTTGCATCTGGATGATACATTTGGACTCTTTGCTGGTTTCTCGGGAATTGAAGGGCCGGACCCGAACAGCCACCTTCACTGAAGCCCCCGACATTCTGGTTGCTTGTAGTGCAGTCAAGAAATCGAAAGCAAAGGGGTCAGGAGTGTTTCAAGTTATCCTTCTTGTTGGTGTTTTCTAAAAAGAAAAATAGAATTTAGTTACTTGATGTTGATAAAATCAGGAAGGTTCAACGTTGTTTGATAACTGCAATTTCTGCTCTGCAGCATACAGCACCTGTACAATGTCTCCCCAGCCAAAAGTCTCTGTCAAATGAAGCAGTTTTTTGAAGTGTACAAACATATTTGTTTTCATTACTTGGTTTTCTTCCCAGAAAGCAGGGATGCCAATACCAAAATGAAGATCTGGTTGCAACATGTGTTAGGCTTAACCTAACAAAGATAATTTTAGCAGCAAAGATACAGCGACTTAGATTTCAGCATGAGCTAGCTACCATATAGTACAAATCTAGGTTCTCTAGCTGTCAACCCTTGCTGCCACAATGCATTATAGCAATAATATTAAACTAACACAAGTGTTTTGGGCCATACCACACTGACTTTCAATACACAGCATTCCAGAGAACAGGGTACACCCAATAGCCTTGAAGAACCCTTTACAGTCCTGGGAATGTCCTCTTCTCAAAGGAAGTAAAACTCATCAACTACTTGTATATCTACTGATTAAAGGGCATGCTACTCTCTAAGCAAGAAGAGGAATCAAAAATTATTGCCTTGAGGGCAAATGTTACTATTCATCTTCAGCAAATGTTCACCAATAAATTCATCTTCATTATCAAAGTACTTATTCAAATCCTCCTGCATCCAAATGACGAAGCACTTTAGTTGGCAGGAAACTATCCCCAATACCCACAACAAAAACTTCAAGGCATGTCTGAGACAGTATTGAAATGCAGAGTTAATAAAGATCGGTTCAACTGTATTGTCCTCAACTAACCCGTCCCATTAGAAGCAAGTTTTTGAGTCAGTCTACAATTAGTTTAAGTTAAATAAGTTTAACTTATTTCCACATGATACTGTTGGTACTGAAGTTAAGCAGACTCAAAAAGCAGTAAGATAGATTCAAAGAAAAAGCCATCGAGGTCTAGCAAAGCATTACCACCTTTGGCTAGGAACACTTCCATGGCACAGACCCTCAGAACCTGGAAGACTTTACTGAGAAAACATGATTACATGGTTGATTTACCCTTATATTCTAAATACCTGCTGTGGCCACTGCTGAAGACAGGGCTTGGGGCCAGGTGAATCTTTGCTCTAACTCACAGTCATTTCTCTCTTGAATCTGAGTTAACATGGGCAGAACTCTGCCCTGCACAAGTCACCCTGCATGGCCCCCAAATCTTGACATCTTATTTTCTGGTTACCTACACACCACGTATCTAAGGAAATGCTTGTTTTGGGGTTGTAATCACAGTGACACAAAAGCACAAATCTTACTAGCAGATGTAAAGCAGAAGCATTTCAGCTGTAAAGAAAGTTCTGCAGCTGGTAAAAACATTTATACATGCTTAATTCAAGTTATGACACATCTTCACAAAGAACAAGAAGTTTTTAATAAAACTGCATTACTTCATTAATGTCATCACATGGTGAAGGCAGAAATTAAATTACTCCACCAAGTAGAAGTAATTTAATGTGTTCCTTATTTTAGCAGGTACCTGAGGTATCTCACCAGACTAGAATAGGAATGTCTTTAGGAACAAGCCAACTGAATTTCAATGTCAGTGGTACTGCAAACTGGTAGAATAATGATTCATGAGACAGCCACAAAGTCAGCTTTCGGCAAGTACAGAATTTTAAGCAGTTTCACTAAAAACTTATACATGGAACAGAGCAAAGAAGTAATGGGAATGAATTCCCATGATGTTCAAAGTTTAAGAGGGATTCTGGGTTGTTGGTAGGCTGCTTTACTCACTCTTGCTCAGAGGTGCCTACTTTTTTGTATGATAAAGTGTATCAAACATACAGCTTCATTATAAGCCTTGATCACGAGTATGTACTGTGTGGAATTTTTGCTCTCCCTTCTTAACGTGACCCTTGCATAAGCACCTCTGCCCTCACATGAAAGCTAAGTGACAACACTAATCCTGATACATCCCAGTAGTATTATTCAACTGACCCTGAACGTTGCTGCAAGAAAACAGGAATGTTACCGTACAGGGTTACTAAGCTTTCTGTTTCTGAAACACAATTGAAGAAATCTATCAAGTGCAAACTCTGTTATTATCAAGTTCATAGTGACACTGTTTACTTTGCCAGATTGTGCAAGACTACGAGTAGGTGGCATTTTCATAGGGTGTAGCACATGACAGAAACTCCACCTGACAGTGGCTTAGTGGTTCTCATCTTTCTTTTTCCCATCTACCCACATTAATGTGAAACCATAATTGTGTCAACTTCCCACAAGGACCAACGAATAAAGGGAAGGCCATTGATGAAGGGGATCTTTCTTCCCCCAAAAAACCAAAAATATAACCAATACATTCTCATATAGTTCTTTATGAAACATAGGGAGCTTATTCTCCCTTCTTACTGAAGAGTCCCACATGCAAAGATTTTTTTTCTGATGCCTTCATAGAAATAGCTCTCAGAATACTACATTCATTTCTGCAGATAACCAGTATATTAAGAAACCAGCAAACAGAAGATGTGAAAGAATCATGTTAAAAACATAATTCTTGAGTACCTCAGGACACCCTATTCACAAGAAGAAAGCATGAGAAGCACACCAAAAGAGACTCCATATGCACTAGCTAAATGACAGCCTTGTTTGAAACACAGCTGTGAAGAAATTCTTACAGAACAGGTCACAAAATCACCTACAACAGCATAAAAATTTAACTGCTAGACTTCTGCAATTACCAACTTTCCCCAAGCTTAACTTTTGTGCTCATAGAAAGTTAAATGTGGTGTAATTTTATATCTTATTCATTCTCAACTCTGCTATTTTTCATAGCTGAATAAGCAAAATGCCTACTTGTAGGTGCACATGAATTTCAGATGTTTTGAACACTATCTCATTATGCAAGATTTAATTTTCATTAATAAAATTAACCAAAACTGATATAGTTTTCCAAACTTCCCATAAATTTAAGTTGTTGGGGTTTTGAGGGTTTTTTCCACTTTATCAGCAATTTTAACTGGTTGTAACATTTTATCAAGGCAGTATTGGCCTCATCGTACTGAATGATAAAATAAGGCAAAATGAGACCAAGCTGCATGGCACCACGGATAATAAATTGCAACTGGTTTTTCAGGGTTCACATTTCCCAGTAATATCACTTATTACTACAAAACACTGTCTACAGTGGTAATAGGAGACTTACAACAGAGTAAAACAAAATGTGCAATACAGCCTGTGGTACAAATTCAGAAGAACAATCTTTGTAAGAGACAGCTTTTCCATGCTCAAATGGATGATTCTCCTAATGTCTTGGAAAGACTCTACTAACTGTGTATCTTCAAATGTTCAGTCTATAGGAATCCAACCAGAAACCAAGTAAAAAAGGGAACTACATGCTCGAGTCTTTGACAAGATATACCACTGGCTCTAGAACAGGTGGTAGGTAATATATGACTTGTTTAGTGAGCTCTATCAGCAGAAAGCAAATCCTACATATTAATTTTACACTTATTTTTAACTATTATTAAAAGATACCCACTATCCACCTTGTAAGTCATACAGTGAGGTTTTAATATTAAAGTGTGTCATTAAACAAATCACCCAAATAACTTGTTTGCTTTCTGTCTTTCAAGCTGACAAACCCAATGATGTTGGTCAATCACTGTTCATGGTCTCAAAGCACTTGTAACTAGATTTGGACTTTCACAGATGTTTAAAGAAACAGGCTGTTCATTAAGGCTTGGATCCTTGGATGTAAGTTCTGGCAAACCAGTTTTTATCCACTGTAAAAATACAGGACATCTTGCTGTTTTTTGAAACAAAGTTACAAGCAGAGCAGAAATTTAGAGTCAAATTATTATTTATATACTCAAAAAGTTTGCAACGAGTTCAAAGTGGTTGCAAAAATGATGTTCAGAATCTGTATCTCTACATTCAAATAAAAAAAGAACAAACACATCACAAATCAAGAAACATCACTTTTATTTAATAGCCAGCCATTGTGGCATATTTGCATAGGTATGTGTACCAGAGAATGTGCTCACTTTTAAACAAAAAAATTGCTTGTAACTTAATCAGTACAAGAGCTCTAAAGAAAGAAAATTAACTAGGAGAGAGATGAGTATATGGAAAGTTAGCGAAACAGCTGTTCAGAACAGCAGGGGTTTACGAACAAGAGGTCCAGAGTGAATCCTATTTTAGGGCCTCCACTAAGGATCAGGTAGTGATGACAGTCTGATATACCAGCTGAACTCATACGCTGCGGATTGCTATCTTTGTACTGAGGGAAGATGCCAGATAAAACAGTGGTGCAGAACTTGGCACCGCACTGAAAATCCAATCGTATAAACATATAGCTATTTATCAACACACCAACGTCCTGGATTGTGCAATAGCAAAAAGAACTGAGCTAAGAAGAAGCTGAAAGTGAAATGTACTTTAAAATTCGGTATGATCATATTTTACATTTCAGAGAACAGATGCAAATTCACCGTCCTCTTCTGGTCAATTCTAGTTCTCTAATCTCCATTTCATACCCATATTCTGCCAATGACCCCAAACGTAGCAGGCCTGTCAGCCGGTCTCCCGATGCCTGCCTCCTGACTTGGCTCACAGAGGATTGTCGGATCATCATCCCAATATGGCTGCCTCAGGAATTGTGCTGTTCTGAATCCAGGGACAGATCCACTACCTACAGGTCCACAAAACACACCCTGAAAACCACAATCCTTTTACATTCTGGCATCTTCCAGCTGGCTGAGGAACTACGCCTGCCTCCCGAACAAGCGATCATCGCCTCCACCACATCCGAGCCACAAAGGAAAAAAAAGGACGACGAAACGCGACGGTATCCGCGACCCACACAGCGGACGGGATTCAGACAAGGAAAAGGACGGGAAGCGGCCGCACCGCCATGGCTCGGGGCGCCTGGGGGAAAGGGGAAGACAGCGTCCCAGGGGACAAATACATGCATCAGGCAGATGCAGGGGAGGAAAGGCCGAGTCAGGCCCCACGCCCTTGTGCCGCTGCCCTGACAGCTCCGGGGCAGCCTGTCCTGCCACTACACCCCATTCCGCCCCCTCCACCTCTCAGGCCCCATCCCACCCATGGCGTGCCCCTCCACTGCTCCCATCGAACAGCTGCGTAAATCCGCCTCCCCCACCGCATTACAGCATCCACCCCCCGCCCCGGCACGAAGCCGTTCCCCTGCGGGCTGAGCTCCCTCAGCGCCTCACCTGGGGACGGGCGGGGGTGTCCGCAGGACGCGGGCAGTGGGGGCCGCCGGCGCTGTTAGCAGCTGAGGAGGGCGGCGGGGCCGGCGAAGCAGCGCAGCGCGGGGCGGAGGAGAGGGAAGAAGCCGGCCATCTCCATCACGCTTCGCTGCCTCCACCGAGGCTGGGAGACCCCCTCCCGCCGCCAGGAAGGAAGCGGGAAGGGCGAGGGAGGGAAGGAGGAGGGGAGAAAAGGGGAGGGAGAAAAGAGAAAGGCCGCGCCGGGGAGAACGAGCGCAGCGACGCGCTCCCCTCAGCGCCGCTCCCACACTGACAGGATCGCGGGGCTCCGGGCCCGCCCCCGCAGCGGGAGGAATGTGAGCTCCGCCAATAGCAGCGCGCCGCAGCTCCCTCCTCCCTGCAGCCCACCAATCGCCAGGCGAATAGTCTACGTATGCCCGCCTTCCGCCGTGCCAATCACAGGCTGACACAGCTATCAACCAGTCACAGCTCTGGAATGCCCGTCCGCAATGACCAGCCCCATTCCTCCCTCTGAGTCAATCCCTCCGCCGAGCCTCGGGGACACGGGGAGCCGGGTCTTCTCCATCTCGAGCCAATCAGAACTGGGAATGGATACCGCGTCTTCCCTCTGTTAACCTATAACGAGCGCCGGGAGCGCACCGAGCCGTATCACCGCCCCGCCGCGGTGTGTGCGTTCGCGCCCCCTCAGGCTGCGGTGGGCTTCGGGAGCGGCGTGGGTCGTGACCAGAGACGTGAGCAGAAAGTGGGCACTTGTGACTAAAACCAGCCTTTTAATGCGTGCGGCTGGCTGGGGGAACGCCTGCCTGCCGGCAAACGGTGGCTGAAGCAGGGAATTGGCCGGCTCCCAGCCGGCTTCAGGGGGATTCGGTTGGAATTTGAGTCTAATTTGGTGGTAGCTCAGAGGGAAGGGATTAATTTTCCCTTCCCCCGCCTTCAGAGTGTTTTTTGGAGCAGCCTAAGTTGTTCTCGTATACTCCTATTTTTGTGTGACTGTTCTGGTCAATGGTGCTGTGTTAACTCTTGTACTTTCAATAATTCGACACGTTCTCATAGTAAACATTTATTTTTGTGGCAGTAACTTCAGCTGTAAAGATCCTCCTTTCCATTAGCCATTAGCACTTTGATCATTTCTAGTTAGGAAAAGGCTTGTGTTTAAGAAAATAATACTACACTAATTATCCTTAATTACATATTTTCCATATGCACACCATCATATACAAATTGGATTTAAGCTGTTGAGAACCTTTAGGACCTGAGACTTCTAGTTTCAGGACAGGGTTGGTTTTAATTCACCAACTGGCTGTTAATGACATTGATCTTTGCTGCGTCTCATGTGCCACATCAAGCTCAGGTTTTGGGGAGAATTACTCATTTGTTACTTTCTGTTCGGTGAAAAATGACTTTTCCCTCTTCCCAGTCTCACTGGGTGTGGGTAGCAGCTGCCGTTACACCTCTGAACACAACAGCTTAACAATACAGGGCTGAACAGCGGGTTGTAGGCAAACACTGCCACAGAACCAGCAAAGCAGAAGTAGGTGGCTTTCATACGTCCTAGAATGACGTATGTCCATTATTAGAACTTTGAAAGACTTTGTATTGACAGGACATATGATTGTGTTTTCAGTGTGGTGTAACTGTGCTACCTTCTATCTAGGGCTCTGCAGAATTAGGTCAGCTCTAATTTCTCTGGGGAAAGAAACCACCACCACACGCAAGAAAAAACAAACCACCAAAACCTGTTTCAAAACCCTCTCAAACCTCCAGAATACTGGGTGTGTGCTATAGTCCTCTGTGGTAACAGACAACATGATTAATGTTACTTCAGCAAAGTTTGTGTAGTGTCTCCTAGGAACAGTAGCTCCTGCATCACTGCCTTATGTCTAAGTTTGGTGAGTACTCGCATAGAACAGTTCCAGTACGTTAAGTCCGTTGGTTGCTTACAGAGTGCTGAAAAATCTGCTGGAAATGGCCAGAGAAAGTCTAGTTATGTGTTGAGAAAGAGGGTGAAAGGCAAATGGCACATGTAGTATCTTGGAGGTCACCCACTGCAAAGGGCAACAGAAGGAAAACTCCTCTTTAAACACCCAAGTATGGGGGTGAAAGGTGGTCAAGGATTAAGGCAGTCCTCATCTAGCAGGTTGTGATACCTTTTTAATTATAGAACTTGGGTATTTTATCTCAGTTTAATTAGACCAGCCTTCTCAGTATCATTTTTGGAAGTCAGGTCTCCTTGGGTAACTTAGAATTAACTTATTTTTTTCGATGTACATAAATGGAATTCTACTTCAGTGCACTACCTGTGAATCCTGCTTTAAAAAGTGTCCATTCCCCTATAGGAAAGAGACCATTCTTACTCCTTTTATATGTCTCTGACCAATACCACATAACTCTGCGAAACAGCAGAAGCAGATCCAGTTCTCTGCAAGCATGTGCATGTTTACAACTAGAATTTAGACATTCCTTTTCAAGAAAATAGTCACATAATGAGGGTCCCCAGCACAAGAAACATGTTCTTGAGCATTATTATAGCAGAGAAGTGAGAGCAAGTAGTACTGTGAAAAATGTGTCTGTTAGTAAAACCAAATATAGTTGATTTCTCAAATCACTGAGAGATGCTACCTAAAATGGGGAAGCCTGTTTAAATGCAGGAAAAAGGGGAGGTTTTAAGCTCTTAGCTGAGCGATAATGAAAAGGAAGACACCTACAGTGCAGTGCCATGCTCTGGGAATTGTTGGACTTGATCTGTTGCTGGCTGAAGCAGCGTGGTCATCCTGCTATTACCAGCGTTAGGCTGTCCTTGCTGCCAGCAGGGAACAGTTGACTGATGAAAATCGTGCTATTGCATAAGCATAAATTGTGATACAACAGAATCAATTGTACTGACTTGTATTGCAGAACTTGACCCAGGAATTTCTCTACTTGCATAGCTAGAGGGCAAGTAGAGACCAACAATACAATCTTATGACTTCCAATTTTCCAACAGAAGCACCTTTTGCAATGTTGATGCAAGTTGGTCATTCCTGGGATGAGCTGTTCCCAGCTCAGAGGTACCAGATACATGTAAATGTCAGAGGTAATTTCATCAATTGATAGTTTCTGTGATCTCTAATATAAAGCCTCTGTCTTGTAATAAGGTTACAGTTGGATTGAAGGTCAGTGATGTGTCAGTAGAGGGAGGGAAATCACAGAAAGCTGCAGGTAGTAGTTAATGAATTAAACTAAGAAGTGTCACACTTGCATGCTTTTGTGGGAGATTTATTCTTAATCTACTAACTTCAGCTTTCCTTTTCAAGCACTCAAGTGTCCACTACCCACTGAAGCACAGGGTTTTGAGTCACTTTTGTACCCAGAAGCCAGCAACGTACTGGTAGTTTTGGTTGCTTGTATTAAAAATACATGTCATTATTCTGCCCACAAATGCTGAATTTGGGACAGCATTTGTCTGAATTCACATGTTTGAAATACCTGATACAAGTTCTCCAAATAAAATTGTTTTAGCCACTTAACGTTAGCCTTCCTGTCTTCTGTAATCTCTGCATTGATACACTTTCAACTGATAAATGTATGCCATAATTAGACAAAACAGTTCAGTAATGCATGTTGCTATTTATATTCCTCAGGGTAAAGTCAGATATGATGGAAGAATAAATACAAATAGAGATTTTGAAGGGCATTGTGTTAACACATCTCATACCAAATGTAAATATTTCTACTTCCTCCTGTCAGGCAAGGTTAAGAGAAACATCCTGAATTTGTTCAGAGAAGCCTTTCAGTTGGTACAATGGAATAAATGAATACTAAAAATACAGGATTTTCATTTTATACTTGCATTAAAAAGAGCTAATTCCATACTGATTTTTCTGGTAAAGTATTTAAATGCACAACCTAGTCCTTATTCACAAAAGGTGGTGGTGTGTCTACTTTGTAATAGCTGAAGAAAATTAGAAGGTATTTCTTCCACCTTTCCAGTACATTCATAATCTGTCAATAAAAACTATTGATATTAACTTGCCCAAAAAAGTTATGATGTGAAACATCATCCTCCAGTAAAAGCAAATATACACTGCTGAGTTGTCCTCCATCGAATAATAGATAAATTCTGGGCTGTTTCTAGAGATTACATGCTATAATCCTTAATCATGAGCTGACAGTGGAACATTTAAAAGGGGTTTTTTTGATGTAAAAAATAATTACATCTTTACTGAAAAAGAAAACTCACCTTGTCCCTGCCCATAGCAGGGGGTTGGAACTAGATGATATTGAGGTCCTTTCCAACCCAAACCATTCTGTGATTCTATGAAGTTCATAGCTCACTGCACACCCTTATAACACATTCAGAAACCATGATGGATTTGCTTGCTGAATGAGAGCTTGCACATAAAAGCATAGCAGACTTTGTTGTGTGACTTTTGAAGAAGGGAGGAATTTGAATTTGTGGAAGAAAGGAGACTTAAGGAACTATAAAACCAGTCCGTTCACAAGCTTCTCTGTTCCAACAGTCCATGCAGACACCAACTTTGGAATCCTCCTCCCACCCTTGGGGAAAACAAACCACACACTGTGGGGAAAAAAGAGACCAACAAAAAAAACCCACACACCAGAAAAACAAATCCAAACCCCACTACATGTTTTAATTCACAATTACTTGCACAGCATAAAGGTCAGCACTGGATTATATATAACCTGACCAAAACTCTCCCTGG
The DNA here is from genome assembly GCF_004027225.2 of Strigops habroptila. Taxonomy (NCBI): domain Eukaryota; kingdom Metazoa; phylum Chordata; class Aves; order Psittaciformes; family Psittacidae; genus Strigops; species Strigops habroptila. Next base: position 4,156,939 of record NC_044292.2, read on the forward strand.
AGCCTGTCACCAACTGTCACGTAGCTATGAATAGGTGTAAGAATCACCCACTTGGGAACATTCATTAGTTTGAAGTACTACTGAGACCTGTGTGCACAGAAACGTTCCACAGAATTCACTAAGTTCTCTCCAGATCCTAAATCCCCACCAGCAAACCTGAACAAACCAACCCCATCATTTGTGTGATTTATACCTTCAGTGGCACACTTAAAGGAAAGGCAAAAGGAACCACTTTGTGCGAGTGTGTATCATTTATTGTAGTTCAAGAGAGTCAGGAATCGAACAGAAGACACAGCGAAAAAAACAAAGAAAAGAAAAAACAACCTTTTTTTTTTTTCAGACTTAAAACACTGTGGTTTCAAATCCTTTTTAAAAAGGAAATTCAAGTATCAGATGCAGGGGGCAGTAATACAAAAAGGTCTGTGAATATTTTTTTTTTTAATTATTTTTTTATTTAAAAATGTAATTCTACATTTCCTGCACCCTTTCTGCTTTGGTAAGGCCAAGCCATGGATACAAATTGGTACGCAACATAAAAAATGACCCCCTGCCCCAAACTGCAACCTCCAAGAGTAAAAGAATCTGCTCTCTGCAGACAAGCTCTAATGGCTCAGAACTGTCGTTTAGCATATATCAGATCTGCAGCATTGAAAGAATGGATTTTGTTTCTTTAAAAGTCACTGAAATCCTGGTATTCCCGAGCATTGCATCCACAGCAGCTGTTTTAACATGTTTCTATCTCAAGGCTTTTCAAAAATACCAGAGCATCTACATCAACAGAAAGAAGAGGGACAGTTCAAAGAACAGAAATTAAAATCCATGTGTGAAATCGTTCCTTTTTTGAAGTTATCCTTGTGTCTAACACCAATTAAAAACCAAATATGCAAATATGTGTAATATAAAAATACGATCCCAAGATTAACACTTTGTTGCAGGCACAGTTATCCCATGGAATATGTTCTTTTGAGGGCAGGGGAATGATTTTGATTTTCACAGGGATTTTTGTTTTTGCATTACAAAAAGAAAAATAGGACAGCAGTGCAGGTTCGATGGGAGGAAGAGGAAAAAAAAAAAGGAGGGAAAGAGGAAAAAGTTACTTTAGCAGCAAAATGTCCAAGGTTCTAACCACAATCAAATTAACGGATATCTGGCTGTAAAAAATAAGGTTGAAGGGATGCTGCCCTGATCCATTCATCTTTGCTAAAATAATTCAGCTGTAAAAACTCCAAAACGTGACATACTGAAGGACAGTTTTGTAACATAAGCAACTTCCTAGCTTGTCCTCCATGTTATTGACCATCCTTATCACTTAAATATATGTACAAGAATTAAGCCGCTTTCGTCCTCGTCCACATGCTTCTGGTCACCACTGGAAGCCAGTGCCAGTGGGCATGCTAATCCCATCAACAGCTTGCAAAGGGTATCTGCTCCACTACCACCCGAACAGCTCACGCCCTGCTCTTCCCATTGGTGTCGGCGTGCACTGCAAGGGAATTCTTAATGGTCAGCGTTCTGCTTGTCTCTCATCCAGGCTTGGATTTGCTCTTTAAGTTCTGGCACTAGTAATGTAAAGGAGAGAAAACAAGAATTACTTATTTGCAGTTAAATTGTAAGTATTCTACTATAAGAAAGCTCCTAATGACTGATTTCTTTTCCAGAAACCTGATCAGGAATATCTACTACTATTTTCTTCTCTATCCATGTATTTTCTGCACCGCTTTGAGTAAATGACCAACTCATTTCCCTACCACAATAATATCCTTTAGCCTGGTTGTTATGAAGGCAAGGTCATGGGACTTTTTTTCCCAGAAAAAAGGAAAGCAGAAGAAATTAAGTTTCCTGTGCACACAGATGAAGGAACTGCTACCTCCACTGAGGCCTCACCACTATCTTCTGACAGTATACGGAACAGGGCTGGAGCACCTCTCCTGTGAAGACAGGCTGCTGGGCTTGTTCAGCCTGGAGAAGCCACAGGGGAGACCTTATAACAGTCTTCTAGTACCTAAAGGAGGCCAACAAGAAGTCTGGAGAGGGGCTTTGGACAAGGGCCTGTAGGGACAGGACAAGGGGAATGGCTTTAACCTGCCAGAAGGGAGATTGAGATGAGCTCTGAGGCAGAAGCTCTTCCCTGTGAGGGTGCTGAGGCGCTGGCACAGGGTGCCCAGAGAAGCTGTGGCTGCCCCATCCCTGGCAGTGTTCAAGGCCAGGTTGGACACAGGGGCTTGGAGCAACCTGCTCTAGTGGAAGGTGTCCCTGCCCGTGGCAGGGGTTGGAACTTTACGGTCCCTTCCAACCCAAACCGTTATTCTATGATTCTGTGAGAACACACTGCCTGCAAATTGCTTCCCCCAGTCTGTAGCAGTTCCACTGGTTAATGTTAAACAGATACCTGGTTCCAGCATATTTTCTGTCAGCGTCTGACGATTGAAAGGGTCAGTGGAAGAGTTCAACAGATGCCTCAGGATGATTGACCTGTCCATAATAGTTCCAGAGGGCAGCCTCACAGGATCAGTCATCAGGGTGTCCATAAGTGGGTCTGGGGGCACAAAGGGTCTTATGAAATTGAAGACAATAGCTGTGAATTTTATCTGCACACAAAACCACGGTACAGAACTGATTATTCAGGGTCCCCAATCAGGTGTATTGCTGGAGTTACAAAAAAGGGTTAGTACAAGCAGTGGACTTTAGCCTTTATACTGCTTTTCCCTTCCGGAACTCGGACAAAGCATTAGCTATTTTCACCCTATTTTCAAATTATGATTTTGTTTTAACTGTGCTAAAGTACATGTAAGGAAAACATGGATACGATTGGACAGTACAATCCCAGGGAAAACCAAAAGAAACTCTTAGCTCTCTCTATTTACTTAACTATTTGATTGAAACAGAGCAGGACGCAAGGCTTCTTAAACAAAACGTAGTTTCTATTAAGATATACTAGTGTTTAGAATCAAAATAACAAACCAAATCCCTCTTCTCCTAACAAGCCAGTATTTAGGAATCTCAACTTGCCTCTGAATTCATCCGGAGCATCGCTGTAATCAATTTCTGCACGGGCATTCTTGGCAACAATCTCCTCCACTTTCTCTGCCAGCAGTTTGAATTTCTCTATTGCTATGGTTGACTTGATTCCAGCCTTCCTCATCTTGGAGATCACCTCCTCAAAGAGCTCTTTACTGTAGGACCTCTACAAGCAAAGCATAAAAAGACAACTTTGCTGAGCTGTATCATCCTAACACGCCATAAAAATTCTAAAGAGATTTTAATGTATTTTTTAAGGTTAAGAAAGAGGAACCAATGAAACCTCAGCATCAGATCAGACGGAAAAGTAGTAAGTAACATTTCATCCAGTCCATCTTTGGGGTGGACTTGGGCTTTTTCTACTGGTCTTCACTGTGGTAGAACTGTTCAGAACAACAAAAAAGGCAACATCACCTCATCAAAATGACTAAGACATTCAGAGAGACTGACTATAATTATTAGCACTGTTCCTTAGACAACACATCCATCCTGCCACTCCTGTCTGTATTCTTGTTCTCACAAGTCTTGGCTGAAAACACAGCGTAAAAAGAAAAGTGGTTTTGGTTCTTTTAACTTCTCTGATAATGTGCAAGGCAGCAATGGGAAAGAAGTGATTGTTTCTCCTAATCCAAACAAAAACCCCACCCCACGATGTTACAGAAATAGTAAAGCAACTCAGAGGGAGCTAATGCTGGTTGGGAACTTGCCAGGCGGTGCAGTCAGAGCTGTACAGCTGCACAGTACAACATTCAAAGGGACCAACTGCATATCCTATAGTTTCTACTGGAGCAAGCATTGCTTTCATGTAAAAACAGAAAGTTAGGCAAGGGCTTTTGAAAGCTGCTTATGTTCTAAAGACACCATTTTCTTCTCAGTTCACAATGCCATGTTTTGATATAAGCCTTCTAATAAATTGTTATTTACACTGCAGAGCAAGGTTGAATTAAATGACAAAACAAAACCACACTAAGCCTCACAGATTTCTGTTTTCCTTGGGGATTTTAAAATGTTCAGCACAGCCCTCCTTTCATCTACACTACATCGCATCATGAAATACCATTCAGTACTTGGGACACGCAGTGCCCACCCAAACTCCTTTCTAGCCCAAGAGAACAGAGCTATGGCAACATGCCCAGGGCTTTAGAAGTGTTTTCAGATCCCTTCTGATACGTGCTAGGATTTGCAAATGGGAGATGTATCAAAATGCTTTAGAGAAACCCTGCCATGATCAAGCAACTTTTGTTTTGTTTTTTCCCTCCCAATACCAGTAGCCATTAACCAACTGGGCATTTCCTTGGTGTTTCTTTCCTGTCATTGACAGTTTCTAAGATACTGGTCAGCCCACCCCCTTTTTTTAATGAAGGGCCACTTTGTTAATTAAGCTTTATTCCAGTTCCCACACCAGCAGGCTGCTTTCTCTTTAATCCCTCTGTCACTGTGGTGCATTTCGCTGTGGCATGGAGGAATGAATGATGGGTAACATTCTCACTTTCACATGTACTGAACAGCGCACAACATTCCCTGTGTGCTAACTATACACATGCAAACACGTAAGGCCTGTTTTAGATGTGTTACTGATGCTATCTGCAATTATCAGGACTTCAGTAATTACAGAAAAGGGATCATAAGTTACTCAAACACCTCTGATCCACTCAGCATGCAAATACAGCTTCATGTGTTGTGAACCAGCTTCCACTAGAATTTCAAGTGGCCATTGAGAACATTTTTCCCCTCTAGATTTTGACAAGCTTGTATTATAAGACACAGGCATGGAGAGATGTGAGTCAGTTGTTTGACAGCTTTACAGAAGTGAGGTTCAGCTCACTTATCATCACAATTAACATTCTGCTCTGAAGACTACCATGAGGAGTTCAAGGGCACCTTTAACTGTCTCGCATCCGCTGTGCTTCCTCAGTTTATTACACAGCCATTTAATAAAATGATGGAAAAGGGAATACCACTTGGAAACTGTTAGTCTAGAGAAAGAACTTTGGATTGCTAAATGAGGCTTTTATTCTCAGTCCCAGCTCTGTTTCATGTGTTCTTGATGAAGAAGGGGGAAAGGAGTCAAAACTCTTTGTATGCTTCAGTTTTCCCACTTGGAAAATGAGAACAAAGTACTTCTGCCAATTTACAATGAGGCTGTAGCTAATAAACAACTAATGCTCAGGGAATTTCCTACACCTGTGAAGTGCTGCAGATGTTTGTGTGTGTCTGTAGGTTTGCAAAACACTACCCATCTACAAAGAGCAGACAGAATATGGACAGGGTTGATCTGCTGAAAGATAACAAACGGCAAGCGCGTATGATGGAACTGGGTGGCAGTAAGATGAAACTCTTCTAGAGTATTCTGCAAAGTCCTCTTTGTCCACAGTGCTTCTGTCCTCCCCCCTCTCATGTCTCTGGAGCTCACCTGATCATCAGCAATTGCTTTAGCGAAGCGAGCACAGTCTAGCTGTAGGTAAATGTCAGTCAGTTGGTCCAACAGCTTCTTTGGTTCAAACCCGTATTTCTCAGGGTTTTCGACTTTCAGGTCACGGCACTTGGGGCCACACAGTTGCTGTAAGTTAAAGTTCAACATAGCAGCCAGTCGTGGTCCGAGTTCCTACAAGTCCAAAGTGAAAGAGCAATAAAGATTATCATCACTGGAGTTGCATACAGCAAGATCAGAAATTATTAACTAATAAAGTTATCCTTTTGTAGGTTGCAGGAAGTGTCTTTATGCACGCTTTCCACTTAAAAAAAATGAATGCAAACAGCTTCTGTCTGAAAGGATCACACCATCTCACTGACTTAACATCAAGTAACTTCAGCAGCAATTAGATTTCTATGAGTTGGAGAAAGGGAGGAAAATGGAGACAAAGGGCTACCAAACGTTTCCTGGTTATTATCCAACAACAGGGATTTTAGAGAAGCCAGAAACCAAGTTACATCTGAGGAGGACTTACAGGTCTGAGAAAAGGCTTCTGAACCTGCTTGGTAAGGATGTGGAACATATCCACGGTTTCTGTTGCCAGGGCAAGATATGAACGAGAGACACGTTCATCCTGAGCCAGCTGGGACTGCCGAGCCTGCTGCTGCTCCTAGAAAAGAAACCTTCAGTGGTTACAAGCCCACAGAATTCCCTACATCGTCACCCCTCAAAACAGCCATAATGCCAACATAGTCTAGACAGACAGAAGAGCAGATGGCAGTTCAAATACAGCTGTGATACATTTGTTAGTTGAAGGTACAGCTCACTTCTACTCAGTACTAAAGTCTGCAGCAATCTTCCAGATTTCTGCAGCACTAAATCAGAGCAGATGGTACCACAAGACCCAGTGGTCACTGAGTCTGTTTACACCCTGTAACTGCTCCTCACAGCTGCAGACCTGGGTTATGCTTCCTTTCCATCCAAATGCCAATGCCTCAAGATCACCTTGGGACCTGAGGATCAATGAGGTTCTCTCTAATTTATGCACCATCATAAGGAATAAAACCTCCACACTGGGACAATCTGTAGATGACGTACCAGTGCATTTTGTCACTAGGGTAATGGCTTTACCTTGCTAGGAGGCACAAACAAGAAGGCTTCAGAAGAGCAAAGCAGAATCAGTTTAACAAACAAGATCTTTATAGCTTTTCTTTTCAACTTCTTTTTTTAAATCAATAACCTTAAAACAGAAATACCTGACATTGGTGGGTCAACACACACAATTATTGTTTGATCAGAGGTAAAGGGCTCTAATGGCCTGCATCAAATCCACCCTAGATCAATGCATGAACAAAATAAAAGCTTCTGTTCCTTGAAGCCAATTCAACTGGCGAGCATCTTCCAAAACCTCCTTCAAGAAGGTTAAAGCCTCAGTTTCTCCACTTAGAATTAAGTGTAGAGCAATTTAAAACTTTATACTACTTCCACTTCACACCACGCACTTTGCCACCCACAACATAACTATGTAGCAAGATGGGTTTTTGTAGTATGTCATCCAGAGTGACCGCAGCCATACTGACAGCAAGAAAAAGCACTGAGAACTGCTTCTCATGAGGAGCCCTTTGGTGCTGCCCCTTATTAAAATGGGTTTTTTAATGGTCTTATATTAAGAAACTAGAAATAAGTAAAAGGCACTTTGAAACACAGCTCTGCTCACCCTGGGCAGCAGGTCCCATTGTTCTTTATTCTTCATCTCCTCTTGCACTTCATGGATACGTTTTAGGGACTCCAGACTCTCATCCAGCAAGAAAGTTGTGTCATTTATCAGCATGTTGATGTAGCGAACGAACTGCTTCCCCGAGCTGCAAACATTGAAACAGGGTTATCACAGCAGAGTAGATGGGTGTGCAGCCAGCCTGCAACCCAGCAACCCTCCTCCTGCACTGCTGCTTTCAAACAACAATCCCATTCCCCAAGCCAAGTTGATTGTGGTGTCCAGAGCTCAGTTTAGAAACACTCCAGTTCCACTGGAAGGGGTTGCCATTGAAACTACAATGGAACACAGCATCACCCACTCCCAATGGTAAGGATCTCCTCAGGTCATTGCCCGAGCAGCTTGCACGACAGTAAGCAGCATTAGACACAATTTCTTACTCACTTGAACTCTTCCATAAAGGTACCATGGTGAGCTATATTCTGCCAGAGGCTCTTGAAAATGGTACTGATGTGGTAGCGGATTGTAAACTTGTCATAGAACTCGCTCGTGGCTCCAGTATGTTCAACATCTGAGCAAGAAAACAGAGCCCAGACCTGAAATCAACACTTTCCCACCAGGATTCACCTGCAACATGCTCTCTCCCTACTGCCTCCAATGGGATGAGCTTCAAGCACCAAGCTTTAAGAGATGAAACTGAATTCACATTCAAGAAGTCTCCATCTTAATCCCCACTAAAAGCAGCAGCACTGTCCATTTTCTAATCCAGAACCAGCCTATTTCTTAAGAAAAACCCTCAGAAACCAAAACTTTCTGTTACATTCAACTCCTCTCTTTATCTCAGTCTAAAATTTCACTAATAAGAAAACTCTGGGAACACTGCAAAAACAGATGTTTCTGTGGGTGCAAAACCCTTCTCTAAAGCATCCAAATCTACAGGACTAGCAAAACTACAGTCAGAAGTTTTAAAATCCCAATACTCCCTTACAAAGCAAACAAAAAGCTTCCAGTTTGCCACATGAACACCCCAAAACCAACTGTCACATCAATCTACAGAGCTAGCTGTCAGTGCACAGCAGCTTGTAGGATTAAAATTCTCAAGGTTCCACCTAATGCTATTTCCCCTGATTCCTGAGCAACAAAGCCTCATCTTTACAAGACTTAAGATCTACCTGGCTTTTGGGTTTGTGTTGTGGCTTTAAGGCTTACAACTAACACAGCCTTTTGCCTTATAACACTTCTTGCTTACTGTACACTGGGTCAACTATAGACTTACCTGTGTAAAACTTCATCAAGGAGGGCACTAACAATTTGGTGGAGAGGGGATGATTCTCAATCATTTCAAAGAACTTTTGAGTCCGAGGCTGAACAGCTGGATTTGTCATGAACATCACTTCCACCAGCTTGGCTACTAAATAAGGATTTCGGATGTAGTTCTGGTTGCAGAGCATCACAACAAGGAACATCACTATGTCCTGAGTACAGGGCTCGTAAAGCACCTGAGGAGCATATCTGAAAAGAGGAAGATAAGGAAAACAACATGAAAAGCCCCAACACTGTATTGTCTGTACAAGATTTATGACATACATCAAGTTCAGATCACTCATGAGAGCGGGGACTCTGGACTCAGTAAAGCCAATGCCATAATCTTACAGCTGTTGTTAAAAACCAGAATATTAACTACAAAATAGCTAGAAAACTACTTTCAAACCCTAAACTTCTGTGCACACCACCTGTTACAGGGGTAAATGGGGGTACAAAGTCCCTTTAGATAGAACTTTACTTACTGTACAATAAAAAATAAAAACTCAGCAACATCTTCCACGTAAAACTCTGGCAATGCAGCAAATACCTTCGGAACTTCGGGAGTTAAAGGCAATTTTATGCTGTGGAATAAGAGAGACAACAAACAGGACAGTAAAACTGCAGGGTTAAGTAGAAAGTGTCACAAGATCTCTTATGGAATTCTCCTATGGGAACACTTGACAAGAGTTCTGATATTAACTTTTAAAACTCCATGTCAGTACTTCAAGGATATTAAGCATACCCAAGGGTTGCTCCCCATGCCCTCCAGCTGAACCCTGAACTATAAATAAGACATATATTCCACGGAAGAATGTGTATCGCTGACATAAATAAAGTAACAGTCACGTATGAATGCAGACACTGCAAAACCAAATATTAACATTTTAGAACTGCTGAAGCCAGTAAAGAATCTGACACGATCTGAAATCTCTTGGATACAACTTACAGAGATAATCCTGACACTCACTTGGGATAGGCAGGGTCAAGAATGCGAAGCATCAGCTGAATCACCATGCCATAGAAATTCAGACATCTCCTGAGAAAGTTTTCATCCAGCAAACCAGCATCTGCACAAGCCTTGCACCTCACCAGTTTCTGCAGAACACACACAGAGAAACTAAGCCAGGGCAAGACAACGTAAAAGGAAGGTCAAGCCTACCCAACGTAATCAATGTATCTGTGAATTGTGACAATTATGCAATGGTCTCTTCTTAAAGTATGCTCTCATTTGAAGAAAACGGGGAATATTAGTGCCAGCACATCAAAACCACGCATATAATTCAGAGTTGCAGGGACACAGGAGCCTTTTACAAGCTTTAGGGGAACAATAAAAGAAGTAACAGTGGTATCAAAGTAGGAAAACGTGCAGTTAAAGGCATTTTGGTGATACAGCTCAGAAAACTTGCATCAATTTATACTAGAAACACCTACACAGGTCAGACCTTCAAAAGAGGACTCCAACACACTCATCTTTGCAAGAATTCTACGTGAGACGAGGGACTGGAGAGTTCCATCTCAGGCATGGATTGTGCACACACAACTACCCCTGAACAAGCCACAATCCTTTTGCTTGTTCTCTCTCCAATAAAAATAGTATTTTCCTCTTTCTTTTGTTATTCTGAATTTTAAATTCACCATTAATGTTCTATTGTATCATGACCACCATCTGGTGCAGTGCTCGCATGGTTCATAGATTCAAAACCACCATTTCAAGTTGCATTTAACCATCAGGACCCAAGAGACAGACAGGTTGACAAAGGCATTTAGCTGAGAACTGAATCACTTACAAACCTTGAGCTGTGTCTTGCAACGTTTCAGCATTTCTCGATGCCTGGTAGCCAGAGGAGAATCCTTCCATTGACTTTCATTGTTCTTCAAATCTTCAACAGTCCTGAAAACCACACACAGCAATTGGTTATCATGACAGAGGGGATATGTACTGCCATCTATAAGGCATTTAACCTACTTATCTGCTAAATATCAAGGAAATATTGAGAAGAAATCATTTATCATCATAGCAAGAAAAAGAAACTGCTTTTGTAAATGCAGACTGAACATCTGCACAGTGCAGCTGAAGGCACTACATACACTAGCTCCAACATACATCCGTCAGACAAATCAGAACAGTGCAAAGAGATAAAAAAGGGATGAAACACAGAAGGGATCTATTTATCCTGCCTGAAAAACTAATTTTATCCACTGTATTAAAAAACAAAAGTATTTGCTTTTCTCTTTTTCACATTGAAGTCTACAGTCACTCTAAAGGAAGTCCTGAAATTGACCCTAAAATTAACCCTAACACACAGAAGGGTTGGTCCAGTTAACTATGAGATCTTTAGAGATCTCATTCATCTTTTAACATCAGAAAGGGAAATGGAAAACAAAATCATCTAAGGAAGAAAAACGTGGCTGACAACACGACTTGTTAGAAACACCTTTCCCAACAAAGGTCCAAGTCTGCACCCTGTGTATCCTCCCACTTCCCGCTGCTGTAAATGCTATTTTGCAGATTTGTTCAGCCCTTCTCATGCTCCACTCCCCATAAAATTCAGGTTTGCAGCGGAGCACAATACTTGAACAGTCTGTAGTCTCCCTGGCAGCATCAGGACCAGTAAATCAAGGTGGCTGGTATTACCTCTCCTCCCTTACCCATCTTCCCACTCTGCCCCACAGAAGGGAACTTAATGTACATTATTCAAACTTAAACAGAGGAAGTTTAGATTAGATATAAGGAAGAAGTTCTTTACAGTGAGGGTGGTGAAGCACTGGAATGGGTTGCCCAGGGAGGTTGTGGATGCTTCATCCCTGGCAGTGTTCAAGGCCAGGTTGGACAGAGCCTTGAGCCACATGGTTTAGGGCAAGGTGTCCCTGCCCATGGCAGGGGGGTTGGAACTAGATGATCTTAAGGTCCTTTCCAACCCTTACGATTCTATGATTCTATGATTACACACACCATTTACATTAAAAACCCCCCAATGTATTCCCATACCTTAATCCTTTTTAGAAAGAGCAGCTGATTAGAACAAAACTCATTATACTGAACTATATGAAAATGATCCCTTTTCATCCCTCCTCTAAACACAGATTCTTTTCCACATCAATCCCTGCCTATAGCAGAAAAACATCCAGTGTCATTTCTTTATCACCAACATCTAATTACCTTGCCCAATGCTGCAATTCATGGAAAACACTGAACACTGAGCTCCTACTGATGTCAGTAAAAGCCAAGAGCTCTTTGCCCCATTAGATGGAGATTGCTGCATAAGCAACTCCTTTGCAGCAATTCTAAATAAGGACAAAGCAGCAATTCCTTTTTCAAACCAAATGTATGGCTTATTTACAAGTAATCCACAGGCTATTTATATGAAAATCCTTTTTTCTTTAAGATATACTGACTTTTCCTGCTCTGGTCCCTGCAGCTTCCCAGGTTTTTGGCCTACTTGTGCTTTAAAAACTAAAAATGAAATCATAACAAATGCAGCCCAAAAATCCAGTAATGAACTCATGGCATTAGTGCCAAGGGACATTTACCAAAATGCAGTGAGTGCATTTATAAACAATGGAAAATAGTGGTGATCAAAAATCTGTTCTAATTTTAACAGAGTTTTCGTCGAGGTTTAACAACTATAAAAGTCTATTTGAATTTATGCCAAGAGAAATAGAAACCAGCAGGATCTTCTTGTCAACAACTTAACTTTTTTAACTGGTAAACCACATGCTGAATTACCTGTACATTGACAACATCAAGAGTTTACTGCTGAAGGGTTCCCTCCCTCCCTCTGCCCTGAGAGTACGACACATTATCCCACCTCAGAAGCCAAGGAATTATCTTCTGGGACATAAGAAACAGCTCAGGCATAACTAACAAGTTCTTGCTTCTGAAAGCACAAGTCATCTACAGTGATTTGATGATCAGACAGGTAACTAAATGCACTCCTACACTGCGCCCAAGAGCCCGAGGCACTGACGTCCACATACCAGCAGGTTAAGTTATAATAAACAGTGTTAAGTAATGTCATGGATCCTAAAATGCTCTGAAGAGAATTGAATTATCTTTTAAATAGAAGGGTCTTCTCACCAATTGGAGCTGCTTTGTGTAACCAATATCCTTCATCCCACTGTTATTTGAATTCCCAATACAAGCCACAGTCTCTCAATGTAAGCAAAAATCCATAAGTAGCAGATTAACAAATAGTTAATTTGATTTCACACTCAGCAACAGTTCTACCCAAACTATCATTCTGATTTCCTTTAGCTTCCAGGACTTGCCACCATGGCCAGAAGACACTGGTAGGACTCCAGATGCACTAGAGGATTAGCAGGTTCTAACCTGTTGAGTTCCCGGATGGCCCGCAGCCTGCGTATGTACCGGCGGCAGCTTGGCAGGATTGAGAGATGATGGGCATGCAGGGTTAGGAAGAAACATTCTGTTGGGAATTTCGGCTCAGAAAATGGAGATGGATCCCTGTCTGGAAAACAAACCAACAAACAAGCAGCATAGATGAATAAATTAAAAGATAAACTTGTCCAGGAGCGAGACTTTGAACTCAACTTGCCTTAAAACAAGTAAGAGCTGACAGCACCAAGAAAAAGCATTTAGGAACAAGGCAATTATTTGCAGTATCAAAACCAGAGGGCATAGTGAGTGCTTAACGTGTCTCAGCAAGAGTACTCACAAAGTTCAGCGATCCAGGCTGCAACATCCTCCATTGCTGCTTTCACTCTGGTCTCATCTGTTGGGAGGTCAATACGACACCTGGGATGGAATATGTACATGGGATCAACCGTTTCCAGCTTGATCTTCGTACTTAGTTGCTGTAGTACCCATAGGAAGTTGAGCATAAAGCCATCTGTAGATACCAAACGGTCATCTGTCTGTGGGGTAAGAAAGTGAATAGATAAGCTTAGAAGTACGAGGTTATCTTCTTCTGCTTTCACAGTATTTGACATAAATGAATTATGCACATTGAAGAAAAGATAGAAATCATGAAGAATGTGGATCTGTAAGGAGACCTTTGTGACAATGGGAAGGTCACTTACTAACCTACAGATTATCTTTATGGTTCAAGTAGTCATTCTCAAGAACATGAAACATATAAAAAGTAGGAGGTTACCTAAGAAATTAAAAGGGCTTCTTTCAAGAATGGTTTGCCACAAATACACACAGAGTTTCAGATAATTGCTGAGCTTCAGTTTCTAAGTTTTATCTTAAGCGTGAATTTTCTATTACCTCTTCACTGGAATTTCACAGAAATATCCCTAATAATGGTTCCAAATGTTTGCTTTTGAAATGGGGACTTGAAGACATCAATGATGCAAACTTCGGTTGTTCAGGATTCGTGCTCAGATTTTAGCACAGGAAATGAGTGCAATGAGTTAATTCAACAATGGCAAAACAACATGCCTGTTGTTTCATCACCAGTTCCTATCTGCATTGCTCCTTTTACAGAAACCATACAAAGCTGAGCAATTTCCTATGTAGGAAATAAGGTTTTTAAACATAGCCAATTGGCATGAAGCCCCCATACATGGGGCAGGGGGAGAAATTCAAAGGTTTAAGCATAGAGAAACGCTGTTAATGAAGGTGTATGTCAGTCCTAAGAGAGGAAATAAGCTGATAAATAGGTAAAACAGAATAATTTCAGAAATGGAAATGTATTGAAAGAGAGAAAAGATTGAGGAGAGGGCTTCTTTCCTGTTGTAGTAGGCACTCAAAATTCTTTTGTCCTCCATTCAAGTGCCACCAGTGTATGAGCCAGCAACTGCTATTTCTGCATTGACTAGATCCTCAAACCACATGAAGTGTCCCCCTTTATTTACCTGCATTTGTGCCTTTTTCATGTTGGCATTGACAACAGCTGCCATGTAATTGAGAGCTGCTTCTCGAGTTTCACCATTCAGCAAAATACTGTGTAGGATCTTGAACAGCTCTTGCTGGAATGTCAAGTAAACATTCTGTCAGGTTGCACATACTTCTCACCATCACATTCCTGCTTTCTACATTCTACAAGTCCCACAAAACTAACTACAGCTTCTGTTATGGTCTTACTGTCAATTTTATCTGCATATATTAGGTATGACATTAATTGCAGAAAAGATGTATATATAGAAAAGTGCAACACTCACACGACTAATCCAGTATGTATTTTTTCACTCATCCTTTAACGTGAGCTACAATCCATGACTAACTGTTCTGGTATTTTCTGAACTGGCTTACAACCTTAGACAAGTATTTGTAGCACTAATTTTTAACCCTAATTCTCTCCACTCATATCCCGACAGATTTGTTGTTTAACAAATTATTGTTCTAATATTATATTCTTCGCCTATGTCAAGACCAAAAACCCCAAAATATTTAGTCTATTTTTTTAAACATGACATGACTTACCCTTGCTAATTCCAGGTAATGTTGCAAAGACTGGCTAACCACCCGAGTGTTTTCAAGAGTAATGGCAGGCCCTGAGAAGTACTTTTCAACTACTTTGTTCTGAAAGTAAAATGAATATTGGCAAATGTATCAAACATAATGGGCAAGGGAAAACAAAGAAACCCATCACGCAACTATCAACATCCTTCTCCAACACTTACATCATCTTCAGCAAAGACAGAGAGACTGAAGAAGGCTCCAAGATAGGAAAGTCTTTGCAGCTCTCTTCCTGCACCCGAGCTTAAAGATTTAGGCAGCCACAAGGGCAAAGAGACAACCTAGAAAACAGGAGAAACAGCAAGTTAATCAAAGGTGCCATGTCAGCCACACTGCTTTATCCGTGCTGTCACCTTTCAGTGTTTGCCACATGCCCTCAATGCTTTAACATTCAGTCATGCTGATAGCTAAATGCAAACATCTCCTCAGGATTTCAGCAATCAAAGCAAGTCCTTTTTGTCCTAGTTTTTGTAAATTCTCAGGGAAAAGGATTCCCATCACCAGTTTAATTTAAACTACTGTTTAGCATGTAGCCCCTGTTTAGAGTTCTGAAGAACATCATCAATGTGGATTGTACAACACCGAAACCAAAGTAATTTACATGGTTCTTTTAACTTGAAAAAAAACCCCAGGCTGGATACACTTACCAAACTGCACATAGGGTGTGTTTTCCCAAACTTGATTTCACAAAGTTCACATAGTGCCTGCAAAGAAATGCCAAGAAAAATTACTTTTACGTGTAATTCTTAAGTAACCTGTCTGCAACCAAGCAGCTTAACATGGTAAAGAGCCAAACCTTTTCCCTCTCAATCAGTGGAAAAACTTTCACCTTCTACAATGCTGAAGAGGTCCAAAAAGAGCTAAAGCACACCCTGCTCCCATTTTAGCTTTTACATCTGTTCCAAGTTGTCCCAGAAAAGCTAAACATGTCTCACAGGATAATAAATGATTACACTTATTGCAAAAATTAGCTGTGCAACTTGTTTGTTTGCTGAGAACATAACAATGCCTCTGCTGGACTCCTGAACTGCTACGGAAAAGTCGGTAACAATAATAAATAGAGCAATTGTTCTATACATACACCAAGGCCTTTGTCTTTTGAATCAGAGTGGAAAAATGTCAGATGAACACAGAAGCCAGAAACAAAGAATCCTATCCAAGATCTCTAACTCACTTTCAACTGCAGCACAGAAAAAAGAAAGCAGTTATAACAGATGATTCTGAAAACACAGAAATACTGTAGGCTTTCACATATCCCCCTTCTCCTCTATTACATGTTCTCATTCTTCAATTATACTACAGCTATTAATGACTATTCCATCCTTTTGTTGCATGTCCCAAGTAGATATGATCAAAATGGAATATCACTTTCAAACAGCCCATTCGTGTAGCCAACAGCCAAATTTGCCACAGTTTGCAATTTAAATTGGGAGGAGTAACAGAGAACCAGCAAAAATCCCAGAGTTGCTTAGGTGATTTGTTCTGCAACACCCCAGCCCAGCTAATACCCTGAGGCACAAATGAAATCTGAGATCTAACAGCCTTTTTTGTATCATACATTGAAGATCCTAAAATCTGAAGGTGTTGGCTGACAAAGCTCAGCTTAGCCAAGAATTCCTCTTGCTCTTTTGTGGCCAAGCATGCTTTGCAAACGACCTTTCTGCTTTGTCAATAAAAGCAGGAGGAGGGAGGCAGACCTAGGACTAAAGTATGCACTTAGAGAAACCTAAAAATAAACCTCCCAACTTTTCAGCCAGGGAATATTATGACATTTTCTGACATTAAACAGTCACCGATTCAAATAATTTTGGGTTTAATACAATAAATTTTAGTTTCCCACATACAAAAGTCCAAACACACACTGGTATGGATATTGGGCCTTGTTTCCCAGACTTACAGTATTATAACTAGTATCTATGATGAAATCCATACATTTGATTAAGCTTACATAAAGGAATACATATTAACACTTGAATAACCCACTACACAAATGCTGTACATTAAGCTTAAGATATTACTGGCCTCCCACTCTACTAGATTATAATGGTCTTGAACACATCACCTACCAGATTAGCTTCCAACGTAGAGTTTAATAGTAATCCACTAGCCAAAAATACTGAAGTATATTATCTTGTATAGAATCTGCATAAGATATCAGTAATCATAAAGAAAGTGCTTCTAGAAACGCACAGTCCTTACCATAAGGGGATATTTAAAATTGTCACTATCAAGGGAGCACTCTTTGGAAGCTACAGCCAGGCCTTGTAAGATGGGAATAAAGATCTGTAAAAGCAGAAGTAGATTACTTCATTCAAGAACAGGAAGCAATCAAATGACACTATTGCAGTACACAGCATGAAATGTCTGCTCATTCTTCCAGTATGGCAAGTTACACAAAAGGAAAACTAAGATCTTTTCTTTAAACACTTCAGAGATTATTCAAAGCGAAAAACCAATTTGCTTCATATAGCGCAAGTGAGGTACTGACTTGATGCCTGGGCATAACAACTTATCCATAAGAACTACTTTTCCAGCACTTGTATGTATTTTTCCTGATCATGTTCTAACTTGTCCCCAAACATTTACTTTGCAAACAACAAAATCAAACAGCAACATGTACATCTAGATTTGGACCCAAAGCTAACAGATAGGAGCTGAAGCTGACAAATAGTCATGTCAGCACACTGCCAGAAATCAGATGTTGTTCCATCAAGTTCTCTGCATGGGGAAGCCTATACACATTTCATACAGGATCACTGCAAATACTGTATGCAGTGTGCAAGCATGTACATTATATACACAAGCAAGAGCACAAGGTCTGTAAAGGTCTCTAACAACTTCATTGCTCAAATGAATAGTAATTTATTTGCCTATACACTTGGGTAATAACATAGCTTTAATTTTGCATGTCATGTTAGCAAGTTGGTGCTGGTAAGTTTTAGCTGTGGTAAGAGTAAAGATAATGAGCAGCAGACAAGGATTGTTATGAAAGAGGAAATGACCTGACAGGAACTTAGGAATCAAAAGTAATTATACCCCATTAGTAAGTCCCAATCACATAGCTCTGACATCTATACCCTCTCAAAATACACTCTTATTTTGCAACAATAACCAGAGGTCCCACTGAATTTTAAGTATATTATGTTGTTTCTATGAAGAGACAAAAATTCTTATTAAATCATATTACAGAAAAGGACTATAAAGAGGTTTTGTCTGCTTCAGCTGGAGGAATGGTTCTCTTCTCCAGGGTAGGTGATGTTTAAATGTACTTTCAACTACATGAACCTCTACTAAAAGGTGTCCAGACAGAGATGCAAGTTATTAAAAGGTACTTGCACAACACATAAAGATCAGCTATTGTAATCTTTTCTTCAAGATCGGAAGGCTCAAATGCCATTCTGAAGGCCCCTTTACAGCTGAGTTGCATAATACTACAGGAGTGCTAAGTAGAGACAACTACAACCTTGCTGATCTGCTTTAACATTATACGGGCTAGAAGAAGTTTGCTAGTTTTGTGTCTTAATTACTAGGCCCTCCAGTGCTTACTAACAAATTAGAACCAGTGAATAATGAAAGTCAAAGTCAGTCTTACTCACAACATGCTAAATGAGTTAAAAATGAACAAAACCAAACTCCAATTGCTTAACAGGTTCCTGGCCCCCAAAGCAAGGTGAGATGCAGAATAAACCTCTGGAAATCCACTCTCTTGTAGACTGCAGACCGTAGAATCATACAATTATTTGGGTTTCACCTTACATGCCTTACCTGTTTGAACACCTCTTCATCCTGATAAGTTGTTCTCACCAATTCTTGGATGAAGCCAAATGGGAGATTCCTACACAGCATATATGGTACCAGCAAAGACTGCTGCTGCAACGACCTTGATTTGTATAAAAGAAAAAGAAATGAAGCAAAAACTACTGATTATTTGCAGTAGTATTTGCAAAAATGTCAGAGTAATCACTTCTAAGGATGTGCCAGAAAGCAGATTATCAACGTGGAGACACACCTACTCCTTTCAAAACTAACCTTGTCTTTTCAAGTTACTTGTGGAAAGGTTATTCTGAACCAGATGCTGCTGCCAGCATCTCTCTTTAGTTTAATGAGGCTGCAAGCAAACAACAGCTCCTGTGTGGTAACTGGGTCTCCCTTCTACTCCTTTTTAATGAAAAAATACCTTTTTTAGGCTAAACTAGTGAAGCAACAACAGTTCCTGATGTTTGCTTTTCCAGACTGAGAAAAGAACGTAACATTAGTCTGTTTGGAATTAATTCAGTCATTACTTTTAACTGCTCCCTAGGATTTATGAAAAAAGAGAGGTTTTTTCCTCATTACATCTATAAAACTCATTCTAGTGCCAACCCCGGTGCACATAAAGACAAAACTAACCTCAAAGCACAGTGGATAATTGGTGAACCTTTAAAGGTTACATCAGTATTGTTTGGAAACACAAAACCAGAATTACACAGATTTTAGTAAAAGTGACATATCCTATTTTAAAGCCCTTTTCACTGTTCCAGCTAAACGGGCTGTTAGTGAAACAACTGCCCTTGAACTCTCAGAGTTGGGAGTTAGTGCAGAATGCCTACAAATAGGTTTACACAACCAAATCTGTTGTGGGAAGCCCTCTGAAGTAAACAATGTGCTATGGCACATAGTTTTTGCTATACATTTTGATAAGACTATTGCTCAGGTGTAGCTCTACTAGT
This sequence comes from Strigops habroptila, assembly GCF_004027225.2. Lineage (NCBI taxonomy): Eukaryota > Metazoa > Chordata > Aves > Psittaciformes > Psittacidae > Strigops > Strigops habroptila. The sequence goes on from NC_044292.2 coordinate 4,176,522, forward strand.
TACTGACTTTCACACAAGTAGTGCCCCAATAATCTGCAAGTAAAATAGTTTATGCATGAGGTAAGGCAAAAAACATCTTGGTTAACTCAGATCCCCCATTTAAACTGTTCAAATCAAAAGTGATTTTACCCAAACACAATCAGAAAACACTTGAACTGCTCTCCTCCAACATATTAGTGGGAACAATATAGTTCTACAATGGTAAAGCAATAAACTACTCCTCTGGCACATAAATGTATCCTGCTCGAACAACTGATCTCAGTTTTCTTATCTAATCCTCAGAAGAAAACAAAACGCCCCAGAACAGTCTCTTTTCATGATTACCATCAGCTCTATTTACCTTGGTTGTGTCAAGGATCCCTGTAGCACCAAAGCAGCATGTGAAATGCACTGGGATCGGATGTTGCTCAGTAACTGGCTAACTGTTGGCTGGCTACACATCTGATAAAAATAAAAGTTATTTTAATATAAACTAGACATATTCAGAGACACAGCAGACAGGAAATACGATAAATTTCTTTATTCATGCAATATGAATGTAATACGGAAACTAAGAGTAGCACTACTCCAGCTAAAAGCCTTTCAGATTCTATATATAAAGCGTGGTTTGTTTTTTCCCCTACAAGCAAGAGCTTAAAACAGAATATAGAACACTGACAGAATATAGAACGCTGGTAGGGAGTTGGTCCTGCAAAAGTATGTTTTACATGGAATAAGCTCAGATAAAGTGCAGTAGATGAAAAGGGGAAGAACAGTTTCTAACACAGTGCTTATTTTAGAGATGTAAAACATACACACAATTCAAAATATGATGAATTAATAACAGTCAAAAAGGACCTTATCAATTCTGTCAATCTACTTGTGTCCCCAAAAAAGAACTATCGATTTTCCCAGTAAAGTAAGTAGAGTAAGAGGAGTGTCTGCGACAGCAGTGATATAACTTCACTCATCTGAAACGTATACCTTTGGTGCTTTTCTCTCCTCTATTCCAACTCTGTCAAAACACTCAATGAGGTAGTTCAGCATCTCTGTCTCCTTACAATTTTCAATGGTGAAGTGGTCACTGCAGGAATCGGAAACACTTGAGCTGCCAGAGCCTCCAATACTTCAAAACCCACAAAAAGAAGAAACAAAGTGTTAGATACAGTTCTTCACTTGTGCACAATCAAGTAATTCATGAGCTCTTGACTTGCTCTGTCAAGTTTCTGAGGACTCCATCCCATCACACACAGCTCAATAGTTAAGATAATTTCTGTGACCTATAAAGAGCTCTCCATTGAACAGCTTGTCCAACTCTAGAAGTTCAGCTCTACTGTAACGTGACTGAAGTATCAGTTATCTATTAAATGAATTATGTATCTGAAAGACAGCAATAAGGTGCATGATGGGAATCCACAAATCTTATTCTCACGTGGCAACACCAAAAATGAACAGCCTTTAATTTGTACCCAACACCAAAACTGTTGGGAGGCTCAGGACATCACACCACTTCCATGCCATGATGCAACCTTTGCATCATGTCTGTGAATAGCATTCAAAATGGGAGAGAGAGATCTCAGCAGCTCTGTCAACACCAGCAACTCATGGAAGGCAAGATCCTCCCACTGCAGAGAAGAGACCTTAGACAACAGATAGGGCTACAGACACCACTTTTTATATTCTAAGGAAGGAGAACAAACAAAGCAGGAGGCGATACATCAAAGCAACTGTTCCTTTTAGAACTCCTACATTAAAGATCATTTAATTTCAACTCAGTTCATTTCAATTCCCTCACAGTAAAGGATGCCATTTCTTTAAATAGCACAGCCTTAGGTGGAGGAGAAAGAAAACACTGATACTGTAAACATGAAAACTATATCCCCAAAACCATGCTTGAGCCCAGAGAGAAATTAAATACAAGAGTGAGAACACACCCCACGACTCTCCATCTCAGGCTTGTTATCTCAACAGAATTCTTCTCTACAGAACAGCTTGGCAAAGCTAATTAAAAGCAAAATCCTCATTTTACAGAAGGGAATTAAGACAAGATATATCCACTTATGTAAATGGAATTTAAAAAAAAAAAAAGCAATTATCTGGCTGCTCTATGGCTATTCCTCAAAGAACAGGCTGTGTACAGGCAGGGTGGATGGAAATGAAGAACCAATTTATAAGCCCCAGATCTCAAACTGGAAAATTAGAGTATTCGTTTCCTTCAATGCAGCTTTTTAAAAGCATGTTTGAAACAACAAACTGTCAGAACTGGAGTTTTCTTTAAACAGTAAAATAATTTACATTCTCATAATCAAGCCGTACAAAGCTATTGTGCAAGCTTTAGAGTCCAGCCAATAAGTCAGGGAAAGGTTATTGCTGCTAAGCATCTGGTAGCTCAGCATGTTAAGGAACAGAACTTCTAATAGCAGCCATCTCTTTTTGCAGAGAGAGAATTTGTTTTCAGTTTCTCAATTAAAACTAATCCATGTAAACCGAGCTCGATTAAAATAGTATTCAGTAACCATGAAATCATTTCTTTGCTATAGTCTCTCTTTTAAACCTCTTCTTACATTCAGCTTAAAAATGACCCTTTTAAGAACATAGAAATCTATTTAAAAACCCTACTACTTCTATAGTTAGTCATTCTGTTAAAGATTTCACTGCAGCAATAACTGAAATTATTCTAATGCAAAGCTCATATATCCTTCATACACATACTGAATGCGTTGGTATTTCCAGAATGCAAGTTGTTGCATAATTGTACAGTCACTATGTTTGTAATTTAACTAACATTTTACTGCTGTCTGCAGAATGCCAGGACATAATATACAAACTAAGACTGCAGAAGCATAGCAGCCTCAGAAATCCTTCCCAAAGGCTTTGCAACTCAACCTAACATTGGGATTAAATTGCCAACAGGATAAAAATAAAAGCGTGGGGAAAAATCATCCTAAATTCCACATATGCAAAAACCCCTAAACCTGTGTTATCAAGTTCACTGTCTTGAAATTAGACTGGAAAAGAGATGCTATTGGAAAGTCTTCTAGTTAACAGTCTGACCTGAGCAGCAGTGTCCCAACATACCACAGGAACAACCACAGACACAAAAGGTAGTGGGGGGGGTGGAGATCATCTCACAGAAGAGTCTTTTTGAGCATTCCCTGACATCATTAAGATCCTCCTGACATGTTCAGCTACCTTAGTTTTAGAAGGCTCAAGCAATTAGATTTCCCCTGACTTTTGCTTTAACTAAAACATTTCAAAGGGGAGTGAAAGTCTTGGAGCAACTCTTACTCCCAGTTGTTCAACACGAATATAGTCTTTAAAGCTCTTGTTTCCCTTGTACATTTGTACACCTCAAAATTACTAAAATCATGATCAGGGGTCTGAATTCTGATAGAAAATGTTAAAGATAACAGCAAGACTACAGAAATATCCTTTTCCACAAAAGTCTTCCTAAAATACATGGGTTTCATATAAAACATTTATTCCTTTCTCCAACTTCCAGTGATACAAAAAGAATGGGGCATTTCTTTAGGAAAATATTTCTGTGCCAGCCAAGACATTGCAGCATTACTCTGCAATGGAATGTAAGACTAGAGAAGATCCTACCCTGCATTTACATTTCCAAAAGCTTTTTTTTTCCTTGGCATATCCAGTGCTCTGCAGGTTTTTGCACAGCTATCTCTGCTATTCAGAACAGAGCTCACTACTATCATTTCTCATTTTGGTTGTGTACATCGTCATGTCACACAAATTAAAGGGCTTTGCTATATGATTAGTAAGTCTCTGTTCAACAGTAAAATATACGACTCTTCCCCCTCCATTATTGGTTGTTCCAAGTGTATCAGCTTCTACTGCTATGTCAAAGCACCAGTTTAAACTTTCAGGTGTATTTGCTTTACAAGCCAGAGGAGTGATCCTCAGCTGTCAAACAGCAATGAATCCTCCACCAAATCACACTATTTGCATCAGCTGGCTATTTGCCAATGTATCTTTTATACATGTGTACCCTTTGTCCTCATTTTCCAGTTTTTGATAGGAAAACATATGCATGACGGTCCACTGGATTTAAAATTACAACCATGGGTGAATAATATTCCTTGTACTCATATAGTCAATGAGGAGTTCCACTCAAGCATCATTTCAGAAACTATGCTCATTAAACCTAAAAGGCAGTATGAGTAACATTGCCTTCATCTTAGTCATCTCTTCAAAAAAGAGCTGACTCACCAGCACTCATTATACATCATCCTAAAAACCCATCCAAGTCACATCCTTGGCTTTAGTCATTTCCCAGGTTACTTTGAAGAACACTTGACCCTACACAGACTGTTAGTTCCTAATCAACCAAACATGCAGGTTACATTCTCTTTCTCCAATACCTGGACCCAAACTGGATACAAGAAAAATCATCATCTTCATTTTCTTCATCACTACTGTCCTCAGACACATCAGAAACGGCAAGGAGGAGGAGGGAGAAAGGGTTGTCGTATATACTACCATAACAAAAATGAAGAAGGCCATCAGATTTTTTAAGCCAAAAGCAAATGGTAGCTTTTCTTTTCAAGTCTGCCAAAAATAATCTTCTCTAAACATGCAAACAATGGATAACTTCCTGTCAGTAAAACCAAGACTATACTAACATGCTCTATTACACTGCTACAAGTTATCCACATATCAAAACATCACACGATCACAAACCAAAAACTTACGAAGAATTTTTGAGACCTGATAAAAATTAGGTCTTAAGTGGGAATGTTTAGACATGACCAAACACACAGGATTACAGTTCTGAGCTGCTGATCTTTATAGCAGTGGTCTCAAAATCTTGCATGCACATCTCTCCCTCCTGCAGGGACTGGGGATTGCAGGAGCAGCCAAAAGAGAAAATGCAGGAGTACTTGGCCTGACATACTGAAATAGGCTAATCTGTAATTTAAATCTATGCACCAGGGAATCAAATCCAACACATTTCAGCAAGTAACAGCTTTCAACAAATTAACTAAAGCCCTACTGAGAAAACTGATTTCAAATCAGGAGGTCTGTTTGGTTTGCTATCCAGCAAGAGCAACTGAACAGAAAGCTAGTAGTTTAACTGGAATGGATGCAAGAGTAGGAAATCAAAACAATATTGCTACCTTTAAAGTAATTACATTACACCTCAAATGCTCGCATGAGCAGGTTTAACGTATTGGCAAAGATGGCTTGTTAGCAAGTCAATGTATTAGCACAAACCAAAACACAGAAATCAACTCAGGGTAAGTAGGGTGAGCTCAGCACAGACATTAAGTTCTTCCAAACTGCATGATTATGCCACACCCTGCACAGCACACATCAAACACACTCTTTTGTGCTTGTGAAATACCTAGAAGGAATCCTGTTCAGTAAAGAAGAACGCCTGCGCAAGGTACTGGGTGAAGCAGTAAACAAAGGTGGACCCATTGTTGTGGGTCTCTGTCTGGATGGGGTGAGTGGCATGGCTGGAGGGCTAGCAGCCATGGCTGGAGGACTTGGTGAACTAGATGGGATGGAAATACTCGAGGAACGTGGGATGGAAGAAGCTGAAAAGCCTCCAGAATGGGTAACAGTGTACGGTCGGTACCTCGGAGAAGAAGGCTGCATCCAAGAAGGGCTTGTTGCTGTGAGGTGAGAGCTGACAGTAATGGAAGGCACAGATGTAGTGGCAACTGAACTGGCTGGTGGGGTAAGAGATGAACCAGTCATTGGTACATAGCTTGTGAAATTGGTAGTAGGAGCTGGACTAGTCCCATAGAGACTAAACCAGTTACAAGGGAAGAAGAAAAAAACAAAAAGCAATGATTTAGGATATGCAGAAAAAGGGTGAAAAAGATAAAATGAGCAAGAGAAACCCTTGCCCTTTTGATGACTCTTCAGCAGTAATTTTGCAGCTCACACACATTATTCCTTCTTGTTATTGGTGAATAAAACAATCCTGCCACAATCTACACATTTTTAAGGTAAGAGTCATAGCCTCCACTGATGCAAGTCAGGGATACTTCTCAGAAGGAACCAGCTACGTGGCTCTGACCTATCAAATACACTTCTAGCCACGGCAACGTAATCAAAAACAGTGAAATGGTGGGACATCGACATGAAAAAGTGTGATGAACTTCAAAAATCTATTCTATTCATTGTTCTTGGGGCATTTCTATGTCCCTCTCTTTCTTCCAGTCTAACAATCAATATTCAAGTGAAATCAGTATTCAGTTATAATCAGAAGTCACCTGGACAATGAACTGGAACCAAAGGAGCCCACATTACAGAACATGGGGCTGCTTCCTGGGTTAGAGCCCATGTTTAGAATCAGGCTTCTGTCAGGAGAGCGGGCAGCTGCAGCGATCGGTTGGGATGTAGCTGTCAGGCTGGCAAAGGGGTTTTCATCCCTCGACTGGGTGGACATCATCAGCACTTCCATCAGAATCTGCCCGATCAAGTCCTTAAAATCTGAAAACACTGTTAAGAATAAGAGAGTTAGTATCAACTACCACTTTCTCTATATTGACTAGGTTCTGGAATTACAGCTACACAAAAACGTAACTTTTATGGAAAACACAGAAGATCACAGATGACCTGATGTTATTGTTGATTATTAAAGTCGTTTTGTCTGTCCCTCTCAGATTTTCCCACCCTGCTGTTGAATTGGGAGTGTTGTGTCATAAACACACACACATACCCCCGATAAAATAACTATTTGGAATTTGGTCATCTTAGAGCTGACACAAAAAATATAATTTGATACATAAAATAATCAGGAATTTTTAGCTTATCAAATTAACTGCTGAATGTTTATTACAATGCAGGACAACCAACTAATTCAGTAAAAGCTCTTTGGGGGGAAAAAAATGGATCCAGTAACACTGCAACATCAGCACACTAGTTTAACCAGAGAAAAGCTAACCAACAAGAGCACAGCAACCAACTGAAACAGGAGGTATGACCAATCGGTCCCATGTTCCTCTTATGGGGATTCCACTTCCTGCTACATCTGCTGCTGGCAGATGTTGAAATGAAGCAAAGACCACAAGGAGGTGGCTCTGGCATTGAAGCAAAGGGAGAAGAAGCTCAAAACAAAGAACAGAGAACATGGCACTCAACCCCTAACAACGAGAGCAGTTCAGATACCCACCTTCCTTTGGGTTCTGCTTAAACTGGGCAGAGAGTGAATTCAGGAAGATAACGTCTCTGTCTCGGTCCTTCCAAGAGACTCTGAAGATCTTACAGACCAGCTGTAAAGCTTGTTCCTCAGACACTTCAGACCCAGACAGAGGTTCCTTCGTTGGGGGGGATAAAAAAACATCAACTTATCTGCGATTATATTAGTCAAGTCACAATCAGCACAGGAAGGAACAAGCTTCTCCAAGTCCTTCCCACTTTCAAATCTTTGCCCAGATAAAGACATCTTTCATTTGAACGAATTCAGGACAGAACAAGAGACTCAAGAGTTTGCCTCCTTCCCCTTTCTACCAAAAATAATGAAGGTCATTTAAACTGTGCTCAGAATGAAAAGCTAGTTTCTCCAAGAAGAATGGTACTATATAGTGGCTACCAGAGGTTAAATTGGAGGGTTCTTGCAATCCTAAGGCAGCTTTGAGTGTGCACCTGAAAAAATGGTGGAATACAAAGAAATAAACCTCAAGGAATTACCCCTGCAATGTCAGGAGAGGTAGCATTTAAAACATGTCCAAAACATACATGACAAACCAGCAACATAAGTGTCCTCCCTCCACTCTTCTACCAATGCTGTAAAAGCAACATAATACACAAACCAGATAATTCAGCTACATAGGATTTAAAAGACAGAAAAGTTTTAGTTTGGAGGCTATTTTCCTGCAAGAGTTGTAGATATTTACTAGACCAAAACAAAGTTGATGATATTTGGCTAATAGAAGCACGCATTGTACTGCTGTGTATTATACTGGAGATAGCAATATTCTTTTCTTTTGGAAAAGAAGTCAATGAGGAAGAACAAAACACAGATTGAAAAAAACAAGGTTGCCACTAAAAAGCTCCCTTTTTCCCTTTAAATTTGAGACCTCATAATGGTCACCAGGTAAGCCTAGATTTCTCCGAGATTTCCAGCAACTACCAGCACTGGACCCGTTTCAAAAGCTTTCCCTCAAACTACTTAATACAACATATATTGTGGCACATCAATAAATTTTTATTGACTTAATCACTCCACTGATATTTTACTGTTTTCAAGTGCTTCTCCTACCTATTTCTGCAAAGACGACTTTATTAGTGACATCATTTCCAATGCTGATAACCAGACAAGAAGGTTTTTGCTCATAAATGAGGACTATGCCGTTTCCCATCCACTTAACTTTTTGGTATCTCCAAATGAGTAAGAGGAATTGAATTAAGTTTGTAAAGCTGTATTTTATTTTCCACTGCTCCCCCTGCTTCAAGATTGCCCTTGATTCCAAGCTATTTATTTCACAGTAGCACAGGCAAGCTGTCCAACTGCCCAATTTGCAGCTAGGAATGGACTGGAAAGGATTCTGCGGCAGGGTTATTGCTACATGGCTTTAAGCCAGGCTTTTACCAACTGACCTTATTACTGACAGTGCAGGAATAAAGACAGACATCTAACGAGCACTGCAAGAACTGTTGTAGAAGCTTCTCTCCACTACAATAATGTCTCATTTATTTATGGCTTTATTTTATATGGGCCTTAAAAATCAAACAATAGGACAATTTTAGGAGTGAATTTGAGCTTTGTACTTGCGTTCTTGCTTTCCTACCTTAGATGGTTCTACCACCTGTCTAAACCTTGATAGCTAAATATTCTTATTTATTTTCTTATAATATCATAAAGAAAAGCTTATTGCATAGCATTACTTCAACATACGTAACATTTGAAGCAGTACTTTGGTAGCAGACCTCTAAATGTTACACAAAAATGCTGCAACAACCTCCAGAAGCCTCTTAAGAAATACTTCTTCAGGCCTACTGCATATTAAAAAAATAGATCTCAGCATTAATAGGTCACTTTGTTGTAGGATATATAACAAATACATTTTCTTCAGAGTTTTCAACTATCGTTCATAAACCAGTTTGAGACAATCGAAATGCAGCTTTGATATTGGAATTTTTGACTTTTTTTCCTTCCCACAGATTTTAGTGAAGAAATTGTTCACAGATGACATCTGAGGGCTAGTTCCATCCTCTCAAAAAGCACATATTCGAAATATGGAGGTAACTGAACTCACTGCAAGCTGAAACTCTGCATTACTTCTCCATCCAACCAACATAAACCAGACTAACCTTATCCGTCAGGCTCCTTTTCTCTCTGCGATCATTCTCATCCACCTCCATGTTTTCAATTCCTGAATCCACATCTACCTGGGACATACTATAAGTGGAAATAAGAGAAGCCCATTAACTCATAGAAAGCCACAGACAGTCCTCTGCAAGATGCTGACTGAAGGAGTGTCACCTTAAGTAGAAGTAGCAAAGAAAAACCCATGCAACAGGAACAGCTATATGCACAAACAGCAATTAAAATCACTAGTTGGTAAATGCTTCCCATATTACATCTATTTTGAGCTCAAGAAACACAGTTCTACATTTCTTCAGCTGGCAATACAAACTACACAGCTATGAAATCCCATAACCTTTACTTTTTTAAATAGAGTAGCTGAATTACCCCCACCACACATGCTCATCTCTTACTGTTTAAGATAATGTTTTGACTTTTTACCACTTTAGGTCAGGAATTCCCATTAAAACCAGTCTAGAAAAAGCATTACGGTGGTCTAAACAGTGTGTCATTTTTAAGCATTAACCTCTTTAGCATTAACACAGTTGGAAGTGAGAAATGGCAGAATATTTTCCTGTGTAAGTGGTTTTGATGATGAGCATTGCACAGTATTTGCTGGCTTAGACAAGCTGCATTTTTTACCTTTTCTCACAGGAGACACTATCAATATCCATGCTCTGCGATCGAGAGAGAGACTGAGATTGTGTTTCAAGGCTGTTAGATGGAGAACTGCTGAGTGAACTCACTCCTTCGCTGCTCTGGCTTCGGTGGGCTACTCCTAGAGAAAAGGCACCACCAAGATTACTACTACAGAGATAAGAAGGCACTACACAGTTATTTGGATGGAAAAGGAGAGGAAATACTGTTTCTCCATCCAGCTCTTAAGCATTCTTAGTAATGCATTAGGAATTCAATGTTAGTAATATTCACATTTGACTACAGATAATCACATTTTCTACCTCCCCTTGCAGCAGCAATATAAGAACGCTTACCTGCATTACAAGACAGAGAACAAAACTAAATTTGCATCCATGAAGTGCCCAGGGATTCACTCCCATAAAAAATAAAAGCATTGGAAAACTGATTGCTTATCAGGTTGCTCTGTATACTACCTTAAAACCTTGTGAAAGTCCCTCCAAAGTCTGTTCTATCAGAATAGGACTTCACACTGAGCCATTACAATGGAGTTAACTTGGGCGAGGAGACAGGACAAAACTAATCTCAGTTCTGATAGTCTTCCCACAAAACCTCACTCAATGTACTGGGAAATTACTGGTACTTTTCCTTCTCCACAAGAAGAATATATGCATCCAAGAGATCCTAACAACATACACAACGTGGAACACCAGCAAACCGGGAGCAATATAATGGCTTTGGAGCAGGGCTGATGAATGTCTGGGTATGAACAGATGGATTCACTTTGCAATTAAGACTTCAGAGAAGTGTTAGATGCTAGCATGGTAGAGGAAAGTTATACCCATAAGTCCAAATAAGGCAGAAAAAGCCTTGCCTTCAATAACAACGCACGTTGAATGGCTTCTACAAACACCTAAATGAGAGGGCTCTTAAGTGTAGTCCATTCCTAAAATTTGTGCCTAGTGACACTACCTGAAGTCATGATTTATAATAAAGTAGCATTAACTGCAAGCTGCAACTGTAGATTATTGATAGCAGGTATATGCATGTCAGTAAACAGACTCCTTGAAGGAGGAGAAGAAAAGGTACCATTCATCTGCTTGTTTAAAGATAAAGCAGCAGTGCATTTCACTCCTTTGGGTTCTTCCACCTGCAGTTTACAAGACATTCCCCAAACAGTATTAGGTTTCAGGTGAGAAGTGTAAAACCAGACTGACAACCTATTTTTAAATTCCAGTAGTGTTACTACTGAAACATGCAAGCTTGTCCCACATTTACAGCAGCAACACATTCTGAAGTTACAGGGGGGCAGCAAAACAGAGCAAATCAGGACTATGCTCTTTGACACAAGCTGTTTGTTTTCAAACACCCTTCCCAAAGCTTTTCATGGTCTTGAAACAATCCATTTTACAGGAACAAAACTGCAGAAAGCAGAAAAATCCCATTTAGCTTGCTGAAGAACAGCCAGATATTCAGCATGGGAGGTAGGAAAAGTTGCTTCATTCTACTGCTTTCAAACTCCTGGTTTACTTCCCTGGGTATAAAATAGTTTCAATTTAACTCCTTCAATTAGGCTGGAAACCAGTCAGTATCCAGAAAACACTCAGATCTTCAAATAAGAAGTGGAAAAGATGTGTGAGATAAAACTAATTTGCACTGGTATTCAGAAAGGAATTTAACAAGCAGATTGTCTATATATATATAGAAGTACATATAGTTATGTTATAGTATATATAGTTCTGTTATATTTATAACTAAAGACATTTAAAAGCACTCGAATGTATAGCAGGACAACAGAGAATGCGTAAGTTGCACGTATCACAAAATACTTGCTAAACAAATTTTACTCAGTTTGTTCAAAACTTCTGTGCTATGGTCAGTACCTTCCAAACTAGCTGGGTGTTATTCATTAACAACATTCAAACAACATCTGGTTTTGGAAGCCCATTAGGTTTTCAGTATGAGAAGAATAGAGATAGGAACCAAGATCCTCCAAGAAAAGTTAGATTTCACTTCAACACCTATTTGCCAATATTAAATGTCTGCATAAGATTTCACCCATGAATGACGAAAACAACAAGGAAAACTCCATTTCAGTTCTAAATAGCTCATTATTTCATCCAGTCCTGGAATTTTAGTGATACCTATTACAGCTTTGACACTGACAGTGCATGCTCGAGACACAAGCCCAAAGCCTGAGACAGCTTCCCCACAAAACCAAGGATACAGAAATATCAAGTATAGTGACTGAACTGAGCAAAGCTGCTCAGGTCCATCAGGTTAAATAAAAGAACCTTTCCAAAGCAGAATTTCAATGATGCATATTCCCTAAAGATAACACCAGCAGAAATATGCTGTCCATGGCAGGGGAAGGCTGACTTCAGGAGGATATTCCAGCATGCCACTGATTTAAGATATCCCAGTTATAAAGGGATGGTCTTTCTTGAGTCCTTCCTCTCTCCTCCTCAATCTTCCCATAGAAAAAGCTACTTAAGTCAGTGGATAAAGAGACCAGAGGGAATAGGGCTTACAAGGGTGAAGATTTGCATTGTTCTACATTCTACTCCCCCTGCCAGGAAAATGTACTTCAACAGTCATACTGCAGCACTCATTAACAGGCTTCTTGAAACAAACTGTTCTACCTACCACCCTTTTACCATGTATCTTCCAGAATTTATTTCACTGAATCAGGTATACAATAAAGTTCCATTTTCCTTAAATAAAGACAACACCAGAGACGTGCAAAAATTATGAAGACCACACAGCCAGTATGTGTGGCTGTCCCTGCTACACTGTTTTTAGGCTCTCCACAATATTTTCAAAAGACATACAAATAATGATCATATTTTCCATGAAATCGATGTGTACGTGTGATCTCACCATGACATGCAGCTTCTTATAAAAATGGATGCTTACAAGTACACTATTCTGCTGGGGCTGCTCTCTGTATGTCCAAACGAATTAAAACCCTCTGCAGTCACTTTAGTCTACTGCTCAAAGGAACTCCTGCAAACCACACAGCATTGGCTGAGTCTTCATTTATACTAAGTAAGTACAGCAGATGATGAGTTATGAACTTTTTTTTCCCCCGGTCTATTCCCCAATTTAACCATATCTCTTACCCTGGTGTCAAAAAGACATGCATTATTCAATCGCTGCAATGAATGGCACTGTAGGAAGCAAACACTATCCTGACTAGGTAACTTCTGTTTCTGGTCAAACAATCCGGTCTGTATAGTACAGGGCAGATACATGAATTCTTCAACCAGAAGTCTCTGAGGTCTTGGCTATTTGACCACTTCTAACCATGATAAACCTGTCTGCAAATACACACACATTTGTACCTTCAGGTACAACCTCCTGCTCAACCTTCCACACTTCCTGCTCTGTTGACATTAGCAGTCATAGAGCTGTGCAGGAAGATGGAACAGGACCTCATGCAGTTGAAAACTAACCATTTATTTTTCTTGGGTTAGTTTTCGCCTGGATTAAGCCCACAATCCACCTCACCACAGAGCTGCTATGGACAGCAGAGGGAGAGGCAGTGAGAAATACTCCTTTTGGCAAAAGTCAGACCTAAGGTAGATTAAAATAGTCACGAGGCCGAGTGAACACAGTAAGTGAACTCTGCACTGTTCTTAAAGTCACCTTTGCTTCTGGGTTGCTGCCTATAATCATGAGGACAACACGCAGTGTTAAATTCCATCTGCAATGAGCTTTTCTCAGAAAATGCTTTTGATAGCTTTTCTCTGTCCTGCTTTGGATACAAGGCAACAAAGCAAGCAGGAAGGAGTCACTTCTAGGTATTTCAGAGCAGCACTGTAATTAAATTACAAGATTTAGGCTTCTAAATTACTGTACTTGTCAAGGGGAAAAACAGATTTTCAGAAAGCTAATAGGTAAATAGATGAATTCTGCATATTTATCAAGAAGCATTGGGGAAAATACTATTTCTATCAAATTATTGGAAATCATATTGAAAACCTGTTCAAAACAATCATGACACTTGTTTTGAGACTGGTTTTGTGAACCTCTTCGCTCACTAATGGAACATGCAAAACAGTTTAAGTTTTCAGATAAAGATCACAACACTGGAAAACGTGTCAATTTGGTCTGACTTCCAAAACAGACAACTTGAAATCAAAATTTGGAGGGGTTTTTTTGGTGTTTTTTAGGTCAAAAGTAGTATTACATGTAAGAATATTGTCTTTACCTCTCTAAAGTGCTTTCTGCCTTTGTCTGATTTTAATAGACCCGGTATTATCTTCTGAAATAAATACCCTCTGTAAATATCCTACTTGTATTCGATCCAGTAAATAGAGAAATTGGCAAAGCAATACAAAGGAGAAAGCAAATACTTTATTCTTACACTGACAATGCACAGTCACTGCCTACTATTTTTAATTGTGCCAAATGCTAGTAATTAAAGATCAAAAATGAACTTGGGACTGATTGCTAAAATGTACATAGAAACCAATCAATAAACACTCTGTTGCAAGACTGAGAAGGGTTTTTCCCCTGTCTCCTTGACAGACTGGCTTCCTCTTCTGTGATATTCTGTAATATTGAACTGTATTACAATCTACTTTAAGCTTTGGTAACCCATATTTTAAATGCCATTAGTTTACTTAGACCTGGCAAGCAATTGTATCTAACCATTTATTATTTGGAAAATGAAACAAAAAGTACCTTCATTCACCATTTTAGAACGTTGCTTTCTGAAAATTACTTTTAGCCAAGCAGAAATAACACCAATAGTAGCGTTCATGTTCTAGAGATCAGGAGATGTATAACAACTTTCAGTAGACATGCAATAACGATTTTTGTCACCAACGTGCCAGCCTACCTGATGCCCCAATTGGAGAGGTAGCTGGGGTCATGCTATGGACATTTAGGCCTAGACTATGGGATGGCCCTGGGGCTGGTGCTACTACAGGAGGTCCAGGCGGGGTCTCTCTCTGCGGTGATGTAAGCGGTGTAGTAGGCTGGGAAGATGGTCCCCCCGCCAGCCGAGCCAGGCGCCGCCGACGGATCTGCACGAGGGAAATGAAACAACAACAAATAAGTAAGTTTGTTTGTACATATGCACATGCACCCTGAGGTTGCCCTTTGGCCCTCCTACGTGGTGGGGGCATTTACTCCTGTGACACTGCAAATACAGACGCTTTATTTGATAACCTGCTAAACTCAGGTGACTCTTACTGCTGTTCCTCTGTGTGACTATACTGCAACACCCTTGATGTTTAGCTTGTAAGTATGTATTTGCTGCCTTGGAAAACCACGTGCACTGGAGAACACAGTGTTTGTCCCTCGAAGGGTTGTGTAAGACAAGTTTAATATTTACTGCTCAGCAATTTCAAAACCTGTAACACTCCTCCCCATTTATTTTGGCATTTGATGAACTGTATTAATCTGATACAAGGGACAATATGAACGTGACCTTTGCTTTAATTTCACAGCACATGATACTAGTCACCCGTGCAAGTCATCTGCTGGAGAGAGGCATCTTGAGAAGTAAAGACAGACAGTAAACAACATCCCCTCATCACCTAGAGACATTTCACCACACAATTTAAAACAACAGGTTTTTTATATTACTAGTAAGACAGAGAAGCATCTGCCTTTGACCGCATAACACTAATACTATACATGGGAAATAGACTAAATAAAACTTATAAACTCATAATTTTAAGTGCTTCAAGTGAAACTTGAAGCATAAACGAAAAGCAGAGAAGAAATTATTTATTATCGCAGACTGCCTCAGAGGATCTGTTCCTAAAGCTTGCATCTTCAGCTTGAAATAGGCCCAGCACAAAATAAAAGTATCGTGTTTGAGGGTGTCCACTCCGTGCAAAAATAAGCGATTCATGTTATTCCCTCTTTGTATTAAGATACTCAAGCATTGTATGCAATGTATCAGTTTTCATTGCTGCTCATAATCCTAAAGAACTGCCAAGCAAGGGAAAGAGTGAACAAAAGATTTGTGTCAAGTCAATGTCCGCACTACAGCACTGTAGTCATTTAATGGCCTGTGAAACCTATTCCAACAGGAAGAAGAACAGATCAAATTAAATCAGACTTCAAGAACTGTGGGAAAACACTGTCTGGAACCACATCTCCCTCCATGACAGGCATCACCACAGGAAGAAAATAAAATTTTCTGTGTGTGTTCTTAAGATAAAAAAAATAGAATGTCTTAATCCCTCCTCCTTGTCAAGCAAAACAGGGGAGCTTATTACATAGATAAATAGTTCAGCTTTACTGTAAGCAGAAGCTGTATTTATATATTAGGGGCTCTAAGATGTGCTCTCAGAATGCTGTGTTGGCTACATGTCCCCACATCCAGTTTCCCTATTGGTGAATCCAAATGAAGTGTTCATAGCTTACAAAGCTGTACCAAAAATATTATCAATAAAACCATCCAGTTAAATTGAAAATTTGAATTAGAGGGATTGAATTAAAGTTTTAGAATCTGTTTCCTTACCATTCAACTGATCTGTGACCGTGGTTTTCAGCTAAAGGAATGGCAGGGAGGAACAGAGGATAAAAAATACAAATACACATGCAAACAGCCCATATATGCAGCAGTATCTGAGGGACAAAGATGTAGATTACATAAAAGGCAAGAAAAATAAAGGTAGTGTGAAACTGTTCCACAACTGTTCATATTCATTCTGGCTAGCTAGCTCCAAATCTGGTATCAGGAAGGAAACATGCAAGGGGAAAAACACACAGATAATCAATATATTTACCAAATACAGTCAAACACTGATTACTCAAACAAGGTCATGTCCCTCACAAGGTATGACTTGCACAAAATCTCTCTTCATCATCTCCCAGTTTCAAGCAGATAATGGAGGCTCTTTGTGCCACTCAGCATTCCTTCACCTACAGTGAGGGGAGATCAATGCCCAAGTTACACCAAAACCATCACTGTCCAAACAGAAGGACACGAAGGCACACTTTCTGCCTTGTATTTGTAACTTAGTCCATCAACCATCCATTTTTCTTAGGGACCAGTCCCCCAGAGTGAAACCTGCCCTGAAAAATCTGGAAAAGGCACAGAACAAAGAAATCTGCACAGAGCTGCACATTACAATTAAAAGTAATACAGGATTTTTCCCTGCCCCTTTAAGGATGATAAGCAAATTATACTTATCTTCCTCACTGCTGAACAAATTAACATTAAAATATAAATAAACTCTGAATACTTTTTCCACCAAAACAGACAGCTTTCACAACAGAGGGTACATTTAGCAATTGCTAAAAGACCAGATTTGGTTCTTGGATACCCTGAGATATCATATTCTTCTAGGTTTATATAAAATTATCTCAGAAGTCTGAAATTTAATCCGAAGATTAGAAAGTTTTAAGTAAGAGAAGGGAAAAAGGGAGAAACAAAGATATTATGCCAGAGAGGCAAAGGTGCAGGCTGAAAGAAAAGTTTGAGAATACAGTATAAAACCGGTGCACACATTCTATCCAGCTAACTTCCTTGTGCCTTAAGACTTAAACAGCACTGACAGGGGACTCAGACCATGTAGCTTGTTTGCACAATACTAGGCACAAACGAGGCCCCAACCTGTTGCCTTCACATAACAGAAATAACATGGGTTAGAATTGTGGGAGTTCGAAGTGACCTGTTCTCATTTCAGACTGACTCTCCAAGTGACCATGAAGAAACACATAGCTGGGGTTTTTTAAATATTTTCTTAGGAAAGTTTAGGATACCTCCATAATACCTAACCCCTGATTTCAGCAATAACTACTTGCAGTGGTGACATGACAAAGCTCTTATGTATTGTTATATTACCCAACAGCAACAAGTTATTTGCTACTAATTATTACATAGGCTACAGAACAGACAATGCCCATCTTCCCTACACAGCACGACTCCATAATATACAGATTAAAAGGTCAATTAAAAAAATCTAATTGGTTGAATGGAAGAAGCACGTTGTGTTTTGATTAGTATGGTTTTTGCTGGACACATCTGGACTATGTCTTCACATAGTAGTTTTCAGATATATATTTTTGATCTTACTGGACTTCTTCAAAGCTGTTAGTGGACACATTACAACTAGCAATGTAAAAACAGCACCCTGTTAAAGACAGTTAACTGATAATTTAATTTTGCATCAGACCAATAAAGATGCAACCAGGAAGACTGGTCCCTCAGGCTCATGCACTTTCATCTGCTTTACTGGCAACTGTTTAGTGAAACTAAGGAAATTTCTTATCCTACCATAATCATAGAAGAGTTCCAAATCTATATAATAAGGGGTAATTTGAACGGATAGCTTTATTTTTCCTGTACTCATTAGAGCATGTTAAATTGGTTTAAGAAGTGCTTCGTTTTCTGGTGACACTGGTCATGCTCTGTGCTGAGAAACACTACTAAAAAATCACGTAAGTGTTAGCAGATCCTAAATTCACCTCACTCTTTTGCACTTCATGCCATATTTGGCTTGATTCTGCCTTTTTCTATGCAGTCCCTACTCTCATCTTGAGCTATCACTTGTGCCAAAATTCACACACTAAAAAGGAATTTTCTTTTCTCCCCTTCTAAGGATTTTAGTGTGGTCTGTAGTGAATGGCAGCTTCTAGTGCTTTCACAAAGTAAATACTGTGAAAATTTCAGTGAAAGACACCATTGATAGCAATAGAAAATATCTTCTTAAAGCTTATATCCTATAATCCCAAAGCCATTATCAATCCTACAATGTCTCTCTTCTTTTTAAGTTACATCTGTTAATATTATACTTAATTATACTTCATATAAGAAGATAATCTAAACTAAAAGAGGCTTGCCATTGATTTCGACTTCAGCTGAGTGTTTTTTCACCTTCAGTCACTGCCAGACAGACAGTTTAAATCAGGTAGAAGTCACATATAACATATTTTAGAAGGCTATTTTTCCACACAGTCCACCTCTGATGCAGCACCCACTGTACCAAGTAACAGTGAAGTGGAGATGTGGAGGAATATTAAAACAGATTTGGCTCCGACTTTTCAGTGAGGGGTTCATTAACAATAAAAGGTGACAGCATGACTCTCTTAAAATGATGCAAGATGAAGCTTGTGTCTAGCAATCACTTAATAGACTTGGTCAGCTTTGGTCCTAGCTGTACTGTATTGGGAAGAACTTGAGTCATAGAATCACAGAATGGTTAGGGTTGGAAAGGACCTTAAGATCTTTTGCCAGAAAAGGTAGATGAGGTCCCTACTGGGGAACACATTTTCTGCAGCCTCAGTTCCATGATGCAGTGTTTTTGATGATGTCAGTAATTTGCTGAAGCAGTGACACAAACAAGCTTACATAGGTTAAATGATTCTGAAATTAATCATAAAACACCTCACAATCAGATGCAGGTTAACAAACAGAAGAATTGCAGGTAAACAAAGTGTTCATGAAATACATCTATAAAATCAGAGATCCGTTTTCACAGTAGAAATTACAACAGCAGTGTCCTATCCAACTCTCCTCAATGGGAATTATACTCTGGAATGCTTCCATGGAGCATGAGGACCTTCATCAAGTAAATAGCATGAAGTATTTCATCCTAGTTTCTGCTGCAACATAGTAGGATTGCTAAATTGTCACATACAACATAAACAAAAACATCTTAACTTTAAGAATACAAATGCGAGTGACAACAGCTGCAACCTTGCCCTATAATCCCACCATAAGATATAGTATAGGATAAAAATAAGTTATTTTGATTCTCCTGGAGTGTAAGTACAATGAGCCTATGTTGCAGCTGGTCCAATACAATACACTTTACATGAAGGCAATTCACTTTAATATGAAAACACTATTTTAAAGAGATAAGAGAAGTTTTAAAACTGTACATTATTTGGGCATTACACTAGGAGAGTGGGAAACTCCCTATATCCTGATCAGTATCATGAGAGAATTCATTTCAGAGTCCTCCAATACATGAGCAAAACATAAGACCGTAGTCTTATATTTAAGAAGAAAAACACCACCCTTGAAAAGGAAGAAACAAGGAACAGTTCACATTATTCCATGTCAGATGTTTGTCAATTACAACATAACAAATAGAACAAGAGATTGAATAAAAGATATATTTTAAGAAAGTGAATCAAAAGAAGCATCAGAAAACTGGCAAGCTTGTTTCAAAGAGCTTCAAGAAGAAATTATATTAAATATAAGACCACACACACATCCACTTGCTTCCCAGCAAGGAATCTGAGGAAGCAAGATTTTAAGTGTTCACTATGTTGAAAAGTATGAATTTTTTTAAGTCATACACAAAGAACATATAAAACGCTGAGTGTTGGCCGCAGGAAGGAGACATCCTCCAGACAAAAACTACCTAGCAGATGGACGCAGGGAATAAACAATTAACAAGGGGAGAAGCAGTTCAACCCCAATGACCAGCCAGGGGTCGCAGGTCAGGGACAGCAGAGAAAGGAGGGACACGAGAAACACCGAGCACAGACCCCGGGCGATAGCAGACCCCTCAGTAACACTCCTTCCCTCACACAGGTTTCCCCTTGGGGCCAGAAAAAGAGCCCAGGAGCAGCCCACCGCCCTCACCCCCAGGGCCCGGCAGCCCCCTCAGGCCCCGGGCCCCTCAGACTCACCTCATCCGCACTCAGCTCCTCCATCGCCTTCCTCTTAATGGTGAACGGAGGGAGGGCGCTTTCCTCTGCCCCGCCGCGGGGCAGCTCCGAGGAAGCGCTCTCCTGTCGCCTCTGCACCCCCGGGGAGCCTCACAAGGGCATCTCCGGGGCGGCCGCGCCGCGCCTCGCCCACCGGCAGCTGGCCCCGGCCCCGCCGCCGCCGCCGCCGCCGCCGCCCCCGGCCCGCTGCCTGCCCGCCGCCCGCGCCTCAGCTGCCGCTGCCGCGGCCTCAGGGGAGCCGCTGCCCCGCTGCCGCCGGCCGTCCGCGCTCCCCGGCCTCGGCCCCCGCCCGCGCCGCGGCCCCTGCCCCGCGCGGGGATTATTCATCAAAACAAGAGGGCAGCGGCGGCCATCTTGGGGCGGGATCACGTGAGACCGCGCGGCGGCGCGGAGAGCCGGGCATGCCGGATCCCCGCGCTAGGCGCCGGCCAATGGCAGCGCGGGGAGGCGGCGCGCGGGAAGGGAGGGGCGGCCCGCTCGCGCCATGGCAACGGGCGCGAGGGCGGTGCTGGGGGGAGGAGGGGCTGAGGCGGGAAAAAGGGCGGGAAGGAGGCGGGAGCCAGGCTGGCGTTCGGCCGCTGGGCTCTTCACAGCATAATGGGTCCGGACGTTCTTCGCTCTTTTAAGGTGTTAGATCGCTCCTCGGTGATGAGTGATTGAGATAATACAGGCTTGTTGTCTAATTACTACAGCCTGTGTAACACGCCAACGAAGGCACTAAACCCTCAGTGACCCTCAGCCTTTTCTAAGTGCAGTCTGGACCTGAGGTATTTTTTTCTTTTCTTCTGTAGAAACACAAACTTTCCTGCACCTAGTTCTTTCATTATACCACAGAGTCGTATTTTTGTGAAAAATATTAATGTTTTCATCGTCTTTCCCCTCACCTTTGAAATGAAACTGCGCTTGAGAACAAAGCGAGGTCTCTGTTGGCTTTAAGTGAATTGGATGTTCGCTTCTAGCTGTGCTTGTCTGGTCCATTATAATGCTTGTAGGTGGAAAAGAAAAGGATTTTGAGAAGTTGGCATTTTGGAAGAGAACAAAAAAAAGGGAGTTGCATCAGCAGGTTTTTGCCCCAGGATGAACAGTCACTAATAATATCTTAACAGGCAGCTATGCACAGGGCAGTGTAGTTTGACTCAGCAAGTGAAAGAATCCTATAAAAGGACAACAGGATGTTCTTAAGATGGAATTAGACTGGTTTGTATGAGCAAGGTGTAGAACTAAGATGTCATTCCATAAGCACTGCACATAATCATAAAGCAACAAAATCGATCAGGGTTTTTTTATGCATATATGAGGCAGTTATGATATTTGGTCTTGTGTGCCAGTACATCTTAACATATTGTATTGATTTAAAGGTGTTTGAACAATGTTTTTGTTCTATGTTTGTGTTTTTGATGACTTAATCAAGGTGCCCGTTCTGGGCATCTTGTAAATAATTGGATCATAATATGTATCACCCGACTTTTTGTAGATCATATGTGTATTGTTACTTTAAATTTTTTAGATTATGCTTTGTTTTGTGTTTCTTTATTTCCTTGGGATTATGTTTCACTTTGTTATTTATTTTTTTTCCAATGGAGTTGGGACTACAATCCAAAGCAGAGGCTTTTTGCATGATTGCACTTGCAGTTTGCTCTTATGCTACACTGTTGGTTTAGTCCGTATTATATAGTCATTGCACAGAATAGTATGCAAGAAAATTATTAGAAGACTACACACAAGTTTGTGTCTTAAAAGTTTCTGAGTAAAAATTAGTAACCTTAAAGGTACTTTTGATGATGTCAGGGAAGAGTTATGTGCCCTGTTTAAAAGCAGTCTGCATTTTGTCACAAAGACCAACTTTTAGAAGCAATAATAAGAACCACATTCGGTGATTTGACTCCTTATATTTTTAGGTAGCACCTATATAACTTTTTTTTTCGTCATTAGAGTGTTTTAGAGACTGTGAATCCTGGCTGTTCTTTTGGTTTTCCATTATCTATTTTGATTGTAAAATCCAAAGGCAACACATTTCTGTCCACCTTTCTATAAAGTACTTTGCTATGCAGCTGGCATACCTTAAAATCATCATAATACCCATGGTTAGCAAGTTGCACTGAAAAACCTCAGAGGTTGGTTGATGAAAAAGTTGCACTGTCAAAGCAATATTGTAAGATAATTGAAGTGAAACACCTTTGAGTAGAACCTTTCAAGTGTTCCTCTGGCAAGTTTTGTTCTTGTCCTTCAGTTCTATAGTTGAAGTGCATATCTCAGAATCATAGAATCATAGAATAGTTAGGGTTGGAAAGGACCTTAAGATCATCTAGTTCCAACCCCCAATCTTCTTGGCAAAGGCTGTCTTAATGTCTTTTCTTTCCCCCTACTTCCAGAACATGTGGCTGCTCCCTTACTTGTTTCACCTTGCATTTCAAGATGTTTAATTTGTATTTTGTGAAAGCATGTGACTTCGTTTGCATAGAAATGAAATTGGGATAAGCAGTTTTGTCACTGTAGTACCTTCTCTCATCCTCAAGATCTCCAAAGCATCCTCAAGCAAGTTCTGCATAGCATTGCCTGCTTTCAAATCAGCAGTTTAAAGTAGGAAGAAAAGTAATATCACTGCTAATAATAACTTTTCTATATTTCTAACAGTAAGGAGTTCCTAATAGCAGCCTTACTAGCAAATTATTGCACTTCTAGTCACACAGGTTTCTAAGGTTGCATTTTTCTGATGTCTACTTGGAGTCTCTCTTCGTACTAATAGAGTTCTTAAGGTCATCGTTGCTTTTCTGTATGGCTTTTCATGCCTGTCTTAAAAGCTGTGGGGTTTAGGAGATCTGCAATATTTAACACTTAAAATACTGCTGTTAGGAACCTCTACAATTTCAATAAGGACTCGATATGTTCCAGAGGTGCCACCTAGTGGAGTAGCCAAGTGTGCGTTACTGGTGCTGTGTATCGCTGATAAACATGACACGTTAGGTCTGCTGCACGAATTCGTTATTTATATTAGAATCACATGGGAACAGTAATTTTGTTTTCAAATAAATGAAAACTACTCGGTTCCAGAAGAAAGACACTGTCAGGATCTATAGAATAGACACCATTTTGAGGCTGCTTCCCCAAATTTCCCTAACTGTCTAAAGGGTACTAGTTCTTTTCTTCATGTTTTGGAAGCTAGCTTAAATTTACATAGGCCTCTAGTAATCATATGGGGGGGGTTCAGTCTAACCAAAAGGCCTCCGTGCTTCATCAGGTGTTGTCTGCCTCTGGTGGCAGCTTTAAGAATTCTGAACTGACAGGAATTATCAGAAAGGTGGTACTAACATTTTAAAATGTCAGGGATTACTTCAGAGGTGTTTTTAATAGGAAGTAATTAAGCTACTAAGATTAAGCTAGATTTAATCAAACTCTTCTCTTCCCACTAGTGATAAAATCCCTGCAATGTTAGTGTTAGCAAAAATATGCAGCAACTCATTTCGCATGTAACTACCACATTGATCTGACCACTTACACGTGTTTACATGAGGCAGAAGAAAGCCTATTTCTCTGTGCAGCATTACACAAGGTCAAAAAGAAAACCATTTAATCTAATTGAACAGATGTATGCAAATAAATCTTAACTAAAGCAGCATTGTTTTCCCACCATGTACGTGCTTATGGAGTTCAATTATTTTGCAGGCTGGAATCTGCTCAGAATGAACTCAGACCTATCTTCATTGTTCTGGGATTTCATCACAGGCTGGTTTCCTCTGGTAAGGTGAACCTAATTATTTTTGAGAACAAAGCAGCTAGAAAACAATATAGGACCTTGCATTACACATTTAAGATACAAGCAAGTGGAGTTAACTACTACTCTACATCTTGAAGAGAAGCATTTTGAATAATAAATCTGTATCCTTTGTCTGCTTTGGTATCTTCACTTCTCTACCACAATTTCCCCTCTGTTTTGTTTGATGTTGGCACACCCCTTTAGAATAGACAGGTTTTCTTGTTTTGATTTACACTTTTAGTTAACTGGAGACCCAAGCCATATCACTTACATTTTGGGTTGGTTTTGTTTTTTCCTCCAAAACCACATTCAGAAGTCAGGTACTGAAGATTGGTTTGGTTTTAGACATTTATTAGCAAAAATCAGACACTGGCAACAGCAGACTTACTTCCTGAGCCAGAGACATCACAACCTTTATTTCACAGGTACAAGGAATCAGTTCTTCTCCATAAAAACATTGCTGGACACAAGGATGCAGAGTCTCCTGTACATAGCTGTTTCTCCATGTAGGAACAAGTATATATGTTCAAGCTCTCCTGAAGACCTGTCTACATACTTGATTCTCACAACGAAGCTCCTACAAACAAAACCAAATTATAGATGTATATAGTAATCAAAGGAACTGATTCTAAAGATGAGTGTAAAACCTTTGCCATGACTACTGACCACCACTCTGCTGCCATGCTAATAAGTTATGATTAACATTCCAAATTCAATTTACATCACGTTGAAATAATGAAGTTGTTCCACCTAAACTAAAATCAAAGCAGAATGTGCTTTCTATGTACCATCCATTACAAATATTACAGGGGTAGAAGTAGACTTGTGAATACCCTGCCCACATTATAGATCTTATTTTTGTCATATAGATACAAAATTAGTAGAAATATGAAGTACATACCAGGTGGAGGTCATCTCCTTCAAGCCAATGAGTCCAGCCTCTGTTCTTCTTCTCACCAGTCTGGACACAGACAAGTTTGTCATTTTCCCAGGTAACTAGGCTCTGTGGAAGAGGAAACAAAGAAGTGTTTCTGTACTTTTTTGTCTCAGTTCTGCAATATACTCGTAGACAATGCCCTTTTATCCTGGATAAAAGGGGACCTAAATACTACTCCTGATGGACAGTGAAACTCTGTGCCTATAACTCGGGCTCCCACCTCTGCACTGCATTACAAATAGTATTCTTGAAACAATTTCAGCTCAAGTAGCTGCATTGATGATGGCATCTTAATTTTGTCATGGACTCGTGGTTTTATATATTCAGTCTTACCTTGCATTTTCTATTATCCAGGCCTTTATTATCTTCTTCAAACTCTTCTCCAATTTTGAACTGAAGTGTATAATCTCTGAATGTGCTAGTGGTGTGGATATAAAATGAATCACCCTCTTGTTTGATCACTTTTTGAGGCTTCAGCATTTTTGCTATCTTGCGTGTTGCAAAGTCGATACCTTGGGTAGGAGGCAAAAAGGTCAGAGCTGTATTTATCAGCACCCATTTTGACAGCCAGGACTTAGCCTTTATTACTACTAGAAGCATTTCTTAGGTAGTTGTTTTACCTTACTACTATGCAAGGTTTTGTGGTTTGGTTGTTGTTGGGTTTTTTTTTTGTTTAAAGCTGTATATTACGCAGTTTAAGTCATGTTCTTGTTCATTGTGCTCTTTGGAAACCAGTTTACTCAATTGTTGCACAATTCCTATGCAAGATTTCTAGGACTTTGAGGCTGAAGAGTCCTTTTAGGAGTTGGGGGGAGTTAGTTTCCCACACAATCGCCCTAAGCTTGGTGCAAGCCTTGCTTACCTGCTGCTTAGATAGAGGGAGTAGTTAATGCTTATTCCCATCCTTTGAGAGAGGAAAGGCATTAAGTGAATTGATAAGAAATCTTCTCACCCTGTACCTTAAATAGGGTAAAATGAAGGACAGTCTTAAAATTAATTACTCAGTCGTGTTTTCAGAACATGCTACTTGCCACTAACACTTTTTAAGTGCAACTAGAAACTATCGCACTTGTCAAAAGATTTCCTGGTGATCCGTAATGATCCTGATGTCCTTGGTAATACTGAGTTTAAAGCAGTGCTTCTGAACTTTTTTCTATTTCTCCAGGGAATGTTTGTTTCTTTAGAGGAACAGCCATCTAGTTGGCAGGCAACCGAATTACACTGCATCCCAATAGCATGCTCAAAGTTTTTGGGAAGGGGATGGGTAAAATGTGTATTAATTAATTTAGTTGTTTTCATTATCTAGATTAAAGCTTTTGTTTTATAGGACCATGAGAAGTTTCTCACTTTCTGCAGGATGGAGTTATGATCTTGACAGGGTGGGTTCAGCTACCATGTGTTGAACCACATGGCTACTTGTGCAGTCTGTGTTTGAGTGGGGCTTAATTACTGTATGCATTATAGAAGTGCCAGAATCTGTCAGTCATGTTTTTACGTGGTTACCAGTTTATTTTTAGCATAGAGGGGTTTGAATTCAGTATCAGCAACAGCCATACCCAGGAAGCCTAAACACTGTTGTAAGAATGTATATATACAAACTACTTACAAATCTACTTTTAGAGGTTGGTATTAAATTGAAGGTATGGCTAGGCTTGTAATAGCCATGTCCTTATCCATAACCCTCTAGTTTCTCAGCTGATTGGATATTAGCCTCCTGACTCTACTTACCCTGGCAGAAAAGCTTTTCATTCAAGCTCTACAATACTGGTTTCAGTCCTTGTTTTATTCAGTATACTGGCAGCCAAGCAGGAGTAATTAAAGATAGATAGGTTGTAAATCATCAATAGGATTCTTTGCCTTTACTTTTAAGTAAGTTCCCCCAGTTACATCCTGAAAACAAATTGCATTTTTCACAAGATTGCTAGTTAACTGTAAGAAGCCCTTTACTTATTTCAACAACATTTATTATCGAGGAACAGACAATCCCTATTCCATTTGAAGACATTAAAACATTAGGAATATATTACTTAGTATTCAAACTGAGGAATAAGCTCTCATTATGAGAGCAACGTTTTTTTTCTTGTTGATTAGAAGGATTAGAAACAGAGAAGAGTTCTATCACCATGTTAAAGGTATCAACTAGCCTGCTTAAGTAGGTCACCTAGCATAGATACATCCACAGAACAGATTTCATTCTAGTTGTGTGTACAATAAGCAACAAAGGACACAGCTGGTCATCAGTTTACACAAGTCAAAAGGCAGAAAGGGGTGGGAGAGGCAGGGAGAAGGGAAGGCAGCACACAAGGTTCTCTGCTGTCACCATCTGTAATAAGCTTTGTACAAGAAAGCTAATAAAGTACCAAGAACTTTTAGCTCCCTGTTAAAGCACTGTTAATCTCTCTCTGTAAGACATCTGAGCAAGCTAACAGGTTAGCTTCAAGCACTCCAGAAAAGGGACAGTTAAAGAGACTGATCAACAAGTCACAGTAATGAGAGAAGGATTTTGTAAGTTGTTTAAAGGTAAATGACACTAAACTAAACAACTCCCTGGAAGTGGCAAATAACCAAGAACTTTTTTTTGTTACTTTGTATTTAATTAACCCTAGACACAGGTTCTGTAAGTTTGTGCTCAAAGGCAAGAGAAGGTGAGTGGACAGGGCAAGCTCTTCCCTGTCTCTGACAAAAGCTGTAAAAACATTCTACTTTTAACAAGTGTTAGGCTGAGAAATTCCTGACACTTGGGTGACAGGTTATAAAGTGTAGTTAAAGCTGTCTGTTTGCCATTCCATATTATGGTTCTTCCATTGGTTACCAGAGAAAAAAGCTTCAGCAATATCTAGGTTTTAGAAGAACTCAGACTTCTCAAATTCAAGAGGACCCTTACAAGAAGGATAGAACCAGGTATTTGCACCTACCTAAGGCCACCATATAACCTTCAAAGTTGTCATTGCTGACAAGGTTCCAGGTCCCATTGAAATCCGCAGGCATTGCCAGACTGTGGAAGGAAGATGCAGTCAACCTCTGGCCTAAAATCAAAAATGAAGAAATAATTTTCCAACCTGGCCTTATATAAGGAACACTGTGGGTGGGATTACACCCCAGAGCCTTACTGATGGAGGGGAAGGGTATTTCTGCTGAGCCAATAGGCAAGAGGGTGTTTGTACATCAGCTTTAGCTGCATTGGAGGGAAAAGTTCACAGTTACTGAAATCTTTCTGTGGAGCAAATGTTAACAGCCCAAGAGTTGCAGTGCAAACCAAGAACTGGTTTGCATTGAGGAACTGATCACTCTTGTATACTGTGAAGGGAACCATGGACACATTTTGTCATTACTAAAAGTCCCTGCATGGGTATTAGAACTGTTGCTTTATGATCTGAGATCTACATATGTGTTGAAAAGGTGGTCTACCCACGGAAATACAAGCTGTATTTTGTATTGAACAGGCAGGGATTGACTATTAAGCTGTGGGTGGTATTGTATCAGCAAATTTTAAAGCAGTACCTCTGACACAGTAATGGAGACAAGCATTTTATCTTGTTGGTTTATGTCTGGAGTGAAGAGTACAGAATGAACAGAGAGCATCACTGTCTAGTGGTTATAATAGAAAAGTGTCAGACAAATCCTGTTTGTGTATGTTATTTTCTGATGTGACTCTCAACACAGCTTTACTATGCCACAGTTGACCTATTTGTGTTCTGATTTCTTTAATGCTCTTAGTTATATCCTAGTTAAATGAATATATACATTAAAAATTCTTTATCTGCTCAGATGCCTTACCAGGTAGAAAGTTCATGTAACAGTTAGGCATGAGACAGCAGATCCAGAGGCCTGAGCTCTGTTCCCAGTTCTGCAGCTCTGTATTTGTTTTCCTAGATGGGAAAGAGGACAAATACCTGTTCATGCAATCCACTTTCTACTCCTAAAAATAGCCAATAACAAATTCAGAAGCTACTCTTGTGTATATGGAAGATGTAGCTCCCTCCTTTGCTTTTTATTCTTGAAACACACAGTAAAGGAAAGATGACACAGAAGTTACTCCCACTGGTGCTTTATTAGATCCAATATCGCATATAGGGAGTAGAGCACAGGATGCAGCAGGTAAGCTTCATTGTTGGACTTTTATCTTCATCAAAGTGAAAAATCTCCTAAGTGATGACCCAGCAAAGTGTTTGGAAAAGTGGATAAATAATGCTTGACTTCAAACAGAAAGGATATGTAAGGAATTTGGAAGCGAGATTTTTTTTTCCTTAAGAAGATACATAATTCTCCAATCTCTTGCAGTTCCTCCATCTGTGGTTACTTTTTGCAAGCTGTATGCCTTATTGTTACAACCTACCAAGAAGGAAATATATATTTCACAATCCTGAACAACTAGGCACTCCAGAATTGTCAAGTACAGGACAGGTAGATGACTTCATACCTCAGTTTACTCATCAGTAAGATGGGGAAAAGAATTGTTCCTAAAGTCACACATATTTTTTGAGCATTAGCTTAATCCCACATTTTAAGTGGTCACATGGAAGAATAACGAGAACTACAATGAAGGCTACATTAAAAGAAAACCCCAAAATTGATGGGCAAGGGAAATCGTAACTGTATTGCTACCATAATGAAAGGGAATTTGCTATTCTGAATCTTGAATGAGGAAACTCACCTATAACTACTACATTTAGCTGTTTACTGGCTCAGGTTAGGCTGAATAAAAAGATAACATTTTGCAAAGAAAATTACACTTCCCTGAACTTTAGCTACATTTTTGGAGCTGACAGTTTGACCTATATGACTCACAGATCACACTAGTAGGAAATTAGGACGTCAACGCTTGTTTCCTGTTTGCAGATGGACATTGTTCTCTATCCTATACTAAGCTAGGAATAGCACAGAGAAATGATAATTACTGTTTCGCCTGGATGCAAATAGTAACATTTCACCCATAATTTGTTATTACAAACACTATGTATGGTAGTATGGTAGTAAAGCACTCTTGCAATACTGACTCTTCCAAGCAAAGAGAAGTCAGTACTTGGATGAGGCCTGTGTAAAAGCCTGGATGTAACATTACAATTGAAAGATAAGATAATGCAGATTGTCTGGGATATGGTGCTTCTTTCTGTAGATCAATACTTAATCTCAAACTTAAGACTTATAAAGGCTACCAGGGTTACTATTTCAAGGCTCAGCCAAAGAATTGCCTACAGAATGTTTTGTAAGAACCGGCGCGTGCCCTGGTTGTGTCACAGGATGGTTCATTTCTTTCTCCACTAAAGTCCCCAATTTTCTTTTTGTGGAAAGTATTTTTTCCATCTTAATTGCTGTGCAGCATGGAGCATCTAACTCATTCCATTCAGGTTGTGCCCTTATTTCAGAAGTAGATGAAGTATTTATAAATACTGCTCCAGTATTTATAAAATATTTTGAGTCTGGATTACATGGGTGGTGTACGAGCCCCATGTTCTCTTAACAGAGCAGAACTAAGTGCAGTGATGTAAAAAAAACCCTCATTTTTGTTTGCACAACATTCATGAATGCATTATAATTCTTTTATAAGGAAGTTCAGTGAACTGCATTATTCACAAACTTGACATTTTCCAGTATATAGATTCTCTTATAGGTCTATTCCACTCTTGAAAGTCATAGCTAACATTTTTGAATTTGCCACATCACTGACCGTGATGCTGATTTTAATAACTGAACACAGGGTGAGGTTACTTCTAGTGCTGTACCAGGCAGGTTTCTGGATCCCATGAGTAAAATGAAAGATCAGTATTCAGCAGTCAGTGTAATTTTTGAACAATGTTCTATTTTGTATATACAAAACTGTACTGACACCATTCTACCTACTTAAAAATCACATAGTCATCAGACATCAGATTTGGTTAATAACAGCATGACTAAAATTAGCATACTACATGCAATTTATTTTATTGAAAGACCCATCACACATAACTACATTAAAACCCAGTGAAATGTAACTGTTTGAAGACCCAAGCTTTATAAAACATCCTATTGAATTCGCAGTTTCTCTAGAATTACACAAAGTGCACCAACACACACAACAGCATCATTGTTTAGAAGAATAAACCTAGACTTAAAGTGCAGTTTTACTCTGAAAAGTGACCACATCGATAGGGTGCTTTCTTATTGGAAAGATGTGCTCTGGTTATTCAGAAGCACACTAGTTGACTTGAGTGCTGAAAAGAAATCTTTCTTGCTCTCTATTCTTGTCAGTCATAAAGACAGACAGCAAGCAGGAGAGAAAAGTGGGTCTTGTGCTTTCCTACACACCATCAACAATATAGGTATCTTCAACCAGTTATGGCAGTTTGATTGCTAAGGTGTTGCAGGGGGCATAATTTACCATCAGTACCTTTATTACTATTGATGATAAAAGGACAGTGTAAGCTTGCCTGAACTCTAGGGGACAAATGGCAGATAGAGCACATTTGATGCAGGAATCATCAAGAAAAAACAAAAGAATCCTTGATGGTACTTTCTGTCACAGTGCAGTTACAGATGCACTTCCAAGTTGTGATCTGATATTACGCCAATCTCCATGTTGATTCTCTAGACAGCCAGAGCTAGAACACAGATCTTCTAGTGTATAGTAATTGTGCAGAATTTCATGTGGGGCTCCAAGTCTTCATGTCCAGTGCTAGCTCCACTGGGGGTTACAGGTTTTCCTAACAGCGTCTCAACTCCCCTCCTGGGTTTTAGAGGAGCCTCACAGGCCCCAGGGCTGCCTGTAACATTCTGTGTTTTGCATCTGGCTTCAACACTCCCACTAAGCTCCTAGAGATGCCTAGACTGCTCCCTCAGCTCTTTGAGGATCCCCTGCCCAGGGGAGGAGGATGATGGGTTGTCACAGTTATGTTCTTGGAACATGTCCTGGTTCTAGGCTACCTGCCCCGAGAATCTCCCATTCTGCTGGATGTGGTGATCTGTAAAATGTGAACAGAGTTATCTTGTGGAGATCGTACGAAAAAGCTGTTGACCCACTAGCGAGCATCTTGGAAACCGTGACATTTTTTATAAGGCACATAATCAAAACAGATGGGATGACAGCAAATAAAGGGAGGTAGAATTCCATGAGCATGACATTCACAGTGCCTCTCTAGTTTATATTCACATAACACAGACAATATACTGCTAGATTCAAAACCAGAATTCTAGCAAAGAAAACCATTTCACTTGTGCACAGTCTTAATATTCTACTATTTCTTTTCAACTCCAGTTACAGGAAACAATTCTGGCTATATACATTTGGCTCAAAAGTAAAAGCTCATTTATTACTTGAAATAAATGGAGAACTGTCTGAGAATCAGTGCAATGACACTAATTTCTATTCATTAAATCCATAGCCATAAACCAGTTTCTGAAGTAGGTCTGTCCTTCCATGGGAACAGTGCTGAGCTTAAAGTACAGCTTTGGAAACATGAATGAAGTAAAGCACAAGGCATTTTGGGAGCAAATTGCACAAGAGCAGACAAACAGCTGCATATCTGAAAGGCAGGCAGCTCAAAGCATGGTATATCTAGCACCACTTCAGCGAGGAGCAACTTTTTTCCCTTCCAGCATAGAGCAAAATAGTTTCTTTGAGGTGTACATGTTGGCAATTTCTTAAAAAGTTAAATAGATTTCCTACCAGTAAGTGGTACATTTTGAAATAAAATGGCTTTGTCTGTTAAGACACTGGAAGTTGCAAAAAATAGGACTCAGAGCAGTCTGAGTTAAAACCAATCAAAACATTCTCCTTTGGTTTGTTCGTTAATTTTTACTTTTCATCAGCAAGTGTGAATTCTTGTATTTAGTTCACTGCACTGTAACAAAATGTTTAAACGTGAAAATCTTATTATTGGATTTAAAAGTTTGTGTAGGTCCAATCATTGAGTGCGCCAAACTTCAACAGCAACTACGTATGTACTAAAGCCACAGAATTAGCTTGCTCTTAACTTTAAAAAAACACAAACCAAAAAAACAACCCCTAAAAAACATATTCTCCTGTACTGAACTGTAGCTTTTTTTCACAGCAGAAAGTTGTGTAGTTAGTTGTTAGTTGTTAGTTCTTGGAATCCCTTGCATTCTTCTGTAAGGGAGCCAAGACAACCCCAGCATTCTTGTCTTCACTCTCTGGACTATATAGGTTATGTTTTTCTATGTATGCTTCAACCGCATCAGGCACTAGGTAACGAATGCTTTGGCCCCTCCGCAGTGCTCTCCTAATCTTGGTGGAGGAAATGTCATTTGTGATCCATTCTTCCACAAGGTGAATGTTATTCTTATGTCTCCACAAAATATCAGACTCATAGATGAATTTCTGAACGTTGTTTCCAGCTCTACTGATGCATACAAGGCCATGATTTTCCACAATTTCAGTGATGTCCTCCAACTTCCACAGATTGGGGATCCCAAAAGACTCCAGCATGTCACTTCCACAAAGCAGTTTAAGCTGTGGGACACCTTAAACAGAAAAACAAGTGAGAAACAGGGCTTTGTTTAGGCCACCAGATTTTAGCCAACTTGATAGGGACATTTAATTTCTAGGCTACCTTTAATCTTTGGTTAATATGAGACAATGGAATGAAATAAAAAGACTCCGAGTTTATAATTTATAATGAGTAGCCTTAATACAGGATTTTTCTGGGGGAAATAAGTTATGGGAGTCCCTTCATCCAAAAGGACTGGAAAATAAACTTCAAAGTGCTCATGTCCTATATATTTTACCCTTACAGTTGTCGTGTTACAAAGCCTACTGCTTTATGCTGTGGAATTGAAGGGAAATCAGCACCAAGAACTAGCATTAAAAAAAGCTACTCATCAGCACAACTCCCTTGAAATAGTGACTATTGTTAAGCATTTAATTTCCAAACAGACTTAACTTTTTATATCTGGACTCTGATTTTTCTTTTTAACGGGCTCATGCCTATTTAGTTCCTGTTTCCTCTTCCGTCCTGGCTTTGTTAAAGGTATAGCATTCTGCAGGCTATTTGTGGGATCAGGAGATATAAGCTTTTGTTGATGGTACCTGCAAAACAGAGGTGTTTTAGGTGTTTTAAAGATGCAGGAGAATATAGGCAAGAGTATGGTCTACTAAGTGATCTGTCACTGCTTCCTCCTGCAGAACTTTCACATCCAAGAACTGATCTACTGGAACAGGGACTTGTGAGAGCTGGGTCATAAGATGGTCAAAGTGGAAAGATT
Organism: Strigops habroptila; assembly: GCF_004027225.2. NCBI lineage: Eukaryota > Metazoa > Chordata > Aves > Psittaciformes > Psittacidae > Strigops > Strigops habroptila. The sequence continues at coordinate 4,210,956 of NC_044292.2, forward strand.
TCAAAGCAACAACTATAAGGTTGGTTTGTTTCTTTTTTTAATAACGATTCATTTTAAAAAGAACCACTTCAGTGACTGAAAGAGTAAAAAACTTAAAGATATTCCTTCAGACAGTTCTCATGCCAGCCCTGAAATACAGAAATGGGCAGCAGAGCACAATCAGAATCAAACAAGAGAAGCTTGCATTGCATGTGTCTACCCCATTCTAGTCTCTTGTCCTTCCCTGTGAATACCTTTTCAGCACAAAAACTGAATTAAGGCAAAGAAACAATATATCTTAAAATATTATCATAGTCTCATTTTCTGTACGTTTAAGACTAATAGTGCAATCTTTCATTTACAATGCTCATATAAATAGTACTTCTGGATTCCCTGAGTCTCTTCATATGATTTGGGCTTAGCCTGCTATTATTCTAGCTTGTTAGAGCTAGCACCATTCCTTATCTTTCTATAGGTTCTTGAGACTTTTTAGGGTTTGGCTGAAGAATACCTTAAAACTTTTAGTGTTTCCAACCACTCACTCTGGCTGCTTTCCCAATCATCCACTTCCACCCAGTCAGAGTTTTTTGTAGCTAGTTTTGCCATAGCTACTCGGTGATCTGCACTGATCAGACCTTTCTTCTTATACGCATCACCGACTGGTGAGATTATTCCTTTGATGACTTTGTATTTTCCTGTGGAAAAAACACATAACATGAGAACATGAAAAGTGGTCGAGCAGATGTTACTTCCACTGTATTGTATTTAAACTAGGACATAAGCATTACTCACTGCAATCTCTTAAGAATACCAGTGCCAGCTCTGACAGCCAGTCCAGTGGAAAAGTACAGTACACTTCTTCCAGTGTGTAAGGCAGCACAATTAAATATTTAGTAAGATATATTAGAAAGAGATTTAAATAAAGAAAAACTGTAATACATTAAGATTAGTAATAAGCAACAGATCTATAAGGCTGTTCTCTCATGTATTTGGCCTACCCGATTTTGTATGATACAGACACACATACTAGCTTCAATTTCTAATTAAGTGTTTCAAAAAATAGTTATCACAGCTGTCCTGAATAATATAAATTACCATCCTACCTGTTTCATGGAAGTAGTCTTTAGCCAGCTCAAATAGCCTCAGGTGCATGTTGGTAATGGGGTTGAAGGACCCGCAGGCCAGCAGGACTACTTCAGTCTTCTTTTCGGAGTCTTCCATAGCTATTTCTCGCAGCTACAGAGTCAAGAGCAGAATGTTGGTGCTAGTTTCCAGCCACTACAAGAAGAGATGAGATCAAAAAAAGTTATTCATACTTATTTGTGCTGCCAATAAGCGCAAGAGTTCAAGATCAGATCGAACACTGTCTTTTCCTTCCATCAACGTTTGGCCTGTGATTGTTTGTATGATACTGCATGATCCAATTTCTAAGAGATTAAAACCACCGCATCTAGTTCTTTCTGGTTATCCCAGGATAGCGGTACAAAGCAAGGAGCTGAGCCAACAGTGGCACTGTGTTGCAAAAAGGAGGATAATTCTTCTGTGAGGCTTTAGAAATCAAGGATGTAGAGGAAAGTGAGTGTGTTAGGAAGGAGACATACGTAATTGCAGCTGCAATCCCCTCCTATATGCAAAAGGAAACATCTTAAAAATGAAATCCCTGAAAACAGGCTGCTTGCCTAAGGAGGGGACAGCATACTGCCCACTGAAGAAAAGCAGCTCATGCACAAAAACTTCATGAGGAGAGATAACCTGTCCCGATTGCAGGTCAAAGTTGATTAGAACTTTGCTGGTTATTTAAAATGCCAATGCCAATCAACTTCCTTACTTCTAGTGCTTATGGGGAGGAAGACGGGGAAGAACATCCTGTGACAGTTCCCAGAGCTGCTACTCTAAACTGCAGTGAGTCTTTCCAGCAAAACCTGTAAATGTAACATTATATTGCATTAAATTCCAGAGGAGAGGAGGGTTAGCATTTGTTCATTTGGGATTTATTTAGCTATTGCATGCTTATGGTATGTGGGAAGAAAGTGCGATGGCCTAAACATGAAAACATCTGATCTACATGGTGTTCCAGAAGTAAGTGGTAGGTGTATCAGTGGAACAGATGATTAGAAACCAGTGAATTTTAAAAGGTTTAGTAAAATCTGCAGTTAAATACCAGCTTTTCTTCTTTTTTTTTTTTTAATACAACAGCACTGATGCAATTTTGAACTTTGCTTTCAGAAAGCTGCTTAAGAATTGGTGAAAATAAGGAAATTACACTACTATTTCATTGCCCCTCACACTACATGGATTTTTGCTTCTCAGTGTTCTTTTCTTTCACAAGTATATTCTGACTTACCAGGACAGTTTCCCTTAGCCTGGCCTTGCACAAATGAAAACTGGAATATATTACAGGCCATCCTCCTGCTGTGGCTGTCCGAGACATCTGCGTTGAGCACGAATAGCCTGCTATTGTGTCTACAGCAACACCACAGCCTGGAAAAATCCCACAAGGTCACCCTCACGTTCTGTCCCCTTTACAAAGAGGCTGAGTGATGTTCGCAGCCACCACAGCAGTAAGATGTCATCACAGCTAACCTCGTATCAGCTACTATGCACCAACATCAAACAGCCCTTGCATAAAAGAGTCTTGCAAGGCTTCACATTTTGCAGGTGTTAGTACTTTTCTGGGCTTTCAAGTTTTACAGACTTTAGAAATACTCTTTATTACTGCAGAGTAGTTCAGCGTTTGAAGTGTTGGCGTTCCTTGGAGTGCAGCCTTCATGGGGCATGGGCTAGGAGAGTTACTATGGGAACAGCCAGGGAAAGGAGTTAGACTTGCTTTTGTCTGAAGCCCCACTTTCTAAAGAAAGTGGCTCATGCTGCAAATCTGAAAAGGGGTTTTTTTTTTTCCTTAAAGAAGTAAGGGCAAAAAGAGCAGAAAATTTTAAGCTGGAAATCTGCAGTGCCTTTTCTGGCATTGGCCAGGTGTCCTTTTTGATGCTGCTGGAGACTCTTCAGAAACAGGCAATTCTTGTATCATGAACTCACCTTGTAGCACTTCATATCTGCACAGAAATTAAGAATCTGATTTAGTAGCTTGCCCACAGCCTCAGTCTCCTCATTCACAGAGACATCCTCTGTCCAGCACTGGTTTCACAGTATCATACTCGATATTGTCATCTTCATAACCAACACAGCTCCAAAAGAGCTGGGATCTGCTTTCTGTGGAATAACCTTCATGTAGCTCTAACTTTTGGAGAAAAGCTATGCAATTTGCACATCTCAGCAGAGAAAAGGACAAGGTTCCAGTGGTGACTGAAGCCCAGCCATTACCTGAGCTGTGTATGAAGCCATGCCTCTTCTTATTGTATAATATGAGTAGTTTTGATGAATTAAGTGTAATTTGGCACTGCCTGACACAACTCTTAATTATCACAGTTTGACCACAAGATCTAAACTAGCAGCCCAGCTCCTGCTATACAGAGAGAGATCTGTACACAGGCATTTAGTTCCACACAACTTAGAACAGTCTTGAAATAATACTATCTTACGCCAAATACTAAATGAAATATTAGTAAAATCTCTTGAAGATGGAGGATCAAAGTAAAGTGGTCTTCACCGATTCTCCATGCATGTGGGGCATCCTGGATCATTTTCCCTTCTTCTTCAGAAGGAAAAATGAGGTGCCTTCGGATGTACTCCTTTACATATATGCTGATATACCATCTCATCATGCTTCTACATAACCTTACGCATGTTTAGTGTGTACCACTCGCAGTCCTGCTGGCGCTTAGCTGCGTTGGACAAGTATTTGCCCTAAAAACCAACAAAGTATGCCAGCAGTAGGTTTGGGGATGGTCCAGAACCCCAGACTGTTGGCTTTTGTGGACAAGCAGGCAATTTTGAGCATGCTTTGGTCAATCCGCTCTATATGTCTTAGGTAAATCGCTACTAAATATGCTTACACGCCTGTAGAATCTAAGCACGTTAACTTAGCGGTGCGCAGGCTCCTGATGGAAGCTCTCCACGCCAACCGCTCCCGCTTTCCGTGCGGTCCGGTAACCTCCTCCCCACAGCCCCGCGCCGCCAGCGGCCTACACGCAACACTGCCCCGACCCCGCCGCTATCCCCGCTTACCGCCCGCGGCCGCGCCGGCAGCTCCGCGCAGAGAGGCCGCACCGGGCGGCGGGGGGGCGGCGCGCTCCGATTGGCTCAAGTGCGACGGCGGCGCGCTCCGATTGGCCCCGCCGCGCCGGAAGCGGCGCTTGTGGGACGCGGCCCGCTTCGCCGCCGTTTGCGTTGTGCCAGTGCTGGCGGTCCCGCCCGGCGCGGCCTGCCCCAGGTGAGGCGCGGGGGGCCCGGGCAGCGGTTTGGGGTTGTGCGGGGCCGAGGTGGCCGGTCGCGCCCTCCTGCCTGGGTGTGTGGCTCTGCTCGGAGGAGCGAGTCCGGCGCGAAGGAGGAAGAGCCGGGCGGGAGCCTGGCCTTGAGGGTGGGGTGGGCAGGGCTCGGGTAGCGCCGAGGTTCCTCCTTGTCGGTCGTCCTCCCCTAGCCGTGTTCGCTCCCCTCTTCATCGTGTGGCTACCGCTGGCCTTGGTGCGGACTCTCAGAACTCGCTGGACCAAGGACCATGACAGGTGTCCCATGGGGACTGTTGCTGTTTCATATCCAGAGACACATACATGTTCTCCAGAGCGCTCCAGTTTTCCACAGCCTGTGATTCAAAGGTGTTTGACCGTTTCAGACACCTGCATCTGGGTTGTTGTCTCTTTAAATACTTTCCTAAGGGACCGCTGAAGAGTAGAATCTGCTTTTCACTTAGTGGGGCCTCCACATTTCAGTGACTGATGTTTGGTTTGGAACTGGTTTGGTTTTATGCTCTTTGGCTGTCTGACTCTTGCTACTGAGATACCAATCCTGTGGACCCAGCCTAACACTCTTGTATTTCCACTGCAGGAATCTCCCAAGTGTTTTGATTAGACATTCCATCAAAATAAGGTTTGAGTTGTTGCTGCACAACAATAAAATGTTCTTTCTCCTAGGAGTGTCATGTAACAGCTTACAATTTTCACGTGAAAACAGAAAATGGCTTCAAGAGGAACAACAGAGACCAGTAAACTAAAACAAAACTTGGAAGAGCAATTGGATAGATTAATGCAGCAGCTTCAAGATCTGGATGAATGTAGGTAAGAAAAACAGATTCTTTCCTCTTATGTGGTAATATTTCTCTTAAGTCGTTGGCAGAAGAAACTGGTCCCTTTCAAAGAATCTTGTGGGTTTTTGTTTTATTTTGTGTTTTGCTGTGGCTTTGTATTTTTAAAATGAGGGAGGATGTTTGTGTTGGCTAGTAAAAATAAGTTTAATAATCTTTCTTTTATTAAGATTATTCTGTTTAGCATCTTTTTGAGGTAAGTGTGCGCAGAAATACTTGTTACTGTTTTCACTGAAGTTCATTGTGACTTTTTAACTTATAATAGCTCTTCATAGAATTCACAATTTTCATGTGGGCTTTTTTAATAGCAGTTAGCAAATAGCTCTTGTGTCTATTTTGTTTTGTCTTATAATTATGGATGTTTCAATCTGGCTTTGTGGGGGTTTTTTGGTCTAACATTTTGATGTGATTTGTTTCAAGTGATTTTGCATTAGTTCCTTGTGGGCTAATAAATTTGAGGTAGACTGAATTGCCAAAGAAAAGGGTTTTTGTTTGCTTGGTTGGTTTAGGGTTTTTTTGGTTTTATTTCCTGATTCAGTACTTGCACTTAAAACATCCTGTGTGGTTTTAGATGCCTTCTCTGACTACAATGATAACTTGTCCAAGCAGCACCCATTTTTTTTTCCAAGATAATTATAACTGCTAAGGGTTGGTAGGGCTGTTCTTTTGGGCAAGGTTTAGACAGAAGAATCAGTTATTCCTGAATAACTTGATGGGCTTGGGGTGTGGAGATGCATTCACCAGAGCTTTGAGCAAGACAATCGCACTGTGTGTTTTTGTTGAGATCCAAAATACCCTTTTAAATACTGCTCTAAGTGTTGAGCATCTCGTAGTTGTCAGGGCCTTTTTAATACAACTGACTTCATACAAACAACACACGTGCATGGGTGGCCGGGAGGTGGTGGACAACCAGGAGAACTACATATGCATTAGCTAAGCAGTACCTAAGAGGGCTGGAGAAGAATGATCTGAAGTGATACTAATGTTTTCATTGCTGTCTGAGGAAGCTAGCTCCATGGTATTCCCTGATATCCTTTGCTCCATGTTACATCTCAGGTTTAATCCTATGAAATAATGTGTGTTGTTGGATCCTCTTTAGAGAGGAGCTAGATGCAGATGAGTATGAAGAGACCAAAAAAGAAACTCTGGAACAGCTGAGTGAGATCAATGACTCCCTGAAGAAGATTATGTCAGGAGATATGACTTTGGTGGATGAGCTCAGCGGGATGCAACTGGTAAGGATGATGTCTTACATCTTCTGCCTGAACTCAGTGAAACAGAAAATAGATACAGGTGGTTCATTATAATTATTAGAGAGGCAGGTGTGAAAGCCAGATCTAGGTATCTAATGTTTTTATTATTTAATATATGCATACATATTCAAACTTGGAAAATCCATTTTGAAGGGAAGAAAATGTTGAATTATAACCATAACACTGTAGAAAAAACTGTGGGAAATTGCAGGGACTAAATATATCCAATCCTTAATATTAGAAAATGACATAAAATAATACAAATTAATATTAAAGGTGTGAAGGATAACCCAGGATAAATTATATCATGAGAAACAAAGTTCATACCTGTTAGAAAGCACAGAGGTAGCATTTCCTGTGCTCTTATTGCTGATTTGTGTTTCAGATCCATACCAGTCCAAATGAAAAGGTTGTAGGAGTGACTCTGTGACTTCAGGTTTTTTTCAGTGAATTGAGCTTATTTTTTGTCAATTTCCAAACTTCTGATCTATTTTCTCTCCTTTTAGATATTTAGTTAAAGCATTATGTGTTCCTTCTGAGCCCTGTGTTTTAGGGTTTTGTTTCCAGAGAGATCATGATTTGTCCAAACATAACTGTGGGAGATTTAATCATAATAGTTTTGATACTCTGTAGAGGATTTTGAGTAACAGTAGGAGATTTGCCTCATCATTGACATTCTGCTTACTCTTAGAAGAGCTGTAATCATCAGTATGAGCATTAAAACTGCTAAAGATAGCACAGCACATGCTTTTGTGACATGCTAATATCAGGAAGATGTTTGAAATTATTAGAAATTAAAACCTGGTCTGTAATGAAAAGTTTCACAGCTCTTTCTCAGTGTAGTTGCACTAATTAGTACCTTTTTCAAGCCCTGCATAAAGGTCATATATTTATTTTTCATCTCGTTTCCATGATTATGAGAAAGAAGAGCTCTCTGTATCAAATGTTGCAGAGGATACTAATGATGCTTTCCTGCCTTCATTAATCTCATTGTGTAGCTTGTGACTGTTACTAGTACTGGTCAGTCTTGCTCTTTCCCTTGCAGGCAATACAAGCAGCCATCAGCCAAGCATTTAAAACTCCAGAAGTAATTAGAATGTTTGCAAAGAAACAACCAAGGCAATTGAGGACAAGATTGGCAGAGGTGAATGTTTCTGTTTTACTGTTTCTTTGAGCTAGACTGACTGATTTAACTGTATAATGATTGCATGGAGAGCACCAAGTGTGTTAGAAAACTTGGTCACAGCATCAGGAGGAGTTCTCTTTCAGAATGTATTCAGTTTTAAATGTTTACTGAGGTAACGGGGACAACAGGGTGTATTTCTTGAATTATCTTCCATCTTGCTGCTTCAAAACAAAGATGTGATAGTGAACTGCAAATAGAACATCTGAAGAGTATGAATCTGTAATTGTACTGAGGGCCTGGAGAGTGCACTTGATGTTTCAGAGATCTAGACTGAACCTGAGATCCAGATAAAGTGAAATTAAAAAGTGATTTCTCTGTGTATCAGTGATATGTGAATCATAGAATGGTTTGGGCTGGAAAAAGCTCATCCAGTTCCAACCCCCTGCCACGGGCAGGGACACCTTCCCCTAGACCAGGTTGCTCCAAGCCCCTGTGTCCAACCTGGCCTTGAAATCTTCCCAGTGTTCAAAGCAGGATGGACAGCAGTCTTTGATTAAAAGAGATTCCGGTTTGGAGAAACCAGGAGCACTAAGGTTAGGTGCAGAGTGTTTGCTGAATGTTCAGAAAAACCATGGCCATCTTTTAAATTATGAGTAGCTCTGTCCCTTACTTCTGTGGGTACCATGCTTACTGATGATCTTACAGGCTAGTGCACTTCTCATGCTGTTGCCTTGAGTGAAACTAGGGGAAGCTCATATATTTGGCCTTTTTTCCTCACCCTGGTATACAGATGGACCGGGACTTAATGGTTGGGAAGTTGGGACGAGACCTATACACGCAGCAGAAAGTGGAAATCCTGACTGCACTCAGAAAGCTTGGTGAGAAGGTAAGCTCTTGGTATGAGTTAGGTGAATAGAGATTTCTATATATATGTCAAACAGGAATTTGAAGTCATTAAAATAAGAAATCACAACTTCTGTTCATGAGCAAATGATAAAATGCAGCTTGCTTTTGTAGTATGTAAATCTTCCATATGCTAGGCTTTCTGAAGCACTTGCTGCTGAACAGGTATCACAGAGGTATAGTTATATAAGGTATGTTTATATATTATATATATTTATATATATGTAAATATATATATAAAGGTATATTTATATAAGGCTGTTGATACTTAAAAGTACTTTCTTTGGTGGGTCATATGAGTGAATCGCATAGAAGCCGGTACAGGTTGATGGTATTTATAAAAGCTACGAAACAAGTCTTTTACTGGCTAACTACCACCCATCCACCTGGCAGGAGCTATATGACACTTTGACATACATTGAGCTTTACTTAATTTTGTGTTGGTGATTATACCTACCTCTTGGTGTAAGATAGATAAATTGGAGAGGTGTGTGATGAACTGATTGCTTCCCCAGCCTGTGGCAGAACAGTCCCTGGTTGTTACCACTAGAGGGAGGAAGAGTTGTTGTTACTTCTTTTTGTTGATGCTTTATGAAGAAAATGGGTTGCAGTGTATGTCTGTACTTCAAACTTTTGTAGGAAACGAGGGAATGTAATGGAAAAGATCAAGTGTGGTACTTAAAGGAGCTGTATTCCAAGTAACACTAGCAAATGCTTTTCCTCAGAACGCTTTTAATGCTTGACTGTGAGAGAGGAAATAGGTTAAAATGCTAGTTACGGTTATGAACTGAATGTGTGAAGATATCTAATCCGCTTGGCATGAGTTCCTCGGATTGCTTCAGACAAGCCACTTCACCACACTTTGACACAACCTCTTTATCTTTTGAAATGATCAGTAACCTACTCCACAGAGGACTCGCTAGGGTAGGAGTTCCATATCGTTTTGAATGTGAAAAATGATGGTAAATATTACATGTTTGTCTGCACAATCCTGGAAAATGTGAAGTAGGTCGATGCTTGCTTACAAAGCCCAGTAAAGGGAGGGAACTGGTGCTTTTCTCTTCATTCCAACATCATTCTGAATGCCTGTACCTGATTTCTGCTGTATTTTTAATAAAAAACCTGACATACACACACTTGTGGACAGTTTGATACCCTTGTGCTTTGCTTTAATAAGGATATATGACACTACTTAAAACTCCTTCATTTATCTTAGAATATCTGAACCTGCCAAATATAGATTCCTACTTCATTATTCTAAATATTTTATGGGCATCTGTCACGAGGCATCGAGCACGTACATAAAAGCAAAATGTACATGTGCAAATGTCACTTTATAGGAACAGAACCATTTCTAGGTCATGGACTGTTAACATGGTCAAAGCTGGTGGTGGCTGCAGTTCAGTTTTCCTTAGTACGTGGTATGAAGTGACCTTAGATCTTAGCTCATTACTGTATTGACCACATGACAAAAAAGTAATTGACATCTTTTGCGTAGTTTTGGTGCAGAGTTACAGGGTGATCTTTTAATCAAAAACTATTACTGGAGGTCAGCTTGAAACAGCGGAACTTGTAGAGGTGTGTCTGGCGTTGCATATGCTGTCCTTCCTGGGCTGACAGGCGCCATGGAGAAGACATTCAGTGGTAGGGGAAGGAGCTTACATTTTTACTTTAGCTTTTAATATACTTGATAACACTGCCACTTAAAAACCTGCAAACTGACAATTGCTGTAACCTATGGTAGTTCATGTGTATGATCATATAGATGGTGGGAATTGAAGTGGTGGGAATATGCACAGTTAAGGTACCAACTTCACAGCTGTGGCCTTTTTTTGATGTAGCTTACTCCAGATGATGAGACGTTCTTGTCAGCAAATGCTGGTACAGCCCTGAGCCAGTTTGAGAAAGTCTCCACTGACCTTGGTAAGTTTTTATTCCCATAACTCCCATTTCTTTGCCTCATCAAACACTGATTAATAGCAATCCCCATGATTCACCTATGAAAGAGAAAACACAAACAGAAGATTCGTGCCATTAAATTTTGATGTTCATTTTTCTGTTTTATTAACTATGAAACTCTGATACGCTATCCCTGAGGAAAAGGTAATGTGGCAAATACATCCGGTGCCAAATGTCCATAAAATGCCAGGCGTTGCCTGTGATGCTGAAGGTGTGAATGGTCTGTCTCTAGCAGAGATACTCTCTTACACAGATCTTTGTTGCATTAAGGACTCTCTTCAGGAGAGCATTTTCCTTTGCTTGGTGAAGAGAATTCAGCAATTACTGGCACATTGTCAAAATAGAGCTGTACTCTTCTTGCCATGATTGTCATAACTCTAATCATACTGACAAGACCAAAAGTTCAGTTATAAAATGCACTAAATAAGCGCAACAGTTCATTCTAGCATTGCAGTTAGAACTGTGATGAAAGAATGATGAATGGCAGGAATGTGCCAGACTAGGTCAGGGTACAAATACGCTGTCCCTGTGACCTACCTTTCAGTACTCCTCTTCCTGAGAGTGTAAAGCAAGCTGAGAACCCTTGTGTTCGAAAGGGTGCTTTGTTAGAAGCTGTGTGGTGGGCTCACCTTGGCTGGCCACCAAGCTGCATTCTCATTCCGCCTCCTCAACAGGACAGGGGAGAGAAAACAGAAATAAAACCTTGTGGGTTATGATAAAGGCAGGATAGTGAAGAAAAGCAAAGGTTGTGCACAGAAGCAAAGGAAAACCAGAAGATTTATTCTCTTGCCCATCCCCAGCCTATTGGCTTTTGGGGGTGAGACTGCCTTGATGCTGTGCCAGCACTGCTCAGCGGTAGCCAAAACATCAGTGGGTTATCAGCCCCATTCTAGCTACAAATACAAAGCACAGCACTGTGGGAGCTTTGTGGGGATGGTTAACTCCATCCCAGTTAACCAGCAATTCAACGTGGCTGGTTTCAGGCCTGTCAAGCCAGCATGTCTCTTTATTTTAAATTATTTCAAGTGTTCTGCTTTTCAAAATACAGGTTTGATTTCTTTTGATCTCAGATGTTTTGCTTGATTGAAATTGTATATAAGGAAATGCACAATTTCTACTAATACTGACTGAAAATGTTTTTCCCCCCCTCATAGGATCAGGAGACAAAGTCTTTGCTCTAGCAAGTTTTGAAGTAGAAAAGGCAAAACAATGAAGAGGTGCGTGAGGCTTGTGTCTCTCCAGTTAGCAGCAGCACTGGACTTCTGTCATATTGCATTTGGTTTTTCTATTTTTAACACGTTGAAAAGAAAAGCAAAACAAAAGAAAAGCCCAAACCCTAAACCTCTTGGGTTCTTAACCAGAAGATATGAAGTAAACAGCCTTAAGTGCACTTTGGAACTCTGGTGTCTGTACCCCTTACTCATACAAGCTCTGAGGCTGAACACTAAGTGGTACTCTAAAAACAAAAGCATGGTATGACTGTCTTTGGGAAGAATCAGCTCGTGTGACCTTTTCTGAATGTGTATTTCTCTAACTATTAAAACATAATCTTTTTTGCATGTGGTTGTAGCAAGCAGATGTTTTTCAGGAGCAGTCCTAATGAGTGAGTGGTTTTTGGGGTGATTCTTCACATTGCTCTCAAGTTGTCTTAATTTTTGCCTGGACTCCCTACTAATTAGTTTGTACTAGGAATGCATTGAAACTTGGAAAAATTGACATAGTTTATTTGAAATGCCATCTTTCTACAAACTGTTTGCAGAAGAACCAAAATGAGACTGTATGTTGGTCGTGGGCCCTGAGCTGCTTGTTTGCTGTGCACATGAATGAGCGCCATTGTGTCCTAGCCTTGACTGACAAACAATGGGAGCCCTGTAGGGAGGCTTCTGGAGTGATTTAACCTTGTGTATTGAAATGACAGGGAATTGCTAGGAAATGGCAATGAGAAGCCTTTTCTGTGACCTCTTACTTCAGCTCTGGGTGTAGAACTACATGCTACTGTTATTTCCCAGTATTTTGGAGGTAGCATGAAACAGCTTGCAACAGAAACAAGTTTAAAAGGGAGGGAAAACTCTCATTATGTGGTCCGTGCAAGTGGTGCTCAGTCTGTTTACCAGGTGGCAGTGCTCTGCAGAGGGGAATGTGCCTCCACAGAGCAATTAGAATCCTGAATCTCAGCGTGTAGGAGGATTTTAAATCTCCTCTTGTTGAATCTTTAACTCTTGAGTGTGGAGAAGGTACCTGGGACTCTAAATGCGTGGTTTAGCTTCCTGATAAACTATGTTTTGTGAATCAGTGTTGGGGATCTTGTTCTTAAAGTACTGTTTGCTTCACACTTTAATTCAGTACTTTGCATTTGGTTTGAGTTTGTATTTCATTGAGAATTTTTTCAGCTCGAGAAACATGCGTTTCAGGTCTGCTATACCCTGCTCTAAAAGGCAGTTATTCAGGCACTGATCTGATAATACTGACAACCAAAAAACCCCTGAATTTCATACCTGTTCTCTTTATTTACTACTAGGTAGAGAAAAGTACACAGCTTCTAGCTGTAAATAAATGGGGAAAAAATGCAAAACCCAACTAACTTCATGCAAATAAAAGCAATTTCCCTCTATTTCTGTGCAGAAAGAGTTCAAACACTAGACAGATTTGGGTCCTTTGGGCTGGATGTTTTACCAGGAATTAGCACTTCCTTTCTCTGGAGAGCTTCACAAGTGGAAGAAGCATTATGAAATGTCATTGGCAAAAGGAGGTTTGGCTGTGCGTGTGTTGATGTGCTGTTATTATCTGGCACCCCTCAGAGAAAGTGGGACTTGCCACAGGTTCCCCTTCCCATAAAGTGGGGCAGAAATGTATCGAGATGAAAAAGCTGCCATTTTGCTGCTTAATTTGTTTTTTCTAAGTGATAAATTTATTTTTCCTTAAATAAGCACAAACTGCAATAACCAAATGCCACAGTGGTTTATGCTGATTCTCTAGCATGTAAAAACTGACACTAAAAAGAGGTTATAGAGAGATCTCTACCTATATGACTAAGGTGATTGGTGTATCTTCAGGACAAACAGATTTTGTGCTGGTTTGAGTGACTGGGTGTTTTTCAGGCAATGTGTCTTAAATTTTAGTCATCTCTGAACTGAGCTGTAAAATGTGCTAACTGCCATCACAGTAAGTCTGTTCCTGGAAAGAAAAGGATGGTGATAATAGCAGAAAGATCAGAATTCCTAGAGGAAAAAAGTGATCTTCTTCCCATCTTGTTAGTGCTTTGATTTATAAGAAATACATGTACTAAATGGATGATACTGAATTCTTTTTGAGTTAGTAATGGTTTATGAACCAACTCCTAAACCCAAAGGTTGGGTAGATTCAGTTGCAGTTTATGGTGACATGGCTGTTGGCAACAGTGGAGTTGGATCTGCCTTTGTCAGCAGAGAAGGTGACCCACTTGTTTGAGGAATCCTGGGTTTAATGGAGTAGAACATCCATGTTTCACCTATCATATATATATCTTTAGCTCTCATAGCTAGACTTGAGCTTCTGTGAGAACTGCTTTAAATTGAGTGGTGTGGAAATAGTCTTAAATGTGGATAGCCTATTGCAGTGTTAATTTCGGTGTCATATAGGAGTCACTTAGAGACTAAGTGGGTAGCATAGACTAAAACCAGAAAATTAACAGGATCAGTCATAACTTGAATTGCACTCTGGGGCATAAATACCCTATAAATAAGCAAGTTAGTCTACTTATAAACTAGGACTGGAGTAGAGTAAACCAGGAAATGTGGGGTTTAGAATGTATTTTGCTTTAATAGAGATCTTGAAATCTAGTGTGTAGGAAATGAAAGGATACACAGTATAGACAGCATAACTTATGTCTTAACACTGATGGAACTTTTTTTCTCATTTCTTTTTTAAGAAGCTTCTATTTAGATGGGGTCCTTTGTCCATTATATCAAAACTGTTTTGCTGTCTGAGGCAGCATTATGTTCTTTGACAAGGGCTGATTGCAGCTTTGTAGCTGAGAGCAGCTTATTAAAAGGCATTATTAGACAGTCTAAAATTATTGAAAACAAAACAGTCCCTGGGGACTGTAGCTGCCTTCTTTTCCTTTCTGCTCATTACTGGTGCTAAGTAACTCTTCTCTCCCCACACCGCCCAGCTTGCTTGTGGCATTAGTATGTAAATGGAATCTCTCAGCACTCCCACAGATCACAGTAAGTTTACAGTACAATGATATGGAAATCTTTTCCCTTGTAGTTTGAGGTGTACATTTCCTGGAGAAACGCTTTTTATTGATTTGCTAATATTTCAGGACTTTTGCAGTTTCTGTGCTGCAGGCAGTTGTAAAATTCCTATTAAATACATCTTTGACTGAATATCTTTGTAATGTTGTGCTCCTTCTGTTCTTGAAAAGATCTCTCGTGATTTAGATGGACAGAGATGAGATTGACATCAGTGACCAATATTATTCCAAGATTCACTGTGCCAGGCCAGACTTCCCTTCTCAAAAGTTGTGAAGGGTCAGAAAACTCCAACCCAGAGCCTGGATATGTTCTGCACAATGCCCTGACTGTAAAGGTAATTCATCAAGGAAGTTGCTGCCACTATGAAGTTATTCATGTGCCGACCCTAGCAAATAGTTATTTCAGTAACCTACTTGAAGTGGTTAGATTAATATCAGAGGCATTGTAAATTAAGTGGTGTGCTGTGCTAAATATTAGCCAAATAATCCTGGGATGTACCTCCACTAGCATCTCAAATGCTTCTGCAGGAGCTGGGGGAAAAAAAAAGTCCATAATCCTTTTATTATAATAATGATTTGCTCAAATAAAAACTGGTAACAGAAGAATAATTCCCTAATGAAAGCATGGTTTTGTCATTTAACATAAAAGCTTGTGATGTTTGAGTTCCATCCCCAGTTAGACCCAGGCAGATCACTTCTTTTCTACACATCTTTCTCTCCTGGAGTAAAATAGAGATTATGATACTTGAATATCGAGTGCTATGAAGTTGTTATTGATCATGCATTGCTTTGAAGATTAAAAGTGCTTTGTTTTTTGTTTATCATTTTACTTCTGAAATAAGAACCGTAAAGTACAGTAGCTTTAAACACGTCAGCAAAGTTGCCCAGAGTTCTTCTTAGCCGTATATAACCTTCCTTTTTTTAATCTTCCTTCTCTATAGGGCGAATCTAGTGATTGTACTGATCTAAAAGAAAACGTGTTAGAGAGAAAATTGAAGCTTCAAATGCTCTGTCTCTCTTTCTTCTGTCTTTGTCTCCTTGTATTATTTCCTTGCTTTGATCTTGAATGGAAAGTAGCAAGTTATCTTTGTCTTAAAGGAAAAATACAAGATATCTTAAGAGATTCCTTAGTTCATCATGTTCTCCTGCCTGTTAAAATCAAATTCATTTTGATACAGAAGTCTCTACTAATGATTCCCTGCTGACCAGGCATTTAAGGCTGTATCATTAGTGGCTGAAATGGTAGGCAAATTAAAATAGAACCATTTGGTTTTGTTTCCAGTAGGGCCATTCCCTTCCTCTATAAGGACAAATAGAAGTTTTTGTATTGTAAAGAAAGAAAAGCCAGCCTGCAGGCATTTTTTAGTTTCACAACTTCCATCATTTTTAAATTATCGCTGAGTTCTGGAGAAGTCTTTTCTATTAGGGAAATAAACTCTTATTTCAATTCTGTCTGCTCATCTGCCCATGAGAGAGGAATAGGAATGCTCATAGCTGAGTTTTTCTTTAGGAGTCATGGAAAATGCGACACACTGTCTTGCTGTGAGGTTGTAGGGATTTTAACTTTAATGGGGTTTTGTGCCTGTGAGGGAGAGGGGAGAGTTGCTGGGGTTTATGTTGCCCAAGATTTCTCTCCCATAACTTAAGCATCTAAACTTCTTATCTCGGTCAAGCAGGAAATGCTCTGATGTTCAGAGCATCTGAAAAGGTGGCCTAAAGTATCTGACACTATCTGACAGAATAAATAAAAACGTTTCAGCATAAGTCATTTCTAAAATAAGGTCTTAAAAGAGGAAACACAGGGATAACATTAGTGGATATAACTATAAGGTATTGCTGTATCATGCACTGAAATATCTGCTGTAATTTAACACACTAATGTGCTAATAATGATATACTTAATGGCACATTTATTTTTAAAACAAGTTCTAATCATGGACATCTCTTTTTATCTTGCTATCAGAATAGTTTGCTGCTTGATAATGTTTAAGATCATGTCTCAACATGCCTCCAAAACTGGGTCAGTAGTAATCGCAGATGTACTGGAAACCATCAGGCAGAACCACCTGCAAATCCTGTGGACAGAAGTGTTAATGTCTGGGTAAATAGCTTTTCTTTTAATTGTCCAGTTAATATCCTTTTAAGGTGGAGATTGAAATGAAGTTCTGGAATGTTATAAAAGTGTGTGCTTTGCAACTTCATAAATACCAAATTTAGTCTGGGAACGCTTCTGGTTTTGAATAAAGTCTGCAGCTTGGAAGGTTTCTTATTGTACAACTAAGCCTGGATTAACAAAAAAGAGATTGTCACAGCCTTTTTTTTTTACACTGAAGAGCTTTTTGGTCCATCCTGCTAAAATATCTCTGCATACCTCCTCACTGCACAGTCTGTAGAAACATTAAATATCCTAACTAAGGCAGCTTTAATTTTCTACTATACTCTTTGTAATCTATGCAAGTTGTGCTCACCACCAGTCATGGAAATTTCAACTGGTTCTTGTAACCGTCCATCATTTATTGTAGTGCCAAGTATGCAAAGAGTCAGTTGGTTGAACTGTATTTAATTTTCAGGCAACGCTGTGCTGCTTTGGCATAAAAGCATGATTTTGATGGATTCGAATTGTCAGACTAAGTCTGAAACAAAAAAGATTCCAAACTAAAACCAGTTCTCTCATTGGGTGCCAAACACATCTTCCAGGGAAAGAGTTTTCATTATTGTTCAGTGCGGTTAAATCAGATGGATAGTGAAAGCAGAGGCTGTGTGTACAGATGCTGCTGGAAGCCCTTAATGAGAGATGCCAACAAATATAGAGAGGGACTTGGAGGGTGGAAGCAGCTGTACTGTGGAGGAACCCTAAATGAATTTCAGAGCTGATAAAGAATTGGGGATCAGAGAAGGACAGAGTGAATTGAGAGGGCTTTTCTAAGTGAAGCAGGGATTCAGAGGAGGTTTCATGAAATTTTGGCTTACTAGAACAACCAGCAGCCTCATTAAACTGAAGATTGAAAAGAAAAAATCCATTTAATCTGTTAAACTTTTATAAAATGATACCCAATCTTTATACAACATTTGTAAAAACGTTAGAGAGACTTAACCTTTAGATAATTATGTTTGCTAACATTCCCCAGCTGATAAGCTGTATTCTTCCCATTTTGCGGTTGAGGCATGTAGTGTGAGGATTAGTAAGAGAGTAGATTTGCTCAAGTGCAGTGCACTTGTATCTTCTGCTTACTTTGTGAAGGTCTGTGCATCCCCATGAGGCATGAACAACATTCTAGATCAGTTGTGGAAGTAGGAATTACAAGGTCTCTTGCACATTCATCACATCTTATGATGATACAAGTGACTGCTGTAACGGCCAGATGTTATCTTGCTTGATGGCTAAACATCTTGGTAAGCTTGATGTACCAGACTATGCTGAGGCAGAAGTTGATTTAGACTCAGTGTTTTAAGAAAGGAAGCCTTTAGTGTCTCTTTCTGCTAAGCTCTTTTTTAAGTAAACGCAGGATGTTAAATTGATGCTGTATAAGATTGCATTACACTGCTGTGCACTCAGCTAAATGAGAGCAGGAGAGCTAGACAATATTTAGTCATAAAATGATGTTTTGCCCATGATGTTATCAGTAAGAAAACTCATACTATTGCAATGATGCAAATGATGGCTTAATTATACGTTCCTACTAGCATAAGATGCTTTTAGATCTTTCTCTCAGACTCATGTACTGTGCTAATTAACAGTAATCCAACTGGAGGATCCCAGAGCAACACTTCTGCATATTTTTTTCAGCTTCTGCCGGAGCTCTTATGTTCTTTTCTTAAATAATTAATAATCATTACTGCCTGCTGTGCTGTGGGTATGTGCTAGTGATCTTGGATCCCAGCACATTTGCACCATTCCTGTTCCTGTCGGCAGCTTGGGTTTGCTCTTTGCAGAGGCTTTCATGTTAAGACCCTCATTAGCTGGCGGTGGCGTGTGGATTTCAGTGGCACTGGGCTTTGATGTCATTAAGCAGCAAGCTGTTAAAGGAAATGCCACCTATTGCATTGCTGTGACTGGTTTTGTGCAATTAAGTTAAATACCGAGTGGAAAACGGGTGCATTTTACTAAATAACAATACGCAAAGCATTCTTATCTTCAGGATACCTGCCTTGCTGACCCACCAGTGCACATTAAGATGAGCAGTGTTACTGTTAAGCCTAGTTGGGAAACCAAAATGCAGATTAGTGATGGAGCAGGAGGTGATGGACCTTTGGTGGCTTCTTTTTTTCTGTCATTAATTCCTCTTTGTGTTTGCTGCGGCTTTACTCTGCTTCAGCCTACCTAGGGGAAGGATTAGAGTGCTTGAATGCCCAGGTGGACACTCAGCCTAGTTGGAGGTCCTCACAAGATGGCATTTTCAGTGTTTACTGAATTAGTTTGAGTTAAGCTGCGCTGGATTTTGCAGTGTCTTTAACTTTCTTAGCATACTAGCATTGAAAAGTGGTGGTGTAACCCGTGTTAACGATGCTGTGATTTAGCACACACGGCACTACCGGAGCGGTTGCACTCCCCGGCCTTGCCCGTGGACCAGGACGGCTGGAGGGGGAGCGTGAGCTCACGGAGCCGCTCGGCACCGCGTCACTCAGAGCCCGATCCAAGGGATGGTTCTTCAGGTAAGCGCATGGCTAGCACCGGGAATCGGGCTGCGTGCGCCCCGCCAGCGCCCCGGGTGTCACCGGTCCCCATCTCACCGGTCGCGGGGGCACCCGCAGCCCGACCCGGCCCCTCGTCGGGGTTCCCGCCTGGGCGCGCCGCGTCCCTCCCCTCCCTGCCCGCGGGCTGCGCGCCGACCCCGCCCCTTCCCCGCCTGGCCCCGCCCCCCGGCACCACCGCCCCGCCACTTCCTCCCGGCCGGCGGCGGGTGGTGCCTGCGGCGCTGCCGCTGCCCTGGGCGCCGGGACGCGGCGGGTCCCTCCCCCGGAGCCGCCCAGGCACCTCCCTCCCGCCGCCCGCCCGCCCTCCGTCCCGCCTCGGGCCGCCGCGGTGAGTCACGACGGAGGAGGCGGCCGCTCGGCTCCGCTCGCTCGCTCGCCCGCCCGCCCGCCTTCAGCGCGCCCGGCTACCGCCGCTGCCGCCCGTGCCGCAGGACCGCCGGGGCCGCCCCGGCCCCGCACGCAGGTGAGCGCGGCTGCCCTTTGTGCGCGGCACCCGGCCGTGAACAAAGGCGCTCGCCCGGGCCGGGGCGCCGCTCCGCCGGCCCCGGGCCTCCCCGCCTCCCCTCCGCCGCCCCGCCGGGGCCGGCCCTCGAGTCCCCCTCCGCGGCCCGGCTCAGGGCCGCGGCCCCTGACCTCCCCGGGGCCCGGCGGCCGTGGTCGCTGGCAGGCCGTGGCCTCGCAGCACAGGTACAGGAGGTGCCTGTTTAATTTTCTGGCATCATCTCTTACGTCATGTTGCACCCTGTTCCACGGCGGCCGTGTCCCACCCCAGCAATGGCTGCATTTTTGTGGCAGGTGAAGTCATCCCCACGTTAAAGCTGCTGAAGGTGCGCTGGAGCCGTCGGGAGGGCAGGTGTCACGTCCGCAGGCAATAAAACACAATATCGGGACGCCCCTGCTCAGGGCAGCCTCGGGTTGTGGAACGGAAAGTGTGTGGTGCTGCGGTACCTCGCGTGGGAAAAATGCTTCTCGGCCGGTATTTAACAGGGGGCTTCCCTGGGAGGTAATTCTCCACCTTGCTAAAAATTGTGTTTCTAGAGTTTCTGAAGCAGGGCTCCCTAATTTAGTGTAAAGATGGACAGCATTTGTTGGCACACAATAGTTACGTGTCTCTTGGAAAGATACAGGAGAGAGGAACAGCATCATTTTCCAAGTCAGAATATATTAGTACTCCAGAAGTAGATGAGAGATGATCTTAGTTCCTGCTCAACATCCAGATGTGATTTATCAGGGTACATTTGACTTTAAGACTTGCATTTGCTTTCTCTTCAAGAAGAGAATGTTTTGCTCTGTTGTATATCATCTTTTATTTGATCGTTCCTCATCTTGGCACATTGAACAAAATCGGCTTTGATGCTCTGCGAGATGAGAGCAAGACATTCTGCAGATGTGGTGGTTTAGAAAAAAACCACCAAACTCCAAAACCAACAGGCTTTAGAGGCAAGTTAGGTACGCTGGTTGGGTTTTCTGATCCGAGTTGGCTACAGTATGGTGGTAGGCATGTCCCTGGAGTATTTTAAGATCATAATATTTAAATACATTTACAAAATCAAGATTTTATGGTTAGTTTTTGTTGGCTGCTGATCTCGCAAGCTGTCTATGTTGTTTGCCCTCAGTATTTTTGGAGCTCGTGTATGATGTGGAATAGTCTGCTGAAGGAGAAATGCTACCTAAACAGTGAAAAGTGGGGCTGGATGATGTACTTCAGGGGGTTCATTTTGTATCTACAGGTATTCCAGGTGAGGGGGCATACAGAAAGCAACACATTACTGTTTTTTAAATGCAGTTTAAATACTGTTTTTCAATGTTTTATTTTCTTATCAACCCAAAGGCTGCTGTTTACCTTGACAGACAGATTTGGCTGGCAGATGGTGGCAGGTGTACTTCAGGTACATTGAGGTTGCTCCTCTTTGCCATTAACTGAATAAACGTCATCTCTTTTACTGTGTCTCTGGCATCTCAGGAGAAATTGGCAGCTGCTTCATATTTTACAGCATATTTTACAACTGTTGGTAAATGGGTTTGCATGCTCTTAGTTGATGTGTGCATCAGAACAGTGTAAATCTACAAGGAAGCACGTGGGATTAAACGAATGCAACAGCAAAGGCTGTTTTGAACAAGTTAACTTGGCTGAAGTTTTACAGCTTACCCGGTATGGTTTCAAAGCAGCAGTTGTTGTCTTTTAGTTCGTTTTAAGCATCGAGACCAAAGTTATGAAAAGTTAGAGAGGATATAAAAGTGCTTGCAGGATTCTTTTTGACATCCAAGTGGGAAGATACTGAAATCTGCACCAGGAAAATCATCCCATAGCCTGATAGCAGTCATTGTAATAAATACGTCCTGGATGGACCATGGTTGTCCTTTGCCTGAATGCCTGGGAACAGTTGAGCACAGGAGCTCCACGTGCTGTACAAGCAGTATAAGGGGAAAGAAGGCGATTTGCTCACAGAATGAATTGAAGCTTCTGCCTCTTGTCTTAACAGGAATTGGTTAATACTCATACGTTTCAGTAGACAATACAACATAGTAATGGTGAGTATTAGGGCTGCACAGAAAGCAAGTGCTGAATTCCAATTTTATGGGAAATCCATAGTCGTATTGATTTCATAAATCATAGAATCCCAGCCTGGTTTGGGGTGGAAGGGACCTTAAAGCTCATCCAGTTCCAACCCCCTACCACGCGCAGGGACACCTTCCACTAGAGCAGGTTGCTCCAAGCCCCTGTGTCCAGCCTGTCCTTGAACAGTGCCAGGGATGCGGCAGCCACAGCTTCTCTGGGCACCCTGTGCCAGCGCCTCAGCACCCTCACAGGGAAGAGCTTCTTCCAAATATCTAATCTCAATCTCCCCTCTGTCAGCTTAAAGCTATTCCCCCTTGTCCTATTGCTACATGCTCTCCTATTTCTACTCCCTTCCATCCTTTGCCATTTTCCTCCTTCCCCCATCCAGGGTTTTTGAGCAATTCACTTGCAAGAGGAGAGAGAGGTTTCCAAAACAATCTGTGTCATTTTTTAGATAAACCAAAAGTGAGCCGCAACAAAACCTAAATGTTGTAATTGCAAACATTGTGATATACATCTATTGCTAAAACCATCCTGCAGTTGCATATGGGCAAATTAAAGCTTTATTACACATCTGAATGTGTTTGGTACGGTGAAACTGATGTTAGAGCTTGGTGCTCTGCCTAGGAAACAACTTGTGTGAAGTGGATCTATTTATAGTAATTTAATATGAGTTTTTTCTTCTCCAGAATGTTTGTTGTCTGTAACCAACATAAACATTTATGATTTTTAGTAAGTACTTCAATTCCTAAGTTTGTTGACTACAGAGCATCCTTCCTGAGCATCTGACCTAGTTGTGAGCATCAATAATGCGTCCAAGTGCTGTGCATGCAGAGAGGCGATAGGCTTTTAGAAACTGCTGCTGAATATGCTAGGAGAAACTTCCAGTAGAATTTTTCCCAGAGAAGAAGGATTTGGTATCTTCAGAAATATTTCTATACTTGCAGATGCAAAACTACATTTCTTTTTGTTGCAAGCTGTCATCAGATGGGATTTCTTGCTGAAATGCAGCCGTGTGCAGCATACCACACCACTGGGTACACAGCGCAGAAGAGATTGAACCTGATCTTAAGGTTTTTAATTGGAAAAATTGTGATCCTAATAAATACACCAAATGTTGATGTTCTGGGAGTTGGTGTGTTACAGTGGTTATAATTCAATTTTCAGATAGTGAGAGTAAATTAATTTTTCTGTTATGTTTCCAAACATGTGAATAGCCATGATGGTAAAGCTGGTCAATCATGTTCTTCATTTAAACTACCAGTGTGGTACCTCTAGAATAACCCACCAGTATGGTATAGTATATATTTACTAATATAACCATCAGTATAATATCTGTTAATTTAATACCAGTAAAGCTATAGCATGTTTACAAGTATGTGAATAGTCCCAGAAGATGTTTATGTTTTAATGCTGATATACACGAAAGATGTTAGGTTTTGGAATTAAAACATTTTGTCACCTACTCCACATCCTAAGAAATGTTGGTAGCGTAATGGTCTTGTTTCTGAGTATGTGGCAGAAATGATACATAAATAGGTTTTAAATGTACTAAAAACATTTTACCACCAAACTTCATTTAATTTAGTTGTTGCTGCTGTTATATCTCTGAGAATGGATGAGCCTTACAGTTCTTTTTCCCTTTAAAGAGCCGTGGCCTCTCCATGAAGTTCGATTGGCATAAGAGAGCAGATAGACCAGAATGGGCAAAACTGTGGAGTGTTAATAGGTGAGAAGAAACCAAAGATCAGAAAAATGACCTCAAAATGTTAGTTGGTAATTGAATAAGAAGAACACTTCTGACTCCGGTGTTTATTTTCAGACTTGGTGTTGGGAAAGCATTATGTAAGGAAAAAAAAGAGGAAAGGTAATTGCTTGTTTCTGCTGCCTGCTGGTGCTGTGACAGAATGTGACAGTGCGCACATTCTGTCACATGGATGGTTTAAATGTCAGTCTGAATTTAGGAAGTATAATCAGACTTCTTGGTTTTTAATAAGTATTTTCAAGGTTTTATAGAATACCAAATCTGCCAAGCCTATTTTTCTTTTAAAAACATAATGATATAGATATATCATGGTTATTAATGCTATTTTAAAAGCAAACACACACACACCCCCCAGCATAAAAATCTCATCTGGACATAAACTGCCATGAAAAAAACCCTAAAAATTTTAACTCTTTGCATTATTGGCATTCTTGTGACTGACTCAATCAGCTGCTGACTGGGGAACAGAAATAGAGCCAATAGATTTGTACAACCATTGCACTTGTCTTGGGATGCTCTGGTTTTATTTGCTGCAATATGTAGACCAAGAATTAAATTGTTTTTTCAGAAAGCCCATTTTCTCTGTGTTACAAGGGTAGATAACAAATACAGAAGCAACTTAGCAATCACAGAATCATGGAATGGTTTAGGTTGGAAGAGACCTTAATGACCATCTAGTTCCAGACCCCTGCCACAGACAGGTGCACCTTCCACTAGAGAACTCTGTTTACGATCATGACCAAGCTGTGAAACGTTCTGAATCAGTTTATCCTTCTATAAAATTAGTTGACTGCTTCACAAGAATGTGAAGATGTTTAATTAAAGTGTAATTGTTTTGTCTCTGAACTCATTCAGGTCCTGATTCAATACACATTGAAGTGAGTGAAGAGCTTTTAATTAATTTCATTAAGCTTTAAATAAGTATGTATGTACATGCACCCGTGTTCCCTTAAAGGAAATGTGACCTACATTTTGGCAGCAGAGTTTCTATAAAGCAGCAGCATAAATATTGAAACAGTTGAAGGTAATTCACTGATGGAAGGGTTTGGTGTAACTGTGGTGATCTTTGGTGCCTGTTGCCACACTAATGTAATTTTAATAGAGTTTCCTAACTTCGAGTGTGCTGGATTTTATATGGAAAACTGACAGCTTCCTTGTTTGGTCAGAGGAGGCAATATCAGACTTCAAGGTAAACACGGTTAACTGAATGTTTATGCAAAAATGATCAGCCATAGCACACTTAAAATATAATTAACCTTAAGAGTTGATGCCAAATGGAGAAAAATAAGAGCATTCACATCTGCTTAGATGCCTTTTTTCAGGAATGTCTGTAGATGCCAAATCGTACTCGTTGGTTTATGTGGAATTCGTGAGAGGTTTTGCTGAACTTCAAAGGTCAGAAACATCAGGATTTTTAAACAGAACTTCTATCACTGAAAATTTGGTCAGCAGCTTCAGGGGACTGCAAAATAAACCTTTCACAATGCACATAAAACTGGTTGCAGTGGGTTTCTTAATGTTTTGCTGTCATGATTCATAGCTCGCTACCTCTTACAAAATATGTTTTAAACATAAAATAACATTCTGTATGTGTAATTGGGCATGGAGGAGAAATGCAGTTTTAGCACCTTGTTTTTCATATGCCCACTTCATTGTTCTTTTCCTGGTAGCTGCACTTTCTGCCGTAACTACTATAAACTCCTTTTTGTTGAGAAACTAAATACAATAAAATTGTACTGTAAATGTAGTAACAGTTTGGGAAGTGCAGAAATCTGTGTGCAGCTTCAGTAATTCGCTTTCCATGTTCTGCCTTCAGTCGGTGGTGGTTGCATGCAATCCTGCTCATGGAAACTTTCTGAAGTGGTCTGGACTCCTACAGTAGTTTTAACTTGTGGAAGGATCAGCCTTGTGTTGAGCCTTGTTGTTGATGGTCTCTGGGCTTAAGGCCCTTTGTTATTATTGGTATGTGTTGGGGTTTGATTAATCAAATACATATTGTTTCATCTGCATGATGCTCCCATTCTTAGGAGAGTGATTGCCGTTTATCCTGTAAATGCATTCAGTTCTACGTATCTAGGAGATCTTGAAACAATCAGTTGTAAGTATTTAACTTCATTAGTGTTGATCTCTGAATAAATCAAACTTGCCACACAATTCCACATGGTTTTCCATGCAGCTCAGCTTGCTTGCCTTTAACATGCGTGTGCTCTCAGTCTTGCTCGTGACTCTTCCAGTTTTCATTGTACTCTGAGATTAATCAGTCCCAGCACTAACTGGGACTTGATATAACTCCTGAAAATCCCCTGTTGTAGGTAATTTATTGCTCTCCAGGCCATGTGTGTTTGTACAATAGTGCTAAGGGGAGATTTCTGCTGTCAAGCCAATGACCTCGTACAGGTTTATGTCACAGTTCAAGGCTAATATAATTAAGGTAACATTCAGAATTGTGGCTAGGGAGGAAGGAAATTGCATCCCTTTTCCTGAGAAATAGGAAGCCTCTTGAAGGCAAGATTTCCTTCCTTGTAATTCCACTTTACCAAAAAAAAAAAAAAATAGAAATCAAAATATCCGTGGTAAAACTGGTGTGTAATTAGGAATTTGTTTTAAACTGGTGAACATTACAGGTCTTCTTTTAAAATTGGCAAGGTTTTCTTTTTCCTTCCTCCTCTCTCCATCAGGTATCTTTGCAGCATGATCTTGTTTGGTGACATTAAAAAGCTAACAACACTCCTTTCCTTGTGCTTTTTGGTTTTAATAAGCCCTTCATTGAAGAGAGGAACTGGCATCCTTTTGTACATGTGATTAAAACAGCTATTTAAGACCAGTTTGCGAAATAGTGTTGAGGAAAGTTCCCAAGGAGTAGTATTCTGCGAAGGTCCTAGGAGCAGGGGGCTCTTGTTCCTGTAATGTTAGTGATGCTGACAGATCAGAAAGGTTTTGTATTGTGATTAGTGCAGAAAGGATGATCAAGGACTATATTCGTATTAGACAAATAGCCATTAATTCTTAGTTCAACTGTCAGCAAGAGCTGTTAATAAAATACCTCTTCAAATGGCTTGAAAATTAAACCATACATTGATTCAGATCCAAAACCACTTCTTTACATTCTTGGTTTTGCAGAGCATCCATGGGCAAAGCAGCCCAGAAGAATTCTTATTGCTTTGATTTTTTTTCCCTGAAGAGGCAAGATGAGTAGATGTCACAAGGGATGTATGTATCACATTGTACAGCAAATTTTATTGATGTATGAGGCCATAACAATATTTCATGTTGTTGTCCAATGGTTGGGCAATTTTGGTAGTCAAGAACTATTAATCTAAGAGTCTCTGGTCCTAACACTCTACTTTGATACAGTATTGCAAAACATTAGAATGCTAAGTAGTCACCAACCTAATAACAGCTCACGTTTTAATTGCTTAAAAAACCCTAGTTAGCCATAATCTCTCAACTATAAAAGATCTGTAGGCATTTCCAGTGTAAAATATATATAATCTGACATTAATGATGTTCAGATGTCAGGATAAATTACAGGGCAGCGTAGGTCACGTTTTAAATTGAAAGCTATCTCTAATATGCCAGGCATCTGTAGAAAGATACTGTGCTGATGAGTACCAAAGGCCTGTAAATATGTACCATGGTGCTTCAGTGAGTGGAATAGTGGAGAGAAGTCCTTTTGGTAGGCATTGCTCTGCCATTTCTGGTGAAATCGAACAATGTAGCGTACTTGAGCTGCTGAGAAGTTGGTCACTAGACCACAGGCTCCACATAGGGAACTTCTGGGGCTTTGGAGGCTTTTACTGCTTGCTTGTGAATTGAAATTAAATGTTATTGTTGTTTAAACAACTTACAGATACTGGAATTCTGCCTGTTTGGATTTTAGACTGTTCTGTAATGGTTTATGATAGGTTAATGGTGTCATTTGCCCTGTTAAAGTTGACTGAAACATCAAATTTTTGCACTATAGACATAGTTTAATTTCAAAATCCGAATACAAATACAGCATTAATGAAACTGTTTAGTTGGAAACATACCAAACATTGATGTGCTTCTCCATTAGCTCAGGTGGTAATTCCAAATGTCTGCTTGTCCATGCATATTTCTGTTTCTTGTTCCATTTCAAGCTGCTTGAGAATTACTGAAGGCGGCAGAAAAAACATGCTGCACCTTGGGCATATCCACATGCTTGCATCAGTTTTGACATTGTACTCTGTTGTGTGGGCATGGTAGGCTTATTTTAGGTTCATTATGAAGACTGAGCCAATTTCTTGCTTCTACAGTCAGCTAATTTTTATCAGTGTTGATGCTTCATAAGTGTCGGGTGTTTGTCCCTTGTATTAAGTTGTTTTTTAGCCTGTGGAGTTTGGTTTCTGTAACATAAATGGCAATCTCCAGTAAACCCCAGTTTTAATGCTGATAATCTATAAATCTTCAGGGGATTATGACCCAGCGTTACCACTTCTTACAGAGCTTCTTTGAGAAACATGATCATAAAGCTGATTGACATCACAAGGAGATGAAGTGACCACAATTAATGGTCTCGATCTTCCTCTTGCATGTTTGTGTATTGGCCTTGCTTCAGTTTCTGCAATGATCATAGAACAGACGTGCTGCAGGAGGCTCTGTCATTGGTGTCAATAATTAATAGTCCAAAAATATGATACTACATAGGTGGAGGTGTTATATAGGTACATGTTTGTACAATGTGTATAGCATGCCATATAAAATGGGATAGGTGTATTGAAAAGGCTTTGTTGATTCTTGTAAGCTGGTGATAAAATAACCCTTATTGATGCTCCATTTTTTCACTGGTTTACTATTCAAGTTCAAATCAAACTATGAAAATAAAGCTCATTTCTGAAGAAGAAAAGGCATCTCAAGTTTACGTCTGTTTCTGAAAGATAGAATATTACAGAAAGCATTGCCATACAGTTTTGTTTTGCTGAGGGATGCGTAACACCTCTTTTTACAGCTGTAATTCTTTTGCGTGGGATACCTGGTAGTTAAAACCATTGGCTATGTATCATTAGTGCCTGCTTTCCTGGCTGGATTTGTAGCATTATTATAAATAGGGGAAGAGGTGCATGAGCCTCCTTGAAAGATCCTGGTGACTGGGACAAGAGCAGCACTCAGCAATCCGGCTCTTGAAGACCATCTTGAGTAAAGTATTGTAATCTTCTAGAATCGTTTCTTTAACCGGGATAGAATTTGTGTATAAACTGCTGTAGTTCAGTGTTGTCACTTTTTGAAGGTTTTCTGACAAATTCATCTTTGAAGTGCAAGTACCTTTTGTGAAATGGAAGTCTTTTTTAAGGGTTTGTTGCTGTTACTACATTTAATTTCAGAGGCTTCAAGCTGACTGATGTGAACTACCTAAAAACCTGTGCTGCCTCTTTTAACTCTACGAGATGTGGTAGATGTCTTTCCTTTGAGAGACTGCTGCTGTGGTACAGCAAAAAAACCACCTCAAACTAAACTGGTTTGTGGGTGCTTGAAGGTCAGGAGGCAAGCATTAATTTCATAAAAATTGTCATTATAATGGTAGGATTTTGGGGGTTTTTATTGGTAGCTTAAGCATTGATGTAAGAACTGTTTTAGTATATTGGGAATCTTTTTTGAATGTGGTTCATTGCTACTTTTTAAGTCCTTTTTGAAGCTCTGAAAGGTGATCCAGCACTGGGGAAAAAAACCCTTTGCTTGTTTTTATAGATTTTTGTGTCTAAATGGCAAGTTTGGGGCTGTTTCCTGTCCCTCCTCAAGAGGAAGGACTGTACACCTTTTGTTAAAAATTTAAATCTAATATGTGAGAGATGTGAACCTGCCACTGGAGCTCCAGGTGTAAATGGACCAAATCCCACCCTGGGGTTCACATTCTCAAGTCAGCTAAAAGATAACACTGAGCATAGAAACAAGGGAAAAAATCAGTATTTAATAGTTCAGCTCTTACTCTTCACCTATAAATAGGTAGCTGTTATGAATTCTTCATTGTCATATCTCTCTGGAGATGGGAATTAATCCAGTCTCCAGCTGCCCGTGACTGAAGGTCATGAGTCAGATTGAATTAGAGGAAAATTTGCAGCCGGATTTTGCAGACTCTGGTTCCTGCCTTCAGGATTCAGGCTCCAGCCTGGGAGGTTTTTAGGACTCTGGCTGTTCTCTGTAAAATGTCATTTGAAAATTAACAAGGCTTAAAGGTGCAGCATCCCCTTGCACTTAACAAGCTTCCCAGTATGACCGTGCTTTAACCACTGAAGTACTCAATAATGTAACTGTGGAGGCTAATAGCTTAACCTTGAATAACGATATCATAGAGTCAGAGGGACCTTTTCATGCTGGCTGTTAACTCAATTTGTGTAGTGCAAAGGAAACCTGCAGCGGTTGGTTTTGTTCACCATAACTCCTTATCTGAGCTTTTACAATCCTATCCCATTAATTGAGGTTTTTAGCTGCCTTAAACAGAACCGGGCAGATTAAAGGGGAAAAAAAAGGAAGCTGGACTAACCGCTGTTGAATTTCTTTTGGCTATAACTGGAAATGATACAAGATATTAAAGAGGTAGTCAGCTGTGGCTTACATTTTAAAGAGCTTGCCAGATGGCTGCCCGAAGTACCCTAAATTATTAAGATCGAATATGTAAAATATTACATTTACTGACAGCTTACTGCTTCCCCCCTTAATTTACACTGTGTGAATTCTTCAGCTTTTCATTCTTTTTTTTTCCCATACCAGTAAAATGGGGATGTTAGGAATCTCACTGTTACAGAGTGTTGGGAATATGTAATCTGAAGGAAGAAAAGCTCGTGTTGCTTTCATTGCATTAAATAAGCATGTCTTTAACATTCAATGGGATGCTTAAGTAGTTTCCCTTATGCAAAATGCACAAACATACCATTTTTTAGTGTGTCTTTTTTTCTTCTTCTGTTGGGATGTGAAATTTTTATGGGTTTTGTTGGTTTTGGGGGGTTTTGTTTCTTTGTTTTAAAGGGATGGTGAGGGGAAGTCAGAGTAATTTAGAAGTTCCTTATAATGAACCCATCTGTGGCATTGTCCAGCAGAGGTGTCTGTCCAGGTTTTGAATTCATAAGAGTATAGGCAGAAGTGAGGGAAATACATAGTTATGAATCTGTAATTTCAGCTGTGGTGTGTTGTAATCCTCCTCTGCTGAGAGCGTTCAGTCAAAACAGTTCTTGCTGGTGAACTTGAGTTTCCTTAGGAGCTATTTCCACCCGTGTGTAAAACAGGTGAGTTAAACTGAGTCTGAGTAGAGATTTATCCTGTCTGGGTTTTCTTTAAAGTCAAAACACAGTAGCCGATGTTCTAAATTGAATTAGGAAAACAAAGGGGAGGGGAGATAACTGCAAAGGCAGTATTTTTTCATTACATACTAGTGTATCCAGAGTCAGTAATTGAAGAGAAAGATGGTATGGTCTTTTACATTGGTTTTTAGGAAGGATTATATTGAATTTTCATGTTTCCTGAAATGTTGAAATTTTCAGGACCAGAACAGTATGGAGAGGTAGGGAAGCATCTCTTAATGATAGTGGAAAAGGTAAAAATACTTCATCTCCTTCTCCTTTGGTTTTTCGGTGTTGATGTATCTACATCTTCTGGTTCCAAAACCACATCTAACTTATGAGGTTGCTAGAAAGTAATTTCAGTCTACAGTGTTTGCATGAAGGTGATACTTCCACTTCCTTTTCCAAGAGAACAGGATTGCACATACTCTTTCTGCAGCCAAGGAGATGGGTTGGTAGGCAGACAAAGAGGGATGAGGATGGGAATGTCAGGCATGCTTGGCTCTGCCCAGTCCACATGTTGGGCCTTGCAAAGCAGAAGGCATTCCTGTGATCCTCACCAGCCCTTCTGCAGCCACAGGGGCACCAAGTGCTGTAGGACAGGACAGCGTTCCCATTTGTTTACTGACCAGCTTCCCAAGTTTACTGCTTGGGAAAGGGAGGGAATATTTTTAAACTCAAATTTACTGCTTTGGCAAAGCTAGGCTGGCTGTTTTGGCTGTAATATATAGATCTTTCTCATTTATTATTCTGTCTTGTGAATCATATTAAAAATTAATGAGAACTAAATTTCATTCCTTATTCCTGCCAAACAGGGAAAATTAGGTGACCCAGTTATGTCCATTTGCAGCGTGTGGGATGCAACAGGACGAGCTTGTAGGATTTTGTCTTTTAGCACAGTTTAGTGAAGAATGTAATCATTTCAGACTGAAACTACAGCTTTTGAGATGCACAGGTTAGCCTTTTTCGTGAGAAAGGAGTTGAATAATGGCATTGGAGAGCAGAACTGTGCTTAGCTACCAAATAGATAAGGTATTGGCAGCCCAAACGTTCCTGTTGGCTTTGCACATCCACCTCACCCTTATCTGGAGAGACCAGTTCCAGACCTGAGAGAACAGGGCATTCTATATGGTTTCATCAGCCTTTGGCATCTCTTCCTTTAGTGCTGGAGCATCTGGCACGTGGCATGTTGCATCCTGAGGCTGGTTCAGTTTCCTTATGCTGTTGTAATTCAGTTACACGCACTTTAAAAACATATCACAGAATCCCAGACTGGTTTGGGTTGAAGGAATCTTAAAGCTCCTCCAGTTCCAACCCCCTGCCACGGGCAGGGACACCTTCCACTAGAGCAGGTTGCTCCAAGCCCCTGTGTCCAACCTGGCCTTGAACGCTGCCAGGGATGGGGCAGCCACAGCTTCTCTGGGCACCCTGTGCCAGCGCCTCAGCACCCTCACAGGGAAGAACTTTTTCCTTATACCCAACTGAAATCTACTGTCTTTCAGTTTAAATGTTTCTTTTCAATTAGTGTGCCTTACATTTTAGCTTAAAAACTGATTTAACCTAGCCATGTTTAGGGAAGCAGCGTGATCTCTTAAGTGATAGAACCTAAAGCTAAGGCTTTGACCTTTTTCCATCTCAAATGTGGACATCTCTGAACTTACTAATATTACTTCACTGCTTTAAGTTTTTCTGTATGTTAAAAAATACTCTTCATAGCAATCTCTGACCTACATGTAAACCCTTATAAGGAAGTAGAATTCTTTAGGACAGAAGGTGAAGGATGAATTTGAAACTGCAGTTTTTGTGCTTAGAATAGTTCTTATTTCAATTCTAAGGTAAAGGACCTTGCATGGATTTATCTGTTTTAAATCCTGGCTGAGAAGTCAAGCCCATCGGGACAAGAAGAGTTTCAATTCTAAGTTTGAGAAATGCTTTTATGTTTTTGTATTTTAGTGACATCTAAGTGGAAAAGTCTTCAGTTATTCTTTTCCCTTGTGCGAGCACATGGTATGAATTAAGCTGTGATAGAACCTCATGACCAGAGGAAAATCTCAATGTTGCCTTCCATGGTAGAAGTGCTGGTTGGTGTAGTGAGGATGTGTTGTGAGGCTTGTGTGAGCATGAAGCGATGCTGACCTAACTGAGTCCTGCAGCGATAATAGACTCAATGAAGCAGTCGCCAGTTGTTGAGACTGAGACAAAAAACTGGATCTGAACATAACTAAGATAAACAGTGTTCTGACCTTGCAGGAATGGAAGCTGGATATAGGTAAGGAAAGAAGCAGAGTTCAGAGCTGGTAATTGCAACTGAGGCAAAGAATTATCTGACCTGGAAAATGCTTCAAGGATGGATCATTGTGTCACGGGTCGATTGGGATTCTTAAGACTGAGCAGAACTTGTGCTGGTTGTGATTCAGCTGTTCCTCAGCTGTCTTGCTGAACTCTTTCTCATATTTTACACTTCTTCCCTCCCACCCCCAAAATACACAGTTGCAAAATATTTTTAGATCTTATTTCTTGGGATCTGTTAGAGATGAATGTGGAAATGTTGATGTGTAGTTGAAAATGTTGGAAGTGTGAAGCTGCTGTTTAGATAGGATCAAGTTGGTAGGAGAACCTTTGTGTGACTTTGCACTGGTCACCAGGTCTGATTTTGTTCTCATACTTTAAAGAAAAAGTAATGAAACCTGATTACTTATATATTTACTCCAGTCATTTTTGAAGCTTTTAGCAGTAAAGGCACTTGTTGTTCAGAGGATGTGCCCTACGGTTTAGCAGAGAAGTTTTTGTGTGCAAGCTTGATGTTCTACCCATGTATTTGCTGTGGCAGTGGTGAAGTGCGCTGAGCTGGGGCCAACCACATGGATGGGACAAAGCATGTTCCGAGTGTTGCTGCTGCCTTGTAGAGGGACTATGCTTTGCTTGGAAGTGGAATTGTCCCTGATAGAAGCCTTCAGGCTGGAAAATGGCTTTTGGTGGCTGTTTCAGTTCTCAGCTGGATTCCTCTCAATTTACAGCGTTAGGAAAACGTTTGATGTTCCTGTTTTCATTTGTGTTTGGTGTTAAATATAATAACTGCATATGGATTACTGTTACTTGCAATTCAGGGTGTGCGTGGGGAATTTTAACTGCTGTTACTGTCAGTAGGACAGAAATGCGTCTCAGAAGTGGTTACTTCCCATGCCCTGATCCTTTCCTTTAGGAAGGAGTTCACGCAGTTGTGTGGTATTTGTACAGTGGTGGTTGTGAGGGGTGTCTTTGAAATCCATAGAAATGAGAACAGCAATTAGTTACTGCAAACGGTCCTGATGTCAGTGCTGTAGCTGATCTTTCTTGGGACTACATTGCATATTGAGAGGGCAAGAACAGTGGGAACTAATTAGTGGGGTAGGGCTTAAATAATCCTTTCAGAGCAGGCAGTTTTTCTCCCCTGGAGAGGTGAAATGGTTCTTTTAAGCCATTGATTAAGTTCAGCTGCTCCCAACACTTGTTTGTAAGAGACACCGTAGAGAACCTGTGGGTGAAGCTAGCAGGTATTTTGGATTCAGCTTTTCTCTGATGAACCTGTGTACAGAACAGTTGAGTAGCTCCAGCTACTCCTGTCTTGTTTCCCTGCTAGTAATGACATCTGCATGGGGTGATAAACAGCCATGAAAGAAGTTGCATTAGTCTAGATCTGCCTTCTCTTGTCGACCACAGAAAACCCACTCGAGAGTATGTTTAGTAAATTTAAGCTGGACTTCATTAACAAATGGTGCAGGTGTATATATATGTATCTTCCCTAATCAGAAACAAGTACAGCAACTTAGACTATTAATGACATGATTCTAGCTGTGATGCTGTCCTGAGTAGCAGGCACTTGGTATTTCATTGCACATTGCAGAGGGTTTGAACTGTTACTTCATTTGCGAGATTGAGCTGCTTGTCTTAGAGGCTAATGTGATAGATAGGAAGAGTTAGAAATTCTTACCATGCCCTGATACCCAGTGTCAGTTGTGAAGTATGTTCAGAAATATGAGTCTAAAACAAATGAAGTTTATAACTTTTAGCTGTTGGGGACTGAACAGTGAGGCTGGTCTGAAAGATTCGGCACAAACGGTTTTCCAACCCAGCTTTCAAGTGCCAGGCTTGGTAATTGCTGTGTTCAGATAACATACGCATAGCTGAAACCAGTAATTTTGGTCAAACTCAGCATGCTTTACATTTCTCCCTCGTTTGCCTCAAATCTTTGGTGAGCTACACCTATCTTTTAAATTATTTTTTTTGTACTAGAAGAAATTACATGTCACAACATTTATTGCTTTTTCCAGGGAGTGGGGTTTGATGCTGAAAGCTTCGTAAAGAATGCAAAGCTTGAATGCATTCAGTTCTCAAGCGATTGGGAATGTCATTGGTATGGTCAGGGTGTATATCTTGCAGATGAAGAATGTCTTAACCTTTAAAAAACTTATTCTTTAAAAGTAAAAAGGGTCTACGAAGTCCAGACAAGCTTACAGTGTAATGAATTGTGGCTAGACCATGCTCTGAAGGAGACTGTGGCTCAAAGCAGGTTGAATGAAGAAGGGTCTTTTTGGGTTGCAGCTTTGTGTATTTCTGTAACGCTTTGCTCATTTGTTTTCACAGGGCAGTTTCCTCGTTTTTTCCAGCTGGGATCATTAATCAGGACTGAACAAGGGGCTTATCTGATCTTCTGTGGTTTTTAGAAGCAGGTATGTTGGCAGGGAAATGGATGTTTTATTGGTTGGGGATGGGGGAAGAACGACTTCATCTATGTGCCAGAAAGAATTGTAGGGTTAGGGAAATACTGCTCACATTTCATCATGTATAACATATACGTGTTGCTTCCTTGAGAAGGCAAAGCTGATAAGGACTTCGATAAGGTTTTTCAGTCCTTCATTTGTAAAGCTGGATTGTGCTGTCACCTGGGCATAGAGTAGCTTTGTAAGTGGCTTTGGAAAGTTAGTGATGGGTGGTGGTGTCATCCTAAACCATGTTTTACGTAAAAGGAGCAGAGATATGTTAAAGTTTTTCATGCTGGGGTCTCAATACTGTCTTAGGAGTTTTGTCTTTCTACTTTAACGTCATCAAGTAGGAAAAGCTGTGGTGGCTGAGACTATTGCCCAGAATAATTGTGCGGTGTATGAAGAGCAAAGTACTGTTGCTCTGTAATCTTAATTTAACCTCTTTACACATATATTTCGATAGCTTCTGAGCCATATTGAGGACTTTTCCCCTCCAAAGTTAGTTGCTTACTCACTTTGTGAAGCATTTGCTGAATGAGCAGGCTTTAGTATTTTTAGCCTTTCTGTTAAGTAATGATAAATCCATCTCAGCTGCTTTGGAAGAACCAGGCTTAGATAGGATTATTAATAGGATTAATAAACAACATGAAGACTATTATGATGGAAAACAATAATGTCATGTATAGACTACAAATCTCTTGTAATATCTGATGTGTACAGGGATGCTGGCATGGGGCAGCCATGGCATTTGCTTGGTGCTTGTGTTTGGTGCCACCTATTGATAGATATCCCATATAATTTGTTCAATTTTTCAACAATAGGTGAATTACCACATTTCAGGTTTTTGCTTTGTGCTTTTTCTTGTCTAAATTGATTTCTTTGGCTACTAGTGCAGCACCTTCCCTCTTCAAGGAACTATATAAAAAAAAATCAGATAAAAGAAAAAAGGATGTGTTAGTATAATACTAAGAACCTGTCAAACCTTTCAGACTTGGTATCTTGATAAGCATCTATTGCTTTATCACTCTCTGGATAGACATAACTTAAATCTCTTTTTTGCCGTCTTACTTTGTTCTTACTATTGACGTCACTTGTCAATAGCACTCAGTAAATTGCACTGTGGAGTGTATGCTTAAGTAACATAATCCAATCAGCTTATTTGAGTTGACACTGCACAAAAATATGGGATCATTTTATTCCCCCTTCAGAAAGCAGTTCGCTGATTGTAGCAAAAAAAAAATATGACCACCTTGCACATTTACAGGCTGCAAGTTTCCAAGCAGAGCCATCTGTAGCAAATCAGCATAATTCAAATCTTCCCACTGGAAACTTACTTGAGTAGGACTGGTGATATATCTTTCTCCACTTCTTGCTTCTGTTATCTTCGTGCTAAGTAATGTGGGTGGTGAAGCCTATCCCAGCAGCTGCCGCTGAAGTTTGCATTACTTGTGACTCACTCAGGAGGGCCTATGTGTAATTTTAAACCGTTTCCACACCCAGATGACTTTCCCTTAAAAGTGATAATGAAAATAAAGTGAGGGGAGAGGTTGGTAATGACTACAGGAGAACATTACATGGGAAACAGTGTGTTTGAGCCTGCTGTGGTAGTCTTCAGTAAGTGTGCCTCGTGTAGTGTATGCCCTTATTATTTACCTTACTAAGGTTCAGGAAACCAGATTTGTAGCTTAATACAGGACCAGACCCAGACCTATGAATGAAAACTAATGGGAGACCTTTAGTCTGGAGCCACTTCTCTGGGCTGTGCATGGTTGAAGAGTGGCTTACACCTCTATCCACAGATTCCTTAGCAGGGTTACATTTCTTCCCACATTACTTCTAAGAGGTTAATTCAGTTTGTTGCACTACTGTACTAATGGGTCATTTGAAGCACCATTATTTTCTGAATTTGAAGTTAAGTTTTTTACTATTGTTAACTTAATAAACATGCTCCAAACTAATTTTCAATAGTAGCTGAAGAGAATGCCTGAACTTTTTTTATTTTCTTTGTCTTGGTAAACACCCTATTGTAGAACTTAAATAATTACCAGATACTCAGACAACAAAGTATAATCATGCTCTGTGCTGTAAAATTTAGATAGCATAGTCTGTTTATACCATAATGTAATTACCTTCTATTGAAATAGAAAAACAAAACTTCAGCTTTTAAATGATACAAGAAAGGATGATAAACTCTACTCCATCCCTGCTCCTCTTAGCTCTTCTTTCTCTCCAAAACCACTTAATACATTTTATTAACTTCTACAAAAGTGCAGTGACCTTTTTTATACAATATAAAAAAGAAAAAAGAGAGAGGAGACAGACTTATTTGGTTCTACCAGCATTTGTTTAGCCATTGCAGTCTTGATGACTGGGCATTCTGCATCCTGTTCTCATGCTGGTTGTGCTTATTTATGGGAAAAACCCCAAACCACAGGCTTCTCTCAGGGTGCTTCTTTCATCTGGTTGTTAAAATTATCTTCTTCTACTTGGGCAGAGTAGATGTGACAACAGACAATGAGCTAGTAGGGATGTGAACATCAGCCTCTTTGAATCTTTGAGTTGGGTATGTAAGGCCTAATTTAGCTGTTAACATTTTTAAGGGTTCCTCTGATGAAGCATGTGATTCCTTAATCCCCCAGGCTATTAAGTGCTCTGCCCAATGGTGAAAAATAGGTACTTTGGCAATTAAGCTTTGCGTATTATTCCTGTTACGCCCCATTACCTACCGTAGTTTGTCTTTTTCTGTTCCTTTCTCTTCAGGAAATCCAGGAGCTGGCAGGAGGGGAATGAACCGTGAGGGCGTCCCCGGAAAGAGTCCGGAGGAGATGTATATTCAGCAGAAAGTGCGAGTCCTACTCATGCTAAGGAAGATGGGATCAAATGTAAGATGCACCTTCATAGCCCTTCATACTTTGCAGCTTTCCAGATAATTTTGTAGTAACTTTCATAGTGCTTTCTGAGAAGGGCAGGTGATGATCTGGTTTTATTACTGAATTGTTTAAGCCATCATTGATATAACCATTATCTGCAGTTAAACACAATTTCTTTTTGCTTAAATATTATGAGACTTGTGATGCCATAAACTAAATCCAAGCTTCCTATCATTTCTCTATATATACAGCAAAGTTTTTCATTATTGGAAAACCAGCAAAATAAAGCAACTGTTGTAAGGCAACTGTGAATCTCTCCATGAATGCATGAAGTACCGCTTTGCTGCTGTGTCCTTGCTTATAATACAGTTTGCACAAATCACAGTTGGCTAAGCTGTTGAAGAGTAGAATAGAGGCAACTGTGACATTTCTTGTTAGGAAGTGGGAGATATCTTCAGTCTTTCTTCATTTTCCTTTTTGCTGACTGACTCTCTGTACCTTTCCAGCTCACCGCTAGTGAAGAGGAGTTCTTGCGCACGTACGCGGGTGTAGTGAATAGCCAACTTAGCCAGCTTCCTCAACACTCAATTGATCAGGGTGAGTACTGGATTTGTTCGCCTTGTGTTTGCTTAATCTGTGAGAACAGTCTCAGAAAATACCAAATTTAGGTTCCTGTATTTCTGCGATGATACGCCACATACTTAAACCCATCCTGTGATCTGGGATATTGCCTGCTACAGTCTTTGGAAGAGAACTACAGTGTACTGTTCAACAGGTGGTTTTATTCTGACAGGTAAAGTCACACTTAGCTATACCTAAGATTCATTAGGATGAAGAGCATTGTTTAACATCTTATGCTCCATGATAACTCAAAACATTGATGGCCATAGTCCCGTGGGCTTAATGCATGTATATATATCTCTATATATACACACACACACACATAGCTGTACATATATATATATGTCTGTATACACATATATATATGTGTGTGTGTATATATCTTCCTACTCTATGTAATACATTAAATAGAAATAATTTTTAACCTGATTGACTTTTTGCTATAGGGGAAGTTAAATTCAAGTATACATAGGTCCTGTAGTTCTGGATGTGTCTTGCTGTATTCAGTGTGGATCCTCTGCATAAGATGACTTTCATCTGAATTTTATATTTATTCTGAAACTGGACATCTGTGCTTAAAAAGGAACAAGACTGAGGGTGGCAAACACTTTCTTTGTAGGCTTCAAACTGGGAGTTTTAGAACAAAATAAAATGTAAAGTAGGTACAGATTTCTAAGGTGCAAAAGCAGTTTTATGCATGTGATAATTTAGTTACTATGACTCTAGTTGCTTGATAACACTTTTCTCACAAAAGAAAATGGAATCATCTAACAACATCTTTTTAACTTCACATTTCCATGAATGTGGAAGTGCAATGTTACTATTCCAGCAGAGAAAGAGGGAAAGTTTAGCAATGGGAAGAATATGTTCCCCATTGCATGTCTTCAATTTGCACAAGGTAATTAATTCCAGGACAGGGGTAGCAGACATAAGTTTACAAATCTGCTTTGGTTTGTTTAGATGCCCATTAAGAGGATGAAGTACATGCTGCTTTTGTGAATTCTTTGCAGAGGTCTTGGTAAACAATTGTGTGGTGCTGCTCCGAATCTACTGATCTCTTCTGAACCTGAATGTTTCTGATTTTTCTCCCCTTCACAGGCCTTGTGCCAGATCACATACATTATGCAGAATTTAAGGGAAATTGTAAGACTCGTATGCCAGAACTGAGTTGAGCAGAAATTTAATACACATCTAAGACATTAAAAAAACCCATTACTTGCACAAACTTGCTCTTCAGTTTTAAGCCTGTGTGTTCATTCCTCTCATAGCTGGGGGATTGATGGAGATAGAGATACTTGTATATTTTGGCTCAGAATTCTTATACTTTTCTGCCAGTCCAAAGTGCAAATTTGCCTGTTTCTCATCAAGAACGTATAGACATGTTCAGTTAAGACTGACTGATTTGCAGTTGGCATTTTTTAGCATTATCCCTAACACAGTTCCATTTCTCACAATGAAAATACATGTTGAATTACCTGCAGTTTGGCAAAGAAG
Organism: Strigops habroptila; assembly: GCF_004027225.2. Classification (NCBI taxonomy): domain Eukaryota; kingdom Metazoa; phylum Chordata; class Aves; order Psittaciformes; family Psittacidae; genus Strigops; species Strigops habroptila. The sequence goes on from NC_044292.2 coordinate 4,251,646, forward strand.
AGATAATAAAAGCAGAAGTCCAGCCAGGGGGCACAGATGCTTTGCACAGCTGTGCTCCTGCACAGCTTGATCTTTCTTGTCTAAACTGTCTGCTTTTATTATCTGTAAAATTAGATTTTCTCACTTTGCCGTGGGCTTTGGAGAGTCAAAAAAATGAATTTTGACATAATTTTCAAATGTAATCAAAAGGGAAACCAGCAGTTACTTGGTCTGCTTGTACACTCACTAACCATGCAATACAGGAAATGTAAGAGCTTCATATGTTGTTCAGAAAGTTGTCTTTGTCCCATGTTTGAACAGATGCTGATTTGTCTGTCATTGTTTTCTTGAAGTTCTTGAAGATTCTTAAACCTTTGTCCCCAGGGAAGTGAAGTCCTCCCTGCTGATGCCTGCTATGATCTAATCTGACACTCCTATATTGCCTGGATTTGATTCCACAATCTACCTTAATCTGGTGGTCTGACCATTAAGATTTTTCTTGGTACAGGAATAAAGACCAAAGAAAGAAAGTAGATAAATATTTAGAGAAAGGGGAAAGGATGTTGGTTCTTCTCATATTCAGGTATGCCATCTCTCCAAATGAAGTAGTGAATAGCATGAAGAACAAATGGAAATGAGGAAACCTAGCCAGATACCATTTCTTTTGGAGAAAGATGAAGCTTTGTGTGCTATATAGACATAAGCAACTGTAATTTATTGCTCAGGACTTTGATTTCCTTAGAAATCTCTCCTGATTTCTCAAAGTCAGATATGATAATTCTGCTCTCAAGTGTGGTGGCTCATGCAGCAGTGGCCATTGCTGTCTATACCTTCAGGTAGGGTCGGATTAGGAAAGTGTTGGAAATGGAGAATACAAACTTCACAGGTGGCCAGTTTTCCATCTAAAGGGAGATTCCATTGCCACTAGATGGCATTATCTTGCGCTGAAAAACCGCAGCCCAAGTCCACACGCTAAAGTACTGAAATGTTTTGTGCCCTTCAAGGTTGCTTAAAGGAATTTTCTTCCCTACTTTTATGTTGTTTTCGTTTAATCTCCTCTGGAGGATTTTTTTTATTCTCCTTTGTGCAACTTGCCTTACACAATAACCAAAAGGTGTGTTATTTAAGGGGTAACTTCCAAAGAGGTATTAGTATGCTAGTGGATTTCACAATCTTTTCTTCCAGTAGTAGGACAGATTGCTCTCAGCCTAACTTGTCCCAGACCTATCTTTAGAGTCATTTTCCACCAGCAGGCATGCAAAAGGCAGAAAGCTGATTTCATACCCCCATTTCATTCCAAAAAAGGGAATGACATTCTTGGCCTTAGCACTCCAAAAGCTTTGTTAGAGACCTGCAGATTTTTGTGTGTCACTTAAAAATGCTGAAGTCTGGCTCCAGAATTACAGAAAGGTCATTTTGTTTCTTTTTTTTGTCGTTGTATTTTGACAAAAGTACAGAGAATGGATGGTCTAGAATTTTCTAAGTGTATCACAGCCTCTATTACCATTTTTATGCTGTTGTTGTGCATCCATGAAATATTGCCTTAGAGCAGCTGGCTGGTGGCCTCATAGTACTGACCTGAGGTAGGACTGCAGGGTTTAGCACTGTATGCTGCTCCCTGCTAGAACTTCAGATAAAGATCTGTCAGCTTCTTTTTTGACTCTGTTTGACCACAGGGAGTCACTGCAACCTATGTGTCCAAGATAATATGTGCAGCAGTGTGACAGTGCATTGAAGAAGTTCATGCTTGTCCCTGCTGAATTCAAGTGTTTGTGCCATAAACCTTCAGTGAGCCAATATTCATAACAACGTCTCTGACATTTAAAGTTTCTCCCTGATAATCCACTTACTGCCTTAGGGTTCAGCAATAGTCAATTTTGAGCAAGAAGTATGTTGGAATAGCTCTGTAATTTTCAAGCAAGCCTGAAGTCCAAGACTTCCCTTTAGTTTGTGCATATCTTTACAGGAAGAGGAGAAATTTCAACTCTCTCTTTTTATCTCCCATCTTGCTTTCAAAAGGAATTCAACAGTTCGGCCATACAAAATTACTGTGTTTTTAGGGTTGTTGATAGATTTCCTTTTACATTTGAAACATACATTTGGAACACCTTCACCCTTGAAGCATCTGCATTGTATAAGGAAACTCAAACTTACTCTGATTGCATTAGTGAGTATCTTTGTGTACATCAGGTAGTAATGGCACGTTGCTGTCTAATGTGCTGTAGCAAATATCAAAATGAAATCAGTGCATATCTTTCTAGTATGTGTTCTAAAGTCTTAACATTCATAAGCTGCAGCATATATTAGAGCAACAGATCTGTGAAAGAGCCAAGATGGGAAGAGCAAGGAATGTTTAGGTAGCTCCAATATCTGGATCCTGTTCATAGTTTGTTATCTTAGCTGTTTTTATTAATAGTTTGGTCTGTTACCCATTCTCTTCCTCAGCTGATCCAGACAGTCGTGTTGCATCCATGTCAGTTATGAGGCTTATCTGATGCATTAAGAACACTTTCTTATCCATTGAAAGGTGGGCTGGTAGCAGAGGGGATGGGATCTCAGTATCCCAGCAAAGCACGAAAAACAGTTATAAACCTCTAAGGTGTAAGGTATTTAATACTTACATTTAGAATTAAGAGAATAAACATTAATGTCATGCTCACATTTTTTTATATCCATTTTATTTTTCCATCATTGCTGTAATGTTGGTAACACCTATATGAAAGTGCAAAATACAGGGCATTTCTGTTTACTCAAGGAGCTTTTTAGCTAACATCTGTGGGTTGCTGCTTGTTTTGTTTTTATGGCTCCAAGAATAACTGAAGAACCCAAAGGCATCTCTGTTCAACCAGTGTATAATGCTGGTGAGTGGATGTAATCATGAGCTGTTTTGAGATATCAACATATTACTTGTCTGCCCTGCATTGCAGCGAGAACTAGCGCAGCTCAGGCTCATTAGGTTTCTTGAGCTTGAAAGGATGAAATTAAGGCTTTCTCACTTATTTTTAATACAAGCAAAATGCCTCTCAGGAAGTTATACACACAGAAGCATCTCCTGCATAAAAACCCCTGTTTCCTGTGTCCCAGTTACTTACATTTTAAATGGTAGGCTAGCACTTGGCTTTCTGAAGTCGCTGCTCTGGCAAATCTGCAAATGGAAGCTGTGCAGCTAGTAAGGATGATATGTGAATTATACTAAGACCTTGGTGATTACTGCTCTGTTGTTCCTATAGCAACAGGGGTGTCGTGCTGGTTCTTGAAGCAAGCTGGTCCCTTGGGGAGGGCAAAGCTGCGGTGCAGACACATGCCTCGGCTGGGTTTGACACATTCTCTGGCTGGTAGGGCATTAAAAATGAACCCGGGCTACTCATGGAGTTAGGAGGGGACCTGCTTATGAAATATCAGATAGTGATGGAGAAATAGAGATGGAGCTCTTCTCAGTGTGGCTTCTTTCTTTTGAACACAGTGCTTGTTTTATTGTGCTCCTCCCCTCAGCAGGGCATGTTGTATTTTTAGAATGCCAGACTAGGATACTGATGCTGGGAACTGCAGAGAGAAGTTAATGTTTAGAAGATAGTTGCTGGGAAGTGATTGAAGAAATGTGTGTATGCAAAGATCCTGAGGCAGCCTTCTGAAATTCATGACAGGCTTAACCTTCTGATCTAGAAAGGCTTTTTGGGTTTAATTTTGCAGGTAACTACAAACAAATCAGGTGTATGTATGTATTCATCATTCAAAGAGCACTTGGAAATAGCAGCTGTTGGATGTGTCAGCATCTTCCTTTGTGCTAAAGTAGTGTGGTTTTAATCCAGCTTGTACCATCCTGGCTTGATGTCGCTGTAGCTGAGTACTTGCTGTGGAAAGCATTAGCTTCAGTCATCTAGGTGAAATTCTCTGATTCTCAGGTGAACTGATGAGCAGTTGCCTGTGGTGAGCTCAGTGGCTGCCTACAGTCTGTACTGCTGTGCTGTAAGTCATTTGACCTTCAGCTCATCTTGGCTTGCTAAGCCTGAATTGGAAATGCTGTAGAAGAGCTGCTACATGCAGCAATCCAAACAACTGCCACTAGAACACAATTGCAGCAGGATTGTTTTGGAAGTTAGCGGGGTAAGACTGTTGTTACTGCTTTTAAGGTAGGACATAGGCCCCCCAGTTAATTCTTGTGAATTTCTAGGAAGGATGAGGGTGGTAAAGTGTAAGGCAGAAGTGGAAGAAGTATTTGCATGTCTGGAAGTTTGTGGCAATTAATGCTTTGCTCAGGAAAGAAGATAGGGACTATTTTATTGAGTATATGTAAGTCTCTGTATCAGTGTTGAAGTATGTGCCCAGAAAAGGGACAGCTGTGGAGAGAGAACTCGTATGTATAGAATGTAGAAGGTCAGGTATAAGTGTGCCTTTTTCATTGTTCTATACATTAATTACTGGAAGTGCAAAGCTCAGTGAAGGATGTGCTAAAAGTAAACTTGTTTCACCATCCTATTGTCTTAGTTGCTGGCTTTTGGCAACGTGCAGATTAACTTACAACCTGTGCTCTGCTTTTTGCAGTTTTATTTTTGCTTGATTAGAAAGAAAACATCCGCTGTAGGAGCCAAGTGGGACTACAGCAGAAGCTCTATTCACTAGTACTTTAATCCCTGTTTTCCTTTGACCACATAGAAACCCCTATGCTATTCTCTGGAACTATTTGTTTTTGAACAGGAGCATAGGCAGCTGTAGAATTGCTTAATGAACAGACTTGTTAGATTGGTTCCATTTAGCTCTGGATAGTTTGGGTTGTAGGACTGGACTTGAACAAAACCTGCTTTTGTGCTGAGAAATGTGGATGTGAATAACCTTTTTCTGGACAAATATCACCCTTGGTTTTTTGCTGTAGGGCATCTTCAGAAATAATCATGCTCCATAAGTGGCTTCTGGAAGGTTGAGAGCACTGATGAGTGTCTCTCTTTCATTTGCCTACTGTGCTCTTACCTTTACTCAGTTCAGCAGAGAAATTTTCCATTCAGGTCATTGAAATGCTCAGCTAAAACTGGTGGGACTTACTGCTCTTCAAGAGGTTGTTATATTATAACTACTCGGCTTATGAATGTGAAAGTATCTGCCCTTTTCTCAAGTCCTTTGAACAAACTGCTTCTGGATCTGGGAAATACAATTGTCTTTTACATCCCAGTCAAGAGCCATGATGCTCATGAAGAATGGAGAAGTGCTGAATAATGAACTGTCTCTTTTGTTAGTGAACACAAGCACCAGCAGGTGCAGTACCCACATGATACATGTGTTGAGAGTAATTGGGCTGATACTGTCTTGGAACCATTGGTTTTGATGTCAAGTAGAAGGTCCTGTTTGTGCTAGCACCAGATTTGGTAGCCTGCAAGAACTTTCGATGTGGCTGCTGTTGTTTGGACAAAGGATGACTCCACTTTGTCGTAAGGTATCACCTCACTAAGGATAAAATTGGATCTTTAATGTGGGAGTGAAAGAAATCAGCATAGGCTTGAGACTTTACTGCAAGATGTTGTTCTGTTGGGTGTTGTGCCTTCAGGTTACCCACCCACTTGTCTACCTGGAATGTATTATTATCTTTTATTTGATAGATCAAATTGTCTTTTTAAAGGCAACTGCCTGAGGCATTTGCAAATGCTGGGTTGCATGTAATTCCTGCAAATGAGAACATCAGTGCTTCTACCAAATAACAAAAGGAACCGAGGGAGCAGGAAAGAAACCTGTTCAGAACTATGTATAAAATCCATTCTTTGCTAATGTTGTTTAAAACTCTACCTTGAGACATAGAAATATATCACTTCTAATATTTATCTTCTTTCTTTCTTCCTTTCTAAAAGGAAAAACTAGAGCCCTTTTGCCACCTCTGGTCTCCACTGCTCTCCTGTTCATTCTTGTTCATTGTTTTGCTGCTCCCTGGTGTTTTGGCAGAACTTTCTAACTTTGCATTGCCATCACATTTCATAAGTATGACTACATTTCCAGTATCATTTATGAAAGTATTAAGTAAAATTGGTGCAAACGCCAACTGTTGAGCAAGCACAGTTGTAATCTTCTTTTCAGCCCAATGATTATTATCTCTTCAAACACAATTCATCATCTTTCCTTAACCAGTTGTTTACCCATCTTAGTTCTTGTACTGATTGTCCATCTTAATTAAAAAGTACCATATGGGAAATTATGTTTTATAAAGAGCTAAAGAAAATCAGAGAGGGAGCATGCTTTTTGTTGATAAGGTAAAAAACCATACACACTTTGTTCATGAATTCAGGTAACTTTAAAACTGTAGTTATTGTTATTACATTGGTGATAAAACAAGGTTGCTGCACACAGATTGTGCAGTTAGCTTTGGCTGTGAAAGCCTGAAACCTGAATCATAGAATCCCAGACTGCTTTGTGTTGGAAGGGACCTTAAAGCTCCTCCAGTCCCAACCCCCTGCCACGGGCAGGGACACCTTCCACTAGAGCAGGTTGCTCCAAGCCCCTGTGTCCAACCTGGCCTTGAACACTGCCAGGGATGGGGCAGCCACAGCTTCTCTGGGCACCCTGTGCCAGCGCCTCAGCACCCTCACAGGGAAGAATTTCTGCCTTATATCTAACCTAGATCTCCCCTCTGTTAGCTTAAAGCTGTTACCCTTGTCCTGTCACTACATGTCCTTAGCAGTTAAGTTAGAATTCATAACAGAATTTTAGACCCATTTTTCATCCACTGTTCTACTTTTTCCCTTAGGATGCATGTAATAATATTGCAGTAATACTATGTGTATTCAAGCATTTTCCACACGTTTACAGTGTATTCTTTATTGTACTTTTGTTTTTTCCTCCAAAACACTGTTTTAGACTTTAGCTTTTTCTGTTTTCCGGTCATATCAACAAGCTGTATTTATTTCTTTTACACCCTCCCCTTTTCCTATTCTAAGTCCAGGCAAATAGCAAATTGTCAGGAGTTCATACTGACAGTGACGCTGGTATTGAAGCAGTGCCAGGTGGGCCTATAAATTAGAACAGGAGCTGTCTGAGTGTGAACCTGCTCTTTGGCGATAGCTGTTGTGATTGTGAAAGCCAAAACGAACTGCAGAATTCCCGACATCCTTTGTGCCCAAAGCTATTTCTGCTCATCCTGTGTTTTAAGCGCCTGGGTGCTGGGCACAGGGAGGCAGAAACACTGATGTGTGTTTGCATGATGATCTGGAATGAAATTGCCTTTTCGATGTGAAACTTGTAAGGATGCTTGTGAGAATTGTTTCATCTTTAGCCTGGAGAAGGGGGAGATCCTGGGAAAACAGTCAACATCTGTTAAGTAATCCAGCTCATCCCTTGTGCTAATGCGACGTCATCTGTGATTTTGTGGTTGCCAGGCTACTCCAGCTGGAATTGCATAGCAAAGCCTCCTCTCTTTAGAGGGGGATGCACGTAAAACACAGTGACATAGGTTGTGCTATATGTGCACTTGCTTTAACGCTTCCAAGTGTCATTTCTCCCTCCTCTTTTTAGCACACAATCCTTGCAAATCAAATCCTTCTTTTTTTAGAGGCTCGTAGTTCTTATGCATTTAAAAACAAAAAAATCAACATGGCAACTTGTTAATTCAGAGCCGGATCCTAGTGCTATATATCATTTATGTTTTGATCAGGGAAGAAACAGTTTGTGGAGGAGATGAAAAGGGAGATGACTGCAGGGCTTCTGAGTGTTGGCAGGAGGGTGCATCAGAGCCGGTTTTGATGTAGTTCTAGAAGACAGGGGTCCTGCTCATGAAAAACAAACTACTGCTTGGTCCTTAATATTTCCTCCTTTGAGTGTGTATAACAAATAAACTATGCAGTGTATAAAAATAAATGAAGTTGCATTTCATAAGCATTGATTTAGGCTTTTAAGAGTATTAGTAAGGGGAATTTACAACCTTCTCCCCCATTTTTTGGCCACTTTTCCTTCTGTATTGCAGTGTAGATATTAGATAACTGAGAAATGGAATTCATGTAGTTATAACAGATGAGGCATTTTTATTAGCCCTCTTTTTTCACCTTGTATGCAGGTGTATAGGCAGAAATTGCTTGAGGCACAAAGCTGCGATCTGCTTCTTGATGTGCTTTGAGTACAAGATGGAGAATTTTTACATGCTGATGCTCCATCCAGGTTGAATTTGAACTTTCCAAACCCCAGGAAGAGAATCCTGTAGAGCTGATCAGTTACCTGCATGGGACAGGCAGTCGGTGTTGCTTTTGGCGTTTCCCACTTTGTTGTCTAATCCTTTAATAGAAGCTTTGAAGAAAAACTTGTTAAGCAAAATTATCCCAGGCAGACCAAAATAGTGAATGAAGGTCAAAATGTTCATTGTGAGTCATCTGTTGCACTTAAACACCAGCATTTGAATGGAGGAGATGATTTTTAGCAGTTATATAGGCAGTGACTGGAGGATTCATCATGTTTTCCAGTCAGACAGATAAATGCTGTTGGAGGATCTGCAGATGAAAGAAGGCATTTACTTTTATCTGACTTTCTTGGGGTAACATTTTTACAAGAACTTAAGATTATTGCCCTCAGCCCTTCAGGGTTATTTTCCAGCTCTTGTCTAGACTGGAGATATTGATTGCTTTGACACTAGTGTATGATACATTTTTATTTCCATATTGTCCTGAAGACATTTCTCTTGTTCTTCTCTTAGGCCATGCTCTATAGTTAGGAAGTGCAGAGAGTGGATTTTTTTAATGAAGATCTCGAGGTATCTTTGAAGAATGAGAGCTTAGCATGGAGTGTTCTTTACAAGCCTGTATCAGACACATTTCTCAAACCACTCAGGTCTTTGTACTATAAAATGCCCACTCAAAAGATGACACAAGTCTGGAGAAGGTTATAGGGAGGTAATGAACATCTTTCTGTGCTTCAGGTACATGGGTTTTGATGTTATTACACACAGTTGAGAGCCTCAATTGGAAAAAAAAAATCCAATAACTGAGAGAGTCCACACATTCTTCTGGAAAAGATTTCTTCAGGCTAGGGATAAAAGCATTACTTAGCAAAGCTGTATCTGTTCCATGGGCAAATGGAAGCCTTCGGTTTGAAAGAAGATGTTGCACTTCATTAGAGAATGGAACGTTTTTGAGACATGTTGGTTTAAAAAGGGCATTGGGGGAAGAGGAAGCAAAAACCTTTCAGCTGGCCTATTAAACAGTTTCTCTTCTTAAAAGCAGAGAGTAACGAATATCTAGATAAAAAGACATAAAGTAAAGAATATCTAAATATCACTTAAAAAGGCCATTGTGATGCATAGGGCAGTTTAAGTTTTATTGGACAGTTGAGTTCCTCATACTTCAGGGAAGCGCAGAAAGTCTCCTAGGCTGTGCCAGAGTCTACAGGGGCAGAAAATAATTATCTCTACATGCCTGTGGTGACAATCCCATGTTTGTTTGGGGTTTTTTTAAGTCTTGCTGCTTAGAAATATGTGACAGCAAGGAATTCTTGGTTTTCTTTAAAAACAAACTGATATCCTTAGGCTTGCAAAGGAACGTTTTAGATCTGCTGTTGAAATGTTTAGACCACTTCAAGTTCCAGTCCCAGAAAAATAAGAAAACACAACTTTCTCTTCTTTCTGTCCTCTTTTTCCTTTCCTATTGTTCTTATGGATGTGTAGAATGACAATTTGGGTATTGCATCTATCTGCTGTTCTTTGAAGGAAGTAATTATGGCACACGTTTTCCTGTATCCATTGTTATTACAGGTGCTGAGGATGTTGTGATGGCGTTTTCCAGATCAGAGACAGAAGACAGAAGACAGTAACCACAGGATACCTGAACAACACAGAACTGGAGAGGACAGTGAGATTCCTGAAGATAGAGGAGGATGGCTGAGCATTAATAAGTTCCTTTGCCCACCCTAATTGTTCCTTGGTATTCCTTCTCCTTTGTAACTCTGTTTCCCTTTGCCCAACCCTCAGAATGCATCTCACAGCCATCTATTCCTGTAAGTTTCTGCTACTCAGCTGGGCTGTGTTAATTAAGGACAAACCTAAAGGTGTATTTTTGATTGGCTCAAAGGGACAGGCTGTGGTTACCTAAAGGAAGATGGTTTTTCAAACTTGACCAATGAAAACCTTTTATCTCACGTTTTATTTTATATTTTAAAGAAAGTCTCTTGACATTCTACTTTTAAAGAAGCTTTTCATGCTGAGGTGCTTATTTAGGTCAAACTTGTGAATTTGAAGAGGGTTTGATTTGGCTGCGTAGAACTGGAAGCAACTTGTGGTTGGTTGACAATGCAAATGTTTTCTCTTCAGTTGGCTTGCAAGTATTTCACTGACTTCAACATTTTCATTGCAGAAAGCTGATGTTTTGGTGCATTGGTTATTTCTTTATTACTTATTGACTTGGGGGAAAAAAGACAAATGTGCTTTGCAATATTTATTACATCTACACACATATAAATGCTTGCTTTTGGGGGTTTGTTTTGGTTTTACTTTGGTGGGCTTTGAAATCATGGTTTTGATTTCCTGTTGGCTGCAGTGTTTCCGATGCAATCAGTTTTTCCATACTCGTCTGCTCTGTGGCCTCGAGCTCTTTTGGGAGCATGTGTCGAAAGCATATTTAGTTCAATAAGTCTACCTGTTGAAGCTGGAACGTGGAGATCACCAGCCATCCTGTGCTGCTGTGTGGGCTGTGCCGTGAACTCCTGGTAGACCTGGCTTCAGGTGGCTTCTCTCTTTGCTTCTGACAGAGGAGCTGTAGATATTTTGCAGGAATTGCAAGAATGAGATCTATGGCTGTGACATGAATTTGCCAAATTTGTATAGAGAATATGTGAACTTGTTTAAAAATACTACATATGGTTCCACTTTAACCCTTTAATTGCTGCACAAGAGTAGCTCTCACATAAACTGAAATTAATGATCATTAACTTAAATCCAACTTGCACTGGGCTTTAATAAACTAAGTTTCTAGTCACGTGAAAAACTGTATGTGGTTTGGCTCCTTGCAACTGTTCAGTGATATGGAAATTATCTGGATCCTAAGGTAATACCGTTTTCTTTAGGCACCATTCCAAGAGGCAGTAGCACTGCATTAAGCTGTCCAGTACTAAGTGTACAGGTGACACTCTTGAGGTTTACTCTCCTGGTAGTTGCAGGGTCTTAAAACACACACACATGCACATCTACAAACTGAAAACCCTGCAGTGAAATTCCCAAAGTGCATTGACTGTTCAGGAACCTGCACATGAAATCTCTAGCACTGCTGCCTAAAGCCTAGCACTTCCTTTGCTCTCCTGTGTGCAGGTCATTTTTACAATACTTCTATGTGTTCCTGTGGGTTGCACTGACTTTTAAGATGTTTCAAAACCTATTAAAGCAGAACTCCTTGTTCCTTTTGTATGGTTGTTAATTATTGGAAGTGACAATTCCAGAATCTTACTGTGACAATGTGACTGTTTTCATGGGAAGAAATTATGACAACAGGATGCTGTTATGGTCTCAAACTGGGGAGAAAACTTGAGAGAAACCATGGAATACATGCAGAAGGGAGAATGGGCTTGTGAGCACAAGGAGGGAAATGATCTTGAGCAAATAAATACTGTGTGATGAGAACAACTATACATTGCTTATGGAAAAGATCCTTGTGATTCAGTTGCAGCTTTGTAAAGTTCAGTGTGAAAGTCAATCTTTTACCCCTGTTTGTTGGGGCCAGATAAGAAATTTCTTCATTAAACCAGGAATGAGCCCAAAAGATTCTTTAAATTTTGACCTGGTTGCCTAAGAGGCACTTTAATTTTAACTTTGGTGCAAAGGGGGGCAGCCCTTAAAGGGTTAATTTAAGGGGATATGTGTGTTTCTGACTGCTGGCTGGAATGTATGGGCTGGATTGTGGTGGCCTGTCATTGTCAAGCTAACATGCATCCTCCATGTGTATCTATGGCAATTCTGAGCTGTTAAATCTTTTCAAGGAGAAGAGTGAAGTGTTTATGTGGTTTAATCTTTTCACTAAAAAATGTAACTGTTGGGGGGGAATAATACAGTTTTTAATAGCTTCTCTTGTTTCTTATTGATTTATTATACTGTTAAACTGCCAAATGGAAAATACTTGTTTCACCTTTGTGGAAGATTTCGACATAGACTCCAAACTTGGAGTTTTGAGCAGTATGTTGAGAAGGATATATTGAGAAAAGGTGTTGTTTAATAACATGATATGGGACTCAGAAGCTGGAGGAGATGTAGTCTCTTGAGAATACCTGTGCTTGTGTTGGTACCTGTGTGCTCTCTGCTCCTCGCTGGTGGTTTCTTAACTTGAAATCAGGGCTGGAAGATACATAAAAAAGAATTCATATGTGTATCAGGGAGACAGTAGTGGAAAAGAGGCTTTCCAATATTCCCCTTGGATTATATTGCTAAGTATTTATCTTCTTGCTATGAAAACTAAACCCCTGTGACAAATGTGGAGCCTGGATCAGTTGGGAGGTAGAGAAACCTGCACACAGTCCATCAGCATGGTGGACTTGTTTACTGTACATAGAAACTTCTCTAGCTTTACCTTTGTGCTTTTGCCTTTTCAAGCAAACCATGACTAAGAAGAATAAGAAATCCACTGTTTTAAAGGTCAGAGGTGAGTATAGAAATATTGAAACTGAAATACATTTGTAAATAGAAAAGGCTATGTAGTTCAACTACCAACCAAATAGTGCTTAAGGCATTCAGTAAGGAAGTGTAAAAGCTTTAGATGCATCTTCCAAAAACAGCACGCATCCTTTGGGTGGTCTTTTTGAGAGTCATGTTCCTTTAGATATTTAGAATGGGCTGTTATACTTCTCTCACCAGGCTTATCATCTAACACACAGTGTTTGCCAGAGCTTGAGGAAAAGATTTAGAGCCGAGTCAAATACTCCTCTCATCTCTCTCACGATGAGTAGCAATTGCTGTAGTTATTGGTGAGTCATTGTGTCTGTGCACATCGCCTGTGGTAAATGAAAAGAGACTCCACCGTTCACATAGACCTTCAGATTGATTCTCCCGGGTGCTAAAATAAACCCTGGAGTTACAGAGGGACACTTTGGAAGGAGCTGTGCCTGAAAGAAGCTGGACCACTAATAAAATAAAATTGACTCTTCTGGCTTTTTGTTCCTATTCCTATCTAAGGTAAGTAGTTACTCTAAGTTGTCTCCTCCTGGCTGTTTAGTGGCCTGTGTGAAAGTTTCTAATGCCTTACCATTAAATTTGTTTCAGTTCCGTAAGGTCTATATTTCCATTTCACTAGCAGCCTAAATAGTTCTGGTGAAGGCTAAAGATTAAGCGGCCGATGAAATTCAAAGACCCCGTCACCTATAGAAGAGATCATCCTAAATAAGACTTCAGGGTTGTATATGATATAAATTTCTATAGCTACTGAGAATCTGTTACAAGAAGTCTGAAGTTATCAGTGATTTATAATGCAAGAGGGGAAAAAAGTCCAAAAGTTGAAAGGTTTGAATCAAATGTATGCAATGTCTGATAGAAATTATTTTGTGAAAGATACACTGAATGTCTGGGCAATGAGGGGAATGTATGATTTGGATTACTCAAAGATCAGTCCTTCAGCTTTCTTCTTGGTCTCTTGCCTCCTAAAGGACTGTGTGGCAGAGCTGACAGCAAAAAAGGCTGCAGGGCACTGGGACCAGCAGAAACCAGCAGTGCAGTAAGAACCATTTCTGGAGGTTTGAGAAATCTTCAGTTGTATTCAGTCTCAACAAAAGAAAGAGCCCATAGTGAGTAAGCATCTCTTCCCCACTGTTATTCATCAGTATCAGAGTGTTCCAAAGCTTAATTGTTAATAAAGAGCTTTTAAGAAGGTTTGTTAAAGCTGCAGAATAGTTGGCTTAGGTCTAAGAGTAACAGGAGCACTAAAGTGTTGCACAGTTGCTGCCTGGTGGGGTATTTGCTGGGCACAGTCAGTTTTTAACTCAACTGACAGCAGTCTTGTATACATCTAACCTCAGCATCAACCTGTTCAACACTAGAATGAAACTGGACCTCTTGGTTACTCAGTGTTGCAGCCAGAGGTATGTGTTGTATGCAGGGCAAATCCTTCCCTGTTCACAGCATCAACGGGAAATACAACTGATTGTTTAATTTCTTTTAGGTGGAATGTTTCCATTTGTTTTATTTCACCTTCTGCCACAGAGTAGCATTAAGAATCCTGTCAGTTGGGCCTGGCTGAGGTATTTCAGTAAACTTAGGCAATATGAATGGTCTTGCACAAAACAAGCTTTTAAAGGTGTTAAAATGTGTCCAATTTTACCATGATGAGTTTTCCATAGTGCATCCTGCAGGTTTTGTATCTGTGACTTCTTCAGAGCTGCAGTAAATAGGTCACTGGATTACTGTGGTGCTTCCAGATCTGCCTTAGACCTGCTGTGCAAATACAGTGGGTCTATACAGGCCCTTTGCACTACAGCTTCCCTTAAACCTCCTTGTTGCTCATACTTTCCACAGTTTGACAAATCTAGAAGTGCTGTATAACAGGGAGGGGCATTGTTGTTACTTAGCAAGGTAAGAGAGGAGCTTGGATCCATTCCCTTTCAGGCTTTAGTAGGTTCCTGTACAAAGACAAAACAGAAATCATCTACTGTCTTCTGTGCTCTGCTTTCATTTTCTCTGCAGCTGGTTTGCCCTAAGCAGAATTCCTGCAGTTTGTTATCAACAACCTGGCTAGTTTCCTTTGTAGCCTGAAGCACTTCAATTTGGGGGATTGTTTATTCTGGAAAAGAGGGAAAAAAAGAAATTATTTGAAGCTTTATAACCTGGCCTGCTTACAAGCTGCCTCATGTATCAGCATGAAGTAGGTACATGCACAGAGCTTTTTGCTGTCTTGATGCGTTCCAGGTTAACTCTCCTTGCTACTAAAAGCTTATCTGTAACCAGAGGCCTGTGAAACTCAGAAAATAGACTTTAAGCTTTTGTTTAACAATTACAGTTAAATCCAACCTAGGTGCGGATTGAGGCATCTATAGTTTTCTTTAGTTTTTCACCTGAGATGATGATTGCTGTCCTTTTCAGATGCAGTTTTAATGCAGCAATCCCTACAGGGTCAGAACATGATCTTGTCTGTACCTGTGATGGGAGCAGCTGGAGACATGTAACTCCGTGCATGGCAAGCAGCTTTCTCCCTGTGTTGTGCATGTCATGGCTACACATGAGCTCTTTGGACCCCCCCAAAGTAAAAGGCCCTTCACTTGTGAGTAACGCAGCTGGTTAATAACTCATTTTTTACTTCAAGTAACCTTATCACTTTAAGTTGGTTGAGTTGAGGTTCCTAAGTTGAGGCTCCTAAGTTTACATCGCATTCTGAGCTGAGTCTCTGATACTATGAAGGACCCATTTAGCTAGATTTATATCTGAATAGGTATTCAGTAGTGTTCTTGGCTTAACTTTGGGTTTTAGCCCCAAGCAAAGAGTTAATTCCTTGCATTTTACTTGCATTCCACACCACTTTTGTATAGCTAATTTCAAATTTGGAAGACAGGAATCATAATGAAGTTATGCAAGCATGCAGAGTTTGCTGCTGACACTGTAGCCCACATGTTGTCACATAAAACACATTCCCATTTTGCAGTGGGGTGAAAGTAATTTTACTGCTCTTATTGGATGTGACGTAACTCAGTGCTCTCCTGATGCATGCAGTGTTTAATTAATGAAAGAAACAAGGGTGATTATTCTAAAAATATCTTTCCCCAAATGGGGGGGATTTTGTGACATGAACATGGATAATATAAGTTCACATGAAGGCTTGATGTAGAGATACACCAGAGCAAGAATGTGGCTCCAAAATCTTGCTCTCTAGCTGTTCTACCCATGGGTTTTGTTTTAAGCTGCACAAGAGCTCAAAAAGGGCTTTTTTGCCCTGCCCCTTAATCTGTTCCTTCAGAGAAGCTAAATACATAATTGTGGTCCAGAACTGCAGAGCAACCTGAGACTGGAACTGAAACAGCTTAATCATGTCCAGTTTGCCAACAGGAGCAAGGGAGGATGGCACTGGAACTTGTCGCTGTCTTTATAGTCTAGGGTAAGATGATGATGGTCTCCCTACTTTGTCACTGATGGCTTTTAACTGTGTGAAGGGATGGAAAGTTTCCATGATTTCAGAGGAAGGATGCTGCCTCAGATGAGAGCAGCTTTGGATGTTATTATGAACATACATTTGTCCCATGAAGGAGAAGAATGCATGAGGTTGCTTGATTGTGGAATGATGTAGAAGCCTGTGTTGCTGCTGAGGATGCACTGTAATCCCTTTTCAGCTTTACTTGTGACCTCCTAACCAGAGGGCACAGTGTAAATTGCATTGAATGTGATTGGAATGGACAGTGGTGGCCAAGTATTTTCCTTCAGTCTTTTGTCATGTACCTCAAGTGCCAGGAGCAGACGGACATTAACTATGTGTCGCCTGATCGATGTCTGCAGTTAATCCCTCACGTGTGTGCCTGACACCGCTCACAGCTAGGCATGGAGTTCTCTTGTGCAAGTATAACAGTCCATAGCATAGTCTGTACTCTGTTATGTTGTTTAATTTTTTTAATGGATAGATGCTGCTAAATCTCTGGGGTGTGTGTGAGGAGGGAGACAGGGGCAGGTCAGAAAGGGATGAATTCCTGTAGGTGGAAGCAGAAGAGGAGGATTCTGCCTCACTGTTGTATTCTCATAAGCTTCTTTGAGCCTGGAGCAGGATGATAATTAAACTAGACAGGATCTTAAGCTTTTGACTTGCCTCGCCAGCAGCACCAGACTTCAGAGCCTCCCTCTAAAAGGAACTGTGCTGCATGCTGGCTCTGTAGCATGCTTAGCTGCTCGTACCATATGGGCGTTCAGTAGAGCCTTTTGTTTTAGTCTGACCTTGACCTTCAGGTCACAGTCTTCTGAAACTAAATGGGACATTTGGATTGAAGTGTAGGTATGTGATCATTTTTACTTGAAATTTTTTTTTCCTCTTCTCTCTAAATGTAGCATGGTCTAAATGTCAGAGGATTGGAGCAGTGCAGGGAATTAAATGCAGTCTTTTCACTTTCAGTGCTGTTGTCAAAAGGAGGAGGCAAGACTTTAGTAGCTGAGAAGTGTTTAGATTAACTACATATCAGTAACAAACAGGAACAGCAGACACCAAAACCAGCAGAGCTCAGATAGGTACCTGTTCTAGTAAACAGTTGACTAGCATGGTACCACTGCTATGCGTACAAAGATCCACAGCTCAAGTTCTTCTACAGGGAACATCCTTTCCTCTGTCCTTAGAGGTTTAAATAGGGAATTTGTCAGGAAAAGCACCATGGCTTTAAGTACTGGTGAGATGGATTGTAGATAATTAGGGTTTTGACATAGTAAGATCCTAGACCTGATAGAAGCTTGAAGTCACCACCTTGAATTCAGCTCAGTCAGAAGGAACTGCATCAGGTTGCTGTAGGGCAAAGCCACAAAAATATCTCTGAAACACAAGTACTATTAGATACGACTTAGGTATCATCATCAACATTCAGTCTGCAGGATTGAGTAGTGACTTAGTTGTGCTTCTGCCACAATTAAATTAGTTCTGTAACTCTAAAATGACACATACTGACATCTTCGCAGGAGAGGCCACGCTGCTGTTGTGATCTGATGGATAGTGCGTTCTGCCACCTGGGTAGAAAGAAGAGGTCATGTGTGGTGTTTCGGCAGTCTCCTGTCTTGACAGAGTGAACAGAGTCAGTTCCTGTCTGGGCCTGAATAAATCTTTATGAAGGTTGTTAGCACCATTCTTGCTTAGAGCTACTAAAAAGAGAGGAGGAGCAGTAAGGGTGGAAAGAGAGAAATTAAAGGGGAAAACCCAGTAGGTTATAAATGCATTTTCCTCTGTGCTGGAGGTTAAATAATATTTTATGCATTTGACAGAGATGCTGTGATTAAGGAGCTGTCAGGCAGAATGAGAGCTGGGCAGCAAAGGGAGCGGAGATGCTTCAGGGAAAAGGGTATAAAGGCATTCTCATGCTGAACTCTCTTGTGCATATCTAGCATATGATGTGTGGCTTTGTGTGCCTTTCGCTGAAGAAAATGGCTATTCCACACATACGTAGGGGATTTTTTCCCCTTCATTGATCAAATATCTTTTCTGTCTGAGATGTCTCACTGGTTACCAGTGACATCACTTTAGGAAATGGTCAAAACCACTAATCTGTGCTG
Source organism: Strigops habroptila (assembly GCF_004027225.2). Taxonomy (NCBI): domain Eukaryota; kingdom Metazoa; phylum Chordata; class Aves; order Psittaciformes; family Psittacidae; genus Strigops; species Strigops habroptila. Next base: position 4,269,773 of record NC_044292.2, read on the forward strand.
TTACTTCAGGGGCTAGGATTAGGTCTGTAGAATGGCATATAATAATCTTGTACATAAATCATGGCTTTAACGAATGGAGAAGGTGTCACATTGTTCCATTTATCCTGTTTACTCTGTGGCAGAAAGACCAGCTCCTGTGCATCTCGCTCAGTTTGAGGAGGATTCAGTCACTGCAGAACCTCTGGAATTTTAGGTGTCACCATATACCTCCTGTTCACATTGGTGAAAACTGGGCACTCAGACTCATTTTTAGATCAGGTCAACAAATACTTGACCTGTCACGGGCTGTATTTTAATGTAACATTACACAGACACCAGCATTCCCACAGGCTCTTCCTCGTGCTGCACGAAGCTGCCAGTGTAAGCTGGGCTTCAGACAGGATGATATGCCTGTCTCATCTCATAATCTTTTTACTTACACTCAGTGGGCAATGTGTCGTTGAAGCAACAGTAAACATGGAGAAATGGGTGCTGTTAGAAGGCAGTGCAAAGCGCTGTGCTTAAGTCATTTAACACAACGTGGGATTTACAGCCTCCCCTGCTTCCTTTGCAGAAGACACTGTGTCCTTCCACTTATTCAGCTGGTCCACTTTGACACAGAAGAATAGTGGATAGACCAGAAGGAGGAAAGGTAGGAAGTCTCATATCAAAAGCTCGTTGTCCATACTGAAAACAAGAGAAAACCTGAGATGTTAAAAGGTACAGCTGGAGTGGAAATTCAAGCCTGCTGAATGTTTGTCCAGGTGCTAGGATGGTCCTTGAGATCGTGTTGGGTCCAGTGGAAGTTGATCCCATGAAAGAGGGGGACACAACCTCTAGAAAAAGTCACTAGAAATGTTTTATCTTTCCTCACCAAGTGGAGGAAAACATGGAGTTAACAATCTAATAAACACATTAAAGCAGCACGTGTTGGGATGGGGTAATTGTTCTAAATCGCTCAGATTCACTTACATATGTTGGGTTGGTTGGGGGACATCCTTTGTGCCGAGTACAAACTATCATGAGGTCGGTTCTGCTGGGTACATGAGCCTGAGCTCTGAGTGTATGTTTGTGTCCTGCTTTAAGACAATACAACTCTTTGCTGGCTCCCTTTTAAGGTTTCTATGTTCATAATAACACCTATTCAGCCTGTATAAAAGCTTCTGAATAGAATTCTGCTGTTTTCCTACTGGTGGCAGGTCAGTGGCTAAGTCAGTGATAGAAACAAACCTCTGTTTATCTTCAGCATGTCTCCAGAGCAGCTTTCCACTTCTTTAACACAACCATCCCACCCCAGGACAGCCTGCTCTCAGCATTTAACCTCCTTTCTATTGCAGAGTAGCAATGGAAAGCAGCATCTAGTTTTAAAAACAGGAGGCCGACATGTCCTTGTAGGGAGACTGTCTGCCTTGGAGCTCCCCACGGGGCGGCAATCGGCCCCTGCTGTTGGCAAGGAGCTCTTGCTCAGCAGCATTAATCAGGGCTGACTGTTCCTCTTAATCCTCTGATCCCCTCCATACGGAAGAGAACACAAGTGTCCTATTTGCGTGTTATGCTGCTCTTCACTGGAAATAGGGCCGGCTCCATGGCTTGCAGCGATTAGATGGGTGGGTGGTCAAAACGTGATTAGCAAATCTGCAGTTAGAGTGAAGGGCAGGAGGGCAGGGGCTTGCCGCAAGGAAGGGTCACAACCACTATCTGTCACAATAGGAATAAGTGTGTGAAATGACAAAGAGTTTCACCGCGCTCTTGTCTGATGAGACTAACTTCAATAGCCAAGGCACTGCTGGAAAGAAACTAGGAGCTCTGGAATTCTAGAGACAGGGAAAAACCAAACCAACCAAGCAAAAAACCACAACCAAAATGTAAAAGGGAGGTTTCCTCCTGGACCAGATAGTTTTAAAAAAAGGATTTTTTAAAGCACTAGACATGGTTTATGTAGCTAAAGCACAGCCTCAGAAATTGGGACTCTAAATTTAGTCTCAGACCCTTTCTGTGACTGGTAAACAGGAACTTCATCATTCTCTCCAGCAGACAGTGAAGGTATTGACCGTGCCTTGCAGAGGTTTGTGAAGCTTTTAATATATCAACATGTGAAATGCTTTGAGGATATGTGGGAAATGTCTAGCAAAGCTGCAGACTGTTATTGCCAGATGTGATGAATTTGAGCAGGCCAGGAGTGGAGTTCATGTCAAATACTACATGTAGAGGAAGAACACCAGTTTGCTTGAAGCCAATTGCAAGACAAACAATGTAATGGATTTTTAGCTTATTTTTGTTGTCTTTAAAAACCCTATGTGATGTGGAAAATAAGGCAACTAGAACTCTGTCTCAGAGGAACTGTTTAGTAAAATTGATCCCATTTTTCCACATATAAATAGTAGTGTTCACATTAGCTTCAGAGACTGCAAGATTGGGCCCACTTACAGCACCATGCCGCTCACTGCTTTCTCAGGAGTAGGAGGCACTTGGATGTAATGATATGAAATCTAATATTGCATGATGAAAATTCAAATTATACCTTCAAGATCCAAGGCGATACGGGAAGCTTATAATCTATGGTCCAGATCCTGGAAATCAATTCACTGATACCAACTAATTTAACAGGCTGTGCAGGCAGAAGGACTTGTTCCGAGGACTCTAGCTACAGCATTGGCACCTATTGTACGTTACCACTGAGCATCCATTCAGCACACTGCACAATTATGGAGGAGAAGTTGTTTCTAGTCTAATTACAAGCAAAAGGACTTCAGTAGTTAAAGCATATACAAGCTGAGCAACCTATGAATTAACCCAGCTGGGGTTAAACCACAACATCGTAGTAGTCTGGTCGTTGCATGTCACAGAAGGATAAACAACAAAGTTAAGTTTGTGAGAATTCAGAACTATTTCCAGGGGGTTGGGAGTTTGAACCAAGGTTCTAATGCCTTTGCATAAGTCCCTCTGCCTGCAGCTCTGACCCAGCAAGCCAACCTCAGAGAGACAGAACGTGGTGCTTTTTACAGGCCTACTGCATGGCATGCATTGCACAGCAGGATCTTAGTAGAAATCTGGTTAATAGAATTGCATGGGCAGTAAAGAGCCTTTACTCTAAATGCTTTCTGTATAGACAGTTCATGAACATATTGACCTTTATTTAAGACTTATTAAGAGAGAGGTGGGCAAATGTTTAAAAATGCCTTGTTTTAAAAAGGCTGAGCTCTAGAGAAAATTGTGGAATGTGGGATGAAGAAGAAAATGAGTTCTGACCCTCTGTCTTTTGAGTCATCTGGTTCTGAGTCTCAGTTGCTGCAGGGTAGTTTTATTTCATTTACCTATGAACAGCCTACAGTTAACACAAACAGGCTCCTCTCCAGTGTCTTTCATAAAGTAGTTTCTGTGCTGACCTTTCTTCCAGTGCCCCTCATGAGACTGTCAGTAGAATGAGTTTTGATAATGGGAAGACCAGGGCTGGTTGTCTGTCCTGTAGTGGTGGTGTCTGCTTGACTTGGTCATGATTAGATTTGGTCTGCTAATAGCACTCAAAGGAAAAGAGGAGATGCAAGTCTTTTCTCATGTGAATATGGCAGCATAGTGGTATAACTTCAGCTTCCTAAAGTGGTTGCAAGGACTGAAAAGAATAGTACTGAAGAAAGAATCAAATATTGAATAATCTGCTCTTCTGGCATGCCACTGTTCCCAGTTCTCCATACCCTTACATAGGTCCTGAAGGTACTTCCAGCACAAGTCCGAAGACTGAACATTTGATGCAGATGCATGATTGCTCTGACAAGTGTTGCACGCTTCCAGGAAAAAAAAAGGCAGGAAAGACAAAAGCAGCTTTGCTGCATCTTTGTAATGTTTTTAATACAGTTTAATAATGAGGCCACAAATACCAAAGAAAAAGTTAGACACAATGGCTTTCTTCTAGGCTGTAGTGTTAAGAGTTTACAGTCTTAGGATGCATTCTCTAGAAAATACAGACAAAATAGGATATTAACTGGAAGCCAATGAACAGTCATGTAGGGATCATGATAATGTGTTTGTGCTCTTTCATAATACTCTTGTTTCTGAATGTTTCTTATTGCATAGTGTATTTAAAATAGTATCAGACTTTGTGCTGCTTAAGATTTGTTTGGAAATTTGGGCCTGGCTGTTTACGATATACATGATCATTTAATAACAGGGAATTTATAAATGCTGCCTTTTAAATGAAAATAATAATACTCTGCATTTCTAGAGAGGCTTTCATCCCAGGATCTTAAAGTACTTTAGAAACAATTAATGAAATCTTAGTATATCCTTGTGGAATAGGCAAGTTGCATTAAACTGAAAGGATAAATGAGGCATAGAGAGATTAAGGGACTTGTCTGCGGGTAGAATGTCAGTGGTGTCGTCAGGAAGAGAACACAGCAGCCCTGTCCTGACAACATCTTACCTTTGCAAATACTTAGGACAAGCGCTCTGTGCTCTCTGAACAGGGTCAGTACAATTGGGTTCCAGGATGAGTTTGGGGGGTTGTTGTGGTTTCTGGACTGTATGGGAAATAATAATGATGTAAAAAGCCCTGTTTTCAGAGAGCCCTTAGATAATTTCAGTCTAATGGTCAACCATTCAAAATAAAAAATACCCTTAAAATGTTTGAGATGTCTGCAGAGTACATCTATACATACTTAATTTAGTCAAATCCATCCACCGTACTGTGCTTGTTTTGTTCTGTCTTGTTCCTGAATGCTGGTAAGTGTTCATTTGAGGATGATCTGTGCAATTGTAAACCATCTTGCTTGACCCTTTGTAACTTTTTTTTGGTTAAACGCCATTGAGTTTCATGGATGTCAGTGGGAGAGGAAAGATCTTGTTAACAGTGAGCCCCTGAACAGCAGCAATGACATTGCTGGAAGAGCTGTGTGTGGCGGTACTAGTATAGTCCTTATGGCCCTGCTGCTTCAGCCAGTGATTATAATGCTGGATACACAAGTAGAGCCTTGTAATTTGGTTTCCTGTTAGAAGTCTCTGAGATACACTGCAGCCCAACAGGAGAGCATCTGCTTTTCTTTTTGCTGAAGAACACTGCTGGAACTTCTCTGTCTAAGCCGACTTAAAAACCCCGTGCTTGGTTTTATTAATATGTAAAAATTTGGCTCCTTTTACCTACGGAAAATTACTTATCTGAATAAAATGTAAGAATTTGTCTAACGAAAGGGGAAAATAAAGAGTATAATTGTGTTAATTACCAGAATACCAGACATGTAATTAATATGCCACAAGAACAAAGAGCAAATGTACTAATAGCACATAATTGGACTTAAACTACACCCTTGATAGAAGTCTCTGCAATGGAACTGTTGTGTGTGTGCTCCTTTTCAAATTAGCAATAAGGAATAAATTAACATCCATTTTCTTGCCCATACAAAGAGGGAATCATATTGTGGGGCAGGGTAATGAATTCAGAGAATGCCTTTACATTCCCATATGGCTCTTAGGGAGGGGAATACTCATGCATGTGATTCTTCTCCCTTGCAGGAAGGCAGGCAGAGAGAAGAAGACGACTTCATTGTATGACCAAATGTTCACTGAATCCTAAAGAATACAAAAAATCTGTAAGCTGAGTAATTTAAAGATTGTCACCAGTACCTGGTGCAAGTATTTGAGTTGGTTTGTCCATCCTTTTATACATGGTATGTTACTGTATTAGGTTGTTGGATAGGGAAATAGGTAGGGTAGGGGCAAGTCACTGACCCAAAGGAACGTCTGTGATAGAACTGGAAAGAAAATCCATGACCTTCTCCTCCCCCCCCCCCCTTTCTCATCCCCAGCATAAATCACTAGTTCAGTTTTCTATATTAATGAGGGAATTAAAGTAATTCTTAATGTGGGCATGGCCCACTGTGCTGGCTCTTGAGAATAAGTTAGTACAGGACATGAAGAAACAACATAGAACCACTGGAGTTCATGGGTTTGGTTTTTGTGGATACACATTGTAGAAAGGCTCATCCACAGCACCTGACTGCAATTCTCATTTTATGGAGTTAGAGGAGGAACACCTGATGCTGTTTCACTTTCTTTACTCTCCCCCTCTTTGTCTTTAGCGGTCTCTTACTAAGCTTTACAAGTAATTTATTTAATGCTTTGCAGAGACTCAGTGGTTTCAAGGAGACCTCAGAACCCCTTCAAGTAAGGAAATGAATTTTTAAGAAACAGGTCTAGTTTCATTCAGACTCCACTTCTATTTATATAATACAGCTTAAAATAGCCATTGTGGTGTTAGATGCAAACATTTGCATTAATAAAGCCTAAATTTTACTGAGGTCCTTAAGTCAAGTATTACTTTTTAACTAAGCACTTCAAAGCGAGTCTCTTGATGGTATTTCAAGGTATTACAGTATTTTTTAATTCAAGGTATTTCAAAGTATTGCAGTACTTGATTTTTTACCGACCTTTTGTGCCCTGCTTTCCTAAGTATGCAAATGAAAAGCCTAGAAATTGTCTTATTCAATTGTCATGTACCTGTCACCACAATATCTAGACACCTGCTTTTCTACTTCACAGAACTATTGTGAGAGTGCATTCATTAAAGCTTGTGACATGCTTGGAGATCCTAGGATGGAAGGTGCTAATGAGTTGTAAAATATTATAATGATGCTGCAGAATATTCAGGCTCTTTGTAAGGAAAGCCTTGCATCTTTCCCTCATTGCTTTCATGTTTCTAGATGCATATTTTGCAATAGAAGGTAAGTCTAAAAAGGGGGGAAAAAAAGGATTAAACAAGGGAGATTGCTAATGCTGCTAGTTTTCTTGTGAGATATCTAGTTGTTTTTATGTACTACTTTGCTTATTTCTGATTTCTTATTGTCTCTCCGATGAACCCATACTTCAATAGCTTGTTCAGAATTCTCTGAACATTCAGAAATGTCAAGGGAGAAGATTTTCTTCTTCAGATTGCCAAGGCCTTCATTTGCATCCCCTAAATCAATTCTCACACATGATCAAAGCAGTTCTGGAAATTTTCAAGTGTGGGGAAAACCAGTCCTCTAATTCCTTCTCCTCTTAATATATGCAGTCAGGTTCCAAAGCATTAAAAACAAAAATCTTCATCCACTGAACCTAAAAACACATGAATTTTGTGCCTCTTTGTATTCAGAGGATTGCAACTGTGTATATTAAGGACAGCAAGGCTAGAAAAGATGTAACAAGTCATCTCTCTGTGTTTTCTCTTCAAGCTCTTTCCTTGCTCTAGCATTTTGTTGTGGAGTTATCTTTTGAGTGACCCAAAAGATGCCAATTCTGCCTGTTGCTTTACAAGAGTAGTCTGGGGTTTCATAGATCTCATTGTGCAGGATTAACTTTTTATCTTCACCTTGAATTATCTATTTCTCAGTGTCATTATTGTTCATTTTTCCTGCTTGGCTTAGACAGATTGAGCCATATCAGAACCAAAAAATACTACAATTCAAATTCCCCAAATACTTGGGGATTCTCCTATTGCTTTCTCTGGTGGGAATGGGAGGAGCTGGAGTGGGGCTGTAATACAGCTCCTCAGAAACTGGTCTGTTGTTGCCTTCATCTGATATTTTGCTTGGCTGTGCATGCAGCTCTCTCATGAGCTTAATTACTGCATAGTCTCTATGGCAATTGGTTCCCTTTCACAAGTGGTTTCAGGGCAGCTGTGATAAACCAAATGCTCGGTGGAGGAGATAAAGCTGGGTTCCGAGTTCTATCTTCCCATTAAAAGCAGTCATAATCTGGGAACAAACTAGTATGAGGACATGAATTGTACTGAGATGAAAATAAGCCCACAACCAGTTCTAGCCTCTTTATTTAAAGACTGGACCATTTTCTCAACCTAATTATAGACTATTTGAGTTCTGGACCCTTTTCCCATACCTTCCCTTTTGAACAAGGGCCAAAATCTAATATCTAGAAGTAACAGTGCATATTCCACATGTATCCAAAATCTTTTATGATCCTGAGCTCTAACAATCAGATCTGCTGTGACTGAACTGAGCACGTCTCGCTTCTCTCTGTATTTATGGTATTCACTGGCTTCCTTTAAGTAGCAAGCAAAGGCATTCATTTTTACCTATCACCTTATCTTTTAATTTCTGGCTGCTCAGCTCCATTCTGACAAGTGCAATAAATGTGTTCTCCTGGGTCCTTGCAAGCTGGGCATTAGTCACACTGTGCATTTCAAGGACATCAGACCAATAGGTTTTCAGCTGTAACGGAAAACATGTTCTGCCAGGAGCCATTTGTTCCAGTTTTGTTGCTTACCAATGAAATAAAAATCAATGGTGGTTTTTTTGTCGGGATTTTTTTTTGAGCTTGAGAAGCAGGTCAGAGAGTAGGAGGGAGAAAAGTGGTAAAAATGAAGGTGCTGAAGTTGGTTCTCTGCGTTTCTCTGCAATAATGGCATGTGGCATTTCATATAAAGCGAGAATCTCTGTCAACTTGTGAAATGCAGTTACCTCTGGCAAACAGGATAGCTTTTGTTTAACAGCAAACAGGACTGGTGCATAGCAGGTCTCGCACTGGGCAGTTTAAATTAGATTTAGCTTTATGAAATAAAAGGTATTTGAGAGGATGTTGTATTTGCCATACTTTTAGAGTAAATGCCAATGGGGCATCAGTGTGATACGGATCAGAATTGCATTTTGATGTCTCCAGCACAGGTGGAGTACCCATAATACCTGTATGCTCAACTATGAAACTGCCCGTTCAAACCACTTAGTCATCTAACCAAACAAAATCATCCAACCGATCTTAAAATACAGGCTAATTCTTGGCTTTACTGAATCAGTGCCTTAGTCACAACTGAGTCGGAGGAGTTTTGCTTAGAGAGTGAAATGCAATCAGTGCCTTTTCCTTCCTTGGAAATTTCTCGGTTTCATCATGACTGATTCAGCTGATTAGTTCATCTGAGCTGGTAGCGTGATTGTACAATAAATAAGGTTTACCTGGGCATAGCATTTTTTCACTTAAAAATGTCTCCCCTTCCTAATTCTGCAGAATCAGAATCATTTAAAGGAGTCCTGATGGTATCACTGAAGCCGTCTTCTTACTGAGTCGATGACAGTGTGCTTTCCCCTGCTGTAATGCGTGACACAGCCCAGGTGGACTGCAGAGCAAATTTTGCTCTTTAAACTGTGTTTTCAGCCACACTTCTTGAACTTAGATTGTTCTTCAGTTTAAAGGTAATAATTTATTTTGCAGAAAGTGTTTTAGAGTATATATGAATATATTTGCATGTGAGCTGGCCACTGACTTACAAGCCCTCTTCAGGTGCTTTTATATTAACATTCAAGATCTGTACGTAGTTATATTCTTAATCAAAATCCAATATTTGGGCAAATAGGTTTGTGTGACATCATGTATTCATCAATGGGCAATCTTCTTTTAGCTGATGATATATTGCCTTGCAAATCTTTATTAATGGGCTGGTTCTTACTCACGTATTAAGTTAGTCTGAGAGTCATACTGAGCTGGACAGCCCTACTACTCTCCATACAAAAGAAAAATACCTAATGTAGCATACTGTCAGCTGAAGCTAAGTTGGCAGAATGTAAAGACTCAGCTAGCTGGCAACAGATGGGCTACGGGCTTCTTCTGACATGATCTGCCATCCAGCATATGTTAGACAGCCTGAGAAATCAAGGGGGTTTAGACTGAGGCTTTGTTTAAAAAAAGAAATACGTCTTAGCTTTTGATAGAGGTGGCCTACAGCACAGTCAGAGGAGTAAATGTGGAGTAACTTGGTTGCTTGGTTAAGGGGTACCTCCACAGCAAAGGATAGTAACTGCGGTATTGTTCATTGCGTTGTTTCTCTTCAAATTCCTTTTCTGCTCTGCACACACTCACATTAAGAAATATGCTTAAGAAACAGCAAGTAAAGCTGGTTGGGTTTGAGAATGGATGGGCAGAACAGCTTGTCTTTGGATATCCAAATGCCACAGACCAGATTCTGCCAACTGAGACCTCAGCGCCTCATTGAGGGCAGTGAGTACCCTGGTTTCTCACCTTAGGCCTCAGGTAGGGGCAAACAGGTAGTGAGCAGGCAAGGTCAAGTAACAGCATTGGGCTTGCCTTGGGCAGGAGGGAGGAGGAGGTTTTTCCAGAACAGATCCATCTTGGCATTTAAATCGCATAGTGTTTTAAAATAAAGAAATACCACAGCTCTGGGATCTTGAACATTCTGGACTTTATTTTTATTTCCCTGTGGGAGGGGAATGGCTAATAGGTACAAAGCATGAGTAGTCATATCTAATTATAAAATAAGTTGGTTGCATTTTAGTTGTCAAAACTCTGATCATCTTCTATTGAAACTTTTTCTAATTGAAGTTTTTGACCAAAGAGCCAGTAACTTTTTGTTATAGGACAGGTTCTGCGCAACTTAATTATTCATATGAAACTTATTGATTTAGATAGTACTTGTGAAATTTTTCCAAGCAGAACTAATAGTCTTATGCCTTGATAAAAGTCAGTAAAACTACATTAAAAAAGGTTTCTCACTCTGCAGAGTATTTGCTTGAACTGTGAGCGCTGCTGTTCCTCCCTTTGGGCAGCGTTAATGCTGCATCCCAGGACTTTCTCTGCAGCATGAGCACCAAGGAACCCCTTTGAGTCTACAAGCACCAACTGGGAGAGGCATGAAGGTGCTCTAAGGTGCGTTTATCTTTGAAGCAGACACATTTCCACAGGATTGCAGTTCTAAAGCTTTGAAAACACTGTAAGAAAGCACTGATGTGTTTCATAGTGCTTGCTGCAAGCAGGTGTTGGCAGTTTGATCTGTGCTGGAGTGGTTCAGAGCCCAGCAGATGACCCGGGGCTGTGCATCCCGCTCCCTGTGCCAGGCTGGCCTCTAGTGGGCTTGGCATCAGTGTTGGATTGGGTTAAAAACCAGCTTTTTGCTGAAGCGATCTGTGAATGTTAAGGAGAAAACACTGAAATAGCTTTATGAGATTTGAACTTTCTGAAACGTTGGGGGTTTAATCAGCCTTTGGTTAATCAGCTGGGTCAGGCTCCAGCGGGCAGCACCTCAGCGCTGATTACCGAGTGCCCGCAGCTGCAGCGAGGCGGGGGAGGTTCAGCTGCTGCGAATCAACCCAGAAACCCAACAAACCACCCCAAAACCGCGGGCCGGAGGTGCCGGCTGCGGGGCCGGACCGCGGCCGCCAGCAGGCGGCGCTCTCCCCCGCCCCTCCCCGCCGCGCACATGGGCTCTCCCGCATCCCCCGCGCGCGTTGGTTCGCTCCCTCCCCCGCCTGGGAACGGGCGCGGGGGGACCGGCCGCGCTCGCCGCCGCCATTTTAGGTGCCGCTGGCGGGGGAGGGAGGGGAGGACCGGCGAGCGGAGCGGGGCAGCGCTTCTCCTCCCTCCTCTTCCTCCTCCTCCTCCTCGGGGCCGAGCCCGAGCCCTCCGCCCGGCGCAGAGAGGAGCGCGGACCAGCGGGGGCGCCACAGCCGCCCCGGCAGCCGGGGGTGCGCGCTGCCCTGCACCGCTCCGCGCTGCCATGCCGCCGCGCCGCCCGGGCATGCCGCGCTCGCTACTGCCGGCCCCCGCCTCCTGCCTGCTGCTCGCCGCGCTGCTCTGCGGAGGAGCGGCGGCCGCTCGAGGTAAACAGAGCCGGGGCGGGTGCGGGAGGATGCCCAGCACCGGGCGGGGGGGCGGCGGGTCGGGCTCCCCCTCACCGGCTTGCGCCTCCGCTCCCCGGGCGCCCCGTGGGGCTGTGCCGCAGGCGGACCCGCCGGGCGGGGGGACGGTGCCCTTGGCTCTGTTCGCCCTTTGAGGTGGGGGGGAGCGCGGAGGAGGACATCGCGGCGGTGCGGTCGGGAAGGAGGGCGCTGGCCGCCCCTCCCCGGGGCTCGCTGGGGACCCGCGGCTGTTGCACCTGCGGCGCCGCGGTGAGGGAAGAGAGAGGGGCGGAGGGTGCTCACCTGAGCCCCCCGAGCCCCTTCCTATCGCGAAGGTCAGGCCTCGGCCGCGGGGCCCGGCCCGGCTGCGGCGGGATGCGCGGCGGCGCTGGGTGCCGGCCGCCCGCCCGCCTGTTACATAACGGCTCCTTCAGGCGGGGTCCGCACTTGTTGAGGGGGGGGGGGATCCGCTGGAGAAGGGCACCGGGAGCCGGAGCGGCCCGGCCTGTGGGACCCGGGCGGGAGCGCTTGGAAAGGCGCCACGGCAGAGCCGCGACGGGCTCGGGGGAGAGCCGCGGTGGCCGGCGGCGTGGGAAGGGGGAATAAAACCGCCTCGGTGAGCCCCCGGGGAGCCGAGCCTTCGGGCTGAGGTGGAGAACACTCGTTTGGTTGTGAGCGAGGAGAGCTTGGCGAAACATGGAGCGATACGGCGTTTTTAAACGGTGGCCTGGTGGCTATTGATTGATCTTGTAGAGTAAAAGTATACGCATTGCAGGTCTCCTCCTGAGCAGATTTCCATAAGAGGCTTGCAAATGCTCCCTTACCTGAAGGTTACCCCTTGAATTGAGAAGGCCGTTTCTGCAAGATTTACTCGATCATATGATGAGATTTGAGATCCTGTATTTAATTTGAACGTAGATTAGAAGTGTGGCTTTAAAATGGCTTGCTACATTAAAGGGACGTTCTTGATCTTAAACAGAAACAAGTCATTAAGGACACATCTTGCTGCAATTTCCCTACATAGGATCAAGAAGCTGCTGCTATAATAAGTCAGCAGCCAGCTGTTTAGATAGTGGCTGTGATTTACCTGTATAAGATCTCTGAAGTTCAACCTATTCACTAGCATCCTTGCAACCATGAAATTTTAATGCTTACCCCACCAGTACGGCAGCACAGTTTCATTGAATTGCCAGGCTTTTCCATCATTTTAAATAATGAATAAAACGAAGATCAAAAACCATTTCCAAAGAAGCTAATATGTATTTGGAAACAAATGTCAAATTTAGGCAGCTCTGTCAGCTCTTCTGCAGTTTGTGAGGGACTGTGCTTGTCTCCAGTCTAATCTACAGAGCTGTTGGACTGCAGGTCCTGGTCTGTTAAACTTCATCACACATAACTGAGTTACAGCGTGAGATCTGCTTTGCCTTAGTATGTGCAGTTGCCTTAGTCCTCAGGGCATTTTGGCTACTCCAGGTAGGCCTGTTAATAATGTTACATGAGGATGCATTTAACAGGTGAGCTCTAGAGAACACCTGGAAAGCTGCTCGGGTAACTCATTTCCCTGTTGTTAGGAGAAACAATTGTTTGGAAGCATTTGTGGTAAACTTCCAGGTTTGGGCTGTGTTTTCAGTGCCATTTTTTTTCATCTGTGACTTTCAAAGCCCTTGTTGGTTTCAGGTTCTAAAGAGGTATATTCCTGTTCGGTAGAACTCTCAATTTCACTGAATTTATCTTGTGATTGGTCAAGTTGACCTAAATATTTCTAAGCTTGTTGGACTAATGTTGCAGTAGAAAAGCAATAGTTAGTGGTGTGTTCACATACTGCTTGTCAGAGTGAAACAATTGGATATTTACCGACAGAGCTGAATGGGGAGTGGAATGGAATGACTTTTCTGACGAGAAGGCAGAGCAGCTAATGGCTGCTGCTTCTGTGGTTACTGACCAGGTAGAGGGATATACCTCTCTTGCCTTGAGTCCCTTCCAAATTACGGTCATTTAGGGAAGGGTATTGATCAAAATAATACTATCTTGATGAAGCTTTGCTGATCTGTGATTATTTCAGGAAGTTATGTGGTGCTATGAACGTTTTAAATCTAAACCACAAACCACTTTCTCACTACCACGGTCTTACTGCAGATGTTCCTTTGACACAGGAAAGCCTTCATAATACAGGGCTGGTGGTTAGTTTCTATCTCCTTTCTAGAGGCAAGGAAATTTAAGACTATCTAAAAGATAATTTTGCTATTTCTGGTGGCTTTTTTGGGTTTTTTCCCACCTCTAAGGATTTATAAAAGTAAGAGAGTACTGAGAAGAGACAGAATTAACTAGTGCTAGACCTTTCTATGATGCATAATGCTTGGAAAAGCACAATATACAGCCATCTGTTTAGGCAAACTATTTTAATCTCTTTTCCTGTACATATTATATAAAATAATACACTGCTGTGGAAATGGAGGAAGTGGAGGGCAAGCATGGTTTACTTTGTGTGTCTGGAATACTGTTGTGCCAGTTCACTTCTCCCATGTTATTAGACTGCAGGATTGTGCTGTCTGTGCCAAGTTAGCAGGAAAATTTATCAACAGAAACATTTCTAGACTTGTAGGTATATAACCTTTCTGTGGATTTGAAATCACCAGTTTCAGATTGCAGAGAGGATTGGGGTTTCGTTTTTTTTAGGAGAAGGACAGAAGCTAGGCTCATGGACTTCCATTTCTCATGGCAGTTAGAAGGCTTGGAGTTAAACCCAGATCAGGCCCCAGGACAGCATAATGTCAACACCTTATCTCAAACAAATTAAATTAGAATTCTATTAAAGCAGCATTTTCTGCCATGAAAATCTATGTATCCGATGGCTTAGTGGCTATGAAACTGTTCTGCAGAGGAGAAAAAACTTCTGTAGTCATTGACGTTTCCTGAACAAAAGCACTGTACCATTTTCCTGAGCCTTATCTCATTGTATTTAGCTGCATTCAGAGAAGTGTCTCTCAAATTTGGTGATATTAAGGGGCATAGTGATGCCTCAAAACATGGGAGAGTTCAGGAAGTCGGAAGCCTTGGTCTTAAATCTTATTTTGCACTCTAATTCATTTGATTCGTTCTGATTGACTCAGTGGCTTCAGCAGGGACTCAACCTCCTTAGGAGCCTCTAGAAAGGATTATTAGAAACCTGAGTGCCTTTGAAGAACTGTCTGTCTGTCTTTTGTTTATAGTGTTAGGTCTTGTCTCACTTGCTTTGTATTCAGGCTGAAAACAAGTTGCTGCTGCAGCTCCCAGTTGGTTTCCCTGTTTTTAAATGGGATCAACAGATAAAGCCAGAAGTGCCATCTAGACTGGGATGATGGTTGCTGTATTTGTAAATAAGATTCCCTTTCAAGGAGTGAAGTTTATAAATATGACAGTAGTTAGAAAGTGATTTCTATTCTTGCCCTAGAATTAGCCCCATTTAAGAGAGAATTTATTAAATGTTCACAGTTTTCTCTTTCAGTGTTCTGTTTCGCTTAAAACATCTTAAATTTCACTTTAAAAATTAGGGCTTTGTTGCCTTAATCCTGTTTAGACTGTTTTGTGGTGGAATATTTTTGGTTTGCTGTTTTCCCTGCCAGGCTTTTCTCCAAATTGAAATGTGGTGAGTAGATCCTCTTTGGTGCTCTGAACATTTCTTCTATTGCAGCTGTGGATACTAAAAATTGTGACTAGTTTGTGTGTGATTACATGTACCTTAGTTTCAGGCTTATAGCAAAACCTCTATGTATCTTTGTAGAAATAAAATCAGGTTTAGGCCACTGGTTCAGCGTACAATAGGAAACTCTTTGTAAGTGGTGATAAACCAGAGATTTTTCCTTAGGCAAACTCTAATTTAATAAAACCTGTTAAACTCTTACAGCCATTAGTTTGAATATGGTGTTTGGAGAATTAGTGTTAACTGTGCAGGCTCAAACTGTAGGTACCTGACAACTTACAAATGTTACCTTGTGCTCCCAGTGTATGACAGTTGAACTTTCAGAGCGGACATTACAAATGCTCCTTAACTGTGGCGAAGAATCCAAGATAGAGATCTGAAATTGTGGGATGAATTTCAACCACCTGATTTTCCTTCAGTTAGGAACCATAGAGGTTAATATTGTGGATGCCCATGCCTTTACCCAATCCCTTTCCTTGTGCAGATTCATCTCTGTATAACCTATTAGTGCCTACAGCTTTCATGTCCCAGTAATGGGAATTATAGTGTGTCTTGGAAACCCATACTGTAAAGTTCCATGCTATCAAGAAACTCAGCATTTGAGCAAAACTTGTGTTCAGTTTTATCCTATTGTTTGTACCTGGTTGTAAGACAATGATTTTTGATAAAATTTGAGGTATGAGAAGACCCCATTTAATAAACAAGTACAATAGATCTTTTCTTTCAGAACCACTGAGATATTTCAAGTTGTTTATACACAAAGTTAATCCTCACCCTTATAAGAGGCACAGCTCTGAATTGCAGGTTGGCTGAGCCTAGGGCAGGAACGGAACACATGTTATAATCAGGCTGTGCTACACCCTTTCTTATTAAACTTTACTTTCAGGGTGGAGGAGGCGTTATTTTATTGTGTAGATCTTTACTCCTTGGCTGAGTTATATTTTTCTGTGGTTCTGTACTACACAGACGTGTTGCTTTAATGATATTGCATGGAATTTCATCAGAACAGAACTAAATTATGAATAGTCAAGGTAAGACATACTTCAGAGTTTTTAGTGTCTCTCTGAAAGGCACGCTTACCTCTTTTACATCAAGAGAAAGACAATTAAAAGGGTGCACAGTAATCTATTATTGTCAGACCTTCAGGACAGGAGTAAAGGCCTGTTCACTCAGTTCATTGTGAGCCGTTCATTTGAATTGATGAAGACTATAATTCTCTTTTTATGCAATCTCTGGATTTTTCATGAAGTCTCCAGTGTGGATTTTACAAAGGAGTATGCTTATTGTCACTGGGTTGAACACCTAGCTTTCAAACTCTAGTACTTGTTACATCATCTTCATCTAGTTCTAAAGATAGCGTGGCTAAACAATGCTATATATTAGAAGTAGTTATCCAAAAGAAAAAGTATTTTCAGTTACAGCCTTTTCTGGTGGAGGTATGCCTAAATCTTCAGTTATGTAGGTGCCAGATCCCATTTAAGTCAAATTAACGTTCTGACCACTTGTAAGAAGATAACGGAAGTCCTTGGAAAGGACTCTGATAAGTACATTTAGCTTTAATATGTTCACATTCAAATAAGAAGACTGGATTAATTCTGATTGTTTTAAGATTATAGTTTTTGATTAAAGTTTCCATACTAGTCCTAAAACCCCCTGCCCTGCCTACATATTCATTTACATTCATTAATTCTTTTAAACAGCAGGGAAGAGTTGCTCTTGGTTAATCTCATGGCTTGTGTTCTGTATTACTTTTGGTGAGGCATCCTTTCCTTGACGTGCATTCCTTTTTCTGCAGTTCCAGTCAGTACTATAAAAGCTGTTCTGTTCATTCATGGGGAACCGAACACATTTACCTAAAGAAAGGCGTACTTTAAGTAGCTGTATTCAAGGCACACATCACATCAGGTACCAGTTCCCTTTCCTCCTATAGTTTAGCAGCAGTTATCTTTAGATAAACCCCATTAGGTGGCTTGTGCTCACCTTGCAGATGCATGTTCAGCCATTGCTTGGCAGCAGTAAAGGCTCTGCCCTGAGTTGTTACAATTCAATTGGCAAGCTGGAAAAAGAAGGATGCTCAGCTGGCTTTAAAATGTTTTTTGGCCACCAACAACTAAGTAGAAGTCAGCTTGCTGTGTGGTGCCAGGGTAGCTTCCCCCACTTGACTAGATTAAATGCTAGTTGGGATTTACAACAGATTCCAGTTGAGGCGCTTACAAATAGTGTGAATATTGTGTTTCAAGGAAACCAGTGTAGTTTATCCCAGTTAAATGGCAAGAGATTAACAGCTCAGGGCACTTTGTTAGTGTCAAGCTTGGAATGGGCCGACTTTTGGTTTGAAAGTAACAGTCTGAACAGTTTATTTGAACAACTTTCTCTAGATTTCAGGAGGTTTGTGACAATTAGAGGCAAAAAATGTGAAAGGCTGGTTTTCAGTCCAACATTGAATAATATTTAAGCCATCTGAGATCAGAATAATACTTGGTTCAATTTCGCGGTTGGTTCAGGGACAGCGGTAATGTATCGCTCATAAGCTGTGCCTCATATTTCGAATGCTAGCTGGAGAATTTCTTACAGTGTGTAGTTATGCTGGAGTCAGGAGATCACAAATATGGATAAGGGGCCTTTCCTGGATATTCAGCAGTAAGTTTGGTGTTCTCAAATCCGGTGATGTTTAGCCTTCATAAACACAAAGGGATTTAAGCTTTACGTTTTAAAATCTGGTGATGTTTTAGCCTTCCTAAACACAAAGGGGTTTAAGCTTTATGATTTTATTGTCTGCAGCACAATAAAAGGACATGACTTTGCTTTTAACTGCGCCTGTTGTTTGAAGGTTCACTAGACTCTGCAGATGCTTAACATACTCATAATTCTGTTCATATGTGGTTGCAGTGCTTCAAGCTTTTATAGGACTTCCTTACCCTACAGTAGTGGGATTTACTGTAGGTTGCTAAATCAGAAGAAGGTTTCTCAATGCTTGAAACCAATTAATTTGTCATCTACATTTAGAAGCATTAGAATGGAGGTGGAGAGGGGTTTGGGAGAAATCTTTTTTAGTGTTTTGTACTAGGTCCTTGCGAAGACTAAGAGGAATGGCTGGAGGGGTCTGAGCTGTTCAACTGAGGTGTAACCACCCCAGATGCACTGACAGAACCATACACAACTGCATTCTCCTTGTGCTTCTAACAGCCATAGCTGTATTAGTGAAACACTTTTCTTTAGACCAGATTTGAATTGAGAGATGTTGTTGGAGACTCAAACGTTAACAGTTATTGGTGCCTTCCCTCTGAGGGAGGAAGGATGTGTTAGTCCCTCTGAGCATGGCAGGGTTCCTTTTAACACGTTCCTTGGAGGGTGCTGCAGCAGTGTACTTCTCTGGGTAAATAGAACCATGTGGTTGATGTTGAGCTGGCTGTTTGGTATGCTGAATATTGAAAGCATGCCCATGTGAGGCAATTGAGGCAATAAAGATAGTGTTGCCATACTGAGTAAAACCACACGGTGGTAATTAAACACTATTTGCATTAAAATAGTTTGTTGTGAGTTCTCTCTTGCTGCATTATTATGTATGAAGATATTATATCCTGTCTAGCAGTTTGTTGCTAGTAACAAAAGATTGCGGACAAAAGCATATTGGGAGAGTATTATGGTTTCCTGTGTGAGTTCTATCATTTTTAATCATTTGCTTAAGTGTCCTTTTGGCACAGTTTAGTTTAACTCCCCTGGGTAATCATATGAGAGACATCAGGAATCCATTTTAGTTTGTTAGAGAGGCAGGATTCAGAAGTCTAGGTTAGCCTTACATCTCTGCCTCTTTTGAGAACCTGCTTGTCTAATATAAAAAAAGCAGGAAATAGCAGGATTCAACTGTGTAATGGTGTTCTAGCTGTAGAATATACTTTGCTGTGATTGCACAGGCATTTATTTCAGAAGTTGTAAGTACGTGATCTCTTGAAGACCAAAATCTGGGTTATGTCACCTGTTGAATGCTGTTTTGGTACGTTTGTTTTGACCTTCAGCAAAGAATTTCGTGACTATACATCATTTGCCGAAGATCATTCTTTTGTCTGGTAAGGAGCAGTTTTAAGGCCCTCTAGATGAACGTTTTCCATAGGTTGTAAGGAGCTAGATGTGTACAACCTTCCAGAATTGGATCTGGGAAAATAATACTAATTTAAAAAGCAGTAGTATGTGGTATCCTAAGGAGTTTTTTGAAGTAGCAGATATCCATTGTCCAGAACAATTTAGGTGAAACTGATGTATGTGGAACTTCAGCATGAAGAGAGTTAGACCAAGAGAAGCAATACATTCAAATGTCAGTGAGTAGCTGTTACACTACCTGTCCTGCTTCCATGGACTACAAGATGTATTTGTCTTGGAGAGCATAACATAAAGATAAATATTTAGTAATCAAGGCTGTCTTGCATTGGATTGTCAGGTAGTAGATGATAACCTAGTAGATAACATCTGATTTTGTTTTGTATCTTTTGTGATAACTATTTTTGTGTAGAAATTAGTATGAATTTTGTATAGAAATTTGTATAGAAATTACTTATGTTTGATCTCTTTTCCACCTGTTCTCTCAATGATGATAAAAAACCCTACACAAGAGAAAATGCTGAAACTAGAAGCAGCCTTCACAATCTGAACAGTCCACCAACTACATCCCAGGTTTTCCGAGTCACAGAGAAGTAAAGAAGCCCTTGTGTTTCATATAGGTTTTCCTGTTGTCACACTTGACACTGATGGCAGTGGCTCCCCATCGCTGTTAGAAGGTTTTTGAGTTGCACTTCAGGGATATCTTAACTCCCAACATAGTTAAGAGACTAATTTAGGTTCTTTGAGTTACTTTTGGGAAGCCTGCAGGGACACTGAACTCTTCTGAACATACTTAGCCAGGATTTTGTCTCAAAGTTTTAATTTAGTAAAATGCACATGCAGATTTAGAAAAAGGAAAGAGGAAAGCATTGAAATCAGCGTTCTAAAGCATTTTCAAAAGAAGTTTTCAGTTTCAAACGTTTTGACTTTGTACTTTGTTTTCCTTTCAGTTAACAAGCATAAGCCATGGATTGAAACAACCTATCATGGTATAGTTACGGAAAACGACAACACAGTGCTCCTGGACCCCCCTTTGATAGCCCTGGACAAAGATGCACCTCTGCGTTTTGCAGGTAAAGAATTCATCTGCATTTGTTTTCTGAGAAGTGGAAATGCTTTCTTGAGGACGAATGCTGTGTGTTACTTACTGTGTTTTCCCTAACGGCAGCGTAATGCTTCAAAGCTTTTAGACCCCAGGAAATGTTTGTGCATGGTCCAGAGTTTTATTTCATATTTACAGCTGTAAATACACAGCTGTAGCTAAAGAGCCAAACCAGAGAGTGCTCTATATTGCAGGTATTCCGTGTTTCTTTCAGTGTCATGTGCTTATGTGAATTCTGCTTTTGGGGGGGAATTTTGTGGTTTTGTGTTTTTGGGTTTTTTTTGCATAGTGTCTTACCTTTTCCTTCATCCTCTGAATTCCACATTTCACAGCATTCAGTCTGGGAGTTCTGAAACAATTATTTTCTTACCCTTCTGAAGAGAGTTTTAGCTTTTCTTAGTGCTTTTGATTTGTTTCTTAACAGATTGAAAACAGTAATGAGCAGAATTAAAATTGCATTTCTGTGATCAGTTGGCTTAGCAGGTTGGGGTATTTTTACATATGGGACAGCCTCTTCTACCTCTAAGAAAAGGTTTTTTTCTCTTCTAGCAAAGAATATACTTGAGAGATTTGCAAAATGTAGGGTGATTCTTCAGTTTCAACATAGGACTGACGAATGAGAGTTTTATTATAAACTTCAGTAGTGTTTTCTTCTGGAAACTGTATTAAAAATACAGTATTATGGAAAACACTCTTTTGGTTTAACAGAATATTAGAAAACTCTGAAGAATGCCATTGGGCATCTGCAGGTATTTAAATTAGTTGTAGTGGACAACACAAGTTTAAATTAGACACTTCCAGAAGCTTACTTGGTTAGGTAGAGTTTTAGAGTTAAGAATCCCAGTAAAATACTTAGAGGATGTGACAGTAGCTGTTTTGGGGAACATTGCTTAGCCTGGCTTCAAGGAGGAAGTGATAGAACAAGAGGATGATTAAATCAACAGCCATTTCACATGTTCAGCATGCTGACTGCATGGTGTGCTACAGTATTCTGGCAACTCAGTCACAATTTGTTCAAGTAGTACTTAAAGTAACAGTTTTGAGGCTGTAATTATCTCCAAGGCTGCCTTACAAATTCAGAAAGTTCCGAGCTAATGGTACACCTCTGAAAATCAAATTTTTTCAGGTGTTGGATACGCATAGCAGAGGTAATTAAGTAATCCTAACTAGAAGTAAAGCTGCTCTCTAGGAAATGAGAAGTTTCAAAATGAAGAAGCTTGTGCTGGGAAATGTGTTTGTAAAAAGAGGTTTAAGAAGGTTGACTTGCATCTGTGGAGATTAGGGGAATGTGAATCATCTCTCACAGTTCCCAAGTGCTTTAAATGTAGGTGCTGGGAGTTTGGCAGCATGGATCAGATTTTGAAGATGGCAGTTTTGTACCTCTTGGTGGATAGCAAAGTTTTGATGAGTGCTGGATATCGTGAAGCTTTGAGAAAGTACTGGCAGAATATCTCCAAATATATTGTCAAATTTGCAGAGGAAAATCCAATGTCAAAGCATCTCTTCAAATGAGAGATGCTTTTCCATTGTGTTGATGTAAATTGTGTAAACCTGCTTTATTTCATGAACATTTTTATCAACTGGGAGTTGCTTTTATTAAGCGTTTGTATAAAGATTATCTATTTTGGCTTTCAAAAACTAACAATTCTTAACCAGCAGCAGAACAATGGCTTTAAAATAGCGCAATTCTAAGTCCAGCACCCTAACTTTGTAAAGAAATTTTCCTGGATATGACTCTGTTGGATTTGAATTGCATCAATTTTGAATGTGCTGTGGGAATCTATAAAAGTATTTGTCTCCCATTAAATGGAACAATACTTGAATCTGTCTTTAAGGAGACCAGATGTGGGAGACGTGTTGAATCAGCGTTATCAGTTCTAGCTGCTGGGGCTGTAGTCGTGTCCTGGAGTGGACAACAGCATTGTTCTTGTCCAGCAGCATCTATGGGGGTGTGGAAGTGTGAGAAGCCCATTAGATCAGTGACATGTTTTCCCAGCAAAACAAAGCAGTTTGGGGATTAAGTGGCTGTTTCAGCCCTAACTGGTATATTCCTACTTATAAATCAAATTTATTCAGGCTTCAAAAGGTTGATATTTAATTAACTGTACCCTCCAGCTGAGCTGTGAAGCTTCTGAACTGTCTGCAGGTTTAAAATACTTTAAATAGAGCTTTTTGCTTTATTTCAGTTTTGAGATGTTGAAACATTTTGAAACTAGTCCATTTAAATGCTTTGTAGTAAGATGAACTGTGGGGCAAGCAAAAGTAATATTTTATTGCTTTGTTCACTCTGTGCTGTGGGTAGGACCCTAAAATTCAGGCATACAAAAATAAGTAGGGTTATAAAGACATTTATTTCTAGGGTGATATAGATGGCTTTAAATCTGGAATGACACACTTCTGAAAATGGAGTTTGAATATAGTCATGGCAGGTTGCCTCACCATATTGCCCAACGTGTAGAGACCCTGTGGAGTCAGTCTTTTGTACCATGAGTGTTTCACATCTGCTTGAGAAGACAATGACCATTCTCATTCCTCAGTGAAACTTTTCTACGTTACAAATTGAGTCATGTTGGAATTTGATCCTAAATGGTTTTGCTGAAGACATAAAGGACAGCTACATTTTCTATTGTATGTTTGAGTAGTTCGTATCTAAAATCAGCTTGATGTCTGAAGCTCTCAGTACGGATTTCCCCTTTACTATGCAAAAAGGAACTGAATTCTTACTGCATTCTGAATGCCTTCACATAGATGAATGTTACGAGAGCATAACAGAGTCTCGCTAGCAAGGTGTTTGAAATGTTTCCCTTGTGGAAGGAAATGTTTCCTTATTGGTTTGATGTGTTTGTAATACGGTTTGAATCCCTCTTCCCCCACCTCACCCTTAGAGAAAACCACTTCTCAGCCACAATACTTCATTTTCCCCTTACGAATCTGGGATGCAGGAAGTATTTTTGTGGGGGTTAGGAATTTTTTGACTTAGAGCGTGAATACACGTAGAGCTTTGAAATGATCTTGCAGAGTCTTTATTCATTCTTTAAAACAAACCCTAAAAATCCACCCAGAGGCTTGTGGGGTTCACATGTGTAGTGGGCAAGCACTGATGCTGTGTCTGTGCTGCACCACCAGCCCCTGTTTGCTCAGGGCAGGGAGTGTACTGATGTCCTGTCTGCAGTCAGCCTCTGTATAATGCAGCGCTCAGCTGGATGGTGGCTATGAAGAAATGATATGTAGAGAGGATGAATGAGACTGTGTCATCAAACAGATACAGATTTTGATCTCATCCCATCCAGCAAGGGATTCAGTTGCACAGCTGGTTGGCAAACCTCAGAGGAAATTTGTTGCAATAGTATTTCAGCCATTTTTGCACCAAATTTAAGGCATGCATGAAATGACATTTTGTTTTGTACCTCTTGTGGTACAAAATGGAATGGAATTATCACTAATTGTGAGATTGGAAATGGCTTTGCTTTTCAACAGTTTTGTATGGTACTAAGAAAAATACTTGTTTAGGAAGCATTCTACACATATTGGAGTGGGAGGCTTTCCTGAAGGCTTCCCATGACTGTCATGCAGACTGCTGCTTAGAGCTAGCAGAATACCCGTCCTCTCCTTCTGTGGCATGGGAATGCAGAGGGGTAGCTGACTCCAGAGTTTAAGGAGTATCTAGTCAAATACTGTATGTCCAGTTTAATAGCTTATGAACCTTCTTTATATAATACAATGAAGGATTTTACATCATTATATTGTAACAGTACAGAGAGAGATAAAACAGTAAAAGCCAAGAAAACCTTAAAATTCTACCGCATCCTCACTGTCATTTGGCACTGCTACACTAGAAAGGAGAAATGCAGAATGTCTTTAGGATAGAGAATTATTGTATGTTTTCTGTGTAATGGAAGTTCCACAAACCTGTGTTTGTTAGCTGTAAAATGTTACCTGTAAAATGTGTTTTTCAACTGCAGTTACAGCTGAGTGAAGCACTGTGAAGTGCTCCCCTAGTCACAGTATATTCAGCTGAACAGTTTCCAATAAATCAAAAAATAATTTACAGATTGATCATTAGTCTGTCCTAAGATCAGGACAGGTAGAAATTTATTTCAGTAATATATCTCAACTTCAGAATGAAAGGAGAAAAAGCATTAAGCACATATGACATAGCATGAAACCTTAGGGAGCGTGGTATGGGACCAAGCTTGCTTAATGGCAGTAGAAGTTCACTGCCAAGAATTCTACAGTCACAGAAGAGCCTTACCTATATTATATAAATAGATGCATTTCATAACTGAGATGAGAATGAATATCCATGTATGGGAATATTAATCTGTAGAATGTCATCTTTGTCTTGAAAGAACTCTGTAACAGTCTGTAATATATTTTTGAGAAAGGAAGGGAGCTTTAAATTTGGAAATATTTTGTACTTTAGAGAATCATTCCTTTTTGCTTCTTTTCATTGCAGAGACACTTTGAAGAAGGGAGCTCAAAAAGCCTGTTAGGTTGGGAGCTCTGCATTTGCTTATTTAGAGCACTTGCAAGTAACACCCAAGTTTTTATGCGTGATAATTTTTTCAGCCACAAGAACCTTGTCTGGGTAGTCATAAAAAGGCTTTTTGTTAATCTTACTTGTGTATGAAGTAGAGAATATGATTGTGTTGGGTCAGTTATTGTTCTGAGAAACATCTGGCAGGAGTCAAGCTATACAGTACAGGGCAAACCAAAGCTTTACCCCTTAAAAAGCATCTGGAGGCGCACAGACCATTACCAGAGAGTTTATTTATGTCTTATGCTTAGAAGCCAAACCTAAGCCTGAACTTCCTAGCAGCCACATTGGGGTTGGTTGCCAGAGTTAAAGGTCGCTTCAGATGATAAAGAACTGACCAATTTCTAACAGCCTCCCCTTCTCCCAAGAGGTAATTGCTGCATTAATCTACTTCTCCATCTTCTCCCCATTATCAGGCTTCCTGCTTTAATGTTCCCTTACATTTATTTTCTTGTAATCTTCATGTTCACACACAATGCTTGACTCCCGGAGTTATTGGAAGGGAGCAGGGAGGTGGGTGTAGAGGAGTCAAAGATGTGCAATATTTAAAAGCCTGCAGTTGGAATGTCACTTCTGGCTAATCAGTGGTGTCAGCCACGAATTTAAACAGTGTAAAATTTACTTGAGTGATCCTATTGCCAAAACACATTAAAATCTGGGATTATATTTATACTCTGTGTAAGAATAGACTGAAATAAATTATGTGGGTGCCACAAGAGTGCATTAAAATAAAAGAGCTGATTATAAATCTAGGGATTACCTGAAGGGAGTTTGAGGGAGAACCTATTGAGAGCTATTTAGAAACTGCCTCCTTTTAAAATGAAGGCATCATACATTGTAAAGTAACTTGCATTAATTATATTTCTGCTTCAATTTTAGGCTGTAAATTTGCCTAAGAAAAATATTTCTAGCTATAGTGCCTCATCTCTTTCTAAGGCCACTCTAGAGACTTGAATTAACTGTGTTACTGCAAGTTGAAATGTGAGACAATTACCAGGAGATCTGAGAAAAGTGATTTTAAGGATACAGGTCTTTGTTGTAGTGGAGTTCAGGTCGAAGATGATGATAATATTTGATATGCTGGATGATACGTAAAAGGTGATAGTTTGGGGGTTTAACAAATTATGATTTCCAGGGGAGTGAAGAACAGGGATAACTGTTCATTAGAACTGTGAAACCATTCCAAGTGCCTGTCGGTCATCTAACACTGCTATAAAACTCAGTTATAGCTGAGATCTCCTCCTAAGTGTGGAAGATGCAGGACACTACAAGGCTGTACTTTTCTGGGATGGCTGGAGGAGCAAGGCAGGCTATTCTAGGGCGTCCTTGGTACTAACAGATGAATATATTAGAGTACCTGAATCTCTTCTCTCCAGCGTTACACTATTTCAAGCAGTAGGATAAAATGATAGAAGCTGCAGGTTGCTTGTTTAACCTGGAAAAGCAATACGCTGCTAGGAAAATATATAGCTTCCCCCTCTCACTCCCCGTGTCTTACATTAAAGCTTTTATGTTCAGCAGGATCACAATTTAGTGTGTATATTTTTTAATCATGAGTTATGGCAATACTGTCAAGTTGAGCTTGGTGTGGAATTTACATTTGGCAAATGTGGAGTGTTATATGACCTAAACTGCTAAAAATGTGTGTGGAAGCACAAAAATCTCATGACTATTTAATTTATTATTATTTCTTCGTGGAACTCAAGGGGAATATGTAGCTTTTTAATTGTAAAAATGTGGTGGTTTCAGTATAATAGGTAAAAGCTTGTTTAAATTATTTAATGTGTCTTCTTTAAATAGACTAGTATAATAAATTCTGATAAATTCTACTTTCTAGTTCTTCATCAACATGGAATTTTGAAAATATATTTAGCAGTTGGTATTTAAAAAAAAGGGAAAAAGAAAAAAGCCTTTTGATGAACTTAAATCCTTCAAAATTCTGCAAATGGCAACCTGGAGTTAAAAGATTAAATCGTATTTAACAAAACTAAAACTCTAAAATTGTAACAGTTACAGCAAATCTCCACTGGAATTTGAAAAGACAATTTTTCCAAAGCTTTTCTGTGTAATGTGTGCATCTTTGCCTTTTCCTTATTTGCTCCCTTTCAACTTTTCCTGTTACTGACTTGGGTTTATCTTTTCTCCCTTTAGAGAGTTTTGAGGTGACAGTCACCAAAGAAGGTGATAAAGGGTTCTTTCTATGCCTTTTATGAATATTAACCTACTAACTTTGGTTATGAAATGGGGAATCAGCACTTAAACAGAAGATCCTGTCATGCTCTTTTGTCCCATTTATTCTCCCAGTTTTTTTCTATTTTAAAATATATTGATAAAATCTGTATGTAACCAAACCCTTGGTTAGAAATATCTGTAAATCAGACATCCATTTGAACCACTTGGGATTATTGTACACTGTATGGACACCGAAGAAGTTGTTTTGGGGCAAATTAGTGTTTTCTGATACTTCCACTGATAGCTTACTTCTTTGGGACATCTTTTTTTCATATGCTTTGTAAAGTAATATTTAACTGCTGAAGCATTATAACATCTTCCCTGCAGTGTACTTCAGTAGCTTAAAATCTGAAATCAAATACCTTTTATTGACTACCTCTAGCCATGTTTACAGCAGGAGTGCATCCTTAGTACTATGGTACCACTGCAACTAGAATAGCAAAATAGTGTTTTATGTTGGTGTAAGAAAATCACCTTCAAAACACAAGTTACGCAGGTCAAAACAAAGTACAGGTGGTCAAAGTGTTTGCTGAGTGCCTTTTGTCAGCACAGCTAGGTGTGCTAGGCTCACTCCCCATAATGGGTTGACAGATGGACCTACTGGTGCCAGCACGAGGTCTTGTAGTGTCATCTTAGGTTTAGATGTAGTTAAAAATGATGTATTAGGTGCTTCCCTTGCAAGTTTGTTAGGGTGAAGAGTCTGAATAGAAGGGAAAGCCTACTAAATCATTCCATGTGAGAGCTTCCTTGACTAACAGATTTTGTCTATGTTAGTAGATAGCTGTTGAAATGGATGCCTGAGAAGTTGGTATTTCTACCTTTCTCATTCAGTAGTTTATTTTGATTCCCTAATTTTAGCCAGGTACATTGCACAGGAAGACTTTGTTGTTTGATCTGTTGACAGAATTTCTGTAATTATGGTGCTGAACCTGTACTTGAAGCTTTTTCATCCCTTGACTTGTAACTGTGCATTTTAACCTTTTGCTCTGGTCAAAATGAACAAGCTGCCCGGCTATTCGCAGTAGCTTGGCATAGAAGATATTACCAGTGGCCTTGGCTGTATGCTCTCATAAGATCTCTTACCCTAGAGCTATATCAAGTACTCCTGTGAAATGCCTGTCTACATTTCTCTTTTTCTCTTTTGTATTCCTGCATGAATGGATGCAAAGTAAACCAGTTGCTTGGAAGGCAGACGTATGCTTCTTTTTACTAAAGTTCCCAGAAATCACCCATTTTAAAGCACAATGCTCTTGCTTTGTCCACAGACCCTCACAAACCCTTGGCTGCAAAATATTTGGTCATTTATTTAAAAAACAAACAAAAAAGTGGAATAATTTTGACCAGTTCTAACCTCTCTTACTTTGAATCTGTAGGTGAGATTTGTGGATTTAAAATTCACGGGCAGAATGTTCCCTTTGAAGCAGTGGTAGTGGATAAATCCACTGGGGAGGGAATAATACGCTCTAAAGAAAAGCTTGACTGCGAGCTACAGAAGGACTACACATTCACCATACAGGCCTATGACTGTGGCAAGGGACCAGATGGAGCAAATGCAAAGAAATCCCACAAGTAAGTAAATCTGTGGTGGGCTGAGGGGAAGTTTGGTTTCAAGGAGTCTCCTGCTCATGGTGATTTGTGGTCTGTGTATTTAGAGCAAATGTAAACCAAGTGTTACTACTGGAAGACTTTACTATAATGGTGATATAAATAGCAGCAAAATGAACGTGAGCTGTTTTGACACCTCTTTAGCTGTATTCTTGATGATCATACAGAATGGTTAGGGTTGGACCATAAAGCTCATCTTGTTCCTGGTAACTGCTTTGTACTTTGATGTCTCTGAATTTGCATTAGAAAATAGGGTGGAGATAGAAGCAGGAAAACTGCAGATATAGTTAAAATCCATCTAGAGTTGATATAGAGTTTGCATGGGATTCCAAGACTGAATGTTGTTCCAGAATTCAGTTTCTAAAACCAAAAACTGGTTCAAGAGGTCAGTCTATATTAAACTTGCCAAAATGGAAAACATGTTGCTGTAATTTCCAGACAGCCTCGCTGAAGAAAGCCAGATCAATAGCATAAGTTTCATCTCTGCCTAGATTAAAGAATGAGAACAAAGCAATCTTCAGCTAGTCTTTATCTAAAGAAAAAACCACAATGTAAAATGCTCTTTAGAAAATCCACTTGACAATAACTGTTTTAACACCCTGGTGTAAACATCTGCAGAGCATGTGGAAGATTACCATCTGTGTGAAGCAAAGAAGGGCATAAATAAGATGAGGAATAGACAGCAGCAGTCATCTTGGTGACAAATATGACCTTGTTACTCTATAGCTGTATGCTTCAAATAGCAGAATGTTATCTCCTTAAGAATTACACTTATGGAAAACTCTGTGTGATATTCAGTTTGACTTTTGAAGAAAGATTTCAAAGAGAAAGTAGGCAACAAATGTTTTGTTGCATTGGCTGGAATTATATTCTTTGGTTTGATAGCGTACAGTTCCTTCTCTGCACTGTGGAACTTAGCTGTATTTTTCTGCCTGTGCTGGTTGAGATACAAACTTCTGATAAGTCTAGTAAAAATTATGGTTATCCAAGTTCATGGCTGTGTAATGAAGCAGTGCAGATCTGGCAGCATGCTCTGCGACTCTTTACCCACAGCAGGAATGATGGGTTTCCAAGACCTGCACCTACAAACCACTCTGGAAATTTCCCTGGCCCAGGGCTGTCTGTGGGTTTTTTGTGGCTTTTAACCATCTCGGGATTCATAGGATCCCAGGATGGTTTGGGTTGGAAGGGACCTTAAAGCTCATCCAGTTCCAACCGCCTGCCACGGGCAGGGACACCTTCCACTAGAGCAGGTTGCTCCAAGCCCCGTCCAACCTGGCCTTAAAAGTTTAGCTTGAATTTAGCTTTTAAAGTCAGGAGTATAAAGCTGTTTAGTACAGAAGGCCATTTTTTGGTGACATTTATTGAGCACATAGGATAAAATAAAACATGAAAGACTTTTGCTTTAATGGAAGGGCTGTAGTGATTGAATTCTTTATTAGTTTACATTCCATCATTCACCTTTCTTTCTTGGTTATTGGCAGAAACTGCATTATTTTCCTATTCTATATATACCAGCAATCGGTGACAAGCGTGAAATGATGTAATTCAAGCTGCAATGTGTTTAGGATAATCTGTCTTAGC
Organism: Strigops habroptila; assembly: GCF_004027225.2. Classification (NCBI taxonomy): domain Eukaryota; kingdom Metazoa; phylum Chordata; class Aves; order Psittaciformes; family Psittacidae; genus Strigops; species Strigops habroptila. Next base: position 4,300,192 of record NC_044292.2, read on the forward strand.
TATATGATGTGTTAAAGTGTTTCTTCCACTTCTGTGATTCTTCCATTTAAATTTCATTCCTACATCCAAGAAATAAGCTAGTTTTCACTGACTTGCACAGCTCAGTACTTCATTAGCCAAAGCAAGCTAATCAAATGCACTTGACTGAGCTCTTATGCTAAGACCAGTCTTAACTGTCATTCTTGTTCACATGAAATAAAAATTAGGTGTTTGTATCAAGTACTCTGACAGCAGGAAATAACTAAAAGGATTGTGCTGTTTTAACAGGAGTAAAAGCCTGTTTTGTCACAGCTGTACTTTGTTGTATTTCTGTAAAATGGTGCCAATTTAATGGTTGCAGTACAAAGTTTTGAATTTTATTTGCAAATAAACAACAATAGTAAGCAATAACCTGGAACTACACTGAATTATATAGCAACACACTGGGAAAACATCCGCTGCTTTTCTCAGGGTGGTTGAGACTGGTAGTTTTATTAGTCACTGGTCACTTTGTTCTTGGAATTCTGAAGGATAGCTTCATCTGTACAAGAGGGAGCTGTTCTGTCAGATTCCTTGCATGAATAGGAGTTTGCAGTATATAGGAACTGACCTTTCTGTTTTATTTCCAGAGCAACAGTACATATTCAGGTGAACGACGTTAATGAGTATGCTCCTGTGTTCAAAGAGAAGTCATACAAGGCAACAGTTATTGAAGGGAAGAGGTATGACAACATCCTCAAAGTGGAAGCGGTGGATGCAGACTGCTCACCTCAGTTCAGCCAGATCTGCAGTTATGAAATTGTAACTCCAGATGTACCTTTTGCTATTGACAAAGATGGTAAGAAAACGATGTGAAATGAAGTGGGAATTACTATAATTTGCCACTCTAAGAATAGGACTTCAAACAGTTCAGCTTAAAACTGCAGCAGCCCTGGTTTAACCCTTTCCTACAACATAGTTAAATGGAGGTGTTCACTTCAGCAGTTTTATAATGAAAAGTGAGATGTCTTTTAGTGCCAATAACATGTGCTGTCAGCTGATGTCAGGAGCAGATGGTGTGTTGCATGTGTGTTATTTCTTGTAAAATGCTTTTCAAAATAAAGGAATTCTGGTAGCTGTATGATGTTTTAAACCAGCTCCTAGTAGGCTTTTTTCCCCAGCCCTGTAGTTTTCTATTCTGTATTATGATAGCTTTAAAAAATGGGATTCCATGTGTGCTTTTCACGTTTGAGATGCTCATATGTGGCTCTGGAGATTATCATGGTTATTGATTTTTGAAGTGCAGTGATTTGTTTAGGTCGTTCCTTTCCACAGGTGATCTGTGGACCCTTCAAGATCTATAGAACTACTTCTAAATATTCAAGCAAGCTGATTAAGCACAGCAAACCAGTTTTTAGTGGGTTTTAGTTTGAGTTTTTTGGGAATCCAATGGATAATTTTGGGGAATTGCCAATGGGTAATTGTCATTGGCACATGCCAAACAATTTATGTATCAGCTACCACCTCTGAACAGTTTCATTTTGAGTAGTAAGCTACTAAGAGTCTGATAAGTATCTATCTGCTGTTCTGTGTACGTGTGCTCATCTCTGGATTTATGTAATCTTTAAGGAGCTGGGCCTGATGTCAGGCATTGAAAAGTCAGATAGTGAAGAGCTAATTCACTCGAGGTGTGTCTGTTAAAGTCTTGGTACCTGTATGAAGAACAGAGGTGGTACCTGGGTGTATTTAATGTGGCAATGACCCTGAGAAATGAATAGAAATTGAGGTCTGATTATTGCTCTTCTTTTTTTTTTTTTTCCTCCCTTGTGTCAGGTTATATAAAAAACACAGAAAAGTTAAACTATGGTAAAGAACATCAGTATAAACTGACAGTAACAGCATATGACTGTGGGAAGAAGAGAGCTGCTGAGGATGTGTTGGTTAAAATTAGCATTAAGCCTACATGCAAGCCTGGCTGGCAAGGTTAGTTTCATCTTCTGCCTGTCTGCTTTTAGCATTTGCTGGTACCTTCAGTTAAACATGAGAGACTGTTAATACTGTTTCTTTGTATAAATATACAGGCTGGAGCAAAAGAATAGAATATGAGCCTGGTACTGGTGCATTAGCTCTCTTCCCTAGTATGCATTTGGAGATGTGTGATGAGCCAGTAACCTCAATTCAAGCAACGGTTGAACTAGAAACTAACCATATTGGTAAAGGCTGTGACAGAGACACCTACTCTGAGAAATCCATTCACAGACTCTGTGGTAAGAATGCTTTTGTTCAGATAAAGTCATCTCTCTGGCTTATTAGTTTTTCTTTGACTATTATGTTTGACCACAAATCAATTGAGTAGATACAGTCTTCATTGGCACGTAGTTTCCTCCAACTTTTTTTCTTAGCAGGCAATAAAAAGCATGTAACAAAGTGGTAACGAAGTAATTCTCAAATGCAGTAAAGAATCACTTTCTTCTGCCTCTCCACTAGCTTATACAGACTAATAATTTCCCTCACTTGAGATTCATGTTCAAGAACTGAAATAATTTTATATATAAGGAAGGGCTCTGTTTTTCTGGGGCATGATGATGGAGTCCTAGAAGGGTTTGGTTGGAAGGGACCTTAAAGATCATCTAGTTCCACCCCCCCTGCCACAGTCAAGGACAGTGATGGATGTGAAGGACGCAGTTAAGAAATACTTGGTGAAAAAGTGGATGGAAAACCAGGAAAGTGTGCTTTGGAAAGAACAGTTTACTTGCATCAGCTACATTTATACTGTGCTTGTTCTGGGAATAAAGGGCACCTTGGTATCCACATACGCTGCAGTTAAAGATCTTATGAAAAGTTTATGAATCCTTTGTAGCCAATATGGAAGAATTGAGATAAGACAAATTGTCACTGATGATCTGTGTCTTCAACTCCAGTTGAAGTTAGTTGAAAGTATGAATATGATGTAACCCTAGAGACCCAGGCTATTCCCTAATGAGGTCACTGTGACATTAATGATTTAGGCTTGAAAAAACAGCAATCTAAGTATCTGCTGGGTATCATTGCTCCTCACTGTGATATTATTGGGCAGTGATCTGGGAGGGGATGCTTATGCAGCCCTCTTCAACTGAATGGATATTAATCTTACACTAGTGTACTGTTAAAAGAAAATCATGTTTATGGGCCTGAGGGACAAGTGCTATTCATGTAATGGTTCTTGAGATAGAGGCAAAATAAGGGTCTACAGCTGCAGAGATAGTAAGCAAAACAATTTCAATGAGATTAGTTGTCTACCCAGAAGTTAAATTTATAGAAGTCATTGTGACTATTACATGTTTCTGATTAATGCCACAATATTTAAAAGGAGAATTGCCTGATGGGTGATGGTAGTGCATAATCTTGATGGTGCTGAACAATTAGTGCTCAGAAAAACAGTTTAGCTTGAAACTAGCAGAGACCATTTTAGTTTCTACCTTTTTTCATTTGGGTGTTTTTATTGTAGGTGCTGCTTCTGGCACAGCTGAGCTTCTCCCACCTCCAAGCAGTGCTGCTAACTGGACAATAGGACTTCCTACAGATAATGGTCACGACAGTGACCAAGTCTTTGAATTCAATGGCACGCAAGCTGTGAAGATTCCAGATGGTGTTGTCACAGTCAATCTAAAAGAGCCCTTCATGATTTCAGTATGGATGAGGCATGGGCCTGGAACCAAAGAGAAAGAGACAATTCTGTGCAATTCAGACAAGACAGGTTTGTCAATACTTCAATTATGAACAGTCTCATTGTTGGGTTGGGTTGGGTTGAGTTGAGTTTATATGCTGTGGCAGCATCTGTGAGATCCTTAGTTTTTTTCCTCTAGGTTAGTGGTTTTTTGGAAGTGAATTGGATTGTGAAAGTCACTCTTTCTTGTGCTTATCTATAGGTGTGACTTTAGATTGTCTAGTTTCAGATTAGGCAGACTTGTTTTTCTAATTCTGTTTCAGTTTACATCATGCATTTCTTTTGCTCTGGTAGATGACTTATCCTCACAGCGCAGTCTTGATTTTGCATCTCCAAAGATAGCCTTTTTCTTGATGCTGCCTAAAATCATTAAAATACATATTTCAGGTTTAGTGGCAGCATTTGTTGCTGTATCTTTTTTTCTAAGAAGAGATAATTTCTCTCTCTCCAGTGATGAAGTTTTTTTTCACCCTGTGCATAATCTCAGTCTCTGTGAATGCTGCAGACACAATCATTTTGGAGATGCTATTAGTAAGAAGCAAATCTGATAACCCTGTTTCCATAGTTGCTGTCTAATGGGGGTAAAAGAATTCTTGGTTTCATTAGCTGGAGCAGTGGATTTGTTCAGTGTATCAGAAAGATAATTCGTGCCAAATGCTGCCAAGTTTTTTCAAAGGAAATGACATTGAATAGATTTTAAATTTTATTTGAAAATAAGAAAAATTTAACAGTATTTGTAATATCCCAAAAGCATTTCTTTGAACAGGAGAAAAGTGACTGACATGCAGAACTGGGTACAGATATTCTCTTCTTTTTCCCTGCCTTCATCTGTTCTTGTTAACCAAAACCCGTACCTTTGAATTCATGGAAGTGAATGAACTGGAGAAAAAAGGCAAATTTAAATACAGCTTTTCCTGTTTCAAAGTACACGGGAAGCAGACCTTCAAAACAAGTTTTCCTTTTCTATTCCTTGCTTTGACCTTACCATATAATTTTGGCAACAGAGTTTCTGGTAGTACAAATATCATTTGCCTTCATTTCAATGGTATATGATGCAATATTGAAAGACTGGAACTAGATTTGTTAGAGGGAAGCAAGTTTGACGATACTGCACTGAGCAGCACAGTCAGATTTAATGCTGTCAGGCTGAAAGATCGACATGATTTTGGTATTTTTTTTCATTGCCTCCTTTCTTGACTCCTCCATGCCATGGAATGGATGATGTAGCTAGAATGTTTCTTTTCCTTCTTCCTACCCGTTTCTCTAGCATTTCACCTTTGTATTTATTTAAAATGATCCGTCCTTCAGAGCTATGACTCTATAGTTTTCTCTTAGGAAAGCATGTCTACCTGCCATCATGTGTACATGTTCCAAAACAGTAACTAGATGTGATAGAAGCTACTCACTCGTAACAAAAAAGCTCTTCTGTTTGCAAACAGAGCTATTTCTCTTTCTCTCCTGCTGACAGGCTCATCTGTGACATGTCTATTTGTTGTACAGTGGATTACTCATGGGTTCTTCAAAGATGTTTGCCCTAACTACCATTGTAAATGTTTTGTGTTCCTTCTAGAATGTCTGATTTACTTCTACATTTGTTTCTTCCTATCAGTTACTTGGGAATTCATGTATGAAATTGCAGAACAGGTGAATTTTGTGGAGTTCTTAAGGTTTACAGAAAATAATGATGTTTAATACAAACTCTCATGCAGATATGAACCGGCACCACTACACACTCTACGTGCACAACTGCCGACTTGTTTTCCTCTTCCGCCAAGATCCTTCAGAGGGAAAAACATACAAACCTGCTGAATTTCACTGGAAACTGAACCAAGTAAGTTTGGAAGGACGCTGGGTAGGATGTTAGAATGCAGTGAAAGCCATTGGAGACTGAACTCCCTGATAGTATAAGTATTAATAAATGCTCTTAGCAACTCCAGACTCCTGATGTCATGTTTTATAGAATCCAACAATACTCATTTTATTGGTGTTGAAGTGTCAGAGAGAGATTCAGTTTCACCTTTTCATCTTGAATATAAAATACTACTTTAGTAGTTTTATTAAACCCAGTGAAACTCATGAATTACAAGTCATTGTCCTGAAAGGTAGGAAAATGTGGGTTTATATGTGAAAATACAATGTCAGTCTCTTAGCTATGACGTCAGTTGTGTTCACTAAATACAGTATAAGGTAGTGTGCATGGGAGAGCAGGAAGTATTCCAGTTTTTAGCATTAAAATAGGATAACAGAAGAACTTACCTTCTTAAACCTTTTACACACTGAAATAAAATTTGTGACTCTTTACACATTATGGGCAGCAGCTACAAATCAGGCTTCTTAATTAGGTTTTACTCCACAAAAAGAGTTAATAGGCCTCTGAGGGATGCAGGTACTTTCTGCTTCCTGTTCAGAGAGAGGAGTTGTCTGTTCGTATTCTTTCAGTCATACATACTTAATTATTTTAGATGTGAATGTGAAGGCTGTGATAACTAATCTCACTTTGGTCCTGTTAAGAGCTGTGGAACTTAGTTCTGTGAATTCATTACGTTTATGACCATGAAGAGTGAGACAGAAGGAACTGTGTGCTTTTCTAGCCCTCTGGATCTGAGTGATAAATAACATTGTATATCTGTAAATTGATAAAGGTTGTTGTCATTGCTTTAGGTTACTGTTACAGGTCAGTTTTGCCAGTTACCTAAGTGATGAGTTACTTTCTAACATATTTAAGGCTATCCTATTTTCTGTGCAGGGCAATGTTTACTGTTTCAATGGTAAAAAGCCCATAGTCCTTATGGGAAGATTGTTACTTACCAAAACTAATCAGCTCTCTCTGTAATTGTTGTGGAAGGCTTTTTTCTATTGAAAATAGTCACATTTTTCTCTAAACAGTCCCTTTCAGCCAGTACAGGTCCTTTGTCAAGTGAAGTTGTATTATAACTATTTCAGAAGGTGCTTGCACGTAGATACATATTTTTAAATTGAAATATGCTGTTATTAGATATTATAAAAATTAAAGGAGCAGAACTACACACAGCTTCCAACACTGGCAGTAGAAGAAAAGAATTTATAGAAGTTTGACAGCTGTTTTGTTTCTGTCAGATGCATGCCATGTGTATGAGACAAAGTTTGTCTGTATAGGCTTATAGGTCATTGGTGTATATGCAAAATGAGTACCAGATCAGTTACTCAACTGTGATTAAGAAACAAAATTAAAGTAGAATTTTTAAATCTTGGTTCACTCAGGTGTGTGACAAGGAGTGGCATCATTATGTTGTCAGTGTGGAATTTCCAGTGGTAACTCTTTATGTGGATGGGGTTTCCTATGATCCTTTCCCTGTGACTGAAGACTACCCACTTCATCCTTCAAAGATAGAGACACAGCTGGTAGTTGGAGCATGTTGGCAAGGTAACTATTCACAATTGTCAATACTTCTAACTTTTTAAAAGTGCAATCTTTGTGCTCAGCCTGGGACTACTTGTTTTGTCTTCTGCAGATTATTTTTGCTCCTAGTTATTATCACATATTTCCTCTTTTAGTCAGTTTTTCCATGAGTGTTTTCTTGCTCGTTGGCCACAGGTGCATGTGAAATATGAAGCTATTCACCAAGCGCATCCCATCAAAGTGATTTTTGTGGTAACCATGGGAATAGAGATGGCTTATTTTTAATAACAGTTGTAAAAGTACATCATAATACTTCAGATTACTAAGCAGAACACTTAATTTCAAGTAGGTTGAAAAGCATACGGTAGAAAGTGTTCTCATAAATGGAGGCATGACCCACAGACAATTCAGCTGAGCAACACAGTGATGCTGTCTCTTGGATATTTTGCCATTTCTGCTTATAAAAATAAACATAGAAAGCATCTGCTTTATTGTATGCAGACTGTGGCTTAAATCACAATATTCTGCAAATTGTAGAATGCTGATTCATGTGCTCTTATACTTGTGAAACCTATTCTTCAAAGCTTGAGAAAAAGGAGAAGAATGCATCTAAGCTTGGATGCTGGTTATCAGAGATCTTTGTAACAAAGGTCTAGTTTCACAGTCCTGAAGTGTTTGCTTGCTGATTAAATTACACCCTAGCTGGTATAAAGCTGATCTTTTTGGTCAGAGATAAGAGAGTGTTAAATCATTCATGTTTTATTGCAGAATATAGGCTGTAGTTGCAGTCTGCAGTGATGCATAGAAGTAGCTTGTGAGTGAACGAGAAATGGAAAGCTTTGAGATATTTTAATCTAATTAACAGTCTTCTATCTTATAATGTCTGTTTTCGCTTTGAGTTTTAAGCCTTTGAAGTGTGAATGAAGGTTAAATTATCAAAAATATCATCTCCATCAAATTTACTACTTTGTGACAAGTTTTAATGTTATCTCAGTGCTAAATTCATTCTGTTGTCCTTTCCTTTGAGTCAGTTATTTTCCCCATCATTCATCTCATCCTGTTTGTGACTTTCCAACTATCTCTTCTAACTCAAAGGGAACATATAGTAGCTGGTTTTCAAGAAACTGGAGCTTGGAATCTCTGTTCAGCTAAGTGTATGGATTGTATAATGGCTTCCACATATGTTCTGCATCCTAACAAAAGCATATACATTTAGTTTAAAAACTGTGCTTTCCTATTGGCATTATTATGTGATTCTTTAATTTCTTCTGACATGAATTTTCTTTTTAATGACAGCAGACTGAAGTAGGAGCATTAAAATTCTGGAATACAAGAACTTGAGGTGCTACCTTTTAAAAATTCCATTAAAAGCCTGATTTTTAGGGGATTAGAACACAGGGGTGAGAAAAAGTATGCCAAAGGAGTGAAGTTACTGCTTAAGGCCATCCTCTTTGTCTTACTAAGATCTGAAAACAAATCAGGCTGCTCTAAGTTACAAACACAGCTCTCCTCTAAGGAAAGAGAGATTTTAGGCTTTCGAAAAAGTTCTTTTGACATTTCTTTTAAAAGATTAAAAGCTGTTTTTCACTTTCGGTGTTTCTCCCCCAAGACGCTTCCATCAGATAAATTGACTGCTTAATACAGATAATACTATTATTATGATAAAAATTCTGTGTCGGTAATGGCTGGTTTTGATCAGCATTTAATACCTTGTGGTGATTTGCTGATGTAGGCTGGATCTCACCTTAAATTCCCCTTTAGTAGTTGGGAGAGGAGAAAATCAATTGAGCCACTTGATAGGTCTGTATCTCATCACTAATAGTGGTTTGTGTGAGATGGGGTATCTGTGGGTAAAGTGTTCTCCAGTGGGACTGGTTTTACTGCAGCTTGTGTATGGGGCTCTTCAGGTTGTCTTGTCATGAATGTTATATTCTTGTAATGACATAGTAGTGCTTCTTCCCTGCATTGCAGCTATTCATGTTGCAAACAACTTGTAATCCTTGAGTAGTTGGGTCGAGTATGAGCAGGCTTTGGGGGGGAAGCACTGCTTTGTATTTTCTGTGATAAGAGAGTTTGCCGAATTGTAACTACTTGGACTTTTCCCTATTGTCCTATTCTTTGTCTTGCTTTTCTACAGAATATACAGGAAATGAAAATGACAATGAAACTGTGCCTGAGACCTCTGCAGGTTGCTGGAGTTTTTTCCCTACTGTTTTGTTTCATTTTTAAGCCAAGACATTGCTTCATCTCGCACACAGCATGAAATGCAGGCATTGCATTCGGGCCATTGACCTTCACATAATCCTCTCCTAGGCTTGTTTCTTCATTGTGCGTCTATTTCCAGAGCTTCATCAGCTGATTTTTTTGCTTTCTTTTTATTATTTTTGTGGTTTTGGTTGTTGTTTTGATTGCACCCGAATGCACATCCATGTACAAATCTGCAACCATTGTGATTGCAGTGAAGTGGTGTAAAAATAAGTGATTGTAAAATAGCAGCTATAATGTCTTTCAGCCAGTTTTGTTAAAACATAACTGCTCATCCTATATAGAGATACATATATGTAGGTATGTGCGTGATCATAGCATTATTCAGTAGGTTGGGTAAAACCTCTGCAAGTCAGGTAACTGCTCCCCACTCATATTTACATCAGATTGCTCGTATATAACTCAAAGACAGACCTGGAATTTACGGTGGATACTCACTTGATCAGAAGTTGATATAAAATTCTACTTACAGTGAATGGCCATAAAATCTTTGGCTCCAGGTATTTCAGGTTGGCTACACAATTGTATTTTCTTAGAAGTTTTACTGATAGTTCAGTGGATTTTGTGCCTTGAGATGCTTAAAATTAGTGTGTGTTTCTCAAAGTGCATTCAAGATACGTACTCTTTCTGTAAAGTTGAGTGGTCTAGATACAGTTGACAAGAGGTTTCTAGCTGTGCATCACATTTTAATTTGGCAAGGAGGCAACAGAATCCAGAGGGTAGAAGCTGGAGCTCTGTAAGTCTAAACTGGAAAATAGATAATTTGTAACAGGACAGTTCACTACTGAGAATAGTACTGAGTTATGCCAGGGATCTTCTATCACTTAGAATCTTAGAAACAAGCTCAGACATCTTTCTAAAACTCTGGTAGCTTAGTAAGTGCTGACCTTGAAATCCAAATTTCTGGATGGTGGTTCTGTGGCCCCCGTTATTCAGCAAGATGGACTCAGTGGCCATTGGGATGTCATCTTCAAAAGGTCTAAGCAACGAGGAGCTTATTGGGTTGCAGTTCATCAGACTTCAGTATCTAAAGGGAGTTACCTGAGCTTAAACTGCTTACTTGAGTCCATGCAAAGACGGTGGCACCTTTACAGGGGAGCAGTTAACTCTTAAGACACCTTTTTGAGCATGAGCTGAATCACTTTGTGAAGTTTCTTTCTATTCTTTGAGTGTAAAGAGAGTCTGTGATGATCAGTTTAGATATAGATAACATCTAGAGGAATGAAGCTGTTGTTTTCTGTCCTGATGGGCATTGCCCTTTTTGTTGAGAATTAAGTAGTAGGAGGTGTTACCTCAACGTGAAGATTCAGGTTTCATAGTTCATCTCATTGGTTCTGTCTGTCCTTTCTGAAGAACACCACCTCGCTGTATGGGCGATGTCGTTGGAAATGTTTGTTACAGAAATATTAGCCTGAGTTTCACAGTTCGAGATGGCCCCACGTGTTTTGAAGGCCATATGCATGGGGAACTGTTGAATTCTTTCTTTATGCTTGAACATAATCACAAGGTTAACACCCAATATGGATGTTAAAAACTAACCCGCATGTATATAATACTTCTGTGGTACCAGAAGGCATATTTGCCGTTTTACACAAGAAAAAGCTGAAAGAATCAAACCATGTAAGGATTTTTCCTTCCTCCCTCTATGAAGGTGGTGAACTCCGCATGGCTCAGTTTTTCCGAGGCAATCTGGCAGGTTTGATGATCCGTTCTGGTAAACTGGAGAACAAGAAGGTGATAGATTGCCTGTACACTTGCAAGGAGGGACTGGATTTGCAAATGGCTGATGGTGTTGGCAAAGGCGTGAAGGTAAAATTGCATGTGAATAAAGGGGAGTGTGTATGTTGCTTTGCTGATAATAGTTAAAGGTTTTTGCTGGCAGAGCTAGTAGGGGTGTCCCAAATAAAACAAGCTAATCCATTGTGACATTTTGCATTAAAATTACATGGAAACTAGGAAATCTTTCTTGTATAGACATGGTCTTAGTGGAGTTTAAGAATGAAAGTTACTGTATTCAAGTCTTGAAGAGAAAATCCATATTTGTAAACCTCTGTTTTAGCAGCTATACCAGTTTGACTAATAAAAGATATTCTTAACAAGCAGCTTAGTAGAATGAGGCTTATCTTGCATGCCTTTTTTTAGTAGCAAGGATGTGTGAACAGAGCTAAATTTCTCCCTTATATTAGCTGTCTCTCTTCCATATTACTAGAATCTTCACATCAGAACTATGCTAGGTGCCTAGGCTTTTTTTCCTTAAAGAATGAACCCTAAATACATTCCACTGAAATAAGGAAGTGAATAGGGAAGTTGACTGTGTACTCCAAGGCCTAGCGTTTGCAGGCTAAAGCAGTGCTGAGCTTCCGGTTTTAATTACCAGGTCATGTTACTGTTGGGGCATTCTCTTACATTCTTTTTCTGTTATTTCAGATCCACATGAACCCAAGTCAGTCAACACTGACTGTGGAAGGGGATGACATTGACAGAGTTGACAAGGCCATGCAGCACATTTCCTATCTGAATTCCCGCCAGTTCCCAACGCCTGGAATTCGGAGGCTTAAGATCACCAGTGTTGTCAAGTATGTCCTAGTTCTGAAATAACATGTCACTATACAGTGATACCAAAGCCTGAACAATGTTCATATATCTCAGTTGAGATAAATAAGGGAGTCTTGTTGTATGTAACTATCACACATTTGAATACAGCAGATGTTTTCTGCACCAGCACTCTCTTTGCTTCCTGAGAATGTAGTAAGGAGTGTGTAAGATAAGGAGGAACTTACTGCAATGGTATGCTGTGAGTATGTCTCCAGTATCACAGCCTTCATTAAAGGTGTTATCTGTGGCTGTTAGTCATAGCATTAGAAAATGGGCCAAATGTTAACTGTAAGTAAAAATTAATTGAAAGATTGCTCCCTTGGTGGGGAATTCCTACTTTCCAACACAGTTGATGAATTTATCTCAGACTCTTGGGTCTGAGACAGAGCTTTTCAAAAATTCATAAAGCAATTACTCTGCGTAATTGTGCTTCCCTCTCCAGTAGCCTCCTTCACTGTGCAAAACTGCTTCTGTATCTCATAGATGTTTCAACGAAGACGCCTGTGTCTCCATTCCTTCTGTGGAGGGATATGTAATGGTCTTGCAACCAGAGGAACCAAAAATCAGCCTTAGCGGCATCAACCATTTTGCCCGCTCTGCTTCAGAGTTTGAGAGTTCTGAGGGTGTTGCCCTCTTTCCTGAGCTTCGCATAATAAGCACCATTACACGGGAGGTGGAGCCAGAGGGAGATGGAGATGAAGATCCTACAGGTAACATCCTTTAACCTCACCCCATTCAGTGATCATGTTGGGGGATCTTCTTCTTGCAAAGAGGCATAGGTTTCTCTTCTGATACAAAGTCTAGTAGGGGAAAAGAAGCTGTAGGTCTCTTATGAGAAGGTGTAGATGCTCTGCTCTGGGCTGACAAAAATGTGCCTGGAAATGGTAGTAACCCCAGGCCATTACCTTCATGTAAATACCCTTGTTTGTATCTGGTATATTTTTTAAAATCATTATTTCATGAATCCTTGCTCTCCTAACTTCAGGGCCACATCTTAATATTTGCTCTGCCTTTTTCTGTGCATTTCAGTACAAGAGTCGTTGGTATCTGAAGAGATCATGCATAACCTGGATACGTGTGAGGTGACAGTGCTAGGAGAGGAACTGAATCAGGAACAGGAAAGCCTGGAGATTGATATGACACGATTGCAGCAGAAGGGCATCGAGATGAGTAGTTCCAACCTGGGCATGATAATCACAGGTAGGGGTTACTACTTCTGGTGGTCTTGTAGGAAGGGTTTGAAGTGACAGTGACAATTAGAACTATGTGCTAGAGAGATGGTTTGTAACACCTTACTACAAATACTTTGTGACCAGTTTCAGGCTCAAATGTGTGACAACTATTTTGTGGAAAGCTGTAATTCTAGAAAATGCATCATTCTAGAACCTCCTTTCTATTCTCTCATGTCCCAAATTGCAGGTTACCTCTGGTCTATAGAAATGAAGGTGCACTTGGCCCCAGAAAACACTTGTTCCTTGCACAAATAGTCCAGTGCTTAGGAACATGCATTATTCCTTTCTAGTTTATATTCAGAATATGCTAATGTTCTCAAAAGAAAGGCTCCCAAATCCCTTCAAAGTCTAAGTAGGTCGAGGATTTTATCCCAAAATCAATCCACAGAATTTCAGTGGAGCCACATACATGTATGCGTGTGGTGTTTCCTTTTTTCTACTAACTGGAAATCTGTCAGCCAAGAAAACTTATTTAAAGAAAAGGAGTAATATTTGTGGAGTATACGATGTTGTACTAGTCTTTTGCAAAGTAATTGTTGTACTTGTTTATTTTTCTCCACAGGGGTTGATACTATGGCTAGTTATGAAGAAGTTTTGCACTTGATACACTACAGAAACTGGCACACTGCTTCCCTCTTCGACAGAAAGTTCAAGTTAGTCTGTTCTGAGCTTAATGGTCGCTATGTCAGCAACGAGTTTAAAGTGGAGGTATGTAAGCTGTGATCACTGAGAAGTTTTAGAGCATGGATGGCTAAGAGGAGGGAAGTTGTAGCCTCAACTGATAGATAATTGATCAATTATTGACTTGGATTTTTTTGTCCTGTATCTTATATAGAAATGTGTTCTTAATCCCACATTTCAGCTTTAAATAAGGCTGCCTAAACAGGGGGTTGGCTGGTATGGCTAATGGAAGCGTGAAGGTGAAAAGGTTGAATTGGAAAGACAGGGTGTTAATTTAGCAAAAAACTAGCAAATAGAATAAAAGTGGTGCTATCAGAAACTGTGTGGCCTCCATGTGTAATTTCTGGGATTCTGCAGATGAAATTGCTGGGCCCTTTACTGTTTAGCTTGTGGGATGCTTAGATTGCTAAAATTGCAATTTCCTCTGCAGTAAAGTACAGGCTAATTATTATTTAGTATGTTTATATCAAATATATGGAAGTCCAGCAAAGATAACATAAAGGCTGGAATGTGAAGTTCTTTATATGGAGAGGAACTGTCACATATCTCTGCATCTTTCAGCTACGAGCTTGAAATTCTACACTTTAAAGCTGACCAAAGGGCTGGCAATGAAGTTAATAGTATTTACCACCAGTTGGGTGGTTGTGGTGGGCTGGAGAACCTCCTGTGTTGCAGAACAGAAATCTCTGTGTTAAGTAGTGTGGGTTTGTTTCCTGAGGAAATTCTGTGAGCTTGAGTTGGGATCTTAGCAAACTGTTGAACTGCAAATGCTTTCCTTGTCCTGTAGTAAATGTGCTCTCTTCCTGTTGTGCAGCTGGTCGGGTACCTGTATCGCAGTGTTCCACTGCAGGAGGGTATATTTAGCTCTGCTTGTTTGGCAAGGAAATGTGAAATGTGCTGTGCATATGATGAGCTTGCAGTTGTTCCTAAAAGCCAGTGTGGGTTAAACTTGGAAGAATGGTTTTATTCTTCTTAACCCTTTGACTATAATAAGGATTTTTTTCTTTGCTGTTAGCTGAAGATACACAGTGGAATAAGAAAAGATGAGAGTGAAGAAAATGCGATGAATGTGTTACAGATCTTTCTAGATGCTGTTACTTCAGGATTAAAATGGCCGGCTATCAAATTTGATTATAAAATGGCTTTATCTGTTTTAAGCTGAAGTGTCTGTACACAAACTAAAACAGATTTGAGAGCTGTGAAACTGGAGGGTTTTGTGACAAGGAATTGTAACTTGAGGGGCTCCTGACAGGGATGGGTGTCCCCTGAGACAAGCCATTGTTGTGTTGAAGGAGAATTGGATGCCTGCTCTGGGAAATATCTATTTATTTATATTATACATATTGTATTCTATATATTTATATTCTTTCTTTCTCTCTTCAGACGTGAATTGTTGCATTTCTGGAGCTTAATGTTTTCTTCCTGTTCTAGGTGAACGTCATCCACACCGCTAACCCAGTTGAACACGCCAATCACATAGCTGCACAACCACAGTTTGTGCATCCGGTGCACCACACGTTTGTTGATCTCTCTGGTCACAACTTGGCTAATCCTCACCCGTTTTCAGGTAAGAATTCTCAGTCTCTGCAGTTCAGCTGTGGGTTTTTTTGGTATTAAAATGGCACAGAGGCTTCTGGCTGCAGAGACGTTTGGGTTCTTTTTCCCAGCATTTAAACCAGTGTGTTGCACTATTAATCTAAGCGGCTACTCAGTCCTGTTCTGCTGTTGCCCAAGCGGGGAGGGGATTACTAGAGGTCTATGAAATACTCTTTTCTTCCTTGGAAAATGAGAGGCATACTAGTCTTGAGGGGGACTGTAAGACCTAGGTAAAAGGACTGTGAGGAACTGGAGCAGTATTTCTTCTGAACAGCATGAGAGAAGACATGCAGCACTATTCCCTTGGTATCTGTCCTTTCTGGTTTAATTATATGAATTTGGCATGGGTGTGGGATATGAGAGGAAGAAAACCAGGCATTTTATAGAGGCATCTCTCTGTGTGTGTGGTGGCATCTGCTTTCCATGTGTTGTCAGTTCTTCAGATTGATGTACTTAAGGAACTAAGTTCTTAGTCTCCAACTGACTTTAAAGTGGCTTCAGCCAGACTGCCTCTGTGTAGCTACATCTGTTTGTGTAATGCCACTTCCCTCTTGCAGGAACAGAGGACTAGTTACTAGCATTGTGTAAGAGGTACTTATCTACATCAGCTATAAGAAACTCCTTTTATTTTCTTGTTGCAGTCGTTCCAAGTACAGCCACTGTTGTGATTGTAGTTTGTGTCAGCTTCCTGGTTTTCATGATTATTCTGGGAGTGTTCCGAATCCGAGCTGCACATCAGAGAACGATGCGTGACCAGGACACTGGAAAGGAAAATGAGATGGACTGGGATGACTCTGCTCTGACCATCACTGTGAACCCCATGGAGGTAACACTGGTGTCTTGGCACCTAACAAAAAACGCTCTTTTCCAGCTGTAATGGGTGTGATGGACACAGTGGAGCGAAACCAAGTGCTGAACACCCAGTAGAGACACGAACTGTGAGTTTTTAATGAAGTGACAAATTAGAAGCAGTTGTGTCTGGGATCTTGAAGGGGTTATAGCTTCATGATGCCTAATTGGGTTTACAGGCCAGTGTCCAGCACGGGGGTTCATTGTGCTGCATTAACTGCACTCCGCTTTTTTCCAGCTGCAAGACTTTATTGTTGGAACATCAATGTTTATGATGTTTCTCCTGTGGTTGACATCTGAGTTTAGGAAATCAGGAACAAGATGTGCAGCCTCAATGCTCTTTGTGTGACTTTACTGAAAGGTCTTTTCCAGTAGAATTTGAAGGACTGGCTCACACTTCAGAATTAGTTTGTTCAGTGTGACAGGGTTGGTAGCAATGTTACGAAGGTGTTTTAAAGAGCTCTACTTCCTTTTTCTTTCCTGTTTGCTTAAGTGCTGCTGAAGTCTAATCCCAGTAAGGAATCTGTAGTAGCTCTTTATCAATATGGTGCCTTGTGCCTGAGTTCAGAAGAATAAAAAGGATTTTGGCCAGTATATCAATGGGTAATTTCTGTCTTAACAGACTTACGAGGATCAACACAGCAGTGAAGAGGAGGAGGAGGAAGAGGAGGAAGAAAGTGAAGATGGAGAAGAAGATGACATCACTAGTGCAGAGTCTGAAAGCAGCGAGGAGGAAGAGGGAGAGCAGGAGGAGGACCAACAGAATGTTAATAGACAGCAACAGCTGGAATGGGATGACTCTACCCTCAGTTACTGATTCTAGCTGTTCCCTTTGTCTTCATGTTTCTGCTCTAGAAGACTCCACTGTAACACACTCCATTGTTACCAAGGATTCATGGTGTTTAAACAAAACAAAATTCATTCTGGCCAGTAGATTCGAGCCCCACGCATCCCAGTGTTTGTGTTCTGTCAGCTAGTTCCTGATGCTGTTCCTAGAGCCGTAGTTAGCCCCTCTCCTCCTTCAGCCATGCCTCAGTGACTGGATTTGTTTTTACGCTATGTGAGGAACCACCTTGCACTTTTTTCTTCATGTCATCTCAGCTGGGTGACTCGACAGGTCTGTAGCCATTGCACATGAATTTCTGAACTGTCTGTTTTTTGCTCAGTGAAACGAACTTGGCTTTGTTCCTATTTTCTCTTTCTAAAAGACGCAAAGATTGCTTGTTGACAAAGGGTAAAGCTGCTCATTTCAGCCTGTTGATTTCTTTTCTTTCCCCCAAATTAGTGCATGTGTAAAGTGGCAGAATGAGGATAATATGTAGAAGATTAACAGACTTTTTAATATTTTGTAAATATCTTGGAATTATGTAATTATGTCATTTGTGGTAGTGAAAACAGGGATTTGGGGTTTCAAACATGCTCAAGTAAAGCAATCATGCAGCATGAAATATTACAAGTCTCGTACTACTGCAGCAGGAGCACGGGCACCGTGATCTAGTGTAGATGTTTCAGTAATACAGTGTCATTGGCCTTGACTGCCATGTTTGCTCATGCCCTGCTCTGGTCTTTCTTTAGTTTTTCTTTCCTTTTCTTTAATCTCCTTTATTTTTGCAGAGGGAACACACAAGCTGGTGAGAAACTGTAAAGGCTTCAGCAACCTCTGCAGAGGTTCAGCTGCCCTGTGCAATACAGTTTGGTTTTCCTTTTCTTTCTTCTCCAGTTAAAACTCTTGGCACAAGGGTGTTTAAGTTATTGGGGTAAAAACACTACTTGGATGGTGGCAAAGCAGTGTGTGGTTGCTGTGGTGGGTGGCCACAGCTCCTGTTCATCACAGTGAGGCTGTCTGTAGTACCAAGATGGTCTGTTTGTACTGCGGGCAGGGGGGGTTAGTTGTTCAGTTATGGATATGTTGGTACCTGAAGGTGGGAAGCGTGAGACCTGTGTGCCTGTGCACCATGGCTGTGTGTGCACAGCTGGGTGTGCTGGCTGCCTGCTTTGGGGCATAGCTGACACCAGTCAATTAAACACACTCCTGCTCATTCCCTGTAGCCCCTTGTACAGTAACTTGGACTGTTGGTGTGTTAAGCCTTTGTTTACACTTAGTAATTGTGTTTTCCTGCTGGTGAAAAACTATAACATAAATTATCCAACCAGAAAAACCTTGGGAATCATGTTAATACTATTCCAAGTGCAGATGATTTTGGTTGTTTCTGATCAAAGTTCTAACTTGGAATTGCAAAGGACTTCTTTTCTAAAGAAATAGCTGAAAGGTACGAAAAGGAGGTTGTGGCCCCATGGTGGAGAGTGCTGGTGGTTTTTGCAAGGCAGGGCTTGTTTCTTTAACTTTATTTGGTCTTATGCAGAACCTTGAATAACAAATATCTGCTTATTTGATTTTTACATTTGGAGGTGGATTAAAAAGAGTAACTTGTTTTGCTTGTGACAGGGGACTAGGACTCCACTGGCTCCTCAGCACGGTAAGCAACATTCCAGTTCTTGCTCTTGTCTGTAGTCTGCCTTTGTCTACGGTGCACAGCCTGTGTCTCTCAGCAGGCCAGGCAGGGCCATTGTGCTGGAGGAGCAACAACAAGCCAAAGGGTGGGGTACAGAGGGTCATAAAAGCTAAGGATTGATCCAGATCCGTAGTTCTGATGTTCAGAGCAGACCTCCTCTCACCTAGCGCTGTGTGATGGGATCTACCGGTGGCTTTTAGCTGGGGTAACGCTTGACTGCGGAGTGCCTTTTCCAATAGTAGGTGGACCTGGAAGCAGGGAGGAGAACCCACACCAGGAGCTTACTGGGTTTGGGGGTTGGTTTTGTTTTGTTTGTTTGTTTTTTTTAATGTAAAATTTTAGATTTCTAAAATGGGGAAATGGTTTTGACTACTTACGTGGTAATATAACTGCTAGTTTTAAGTAAACTGGGAAACTTTTAACTTATGTCTGACAGTTGTCCTGTGTTAATGTGTAGAAGACTTATCCTTCCATATACTGTTGCTGTAGCTGCTGTATTTTAGACCAAAACTGATCATGACTTAATGGTAATGCTGAAAGGTTGTAAACGTCCTGATGCAGTTTGTAGCCACTGTGGGTATAACTTTTCAGATGTGTATATTGGTAACAGGTCAGTTTGGAAAGTCTATAAGCTACAATAAATTTCTGGTTCTAAAGGGTGTTTGCATTTATTTCTTGCTGAATGGAACAAAGTTGTGTCAAGTTACATCAAGTGTGTGTTAATTTGCTTCCCTGGTGGCAGTAGGAGGGTTTTGTGCTGGTTGTGTTGAGCTCTCAAGTATAGAAAGACTTTGGCCACATGTGTACAATTTATCAATCATCTCTTTTATTTCTTGACTTACAAAACATGTACCTAAAGCAACTGAAGGTTGAACATGTAAACATTCTCTTCTTACAGAACCACAGGTTGGCTTAAAAAAATATTTCTTCTTGTCAAAGGCAACAGAATGAGCACAATCAGTTTGTACAGAGTTAACAAAAATAACACAGAACCATCTCTAAATAAATAGAACTAGAAAGGGGTGTCATTGTGAGCAGGTTTATAAAACCAGAAGCTACTTATTTATAGTGAAATGTCATAGTTTGGAAAGTGTTTGAAGTTTTAATCTTCAGTACAATTCAACTATCAGGGGAGCTGCTGCTTTGTACGTTTGGAGTCAGAGGCTCTCTGCTGACGCAGCGTGTAGCCATCAGCGCATCGGGCAGGAGCTGCTCCAGTGGTGGATGAGGAAGGGCCTCCTGCCAACTCACTGGTGTGTTCGCTTCTTGCAGGTAAGTCCATTTTCTAGACTGAGTAACCTCTCCATAGAACTGTGCTGGATTGAGAAACACCTTTGGAATTGCTCGGGTTTTGCCATTTATACTGCTAGGGCTTTGTTTTATTGCACTTCTAAAATGGAAGGAAGGACAGATGCCAAGAGCCACTGCTGCTTTGTGCTGCTGTGGAACTATGCAGGGGCCCTGAGGTGTCTGGAAACAGGACCAAAACAGCAGCTGTGAGTCTGTACACCATGTACCAAGCATGACTAAGGAGCCTGCTGGGTGGGACTGCCTCCATGCGCTGCCACAGGCAGGATCCTGGTACTCATTTGTGGCAACTTAAGAGAATTGCTTTTACGTGTACACAATTGTGTTTCTTCCCTTCCACAAGAATCTGCTAACCACTGATGAGGGGGTTGTGGTTTCAGTGCATCTCAGCTTGCATGGGGCCTAGTATTTTTGCATGCTGCTTGCTCTGTAAATCAGTTTAGTAAGGAAGGAAATGGCAATATTTATGTAGTCTCTAAAATTTGTGTGGCCACAGAGGACTCTGCAAGCAGACAGCGTCTGGACACGCCACCCCAGGGGAGGAACAGGAGGCGGAGGTCAGCCTCTCCCTGCTGAGGGAGCAGTGATTCAGGCTGGTGCTGTTCTCTCACTGATCAGCATGGCAAGAGCTCTGAATCCTGCAGTATTTTCTAGTATCAAAACTCCTGTTAGAGCCTGAGTGTTGGCCTTATTTTCCTTTTTGCATTTCCTATTTAGTATTTCAGGAGGATCCCACCAACCTTACTTTATTCCACAATTGTGGCAAATTTTCTATCTGTTCCTTTAAGTTTGGGTCTCCACAAATCTGGTTGTTAAAAAACCCAAGGAGCACAACAGCCCAGACTCACTGTTGGATGGATGGAAACTTCTGCATTTGATAATGGATTGTCTAAGAGATAGAAGCATCTTCCTACTCCTCATTTAACTTGTGGCACCCAGCACCCTGCAAGCCTGTGAAGCTTGAGGCTGTATAATCTGGCACAGGGAAAGAAAATGATAAAAAACAGCTACAAAAAAAAGTCTGTCTCATAGGTTCCTCTCATAATTTGACCAGTTTAGTTTCATAATAACTATATACTTCTAAGTAAATGATGTGTTTCCTGCCAGACAGTTGGTACACATTTACCCACTGCTGTTTTCCTAGTGTTAGGCTCAAATGCATAGTCACAGGGAGACATGGAGCTACCTCAGTTCTAGCTAACTAAGTAGGGTCTGAAACACAAAAAGTGCAGCAAAACCAGTTACTCACTGCAGCCATACCTCAGTGCTCACTGTTAAAAGTGTGCTGAGGAACTGCTACAGAGGAGCGTCCCCAAAAGTAATTTGGATCATATATACCATTGGGTCTTAAAGTGTCCTGGCCATGTCTCTGTGACAAATGGCATCATTTGAAAGGTGTAGAAAAAGGGGAGCTCCAAGGGTTACAGAGATAAAATGAGCTGTATCTGCTGCTTCTAGTAATGGGTGCTCTGTGAGAGGCAGCCTGGTTTATATTAATATATATGAACCAGTACAGAACAGACTTCATAGCATAAGTAAGTTCCTTATGAAAAGAAACAGTAAGTACTTGAAATCGGAATTTAAACTGGCAACAGCATTGCACTGTATGGGAATCCGCCGGTATCCAAGGATTTATTAGGAACAAACAGGCCAGTTCAGTCTCTGTCCTAACCATGAGGGTTTCATGGGAACTTTAAGCCAGACATGAAAGCTGGATTTACAGGAGGGAGTAGTCAGCCCATCATTGGACAATACATGCACCTCTTGTCACTTGAGAAACAGGCTCTGAAATGGCTGGTGGGTTTTTTACCTACATAAGACTTTAAAAGAAAGTTCTGTGAGTAAAAGAAAATTGCTCAACCTAGTTAAGGGGGCACAAATCAAAGAGAGGATTCAGGGGTGTCCTGAAAATGAGACTGTTGCTTAAAAGGCAGGAATGGAGCACCTCCGTTGGAACCTGATGTTGGGGATAATGGGGAAAGGGAAGGACTCCCCCCCAGGGCACGTCTGCAGGAAGCAGGTCCTAACCAGCTCCTCCACCTATCTTCCAGCATGACCTGCAGGCTGCAGCCTGCTTCATGCCCCTCGCTCTGCTCATGTGAGGCACCAGTGGCTCCTTTCATCTGTCCCTGCATAACACCAGCGCTCAGAACTGCTCAGGTGAGGACAGTAGCTGGAGACAAACATGACACATGAGTAGAAATACATGATTGATTATAGCACCCTGTGGGAGATGGGACAGACTCTGCTTGGGAAGGAGAGGGAAGCAACTGGTGAGAAGGGGAAGAGGCTGGTATAGGCTGTCCTGATTTAGGTACTAGCACAGATGACTACAGGATGCTCTCTGGCTGAACCCCCAGACAGAGAGACAGCTTAATAAAAGGAGTTGTGGACCATGGTTGAAAGAAGAGTGTGGAAAGAATAGGGAATACATTTGTAAGAAGATGAGAACATTTGTTGCAATGGAACTTACTGTTCAGTGTTAAACCCACTCATCTGGCACCCCTCTGTCCCGACACAGGAGGGCAGACTGGCCAAGTAACTTGGGGACAGAATGGCAGCATCTGTCCCAGCTGACACTGGAATTACAGTGTTACATCCCAGGGATCCCAGAGGTGTAGGCCAGTGCCTGTATGCCTGGGAAACCAGATGGCAAACTAGCTCTAGCGTACCCCAACAGGACGTATGTGTAGCAACCACCATTACATGCCAATTTGATAATTCAAACTTACTGTTTTCAGGCTTAAAACCAGAATAAATGCAGAAACCCTGGACCTGCTTGAGGCTCAACTAAATTCTGACATAGGAAAGCAAACAAAAATACATAACCCCTTGGCCAACACAAGCCTGTGCTGGTGGCATCAGCTTTTTGACAGCAATAGGTGAGTTCCAGTTCAGTTTCAGAACACTTTGGCCTCTGTAGCAGGGAGCAGGTAATACAACAACATGGACATTTTTACTGTCACAATGCAGGGTAAAACAATTTGTCCCAGTCAGCATCAGGGATGATTTAAGCTGACCTACCTTGGTGTATACTGAAAGTTAATGCCTCTGAAAAGATGGGCTATAGTATAAGAGCTACAGGGATAGTAGATTCTCAGTGTTCAGCTAATTTTTTGAGGAAACAAATATACACATCAACACACTGGAAGGATGTTACAAGTGCCTGAACTCTTCCATTAGAAGATGTATTTGAAGCTTAATGAGTTCTGAAGTGTACAGTACCTCTACCTACCTTTCACTGTATGCAGTGATTTTATTGCCTCACGTCTCTCCCTTGTCCCCAGACCTACAGCAGACACGATGATGGGGCTGGTGACAGTCCACCACGTTTTCAGTCATGCAGCAATGGCTGATGTTGGGGAGCGCAGGTCAGGGATCTTCAACACGGCAACATCCATCAGTCTTTAGAAACCTGTCTGCAATTGCTGGCCTCAGTGCAGGTATTACATTCTCTTGGAGCAGGTGTGCAGGCTGACACTGCTCTACTGTCTGTTATTTTTGGACACGTTGTGTGCCAGCCAGTTCACTTTGGTTTTCCAGCTCTCCCGCAGGGCTTCGTTAAACTTCAGTCTGAAGTGCTTCAGTGCCTCCTCGTCTGTTTTCCCAAGAGCCAGGGAATCCTGAAGGGAAGAGGCAGAAATCAGTGTGGCCTCACTGGAAGTGCAACTGAACAGTTAACTACTAAAATGCTTACTCACTAAGAAATTACTCCATTGAATGGAGCACTGTGTAGGAAAGGAGTAGCTGTTAATTGTTTTTAATAGTTGTTACTGTAGTAACATGGTAAATAAATGCATGCATCCTACTCTGAGCACATTGTATGCAGCTCCTGTCTCAGCTGGCCAGGGCTAGGATGTTATCATTTAAGAGGCAAGCTGGGAACAAAGAGCTCTGTCTCCTCTGCAAGCTGGTTCTACCGTGTACCTACTGCCTTTGTACTGTAGAATCTGAAGCCACATCCTCAGTGCCAGTATCTGGCATTTCTGATGTGCTGCACAGGGATGTTGGATGTCTACTCACTATTTTTGGAGCTCATTTGCTTCTAAGAATATGTCCTTTCACACTGAACTCCTCACCGAGCTACAAGATCAGGTATCCAGTTTTAACTGTACCTGGGCTCTGCTTCTCTTACCTTTAGATACTGAATGTCTTTAGAGCAGCTGAGTTCTGGCAGGCCGGCAGCTTTCATCAGTGCAAACAAGTGCAGGAAGAGAAGCCCGTGGCGCCTCAGAATCATGTAGGCTTTTTCACAGTAACCCCTGAACCTGTTCAGAAGGGAAGAGGAGGCAAAGGGATGAACACTTGCAAGCTCTACCATTTTATAAAGCAAGACTACGTGTTAGTCTGAACCCTGCTGTCTGCACTGATGGCTGCCAAGCTCTTCCACTTTCTCCAATGGGTAAATAATTTATGTACTTTCATGTGTACAGCCAGCTGTGGGCTACATAGAATTGGTGGAAATAATACTGAAAATTCAGAGCTTAAGAAGCTGAAGTTTAACTGCTAACACTTACCTCTCAAACTTCTCATTGTTGTTAGTTTTGCCTTGCTGGATGACATGCACAAAGTCATAGGTTAAGATGAAAGGAACTCGTTCTCTGTTAATACCAAATTTAGTCTTGAAGTTCCCCAAAAAGTGTCCAAAATCAATATGGAACAGCTGAAAGTAAGGAAGAAAATAAATAACTAGTTTTAAATAGCATCTATTTATTTCGGGTGATCAGTGTTGAGGTCTCTTTACCGTTAATGTATTCAAAAGATACTGACCATAGGATTTTATGAGGCAGAAAAATGACCTCTCCCATGGCACTCCTTTGGGATAAGAGGCAGCATTTACTTGCCAAGATACTTTCCAGTGTAATTCGATGTTGGATGGGACAGAAAAGCTACTCATTTCTTCAATACTTGGTATATTTGAAGAGATTTTTGGGTTTTGTAAAGCCTTAGTATGTCACTACTAGAAGCAAAATGAGAACTAAAATGGGCAGCACAGGGTGATGGGTAAGATCTCCACTTTTGAAGTTACTCCAAAATACCACTTGCTCAGGTAAGGCTTTTTCCCCCTCTTTTTATCTTTTTAAATACCAAGCGCAGTGAAGCCATTGCAGCACCAGTGCAGTGATGGGAAGGAGGATCCTCTGCAGAACGTTGCACACTAAGGCAATTTTGGGGAGCCGCTGTAAGCTCCGGGTAACAAAACCCAAAGTTGAGCACTGCAGGGCATCAGCTCCCCCAAGTGGATTGTAAGTGAGTGGCCTCTGCTCTGCAGACAGAGTCTGTAACCTCCCTGCCCAACGTTTCTGGATGAGAAGAGGCAGTCCCAGATGAGGGTTGCTGCTGGTGACAGCCCATGGAGGGACATTAGTGTCCTGTTAGCAAATGATACAGCGTCTCCGTCTCTGCTGTGACCCCAAAACCAAGCCGCTACGAGCTTGCTTTGACCATGACTGTTTGATTTAGGGGGTCAAGATGCAGAGGAGCGGGATGCTACACAGGAAGAGTACAGGTAGTTGTGTGTACCTGAGAGCTACGAGTCTCAAAGCAGCCAATTCCTTACTTTCCCATATTAACTACCTGGCTGACTTCACCAGACCTGCAGGAGACTCACCTTGCACCATCCAGCACAGGGTTGGTTTAAGCTTTGTATAATTCCCAATTAAGCAAGAAAGATAGCTTAGACTTCCCCTTTACCAAAATATCAGTGATGTAGTTTAGTGCACAACCTGTTATCAAAGGCATTTTCCTAGTTTTGCCCTTTGTCTTCCAAACTGTACAAGAAGATACAAACTGGTAGCTATTCTTGTGGAATAGAGAAGGAATCAGTACAAGTATCAGTGTGACATTAAAACCAAGCTGATCACTTGCATTCATTTAAGAAATAAAACAAAGTATTTTCCTAGGAGGAAGACTATAAATACATCAGCTTGGGTAAGTAACTGAGGATCTTATCTAGCAGCTACAAGCAATTTGTGACTGCTGAAGCCAAGTAAGTCTTTAGACTGGTAAGTGCAGCGTTTGAGTCTGCATCTGCACAGTTTTACGTCTCCACTGGAATTTCAGAGTTGGTGTTAACAGCAGTAGCTGATGGTAGCAATGCTCACAGAATTGGAATTCAAACTATAAACTGTTATTTATCCTCTATTGAGAGTACTGCCTCTTGGCTGGAAGGTGAGGTACATTCCCTTAGCATTAGGATTGCACTGGGATATATCTATCCATTGCCAAGTAGCATTCCTGCCCCTCTTCCAGTACTTCCACAGCAGCAGCCAGCCCCATACCTGCCCAGTTTCCCGGATCATGATGTTGTCACTGTGCCGGTCCCCGATCCCCAGCACGTACGTCGCCACACAGTACCCAGCGCAGGACAGAGTGAACTCCTCTATAGCCTGTTCCAGTGCGTCGCTAAAGAGGATGAAAAGAAGATGGAATGAGAACTGTGCTTTGAACACCAGTACTTCACCCCTGGGGAAGTTGTTTTTACAGCTTCCGTCTTGCAAACCTGCAGGAGAAGGGAATGTTTGAATTTCCATAGGGCTCTCCAGAGGCAGAACTCCCTTCCCTGCTTTACAAAAGCTGCAATAACAGTATCTGTAATTGGAGGGGCCCAGATAAGGTTGTGTCCAGATCCTCAACAAAAAATGGTTTCATTAAAACTTAACTCATTTCTAGATCTCTATATATGCAAAAGACAAAGTGGGTTCCTAGGATGATTCGTGGTGGTGCCTTGTTCCAGTGGAATAGCACTGATGTATTGCTGCTGCCTGCCTCCGTCTCTAGTAAGACCCCAAGCTGCACCATTCTTATGCTGCTTGCTTTTTTCACCTCCCAGTTTTGGCATTACTCCTTCTGCCCCTTTTCCAGCTGCCACCACACTGACTGTCTGTTTCTGGAGAAAGTAATGGGACCAATGGGAAGATGAAGGTTTGTATCCAGCCTGTGGCCAGTGCTATCTTAAGCTATCAAAGACCAAAAAAAGCTTGCCGACAGTAACCCAGTTGCCTCCATGTCTGCTCAAGACCCATGAAGATCCACATGATGCCTTCTGGTGTGCCAGACAGTGTGAAGCAGCTGGATATTGTAGGACAGCTTGGAAATATGCATAACTGAAGGAGAAAACTGAGCAAAGCAGGAAGTGTCTCTAGCTGGAAGGAAGCAGTAAGGCAGCACCAAGTGCAAGGTAAGCCCACCTACCCTGGGTTCTTGGATTTCAGCCAGTTCAGCAGGGCGTCCTTGTTGAAGGCTGCCGTGGCCACCATATTGCTCTTGTTCAGCTGGATGTTGGCGATGGTGTCTGAATGCATGACTACTTCTATCAGCCCAGTCTTGTCTCCTGTGGAGAGGCAGCCATAAGGGGTCATCCTGCAGAGATGAAAGAAACCCTTCCACTGAAATCTTGCCCAGAATGGGGACGTGTTGATGTGTAAGCTTTCCCTTCTCTGCCATATCTACTCCATATTTCTACTCCTTAGTACACAAAACCTGACTAGCTGCTCCCAGAATACTAGACCGACTCACCAGGGACAAAAAGAGCTTGCAGACCAAATGGCCTTACCACGTATGATATATCATCACAGTAGAACAACTGTGTGCACATTACCTCAGATCCAGGCCCTCCTGCTTCCACAGGATGTCCATCAACTGGATCATCTGCAGAGTCAGCATATCCTGACGAAGATCTGTGCAGCATTACAAGGGAAAAAAGGGTCATAAGTACCTCCTGTTATCCCCTCCTCTTGTGTTCTTGCAAGTGGCACTTGTTCCGCCCCTGAGGCAGGCTGCTAGAGGGGCCTTTGCCACAGTTGTCACTAGGTCTGGCTAGTAAAGAACAGCAGCAGCCACCAGTGTCTACTAGTGCAGTAATTAATAGCATAAAGCCACCATTCTAGATGCCTTAACTCAGACATGACTCTGCTAATGGAGGTAAACACTACTTCACTTTGCTAAAGCTCTTCCCATAGTAGTGAGTGTACCACTTTAGAGAACATGAGGCTGGACACAACAGTGAGCAGCAAATGCTCCAACCCTGCACAGCTTGGAGCGCAGTAGCTCTTTCAGACCACATCAGGTCTCTTTTTACTGTGCAAAGGTATCCAGCTACTGCTGGGCTAAAATCTTAATGAGAAGGGCAGCAAGTGAAACCTAGAGAAGAGTTGATGTATCTCTAGATTACTATCAGAAAATTCAAGCACGTTGATGGTCCTCATTTACACAGCATCTTAATGGTCCTCATCCAGGCCCACTCACCCCAATAAATAGTTGAGACTGTTATGAACTCATGTCCTTGGCAGACTTACCATCTCCATTTTTGAAAATAATTCCCACTCCACCTCCACCTGTCTCTTCATTATTAAACACGATCCATAAAGGCTTCATTTTGGAGTCCATAAAGGTGCACTGATCCACACTAGAGGAAACAGAAACATCACCACTGGAGTTTCCATCTATTAAAAAAGCAGCCATCCAAGCTTCAAATTCAACAGCAAATGCTCAGACTGGGGACTTCCATGAGGAAAGGGGACATTGGGGTGACCAGAAACCCAGCCCTGCTGCTGAACAAAGCCTGCAGCCCAAACTAAGAGATGCAGTAACTTCCTTACCAAACTTCAGCGAGGATAATGTTGGGGTTCAGGGGGGACTGGAGGTGGGAAAGTGCTTCAAGGTAAGTTTCCTGCTTCATGCACACGTGCATCATCTCCTTGGTTTGAGGCTTGGTGGCCTTCAGAGAACTTGCTTTAACAAAGTCATTCAGAGCTTTCATCTTGTTGAGTGCTTCTCCCTGAAACAAGGGAGGGGTGGAACAGGGTTAACAGATAGCAAATTCCTGGAGAAGGTTTAAAAACTATTAAAGTCTACTGTGAAACATAAACCTTGGTTCTATCTCTTGCCTCCTTTTCGACTTGGGGCAATATCACACATTGCAATAAGACAAATCTAGTAGTGTCTGCTTGAGGGAGATCCATAATCAATAATGGATTTTTGCTGGGCACAGATGCATTGCAAGGCAGTGACTGCACCAGGGAAAATGGACATTATCAAGCACCGCAGGACTAGCACTAGCTAGAAAAGAGGATGAGACCTATAGCCCCTGGCCTTCAGTGCTTTTGGGCAGTCCTGGTTATGCAAAAGTGCCATTTCAAACCATTCTAGACACACAGTGTAGTTTGGGGCACGTGCAGCTAAGAAATGAGTAAAGTCACATGTGAGGGGGAACTCCAGGCTCTTAATAGGATATGCCAAAACCAATATAGCAGTTGTAAGGCTTTTTTTGTATTGCTGATACCATTAAATTGGAAAAGGGAAGTCAGGCTCATGGCTAAAAGCAGATTTTACCTGTTTCATCAGGATCTTCATATGGTGGGTGCTGCCTCTGCAGTATGCTTCCAGGATCAGGCCAAACCTCAAGGCAACTGCAGGAACATGCATTTCTGACCTAGAGAAAGAAAGGAGGGTAAAGCAATTCTGACTCACTGCAGTGAGTGACTAATTCTTCCATTCATGCCAGCACAAAGAGCAGGGGGAGAGGAGGGTGCAGAGTATTAGCTGCTGTTTAGATTCTGTGTACTGGGGAGAGAAAATACTGCACCCACCCCAGTAGAAAAACCACTGCTTGAAATGATGAGACATCTTTCTGGATGACTAAATTGCTAACCCCTCCTTTGAGAACATTAGTCAAGGACAGTTTGGAGCATATGGCTCAGAACTGGCAGGTGGCCACAGATGTCCACGGTAAATTTCAACACACAGGCACCTGTATACACACATATCTGTATACACACATATGTCTATACACATGCATACATATTAAAATATATACTATATACAAATTCTGAAAACAGAACCTAATCCAAACACCAACACCACTACAACAGCAAAAGAAACAAATAGCAAACAAAAGATTTTGTGTCCTCCTTGAATAATTCTTATTTCAGTCTCCCAAAGTAAAAAGCAGCAAGTCCTGGGTTTTGGTAATGACAGCAAGGAACTCCCACCAATGCTTTGGTGAAAGACACTGGCTGAAGGACAGCCAACAGCCTTTAAATAAGTATGTTTTCATCTATACATCCAGAGCTGCTTGCTGCCTCGCTTCCCAGAGCAATAAGAAAACCAGTAAGTGCTGGTTTCACTTGATTCCTGAGGAAAAGCCCAAAACATTTGCTCTTTACCTCAGATGCCAGAAGAGGAAGTGGCCGATCTTGCGGTTGGATAACGCCCTGTCCAGCAGGAACTTGGTTAATTCACAGTCTAAGTAGGATTCATACTTGAGCACCTGGACAAGCTGTAGCAGGTATTGGAACACATCGTGATCTCTGGGGAGAGAAAGGAAAAAGACAAGCTTATCTTTACTGCAACACGTGTACTTGCAAGAACTGTAAAGACAAGACTGTCAGCCTTGTTCACAGTCCCCCTCAGCAGCCCTGCACAGAAATAGAAAGGGCTCTGCATATCCCTTGTGGATAACACTTACGTCAGCTTCTTTAATGAGTTGACAGCAAAGGAACCAACATAACGGTCAGGAAAGCTGAAATCCAGCAGCTCCAAGGCGTTCAGGACAGGCAGCTCTGGCCAGGTCTGAAGCAGGGATATCATCTGTAAGGGGAAAAACAACAAAAAAAGGAACAAGGTTTTTATGGCAATAGATATAAATCTAAAATTCTACTGATGGAAGAGCAGCTCCTTTGTGGGGGAGGTCGCTATTTATAGATGCCTCAGAGCAAGTTTGCAGACACCAGGTCAAAACCCACCAGTCCAAACTTCCCAGCAAGGCTGACAGGAGGAACCATCAAAGTCCACAGCAGGGTTACATTTGCTATAGCACAGCGAGTGGAATGAGCTCTTTGGGAAAAAGCCCTTTTCTGCAGCATAATAACGTAGACTAGAAAGAGATCTTTAGAAGGCCCTGTCAAAGCAAGGAGGGATGAACAGCACAGACGCCATCCCCAGCTGATGTCTGATGCTCTCAGTGGAAGAGATTCACTGACCCCCTGAGGTAGCCAGTGCTGATCTCTCACTATCAGTTAAGAAGATCTAATCCAGATCCTGTTTCTGCTCTGAATTAAGCAGATTTTTTCTTGCCTCCAGTTTCTAGAGGAGATGGCACAGACCCAAGCAAAGCCAACCCTCAACTCAGCTGGGTACCACTCAGCATACAGTCACAATGGTTGAGAACAGAAAATCTTCCTCATCCTCAGTGATGCCAAACTTACCTGCACAGGGGCACTGCAAAACATCCCCTG
Source organism: Strigops habroptila (assembly GCF_004027225.2). NCBI lineage: Eukaryota > Metazoa > Chordata > Aves > Psittaciformes > Psittacidae > Strigops > Strigops habroptila. The sequence goes on from NC_044292.2 coordinate 4,331,511, forward strand.
CTAAGGTGGCCTCCCAACCCAAAACAGGAACAGAGACACTGGAAGATGGACCAAAAAGGGAGCCCTGGCTGCCAACCCCAGCATCCTCACCTGGGCTACATCTTCATGCTTGTTCCATTTGGTGATGATGAGCAGCTTTGCCAAAGCTTGGGGGTACTGGTCACGAATATCGTACCTCATCTTCCACACCAGGTCTTTCTCGTGCTCATATAGTTCAGTGTGGCTCCTCCGCTCCAGGATCTCCTTCAGTTGCAGCTTCTGCTCATGAGAATCATAGGAAAGAGCTTACATGGGGCTCAGTCTCAACCTAGAGAACTTGCTCAGCCTAGAGAGCCCCTACAGGACTGGGGCACAACTCAGTTGGGTGAAAAAAAGCTGACTGAAGGTAAGGTGGAAACACAGAACTTGATCTATGAAACCAGACTTGCACATTGCCTGCACAGAGCTGAAAAACTGATGCCAGAAGACTCACCTCCTCAGGATCTTCTGGTGCAGCACGGGGTTGTTCTCCATTCCTCCCCAACTCCAGCAGCTGGGACACAAAGAAAGAGTCTGAGAAAGTCTTCTCATTTCCTCTGTACTTCTGCCTCACCATCACTTCAGGCATTTAAGTGATAGTAAGATAAATATCACATTCAAGCATATCACTTAAGTGCATTAGAGATCAGCCACTGGCCACCTCTGGAGAAGGAAATTGCACCTCACAGCCCAAGTGTAGGTGATGTACTCAGCAGGACCCCTCTGCTCTGAGGTGTAACCTATCTGCCCATAGAGCCCCTTTACTGATAGGAACAAGCAGGAAGGGATGAGTCCTTTCCCCAAAGGGGACGCAGCTGCACACCCATATAGTTTGTGCACAGGGGCTGTGGGTCACCGAGCTCCAGGCTGACATGAGTTGTTCCACATTCCTAGAAGAGGCGTGTGTTTGCCAAGCAGCCAGCACAGCCCAAGCCACCCTGCACGTGGGCACAATCTAGTAAAGCTTCTGAGCCAGAACACGCATCATGAAGGAGCATCTATGTCCTTGGCACAGCAAATCTCCTTCCTTTCCTGTAACAAGCAAATTTCTTCTTCCATTTTAAGTGTCTGGCCAGTGGCAGTGACAGATGGAAAATCCCTATAATCACACAGCATGTTATCACCCTGTGCTGAAAGGGAGGGAGCTCTCTACTTTCACTCATTTCCCCTTTTATTCCTCTTCCTTCCTGCAGAGCCTAGTGCTGTCTGCAGCATAAAGGCGGCTCAGTTAAGTGCATTTTTTAAACAAATGCCCATCTAGGAGAGCAGCTTTTCCTCAGGAATTCACAGCAAAGCTGGGGAATGTCCCTACCTGCTCAAATGACGGGTAATACACAGGATGCGACGCAACGCTGGGGAAGCAGATGACCAAGGCTGCTGCACTTTCTGTGTTGGGGTTGCATTGTACCGTGCCCATGGGGTTCAGAAGTTCTCCTTTCTCATCTGGAAAGCAAAGTACATAAACCCATGAACCCAGATCTTTGGAAGCTTTGGTCCAGAAAGTAGAGCACAGGCTGCTTCCAGCTCCGTCATGGGCACTGCCTGGCCCTGCACAGCTCACTTCACTTCCCTGACCTCTCACAAGTGAGGTGTACATGACATCTTTAGGACAGGAGCAACCTCTTATATCATACGTGCAATGCCAAGCAAATAAGGCCTTCACCTTGGCAGGGTTCTAGATGTCATCACAAGATAGAACAGTAGTTGTATTAGGTCTGCTAGTCCAAACTATTATGGGCCCTCCTACAACTACTGGACACCAATACAGGGAATCTCCTGTCTGTGTGGTGGGGGCTAAAGATGCAAACCAACCCAGTAGCTTTATTTCCTGACATACCTGGAAAGGAGGACCACATGTGCAAGCAGCACTCCCCTGTTTTCAGCTGGTCCTTGTAGTCAAAGAGCATGACATTCACCCAGGCGATGGGGCAGTCCTGCAAAGCAAAGAAAGAAGCTCATTTGGGTGCTGTAGTTGCAAAAGCTGGATGAAGGGAATAGTTAGTTCTTAACAACAAAGTGAGATATCCCCATGTAAAGCAAAGGCCTCACAACAGCCAGGGATAAGAAGTTATATATTCTTGATCTTTTCCAAGTTTGCAGGCTGCTACACAGAATGCTACAGGCAGGTTACTTCCCACTCAAGAGGTACCCCCTTCACCAAGGGCCTCCTATAAAGAGTATACCACCCCAGGTAGCCATGCCTGCCTGCTTACCTTTTAAGTTCTCTTAAAATCAGAGCACAAGATGGCATCAGATTCAGTTATTTGCCAAAACCTTTTGTGTAGTGCTGAATGGCACCAAACTCTCCCCTCAAATATGTCTAAAATTTCTTCATTTTGCATAGCTGAAGAGTATCTAAGTTGCCTGTAAGGCCTTGAAAGTCCACACTCCATGGTATTTGAAGGAGCTGTGGCACACATATTTCATATATTTCACAGTTTGAAGGGAGGGAGAAGAACCTTAATTTTGAAGCAGGGAACGCAGAGTTAGTGTGACTTCAGAAAACTAGGCAAGGAACACCAGATATATCTGATAATGGGAAGAACAGGCTTGGCTGCTCTCTACAGTCATAAACACTATCTATACAAACCAAAGGTTATGCTGCCAATCCCCCACCACACCCCCCCAAAATAAAACCCACAAGTCCAACGCAGTCACATAAACCAGTCTCATCTTGGAAGTGGAGGACTGGGACATGGCAGAGAAGCCTGTCTCCCTGCCATCAGGGCAGACATATATTCCACAAATGACCTAAGATTTCCTGCAGTCAGGTTCCCCAAATGGAACAGTTTACTGCATATAACAGTTTATTTCATATAACAGCTTCAGCCACACCAGCAATCCACTCAGTTGCTCAGAAAACACCAAGGCTTAAGCAGACGTGAGCACAGAAACTGGCTTGCAAAGAGCTTGTGAGGCAAAACTGTAGTCAAAGGCACCCCAAAGAAAGGAATATCTGAAGGGAACCCCAGTGATGCATCCTTTTGTTCCACTGAGACATTCTAAAGTACGTATCAGGCTTACCCCAAAGGTCCACCAAAGGACTTGGTGGAGGTAGCAAAGTCAGCATTTTCCTCTAATGCCACAAAATTAATCACTTGCAAGTGGCCTCTCACAAACCTCTGAGTTGATGTGATTAGTGAAATCCCACTTGACATATCAGCCTCTAGATCATAGGGAAAAGCCAAACAAAACACCACCAGCAATAACCTTTTCTCACAGAGTAAGTGACATCAAACCACAGTGCAGAGCCTGCCAAAACACAAGGCAAGATTTCTGGTGGATAAAGTCCAGCAAAGCAACGATTCAGCATTGAAAGGACAGAAATATCTCCTGCATGACTTACAGAAACACTGAGCCAACCCTCTGGGTGACATTAACCCTCTGACTCATCCCAGTCAGCCTGCAAGTGTGCCTGTTTTTGTGGTAGGAAATCATTTAGTCCCACCTATCTGCTCCACACACAGACAAACAACATGCTTGTAACTAACCTCTCAGTTCTGTTAGCAAAGCAAGCAGATTATTCATCAAACACAAAAACCAGGGTGTGCTCTGACTGTAACCTCCTCTCACCAACCATTTTAAATGGGATCTGGCACCTCACTCATTGCTGCAGCTGCCCATGTGGAAAAATCTGTTTCTGCAGAGCTTAGCTCCAGCAAATATTGTGATTTGATATTAAGAACTCACCAGAATTCATCCATCTTTCTCCAGTACCAGGACACACGTGAACAAAATCCTCTTAACAACTCAGCTAACCAGGCTGGTTATGTTTTGTCAATCAGAATAGCAAGATTTCCTTCTGACTGCTTCAAACCTGAAAATTATTCCAGTGTGACCACAGCAATGCAGGCTGTGGATGAATCAGATATTCTGCTCAACAAAAGCTGCCAGCAGGAGTTGGAGCTCTGCTATTCTTAAGTGCAAAAACAACAATAAAAGGGTTGATCCTGGTCCTGGCCTCCGAATGTTTCCCAGTCTGAAGTCTCCAACCCAGCAATTGGTTCACACAAGCAGGACTCGTGGGTTGCCTGTTGCTCCCCAGACATTAATGCACTGTAACCCTGAGAACCCTATTGATGTGAACACAACAAAGCTCAGTGAACCCTTCAGCAGCGAAAAGGAGCTAGCAGAACTGAGACTGAAAAGCTGTGATCGCATTTGCCAGTCCCTCATTTCTCTGCACTCTAGTAAAGATGGCATGACTAAACCCTCTCTTTAAAGCATGGAAACAGTGTTTTTGTGGCTACAAAAACAATAATTTTCGGAGGAACAAATGCATTTGTTGCTCATGAAGAAAACTCTTCAAGTGCAAAGAGCTGGAGGCATCATGCTTAAGTTACAACACTGGGAAACCAGTGATTCAATTACAGGCTACACTTAGATCTACTTTTAGTTACTGAATTATTAATGAACTACAAGTTTTGGAAGAGAGATGAGGAAAGTGAGAAATATCGCTACATCTCTGATTCAGAAGCTCAGAACAAGAGGTTCCAAAGTGGTTTAACACTTTCCATCCTCAGTTTGCAGCATCTTGCTGCTGTAACCTTGAAAATTCAAGGTTAGATGCACTCTCATTTTACCTCTCCTAAAAGCTGTGCTGTAGGCAGTTTTTACATTCCTCATTTTCTTCCCCTTTCTTAACTGTTAACTTGCTCCATGGGAGATGTGGATGAAAGACCTTACTAGAAAGAAGATGCAACACAGAAGATGGTTTAACCTCAACTCTAAAACAAGGAAGTTGCGGAGCAAAATACAGAGACACTGACACAAATGATTCCTCTTTATGTGCTTTCAGATGCTGGGTATGTTTCTTAATGGTCTTTCTGGACAAGAAATTACATTTAAACTATCTTTTCTACAAGCAGCCACTCCTCAGTTTCCTGTTCCTGTTGAAGATGTTACTGGCAATCATTCTCTAAGGCCTTTTATTAATGAAGTCTTATTCTGAAAGCAAAAGGCATTTGGTTCAGAATGGTGCCCTCCAGCACTGGCAAACCTGGCTCAGCCCCACGCTGGCTTCTACTTACAGCTTTCTTGGACTTCTTCTTGGTGGAACGTGCCTTCTTTGCCTTCTCAATGACAGCATAGAGGGCAAAGCAGAGCCGCGCCATACGGGGAAGATCACAGATGTTAATATCAAAATCCAGCCTCTGCTTCCACACAGGCTCTGAGCACACGTTCACTTCAGAGCTTGACACCGTCTTGCACAGCATCTCGTTGCCATGAAAGAGCCCTGCTTGCACCACCAGCTGAGGGAAGGAGAAAGAAGAGAATGCCATGAATCCGCGGGGACTTGACTTGTTTGCTGAAGAGATGTGATTAGAAGAGCTGCAAAATGATGGGGCACTGGGCAGAACAACTAACTATTTGATTACCTGTTTCTTTATAAAGCCTTGCCCTACATATGTGAGATATTCTTGCCCTGTTTCCTTCCTTTCCCTAGGGGCAGCCATTCCCTTCCCTTTCTCCTCCTTCACCTGCTTTCCCTTCATGGCAGACATCCTGCAAATCCCAGGGCTTTGCTGCATCATGCCTTCTCTCTTTACTTTACTTGTCAGAACCTCTCCCATCATTCTCTCTTCTCAGAGCTGAATTTCCCCTCCTCTGCCCTTTGCAGACTTCCCTGTCCCTCCATGCCGCTGTCAAGCCATATTCCTACAGGGCAGCAGCTCTGCTACTCCCATTTTGGCAGGGCAGTGCTTCTAAGAATGCATTGCTGGGCTGCTGGCTAGCAAGTTCCCTTCCCCTTCCTGTTGTGCTGCAGTTTAGAAACTGCCCAAAGGCTGAATGAAGCGTAAAGGGAGGATCACGTGAGACCAAACTGTCAGCCCCTGCTTTCCTCACCACACAAACAAGGCGTGCAGCTGGGAAAGCCAGAACACAAAACCAAAACTCCAAAGTGAGTCAGTACCTACCTTCATCCTCTCATCTGCATTGACCTTGCTGCCTTGCACCAGCTGGATGTAGAAAGACTGCTCTAAGGACCACAGAGAACCATAGTTTGGCTAGAAAGAGAAAAGGGTTCCTCCAATCAGAAATAAGTGCAATAAGGACTTCTCAAGCCAGCACCAGACCTCATCTCTTCATCACATGCTTTTTGCTCCAACAGGAAAGAGCACTGCACTGCATGCGGGCAGCATGAGGTCTGGGACACCAGGGAAGTTGTGGAGGGAGCTGGAAGGCTGACTGGAAATCCCTGGCTCTTAAACCCTAGCTAGGGACCTGTCCTGAGGAGGGCAGGGAGAACCAGCTGTTGTTCCCACACAAGCTCAGCATCTCCATCAGTGGATGATTTGAGGTTGACCCTGCTGGGTCACTGCCCCCTTTTACCTTTTTCTTGGGGAGCGGGGGAGGCTTGGTAGCAGTCTTGGGGGGGCTGGTGATACAGTTGGTTTGCTCGTCTCTCATGGCAATGATAGTGGAGGAGTGTACCATGGTCAGATGGGGCGTCAGGCCTCGGTGCAGGCAGCTGCGAATGTACTGCAAAGAGAGGAGAGAGTCAGCAGGGATGAAACAGAGCCAGGCAAGAGCAGGCAGCAAATCAGAACTGGCTGGAGCAGAAAACAGGTGGAAGGAGTAAGGAAAGGACACAGCAATAACCAAAAATCAGTTTTAATTTATCTCCTCTTGGCTTTATAAACCTGCAACTCAGTGGACTCATGTTGCCAGAACTGAGAATATGAAGTGCCTTTTATAGCTGGCATTTCATCAACTGACTCAAATGGCTGCATTAAGGGAAAACACTGAGGAGGATTCAGCACTCCCAACAGCAGTTTGCCTTGCCAGGGGAACACAGGATACAGCATTACTTGCCCAGCTTTCAGAAAGAGAACCCCAGCCCACCATGCAAGCAAACAGACATTTCCAGAACCACAGCCTGTAAATGCATTTACACAGCACTTGGTACCCAGGGACAGAATTAGATCATTAGCCCCCAAAAGCATAAGGATCTGTTAGGCTGTTAGAAGTATCCCCTAAGAAGCATCCATGTCCTGCCACTGATGTGTTGCATTCCTATAAACAGCGCTGCCTCCTTGGGCTGGAGGATAACAGGTCTCAATCCACCCTCCCAGCAATGGGAACAGACTCATTGCTAAAGGAAGACACAAGGCTCACCTGGAACTGGTACAGGGGGTAGTTCCCATAGAGGTATTCACATTTCCCATTCACCTGCAGGGTGTAGTCCTCTGGCTTCTCCAGTGTCTCATGGCGGAAGACAGTAGCCTGCTTCTTGATAGCATAGCTCATTAATGTGATGGGGAACTCATTTGGGGAGATCTGGAAAGTGAAGCTCTCCTGCAAGCCCAACAACACAGCATACACTGTCAAACACCAGCACAGGGCTGAAACCAGCACAAGGAGCAGCAGTAGCTCAGCAGGTAGGTAACAACATTCCTGCTACTGACAATAAAGAGAAGGATAGGAAGGCAGAATTATCCCCACACACACATGAGCAAATAAGCAGGGATGTTTACCAAACTGGGCAGGAGCATCTTTCAGCAGCGCAACCATGAGACTGGAAATCAGGAACTTCAAGTCCAGTTCGAGCAGAATCACCAGTTCATGTGGTTGCCAGTCATTAAAAATCACCCCACTGTCACTCCAGCAGCAAGGCAGAGCGTGGCTAGGGTCACCATGCTCAAACGCACTGCTCTGGAAGGCCCTTCTCCCATGGGGGTGACTCCTGCCTCATGCCAGGCATGACATGCAAAAATGACACTAACCCAAGGGTAGCAGGCAAGGATAGAGGCCCATGGGCAAGCAGCATATGCTGAGCATGAGCTGAGCAGACTCCTGGGTTCAAAAGGAAAGGCATGTATTGGATTCTGTGCTCCTCTCCCTAAAAGCTTTCTGCCACATGTACATGCAGGAACCTCAGCTACCAGCTAACCAGTACACCCAATGCATGTTCAGGAAGGAGAACAGCTCCCTTGGTTGGAGGCTCAGAGTCTCCCTCCCAACCATCTCCACAGGAGAATGAAGATGAACACTGAACACATGGAAACAATGTCCATGCACACATTATTCTGTCTCCAAATTCCCAAAGGTTCCCAAAAGGAAAGCACAAACCAGTTAAACATTGCCACAGAAAAGATTGTGCTTTACCCCTCCAGACTGAAACTTGACGTTGACAAAAATGTTCTTGGTGGGGATATGGAGAGGGCCAGTGCCAGGGCCTTTGGCCATGGGCTCCAGCTGCAAGGGGAAGTTGTACTCCATCCAAGCTGCCCAGCTGAGCTGCTGCCGCTTCGCTGCTCTCTCCTCGCAGAACTGGCACATTTTGGTGCGGAAATCATTCACCTCTGGATCCTGCACTGAGTCAAACTCATGCAAACCTTGTGGAGAGTAAGAGAGAAAGGCAAAATAAGCATCTGCACCCAATAGGGGAAATGAGCCTTTGGTAATCAAGTGTCTGTGAAACAGTCTTCCTAACCTCATGCTCACAGTTTGGCCAAAAGGAGAAGTCAGCCAAGCTATGAGCGATTGTTTATTTACTATGTACAAATGCACCCAACTCAATTACTATAGCCCTCTGCCAGCAGGACACACCACAGAATCACTAGGGTTGGAAGGGACCTCTGGAGATCATCCAGTCCGACCCCCCTGCCAAGGCAGGGCCACCCAGAGCAGGTCACACAGGAACGTGTCCAGGTGGGTTTGGGATGTCTCCAGAGAGGGAGACTCTACAACCCCCCTGGGCAGCCTGTTTCGGTGCTCTACCACCCTTCTTGGGCCTGCACACACACTATTCCCCTACCAGATCCACCAGAGACCAAACTTGCTCATTTCATCACCTGCATAAGCATGGCTCCATCACTATTCCACACATAGCAAGGCTGTCTGGGACAGAAGCATGTTTCAACACCACTGCCACACTCCTGGTGATGGGAACTGACCTTTTCCAATGAGCAGGCTGATCTGGGAGTTAATAACCTTCTTGACTCTGTCTCCTTCCCGAGCCACGAGCCGCAGCACCGGCAGGAAGGGCTGGATGTCACAAAGCCGCCGTTGCTCGTCCTCCAGCTCCTGCTGCTCTGCTGTCTGGTTGATGCACGTGAAGACATAGGCCTCAGGATCACTGAGCATATGGTACAGCGGCTCATACTGAGCATGCTTCCACACCACCTGGGCCAGAGCAACAGCAGGGTGAAACTACTGCTGCACTGCCAGAACATCATCCTCCTCCTCATCTTAAGGGTCTTTTCCAACCTAAATGATTCTGATGCCACCCCACAACTTCATTCCCCCAAGAGACACCATTTGGTAAAGGCAATGCACAGCCAAACCTTCCCGCAGCATTCCTGGAGCTGCAATCACAGGCTGCTTTTCAGCCAAGCCTGGTGGCTCCAACTTGTGCTGAAATGCTGGCCAGATTTATTTGCAAGTGCCTTTAACTTGCCTTCTTTTCATGCTTGCCATTTGTTTCAGGCAAAGTAAATCCTTCAACCTGACTATTTAAATATCCCCCACCTGAATACCTCACTGTAAGTACTGGCTGACTGCTGGCCTTGTGAACTAGAGGTATTGCTCCCACTGGAAGCAAAACTCAGTTAAATAACTTGCCCCCAATAACATAAAATCTATGACAAGACCCGAGAACCCTCCATCCTTCACTCCCAGGGGATGGCATTTCCACACCACTGTTCATTTCTTCACTCTCATCCTAAGTGCCTGCTACAGGAGACGGAACTCCAGAGTAGATGGGCCTCTGGTCTGGCCCAGTGCCTACGCTGGCTGTGAAACACAGACCCGTAACTTAACAGCTGGAACCGGTCAGCTCTACTTATGGTTTTTAGGTTGGTTTTGGTTTTTTTTACCTGAAAACTGCAGCCCGAGAAAACCTGGAATAATCTGGCACTGTGCTTCTGTCCCTTGTGATCTGTGACTCATCTAGGCCAGGCTGCTGCTGCAGAGAAAACCTTTCCCACTGTTTTCCTTCACTCTCCCCTAACCCGGCTTCCAGCCCAGGGAAACAAGGAAGCAGCTACATTTCATTTACACAGGCTTTCAACTACAGTATTTTATTCCTCAAAGAAGCACTAAGTAAAATCCTCTCTATCACTCCCATTCCCAATTTTCAGTGTTCAATTTCTGTAAGCTGGCATCCTGAATACTTTGAGTCCGTCCAGCATCTGTATTTGACTATTTGGGAACTACTGCACATAAGACTGTGGAACAAGACTGTTACCTGCTTGATGGTGCCCAAGCTGGCATTGCAGGACACAGAAAGGTTTAAATATATGCCTGTGGGCAGCAGAAAGTCCACCTGGATGTTTTGGTTTTCCCCCTTGGACCAGAATTCCATAGGGCAGTAAATGCCTGGGGGCATCCTGCTCACTTCTTAGCTACCACCTGCAAGAAAGGGGAACAAGGTCTGTTGCTGATGACTACATAATATCTCCTCAGATCTGTGCGGGGCTCTGTAGAAAGTTAATATTAATATGCAAAAGAACACAAAGAAAGGAAGGTTCAGCATATCCCCCCAGCTCAGGAAAATGTGCAACTTAATCAAACTTCCAGCCCAGTGTCTTTAAGCTACAGAGGCATTCTTGCTATGGCATTTGCTTCTGCCTCAGTGCAACCCTTTCAAGACTGGGATTAACATCTACATCTGCATTTGACAAAGGAATTAAAGAAGTACCTTCACTTGAGAACAAAGGCACTTGTCCCAATAAGCTCATCTACGACCAAGCAGCCAACACAAACAGTAAGTCCCTACCCCTGGCTTGGTAAGGCAGTCCTCAGGCCACATGCTCCAAGCTCCACTTTGTTTTTCCAGAGCTCAGTTCCAGTCTGCAAGAGGGAGAAAGAGATGTTGCTGGTTCTGAGTGTGCATTTTCATACACACAAATAATATTCCACTGTATATCACCCTCTCCCCCCCAAGTACAGGAAAAATACGTAAGGCTGAGGCAATCAAAATAGGTTTGTTAATTCCATTTGCACCTTTTCACTTGGCAGGGCTCTACAGTTTATTCTTAGTGTATCCAAAGAACTCAAGAGAAAAAGAATCTGAATGCTCTCAGGTATAGACTGGTGGTTTCAAAGACAGGATAAGTGCACACATGCACAGCTAAAACAAAAGGTATTGAACAGAAGCCCATCGTACGTTTGCTTTCTTAAAGACACGTAACACCACAGTCAAAGAAACCCTCCTACTCCATCCATTTGCCCACAAGATAATACTACAGCTGTATAAAACTCCTCTAACAGATAACAAGCAGCAGTGTGGTGTTCCCATATGCAGGAAGAGATTAGAACTGTTAGCATTAGCTCCTAGCAAGAGACAGGTAAGTACTATAACTAATTCTCTTCAACCACCTCAGCAGAGAAACCAACTCACCCAAATTCCCTCTCACTTACCAGCTTTTCCACCAGGTCAGCAGAGAAACACACCAGAAGCACAGCCTGGAGGGTGCTCACAGAGCCATGGCTCGTGGCTGCTGTGGAAAGCCAGGCTTCAGCCTCCTGCCAGCCTGACTGCTGGGTCTAAATGCAGCCCTCCACATGTCCCGAGCAATTCTGTGTCAAGTATCCTCAGGCCATGAAACCAGCACCAAATTTGCCCATTCACAATTTAAAACATGGCTTTGCAGCCGTCAGTGTACAAACTTAGAGAGAAATTAAGCAAGATGCTGCTGAAGATTTGGGTCTCCCAAATCATGAAGTCTTGCTGGCAGCCTCTCGTGAGCCAGCCCCTATGCTTCAGTATGACAAGAAGCCCAGCATCTTATCTGCCAGTGCCTGGGAGCGCAGCACTTCCCCATCAGCACTGAGGTGAGGATTCCCAGAAGTCTGAGCTATGTTTTATCTGTCCCGCTTCCTCAGCGCACACACTGTGTCACACAGAGACCGGATACAGGGACCACAAAACCACCCATGTGCCTTAAGAAGGAGGGAAGTAAAAAGGGGGAGGAGGCAAGGTTTACAAGTTTGAATAAAGCAAAACAAGCTGCTTCTGCTCAATAACAACAAACCCAGCAAGTTTCTGGAGGATCTGCTACCTCGGCCTTGCCCAATGGCATAAAAGCAGCAAACTACCATGACTCTGCTGACCAGCAGAGAATCATAGAATCATAGAATCGTAAGGGTTGGAAAGGACCTTAAGATCATCTAGTTCCAACCCCCCCTGCCATGGGCAGGGACACCTTGCCCTAAACCACGTGGCTCAAGGCTCTGTCCAACCTGGCCTTGAACACCGCCAGGGACGGAGCATCCACAACCTCCCTGGGCAACCCATTCCAGTGCTTCACCACCCTCACTGTAAAGAACTTCTTCCTTATATCTAATCTAAACTTCCTCTGTTTAAGTTTGAACCCATTACCCCTTGTCCTACCACTACAGTCCCTAAGGAAGAGTCCCTCCCCAGCATCCTTGTAGACCCCCTTCAGATACTGGAAGGCTGCTATGAGGTCACCACGCAGCCTTCTCTTCTCCAGGCTGAACAGCCCCAACTCTCTCAGCCTGTCTTCATATGGGAGGTGCTCCAGCCCTCTTATCATCCTCGTGGCCCTCCTCTGGACTCGCTCCAACAGCTCCATGTCCTTTTTATGTTGAGGACACCGGAACTGTACGCAGTACTCCAAGTGGGGTCTCACAAGAGCAGAGTAGAGGGGCAGGATCACCTCCTTCGACCTGCTGGTCACGCTTCTTTTGATGCAGCCCAGGATACGGTTGGCTTTCTGGGCTGCAAGCTCACACTGCCGGCTCATGTTAAGCTTCTCGTCAACCAACACCCCCAAGTCCTTTTCTGCAGGGCTGCTCTGAATCTCTTCTCTGCCCAGCCTGTAGCAGTGCCTGGGGTTGCCCCGACCCAGGTGTAGGACCTTGCACTTGCCTTGGTTAAACTTCATAAGGTTGGCATCGGCCCACCTCACAAGCGTGTCAAGGTCCCTCTGGATGGCATCCCTTCCCCCCAGCGTATCAACCGAACCACACAGCTTGGTGTCATCGGCAAACTTGCTGAGGGTGCACTCAATCCCACTGTCCATGTCACCGACAAAGATGTTGAACAGGACCGGTCCCAACACCGATCCCTGAGGGACACCACTCGTTACAGGTTTCCAACTGGACATCGAGCCATTTACCACAACTCTTTGCGTGCGGCAGAGACAGGACAACGACTGAACTGCTTCCTTCTGCTGAGGGTTTCTACCCGACATCACACCCCACCACATGTGAAGTATCTATCTAAGCTATTAACACTACGATGTCAAGTTCAGGTTGCTCAATACCTTCGTTTTTCCAAACTCACTGATGATCTCCCGATGTAGAGGGATTTTTCCAACAGAACCGGGAGTGAATATGCCACAGGAAGAACAACTCCGGACTTGCATGGTCTCTGATGCTTTGTTTACCCTGCTTTCCACCCCCCTTCCCATTACTAAATTCAGGATGCTGCCAATTTTTAAAGGCCCCAGCATCCTCTCAGCCTTTCATCCTGGTGGATGGACATATTAGTGTTACAAATCCCATATTGTGGCAGGGATGGTAGCCTGAGGTTCAAGTTAATCAACCCACACTTAACAAAGTAGTTTACTGCATGACTTTCAGATCTCTCAAAGCCAGGGCAAGCAAGAGAAAGACAGAAGCTTGGGTTTTAGTGGGATGCAAACCCACAGAGCTAACCTCAAGCAGGTACACAGGCTATCAAAGGTCCTTTGCTTATCAACACCAGGCCACCCATTCTCTACAACAAGACACCCCCAGTCCTTACTCATTCTACTGCAATATACTACACAACATCTTCTTGCTAGAATACTTCCACATTCCCCCACCTACAACTTCCTATAATACTTCTTCCTCCCCCACCAGCCACATCCCCCACAACCCTCAACTACTCGTTCCAAGTGCCAGGCAGGAACACTGCTGAGTTCCAGCTCCAAGGACGCCAGGCAGTGTAGTAGGGGCTGAACAGCAGAACAGACAACCAGAACACACACAGCTCTTGCTCTACAGCTGGTACATACATACACTCCATCCAAGAGATAAACCTCAAGACTGGGTGGCCAGAGGATTTGTTTGGGTGGCCCAAGTCATAACAATGAGTACACCCAAGCTAAAGACCTGGCCCTTGTGAAGGCCAAATATGTTGTGAACTTCATATACTGGAGGTATACACACAGCATTTGAGGAAACCACAGGCCCTCAAATTCATCTCACGCAGCAGTTTTCCTCTGGGCCTGCTTGTACACAAGCCTGACCCAAAAACTGCCCCGTGGTATGTACTTGCTTGGGCAGGACACCCAAGGTCATGTGCTGTGAAGGCCTTCTATAAGCCACGCAATTGTGCTGACTCCAGGAAAGGGAATTGCCCGGGCAGGAGTTGCAGGGGCAGTGTCTCGGGGGCATTGCTGCTGGCACATGAAGATAAGATGCAGTTTCCTCAGTCTCTCTGGATAAGCAGGGCCCCAGCTGCCCTAAAGAAAGAACCACTCTTCCCATCCCACAGGGAGGCAGTAATGGAAGCTCTTTTCCCAAAAGCAGCAAGCACACATGACGGGAACCTCAGATCATGCTAAGAAAATGCAAGGAGTGACCAGTCCCAACCCAGTGGGAGAGCCCAGCAGCGGGACACACAGTGTGTGCACTGGCTGATGCACAGCATGGGCTGTGACTGAGGTCCGTGGGGCCACCACAGCTGCTTCTTTCAGCCTGCAGACAAACAAGCTCTCCAACTGCAGGGCACAGAATCACTTCGGACTTCTCAGAGCACATATGAGGAAGAGAAATCATGCTGTCACACCACACAGGTCCCAAAGCATCAAGCGTGCACCCAACAATAGATTTCCATGGGTCCAAACACAAAGCTATTCTCCACAATTCCCAGATAATCCAAGTGTACTCTCCTCTCCACATGTATTTCTGTTATGAGGAATATTTTTGTAAGGGGAAAGTAAAAACCTGTATACTACAGACTTTCTCAGGAAACTAGGAATGAAATACATACAGACCCATTCCACACTGACCCTGCCTCTGGTACAGCAGGAAAACCTCCTGGTAGTGGGCAATTGCTCCGTAAGCTCTCAGTGATTTTGGGATACAGAGTCATATCCTAGAGAAGCCATAGGGGAAGATGAATCCATTGGTACTAATCACTTCTTTACTGAGAGCTGTATGGGCAATGAACCCATCTTACAATGCCCAGACCTCTTCATCACTGGGCAGCAAGAGAGGTGGAGGAAAATAACCATGAGGCAAAATTCCAGCTTTCAGATGACGACAAGTCCTCAGCTTCCTCTCCCTCCTTTGCCTCAATACACTATTCTGCAGGAAAGCTACAGACTGCTTTGACCTCCCTAAGGTTTCCCCTGGCATTAATTAATGTGAAGTTAATAAATGTACATCTTTAGTAAAGGGGAGAGACGGCCAAGGCAGAGCTGACACACACATGGGACTAGTCCCTGCACCAGCCTGCCAGGAGAGAACATAAAACCCCAGTATTCCTGGATGCCATGTAACAAATACAGGCACACCACCAGTAACAGGACGTAGCATATGTTTTGAGTTCACGCACCCTGAGGAATAAACAGTTGCACAGAAAGGCAAATTTATGCAGAGTGTAAGAGACGCATTTGAAATTACCCAGTCAGTATTTATCAAGCCAGCAGTCAACGCGAATCACACTAACACAATTCTCCTCTTACACAGTTATCAACCACAGCTCTGGTGTTCACAACATGCAGCTTCTTGAGGGGAACAAGAACACAACTAAGCAGCAAGGTAGCACACTCACACATGGAACAGTGCTCCACAAACCTCTGTGAGGCTGCAGCGTCAGACAGGCACGGAAGCTCCAACACCCACAAACACATTACCAAATTACTAAACCCCAGGACTACACAAATACCTTTCAAGTTGATGAGAAACAAGTGCCAGGGAGCTCACAGGTGATGAGTGCTGCGTGGGAGACAGCAGGAAGTCACCTTCATCGCAGGCATCAACTTAGCTGGGGGAGGAGAGCACGGGAATTTTGCTGTACACACAGGACTGGCTTGTCTGAAGCACATAATTGATACACTTAGGTTTGGACCAACCCTAAGTTTTTGTAGGTGCAGTCCTATCTCAATGAGTGTTCTAAAAGGGTTTTAAACTTGGGCTTGCTTTTTTGGTGAGGGTCACAGGGGAAAATAGGTCTGCTGTATGCTAGGGCAAGGCACTGGAGCATTGACAGGCTGTAAAATTGCCCTCCAAGAACAGACTGGGTCCCAACTGTGCTGTTAGGCCACGACTGCTCTCTTTCAGTTCCTGTCACAGTGCGGGACCTTCAGTATAGGCTGAGTTGCCCCAGAGCTCTAATTGTCTCTGGTTCCTCCTTCAACACATATACACAAGTGTAAGACTTGGTAAGAGAAGACTAGGACCCCTTGAAAAGATGGGGAGAAGCATCCAAGTACTGAACAACCCCCAAAAATCTATATACCTTGTATCTTCAGGGTTCATTTCCTCAATGAAATGAATCTAGTGTAGAATACTCTAATCTCCTTTACTTGGTTTAGCATAATAAGACTTCTACCAAATACAACAATCAAATAAAGGTTTTTGCATATTAACAGCTTCTGTTGTGTATGCTGATCTCTCATATCCTGCCACACAATTCCCTGCACTGGTTCATTCATTCAACGGTAGCTTGTTGTTTATCCAACTCTACATAGTAGACACAGTTACATTGCTTTGATAATGCTTTTTAGTAGAGATTTCTAAGCCTTCCATTAGTCACCTTTACTCCCTACTTTGCTTACACAAACCATCAGGCTGAGGTAGACATACAAGGAATGTGCCCAGCATAACTGGGCAAGGGATGAAAACACACACAGCCAACTCTGCAGGCCTCTAAAGCACTACAGAGCATCCCCTGCCCTACCAGAGGGGCTGATACAAACCAGCATTTACACACCAAAATCAGCATCTTCCCTGCATCCAGATGTCAGTGGAGAACCATGGATTTTTCCACCTCCCAAGGAATTGCTTTAGCTATATGGAGACTACAAAGATCAGGCTTTGAACAAGCACTGAATCCAAAGAATCCCTTGGCTTGTGCTTTTCCCTTTATGAAATAAAGGTTCCTTTACTTTGAGCATTTATACTGCTCAATGCCCGCCTTACACATGCAGACCCCATAAAACAGGCTCACAGAGAAAAGTAATGGGAAGCAGAAGTACGCTAATGTAATCTGAACTGGAGCTAACCTTGTTTGTGTGCAGGGCTGATGATGAAAGGGGTTGTCAGCAAGGGAAGAGATAGGCAAGCAGAATGTACATGTTGTGATAAAACCAGGCTGTGGGGCTCCTGGCTCCAGAGCGACTAGAGAAAGAGCATCAGAGTGATACACCATCATTCAAGCTCGGCAGGAACCACAAGTAATAGCCAGAGAGAGGGAAAGAGGAGTTCAGGTAAAGCAACTTAAGAGAAATGGAAATGTACAGCCATACCTCATTCTGGAAGTACAACAGTATCACTAGAGAGAGATGGAGGAACCTCAGGGAGTAAGAAAAGCATCTGATGGGAGGCCTAAAGAACCTTGCTTGGTGGAAACTTTCAAGCAGCCTTTTAAGCGAGTTTAACAGTCAATCAACTGCTTTCAGTATTGGCTGAGGAGGCATCTAGTGGAAAACAGTGTACTTAGTGGTTAAAGCCAGAGCTTGAAACTGGCAACTTGCAAGGTTCCATCGCTAACCCTGACAACTGTTGGATGCGTAACTTCAAACAACAACTCCGTGTTTCAATTTTCTCATATACACAAGTATATCTCACAAAGGATGTTGCAAGTCTGAAATTCTGGCAAGCTTACTTGGGATCTTTGCACTTTTGCTGTTATTGCTAAGACACGCAGAGACTGGGAGCTGGAGGAAGTTGTGATAAATGAAAGCTTCTAGCTGAAGAGGTCGCTGAAATTTGTCTTTTTCAACTGCTCCCACGAGCGGACAAGACCAGAAACCCAAGTACATCTTGCTGATGAAAACAAAAAAAATCAACTATTTCTAATGACCTTTCACTGCTACATTCAACTTAACTTCCCACCTCAAGCACATACAACACACCACACTTAGAGACTCTCTTTGGAGAGCTCTTAAGTCTTCCTCGTGCCCTGCCAAAACAGAAAATCCAAAGCTAGCCCATAGCAGATACACACACCGCTGTTAGTGACGGACCCAGGCAGCACGACTGCAATGTCAGAGCAGGTACGATGGCCAGATGTGGCCAGGCAAGCCAAACCTCTGGGTGACTCTTCATTGCAGTGACAAGGTGCCAAGTGCCAATCCCCCCAGGTAAAGGCCGGGCAGGAATCTCAGCAGGACAAGACCCCCCCCCCCAGCAGCCCATGAGGTCGGTCAGCAGGTGACACGAGTGGTCACCATCCAATTCCTGGCCAAAAGAGAGACACCAGTGCCATCCACCCACCTTGGAAACAGAGAGGAGCGCTGCTGCAAGCATCTATTCCTGCGGGGAGGGATACAGCTTCAGGGGCTGACCCCAAAGCAGCTAAAACCTACACCCGAGTCTCCAAACGCCCCACATTCATACAGCAGCGGTGCTTTTCCTAAGGCACACAGTTTGTTAAAGGAGCCCGGGCAGTAACCGGGATTTGCCGCCGCAAACAGCACAGACACACACGTAGCGGCGAGACGCGGAGGACAGGGCGAACCGCGCCAGCCGCGGGGACCTCGGCGATGCCCGGCAGCGGCTCCCGGGGGCCGCGGCAATGGGGTGCGATGAGCCCCGGCCCGGCGTGGGGACCGGCGGCCGCTCCTGCCGGGCCCTGCTCCTCCTCCTTCTCCTCCCCGCCGCCGCGGGCTCCCCCCGGCCCCAGCTTCCCCCCGGCCCCGGCCCGGCGCTCACCTCGCTGCTCGCCCGCGGTGTCTCCCGCGCTCCGGCCCGGCCCCGGCCCCGCTGCCGGCTGGTGCGGGCGGCACCGCCCCGGCACCGTCTGCAATGGGCCGCGCGAGCGCGCACCGCCCCCCCGCGACCCGGCGAGCGCGCCTGGCCCGCCGGTACCCGCGCCCCGGGTACCCCGCGCCGGGCACATGGAGCCCCGCAGCGGCCCCGCACTGCGCACATGGAGCTCCGCACCAGCGGCCCCGCACTGCGCACCGCTGACCCCGCATCAGCCCCGCACTGCACACATTGAGCCCCGGCACCGACCGCGCACCACTGACCCCGCACCGGCTGTGCGCCGCGCACTGCTGGCACCGCACCGGCCATTCTGACCCCGCACCAGCCGAGCACCACGCACTGCTGGCCCCGCACCAGCCATTCTGCACCGGTTCCCAGTAACCGTACAGTAACCCTGCAGCAGGGATGTGGCACT
The DNA here is from genome assembly GCF_004027225.2 of Strigops habroptila. NCBI lineage: Eukaryota > Metazoa > Chordata > Aves > Psittaciformes > Psittacidae > Strigops > Strigops habroptila. The sequence goes on from NC_044292.2 coordinate 4,350,841, forward strand.
GTGCTCCAGCACTGCAGCACTGCACAGCAGTCACCCTCCATCACTGTCACGCACAGGTCACTCCAGGTACACGCTGCACACCAGCAACCTGTGCAGCACTGGTTTAGGCAGCCCAGAGCAATGTAACGGCCCCAGGAGAATTTGCCTGGTAGCCAAACATTGAAAATGGCCACAGCTGCCACCATCCTGATGCAGCTGACACTGTGGATGCATCAGGGACATGCTGCTGGCAGCACCAGCCAACAGCTCCATTATTACCACAGTCACAGGTCTAGCTATAGGACACCGTGTTGAAGGCAGGCCCTAAACACATATGTATAAAACTACAAACAGAGGGGATTTAAGATGGTTTGGGATTCACTCCTTCCCTGGAAAGGGCTCCTTTGACAATCTCAACCATGCACTTGTTCTTTCTTCATCTGAAAAGTTTTGTGCAATGATACCCTCTTTAACCTACCAGAGGGGAGATTGAGATGAGCTCTTAGGCAGAAGTTCTTCCCTGTGAGGGTGCTGAGGTGCTGGCACAGGGTGCCCAGAGAAGCTGTGGCTGCCCCATCCCTGGCAGTGTTCAAGGCCAGGCTGGACAGAGGGGCTTGGAGCAACCTGCTCTGGTGGAAGGTGTCCCTGCTCGTGGCAGGGGGTTGGAACTGGATGGGCTTTAAGGTCCCTTCCAACACAAACAATTCTATGACGGGGATGACTCCAAACCAAGGAGAGTTAAGTGATTTGGGGGACAAGGAGAAATGTCTCCAAGGCAGGAAAGGTGCTCCCAAAGTAGGAGCAGGGTAACACTAGGTTGTAACACTCTTGGTGTTTTCACTAGCACCTGCTAACCATGGGAGAGAGGAACCCAGCACAGCTTTATGTGCTGGGATACACAGGCCACACAGGTAATCGACCCTTATCTTTTTCTTCTCCAACCTGTTGTGCAGGCCCCTTGGCTGCAGGGAACTGCCAAGCTCACCCACCCAGGCACCAACCCATGGCACAGGGGTCTATCCCACCAGTGCCCCAAGGGTCAGCCACTTCTCAGTGGGGCTGCTGTCACCCTTCTGCACAGAGCATCGCTCTGACTCGTCACAGGAAATCAGTGGTGATTCCCCAAAGCAGCAGCAGATGGGGATAAGAAATGTTTCCAGTGTTCAAAGACAGTCTCTCCTCTGTCTCATTAAATTTTCAACAGCAATTAGGTACCCAAAGACCATTTGAAAGCTCACTTGAAAAGCCTCTCTTTTCCCACATCTCCTCTTGCACTTGAGAAGTGCCCACTGCACTTTGGGTCACAAATAATTAGAGATTGTGAACCTGGGTTTATGCTTTTAAGTATTTCACTCCTGCACATGGAAACAACCAACCTTGGCACAGGATACAGTTAATGAGAGCACGTTGCCCCGACTGGTCCTCCCCAAATCACCATTTTCCCTAAATCTTCTCCTGGTGGAGGCACGTGATTAAGGTATAAATTCTTTTTTTTTCCATGTTATAATCCAAGAAAAGCTCATTATTCTTACAATCTGACTCATTTTTTTTCCCCCTGAACATTACTACTTGGCAACACAGAAATCTTGCCATCAGTACGAAGTGTGACTGTTGAAACATTCATTCTTCGACTCCATTTGAATCTACTATCATGCCTTAATGCGACCTTTTAAAGCTCAAACTGTCTATTTTAAATCACCAGCCCTGACATGTGTTGATGATATTTTTAACAGACTGTTTACAGGAATTCTGGTTTCTGTTCTGCTATTTTCTTTTTCTCCTTTTCAACAGCTTTTCTACTCATCTCCACGTTTCACATATAGGACTGTACCAAACACTGACAGGACATTTGCCTACCCGGCCTGTAAGAAATTGGACAACAGAAACCATAAGGAATGGACAAAGGAACTGGAAGTCAGGAAAACAGTTGCTACCTGCTAGGTTAAAGATCCGAGACCTCCAGGAAGAACAGAAGGGAAAGCTCAGTCAGTTGTTTTTCCTCTCTTATTGACAACAAAACAGTGCCAATGCATTTGAAGAAAACACTGCTAAGGCAGCCAGTGGCATCCACGTGGCATTTTTCCAAGTGCATCCAATATTAGGCATGTGCTGGCCATGCCAGTTGTAAGAGACCATCACCACGCCATGCCAATGAGGTGTAAATTTACCCAGAGCTGTTCATAAACTCTGGAAGGTTAATTCTGTATTCTCAGCTCTTGAGTTCTCCTGCCATGCTGTGGGCATGTGCTCCATGTCACTTTTCCCAGTGAATTTGCCACAAATGTGATTCCATGCTCCTGCTGAACCAGGGGTCAGCCTTGTCCTGCTTGGCAAAGGATGCAGACCTCAACGTAGTGCTCCCAACTGTTGCACCATGATCTGAATTTTATGGACAATTCATTAGGACAGTGCAGAGGAGCAAAGAACGGCCACTGTTTGCGTAATTGAGGGGCCACAGGGACTGTCTCCAGTCTCTGCCACAGGGAGATGGCAGATCCGTCCCCAGTTCCGAGCCCTACAATAACAAAAGATAAAGCAAAGTGCAACAACTACAGCTTGACTCCAAGCTAAGCACCAGGCAAAGACAACCGAGTGTCTAAAACAGACATGGACATAGTTGCTGGATAACAAAAATTGATTTTCATTTAACAAGTTAGCATTTTTCATGCATAAATGAAGGCACTTGAAAGCAAGAAGGGATGTTCTCTCAGACTGCATGACAAAGAACATGTGCTTGTGGACTACCCAGGCTTAACATAAAGGTGCAGAGAGCACAAAGACAACTGGAAAGGGGTGATGAGTTCTCAGACATTCTGCATCACACAACTGCTGGCTGAGAGTACAAGTCTTGGCAGGATAAGGAGTGTCCAGAGCTCACTGGAGAGAGGAAGAAATCCCTGTGGATGGGGATACATATCCTGCAGGGATTGACTAGGGCTAAGGGCTGCTGCCAACTGTGTATTTACCAAAGCCAAATCTAAAGTGCAATTTTCTTTTCATCTTATGGCTGTGCCCAGTTACAAATGACTATTCACATAAAACCTTCTTTTTACACCCCTTTTCTTCAACAAAAGCCATTTTTGAGCCCTTTTTCTTAATTATTAGTCTTTCATAGCTCCTCTTTTTTCAGGTTGTTTCTTCACTGCCCCAGGTACACCATTCTGGTATATCTGCTCACCACCTCAGCATCCCTTTACGCAGTGGGCACAGTTGGAAACACTGGCAGTACAGCTCCTCACCATCTCTCTTCCAAATCCTTTCTCTACACCAATTTGCTGCATGAGAAATGTAGCCAAGGTTCATAGCCTAGATGACACATCTGGCCAGCTTTTGGAGGATAAAAGGAACAGGGGGAGACAGAGGAGGATGACAACAAGCAGGTAATGTAACCACAGTGCTTTGGTATTTACAGGATTGCCCAGCAAGAACGTTTTCAACTGCCAGTGGAGCACCTGGAGAGAAAACCACCACACCTCAGGATCTTCCGTGTCCTGAGCCACATAGATGTTGGCAATCTTACTAAATAGTAATGTTTATGAAGCTGTATCCACCACTTCTGCAGACAAGGCCAGAAGCAGCCTCGCTTATCCGCCACTTACTGGGGTATGGGGTAAACAAACAAACAAAAACCCACCAAACTCACCACATTGAATTGCACCACAAAACAAACAGGAAGCCAGAGCAGTTTTAGGAGAGTTGAAACTATTTGCTCCATGTGGTTAACACTCCCCAACAGGCGGGAAACCGCGTTTCTGCTTCAGCTATGCAGTTACAGCTGGTAACTTGCTCTTATTTAAAAGTCAAAAGAGGCTTTTTTGGCAACAAGCTCTGAAATAGCTACATGAAGTGTATAACCCTGACCTGCACTGGCTACCACAGAGGTGAGCAGCAAAGCTCACCCATGCGAGTACAGCCACAGGATACATCCCTTGCTGAGAAATGCCTGTGGCCAAACCAAACAGTACTTCAAGATTTGAAGATCACTGTGTCTTTTTGCATCTTACACAAAAGGTCTTTATGCTACAGCATAATGCTGCACTACTACAGGCTTTTCATTCTCTCTTGGGATTTCATTAAACAGACACACACACATACATAGATACGCGGCACCCAGGCTCTCTTGCAAATCAAGTGTTGTACACACTGAAGGGAAGTTAGGGTATCAGGACAAACTGTATGAAGTATTTTAACTGCACCTCACAGCCTCCAACTGCTGTACACATTAGTTTTCCTATTTTGAACTTTCCAATTCTCCATCTTCAAACAGCCAGAGCTGCCACAGCCTTATCCATTACAATGAACTTCATAAACAGTTTAATATTGCTCTGTTTTATACATGTTTATTCAAGTTGGACACAACATAAAACATGAGGGGAAGAGGAGATCTTCGTCACTTTGAAAAATCACTGCTAGTGCTCTAAGGAAAGCATTGACTAATCTAAAGCAGCTGCAGACCCAAAACCTCCTAAATTTTATTGGGGAAATTCAGATATGGACTCACAATTTTAATGTCAAGCCCCATTATGTATTAATGTCAAGCCCATTATGATTATTCATACAGCACAGCAGTGTGGAAGGATGTTAGACACAAACTGCTCACCTTGCCAGAAGCATTATGTAGTATAGGAGGTGCTGGTGAGTTGTTAGGGGGTGGGATTCAAGGACCTGAGCAGCCTGTTTGTTCAAATTAATTGGCCAAAAGCTGCATGGGGGAATTGTGGAAAACTCAGGTTAAATCTCTGGTGTCCTTGCTAAAGGACTTGTTTTATTAGGATAATGTGAATTTACTTGTTGAACATCTAAATATTTAGTGAGGAGAAGAAGAAAGAAGAAGAAAAGTGGAGGAAATGGTGACTTAAAAAACCCCATTGGGTCCAGAATAACTCGAGCAGGTTGGGGGAGACTGGGCAAAGGCCATCAAGTGCAGTGGGACCCATGACTGATGGAAATGTAAAGAGACGATGGACAATGACCACACAGGGAAGACCTGCAAGGAATATGATCCCATAGTTCCTATGGTAATGATGGGTCCTGCCAGGGTTGAGGAAGGGAATCCCACCTCCATGCATTGCTAACTTGTCACATCCTGAAGCACACATCCTTAACCAACCCTCAAACAGATTCTGGTTTTCTCCTGTTCTTCATCTATGCTCAAGCAACCTTCCCAGGAGGAGGATCTTTCTCCAAAGGAAAATGCTCCAGTTATTTCGTAGCTTGGACTTGGGGACAGCCAAGTGCGCAGTGTTTAGAATATTAATTGTTTTTCTTTCAAGAACAAGGCCACAGTTTGCTTGTTGACACTGCCACAAGAGAGATTTCAGAGCAGAAAACCATGACAAAGTCCCAGCATGTTTTTCCTCTTTGTTTGATGGACACACATTCAAATTAAAAACTGCCTAAGTGAAATCCCATGAACTGTACAGGAGGTGATGGTGAATTATTAGGGGGTGGGATTCAAGGACCTGAGCAGCCTGTTTGTTCAAAGAGCTTCTGAAATAGTTTCAAGCCCGGGCACTCAGGAAAAATGATGACAAAAAAAAAAAGATACTCAGCTCTCTTGCTGAAGGCCAGAATGGCATCATTTGGTGTCCTTGCCCAGACAAAAATCTCTGTTTATTTGTGTGACTACACATTTAAAAGAAGAATATTGCAGACTTGAGAACAAAATTCCTCTATGATTTCCCCATGAATGTTTACAGAGGAAAAACAAGCAACAAGGACTGACCTGAGTTAGCTGAAGCAAGCAGCTGAGATTCCTGTCTTGATCAGCAGCAATACCAAAGGATTTCTGAAGGAGAAAAATCCCTGGAGGCAGTTCTCTTTAGGAGGTGACCAAAATGAACAAGGCGGCTTCTTTTGATACCTCCTTGACTGCTTCTTCATCAGAATTTCAATGTTACAACCTCTGCCTGTGCCAAAGTCTTGTGTTAAGGAAAAAGCAAGTTCTCTTAATTGTTGGTCTTGCAGCACAACATCCCAGAGAACAGAGTCAAATGCTTGATAGGAGGAGGTGCTACTGACCCAGTTCTGTGAGATACGTGAGCCCACAGCTATATCAGGGATACAGTTTGAGCTGCTGACTGCAAAAACACAAGATAAAATGGTTTGGGGAAAACCACACAAAAACAAACCAACACCAACAAAAATCCCCACCAAAATTACACACACTGCTTCAAAAACCCAAGACTTAATGCTTTCAAGGACAGGACCTGGAGTAAGGTGCTCATGTTAAACTGCTCATACTGGCACTGATGCCACAGCTGTTAGTAAGTCGTTCCACTGCTTCTCTCCACATTCTACAGGGCATTTTGTGAAGCTTTGCTGTTTGTACAAGTCATCTGAGGTCTGTGACGGGTGGTGCTACACAGGTTCAAAGCATCAGTGTCTCAACACAGAATATCACTGACTTCTTTATCACTCCAAAATATAATTGCACACACACACACAGCATTTCCACACACACAAGAAATGCCTCTCAAAACCTCACTCCTGTTGAAGATGGGTTTTGGATACAAAACCAAAGAATGTCAAACACATGGGTAGAAGCTGCATCCCTTTTCTGACTATTGGGTTCTTCAGGAGGAACAAACAACTTTCCTCTGTTGTTTTGCAAAAGCATTTCTTGGGAGTCCTTTTTGCAGAAACTGAGTGATCTGTAAACCCACAGATTTCCATTATGAGTTGTAACTGCCTGTTTAACAAAACCACCTTGTTTCATCTTGAAATTACTGTTAGGGGATTCTGGATCCTTTTCTCTGCTACCAGAAGAAGAGCAGCACCAGTTCTCCCACCCTGAGAAGCACTGTTCAAGTCCATGAGTGTTGGGTTCCCCCAAAAATATAAAACTAGACCTCAGTGACAGAGTAGTAAAACAAAGTCCTTCATCCAAGTTGGGAATTTTGGGGGTCCTTATTGACTGTTCCCAGTAAGGCCGGATCTCACCAACTACAGTGTGGGTGGCTGTCTGCATCCTGATGACACAGCCAGATGCAGGTGCCTTCCCCTGCTAAATATTTTGCACAACCTCATGAGTTTGTTATATTTGGGTGGGTTTTGTTTGTTTTGCTTTATTTGATGTTTAAAGTGGATATTCCAAACTAAGCAACATCCAGAACCCAAACAAATACACATAAAAACCCCCAGAATGTGTTGTGTTACAAAATGAGGCAGATGCCAGTGACAAATGTCTGAAGCATTTTTTAGCAGCCACCTGAAAAATCACTTAAGAGTCAGAAAGAAGTAGCAAAGGCCATTGTGTGAGTCATCAGTGACAACAAGGAGAAAAGGAATGTGAAGAGTTTATTTCTTTGGTACTCAAATGAGAGAGTGCTTTGGGCTGAAAAGAAAATCATTATTTTTACTGTTAGCAGAGTAAGATTTCCATCTGTGACCAGGGGAATTTCCACCTGAGACAGAGCAATGAAGAATCATTTACATAGCAGGAGGTAAAGCTACAGCTTCTACCCTGGGAACAGTGTTGAAGGAAAAACAAACTCTTTTCGGTAGCAGGAAAGTGCAAAGTTTTTGTCCTCAAATTTTGGGCCAGAAATAGATAATGTTTGTTTTCATTAAGTCTTGAAAAGTTCTTACAAAGAAGAGAAGATGTATTTCATAGAAGCAAACAGTGCAGCCAGCCTAAACAGAACTAGGACTGGGAAACTGTACCAGACAAGTATTAACTATGCTAAGCACTTACACTACATGCTACAAGGGTGAGTGTGCCTCTCAAAATAAAACAAAAAGCTTCACTGTTTATTATTGCAGTATCATCATTTCAAATGTGGCACCAGCCAGGATCTGAGTGAGGTCAGGTCTCCCCTCACATCAGCAGGATGCACTTAAGCAGCTACATTTGCTGCCTCAAAGGAGTTTTGCAGGTCTCATCCTGCCTCTTTCCATGCTACTGGCCATGCTACAAACTTGCTGCCTTAGCTTCCCTTTCAGGACAGTGGGAACAGCAACGTTCAGTATTGGGTCACTTCAGAGATGAGAGTTTTGTTTTCCTCCCTGTCTTCATTGCTGCTTTTTCTGCTATCAAAAAGGGGAAAACCAGAGTACCACAAACTAGCAAAGTCTTTAAAGCCAGTCACCTAAAACCAGACATATAGGGGAATCTGGTGGGGAAGAGCCTTTGGGAAAGTTCTCCACCAGCCCAAAATCATTCCAGTGTGGATATGAGCAGGAAATCACAGCCTGAGGGATAATTTCAGCCAGTCCTTGGGATGGGTCCTCTGGCACACAGTTTGGTTGGAAAAGCTGCTCAGTGCTAGGCTGGCATCCAGTAGCCTGATGTTTTACAAGGGTAGGAATGGACATCTCCAGCAAAGCCTAGGTGTTCTGCAAGCCCAGCTGAGTGTAGATACACCCCTAGGAATAAACCTTCTTCCTATTAGAATGCTTAGAAGTGGCATCACTCTCCACATCCACTTTTTCACTCAGGTAAATGGGACGCTATGGTAGCCAGCCATGAGCCTTACACTGCCACACAGGGTGGAGAGGTGTGCCTCTGAGCACACACAACACCTTACATGAACATACAAAATAAGAGGTGAGCTACATGCAAAGCAGCAAAGCGAGACATACAGAAGGCACGTTTAAGATAGGCATTGTATGTAAGCTATTGACAGAAACCCCAACTCACTCCCATGTGTGTATCTTGTACAACAACCTTTTGGGTCATCTGGAATTTTTACCAATAGCTGCAGAGTTTGCTGCTTTTCTTCTGCACAAATTGGATGTCATTATGATTTGCACATACAGGACATGCTACTTCTTTCTGAGCAGATGTTGCCCACGTCCTCATCCCAATGGTTGCCTTTCAAAGCCAAAGCACAGCATTCCTGGTAACTCACTTTCCCTAACCACCCATGGAAAAGTGAAATGTATTTATTTATTTAGCATCTTTTTCCTTCAAGTTTCCAGGATGACCACACTGCTCATTTCTCAGGGCTTATTTCAAGGAAAATACTTGAATGTTTGAAAAGTAAGCGGGGAGAAGGGGTTCCACTCATTTAACTGGTGGTTTACCTGAGTCTAGCACTTAAATAAGTCACCTGCTCCTGAACAGATAATAAAACAGTCCATACTGGTAAACAACACTGAATATCAATTATTAAATCAAATGACAGCAGTCTCCATGTGCAGACAGCCTTAACTGCTTACCAGAAGAGCTTGCAGTCTACCTTCACATTTGTACATTTTACAGCCCTGAGTAATGAGGCTTCACCTAAGTGATTTTTCCATTTTAACAGAAGGATAGTGATAGAATATGAATTACCCCTCACATACCTCTGCATGTACAACTGCTCAGTCACTTGGTTGGAAAACGGTGAGGATTTTAGACTGAATTTGATGCAACTTTATTTCCACTAGGTCCTCAATAGCCAGCTTCCGTATTAACATCACAGGCACACAGCAACCCACCCCCCCATCTCTTATAAACAGGAAACATTTCACTCTTATCCAGACTGCTTGGAAGTCCTTTTTCTAAACAGTCTCTGCTGTAAGCCTGTTCTGCACCCTCACAAAGACCTTAAATCCAGCTTTAACCTGACACTAACAGGAATAAACCAACAAAAGCAGCCCTAAGGTACCTGCAGCCTGCGGTGCTGGTGAGGGCTCAGCAGGCTGATAACTTTGCATTGAATTTCCTATTTTATTTCCATGCTACCTGCAACAGGAAAACACTCAACCACTCATTTCCTTCCTCCTACCCACTTTCTGTTTAGTGTTTTGAGTGACTGGTGTAAATTAGCTACAGTCAGGAGCCAGATTTTCCATTTGGTCTTCTGAAGGCCATGGGTAGAAAGACACAGATGAAAGTCTCCTGGATAAAATGGCAGGGTTGAGGAGAGAGGACAGTAACATATACACATAGTTAGCAGAGCTCCCAGGCAGCAAGAGGCATGACGCCTGAATGCCTACAGGAAGAAGGCAGGTACACACTGCTGTCAAAAAGGAGACTGTGCCACGGAGTTCTGCACAACTCTGGCAAGGTGATGCTTTCAGAATTAGGCTTGGAAATGTAATGGAAAAACTTAGTGAAATCTGTGCGGCCTCTTTCCGTAAGCACCAGCTTCACTGGACGTGCTATGATGTACAGTAATACTGCCAAAGCACACTGCCAAGCCACGCTGCTTAGCACAAATTTGAGAACAAAATGATCTGGAGTTCCCATTGGAGATACCAAGAAACACAGAAACCACTTGAAAACACAGACTGAATACAGCCATTTGCTAGAGCACCACAAGAGGGGATGTAGCTTGTTTCCAATGACCTGACCATAAAAGCCTGCTTCTAGGAAGAAAAGCTTTGAAAGAATTAGCAACAAGAAACAAGGGACCAGAAAATGGAACTATTCCATTTAAATTAGTGTCAGCAAAGAGTCTCTCTTTACCATCCCATTTCAAACTGGGAGCTGAAGAGCAGCTCTCCCATGACAGGGAGCAGTAGGAAACACTGCTTGCTTTGCTCTGAGAGGTCAGAGATGCCAAGTCTTTAAGTAGATGTTTTTCTGGGAAGCACTGGCTTCAACACTGTCCAAATAGCTTATGGGCACAGAGCTGCCTGTAGCACGAAGAGGGCCGTGCTCTGCAGCTGGGCGATCCCAGCGTTGTCACTGGGGTGCAGATGCACATGGCTTGCACAATTGCAAACTGTATCAGCAACTGTTTCGAGCTGCGCAGGCTGGAGAACTGGGGAGCAAAAGTACGACACGACTGACAGCGCCTTTTGTTGTGGTTATCTACTCGCTAGATGTGTGGCTCATCAGTGAGGTGCCCAACAGGTTCACCCCAATGAGCCCCTAATGGCAGCATTTCCTGCCTGCTTTTGTGGCGACCACACACCACCCACCTGCTCATGTTAGGCTCCTCTGGGACCCTCTGGGGAGCAGAGATGCTCACTCAACTGTCTGAAGAACAGTTTGCAATGAAAAGGGGCCTCTAAAGACATTTCCTCCCTATCCCCAAAAGCCCCCCACAAAAACATACCTAGCTACTACACGTGATCCCTTCAGTGGCAAAAGCAAAAGCAATTCACAAGCCCTTTGGCACTAAAAATATATCCTTCTTCTTCCTCAGACTTCTCCTTTCACAGAAGCATTTCTCTTTCTGTGCCATTTTCCAGCCTGTCACACTGGTCTCTTTTACTAACTCACACGCTGGAACCAGACGAATGCCCTCTCACAACACAGAGCTCCTGATGATGCCATATGGGCTTTTAATGTCATGCCATTACAACCCCAGCCACAGCACCCACTTACAGACCATTCAGTGCTACCAGGTCATGCCCTGACTATTCCTCCATGCACATTATTTATTTACCATTCTTCTCTTCCTTCAATGCTTTATTGATTGCTGCTGCTTACTCTCTTGAACTCTGCTTGCGCATTCCCTGTGTCGGGAGGTCAGATGCAGCAGCAGGGGAATGGAGGTTAGCAACTGCTTTCTGTGCCTGAAACACCAGAGACTCTTTTCCCTGTGGCCACATAAATATCCACATAGCAAACATGAAGATTGGAGTAGCTGCCTCATTAGCAAATGACAAAAACCCAAACCAACCAACCCCTCAAAACCCACACCTCATCTTTCTTCTCTGCTGAATGGCAACCAGCAAAAGCCCACAGAGATTTGAAATTATTTTGCCAAGGGAGATGGACAAGTACATACATCTGATCCCATTGCCAGAATGAGGAGCTCCTGTCCCCTATGGCTGCTTGTCTCTACTGAACCTTTCTCTTCCCTTATCTCTGATAAGGACTCCCCCAGCATGTTTGGTGATAATAGTTCACTTGGCACTGGGAATTGCTCAATCCAGAGCATCACAGCATTTTTCCCTACTCCTCTTGTAAACCTCTTTTTTGGGGTCCAGCTGATCAAAGGAGGGAAGGCAGCAAAAATCTATTCAGTTTAGAAATGATCAAAAATGTAGGATGTGAAATCCTGCTATGTTTAACAAAGCGAAGATGAGGACACCTGACAAACTCGCACAGGAAAGAGCTCACAGAGCAAAGTCTTCCCCTTCAGGCACTTCAGACAGCAAATGAGCAGCCACAGGACAATCAAACCGTGATTAATTTTGTATCACCTTCTTGATGATGAGTGCTTCCACCTCATGGCCAGATGGTTGTGCCTGCTACTTGGCTGTACTTTGGAGACCTTGTAGCTACAAGCTGGCATGAGTACACATGTCCTGGTACTTCTGCCCGCGTGCAACTGAATGAGCGCACTAAACAGTGCTCCCACCATCTGGGTCCAGGGGAAAGTGGTCTTTCTCCGTGATGGCAGCACCATGAGAAGATGCTAAGTGTGAATTGCCCAGCAGTACTCCCCACTTACTCCCTTGGGACCAGGCTCGTGGCAGAAAATTAAAACCAGTCACACTGCTTCTCTTATGTTGCAAAAAAAAAAAAAATAGAGGAAGAGGCCATTAAAAAAAAGGCAGCAACAAGTGATTCTGAAAACAATGTTTGTCTCTGCTCTGAATGAAGAGTCAGCAGCTCTGATTTCATGTGTGCAAATTCCCCCAAAGTTTCCCTGAAACTTTCCACTACACAGAGGCAACTGAGCTCTAGTAAAGACACCCATTAGAGGTTTATGCTGATACTTGTTTATTTACTTCAATTCAGAGCTGTTAGATCTTATCACGGGTGACTGAATCACCCTCTACTACACATGTGTAGCTGACTCTCCCTAAAGGAAAGGAGCATATCAGCAGTTCTACAGCTTGCAAGTGCTCAGAAGTCATCTGGCTGTGACTAGCTCCTCCCTGCAGTGCTTTCCTCCCCTTTTTAGCTGGTTGCCTTAAGTGAGGAGAGAGCATCTGCTAAATTCTAGACGGAGGTGCCTGAAGACCTGTCATGGGAAACAAATCCAGGAGAATAATGACCCTAGGAATTAATCTAGAAGACATGAACAGGCATCATGCTGAAATCACCAATGACAAAGTTACATTCAGCACGCAGCAGAGCCTCACTGTTAAATCTTATTCACTGCATCCTTGTATCACAGTAGACAGCTCTGCCCACAGATCAGAGACCACAGCATTACAGTGCAAAAATCATTCATGTGCTTGCTGGGGGCTCTGAAGGAAACTGTAAAATGAAGGAGAAAATTGAATCCTAATGGAAGCCTGTTCCTGCCATTTGGGAACCTGGACCAAGCAGCATTCTGGCCAGTTCCTCTACAGCCCTGGTACCAGTTCATATACTGAAAAACCAGGCAATACTTCTCCACAAACATTTGCACAATCTATTCTTGCCTCTCCTTGTATCCCTGGTCATATCTGGTACCACTGGTAACGTCTGTGGAAAAGCCACAAAAATGGCATTCAATCTACAGGAGCCTTTGGTGGGCAACTTAAATGAGATGTCCCCTCCCTCCTTCCCCTAATGTGCATATGCAAAGCTCATACGTTAATTTTTCATCTCTCTCCCCAGCCACTGAATAAAGGGGTGCCTTACCCAATTTCCCTTCCTTTCCTATCTCTAGTGAAGTCCTATCCTTTCACGCTTTGGCAGCTGTTTTTCTTCTCCTCCCTGCCCATTTGCCTGCTGTTGTCTTGCTAATTATTTTTACAAGGCTTAATAATTGATGCAATCTTTCCCATTTTTCATCTCCTTCCTACAGCACTGTCTGGCAAGAAGGAGCTCCAGGAGCAGCTGTGCTCAGTTGGCTGCCCATCCGCCTCCTGCAGAGAGGGACCATTGCCAGAACAAGACTTCGCAACCTAATCCTCTATTTACCTTTCTCTGGACTCTGCAACTGTTATCCAGAGGAGCAGCTTTTGAAGTCATTTAGCAAACCAAGGCTCTGATGTCACCAGTAAAAACAGCATCTCAGAAGCACCCATTTATCTCGTGCCTTGAACCAAAGTTACCCGTAGCCATCTAGCGCCATTCCTCAGAAATTTTTGCTTCTAGAGAATTTATCTTCCTGGCAGACAAGGCAGCAAGAATGATTGCTGATTAAAAATCATCTCCCATTTTGCAACAATTGTACTGACTGGAGCACAGGACTTCTGCCTCTCTCTAAAGCACATGGTGTTGAAAAACAGCACAGATTAGATACTAAAGCAAACGTGATACCAGTCCTATATGGTAGAACAGCTCCCTCAACCCTGCAAGTTATTAATGTACCAAAGATGAATTACAGATTTAACCTGAGTACAGACTCACTCATGTTAATCCTGTGAGAGAATGGAAAAATCTCTTCAAATAGCAACATTAACAACTGCTGTTCAGAAGAGGACTCTCTTACAGGTTTGACTCAAGCAGGACACCTCATGGTGCAGTTTCCTCATCCCAATCATATCCCAGACATCACTGTTTTCATGTTTTGCCTTTTCCTGATGAGCAAACAGACCATTTCCCCCTCTCAAAACAGAGGGGAGAAAACAGCAGTAAATACAGGAATTACGCTGACAGCAGAGCTCCTAATGCAATTTCTTTGTTTTCTATGACTGCTGTCAGGCATCTGAAAAACAGAAGTCACATCTCTCAAGATCTTTCAGTTCTTTGCAAGCTGTTAGCAACTGCTGTCTGGCTGGGAGTTTAGGAATCACTTCCCCGCGCAGTGAACTGCTCAGGGAATTGTCCAGCCTTCTGCAGCAGTCAGCACTGGTGGTTCATCCTCCAGCATTCTTCTGGCACTGACTACACTGACTTAGACATCACAAGATGTCTAAGTATAGGAGAAAGTCTTGTTATGTGCATTCAAGAGCAGCTGAAGGAGACAACTGCCAAATAGGAAAACTGAAGGACAGTTCTGCTGCAATCCTGCAGCACTGAGCAAGGAGCACATGCATACCACAGCACCACCTCCTCACAGAGCCACTTCTGTGGTACACAGAGACAGGATCACAATGTAGAAATAGATAAGCATCTTTCCCAATGCCTGCACCCAGACCTGTAGCAAGTGTTGGCAGAGGCTTCTTCCAGCCCACTAACCTCCACCCCCTGCCCTCCTTGCTGCTTGTTGTTTCAAAGAGCAGTGGTGTGAAAAAACAGGAAGCCATGCAGAGAAGAGAGAGAATACAGATTGAGGCACAGAACTGCAGCAGCAACAGCTCCCCCAGCACGCACCCCACCCCCTCTTCCCTTCCCACCCCCTTACCACAGGCCACCTTCTCGGTGAGAAACGCTCTAAGTGCTGTGACGGGAAACTGCTTACGGAGCTGCATGGCCAGAGAGCCACCGAGGGAGGGGAAATCCAGCAGCATGAAGGGAAATGCATCTCACTAGACTCTGCTGGTCTTGGAGGTGGAAGGGGAAGAGGTGGGAGTGCAGTTGATGTATTGAGCCAGACTAAACCCACAGGTACTAGCAGTTCCTGGAGTGCCCGCTATACTCTGCTACCAGCACAAGTCCTTGCGCACGCTGCCTATTCCTGGGTGGTGTAAAAGGCAGGATTGAGTGTGAAGAGCTCCTGTTATTGCACACTCTGCTTTAGGAGGCTGTGCTGATGGGGACCACGCAGCAGCCAGGAGCAAGGAAGGCACAGGGCCTGTTCCAGACTTGTGTGGGGTATGCAGCCCCCCTGCCACGCTCGCAGAGAAGCCAAACTGACTGCAACCAGCATCTGCCCTCCAGTACAGAGAATGATGGCCAAGGGACATTGGGGAGGGGAAAACAGACCAGAAAGGGTGCAGCACGCATCTGGGGCAAAGGGAGCTGTGCCTTACCTCCCTCCAGACAATGCCTGAAGCATCATTTCCCATATATTCCCCTCTTAGAGCTTTGTAACTCTCACTGAGAACTGGGATTGCTCCTTGCCTCCCCTTCTCTTCTCCCGAGTTACTAATCCCTTGCTGGCCTTTCCACCACCACTATTAGCCACCACTTTGAGCACACTAGGTTCAAGAAGTTCAGCAAATTTCATCGCAGTTCTTGTAGGCTAAAGAGGGATTTTTGAAGGGAGACACAAGACTAAGTTGTTGCCCATTTGTCCCTTTTGCAGCTTCTGCACTAGGCCACTCACAAGTATTAGCTTGCTTTTTAACACACTGATCTCCCTGTAGCTTGGACAGGGCTTTCTTGGTCCCTCATGTATAGGGAAAGTCCTAAAGCTAGACTAGCTTTGGGAGGCAATACAAGACCAGCTCCTGCTCCAAAGGTCCCAGGGCCACAGAGTAAAAGGAACAGCTCAAAACAGACATCGTTCCACAGGCAGCTCTGCATCCATTTTATGCTCTAAACTCTAAGGAAAAAGTATGTAACCCCCTCACCCCCAAGTTCAGATTTGCAGCTTCAAATACCTACTGAGGACCATTCTACAGACTGTTTGAGCTTCATCTATGACCTTCTGCATCAAAACAGCTCTTAGCATCATTTTTACACCCATATATAACCTATTTAAGAAATAAGGATTCTGAGTCACATCTCTCTATTGAGGAGCTTGCCTACAGCTCTCAGCATTCACAGCTCTCCCAGTTCACAGTCTGTTGGCAACTTCTGACAGAAAGGTTTCTATTTTGCAGGAGTCTTCATTGCTCATACCCTTATCTTTTCAGTCTTCTACATCAGGCTAAGAGATTAAAAGGGTGGAGATGAGGAAACAACAGTTAGGGGCAAAAACACTAGTAAGGGACAGAAAGGCCAAGCAAACCACTGACAAGCAAGAAAAGACCCTGGCTTCTATTTCATACAAAGTAATTCCAACTTTATACCTGCAGGTAACCACGTCTATGTTTATGTCAACCAACTAACTGGATAAAACAAAAGGAAAAGAAGCAATGTCACAGGAATCCTGGTGATGCTGAAAGCAAGGGGAAAAGCCAAACACAAAACACAGCCTGGTTAGTGCTTCTGGAGACCAGTGTGAATGCAGGTGGGATAAGCGTGCATAACCTGAGCCATAGCAGGTAACTGTTCGTTACATGAAGCTGCAAAATGACCTAGCACGTCCCTTAGTAACAGCTCAGGATCAATTATAGGCCATCTCCCTACACTGTTCTTAGCTTGGATTTTGCCAAAAGTCCTTTACATCTGTACTAATTCCACACCATGCCCAGGCAAACTGTCCTTTTCTACTGTTAACACCACATAAACCCATTATTTTACTTGCTAAAACCAAAAGGGGAAGGAGTGAAGACAGATGTGAGGCAACACAACAGAAAAGAATTAAACAGTCTGATATCTACTGGTGGGAAAGGGGAATGCAGTATTTTCTTAGGCATTTTCAAAGTCTCTGTACTGCTTGCAAAGGGATATGCTGTGCTGGGGTTTATTTATAAAACCTATAAGAATGTTGACCGAGGCTATAACTTGAAGAAAAATAAGCAGAGGTTAAGTTTTCTGAATGCAGTCACAAACCCAAGAGGTTTTCCAGTAAGCCCCTCTGCTGTTAGAGGATGCAAAACACAGGAGAGGCCCCAATGCTTCTAAGCTGCTAAAAAAGCCACACAAATCATGAACAATCCCCCTGGTTTAAATGCAGCCAACACTGCAGTTTTCTATTCCAGCCACAGAAGTAAGGTAGGGAGTGGGGGACATGTGTGAGGGTGCATGGATGAGGCTGAGGGGGATTCTTAGCACCTCCCTTTGTTGGCAGAGCTGGCCAGTGAGACTTCCCAGGCAATTAGGTTATTTGTTTTGTCTTTTTAAATACCTGATGAAGATAAATGCTCCTACAAGCAGTGATTAAGAGCAGGACCTTCATCTAAATGCTCTGAATCATTCTTTGGAAGAGACCATCTCAACTGGCAATTGAAGGAGCCTCTGGAGAAGGCAGACAGCTAGAAGAGACGATTAACTTCTGTGGCATTCACATCAAGATACCCTTGTCAGAGACATTAACTGTTTGCTATTGGCACTGTGGCTCATTAGCCAAACCTGAAAAAGGACAAAGCAGATGCAATAAGGAGCATAAGAGGAAGAACAAGGCCCCTTACAATGTGGTCTTGCAATCTAATTACTTCAACCACAGATGGCCATTCAGCCATGTGCATCCTTACTATTCTTACAAGGAATACAATAAATTCCATCTATATTGGACTAGACCTGCCCATAGGTCCCATCACCTTAAGAAAAATTGATTAAGCCCAGCATGATGCTGGGAAGGGGCAAGCAGGAGAAACCACGGCAGGTGGAATGGCAATTGAACTCATATTCCCAACTCCCAGTGCTGAGGCGCTGGCACAGGGTGCCCAGAGAAGCTGTGGCTGCCCCATCCCTGGCAGTGTTCAAGGCCAGGTTGGACACAGGGGCTTGGAGCAACCTGCTCTAGTGGAAGGTGTCCCTGCCTGTGGCAGGGGCTTGGAACTGGATGACATTTAAGGTCCCTTCCAACACAAACCAGTCTGTGAATCTATGATCTCCATTTGCAGATTTTTAGAATCTCCCTTTCATGTTGCTCTAACACGTATTTGTTGTTTCATTTTCCACAGGGGACGGAGATGCTGAGGTCTTTCACTCGAGGCCCACTTCAGCCTCATTAATAACGGTCCCTGCCGTTGGTACGCTGGTACAAACACACCATCTAGTGGCAATCACAAAGGGAAAAGCTGTGGAACCAAAAAGGCGCTGGCAAATAAATCACTCATACCAATTTAAATAGGCTGCTAGCATGACACATGACTTTGGTTTTACCTTATGATCCCACGGCAGAGCTACTGTACAACCAGAGCATAGCAGCTTTACCCTGATGAAAGGGACAGTTTAATTTACTCAATTTGTTTCTCTGGGCAGTTGCAGGAGCAAACTTGTATGTATATGTAGCCACATATATCCACACAAGTAGCAGGGAAATGTATACACCAGGCATTAGACAGGGATAACCTCTTCTTTAGCACTGCTGCTATCCCTTCAGACCTTCGCTGCTTAATCCCAAGAAATCTCTTTTTAACAACAAGTGATGCTCAAAGTTCTAGAAAAAAAATTAATGTTAGGACTTGGCATTCCAGTTTCTAATACACAGTATTATTTTTCAGGATTTAGCCCCATCCACATCTACATCCTATTCTTCAGCAACCTAACATATAAACAGAGCTCAGGCTATGTATCTGTAATTACATAAAGCTTGAAATGTCATTTCTAGAGGCTGTAGTGCAGTCGTTGAATAAAGCAAAGGTTTATATACTGACCACAATTTCCTTTTCTAGACAGTAAACATTGTTTAGGATAGAAATGTCACGGGTGTGAATGCTGTAGCTGTGAAGACTATTACACAGAAGTCTGCTCGTAAACTACAATTATAGTTAAATACAACCAGAAAACTAACACACTAAAACTGCTTCTGGAAATCTTGAAGCCTTAAAAAAAACACCAAACAAACCAACCAAACACTGAGAACACTTCCCTCCCCCAAACCCTTTAAAAGCCAAAATTCAATTGGGAAGATCATTTATTTGCTCAGAGAATCACACACAACGATGGAGGCTAAACCAGCCTTTGAAGGATTTCAGACATACAAAACGCTTCCAGCTACTAAATCAGCAAAGACAAGGGATTAATAATAAATCAGCTGTTCCCAAATTCAAGTGCAACTGTAGAAGTCCAAACTGAAACACTTTTAAATCACAAAATCATGTGTCCAGGACACAAATTGTTAGTTTTGAAAACCTTGGACCAGATGTAGCTAATAATTTCCACTGTGCTCATCATCTATCCTGTGAGAATGATGCCCCAGACACTAGAGTCAGAGAGTCATCTGAAAGTTAAAACAGGAAATAACAACCAAAAGAAGCCACAAAAACCCAACAGTAAGGTCCACTTTTAAATATGACATGCTATTTCTGGCTCCGTGCAGGATTACATGAGCTGGACAACACATACAGTAGAGTGCTTGATTAGTTGTAAGTTCTTTCAAACAGCTGTAAATACCTTTTTTGTTCTGCCTCTCATCTGGGTCCTGACCCAGGCCTGAGGCCACCACAACACACACTAAGGAGAATCAGCAACAAATTCCTCCCTCTGAACCCCCAAAGCTGTGAGTACCTCATGAGGCGCACACACACACAGCCTCCCCTAGGACGCTTTCCTCAGCCTATAACATTCACTTTATACACTCATAATATCTTAATTTCAAGGATAGTAACAGGGACAGGAGCAATCTTTACTTAAATTCGCATAAAAGTAGCTTTGTGTATGTATTTGGTGGGGGTACACACAACAGAACACCACAAGGGGGAAGGCAGTGAGCTCCTCTCACACAAACCGGCATGAGGTCACAACATTAACCATTATGGAGGTAAAAACTGCCATCACTTACCTCAGCCATCCCATGCCAGACACCTCCTGCGGTTGCAGACAGCTTTATTCCAAAGGCAATCCCTGTTTTCCACACCAAGAGCTGCATCTTGCAGAGCCATGAACCAGCAGAACCCATGCCCAGAACTTTCCCCTCAGCCCCGCCACAGCACCTCAGAGAAGGTTCTGGGTCTATCAGCACAGACCGGCTGCAGCTGCGTGTGCTCCGAGGTGCTGAGGGGAGAGCACTGCTCCCCGGCGGGCCCTGCACCAGTGGTAACAGCAGGATACCTGACAGAAACCATCACCCGGCCCCTCAGGAACTGGAGCCGCTGCTGCCCCTCTCCAAGAGAAGGTTTTCTATATAAAAACAACAGAAAAGCCTTCTCAAAAAGCTGCCTTTTTGGCCTCGCTTTGCAGCCTGCACTGGGGATGGACTGCAGCTTGTGCTGCATTTGCACAGGAGGGCACAATTAGCACAATTAAGGTGACGCAGACACCCTGCTGGGAGCCA
Source organism: Strigops habroptila (assembly GCF_004027225.2). NCBI lineage: Eukaryota > Metazoa > Chordata > Aves > Psittaciformes > Psittacidae > Strigops > Strigops habroptila. Next base: position 4,371,519 of record NC_044292.2, read on the forward strand.
AGGTGGCATTAACCCAGTAAGAAGCACCCAGAGCAGCACACAGAAATCCTTATGTACATAACCAACCTCCTGCACGCCTTGTTACCTCCTCAAAGGAATTGGGATTTATTGAGCACAACTCTTGGCAAAAACAAGGGAAGCTGGGACTAGGAAGGAGAAGCATTGGGGTCTGGCTTAAACTGAGCCTGAGGGAGGAAAGGCATTTCCTTAAGTGTGTAATTGTTTATGGGGTTTTTTTCCCAGTACCTAAATCAGTGAGCACAAGTTGTAGTAACTGGCAATAAGTAACTGGTTTGCCTGCAGCAGGGCCATGGCCCACCACAGGGTTCCAAGGAGAACCCACACACTGGAACTTTACCTGGGAAACAAAAAATCCCATTTTTCATGGGGTTGGAGTGTGATGGAGCCAGTGAACGACTGCCTATCCAGTGGCACTGCAGCCAAGGCCATAGAGAAAACCCTGAGCAAGTCTCCTCCAAGACTTGGTTTCTTTCTGCTTCTAGCTCTGGAGATCTACATATGAAAGTGCACACACACAAAAAAGCAGATGCTTTCACCCTTCACAAGGTATCTACACAATGGAGTAGAAAGTCGGGGTCCATCTTACTAAGATCAGTTACACCACACTCTGCAAGCAGGATGGCACAATTAGTTTACACACAATTAGTTTATACCTGAAGGCATACTGAGTCCAACATGAGCTAAAAGTTGACACACAACCAGTTCATGCATGAGGGCAAAGTCAGTTTATGCATGTGTAAAACCTTATTTAATACCTGGACTAACAATTAGCTAATGCATGAGTGTACGATGAGTGCATGACTGTGGAGATTCTTACTCTTTACACATCACCTACAATGGAGTAGTACAAAGAAATATCAAAAGAAGAAATTCTGGGTCTATTTGTACTAATACCAGCTATACCATGCCCTTAAGGCAATTCTATTTGAACCAAAACAATTATCCAGGAAACTGATTTGATCTTCCTATGCAATGCCTCCATTATTTTAGAATAAAATGGGAGTCCTTTAGAAGAAAACAGTTATTACTCTTTCAAGCTCTGAAGAGCAAGGTCTGTTTTACAGAAAAGCCAAACATCAGCTGAGACGTCATCACATTAAGTAACCTGCATTCGGTGCTTAGCTGATAAAACAACCTGGGAAGCACATACAAAGAAAGTCAGACCTTCAGAAACTCTTATTTCCCCAATTCTGCACACAGTGGAATTAATGGGAGTGCAGAGGTCAATCTTAATACCCCAAATTCAGCAGCTTTATTTTCACATACATATGTTGTTCACACATGCTCTAAATCACAGCATGGACTTAAAAACTTCTCCAAAACACAACAGAACCATGTTTTATTTGTAACAAAAACCCTGGAAGAATTTGTTTCAGTTACATACAGATTTACTACCAGCTACAAAATGCAACAATTCTTAAGCACTGGTGGATCTGACAACCAAAGTCCAAATACAGTTTTTCGAAGTATAGTGAGTGGTTTAGTGTTCAACATTATCAGGAGCTACATGAAAAATGAGATAAAAAGAGAACAAAAAGCAACCTGAAAAATCATAAAAACCACAGTATCTTTAATGTTGTCATCCCACCATAAAGTTGTTGTCCCAGCTATATCTAACAGCATTTCCAGCATTATTTATATCATATCACTAGAACTTAAAGATGACATTCAGAATCACTTTGTAAGTTTAAGTATAATAACTAGAAAACTGGATTTAAGTTGCACCTTCTTTTAGGGATCATCAAGAAAGCATCAAAATAGTTTACATTCTTTCTGAAGCCACAACTCTTAGGAAGTACTATTTAATAAACAAGAAATAAAATAGAACATCCAAGTGCTGCTCTTCACATAACAGTATCTGGACTCTTCTCTCCCTTAAACTTAGAACATGGTTCTTATTAGAAGCCTATTTTGCCTCTGAACCCTTATTTTGAGGGAAAAGCACAGAAACTACTCCCTCTGAAATCAGAAAGAGAAAAGACCCTTACATAGTAATTATAACATCTTTTATAAGAAACATGTTAACAATGAATATATATGTAAATGTATATAATGAACAACAATATAAAATACCCTTTTCTGTATGAAAAATCCCAGAGATTCATTTTAAATACAAACCCACAAGATTCCAGTATTACTCTAAAGATATCTGGGGTTTGGTGCGTTTTATCCCGTGTCCCTCCCGCCTCCCCCTTCCCCTCCCCCCCCCCCCAAAAACCCCCCAAACATATATTGCTTTTTCATAAGCCTTTGAAGAAAAGCTCCAAAATGAGTTTAAGGACACTTCAAAAAATTAATTCCCCTGCATGACCCGTTTCAGGTTGAGCATCTACATGACCCTTCAGGTACTTTCGGATTCGAGAAGACCCAAGACACTGATGAGCTTGTTCAGTTTGCAGCTGCCTTTCAGGCTTGCCTCAAAGTTTAAACAATAGAATCGTAACACCCCACCCCCCCCACCCCCAAATCCAACCTGATAGAGCAGAACAGAGCACGATTAACTCTCCTCACAGCACAGAAGAGTGAAACAAGGTGGCACATCTTAATCACTGCAACCAAGACTTCCAAACCCAGTCTTCTTCCAACAGCGGAGCGGTTTTGAGTCTCAAACTGAGCCGCGATGCGGCAGCACCGCGAAACGCGAGCGGGCTCCAGCTCTTGCCGGCGGAACACGGCCCGCCCCGCACCGCGCACCCCGCCGCGGTCTCACTTGAAGGCGTTGTGCGGCTTCGCGCCCCGCTCGCAGGTCACCCCCCACTGCGGCTCCGCGGGGCCGGGCAGGGCCCAGGCGGGCAGTGCCGGGAAGCCGGGCGGGCTCCAGGCGGGCGGCTCGGGGCAGCGGCAGCCGCGGGGCAGCGCCAGCGCCGCGCAGGGCCCGTGCGGGCAGCCCGGGTGCGGCGGCAGCATCGGCGGCGGCAGCGGCCAGGGCGCGGCGGCGGCAGCGGGAGGCGGCGGCGGCGGGGCGGGGGGTCGCGGCGGCAGGCTGCGGCGGCGGCGGCGATAGTCGCCCTCCGGGAACATGTCGTGGAAGGCGGGGTCCAGCGCCCAGTCGCCGCCGCGGCTGGGGCCGTTGGGGCCGGGTCTGCGGGGCAGGCGGCGGAAGCAGGGGTTGAGGCTGAGGTTGTGCCGGACGCTGTTCTTCCAGCCCTTGGGGCAGCAGCGGTAGTAGGGGAAGCGCCCCGCGATGTAGGCGTAGATGCCGCTGAGGGGCAGGCGCTGCTCGGGGCTGGCGCGGATGGCCATGGCGATCAGCGCCACGTACGAGTAGGGCGGCTTCTGCGGAGTCTCCCCTAAGCCTGGGCCGGCCGCCGCCGCCTCCCCGGGGTCTGCTTCCCCCATGGCCGGTGCTCCCCGGTGCTTTCCGGCCCCGCCGCTGCCCCAATAAACCCTCTCCCCCCCCCCCCCCCCCCCCGGCCTGTTCGGGGTCGCTGGCGGGTCAGGACGTCGCTTCGGCTCCGCAAACCCAAACACCGAGGAGCGGGGCACAGGCGGCGCAGGGGGAGGGGGGGGACACACGGACACCGGCCGCGCCGGCTCCTGGGGCAGGGCGAGGGCATCCCCGCGGAGCTCAGCGCTGCTGAGGCAGCACCTGCAGCAAAACCAGGCCGAGGGTATCGCTGCTTGCCCTTCCCGTGGGGTGAGGAGCTCAGCTGCGACCTACAAGGGATGCTTCTGCCCCTTGGACATCGCGCAGCATCCCAGCAGATACCGAGGGAGAGGTGGAGGAGCAGAGCAGAGCACTGCGATTCCCCAAACAGCATCATAGAATCCCACTGGTTTGTGTTGGAAGGGACCTTAAAGCCCATCCAGTTCCAACCCCCTGCCACGGGCAGGGACACCTTCCACTAGAGCAGGTTGCTCCAAGCCCCTGTGTCCAACCCGGCCTTGAACACTGCCAGGGATGGGGCAGCCACAGCTTCCCTGTGGCTTCTTCCTAATTAGACATTAGAACTTCTTCCTAATATGTCTAATCTTAATCTCCCCTCTCTCTGTTTAAAGCCATTCCCCCTTGTCCTGTCACTACAGGCCCTTTTGTTTCTGTACAGATAGATGAGAGGTCAGTAAATACCATTGGTAGACACTTGCAGCAAGACATACGTGAACTCGCAGAAGAAAAACCTTGTCTCCAGATGCACCCAAAATGCTTCAAAATACATCTGTGCAGAAAGAATTCTTAGTGGGATGATGCCAGTAATGTCATTAAAACACACGTCCTCCTTTGAAAAGTGTTTCTTTGATCACCCTTAATGAAGTTAAAAACCCAAACCCCAGCACCAACCCTTAATGATAAGAAATCATGACTCACTAGTCTGGAAGGAATCAGCTCCTCTTTTCCAAAGGTTGTACAGAAGAACATCGATGACTACCAGGCTGCTGTTCTCAGATTATCAAAACTACCAACACTAGCTCAGTGCTGGGTCAAACAACACTGCCATGTCTCCTGGTTTAAATTAAAATACTTTGGATAGAACACTTCCACTGTAGATGGAAATACTTAAATTATTAAGCATGAAACATCCCTACTGGTTGTAACAGCAGGAGAAGGAAGCAATTTGATGGAGCACAGGAAGACCCACCTGTATGACCACAGTTTAGGTTTTTGCTAGCTCTGTGTAACGGAAAAGGAATTCAACACAACACCAGTGTTGAAAATAAAAACATATCCAGAACCAAATTGGTCTCTAAAACTGAAGGAAAAGGGGGAGAAAGGAGGAGGGAAGTGTATCGCTTCCTGCACAGCAGTACACAGAATTTCTCCAGGTATTTCAAGAGAAGATAGAACACATTGCCAGGTTTTAAAACAAATTAGCAGCACATTTTAACAAAGTAAACCATGAGTCATAAAAGTATAAATTGAGGAAAACTACAGCCTTTGAAGCCTGTGCTCAGAAAGCCTGTGTCTATAAAAGCTTGTGCCACCCATCTTAATTTACATTATAAAATAAAAACGTAAATTAAAGACCATAAAATAATACATAAAAGCAAAATCTTGGGAAGAGTCTCCATCTCACAGAAGAAAAATATCCCTGAAGTGCCAAATGAGCACAAATCCTAAGGTTTGAAGTTCAGAACATCAGTTAATGGCAGATGACTTCCCTTTACATTGTTGGAAAGCCCTCAAAGCATAACAATGTGCTTCGCCTTCCATCTCTGAATCATGGTCATAAGCTTCTCCTTGCTTTGGGGAAGCTCACCAAGCTTTGTGCTTTCTCTTAGTTCTTGCCAGCTTTAAAAGAGTGAAGAGAATTTTCCAGACACACATACACGCACAAACAATGTCTCGCTTTCCCCCCCCAAATATTCACCTCCCCAGAAACAGAATCACACTGAGGTGAAAACTCATCTGTTTTTATTTTTTAAAGAAAAATATTCCTCTTTGAACACAAAGCATGAACTAAAAACCTCCGAGGAACAGTTTCGCCTCCCCTGGAGCGCATTTAACTAAACTGTACAGTGTCAGAGCTCCCCAAACAAGTACACACACATTGACATACAGTCTGTCTTTCACAGGAAATAAGGTTTAGGACTCAAAACTGACCTCCTCACCCTCTCTAGATACCCAATCCATCCCAAAGTACTCTGTCCCTTAGTCCCACCACAGGACACAGTGATGGTAATTTCTGGAATCAAAGTATATTAAAGAAAAGAAAAGTAGTATTGGCCAGATTGGCCCTTTCTAACCTTCTAACAAATGTCTGTGAGAGAGGTTAAGACCATAGTTATTTCCAGGAATGGTGCTTGGAAGAAAATAATATAGCAGCATCGACAGGCAACAGAAGCCCTTCATTCCAGCTGCCCTGTTTTAAGGAACCCAGTCAGTTCAGCAGTGTTTTACAGGTGTTCCCAGCACCCGAGAAGAGGGACTGGGAATAAAACATTCACAGGCCAAATCACAGCCTAAAATTCAGTAAATCTGGCCTACATATGCCAGCAATGAGGGATTTCCACATTGCCACAGTGACCAATGTCATGCTAAAAATTTATGTAAAAAGATATGATAACCTTCAGAAACCAGCAACTTGTTCTACCAACTCTGTATCCCATCAAAGGGATGTGTGCATTGTATTTGTTGCATCTGCCAAACTGCCCACACTGCGGCACTGGAACCAGACTCCAGAATCCAAATTCTTCCTAATTCAAACAGCAAAATCAGCAAAAGTCTCTGCAAGGTCTCAGAACATGCCCACAAGCTCATAGCCAAAGAAAAAGTACCTGGATGTTTTCAAGGGAAGGTAGGTAATGGAAAAGGTCTGGAAATGGAGCATATTTATCTCCCACACAATCATTAATTGTTGGTGTTAAGTAATGCTCGAATCTTTATCAGACCGTTTTGTCAGGATCTTTTCCATTCCATACACTCCAACAGTTTTTACAGTAGGAAAGACATTAGAAAAATAAAATCTCACCCCTGACCAATCCTGTCTGAAGATCAACATCATCAGTCACAGACTTTTACAGGGGGGCCACATAAACTTCAGTTTCCTCCAAACCAGCTTCATAGAGAAAACAGCAGCAAGATAGACACAGTATCTAAGAGCTAGATTAAGGCCAACAATATAAGACAAACATGGGCTCAGATCTTCTGAAATGATGAAACCCTCCAAATGTTTCCATACACATGCATGCACACGTGCACACACATGCACACACCCCTGTACTTGTGTGTGCTGCTCAAGCAAAGGCTTCACAACCGTGAAAGCACCACTGGAGAGTGTTCTAGCACCAGAATGAAATATAGTTGGTTGTCTTCCCTCTTCAGCAATAAAATCCAAAGTCCTTCTATCGCTTTGGACAAAGTCACCCTTCCGAGAACAGTTTCAGTGAGCAGACCCAGAAGTGCAGTGACAGGTTAAAGTGTTCCTGTTCTGGAATACAAGCAAGAAGAGGCGTGTTGAGAGGCTGCAGCTCCTTGGTTGCTGGAAAGGAGGAGAACATTTGTATTGCAATCTGGTAGAGACAGAGACCAACGTGGACTCCAGGCGAGCGCGATGGTGAGACTCAGCGCAGACTGGGAGGTGGAGGTGGGAAGTTTGCATACATGAAGTCACAGTGCACTTCTGTTGGCATAATAAAGACAAGCAAACCCACAGCATTTTCTTGTCTCTGCATAGGAGGCCCCTGGGTACACTGGAAGTTAGGACAAGGATCCATGAATGGGATGTCACACACTGCACCAGGGTATCATGAAACTAGAACAGCAGAAGTCTAAATAGAAGCTTCTAAGTTGGTCTGCTAGCATCTTGCCTATACACATGCTCAAATGAGCCTGCAGAAGTCTACAAAAGGGACAAAAATCTCTTAACTGCAAGGTTATGGGTCCGGTTTGGCTACAACAATTCATGCAGGTTACAAAAGAATTCATCATCAACCTGCAGCACATCTTTCTGCTGCAGGTCTCTATCCTGGATCTAGGCCTTTGTATAGGAGGTGGTGGCTGTGCAGCCCTTTACCAACACTCTAAAGAGGCCAAGAGAAAGGTGCAGGGTCAGGAGTGACACCTCCGGAGTCTCTCAGATCAGCACGTGTGGGCAGAGGTCTGTCCTCTGCCTGTAAGATGCAGAGCAGGCGATGAGCAGGAAGGGAGGATGGGGAGCAGCAGCTGGAAGGGGCTGCTAAAAGAATGCAGGAAGAAATGGAAGGGAATAGAGAGACTTAATTTTTCAGTGCCTGAATCACCAGCAGTAAAGCCCCATGTAATGTGTCATACAGTGTGCTGATAAGAGTCTGGCTATCACTCCCATGATGTACTAAGCGTGTTAGGAACTCAAAACATGCAAGAAAAACAATGAAGTGAAAGAAAGGGTGCTCATCACTCTGAGGTGTGAATTTCAGGCTCAGAGCAGAGAATTACCAGCAGAGATACACTTTGCTTCTGTGCACATGCAAGAGTACAAGAGAGGGAACAGCAGCAGAACTGAAAGGGAGGAAAAGACACAGTAAGTGTAACACTGTAATTCAAGATGCAAACACAGGACTACGGGGTGAGGGAGAGGAAGCAGGAGTCTGAGGTAAAGGAGCCCAAAAGAAAAGACAATAAAAAAAACATCTTAATAAAGTCAGTCCTGCTTCAGGAAATAGCTAGCTAATGGCAGTTGGCTTTCTCTCTTGAGCACGTGTGCTTGACACATTGTAAATCTTCTCTCTGCACTTGGGATTTAAGAATCAAAACATCAAGACTTTTTTTGTTCCTAAGATTAGCTATATGATTATGAGTATTTAGCACAATACTCTAAATGGCCCCTGAATTCTAAGCAATGCTAAAGGCTCACCAAAAGCATAAGTGCCCAAATGATAAGCTGCTTTTGAAAATCTAGGGCTACTTCCTTTGGGTTAGGAAAGAAGAATCTATCCAGAAGGCTGGATTGTCCAGAAGCAGGTTTGGCATTCCCAACTGAGAGCACCTTGGCATTTAACTAAGTAAGAAGTATCTTCAATGGTTACTTAGCAAATCCCAATATTAGATTGAAGGTTTATGGATAAATGTCTGCAATCAAGACAGCTCCTCATGTATCTTCTAATAGAACAGATTTGTGCGATGTACAGCAAGAACAAGCTGCTTCAAGTGAGAGCACCAGCAGAGCTGTGAGCTGAAGCCCTTTGACCGTGGTGCACATCACAGGGGGATCCTTCCTCACTACAGAATTCACTGTAACAGAATTAATGCCTCCTGGGTAAAGCAAAGCACAGGCTTCCTCCTCCTAACGCAAACCACAAAAGGTTGCCTGTCTGGGGTTTGTGCACACCTACAGCACAGTGCTGGCTGGAGGGATGCACAGAGAGCAGTTTCTGAGAACCAGCACGACCAGAATGGCAGCTGGTGAAAGTGGCCTCAGGGCACAGCCCAGGCGGAAGCACGTGGACATAGAAGATGCAAGAACATGACAGAGCAGCCGAGGTCACCCATGTGCTTAGGCAGGCTTAAGGCAACTAAAGAAAATTCACTGATAATTTAGAGGAGAGTGCCAAGGGGAAGAGAGAAGAGGAACCATTGGGCAAAGAAGCTGGGAATGCTGCTACAGTAGCCAAAGCGCAGCACCAGCTACTAAGCAATCCCTCTTCTCCAGGTCGTTTGTTCCAATTCTCCTCATTTTACCAGCACCATCGGCATGAGGTTCATGTGTCAGAAAGAAGAGCTGGGGATAGGGTCCTAAAAATGCAGCTTACACATTTTCAGGCTTGTCTCTCAGGTCAGTTCCTTTGAAAGCAAGCACAAGGGCCGTTTGACTGGCCTCTTACTTTGAACTGGAGCTCTCTGGGAATCCTGCCACCTCCAGGGACAATCCTGGGATATGTTCTACCTGGAAGTGATGGCAGCAGCAACTGGGTTCCTTGTCATGACAGTTGAGTATACAGCAGTTCGTTAAAAACCAGCATGCACCAGTGGCACGGCCATTAGACATGAAGCCATGGTTGAATCCTTGTCTCCTCCGAAGCAGGTGGAACCAGAAATAAAGGGAGTGTTGGCACAAATCAGCGCAGGCTCCGGTAGACATAGGCTGATGTGAAGATAGCATTGAGAGTCAGACTCAGGGCCAGCAGGCCTCGGAGAGCAGAGTTACCAAAATGACCTTAGTAGAAGAGGACAACACAAAGAAAGAAAAGGAATAGTAGAAAGAGAGATTAAAGAATTGATGAGATAAATAGCAGTAAACATTGTCCTCTTTCTCTCTCTTTGCCCAGCATTTTCACCATAAGCAGAAATTGCTGAAGCATTTTTCCTGTCAGGAAAGATTCAGCTGCTCTCTTTGGTTCCGTTTTCACCTCATTGCTCTTCTCAACACCCACATCTCCACCCGTTTCCTTCTGTCTCAGTTCAATACGCTGTCAATATTCCTCAGACAGTCTTATTTACTGTCTTATTTACTTGGTACTACTTATTTATTTGATCTGAAGATCAGATCACTACTGCAGCACAGGAAAGATCTCTGTTACCCCCACAGAAATGCTCACACATAGAGGAAGCACTCACATGACTTGCACCTACCTCTCCAGCCTGCCAAATCTTCCCCTTTGGTAGTTGTGTCGACCACACAGGTAGATGAGTGCGATGAGCGATCCTCCTTTTTGATGGAATTATCACTGCAAATACTCCCTCCTTCCACAGCAGATCTCACATCTGCAAAGAGAAAAAGGTGAAAATTCAGAAGGCACCAGAAGAAGCCAAAAGTAGCAGAAGTTACCAGACTAAAGCTAGAACATGAGTAATGGTAAAATCATGAAAGGATTGAGGATAGGGGCTGGAAACAAAAGGCTAATTTCACTGCTGTGCAGCAGAAGCTGCCTGCATGTTTGTCCCATGCACTGTCCATGTAAGTATCACCACATCTATGGTTAGTTATCCATACAAGGGTGCAGACAGTAGCAGTAGTATCCCTGAGGCACCACTGAGAATGGGACATCTATTTTGGCAGACAAGAGTCTCTCCAGGCCAGTGGATTCTTAAGGGAGCTTTGGTAGCCCACCAGTCATCACCATCTAGGATTTCCTGAAGGTTTCCCTTCTATTGTGTCACCTAGATGATGTGCGGCTTTGCTTGCAAGCCAACTCCTTCCTACAAGTGCACTTCCAAGAGGGCAGCAAGCTGCCAGCATACCATGAATTCCCCGCTCGCTGAGGTTCTTCTTTGGAAAGGAGGGCAGCTCAGTGGCAAAGATGTTGCTGTCTGAGTGGGTGTGCTCCTCTGAGCTAGATGGAGTGAGCTGAGCTTCGTTCTGAGATGGGAAGAGCAGCAGCTTCTGTCCTTTCAGGTTCAGGCGGGCAGGGCTGATGAGCGGCCGGCGGTACCGCAGGGAACCCGAGCTGGAGGTCACAGAGCCAGCCACCGACGGTGCTGGGGACGGGATGCGGGAGGGAGCACAGCTCCCTGACAGCAGGGAGAAGTGCTCTGCAATGGAAACATCCCAAAGAGAAAATGATGAGATTATAGTCCCACACAATAGGCACTGTTTTCTTTAACAGTTCTACAAGATACCCATCCCCAGCAATGTTCAAGGCCAGGCTGGACAGGGGTTGAAGCAACCTGCTCTAGTGGAAGGTGTCCCTGCCCGTGGCAGGGGGTTGGAACTGGATGAGCTTTAAGGTCCCTTCCAACCCAAACCAGGCTGGGATTTTATGATTCTATAAGAAAAGGGAACGGGAGTTGCAAATGTCCAACATATCTTCCACTAAAATTCTTTATTCATTTGAGTTCCCACATGGCAAAACATGGAGAAATTCCACATGCACTTTGGTAACTCAAGAATGGCTTAGACTAGAGAAGGGTTTATCAGGAGCTGAGTGAGCTTTCTCTCTGCTCGGTTGTGTCCACTCAGTGGAGCCTGTTTTGCAGGTGAATGAACTGTTCTGGCATGTCCTTTAAAGGCTGTTGGCAAAGAGTATCAGCGTGTGAGGAGGTTTGCATTAGCTCAGGCTGTACCTGTATTTCCAGCAGCAAATGCTTAAGCAGCACAAACCGCCAAAGGATCCATTTGGGGTCAGGAGGGCAACAGACAGGTCACTGGAGGACACGGGAGCAAAAGGGCAGAGCAGACAGGGCAGCAGCTTCTCTGGCTCAGAAAGTGAAACAGAAGAGCTGTGCTAGGAACAGTTTAGTCTCCTGTCAAAGCAGCCTCAACTCAGCTGCAGAGCAGGGAAGGGATCCTGGCTTTGTCTCACTGGTTTCAGTGTGACCTCTCCCACGGAGAAGGACATCCAACACATCCAGCACCTTATTTTAATGCAATCCCACTCTTAGCTGGAACTCCCTCTGCAGCATTTCTAACAGCAAACCTGACGTTTTCACTGGGACGTGAGCAGGGATGAAAGAATTAAACTTGGATCATGTGTTTCAACCCACTTCCTGCAAACCTGCAAAGAGAGTTGCTCTGGAAGGCCTCGTGCATTACCTGATGTAGGAGATTCCTTGCACTGAGATGACTGTGAGGCTGGGCGACTTCCACTGAACAAGTAGCCAGAATCTAAAGAGCAAAATGAAACAGTTTGAACCCAGCTGAATCAGTCTGTACCCCAAAAATGTAACTGCATCAGCTTGTCATCTGTCTCAGAAGGGGAATGGGTGGTAAATGCAGGCAGGAAAAATGTCTTTGTTTTCCTGGGTGGGCTATATGCCAGCATCAGGATAATCCACTTTTCCCAGCTGCCACAGAACTGGCTTATAATAATTTACCTAACGTTGCATAGGAGTAGATGACAAGTATACACACAATTTAGTTGCTGTGAAGGCAGCAACAGAAGGATGGGGCAGCTTCCAAAGGTGGCAACTTCTTCACCAGCTCCTTGCAAAGCTGCTAGGTGACTTCTGAATAACACATCACGTTCACTTTATCTACCCTGTGACTCTATCACAGCTGGGGTGCCTCTGCTTTGAAAGAAAGGAGGTGAAGATATGATTGTTATCTTTCTATACTCAGCCCCAACAGCATGCTCTGTTCAGTCTGTCTGGCTTTGCAATGAGCAAAAGCAAGCACAGACCTCCCAGGGGTGGTTCTGCATGCGGGGGGGATCCCAGCCGTCTGGTGCATCCACACCTGCCCTTCCCATGCCAGTTTGGGAACCAGGAAGGTGCAGGCTGTGCCCAAAGCTGCCACGCTGCCTGGCTGGTCTTTCTCTTGTTCTTTTAGTGGATCTGGCAAAACTGCCAGCAGAAAGAGCTAGAGAAAAGTTGAATGAAGTAAAAGTCCCTGCAAGACTGCTCTCTGCTGCAGTGTTTTCCCAGAAACTGCCCCATTTTGGCCTCTGACCTTATGGTAATCAGTTAGAGACACAGGAAAGCTTAGCTTTCCTTGGATGGAGGGTAGCACTTGAATGCTATTTCCCATCTATTAGTTTCAAGCACAGCAACACTGAGGGCTTACTGAGTTACTGGGAGAGAGTCTTTCCTTAGATCTATAGATCTTCCCTAAATCACACAGAGCCCTTAAAAACAGGAGGAAATGGGGTCTCTACAGCAGTTTGAATAGTTGTGCTGCTGCATATCAAATCCAGACTTCAAGAAGAGCCTGCTTCAGCTCTGCTCCCTTCAGCTGCAGCAAGAAAAGCAAGCTACACAAAGCAGCTAGGGGAGGAGTCATCGCTCTTGCCAAATCAGTTATCCTCATGCTCCCAACCACTTCCTAACGCTGCTCTTCTCCATTCCCACGTCTGACTGCTCCTTCTCTCTCCCACACATTGTAGCTTGTGCTGTACTGCCATGAATGCCTGGAGAAGCCTCTGGCTTTCTGTAAGCCACAGCAGGCAAACTCACTGAGACTTGCTGTTTCACCAAGGTGGCAACAGTAGGCTGCATAATTTTGTAATGCCAAACCCCAAATTACCAATGCAGCAGCAATCCCTAAACAGGACTGTAACATGAAGTCCCTGCTCATTGCAGGGGAGTCGGACTAGACCTTGCAGGTCCCTTCCAATCCAAACTATTCTGTGATTCTATGTGGATGCCTCCCAGCCCATTTCCTTCTGAAGCATTGCACCACTCCACTGTCGTTTCCATTGGGCACACACGTACCTGCTCTGGCCAAGGAGGGGATGGTACCCAGCGAGAGTGCCCTGTTGAGACGTCCAGGAAGAGAGGAAGGAGAAGCTCTGCGTGGGGACCTGAAGAGCTGTTGGTTTGTCAGCTGGAGAATACTGGGTGGTGTTGGGACAAAGAGGGATGTAGCAGGGGAAGTGAAGCCAGTCCCAGTGCCACTGGGGAAGAGAGTAATGGAATCCCCAGAAAGATACCTGCAAATGACACGCATGACAGACATTTAGCAATGAGAACATTCCAGTAACCTCTCTCTCAGTTGTACTTTTTGCGTTATCAGGTTTGAACCAGTTTTTCAGTGCAGGAGTGCAAGCTGCAGAATGCTCAGGAGTTTATGGGAATGTTCCTACACTTCTGAAGCCAGGGAAGGAAGAACTGCTCAACCTTACTTCAATTATTGTGCAGCAGCCTGTCCCACAAGATAGGGTGGGAAAAATGGTAGAAGAGTTTAAGAATTCGGGTGCAAATAGACACAGTACCTTGGTTCTCTCCCTGGATGAGGAAACTACCCAGAGCCCACCAGAAGGCTTTTCAAAGTGCAGATACACATAGGACCAATGATGGAGTACACCTTACGTTTGTTGTGTGCACATGCAAACAACATGCTTAGAAATGTCATGGCTGGGAAGCAAGTAGTTATCTACAAGTCTTTTTGTCTTTAGAAACCAGAATCAGCATCTTCCCTCTGATGCCAGTCTAAAGAAAAGTATTTTTATGGGTGTTTAGGTAAAGATGTAGGCACAAGAGCTCTGTTTTAAAACTACCATTCAAGCCTCTTTAATACATTTGCTTTTATTATGTGAGGTAATGAAGACTCGCTACCCTCATTTTACAGATAGGAAAGAGAAGCAAAAGGAAGCTAAGTGACTTGTCAAGGGTCACATAAAAATCCTATGATAGAAGATAGACACAAACCTGGGTTTTCCAACCCTAAACTGAGGCCTAAAGCATTACATTTTCCTTTCTCATATCATAATTAGCCACAAGTATGTACTAGCAAAGCCATTCAGAGGGAACTGTGCTCCTGTAGCATACACTTCAGGAATTGCCTGGCTTCTAGTGAGTAAAAACCAATCTCCATTACAGTAACTGGAAAAAATTTACATTGGCAATAATAATGGCCATTGTATTTCTAGGTCTGTGAGTTGTTTTCAATGGGTTCTTTCCAAGTGACAGAGTGGAGCTGTAGAACAGCGTGTCCACCTCGAGAACACACGACCAGAGAGAAGAGACAAAATGTACTAAGGGTACCTGTACCAGCTAGCTTGATTTTGAAGTACTACCGATACAAACTGACTTCTAGTCCACTGTATGAAAGGACTTTGTATTTTAAAGTTCTCACAGTATTTCACACTCAGTTACTATATGCAAATAAACTCTGCAATTAACTTCTGATACCCCATTTCCTCACCTACCTTTGCAATGGTTTAAAATTTAAAGATCAACCTAAGCTGAACAACCTGTCAAAAATTTACTCCTAATTTTACCTTCTTTATATTGCGCCTTGTAATCATGCACTGATTTAGTCTGTATGTAAGGTTTACTTGACTGTGTTGCATCAGAAATGAGGGGTCAGCTTTGGGGTCTCACTTGTGTCCATATCAAACCATCAAAATGAGCGTTCTAAGAAGGTTGCAATGTTCAAAGTATAGGAATTTTGTACTATTTTGAACAATTGAAAAAAGTACAGGAAGGAAAGTCTAGAATATGAACAAGATCTCTCACGGATCTCCTGTAAGGTTTTTGTTAAGTTAGAAATAGGTAATACACTTGTCAAGTCATGATGAAGTACTAACCAAGTATGAAGCATATATATTTTACAACAGAGAGATCAGACTTTGCAGCATACAATCAAGCTGCAACATTTGGAGGGTTAAGCTTACTTCTGATGAAAACAGAGACAGATGAGAGCAGCAACGTGGCTTTTCTTCTGTCAGAGGAAAGTAGTAAATCAGAGTATGAAGGAATATACATATCTCAACCTTGTGCTGTGAGACGATTTATGCATGTGCCATTCTCTCTTGGAGGTTAAAGAGGTGATGCAGCAAGATTATGCAGTGCTAGCACGTCCAGAAGAAGCAGTCTAGAGTTAAGATTACAGTTTAAAATATCTTATGGAACTACTTATCTGCTAGTACGAGGCAGACATCAGCAATCCCGACCAGCTTAATCAGGCTGAGCAACATCTGAGCCAACCAGCTTCCTGGTGCTTGCAAGCAGGACATGCCTTTAACAGCAGCAAGGAACTCCTCAGTCTTGCAGCAGAAACTGCCCAACCTCTTCAGGTTCCAGAGGACCTGGGAAGGGTGTCATGCTTCCCAAACATGCAGAGGCCTTTAGTGCACATACATAGACACATTTGCCCCACCACACACACAGATGTAAACAGCAGATGTACATGTCCATCTCAGCTTTGTAAGAAGAAATGAATGGGAAAGGAAATGGTAAGTGCAGCTCAGGACTATGATGTGAATGGTATCAGAAAGAGTGATACCTACCACTCACTGGGGCATGTCTGTGAAGGGCAAAGTAGAGCATCACCAGGTGACAACACAGCTCTTTTTTCCTAACTTTGCACTATTTGTGTCTTTGGGCTCAGGGACCAACTTCACACAGCTCCTTGCTGCAGTGGAAAACACCTTATCTGGCTTATTGGCTTTTGGCAGTTTTTCACTTAATAGGCTGGAAGATACTAGAGTCATTTATCACTCATAACCACCATCTCTTTCCTGGGATTGTAACTTTTTAGGATCAGACTTCCATGGGCTCTGCTACTCAACAGCCCCACTTCCCAACTGCAGCCAGAGCCTCTGGGCAGCTGATGAATCTTTTGTCTGGCAGCATTCAAAAAAGGAATATTTCTAGTTAGCAAAGAAGAGCTGAAGAGTTTTAAGCATAACACATTAATGCCTTAGGATTGAGTGCTGACCAAAGAATAGTTTAAATATTGATGTGCTCTGAACAAAGTGAATTCCTGCAACATGTGAAAAGTCCTGTGTACTCTACTCTTCAGTGTTCACCACTGTCATGTCAAGAGGGGTAGATGCTGCTAAGAAGCAGGGGTGCTGCCATGGGAATGCACTTCATGCCCAAGAATGGTGAATCAACTAAAACTTCTTTGAGAAGCAGATGAAAAAGCTGAGGATATCAAGAGGCTCATAAGGCAGGACGCAGCCACATCGCAGCCCTGGAATGGAGCAGTGCAGCTGCATCTCTGCTCTACTGCATTGCTCTAAGCCATTTGTGCATGTGGTAAGAGTGGGTCTGGTAACAGAGGAAAAAAAGTAACAAAAAAAGGAAGGGGGAAAAAAAAAAAAGGCTCTGGAGTCACAGTTTGTGGAAATAGTCAGGGCCCGGAAGCCGTTTATTTCAGAAGTTGGTATTGTGAACATCAAAAATTGGGTATCTCAGTGTTTACAATGGTCACAGCGTTACTACAGTTGGGCACAACTCTGCTACACAGATACTTTAAAAATAAATAAATAGAAGGTTAAAGAAGAATATTACATGGTAGGGGACCGTACACTGTCCTGAAGAAAAACCTCCTGCCAGCAGAGCCTCCCCTCCTCTTGTCCCGGTTCCTCCCTCTTAGCCACAGACACCACCACACGTGTGTGCCTTTCGAGTTCACATTTTAACCAGGGATGCTGCATCAGCCCTGGGATACAGACATGGGAGAGCACGGGTCAGGTCAGACTACAGGGCTGTAGATGGACCCACTCCTTCTGTCGGATAATTCAGCACATGAAGTAAGATGGTAAGACAGCCACAGCCAGGCAGCTTGCTCTATGTGCTGTATGTGTTCAGCTCCATCTGCCTGGAGGCAGCCAGGGCACTGTGTGTCAGTCATGGGTTATAGTGTTTGCTCTGGACTTAAGGTCCCATCATAATTTAGCTATGAGTTACCCACGTATGACTGCACCATTTTCTCCAGGCAGCACGGGTGCTGCTGCCCTGCCTGCAGCAGCAGCTCACTTAGTGCTGGCAGTGAGATAAGCACGTTTGTGTGAGCTGACCTGCAGTCACTTGTCTCGTGTGCTGCATCACATCCGTCAGGGCCATAAGCTGTGCCTCCATATGCTGACATAATTAGGGGTAAAGAGCAATATAGTGAATAAAAAACAGGGAGAGGGAAGAATAATGCTAAAAGGGGCACAGGTCTCAGACACATTAAGGTGACTTAGCTAGAAACTTTAGCTGCTAAGACTAAGAATTCTTTTCTCCTACACGTTGTCCTGCTTTGGACACAAAAGGAGGGGTGAATTAGAGATGAAAATGCTCCAGCTGCCAGGTCCTGCACTAATACCCTCTAGAGTAGACACAGATGTTTGGCATCAATGTTGCCTTCTCTGCTAGCTGGTAGCACAAAGGTAGGGGGAGTGTGTGTGTATATGCACATCCCATGTCTACAACAGTCTAGACTTGTGGCATGACAAAAGCGTTCAGAGGATCTCTTCCCTGCCTGGGCACTGGATAGCTTTGGTCCCAAATGAGGCTTTACAGGGGATGACTTCAGGACTGAGTACTGCCCCTTTCATATGAGAGCATCTGCTATAGCTCAGAGGCCCCAATGTACTTGCAGGTGACAACACACCAGGAATGAACTGGCAGGTTATATGTGACAGCACACAAGTTCAAAAGCATCTCTTTAAAAACCAAAGCAAAGCCATATACCACAGCTCCCTGCTTTCAGGAGTGGAGTCAGTCTTGAGCAATCATCTGGCTATTAATTATATTAATTTTTTATAAGAGTATAAATAATTTATCCACAATACATGAATACATACTTTCTACAGTATCTAAGCATGATTATTAGCTTCACATCATCTCAGCGTACTGGAAAAATAGTCATAAGGCCAAAATAAAACACCACTACACCATTTTTATAGCCCCCTCTTGCCCTCAGCCTTTGACATACCCAAGCTCAGTCCACTAGGGCATGCAAAGCACAGATGTAGGCAAGGAGGAGCTAATAGAAAGGAAAGAATGGGATATAAATATAGAGCATTTAGAGTTGTAAAGGGCCACAAAGGCGTCAGTTTGCATGCAGTGATGTCAGTGAGGGCTTCAGGAAGACCAGAAGCAGCAGCAGCAGCAGAGATGCTCACTTGGTTGCTCTGGGTTTTCCCTCAACCCCCCTATAGTCTGCAGAGCTGCTCAGAAACTTAAGAGTGCAGCCCAAGTGTCCTCCTATTCACAGCCACACTCACTGGTGGCACGTGAAGGACAAAAGCACCAGCCTGGCAGACATACAGGCACTGCTGTCCCAAGCTGCAGCTGCATCAGCTCCACTGAAGCAGAGCAACAC
Organism: Strigops habroptila; assembly: GCF_004027225.2. Classification (NCBI taxonomy): domain Eukaryota; kingdom Metazoa; phylum Chordata; class Aves; order Psittaciformes; family Psittacidae; genus Strigops; species Strigops habroptila. The sequence goes on from NC_044292.2 coordinate 4,390,370, forward strand.
AGTGTTGTCAAAAACCTTGTCCAGGGAAAGGCACTTAATGAACTCCCATCGGCCCTTTTATATGTCCAGCTCTGCTGGGCAGGGTACAAGATGCTTCCGAGTTGGCAGATCAGCCACAGCCACTGTGAGAGCCAGAGTGAGCCACTCTAGGCTGGAGCACATTTGATTTCTAGCGACACACAAACCCTCCCCACCTGAGCTGCATTCTGCAGTACCATCCTCTGCTCCAGACACCCAGCCTACGGCCAGTGTAAAAAAGTAGCACCCGAAATTAGAGGTTTTTGGGCTAAAAACCTCTAATCATATTAAGATGTTTGCATGTTCTGGCCTGCATGGCTGGGAGAATCCTCGGGCAACAAAGCTGCATCTGGTGACCACAGATTACACATTTCTCTGTGGCCTGAAATAAGAGTCCAACTAAGTGAAAATAAGAAGCTCAAAGCACTGAGCTCACAGCATATCGGTTCTGGATGATTATTGTGTCAGCCACGTTAGAAAGTTACAAGCTCTGTTTAGCTACTACCCCCTCAGCAGCAGGAAATGTATACTCATGTGTCATACAAAATAGCACCTCAGCTTCAGGAAGCTGGCAGCACTGTGCTCAGATGTTGGACTGGCACCAAAATACCTGAGCTGGAAGCATACATTTTCTTCTGCTGGACTCACTGGGGGCAGCAGTCAGGCAGGGTTAGATGACAGATCTCACTGCTGAGTTATATCCTCACTGAACCACAAGTAAAAAATGCAAAGTTGGTAAAGCACCTTCCATACAGAACCTACAGAATGGCACAGTGTTTAGAATAGTCTATTTGGCATTGAAATAGTGTATTGCAGGAACAGTAAAGGCTTGTGGCAGGGGGGTGGAACTGGATGATCTTTAAGGTCCCTTCCAACCCAAACCATTCTGTGATTCGAGGGTGCTTTAACCTCGTTTCCTCCAGAAGCAGTTAACAGTGAAATACTGCCAACTTATAACTGATCTTCAGGCTTAATTGTCTAAGGAGATGCAATGGGTACAGATGGAATGCTAGCAGGTTATAGAAATAGAACACCTTTCTACTCCTTTTTTCCCCCCTCTCCTTCAAAAGATCAATCATCCTCTTCCATCAGCAAAAGCAAGTGAGACAAAGCATGTGAGAACAGCAGAAAGAGAGGAGACTGTCAGCATCAGAGTCTCTAAAAGACCACAAATCCAATTGCTGCAAGTTTGTTTTTGCAGCTCTGAGGTTTTTGGTTGCTTTTAGAAGCAGCAGCACAGACATGCTGAGGCACCAAGAAGTGGGAAAATAAGGTGACACCTGAGCAAAGACAAAAGCTTCTTTGGCATTAAAATTGAACCACATTTCAATGTGTTTTGTTATTTTGTGAGAAATCTTTCCAATTATGAGTCCAAAAGTAGTGGACAAAGCACCACAGAGACCAGGCCATCAGTTGTACAGGTTGGCCATGAAATAAAGTCCTTTTCTGATGTTCTGACATATAAAATTAGTTCAACTTGTAAAAATACATTGTTTGTATTAATCTGCATAAAGACTTTTGTTTGAAGACAAATGGATTTCTTGCTTGCATGTCACAAGTAACAGATCTCCCAGAGGACAAGATTTTAAACTGGGTATAGATTTGCACTTGCTGTGTAAACAGAGCTAAACCATCTCTTAACAGTATTATTCAGGTTTCACAGTGTAAATCCCACAGTTCTACCACCTGCCTGTCCCTGCTGCCTAGTGTCCATGCTCCCCATCCCAGTACTGCACAGGAAGAAAAGGGAAGAGAATAGAAGAGATCAGGCACAGGCAAACAAGGTAGCACTTAACAGCAAAACATGGTAAAAGGCGCCAGACCCCAGAGAGCCCAAAGATGGGCCTTGTTTAAATTGAAAGGAAAAAACCCAAAAGGTGCTGCTAAAAAGAAGGGAGGAAAATAGCTGCTCAAAAGACACAGGAGGCCACATGAAACAGAATAAAGTGAAACTTAATACAGCTTTGACTTTCAGCTCCTGAAAGCAAAACATGGGCAGAGGCTGACGAACATCTTTAGAGGGAGAGTGTTTCTTTTGCTACTGGGCAAGAAAATTTGGACAGATTCATTTTATTCTTATTAAAAAGAAGATATTGCCATGAGAAATCAGGCATGACATTGCCATGACCATCACACACACTGCAAGTTTGTCAGGTGCTCATTCCCCTCTCCTCCTTCTAGCAGTCTCAATATATCCTTCTAAACATGAGAGTCCTCCCATCACTTGGACATACTTGACAGCAGCAAGAGGGACTGCTCACCTCTGCCACACCAGGTATGTTCATGTGCTAGAAGCTAGCAGGAACTTTCAGGACAGCCTGTAGTGTACAAGACAATCACAGCTAAATAGAAACGATCTTTTCCTACGTTTATGGGGAAAACTTGAAAGTACTGAAGCAGGAAGAAAGGAGAAAGGAAAAAAAGAGACTAGGTATGTCTTATTTCACTTAATGGACATAACAGTTCAAGGTTTCCTGGGTCTTCTGTGCAGCTTGTTTAGAGAACAACAGAGCAGGCACTGGCTTTGGTTCCAGTGCCCACTACATTAGGTGGCTTTATCCACTAATTGGGCTGCAGAACAGCCGCATTGGAAGGGCTGCTGCAGTGAGGAGTTCTCCAGGGCTGAAAGCATTAGAGCCATCGCTGCACTGAAAGGAACGCTGAGTAGACAGTGACAGCACATCCATAGGCAAGATCATGAGTGTCCTCCTTTCTTTTCCTTCCACTTCCTGTCCTTTCCCCAGCTTACTGCTGTCTTTACATTGCTCCCTGCTCCCATAGGTTGATAGGTATAGAAAAAAAGACTGGATTTTTAAGGAATGTTTCCCATTAAACCTCCTAATGGTGAGTAGGAAAGAGGTACCAGAGGGACTGTGAAAGTCTAACCCAGCACTGAGGACCCTGCTGGCTTTTTTTCCTGCTTTGATGAAGTCACATGGCTTGTTGTAGTATTTACTTTGAAACAAATCTCTAAATTCAATAGTGTCCTAGTGGAAAATGGGACATAATGGTTATAATTTAGCATTTTGGAAGTCTGAGACTGGAACAAGAAACAATGCGTGACTGTGAGCTGGAAGACAAACCTTTTGGGTCAGGATTGGTAAGTGATGGGAACACGGAAGAGTGGAACCAGACTTTGCAGATGCTGGATTCCTGTTGCGGATAAGTAAGTAAACAACCCTCAGAGCAGCACCATTGACAAGCACCAGAATGGAGAAAGGTGTTCTCTTTGCTTGGAGGTGGATATTGCAGTTATCTGAAGGCACTGGAAGGAAGTTCCAAAGGAGAGCACAGGTGGGAAGCAGATTTGTGCGTCCCCTTCCCATGCCAGTTGTTAAGTTAGAGGCACATGGACCTTCAGCCAGGAGCTGAACCTTCCCATGACACCCTCAACTTGGCTTATTGTTATTGAATCTCTACAGAGCTTTGGGTAGTGCTACCTTTCTGCTTTCACAATGATACCGGTTTGAAGAACATCAACTATGCAAAGCTATACAATACCTTTTGTTTCATTTAAAAAAGATTCTGGAATTTCACCAGCATCTGCAGCATCCAGTAGTGTCTGAACTGTTCAGCAGGAGATGCGGATACTTCATAATGAGAGCTCCTATTTGAGAGTTTGTACATAGGAAGATCAAGACTCCCAATTAACTTCTGGCAGGCCATTAATGTGGCAAGTTCCATTGTGCTGTTCTGACCAGAAAATAGCAGATCTCCCGTAACAATGCTATTTCCTCTCAAAAGACCTAAATCTGCATGAGAAACTCATGGAGTGCCTTGCAAAAACCACTGCAGGATAATCAGACTGCTTATCCTAAGAGGCCCCAACAAGTTAATCCTACAAAAACCAAACCAGCTGAAAGCTCCTTCCTCCCCACACAGTAACAACCAGTTATCCCAGCTTTCAGTGGAGGACTGCCAGGCGCTCAACTCCAAATCCCAATTTCCAGACCCCTTTGTTCAGCAGCATTAGCATCAATGCCAGACTTCAAAAGAGAACCCCTCCAAGGAACAAGAAAAATCCATCTCTATTGCCTGCAGCAGAGGCTCCCACCCCTTCCTATAGCACATCCTCCTAATCTGTGTTCTCAACCATTGACTGGGTAAGTAGTGATGTACAATGAAAGCTGACCATACACCATGAGATTGTTAGTCCCATATTTCTTCTCCTTCTAAGGCTACAGAAGTGGAGGCACATTCACATTTTTATCCAGTTGTGCTTTTACACAGATGCTCCTCAGGGGGTGGGTTAAAATCCCAAAGAGAACCAACATTGAAAGCAACAGCCACTGGCAGATTTGAAATTTTAGCCTAAACCAGCTGAGCACTCTCAGATATTCAATTGACACCCTGAGCTACAGAACCTTTTAAAGCACACTTTTAAGGAAGTTATTGAAGTTCCAGTTAAAAGCACTTAAGGATGCCTCTCCACTTAAAATAGGAGTCACAGGAGAATGGCAGAGCGAGAGCATGCAGTTAAGTGATGCTACACAGTAGAAGGCAAGAACCACCAGGTTATGGACACCCCTCCCTCGCATGCCTGCACACCATGCAGTGTCACTACAGCACACGTTACGAGGACTTGGAATCCAGAGGCAAGTTCCCATCAGTTCAATATTAAAACGACCAGCACCATTAGAAAACCGAAGGTGGCCTGGGCCCCATGGCGGATCAAGGCAGAGGGTTCCTCTGTGACTGGCTAAGGATGGACAGGCAGTGAGAAGAACCAGAAGGAGAGGAGAAGCCAGAATCTCTTTGGCTGGAGGAGCAGAATGGGAAGGAGGCTGCATTTATGGAGCAGTTTGTGAAGCAGCTGCTGGAAGAATTGGCTTTAGGGAAGTTGGATATTTGCACTGCTGACGTAGGATTCAGGAAGAAGGGAGAATGGAGGCAGCAGGAGTAGCTTCCATGGCTAGCACCAGTGGAAATGCTCCAAGCAGCCAGCACAGTGGGAAGCAAGGATGGGAAACAAAATAAGATCTAAAAAGGAAGAAAAGATCTTCACTGCTTATCTAATTAAAAAACAACAGCAAAAAAAAAAAGGAACAGAGGAAGGGAAACTCAAAAGAGGAGAGAGAAGCACCAGTCGCAAAGAGTTCACAAGGCTTTTTTTCCTCCTTCCCCCAGCGTCACTGCTCGGGCTCTGACCTTCGGGGCCGGTATCTCCGATGGCCCGTTGACTTCCGCGTGGCCACTGCTGCGGTGAAGCCCACCAAGCAGCACAAGGATGTGGTGCCAAATTTGGCTGTGTCCAGCCAGCTGGGTGTTTCTGTCTTCAGGTACCTCTCAGCTAAATGCAGACTCATCACTACGAACCACAACACTGAAGCAAACGCATCGATTCTCCGGAGCCTGCAATGCCAAAAAGAAACCAAACAAGAGACAAGGTAAGAGTTTAAACACCAACGAACCCGCCTTGGTCCTGAAGAAGGGAAGATGGGGAAAAGGTGGGGAGAGTACACAGACTGAGCAGGTTATCTATTATCTCTTACTATGGTTTTGCCACTGCTGCAGTGAAGTACCTGAATAGGTCAGTCCCATTTTCTACCAGGTTAGAGCTGCGCTGGGAGTTGTTCATTCATGGTAACTCAAGATTAAATTGGAACAAACCAAGGCATAGATCCAAAGTAAGCTCTGCTGTTGCCATCCAGCAGGCCAGCAACTCAAAGAATAACAAGGAGAACGGTACCACCCAATACTACATGTGCCACTCTGGCACATGTTCACCCCCTGGTTCACAGAGTCAAGACAAGGCAGAAGACCTCCAACATAATGCAGTTGTTCTTTAAGTGAACCAGAAGAGAAGAGCCCACGCACCTGATCCGCCCAGCTAAGAACATGGCCAGCAGGCAGGTGAAGAGCCCAAGGACAGCGACTGCAATCTGGTGGTTCTTCCCGTAAGCCCATGCTGCACTCAGGTTCTCCACCATGTGTTCTGGAAGCAGGTGGAGCAGCTCCCGCCAGCAAGCCACCGTCATGGAAGAGTCATTTTCCAAGTCTCCATGTGAGCTTGTGCCAGTCCTGTTCAGAGTGGATGCTGGGCCAGAGGAGATGGGAGCAGGGAGCGCTGTGCTGAGTGAGAAGGGGTCGCCTGACCCGTACAAGGCCATCAGAACCAGGAAAGCACAGCTGAGGAAGGCCAAAAACCGCAGAAGTATCACCTGAGCTGGTGTGGTTATGGAAGCAGAAGAGGTGGATGAACATAAATTCTGCAGAGAAAGGGAGAAAGACTTTGTCAAAACCTGAATGAACTCCAACAAGGTTTTGAAATGGTGCTTTATGAAGCACTTCCAGACTATAGGGTTTACTGGACAGTTTTGCTCAAGTCCTTTTAAGTCTCTGTACTGACACCACATGGGATGTTGAAGACTAGCCAAGAGAAACACCAGAGCTATGAGCAGAAGCCAAGCTCAGGCAGGGCAGTGAGGGAAAGAGGTGGTCATAATTCACTTCCCATCGTTCTTGTCTTCCCCCTGTAATCTATAGTTTCCTGCATTGTAGTCACAAACTGGCTTCCCTTCTTCCCCCTTTCTGCCTGTCCCGCTATTTTCCTTCCAGCTCTCCTCACTACCCCCTAAATTCCCTCCTCTCTCCCACATGTACCTGACTATAGGTCTTGTCTGTCTCACGGCGTTTGAAGTGGTGGCTGAGCAGCAGCGCCCGGAGCTGCCGGTTCTGATGTTTTATGTAATACTCCACAGCAGCCTGGCACGGTCGGCACAGCTTGTAGGTCTGCTCCAGGTGGTGCTTGTACACCTCAATCTCCTCATCATATTTGTTCTGGTGAGAGAATAGGAGAGGAAAAGTAGGTGAGAACTGCAGGTCCCTCAACCACTACTCTTGCTACTGACATGTGAGCAAGGAATGCTTCCAGTTTCCAGAGGAAGAGCCCCCTGAAACCAGGCCTGAACAGTGACCAAGCTGCAGGCCAGCCATACAACCAACTCTGCATACAGCTCCCAGAAGACAAAACAGCCCTTGAGAAGGCTGCTCTGACCCAGTTTCAGGATGGTGAATTTCTGTGGCCCGGTATCAAGACCTTATGAACTCAATACAGGAGATCAAATACTAGCATTGCTCTTCCCCTCCTCAAATGAGTGGACACAAAAGACATGTTGCCCTTCACAGCACTCTGCTGGAGAAAGGAACAAGCTCCTCCCAAAACTCAGCCCCAGGCTCAAAGGCTGTCACTGTTTGAAGGCCTTGGCGAGATGAGCTGCATAAATCATTAACAGCGCTTGTAAAAACAGCGAGTAGGGTCAAAGGTACATTTCTCAGTGTCACTATAGTGCACACATCTCTTATCACGGAGGCTTCTAAGGCTTTTCCATCTCCACCTCAGCCTCTCTCAAGGTCCTTGTACCAAAAGCACACAGCTGAGAGCATGCAGCTTCTTTGGGAGAGGGAAGTACGAAGATGCATTGCAGCTGCTTGAGGACTTGCTGCAGCAGCTTCACAGGCTCCATCTGCTGGAATCGAGAAGGAATCACATGGATGAGACCAGTAGCAGCAGACTCATCCCTTACTGGACAGGCCAGCAATGCTGAGAGGCCGCTCCTGTCACCGATAAACCTATCTATGTTGCACAACACAGTCCTATGTTTCTGAGCTGGCACAGACACTGCAGCGCACTGAAGGACTAGAAAGGGGCCAAAGGCTGGCGTTAGCTGAGCAAGTGAATAGGTCTGGCAAGGGGCAGGGACTAGAAATAAAGCTGAAAAAAGGGAATCAGCCAATGAAGTTCTCATGATCAAATTTATATCTGTTCCCTGAGTCATGCTGATTAAATTCATTACGGTTACACAAAGCAGACTGGATTAGGCAACCCAGAGGATGAATGCATCCCACTATAGCACAGTCTTAAAACCCCAAGGCTTTACCATAGTTGAAAGCAAAGGAGTGCATGAATTCAGTGCATGAAACCCTGGGAGCCATGAAACTATGAAGGAGAAACCCCTCTATCCTCCACGCATATTAAGTAACGGGAAGGCCAAGAAGTTGCTCAGCAGGAAATCCTGCTGCTGTAACTGTAAAATCCCTTTGCCCTCCTAGGCACGAATGCCTAACCAGGGAGATGATGTGGCTGCACAGGATTCCTCTCTCACTCCACTAGTAAAAGCACAGCAGCACAGCCAAGGCCTCAGGAAAAACAAAATCTATTAAGGCTTCAAGGTGATTAGCAGGCTGTTGTGCCTCCCAGATGCTGTAAGCTCAGCTGGGTCAATGTAAGTACTGGAGGTGTAAGCTGATCTCAGCAACGTACACGTTTGGTTTTGGGCTTGAGCTTCAACTTCCAGTGTCCATCTGGAACAGGTTATTACATTCTGGCTTCGGAGCTGGATTAGGTAAGTTTGCAACACTAATCAGTAACCTCTGCACTGGAGTGCCACATACTGCTTCTGAAGACTACTGGAGCATCATTCCACAGCACACTGAAAAATTCCTCTCTCTCCTGCTTACTAGGCTGCAGCATGGAATTAAACAGAGCAGAAATAGCAGATACATGCACTGGAATGCCTTGGACAAACATTCTCCTGTGCCACCAGTCCCTAAGGAACACTCACCTCCTCCCTTGCTGAGAATGAAGCCAGCTGTTTGATCTTTGTGGTTTGATGATTGTTGCATTTCTTGCAAAGCAGAATTTGGCTGCTCACCCACTGCTGTGGTTTGGTAGGATCACAGAAAGTCATAGAACCCGAGACAACATGGTTAAGGTGTTCCATGTACTGAGCAGGGATGGGCTTGTTGTAGTCTCCATTCTGACAAGAAGCAAAGGGGGAGGCAGGAGGGAAAGCAAACATGAGATCATAAACTCAACACTCGATATCCTCTGATCGATAACAAGAATACTTGAGCTCTGTCAGGAGCTCTACGCTCCATGCATTCACCTATGCAACAAAGGAAATAAGAGACAAAATGCTTCAAATCTTCTCCCTCCTCCACTGTTCTGTACTCTTATTGCAAGCAGCTGGTGGGGGTGGATTTTGGCTTAAGACCGGCTTTGTTATTTAATACCCTAAATACAGCAATTCAGCTGTTCTAAATGCAAAACCAGGGAATAACTGTTCCATGTATTAAAAGAAAAACTCTTCAGGCACTTTTTGCCCTTTGAAGCAAGAGAGAAAAATTTGCCTTTACCATTCTACATCAGCACATCCCAGTACAGAGGATTCTTCCTCAAATTTTATCAAGTGATCAGTTCACAAACGCTCAGCACAGATCTACCACTGTCAAAACCCTGGATATTCATCTGTACTGGGCTTGGATCACCTTAGATGAGGAGGAGGGTTTTCCCCACAAGGCCCATTCCACAGGGCATGCACCATGCACCTTCCCAGCCACCCATCAAGCAATTTGTCCCCGTACCTCTTGGAACCCATTGTACTGCTCACAGTTGGGGCAATCCCAGCAGTTGCGATTCCCATATGGCACTACCGTGTCCTGATTGCAGAACCAGCAGTTCACCGTCACGTGTGTGGGCTTCTTCCTGTTAGGGAAGGAAACATGTCAGGCACTGATTTCAGCTGATGTAGGGGAAAGTGATGGCTTTCAAACAGGGAAATGCAAGAGAGGCTGGAATAACAATCAATCTTCCCATTCAGCATGTTTGATGCTATGACTCAGAGTAGTCACTTTAGCAGTGAAAAGATGGACTATGAAAGTAGGAATCAATTCTGCCTGATGCTCATCTCTTTGTGCTAATACCATGGACATGCCAGAACTTTAATAACCACCTTGTGAATAACCCACTTCACTGTTTTTCAGGGGCATATTTGGGGGTGCAAGTCGTCTCCATAATCAACAGTGTCAAAATATGCAAGGATTCTGGGAAGTGGAAGTTAGGATCCACAAGAACTGCATATGATGGTACCCAGAAAACTAGGAAATGGGCTCATGGTTACAGTTCTATCCGTCCTGCCCGTTAGAAAGAAGGATATCAAATTATGCTAAGGTTCAGGCACTGCAAAAAGCTGTTTCTTCAGAGCTTTAGACACATAAGGAATTGAGGAATCAACACCCAGTTTTTATGCACTGGAAGAGATGAAAAAACTAATGACCTGGATCCATGAGCCCTTTGTTCTTTAACAGAATCCTGTTAAAACACCACTCACTACAAGAGAACCAGCTGTGACATGGCCCCATTGCAACAGGTTGTGACAGAGGTTTGAGCACAGAACTTCGGTGGCCTGACCCTTGAGCTTGCCTGCTAAAGGTCTGAATTGTCTTGAAACGTGGTGCAACATCCAAGAGGAAGCCTCCTGGCAGGTTAAGGCAACTCAGCCCAGTTGTCTGGGTTTATCAGAACCAACCCAATCACACCTCCAAGGGAGGGCAGCTGCTCAGGCAAAGTCCAGGCAGGGACTTGCTATGGCAGCTATGCAGACAGATGGACCCAGCTGCCATCACCCTTTGCTGCCCAACTCCAGCAAGCAATAAGCATGGACAGCTTCTGAAGTAGCAGGGAAAGCAAAAAGCAGGCTCACCAAGGGCCTGGAATGCAAGTCACAGCAGCCAAAGTGCTCACCAGATGAGAGCAACGTCTCTTTCTCCTTCCTGCTCTAGGACATGTTCTCTTCTGCTACAACATTCTCTAGAGAAACACCTTCTGATACTGCAGAGATGCTGTCTGACAACCTGCAACTAAATGGGCAGGTAGGTCTCCTCTTAAGTTAAGCTGGCTTCTCTCTTAGCCACGACCTCTGCAGCTGGATGCTTACAACCCCACTCCCATTTCCATAGACCATGTTCTGAAACTTGGTCCATAAAAGACCAAACCCTCAGGTGATGCTTAGGCCTCCTGTTTCAGTACTAGTGATGAGGATAAGCTTGAACTGAAGCCTAAGAAGCCAGAGTGCACAGTGGCTTCCCTGCCAGATGCTGAAAGAAAATAGCTGGAGCTACTAGGGTGACAGATTCTCATCTCAAAATAGATGCACACACCCACAACCCCTCTTAAAATGAATATTCACTGCTCAACTTTCTTCATTGCCAAGAGGGCTCAAACCAGTAAGTCATCTGAGTTAAAAATACTGCTACTAAAACTGACAGGCAAAGAAAGAGAAAGTTGAAAGCAGACAGAAATCAAGGCTGCTAGTCCAAGTTATCCAAGAGCTACTGCTGTCCACAGCCACAGGAAGAATGGACACCTGCAATACCTGTTGGTACTAGTTTTATCTCACCATCATAGGTGTAAAAGCTATGAAAATACAACACTTAAGTTTCAGTATGTCAACCACCAAAATACAAATCCTACTGCACCGCGAGCATAGACTTTGATAGCAAACACAACCTAAACTCCATCCTCTGATGCAGGTTATTGCACTGGCCCTTGAAGGTGTCACCTTCATGTGACACCACCCTCTGGCACCCATGGAAATAAGACAGACACCACTTCAGTCCCCACCTACCACCAGGCTCTAACTTCCATGACATGACAGAGAAGGTAGAAGCACTAATTTCAAAGGTAACACAGAAGAGGAAAGCACACACCAAAAAGGATAGCAAAGCATACATGCTATAAAGCAAACAAAGAACCAATGTCAAACACTATCTGAGAACAATCTTAATATACTTGAGATCTTCCCACCTTTTCCAAAGAGGACTCCATTTCTCTCTTGATGCTGAGGAAGTGCTACTGAGGGTTACACAGCAGCCCTTCATTCTCACAATGTATGCAAAAGAAACTGCTAAGTCCTGGATTGTTTAGGATAAAAAGCAATAAGCCTTTCCTTTTGTGAACTTATAATCTGTTGCCATAGAAATAGATGCAAAAAAATCAGAAGTTCCCAACCTGTTGTATGCAACAAGAAGGGAAAAAGCCAACAAAGGTCATTTCAGGCAAGAACGTGTAGGCAGGGTGCTAATTTTCTAGTAACTGGGCATGACTTTAAAAACAAAAACCATGTACTGCATTTGGAAGGACTCTCAAATACAGATTTAATGACTTTGGTATTGTATATACCTTGACTGAATTCAGGCAGCGGCTGAACATGGTAACTTAGAGCACACACTGCTGCCAAAGTCAGATACTCTGTTATGAGCAGACAGGCAATGCAAAACTAAGCACTTACCCCTGTGAAACACTAGGCAAATCACCCCGAAGGAGTTTAGAATCTAACACTGTATAAACCTGAACCAGCTTCACTGGGCAAAGAACCACCCCACAAAATAAAACTCGAACAACAAGAAGTGATTGAATTCCTGTGTAGAAAGATTCCACTAAGAGCTGGCTTGCTGTGCTAGCTCAGGATGTGGGCTGCACACCCAAAGAAGCTAGAAAACATTCCCAGGTTTGGACAAATTGTTTTGCAGGTAGATCTTTGCTCAAGACAACACTGGGGGGACAATGGGAGTAAATTCAGTTAGGAGATCAACACCTAAATGTCCGATATAAAACACTCCTTTGTGAGAGGCTATCGGACTCCTTTAGTTTGGTAACAAAAATCAGACTGCAGGTAGAGCCATTGACAAACACTGTTTAGCAACTAGTTTGTGCCTCTCTTGGAAGGAAGACAAGTTCCTTCTTATGTTACAACTCCCAACAGTCTCCACTATTCCCATTTATGCATGCCTTTAAGGTCATGCTTAATTCCACACTTTTAATGGCTTGCCAGAACAACACTCTCCCTGATAAGTGCAAGTATAATAATAATAATAATAATAATAATAATATGGATTGTTAATACTTTATTTAGCCCTCATTCTATTTCCCCCCTCATTTACTGCTAGGTCAGAAGATTAAGATGTTTGGGTTTCCATATTCTCAAGTGGATGTGCAGTTCTTCACTGGGTTACCCTCACCCTCTGCCAAGGATTAAAAGAAAAAACAATTCTCCATTAAAAGCACTTAAAGCAACACTCTTCATTCTGGCACAACTGCATTACAAAGCCATTATACAAACAGCTATGCCAGCAAATCTGAAGGAAAAAAAAAACCCCACACTAGGAAAAGAAGCTCTTTTGCACAGACCAGTTTTGATCAGAACAACATCTGATGGCAGTTTGACATAACCAAGGTACAGACCCAGGCCATGGCACAGTACTCTCAGCACGGTCTGTGAGTTAAGAAGCTCACAGACAGGGAAGCTCCTGGGTGGCAGCTCCCTGAGCTGCTGTGATTCCAGGTTGTGCCCATATCCATCACCTATCAATAAAGGGGTCTGCCAGCACAGACCTGATGCTAAACCCCATTTTCCAACATGAGAAAAACACATCACAGCTGTCTAGATACCAGCAGGCAAAGGATATCAGAGATGCATTAGCTCAGAACTAGCAGTTGCAGAGAGGGTTGAAGATTCAGCCACAGGACCAGATTTCTAGTAAGTATTCAATAGGTTATAATGCAGCCTATCCCCTTTCCCAAGAGCCAGACTTGGTGCCTTCTAACAGGGAAAAAGGTGCCCAGTGGACCGAGGCAGGGACACAGACCCGCAGTCATAACCACCTCCTGTGCTGTCTCCCTCAAAAGCTGTCTTCATGAAACTGCAGCTTTAGCATACTTTAGTACCTGGAGAAATCAGTCCATCAGGACAGGATCTTCCAGAAAAGGTGCCTCTTTTTGCTATCTCAGTATCCGTGACAGGCTTCTCAACTAACTGAACAGTTCCTACTGGCCTCTTCGTGCGAGTGACGGCTTATCTCGACTTGCAGAAGGAGCAGTCTCTGCCATCACTGACCCAAAGAGCCCCAAGAAAGAGATACTCATGGGTTACTCTATACTGGTTCTGACAAGTCGGTAGCTGACAATCAGGAGAGGCACAAAAGATGAAGGAAATGCGGCTAGTCTGAATTCAGCAACCTGACTTCCAACTATAGATAACAAACAAGTAGTCAAGCTGATCCTGAAGAAAGACCACAAGACATCAGTTTTCCTATCTGGCCCAAACTCCTGAGGTTTAAGGAGTTCCTGTGCATACCTGGACATCAAATCTTGTTCTTCCTGATACGAAAGCACAGTCTTGGGTGCTGGCGCAGTTACTGAAGTGTAACTCCACATATTGACAGATATTCCAGAACTACTTTGCACTAGGCTGCTCTGATATGTTTTGTTTCCCTTTCTGCAGGGGGTAGCAAAGGCATCTTGCTAGATCTGTAAGTGCACTCACGCTGAAAATGGGGCAGATGGAGCATTCATTTAAGCGAGGCAAAGTAAGAAATCAGGTAACATCAGAACAACATTGAGAAACACAAATATGCAGCCCCAAAGAATTATCAAGGTTATCTCCCGAAAACATTTGCAGCTCACTGGCAGCCTTCAAGGACTTAGAAGAAATGCTTTCCATTCCAGAGACCGTTTGATGAACTTAAGCAAAACAAAACCAATCTCTTCCCTCAAAATGCATCTTAGCCTCAACTGGGTCAAAGAAACACTGCCTGCTTCACTGGGCATTGCTTTAGGCTATTAGTATTTCCTAGCTGCCCTAAATATGCCATAGAAATGCCAAGTCTTGTAGATAGGCTAATGCAGCACTGACCATTTAGATGGTTACATGAACACCAAATGCTTTAGAGCAAACCGTAAGTATTTTATTGTGGATGCAGAAACATGCTTCTACCTCTATGTGTAAACTGGAAGTGAACCTTAATGCAATGAGCCCTTGGGACTGCTTTTTTCTCCTACAGAAGCACTCAGAAGATGAACAGACTGCTCAGGTCTATTGTTATAAAGGCTGAAGTCCCTCCGATTCCATATATTCCTACATTCCTTTCAAATTAAGCTTTAGTCCTTTTATGAAATCAGTATGCTGACTTCTCTCCTGATGCTTCTCAAACCTTATTTTCAATTGGTCTGTTTAAATTTATTCTAAGGTCAGAAACTTTCTGTGCAACTAAGAAATAACCAAAGGCTTCTGGTCACTAATAACTCTGACTCCTCTGTCATCTTTGATTCCACCATATTGCCCAAGTTTTGGCGCTGAACTAGAATACCTGTTATCTCCACGGCCCTCTCCCACTGTCCCCCCTGCGCTCACGCTTTCACCTCCACACCAACCACCGCAAGCAGCAAAACATTCTCTTTCCCTGCTCAAACACGTCCGAAAACTAGAGGAAAACCCGCACACCGCGGCTAGAGGGGGGAAACGCTCCGGGTCCCCCAGGGGGCCGGCAAGCCCTTGGTGTCCAGCTCTGGCACACAAAGGCACGAAGCGATTCCAAGGGGACACGTTAAAACGCTCCCAGCCGTTCACCAACACGTTTTTGTTGCCGCGGACGATCGGGGAGGGTCCCTCCCCCCGAACACCCGGCTCAGCAGCACCGCACAGGGACAGAGGGACAAGCCCGAGCCGGCCCCGCAGCCCCACCCGGTGCCTCCACACCCCGCCGAGCCCCGCGCGGAGCCTTCCCGCCGCCGCGGCCCGCATCCGGCCGGCCATTGCCCGCCTCCCGCCCTTCCCTTCGCTTCCCTTCCCGGCCCTACCTCCGCGCGATGCGGTAGAGCAGCAGCCCGGCGGCGGCGGCGCACACGGTGACGCCCAACCCGGCGGCGGGGCCGCGGGCCAGCAGCGCCCCGGCTCCCTCCATGCCGCTCTCCCCCCGACACGCACACGCGGGCCGCCGCTGTGACCTCGGCGGCGGCGGCGGCGCTTTGTACGCGGCGAGGCCGCCCCGCTCCGCCCCTCCGGTCCGCCGCGGCGGGGGCGGGCGCCGTGAGTCACGGCGAGGGGCGGGAGGGGCCGCGGCGTGAAAGGCCGGAGTCGTGCGGCGGCGCCGTGAGTCAGCGCCGCAAAGGCCGAGATCGTGGCCGCGGGGGCGGCCGGCGGGCCCGCAGCCGTTCCGGGGGGCGGGGGGGAGCCCCGGCGTGCCTGGCCCCGCGCCCCTCTCCCTGCTTCGTGCTATATTTAGACGTGCTGCGTGACCGAAGCGGCCCCAGCGCCTCCGGGTGCCGGCCCTGGCGGGGATGGAGCCAGGAACCCCGGTGAGGGCGGCTGCAGCGGCCGGGCTGGTGCTGCGACAGGCCTAAGCCTGGGAAAGGGGTTTAAACCCACACCTGCAGCGAGCGGATATGTCCTCCCCCCCAAGGCCCACTTGGCATAAATGAAACCAGAAACAACGGGGTCTGCAGCAAGGCAATTAAATCTAACTTACATTGTATGTAACCATGCCATGACTTTATGATTCTGATTACTGAGGACAAAGGATAGCTGTGCTTTGTGATAGAGAATTATGGAAACAGAATGGGCAGAGGATGAAGAGACAGTTCCAAGAGACT
Source organism: Strigops habroptila (assembly GCF_004027225.2). Taxonomy (NCBI): domain Eukaryota; kingdom Metazoa; phylum Chordata; class Aves; order Psittaciformes; family Psittacidae; genus Strigops; species Strigops habroptila. Next base: position 4,406,598 of record NC_044292.2, read on the forward strand.
AGATGCTCTGTCAGGAGCTGCCTGGGGAGAATGGACCATCCCTCCAGTTACACCACTGTACCCTCCCCACTGATTTTAAAGCACAGGTTATCCCTTGTGTAGTCCCTGATCAAGTTACCCAGTAAATCACTGCAGTAACACCTCACGTTAGCCAAGGGACCGTATGGCAAGAGGAGCTGGAGTTAAAGCGCAGGGCTCTGTGGGCAGGTTGTTACCTGTGAGCCAGAAATTGGAGCCTGCTGCTCTACACTGTCCCTCTCTAGATAAACACAGCTCTGCAGAAATCCCTCAGGTCTCTGCTGGGAGTAGTTCCCAAGTCAGACTGTTCAGGAGCTCTCCTCTAGAAAGCAAAGTAACACCCATTTATGCTCTGCCCCTCTCAGCACACAGGGGTGGGATTTACTGGTTCTGCAGAACTGGAGGCAGTTGGTGGTTTGACAGCCATGCCCTGGGAGAGTGAGAAGTAAAACCTCTTCAAAGTATGTGACTGACCCTGCCTCTAATTGCACTGCTGTTTTCCTGGTTAAACCCAGAAGTTTCTCAGCACAAGAGCCAGAACTGGTTAAAATCGAGGAGAACCAAGTTGTGTCATTCTCATGTTCTTAAAAAGCCACAAATGGGAAAGCTCTTCATAGACAAATACTTGGACTGGAAGCAAGCTGTACATCTAAGCTTGTCTTAACTGTGGCTGGGGTCTTAACTGTGGTTGGGGTCTTAACAGTTCCCTTTCTCTCAACAGATTTATCCATGGAAATGAATTCTATGTAATAACACTTATTTCCTCTTGATAAATTCAAGTGGACAGATTTTTTTCCATCTCTCTTCCATTGTTTAACTTGATTATTTAGGGATTGTTTTATGAGACCAAAAGATATGGAAAGGAGGAAGAACAACGCCTCAGTCATTTAGCACATCAGGCTGCACTTGTGAGCTTGTCTATTTTCCCTGCAGAAGTCCCTCCCTTCCTATCTGTACTATCAGTCTATTCACAGATGCATTGTTTGCTAGAAGTTTCCTCCTTAAAGGAGCTAATGAGGAACTTGAGCAAAACAGCTATAAATCATGGTAAGGGGCACAACCAGAATGCAAGTGTGTATCACAACCATCAGTAAATACAGGTAATTTGGGGGGAAATCAAGGGAACCATGGATACCTAAAGGGAGGCAGTATAGTATAAGGACCTGAGCCATCTTTATATGCCCAAGAAATTCAGCTTCCAAAGCTAAATTAACCAACACAAGTAGCTCATACTATTGTAGCAGCAGTGTGTTGGTAATTTCAATTTAACTGTCAATTTATGAATGGGAATAGACTCAGTCCTGAGAGTTAATGGAAACTTTGAGGTCACTTCAGATACAACCATAGTTTCATCACCTTACTGATAATGAAGCTAGAAAGAGTCTAGTAATGAAGCCTAAACCTGGAGAGAAACAGCCCAGGAATTGCTAACCAGTAACAAATGGTTACCTACCTTCCATGAAACTGGCTTGCTGTGGGAGCTGGAGTGGAATGAACAGTGAAAAGAGCTTTTGGTTTTTCTTTCACGACCAGAGAAAGGTTGGTTATTTTTAAATCCAGCTATCCCTTTGGAATAAACGACTTCAAATTTTTCCCTCTGGTAATAGGCTTAATTCCATACTCAGTGACATCAATGAGATTGCTCACAGAGCATCACCTAAAAATGTTAACTCTTTGTAGAGTTAAGGAAGCAAGGGTTGGTGAGTTCTTAAAAATCTAGTAGAGGAAGGAAGGAACAAGGATTCAATTATACTCATTCAGAAATTCTATTAGCTCCCAATAGAGCTTATTAACCTCCAATCAAATTAAGACTAATTCAGTCAGGGCTGGTAGCAAAGCTTAAAGAAGAAAACAAAAAAACCAGCAGAATTCCTGATTTTCCATCAGATTTAGGCAGAACAGAAATGTGTTCACTTTTTCTTTTGCTTTCTCTCTTCCCAAGTCCCAAACTCCCCAAAATGGTTTGAGTTCCCTCCCCTCATTCTCAAAAGAGATCAGCAGCCTACACATTTGACTAAGATTTTAGGAGTGAGCTCCTGTACTGTAACTACAGAGGAATGCTAATTTAAGAAAGCAAATCTCAGAAAATGTTTCAAAGTAGGAACACAAGTGCCCCAGTTCTCAAAAATAGAAGCAGCTCTGTAGGACAGTTTTGCCTCCTATAAAGATACAGCTTTTGCTGCTCACCGGCGCCGGAAAAAAAGCCATGCCAGTTTTTAGTTACTCAACTGTTTCCTATTTTAGCTTAGGGGTAATGTGATACGTTCTTTTCAGTAAGACATAATAGAAATCAGTTATTTTTGCAGTTTTGCCTCATAATGAGGTATACAGACATTGTAGCCTGTTTGCACTCTGCTCTTCCAGCACATTGATGTCAAATGTGACCTCAAGTACCAGTCATCAGTTAGGTCCGAAAGAGAACAGTCGTGAGGGTTTGAATCCAATTATCTACCCAATATATATCCCTGCAACAAAACACTAGCCTGAAAACTTCATCTTATAAAACACTCACTACTAGGCTGTTTCTTAATGGTCTGCATGATCCTTCCAAGTCCAAACACCATGGTCTGCTGTATGTGGTCCTTGAAGTCAAAGATGTCTGTAAACTCTGGTTTATGCTCAAGAACTCAACACCTGCTCAGCTCATGAGAAGCTCATTGTTCAGTTGAACAGCAGGGAAGGCTGAAGCTGGGCTCAAATGCTGCAGTGTTTGTCTCAGCTGCCAAAGCAAATGACAGTAATGAACAGGAGAGCATAGCATGGTCAAAGCAAAACACAAATCTACATCCGAGTTCTCAGGTATTTTGTCCTGCACTAGAAGTAGTTATTCATATACAATACTTTAATCACAAGGTACTGCTGCAATATGAGTGGTAAAGAGCCTACTGAAGTTAAAAGCATATTCCAATATTTATGAAAGGACCATGCAGGATATTTGATTTATAACTGATAGTTAAGACTGTACTATGACTACTGTTGAAGAATACCCCTTAGATATCATGTCTTTGAAGGGGAAGGCAGATATCTTCTCTATATGAAACATGAGAACTGTCAACAGCCTGCACTAAGCTAGCAATTCCTTATTTCCTTCAGTAGGTAAATCAAGTAATGACGTAAAGAAACTGTTTACATGTGGATTTTTTTGGTGTTAACTCCAGAGAGCTGGTCATGAGATAACCCAGAATCTCGTGCCCATCAGAAGCACTGCTCTACAAAGACATCAGATCAAGAGGGACATATTTATCATATTCTAAAGCAGAATATTCCCAAGTCTATAGCACTTGGGACCTATCTTATCCTCTCTTCCAATCTCCAGACCCCTAGTATTGAAATATAAGGAAAATGTAACACAAGAAAGCCCCATAACAGTAAAAGGCTGAGGTCAGGATACATGACCAAGTTACTGAATCTCACGGACTTGCCTTGTGCAGGGCAACCAGGCCACTGCCACGGACTGTCCTTATGCTCTTGGTCCCTCACAAAAGCAAAGTCTGAAAGCCAAGTCATGACAGATCCATTCCCACACACTAGTATAGGCATGTATCCCAAATGCAGGGGTACACACAGCACTGTAATTCATTTTTTACTAGAAGCCTCCCACAATCATATTTCAACAACATTGCCAGAATACATGGCTCTCCTAAGAGATTCTGGTGTGCATATCTCATACCATCAAAGCAGAGAAACATACTATGAATGTCCTACTTGAACACTCCAGGATGATCACACAGCAATGAATGATGCACCTTGAATAAACCAGAAGAACTCTCAAACTTATTTGGGCATTAGGCTATTACAGTGCTAAAGTGACATGACTCCAGTGGGAACACAACAGAGTTGCACATTTCCAAACCAGTTCTTCTCCTGTTTTAATACAGTTTTAATGAACACCAGTCCAAGAGATCATTTGATACTATGAGGTACATTCCTTGACCACATATGGCTGTGCTTAAGGAAAAGGACAAACATATACTTAAATTAAATAGTGTAATTTAATTTAGTAACAGTTTAACTATCATTAAGTTAAAAAAAGTTATAATTAACTGTTAACGTTAATGACTCAAGACCTTTCAGAAAGCATGAATCCAAAAGGAAATATCCAGCAGGTGGTCACAGATTTGTTTTTCCACTAGCACTGCCACCTGCATCAGTCTCTTAAAGGACTATTTGTTCAATGAAGAAATTGGTCTACAGTCTGTAACAAGAGTCTTGGCTCTGCTACTTTGCACGGTCTTCTAACAGATAGACAATTAACTCATAGGTGGACAACACAATGGCTGTGTTTGGTATCTGCCGGATGAGCTGGGCAAAGAGTCCTCTGTAGAAGGCAGAATACCCTTCTTCACGTGCTACCAGACGTGCTGTCTGAATAAAGGTCTTGTACTTAGTGCCTTCTTCTCGCAGCCGTGTCCGTATAACCTCTGCAGGAAAATAAAAGAGAGCCCAAAGTTAACAAGACTTAAACCTTCCCATTGAGAAACATCCCGTTACCATGAAAGCACAGGCAGAAGTGAGGGACATGAAAACCTTTCTGTACCAATTGCCTGCCATATTATCAGCCATGGAATCCTGTGCACACTGCCCATCAGGCAAGAAGCAAAGTTAAAGATGAATTCTCTTTCATTTGGAATAAACAGACTATTTGCTCATTCAAGCTACTACCAAACTAAATGCTTCACTGATGCTCATCATCAATATTGCTCTTTATATATAACCATGATTACATTCATATCTGTCCAAAAAGAATAGCACTGCTCAACCCACAAGTGTTTCTCACTGCTTGATCACAGCATCCCAAAGGCCGTGAGTACTCAGCTAGATGAGTACTGCTACTAGTGAGAACAGAAGCATCAGGCATTCAATTTCTTTTTGCCATTTTTTGGTGGTGTTTTTAAAATACGAACTCCCCATCACCAACTACATGGCTGTGAATGGTGGGTACTGAGCATGCCAATGCATATGCACACACCACTGTAACATGGCCATTCAAACGACTAAGAATTTTACAGCCCTAAGCCCCAACATTTGTCTTGGATTACAGGCAACAGCTGCTCCTACTGGATTCATAAATGGAAAAGTTAACATACCATGTGGATAAGCAATACAAGAAGCACAGCCCTTGGAAACAGCAGCAGCAAACATCAGTCCAAAGAAGTTGGTTGAGTTCCTTTCGGTCCCGTTCGGAGGAGAAGGGGGCAGTTGCACTTCCTTTAAGTGCTTTTTTAAACTTTCATAAATAGCAAAGCAGATAATGGTCTCAGAAATCCCAGCATAGGAAGCAGTCAGGCCCCTATAAAAGCCGCGGACACCTTCTGTCTGGTAAACATATCTAGCACACTGCAAAGCATTCATTGGTTTCGAACCCCTGACTCTAAAAAACAAAACAGAACAAAGCACATAATGAGCCCACAAAAAGAATTAATACAATATTTCAAAAGCCCACAGCTTTTAATAGGTGTTATAACTATAGAAATGGTTCTCTGCTAAGTTTTAGTCCACGAATCTTCTAGGAAAGCTGCACAGAGCAGGACTATCATGTTAACAGTGCACACTTGGCTCTGCTAATTCACCAATACATGTAATAATTCTCTCAGCTCAGTTCTATACAATCTATCACAGTTCACACCAATGCTTTAGAAGACAATAAGCACTGAAGAGACACTGCTTTGTGTTTAACTGATATTTCCATTTAAAGCCACCTTTAGCAGGCCAAGCCACAGAGGCCCTACATGAGAAATGATCCTTTATTTTAAGAGGCAGTTCTCACTTCAAAGGTGCCACCCTGTGAAGTGCTGGAATTAAGTCTTATAAATTATTTATAAGTTGTGGTGCCTTAAAGGATCCTTCTCACCTGACCTAAACATGTCCTTGCAGGAAAGAATTTCCATTCTAAGCAGTCACGTTATTGGCAGAGTCTCTCATTGCTACAATATCCACCAGTGACTGTGAATCACTTAGCTAAAAGATTGCTGTTGAATTCCCTCTGTCTTCAGGAGGTACTGTTAACAGTAATATAGTGCTGAAGGAAGAACATTAAGCCACTGCAACAGATTCTTATTGCCTCTAGAATGTTTTATGTGGCTTCATTACAGCTTAAAACTATCAGCCTTTCTCTTTACAGCTGTGTACCAGAACCTTGGATTGCTGCAGTAACACACAGTCTGATCTAGTGTGATCTAGGATCAGTACAACTGAGGTTGCCAAATGGGACAGCCTGCAACCTCACACTCAGCCTCCCACGTGAGCTCTTCTGACCTTTCCGTAGCCTCTATTATTGCTGTAGCAAAGCATTTCAGCCCTTGATATATTTATCCTTAACATCAACCCCTGAAGTACAGAAGACTCTGAAAGCAGGAATCTGTGAGAAAAAATAATGCTGTGTCCAACTTTACTTAAGATTTACAGTGAAACCAGAAACTGAACCTAACTCGGCACTCAAGGCAACTTCCACAGCCTTCTCAATGGTAACAGTGCATCAATCTGAAGGAGGACACACAGAACCTTAAACCTTTAGTCTCACCAGGCAGAAGCATGGTGGCTTGAAAAGTGGAATTGCAATTCAGGGAAACCACTAGGCAAGATCTATCAAAGTACAAAGAGCCATGAATAAAACCATGGAAGTTCAGTTTTCCAGAGCCTCCCTTAGCCACTCAGTGGCATCCAATCTCCCTCAATCGGTTACTTACTTCCGTTCAAGCTGCATTCTGGTTTTCACCATCCATATAGGATTCATGAGGGAATTTGTGATAAAAGCTGAAAAAGAGACAAGAAAACCAGAAGTATAGTTAAATACGGGCCAGTGTATTGCCATGGCAGACATGAACTTCACACATTGTGTAGTGGGACAGTTCTAGTTACCAGTTCTATCTAGAGGTTTCAAAAGACATGCAGGTAAGCAGCTTACAACCTCTCCCTTGCCAGAGAACCATTCCATGTTAAACTTCAGGAGGCAATGACTAATGGCCTTGGAATTTCTTAAAGGCTTCTTCCTTTTTGCACCTACTTTAGTGTGTACTTCATGTTCTAAAGACTGCTGCAGACAAGGCACCTTACTGACTGGGTTTTAGAATGATAGATAAAAGGAAACCTGTGGGGGAAACACACATGTATTTGTCTTTCGTTTTCCCCATGGCTCTAGATGGTGCCACTGAGCCAGCTCATTAACAGAATCCACCCATAATGAACTGGGAAAGACTCTTTTTAGTGGTCACTCTGGTGACTGACCCTTGAACTAGTGGAGCTCTTCTGCAGTATTTTTCCAACAGGAACAAACTATTTTCCCATCCTGGTAGGAAAAAGACAATATCCTAAAACAATTTGGCTAAAACAGTATCAAAGTTTGCTGGTGTCTACTATTTTTTTCTTGTACTCAGAGACATTACCACAGCATCACAGCTGGAAAACAGATCATTCCAAGTTAGTGAACAACCATCTAGAAATATTTTGAAGTGTTGAACATGAAAACAGTTCTTCTGTAGGCAAAGTAAGTCAGGAGCCAGCAAACTCCTGTTTTCTGGCATATACAGCCTCACACTAAGTGTACATGTTCAGAGTGCACCACATACTGGCCTCTGTGCTTGTTCATATACCACAGCTATGCAGAGCTGGAAGCCAAGACTGGTGTGTTAGCCTAGGTCCTGTACAGACAGACTCAAAAGTTCAATCCTCACCTTATGCTTCATTCTATCTGTTTCCTAACTATTGAGGGGGATGGAAATCTTTTACCAACAACAGCTTGCAATAAATACTTTGAAGAATTAAGGTGCATCTCAAAGCCAATGCAAGTATTGCCCCCCTGGACACTGGGGTATTGCTGCAGACCATATGAAGAGGGATTACAAATACATACCTGCAGAGCCTGCAGAACAGATGTGCACAACATTGCTGTTGGGCACGAAAATGCCATTAAATTGTTCTTTAGCTTTGGAGTAGCATGCAAAATAGACAGCTCTGTGGGAAAGAAGAAAAAGAAACAAATAAGAGAGAGAAGAAAAGCCACATTACTATTCTTCCCCCCCAAAACCCCAAGGCTTTGTCTCCAGAGAGGCCTCCACATGACTGCTTCCTACAAGGACTCAGGGTTGTTGCTGGTTTGGGGTTTTTTCTCTTACACTATAGTGCTACCACCTGACTTGACACCCACAGGGTAGAAATATTTCACTTTCACACCAACTCTGAGATGGGTCTTGCAGCCAAAGCAAGTTAGATTGGACACCTACACCAGCTCTGGCATTAAACACACTTTGTAAACTTGGGAACGTTTCTTTCCCACCTGGAGCCTATGTTTTCCATAAATCTGTTCAGCACTGTGTTAGCAGCACTTTGTGTTTTAAACACTTAACCCTGGACTGGAAAGGTTTTACACACCTCAAATCCCTATGTAATGCTGAGGAATAGAGGGAGCTCAGCTGATCAATATGATGAGTGAGAAGCTGTCTGAACCAAGTGTGTTCAGATCACAGCTCCTTGAACTGCTAGAAAAAGGCGGATAATGCTGACTACAATTTGTGAATTTCCATAAAGAACCTTATTCCAATCTTATGGAAGAATATGAAGGAACACAAACAACAGCAGGAGCTGCATAAAGAAGCAGGCAGAGCTGGTTTCAGATCCCTGTGCAGAACAGGATTCCCACTTCCGGGACAGAACATCCTACCTACTAGGCAGGAGGCCAGAGAGGGAGTACACCGCTCTTCAAGTTCCTTTTGAACTGGCTCAACCTCAAGCAGAAGAGAGCTGCCAATTTCCTGATTGCTAACCAGTTCTAGCATTTACTAGGCACAAAGATCTTCACCCTGCCAAGAACTGGACAATGCAAATCTTTCCCCCTCAGCTGTGGATTTAGATCTGAGAACAATTAATGTAAGCAATGAAGGACCAGACAGGTACCTCCTCTCCCCTGGCATCCAGCTCCTGCTCAGTGTTTGGCAACACCTTTATGTGTTTGCACAGAAGTAGCAGATCACGTTAGAAAAATGCAAATATTAATCCTGCAGATTTTTCTGCACTACTTCCTCTTCTTTTCTCAAGCATATCATATGTGGCTCTTGCACTGACAAGGAATTGAAGTGCCTTGTTCAATCCGCACCTTTCAGTGTTATACAACTGGAAAGCAGGATTTCAGAAGTATTTCTTGGTAGCACAGTGCACAGATAGAGTCATAAATCCCAGTTTACAGACAGGATAACTTCCTGACCTATTATTCTGAATCACAAATGCTCAGCAACATTTGGGTTGGTATCTTAAATGTGGCTTTTAGCAACAGTTTAACTATTACCTTGATGGTGCAACTCCAACCAAGTTTGGACCCAGCCCTCGGAAGAGTGACCTTGGTCCTTCTTTTTCCAGAATTGACCTTAAAATAAAAGCAAACAGGAAAAAAAGAGTATTTAGGTTAAAAATTATACTTCTTGTTCTGTTAAGACAGTCAGAAGAACTGTACATAAGCAATGAGTATTAATTGTGGAGCTATTAGCTTTTAAGCTATAATAATATACTTCAAAATTAGCACAATTATACACTGCTGAATAAAAGCCACTATAAAACTTCAGCATTAGAGGCAAATGGGTGCCATGTGGCACCAGGTTACAATTTCCATTCTTTGGAAGTTGTCAGGAATTGAATTAGTTTCTTGGAGAGCCCAGTAAGAGTTGACTGATGACAAGGAATATTTTTGGCATTCTCTGTATCTAAGCAATTCAGGAGTTTGCTTCCTGTATAAAGACATACAAAAAATTAAATCCTTTTCCCCTTCACAATTACCTAGTGATGTGTTTTTAACCCAGAGTGAAAGTTGAACGTGGCAACCATACTACAAGCTGTGACTCCTCAGGTAGTTCAGGGTACCCGGTTTTGAGGGCATTCAAGGGTTTATATCATCTTTTCAAAGTAAACTCCAGGTACAGAGGTACTGCTGTGAATCACTGTCAGGACTGGACCTCATAGAATGGTCTGGAAAGGACCTTAAGATCATCTAGTTCCAACGCCCTGCCATGGGCAGGGACACCTCACACTAGACCGTGTCACCCAAGGCTCTGTCCAGTCTGGCCTTGAACACTGCCAGGGATGGGGCATTTACCACTTCTTTGGGCAACCTGTGCCAGGGCCTCACCACCCTCACAGTAAAGAACTTCTTTGTTATACCTAATCTGAACTTCCCCTGTTTCAGTTTAAACCCATCACTCCTTGTCCTATCACTACAGCCCCTGATGAAGAGTCACTCTCCAGCATCCTCGTGATCAGGTCTAAAGCAAGATCACCACCAAATGATGTTTTCCTGCAGCTCTGCAAAAGCCATTTCCACCCATGTTCCCTCACACCTTAGAAGGCACTCTGGGCTAGGACTTCTCTGAAGAAGATAAACTGATTGGACAGCTTCCCCAGCAGCTGCCAAGTTCTCTATAATACCTCGCTGGAGTGCCTCATTAAAAAAGACTTATCTTCCCAATTCCTTGTACTACTAACAGCAGGCATATTTACAAGGACTAAACCAACAGCTGAACACTAGTCAACGGCTAAGTATTAACCAGTGAAAGCCAGGTACAGTCCAGCAGTCCCTGGGATTTCAGTGCACAATCTGCTAGACAGCAGCTCTCTTAGGTGAAGTCACCATGTGAAACCCATGCAAGGAAACCCAGGTAACACCAGGCTCCAGGGGAAGTTCACATACACCTGCTGGAACTTGCTAGATCATTAGCACTGTTGAGAACATTCCCCACAGATTCCAACACCAAGCTCATAAGGCAGATGATGATACAGGAGCCTCTGAAACCCTTTTCCTGCAGCAGAGTTGAACTTGCTGTGTAAACTCCAGGGCTGAGTGTCTCCACAGAGACAAATCCACCAACTACTTGTTCTTTGTCACTTAGCAGTCACGACTGCAGATTCCAGCTGGGGTAACTCATCAGAATCTTAAATGGATTAGACAAAACCAGCGTGTCCTTCTGGAGTGCTTTCTGTTCAGCAGCAGGCTTAAGCTGCCCTCCTGAGTACCTACTTACTTGCTATTTATGGCAGTTAAGGGGCTTTCATACTCAACACCTTTAACTCTTACAGAGCGATTTTATATGCAGGGCTCTAATTGCTGCTTCTTTAGCCACACAACTTTCCCAAACCAGAAGGACCAAGTTGTGTCCAGTTTGGCAATGCATGCATGCCCAGGATTAAGAAAGGGATGGAAGAGTAAAAGCGAGGGACCTAACTTCCCTTCTTTCTTCCTACATTTGTATTTTAGCAGAAAGATCATGATCAAAAGCATCATCTGTTCTTCACAGATGCTGCCTGCAAGGGAATGAAAGCATCACTATTTTGCTCTCACTTCTCAATCCTCTGAATTAAGCAGGCGGAAAACTTGGTGATACAGACAGCTGAGTAATTCCTGAAGTGAAATGAAGTCAAGATCATAGTAATCAAATCTAATGAGCTTATTAATAACTATATTAAAAGGTTGCTCCAATTTTAAACATTTCCTCTCTCCCTTACAGAAAGAAGACAACTCCAGAAAAAGATGGGCCCAGGGGGATGAATTAAGAGCTTTGTGCCTTGAAGTTTTCACTTCCTTTAGTTACAGCTGCCTACAGTCCAATGCTGCAAGGTGAAAAAATAGCAAGGGAAAGGAGATGAAAAATCAAAGGCAACTGGCACTATTTTCAGTCACGAATTGTTCTAGACTCACCTCTGAATAGACAAAGCAACGTTTGGCAGGGGAAAGCAGCACTGTTTACAATACAGAAACTCAAGTCCCTGAATGACTCTAGCCAGATAGCTCTGCAGAGAATGTGAATTAGCACTCTGCTGTTATATAACTGTGCAGCTTCTCCCCAGGCAGCCTGCCAAGCTGCTGGCCTTACGTAAAACCATTCAGCTTGCTCTGCCAGTCATTATTTTCCTTGGCATTTCAGCTACCTGATCTAAACAGGACCTCTCGGCATCACCCTGGGGTGCCCAGTGATTCAAACAAATTCAGTCCATTTGCATGAGACCTGAAAAGTGAGTTCACGGTGTTTTGATATGAAATGCAGCACTAGAGATGTGGACTTCAGAGCTGCTGGTAAAACTCTTCAGCAGTTAGAAGCTAAAAGATTGCACACTTCCTCTTCTTTATGAATGCACATCTGAAAAGGGAACAGGTGGAGCATCAACTACTGCAGTCTGAACCACATAGAAGGCTTTTAACAGAGATCATAAGTAATGCAGGTGAGAAAGGATTGATGCATAGTAATTGGCAAAGACAATATCTAATAGCAGAGAGCTCAGTAAGTCAGCAATAGCTGAGGAAAAGACACAAGCTTCCAAGACCCTATTAGACATTCTATTTCAGTGAGACTGCTTTTGCAGTGTCCTTCCCCCACTCCCATAAATCTCAGTTACAGATCATCCACACCAGAGTGCAGACAAGCGTAACTCAAAATATATGGGAACACTGAATTCTGGAGGTCATCTGATTCAGACTCACGCTCAAAGCAAGGCCAGATGCAAAGAGAGATCAGGGGCTGACATGCATCACTATGTGCAGAGAATTAGAAACCTTGGTACAATGCTGGTGAAGGAAAGGATCCAGCTTTTATATGATGCTCCAAAGAGAGAGCGCCTCAAGATAGGAATTAAAGATTCCCTCCAGCAAACAGGTAAACAGCATGGGCAGCAACAGCACAAGTATCTCTATTTCTCACTCAAAGCTAAACTGGGAATGGCTCCAGGAAAAAGAAAACATACAGCCTATATGGCTTATTCAGGCCTGCAGTCATTTGCCAAGAACTGGCCCCAGCTAGTAAGGATTACCTGTTAAAGTGCTTAAAGGAGACTGCAAACATGATTATTCCCAGTAAGAGACAAAGACAACACTTCCCAGTGTTGAAAGAGAGAAAGCCCTTTCCTCCAGAATATTTTCTGTCATAGCTCCCTCAAGCAAGGGCTTATCAAGAGTTTCCAGTACGTCCTGTGTATTGATCCCTACAAACTCCTCACTGCCAAAAAGCCTCATTTTGAGCAGACTATTTAAAAACAAACCCCTCCAGGCACTTATTCAAATCAATTTACTTTGGAAAGTTTCTAAATGGTGGAAACAAATTTCTGTGGAAGTCCAAAGGAACGCTCAGGAGTCCTGAATATGTATGTGTTTCTGTAAGAGTAATTCATCTTTCTACTGCTGAAGGCAGAAATCCAACTGACATAAACCCTTCCAGTGCAAGTCTGGAGCAAAATTTGCATTCTGTGTTTGCAGAGAGGAACTGGAACTCAGCTCACTGGTGTCAAGCAATACTGAATGACAGGAGGAGCAGTACTCACTTGAGAACACTAAAGAGCCCAGGTGATACAGATGTTGGCCTGACCATTCCTTCACCACTGATGGTCCCCAGCTGGACTTGTGGGTAGTAGACAGCCCGGAAGGCTAGCTTTGAAGATTGGAGCCGAGTCTTTATTACCTCTAAGGGACAGGTAAAGATGGCACCAACTGTTCCTCCGCATCTGGAAAACACAATTTAAACAGAAGACAAAGTCAGGAAAACAGCTGCACAGATGTGTCAAAACACAGCACGGAGTATGAATAAAACCTGAACACAGCTGCTCTGTGTTGTGGATGGATTATTAGGAAGCAGGGCAGGTTTGGCATTAGGCAAAGGTGACTGTTCCCAAGCCCTGAGAGAGGGGAGAGAAGGTTGAGAAACTGTTACAATGATCACGTGCAGTGATGAGGTTGGTAAACACAAAGATGATACCCAGCACTAACAAAGGGTCCTTGACTGACCGTCTGCTGGTTGCATGTTCTGCCAGGATGTGGAATTCTACCTGTAAAAACTTCAGAGGCATCCATGTTTCACAAGCTGTCCTAAAACAGACATACCCTTGGATGGACTTTTTTTATGGGAAGCAGGAAGCTGGCAGATGAGAACAAGCCACTGGGGATTAGGACACTGTAGACTGAAAACACAGCAATAATTCTTCCCCATTTCAGTGCTTATGATTTAAACAGCTGCCTAGAGAAATATTGTAACTACACTAAGTTAAGCTCTCTGAAAAACAATGGATATCAACTTTTTTTTGGGGGGGTGAGGGAAGGAAGCTGCAAGGATGGTGGCAAAACAGAATCACGGGACAGAAAGGCTACTAAAAACCAGAATTCCCATAGTCTGATAACTGAAATAAAAGATTATACACACTCCTACATACAAAAAACTATATAAGAAATAAATGATTCTACCATCAGGATATATTCATCTTAATATATCATTCATCATCTGACTAAGCCTGACAAAAAGCACTCTGGACCAAGAATAGAAGGTGTATGAGTCCTAATCGTCATTTTCATCAGTGATCTGGAAAGTGACTGGTCAACTATTTCTCATTCTGCTGCTGTTGCTCTCTGGTAACTGAAAGTCCCTTCTGCCCAACTTCACAATTAAACATGATGCTGAGGTTGGCTAAAAGGTACAATTCTAAACGTTATTAATCGAACATGTTGGGCTTTAAGAAGGCTTAACTAGATTTCAGCTACTACAACTGGACCCACTGATTAGGAAATAGTTTCTTTGCTTGCACAGGTATCAAAGCATGTGATTTCTTTAAAAACCTCTGTTTGCAATTTTCCTTCTAAACCACCATGAGTCAACAACTGAACTCACTTGAGATATGACTGTGAAATTGTAATTTAAGTAGTTTTCCATGAAAAGGAGATTTAATTAAAAGAAAAATCCTATCATTTGTCTTGCACATAAAAAAGTACCATTGCTTGCTAGAGTCAGGAGAAGTCTGCAGGCACTAATTTGGGAACAGAGATCCATAAAAGGCTATTAGTAAAGGTACTAATGCATATTTTCTAAAGCCCCACATATACATGAACTATTTTACTAGCAGAATCTTTTTTTAACCACCAGGAAAAGGGCAATTAAAAGAACAGCAGAAAAACCCAGGCTGTGGATACATCCTAGTTTATAAATGCTTTATCTGGTACAGCTTATTTTGCTTGCCGAAACAGTAAGTCTTACATCAAACACAAACCATCCGTTGCCAAACCCCTGAAGCCTGCCCACCCTGGCTGTACAACCACAAACATTAAGGTTCTTTATACAGTTCAAAAGGACACCCAGGCCACATGGCTGGGGAATACAACCTCCTCGCTATGGTTTTCACGTCCTACAAGAGTCTGTCCAAGTACACGATCCCAAACGCTATGTTTTTCAGATGCAAACACATGCAACAGAAGAAACCGTGTTTCCAAGAGACCAGCAATATGATTTAACAGCATGGCTTCAATGAGTTTCTCCTCTGAGTTCTTGCCTCTTCCTCTTCCCTGCTGAAAGGGGAAAAAGCCTCAACTAGGGACAAACCATACATCCAAAGTGACACATACTGTAAGAAAGAGCTGTCTTCATCCCTTCTAAACCACTTACATATGCCCATTGAATAAAGTCACAGAGTTGTTCATGGAACTAGGTACACAGCAGTTGAAGCTGTGTCATTTGGCTCAAAAACGACAGCGTTCACAGAGACCTTATCAGGCCTCTGATTAGCCTGTATAAGCCTCTGATTACATCATGTACCGAACCAGGGCTTGGACACCAGCCTTCTGCTGCGGCAATACTACTCTGGAGGACATCGCTTCAGTTTCTCCTTCTTTGTTTTGGCAGATGCATCTCATGTTGCTCCCGGTTCTCCGAAATTCGATCTTGGGGGAAAAGAGACAGGTCAGGAATGGATTCTCCAGCAAAACCTTTCCAGTTCCCACAGCTCGGAGCAGGAAGTGTTTTGAGGAACCCTCTTGCAGATCCCTGCTGCCACCTTTGTTGCTATGTATATCCAATACAGACACAAGTCTGTACAACTAACCCCTGACAAATCAACATACTCAAGAGAAATTGTAAGTCTGTGGCAACTCCATGAAGAAAATTTGATTGCCTACATTCCCAATTCATTTCTCTACCAATGCTCCACTACGGTGTACTGTCTTCAGCCCTCATTTATTTCACATTTATGAACACTAAAACAATACTTTCACAGGAACAACTCATGCATTCAGGACACTGAAACTCCATCTGCTGTTTCTTCTTGTCTTTCTAGCCCACTCCTTCCCTTTCATCCTTTTAGTTTGACAATCCAGTTCCTTTATGCACCCGTTACTATTTAAGTACTGCTGGTGATGCATATGCAATCCTCTGCTATTCAACACAATGAGTTAATATCTGCATCACGAGTTTTGACAACTCAGAGTTTATGTTGTCAGTGTGACAGTTCCTAACAAAGCACTATCTAACAGAGCAATAGGCAGAATGTCAGCAGGGTGCAAACATTATGTCCCAAATACAAACACGTGGCAGATAGTTCCAAGTAATGTACTGGGCAGTTTTTTCAGATGAGCTGATCTTCCACCAGATGGGAATTCTATGCATCATACCCTGGTGTTGTTCTATTCCCTGCAAAGATTGATGAAAAGTAACATACTGTGCATAAAAGAAACACTTTGTAGGGTGTTCCAGATACCTACCTCTGGGAAGAAAGGAGAAACAACCAGCTTTCCTCAGCTATATAAACAGCCATGAACCTTGAAAGGTTCAGGCCATGGATATGCAGCAGATAAACTTGATTTGGGAAAATTTTATGCTGCAACCAAGGCAAAACCTCCAAACCTTCATACTGGTTTGAGCCAGGTTGGGTTTTTCTGATGCATCAGTGCAGAAGTCCAGTTGCAGAGATGTTAAGCAGTGCTCACTGCACTAGCCTCTAGCAAAAACCCCAAACAATGTCTGAATCTGTTCTTAGTCAAAGGATAGAAACCTCCCTAGAAACAAAACACTACAGCAGAGTATCTTCAACAGGTCACAAGAAGTTCCCAGCTCTGCTCTGCATCACAGATACAAAATCTCTTCAGTGTGAGACCCCCAACAATTCATCTGCTTTGGCCTGTCACTTACTGCCAGAAAAACAGTATTTGCACTTCAGGCTTTGAATGCCCCCTCTAGTTGCATGATGGGCCAGGTATGTATCACCATTACAGCAGGAAAATACACTTCTCTGCTTTGTGATGTCCAAACAAAGGAACCAAGGAAACTCTTGGTGTGAGACTAATGAAACATATTTTGTGTCTATGGAGATACAGAACATACTGTAATTTAACAGCTACAGGAAAAATATTTACTTCCATAAAAAGAAAACACTGTTTAAAAAACATGCCAAGGATGCAAATGTCAGAATCTAATTCCCATGTTCCTCTTGCTGCCAGCTTTCTATCTTGACAAATTCCACCCCAGTGTACCCATGACTGGCATTTGAAATAAACTTTCAGCACCCATTAGCACAATTAATAGAGATGGCAAGAATCTTAATTAAGATTCTTAATGACTTCATCTGTCCTGGATTTCATCACTTGTAATATTCTTAAACCAAGTAACAACCCGATGCTGAATGTAAAAGGAAGTTCTGCAGAACAATAGAACCAGATCTTTCAGTGAGGCACCACTGACCTTACCAAGATCATAAGCAAAGGCGATGAGCTGCTTGGTGAGAGCAACCAGGACTTAGAAGCCAGCCTCACACATTTGGCTGTGTGAGCATTTGAAATCACCTCTTCCTTCCCAAAGGAAGCAACTACACTCCACATTTAACAGGGAATTTTTGACAGACAGGATTCAAGTGAAACACGTGAAGCATTAGCACAAATAGTCTGACAACTATATTTAATGGGCTGCTTTAAGAACCACGCTGGGAAGCATGTGTTAATTCACTCTTCATGCTCTAGCATGACAAACAGCAAAGCAGGTTCTAGCTTTGACATTTCATTACTGCATTGTCAAGACTGGGAACAAAACAAGCTGCTGCATTCTCAGATGCCCTAAGAAAACTAAGTACTAAACCAATACAGACTGTTCCTCATGCCTTAATTTTGACTTGTTATGCATTCAGTAAGTTTCCAGCTAAAAACATTATCATCAGGTGCAGATATTCCCGTAGGCACCTACTGTGTTCCTTGAGCTGATACACTGCTAATGAATTACATACTGCACCCAAGAACCTAAACAAGGCAGAGGGCTGGAAAACAATCTCATCACCACCTCTAGTTGTCCAGGAGCACACACAGTAGAGCAGCCACATAGTTCAGGTGAAGACTGCTTCCCTCCAGTTTACAAACAGAAACATCATTTCCCAAATGATCTGTCAGCATTAGCACATTGCTTAACAATTAACGTGCGTGGGAGCAGTGTTCCAGTCCTCTTCCCCACAACTCATTCGGTTACTAATTCAGGGAGTAACTTTGCATTAGTTCTGTGACCTGTACTAGACACTCAGGTCAAATTCAACATTTTAAACACGGCTCTCAGCAACCCAGTGCATCAAACACTTCTCGAAGCGACAGTGACAATCGACCTGTGCCCATGGAGACAGATGTCACCATGCCCCTAATTCAAAGCAGCTTGATGTCACCGACTTCCCTAAAGTATATTTCCAACTCTTTTACAGGTGGCTCAAGTAAGGTTTGGTATCTAAGGTTGCTTCTCAGAGCCAAGGGAGTTACCAAGACAAAAAGAAGTCAAAACATGGGTTTATTCAAATGAGCAATTCCCCCAGTTTGAACCAAACTGCTAAAGAACACACACCACACTGTACCTATATGGAATGAAGAGAAAAGGTTTGTTCCCAGTTTTTGCTCTTTGCCACTTCTATGAAGGTCATTGCAGCCTCTAAATACAGCTTCTTAGGAAATCCCTGCAGCAAACAGTATTACTTCACCTGGGAAGAGAACATGGAGTAACCTCTGCTGCAGCCTAGTCCAAAGTTTTTCCCAGACAAAAATAAGCAACAACTGCACTGACCTCAGCAGGGAAGCAGGAACCAGCATTGTAAACATGCTTACATCTGTTGTGCAACTTAGACACGGATGGTTTTGCTCCTGAAATCTTCCCTGCCCTCAGAGTCATGTTCCCACCAAAATGCCAGGCCCCTTTGGTTTGCTGTTCCTATCGTAAGCCTTAAAAGGAACTAAGAGAAACAAAAGGAAGCCAATGAGTCTGCCTGCCCGTGATCAGCTAATGAAAGCCATCTCCTTCAACAACTGGAGAACACTTCTGAATAGTCCAGTGCATTTCATCACTCCTAGCCTCTGAAGCAGTAAACACTTCTATTGTCATTATCTGAGGCTGCCTTTCTTGTGCACAGACACTGTATTACATCTTCTTCAGCTGACACTGCATCCCACCCTCACCTTCACAGGAAACTATCCCAATAATGTCTCTATCAAAATTCTTTCAAGTGAATGGGTTGCTCTTGCTTTACAATTCAACAAAGATTAGCATCTTCCACAACTTATACAGTATTCTGAACTTCCAGCACTTTCTTCTGCTGGAGGGGTAATTTCATCCAAGGTCCTGGTTCTGCAAACAACTTTAGGTCACAACACAACCCAGTTATTATGGAAGACCTCTCTAAGAGAAAGTGTAAAGGTATTTGAAGGACTGAGGAAAGACCTCCACAGAGACTATTAGCCAAGAACTAACACACTAACAATTCTTTCTAGAATTCCTTTGATGATGTAACAGATGTAGCAAAATATTATCACAGCTGAGCTCCTTTAATCAGATTTTATTGAGCAGACATCCTTTATCACTACTCCTATTCAAAATAGAAGTTAATAAGGTAGACATGGCACTGAGCTTCGTATCTACTACAATTTGGGTTTCTAACTTGCCTATCAGCTGGCTGGTCCAGCGCCCCTCCAAACACATCACCTATTCCCTACAACATTTCTTACATGTAGAGAAATGTGTTTAACATCTTGGGTAACAGCTCAAAAAATCATGTTTGATTTCTTGTTCCATCCAGTGAGCCCCAAGAAATGTGCATTTCTCACTTGAAAAGCAGAGATATAGCATCAGTAGAAGTGTACGCACACAGGATATGGAAGTTCATGGTCTTGAACAGGGAACTGCTCTGAAATCCATTGTTTGGATGGTTGGGTGGGTAGGTGTGTGGTGGACCAAACACTTGGGCATCAGCTAGTGCATGCGAAGACTAAATTCGCTGTCTCATTTTCCTGCCTGTAACACCACAGCAAGATAAATGACTGTACACTTTTCTGTGTGTCTTTAAGTAGCAAGAATGGGGTCCAGCAATGAACCTTTAAACCTTCGTATACCCTAAAAGGCCACCTTTTTCCCCTCTGTGTTGTATTTCCACTGCCGCTTTAGAAACAGATCAATCTTATCATACCAGGGTGGGTGGTGGGATAGTCCCTACCAATTTTCCATTCTTTCTCTCCATGCTTCCTCAAAACCAGATAAGACCCAGTGACTTTGTGGGCGTGCTGCAGCAAACGTTTACTGGGATCCTTAGAGAATGTGGAGGGCACATTAAATGAGTAAGGAAGATGCTGATCACTCAGCACCAGATTAAAACACTGATGAGTTTCAAATTCCTATTTATTTATAGTCCAATGGGCTGTGTGAGGACACCCAGAGCTCTGGATCAGCACTGTTATTATCCAAACCAGTTGCATGTGTACACTCAAGCCCAGTTTCTGTCCCAGGCTCCAGGTACTGTGCCAACGCATGTGGGCGAGGCAAGGGGAAGAGAGGACTTAACACATATTCGAGTCAGCAGAAGAAGGGCAGGGTCTCTGTTGGGTTTAATATTATATTAAATGAACCTACTGCTCTAGGGACATGTCAGAGGAGACTGAAGTCTCCTGTTCAGCAACAAGAAACAATGGGTCACCATTAAACAGATTTAAACTAACAACAGTTTCATGTTGGCTTCCTAACTCTTCTCAGCTGACAACCGCTCCAGGATATTCTACAAATAGGTTAAGCCATTAATATAATATTAAGATTTCTAATAGGACAGAAGTGCACACACCAACACCAGCACCTCCTATCTGCGTAACAGTGATTTTTAAGTATTTATTTTTAATTTACACCATAAAATGGTATTACTCGACTACTAGTAAATTTACCGTAAAAATAATTCCGAAGGTGTTTTGGGACGGGTTTTGGTTGGTGGTTTGTGGGTTGGGGTGGGTGGGATTGTTAAGCCTTTAACACAACAAAAATAAGAAGTTTACAAGGCCTTGCAAGAACTTCTAAGAAGTGGCCTGGCCACTTCTTCACATGCCAAGTCACCTGCTCTGAGGTACCAGCACCTTCTCGATCTCTCTTTCCCCCCACTCCTTTTCCCTTTTTGGAGTACTTGCCTTTCAATATAATTACAGGGATCAGGCAGTTACACAGCCCCCGCTATTCAGCGCCTCCACTATTAACTGTCACCTACACAGAGCTTATTGAAGTGTTGTGCAAATAACCACCTTCCTTTATAAGATCAAGCTACCAAAAGCTATCTGGACAATGCTTTTTGGATGACAACCCTCAGCTCCTGCTTATTCCAGAAGGAGCTGGGCTTAAAGTGTTTCATTGAACAGAGCTGGATACCACAGCTCTGTAAGATTTGGTAATTATATATAGCTAAATGTCAGAGCAGCCCAAGTGACTGCCCAGCGATGACCTCAAGTCGCACCATGATCTTTCCTCGCCCTTCCTGCCTGGCTTGCTAAGGATGTATTTTCTAATTGTGGAGAGGCACCCCTTGCCCGGCTCCTCTGCACGGGCACAAGGAGAAAGCCCCGCGCTTCCCGAGCTGTTCTGAGGGCGCACAGGCTCCTGAAGGGGACAGTGAAGCAGCACGGGCTGCGCTCGGCCACCACAGCCCGTTTCCCCGCTGCCGGCCCGTGGGCCGCGCGGACGGGAGGTGACAGGAGGGGAGGCCGCGCCGCAGCCACCTCCACCACCCGGCCGCCCCTCAGCACAGGCAGCGGGCGGGCACGCCGGCGGGGAGCCGCCGCCCGCGGGGACACCGCGTCCCTCTCCGTGCGGCCTCCCCCGGCGGCCGGCACCCCGCGCCCAGCCTGGCCCGTCCCTCCGCCGCGGCGGCCGCACTCACCCCCCGGCGAAGAGGTGCAGCAGCGTGTTCTCCTGCGGGGCGCCCGCCATGCCTCCGCCGCTGCTGCCGCTGCTGCCGGCCCGGGCTCCGGCTCCGCCGGCGGCAGCTGCAGACGGAGGCCGGGCCGCGGCGCGCACGTGATGCGTCAAACGGCTGCGCGTGACGTCACCGCGGGCGGCCCCGCCCCTATCGGCGCCGTGCCACAGCGGGAGCGGGCGGGGAGCGGCGGTTGCTGAGCAGCGGGGGCGTCGACATGGGGTCCCGCTGTGGCCGGGGAGCTGCCGGTTCAGCCCCTCCGGCCCCGCAGTGACAGACAAGATGGCGTTGTGAGGCACGGCCTCTTCAGCAATACACAGGAGACCGGTGTGACTGGTCACCCCAGAGCAGCGACAGCCGCTGCGGACATTAGAGCTCCTCCAGTCCCACGGGCAGGGGCACCTTCCACTAGAGCAGGTTGCTCCAAGCCCCTGTGTCCAACCTGGCCTTGAACACTGCCAGGGATGGGGCAGCCACAGCTGCTCAATCTGCCCTCTCCGGGCCCACGTTTTCAGGTGTACACCTGCACTCAGGGACGGATGTAAACTGGCACAGGGAAAGCTCAGTTGGTCTTTTGTGGTGTGAGGCACAGCCAGGCACAGCTCCACCACTGTAAATCCCATCTGCTGTGGCAGCAACATCTCCTTGCAGATAAAACATCCTTTCATAATACGCTCTTGATTCCTACATGGCAAGGGTGTATGGGTTAGGCAGCTTATTTAAACTAAGACCTTGCATGAAGAGCATAGATGTGCTAAATGGGCCAATGACATGGACACACAGAAACATCTGGAAACCATGCTGTGCTGTAACCTGTGCTGTAGCACGTCTGAATGGGGGCATCCAGCGAGCAGTATGGAAATAGTCCTTGTCCTTCCCTACTCCCCAGGGATTCCAAAAATGTCAAGCTCTTGTTTATGCAGATGGCTCTTCTGTTTTTATAATACTAAGAACAGAGGAAATATCTCAGTTATGTGACTAATCCAACAAAAAAAATATCAAAAGTGCTGTTTACATATTCAAAGTCCTTTGAATGCCCTGGGGAAAGCTCAGACATCTGCATTGCTGGGTAAGCGATCTCAGAGGTGGCTCAACAGTGACCTGTAGAAGTATTTGTACTGGAGGGACACATGACATGAGGCTTTTAAAACTTATGCTCCCCTCAAGTCAGTGGAAGATCTTCAACCCAGTGCAGTGATTTACACTCATCTGTAGGATAGATGCCATCAATTTATATGCTGTGGGTTAATTTCACAGGCAGGACATTTACAGATGTCTGGCTTTCAACATGACAGTTAAAGTCCTGAGGAAAACATTAAAATAGGGCTGCATACTTTCCATTTACACAAGTTTTCTATTGTCCTTGACAACAAGCTTGAACAAACAACCTCCTAGCTTAAATCCAGATTCACACATGAACTTCACTCCTGCCTTATGGCACAAACCAAACTTCCCTGTCCTGATGCTGCCAGGTGCTGGAGTTTGCAAACTGAGTGTGCACATTCCCAGCATTTAGACTTCAGCATCCTCAGAGGAACAAACGGCTTGAGGGTAAAACCATGACTGAAGCCATACCTGGGTCCACACCACGGTCATGCTGTTTGGATGTGCCTGTCCTGGGTCCTCAGTCTCAAAGCACAGCCCTTCTAGACCTTTCTGTTTCTTTATGAGGTGATGGTGCTATAAAGAACAGTTGCTTCTAAGTGATCCTGTGTGGTGGCTGAAGCAGAATCAGTGTAGTGGACAAGGGTGATGGGATCCCTCATCTATAGAGGTAGCTGAAACGAAGGAAATGCAGCATTAAGTGCAAATAGGATCTGAGGCAAAGTTATAGCTCTGACTACCTGGTCCCCACACATCCTGGGGTGTGAGGACCCCATGTTGTCATCGAGAGTCTATAAAGTCACTCTTTGTAATGATATGAGAATATGTACCAGAGATCCAGACTGCAACATGGATTTGCTAGTTGTAAATACATCAAGGATGCTGGGCCTGTCAAGTGGTGAGATAAAGGAAGAGTTTTCTTTGACGTGTAATTCTATCAGGTCATGCAAATGAATCTAAGAATAAAAAAATCTGGAGAAAGGATGACTCAGAAGAGAGCTGGTAACCAACCATTGCAGGGCTGTCAGAATGCAGATGACTATTAACATACCTCTTTTTTGCTCGAGGTATTGATTCCACCACCATGTGATCTTTGGAGGCCCACCTTGTTTATAGTGCCTCTCACCAGCCCAAAAAAATACCCACCTTATCCCAGTGATAAAACTTCCAGATAGGTACAAACATTGAGTAAACACATCTACAGCACCTGATAACATCAACACAACCAAGCTGGCTGTAGAGACCCCTTTACCAAGGCTTCAGCTCAACACAACAGTGGCACGCTGCAAATCTGTAAGGATTGACATAAGCACACGTAATTCACACAGTGAAAGCTGGACCAAAGATTCTCATTTACACACATACATAAACTACAAATGCACAACAACAGGACTACAAGCCTTCTGTATCCATACACACAGAGCCCTGTCATACATACACACACATAGTTCAATGGGGTTTGGCCATGCGCTTTCCCATGTGCCCAGAGAAAAGCTCCCCCCACATCAAACCCAGTTTTAAGGCCCAGGCTTGTGCTCCCAGTTCCACAGAGGCAAAGCAGCCTCTCACAGTGCATCAACATGCACAAACACAACAGGAGGTGCAGCAGGAGGAGGCTATTTCTAGCCCACCAGCAAACTAAGGAAAACAGCTCCTCGATCAGATGGGTTTGTGTAACCTGGGGAGGTGCCTGGCTGTCCTTTGCAGTGTGGAAACAAGAAGCTTGACCTGAGTGACAGAAGAAATCTCCTTCAAGCCAGGGGCAGAAGAAAGGAAGGCAAAATCGGCCTTCCTGGCCAACACTGCATGGGGTGACTGTGACATGGGAGGGAAAGAAAGAAGGTGAAATGTTTAAGCAGGAAATAGATTGGTCAGCTGTTTTAGGAGCACAAAGACATGGGGGAAGCTGATCCTGACAGGATCTGACAGGGCAGAGTTGTGCAAGCTGTATGAAAAAGGATGGGAAGTTGCTATGGCAAGGGGGAATGAGGAGAGAAGAAGCTGTGCCTTCTTGGCACAAATAAGGAGGGAAACCCCAGTTTAACTGGAGCATATAGGATCCTTCAGAATGGAAAACATGGGATGGGTGTCCTTTCCCTTGATTTTATTCTGTTGCCATTCCTTTGTTCTTTCCCTGCCCTTGTGCTGTGCACACTGAAGGATCTCGTGCAGCTGCTGGTTGGACACCGGGCAGTGGGTTTGCTGTGAGGAACAAGAGCTGCTGCCAGGCAGGAGGGAAGCGCCAGGCCCTCAGCCGGAGCGGGGTGTGCGGGAGGCGTAGGCTCAAGACAGCCACTCATCAAAGAGCAGCCCAGAAAAGCCTCTGCACGAGGGATTCCAGCAGCACTGCCTGCGAGCAGAGACCCGGGAAGGATGTGGCCAGAGCTGTGGTGTTTTGAAACAAGGCTGTTTGGAGTCGGTTCACTGGCTGGCATGGCAGGGTTATGTGTGTAGGAGGGAGGTCGTGTTACTGCTCTCAGTGTTAAAGCTGTAGGGCCTGATTTCTGCTTTCTCTGTTTCCATGTGGGCTCTGCGGAGGCAGGACAGATGAAGGTCAGCAAACTTCACACTGTTTGGATCTTTGGCCTAATGTACACTCTGTATTCAGTGGCCCCTCACAAAAGCAAAGATGTGCAGCAATAGAAAATAGCTGTAAGGGCAGACTCTTACAGAAGCATCTTCACTCACTTTATGCCCTTGGTACTGCCAGAGAGACATGCAGCAGCCACTGAAGTTTGGTATTTGAGCTCTCATAATTTATGTGCAAGCAATTTAGGGGATGTCTTGCTTCAGACAACAGAACTGGCAGAGCTGACTCCTCAGTCATCACACCTACAGCCCAGCAGAGCAATTTAGATGTTCATAGATTTCAGTTAAATTCAATACATTGCAGCAGCTCATGTAGGTTGTTTAGGCAAATACCAAGTCTACCTATGAACACTTCTGTTTAGTTCTCTATTTGCTGTAGGGTATGAGACCACATATCCCAATTTATCCTTGCTAAGAATGTTCAGGAACAAGTTGCAAGCTATTGAGAGGTTATACTATGTCAGTAAAGTAGCTACAGGCTATTTATGGGCAGCACTGCCTTTAAAGAATACTAATTAAAGGGGAGGACTCTACCAGAACATAACATACTGGTTGGAACCAAGATTTTGACTAAAACTGTACCTTTTCAGCCAGTAGCTCATCTGTACTAGAGGCAGTTCTGAACGGGAAGGTCTGTCCGCAGAGCCCTCTGGTGGAAATACCCTCTGGAAGCACAGAAAGGTGTTGGGTTTTCTCCATCAAGCCACCAATCTGAATATTACATACATTAAGGTGACAAAAGTGCTCTTCCCTCACCAAATCCGAGGTTAGCAGGGCCTTTGCTAGGTGATCAACAGCATATGGCTTTCCATTTTACTAGGTGATCACTTGTCCCAGGGAGACTGTTTCTCCTATTTACCATGGTCAGCAGCAGAGTGGAAGCGGTGAAAGGCACTAATCCTGTCTTGCCAAGCTCCCTAAAGAGCCTGTTATAGTTGTTTCCAGCTGGGTGTCTTGACAGGGCAGCCTGAATGTGCTCCAAGCTGCATGAGAAGCCTGTTTGCCTGGGGACCACTGTCACACCACCAGAACAGCAACAGGTCACTGGCTCCAGAAATTTATGCATTGACTAGAAACTTATTCCTGGAGCAGAGGTTCGGCTGGTTTGTGCTGGTGGGCCAGAGGACGTTGTATACATTCATTGCAGCAATGCAGAAGCTGAATTTGCACACCATTCCTTAGCCTGTGATGGTTTTATCCACCTTCTAGACGAAAGGCTACTTGCAGCCATGCTTGCCTCTACCTCTCATTCCCCAGCAGAGAGCACTGTAAGAGCAGTGTTAGAAGCAGAGCTGCCTTAGCGCAGTGAGGAGTTGGGCATGTGAAGTTTGATCTCTTAACAGATCCTGCGCATGTTCTCTGTCCAGTTTTGTCCATATAGGCCTATCATCCTCCCTGGACACTTTGAAGATGCTCTGTCTTGTGGCTTCCTCTTCACAAAACACATCTCAAAGGGGAGATCAGTTCTAAAAAGCTCAGGCTTTGCTGACTTTTTCTGAAGCCCTGGCAAACAAAGCCATAGGCGCTATTGGAGCACCTCACTTGAGCCAGACAGCAAAAGTATTACCTGTTTCCTGGCTGTCATCACCTTCAGTTTCATTTCCCTCAGCCAGGTGGAACGAGGAGGTATGTTTGCTTGTACTAACAGCTGTACAGATGGTCGGTGCTGTGGGCTGCCTCTCCTTCCTCATCATTGCTTTCCAGTCTTGATCTCAAACAGGGAAAAACACTGACTGTCCAATCTCCCACACTGCTTCACATGCCCAGGGGGATATTGTTAGAAAGTCAATCTCTTTCTTGC
Organism: Strigops habroptila; assembly: GCF_004027225.2. Taxonomy (NCBI): domain Eukaryota; kingdom Metazoa; phylum Chordata; class Aves; order Psittaciformes; family Psittacidae; genus Strigops; species Strigops habroptila. The sequence goes on from NC_044292.2 coordinate 4,434,064, forward strand.
TTCAGCCATCCACTGAATTTGAGTTCTTGGGTATCCCACACTGTGATGTGTCTGCTCTTCTGCCACACAGTGCCCTTCACCTATAGGACCTGCAAGAGTGAGCGCTGCAGAGTGTAGGTATCGAGTCCAGGAGATGCAGCTACAGGCAGGGACATCAAAGAGGAAGACAGGTTTTGTGGTTACACTGTGAGCGTATCAAAGCACCAGGAGAGTGGGCCAGATCTGGGAAAGCTCTATGTTCCAGACACTGTTTTCATAACATGTTGAGGATTTCCAGGGAATTTCATGAGGATAAATGTTCACAGAAGCACTGTGGCCTCCACAGATCAGACACCACAGGAGCCACATCAGGGGAAGTTTCTAAATTACTCCCTTGCCAGTACAGCATGAACCCAACCAGGAAAGGGTTGAGCTGGCTATTCCTGGGACTTGTTTTGTCTGGTGGCTTCCTACAGACTGGAGCAAGGACTCACCAACTTGTTCCACATCATTAGCGGCTGGCAGCTTCCCAACCATTACCAGTGTAGTCTGGATTTCACCCAGCAACTTGGAGATGAAAGACATTGCAGCACCACTGCACTCACTGTTTTAGGTCCCAATCCAGCTCCTCCTGAAGTCAGTTACTCTTTTACCACTGAGTGCAGCTGGAGCTGGGGCTGACATTTCTGTAACACTTCTGTCTCGAGCCCTCAGCTAGCTGAACCATTGGTAAAATAGTCCAACACAACAGATAGGTGCCTGCAGCTCTGCTGTTTTCTGGCATTCAAATTAAAACCAGCACCACAGTCAAGCAAGAGCATGAAGAATTATGTTTCTTTCCTGCAAACACAGACGGTCTGAGCTTAGAGCAGCCAAAGCACCTGGTGAAAGGAATCTAGAAGCCTGCACTAAGCTGGTGTGTGTGGAGGCTGACACACATGTGAAGCTCTGTTCTCTTGCCCAAAGTGCATCCCTGCCAGGAGCATCATCAAAGAAAACTCTCTGGTGGTGATGAAGATCCTGACAGTGCTCAGCTGCCCTAAGAATGGATGAGCTCAGAGTCTGGGAGGAGCCCTGGGAGAAGTGTATGTCTAAAAGAGTAACCAAAGTCCAGGGTGTAGGAACATGCAGGACATAGGTGTATTTTTACAAACATAGCAAGGAGCCACCTCACCTGGCTATCCCGTCAGCAAAGTTTTATTGAGAGCATTGTGAGTGATTTAATGAACATCCTAAAGGCTGTAAAGTTTACACACATAATTTGAATTCCTTCTGGCTCATTCTGCAGTGAGCGATTACAGACTCCTCCTGGTTTACATGTGGGAAGCAGAAGCACAAAGACAGCAGGCACCAAACGAACAGCAGAGAGGAGGCCAGGGCAGAGCCTGCCTTGCCCAAAGGTCAGCAGTTGTCTGGTGTACCATGTACTGCCTCCCAGTCAGCGGTGCACAGATGCTACACATGGAGGGCCTGGTTTGTTACAAGACTTGGCCTCTGTTACTCCACATCTTGTCCTTGCTATAATAGGCTTAGTTCCACTTTCGAGGCCAAGACACCAAGAAGCAGCTACCATTTCAAATCCTGTGTCATGCAGCCACTGCAGGGCTGACCCAGCACTGGGAGCAGGAGGCTGTCAGCACACGAACAAGAAGGGCATTCAAGAGAATGAGAAACTACATAAACCCCAAACTGGCAAAAAGTGGTTTTCCACACTAACATGGAACTGGATTCAGGGGCTTGTGGTAAGAGGATGCCTCTGAGGCCAAGAATTTAGGCTTCTGGTTTTTCTCTCTAGAAGAACAGGAGGTGTAATCAGTTGGAACGAATGACTGAGCCCTGAGAGTCCTTGGTTGTTGGGAGACAGCCTGGCTTGGTGCTGACTGAGATGTGCCAGCCATTGACTGGGGAAGAGCAGCTCTGCTTCTGCTATGAACATCAGAAAATCCTGGTGACTGCACGCTGTGGGCAAGGATGACCTGTAGCATAATGCTGAGACACCTCAGTAGTTTTCCCTCTAAAGGATACATGAAATCCCTGGGATCTGTGAAGTACCAGGAGCCCATGAGAGCCTTTTCCCAAGAGCCAGCATTACTGAAGAGCAGTGGGTGAGCAGAGATCCTCCACCCCTTGGCAGTTCAGTGCAAATACAGCCAAATATAGGCAGAAAGAATCCTGCTTTCTGAAGAATGAAAAGGGGAGCAATGGAGAAGAGTAGCAGCATCCCTCTCTGTGAACCCACTCCCCTCTATCCCCATAGCAAGCTTCTCTGAAGGCAAGACTAGGATTAATAGGAAACATATGGGAGGGGAGTCTGTGATCCAGGGCTCCAGGATGAGCAGCTGAAGCACTAAGGAGCTACCTGGACCCCATTCAGGAGTGAGCTCAGGGATCAAACATCTCATGAATGGGGAGTGGGCTGGGTGGGGAGTTTGAAAGGTACAGGCTCCAGTTTGGTGCTTCCCACCCTCCCGGGGCAACATGCCAGTCTGAGAGGAACATTCCAGTTCCAGCACAACAAAGCGTGAGACTCACTAACATCTTCCACGCAACATCTCTTTCCCTCCCTACCCAAATTTAATTGGAACTGGACTCATATTAGTTCCATAGCATTCCAGTCCATCCAGTTCTCAAGCTCTGAAGCCTTAAGGGGCTTCCATGAAGCTACCTTTGCAAGCAATGGACTGATACCAAAATCAAATGCCCTCAGCTTCGGTGGAGCTGAAGACTGAATTAGAGGCTGTAGCTCAACCCCCCTATGGAATTTGGTGGAGGCAGATTCCCCCACCTCACTGAGGACACTGCCAGGGCTCTTCACTGCTTTACAGTCTGTATGTACAAATAAACCCTTCTCCTCCTTTCTGCTCCATGTTTTTTTTTTACCCTCTTTCCTTCTCTTTGGATTTTCTTCCCTTTGTCCATCCCAAGCACAAAGCAGCCATTATCTCAAAGCTCATCACTCCACACAAATATAATCCAGCTAAATATCTGACTTAACAGGCAGGGGACAGCTGTAGAAGACCAGCTGAAAGGGTGAAAGGGTCTGTCCTGGATAGCAAAGAGCTGGTCTGAAGTATTGAGGACAGACCCTTCCACAATGCAAACCAACTGTGCTGTTACAGTGTCTCATACACCAACTACAACTCTTGTCTTTGAGTGAAAGAGGGGAAAAATGGCCATAACCATAGTCACTGAATAAGAATATCCCCAAAGCTGGAGAGAGTTTGTATCCACACCCAACGTTCCGTTCCTTGCCTTTTCCACAAGGAGTATAAGCGCAAACTGTGCACTGAAGCTGCATAGGATTGCTTTGTGGAACTGGCAGCTTGTTCCTGCACTGGTTTTCTCTGACATCCTGTTGTTATTAGCATCTCTCTGGCAAAGCTCCTCTCTCCCTGGGGAGCCCAGGGGCTCTGGCAATCACACTGCTCCCTCAGTGTACCCTTATCTTGGTCCCTGAAAGCCAGAGTAGTGACAGAACTCTGCAGTGCACGTACAAACAATGCCCCCAGTGCCATTTTCAACTGTACATTCACATCAATACCTCAGTTCAGTGTGCTTTTGGTTGGAAAAGCACTGGAGTTTGACACTGGGACTGTATAATGACTTGGGGGCTCAGCAAGTGTGGGCCATTCCTGATCTGCCACTGACTTCCTGGAAACCTGGAACAATTCCCTGTGTGTTGTCTACTCAGGGTGGGATCTGTTCAAAGCATGTGCTGCAGTTTAGCAAGAGGGGGACACTGGTCTTTTCTGGGCTCTTAAGACAATGCAAGTGAACAATATAATTGCTATGCAGAAGAACTGGAGTTGTTTCCAATTTAAACCAATTAAATTGATCAATTTATCACATTTTCCAGTTTAAATTTATCCCGGTGATGGATGGATGCATCACCTACACGCTCTCATCACCCACCAACTGGAATTGCAGCAAGAACAAGGTGAGGAAAACTCTCAATGTGACAGTGATGTGAGTATCTTTGTTTCCTGTGTTTGTGCTTCTCTGCAGTTTAACTAACACGATACCTGCAAGAATGAAATGAGATCTGCTTCATTTCAGCAATACTTCTCACCTCCCTGGATTTGCACGTCATCACTTAAGTCTTTCCCTTAAAAAAATAAGGAGGAAAAAACTTACTTCAAGTAAGGGTGGAATGCACAGAGGAGACGAGCTCTGTTCCCAACCACTGCTGGTTTATTAGCTACCATCTGCATAAAGTGCTCAGTGAATGGCTGCCCATCCCATCCCAGCACATTTACTACCTTCCACATGTGCTGTTTTATTATCATTAGCTTCGCTTTAAACAATCCTTTCCAACCTTTCCCTTCTCTTCATTTTTGCTGTCCTCACTCCAGAATGAAGTAACAAGCTTGTAACCAAGCATTTTCCATGCCTTACCATACAAGTTCATTGGGTTATTCCAGGACTACTTCTTTTACCTCATCCCTGACATCCTGATTCTGCCATGAAGCCTGTGCACAGACCCCCTGAAGTTACTGAGGCTCTAACTACAACATGAAAGCGCTGGGTGACCTCCAGATTGATCTCAGTAAACCCTTCTGTCCAACATGGCTTTAAAAAGACTTGGTCTAATAGCCCAGGGTAGGATTAAGCTTTATGGAAATAAGAGCAATAATTGCTACAATTTGAACATATTTTTTGTCCTGGGGTTGTTATTTTTACGCAGTGGATGAGGATTTTCATTTAAATATGCTCTGTAATGTTACAGTCTGGACACAGGAGCAATGAACCCACACGGATCTTGCAATAGAGCAGTAAACCCTAACCCCCAGGATGGTTATTTATAAAGGAAACAGTGCACACTTATTAGAACTCCCCATTTCAGCACAGCTTTTGGGAACCAGCACAGACTGAAGTGCCCACAGCACAAAGACATCACCTGCCTCCACGTTTCATTTCACAGAAGCCAGAATAAATGGCATGGTAATAGAAGGGGTGGGCTAGCCACTGACCACTGGCATTCTGTAGGTAGATTTATGCTGTGACTGCGCAGGGCCTGGACCTATCCTGCTCTGCCTCTCTCCTGCATGTGGTTATAAAAAGAGCAAGAGAAGGAGAAAGGAAATTAACACAACAGAGAACTTGAAATAAAAGTGTTTTACATCATCTCCTATAAAACAACCCATAAATCCCTGCCCTCCTGCTCCACCCCTCACATGGTTTTCATTTTGCTGGCTGGCTGAAAACCAGAAAAGTGGAGGGTACAAAGCACATATTCTTGGTGGGAGAGGCTTCCCCCTTCCCTATACACTTCCTACTCACACCTTGCCCCCGTGCCTACAGCACGGCATTCTCCTCTGGTGAGTAATCGAAACATGGAGGAATTCAGCATCTGCCTGCCCTGTGCATTGCTCCAGTTCCTCCCACTCGAGGATCCCTGCCTCACTCTGAGCATCCTCAGCCACCTTTGCCCAGTGCAGTGGAAAGGACAGAACTGCTGGGACTTCTCAGCCACCAGCATGAACCCCCAGGTAACAGGAACACCAGACCACCAGCAAGGCCCTCAGGTTTACCCATCTGTCGCTCCAGTGATGGCACAGACGGTCACAACAGGAACCCAGCAGGGTTGAGGCAGTGTCTTTCCCATTCCACCCCTGCACCCAGAGAACCTGCAGCTCTTCAGAGCCATTCATCCTCCTTCAGCAGCCACTAAGGTTTTCTGAAGAGAGCAACAGAGAATTTATTTCTGTCCTGGAATTCACTGGCTCATATAAGTAGCTTTTCTGAATAGTACGTCTCTAATGCCTGAACATAATCTAAACATCCAAAGTGCTGTATAAATGCTATTAGTTACTTTCAGTAGAGTTGGATAAACAGACATGCTAATGCTTCAATTCCAGCATTTCCAGCATGGAGAGTTTTGCCATTGGAAATAAACTGCAGCTCAAGAAATTTAGATCCACATTCTCCACAGAGTTAGAGGTCCTCTGAAGCTCTCAGGAGTTGCCACGCTGTTTGTCATTGCTTTCTTTGCTAACAAGAGAGATCACAGATGGCAACTAACCTACAGCATCAAGCTAGGGCTCATTTCTCTCCTCCCACCTCCACCCCCAAGCACTCCTCAGCAGAAAGAATGACCTGGTGTAATTCCAGGAGCTGAGCAAAGAGAGTGAAAATGCCAGCCTGCCTTGCACAGAAACATAGGCACCTTTTTGTTTTAACAAGCTCTGGTAGGGCAAGCTCCAGGAGATGCCAAGAACATTTTGTTCAGAGGCAAGGATCTGGAGCAGGTCTATTCCCGGTGTCCTGTCCCTCTCTGGGTGGGGATGTATATCAGCTGATAGCTGTGCTCTCCAACCAGCTGGTGAGGTGCAGTGTCAGCCCTGGGCTGTGTCAGACTTCAGCTCCAGCCCTTCTGGGAGGAGAGTTGGGGTTTGTTCCCATGGCAGTCTGGCATGTAGCTAACCTGGTAGTGACTGTGTGTGTACAGGAGAGCCACCCAGACAAATCCAGTGCAGAGCAGGGTTGCATGCAGGTGGAGGGAATGTACTTTAGCAGCTCCCTGTACAATGTCTTTTTCATTTCCACTGCTCCCAGTGCTGCTGGGCCTCATTCTGGCTTTGGCACTGGTCTCCAAACCAAACCATCTATCCACTACACTGTGTAAGCTGCCATCCTAACACCCAGCTTTTGCTGGCCTAGCAAGTTACAACCTGCTGGTGCTTCCCCTCAAAACCACTTACACATTTGCTAACTTTAGACCTTGCCACAAATGGATTCAGCACATGGATCTGCTGGAAAACTGGGGAGTTCTCCAGGCTCCTCTTGGAATTCATCCAGTCACCTCCAGAAGTGGTCCTTCAGCCCATGCTTTGTTTTCCAACATGCTGCCCACGCCAATCCATATGGGAAATGTTGGATGGTCCCTAAATGCCAACTGTGATACCTTTTTACCTGATCCTCAGGAATCCACTGCAGTTTTAATCCCATTGTCAAGACCTAAATGGGTCACAATCTAAGGGAATAAGGCAGGAGAACTGTTCCTATTTTATGGATGTGTAGATGCCTGCAGGAATTGGCAAGTGGCTGACTGCAGGATGGCGTCAGTGTGTGACCTTATGGTGTGGTGGCTATGGTGAGATACATACCATTGCTAATCTGTGACTCCAAGGCAAATGGCATCATTTGCTGTAGTTCACACTTCGTTGTCATCTCTGACTGAATAAAGAAAGCAAAGGATGAGAATGAGTTAAGAGGGAAGCAGCATAAGCAGATCTTAAAAAATACATTAGTCACCGCATGCAAGGCAAACAGCAGCCTGTAGATATATCCCACCCAAAGGGGACTGAGAAAGTGACCTCATGCTGCTTGTCAAACATAATCCCATCCCTCCCATGACGACCTAATGCTGCAGCTCCATCTGTCTGGAAGCTAGTCCCCACTGCACCAGGGCCAGCTTTACCATAGAGACAGAACAGTGCTAGGAACTTTTAATGACTGTGTATTATACACCCTACCCTGGTCAAGGCTTTTTTTTCCAGCAAACCTAGGAGCAGCACACAAACACTAAGTCCTGTGCTGTAACCATGTAAGTGATGCAGACTGGTTGTGTGCTTAGGTACAAGTTTATGTCATACTAAACACACTGTACAACCCCCCTTACTTTGTCATGATATTGCTTTTGTGCCTAAAAACCTTGTCATGGACCTGGATCCCCAGTGTGCCAGGTGCTGTGCAACCAGGCTAACAGGAGGATCTCTGCCTCAGTTTTGTTGTTGCTTGTGCAAAGTGCCCTTGGGTAACACAGTGCAGACAGGCAGGGCAAACTGCAGCCCCCATCCAGCAGCAGCTGATGCAGCCTGTGCATCTGATGAACTGTGCAAGAAGTGACCACAGATTATCACTTGGGCACAGAGGGCAGGGCTGCAGGAAGCCTTGCTTCCTTTTATCCAGGAGTACAGGCTCAGAAGATAAGGGAGAAAGGCTGCCACTTTCTTCACAGACTGTGGCTTTTTTCTTCCTTCCTCCCATTTCTGAGGCATCTAAAAACCCAGGACAGCTTTCTCCTTCCCATTCAAGCCAGACTTTTGTCACAGCAAAGCAAGATGCAAGCAATGGCTGAGCCATGCTCATAGCACCCAGGCTACTTCCATGTGGAACAAAATCATACTCTGTTCCCAGCCACCATAATGGATCAACACCAGCAGAGCTGCAACCTGCCCTAGAGCTTTCTCTTTCTTTTGCTCCTAGTTTCAAGGATGAACCCTTAAAGTAACCTGTCATTGACTAAAGTCTAGCAAAGCTCTTGTGTGCAAAGGACCCAGATTGCTGCTAAGAGACTGTAAAGGATGTGCCAAGAGGCTGTACTGCCTCGAGGATCTTTGGGAAACAGTCTGTGTGTAAATCTTTCCCCTTGGATGTGTTTCGTGGAGCCATCCAAAGGCTCGATAAAGCCACAGATAACACAGGCAGTATTAGGTGGCTGGATATGATGATGCAGGAGCCCACCTGAAAGGACCAGGACACCACAGTGCTTCTGCCTGGGTACAGTTTGTCAAGAGCTCTGAGCACAGGTTGAGCTTCAGCCAATTTGGCTGCACAAGTAGCTTTTTGCTGCGGATTTTATGGGGCTCCCTGGGAGCAGGGGCAGGGGCAGCCCCCCTCTGCCCCTGATGCTAAGTTATTTTACAATCATTATCTGAAGTCAGTGTTTAGCTGTTGCCCAGGTAACAGCTCAAACATGCCTCACCTCACGGCCTCCCTGCAGCTCCGCATGGCTGCTGCAGAGCTGGGAAGCAGACTTAGTGCCAGGCGCTGAGGAAATGAGCTCTGCAGCCTCCCCAGGACATCCCAGAATATTGGCGAGCCAATCCAAAACATCCCCAGCCAGATTCCTGGGCAGGCACCTCACTGAGCACACAGTGCCTGACACTAAATCCGCAGCATCTCCCCCACCCCTCACACCCTTTGGCTTCTCCAAAAACGTGCAAAGCCATGAGGCAGATGCAGCCCAGCTCACACCACTCCCATTGGTACCGCTTCCCTACCTCTCCCAATATATCCTCTAGCAAGTGTATGTCCTCTGACACACACTTGGAGTACTTAGAGCCAGATGTGTAATCCTGCAGTAAATACAGTGTCCTGCTGGGCCACAGCCTGAGCGGAGATACAGGAACTCAACACACACAGAGCCTTTCAGTGCATGCAAGGGGTTAAGGAGCTGGAATGAGGCTGTGGCAGGCACTCAGCGATCCTGTGCTGCTCACACAAGCACCTCACTCACTAAAGTCACATGGAATATCATGTGCATAAAGCAGATAGTATCGAGCCTGGTGTCCCTGCTACAGCCTTTGTATCAAATGTGCTCGTCTCCCAGGTCAAAACACAGTGCTGAGGCTCAACCTGCTATCAGGAAACAAAACAAACACATCTGCATGTTGCTTGGTGTAGCAAGATGGAAATGAGGTGCTGCCAAAGGGGCAAATGGGAATTGTAGTGATGGTGCCTCGCATGCATTTCTGGCCTAATGCATGAGAAAACAAAGAGCAAGTCGGGTTGCAAGCAGGAGGCAAATGCTGTGCCCCTGGTGCCACAGGTCGTTGCTGGAGCAGGGGTCAGGAGACATGTCAGCAGGCAAACCAGAGCCATTTAACACTTCAGTTCCCCTGTGCCCATGAATCTGCAGAGGGCTATTTTGGTTTTGTTACCTCGGTGGTAGCAGTTGCACTCTAGCTCACACTTCAGCTGGTGTCTGCAAACAGACATGCATGTACATTGTTAGAGTTCAGTTAAGTGCTTGCTGGGTGCTTTCAGCACCCCAAAAACCTTAATCTTTCTTCTCCTATTCCTCCTTTCCTCACCCCAAGTCCATGAGTGAGGGATTGGTCCCTGAGTAACTCAGAACATGTATCTTTGGCACTCTATAGACTCCCTGTGAGGTTACAGGAGAGCCACACCAGGTCAGGATTTGCCACCTTGCCACATTGAGACCTGCATCTTTAAGTGTGGTGGCACTTCTGCAACAGATCATGTCTGATATGGGCCAGATCTCACATCTCCTCAGCATCAAAAGCACCCTCAGGTATTCTGGAGGAAAGTACACAGGTAACACCTTTTGTGCTGAATGTGTGGAAATCTTCCCCCAACAGAAATAATCACTGCTTGGATGCTTGCTCCCAGTCAGGCACTGGCAAAGCAATCCTTGGGAATTCTTCAATAGTTTGAAATACCATGAGATGCTGGTGGGGTTCCAAAGTATGTCTGTTTGAACTGTTACTCAATTCCTTTTACTGTCCCCCTGCTGGGAGCCTTGATATGAGGGAATGTTTAACTCCATGAATGGGAGCAATTTTCACATTACTGAAGAGCTGAGTGATTTTTGCCAGTACAACTGCAATCAAGTTGGAGATTATTTCTTTGCTTTTTAAGACTAACCCCAGAGTGGTCATAGAAGCACAGTGTGGGGAGCAAGGTACCAGTATCCCCTCCAGTTTTCCATGATAGAGATTTCCCATGCATGGCTTTGTCTTCTGTTCCCCTTTGAAAGCGAGAGAAGCGTTGAGACAAGACCTCTGTAATCCTTGTAGCTCAACACAGAAAGAGCTGGAGTTGTCAGCAAACAAAACTGCTGGGGCCAGAAAGAAATCAAGTCCTGAACGACCTCCCCTAGCATCATGGCAGAGACAGAATCTGCCCCTATTTCCTTTTGTTGATGGCCAAATGTTCATCCCCCATGGCTAAAGCAACTCCATCACCTTAGCCAGTGTCAGCAGCTGCTGTGCTGTGTGCCCCAGAGGGGAAGGTGATGCCCCCCACCATTAGCCAGGCCCCAGCCAGTACCAAGCACCCGCTGGGTGGGACCCATGTCCTGCCCAGAGCTCTGCATCCTGACCCCACTATTCCCAAGCCTGCCCTTCACTGTGCCTGGCTCCCTGTGTCTCATGCCACAGGACTTTCATACTTTAGTTAAGTCAGCACTGACCCATTTTACTTCGTTCTTTTTCTCATTCAGCTTTGCCTTCTTGAGCTTGCCTAAAGCAGCTGGACCCACTTGGGGCTGGTTTGGATCCATGTGAGAGGCCAATGAGATGTGATGTAGCATAAAAGGAAGTGCTCCCAGAATGGCTGCATGCTTGCTCTACCTTTCTAAAGCCTGTGGAATCTTAACTGCATCCCATAAATCATCAGGGACTTCTCAGAGACTGACTGTCAGCTCTGTGCTCCCTGCTGCTGGGAGCCCTGCCTGCCTACATGCCGCAGCCACATGGAGATATTCCACATTCACAGACAAGCCACAAAAAGTCTGTCCTGTTCCTTCAAGGAATGCTGTGGCCTTTGTGAATTAGAGAGGAGCAATGCTGTGTAGCAGTGAGCCAGCCTATGGAGTCAAGCAGGCTTCAGCATGCTGCTTCCTAAGGTTATGGTCCAGTGAGATTTCACCAGTTTTGGCACAAAATACATGTACAGTGAGTGCTCTGATATGAGATGTCATCCTCTGTTCTGTCATTCATCCATCACATAACAACCCCACAATGAGTGAAGGGTGCTCTTAGCCTCGAACAAAACCCAGAAGTGGGAAGGAGTTCATGGAGCTTCCCTTACATAGATACACACAATCTGGCCTTAAGTGGTTCACTGTCCTTAGTCAAAATATGTATTATCACTCACATGTTGCATGGGGGAAATACATCGGCTTTGCCTGGGACTCTATTTACCAGCAGAGGTTCCTGATGCAGCTGTATCAGCACAGCTTGAACAGGCAGCTAGTGCTTGCTTGTTCTTCCTTTCCAGCTCAGTCTTGCAGCAGTTCACCCCCTCCCCAGTATGTCAGTCTGCCTTGCCAGCCCAAACCCAGCCTCAGCTTGGATCTGCCCAGAAGTGAAGGTGAGTCTGTGATGTTTTGGGCCTCCTGCACTCAATGGTGCATTGAAGCACATCAGGAAAGGATAAGGTGAGGTATTTCCTTTGGGCTGGGTGCCCAGTAGCTTTGGAGCAGGGGAGGAAGAGAGTTTTCAAGGCCCCTTCAGAAAGCAGGGCCAGTGCTACCCTGGCATGGCAGGAGGAGAAGTCTCTTGCCAGATCTCCTCTGGACCCCTGACCAAACACATTGGGGCACCCCCTTTGTGCTAATAGATGAAACTGCTCCTCTCATGAACTTGGGTACCCAATGCCAAGTTTAGATACAGTCTAGACTCAGTAGCATATTTATAACCTTGGCTCATGACGTGGCAGGCAGTGGGGTATAAACAACATTCAAACACGATGAGGCGCAAAGTTATTTATACATCCGAGTGCTGAATGTAGGGTACCACAGCCCCAGGGGCAGGAGCCACAGCTTCCTGGGGATGGGAAGAAGCTGCCCTATCAGCAGGAGTAGGGGTTCTGAGAATGGGACACAACAGGAGTGAAGATCACTATCTAATCCCATACCTGAGCTTCAGCAAGATACCAAACTGACCACATTTCTTCAGGAATAAGTGTCATTTTACCTGTTGCCACAAGAGATGAAAGGAGTGAGGAGCTAGCTCAGCCATTGTCCGAGATGCAGGCAAATGTCCATTCAATCACAACAGCAAAAATGTCCCTATTCAACAGGTAATATTCAGGATGCAACTCTGCTGACAGTTTGACACTGTCCAGTGGATTGAGTGGCAGCAACTCTCTCACAAGTCTAAGAACTATCTAATTCATGGCAGCTCCTTGCATTTCAATTTCACACAACATAAATGTAGTCCACTGTCAAGCAAGGTTTGGGCAACACTGTCCTGAACTGACAATGTCAGCTAAAGACCTAGTTGAGGAAATAGAAGAGTTAGTTAGAGTGATTTGTTCCAGAGTCTTAGCCTGGTTGTGGATAAAATTGATCTAGTGGAAGATTAGTATCTATGGACCTCTTTGAGCTCTTAGGCTCAAAGGGGATGGAAGCACAATGTGCTATTATTTGCCCAGGAGCCAGAGCTTACAGCCACTCTCTGCTTCCTTGTGCAAATTGCACCCTTAGAGTAGGCTCACAAGATGATTTTGATTCCATCTTGTCCTTGATACAGGAACCAGGTGGGGGTTTTAACTGCTTTAGCTGCACCAGACAGTGCTCTGGTATGTTATTATAGTGTGGCTAAGTCATGTCTGGTGGCTATTAATGTCCCAAGCCTCTTAGAACATGGACACCCTGTGAGCCAGGCTGGCTGAGACAGCCAAGCAAAGTGACATCAGTCAATGATAACAGGGTGAAGGAAGTCTCCTTGTCAAATCTTCCTTCAGGCCTTCAGGGAAAGGAGTGTCCCATCAAGAGCTGGACATGACTGCTCTTCCCTCTTCTTACTTCATCTTGCTACAGAGGGTTTTAGGTTACTGCCTCTAGGTGGGGAGAACCGGTTCTGCAGGTGATGCTGGGGGAGCAGAAGGGGAAGAGTAAGGTTGGACTTGTGTGACAGTAAATACCCATCTGTGTCCTTTCTGTGACTTACATGTCATGAAATACCTCAACCTTCCACCCGGAAAGAAACTTTTACAGACATAATTGGCTTTAATAATAGCTTGCATCAACACACTTTCTCTTGAGAATCCCATGCACTGGGCAAACATCTGTCCTACAGACCTCTGCCCTGAGCACAGAGATGTCACTGTCACTCAGAGATGGATTATCCAAGCAAAAAGCATACCGACCAAATGTTGTCTCATCCCAGAAGTCAGAGAAAGGTCAAAGAGTTAAATCCTTCAGTACTTTCACTAGGAAGATATCCCTTGTCCCTATCAGGATTTTAAGGAGGCTCTTTTCCTAATCAGTGAGATCAGCCTTACTCTGCCATGAGCATTGGCCCCCAAATCTGTGCTGTGCCACACTTAGATAAACTGGGGGGCAAACACCTCCCACTTAGGGATGTAGTTTTGTATGCCAACTTTGCAAAGGATGGCATGGATGCCAGGGAGCTCTGCTTTCAAGTACCTGCTGCCTTCTCTGTAGAGTGATGGGGGATGACAGCAGAGGCTGGTTTCTGTAAAACCTAGTCTTTGGAGGGAGAAGGGCAGACAACACAGTCCAGAGACTTGCAGATCTCAGAAGCTTTCTGGTGGAAGGCCTCATTGTCAGCCATCAGTGCTATGAATGACAGAATGGTCTCTGCCCTTTCATGCCCACCTGACCTGTGAGAAATTATGTCAGCCCAGGCACTTGCACTGGATTTAGGCAGAGAAAGAAGTGGGCAGTGCAGTGAACCACTGCCCATCTCCGTGGGCCAAATACCTCCTCTGACAGCCATGAATACAGCTGTGAGGGGGAAGTGTTAGCATGAGGGTGCTGAATCATCTCATCCCAGAACAAGCCTTTGAGAGGTCACCCAGTTCATTCTCCTGCACGAAGTGGGTAACAGCTACATCAGCATCCTTCCTGGCAGCTTGTGCACTGCATGCTCCCAACTGCAAAGAGCCAAAGGCTCTCCCTTCTGTTGAAAAAGTACTTGCACCCTTCTCAGGCTACTGCTGAGCACATGGTTCAAACATCTGAAGGCCCCACACTGCACCACAAGCTACAACCCACCTGCACTTTGACACGTGAAGGGGAGAAAGGCCTGTCCCCTTTATCTGAGACTTCCAGCATGACATTAACCAAAGTGCTGAGACTTTCTGGGTATGAAAAATAGGAAAGAGAAATGTGAGAGAGGGGGAGAAATGATAAGGAAGATCAACCTGACTCATGCCTCATCCTCTTCCTCTGCCTTTCCTATCCTTCCCAGGCAGCTGTAGGGCATTACTTGGTTTGTGCTGGGCTGAGAGGATGCTGCCAGGTCAGCAGGATATGTTGTCCATTTAGACAAGAAGAGGATTATTTAGTCTAGAGCCTCTCAAAGGAAATATCCATTCGCACATGAAAAATCTCTAGAATTCCATTTGCTCTCTCCAGTGTCCCTGTATCTCTGCAATCTCCAAAATGCAATTGCTGCTTCCTCCATCCTCTGCTGGCTCTGGACTTCAGCTGCTTGTTGTTCAGCTAAGCTCACAGTGAGTTTTTGCCTGCACCAGGCGTGTTAAATAGCAGGTTGAAAGTTTTTCCTTATCTCCAGCACATTTGGTCCTAGATCATTTGCTGCTGACTGGTTGAAAAAGGAAATTTTCAAGCTTCTTTGGAAACTTCACTGCTACTAAGGGATCTTCATCTGTATAGGTGTAAATAGCTAACAGGAAAGTAGTACCTATAGGGAGTTTTCAGGTCTGTGAGTACATTCCACTTGTTTCACAACCAGGGACTTCCAGGACATCGTACTAACTACATTGACCTCAGGGTTAGAGGAGAAACTCAGGTGTAAGATGTAGCTCAGGAACAAGGAGGAACATTGTGTTTATGGTATGTAAGACTGCTGTGCAGTGCAGCACAACTTTAGCAGCAGGAAAAGATTGCTAGGGAATTCTTAGGATTGGGAAGGAAGGAAGTGATACTAACAAGATCTGACACACTTTCTATTGTTAAAGATTCCTGAGAAATCCATCCATGCACAGAAGACAGAGCTGATTCTGCTTTAAAGAACTCCCTTTTGTCTCCTACCATTTTTTCTAGGAATTTTACATCTAAGCTTTGTACAGTTCTCATTTTCAGCATGAGTTAGCTGATGCCATAGCTAGTAAATTACACCATAAGGCAAGAACACCTTTCTACACTACGGGCAATCTATTTAGCCAGCTCTTGTGAACTTCAAAACACACATGGTCATGACACAACACATCAGCAATGTCCCAACAAGACACTTACTGGCAACCTTTCACCTCATGTGCTCCCAGCCTAATTAGGGAGTGCTTCCCAAAGGGGGCAGTGTCATGGATCTGTGTGCTTTGGTGAAGAGCTGTGACAGCTTGTATTTAATTCCTTTGATCTACACAGTGTGTGGGTAGCACAAGGGTCCTTTCTCTCATTCTGAACACATGTATACTGCTGGAGCAGGGCCTCACTCAGAGGACAACGGGGTTCTTGGCAATTCACTTATTCCTGCTGCAAAAACACCACCTCTGACTTGATTCCCCCCCTGCCTGGTGCAGAGACACTGACTGTGGCCTCGTGATAAGGGAATCATTGCAGAGGAGTTATAAATAGCTATCAGACAGGGGTCACTAATTCTGCCTTACTCACAGCAAACGTGTCAGCCAAAGTTCTTCTATCAGGAAACTGCATTTCCCACTCTTGTCTGTCTCACTCTCCCCTCCCTTCCTAGAGGTGTCAGCACCATTATTAACTCTTATCTCTCTGAGGTTTTTTCCTCTCCAATTCCTGTTCCCTTTCATTTCTTCAGTGTGGCAGGGACTGACACATACAGACACTCACTTTAATGGTGACATCGTTCATCTGGATCCTCTCCTGTCCTGCCACCGTGGTTTGGAAAGTGCATTCTGACATAGAATAGGGAGGTGCCTAACCAGTGCTGCGCTTGTGACAATGATTAGTGTCATTGAAGCACTGTGCTCAGTAAAGAAGCTACAGTCAGATCATATTAGTGAGTCAGTGTAGAGAGAAGTGAATAAGGGATGGAAAGTCTCAGTACTGAGGTGCTCAGGACAAACTTCCCAAGCCTGGAGAAAAGACATACCAGAGGCATCAGTGAATCCACTGAGGAAAGAGCAGTGCTACACATGTGTTGAGTAGTCCTTGGTCACAGCCTATGGAACCTCAGCTGGGAAGCCAAAATTGAGATCAGGCCGTTTATAGGGAGCAGATCAAAGGCTGGAAGGTTTAACAATGCTGGTCACAAAGACACAGCTGAGATTACAGAGAAATTAACATTACACAGTTCTCTTTTCTAGAGACCCAGGGGCAGGTAAAGGGGAGTACAAGGTTCTGTTTTCCTCTGAGGTATCTACACCAGCTATTCTCAGAAGTTGCTGAGCAGAAGACTCAATTACACGAGTTCCTAATATAGCAAGTTATATGATCATGGGCTATTTTTTTAAGTTTTGACTCACCCATTTGTACACTTCTCATGGTAAAGGTCTTTACTCTGTGGAAACTCTTCCTACCAGCACCCGAACTGACTCAAGGGAACATTTATTTTGGGAGACTGTCCTTTAGAAATAAAAAAAACTTCATCAAACTCCAGCTTTCTTCACATTTATTCATGTCTTGAGCAAACTGCTTCCTGTGTAGACAGAGCAACATAAAAACTGGGTAACACCCAAACCCTGCAGCACTATGTCTCTGTGAGGAGAGCTCTGGGCTGGAATTCAAGAGACTGTGGCTTGATTCCTAACTACACTGGCCTTTTGACTGCCATTCAATGAGTCAATTCATTGATCCATGCCTCAGTTTCCCTACTCCAGTCACAGGCAGTGATACAGACATCCTTGGGGGTCTACTGTGAACACTTCCCAGTAACTGTTAAATACTGCTCATACAGGCCTAGCCTAATTCAGCCTCTGCATGATCCCTGTTCCTCATGTGTTTACTAGATTGCATTCTTTCTACAGGATCCTGTACTTCAAAAAGTATAGAATAAGTAAACAAACCACAGCTCCATCAGCCAGGAAGAAGAAGAAAAAATAATGCAGACAAAGAGACTCACTTGGCTAGGTGACACAGTGACATCCTGCCCAGGCAGAGTCCCAACTGCCCAAGAAGCATCTTGTGAACGAAGCTCGTTTTGTGTCCTCAAGGAAGGGTGTGTTCAATTTGAGGAGCAGGGGAAGATGGAAACTGCACAGCCATTAACTCTTTTAGCTGAGGAGAAGGAGAAAGGCTAGGTGAAGATGACCCTAACACAGTCACGTCAGGAGTGAGCCCTCCCTTTCTCAATGCCAACCTCATGAAGGCCCAGCAGAGGTTGGGCTGACCCCAGTATGTCTCCTGTGGCACCCTGAGGTGTGTGGTTTCAAGTCCTGTCTGCCTCCTGGTCACATTGAGCAGCACTGAAAGAAGGAAAAGGGAAAAAAAGAGAACAACCTAACCCCAAATCTTTTTAAAGGAAGCCAAAGGCCAGATGCTCCTGGCTTCCTGTCCACTGCTGCCACAGTTGCTGTAGCCTGTGGTTGTGGTTAGTCTGTCTAGAGCTCACATGTGAGAGACTGAAACTGTGTTTACTGGAAACTGGAAACTCTGTGGCTCATGAGCTGCAGCAACACCTGACAGCAGCCTTGCAAAACCCTCCTCTCAAATGGGAGGGTTTGTTACTGCTGGGCTCATGGTGCTCATATTCCTCCATCAAAATAAAAGATACAAAAGCATGACATTATTAAAAAAAAAAAGTGTACTTTGGACTAGTTTTGAAAGGAATATGTCAGAAAATGGTTAACAGCTTTCTGCACGAAGAAAGTAAAGAAGTTGCTGTATTGCATCTGAGGCTTTGATATTATAACTACTTCTGTGATAGGGTCATTCTATGCTTTATGCAAGAACAAAGATTGACCCTGCAATCAAAATCAACGTTTTTCAGCAAATACTGACAGAATATCTGCTATAATTACAGTTAATTCAATCAACCATTTTCTGCTTGTGAAAGTACAAGAAACTCTTCGTTGATATCAGTGGCATTTGGATGGAGTCCTTTAAAAGCTACTATTCAAGTATGGCAAGGAGAAGAATCAAATCCAGTCTATTTCTGATAAGTAGAGCAGAAGGGATCAGTGGAGCAGTAGAAAAATTAAGCTTTTTAAGCACCATATACTGCTCTTCCTAATCCTACTAAGGAAGCATAGGCTAAGTTAGACCAGCAAAGTGTGTTTGTGTGTAGGATCTGCGCAACCCTTTTGTTCTTGCCATGCAATTTCTAAGTCTAAGTCCGTTTGGACAGTGGCCCATGATGAGCCTGTACAAGGTGATAATGCACCTGGTGGAATCAGGATGAAATTATTTCTAACTGGCAAGCAAAGTGAGAACACTTATTAAAGGATTGTTTTAATTACTACATGGATGCTCAGTGGGTTTAGAGAACCCATCTGGGTCTTGTGGTAGGGAGTAAAATCAGAGAGTAGCAGTCCAGATACCTTCGCTTCTGGTCTGAGCATTCCCTCTCCGGTTAGCTTAGAGCACAGGGAATATTTACATGCCAGACTTGCAGGATGCCATGAAATCAGCAGAAGGCACATCTCTATCTGCATTTGTACTGATCAGCCAGCACATCCCACCCTGACAGCAAGTTACGGGAAGCCCTCCTGCACAATCCAGGAATTGCTCAGAATGGCAGCAGTGCTATTTGCTGGTACCCACTATGGGTGCCAACACTGTGCAATAGCTGTGGATAGTAGGTGTCTGCCAGCTCTGCCATCTGGCCAGCACAGCACTCCTTGCTAGAGAACACTAGCACAGAATGATGGTAATAGCAAGCTGCATGTTGCTCCCTTTGGATCTTTACTTTGAGGAACGGGGAGGATTTGAAGAGATTATATAGCAGAAAGAAAGGTGCCTTTTGGGCTCTGCCTTTGTGGGTGGCCAGTGGCTTTCACACAGAAGTGATATTTCCCTCTCCCCCCAAATGAAGTATTTTTGGTGGAATGAAACTGGAATAAATCCTCACAGGCTGCACAGCAATCTCTTTTCTGTCTTGTTTCAGTGTACACAAACATCTTCACTCACTTTTGGGATGCAGGTGAATGAAAGAAGTATGTTTCAGTGAAAGAAAATACAAGTGCACATGCTTTGTTGTAGCACAGAGCAATGAGGAGGTATTTCTTTAAGCAGTTGGGAAGCTTTCTATTGGCGCATTGTCCTGCGCTAGGGAGCACTCCAGGAACTAGCAGGATGGACAGAGGCAGGCATAAAATGTTAGTGTGTGTTTAGTAAACACCATTGTATTAAATCATGTTTCTTCACATTGCTTCTCTGTAACTGGCTGCATATGAACCAAACAAAAAGAAATACAATTGTCTCTACTACAGAAAAGAAACTGTAAGCAGGCAGAGCATGGAAAACAAAGCAGAGCAGCTGCATGGCATGTTTTGGCCACTACTGAATAGGTGGAGTGTCTAAGATGGGCCAGCACGTATACACATTGCTAACAACTGCTCCCAGGTCTCCTGAGATCAGAGCACAGCCAGTAATCCAGAACAGCTTGGAGAGGCTGGACAAGTCTGCAGGAAAGTGGAACTAGAAGCAAGACACAAACAATTTATCTAAAATATTGACAAGGCCTTGATAAACCAGATTAGTTCTTCCCCTGCATGTAGAAAACTGTATTTTTTTTCCTGCCTGAGCTGTACAGAGGGCAGCAATTTTCTGCCTGAGATACACAGCAGTAACAGTGAAAATATGTGCAATGCCTGAGGGTAAAAGGCACTGTAGCAGTATTTCTCCGTGCAGATTAGGGCCTCAGGGACCTCACGGCCGTTCCTTCCCTTCCTTACACAGGACACTCTCTCTGTGTCTTTTCTCTAATTGTGGTGTAATCCTGATTAGTCACAGCCTGTTCTTGCTGCTGCACAAAGCCATGTGGGCAGCACCGCTCGCGCAAGCCTGTCTGCCGCAGCTCTCTGAAGTGCAGCCAGAGCAGGAGGAATGAACTGCTGCACTGTCTGGCCCTCTCTCTGTCAGGAAGCTGCTCTGTTCACAGCACAGACAGAAGCCTTCGAGGTGGCTGCAGGAGGATGCCATCCTCTCCACATGTGGTGGAAGAGGAGAGGGGCAGAGAAGCAGGGCAGAGCAGGGGACCTGCACAGGGAGGAAGAGTGTAAAGCAGGATAAAGGGGCAAGAAAGAACAAAATCAAGGGGAGAGAGCAGCGAGGAAAGTGAATCCAGCCGTTAGCATAAATCACTTCAGAAATATTGAGATGATCCAGTCTGAGGTGCTGGATCAGTTCCATCTGTGGTATCAATCCACTGATGTCAGCAGACAGACATACCATGCAGTTGGATTTGATCACTTCAATGGGGCAAACTTTGCTCCCTTCGGAAATAGGAAGCCTTAGAAAGTCTGGTCTAGAAGAACAGATTCATAGTTCCTAGAATAATTCATAGCACAAACCCTGGATTATCTCCAATGAAGCGCTGTCCCAAGAGGGGAGGAGAGAAGAAATGGGTGGTGGATGCCTGTTCACTAGGAATTCAGTCAGATGGACTTCTACAAGAACTGAGATGACTTCCTATACGTGAAACAATTGTGCTGCTCTGACATTTCTAGTGTCCCCTCTGCTCTTAAAAGGGTCCCTTCTGCATAAATGTAGAGCACCAGCTGCTACAGGGCTCCCAAGACAACGCATCTCCACTAAGGTTCCTGCACATTCAGCTTGCTTCCAGCAGCACTGACATACCCCTCTTGCTGTGGCTGTATGATGTATCTTAGGCCAGTTTGTCTGTGTGACCTTAAGAAAGTGATTTGCTAATTAAACACAACATTTTCAAACTATGAACTCTACTTAACCAGCATGAACTATTCTGCTTTCAAGTGGTTTTGGCTGTAATTCACAATAATTAGGGGGATTTTCCATGCTTGTCCTTCTCTTTTAAAGCAAAGCTGATTTTTCTGTCTCTGATGCTTAGTTTGGGTGGCATTTGGCCATCAGCTATGTGCAGGAATCATATGTACATCCAGTGATCTAAACCTGGCAGAAAGGAGCAAGGAGCAAACACAGGGTTTTGAACTCTGCTGATTCTCCCCATCATTCAGCTGGTGATTTATTCATACCAGGAAGGAGCCAGTTACACTTCTGTAATCACCAGGAAGGAACCGACAGCTTTATACCAGTGTGAATGAGAGCAGCATTCCATTCAAAATCTCCCTGGATAGTGCCTTGGGTCACAGTCCTCTAACATGTTGAATCATGCATCCTTATGGTCACAAGCAAAGCAGGCAAATTCTTTGGGGTCTGTGTCTTTTGCAAACTTCCTGCTCTGGCTGACTTGTGACCTGATTTGTCTCACACACAGAAAACTGGCTGCACAGGGAAAACGATTAATCATGGACCTTTCCTCTGGTAGCGGCAAATAAATCCTGGCCAATTCCATGCCACTGGGAAGCAAAGGGTAATCCAAGGAACCACTAGATGCAAGTAGCATTGTCACTTTTCTCTGCTATCTGTCTGGGGCAGAGTTGACACCCCAATATTCAGGACATGTACAGATAATGTTTTGCTTGGCCCAAAATCATCTGGGGAGCTACAGACAGGCCTCCTCACCTTCATGTCGTTTGTATCGAGGACTGAAATGGGCATCTCTGGACCACATGTGTTTATGTAGACATTGATATGTTGCAGTTTGGCCTCGAGTTTACTGATGATGAGACATAGCCGTCATTACAATCAGCCATCACCACAATCAGTCAAGTCCTCCCCACCCTTGCCTGGATGTGCACATTGTGAATAACATCCCCACTATGAATAAAACCTTGGTGCTAGCCTTGGCAGAATAGAAACAAGCACTCGGAAGATTCAGATAACAACTGGTGCAAATCCCAGCCTGGGCTGGGTAAGGCTGAGCTGAGCCAGATGTTTTCATCTCAGAACAGACTTTCTTTCCATGAGCAGCCTGTTTCCACTTACAGCAAGACAGGGACAATGCACAGTTTCCCTCTCTGAAGGGCAGGAAGGCGCATTTGTGTTTTCTTCCTGCTCCATAAAGAATGCCACACTGATCTCTGGCCAGCATCTTTCTTTGACAGTGGTAAGTAACAGATGTTTAAGGAAATAATGCAAGGTAGACTACAAGCATGCTGTGATCCTTCTTCTGATTTACTCCCTTACTCCCATCAACATCATGTTTCAGGCTTGTGACAGAATACCTACCCTCTTTTCACTATTCCAATTCTTCACCACCATTTGCTTGTGAGGCCCACCATGCCAGGTGGAAGAAAAGGAATCAGATTTCCATGGATTTGTTTTCCAGCTTTACCACTGGCTCCCTGTGGGACCTTTTGCATCTCAGTTTCCCCAGATATATAAATGGAGGTGCTAATTCTTTCTCTACCCTTTCTTATGTGCAAGAGGTCTTTGGATAGAAGGTACCATATGCATGAAGGATTGGGAACATGGATTCCTATTATGGGCTTCGGTGATGCTGAGCAACTGTAAGTCCCTGTAGCTTCATGGGATGCAATGTGCTCAGCACCTTTGCAAATCAAATCAGAAGTGTGTTACACCACTGACAGCATCTGATGGGAGACAGGGAGCCAGAAGGCTTAGCAGCCAAGTGATAGTGTGAATTAGCCTAAAAGCCAAACTGATTCTTCATCTATAACAAGCAGCAAGCAAGCAATTCCCTGTATTTACAAAGACCAGGCATGTCTTACAGGTAGTTCTTAGGAACTGAACTCACAAGGCAATTTTTCCCAGTAGAGACTATCACAAATAGAATCTCTGCTCTGGACCCGGTTCAATAGAAGCCATTTCAATAGAACTTGCAGGAACTTAATGGCTTAAGAACTTCCTCCTCTCTGTTATGTCCATTGTCATCTGCAATGGGCCAATAATTGTACGTGCAGACAGACAGTCAAAAGGCCTAAATCCAGTCTAAAACAAATCAAGTGGTGGAAGCTATGAAAATTACCCTCTCTGTTACCAGCACAATTCATCACTGCACTTCTGGGTCATACATGGTCTTTTGAGGGACACTCACATCTCATATCTGATGCTATCAGCTCTTCATTCATAACCATGATTTGTGTCCTGGGTCTCCATCACTAACTGTCTGGAGCCAGTGCCATATCTCAGCGTTGCACCTTTAAGCACAAATCCACTGGTCCATGCCTCAGGCTTTCTGCTCCCTTCTGCCATCATGACTCATGATTTCAGCCTTATGCAGAGCTGTGGGTGGCAGCTCATAGAATAGCCCAAAAGCATTCCATGGAGAGGAAGTTGCACTGCAATTGCATTTCCTTTGCTGGGTTTTTTCTCCTCTATGTTTTACAGAACAGTGAAGAAGCTGGGAACTATTGGTGGTGTGAAGCTCTGAAAATTGAGTGGAAGGGCAGGGAAGCTTCTTACTCAAAAGTCCTCAAAATCTTTCAGTATGTGGTTTGGATTACGACCCAAAGGCCTCTAAAGCCCACGCAAACACTCACTGTTCTTTCAGTTTTCTTTGGATTGAACTTTCAGGTGAGCTGAAAAGATTGTGCAGGTGGCGTTTCCAAAGCCAGGGGGAACAATTCAATACTGTCCTTACACTGAATGGCTCTACCGGAAGTGGTGCTAAATGCAGGACTATCTGTCAATATTTAATTCTGCTGCATGGGCCTAACCAGCAGAAAATAGGAGAGAAAAGGCAGTATAAGGAAAGCAACATGAAACATAAAGGTAGCAGAGGGCTGTTGTGATGGTCTGATGCAGATCTGAAGTTGTCTCTGTGAGGAACAGTTACAAGTTCTTTTCCCACAAAAAAGAAAATCATGTAGTTCAATGAATAGGTCTTCCCAGGACTGACTGGGAGTAGGATAACATAGAAAAGGTAAGAGGATATTATTTCTGTAATCACAACTTGCAAAGCCACCAGATTGACTGGCAGGAAGAACTGTGGTCAGAGTGTAAAAGGGAGAAGGCAAGAAGAGAATCAACCTGAGCAAGTTAAAGCACCAAGAAGGGAAGTCAACCCAGGTCAGGGTGGAATTGAGACACTGTATGTGCCCAGGCAAATCTTTTGGCTTCCCCACACCTCAGTTTCCCCAGCTGCGAAATAGAGATGACAGCCCTTCCCTCCTACACAGGGGCATTGTGAGGCTGAACTCATTAGTGTTTGCCAAGCTGCTTAGAAATCCTCTGATGGAAGTTGCTGCACAGCATGAGCACAAAGTTGTTGTTTTTTCGGGTTGGTTTGGGTTGGTTTTTTTCTTTTTTGAAACACTAAAGAGATGAGCAACTGAAAGAGTAACCAACATAGTTCACTGCCTCTTTAGAAATGCCTGGTGTAATCCTAGCCAGCAAGGGAAAAGGGTTTGCAAGGGAGATGAGAAGCATGCTGATGCCAAGTCCAGTGAGAGAGCTCTGGCACAAGGAAGACGAAAGCATCCATCCCCTCTCACACTTGCCTGGTGAGGAGGAAAAAACCAAAACAAAAGAAGAAAGAAAGAAAGAAAAAAGGAAAAGAGAGAAGGAATAAAAGGAAGATGAGAGAGAGGAGGAAAATGAGAAAGAAAAAGGGAGGGAACAGCAATCCAACGTGGTTGGAATAACTCTGCTCACTGTAGCCTGTCCAACAACAGCCCTGGCGGATCATAAAACAGCCTCTCACATCCATGTGGTTTTTGCTGCTAGGAGACAAGGTACAAAACACACAACCTCACGCCGGGCTCCATAAAACCTTATATTCCCCCTCAGACCCAGAGTTCATCTGAAGAATTTGCATCACCTAATTAGAACCAAGCCAAGTTTTAAAAGTAAACTAGAAAAAACGAAAAGCCCCTTTCCCCTCTTTGTCCCCTTTTTGTGATTTCAGTGACCATAAAATGTAAAAAGTACCTTCATGACCTCTTCCCAGGAGAGTTTCCACGCAGAAGCTTTGCTGGCAGGTCTTTACTAAGCACTTTTAAAAGCTAAAGTCACTTCCTTTTAGTGGTGCCCAGAGGCAGGTGTACCCCATTCTCCTGCTTCCATGGTGAGGGTTGCTAACAGACAGCTCCTGAGAAACACAAGGAGACCTCCGTTGCTGTTGGCCATTTGCAGGGTTGTTTTTCTGCACAGAGAATGAGAAGCCAATCTCTGCTGTTACAGACAGTGATGATTTTTCTCTTTTACTTCCATTCTTTTGATTTTTCTCTTTTACTTCCATTCTTCTTATATCTTTATATTCTTTTTTTAGCTCTAAGTCAGAATACAGCATTATGTGGCACAGGTGTTTAGCGTTGTCTCTTCACAATAAAAACCTTCACAATTTACTTAAGGAACTTTACTACAATGTATTTCCTTTGTGTGTGAATGCACAATCCTTGATACTCCAAATTTACTATGCAGCTTTACCTACACACGCTCCTGCTAACCCTGTCCCGGGCCTGCCATGACTGCAGGGCATCATACATACGAAATGTCATGGCAACTATGTGCCTGGCTGAGAAAACCAAGGTTTGGCCAACACACGCTGAAGCGTGCAGCCTGGGTCGTGGCTGCCCTCTGCTCTCCCGTGCTGATCCCCATGGCTGGCCAGTCCCACGGGCAGCGACTCCAAGCAGTGTCCTGTCAGCTGCAAAGTGTGAGAGCAGGGAGGAGCGCTTGGGAGGAGGCTGACGGATGATTCACGTGGCCTGCATCCAGGCATTACAACCAGCGGAGACCACGGGCATGTCTTGCCTGCCCTCACAGCATGCAGGCTGCAGGGCTTGTCAGCCATCCTCTTCATGGAGCCACAGCATTCCTCTCACGAGATCTGCATTTACTGTTCCTCTTAGCCCTGTGGCTAAAGCACACACTATTTTAGGTCTCGTATCCCCCTTGCTGTGGATGCAGAGAGAGCGCAGGAATTTCCTCACCTCGCTGCATCGCCTCATGCTGACTGACAAGATGGCGCCCAGCAGGCTTGTGCGTGGGCTCAGCCCCGGCTCTCCTCAGCCCGCAGAGGCAAGGTGCAGGCTACAGCACAGGCCTGCAGCCCAGGAAAGCTGTGGTGGGGAAAGGCGGTTATCCAGCAGGGAAATATCCCTCTCCTTCAGAAAGGCAATCCATGTGGATGCAGGGTGACCGCCGGGATTTGCTCACCTCCTTGCATCACCTCAGGCTGACAAGATGGCGCCTGCCTCTCCTCAGCCCCCAGAGGGAAGGACAGCATGGTGCGGGCTACAGCACAGGCCTGCAGCCCCGGAAAGCTGTGGTGGGGAGAGGTGGTTATCCAGCAGAGGGAAATATCCCTCTCCTTCAGAAAGGCCATCCATGTGGACCCGTGGGGAGCGCAGGGGTCTGCTCACCTCCCTGCATCACCTCAGGCTGACTGATAAGATGGTGCCTGCTCTCCTCAGCCCCCAGAGGCAAGGACAGCAGGGCAGAGCTACAGCACGGGCTTGCAGCAGCAGGAAGCTGTGGTGGGGAGATGTCCTTGTTTCAGCCAGGTTTTCAGATGGCTGCCCAGCTGGGAAATAGCCCTTTCCTTCAGAGGGGCAGGCCGTGAGGGTGGGAAGGAGCTGACAGCCTGCTCAGGTCATGGAAAACATGGGGATGTGAGTGCCACATTAACAACTGCATGACTCTGGGGCTCAGTGCAGCCTAGAGCAGCTTCCTCACGTCAGGTCCCAGGATCAGGTGCCTAATATCTAAAGAAGCGATGCTAAAACAGCCCTTGGCAGCATCTTGGTGACATAGCCAGCGACATGCCATCCATCCACCCAAGCTGTGGAGAGCACTGTGTCTAGGAGAGGAACAGCAGCAGTGTGATCCTTTGGCCCATCTGCAGGGTGGAACAACATCACACTGACATAGCAGTGGTTTCTGTGCTGTGGGACTGAGGAAACGGGGTGCTATTAACAGCATTAATCCAGTACAGCCTAGTAGCAGCACAGCGAGACCTGTACAATAGCAGCACAATGTGTTGAAATCTCCCAGCAGCGACTGGCCAGCAGTTGTTTGCTCTGTGAGGCCTTGAATGGCACATCAACACTGTGTGGACAGAGGCAGACTTGTGGTGGATGCCACAAGAATGAACACAATATCAGGGCCCACCTCAGAACTTGCCAGGCTAGTGTGAAGAGCAGAGCCCAAGGCCTGTCCTTGGCTCGCTTCCTCCATCTACCCACACTTTACTGCTTTGGCTGGGATCTCAGCAGAGGGGCTCTGAGTAGGGGACATGCAGTAACTGTGGGTTCAGATTGTATTTTGATTACAGAGGCTGTGAGCAATGTTCATGCCTAGTGGGTGTATCATGGCTATGGCTTCCGGAGAAAGCAGCCAGTAGAACAGCAACAGATCCCTGACAGGGAGGGCCATATCCGCTGCAGCCTGTACACTCAAGAGGATGCAGCTGTATCCTCCCCACCAGGCTTGCACTTGCATTTTCCTTCTTCAGGACTCAGGCAAACGCCAACAATAACCAGCCTTCTGAGTGTGCCTGTCCTGCACAAAGTGCTTGGTTGGTGGGTGAAAGGGAATTGAATATGTTCTCCCTCACATAGCTGCTGTATCTGCCAAAAGAGGAGGCAGCTGGTTGACGAGTTACTGTAATCTGCCCTCTACAACCAGAGTATACCCTCACAGTCTTTCAACATCCACAGAAACACCAGCAAGGACTTAGCCTTAGAGGCACTGATGTCAAGGAGACCTGATGGACGCTGTATGCATCACCGTGACAAGTGAGAGGAAAGAGTTGTGTCAGGGAGGGAGAGCAGAAAGAAAACAAGGATCCCAAGGACCACATGCTCAGAGGATGAGAGGGGAAAGAGGTCAGTTCCTGACAAGCAACTCAAAACAAACCCATTGTTCTGAGTGAGACTGTATCAGCCCTCTTTCACCAGGTGTTACCTGGAAAATCCATCTGCCCATTCCCCCTCCCTTCGCCATTCCTCTGCCCTGGCTGCTAGCGAATTGGGGAAATTCGGGAGACAACTGTAACGGCACCAGCTTCCTGGCTCGTCTCGCCTCACCTTCCTAGAGGAAAATCAGCAGATCTGTTCTGATGCCTGGAGGAGGAAGCATGCCCTGGACCGAACTGAAGAACTCTCTGGAAGTACCAGGCAGCCCTGAGGCAGACTCTCTTTTTGGCAGAAGTGCCACGTCCCATGGTAGGACCTTACATTTCATTACTTTTGTGTTTTTTCCTGGTCTATATTGATTTGCTCTGTGTTCACCAGCCATACACTGCCCTGTAGTAATACATACCAGGTTTAGAAACCATACCAGCCCATAGAAATGCTGCTGTCTTTCTGACCTCCATGCTTTTTCCACTACCTTCTGGAAAGGCTAAAAGGGACAGTTTCATAAAAGAAAGAAGCACCAAGGCCTTCTAGGAGAAGTGAGAAAAGAAGTCCAAATCTCTCCCTGCCCCAACTCCAGTGAAAAAAGTCCCTTCTGGATCTTCTCACATACATTCCAAGGCTTATCCATATGACATTTTTGTTCAGAACAAAGCTCTAGTCCTGGATTTTGCATCCTAATAAAGACCATAGCCTAGGAAACTGATTCTAAAACACAGTTCTCTGTCACATCCATCACTGCACTTGCATCACAGCACCACTTTCCTGAGTGGTGCCAGAGCAGGCTCCGCAGGTACACATGGAGTGTATAAGCCTTTTGCCTAGAATGGTTAAAAACTCCTTGAAATCATAGTGCCAAAGAAAGGGCCCTGCAGAGGCCAGTGGTGTGTTTAAAATGAAAACATTATGCTCCCCAAAATGCTGTCGTGGGGAAGCAGGACAGAGCAGAAGGGAACTTCTTGTCATGTTTGATTTATGGTTGCTTTGGCTCACAGCCAGCTTGGAATACCCCAAGCCTTTGGAAAACCTATGGAAGTGAAATGCTGAGGAAGTTGTACATCCTCTCAGAGAGTCAGCTAAAAACAAAGGGCAGGTTTTATAAACATGGTGTGTGGACACTGTTAAAAGACGCTCTTTCTGCTGGGTTTTGGCATTGTGTCTAATACTGCTGGCCAGAAAGGCTGCTTGGGAGCAGGAATCAGGGGATTTCTTAAAAATGGCAGCATTGGAAAAATGTTGAAATGTTGAAAATTCCCACAAATTGGAGTTCTGAATTTATTTTTGGTCAGGAACCATCAAACTGTATCATTTTGCTTCTTTTGAAACAATATTGATGTTCAATACAAGTGTATGGGTCTGATTCTTCCAATATTTAAAAGGGAACATGCAAACTGAAAACTTTTTTTGTTCTGTAGTACATAACTGCCTCTTTAGTTCTCAAGAGAAAAGCACTGGGAGTTTTTTGAGTTTTTTAAGCTTTTTAAGCTTTGTGATAGTCTTTCTTTCTGCAATAATCTCCCTTCAGGGAGAACTGATGGTAACTGGTGGTAAGAGCAAAGTTAACTCAAGTGTTCTTTACAGAGCTCACCTACGTGAGTGTTTAAATTAGGACAGGTGCTAAAACCCCAACTTGGCATGTTCCTGAGCTGAGGCCAAAGGCAGGCAAACACTGAGATCACTGAACCAAGCTTTGCCACTGACATCAATAGGATTTAGCATAAGCCCACTCCTAATTACAATTGTCATCCAAATGGTAAGGCAAGTCCTTGTTTTTCCAATACCTAGGCACTGTTGTATGCCCTTCATCCCTTGGTGGTGTGAGTGGGCTGGTCTTTAACTGCTGCTCATCTGTTTTTTATCAAGTACAACTACTCCTTCAGATTGGAAGAGAATGTGTTCTACGCACAAGTATCTTGTCTGCTTCAGAGTACGGCAGTTTCCATGCGGATGCCACTCTGGCTCCTGGCCCTGTCTTCCAGAGGCAAGCAATAAATAAATTCCATTCCTTCTACACAGTTTAGCAAAGGCCATGTGAGTCATCACTGGGTGTAAGGACAATGATAAATGTTCCTTTAAAATGGTTTCAGCTTGACTATTCCTTCTTTAAGAGGCCTTTTGGGAAGATCTAATCAGGTCCCTGGAAAGAAATGCTGCCTGGGGTTGTGGCAGGCTGTATAATGCTTTCTGCTATGAAAAACTGAAAAGACACTTCTCCAGGTAATGATAGATGTTGTCCTGCTCCCCAGGAACATTTCTAGTTAGGCTGTTCATTTCCTGGGCTGGTTATGGCTTGGCTGTGATGGTAACTGCATGGATCCAGTTGGCTCTGTGGCTGCTTCTGCCCTAGTCAGTAAGACTGGGTGCAAACAGCAGAATAATTCTCACCGAATGTAGCCATCACTGTCTCAGAAAGGTTTGTTCTTTCAATTCACGCTAAAGCTTTTCATGCAATTTTAGGGTGGAAGGAGGTGCTACTGAGAGGCAAGAAAGGATTTCTTTCTCTGTATTAGAATAGAAAATCCAGAGGCTTGGGATTGCAAAAGAACAACTATTTTCAATGTGTGTGCAATACCTACGTGACCAGTGCACTTACCTGGAAGATGAGGGATTATTTCAAACACCCATAGCTCATAAATCTGTTGACAATGATGAGACAGGCATCGAACTATTAAGAATTCAAAGATAACAATACTTCTTAATGGCAATTTTATTTCCCTTTCCTTCCATCTATACCCCCTTCACATGAAGTAAAGGTAATTCCTTTGTGCACAGAGCCTGCACAGGGACATGGTACTGAAACATGACATAGAAACATGCAGCTTCAGTTGCGTTTTTTCATTCCCATATTCTTACAAACAGTGCAAAGTTCTCCAACTTGAGCAGATGGAAAGGGAATTAGTGCTGTGTGCCCCTCTTACTGCAGCCTCAGGGTTTTGGCAGAGGTTTAGATGCATCTCTGCAGCTGAATCACTAGGTTTGTATTGCAGCTGCTGTAAGGAGACCCTCCTGATGCATAAGCAGCATCCAAGATTGTAGATAAGAAATATAAGCAGGTGGGCAGAATCCTTTCAGCTCCAAGAGACTGGTTTGGAGTGACATTAGAGCAAGGATCTTCTGTGAGGAACCTTGGGTGGTCACTACTAAGCCATGCGTGTAATTTCTAGAAA
The DNA here is from genome assembly GCF_004027225.2 of Strigops habroptila. NCBI lineage: Eukaryota > Metazoa > Chordata > Aves > Psittaciformes > Psittacidae > Strigops > Strigops habroptila. The sequence continues at coordinate 4,465,449 of NC_044292.2, forward strand.
GTAGAGCCAAATAAAAAGATTCTGAGGACCTTAAATGAAGTGACTTAAACATCACTTCTTACTCATAGCCCCATGTGTGTTTCCCCCGCTTGAAACAAAGAACATAGATCGGCTTTGTTGCCAAACAGCTAGAGAATAGAAGTTTTTAATGTTGAACAGCTGAGAATGAACATGTACAAGTATTTGTAAAAGACATGTCACCTGCATACAGGTTTTCTTGCCAGGAATCTGAGTTTGCTCTATGAAACTTAAAGGATTGCACCTTGAATTTCCTCTCACCAGGATAGTTTCTTTGTCCTTGTTCTTTTTAAGTACCATCATTCTTTAATGTGCAGGCAGCGCTTCAGTGTTACTGTAGATGACTGGTCTGGGATGTTTATGTAGCATGTTCTATGGGCTTAGAACAGCAGCTCTGCATCTTTGTTCCAGGCAGCCCTCCTTTTGACTATTAGCACTAAACTCTCACACTAGATGTCCTGAGAACATGTTGGGGTTTTTAGGAAGCTGGCAATGATCTGTTCCTAGCAGTGCAAAAGTTGTTGTACCAAAGCCCTGCCTGATCCCTCCAGGAGACACTTACCAAGGTGCCTTAGCAGGCTAACAAAAAGTGGGACACGTAGGGACAGCTCCAAACGTTTGTGTTTTCCTAAACACAGAAAACATACAATTAAGAGAAAAAAACTCAAAACAGAAAAGAATTTACATCTGCAACAAGATAATTCTGTCAGGCAGCAGCAAGTGCAGTAGAGGCTAAGAGACTATTGTGCTAGTACATCCCCATTCTTAAAGGCCTCGCCTTTCACTCCTCCTTTCCTTGTTTATGGATTTTGGCAATAAAAAGATAGGTCAGCCAGGAATGTGCATATCCCCATCCATCTGTGACAGGCACGTGTGGCCTGTAGAAAAGCTATAGGCAGGCATTTTAGGAGCATGTGGAAGAACATAACAGCTGCAGCAGTGCTGCAGGAGTAAGGGATCTGTTCGTCCAGCCTGTGGTGCACTTTGGCATGAGCTCCATCGTTAGGAAAAGACCAGTACATGCTTCCTTAAATAGCATCAGAAAAGGAAATTTAACAAGACAAGTCTGATGTCAGAGAGATCATCTCTGCGCAGGCAGAACAGTCCAGGATCCTTTGATCCTTCCCACCTCCCCATCACAGGCTCTGAAGGTTTAGTTCACTCATTTAATTTGTTCTCTTCTACAGTTTTCCTGCTCCGTACAAGGAAGATCTTGTAACAAACTTGGGAGACTAGACAGTATATCTGGAGAATAATTCTTTACTGACTGAGACACCAAGCATCTCCTGGCATAGCCCCAGCCGGCTCCAATCCCCTGCAAGAGATGGCAAAGTAAGTGAGAACTGTGCTGTGCCTCTCTTCACACAGCCAGCTTCTCCTGCCAGCCCCTGTGTGTGAGCTGCTTTGACAAGAGAAGGAAGAAAAAATAAACCCCAAAGCCCCAAGCCTATTTTTATTTATGCTCATGTCCATGGGCCACTCTTCGTCTAGACAGCTGGTATTAGTATCTGAAGCTGTGCTGGAATCTGAAATACCATTTATTTACAGGGGAAATAAAAGCCCTGGATTAAACAGTTCATGAAAATAATCTGGGAGCTGCCACAAGGCCCGAGGAAACCAAAGGTAACAAGATCTAGAGAAGGCATCTTTGTTTGTCTTGGCTGTAGAGATGTTTTCTCAGCAAACAAAACATCTTGCCCCTCCCAGCCACCTCCCCAAACCAACTTGGCTTCAGGAGAGTATTTCCTTTTGCTTCCTCTCCTCCCACCTTTGTTTGGCTGCTTTAAGCATATCCCCAACCCCCCCACACCCACCAAGAGATAAGTTTCTAAACAAACTGGTCACCCAGTTGAGAAGTGGGACTGGAGAGGGGCAGCTCTTACCCTTCCGAAAAAATCCTTGGAACTGGGAGCTGCTATGTTTTCATGGAGAGAGATTCTGCGTGTCACAGATGCAGCAAAATGTCACGTTGGCACTGACATCTGTCAATGGTTTTATGTCTGCCAACAGCAAAGAATACAAGCAGGGAGGTGGATAGCAGGAGTCTCTGATCCGTCCTTCCACTGCCAGGCAGCCATCAGTGCCTCCTGCACTTGGCCTGGCTCTGCTGCAGACCACCTGCTTGGCCTTCACACTGCACTCATTTTTCACTGCCAGTTGACAGGCTTTAGGAGGTTTCCAGACATGGAGCTAAGCAGGAAAAGAGCAAACCAAACTTCTGGGCTCCATCTGCTCCCTTCCCTTCAGTGAGCAGTGCTCCAAGCACCCAGGGCAGTGTATAAAAAGAGCTTGATGGAGTCACCCTATAATTTTACATAGCAGCTGCCAAACTTTAAAGACAAGCAACAGTAAGATATGAGACCTTCCCCTTTTAGAAGGGACCACCAACTCCGTGTTGAAGCAGAAAGCTCATATTAAGTGAAGCATTAGACCTAATGCAAAATGGTTTGGCTTGTGAAGTGCTGCAGTGCTCAAATCACACAGGGGCAGTTTAGTCAGTAAAGCAGCAGCTGCAGGAGAACAGAGCAGTATCAGGCTGGCCATGGACTGTCTGTGCAGTGTTGACAGGGGCAAGAGTTGGACTAAAGGTGATGGGCAGAAGTTAGAAAGTATTCTGACTCAGAGGTCTCTGAGAGAAGAAGCAACCCTGAGTTCTGTGAGCCTTAAGAGCACTAATCCCTTCTGTTTTACTTCACTAGTGTCTAATGCGGGGTTTTCTCGTGTAACCATTCTGGCAGCTTCCAAACATGAATGCAGAGCATGGTCCACATTTACTGAAACTACCAATTACAGTTTGTAGTCTCATTTTAATATATAATCCAAGGAAATCTGCCATTTTAATCCAATGCAGACAGTAAAGAGGGAAAAAAAAGGTCAATGCTGGATTAGGACCAGGGCTTAACTCAAGTCACGGCAAAAATACCACTCTATCCAGGTATTGGGTTCTTGAAAAATCAGCCTTGCCAGCTATATGGAACAGCCAGGAAAGAAAGATGCATGTTGGTAGCATACCTAGAGCATGTGCTTAATTTCCAGCTGTGATAACAGAGTTCATACACAGCCTTGTGAAGTCACCTCTGCTGCCTGCCTTCTAAAATTCAGCTATTAAACATGTCAGGTATCTCACTATTCCCTCTGTATACTTTGTTTAGAGACAGATACTGTCTTTTGTAGTCCAAAGAACAACTAGCACAAAAGACTGTGTGTATGACAAACTGAAGATGTGCTCCCTCTCTTCTTGGCTGCTCTCTGCAACCTTTGAAGCATCTGCCACATTACCAAGAGGGCTATTTTCTGTGGAGAATAGTTGAGTTCTGGCTACTCCTGCAAGACTCAATTTACTGGACCATGGTCCTGACCCAAGGTGGTCAAACTTGTCATAGTATGGAGACACTGCTGATGAGATCAGAGCCTGAAAAGACAAATTCCAGAGTGCACAGAGAAAAGGATGTTTTCTTTTCCGCTGGACAAAACACAAATTTTCTGGCAGGCATAAGCAGGACAGTCTGTCCACTTTGGCAATACCCTGCATGCCTGGACGTACACAAGTGTGTTTTTACATGCAACCCAGTTTGATTACACAACCTCCCTCCAAGAGAGTCTGGCAAGGAAGATATCTGAGAGACTTTAGAAACTGAGTCTGCAGCACACTGCTTCTCCTCCTGTCCTTAGCATCATGATCAACATGTCAAAGGCTTTTCCTGACCAATGATCTTTTTGCACCGTGGCTTCTTCTAAAGATGGATCCACTCTTTTGGTGTTCATCCCTTCCTGAAAACACCATTTAACACCCATCTGGGGAGATGATACTTAATGCCGGTACTTGATTCTCCTAGACTCCAAGTTAAACTTCCTTGGAAATGCATCATAGCTTGTCTCGGGATGCTCATGCTTGTTTAGGTTGCAGGTGTCCTACACATATGACCATAATATTCTTTTATTTGCATTTATAGTTCATAGAGAAACATACCTGCCTTGTGCTTGCTGAAATGTTCTTGGGATTAGTGCTAGTGCCAGGCAACCTTAAAGAGGAAAACAAGTTTATTGTAGTGAAGGTCACTGTTACTCTTGGTTATGAAGTTCAAAACAGTTAGGAAACACCAATACAAGAAAACACAAACCTAAAGCACGTGGGGCACAAATCTCTTACTCTAAATGGTAAGCATCCTCCAAGGCACCGCTTGCCTGGGGATCTGCAAACCCACCTCAAGGATGCCTGAGCTCCAGGACACAGCTTCTCAGAGAGGTTCCTGTCCAGAAACATCTGTCACCCTTTGAAATCCAGGTTTATTTGCATTTTTCTAACTACTTTTGAAAGGCAAATAAAAATGTCAGATTGCATATGAAGAATCACCTTCTTCCTGATGAGGATCTTATTGCACAGCACTTCACTTTGGAAGAGATAGCTGGCATCTGTCAGGACATGAATTGAAAACGTGTGGATTTATCCAAGCAAGATGCATCATAAGGACTCGTTCTTCTAGGTTTTCCTTTATAAAATCCATAGAAAACTTCATTTCCAGCATTCTGCAAATCTCATTTTCATTGCTGTATTTCCTATCGCGCAGCACGGTTTGACAGTTTTCATTTAAAACAGCATTTCACAGAGACTCCATATGATACATCAATACAGCTGGTTTAAGGGTTTACTGTGCCAGTGTTGTTATCAAACCCCACAGCCAGTAACTTCTGAAATGCTGAAGTTTACGCACTGTCTGTACCAGGTCAGAACGAAAAACGTCAAAATGTCAGCCTTAGTGATCAGATTTCCCCACTTGTCTGCTTGATTCACTGCCTTCCCCTGGGTTTCCATATAGCCCATTAAACAAAACAAACCCAAACCAGGCCTTTAGAGAAAGAAAGAGTTTGACATGATTAAGTAGCTTTGCTGGTAATGTGTACGCAACCCACCCAGGTGTCTAGACACTCTGAAAAACACAGATCATATTCAGGAGGAACAGCTGCTACTCCTCAAGTCTCTCTCTGTTGGACCTCAAAGGAAGTAGGAACAGACCTTATCAATATGAGGTGATCCTCTTCCAAAGGAAACATCCAGAGCGCTGCAGGAAATTAAGTTACTGGTTCAGTAGGTGGCACTTCACCATTCAGATCAACACCACTTGTGTAACCTGCAAGGAAGTTCTGCACTCCCAAAGCATTGGAGAACAAAGAGTTCAGACCCTCAGAGGGGAAAACCCTCACTATTATTTTTCACAAAAGAAAAAGGATCAGCATCTGTGTCCTAACCAGATGCCAGTTTAGGCTGAAGTTTCTTGCCTGCCCATGTACCCTTTATAATAGTAAGTTGGAGAGCGTGTTTGCTTATGCAGCTTTTAGACAGCAAAATTTTGTTAGGCCCTCCTACGTAATAATTAAAGGCTTAGCAAGAGGCTATGAGAGGGAATAATGACAGACTCTGGTAGGAATAGGCATTTATGTAACTCCTCAGGACAAACAAGGTGCTATCTAGAAGGTGATCCAGAAGTAGCATGTATTTCTTGGCCTGTTTTCCACACAATACCATTACACAGCAAAGCTTCCCTGGGCCATAAGCTGTTCCCTGCAGAAGAGTCATAGATGACATTAGAGGAAAATGCAGAGAAGTGTGGACCCAAGCCCCTGGATTGTTCAAAGATGCAAAGCTGAGCAAAGTGCAGGTTAAACCCATTTAACAAGGGCTTAGAAGATGCTGTACTTGTATAGATGTGGGTTTCTAGGAGCTCAAGCGGTGCAGCAGTACAGAAAGCCAAGGATGTGTGCTTGTAAACCTGGAGGCAAAGCAGGCTGCTCCCAGCTGAGAAGTTTGACACAGATAATGTAACTGGCTGGGATGCTGCTGGAGCCAGACAAACACCAAGGGAATCTTGAGGTATCCCTGTTGGCATGTCTTTCAACTGCATCAAATGTGTCACAGTTCTGAAAAACACAAAAGGTCTTTGCCCCACTTAACTGTGTTTGAGAAAGTATTGGCAATCTTACTCCTAGGGGGAAAAAGAAGATTTATAACTTCACTAAGTTACAGCCAAAGAGGCTGCCCAAGGCATGAACTGTGGGTGTTCAGTGTAAGGGTGTTTAGCAAGGCCTAAATTCAGGCTTTAAGTGCTTTTATAAGACTGTAAATCACCTTAACTTTTATACACTGTGGCAACATGTGAGCAGAGGAATGTGGCTGGTCTGTGCTAGTCCCAGAAAAGGTCCTAGATGAGGTCAGCAGATTGGGCAGCAGACGTGCGATGCCGAGCCTTGGAGTAAAATACACTTGTATCTCCCCTGTGCTACGTGCGTATGTGACTAGGGCAAAGGGGCAGGAAACGAGCACAGAAGTGCCACAGGAACAGAATGCACAAGGACAGCTTGAACGCACCATGGGAAGAGCATTGCAAAGCAGTAAGCAAACTGTAAAACACAAGTCAGACAAAACATCTGGCAGCTGCTTCAAATAGTTTTCTGTCTGAAGGGCAGACAAGCCTGCAATAGTTTCGAATCAAAACATGTGCAAGGACAGGATTAGTGCTCCAATGTGTTTTGTGCAAGCACTGAATGAGTTTTGTTCCCTTCAGCGCTGTTTTGTATGCCAAGAAAGGTTGTGCTTTGGGTTAGGTTTTTACTTTTAATAAACTTTACTAAATAAATCCCCATGTATTTCCTTCTCCAGTCAAATGCAACTTAGTCTCTGGCATAAGATCAAGAGCATTAGGGCTGCATAGGAAGCGTATGGGAGAGGAGAGGGGGAGCATGCTAGGAAATGTTTTTCATAATTGTCTTACCTTATGCAGGGGAGAAGGTGTAACTGCCAAAATAAGTTCTTACAAGTATGATGCACGTCCTTTTAAGTTTGCACATCTCAGGCACAGGGAAAGGGAAAATTGCCTTGTGCTGGAACTGGCAAAGGACTTGACAGGTACAGACTGACATGTAGGCTCCAACAGGGAAGTTGTTTGAGCTCAGAAGTAAATTGTTAGTTCTGCACATGGAGAGAATTGGCAACTGTTCCATCTCCCCAAAGTCCTTCTGTCTTGACAATGTCATAGCTCCAACCAAGACCCACAGCAGGTATGTCTGCTGGCACAGATATGCTGCACAGGAATGTAACCTGCACCCGAGACAGGCTTTTCTTTTGAAAGGACTCGTGGCAAGACTAAAGTAATGACATAGAACTGATATGACAGCTACTGAACTCCCACTGAACACTCTCCCCCTTGCACGCATTTCTAGACTTGAATTGCTTGTGCCAAAGCTCAACTTCCAGAAGTACACAAAAGCGACTGCTTGTCTGGAGCATCAGGATGCGAAGATTCCCTGCAGAATTGCCATGGCACTTCTGGATCACCAGCAAGTCAACAGCAGGCAAACTGACAAGGCCAGAAGCCTCCTATAAAATATAGGAGCAGTTCCATGTGCATAAACGTGATTAGTCAGCAACAGCAGGCAGATGAGATGCTGGCCAGGATAACGAGCTTGGTTTTTGAGGAGGCCCTGATACAAGTAGGACTAGCAGTTTTTAATGCTGCTCAAAAAGGAGTGGGTCTGCCTGCCACATGCCAGTGGTTGAACACAGGCACTAGCAGGGGAAGCAGGGAGCCACTGATTCATTAAGACTTGCTAATCTGTGATATCATTTGTTGATTCCAGCAGGTCCAATCCCCATCTCATGACTTCCTCCACTGTTACCATGGCACTGTACATAAACACCGCAGGCTCCCAGCCCTGAGCAGGTCATTTGTTTCAAATATTCCATGCAGCTGGAACACAAGCCTGTTTGGGTGTCTGGAGCTGAGCATGAACTAATTTCTCAGTCTTCTGCACCCGCCCCACCTTCTGCAGCCTCCAAGAACCCCTTCAGCCACACTCCCCGCAAAGCAGAGGCAGCCTTCCCCTGAAAGGAAAGGAGAAGCTGGCCTTGTTCGCACAGAGCCAGAAAGTAAGTGTTCCACTGAAATCCTCCACTGCATCAGCAAACCAAAAATGATTATTCAATATGCCGCATGTTTAGGCTTAGGCTTTACAAACACTGTCTTCTACATTGTGGGGAAAAAACAAGCTTAAGCCATCCAACATTCACAGAATGCTTGCCCTGACTAGAGACAAAGACAAGAAACCACTTGCTTTTTTTATTAAGTTCTCCTCACCCAGTACCCTTATAAGGTAGTCTGTAAGTATATCTCTGAGCTTGAGTTGAGCCTCACATGTTGTAGTGTTTGAACTGATTAAAGCATTCGGTTTCCACATACAAGTTGGTAGCTGCAGGGAAGACAAAAAAGCATGTCGACAGGAGAGGGAATTAAATCCTCTGTCATAATTGACAGAAGTACCAAGTCATCTCACTTCCAGTTTGGGGAGGCTTAACCTCACTGCTGATAGGGTTTGAGAGCATCTCTGTACTGCACAGGTTGGTGGTGGAGAAGACTGAAGGGACAATCAGCAAGTGAACACTTTGTACTCCACAACGTAATCTCCATCTCCTCACAGCCCAGGAATGAAGTCTCTTGTGCAAACAGATCTCAGTGTATGAAAACACAGCATTTTATAACAGTGGGTAGGGAGTGACTGAAAACTAGTATCAAGTGACTTGAGCTAAATCAAGTTCATGACCTCAAGAAGTTACCCAGAACACACTGAAATCAATCTACCACTTTTCAAGCACACATGATACAAGAATGACTCTCCCAACACTCAGCTTAACCTGCCACAGCACCTTCTGTAATTCACTCTGCTCTATGGGCTCACTACGCTTCTATGGGCTATCGATCCCTTTAGCCCTCACCATTTTATCTTGCTTTCTTTTATCCACTTCCTTCCCTACAAAAAGGACAGTCTGGTATCAACACAAATAGGTTATTGATTTGTTTTCATAGGAGCTGCTTTTCCTGGAGAAAAAAGGAAAGTTGTTTGCTGTAATCTAGGAGTGAAATTTGCCAACCTGCCCAATGCATGAAGACAGCAGAGCCCTGTCTATTGAACCTACTTCCATCTATGTGAAGAAAAGGGAGTATGGCTTTAGTAAGTCAGTTGTAAACCAAGTTCAGTTAGGAAACCAGGGCTGTGTCTCATCACAGCTTTTATCCAACTCCCATCAGGAGTAGCTATTAGAGCTGTTAAAATCTGAGCTTACCATCCCCTACCACCCTGCACCAGTAGCTGCAGCTTGACCTCCACCTTTTAGGTGCCAGCTTTAAGTTGTTATTCTTCCAAGTAGAATCAAGGCCACAACAGCTCCTGCTTTACCTGAATGAGCTGCTTTCTTGGGAATAAGCTCACCATGTAGAAACTAGATACAGAGAACTCCATTCAAGTCACACAAATAAAAACCAGCATCAAGTAATATTTAATAAAGTTTATTAGGTTACTGAGTATTATCTACAGTCATAAAATAGAAAGTCAAGATTTAAAACTGTACAAACCAATGTACTGGTGAGGTGACAAGAGATGGAAACAAGGGAGCATGAAGAGCATTAGAAGTAGGAAGAACACAGCTACTTCCCTAGAGTTCTGGAAGACACTGGTTCAAGTTGAAGGCAACCAAGCAGGGCTCCACACACTGAATATTCTTGTGTCCCACCCTGTAACAGAAACTAGTACAAACCCCTACATTAAAAAAAAAAATCATATAATATTAGATTAAAAAAGGGGCACATCACACCCCACCCAGTCTTGGCACCAAATCTGTGCTTTAAAAAATATACTATGCAAGTAGTTTATTTTAAAAAAGGTACCCTACAGCAGCTGTTTAAAACATGTTCTTGTACATAACACCACAAATATATATATTAACATTTTCAACAACTAAACTCATTTGTACCTACACGGAACTGAAGGGATAACTCAAGAGCGAAACAAAAAAAAAAACCAACCAACCACACAAACATTTTTCAAGACAAAGAAATGTGCAAAATAACCCCAGAAAGGCAGCATAGTAACCTGTGGAGAGGTCAAGAGAGCAGCTCCTGCTAGTAAAGGAGTGTCATCCTCTTTACTTGGCTACTGAGGTGAGAATCTATTTGGGATGTGCTGATTTTGCCTGAATTGCTCGTCCTGTTTATTGCAGTTCTCTCCTGTCCCCACCCTCCGCTCTGGAGAGGTTCAGTTTCTTCTTGCTGTGCCTGAAGATCACCCCACTGGCTCCTGGTAAAGTCTCACAAGTTACATCCTGCAGCAATCACCTGGATTTCTCATCTGCTGAGGGGACTTTCGCAGCCACACTACTGCCACCTCCTCTGGGAGAACTCCCACCCACAAGCAGGAAACAGAGAGAACTACTCTGCTGCATAGTTAAGTGGATATTACGCCAATGGTCTATGACAGAACAAAGCCTGGTTTGGATGCCTCTAAGCAGCTTATCTAAGAAGAGAATTCCCTGGCAGAGCCATCAGAGAAACACCTTAGTATGTTTCTCTAAAGCCTTAACATGGAACAGGCTGTATGGAAGGCAGATATAAAATCACAGGATGTATAGCTGTGTAATAAATCTCAGCTCATACAGCCTGTGTCAACCTATTGAGGGGAAGTTCATCCCTTCTCTGTGCTCACATCAGCAAGGGACCCCTGATCCCAGACTAAAACCTGCAGTTTTAAGTCAGAAAGAAGAGGGCAGGTGAAGACACAGTATAGCTGCTCAATCAGCTCAAACCCCCTAAGAGGCAGCAGAACAGAGAATGGAGCAGGAGAACTGAGAAAGCAATGGTGCTAAACAAGAACACAGGATTCACCTATGAAATAACATCAGAACATAGTGAGAAGTCCTGGCAGAGATACAGACATCACTGACATAACCACCATCTCCAAATTACAAAGTGTCCTGGTGGAAGGGTTCTTGGTTTTGGTGTTTCAGGGCCTGGGGTTGGATTCTTTTAATATTTCTTTTTGGTTTTTAAAAACTCAGCAATTAATTCTCGGTATTCCAGACTCTTCCCAACTCTGCTGGCCACCACACGCCTTTCCGTTCTTCGAACCTGGTTTTAACATTTCCACTCCTAATGCCTTCCCTTTCCCCAAATTATGTTCTTCCCTTGAGCTGGTACAGAAAAATCATTCCCTCCTAAGCTCTACAACCCAAAGGATGCAGCATAGCTTTTCCTCAGGAGAAGCAGGGAAGCACAGAGCTTCTGTAAATGTTCCTTTTGTAAGCATGCTGGGGAAGAGACTTCCCAAGAACACCACACTCAGTTGTGAAACAAGGATTACTTGAGAGCTTGCCAATAAGGGCACATGGAGACTTAAGCAGTGGCAGGAATACTTTGGCCAAGAAGTTCCAACAGTAGCGATGACACGAGGGTGGAGAGCCCATTGCTCAGTGGGTCAGCTCTGGTATTTTTGCCTTGGTTCCAACTCTCCATCCTTGAACACGAAGGTCATTGGTAGAGCAGGTAACTCTTGAGGGAGGCTGGCAGTGGCAGTGTAGGGATCTCATTCAGTCTTTCCTTGCCCAGAGCAAGCCTCACAGCTCGCCGACACAAGTCCATCAAAGGCAGTGGTTCAGCTGGGGAAAAAGACCCAAGACATTAACATACCAACCCACAAGTTACATTATAAACCCCTAGTGGAAGTTCCCCTCTGCAATACCAGTCATTCAAGTCAGAATACATCTTCTAGCTTGTGCCTCTTACTATAGTAAACCTTATTAAAAGATTCACTGAGGTAAGAGACTGCAGTGCACAGTCTGACAGCACCAAGTGGTATGGATACCCAGAAAGTACCATGATTTGTCTCATATAGTAGGATAACAGCTGTGAACCCCTTCGCTTGTGCTACATGCTTCCCATGAATACCAAAGACATCTGTCAAAGCTTCACATCACTACTTGTATTGTGACATTTTCCATTAGAGGATTCCCTCCTGTGTCAAACCTGGGAAAGAGACAAGCCTTTGGCTATCCTTTTTGCATCCTGTACTTACAAACACTGAACAAGATAATACTAGTTTTTCAGGAATGGCACATGGGGCCCTTTGATGCTGAAACGTCATTCACAACATACAGGGGGCTAAGGTCAAAGCCAGAGTTAACACATCACAGCTGCACAGAAGGAAGATACAGATTAGTTTCTCACAGCTTCTGTCACCGTGTCTGTCCAAGCTCACCTTTACACAACACACTGCTCAAGCCTAAGGGGTTTCTCCTCCTCCAGGAGAGGGCTAACACAAAGACATCCCAAATTAAGCAGATACCTGGACATCCTTCGAACAGCCTGAGGGCTCAACACGCACCATTAGAAAGCTTCCTATGCAGACATCTTGAGCTAAGCAGACACACCTAAAGACATCCACAGGAGTGGAAGAGTTTGGCTGAAAAGCTGCAGTTTTCAAGAACCTCGGCAGATGCCAATAGCTTTAGCTTCCACTATACAAGCCAAATTAATCTGCCTGTTCATATAACTGTTTTCAACAGCTGAGACACAGGGAAAGCTTTGTTTTCTCTGAGCATAGTCATGTTACTACATTTTTCACCAGAATTCATTCCATCGATAAAGTGGACACAAGTTCTTCCCTTCCAGGTTCAAAGATACCAAACAGCTAACATTGAAAAGCTGAAGCAGAAGTGTTGTCAGTAGCCTCTGATCAGGCCACTCCTGAAAAACTAAACAGTCAGACTGCTCCATGTAGAAAACACTTCCAATGAGAAGTGGAAAAAGCTAATTTTCATCTCATTTTTGGCAAGAAGTCTGTGAGAAGGAGAGTTTGTTAGCTGAGGAGAGACTTGGTAACAGAGTCAGGAAATGCATGCTTGAATTGAGCTGTCTCCTCCTCAAATTAGCAGCCAGGGCTGAACTAATGCCCTATTCCCCCCTTTCCTTCCCTGCTGTGGATCACAAGCTGTTACCTGCTCCAGGGGAAGCTGCAGTGGAATGTTTTTTCTAGCAGTTCTCCAAAGTTTCCCCAGTGCTTCAGGCATTGATTATTCTGAGGAATCACCTCTATACGCACCCCTCTTCCGCACTGATAGCTGAGTGGAGAGCCAGCAGATCCCTCAGGGCAGTGCTGTTGCTCCCCAAGCCCCACCATGCGTCACACACATTCTGTGCCACAAGTGAAATCAAGGCTGGGCTACACTCAGCCCAAGGTCTTGCCTGCTCATGACCTACTTCAGGATCCATGCTGCCTCTTCTGCAGGGACAGGTCTCGGCTGCTGGACTGCACGTCTCAGCTCTGGCTGCAATACTGCCAGAGAAGCCTGTTACTGGCAGCGCTCCTTTGGCACTTCCCAATGCAGCTTACTCTTAAACCACTGGGATACAAATACACTGTATTCAAAGTCTGTCCCAATCCCTCCTGCTCCATATGGAGATAGCTGGGACAGAGGCATTGTCTAGCCAGCATCCCAGAAGACAAGGGGCCCTGATGTACAAAGCCTATAGACATTAGCATAACAAACACATTCCAGTTTAATGGCCTTAAAAGGAGAGGATCTTCTTTCCACAGAGATTAAGGACAAGAACTTTGTCCTCATCTAGTTTGCACTGATAACCCTGTCTGACGGGAGGCCTCAAGACCAAAAAGAGAAAGCACACACTTATCTGACCTCTTTCCATTCACAACCACTACAATCACTGGACAGTGTTGCTATTGAATGCTCAGAAGTGGTTAGAGCCAGACACCTTCTTTCTATCTGTGCCAAAATAGCATCCCGTCATTCCTGGCCTTATGCCCACAATTCACTCCTATGCTGAGAGCACATTACAACCAAATCCAATACTGGAGGTGGCCATTTCCTTGCTAAGCGCAGTTCTGTGCCAACAGCTCCACAGACTTGCTGGCTTTGAGGGGAGCTGCAGATTTTGGCTTTGACCCTTCAGAAACCCCTGGATACTGGAGCTGCTGCCATTCTGTAAGCTGGTGTGGCACAACGAGCTGGGTTTCCTTCTCTTGGTGAGAAAATGCTCTGCCAAGAGCTCTGCTGTTTGGTCTTGCCGAGTTGAAGCGTATTTCTCAAAGCACTTTTGCTCCCATCCCTTTGCAAGGCTTTCCTGGGTGTTCTGACAGCTCAGTTTTCCTGGTGCCCACTGTCAGCTTTGTTGTAGCTCATGCCATCAGTGCCAGGGGTTCGCCATTGCTGGCCCAGCACTAGAACATGTTCTAAGCACACATCAGAGCCCAGTATGTCACAGCCTTTGGGCAGACACTGTTCTGGAATGCAGGGGAAACACTGCTCTTTTCATATCAATACAGCCAGATTTATTTCACTAACATCATAAATCCAGATTTTAATCCACTTCCTTCACCTCTCTCCTCCACCCTAACCCAGAGGACTGAGTCACAGTCTGGCCCCACGGGAACTTCTGACTATGAGAGATAACAGACTTTAGCACATTTGGACAGCCAAATTTTTTACTAAACTTAAAAAGATTGATGCCCCTATTAGTAAAAGGCCTGGCATGCAAGTTGGGCTGGCTACAACATCCAGCCCCACATGAGAAATGAGCACACCCTGCCCTGAAAGGAGCAGAGAAATGAGCTACTTTTTTGAAAGATGAGATTCCTGTTTCCTTAGAGAGGGACACATCTTTCCACTCTGGCCTGCAATGGATTTTAAAAGTCCCTTCATTAGCCATTTGAGGAAGAGGATTGTCCCTTAGTGTCTCCTATGAAGGGACACCAGGATTACACCCCCAATAGTGCAACTGTAAGGACATTCCTGCTGATACTTTGGTAGCAAAATAAGAAGGCTTGTCATCTCTAGATAGATAGCTGGCATCACCTTCTCGAACCCTACTACCTCCCCAAGCCCTACTTACTCCCTGTAGTGCCTTGGGAACAGTACATGTGTACAGCCAAACTGTTTGAATTATCCATTAAGGATTCAGAGCTGCATCCAGCAATCCTTCTGCCAATATGAAGTCCTCCCCTCTCTAGAAAAATGGAAACCCTCCCCAGGATGGTCTAGTAAGCCTGCACTTCAGTAGCACAAGGATCTGTGCTGTTAGAACTAATACAGGAAGTTGTACTCACGGTCAAGTCCATTCAAGTAGCACATCCGTATTTCACAGTGTCCCCACACTGCGCTTACCACTGGATATAGCTTTTTCCCTTTGAGTCCTCGAAAGGCAACACCCATGTATTGCCCATCTACAATGAAGCTCAGTGTCCCATCATCCATGTCCAGAACCACCAGGAAAGAATCCGGCACAATGAAAGTTTCATCTGGTTCTAAGAAGGCAGGGTAGGTTTTACTTGGCTGGTTCTTGCCATCGTGGTACAGTCTGTTGCGTCCAAGGTCCCAGCCCCAAGATTCGTGGTTATTTCCTACCAGCGTCGTGTACCCTACTGAATGCAAAGGGGCATCTGCTGTCGCCACCCCGACCACAGCATGTGTGCCTCGCTGCCTCATTGCCCACGTGATCTGCCACACGTGGAGCCCTCGGGTATATCCCACTTTGCCTCTGATGGCATCTGTACTCTGAGCCACCGGATGCCGGTGAAATATGAGTTTGTCATCCTCTTTCACAAACACGTTCAGCGAGCGATCATCGTTGTTCCATGAATGCAGTAACTGCACTTCATAGGACACCGGAGGCATGTCCAGTAGCAAATCCAGGCGTGTGGGTTTGCTGTAGTCGAGTCCTTGGAGTTCCTGTTTCAGTGGCCTGTATACAGGGTCCCTCATATCCACAGTCTTTATCCCACCTGTGACCTTCTGACCCATGGTGTGTTCTGATTTTGCCTATTTATAGGCTCATGGATTTAGCCCGCTGCTCCTGCTGGCATTCAGCCCTATAACAGGTTGCCAGGACACTCTGTCAAGACGTGCACCAGTCAGTATTGCCTAATGGATGGAAAGAAAAACAAGGAAAGAGTTAACCATCAGCATACACAGCCTTGTATGTAACATTTACAGAGCTCTGCTTTAATCTGTTTATCCTGACAAGTCATCCTTCCTTTCCATCAGCACAGCAGGGTAATGCACGCCAGTTATGCAGTATGCCTGACATAGCAGAGATAGCATATAAATCAAAACGATAGGTACAAAGTTTCTAATGTCCCCTTCAGAAAGGCACTTGAATTTCTGCTTCTAAGGAATGTACAGATTCAGCCAGAGCTCATCATCTCTATGCACTGCTTCTTATTACTGCATCACTAAACCTTGAGAGCACATTTGTACTTAGGCTGCCTCCAAAACCTTGCTTTTATATCATGATCACCTCTATGTCATCCAGAAAAATTCAAGAAAAGAGTTTATTCAAGGCAGAAGACTCAGAACCCAGCACACAGTAATGCTTCAGACTGAAGTTTGCCTTGGTTGTCTTCACTGGCAGGAGGACTGAAAACAGGGTCTTGTATACACATAATTCTGCCTGGTCTCCCTGCCCTAATTCATACCACAAGACATCCCAGTGAAGGCCCAGGCTGCCCACTGGTGTTCTCTGCTCCAGCTCTTTCAACCACCACAGAGAATTTCTCCTGCCAAAGCCATCTCTATAGCTATCCACAACAGGGCCAAAACACAAAAGGCATTTAATAGGAGTCCCAACAGCTTCAATTTCTCAAATATAGACCTGAGTTGACAATTGCATTGTCTTTGGACACCGTAGTAACATGCTACAGCTGACTAGTAGTTCTTCAGGAACCTCTAGGGTGTAAGCATCCCCAATAATAAAGCCTACATACTGCAAAGACACGCACAAGTATTGTCTGTTGTTATCCAGCCATAATTTTCTTCCCTCAGCACAAACAGTTCCAAAAGAGAAGCAAAGCATTGAACACAAACTATCTTCCCATAGCAGTGATCAAACAAGGTAAGAGCCAGGCAATAAAAATGAAAGCTTCTCCATCTGGAGAGTTACAAACCTTCCACAGAGCAGCTGGCAAAGCAGCTAGCAGCCATTGAGACAGGTTTGAGCATCCTCTGCAACCCTCTAAAGCTCTGCTAAGTACCTTAGAGGCCTGAGTGCAAAGCAGCAGACAAAACCTGCTGGGTCCAGCCTTGAGGGATGCCCATTCCAGCAGCTGCAGGCACTACTGGCACCACTGAATTACTGCAGTCGAGAGCAAATAAACCTGCTGTTTGCTGTGTCTTGAATGAGTAGCTTCAAATCGGGGCAGCTTCTCTTCTCCAAAAGGAAAAAATCCCCAGCTTCAAAAACAGGATCCAGGGGGAGGAGCAAGATGTTTCTTACAGTTCTGCAGTTTTCCTTCCGAATTTCAGAGAAATCTCTAAAAAGCTGAAGCCAGCTTGGCTACAGATAGTACTAGCTCACTTCATGTACCTCTCCTCCAGTGCTGCATCCACCAAAGTGTCTCTGCTCTCACTCAGCAACACAAACAAGCCTCTAAGGCAGCTGCCAAACTGGGGGCAGCTATTAGGAGAATGAGAAGTGGGAGGGGAGGGAACCAGCTTTCTAAGAAAAAAAAGTGTTATTTTAACATTTCCTGAAGTGAGGCAATCGTGCAGGGCTCCTGCCAGCTGCACTCCCAGCACTCACAACCAAGGACCTCATCTGGCATAGAAAATAGAGCATGAATCATATCTGGTTTAAAAATAAGGTTACTGGACATAAGAAGCAAGGCTTCAGCTAGAAGGTGACAGGGAAGGCTCATGTATGCCCTAGGTTAGGGAGCAATTCACCAGCTTCCTAACAGGTTTTTACTGCTAGTCCAGGGTATGCCATTGGAACTGTGAGCTCAGGTCTTGTAGTTCTTAAGAGAAAGACTACTTTTCCTTCCTTCTTTTTAAATAGGGAGGGAAAAATGCCCGAGGGTCTTCAAAAGTTATATCCCAACACAGAAACTGTCAAACAAAGGCTGTCAGCAAGGCACTGGCTAAAGCACAGTTTGGAATGTACAGGCAAATTCAGCTGTTGGATCTTTGATTAGGATAAAGCAGCAAAACATTGTCAGGAGGGAGGCAGAGATTTCCTGAGCGCTGTACAGTATGCATGAGAACACTCCACAGGAAGCTAGAACCAAAGCAGACTGCAGGAGTATTGGTGCAGACTGCTCTGAAGCACAAAATGCTCAAGAGAAGTAAGAGAACACTATTCTGTGCTCTCCGTTAGCAAAACAATGCCTCATTCCTTATGGCTTGCTCTCTTTTGCCAACAAAAGCTTCAGCATATTTCTCTCAAGGCAGCTGCACCAGAAAGGGAATCACCACAGTGAAGGACAACAGGGACTTCCGAAGCGCATGGGATAGGGATACCTCTCACTGCCTGCACCAGAGAGAAAGCAGCTCCTCCTGAACACAAGCACCTTGTATTAGTTATGACACTTTCCCAAGCAAACTATTAACACTAGATGAAGGACAACAGCTAGAATAAAGCAGAGAAGGGGGAAAGGCAAAGACTGGAACAGAGGGGTAGGTTAGAGTGAGAGCAGGTCTGATGCTGAGCTCCTTATGCCAAGATCAAAGTGCAACATAGCTCCTTATTAGGGCAAGGCAACAATTCCTGCTCAGAGCTGGCTCCACTGTCCCTGGCACTGGTCTAGAACTGCAGAGTGGCACCTTGCCCTACAGTCAGGAAGCACAATTACACCCTCAGTCTTCAAAAGGAAAAGCCTCATCATGCACAAGACAATACAGGTACTCTCACTCAGCAGGACAGATACAGGAAAGCTCTCCCTCTTCAATGAATGGCTTAATGCCTTAGGCAGCTTGATATGAGACACAGCCAGCCATAAATGAAAAGATAGGAGAGGGAATTAGCTGCTTCAAAGCCTTTGAGCTGTTACAGGTTGAAGTACAAGTGTAAGCACTGAAAGTGCTTTTATCTGGCATTATCAACAGCTCAGGCTTGCTGCAATTCTGCTCTGCTTTGTAAACACAAGCTCATCCCCATGACACTCTGTTTTGCTCCCATGCTATTTTCAGTTCTTTTGTTCACCTCTAGGCTTAAAAGCTTTGGAACAAAATTATAAGAGTGTCTCAGGCAAACAAATATTCACTGCTATTTTCAGGGAGAATTAGATCTCCCTCAGTTTAGCTGTTCTGAGCAAGCAGGCAATTTGCCATACTAGAGAGATATGCCAGGTTTCTAAACAACTGCTTGTTGCAAATAGAGCAAGGCAGGAGACAGCAAAGACATTTCAGAGGCAGATGTTGAAGTCCCTGCTGCTGAATAGGGAGAACACAGCTCCAAAGAATATATATGGCAAAGCAGAGCTGGTGTCCTACTTCTGTTCACACATTGAGATGAACCAGGCAAAATAACTGCCTACCACAGACCCCTCCAGCTGAGGCAGTCACCTTGATTTAGTTCACAGTGTTGTGTACCACAGAACAGAGCCAGCTTGCAGTGAACCTCAGGCTGCAGCCAAGAACCCAGCGAGGCAGATGTCATGCAGGTAGTGGTCTCAACTATCCACAGCAGAATGTTTTGTCCCCCAGTATGAACCAAACAACTAAATCTTGATTTCAATTACTTCCCTAGTGTCCCCTAAAACCTTGACAACATGAGACTAAACTCACACAGCTAAAGTTATTCACATTCAAAACAAGGCTCCTTACTGCTCCCAGACAATTCACCTCATTCCTACCTATTCGAACCCATTCACCTCATCCAAACACACACTAGAAATCCAAGCTATCAATACAGTGAACTTAAGCCAAAAGAATACTCACCCAAGATGCCCTCACTGTTTTATCTGAAGCCAAAAGGCTGTTCCCATGCAAGTTATATCACTCAGTGGGAGGTTAGTTCAGGTACCTACATCCCAAAGTGATGTAAGAATTTTAATAGGCTGCTGTGCAGATTCTCAGCTCCACTTGGAAGCAACTTGCACAGCAGCAAGAGCCCCTAAAGTCTTGGTCCAGCATCTGCACACAAGGCAAAGTATTAGTCCTTGCCATTCAGGAGCCCCTGTTACTGCTGGTTCCAGTAATCAACACAAACCCTGAGCTGCCAAAGTGCTACCAGAGGCATAGTACAGCACTGATGGTTCCCAACTGAAAGATCCAGAGCAGAGTTCTTAGAAGCATCTCTCCAAAACAAGGAGGGGCAAAAAAATTCCCAAACTTACTGCAAGATGCCTGCAGTTGTTAAAGCACTGTGAGGCACTTAGCCATGAAAACATCTGTGTTCTGGAGGCTGGATGCTGGCAAAACATTCTTCTTCAGTTACAAACTTCACCAGAAATAAGGACCAGAAACACTTCAGTCACAAGAAGTTTGATAACTTCAGTTCAGAAAACCAATGACTCTTCACAGGTCCTCCCTTGCTCTGCAGCTCAACACCTACAGGACACCCATCTGGAATATCAATTCCAAAAATACATGAGGGCTCTGAAATACCTTGATTCCTGATCCAATTTTTTCTCTATTTCTTCAAGGCAGTTTACTGTGGTTCTGTTTTCCCCTCCATAACATTGAGTGTGCTGCTACACTGAGACCAGACCTTTAAACACCCTGGCATACTCCGGGTGCTCAACAGACAATGAATCATGCCCTAACATGAAGATTTCCAGTCTTGAACACACCTCAGGAGAAGGAAATATATGTTCTGGACATGGGTATTTCCTTGCTTACAGCTTTGGAAAGCTGAACTACAGGATCTCAGACAATACTAATAAATATACTAAACGACAACTGTAGTTTTGCTCAGGTTTCCATGATTTTTCCAGTAAAAAGTAAACGTGGTCCATGTACTTGGGCTACATGTTCATCCCACCAGCCAACAAAGGAGCTACACTACTCCTACCTTACTGACTAACCTGCTGGCAGCAGCTTACCTGGGGTCACCTTTCACATCCTTCAGGTACGTGCACAACCTGCATGTTGTTATGACTCCCCACAAACATCCTTCACAATTCCAGCCCTTCTTGAACACGATTTTAGAAGCTGCTTCACCACCAGAGGTTTTCCCCTTCCTCCCTTTGTGGCGCTAGAAACAAATCCCTTGATCATACAGACCTGTAAAACCAAGCTAAAAGCCAAGATGGATCAGCAATGCTACAAAACAACTGGGGTGGAGAGAGAAGAACTTGTATGCCTCAAATAGCATTCAAATTTTAGCCTCAAAGGACCAGGACACTCAATTTTCTCTGCTGTTAATTCTTAGCATCACAAATACACACCTGCCTTGGACTGAGTATTTCTGGTTATTGCAGAAGCTGGTCACATAAGGCTGTGACACTCCACCCAGCATTTATGCTATCAGTTTGCCAGCATTCTGGCCTTAGCACCCTGCCCACCCCACTAAATACTGATCAAGCCTTGGGAAAAGAGCCAGCTCACCTATGCTGTTGGAGTTTCCCAGTGCTGTGTTAGCAGAGACCAAGCAGCTATGGAAGGGATGACAGGAACAACTGCACTAACAACATGGTTAGAACTAGTTTGAGTGTTGCAATTCTGCTTAGATCAGGGCTGGGCAGGCAACCCCAGTGCACAGCATTGGTTTTGACAGCCAACAGCCTCACTGCTATCTTGTGCCACACACAGAAGGTTGCCACAGGGAGAGCTTCCTCAGCCCCACCTACTGAAGAGCAGACGTGGTTTGGATCAGCAGGTTGAGCTGCTGGCAGGGCTGTGTGGCCTCCACAGAAAGTGAAACTGCACTCACTGAGAGCACAAGAGGTTGGGCAAGGAGAATTAAGCAAGATGGCATATGTCCCAGCAAGCAGCAAAAAGGAAAATCCTCCAGCAGTGTACGAGGCTCTGATAAGAAACTGCTCAAGGTACACCAGGGATGGTGAAAACAAGACATTTAGTATTTATTTAGCAATGCTTGATTTACCTACACTACAAAAGGTAAGCTGCCTCATTAAGCAGCCTCATTCATCTACTAAGCAGACACCAAGAGCTCTGCTCCTCTGTACATGAGGCAGCTCGCACAAGCACGCCCACCCGAGACCTACAAGAAAAGGCTTCTGTCCAAGGAAGCCAAGAGCACGTCATCATACAATGCTGCTAGGACTTGTAACCACTAAGAATCAGCTTGTCTGTACCAATAGAGCACTCCAACACTCCTCTCTTTGGGATAACTCGGACTGCAGAAGTTTCCGAGCTACTTGTGCAGTGTTGCCAGGCAGGGTGATGAAGGCAGCAAGCCCTCTTACACTAGGTGTGGAGTGTCTGGTTCTCCAAAGCAAAGCACTCAAGATACGTAGAGCAGCACACCCGAGTAAACTAAAACCTGAAGTAACAACCACCACCCATCTTCAACTCAGCACTTACTAGAAACCAACTTAAGCTTCCACTGCCCACCTACCCAGGCAGTTCCCGTTCACTGCAGCACTGCATGACCTAGCAGAAAATACTAAGGAACACAAGAGGTTACTTTGCAAAGTATTTGCAATGATGGAAGCAACTCAGACAAAAGGAGTTCACAAGTTACCACCAGAGAGCCCTCTTGTTAAAGACTAGTTACAAGTGGCAATTTTGGCTGCAGAGAAGCTACAATATTTCTTTAAATGGAAGAGTGAACTTGGGCTGGTTTCCCTCATAGAGGAAGTTTAGTGGATGTTTCAGAAAGGTCATTAGACTCTCCACAGCTCTGTGTAAGGCAGCTCCCAGGTACCTTAGGAATGCAACTGCATGCTAAAGACCAGACACAATGTCTCCTCAAGGCTCTTTAAAATAGCTTCTTAGAAGCAGATTGCTCTAGGATGTCTCTGGCAATGCCATCTTTGGTGGGCACTGAGTCTTAAAATCAAACATTTGGAGTTAAGTTCTCCTTTTCACTCAAACTCTGTACTTAAAGTGACAGACTCTTCCCTTATAAGTCTTCAGAACCAGAGTCAAACGTGTTCTTCCACAGACTCTGCCACTTATGAGTAATGTGTTCAAATCAGGACAATGAGACTTTGGCTAAGAACAGTGCATTTATTGGTAATGTCATATCCAGATGTTAGCAGGAGTTAAGCCATTTGCTCTGGGTTCCCAACATGCTAGTTGTACAACAAATTTACCCCAAACACACATCCCTAACATTGCAGAACACCGCCTCACAGGCAGACAGGCACCTTTACTGCAGAGTAAACAGTATTACATGGCATAAAGAGAGTTCCTAAGTTGACAATTGGGCCCAAAAGAAGCCATAGTAAAGTGTGCACAGTGAGTAGGAAGCTGACTGAACAGACCAGAAAGCCAGCAACTGAAGCTCTTCCCCATAAGGCATGATGGAGCCCTAACTTAACCATCCCACATAGAAGTGATAACTCTGTACTGAGATTTGCTAGTCCCTTTCCATGTCCCACAGCTGCAGCACTGACCTTCCTTACACCTCTCCCCTTTGTCCTCTCTCACTTCCTGCTGGTCTAGAGCATTTGTCTGTAGCCAACTGGTGAAGTGCTATTTTCCAGCAGCAAATTTAAACTCTATTCTAGCAAGTATTTACGCGCCATGATCACAAGTGTAGAACACTGACTCAATGAACTTGGGTTCCAGGTAGAAATCACCATCTCAACCATGCTGGGTGCCACAAAATAGACTATCATATGCTCAGGTGATAGTCAGCTTGGCTGGCAGCGTAACCGCTTGCCTGTGGCTCTGAAGTTAACAATACATACAAATGGATTGCGGACATCACTTGTTTTTAATGCACAAGTTGTGGACAAGCTATAGTGGGGACGTATTGCTGATGATCAGGCCTGTAAAGTTCAGCTTTGAACCACAGATCAGCACTCCAGACAGATTCTTTTGGGGGAAATGGCCAAGCACCTGTAGTTAGGTCTGAGCTGAGACAGTGCCTGTACGGAGCGTTATAGGAGCAGGAAGACTGACACTGTGAGAAAGTACAGGGAAATACGACAGCAGGGGCACAAAGCCATGCAGCCACTGCAGACGGAGAGCCTGAAGGAAAACTAGTGAGTTAGTACAATTACTATACCCTTATGTACAGCCCTATCCTCAAAGTGCTTTGCACACCACTAGCACAGCCATTCTGCAGTGCAAGCTGTTTACAGCTGATTGCAGTGGTTTGAGTAGCTTATGGGAGGCTATAGCACTCCAGCTACAACATGTTCCACCAGCACGGCAAGTTCTCTGCATGCTGAAGCATGCAGATACCTGCTTGGAGAACACAGCAGTGCTAGGTCAAAGTATCTTCCAGACCAGGCAAGACATGTTTCCCACACATGGAGTTCTCATCACACTGGTCACATTTGGCATAGTCATTTTTTTTACCTCTTGGTACCACTTCCAGTCTAAGCCAAGTGATGCTTTTGCTCATTGCTTGTGGCAAGAATCCATTTTCTGGGAATGGAGTTTGCTTATATAAAATTAAGACTGTTAGGGAAGGCTGCTCCCAGGTTGCTTCACTAGAGTCTTTGCCCTAAGGAGAAGGCACTTGTGTCTCAGAGAGCTTATTCCAGGGAGAAACAAACTAGTCTAGTTTAGACATGCCAACTGCAGAAGTCACCTGCAAAAAGCAGTCTTTTCAGTTTTACATGATTTCTTTACATGCACTCAAGAGATGGCTCTGTGACCTGCTTGCTGACTAAGTACTAAGGGAAGTCAGTCTCCTAGGTACCAGGAAGGAAGGTCACATTGCATCCTTTATTCACCTTGCCCAGAGGTTCCCCTTTCTTATCCCTTTGTACCTGTCCAACCACCTTCGGTTCATTTTTCCTCGTGTTACTGAGACTCTGCATGTAAACAAGCTTCCAGAGGATGCCCCACATCCCTGTAAGGTTGCAATCCGTGCTTGGCACATTGTGAACAGAAAACCCCAGCTCTATAAACAAGCTGCACTTGAAAGACTAGTTCATGGGACTGAAGTACCAAGAACACTGTCTAACAGGACTTGTCTTACAACTTCCCTGTCCTTTAGCAGCCAACTCCACGCTGCTTTTCTACTGCCACACATTCTTAAAGAACAGCCCAGTTCTTTAAATTTAAAAGAAGTTAAATTCTTCTATAACCAAGGATTATACTGAGGCTTCTGTACAGATACCATATAGTACTGCCCTTTGATAAGGGCTCTCTCAGAGAATGGGGTTGTCATTTCATCTTGTGGATGCTTAGCAACTCCAAGACAGCCAAATGCTAACGCAGCCAGCATGGAATGTCTCACATGAGCTTCTCTTCAGGACCTGTAGGTTAGATGGCTACTCAGGATGAAGCTCCAGGATCTTCCAGGGCTCTTAGTCCAGCCTCAAAAAACTTGAGGAAGCAAGCATTTAGAAAGTCTGCCTTTGAACTGTGCCTTAAAATCTAGGTTACAGAGCTATCAACAGATGGTTCAAGCAATGTCAGGAAAACTAATGGGAACAAAGGACTAAACAGGTCCCTGACCTGACGAAGTTAAAACCATGGCACCGGTCTGCTTTAGCTTCCCATTCAGAAGTATTTCAAAACACAGTGACTGTTGTTCAGCTACTCAGAAGCTTCTGTTTAAAACTCATCTGGAAGCAGGGAGGAGCAGGGGAAGCAGGACAGGCTACCCTCTCACTGTAGTTACCAGCTGGACCAGAGGATGAGCATCAGCTCAGGCCTTGTTCTAGAGCCATGAAAACCACAGCCTATTAGTTACCATGTTCTCTTCCTCCAGCCCTTCCCACTCCCTCACACTGCTGTACCAATGCGGTTATTAGTGCAATCACACTGAAGATGGATTCAGGGAACTAATCCAGATGATGTTTTTCCCCAAGCTGTTTCACTGCCCTGTGCTGGAGGCATGTGCCCCAGCTCACAAGAGGAGAAGAAGCAAGCAGCAATTACTTTGTCAGTCACTACCCTCCGGAAGCCATTCAACAGGAGGAGCAGTAAACTGCTCAGCATTGGTGTCTGTAGAATCAAGCCAGCACCTGACCAAATTACCATGCCTGCCTAATGTTCCTGCCTCCTTCCCTCCAGCACTGAAGCCAAACATCCGAAGATAGGCTGCATTTAGAAAGGCATTTCCTCCACAATTAAGCCACCATAAATTTTAAATAGTAGATGCTTATGTTCAGGGATATTTGCATTTAAGAAGCCCACATAATCCATCATGAGCCACCCTCTTGCATTAGAACTCCCTGCTTTTAGTTATTTCCCCACTTAGTAATTTGCAGCCTACACAGCTCAGTGTCAATCCCTCAAGTCCGTTTCAGTACCTCAATTCATTAGTTTTGTCTGACAATCAGTAGGTGGGAAGGGGAGCAGTGGGTGGAAAGAATGAAGCTTGATGTTTCTACCTCTATCCAGAGTTTCCATTCCTGTATCAAAAGTGCTTTTTTGCTATGCTGCAAGATTGGCCAACACCACAAGCCATCAGGACAAAGGTTTTGGTAACAAAACGCTGCTTTCCCCTTGAAACAGTTAACGCATTACTGTGGTTTAATGCTAGCAGCAGCTGGATTAAAAGCAATCCATTTTAAAGTTCTCAGCAGTCACCCACCAAAACTCCCATCTCCTTCCTAGGAGACAGCAGGGCAGAGCAAAGACACTTGTAGAGCTGTATCTTGTGCTATGCTCTGCCAGTTCACAGGTCAGCCTCCTGTTTCAGCTGTCCTTGGCCTGGAAGCAAGTTTTTAGGAAGCCTCTCTCACATGCTGTGTGTTTGAAGGAATGGGGGAAGCAACATAGCTGGGCTTGTCATGGGCTTGAGTAGAACTATGGTATTCCAATTGCTGGAAATGCGAGTTTAGAAGTCCTATTTTTTTCCTGGATAGCTGCTGTGCTGCTTTCAGTGGGCAGAATAAGGCAATGCACACCAGCTCCATAAACACAGAGCCCATCAGGAGTTCAATGAAGTCACCTAGTACACCCCAAGTACTAATACTTGAGAGTATTAGTAATACTAATGCATGAGAACAGGAATTGAGCCCTTCCAGTATTAGAGTTGCATAGATTTGTGTATTATAGACCTGAAAAAGCAGTGTCTTCTCAAACAGATGGCTTGAAAAATGTAAGGTACTCAGCAGATCGTGAGGATTTCAATCCCTGCTCCTAGAAGCAATACAGTATACTGTCAGGAGGCTTGTAAAATCCAGCAGGATTCCTTCTCTCAGGAAAACCACAGCAGTTCGAGCTCTTTTAACATTAAGGTTGCTCTGCTAGAGCCGCCTCCTTCCTCTTTCCAGAGATGTCACAAGTACTGCTAACAGTAAAGCAAAAAACCCCACAGCAGAGCAGCTGCCAAGCACCAGATTACTCAGCCTCTTGCCCTCAAATAGGTTTATTGTGTCTGAAGCTTCAGTACATGTATCTACATCAAATACATCACAGAGGGGAAGTTGTGCAAGTGTCTGGTACCACTCATCAGCACTATGGAAAAAGCCTAGTTGAAATCTGGGCTGAGTACTAGTAACAGATAATTCTTGGTCCATTGCAACAGTATCTCTGTGCTCCCCCCAAGCAGAGCGTTGGACTCTTACAGCACCACAAACAGAACCCTGTTCTCTGCAAACAAGGGCAGAGCAGCACATACAGTCACAGCAAAATCAGAGCCTTCTGGTGCAGAACTGAAGCTACATCCATCCCTGCTTCATTGTCACTCAGTGGGAAGCCCCAGCACATCACTTTCCTTGGATCTGCATTTCCCTCATTTGATGGGCAGCAATACCACTGTCAACTGCCATGTGGGGCAGGAGAAATGCTTTTTGGGAGAGTAGGAGGTCAATGAAAGTGTTGTTACACACTTATTACTGCATCACAGGAAGAGAAGGTGAACAACAGGACCACAGAGGACACCCCCCAAACTGCCTGCTGCTGAGGAGGAAATTCTAAGGCCCAGCACCTTGATACCAGCAGGACAGTATTCACTTCCTCCTCACAGAAAGCTGCCTTGTCCCTGACATTTAAGGAAGCAAAGGTTAGCTTTTCTTTCTCCTCTACTTTTACAATTTATTTACATTTGCATCCTCAGCAGCTTGGCTGGCATCCTCCTCCTCACATTCAACATCATGTTCCACTTCAAGTTCACCCTTCTCATCCTCCCTTTTACAGACTGTGTTTAGTCACAGCAAGCCCGCCAGTCAGTAGGATGGATGTAGGAAGACTCCCATCCGGCCATGCAAGCTTGCTGCTATTTTTCAGGGAAGAAATAAGCCCCTCAGCCATGAACTAATGAGTTTCCTGACTGAGTCTTTTCTGCCTCATCAGATACTATGACAATCAAATCATGAGACCTAGAAAATTCATTCTATAACCCTGAGGCTTAATGCTGTTCAGGATCTGTGCATAGCTAGCATGTCTTTCCACCCATGACCAGTGCTGTAGCATAACCCAGTCTATACAGAGCTTGAAACAGAAAAAAAGAGCAGAGAAGGATGCAGTAGTAACAAGCAGCACAACTTCTCCCCAAGCTCTTTCCTTCCACCAGCTCAAAATTGCAGCCTGCCTCAGCCTGTGCACCAAGTTTCCCTCCACCCTTTCACCACCAGGTCAAGAGAGAACATTAACTGTGCTCCTTTGAACTGCCATAAGAGTCACATCCCTCTTTAGAGAAGGGGTTAACATCAAGCAGTCAAACTAAGTGCCATGCCTAGAAGCTCTGCAGTTTAGCAACTGTTTTATATATTGTCTTAGTAAACATCATGTAGTAAACCTGGAAGGTAGACAGCAGGGCTGCTAAGGCCTTGGGCAGAAGTGCTTGGTAAGGAAACCATCTTCCAAAGCTACATTTCAATGATCTTACTTATACCTTGCAACTCAGATCTGGCATCCTGTGGATTTAAGGGATATGAACTGTTTCCTACAATACTGAGCAGAAACATCATTTGCCTTGTTAATCATTCCCACACATCCTAAACACCTTTTAAGGACACAATTCAGGATGCTGCTCCTACCTATAAATTCAGAAGGCAGAAGGAAGCTGCTTGGTCAATGGACTGTCTGCCATCTTGGTCCTTCACTGCTCCCTGAGAAAGGAGAGACATAACAGAGGGATCCTACCACGTTATTCCAGCATCCCAGAAGGGACAAGCAACTAGCAAGAGTTAGCTCCATTGTCCAGCCCTTATTTTTTACACAAATGTTTGATTAAAGTAAAGAACAACTTCCTTTTAGGAGTGATGCTGAGACTTGAAACAAGTATTTCATCTCTTCTGTGTTCCAAGGCGATTTGTTTCACAGAAATTGGTTATGAGAGTTACTTCAACAAGCAGGGAAACAACCAAAAAACTCAGATTCCAGCCTGGCTGTTGCAGATGATCAGTCTTGTTGTCTACCAACTAATAAAGCAGCCTGCCTACTTCCAGAAACTCCTCTGATAATACCAGAGCAAGATTCCTATGCAAACTTACTTCATAGAATCACAGATTGATTCAGGCTGGAAAGGACCTCAGGAGGTCTCTAGTCCCATCTCCCCCTCGAAGCAGGGTCAGAATAGGTTACTCACAGCTTTATCCAGTTTAACCTCATAAACTTACAAAAACCAGACTGTACACCAGGGCAAACCTGTTCCAATGCTTGACAAGCCTCATGGTGACAAAACTTCTCCTTATACTTAAGATTATTCATCTTCCTCTCTGTTCAAGTCATTCCAGTTCCAGGTTGAATTTAGTGTTAAACCTCAGGTCAAATAAACCCCAAAGAAGTTAATGTAGTTCAGCCTCTTGTACTACCTGTTATTGCCCTCTTACTGACAGCAAGTTAAGCAATAAGCACAGATTTAGTTCACAGGTCTTTTTGCCTTACCTTGCCCCATGGTAAAACTCAGCATTCCTCTACAAAGTTCACCCACATCTCTTCATCACAGGCTTGTTAAACATTGGAAAAGCAAAGCAAAGTTACATCCTTGTGTATGAAGACCCAGTAGATCTTTCACAGCTCCAACTATAGATTCAGGTCCTTCCTGTCCCGAGGGCTGCGGAGACTGAGGTGTCACCACTGAAGACAAAAACCTCACAACAGGAGACAGTTGAGTCACTGAGGAAGTGATTTTTTTCATACTGTTGAGGAAACCATTCTGTACATTTAGCAAAAGCCTGTTTTTAGAGGTCAACCCCTACACATGCATCACACAGTCATGACAGAGTCTTGAAATCAAGTTTAGGCTTCCTAACCAAAACCCTGTCAGATTCTTATTCTTCAATGCCTCCAGCACCTGCCTGTAAGCAAAGAGGAAGGCCACAGGAGGCTTTAAGTCTGGTGGTTTCAGTAGGATTAGGCAGACATGAAAACAGCCACTTCCAAAGAAAAGCCTTCTGCAATTCATCTCCAGAAGCATCTGGCTTCTACCATTTCCCAGGAGGTATTTCTCTCGGCCCCTACTCTCAATGAGATCTGGGACCCATAAACTGCATATCAGATACACCTTTGCTGCATCAGATAGTTCTTGTAACATGTTAAATGATGCCAGCAACATCTTTTCTTCCATGTCCAGACTGCTAGCCAGCCATGGCCTTTAGGAATTCTTCATTCTCCAAAGCCACCTGCTACATGAGCAATGCTGTGGCTCAGCCTTATCCACCAGTTGCCCTCCCTATGAGGGCAGGCATGCTTCAGCATCCCCCTCGGAAACAATCCTCCCAGAGCAAGCAGCTTAGCCCCATCACCGCTTCACAAGTGTTGCACCTTACAGGAACAGGTCTCATCTTTTTAAGTGAAAGATGAAAGCCAGAAGCTGGATGTTCATATGAACCTCATGCTCGGTACAAGTCTTTGAAGGCAGGAAGGGTAGGGAGGGCAGGGTGGACCTTGAGCAGCTCAGCTTCATCTATACCTCCCACCCAAAAAGAACAGCCACTGATGCTCCCAGCAAAGAGAGATCTGCATGTTAGCTTAGAGCAAGCAGGGTTCAGGAGCTTCCAACCTCAGATTGGTTTCAAAGGAACACAATTACCTTCAAGATAAAAACAACAGTTTTATTATCAAAGTTAACAAGGTACTTTGCTTTGAAATACAATTTCTTTCCCTGCATCAAAGGGCTGGTAATTTTAGTCTTGTAGCAAAATAGTGGAAGAAATGAAAGCAGCATCTGCTTCGATGAGATGAATGCAAGATAAAAGGTGTCTGTGACAGAAAGCTGGCAGCAGCCTTATGTTTTCTATTCAAGCTTGATCTGGGAACAACAACCCTTAGAACATAACAAAAGCTGTGGAAAAACCCTTTCCAAATCCAACAACATAGCCAGGAGATGCAATTTCTCTTCTCCAACTGCTGCAACAGCAAGTTGAGGTGAGGAGTCCAGACAAATCCAGACTTGCTATCCCAGTGTAGCCAAGCACCTTGGCTTGCTCAAGTCCATAATATCCCTCCTTCAGCTTCCAATTCCCTCTTTCTTCCCCTCCAAGTCTCCAGAAGGAAAAGAGTTTCCCAGGGATCTCCCTTAGAAGAAAGGAAGCAGAGTCATACCATGGCAGAACATCTCCAGAACATTTGGGTATAAATGGCTTGCAATCCAGCCAGCAGAGAAAGGAAAACAGCATTGGCATTCCTTGTCTGCCCAGTACAGTCTGTTCTTTGCAGACAGAGTTCAGGATCACCATGAGTTTCTTATACAACACATTTTTAGACATGATCAAGCCCAGTCCTGTTACCGAGGCACAGGAGTTCATCACAGAAGTGTATCAAGGGTCAGTCAACAGTGCTCTGAAGTGGATTTACTGGCACTGCACACATCAGGGCAAGAGACAGTAACTTTCACAACACTGAAACCATTAGGGAGAGCAGCCGCACTGTAGTGTAGAATGGGCTTCCACTGGAAACAAACCAAACAGGCAACTGATGTTCTGCAATGCCATCTGCACCATCTAACCAGGGAGAATGTAGAAGCACCTTGCTCTGGCCCACCCTGCTCCCAGTACCTCTGAGAAAGTCACTTTATCTTACCTATGCAGACCCATTAGCTTTCCTGAGGGTCAGCGGATCTGCCATCCTGAGGTTTTGGGTGGGGAAGGATGGTTTTCTGCTCTTCCTCCATGCTTTTTAGAGGCATCAAACTTCATCTGCTAGAGCTTGGGGCAAGCATCCACAGAGGACAAGACAGCTAGCACCAAAGTACAAGGTACAAGCAGCTCACAAAAACCAGCTATGAAACATGGATCCAATACAACATTTGCAGAATCTAAATGCTATGTCGATTACCATGCACACACTTTTTGTTTTGCTTCAGCCTGGGATTAAGTATGGATCCCCATCCATCCACTGATTAGCAGTAAATATGGAAAGCTGCTTCTATCTAACCTGTAAATGGTTAGATAATATCAAGCAAAGAGAAGCCAACACAGTGCACTCTGCCTGACCCAACCCATTGCCAGTCTCTAGAAAGATGCTGTTCACCTCATTTCTGAGGCAGCTGCCAGAAGCTCTAACTCAAACATTGGTTATATGAGCAAAAACCCAAAGAAAGAGCCAGATAAACACACAACAGACTAGCACTGAGACATTCATCAACACTGAAACCACACCATCAGTCTGGTTAGGAAGGTAAACCCTCCACAGCCAGGAATACACACAAGGAGCCACCTCACAGCACTCTCAAAGTGCTGAACTAAGAGGATATTCCTGGCAGACAGATTACACAAGAGACAACTCACAGTGCCAGCTTTACTGGAACACACACAGCACCTCCCCAGAGCACAGCACTCTGGGATGGTGCCTCACTACATTTCTGACTTGTCATTAGCCAAAAAAGTTTAATGACATGGTTGGACTCTGTGTTTAAATCTGATTGACCTTGGACATACCATAATTAGGAAGAGACATTGTACATATCAGTGAAGCCTACAGTTGGGTGCAGGCTCTGCGTGACGCAATGCTTTGCTTTCACCATTACCTGAAAGTGTCCTTGGAAATGGCTCTGGTGGTTTGAGATAGGCAGTGACCACAGCTTCAGCTGGATTCTTATATCATCCACCAAAAGGCTTCACATAACATGGCAGTTTCAAAAGCCTTTCTAACCTGACTGCTTCAAGTTTGATCCCTACAAAAGCACAACTAGACAAGCCGGATTTGAAAGTGCAGAATACGCCAAAATGAAATGGATTAAAGCACATGATACAAACTGTGGCTGCAGGAATACACATGCTGCCTTCAGGGCATCTGCATTGTCAGGTGGCCAGATATCCAAGAGCAACTTTTTCCTGGAAATAACAGTTGTGGTAATACAGAACAAGGGTTTTTTGCCAAAAAGCATGACCAAGACTTGCACCTACAGCCCTGTTCACAGTTGTTTCACTACTGCTTAGTGTCCGGAGTGGCTGGTTCAAATGGCAAGGAGTGGAATTTGTGCCTTAGTCTTACGGGGACACACTCAAATACATTCCTAAGCCACAGTTTCACTAGCTTAATCTCTGTAAATCAAATCATACTTTAAGTGGCTTCCTCATCATCTCCTGTGTACCAAAATTAAGCTGCACCTCAATTATTTGATCTGAGCAAGGAAGCAAATGGGTATGATTAGGTCCAACACTGCTACTTTACATAATGGTAATACCTCTTCATTAGAAATGAGTATGAAGTAACAGTTCACATCAGTTGCTTCAGCACAGGCAACTAGAACAACTGGTTAGGAGAGAGTCATGCTCTGAACCATATATTGCTGAAGAGACAGGATATATGGGCTCAATAGACAGATTTGTATTGGCTTTTTAGTGGTGAACAGCTCAAAGTGTCACCTCTTCAGATCGCATCTGAAAGCACATAAATTTTTACTCTGGGCCACCTTGGCATAATCATCCAGACTCCCAAGATTAAGTCTCATATGGAGCAGTCCATCTTTACACCCAGCAACAAGAATATTTCTCCCAAATCATCAACTTCCAAAAAACCTCCCAGCTCACCATCTACAGTTACATCAACAGGCTCAGTGCTGGAACATGGAAATACTGCAATTGGAATATCCATGACAACTTCAACATCAGTTTGAGGAAGGATACTAGAAGGAAAGTTTGTGCAAAGCAAATGGAATCTCTTCCTTTACATATCAAGCATCTATCCTGTTTTCAAGGCGGAGCACCACACAAAAGATCCCAGTCAGTTTGCATAGGGACACTTGTGGCTTTCTAGGCAGTTTAGTCTGACATCAGTCCAATACTGGAACTTTTGGGAAGAGCAGTAAAAAAGCATTTAAGCTTTCTTTGCTTGAGAAGATTCTGCCCACCAATAAGCTTCATTTCAGATAATCAAAGTCAGACCTAAAGCCTTGCTCTTCTTGTTATTTAGGTTTATACAGTAAGTTCTCAAAGGTATTCTGCCCTCAAAAGTGAAGTAACTGAACACAGTTTGCAACTCTACACAGGACTTCCCCCTGCTCCCCATAACTCTGAAACAGATTGATCTTGCATACAGAGTACACAGCCACACAATGCAGAAGTCCAGCAAGTCTTGCAAAGCTGACTGATGCAAAGGTTTTTATTATAGCTACCTGCTAAGACAGTCTACCTGCTATAGCTACCTGCAGTCAGCAGCTACTAGAACATGGTGTTCATGAGGAAGGTTCCACAACACCCCAGACAGCTTTGAAAAGATCTTTCCTTTAAATCAGGAAGAAGCATCATCTCCTACAGGGAAGCAAAGAGACAGCCACTGCTCAGGGACTCTTTTTGGGTCACAGGGGATGCAAAGATGGTTTGTATTCTTTCTGTTTCCACCTCCCAAATGCCCTGACACCACCACAGGAGCCTGAGTAAGCAGAGTTTGAAGAACATGCATGTTCATCATCTCTTCCCTCCCTAGGGCTTCTCAGCAGACTAAACTGTGGGTTTCCTTTCTAAAACAGCAAAGTTCCAGTACCTGTAATTAAGCCAACAGCTTTCTGCTGTGACTATTCCAGACATTACCATCTGAGTCCTTTCCATTCAGGTTACCCATCCAAAAACCTCTCCAACATAAGAGACAAGAAACAGTGCAATAGTGAGTGATGGGACAAGCTCAGTAGATGTAAGCCAGCCTGAGTTGTCTTATCTAGGCATTAAACAGCTGCCAGTACTTCTACAGTTCAAAGGGAAGACAAAAGCTGCACAGTTAACCTATCCTCCCAACATAGCACAGTCATCACAGGTCCTCATATGTCAACATGCCTTCTAAATAAGTGTTTAATATCAACATTTGTACAGTCACTTAATTCCTGGTGAACCAAGCTATTTGATGTGGGCCACAGAAAGCTCCCATGACATCAATGGAAAGTTTCCAATTAGGAAACCAAATTTGAAACACATTAATAGAACTTAAGGAAGAAAAAGAGGGGGAAGAAACCTTGTAGAAAGTTGAAAGATCTGTTCTTAATAAAGACACACTCAGGAACTTAGGAACATGCAGAGAAGATAAGCTGCCTTGCTTCTTCAGAGTTCCCTAAGAATTAGAGAGATCTTTGCACAGTTCTGGTAGCTGCTCCCTTCACATCTAAGCTTGTCTTTTCTAAGGCTGGTCAGTGTCAGCTGAACTATGTTCAACCGGTTTTTGACTGCTACTAAAGTCGTCACTCCTTTTGAGGAGGCAGGATGGCTTTGCCAGGATTTGCTGTTTACAAGCATCAACTGGAAAGCAATGAGAAAGCCAATGCCACCCACCATTCAGAGCACTACAACCTCCCAAACGTGGGATAGATGTAAACTGCTTTGAATATCAAACAAAGCCACCAGATCCAACAGGACTATTCTCCCTTAAAAACCTCACACCAGAAAAAAAACTTACCTTGCAGTTTTGTATCTGTAGTCAATTAATTACAGTACTATTAATACTCAATGAAAGTGTAAGCTAAAGTCAGCCTGCACACCCACCTCCTACATAACCTCAATGCTCTGGTGACAGCATAGAATCCAGGACTGGTTTGGGTTGAAGGGACCTTAAAGCTCATCCAGTTCCAAACCCCTGCCACGGGCAGGGACACCTTCCACTAGAGCAGGTTGCTCCAAGCCCCTGTGTCCAACCTGGCCTTGAACACTGCCAGGGATGGGGCAGCCACAGCTTCTCTGGGCACCCTGTGCCAGCACCTCAAGCACCCTCACAGGGAAGAGCTTCTGCCTAACACCAGACTAGGACTTGAGGAAGCTGGCTACAGAGACATTCATGCTGGATGACTGCAGCTAGGCATGTATTAATTGCACTGCCCGCCTTTATCTGACTTGCAAGCAGAAAGGGTTACCCTCAGCACCGTACAGTGCCACCTCTTTGACTGCTGCCTGCCTGCCACCTGCTGGGCCATCTCCTTTGTCCACTCAGGCCTAAGGACAAGACTTCCATCTGATACCTATCCAGCACCACAACACTGGGTCAGACAATTTCCCCAACAAGCTTGTTTTGTAGGTGTCTTAGACACGCCAAACCAGGAGTACATTGAGCACTACGTTAGCACAAAAGCCATCTCACCAGTAAAACCACCGATGAGCTTTCTGCTCTCCTGTTTTGCACCTTGAAATTGAGATTCTCATGAGGCCAAGTGTTCTTTCAAGAATAGTCTAAACTGGCATTGTTTGGAACATGTGAAGACAGCCTAATCCAAACACCATAAGAGCATATGCCTCCAAATGAGTACTGGTTATAATACCCTACACTTCCTCTTCACCTGAATAACCATAAGCTTGAAAACCCTTCTCCTGTCTCAAATACAGAGGGGGTTTGTCATCAGTCTTAATATACGGTATCTCTACATCAATGGACAAAGACTGAAGGCACCTCACCACTCACAGCCAAATTCCTTTTTGGAGAAGACATATACAGTAGAAAGTCCTTATAAGAAAAAAATACCACCATATACATATGCAAGTACACACAGCAGCAAAGATTCTGCTCTTCCAAAACTAATATGCTCAGTAAAGCAGCAGATTCACTGGAGTTCCTTGTAGGCAAACATCTGGATGTATCTGCCATCCTGGAGTGTCACAGCATACTTGGCAAGGTTCCCCTAGTTACACAGCACACTGCTCTGGCTATGGAGCAAGCAGGTTGCACAACCCCAGCCTGCCTGCAGATGTGGGCTATTGCTCCTTCCAGGCTCCCTCTAGTCAGGTGTCCCCTCCCACTTCAAGTGTTGACACACAAAGCTGTGCCTCTTGCCGATCCAGTTCAGTGTCCACACACCAGCTTTATCTGATTACTCAGATAAAGCCCCAGGATTTAATGTTATTCATGCCAAAAGAGCAGATTCGGGCTTGTGTAGGCACATACGACTGCAACAAACTGACTGGAAAGCAACATCTTGCAGCCACTTGGCATGCCTCATACCCAATGGATCACAAGCATATGAGGAACACCAGTACCTCAATAAAACAGGAAAGATTCAGCTGGGGAACATGTAGAATGAACCTTCCAGGAAACCTCTTAGTTCCTTCAAAAGCTGCTTCTATTTAGAAGCTTGTTGGTCCTTGAGTAGATCAAAGTCCATTAACTAACACAGGTATCAAGAACACACTACAGTATCCAAATTCCAGGATGAACCTCAGCCACTAAAATGGATCCATACCAGTAAACGTAAGATATACATATTGCTCTTTCTTCTCCCCATCCCAACATACAGCAAGTCAAACCCACAGCTTGGAAAGCCAGTAACATAGTACCATGCTGGTCTGCCTTCACTCCCTGGATTTTCACCATTACCCAAGCTCACAACTACTTCACAGCAGATTAGCTGCTCCTTTTTCAACTTCTCCACAGCAGCTGCACATTGGCAAGACGGTGTGCCACATACCTAACCTTACAGCAATATCCTGCTGGAATCAGTGCCATGTGTGCAGCCCTTCTGCCCTTCTCCTCTTAGGCTGCAAACTAAGCTATCTTAGAGGTGCCTGAATCAGTACCAGAATCAAATCTGAGGCTGAAACTACTTAAAAATGCCTGTCTGATCCTTGTTGCAAGAGGAGCACACAGCACTCCAGAAAAGCTGTGAGCTAACAGGGAGGAAACCAATGCCCTGGCTCACAGAAAACCCCAAAAACTGTTCATTCTATTGATTCACTCCCACCCCAGCTCTATTTTGTTCCAGCTGGAAGTGCACAACATGCCACATGGAAAACCCCAGAACATCAGTAGTGAAACTGTGTGGGACATCAGGCAAGGAAGCCAAGTGTTCAAGCCAGTAGTGCAGAAGCTCAACAGCAAGCTGTAGGCTAACACCACAGCTCAGCCTGCAGCAGCTTGTACCCATCATACAATCCCAGCACAGGAAGTCCAAGCAACTATTCCTGCCCATAGGAGTCAAGCCAGGTACTTTCTGGATTTAAACAGGCCTCAGGCCTCTTCAGTAGAAGTGTTAATAGGTTTCTTCTGCAGCCATTCAACAGTTCATAGGAACTAGGACAAACACTAATCCTCCCAGTTCAGCTTACTCCTTACAAGCTGGCCCAAAAAGGTTTAGGTATTTCTTTACATGGGCACCCCTTGAAGCTGCAAGTCCCAGATATACTAGTGCCCTGGGATTAGTATGGAACCAAGCAATCCCTCCCTCACTGTCCACATTCAATAACATGATCAGTTTAGCCTTTAAATAGCATGGGGAGACTGTCTATCAGAGTGACAGGCCCCATGTAGAACTGCTGACAACACAGAACCAACCCCATCCATTCCACATAACCAGTGTCCCAATTCCTACACAGACCAAAGACTACTGCTTGGAAGCATTTCAAGAGTCACTACTCTCTTCCCTCTGAGAAGCAATGCTTCTTTCCCTGCAGCACAGCTCACTAGGCTAACAGCAGACCCAGGGATCCTGAAGCACCATATCACACTGAATTAGAGCATCTAGGTAAGAAGTGCAATTTGGCAAACTCCAGGACTTCCTTCAGGCCTCTAAACACTGCAGTTGGAATCCAGGCATTTTTCACATCTCCACTTAATGTAGCGCTTAACTTTCAAAAGGCCATTCAAACCAGAATGTATCCACAGTGAAACTCCCTGAAGTTTAAACTAAGAATCTCTAAACATCTGAGACCAGCATAGCCTCCTCACGTAGAGAGCAGCTTGGCCTTACCCCTTCCTTGCTTTTCTTGGCTGTTTACCATCTGTGGCTCACAATCTTTAGGACTAAGTTGTTTCTGCAGTTTTTGTGCAACCAAGTGCCTTTGTACATTTATGGTGTCAAGGCCCCATCTGGGATCTCCTCAGGACAGATTCCTGACTTGATAACATACCAGCTATCCAAAGAAAGCAGTTTGAAACTAACATCTACACAGCTGCTCCGACTTACAAGCCTCATCAAATTCCCCTCCCAGGCTAAAAGCAAAAGCCCATGTTTGGTAACTCTATTCAGACATTATCACCTTCTGCCACAAAGCTCTTGAGTCAAAAGCTGTTGCTCTGACTTTGAAATCAAGCAGATGGTGGTGGGTTTCGGTTTGGGTTTGTTGGTTCTCTCCCCCCCCCCATCTTTTCCAACTGTTTTGATGAGCCTATTAAATAAAAGCTGGTATTAGCATCCATCCCTGCCAAAGGTGATCAGACAAGAAAAGCATTAGCTTTATTTTCTTCTTTAAAAACCCTAAAGCAAAATGTTGAGTGACTGAAGCAAGGCCACACATCAAGTCAGATATATAGGAAGGATTAGGCCACAGCTGTCCCTGGCTTGCAGCCCTACACTCATCCCTCTAACCCACATTCCCTGGGGCACACACAATACTGTCAGACTGCCACAAGCACCAGCTGGCCTGGAAAGCTCTGGAGCTTAAGTCATTCCCAAGCATGACATGTGACAAAGAACTGTCCCCAGCAGTCATGAGACAGCACCAAGCACCCATCTCACTAGCCAGCACTTGCATCTGCTCATCCCAGTGGTCCAGGCCCCAAACATATAGTTCACATGCTAAGAAATTGTTCTTCTCTCTGTACTCCTGCTAAAGGTAGTCTTACAGTACCCAGGCACCCACTGGGTTGGGACAGTTCAAGTTTAACTCAATTTCAGCTCAACAGTAGGACTTAATTGTTTCAGCTGGTCATTTTGTCAGCACCCTTCATGCCTTCACATGCTGGAGGTGGACCTCAACACAGCATCCTCTTTACCCCATATGTATTTTACTAGGGAAAGCCTGCTCCTTCCCTTCAATGCTACGGAATTAAGGCAGCTTGTGCTACCCCACAGCTAGAGAAGAAAGCAGCTCCTGTACCAAATTAATGCTCAGAATGAAGATCTAAATCACGTTTGCTGTATAAAAACACTCCTAAGTCACTCTTTCCAGATTGACAACGCCGGAGCATTAGTTACTCCTGAGCCTCTTCAGGATCAAAACCATCCTAGCACAGCCTGCTTCAGAGCTCAGACAGGTTCAAGATCACACTGTATCCCTGTGTTCAGGCAGATGGTGACAGATTGTTTAGTGACTAGCTAAGAAGTCCCTGTTAGAAAGTTGCTGGCTTTTAAATTCCTCATAATAGGATTCGTTTGCAACAGATGTTCTGGTTGACTTGAAGAAACTTTTATATTTAGAAGGAAAAGCAGCATCCAGCTTAACTGACTGCAAGGGAGGGAAATGAAGTCTGTCCTATGAAGCTGTACAGGATTTGTTGGCACTTTGGTACTTGGTTGGTTATGCCAATCACTGAACAGGAAGAAGATTTCACTGCCACCAAGAACATCAATTCCTGCAACTAAGTCTCACTGTTTCAGTCTGTGCTTTGGTGGAAGGATGAGGGTAGGCAACAGATTGTTCTTGACCCCTTAGCTCTGAGGAAAGCAGAAGCAGACGTACAAGAATGTCATATGAGTTCTCCCCCTGGTATGCACCAAACCAGACACCCTGGTCTCCAGTAGCATGCTCATATCCTGCAGACAACTTGGTTTGCACTTGTCCTATTGTCTAAGACAAGGCTGCACCTCAGTCACACCCATCACTACATATATACATTATATTTCTATAACCAATTCCTCCCAGAAGGCACACTGCCATGCACAAGAGTGAGTTTCCTCTAGTCTCCTATCACATTCAGTTGCCCAACAAGAATTCTGAATCTACCCACTATACATCCTTTCTAGCTTGATACTACTTCACCTAAAGTAGGACCCCCTGGAAGAACTTCCATACCAATGCAACAGACCAACTAACTTTAGCCCAGGAGCTTCTAAAGCATTACCTGTGACAGCAGAGCAGCACAGAGTTGAAGGGGAATCTATGAACAAACCCTTCCCTGCTTCTTTTAGAGGTGGCACTGCTTTAGTAGTCCCTGGGGAAACACAGTTAACAGTGGAAAACCAGCATGTGCTTGGGAACTAGTACGCTGAAGCTAGGCTTTCTCACAGTCAGTGGTGTGCTTGGCCATCTCCTGTAGCACACATCCCTTCTTTGCTAAAGACAACTTCACTCATGCCCCCCAGCAATTATTTATTTAAACAGTGGCAGCTGTAGCAGTTACTCACATGAAGTAACTCAAGCAAAGAATTTCTACTGCTCAGAGCAGTGTAGTAACTGGAAGTGAGTCAACACCTTGCCATCAACCAACCCATTCTGCAATGGCCACCAGCAGAGCAGTCCAGTGGCTGCAGTTTGGTAACCTTGGCCCTCAGACACTTACTCACTTTTATCCCACAGGCATTACACAGCTTGGTCGGAAGCAACTAAAGTCTCCCTTGTACCAGCAACTTAATTTGATAAGACATCACATGCCTGTTTCTCCAGTGCTATAATGCTATACCACACTGCCAGTTAATACATGTACAAGCCTCCTTCCACAGAACATGAAGATGCACGGCCCAGCTGAGGTCATCTCACTGATACTCCCTGCCAACACCAGTTAAACCTTTCTCCCCTTGTCAACACAAGCCCTCCATGACTTCAGACTGTCAGTACATGTATACTACAACCCAAAACTATAAACACAACTTGCACTGACTTATCTGGTAGCCTACCAGCTGCCAATCCAGTGCATTCAGTGGCACCAGCTACAGAATTCAACTGAGACACAACCCTCGGAGAGCCACAGAGCGTACTCCCTTCCACATCTTATATTCCTCAAAGACAGTACTTCTTTAACTTGGAAGATGCACTATCAGCATGCTCTGCACTCACTCAAAGCCTGGCATGCAGTGTCCTCACTAGCTACAGATTCTTAACTCCAGGAGCTTCAGGAATTCTTAATCAGCCCTCACAAGACAGACTTGAGAAGACCAGTAGCCCCTGCAGATTCCCTTCCCTCTCTCTGAGGAAGGAAAGTGTAGGTAGCCAGGGAAAATAAGTAAATACACGGGAGAGCAACAAGCAGAGCACATTTGCCACATCCGGGATCTAGTAATCCTGAAGTGACTCCACACAAACACAGCAGCTAGGCAGTTCCCAGAACACAAACCCTCATCTCCAAAATCTCCAACACAAGTTTACAAACAAACTCCAACCACATTGTAGTGCACTCCAGCAACCTCTAAAGCAGAGCACAGAGGCTGCAAAAGCATGCTGATGCACTGCAACAGTATGATGCCCCCAGAGGGATACACTGGTGAAGTTCATCCCTTGTCTTCAAGGGAGGAGAAGTCTAAATTGCTGCTTTATACATCCATCATCACAATTACTGTGAGCCATGACAGGGCCAGGGACTAATCTCCAGAGAGGAGGCTGATGCAGTACCCACTGGTTGGTCAGAAGACGCTCCTCCACCAGCCCATTCAATGCTTCTCAGCATTACCATTCACTTTGTAGACAGTAGCACAGCTCCATCACATTCCCAGTAGTTCCCTTATCAACTCACTACAGAAATATCCGTCCTCATAGGCTGGGATAATCACTTTAACCCCATCCATTCTACAGCCAAATCTCTTACTGCAAGCCACTATAAGCTCCACATAGGTTGGTCCTGATAATGTAGCAGTCAACTTGCACCCAGCAAGGATAAGCTGCCCCTACTACTGTGCTTTGCAACATGGAATTTGGTGTCGAAATCAGACATAAAATGGGTGGGAAAAGCAAAGATTGCTTCTGGAACAAAAGGTTCCTAAATCCATCCTGCATCACTATCAGGAAAAAAAAAGAGCTGATCTTTCTCAAAAGTAGCAACTCCCATTTTATAATCATTTTGTAAACTTCCTTATCTTGAGCAATGGCTCAGACAATTCGTAGGTTTCTAATCAGGCACGGCCACCACCAGTCATCACCCACACTGACTGCCCAGGCAGGGAATACAGAGAACAAACGGCAGATTTCAGCACACGGTTACTCTCCCCTCATAACCACAGTCTAGAAACTCCAGATACAGGATTATATAAGCTCCCGCTG
Source organism: Strigops habroptila (assembly GCF_004027225.2). Lineage (NCBI taxonomy): Eukaryota > Metazoa > Chordata > Aves > Psittaciformes > Psittacidae > Strigops > Strigops habroptila. Next base: position 4,508,382 of record NC_044292.2, read on the forward strand.
TATTTAGCATAGGTTTAGGTAGTAAAAACCCAGACATATCAATCAGGCCTTGTAAGGTGTGCTCCAGAGACCACCACTGCAACCACAGACACTGAACAAACAACCCGACTTCCTTAACGAGCCGAAGATCTCCGAACTGACATTATCAGTGTTTGCTTTCCAAATCCACACACACAGCTCCGCCAGCCGGCTCTGGCAGCCGCCCATCGCACGGCATCCCGCCTGCAGCCCCGGGAGCCCTGTAGGGAGTGCTCCAGGCCCCGAGGCTTGCTCCAGCCACGGCTGCCCCGTTATTAGCCCCGGCGCTCCGGGCGCTGCTCCCCGGGGACGGGGCCTTCCACGCCCGAGCCACCGGGGCTCGCAAGCGCCTTCCAGCCGCTCCGGCGGGTCAGAGCCCGGCCTCGCCCCAGCCCGGCGGGGGTCGGTTTGAAGTTAACACCGATTCGGGGCGGCTTGTACGGGCTGGGAGCTGCGGCTCCTCCGCGGGGGGAGGCGGCGGCCGCGGCAGCCCGCGGAGGGAAGCGGGGCCGGTGGCCGCCACCCCGGGGAAGAGCCGCCGCGGAGCCGCCCAGACCCGCGGGCACCCGCCGTCATCCTCCTCCCCCCCACCGGCTCCTACCGTTCCGGGGCTACCGGCCGGACCATGGCGGGAGCCGGGCCGGGCCCCGCCAGAGGCTGCTCCCGGGGCCGCGGTGCGCAGCAGAGCGGGCAGCGGGCGGCTCTCCCCCGCCGCGGCGGGGAGGCTGGAGCCGCAGCACCCCCGCTCCTCCCGGCGCCAGGCGCGGCAAGCGGGGCCCGGCCCGTCACATGGCCCAAATAGCGCCCGGCCGCGGCCCCGCTCCGCCCCCGGCCTGGCCCGGGGCGCGGCCCGCTCCGCCCGGGACCGCTCCGCCCCGCCGCGGCCGGGAAGGGGGCGGGCAGCGGGGCGGGGTCGGGGGGAAGCGGCGGGGCCCGCGGGCGCGGCCGGCAGCGGGGACTGAGGGAAGGGGAGCGGGGAGTGGGGAACGGCAGAGCCCGGGGCTTGGCACCGCTCCGGGGTGCAACCGCGCGGTTCGGTTCCGCGGCGCCCTGCCTGCCTCCGGGACGGCGGAGCTTAGCAGCGGGTTTCAGCCCTAACACGGGCAATCGAGTGGCTCTTCAGTGGATTGCATCCTCGGTGTCGTTATCCGTTGACAGAATGTTGCAATATTTGCATTGCGAACGCTCCAGGGAACGTAGGTTTGCTGTTTTAAGACTGATTTGTTTACCAGAATAAAGCAGGGGAATACGATTCTATTCAGTCTTCTTTCAAAAAGCAGCTTTTTGGATAGATTTGACCCAGTAATGTCTCTTTGAGATGATTAATTTTTCAGTATCCCCAGACAAAACCAGTCTGTCTGCAGCAATACTGCTCAGAGCTATAAAGCAGGGAATTGTCATAAATTAAGCGAGCTGTAGTGCATGGGACACCTCCAAGGACCACCTAAGCGCTGCAGGAAGTGGTGTGAGTGATTCAGGAGGTGGCCGCCTGCCATCTGAGTCAGTATGGAATGAATGCCCCTGCATGATGCTGAAGTTACTGGGTTTGGGGGCTGGACATTAACATTGGGCCATGACCAGTTCTCATCACTAATGTCTTGAGGTGTGTGTGAAAAAAGGAGCAGGTTAATTTGTGCGCTCTCATTATTATATCCCTATTTCCAGGGGACTTTGCTCTCATCTCAGCTGAACTTCATTTCCAGCACAGGGCCTGAATTCAAACAAGGTTCAACCACACGTGTGCAAGTGCGTTCCCCTTCGTTACCTTTTAGTTAGATGGGATACTGAGCCATTCACTCCAGGCTCTTAGGGAGTGCGTAAGTGAGTAGTGAGGAAGGTGATTCCTGGGTGTACACATGGGCTGGATCTCTGGGGAGGCTGGTAGAAGGAGTTTGACTCTGCTAGGAGCTGAACAGGCTTTTTGTCATGCACGTTCCATGGGGCATACATTAATGTAATTAGTTATACTGGTGCTTACAAGGAAAAAATCCTGCAGCTGCCACGTTGTTTCCTCAGTGAGGTTGTTTCCACAGCAGGACACTCGGTGACATACAACAGCGCAGGGTCCAGTGCTGAACACACTGAACTGTCAGAAGATAGGACAAGGGGTGATGGTTTTAAACTAAAAGAGGGAGATTCAGTCTGGATGTGAGGAAAAAGTTGTTTACGATGAGGGTGGTAAAACACTGGCACAGGTTGCCCAGAGAGGTGGTGGATGCGCCATCCCTGGAGACATTCAAGGCCAGGCTGGATGTGGTTCTGGGCAACCTGATGTGGTTGAAGATGTCCCTGCTCATTGCAAGGGGGTTGGACTAGATGAGCTTTGAAGGTCCCTTCCAACCCAAATCATTCTACAATTCTATGAAGAAGTCAGCAACCCTGCTGAATCCATGGGACTGTGTGTGCATGTGAAGTTGTTTGGATGTGCATTCGTATCTTTGCAGGACTGAGGCACTGATTTGTTCAGCGTATTGTGAAGTCCTTGGGGAATAGTTGCTTTATGCCAGCTGTTGTGGTTCATTAAAAAAAAACACATTCACATTGAATTTATTACTCTAGCTGACCAGAAACACCAGGGAGATTGTAGATACAGCACAAATAATGTTCTTTCACACCCCGAAAGATAGAAATAGGAGGAGTTTTATGTTAACTAGTTACATATTTGGGTAGCTTTTTCAAAACTACTTGGCTTTGACCTGGTCCTTCTCCCGTTTAAGCCAATTTTCCACACTAATTTCAGCGGAAGGGGAGCCGTATTCACCCAGAGACCACACAAACATGCTCTGCGGGAGCAGAGGAAGGGTTCTGACACTGCAGATCAACTCCCGTTTTTTCTGTCAGCTTGTTGTGTGAATCCAGCTTTGTTTGTGGAGAGTTCTCCCAGTCGATCTCCACTGTTCCAAAGACCCACTCCTGTATCTTCTGCCAGTGCCAAAGATGTTGGAGGTACGTGCCCAGCATATGTTAGCTGGAAAGCAGAACTGAAGTGTTGTCTAGGGAGACTCCAAAACTGTTCAGAATTGGAGCTCTGTGGACCAGATTCTCCTTTACAGGAAATCAATCTACGACACTTAGTAAAGTAGACCTACTTTAAATGCTTTATTTCATTACTGTCAAGGTGGGAGGCTGCTGCAATGTGAGAACCAATGTGAGAGGGGCAAAGGCTTGCATGGGTTCATAATCCAGAAGGGCAGAGGGGAGGCAGCAGTTAATCAGTTGCTGACAGTGGCTCTTTATGCCTAGAGATGTGGATGGAGAATTTTCATCTTATCCTAAGCCCTTTTCCAGCTCCTCTGCTGTGACCCAGGAGTGAACAGAGCAATGGCCAGGGCCAAGGTCCCAAGGGAAGCCCAGGACCTCACTTGTGGAAACTCAAAACAGGTTCTCCTTGGCCTGCCTAGCCACAGCTCCCCAGGGTCAGCACAGCATGAGCACCTTCTGCAGCAGCAGAGACTTGTCATCACTGTTGTGAATGATGTCTGAGAGCTGCACAGGAAACTCAGCAGGCTTTAGTCTGCCTGTGAACTGAGCTGCTCTCTAGCTCCAGCAGTAGAGCTACCTGCCTCCCAGCACTGGTCACCAGTAAGACCCGTTGTCTCTCACCAAGCACCTTACAGCACATTGCCATTGTCAGATGTGGTCTGAGGGCTGCTCACAGTCTTGTGCACTAGTTTCAGGTGTGCAAGGGCTTCCTCCTCTAACAGAGATCCCTGTCCTTTACAGAGAGAGGGAGAAATGGGGTGGAGGAGGTATAAGAGCAGCAGGGAAGTTGGAGGAAACCAGACATGACAAGTGCTGAAGCAGAACTTCTCAGCTTTGTAGTGGCTTCTCGCCAGATGAGATCACAGCTCCTATGGAATCTTGTCTCCTTTTATTTCCTTAATATTTGACTTTCTTGCTTCCTTAAGAAGCAGGAATTGCTAATCTTCAATCACTTGCTTTGAATACTGTCTACATCTCAAACAACAGTGCAAACAGTGGCAGAGGGGGGTGACTGACAAATGCCAGTGTTTATGGTCTGCAACGGAATCCCTCTAAGCCTGTTTGGAAAACTAACTGAGGATGGAGCTTGGATTAGAACAGACCTTTCCAGCTCTCATCCTTGCACATTTATGCTAGGATTATTAAAAGGGAGATGGGATGAGGAATGACTTGGCATGCCTTCTTTCTTATGGTCTGCATCCAGTACTGCGGATTAGCTGTGGGGTCTGGAAGTGGGTCCCTTTTGAATGTCTGAAGTTAAGCATGTAAATCCTTAAGAGCACAGAGTCTCAGGCTGGTACAGACTTTGTAGATGTGCTTTATGCCTGACTGAGACTATCCTTGCAGCAGTAAGCTGGTGGACTGTAGCAAAAAAAAGGGGATGCTGTTGCTTTGTATTTGGGGGGTGTATAAAGACAGGCAGGCAGAAAACGTGCAGCTTTCTATGCCCTGGGGAGACAGAGAGAGTAAACACTCTGCCCGGAAACATGTACGTGCTGCATGCAGGCTCTGCCTGTGGGAATTAAGGGAGACAATGCAACAGATAGTGAACAATGAGTGTCTGTAATGTACAGCAACAAAGCCAAAGTAACCCAGTGTGCCGCAGAACAGAGAAAGAGACTGTTAGAACAGCAGCCTCATGAGGTAGAAATCCTGCCAAGCCTGCTTAGAGGACAATCAACAAGCCCTTCTCAGCTGGAAGATGGCTCAATGTGGTGGAAAAAGGAGTAAAGAGAGTGGGATGAAGGAGGAAAAAAGAGGCATCCCCCAGGGGCCCTTTGCAGGAACAAAAAGTAGTCATCTTCCTTTTAGTTAGCCTCTGCCTGTGAATTCAGATGTCAGCACAGTCAATACAACACTTCATGCACTGCAACACAAGTACATGAGGCTGCTGAATGAAATGAAACCCTCTATATAAATCAAAGTGGAATCCAGGTATTTCACTTTACATTCGCCAGGAAAGCAGGGGCCTGTTGTGGAGTCTCCTGTCACTGCTCCTCTGCCTTTCTGCTTCAGCATAGGCTGCTGGATGTGAAGTGGCTGTCTTAAAGAAGGGGATGTACATAACTAGAGCACTCGGATGCAGAAGATGCTCTACAAACTTCCAATTCGATTTGGAGCAACCCTTACAACACCAGCTGGTTGCCCAGTTACCTCTGAGGTATATGTATTACAGATGCGACTACCTTTTAATGCCAGGAACACCTCCTTAAAATCATGGTAGCTTTACTGGCTGATAACTGCAGTAAAAAGAACACATCACAACACTCCTTTTGCTCACTGTATGTCACAAGCTTATATGCAAGGAGCTGAGCATATGGTTGCAGTCTGTGCATCAGAAGCCCCTGGGAGTGGAGAAGCAGAAAAGAGTTCCTTGCCTCTTTGATGGAGGGCCATGAATGGAAAATGGTAACAACCAGGATAACACAGAATAGCAGCCGTGGAGTAGCTCCTGGGGGAGCAGACTGAGCAGAGAGCTCCCTGTGCCACAGATCAGTGCTCATCTCCGCTCTGTGTGTGGCTCAGGGAAAGCAGCAGAAGAGGTGGTGTGAGAGGCCCAGCTCTGTTGGTCTGTGCCTTTGGATCCGCTCAGGACAGGGCTGGGAACCGCGTTTCCCCGCAGCGTGAGGGAGCAGCACCCTCTGCTGCTGGCAGGCTCGGCTCCAGAGCACCTTTTTATTCGCAGACACCCAAGTACTTCCAGAGAGGAAGCAGCTCCGGCATAGCATCTACAGCAATGTCCCTCTGCGAGCCAAAACACTGCAGCATGTGAGTGGTTTGTCAGACAGTTTGGTCACGTCCAAGTACTGCTGTTGGGAAAGGAGATGCCAGGCAGCATCTGCTTGCAGCAGATAATGGCAGTAAGAACAGGCCCTGGCTCTGTGCTCAAAAGATTTCGACTGCTGCTGTTCCCGGCAAGTGTTTTGGCTGATCCTGTTTGATGGACATGACTCAATACACACAGGCATGCTGCAGGAGAAAGCTCTCTGTTCCCCCAGCAGCCTTCCTCCGGCCTCTTCCAAACATCTCCTATCCCCATGAGGCAGCTAATTCACTATTGCTGCAGAGCAGGAGGAAAGGGGAACTCAGGCGAGCAACGTGACTCACCCTGTGAGTCAGTGGCAGCGTCCTGCCCTTTCAGCTCTCTCCTGCTAACCACAGACCAGCGATTCCCATGGGGCTGGGAACACAAGGAAGGAGCCCTGACTCCTCTCCCTCTGCAATGCCACCACAGGGCACGCAGCGTGATGCTGTATCACGACCAAACTGGCTCTCTAGAAAGCTGTGGGATGATGCAGGATCCATGCAGTCACATGAATCCTAGTCACCCATGGCTTTTCCCCTCCCTTTTTGCTGAGGACTTTTGCTTTTCCCAAATTAAGCCTTTAACATCAGTCAGATCTATCCCATAAGCACATTCCCAGACGGGATATGCACACCTCAGACAGACACAAAGTACTTTGTCTCTTCCTCCTGTTTCCTCCCTCTCCCTGAATGCAAGCTGCCCTTTTCGCTAGCATCTGACCCCAGGTTTCCCTTCTTCACGTGGAGAAATAAGCTAAACTTATTTAGGGTACCAGCTGCAGCTCCAGTCCCCCCCATCTCAGCCAGAGATGGATATTTGAGCTCCTGTTCCACCACCAGGATCTCTGCAATCAGCACGGGGACCCTCCCCACATCTTCAATCACAGACAGTACCGTGCCAGCCCATAAAATATGCCCACGTAAGAAAAGCAAAGCATGAAAAAAATGCCTGAATCCTCTTAAAAATAGGCTGGGATCTACAGAAAAGAACCTGCTTAACAGTGTGTGTCTGAGCACAGGTCCCATTTCAGCAACAGCAACGCTGCTCATTCACACAAGATCCAGATTGTTTTGTGCATAAGGAGATGCCTACAGAAAGGGAGCCCTGTGTAAGGAAAAACTGAGGCGATGTCTGGTCGCAGCGCCACCAGGACACAGCTCCTGCGGGAAATTCCTCCTTGTCAGAGGAGAGCCAACACGTCCCGCCGCAGGGAGCAGCCCGAGGGCACAGGCCCGGCACAGTGGGGCTTGCAGGGGAACCTGGGGCTGCCTTGCTACAGGACATCGTGCCAGCTCTCTGCAGGGGGAGCAGCTGGAAGGAGCTGGGTCGATTCACGTTACCCACAGATATTTCACAAGGCAGCTTGTTTTGGGTTTGCTCTGGCTGCTGAAATGTAGTGGTTTTCACTCACTCCCCTCCATCTCCTTCCTTGGCCCTTTTTAGGCAGCAGTCCCTGTTTGGGGGCAGGAAGGCAATAAACCAAATCTCTACCAAGGCAGGCAATGAATCCGGAGGCACAAATCCTACTAAGGATTGCCCTGAGCTGTGGCCAAAGCCAAAGTCAAGCACAACACCAAAATCTCTGTTTTGAAAAGCATTGAGACACTGACAACATTGCTGCTTTTGCCATCACTGCCTCTGCTCCTTGTGTCTGGGGAGGATTCACTAACCCTTGTAACTGCTTTGGGTATCTCTTTGCAGTGCTGTGTGATAGACTAAACTAGAACAAAATTCTCTCTAAACTAGAATTAAAACACTTCTGACCTAAATGGGAAAATACTGTCCCAGCCCTATGGCTTGTCTGTTAAATCTCCTCACTTGCACAGCCATCTTCCAATGTATGGGCCATTTAGTTAATTCAGCATTACCAACAGCATCGGAAAGTATCATACACATGTCATAGCAACATACCTGGACACACAGTGGAGCACTGGAGAGAATTTGGACACTGGAGAGGGTAAGACCCATATCACTTGCTACTATAGAAATGCTCTGCTACATTAGCAGCTAGGAAAGCACTGAAACCCCACAAGAGTCTGTGAATGACAGCGCACTTTCAACTGCATTCAGGGGAACTTGCATTTGTGAAGCAGCAAAACCGCAGCAAGAAAACATCTGATTTAAGCCCTCCTATTGTCAGGAGAATGAAGCCTTCCCCTGGGGTGATTGATAGGGTTAAATCACTGTGCTCCACCTCCCCTTTCTGGGCACACTGTGCCTTTTCTGTCCAGGTAATGGAGGTGAGACTTTGCTTTCACCGAGGAAGAGGTGGCTGGTTCTGGACAGGAGCACTTGGGCATCAGCTAAACCCAAGGCACTAAAGCAGCTAAACTCTGCACTGGGACCTGCGTAATGCCAGAGCTAGTTCTTGAAGTTCAACTGCATCATCTCAGATCAGATCTTGAATAGATTATTGGTAAACACAGCTCTATAAAGTCTATGTTATTAAGCAACTCTGTGCTGTAGTGATAGTACCTATGGAAATGCAACTCAGAGTAAATGTGGCTCAGCAAAGACTTTCCTAAGGCCTGGTGATTTCAGGACCCTGCATAGAACTGGGTGATTCCATCTTCTCACCTTAAGAGGGGCTTGGCTGTTCCTCTGGATTGCAAAGTCCTGGCCTCCTTTGGATGATACACAATAAAAGAGAGTCAGAATTAACACCGTAGACTGCTGTTTGCACAGCAGAAATCCAACATTGTCTTCCTTGTACAACTAGAACTTGAAAACTTCACCCACCAAAAGGACAGGGGAAAACCCCTGAGTGACCACCACCCTTTGAAAGAAATTAAAAGACACTTTCATTAAAAACCATTTATTCTTTTTATAAATATAATTCTCTATTCATTACACAACACGAAAAGAATCACAAAACTTTACTCGTTGGAAAAAGATTTTACAACTTGATTTATAGAAGTTGAAAAACGAATTACTTCCAGTGTTAAGTTTCCTGTAAAATATATCAATAATCACAGCACTGAATTCTTGGAATGCACTTGCCATTTAAAAACCCAATAAAATTGGTATCAGTACTCACTTAGGAGAGAAGTAGACTCTAAGAAGTTACTCCAAGGAGTTGCTTTTGCAAAGAAAGGTTAACACAAGCTCTCCAGAAGGTGCACACCTCCTATTAATAGCTTTTCAACACAAAAATAGCACTGCTTCCTTGGCCTGAGGCCCAGTGGATTTCTACCCTTCTTCCTCATCAGATTCACTGCTCATTTAACCCTCTTCCTATCCACAGCCGCTCTCTTGCCAGTCACAAATTTGATATATTTAAAAAGATTTGGGTTTCATTTAGCAAAGGTGAAGTATTAAAGAGTTTAATGGGAATTGTCTGTGTAAAAGAAAAGAGTTGTAAAAAAACCCCAAACCCCAAAGCACCCAGACAGCGTTCACAGAGGAAAGCGTGTGTGAGCTTTTACTGGCTTTAATAAAGTCTAGGATGAATTTTGGGGTCCCTCATTAGAGACTTCACAAACAAACCCTGTTTTCAGCTGGAAAGAGCAAAAAAACCCTCCACATGCTTATGTAAAAGTGCAAATAAACCTCTGTAAAATCAGTGTTTATTCCAAAAGGTGCCAGCCAAGTATTACCAAGTGTGCAGAAATAAGGAAACACCAATGCCACAGTCATCCATAAAGTAGTAATAAACTCTGTCATTCATAACAAGATATTTATTCTCACATAGGTTAATTTTTTACAAGAACTTGTTCCCTCACACCGAATGCAAAAGAACTGGAATGAAGTTATTAATATGGCTGTTTTTGTTTCAGATATGAAAAATGACATTTGAATTTAGCGACATACAAGACCTAAACCATCTTCCTCTGCACGGCTGTTTCAGCCACTTTGGTGTATTTTGGAGCCAGTGTTTGCTAGCACTCATCTAAGAAGAGTTATTGCAGTTAACCCCTAGGTGTATGCTCTTGCTCCAGCCTCCACTGTCAGCATACCCACTTGACAAGCCAGTCCTGGAGCAAGGAACCTGCAGTGCTCACCTTCCTCCTGCTTTTTTATGCTACTCTCTTCCTCTGGGATTTATTTTCACTCCTTGGTATTTGTGCTGGTGGTTGAGGCTGACTGTAACCATGAAACAGGCAGGAGCGGTTGTTCATGAACACCCACAAGAGATGGATAACCAGCCATCCCAGTTGTCAAACCAGACCAGTTAAAGGCACTTGTGTCTCTTCTGCCTTTGAGCTCTTGAGAAAGCTACTCCACCACAACTCTTCTCCTTTCCCATGCAACAGCAATGCGATACGCATCAGTGCAACTCAGCTTAGTCAAATACAACATGTAAACTGCAGCTTTTCTGGACCATCTGCGAGGTGTGGGGGCTGTCTGCCAGAAATCACAGCCATTCCCTGAGAATTTCGCCTTTTCCAAGGTCTTCCGCCAGGTTATGTTCTCCCCGGCTCTGTTGGCCTAGGTCCTGCTGTGAGTACCAGGTCCTCTAGCGCTTGTGCAGTGCACTTACCTGTGCAAGTAGCAGAGGCAATACTGATTTCTGCATTAATACAAGCATTATGCTGAAAGGCAATAACTTGTGAACGTGGAAGCACAGGCTGTATAGACCTGCCCACCTTGCTTCATGTGCTGTCAGTCCATAGCACCTATTTGTACCTGGATGTGCATCTTCACCAGTAGGATTCAGCAGATCCCAGTGCAGGGAAGGATTTGAAGCCAATGCCTATTCCCAGCTTTCTAAAGCAGTCTCCTTCCTTCCCCTGCAGACTTTCAGGTCCCTAAAGGGTCGCCAGACTCCCACGTCCAGCTCCTGAGGTTCCTGTTATCCCGTTGTGAGGCTCAGGGCTGTGAAGGGCAGCCAAGCCCAGCACAGCCCCGCAGCAGCCCTGCCGAAAGAGCAGCCCACACCTCACTGCTGCTTCTCGAGGTCCAGGCGCCATCTCCTGTCAGCACTGGTGTCCCTGGCAAGCCCTCGGGCCCTGGGTCACACACACAAGCTACTTCTCTGTGGAAACAGGGCCAGCATCCTGGGAAGGTGAATGTTAGAAGGGGAGAATGGGGTCTCTAGGTAGAACTAGATGTCTCCAACCCTTCCCGTGAGCAACAGAACTATCTATAACCACTTATTGTTGTTCTGGCAGAGATGCAATTTCTAGTTCCGTGTGCTGAAGAGAGAAGCACAAAGAAACTTCCCTCTGCTCTTATGTCAGTCTCCTTGAGTTCAAACCCCACCACCACCATCCGCAAACACTGTAACTACCTTAATGTGTGCTGTACTGACAGATACGTGGATAGGTTATAAAGCTGCCCCCACAGAAGATTTATAAGCCACTCAATGACATGGCAAGCCTCAATTCTGAGGACAGGGAAAAGGTCATTTCACAGAATGAGACAAAGACGGTTAAAGAAAACATTTCTTTGCTAGCTAAACCCAAACAACTCTGAACACCAAGCTTTTCCCTCAACAATTATTGCACTTCAGCCAAATAACAGCTCTGTGAATGCCACATTCCTCACCCTGTCCCCATTCTTCTAACAGCATAAAAAGCGATGTGTCTTCCTTCTCCATCCCCATGGTACCAGCTATGCACTTAATGAAAGCAGCAAATTACTGCTTATAACCTCAGCCTCTGCTGCTGGGCAATTTGCAAAGACTCAGGACCACAGGGAGCTCACAAATCAGTGTCAGCATTTAGGGGCCCCATGCCACAAAAGCAAATAGGTGTCTCTGCTTCCAGTCATAGTCCATATCTGGCTGACACCCAGATGGGCTGCACACACGAGACTACAGACCCATGGGCACAGAACCATCATTTTACTGAGACAATGACCCTGTCCTGGCCAGATTGGTCAGGGCAGAGAATAAACATGTTATCACTGTCTTCTAGCCTGAGAATTAAAACAATAACCATTAATTTTGGCAGGTACTTAGTTTAACAAGTCTCCTGTAGTGCCTGCGAGGTAGTTAAATAATGCTAATGACCACAAAGGCCTGACAGGGAAAACTGAGGCACTTGAAGGTGAGGTAATCTGTCCAAAGTCACAGCCAGAATCCCTAGCAGAGCCAGAAACGCTGCCCTGGGCTCCTGGCTCCTACTTGGCTCTGAACACTGAGCCGAGCTCCTTTCTGGGCTCAAATGTCAGAGGCACTGCAGGCCACGGGTTAGAGGAGTCCTTCAGACATGAAGCTGCTGCTGGCAACAGGAAAACATGGACATTGTGTAGGAAAATCCACGCAGACAAGGGAGAAGGGACACTGTGAAGGCATCACCCAAGCAGAGCTTCATAATCCACATACCACACGACCTGGCCGGAGCTGGGGCTGACACCCGAGGCGGGCCATTTCCTGGGCTCGTGGCCCACTCTGCTGAGCAGGGTGGTGATCTCGTGCTTACCCTTCCCCAAAACCAGCACAAACACCTGCCTGGCCTTGTTGATGAGGGGCAGGCTCAGGCTCATCCTTTGGTGAGGTTTGACAGGGCTTTCAGTCAGCACCACAGTCTGAGCCCCTTCCAAACCATTTTCAGAGTGGGGGAAGAGTGAGGCAGTGTGCCCATCAGTGCCCACCCCCAGCAGCACCAGGTCAAAGCTGGCATTGGCCACCAGGGCCATGATCTCCTTGGTGTATAGTTCCGTGCCTCTGTCCTCCTCCACACAGAGCCGCTGGTTCAGGTGCACAGGCATGGGGTGGACGTTGAAATAGGGCACCCTGACGCTCTGGAGGAGGTGGTTGTGCAAGCTGAAGAAGTTGGACTCAGTGTCAGTGAGGGGGACACAGCGTTCATCTACCAGCCAGATGTGCGTGTGCTTCCATGGGAAGGCATAATGGTGTCTTGCCAGCCGCTGGAATAGGACCACTGGGCTTGAGCCACCCGAAAGGGCGAGGTGGAACTGCCCAGTGTGCGCCACAGTCCTGCTTGCTGCCTTCTCCATGTCAGAAGCCAGCTGGGAAATCAGGTCCTCAGACCACGCTGAGACCAGGGGACTTTGCCGAAACTTGGCCTGGATGGTCTTGTAATCACTTGGCATCAGCTTGCTGGGGTTCAGCAGTTCCATTGGCTCTGCCACGGTGAATGCCACTTCCCCACTCACCATTTCAAAGTCTAAGAGGTGCTGGTTCTCCACACCGCCCGGGTAGAGGCGCAGGGGCTGGTTGGAGATGCTGTTCAGCAGCGGTGTCCAGAACGCCCAGGAGGCCAGCAGGTTCTCGGTGGTAATGAAGAAGTCCTTCCTGCCATGGTAGATGTTGGAGATGAGGACGGAATATGCATCTCTCTCTTTCACGGGGACATACACGTGGTAATCAGACAATGGTTGTCCAAAAACGCGCAGGTCTGGCTGACCCACGTCTTCTCTCCAACTGCCTTCTGGCATGACGGGCCTGAAGAGGTTCCTGCTCACCAGCACCGCAGGGGTGTTGAGTGCACCGTGCCCAATGTAGAAGATGATCTGCTTGGCTTTACATTGGCTGTGTCCTGCATCCCTCAGAGTCTCGCTCTGAGTGCAGTAGGCCTGGTTCTTAAACAGAACTCGGACGTAACCTACCCGTTCATCCAGAGCTTTCCCAGAAGTGAGAAGGAAAGGGACCCCTTCCCAACGCAGGCTGCCACTGTGAACCAGCACACCTGAAATGACAGTGAGCTCAGCTAGCAAATTAAACCTGAACATCAAGCAGATTTGAGGGGATCTCTATCACCTACCCATCATTCTCCTTCCTTAGCTCCCAGAAATCTTGGCATCCACTGTGTTTCTTGCTCCACATTCAGCCCTTTCATGATATCACTGCACTAACTGCCCTCCAGCCACCCTGCTGTGCTTCCCCCAGGCCTGATTAACCTCCTTTCATCTTGCATGAAACCAGTTTCTAAGCATGAGTATCATTCAGACAAAATCTTTCATGTTCAGAAGACACAGCATGGCCAGAAATGGCCTCGTGGTCTGCTAATCACAGAGAACTGCCAATGCTTTACCCCTCAGATGCAGAGAGCAACCTGTCTTTATGAAAAGGCAAAGGAGTTTGCAGGCCACTTCTAAAAGTAACACAGAGATCTTATCAAGAATAATGGGACTTAGCTCTTATGCAATGCTTCATTCCCTGGATCATTAGTAAACTAACATGACAACAGTATTATCTTGTTACAGCTCCCAGTTACCATGCTGGTGGATACCTGGAGACATCCCTGTGTCAGCAGTGAGGTCCAGAGTCATGGAGTCATAGGGACTCACCTCTCCTGCTCTCCTCAGCTCTAGACTATTCCCCCCTGCAGGGCCCAGACCAATCTCTCACCTGCAAAGGTTGGTGTTGTGCTAATGTAGTCTGGTGCCTTCTGCAGTTCCTCCTGTACTTGGCTGGCATAAGCCTGATACTGACCCAACACGGCACTGTTTCTCTCCAGGCCCCACAAGGACTGGAAGGCCTGCAGCTTGTACTGCAAAACCTCTTCAGCTCTGCTCACGTTGGCTGGGAGCTCCATGGTCAGGAACATCAGGGCCTCGGTGAGGTGGTTCTGCAGCACGTCCCGGATGACTCCATACTGCTCGTAGAAGCTGGTGCGGCCTGAGGAGAAAGAGGAGGTAAGATGTTGGTGAACTGATGGGGTTTTCTTGCAGACTTGCCCTCTGCATGTGTAATGTGTGTGCTAAAGAGAACAAAGAGCACAAGCCCCAGCTGGTTTGCACCAAGCTCCTCTTCTCCTGGCCCCAAAATTAACTTGAAGCTACCAAGCTCAGACAAGTTGTGGATGTCCCATCACTGGATGTGTTCAGGGTCTGGTTGGACAGGGCTTTGAGCGACCTGGTCTAGTAAAAGATCTCTTTGCTCACAGCAGGAGGTTGGACTAGATGATCTTCAAAGGTCCCTTTCAACCCAAACCATTCTATGATTCTATGATTTTAAGCCTTTGCTCTCCCTCCAGAGGTGCTTCCAAATGCCTCTGCTACTAAAATAAAGATAAAAGGTTCCCACAGGACTGCCTGTTCTCCACAGAGCCAGACATAATCCTCCTTTTGGGTGCTTACAGAGCCTAAACCCAGCAGGAGTAATGCTCTTGCTGAGTTCACAGAGCAGAAGGCAGCTTTGCTTTCTTGGACTGCTCGTGCTTTCAGCAGCTGCAGTCAGTGACTGGCAGCAATGTCCAGCTCAAGCCTCCCACATACAGCACGATGCAGGGCCCCTGTGTAACCCTCACCCTGACACTCCTGTCCCACAGGTCCCACTCCTTGTACTCCACACAACGTGTTCTACACAAAAGCTTTGACAGAGTAGCTGGAAGGCAGGGCCAGGGCACGGACCCCAGCAGCTCCAGGCAATAAGCACTGCTCTTCGCTGTCTCTTTTCCCCTGGTTTTCATGCCCTAAGGCAGCTCTGGCTCAGCCTTCACAGACAATATTTCATGCACAAATCCCTGCTTCTGACTTCTCATGCAGGTGGGAACAGGAGGAGAAGGCCAATGCACTTAGAAATAAAGTGACTCAAGCAGATGCCTCTCTGCAGTCCAGCAGCGGCAGGCTGCACACTGCAGACTATATCATGGCCATAGGCTTCCCCTATTGATTGATACATTTATCTCCCTTACTCTAATCCAAAGGCACATTCATTAATGTAATCAATGCTGCAGAGTTGCTGGGAGCCAGGCTGCCAGCTGAAGCTGCCCAGGGGGAAAAAAGACATCAAATGAAAACTCACAAAGTTGTTCAGAGCAGGGAGGATACAGGGTGTAGCACAGACAATGCCGTTCTCCCTAAATCCCTCTGCAGTGCACCCCTCTCCCACAAACAGGCCCAGGTGAGGTCTGGGCTGCAAAACCAAAAATCACTCAAGTTTGATAAAATTGCATTAATTGAGTTTGTGCTGGTTGAGGAAGAAAGGGAAGGAGGAGGAAGAGAAGAGGAGATAAAGCACGCGGAGAAGCAACCCTGATGTTGCAGAACCGAGGGCGCCTGACATCCCAGTAAGTGCTGCGGGTGGCAGTCCAGCCCGGAGTGCTTTGTGCTGAGCACTGCAGAGCGGATGCTGCAGCACTGCAGGGAGGGATTGCAGCCACGTCCTTCAGCAGGAGCCCCACACTAGCAACTCTGGGCTTGGATTTTCTCTCTGCAATGCTCTCTCTTACTACAGAGAGGAAGGGAAAGAAACAGGCTGAGCTAGGTACCTGGACTAACACCAACTAGCTGATGTGAGTAACATCCAGGCAAAAGATGCAAGAACATCTTCTAAAGAACAGCACAAATGTATGCTTAGTGTGAGCTTGGTAGCTAACAGGACAGGAATACAAAAGGGTTGTTGTTACAACAGCTGGAATGTTGCAGCTGAAGTGGCCTTAGATTGCATCAATTCCAAATCCAGTGCTTTTTACCAAGATTTGGGATAGGAAGCTAGGTGCAATCCCCCCCAAACACTGCAGCAGAAAAAGGTAGGGGATTCTGCCCCTGCTTCCAGCTGAACTGCAATGGGAATCTTTTCTTGGAAGCAGTAATATTACCTGGAAGTTAGTCAGCCCCTAACACAGTGTAAGACAGTCCCTCTCTATTTCCAGGGGGCAACATACCATTCACCTGCTCTTTTCTGTTTGTGCCTCAGCACTACCTCAAGGGCCACTTTCACATAAGTAATGAACCTGCCAGTTCTCCCTCATTCGCCCTAGCTCTGCACACTCGCCTCACCAACCTTTGGCATCCACAGTCTCTTTCAAGACAACCTCCACTCTTTCCACATGATGTCGGTTCCAAATTGGATCCAGAAACTGTCGGTTCTGATCTCGAAAAGGCAGGATATGGGCTACAGCCTGTGAAGGGAGAAATCAAAGACCCAACAAAAACTCACCACGTTGCCACAGTACCTCTGCCTCGCTGCCCCATCCAGCACTGAGATGTGCCCAGCTCTGGAGTGTAACAGACATGTCACACAGCAGAGAGCAGAATGGGTCAGAGAAGAGAAAATCAGCAAGAGAGCCAGCAGTGATGCATAATGGGGTCTCCAATGACTGCACACAGCAGACATTAAAGGTCTTTCTGAGTCATTTTAAGGTTTCATGTGAAAAAGGCTGAACTACAAACTGCAAGGCACTCAGTTTCTATCTGTCAAAGGACAAAGGGCTGAGTCAGACCATCCTGGGACTAACGTACAGTTACAAAGTGCTGAAATACATCAGATCAGATGTTACACCACTAAAGCCATCTGCTCTTTGAGGGAGAAAAGGAAAAGAAAAAAAGAGAAGAAGAAATCCCCTTCCCTAGTAGAGATGCTCTCCTTGCAGCTGAACATGCAACGCCCTGTGTAAAATGTGGCCACAGTGCCGTGGCTGAAACAGGCTACTTTCAAAACATGGCATCACGTTCTTCTAAAAGAAGGATGGCATGTCCTTGAGCACACTCCCTCTGGGACAATGCAGCTCCACAGGCTGAGCTGTCCCTGCAGCAGCCAGTCCTCCATGTCCTGAGTGGAGCACGGGGCAGGAAGAAACCTTCTCCTAAGCATCCCGCAAAACTAACATCCCATCAGCTCCATAGCATATCAAATTAAAAGCTGCTTCTAGAAGCCACAGCTAAGCAGAGAGGCCTGTGTGTAATGAGATGGGAGAACTATGAGAGGGAAAGTGCATTGCTTATTCAGCGAAATCAAAGCCCTGACCTTGGTGAGAAGACCATATGAATTCCGCAACTCTCCTTCATGCCCTCCCAGAGTTCACCCCTGAATTTTGGCCTCCCCCTGGAGAGGGAACCTGCATCACTCTAATTTTGTGATGCACATTTCCTCTGCTTTTTAAGAGGATGGACACTAACATAGTACAAGAATAACAGTACAGGATTCCATAGCAAATGGATGCTTGGGAACACACTCGGTGGCTCTGCCTCAATTTGAGAGGGGAACAACACTCATTAGATGCAGAGCTGACATCCAACACTCTCCCTGCACTAAGTCCCTCAAACTGTGCATTACAAGCTGCTCACCTGCTTGCCAAGGTAATGGTCCACCCGGTACATCTCCTCTTCCCTGAAGAAGCTCATCAGCTCTGCAGCCAACTGCTGGGCTGACTCCAGGTCATGGCCAAAAGGTTTCTCCAGCACCACACGCAACCAGGCTCCTGGAGGGGGTCTGCAGCTGCTGTTGATGTGCCGGGCAATCTCTGTGTAGGCAAATGGGGGTACTGAGAAGTAGAAGATCCTCCCAGCCTCCTTCAAGCCCTCCTGGCGAAGCAGCGTCTCAATCTCTCTGTTCAGCATAGTGTAGTTCTCGGCAGTCTTCAGCTGGTGGTATTGGCTCAGCTTGAGGAACTGGTCCTTGAGCACAGCACATCTGTTGGGAGACTCATCTGGGGGACAGGACAGCTTCTTCAGCACATCAAACATCAGCCTCTGCCCCGGCTCCAGAGCCTTCAGTGCAGCCCCATGGAAGGTGAAGCTGTGCCCGCTGCTCACTTGGTCCAGGTAGAGTTGGAACAGACCCTGCCATAAATACTTCTTGGCCAAATCACCTGTGGCTCCCAGCAAGACCACTGAGATGTGGCCCTGGGATGCTTCGGCCAGTGATGGCAAGGCTCCCACGAACAACACTGTGCACAGGACTCTTCTCAGCATCTTGAGAGAGAAGACGTAGGTCCAGGAAGACTAGAGGACAGGATTAAAAGAGAGAAAATCTGTCAATCCATGTTATAACACTGCAAAACACAGTGCTTTCCCATGGCTGAACAGCCAGGACATCTGTGCGGATTCTCCACCCAACGGTCTCTCCTCCCCTCCATGATTTGTATCACGGTAATAACTGAGGGTCTTGAAAAGACTGCAGCCTCCCTGTGCAAACCAAGAAGTGGAAACAGCAAGTGCCTAAGGTCTCTTGGTAGCGTAAGTACTGTTCCCACAGCTGAGTTAAGGAGGTGTCAATGCCTTACACTGTGAAGCTCAAGTCCATTTTAATACACATTTCAGAACAGGCTACAAATGAACACATGTGCCTGCAAATTAAGTCCTGCTTTCAACAACCTCCTGCTTGGGACTTTGCTCAAATGGTATTATGTTCTCCTGGCATTGCTTCATGTCAATATTGTCACAGCAGCTCAGAGACAAGCACGACCACTGGCAGTTCCAGTACACAGGCTCCTCTTTCATACACTGACTTCAATGACTCATGTGCAGCACCACTCTCATGAATGGAGCTGAATTAGGTCCTAATGAGCTACTGGGAGACAAATGGTCTGATAAAACAACATAGTGGAAGAAGTTTAGTCCTTAAAATTGAGTCTAGGCATGAGCCAGTTTGGATGCTGCCTCATGACGGTTGTGTATGTAGCCAGGAGACAATGTGGGGTTTGTGTTCTGCCTACTGCAGCTTCCCATCACTGAAGTGTGCAAGTCAGCACCCGTTCTGGCCTCCTCCACTCAGCACCCATGCAAACCACTGCAGCCAGTCTCCCTGACCAAAATGCCCCTTTGCTCTTATTTATTCTTGTTTCTCTAATCCAACATAAAGTTGGTTTTAAGAAAAATGACACATTTAGTTCTTATACCTAGAAACACAGCAATAACTTTACATCTCAAGAGAGAGAATCCAGAACAAGTGAATAAAACATTATGCTGTTCTCATTACATCAAGTATTACTTCAGAAGCTCTTACACTGGCTATCTCAATCCTTTATTTTCATTTTCTGAAGCTGTGTTCAGTTGGAGCAGAGCCTTCACAGCACACAACAATTAACTCCTTTAAAAACTTTTGGTTCTGGTCAATACATTTATTCCTTTTAATTTTACCTGGGTAGGAAAACCAGACATTTTTGGACAGCAAGAGGAAAAAGTACATGGCTTTTTTATATTGGTGCAGTTGCACTCTCACTAGGCTTTGCACTGGCATAATTAGACCATTTTAAAATGGCAGTTTATGATCATACAACTGAGAAATGGGTCTTGGGTATGAGAATGAACATGATCATCTGCAGGCAGAGATAAGACAGAAAAGTGTCTCATCAAGTCATACATTCACAGTCAGCTAAACAACATATCAGGGTCTCCATTGCTCCAGTTACAGCTGTACGTATGCCCTAGGACCAAAAGCTGTTAGCTTCTACCTGCCCAGACTTACTCAGGATTGCCTTTCCTAGCCTGGAGCAAAAGGCCTGGTCCTTGCTCCCCCTGAAAGGCAGAGGGATGAGACACAGATGTTGTCCGAGCTCTTGACTGGCTCTCACTCTGGAAAGCTCCCAGAAAAGTCACTATTCCATCACTAAGTCAACACAGGATCTAAATCACCTAAGGGATGAGGATAACTAAATCAAAACAGGGAACTTCTGAATATCTCTCCCTATCTGCAGCTTGAACTGGTCTGTCTAAATCTCGTGTATCTCCCCAGCAGACTCACCTGAGGAATACAGGAGCTTCACAGAGACTGCAGTGGCAAAAGTAGCTGGAAACTTGTATTCTTCACAGCCCCTCCTGAGTGCAGATCTCTCTTCTCCTGTGACTGAACGTACAGCAGACTCTGATCAGCGGCCAAGCGAGCAGGGGAGATAAGGCAGGTTGTTCCCTTTCTGGTAAATGGGAGGAAAGACCCAGTTACAGCAGAGAAAAAATGAACGTGTCTGTGCCAGGAGAGTCCCAGCACATCCCACCTCTCAGCCCATACATGCTGGCTGTAAGAAACCTGTTGGTTGCCATTCGTGAGCAGGCAAAATGCCAGCATATGTGGCAGCTCTGGCTCCCAGAGTGTCTTCCTGACTCCTCTGCTTTGCATGTGAGCTCAGATGGATGTGAAAGTCTCCAACTGAGACCCTTGTGAGCCTCCTTAGGAGCAGTCCCCACTCCAACCCGCAGGAGAAAGGGCTTCCCAAGGCTGCAGTGAGAAGGGGGCAGTCCTAGTGAGCCCCTCAACGACAGCATCCACGTGATGCTGCTGTGCCTTCTGGGCCAGGCTTCCCTCTCAAAAGTCAGTTGGCACAGAGACTCCTTGGCTTTTCCTTCCCCATTTCCTGCATGGAAATCACACAGCAGCTGAGCATCAGCTAGCTGACCACAACTGCAGCCTGCTCTGCCACTGTCCAGTAGACATTGCTGTGCTCTGGAGAGCCTCAACGAAGTGTATCATAGTCTGTAAATCTATCTCATATCATCTCTCCCAGCCTTCCACTGTGACTGGTTCCCATCCCTCCCTTCTTGCTGTGCTATTTGAGCTCCATTTACCCACCTAAGGAATCCAGCAAACAGCGCTGGCAATCGCAGAGGGGCAGAAGTGTGGCTCCTGCAGTACAAATAATTATCATTTCAAGCAGAGGTTTGCTTTTCCCTCCCCCACTATGGGGTTATAATGCAGATGACAAACTTTCTCAATGCAATAAATTAATATTTACATTCGCTTGAGCAACCTTTGTTCCAGGAACCTAGAGAAGTTTGACTTACTGCCCATTGCACCCCGGCAGGCTGCAGTTACTGCCACGGTGTAGACTGTAGATGAAGAGCAGATACCTACCATGGATTAGGAAGGGTTTGGGTGGACCATTCGTTTCCATGTACCCCAGGAAATGAGTGAGTTACCCAAGTAGTTTCCTGGCAGATGCAGCTACAGAGTCACATGTAGTTCCAAAGTGCCTGAAAGCCAGTTTCACAATGCTCCCAATTGCAAAATACCGTGCTGCACTGCCCAGAATAAGCATGGGAAACCCAGGGATGTTTGTTTACTGCTTTCACATCAGACAATCACCACATTAAAAAGAATACTCTCAAAATCCCCCTGCCAGCAAGAACAAAGTTACTCAGTCAGGCTCCAGGAAAACACTCCTGAGACTGATCCATATAAAACACCGTAAGAGTTTAACCCAGCAGTAAGTGTACAACTGTGCATTCCCATGCACAGCCACTGAGTTCCAGGTTGACAGGAGCTCATTTCAGGCCTTGTAAGCTCCCTTTGCTGTATGGGAAACATGAAAAAGATCTTTTTTGTTACTGTTGCATCCCCACTGAAAAATAATTGACATAAATAATCGCATGGCCAAGTTCAGCATGGCCTGGGGCTGCCACGGGCTGTGCACAGGCAACACATGAAGGGAAGAGTTACCAACATTCTCTGAAAATCAGGAAAAACATATAGGATATGCAAACAGCAGAGCAGGAATGCCCCCACCATCAGCTCCCGGGAAGGTCAGAGGCTTAATGTGGAGACTCACATTAAAAGCAAGCTGAGGGATGGCATGAATTACTGTTTGGCCTTTCCTGTCAACCGTCCAGCGCAGCGCGGACACAGCCTCACTCCATAATATGGCAAGCACGCCCTGGCCCCGGCGCGGTGACAGCAGCTCGGTTTCCAAAGCCCTGGAATAGCAAGAGGACGGGATTAGAGGGAGGAAAACGCCGGGAGAGACCCGCATCTCATCACCCGCTGGTGGTGCCGAGCACCGGGGGTGCAGCGCGGCCCCGTGAGCCGCTCACCGCGCACAGCGGCAGGAGCGCGGGCACGCGTGGGACGGGCAGGGGCCGCGCTCAGCACCACGGCGGCGGGGCGGGACGGCAGAGCGGGAGGAACCGGAACGGGGGCCTCGGCCACCGCGCACCCCGCTCACGAAGACACCTCCGCTCCCCGCGCACTGCCCCGCCAGGGGGGCCGGGGGCCTCCCGCCGCCCCTCGGCCGCTGCCCCCGGCGGGGGGAACCGCGCCAACACCGGCCCCACCGGCGGCCGCCCCCCGCCCGCCCCGTCCCGCTCCCCCACTCACCCACCCCGGGCCCGCGAGTGGGCCGGTGGCGGCGGCGGCTGCGGGCGGGCCCGACACAGCGCCCCGCCTGCCGGCGCGCTCCTCCCACCGCCCAGAGACTCTGTGGTTGGCGTCGGCTCTCAGCGGGCAGCGGCGGTCGGGAGGGGGGAAAATCGCGGGCTAAGGGGGTCTGGGGACGCAGGGTCTCCCCCGTGTGTTGGCAGCCAGCCCTGGCTGAGCACCGCTGCTGGGCACTGGGCTTGTGCCCTTCGACACATGGGGGTAGCATCAGGTGTGTCTGCATGGTGCGTTCTCATGTAGAGCAGTTGGGCTGCTGAGGTTTGCGATGCACCATTAGACCAGAACCTCTACTGGGGCCAGGAATTTCAGTAACCAAAAGAAAAACTCCCTGGTTTCCCCAGTTGCATTGACTGGTCTAATTTATGTATATATGTGTGTATATATATATACAAATAGAGTCATAGAATCATGGAATGGTTTGGGTTGGAAGGGACCTTAAAGCTCATCCAGTCCTAACCCCCTGGCACGTGCAGGGACACCTTCCACTAGAGCAGCTTGCTCCAAGCTCCTGTGTCCAGCCTGGCCTTGAACACTGCCAGGGATGGGGCAGCCACAGCTTCTCTGGGCAACCTATGTATATAGATACGTGTGTGTGTGTCTGTAGGTCTGTTTGCCTACAGACCTTGCATTGCTTTGTGTCCTGAAATTATTGTGACTCTAACATACAACCTTCTAACTACACATGTGCATCCACAACTCCAGCCTTATGCTTTCTAAACAAAGGAAGTACCTTGGAGTGCATTTCAGTTCAGCTCAGCAGTGCTTTTAGATGCATCTAGTTCTGGGATGGCAGGTGGAGTGATGAGGGGCAGACAGAAGCAAAACTACAGATGCCTCCTTCACCCAAGAACACACAGAGCAGAGCACTTATAAAATGTACTGGTACATTGTAAAGCTTGCGCTGGATCTCAGCTCTTGTCTTCAGATTCACTGGGGTGAACAATGTCATCAGTGTTATTTCCGTATCTTCCAGTATGTTCCATTAAGTACATTAATATATGGAAATCT
The DNA here is from genome assembly GCF_004027225.2 of Strigops habroptila. Taxonomy (NCBI): domain Eukaryota; kingdom Metazoa; phylum Chordata; class Aves; order Psittaciformes; family Psittacidae; genus Strigops; species Strigops habroptila. Next base: position 4,531,916 of record NC_044292.2, read on the forward strand.
TTGGTTGCTGGCTCTAAGACCTAAGCAGGCTATAGTCAGACTCGGGCTCTCTGCTAGCATTGGGTTCACTGCTGCATCGGGGCTCTAATTATGGATTCTCCCAGCTCTGTATTAAAATGAACATCAAAATCTCCTTTGTTAAGAGCCCTGGCCAGCCAGACCTCACACATACCACCCTAGACTTCAGAAAAACTCTGTATTTTCAAACCATGGCTTGTGTGGCAATGGCAAGGAGTTGTAAAGCAGACTTATGCAGTTAAATCACTGCAACTGTATCCCATCATAAATGGCATTACGTTATATGGCAATATTGTCTTTTTCAAAGGTCTCAGATTATTTTACACATCTGGATACACTTTGCCACAACTGCTTTATAGATGGGAAAACTGAGTCATGTTGGCAGAACTGAGAACAGCATTGGGGTTACCTTGCTGCTTAGGCCGCTAATCTATCATTGACATTGTGTATAAGACAAACCTTGCATTATGTTTGTGATATAACTTTGAATTATGTTTACAGTGTTATTTCTTGATGCCATAACCTTCTTTGCCAATCTATTCTGGAGCTTACTCCATCAGCATGGGTGCCTGGTCTCAAACAGACCCTTTACGGTATTACAGAGGTGTCAGAGCCATGCAAAGTGCTAGCACCCAGATTTGCCTGCAAGGTACAGGGCCAAATTAGGGATGAGGGAGACTGCAGGCTACCCTGCTCCGCACTACACATCATTTTGTGATTCTGACCATGTTACTAATGCAGCTTTGGAGTAATTCTGAGTGCTTCTAACAGCAGCCCTGTTCCTGACACCCAATGGAGGGTAGATCACAAGCATAACCCAAGCGATGAAATTTAACAGATTAAATTTGGTGAGGGGGTAAATAACTCATCTGAAAGAGCCAGCTGCACAAATAACCCAGCTCCAGAGATCTCCCCTGACCATCCTATGTGATATTACTACACAGTACATTTAGCAAGAAGCTTAGGGGAATCGGTGCTACATCCCATAGCTTTGCATTTAGCCCATTATTGACCTGATGGCAGAGCTTGCTCGGCTCTCACAGGGTAACCTGGATCTGTTTGGGTATAGCAGGCTGTGAGAAGAGGTAAATGGGAGTCCCCTTTTACAGTCTGTTTTCTGTTCTGGAATGAAAATGGGGTTTGCCATCAACTTCAGCAGAAATCATTAAAGTGCAGATTTCCCTGCTGCGTGTTTCTGGCACACTGAATGAGGTGAACAGCTGAAGCCCTGGTCACTTAACCCTATTATTATAATAGATAGAGCTGGAAGTTGGGAGTAGTGGCAGTTGTTTAACATCTTCTGTTAAAAGACCATGTTTTCAGCTAGTTGGATGATGCCAAACTTTCAAATATTGAGGCTGAAATTGTAGGGGGTGGGTTTGCTTTATGCAGTTATTTTTTGGAAGTCTCTGTAAAGAAATGGTGCAGCTATTTCTGAGCTGAAGGTCAGGAGATAAAATAGGTTTTTTGATCATGTTAAAAATATCTCAGCTGTTTCATTAAGGAGCTCTAACATCTCATAATTTGGGGCAAGGAAGATTTTATCAGGATGATGGTTTGGATCACACTGTGCTTTCCTCAGAAGCGTGCTTCTGTCAGTGTCTTTTCAGGCCTACTCAGATGCATGCTCCTTTAAGGGAAATAGGTCCAGTGTGACAGATGAGACATGTGATGCCAATAAAGGAATAAAAGGTAGTTAGCAAGGGAGGGGGCATTAAGGAGCCAGATGTTCTACAAGCAAATAAAGCTTTGTAAGAAAAAGAGCTGTTCTGGGTGGTGTTTAAAATGGTGTTTCAAAGAAGGAAATATTAAGCTGATGGTAGCACCTTATCAGTTGAGTGACACCAGCTTATAAGCCCTGGGTAAAGACTGGGTTTTGGCACAGCAACTGAAAGGTGGTTCTTTAGTTAGGCATAGGAAAAACAATATAAAAAGTGAGTTTGATGTTGTGGGAGCTTGCTGCCCTTTGGTGTTGTGTTCACAGCCTAGTCTCAAGGTGTGGAGAGCTGAAACTGAGCCAGGATGGGGTTTGCACTGCTTTGAAGAGGTAAGGTGTGCTTCAGTACAGCAAGCTTTTGATGAAGTAATCTTAGTGGAAGCTTGCCTGAAATCTGCCAGATTTATGAGCCTCTGCAAAGGCATCTACTGCCAATGATCTATAGGTGTGGCTGGAAATGACCGAGTAATCTCAGTGGATGCTTTATCATTCCTCAGTTCTCATGTGTTGTTTCATGAGCTGGGAGCCCTGCTGCAGAGCTTGGTCAGTGCCTGTGCTGGGGACAAGCTTCCAGGAAGGCTCTGGAGTTCTAGACTATCGAGCTCACATGATTTTGTGTAAGGCTGTTAACTTCTGCTGTGAAGCAATAAAGCAAGCTGTACAGCAGCTGGGGTTCTTGGAAAAAAAGGTTACTGGCTTGTGGCTTCTGGAAAAGCGGACTGTAAAAATCATAACAGCAGTTCTTAAACTGGTGTAGGAGAGAGTAAAAGGGACTTGGTTATGGCTGTTGGGGCAAGTCAAGGACTTAGCTACTTAATGAGTTCTGGAGCTGCAATGGTGCTTGAAGCTTGTGGTTAAGTGTGCTCGCTTAAAGCCTTGAATGGGTCTGACAGAGGAAAATCTGCAGTTTAAAAAGTGTAGGTTTAAATACTTATGCCTGTCTGGTATTAAACAATGCCATCTGTACTGAGATGAGCTATGTTCAAAGCTGGATACACAGGAGCCCTGTTGTAGTGATGGCAGGTGATGTCCCCAACACCCAATTACTCTGGTGTTCTGTTTGGACGGCTTGGCTCTTAAAGAGCTTAGCATCAAAGTAAAGCTGAGACTCTCCAAGGTGAGAAAGTATTAGAGTAATGCTGCCTCTTAAGAGCTTCTGTTTCTATTGTTTGTTGACTTTCCTTTTTAAAGTGTAGCTTTTCAGCTGTAGGAATTGTGCAGTGAATGCCTTGCAGGTGTGCAACTGGAGTGAGGCAGGGAAGTGTCTTAGCATAGCTGACTTGCTGTGAAGCTGGAGTGAATGGCATTACCAGCTAATTCAATTACCTCTCTGCTGCTATCCCCAGCCAGTCATGGGGCTAAAACATGACTTAATGCCAGTTGTAAAGTTTCATCACCAATACTAGATGAGTCCTTCAGCAGCACTGCTGCAGTAATGATGCAGTCTGCCATCCCTCGGCAGCCTGGATGCAGCTACAACAGGAGTACTCCTCAAAAGCAGTGACAAGGGGAAAGGAGTTGGGGGTGGGGAGGAGGAGAGCTTATCTTCAAGTACTTTACCTGAATCAAACCAGAACTGATCAATCAAGTAAGCTGTGTCTCCTTTCTGCCTTCTGTTCTAACAAAGTGATGCTCTCATCAGCAGACTAAAAAGCTGGCATCTTCCCCAGGAATTCCTGCACTGGGACAAACTGCCTTTAGTCCCCTGCTCAGTCTTGAGCTAAAGGAGGATGGAAATGGAATTTACAGGCTAAACATGCTGTTCCTTCATTGTAATGTAGGGAGGTATTAACTTCTTGTTCATGAGGATGAAGGAAGCTAGGCAGCTTTGCTTAGCTTCCAGCAGCTGAAGACATTACTTGTGTCTCCTGAAGACCTCTTAGTGCAATAACTAGAAGAGTCGGTTGTACTTACCCTATCTGAAGAAGAAATAATCACGTTATTTATTATTTATTAGATTCCCACTGTTGTAGACATGTGTGGAGCTGGACTAATATCTGTTTTCTCAAGATAAGCAGAGGTAGTTCACAGATGAAGTGATTGCCTCCTCTCTGCATTTGGTGTTAAAGAGTAATCATCTCTCTGTGTTTGTTTTCTAACATGAACTGTTCTCAGTGTGGTCCAAGCTGATTCTGAGCTTCAGCAGGTTTGAGATGTATCATAATGGGTTAATTTACTTCAGAAAGAAGCAGAAGACAGGTAACTTGTGGTGTTGGCTGGCTCTGACAGCTTCTGGAGTGCAGGAATTGAAACTGCAGGCCTCAGAGGGTTTAGCTGTACTGTGGCAGTGCTTTGTCCACCGAACAATGCTGGCTTTCTCCAAACTCTTTGGGGCTGGATAAGTAAGAAGTGACTTTTCTATTTGCCTTTTACATTACGAGCCAAGAAGCCAGGCGTGTAGGGAGTATTGTAACTACTGAGATACCTGAAAGTTCCCCTAAATGTGCTTGGTTGGAGTTTAATAGTTACTGTATCTTAGATAAATATTGATGAAGATTGACACATGGAACTTCTGAAATTATGAGCACAATAATACCAGTTATTCATCAGTTTTCTTATTAATTAGTATTGGATATATTGTCCTAGATTAAAAATAAACCAAACCAAATAACCAAAATTAATAGTATATAAATAGCACACTTGCAAGAAGAAACCTTTGAACACATGGAGGCTTCCTAGTCTAGGAGTATCTTGGATCTTGCATTGACTTTCACATCTTCAGTCCTAGATTTTTACCATCTGAGTGCACAGTGCAACACTGAATGCAACTGTCCACCTTTATAGTTCAATAATAATTCAATATATACAGGTTAAACCATCACAGTAGGGTTATTTCTTCTATTCAGGAAGTTTTGGAAACTGTAATAAAAGCAAACTCACTCTCTACCAACCACCTTTATGTTCTAATATAAATCATGGCCTAGGCAGTATCTGATGGCATAATACTGCAGCAGAGCTGTGTTGCACTTCATGTCAGAAAGCTGATCAGCCCAGGACTGCTGAACTGTGCCAGTACAGCTGAAGAAAGTCAAAGGTTTTCTCTGAGCATCTGACAGCTGAATGGGAAAGCCAAGTTGGAAAGAGATCCCTATGCCCTTATTTCAAAGCTACATTAAGATGAGACTGATTGATAAAGCTTAAACCCCAAATCCTTCATCATAATGCATTTGCTCTCCTAGAACAAAGTGAAATGCACCAAAATGCATCACCACGTTACTATTAATGGACTGTGTTGCAGCAGCAAATTGGTGCAGAGTTTGGGATTGTACATGTTGTTCAGTCCATTCCTTGGCACTTGCACACGGGCTGTGCATTGCAGCTTTGTTTCATTAAAGTGGTGCTTTGACTCATCTGCTACGGATTAACTATGTGCTTCTGGTTTGTAGGGTGAGTGGCCTTGAAGTATTGTAGGACACTTCAGTAAATCAATGTTTTCCAAGCTTTTGGGCTTTCTTATGCTTTCTTATCATGTCTCTTAATGCTAACTCTGCCATGCAGTGCCTGCAGCAGCGCAATGCTGGTGGCAAGGCACAAGTAACTAGAAATATGAAGTCAAATACCCAGCTTTGTCTCTCTATGCTCTTCTGTGATATAGTAAAATCAGAATCGAGGGTGCTATTTTATGCAACAGGTATAAAGAAGTAAAAACTGACCCAGAACCCTGGATCCTAGGCTAGATCTCTGATGAGTAGGTAGTAAGGACTGTCATACTGGATGCAGATCCTAATCTGCATATACTACATCTTGCCTGGCAAAGAACAGGTATCCTGTGACTTTGGCTTATACAACAGGCAACTGTAAGTGGTCTAGTCAAAAAACTAATCTCCAAATGGAAAAGCAATGAAGGTGAGGAGCGAGAAAAAGGCTTTCCAGGCAGCGCCAGGACTCTTTTGGATGCAGATATCAGCATATCTGAAAACTTGATCTAAAAGCTTTCAAGGGTGGTACCAAGAGGCAATAATAAATTTAGCTTGACCCTGATGTACACTTGGCATTTTGCTGTGGTGCATTGAAGTATGTGGATGAAAAATTAACATGTTTCAAAACTATCACTTTGCAACTTGGTTCCAGAGCCAGCTTGCTGTAGAGCTCTTGCCCACATGCTTTAAACGCTGCCTGGTTCAGTTTTCCCCTGGCAATATCCTTCAATAACCTTGAGCTTAAGTGGGTTTCCCCTTCCTCAGTCTCACTTAGCACTGGAGACTGGAATAACAGAACCAGGAATCATTAGCAAGTGGTAACTCTAGGATGTAAAGTCAAGTCTCTTCTCTGGACACTAGTTCTTTTGTTCCATAGTGCTGACTCTCACTTCCATGAAATGGAAGGAAAATGGACTGGTGCCTGTTGTCTCTGTGCCCATTGAATCTCCCTGCCATGAAAACAGGGGCTGAATCCACGATGAAATGCAGGGATCTACACATCATCGTTAACTGTAGCCTTCCAATGGCTTAATCAGTGCAATAGTTAAATTGAGGGATAACTTGTGCATTCTCTCAAACCAGTAAGAAGCAGTAATTAAATGTACGCAAGGCAAAAAGCTTTTATAGGCCAGAGCTGGTTGAAGACAACAGAGCTTTGCTGAAGTTAGTGATAGGTCTTTGGATCAGGCTTTACACTGTTCCGTGTAGCAGGAAAAACATCAGACTTGTTAAATGTTTGTGGAAAGTGTAAATTTTTGGGGGGCTTCAGGGAGGGTTTTTTGTTGTTTGGGGATTTTTCCAGTTAAATATTTGTATTTACAGGCTTTTTGTTCTTGCTATGATTAAGACTGGTGTTAACAATACCATGGAGAATGAGGCTTTTCCCTGTTCTTGTCACCCCTCTGCCTTTACTGATCAAAGTTAAAGAGCACTCTCCCTACATCCCTCTGTCCACCTGCACATCCTCCCTGTGAGGAGAGGAGTTGCACTCGATGCCCCTAATGGGTCCCTTCCACTGTGAGTTCTCCTATTCTATAACTTCAGAAGAAGTCCCAGCCTGCACCCCAAATCTAGACCAGCTCAGGCAGGAGCAGAGTATGTTTGAGAGGCTCCTGCAGATGTCTGCTTTGCTTTTCATTCGTGCTCTCGCAAAAGCAACATCACCAGGTGAGAAAACCCAGCAGGCAATCACACCGTTCGTCAGGAAACCCGCCTGTACAGCAAGCACTTGCTTTTTAGACCCGATCCTATAGGATCAGGGTTCTTGCAGTGTCAGGGATTTAAGACTTTTTAACTCCCCCCTCCCCCTCTCTTTTTTTCCCTTGCTTGTCTGAGCAGCTCTGGGCTCTCCCGGCATCACTTCAGTGCAAGGACCCGTCTGACACTACTTATGCCAGGTCCTGCCTCCCTCGCAGGAGAAGCAGTCGGCAACTTTTGCTGCTCTAGACATCGCTTCATCCCTGAGACAGCAGAGCTCTACCGAGTGGATTTGGGGTAAGAAGAGAGAACTTCGGCGGGAGGGAGGGTTTCCTAACCTGCTTTAGTGGAAGCTCGTTCCTTTGCATGCCTTTTTTTAAGGGAAGGAGGCATTTTAAAGAGGCTGTGGTCCTCCCTCCTGCGAGGTGGTCTTTTATAAGGGATGCGAGATTAAAAAGTCCAACTTCTGGCATGTGGAGGCTAATTCAACTTCATTCACTTTACTTCCTTCCTTTCTGCCTTTTTAATTCTCCTTGGGACCAATATGAGGGAGGCTGAAGTCTTTTTATAAAATCTGCTTTTTTTAAAACAAAACCCCAACACCGCCCAGCACTAAATCCACTAAAATGACTTGTCAGGAGCTCTGGATTTGCATTCTTTCTGCTGCTGATTTTCCAGGCAGGTTTTGGGGGGGGGGTTTAATGCCTCCAGGCTGGTGCAGTTGTGCTGCAGTCCGAGCCCTGTGCTAGGCTGCAGAGCATTGCAGGAGTGCATCAGGACGCGGGGACTTGCTGCTGATGCAGTACTTCAGGGAAGGAAACTTCCTTCATCCTCCCTCCTTTTTCCCCCTTTCCTGACACTTCCCAGCTTGTGTCCCCAACTGTCACTCCCTGTCATCCCCCCCGCAAAGAAAGTGGGGATCGTGTGGCGAGGTACCGGAGGACGAAGGAGAAATTGAGCACTGCAGCTTTAAGAGTGCAGTAGTGCCAGAGCTTTTCTCCTTCAAGTGATCTGCAAAGCGGCAGCCTCATCCAGGGATTCCCCTTTCCATGCTCGTCCTGAGCAACCCGGAGCTGCCAGATGGAATCGGGGGGTTGCAGCCCCAACTGACTTGCCTTTACCTCTAGTTTTTAAGCAATCTGTTATCAAAACCCAGTTGTTCCCTGAGATGCCCAGACTCAGACCTCAGCACCCTTCTCCCAAGAGACCACGTCCTTGTAGCTGCTGAACTCGCCTTAAAAGTGTGCTTTATGCATCTAAGAAAAGTGGTCTCAGGAGCCCCAGGCACTAATACCTACCTACAGCCTTCGAAAGTTGGATTGGCATTGGAAATGGGTTAGCACAGCCTCTTACTGCGCAAGTTTAACTTGTGATTTCTGGAGAAATGGACAATGTGAACACAATTTGTTAATGGAATGAGGATGGAATTTTAACTATGAAGTTAAAAAATTCACTTGGGCATAAATGTCTGCTAGAAACTTATTTTCCAAGTATAAATATATCTCTATAAAATGAAATGTAGCTTCTTACATTCTGTTACCAATTCCAGAGTCTTGGTAACTGTATGAGTAAATGGGGCAAGGGGGAAATGCAGTTTGAGCAGTTATCAATGCTGTTGAAATAGCCATGAACTCAGCTGGGCTGAGATCTCTGCAGATATGGATTTCACAGTGTGAGTGTGGGGGAGAAGCTGCTCAGCAGTCAGTTGTTACAGCACATACCGAGTTAGATCCTTGCTGCTGCTGCAGAGTTGATGCTGAATGACATTAGCAGCATCTGAAATGACTAAATATTTGGCTTCCCTTTTTTAGTGATGTCTCTTGACGCCAGGAAGGGTGTTCTTGTCCCCTCTGAGGCTGAGGCAATTACTTGTGTCTGCAACTTTATTTGAGAGTACTAGTGGATGTTTGCATTGATTAGATCTGTAATTGTGGTGCCTTTTTTATCTCCTGCTTGCTACAAGGACTAAGAAAAGTCAGTGAGATGTGTAGGAAAGGTGTTATCCTCATCACAGAGGAGGGGAGCTGGGACCAAAGCCTGATGTCTCAAGGTCACACAATGCAATCTGATGGTAGAGGCAAGCCCCTAGGCACCCTCAACTGCAAAGTCATTCTCCTAAATTCAGTGAAACTTTCAGATCTTCCATCAGAGAGATCTCTGGCTCCAAGTCTTGAAGACACAAGGAGAGTTCTATCAGTAAGGCCAAACTCTTTAATTTTACATTATGTAAATCACAAGTTAACTGAAACTCAGATGGTTGTGATGCAGACTTTATGCAGCCCACTAATACTATGTTACTTCTGTTTTCCCTATAGTGTCATATTAATGAGCAAAGAGACTTAAATTTGTTTGTAAAGTACTTATGCACAAGTTGGTGGCATTTATGAGCAACCACTCTAGTTGGTAGAGTAGAAACAAAATGAAAGTAGGTGAGTTAACACCAGGCTTGATGTAAATCACCAAGGGATAACGAATGTGATAGGGTGTTCCAATATATGGGAATTATGGAGGGGTAATCAGCATAAAAGAATATTGGTCCCTGCCTTAAGGAAAAACAAAATTAAAACAACCCCCCCAAAAAAACCCCTGTTCTAAGTTTGACCAGAAGAACAGATTTCATCAAAGGTGGTACAAGTGGTGAAAGCATGGGAAGTGCAGGGAAGCAGCAATGTTCTCTGGAGTTCTGCTTTCTAGAAGTGGGCATGAGAGCCTCTTGAACGAGTTCTTTCTCTTCGTGTCTCTCTGCAAACGTGGCATGATGAATGTCTACCAGATAGAGAAAATAAGAATGATTATGGGGGACCAAAATGAGCCAAATCCAAGACTTGTGCATTTCCAAGAGTAGTCGCTGTGTTCAAGTGTTGTCATACTGGTAAATCTATTCAGATGAAGTACAACTCATTGCGTGCTGCTGTAAGGAAATTAATGGCAAAGAACTTTTCAGTGCTGAGCAATGGGAGGAAGAGTTGCAAAAGACAAAATAACAGGGGTTGGGAGGACACAGTTTATGCTATCTGTCCTCTTACATTCTATGCTGCCCTAGCAATTCTTTCTCTGCGTGCCTGGCAAGGCATCCTCAGTAGACATTAAATCTTAACTAGAGATCATAGCACCTCCAGTACCACCTTAAACTTCTGTGCTATGCCTACAGCATGATAGATATCCAGAGAACGTAAATATAAGCCAATGTACTGAAAAGCCTGAGTGCATAGGTTCAGAGGCTCTGAAATCTAGACTTTACCATATTTCAGCTGATTTCTTCCTTTAATGCTAGTCTCTGATCTGGAAAGCAGTGATTTTTTCCTGATTCTAGAGTAAGCGTTAGCATTTTGGGCTGCCTGGGGTATTTGCTCCTTTGTCTTTTATACAAGTAAGGTGTCTTGAGAAAGTGCTAGCTTTATAATATGTAAGTTCATTCCTAGTGCCTGCTCCTGAGCTTGCACAGAGACATACCATACCAAATTCTTTGTGCTTGCAGCCAGCACTGCTACCAGAGCCTCAGATGTCTCTGCTTTACCACATGTTTAATGAGTGGGACTTAAATGGTGGTTTGCTACTGACTTCTCATTATCTATTTCTAGTTGCTGGTATGGAAATGGTTAAAAAAGATTGAGTCAAAGGACAGCAGGTATTTTTGGAGAAGGTTTGGATTCTGTACCTGCTGCCCCACTGCAAAAGGCACGTACCCTTTCAATAGCCAGATGTGTCTAGTTATTAGCTCTTGTCTTTGGTGCTGCTAAGGCAAATGTAGTGTAGTGCAACAGCAGGCTGCGTGCTAGGCTATGGGGATGTAGCTGTTTTCTTCCCTCTCCCCTAATGAATGACACGCTCTGTGGGTATTACCTGGCACTGCAGCAAATTCCCACGTTGTTCAATTTCTTTCTTCCAAGTGGTCTGGTTTTACGAGTGAAGAAACACAGAAGTGATGAGGATGGGTCTCTTATACAAAGGGGAACTTAAAACTTGCTGCTGGACCCCAGTTGGAGGGTCATTGGTAATGCCTGTTCCTGTGAGGAACTGGGAAGATATGCTTTCCCCTCTGGACAATGTAAAGCATTTAACAGTTTTTGCCCATTTTCCCATACACCAGAAACATTTGGACTGGGGCAAGGGTGAGAGAGGAGGCTTCCTGCAAAGCAGGAAGAACTCTGCAGGTTCTTCCAGTTGGCTCTTTCACTGCAGAATCAGATCAGGACCACTGGGGTGGGGGAATCAGTTGGCTCAGTTCTGTGATACCACGCACCAATGTTCTACAAAGCCTTACCAGCTGCTGTAGATTGCTTTCTGCCCATCCCTGTCTGACACATGAACATGAGAATTCCCATGTGCCAGGAATCTCAATGGCTTTTCTCCTGCCTCTATTCCTGAGAATAAATGTCCTTAAGATGTAGTTTTTCCAGCTCAGCCTTTAGGATTTCGACTTATGGTGTGAGCACTGAGCTGCAGCAGGGTTGCCATTTGGCCACCCTTCTTGTTGCCTTTTCCCTGCCTTTCAGACAGCTGATCTTTTGAGAAAGGAAAGTCCCTACTGCTGAGTGAGGAAGAACTAGAATTTGGCAAATCTAAATGGGTTTTAACTTGCATCAATATTCTGCAGCAAATAACTGTGGTGATAGATTTTTTAAATGAAGGGCAAAGCTTACCTCCTTTTAAAAGTTTACTCGTGATGACTAGAAAGGACTCTGGTCGTGTCTTAAAGAACGAAATTAAGTGAGGATGTGCTTATGGAAGATGCTCCTCACTTGGTTTAGCAGCAGAAGTTGTGTTGAATCCTGTGGAAACAAAAGAAGGTCCCTGCCCCAGAAAGCTCACAGGCAGGAGCCTGTTATATGTAAGAAGAGCATGGAAATAGCCTTGAACCAGCTGTTGACCTTGAATTGTTGATGAAATTTTTAGGTTTAAAATATCAGTGGCTGGTAATTTAACATCAGTTCTAAGCCCTTTGCCAGTCCTGTTATTCGAATAAGGCAGAGAGTTGGCTAATTATGTACTATTTGGTTAAACTAACAGAAATACTGTGGAGATCCATGTTCAACTTTGAAGGTCACTGTCAGACTGGGGATAGTGGGGGAGAAAGCTACTAGTTAGTTCATACCTAAGGTGCTCTGTTTTGGCTCCTGTGGAGCTTCCAGGCTCTGAAACACTTCCCCACACATACCTCCTCTCAGGGGGCACCTGAGTGTACCTTTGCTCCTAGTAAAGAACATACTCTTAGTTTTGGACAGAAGTCGTTGCTGCGCTGATGCAGAGTCATGAGACAACGTTTACCTGTCTCCCTTGTGAGGTTTGCAGAAGTGCTTGGGAGTGTATGCTGTGCTTCAGAGAGCAACACTTGAGCTGCTCTAGGCAAAGAGGGGCCTGAAACAACTATCCTTGAACCGAAAGGCAGGAGGAAACTGGCCACTGAAGCCTATCTTGGAATTAACCTGATGTGTGGAAAGGCATGTGAGTTAGAACACTGGGTTGCAGCCCTGAGACAGACCTTGGGCTGAATACCAGGAAATGTTCTTAGCTCCGAGGCTGCCTTGCCTACAGAGCCAGTAAATTCAGCACACCTCAGGGCAGAGGCAAAAGTACTTTGCAGAGTGCTTTGCTATGGCACACAGAGGGTAAAACTGAGCAGGATCTTTGTGTGCTCCTGGAGCAGTTTAAAGGAGGGGTGGTGCAAATAAGATCTGCTCCTCCTTGAAGGCTCAGTCCTATAGACTTCGTGTCCAATTACTGAGCATCAGCTAGTGCGCCTTGGGTAGCTGGGGGAGAAGTGAAGAGGAGGGAACACTTTGTGGTTTGCTGGCAAGTCACCCTCTCTTTGATGCACTGCAGCAAAAGCCCTGTCTGAAAACTCTTCAGCAAAGAAGGACATTGCAGGGAAAGGGAAGGAGGGGGGGACGCTGATGGACTGCACACGACTGAAAGATGCTGCTGCAAGCGCTGTGACAGCCAACCCCTGTACTCTGCTTCTCCCCCCACCCCCAGACATTTAGCGATTGAGTTGGCCAAGTCCATTGCCTTACGTCTGCGAGTAGAATGCAGTGTCCTTCTCCTGGATGCCCTTCAGTTGCAACGAGGGCTGATACTGCCGTGTAGGCATGTCCCCAGGGGCTTATTGTAACAATCCAGGTAACACTCATGATGAGGAAGCAGCAAGGCTTCAGTAGATGAATCGAACTTGGGTGACAAGCCACCACTGCAGCATCCGCTCTGCAGTGGCCTCAGCCAGGATGTTGTAATGTTTTGGGGACTATAGTCACTGATGTAGCGCATTATGTAGCAGCAGTGTTGATGGAAAGGAAGTGTGGACCAAAGAAATGGTAAACTGCTGATGCAGTGCAGGTGATCCTTGAATCATTGTCATTGCAGCATGCACGAGGTATCTGGACTGTGCCCTGAGGCAAACAGTAAGATAAAGGGCAGTTATGAATTTTGTTTACTGAGGATTAAAGCTCTTGAATTGGCAATAGCTTTTTTTGGCCCTAACCAAATATATTGTTGCTGCAGAGGAAGAATGCAACCTGCAGGCTGCCCTGTCTGATGATCTGTTCTGTCCCTTCTAGGAGAACTACACCCAAAGTGGAAGAAGACCCCACTGATATGCGGGCCCAGCACAGGGCTACTGACCACAGCCTGTCAAGGACTTGGAAGAACCCTCATCCTGCTGTGCTGCTTCCCTCCAAACTGGACCTCTTGGCAGCACAACGTGCTAGCCAAGCAGAATTTGGCCACCTTGCTCTGGAGGGAGTTGCAAGAGAGTGTGGTAAGGCTTTTAAACTTTGTGTCTCAAAGTTAACCTGTTAGCTTAACTCCTTATACTGCAGTCATCATATTGAGGTAAACGAGAGAGGCTGCTTGCTTAGGTTGCCTTATGTGCAGTTTCTTGTGGTGCTACTGAACTGATAATTTAGCAGTGGAGAAGCAAAGTTTGCAGGAGACCTCAGATGCAGCAAAAACTTGCAGTGGTCAATTGTGTTTATTCTGACTGTTCCTGTATAGCATACAAGTTGAACATATCATGCAGCAAAGCTACTTCTGTTAGTAGGTAGCATTCATGATACTAATGTTTAGCTGATGTTTATTTTCAGGCTCTCTATTTTAAGAAACTGACTCAGATTTACATGTGATGAACGCTTCTGGTGACACAGCTCTTAACTTGGAGCCATGTCACTGCCAGTGTTGGTGTGTTTAGTTGTATAAACTACTTGTATGGCCCAATATCTAAAACCAGCCACTTGAACTGTGAACATGGAACCGGCATTTGTGTGCCTGTGCAGCTTGATTTAAAGCTGGCCTTTTTTGCCATGTTCTCATAGGTCCTGAAGAGCTGCAGTAGCAGCTGGGAGGGATGTGGAGACCTCTGTATGGATGTTTTCTAAAGCTTTGAATTGCTGCAGTTCTGTTCTTGATGTCTGCTCTGTGCAGTGCCTTCTCCACGGGTTCAAAGCTGCTTTTCACTAGGCAGGAATGAGTGAGGAGTTAGAGCGACGGATTAGGAAAAGTATTTCTTTCCATGGCTATATTTCAAGAAGAATCAAGGGGTTGCTGCAACGGGAGAAAGTGTGGGCAGGTTAACAGTGCTGTCAGTTTTCTGCTGGCCTTGCAGTGTTCCTTAGGTGCAAAAGCAGATGCTAGCTGCTGCATTGGCTTCCTTCCCTCCCTAAGCAGCTCTGCGTGTGAGGCAACTGAGCCTGACCCCTTTTCTTGCTGAAAACTATTGGTTCCACAGATGTAAAGCATGCAACAAAAATACCTGCAGTCTGTTGGGCACTGGGGGAGGATGGATGGGGAGGGAGGAGAAAAGCTGTCAGCAAAAAGCCCAGTTTATTTAAACTGATTGATGACAGTGATCCTGTGTCTCCACCTGTGAACTAGCAGGGAAAATGCAAAGAGCTTCTCCCAGATGCCTCTGAAAGAGACTCTTCCATCTGTACCCCTCCTTACTGCTTCACCCTGTGACCTTGTGTGCCTGCAGAGATCCTCGGTGGGGATGTCTCTCCATCAGAACTTTGGGTTAGAGCAGGGCAGGCTCCCTTGTTGGCAGGACAGGGTGTCCCCTGTGCTGGGTCCACTGCCTGGCTCCCAGCAGAGGGAAGCAGAAGCACACCGAGCTGCGGTCCTGCGGCCTTCAGCTGCTCTATGCTCTTTTGGCCTTGATGTCATTAAACCAAACAACACTCCCACCCCAGACACCTCACCAAGAGAACAGACATTTCTCTTGCTGCTTAACGATAAAGCCTTTGAGTAGCAGGGAATTGCTACCTGTAATTGCACCAGCTAATCCTATTAGCAAGCTCTGTCCTTCACCTTAGGTACTATTCTTAGTTCAGTCCCTACTAGATTCTTGACAGAGCAAATACTAAGGCTTGATCTGTGCCTTTGGAGAGATTAGTTGAATGAGTGATTTGGGAAGCATCTTCCCTCTCTTTTAAATGTAAAGTCATGCAAGAGATTGATGGAGAACCTGCTGTTCTGAGGGAGGTAAGTCCAGTACTGATGGAAATGCAAAGATGGCACTGGAGATGCTGATGGATGAACTTGGTGAACTGTAGCTAGCCCTAACTCAGCCCAAGGGAGTGGACTGAATGACTTAAGTTCCTTGTGACTCTTTGCTCTTATGACCTTAGTACAAAAGCCTGTCTTTTGTCTTCTTGCCTTTTTAATCTGAAGCTGGATCTCCAGTTTGCTGCTCTTTATTTGCTCCATCAACTAACACACAGAATCCCTGTGCCAAGCAGGCCCTGCTCTGTGAGCGAGTGTGGCAGCGGAGGAGTGACGCAGTCCAGGAGGAGATTAAGGGCTGTTTGAAGAGGTGTCTGCTTCTTAGAGGAGTAATGTGACTGCTATGTCCTCTGTAGCATTCTCTTCCCTGAAACTCTCTGGACAGGTTTTTGCATTTCAGAACAGAAGTAGAGGGCGTCAAAGCACCTCAACTTCAGGCTTTTGCAGCCTAGTGAACTTGAGCATGTCTCAGTCCTTCAGTGGTATAAGTCCTTTCTAATAGGGTGGTTGCAAACCATGTCAATGTGTTGAGGTGTAGCTGCACCTGCATCCCATCTCCTGTGCAGTGTGGAGATCTGGGGGGGGGGGTGTGTGTGCCTTTGCTTCAGTTCCTATCTGATTAGGAGAGAGAATCTTAGAAAGAGAAATCCTGATCTTGCAACTGGTACATGTCTGAGCAAGGCCAAACAGACTATCAGAGTGAATAAGGCACTTCAGTTTGAGCAGTCAGATGTTCCAGTTGTCACTGGAAACGTACTCAACTGCCTGGAACGTCATCCCTTGCTCTGTGCTTGAATTATGCTAATCACTCTGCTTCTGTTGCCTGTTTCTGCAAAAAGGGGAAATATTCAGAGGCTGCTGTACCCACAAAATGGTTTGGGAGGGAATTTGCCAGTGCTTTTGGAGACCAGGAGCTTCTGGGAAAGCTTTTGGCTGTTTAGACAGAAGCAGTGCACGAAACAACCAGACCTGAGTTGCTGTGCCACTGATGAGGGCAGCTGATTAGCATGTGGTGAGCAGGAGCAGTTTGTATATTAGACCATTACCTGTGAGGTGGTCTCTCCTTATATCTTAAGCTATTTCTCCCCTCTTGGGCAAAATATGCCTTCACAAATCCTCACAAGTGCTTATTGATACATTCATTTAAGCCTCCACCATCTTCACTGATTACTTTTCTCTTCAAACACAGCAGTCTGGCAATTGGGATGTGATATAAACATACCCAGACTGCTGTCAGCAGCGTTGGCCATATAGGATTCCTGACAACCTGCCAGCCATGCAGGGATTTGGGGAGGCTCATTGAACTCTGCAGAGACACGTGTCTCAGGGCTTTTCTGTTCTTGTTGCCAGATCTTCAGTCTTTCCTGTTACTGTCTTAGAAGTGAACCAAAAGGAAAGATGTACTTGTGGAATGTGACATCTAAAGAACAATCCAAACATTACAGAAACCACATCCAGGATAGAAAGACCTGGGCCCTTCCTGTGACTGCAAAATTGGTGTAATTAGACTCCACAAGGTATGCATCTACGGGCATTTATGCAGCAGTCTTGCCAGAAGACAGTATAGGGAGAAAGTATCTTCAGAGGAGCTGAGGAGAGCTGGACCTGTGTCTGAGTTTTCACGTCAGTGAGTTCGCGACAGCTTGTGCTGTTCTAGCAGCCTGAGAACTTCCCTTATGCTTATGTTCAAGTTCCAGCTGGTTCGTGCGTCTTAGTCTTCAGCCCTTGTCCATCTAGTTGCTGCAAGTAAAAACTTCAGCAGAGCTACCTGCAGGAGTGAAGTAATGGTATGTTTAGACCTTAGTCGTGTTATCTCGACTTGGTTGGTGAAACGTGCCTTCATACTCTTAGACTATGGCACAGGAGAGGTAGCAGCTGATTCAGGCTAACTGGTATTAGCTGGCACCTCAGTGCAAGCTGGTATTTGTTGTGTTAACTCCTGTTAACACAGGCTGTTAGCTTGTACACACGGACAGTTAATCCAGCTCTGCTCGAGCATGGCATTCCCTTAGCTAAGGGAACTTGTTCAAACATATGACATTGCAGTTGGATGCCTTCCACATTCGCTTGCTGCTGAAGTTTCCCAACTTAGGTGCTAACCAAGGTATTTCTGCAATGGAAGATGTAAAACAGGTTATTGAGGTTTTTCAGGTTTGTCTGAAGACCTTAGTCTTTCAGTCCTGTTTTACTTAACCTCTGAGAAAAGCTTGTGATACAAAGTAAAATGGCCTGTTGTGTAGACACAAGGTATTTGTATAGTAAGTACGACCATGAACACAGTAGCTGGTGGTGTACGTATGGTATTGCTGTTCACTGTTAACAGGCCACTTCGCTGCAATTAAGGTAAGTGGGTCCTCTGCTCCTCACAGATGAATAGCTACAAAGTCCTCTACTTAGCTGCCCTTGCAAAGGAGATCTGGAAACATGTACTTTGGGGAAAGCCTGAGTTTTTTCCTGCTTACTGAGTATGTTGCCATCTATATGTTAAGCAGATGTTTTTTTGAGGGCAAAGAAGTCAGATATTAGTGACTTGTGACTGACAGTTTGCATAAGCATTCATGTATCTGCCTCCATAGTGGTATCATTGAGGGGAAAGGGTTGGAATGGATGGGGAGCAGTTGGGAACTTAAGGAGGCACTGAGACTGCTGTTTTCCTCCACATTATCTGAGAATACTCTGTTACCCATGGTAGATGAAGTTATAATTTGGTGCCATGATGTCTTGGCTGCAGGGTGGGGATCAACACACTGACACTCAGTGAAGGTGGTAGGTAATATTTCTGTGCATGTATATTTCTCTCATCTGGCATTAAAACCTACTGCTAATGCCTGCGCACAATACAAGTCTTCAACTAGTGCATGATACTGTGATTAAGGGTAACTGTGAAGGTAAAATGTGAGTTAAAGTAAGTTTACATTCAGATCATAGTTTCCTACAGTTTGAGGACAGAAGGGATCTACTGAAGGAATCCGTTGACTAAGTAGTGGTAATTCATTCAGTAAGTCTGCTAGATTGCTGGTCTGAACCAGAACGTCAGAAAGGTGATACACCTTGATTCGAAGAGAAAATAACTCACCATGTGCCTAGGTACTGAGTCTTGGTCCTTAATGCGATTTCTCTGCCTAGTTTAAGCTGAACCTCTGGTGTTGGCTTTTAGCCACCAGCTTTTCTGCTTCCTTCTGCTGCTGTAAGGAACAAGCAGCAGCATCCAGCATTTCTCTCTGGGAAGAGCTTCCTACCCTGTAATCAACTTATGTCTGAAGGCAGCTTGGCTTAACAATAAGGGCAATATCAGTGAGAGCAGTTCAAGTGCTCCCCAAGCATCAGTAGAGCCCTAAATGCTCACCAAGAGTAAGCTGAGCTGAAATGACAGCAAGAGTAGCTCAGCTGCTACTTGCTGTTTCCATGCTCTGGAGAGCTTTCATCAGTGAGACCCATCCTTATTGGGTCCCTTTAGTGGATGGGATCATGGTTTTGAAGCGGTGATAGCTCATGCAGGTTAAAGGCAGTGGTTGCCCCTTGTATGGTAGGATTCAAGTCCTTAAAGTAAATTGGTGCCAGCATGCCTGTAGGAAGCCTTGGATTGCTGGCTTCCAAATGTCTGCATTTAAGGTCATTCAGCGTAAGTTTCCTGTTCAACTGTAAAATGTCTCAAAAATCTGCTTTTTCCTGTGGTGGTCGTGCCCAGCAGTGAACAGCAGTGTATTTCCAGCCACTAAATCTGGTTGGGGTCTGTCAGACTAATACCCACCTGTGCTTGGCCAATATCAAGGGTTTGGCTTCAAACCCTGCTTTTAAAGGGAGCTTCCAGACACGCCCCAACCTGTGATGATACCAACCCAAAGGAATCCATGCGCAGTGTAAATGTGTGTGGAGGTTGGTACAGCCAGAAGTGCACACCCAGGATCCTCCTCTTGTGCTGCAGCCTGTGTGCTGGAGGGCATCCCTCATCAGCAGTGCTGCATCCTGCAGGGCTGCTCTGGGCTGAAGAGGATGGGGGGATCTAAAAGCTCAGAAAGAATGGGGAAAAGAAGTAATTTCATGCACATGAGAGTAGAAATTCAAGCTGTTCCTATGCAACCTGGTTCCTTCAGGCCACCTTTCATCCTTTTAGTTATTGTTCCTTTTTATGCTATGTCGGGGGACATGTTTGTTTTACTCTTGCATTTTCTGTTCGTCAGGGCCACAGATGAACTAAGAGGAGCCCTGCAATATGTGGGGAAAGAAAGAAGGCAGCTATGAGAAGTAACAGACAGAGGAACAAATCCAGCTTCAGCAGAAACATGCAGTTTAAAGGGCCTTCTCTCATTCAGGTCTGTGTGGGTAGAGTACATCTGAGTCACTGACTCCATTTCCCCTCCTGTTTAGCAGGCTTTCTCACTTGAGTGCTAGAGGGCTGCTTTGGCACATCTCTTCCCTTTGCTAGCCCAAATGCTGGTTGTTAAAATGTGTGTAGTCCCTCATACTTGTGTGCTGTTGTCCACTGTTGGCAGGCACTGGCGTGAATGTGTGTAGAACTGTGTGAGTTTCACCATAAAAATATAAAAGATCTCTCTCTGGAAGGAGGCTGCAGACCTGCTTGATCCCTGGAGCACTGTCAGAGCTGTGCTGAGGTACACTAGCTTGGTGTGACCAATGTACATGAACTTTTTATACAGTCACTCTTCAGAAGCTGGTTAGATATCTTGACTATTACTTTCTCTGTTTGGAAGGCTTATCAAAACCAGCCCTTCCTGAATAGTGACTCTTTCTAGGTGGAGGACACTTGATGCTTTGTGAAAATGTTGGTGTTTGTAGCTCTTCCTAAGTTAAGGATACAATCAATTCCCATTTGTGGCTATCTCAGCAAGAATCTTTTGCTATTTCTTATATAAACCATAGAAACTATTAGCTTAGAAGCAGAGTTGATAGAAAGTTTGCCATCT
Organism: Strigops habroptila; assembly: GCF_004027225.2. NCBI lineage: Eukaryota > Metazoa > Chordata > Aves > Psittaciformes > Psittacidae > Strigops > Strigops habroptila. The sequence goes on from NC_044292.2 coordinate 4,552,186, forward strand.
GGGTTGAACATGGCTTGCATACTTCCTTTCAGTATTTTAATGTAATAGCTTTTACATTTGCTTCTTTTGTAAACTGAAGTGCAGAGACTTAAAGACATACTTCATTTGTTATTTGAACCAAATCAGCCAACTTCTGCATCAAACTGAATGTGTGTTAGGAGGTGGGAGTTGTGAAGGGTGTTGGGTGGGAAAATGATGGGATATCCTGGGCTGCAGAGAGCTCTTCACTGTCGTGTGGAAAAGAAAGGCTGTTCAGAACTTGGGTATTGGGGTTTTTATTATTTTATTTGGGAGCTGTCAGTTTAAAAGTTTGAGGAAGGTGGAAACCTCAGTCTCATGAAGTAGGAGAGCCCTAGTGAGTTGTATGAGCAAATGCAGAACTGGCCCTTTTTGCTGCCTGTTACTGTTAACACTGTTCAATGCTCCTTTCCTGGAGAGCTCTGCTCTGCATCCTTCCCATGTCAAATGTGTGGGAGAAAGGAGTGAAGGGCTCATCCCCTTGTAGTACAAGCTTAGGGCATTCTGTGCATAAGGTTAGTTTATTTTTTAAATACATTTATGGAAATGCATTTAAAAAAAGGAAAGAAAAAGAATGCTTTGGAGCTGATGGAGGTACCCCACTCACTCATACCATGTATCCTGACTCCCTTTTCTTCCCTCAGCTCCACCTTTACCAGAAGAAAAGGGACCTGGAGGAAAGCAGAGGAGGGAAGTGCTATTTGCTGCTGCAGCAGGGGATAGCTTCAGTGTAAGTTGGCCTGATCTTGATGGGCACTGAAAAATTCAGAGGAGCTCTGCTAATGGTTGGTTGAAAATGCCATAGAATTGGGTGTTCTGCATAGAAGTCTGTTTAAAAAGAAAACCCAAACCTGCAAGTTTGGTTTCACTTTTGCAGGTTTTTTTCTTAGGTTATCATGGGTGGATTTAATGGGCTATATACTTTACTTCCTCAAGCAGGTAAGAGCGGAGTCATCCAGGAAGTCATCAGGGTTGCTCTGAGATTGTGCTGTGCTCAAATCTGAATCTGGCCCTGCAACTTTATTAAGCAAAGTAAATGTGAACACTCACTGATACAAAGGGGAGGAACAACTGTGTGAGTGGGGATGAGGCTGCTCAGCAGATTTGCTGCAGTTCTGCCTCTGAAGGGCTTGTTACTAGTTAGCTGTGCACAACAAGTGCTTCTCTGGGGGTGCCTTATCCTTCCTTTGCATCCCTGCCATGTGTAACAGAATTAGTGCTGCGGAGAGGTGGGGGGCATATTTGGGATGGGTGGTCTTAAGCTGCATGGGCTGGCAGGAGGAAAGCCTCCAGGCCCTGATGGGTGGGTTTGCTGTGTGCATTTTGAATCCAGGGTCCTGCACTGGTAGGTATCTGATGTTATTGCTGCAGTACATCTCTCGTTTGCCAGTTTGCTTTTTCCAGTCCTGGGAGCATCTGATGTGATTGTGAAGTTGTGGGTTACATTCCTTTGCCGGGAAGAATCCTGGAGAAACCTTGCATTCTTCCTAATGTGGGCTATTTTCAGTGAACCAGATTAAATTCAGCCCTGGCACAAGTGTGCTGAAGTTGAAGTGCTCCTGTTCAGCGTATTTTAGCTTCACTAAAATCAGTGATGCTGCACTGAAAGAAATTGGGTCCTGTATTGCCTTAGACGGGGAAGTGCTGACCTCTCTGCGTCCGCTGCAGGCCGGGAGGTGTCTGTGGTACCCAGCTCTGACACCCAGAGGGCTGGCTGCTCTTGTAACTCAGGAAGAGGCTTGCTTAGGGCTTGTCTGGGCTTGTTCAGGCCTGAGCCTGCCTTTGTCTTTGCGATCCCAGGGATCGGAGTGGATCAAAGAGGATCTGCCTCTGCAATTTGCAGCTGCTTTGCTGACGAGACCTCCTTGAGAGACCCCAGCAGTAATCTGTTGAACCTGAGCCCTTCTGTCTATTCAGGTAAGTGCAGTCTGTGTGTGTCTGTGCTTGTGCCTGCAGATGCGCTGTGTGTATTTGCCTGTGTTAGACACTCTGCCAGCTTTTCTGCAGAGCCTGGTTGTGGCAGAGTGGGGCTGTGGAAGGTGGTGGTGGTGGTCACAAAACTGTACAGATAAGTGAGCTTTCAGAGGTCTTGGAAGTCATGTAGGAGAACGTTACAGTAATTGCCTTTGCTAGTCTATCATGTCGGGGTAAAGGGTGTTTTCCTTTTCCTTTCCCTTCTTTCTTTCCTCTTTTGTAGCCCCCTTCTTCTTCAAGTAGCCCCCTTCCTTCAAGCCCTTCATACACAAATGCACTTTGGAGTTGGGGATACTGCTGTCTAGTTTTTGAGGGATTCCAGAAAGTGATAGCACCCAAAAAAGCAGCTGGGTGCTCACATGATCTGAAAGTGCTGCAGCTCACAGAGAAAGCTGAGGATGCTACTTAGTAGCTTGAATCTAGCAAGCAGTAAGGGATTCTGATGCGCGAGCTGTCTGGCTTCTACATCCAGGAGACAAGGTAAGTGAATTGATGTGGTATTAGCCACTCTGTGATTCATTGTCATGTCTAGCATTTACATAGAGGAACATGGAAGCTAAATGCTTAATTCCTTGCTCTTTGCAAGGAGCTGGCAGCTGTTCCCTTCTCCTGCTACACTTGGCACACGCTGTCTTCTCCATCCTATTTCCAGTTTTGTTACCTGGCTCAACATGTTGCCTCCGCATTCATTTTGTAATAAATAATATAGCTCAGATGCTGGTATCACCTGGGGGAAGAAAGCTGTTATGCTGTGTTTTGGCTTTGCTCCCCACCGCCCCTGCTCAGGCTTCCTGCATACTGGTAAAGTGGAGCTTGGCCTTACCTGCATCTGGCTGTCTATGTTTCACTCACCTGCTTGTCATGAGGTTTCAGGTGTCTGTGCAGACTGTCAGTGGGATTATCTATGTAACTGTGATATTACTTTAGGAGATGGCCTTTCCATTGTTTATGAAGGGCTTGCTCAGTTTAGAACTGAAAAAGACACCATGAGTCACTTGAGATTAGAGCTTTAACCAGTCTGTTAGAGCTAATAGCTAATTACCTGCACCAGCACAGATCCAGGCTCAGGGTTTGGCATTATTTCCCTGCTACATTTCAGGGGCATCTTAGCAGAGCAGATGGGGTCAATGGATGTGAAGTTTTTGTCTATTTTGAAGACAGGCCCACCTGTACTTACGTTTTATATCTCTGATATAAAATGTGTTAATCTGTAAGCAACCTACCTCTCATCTGCGCTGTCTGTTTTGGTATTTTATTAGCTGTACATGTGCCAATGTGTTTTAGAGTTTCCACCTGCTGAGGATCAGTTTGGTTGATGGTTATCGGCTTCATAATTAAGTGTTATGAGGACCTTTTTTGCTTTTTTTAGGAGACCAGAGCTAAGCAGGACGTGAAAGTAAACCTGTAACATTTGGTTATGATGAATGCCATTCTCTTCTAGTGACTACTTCTACCACTGATGGTATTGGCAACCAGTGTTGCTAAAGGTGCACTATTTGAGCAAAGAGTTATGTTTGCACATGTGTTTGCATCTGCAAACTGCTGCAGGGAGTTTCAGATTGGGCCTTAACCCTTTAACACTGTGTATCGAGTGTACATATCGGTCAGACTGCAGCTTTTCTAGTCTTTGAAGAACTTGCAGTTTAATAGAGTATCATCTTGTGGATGGGCTTGCATCTAGGACTCTGCTTCAGGCCTAGTGAGTGCAACAAAGCCACATGCACAGTGAAACTGTTGGCTCTGGGCTCTGTGGAATGACCTACTCAGCCTAAATTCCAAACAGGGTAAGAGGGGCAAAGGATTCTGAAATGAGGCTTCTTTTTTTCTTCCCTCCTACTTGCTGCCCTCTGCACCTGACCCAAGGATGCTGCGTACAGGCAGTTCTGGTGACCATGCTTCTGTCTTGTCATCTCATGCTGTCTTTGTCCTCCAAGGTGCACACACACAGAATATATATATGAGGAGTGAGTGATGCTGGAGCAGTAATATGAGGCTAAGGTCACTGCTTGAGCAGCTCCACTGATTTTGGTGGAGTCATGCTAGGGATGCTTATTGCTTTATCCCTTTGACTCCAGATTGCGATTCTCTAAAATTAGTTTTGTGGGTTTGTGGGGCTTTTTAACCTCCTTCTCACTTAAGCAGGCTGACAAAATGGTCTATCTAGTTAGAACTATGGATAAGCTTCAGGGAGAGGGTTTGATCAGGGCAGGAAAAGAAAAACGCCCCTGAAAACATAAATCTTTGCTCTGTTTCAATCTGTCCTTTATCATGGAGGATGGACAGGCTTGTAAGATAAGTGACACTATAGCAGATTTCATGCCATTAGTGACAAGAGAGCTTTTTTCTGTCCTGACGTATTGACACAGTGCATGTACCTTGTCTCAAAGCATGGGGGAACTAGAGGATTTTTAGTACAGATCTTGAAAATTCTTTTCCTTGCACTCACTTGTACGGTGGCCTTGGCAGAAAGCTGGTTAAATGAGAAATAAAGCATCAGTGCTTTCTTGCTGTGAAAAGATGTGAATACTCCTTCTTATAAAACACAGTTGTTTCTGCTTGTTTTCTACAGCTGGATGGAGAGGCTTCTCCTCACCAGTTCTCCTTGTATGACTGGGATCTCATTTTGAGTATACAATGAAACCTGCTGGTCTGTTTTTTAGGCAAGTCTATTTCCTTGTATTTTGGAGGTAGAACACCAGTAATCTTCCAGTAACTGGTATAGACCATTTCTTAATGCAAGTGGAAAGGAGTTAATAACACAGGAGCAATTCTTTTGTTTCCAAAGGGAGAGACTCAGCCGAAGGTGCTTGCACGACTGTGGGACTCTAGTTCAAGCCTTCAGTTTTATGTATTTTCAGCTTCAGTGTGTCAGCGTATATCTCATCTCCTTGGGCAGGTAGGAAGGCCAGATAACATGCTGAGAATAACCCTGATCTTCACATCTCCTTGCATGCTTTGGTGGTGCATGGGGAGCATCTCTCAGTATAGAGGATGTTGACAACTTCAGCCAGTGGTGCATGGGACTCTTGTGAAGTTCTCTAGTGGTTGTGGTGAGTGGCTGACTGAGCAGTAGTGGGCATCAGAATGTACATTTCCCTAATGCAGCTCAGACAAGGGAGAAGCTGTTTCATTACCTGCAGGCAGCAGACTCTGTTCTGACACTTTGCTTCTTGCTTTGAGGCAAAGATGTACAAATAGGTGCGTCTGCCCTTGAAAGAAAGGAAAGAGGCATGTCCTTTATAGAAGGATTCTATAAAGATCCCTCAAAGTCCTGTTAAAGGAGGAGCCTAAGCTTAACAAACAAGCAAGGACAGAACTGCTGTGACAGTAACATCTCTGCTACGAATCAGCAGCGTCCCCTCTGTCCCAGCAGACAAAATTGGGGGGCAGGTCAGGAACATCTTGGGTTGGATAAACTTGTCTTTCCCTGGCCCATTTAGGCTATAAAACCACAGAGAGTTGGGTTTTTCGGACCGAGATGCTAGAGTATACATGGGGCTACCGACAGCTGTGACTCTGGGTTTATGATCTATGGCTAATGCTTGCGCATTGCTTGGTTAATGACTCATGGGTGCTTACGTGTGGCTTCCAGTCATCTGAAATCTGCAGTGCACTGGACTCTGCCCAGGCCTCTCCCAAGGTACTGAATCAGCAGAAGCCCTGAACAGCCTCGTGTTCTGAGCTTATACTGACTGCGCAGAGTGGAGGCAGCAAGGAAAAGGGGTAACCTTGCTTCCAGGAGCTACAGCAGCATTGCAGCCTTGGATGGGGCTGCCCACTGTGCTTTACTGCTTTGCACAACTTACTGCTGGAAAGTAATTTTGTGCATGACATGTCTACACAACAAATAAATGGCACTTATGTAGATGCAGTAGCTAGCTCAGCTGCTGGTGGAAGTGTGAAGCTGCTAGTAGAACTGTGAACTGTTTGTCTAAGCTCCAAAATGACAACTCCTTAAAGATCTCTAAGAGGCTATATGGGGAGAACCAATCCTTATGGTACTCAACAACTGACCTCAGAGCAGGATTAACAGAACATTTTTGCTTGTCCTTAAGCTTTTGGGTTCAGTCTGTGTGTTTTATTTAAGTTAGATAAGATATAGGGAGGGAATTGTGTAAAGGGAAGGGATAACATGCAGTAAGTTCAAGGTGTGAAATGTGGCAGTACGTCTGCTTTCTTGGTAACACAAGTTCTAGGTGCGTTTCTGGCCAGTGGGACTGGATCGCTTTAAAGAGCTTGCAGTCAAGCTTCAGATGTTGCTGTTGGACATCTCTGATTTGTTTTGGGAAAGAAGAGGGGGGGAAAAAAGGTAATGAAAGCTTTGTTAAATATCGTTCTTATAAAGGGAGGAATAGAATTTACTAGACAGTGGAGAGCAGAGGGCTTTTTCCTTGTCTTCATGTAAAAAGAAAAATGAAATCTGGAAGAAGTTGCACTGAATTTGGCAAAGAATGAATTGTTTAACTGCTGGGGAAGAAGACATAAGTATGGTGTACTGTGTGTTTCTTACTGGAGAAATTCAGTAAGCGATATGTGTATTAATTCCATGGCTTTATCTTGGTTTGATGTGAGACTTAATATTGCTTAAGCCAGCAATATTAGCCATGCCCAGTGAGATCTCAAATGAAGATTCACTTGGGTGAGATGTGGTAGATTTCAAATATGATGCCTGTTAAGGAATGGGAGGAGACAGTTGCTCTAGATTTTCTTCATAGTATCCTTAACTGTACCATGTTATATGGAGGTTTTGTGTCTGTATTTCTCAGAGTAGGTGACTGAGTGACAGATATAGCTGTCCTGCAGATCTCAGTCATGTAATAACCTGATCTCCTTCCTGAATTTTCCTGGTTATATCTGAGAGTGTTTGTGCTTCTGAGCGCAGGGAAGCTTGCGGAATAAAAGCTACTGTGAGCAGATCTGGCTTCTGTCTGCAACATGATCCCAGGGCTACAAAACCACTGCTGCTTTTTCACTTGTCACCTGCAAGATGAAGGTAGCCTGTTGCCCAAATGGCAGTGTCCCTCTGAGCTGAGTGAGGAGCTGGAAATCAGTAAGGTTAGATGTCCTACAGGTAGAAATGCTGACCAGTCTCAGACTAGGACTCTTATCTTTCCCCCTGTCATTCTATCACGTATCTTGCATGATTTCTGCCTGTCTTGCTGTGTTTTACAGAAAGGAATTGCTCGCTCTGTCTGTTCTCTTACTTCTGCTCTGTTTTAGACAGCCTGTGACTCACCGCAAAGGTATTGTCCCATTTCCTTATTAGCTGCGAGGTTGGCCTGCAGGAGTGGTGGCAGGGAGCGGGGTGGAGTCGCAGCTCTATCAAGAAAGCAGGAACTGGCTGAGTTTGCAGAGTCTGAACGTTGAAGCAGGTGTCTACACGCTCTGGAGCCTGTCCTCAGCTTGCTTGGGCTGTATCAAGCCCAGCAGCAGGAAGCCGGGGACAACTAGAGCTTAGATGGACTTTGGGTACCACTGCGAGCTGGATCATCTCCTACCACACAACTGGAAGACACTGGTAAATATCTTTCCCATCTGGGATCATGTCCATACATCTCATAAGGAAAGCTTCTGCTGTATGATTAAGTAAAAGGCAAACAGGAGTTGTTGAGCAGCTTGTGTCCTGTATTTGGGGAATTAGGATGTTGTAGGGAGTTTGGAGGAGAAAATGACAGGAATTGCTTAATAAGCAATGCTGAGAGTCGTAGCCTAGAACCATTTTCTGGTTGACTCGGTAGCATATTGCAGGAGTTTCAATAGAAGATGGGATAATGGGATAATACAGCCCTGGTCTGAAAATTTTTGGAGAGACTAACCCAAAATTCAGGATCCACATATCATAGGACTTGTATCAAATCAAAGTCAGAATTAATCAAATGTATTCTTATCTTGAAAAGGGAAAGCTGTCTCTAAGGTTGTAAGTCAGGAAAACTGACTGGATTTGGAGAAGCAAGACACCTCCTCCTCTATGTTGAGGCTCATAATAGGAAAGACCAACACTTCCTTTGGGAGAAAGGAGAGAATTTGTTCTTGGTCTGCAGCCACCACTAGTGTTTTGATATTGCTTTACAACGATTTTACTCTGGGATGCCAGTTCATCCTGGTGAGTGTAATAGACTTGGTTGGACATTACTTCTGCTTCCATGGTTTAGAAATAGGCAGGGTTGATTAAAACAGCCTGTATAAAAGACACTGAGCATCCTGATCTAGTTTTGAAGTTAGCCTTGTTTAAAATAGGTGCTGAACTAGCTGATATCCAGGAATCTCTTTCAACCTAAATCCTTCTGAAGTCCGAAAACTGTCATTTCACCCTTTCACTCAAGCTTTCTCCTGTTGTAAATTTCACCCCCAAATCTCACAGATGAAAATTCAGCATTGTTTTGCCTTAAAACAGGAAGTATTTGAAGCTTCCACTAACAGAAGTTCTGTTTGCTTCAGGCTTTCAAATCTTGAGAGAAACTTTGAGTAATTCTTTAGTTACTAGGTCACTCATAGCTTAAATCTCCCCTTGCTGACAATAGGAGGATGACACAATGCGGGGAATGAACTTGAAATCAATGCGCTTAATTAAATGAAGCTTATGGTGTCACATATTTTAATGATGACAAAAGGATTGCTGCAGATCTCACCTGGCAAGACTTCTTAACTTTCTTGGAATGCAGTATTTCTGTAACAGGAGAGTATTTCCACCTTCCACACCCATTAGCTCTTGTTTTATAGTAGTGATCTCTCTATAGCTAATTCCTTGTACTGTCACATGATTCACCAAACAGTTTTTTCCTGCTGCTTTGTCAGTGTAAAGTGAAACAGGTCATGCGTTATCTTTTCTCTAAAGGCAAAATAGCCTTTTGGGGGCAAACTCTGAGCCTTTAACTGGCAAATTCAACTACACATGCACAACCATGTAAACTTCGAGTGGCACCTCTGGCCTTTGCCTTGGATGCTAATACTCACTATGCTGTCATTGATGGGTTTAGTCAAAATTCCCTAATACAGGATGCTTTTCATAAATGCACAATCACAGTAAATTTACCAGGTACTTGAGCTAAGGGGAGGAGAAAAGGATTTGCTGTTAGACAAGCTGCTGACATGGAAAAATTGTTCAGCTTATTGACCAGCAATTTTGCGGAGGTCTCTTGTAACTCTAAACTAGCTAAGCTGTTTGGTTTCCCTGTAAGACTTCAGAGCTGTTCCCAAGTCAGTCATCCCTAGAAATATAGCTTCTGACCACCTAGAAATAAGAGCAAACTCAAGAGCTGGATAACTGTCTACAGTATTGCAAATACTTGCTTTTACTGCAGCCATAGCAGTGAGAAATCAGTTAAATGATTCTAGGTCTCTGCAGAGGGAATGCCTTTCTCTCCCTTAGCTTTTGCTGCTTAGCTTTCAAACTTGAAGGATCCTTCCCTGATTGCCAGCTTGTTTGGCCTCCACATGATGGTAAAGCCCATTCACACCTGTGGTGGAGGCTTGTGGACTTCATGTTTATGTAAATAACACTCATGTCTGTTATCCCAGACTCATGAAATTAAAAACTTAGAGTTGTAGCCTTGTATATTCTCTCCAGGTACATCAACAGGAAGGGTGGTGGAAGATGCTCCTACACACCTACTTGTGATGAGATTTCATGTATACTTAATACCATGAAGATTTTTGCCCATATTAAGGAAACATAGTGATTTTCTAAGATGACTCTGCAGTGATTTGGGATAAAGAATTAATATCTCGTCTCGTGCAACACAGATGTTATTGTTAGTGCAGAATAAACTCTTTAGTGGTATAGGGATGTGTTGTTCTACTATATCACTGTACTGTGCCTAGTACAGCAGCCCCATTCAGCTGATGTCTTGGATTGTACCATAGAAAACCATCATGAGCTGCACTAATTTAATAGATATTGTCTAGATTTATTGAGATCTTTGGCTTTGCCAGGAGCAGGACTCAATGGATTAGATCCGAGACATACATTAGCATCTAATATGCTGCCCCCTTGCAGCTGAAGGCTTGAGTAGATTTCTTTGGACCAGCTGAGCAGTACCACTGTGGCATGCTGCACTCACTCTTGTCTGCTTTGGGTGTCGGGCACATGTTTTTTGGGGCTGCCTTTCCTGTGAGGCTTGAACACAAGGGTGAACTTGCTGCTCCATGTTCTTCCAGACTGTTGAACAGTATCAGTTGAATGAGTTGTTTCCTTCTTTCCTAAAGCACTAGGAATTGTTCCAGGTAGCAAGCAAGAGGGGATTTAAAATGATTTGAGGAATGAAAAGCAGGATCATTATCCTGCTGCATAGACACAAGGTTGTTTCCCAAAACATCTTTTCTCTGGCCCTGTCATGCTTCATTTTTACTAGCTCGGAGAGGAGGTTTTGAGTTCCCAAAACAGCAATTCTGCAGTGTCGTACGTCCCCAGAGGAGGATTAAAGATGAAGTAGCATCTTCCTCTTCTGTACCAGATTGTTTTGCTTTCCTATAGCTGTGGTTGCCCCTGACCTGTTAATTGCCTTTGAGATAGTCTGCTTTGTTCTGATCCTGATGGGAAATGTTGGAGGGATGATTAGGTCATTGTTTAACCAAGACAGGTAGTTCCAGAGTGGGACACATTTTCAGGGCAAGAAGGTGGGAGCTATTGTCAAGTCTTGAATTTGATGGTTTGGAATTGTTTGCTTTTTCCTTCCGGGTGAAAAGGTTACACTCAAGAAGTGATTTCTTAATTAATGAGCGTTGTCTCCTGGAACATAGGGAATGGAGCCCATGTTCTGGTATCACAGTGCCTGGTGGGTATGACTGTTCTCTGCTGTACTGGTTTGATTGGCGTGTAGTTACAGCATTTCATTTCACCTTTGTCAGTCTCCTTTGATATTATATAGAGGGCATGAGCTTTTCCTGTCACCTGCACTGCCGTCCTGTACAATAGAAGCCACTGAACTTTTCTCTCTTGCAATAAACTCAACAGTTTTGTCCTGGGTTACTGTATTTCTTTTGAACAAAGCATATGCTCCCAAATGCTGGCCATTCTGAAGACATGGTGATAGCCGGGAGCTTGGGGTTGTAACATCTGCTTTTCTTGGTGTGAAGTGTTTCCAAGTCTTGCCTTTCAGTTGGTCCTCATGCCTTTCTTTGCAGGGGAGCAGGTAACTTGTTGGAAGATGAAATATAGTTTCACTGTGGGCAAAACTGTGATAGCAAGAAAGAATGGAGAATCTTACCTCTTCTTGCTATCCAAACACAAACCAAATTCCTGAGTGTGGAATTTGTAACCTGGTGCATCAGGAGCGGGAATAGAAGGCCTAAATGTCTCAGAATATACAGTTGCAGTGTTGCCAGTGGATCACTGAAAGAAATTAGAGGCTGACAAAAGCCGGTGGGCTTGTGGTCATGCAGCATGTTTTACCTTTATGCTCCAGAGTTGCACAAGAGGCCTGTAATAACCTGCTTTTGAGACTATGATGCAAGAGTGAAGGAATTGCTTTGCCCTGAAGGTTGTCTTCTCACATGTTCATGTGTTTCCAGGAACTGAGGATTGCAGGAATGCTAGATAACACCGTATCTTGTGTATCTCAGGCTGTTCCACATGTCTCATAGGAAATTCAAATGGCTTTAGTACAAGTAAGTATTAGTCCCTTCTTCATTTGTTTTGCAGATGATTGTGTTCCCAGTGAGTTATCTTTCTGTCTAACATATTGTATGCATGACCTAACCAGTCATTCTTACCCAAGATTGGCCTTACCCAAGTTTAGGGGTAAGGAACAGGGTAACTGACAACTTATGTTTAAGCCTCTTTCTCCCTTGAAAGTGGTTTTCTTTAGTACCGCTACGAATGCTTCATCAACTTTTTGTCCCCAGACTCTTGTCTTCTGTGAATGAGAAGAGAGGATGAGCTCAACCAACCTGCCCTAACTTCCCTCCATGTGTGATGCCAGCTGTGAGTGTTTCTTTGGCAGTGTCTTAGCTGGTTGTTGTGAACAATAGTCAAGGAAGCAATCAGCAAGTATACTGCCCTAGAAGTGCTACACATTGTTGGGCCTGCCTCATCTCCTTGGCTTGAGAGGTGGATGGGGATCCAGGTTGGGATGCTGCCCTGTGTTGCACTGGAGCTTGGAGTGTCTGCTGGAGCAGAGAGCTAACGTGAGGAATGCCACAGGATGCTTGATGATGTGGTCGCTGCATCAGAGATGAAGAAAAAAGATGTTGCAAGTTGCTTTGCTCTTTCTTTGTTCTTTCCACATGCATCTTTCTGAGAGTAAAATAGCTGCTGTTAGTAACACTGCAAAAGTGCAACAGCTATTGGAAGAAGGGCCTGCTTTTAGGAAGAATTCATCCAAGCCCCAGCCTCTGGCTGATAATGACAAGCTAACTTGGCTTTGAACTTAGGATGGGAGCAACTCACCTGTAGTCACTGTTTCTCTTGAGTGCTGGTCAGCAGCTACACATGGCAAATACATGGAGTCAGGTGCCCAAAAACTTAACTGAATTTCTGGGAAAGGATTAGTTAGATTTAAATTATGCAATGAGACTTCTTACCTCGTCTGGATAAGAGGGAGGCAAGGAGGATTTATGGAAAGGACAAATCCACAATCTGCAAGAGCACCCCAACCTTGGAAGAAGGAAAGGCCTTGCCTAAATCTAATTTAACTTTCCAGTACTCACACAGAGGACAAGAGCTTACATTAATTTTGATCAAAACAAGTTGCTTTTGTGTTTTCTCTATTGTTCTCACTGACATGGCATGAGCTGGGTGTCATAATCCAGGGACAATGGAGTTCCAACCAGCTCTTAACAAAACTAGCTATGACTTTTGTTGCCACATTTCTCTATGCGTTTACTTTTTTCCCAGACATGAACATAATTGCACCAGTTACAGGAAGTTGTTAAACTTAATGAACTGTCTGTAAAAGTTCTGCACTCAGAAGGTGATGGATGGCCAGAAGGGAGCACAGCATCCTTCTGTCGCCAATCCTCTGAAACTTCATCTCTGCCTTTGCAGGATGTTTGTCACAAAACAGATATTTTGAGCTTGTACATAAGATTTCCTGATAAAATACTACTATGGCTTTTTACTTTCAGGATTTTTCCTCTTTACGGAGCCAAAGATGACCATCAGTTCCAAGCTTTCTGGGGAGAGACACTGTGTGTCGTTATAGGTAACAACAAAATACAATTGTATTTTGCAATAAAAAAATACAATTGGAGGATTGCTACAGAGAGTCCCTCTTTGTACTCTGTGTAAATGCCCTTTCCCAAAGTGCCACTGCTCCGTACTTGAGCCTGAGCTGGGTGTTGGCTGAATGGAACTGATGCAATGACTGGAATGTGGTTGGGATGACAAACACATGGGGCTTGACCTGTCTCACTTAGCATGTGATTGCTGAGCAACTTCACCTGTGTTAATAAAGTCAGTGAGTTTGAATTCCAGGTTATAAGATAATGTTCTGCTCTTCAAGTTTCCTGTGCACAGCTTTGCAGTAGTACCTAAACCAGGATGGCCAGTAGTGGGTCACCATCCAGTCAGCTTCTGTAAGTATGTGGGCACTGTATTTCAAATGGTTCTGTTAAATGTGCTCTTTGCTACCTGGGAAAGAAGTGTGATGCAGAGAGTGTTGTTGAATACCAAGTGGCATTCTGGAGTTCTGTGTTGGGAATGTGGCCATGGCTGACCCCTTAGCTGGATGAATGGCAGTGGCTGTGCACCACTCTGCTGAAGGACCTGAGCAGTCAGCACCCACACAGAGAATGAATCTGTAGGCTGTTGACCACGAATATTTTATGTCTGCCTTCAAAGAAGGAGAGTGAGGAATATAATATAGTGCTTTACAACCCATTTTCAGGGTCATATTTGGATTTGGGATTTTAGACATTGAGTGTCCTTGTGTGAATGAAAGGAAGAGTCACCCAGGCTCTGTTGTACCCTTTCCCTTTAGCTGAATTGTCTCTTTGCTACTTTGCACTTGATCTGTTTCAAATAACTTGTGTGGAATAACTTCAGCGATGCTCCTAGCTCGGTAACCAGGGGAGCTGACATGCTTCATGACTTTTCCTACTTGAGGGTCTCATTATCAGCTTTTATATTCCTGTCTCATCTCTATTAAAATCACAGGCTGTAGGCAGACTTTTCTGTTGCAGAGTAGAGTGTATACCTCCAATGCAATTTACAGTAAAGCTACACTCCAAAAAATCCTATTATTTGGTCTATTTTCCTACTACTCAATATAAGACATGCAGTCCACACATTTTTATTATAGGTAAGGAGAATGGCTAAAACATAGAATTGAAAGATTGCCACAGAGATCACTATGGTGTGTCTTTGTACGCTGTGCAAGTCCCTTTCCCAAAGTGCCACTGCTCCATACTTGAATCTGAGCTGGGTGACCTTAAGACAAGGTCTTAAATATAGTAAATTGGTTCATGACATACTCTGTTTCATTGCAAATGTACAATATTAATACCTTTATTTTTCTCCACACAGCCCCAGCATGAAGGAATAGCCCATATCAATCCCCTAATTTAAATATGAAATGAAAAGCTATCACAACACTTGGTGCCTGCTTCAATCCATTCATTGTGCTGGCTTGATTCCAGCAGTGTCACTAATTGCATCCAGCCTGCAGAAAAATTCTCATTGCTCATGGCTTTTTTGAGTGTTGCTGGCTTGAATTCTTGTGTGATCTCTGCAGCCTGACTACACATTCTTCATGCTGATGGAAAAGTGCTTGAAATGAGTAAGCATCTCTACTTGCAGAAAGAAAAGCCATTGGGCTTGTTCAGCAGATCCACTGTAGTGCTCTGCAGTATGTGATGTCTGTCCTGTTTCAGCAGTTGTGTACACACACTCAGTTCTGGTTCTAGTGCACTGGGGATCAAACACGAAAGACTGCATAAACGCCAGCGGCATCTTGGTGCAGAGGTTTTCACACTATCATGCTTGTCTCGGGGCCATTCTTCTACCCCAATGCTGCCAAAAGTTGAATGTTTGTTACTCTAACAGTTGCCTGCCATGTTGGTCTGGTTAAAGAAGATAAGGGGTCTGAGTATTTCAGTCCCTAAAGAATCACGAGGAGCCAGGTTGGAGTAGCAGCTAACATGTCAAAGTTAGTACTCGGACACTGAACCAGACCTGGCTGCCTTGGAGGGCATTCTTCTATGTTACTGTTGAACAGCTGAGGGATGGGAAGCAGAATGGTGGATATTAATCTAGAAGTAGCAGCAGCAGAGAAAATCACAGTATTTGGTCTTGCATAATGAAGATAAAATAGGAATTCATACAGCATATGCTGATTGGAGAGGACTTGGAATGAATTTAGTTACAGTGCTTATTTTCAGTTAGTGTTATAGGATGAGGGCAGCTTCAGTAGTGCTTTACCAATGTCAGCTTTTATTGTATTTCTATTTGTAATTTTCCATACAAGGAGACTTAGGGAAAGAGCCAGTGGGTATCTTTACAGCTCCAAATTACTGTATTGGCTATAGGTACCTCCCTATGTATTGCAATTCTGCTTCAGAAAGTCTGTTCTCTGTAATGTGGCGTCCGACTGTGCCAAACTTCCAGCATCGCTTTGCACGTGAATGTCAGATTGCTTCTAGTCGGCTTGGTAGCACATAGTTGTATGCATTAACAGAGTTGTCTTGACCCCAGTGCTTGCCAAATAAAACCTTTCAAAGCTGAAAACTGTGTTTCTGAGAAGCCACGTGAGAATTGCTCTAATGTCTGTACCTATTCAACTGACTGCCTTGTTGCTTAATGTTCTTAGTAGATACATAGGGAATGTGTTTCCTTGTGGGTTTTGTTTTGATTGATTCTTCTAAATCTAGTTGAAGTTGTTGTTGTCTGGAGGGAGAAGCTGCTGAGAAGGCTGTCAATGATCATTTCAGAGTTTCTTGAGCAGCCCTATATCTCTTTCATTAATGCTATATTGGAAGCTCTCTGTATTAGTGCCTAACCAAAACGGAAGGGATGGGGTTAATAAAGTCAAAGGATTAGGTCCTTAATCTGTGCCAGGACTGCTAGAAATGTAGATTTTTCTCTTTTTTTTTTCTTTTCTGTCACATGCTGGAAAAACAACAAAGGACAAACATGAGGATTTTGGCCTCACTCAAAGCCTTCTCGTAACCATGTCTCCCTGGCTTCCTTTCAGCTGATGCAGTGAACCTAAGGATCAGGTGATGACTTAGGAAAATGGTCTTGGTCTCTTGGAAACAAAGAGTTCAGGTGCTGGTAAAGCTGTTGGCTGGCTGGTTTTATTGTGTTATGGTTCCAGAGTTAGCTTTTTGTTTCCAGAGAATCAGGTTTGTTAACTCCTGGCTAGATGTTCTCACATATACATAGCGTCTTGACCCTGGCCAGGCCATGCGGAAGATCTATGATGTCAGTGGAAGGATATGCACAATGCATTTAATTTTGCATTCCTCTGAGAAGGGTGGGAGTTGGGTGTCTTATTGCTCCTAGGCTGAGCCCTGAGAAGCTAGTGAGTACAAGAAACAGTTGTACTGACTTCCTTGAGAGGAATTGTATGGTGACATGAAAACTAAAGTGTTAAAGGGGTTTTGCCCAAACTGAGCATCTAATGGCTGATTCTTTAAATATCTTCTGGTTATGTCAGTACACGTCTACTTTTTTTTATGGGTGCAATGAAACTGGGCTCTGTTTCTTTCCAGGCTCCTACTTGAAACTGCTGCCTGAGCATGGCCATAATGAAGGGATAGGTAAAGGTGACTAAGGTGCATCTGCTGGTGTTAGAGCCATCTGCCTTCATCGGAGATATGGCGGAGAAGTGCTTGTTAAGATCAGGACAATTGTAATGGGAAAAATATTGCTGCCTGGAACAGCAGTGACCTCTTGTGGGTAGGGAAGATGGGTGGTGATGCTGGAGTCAGAGGCTATTATTCTGTTGTGATTGTGGCCTTCAAGTGAATGTGGAAAGGGAGCTCAGATTCTCTTGAGCAGGTATCAGAAACAAACAGCTATAGATGGTGCTCAGTCTGTTCTTCTTTGCATGTGTGTGCTTTGAAGCTGTGATGTGAAATAACATCCTAATTCTTCTGGAGCAGCCCAGACTCCTCTGCGTGGTGAACCCAGAGCCAGCCTTTGAGCATCTCAGGGGACTAAGAGCAAGACCAGAGCTTTTGCTCATGTACTTTTTCTATTGTCTTCATCTCTGATAAAAGCTGTCTCACTGAGCTGGCACAAAGTCAAGAGGGTAACATGGTACTGTGCGAGCAACATCATGTCTGTGATATGCAGATGTACTGTGAGGGTCTCAGCTCCTGATAATCACTTAAAACCCCAAAGCCGTATAACCAGGTTCCCACTTAACTGAGAACTAAACCTCAGCCCAGCTTACTGGCCAGCAGCAAAGGCAAAGTAAAAACTTCTTGTTGAAGCTCTTCTTGTTTTAAAAGGTTGTGTCAGTACGTTCCATCTCACAGCAGAGGTAAATTTATGTAGTTACAGTTCAACTGATGCTTTACAAGATGCGGGGTGTAGATGTGTGTCAGAAAAAGCTTTCAGGATTTGGTGAGATGAATTCTGAGTCAGGAAAAAAGACTTCCTGTGTCTTTCCACCAAATGCCAGGTTGCTTCTCCTCCCTGTGCTTTGAGAGCATCTGAAGGTGAAATTCTCAAAGGAGAATGTTCATTTTGTATGTTGTTTTCTGACAATCTAGTTGCTTCAGAGTAAAAACTCTGAAGGTTTTTACTTCCCTGAGCTACACACAGCATTGCCTTTGAACTGTCATGTATCATTGGGCAGTTTCCAAATATCTCTGTTCTCTGGACAACTGCAGATTCCATGGGACTGAAGGTAGGAACATGTATTTGGGAGCTGCATTACTACCCTGCAATGGAAGGTAACCATATCAAGGTAACAGGAATGCCACAGAGCTGCTGGGTGGTGATGTCTGGCACATGGAGATGTCAAGAAAATGAAAGGTAGTGGGAGTCTTTAAGATGTTTTCTGCTTTTTATTACTCTGCTTTGAAGCATTAACTCCTCATGCATGTCATTCCGCTCAGCGGTGACTTCTGTGTGTAAATTTACCATATTCCTATTTCTAGAAAATAGGGAGAGATCCAGCAGAAGATCCTGTGCCAGGCCTATTTCTTTCTGATTGCTAAAGGAAAGCTACATCCCACTTGTTGATTTCCACAACTTGTGGCCTGACAACCATTTTTGGAACTGGAGAGAAGGGGAATATCTGAATCACAAGTTAGTTGAAATGCAAATTCTGGTTTTGTCTCAATTCATTATCTTACAAGACTTACTAAGACTTATTAAGCTGTGTTGTAGAGCCACATCCACCACCCCAAAATAAAAGCAACACTCAAAAGCCAGGGTGTTTGATGAAGTGGTTTGTCTGGATGTTTGTGATAGGCGTGAGTGTGTTGTGCTATAAGAGTGGGGAAAAGGAAACCAAAGAACAAGGAAGAAACAAAGAATGTGTGAGAGCAACAGCTGAGAACTTTGTCTTGTGTTTTTGGGGGGTCAGACAGTAGCTAAAGAAAGCCTGGAATAATGATTAATTAAAAACAGCTATTAGTATCAGATTGAGTTCAGGGAAATGTGAGTTGCTGCAAATTTCTTTTCCTATGAAGAGCATGCAGAGGGCATCAGGCTGCAAAATAAACTTGTAAATGTAAAAGCCTGCTTGACTGAGTGGTACAGGTCAGAACGGTACGTGGAAAGATATTGTTTCCAAAGGAAGTAACAGAGCAAATGACAGATGCATCAAGGTGACCAAGCAGCAGCACACCAAACCTGGATACAACTGGGGACTTGAGGATTTGAAAAGCTCTGAAGTTCTAGCTAACAACTTCTTGGAAAGGTGTTGATGTGACTTGTCCTTGGTGGTGAATGTCTGAAGCAGCAGCAGTGTGTTTGGATAGCAGCTGTAAGAGGGTTCATTTGTGAGGTGCTCACAGTGCTGACCCCTCTGGCCCCTTTTGTGCTGTGGTGAAACTGGTTTAAATCAATCTGATAAAAAGCTGTAAAGACTTCATTCAGAGCTGGCACTCAATCTAGGGAGCCAAAGTGCAGCTGTGAGTGAAAAGCTCTTTGTGAACTGCCAGAGTGGGTGCGAAGACTTGTCCTGACAAACTGATGTATCCCCAAGGACTCCCACGGCTCATTAGAAAGTTGGATTTGAACTCAAAAGTCAAAACCAGATGAAGAAAATGGAAAGCTTAAGGAAGCTGCAGGATTTGAGTACAGCCGTGCAGCAGAGGAGTGGAAGAAGGAATTGCTGCAGTGGAAAAATGCAGAAAACTGGTCTTAAAAATATCTAAGCAGTAGTGGCCCTCTTATACATCCAGTGGAAACGTGGGTTTATTTTTGCATTTGTTATTTTCCAATGAAGTGGTAATAGTGCAAAAATAGTTTAATTAAATACCAGTTATGCTGCAAAACTTGTGAAATGGTGTGTTCTAAATACAAGACTCAAAGCAAGTGCTTTAAAATGAGAAGAACCCCTTCTCAGTTTGGTAAATGGGAATGTGAAACTGAAGGGACAGCACAGCCAAAAGTAATATGCAAAACGTGAGTGATTTATGGGGTTTCTTAAAAGATCTTTCCATCAGATGTGTTTTCTAGGCTGTGTTAGATGGCTTCATGGTGCTGAGAAGAGTTTAGGTGAGAGATAAGGTTTTATAGCTCAGTATAAACCTTGTTAAAACTCGAGTTCAGCAGGGCCCCTTTGTGGCAGCTAGGAAATGATTGAGCTGTTGAAGAGAACAAGACACCTGAAACAATAACAATCCCTTTGGAAACTGAGCCCATCACTCCACATCAAAGGTGTAAGGTACGAGTTGTCCGTGCGGAAGCCAGCAAAGTATCAGGCAAGTCAGACAAGCAATCAAGGAGATGCTTTCAGCTTAGAAGTTGTTTGAAGAGAGGAGAAAAAAGGCACTTCCTTATCAGCAGAAATGTAAGATGTTTAACGTGGTGGTGAATGCTTTGTTGCGTCTGCTTATCGGTTTCTGCCTCACAGGTTGCAGGATGCGGCAGGAGTCAGCGCTGAGTGCTTCAAAGGAGTGGGGAAGGTAAAGATGATACTGATCTGCATATCTGTAGATATGTGTATATCTGCGCATGGACGGCTCAAGCTGGGCGGGGGGGGGAACGGTGTCTGTGAAGTAGACTTCTGCCTTGGAAAGGGGACTGGTGTGTGTTCTCCTTCGGGAAGGAGGGTATAGAATCACGGAATGGTTTGTGTTGGAAGGGACCTTAAAGCTCATCCAGTTCCAACCCCGTCCGACCTGGCCTTGAACACTGCCAGGGATGGGGCAGCCACAGCTTCTCTGGGCACCCTGTGCCAGCGCCTCAGCACCCTCAGGAATGCCCTTCAGGAAACGGCAGTGAAAGCGTTTATTTCTGCCGCGGCTCCTTCTGAACCGGGCTGCAGCCGCTGCGGGGGGTGGGGTGTGTTTGTTTTGTAACTTAAAGGAAACCGACGTGTTTCCAGGGCTCTGGAACCGCAGCGGGCTCCGACTCTCCCAGCCCTGTCCCAGCCGTAGGGATTCCCGGAGGGAGGGGGGGGCCGGGCTCGGCGCTCACATGACGGGGGGGGACGGACGAGCCCCGCTCCCGCCCCAGCCTCCCCCCCTTCCCCGCTCCTCATCCCTCCCTCCCGCCGCTCCTCGGCACAGCGCTCCCGGGTCGGGCTGTCCCGGCGCAGCGCGGTGCTGCCGCCGCTCCTTCCTCCTCCTCCTGGCCCTGCCCGGCTCTCCCCGCGCCCTGCCCCCGGCATGCCCTCGCCGCTGCCCCCCACCGAGCTGTACGCCTCGGAGCGGGTGGTCGTGCTGGTGTCCTGCGGGCTGTCCTTCCTGGGCTCCAGCCTCCTGGTGTGCACCCATGCGCTCTGGCCCGAGCTGCGGACGCGGCCCCGCCAGCTCCTGCTCTACCTGTCGCTGGCGGATCTCCTCTCGGCTCTCTCGTACTTCTATGGGGTGCTACAGGACTTCGACAAGACCTCGTGGGACTGCGTGCTCCAGGGTGCCCTGTCCACCTTCTCCAACACCAGCTCCTTCTTCTGGACCATGGCCATTGCTCTCTACCTCTACATCACCATTGTGAGGGGCTCGCCCACCGGCACAGGCTTAGTCTGCTGCTTCCATGTCATGAGGTGGGTGCTGTTCCCATGAGGGTACGAGGTGTGGACCCCACACCTCTGTGCACCCTCAGTGATGAAGCGCTTGGATGGATGCTTGGGTCACCTGCTCTTCCCTTAAATATAGGTTGCCCCTCTCAAGTTCCCTGTAAACAGGGGGTTTGCTGTCTTTTAACCAGCCCTGCTTACTTCCCCCTCCCCAAGTAAAGAAATGAGATGTAGAAAAGCTACAAGTCTTTTGCTTAAGGTCACACAGAATAATCTCTGGCAAGATAGAACCACTCTGAAAATCCTGGCTTCTGCTTTCCCTCCACAGTCTGCTCTCACATCCTAGAAATAGTATCACGAAACTTGTGTTTGCAATACCTGGCTGCTGCTGCTGCCAGAATTCCTGTTCAGAGCTCTGCTTCCTGGGATCCCGACTTCCCAGGTCAGCCTGGTCTGTTGAATCCTCCCTCTTTCCCCAGGCAGGTTGCTGTAATACAATACACCTACTAGGAGTATGTAGTCTGCAAGGCAGGAGGCAGCTAGTAAAGCACGCTGAAGGTTGTTTTGGCATGTTTGAAGGCCAGGCAAACCAGACCACAGTGCAGCTTTATGTCTCGGTTTCTGCTCTTCAGCAAGCAGTTTTTTCCACATGGTGTTTAGTAAAAGCTTTCATTATGCAATTGGAGCTTGGGGAATCATGTGCTACCTCCACGCTGAGTAAAACAGTGATCCTTTAGTCCTCTGGGCTGCCAAGCTTCTGCAAGAAATAGTGACAGGAATGATCTAAGGAAAAAACAATCAGGGCAAGTGCTGAGTTTTCTTTGGTTTCTTAGACAAATATTTGTCAGCTTTTATCTTCAAGCAGCATCATTTGGGAGATGATTGGAGCTGAGTCCAGGTAAAGGTGGACCAGAGAAAGACATTAAGCCTAAGTGTGAATCGGGGAGGAGCCTGATTCCTGCCCTACCTGTTCTACTTACTGCTCGACAGCGAGGTCTGTGTGTGTGAGGTGGCTGCACATCTGGGAACACCGGGCTATTGGCGGTGAAGCTGAAATAAGATGCAGAGAGACAGTGGCATTTGTTAGGTTATTTCAAGTGGATAGAGTTGCACTGTAGGAATTATGGAAAGGATGGAGTGCCTGTAAAGAACCACGTTTTGCTCAAAGAACTGGAAAAAGGAGTCTGAGTTCTTTGTGGGAATGCTGTCTACAGGCTCCATCAAAGAGCTGATTCAAATCTGGCCTGTTTGATTTTCCTGTCTGCTAATCGCTTGTTGTGTGGCCTTTGTGCTTTAACTTCTCCATCTGGTTTAACGCTTCTCAGCCTCATCATCTACAATGTGCGGAAAGAAATGGGCACATTCACTGAAATCATGCTGGCTGTAATCTGTGCGCTCTTAAAACTGAGAGATTGCTCTAACCCTACGATAGAGAGGAAGGAAGTGTTCACACTGAACTTCCTCTGGGTCAATTTGCTAGGCTTATTTTCAGGTCTTTGCAGTAAAAATAAAATGTCGTCTTCTGCTCTTGGTATTGATCAGCTCCACTTGCTCTGTTTAAAGGGTATTATAGATAGCGCTCATCGAAGCCTTGTTGCTGGGTGGTTCTTCATAACTGACTCCCATTCTGTGCAGAGCCGGTGTTTAAAGCTGCTTCTTTCTGATCTGTTTGAAGAGGCAGAGAAAACAAGTAAGGACCTGTTCTCTGCCCATCCCCTTGTGACACATCGTTCTTCTTTCCTTCTCTGTACTTTTAATCATTACTTGAGAACTCAATCATAAAACCAAATTCTGGACATGATGCTTGGAGATGGCTCCTCGCACTTTTCAGTGCTTCAAAGACCTACCCGCTACCTGAGGTGCTTTTAGCCTAAATATCTAGTACCATGTGCATAGGAACTGCTGCAACTGATATGAAAAGATTCTAGTACATGCATTCATTGCAGTAGGTAGGTGAGACATGTCTGGGGCAACAGGAAAGGTGGCAAAGGGCAGATGATTTAAGGATTTGAAGATGTTTCCAGTATTTTTGTCTAGGCAAGAACCTGAGATTCCCCCCCCCTCATTTCGTAGGTTGCTAATGTTCATGTAGCAACCATTGAGCTAAGAGTCATTCCAAGACACTTCTGGAAGGGATTCAAGGCAGGATGGAGCTGTCATGCATGTTTCCTATTCTTCACAAGCAGTTACTTGTGAAGAATAGGAATTCATCTTGGTAAAGATGAATACTTCTTCAGTGTCGAGCATAACCAGAGACTGTTCTTTAGCCAAGTGGAGCAACTAAACATATGTTGGAAGTGAGTACCTGAAGTTTTCTTTTTAGGGAAATTAGCATGTCACACTGGATAGGACCTGCCAAGCAGGTTTGTTCTATGTTGATTCATGTGGTAATGCATCCACATAGTCTATTGCTGGAGTAGAGGCTCTGTTTTGGCTTTAAACTTCACGAGCTCAGATGAGCTTTGAAAACAAACTCACAGTTAGCTTTGAAAATATTTATGTAGTTGTAAGGTGTAAGTGCTGGTATCCTGAGCCCCAATTTCCAGGCTCCCTCACTGGCTCTGGATTTCTAAATACCAAGCAGCATTTAGTTAGTTAATGTCATCTTTGCTGTGAGAGTTAGTGTTCCAAAGTCAGGGTGAGGATGCACCGGAACCCACTTTGGGATTGTTTCTTGCTTTGCTTTTGATAGCAATTGCTGTCAGCCTCTAAAGTATTTGCATTTCATGATCAGGCTATGCAGATGGTTATAAGTATACATATGCTTACTTAAATATTTTACTAGACAGAAATATGTGTGCTTATATATACATTTATAACCATGCATATATATACATTCATGTCCATGGAGTACTTGGGGATCCTTTCATGTTCTACTGTACATCTGAGTCCTCAGTGCACTGCCTCATGCATGGTTGTGATCATGCCTGTGCTAACTTTCAGAACCGGACTTAAGTCCCTACATGTGAAATTTGCTGTGGCTTTATTTAGCTTATAAAAGCTTTGGTCAGGCCAACCGAAGGGAAAGCTCCCTGACTGCTGATGCCTTAACTTTTGAGTTCTTGCCTGCTTCTCTGGAACGATTCTCTGCTTGGTACCAGGAAGTTGATATTTTGGTGCTGCAAACGGTTTAATGTTTAGGGGTCAAAAATTGCCTTGGAGCAGCATTGGTCTGGAGTTCTGCTCACAATGTGCACCCAAAGCTCTTTCCTGAAACTGGCTGCTATATCCAGAAGACTGATTTTTGTCTCTTTAGAGGGTAAAAATTCCCATCCTAGAAGGAGTTACCTGCAGGCTGCCTGGTAGGATGGATGGCTTCTTGTCCAACCTGTGCAGGCAGGTGACAGCAAATCTTCTCTGTGTGTAAGAGCCTCTGGGGGGAAGAAAATAGAGCAGCTGTGCAGCATAAATCAAAATGTGCTATTAAGCAATCTGACCCAGGCGTACTGAGGACAAGAAAGCCAACATAACTTGAGCTGTATGCTGCTATAGTTTAAGGGTCCTTGTCTTGCCTTGTATAAATGCATCATTGGTGTTAATAGAATCATTTAGGTTGTAAAAGGCCTTTAAGATCATCAAGTCCAACCGGTGGCAATGTGGAAAGTTAGGCTGAGTTGCATGTATTTTCATTAATAGATCGCCGGGGGCTGTATTAGGGAAATAAGTACTGTTGTATCTGCCTTAGAGATGGGATTGCCAGCCTCTTTTACAGAGATACAAGCAGTAGTTGTCTTCCCTTCTTTCCCACACTAACTGTGGTTAGATCCAAGTGTGCTTTTGAGAGGCCCAGCCTACGTAATTGCACTGCCTTTGGGGCTCTGAGTAGAATTTCTGCCTCTTTGTGTTGTCTTGGATCCTTTTTATCCCAGTCTTTACATATGCCTTGGGTCTAAAATATGCTCATTCTTGTCTTTCTCCATTCTTGTAGATGGGTGTAAAGCAGTGGTATTTTCCAGTCTTTGGGAATCTGTCATTTAGGGCTTCTTAAGAATAATTAAACCACTAGTCTCAGTTCTCTTTTCCAGTCTTCTAAAATAGAGCTGCAGAACTTCACTGAAATGCCTGACTAGTTTCTAGCTTCTAGCTTTGAGTTTGTAATCCTTTGTCCTTGGTGTTAGTTGTGCCATCTGATCCCAATACACTGTTTCAGTGAAAATTAGCCTCATGTGTGCCAGATTTTTTCCACATTCTTCCTTTTACTAGCTAGATTACTGAAGATTTTAAGTCCCCTGCCTAGGGGTCTGTTATTTCCTACTGCAGCCTCTCTCATTGTGCCTGTTCATACTTACACTGTTCTCTTTTATATCCAAGCACAGTAATTTGACCTGGTTTTATCTTCTCATATAATTCTCTCTGTTTCAGGTTGCTGTGGAGATCATTATTTAGGCAAATTAGTTTCTTAATACACTTCCTTTTTCTTGGTGCTGGCCTCACTTGTGCTTGTGTGCCTTAATATGGTTTCTTTAAGGAAGTGCCAGTTCTCTTGAATTCTTTTAGTGGTCAGTTCTTCCAAGTGCACTGAAATGTGAATGTCTGTGCATTTGTAATGCTTGGTTTTGGGTAAATCACCATTTTTTACCAAGATGAGTCTTGTCTTGTGCAGGAACTTCCATGGTGGTGATGTTCAGAATGTTTGCAGAAAGCCTGCTCTGATAATAGCATGGGGAGGGCTTCCTGCAGCAGAACTGTCCTTAAATAACAGCACCGGCTTGGATTAGCACTGGCTGTTCTGAACTGAACACTGAAACAAAATGTTCTAAACATGCTAAAAGGTTGACTCTTTTGGGTTTTTTTACAGCATTATATTTGTAGTTTGGGAGCGATTTATGAGTAGGTGAATCCAGACATTATTTAAGAGTAGGAAATGGGGTATTTTTGAAACTTCTCATGGGATTATCTGTGATTTTTTAGTTGGACTGTGGCATTCCAGATAATCTGGTCTAGGCAACTGCTCTTTGCCTACATAGTCTGCTGCATTGAGCCTGGGTTTAGGAGGAAGATCCTTTTCATGCAGCTGCTCCAGGCTGTCAGTGAAATCCAAGTGTGAACCAGGAAGGTAATGGGAGCAATACAGTAATGGCTTTGTTTTCCTTGCATCTGGAGAGACCCTGAGGGTTGTGCTGGAGGCTCAGTGAGCACTTTGTGAAGCATTTGTGTCACTTGTTGAACAAATGTCCCTTGTCCCACTTAAAGGTGCACAGAACCTTCCCCTGGGGATGAACATGGGGAGGGCCGGTGATGCATCCAGCTGAATGCAGGGCAGTGTTTCAGGTGTGGGGTAATTGGTGATTGTACATCACAGGCTGTAAAGTCCTGGCTATTAAGAGCACCCAGGAAAGGGCTGAGTATTTTTACACCTGGGCTCCTGGGATTTTTCAGTTGTTCCTCATGGGTTTTTGTGGGCAGCCCAAGCTGCCGAGTGGTTTAATTCATGTATGTCACCAGTTATTTTTCTTCTAAATGCTTCCCTATATTTCCTTCTGCTGTCAAGAGGGAAGCCAAAGACAAAACACAGCTCCAAATAATGTGGGCATGGCTCCTCTTCGCTTTCTTGGTTTTTTGCTGTTACTGCCAGTGCTTTTCCTTGGGAAGAAACCTGCCCTTTGTCTTTCAGAAATTATCCTTTTGCTCCCAAAATATCGACTACACCCCCATTTAAAACCCAAAACCCACTAATGGAATTAAGATGGGGATTTCTTTGTGTGCTGGTTGTGTTAAGTCTCACTTAGGATTTGGTTTCCTGTGGTCTGAAAGCTCTGAATCAGCCAGCTTGCTCACGAATGGATGGATCCTACAGGATGGTCCCGTTGTAGGATGCTCTGCCCTTGTCACATCCTCAACCTCACCTGTATCCAGGAGAGAATGGGAGAAGGGGAGTAGGGGGAATGTGTCTGTTCACCTTGCTGGACCCTGACTGCTTGCTGTGCAGGCCAGGTTCCAGTTCAGAGTGTAGCACATCATTCTGCATATGTCCTTCAGGACTGAGATCCAAGTTCCTAGAGTGGATCCCTAGGAAGCAGATTTACAGTCCACATTCATATGCTGCCAAATACCTCCTTGTCAGTCTCTTCCCTTCGGCATGATGCAGGAGTGCTGATGTTCTGGAATAAGTATTGGCATCCTGTCTGGTGAAGAACCCCTTGGTCTGTCACCCACTTTCTCTGAGATGTGGAGGGACGAAAGTAAGTATGTTCTTGGCTTAACCTTGCTCTTCATGTTCTTTCCTCAGCTGGGGAATCCCCCTTGGCATCACAGTGGCGGCTGTTGCTCTGAAGAAGATTGGTTATGATGCCTCTAATGTTTCTGTGGGCTGGTGCTGGGTCAACTTGGATGCAGAGGATCGAGTCTTGTGGATGTTGCTAACAGGGAAAGTGTGGGAGATACTGGCCTATGTGACTTTGCCTGTGCTCTACCTCCTCATCAAGAAGCACATTAACAGAGCGGTGAGTATTTTCCGGCTTTCGGCTTGCTGTTTGATTCTATCCTCCCATGCTCTGAAGATTTCACTTCATATTTAGCAGCTCCACAGTCAGGAATTGCTTCATGCACCACTGAAATGCACCCACCACTGTGGCAGAAGCAGCACACCTGATTGAGCAGCCTCCAGCATCACTGCACAGAGACTTAGCACAAGAACGTAAAAGCCTTTGGAAAACTTACAGGGGTTATGGAATATACATGAGTGAAATGTAAGAATTGGAACACGATGTGAGGGACAAAATTCAGCTTTAATCAGTCTTCCATTTCCACATGTACCAACCCTGATATTGGCATATGGATGTATCTAACCTCAGTCAGTTTAGGATCTCTAATGATACTTTGAGGGTTTTAATACCTGTTTTGTACTGCAGCATAAAGCACCATGTGGGAGTCTGGGCGCTATATAGCACCATATGCACACAGAATACAGGAGGACACCCTGGACTAGGAGAGTTTCAGAATCCAGAGGCTTATGTGCTGCTGTTCCTTATGAACACAGAGAATCCAGGCATATAGGACAACATTAGAAATCTAGGTTGATGGTGGCAGGAGGAAATACATCCAGAGATTCCTTTTTCTTTAAGCTGTATTAGGGGAAAAAGCCCCACCACATCTGGATGGATACCCCGGCGAACGCTGCCCCTGCAAACCTGCTTGCTGTGCTGTAGCTATAGGGATAAACACGAGTCCTAAGGGTCCTGGAAAGGGGCGTTGGGAAGGGTTTGCTTGTGCCTGTCACCGCCTGACACACATCGGCCGGGACACCGTGTTCCAGAGCTGTCAAAGATAGCAGCGTGACCACAGGGAAACCTGACCCGCACCTGGCCAGGCTCAGCTTCCTGCTCTGCCAGGGATTCCATCGCACCCGGCTCTCCCTTCCCTGCCCCGGCCACGGCCCCCTCTCATGGTGCTGAGCGCAGGCAGTTGCCTAATAACAGGGGGTTTGAGGGCTGGAGCGGCAGCACACAGGGCTTCCTGAGTGGAGCATCTCTCTTATAGATGGGTTGGTTGGAAGGGACCTTAAAGCTCCTCCAGTTCCAACCCCCTGCCACGGGCAGGGACACCTTCCACTAGAGCAGGTTGCTCCAAGCCCCTGTGTCCAACCTGGCCTTGAATCATCAGCCTTGCCTATTCTCATCACTAGGGATTCTGCCTGCTTACTGAGTCTCTTTACTCCCACTTGCAAGGAAGAGCAATAGACAACCAGGGCTGCGTTTGGGCTGTATGAATAGCTGAAGTGGGTTTTGCAGTAGTGGCTCCTGCACAGAGAGGCAGGAGAAATTATGGCAGTAGCTGTTATGGGGTACACACAAGCAGGGTTTCTACTAGAGGCTTTCCAAATGGAAAAGACTGTATGGGAGTGGATAGGAAGCTGCACTGAAAGCCCTCAGAGGGGTTTGATTCAGGTCACTGAATCACTGCAGTGTTGTACAGCTCTGTTCTGGAGGAAGTAAGGTGACAGGATTGGGAGTACCGGAGTGGAGGAGAACACTATGCATCAAAGTGGTGTATGCTCTGTAGCCCTGGTGGTAGGGGGAATAGTTTTCTTCAGGTCAGCTATGCTGAGATTTCATCTCTTCACCCACATGAACACCCTGATATTCAGCATCATGCATCCCAGCAGCTGCTCTCTGCGCTGTGTTGACCTGCTCTCCTCATCCAGGAGTCTGAGAGCATCCAGTGGTTTCTACCATAGGAAGGTCTCAGGGGCCTTACGCCTCCAGCCACACTGATCCAGCCCACAGATCCCTGCATGCACTGGTATGGAGAGGTTTGCTGGCTTGGCCAAATCTATGGAGGCCCATTGCTGACAGTATATGGCCAGAAATCAGACAGCAGGTTCTACACGAAGGACTGGTTCACATGGGCATAAATTCCTTGTGGAACTTGCTGGCTGTGGTGAAGACTCAATAGCTTGAGAATGGTGAGCCAGACTTCTCCCCAGATATATCTATATATCTATATCTATATATTGCTGGCCCAGAAAAACTATTTTCTGGAGCACCACATACTTTATTTCTTACACAGTTATAACCTGGTTTCTTGGCAACTCCGTAGTGATATTTGTTAATATAAGCTTTAGTGGGATTCTGATAAGGGCCGGATATCCTTTGTTTGCCACTCTTTGACTTCAGCAGGAATGTTTGCATTAGCAAGGGCAGAATGTGGCTGAAGGCTGGTGCTCATAAGCGTGTCCCTGTTAACTTCCCAGGAGATGCAGAGATTTAGTTTGCTTTGGAAAGGGTCCCTGGAGCTGAATGTCCAATGTGTGTAGCTTTTTGTTCACGTTTTTGTCTCTCTCCCACCCTCCATGGAAGCACGCAGCTCTCTCAGAGTATCGCCCCATTCTCTCAAGAG
Source organism: Strigops habroptila (assembly GCF_004027225.2). Taxonomy (NCBI): domain Eukaryota; kingdom Metazoa; phylum Chordata; class Aves; order Psittaciformes; family Psittacidae; genus Strigops; species Strigops habroptila. The sequence goes on from NC_044292.2 coordinate 4,582,098, forward strand.
CACCTGCATTTCAGCCCCAGACTTCCATAGCAGATAAGAAGTTGATTCTCATCCCTGTCATCTTTATCATCCTCCGCATCTGGAGCACTGTGCGATTCATTCTGACCCTCTGTAACTCCCCTGCAGTGCAAAATTCAGTCCTGGTTGTCCTGCATGTAAGTATTTGCCAGGAAATGCATTGGAAGGAGGATCTGGGAGGGAGATAAGGCTTTGTTGCTCTTAATATCGTTTTTTAGAGGCAGGATGCAGCACGTACTGGCTGATGCTGTTGGCAAGCGCTGGTCGGGATGCTCAGCAACAGCTATTTCAGCAGCATCTAGTGGCTACAGACAGTAACTGCAGTAGGAGTGTTGGGCAATGCTTGTAGGAAAACATATCAGACCAGATATGTTGGGTGTCCGCCCTTCAGCAGGGGCTGTAGAACCCCCCAGCACCCAGCTGGTCTGCTTTTGGGTGCAAAGTTGATCTTTCTGAACCCATTCTTCTCACTTAGGTGGAAGTTGCTGTCAGTTGGGCAGTGCTGTAGCTGGTCTGACACCAGGAACAGCGCTGGTTAATTCCCTTCTTGCCCTTGCAGGGAATTGGTAACACATTCCAAGGAGGTGCCAATTGCATCATGTTTGTCCTCTGCACACGGGTGATCCGGACTCGGCTCTTTTCCTACATTTGCTGTTGCCACTATGATGAGTTGGATTGGCCTTTGCGACGATCAAGCAGCAACTGGCAGTGCTCAGAGCCCCCCAAGAACAACGATGTGTCAGGCCCTGAGCAGACCAAACCCCTGCTCTCCAGCACCTGAGCCTGGGCTGCCTGCATCTCGGTGCTGATTTCTTCTTTCTTGGTAAAAACATAGTGTGAGTCTTTCCTCCTGCCCTGCATTGGTGATATGAGGGTGGGGAACAGCCATCAGTAAGCACTTGCAGAGAGGCAGGTTTTTGCTCTGGGGTTCCCTGTCTGGCTCCCCAGCAGTTCCCCATCATGCTCCTTTGGGGTGAAACCATTTATAGAACTGATCCATCCCCTTCCCTCTGAGCTGGGGACAGTGCCTGTTACACAAGCCTGTAAAATGAGGAAATAGACTGCAGTGCTGTCTGGCCCACAAGGGCAGGACACCATGACAAGAAGAGGAATTAGTGTCTCCTTGTGATGTAAAATACCAGGCACACGTGCATTTCCTCAGCGCTGCACAGCTCAGATGTATTTAGTGCCCCAGGTGTTCCTCATAAGGTAATGCAATCCCTGCTGCTGATCACCACAGGAAAAAACAGAGGGTGAGGGATTCATCCAAGCCTATGTAGAAAATCTGTAGGGGCAAAAACTTGGCAGCAGCTCTCCATCATTTCAGGTACAAGGTAGGACACTAATGTCCTTGCACTGGTGTAGGTGTGTAAGCACACAACTGATTCTTGTCCTCTTGGATCACAAAGTAGCCCCCCAAAAAAAGGACATTTTAAATGAATTGACAGTTCTTTTCCATTTGTTTAGCAAGTTCTTGCAACAACAGGAGCCTCATGAGCTCTTTTTAACAGCATCAGGGCAGTTAAATGATACAGCCATCCCATAGGACTATAGGCAGAGGCGAGTCCCATTATTTCCTGCATTGAAGACTTGGCATTAACTCTATTATTACCTTAAAAATATTAAGCCCCTTGTACACTATGTGAACATGGGAAGCTGGTGTCCTCAAAAGCTTATTAGCCCATTTCATGGGGCTGTAAAGGGGCTTCACACTTTAACATCCCTAGAGTCTTTGAAGGGTAGATGCAAGCATCTTATTTCTGGCATAGATGGCTTCAAGAGGGTTTTTTCCCTTCTTTCAAAAGGCTGTTTTAAACTTCTAAAAGCTGAACAGCAACCTTGGGAGCTTAACCTCATGTTAATCTCCTGTAGCTTGGAAAGAGGAGCTATGTTTAAAACTTGCAGGATAGTAAATCTTGAGTTTTATGAGGCTCAGAATTGTGCTGTGTTCAGTGTTTCTGAGCCAGCCCTGAAAAGAAGAAGTGAAATTGTCACCAACTTAAGGGAAAACAAAGCAAAGCACTACAAATACACACACCCCCCAAAAGAAAGGAATCAAAAGGCTGAGGTTGGAGTACCCGGCTGTATTTTAGGAATGGGCCCATTGTGTCTGTTTTTAGCTGCTGCTCGAGCTGGAAGATGGGACAATCCTGGATTTTAACTGTGCTTTGCTTTGAGCAGGTGCAGGATCATCCCAGAGTCCCACAGAGGGAGCTCAAGCCTGGGGAGAAGCACGGCCGGAGTGACTGAGCAACGGGAAGAGGTCCTGCTGCTCCTCGGCATTCGGATACCAGCTGCTTTGGTCTTGAATTTTGCTCAGGGTCCTCTAGAAGATACTGTTTGGCTCTACTCCAACCTCCTGGTTTTCCTCCCTCCTCCACTATAAATCTTACCATTTGTTCGGGGTTTTGCTTTTCTGTCTGACAAGGCAAATGTGCTGTGAGTTTTGGGGTGAACAAATATCATGGTGACAGGAAAACTCTAGTAGCTGATGAATAGGACTGTCCTGGGCATGGATTTCAGTCCTAATCCATGAGGTCTTCCAGGGAGCTCCAGCCTGGCTCCTGTTCTTCACTTGAATGTGGACAATAGTGTGCAAACATATTTGTGTTGTGGTGGTGATGGATAGTTCCGCTCGATGGTTTATTCCTCTTCCTTGATGAATAGGGGTTGTCACCATCAGGGTTTATGGTGGCAGCATGGTTATCGACTCCAGAGGAAATCTGAGTGCTGCAGCCTCCCTTGGTGCTCAGGGATATGTGGATGTATCACCCCAGCCTCCAGCAAGGACAGCCCTCACCAGTGGCTGGATGGTACCTGGTGTGTAGCCTGTATTAGCCAAAGCAGAGGCTACAGTCTGTTCTTGCTTTGGGAGTGATAAATCAGAGCTGGGGAGGGGATGGGGATCTGTTTGCTGTTTGGAGATAGTGTTTTACCTTATTTACAGCTCCTCACTTGCTTGTTTTTTAAATATTTTCTCCAACTTTTACAAAATAAAGTTGTGTTTCTTTACCAAGATATTGTTCAAGCATGTTGTGATGGGTGTCAACACCTTGGAGAATTTGGATGAGAACCTGTTGCAAGATCTTCCTTCAGGTTTCTTTTGTGTCTACCTTAAAGACTAAGGCATGTACAGGAAAGCAAATATTTTCTACCTATTTGTAGATATGTTTCTCTTCCTGTTTTTTATATGTGTATTTCTTCTTAGTCCAAGTTATTTTCCAAAAGCAAGAAAAGCTGTGCATTCTTGCTGTTGTTCATTCCTCAGGCACGAGTTGGTTAGAACCTGTTGAGTTCAGCCCTCACTGATACATACTATCAGTAGTATTATACTACTTATCAGTACTGTTGATATTGATTCATTGCGAAATCCTGTTCTCTTTTTATTCCCCTCTGCCCAAGAATTGAGTCTAATTGTGCCAAATGATTCCTGGAGCACTAGGAGTGAACCAAGATGGTTCTTCCCAAGAACCGAGTCTGTGCCAGATGATTCCTGGAGATCTAGGAGTGAACCAAGGCTCTGTCGTATGGGAGGATTTGGGCAATGTTGGTTTTACTTTAAAACCTCAAAGTTGTGTTTAATGAACCATGTATTTGTAAGGAAAGATTAAATCTTCTTGTTGCTAAAGCAGAGAACATCTTGGAAAAGTAATTTCTGCTTGTGCCGCTATCATCATCTCATGATGAAGAACAGTTACAGAGATAACATAGAGTACTCTAATGCTGCCAAACCTAATGTTTGTAAGACTTAGGGTTGCGTAATAAAAGTGACTCCTGCTACTTCAAGGCAGTGAGAATGTCTGTTGTGCTCCACTGAATTCCAAGTATCTTGTACATGCAACCCTGTAGGGAACCACAGAAATCAGTGCAGAGCGGCAAGAGCGGACTAAAGGCAGGTCTTGGCTGGCACAGTTGGTATTCCTCTCTTGGACAGGAAAATGAACCCACTAAGGTCTGAGAGGGCAGGGTGGGTATTTTGACTGTCAAATGCTTTTGCTGAAGAAGGTGCAGATGGAGATTTAACATCCAAGCATTCCAACCCTTCCTGAAACAATCTTCTGGGTCAGACAACCCTGCCTAAAGAGAAAAGATCACACAGTTCCCAGACCAGCTTGTGAGATCATATGGTAAGTTTACAGATCTGTCTGCTCCTTTGGTTTTTATTCTGTGGATGTGCCTGGGTGGCTGAGATGGTCTTAGAGGGCAGCAATGGAAAAGGCAGGATGCTACCTAGCATTGTCCTTGTGCAGTGAAAATAGGGTCTCATTTACTGCTTAGTTCCAGAGCCTCATGTCTGCTGCTGTTTACTTGCAGTGTGTGCTTATTTATCCAGCAACCTCCTTTCCTACTGCTGGGAGATCAGGCCGCCTTATCCACCTCTTGCTTGTTTGGCTTGGAAGCCTTTTATACAGCTGATAAAGCAGTATCTGTGTCTGCCTTATTTGTAGGCAAATAACGTGTAACTTAAACTATTGTTTCACCTTGAGGCCCCAGTTGTGGCTCAGCACTGCGTGTGGGTTTTGAATTAGCCTTGGCTGAACATGCAATTCTTTCCCAAAATGCAGGTGAAAAGGCTGCTAATGGCCCTCTCTTGGCCATATACTGTAGGATGTCTCCTAATAAGTCTCCTTACCAGAAGCATTGCAATCAGCACACTGCAGTGTGGCCAGCTCCTATCTAACCATCACTTTTCTATAGCTCCCTGCTAACAGTCTCCAGCAGATTCATTGTCCTGGAAACCAGGAATCCCATCTTACTTATTCTTGCCAAAGAATCAGGGTTTCATAGGGTCCAGCTTTGAGCGCAGATTATTGGGCTGAGTCTAAATAGTTCCCTGCACACATGCATGGGAACCCTTACCATGTGGTGAACAAGCGCAGAGGAGAGAAGATACAAACCTGAGTTAATGTCTTAAGGTAAGTGCACTCCGAGTAGATGTAAGAAGCTTAATATGTGCTGTAGCTGAAGTTGAAAATGTGCTTGGACAATACCTGTAACTTTGGCTCTTTTGTTACTCGCTGTTCCTTGGGCAAGTCCAGCAGGACCTCAGCTCTTGAAGAATTTATATTCCTGCAATTGCTTTGAAAGTCCAAGGAGAAGTTCATTCACCATCCTGCCTCCCTTCATTGATCTCTTCCAAGATCGTCCATCGCCAATTACTACCTTTTGGGTGGTGTTACCAGATTCTTCCTGTGACTGGCAAATATTTAAGCTATTCTGCTGCCAAAAGCAAATATTTACTGTGGTGAAGGATTTCTGATGGCAAACATCCATGTCCTGTTCCATTTCTCCATGTGTCAAGATTATCCCTTCAAGGTCAAGGAAAGGGTTTAAAGACATGATAGAAAATTCTCCGTTCTTGTAATTACAGAGTATTAGAGTGGCTGATACTCAGTAATTACTCTGGTTATTCTGCCAAGAGCCCCCATAGGAATGATTCTGTCTTTAAAGTACAGAAACTCCATGCAAGAAATATGTCCTCTTGGCAATATCCCCATCCCTGGGGCAGAATGGCTCACTTTCCATTTTCCCTCTTCTGGCCAAAGGTCTGTGAAAGTGAGAACTAAACTAGTTGCTGAGTGAGCTATGACTTGTCCTATTTGTTTTGGGGTGCTTTGAGCAGTGTTTGAAGACACTGTGGGGAAAGCTGGGCTTGGAGTGTCTTGGTTAGTGCCAGATAGCTCCATCCTCCCAGTGGGAATGCAGAGGGAGGCAGAGGAAGATGAGTTATGGGTGAAATGAATGTTCAGTCAAATTCTGTTTAGTTAAGGTAGCATATGGTAGTGGGAACTAAGCAGCAGGAGTAATTCCTGAAAGACTCACGAGTGTTCTTGAGGTGTGATCCGCTGTCAAGATATCCCAGCAAACAGTGCCCTTGAGGATAACAAAGTGCAATAAAAGGCAAATACAATAAAAACCAAATTACAACAAATCTAAGGACCAAGTCCCACTACCCTGAAAGCACCAGGGCTCTGTTCCCCTTCCTATTTTTAGCCCGGGATGCTTACACCTGGAGGAAGGGAGGCTGCAACCAGTCAAAGAATGCATGCAAGGCACATGAACAACTGGCTGTTAAAGATCAGATGGGCCAATATTAACAAGGTTTGGCTGCAGTTTCTCCAGCTGCTGGGAGGTATCTGTGAACTTTGCATTTCTTGATAAACTCTGGAAACTTTCGTCAATTATTAACCAAGTCCTGTACTGTTCAAAGTACTCTCATAGTGCAGGGGGTTAATACTAAGCCAGCAACACGTGGCATACCTGGGATTAGAGGGAAAGGAACTGATGTGCTTTGGTGGGAAAACTGTGTTCTGTGCACTGTCAAAAACGAACCTGAGGGGAAGAACCTGTTTTCTGTGCACTGCAAAAGTGCCCTGAGCAAGTTGGTCTGTGCAAGGTAGGACAAGGAGCAGTATTTTGGCCCAAGGGCAGATGTGCAATTTAAGGCTACAGAAGGGTTAACACAGTCTGCTGTGGCCCATGGCAAACATCCTCTCTGTTGCCAGGGGCCTCACAGAATGCCCCATTTTCCATGTTATGCAGAGATTGCCAGGCAGCCTCTCCACAGCTGCAGCAGCTCTATTGCTCTAGACTTGTCTGTGTATATATAGCTGGAGGAAACAGCTCGTTTAGCTGCTTTTGCAATAAGGCTGCCCCTTCTAGTGGGGCAGAGGAGCCTGTTTCCCTGTAGCTAGGCAGCACGTCTGTTTTGAGCCAGGATCTGGCAGCAGAATATCTGACCCAGCAGTGACGGGCTTGAACGAGGAGAAAGAAAGAGAAGTCACGAGGCAGTCACGCAGAAGAAGGGAATGATCAGACAAGAGCAACAACTCACTTCAGCTGATAGAGCCTGTCATTGATTGGATGCTATCTGGAAAGTCAGAGGGGGATTGTCTGTGCAGGGCGTTCCCATCCACTGCCTGGTCTGTTTTGGCTATAAAAGCCTGTGCTCGGTGGCTGTGGTTCAAACACCAAAATGAAGTTGAAACGAGAGAAGCAGAGCTCTGACAGCAATGAAGGCTCAAAGGGGGTAAGTGTGCTGGACACTGTTCTTCAACCTGAGCCTCCCACAGCAAGATAGAGCAAGCTGTGGGAGCTCTGCAGGTAGGAGATGACCAAGATCTTTTCAGGCTGACACACGCACACTGAGCTCCCAGGGAGAGCACAGATGTGTATGTTCTTGAACCCAGTTTATCTGCAAGCGTAGTGTTGAACTGAGCCTCAAGATTCTCTCTCTGTCTGCAGCTGACTTGCCATGTAACTTCTGTGTGACTTTTCCCTTCTGTGCATGAGGTTTCTGTCCTACTTTCCGATCAGTTTTAGGCTGTGGATGCTTCTGGATGGGGGCTGCCTTTCACAGCAGCATTTTTGTGGACTCTTGCACAATGCAATGCTCGTGTGTGCCAGAGGATTTCTTAAGATGCTGAATGTGAACAATTAACACCAGTGGCTCTTTGGAGCTCCTGGGATTTGTTTAATGAGGGGAAGGCAGCCTGCTTTTCATCACCAGTGCCAGAATGTCAGCAGTCTACTAGAAAATGTAGCTGGAAGCCTCAGCTTCCTCCTGATCCTTACTCTGAGATCAACTGGGGTTGATCTTCTGCAGTGCCTTAAACCCTGCAGATCTCCCAGCTGCTGAGGAATATAGGGAATGTAAGGGGTACCAGCAGCTCTTTGGACAATATGTTCCATTAGGGAAATGACAGATCCTTCACGTAGGACCTGACTTGGGTGTTGGGACATAAAGCCTTGCAGGCATTAAGGCTAATGATGGTGACAGAAAATTATGTGTCTGAATGAAAAATGACTTTATTGATGTAGCAGCAATGAGAGCTATTAGTGAGCTACTAAAAAATCCCAAACCAGCTCAGTCAATACACTGTGGGCAGCCTGAGGACTGAATAGCAACTGAAGCATTGCAAAAAGCAAGTTGCTTGTAACCCTGAGGTCTGTGTACCACAAACATGGCCAGTGTTTGGTCCTACTCCAGGTGGCAATTTCACCCTTCTGCTTAACTGCAAAGAGCTGTTCTTATACTCCACAACCAAGCCGTCGCTGAGCTACTTGGATAAGTTCTAATTGGCTTCAGTGGCAATCGGATTAGATCCATAAAGCGCTTGATCCTGAAATGTGGGAGGCAGAACAAATGAGCAGGAAAGGGATTTTGTCACTTCATACAAAATCTCTTCTTCTTAAAGTTTCCCTGTGCCAATATCCTGTGTTATTTCACTACCCAATTTGCATGTTGGAGAAAGAATAATTGCACACAACCTTTTTCCCTGTGGGGTGGTATTCCAAGAAGGGTAACTTGACAATTACTCATCATCCAAGTGTTCCATCAATACCAGGAAAGAACAGAATGAATTACTGTAATGACTATGTGCAAATCAAGCAGAACAGAATGAGTTATAATGAGAACAACCCACTGAGCTTTCTTTACAGAGTAACATGAAGTGAAAAACACAGAAAGCAAGTTTTACGGTGTTTATTTTTACCGACTGCCATTTATGCCCAAAGCCAAACCTGCTGCTGAGGTGGTGTTTGTGTTTTCTCTCCCCCCTGCAGAAAATGACACTTCTGCTTGCAATGGTAACGCTGATATCTGCATTTGGATCTTCTTTCCAGTATGGGTACAACGTGTCTGTGATCAATTCTCCGGCCCCGGTAGGTTGGACTATGGAGTGGACGATGGCCTGGGAGTAGATTTACAAACGAAACAAGGCAGGAGGGTAACAGTAGGTTATGGGTGTTTGTGGGCAGGTGCTTGTACTTCTCCATGCTTTGGAGCTGAGAAGTGGTTCCCCAGGAAATAAGGGGGGTGTTAAGGTGTATGATGCTGCAGTTTGGACTTTATGCCTAGGAGAGACTGGGTGTGAGAAATGCCTTCCCTTCGGGAAAGCAGGCAAATCCTATAAGGCAGGATAACTTGTAGTAACAGTTACTTAGGCCAGGCTTCTCCATCCCAATCTTGCATTCATTTCCCAAGTCAGCTATTCTGGTTTTTATCAAGATGTTTGCTTAAAGCTTTATGGCAGTTGTTGTTACCTAGCTTTTAGAGCATGGAAACTTTACTCACTGTGCTAAACATGCTCTGTCTTTCATTCCAGTACATGCAAGACTTTTACAACCAAACCTTCTACAACAGGCATGGAGTGCCTATGGACAGTGGCTTCCAGACCCTGCTCTGGTCTCTTACTGTGTCCATGTTCCCTCTGGGTGGCTTTTTTGGGTCCCTCATGGTGGGGCCTCTGGTCAACAACTGTGGCCGGTACGTGACAGTGGTGTTTAAGAGCCTTCTGCAGGAGTTTCTGGGTTCAGATAAGGCTTGCCAAGCCCATCAGGAGCATGACAGTGTCACACACCTTGATTGTAAGGCAAATGGGGCAGTGATTAGCCGCTGGGCTCAGCAATACGTGTTGTCTCCCATGTGTAGAAGATCTTACATGGTTTCAATATAGTCAAGGCCATATGTTGGGCACTGAGCCAGGTAAACAGCAATGATGAAAGTCTGAGATCAGGCCCAGATTCTGCTGCTTGGGTTTCCCGAGAATCACAGAATCAACTAGGTTGGGAAAGACCTTTAAGATCATCTCAAAGCCTTCATTCACTGCAGGGAAAATGGGACAACTGCCATTTTCCCTGTGAGTAGTCTTTGGGATGGTGGTTCATGTGAGTTTTGGACACTATGGCACAGAGGGATCTCTCTGCTACAAGGGCCTTAGGAAAAAAATCAACTGAATCTGTCTCTTTTTCTATTACCTTGCAGAAAGGGCACTTTGCTGATAAGTAACCTCTTCTCTATCACTGCTGCAATCCTAATGGGAACCTCAGAGCTAGCAAAAACCTATGAAGTGATCATCTTTTCACGTGTTATCATGGGAATATATGCTGGTAAGTGGATGGTGAAGGGAGAGCAATAAATACATTCTTGGCTATGTAAAGGTCTCTTATTGTCACAAGGGGTGGTTTCACAGGTAGCACATTTTAGCCATACATCTGCATATCAGTGCTGTACTAGAATCACAGTTCTCATCTGCATGTTGCAGGGGTAGTAAAGATCTATAGCAGACAAGGGCAGAGAGACTGGAATGCAAGATGTACAGAGGAGATATGTGTCTGTAGATGCAGCTATCCTCCGCAATGAGCATCTGCTAGGCGCTGGAGCTCCAGCAGCCAGGAAACTTGCTGCTGCTGATCTCTATTATGAGCCATTTTAAAGCCTTGCTTGCCTTTTTTGTGCACACATACCCCTTTTATTTTTTTCTTTTTAATATAATTAGAAACAGAATAATTCTTCTAAATAAAAGTCATTGGAGACGATGCCAGACCCAACAATCCAGAGTTGGGACAGACTGTTCTTCCTGCAGGAGGAAAGAAACATTAAAAGGGAGAGCAAAGGGTTCTGAGCCACTGGGTTTACTGCATAGACACTGGGAAGCCAAGGAGAAAGGGGGTTGTGCTGCTGGTGTAAGTGGCTGTATTACAGCTACAGTAATATGGAACAAACCAACCCAGAAGGGGTAGCTGCCCTCCATAGCATTGTACCAAGCATGTGCAGAGCCAGGTTGATGAGTCCTATAACAGCATTTAGGCTCAGTTCATTGGCTTTGGGCTGGTTAGACTGACATTCCTCTTGGTTTGTTTATTGAATTGGGATATCCCGTAAGGATAAAAGAAGAAAACAAGAAATTGAGATAGGAAAACGATCTGTAACACCTAGCAATTGAAATTGGTGAGCTATGGCAGGAAATTCATCTACTCCAGTGGTTTTGGTTTGGCTTTTGACTCTCCTAAGCCTGGCAGCTGCTCTTAGCATGGGATCCCTGCATAAATACAAAAGGACCTGTTAAGTGCGATCTCTCTTTCTAGTAATTTATAACTGACTTTAACCTGCCAGAAGGGAGGTTGAGATGAGCTCTTGGGCAGAAGCTCTTCCCTGTGAGGGTGCTGAGGCGCTGGCACAGGGTGCCCAGAGAAGCTGTGGCTGCCCCATCCCTGGCAGTGTTCAAGGCCAGGTTCGATGAGGCTTGGAGCTCTGGTAGGATCTAAGTGCACCTCTGCCTAGCAAAAGGGCAGCTCTAGTGCTGGCAGCACTGCTGTGTGCAAGGCCCCTTTTGGCAGGGCTTGATCAGCATTGGTCTGAGCAGTCAGAAAGCCACTGTTATTTGAATGCAGTAGTCCATGCTGGTAGCATGATTTAATCTGGGCAACTAAAAGGCTGCTTATAATACAGACTTACACCACTGCATCTCATGAGTTTACTTTTATAATGTTTTCTAGTTCCTTAAATACTTGTTCCTATGCCTTTTGGCTTCCAGACAATAGCTTTCTAACTCCATGCTCCTGAAGGCTAGGAAGCTTAGAAATGAAAGATGAGAGATTCATGTGATCATTTGACTCCAGAACTTTGGGGTTTGCATGCCAGGATTTACAGCATAAACATGGAGCTGGCAGCTTGCTGGGGTTACTATGGGTTACAACGCAGTGTTCCTCAAAATAACCCGTGTACTATTAAATATCTCTTCCAGCATGGAACTGGTGAGAGATCTCACACCAGCAAAGCTCTCTGCAAAGTGTTACCAAGCAATTAAAGGAGTAGTGAATTTACAAAGGCCAGCAAGAAGGCGCATCCTTCCACCCTTACATTAGCTTGTCTGGGTATTGATTTCTTTGCTTGTTTTAGGGGAAGTATGAATCTCTCCCATACACGTTGAGGGAGTGAGCACCTCTGGAGCAGCACACAGTATTCTTTGCACGTATCGTGTTGAAGGACTTGGCAGGCCCTGCTTAGATAAAGCTATTTTTATGAAGATGAACACTGAGAGCCCCCATATCACCCACCAGCTCTGCAGGCAGGACAGGCTACTGCTGCCTTCTCAGGCTCCTCAAATGCTTTGCTGCTGAGCATTTAAGCTAGAGCCTCACAGCACCAAGTAGTGATTTGCTTTGAAGGTGGGCAGGTTGCACTCCCAAAGCCAGAGTTTCTGAGGGTACCAGATTCAGTGATGGGTTTTGTACCTCTCCATGTACTGAGCGAACCAATGCCATGTGATTTTTGTCCTGTCTTCCACTGAAGAGTGAGGAAAACACACACAGCTTATTCACTGGCCAGAAGATGACACTAAATCTTCAGCTGAAGCAGAAGGGCTTGAGTGTGAGGTTTCCCACTGTGGTCCAGCAGGGATCACTTTGGTCTCACATAGGAAAAAGGTATCTTAGTGAATATGGTGAGTGTGCTGGCACCAGGCAGCTGCATGTCTAATGTTGTTCTCTACCAGGTCTGGCTTCCAACGTGGTTCCCATGTTCCTTGGAGAAATGTCCCCAAAAAACCTGAGAGGTGCAATTGGGGTCGTTCCCCAGCTCTTCATCACCATTGGGATCCTTATAGCTCAGATCCTTGGTCTCAACAGCATCCTTGGGAATGCCGAAGGTAAACTCCTGGCTCGGGACTTTCTTGTGGACCCCACAGAGGGAAGATGTCTCATAGCTGTCATCTTATCTCACTGTTACAGGCTGGCCCGTGCTGCTGGGGCTCACTGGGATCCCATCACTAATTCAGCTCCTTACATTGCCCTTTTTCCCTGAGAGTCCCAGATATTTGCTGATACAAAAGGGGAATGAAGAGCAAGCACGACGAGGTACAGTATCATCCTTTAGTGGAAGGGGGGGGTGGAATGGCATAGATCTGTGGGACATGACTGACAGCAGAAAAAAGTGATGCAAGCGAGTATGAAAAACTCCACTGGCATGTTGCTGGTGGATTGAATTCCTGCAACATTGCTCCTTTCTTTACATATGTGAATCCCTGAGTTCCCACCATGGAAGCACTACTGCCCATGGTAGGAACAGTGTTCTGTCTTCATCTGAAGCAGGAGAGCTCGCTGTAGACCTGCTCTCTGAGGTCCATAACTCACCTTCCTCTCCCAACTAGCTCTGCAGAAGCTGAGAGGCCAGGATGATGTGGATAATGAGATACAAGAAATGCGCCAAGAAGACCGGTCAGAAAAGGAAGAAGGACAGTTCTCTGTATTCAGCCTGTGCACCTTCAGAGGCTTGAGATGGCAGCTCATCTCCATCATTGTCATGATGATGGGCCAGCAGCTTTCGGGGATCAATGCGGTGAGTGGGAAGCCACATGGGAAAGGCCAGGGGGGTGAGTAATAAAGGGATGGGGCTTTACAGTGGATGATGTGGGCCAGTGCTGACCCAAACCCAGCACACACAAGTACTAGATACAGTTAATCTGTCCTGTTAAGGGTAGTTTGGACATTTTAAAGTAAAGTGCCTGTGCCAGGATCCAAACACCAATGTCCAGAAATGAAAGAATTCAGTTCTCAGGCTCCTGTGCACCAGTTCCAGGGTGCAAAAGCAGCCAAAATGGGATTCTCATGTTCTGCCTTTGGCCCCATGTAAACACAGCTCTGGTTTTGCTGCAGGTCTTCTACTACGCAGACAGAATCTTCCTGTCGGCAGGAGTGGATGACAACAATGTTCAGTATGTCACTGTGTCAATAGGTGCCATCAACGTCGTCATGACCTTGCTTGCTGTAAGTTTCTATTAGGGCTTGTCGAGTTCTGGCTTGCCCAGTCTCTTCTGTCTCTCACTGGTTAAATTGGGTTACGTTATTTACACATACTGTGAGCTGCTTGGCACAATAGATGCCCTGGAGTGGCCGTAGGTTGAAGGCAGCTACATTAACCAAAGTGACTGACCATCAGCAGATGGTGGAAATGTCACTGAATTTCTTAAAAGACAAAGATTATCTCAATAAGTTTTGCTGGAATGAGTTCTGTGCCCCACGTGCCTGGTCTCTCACTCTCTTCTGTCTCTTTCAGGTTTTCATTGTGGAATCCTTGGGAAGGAGAATCCTCCTCCTTGCTGGCTTTGGATTGTGCTGTGCCTCCTGTGCAGTGTTAACTTTGGCCCTCAATCTCCAGGTGTGTAGCTGGATGGCTCAGGTGATCTTGTCTGTGCATTTCTGGACTGCCCAGGGAACCATTGGTATATGCTGAAGTTGCTTCTACACCCTGGGAGGGAAGGGATGATAGGAAAGGTCTCTGTACTTGTATATCTACCTAAATTAAAGCCAGGAAAAGCTATAATTCTGCTTGTCTGAATGCTGCACATCATGTTCATAATACCTGTTGCATCCATTTGTTGGAAGCAAGGATCATACCCAGGCTATGATTTTTGTGGCTACGTGTGGACATATCTGGCAATGGAGGGTGATGCTGGCTTTAGAACCCCTTCAGATCTTACTACAAATAGTGCTTTGAATGTGTTGGTGATGCTCAGATGGGGACCACATGTAATCTGTGATTAAATTCTTCACAGACCACTGTCTCATGGATGTCTTACCTCAGCATAGTGTGTGTCATTGTTTACATCATTGGACATGCCATTGGAGCAAGTAAGTATGCACAGTCCTGTCCTGTCTCCTCCACAACCTGGGAAAGCCAAGTGTTATGTTCAATTTCAAACCAAAAGCTTTGTGGAGCTAATCCAAGGAGATAGAATTTCTTCTCTGTGTGGCCATGCACTGTGTGGGTTGTCAGCTAGGCTTATTTATGTTCCAGTGAGAAGCTGGCTGTGTCTGTGAGGCAGGGGAGCATCTGGCTGTCAAGAAAAGAGCAAAGGCACAATTGTGCTTGTGCCTGATATTCCCCAAGTAAGACCAGGAGCAAAACTATGCTGAGCTAGTGAGCCCTACCAGCTGGGCAGGGATGTGGCATGCTTGCATCTGTGGGCAACACATCAAATTAGAAGCCATTCAAATTATACACGTGACCCTGCAGATGACTTTGCAGAAAGGAGATGTGCAGATAAATGTGGGTATCGGGAAGGCTTTGTCCTGACTCTGCTTCTCAGCATGGTGGAGTTATCTGGCTAGCTTGGAAAGCCCTGCCAGCCTCTGCCTGGATGCAGCAACGTGGTATTGAAACTCCTGTAGAGGTTTTACTAGCAGATGGAATTGCGTACAACCTTTCCTTCTCCATTTATGCCACCAGGCAGATTCAAGCACTGAGGGCAGGGACATTGCTGGAGGGGGAATACCAGGTCTTTGGGACCTGTGGCCTCACCCTGTTAATGAGAACAGTCTGTTTCTTGCTCAAAGAGCAAGTCTTTCTTAGTTGCTGCTCATGGGGTGCTCTCTGGAGAGACAGTTTGTGTTTATCAATCTTATTTTACAACTTATGCTGGAGATGGGTTCATGGCTGAGGTGCAGCCATAAGAGAGAAGAGGTTGGTTGCTGTGTGTGAATTTAGGCAAGTCGTTTAAATGCCCTGTATTTCCTTCATTTAATCCCTTATTTGATGTATTGGGTGTTTCTAAACACTAGTAGTTTAGAAACTATTGCCTGCCACTGAGATGAACAGTGTAATCTGGGAATTCAGAGTAGGGGAATTGCCTTTGGGATTTCCAAACGTGCAACTATCTTCCAGGTCCAATTCCCTTTGTGCTGATCACCGAGATGTTCCTGCAGTCATCCCGGCCTGCAGCGTTCATGGTGGGTGGGTCTGTGCACTGGCTGTGCAACTTCACTGTGGGGCTTGTGTTCCTCTACATGGAGGTAAGATGCAATCACACAACAGGGCAAGACTTCAGCTTAAAATTACTATCTTCACCCCTGTGTTCCTACAGAGAGCCCTTTAATCCTGAGAGCCATAATTGCCCTAGTTGGTTCCCAGTACCTGTATGCAGGATTATATATTAAGGACAATAAAGTGATGTTAGTCAGCATTTCCTTATCACATCTCTCTGTTGCACATGGTTTAAAAGAAAGCAATTACTTTTCCACGTGGGTGCCAGATATGGAATTCAGGAGCATGGACCAGATTGCAAATTCCCAATCCTAGCTTTTGCTCTCTAGGTCAGTGTTTCAAACTGATCCTCACCAACTGCAACTGCTGCAGTTGGTGATCTTAGCTTGGGCAAAGAGTGAGCTTAGTTTGATTTCTGTAACAGACCCTCACCCGCCTTTTCCAGTAAACCAGTGGTAGTTTCCAATAAATCCATGGTGGTGGTAAGAGAAGACAATCTAGAACCACCCCTAACTTCTAGTTGTTCAACTTAAAATATGTGCACATCACTGTGGCTGCTTTTTTGATAGCTATTTCAGGGTTCAGCATGTCTAAAGCATGTAAAGTGCATAACTGGAGTGTTCTCCTGATCCCTGCTCTGTCTTCTTTTACTGCACTAGGCTGGACTGGGGCCCTACAGCTTCCTCATCTTCTGTGCCATCTGCCTCGCCTCTATGGTTTACATCTTCTTCATTGTTCCTGAGACTAAGAACAAAACCTTCGTGGAAATCAACAGGATCATGGCCAAGAGGAACAAGGTGGAAATTCAGGAAGACAAAGAAGAGCTTAAGGATTTCCAGGCTGTCCCAGGTGGACAGGCAGAGAAGAAGGAAATCTCCAGCCATGAGCTGTGACCCAGCCCAGTGTTTGGCCCAGACATTTTCCAGGATCTATTCAGTGGGAGAACAAATACATGGATTATTTTTTGATACTGATCTTCATTCAGACCTTCTGCAAGATTTCCACAGCAGGAGTTTCTAAATAAGCCATTGCGTCTTGAGAATGTTCTCATTGTGAGTAATCCAACCCAAACCATGGAATGGTTTGGTTGGAAGGGACCTTAAAGCTCATCCATTTCCAACCCCCTGCCACGGGCAGGGACACCTTCCACTAGAGCAGGTTGCTCCAAGCCCCTGTGTCCAACCTGGCCTTGAACACTGCCAGGGATGGGGCAGCCACAGCTTCTCTGGGCACCCTGTGCCAGCGCCTCAGCACCCTCACAGGGAAGAACTTCTGCCTCAGAGCTCATCTCAGTCTCCCCTCTGGCAGGTTAAAGCCATTCCCCTTGGCCTGTCCCTACAGGCCCTTGTCCAAAGCCCCTCTCCAGGTTTCTTGTAGCCCCTTTAGGCACGGGAGCTGCTCTAAGGTCTCCCCTTCAGGAGCCTTCTCTTCTCCAGGCTGCCCCAGCCCAGCTCTCTCAGCCTGGCTCCAGAGCAGAGCTGCTCCAGCCCTCAGAGCATCTGTGTGGCCTCCTCTGGACTTGCTCCAACAGGTCCATTAGCAAGACCATTCTGCTTCATGGCACAGCCACCACCAAGGCAAATTACCCACTGAGAGTATTTGTCACATGGAAAGGGCAGTATCCTCAGCCAGCTTAGCTTCTGTGATCAAATAACCTGTGTCATAAGGTGATGTATGTTCCTGATGTTGTGACACAAGCCAGAACTTGGACTGGATTTTGGTCAGATATGTGCAAGGAGTGCACTATATTCCTCTGAGGAACTGCCAGGCCTTTGCTCTGGGGTGGAGAAAGTGTCGGTTCTTCTCAGGTACTTTGTTAGATGGGCTGGTAATGGTATTTATCCTGTCAACACTTCTATGTGCTTCAAAGGACCACTACATTGGAAATGCATATCACTATAGCCTCACACCCACCCTGCTCACCCAACTCCCTCCTTCAAATCAAACCTAGTCCTCAGCTGTTGCTGATGAGTCCTTCCAAAGCCTTATTCTTGAGTTTAGGAGTCATCCGCCTGGCTGGTGCATATTCAGGACCAATTTATACCCATTTGTTCCAGTGGCACTCTAGTTTTTGAGCTATGTAGCTCAATTCACTCCCTCGTGTTTACACTTCAGTTGCCAAAGTGATATTCCCTCTCTTAATCCTTTCATAACCCCTATATCACTACTCTGTATGCATGAGTCAGCTGAAGCTCAGTCAGCCCCACAAATAGATGCCATTGAACTTAGGAAGAACCTCCCTGCTGCATAGCAGGAGTCGAATTCAGGTTGATTCCTGTGCAGCGGGCTACAGGTTGGAGCCTGTGTTTGCAAACAGGCCCAGGCTTGTCTTTAGCTTCTCACATTGAGTTGCTTAAATCTAGTTTTTGAAATAACTCGGCTCTCAGGTACTTGAAACCACTTGAAAAAGTCTTCAGGTGGTTTGAAGCTTGGTCATTCTGCTGGTTTGTGGTTGTGTTCCCTAGGGGCACCATTCCACCTGAAGGCTAAACTGATTTGGAAAAGCTTTGAGTCTAAGGACTAGTGCTGACTCTCAGAAGAAAGTAAAGTGCACACTGATAAAAACTGAGGGTTTCTTGAAGTATTTTACTTTAAGGGGATTTGGGGTTAATTGGGGCATAATTTAACATGGGAAATTAACTGTTATGTGAGACTGATGCCCTCTGTTTTGAAAAAAGCTGAATTGTTAAACAGCCCAGCATGGATTTTGTGTGGTTGATGGAAAGTCCTTCACATGATTCACTTAGAAAATGAGTTTTATACCTGCCCTCAAACTTGTGATGTATTCATGCTGAAGAAGCTGTTACCATGCTCTGTCTCTACATCCATTTACAGAAAAGAAGGCATGCCACTGAACAAAGCTCAGTGACTGCAGGAGCCACATTCTGTCCTGCAAGACCTTTACTTGCCCTTTCCTGTGTGATGTCTGCAGGGGAAGGGGTGGTGATTTGATGGTGAGAAATGGGAAGGAAGGATGTGTGCAGGGAAGATGGTGAGAAACTGAGACTGGGTGAAGGATGAGAGAAACTTTATTTGAGGAAGTGGCTCCTTTGACCCAAGAGAGCAGCTCTTTGGCATGTAGGAAGGTCTGTGTATGGGGGACCTTAATCAAACTCCTGGGAGGGATATGACAATGCGAGGTGTTGGACTGTGCCACGTTCTGTCTGTTCTCTGCCTCTATCCCACTGCTGGAGGCTTTGATCTCTTGGAACAACAACCTGGAACACCAGCAGGTGCATAGTGAGCCTATGCAAAGTAGAAGGAGGAACAAGCAAATCATCAAATTTTAATGTTTCCTCAGCAAGCAGTTTGGATTTTTCTGCTGCCTTAATAAAAAAGGAAAAAAAACCCCAAAATTGGGG
This sequence comes from Strigops habroptila, assembly GCF_004027225.2. Classification (NCBI taxonomy): domain Eukaryota; kingdom Metazoa; phylum Chordata; class Aves; order Psittaciformes; family Psittacidae; genus Strigops; species Strigops habroptila. The sequence continues at coordinate 4,601,022 of NC_044292.2, forward strand.
TCACTGACAGCTGGTGTCAGGCTCCAGAACCACCCCCCCCAGGAGGGTCATGGGGGTTTCCCCCCATGCTATGATGTCTCCCTTCAGTTGCCCTGGTTTGCACAGTGCAAGTGCCCGAATATCTGCAGGACTGAGAACTTGGCTCCACAGGTTCACGTGAGTCATCCACCCTGCAAAGCCATTGGAGAATGTCCCAAGAAGAGTGTCTCTGTCTTTCCCAAGGACAAGTGTCCCTCCAGCCTGGCTCACATAGCCCTTCTGGATACTCTTTGCTTTACCAACTGCTCCATTGAGCCATAAACTTGCTGTTCCAGACCAGGAAGCCCATGCCATGCAGTAGTGCAGCCAATCTTGTGCCTTGTGGTACAGGGGGAAGCTGATGAAATGGCCTCCTATCCACAATCCCACATCTGTGCCCACGGTCAGCACTAGCTCATTATCCCTCTCTTGTGTGGAGTAGGAAAGAACAGTCTGGCTGCCAGCATGCTGGGCTTTGGTCCAGAAGCAGAAGGTGAAGGCTTGGAGAGACATATCATGGAGGGGATGAACGTTCACAAAACTCTCAATGTTCTCCACAGGGAAGTAGAAAGATGGAAAAGTGCTGGATTTAATGCCTGAAATAACCAAAAAGCCAGCTGTTACATTTCCTGCTGTGCCTATAAATAAGCCCAAATCCTGAAGAATCTACCCATAGGAACTGGCAGCCTTAGCTGTCTTGAGCCACAGTTACTGGTGTGTGTCGTACCAACATGGAATGGGCTTGAAATGATGTAAAGCTTAGCTCCCTCACCCAACTACTTGGGAAAATAACTTCTTTTTTTTTCCTCCTCCTTCCTGTTTTCTCATCTTATGTAAAATAGAGATGATGATTACTTATCCCAGGGGAACTGTCAGCTTAAATTCCTCACTGTTTGTAAAAATATGCTTAAATGGTGCAGGAGAAAGCTGCAGTTACTGTGGCAGTAGCTAGATTAGGGCTAGCCTTAATGCAGCTGTAGTTGAAGAATTCCCATCAGCAGGCCTAGACACGGGACAAAATTCTACCTGCACATACCAGGCCCAAACCTGTTAATGATTTAGGCCATCAAGGACAGGAGAGTGTGGGTTCTTCATCCTTGCAAGGTAAGCTGGGCTCAAGAATAGATGTGTGTTTCTTACCTATGTGGCTCACTCCATTCAGCAACTCTCTCTTCATGTCTTGGAGCTGCACCTGGATTTGTTCCAGCCTGAGGTTGAATTCTTCCGGATGGCATTGTTCTAGAGCAATCAGACAGTTGAATTTACAGAAGACCAGGACCTGCACATGGTAGATTTTTCTGCTTACTAGTTTGGGGAAACCCCAGTGTCCCACCTCTATGAGGTGCCTGGTTAACCAGCTACACCCAGGCTGTTTCTGCAGTGGTTAGGGTACCTCAATTGCCTGAGTGCAAACACACCTGAACCTAGTATGCCATTTAGCACCACTTATCTTGGGAGATCTGTGTGACACCATTGTGGTCAAAACAAAGGACTGGCACACAACCTACAGCTACCACTGCACCATTAGAAGCAAGATGTGTTGGCAAGGGGCAAAGAGGCACTGGACCATCTCCGCCTGCTGTGCAGGGATGCTGCTACTCCTGGGAAAGGTGAGCTCCAGCATGCCTTCCTTAAGTGATTTGCAGGTTAACTCCCTCCACACAGGTTTCTTGCCCCTCCCTGGGTAATCCCTGAGTCCTGCCCCCTTGACTCCCTTTACCTTGGATGGGTTTGGCTCTGAAGGAGGCCTCCACCACACGCCCATGGAGGGGCTGAGCGTGCCGGTAGTCGTTGCGCAGTGTCCTGTTCTGCCAGTCCAGCAAGGTGTTTTCCAGGAGGCTAATCTGTGAGCAACACAGGCTTATTATGGAGGGCAATGGGGACAATGGTTTTACCTAAAAGGGCAATGCTCAGGATTAAATTTAGTAATTTGTTACAGGGGAACCCACAGGGTTTCTTGCTTAGTGTTAGGAAGGGAAAGGAACAGAACCTGAGGGCTCTTATCAGTTAATTCATGGTAAAGGTATTTTGCCTGAAGGAAGGTTTTAGCACCTGCCTGATGGTATACATGGATGGAGATTTTGCTGCTATTCTGTAGCATACTGTGTTCTCACAAGTGCCTATTAGCCTTTCTCCTGCCAAAAAGAATGTTTCTTTTTCAAATGAGAACACACTGTGACCCTCCACTACTGTAATCTCCATTTATCTTGTTATTCTCCTAGAAGAAAATGTTTCTGATGCTTCTCTTTCATTAAGGAGGATGAACCACTCTGCAACTCAACAGTAAGCTTATTTGACTTGTGTTGGTTTTTTTTCCCCTGCTAAAGCCTTTGTCCTGACAAGGCAGACAGAGAGAAGGGATTCTGCCATATGATGGTATTAAACTACTGGGAGAAGCGGGGTTACTGCCCAGTGCTCCTGTGCACTCAACAAGGTCCTCTGCAATGCCTCCACTGGAGCCTGGATGAACCCTCTCCTGTCACACAGCCAAAGCTCATGACAGGCTGCTCCTGAAATGATCCAATCTAGCTGCACAGTGTAAGTGTAGACAAGAAAAAAACTGAAATGCTCTTTAAAAATGTGCCAATGATTCAGTAATTATTTTAATGTTAGGAATGGCTCTTTTATGTTTTTTGGGCAAAGGGCTGGACTTTCTTCCAGTAGTTTTTGCCTTGTTGATTCTGACTGGTCTCTTCTTTTTTATAGTGGTTTAATATGGTTGAGCTTAACTGAGCAGAGAGCCTTGTTATTGCTCATCAGAGCTCAGGTAAACTGCTGCTATACAGAAACAGGCCCTTGCTCTGATGTAGCATCACAGTGTCATTCCAGCCACCTGCAATTCCAGTTACTTAGGAATCTATCCCAAAAGCCCTGTATGAGAAGTGCCCTATTAGCTCCTCTGTCAGGCTGTTCCCCAAGTTATCAGAGGACAGAAAAGGAAGCTTGTATGAAAAGGAGAAGCATGGAGGAAAGAGAAGCTGCTCTGTCTGGTAAACGGCTCCCACTTACCTGTGTGTGTGACAGGAGAATTGGAGAATGAAAGATGGTCCAGATCACACTCTCAGAGCAAGGTGGGGTTGTCAGTGAGCCCTGGTACCTGTAGAAGTGTGAGAGGTTTTCTGGCAGCATGGCTTGGACATCCAGAGAAATGAGCTTTGTCGATTGACCTCAAAAGGAAACAGAGGGGGAATATTAACAACTAATGGAGAACAAAGAGAAAGGTGAACGCAGTGTTAGAGCTGGGGCTGGCAAATCACTCTGCCCAGAGCACTGGTATATTAGACTGTTGGCAGAAGTGGATGAAGGAGGGAAATAAATGGTTCTTTCAATGGATCTATTTGTCATTCAGAAGTACGTGGGGTCCTGGAGGTCGTGGGCAACTGCACCTCAGTGCTCTGCCAATAGCTGTTAGTCCTCCCAGGAAGCAAAGTGTATTAGTGCATCAGGGCATATTAGTGCAGCAGAGCATTTGCTATCTGGGCTTACAGATTGAAGGATCATAGAAAGCTGTTATTTGATGGTACTGCAGTGTGATGTGTAGACCTACCAGGAGGATGTTTATTGCTTCCTTAAGCATCTTTCACACCACTCTGCTGTGTGGGCTGATGTTTGAGCTGCATGGGCAGGCACAGTGTGAAGTTATGCATGGCTGAGGGTGCATGGCCACATAACCACAAGCAAAGCAGTAGCAAAATGTCCCCAGACCCAGTATGCATGTACAGGGTCTTGAGAGTATCAGGGATGGAGAAAAGCATTCCCAGGTCTTACCTGCAAACCTGATTTTTGCCAGTTTGGAAATGAATTCACTGTAGTAGGTATTCTCAAAGTGTCCATCCTAAACACAGCATAGCAACTTGAACAGGTTAGTGACCTGCCTGTCCTTCAATACTGTTAATCAGCTTGGGGGGCTAATTGAGGAATTGGAAGACAAAGAGAACAAATACTATCTCAGATATCTTGATATGATAAGTTACGTAGGTCTTGGTAGAATGGTGAACTGGAAGGATCCTTTTTCACCACTTCTAAACAAAATGGAGTGTTCCCATTTGCAAATCAGAGCAAGGCCTTGAAGTGCAGCAGGGAAAACCCTGCAGTCACATGTGATATTCCATGTGTACTTCTTACGGGACAAATTTATCTGGGGCTCCCAGGTTGTATTGGCTGGTATTGTGTGAACCCCAGATGGCATAAGGGAAGAATAGTCCTCCTAAAGCACAGCTTCCTCAAGCTGGTGGCAGATATCATCTCAGGAGATAGATGTGCAGACCAAGTATAGGCTGTTTGTGTCTGGGCTGTGATTACAGTATGAACAGTGGTCACAGACCAGCCTTGCTCAGCAGCCTGGGCATCAAACCTACCGCATACAGAAAGGCAAGCACAGCCAGTCCATTTGGTTTGTCTTTGGCTTCTTCAAAGCTCAAGTAGTCAGCTGAGTTGTAATGGACAATGTGCAGCTGTCAGAAGAGAGACAGGGTCAGCAAGAAGTGATAAATGGCTTCCTCTGTGCTTTAAAGGATGCAGTGCAGGCTGAAGGGAGAGTCACCAATCCCAATTCCTGCTGCTTGTGCCTTACAGCACAGCCAAGTAGACCTTTAGTTTAATAGGTTTGTGATGAATGTGGAGGAACAACTCCAGACTTGAAGGATATGTGCTATGGTTTTTCTTAGTCTTTTATAGCAGCCTTGTCAGGCTGAGCTGTTGCATTGCACCAACCACCTGCACTGGTAGGAGCCCTGTTTCTCCCGCTTGCCTCTGCATTGTTTGTGCAGGCTTTGTGGGCTGCAGCTTCCAATTTCCCAACTGGCAGACTTGCAATGCACCCTCCCCCCAGCTCACTCCATTCACACGTACCTCTGCAAAGTATCTCATCCCATCTATGGTGTGCTCAGAGCCGCTGGTCTCCAGGTCCAGGCCACCCCAGTGCAGGTGCATCTGTACAGCTGTGTAGAGGCCAGGGAGCCCTCTGGAGATGTGCATGGTGGGTGGCAAATCAATCTGAACTGAAAAAACAGGATTGGAGACAGCAATGGGTGCAGCCATGCCCATTCTTGTAGTTATGCTTACAGCGCCCAGTGCTTTCTGCCAATAACTCTCTTGAAATAAGCAGGAACAGGCATGTTCAGGGAACTAACTCCAGTATACAAGGAAAACCACTGAAGCTTAAAGCTAAGTGTGCATAAAATCTTTCCTGACCCCAGGCTTGTGCACCACAAAGGCCAAACTAGGCACAAAGATGACTGGGCACTAGCTGTGTTTGCAATCTTTCCTAGCTGAGCAGCTCGGGGTTTTTAATTAGGCACTAAAAGTGCTTTAATGCTCATCTCTCACACAGTACATCACATCTTGCAGGGTTCTGCACAGATTTAACTGCTTTATTTCCAAGGAAGAAAAGGGGGATAGAAATCAACAAAGTGACTGGCCTTCTCTAACCTGCCATCATCATTTCCAGTATTCTGGAATCTGCATCTTCTAGGAACAGGCATACTGGGTCAGAGCCCTGTAAGTTTGAAAAGACTATGTTAATGCTTGGAGGGTTTGTAGAGACAAATCTCTTTGCTTCTCCTTGCCAAGGAGTATTCACAAAGAGACTACGAACCATTTGTCTTCCTGCTAATATACTGCCACAAATCATATATTATGTTAATAAATATGCCAAACCTAGGAGGGAAAATGGGAATTGCCTCATCCTAATGAAAGCCCACAGCATGTTATAAAAAATAGCAACTGTCCTTGCAAAATGTGGCACACTATATGATTCATTAGTCACAGATTCTGTTAGTGAGAAGCTGCTTTTGTTTGTAAACTGTTTCCAGACAGAGAAGATGAAAACATATTTCCTTGTAATATCCTAAAGAGCCTAGAGTGTGTGTGTGGGGGAAATCTACCTTTTTACACAAGATCCCTGCTGACTGCCTTCCAGAATTAGGATTATTTGCCTCAAGTACCTCACTACGGTTTCTACTTTCTACAAAACACAGCCAGGGAATTGTGTTCTGAGTTTATGACAAGCTGAAGTCTTCTGTAAGATATTTAAAGCAAATATTTGCTGACAGGATGAAGGCAGCTAACAGCCCACTCAAGGAGGCTTTATCAGGTGGGATTTAGCTTGGTAATTATACAACTAGAGAGAAAGTGTAGCTGATTTCTTAGGTGGAATAGTTGATCTTCAGCTTCTCAGAGCCTGTAAGGAGAGTCCTGCTGATAAATCCATCTCCTGTCCTTTCAGATCTGCTGAATGGTTTCTGCTGTGGCCCAGGAATATTTTCTCTGAGAGATATTGCTACCATGTCCCATCTCACTGATGCCAGTAAGAAAACCCTGTCTGACTTCACCAGAGCTGTGAATAAGGACCATCATTTGCCTTTATGCTTTACTAAAATACCTTGCATGGGAAAACCATTGTTTTGATGTTAACAAAAGAATAGGAAAACAGACACGTTCAATCAGATCTGAAAGCTACACCTGCAGGAATTCATTTGTAGGCAGTCAGAGTAGTAATGCTGACATGAGAGCTTTAACTGAATGTTGAGCTTGTGTAAGCAACAAACAGGAGTTATAGTTTTAAGAAACACAATCACCACGGTCTTTCTCTGAAGGCAGTATGTGTCTCATCACTTCATTTCCCTGCCCTCACACCATATTTCTCTCTGTCTCTGTTACAGAGAGGAAGAAAAGACTGTCGTGCAGGATAAAGGAGCTATCAGCTTTGTGTTCCAAACACCTTCCCAGAAATACTCATTCCCTCCCCACTGAAGCTATTAGAAAATTCTCTCATTGCTCATCTGTAGTCCAAAAGCATTATCCCAGCAGTACCAGCTGATGAATTATTTAGGCAATGAATTACAGACTGCAGCAGGGGAATCCAGGACCTCTTAATTTATAAACCTTGCCCTGAGACTGTGTGGCCAAAGGCTAAGGCTTTTAACCCATGCTGTGCTTCAGCTTTTCTTCCCAAGACCTGAAATACCAATCCTCTGACTATAAGGGAGGGTTTCTCCTCTGTGTTGTACTTTCTGTGACCTACATCTACCCAAACCTCAGATGCAAACCTGCCACTGAACTATGGTTCTCCAGTCCCATCATTTCTTATTATTGCAAAAGGTGCATTTTCTAAATGCAGAGAGGAGTCAGTATGCCCCAAATACCACTCGCTGCTGTAGTCCTGCAGTCTTGTACTACACTGAATGAGAGTGTCAGTCTATAATGCTCTAGCTGTCTTTTATCCCTTTTTGATGTCTAACAGAGAAAATATCTTGCAGAAACATAACTGGCTTTTTATTTCTCTGGTTTATACATGTGTTTCTGGGGAGCTTTCCTATGTGACTAGGGAAAACAGCAGAACTAAGAGAGCAGAATGAAGTGAGATGTAAAGCAAAGTAAGGTGAGTTCAAAAGAAAAAAAGGGCATTGTGTATGAATAGCATTTCAATCAGCTAAAATGAATAATCAGCACTGTCACGAGCCTGACATCCTCCCAGGACATCTGCTGAGCTAGGGAAGAAAATACTGCCTGCTGCTATGGCAAAGCTGGCTCCTTCCATCCCATTTCAACCTAGCGACACTGGCTGGCTGGAAAAGGGTTTGTGACTGTTCTAGTTAGGGCAGAGTGCTGAGATGAAAACACAGGAACTATTCCCATATGCTGTGTGTGCTGGGACTGCCAGGTGAAACCTCCAGAGGATACACCTCAGTCTACTTTATAGCTTAAAAGTGGAAAGCTGTGAGGTTCAGGCATCTTAGCTGTCCCAGCAGGAAGGTATGTGCTTTCTCTCATCAAATGCTCTGCAGGACTCAAAACGGTATGATACAAACCTGAACTCATCAGGATGCTAACAAAGAGGTTTGGATAAAAGGGGTAAGTTTTCATTGAAGACATCTCCATTTCAAAAATGTAAGGCCTTTGCTTTGCTGCTGCTGACCTGTTCCCTGCGCTGTTGGCTGCCAGCATCACCCACTGTCATGGAACCAGTGCATGGGATGCGCCTGGATTGCTGCGTGTGCAGTGGTCCATGCATGTACAAAGCCATGGCTCAGGGGGCAAAATGGGGCTGAAGGGGGCAGGCAGCACTAACTTCTTGGTGCTTTGGAGCTTCTCTTTCTGACAGAAAGGTGACTGACAGCTCAAGCTGCTGCAGGACCAACTAAACTCCTCGAGCTGTGTGCCCTGATTTCTGTTTCAGGCTGTTCCTTTGCCAACAATGACCTCTTGACCAGCTCCTCTTTTTAGGCAGGTAATGAGAAGGATCCCTCCAGTCTTACCAGAGTGACCATTGTTGGTCATGGTGAAATCCCCTTGCAAAGGCCCATCATAGCCACTCAGCTCCAGCTGCAGCAACTGGGGGTTGTACCTCACTTTTTTCCTCTGGATGTCAATTGGAGATTGGCGCTTGCCAGCACAGTCTGCAAAGTGTTTTCCCCAGTGCTCTTCATCCAGCTCTCCTTCTGTGTGGAGAAGAAGCAAACCAGGTTATTAGGACATGGTGAGAACTGTTGTTAGCTCAGGAGTCAAAAGACTCTCATTTGCCAGCAGGGCATGTCAATCTAATTATTATAACGCCAGGAGCTGCAGCAATAAAAGGTTGCTGTGCCTTCCCTAGAGTGAAAATATACATTATTCTGTCTGCAGGACAGCTGTGGTGCAAAATAAGAAACCTGCATTGCAGTAATAGCTTACTGATCACTAGGGACTGAACCGCCACCAGTGTTTATACAGAAATGGGGATTTAAATGGGTCTCAACTGCCAAAGGTGTGGAATCAGGTTCTTAACCAATGCAAGAGTGAATAGGACCAGGGCTATAGGTGTAAAGTCTCTCCTTAGGATCAGGAACTGGCAGGAAATTTGCTCTTTTTAACGAGAGAGAGCTAATAAAAGAAGAATATAAAAGAATTCAAACCATTTCAGGTTTGAATAAATTCAATCTTTTGTAGGTTTTCTGGGATAGGAGTGGTCTGGGGTGGCTTTGATGTCTTGGGAGAGTTTTCATTAACAAAACCCACCCCTCTATTGAGTGCAGAGCTATACCTCTTCCTGGGGTCCCCTTTTCACACACAACAAGTGATTCACTTAGTGAATCTAGTGTATTCCAAGATAAACAGATCCTGGTGTGGAATACGACCTGGGTGTCCCAATGTCAAGATTCAGTTGATTGCTCTGAGCTCTTGATGCCACTTCAGCCCCGAGGCCTAATAGCCCCTAAAGGTCATGCCAAGTGTTAATACCAATTCCTTTTGCTGCTCAGCGTCACTAGCTCAGACACAGACCTTTGACATGGGACTAAGAACTAAAGGCCATAGCTTCACCTGCGCAAGCTCATCATCTCTGCAAGTATTTAATACTAAAAATCTCCTCAGGTTTTTAGAAGAAGAAACTAATGTGTAGGAGATCTGGTGTGCTGGATGGTACCCTTTTTCTGGTGGCTCAAAGCCTCTTAGCCCTAATGTGAAACTTTCCTGCAGAGAACTGGGTGCTGTTGAAACTGAGCAAATGCTTGAACCCTTCAAGGCTATTTGCCCTTTCCATAGTGCTATATTTAGGACTTTAAGTAGAAATGTTGATGCCGTCTCTGTCATGGCTGTGACTGACAACCAGTAAGGAAACCTTTTCTTCCTCAGCCCAGAACTGAGATATATTGATTAATGTCAGAGTCATGCCTGTCTGAGACAAACAGAGCTACAGCTAAGGAATAATCTTGATGTGATTGTGGAACTCAAAGACTTCAAATCCTGCAGAGATGGGTTGGAAGGAGAGGTGCTTGTTGTAAAAAGGAAAATAATTTGAAGCTACTTCCTCACCTTCCTAATTTTCAGTTATAATTACAGCCACACCTGAGGAGTTGTTACAATTTGTTATTCCTTTTTTTATTTTATTGAAGCAATGTCAGCTTGCAGGTGTTTGTTTCCTGACATTGATTAAATATGAGCTACTTGGGAGATGCAGACAGCCAGAGAGAACTTCTGCAAACAGCTTAGTGCAGTATCTTAATTGCAGTATCTTAATTGCAGTAGCTCATCTATTCAACACTATCCTTTGCTTTATCTTGATTCCCAGCCCACTGAAGATCATAAAACGATTATGATTTATTTCAATGAGCTCTGCAAACAACCCCCTCATGGAAGAAAATCAGATAAAATTTTACAAAGAATATAAATACATAAATAAGCACTTCTTTGTGATCTGCACTGTATGGGATATGACAATAAAACAATAAGTAGGCAGTATTTAAAGCTTTTCCCTCTCAGATCATCCAAAGGTCAGCTTTTATTTAAACACATGTGAAGGTTTCCCTCATTGTTTGAACCTCCTTGGTCTGCCAACTCTGACAATGTGTCCTAGCCACACAAAGGAGTAAAAAGGGGTGACATTGAAGAGAATCACTTTCAAGGCACATAGGCATCAATAAAGTGGAATAAATTAGGTGCTCTGTGGAGATCTTTCACTAATGGAAAGAGACTTGAGCTGAGGGTTGCTTCTGCAGCACAAAAAAGATGGGAGTGTCTTAAGTAAGCAGTAGAGATCCCAAACCAGCCTCATTTTTCATTACCTTTGTATGTCCAGTGCACTAGGTCAGAGCAGCTTGGGTACACCAGGAGCAGGTAGAACAAGACAGCTGTGATCCACATGTCTCTCACTGTATCTGCTGTAAGACCAAGGGGGAGAGTGCATCTCTTTAAAATCCTCGGGAAGCATAAATACCAATTTACTCCAGGTCTGGCCCTTCCAACACCCATCCTGCCCTTCTACCCATCCAAAACAATACCAGCAAACAATGCCCCACAGATATTTTATTTAGACAGTCAGCTTGAAACACTGAGGCACTTTACTGACCCTCTGACCAAGCTGTCTGTGCAAATGGAACAGGTTTCCCCACCAATAGCCAAAGCTGGTGGCCTCAGAGTCACTGTCTCACCCCAGCTGTATGCAACCCTGCCCGCTTTTCCTGTCCATTCATTCCCAATGAGCAGGTGGAAAAGCTTCATTGGAAGTATCTGTAAAACAGTGCTTTGTAAGCAAAGATACCTAACACAGACCTCCTGAGATGGCCAACTGTTTCCTTGTTACGCAGAAGAAGGAGCTAAGGCAGAAGGCATTTAAGGGACTGGTTTTCAGAAGTGCAGAGCATTCACACTCTTACTAGAAGTCAAAATTGCAGACACTTAGCTCCTTTGAAATTACGCTTCTGAGGCCAGCTTTAAAAATGCTCTCATAACTTAGTATTTCAAAGCATTTTGCTTTCAACGCCTTCCTCAGTCACTGAAAATCTAGTTTTGAATGGGAGAGATTTGCAACCTTTGGAAACTTCAGAGTTGTGAAAGAATATTTAGGCTGTTAAAAGATACAGGCATGACACAAGATACTGAAACCCTGACGGCTTTTTAAAACCACACAGGAATTCAAATAAGAACTAGGAGGTATCGGATATCTAAATGCTCTTCCGGACTTTAGGAGCTGCTCTGCACATCTTCTGGCACTTGATTTCCCTAAAAATGTGTCCTGAGCAAATAATTGCCAAAGATCCAGTAAAAGAGTAATTTCAGCAGACTAGGGAACAGGCCATGGATCTTCTGCCTGCCTTTTGTATCCTATTACTAGGCAAATGTCATTCCCTTTGAATAGCCTTCTCCTCCCTCTAAGAATGACACACACTGCGCAACAGCCCTTTTCAGCAGTGCCTCCCAACCCATAAACCCACTTTAAGAACAAAAGGGGAGCAGAAATCTCCCCAGGAATGGAATTTTCACCTGGTACTAAGAAGGGCACACGCAGTACAACTTTGCTGTTGATTGTAGGTGACAGGCAGCAATATTAAACACTTGGCAAGAAAGCTGACATCAGTGAAATCTCAGCACTTCTGTTTGCAATATCCCTGCCACTTGCAATGACATTTGCAGTTATGATTTTCAGCAACAGGGTATGTAATAACAGCAATTCAACAATAAGAGCTGCAGGTGAGTTTCAGATGTGAACTTGGGTTACTAGGATTAGGCTGTGCCGAAGAACAAAAGTAGGTTTTTTATTCAAAATCTTACTCTTTAGAAGGGAATTGTTAACATTAAAAGGTCTTTCCTGGTTTGCTGGTTTGTGCTGTGCATATTTAATCTTTGGAATTACTACTGCTGTAATATTGGTGATTAACCAAATGTGTATTTTTTCCCTCTCTCCCCTAAAGAAGTCATTTATTCTGACAGTTGCACTGAACTGTGTAAGGACTAAACTAATCAAACATGCCCTGCAACGCACTTCATAATCCTTGTGTATCCTGTTGGGTAAACAGGCTTTGAAATTAGCTGAGGGAGAAATTTTGGGGGTTTATACTGTTCATACTCCAGGATTCCGCACAGCAGCACAGGAGGGCGTGAACAGGAGTCAGGAAGAGGAGGTCACCTTTGCACCGCAGCATCCCTCCTGTCACCCTTCCTGCCTGTGTGTGCCAAGAGTGTTTAAATGGCTGTCATTTAGGGACAAGCTGTGCTTTATTGATCAGCCAGTCCAGTCTGCACAAAGGATTTGAAATAAAGCCCATTTGGGAATGTACTGGCGCCAGGAAGCTGGAGATGACAGTGAATTAATTTTTAATGGCACTTTTGCAACATGCTAGAATTGTGACATTTCTCTTGTCATCAGCAGGAGCTCTGGGTGCTCAGCACAGCCAAAACCAACATCTCTGTTAGCTCAAGTTAGCTTCTCCCAAACTAGTGGTTACTCTGGAAGATACAGCAATCTAGGGAGAGGATTTACTAAGGGCGCTAAGTATGAATTTGTTTTGGAGTTAGGACAGAACAATAGTTTTAATTAAATTCATTAAGTGTATTTGAATATTAAGCTTCTAACTACAAGCTGAATAATAAGGAAGGAGAATAATAAGGACAGGAGACCTTCTCCTCTATAAAGTATTGCACACATCTAGCATTGCTTATAGGTTCTTGGAGCTGTAGCTTTTTTAGTGTCTATGGTATCACACCTGGCTGGCTTGAGGCTTGTCTTTGTTAGTCATCTCTTTTGCTACCTCAATGTAATTGCTAGAGAGACGTACGGACATAGTGCCCAGGAACTCCAGATATCAGCAGGACTGTGCTTGAAGTAAATTGGTGTTTTACAGGTGAAGAAGATTGAAAGTTTAACAGGACTCATCTCTGCACCCAAATTTAACCTGTGGGAAAATCTCATGTCAGGGTATCTCAGCTGTGAGTATTCTTGGCATGATTTCCTCACAAAGTCAGGCTGCTTTCACAGAGATGCAGTTACACAGACTTCAGCCTCCCCCCTTGGCTACATTAGGAAATAAGCCTTTTAGCCCACATCATTGGCTTCCATGCGCTTCACTTTTATCTCTACATTTTTCCCGAACTCTTTGCCATCTTTTAAACCCTGCTTCTCCCAGGCTTTTCCCTCTGTCCTTGCTGGCCTAAACCTCAGCTCAAGTCTGACTTTCAGATCCATTCTGAGTATTGGTAGCCACATTAAAACCTTACCATTGCATTGAAGTAGCTGGCTCAATACCTCAGTGCGCCTTTGACCCAGAACTTGAAAGGGTTAACTCCTTTCCCCCTGAATCAGCAGGAATTTCATCAGGGGTTGCAGTAATAGCTGCATCACTCCCAAGCCAACAAACATTTGACCAGGAACAGGCTGTTTGATGTAAGATGGATAGATTGCCTTCAATCAGGCTATCTGGGTTTTCGTAAGTGAGTCCAAAACCTCTTCAAATAGAGCTCTCTCTGCTGAACTCAGGCTGGACGAATGAGCCTACACAAGTTTTATAAAGACAAAAAGCAGCTAGTTCTGGTAGGCCCAAACCCATGAGTAAAGCTGGCAATAGCTGTGCAGATTGAAAAATGAAATGCTTTTGTTCAACAATTCCTGTAATGTTTTTACATCTCCCATCCAAAACCGGCCCTTGCTTTTTTGAATTTTGCCTATGCTTTATTTTTTCCCCTCCCTTTTTGCCCCCTGGCTTCCAACTACATACAGAGATCACAGAAGTCAAAGCACTAGAATTCATTTCTCCAGTTCACACAATCCCTTTAGGCCTCCTTCCTCTTCTGTAATAGTTTGATGTGCTTGGCTAAATTCACCCTCTCCCACCATAAATTCAGATGCATTTGTTGATTCTACCGAAGCTTTGTGATAGAAATGGGCTTTGAGGGAGTCAGGGATAGACACCAGAGGCTTACTACCAGTGTTCCTAAAAGCAGGATTTGCCCATTTTAAAGCAGAGAGGTTTCCTCTGCAAATTCCATTTCACGGTCTAACAGATCTCAGCATTAGCTACCTGCAGTTCATTGTCAACCTAAATGTTCTTTTGCTCAGTTTCAGCCAATTACTCTTAGTCATAGCTATAGCTCTTGCATTATCTTAAAACACTTTTCCCTCTTTAATGCTCACATCACTTCTGGGGTGGTTATCACTTCATTGCATCATGAGCAGCCTTTCACTCACCATTTCCCCAAGGTGGCAAAAAGGACAGTGTGATGCTATAAAAAGAAGAGAACATGGTCAAGTAATCCCTCTTCATTTTCATTTCATTTTGTTACATTTCATGTAATTACAGTTCTTATAATGTCTACATAGGTCTGATCTACAGACTTTGCTGAAAGTGACTTACATCACTTGTGTGATTTACGTGAAGTTATGTTCTGGATGTCTACTTGAGACTTTGGAAAATAAACCCAAAATGTGCAGGAAGGATTAGGAAGGATCCATCTTCCCTCTATTTAGTGTGAGGTATGCAAAAACATGGCCTGAGTGTGGGGTCAAAGCAGTGCTGCAGAGAGCTGGCCTGGGACAAATTCTTCCATCATACCAGGGCTCTGTGCTGTGGAACGGATGGTGGTGGAGTAAAGAAGGAATAACTCAGTGACAAGGCAGCTTGTCAGCCTGTGCAAATACTTGTCCACCTTCTCACACACTGTGTTATTAGTATTTTATACATATCTGCACATCATTCCCTAAAAATACTCATTTTGCTTCTGGTCTCCCAGTGTAACAACATGCAGAGGAAGCAGAGTTGCTGCTCAGTCTCTCTGAAACTCAATGTTAGCAGTGCCTAAACACAGGAGAAAACCCCAAGCCCCTCAACAAACACACACTCTTCACAGAACAAATAAGGGTTCTGGAAATGTGGCTGTTGCCCATTGCTGGGTGAGCACTTTTCCCTTCTTATTTCAGCTGCATTGTGCGTTGAGCAGCTGTGACATCCAGTGGCCAAACACAATACATTTGGGTTTGGTACAGAACTCTTCATACATGGTAACAATAACAGAGCTCTTCCATTGCACTTTTCATCTTCAAAGAGATATATAAACAGTAATTCGTTAACCCCTACACAGCTCAGTGGGGCAGATGAATGCAGTAACCCTAAAAGCACATGTGAGAAGGGGATACCGCTCTCCAAGCTCTCCACAAGCATGGCAGACAGCTCTCTAGGCTGGTGAAGAGGCTGCCCTAAGGCCAGAGTGCAGAACCATCACCACCACTGTAGGGAGCAACTGCTGAGAGATAAGGGATCAGAAAGGTGCAACTCATTCAGCATCTGATGAAGAGGCCACACCTGAGGGAAAGGCTGTACTTGTTTTCTCTGGAGCAAGAGAGCTCATGCTAATGGACAGGGCAAAGCTATATCAGAGGACATGGCAGGACCAGAGCTGTGTAGGAAGAGGTGCTTTGTCAGGAGCCTACTCAAAGGAAAAGGCTTCTGCAGTGATTTTTCTGAAGACATCAGAGGACTCTTCTGATAGATGTGGGAGGTAGGGAAAGGCGTGCAAACATGGATTTGGATTAAGAAATACAGTGGTGGAATCAAAGAAATGTGACTGTAATAATATCCCAGTTGTTAACTGGGGTTTCTGTTGTGACAGGTAAATTGGAAGATATAGAAAATAAGAAAACAAATCAGGGGAAAAGAGAAGCTGGATCTCACCCATGTAGCAGAGCATCCCAGACAGATGCTAAGAACATCTATTCCACAAAGAAAGAGAAAAACAAAGAAATGAACCAAGAGATGGGTTTTCACAGGCCTGTGTTAATGGGGAGGATTAGTGGATATAAAGCCTCTGATAGAGGTTTAATTGTAGCTTTTAGACTTGGGAATTCCAGACTTTGCTTAACATTGTCTGTGCTTGAGGTATGTGCCGAGGGAGCTGAGTGGGTTTGCTGAGCTGCTCACTACCTATGAGCGTTAACTTTCAGTGAGTGTTATAGGTGCAGTTACTCCATATCCCATGGAGTGCAAGATCCAGGAAGACAACTAAAAGTTGTGTCTAGATATGAGTTTGCCACCTTAAGGTTCCTTTCTGGCCTGTGCACAGAAACAGCCTTGATACAGATGCCGTGTTTTATATGGATATCTTTGAGGTCAATCCAGACATGCCTGTTTCCTTTATGACTATTTCCTTTTGATTATAAAAGCAGACTTGCATGACTCAGAGATCCAAACTATGGACAGATGTATTCAGTTTCAAAGCACAAGAAATCAGTCCCTGCTTTCCCCAAGTCGTCTGTGCCCCAGCGTTTGCTTGCTCAGGCCTGCAGTGGATTTTTGCTGCAGGCAGAGTCCATGCAGGGACATTCAGCATGAGCAGAAGTGCCCACAGTCCCTCCTGTCCCAGTAGCTAATCGCCACTTTCTGCCTGTGCAAGGAGAGGGAAGATGACAGGAGCTAAAAGCAATTCCCATGAGAAAGAGGTCAACTTTTAAGGCAGAAAGACAACATGAAGGGAATTTAAATCCTACTGTCTGTGCTGTACCTGTTCTGTGGCAAGAGAATCCTGCTTGATAACTCTTGTGCTTTACATTAAGTGTTATGCACTCATTAAGAAAACAAATGAGTTGTTACTGGTTTATTCATACTGGGTTTTGGGGTTTTTTTCAGGTTTCCATTCTAAAAAAACCCTAAATACCAAATATCATTTCCTAATGGCTAATCGATTCCTAGCTTGCTTTCCCCTCTACAGCAGAATGTATTTCAAAGCAAGAGAGAAAGACCTGCTCAGCAAGGAGTATCAAACCCCCTGTAAGAGGCAATGTGAGATTGACCACTGGCCTCTATAAAGGGGATTACTTAATGGTTTCATCATGGTTTGAATGAGTAGTTATGGCCTTTGGATGCACAGTTCCTGGAATTAATATCCAGCTGGTTTTAAAGCTTTTGGTCTCGCCTCAAATCACCATAACAGATCGTTAGCTGCTGGGAAGTGTACCCCACAGTATTAGCACCCTGATTTGTGCATTGGGTCACTTCCAAATACCCTTCACCATCACCTGGAAATGGATGTAGTAGTTTTATAAGTAGATTAGCATTTACAGAAGTTACAAAGTAGTATATATTTTTCCTATCCCAACCATCTTATCTGTATCTTTCTGTTGCTGCCATGGTTGTTGTGCAGTAAAGTTCCATTTTTAAATAAAATCAAACTACTCTGCCTGTACATGAGTGTCTAACACAGCTCTTGTATACTCATGTAGGCCGATGATTGATTCATGCTACATATCCATAGCTGCATACAAACCTGTGCCCCTAGTATCACTGCTCAAAAATGGTCAGTTAGTCTAATGTCATCTGCATCTTCAGCATCCATTAACCCCCCCTTAGTACTGAATAAACCCTGAGCACCCACTTCATAGAAACCCAGACATAAAATCCTCCGGCCAAGGTCTATAAGCTCCCTGCCCTGCCCCTGCTGGCTTGGAAAGTGGGGGCAGTATTTTCCATAAAAAATTCAAATCCCAACTTGACTGAAGCCAGTTGGAGTTGGAGAAATTCAGAAATGAGGCTGTTGGGTGAGATAACAGGCTGAGGTCCCTGCAGCCATGCAGGGTTGGTCACTGCAGCAGCAGATCCTCACTGACAACTCTTCATTTAAGTTTTGTGCTGTAATTGTGAGGTTTCTATTTGAGGACCTGAACAGATCTAATTCAGTCTAGGTCCTTCCCTTACCCAGGTCATTGTACTGAAGTTACCGGCTATCAAATACAGGAACTGGTGGCTTTTAAATCATTTTAGGGATGCTAAACAGTCCACCTCTAACATCCTGGGAGAAGACAGGAGAATTAAGAGAAGCTGTGGAAGTTACACGCATTAAGACATCAGGTCTGTCTTCTCAAGTAATTTCATTACTCATGTGCCTACAACCTGTGGTGTTTAATCACAGAGTTAAGCTGTAAGACAAAAGCATGACAGAAAAGGGGGATGAGAAGCAAGAGAAAAGGTTGTAAAGTCAGAGGAGGTTTTTACTGCCTGGAAGATAATATCTCAGTCAGTCATTCAATAATTTTAATAGACGCCAGAAACAGCATTAGTCAGACTCTGCCATTACCTTTCCAATGAACGTTCCTTAAAAATACCAGGATCTGCAGAGTGAATGGAGAGAAGAAACCTGAGCGACAGAGCTGTGACTCCTGCTTTCCTCCGGAGATCTCACCTCAAGTGCAGTGGCACAGGCAGGAAGCCTCACTCACTTTGATGCAGGACTGCTTTGCAAAAAGACACTTATCAAAACATGAACAGGTTGGCACTTGCAGAGCTGTCGGGTAGAGGAGATGAGGGTGGTGCATACAACAGAGACCCAGACACATGTTCCTCAGGTGTTTTGGGAGGCACTGGGGGGGAAAGAGAAGTCCCTGAGTATTCAGGAAGTGCTTTCAAGGTGCTAGGAAAGCTCACACCCCGGAATGCGCCCTACACTGCATAATGGTTATTTAGCATACTAATAATGCACCGGCAAACAAGTCCTGATCTGTGGGTAATTCTGCACCCTGCCTTGGCATCCCCAGGCATTTGAAACAGTGATTTCACACTCTGCAAAGCTCTGAACTCTCCTGCCCAACCGCTTTAAACAGGGAAGGAAAAGGCTGGCCTAGTAAGCTTCTGTGCTCATGAGCATGTTGCAAGCAATCAAAAACCTTACGTATATTACACTTATAGTTTTCCTATGGCTTGTAAAGCACAAGGAATGACTAGGCCTTGCAATGCAGGGGGATTTGGATCATGAGAATTGTTTTCCATTTCTGGGTTGTGGATGCCTATAAGCCAGAGCTGTGTTGGTGTTTTTTCTCCATCTGCTCCATCAGCATGTTATACCACTGTGTTAGTGTACTTGTGTGGGCTGTCAAACTGGATTACTAGCTACAGTGGCTTTATGTTTCCTGAAACTCTCTGTTCCCAGTGTCCACCCCATTTAGCCATACATCCCCCTCCCAAACCATGAAAGAAATATTTCAAGAGAGCGCACTGAGTATTTGATTAGCTGGTAACAAGCCTGGATGCCCACAGAAACCTATGCCAGCTACATATCTCATAGCCTTAGGGATGCTCAATATTAAAGAAAAAGAAAAACCAGGCAGGATACATGACTGAGCAGTGGCATTTTCATTTCATTTTAACATGTATTTTACAGAGCAATTTTAAATCTGCTGATCCAGGAAATATTATGCCAACACCTGAACAGTGCCAGACTTCTGCTCATGGATGCCTGATCAATGCTGCCTCTAGCTACTGTAGTGCCAGTGTCTTCGGCTGTGCCTTCTCTTGCAGACACACAACTCAGTGGAGCGGACACAGCTCTTGGCACAGCATCTGTGGCCAGAACCCCAAGTGAGTCCTGCCTGCCAGGAATGGGACCGTGCGACTGGGGGGGATGCAGGTTCTCAGCACATAGCCTTTTGCTCGCACTCCAGCAGGGGAAATTTGCTTGCTTTGTGCTGCTTTTGTGGTCACAAGGAAAGAAGAGCCTCGGCAAGGGACAAGTGGAAGAGCTTAGGCTGGTCTTCTACAGCCAGTCCTTTGGTTTGGTTGAACAGAAATAGAGAGCTGCAAGAAGCCCAGTGCTCAGCTTCCCGGGCCAGAGGGTTCGCTTTACACTCCACTTCTGCCTGCCAGCAAGCTGATTTTGACCTTTCATAATGTCTTCTATTCCCAAAGAGCACCCTACCATACTTGACCATCAGCCTTTTGCTCAACTACTACAATGTTGAATTTCCCTCAGCCTTAGACTTTCTTGTGCTCCATCTTCTCTAGCTCACTATAAGACTCAGCACCTCTATGTGATTTTTTTCATGCATAGCAATCCAGGGACTTTTATTAAGTACAAAGACAGTGAAGCATCTCTAATCCAGCAGTTATCCAGCATAAAAGTCCAGTTTTATAACTTCTACCATCTGATGGCTCAGAAGCATGTTTTTGCAGGGAATGCTCCCTTTTCATTCATTTACACCAGTAAGGGTAAGGCTCCAGGATAAGTCAGGAGCTACTGCCAAGGACACAGCTATAAAGGGTATAACAGGCAGTTTTGGGGAGGTTGGCACTGCAAGGAATCATCTACCTATAAAGTGACAATTTAATTCCAAGGGCTTTTTGTGGCCAGTATTTTTTCTCTCAGCTGTGTGCAGCCCAGCAGTGTTTCAACCTGATTCATGGCCCTGCAGCCCACATGAATCTGCACACTCAGCAAGGCAGAAAGAGCACAAAAAAATTCCTTGGGCATGTGGGCCATACCTCACTGTCACAAAGCATCTTGGGTTTCAGATGGTGTCTCCTTGCTAGGAGCCATGCAGGGGGGCCTGGTGGGGTGCTGTGTCCGCATGGCGTGCTTAGGGAAAGCGGCCAGTTCAACTGATTTCCTTTGCTTTTTATTAAGGCTTAAAGCTTGCCCTAGGGGGATGTTCTCAGGAAGGGAAGAAAAATGTGCCCAGAAGAAATGATCAGTCATAGTTTGGAAGGGTGAGGCAGTTTGTAAGCAAGCACAAACGTTACTGACTTTGCACGGGTTTGCACAGTGCCATCAGGATGAAAGGGGCACTCTCAGACCCCTGAAGCCCCTAGACCCAGCTCCAGGCTTGAGGAACTGCACAGGTTTGATGTTATGTACTTGAAATACTACAGAGCCAGGCCCTCATCAGTCTGAACACAGGCTGTGTAGTGTCAGGTGAAACAAGGAAGCAAACCCAGGGAAATTGGGAGTCTCCATGGGATTACATGCATGGGTCTGGGTGCTGCACTGTCCCAGCAAGGCAAAGCACTGGTTCCTGGTTGGGGCCTTACACTCTCACTGATGGGAATGGTGCTCTGCCTTCAACAGCAGCAATGATGTCCAGGAGTGAAGGCTGAGGGCATGGGAAGGTGAGAAGGAACAAGACCATGCCTTTTCCAGGTCAGCCTATGGCCTTGTTCAAATGTTTGGACCTGGCAATGGGATTCCTCTTGCTGCAGCCTCCCTTCCACAGTGCCATGTCTGACTATCCCTTGGTTAAAAAATCCTGGAAAACATGCTTATGGGAGATGGAACAGGGCCTTGCCAAGCTGGTCACAGGGAGCAGCTACTGAGGGGAGTTGGATAAATAAGCCCAGGAAGAGGATCCCTCTACAGTGTCACAGCAGGGAGCCACTCATGTGAGCGGTCATGCTCTTATTAAGCAATATCACATGTGGTTATTAGATAGTTCATAGAAAGTTGGGTTCATAGAAAGTTGGGTATTACTTTCCAGAGATGGAGACTTTGCCTATTGCAGAGCACCCAGCCCATTCAGTGGTGCATGGCTCATACTTCACCATTATGCAGCAGACTAAATAATTATCAATTAATAACTCAATGGGTTTTTTCTACATTGGGGCTTTTCAGGAGCATGAGTCCCTTCATTTTGGCAAAGTCTTTAATTTTGTGGCCTGGTGTTGAGCTCTCTTCTGCTCCATCGTTTTTTGGTCACAGCATGGTCTTTGAGCACGTGCCTTGGGGCACTAAGTTTGCCCTTCCGCGGACCTGGGCAAAACACCTGGAAAAGAGTCTTTGTTCCTGTTGGCACACTAGTGTCTGAGGTGTCAGAACTGTTGTATGAGTGCTCCTTCTCTGCCCAAGGAAGCTCATAGAATCCCAGACTGTTTTGGATTGGAAAGGAACTTAAAGCTCACCCAGCTCCAACCCCTTGCCACGGGCAGGGACACCTTCCACTAGAGCAGGTTACTCCAAGCCCCATCCAACCTGGCCTTGAACACTGCCAAGGATGGGGCAGCTAGTTAACATTCACTTAAAAATCAAGACTAAAAATGTACTGTGTTAGTAATTAGCCTTTTCTAGAACTAATATCATGCCTCTTCTCTCCAGTTTTGGCCACTGTTCCTACACCCACCCCACATGGAAGCCTGGCTGTACCTGGAATGGGATTCCAGCAGCACAGCTTCCAGTTTTAATGACAATAAAAACACGTTAAAGTCCTTCTCTCTCCCCTCCCAAGTGTACGGGGGGGGGAGGCTGTCCAGGGGCATGCAAAGCCAACGTCCCAGTGTACCTACACCCGCACCAAGGACATGGCTCACTGCGGATGCCGCCGGTTCACGGCTCCGCCACACACGAGGACGAACCCCCTCCCCTCAGCGCTGAACTCCCGCGCCCGCCATTTCCCGCCCAGCGCGCGTGCGCCCCGCATCCCCCCCGCCCCCCCAGCACTGGGATTTTCCACGAGGCGAACGGCGGAACCGAGCGGGCCACCGCGGCACGTACCGCACGCACCCAAGCCCGCCTCTGGCGCGAGGAGGTAGCCAATAGAAAGGCGGCGAGAGGCCGGGCTGGCCAATGGAAGAGCGGCGAAGGGCTGAGCCGGCCAATGGAAGGCGGGAGGGGGGCGGGACGTGTGCACGGGGTGGGTATAGCCTGGCGACCGCGCAGCCGCTCGGTCCCAGTGTGAGGTGAGGCGCGGAGCGGGTGCTGCTGTGGTGCGGGGCTGCTGGGCACAAGGTGAGTGTGGCGGCGGGGGCCTCAGCGGCCCAGTCCCTCCGCAGTTAACCGCGGGTCCTGGGCTGACTGCTGTTTCCCCTCCTCGGGCTCCGGAGCCTCTGCAGCCGCCATGAGATGCGGCCGCGCCGGCTCTGCCTGTGAGCCCGGCCGGGCCTAGGCGATCTCTGAGGGAGCGCTGGCCGCTGCGGGCGTGCTTCCAGCCACACGGCGCGGCGGCCGCATCGCCGGGGGGAGGCCTGCGCCGGCCTAAACCCCGTCAGCGTGGGCACAGGCAGTTAAAACCCTTTGGGATATATGGTGGAGCAAGGCTTTTTCTCAAAAGCAGGGTTGAACTTCTTTCTCTTAATCATTAACAGTTGCTTTCGGATTATGTGTTGTGATTTGGACTTTCCCCTTTTTAGTTGCAGTGGATGTCCTTCAGCTTCGCATCTCAAATATTTTAGCGTTTGATGTCAGCACTCAGATGGATTCCCCATCTCTGGAAATGTTCAAAGCAGGTTGGATGGGGCTTGAAGCAACCCGATCTAGTGGAAGGTGTCCCTGCCTGTGGTAGAGTGGTGGGAACTGGATGATGTTTATAAGGTCCCTTGCAACCCAAAGCGTTCTGTGAAATCTGTGTGCCTTAAGCCTCTCAATAGAATTGATTAAGTGCTGGTTATCTCAGGGCAGCACTTGTGGGGAGTAGCACATGGCAACTTGATGTGGATCTCTGGATGTTACGGTGTGGAAGAAACCTCTTCACGAGCTTCCCTCGTGCAGGGCTACCGGAGAGGCTCGTGGTCTTTCTCCAGTTCCGTTACTTGCCTGCTGACTCACAGGGCAGGGCTGTGACTTTCTCAGCCTGCCAGGAAGTAGTGAAGTTTGTCATCCAAACCCACAGACTGAGGCAATGCAGTTTCAGGCCTCCATCTTCTTAAATAACAAGAAAGTAGTTCAACGTGTCTGTGTCTTACTCCCTGCCAGGCATTGCTTAAAATACACTGCATCATGTTGCAGAGCATGGAGGTGAATTAATACCATGTGGAACGAAAAGGAGTAGGGTTGGAAGGTGGCCTTGTTGGTCCACGCTTGTCCAAATACTTTTAAGTTGAAGTAGTCTGCATTGGTGTTAGGATACTGTATTCCTTGTAGAGAACACGGGTTCAGGTATGGAGTAAGTGGTTATTTCACAGAATCATTAGGGTTGGAAGGGAACTCTGGAGATCATCTATTCCAACCCCCCAGCCAAGGTTTGGGCTTCAGTTGACAGTGAGGCTCATACTCAGAACTGGCAGTGGGCTGTAGCTTGGCCTTGAAGTAGGTAACAGTGAATGCTCCTGGGGAGGCCAGGAAAGCTAGTGTGTGTGTGGTTCCTCCTCGAAGGGAGACACTGACCTTGCCAGCAGATTACAGTGCAAAATAAGGTTTAATGCAATGTGTGCATTAAATATCACTGGTGTTTGCATGTGTGGCTAGCTCCATCACTGAGTACAAAGGTCTGGAGTGCTACTGCATTTTGTTAGCATTTCCACGGTGCTGACCCTTACTTTCTAGATGTGGCTGTATTGGTTGAGGCAGAATATGTAACACTCAGCTTCTGATGAGCTAAACAGCATCAGATTTTTACCCAGGAATAGCTCAGAGGAAAGCTGTTTCTTGAACACGTAAGTGAGGGGGTTGGCAAGAGCAGCCAAAGGGAAAGGAAGAAAAAGGTGTGAGGAATTTCTGAAACAGTGCAGTGCTGTGAAATGCCTCCTGCTAAAGAAAAGGAAGGGACTGCTGGAGAGGTCACTTGTCAAGGGTGCTTGAGTAATGTCAGACCTGGCAGACATTACCAGTGGAAGCTCTTACAGGGTGTATTCCTGAAGTGCCACCTTTGTGAAGGTCAGCAGACAGTTCTTGCATTGCTCTAAGGCTTACTGTGAACTGGCTGGCTGGTCAAAGAATCAGACGCCTAATGTTTTGTTGCAAAGCCGTGGTTCTGAAAATGAAAGTAAGGCATAGCAAGTGCCAGCCCAATCAGCTCCAAAAGCCCTTTTCAGATAAATGGGGATTCTTCCTATTAGCCACTGCTCAGTGCATGTGCAGAGAGATGAGTGTTAGCATGCATAGGACTGATAACTGGAGAGTTGCAGGGATTTATTTCTAGCTTGATATTTACTGATTCAAGTTTCATAGTGGCAGCACGAAGGCCAACTTGAACTAAGTTGTGTTGCTGCTTAGATTAGTCATATCGTCTGTCAGTGTGTGGGCTTTGCTGTGAAGCAGGCAGTCTCTAAAAATCTGCCTTATACAACACACTGCTTAGAGGCAGGGCAACTGGAAAGGGCACTTTAAAGCCAAGGGGACAAACCAAATGGTGACTTGTTTTTAATATGGGGGGGGAGGTTTTTTCAGTGGAGGGAGAATGAGTGTATGAAGTTAACCCCCCCATACACACTAGGTACAAGCAGCAGTATTTCTAAGGTCCTGTTTTCTTAACTTTGCTCTAACTGCAGAGAGATTCATGATCGTTTCTGTAAACAGGGTTACCACCCACACTGGCTTGCCAAAGAGCCAGCTTCCAGATAGTTCTACGTCTGAGTCTGAGCTCTCTTCTCTACAGATGAGCTGGGTTTGGTGCCAGTTGGTGGCTTGCAGGCATTTGTATGACTTGGTTTTTAAAACGTAGCTACGCTGATATAAGGAATTCCTTATTGCCTTTTTTCTTTAAGGAGAAGTGTATAAATATGAGAAGGGGGTGAAAAAGTATTCAAAAGAGGAAAAATAACCAAAGTCCTTTCGAGAGGAAAAGCTATTCCTTAAATACCCCAGACAGGGTATAGCTATTAATGCAAGTTCTTAATTGGAGCTCTGGCTGTCTGTTTCTATTTTGGGATAGGTTACATTTGGCTCTGAACAGCTGCTGTGCATTCTAAGCACTGTTGCACTTTAGCCTTTTATCAAAAAGAATTCTATCTGGTGGCAGAGATTTCCTGTGTTGGGGTTGCTTGGCTGCTCTTACATGGTAAGGTGACATTCCTTTAGATCTCTCTGGAGACAAGGCTTCTGGTTTTAGACTGTTCTTCCCACCTAGGTTAAGATTTCTGCCTTCTCAACATATGACTCTTAACTCTCACCAAGTATAATAGGTTTTCCCGGTTGAAATAGTGTGAAGTGGTGTTTTTGAACTGTTTTCATGACTGTATGTGTTACTACAGGGTATAAATGATGTTGAGCTGATGCTAGCAGCAGCCGTTGCTGCATGCCGAGAGGAGTGCAAGGCTTGAGGTCCCTGGAGAGGGTATTTGACGGGGTTTCTGTGTCACTGGCACACTTGGGCTGTGTGGGAGAGGGACCAGGTAGTAGGTCTCATGTGAGGGAGAGCTAGGTGGTGCTGGCTGTACCTGTGGCCAGTTCAAGCTGCCAGAAGCCACACAGAACCAGCCTTCTGGGAGCAGGGAGCGGAGTCTGTTGGGAGCAGCATGAGGAGGTTGTGTGGCAGTTCTCCTGGGAAGGGCATGCTGGTGATTTGGCTGCTGCCTGCTCTGCTCAGGCTTAGGCTGTAGCCTGTCACCCCAACTCAGCTGGTGGCTGTGCCAGTCTCCCCAGAAGCTTGATATCTGCAGGTAATTAGAAGATGACATCTTTCAAAAGAATTACCACTTTATTAGTGGGCTCTTTAAGAACTATAAAGTGATGGCTACCTGCTGAAAGAAAATGATGTCTTCCTGCTGCAACTGCAAGGCTGTGGCTGAAACCCAAACAGAAGCAATACAGCTTAGCTATGCTGATGTCTCCACCCAGACAGTGCTCCTCAGAACTGGAATAGTGGTCCAGACCTTGGGTTACATGGAGCTTTGGTATCTGGATTTAGTTTGGATATAAGGAAGAAATTTTTTACGATGAGGGTGATGTAACACTGCAAGAGGTTGCTCAGAGAAGTTGTGAATGTCCCATTGTTGGAAGTGTTGAGTCAGGTTGGATGGTGCTTAGAGCAACTTAATCTACTGAAAGATGTTCAACCCCCTCCCTGTGGCAGGGTGATTGAACTAGATGATCTTTGAAGGTCCCTTCCAATCCAAACCATTCTGTAATTAATGCTAAATTCTTCTTTTCAGGTATTAAAGATGTCCATTCTCAAGATCCATGCCCGTGAAATCTTTGACTCTCGTGGGAATCCCACTGTTGAGGTAGACCTCTATACCAACAAAGGTGAGTCCTTAACTGTAGATGTTTGTTTCTTCTGTTTATCTGGCAGAACTGAAGAGGCAGTCAAAAGCATACAAGCTGTCCTGTTAAAACAGTGGAATTGTGCTTGCTTTTTCTTCCATACATACAACTTGTTGCTGAGCTTGCAATGGAACTTGCAGGAAAAACCTGTACCTCACTCTACTGGGATGAATTTCCTCATCTCAAGATACTGGCCTGGGCAGTGAAGTGTTTCTTCCTGTGCCACTTCTTACACTCTAAATTGTGCAAGTGTTAATCCAAACCTGCCTTCCTCCCCTTGTCCTGAGCAAAAACTGGGATAGCACTTGCAAACTTGGAGTTAAAAGGCCTTTGTTTTTGTCCTTAAGCAGCTGCTAATGGCCTGTTCTTAGTTTTCAATGCTCCCTAAACTGACTGCACTTGAAATTTAATTCTTGATTTGCCTAGCAGTCACTTTGTGTTCTGAAACACTCTTCTGCTGCAGAGTTGAATCTTGGGTAATGGTTTCTTCTCTGTGTGAGTGCTCAGGCATGACTAAACAACTTGTCTAATTGGGTTTTCACATCCAACATCTTATATTTTTAATTATTGCAGGACTTTCCCTTGGCTTGCTAGTTGTTCATCCCACATCCGATAGGATCTGACACAGGCATTGTGCAAACACATACCAGTGTGATTTGGTGGAATGAGCAAACACAATAGCTGTAATACACGAACTAAATAGCTGATCTTTCTGCCTCACAAGATTAATGCAGTCATTTAATGGGATTGCCCCTACTAAGCTCTGCTGTAGTGGGATAAGGGAAAGACTGGAGGCCAAAGCTGGCATCTTGAACCACAGGCAGAACAGACTCCAGTGGGTTGATTTGCTGAAAGTTCAGCATCCTTGGCTGGAGGGATGGGCTATCTGGGTGGCTGTGCTGCTGGTGGAAGAGCTCAGAAGTCATATTAACAATATAGGCCTCATAATTGTCCCTTTTATGCCATATCTTGGAAGAATTTAAGAGCTTGCTTACCAGACTGAGCTCAAAAGAGGATTCAGTAATAAAACCATGTTTCTGGAAGGGGAATGGGTGACTTTGCTAACTTAAACACACTTGAAATGCATGGTGGAAAATGAATCAACTTGCTGTTCATCAGTGAGGGAGACACTGTTGAATTGGTGATGCTGTAAGGGAGCAGAGAGCTCCCTCAGGATGGATGTTAAGTGAGCAGAGATGCTGTTCACAGGTTCCTCTCCCATCGCCAGGGGTGGCAGTATGTGGTAGGTTGGGATGGCGTATGGGTGAGGAACATTTTGTGGGTTTGAACATGCCAAGACAGTTCTTTTTCCTGTTGTGAACAGGTCTGTTCAGAGCTGCTGTTCCCAGTGGTGCCTCAACTGGAATCTATGAAGCTCTGGAGCTTCGTGACAATGACAAGACACGCTACCTGGGGAAAGGTAAACCTGAATTTTGGTACCTAGCTTGGCCTGGTACAGTGGCTGTGTTGCTGCATATCTTTATGCCAGATTGGAGCAGAGGTCACGTGGGCTCCCTCGCTGCTGTCCATGTTCTGTACAAGGCATGGCAATTAAGCAAAAGCTATGGAGATTAACAGTGAGGTGCTAGCAATGCATACCACATGTAGGCTGTGTGGCTGGGGCAGAGGTAAAGCACAGGCTGCTGGATTTCCAAAAGGACAATGTGGAGAGTGACTGCCTTCAGCATGTGTAGTAGTGAGAATATATATACTTCCATAGGTGGGTACATGGTGCTCGGGCATGACAGCTAGGTGATAATGTCTCTTATGGTATGCCCAAACAGACTGTTACACCACTCCTGTTGCCCTGCATGTTGGTGCATGTCAGAGTGTGTTAGTAGTGTGCTGTAAGAGCATCTGAACTAACTGCTCTGAAAGGCTTGGTGATGCTGCAGCTAGTCACAAGATTTCCTCACAGACCAAATTTTCAAAGAACTCTTAAATGTACCTGCTCTGGCACCACAGGCTCCTTAGAAGCAGGTTAAATCCTGAACCTGAGGTTTATGCCAACTGTTGACCGCAGCTAATGTGCAGCTTCACACTGATAATCATGGAAGATACTATTGTTTCAGACTGCACAATAGGTAAAGCCACCTTATCTTTTTGTCTGTCATTACAGGTAGCCAGGATGAGTAAGTTCGTGTTAGTGGCATATTATTTTAGTTGTCTGGGGACTTACTGTATGTTCTGAAAGGAAACTAAGCACAGCAATCACCTGACTGGCTTGGGAACAAGTATGGGGAAAAAGAATAGCCACATACAAGATGGCATTACCTAATAAACATCCTACTAGTAATTCATATGATTACCCTGAGAGCTTGGGCAGTCAGGACTCCTTTTTAGCTTGCTGCTGTAAAAGCATTGGTGATGCCTTCAAAGTATATAGATTAACTCTTGGCTGGGAAAGAGATTCACTTGTCTTCAAACTTTTCTGCCACTCGGGTGGAAGGAAGCTGAAATGTTCTGTTCCTATTGAGAAAGTGTAGTTAGAGTGGATAACTATTGAATTGAACCTGGAGAGCCTTGTCTGAGAAGATTCATGGTTGTTATTACTTAAACACAGAATAAACTCCTAGATGACTGAATATCCCAAAGAGCTAAAGAGCTTATGCTGTTTACCTCAGGCAGTTTTCTCTGAGAAGAGTAAATGTGTACTTACCTCAGTGTGCTAAATGCGTGTGCACTTAGACCTGTTAAATCTGATCCTACAGGCAGTTCTTGATGGCACTTAACTAGACAGCAGCCTGAGCTTCCACAGCAGGCTATCACAGCTGGGAGTTTTTGTAAGCTGGGGAATAACATGGGTTAGGAAAAAAGAAAATCACCAAAAGAGATGAGTTGCAGATAGCTGGTAGGTCTTTTGTAACAGAAACCTGCAGCCTTAGACCATTTAAAAGGCAATGGATGTGATTCAAGGTGCAGTTAATGAGCATTCACAGGTTCTGAAGCTGAGGTCTTTGGAGATCTTCAAACAGTGTCCAGGGATGCTAGTACTCCTTAGGCTGATATTGGTAGCTGGCTAATGATGGCCTCTGCTTATGGGGAAGAAGCAAGTTCGTGCTGGAACTGCTGGTTTACACAGTGGTGGGTCCACATGATTAAAAGGATGATGCTGTGCGCATGCATTATTCGCTGCCTGAAGCCAGGGCAGATGATTTTTGTGTCTGCATACAGGTACAGTGACAGTGTACTTGAACATTGTATCAAGTGTAAAATGTGCTAAGCTGATGCTTTAGCAGTGTTCCTGAATAGCAGATAGCGAAATGCCTGAGCTGCTGCATGCGGAAGTTCTGAGGAATACTTTTTCTTTCCCCTTACTCATCCATTCCATGAACGGGTAGGAGCAGCCTGTCCTAAACCCTTTTCTAAATGCTGTCATTCAGCCACTTGAGGTTTGAGTCCACAATAGTATGGAAACCTGGGTGGAAGGACCAAATACAGCCTCGCTGACTGATGCACAGTTACCTCTACCCTTTGAATCCTCTTGTTCCTAGTGTGCTGCTCAGTATGAGACACTTGCTGACTTGAAGGTCTGTTACCTATTTGTGTCCTTTTCTCTTTCTTCCATGACTGCCTTTGTTCTTGGCTGTGGGTCTTCATCTCTTCCTTGATTGTCTTTGTCCATTTCGCTTCTGTCAGGTGTATCCAGAGCTGTTAAATATGTTAACGAGTTCCTGGGGACAGCATTGTGTACACAGGTAATGGATGTGCTCTTAGTGCAACCTTGTCACTTGGATGAATTTCTCCAGGGCATGGTCTTGCAAACTAACTTTGCAGCAGGCATTCCTAGGTGATGCTTACTTCATGCAACTTCTGATTCAACCAAGATGACCTCTGGAAGTGTTCAGATTTGGCTGTAAGCTGAGGTTGGATTGGGGTTTGAAGAGCATGAGGTGATATCCTTGATGTTGTTGTTACTGAGATCACTTACTAATGCCTGCATAACCAGTGTGGTTGACCAGTGTCCCAATTTGCTTGTTCCTTACAGGTGTCTCAAAAGCTGTTGAGCACGTCAATAAAACAATTGCACCTGCACTGGTTGGCAAGGTAGGAGCAATGTGTTGTCTGCTAACATCAGCTAATGCCAGTCTAATGTGTCCTAACTGACGGGTTGTCTCTTGAGACAGTTGCAGGAACTGACTTGCCTGAAGGGGGTGTTAGCCTATGCGTTGGAGTGCATGTGAATAAACTGACCTTTTGGCAGCAGTTGCTTTTCTTGATGACTGCATATCTAACAATCAAAACAGTCTCCAACGGCTTAGTATTGTAGTGTGCGGAAATACTTAAGCATCTGGGAACTCCAGTGGTGTGCAGTTAAGATACTTTATGCTTAAAAGGGTGGCTGAATGATGGGGAGGGACTGAGTTTTATCCAAGCTGGCTAATTTGGAACGGAATCTGAGGGGATCTTACTAAAGCCTGCTTGAGTGAGATTGCTGTGCACTTCATGGGCACTAAGCCCTATCTAGAAAGGAGGGTGCAAAACTAAGTGGCAATGCATGAAGTGATTGTATGTTCTTAGTGATAATTCCAAACATTATGTACTAAGCTACAAATGGGTGTATGTTTTGAGCAAGCTGGTCATCTTTGAGCTTGCATGAAAGGGGCAGGAGGCATAAACTGGAGCTTTCTCCTATGCTGTGCCAGGCAGATAGCAGTGTAAATGTCAGCAAGTCAAGGGATGTGATAGTCTTACAGCTCTGAATGTGGAGAACAAAACAAGCTTCTCAGGTGTCAGCCTTAGTCTGCTGGAAGTGACCAGAAGATGCTGCTGTGTGATAATGACAGAAATTAGTCTTTTCAACTGTTGGTAGTTGCCCTTAAGCAAGTTTTGGTGCCTGCCAGGGAACTAAAAATGCAGTTGGTAGGTGAGAGCTTATGGAGCTGTGTTTGGTGTTAAGGAGTGCTTTGTTTTCTTCTTTCTGCAGAATGTCAATGTTGTGGAGCAAGAAAAGATTGACAAACTGATGCTGGAAATGGATGGATCAGAGAACAAATGTAAGTAGGCTTTGTGTTCCAGTGAGGTGTGAAAAGATGAAGACTGGTTTATATGTTTCTGGCTTACCTTGTCAGAAACAACTGGTGTGGCATATGCTGTGCACTTGCATAACTAAGACCATGGTTTTGGTATTTCTGAGTCTCTTTATGAAGACATAATGTTTTTGTAAACAATTTCTTGCTATTTCAGCCAAATTTGGTGCCAATGCCATCTTGGGTGTATCTCTGGCTGTATGCAAAGCTGGTGCTGCTGAGAAGGGTGTCCCCTTGTACCGTCACATTGCTGACCTGGCTGGAAATGCAGAAGTGATTCTTCCAGTTCCTGTAAGTCTCTTGCTAGGGCTACGTAGAGACTTGATCTGACCAAGGTGCTTCATGGTGTCTTGTCTTAGATCAGGTTCTGTAGAGAATAAAGAGTCTTAGTTTAAATGCTGTTATAAACTTACCCTGATACCATTCTAACTTGACTTTTCTTCTTGGTTACTCCAAGGCTTTCAATGTGATCAATGGTGGCTCCCATGCTGGGAACAAGCTGGCTATGCAGGAGTTCATGATCCTGCCTGTGGGTGCTGACACTTTCAAGGAGGCAATGCGCATCGGTGCAGAGGTCTATCACAACCTAAAGAATGTAATCAAGGAGAAGTATGGCAAGGATGCAACCAACGTGGGTGATGAGGGTGGCTTTGCCCCCAACATCCTGGAAAATAAAGAAGGTAAGAATGAGCTAAGTGTGGGAGGAGGTGTAACTGATAGCTAGAGAATGAAGACCATACCTGTCCACTGTTGAATGGAAAGCAGGATCAGTAGGTTGTAGGACTTGCTGCTGTTAACTTGCTTTGTTTTGTACTGGTGTGATCCAGTGTAGTACCACAAAGCTGTTCCCCTTCGACATCAGTTAACGCAGCTTGATGGGGTGGCTTTGACTTCAATGTCTCATTACTGTTCATTCCTGTGGCAGCTTAAGGGAATCTTGCCTCCTTCCAATTGAGACGTGGTGTGGGAATATCTGCGTGCATTGCAGTGTTCTCAGAAGGCAGTAATCTAAGTTTAGTGGAGTTTTTTCCTCCTGACAAAGGAGGAAAACAGTTTGAACTGTGCCTGATAACACGTGGGAGTGCATGAAGGCTTGCCTGGGAAGCTGAGGCATTTGCTGCTTCCACAGCCAAACAGTTCTGTTGAGAAACCTGTGGGGGGAGGGAGGCAGTTTGTCTTGTGGAAAGGGAAATAACTGTTGGTGCAAAAAACTGTACTAGAAGAGCTGTTTTTCTGCCTCTTTTGCAGAAATATTGCTAATAAGCCAGTAGAATAGTGTTAAATTGCCTGTTACTTTAAAGCTGCTAGTTGTATTCTTGTTGAATGTGGCCTCTGAGCTGCCCTACCTTTTCTAACACTGCAGATACTGAGCCAGCACCAGAAATCAGGGCACTTCTGAATCCCAGTCACATGCAGCTCTTGCTAGGTCTGTAGCCTAGCAGACATCAATGAAGATGACCTTGAATGGCCATTACGCTCCAAGGAAATTGTGTTGCTGACAGCAGCTGCTTTTGCAGTTTGTACATTAACATCTTGTTTAAAAAACCCCCCAGAACACAGAAAAACCAAACACACTCAATGTAAGCTTTGTGCTGTAAATAGCCTGGCTGATCCTGCTGCTTGGCTTTGAGTTAGGGGCGATTGGGAGAGTCGTGCTTGTCTTGACCATGCTGAATTTCCTTGCTTGAACTCTGCCAAACAGGGTAGTGTAGCGGGTCATATCCAGAGACCCTCTTCTGCATTATAATTGTGCAAGTGGGGCATAGGTAGAGGCAAAGAGAGGGTGCCCTGTGCAGAGACAGGCTATGTATCCCATTGCCAGTCAGGGTTTGGATGCTTATGACTTTCATGGTCCACGCCTGATCTGGAGCTAAAAGGTAATAAAGTGCAATCACTGCTTCCTACCCACATGCACAAAGCTCGGAGCAGGTAGTGTCATCTAGTATTAAGCTTTCTGGCCTGAAATGCAGTCCTGCCTGAAGAGATTCTGAATCCTGTAATGGTCTCTCAAGGGTATTACAAGCTAAAAGCAGTATTAAAGTAATATCTTGTTCCAGTCAGTTCAGAAGTGGGAGAGTTTTTAAGAACCTTTTCTGTGTAGCCTTTGGGCTTTCTGTAGGGGGTAATGGCTATTCTTTGCCAAGTGAAAGTACTGTTGCTGATAAAGGAATAGCTTTTGAGGCAAGATGTTTGGGGGGAACTCAGAAGCTTCTTGCTGTGTTTCAGCTCTGGAGTTGCTGAAGACTGCTATTGGGAAGGCTGGCTACACTGATAAGGTTGTCATTGGCATGGATGTGGCTGCCTCAGAGTTCTACCGTGATGGAAAGTATGACCTGGACTTCAAATCCCCTGATGACCCCAGCAGATACATTTCTCCCGACCAGCTGGCTGACCTGTACAAGGGCTTTGTTAAGAACTACCCTGGTAAGTTGTTTGTCAACAAGAAGCATGGTAGTAGTGGCAAATAGGGGTTGATTGCTGAAGGAAAGAGTTAGGATGCAGTCTCTCTTGTAAGAGCGATCAAGAGCAGAATGAGCACTAGCCTTTTAGGTGTCTGAGGAATGTTCCTTGATGAGGGGTAGTACTTGGCTGCAGCACTTTGGTACCTCTGCTTTCAAACAAGACCTTTCAGGGGAGTGTTGTCTTAAAGCTCCTTGTATTGCTCTACAGTGGTGTCCATTGAAGACCCATTTGACCAGGATGACTGGGGAGCGTGGAAGAAGTTCACTGGCAGTGTTGGCATCCAGGTGGTTGGTGATGATCTGACTGTGACCAATCCAAAGCGTATTGCCAAGGCTGTGGATGAGAAAGCCTGCAACTGCCTCCTTCTTAAGGTCAACCAGATCGGCTCCGTGACAGAGTCACTGCAAGCGTAAGTTCTCCCCTCTTGGCCATGCCAGGGAAGGGGGTTGCCTAATTGAGGGATATGAACATATAGACCAGATCCAGTGGACTAGAAATGTGCTGAGTGGGCATCTGTAAAGGGAGAACAATTGTTAACTATTAGAAGATGCTGGCAAGTAAACTTGTACCTTCATGGTTCTGAAGTCATATAGGCATATAAAAGAACTTCACTGAGTCTAAGCATGTGTAAAAGCAGCTCTTTGTCACTGTGTTGTTGCGTGATCGTGATCCTGACATGTACCAAAGGGCAGTTCTGTCATGCCCAAGCAAGGAATGCCTGCCACTTGGCAGCATCACTACCACAAAGGCTGAAAGCAAATAGGCATGGTGTGAGTCTTGGTGTCTTATCTCTTCTAGCTGCAAGCTTGCCCAGACCAATGGCTGGGGTGTGATGGTGAGTCACCGTTCTGGAGAAACAGAAGATACCTTCATTGCTGACCTGGTAGTTGGTCTCTGCACTGGTCAGGTTGGTATCTGTACCTGTGGTATTTTGCTTTTCTGCTTGATAAGATAATACGGTGATGGAGCCATGCTCTTAGAGCATGCTTCCATTCAAAGCTGAAATTAGAAGTGGGGAGAAATCTGAGGTGGCAAAATCAAACATTAAAAAGTGGATGTGTTCTAGAAACAAAGAACCTCATACTAATAAACATGCAGAGGTGGGGATGGTCCAGTAAAGCAAGAAAAGCAGAAGTCCTTCATGACTACTTGCCTTCTGCAAGTGGAACAGGACAGTGAGTCTGTTCCAATAAACTGAGAATACAAAGCGGCTCCTGAAGTCTGTCTACTCTGTAGACTTGCAGCTCTGGGTTGCTTCTCTCCCCCAGTACTGAGGGGTCTCTGAGGTCTCTGCTTGCTTGTGTTGTAGATTTGCTGTTCCTGTATACAGGAAGCTGATTTTTGTCTAACGGGAGCGTGACAAGGGAACATGTTATCTTGTGTAAACTCACCTTTAACCACCTGTCTGAAAAATCCTAGTTAACTCCAGTGGGTGTACTGGGATTTCCTGAAACAAGCTGTTAGCAAATGAACAATCTTTTATTGCTCCCAAGCCCTGTCCTGTTTGACTATACAGATATTTAGAGCTTGATGCTTGAAAGAAAGCTTGTGATTATGGTCTCTAAACAGAGTAGTCGTGGCCTTATTCTAACTTCCTGATTTCCCTTTCAGATCAAAACTGGTGCCCCTTGCCGATCCGAGCGTCTAGCCAAGTACAACCAGCTGCTGAGGTGAGACTTGGAGTTGGGGAAAGAGTTGGGGGTGAAGCCTGATATAGAATTGGTGCTCCACTAATGCATTCAGGACACAGCTTAGTCTTCTGCATCTTGGAAACACTTTGCAGCTTAAAGACATAAGCTGGCAAAGGTGCTTTGGGCAGGTGCTGTGCTTGCAGAACTGGCTGTAGGCTAAATGATGTATTGGGTGGGTCATCTTCATAATAGACACACTACAGGGAGCATCATACAAAGCATCCTGTGATAGTAGGTAGGAGACATTATCCTGCTTTCTGCATGAGGCAGATCCCTTGAACGAGCATGTGAAATGTTTGGGTGAAGCTATGTAAGACGGGTGATCCTGAGCAGTGCAGTTAAATGTTTGTCTAACTGAAGTGGCTTGGTGGGAGCTGGCTTGTGGCTCTGGTAGTGCCTCCTGTGCCAGGCAGTCCAGGTTGATATGGTGTGAGGCCAGCAGCTGTGCTAATGTGGGAGTTCTGCACTGTCTGCTGACACCCAGCGCTCTCTCCCCTTTCTATCAGAATTGAAGAGGAGCTTGGCAGCAAGGCCCGCTTTGCTGGAAGGAACTTCAGGAACCCTCGTGTCAACTAAGTGTGGATCAGTGGACCCCCGTTCTGGTTTAGAGCACTAGTTACGTACTTAGATCACAATTACCTGTGCTAGAGAAAGATAAGGGCAGCTGGAAGGAAAAAGACCAGTTTGCAGGTCCTCTTACCCCATAGACATTTCCTTCACCTAGTGTTTTCACCAGCTCTGATCTGTTACTTGTAAGGCTCTACTGCTTTTGTAGAACAGTCCCTGGGGGGTTCTGTGTATCGAATACCCGCTGGGATCATGACCCTGTGACTGGGCATGAACACTTGAATTCCTTTCTCTGCCTGTCTAATCTTCAGTGTTTGGAGCTATGTGACTTGCAGTGCAGCAAGAGGTACCTGCAGACACAAATAGTAGTGTTTTTACATGTGATAAATAAAAGCATCAAACAACCCAACAAAGTGTGGCTTTGAGTTACTTTGGAGCAGAGTGAGGCACAGGGATACCTGTCTCTGTGTGATTGTATCCTGGTTCGAAGCTGTTCTGCAGGGAGCAGGAATTCTGTCACTGTGGCTGTGGGGTGGACTTGAGTTGCTTTGTGACAAATAGACAAAGAATTAGCCAAATGTATGTCCCTGCTCTCAGGAGGAGGCCCTCAGGGGTATGTTTAGCCCTTTGGAAGGGAGATTAAGAATAGGTTTGTACTCGGAGATCAATTGTGATCCTGCAGGGGAAGGGAGAAAGCTCCATGATCTGCCTTCATTTATCAAAGATGAGGGATATCCTGACAACAAGCATTGTGATTAACCTTTATCATGGCCTGCTGCAGACACCTGCTTGTCAGTCTTGTCACATAGCTGAAAAATGCAGTGATGACCCTGGCTTTTAGCAAGAGGTTGGCACAGTGTTAACTGTGGGGAAAGTGGGTTTGCAACCTCCCATCTTGATCTCTTGCTGTGAGAAGATGCAGCCCACCAGGATGTGAGCTGTGGCACAGTGCTGTTCCTGAACCCTTGTGCTTTGTTTACTGCTCTCTAATAGAAGGTGTAATTGAAAGTTGATCTGATGGCTGCACTTTAATTTCTACCCGATTAGTATGTAGGTACCATATTTCACATGGGGGAAGAAAAGACTTGAGGGGGTTTCCAGCTGTGTGAGAGCAGATGGCCATCAACAAAAGGGCTTGGGAGCAAATACTTGTTTCCCAAACCCTTTGTGTTGCTCAGTTGGAGCTGTGCTGGCTCAGCTAGGCAGGGACAGGACAGTGGTGGGAGAGATGGCAAAGCACATCTTTGCTCTTGGAGATGAGGAGGAAGAATTCCTTCTCCTGGGACTTGGCAAGATTGTTCGCTGGTGCTGGCACTGCTGTGGCTCTGTTGCTTTGTGTGGTTGCTGTTGGAACGGAGTTGTAATGTTGGTCCCTTACCAGGCAGGAAAAGGCAAATCATTGTATCTTTGAGGAAGAGGTGGTTTAAGCCTCATCTTGTTTACAGGGTTTGGTTTGTGGGTGTGTGTTTCATAATGGCAGATTGGCAAGGAAAAGATTAATTTCTGATTCCCTTCAATGACTATTCTCCTAGTCTCTCGACTCCAGGAAAAGGGATTACCTGTGTCTGGAAATGCCTCTGATCCGTGAGGAGCACAACAGTGCCTCGCTGTGGGCCTTGCGTGTGCTGCAGCGTGGCGCTGGAAGTCGGTTTTGTCTCACGGTTTTAAATCGCCAAGATGGAAATGGGCACATTTAAAGCTAGTGATGCTGCACCGTAGGTGGTGTCATTTACCTCAAAACCTGGATCTTAAGGAACATCTTCAGTTCTAGGTTGGGGAAGAAAGTCCCCACAGATTCTATTTCAAAAGCTGCTGTTAGGAAGTACAGAGCTATAAAATACTGAGGGGTGAGGGTGGTGTGTTACAACCAACTGGTGCAACAGTGCCCTGCCATTGGAGAATAAGGGCTGTGAGATTACCTTGTGAGGAGTGAAGATGCTTGTGAGCTGCTGGGGGATGTTAGCACTGCCTTGTACTGGCATAAGTAATAGCTGTGAAAGGAGTTAGCAGAGAGGACTGCTGATGGGGAAAGCCTGTAGTGTGTATTGATCAATGTTCTCCAACTAGAAAGACTCATCTGTAGTCTGTGTTTCCAAAGCACCTCATCATACATGAAGACTGGAGGAGCTGCAGCACTGAGAATGCTAAACAACAGGGGAGAGAAGGAGTTCTGGCTATAACAGTGCTCTGTTTTCTGATGCAAGTAGCCCCTGGCAAAAAGCTGTGGCTTGTCCCTTGAGGGAGCGTGGCCTGCAGCCCTATTGACCAGCTCACACTGAAGGTAGAAGAGCGCTGCACTCCTGGCACAGGAGCTGTGGGTGTGTTTGGATCCAGGTCTGTGTTTTGCAGTGTCCGAATTAGGGACTGACCCAGTGGGAGCACAGGGATCAGACCCAGGCTGTAGTGTGGCCCACTCAGCAGATGGAGCTTGAAAGCAAATGCAGGCACAGCTGGTGATGGAACAAACCTCCCCACAAGGACAATACCCACTGCAATGAAAACATCCCTTTGTGGGCAGTTGGCAACTGCTTTTCCTTAGAAGATTTATCTTCTCTGTCAGGCCCTTGAGAAGAGCTTTGCTATAAATACTGAGTTTACCAGCCCAAGCTCAGCACATGGTAAATGCTTCCTCTCACACACCCATCCTTTCCTAAGGCATCAATCTAAGCTGGTTGCACGCCATGCAGGTTTGAAACCTGGTGCACTTTTCACACATAGCTGATCTCTGAATGAGACCCGTTAAATGAGTTAACTGGCTAATTACACACAAATCCCATCAAGGGATCTTTCCTCTTCTGTCAAAGAGGTAAGCATGTACTATATACAGAATGGTTTAGCAAGTCGTTTAGCAGAACTGTGTTAGGAAGCAATAGCATTTCCCACCTAGTACTGCAGAAAGGAAAGTACAAATTCACAACCCACCTTACTTGTATTTTCCTTTAATGAGCATCAGGAAGGAAAAAGGGCTGGGACATCAGGTTGGTGGCTGCCATCAATTGACAAGACCCTGAATGGTGGTACAGCTGTGATGAAATGACTGATAGTGGCTGGCAGCTGGGCTGCTGTGCAGCCACATAAACCCAGGGGAGAAGTAAGGCAGTGCACTGAGCTGGGATCCTCTGCTCTGATGGATGGTTTGGTCTCAGCTCTGGCAAAAGAGCCTTCTGCTGCTTAACACCACTGCAAATGAAGCCCAGCTATTAATTCATTACCATTCACACCTCGTTCTCAGTGCAGGTTGAAAAAGTAACAGAGGTACAATTACCACATGTGGTGTGTCTTAAAATAATTAGGATGCAAAATAGCAGGGTTAGAAGAATGATGCTTTGGGCTGTAAAGTCAAAAGCTAAAGCCAAATGCTGTTGAACTGTATGCTCCTTCCTACACCATCAATCAGTCCCACAATGTCAGATGCTGTGCTCACCTGTCCCATCAAACCAGAGCTATATAAAGCTTTCAAGTTAAATCTTAGAGAATATTTGGGCCAGATCAGCAAGGTGCTTCCAGCTGCAGAGAATTCAGGCTCTACCTAATGAGGTGAGAGCATTGAAAGGAGTTA
The DNA here is from genome assembly GCF_004027225.2 of Strigops habroptila. NCBI lineage: Eukaryota > Metazoa > Chordata > Aves > Psittaciformes > Psittacidae > Strigops > Strigops habroptila. The sequence goes on from NC_044292.2 coordinate 4,641,263, forward strand.
CTTGCAAAGGAAGAAAAAAAAGACCAGAACAGGTAAGTACTGAAACATGGGACTGTGGCTTGTAGATAAGAATTTGAAGTGTGCTAGAGAAAAGTGAATGATTGGTAATTCTGTGTGTTTGGAGTGAGGGGAATAAGTGAATAGGGAACAAGATTCAATTGTTGAAAATCGAGACCTAAACCTGCAGTGCTGGAGGGGGGGGGAGAGATGTGTCTGCTCCTTAATCAGGGCTTGAATCCTGCTGTATAGCTCCTCACCTTCCTGTACTGTCCCTGTGGAGCTCCTACTCAAAAGGCTGTGCTTTATAACAGAGCAAATGTAGCACACCCAGTGCCTTTATTACTGTAATAATTTGCAGGGATGGCACTTTTTGGAGCAGAAGGAGGCACCAGCTTAGCAAACACTGACTGGGAGGCTATTCTGAGCAGAGCAGGCAGCCTTGAAAGGGGATCTGAGGCATGAAGCAGGCAGAAGAGATGACTGATGAGCAGAGAGGAGAGGCAGGTGGCACTTTCAGGAGCTATTCAGGTAACAGGATATATAATAGAGTGATACAAAGGGCTGAGTGGGAAAGATCTCCCACTCCCCACTGGCTCCGTCTCTATGTCTGCAGAGGTAGCTTTTCTGCTTTGCAGCTCAGCCTGCTCTTTGTATTAATTTCCTGATATCTTGGTTTCTATGTCTAGTACAGGCCCTGTCTCAAAGAGTTTGTTCTGGACAGAAAGGAATGTTGCCACTCCTCTATAATCAATGAGAAAGCAAATGATTCAACATCTGTTTGTCTTGCCAGATGTTAGCCCCTGGTAGGGAGTAAGCACAACACTCAACCTTCACTCAGTAACAACTCCAGCTGGCAGCACAAGGTATGTTTTCCAATTCTTTGGTTATTTTGAACCACACATAGAGCCTCATCGCTCATTTTCTAGCATCAAAACTGGACCCTATCAGTGCTGCAACCTTCTGAGTACAGTTTGGTGCTGTCAGATCACCCACTGGTGAGGACAGCTTTGTCCCTTGAGTAGAGGGTCCTGACTTTACATGTGTCCATAACACAGTGCTGGCTGCGGTGATGATCTGGAGTGCTCAGTGTCCCTGTTTCATCCTGTTCACCTTTCTTCCCTGATTTTTGTGCCATTCAACGATGTTAGAAATGATATTTTTTCTTAGTTCATTGATTTTAAAAAGAAGCAGAACTACAAGTGAACATTGGATTGACTGCTTCTTGCAGGAACTGCTCACTGAAATCTTGACACTTTCAGGTAGGAGATTTTTCTGCCTCTGACATGGGTAAGAACGATTTGAATACCCAGTGGTGGCTTTTTGCCTCCTGCTTGCTTATCCTGGGCACAAAGAAGTCACAGTCTCATTGTGTGCAGCCAGCGGGATCACCCTGGGGGAGCCTGTTACATGCACCCTGTGCTCTCTGTCTCCAGAGAGGCACCTCTGCAAGCTGTGCCGTGTTTCCCTGTCTCTGGAGAGGCAGAAGCTGTGGGAGTGAGCCATCCTTTGAAGGAAATTCATTGACTGCAGAGTTTCATCAACACCCACTCGCTCATTCACAGCCATGAAGGCTCATGTAATCAGCCTCACACGCTGCTGGGGGCTTGTCTGCTGCAGCTGAAGGGAAAAGCCTCACAACAGCACATGGGACCAGCAAGAGCAGATGAAGGGAATGCAGCTGCTGCGTTTTCCCCTCTGGAAGGAGGATGTTGGGCTCTGCTGCTGCTGTGTAGAATGCAAGGAGACAGAGGGTGGATGGTGGATGCAGGGAGAGAGGATCTCTGCTGGGCAGCCAGCCAGCCCTGCCTGCCCTGCAGCAGCATCTCGGGCTGTGGCCTCATGCTCCCTGTCACAGCAGGATTCAAACAACTGAGCCAAGCACCAGCTCGGTCCCACCGCTCCCTTGGAAAGCTTTTATTACTGCTCTCTTTGTATTGCTGGGTGAAGTTATTTCCTTGTAGATAGGAGCTGTGGGTGGGTGTGAGAATAACATGCAAGAACTCTGCTCCTCTCTGAGCACATGGGAGTGAGCTTAGCCTCTGCCTGCCTCTGACTGCTGGGTCACCATGGTGGGGTTCAAGGAACTCTGGGTTTGGTCACTTCTTCAGTAAGAGACCTATTTGGGTTCCCTCTTTTGGTCCCCGAGAAGGATTGCAGTGCTATCAGATCTGACACACTCTACATGTACTTTGTGCTCCATGGATAGATACAGTCACAGACACTAGAAGCGCAGGGTGTAGAGGATGGCAAGAAGAAATAAAGCAATAGCAGCTGTAGCACTCAACTGTGCTAAGAAAAGGTGAAGGAGAAAAAACCCAACCCAAAACAAGGAAGAGAACTGAGTTAGCGAGGAAGCAAAAAGGTCAAGTGAAGAATTCAGGTGATAAAAATGAGATTCAAGATAAACCATAAGAAAGAAAACAGTCACAAGGTCCAGGTCACCTCCTTGTGCCACGCTTGAAGTGTGTGTGTGTGTGGTGAGATCGCCTGTATGTAACACAATGTGCAGGCTTAGCTCTGTCTTGGAAACACATAAGTTTAACCATCCTGGGTGGCAGTTACAGGCTTAAATTACAGGAGAGAAAAGAAATACAAATGAGTTCTGCAAAATGAAAGCCCTGGACACAGCCCAGGTACAATGGCACCTTGCTGACAAGGGAGGCTGCAGCAGAGGCTCTGAGCAGCCCCAAGCCATCACCTCCTGCTTGTAAATGGGCTGAGCCCCTTCTCCTTGGCTGTGCTCACGGTTCAGCTCTGGTTCAGCGTCTCCCTGTGCTGATGCTGCCTGTCAGCAACCAGCAATTCTACTGTTGAACAAGGTGTGTGAGGTGAACCCAGTCGTCCAAAGAGTAATGTGAGAAAGAGGGAGTTCAGTGCTGGGCAGGGGGTGTAGTGTTCCCCTGGAAAATGAGCTGGGAAAGCACATGGCTTGGTGCATTCTGAAAGCAGAACATGAAGTGTTCCTTGGTTCCTTTTCGAGGACCAAGCTGTCCCAAGCAAGCATCATCCTGTGCTGTCCAGAAAGGGGTTGTTTTCAGAAGCAGTGAAACAGAAGCTGATCTTGGTGTGCATTTAACTTACAGCACAGGAGTTGCCCAAACTCCTTACTGACAAACCCCGCTTTTAGTGTTGATCCGTTTAATAACAAGCATTTTATGATGTGTTTTAATGCCAGAAGCCATCCAAACCCTCCCGCTGACTCTTGCTTATGAAATGCTGGCAGGCAGTGTCAGTCACGAAGGCACCAGTGTCCTATAGCAGCTGCAGCAGTCAAAGCAAAAGGCACAGACAGAACTTTGTACATCAAGATGCCAACACGCCTCGGCTGGTTGCTGTGGGTTTTATCCATCTCTCTTTGTAAGTGCTTGTTCTCACTCCCTGAAATCTGCAGAAGGGGCTTGAATAATATATATTGCATTAAACAGGCAGCCAGTGCTGAAAAATAAGGGCTGATTCTGTTAATTCAATTACCTATGCAGATGTTAAGACTAAAAACAGGTTAAGATGCTTTTCAGTCTAAGTCCCAGCAGTGAAATTCCTGCCTCCAAAAGATGCTGAAAAAAACCAGTGTTTGCTAAAGCTCCTGAGCCAGTGCTTTGGAGAGTAGGAGACAAATCCCTGCTTGCTAACCAGAGAGGAGCTGCAGGGCTTTTGTGAAGGCAGGTTCCAGGATGTGCTCCTACCTCCACGCTATTATTTTTGTCTCCTCATTGAAGCAGGTCTGCAAACAAAAGCTGAGGAAAAGCTCACAGGCGGCTGCTCTGCTGTTCCATTGCAAAGCAACTGATCCGTTTAACTGCACTGCTTTAGGTAAGTCCTGACCCGTGGGTTTTATGCTCTGAGTATTCGGGTTCTTCTCCTGTCTCCTGCAACAAACAGTGATTTAAAGACATATATTGTGGCTTTTATGTAGGCTATCAAATCGCTGATAGTGGGAATAGCTGGATTCAGAGCCTAAAAGTCTAGTGTCCCAGCAAAATCCAAGGAGCAGATGTTTCTAGGCATGCACAGCCTGAACCTGGCTTTCTGAACAGGAGAGGTATGTGTCTTTAGGAAGGCAGATGGATTTCTCTATTACTTAAACTAAAATCCTCCTGCCCAACTGTTAGGGATGAAGAGCATTAAGAGCAGTGGAGTGAGTCCCCAGGCAGGAGGCTATGAGATCCTCAGCCCTGGATCTGTTCTGAGACCTCAGATGTGTTGTTCCATTTCTCTATTGCTCACTTGTCTCACCCATCCCATGGGATGGATGACACTTTCCAGCAACACAGGGAGAATTCATCAGTCGATTTTGTGCAGTGCTTTGAAGATAACAAGTGCTGAGGGGAAAAAAAAAAGGCAGTGCTTGAAATGGAAATTTCCACACTGTATTTTCTCTCCCTTTAAAAAAGTACATTCAAATGTACCATCAAAGGTGGTGGTGTTGCAACACCAGGGAAAGAGCAGCTACAATGGAGAGGTGGGAGCCAGAAACCTCCTCCTGGAGGAGCAGATTTGCAGTGGGAAGGACACAAATGCAAATGGGAAATCAATCCATCTCCCTTGAACGCTCTGGCCATTTGTATCAGCTTAAAGTGGAGTCAGTCACTTAGGACACGAAGAGAAGCTTGTAAATCCATTTACTACTTTCTGCACTAAAGGAGAAGCAGTGGATTTATAGTGGAAATGCAGTAAGTGCACGTGTGAGGTAGAGGATGGCTTAACCTTTGAACAAACAGAAAGCATTCAGGCCTTGGGATCCAGACATATCAAACTGCTTTTTGGACTGATCTTCCCTCAGCCCTGGCTCTGAGTTTTCATCAAAGGCACAGAGGTGTCTGTGACACACATCCTTTTGATTCCCATTTTGTCTGTGGTCCTGTTGTGCCGGCAGCACGAGCCTTATTGTGGCTTCCCTGCTATCATGGGGATGGACCACTGCATCCCAAAAATGGGGGTCCTTCCCAGCGTGGTGCATTTGGCCTCCCCAGGCAGCAGGTAAACCCGCTCCACAGCTCAGCAGCCACTGCAAAGACCTGAATTCCCTCCTACCACCCCTGGTCTCGACTGCACAAGGAAACCACTTTCTGCCTGGTTTAGCAAGACTCTGCACCTTTTTGAACCAATCCTATCATTCCAGAGCTCCTTTTCCTGCCAGGCCAGTGAGCCTGTACCAAAACCATCATGATTTTGGTGTGTCGGAGGCAGACAGCTTCCCAGCCTGTAATTTCACATTCAACTGGTTCTTACATATGTCTCTATTATGAGCAATCAGTTGATGTTAACGGTAAGGAATGTAGAAACAAGCCAGCTCCATGCATGGGACAAGCTTGTTGCTGACAGTGAAGCCCCTTTACAAAGTCCAACAGTTTAGATGAAACTGGAAATACACCCACTGTGGCTTTCACAAGGCACCTTGTCCATGTCTGTGTGCATCTGCAGGATATACAACCTTGTGCAGACCTGCACTTTTCGACTAGGAAGAAAAGGGATTAATATGCCTCTGGCTTTTCTGTGTGTGGCTACAGAAGCAGATCTAACCATGCCCGTGCATTTGTGTGTGCAGATATGCATATACTCAGTTACAACCTGATGTCCAGTGGCTGCTACTTCTCAGACACAAGGTTCTGATACTTAGAACTGAAAAGGTACCAAAACGGACAACAGAAAGACACACAAACCTCTGGTGCTTAGGATCCTTTTTACTGACTACCATCACTTTGTGATGGTATCACTATCTCAAAGCTGTTTGGGGTTGAGAGTAAGTTTGTTGTATTTTCTTTACTTACCAGATTTTATCTGGTATGTAAATCACAGAATTAATTTGCTTGCAACTACCCTTAGGTATAATTGGGATATAGAAATAAGCATCGAAGGGTGATGCAATTAATCCCACTCATGAGGAAAGCCTCATTAGTCATTTGCAGCTTCAGCGCTGGCGACTTTCAAGGTGTACAAATCTCTCGTTAGATACATCTCATGTTCTGCAGATGGCCATTTTGTCTTCTCGCTGCATGCCCTGGAACATGCCCAAGTATACAAAAATGAGAGGAACGATTGTTAGGGCTGAAATTTTTGTGTTCCTTTTGAATGGGGTTTCTTTTTTCCCCTTGCACGGCGCACATCCTGGGCTTTGATAAATGAGTCTCACTAGACACTGTGGTAAGCCAACCTCTGCTAATATTCATTATGCAGAACCCACCAGGAAACGGTCTGAGTCAGGGAAATGGAAAACCTTTAAAAGAGAAAAAGAGTCTTTCTTGGTTTAATTCTTTGTTTTTAATGAGGTGTCGTGGTTTAACCCCAGCTGGCAACTACGAACCACACAGTCACTCACTGCCCTGCTCTGGTGGGATGGGGAGGGGAATCAGAACATGGGAAAACCCCTGGGCTGGGATAAGAATAGTTTGATAATTGAAGTATATTAATCATCATAACAATAACAATAATAATTGTAATGAAAATAGAGATAACTAAGAGAGAGGAATAAAACTCAAGCAAAGCAAGTGCTGATACCCGCTGATACCCAGCCCATCCTTAGCGGTGGTTGGTCCCTTCTGGCCAACTCTACATCCCGAGCATGATGTGCTTTAGTATGGAATACCCCTTTGGCCAGTTCAGGTCAGCTGTCCTGGCTCTGCTCCCTCCAAGCTTCTTGTGCCCCTCCTCACTGGCACAGCGTGGAAAACTGAGCAGTCCATCATTTAAGGGAAGCACTATTGAGCAACAACTAAAACATAGTGTGTTATCAATGTTGTTTTCAGACTAAAGCCAAAACACAGCTACTAGGAAAAAAATGAACCTATTCCAGCCAAAGCCAGGACATGAGGAAACTAATCTATAACACCTTGCATTTCTGGGATGGTTTAGAATATTAAAACCAGAAATTTCAGGGTTGGAAGTGCCTGAAAATAGTCAGGTAGGAATTAGGGCTTCTCCCTGCAAAAAGGTGGTGGGACCAATAGCCCAACTGAAGTGCATCTACACTGATGTATGCAGCATGGGCAACAAAGAGGAGGAGTTGGAAGCCATTGCACCAGGAAACTATGGAACAGCTGCCATCATGGGGACATGGTGGGATGACTGGTGCAACTGGAGTGCTGCAATAGATGGCAATAAACTCTTCAGAAGGATATAGGCAAGGAAAGCAAGAGCAGGTCATCTTGAGTGCCATCATGTGGCATGAACAGGACACCCAGGCAATTGGACCCAGCCAGCATGTGTTTATGAAAGGCAGGTCCTGCTTGACTAACCTGCTCTTCTGCTATGACAAGGCGACCCACTCAGTGGAGGTTGGCTATATGGGCTTTAGTAAAGCCTTTGACACCGTTTCCTACAGCATTCTCCTGGAGAAACTGGCTGCTCATGGCATGGATGGGGGCACTGTTAGCACCCTGTGCCAGTGCCTCACCACCCTCAGCGTGAAGAATTTCTTCCTAATGTCTAATCTCGATCTACCCTCTTTCAGCTTAAAGCCATCACCCCTTGTCCTATCACTACCCAGCCTTGTAAAAAGTCTCTTCAGATTAACAAATAACATGATTTTTTATCAGATTCTGTTAAGCCACTGTAATTTTATGAACACTTGAATGTGTGAATGTGTTCAAACTGATTTAAATCTTATTTACATTAATTTTGCTTCCGTTGCAGCCCATACAGCCAGTTTTAAATAAAGCTTACTGTGTCCAGGAGGAGTTTACAACCACCCAGTGCCTTGTCCTTCAAGCAGTATGAGACTTCTAACAAGTCCTCTAGTAATACGTGTGAAAATGAGATTTGAAATTCCTCAGATTCCTCCAGTAAGCAAACCAGGAAAAGCCCTAAAGCAAAGAGTTTGTAGCTAAAGGGCTGGTATCTAGATATTACAAAGGGAAAGACAGAATCTAATCCTTTTCTGTGAGTGGAGTTAGGTCATCTGTAAAAGCCTCTCAGAATATTATCTTCCGAGCTAATCGCTGTATTGACATTTGCCTGTTTCATTAGAGCTGAGCTTTTACTGCATTGCTGAGGTTAGAACCTGACTCATCTGTCATGGTCAAGGGCTGGTTTGGAATTTCATGACTGCAGAATAAGAAGAAGATCTCTCTCCCTTATTTTAACGAGTTGGGTTGAAATGATGGTCACAGAATTCCCAATATCGGTGGGGTTTGACTTCATGGTTCCCAGTTATTGGCAAAGTGACAGTTATTAAAAAAAGAGCCATGTTAAAGCATATTTGTGAAGAGATAATTTACATAAGTTAAATATACCACATACACTGAGATATAGATGTCAGCTAGAACAGATGCAAGGGCTGACAAAGGGAGAAAGGAAGAAATGCTATCTAAAACTACAAACTAAAAGCAAGTTAGGCCAGAACTGAGTCACTTATCCATATAATAAACCTCCATAGCACTGACTGAACAGGTAAATTCCTGGTCTCTATAACACACTGACAGTAAACTTTGCAGCAGGAGGGAACTGTCAGGAAAGTTTTATGCTCATGCAGGAAATACATCAGCATCTGAAAGGAGTCAGAAGTTGTCTGCAGAATCCTCCTGTACCCAGGATCACACTAATAAATCCAGAAATGCTTCATGTCATTATTATACAAATACATTTATCCCCTTCATGAGTGTCTCTAGGGTTTGCTGGATGCACTGCAGATACTTTTCCCCACACCTGAGTGTTATCTGGATTTGGCAGGAAAATTGTCATGAAACACATTAACACTTCACTTATTGATGATCTGTTTTGTCTGAAAGTGATTCTCCTTTTGCACCAGTGCCTGCTTTCTGAGTGGCATTTTGCTGCTGTTTGTAATGAAGAAGATGGAATGGTAACAGACAGAACACCATATGATTTTCCCATAACATAATAATAATACTACTATACATTTGCAGTTTCTGAGTTCTTTTGCTTCAGTGGATGTGGATGCATGACCAGCAGAACAGAACTCTGGAGCCGAAAGGCCCAAAAGGGACCTGGCAGAACAACCTGGGACGGGAGGTCTGTGAGAGCCTGGAAGATGGGAAAGCAGCAGACGAGGCAGGAGCAACACTATGTGTCACTCTAGTGTGACCCTGTTTGTGACGAAGACAGAAGCGTTTCCAGTTGGCAGCAGAAGCAGTGTTTCAGGTCCAGAACACTCAGCAGAAATGCTGCTGCATCAGATCTTTAGAAATATCCAGGGGTAAGGAACGGGATTTTGAGGATTAACATTTTGTGTGTAGATACCTTATGTGGCATGTTGGAATTTAAGTCTCTTTGTGGATTAGGCCAATTAGCCTTTCTGAGCATCAGCAATTTTATACCTCCCAGGAGCGCTGCGGGGGAGATGCACGAAACATTGCAAAGATGTCAGAAACTGTCTTGTTAGAGATGTGCCAGTATCTCATATGGACAGTCTATATGCACATAAAATATTTCACGTGTAGAACGTGCCCTGTCATTTCACCATCAATCTCTCTCCACTGGGATGTGAACCATGAATATCTGCAGTCACCAGGCACGAGCAATGATCTCTCTCTGCAGCGTTTGGGTCTGCCTTGATCTTCCTTGTGTTAACTAAACCTTGTAGCTTTAGCAGGTAGAAGGTTACAGGACAAGCTCCTTGGCTTTGTTTATTGTTATCTACAGGGAAGGCTGCATCTTTGCCAGAAAAAAACACCCAACCCAACCAAAAACCCCAGCATTTTTGAGGGCTTTTCCTGCAACAATCCTCTGGTTAAGAAGCAAACTTACAACTGGATCACTTGGCTGTGGTGTGAGGATGTGGGTATGCCTGCTAGAACTGGGTGTGAATAAGCACCTACTGCAGTTCAACTTGTATGAATTTCAAGGGGTACACAGTTGTTACTTCTACAATATGGGAGGAAATATTGTTTAACAACAAAATAGGTGATCAAAAGGTGTTGAGTGAACACTTCTAATCCTCACGTGGTGACGTGACGATCACCAGAAGGTTAGTAGAAGAGGGAAGAAGGAGAGAAAGAGGAAGAAAGAGGCTGCTGTGAATTTTCCCATCATGGAGATAGTGACTGGAGAAAGCTGTGGCAATTGGTACGGTTTTTAATGCATACACCCAGAGACCAAGGAACATGAAATTGTAATTAGCAGAGCAAATAGGAGAGATGGAATCAGACTCCATCAAGGACAGCTTAAGTGGAGCCTCCAAAATGGCTGTGTCAGGCATTTAACTGATGTGCATTTTTAGACGCTTATCTAAATTAGTTATTAGAACACAATCAACTCCGTGTCTCAACCTCTGGTGGTAACGTCCCTGAAGCTATGCGAGGGATAAATTTGTCCTGTACACTCAGGGCAAAGAACTAAATTCCTCTGATGTACAGACCTCAAATCTCCTTGTGTGTGCCTTTCTCTTCAGTGAAAGCAGCTCCCACTCCCCTCTGCTCACAGCAATAATGTTAACAGCCTCAAACTTATCTCCTGTGATAGACTAGAATCAGCCATGAAGACAGTTTACAGAGATGGCAAACAGTTGGGGTTACAGAAGTGTAATTGAGGGCAAAATCTGTCCTGACATATCCTAGTGCTTTTTGAAGAAGAGGATATAACTCCACATGAGATTCCTCGGATCCCCAGAAGAACGTGTGACTTTATTTACAGTCATGGGATTTATTTTGCTGGCCAGTGTTCTGCGGATGAAAGGTGAGGTTAGTGTTAAATAACAAGTTTGCTCTATTTTCGGCACTTCTTTGCTATCTTTTCTAACCATGTGATAGCTCTGAGATGAAGCAGCTTAAACATCTCCTAAGTGACCAAGGGTTTTATTAATTGCTACTCAGTAATTCGGAATTCTGCTATTGTGACAACTTCCTCACCACAGAGCATGAGAAGCAGCATCAGCTCCTTATCTAGCAACGCACTTACTTACTCATAATCCTAAGTTTCTGTGCAAGACCAGGAACAGCAGCTTAATGTGAGTAGTATGGAGCATGGACATAAAAGGTCTGTTGGACTGGAGCCACAGCGCAGCCAAAAGCTTCCGACAGAGCCATCAAACCTTGCACCTCGCCTCCCATTTGAAGGCGCTTCAAACACATTTAGGCATAATGCTGATCGCTGGTTACTTATTCATGAGAATGAGACAGCTTGGGAGAAACTCTTGTATGGAAGACGCACGTTGAACACGTACGACTGTAGAGCCACGGTGGAAGGGTGCTATGGGATTTATGGACTGAGTAGTGCAACTCTAGGGCTGCCTTTGCACCAGGCCCAGTGCATCTCTACAACTACCTGAAAGGAGGATGGAAAGAGGTGGGGTTGGTGTCTTCTACCAAGGTACAAGAGATGGGATAAGAGGAAATGGGCTCAAGCTGCACCAGGGGAGGTTTAGATGGAGATGAGGAACAATTCCTTCCCCAGAGGGTGCTCAGGCATTGGAACAGGCTGCCCAGGGCAGTGCTGGAGTCACCATCCGTGCAAGCGTTCACACACTGTGTAGCCGAGGCCTCAGTGCCATGGGTTAGTGGTGGCCTTGGCGGTGCTGAGGTAATGGACTTGATGAGCTTAAAGGTCTTTTCCACCCTCATTGATTCCATGGGTCTATGATCTCCAGCACCAGCCCGGGCCGGGCTGCATGGCCGAGGCCCACACACCTGCTTGGCCAGTGCTGGAGGTGACGGCAACCTATAACCAACCCCTCCACCGCTTCGGACATTGGCAGCGTTCAGGGTCAGGTTGGACACAGGGGCTTGGAGCAACCTGCTCTAGTGGAAGGCGTCCCTACCCGTGGCAGGAGGTTGGAGCTGGATCAGCTTTAAGCTCCCTCCAGCCCAAACCGCGCCTGTGACTTGTGATTTAATTGTTAACCAGCCCTCAGCGGAACAATCGAGGGCGCTCCGGTGTGTGTGTGTGTGTGTGATCTCTCCCCGCACCGCGCCGGGACGCAGCGCTCGGGCAGGGGGGGGCGCGATGCGGCCGCCTTTGTGCCGCCGGGCCCAGCGCCCCTCCCGCGGCGACGGCGGCAGCAGCAGCAGCGGCCCCGGCCCGCGCCCCCCTGCGCCTTCCCCCTGTTCTTTTAAATCACTTCCATCCACTTTGCCCATTGGCTCCAACCTCCTGCCGGGTCACGGGGTATCCCTCCTCCTCCAATAAGGAGGCTGGATACTAGCATGCGGCTCCGGCCTGGCTGCGTTGCTGGGTGCCCGTTCGGTGCGTGCGTGCGTGCGTGAGGGAAGGCAGGCGGAGGCAGCGCTGTGCTGCCCGGACCCCGGCCCGCCGCCACCGCCCCTCCTCCGGCTTCCTCCTCCTCTTCCTCCTCCTCCTTCTTCCCTCCACCGGTCGCCGCCCCGCTCCTTGTCTTCCCGTTAAGATGCCCCTGGGCTGCCGCCGCTGAGGCACCGCGCGGGGACCCCGCCGCTCGCCGCCGCCTCGCCGGGTTAGAGGGGAGCTGCTCTCCGCCGCCGCCCCGCTCCCGCCCCGCCGCCGCCGCTTTGTCCCGGCAGCGAGACGGAGCCGCCGTGGATGGTGTAGCGCACCGCCGAGGTAGGAGGGCGCGGAGCGGGGCGGCTTGACCGGGGGTTTTGTTGTGGCCGGGGGGCGAGGCCCTTCCCCCGAGCGTGTGCGGTGGAGCCGCGCTCGGGGGCTGAGGGTCGGGGTCGGGGATGGACCCCGGGAAGAACGGACGCGGGAAAGGCGCGGACGGGGGCTGAGCCTGCGGGCGGGAGACGGGGGTAGAGCCCCCCGCATGCCTGCCCTCGCCTTGGGGGGACGGTGCCTGCGGGGGGCTGGTGTGTCTGTGTGTGTTTGGGTGTCTTCTTGTTTGCTGGAGAGTGTTGTCTGTCTAATGCTCAATGGAGAAGGGTTTAACTTGTTAACCTGAATAGACGCGAGGTTGGGAACTTAATGGACACACGGAGCAAATGGAGTTAGGTGTTTAAAAGAGGCACTTATTTGCCTGTGTGGTAGGTATGGAATTGTGAAATGGAGATTTTATGCAAATTAACCATAACATTTTCAATAGCATGGGGAAGGGTGGGGTTTTTTTCTTTTTTTTCTTCTTTATTTTTGTCGGGTTTTGTTCCCTGTTCTAGTTCTAAAGCGTGAAAAGATGATGATCAGAATCAGAAAAGTAGTAGGAGGTAGACAACATTAGAGGCTTCATTGCTCAAACTGGCTGTTCAAGAAATTGCTGGGGAGAAAACAATATGATTCATTGTTGAAGTGTCTTTTCCCTCAGATTTATTTTTACATGCTGGTTGCAGTTATTTTGATTTACTGACTTCTTATCCTGAGTTTTTCCTCGAAGCATTAATGTCTCTGGAGACTAGAAGCTCAGAACGTTTTTATGCAGTCAGCAGGCGACTGTCTGGTGTCTGTTTACTCCCGAGTTACGTTGACCAGTTATTGAAATCAAAGGTATTATTATGCTTGTGCACCAACGTAGCTGAAATGAGAAGCCTCAGTCACTAGTTCTTACTGTCATGATTTAGTAGAAATCCTTTCTCAGAACAAGTCTGAAGTGTCAGAATTCAAATAGTACGTCTGTTGTTAAATATGGAATTTAACCAGATAAAAATGAACACTGTGTCAAAAGAAGTAGCTGTTGGTTGTCAAAGGCTGTGTCAAATTTCCTTTTAATGTGCTGTGTGTAATATTTTTTTTTGTAGTTCTACTATTACCAGGCGAACATTTTGGGTTTTTTTGTATGCTGCTCCCTTAGAATTGAGAAATCCATGGTGGTTAAGAGGGGTGGAAGCATTTCTATAATAATAAAAGCACTTCTGGTAAATACGTCTCATCTTGGTTTTAGTCCTTGACTTTGTACCAGAAACTATGAACTGGGGTTGATTTCAGTGGCTTGGTTTGGATGAATAGGGATTTTGGAGGTTTGTCGTGTTGGTTCGGAGGTCTGGAGGGAAGAGGAGGAGGTAGATGCACACAATGCCCAGGCTTGGGAGCTCATTGTTCTTTGCCGTACACTCCGCTGTGTTTGGGACTGTGCTCTCCCTCAAACACGCTGTCTTTTGAGAAGTGAAATTTGGGGAATGAGAAGCGTTTTCTCCCTCTTGCCTCCTTCCCCAGAATGGCCTTTTGGTAACCTTGCGAAAAAACCCCAAAGTGAAATAGTAAATGAGAAGCTAAAGGGCGCCAAAACATTGTGTATGTTCTTCCTCCTCCCCTCCCAGTGCTGGCTCTGCTGCTTTCTCTGTCTGTGAGTGGATGTATAAAGAGAGAGGGAGCACATGAGGTGAGGCTCGGAAGTACACTCTCTTGAACCCCTCTGAACTTTGTTTCATGATCTACCTTTCCCCCCGCAAATGTAAACCTCAGCTGGCTTGAAATAAGAATTACTATGCTTCAGATTTGTGTATTAGCTTGGGGATGTTTGGTCTGGGGGCATGTGTGCAGGGAGAGCTCCTGTCAAGGGAGAACACCTCATTCAGATAAGTGCAGTGGGATGGCAAATGTAAAAGGAAGTGTGCAGAGGTCTATTTCGGTGTATATATGGTTTCCTTTCTTAATGATTGTTTAATGTTTCTGTTCTTACAGCAGCATCTAAAACAAAAAGAAACCAAACACAATAAAACCCCCAAACCAACCCCAAACTCAGTCACGGTATATCTTGAGATGGAAGGGACCCAGAAGGATCGAGTCCAACTCCCTGCTCCTTGCAGGACAACTACTATAGTGTGTGCTGAAGCTCTGAAAGAGCAATGGCTGCACAACGGCTAGAGCTCTTGGGTTGTTGAAGGATGGTAAAATCTCAGCTCACTGATAACTTCAGCTAGCTGGGGGTATGGAGGTTTACAGAAGGGGGTAAAAAATACCGTGTGGGTGTTGTGGAGAAGATGCCAGTGTGCTGGCTCCTTTGGAAAATAGGCAGCAGTGACTGCCAGAGTTTAATTGTGAGGCCTCTAAGTTTTGTTTTTGACTCTTTACCTGACTTTGGTGTATAATTGGCATAAATGACTTCAGTTTTCTTATCTGAACAAAATGTGGTGATTGCCTCTGGATTGAGGACTTCATTTGTCTTTCTACCACTGGTATAGCTTTGGTGTGGCAAGTGGTAATGTTAACGTTATTGTAGGCTATTGTCTGCATGAATGCTACGATGTGAATTTGCAGAGAGGTACAGTGAAATGCTGATGCTGCCTCTCTGTGGCTTCATGATTCCTATGAATTTGTACTACCGAGTGCCACAGAAAGTGATAACTCCATCTGGGCAAAGCTCTTAAATCCCTATGCAAAATGGGAAGCATTTATTGGGCGTAAAAGGGAAGTGGAGCTGGGAGAGACAAACCTGCCTGACACAGTAATTACATAGCTGGATTAACAAATAGTGATTTCTTTTGCATCCAGGGATTTGCTTTACCTTGGGGGGGGTTTTGTATGTGCACAAGTCCATCCTGGAGTTGCGGGTATAGATCCAGTGCTGCAGCAGCAAAAGGCTAATAACCCACAACATTCACGAATGTGCAGGGATATGGTGTGTGTAATTCTTAATGCTGATTGCAGCTGAGGTGAGAAAAATGGCATTCTGATGTTGCAGTCTAATAAATGACTTTTTTAATAACACTATTTGTAAATTTACTATCATAGCTACAAAATACATCTCTCTGTTCTAGCCATACCGGGTAGTTGTTTTGCCCATAAAGAAGTTATTTCACTTTTGGGAGTGGGAGGGGAAAAGTGTGCTATGAGCATATAGAATTTTTCAAGTCAGTGTTACTGGCGGTGTAATGGCACAGCAGAACCTGTGTTATCCTCTCAGCAGAGCTGTTGGTACATTAAGATTGCCTGAGGGTAGCTTTGATTTCATTACGTGCCATATTTAAGGGCGATGTAAGCTTCAGTAATACGTTACACTCCGTGTTGTTGGCATATGAACACAGTACTTGGATTGTAGTTAATTTCTAGCTTAAAAAATAATGACAATTGGAAAACAATTAGTTACTGTGTGAGCCTGACATGAGCGAGCAGCTATGTAAATTTAAAAGGGGTGGTTGGGGTTGGAGTTAACTATTAAAAGAACCCCAACCCACAACTCTGTAATGTTCTAACATGGAAATGATACCCTGGTTAGGCTATATTTGAGTTTCAGCTATTTTTCCCTCTGGTTTTTCTATTGAAATAGATCACAGCTGTTTCAGTTGCTTGAAGTCTAAACAAATTATCCTGCTTGACTTAAAGAGGTGCATAGGACCCGAGTTGAGCTCAGAGTGTAAATTTCAATCAATAGGCTTAACGTAGGCATATTTTAAGAAAGACATATCTTGTAACCAAAACAGAACAACCCCCCCTATTGATTGGGGACCTGTTTATTTAGGGTACTCTTTTAAAGCTGCTTGAAATGAAGCTTGTGCTCTGCTGCTGTGAAGTTGCTTTATTGCAATAGGGAAATGGTATTGGTGTTGGTGATGTGGAGGGTATCAAAAGGAGGTGAGTGTGATTAGATGCACTTTGGAAATGGTGTTTCCAGCAAGTTGCTAGGAGGAAAACCTCTCCACTTCTTAGAGTGATAGGAGGTGTTAGGGAGCAGGATCTACAACGCAGTATTGTGCTCTTTATGTTGGTTTGCCAGCAGCATTTTACACAAGCTTTTATAATGTTGGTAGCTGTGCCCAACTGCTCTTTTCAGAGAGGCTGATGTATGAACAAAGGAGCAAACAAGATATGAATGCTGCGCTGGCTCCTTTTGATTTAAAAGTCTGCTGGGGCAAGGAATTGCTCTAAGTGACTGAAAAAACCCCAAACTGAAGGAAATATTAGCTGACTAGTTCTGTTTCAGTAGGTGTCAGGGTGTGTTTTTTATCATTTTGTTTAATATAAATGTGTGTTTAGTTCACTGAGCATCCAGAATAGTACATTGACCTAGAGAAAAAGTGAAACTAGCTTGGATACAAACATCAGTGTTCCCTCTGTGCCTGTGATGGGGATAATGATGGCCTTTTCTTGTGAAATGCTTAGAAATGTGTGCATGAAATGCACTGTATCAGAACGGGGTGTTTCTCTCAGTTCTAGGCATAAAGGATTGCATTTATATTTGGCATCTTAATACTGTTAGAAGTGCAGCTCTGAAAATGTAGATCAGTTTGGGTATTGCATAAATTTCATAGATTAAGAAGTAAATGTTTACGATTGACTTAATGAAAAAGCAGTAAGTCTTTGAACATGTAGGTTGCCTTTTGTTCTTCCTACAGAACACAAATGAGAGTCTAGTTCACTTAAGAGGTAAGTGGAAGAAAATGAGTGTTCATTAATTCTGAGGCCTCAGGTAATCTGTGTATTTAATCTCTTTGTCTATATTTAAAAAGAATATTGTTACCATGGTGTTATCAATCCCTGATACTGAGAGTCAATTTTGGCCCGTTTCAAATACGTAACAGGATTTCTGATTTATGATAGATGTTACATAGTCTTTTCTCCTGCATGCAGTGAAGGTTGTAGTGTAAATGTGTTTTCATGGCTAACTAAGCCTGTATTCTAGTAGCTCTTTTGAGGAGACAAGAACTGGTCAGCCCTGAAGTTTGCTGCCTCCATCCCCGCTGCCAGTTAATTCCTCTTTCCCCTCTGTCCTTCATAACAGTTGAATGGGCAAGTAGCGTGGATGCGCCTACGGACTAACTGGCTGCCAAGCAAAGCTTCAAATGCTGGTTTCTGTCTGGCCATGCCTTAGTGGGGATGTAATTAATTAGAGAGCTTTTTCCTATCCATCTGCTGGTTTGCACAAAACTTCCAGGAATGTTGGTTATAGCCGAGATGACTGTCGTGTCAGGCTGGTTTGAAATCCATTACGCACCAGAAGTTACTGGCGTGAAATAAGAGGATAAGGGAATGGAGAGGGAGGGAGAAGGGGAAGTGAGGTGAATTAGGGGAGTTTTTCTCTTTAAGAAATGAGGTTAAAGAGAGAGAAAGGAAGTTCTGTCATCTAGCACTAATAAGTACTTGTCTGTGTGATGAGCAGTTTCTCCTTTATGTTCATCTTTTTCATATGGCCAGCTGTTTCAGACTGGAAACAGACAAGTTCTTGGGCACTTGGCCCATCTTCCTACAGATTTTCCTTCCTTTTTTTGGAGCTGTTTGGAATCATTCTTAGTAATCGGGTGGTCTGGGAGAAGGCGTCTCGTACAGCTGTTAGCTAAAATACATAGGAGGGACATTCTTGTTCATGTATTATGCTAAAAATGAACAAAGCCATTAAGGAGCAGAATTTCTTACTAATGAGAAATCGCTGTTAAAAATTCAGAAGATGAAGCTTTTGTTTGGTTTGATGTGGCTCTTGGTGTGTGTGTGTGTGTGTTCACATCAATCCTCCAACCAATGAATCTGGAGTAAGCCTGATTCATTTTAGGGAGCTAAAAAATAACAGATCTTATTTGGTCTCTGGTATCTTGTGAATGGTGTATGTTAACTTCATGGGCAGGTGTTGTATATTTAAACTTTTGATCCTACAGTCAGATTTCTGTATACGGAATCATGATGAAGGGAATGTGTGTAGGGGAATGGATGGGGGAGTCTTCCTGGGGGTGGGGAGGATTGTTCATCATGCACATCATACGCATAACCTGTCTATATAATATGTTTATGCCTAACATGAGGTAGGGGCACATTAATGAGTTAGCGTCAAATAAGTTGCTATGTAACTTAATATTAGATACACAGCATGTGTTTACTCTCAATGACAGCATATGAGAGATGCTGATTTTCTTCCCCTGAAGGACAGGTAACTTCAAGCAAGCCTCTTCTATCCTTGCGTAAGTGGCTTTGAGCACTTAACACAGAGTGGCTGTGACTCATGGGACCTCATCTGTGCATTTATACCTTGAGTCAGCAGTCTGTGTAGTATTACTCATCCCATAATCAACCATAAACCGACGCATTGTCTTCTTTCTATAGTTAATATCTTAAATTTAAACACAAAATACTTGTAATGTTGGCAGTAGCAGCTCTAGTGAAGAGAGGTTTTAAGTTTCCTTGAAGTGAGAAATAGTTCAAAGCATGTGTAGATGCTGGGAGAGCTGGAATGCGTAGAGAGTAGTGGACTTTCAGCATTGGAGTTGCAGCTAAAGGCATTGAGCCAGACTTGTGATGCCAGAAATAGGTCTTTTCTATATGGCTTCTGAAATCACTGTGGTCAAGGGGGAGCTCCTAAGACTGTGCTTTGTTTTAGACCTGAGCCTTGAGGATGACGTGCTTGTGTTGCTGTGTAAAGCAATGTGGTCTAGACTTCCCGTGTATTGGTGTGGTGGAATAGAGAATTAAAACAGAATATGATGGTTTCTGTCAAAGGCAACCAGTTTATTTCCTGGTTTAAAGAAAAATGGCAAGTTCTGTTAGTAATAAACTATGTGTTATGGGATGTTAGCACATCTGATACCAACAACCATAAGGGACTAGAATACATAGTGTTGATGCCAAGATGCCACTTTATCTTTTCCTTGATTTAGGAGTCTTCCTTCTCTCACGCATGGTAACATGAAAAATGTCATGAGTATGAAAGAAGTGATGGTACATCATAGAATTCTAGTGCTTTTAAGGGTTGTATTTCTCTAAGGCATTATACCCATTAAAAATCATGGTGCCCAGGCAATTGGGACCTTCAAGTTTGCTTTGAAGTAAGAAAGAGCCCCTTGGCATGTGGGAAGGTTCTTCAGAGCAAATGCTTCATGGTGATAGAGTGAACACACACATGAAATGCTTTTTCCTATACTTGTAATTGGAGAGTGGCTCTGAGCTTGGAAAACTTCGACTTGAAGGCAGCTGCTTTTCTCTTAAATATGTCTTCCACTGTCAAAACCAGCTTAACCTGTCTCTTGGAATTCTACCTGTGTCCCTTTATAATGCTTCTTGTTTCGCCATCCCTGTCTGCAATAGCTTGAATACAGTACTGTACCTCTTATTCAGGTGCATCAGCTTCACTGTGATCATACTTCAGTATGATCTAGAACTGAAGTATGAACTTAGAAGTATGAAAGGAACATCAAAGTGTGGAAGTAGAAGTAGCAATTTGTGTTAGTGAAGTTGCTTAAATTTACCTGCTTAAGGCCCAGTATCTGACAGAATTCTGCAGTGAAAGCTTTGCCTTGCTCCTTGTTCTCAGTACATTTAAAAATGGGAAGGACCTCAGGTTTTTTAGGTGAACAAAACACGCACAGTTTAACAATAGTTGTGGGTCCTCCTGGTACCAAATATCTCTGTGCCAGGGTGGTACATTGGGTAGAAAAAGGGATACAGTATCTCTATTAGAGATCTTCTAATGAGGTCGGTGCAGGAGACTTAAACCACTTAATCCTCATTTTTACAAACTGGGAGTGAGATGCAGGAAATGTAATTTATGTCTCCAAGGTCATTCATTTTCACGAAACTTAATAGACCTGCCTCTGACTGCTCCTTAAACCACTGAATTATGCTACTTGCCTTCTAACATGAACCCTGAAGATGAGAAACTTCACCCAATGATAGAATGAACTTAAAGGTGTTTGTACACTTAGATTTCTGTGAGTCAAGTGCCCCGCTGGTAAGTCATCAGGAAATAAGCCAGCTTACCTTAAGACTGGTTTGGGCCATGCATTCAATCTCTGATGCATTTTAGTTGTAAGATTTAAACTACAGGTTTCTTATTATCACACACAAGTTTATTTGCAGTTACTGGAAACAGAATTGAGATGGGTATGTTGTTTTCTGTGCCTCAGTTTCCATGGTAGATTTTGTATTCCCTGGCGCTCAATTCAACTGAACTCAGAGCAGAAGCCATGGGAGGCTTTCAGATGATGACAGCAGAAAAACTGTTTAAGGCTGCTCTTGTGTTGGCTGGCCAAAGCTGGAGAGTAGGCTATTGTTTCAGAGGTTAGCCTTTAAATCAAGGGAATTGAGTTAAAAGGCAAATATGGATAACTCAAAGGTGGATGTTTGTGAAGAAACATGGATGGAGCATGGCAACGCAAGTATTTCTCCCTGAGGCAGATGCAAATAAACCAGCCTTATGGCTGAATAAAGGGAACATGGATTTAGGGCTTTTCTGTTGATAGGCAGTGTCTTGGTCTTGGGGGGAGGTTACAATGCGTGCTTCTGGATGAAAGTCTGAATGGTATTTGGATTAGAAAAGGCCCAAGTTGACTGTTACCATATGCTCTTGAAAGAGAACTTAGGCAGAATCCAAGTTCTCTTCTGACCTGCTGGAACAGTCCTGGGTGCAGTTTGAATGTCTTCATCGAAGTCTTGAGATACTGTAGGAGTGCAGAAGGTGAAAAGATAGTGGTGCACATGTTTTTATTGTACTAATTCATAGGGAGGTGCTAGAATTATCAGTGACATCTTACTATATCTCACTGTGTCCTTTAGCAGGTCAGTAGAAAGGCATGTGATTTGTAACGTATTTATTGTCTATCTTATTTTTCTCATAATGATGCCAGTTTCCCTAAGGATGGAGTTTAGGATTCTGCCTGCTGTTATTCTTCCTTTGGTGATGAATGTGTTTGAGGATACGATTCTTTTTCCATGAGTCTCAGTCACTATCACAGCTCACCTTCCAGGGCTGGCTTTGTTAAACAGAGCTCTGTAAACAGCATATCTGCTCATTCTTCTGCTTGGAAAAAGTAATTTGATTCTTATTTCCTGCTTCTCTTCATGTTGAATAGACTTAGTCTTTTATTGTTGAATTTTATTGTCTAACTGCATGCTTCTCTTTCCGTGTCTGTAACATATGAGAAATGAAACTGCCTCCACTTGTGTTCTCATTGTATGGCACTTCTCTCCGTGCAGGCTTGCTTCAATTAATGTTCTCTACACTAATTATTCATCAAATAACTGCTTCCATAGCTTCTGTCCCAAAGTACAAGTTCAGTGAGATGTGGAGAGTAATTACTTTAGTGTATGTTTGCTGAAGTCTTCTGAGTCCTGATAAGTGGTATTCATGCTTTTCCTTGCTGGGACTTTTCTGAGGCCCTAATGCACATGTTTGATATTCCTGAATAGAAACAAAGGCTGGGAGCGATTATTAATGAAGGAGGCTTCTTGTTTATGACTTTCTGTTTGAAATTAAACATGTTTCCTCTGTTAAATCCCAAAGATATTGGGTCATACATTTAATTCCTGAAGATGATAAAGGGTCCTGCTGCAGAGAGACAACAGGAGAGACTGGAAAGGTTGCATATTGTTAATTCATCATGAGAATTAAGATGATGTTGGTATCACAAAATTTGGATGGTGCTCCAGGCACTTCAAAAAGCACAGCTTGTGTGACCTTGAGCTGAACAACTCATTGCAATTGTGTTTTTTCTGGTAATGAAAGCTGTGATGATACTTTATCATTGTTATCAGGAAGTTATATAGATGTCAAGCAGTATGAAAATGCTAATTGTTTGTATCTGTTTACTTTGCTAATCTGAAAGTGGATGTTAACTTGGTTACACATGACATCTTCCTCTTTGCAGTGATCACAAAATAGCTTTAAAAACAACACAAAATGTTCTCAAATCTAGGAACTTGGCCACCCCCCAATACAGAGAGAACTTGATAGCTCAAAACCATGAAAATCTGTGCTTTAGCTTTCTTTCTAATTGTTTGCTATAGAGGACCAGTGAGCTATAAAATAATGCTGAAATATAGGGGATTTTAAACATTCTCCAGTGGCAGTTTGTGCTCAACAGTGGGTTACAGGAACAGTGGTGAGCTCATGAATCTGTTCTACTGATTATGAAATTACTACATTAAAAATATCTAATTTGAGAATCTCTTTTCAGTTTCTTGTGGTTACTTGTACCTTCCCCCCCATGAAGAATGAAGATCTTCTGCTATTTTACCACGTTACTATTTTTTTCCCCTTTTGTAATGTAACAGCGAAGCAAGGTGTGCTTTAAAAGTATGGATATTGTTTTGATGGGGGTGTTTTTCTTCCCTATATTGGTGTCTGGAGGTTGATAAACATGAGGTGGTATACTTGCATCAAGGCACCAGTGAGCTCTGTTCTGTGTGACCACAGATCATCACCTTCTCACTGTATCTTTTAATTTAAGACATGGTTGCTTTTCACTTCAAAGTGTAACTGTTGTATCTTTACATTTGTTGTTTTGTGTCTTGATGTATCATCAATATGTATTTGCTATTATTTCTTCATATCAAAGTAGTTAAGCATCGTCTGATAGCAGCAGCTGTAGAAAATACTTGGTTCTTCAGTACTGAAAGGAAATTATTCTTATTGTTTTGTTAAATGCCTGTTCTGTTAGCTGCCAAATTTGAGTCATATTACATTATCTTCTTAAAAGTCTTAAAATAAATGTCTAGCTTGGTATTTCCCGTGGTTCTCGGAACTGGTTTATGCTACAGTTCTTGTCCTGAATCAAGTTTGCCTTTAAGCTTTGTGGGAATTACTGTAACTTCTTACCCCCTTGTTTACTACTTGCGCTTTTAGCAGAAAATATATGCCTTTGTGCTATGTAATAGCAGGATGTCTCTAGGTATTACTAATGGAGAGCTCCTATACTTGGTCTCCCTCCTGTTACTAATTGAGTAATTGCTCATTCAGAGAGCGACACTGAATCAATACTGGAAATACATTCCAAGTAACATTCTCTACCTCCTTAAAGTGAATGAAATTGGGATTTTGCTTTCAGGTGTGCAAGGGTGAAGCTATAAATGTTGAATGAGCCTTCCAAGGTGGAGGGAGGTGGTGTCACCCATTAGTAAGCCAAGGAAAGCCAGAAGGTTATTTCCTATGTACATGTTTGCTTTTAATAAAAATGTTCTTTAGAATCTAGTTCAGTAGGAACAGGATTTGAACCTCATTTGGATACGGTTCTTTCAAAGCAGCCTGTGGTTCAGTGGGTGTATAAAGAACACAATTTGTATTCCTCTCTAGCTTGCTTCCCTCCTGCCTCCAGGTGAGAGGAAGGGCAGGCTCCAGAGAAGAAAATTAGGCAGAAGAGATGAATACTTGTAGTGCAGAAAACACTGATCCTTCTGTGATCTGAAGTTTGTTTGCAGTCCAACCAGGTCTATTCTCTACATGGCTAGATATGTTTTTGAGCTTGTATATATATATATTTACATAGAGCCTTTCAGTCTAGTCTAGATGAGGTGAAGAGGTGGTGGCTGTAGTGAACTGGTGTCACGAGTAAAACCACAGTATTCTTTAAACTGTAAGATAGAACTTGACATCATACAAACAACTATTGTGGAGCATGTCTGGGGTGGAATAAGGTTTCCTTCCTTTCTGAAAGTACTTAGGCGTGTGTATGAGTGTGCATGGCTTGTTGAATGGCATTTTATTTTTCCTCTGCTAGTTTTTTAGGTCTGGTCTTAGAGAAAAGGCAATGCCTGATGTGTTTATTTTCCACGTTATGACAATACAGAAAGACTTGAAAGACTTACAAGTACTGCTTTACTATAGCAGCAGAGACCTGTCTTCAGTGTTTTAAGACAAAAGCCTCAGTGAAAAGAAGTATTTTAAATTTTGAGAGTAGTGGATTTCTATGTGGGAAGAACCTATTTGGGTAGCATCACTTCAGCATCCCTTTGAGACTGTTGCCTGCTTAGTTCCTTGATGTTAACAGTTCTCAGCTCATCAGTTCCTGCTTGCAGAAATAGGACTTTAGGGGCCAGTCATCCATAGCACAGTCTGACTTCTGTAGCTGTGGAAAAATGTCTTCTGTTTCAGAAGGCTGCAGATGTTAAATGTTTGTCAGAAAGAACTTGCAGAGCATGGTACGTGGCTGATGTGCTTGCCCTAGTGACTTGCTTAGCTGTGAGTTTGGAGTGTAGATAAATTGGCTGTCAGGGTGGGCTGTGTTGTCTCTGTAGCACAGTGCAGTTTTATATATTTCTTTAAACTCTGGTTTCAAACCAAACCTCTACTACTGTGGGGACTGGATATCCATCTGAATTACGTTTGTCTGTTACGATTACTTGAGTATATTCCTGAAAAGACCAAGGCTTTGCGTAGTATTGCTTTTTTGATGATCCTGAGCTTGAGGAAACCCACATTCCTCTGTAGTGGTAATTCATTCAGCTGCATCTAAAATGTTGATGCTGTCTTGTAGGAGGCAAAAATATTTGCTATGCATTTAGTTGTCAGTGAAGTGTCACAGCCAAAACATGTTTAAAGAAATCTGCATTAGATTACAAGGTTTAATTTTGCTTGCTTTTGCATGTATTTATTTTTTTTCTCCAACATGAGTTTTCTTGCTGTTTTCTCAGTGTGGGAAGTGCCCAAACAGTGCCTTTTAGCACAGCATAGTCTCATCCAAAAGGAGATTATATGAAAAACTTACTGGTTTGGTGAATGTGCTTCTCAAGAAGAATAATGTCACAGTTGACCTACACATCACTTCATTCTGTGCATCAGCACAGTTCAGAACCACAGTGGTTTGCATTGGAAGGGACCTTAAAGCTCATCCAGTTCCAACCCCTGCCACGGGCAGGGACACCTTCCACTAGAGCAGGTTGCTCCAAGCCCCTGTGTCCAACCTGGCCTTGAACACTGCCAGGGATGGGGCAGCCACAGCTTCTCTGGGCACCCTGTGCCAGCGCCTCAGCACCCTCACAGGGAAGAGCTTCTGCCTCAGAGCTCATCTCAATCTCCCCTCTGGCAGGTTAAAGCCATTCCCCTTGTCCTGTCCCTACAGGCCCTTGTCCAAAGTCCCTCTCCAGCTTTCTTGCAGGCCCCTTTAGTTAATAAGAAGGCTGATATAATATATATACATATTTTTACTCTTATATATTAGAAAATTCCTTTTGGGACTTTGAATAACTATAAAGCTCAGAATTACACAGCTGCAATCTTGCAGGTAAGAAATTGATTCAGGTTTGGAATACAGTTAGATGCTGCTTCTATGCTGGTGACAGGAATGATGGTTGGCACCAAGCAGATGGTAGAGTAACACTTAGAGCTTGATTACTCTCGTTCAGTGTAGCATAGCCTATTGAGTTCCCTTGTGTGGTCAGTGTTGGCCTGAGTGGATGTGGACTAGTTATTGCTTGGCACAGGTATGAGGCAAAGTGGTAAAGGCAAACACAAAAGCTTTCTGGAGGCTTTCAGGCAGTTTGAAGTATTTCTAACTGGGTTTAGAAGGGGAAAGAGCTGTGGAGATGATTACTGGGAGAGATGGGGAGTGCAGAATGTGTTTGTGGAAACAAGCCAACACTTAAACAGAACTGTAAAGACCCGTCTTCTCATCAGCTCTTTAATGTGAAAAGAGCTCCCCAGTTTGAATTACAGGGCTCTGGTTAAATGATTACATGAGGTATGTTTAAAAATAGCAAATGTATTTTATGTCCAGTCAAACAAGGCTCTTGGCATTCAAAACTCAAATGAAATCTGTGTTGACTTCCACCTGACAGCCAAGTGACTCAAATTCTATGTTTCTTGAAGGAAAATGGCCTTTTTTATTTTAGATTACTTCATTGTAGCCTGTAACAAGTAATAATCTTGTACTGGCTTTTCTTTAAGAGTAGGATCCATAACTGCAAGTCTACTTCAGTTCAGCTATTTAAAACGGGGTTTTTGATAATGCTTATGCTATGGCAAGTTATAATTTGTGGAAACACTTTTTTTTCAGTGTGAAATGGTCTGTGGACTGCTGGTTTAGCTTGTTTCTGTGCACTTTGGTTTGCCAGATGAACAGACCTATTAATAATAGCCACTCTTGCTTTTTCAGCATGGAAGAGTTGGTAAGCATGGAGCTATATGTAGTTTTGTAGTTTTAATTAAACTTGTCCTGGGATTATCTTGTATTACCAGTTACCTTCTAGAAGATTATGTTCATAAAAGGTTCATGAGTTGTTAAGTGGAAGAGATTAAAGTGATTGTTGGCATGTTAGGAGAATTATTTGTTGCCTACGCAGCAGTTGTTCATAGCTTTAATTTGCCAGTAATGGCAGACAAGTAAAATGCAAGCATCTGAATTGTAAAATCTCCACTAGCTGACAAAACCAGGCTGTATTTTGGAGTAATTGTCTTTTTTTATTATTTTAAAGTGATGCTTAGTTGTCGAGAAACATTCAGTGCAAGAATAGCTTTTTCTCAGTGTTTCTGTGCTGTTACTTTGTAGATGATACTCTCATGGTGTGACCAGGCAAGTCTTTTATTAAGGAATGGAAAACCTCTTACAGCATCGAGGGTACAAATGAACGTGAACTGATGAGCAGATTCTGGAGAGGATAGCTTCTATTACAGTGTATTTGTAAATCCTTGCTGTATTGGTCAGTTAGTCAATATAGGAAAGGTTTAGAATCCTGTGCTTAGATAAATAATGTGTTGAAATACAGTGCTCACATGATTGTGTGCATCCAGATCTGTTTAGAATGAACTGTGAAATACGTCGCGGCACTAATGAAGAAGACAGTGGGTGCCTCTCTGCTGCTATCAAAATCCATTAGGAAGTTTTGCTCTGCTTGAATGCCTTTCATTGTTTGGTGTTCTGGTTCATCCTAGAGCAGTAGCAGTCAATGGCATCCATTCTGTGCTGATACAAACAGTTCCTATATGCTTTACAAACAATGATGTTACAGTTTGAGTAAACATCTGCTTAGCTTTTAATAATGGATACCAGGCAAAGTGTAGAACTTTTAGCTGCAGTTGCATGTATTTTATCTGCAACAAGGAAAAACAAGTATGGGAGACGATATGGCAGACTTCTGTGTTGTCTGATTATGCACAGATATACCATGGAAAATGGCCTATTGTTTAAAAAGGCAATCCATGAGGTTTTTTGTGTAGAGCTGCATGTTACCGGACATAGTAAACCCAGTTTTCAACACACTCTGCTACAGAAATGTATTGCACTATTCTCCTGTTTAGGTCTTCTAAAAAATACTTTCCCTCTCATTTTTAACAGGAACTTCCCTTGTAGTTCCTTGAATTTGTGTGGGCTGGGGGAAAAAGGATGATCTGTCTCTGTGCTTAGATCTGCGTCAGTGCATCATAGCAGGCTTGCACTGGGGTTATACAATACTGATGGGAAACTCGCTGTTTCAAACTGGTGATGACTGAAGCTTGACATTACCACTAACTCTTCCACATGCTCATACACTCATCTCGAATTTGGAGATGTTTGAGATGATTAAGAATTCTAAGCTTAATTGCTTGTTGGTTGCCAAAAGTGTATCCTGTTAGCAATATGTCCAATTCATCGTCGTCCAGCTTCCCTTCTGCCCCATAATGATGGCTGCATTATGTTGTCAGTGTAAACATGTGCCTAGCTAACCGGGTTTACAGAAAGACTTTGTGTTATGTGACTGTATCTAGAGGTCACATATTGAGTGAGAGGTGTGTGAGTTTAATTTGAAAACTTAGAAAGCAGTGACCATTCCCCGTGTTCTGCTTTGAACTGTGAAAACAATTCCTGTCTGTAGCAATCTGCAAAGCCAGATTTTCATTGCAGAACTTTTGATGAATGCATCACTGTGTTTTGAAACATAACTTATTGGTTTTTCTTAATGTTCTTACAGCTAGGCAATATATACATGATAGCTAGTCACCACATGGTGGCAATTTTCTCAGTAAAGGAGTTTGTGTGGATAGAAAGTCTGAACTTCCTTTGCTCAAACATGAAGAATGCGAGCATGCTTTAAGTTAGGCGTGTTAGTTACATTGATCGCTGTTTTCCAGATGTAGTGAGTTTGAGAAGGAGTATATATGGGAAGGCACTATCAAGAAATTAACATTATTTGTCTTTAAATTGGGTATTTCATGCATGTCTAGCCTGTAAAATGCTACATGCTATTTTTTCACTGATCAAGGCTTAGAGATGATTTTCTGGGATTCGAAAATATGTGCTATATAATACATAATGCAAAAGGAAAAACCTGGTTTCTTCGTGTAAGAACACGAAAATGGAACCAGCTGCAGCATTATGTCACCCTGGTGCAGCTTTGATGCTACATTTTTAGCAGTAGATTAAGTATTGATACCTCTTCCTCCCCTTCACCTTCCAGTACACTTTATAAAGCCTTTCCAGTTGTTTTTAGGTTATCTTATAGAAGAACTGGTCAAGCTTCTGTAAACTTCTCTACTAGACTTTCATGAAGCATTAAGAGTTTGTAGTTTAGGGGAAGAAACTGTATGAACAATTTCTTTCTATACATAGGTGCATCTGTGAACGAGTAAGCTGCAGAACTTTAAGCTCAAATGAAACATGTTTGTAGCATGATGTCCCTTGGCTGCAGCACAATCATAGCCAAGATCAAGTAAACAGTATATGAAATTAAAACTAGTAAAATGGCAAATAAATGTGTAATTATATCACAAATGAAAGACAGATGTTAGGAACCCGGGGATTATGAGGGCTGGTATGAAAACCATGCAACAATCTGATGCCTGTTTGAACCATATGTTAACTCTCAAGCGTGAGTTATATACCACTGAAACTGTTCAGGATACTGGAAAAAAAGTTGTTATACTTCTGAGGATTAGAGAAGTAGAGAGGTTAAGAGGAGATTTCTGAGGCTGTCAGAATATTCTGCCAGGACTGGAAACAGATGAATTCAGTAGGACAATGAACTGCCTGCTACAGAAGATGATGTGGCTCCGCTGGCAGGATGTACAGGTAGTCTGTCTTGCGTAGTGGTAAGGTAGTGGCAAGATCATGAAGAGTTCTTATTTTGACATTGTTGGCTTCTGAGGCTAAGCAGCTTCATGTAGCTCTTGGAATTAGCTTAGCCCATACCCAAATATCTCGCATCTATAAGCTAGCTTGTATTTATGAAAAGGATTCACTAAATGCTCTTTCCTTACTATCAAAGAAGCTGAAATGTCACAGTACTTAACAGAATCTCTTTTTAGTGAGCAGCGTGATAACTGAAGTGGAGTGGGAGGATCACTGAAGATGTTTTTAGGTCCAACTATAAGCTCTGTAAAATACTTAGTCTGCTAAATTCTGCTGCCTGTCTTTAGTCCTTATTGCGTTGGAAATGAAATCAGGGGGAAATATTTCAGGACTGCTCCATAATGACCAAAGTATTAGCAAACTGATTTAATTATTATTATTTTTAGAACATGCTGCAGCAAACTGACTACTCAATCTGTCAACCCCAGGCTGAACAAAGGCACGCTAAGACGACTGAAAGTGCAGTCCTTTCTCTTCTGATGTATTGTTTGGCTGTCTTGTGTGTATGTGTGTGTTTGCAGCTTTGTCTCTTAAGTGGATACTCAAAAGTTCAAGGTTTCTGAGACGCACAGAAGATCACTCACTCTGTGTTTTAGCTTATTGTAACGTGATGACAGGGTTGAATTGAATGCTGTGAGAAATTGCTTCTGTTGTGAAAATTTCCCCCCTTGTGCTTCTTGCGTTGTTCTGCTCACCTCTTGTCTTGCAATGGGGAAAGCAGATATCAGAAAGAACGTGAAACTTCACCAAAGTTAGGGCTTGCTCAAGTAGCCCTTAAGTTTCAGTGTATAGTTAAGTCTTTTAGAGGCCAAATGAAGATCAATACTGAAAACATGAGGTTTGGTTTTGTAGTGTTTTATCTGCCTGGATAGGCTGCACCTTGAGGTGAGATGCAGATTTAAACACCTGCAGTGATACCCTGTGCTTTCCCTATAAACCCATAGTTCTAAAAACTTGCTTCGTGTTTGTACAAACTGGTAATAGCTCTTGCTCTTCAATGTCAAGGTCTGAAAAGCCCACTCAGCATCTCTCAACAGGGAGATCTTGTCTGAGTAGTGGCTGTTGATCTTTCTGCTTAGTTTGTTTGCTCTTCTGCAAGCAGCTTGTACAAAAAGTACCTATCACATACCTTCCTTGGGGTTTTAATTCGATGCAGGCTTCCCCATCTGTCTCCCTGCAATATCCTTTTCTTAGTTTTCTGTTAGCTTGTCATGTAGAGTGATGAGTAAATACTTCTGGGTGGTAAACTGTCAAGAGTAGCAACCAAGTGTCCAATATAATGCTTCACACTAACAAAAAATTAAATGAAACAATAATATCTCTTCTTGATAAGTGAGAATACAAAGTACTTCAAATATTGGTGGCAATCAGAGGGGGAAAAGGTAGCACTTACTCTGGAAATTCAGCATCTGTGGTGAACTTCAGTCCATCAAGAAATGATAGAGCAATAAAACTGAAATTAGTGGTGGTGTTGGAAGTATTTGGAGAGATGTGGAACCTAAACCGTAAATCCTCTTGTTCTTAGAGTGATCAGTTTATTTTTTATTTCATAATTCTAGGTAGAGAGAGAATTACAAGTGGAGTGCAGTTTTAATCTTGTCGGTGGTTTGGTTTTCTGCAGCAGTAGTGGATCTGCTTGCTTAGCTTGTCTTCATATGTCTTTAACTGGGCCAACTAGTTATGTTTGGGAGGTGTGAAGAAGAGAGCGTAATCTGTGAATAGTGGTGAGCTTGTGTGCAGAAACTCAAGATCTCACCTGTGGTTTTCTGTTGAGCACAGCTTGTAGAGGATTTTAGAATGTGTGGGGCACCTCATAGGTATCTGTGGGGATAAAAGGAAAGACTTGGCTGTGATCTTGCCTAAAAACAACATCCCTTTTCCTCAAAGAAGAGTCAAAAGGTCTATCAGATGATGTTGGTTTTGTTGCTTGCAGAACCTGGATGTTGTGCCTTGCTTCTTGGGAAACAACAGGCCTATAATGATGTGTAGGGACTAGACACTCCCAGTCTTTGATGTGTACAAGAGGTTGCGTAAAGGATGCCTTTAGTTGCAACCAGTTGTGTTAAGTAGTACTGGCTTTCCTCAACAGCCCTTCTTCAGCTTCCGTAGCCCTGCCGTGAATTCATCTGCTGACTGCATCACTGGAGATGGAAATTGCGCTCGACTTGACTTAAAGGATCAGATCATTGACATTCAAGGGACAGAATGCAGTCGATATTCCCCAATTCTAATAAAACTTGTCAGCTTTGCAGTGACAGCCAAGCATCACGCCTGGAGACGTTCACGTCTGCAGAATTGCCAGTAATAAGTCTTCTGACCTCCTTTCTCTAGAGAACCCTAAGTGTTTGTGTGATGCAGTGGGTGGCTTCTGTAAGACGGGTAGCTCATCTCCAACTGGCTCCTGGAGCCTGGAATGTTCTTACTGGATAGTGTGAAATAGAATTTATGATAGTGAAGAGATTTTGGTATTGCCCCCCTCCAATTTGGATATGAATGCCGGCAGATTAAAGCCCACCCAAAGCTTTTTTGCATTAACTCTCCTGTGTATTTGTGTGGGTTAGACTTATCTGCTTCTTGGCTGCTGAAAGCGCTCTGCTGGGATAGAGAAGAGTGGTGGGGTGTGAGAAACCACTGGTCCAACGCTTCTGTGAAGAGACAGGGAGGGAAATAAATGTATAGCTCCATGACAGAATGCACTGTTCTGAAGCAGCACGAGGAGAAAATAGTCATATTCTGTGCCAGCGGAATCAATAGGGCCTCTGTTGAAACAAATGAGAGTTTTTATCTCTCGAGGCTATTGTTGAGGGCAGACTGAGGAAAATGTTTAATGGGTTCATGCTTTTGAAATCATTCTATAACTATAAGGGAGAGGAAGGTGCTTTCAAAAATTGAGTGAGCAATTATGAAAAGGAGGTTAGTCGCTCCTTCTGTAAATGGTTCCTTTTGTCAGAGTGAAGTATTCAGTATTTGAACGAGCACTGGGGAGTCAGCAGTCAGAGCAGCCATGGATTTCTGCTTATGTATGTATTTTGTGACTTCGGATTTGGTGTGTGTTGATTTGTGTGTCTGAAAAACGTGTGTGTCCTGAAGAAAGCTTAACGTAGGTATCGAAGTAGAAGTTCTGGTTTCAAAGGGAATACCTCTGTAAAAGATAACTGCAGACAAACAGGATTATATGGTTATATATCAGTGTCCTTTCATTCATTGAATTTTGGCATTTAGTTTGTCCCAAAGGATGACTCTGAAAAGTATGAAATTCTCCACAGTGCTGCTCAACGCTGCATGTGCTATACTAGAACTCTGCAATCTAGAGTCTGTTATTGACTGCGAAGGTATTCATAAATATTTAGCACCAGTAGTGGTATCATGGATTACTTGGTAAGAACACCGTGGTGAGGACGGAGTAGTGAGGAACAGACTATTCTGAGTCTTTCCAGTGCAGTACCTGTTTTTCCTGGTGCAAAACAAATGATCCATGTTCACATGCAGGAAGTGTTATCATAAACTGTACTTGAATATTGGAAAACTGATACTTCTGCCAACTCACGACGTTCTGGGTTTATTCTTTTTGGTACGAAAACTTGACATGTGTGGATGCTGGTTTTGCTTTTGATGAAACAGTGCTGGATAATACAGTGTTTTGGCTTGGCACGAAGCTCACTTAAACCTCGGAAGGAAGAGTGAGAAATTCCAGCTTGAATTTCTTGTTTATGAAATACTTGTGTGCTCTTGCCTCCTTCATATATGTATATATATGCATATATATTGTGGTATGTGTTATGCAAACAAGGAAAAATGAGTACTCACTGGCTTGCTGGGTGCTTGTGCTTCAGCAATTGATTCTAACCTACTAATTCTGTTTAGGATGGGAAGTGTTTACTTGGGGAACATGCCAAGTTTGATACTTCGCTTTGTTTTTAAAATGCTCAGAGGACCAAAAGCCTTTGTTACAGCCTCGCTTCAATTATAGTAGTGAGAACCAGGAAAGAAACGTGCCTTTTTTAAATGAAAGAATAGCTGGAGTTTCAGAAATACTGAGCTGAAGTGATTTTTTTTTTTCTCCCTTTACCTTGTCAAATTAACATGATTGCATGTTTCACTTTTTATGCTAAAGAGTTTCTGATCTTCAAAGGCAACTTTCAAAAAGACATGCTGGTTCAGCCAAGGGGACTAATATTTTAGAAGGAATATTACCAGTCATAAAAAAGACAGAGTTATGATAGTTCCCATTAATTTTAATAACTTTTTGTACAGCTCTTGACTCAAGATGTGAGAAATTAAAGGGAAACACGGTTCTCTAGTTTGACTGTGGTGTGTTTATTCCTGAGGTACAGCATTATCTTGCACAGACATTTAAAAAGCCTTCATGAAGTCTCATTGTGTGGCTTGCTATAGTAGTGCTGTGACAGAGGTGGGAGTTCATTTTCCAATCTCTGCTTAGGAGTCTCATGACCCTGTGTCCTGGGTTCGGCTGTAACAGTGGGCTTAAACCACGACGCCCTGTATCTGTATTGCCCCTACTTGTGATCTCTGCCCTTCAAATGGGGCAAAACGCTATGAAAATGATCTTGAATTTCAGTAGCATTGGGTTTAGTAGAGAATAAAAGAAATGACATGGTTTGTGGTGCTTAAATTCTTGTCCTTTCCATCAGAGATTGGGGAAGAGTATAACCCTGGTTTTTTCAGCCTTTGTTGTGGTCAAAGTAATAGTCATTTGCTAGTTTTGATGTACCTGCTTCACACTGTCAAGTGGCTGACATAAAATGCTTTCCATTTAATTTTCCTGGGTTGTAGGAGCAGCTCAGTGTTAGTAGTCAACTGTGCAAGTAGATTCCTTTGCAATATGAGGGCCAGAAATACCAGCTCAATTTCTTCTAGTCCAGTGCAGTAGTTGATGGTATTTGGCTTCTATTAGGATCAAGTGAAGATAGATCATAGAATCATGGAATGGTTTGGGTTGGAAAGGACCTTAAGATCATCTAGTTCCAACCCCTCTGCCATGGGCAGGGATGATACCACATGCTAGATATGATATGAGAACATGTCTTGACTAGCTCTCCCCCTCCCTGTTTCAGATTAGGACAATAACAGGTAAACACGCTGGGCTCTGAGTACTCGTGGGACTCTAGTTTGTCTCAGAATAATTTAAGAGATAGTGAGTGTAACAGACCTAATCAAATGCATTCAAATAACACAGTGAATATTCATGCAATAATAATAAATATTGCTTTTCTTCTGAAAAGCCTGTTACTTGGTGGGATGAGTGAGAGAAAATTAAGAGCTCCCTTCCCTGTCCCCCTCCTTATAAAAGATGCAAATATTTGATGTGCTCTAAGTGCTGTTTAGGAATAAGAGTTCCTAATACACGCAGCTGCCTTTTCATGACGTCTGAGTTATCCACACAATGCAAGCTTTCCAAAAAGATGGAAAATCGGAAACAAATAGGTCTTCCACTTTGTAAATATGGGCTGTAAGTAGAGTGTCTGAGTTCCTGTGAAATGTCAAATTCCCTTTATTCTGATAACCATCAATAACACACCAGATGTTTTGACTGCATTTAGTTATGTATTAAATTAAACATGCAGAGGTGCATGAAGTTTATCTTTAATGCTGCCAGTGCTGCTGACAACCACTTTCTGTGTTCTGTGGTTTTGGTTTTGGGGGGTTTTTTTTTGGTGTTGCTTGTAACTGTGTATGTATATGATTTGTGTGTTTGTAGGTGTCTTGCTTATAGTAAAGAATTGCTCCAAAATTAGCAGGCTTCATTCAGATAAGCATATACTTTTAAGTTAATACTGCTTTGAACAATTTTTCCCTTCCATCCTGTCAATCAGTTCTTGCATTATTAGTTCAGTAAGTAATTACATTCCGCATCTGCATTTTACTTGCTGAAATGGAGGCAAGGTTATAAATGATAGTAATTATATATAATACTTCTGTTGTAAGCAGAAAACTCCAAATGGGTTGTGTCTTGTACTTAATAATACCTTTGTCTAAAATGCAATCCCCAGTGATTTGTTAGTGTGTAGCACAACCCCTGCTAAATGCCGACTAATGCATTCAGGGTTTTTACTGCTAAGAGTTGATACAGTCTATACCCTGGCTGGTGAATGGAGAAGTGTGTCTGCAATGTGATTCTTAGCACCGTGTGGAAGCAGTAGGGTAATTAAGATGGCAAACCTTGGAGATCTCGCATCCCCTCCCTCTTTCCTTAGAAAATCAGCTACATCATTGAAACAAGACATGAAAAGCATGCTCTGAAGCCAGAACAAACACCCTGAAATTTTTATCATAATGTTGCTTTTAAAAGTCCTAAATGTCCTCTATTTAAAATGAAATTCTTTTGTATTAACCTGCTTTCATATGCCAGCTTTCACCAGACTGCAGAATTGCCTGATTTGACTTTCTAATGTATCTGTAATGAATCTTCTGGGAAATAGAGTGATAGAATGCATATACTGTGCAACTCCATTGTAAAATATTCTGTTAGATCTAATATATTTCTGATTTTATTTTTTTTTTTTTTAGGGGAGGGGTGTCCCTGTCAGGTATTAAAGCCTAAACCAAATGTATTCTCTAGGGAATTACAGGAGCTCACACACTACAGTGTGTAATATTGCCTTGATGAAATATATTTCCAGCATCACGTACATAAATACACTGGGTGATGATGGTACGGTTATATTAAATTCAAAGGCGTGTATTTGGAAAGAAGAGAATAAAGATGACAATTATTGGCAGATAGCTCTGTCTCTCTTCCTAATAGCCAGGAAAGATTATTTTTAAGAATATGTCCAAGTGTGCCCGGAACGGACACAGAGGGTATATTTTGGTGTTAAAATGCCTTTTTATTGTGCAGCTGTACTTGCACAGTGTCAGACCTGTGAACAAAACGACCATTGGAAGAATATTGCATATACCATATGTGAAAGGGAGGGGAGAATCCAAGTGTCTAATGCTCAGCTTGGCACTTAACAGCATTCCATTCACTCTTTCATTTCAGGTCTGAAATGCCTATTATTTCTGCTCTTTACAGTCTCCTCCCAGGGAAGACCATACCCAAATACTCTTGTGTATTGTCTGTGTTGATACCATTTAAGGAGGTATATGTAGTCTTGCTGCTTTTTGTTCCTGTATCATTGGGCTTCCTATGTCTTCAAGATGACTGTTGCAACAAGTAGAGATGGCCAGTGTGATCCTTGAGTTGTGTTCAACCGCTGAATGGTGTGATGTGTAACTCTCTCTTGAAGCTGTCTCTTCAACCTCGCTGCGGTTGTGGTGTTACTGTACCTTCTGGGTAGCTGAATTCCTCAGTGTCAGGAAGTAAGCAAGTAGGTGGAGTGAGAAGGATGTTATGAGGCTATCCTTAAGTTCTGTTGCCTACTTGGAGCTGTAGGATACCTGGGAAGCCATTACAGTCTCTGGCGTGTGGAGTTTTCATACCCTTTCTGTGTTCTGTACCCTTTGATCCATAGGGGCATAGGGGTTAGTCAGCTGCTTAGTAAACTCTTCCTTATAAATGAAGTTGAAAATAATACTTGCATAATATTGGCATAGTCTAAGTCAGAGAAGTTCAGGTTCTGTCTTTCTAGAAAGTAAATACCACTGGATCCTGGTAATGAGCAGGTTTAACGTATTTGCAGTGTTTGTTGAGATGGGAGCCTTTTGTATGATAAATAGTCTCTTGGATTTCCTTTAATTCTGTACATGTGTGACCCAAAGTTATTTTAAGGCCCTGGGTTGAACTTTTATACTCTGAAGTGTAAACAGAAGCAGCAGCCAGTATTGTGGTAGCTCTTCAGTGTAGATTAGATTATTAGATTATTTTAAGTGATTTTCAACATTGAGGCTTAGGAAATGTAGAAGCTTCCCTCCCCTGTCATGCTTATTGCGTTTTTTAACTTACATTATGTATATTGCTGTTATTCTATAGGTTTCAAGCTACTTTACAGAACAGGGAGTATTACTGTGTTTAGATCTAGTACTTGAAAAGGGTGTACTTAAGAAAGAAATTGTATAGACAGTGTTTGTCTCTATACAATAGCTTGTCTCTAAACAATAGCTTGTTGTTTTTCAAAGGGGACTTAGGGAAATCACATTCTCAGAGCAGTGGTTGCTGTAGTCATTAAATGTCTGCAACTCTGGGGTCTTTGGGGAGGGAGTCATGGTACATCCTTTAACAGAGAGGGTAGGAAATGTTGGCAATTGGAATTTAAAGCAGCAAAATAATAGAAGAGAATTATTTAGAAGTGCCAACTTGCATCCTGGTGGCTGACAGAACTTCTACTGGGAGGTCAGTTCTGCTTAAAGGATTTCCCCAACAGCCTATTTGCCTGACAGGGCTCCAGCCGATCTCTTCATTCAGAAGTTTTGTACAATGCCCTCTTCTTGAAAGTAGGGAGGTGAAAATTGCCATGACTAAAACTAGGCATAGTTTGTACATCTGTGGGAAAACCCCAGTGTTTAGTTGGGATTTGGTGCTGGATCCTGTGGCCAAAGGGCCAATTTAAACTTAAATCTGTTAGATTTTAAAATGCAGACGTTGAAGACGGGTAAGTACAAAGCAGGTTCTCGAGCCTTAGAGGATGTTCTAATTTCTGTGTTTTTCCTGTAGATAACCTTTTTCTTTGTCAGCCGAGTTGGGCAATTGCAATAAATGCTGGTGTTGCACAGAAAACATGTTCTGTGTCATACCTCCATATTGTGTCAGTCCTTTCAACTCGCCTCTTTTTCCCCCTCTCTGGTTTCCTCCCATATAAAATACAATTCCTCCAATCCATTGTAGCAGCCTGACTTGCATCTTCCTGTCTCTAAACCGAGTTATACACAAAGCAGCCTTTTGTCAGAGCATTGTTAAAAAAAAAGCAGTCTACACTTGGAGTCAAAGGCTTTAAAACCCCTGTGTGTCACCGCTTCAGTGTCAAGGATTTATTTTCCATGTTCCTATGTGGCAAGCGTACGTGCCGTGTTTATAACTGGGATCTTTCCTCCCAGTTGTTGCCATTTTGCATTCTGTTTTTGTAATCATCTTCTCTAAAATGGCTTTATTGTTCACTGATCAGGTGTATCCTGACATAAATAAAACATTGGCAGTAATTGGCTGTGACAGGTTTTCAGCACTCCCTCCTCTCTCCACTGCTGCTGCTTGCAGAAGGCATCTACACAACCCAGTCCTCACGTAGCAAAGTCCCCGGGGTAATTGGCTTTGACGGCTACTGGTTGCTGCAATAATACTGATCCATGAGCCTGTGTGAGCTGCATAATGCCTCAAGGATTTTGTACCCATCAATATGTCCTCAGCTGGAATCTTTTTTTTTTTTTCCCCCCTTTCTCATACTTTTTTCGGTGGCAGTTTATTAAAAGAAACGCTTGCTACATTTACTGTGTATTTGGTATCTACACAACCTCAGCTGTCATGGTAGATGAAAACACGACCCTGCAATTCTGTGCACAACACTGCGTGTCTGCAGCTGGTACAAAGAAAATTTGCCCTGCAATTGGTAGAAGACACTTGCAGCTCAAGTCTTTTGTTTATGGAGGTCACACTGATGCTTAAAAATGAAGCGGGATATTAAAATGGAATAATCTGTTGGCAAGAGCACAGCTGCTTTTGTTAGCAAAACTTAATAAGCTGTGAGACAAACAGGAAAATAGGGAAAGGCAGAGATGTACATGCTAAGTGAGGACCAACGGTTTGTCAGTTACAGCCACAGCTGAAAGCATCCTGGCTTGTTTGCTACCATCAGTAATAACTCGAATTTCTTTTGTGGTGTCTGCGGGAAGAAAAATAAGTCTCCTAGTTGGTTGTATTGATCACCCTTATGAGCACAGTTAGAGAAATGTAAAACACAGCAAATCCACTTGGGTTGGATTCTAATCAACTGAAACACCAAAGTTAGTGGGTTCTTAACCAAAATTGGCACATAGAGTTGAAATTTTTTTTTCTCAGCTACAATTACTGCTTGCTCATCATTTAAAGCAGAATTTCTGTGGATGAGGCCTTGGCCAGAGTAATTTATTATATCAAGAGTAGTTGTGATTGTTTTGGGGAAGGAAGTTTGTATACATACTCCTGCATAACTTTGTTCTCTTTAAGGCACTCTGTTTAGGGAATCAGTTCTACAGGATTCCAGTAGTAGTTCAGGAAGCACTACACAGTAGACTTAAGGCTACAGTGGCTGAGAAGTACCTGCTCTTGAAATGGGTACTACTGCTTGCTTAAGATAAAATACTCTTGGCACGCATCAAACCATCTTGCACTGGTATCAGGGTGTGGGTAAGTAATGCAGCTTTAAGGATGACACTGATTTAGAGAAAGGGCAGGGATTTCTTTCAGTTATGGGTCAGTGCTAGACCCTAATTCACTAGAATAATTCTTTTACTTAACTGTGATAATTCCAATGTGGGTTATGGGTTTATAGTCATGCAGTACCAGTGTGTTGCTGACTCTTTGGAGGTAATATGCAGAATATCCCACTATGAGTTATCTAATCTTTAGTTTTAGACACAAAGCCCTTCCAAGAGAAACAAACCCTCTGGGTTAGTTGTTGGTATGGGGAGGTCTGGCAAAATTAAGTTCCTTGTTTCATGGGCTCAGCTCTGTCTTGGTACTGAAAAGTTGTCTGTTTAAGTACATACTACAGAGAGGAAGTTTACAATCGGTGCCTGGCTGGCTGTTTGCTTTTGGGTTCCGGTTTTCTGTGACAACAAAAACCCATTTCCTACTTAGCTCATACTTGATGAGTTTGTTTTTATAACTGTTTATGTGTCTTGAATCTTTAGGCAAAATCCTGAAGCAAAATAGTCCTCATTGTGTAGTCTTTCTATTGGTGTTTTAAAGGAAAAGGTACTGAAATATTTTACTGAAATACTTTACTCTGGATGAGCACGAAGTGCAAATAAAACTTAAAAAAATAGGATTTCCTTTGTTTTTGGTACATTATCTCCCCTGGAAATAGCTGTAATCATTTGGGAAGAAATCTTTGAGGCAATAAGAACAGTTTAAGAATCTCACTTCAGCTTTCAGAATAAGTGTTTTTAAACTACAATGTTGTAGTGTAGTATTTTCATCATTTTTCTCTTTAAAGCTGTTCACGCTGTGACCACTCATATGCAGATCTGTCCCATCATAACAGATAGATCCTCACTGTACACTGAGGATCATGTCCTTTTTTCCAGGTAAACCTTGATTTGAGAACCTAACGACGTTTAAAACCATTCAGCCTCTTTGGTAGTGTAGCACTGATATCCTCCCCACCCCAAGAACCAAACCCAGGGAATATCAGCTTTTCAAACATGCCCAGCTAAGTCTTTAGGACTCAAAAATAGCAAAATGCAATTAGAGGCTAATTGATGAATGTAATTAGATGTATATTTGACTAAAACTGGGTTCTGCAACATTAGCAATTGAATTACAAAACGCAGTGTGACTGTAAACCTAGCAAAAAATATTTTGCTGATAGATGTAGCTGCTATTTCACATCCTGTTTTCTACATCAACTAGTTTCAGTAGCTAGTGTATGAACAAGTGAAATACTCTAATTTGCATCAGAATGAAGCCTGGTCTGGAAACATTGGAAAATTGCTTGCTAAACTTGGGGAAAGTAATTCGTACTGCTTTAGGCTCTTGCATGCAAATCAGGCTTTAAACATCCTGGCATGTGCCAGCTAGTGAGTTCTCTCTTTCTTGGATGTCATTGGGGAATGTTGAATCTATTTAGGAGGAAGCATTTTTGATTAGTATGTGTCTTCTCACTCTTCCTCCTTCCACTTCTGGGTTTAGGTCTCTATCTCTCACCAGGGTAGTGGTATGAGTTTCAGTACCTGTTAGTTCAGCAGCTGACCCTGCCTAGGTGATTTTTGTAAAGCTAGTTCTAAGCTCATTTTTATTGGCTTAACAACAACCCTTGTCTTGAACTTAAACACAAGCAGCAACTGCATATTGGCATGGCTGAAGACCTTGGTATGTAACAAGAGAAGACGTGCATGCAGTGGGTGTAGAAGACTGGTTACTAGGCTGTGCTAGTTCTGTCCTCTGGTATTTCGGTTTATTGTTATTTGGGGAGTGGAGAGTGGACTTCACAAGTGCAAATACTTTGCATCACAGCAGCTGCCTAAAGATACCTATCTGAGGGAGGGGTTAAAATCTGGGATGGAGTTAGAATCACTGTTCCATGGCCAAAAGCTGGCAGTGGTCAGGGTATGCTGCTTTTGTCCTTAGGTGTGCTGAGTGATCACACGAGTAGGGTGACTTTCCTTCTTTCCTCTTTCTTTATCCCTTTAAGAACTGTTCCCTGAAAAAAAGAGCTTTCGTAAACCCAACCGAAGTGTGGATTTAGATTGCAGTATTACCCTGTTAGATGTGTATTCCTCGTGCAGGATGCTTCATGTCATGTTAAACTGATCCATTTGGGAATAGATTAAGGTAATTTATATTCTTAGTTGCCTCTTAAAAAAAAAATCTGCATGCTATTCCACTGT
The DNA here is from genome assembly GCF_004027225.2 of Strigops habroptila. Classification (NCBI taxonomy): domain Eukaryota; kingdom Metazoa; phylum Chordata; class Aves; order Psittaciformes; family Psittacidae; genus Strigops; species Strigops habroptila. The sequence continues at coordinate 4,683,271 of NC_044292.2, forward strand.
TATTCCAAACAGTTTGTCCGCATAGATAAGCTGAATGTTTAATCTGTTTCAGTTTCATCCCTTCCTTTGCATGCCACGTTCTGCTAGTCACAGTGCCATTTAGGTGTGTTCCTAACTTTCAAAAGCTCTTTAAAGTTATTGAAGGTAATGGCTTATCTCCTGTGTGTTTTGACATATGAAGGCTGACAAGATTGAGCCATATTTCCTAATGTCTAAGGTCTTTCAGATTTGTATGTCCAGTTTACTTTGCACCTTGTAACCACGGGGGTTTTATTCCTGTTTTATTCTTGCATGTATATGTTCAGGGATTTTTAGCTTCGAGTTGGATCAATGCATTCCTTCTAATGCTGGTACCAGCTACCAGTGTTGAAATGGTTTTTTGCTAGAGGTAGTTTCCTCCGCTAACTGTGTGTATTTAAATAGAATTGATATAATCAGAAGTGGTAGTGCAAAGAGGGGCCAAAGTCCCTATCAGTAGTTAGAAAAAGCCTAGTAAATACCCTGTTTGCTCTGTCCTCTGAATGAGAGATGGCACAATAAAGACTGCTCAAGTAAGGGTGTTTTTCCTGGTGAAACCTGCTGTTTGTGTGGTTTGCTGCTGTTGCTCAGGCAATATAAATTGCTGGGACTGATCAGTGCAGTTCTGTTGCAAGCAAGAAACAAGTGGTGACAGGCAGTGGCAGCTAATCCGTGTGGTATCTGTATGAAAGAGCATTAATGTGGAAGATTGCACTGGTCATCTCTCTTGCATTAATATTAGTTAGAGTAACCGTCAGGAAAGGTCACAGTCTTGCTGATCCAATGTGAAAGCTACACAATCTTGTTAGCAGATACTGTACTGCACAAAAGAGGATTACATAGCAATAATAGTTCATAGTGTATCTCTTTATTGCTCTCCAAAGGAGATTGATTTATTTTCAGGTGTATGAATGACAAAATTCAAAACTTAACTAACTTCCTTAATAAAAATGTACATTTCATGTAATACTTGAGATGTGCTCTGCTAAATAACCCTGTAATGATCTACAAGCTTGCCCTGACTTAAGAAGATTAAGGAATTAATGTCAAATTACAGACATAACTGCAAATAGTATTTACTGTGTTCAGCATGCAGGAGAGGTAGATGGTTGGCGAGCATTAAATGTATTTGTAAGATGCTTTTTTCTTAAAGGAAGAACCACAATTGTTAGGATAACTTAATGTAAGTATGTTGTGAGTGTGTATTAGGATAAGATGGCATTGGCCAGTGATGCTGGTTTGTGTTTTGTGAAGGCTTGGCTAAGGATACAGGCAGATCCGCTCCGTAGCTGGAGGTGTCAGTTTAGTTCTACATCAGTTGCTTCTACATCACCAAAGTCTAGAAAGAGAACAGTTTCACAGGCAAAGTGTATACATGCAGTGGGTTAGTTTTGGTGTGAGATAATGATAAACTGCCTAAGAAGATTGTCTGTTACATAATACTAATGGAATTATGGATGGATAAACACCTTAATAGAAGGGAGGGAGAAAACGCACAGACTTCAGCTGTGGGAGGCATAAATGTTGCTGCTGAAAGCCATGGCATAATTTCTGTGTTTTTAAATTCAGTGTAGCTAGTTTAAAAGAACATGTAACATGGTTTAGTTTTCCTTGCTGTAAATGGCTTACTTTAATCTTTCTATTTTGGTCAAGTGAAAGGGAAATGAGGTCTGAGGAAATGCTCTTTAGTGAAAGATGGGAAAGCCACCGAGATTACTCAACTGTCAGTTGAATTGCAGGTAGCCATTTTTTAGGTGCACAGCAGTTTGCTCTTTCAGAATCAGAGCAGTAGTGGTCCTACAGAAAGAATGGGTTGTGCTAAAACAGTGGCCAGGCTATTGATCCTTTTGGAAACAGGAATCTGTATTGAGAGATGTAGTAAAGATTTATAGTGATCAAAAGCTTACAGTACTTTTTAGGTAGATGCTATTTTTAGCTGCTAGTCTCAATTACTTGTTCATTTTCATGTTGAAAGGTACATAAACATGTATGAAGGCATGAGCTTAAAACTCCAAATTGCTTCTTACACAGACAACAAATACAGAACTGCAAACTTTGTATGTGTACAAGTATAAAGCTGTAAACAGGAAGTCTAGTAGATATGTTAGCTGTGTATGACCTTAAAAGCTGTGATATAAGACCTTTTGTGTCTCAAAACCCACAATGTTGCAAATGATATTATTAATCTAGCAATGTTTTACATAGTTTGGTACTTATTTCCATCAGGATATTGCTAAAGATTACAGTCAGAATGATTATATTCAAGGCTTGGGAACCTGATGTTAACCGGTGTATAGAAACTGCTTTTAGTGTGTATCATGGAGACCTATGTGGATGTATGTTTCTATTTGTAAAAAAGACATATAGGTTGCAATTTTGATATACTGATGAAAACCAAGAAAAAAAGAACATGTAGAGTTTAAGGAAGATGCAGCTTTAAATCTTTAAATTACACTAAACATGCGAGGGTTTGAATGATGTTTCTGTTTTCTAGGTAGCCTAGCCTGGTTTTGTTAGCTGTGAAATAGCTCTTGTGGCTGTGGAGACGAATTTTGGACTATTATCTGTTAGGCAATTGCAAGAGCAGCTGTTATTTTGAACATATCTCTTGCCACAAATATCTCTATGGAAGATGATTTGTGATGGAAGCTTATTGTAGGCTAAGGTTTCTGTCTGTTCATATTGCAAACCCACTTTCTGACTACTTTTCCTAAATCTTTTTCTTTTCCTGGCAGTGATTTAGTGTGTTGGAGAGACAAACAATTTTCTTCTGCCTCTTTGGCTTTGAGCTCGTGTAAGAATAAAACCCACTGTTGTTTTCATTCCTCGTTGCTCCTATGATTTACTTTGAAGGCAATGGTTGGTTGAAGATAGCCCTGAATTTTTACAGCCCTCAAGAGTTCCTACAGTTACTGCAGGGTCCTCGTGATCTTTCTGAATGCCTTTAGATGAAGGATGAATGTCCTCTTCAGGAAAGATTAGAAGGATAATCATAGATTTTCTGAAACAGAAGATAGGTCTGCAGTATGAGAGATGTGAGTAAAGCTTGAGCGTGATCTTGTGTGTTTACTTGTTTTTCTGTACTAGAAGACATGGCCCTCCGGCTGCAGAGTGAAGATGGGGTGGTGGGTGTGAAGGAAACACCTTCCTTCTTGCTTAGGAACTTAAGTTGCCTTCACAGCTCCCTAGAAATTGCTTGCAGTGTGTAACTTGATCATGATTCTCAGTCATCAGTTGTGAGTCTGCTTAATCTGGAGGATTAAACCAAAAGGACATGATTAATTTCTGCAGTCTGGTTTTAATGTTTTGGGTTTTTTTTCCTTTTCTTTTGCCTTTTTAGAGAAGAAAAGGTGCAAGTGCACATGCATACTGAATGGGAAACTTCACAGCATGTAGTCTGTTGTTGTTTAGCAATATTTAAAAGACCATGTCCTCTTTTTAACACTCATTATAGGAAAACTAAAATTGTACAGGTGTAAAATTTAACTTCGTTCCTTTGGATGCTGTACTCCTAAAAAAGCTGCAATGTGTGTAGTAACACCACCACCCTGCCATAAATGAAACTCGGAGTAAGTTCACTTGTGGACTATCACCCAGTTATGGCCAACCTGCTGAAATACAGTGGTGGTTGTTCAACACTGCAAAAATTGCTTTGTGATCTCTGGTGTTTAGATGAAGAATCCAAAGCACTCTGCAAACACCAACCACCTGCAGTTTTGCATCCAGTTCTGGGGCCCCAAACACAAGAGGGTCGTGGAACTGTTGGAGCAAGTCCAGAGGAGGCCATGGAGATGCTGCGAGGGGCAGAGCAGCTCTGCTCTGGAGCCAGGCTGAGAGAGCTGGGCTGGGGCAGCCTGGAGAAGAGAAGGCTCCTGAAAGGGAGACCTTAGAGCAGCTCCAGTGCCTAAAGGGGCTACAAGAAACCTGGAGAGGGGCTTTGGACAAAGGCCTGGAGGGACAGGACAAGGGGAATGGCTTTAACCTGCCAGAGGGGAGACTGAGATGAGCTCTGAGGCAGAAGCTCTTCCCTGTGAGGGTGCTGAGGCGCTGGCACAGACTTTTCCCAGAGAAGCTGTGGCTGCCCCATCCCTGGCAGTGTTCAAGGCCAGGTTGGACACAGGGGCTTGGAGCAACCTGCTCTAGTGGAAGGTGTCCCTGCCCGTGGCAGGGGGTTGGGACTGGAGGAGCTTTAAGGTCCCTTCCCACACAAACCTGGGATTCAATGATCCCCTGATGTCTGAAACTTGCTGTTGTGTTTACTGATACGTGATGACTCTATTCTCAGCTTTGGTGTAAAATACTACCGGTGTTTTAGAAACCTGCAGCTGCTACTGGTATGAATTCTCTAAGTGCACGAGGGTGTTCATGTTATTAATGTTTCATGTTATTAATAGGGAGCTGGCTCTAGAGGGCGTTCTAAATCAAGAGAGCATCCTCTTCCCATTCTTTAACATGCAAAAATGATGTTTTCCTGCAGAAAAGCAATAAACATTGCTGTGCATTCCTTCTGTCTCCTTCGCCAGCCACATGGCCTCTCCGTGTATTGGAAACATGAATATTGGTGTGGCCTGGGGAATTCATCTGGAAGATGCATCTTAATAATTTAGCTCTTGGGGGGATTCCTTCACAAGGTTTGCAAAACACACTGAGCTGAAACATCCTATCTGCTGGTTTCATGCTGACTTAAATAATTTGGGTGTTTGAAGTATCTTTGCAGGTCTTTATAGAGCATAAATAAAAGGATGAGTGGTTCTGACTCGATGGGGTTTTCTTACTGTCTTGGATAAGAGGTAAAATACTGCATTTTTGCCTCAATATATTCAAAGAGAAAGAAGCAGTTTCTTGACCTGCTGTGATTTTTTAATATTATTGTCTAGCAGCTAGTAATAACTGGTAGTAAAACATGTAATAATGTACAAATTCCACACTGAGATTTCATGGAGGGATTTTTTTCCCCCCCTGTTGTTTGTAACTCCATGTCCCTATAACATTTTCTTCTTTTTCTTACATTTGCATAGTCCTGCAGTCCTTTCCCAAAGAACTAAGTAACTGTCCTTGGAAGGACATTTCCTGGTCAGAGATTGTAAAGCCTCAAAGTGCTAATGGTTCATGGCTACTTAGTGTTGGACTGAGCGTAGGATAGTAGATTCCATATCAGATTCCTTTCAGTTTTGTCAGCTGCTGTAGGATGTATATCCATGGACCAGCTCTATGTGACCAAGGCAGAGTATTAGAAGTGCTGGTAGCATTTTAGGGGAATCTGGGTATTGCTGTTAGAGTAACTTCCTAAATGAAAAGATGAGCTGTTTTCAATAAGCATTGTAAAACCTGAAAGCACAGCATGGGCGATAGCTGTGTAGATATAGGGCAGACTTCCAGGTCACTTAGTTCAGGTCACTCTTTAATAGATTTTCCTCTGAGCATGAGAACTGTTTACCTAATGACTAAAGTCCCTCAGTTGTTTTAAGGTCTTACCTAAAGCTGTAACTCAGGCTCTTGGTCAGAGAGCATTTACATCTGCACATGTAGTGTCTGTTCAGATTTCTCTTCTCATTTTGCTGCTTTGTGGCAAGAATGATGCATTTCTTTTACAGCTTCAAAGAAAGTCTTGAGAGCTTGGAATGCTTTCTGATACCTGCAAAATCAGGCAGTATGATTGCGCAGCCCTCTCTTCTGTTGCACTGAACACACTTTGCCTTTTTGCCCTGGAAAAATGGAACACCTTCCCCCTGAATATACAATCAGGTAATACAAAGCTCATAATTTTTACCTCTGACTCGAGTGGTTATGAGGATAGTAATTGTTTCAGCCTGATGGAGATTAAAACTTGTCTCCTATGTCAGTTATTAAATGTGGGAATAGCTGCAGGCTCTGGAATAAAATATTTGATTTACAGTGGGCCTCTGTGAAAGGCTATAACACAAGAGCTGTATAGATTTGTTTGGTATAAAAGCCTCATTTAAGAGGAGAAGCAGCCCACTAGACCGTTTCTGGTTGTGATTTCTATTTTAGTAGGCTGAAGCCCAATGTAGTGATTTGTGTGGCATAATGACGGTAATTCAGAGCTGGAAGATGAGTTGTCTGTAATTTTGAGCCTTTCTCAGTGTTACAGCTTCTTATCGGCAGAGTTAACAGGAGCTGAACTGTCTGTAATACATGGAGTTTCCCTCCTTTCTCAAGTTAAAGGTTGAATTTATTACAAGCATGTCTGTTAGCTTTTGTTGGCATTGAGGAGCGCTGTGGACACTTGCACATTGTTGCTGTGGACATATTTCTCTGCTTAACGTGGTGAGCAGTTGTTTAATTGGAAAAGCTGTTACTTCTCTTGATCCTGCCTGTAGTAAAAATCAATGTCCTCTCTGCAGTGTGAACTAATAGGAATCAAACTCATTGAAGGGTGAAAATGGTTTAATCAACAGAGAGACATCTTAAAGGTTATTTAAGAAACCCCAAACCCACAAACAAACCACACACCCCCACCCGAGCTCTGAAACTAGTGAGCAAAACACAGCGCTTCCAACCTTAGCTGGGACTGATGGAGGGAAGGTGGGAGAAGGTTTAATCTGAAATGGATATGAAGAGATTTTTGGGAGCTATTTGATTTCAGAGTTTTTCCTTTTAAACACATGTATCTTCAGCCTTTGGATCAACTGACAAAAATGAGGTCTAATGATGGGTTTCTTTGTAGTGAAAGCCATGAAAGGCTCTGTCTGTTCATTCCAAGAACTGAATCTAACAGGATTGTCAGGCTTGTTCTTGACCTCATTTGTCCAGTAAGGTCCCTGTATGTAAAATATCTATTGCATAGCTGGTTTTGGTATCTCAAAATGTAGATTTCCTTGAGAAAGGAAATGAAACCAGCATATTATGTTACCCACTCTTTTGGAAAACCATAGGTGGTGGTGGGGTAAGGATTGATGTCTCGTAATCCTGTGAAGTGGGTAATGGACTAAACAGTCATTGCTTACAGGCCTGTAAAGGGAGGCTATGGAGTGTACTTCATGTTGCTGTCCTGTTAATATTTAACCACTGTTAACAACTGTGCTTTACAAAGGAGCCTGGAAATACAGGCTTTGATTCTAGTTAGTTACCTCTTAAACTCTTAGTTGATTTTTTTTTTTTTTTAAGCCATGTTTATTCACAATTCCATGCTTAGTACATTTTACAACCATGACTTGTTCTACCCACTGGCATCCTCAGGGAAGTTAGACATGTGCAATGTGAGCTTTTTGGCTGTTGTTCAGGGGGCGTCGCACTGGTTCTTCTTGCTGTCTGTGTATGGTTACATGAATGCGAAATTACATGTGTATGTGCTATTGTTGACATGTTAGTTTTATGACTACAGGAAATCTGGAGAGGAGCTTTAGATAAGGGCCTATAGGGACAGGTCACGGGGGAATGGCTTTAACCTGCCAGAGGGGAGACTGAGATGAGACACTAGGAAGAAATTCTTCCCTGTGAGGGTGCTGAGGCCCTGGCACAGGGTGCCCAGAGAAGCTGTGGCTGCCCCATCCCTGGCAGTGTTCAAGGCCAGGTTGGACACAGGGGCTTGGAGCAACCTGCTCTAGTGGAAGGTGTCCCTGCCCATGGCAGGGGCTTGGAACTGGAGGAGCTTTAAGCTCCCTTCAACCCAAACCAGTCTGATTCTATTTGAAAATTTTCATTCTGATGCTTGGTGAGTGGAGGTAACAAACAGGAATGCGATGGAATAACCCATTGTGTGTTCTCTGGCTGCTTAGTGATGACTGTGTTAAGGAAATTGAAACAAAGTGTGACCTTTAAATTATTTTTTCACCTTGATATGCCACCCTTGGCATGTGCAGATCCTAAAAAGCAACAAAGCAGATTGTATTTCATGAGGAAGCTGCCTGCTTTCGTACAAATCTAATTAATGGATTATTAATATATATATTAATGTATATATAAATATATATACTTTTTCTCTGATAAAGCATTAACATTAAAATTCAGTGGTTCCTGTCAGTCATCTCTTCAAAGCTTAGACACTGTGCACAGAAGAGGATGGGGCAATAACTCATAGGCCAAACAGAGCATCCATAACGTTCTAGTGTCGCATATCTGAAGACCTGCTTGTGCTTCTCTGCCTTTTTGTGCTCTTTTCACCCTGGTTTTGTTGTTGTTCAGTTCATGTCTTGATTAATGCATCAAATTGTTAGCTGGAGTGGGAACCTGGCATTAAAACCTTCCTGTGATGTTGCTTAACTGTGTGCGTTATGTTTTTGTTTTCAGTTGGGCTGTTGTCAGCACTTGAGGGGAAAAACTGAAAACTTAAAAGTTTGCAGAGTCAAGTCGCTACATGGTCTTTGTGGCTTACTTGAATTTGCGGTGCTGTGGTGGGTTTATAAGGTTTCTGTAGGAGTCTGACACTAGATGGCATTCTGCAGCCTGACCGGGCCACATGGATCACTCTGAGGCCTTTTGCTGAGGGAGGTTTCTTATGTTTCTGTGCAGCAGCTTGAAAGCTGTTTGTTTATTGTTACTTTGGAAACTGGCCTGGCATCATCTGAAACTCATACATGCCTTTGGTCCAGGAATGTTTGCTTTCCGTGTACATTTAATGTAGAACATGTAAATATTGTCTTAAATGCATGTTTGTTTTATGGAGTTGTCCCTTTGTGTGTGTGGTTGAGTTAGGTCTTGATTTGCAATCTGCAGGCAGTTGATTTCATCAAAGATGTAATGTTTGGAACATGATTTACAGTGGTAGGGAATGGTACTCTGATGTATTACAGCTTTCTGCAAGTGCTTTCAATGAACTGCATAGGTAACTCACAAATCCTTATTACTGTGTTGCATTGAAGTTATTTGGTTGCCTTGTGCTGATGGGGATTATGTATTTTGAGTTGTTCCCTCTTAGCTGGTGTGGATTGCTATGTTTTCTCTTCACATCACAAGAAGAAACGAGTAAATAGAAGACCTGGGATGCCTTTTCTGTTAAATTCTCTTTCCGACAGGCTACTAAAGGAGCAGTGTCAGGGGAAAACTTGTGTTACCAGTATAGCCTTCCTCAAAATACTGAGTTAATTTGTGTGTTTCTGTAGTAGCTGCTTTATATCTGAAACTTGAGAGTTTCGAAGGATGTTCAGAGTCAGAATATAGTCACATGAATGGGATTTTTAAGCCCTGAGTGTGATTTTATGTTAAATGCTGATAAGGAAGCGTAGGTTGTTTTGACAAGTAGCACAGAACTGATGTATGTTAAAATATACAGCAGGATCCATTTTTGTGAGTGTTTGATAAGTGAGTGTAAACCTCGCTTAACTATTGCCACCTCTTCATCTCCAGTGTGAGAAATATTGTGAAGCTCATTTTGAAAGGCCTTTTGGACTGTTAATTGGTTGATACGAGCTATCACAAAATCTGCCACTTCCTTTTAGTTCACTAAAAGCTCTGTGTAGGCGGTTGGAGGCTGCTGTGTGAATTATGTTCCTGCATCAGTAAATCCTGAGCTGTTTGAAAACCAAATCAAAATCAGTGGAGTCCAGCAAACTCCTTACTTAATTTTAGTGACTTAAGGGATGCATCAGGGACTGTAGCGATAGGACAAGGGGTGATGGGTTAAAACTTAAACAGGGGAAGTTCAGGTTAGATATAAGGAAGAAGTTCTTTACTGTGAGGGTGCTGAGGCACTGGAACAGGTTACCCAAAGAAGTGGTAAATGCTCCATCCCTGGCAGTGTTCAAGGCCAGGTCAGACAGAGCCTTGGGCGAAATGGTCTAGTGTGAGGTGTCCCTGCCCGTGGCAGGGGGTTGGAACTAGATGATCTTCAGGTCCTTTCCAACCCAAGCTATTCTATGATGTTATGTTGCACTCTGAGCAGTACAGTTTGGAATTTATCTCTTTATCAAGTCTTCCAAAGTGTAAAGAGATCTTTCTCAGAAGGATTAACTGGTACAGTGTTCTGAAGTGTAGTATGCTGTATCATGGCCAAGGCAGATACACACCTAACACTTGGTTGCAATTCTTACCCTGATATGCGTGTGTATATATATATATTTTAAGGTTCTTAAGGAATGGATGCATGTGGGAAAGTATTGATTTCTGGCATAAACCACTCTTTCTTCCTATGAGGTGGAAGTTGTCTTGTCAGCTTCCTCTTCAGGAATTTGTAGAGGGAAAAGAAGAGGAATAAACTAAGAACCTTCCCATTTTTCCATATTTTGGGGGATTCTTGAGTGGTATGGTGGGGCGATGCCTGAGTTAGTTTTATATACGAGGTATCTTACTTGATACTTTGGGGAAATCAGGAGTTTCTTCCCCATGTAACTGAACTGAAGACGTGTGGTTTCAGACTGTTAACACTGTTTCAAGATTATAGTCGAAACTTCCTGTTTGAATGCTCATCTCCCTGTCTGGAGGGAAAGATTATTATTGGTATGGTCACATCCTGTGGTCATTGTCACTTAGTCTCTTGTGTTTTCTGAAGCCTTTGAATGTGAAAGTGATAACTACCCTAAAAACCTGTGAGCTGTACTCACATTTCCCATCTCCACTGTGATTTCAGTCAGAGGCTGTAAATCCATTGCAAACTTCACATATCTGTTCCTGCTGTGCTTGGTGTGTTGAGAAAATCTCTTGGTAAAGAATCTGTCTTATTCTGGAAGGAGGATTGTAAAGGAGGCATTTGGCAGTCATTTCCTTTCGCCTGTGAGTATGAGCATGCTTTATATTGTAATAGTTTAAACATACCACAGGCTGTTGATAGAGGTATCAAGTTTTCCATTCCCGAAGTTACTTTCAGTTGAAACTGGAGGGAAGAACAGGCACTCTTCCATTGTTTTATGATTGCTTTGATAAAGTTGAAAAATATGCAGTCTGCTTACTTCTTCCTTCCCTCCTTTTCTTCAGCTTTATCCCCCCTGTTTAACTATTGAGAGTTTTATCTTGTTCCTACAGCTGAGAACAAATGGTTTCTTTGGGTTTTTTAATCCATTTATTAAACTTTCAAATACATAAATTTTTCCTTTTCAATATGACCTTTTTCTTGACAAATATTTAGATTTTCTTGTTTTGTTAAAGGTAATACCTTCTGAAATAAATCGTGTGTGTCGCTTTGTCGTTCAATTGAAGAGGCTGCTGAACAGGTTGATGTCTTGCCCTAAGTACCACAAAATCTGGCAGACACAACTGGATTTTGCTTTAATATTCTTGGCTTACAACGTACCATTCTGTAATTTGGAGTTTCCCAGGGCAAGGATTTTCTACAAAAACATTCTTGAATTCAGATATTTGTCCCTATAGAGAAGAGGAAACAGCAGAGGAGAAATACTGGAAAAAAGTGATTTCTGTGAAGAGCAGACATGAACTTTTTAACTTCAATTTGCCTTGCCTGGTTTATTTTATTTCCGGATATGAAAGCTCTACCTGGGTTTCAAGTTACTTGTCTCACTACTTGGTAGCTTGGTCACAATATCCCAACTGAGTTTATTACACTTTTTACTTACCTATTCACATAAAAGCTTTAATTTAACATCTTGCCAAGTTGCTCCATTTCTCAGCTTGTTAATCTTGGGTTTGTTTGCTTGTTTTCTTCTACTCCCTCCCCCCCCCCAAGCAAACTTTCTGTCTTTCTGTCCGAATTCTGTCTTTTTTTTGGGGTGAAGCTATTTCAGAGCATTGTCCTTGAATTAAGTTATAACTGTAAATAGAAAATGCTGTCTCTCCTTCTCTGCCTCCTGCTTGTTTTTTCTTGGGCTCTTTGTTAGGCACACTGAAGTCTGGTTTAAAGGGTTTTTATATAGCTGGAAGAACTGAGTCTTCCACATTTGGAGGGGAAGAATAAGGGTTTGGGTGTTTTTTTCCTTCCCAACACTTACTAAGCTAGGCCTTCCCATAAAATCCTGGGATTTCACGTTAGTATGTGAATGGCCTTATGCTTCACAGTGACCTGGGGTGTTTTTGCTTTTCCTACTGTGACAGAAATGCTGTGTGCATCCAAGGTGCTGTGTAAAAATAACTGACCAGATTGCTTCCAAAGACCAGAGTTATGTAGCACTTCATGCCCTTGAAGTCTCTGCCCCCTTTCTTAAGCTGAATGATGCACTGACCTACGGTAATTTTCTGGCTGCATCACAGGTTCTGAGTAGGCTGAGAAGGAACCTGAGGCAACTTGTGGTTTTACCCATAACAAGTAGTAAGTACAACCAGTGCCCAGGTCTTGGGCTTTATTTGTTTGCTTTGGAGCATTTTTGTCTGTGTTTGTGCATGGCTTTGAGACTTGTGCCTCTTGTCAGGTGGAGTTTGGTCTAAAGGTGTTACCCTATAGGGGTGGCAAAGGAGTTGTTGGTGACAGGTTTCCAGTTGTTGGTTCCAGATTCCAAAGGCATCTGGAATTCTTGGGCCCAAGAGTGGTTAAAACCACATTGAAATTCCTCAGACTTCTCTATGTTTGATGGGGTCCTCCTTTCCCAGAATATTCATCTGGTGCCAGATTTTAATAGAGACCTGTAAGGACTTACAGCTTGACTGGATTATGTGGAAGCAATAAGAACATATAAACCTGAACACCACTAAGTGCAGAGAAGGAGTCATAGTTCTTGAACCATGAAATGTGTGATGGTGTTACAATTCAGCTCAGCAGGTTATAGGTTAGATACTGCATACCTAAAGGCTTGGGGGAAAAAACCCCTCATCCCAACCAGAAAACAATCAAAAGAAAAACCAACCAAAAAGATCCAACCCAACAAAAGCCCCAAATCTCTGAAGATTCATGGCTTTATGTATAAAGGGTACAGGTTCCATTTGGGGATTTGAGAGAGGAAGGAAATGGTTGATCCACACTTCAGCAGTTATACATGTGCTGATTTTATAAGAAGTGCTGCCTGCTGCATATGTAAACGTGGTGCAGAGGAAGTGGACAGGACTCTGTTTAACTGTGTGTGGAGTCTTACAGTCTCCTTAGGCTTGGTTTACAGAATGAAATGGCCTTTTGATTATGTTGAAGCAATAATATTGCACTGAATTTCCTCTTTGAGATTACATTGTAGTAGTGTGGAAAAGCACCCTCGTATAACTGTGGAGCAAGCTGTAGCTGAATTAGTGCTGTGGCAAGAGGCTGCTCATAACTGAGTGCATGTTTCCTGTTGAGTATTCTCATGTGCTCACAGATCTACAAGTGTAGACAAGACTTTTCCTGCTTTGAAGAAACTTGTGTGTAGACAGTGGTAACTGTCTTGTCAAGAGCTGAGTATCAGTTACTTCCAGCTGTGTTTATACTAACAAAGCAGTGCAATCTTTGCAAAGGAATCAAACATCACCTCCAACCTGACCGAAGGTTTTGTGTTTGGTATAGGTAGAGCCTGGGAGCTTTGATGTTGAATTGAAAACAAACAGAAAAGGGTAACAAATACTCCGTGCTCCTGTTGGGCGCAATTAGGAGGTGACCTTTCACACTAGTAGCCCAGCCTACATTTCCTCTCCTCTGCTTGAGGAATCTTCACTTGACCGTTGGCCTCGGGAATCTTCTAGGTAATTTTTGGCTTGAACTGCCTCTGCTTGAGGGTTTTTGTTTTACTGGAGCCACCTCTGTTGTTCTGGCTGGGAATATATGTACTGAGGGTGAAAGGGAAACTTGTGTTGAGGACTGGAATTCAGTGACACGCATGAAAAATAGCGCTGTGGTGATATTAAGCCATTAGCTTGCTCTCTGTGAACCTACTCCCTTCCTCTCCCTCCTACCCAATGCCAAATCCAAAGGGAGAGCTTGATTTATGTGGAGCTCTGAAGGCAGTGTTAAGTCCCCTTTTAAAAATAGGTTCAGCTTAGCAGGGGTTTAATGCGTTACACTTGTTGCTTGCCTTAGCTGGGAAGTCATGTTATAGTAGCTTTTAGAAAACACTTGTCATGATCACCTCTCCATGTGTTCTTAAAAGTAGGTTTAGCACTGCTTCTGGTACAGTTTGTGCAAGCCAGACAGTGTATTTGAAGCTGCCTTTTGAAAGTTAACTGGATGAGTTAACTGCCTGACTTCAGAGCTGCTTTTAAGTGTCTGTGGGACCTCCTTGTCTTGGATGTCTCTTAAAAAAGTTAATTTACCCATTTAATGTGTATAATCTCATTAAGCCTGTTTACGGTTAGTCTGTGTTTCAAGTGTATACATATCTGGTAGACCTGAAATTGCTCCTTTGGAGCAGTTTTTCTAGTGGGTGAAATGTTTATGCCTTCTTGATGGCTAATTCTGTCAGAAGAAATGGAGAATGCTGCTGATCGATAGATCTTGTGGCTTGGAGGGAGTAGAACTATTTAATATTCTTCAGATTTGGATGCCTGTATTTAATGCTCTTCAAATACGGCAGGACTCTTGTGCAAAGCAGTGAATTACTCGTGTTTGTTACGAGTAGTATGTCTAGAAAGCAGCACATTTTACAGCCCTTTGAACATACACTGTCTGTCACCTCAGTGCTCAATCTTTCATGAGCTGCAGTGCGTAGGTACAGTACACACAGTGTTATAGTATTCACAGAAAGCCCTGAAAACCAAAACCTGGGGGTTAATGGGTGCTTTGCAGTCCTTAGCTGTGAGAGGGTGTACCTGCGTGTGTGTGTACATGCCTTTAAGCAATGTCAGCAATTACTGACAGCAAGTCGAAGCCTTATTATTATTTTTGCCCAGATTTCCAGCTTCTGCTGTTTATTGTCATGACCTTAATGTTTCTTCAACTAGGTGTTCTATTTAATTATAATGTTTATCATAAATACCAGCTCCCTTGGCTGTGCGCTTAGGCCTGTAGCGTGCGGAGAGCGCTTTGCTTGTGACCGCATCCCTTGTCTTGGTTCATTATCTGTTAATGGTACTCAACATGACAGGCTTGTTTTGATAAATGGAGGCTGCCAGGAACACTGGGCTGGATTTTGCAGGCGGTGGAGTTGAGCTCTGTTTCATTGTGTAACACCAGAGCAAACACCACGACGTGTTGTGCGAGGTCTGGTAGCAGTTGTTCCAAAGCTGTCACTCACTGAGTCCCTCCTCAAGCCTGCTCTAGGTCTCATTCTCCAGGGTGTATTTGCTTAATACTTGTGGAGGAAGCTTTTGCTTTGAGTAGTTTTGATGTGTTTGTGTGTGTATAACTCACTTTTCCCCTCCCTTTTCCAGACATACATGCTTTTAGTGTCGATATTAAAAGAAGTGCTGTTGTAAGTTCATAATGTTGTGACCAGTGTGTTTCACAACCAAGAAAAGATTTTCATCTCTTATAATCCATTTCCAAAAGACAAGATGAAAAGTCCCTGTTGCAAAATGAAGCTCGAGGCTGTACTGTGTGCATGGTTGTTATTTCAGTCTATGAAATGGGGGCAGATCTCCATATCTCCTAGGAAAGCCAATTAGTGAAAGTTCAGTTGTTTCTGCTGTCGGTGATTGAATGCTGTAGCTGTTGTGTTCATTCAAGAATCTCCAATATGCCGTATCAAAACAGATGGGACTCGAGATGATCTCACTGCCATCCACCTCGCTGCTGAATTCCAAAGTTGGTTTGCGTTGGATTTGCAAGACAGTGTCTGAGATTCAAGAATACTCTGCCATTCTGTTGCTGTGTTCCAAGTGCTGGATGCTGTGTTCTGCACTGCTTGAGCAAGTATCATCCTTATGGGATACAAGACATTTGTACAAATACTTTGTTTTTTAATTTGAGAGCATTTTTCCCCTATATACTGAATGTTAGGATTAGTGATTCAAGTGCTGGGTCATCTGTCCTAAAGCGATAAGGTGTTTCTGAACAAATAGCATCAAATAGGGCATTTTTCAGATAAATAGAACTTGGCCTGAGTTAACTTTCTGCTGGAAAACTCTTTTGGAAGTTGTTAACTAAGGACTGATTTATATACACACTGGAGCACGAAGTTGCCTTCTATGATTTGCCAGGTGTCAGACCCCATTTGATTAGAAAATGGAGTGAGGATAAATGCAGTGTGGTGGCTTTGTACTGGCTTGAGGATTAAATTTCAGCTCTGGCAGGTTTGGAGCTCTCACTCTCACACAGCTACTTGGTTACAAAGCTGATTTTGAACCGGGTCTTTCCAAGCTGGGCTCTGGTTCAGAAGCTGCTGTAGGATGAGTATCACAGGTGTGCTGTGATCAGTTTGTATTGATCGGAGCAGCCTTACAAAGAGGCAGGGGCATTAGAATTGCTAATCGGCTGCTTCAGCTGCGTTAGTGGGTTTAGGGACCTATTTCTAGGCAGCAGAATAGATTTGGAAGTTAGATCTTTGTCTCCTGAAGGACTCTGGTGCTGAAGTACAAAGCACGGTGGAAATATGTATGGATAAATAGAGAGAAAATATAAATCTACGAATAATTAGCAGCATCTGGAGAGTAAGTTGGCAGACAGTACTTGAGGGTGTTGCTGTAATTAACTGGGTCTGTGAACCTTGATTATTTTCTTCTTAAGCTTGGCTTTGTAAAACCAGCTCTGCGAAGGTGTATGCCCTTATTTCATAGGTAAAATATTACTGCATGGCTAGGAAATGGATTTGCTTGGCAGGGGAAGAAAAAGAGTACGTTGCCCTCAGGTAATGGATTACATAGATGACTTGTTTTGCATGTTGTTCTGCAAAGGAAATAGCAAAGCTTTGCTCTGAAATAAAGTGGGTACTGGCAGCTGAAAGGTCATGGTTGTGGTGGCAAAGAGACATTGTGAGACTCAGGTTTGTGGGAAGACATGTAGTAAGAGATAAGGATTCATCATTTAAAGAAATGGCCAGTTAAATGCAATTAAAAGGGCCGGGTTTTGCTGAGCGGATGAATTTCTGCCTCTAATGGGGGGAGGGAAGACGTCGGAGAGAAGATTTTAAACAAAATGGCTTACTAATTGAATACACCGCGGCGCAACCCTCGTGTGGAAGTGTCTCTTAAGGTAAAGGAGTAATGTAAAGGAGTGCCGCCGGCCAGGCAGCTCCTTCTCTCCCGTGTGTGGGGATGCATCCCCTGCACTTCCCCACCCGTGTGTGCCTGCACCCGTATCCCCGGCCGCAGCTCCGGGATGGGATGGACGGGACGGGTCGAGGCCGGGTGTCCCGCTCGCTGCCCGCACCGTTACCGAGCTGCCGTCCATCAATCACGGGCTCCCGGGGAGGAGGCGGGGCTCCGTGCGCGTGCCTGCGCCCCGCCGCGTGCACCGGGGCGAGGTGGGGGGGGACACAAGCGGCGCCGGGCCGGGCCGGTGCGTGCGGGGCTCACGCTGTGGGGCGGGACGGGGGGTGCGGGCGGGCTCTGCGCCGGGTTTTCCCCCTTTCCGCCGCCTCCCAGGGCCGAGCGGGGGCCGCGCTGCCGAGGGGGTGGCGGGTTCGAGCCCGCGCTCCGCCGCCTGCTCCGCGCCCCGGCCCAGCTGCTGGCGGCGCGGCGGAGGGGCCTCCTTTTGTTCGCCGGCTGCGCCGCCTCGTCGCCCCCGGCCCCTGTTTCCTGCCGGCCTCTTGCCCTCCCCTTCGCCGGGTCTGCCGCTGGGCACCGGCTCCCCCCGCTCCACTTCCCACCGCCTCCCCGCACGCTGCGGGAGGAGGAGGAGGAGGACGGGTCCGCCGGGGTCAGGCTGGGGCTGCAGGCGAGCGGTGACGGGCCAGTTCCTCCGGGGCTGGCGGTGGGTGAGTGCCCCCTCGGTGCCGGGAGCGGCGGGACGGCGGCGGGGCGGGGGGGAGGGCTCGGAGCCGCTGTTGAAACGACGGGCTTGGGGCGGTGGAGCGGGTCTGCCGGCCGGGTAACTGGTGTCTGACACAGAGGAGTTGTATTTCCAAGAGGGAATTTGTTAGGGCTGCTCTTAAAGTTGACTAATTGTTACCGAGCCAATGATAACACAGAAAGCGCCTGGATGGAGGAAAAAGCTCTAATTCTCTCTTCCCCTTTTGGTTATTCCAGTTATTTTTCCTTTCAGAAAGAGTTGGATCGGCTCGGTAGGTGAGGCGATAGTTTTTATTGGCCTTGGGAAGTTCAGGACGCTGTGGGACGGGAGGGTTCTCTCCATACCAAACGCCTGTGCATCCTGCTGTGCTTGTTGAGACCCTCCGTGTCCTAAATAGAAGCAGTTAAACGCAGTGCTGTGCTTAATTCTGTGTTTTATTTAAGCAAATGAGATAAAGAGATAAGGTTTGCGTTTTCCGTATCCTGAAAGAAAGTACTTTTTCCCAGCACTTGATAACATGGAATGCCTTTGAAGTACTAATTGGTATGGTGTGTGGTGTAACTTTTCCCCTTTTTTAGCGATGTTTCATCGTGTTTTAAGATAGTGACAGCAGACCTGCTTGGCCACTTTATTTCCTGAGGAAGAAACCAGCTCTGCTTTGTTTTGCCATTGGGTTTAAGCTCCTCTTGAGTCCATGTGGCTTTGCTCGGCATGGGGCATTGTGTGGCTGCTGGCCTCTCGCTGCCATATGGGCCGCCTCTAACCCTGTGTGTGCGTGGAGATGGCAGTTGACTTCACTTATTATTTCTTTCAAACTTCACGTTAGGCATGAAGTGGAGAATAGGATCTGTGGAGTGTAGTTTCCAATGCTCCACCAATATGTTTCTTCTGGAAACTCGGTTGAAAGTAAACTGGATTTAAAACCCTGCAGACAAATGCTGTTCCAATGTAAAGCCGTTAATCTGCGGGCAATTAGTTCCAGACGTGAGACAACTCTGCGTTTGTCTGGTTTTGTTCTTGCAGGCAGTCGCGTTTTGGAGTCCTTGTGCCTACTGCCTATCGCCAGAGACGTTTTAGATGCTTAACAGCAAGTTGAGAATGGTGTTAGGAGCAGCATTTAAAAGCTTTTATTTGTTTTTCCAGCCCTGTAATTTAGTAGTGTTTAAACTATTTTATAAAGATCTCTGGGACCGGTGAAAGGTGGTTTTGAGTCCAGAGCACTTGAGTGTGTATTGTACCCTGGCAGGCAGCTCTCAAATGCCATTTGATCTGACTGCTCGATGGAGCTGATGAGGATTACACAGTCCCCCCTTGCTGTTTGATGCATCAGCGAGTGTTCAATAGTGTATTTTAAGGCATAAACTGCATGTTTTCACTTTAAACATCTTTCCAGAGAAAGGCAGTTAAGAATGTGTCTTGTTTTGCGGTTAGGATTTATGAATTGAGGCGAGGGCTGACGTAATCTATCCTGCCACTTCCTTTGTGTGTGTTTTATAGTTGATAGTGCTTTGTTTTACTTAAAATAGCCAAGACTCTCTTCTTAAATCCGTTTCTTTCTCCTCTATGCTGTGGCCTTCAGTTTAAGCAGGCAACTTGAACAAGTTGTGTGTGGTCATGGCTCTTTGAGGAAATGGTTCCTTCCTTTTGTCACTAAGGTTCAGTGAATCGCTTGTATGCTAAGTAAATGAGACTTTAATTTTAATTAACATCATGATGTATACAGCTGTTCTGTCAGAATGCATCGGCTCCCTTAGCAATTTTACTACAGGTTGTAGAGAATCTCTTGGTGTGATTCTCAACCCCTCCTTTGCTTACTTCTATTTACATAAAGGTGACAAGATGGGGCTTTTGTTTCCTGATGTGAGTGGTTAATAGCTCATCTGTGGGAGAGCTTTGTTTTCATTTTTGGGTGTGGGAAAGAAAATAAGCTATTTATTATTGAACTAATCCTAAAGGTCCTTGGTTTTGGGGTTGAGGGGGGGTTACGCTACCTATCGTTTGGCTTAAGAGTAGCCACAAGGGATCCCCAACTTCCTAATTTTACAGGGTGAATGATGTTTTTTCTTTTCCCTGTTAAATGAATTCCTGCTATATTGATTGACCTGTGTGTAAGTAAAGCACTTAAAGGGTGATTGTACTCTATCTGGCAAAACAAACCCACTTTTAAAGTGGCCATTCCTTTTTGGCACCTGGGATAATCTTCGTACTGTGAAGTTTAGATTTAATGGACCAAATTTCAGCAGGTGAGGAAAAGATTCAGATCTTCACAAACTTAATGGAGTAACTTCAGCATCAACTCCAAGTGCAGACTGATATCCAGCTCCTAGTCCACAAATCCCATATACTGAGGGCCTAATTTAACTGCTTGGTGGTATTTTATGTGGCTCTGAGTGTTAAGTCAGCATGCATATGTTAATCTAACCTTGTTCTGGGACTTGTTCACATGATACAGAGAGATGGTGCTGATGCTGTATACGCTGAATTAGGAGTAAAACCAGTTTGTAAAACACTGAAAACCAGTATTTCAGTGATTTATTGATGTATATGGACAACGTGATGTTTCACCTGAGATCCAGTTAATGGTAGAAAAACAATTGTGAAGGCAGAGTGTAGAAATAGGATTGTGTTGATTATTATCATGAAATGCTGTTTTGGCCAAGTGATTTTCAAATTAAGGATGTTTCTTTGCAGCATTAGCCTGGGCTCTGGCAGATGGATGGATTAGGTGGTGTTGCTGGAGTTGTTAGTCCCCAGTAGTTGATCTTGTCCCTGTGGTGGCCATCATCACCCCAGGGCCGAAAGCAGTATCTAAGTCGTGAGTGGAACTTGGTTTTGAAGTGCAACTGCTCTCAGCCAGACGTGTTTAGTTAAACTAGTTCTAATTCTGCTTTAGCTGAATGCTCCGGGCAGAAGACAAAAGGAATTCAGGAGCTGAGTTGCAAGTGCTCTGAGAGCTCTTCCTTAGGGGTGTGATAGGTGTTGGGGATGGTTGTTGGTTTACTTGGCTCCATAGCTAAGAGATGTGTAAAACTGGAGAGAACTCTCAGCCTGTTCTAGGTGTTAGGAAGCAGGAATTCCATATAGCTGAGGTGTTTGATGCAAGTACTCAGCACTTTGAAGTCTGTAAAGGCTACAGAGTAGCTTTGACTGCTCTGCTAAAGTGGTGGCTTACAGATGTGATGGAGTCAGTCAACAAGCCTGCGTATTAGTTAATTGTTAATTAACTTAATTGTTGTGAGCTGTAATATCTTGGCCAAGATGTCCACTTCTTGCTTTAATTCTCTTTTTCTTTTGAACCTCCTGTGTCAGATCAGTAAATGACTTAGAAGAACAGAATAGCTCCAGTTTGCATTTTAAGAGTAAATAAGAGAAATCACCAGAGATGACCAGAATAGAAAGCTACCCGATACTCCAGTGTGAATCTTTAATATTGATAGTCAACTGCATGAATCTTTAAACGAAGTTTTTCATCTCTGTGTGCAGAACACTGAGCACTGCTTTACAAATAGCCCTGTTCAAGGGGCAGCAAAAGTGACTTTGGTGTATGGGAGGGTGTCTGCCAGTTTTCTCATCTTCCTAAATTACTGAGCTGCATGTAGTATGGATACAAGCATTCAGTGTAATGAAGATTCCCAAGTAAAATGGGAAGGTCTTTTCTTGGAATAATACTCTAGCCAGTAACATGTAGATTAATGTGCAAATATTTTCTAATATAAGATGGTTACAGAAGGGGTGGTTTAGGGAAGCAGGGCTGTGACAGGGAAACTGGAATCGCAGTTGGCATAGTGCAAACTGTCCTGTTAGCTGGACCCTGCTTAGCCTTGCTCCCTGTTTTACTGTTTCTCACGTTGGTGTGCGTGTTTCTTCCAGAACAGGTTTCTCTATTACTAAAGAGATCCAAAGCCTATAATGATGTAATACTCTCAATTAAGTAACAAAGGACAGGACCCATAAAAAAACTTCCTGTGAAGTAGTTTTCAGTTAAGGAAAATATCGTGAAGCATCTTTAAACGGATCAGAGGGAAATCTGGTTTTTATACTTCAACTTTCTTAACAGAAGTGAAATTCTTTCCAGAAGAGTGGAGGAAAATAATATTTATTCCCAAGTTTGCCTGGGGTAGTGGTTTGAGTTCTGACCTTTGGATACAAAGTGAGAACAAATAGTGTTGAAAAATGTAAATGATTAAAACAAGCTGGCCTTCTTTAGGAAACTGTTTTGTCAGGTTTTGCCAAGAAAAGGTCTGGGTGATTGGATAAACATTTTACTACTGGAATAAATAGTATTTGATGGTGATGTGGAGATTTTCTTAAAACCACATGTTTTTTTTTATATATAATGGTGGGTTTGGAATTCAGGCTTTTTCTAATGTTAGCAATAGCATGGAAAAAATGGTGGCTGTAAATTTAGCATTAACAATGTAGCTGAATGCTTCTCTTGGGAAGGAACGGCAAATTCTGAAAGCAAACTTGGTTTGATTAGGCTTCTCTGGAAATGGATATCACTTCCATTTTCATACGGGATGCCAATAACAGTGTGAAATAGCAAGTCTGGAATGCAGTAGTGTCAGTTCCTAAAAGTTAGATACTTGCAGATAGTTCAGTCTTTTCTTTCCCTACTTTATTTAATGCACTGACTGTAAAAAGCTCTGTAATAGGAAGATATTTACGTAAACCCAACCAATCTTGGTATAGATACATCGCTGCCTCTCTAACACCAATTTTGTACGTGTAGTAATGTTGCTCTTAAGTGGTGATTTGATTTTTCTT
Source organism: Strigops habroptila (assembly GCF_004027225.2). NCBI lineage: Eukaryota > Metazoa > Chordata > Aves > Psittaciformes > Psittacidae > Strigops > Strigops habroptila. Next base: position 4,705,685 of record NC_044292.2, read on the forward strand.
GAAACTACCAATAAAAGAATTGCTTTGGCTTTGACAAAGGTGTTCTTCCTGAGTTTTCTTATTTGTAGAGATGAAAATGAGTTTTTTGAAATAAAGCTAATTTCTGTTAATAGGCAAGAAGCATTTCAGCAGCATCTGGAGTCTGATAAGTGTTTATTCTGTTTGGATGCTTAAAATTAAAAGCACTTAGTTTGAATATTATTGTCAGGTTTTGTGTATTCCTCTTGGTTTGGAAGATCAGGGTCCCTGTTTGTTGGGAACTGGAGAAAGTTTTGCCATGCATTATATTGGCTATTTCAATCCATAGTTCTGTCATCTCTGTTCTTGTTCACCTAGCTAATAGAATGATGGCAAGTTAAAAATGACATAGCTTTATGTTCTTGCTTTACTGGGGAGGTTTCAGCCTGTTAATCTAATCAGTCTACAAAATCAACGTATTCACTTAAACCAGGGCTAATATGTTACTTATGGCTGTAAGAAGCTCACAGCCTTTCTGTTCTTGCCAGTGCTCCCCCCTGTATATTGCTTGGAAAACTAGAAACCCGGCAGAGAGCAGTAGGTATTTGAACCTGAGCACAAGTTGGACTCAGGAACTTAGTGATTTGTGTTTTTTCAGGTGTAGTTTCGTGGATTTAGTCAGTGACTAATGACTAAAAGTGGCCTCAGCAGGTAGTTAAATTACAAGACAACGTGACAATGACTCAGCCATAATATAGGACGCAGTATAATTCAAGCACTTAAGGTTGGGGACTTTCTTGTTTAAGCAAGTTTGACATAGTAGGAGATCCCTGTAGAATTTCCTCTGCCAAGCAGTCAAAACATACTGTATTTGCTCCATTTCCTATTTAAGTCTAACAAAAGAGCTGAAAATCAGATTTCCCTTTCCTGATGATAAAGTTATTCCTTTGAGATTAGAGCTGGGAATGGATTTCATTTTATATATATATGTATATATCTATCTCTATAGCAGTTCCTGCTTATTAATTGAATGCTCTTCAGTAATCTTGTGTGCTGGTTAGTGCGAGAGTCTATGAGGAAGAACATATAACCTGTGTGTTTCATATTAACTATTGTAATTGGCTTAAAGTTGGAGGCCTAGCCTGTGCTTGTATTAAGTCTGGTATAAAAGAGTTAAGAGCAGCCCAAGGTTATTAGATCATTTGGAAACTGATTACCCTTTCACAGTGTAATAAAGTAATTATGAATAGTTTATGAAAATTGGTTGCAGTCTGTTTCAACATTATGACTGCCTGTCTTTAAAAGGAATTGTATTGTCCTCTTTGGTGTTGATCTTACAATTTGCATATTCAGAGCATGTTAGATATTTGCCACTTCCAGCCGTAAATGGTAAGTAGCATTTAAAAACCCAAATTATGCCATCTGTTTGTATAGGTTTTTTGTGAGGTTTTTCAGTTCCTGATAATATTTCACCTTGGGTCTGTTCTCTTTACAATAGTACATGCCAGTGTTGCTAAGGGAATTTGAAATACATTGTGGTTTAAATGGTAAAAGTTCTTTTATGAATGGATGTAGTAGCTGGAACTGAGCAGGGCTGTCGCAACTTCATCTGTCGGTAGGGTATTTCTGTGCAGCCCTGACATAAGAAAAGGTGGTGTTTGGGAAGAAACAGTCGTGATGCTCTATTTTTAACTCAAGTAGCACATGATTAAATGTTCTGGTACATGGGGAATATCAATGTGAATTTTAAAGATCAAAATAAAATGAAAAGTAAGTTTTAGCGTAATTTGACTTTGTGCACAAATGAGGTCTGTGGCTTTGAGAGATACAATTTGTGACTAAAATAATGTGCAAAATAATTGTAGAATCCCAGACTGGTTTGTGTTGGAAGGGACCGAACAGCTCATCCAGTTCCAGCCCCCTGCCACGGGCAGGGACACCTTCCACTAGAGCAGGTTGCTCCAAGCCCCTGTGTCCAACCTGGCCTTGAACACTGCCAGGGATGGGGCAGCCACAGCTTCTCTGGGAAAAGTCTGTGCCAGCGCCTCAGCACCCTCACAGGGAAGAGCTTCTGCCTATGATTTCTAAATCACAACAGGAACAGTTTACCTTGGGATTGTTTGCTTTACCTGGGCTTCCTTTAGAAGTCAAGTCCCTGTGGGAAGGACATGTTAGCTGCCCTTCAGGCAGTTGGTGATTTACTGGAATTTAGCAGCATGCCTGGTTACAGGTACCACTTTGAGTTTTATTCTGGCAGAGTGATAATGAGGGTGGAGAAGTGCAAGCAGTAACCTCCTGCTTCCTATCACCTCTGTCTGCTCGTCCTTGGGGGTCAGAGTCTGTATTTGAGGGACTCATTTAATTGTCTGAAGTTTGCCCTAGGAAGACGTGAAACTCCATGTAGTTGGTAAAAACCATTCTTGTGGATTTTTAAAGTATGGAGTCAGTAACAGAAGTTGGAATGAAGCTGAAGATGTACATGGTGAACTTTAGAGTTTGACTTTTTTTAGCAAACGCTGCTGTATAAAATTATATTTTTGGCATAAATTTTTATTGAATCCATGCTTTTTGGCTGAGTGCTTTTCTTCCGAGGACATCCTGTGATATCTGAGATGCCAGAGGGTAAATAGAACTATCTTGTTCCATTCCATTCATGTGGGAGTTCAACAGTGGTTTAGGATTTCGGGAGCATTACAAAACTTCTGACAGCAAAATCTTTGCCCAGTACATCCTCAGGTCATTGTGAATATGGGGAGCTGCTGGTGGAGATAAATGATAAGCGTTCTATGTCAGGTTAATGAAATTCTGAGGTCATTCTCTACTCTATGAAACCCATGCTGTGATGTGTAGTGTAAAGGTGATGTGGGTCTTGGAGAGAGCTCTAGGGTTGCCTGCCTCAGCTCTTTGATTCCCTGGGCTCTGTTGAGGTTACTGCTTGTCATGTTCATCTTGGTGCTGGGCTGGTGCCATGAGAATCCTCCTGGATTTCAGTGCAAAGCCCGCAGGGGGAGGCAGAAGTGAGAGCTCAGTGTAATGCAGCTATGACAGCATTTCTGCCCATGCAAATCCATATGAGCTTCATTAAAATGGGATGAACAAAGTCTCCAGTCTTTGTACACTAGTACAAAGCCATGACTTGAAGCTAAACTGGTATGTCAGGTTTCTGTCACAGGCTTTATCGAGTCCTCACCAGGCTGCTTCAGAAGAATGCCTCAGTTATTCTGCTGCAAGCTGAAGAGCACACCACACAGAAGGCTCCCTTTTCTGTGTTCCTCCAGCTTTATTAAGGTTCTTAGACAGCTGAAATAACCATTGAATATATTAAACTAAGCATGAGATTCTGCAGCGTATCTTTGCATTGCTGTCCTGGGTATCTCAGTGTTCTAGGGAACTCCAACCTGGCCAGACATGCTTTGTGAACGCTCGTAGTGGTTTCTTCAAAGCTCTTTAATGCAGTGTGAACATATAATATATACCAGTTGCTTGTTTGGTTTGATTTTGCTCCCATGGAAGTTCTAAAGTATATTAACTCTTCTTCTTAAGCAGATAAACAACTCATTTCCTCTTGTTGATAAGTATATTGATGGATGATGAATAATAGAAACTTTCTCTATGATTATCTTTAGGATGTGTCTGAAATTTTTCCTGCCTCTTACAGCAGAAATTGTGCATGCGAGTTCAATTTAGCTTAGTTTTAAAGCATAGTATATGAGGAGAACAGTTGTGGTGTGCTGGGTTTTGTGTTTGTTTTGTCTCGAATTAAATGAGGATTTTTGTCTCAGAACTCTTGTTGTGGTTTTTGCTTTGTTTGGGGTGGGGTTTGGCTTTTTTTGGGTTTTGGTTTGGTGTGGTTTTGTTTCCGTCTCCAAAAAGGCTGTTCCTTTGTGGAAGCTCTTTTCAACTGAGCAGTAGGTGAAGCTGTGTCTGTCTAAGAAGGAATGACCAAAGAAAATAGACACAGAACTAGTGAAAAATCATCAAGTTTTTCACTTTGGGCTGAGCTTGATAAATATCCTTCTATAGGAGTTTATCTTGGTGTTTTCTGGGCCTTATCAATGCCATTTGATACTAAAATGCTGTACATAAAGATTATTTCATGTTCTGAATAAAAAAAATAGTTAATTTTTGTGAAACCAATGTTCATTCTGATTCACATCATATATTAAGAACTAGTCAGCAAGTAATAAATCTCACCATGGCTGTATATCTTCTCTCATGGGAGAGGCTACAGGACTGTGGGAGAAAACAGGCTAATCCCTGAAGTGTTGGGTAGATTTAATTGGGTCCCAGTTGCTTGGGTAACTGGCACTTGGTGAGTTTAAATCTGTAGTATTTTGAAAGTAGTTCTTAAGTCAGCTCCTGATGAGGTCGGTCAGTGTTCTGGGGCAAAACTCTGTGGAATGACATCCTTCTGAACTCCTCCTTGTTCAGGTGTTGAATGCTCACGTGCACTAAATGATGAAAACTTCATAGACCAGAATCTTCAAAGGTATGCTCTTACAGGGAAAACGTTATTGCATCATGTTTATAATAGTGTAATTAGTTTTTGCTGTCTTCAGTTGCCAAAGGATCACCTCAGGTTTTTATTTGAAAGAACAAGTGAAACATGGTAATCCTAGTTTGTTATTGTGGGGATAAAAAAGGTCTTAGAAGATACGCCTTGGTCACAGGTTGATTCAGTGCTGCTATGAGCAGTTCATGGTGCTCTGCTTAGCTTACTGTCTTGCCCACTGTAGACTGCAAGTAGCTTTAGTGGTCTTTGAACGTTGTTTCAGAGCTCTTACTGGTGGCTAACCTTAAAACACCTTGAAAATAGAGCTAGGAGTTTCATGCTGCTTCATTTAGGAAAATTAACTTCCATTTTGAAGGTATTTTCAGTATGAAGCATAACTTGTGTGGTCTTCATTTGCATGTCATGGTGTATTAGCATGTAATCATCAAAGCTAAGGAGATTTTCCTTTATTTCATGTGCTCGTTCTTCTCTCTAAATGTTTCAGGTCTCTTATTTTTGTGAGAATATACCATTCAGTACACAGAGGATAAGTAGTCCTTGACTTCATTAAAGAGAACAAGGCGCAAGGCCACAATATCAAAGTTTTGCCACAGTACCTCTGCTGTTTCCTGGTTACTGTTGGTGGCAGATGAGATGTGCCAATTAGAATGAGGCCACCAAATTTCATGTGGCTTAATAATCATTTGCATTGATTATTCTGTGCTTAATGGCTTATGGTCTAATTTTGCAATGTTGTTCTCAGCAGTTTACAAGATTAGAGCTAAGTACATTAATACAACTGTATTGCCTTGTCCTGTTACATGAGATTCCATTGCTTTAGTCATATGATAGTTATGAGTATCTACTGAGAGTACTGGAAGTACAAGTTATATTGATGTCTGAAGCGTGACCAGAGTCAGAAGTTACTTCATGCAGTGTTAAAATACTTCCTCTTAGTTTAGGTTAGAAGCAGACTAATCACTTGGAGAATTTCTTAATGTTTTCATCTTCTCATGAAAGACATGACCAGTTATGAAGTCCCTTTCAAATGGGTTCATTAGCAGTGGCCAGCAGAGTACTGATGGGATTGTTCTTGTAGCACAGAGACTGCTGCTTAAAATACCATGTGTAGTGTTGAAACTCCTAATGTGGGAGACGTGTGAGCTGGTCCTTTTTCCAAAGTAGTGCTTTAGATCTAATGAGGAATTCAGCTGATTGCTGCTGGGGATGAAGTTTGTCATTATTTCTTGCTGAGTCCTATGAGTATAGTCTAGAGACAGGTTATTGCAGGCCTCCCAGGGCCTCAGGCAAGTTGGATGTGTTCATGGATACCTAAAAGACACCTAGCTCTGTTTTTAGGATGAAAACATGTTGCAAGTCAAATGCCAATATGTAAAGCTTTGGTTTTCTATCACTTAAGGTCATAAAAGAGATCATATGATGTCTTGAAACATAGACCCTCTTTGCAGATACCTTTTAACATGCGTTTTGAAGTCTTCAGCAAGAACATAAAAGGATAATAAGCTGGTGTGTAGGCTCACTGCAGGCAAACTTGCGTTTAGATGGTACACCTCTGTCTCACAACTTTCTGTGCTTGTGCTTATTCTTCCTCTACACAGTATTATGTATGTTTGCTTTTCAAATAGTCCTGCTGCTTTGTAGCAGAACCTGCTTGTCTTGCTGAAGAGTATAAGGATCAAAGGTCATACTTCCACTAGGAATGTTTTACTACTTTAAATACTAAGTATTTGTTACTGTTTTCTGTAAATGCAGGAAAGTGAGATGTAATCTAATACATTTAAGTTGTTAGCTGTTACGAAATTATGAAGAATATGCTGTAGACTGTCTATAACGTGAGGCAGAGATCAAGGCTGCATTTCACACATGAATAAGCACACTTAATCTCATGATTACAACAGTGTGGCTGTACTGGGAACGGAGGCTTTGTAGGAATGCAAATTGTGACGTCTGCTCTGTCATTAAACAAAATAAGCTGCTCCTCAGAGAAAATGAGATCAGTGTCTGAAATCAAAGACAGTTTCTCCAGGCAGAAATATCATCTGTCTTGATGCTTATGTAAAAAGTGTGTTAACATACTGGTCAACAAAAAATGTCCTGTTAATATTTATTGCTCATTCTGATAATGTTGCCCCAGTTTCCCCCCATTTGTCATACAGCAAAATCTCTTTGTTTCTGCTGTTGTGGAATTTTATGCAGCACTTCAGTGGCATAGCTTTGGTCTTGTAGATGGTCTCTGCAACTCCTGGGATGCTGCTTTCTTTAGAGAGAAATTGCTTTAATTATAGCAGCATTCCAGTGGCAATGTCTGGTCATTCAGCTCCTTACAGGAGCCCACCCTGCAATTATCCTTCCATTTTGAGTAGTTCAAATACACAGGCAGCTGTATGGAGTTAAATAAAACAGTTAATGTGGCTGCAGAGCAGAGTTCTTGCCTTTACTGCTCAAAGGGCTTTTCCAAAAATAACCTGATCTACTTTTCATTTGGGTGATGTAAACGAAGATATTTTGGAGGCTTTCTAGAAGGTGAAAGGATTGAGAGAGGGCAGCTGGGTGTTAGGCATTTAAAATGAAACATCCAGTGGATAAAAGCATAGGGAATATAGGGAATGACATACAGGGAATGGCAGTTTAGTAGGTTATTTGTAGACATGGTGTAGAGACAGAAAGACAAAATCTAGAATGGAAATTGGAATGAGTTGTGAGTGGGTAGAGTTCTGGATGTAGTGACATTTGCAGTCGCCTGCAAAGCAGCGATGGTCTCATTCTGGTAAACACACACAAATCAATGTTTCCAGTATTATGCAAAACTCATTTTATATCTTAAAATAAGTGACTTCCTAGGCATAGTTATGTGATGTCCTGGTGACTGTGACAGGCACTCTTTAAACCTAGAGCTGCTGTAAAATGGACATGATTCCATTTCATGGCAGTATTCTTTAATGCTACCCTTAGCTCGGTTGCTGTTGTGTGCAAGGAATTTCTCTTTATGCTTTGAGTTCTTTGTTGGTGTCTCCCTGGTCTGAATTTACACTGTGTTCAGTATCTGAACGGGGCCTGCAAGGATGCTGGAGAGGGACTCTTCCTTAGGGACTGTAGTGATAGGACAAGGGGTGATAGGTCCCAACTTAAACAGGGGAAGTTCAGGTTAGATATAAGGAAGAAGTTCTTTACTGTGAGGGCGCTGAGGAATGGGTTGCCCAGAGAAGTTGTAAATGCTCCACCCCTGGCAGTGTTCAAGGCCAGGCTGGATGGAGTCTTGGGTGACGTGGTCTGGTGTGTGGTGTCCTTGCCCAGGGCAGGGGGTTGGAACTGGATGATCTTCAGGTCCTTTTCCAACCCAAACCATTCTATGATTCTGTGTTTATGTTTTACCTAATTTACTAAACATACTACAGGGTTTTTTAGCCACAGGCTTCCCTGTCAGGAAATCCATACGCATGACTTCAAGGTTTAGCCTTTTTGCTTCTTAAAGTCTCTCATCTTTGTCTGAAACATCTTGATTTATCAGGAGAAAGTGTCATTTATCTGTTGGTGTATGCATGGTCCCGTGACAGGTCTGTGGTGGTGATGGTGGAATGGTTGCCACTGCCTTTGTTTTGGGTTCTCCACCCTAATCTCTCTTTCTCTTATCTGTGTTTTATTGGCTGAACAGTTGTCCTGCAAATGCAGCGCTGGTTTGGTGTGATTGCAGGAAGGAAAGCAAAGCAATAATGCCTGATAAAAGTAGAAGCTGTTCAGAATAATCTGTTGTATATCATAACAAGTTCTTGGTTTAAGGTTTTTTTTTTTTCCTGTTGTAAATGTTGTTAAGCAACCTTATAATGCAGATGTTTTCTTGGCTCCAAATGACATGAAATTCCCTAGATAATAGTTCTTGTTACAGTAGCCGCTCTCTACAGGTCCCTTGGGCCTCTTCTCCCCGAAGAGCCTTTTAAAGTGAGGGAGCTATGCTGCATTATATGGACATTTTAAACAAAATCCTCCTTTTAGAATGGTGTTATGGGATGACTACTTTACTCAGACCTGCATTGTAGTTACCGTTTACATTAGCTTGAATGACTTTAGAGAAAAAGTAAATCCATGGCTTCGTGTTTACTGTCTGTAAATCATTGTTCCCATATGTTATGACTATTGAGGCCATTAAAGCAGCTTTTTAAATTACTAGAGGAGTTCTAAGCATCATGGTTTAATGGAGTGGGTCAGTACAGTGGGCTGGGATCTGCATTTGTGTACTGTAGCCATAATTCTGCGTCTTGGTTGCTCTCTGCTTTTGAAGTGCCCACAAAGCTGCTCAGCCCTTGAGCTTTTTGGTGTGTGAAAAGGGTGTAGGGTTTGGGAGGGGCTTTCTTCAGTGTTTTATGTACCACACATGGTAAATGAGGGCTGAACTCTTCAGGTGGTGACCAAACTACCAGCCTCACATCAAAATGAGTGTGCAGGCAGCTCCTCTGTTCTTGTGGGTGTTTAGATTCCTCACCAAGCAGTGGCAGAGAGAACAGAAAGTCCAGCTAATTTAGCTTTTAAAATAGGAAATCTTACTGGAACTACAGCAACTTCCTAAGATTATTGATTTTACGTTGGTGCTCTTGAGTTAATGTAGGGAAAATTTGTGACTTGATTGGAATTCCATTACTTTTATGGAAGCCTGTGTGTAAAGCTGTCTAAAAGCAGGTGTTCTCAGAAAGCTTTTCTCAGATCACTGTTAAAAGCCTGGTACATAAATTGCCTGACCATTTTCAGAGGAGGTAGAAGCTGATACTTTCACCCCAAACATTATCCCTGGTCTTTCAGCCTACCCCAGTGTCAAAGCTGTCTTGTAAAATGTTGTTCTTAGTACTTACTGAATTTATGACCTTGTCCTGGTTTCGGCTGCTTTCTGAGTAAGTATTTAAAGATACTTGAAACATTTTGGAGTAAAATGAAACAAAACGTGTTCCTCCTCTGAAAATGTAACTCTCAAGACATGCAAAATAGCCTGTCATTTTGCAGAGTAATTTCTTCTTGTGAAATCTTGCTTTGCTGCTTTTCTCCTGTTCCTTCCAGTTTTATAGCATCAACACTGTGTTAAAGAGAGGGACTTATGATCTTATCTAAGCTGTCATCCTGCATAGCTCTTCTGTCAAACAGACCCTCGACCTGAATTTCAGAATGATGCCATAATATCCCCAGTTGGAGCATATCAGTGTGAAGAGGTGGAATGTGGAGTAGGAGAGTGCTGATATGCAGCATTATACAGACTGTGATTTAAAAACTGACAGCTATGAGCATAGTTGGTGGAAGGCATGGCTCAGAAATAGGAGATCTCTTGGTTTTCTTTCTCAGGTCAGGTTGGGTAAATAGCAGGGCTAAAAAAAGTCCCTGTCTGTCATGAGAAACACCTCGAATTGTCTGTGTTTATTCAAGTGATGATCACTTCTCAGCTGTGAGATGCTGATGAAGTCAGTGCCTCTTAGTTTCTCTCTGCACACCAGCTTCTTGAGCCATTGTGGGATGATTAGTAGAGAGCTGATCAGAGGGAGCAAACATGGTTTTTAATTGCAAGCACTTCGAGGGCTTACAAGAGCTATGGACTGTAAATACGTAACTCACAATGACCATTGCTGGCTGTAGTGTTCCAGTGCTAGATATGTATTACAAACTCAGAATACCAGTGAAGGAGAGAGAGAACTGGTAAGAGGTATTATAATTCATTGGGGAGACTTGCAAGAGCTCTTAAAAAGACTTTCAGCAGACTTGCTTCCAGGAGGGTCACAGACTAGTCCCATGAGCATTCAAGAGCAAGCAGTGGACCCCTTCAGCGCTCACTTGGCTGTGAAGCTGGTAAGGCACCAGCTAGATTGGCTCAGTCCCAAGAGGAGAATCATAAGGTACATGAGAAAAGAGGAGGAAAATTAACTTTTTTACTAACCAGTGTATTAATGTTGTAGGTAAAAAGTTCTCTGCGTGTGTGTGTGTGTGTGTATGTGTGTATGTATGTGAGAGAACTTTGGAAGCCAGTTATCCTCTAAAGCTTGTGGAAGACTTAGTGGATGAAACGTAAAGGTTGAACTGTGGTGTGCCTCCCCTGGGAGGTCGAGCCCATGCACTTAATGGGCTTTTTATAGAAGGTGGGATCTTCTGAGGTGTGAGCTGTATAGAAGGTACTCCTTTTGTGTGTTTGAAGCAGGGCTGTGTGTATTCAAGCTGTAGTGCTGGTGCTGCACTCTGATAGTTGCAGTTTAGCGCTTCTGTCTGTTGCAGCTGAGATTTCCTAATGTTGTCTTACTAGGGTTATTTTCCACATATGATTCTGAAGGTTTTCTTCTTCAAACCTTATGAGTATATGGGAGAATCTTTATGGGCTGTGGTTTGGTTTTTTCTTTCCTTCTTTTCCTTGACATCAAAATTAGCACAACTGCATGAAGGAACTCCGGCAGCTGCAGCACGTACTGCCTCTAATCTGGCATTTGCTGAGAACAGTGCCTTTTTATCTTGCGATGTGAGACTAACAGCTTACAGAAGAATGGTCCTGTTGTGTTTATTAAGGCTGGTAACACATGACCAAACAAATCTTGTTAAAAGATTTATCTGTCTGGCTTAAATAAGAAAAAAGAGCTCTTCTCTGTATTTTTAGTTACCCTGCGCACTTCAATGCCTTCCTGTTTGTCTCACAGCATTTCTGTCGGGCTTGATTTCACTTTATCTTTAAAACCTGACTCTTTGATACTAGTTAAGAGGTTTAAGTACTTAATGTGAAGAGGAGGTATGTATGCCTTTGGCTGTGATAATGATTTTTAGGTGCGTAGATGAAATAACTGCGGAGCTGTGTGTAACTGCAGTTTGGCCACCTTAACTCACTGTGCCCGGATCTGACCGTAACTCATTTCTTAGAGGAGAAGTAGTATCCTGCTCTCTTGACTTGGATGGGAGGATGTGAAGGTTTTTGTGTCAGAACAAATGATGACACTTTAACTTAAACTAGATATAAAATGCTGGGAAACAACCTCAGCCGGGTGAATGTGGGGTAATGATCAGTTGAAATAATGGTTATGAACTTACGCATATCATTTCTAAAACTGAGTTTCAAGGTTAGATCGTGCCTGTTTGATTTCTCAGAAGATAGTTCAGCAATGACTTCTTAGATTCTATTTGAAAATGCATAGGCAGATCTAATCATATTCATTCTAATATCTTTTGTTCTCTCTGTCTTTGGAAGCAGAACTGAGAAGGGTCAGATCTAACACCGAGCTACTTTGGGGTTTGACTAGAGAAGGACTCCTGAGAGGGGTGTATATCCTGTGTCCTGAAAGGTGGCTGTGACTGTTGTGTGCTGCTTTCTGCAGTGGTGCAGCTCTCAAGTTGCTGGTCGAATAGGTGAAAGATATACAAGACCATTTCAGGAATGCAGGGAATGTAACTGCAGTGTTTCTCTTTGCACTTCGTGTGCACTGAAGTGTTCCTTTTGAACTTCTGTGGGCAGAGGAGTCACCTTCGAGACTTGTCTGAAGTTGTTGCCACTTCATCTTAACAGGAGTAAGAGCATTTGAAAATGATTTGAAGTCAAAGGTATTTGCATTCTCTGCTAGAAAGCAGAGAACAGAAGACTTGAGTGAGTAGTTTTGCAAACATATTTTTGGCTTATGTTTGACTTCTAACCAGTGGCAGCTAACAAGGACCTTCAGTGTGTGATGGCATACTGGGTAGAGATAAAGTTGTCCCATACTGGATGTAATAAACTTACTTGAATAAAAGGACACATCCTGAGGCTCTAGCTAAAAAATACAAGTAATAATAAAGTGTGGTTGCAGTGAAGCTGACATTTTTCCTCAGGTTTTGAGTGGCATTGAACAAATAACGGACAGGAGCTATTCTTCCACTCCTTTGTACACCAGTCTCAGCCATTGTAAAGTGAATGTTCCCCTTTCAGCTTAAATGACTTCTTTCCAAGATTAATTCCCTATGGAAGAAGCAGTAAACCTGTATCAAAGGCGGTTATGAGTCTTCAACCTGTAGTGCTGTAAACTGAATGTCTTGTCCGTAGTATGATGACAGAAGCAGCTTCTCTGGTGGTTGGTTTGGATAGTGAGAATGGGGGAAATCCCTGGTCTGCCAAAACCTGTTTGAGATTTTCAGTGTATTTGCTTCTACTGTCATAATGTAGATATAAACATCTGTGTGATCACTGTGTTTGGCAATATCCATGATGTGTTACCCCAGTTCCTGTTGGAGAACTAAAAGGAGCCTCCCAATATTTATGTAATTTTGGTGATGGTTTTACTTTTGTGTGTTCCATATTCAAGCATAATTACATATAGACTGATCAAAGTGCTTAACCCACCGCAACATCTGTAACTGATGAACATGTTGAGTCAGCAGATATGTTTTCATGGGCTTTACCTTTTGGTCAGGAGTGATTAGGGAACATTACAGCTTTTGAATGTGGAATAGGTTGTATTCTCCTGTTCCAATGTGGTTGGCAAGTGAAGTAACAATGTGTGAGGTGAAATAGAAATGCTTAAGTTTAGATGATGTATTTCAGTTGTAAGATCCTTTCTGCTCTTATGGTGGAAGAGATGCTTCCAAGCATTGGGAGTATGCTTCTGGTTTCTGGTGTTAGTAAATAAAAGGTGGGGAGGTAAGGTAGCAAGGGGCAATGTCGTATTTCACTGTAGAGGCAAAATGCATCTTGGAATATTTAAAACATGTTTGGATAATGGCTTAAATCATGAAGATTATTGATCAAATACTTCTCTATGGTAATAATGGCTTAATCTTAATTATGTGGCTGCTGATAAAACTTGGGTTTGCTCTTCTGGCACTCCTGTATTACTGCTACACAGTTGAGTTAGTGTAACAGTACCTTTCCTCTGTAGTTTTGCCTTTCCTAGTCATGGTGCAACTACTCTTAAGGCTGTATGACTGCTGTATTCTTAGAGAGACAGAAGTAGTCATTGTTTCACGATGATGTTGGTCTAATTCTGAAATGGTTTTGAAATTGAGTATTTTTTTTTTATAGTAAAATAATCTTGGAAATGTGATACTTTAAGACAGTTGAATAGTGTTTGTGGTGAGATTTGATCACTTGCCTTTTAATGCTGTTTGAACTGGATGGAGACACTGATTAGATGAAGAGGCCTCCTGTACTCTCATAAATACATTGGCTTGAAAATTACTTCTGTATGTGTTCTCCTGAAACAGGAGCTAGAAGGAGGGAGGGGAAAAAGGAGGGAAAACTAGGAGGGGGAAGAAAACCCCGTAATAATTGGAGTTAAAATGGTTCACTTGGAATTAACTTCCAGAGTGAATCTTGGCAAGGAGCAGCTTGCACTGAACTTGTGGCTGCTTGTTGTTTGCACAACTCTGGTTCCTTGAGATTTAGCAAATGTGAGGTGGAGCTCAGCATGTTTCAGGGTGCAGATAAAATGAATATGGATGAATTTCAGACAGGAACTGTAAATTCCTCTTTCTTTTATGTTTAGAGATGCAGGGTGGTTTGCAGTCAAGGGAGGGTGCTTGTGCTGCACTTGGCTGTGCCAGAAGAGGGGTGTGATCTTTCATGGTGTTGAAAAGATGGTGATACTGAGATCTTCCACTTGGAATACACACTTCCACCCTTGAGAGTGGAAAGAAAAGCTGATGCAGCTTCTAGATGGACACTTGACTTGAGCCTCTTGATAGAAATTGTGGTAATTCTGTCATAAAGATTAGTGTTTTATGCTCAGGAGAGAGGGCTGAGGAAAGTACACGGGTTGTGTGCAGATGGGACTGTTGTAAGAGGTGTTTCCTGAATACAGTGTCTGTTTGCCTTTGTAAGGAATAAAGTGGCTATCATCAAAGGAGTGATGGTGGAAGATAAGAATTCATTTGGTTATAACTGCCTTGCAATTAGTCACTACCTGTGCATATGCAAAGCTTTGTTAGCACAGCTGGAAAATGGAGTGAACAGAAGGTGCTTTTCCATCATGATTTTGTGCAACTGGGACCTTGCATAACCTTAAGAACCAGTGGTACCTATGCTGGTGGTAAACCTAACTGGTAAACTTGAGATGTGTATCGGCACGTGAGCAGGGTTCTGTGTTGTGCTGTCTCTTGATGACTACCTTGAAAACAACATTCCAGTTTTAATAAATAGGAGAGGGTAGTGATATACCACAAGATGAGAAGCCACGGAACAAGCTCCAAAAAGAACAACTCTTTTGTTTAGGCTTCAGTTTCTTGTGGTTTTTGTACCTAACTCAAAAATTGAGTCTGAGAACTGGGGCTACTATCTAAGAATGATGAGAAGTGGCTGGATTTTATCCATCCTTGGAAGCAATTGAATACATTTTGTAGGTGTATCCTATATCCTTTAGTTTCTGATCTCTAAAGAACACACAAAGATCTCCTGTACATAGGCTGAGATGCCACTACTTGTAGATCTGAGATTGCCCTGGGAAAGTAATTACTTTTCATTCAAAATGAATAGATTATTTACTCTCTAAAGTGAGTTTTCTATCAACAACAGTAGAAAAATCCCTCAAGCTTGCTGCTGGGGAATTTACTAGCCTCTAGAAATTTAAGGCATTTTTTATTGAGTCCCTGTAGACCATTGCTATCACTATTATGTGCAACTTCTCTGGCATATGACAGGTTCATTGTAGTCTCCTCTACTGGAGTTTCCTTGAATTCCCCTTGTGTGTTACCAGAATGATGGCAGCTGCTATAAGGAGGAAAGAAAATAGAATAATTTCCTACCTGGATGATGGGTTCATTCAGGAAACACCTGAGAGATTCAAGCCACAGCCTGAATTGCATCAGCAAAAGCAATTTGTCTCTCTGGCTATTTCCGTTGCTGGAGGTAGTAGTCAACAGGGAGAAGAATATTGTAGTCTGAGATTCATGTTAGAGTGAAGAAACTTCAAATACACAGGATCACTGACTGCTCAGCTGACTTCTGAAAATCAAAGTAGCCCTTTTCCTTCTCTAATGTAGTTTCAGATGCTTAATGCCTGGACATCCAATTTTCCTAGCTTCCATGCTATAGCATTCTACACAGTGGACTAATTTCAAGTTGCACCCAATAGTAGCTTCCTGAAAATATATGGATTGCATGTGGGTAAATTCAGCTTTATTGGGGAACTAGGGGGGAAAAAAGGTAACTTAGTTCTGTATGTTGGATGCGCCCTTCTTGAAATAGCCTTCTTTCATGAACACTTAAGAGAAAACATGGTATGATTCATGTTCAGTAGTAGCTCCAAGTGTTCAGACTGTTGCTACTGAGCAGTGTTACAGGGTGCTTGCAAATACCTCAATCAGTGCAAATTCACTGGAGCCTTTCCAGAGAAGGTGATGGAAATCTAATGCGTGTGCTGCTGGTGGGCACTCAGTGATCTATCACACAACCTGTCAGTCCAGATGATTTGGCCACTAGAAAGGACATTTTAAGGAAACTCTTAGTTTTGAGTTAAAAGAATAAAGGATATAACTGCAGAGAGCCAGTGTTCTTACCTTTCACTTGGCTGAGGTACAGTGGTAGTGTCTCATGGGGAGTTAACCCAGACTCTAGCTGAGGGTACTGGTGCGGAGTTGGTGAGTGGCTCTGGGTTGGGAGCAGGGAATTGTTCTGTGCACTTGGTGTGGTTTGAGGATCCTGACCCATGGCTGCAAGCTTGCAAATACTCTTGTAAGAAACAGCAAGTCCAGTTTCTTAGATCTAAACTTGCATTGAATTAGAAAAGGTGTAATTGATGTTAACTGTATTGATTAAATGATTAGGGAAGTAAAAACATGGGATTATCTCTTTCCTTCTAGTTCCCCAGCAGGAAACTGGATCTGTGAAGGTGATGGGTTATAATATCCAGTCTCCATGTGCTCTGTTACAACCTTTCATGCTTGCTTTACTAGTTTTCTTTTTATCTGGAAAAGCAGATTTTGTTGGTGCCCTTGTAACTACTGGGGCTTGGTTTCAATTAATTAATTCCTGTAATCTGTGGATTACAGGTTGGCTCTATTTCTGGAATAGCAGGGTAGGGGCAAGCCTTTGGAACAGATTGCCCTGGAGGTGGCAGATGGCATCCTTTCCTCTGTACCAGCTTTATAGGGCAGCCGTCGCTAGTGGTGTGGAGATGTAGAACAGCCATTTCCTAAACTTCGTTTGCTTTGAGGGAGTAGAAGTTGTAGACTCTTTCTTGCACTTATCCTTTCCTAGATATGTGTGGGGGTTTTTTATTCACTTGCATGCTTCCTATTCAGCTTCAGGTATAGAATAAGTGTTCTAAGAGTGCACTTCCGTCCAAGAAGTTGCTATATTTCTGTAGTGAACAAAATAATTAAGGAGTTGTGAGATCTTTTTGAGGATGGAAGTAGCTTCAGTCATTTCACAGGCACTTCATAAGTTAGCATTTCCATCCATGCTTCAAAAGACCACCTTGTCTTTTACTGTCTGGTGTTTTCCATACTGAATTGCTTTAGGAGGTGGGGTTTCTTTTGGTTTTAATTCTTGTTTTCAGAAATTGAAAGAATTTTGAATATTAACACGGGCTTTTCCCCTCTTTCTTCCCCTCCATCCTTCAAGAACCTTTTTAAAACGCTGGGGTTGTTGGAGTGGTTGAATTTTTCCTGGATTTGAGTGAGAAATTCAGAAGACTGAAGCCCAGGCTCACTGTCTACCTTTCACGGAGGCCCAGCCGTGAGAGGACAGAAGAAGGCACGTGGCGAATCATGACAGCGGACAAAGAAAAAGACAAAGACAAAGAGAAGGACAGGGATAGAGACCGGGATAAGGAGCGAGACAAGAGAGACAAGGTGAGGGAGAGCGAGAACTCGCGTCCTCGGCGGAGCTGTACGTTGGAAGGAGGAGCCAAGAACTATGCGGAAAGTGACCACAGTGAAGATGAGGACAATGACAACAACAGTGCCACCACAGAGGAGTCCACAAAGAAAAGCAAAAAGAAACCACCCAAGAAGAAGTCCCGATACGAGAGAACAGATAACGGTGAAATAACGTCCTTCATCACAGAGGATGATGTTGTGTACAGGCCTGGAGGTAAGAGATTCTTATGTTTCCTTTGGAAGTCATTGTGCACCAGAGCTACCAGTTAGTTGGCTACAGCACACAGCAGAACATGCTCTCTGTTAATTTTCATGATGATTGTCTTAGGGGCAGGTTGCCACTTCTCCATTGGAGACACAAACATAGATAAGCATGCAAAAGCTTTTGACTGTATCTTGTAATATCTGATTTGTTGGAACGAAGTTAGCTCCTCTTTGAAAAAGAGCCACCCTTTTCTCTTTCTATTACATTAATTATCTGTGCATCAGATGGCATTTCTGTCCCTGGGAATCTCAAAACTAAATTGCATAAAGCATGAGTGCTTTGCTCCAACTTTGAAATGAGTCCTGACCTGTGATTGAGACCTGATTCGAGATAGAGATTTGACTAAGTGGTAGAGAGAGAGAGCTTCCAACCTTCTGACAAGTTTTTCTGTGAATCTATGATTACTCTGTAGAGCTCCTCTTCTGTATGTGAAATATAAATTGGATGACTTAAGATCTTGGACCTATTATGCCATTAATTTCATTCCCTCATTAGTAGCTAACTAATGGCCATGCACAGCAGCTTAGCTGTTGGTGAAAACACACAGTGTCAGCACCAGCGAGTATCTGGGATTTTGAGACAGAAGCAGAAGCTGGCAGTGTGCTCGGGAATGGCTTGGGCATGCTGTTTAATTACTGCCAAGTTCTTTAGGGTCTCATGTAAGGTCTGAAGATCCAACCTGTGGCTGCTTCCAGCTAACTTCTTCCTCAAAATTAAATTGTACTTGAAAATTACTCTTCAGCTTGCTGCATTCCTCATTTTTGAGTGAAAGCTTCGGTGTTCATCCATTAAAATGTTGACTGCAGTTGCTTGTTCCACCACAAAGGGATAGTTATGTTTGGCTTTACTGTTCAAGGCACTGGCTTAAAGGCTCTGGTAGCTTTGTGTTACTTTTCTGTAAAAATACTAGTAGTAACACTGCTGGAGTAAAATAGAGATGGATTCAACCTAAAAACCATGGGAACTAATGAGGTAAAATCTTTTGTGACTTCTTCCATGAGGTGCGGTATATCTCAAGTACTAAGATGTCATTGTATGAGTAGAGATGTAAATGTTCTATAGGCTTTCTCCAGTTGTAGGTGCTGTAAATGCTCTAAAATGCAGTTTTACGTGTGGGCATCGTCAGCTGCAGAGAGAGATGGGCTGAAATTCTGCTGGGTTTAGGTGTTGAATTCTTTAGCTGTTCTCTTGTGGTTGGGAGAGTTTATTATCATTCAGATCTACCCAAGTTTGTCAGAACAGCTTATTTATTGGAATGTTTCAAATAGTATTCCAAGCCATTCCAAGACATGTTTTTCTCCTGGTCAGGGGATGTAGCTGAGTAATACTTGTTGCTTGAGCAGTAGCAATAGGGAGCCTGCAAACGCATCAGCTTTGGTGGCGATCGTTATTTTCCGTGTTAGAGGATGAAAAATAATTTGGAATCTGTTAAGAGCAGCTGTTGTGTGGGCCCAGTAGTACAACGTGATACATGGGCTTTATTGCTAAAGGACTTTGCTTAAAATTAAGGTGGAAATTGAGTTTGTAATTTTAATTTTATCCTGTAGTAGGGTGGAGGAGTATTCTCACTCCTTATCCAGTAGGTGCAGTGCTCCTTTGGTGTAGCGGTACTTGGATAGAGGGATATTTGCACAACAGCAGGAATCAGTAGTGTAGTTACACAGAGTTTACACCTTTGCTGGATTAGTAACAAAGGAGGGGAGAGAGCCTGTAAATGCTGGTAGTGTGGGGAGAGCTTATGTTGTTTGTGCTGGGTTTTTCATGAGAGCCTCCATTCAGAAGAGAAATCTCGACATACAGACTGGCAGGAGCTTCGGTTATGGGTTGTACCTTCTGACCTGCCAGCAGTTACATGCTGCCAGAGACGCTGTTTATGACTGAAATAGAAGTAAATAAAGCCTCAGTTGCTGCACAGGCATAGAGGTGTGTCAGAGATCCTGCATGCAGCAGGTGCTCTAAGGGCTGGCCAAGCACCACTTGGGTCTTATGGGACTTTCAGGGAGCTCATGTGGTTTGTAGTGTGAGAGAAGAATCTTCTCTAACAAGTAGAGTACTTCATGGAATGTGTGGTGGTGGTGGTGGCTGCAGAAGCAGTGATAAGGGAGCTAGGAAGCGATTCCTTTTTGTATGAGGATTGTTTGGCAGGGTTTGGAAGAGGTTTCATGGTCTGGTAAGGGATTTGAAAGCTGGTCTGTAAAGGATTTGAAAGATGAGTGCTGGCCTTAGGCAGTTTGTTTCATTTTTTTCTTGGCCCATCTTTCTGCAATGTTCGAAGGAGAGGAAAGGAGTTGCATCTGATGTGGAGGAGGTCATATGGTGAAAGAACAAGGAAAGCCATAGAACTTGTGATAACTGGGATATTTTATACCTGTGTTGTACTGTAAAAATCTGCTTATTAAATTTCACATGTTCTTAGTAGTAACTAGCATACGAGATGTACCCTGGCACTGAAACTTTCCTTTCACTTGGCAGTTTGTTTGTGCTTTTTTAAACTTAAACTTGTCTTAAGCTGCAGAGAGCAATGAGAACACACATTAGGGGGTAGCTTGTGTTGGAGGGACATGAGCCTAGCTTAAAATACAATTTCCAAATAGTGAGACCTTGAAAATGCATTCCATATACCCTAAAGCAATTTTAGCATCTATTACAGAAGAAAATCTTAGCTTCTGTCTTATGGCAAGGTTTACATATAGGGAGATGTATTTGTAGCTAAGGGTACACATGACATAAAATTTAAGAGGGATTAAGAGAATTTAATGAGACTTGCACAGCGAGGATTAGAAGATGAACATTAAAGGTGTGCACAGAACAGGTAGCTATCTTCAGCACACATCTTTTAGGCTTTAAGGAAAGGAAATCCTTTCCATTCATTCAGTTCTTTCTCTGCAATGATCTGATCTGGATGATTGTTAAAGGTCTGTGTTTTCTTACTACGAAGTCCGTGGTTAAAATCTCATTCTGTGTTCACCCCGTTGCTGCAGAGTACTTAATCCAACACTTAATATTACTTCTTTTCCGTGCAGAGCTCAGCAGCTATGTTTGAGTAATAGTAAATAAATTGTAAATAGATAATCAAGATTACTGGAATTGTTTCAAATGAAAGGTTGCACTATATAGTTATGATATAAATGCTGTTCTTGTTCATTTGCATAGATACCATGAATGTATGCATAGCTTTGAACAATGTATTAAAATTCATGGAGTAGAGCTTAGACAACACTATGCAATTAATCTTCTCTACTTTGGAAATCACACAGGCCTATCCTAAAAGCTTGTTAGCCCACTTCCCCATCTGTCCTCTCGGTTTCCACAACCTCCCTCCCATTTCCTTCCAAATCCAGTCTGTGAGGGTTGTTTTTCTTTTTCCTTGCAGTTCTTACCTTGCTTCTGTCAAAATGACTGTTACTGTACAATAGAAGTCAATTTACCACGTGTATTCAGATTTGCTTGTAGGCTTCCTGGGCATGAGGGAATGATAGTGTAAGATAGTTGCATTAAGACTGAGATCTATTTTCCTCCTCTTAGATTCAGTCACATTATTTAATGCTGCATTGCCTTCCATTTCTAGTGCAGATTGATTCCCTTTTATGCCACTGCCATTTGCCAAAATCCAGCACAGTTTGAAAGTTTCCCATACGGTTTGTGTGCCCGTGCAATATGCTTAGCACATGGCTCCTCATTGGGTGTGCTCTAAAACTGGTGGCCTTGTGTTGTAGTGTGTTCTTTGCAGTTCTTCTTCTTTGATTGTCAGACTGTAAAGGAATTTGAATACTTTGATATTCTGCTGTGCAAACCAGACTTTGTAACTGCATCTGTTGTTTGGGTTAGACAATTGGTCTCTGTGTAGGATTTTCTCTATAGAAGAACTGAAGTGCTGCCAGTCCAGCTGTCAGTGGCTTGATCTGGACTTGAGGGGCTGAGGTGCTTTGGGAACAGCTATCCAGGCTTTTTCCAAGATCTGTGCTACTCCAAACCCTGCTGAGTAATGCGGCAGCTTTTGTATAGGCCCTGCTTTTGGCTCTTGGTTAAGAGGATGACTTGCCTAGCTGGAAGAGGGAGCTGTGTGGTGGAAAACAAATAGTGCTGGCAGTAACTTTAGATTCCTGGCCAACGTGATGAAAGATGAAAGAGGTAGTGGTGATATTGCTCCAGAGAAGCTTTTTCCCCTCCCTGTTCTTGAGGGCAACAACTTGCTTAAATAAGTCTCACAAGGACCTGACATGGAGGTATTTCTTGTGTACCTTTAGCTTGTCCTTGAACATGGGGATTGTGTTTTCAATATCCAAATAAATTGTTCTTGTGAAGTGAATGGATTAAGATTATTGGCAAAGTACATAGCAGAAATATCTGCATCAAAATAATAGCTGTTCATGTGGATATTTTTACTGCCCTGTTCCTCTTTGTTCTCTGACCTCTTGCATGCCTTTCTTCCTGGAGGAAGCTGTATGTTCCCTGTCCCTTTTCACCCTTTGTCTGTTCAGCATGTGCAAGTCTCATTAAACCCACAGAACCTAATACTGAAGATATTGTTGCTGCTGAGCAGGCTGCTGTAATGCCATCATGATGGCACCTGGAGTGCTGGACTGGAAAAACTGTGTTGGATGAAAGTCTAAGTTGATTTGGAGCCTGAGGAAAACAGATGAGGTGTCACCTGGAGATGAGGACAATATTGTTTGCTTCGCCTACGTAGAAACATTTAAAAGGATCTGCAGGAATTAAAAGGATTTATGAGGATCTGTTTCTACAGTGACATCAGTAGCTATATAAACAGCACATCAGCAAGAAGAATCAACATGAGGTAACACAAGGTGAAACGCTTTTGTAGGGAGAGTAGTGCATTACAGGACTCGTCATTTTCTAGTAAATTGCCTTGGAACAGCTTACATGGGAGCCTCTGTTCTAGGTGTTTGAAGATCTGTGTGAAGCTGGAAGAAGAGGTGCAGAGTATTAGATACAGAAAGCGTGGTTTGATTTGGTGTAGGGAAAGAGGGAGAAATAGCTTTATGTGGATCCTGGAAGATCTGGCCTAGTATACTGACAAAGGAGATATTTGGATTAGATCTAAGGAAGAAGCTCTTCCCTGTGAGGGTGCTGAGGCGCTGGCACAGGGTGCCCAGAGAAGCTGTGGCTGCCCCATCCCTGGCAGTGTTCAAGGCCGAGTTGGATGGGGCTTGGAGCAACCTGGTCTGGTCAGAAATGTCTATGGCAGTGAGTTAGAACTGGATGAGCTTTAAGTTCCCTTCCAACGCAAACCATTACATTCTAATCTGTGATACAGAAAACCAGGAATGTGTCTCTGCACCTTTGAGATGTTTTAGGCAAACACTGTTTGGGACAGCTATTGGACTTTTTTGTTTAGTTGTCTTTTTTTTTAAGGTGTGGGAAATGACTGTCACTGGGATGACAGTGAGATACTGCTACTGGAAAATATAACTTGAGACGAATACCAACTTTCCTGGATTCATAGGTTTATGTCCCTTTAAAGTGGTGTTAGGTTTCTGTCCCCGAGTGATGTATTGTAGCCCCATAAGTTCTTACCTGGACAGACACTGGGGGGGGAAGAGATTGAATTTGAAGGTCAGATGTACTGTGGTGAAATACTGCTGCTCAGTCCTCACCAAAGGTTTCAGGGTGAGATCTTAGATACTTTTCACTTCCATATGTTTTGTGATTGTAGAGCACATGGCTGTTTTTTCTAAGGGAGCTCTTTCTAAGCTATGGAACAGTTTGTAGTTTTCAGTGGCTCAGATTTGAAGCCTGCAGGTGCTGGATTATTGCACCATCACAATGAGAAGATAATGGTGGGTCATCTGTGTGAATCTGCAGCCTGGCATCCTGTGGAGCGTGGCTGATGGAGTTCCAGTCACACTGAAACCAGAGTTATATTTGCCTGAGATCTAGTTGGACTGAGATTTCTTCTAGCTATCCTAAAATCCACTTTCAATTTGGTTAGCTAGCATGTAGCTTTGAATTATTTATAAGTATTATTACTTCTAAATTTCTAAGCTCCAGTTTTTGCTGGTGTAATTAATTGTTGAAAGTTCCCTTTATTATAACTGTGCTGAGTTGTTTCGCGCTGTTGTAACCAAGGAAATTGCTGAAATGGTGGTTTTAATCTAGAAATCTCCATCAGCTTTGTAAAAGTATATAAATAAAACCCAAACTCAAGCGTTTCGTCCCTCTATTTACTTTATTAATAAGTAGTGCATTGGTATTGGGGTAGAATGTTGGTGAAATTGAAATGCAGGGATTTGGCTCCTGCTCTGACAGCACTGGCTTCTATTTGACATTGACCCATGTGTTTGTCATTCCTCCAGATGCCTCCCTTCTATTTATTCTAACAGCTTTACCAGCTGAGAAGGGTGGCCATGCCACAGTTAAATACAAAGATATGTATAATATGGACACTAATTTTTCCTATAAAGCTGGAAGTTCTGGCAGGCGTGTTTTAGGCTGCTAGAAAGTTGAGGGGGGAAAAGTTAATTCTCTTCTGGGATGTTTTAAAATATGAATTTTCTGCTTGGGCAGAAGGAAGAAATGCAATGAAAGAGGTTTTTTCAGTTGTACATTTTAATTTTAGGAGGTTTTTGGCCAGACTCTTGTTTTCTGCCCATGCTGCATGGATTGACCAATGGCTATTTTCACATGTGTGGTCTTCTCTTCCCTCAAAAGCTTCATAGCTGAAATGAGCACATGTTCTAACGTGATGCGCTCTGTGTTTCCCTCTTCATTTGAATGTCTGTTGCCATCGTGATACTAGATCATGGAAATAATCAGCTATTCAGCGACAGACTTTCAGCTGCTGTAAACAGGAATAACCTCAGGAGCTGCTTCATGTGTTTGTAAGAGTTCCCTTATTTTTCACACTTAAACCACTGTTTTCAACCTTTCTGCATATGTGACTAATGGTGAGGGGAAACTCGTAACAATCCTTTTTTAGAAGAAGAGACTTCTGTTTCAATGGAAACAAATGTGTTCTTAACCCATTCCTCCTTTAGAAGAGGGGAGGGGGAATAGAGAAAAGGCCTGGATTAGTAGGTGATTCTTAAAACATGTCAAGAGGGTTAGCAACATGTATCAAAACATTTAAAAAGGCATAAAAGCATCACAGAAGGATTTTCTTTGAGGTTGATTGATGTCTGTAGAGAACTGTTTTGACATGCAGCTGAAATCTGTGTTAGTATTGTTCTGTATTATTGGATGTAACAGCAGTTGTAATTAGGTTTTATTCTCAGGATTAGAGATGTGATGAAGAGTGTGGTTTTTAAAGATCAGGTGAGTAATATTCAGAGTAGAAAACAAGGCTACATGACAACATACACTGACAACTTCACTAATAACTGATTTTCTGTGTATGTGCTGTTAGCGTTAGCAGTAAACGTAAGCCAAACGGGGAGGAAGAAGAGAGACGATGCATTTACTGAGTTCACATTTACTCTAAATGTGGCAGGCATTGCTCTGTATATGGGCAGCTGTTGGTGCTTGACAGATGGAGTCTTAAGTGCAGATCAAGGTTGATCTAGCAAATGGATTCCCCTGGCTTTGTTTGGCTCTGTGTATAAATCATGGAGAGCGATGCTAAGGAGGGGAGTGTACCGAGGGGTGGGGGCTGCGTGTCTGGCGTTGGGGATGTTGCTTCTCCACTGTTGGTCTAACAGGGAGGTTTTTATATTGTCTTTGTTATTGCATGAAGTTGTGATAGTGTTTTCATAACAAATGAGTTGTGCAAGTGGAGGGTTTTAGATAAGGTTTCCTCTATAAGGATATTAATACTTTATCTGCGAGTCACCCTGTGTTCCATCATAACAAAACATGGCTCAGTAACAAAAGGAGATTCTACCAGTGACTGCAGTAATGAGGTATTACTAAAAGCAACATGGATTATGTGAATTCCATGGACTAAATGAACTCCACAACATGTTCCCTGAGAAGCTTGTAATACAATATAAAACCACCTTGCTAAGCTGGGATGTTTTTGAGCTGTTATAGGATGAATGTGAAACATCACATGGACACCTTATTGACATGATATTTTTGTGTGTGTGTGTTACTACATGAGCTATAGTTGAAAATCTGTGGTTTCACTACCATAGCTAACTGGAACACAGATGTGGGCAGTTCTGCAGGCTGCATTAGGGAATTATTTTTACAGAGGATTAATGTAGAAAGATTGTAACCTAAACAAGAAGTAATACTTTGTGGAGTACAGGATGCCATTATGAAATCATAGAATCACAGACTGGTTTGGGGTAGAAAGGACCTGAAGATCACCTAGTTCCAACCTCCTGCCATGGGCAGTGACACCTCACACTAGACCATGTCGCCAACGAGGCAAATGAGAATTTTGAAATAAAAACTATAGAAAAATTGGACTAAGGGGGAGGAATTCTGTGAAATAGTGGTTTTCATGGAGTGAAAGTGGAGTTTGTGGTAGCAGTAATCTTAAGGCCTGTCAAATTTCAATTTATTTCAATTGAAACAGAGTGAACCTGTAGTGTATGAATTTACCAGCCCTTTTTCTCACTCTGTGGAAGTGGCCATGTCTTTCATTGACAATCAGATAAAGGAGTGTTTGGTCAATTACAGTGACAACACTGGTGTGTGCAGTAAACTCAATTCTCATTTTAGCTTCCATACCAGGAACAATGGTACAGTTTCCTGTGCAGCACAGCAGTTTGCTCGATGCCAGGTGATTGCTTTAGCTCTTATCTGGAGATATTTCTGATGAATTGGGAGAGGCAGTGAAATTTAATCTGTCAGTTTTGATCCTGGGACTAACCTTTGCTCCTTCATTCTGGAATGTGGGTTTTGTGAGAATATCTTGTATTCATGAGGGGATGGAGGGCAAAAGCTCATAGGTGAGGGAGATGTTTCTCTACAGGTTTGACACTCAGTGCTGTCTGTAAGCAGGCCAAGTGGAGTGTGTGTTCTTTATATTATCAGTTTTCCAAGTGGATTAGAAAATGAAAGAAGTTAAATACAACTTGAGAATTGATGAAAATAAATTCTCCTTTACAAGTTCTCTCCATATTCATGTTACTGCTTGATGGACCACACTGCTCATGTATTTGTGGCTGTAATGGGATATCTTCTATCTGCTCATTGAATTATTTTTTTTCCCCTGTCATTTCGTAAATTTTGGGCAACCTATTTGGTTTCCTTTTGTCCTGAAGAGAGAGTTTTGTATAAACAGCATCTGGTAGAAGAGCATGTGTTGCTTCAAAGAAGCATCTCAAGTAAATTGAGCTACAAATGGGGAGATTTTTGCTTTGTTTCGGCATTGGCAGGAAGAACAGGTCTATCTGGTAGTCTTTTTTTTTTCTTCAAAGTCCAAAATGTGATATGGATGCTTTTATCACAAGCAGTACAGATATTTAACGCAAGAAAGGATCAGAAACCCTGCTGTAAAAGGAGTGGCTAGATGTACATGAAAGCTGATAGAGATTTAAGGCTTTTTTCAGTTGTATTGTTTGTTTAGCAAAGAAATACACCTAAACGTGTTGAAAACAAAGTAAAAACACTTCTGCTGTTAGATCAGCTTTCAGCTGCTGCACTCGTTTGCTCTATACAAAAGGCATTTCAGAGCTATTTACAAATTTAATAGGAAAATGATTTTTCTTGCAGAAAAGACATACTGATCTCTTTAAATACAGCTAGTTTTTCAGTGCTGCTAGGTATTTGCAGGTAGGCAGATATCAGGTTAACAGACAATAGGGAGCTTGCTGGGAGTGTATTTGCATCACAGCAGGCTTTGAGGCAACAGACTGCAGTGTTTGAAATACAGTATCCTGTGAAAATCATCCTCAAGTGACACATTTCGTTTTCCCCTTTTGAACATGCGTTTCTATTCAGGGCTGCACCAACAATTTACAAAATGGATTATCCTCTATCCATTTGTCTAATCGGGAAGAGGAAGTGATGGGCTGATGACTAGGGAAATAGCAGTGGCTGTAATTTCTAGTTGAGGGCAACACAAATAAAGCCCATCCATATTTTAATGTGGGATTGTAGTGTGCTGCACTTGAATTATCAAAAGGGCAGCTAAGGGAGAGAAGTTAAGCAACCATTTGGTGTTTGTGATGGGCTTGGGAATAGAAGAGATTTCTCTTCAAAGTCCTCTTGTTTTGCCTACTAGAGCATGGAGTTAGAATTATGTGGTCCAATGGAAGAACTTCTTAAACTCAGTGCCATGTAAAGATGCCAGTTTTCACATGAAGTACAGTTTCATGAGCCAACTCTTGATTCCTTCTAACACCACCATTGACTCACTACTGAAGCTTGGGAAACACAAGTGAATGGAGAGTGCATGAAAAGATTGATTCTGTATCTCAAGTGATATAGAATCTTGATCCCTTAATCTCTTGAGATTTTCATGTATATTGGCCAATTGCATGCGCTATTCAAAGACATTGTGGGTATTTTTCAGTTGATTTAATCTTCTTCTGTTGGTTTCTTAAGGCTTATTATTAATGCTTGTGTTTAAGGTCTCAAATTATCCATAGCCATTGTTCAAGTGTGTTGTAGTAAAGGACTTTTACTATGGAAAAAAAGAACCCTAAGGATATCTAAATAAAGTGAGGTCGTGTAGCGATGTGGTGCTGTTGTGGTGCTGCTCATCTTTTGTGTCTTCCACAGTGCATTAGAAATCAGTGTCCATGAGGAAATGCATCCGGCTCCCATTTGAGACAGGCATTTGTAAAATACCAGGAGAAGCGCTGGGAGCAGTTTACTGCAACCTTAAAAGATCAGAAAAGACTGTTTTAAATGGCATGAATGCAGTAAAGCTTATCTGTTGCTGAAGGAGCTCTTAGACTGATTATTTAATTACTTCTTTTTAGTGGCCTGCATTCTTGTTCCTATCCCTCCTCCCTTTTCCTGTGTTTAATTGAAAAAGAAAACCACTTATAAGACAGGAGGATACCCTGGGATGAGTTAGTGCCTGAGCATCTTCAGTGTGTTTGCTTTCAGTGGCATTTCAGCACTCCTTTCTGTAAGAAATTCTTTGCTTTGTATCAGAATTGTTGACAGAGTATGTCTGAATGCATCTTGGAAGAACTGTTCGGCGTTGTGGGCATGCATGAGAAGTGCAGGGAAATAATTGGTGTGGGAAATGATGTAGCTGGGTGCCTGAGCTGCAGAACGGTTGCTTTTATAAAACCGGGAGCTGCAGACTACAATTAGCTGTCATTAATTTTGTTGAATAGAAATATGTTCCATTTATTGTACAATCAGGAGCCAGGCTTGAATGAGTTTAAATAGATGAAATCTAAATTATACTGACAGTCCATTAAACAGCAGCAAAACCCCTTAAAGAAAATGGATTCGCTATGATACCAGTTTATAATAAAATCATTTGCCAAATAAGAACTCTAGTCCAGGCACTGGGAATACTCCTGTGAGTTTCAAATGAACACAGTAAATTGGTTGAACCATTTATTGCAGAACAGGGCTCTAGCACATTGTTTTCTGACAAGGAGCCAGCAGTGTTGCTTGAAATCTGCTCAGCAGGCAGTGACACTAAAAGATCAGACCAGCAATTTGTTTGTTGTCAGCCATATGGGGGGAAGAGAGGCAAGTGTACAGCTCCCTACCTGTCAGTGGGAATATTCTTCTAGTTAAAACCATGTGTTTGTCATTCCCAGTGTGTTCCTCCCTGTGTTTCTACGTTGGTTACTAAGCCACCATGCCAAGTGTATTGCTGTTAGATACAGTTAAAGGTTTGTTTCCGTTATTGACCTTTGTTTCCAAGGGTTTGCTAATTTTCCTGTAGTTGGAAACCAGGCAAATTTAGATTTCAGCATTTAGAATTCATTGAATGTTGCAAATGGATACACAACTATAACTTTCATTTGAAAGGTACTGCTTGGTTATTAATCGTCTGTAACTACTAATAATCATGCTCCTAGTCATATTTGACTATTATGGGAGGTGGTGGTGAAGGATGGTGGCATTTAACTACCTGAGACATTGAAATGAAGAGCTCTGCTGCTTGGGGTTCCCACTAGTTTTGGCTTGGGCAGAGGTAGTTGTGGAGGACAGTTCAGAATTACCTCATTGTGCTTCTTCACTGGTTGGCAGAGGGAACAAGAACAATGAACCCTTTTAACTTTAGCCACTGGAATGGAGGAATGTAAATAGCTTTTAATTCTGGGATGTAACTATCCTTTCATTATTTGCCTATCCTGCAACTTGTATTCAGGATACACACACACACGTAAAGAGTGTCCGTCTCCCTGTCAAGTCCTTATATATATATATATATATATATATATGACTGTAAACTCTGTAAATAAAATTCTCTGTCTCCCAAGGAATTGGGGTCAATCTTGATAAACAGTTGGATTTTATTTTCCTCCTTTATTTTACATCTAGGATGTAAAACCAAACCTGTTTTGCAGGACTTGCCTGGACACTTTCTTTTATAGCTTCTCAGACCCATCATACAGATTTCTACTGTGATATAATTGAACCTGTAGACTCAATGAGAGTGTTGGGATAAGTTCTCTCTCTCTATGGAGTTAGAAGTGGTGGGTGTGAAACAGGAGCATACATGTTTGCTGCAGGGGTACTTACACCTGAAGTCTGGTTTTTAGTACACTGATGGGATGGTTGAATATAGAGCACATGTTACTACTGATTACATGAGCCTGGTGATTGATCTGGTTGGGGTGACAATGTAAGAGTTAATGTATGAACTGCTCAAACTTGATGTCAGATAAACTCCTGTGAGTTGTACCTAAATTGTTAGGAATGGGGGTTTTTATGTATTTAGCATTTTGGTTTTCACAACCTATAACATAGACTGAAAGGAAAGCAAATAGAAAGCAAAATGAGGGAAAGAATGTACAATCCAGTAAGATACTGGGATGTCAAAACTGGGAAGCGCATGTGTATTGGAATTCTGGTTGCTTACAGCAGCACTGGGAGCTGAGCTCGTGACTGAAATACGGTGGGGGGTTGCAGACAATTCCTTGACAATGGCTTTCAAGGAATATCTTTCCTGTGGAAGTCTGGTGCTGTGCGGAGAGCCTGGGGCTTTGTTTCTTGGATGATGCATGAACATAAAAGGATTCTAATTGTGAAGACGGTTACTACATAAACTGCAGCATTTAAGCTGATAAAGGTTCATGTGTTCAGAAAATTGAGGTGGTTGCATTATTTTTTTTTTTTTTTTTTCCAGAAGATCCTTAAGTCCATTTATTGAAGCTCTAATTTTAAAAGCAGCTTTTAGTGTGGGAATATTAATGTAACCCTTCAGAACTAGGGCACATCTGGTGAATATCACAAGCCCAAAGGCATAATGACTCTGTACCATGTGTCGTAGAAATACTTCATCTCCAGTGGGACATTTTACACGAAATGGGAAAGTAAGCAAATGCACTCATGGTTGGAGACAGGCAGTGAATCCCACTGGCTGTGCAGGGAACTTTATTTCTGTGCTCTATTTGGCCACTGTAGTGGCAAAGGTTATGGAAAGACCCTTTATTTACATTTATATATCTGTATGTCAATGTAGATAATCAGGCATCTCATTTTCTGTTAGTGATATGGTTCTGTCTGTAAAGGGGGTCAGGAGATTTGCTTAATAAAACACATCCTTTGAGTTAGTTTTCATCTTTGCAGATGATGGAGCAGCCAACACAATGTAGTTGTTGGTGTAATAAGGACTAGAAGAGAAAAAATGACTGGGAAAGGAAGGAGACTGAAGTGTTTGGAGGCAGACAGAATCCAGGCTAAGAAAAATCACTACCTTGCAAGTTAAAGGGAAGAGGGAGAAGGGAAGTGGAGGAATAATGGTGATGCAGTGTGTAGTGTGATTAACTTGTGTCTGTTTAAGCCAAGGCTTCTTGTGAGACTGGATTTGAGTCAGCTAGGGTTTGGAGAAAGATTGTCCTGGAACAGAGAAGAGCAAGCACTGGGTGTGGAGCCAAAATGGTGAAGATCTTTTGGCCTTCTGGTTTACGTTCTGTTTTGTAAGGAACTTTATCTTTTCAGGCTTTCAGTGCAAACATGGATTGCCGTCGTGTTGCTGAATGTCAGGAGCTGCAGCCAAGTCCACTGACATACACCCTTTGAGAGGGCAAGCTAGTGACTTGCTCAACTCTGATGAGTAGGCATCAAGTGGAATGGCTTAACTGTGGGCCACTCAGTCCTTCATTCCACGTAGCAAGATAAGTAATGTTTTGAGTACTGGATAGGGAAGATCATGAGGGGAAAAGGAGGGGTGGCCATGAGGGGAGCTTGAGAGCGGCAGTCGTGAAGGGAGAGGTAGCCATTAGGGCTGAAGGGAAATCATGAGGGAAGAGCAGGGGCAGCCATGGCGGTTGAGGGGAGATCATGAGGGGGGAGCAGGGGTGGCCATGAGGGGAGATGTTGAGGGGAGATGAGGGGTGGCTGTGAGGGGTAGGGGTGGCAGCTGTACAGAGTAGGCCACTATGGGGTGGCTGTGAGTGGAGTTCATGAGGGGGGATACTGAGGGGAGATGAGTTTGCCCTTAGTGACATGGGTTAGGGCTGGGCTTGGCGGTCCTGGGGTAGTGGTTGGACTCAGTGATCTTAGAGGTCTTTTCCAACCTACTTGATTCTATGATTTCTTTGAAAGTCAGGGGCTAAGAATTGTTTATCACTACAGAAGAACTTCAATGGATGTGACACTGACCCATTCAGTTGATGACATGTGAAAATTAGGAGATTTACAGACAGTTTGATTTTTTTGTTGGGCTTTTTGAGTGGAAAGGATTGAATGTTAACCTTAGTAGAAATGAATATTAGCATTGCAGGAACAAATAGGTGCTT
The DNA here is from genome assembly GCF_004027225.2 of Strigops habroptila. Classification (NCBI taxonomy): domain Eukaryota; kingdom Metazoa; phylum Chordata; class Aves; order Psittaciformes; family Psittacidae; genus Strigops; species Strigops habroptila. The sequence goes on from NC_044292.2 coordinate 4,738,005, forward strand.
GAAACATACCTGTATTGTGAATGCCTTTCTAGAATAATGTTTAAATAACTGACCAGAAGTTTTTTCAGGTGTTTGAGGGTAGAATGAGTTTGTGCTCATTGTGTTTTAGGCTGACAAACAGCCTCAGGCATCAGACTTCTATTTAGTGTGAAGAGAGAACATGTCACTCAGTTTGTACAAACCTGCTGATCAGCAGAATTCAGAAGCAAGTGAATTTTCAAGGCTAGGTTTGATGGGGCCTTGAGCAACCTGCTCTAGTGGAAGGCGTCCCTGGCCGTGGCAGGGGGTTGGAACTGGGTGGGCTTTAAGATCCTTTTCACACAAACGATTCTGTGTGTTCTATGAACTCGTCTGTGTGAGAAGCATCCTTATTTTATGTTTTTCAAGTATTTTAGTTGTTTCTTTATGACAAATGCAGCATCTTTTGCAGTTGTCACAAGCAATAGATGCTTGGCCACAAAGCAGCCTGAGCAATAGAGGTGAGAACTGATTGAAGTTGTCAAGTCTACGCAGAAGTTCTCTGCAGCCGTATACAGCTAAAAATGTTCCAGAAGTATGTGATGGGTGGGGGGAAAAAAGGTGTAATAGCACATTCCAGGGTGCTAAGGATAAGGAGGGGCTATTTCCAAACCTAACCATTCTATGATTCTGCATATTTTTCATGGGCATAAGTCTCATCTACGCAGGTTTGTTACAGTTTTTCTTTGCTCAGGTCCATGTTGAAGTTGTTCTTCCAAGTAAAGTGTTTTGATTTTCTGGTGAATAAGAGTGCTTGTTCTGTATGGAGTCTTTCGAGTAGCTAATGTAACTGCATCCAGAAATGTTCTCCTTCTGGCATTTCTCCAGTTTCTAGCCTTCATGACATAGCTTTGCACCTGGATTAACTTGTTTTCTTATCTGTATGGCCTCAATTGCTTTGGAGACATCTTAACTGGGTGTCATCTTTGTTTTAAATCTCAGCAGGCAGCCAGCAGTGCCTCACTTAAATGCACTATACTGGTGAGTCAACATGTTTGCTTTATCTGTAGTAGGTGCCAGATTCTCTTGCCTTTGTGGCAGCCATTTCAGAGGGATGCTTAGCTCTTCGTGCTGTGTGCTGTCTGATAACACTCAGAAAATGAGGCTTGCAGAACTGAGATATTAAGAATAAAAACTTGCATGTTGTGTTGTTTGCTGTATCTGAAATTTTGTAGCTTTTTATACAGATTTCCCAGTGAATCCTGAAAAAATTCCTGCAAAGGAGTGATGGAGCATTGTGTAAATGGATGATTCATCCGGGATACTGAGCAGTTGGTTTGAGTGAGTAGAGGGCTGTCTAGAAGGGTAGAGCAGCCAGGGCAATGTGGGATAACAATTACAGGAGTACTTTGATATAGTTAAATTGCTATAGCTTCTGAACAAACTGGATTGAATCTGACTGTGACAATGCAAGAAGGAAAGAGGATGCCTTTGGTGTAAGGTAGTTCAAATGCTTGCATCCCAAGGGAGACGGACTGTGGGATTTTCAGGGTTTTGGATGAAAAGTGCTATATAAGCGTGAGTTACAAGTCAAATAGATTACTGTTGTTCTGGTGTTGATGGCTGATTTACATGTATGACATTTCAAGCTTTTAAAATGTACATATGTGAGTGTTGCAACAGCTGCTGCTATCCTGGCTAGGAGATATACAATTTAATATTGATAGTCTGGAAAAGGCAAGTCATATTTGAGCTAAATGGGCATTCTTCTTGGTTCGACAGAGAAACTGGAGGATGTTCTATAGAACTGTTTATTGTTATTTTCTTACCGAAAAACAAGATTTTACTGCATTTTACATCCATGAAACTTCTATTTCTCTTGAGACTCCTGGTGCAAGACATTTGGTTCATCACTATTGATAGTGGAAGTGTGCAGCATAAAAGTGTAGAATCCTAGAATGGTTTGGGTTGGAAGGGCTCTTAAAGCTCATCCAAGTCCAACCCCCTACCACGGTACATAGATACCTATGTAGCCTTGCTATTTAGCATATTTACTCATTATAGTAACAGAAATTCTCCAAGTTTTCAGTTAAATTTGTGCAAATTAAGTAACATTAACTTATAGTTTAATAGGAAAAAAATAATCAGGAGAACTGCTTGGCTTGGAACTTGCATGCTAAGTTCTTGTTCAGAACACTCAAGCTGTGAGCTGTTTACATGTAAGTGTGTTACAGTGGGAACGTGGACACAACTGCTGTAAGTACATTCCTTCTGTACACTCAGAGAGGAGCTTTACTGATGCTAATTAAAATTCTGATTTTGGATTAATCCAGATTCTTATCCTGTGTCTTTGACTTTTACTATGAAATAAGCAATAGGTTTTCAGCTTAAAAAGAAATCTGTTTTGTCAAGCTCGTTCAACTTTATGAAGTGCTGTTGCAGAGTGATCAACAATGCAATCTGTGATGGAGAACAGTGTGATCAAGAAGCCTGCTTTACAAATAGTGCTGCAGGTAGAAATGTGACACTTGGATTTACAGGCTTTGCTTCATATGGTTACTGTGGCTCTGCCGTAAACCACCAAGAAGTGACGCCCTGTGTGGGTACCAGGCACAAGCATTTGGAAGGGTGCAGATGCTCTCATTGAAGTCACGTTCCAGCTGCTGTCACTAAGCCCTCAGGTCATACCTTAGGCATTGATTGGGAGATGCTCCTGAGCAGGTCATCAGTCCTGTGAATTTGTGCTTCATGGATTTAGCCTTTTAGTTCAAGGAATGGCCTAATCTATTCACAACCAGTAGGATTTGTGCTAAACAGATTTTTAATCTGATGCAGATGGTCTGTTTTAAAAGCCTCTGATACTTGAATTCTCACAGCGAGGTTTTGGTGACAGTTGAAGTGATTGCTTTTAGCTGTTTGCTGGCCTTTGTATTCTCGGGGGTTTTAGCTCACAGTGCTTGTCATGTGAAGAGTTTCTTTCCTTCTTCAAAGCAGACTTTGTTCAGCAGAAGTCCAAGGTGACTTGCTTGGCTCTGATACTTCCGTGCTCTGATCTCAACCACCTAACAACCAGTATCTTTCCAGTCTAGTCTGAAATCATGAGTCAGTATAACTGAGAAATACCTGTGCCACATGTAAAGTCAGATGCCCAACCATGTAATTCTGCCATATATTGTTCAAGTGCTAGAGATTTGAAATACCTGGCCCTTTTCTAGCTTGGTTGATGTAGCTATTGAGACTCTTCCTGCTCTTCTGATAGTCCTAATGTAGTGCTACTGAATAGCTGCTAAGTTTCTTTCTTTTAAGTTAATCTTTGAGTTGTTCTCGGTGGTGAGAGGATTCCTGAGTACGGCTTGGGTTTGAAATGATTAATGAAGGGTTTCTTTTTTCTTTCTGGAGGAAGATGTTTTATTGCTATAAACAATGTCAGTGCTTCCTTAGGAAAGCTCTTTGTGGAGCATAAGAACTAGAAAATGTCTTGAACAACTTCTAGATTTTACAAGACATGAAGCAGGGTATTAGTTGTGTTTTGAAACGTATTATAAAAGTCTTCAGAGGTTTTCTGTAGAAATAAAAGGAGTATGATTCATAGAATAGCTGGTATGCTTTGTACCTTCTGTCTTCTGAATAGCAGTTACCTGTCAGCATATAAAAGGAGAAGGCAATGACTCTCCTTTATTTGTTTGGCTTTGCAAGTAGTATCTTTGCCTTCTAGCAATCTGTATGTGAATTTCTGATTTCTTAAGGTCATTATCATTAATCCAGCTCTTCTTTCCCACCCTTGCTGTAATTTTATTCTGAGGCACTGCTTTTGTTGGGGTCACGGCCAAGCCTGGTTTCAATACAACAGGCCTTATTTAACAGCAACCTTGTAGAATCCAGTTGTCAAAAGCAAACAAATAATTACTCAGTTGCTGTCATGTCAAATGTAACTTGAGAAAGCCCAGTTCTTTCCCTGATGTAAATGTAATTTAGTTCCCTGCATTTCATCTGTGCTTGGTTGTCTTGGTTTTCCTCACAATTAGAAGAGAAAATATGTTAGTGCTCAGTTCTTAATAGCAAGCTAACCACAAAGGCTGTGATTAGTTTCCTGTCTTGCGTTGATCTGGTTCATAGGTTGTGACCTGGTCATTTCTGTTAACTAGATGCAGAATGGTCTTTATATGGGCTTCCTTTTGTTTTTCTAGCAAAATGTCTATTCTGATCCAAGTCAATTTCGATGCAGTTAATTCCCTTATTTATCATCATAAATAGCTTCTATTTTTAGATCACACTCAGAATAAATTACATGCTATGCAAATGACTGGTGGTTCTTGCTAAGCTGAAGCTGTTGTTTAAGTTAGCCTGGTTTGATGTTCTTTCTTGGAGGTACAGAAGTTAATTGCCATAATTTTACAATCTTGTTTCCTTTAAAGATTGCGTATATATTGAAAGTCGCCGGCCGAATACCCCGTATTTCATCTGCAGCATTCAAGACTTCAAACTGGTAAGGAAAACTTTCACATCTTCTCCTTTTCCCTGCCCCATTCTCCCGTGAGGTGGCAATATTTCTTAGTCTCTATCTCTTCCTGTAGCTCCTGCTCCTTCTGAGTAAATCTTTAGCTTGTGAAATAATAGCTGTTTTGCTGTTAAGACAGCGATCTGTCTTTGGTATAGACTTAGTTAACTGGGCTGTAGAGTTCAAATTGTGCTCTATGTCATTTTAAGGTTTTGTAACCCACAGAAATGTGAACTTTGAGTGTTTTTGGGAAATGGTGGCTCAGGAAGTTAAGCTTTTCCTGGGAAGTTAAATTTGGCTCTGCCTTTACCTCTAGCTTTATATAGCTGTGTAAATGGAAGCACATGGGCTGAGCTGTGGTGGCTGGTTAATCTCAGCTGATGGTGGACTGACAGTTGGGGATGCAAAGAGAGACTAGACCAGTCTGATAGGCTTGATTTGGAAAAGTCTAACACTTAAGAATGCTTTAGCACTTTATTCTTTAAAAATGAAAAGACAGGGACTTGACTTTTGCCTTACCTGGCAAGAGCAAATCAGTTGGAGTTGTGATTTGCTCCTTTTTATCTGAGTTTGTACACGTAAAAGACTAAATGTGTTCCTTCCCAGTGTGCTGGAGCTACACAGAAAACCACTTGTTGCTGGTGCAGCGCAGAGCAGGACTTGTGCTTGTTTGGGACTTTGTGGTGCTTTGGGTAGCGTGAGCAGGGTATTTGGACGAGGTAACTGTTCCTGCTGATGATCTGGCTGTTGTTGCTTTGTGGAAGTACTGGGTATGTAATAAACTGTCCTTCTTATCAATGCATAGCCCGTAGACATAAATCACCCAATGGGTATTGCTATTACAATGTATCTTCCTTTTCAAAGCTTTCTTACTCAAGTATTCCACTCTACTCCTTATGAGTTTTTGTGAGACCACAGGGAAGGAAAAGGTGTAGGCTTGCTTTCCATACCGATGTCCATGGTAGTGCTTGGCACTTGTGAGTATGTATTTCCCCTCTCCTGGTTTTATTTTAAGGGGTTGAATTTGTAGTTACCAGGCTCTAGCATTGGGTTAAGCCACAGTTGTACTTTTGCACATCAGCAGGTGCTTTTGTGTCTGACTGGAATAACAATGTGGTTCCAGTCATTCTGGGCAATACCTTCCTGCTGAATTGCATGAATTGCTCAGGATATTAACAACAAAAGCTGAAGCTTCTGTTGTCAGCATTGGTCTTGTACAGGACATTAAATCTGCTTGCAAAACTCTGTGGGAAGTGTATTGCAGTGTGTTTTGGTACCTTTAAATTTTTTTAGTGGTTTCTCTTATATTTCCAACATGCAAAGGATATGACATGAGGGTTGCTGGCAGTTTTGCATGTTTTTTCACATGGAAATAGTATCATGGTTTTATGTTTACTTTTGCCTGCTCTGAGTTCTTTAATTTCTTTGCTGGATTTATTTTCTTACTGACATCATGCATAAAAAGAACGTGTAAAAATGACAAAGCCAAAAAACCCCTTGATGCCGATTATAGTAGCAAAATGAATCTTCAGTGTGTTTGTCACTGTTGGGGGAAAGGGAAGAAAGGACACTTGATTCCTCGTCTAGTGCAAGATACCAACAGGAGAAGAGTCTTGTTTTGCCTTCCGCTAAATATGTCAAGTGAAGCAGGAAAGTTCAAGTCAACAGCTTTGAAATGTCGCCTACTAATTACGTACATTATCACATTGGTTGTCATAAAGTAGAAGCTTTTGGCTGAGTGTGGGACTCTTACCCTATAGTTCCTGGTTTAGGTGCAGTTCAGGCATAGGAGTTGACGGTGGTTGTTCACTGATAAAAACAAAGAATGTAAGCTTGCATTTAAGAAAAAGACTAAAAAACCAAGTCAAAATAGAGGAGGGAGTTAAAAATGGCAAAACAGATGGTTCATTCTTGAAGTAAACTGAGGTTTAATTTGCTTTATCTAAGAAGATCTTAAATCATAATTAGATATGATTGTTTATTGCAGAACTAGAAACAGTTCTATCAAGTCTGGCAGTTTCTTCTAGGTTGCTGTTCAAACTTCCTTCATTTGGCAGATGAATGGCAGGAGGCAAAGAAGATAGAAGCAACTACTGAAGTAGAGTGGTGTAACCCTATAAATGGGCTTACTCCTTTTACTCAAGTTGTATTAGAAACAGCATCTTTGTGGTTAGAACTATTTTGTCTGCTTCACTTTGCCAAATAGCAGTGTGGAAAATGGAGTGAGATTACTTATAACCCAATGAAGTCATACTACTCCAGAAGCAGATGTTACAAATGATTTCAGAGCAGCTTTGTATTCTCTTGTCTAGACCAGCTGGCTCTCGAGTCAGAAAATGCAATGGTGTGTTAAGGCTGGCTGTGCGGGAAGAAGTGATTTGATCAATCCAGCTTAACTATGTTAGAAACTGTCATGGGTAACATTTATCCTCCCTTGTCTTTTCCACTTCTGTGGTGCTGGATTCCTTCAAGCTTTCTGGGATTCATATAAATAACTTTGTGGAATTGAGAAGTAAAATACGATTAACTATGATGTGTCTTGCCCTGTTTTTTTGTTGGTTTTTTGGGTCGTTTTTCATGTATTGGTACACAAGGACATCCACTAAGGTTTGGAGATGATGAAATAAGCTATGTTAGTCATATATATGAAAGCTTATCAGCTTTCTCCTTTAACTGTCTGTGAATACAAGTGGGAACTTCCACTTCTTGGGGAGCTAACAAGTTTTGCTTTGTCTAACTAATAATGTGTAGAATATTCTTAGTGAGAAAGCAATTAGGAATAATCTTTCCTTCTTCAAAAGCTTATTTATGGCCTAAAAGCATGAAGGCTGCAGCAGGGTTGCTTGCAGCTTGTGAGTGTATGAACTTCTAACGGCTTTTATAAGGTCTTGTTGTTTAAACTCATGTTGTTAGAACTTTGGTCCTAACGCTTCACTGCTCAGTTCTATTCTGAACTCAGATTTATCTTATGCGTTTGAAGGCTTAGACCAGGTTTGGGAAGTCTCTTACCATGAATGTTCACACTGAGTGATTCCTGAAGGGTTGCTTGCAGGCATACTGAGCCTTCACACCTTCCAGTGAATTCCATTGATGAAGAGAGGGCACTAAGCAGCCAGAGGAACAAAGCCAGGAGTTTCCAGGTATAGGGCCTGGCCTGATAATCTTGTGACCAAGTTGCTTGTCTTTAAACTTGTACAAATAAGGAGGAGGATTTTTGTAATTGGGGATGTTGTAAATATGAATGGAAGATGCTTCAGTAGTTTGTGGCTGCTCAAGTTCCCTGGTGGTTTTCTGCAATGTTGTGTTATGATTTTAGAATTACTGCAGAGCTGAGACTCATTTTAATGAATTTTTAGGAAACCAAACGCACTTTTTCTCATTGTTGTTCAAAATGATGTGTGATATGAAAGGTATCATGGGGAAAAACGTTTGTTTTTAAGGAAGTTTTCATTCGTGTCTTTTAATGGAAGATGCCACAGCAAGTACAAATATATTTGCCTTTACTTTGCCTTGGCACGGAATTACAATTGATGTGAAAAATGCCTTCTAAAGAGATACAGTTTCTTTCTGGTGTAGTGGGTTTTTTTAGAATCCAAGGAAATTCAGGGCTTGTTTAGGACCCAAGCAAAAGGTTGGCAATCAGGAGCCAGGCAACAGTGAGTAATTTTAAGGCACAGTGTCTTGGATCTCTTCCGTTGTTGTCATGTGTCTGAACTTTGCTTAGAAAAGGCAGATGGATGGGACGCAGAAGCTGGGGGTGAGGGAAAACTCACTCACATGTTTCAGCTGCTGGCTGCATGCAGAGATCTGAGGGGTTCAAAAGCCAGCTGCCTCCTGTAGGAGCCTTTTAGGTTCCAAAGTTGGTAAGAATCGGGATGGATGAGGGAAGGGGATAACAGGGAATACACATGAAGAGTTTTCCTCTCTTTTTTTCAATAAATTAGAAGTGCAGTTTATCCATTGCATCAGATGCTTTCTTATACCACTTTAAAAATGTTCCATCTTTAACAGGTCACACTTTTGCTTCTGATCTATTTGTCTTTGCACAAGAATTTTGCTGCAGATTTTTGTTGTCCCTGCCCATGGCAGGAGGTTGGAACTGGATGATCTTAAGGTCCTTTCCAACCCAAAGCATTCCATGATTCTGTGAGTTTCTATAGTGGCCACTAACAGGGATTTGCTAAATTGATAGTGAATTTTAGTTAAGGCATTAATTTTGACAAGCATTCTCTCTGTGTTCATTCTGACACACTCTACAATTGATTCTCAGGGTCTATCAGATACTTTGATAGAGAGGCACAGTGATCTTTCTACTGGCAATTGGTAGTCCTTTGACAAACCACCTCAGCCGTGTTTGCAAGGCATGCGATAGGAAGCGCATCAATCTTCAGGCAGTCAGCAGGATTTAGTGTAAAGGTAACTCTGACAGTTCTTTAAAGCCAAAAAACGCTGCCAAACCCACTGGAGCCTGATCTGAACCAGATCTAGTTGGCAGAGCTTTCTCTACACAGAGATCTATTAAATTCCAGAGATGCACAGATCTAATAGTGCAATAATAGAGCTGGTGATTAAACAACAGAACTGATTTCCAAATAGTGTCATTATGTTAACTCTTCAACTATAGCAGATGTCTTCACTAGTAGGCTTTTGTTATTTTGGCTTTTATTAAGATATCAAAACTGGAGTGTAACTTAAGTTTCTTCCTGGAAATATTCAGGTGTAATACATTTGGTATGAGTGTTGTCCACTGACAACAAAACTCTCAGTGCTAAGAATGTGTGTTTTCATTTATAAACCTGAGCTTAATATATATATGTTCATATATATATATGAACATTGAGCTGCAAGTTCTTTGCAAATCTGCTGGTTTATTTTTGCCCTCAGATACAGAAATGTTCAGTTCTTTAGTTGTGAATGTTGACTATTACAAATGCAACTTCTTTTTATTCTCCTTAAAGAACGTGATGGGGTGGTAGGATCATGAGAAAGGGTATTAAATGCCATAATGCCTTTTCCTTTTTCACTTCACCAGTTTTCAACTTAGTATGTTTTAAGACTGAAATGGCCTTAACCTACCAGAAGAGTATGAACTAGTAGTTGTCTGTACTTGAAAAACCAACCCAAACCAAGTCACTAGATTTCTTTTTTCCCCAACTAACAGCATTATTTTGTGGTGTTTATGACCCAGGACATTTTTTTTTAACCTCTCTTTAGTGCTAATTCATTTTGCTCTGGATTAATACTATCCTCTTTCAGGACTCAAGACCAGATTATCCTTAAGGACTTTGATTAGGAACGAACTGTGGTGAAGCAATGCCTAAATCTGTGTTTGGTTTATTGCCTTATGTGTTTTTATTGGTTATTAGGTCTTTCTCTTCCATTGGTAGTACCCAATATTAGCTCTGAGTTACCTTGTAGTATATGTTCTCCTTCCTTCCAAGCAAGAGCACATTAGGGCAGCTGAATAAGAGGTTGGGTTTAAGTGGTCTTCTGTAAATCTGGATTATGGTTAGCTTTAGAGCAACTTCTCTAACCTTGTTTTGTTCCTTGGAAAGCACTTCTTTACACATTTATTTTAAGCCTGTGTTATCCATCTCACAATGTCAGTTACTTTAAAAATTCTATTTTTTAAAATACACAGCAAAATATAATTGGGAAGCTGGAACATGTGAATAAAGCTTATAGTAATGTGGCTTTAATACTTCATTGGCATAACTTGGCTGTTGAACAACTATAAGGAGGAAAATGATGTTTTGTGGAGTAGGGTTTTTTCCCCTCTAGAACAATCTTGCAGCTTGCGGTTTAAATTACATGGATAAGTCAATAAAATGGAAGCAGCTAATACTTAGGTGCAGGTTTTTAAAATACCTTTCCTACAGAAGTTTTTCTGGTAAGTTTTTCTTTAAGGAATGTTGAGGTGGTTTCCATCAAGAGATGTCTCCTGCACATCACTCTGCTGCTTTTCACCTCATTCTGCGATAGTACCACTGTTTTCTAACAGTGCAGTTGTTTCAACTACAGCAGATTGCTCTCATAAAAACAGATTTTTCTGGTCATCAGAAAGCTGTAGAAGCATAATTTCTGTTCACTTTAATTTGGCAAGAGTCAACAATCCTAAAAATCTACAGGCAAAGTGTTTCTTAAATATTCTTTGGTGCTACAAATACATTGATTGCAGCACAATAATGTTGACTGGGTCATATTTTAGTTGGTGGTGAAGAGAAAGTGAGGAGGGGTGGATTGTCTGCAGACCTAAAGTTTGGAGCTTTCATAGTTCTGAAATAAGTAGCTGGGAATCAAATGTTGCTTCACCCCCTCTCCAGAATTGAAGCTCTTTACTCATTTCATGCAGTCCTTCAGAAGTAAGCCTCACCTCAGTTATTTACCCTGTTATTGCAGTCTCTGTATTGAAGTCTAAGCTTCGCTAAAGAATAAATCAAACCTGGCTAAAATCATTTTCATCTCCTTGTTCTGAAATTTCTTGAGGAAATAGCTAAGGATCTGCTCAGTCAGTTCTGTTTCTCTTTCACACACCAGTGCTTTTTGTTGCTTCATTCCACCCAGCCCCTCAAAGAAAACAAGTTTTGTTTCTTTATTAACTGAAGAATGCCATGTTTTGAACATGGAAATTCTCACTGAATTCTTTTTTGGCTCAGATCATTTGAAGAAACAGATTTGGATTCCCATCAGGTGGAGGATATAGCTTCATAGCTATAGGGTTTTTTTATTCAATAGTATTATTTCATGGTTTTCTATTGTACTTTAAACCTTGACAGACTCAGTATATTATAACCAGTGAAGTTCCTCTCTTTGTTAATGGTTAACAAGTCCTAAAATTTGGTCCTTTCTTTTCGTCTTAATCAAAATGTTGATTGTGATTACTTCCAGATGATGAAAATACATGATTAAAACTTAGATGACTGACTTCTATGATAAAATGCCATTAATATGCAGAAATTCAGTTAATACAGTGCACAGCGGTCACTGAGATGGCTTTTGGTGCTCCTCTCTGTGGGACCCTGCTGAACTGGAAGGAAGCTTCTCTCAGCCCTGCAGACTGGAAAGCAAGGAGGTACTATATAGTGCTTGTTAATAGCTTGTAATGAGTGTGAAATATTTAGGCAGACTGCAGGACTATTACATAGAGATACGTAGGTAAGGCTAACTAGCTTGAATAATTAACTACCTGTGTTCAGTGGGCCTACCAGAGAGGCATGACAAGGTGTGTTAGACATTCTCAAGGATATAATTTGTTTGGTCTGGAAACATCTGCTGTTCTAAAGCCAAGGCTCACCCTGATGCCTGCTATGCCCAAGTGGCTTTCTGTGGAACACTTGGTGGTGTGGACAGGCCCTATCTATTCCTGGCCAAACACTGTCCTCAGTAAAGGTGTGTTAATGACAATATGAACTTATCCATGACACGGTATTAGGTAACCATTTTCTAACACAGGTACACCCCTCCCACACTTACATAAACTAAACCGGCTTTAGGGAGAGCCCTGTGACAATGATGAGTGACAAATTGAACAGGAATATTCTTTTAAGTCACTAGAATTGAAGCAAGCACTTCTCTCTGTGCAGAGGAGCATGGATGTGGTCATGTTGTACCAAGCTCTTGATCTGTTTAGCGATGCGAACAGCTTCCTCAGGAGGGGGAAAGCAGCAGCTTTAGTGGGTTGTGAGTAAAAAAAGCCTGCAGTGTTGGTGACAAGGTTATTTTAACCCAGTAAAACTTTTCTCCTCACCTTAAATAACCAGCTGTTGGCTTAAATATATGATGCAGCAGTAGTAATTGCATTTCAAATATGAACGTTAATTATGCAATGCATCTAAACCCATGCGTATCCAGCTTTGATTACTTGTCTCAATTTAAATATCAAAAGTAGTGAAGAGCCACAGCTATTGGAAATATGCTTATCTGTATGCAGAGATCAGTAGTAAAATAAGATTACTGAATATTAGTGTTTTGGGAGGAAGAAACAAAGCACAGTGTAGGATTTACTTAAACTTTAACTTCCTCCCCCAAAGTAGGAGCATACTGATTGGAACACATAGCTAGTCACAGAACATTACACTTGAGAGTGTATTGAGTAAAAAGTCCTGATGAATTTACTGAAACTGAGGCAACTCCGGTGTAACTTTTAAGTTGAAAGGGGGGGAAAAAGACACTTCCAAAATGAAAGTGGAGCTATGATCCAAGAAGTGTATATGCTTTTTTCCTCTGTGATAACGAGTAGATGTGAATGAGAAGTTAAGGAAATGAGAACAAAAACCAAAGGGTGATGACTGACAGCTGAAAGAAACACATAGCTGCTGGTAATAACAGGGTATCTCTGACCATGATACAGGCTAATTTATACAAACACAATGCATCTTGCAAACCTGCCCCCTGATCCTGTCATTTAAACCTTTCCTGGTATGAATTTCTAGTGTTTGAGAAATAGTCCACATTTCCTTTCTAAGGTTTTTGTTGTTTTCCAGAGAGACAGAACCCAAGCAGCAAATGGATTTCAGCAGCATGCTTCTGATTTATCATGTTTTGACTTAATTTGATGTCACATTTAAAATGCTAATGGGCTACACTTTGATTCTGAGCATCAGAGAGAAACTTTAAACCAGAAAAACGGTGAATTTGCCATGCAAAAGAAAACATTATTAATGGTGCTGCAGTTGCCCTTTGTGCCTGTATGTTTACTTGATTGAAGCATCTTGACTGTGGTGCTTTCTCCTTGAAGCCTGATTTGAATGGAGTATACAGCTGGATTGCCCCAGGGCCTTGTAACAATTTATAGGCTGGATGGAAAGGCAGAAGTGCATAAAAAGACAGTTGTGAAATGCCGCGAGTGCCCTGTAACAGAAAATCTGTGTATGATGACCTTGTCTGTGCGGGCCTCTGGGATCACTTCACTGGGATCCAAAGGATTATAAAATGGAAAATATTGCAGTTCACCTGGAATAAAGAGGAAAAATGAAAAGAGATGTTTTTCTAAATTATGCAGGATATGCTTTTCCTCCCCTTTGCATTCTCCCTGCGTATGGCCTTGCATTTTAGCAAACATGTTAAAATTACATCTGTTGTCCCCTGCACTTTTACAGGAGCCAGTGTTTTTGAATGCAAATATCTGGGTGAGGTTTCTGTAGCCACAAGCATTTATGTATTTAAAAGCCTCATTCTGTTTGTAGATGAATTGATGTTCTGTTCCTGAACTGCAGCTGAATTAATTTGTGGCTAATTTTTCCTGGCCAGTTAGGAGGCAGCATGACCTTTCCTTTTTGGGGTGGAAAAAATGCTGATTAATATAGATTCTTGCTTCTCCAGATTCATTTCCCCTTCTGCAGCCAAGAAAAGGCTGAAAGATTCTCTTTCTACTCCAAACCTTTGCTAGAACCACTGTCTTGTGATTGCTCGATCCTGCCTTTGGCATAGCTGAGTTTGCTATTAAGGTATGGAGCAGACTTGCTAATAAGAGAAAGACAAATGAGACGTTTGAAGGAGTGCTGAATTATTTAAACTCAAAAATTTAGTCTGCAAATGAGATTGGCTTTTACATCTAATGTGGAGCAGATTGAAACGCTGCTGTGATTACAGTGGGGCATGCGTGGGGCAGGAGATTAGTATGAAAATGTGGGTGTAGGGGCCTTTGAACGAAGGAGCAAGGAATGATGAAGAATCAGAGGTGACAGTTTAAGGATTGCATGGCAGGAGCTGCACAGTGATTAAATTCACTGATGCTGTCATTGAGCCGTAAGGCTGGAGATAACATTCTCTCCCTGTGCTGAAAACAAGAATCAATACAAACTCCTTGACAGGGGCTAAATTATTAAATAGAGCCTTCCTTACAATGTTTCATTATATGGGATTTACCTCAGCTGGTGATTTGTCAGCAGTGCAGGGAGATTTGCTGGGCATTTTGTATTAAAATCGTTCCAGATGCATATGAATCCATTTTGATAATTCCCTGCCTTTTACAATGCTTCTCCGTAGGGGTTTTTTTTCCCTTTAACTTTTGCCCAGATGACCCTTGGAATTCTCACACAGATATTAAGCTGTGGTACAGAAGGGTTGGGTCTTGTCGCCTACCTGTAAAAAACCCCACCTCTTTGTATTAACAGCCTGTTCTGCAAGTGCTGAGTTGATTTGTGTGCTTTTGGCACATTAAATTAGCGAGGTATTTGAAATGCCTTTCAGATGAGAGCTCAGAATTGAAGAAAGAGAAATGCTGCTGCTCTGATTTATGGGTATTGGAGTCTCCCTGAGCTTGGCTGAAAAATATAGCAACATTGCTTTTATTTTGTTGTATATCTTCTGAAGGCAGGAGCAGAAACCATCCATTCTGGAGTAGCTAAACCAGCATATCTTGCATTCCTGAAGTGTGCAGGGCTGTGCAGAAGATGCTGTGTTCAGACCTGGTTGATACTTTCTCAAGTAAAGAACATTTAGCATTTCTGTGGGGTTTTTGGTAGCTTTGATGGTGTAATGCACCAATGCAACTAACTTAATTTATTCAGAGCGACAGTGTTATATCACAACTGCAGTGTTGCCTTTTGGAAAGGGAGAGAACGTTCGTATTTGGGGGTTTAAAACAGATGGCAGCATTGTTAACTTCCAGCTGTTTAATCCTTATTCTTAAGACTACATGTATGTATTTTAAGGGCTCAACTCCAGCTCTTCCTCCATTCCCTTCCATATGGCCTAGATCTTTAGAATGGAAATCCTGACCTTACAACTTAAGGGCTACAGCTGGGGAAAAAACCCTAAAAAAAACCCCATAACCAAACAAAAACTGTGGGTTATTCTGGGGGTTTTTGTTCTGTTTTCCCCCCCCCCCCCCCCTTTCCTTTTTAATGCAATTACCCTGTTTGTTTTTGCACCACTTGGCATTCAGAAGGCCAGCAATTGGAATTTTCATTGCTGGCTTCTTGCCACATGAAAAAATCAAGCCTGTCTGGAGGCTATAGAGGATTCACCCCGACAAAGGCTCTGTGCACTCTTCCGCTGGCTCCAGCAAAGCCTTTCCTGTAGCAGCAGATCTGTTTGAACATCCTGTGCTGCTGCCGGTGGCGAGATGCTTGTCTGTGTTAGATACACACTCCAGAAGAGATAACATGGCGGGCAGGGCCTTAATGTGAGCTGATGATGCTTGTCAGCTTGTTTGGAATCAGCAAATTGCTCCCATTCGTTGTAAAGCTGTTTATTTTGAGAGCCAACTTCTGTATCAGACAGAGAAAGGGAATTAAAAGGATTGCAGGGGGATAGAAATAGGAGTGAATGTGAAATCCTGTGCTCATTTTGTGCAATTGCTATTGTGTTATTTTTCCTAATGTTATAAAAGGAAGCAGGAAGCACAATCGATACCAATTCCATTAATGACACCCCCACCACCTCCCATCTGACTGTGAGGAAAGGACAAAACCAGATACTGAGCAAACAGGGACAAACAGGAATACACCACTTCTAGTTGTGGGGTATAATCGGGGTTGCTTTACCCATACTGGGTTGTCAAGAGGGATGTGTGTGGCTGATAATGAGAACATGTTTAATAGCAATGGCTTAATTGTAGATACAGGAACCATAGGATTTATTAACATCCTTCTGCATATTAACATCCTCTGTATATATATCCCTGCAGGAGGTTGGAACTAGATGATCTTTAAGGACTCTTCCTACCCAAACCAGTCTGGGATTCTATTACATGCCCGTATTTTTGATTCTGTGAGGCCTTTTGCCATAGTAGTGGAATCTTCAGCACCTTTTGCCCCTTTTATTTATTATTTTTTCCTTTCTAGTGCCTTCTTTCCTCCTACTTACCCAAAGTCAACTGAGCTGCTTCCTTCACCTGCTGCTGAGATAACTGACTGCTAAATAAATCAGTGAGTGTCAGCTTCAAAATACCGAGGAAAAGATTGTTATTTCTAGCTTTTAGGGAATAAAAAAGAAGTATTAAATGGTACATTAGCTGTTTTACATGTAGCAAGAGCAAATGAAGTTAGAATAAATTTAGCCATGTCCTCTAGTGTTGAATGGAGAGGGCATCTGTCATGTTTAATAATGTTTCTGACCTTTAGGATTATCGAAGTTGAAATTTTCTCTCTGGTCATTGGGGGCTACTTGAGCACTGTCAGATTCCTTGTGCTGGTGCAGAGTCTCCAAAGATACATTGTTATGCTTCCTAAGCTGGCGAAGAGAATTCATTAAAGAAATTTGTTTTCCAGCTTTCAAAATGGTTTTCCTTAAGGAATGTGAAATGTCACTGTGGTCACTGAACTTCAGCACGTGTCCCATCCCTCACCATTTGCTTGCTTGCCTTTGCTGGGAAAGGTCAACCTCCTTGATGTGTTTCATATTCCTCTTCAAGGTAGTGATCATGCTCTTGTGGAAATAAATGCTCAGTGAAGCATGTGGAGGTGTAGGACATAATAAACGTCTCACTGCCAGCTTTCCAGAATGGAATCTGTGTGAGCCCAAGCCTTCAGTGGGGAATTGTGTTTCACTTTGTGTTCCCGTAGTTGTGACACTGGTATTGGTTATGGTGTAGGTGTGGTTAAGGGCAGCTGAGATGCACAAGCATCTTGCTAAGCTTCTAAGTCCTATCTGGATGCTCAAAAATAAAACATGGGCAGAAAAGAATAATGCAAAATATGTAAAACAGACGCCTTTGATTTTTCCAGCTACTTTGGAGAAAGTGCAGTTCATTTATGAGTGCGAGTTCATTTATGGAAAACCACTGAGGCTGCCTAAGGAAAGGTTCTGAAGTGCTCTAGAACAACAGTGCGTGGTTGAAGATGGGAGGTGGCAAGTGTCCACTGTGTTGGTGGTCTTGTGTAGAGATGTGAGTGTCATCGGAAATCTCTCTTCCACTTTCCTTGCCCCATATTGAGTTGGTTGGACTCTTTATTCCTGTTTTTCCTGTGGGTGCTGAGGCGCTGGCACAGGGTGCCCAGAGAAGCTGTGGCTGCCCCATCCCTGGCAGTGTTCAAGGCCAGGTTGGACACAGGGGCTTGGAGCAACCTGCTCTACTGGAAGGTGTCCCTGCCTGTAGCAGGGGGTTGGAACTGGAGGAGCTTTAAGCTCCCTTCAACCCAAATCAGTCCATGATTCTGTGATAATGTCATAGATACAACTGGTGTGTGTTCTGAAATGTCAGTTTACTGGATTATCACTGCTGGTGTGTTGTTCCCATTGACTACTCCAGTCTTGCTGTGTGACTGTTGTGTAAAGCAAGTATGTTCTTGAAGGCAAATGGTTATTTGGTCTGTCTTTCCTACATTTGGTGTTAGTACACCACACTGTCAGAATGTGTTGATTTTTGTATGGAAATACTAGCAAAGATGGTTGTTCTCACAGGCTGCTGGTGAGAGGTACAAAAATGCTGGTGTGTGGAAGTGAAAACAGCCTAAGATGCTTTCTGAATACCTGGGATGCATTCCATGTTGGAGTGGCAGGAAGGGCAATGCATGTCCCCTTTTTATACAGCAGAGAGACTGATGGAGCCACTTAAGAAAATGCTTCAAGTCAGCTCCACCTTGTGACTGTCTAATAGAGTTTCAGATCTCTCTCAAATTCTTCTCTCCAGAAGGCAGGCGTGAGGGCTGTGTGCTCCTGAGGGCCTGTTCAGAGCAGGAATGGAGTTAGGGGCTCGTTTGCTGCCTGGCTGGAGAGTCTAAATTCATGTGGTTTGTGTAAATGAGATGACTGGGGCTTTTCCCTACTTGGGACCTGGAGCAAGTCAAATGTAGGGCTGTGATGGATGTGCATTTTTGACTCTGTAGTCACTGAGCACTAATCCACAGAGAATTTGAACTTGTAATTTTGATTAAAGTGATTGATTTTAAATCAGCCTGAGTTCGTTTTGGGCCATTAGAGGGTATTTAAAAGGAAAATGACTCTTTAATTAAATTAGTGGTGCATAGTATCCTGCTCTGCTTTCTGAGCAGAACTCTTTTTTTACTCTTATTCCTTTAAGTGTCTTGTTTCTCGGCACATTCTAGGGTTAAAAGCAATGCAGAATTATTAAAGCAAACTTGTACTAAGGGAATCTAATTATTTAAACTTGTTCATTTTGGAAAACATACAAACTATTGTTGTGTAAAGCAATTCTTGTTCCAGCCACCTATATTTACTGTTAATGCTCCTCATGTAAGGAATGCTGCATAAAACAACAAACGGTGTTAGCCTTTGATTTGTAAAATGTGCTTTTTAAAGTGGAAAATAAGTTGTAATTACAGCATAAAATATAAAGCAGAAATCCATCTAAATGTGAGGATCCTTCTCAAAAATCAGGTTCTGGTGCTACCAAAGTTCTGAGAGTGGGGCTGTGAGCAGTAGCTCACAACAAATTGGGATGAGAAGGGAATTTGCTCTGTTGTCTTGCAGACTGATGACTCTGGGGGGGGGGAAAGACTGATCTCTTTTGCTGCGGTTTGCAGTTGGAGAATTCCAGTGCATGTCTGATTCACCGGGGCTTTTTTCAAGTAGCCCAGCACCACTGAAGTGCTTGCACTTGCTCTTTTGTGCTCCATAGCCTAATCTTCCTGGGAAAGCTCACTAATGCTATACTGTGAATGAACATCCTCGGAAGTCTGTATCCCACATTTATGACTCAGTGCAATGTGCATCTTCCTGAAATGTGTTAAATGTCTAAGAAATGCTGGAGTAGCTGCAGTATAAAGTATATACAACTTCATCTGCACAACAGCGCTTTGATATATGGAAAAGATGCTTGATTAGACTTAAAGCCACTTGACAGCTTCACCAATCTGTTTCCAAGTAACTGTGCAATAGAAGTAGCAATAAATGTGGCATCTGTATGTGTTTGTATATAGAAAAAGGAAAGGAGAGGGAATGGTTACACTAGCAGTAAAGCCATGGCACCCTACTAAGTACAGGTTGTAGAATGACAGCCTGGTTTGGGTTGAAGGGACCTTAAAGCTCCTCCAGCTCCAACCCCCTGCCACAGGCAGGGGCACCTTCCACTAGAGCAGGTTGCTCCAAGCCCCTGTGTCCAACCTGGCCTTGAACACTGCCAGGGATGGGGCAGCCACAGCTTCTCTGGGCACCTTGTGCCAGCGCCTCAGCACCCTCACAGGGAAGAGCTTCTGCCTCAGAGCTCATCTCAATCTCCCCTCTGGCAGGTTAAAGCCATTCCCCTTGTCCTGTCCCTACAGGCCCTTATAAAAAGTCCCCTCTCCAGGTTTCTTGTAGCCCCCTTTAGGTATTGGAACGCTGCTCTAAGCTGAGGCTTACACATAACCTTGCAGAAAGGAAAGGAGATGGAACATTAATGCTGGGGATATTACTTCAGAGAAAGGAGTTGCCAGTGTTTATACCCTACTGGCTGCAAACATGTCTAGAATATTTGATTTATAGAAAGAATCACATAAATAAGATAAAAGAATATATGTGATTCACTACTGTGAAATAGAAAGACATAATTTATGCTCTATATCTACTGTAGTTATGATTAGTGACCTAAGGCTGTTGAACTTCCTCTTTATGGATTGCAAAAATGCTGTGACAGTTTTCAAGGGAATTGCTCTCTTTGAGTTTAAAGAGATGAAAATGGATCTGCTAACAAGGACCATCTTCAGAATGTGCTTTCATATTCTTCATGCTTAGAAAAAAAAAAGGAAGGGGGAGCGGGGGAAAGGCAATTGGGTGCTTTGATATGCCTGAACCTCAGAGCCTGGTGAGGCAGAAGGTGTGTTATATATAATACGCACAATGCATGGCAAGGAATCTGCAGAAAGGAATTCCCTTGGATGCTTTTCAGAATGCTTGTTGCTGAAAAAATTGAGAAATAGGTTTTCAGAAAAGGAAGCTGCTATTTGATGTTCGTTTCCTGGTTCTGATGTATTGGGGTGTTTCACGTATTTGTGTTGTTCATAAACCTTGGAGTTCTTGCTCCCTGTGCCCTGCTCATGATCAAAGATGGTTGTGATTGCCAGTGTGGACTGTGATTGAGAGCTACCCTGTGTTACCTGAGGTGTATTTGTAAGGAAATACCTGCAGATTGTATACTGATTCCATATGCTGTCTCGATGTGCTTTTCTCAGACCGTTGTTTCGCTATAAACTGTTTGAGTTCTGAAGCAGCTTGGGCATCTAAGCTAAAAAACTTCACACTCTGAAGGGCAAAATTCCATTAACTGTGGTAAAATACCGTTATAAATCTTTCATCTGGGAAGTGCAGCTGTCGCGGTGCTCTCTGCAGTCTTCAGTGTAACCTGCTACTTGGTGTAAGTCTGTGTACTGCATGAGCTTCACTTCCAGTTGGGAAGGGCATGTCCTTTCAGTGTGCTCTGTTCCCCACGTGTTGACTGCTCTCCATTGGCTAATACAGTATCTGCAGTGGGTGTTTAGTATTTGCCTTTTGATGCTGAATGTGGGGAGGGATTAAACCAAAGGGGCTTTTTCTCAGTAAAGACGTTGGGACAGGAGAATAAACAGCTAGGAGAGTACCTGGAGCATGCAGGTGTTTGAAATGCACTCACTGCATAGTAAATATTTAAATGTGAGCTAATATTGCATTATATTAAAGATTCATTTATTGCTGTACTTACTGGAAAGCACTTGTAGGACAAGCACTATAGTTTACATCAGTTTAGGTGTTGAAACGTGTATTTATCAGTGTTGCTGGTGCCAGTACATTTTATTTCACTTTTCTAAGGTAATGAATACTCAGGTAGCTCCATACCTTTAGGGTTAGGCTCCCAGTGGCGCATGGTCTGTGCCCTTTGCTGGTCTGTGCAACCAAATACATGAGCTTTTGACAAGAAGTCAAAGAGATGGTGTGGCCAGAACTGAAGACAATTGCACAAGCTTCTCAAATATATGTGCTTCAATATTGATTTCAGTAGGCTCCTTCCTCTAACATATGCATCAAAGGGAGGGAGAGCACCCACTTTCATTACATGATCTCTAACACTTTTATTTCCGCCCCCAAGTGAGACTCTTAGTAAGTAGTTTGAAGAACTAAGTTCATGGTGATCTTAAAACCACTTATATGTCAAGATTGCATCTGGTAAAAGGAAACTAATGTAAATAATGAGCTATCTCTAAAACAATCAAATAAGGTTTTACACACATTTCCATTAGAAGTTTTAGTAACACTTGGTTAGGGTGATTTCATTGGCTTTATGAAAATCTCTTCTTCTTGGTAAGGTATTCTGCCTGTTTCTGCAATTATAGGTAATGGTTGAACACAGAATTCTTAATCAGGTGCCCTACTGTTTTCAATAAATCTGGGGAAAAAATGTGCTGTGATGATACACTTTGTATAAATCCTTGTGCCCAGAACAATGGGAAGAGTATAAACCTTTCATAACACATGAGGGTTTCTCAGTCAAGAACGTTTGAATCTGGGAAAGATGGGTTCCATCCAGTGCCTGTAGTAATAAAGTAAATTAAGTTGAGTTATATAGGAGGACTGAATGGTTTATGGAACTACTAGTTGGTCTCAAAGCATTCTACTTCTGGATCTCTGACTGCATTAACACCTTGGCTTTTTAAAATGGAAGCTATTAGTAGCTTCATTTGTTGTAATGCAGTGACGATTATATTGCCCAAGACAATTAGCATCAGAACTGTGTATTAGCTTGGCTGGCTGTATTGACTTTAATCTTAATCCAAATAAGAGCGCAGATGGTGTCCCTCATACATGTACTATATATTCAAAAGTATATATTTTTGTTTCAGAACCCCTTTTGCTATTGTTCACCTTGGTTGTCTGTATGTTCACATGTGACTTTCAGCACCTGGATGTTGTTTTTATTCCTGTGTTCCTCTCTCCCAACTTTTCCTTGGAGATTTTTTCTTTTATAGCAGGTAAATATATCCATTTTGCTCTCCAGTGTCGTTATTTCTGATGTTAGCATTTTCAATATCTAGCTATTTCCAGATGAATGGAGGCCATCTTTCCAATCTCCAGGTTTAGATTAGATTGCAGCCTGTGGACCTGGCTTTGGGGCTATTTATTTAGTACTGATTTACATATAAATACAAAGGAAAAATCTCAAGTCTGGTGTTGCTAATTCTAGCTGTTGATATTGCAGCAGACAGCAGCAATCTGTATTAGAAATTCCCCGCATAGTAAGATCCAGTCCTATCTTTTACAACTTGACATTTGTTTTAAGGGTGCTGTTTTGTTTTCTTGATTAGCTGCTCTGCTTTGTTTCACATCCGTGAATGACAGTCGTATTTTTATTAAGGCTCTGTCATGACTGTGTCTCAGCCAGTGTCTGAACACCCAGCTACATGAAGCACATGTATAAAACCAGATTAGTTCTTTTCCTGGTTTAAAATGTTAGCTTTCTCTGTAACATAGCATGTTAGAGGATGTACACATTAAAGCAACTGACCATGCATAAGCAAATAGTTGCATCCTCTGAGAAGCTGCATAAGGAAACATTTACTTTACAGGCATTTATGTTCCAAATACACTTTGTTTCCTCAGAGGAACAGCATTTGCTTATGCGGTGAAATAGCCAAATCCCAGGATCTGGCTCATGAGCCTTTATATTCTTCCTTTTCCATCCATAATTTTAACCCCAGTTTGCTGGCAGAGAGAGCCAGTTTGCAGAGGTGCTTTAATATTTCCTGTCATAAAATTCCCCTGGCTATTAGGAGATATTTTAACAGCCAGTATGACTGTTCAAACTCTATGCTGGGTTTGCAGAGCAAACTGTCTCCTGATTGTTTTATCCTTTAGCTCTTGGTATCTCTTTGTTAAAAGGTAAACCCCTTAGTGAGATGTTCAAGAAAATGTGGCCTCTTGATATTTAAAAGGTGAGAAATCTATTTAAACTGTATATGATGGCTTCAAATATTCCTACTGCTGTGTGCTGCTTGTTTTAATAGAAGTGATAAATACTGTGGCTGGTGGTGCTCAGCAATTAGATCTCAGCTATATACTATCAATGACATTTAATGGCAAATGTCAGGCAGAGTCTGAATGGTACCTTCATTTCAGTGGTGCGTTTCTTTGAGATAAGGCTTGAAAATCCTTAATGGAATTTAATTACCAGAGCACATATTCAATGATTAGTTAAATGCGTTTGTAATACCATTAGTTGTTAGGTAACTGTTTGCTTATTATGCTTGACACAGAGTGTATTTGATGTACAATGTGGATGTATGCAGTGCAGCAATAGAAATGCTAATCAGCCCGTGTGTTAAGGAGGTTCACTATCAATACTGTTTCAGCAGCTTGCTGCCAAATTTCCTTCTGTGGGAAGGCTTAATGTGTAATCAAAAGTGGAGTTCGTAGAAGCAGCAAACATGAACAGAGACGCTGCGATCAAAAATGGTGCTTATTGCTTTCCCTAACAGTGTTTTTAATTACAGCCCATTAATGAATTCTCACCCATGTTTGTGTCTTTTGTATTGGGCTTTTGTGATATAGTAGAAATAGCAGCTGACATGTGGCACCTCCATGGCTTCACCGGTGGTTTTTGTACCACAGCGCTGAGTGCACCGTAAATGTGTACATATAGAAATCATGGAATCACAGAATAGTTTGGGTCTGAAAGGATCAGCCTGTCTCCAGAGCAGAGCAGTTCCATCCCTCGTGGCCTCCTCTGGACTAGCTCCGACAGCTCCACATCCCTATTGTGCTGTTGCCTCAGAGCTGGATCAGGACTGCAGGGGGGGTCTCCCCAGAGTGCAATACAGGAGGAGAATCCACTCCCTGACCTGCTGCTCTCACTCTGGGGATGCAGCCCAGCACACGGGGAGGTCTGGGCTCAGGCACATGCTGCTGGCTTTTGGGTTGCTTCAGTACGAGCACAAGGCAACATTTTGTGGGCATTGCATGGAGATGTGGCTTGCTAAAATGAGAATAGTAACCCTGGATGCACACAACTGCCTGCCCATGGTGTGCAGCGGAACTCGTGCTTTCCTCTTGGCCCTTTGTGGAGGCAGCACAGAGTGCGTCTGTGCTGATACCTCTGTGTGCAGAGATCTCGTCAGATACATACACACTGATTTGGATATTCTGGGGCAGGCAGCTGCTTATTTTCCCTAAGAAGGCAGCAGTCGACTGGGGAAAGCTTTTTGTGCCCCAGAAGCTTTCACAGGGGGGAAACGTGGACACACTGTCTTCTAGTCCTGACAGCTACAATTAAAAGGGCTTGTTCAAGGGTAGTTGTGCAGTGTAATAGTGTGGTTACTTTATGCTTTTGCTCAGCATAACTGACACCATGAACCACAGATGGGATTCAAAGAACATAAAAGGGAAACGGAGCAGAAAGATACCACAAAGGGATTAAATGAGGTAGTAAGCAATGACCCATAACCTTCCTGAAAGATCTTATCATATTTTTATTCTAAGCCAGTCAGGTTTTAAGCATAACTGCCTTTTTATTTTATTTTATTTTATTTTTTTACAAGACAAGATTATCTGTTCTCATTTAGAATGGCACTGAAATTTTAAGGGTGTTGTCCCTTGTTTTAGGTGGATTTCACTGATGGGAAAGCAGGTGACTTGCTAGATCTCAGCTGACAAAGCAGCTTTGTTGCTAGTAAAGCTGAAAAGTTTATGGAGTAAATACTGTAGTTTGTTTTCAATACAGACAGCTCTTATGGTTGTTACCTGAACTGAGTAATGTTCTTTTTCTCCTTGAAAACTTGCATGAGGCTCTGTTCAGTTCTGTCTTCTGGATTGTTCAAAAGTTAAAACCATACGAATGAATACGTATATATTTAATATCTGGTATTTGATGTATTGTGCAATGCTGGTTTTCATCCCCTGTTTCTTCATCACTGCCAGCTAAAAGTAAGGGAGGATGGGATTAATTTTGAGTGTTGTAGGTAAGGAGGAAATTGCCTTGGGAATTTGGGTAGCAAACACTAATAACTTGGGCAAAGACTATGTAGAGCAGTTTTGTGTTTGGTCCCAATTGGCCTCTTTTGTGATCTTAAAACCAGAGATGATGATGATGGCAGTTGCTGATTGATCCCGTTTTCTAAGGTGTGAATATGAATGGAATTCCAATGGAAAAAGATGGACTCTTTGAATATTGAAAGTGAAGAGTCCACAGAGCCTGGATACAAAAGGACAGGGGGAAGTTGAATGTGTTGCAAACTGTTCTGCTTTGACAGATGGCTGATGCCCTCATAGCTTCATTTCCAAGTAACCATGTAGTCTCCTTTTGAGCAATTCTAGCTTACACTTGTTTTTGTATAACAACACATACTCTCTTTTACACATATAAAAGTGTGTCATTCTGTAACTAACTTGGGCCACTCATTTATATAGCAGATATTTTTACATACTTTGCTCTTCTGTTTCAGTAGAAAACGGGAGGCTTCATGTTAAACTTTAATGGCCCTATGCCTTTAGAAAACACTGTCAAAGAATAAGACTTTAAATAGTTACCTATTCTTTAACAAAATTGGTAAAGCCAAACCACTCCATTTCAGTTGCCTTTTCCACAGTTGCTTTTTTGACTTTTACCCAAGAAAGTCAGGTTTAATTGTTATTTGGATCATGGCAGGTGTCTTAATAAAGCTATTTTTCCATATGGGCTTAGGTCTTGGAAAGGAATGACTGTTTCCCTGATGGTATTTTCATTTCTTCCTTGGGTTTTCTTTGATATGATGCATAATTCCCAGATTTGATACCTGGAAAGGAAAGATTTGAGTGACACTAAATAAAATTGAGAGCTGGTAAGTAACATTTATTCCATATTAGTTAATTTTTGTAGAAGTATGGAGGGGAAGACAGAGCAATGAGGAGCAGACAGAGAAAAATGCATTTAGCTGGCTCAACTTGAGCTGTGTCTTCAAAGTGCGTCTAGTTAAAGCCTAATTATTCAGTGCTCATCTGTATCCATATGAGGCAGACCTTAGTGTTGAATTCACTCTGGCTCGTACCGTCTTTTAGTGCTATTTGTTGCAGTTTCTGATGAATCTTTCCCTAGTTCTCAGTTACCATAATTATTTTTTTCTGTCATATGCTGTAAGAATTCCTTGTGACTGTAATAGCTATCCCAGCAGAACATCTCGTGTTCATGAAATGGCAGCGTGGCAAGTTTTGATAGTACAGCTCTTCTGGTGATCTGAAGAGTGTGTTTTTTTAAGACAGTCTAGCAACTCTAATGCCAAACCACCCACACGAGGAGACAGCATATGGCAGCTACTATGAATTAACATGCAGATAAGTAGCATATCACCTAGTGCTTTTAAAAAGGCTTGAGTCTCGATAGCAAAAACCTTAGAATCCAGCTGTCTGGCCATCCCCACAACACAGGAAACACAATCCTGCAGATGAAGCATGATTTAAGACTAATTTTGGCCATCTTTTGCAATTGTTTTAAAGGTGTAGGCAAACAGATTGTTGTTTTATACTTGCATGTGTATATATCAGAATGTGTGTAGGCTGAGATTTGCAGGTATGTTTAGGACTTGCATGCTTTCCATTTTCCTTATGTAGGAAGCAACTCTGTCTACAAATAACCTGTCTGTATAATGGTTCGTGGTGTTTGCAAACAGTTTTGCTTCAGACTTGTAGAAACTGTAGTAGAGATGTAGAATATATCTAGAATATAATATCTGGACTATAATATCTAGAAATAATATTCTCACCAGAGAAGAGTGGCTCTGAGCAAAAGAACTGCAACCTGTGTGCACTTACATCTGAGCGTACAAGTTTGAAGTTGAGGGGAAGGTGAGCGTGATGCTTGTTTTACATCTCAGAGTTATTTGTATATAAGACTGAATTAATTTCCAGCACACCAAGGTGATTTCACGAATTCCAAAGGGAATTTCCTGAGTTAGACTTTGTGAATAAAAAAGGGACACGAGAAATTCTTGCTGTATACAATCACAAAATGGCAAGAGCGAGACATTGGGAAAAACTGCTATATTGTTTTGTCAATAAATTATGCTTTCTCCTCCATAGATCACAGAAATGGGCCTTTACCCTGGAAACAGCAATATTTGATACCCCAGGCAGCTTATTCCCAGCTCAGCTCACACTTCACTGAATACACTGATCGATTATCCGCAGCTTAACCAAGCCTTCTCATTTCCTGCCTTCCATTACTGCGCTCAATCACGCCGGCGGTTCTTTGTGGCCTGCCTTGTGTGCTGAGATAAGCCATCAAGGCATGTTTCTATTAGAAAAGCTCTTATAGATGGAATAGTCATTAGATAACACTAACAGGTTTAAAGGTTGCAGTCTTTGTGTTGGTTCAGGTTAAGAGGACAGGAACCAAGAGAACGGCTGCCTTGGGTTGTTGTACTGGAGGGGCAGGGAGGATTAAACTGTGTGTTGCCATATTTAGTGCTCCTCTTTAACATTTTTCTTGCTGAATACTGATAGCTCTCACTTTTGACAATGCTTCTGTGCTTGCAAGAAGTAATTATGTGTTAATGTGCATGCATCTGAATTAAATAATCAAGCTGCAAAAATAACATTCAGTTGTAGTAATACCCTCTGCATTTCCAGGCTGGGTTTTCTTGGCTTACAAACAGCTGATCAGGTTTCTGATTCAATTAGGAAACAGCCTACAAAAAAATAGCCTGAGAAATGTGAAATTACATGTGCTGTTGCAGAGTGGCAGGAAGAATGATGCTGGATCTCTTCAGCTCCTGATTTCCAGATAGTTTGCTTTATGTCCTCACTCTGTGGTTTTTTTTCCCCCCCCCAGTAGATCTGGTATAAGTGGTCTTTTTCTTTTCTCCTCTTTTGAATATGGGCAGTGTTAAAAATGGGTCAGTGTAAAAATACTTCTCTAGTAGGAGTGGAAATACAGGCAGCAATTCAACATGGCACGGAAGGGCAAGAGATGGATGGGGAAAGCAAGTAGAGCAAGTCAAACCTACCACGTGTGTTGGAGTCGGGCTAATACCATGTCATGGAGCACAGTTAGAACTGTTTGAGTGATGTGAAATCAGCATTTGGGGGGACAAACAAATGTGCCCCAAAGCATTGGGTTAATTTGTAGTGTTTAAAAAAGAAAATCCACATGAAAACTGGCTTAGAGAGGCCAGAGCTTCTGTGCTGCAATGCACAAAGCGTTGGTTGTGAGCAGTGAAGCGACATTAAAATACTATCATGTTAAAATAACACAAAGAATTTGGTAGCTTAGAATTATTTTTTCCTGATAAAGAAATGTCGTTGTTGAAAATAAGTTTGAAAGGAAAGATGTTCTTTTCCTTGTTTCTATTTTGCTGTTTGTTTCTTTGAAATAGCCCCTATTCACGGACTCCAGTGTGCCCATCTGTCATCTCCAGCATTTGGGATATTGCTTCCAAAGCTAGTTGTGATTTAACACGGTATCTAAATAGGGCAAGTAATGAAGTATACTGCTTAAATCCCTCTGAGGGAATCTGCAGGACATCTGTGATCATTTGCACAATTGGGTTAGTCATAACCCTGGAAAGAGAATGTGGAATCCCTTAAGATATGAATTGTAATGTGCAGCAACTCTGTTCTCAAGTGTGTTTATAAAGAAAACTGGCACCTTGGAGTTAGTAAATGCTGTGGAAATCGGTATGTTCATAGTGTTAGAGAGAACCTGTAAGATTATATTTCTCCCTTTTAAGGGAGAGGCTCACTTATAAATAGAAGCTGACCAGATGCTCCCGAACTGGGATGCTTTAATGCAATTACAGATTTCATCTAATTCTTGTTGAATGTCCAAAATTGATTCGTGTGTTTTAAAAGGAACAAAACCCAAACCGACAGCAACCCCCCCCCCCCCCCCCAGATGAGTACTTTTGAGTACTGCAGCAACAGCCAGTATTTTCATTAAAGGGAAGAAGATTTTGTAGCATGAGGAATCTTTTAGAGCTGACAAAGACACTTAAAGCATTTGCCATTGCTGTGATTTCTGCAAGTGGGGGTTTGGCATATGACTATCTGCAGCTTTTCATACGTAAAGGTGTAAAAAGCAGAAAAAGTAACACATTATGAACTTGGGGACACTTCTTTTGTGTGCACATGGTTCTAAAATAAATAGTCTGCCACAGAAGCTGGCGCCTTGACACCTCTGAGTATAGTCTGCTCTGTAAATGACATCCATATTTAGAAAGCTGGCTGACAAAATAGCATGTCTAGGAATTTCTGTGCAATGAAGGATGGAAAAGAAGATTCTGACAGACGTTTTGTGTTTTTTAAGGAGACTGAAAGTTCAGGTTTAAAACCCACAAAACCATACATGTTGGAATAGAGAAAATACTTTCAAGGTGAAGCTCTTTAACTGGACAAAAAGCAGCAATCATGGGGGAAAAAAGAGGTATTTAAGAAGAAGATCAGATCACACAACCTGCTCCCAAAACCAACCGCTGTGAGCAGAGCACAAACAGCAGCCTGGTACCATGTCAGCGTGGTTTTAGTTCCATCATTGTCCAGAGGCTTTGCTTTAAACAGTTACTTGCTCATCTCAGTTATAAATGCTATTTCTGTTTCTGTGTTCCTTATGAGTGGAGGCATTGAGTCGTGCCGTGTGTGTTCTGTGATTCAGATGATGATGAGCAGTCAGCACTGTGGAGCTTGTGCTGTTTTCCATTTGGAAAGATATATGATAAGTCTGGTGATTTTTTTTAAGATAGGAACATTGGCCGTGTTATAATTTCCTATCATTTATCATTCATTTAAAATGCCTGTTTCATAAAATCTAGATTTTACAAGTTAAAAGCATATGAAGTCGGGGTATGCCAGGGCTTCAAATCTGGGCTTAACCACGCCATTTGGATTGATTGTCTGTTGTTTTCATCATCTGGTTTGGTTCTAATTCTAACTTCATCTTTTTCCTCAGTTGTTAAAGATAAATTATTTTTATTTTCTGAAGTGAGGTGAAAGAAAAGCCACTGTTCTGTGTTATGAAACCCCCTGTAATTCCTCTTTGTAATCTTCCCCTCTGCCAATGCCACACAACTACACGATCAGCCTAACGAAGTCAATAGCATTCCTGTTGGCAGGCTGCAGTGTGGGGTAATTCATCACTGCTCTGAAAACTTCCCAGGTTCAGCAGCCTCCTGAAATTCAATCTCATTCCCTGTGTTCTTCCCGATTGTGAATCTGATTTCAGGGGAGGAAATGTTGTTGTTCTCTTTCACGGTGCAGAGTAACTGCCAACCTCTGGAATAAAACAGTGCAGGGAACAACTAAGGTATTCCCTGAGTCTCTGAACTCAGGGAATATTGCTCCATTCAGGAGTTTCTGAATGGGAAATGAGTGATTTCCTATCAAACTCAAATGCTGCAACTAACAAAAAAGCTCTGGAGTACCTTTAGATGTTAGATATTAAGCTTTCCTAAGGTATGGGATTTTCAAGGCCAGGTTGGATGGGGCTTGGAGCAACCTGCTCTAGTGGAAGGTGTCCCTGCCCGTGGCAGGGGGCTGGAACTGGATGAGCTTTAAGGTCCCATCAACCCAAACCAGGCTGGGATTCTATGATCTTCGAGAGATGAGGTGATAAAATACTGCAAAACATAGCAAATACTTTGGCTCCCTTCATTGTGTGTTAGTGTGTGAATGTTCCTAAAAAGCTCTTGTTTAATCCTCTGCAATTCCATTTCTTTTTTAACACACATTGGGGAACTCAATGACACTTCTAGGAGATGTGGCAATAAGCAAAACCTTCTCTTTGCATTGACTGAATGACAAACTGGGAGGGTCTTTTGGAAGGGAGGGATTGAGGTGGTCTCTTATGGCAGAAGTGGCAAAACCTTGCTTCCAACCACTAATTTCATCTATATAAGTGTATTAACACTTTGTAAGTGTTGACCTTGGCCTCATCCCTGTGCTGCTGAAAGCCCTGTGCTACTCTATGATACAGGAAGAAACTGAGGCAGGGAAGTGAAGTGATGGTGTCAACAACTCCTTTACACTTCTGGCTTGATTGAAAATACAGCTGTGACCTCCCAACACACAGCTCCATGCGATGCCAAAGCAATGAAAACGTTGGGCAGTTTTGATCCCTCCCTTTTTATTGTAATTTAATCTCAATGGATGCAGGCATAGAGGATGCACCTTCAAAACGTGAGCACTAACAGAGCTTTCTGCAGAACTGTCCCCTCATGGCAAATGGCTGTAAAGTTCCATGTGAGAGTGTATCCATTCATTCATCATCTGCTCCCTGTGTCCTCTCCATGACTACTTCGTACCAAGATACACGATAAGGTGTTCCCTTTTCTCAGATCTCTCCTCTAGGTATTGGTTGTTGTTCAGACTGTTGATGGTTTGGTTTGTGGCTAAGCATTTGTAGCACCATTCCTTGCAGAGCACAGTGTAGGTTTCTAGTCCTTCTCCCCAATGTCATTTGCTATTCAGAACTACCACCAACACCAAATTTGGTACTGTATTTTGTGGTGGTCCTTCATGGTTGCATATACATATATACTTATGCTTCATACAGATGTATTTCCACCTCTTTAATAGTGCTCCTTGGAGTGTGGAACTATGTGAAAGACACTTAGCTTCAGTGGCACAAACCAAGAAAATCCAAGCATTAGCTTTTGGTGCTGCTTGTAAACTCTCTATACATATAAGTGAGTAGGTTTTGTGCCACAAGTGATACTTTGAGTGTGCTGTAAAGGTTTTGTGTAACACAAGATGGGGGTTTTCTCCTTTCAGCTAAGAAATGCAAAGAGAATTCCTAGAGAAACACTGGGTTATTGTTTCCCATCGTTGTTGCGTGCAGTTCTTGTAGCACTAATAGAGCTTATGAACAAATAGCAAGAGGGTAACAGAACATGTGTATTGTTTTAGTCTTCAGAACTCAGACTATTCCTAAAAACTGTGCTGCACAGAGCTTTGTATCAGGAGACCAGCCAAGTCTCAACCATGGGGTTTGAACAGCAGGTAGCAGGGATCGGCGTTGCCTCTCAGACTTTGTCCTTTTGATTTTGTTCCATGCATTAGGCAAGCTCGTTGTCTTTGACTGCAAATGTGTTATTTAAAAAGACAAAAAAGAGGAGGTTCAGGTTTCCCTCGTACAGCACAGATATGCTCAGGATGTTCCTGAATGCTTTTTTGAGGCTCTCAGTGCACAGAGCACATGTGGTGATCAGTTAACAAAGCTTTTTCTGGCACAATGCTGCCACTAGCAGTTGTTTTATGGTATTACATGAGGTTTTAATCGAAGGCTTCAAGAAGTGCATGTAGTGGAAAGATTTGGACGTTGTTTATTAAGCAGAAAGGGTGGAAATTGCTCTAACAACCAGGCTGATGGGAACAGGAGGGAGGAGAAGAATGTTCTGGTCCAGTGACCTGCGATTTAAGTTCTAAATGTGTTTTAAGAGCAGCCTTCGAAGGGTCTAGAGAACTTTAGTCCAGAAAAAACAGCTGCCTCATGCCAGAAGAATGTTAATTTCCCATTAGGCCCTTCCTCTGTTTCTTCAAGTGTTGTGGAGCAGTGGAAAGAATTGACTACTAAGGATTTCAAAGATAAACTGAAGTACAGAGTCTGTAGTAACTTGATCTGTAAATTCTATTTTCAAGTGATGTTTATGCTTAAGTTTCCTTCTAAGAAGGAACAAACTGGTGGCTGGATCCTCAAATGAAAAAGGAGCACTTGAGGAAGACAGTTTGTGTACATCTTGTTGTTGGTTTTGTGAGGTACATGAGCAGTCAGAGCCTATATTGGGATTGAAGTGCAGCAGCCTGTTCTGCTGTGTAAAGGAGAGTAAATAAAGAACATATACTATTATGTTGGGCTAAAAATATCTGATATTTCTTGGTTACAACTGTTAGGAGTGGTTGCATTGAATTATATGGCTGTTGGTATTCTTTTTTCCATGTTTGGCCATAAACACTTGTTGTTTGTAGAAATGAGCAGGCTAAGATCATGCTGCATGAGGCCAAAATTGCCAGTCCTTTTCTGATCCCTGTTTCCTCTTGGGTTACTGTTTTGTGAGTGAATAGATGAGTATTTGCTGGTCAGATATATACAGAGATACAACTGCATGCTGATGCAGTAGGTTCTTGTTGCCTTTGTCTAGTTTGAAAGTCAATTTGTCATAGCACGTATCCCTTGTTTCATTGTCATGGAAATACATTTTCCTCCCTTTTGGGTCTTACCTTCAGTGCGAAAACAGATTTTATACTTTAGAAGATTGTGTCAGATGTGGTCTGATTTTCCTTTTTAGTAATGCCTTTAGACCTTCTTTTTCAGAGTAAACGGGACCACCTCCTTATGAATGTCAAATGGTACTATCGCCAGTCTGAAGTCCCAGATTCAGTCTATCAGCATTTGGTTCAGGACAGACACAATGAGAATGGTAAGTTAGGCTCTGTAGAGTAAGGTCTTCTTTACTTGTACTCTGAATTTGAAGTTTTAACAGTCCAGAAAGCAAGAACACTTTTACTTGCTTTATGCCAGGATGGTTGATGAACACAATGTGTTAGATTGGATGAGGGTGTTTCTTACCTGCTTTGTTTGTTCTAACTCGTGTATGTCCTGTAACCATGGCTATAATCAGATGCACATCAGGTATGGTTTAAACTCTGTGCCGTATTATACTAATCCCTTAAGGGAATAGAGAAGTAACACTGGATCCTTTGTAGGCCTTCTGGACAGTGCACTAATACTGAACTGGCTGAAGACCAAGTTGTCTGAAGAAATTGTCAATGTCTTCTATTTTTGTGATTCTTCCATAGTGTCACAAGAGCCCAGTCTTTTCCCTTGCACCTATGAACACTCACTGTGATTAATATTGCAGTAAGTGACATAACTGCAGCTCTCATAGCTGAGTTTTCCCCCTTTTCTCTGCAAAAACAAGTGTGATCTTGGGTTTAATAGAAGCAGGAGAAACTTCAGTACATATTCCAATGTCATTTATCTCTTGCCTCTAGGGGAGACATAACATTTGCTTCTATTCTTACCAGGAAATTTCCTTGAGACATCTGTTAAAATGCTGAAGACACTCCAAGGTGAATTGTGATGATAAAAGTTGATGATTAAAATGTGGAACACGGCAACTTTTTGGTGCATGACAGCACAAAGTTGAGCTTCTAGTCTCCTTTTTGCCGGCATTAAGGACATTTTGCGTGGGCTTTAAGCAAAAGCTGCACAAATCTAACATTTCTGTTACTATATTTGAAACTTCTAACCATGGGATTATAGGCATAACGTCCAAAAGTGAGCAGTTTTGACTTTTCTATGTCACACTCCTCTCTGTGTGAATAAGTATTTTTGTGTGTTCTTCAAAGGCATTTTGAAGAAGTCATGGAAAAATCCTCATTAACACTGAGGATTTTCTGTATTTGACTGGGAATATCAATGTTTATGTCAAAGACAGAGCACTAGGCAGTTAATACTGCCAAGATTTGGTTGAAGATTTGAGGCCAAATATGCAAAGCCACCAAAATCTTAACCCAGAAGTCAGTGATAAATTAACTTGCTTAGTTCCTCTCACCCAGAAGTGACCACTTATAGTGGTCAGTATGTGTCATCTAGTACCCCTGAAAGCTCTTCAGCAGTTCTTTACCTACAGCAGGGGAGAATCCATGTGGAAAAATGGATATCACATTATTTCCATACCTTACAGGTGATGGAAACGGTCCGAGTGTGTCATCTGAACACTGAGGAGTGTGTATCTAAGAAACATCCTCAAGCTTTGACCTGTAAATAAACTACCTGTAAAATGTCAGTGGTAGATGCTTTCAGACTGCAGCTAACGTGTTGTTGGGTTTCTGTTTGTGTTTTTGCTTTCTGGCAGACTCTGGACGAGAGCTTGTTATTACAGACCCGGTTATCAAGAATCGAGAGCTCTTCATTTCAGATTACGTTGACACCTACCACGCTGCTGCCCTCAGGTAAGCTGCAGAGGATGTGGTGCAGTGTCTGAGGTGGGTGAGAAAACACAGATGGAGGGAGAGGTGCTTTTTCTGTTAGTGTGGGGATCATTAACATATTGCTCAGCTTTCTCCTCTCTCCTCAGTAATTAACTTGTGTTATCTGTTCCCATTCAAAAAGCAGCCGTAATTCTCCAATCTCGTTTTCATCTCAGTTAATCAATGTTGCTCACAAGATATTGTTTCCCATCAATGCCAATTTAGGTTATTGCTGGTTCCTGCAGAAATACTACCCAGCCCTCCTCCGTGTTTGATTTCCCTATTAACAATAGCACCTCCTAGTAAAGTGACTGTTAGGATGCTGCCCTGATTAAATTGCCTTAAAGGCTTTTTCTCTGAGGCTCTTGTCATTGTTGCAGCTCAGCTAAGAGCTCCATTAAAAACTGGCTGTTACAGACAGGAGGTAATGGACCCCGATATTGTTCCCTGCACTGTGTGCCCTTCCCGGGAGGTTGCTGCTCTCTTTCCTCCCCAAGTTTTGAACTGAAGTGCCTAACCTTTGCCTAGGCTGAGGGGGATATACCGTTACTTCCAAATGTTTTCAAATAGAAACAGGGAGGCATTATTTTTCAGCACATTTTCCACATGCCAAACATGCATGGATATTGTCAGAATGCAAATTGAATAATCTCCCTGATAATAATGCTCAGATGGTGTTTCACCAGAACCATCTGGAGACATTTTTTTGTTCAGAGTCCCTTTGCTGAAGCCACTTACTGCAAGATAAACTGGCTGCAACTTCTGTTCTGTGAGATGAAGTCTTTGATTTACATATTAGACTTCTTTTATAAACTCAGAATTCCAGTGGTGTGCTGCAGTCTCCTGAAATTCCACAGGGCTTTCTCTGAGCTACAGAAGGTCGTCTTCCAATGTGAAATCTGCATGCTCAGAAACAAGCCAGCAGGAGGTTGGCTGCCTTGATGGAACCGGGCTTGGAAATCTAACTGTCTGCTTGAACAGAGAGACACTCAATCTTCCCTGGGAGTATTTTAACCTCTTTTCTACATTCTTTCTGTGTTTTTATCTTTAAAGAAAAGATGAGAATAGAAAAATAAAAACGGGATATATGTGTATACAAGCAAACTTGAAAAATAACCTTCTCTTCTCCCCTACCAAAAAGAATGAAGGCTGCTGGAAGACCAAACTGATCAATTCCTCAACCTGTCTTGTGTTTTATCTGTCATCTTGTAGTCTGGAAGTGCACAGCACAGGCAGCTTTCAAATAGCTCTTTTGTTTCTCTTTGGCATATGGTTTCACTGTTGCTTTGTTGTGTTCTGGATTCTTCATACTTGTGGTATTTCTTACCAGCTTGGAGATGGTATGTAAAGATGCTGATAATTGAGAGAATACACTTTTGCAGGATAAAGCTTATATTTTTGCTGATTCTTTCCTAGCAAATTGCCATTAATCCGTGTCAGTGATTTTCAGTGTACAAGACGAACATCAGGGTGTAATTGCACGTGGTGTTCTTACAGCTTGAGAACACAAAGTAGGCAGAATATATTGTGATGCGTGAAAGGAGGCTTAACATGAAGTTCTAATTTATTATAATACGAGATTATTTCCCTGTCCTCTGCAAACAAATGGCTCTGGTCACACAATGAATTGCTGACAAACTGGGAAATAAAACCAGTCATTGTAACTACCAATTTTCTGCTCTAACCAGTGGAAAAATTTAACTAGAGGATACTTGTAGATCCCAGGGGAAGTGTGTAATGAAAGTGATGTCCTTTTTACCCGTATGGTAAAGCTTTGTGGTAATATGTAGTACTACTTGTCTGAAACGCTATGAACAAGATGTACTGCTTTCATGAGTATAGATAATACAAGCTTATTTGGAAACCCCTTATTAACCATCAGATGAATTGTTGAAAGGAAACTAAATCTTTTCCCCAAAAACACTTTTAAAATGGGAATTTAATGTGAGATATCAAAACAAATACCCCTTCTCATTTTCTTTCTTTCTAAATGACTCAGGTAGGAAACTAGCTCGAGCCACCAGGGACAGAAGAAATTCATCAGTATTTGTGATGTCTGGGCTACAGATCTTGCTAATGTTCCATTCCAACCTGGCCTCACCCAGGGTTGCTTTGTCCTTTGCCGGAAAGTGATTGCCTGAGAATGAGGCAATCATAGGGACAGTTGTGCTGCCTCAGCTCACAGCATAGCCACATTGATTTTGTCTTGTAACACTCAGCAACTTTATTCATCCATCATCCTTCTGGGGTGTTTTTTCTCTCCTGTAGTAGTTGATGTTGTGTATCAGAGAGCTGGTGTTGCAAGGCAAGGTTCTCTTCATTGGTAAGTGCTTTACCATCAGAAGATGAGGAAGGAAAAGCAGGCTTAGCATTTCAACTTCCCAGTGCTGTTCTTCAAGTATGCAGTGCTTTTAAGCTCTGTCGAGAAGGCTGGGCAAACAGGTCCACTATTATTACAGGCAAAACAGTTGTTCATCTTGGGGGATTGGTGGCAGTAGCACTTTTCATTCTATTTTAACCAAGACTGGCAAACCTTTTTATAATGTTAAATAAGCCCCATAGCAGCTTATTTATAAGAGCAAAGACTGTTGAGTAAAACCAAGTGAAAAGAGATGTGATCTGTGTTAGTAGCAGAAAGCTTGACATCCTGAAAAAGAGCAAAGTCTTGTGCTTTGTTGATTGCATTGCATCAGGTTGAGATAAAAAGCACTAATTCTTTGCCTGTCTGGCCTGTTTGTCTGTGCCCGCTTCTGATCTGATTTACTTGGCAGCAGCAAACTGCAGTGCTCTGAATGACAAAACCCCAGCAGCTGTTGAACATTAACAGACCAAGAAGCCCTTGAGGAAATGGGATGCAACTTCTTACAGCTCGTCTTAATGCTCATCCTTAAGGATAATGACTTCATCAACAAACCATGTTAAAAATTATTAACAATCTGGTTTAGAACAAGCCAATAAATCCTCTTTTCCCTTTTTTCCCCCCTCTCTTTTTTATAATGTCTCTATTTTATGTATGAAAGTAGAAGAAACTTGTGTGTGCTTGGAATTTGCATTGTTAGGATTGCTAAAACCCACATAGCTTTGCTTTTGATTTGGAAGTGCTATTAAACTGCAGTTTTATTTAGCTTTCTAAATAAAAAGCTGACTTCCTAAATAATGCAAATAGAATTTTCAAAGCTTCCTTAAAACATGTATGTAATAGGACTGTAAAACCTTTGAAAAGACCACATATTTAGGACTGTATTTCTAAGGTATGCTGAAATTTGGCCCGATGCTGGTTGATTGAGAAGGAATGAATGTTTGTAGAACACCATCCGAGACATTGTAACTGCATTTTCTTCCCTTTCCACCATGGGAAGAATCTGCATGGTTATTTGTTACAACAGGCTTATATTTCTGGCCGCCTAGACATTTATGAGAACACAAGGATGTCTGTGGGCTTATACACAGATTGCAGTGGCACTTAATTAAAATAGTTGTTTTTCAGGACTGAATTCTAATACCGTTTCCCCTCTTTCTTTCAGAGGGAAGTGTAATATCTCCCATTTCTCTGACATATTTGCTGCTAGAGAGTTTAAAGCCCGAGTGGATTCATTTTTCTACATACTGGGCTATAATCCAGAGACAAGGTAAGTGATGGGACTTTTAAAGGCAAGTTTTACCACTAAGCCGAGCCTGTAGGAACAGGAAAAAACTACTCAAGTAAAGTTGAAATCAAGTATGATGCTGATAGGTGGGGTGGAAGGAATGTGAGGGAGAAGCTGCATCTTCCTGTGGAGTGTATGTATAGGAGAAGGTATCAAAATTGTGCTGTGGGTCATGACATCTGATTGCATCTCTGGGTCAGTAACATACTGCTTCAAACCAGGGTTTTAAGCACTGGGTTTAAAGCTTGCAGTCATTAGCAGGAATTCTTAGTTGTGTCACTGGCTAAATGCACACCCCTGGAAATCCTTCCTAAATTCACACGTTCTAGTAAGCAATGTTGAAACTTGCACACTTAAGAAATCAAATTGAAAGTTTTAAAGTGTGGAAATTCCTGTTTTCACGTGTAAATACGCACATAAGGTCCCATATCAACAATTCCTAGTTTATGCTTTGCTGGCCTAGAGCAAATTAGAGGTACAGAAAGGTGGTTTTGGGAATTAATACCTATCTGAAGAAGGAGTGTTCAGCAGGGGGTCATCCAACCGACCTTCATCAGCTGTGGTTGCAAAGCAGAACTGATACTAGGCTGTACCTTCATTATTCTTCAGGTCCAAACCATGTCTCTTATATTTTCATTTATGTAGTTTTGTAAACCCAGAGAATGCTTTACAAATACTGCCTTTAAGAAACTTGTTGTTTAGGGATGTATTTCCACAAGCACTTGAGTAAAAGATGAATAGCACCTAACAGGGCTCAGCAAGGTCTGTGCTGGCTGAAAGCTCTATTGTTTCTTTCAGTGCAGAAAACAATTAGCTGTGGACTTTGATTTCTAGAGATACTGTTGAGAAAAGTATTATTCTAAGTGGGGATTAGATAAGCCTATAAAGAATAAATATTTGAATTGTTACATGGTAGATTTAGTGTTTTTAATGCAGATAGGAATCTTTATGCTTCAGGGCATAGCCAACCGCTAAGTGCTTGCAGTTAGGAAGAAACTCCCTGTGTGGGCATATTATTATGTAATTGCCTATTTATGAGGCTGCCTTTACCTTGCTCTGAAGTGTCTTAAACTACCCTTATGTCTGAGATGGGGTATTGGATTAGGTAAGCTCCCTGAATAGATTCAGTTTGCATTCATAGCAGGTATCACTGTCAGTCCCTAGGAGGCAATCTTGCTAGTTGCGTGGTGCAGAGCTCTGGGGAAAGGGCCTGAAATCCTGTAATATTTTATAATACAATATGTTAAAATGGTTTTGTAACATCATTTGTGTATCTTTTTGGAGCGGTCCCACAAGGTGAGGCGTTTATGAAGTCTGTAGTGTGGTGTATCTCTGATATTCAGCATCACGCTCGATGCCTGTGTTTAACTTTGTCACTTCTCTTTGGTGCATTTTAGTTTTGAGGATATGAATGCTAAATGGACTGTTTGTATTAGTGTTCAAGTTCTGTGTTTAATGGATGATTTCTCTTATGAAATGCCATTTATGTGAGTACTCACTGTGGTTTTAAACCCACTTTCTGTGTAGAAGTAGCTGTTAATTCTTCCAGCTATTAGAAAATGAGTGACCCTGAAAAGATCAATGAAATGACAGAGCATAGCACTTAGTGATCAGGTAATTACTCACACTAGCCAGCTCTCAAAATGCAGGTTTTTCTTCATTTGGTTACAGCCACTTTGTTTTGTGGTTGTGGTTTGCTTTTCTAGTTCAAGTGTGTATTTTTGTCTTGGAACGAGGGGAGATGTAGAAGAAGGATTTCAGTCTGGGTTGCTGGATTATATTTGACCTGAGTGTTTGCTACTGCTTTACAATGCATGCTTCTTTGAGTACGTATCTGTAGATATATTTTGCTTCTGGATGTAAAAGTGTTGTAGCACACAATCCAGGATGACCTGTTGGTGGTTTGTCTATAAAAACTAAACTTTGTCTTCATCTTGATCAGCTTTGGTAATGTAGTGTTTTGTTTCACGTGGGAAGGATGGAAGATGTTTCATGGTAGCTCGAAGTAACAATATGTTGTAGATGAGGTTCAGGATACTGTGACGTGACCCCCCAATTGACTTGTAGTAATGTGTGATAGGATACACTCAGACAAAACAAGCTTGAGTTGTGGATTGTATCTACAAACATGGATTTCTGTTTGAGTGACTTGATTTTGTGTTCAACATAAGCTGCCCATATACTTTTCCAGGACTCTGAAATGCAGCTCAGTGGCTTGGGTATATATTTTCTATGTTTTGAAGTGTTCTAGTTGCAAGACAACCCACAGAAACTCCAGACCCCAAACACATCTAAAGCACTGGTGTGGTGGATGTGTAACCAGAGGCCCTTCTGTGCATAGAGGAAAGTATGCTTTGTGCTTTCTTGTTTATTTGAAACCTTGCTGGGGAAATAGCAACCACAATCCTGTTGTTGATCATTCTGTGGTCTGGAGGTGCAAACCTCTGTGTTTTGGGATAATTTTCTTCTTTACAGTGAATATCAAGCTGGTTTGGGGTATTTTTTTGTACAAGGTTACACACTATGTCTGAGTAATTCTCACATCAGTGAGAAAAATCTGATTGTGGAGTAAAGACCTAAACTAATCTCAAAGCTAGAGGCTGGTGTTAGGACCTTGAATAGAGTGTTAATCAAGCTACTAAGTAGTCCTGAAATAATGTTCCTGGCTCTCAAGAGTGTGGAATACATCCACTAAGCTTGTATAGGCAGCTGAGAAAGAAAACTCATTTTATGCTAAGTACTTTCAGATAATTAATTTCATGTCTCTTCAGAGCAGTGGCTGCTCTGACACCGACTAATTCCACTAACATGGAATCCCACTCAAACTTGTGGCTTCCCAAATGGCCAGATGAGATCAGTGTTTTATCAGAGAACAAATGTTAGGTGAATTGTATATGCCCTGAAATGAGTTTAAAAGCATTTCAAAGCATATAGAGTAGCAGTAAGCAAACATTAATGGACAAACAGACCTGACGTACCACTTCAGAGAATCAGTAGCTGCACCAGCTTGAGTTAAGCTGTTGAATTTGGTATTTGAGTCAGAAATCAGCTCTGCCTGTTAAAAAGAAATATGCAGTAAGGCTTGGGAATGCTGTTCAACATGCTGCTTGACCACAGACAGCTGCTTTTCAGCAGCTCACATCTTGCCACTCATTTACTACAAGTCTGATTCTTACCCTGTCTGTAATATCATGCCATATGTGGCTGATTTGGGCAAGAAATTCTTCCAGTCCTTCCTCTTGTACTCTGAGATCCTGCATAGACTTACAGACCCAACTTGGAGCTCTTACTCAAGGGTGCAGGCATGCCAAATGCCACTATTGGTATTGGCCTGTTTTGTAGTGTACTGGCATGTACGAAGCAATCAGTTCTTTGCTCTCAGGAGTAAATACGTTATGAAGTTTTGTCTGACATTTGTAAATATACATAGATTTGAATGCTACTGACTTTTTTACTTGGAACTAGAAATAACCAGATACTATTCCACAGACAGTTTTCATGGCTATGATGCAAAATTCCTCTTCCATAGCATAGTCTTGCATTGTAGAACAAAATATCAGCACACATGCAGGGCGCAGCTGACTTTTTGGAATAGTTGTTTCGGGAAGACCAGGCTCTTGTCTGCGCTTTTATTCCACAACATTTGCTCTTCCTTTATTTTTTAATCTTCTGAAGTGTTGTAGGGTGCTGTTGTGAGTTATGGGAGTATTGGTGTGTCTCTGAGAGGAGTGAAGGTAACTTGCTTTTTCTTGTCCTTCATGACTTATGATGTTGTCTGGAAGGGAATTTCTGTTGAAAGTCTGAATCAAGAGCCTCTTTCTTCTTCTTTTCCCCTTTCTCCCCCTCTTTTCAATGGAAAGCATAGTGAGTAGAGTACAAGCTTCAGGCCTAGAACCAGATTGAGTAGTATATATTCTTACAAAGTCAAGAAGCCAGTGTGGAGTTGTGTGTAAGTAGGATTGTCAAAGCTTCCTCTTAATGTTGCCCTTTGGGAAAAAATGTAGTTGAATGATAAATTGATATCTACAACCAAAATGTGAACTGCAGAGCTCTGTTTGGCTGTTGGAATCCTTTTCTCTGGTTAATATTTAGCAGTCACAGTATTTTGTCTCTGTGCATGTAATAGTGCCTGGGGCAGTGATAGAGGGTGAAATGATGATAAAGATCTTAGATATATCCATCCTTATGTCTCAAATCAGAGGCTTGGGAGAACACTGTGACAGTTTGTGGTATACTTTGTTTATAAAAGACAATTCCTACAGTGTATCACAAGCCCTATTTTATTTAAATAGGTTTAGCAATTTTAAATACAACCAGGAATCCTTCTGATGGGGAATACTGGGGGGTGTTTGTATGGTGTGCCCATGTGATGTGAAACAGATGGCTTCTGTATGTCTTACTAAATTACAAACAAAGTTGGTTTGTATCATTCCTTGTCCAGTATCCCTGGGAAAGAATTATGGAAGGTGCTGAGCACCCTCACTTCATGTCAGTAGGTGTTGTCATGCGTTGAAGTGCAGTTGATTTCTTTTAAATACACAAACTC
Organism: Strigops habroptila; assembly: GCF_004027225.2. Lineage (NCBI taxonomy): Eukaryota > Metazoa > Chordata > Aves > Psittaciformes > Psittacidae > Strigops > Strigops habroptila. Next base: position 4,781,437 of record NC_044292.2, read on the forward strand.
CCCTTTCATTAGGTAAATGGATGTATAACTTCCTTGGGTTGTTCTTTCTGCCTCACATTATTAATACCATTTGGAATACGTTATTTTTATGTGGCCATATCTCAATTTATCACTGAACTTATAGGGTGGCATAAAAGCTGAGAACTTTTACTCATGTTCATGTTGTGAACTTCAGGGGAATAAACCCATTTCAGAACAGCACAAAAAACCCCAGAAGTATGTTTCAGCTACAGCTGGAATCAAGACCAGATACATTTGACCTTGTAAATGTTCTTACCTAAATCAGTTGGGGAAGGCTGTCCGACATATTTGGGGTAATCATCTTGTTCTAGTGTGTAGGCTGGGAAAACAGGGTTTTGTTCTGTGTGTGTGGCCTCCTGTAATATCTTATAACAGAAGTGAGCTGATAGAATGTTATGGTGAGTTTATCTCCCTTTCAAAAAGTAGTTTATACAACTTCATTGTGCTTCTGGAAGTTTCAAATACATAGCCTGGTATAGTGTAGTAGTTTAAAAAGACATAGAAACTTTTATCATGGTTGGTTTTGTTTGGTTTTAAATGTATTTTTTACAAGTGTGAGCCAAACCCCTCTATCCTGTATCTTTGGGAATGGCACCTGCACATTATGTATGAGCTTTGGTGGCATCAGTTCCACCAGTCATGGAGCCTGAAATGTTCAATAAGAATTATTATTTCAGGTTCATTGAAGGAGCCAGCCTCTGTTGGTGCAGGTTCCCAACCCAAGAAGGGGGTGGGATATAACATAATATGGGCAACAAGAAAGATGTATCCACCTATGTTGTAACAAAATTGTCTTGCTGACTTGTTGTAAGAAAGAAAATTAGGGATTGTTATGGGGCCTGATGTGTTTTGCTCAGTGTGTTTCTGTCTTTTAAAATGCAAAATTGGAGACATTTAGCCCTCTCTATCCTCACCATAGATTCAGGCATCTCCAGGCTCTAAAATGGAGGCGAGGTACACTAATTAAAGCATTTAATGCTGTAGGTGTGAGGGATATTACCTGCATCTAAATGGGTAGCTAAGAATTGTTTTGAAAACTACATTAATAAACAGGAACACCAAAAATCAAGGTGATGAAGGAAGTTCAAACAGTGAGTCAAGTCTGGCTCCCCTCAGGTTCACCTTGTGTTCACACCTGCTTGTAAATGGCAATGGCACTGTTGCTGTGAATACATTCTTTAAATGCTTTTTTAATACATTCCGTAAATGTTCTCATATGTTGCATTACTGACAGGTAGAATGAAAGCATTTTGTGAATCAGCTTGCTGCTTCCTTTCCTAACAAAATCCTATATTAAAACATGAAGCTTCTGTCATTTGCATCTGTGAAAACCTCTAAGCCTGTTAATGTAATTTTTTTTTCTAAAGCTAATCACAAACTAGATAAAACAAGCTTTTAGAAACCTTTCTTAGATCACTGTGTATTTTGCTTGGAGAAGATATATATATATATATAACAAGTGCTGGCACGGAGATCTCCAGCCTTGGAGCCGCTCTGCTCCGAAGCGTTGGCTGTATCAGATCCCCTCGCGAAGGCCCCACTTCCCTGCACACTAGCTTGGTATGCGGGAGCTGCCGAGTCTGTTCAGTGTGCTTTATTTACGGAAACAGCAGGCTTGAGATTGATTGCGTTGTAAGACACTGTGTGGATGAGGGAGGGTCACAGCACATGCTCAGTCCTGTCAGTCCGAGGGCGAAGTTTCTGCGTTCTGCGTGCAGGCTTAGGTCATAGCACAAGCTCAGTGGAAGCTCTCTGAGGTCTCTCAGACTGCATGTGCCTCCATTTTGAGTTGGTAGAGTGGAAAAGGCAGAGTTTTAGCTGTTAAGTAAGAGGGTTCAGGAATACATCTAAACCCACAAGAGCCTGTCATAGTCATGGATGATCCATTCAGCCCCTGCAGGTAGGCTACATCACTCTGGCCTCCCCTAAACAATGCTGATTTTTGCTGTTATGTGTGACTTCTGCAATGTTTATGAAATCATTTCATTACTATTGCATGTTCTTCAGAACCTTGTAATCACATCAGCTTTGCCGTGGAGCTGCTCGTGCGGTGCATGAGAGCACTGAGCAGGGGATCTGCTGCTTGAGGGGTGCATGTACCAAAACGTGGAAGCTGTGTGGGCTTATCTATATCTATATTATTTTCCCTTGTGGTGCAGTTTTCATTTCAGTGGTGCTGTCTGTGTGCCAACCCTCTGGCAGGTCCGGAGGGAGCTGCAGAGGCATTCTGCAGGATGCAGGGACCGAGGTGGCTGTTAGGAAATGTTTGGGCCTGCAACAGAGTGTTTAGATGATGTTCCAGGGAGGGTCGCAGATCCATTGGTTGCTCTGAGGATGGGTGGGTCTGCTCTTGACCGAGGGGCCGGGATCCTGCTGACACTTCCTCAAGTATTAAGGGAAAAATAAGTAGCCAGCATGGCTGTGCCTGCTTGTCAGTCACCTGCATCTGAAATGCAGCAATAGGCTTATGTATTGAGGAGCTTGTGGCATAACAGCTGTGTAAGAGAGACAGTGGTTTTATCAGGCTACCAAAGCACTTGATTTTATTCAGATCAGACTAAAAATCTGGGGATTTGGGCTCTACAGTTCTGCGTGGTGATAGTATGGTTGCAAGTGGGTTTTTGAGGCCCTTGTGAGACAGCCATCAGTGACTTGTCACTGCTAAATATAAATGGGTTTGTGAGGACTTGGGTGTGTTGAATGGGAGCAAACTGGATTCTGCAGCATGTTTTTGTGCGCGGTAGTGTCTGAACTTGTGCAAACCCCGATGCTGTTTGGCTGCAGCCCTCTGCCTGGCCCTCTGGCCTGCAGAACTGATCCCAGCACCATGGGGGCTGTTGCTGAGGAGAGATACTTCAATCAGAGCTACTTGTTAGTGAGTCACTGGAGTGTGTTGAGTGTGAAGGGGACAGGATGGTTTGTGCTGCTCAGAGTGACATCTCTGGAACTTTATAGCAGAAGGCTGACTTTTAGCCTTGCCCACATAGCTATTCCCCTGCGCAGTGTGCATTGCTGGGGCTACCTCTCTTTGGTCAGAAGCTAAGGTGTGAATGATGAATAGGACTGCATAGTTTTGCTCATGTTAGTGCCATGTCCATCTGTTTGCTATCTGAACTGTCAGTCCCTTTTCAGTTTCTGTTTATACCTGGAGAGCATAAAAATCAAGACCACCTCTTTAGTGTGGATCATTGGTCACTTGTGTCTTTGGCTGAAGCAAAGTCATGCTGATGATTATAGAGCATAATCCCCTTATTGGAAAGTCAGTGGAAAGGGGTGTCTGTAGGCTTTAGAAACATTCCTAATAAAGGAGCTACTTGAATATGTACAGGAATATGACATTGCTCTGCAGGAATACAGGGGTATGACACCTTCTCCTTCACGCTTGTTTTAAATGTTGACTTATAAGCAGGAGAGAATGCATTAAGTGATGGGGAGGGTTAATGTGTGATAGCAGAGGTGATAAAAAATAAAAACACCTCTGGGTTGTTCCAGAACAAAATCTGATTTTTCAAACAAAAATACTGCTTGTTTTGTTTGGCAAAACAAATGCTGCTGGAATAATAGGCCAAATAAGGGATTCTTCACTTAATCACTTGCACATGAGAACTTACGTATGTGCTGTTGGTTCTATTGGCTTCCAGAACCCCTCTGAAGGATGCCTGTGGTGTCCTGTAGGATTAGAAACGTGTAGATGTTTTCATTCCCTGTGGCAGCACTCCTCTCACAGCAGACCACCAGCATCTTTTGAGATCTCAGTTTTGCCTTTCCACGTGCTTCAACAGAGATGTCTTTCACCTCTGCTGCCAGTTGAGGGATTGGTCAGCCAGTTTATAAGGAAAGCAGTTGCTCAGGTTCGTGCATAGGTGTACAAGTGTTGCTTTTTTTAAACCAAAGCATAACACAAATAGGAACCAACCTCCTGGACCCCCTCAACCAGCAAAATCCCCCCAAAACCACTCCTCCACCACAATAAGAAACCAGAGCAGAAAAACCCCTTGGTAGAAGTCAGGCTGTCTGCTGTCATTATCTGTGGTACTAGCGAGATACATAGCGTGCTGAGAAGACCCCTTCTTGATCAGACTGGGAGTGTGCTTCCATAGTTACTACTAGTGGTGAAGTTTGCAGCTGGCCGGGTGCCCAGAAGATGCTCTCAAGCTCAGAGACAGTTGATAGGTGGTCTGGTGAGTTAGTTCCACTCCAAATAACTGTTTGAAGTTAGAAATATATAATGGAAGTGCTTGTATCTTGTCCTTTGGATGAAGAAATAGTGGCCAAATACTTGATAGTCTCACTTCCCTTTGTTCTGGCCTCACTTTAGCTTTTTTTTCAAGACTTAGAGCAGTAAGGTTACCTCTTCCCTTTTCCTTTCAATTCTTTAGGCTGTAATTTGGTTTAATTAGAGCTTTGTATTTCCAGGTGTATGGCAGAACCAGGGATATCTTCAGGCTTGTTTTATGCTTCCCGTTCTTCATGCTTATCACCTTTACCACATGCTCTTTCTTCTCCATGTATCTGCTAGTCAAAGCAGCTGGAGATTTGTGTTGTCAAGCAAGCTGAGGGGCTGAGTGGTAGATCATTGCATCTACCTTGATGAAGTCTTATGGAGAAATTAACTGCTGGGTTGCTGCCTGGTTCCACTGTCCTGCATGCATGTGTGAAGAAATGGTGCTGAAGAAGTATATAGTGTGTTTTAATAGTGAATATTTCCTTAGTATGAAGGTATTGCCTGGCCATTTTAGAAACTACACGGGATAAACACATAAAGCAATAGCATTCTATGCTGAATTCATTTACATACTTACTTATCAGTGTAAATATTGCTTGTATATAAGTAACAATCTGGTTCTATTAAAAGCACATGTAAACTGGATAAAAACCTTTGCATCATGCATTCATTTGTTTTTGAACTTGTGATCAACATACTGATGTCTTCCTTACTTGAAAGTAAACAAATAGCAGAAAACAAGTATTGGAGAGGTGATCAGTGAAATCTAGAAGCTAAGTATCACCCACACAGGTAATTCCCTTGTGGAGGGAATGCTTATTTCCTGTGCAATAACTTGCACAGAATGGTTTTACTACAATCCCTTCCGTCGTGTCTTTTGTGGAGAGGACGGTACTTCTAAGGACTGTATAGTCTTTTTTTCCTCACGTATAAACCTGATGAAAAATAACATTGTCTTGTAAAAGCTCTCCCTGTTTGACTCAGACTTCTGCAATGACTTCCTTCCCCAAACAGCAGCATGGGGGCAGAACACAGTCCTCCACTTCCTTAAAGTTCTGACTCTGCAATCACTCAGCAGGTTTGAGCTTGTTCCGAAGGTACAAATGTTGGTACATGTTTATCCGTTCCTAGTACAGATTGAGCAATCACTCAAAACATTCCCATAGAAGTCCATTTGCCTGAAATTCAGGTTTGATTTTTCACTTGGAACACAAAATTGCATGTGAATATCTTTATTATAACACAGTTACAACATATTTTAAACAGAACTTTGATTTACTGGAGGCTGACCGTTAGCAAGAATATTTTCTGAGCATTAGAATGCTACTTCTAGAAATAGGGTTTTAAAACCTTAAAGAAAGAGGTTTAAGGTCCCAAGTGCAAGCTGGACACAGGAAATTGGGTAACTTAAAGTAAAATCTTTTTAATGTAGAAAATAATTGTTGGGAAAAGCTAAGAAGCTGGTTTTTTAATCTGTAAATCGGTGTCAGTGCCCCTATAATGGGAAGAAAGCAATGTAATGCAGTTGTCTTTAAGCAAGAATTGTTTGTTTTGGGGGTTGGGAGCCAATTCAGTTATTCTCAGGCACCTAACTCACAGATTTGGGTTAGTTGTGGGGTTTTGGGTTAAAGATTGAATTGCCTGAACCTGGTTGTTCCTATTGTCTTTTGAACTGTGTAATGTAAGAACTTAACATGCATAAGAATGGGGGTGTTGGGTCAAACTGAGGATCCATTTGGCTCAGCATCCTGCCTCCCAGCAGTGCCCATCAGCAGATGCTTGAAGGAAGCTAGAACAGAGCTGTGATGTAGGGCAGAGGCTTATTGTGTTTGTGGGCAGTCTAGTTTGCATCACTGTGGTGAGATCTTATGACTTCTTTAGTGCTGCAGAGGAGCAAATGTATGTAAAGCTCTTTTTTTATAGTTAAGTCTTTGCAGACAGAGCCTGCGTAGCAGGGAGGAGGCTGGGGAGGGAAGGTCTGAGTTCTGTTTCATGGAGGCACAGAATAAAAGGAAACAGAATGTCCTACCACATGGATCTCTGGCATGGAATGCCAGTCCCTTTCAGGCCCTGATAAACTATTTTTTAACCAGCTGAAGTCAGAGTGCAGTACTTCTGTTCTCTCCCGTTTTGTCCCCCTGGAGATGGAACAAAATGATCCTTGCCAGATGTTTGCAGAACTGCTTCTGAAGAGGGTTTTGGTTTTTTTTTCCATCTTCGGTACTGGACCATTTGCATAAAAGGAATTTTGTTTAAAAAAAACCCTTTTCTTGAGACTTTCTTTTCCCAAACTACTTCAGATTCATATTAATTTTACAGAAATCTCAAATCTCTAGGAGTTGCCTTACCGTACCATGCTTTCAATTTATGTAACTGGTTATCTTGCCAATAACAGTGACTGGTTACATCAGTGTACAATTGCAGTTTATGATCTCTTCTGCCTATAATGCATATATCTAATCTGTCTTTGGTTTTATTTATTAAGCCATCGATTTTCTTACCAGGCTTTGTACATAACCCCAAATTTCATAAGGTTGCTTGTTAAAAACAGCAAACCATCCCCCTCTGTATATCCTAGCTTTAAGCTGGGTCTTTCCTATTTTAACCTCTCATCATGTAAAAAATTGATCTATTCCAGCTGGTTTTGCACACAATCTGTGCTCACCCTGCGATGGCTGAATGCACAGTGATCACTACGCTGGTACCCTTCTGGTCTCACCTTCAGGGAGCCCCGTCCCTTCCTACAGGCTGCATTCCAGGATAGCGAGAGCTCCTTACACTGATAATGCTTCTAGTTTGATTGTTGCAACTTCCTTTGCGTTCTGAAGTTTGGGTTGGTGATATGCAGGTGTTGCAGTGGGCAGTGGTTTTTAGCAAGTTGGTTTTGAAAACCCTTTTTGGAGAGCTCTAAAGGGAATTATCCCCTGGCAGTGTTCAAGGCCAGGTTGGACGTGGCTTGGAGCAACCTGCTCTAGTGGGAGGTTGGAAGGAGGTTGGAACTGGATGATCTCTAAGGTCCCTTCCAATCCAAACCAGTCTGTTCTATAAACAGGGAGGGTTAAACTTGCTTCTGTATTAGAAATCATGCAGAACTGTTGCCAGCCTTCCTTCCTCTCTTCCCTTCTTAGGCTGATAAATTAAAGCTCTGCACCACCCTGTGCTGTCTCCTATTCCTTTCTCATTCTCACCTCTGAACTGTTTCCTCTCAGTGCTGCTACTTTTGGCCTTGAACCTCCAACCTCCCCTGTTGCTTTCGAATGGAAAGGACAAAGCTTGATTGAACTGAACATCCTCTCTCTTCTCTGGGAGCTGTTTGGAATCAGCCCCTCTCGGATTAGCGTGTGCTTGTCCTGCCCCGCGCTTCTACAGCAGCTTCTTGCCTTTTTGATATTCCATCGCCAGCTTCCATCTCCTTTCTGACCAGCCCCTGTTTACTTTGCAGAATACAACGTTGCCATGGCAACAGGTTACTTTTCAAAGGGAACATCTTGTCATTATATTTAATCCACTGCAGCTGAAGAGGACTGAAATATTAAGTTGTTGTTGCTATGGATACTGCTTTGTTACATCCGTTCCTTTTGTGTCGGATTTCATATACGGTGTTGGGGCCTCTTTCTTATTTCTTTCCCATAGAATAAACACAGGGTGTCGTGCCATTATTATTGTAATTGCTCTCCACCAATATAATTTAGCTTAAAAACCTGCAGCACAGTTTAGTCTCCGTAGCAAGAATTCCTTTTCCATTTGCAAACCCAATCCTGGGGATGGGGAAAGAGTGAAAATGATTTAACAGGTTGGGTGCCCTCGCAGAGCCATCAGCTCGGTGCCCTTCTGAAAGCCAACAAGTGGGATGTAGTGCAGCCTGAGCAAGCTGCTGAGCAGCCTCGTTCAGCCCAGCCTCACCTTCTGGAGAGGGAGCACCTTTAGGGTATGAATATGATCAGGAAATGGTGAAAAGCAATGAAAAGCACACAGAAATCTCTCTTGACACTTCATTTTCATATCATTTTTCCCTCCTAAGTCTACATGAACTGTAAGAAGCAGAAGTCCCATCCAAAACTTTCCTTTTCTTTTTGCTTACTGATGCTTCCCCATCCTGTTATCACCCTTGATTCTTAAATACTTTATTTATCATATTCAATGTGATGCAACTGAAGAAACTAGGAGTTGAGGGGATATTGGGAGTGCTGTGGTTTTCCTATTGGAAAACAGCTTAGTTTTCTGTTTCATAACAAAACCTACTCGGGCAGCCTTTAGCTGGTGGTGTGAAGTGTTGGAGCTGGCAGATACTGCATAGACATGTTTGAAGTTTGGCTTGCACTGACTAGCAGAGATGTGCATGGCTTTAAAATGAATTCTGGGAATAAAGGAAGAGCATCAGCATGTTCTGTTATCCACTTCATTCCGCACAGGGAAAAATCCTGACATCTTGTAGCTGAAAAAATGTACCCTAGTATTTAATGTATAACTTTGTTGTAAATACAACGTTGATTTTCCAGTTCAGTCATTTCTTTGCATAACCTGAATGAAGAGAACGGTGTCAGATCATGTCTTCCAGAACTATACACTGGAGAAAAACATTCTGACATGTTCAGGAGACTTTTGGCACATGTTTTAGAGGGAAGGCAGCATTGCACAGGCAGCATGAGATTGAGGATTACAAAACCTGTGGGGATTCCTGTCTGACAGGTTCTCCCGTTGTCTTGTCTTGGACAGGGCCCATTCACATTCACTGCTGTGGTTTAACCACTGTGCACCAATGAATAACATTTGAGAGTGGTCAATAACATGAAGTTTGACTTAATGCACATATGCAACATACCTGTAAAATGCTCATAAAGATATGCAAATGTCCAAAAACCTCTTGAGTAACACGTATGACTTGAACTGGTATTTAATGGTTTTGGTTCTCCATCATTAGTTGTGCCCTGGGCAAACAGTTTATAGCTGTAATCTGAATTTTGGAAGTTTAAAGGAAACTCTCAGCCGCTGCTGTGAGCACAGCAGGATGAAGATGAAACCCCGCAGGGCTGCAGCTTACCTGTAAAATGTCATCATTATGCCTGTAACAGCAAATTGCCAGATGAATTCCAGCCTGTTTCCAGTTTAAAGATGGTGTTCTGTTAGGTTAGTGTTGAGACTCACTTAAATGTCTTGCAGTTATTCAAGTGCTAAATTCAAAAGTTTGTCTTCTAACAGCTCTGAATTTTGTCATTCTTTTAATGTAATATGTAGAACATCAATAAAAGATGTCTGTTTAAATAGGAACAATTTATAGCAAAGGAAGAATATTCATCTTAATCATATTGAATTTCCTTGGATTTGGTTGTGGTCTTTAATGCTATTTTACAGTGGTCTTGCAGGGTCACTGAAGTTTTCGTCTCTTCATCAGGGACTGTAGCGATAGGACAAGGGGTGATGGGTTTAAACTCCAACAGGGGAAGTTCAGGTTAGATATAAGGAAGAAGTTCTTCCCTGTGAGGGTGCTGAGGCGCTGGCACAGGGTGCCCAGAGAAGCTGTGGCTGCTCCATCCCTGGCAGTGTTCAAGGCCAGGTTGGACACAGGGGCTTGGAGCAACCTGCTCTAGTGTGAGGTGTCCCTGCCCGTGGCAGGGGGTTGGAACTGGATGAGCTTTAAGGTCCTTTCCAACCCAACCATTTTATGATTCTAATTAGTTTTGCCAATCCTGATAATGCAAAGCTCTGTTCTTCAAAGATTGAGACCCCAAATATTTTTGTGTAAGATATTTTCTCTTTCAAAATGAAACTGACCCAAAAGATGCTCATGAGGAACATGGTATTTCTCGTGTATCAACCTGTAGCAGGATCCGTTCTCATTACTGTTTTTTTCTTTACATAATAGGAGGCTAAACAGTACCCAAGGTGAAATCAGAGTTGGACCCAGCCATCAGGTAAGGGATTTTGTTTATGTTCAGATATGCAGAGAGCATGTTTTTGCCACTTGATCAGTTCAGATGACACTTAAACTATATGCATTCAAATACGAGTTGTTTCCATTCATCATGAGTTCTTAGAATTCCTTAGCTCACTTAATGAGATTTTCCTATGCCAAGTGTTGATATGTTAATGTTTTTTACAGGCAGCAGTGCTGTTGGGTTAATTCTGGAGTAAGATTGAAGGAATATGAGTACCTACTGGAAAGGAAGGAAAAAGCTATTATTTGGCACATTCTGGAGTTAAAATAATCTGTCACCTGGCTTTCACCAAGCAATGCTTCTAATAAACTATAGAATTAATTCAGTGGTGTTTTCCAGTTATACTGAAAGTAGATCTTTGGATTTGCATAGTCAAATTGTCACATTAATGGTATGTTGCCTATAACAGTCCTTTTCATCAATCTGAGTATTTAAAGAAAATAGACTTGTGTTAGAAGTGATTGTAGAAAAGGCAGGATTTTTCCAAGAGCAACATTACAAAATTAAAAGGATGGGGGAACTTTAAACCTGAGAGAGGTTTGTTTCCTGTTGAGATATAAATGTGTATTTATATCTGTATTCATCTTTTAATACAGGGCACAGTGCTTTTAAGCATATCTGTTAATATAGTTGACATTAATGCAGAATTCAGTGTAACCTTGCTCTCCCTTTTGGCTCTGAACATGCTCTGCCTGGTGTCATGTCTGTGGCTTTGCATTTCCACACTGACTTGTGTCTACACTTGCAGTCTGCACATGTTCCCTTATTGTTATATTAAATGATTTTGGCCAACTGTGATTCTGCAGCAGAAACATCAGGGGGGCCATTGTGTGTGTAGTGATTCAAGAGTTGTCTGAGAAGTGAAATTAGTATTTAAATTGGAGCGGTTTGGGCAGCTGTTGATAGAGCTCTTTCTAAAGAGCCTCTCCTGTATTGTCATGTGCCACCATCACCAGCTCGCTCTCAAGCGATTCAAGACAGGTTAGTTACCTCTTCCCTGCATAACTTTCATACAGAGCAGTTTAAATTCTCTTTAGCTAGGAGGCATGGTAATTCTGGATGATTATTGAAGTGACTCTTTTGTCTACAGTCTACAGAAGTCATGTTACAGTATCTTATTTATATTTCCCGGGAAGCTTTTTATGCAGGCCTTCTTTTCACTTTCTGATGCTGTAGAGAGGATGAGGTTTGATTTTAGAGATAGGGAGACCTCAGTTTTATTCATTTGACTATGAGAAGCAATAAGAACAGTAACTTCTTAAAAACCAGTGCCTTGAGTCATTTGGATTGTTAAAATAGAAACTGAGAAAGCATGTGAATGTGTTCAAATCCTGGGAAGCAGAATAAGGTTAAGACTCTAGATGTTGGGTTGTTCCTGGTATCTTAGTTCTCATTTGAGGGAAATCCTTCCTGGCATTGAAAATAATCAGTTCTTAAGAGCATTAACATACAAGTCTGGTTTATAAGGCCAGATCCATCACTAGGAACTGAGTGCTCTCCTTTACCTGTGGAATGACCTCTGTCCCATCCAAGTGGTGGCTTTTGCATCCCAGTGATGAATGTTCATTCAGACTCTTAAAATCTTATTTAATAACTAGTGTAAGCAAACATTTATGAAACCTACGTAACATTCTTAAAGATGTTTTGCATTTAGAGGAAAAAGAAGCCCTTGGCAATTAAACCTGTAGTATTCTTTTCACTAGTCCTAATAAGAGTAGTGTAAATGATACCTTCAAAACAACTTTCATCTCAAATTGTCATCAAATATTTTGGCAGGTGTTAGTCACCTGTGCTGTAGGGTTAATTACCAGGTGCATTATGGATGGAAAAAGTAGGAAGAAGGTCCACTGATGTAGGATACTGTTAACTTTTGCTTGCTTAATATTTTTAGCTTCCATTGTTCTTCCACTCATTTGCTGAGCATCTCTGTTTCAGACAAATGCCATTGCTGAAAGGATATATTCATTAGTGTATGGTATAATCTTAAGATTTAGGCATGGTGATTGTAGGCTGTGGTAGGAAGTCAGATTGAAGATGATACTGCTGCTTTCCGTTGTGTAGCCTGATTCAGGGAATAGATCTATTTTCCTCCACTCACCTTACTTGGGATAAGGTATCTGTAGCAGAATCCAGAAACAACCCTGAAATCCCAATAGTGGTTCTCATGAGTATCTGTTGCCTTCATTTTCCTTAAATTGTGTGTGTTATAGATGCTAGAGGACTGTTGGGGTGGTTTTAATACTTAGTGCACAGATACCTCAAACTACTGCTTGTATCATAGTAGAAAGTAGGGACACAAGAGTGAAGGTAAATATTGCGTAGAATTGCAGTTGTTAAAAAGCATTAGAGGAGGAGATTTGGTCTGTACTAAATGTTCTGCTGTGAAGACTTTTGGCTAACAAATTAATGACCAGAGGTGTTGAAAAGAAGTTGTTCTTGGGAGTAACTGTACTAATTCAGCATGTTCCTCGGGTACACAAGGGTGAACATTCATCTCTGAAAGCAGCCCAGTCACTGGAATGCATAGCTCATAGAAGTCTCATCTTGGTATGAGGCTTGCTTATCCTTCTCCAGAAGAGAAGTTCAAGGACATCCCCATTTTCCCAGGCAAGGAGTAAAATAAAGTACAGATTAAAGAGCAGAACATGAAAGACATCTGAACCTGTGACTTGTAATTACTGGTTATGTGTAAATGTTGCCTCTCATATGTTTAGCGTTGTAAGTATAGGAGGTAATTACAGGGCTTAAAAGCTGTTTCTGAAGAGGCTCTCAGCTATCTCATCCCCTCGCAGGAGATGACTAAAGATGCTAATTGGGTCTCTGGATACAGTGGAATACTTAGTGGCAGAGTTCATTTCACTGAGCTATCTCACTTTCAGGAAATGTCTTTGTTTCTCTTTAGAGTTTTAATGATTTGCTGAGGAGTTAATTTTAAACTTGGTGTCAAATGTGTAGGGTTTTAAACTGATTTAAAAGGGTACACAGATGGTAGTCACATTCTTGCCTTCTTTCATATTAGGATGTTATAGGAGTATGCTTTATCCTGGGAAGGAGGAGTTGTAGCAGCATCATTTTGACAAATGAAAGCTGTCTCTTTGAGGGTAAATTGTTGGATTTCTATACAGTAGAGGACTACCTATGCAGTGCAAAGTGGTTTACTTTCAAACTGCAGCATTTCTGCAGGCACACTTGCACGTGGTCTGTATGCAGAAGGGTTTCACAGGTGGTAGGCTGAAAGGTGGTGTTAACCCTCATGATTGTCAGAAAATGAACTGCCCTTCTAAAAGAAGGAATGCTGGATAAAGTGATGACCCATCAAACTTCTGAAACTTGGATCAAATAGCTCCACTCCCTGTTTTCTGAATATCTTCCTTCTGTGAGATCATAATATCTCAGAGACTTTACACATTTTATTGATGACACTTGTGCATCCTCCTCACATTTTTAACAAGTAATGTCTGTATGAACTCTTCATTATTCTTCTTCCAGGCAAAGCTTCCTGATCTGCAGCCATTTCCTTCCCCAGATGGTGACACAGTGACACAGCATGAAGAACTTGTGTGGATGCCAGGAGTCAATGACTGCGACTTGCTTATGTACCTTAGGGCAGCAAGGTAATTCCAGCCAAGATACTACAATGTCCTTAGAATGTTGTAAGGGAAACATCGACCACTGTGTATGTGCAGTGGCTACAGTCACTCCTTTCTGTTTTGGAGTAGCTGTTTGCTATACCTGGTAGATTAATCAGATGCACTGGTGGGCCTCATCATAATTCAAAGTATGAGTTACTTGTAGTTTGCAAGAATTGAGAGATGTGGGGATTCTGCAGTTTTCTACCATAATGAAACTAGGATTACGACAAAAAGTTTGTTGTCTCTGAGACTGTCCTCATGTATGGAGAGTCTGTCTTCCGTAATCCTGATCAGGCTTTGGTACTGCTGCAGTGCAGACTTTTATTGGGTGAAATCCACTTAGATTGATTTTAATTTTGAATTATTTTTTCCATATGCTGGGGTGACTCAGCTTTGCATAAGACCTGTTCATGGTGCCTTCTTTTACTTGTTTCCACGTTATCACGAGGCCCTGAAATACGTGATTTAAGGTGTAAATCTACTATTTGTGTATTGCATGATGTGTGCATCAAACAGTGGCTGAAGAATTGAAACTTTTTTCCCCTCAAACCATAAAGGAGCATGGCAGCTTTTGCAGGCATGTGTGATGGAGGATCCACAGAAGATGGTTGTGTTGCAGCTTCCCGTGATGACACTACGCTTAATGCACTCAACACAGTAAGTATATAGAATGACTGTATGGAAGAACAGGCTTCCCATTTATTTCTGGACTACTGAAAGCATGTAATGCATAAAATATTTAGCAGGTGAAATAGATTTTGGGATCACAATATGTGTATGATGTGTATTAGGATAGCATAACTTCCTTTCAAATGCCAACTGGTTTTCAAAAGTCACCTACAGAACTTCAGGGATAAACTTTTGGGTGGTACCTTTGTGATGACCCATAGTGAATGTTCTATATGGGAAGCTGCTCATGTCAAGTTCACCAGCTGGAATTGTTACTCATTGTCCTTTCATTCAGTCCAGCTAGCTTCTAGCTGTAGGAAAACAATAGTTATGTCCCAGAAGAAAGATTCGTAATGCCATCAGCTGTGTAGTGTCATGTATGTGGCAATGACTGCCTGGAATTTGTCCCACTCATAATCCAGTCTTGCTTGTTTATATTTGGATGTGTGTATCCAAATGTTCTCTTGCATAAACACAATGTGTGTAAATAAAGCGTTACTGAGTAGTTACATAGTTGTGAGTGTATGTTGAGATGCTTACACAGTTTCAGCCACAACAACTAACTGTTTGGGGAAGGTTAAGGGCACTCTCATCAGTAAATCATCATACATGAAATGGTTTTTTAAGGTTAAGCTGAAGAAACTTGTCTGTCATTCCATATTTTTTGGTAACATACTGAAATCTGTAGTTGTTTGCTTCCCCGGAACCCTATTTTCAGCTTTTGGAGAATTGTGGGTGGTAGTGACGAAGCTGACCTTTGTGTGTCTTCATTGCTTCCTGAGGTGAATGTGTATATCTTAGTCCTTTAGTTCCTTCCCTAAAGACAGCCAGTGTTTTAAAGACTTACTGTTTGGTAAGAATTGCAGTTAAGTCTGTATTGCACATCCTGTTTCTTACCTGTTTGACACTTTATTTCCTTCCTGTCTCTGGGGATGGATGCTGTCTGATTCTGGTAGCTCACCACTCTAGAGCTTTCTAAATTGTTCCCTAACATCCTTCTTAGAGTCTCAAATCTCTGTTAAGGCCAGTAATCATCAAAGAGCTTTTGGAATTGGAATTTCTTTCCCTTTGTCATCTATAATAATAGACTAATGCAGAAAATTCATTTAACTTCACTATCTACTTTAATACATTCTTTAATCACTTGGGATTCCAAGGAGCCTGCAGTTGCACTTGTGGACTTCTTTCTTCTGAGGCTTAGATTAGTCCCAAACGATTTTGTTTCTGTTCTTCTGATTCTTTTCTTTTTGTACTTCTAGTGCACATCTGTTTCAGCAGATTCATTTCCTGATTGGGGAAGGGTTTCACACTTCTGAAATAAAAGCACTCTACAAACTCTTAATTTATCCTCTTAATCTTGTTTGTCTATGTGTAATAATTGTAACTGCTGCTGTCCTGACTTCCCCTTCCCCTCACTGTGCCATTGTTATGTATAGCAGTGGTTGTGGTGTAATCATCTCATGAACTTCAGCGTTGCTCAAGTTTCTCTTCTGTAGGTGTTGTGGTGCAAGTCCTCTGTTCCTCTCCAGGCTGGTTTTCAACCCTGTATTGGCACAGCCTCGTTCCCGTTCACTCCTCAGTCTGAATGTGGCTGTTGTACTTCCAAGAAACTCCAGTCTGCGAAGTTTGACCTTAATGACTCTTGAAAGCTCCACAGGCTTCTGTGGTGGTTGATTTATTCATGCTGCAAAAATCTCCTCTAACACTATTCAGAGCAGTTTTAGAAACCAGTGGTGATACTTTCCTTGTTCACTTAGAGTTTTTCTAGGAAAGTGCTGTGTTATGAATAATACTTCTGTCAGGTGGGATATTTTAAGGAATTTTATTTCCAAGAGCCTACTTTTTGATTAACTTAAACCAGTTTAGATAATCTGTTCTCCTGACAAAGTGGGACCCTTCTTATCTTTTAGTTCACCATCTACCTAAACCCTGAGATTTATCTGCTAAATTGTGAGAATCTTACCCTGCACTAAGTTGTGGTTTTGTTTAGGAATTATCATACACAACCCAGAAGAGCAATGTAAAGAATGGGCTATGGTATGATTTCTTATTACAGAAATGCAATAAACTTCAGAGCAGCACTTCATATAAATCAGTCCTGACAAGCTCCTTTGCCAGGGTTTTATTTATGTAGTACCAGATGCTGTAGCCCTCAGAATGATTGACTGTTAATTATACCAAATAGAAATGAAGATCATTGAAAGGCACAATGCAACATATACATCAGCTCATTGAAATGATTATTTACTAATGGTCCAGGTAGATTTTTGGCTGTCGGGATTTGATGCCGCATTTGTCACTCTAACCCTTAGGAAGGGAGTTCATCTCCCACCTGCTGAGTGCTGGCTGTCACACAGAGCATGGAGGGGAGTATATATTAGTTCCTGGAAGCCTTTCACCATGATCTTTTTAGGTAGAGAGGGTCTTTTTTGTTACAGGACCATAGAACAGGTACCTGAATTGGGCTGACTTTCAAGAACTAGTTGGGGTTTGTGCTTTAAATACTCACAGACAAAGGTCGTTTGATGCATTAGTCCTTAAAATATTAGTCATCTAAGACAAAACCATGTATATTTGCATCTTTATTTTACCAGTTTTATAATTTTCCCATAATCCATGAAGCCGTTTTCATTGGTGAAATGGTAGATGATGGAAACCCTTCAATATTCTTATAGCTACCCAGTTCCTCCTATCTTGTAATCTGGAGAACCGCGTTGCTTCGAGGCAGAACTCCTCCTTAGAAGTGAAAAGGGAAATGGGAATGCTAATTTGAGGTACTCCCAAACCTTGTTTTGGGTCCATGTGGACAACCCTGTTGCTTTCTGAGAGTCAGCAGGGTTGATGTGGAAGTTTTCTAATTAATACTCGGTAGTAATGTGCTTTGCTTTTTTTAGTGCTTTTGGGCTTTGAATGTGGACGGGCATCACTTTGTAATACTCAGAAGACGAGCAAAAAGCCCCTCAAAACACTGTATTTACAAGAAACCTGTGGAGATCCTTAGTCAGAAAGCCGTGCGGGAGAGCCAGGATTTAATCAGCCACTTGTGGGGTTTTTTTGTCTATTCCAAGCTAAGTGAAATTTGGAAATCAATGGGAAAACCTCAGGATTCATTCCTCTTGCAAGTCAGGCCGGTTTAACTAACTACCTCATTTTGCACAGCATTTTTAGTTGCAAGCACAAGCATTTGACACAGTGGTTTGTTCTCTTCTGCAGAAGGAAGAAAAGATTGTGGAAGCATTTGTAAGAAATGGCCAATTTTGTTTCCAGTATGTTTTATTTGTGGATAAATTTCTTTGGAATTGATTTTAAGATGTCTCACTGTGATGAGGGCCTATTAGAAGAATTGGAAGTACCAAGCCCTGCAGGTTAGAACTAGCGAAAGAAAAGCTGAATAGTACAACAGTGATATGGTGAATACTGGCCATAAACTGAGTTGCTGCTGCTGGCAACTACGGTGGAGTAAGAGTGGGGTAAATCTTGGTGTAGTTTCTGCCCCTTCCTTCCTCCCATTTGTTTGTCCTCCAGAGCTCTGATTTAGCATCAGATCTGGTTTAAGATCCTTTTTATACTCCATACTAATACAAAGCCAAAACCTCATGACCTCTTTTATCCTGTGCTGCTCTTGACCTATGCCTGCTGTTCAGCGTTTCTGCAGGTCTTTTCTCAGAGTTTCCAGGTCAAGAAGGAGTTAAATTACTGCTCTGTTCTCAGGTTTATAG
This sequence comes from Strigops habroptila, assembly GCF_004027225.2. Taxonomy (NCBI): domain Eukaryota; kingdom Metazoa; phylum Chordata; class Aves; order Psittaciformes; family Psittacidae; genus Strigops; species Strigops habroptila. The sequence goes on from NC_044292.2 coordinate 4,799,639, forward strand.
AAGCTCCAGGATAATAATTCCTTCTCAGTGTTCTGCCTTTCCCATTGTTCTGACTCAGCAGTAAGTGTGAGCATCAGTTCTATAAAACAGCAGACCCTGTGAATGTCAGGGTGCAAACTCAGTGTGTGAGAGTGGATCTCAGAGGTTGTGGTCATTTTTGATGGGGAAATCAGTGCCGGCAACTCCATTTCTCCTCATATGGTAAGAAAACACCATCAGTTAACCTTGCATACTACTACATGGAGTAGACAAAACAATCATATGCTAATACTGTATAAATCTTTCTTTACTAATAGCATTGTTCTGACTTCTCGTAACACACTCTTACATGGGAACATGTCATTATAGTGACAAACATATCC